>NC_060071.1:66241060-71241060 GCF_922984935.1 Meles meles | reverse complement strand
TAATCATTCCCTTTGTAGGTGATCTAAGGCCTCCTCCCATGCCATCCGTCCTTTCCTAATTTCAGCGCTAAGCAGAAGGGATGGTTTGATAATCTGTTCTGCACAACCTAGCAGGTGTACTGCTCGCCTCTGTCCACATGTGAGTCCAGAGCAGACTTTGTCAAAACATTTCTGTCAACAAGAGTATTGACTAGCTGACCTGCCAAAGTGTGCCATCGGCCACAAGGGGGTGAACCCAGGGAGTACAGTTGGAGAGGCAGGAATTGATTTCCACGAGGCTGAGGATAACAATCACTCATTCCATCACACCTGCATCTGATTCTCCGGATTACAAAGCCTTTTCCCCAGAGGATCTTATTTGATCCCAACGCCAGTACTGGGATGCAGGCAGAGCTCCTGCCATTCCCACCATTTTACTGGGAAGGAAAGGGGCTCAGACAGTTCAAGGTTGCACAGCTGGGGATGCACGCTCCTGCTTCCAATTCTAGTGTTCTCCCTCGTTCCCACCCTTCCTCAGCGATACGCTCTGACTGCCAATATCTGCCCACTGAAGAAATACGCGGTCTGCATTTTTTCTGAAGAAGCCATTCCCCCAATTCCCCAACTGCACAAATTTTTATAATGCTTTACCTTCCCACAATGCTCTGCTTTGAACTTTATTCCAGTAACTACACCTATGTGACAGGGAATAGAGTTTTAAGACACATGTTTATTTTATGCTTTCTGGACTGCAAATTTCTGGAGGGTAGCTTTTGTCGTATTTCGTCACCTACGTTTATTTAGAGTTTCTTTTGTGCCATGTACAATGCCAAACATTTTGGGGCCATAATATCCTTTCATGCAAGACAGTAAATCTGTGAGATAGGAGCTATAATTATTTCCAACCGGAAATGTGAAAAGTGAAACGGAAAAGATGAGTAATTTGACTAAGGCTGCACAGCCCAAAAGCATTGAGCTGGAATTTGAACCCAGGTCTGACCGATTTCAAAGCCTATGCTGAGACTTTTCACATTCTTTGTTGTGCCCGCGCCTTCCTGCTCATGCCTACCACCATGATAAACACTCAAGAAGAGTCTATTGGAATAAAAGGACAAGTCAGTGCTATTCAACACAGTTCAAACCATTTGAAAGTATCTCCAGAAATGAAGGGAAACAAAAGGATGGTGGTCAGGCAGGGGCGAGCGAGTACAAAGTACTGTGTGGAGGGGCCAGAGAAGACGGTGCGGAGAAGAAGCAGTGTTAATGCTGCATACAGAGTTATAAAACAAGGACCCAATAGGGGCTGATGGTACAAACCAGGATGGACTCTGACAGAAGGTAAGACAGGCAGGACTGAGCAGAAGAGTGAGAGGCAAGGAAAGGGATCCTTTCCCTGTAATGATGCTCACTACCTGAGCATCAGGTAGGAATTTGAAGCTTCTATAGTAGGTAATTCTACAGGTCTATCATGATTTATAAAACCACAATGCTAGGGGCACCTGGATGGCTCAGTGGGTTAAAGCCTCTGCCTTCGGCTCAGGTCACGATCCCAGGGTCCTGGGATCGAGCCCTCGCATCGGGCTCTCTGCTCAGCAGGGAGGCTGCTTCCTCCTCTTTCTCTACCTGCTTCTCTGCCTGCTTGTGATCTGTCAAATAAATAAATAATCTTTAAAAAAATTAAAAAAAAAACCCCACAATGCTAGAGAGAGAGAGAGAGAGAGAGAGAGAGAATAAAGTTCTGCCTGTCTCTCATTCCAAGAGTAAGGGAATCCCTGAGGTTCTAATGATGGAAGAAAAAGCGTAGACCTTTCTGTTCTCTCAGTTGAGAAGGTTTTTAACCAATTCTTCAGACATAACCCAGACAGTTCTCATAGTAAGAACCCTGAGCCCCGTCTTCATGCAAATGCCAAGACCACTTGAAGAATAGTTACCCCTTCTCAAGTGTTTTATAAATTGGCATTGTATGGTAACCAACTGGAGGGAGTATGGTTTGAAATTCAACTTACTCATCATGATTGCCTCGAATGTTCTAGTCCCAGTCTTTTTTTTTTTTTTTCTTTAAAGATGTTTTTAGAAAGAGGCGGGAGTCTACACATTACAATTCACTTTGAATCTCACGGATGGAGAACAGTCAATTATCGGACAGCAGAAGAGGGAGCGGGAAAACCCACTGAGGAATCTCGTCCCCTCCCACTTCACAGCACGCTTTCTCTTTATTAATTATTAGATGATGATTCTTTCCTGGGTCAATCAGCTCAGAGCTGTAAATGCTCACATGAATCAACGTGACTTACCCCAGGTGAAGTCTCGCCGAATTGGAGGCAGGAAGCAATCCTGCAGTGGTCGTCTTCCAATCAAATAATTATTTACTACACTACCATCTGTCTTTATTTTGCTAAGCCACTCCAGCAGACACGGCAGAATCCCCGTGCTCTGAGATGGTCATAAATTGTGCAGTACTTACACGGAACACTTGACCGCAATAGACTGCGGATCACGTTTCATCACTTTATTCCTACCAGGACAATTTGCACTCTTTGTTGTAGTTGGCAAACTTGCTAAATACCTCTGGGAATCGAACAATATGAAATATCGCATTTTTTGGTGTTGTCAGGCAATAAATTAATTTATTAAGAGAAACTATCAGCCATCGGTATTGGATGATTTGCTGCGGTATACATGTTAGAATGTTATGAGCATCGATCTTATTTATATACAATAGTTATTCTCCTCACATAAGCCCGTGACACAGTATAGAAATAATTGTGATTAGCTGGTAAATTACCTATAAAGCTGATTTCTATTCACTGCTTTATTAACTACAGTATATGGGCACTCTGAATTGCTAATATTTCCTTTAAATTATAATCTGTGATGACACTGTGGTGCCTGTGTTGGAAAAGCTATGATGATAATCATTAACATAGTGTAATGCAATACTTAAGATTTATCAGGCTCTTATTAAGCCCTATATTACAGTATAATATAATGAAACGCAAGCTTATTTCTTCCAATTCAAAATCTAATATGAGGCTGGTGTCATAAATTACATAAACTTCAAAACAATGCATGGAAATGTGGCATAAAGTTAATTTCTATCATTATGCTGTTGTTTTTCTGCACGTTCTTCACATATTGGTACAACACCGTTTTTTGTTTACCCTAGATAATCGGTACTTAGAATTATTTTATTAGCATCCAACTGTATTTTCCCTTTCTTGACTAAGAAGCAGAAAGATTTCAAACATCAAAGTTGATATAAATTGGATACATCCCATGGGAAATTAAAAGGGGATGCGGTTCACTGCCAGGATTCTTCCAGAAATACTACAAAATTTGCTTGCTCTATCGCCTTACAGGACTAAATTGATGGTGCGCTTTGGCGGATGGAGCGGTAAAGGTGGGAACATTATTTTCCAGCTACAACACATCTTTCGGCTCGAAGAGGTCAACATAATGTACAAAGCAAATATGTAATCTAAACACAAATTGAAGTTTGTATTCTCATTTTTTAGATGGGAAAATATAGCACAAAAGACAGAAAAGAGCACAGTGTAGAAAGTTAGCAATCGCACAAGTCTCTTATTAGATTTTTGTAACTGTCCTTAATGTCATGTCTATCTTATCATAGATAGGCAGCTCCCCTCTCCCCTTTAAAGGAATTGTTCCATTCCCATATCTCAGATTTCACCATTGGCTCTATTTATCTTAGTCATTGTCCTCTCTAGATCTCCTTAAAAGTTAGAATAGTGGTTTAAACAGACATAGATTTGAATCTTACTTCTACCAATTGCTAGCCTTGTGAATCTTGGGGGATATCTCAATTTATTAGCTATAAAATAGGGACAAAGATAATATTTTCTCTGTAGGGTAGTTGGGATGACAAGTGTTATATGTGAACAGGAAGCATACATATGGCACATAATAACTGCTCAAAAACGGCTAAGGGCACCTGGCTGGGCGCAGAGCACGTGACTCTTGATCCAGGGGTTGTGAGTTCAACCCCACTTTGGGCATGGAGCCTACTTTTAAAAAAATGCTAACTGTTGTTGCTGCTGATGTATTAAGTTCTACTAGAAAGAACTATAAATTAATCATGAACACTGAGTGGGAATTAGTATATCCATCCGGAGATGTAAAATGTCCATAAAAGAGAATAGGGGCATAAAAAAGCAGCCGGAAGGCTCCAGAGTGTTGTCTTTGCTACAGTTTTGCACTGGATAGACTCTCAGTTTTACTTTTAACGCTCTTCATACATAATCGTAGAGTATACATATCATACAGTGGTTCTCTAACCTATATAAATGCTTGATCTCCAATTTCGTCTTCCTCCTCCTCCAACTCACCAGAATGGCTGCCTCAGAAAGTTCACCTCATCCTCTCACACTACCTTTTGTTATGATGAAGACAATCCTACATGGCCAGATAGAATCTGGACCGTCATGCACCAGCACTCCCAGATCTCTTACAGGCTGTTCCTTTCTGTTGAACCGATCCAGCAAAATCCCGAGTCTCCTCTACCTGGAGACCAAATGCCCCTAGACAAAACCTGGACAACCAGCGAGACTGTTGCACCTTCAAAAAGACCTGAGAGCAATTTTTTCCTCCTGTTTCAGGCCCCCTCTTCCATCCACACCCTTGCCTTGATTCATCCTGTTCCTCCAGAATCTTACTCCATGGGTCATCCTTCATTTTACTTAATTAACTAATTAATTAATTAATTTTTTACCTCCTCCTTCAATCTCCTGCATTCTCTTGAGTCTATTTCCTCAGTCTGAAAACATCCCCCTCTCTTCCATTCTCAGGTCGATGGGTCTACCTATGGTCAGTCTCCTCAATCTCATTCCTCTCCGTTGCATACAGACTTCTCAAAGTGGTGGCTCACACCTGTATTTCTCTGCTTTGTCATCTCATATTTTGTGTTCAACCTACTGCAGTCTGGAGCCGGACAACACCGCTCTGCAGATACTAGTCTCACTAAGATTATCTGTGCCTTGTTAACCGCCTTTCATTCACCATCTTACGTGTGTTTCCTGCTCTGTTTGACAATAATGGTGATTCTTATTCTGAGCACACTGCTCCCATGGCTTCGGTGACACCACAGGCTCCTGGTTCCTTTCGCTTTCTGAGAGCTCCTTTCCTGTTCCTTCTTTGGGGGCTCTCTCTCTGTGTCTTGTGGCTCCTGATTACATGCACTCTTTGGATTATTTTTTCCAGTGTTGCTCTTTCAATTTTCACCTGAACTATGATATCTCCTGTATCGGTCTACTCGGCTTGCCATAACACATACCACAGACTGAGTGCTTAAACAACAGACATTTATTCTCTCACAGTTCTGGAGGCTAGAAATCCAAGATCAAGGTGTTGGCAGGGTGGTTTCATTCTGAAGCCTCACTCCTTGGATTGTAGATGGTTGTCTTCTTCCTTTCCACTGTGCTTGTCTGTGTCTTAATCTTCTCTTTTCATAACAACACTAGCCATACTGGGCTAACTCACTCTAGTGATATAATTTTATCTGATTTACCTCTTAAAAGACCTTGTCTCCAAATACAGTCACATTCTGAGTTAGGACTTTGCCATAGAATTCACAGAAAATAATTTGGTCCATAACATCTCCTAAATCTGCATCTCCAGCTCACACTTCTCCTTTAAAACCAGGACTGTCTAAATGCCTACTGGACATTTCTGGTAAAATTTCCCACAAGAGATTATTTAAGGCCACTCTTCCTCTGTGTTTCCCATTTCCACAGGCAGCACCACCACTCATGTAGTCAGCCAAGGGGTCTTTTTTCATTCCTCCCTCTCCAGTATCCCACACATTCAACCAACCCCCAGATGTTGCTCTCTGGACCTCCAAAGTGCTCCTGTCCTTTCCATCCCTGGCTTTAGTTCAGGCTGTCACCTTCTCTGCCTTTATCATACAAATCTTTTTTATTTATTTATTTTTTTAAACATTTATTTGACAGAGACAGATCACAAGTAGATAGAGAGGCAGGCAGAGAGAGAGAGAGAGAGGGAAGCAGGCTCCCTGCTGAGCAGAGAGCCCTATGTGGGACTTGATCCCAGGACCCCGAGATCATGACCTGAGCCGAAGGCAGCGGCTTAACCCACTGAGCCACCCAGGCGCCCCACAAATCTTTTTTATTTTTGATTTGCTTCCCTGTTTCCATTCTAGTCCCCTTTGAGTCCACGTCCCCTCAATTAAATCTCTTCAGTGGTTCCTCATTGCGGAACACTTTTTAATATGGCAAATGAAGCTTTTAAAATCAGGATCTTATATCAGCAGCCTCAAGTTTCACTATCGTCTGTTCGTACTTTCTACTTCAGTAACATGAATCTGCTTTGGGTAGCCCACATACTCCATTCTTCCTTAAACAGGTGTATTTACACCTTTGCTGATTCTCTCCTCTTTGCCCGGAATGCTGTTCCTCAAACTCTTTCATTTCTCTCTCGCCTACCATTGTCTAGTTAACTCTATTTATCTCTAGGGTAATTTCTTCCAGAAAGACTTCTTGGAGTAAGAGGCCCCCGTCTCTTTCCCATAATACTCTACTGATATGCTTATTAGCACATGAGTGATAATGCCCATTCCCATTTCTAGGCTGTGTGTCTCTTGAAGATACAGACTTTTAGTAACCTTGGTTTACCTAGCACTGTCATTTACACCATGCCTGGTGCACAAGAGCCACCTAAAAAATATCCCTTTGTTTTAGTCTCAGTCATCAGTGGACTCTATTTTGAAGTTCATCTAAAGAGGTAAGTCACGAATAGGGCCCTGTCCTAATATTTCAATGACTCTTTAGATGTGTCCTTTATTTCATACATAAGAGGGTATGTTTAAACTCTTAAGATTAAACAAATGTACTAAATCCTCTATAGGGAAAAGCAGAACCACTAATCTGAATTAGTGTTTCTGTCTTGGAATTAGATTAGTGATTCACAGCATGATACACTCGGGCTCATTTCCATGTTAGCTGCAAACCAGATCATAGTCTCTTAAAAACAAAATACATGGTTCTTCAAGGAAAGAATTAATCTTTATTTTCTCAAACATCTTGCAGAAACTAATTTGGCAGTTATTTTACCAAAGGTGTTTATTTTCAATGATGCTGGCTTTGTGGTTTTGTGACAGGAAGAATAATTTATGACTGCCCTGGATTACTCTATATTTCTATATATTTCTGTAGCAGGACAAAGGCCTTTTATGTTAGCAATGGGGAAAGCACTGGGGAAGTGGACACACTTCAGGTCAGCACAAGAATAAGGAAGTTCCATCATTGGGGGTTTTGTCTATGTTGTACACTGCTCTATCCCCAACACCTAGAAAAAGGCCAGGCATGGAGTAGGTGCTCAATAAATATTTGTTGGTTGAATAAAGAAAGTACATACCTTGCACTTGAAGAACCTGAGAGATGTCAAAACCTTGGCTGATTCTGACTATGACCACACCAATCTCAAAGTCAAACGCATCACTGAAAGTGGAAGCAAAGTAGTTAGGGATTTGAAAGACTCCTTTAATCCTACGAATTTGTACTACTAATAAGAGAGCCTACGAGTCTCAATTCTAAGATTTTAATGTCACTAAACTATGAAAATTCACTTTAGAATATAGACAAGAGCTGGCGCCTCTTCTGTTAGTTTGTTTTTTCCCCTTTCTGCCTTTTAAAAAGGTATTCTGGATAAAGGTAATTAATTCATTTACTCTGGAATCAAATTATTCAAATAATACTGTCCCCCAGAATTTTGATTAAGAACTTGTCACATACTTTTAAAATAATTGTTTCTTTTCTAATGTAAGCACATATTTAGAACAGAGAGTTTCCAGGCTGCAAAGACCCTTTGAAATTACCATCCAAATCTCTACTTATTGAGAAAGTATCCTACAACATTGCTGATGTCAAGTTGCTGGTTAAAGATATATCCAGTTCCTCCAAAGAATGTTCACCATTGACTCTGAGCAGACCATTTGAAGCAATGCTTTTTCATGACAATCCTTTGCCATTAAAGTTGGTGTTGCCTTCTCTACACTCAATCCAACAGAATTAGGTTATCTATAAGGTAAAGAAAAGCTCTCTTTCTTGTATGTCTATTCTTGCAGATTATTGTTTTTCTCTGCTCCTAAATATGGGTTAAACAAATTAGTACTTTGAGTTTATTTAAAATTTTCTCCTCGGAGGTTCCTTTGTTCAGTCTCAAATGGATCTAAAGCCTAGCCCCCCTCCCACTGAATGTCACCCTCTACCAGGAATAGTGCAGTTTGTGATTGTCTCACCACAGGCAAACAAGTTTCCATTAGCCAAAGTGAACCTGAATTTTCAAATAACGATATAAGTAAATTCAGTGTAATATGAACATTCATTCAAAATTTAAACCACAAGTGATTGTCACTGAGCAATATGGACCCATTCGAGCAAAAGTTGCTACAAAATAAATTTCTGAGAAATCTTGTTTCTAATTGTCCTTGAGTATGAAAAGTGGACCACGTGTTCCACAAATAATATTTGGGTCCTGTGTCAGGCAGGATCATTTTAAACCCTCCAAAGACATCCACATTCTAATCCCTGGAACCTCTGAATATGTCACCTTCCTTGGTGAAAGGAATTTTGCCCATGTGATTAAGTTAGGGACCTTGAGATGAGATTAACCTAGATTATCTGTCAGGGCTCTGTGTCTTTTATCACCAGGCTCCTTAAAGAATATTTGGGAAGTAGGAGAGGAGGTCCGAATAATACTGAGAAGGATATGACCCATCAGAGCTTTGAAGATGAAGGAAGAGGGCCAGGAGCAGTGGGCTGCCTCTAGAATTTAGGAAAGGCAAGGCTAGGGATTCTCTCCTAGAGCTTCTAGAAGAGAATAGCCCACAGTGTAGCCCACACCTCAAAGTTAGCCCATTGAATTAGTATCAGACTTTTAGCCCATTCATCCATAAGCTATGAAATTTGTGTTGTTTTAAACCACCAAGTCTGCGGTAATTTTTTTACAGCTGCTAGTGAAAACTAACACAGATTCTAATTAAAATTAAACCGTATCTAAGAATATTATAAACATTTAAAATCTTTTATTCAAAGAAAAATGAGAAATACTATACTATTGTAATAATACCCCTATGTTAACATTAATACCATGCTTTTAGTCATAAAACAAAACTAAACTAAACTAAATGGAAGGGAAATATAATACAATGTGGAGGTATGATTGTCTTCCTTCTATATTGACCTCACTGCTATGGTACTAAAGTCATTTAACTTTACTAAACCATCTAAGTTTTATACTAGTACAAATTTGAGCCACCTTAACATTGAACTTTATTACCAAGAAGACCAATTATTAATTTGGTATAAAAGCCACAAGTCTCCTTGGCCTAATATTACTGGGTTTGATTATTTTGGTCCCTTTTAATTTCTAGAATGTTTAGGACAGTGGGGAGGTTGGAGGATGACCCCAGATAATTTTGTTATCAGCTATTGGATGTTTAATCACTGAAGGTTTACATTTGTCTTCCTGTTTGCTCCAATCCTTTTCTTCCCAAAGATGAAGAAATTTATTTCCTTTCCACGCCTCTCCGCCAGTGGTAAACATGAAATTTTACTGAAGAATCTGGATTACAGAGAGCAGATCTGATCTATTTCCAAGAATGGTCAGTGACTGACTGTGATTATTAATATATCAAAATTCTGGTTGCTAAGCACAGTAAAACTCTGACCCAGATCACCTGCTTTGGCCTTAACCTGCTGAACTAAAGGTACATGGCAGCATGAGGCATCCAGTCTTCATACCTTTGGGGAGCACAATTTGGAGGATGCATTTAAGACACAGGTTCTCTATGTTAGGAAGATGTTTATGTGAATTTCTGTTTGGTCAATAACGCGTATAAATTGCAGAAGATGAAAATGGTCTTCTTATATGTCTTTTCAGCAAACTAATACAAGAATGCTTTTTGTAATGCTCCCCAAATCTCCCCCAGATAATGATAAATACAATGCTCGTTCTAGCAGGGGCCAGCGACACAGTCTGGTGTAAGGAGTACTGTGTATGTGTATGTTTGTTTTGAAGGGGCGAAGATTTCTTTCCTGTGTATTACAGATTTTTAAAGTGCAGTCGGACTTCTCAGGGCACACTCTCTGCCCTGTGGTGTGGAATCAGAGCAAAGCCAGACTCCAGACTGGAAATGTTCCATTTTCAGAGCTGTTGACAAAAGAGGGCTGTTACCATAGCTAACATTGCCCCCCGTGAGACAAATTCGGTTAAACATGTTCAAGCCCGGAAGAAAGGCTCAGTTTTCTAGAATGGTCACTGAGGACACTCTGAGCCTTTCTGTATGTGAGGAATTTGTTTTCTCTTACTCAGAAGAAGGAACCAAGCCAGATAATACTTCGGCTCTACATATACTTTTGGAGGCAGCAGAGCATTGTGGTCATGAGTCTAAACTTTCAACTCAATAGCCCTGGGTGGGAATTCCAGCTCTGTCACAACACCGTCATTTTCTGCAGCCTAATTAATTTTTAACGTCTGTATCTCTACTTATAAAACCACAACAGTATTTGTAATACAAAGGCCTCTCGTGAGAATTAAATGGGATAATTCATGTCAAGGACACTAGCCTGCGACCTGCTAGTCTTTTGGGGACTATCGTTATTGCTCTTGTCCCAAGACTTCCTCGATGTTTAGATATGAGATGTCACGTCCCACTGAAAGCTCACTTTTTTTCTTAAACCAACACAGAAGCATCTATACATGACAGCCTCAGATCAGCAGAGAGGGAGCCGAGGCTCTGGGGTAGTAAATTCCTGATCCAAGCCTCAGGAGAAGACAATAACGCAGCAGGGTACACCGGCCAACCCAAGATTCTTGGTGTTTTGAATGACCATTTCCTTTCTCACCTAGCTGTCCTTTGCTCTTAATCTTGTGAATAGGTTTCAAGATTGTAATGCTTAGTATTTACCTTTTCCTGTGACATTGAGTTTCCTCCACGCTGCCTCCTCTGATGCTATGATCCCATGCAGTCCTACTTGTGGCAGTGTTTTTTCACTTTGGTAAAGAACTCAGGGTACCAGGGGAATGAATGCCCTCTTCTCAGGCAATTTCATCTACAAGAGCGTCTGTTATGTACTGCCCTGTTTAGTGCTTTGTAAACAAGAACACGTCTCGAAAGCCATCACTTACTGTATGATTCCCACATAGTTCTCAATCTCTGTCAAGGGAGCTTTCCTCCAGTTTTTTTTATATCCAATCACCAGAGTGTTTGGTTTCATTCTTCCTAAGCCCGAGGCCTAAACAGAGGAGATAAACACATGGGCAATCTTTTCCATACCAGGAAACTACCACAGCAAATGAAGAATAATGTCCACAAGAGCACTGAAGTAATGTCCGGAAGATTTCTGAAGATGAGATTACATTTTAGTGCATGTCCTTCATGCCCGTACCCAAGCATAAAATAGAAAGATTAGTTCTAAATCATCTCAGCCATAAATGGATTTTAGATGACAGAAATGTAGCTTTTCTAAATTAGCAGTCATTTGCATTTCTTCTGACACACTCATTAAAATGGTTCAATAATTTAAAATCAAGTGAGGGTTGGCTTAACCATTGGCATGCATGTTGTAACTTAGTGGTTCAAAGCTCATTTCCACCTGTTTTACCCATAAAATCATTAGCAATAAAATCCATGTTTGGAAAAATGCTTAGATGCAAGCATCACTGAAACTTTAACTCCCATTATTTCGTGCAGAGTAAGTGAGCTATGTCTCCAGGACCTAATCCTCTCGCAGGACAGTATCGTGAACAGTCATCTTCCACTGCAGTTTTTACTCCCCCCATTAGGTGGTGGGATATGGCTTCTGGTTAATTAAACTTCACTCAGCAATATTATCGAGCACCTATTAATTGCAGAATGTTATGGTGGGTGCTGTGGAAGAGTAGTGAGGCATAGTCTTCGGCCCTAAAGAGATTAGAATATTGTGAAGGAGGCAAGATATACACAGATAATTATAATTCAAGTGTACAAGCAGTAGGAGCTCCTATGGAAGCAAAAAGGAAGAAACCTTGAATTCCAGCTGTGGACTCATGGCTGGCTTCAAGGGAGAGGTGAGATCTCACCATTACAGGTGGGTGAGAGTTTGACAGGCACAGAAAGGAGAGTGGAGGGAGTGAAGGAAGGACACTTTGGATCACAGGAAGAGTGAGACCAGTGACCAGAGTGGGACATGTTAAAGGGAGCAGTAGCAAGCAGAAGGAGATGGGAATCAATGGGAGGATTCCTGCCGCCATATTTGTTGTGTTTCTCCTGGAATTGTACAGGTAGCAGGACAGCTCCTTAGCGCTCTCATTCGGTGCTCTGCAGGATGGAGCTTGTCTTTTCTGTGACTGCAGTCTGGGGAATGTGATCATTCGTCCTGTCCTTTTTTTTTTTTTAAAGATTTTATTTATTTATTTGACAGAGATCACAAGTAGGCAGAGAGGCAGGCAGAGAGAAAGAGTGGGAAGCAGGCTCCCTGCTGAGCAGAGAGCCCGACACGGGGCTCGATCCCAGGACCCTGGGATCATGACCTGAGCAGAAGACAGAGGCGTTAACCCACTGAGCCCCTTGTCCTATTCTTTTGTCCTGGTCCAGGACTATACTCCACTTTTCTTCAAGCAAATCCAAGTGAACAAGCTTTCTGCATTGTTAATTTTTTTTTTACAGTATCTTCCAGATTCATGTAACAATTGTTTTCCAGACCCATCTTTTCTCTCCCTGCTTATTCCATGTTAGTCCACCCATTCCTCCCTGAAAATTTTATTTACCAATCTTTTGTGATAATTTTACCTGATATGTGTAGCATTCTCAACATATTTCACCAAAGAGCTACAGAAAAGTAACTCGCTACAAAAGAAATCAGCCTCTTAAAAGCGCATCTATTCCCATGGCTTAGCAAATTCATAACAGATGAGAAGATGCTCACTGGGGGTAATAGGTCTTTCAGAAATGGTTTCTCTGCATGTGCAGCTACTTTGCAAGAGTTCTTCAGGAATATTAGAGACAGGAATGCACCAAATACTCTGAATCTCCAAAATATGACAGTTTAATCAATTTTTTTCTTTCCAGCCTGCGTAAGCGTCAGAGTTCCTGCAAACCGCCCTGAATTTTGATACTCCTAGAAATGGTAACTCTGAAAGCGAGTACATCACTTGGTATATGTAGAATCAGGGCTTTCCAACCATATTAAAGCCAAAATGTTTAGAAAGCCAAGCCCTACAGTTTCTCAGGGTCTCCTTGGATTGTTTTAAGGATACCTCACCATTCTAAGTTATGATCAGGCCTCAGGAAAGATTCTATGTACTTATTATGGAATCGAGGAAAAAGGAAAGAATAAGGGAGAAAAGATAGAGCTGTGGGTTTTAGCATGCAGCCACAGAGATTATTACATTTTATTCAACATTCTGGAAATAATTTAGGAGGATAGGGAGACTTTACGCTCAGATCACCACACGTTTATTCAGTGGAAACTAGCAGCTTGCCCTCGTGCCATTTGCAGGAGAAAAAAGGAGCAGAATGCCTGACTTGAGCATTGCTACATGCAGTATGAAATGCAAAAATAGTTTGAAGTTTTAATAGGATCCTGAATGTCATCAACCATCAGAACAAATTTGCATTTCAATAAGTGTGGGGACAGAATGTATGCTGGTGGCCAAAGGCAACCTCATTTTCCATTTCCAGCGTATCATCCATAGTTCATTGTAATAGAGCCTCTCTGCTTTTGTTTCAGCTTTGTCTCTCCTCAGGAATTCCAAATGAATTCCTTAAGCATCTGCATTGATCTCTGGGCCTGCGCTGTCTAACTGGAGCCATTCGCCATGGGAGCTTCATTAACGGGGGAAGGCTAATCGTCTTTTGCCTCATTCCCTCAATGCCAGTCTTACCTGAAGGAGACTTCGGACACCATCTCGGAAACAGTCTGCTGCCACCGCAGCATAAAAAGCCTTGATTTTGTTCTTTATAAGCCAGGCCTGCTTTTTTGCCATGCCACTGTTCATCTCTTTAACACACAGCTTGCGCGGTCCCTGTACGACACGATGAAATATTGGTTAGAAGCCCTGCTGTTACCTGACGCGCTGCTGATGTTTTCTAAAGGACAAAAATAGCCAGCAATGCCCCATCGAGTTAAGAAATGGGAAAGAGGGGAAAACACCTCACTAAACAGGGTTCATGCAGATTGAACCTTGTGGAGTGGGTCTGTGCTGTTCCCATCACTCACTTGCCACCCAGAATGTCCAGATGCATTAACACCTGCTTAATTAACTGCCTCATGCCAATGGAAGAAAGAGCCGAGGGCATCATAGCATAGGAAAATGAAAATGCAACTGAAGAAATTTAGGAAAAATAACACGATCCAACTTTGACTCAACAGTAAAAGGCATGTTTAGTTACACTAAGGAAATCTCAGCTAGAGCCCAATTTGAAGAAATGGACTGAGCTCCTGGGAGCAGAACGTGGTGGGTTCTAAGTTCTACCATGAACTACCACATCTTGACCATTCTACTAGGCCCATTCATTGCTTTTTGTGTGTGGTAAAAACACCCTTGCATCACTTTTCCTTGTGTAATGTTGACTTATTCCCACCCAGATATATTAAGATATCGCTCCACTCAAAGAATTTGGTGAGAACAGAGGTTCACAAGTCTATAGCATAGGAAGAATAGTAGAGCTGAAGAGAGAAGGAGACAGGTGTTCTCGTGGCAGATGAAACGGCTTATAATTTTAAGATTTGCGCTCTGGAAACTCATTTTAACTAAAATTTTGATTCTTTTCCTTCTTCCCCCAAAGTCCAAGCTAGCTTTTTTCTTTGTAAGTTTCAAAGCAAACCCCAAAAGTGTTTCTGATGATCTATAATACGGCTGATAAGCTAAAGAATCTGCTACTATTTTCCTAGGAAAATTCTTTCAACTCATGGAGAGATTAGGTATGCTGTTGAATTGTCTTAGATTTCTTACAAGCCACTTGGGATCTTGATGAAATGCAGTGTGTAGGTCTGGAATGAGGCTTAAGATTCTGCATTCTAGGGGCGCCTGGGTGGCTCAATGGGCTAAGCCTCTGCCTTCGGGTTGGGTCATGATCCCAGAGTCCTGGGATCAAGCCCCACATCGAGCTATCTGCTGGGCGGGGAGCCTGCTCCCCCTGCCCCTGGCCACACCTCCCCCCCTCCCGTCGGCCTGCCTCTCTGCCGACTTGTGATCTCTCTCTGTCAAATAAATAAATAAAATCTTTTAAAAAAAAATCTGCATTCTAACAAACCCAGAGGTGACACGGATGCTGCTGGTCCTCAGGCCATACTTAGAGCCACAGTCTTAGAGAGTATTAGATTGGAAAGGGCTTGAAATGTATGAGAAAGATGCCAGGCTTCGAGGTCTGCAGAACTGGTTTCAAATCTAAGTGTGGCCACTTTGGAAGTCTTATTTCTGTGTTTTGGTTGATTTTTCTCGAAACAGGGGTAAAATCTCTATCCTGCAAGGTTGTTTTGAATAGTAATGATAGGGGCGCCTGGGTGGCTCAGTGGGTTGAGCCGCTGCCTTCGGCTCGGGTCATGATCTCAGGGTCCTGGGATCAAGTCCCGCATCGGGCTCTCTGCTCAGCAGCGAGCCTGCTTCCCTCTCTCTCTCTCTGCCTGCCTCTCTGTCTACTTGTGATCTCTCTCTGTCAAATAAATAAATAAAATCTTTAAAAAAAAAAAAAGTCTGAATAGTAATGATAAAGTGCCTAGTCTGATGTCTCGAAGATAGTAGGTACTCCTCCAAATTTGAATGATTTTTATTATCGTAAATGAGTGCTTATGATCTCATGGAAGCCCCAGACTTATTTCCACCACTGTGTTTGCTCTACAACAGAGTGCTAAACTGGATGCCAGAGCATTGGGTGTAGATCTAGCTCTCACACTGACTGGCTGGTACCCCGGTGCCATGTATCCTCTCTTGGTGTGGGTTTTACATCTATAAAAATAAGGGAATTGTCTAGTTCGTCACTGCCGAGTGTGGTAGGCCCTGTCCATCTGCTGCTGAGCGTATGAGAGACGTCTGGTCCACACTGAGATGTACTGGAAATGGAAAATACACACTGGATTTTGCAACCTTAGAATGGAAAGAAAAATGTAAAATATCTCGTTAAAGTTTTTATAGTGTGCATATTGAAATAATAACATTTAGGATGCATGACATTAAATAAAATCTATTAAAATTAACTATTCTTGTCTCCTTAAATTTGCTTTTTCCAATGGCTATTAGAAAATTTTAAATTACATATGTGACACATGTTATATTGCTCTTCCGTAATCCTAGATGCTCTCTGCGATCACTTCCGTTCTAACATTTTATTTGAATTTGATCAGACTCCCTATGTACTTGTTTTTACCAGTATATTTTCTAGAACTTGCCAACTTTTCAAAAACAGTTTGGATGACTTACATTAAAGTTAAAAAACAAGAGACTTCAATGAAGATGGGCTAGGCGACGGGAGTTATGAAACCAGAAGACCTAACCTAAAGAAACATATGTCATTATGGATCAAATTTTGCTCAGGGCTCTAGAACGTCAGTGCATTTTGAACCATTAGTTCTCCTTGGGCTTTCTAGACTCTGTCAACAGCAAAGAAAGAAGAAATATTTTATTCAGGAAAATTCAATGGTAACTCTGAGACGGAAGAATAACCAACAGCTGGAAAAGGTATTGGGCCATCAGTATATTGAGTTGTACCACAATGACTATGAGCCCCTGGGGAAAGTGGCATTTATTTAAATAAATACAGTCTAATGTAAGTCTATTATTGCCACAAAAATCCAGATTAAGCATTAATTGTGACAGAAAGATTTACATTAATGCCTTAATTTGCCATATTGAGAAGTCATAAAAATATTTCAGGCAGAATCTCTCTTTGCTAAAAGCGATTATAATATCTTTGTAGCACACTTATGAATGTGAGTCAAGGCTGCAACACAAATGTAGTAGGGAAAAACAAACTAACAAAGAGAGAAAATATACTGGAATATAATTATTCAACATTCAAATTTATCATAGTCACCAAAATGGATTTTACCACTCAATTAAAATATTAGAGAGATTAGCTCAGTGAGGCTCCAAAATATGAATACATAAATTAATTTAGAATTTGAACAAAAAAGCTCCAAAAATCTTATATGTAACTTTGACATTGATCGAGAAAAGGGTAAACAAATTCTATTTAGTCTACAGAAGTAGTTGATGTGATGCTACTTCAAAAAAATGAGAATAATGAAAAGAATTTGCAAAGGAGTTCCAATATCATTAGTATCAAATGGAGAAATTTGGGCTAAAAGCAATGTTTTTTCCAGCTTTCATTTTTCAAGACACTGAGAGTCTTGCTGCTGTCTTTGTTTTCATTGTCACTCTGGTTGGAACGGTGGGAGAATTTTTCCTTTCTGTTTTGGTCCATATTTCGTCTTGCCTTGTGCCTAGTGCCCATTCATAGGTCATTTCATTTTCCCTGCGCTGGGCCATGTCAGTACCTTATTCACATTGTAACAGAGATTCAATGGCTAAAGAAGAATAGATGCATCTATAAACATGCATCGATTTGGTGGTTGTGAACATCGAGATTAAAAACAGGTTGAAGAGGGGGGCGCCTGGGTGGCTCAGTGGGTTAAGCCTCTGCCTTCTGCTCAGGTCGTGATCTCAGGGTCCTGGGATCAAGCCCCGCATCGGGCTCTCTGCTCAGCAGGAAGCCTGTATCCCCCCCCTCTCTCTGCCTGCCTCTCTGCCTACTTGTGATCTCTCTCTGTCAAATAAATAAATAAAATCTTTAAAAAAAAAAGTTGAAGAGAGAAGAAAAAATGAGAATTGTAGTTTCCCTTGGTTTGTCTGTCCTTGTAATGCACAGTACTTGGTTGCATTCCCTGACTTTTCTGAAGAGCATCTTTGAATTCCAATAGAGCTTTAGGTTTTATTAAGACATTTTATAAATTTGGGATGCCTGGATGGCTCAGTCGTTAAGCATCTGCCTTCGGCTCAGGTCCTGATCCCAGGGTCCTGGGATCGAGCTCTACATTGGGCTCCCTGCTCAGTGGTAAACCTGCTTTCCCTCTCCTAGTCCCCTGCTTGTGCGCCCTCTCTCACTGTGTCTCTCTCTGTCAAATAAATAAATAAAATCTTAAAAAAAACAAGATATTTTATAAATTTTAAGAAAAAAAGGGAAAGGGAAACAGTAAGGGTGAAATTTTGTTAAAAGGAGATCTACATGAGGAAGCTAGTCAAAAACTATCTGTTATCTCCTTTGCCATGAAAGGAAAGAACAGGACAATCAAAGTTTAAAGGATGTGAAAGAGTAGGAAACATTAATCAAAATAGATCTACATCTTGGTACATTTAGGTGAACAGAGTAGAAGCATACCAATAAACCTCAGATAACATTGCCTTTGGAGACGGAGAGAGCCATGAAGTGGTTATAACAGGGACTTGAGTGTTGATGGTTTATTTCATTTTAAAAGTGAGTAGGAACATCCATGACAATAATGTTAACAGTCATTAATCAAAATGAGTAGAATATGGGTGTCGTTTAATTTTATATAGTTTACTCATATGAAATGTTCCACAGTTTTGACTGACAAAAGTGTAAATTTTATATGATTCAATCTGCTATTTTTCTTAATGTTTCAAAATTAAAAAATGGAAGCAATCTTAAAAAAAAATTTATTTTTCAGCCACCAGGGCAACAAAATGTACTTAAAAGATGCTACTGCACCCTTGAAAGCCTTTTGCAACTTCAAAACAAACCAAATTTAGCAAAGAGGTAAGTGTTGATTTTGGGGGACAAAAAAGGCTTTATCTGATTTGCCTTCTAAATCCCAGATCAATCGGATCAAGTTTCCATCTTTAAGGTATATTTGTCTTTGATTTGTTTTAATAAAAAAAATACCCTGCCTTTAAACTAAAACTGAGAAGTAGATGGGCAAGGGACTGTTGACGCCTGCATGATGCCTTCCCATGTGGAGAAGAGAAATGTGAGCCAACACCTTACAATTTTTAGGACCAGACAGAGTGTACCCAGAGAAAGAAGACTCCCTATGCCCAAACTAAGTTATTGCAATGATTGGTTTTATTGTCTTTCTAACTCCTATAAGTAAGTGAGGAAACTGATGGACAAAGAAAGAAAGTGTGTTTTTACGTCATGGTACACGGGGTACAATTGGTGGAGACTGCAATTCCTGACTTAATACTTGCCTGTTGCCGAACCCCCCCCATCTGAACAATGCTTGACAATATGAGAAGATGCTAGAAGGGTGGAGTACTACTCCCTCTGATCTTTCTGTGACTATAGGAATGAAGCATAGAAGAAGAAGAAAATTCCTTTTGTTCAATATAAAGCCTCTTGGGAGATATGTATGTCGATGATTTAGCACGTGTTAACTCCAAGGAGGAGTAGATAATATTGTGAGTTACCGAGCTGGATTCCTTAAAAAAAAAAAAATGCTCATATCTGAAAGATGAAAGATACTTCTGAAATATTCAGGCTGGGTAGGAAAGAAGCAGGAAGGAGGAAGAGGCTCCGATGGGGGAGTGTTAAGTTAGTTGGAGAGTTGGAAGGACATGGTGGGGGGCTTGGGGTCCAGCAAAAAGAATAACTCTTTCCATTTCAATTTCAGCAGCTCCAAGGGCTAGTCCTTTAAAAACACCTTTGCTGTAGAAAATGACAGCTGTAGCCACACACTTCCCATCCACCCACCGGCAATGAAATACCAGTGATCTCTGAGTCTTGCTCCTTCCTTGTGTAACCACATTTCACGTCAGCACCAAGATAAGCAAAGACCACCAGAGGGACGGAGCACAGAGCCTGCTGTCCTATGTTTAGTCAGCAGGAATATGTAGCTCATTGTTATATCGTCATCATGTTGGATGCCCCCAAATAGTCCAAAATCCAGTACTGGGATCCGGTTTCCCTAAGAAAGGTTGTTTTTGGTTTTGTTGGAAGGGATATATTTTTGGAGTGAAAATGGCAAGCAACTGTGCTATACCAAAAATAATGGTGATGAAAATAACAGTTCCAGCAATAACAAGTACAATTAGTTGAGCAATTGCTATTTGACAGGTGATGTGCCGAGCCCTGGAAAGCTCACTTGCTAGAATTCTCACAACAGTTCTACAACATAGGTGCTATGATTATTATGATTCCCATTTTATAAGGAAAGAGAGAAAACTGAGGTTCAGAAAGACTAAATTCTGTACAAAAGGGACTCACAGCTAACAGGTGGCAAATAGTGATTCAGAACTTGACCGTGTGTCTCAGAAGCCCATGAGCACCAGCCTCCCAGAGTTAAGAACTGCATTGTCACCTCTCAAGATCATCATTCCTATTTAACCTTCCAATAAGGATGGCCCAACTACCGACAATTGTGCTTTTGGAAAAAGTTTTCTAAGGGTATGCAGCGGACTTCCCCCATACCCCATTCCATCTATTTCTTTGCAAAGATGACTGACGACTGAGTCTAGGGTTGAAATGCTGATGGCATCTGCAGCCCCAGGGGCTCACAGACAGCAACTCACGGGAAAGTCATTAACTGATGCAGTAACTCTTTTCTGTCCCCAAGAGAACCTCAGCACCTGGGAGCATGACTCGCAGGTCTTACTCAGAGAGACCAGCACAGTGATATATAACGTGGTCCAAAAACACATGTCGAACACCAGGGCCATTGGAGGCACAGGCACAGGTGCATACTTCATATGATATTCCACAATCACGCTCTTTTATTAGAGTGAAAGCAGCAAAGGGTCAATTAAAAGCTGTATCTCCCATCTCTATGAAAAGACCTATTCTCCTTTGCCAACATATGACTTTTTATACTCTCAGTTCATTTCTCCTGTCCTAAAAATATTTTATTGCCTGCTAAACTAAGTTTTCTCTAAATTGGGAGAAGAAAAACACCCCAAACTGCTTATTCCAACAAAACCGGCTCCTGTATTATCTTGGCCAAAATGAAATTCAGTAATCCAGGGCACCAAAGTTGATAATATGAGAGAGGGGTGCTTGATAAGATTTTTAAAAGTCCTCTGGCATCACAGTGGGTCATTACTTAACCTGTCAATCTTATGTAGTCAGTAGCATTCCTTCCACTCCCTTCTGGATAATTGTGTTGAGCTATATCGTCTCAGTTACTAGCATATAAGCACTGAGAGGAAGGAGAATATGACCAATATGGCATCTAGAGTATTGCCAAGTGTACAAAATGCTTAAGTGCTGGTCATGATGATATGTGGTAAATTTGTCCCTGCATCATGGCACAGCCAGCGGGTCCCAGAATTACGTGGCTTCCTGTCAGCCCTACTCCCTGGCAGGTGTTGGAAGTTTGGGTAGTGGTGCCTGATTCTATCAGCACTTCCAGGGACACAAGTCTGCTAAGATCTTCTCCTCATGAGGTAACCCAGAGCACAGCTGGGTGGCCTAGACTGACATCCTGGTTCTCACACTTTCTTGTCACATGACCCCATGCAAGAATTTCATTTTCTTAAATATGCAGTGGAAAAAAGACAGTCTCTTCAATAAATAGTGCTGGGAAAACTGGACAGCTATATGTAGAAGAATGAAACTCGACCATTCTCTTACACCGTACACAAAGATAAACTCGAAATGGATAAAAGACCTCAACGTGAGACAGGAATCCATCAGAATCCTAGAGGAGAACATAGGCAGTAACCTCTTTGATATCAGCCACAGCAACTTCTTTCAAGATATGTCTCCAAAGGCAAAGGAAACAAAAGCGAAAATGAACTTTTGGGACTTCATCAAGATCAAAAGCTTCTGCACAGCAAAGGAAATAGTCAACAAAACAAAGAGGCAACCCACGGAATGGGAGAAGATATTTGCAAATGACAGTACAGACAAAAGGTTGATATCCAGGATCTATAAAGAACTTCTCAAACTCAACACACACAAAACAGATAATCATGTCAAAAAATGGGCAGAAGACATGAACAGATATTTCTCCAATGAAGACATACAAATGGCTATCAGACACATGAAAAAATGTTCATCATCACTAGCCATCAGGGAGATTCAAATTAAAACCACATTGAGATACCACCTGACACCAGTTAGAATGGCCAAAATGAGCAAGACAGGAGACAGCATGTGTTGGAGAGGATGTGGAGAAAGGGGAACCCTCTTAAACTGTTGGTGGGAATGCAAGTTGGTGTAGCCATGAACAGTGTGGAGATTTCTCAAGAAATTAAAAATAGAGCTTCCCTATGGCCCTGCAATTGCACTACTGGGTATTTACCCCAAAGACACAGATGTAGTGAAAAGAAGGGCCATCTGTACCCCAATGTTTATAGCAGCAATGGCCATGGTCGCCAAACTGTGGAAAGAACCAAGATGCCCTTCAACGGACGAATGGATAAGGAAGATGTGATCCATATACACTATGGAGTATTACGCCTCCATCAGAAAGGATGAATACCCAACTTTTGTATCAACATGGACGGGACTGGAAGAGATTATGCTGAGTGAAATAAGTCAAGCAGAGAGAGTCAATTATCATATGGTTTCACTTATTTGGGAAGCATAACAAATAACATGGAGGACATAGGGAAATGGAGAGGAGAAGGGAGTTGAGGGAAAGTGGAAGGGGAGATGAACCATGAGAGACTATGGACTCTGAAAAACAATCTGAGAGTTTTGAAGGGGCGGGGGGTGGGAGGTTGGGGGAGCCAGGTGGTGGGTATTATGGAGGGCACGTATTGCATGGAGCACTGGGTGTGGTGCATAAACAATGAATTCTGTTATGCTGAAAAGAAATACATTTTAAAAAAAAGAATTTCATTTTCTTAAATCTCACTTTTCTAACCAGTGAAACAAGAACAGAGATTCTTTTTCCTTTCTTCTCACTAGACTGTAATATAGGTCAAATAAGAAAAATTATAGGAAAATGCTTCGAGGAATAGGTATGTACTAAAAAAATTCATTGAAATAGCTAAGGACTTTGAGTGGCATGTGCATGTGTATGTGAGAGAGAGGCAGAGATGGGGATAGAGAGAGCGAGATTGTTATGGGAACACAGAGGAGATAGACTAGTTTGAAGGGCCTAGACTTACCATTTTGTTATAATTTTAATGCTTTCTCCTCACTTTGGAGATTGGTGATTGGTCAATAATTACGGTTCAATTTTTAGAATTTGCTTTGCATTCCTCCCAGGATAACCACAAATAAGTTACCATTAGTCTACCACATACTTCCTGAACAAAAAGGAACTCATTCATCTCTGTATGTTTATCTAAGGCATGGGAAACTTGGTTTAATTCTCTAGATATTTGTAGTGTCATCAGTTTTATCCAAATATTTAATCTAAATTCTATGTGCTGTCATTTCAGGACATTATGTCTGGTTTTCTCCTCTTCAGTTAATCTACATAATAGCACTCTCTGGCTCATTCCATCCTTTTATATTTCTGTGGACAGTTACTACCCCAAATGCCTTCATTTTATTTCTGAGCCAGTTCTCTTTTTCTTGTCTCAAAAGCCATCATTTGGAAATATTTATCACTTTTAGTTGGTCTCCTATGAAATCTGAAATACTTTTTATCCACTCATTTAAATTCGGGATCACGGCCCTTGCCTGTCCTTGCTCTATGAATCAAGGAAAGGGGCTCTTGTCCAAACTGCCTTGCCATTTTCCTGTCACTGCCTGTACCCACCTGGCTCGCCTAAAACAATACAAGGTGAGCAGGGAGGGAAGCATCTTCCCGGGGTGAAGTAGCTCTTACCACAAAGACTTCACAGCAGATGCAAAGGCCACTGTTCTTGGTAAAGGCATGAGTAATGTCTAAGAGAGCAGGTCTTGTCATCGGTCCCCCTGTTAAGACAATACACTGGGGCCTAGAAATGGAGAAAAGAAGATGTAAGAACTGGCCAGTATAGGAAGCCTATGAGCCAGAACAATCTCAATGGAAATGACTGGAATGGAGTGTTTGACCAACTGGGACAACCTCCCCCCTAAATATTTCTTGGGTTCCTGGCCAGAATTCTTGAATCACCCTATCTATTCATCTTTCTATCTTTGTATCCTTTGTTTATTAGTGGTGGCAAAAATGTGAAGTAAGGAAAAGGTGGTCTTGGGTTCCCTGTTTTTTTCTCTCCAGGTACTACCCTTTTCTAAATCCCCAATACAACCTGCCCCGCTCCAGTTGTTATCTCCATGCTGCTTTCCTTCATCTTCCCTGCAAAGCTTGTTTTTGAAGGGGTGTTCCATTCAAAATAAGATATAACTAGTGAAGAGTTTAAAATGTTGCTTTTTGGGGCACCCGGATGGTGCAGATGGTTAAGCGTCTGCCTTCAGCTCAGGTCATGATCCCAGGGTCCTGAGATCAAGCCCCACATTGGGCTCTCTGCTCAGCAGAGAGTCTGCTTTCCCCTCTGCCTCTCTCCCCTGCTCATGTTCTCTCTCTCTCTCTCTCTCTCTCTCAAATGAATAAATAAAATATTAAAAAAATAAAATTTTACTTTTCCTAAGAGAATTCAGTAAGCCACAGAGCCTTAAGCTGAATGGAGAAAGCACGAAGGATTAAGGTCCTCGGGGGTGTCTCTCTGAAATCACATCCTGAGATCACCTCTCTATCTCTGTGTGTGAAGGTGACACCCAGCATCATGAAAATTTATAGCTAGGGGTAGGCTTAGCTCAGAGTGGAAGAGAAGAATCATTCATTCACAGAGATGTTGTCGTGAAAATGAGTCAGTTCTGTAGGACTCTCTAGTCTTAGAATATACCCATAAAGCGTATCGCTACTCTGAGAGTGCATCTGTCTCCCCTAAAGGAAAGCCACTTCTATTGTGGAGAGACACCAGGATGCCTGAGAAACTGACTTTACCTGAAATTTTTCACATGGTCTTCCACGGTAGTCAATTCCAGGGCGTTGTCTAATGCACTGACATAGGAAAGAGCCTGTGTGGAGGAGCCCCAGTTCACATCTGCGGACAACAGAAGAATCTGGCGTTAAAAGCATTGACCTTTCTCTCTGTATACTGTGAATAATTTTTATAAGTCATTGCCTTCTAAGATTTTCCTTGGCTAGGTCATCAGTGAGGAGTGCCCAAATTAGAGAAAACACATTGTAGTATTTCCTAGAAAGAGGATTGTGTCCTTCTATGAACGCTTTATGAATTTTTAGAAGTGAGATGGCTCTTTCCAATTAAGGATCAGACTTTAAAGCTGCAGCCCCAGAAATTTTGCCTGGTGGGAGAGGCTATGTGATAACCACATTGCAAGTGGATAGACTTGGATAAATGGTTAGCCCCTAAATAAATTCAAAAGGTCTTCACAGATTCTTGGATTGAAAAGAGGCATTTCGGTAGACATGGATCATGAACTATTTTGAATAGCTCAGGAATTCTTACTTTTTGCGGTATCCATGAAGAGGTTTCAGCAAGCATTTTAATTTGATCTTTTAGGGCCTAATCTTTGTCGTGAGGGAGGTAAGTTCTACCATTTCCTACCCACTTTTTTTTTCCTACCCTTTTTTGAAGAAAAAAAAATTTAGATGGAACCTCCTATTAGGAAGTCCCTGGTGGGAATGTACGATTTACTCCAGAGGGCAGATAGAATCATTTCTCTAGTCTTATTGGGAAGAGTCAGGGAAATGCTAGGGAATGATCTGGTGATAAAAAGATTAATATTGCCTCAAGTGTTGACTATGAACCAGGTATTTAGCGTAGCTTAGGTATGCTACTTAACTTACACTCCACTTAAAGTAGAGCTCCATCACATCCTACTACCTCAGCAAGTGATCAAGTTTCTTCATCTGTAAAATGGGTCTAATAATACCTAATATGGAGCATTATTGTGAGGATTCAATGAGTGCATGGTCTATAATAGATGCTCAACATAGTTAAATATTAAGCTGTATTACATTATTAATATTCACTGTCCACATGGCACACCTAAGCACATAGGGGCTGCTCAATATACCTTTGTTGAAGGAATGGTTAGTTGAGGAGCGCTTTCAACCCCCCACCCCACCATACAGTCCTTATCTTACCTGGCTTCTTGTAAGTCACATAGATATAGAGGAAGAACTCAATGACGTAGGTGATGACAGCTGCCCACCAGTTGATGACAAACATAACTGCACAGCACAAAACAGCTCCAAAAAGAGATACCCACATGTTGTAAATTCCATATGCAGGTCTCCATCCTGAAAAAAAAAGTCTCGGTGCATAAGAAAAACTTTCACACTATTGCTTCATATCACCGCATATGATCAAAATGCAGGCAACAGTTTTTCCTAGCATAAAAATCAAAATGTTTGGGGGCACCTGGGTGGCTCAGTGGGTTAAGCCGCTGCCTTCGGCTCAGGTCATGATCTCAGGGTCCTGGGATCGAGTCCCGCATTGGGCTCTCTGCTCAGCAGGGAGCCTGCTTCCCTCTCTCTCTCTGTCTCTGCCTGCCTCTCTATCTACTTGTGATTTCTCTCTGTCAAATAAATAAATAAAATCTTTAAAAAAAAATCAAAATGTTTGGGTCAAGCTCCCAATTCTGTTATTAGTTTTCTGTGATCTTGGGTCCCTGGCTTAGGAAAGTATACCAAATGAGAGCGCTGTGAAATACCGAAAAAGTGTCATTTATGGCTTTTTCCTATGTCCGGCACGCCCCAATCATCTTCCTCAACTATGAGACCTTAAGCCTCTCCTATCTCCACCATCAGTAGCTGAAAGGAGGCAGGAGAGATGAGAAGAGTGGGGTGTAGTAGGAAGGGTGTGGGGAAATGTCTTGGTGGCTCAAGAAAGAGGAAGTTAAGACAATGGGCTTATTGTTCTGATGAAAAAGGCAGAGCATCCTCAAAAGCCAAGCCACTAACTTCCTCCTAGTTCTGTCTTTACCTTAAGAGGATAGTACTTGCCCTTTCAGAAATAATAATCTATGGGGAAAGAGGGAGACATTTCTCAGCAATGGCTTCTTAAACCTGACGCGTTCATAAGATTTTGCATTTTACAGTGAAAATATTTCTCACGGTTCGTACATGCATGGGAGAGTCCCCTGTTCTCTTATTTCCTGCCATGCAGAAGCTGGGGAAGCTCTGATTTGAAGGGCATTTGGACAATGGACATTTTAAATTTGGAGTTGCCAAAATACAGAGCTTTCCAAGTCTTCAGGAGCAATTTCTGGGGTGGCCACAAGATGGAAATAGCACTTTGAGGACATCACTGAAAATGCCCTTATTTTTCTGAGTCTGGCTGTGTGTGTGTGTCACAGGGGCACTGTGTGTGTCATTTCGTGGGTTTGTGTATCCACTTGTCTCTATGTGGTCTGCTCTTTTTCCTCTCTCTCCTTTCCTCTCTTCCCCTTTCGCTCCTTCCTTTCCGGTCTTTCCCTTACCCACTCTATTATTTCGCCTTGTTTTTCAAAGATGAACATAACATGGTGCAGAAGCACCCATTTCTATAACTTGTATTCACCAGCTAGGACTTTCTGTTCTCTGCTTAAAAGAAGACAACACAACAGAAATAAAAATTCCTCAGTTATCGTCTGGAGCCGAGTGACGTTGGGTGGACAAAAGCTTCCCTTCCATCCATATTCTGTCTTATTGGCAGCAGGTTTTCCAAAGGAAGCTGGAGACCACAGCAGGCCCTAACAGAGTGGAAATACATTCATTTCCCTGATAAAGACCCTCATGGCGAAGAACTTTCTGAAGGTCAACACTGACGAGTGTCTATTCTGGTGGAAAGGCAGAAGGAATTCTAATAGCCAATGAAAGTGAGGAAGAGGTGGGAGGTGGTGAGGTAGGGAAGGTTCTTGGGTGTGAAATTCTGCACCTCTTTCAACCACAGTCTGTGGAGGGCAGGGATGTCACTGGCTTCAGCGTGAATCTGCACTGACTATACTCAGCAGGTAATTATGGGAACTACTCATCCTTCTCTTCTGCACCATGGGCAGGAAACAAATTGATAGTAAGGAAGTTTCAAATATATACATTTATTCCACTTCTGTGGTCACTTTCACCCTGGAAATAAATAGTGGTGTTTTTCTACTGCTGAAATAAATGTGGTTTCTCTTGCAATGAATAATTTATTGCCGCAGGAGAAAATTGACTTTACGGTTGGTCAAAAAGGCCATTGCTCAAATGATTCTTTTTCTATTTCAGAAGTCACCGCTCCCCCAACTCACCAAAATAAAGTGGATTACGCTGCCCACTAGGATATAAGGATACATACAAACACAGATTGATCACTTTTCACTGATTTCTGTCATCTTATTGAAACAAACTAACTGTCTGCCTCGGGTTCTTTTAGTTTTGAAGAGTCAACTTACCCGGAGATTTGGCATATGAGGCATGGAAGCAGGAGAAATTAATAAGTGCGTATGAGGCCAGGAAGAAGTTGGAGATGATGGGAGCAATGGTGTTCAGTTCCGCTGTGAACGAAGCAGAAGCAAGCATGTCGGTGTGAGTTATGGAACCAGGGGCTGAACAGCTGTCAGAGCCTGGAAGCCTGACTTTATTTGGAAATTGAAAACATAGCTAGCATCTGTCAAAGTTTAAGAAGTTAGTGATTTTTCTTTGGGATTGCATTCATTTAAAAATATATTCTCAGTCAGGGTTTCCATAAAGCAAGGAGCAAGAATACCTCCCAATGAGAAAATAGACGACAGACAAGACTTCTACCTAGCAAACATTCAGATGGGCGTGGGAAGAGGGTTTGGCAACTGGGCAGATGATAAACTCCCCTGCTGCTCTTCCAGACGTACCAAATCCTGCAATCTTTCTCTGCTGTGGATCTAAGCAAAAAACTCTGCAGGGCAACAGATTAGTTAAATACATGGGCACCCAAAATGCCTAACTGGAAATTTCTATGCCCAATTTGCTCTCCCTGACTTTCAGAACTCTTGCTAGTCCTTTGCCCTTTTCTTAACATTTCTAGAGAGTTCTACCTCTCAACGTTGCCAAAAAAAAATGTTTACCCCAGTAGCTAAATATCCAGGATAATTTAATCCTAGCCGAATGGTTTTCTGTATAAGAAATAATTTAGAAACATTCTCATTTATCAACCTCAGTGATGCAAATGCAGGTGGCAGCTGGGTGTGATTCTAGAACCTAGATGCCAGCAAGGAAGTAGGCAAAAATAGCTGCCATGAAGCTTGTGCAGTGAAGCTCATTTAGGTTGATCTGAGCAATTTTAAAGAATAATATTTAATTTATGCAATTTTTTTAACACTTTGGCTATTTAATCATGTAAATGCATTATGGCGCAATGATTTCAGGTCTTAAAGTTTAAGTTATGTAATGGAATATTTCTGTACATAATCGCTTTTTGTTTTATTTCTGAAAAATCTAACAAACATAGTCCTACCTTTCCCCTCTTCAGCCCTGTACAATCTTATAAGGATTTAAGAATTACAGCCACTTTCTGAGTTTATGTGATGATGAGGGGCCTTTACTATTTGGCGCCACTGTGCTGAGGAAGGGTCTGCCCTTCTAGACAGAGTGGCGTCACACATGGCCTTGCCTTTGGCTTCTTTTCCTCTGATATGCTCACCAACAAAGGTGGCACCTTAGGGAGGAATGAGGAATGCGCAGGCTCCAGCTGATGAACGTGCCTCTCCAAGATAATGCAGCTGTTTCTATATTGCTAAGGGAGAGGGAGTCGAGATGATGGTCTGGGCAAGTGGTTCTCAAACCTCAGTGGTCTACACATCTCTTGAGGAACCTGTATACATGGAGATTCTTTATCCCCAGAGACTGATTCTAACTCTGGGGTTGGGCCTGAAAAATCATTTCGTTAACAAACCCCAAGTAGTTGGTTCTGATATTGGTGGTCAATGGACCACATTTTGTAAATGACACTTTAGTTTTCCCAGTAGCTGCCAGCCCAGGAGATGTAGAAAGGTGGCAGCTGGGGAAGGCTCTGGAATTAGATGATCTCGGGCAGCTTGGAGGAAGGATTTGGTTGCATTTGCTTGATGGATTTCCTACATTTGGATTCAAAGAAGAGATTAAAGTCCAAAGTCTACCTCAAGTCCTCAAATGCTCTCTACACACAAGGATTCCTCATTTCCTTCTTAGTCAGACTCCAATAGTCCCAGTTGGGATATTAAACAGAAAACAGGTAATTCCGCAATCTAAAAGGAAACCCCTACGAGTAATCAGAAGAATGCTTTGGCTTTCAGTAAGACAAGAAAACTACGAACCAATAAGAATGAACGCCATGGCTATAACGAAAGTAAGAAAGTATCCTCTCAGGGGTTCGTTGTTTTTCCCATATCCCTTTGCAAAGAACTGCAAGGCTTTGTAGATGTTGTCCTTGCACAGAGCCTAATGGAAAAGAAGGGAAGAATTTCATCATTTAGATCTATGCACAGTCATTTTCCCTAGGTGATTCAAACAAGATTTGGAGAAAGATGAAGCGATACACAATACAGGCACAAGTTAACACTGCAGTTTATCATTCTTTATATTATTTGAATCGATCTTGACTATGTGGCAGACAGCATTTGAGCCAGATGCAAATGTTAAACTGTTTCAGAAAATGATGGAAAATGATGACTGGTGAGAACCAGTATTTCAGTTTGATCCACGTTCAGTGGGAACAGGCATAGGGGGAAGCACATGCGCTTGGCCTCTATCACCTGGAACACTTTGGGCGCGCTGACGAGGGAGGCCAGGGCTGAGGAGAGCGTTGCAGAAAAGATCCCAGCCGTGATGAGGGGGCCGAACCCTGACACCATGCTCATGACCTTGAGAAAAGACGCACCAGTAAGGAGACTCATCCAACACACAATTAAAAAACAGACAGACAAACCAAGCCAAAAATCTTATGCAAACGCTTCCCCTTCTACTTTCCATGATTTGGAATCTCCGTCATAAGCCAATTGCTTCTAAACAGATTTCTGCACCCCTGCCCCCACCGCTTCATTCTCAAGCTCTTAATATTTGTTTTTTCAAAATGGAAATGGCCATTTTGTTGTCATGTTTTATGAAAACAGGAAATGCTCACTACAATACATCCAGAAGATACTGGAAAGAATAAAGAAGGAAATGGTTTCAAGGACTTAGACAACATCCCCCCCCCCCCCCATTCTTTGTGGGCATGTTTCTTTGACAATGGGAAACTCTATGGAGCAGAAAGCGGTGTTTTAATAAGGTTAGGGGAGGGCTCAGCTGTGTACCAGTCTTTTGAAAAGCTTTTGCCTTTCTTGTTCTTCCTGTACACAGAGGCTTTTCAAACCTTTGCTTTCTCTGTGCTCATTAAATATAATTTTAGATCTGAGACATGATGAGAGTCTATCAATTTAAGTCATATTTTGGAATAATGACTTCGGCTGAGTTAACTCCTCTTTGTTGGTTGTTAAAATAGATGGATGAAGCCTTCATGACAAATTTGCCTCTCCCTCCACCCACTAATCATTCAGACACAGTTTCCCCAACTTCCCTTGTTCCATCCCCCTCATTTACCTCCCCTTCTGCCACTCACAATTTCCCTCTTGGCCTTGTCTTCCAGGCACTCCAGGACCATGTCAGGGGCTTTCCCAAAACTGAGATCCATGCACGAAGTACAGTCCACATATTAACTATCTAAGTCTCTCCTCCCCACCACGAAATCTTGCACCATTGATTGGAAGACGCTATATATCAGGCAACAATCTTCCCTGGTGATGCAATTCATGCAACTGTCTGCTATCTCCCCACCATAGGAAATGCAACCACAGGATTTGCCGCGTAATGTCTACAGGGCTCCCCTCCCTCACACATGAATTGTTCTGTGCTGAATTCACATGGACCAATAATCAGTTGCAAACTCAGAAGTTTCATTATGCTACATGTGACATTCTACAAATGAAAACAATAGCAATAAACTTTTTTTTTTTTTTTCCCCTTCAAACCTGGAAATTGTTCATTAGCCCATATTGACATGGTTCATGTCGACATCTTGAGAAGTCGTAGCCCAACCCACAGGCTGCTGAACCATTGCAGTTCATCCCAGAAATGATGGTGTCATTCATGCTTCCAGTGGCATCTCGGACCACACAGGCCCCTGGGGAAACAAGCGTGTCTTGTCAGTTCTTTATAAGGGTTCTGCTCCCATAGGATTTTCTCCCGAAAACATAGTTTAATTTGAGTTGGTGCAGGTCCACTGCCATCCTAGGGACACGGTACCTGGAGGTTCCCATCCTCGGAGACTCGAGAGCGCCCCCTGTCTCTGACAGTCTGCCACTTCTACTGCCTTGCGGGGTTTAGGTCCAAGCTCTCACCTACATTTGCAAGATACTTAGGGTTTGGAACTCTCTTACTTTCTGAAACGCACATGGCAGTGTTTGCACATAATACTAAATTCATATTTCTGTCTTGGTGCTATTGGCTAGGTGTTTTCAGGTAGAACAATTTATTTCCTCATCTGCGAGAGAACTAAGGGATGGCATTTCGAATTCTGGTAATTAAGAGAACTGAGCCCATGTTTTCAACTAATGATAGTCCATAATTTTTTAAACTGTTATAATTCTACTTTATATAGAATTTTAAGGGTTTAAATAATAAAAATGTTTGGGGATAAAATATTGAGATTTCTTTAGTAATATTAATGGTCAAAAATATTCTATCAAGTGTCAGTTTATTCCATTACTTTTATCCATTTTGTTATTTTTGTTATCTACCATTATAAACATTCTATGATGAACATCTTTGTGCACAATTTTCTTCTTCTCTATTTCAAAATATTTCTCTAGGATAGATCCCTAGATCAAAAAGTTATGAAATTTTTGAAGATTCTTGATGTATATTTTTTTACTAACTATCCATACGAATTTTATAATTATATATAAAATATATATATATAATTATATAATTATATATTCTCTCTGCCACTATGTATTTGATAGGATTATGGAAGTATATGAATATATGTGAGAAATATGTAGAAACTTTTCTGAACTACCTGAAGGATAAATATTTTACAAACTAAATCCCAAACAGTAAAACTGTTTATTTTGCTCTTCAAACTCCAGCTGGCATGAGTTTTCATGCCTTGCTAATAACTTTAAGAGAGGTCTCAGTGACAGGTACTAATGGGAACCCTTAATTTTATCCATGGAATTCATAACCTGTGAATCTGTGAAAGACTTAGAAATGATAGGATCTTCGAGTTGAAATAATCAGTGCAGGAATCCTGTTTACATAGCTCTGAGGGGTGGCCTCCTAGCCTCTGCTTAAACAGTTGAAATTATGAATGTTGTTTACCAGGCAAAGCCATCTGTTCCAGATTTTACCTTTTTACATTGTTAGTTTTTGTTGAGCTGACTTTTTGGGTATCATACTTTTTGACTTCTGCATAATACAACTCCCTAAATTTCCATGAAGCCAAGCCATGAGCCATACTTTGCACTAATGACAGGCCAAGGACCCCAAGACCATCCTCTTCTCTAGGGAAAAGTATAGAAATGGAATCTTCTCCCAGGCAAAAACTGGAAGAATCTCTGAAATGAGGTCTATAACTTTACTCATTCCTTCATTTTTACAATATGTGAGCTAGGAAACCATTTGGGAAATTTAACTTAAGGTGATTTCAATGTCGTTAAAAAATATGTCAATTTGGGGCGCCTGGGTGGCTCAGTGGGTTAAGCCACTGCCTTCAGCTCAGGTCATGATCTCAGGGTCCTGGGATCGAGTCCCACATCGGGCTCTCTGCTCAGCGGAGAGCCTGCTTCCCTTCCTCTCTCTCTTCCTGCCTCTCTTGTGATTTCTCTCTGTCAAATAAATAAATCTTTAAAAAAAAAATGTCAATTTTATAAGTATTGGAATAAAATCTCTCCACATGTAACTAAACTTGGAAGTGCCACAGCAACATACCTAACATTATCCAATTTCCTCAAATAAGAGACAGTGAGAGAAGTGAGAGTCTCAGTTAACTGTTTTGCTTTTCTCTCCAGAAACCAATGTAAGATAAATGCACTTCCCTGATTTCCTTTAAGCAGACAATTGGGATGTGCCCTTCACTAAAATGGTCATTCGGGCTTCCGCAGTGGGGAGCTATATTCCCTAGTGTGCACAGAAAAGAGTTTTCTTCTCTGAATGCTCCACATTTCTTCCTCTCCTCCTATGGGATAAGTGCGAGGTGACCCTCAGCCAGGAGGAGGCGTGGCTGTGGCAGCAGCTGGAACGAAAGTCAGCCTAGAAACAGCAGGTGCATCCACATATTTTCTGCTTAGTGAGCAATAATGTGGGGGCTGACCACCCACACGGCTGGCAGCTGGATCTTGTTCTGATTTCCTGCCCACTGGTGACAGTGACATTTCCATATTAGGGACAGTAGTGCCAGGAGGAGATACAACCATCAATTCTATATCGTTCATACATTCCTCGGGCTTTTCTTTTTGTTTTTGTCTAATTTTGTTCCTGGTTTCATTTCTCTTGCTCCTTTCTCACCTGCCTCCCAGGGCGAAGGAAGTGGATGCTGGGAGTGGTGTCTTCTTTCACGGTGGGATTATCACCTAGAGTAGCTACGTGGGATTCTCTTTGTGTTCAGGGAGAATAACAATCTGATTAACTCTACCCCAGCCCTGACCTAGAGGTGCTTGTATTACAGCTTAATTATATTCAAACTCCTAAAGAGCCCAGGAAGGGAATTAAAAATGTTGTCTTTTAAAAAAAATTTCTACTTATAATCCACAGAAGGCCCACTGGACATGTATGACCAGATTCCTTGTAATTCTGGCATTTGGACACCAGAGACACACAACTTACCTACACAAATAGCAACTCCTATGTAGGCAACAGTGGTGATGAAGATGGCCAGCATGGTCCCTCTGGGGATGGCATCTTGGGGATCCTTTGGAGAAACAACATGGTGGGATGAAGAGACAGGGTGCAGTAAGAAACAGAAATGACTTGGAGTTATTACTGTATTTCAAATGTTTAGGCTACCCTTCCTGAGGCAGTTTCGAAAGAAAAGATAAGCAAATGGCAAAGTGGTAAGCCTGAGTTCCTTTTCGACAAAGAACAGGTGTTCAAGGTGAAAAAAGAAATGTCTAAAATTTTGTGCTGAACAGAAGAGATCTCTAACTGTCCAGGACAGAGTTTTTATAGAAAAGTAGACCAGTTAGCTTACTCATTAATGCGTCTCCCTCCCCTTTATCTCCTGTGAATTTCATGCAGATATGTCAAACCTGAAAGTATTAGGGGAAAGACGCAAACACACTCTGCACATTGATGCACCTGGACAGTATCTGTATATAGGTATTAGTTTTGTACTAAGCTTAGGCTTGCCTTAAAAAAAAAAAACAAACAAACCTTGAAGCAAAAAGGATGATCTGCTAAGTTCTCCAATCCCTCAAATTTCCCATTTGGAATCTACTTCAGGAATGACTGCAATGGGAGATATTTCATTTCCATAAGCAGGCATAAAGAAAGAGGCAAATTTAAGCTTATACCAGAAAATGGGCTTTTCTTTTGCTTATGCATGTATATAAATTTACTGGACTGAGCTCAAATCATATATGACATACCACTTTATATCCTATTTTGGGAGCTAAATCATAGCATAATCAATTTCCAAGCAGCATAACTTCTAAATAATTGAATTCAACTTAACAGGGATTATTTTCTAACAGGAATTATTAAATAGAGATTTCAATGTATTCTTGCTTATAGAAGACAGTGTCTGGCATATAGTAGGAGTCAATAAATATTACATTGATGGAGGCACTATCTCGGTTGATACTAGTTCCCCACCAGAGAATCTGAGATGTAGTACTACAAATATGCAATAAATGCAGTCAAAGTTTGAGCTTTTCTGTTTTTGTTTTTAACTTAAATCTGCTGATCAAAATCCATCAGAGGGACCAACTCATGGTAAATTTCCAACCTGACACCTGGAAATAACTCTACCAGTGAATTTGCCCTGAATGAGACTAAGTCAGCTCTGTGGATCCACTCTGAATATTGATCCCTTCCCACTCTTTTAGGAATATTTGTACAGAGGAATGGTTCTGCTGCATATATACCTAGCCTCCTCCTTCCAAACTATTGTCTACAAAAGTGATTTTGGGCCAACAGGTGCAGGGGAACAGCATGTCAAAGGAAGAAGAAGGTAATTAATTGTGGCTGAAATGAGCCCCACTCAATCTCCCAATTTATGCTGTGTTTCAAGTTTTGTTTTATTAACTATTTCTTGTGATCTGAGTGGAAGGAAAGATTAAATTAAATGGGAAGAAAGGAGATATATAGATACAGATATAGATATAGATATAGATATAGATATAGATATAGATATAGATATATGAGGTGTGAAGGTGGAAGGCAGTCATGTACCTCAAACATGAAAACTTAGTCTTCATGTAGAACTACCTGCTACAAACTCCAAAATTACTTACTTAGAATTTACCTAAGGGTCAGACTTGACCCAATATAAATTAGGATGTCAGTATCTCAATGTATGATCATATATTCACACTGTCTGCTCTGGCTCCCTTTCCCCTAAACAGAGACCAGGACTTCAACAAATTCTTAGTTTTCACTCTAAATGTTAGTTTCCATCTCCCCAGCTGTAACCTAAAAAATCTAACCTTCCTTCGCCTTTCTTCATGAGATGTTATATTTTTTTCTTAAGACAGAATACACAACCTACTAGATAACTGTTTCCTGAGGGTCAACCACATCCTAAACTTACATTTTGCACATGATTCTGTTCTTGCTCCTCATGACTCAGACAGAGTAAGTCTGTCTTCACCTTAGACCATGAACAGCTTGGAGGACTGAGTTCTTCTTTGCTTCCCCAGTGCCTAGCGTCATGTTGGCTGAGCTGAACTGATGACTTGTTTCTAAGGAAAGTGTAATATTCTTTCATTTAAATGTGTGCTTAGAGGTGCCTGCGTGGCTCAGTGGGTTGAGTCTCTGCCTTCGGCTCAGGTCATGATCTCGGGGTTCTGGGATCGAGTCCCGCATTGGGCTTTCTGCTCAGTGGGGAGCCTGCTTCCCTCTCTCTCTCTGCCTGCCTCTCTGTCTACTTGTAATCTCTCTCTGTCAAATAGATAAATAAAATCTTAAATGTGTGCTTACAGTTCGCAGAATTTTATTTTATTTATTTATTTATTATTTTTTAGAAAAGATTTTATTTATTTATTTGTCAGAGAGAGAGGCAGGGAGAGGGAGAAGCAGGTTGAGCAAGGAGCCTAATGCAGGACTCGATCCCAGGATTCTAGGATCATGACCCAAGCTGAAAGCAGATGCCCAACCGACTGCGCCACCCAGGTGTCCCTGCAGAATTTTAAGATCAGTGACCTCTGATACTTTTCCAAATCTGAGAACACAGCAGCTCCACGTACATAGCTTAATTTCACTAAGCAGTGATATTTAACCACCAGAATCATTTTGAACAAGTTACTTACTTTCCTGAGCTTCCACATAATCTATATTACGCCATATCTCAGCTCAAGAAGTTACCATAGCACTGTGGTCCCTAACATGACAAATCGAAATGCCTTTATTCATTCACTAAATAAATATTTACTGAAATCTTCCTATCTCTGAGGAGGCAACAATGAGTATAACCAAAAGCAAGGTCCCCACTCTCACAGGCTTACATTCCAGGGTAAGTACCTCTTGCTCCGGTCCCACCAATGGCGATTTCCCCTTGTATTATAAGATCATCCAGCCTCTTCAGGACTTCTCCAATTAAATTGTGAGGGATCCCTTACTATTTCCCAAATCCCCATGCCTAAACTCTTCTTTAGTCTTCTCTACCCGGAATATGCTTATATTTTCTCACCAACAGTCAATATTGAGCTTTTGCTCTAAGTTCAGACTTCAAAAGTAACATCCTTGAGGAAATCATCCTGGCCTTAACAATTACCTACTTCTTATGTTTATCTCACAACTTATTTAAACAGTACATATGATCTTCATTTATACATGTCTCTTCACGGCTCTTACAAATATTTCTTGTGTTCCAAAGTTGATTATAAGTATATTGAGGTAAAACCTGTGTCTTCTTTTGTGTATATGGTAGAGACTATTTACTGTCCCCTAATAATCATTCTCACCTTCCTCCTTTTAACACAAGAACTCCCTAAAGTTCTAGTCACATGGCTGCCCAGCTAGAGACTACATTTCCCAGCCTTCTTTGCAACTAGGCAAGGTCACAGAGATTAAATTCTGGCCAATGGAATGTCAGCAGAAGTAATATATGCAAGATTCAGGAATTGCTTGCCCTCTATTCCTTATTCCTCTTCCTGTGGGCTGGAACATGATCTTGGAATTGACCAGTCATCTTGGATCTTGCAGGCGAGGGCAAACCATAAGGGAGTGGTAAATCAAGGGAGGTCATCTGGGATCCTGCTCTACTGTTTGGAACAGACTTTTCTTATTCGACTGCATGGCCTATGAGCTCAGGTTTTTATCCACTAGAAAAATAAACTTCTATCTTGTTTAGGCCAGTACTACCACTCTTTTATAAAACATTCAAACCAATATTCTAACAGTGCTCATTACAGTACTTAACATAAACTAATATGAATGCAGTGCTAAATAAATACCATTTAAATGAGTGAATATATCTCTGAATGTAATGTCATAAAAATTCACTAATAAAGTGATTTTGAAGGGGGAGTGAGGAGAGTGTTTTTGTTTTGTTTTGTTTTCCCTGAATGTTATGTGCTTTTGTTCCTTAGGTGTTTAAAAGAGAAAGGTTGGTTCTGATATTTTTTTCCACTGGGCTATATTCGTTTTGTTGGAAATGTTACACACTTCCCAATATTCTCTACCCTTCCGACATCACTGAATAAGTCCATCCAAAAGGATGGACTATCAGAAATAGGATGGTCTGGCATTAAAAATTTTGGTATTAAAAGAGAACTTTTGGGCGCCTGGGTGGCTCAGTGGGTTAAAGCCTCTGCCTTCGGCTCCGGTCATGATCCCAGGGTCCTGGGATCGAGCCCCGCATTGGGCTCTCTGCTCTGCGGGGAGCCTGCTTCCTCCTCTCTCTCTGCCTGCCTCTCTGCCTAGTTGTGATTTCTCTCTTTCAAATAAATAAAATATTTTAAAAAAAGAGAGAGAGAGAGAACTTTTATTATTTTTTTAATTTTTTAAAAAAATTTTATTTATTTATTTGACAGACAGAGACCACAAGTAGGCAGAGAGGCAGGCAGAGAGAGAGGAGGAAGCAGGCTCCCTGCTGAGCAGAGAGCCCAATGCGGGGCTAAATCCCAGGACCCTGGGACCATGGCCTGAGCCGAAAGCGGAGGCTTTAACCCACTGAGCCACCCTGGTGCCCCAATAGAGAACTTTTAAATTACTGGGGACCCTTACAGAAATTTTGGTTTTAACATCGATAGAGAATTATGGTCACTGTTGACTTCTGTAGCTCGCGCTGCTCACCAGCTGCACCACCACTTCCCAGGATTACAAAAGCAGAGGAAAATGACATACCTCCAAGTCTCCTGAGATATTGGCACCAGCAAGAATCCCAGTAGCTGCTGGGAAAAAAATGGCAAATACAGAGAAGAAGCCTTCCCCTTTTGTGAAGCTTGGCCCAAAGTTTTCCGCAAATATTGATGCTGTAACACAAATAATGAGAACATTATCTTGTAGACTTTCTTTACAGAAAAGGAGATAGAGTTTCCTTTAGCTTCTATCAATGTATCATGCAAATGGGTCCCTATATTCTAAATGGGATGAATCTGAAGATGTTGCTATACTCCTGATGAACCTCATGTTAGTATTTGCCAAGAGTCAGTATATGTATCGCAAGGTTTTAGATTTCTAGGATATAACTCTGAAAACTTTTTTGTGCCAACAGAGACCCAGGCCTCCAGATATTTTTGAGTCTAGAAGACTGAAAAAGAGACAAATGGAGAATTTTTCTCATGACCATGCTGTCATATTCACAAGTATACCACACATGTACACTGCCCTATACGTACACAACTCATTTCTTACGTGCATAAATATTCTAACCAAACACAGGTTTTCTATGATTTTTTTTAAATTGTACGGGGTGGGTGAAACTATCTTAAAATTTTGCTACTTATGTTCTAACCTTCCCACTCTGTGCTCCCAGAGATTAGATCTTAAATTCTATGTCAAATTTTCATATGTAAGAGAATGATAGTAGCAAGGAGCTTTAGTCATAAAATAATACTATCCCATAGGGGTCTCAACAAATTACTTAAATGAGAAGGGAAAAATACAGAAGAAAAACAGAAAAGAAGGGAAGAAAAACACAAACAAAAGATCTAGGATGATCCAGAAACAAGGAAAAAAAAATAAGTCATGAGGAAAAGTACAGCAGGAGCTAGAAGGAGGGAAAGGAATAGAAAGGAAAAGGATGTTAATATACAAAACAAACAAGACAAACTTTATAAAGAAAAAGAATCAGGAAGAAAGAGGTGATCTGATACCAAAAGGAAACAGACACTAGTGACTGAATAAATGGTGAACGGAAATTTTTTTAAATCTCAGCAGTGGATTCTTGAGCAAGCTAGAGTGGAAAGCTAGGAAGATGTTCAGAGGTGGAGAATTTTGTGCTTTGTGACATCCCCTCAGGATGTTATGCCAACTCCTACAATATTTTGTGCTTGCAAACCTGACAGTGATGCTTAACTAGGTAATGCTATAGATATGCAAGGTGCAAAAAAGTTCAGCAGGGGGGCACCTGGCTGGCTCCGTAGGTGGAGCATACAACTCTTGATCTCAGGTTGTTAGTTCCAGCCCCACATTGGGTATAAAGATTGCTTAAAAATAAAATCTTAAAAAAAAAGTCTAGCAGGAAAATGATTATGTTATTATTAGTGTTCTCAGGGGTTGAACAAACTATCTGAACTACGTTCTCTTTCCTTGCATATACAACTCTACTTCTATTATTTGATGGCAACAACAATTTGTCCCATACTTGAAGGTTTTCAAAGCACTTTTGCATCCACTCTCTTATTGACTTCTCAAAAATCCCCTCAGGAAGTTACTATCACTCACACTACCTCAGGGAAATTTGAAACTCAGACAGGTTAGGTGACCAGTCTAGCTGGCAAGCAGTAGGATTGAGACTCACTCTGGATCTCCTGAGTCTAACTAACCCCAGGCTCCTCCCGGATCACAGTGAGATTCTAAGGGCTGATGTGGAGGTTACAAGGGTAGATGGATGGAGGCAGGCAGTGGAGAACCATTGATTGCAAAGCAACTCATTTGTAACACGTACCTTGGTAGTTAAAGAAACCTCTGGACTTCTTCTCATTGTTGGACGGAATAACGGTTCCAATGAAGAAGTTTGCAATAGCAATGAGGAGAATGACCAGGAGTATTACCTGAGCCTAGAATGGCAAAGTGAAAGGAGTCCAGCTTAGAATGAACAACTTTTTATACAGTTATAAAAGTCATGTTCGCAGAAAGTCCACTGGACAAAGACTCTATGTGGTTATTCTGATTAGAACTACTACCCAGAGTCAGTAATAGTGTTATTTTACAGAATGGCATCTTAACAAGACTTATCTGACCTGAGTGTAGAAGTTACATTTTCAATGGTGGCATGTGCGTGGGCACTTGAAGGTGACATTTCAAAAACATTCCAAGTACTATGTGAGTAACTTACTGCAGTGCCCTCAGGAATATAAATGGAGCCCAGAGTTTTATCGCTAATAGTGTATTTCTTTTCTAGGCAGAGTGGATTCTTTCCTTTCCCGGTGCTAAATGCAACAGAAGCTGCATTAATAACACACAATTCATAGAGTTCTGAGATGCCTTGTATACTTGATGTCGGACCACCCGTGTGTGCCCAGCACAAGTGGTTTGCAAGGTTGACCAATTGAATTGTCTTTCTTTGTCCCCCTTCTCTCCCTGCTGACATTTCAAGGGTCCATTGGCTTGGCATTCCTATATGCCGTTCCCTCTGTAGGGAATACACTTCTCCCTATGCTTTGGGTAACTATTTCCTTCTTCTCATCCTTTAAGTCTTAGTTACTTCCTCTGAGAGGACTTTGTTGACCCGCTGAATCTAAATAATAACAGCTAACATTCATGGAGGGCTTACAATAACAGACAGGTTTCACTTTATCAGTATTTTTTTAGATAAATAATACCACCAATAACTGTATGAAGTAGGTAATATTGTTATCATCATTTAAAAGGTAAAGAACCTGAGGTACAGAGAGGTTAGGCACCTTTCTCAAGGTCATATCTTATAAGGTCATACCATATAAACCAGATTCAAATCTAGGTGCTGTGGCAATAAAGCGAGAGCTTTAAACCTACCCTCTATCACCATGAAGCTACATTGCCTCCCTCAGGGAGCAAAGTCATTGTAAGTAGATACCCCATATTTTCTATCTTAGTACCCTGTTTATTTCCTTTAAAGCATGTTCACGATTTACCATTCTATATTTACTTGTTTATCTACTTGATCATTACTCATATCCCCACAGACCATATGCTCAACTAGGGCCAGGATTGTGCCTGTTTGGGTCACCACTGAATATCCAGTACCTAGCAGAATGCCCAGCACCTAATAATCACTGAATTAATTTTGATTTGATGCATGAATACATTATCCACAAACAAATGCTGTATAGGAATGCTTCTCATTGCCTTATGAAGGTGGGTGGGTTTGGCCACTTTTCAATCTCTGGAGACCTCTTGAGGTCTAGGTACGGTATCTCCAGGGACTTAAGACCAGTTGCAATTATATCACTCACTGGAGAGTTATAAATCAGACAGAAATCAGAAATGTACTGTATTACTACTAGTTAAATCCAGCTAGTGTCTAGTTCCAGGACTCACTCCCGAAATACTGTATCTCGGAGGAGAATGATAGTTGTTGCGTCTATGCCCTTGTGAGAGAAGCCCATTTCCTTTGGGCCTCAGCACCCACAGTCAGCTGGAAAATGAGACACCAGGGGTGGGACTGGGAGACACAGGTTTCCAGCATGGACTGTTGTTACGATCACAAGGGGCCAGAGTGTGAAGACGGCAGCAACTGTGGTGTCTCTGTCACAGTGATGACAGCACAATGAAGGACAAAGGGCAGGCCCGATCATGTGACACATGAGCGGGATGGGACGTCATGACCTCGTGTGTTTGGGGGGCTTGGATTTCCCTCCAGTGCTAACCTGCAGCTTCTGCCATAGCAAGTAATAATAACAATTTTTTTTGAATATGGGGTTTGCTCTATTCCTGCAATTTGGTCAAGACCTCAGCAGCAGTGGCTGATAACATCATTTCAAGAAAATCACCTTTGCTTCCCATTCCATTCCAGCTACTGAAATTCCTAAGAGAATCACTACTGTGATGGAACCTATTATCCGGATGTCATTGGTGGGATCCACCATCAATGAATTGCTCTCCTGGAACAAAAACAAAATTCATGAAAATGGTTAGAGAAGGAGGTGTTCTTTTCTTTTGTTGTTTTTTTTTTTTTTTTTTTTTTTGCCTGTATGTCGTATTGTAGAATTGAATAGTAAGAAGAAATACTATGCACTAATGACCATATAGGATCATGGAAAAACAAGCTGTTCCTAAATCAGAGATTAACATTATTTTGTCCTGTAATAATTGGCCATTGATAGCCAAGGTTGGAAGTTGGAAATTCTAGATGCTCCTTCTAGTCACAGCTTCTAAAGCTATTGTAGCGCTGAGATAATTATGGGCACATGTAAACATATGGTTTTGTTTCAGAAGAACGACTACTTTTGTGTCTCAAGGGGAATCTTAGAGAAATAAAAATGAGTGATTTTCCATGTGAATATTGGAAAATAAGTGTTATTCAATTAAATAACAAACTCCATAAACCAGATAACACATTTCTTGAAGATCACATAACTTATGAACTATATAATCCACCTATTTACTCATCTAATTTTCAAATAAAGGTACTGCTACTAACTGAATTCAGCAAATGCTATCACTACCATGAAAGGAGAACTAGAAGTTAGTTCACCTACCAGCTAGTTAACACTCTCAAAGACAGACCGACTAGATGATATACTTAAACTAGGAAATGTCTTAGTTTTCTGCAGTGAGTTGTTCTAATGTTTGAACTGTCTTTTATTTGGAAATAGATACCCATGGTAGTAATATTGCTGCTGATAACAGCATCCATTATTTATCTTTTGTTTCATGTTTTACACAGTATTTCATGTATATTATCTGTCCTGTACCACATTTCTATGAAATCCATAGAACTCTATTATTAACCCATATGATAGATTTGAGAAACAATGTTCAGATGAATGGAGGGACTGGCCCCCTCTCTGAGAATCTCTCAGCAGATCAGTACGAGAGCCAGGATTTCAAGCCAGTTCTGATGCCAAGCCTAGAGCTCCTTCAACTATATCCAACTTCTGCCTTCTACAGAATAAATCTATTTCCTCTCATCCTGCCATAATGATATCCCCTAGTGCCCTGAAAAGGCAAATTGAACTGAATTATCTTACGTGGCTGAAGAAAAGAAAAACTTTTAATTACCTTAAGAAGATCTACCACTGTTTCCGCAAATCCCACCACATACATGGCAACAGCCACGGCATTGGCAAAAGCAAAGATCAAGCCTATAGACCCACCGAACTCGGGCCCTAAGCTTCTGGAAATAAGATAGTAGGCCCCACCTAAAACAAAAAATGAACATGCTTTACTCTGAGGAACAGCTAAGAGATTTAATGTCTATGACCAAATAATTTTGAATAATTTTTTAAAGATTTTATTTATTTGACAGACAGAGATCACAAGTAGGTGGTGGAGGGGTGGTAAGCAGGCTCCCTGCTGAGCAGAGAGCCCAATGTGGGGCTCGATCCCAGGACCCTGGGATCATGACCTGAGCTGAAGGCAGAGGCTTAACCCACTGAGCCACCCAGGTGCTCCAATTTTGAATAATTTTTATTCTGATAAAAATATTGCAACTTCCCAATGATTTTGAGAATCTTGTATCACTTTAATGAATAAGTTAGCCATCCTTTCTTTGTACTCTGAGAACTATAATAGAACACAGTAGAATTATCCTGATTTAGTTAAGTTCTGATTTACCAAAAGCCAATTGTATTCAAATTGTATACAAATAAGACTACAGCAAACTTTACTAAAACAAAATGCCCTGCCTTCTAAGAAAAATTCATTGGTGAATTCAAATCAATAATGTAACCAAAGTAAAATTTTATATTTGAAATTTCCAGGAGCAGACAGGCCTAGGCAGAAAATGAAGTAGATGAAGTTTATCATTGCTATTCTAACTTCCTTACTGGTGTACTTTTCTTGTATGTATTTGCTGCATTAAAAGGTGTCTGTAGGGGTGCCTGGGTGGTTCAGTGGGTTAAAGCCTCTACTTTCGGCTCAAGTCATGATCCCAGGATCCTGGGATCAAGCCCTGCATCGGGCTCTCTGCTCAGCAGGGATCCTGCTTCCCTTCCTCTCTCTCTGCCTGCCTCTCTGCCTACATGTGATCTCTGTCAAATAAATAAATAAAATCTTAAAAAAAAAAAAAAAAGGTGTCTGTATATAGGTCCCCTGGGTGGTACTGTTGGTTGAGCACCGACTCCTGGTCTTGGCTCAGGTCTTGGTCTCAGGATGGTGGAACTGAGCTTAAGGTTGGGCTCTGCTCTCAGCTCAGAGTCTGCTAAAATTTCTCTCTCCCTCTGCTCCTCTGCCATGAAATAAATATATTATTCTTTAGAAAAAGGGGGGTATCTGATTATCCACTCTATAAATTGGAATTGGTTCTCTATATTTTTAGCTCAAGAAGGCATGGCTATTGCCAAACACCCATATGTGTATGGGGGTAGCAAAAGGGAAGAAAGGTAGGTTTGGAACAATCACTTTTCCTTTGGACCTTGAAAAGATCGTTCTATATGTGTCTATGAACTTCTTTCTGTACACATGAAAGACTGAGCTGCCGTGGTTACTCCTAGAGGGTAGTGAGAACAGGTAAAAAAAGACGAGGTGTTGAGAGGCCTAGGTAGCTAGAAGCTCTGACAGACTGTAGGAAACTAATGACTTTCTATACTGAGCTAGTCTTGGAGGTGGGCAGAATTGGTAGGGGAAAGACACTGAAGGGTGCCTGGGGCTCGGTCATTAAGCGTCTGCCTTCGGCTCAGGTCATGATCCCAGCATCCTGGGATGGAGCCTTCCATCGGGCTCCCTGCTTCGCGGGAAGCCTGCTTTCCCTCTCCTAGTCCCCTGCTTGTGTTCCCTCTCGCCGTGTTTCTCTCTGTCAAATAAATAAATAAAATCTTAAACAGAAAAAAAAAAAAGGAAAGAAAGAAAGACACTGGACAAATATATCTTAAAACAAAACAAAACCTATCTTTTTTTTTTAACTTATTTATTTGACAGACAGAGATCACAAGTAGGCAGAGAGGCAGGCAGAGAGAGAGGGGGGAAGCAGTCTCCCTGCCGAGCAAAGAGCCCGATATGGGGCTTGATTCCAGGACTCTGGGATCATGACCTGAGCCAAAGGCAGAGGCTTTAACCCACTGAGCCACCCAGGCGCCCCCCAAAACCTATCTTTTAAGGAAAAGGAATTTCCTCCACTGTAGTAACTGGTTTGGGTTAAAGGGTCAAAGCTCTCTTTGGAAATGTAACCAATTATCTGGGTGGAGTGAATCACCTCCTTTGTCTAGAGGTCATTAAATAAATTAGCTAGCCAGTTACTTCGGCTTGGTCAAAAGGAGAGAGGGGCAGGGGAAGCTGTGAGTGGGGGTGTGTTTGTGGGAAAGATGGTGCTCTTAGAAGGCCCTGGGGAGGGAAACCTGGATAAGGTCCCCAAGTTGCAGCCCCAGGAGCCAAACAGAATGAGAGGGGGAAGACAGGAATTAGAAGCAATGATAAACCTTGCCCTCTTCACTTTAGGCCTAGGCCTGCTTATTCCTGGGTGATTCAAAAGTAACTCTTTGCTCTGTTTAGTTGTTTCTATTTTCTTCTGAAGGATCTTTTCAGGCCTGGGGTCCACTGGGAATGTCCTGTTGGGGAGAACTAAGGGCTTACTAAACGGGGAGTGTCGGCTGGAATGCTGAGTGGGCCTGGGAGAGGGCCAGCCAGGCCCAGCTAAGGCACAAAGAAACCATGTATTTTACTGTAATTATTTATGCCTTCTTTCTAGACACCTAGTCACTCTCTATAAACAAGTTTAATTACAGGAAATGGGTCAAAGAAAACCTTCCGGAGATCTCTTAATTTTAGTTGAGAGAATTTTGCCTTGATGTTTACATTTGGGATCGTTCGTTTTACTTTAAAACTTGGGGGACTAATTATGAATATGAAAATTTTACTTCGAACATTAAACCAACCGTAGACTTTACTCCATAAGCCAAGCTTGTAGTCATAAGTAAATGAACTGACTTACCTCCTCTCACTACTCCATTTGTGCAAATAGCGGACATAGAAATACCTGTGAGTGTTGTCACCACCACACTCAGGCCGATGATGATGACTCCGAGACCTGCAAAATCCCCCAAGAAAGAAGTTTGGCTCCAATAGGTCAAGAGGTCACCAGCAACTTGAGGAGGCAGCAGTCTGCGTCTTGTCACAGAAGGGTCTGTCTCCCCATGAAAAAACCTGAAATGTTCTAAAAGATCCCAGTCCATGCAGGTCTCGAAGCACCTGAAATGTACTAAACTTTAAAGCTGAAGCCACGTCCAGGAATCATTTCCCCAGAAACACCCGCAAGGGGCTTGCCGACTGGCCTGAAAAAGAAGACATTTGTCGGAGGAATCTGAGCACCTGGAAACTGTGAGTTGCAGTGGGCCCGCGAGGTCCATTAGAGCGATCCCTCTACTGAGTGGCACGGACCAGGACTGAACTCACGGTACCTTAGGTTTCCTTCTGCATCCGGCGTCAAGAACAGTGGGCTCCTTGCTTGCTCCAGTCAAAAAGAAATATAAAAAAACTTTTCCTACCCGTGGCAAGCGATGAGGACATTAGGTATCTTAGAAATGTTACCTCCACGAACAAACCCGTTAGTCGCTATTGCAGAAGTTGACAACCCGGTAATAGAAGTTACCATGGTGGAAAGAAGAATTATGAGAACTCCAAGACCTGTTAGCAATGAAAGATAAAACACAGTACGTTTTACTTTCCTTACTTCGGTTCCCTATTGCTGCAAACTACACTGCCTCTGATTTAAGTTTTCACCACCACGCCTTGGGCCTCAGCGGAGTTGCTTTCTACTCGGGAGAAACGGGCTTGCCTGGCATAAAGATCAAGTCCAAGGCCTGCTCATTACGATGAAGGATGGCTTCCAAAAGTAAACACAATCTAAAAGGTGCCCTGGAAAGGAAAAGTTGACTTATGCTGGTGTCCTGGGAGAGAAACTACCCCGGCTGCGAAAAGAGAAAACATGACATTTGACTTTCTCTCTTGCTCAAGAGGAACCTGTGTGAGAGAGTTGGGGGTTTGACAAAGGTTAAATCCTTCCCCATTTTTCTTGCATCTGTCTTGCCTGGAGGAGGAAAAAAAGGAACCAACTTGGATTACCTTTGAAAACACTCCAGAAAGGTCAGTGGTGAACTCTCTGAGCCTGTGTTGCCTTTACCTTACAAATGATCATGCAGGTCACAAGTCTAATTACCTCCTCTGACATATCCATTTGTGGCAATAGCAGAGGTGGATAAACCAGTGATACCAGTCACTGTCACGGCTAAGCCGATGATAATCACACCAAGACCTCAGTCGAGAGAGGAAAAATAAAGGCAATTAAACAGTGGAACAATCCATTAGATCGTTTACATAAAAGCCAGCAAGTCTAGGGTAATCACCAAAGGACCACATTGAAATTAACAAGTTGGCTGGAAATCACCAGAGTAAATGCTCAGCTTTGAAGTTTTGTGCCTGTAGCAGCACAGTTCCTAGAAACTGAAGAGCTAAGATGTGCAGCAAAAATTGCCCACAACTGAACAACAACGATGGCTGGTCAAAATTTGACAGAACCCCAGTTTTTATGCTGTTCTAGATACCTACAAACATAACAATTGGTCCATCCAATTCCAAGCTGCTCCTATGACTGAAGAGTAAATGTTCATCCATCCTCTTTTCATGTCCATTTGGTTGTGTGGGAGTGGAAAATTACATACAATATAACAAGTTGTTCATCTGGCAGATAAGTAAAGTGGAAAGAATCAAATGGAACTATATTCATTTATTGGCTACGCGACCTCTGGCAAGTTACTTATTTTCTGAGCCAAACATGGCAATGGGATTAGAAAGGAGTCATGTGTAAAGTGGCCAACACACTGAGTGGCCCTGCTTTTTTGGCCCATGTCCACAATTCTTACAATAGCTGTTGTTTTTTGAAAGTCCACTAAACATCCAGCCAGGTGTCAGGTAGCAAGAGAAATGCAAGAACAAATAAAATGAAATGAAAAAAGCTGCCCTCAAGCAACTTACAGCACAGAAGGCCAATGATTCTAGGAGAGAGAAAGTGATAAAAACCGGGATTCAGAGAAAGGCAAGGCTGCTTTCAGTTTCAGGAAGGACACAGGCAGGAGAATACTGAAGGGTAGCAGAATCTGCCACCCTGAAATGTACCCCTTTAGCAGAAAAATTAGTTTGAGCTAAAGGCAAAAGAAAAAAAGCAGATACTTCCCCCATTTGCCTAAAAGCAAGATGTAAGTTTGTAAAGTGGCTCTACGTTCCTCTACAGCAGGAAGGACAGAAGTTAAACATCAGAGCCAGTTCTAGACCCTTGTCAACTGGAGGAGCAGCAGAGGAACCTCCATAACGAACTCTCCTGATTTTCCAGTAGTCCCCACATGCGTCTGCCTTCCCACAATCTGCCACCCTAGAAACTCAGTCCTTTCTCTTTGTCTTGTGACTTCTCTAAGAAAATCTTGTTCTCTTGTTAAAATGTTATGTAAGCCCGCTCCTTTGAATTACTCATTGCTGAGTCTTCTTGTGTGTACACACAATGTGTAACTTAATAAACTTGTGAATGTTATTCTCTTGTTAGGCTGTCTTTTGCCAATGTTGCAGAAAGAAGTGTGGGGGCACAGGCACTGAAATCCCCCTGGCTCTAGCCAGAATGCCATCCCCCGGGTCCCTTTGTTGGTGGCAGACCCTCTTGTTCCCTTTTAGATGAGAGGCCGTGATCTCTCTGGCCACGAGAAGGGAAGTGGAGGAGAGAAAAGACAGATAGAAATGGAAACAGGGCACTGGAGTCGGCCTCTTTTGAAGCTCCCAGCTATATCCTGGCTCTAAAAGAAGTCTCGAGGCTATTTTGTAGTTTGGAGTGCAGTAGGAAGAGGCTAACTGTAAGCCTGAGATGTAAACTTGGACCATATTGCTTCGGACTGTACCGACAAAGTTTGGTATTGTAAGAAAGAATTGCACTAAATTCTTTGAATCTGTTGCAAGGGATCATCTCTACATCACCATGTGGCATCAGTTCTTTGTACCCCTACAGATAATTTCCTCTTATCTTTTGCACACTATTTTACTTCTGATATTGTTTTGATGACTTTTGATGTCAAATGTTCAGCTGACCCCAGCAACTTTGCAGAACTATATAGTTTGCATTTCAGGACATTAAACCTACTCTGATTACTTCCCTACCCTTATTTCCCCTTGCTTCTATTTTCCTAACAATTCTTATTTATTCTCGTACATTGTATATATTTCTGTAAAACATTTGAAATCCTAGAACAAACCTTTATACATTTAAATGGCAAGAGATTTACTTTTCTCTCGCAATCAAACATAAAATCCCAGGGTAAGAGGCAACTTCTGGAACATTCAGTTTGTAGTTTTCTCCAAGAAAGTTGAACCATCTGCTTCAGGAAAGACCTGAAGTGTTTATTAAAAATGCCCAGACCCACAGGGTGCCTGGGTGGCTCAATCGGTTAAGCATTCGCCTTCAGCTCAGGTGGGATTGAGCCCCACGTTGGGCTCACCCTGGGAAACTACTTTTCCCTCTGCCTCTGCCTGCGGCTCCCTCTGCTTGTGTTCTCTCTCTCTCAAATAAATAAATAAAATCTTAAAAAAAAAAGGTGCCTAGACCCACTGAGTTTGAATCTTTCAAAGTGAATTCCAGGATTCTGTGGTTTTGTAACCCAGCTTTCCGGGTCATTCTTAGGCACCCCACAGTCTGGAGACTACTGCACTACCCCAGCCTATCTCAATATGTGTTGCTTAGACAGCAAGGTTCTTTAGCTTTATCTTCAAAGAATTGATTGGCAAATAATTAATCCAGCTCCTTCATTTTGAGATGAGAAAATGAAACTCATGGAGTATAAATGACTTGCTTCAGGTCACACCTGTTTCATACCTTTCTTCCATGCCTGATGTTTATTAGAAACTATCTTGCCCCAGCCAAAGTCTCTGAGACAGAAGAACAATTTAATGGCATTAGTGGCTTATTCTACTATTGGTTTTTGGTGAAGAGAGAGCCCAAACTCATGGCCTTAGAGCAGCTACCCAAGGGCTATAGCTACTGTGACTCGTGGCTCCAGCTTCCTTCTGGCTTTGTTCCCAGGATCTCCTCTAGAAAGTGTATTCAGTCTTTTTCCCCAGACTATCCCCACAACATGGAGAAACTACCTGGATTTGCTTCTTTTCTTACCCAATAAAGGGACTCCACATGGGACCCAGAAGATTAAGTCATCTTAATCAACTCATTTAGCTTTAAGTTCACAGCAAAGGCCAGTAAAACTGAGTAAGGGTGGTAATAAATTCCTACAACTCACTAAAGTCTACTTTCTGAGAACTAAAACAATGACAAACAAACCTTCATTCAAAGGAAAACCTGCTAGATGCCCACTTAAGTAGGATATGACTACTTAAAGAAAAAGTCCTTATTAAAACAATGCTGATATCTGAAAGTAGAATACAGTTAAGCAGAAGATGGGGTTCTCCATATTTTACAATTTTATAATAAGCATGAAACTGAGAAGACTAATGTAAGATCTGATTAAAGTTCAGATTATGGCCCAAACTCGTGGATGTTAAATAAGTTGCATTAGAAAGAATTACTCTTGCCCTTGGCTACGCTCACACCTCCAAACAAAGTAATGTTGCTTGATGATCTCAATAAGTTACTAAACTGCCCTTAAAAAACTAATTTTGCATGAAACCCTGGAGCAAACACTTGGCAATGCTAAGATTCAGATTTTCCATGGAACAGCATACACTTACTTTGGGCCCTGCGGCTGTAAGCATTCATTTGATATGCATCATAAAGCTGGCAAGCAGCCCTTTGTCAGGAACCCAGCAGTTGCCAAACATGAAACATGGAAACACTATGGGAACTGGTTCCAGTGTTTCAATTTACAGCTCAGCCCTTTCTTGTTGCGAGTTAGTCTGCCGGTGATGCTCAATATGTTTTGAGGGGCAAAGGCAATAAATAAGGACCAAGTACCTTTGAATGTGAATTGAGATACATTCTGGAGCAGTTATCTAAAAGCGCATTTGAACCTCTACATTCTTGATACTCATGATTTATAGGTGTTCTCCAAAAGGGATCTATCATGTATTTCCCAAATATAGAGTAGAACATCATTAATTTTTATCACATTGAATCAGGAACTTTGATAAAACTCAAGCAAATTTTTCATATAAATTTTACCAGTATATTTACCAGTATATTCTAGATTTAAAAAAAAAAATGTTTGCCACAGGAAATGATATTTTAAATAAAAGACCATCTTTAAAAACATCAAATAAGCATGGGAAATAATTTCAACATCATGCGTTCTCCATTAGAAAAATTAGTAATAGTTATATATGTTATCTTAGTCATTTTATCTATTATTTTTAAGCCTCTATCTGGCAATATTTTATTAACCTTTGTTTTCTTACCACAGGTACCTAAAAGTAACACATTTATTTTCTTTGGAAAATGTTCAACTAATTCAGCATTAGCCCGGTCACATCGTTACCACCTACAAGCTGTTTTCATCGAGTGAAATGTTGCCAGTAATCATAAGGGAGATACACAAATGTCAGTATGTCCCCAAATATGAATAGTCCTATTTCAAATGTACGTGTGTCTCTATATCTGTACACCTAAAACTCGAGGGAAAGGTAGAAATATTTGCCTGAGCATTTATCCGGCTAGAGAGCTGGAAAATTCCAGTCTCCCAGAAGTTAAGGCTTCACCTTTCCTCTCTGACAAACATCATCAAAGAGGCAAAGGGAAAGAGCTGGAGCACAGATTATTTCTGTGACCTTCATCTCACATTCAGCGTTCATGGTCAAAACAAGTTAGGTATGGAGTTGATCACTGACATTGAAAACTATACGCGGGGCATGGGGAAACATGCTTACCAATTCCAGCTTCTCCAACGATCCAGGAGAGGCGAATGAAGAGCATCACACCCCAGATGTTCAGCATACATCTTACCTGTGGGTTGAAGGAGCATCAAAGGGATATGAGACATGAGAGTGGGGCAAAACCCAGCTCTCTCTGTAATTCTGGTGTCCAGGCTTTGCTAACCCTTAGTCCCCAAGGACACTGACCAAACAGATTTTATTTGGAAACACAGGAGCTTTCTCACCAGCACACCTTTCACCCATCCAAACTTCACAGCACCGGCTTTATCCTCCCCTTCCTTGTTTTCGGCTTCTTCATCTCCAGGCATCCCATCTCCGTTAGCAACCCTGTCGGCGGAACCTGGCGCCACTGCGACGTTCTGCATTTTTACAGGTAGCAAAAGCATAATATTTCGTCAACACAGGGACTCATAAAACTTTCAAAGGCAAATCAGAACAACTGACACAAAATTTTAGACACGCGCAAAAAAAGAAACATATTCTAGCATTTGAATAAAATAATAATATATATATATATTTTTGGGGGGGTGCCCTGTGAGCTGATGGGTTTGTTTTGTGAGTGATTTCAAGCATAGCAAGACTGCATGGGTGGTAAAGGAGCTTGGGCAGTTCTACTGGTGAAAATATTACCTTAAAAAACCAGTTAGATTTGGGTACATTTAGAATACAAAAAGAACAAAGGAGAGAAAAAGAAACTCAAGGCAGGGTGCAAAGCCTATCACAGTGAGTGAGGGTCTTTGAGGCATGGTAGGAAGTTAATCTCATTGACGCAGACACTCTGGACTTCTTTCCATTAACCTCCCTGGGCTTCACTTTATTCACTTAAAATAACGATAATAAAACTTCTCTAATCATCATCTTTAAGAAGATTGAATGAAAGAACACACAGAAGCTATTCTTTAAAAACAAGAAGAAAAGGGTTACAGTTCTAAAGAGATTTAAAGATGCTATCTGGTGACAAGAATGCTATTCCTGTAGAGGAAGTTTCTTTTAGAGTTGATATGTCTTTGCCTGAAACTTGCTGGATGTGCTAGTAGTCTTATACGAAGGGTAAGAAGTCTCGTGACGGATTGACTACTAAAAAGGTAGGTTGAGTAGAAATAAGGAGTAAGTTGTATAAAAAATGTCGAAAGCTTATTGAGTGGTTTTTTGTGACCTGATTTTGAAGATATTCCTTGTCAGTGGGATAATCTGAATTTAATGGGGGAAGAAAATAGCCCTGTTTCTCTCAAGTAAAGAACAAATCTAATTTCTCTTTTAGATATAACTTTGAATAATTTCAGATGTAGCCACTTAATTTAGCCTATCTGGCAACTACCTGACTCTGGCACCTGAGTTACCCACTGAGTTCCCCAAAACAATCTTATCCAGTAAAGCGTGGAAACCACTGGGGATGTCTTTTAGATTCAGCACTTAATTACCATTATTAAAGAACAAGTTTATTCTATTTAAGTGCTCTAAATTAGTTTAAAGCTGGGATGGTGTGTTCCCACATTACTAGTTAAGGAGTCTCAAACAAGGACAATTGTTTCCCCTCTAAAATGGGACTGGTGTGAAATAAATATTCAGTATTTATTATAAGGACTTCATTTGAAGGTGATCAAAATTCTTGTCCTTACTATGCTCAAGGTTTATTGCTTCTTTGGGCTTTGATGTATCATTAACATACTCACTGTAAGCTGACTCTAATTTGGGCTATTTGCTCCAAGTGACTGACTTCTTGTCTCCATGTTCTTCTACTGCTCTAGTAAATAAGGATTTCCTCCAACTTTGTTTTCCCACAAGATTTTTTTCATACTAGTACGACACTTGGGTAACCAGTGCAATTCAGTTTGGTAAGTCATGGTATATTAACTGGGGGATGTGGGCTACTTCTCCTCAATGCCTGCCAAGAGCCAACCATATAGCAGGTCATCAAAAAAGAGTATTGAATCCATAAAGTGGATTTGAAGACCACCTGATCTCTACCATTTAAGAACAGATGACCTCGTTTCTTATTCCTTTTTGCCTCCTATTTCTTTTCTCTTCCATCCCTATTGGGTATTTCATTTCTCATGGTTTCCTCTATGTAACCCACATTTGCAAAAGGAAGGGGGAAGAGAATGAATCTCAAGGCCGATCATCTTACTGTTTTTCCTAAAGAACTGGGAGTAAAATTCAGTGAAATGAGTAGATAACATTTAGTCTTGAATTACCTGAGGACTATCTTAATTTTAAGCATCCTCAGTCCCTATTTGCACAGAAAATTGAAAACTGACATCATATGTTCACATCAGAGTAAGATACGGATAAAAAAAAGTCCACAGAGATCGAGGCTGAATGAGCAAGGCAGAAACTGATTATCTATACCAGCTAGAGATGCAAGTCATGTGTGTAATTCAAAAATTTCCAGTAGCTCCTTCTAAAAAAGTAAAGGGAAATTAAAAAAATAACTTGGGTTCAGATTTGGACCCTCAAGTTTTAAAAATATACTTAACTTTTGAACAATATTATATTCTTAATGTTTGCAATTAATTCATTAGCTATAGTGGCATCCCAGCTTGGAGGAGGAACCTGAAAATGGACTGTTTTAATAATATATTTCATAATATACTTTACTTAATAGACTTCTATAAAACATTATCATTTCAACATGAAAGCAGTAAAAAAAAATTAATGAGACATTTTACATTGTTTTTCACACTACGCCTTTGAAATCTGGTCTGTAGTTTACACTGTTAGCACATCTCAATTTGTACTAGCCAAAGTTCAAGGGTTCAAGGGCAGCAGGTGGCTGGGGCTATCTCATTGGAGCGCACCTGTCTGTACACTGCGGTCTATTACAGATGGATGAAGCATTTGAGGTTTTTCTCCAGGCAATTAAAAATTCTATTTTTTCTCTGAATGGATTCTATACTCATAAGGCAGCTGAGTGATTCATATGTAACTTTCATTTTCCAGAACTAGAAAATCAATGAGAGCACAGAATTGAGGAATGTGTTAAGATGACCACGAATTTTGAAGAGATTATTTGGTTAAGAAATTCATTTATTTGACTTGGTTTGAGAAAAACTTTGAAGATTTTCAATATTCTAGTTAATCAAGATCTCATGGCCAGACTCTCAACAGCTACTCATTCAGGGAGAAGGCAATTTCCCTTTCCTCAGTTAATTGTGGATCCCATGAGACAGAGCCCCTAGCCACTTGATTTTAAAGGCAATCTTGGGAATAAAGCCTATGTTTTCTGATTAAACCTGAACTTGAGGCTTTGGTCCAGGAAATTGCTTTGTTCCTGGCTGAACTCTGGAGGTAACTGTGACCCTTATATCTGGATTAATGGGAATACCAATGATTGTCTAAAAATAACAACAGAAAAACAACAACAACAACAAAAAACTTACAAAATAGGCTAAAGGATGAATAAGATATTTAAAATTTCTTCTTAAATGGACATTTCTATCTGGCAGATGCCCTTCTGAGCACAGTTTAATAGTTCTTCAATTTGTCACTAAGACATCACAATATGAAGCAAAAGGAATATTCTATGAGGGCACATCAGGGAACTCATCATATATGGAAGTTAGTAAGGCCATAATTTTTAAAAACTTCAAAAATAGAGCCAATGTAGAATGTTCCACTCTTTCTTAGGTGAATATTTTCAATCTGCTAGAGTTTCAAAGTTTTTAATATATTTATGCCATAGAGGGGGAAAACCTTTAAATGTATATTTCTTCTCTTGACTATAAAGGACTGTAGTGAATTTTTAAGTACAGAATCCATTTCCATTGCTTACTCTCTTACAGGAGCTGAAAAATCACTGCACCATATAATCTAGGAGACTTGGAATCTGGTTTCAGCTATGCAATTAATTCAGGGTGTGTCCTCCAGCAAGTTACTTAACCTTTCCTGGATACTGCCAAGGAGAATAAATCCAATGGGTTTTCTGAAAATCTTACTTTGAAGTAATTTACTCTAAGGCAAAATCATTTTTCTGTGTTTGTCATCTTCTCTTTTAACATGGCAAAGCAAAACCTGGTTTCACTCTTTAATAAATGTCTCCTTTGTAAGCCCATACAGCAATTATAAAGTCAACTTATCATCAAAGTACTGAAAAGACTGGGTCAAGGGTTTGTGGGCACTTGATGGCTGTGAGCTATAACCAGTGGCTGGCAGGCTTCTGGCTGGTGAATATTCTTGAGACCAAAGTCTCAAAGACTAAAAGTTTTATGATTGCTGCCTGAAACCAGTTTTTTCCTCATATTTTGGATTAATTTGTTTGTTCACACTCCATTACCATAAATGATGACCCACCACCTTTCGTAAATGCATTTTAAATTGCATAGCTTTAGGGAGTGATTATTTATTTATCAAAAGTTTTACCTGGGCATTAAGTATTCGAGAAGGTAAAAGGAGGTGCATTAGGAAGAAAGAAAGAAAGAGAGAGATAGAAAGAAAGAAAAAGAAAGAAAGGAAGGAAGGAAGGAAGAAATATGGGCCATATCCCCTCCAATACTGATAAACTAGTGAAGTTTCAATCACATAAAATGTTTTACTTAATATATAATGTATGATTGTTCAGACCTCAGAAAAATGACACATACCTTTCTAGCTGTCATCAAAGAAGAAAGAAATAAGTATATTTATTCTTTAAATTCTAACTAGATAATATTTGCTACTATGCATGTTTTTAGGTTTCACCTTTTAATTTCAGGATGGTAGAAATCTTATCCCATCATTGAGAAATAGCTCCATAGATGTTTAGGACTACAGGATTCCCTCCCAATTGTTTTAAACTTTCTTTTATTATTGAAATATTTAAATATATGCAGTAGTGGGGAGAATAAATAGATCTCATGTGCCTATCACTCAACTTCAACAATTACCAACATATGGCCAATATTATTCTACTTAAACCTCTTACAATGCTGGGATTTTTTTTAAAACTAATCCCGATAAGGATCAGATAATTCCTAAGGTTCATTTCAGAATGAAAAGCACAAGTCTAATCACATGTCTATATCTTATTGATCAATGTTATTATGGTTGTACATTACTAGCCCTTTATGATAAAAGGGAGTATTTTAAATTTGGAAAATAAGGGTTTTTTTTTTCTTTCTTGTTTTAACAGTTACTATAAACCATGCCTCTCAATTACTACCAATGGTCACAATTTGTAATCACAATATTTTTACTGTATCTGAAAACGCATAGCTCACACACGAATTGACATATTTTTAGTAACTTAGGCCAAAAGGTGGCTATTGTGTGTAATATGAAAATAAAACCAAAAGATTCTTAATATTTTCCACATATACTTCAGAGGAACTTCTACTTTACTCACCATCTATTACTGAATGCTAGAGACTACAGCTAAAACTTCTAGCAAATATTAGAATGAGTCTTTAGTTGCAGATTTTCACTCCAACAAATATTTTAGGGCACTGGTCCTTACTGACCTTCAAAGCATTTATTGCCTCAATTTTCATGTCTATTTTATTTGGCTTGCTGATATTTCTAATTTTGGATACCCCCATTCTGAATGCCAAAGTTCCAAATTTGAACTTGGAAACACTTTAGAAAATATTATTTTCCAGAGAATGCATTTGTACACCTTTGTTTGTCTTTTTATAGAATATAAACATTTATACATTGGTTTATGTGGTTTAATGTTTGCATATTTGACTACATTTTCTTTATTTCTACCCATAACAATGCCGTTTGACATGTAAAATAAATTCTGGAGAGTAGATATCAAATCTCTTTAAATGACTTTATACAGCAGCTCGTATAAACAAAAGCTTCATAAATGCTTTTGATGATGACAATGGAAAGTATTGAGACCTACAATTAATTCTGTAGGAGAAGCAACATGATCTTTTGGCACATTCCCAAGAAAGGAATCGGAATCTCCTGTTCTGCCCATCAGGATTGAGAAGCAATTTCTTCTTTGAGCTTGAATTCCACTATTTCCTATAGCTGTCAAGTGAGCTGAGGCAAAGTGCTATGGGAGAGCAGGCTGAGGATGAAAAGCTCTGAAAAAGAACATGGACTCTGGAGTCATGCAGACATGGGTTCAACTTATTAGACACGTGACCTTGGCTTCTTGACCTTGGAAGTATACTGACTTGAGTTTTTGTTTTCTCTTCTAAAACATCCATAGGATTTTATAAAACCTTTGCTATCTATAAAATAGCAATAATAACATTAACTACCCTGAAGTGTTGTTCTAAGTATTGAACGAGAATTTGCCAAGTGTGAGCATCCCATCTGACACATAAAAAAACGCTCAATAAAAAGTTTGTTTTTACACCAGAGTGTATGTATTGTTTTTTATTCACAAATTATTTTTTCTCATGCTTTTTATTCACAAATTACTTCTTACTGATGATAGCCTAATGGCCCCAATGTGAAGTCACTCCATTGTTTTTGTTTTGGAAGAGTTTGTAAATGGTTGGTTTTCTTAAAAATAATACTTCTATCTTAATTTTTATAGTATTTTATACTTTTCATAGACAGTTTATTTCAATAACATGAGAATGCTGACTTTGATGGAAAGGCTGTATATTTTCCTGATTTCTATATGATTATATTTTTCTGAAATGCTGACAACAACGGTGGTTAGTAAGCCTGAAAATGAGTTTCATTTTGGTTAGCCCTGTAGTTAGGAACTGTCTATGAAAAGGCAGCCACAGGATTATACTGGACACTAAAAGTGGAATTATTTTTACAAAGTAAAAATACTAGATTAAGCTTGTCAGATGTCCAACAATCATTATACATGTTTTGATATGAAAAGAACTCCAATGTATATTACGTAATGAAAATAGCATGTAGGACAATGTGTAAAGTATGTTTCAATATGTGTTTGAAAAAAAATTACAGACAGAAAATTAGATAGATAGGAATAGAGACACATAGATATATTTGTATGTTTGTATAAGCATAGAAAATTTCTGGGAGGATTTATAAGAAACTGCCAGTAATGATTGTCCTACAGAGAATAACCGAAGATCTATCTTAGATAAGAGACATTTCATTATATACATTTTTAGTACTTGTTAAATATGTTATCAGTCCGTATGTTACTTTTTAAATAAAAATCAGCTAATATGAAAATTACCATCATTATTATCAACAACCATTTATTGAGTTTCTAACAATTGTAGGCAATGTACTACACTTTGCATGCATATAAACTCAAGTATTTACAAACATCCTACAATATCAGTTGAAATTATGTAGCTTGTATAGTATTGCAGAGAAAGTAAAGGATGGAGTCATTATTTTCCTGCTTTTGACTAGTTTTTGGAAATCCATAATTCATAGCCACCCCATTTAGCTCTTTACTACACAGAAAATGAAAAGATTTCTTCAACTCTGATCGCAAATCATTGGGATTAAAAATTTTGTCAATATGTATCACTCCTGGAGTTTCAGTTAAGGTAGAGACTTAAAATAATGTCTTTCAAACCTATTTTTCATTTCAACTATAAAGAAAACCTTTCACATTTTTTTTTTCTGACTTGGAAGTTGTAACTGGGATTTGCACAAAATCCAAATAGTTTCTGTCTAAATATGTTCTGTCATGTAGTATGAATGTACGATTCCCATATGGCTTTTTAAAGCATTAGAATCATGGGTACAAAAAAACGTCACTCGGGTGCCTGGGTGGCTCAGTTGGTTAAACGGCCTTCGGCTCAGGTCAGGATCCCGGAGTCCCAGGATCGAGTACCGCATTGGGCTCCCAGCTCCACAGGGAGTCTGCTTCTCCCTCTGACCTTCTCCCCTCTCATGCTCTCTCTCTCAAATAAATAAACAAAATCTTAATAAAAAATGTCACTCATACTATATCAATTGGTTCCCACTTTTAAATTGTTTAGGTAAACATTATCATTTATAATTTTTTGCATACAAAATCTGTGATGTGTCTGAGTATTATTATACAGCGTTTGCTCTATTGATCGTTCCTAGTTGTAGTTTGAGGGACCACCATAAAAACGTCAAGGGCCACAAGGAGGGAGCAGCAAGCATAGCTACATTCCACCACAGCTCCTCATCTATTATGCTGTTAAGCAGGGGAAAATAGAATCAAATTCACTAACAAAGAAGAAAGAGATGAATTGAAGAAGGCCTGGATTGTTCATGTTTGATATCAAAGGAGAACACAGAAGTAGAACATGTGGAGAGGTGAACTGGACCCTACAATTTTAGAAACAGTAGAATGTGTATTCCACTGTTGTATTTGAATTCTGCTCCTAGTTTAGCTATGTGGATATTTCCGTATGATTTAATCAAGATGAGTAGGATCTTGGTAAGTAAGTAAGGGTTGAATTCATAAATTCATATACTCGTTCATTGAGAATGATTATTCAAGGCATTGGGCCTAAACCTGATTTTTTTTTTTAAGATTTTTATTTGTTTATTTGACAGAGAGAGATCACAAGTAGGCAGAGAGGCAGGCAGAGAGAGAGAGAGAAGCAGGCTCCCCGCTGAGCAGAGAGCCTGATGCTTGACTCAATCCCAGGACCCTGAGATCATGACCTGAGCCGAAGGCAGAGACTTAACCCACTGAGCCACCCAGGCGCCCCTAAACCTGATTTTTAAAAAAAGATTAATTATTTTAGAGAGAGAGAGAGCACAAGCAGGAGGGGCAGAGAGAGAGGGAGAGAGAATCTCAAGCAGATTCTGCACTGAGAGAAGAAGCCAACACAGGGCTCAGTCTCATGATCCTGAGATTAGGACCTGAGCCTAAACAGAGTCGCACACTTAATGGACTGAGCCACCCAAGCACCCCTGGCCGAAACCTAATTTTTAAGCTATTTAATTTGCTACTCCTTTGTAGCTGAGAAAAAAGTGTTTGAGGTCAAGTTTCAGTCCTTTGTCTCAGTTCATCTTTTCAAAAAGAATATGATATCGCAAACAGCTGTGCAATCTGTCAAATGCAGCTACTTCATTTCTATCCCCGTCATTCGGATGGCTTTTGAACAACCAACCGACTTTTGTTCCCTGAGAGGTTTTCTCCCCTAACATAAAGATTGCCTTAAACTGTGGCTTTGGGAATTGTAAACAAGCTTCATATCGCTCAGTATCAGTCCAAAGAACAATGCGAGTTTGCTCCATTTCCTTTTTAATGGAATTAGAGTTTTATTTTGTTTTGTTGTAAATTAGGAGAGGAGTGTGAGTGAGAATATTTAAATTTTGATGGCAGTTTTGTGAAAGATGCAGGTTTTTAAAAATTATCATGTGTAATGAGGTTGATTATGGTAGGAAAGAATTTTGGGTCTTTTAAAAGGCTCATTTTCCTTCTTCAGAATAAATTGAAACCTCTTTATAAGGCCCTACATTTCTTTTTCTGCCCTTCCCGTATCTTGAAAACTCCTGCTCTCCTCTTGCAACCCACTTCTTCTTTGCCTTCTCCCCTTTCTCTCTTCTTTCCTCTCTCCTACATGACGCAAAGTGACACCTCAGTCTGATTTCGGGGGCTTCAAATCAACCTCCTTCTCAAAATTCTTAACAGGGGCTGCCATTTTTTTCTCACATTGTCACCTTGCTAACATCTTTTGATGAAAATGTCAAATATCCCAGACAAAGTCTAAATCTTATATCTGTAAGGAAACCAGCCTTTCAGCCCAGTGTTGCCAATATGTTACATGGGACAAGTAAGGCTTGGTGGGGAGAAGGGATAAGGGTACAGAGTCCACAGCATAGTATCCCCTCAGGAAGTCTCTCAGTCTCCGGTGGTAGGATGCAGAGTCAGGGGTGCTGGGAATAAGGGGAATAAGTTTTAGAGATGGGTATCCTTGTGGAAAAAAGAATGAGCAGAAACTAAAGGGAAGTCTTCACCTTTATCAGCATCTTTCTTGAGAGCAATATTCTAAGAGTCCCCAGAGTGGGCAATCAATTGATTAGAAAAAAAAAAAAAAAGTTAAATGAATGAATATGAAAGGAATTGTTTCAGTCAATTTTTTCTTTTACCTCAAAAGTTGAGCAAAAGTAAACTACATTTGGCTATGTGACAGCTAATTATTCTTTTGAGCAAGTAGTTATATCCATAAAGAATGATATTCATTCCAAACCCTGTTCCAGAAGAGCAGGAAGATAAAGTGTTTCAACCTATTTTAGAGCAAGGTATAGAAGAAGAAACCTACTGAGTTTATAACTGATTGCTACAAGATTAGAAAAAGTGCTGCCTCATGCTTCTAGCAGATTTGGGAACCCTGGCTATATTCCTTAAATAATGAAAAGTTTAGCCATGTCTGTTGCTTCTGTACTTAAATTTAATTTAGTTACTTTTACATGCTTAAAAGCATTCAGGAGCTTCAGGCAAAGTTTTTAAGAAGAAGGGATAAAATGCTGAATCTTATAAATCTTTGCTCTCTCTTTAAAGAATATAAAATACCCATGTGCTCCAAAGGCTTGCACCACGGTATGAAGTACAGCAAGGGCCTGTGATTGTTTCTTTTTTTGCAACAGCTGTGGAGGCCTTAATACTAAGGTGAAACCAGCTTTTAAGTATGTAGTTTGACAGGTTTAACCAAGTGTGCATTGAGTAGACGATAATTGTAAACAAGATACGACACATTGCCTAACTTCCAGAGCTAATTCTTTCGTTCTCTTTGCTCAGTCCATGAACGTTCGTGAGCCACTTCTGTGCATTTTCTGGTGATCGGGAAGTAAGGGGGCGCCTGGGTGGCTCAGCGAAGTAGGGATAATCGTGTCAGAGAGAAGGGTGGCTCCGAATAGATCTCTCCACCAGACACGGTGACATTCAGCGCATTCTTAGAGAGCAGGAGATCGCCTGACGGAGCAAGGGAGGACACTTGCCCCTGCCCTGAAACTTACCTTTGCAAGTTGCTCGTGAATCTCAAGCAGGCTTGGTCGGTTGACCTTGGGCCCACTGATGCTACCGGTGTTGCGGTAGTACTCAATCTTGGGAACGGCGTCCACCGTGTTGTGGCCAAAGGTTTGTAGGTAGTATGTGTTGGTGTGAGAATCGTAAGCATGAAAACTGGCATCTGTTTTAGCGTTATCTCCATTTTGGAGGAAACTGTCATAGCACTCCTGATTCCCAGGCCTAAAGCTGATTCTGAATCTGTTATGGGTTTCATCCCCGAAAGAGGTTTCCTCATAATGTGGAGGGTCGGCATTGTTATCCACAGCTGCGCTGCTTTCATGGCTCTCGTTTATGACATTAACTTGAAAGCGATTGCTATTCCCTGGCACTGAATCCAGAAATACATTGGAAGAGTTGTTCAGAGACATCTTCCAAAGTGGATTTTTTTGTTTTTGTTTTGTTTTTGGACTAGGCTCTTCACTTTATGGTTGCTTTTTTTTTTTTTTAAATCTATGTCTTTTCTCCTCAAAATGAACACTATGTGTTTACATTAGGGAGTTCCTGGCTTTTGTTTTAGAAGGACTCAATAAATAGATTCTTGATGCATTGTCTCCTATACAGTCTTCAGAATGTTCTTCAAAGCTGTCATTGAAAAAGAAAAATAAACTTGTTTCAAGAAATATAAATACATTTAAGTAGGGATGGGCTATGAGGGAACAGTTTTATGTCACAAGACATACAATTTTAAATTCGTATCATTAAAAACTACCTGTCCAGGGGGCGCCTGGGTGGCTCAGTGGTTTAAGCCGCTGCCTTCGGCTCAGGTCATGATCTCAGGGTCCTGGGATCGAGTCCCATGTCAGGCTCTCTGCTCTGAAGGGAGCCTGCTTCCCTCTCACTCTCTCTGCCTGCCTCTCTGCCTACTTGTGATCTCTCTCTGTCAAATAAATAAATAAAGTCTTTAAAAAAAAAACAAAAAGCTACCTGTCCAGGAACTTTAGTCACCTGAACAATTAAATCCCATAATAAATAACTGGGGTGGGGGGCGCCTGGGTGGCTCAGTGGGTTAAAGCCTCTGCCTTCGGCTCAGGTCATGATCCCAGGGTCCTGGGATCGAGCCCCACACTGGGCTCTCTGCTCTGTGGGGAGCCTGCTTCCTCCTCTCTCTCTCTGCCTGCCTCTCTGCCTACTTGTGATTTCTCTCTGTCAAATAAATAAAATTAAAAAAATAAATAAATAAGTAAATAAATAACTGGGGAATTGTTTCAGCAAACATAATTTTCAATGCAGTCACTAAACTGTTATCTGTGTTTGTCGTATTTGTTTAGACTCAGTGCAGCTGGATTTAACATGATTTTAGAAAAGATATAACTCTACCAACTGAGTACAGTAGGAGCTGATGAGAGCAGTCTCAGTTCTCAGTCTGAAACACAGTTCATTGACCGTACTAAATGTTGAAACTGCAATCTACTTTATTATTGCTATGAATACATATTATGTGATAATGATAATTTTATTATATGATGATTATAAAATTTTAAAAATATTTTTAAAACTTCTAAGAAATACATGCTATTAGTTTAGAAAAATACATCCTGTGAAGAAGATAGCTTTGTAAATTTCTGGATTTTTAAAAAATTTCTGGATCTTTTACTAGCCTTTTTTTTTTGCTCATACATTTATATTTTACAAATGCTATCATGGAATCTTTAAAAAAATATATGAGTATTCAGGATAAGAAAATAAATTTCAGTCCTTAATAAAGTTGTATGCTATATTTAGGTAAAAGTCATGCCCTATTGATTCCCTTTAATGAAATAGTTTCAAATACATAGAGAAGCTTATATTTAACCATGGGATAAATAGATTACATAATCACTTTACAATCCATGAGCCCATCTTAGAACATTCTTTAATTAGAATAGTATTTATTTATTGATACCTTAAATTTTGGCTTTTTAGAAAAACAAATACAAACAAAACCTGTCTCTCTCCTAAAGTTCTTAAGTTATTTATTTGAACTAAAAACAAAAAGAAAGAAAGAAAGAAAATCTGAACTTTAACTTGCAAATAAACTTTTATGGGGGAAATTATAAGTGAAGCTTTCATCACTTTAGTTTTTATAGAATATACCACTTCTTATTGTAGTCTTCGACATCTTTTACTTTTACTCCACTCCTCAGAATCTACTTTATGACATAATATTAAGTGTGATTTTTTACCCCACCCAGGAATGTTTAACTTACCACCAGAAGAAGGAGAGTTCTTCTCAGGAAATGTTCCCTGTTTCAACATCACCCAGACATATATGGGGCACTTAGCTTTCAGCCCAGAATCGTAGGCTTCTTCTCATTGGTTGGAATCTTCCTTGAAAGAGATGATTGAGCAGTGATTGGTGTGGGATCAAACTGTGGGCGCTGCCCAGTCATTAGCCCTGAGGAAACTTAAGTAACGCCTCAGCTAGTAACCAGTAGTAAACCATTAATCCATTTAGATAGGAAGTCATATAAAGTTTCTTTAATTCATAAGGGGAGTTGGATTGGTCAACAGTAGCATCCAACAAAATATAAGCAGTGCTTCGGTCGTTCTGTACTAAGTAAATTGAATCCCATTGTCTTCACATGATTCCTGGTGACTTCCTATTGTTTCGCATGTATAGCAAAATCTAGGCTTCCAGAGATAATTTCTATACTTCGTAACAGAATATGGTATTTGAGGTCATTTTATCTTGCTTATAGTAGATATTAGCTTAATTCTTCTCTGCATGGGAAGTGAGCAGATTGAATGTAGACTCAGTGATTTACTGAAAATATTTCTGGCTAGTGGGAAAATCGTTTCAAGCAAGAATGAAACTGTGTTAAGTTTCCCAGTGGCCTTTTTGTCTCTACCTGACAAAACATTTATTTCAAACCCAGTTTTTTAGTTTTGTTGAGGGAAAGGTTTTGTTCAAATCTGTGAGGTGCTGATTATTAAGACAGCACAAACATTTCCTCTGTGCAGGTTCTGTCATTGGTTTTCGATCGGGATGACTGAATGAATCCTCCTTGTCTTTTTTTTTTTTTTAAATGGATCTCCAATCTTTTATTATTTTGCAAGCACACCCATATGCACACATGCAGACACATATATACACACATACATACCCACACACAAGCAAGATGCAAGGGGCCCAACCCATGATTATGGGTGATGGGAGGAGGGGGGAGGTCTGGGAGAGGGGAAGATAGGGAATGGACAGATGGCCCTGTTCAGCTCAGTTCAGCTCAGCACCTCCTTCCAAAGGCCAGGATGCTCCCTGAAGCTCAGGAATTTTTGCTCCAGACATAATATCACCTCTGTTCCTCTTCGTGCTTGACAGCAATGCCTAAATTCCATGACTATACCAAACAGAGACGGGAGGTAGGGGAAGGTTGGGAGCCAAATATCCAGAGATTGGGAGAGGGGCAGCTTAGGGATCCAGACAGGGCAGGAGGGCAGAACTACTGCTACTGCTCATTGGGGTTGGGGTTGGCATCTGGGTACTTGGTGAGGTCGAAGGTCAGGACTTTGCTGATCACACAGTCCCCTTGCTCGGGGTAGACGCCAATGAGGCTCTCAGCCTTGGTGTAGAACTCCTCCTTGAGAGAGATGACGATGGCCTGGAAGTTGCAAGTCGACTGCTCCTTGATGTAATTTGCCACCTTGCCAATGTTGGTGTTATCCAGGGCAGCATCGATCTCATCCAGGACGAAGAAGGGGGCTGGCTTGTAGCTGTGGATGGCAAAGAGCAAAGCCAGAGCCACCACTGTTTTCTCCCCCCCTGACAAGTTATCCATAGGTCGGAAGCGTTTGCCAGGAGCCACACAGTTATAGTTGATGCCATCCAGGTAGGGCTCCTCAGGGTTCTCGGGGCCCAGGAATGCCTGGGCACTGCTGTTGCGGGATAGGGCCTTGTAGATCTCATCGATGTTGGTGGCCACAGATTCAAAACAAGCATTGAAGCGGTCAAAGCGCTCCTTCTTGATCTGTTCGAATGCCTGCTTGGCTTTCTTGGCTCGCTTTCGGGCTGCCTCAAACTCATCTGAAGTCTCCTGGAACTTGTCTCGGACACTTTCCAGCTTCTCCATGGCTTTCATGTTGGGGGCAGCAATACGCTGGAGTACACTTTGCTGCTCATTCAGCTTCTGCTGCAGTATATTCATCTCCTGTTTGATCTCCTCCTCATCCTGGGCATCCTTCAGATCTTCACACAGGTCACCGTAGTCAATCTCAATCAGGGCCTCTCGTGCATAGATGCTGGAAGTTCGCTGGGAACCACTTACAGAATCCTCCCCTTGGGAGCTACCCTCCTCCTGACTAATGTCATCCATGGTGCCCTTAGACAGTGGCAACTTGATATCCTGCATCTTGCAAGCCTGCAGCAGGTTGTGGCGGTCACTACGTTTCTGTTCCAGCTTGGTCTCAATGGCTGTTACCTCCTTCTGTAAATGGGTCATTTCCTTGTTGGCGCCCCCCAGTTTCTTACGAATCTCCTCCATCTCATGATTCTTGTCATTCACCTCCGATTTCTTGGCCAGGTGCTGATTCTTCAGGTCTTGTAGCTGGGCCATGGTCTCATCTATGATCTTCATGTGCCTTTGTTCCTCCTTCTTGAGCTTTTCTATCTCATTTTCATCCTTTTTCACTGTCTGCTCCCACATGTGTACTTTATCCTGGTCCTCTTTCAGTTGGTTCTTTTCAAAATCCAACTGGATGCCCAAGCGAGTCTTCTGATTCTCAAATTCCAAACGCTTCTTGGCAATTTCATTCTGCCGCTTCACCTTCTCTTCCTCGAACTCCCGGATGTTGCGCACACCAATCTCCCGACAAAACTCTTCAAACACCTCATCCTCTACCTGGTTCATCTTCTCCTTCAAGTCTTTCATTTCTCTCTCACGACTCTGGATGATCCTCTTGATATCATTAATGCGAGGCCCAAAGTTGGCTAGCTCACTCTCCAGTTTGGACTTCTCCTGTAGATTCAGGGCTAGATGTCGTGTCTTGGTCTGTTCCAGGTCACTCTGCGAGTACTTGAGTCGCATCTGCAGTCCGTGGGCCTGAGACTGCACCTGACGTAACTCTGCCTCTTTCCGCTTTGCCTTTATCTGCTCTTTCAGCTCGTCTGTCAACCGCTCCTTCTTCTCTTTTAATTTATCCACTGCTTTCTCATCCCAGCGCCGAGCCTTGGCCTTCAAGTCACTGGCCCCACCAGAGATCACCCCTGACTTCTGGAATAGGGTCCCATCCAGTGCTACCGTCTTGTGACGCTGGTGGCCTCCAAAGGCAATGCGGCGAGCATCCTCCACATTGTCACAGACGAGGGCATTGCCACAAGCATACTGCAGGGCCTTTTTGATGTGGGGTGGCTCATAACGAATCACATCGATCACCAGCTTGGCCCCCTTCAGTTCCCGGAGCTTCTCATCTGTAGGTTTCACCTCCAGGTAATCAAGAGGCAAGAAGGTCTCAGGCTCCCCACGTTGTTCCTTGATGTACTGAATACAGTCCCGGCCTGTCTTCTCAGAGTCCACAATAATGGCATCCATGTTCTTGCCCAAAACTTTGGTTACAGCAATCTGATACTTCTTTTGTGTGGGTTGACAGAGGTCAATGAGGCGGCCATACACAGAGCCAGGGTACAGGCGCTTGATGCTTTCCATAATCTCTGCCTTTCGCTGTTGGCGGCTGCTCTCCTGTCGGTCAATACGGGCATCCCCCAGCTGTTCCATCACCTGGTTCAGCTCTTTATTGATCTCATCAATACGCTGCTTGGCCATCTCCACCTCCTCTGTCAGCTCCCCCTCTAACTTCTTCTGCTCCTCTAGGGACTGCTTGCTAGTGGTGATGTATTCCTCTAGTTTCTCAATCCGTTTCTGATTCTCTTCAATCTCCCTCAGCTTTTGCTTAATCTTTGCCTCTGTCTCTACTTTCTTCCGCTCTTCCAGATCCAGCCGGTCCTGGTCAGCCTTCTGATCTCTATTGAACTTCTCCAGCTCCTGGGCCAAGGTAGCTGCTCTCTTGCTGGCTTCTTCTTTTAATCGGTGGTATTTCTTCACCTGATTCTCCTCCAAGGTCAAGTCTCTGCCCTGACTCTGACTCTCCTCTTCCATCCGTTCCTCAAACTCCTGCCGGGCTTTCTCTACTGACAGCATCTCCTTTTCCAGCTCATCCATGTCACCTTTACGCTTCTTATAATGCTTCTGAGCATTCTGCAGGGACTTCTTGGCTGCTTCCAGCTTCTTGATTTTGTGGGAGGTATTCTCCTTAGCTTTGATGTACTGAGGCCGCTTCTGGTTCAGCTCTGAGTCCTTCTCCTTGATCTCCTTCTCAATCTGTTGCTGCTCCCGCATCATTTTGCCCAGCTCCTTCTTCTTCTCCTTCAGCTCATCCTCTACCTTGTCCATTCGCTTCTTGTCCTTCTCGATCTCCTTGTTCTTAGAGGCCAATTCCTTATTGAGCTTCTCAATTTCCACTTCATTGTGATAGAGCTTAAAGAGCTGCAGCTGCACCTGAGCTCGCACCACCTCATCCTTCAGGCGCTGGTAGCGGTCAGCCTCTTCTTTCTCCTGTTTGGCCTCCTTGCGTTCAGCCGCAATGTTTTTTTTGCGATGGTAATTAAACTGTGTGTCCTCTTCGGCCTTCACCATTTCCTTCTTTCGCTTATCATATTCCTGGGCCAGCTCCCCAGAGCGACTGATCTCTTCAAATAGAGCTGTCCTCTCTTTGGGGTTCTTCATGGCAATAGATTCCACAGCACCCTGGAAGACAAGGAAGTTACGAGCTTTGATGAGAATGCCCAACTTCTCTAATTCCTCACTGTATTCGTGTAGCTGGACCACTTTGTTGTTGATCTTGTACTCAGAGGAACCCCCAACAATGACACGGGCAAAGGTGCGATCCTCAGCACCCTCCTCAGAGTAGACCATGCTGACAAAGGCCCGGTTGGCAGCTGGCTTGCCCACAGGAGCTCCGTGGATCAGGTCCCTCAGTGTCTTTACTCGCAGGTTGCTTGTTTTCTCACCTAACACAAAGCTGATCGCATCCATGAGATTTGACTTACCAGAGCCATTGGGTCCAATGATGGCGGTGAACCTTTGAAAGGGTCCAATAATCTGCCGACCCTTGTACGACTTAAAGTTCTCGATCTCAATCAGTTTCAGGAAACCCATGACGGCGACGGCGCCGGCGGCGGTACAAAAGGCGGTACAAAAGGCAGCGGTACAAAAGGCGGTACAAAAGGCTCCTCCTTGTCTTTTATAAGAAGCTGTCCAAGTGATTTCCAGCTATTTGAGCAGCATGATTGTAGCTTGACACAGTGGCTGGGAGCAAGACTCTGAAGTCTGTATATTCAACTCTCATCCAGCTTTGCCACTTCCTGTGTGAGCTCTGGCAAATTTGTCGATCTCTCTGTGCCTTGACTTTCTCATCTGTAAAATGCAGTTGTGAATAATAATGTTACCCACCTTGCTGTAAAGTTATCAAGGGGATAAAATGAGTTACTTTGTGCTGGATTTAGACCAGTCCTCCTTTGTACTTAAGCACTTTAACTGTTTTGGAAATATTTACAATTGACTGATGATTTTACTTAGTCACATCAAAGATTCCAGGGTGAATCATTAGAGACTGAGAGAGGTACTATGCCCATTACAGTAGGGGAAAAGGTAGGTCAGTGAACCGATGCTGGATTGTAGAAAAGGGTCTGCAGATACCTAAGTAAAACCGCTTAGATGCTCTTAGGCAAATGTCATGCGAATTAATCAAGCTAATGTCATGAGGCTGTTTCAGAAATAGAGACAGAATTACCACTGCGTACCACTAACTCACTCTGCTCTTAAGTACAAGGCATTTATCTGTTCAACAAAAGGTTCTGAGTCTCCACATAGAAGGCACAGATTCAAATTCATTTCAGATTATTCCGGCTCTTGCTATTATTTAAACAGCTAAGATGGGGCTGGGGCTCAAAACAAGCCCTCATCACTGGCCCTGGATGGAAGCTGTGAACTTGCTGGCAGTTACTTCTGCTACCTCTAGTCCCCTTTTCCTTCAACCATTCCCTCAACCCCCTCCCCTCCCTCTTTCAGGAGCCCACCTATTTATACCTTAATCTTTGTCCTCTGCCAAAGATTGGGAATGTGTCCTATAGTGGTCAATTTCCTTTTTCCTTGCTGCTTGTCTGCCTGACTACAGTGTCGTGTGAGTTAGTTTTAGTCTTGCTCTTATATCAATCAGACATTTTCATTCTAAGCCTTTTATCTGTAACTGTGAAATGAAAGTCTTTGTTCTCTATGAAGGGGATTTAGACGTTCTGGAGCAGATGGGAGATGGTTTGGGGGATATGGATGAAATTACACCATCTATAAAGCCAACCTTGAAAGGTAAACCCAATTTAGGCTTTTCAGACATGTGAGTAAGGTAACAGGAGGAAACTGTCTGGAGGTATGCTCCTCTATTTTTTCTCTTGTCTTTTCTGATGGGGCTCTAGGGAAGGGGCAGCTAGAGGATCATCTGACTGTAACATTGGACATTCCTAGAAGAACTAGCATCTCATGAAGTTTTCATGATGTATCCATACTGTTACCATTCTCCATATTTTTTATATTGTTTCTGGCTCTGGAAAAAAGACACTGATGATTCTTTCCCTGGCTGCTACCCCCCAAAAGTCTAAGGTAAACAACAGATCATGAATAAAAGCTATGGATAAAAGATTTTCTGTTTAGTGGGACTGAAAATAATACTATGGTGGAATTGATGATATCTGAAAAGCTTCTGAGTGTTGAACTTTCAGAAACAAGGCTCATATGTCATAAACTTTTCTTGTGTTTTGGGTTTTATGGTCTTTCTTCTTTTTGAAGAAAAAATCTGTCCTTGTTATGTTCTAGTCACCAAAATGGAGGGTCTTGCTGGGTGTCTTCCTTGGGGGACAAATGGTGCATCTCATACTTGGATATATATCTTAACAAATACTTTAGAAGCCTGGGTCACAAAGGTGATGCCTAGTGTCCTGGGCACACATAATTTTCAGTACATCCAGCTGACTTGGCTCAATGAGATGTTCTTGGACAAAACTACTAACTGGCTGTAAGGTGTCCCAGGCCCACACTCCTGTACCTACTGGGGTTCAAAGAGCTCCTTGAGGTGTGGGTTTGGTCCAGAAGATTAACAACCAACACTGATGTGTTCTAAGTCTACTAGGAGATAGAAAGTATCAGGAATGAGACAGCTTGTTTTGGAATGCCATAGACTAGAGCAATAACCATATTTGTAAGGTATACAGAAATGCTGAGGATAGTGTCTTGGAGTACAGCATGGTCTTTATAAACAAGGCATCTTACATTAGACTGCCCATATTCAATTCCTTAATCCACTGAGCCACCCAGTCGCCCACCCATGTTCAATTCCTAACACAACCACTCTCTTGCTTGATGACCTTGGAAAGTTATTTAATCTCTCTCAGCTTTAGTTCCTCATCTGTGGCATTAATATAATAAAATAGAAATAGTAGTATTGAACTCAAAGGATTCATAAATGTATCAAATCACATAATAAGTGGAAAGCACTCAATTTAGTGCTAACTCTTAGTAAATGTTAGCCTTTTTTAAAATTTTTAAATTTTTTTTAGTGTGTTTGGCAGTTTTGTGTTCTGGTGACACAAATATTTTTGTATTTATTTATCTCCTACTATATTCTTCCATTTGTTAATCAGAAAGAGTCAGCATTTCATAGTTGGAAAGAATTTTAGAATAATATAATTCTATCCTTTCATACATCAAATGAAGAGAATGAAGATTGAAGAGGAACAACTTACACTAAACCATTGCTTCTTGAGGTTTGAGAATCTCTATTTCTATTGCCAATGAGGATAATAAATAATGATTGCAAGGTATGTTCCAACAATATTTTATGATTTTCAAGTTGCTTTCACATTCATTACACATCACTTGGTCCTGTCAACATCCCTGTAAATTATGCAGGATAGGTTTCTTTATCCTTGTTCTGCAGATCTGGAAAAGTGCCCCTTAGTCATAAGGCTAGTTCTTGACTAAGTCAACATTAGAATTCAAATCACAAGAGATTAGACTCCTATACTGAAAAACATCTAATGACATCTTAAATCTTCATTCATCTCAGGTCTCTGGCTTCCAGATACATTCACTGGGTTCATAGGGTGCTAGAATTGAAAGGGACATTAAAAATGCTTTGATTAGCCTCCTCCTTGAAGTCCATACAGGTTAGATGACTTGTCCAACCACATGTGTTTATTGAGTTTACTGAATGAAATGAGCTTCTTCCAGCATGCTCAAGGAAATTACAATTGTATCTTCCATGTGTCATAGTGGCACAGCCCTAAAAGCCTTAATGGCGGAACTCTCACGCAAGTGCATATTCAAATGTCCCTTTATCAAACTCTTCAACTTCATCTTCCCATGTAGAGGAAGGCATGCTACTATATGGGTCTAAGAGGATTTTGAAGCATCTGATAATAAGAAGTCCCAAGAAGATACACAAAATCCCAACAAAAGCAAAGCCAGTTTTTTGCTCCAGGGTCAATGAAAAAGCTGATACGTCGTTGACACTCATCTTAGCTGAAGAGTTGCCACAATAGGTACTACTCATTATTCACTGTCACAGCATTATGGCTCTTCAGAAGTGCTGCTGGAGTCACCTCTGGACCTAGACACAAAATTGGACTCAGTTTAGTGTTATTCACGTATGGTATTGAGCAGGTAACTGTTTTCTAAAATCAGGCAGTTTTCAAACTCTCTTGACTTAGCTCACAAAAGACGTGTGAAAACATCAGATATGGATCAGGATCAAATTGGCACTGGAGATGCTACTTCTCTTGTACTCATTACGGAATTGCCTTTGGGGACACCTGAAACTACCCATATGCACTAAATATAAAATCAGGTATGGAAGTGAATATTCAAATAATTAACCCCAGAAGCTTTTGGTTCAGTGTAAGATGGTTAAGTCATGGCTTCCTTGACCTGAATTGTCATCTAATATTTACTTTGATTTTTGCATGTGTAGATAACACCGTAAATAATCATAGGGTATTGGCTGGTCACACCCTCTAAGGTCCATATTTTAAGGTCTCTCTCCAGTGCCATTTTGTCTGATACAGATTTTGATCCTTTTAAATAGGTGCAATGTCTTCTCTTTTTCATTCTCTTAGCTTTTAGACTTATATACCTGTGTTTTCTTTCCCACTACCACTCCATATGCTAAATATTAATTTCTTAAAGAGATAGTGTTTATAAAATTATTTTAGTAAGAGCAGTATCCACTATAGCATCTTGTAAGTAGTAAGCAGCAGTAGCTGTGGATCATTAACCGTCTCCCCACCAGCCCCATTAGCTTTCAGCACCCTAAATAAACATAAAACCAAGTGAAACAGCATTATTTGCTATAAACATTCAGCTTCAAGATGAGCTCCCCAGTTCTCTTCCCAAACAGATTCCCAGTCCTTAGCTCTTTCTGTACTGAGATTTTAAAACTACAGCGAAAGTATTCACAAAGTATGTGTTGGATTGAAGCAAAACAGATTTTCCCATTTGATGTCTTAATGTTAATTAAATTAATTAACTAAATTAAGATTAGTAATTAAATCAAATGGTTACTAACCCATAGCCACCCTTCTTGAGGGGACTTCTAGCAAGTAACTTGTCATCCAATAACAAAGAATAATAGATTTTTCATGTTTGCATTTTTATTATTGCTTTTTCTAATAATTTTTAAAAATTACTTATTAAAATGGCTGACCTTTCAAATTTTTTTGGATTCGATTTTCAGAAAACAACTGATACAGAAGAGGTATGGGATGTAAAGAGTAAAGAAAGGAAGTAATTAATGAGAACAAACTTGGAGCTTTCATAGTTATTCACTAATGAATAAGCCAGTTAATATTAAGCAATATTTTACTTTATAACAGTTTGGATTACTAAACAGCTTTATCTTCAAACCATAAGTGTCAGGAATATTTAATACATTGTGCAGTATGCTTTAAATGGAAAAATATTGTTTCAAACTTCTCTGTTGCACTTCTTCCCATCAAATCATTTTTTTCTTCCGTAATATGTATAGTATAGTGACTATACTTTAATTTTTTTTTAAGATTTTATTTATTTATTTGACAGAGAGAAATCACAAGAGAGGCAGGCAGAGAGAGAGGAAGGGAAGCAGGCTCTCCGCTGAGCAGAGAGCCCAATGCGGGACTCGATCCCAGGACCCTGAGATCATGACCCGAGCCGAAGGCAGTGGCTCAACCCACTGAGCCACCCAGGCGCCCCTATATTTTAATTTTTTTAAAACTTAGTATCACTTAGATGGATCAGAGTGATTTTTCTGATTGAGGTCTTATACTATTTATCCTGTAGAAGACATGAGACTGGACTGAATATCGAATGACCTTAGGACTTAACAAGAACTTTTTACCCTGAGGAAATCTCCACTTTTATTGCTTTTTTCAGTAAAAGTCTTTTGTTGAGATCCATACATTCTCCGGTTCATTTGTTTAACAAGTGAAAACACCGAAAAGCAGGATGTTTCTACATGGACATGCTGAACCAAACCTTTGTTGTGAACTGACTGATTCAGCCAAGTAGCTAGTTTGAACTATTTTTTTCATTAGAGTCATGACTTTGCTAGGCTATATCACTTGACTATTTCAGAGGACATGCGGATAAGAGGAGGCAATAAACCTGCTTTACTGGTGGATGTGTGTGGCGTGTCTAACAGGCTCCCTTCAATGGAGGACTTCTTGCCCAGAAGCTGGGAGTGCTGCCACTAGATAGTCTTCAGCTGTATGTAGCCCCTTTTGTGGGGAGCTGCCTGCCTCACGCAAGGTCACAGTCTGTTCCCAGGGCAGGCCATTTCTAATGACTGATTGATGCAAGATTAAAAGGCCTGGTCATTTCAACTCAAAAGAGCACAACTCTGAAAGACCATTCTAGATCTAGAGTTGAACATACAGCAAACGAAGACTGCACTGGTTCCACATTATAGATTTACTTCTGCACACTCCTGCCTATTCCCCACTCTTTCACAAGTGTTGGGCCCAAGGGCACCACTTAATAAACGTCCTCACACTGAACTCTGCCTCAGAGACCGGTTTCTGAGGAACACACTTGCAACAATTGCTAGTGCAAAAGTTAAAACATCTGGGCAGTTTTAATAATAATCTGTACATTTTTCAGCTGGTCCATATTGACATTATGTAGAAACAACCTAAACTATGTATAATTATGATATTAGTTCAATTTATTTATGTTTTTAAAAATCATACTGCAGACAGAAACAAAGGGCTGTAGCTAAGCATTAGAAGAGTTAAGTCAGTTAGCTCTTAATGAGTAATCCTCTAGTCTCTGTTATTTATAGTCAGACCCATCAATTAACCAATCAAACAGACAAACAAAAAGAGGCATTTTCTAGCTGTAGCAATAAAACACTCTTCTCATTTGTCACTATTAAAATTAAAACACAGTATCTTCCAAGTTTGAGATACAAAATCCCTTATTAAATTACCTAACACACCAGATAATGCCTAGTCCTGAGAGTCTCAGACAATCTGAATTACTTTCCTTTTTAATGCAAAAATAACTAGTTTTCAAGTACTAATTATAGTTCTCAGCTTCTATCATAGTTATCCAAAAAATATCTGAACTGAATCAAAGTAAATTTATTGAAAAATACAATTTTTGATGAATAACGTTCTGGTTTCTGAAAATCTGATTTTTAGGCATCCAGAAAACATGTCAAAAAATATTTAACATTTAGTTGAAATGAATAAGAAAACTTTTGTTTGATTAAAAAAAATTGGCCCTGGAGATAAATATCAAATTTCAGCAGCTCAGAGTTCAGTGTTTCTTGTTCATTTTTATCAGATTGATTAATGATAGTATTCCTAGAAAGATTCGCATGATTTGTACTCTAGGTGATTCCAACCCGTAAGGATGAGGGTCCATGCTCAAACAGGAAGAAAACAGCATAGATTTCTACAAAGGCAATAGAAGGGAAGAGGGAATAAACTTGTATTTAGTATATACCACCACCAAACATTGCTTTACATCTATTATTTTATTTAATCCCTATAATAACCATACAAAGTTAATATTATTATCTTTAATATCCTGATGACAGAAGAGACGCAAAGCTAACAAATTTAGAGGAAATAGAGATTTCACTCATTTAGGGATCAGGAAAGAGATTGAAAGATATTGTATTTGAGCTTAGTCTTGAAAAACAGAAGATTTATGTATGTGCAGAAGGAAACAGCATGACAATAAACATGAAGGTAGAAAAGTGCTGAATTTGTTCACAGTTTGGCACAAGTAAAGCGGAGTATGGGAAACAGAACATTGGAAAGGTAGGTTGAGCCAAGATGTGAAATTCCTTGACTGTCAGGCTGAGTTTGCAATTTATTTGCCTAAAGGTTGAGTTGCTTGATGAAGAGGCCAAAATGACAAAGATTTCAGGGAAGGAGCATCATGGGAAAGAAATGGTCCAGGTGAGAAGCAATGAGGGCTTGGACTAACAAAATAGATATGTGGGAGAGGAAATGGGTTTTAAAGATATTTATAAAGATATTGGGGAAGTTCTGGCAAATGATGGAAGGTAGAGGGCCATGGAGAGAGAGGTATCAAAGATGACTCCACTCTATTAAGCCTGGACAAGTGTAAAGACAGTGTTTTCATTAGCCAAAATTAAGAAAATATGTACAAAGTGTCAATTTAGAAAGTAAATGAAGAGTTTAGTTCTGTGCTTAGTGAAGTTATGGTGTCCATACCTAGGACATAGTAGATACTCAATAGGCAGTTTTAAAAAATTAACCTAGATCATGTTGTCCAGCATAAAATTACTGGTGGGAAGAATATCTTAAGAATATTACTGACAAATAAAATTTGTGTGGAAGAATATCTCCAGGATGAAGATAGTTTAATACATAGAAGAATTTACAGATCAAAACTTAAGAGAAAGGAAGAGTTGCTGAGTTTTGCAGAAAAGGAAGACCAAGGAGGGTGCCAACTACATTCAGATATTTGAAATGTTACTGTAGGAAGCCAGATATATTGTTCTGGATTGATCCAGAAAGCAATTTTTATGTCATCCCATTGAGGTTCTATTTGCAGTCACCAAAAAGGATTGAAGATGAAAGAAGCCTAGCAATGAATCTCAGAGAATCCTTCTCTTACAAGAATAAAGCAGGATCTGCTAGTGGAGTTGTATTAGGAATGATCAGATCATAAGTGAATCTGTAGTAGGAAGTTCACTTAGAACGAAGGAAGCTAGAGTTTCTACAGGTATTGGTAAACAGTGTCAAATTCTGCAATGGTGATAGAAACTATGTGCTGAAAAACAGGGCCTTGGGTTTGGCCTTCAGACTTTTTTCATCACTGTAAAAATTTTGGTGGAATGTCCAGGAGGGACACTAAATTGAAGAGGGTTTTAAAACCAAATGATAAAAGAAACTTGACAAAAAAGAGGTTTTGCACAAAAATTTAAGTGCAAAAGTTTAGATCTAAAAACCAATTATTTCTAATAATAAGGACATGATTATATATTCAACTTTTAAAAGTAGAACCAAATAAATTCAGTTGCGGTTCAAAGAACTAGGAAATTTCTATTTTTAGCCAAAAATTGGGAAGATAAAGAACAGAGGTTTTATTAATATCTTAAAAGAATTTGGACTTTTAAATTCATTTTAAAATTCTACCTACACTAAAGATGAAAACAAGATACAAGTCAAGGTAAACAATTTAAGGGTAGTATTTAAGATTGGAAAAAAAGCTAACCATTGCTGCAGGCTGTCTCCATAAGCAAATAAATAAAAAGTTAAGCAGTTGTCTAACAATATGTTCAGCAAATAGATGCTCTTGGTAATTTAACCTATTGGTGTAGCAATTGAAATACCAATATTTTCAGGCCTGAGTTTTTCAAACATTTGCCCAAACTTTCCATTCTACTGGCTGTGTGAAATGAACAACTTGTCTCATTTCAACAGCAAGTCTAAAGTTTTTGAGAATATATTGTAAGTACAATGAGCTTTGTACTTTTCTATTGATATAGAGCATAATTTGATGAAAGAAAGTATTGCTAGTAGCAAAATACTGTTAAAAATAAATAGAACTCTCCACTTACAATACTGACTTCTTCATAATCAATAAGATATCTGAAATTACTCAATGAATGTGGATAAAAGATACATTTTCACTTTCTCTAGTCTGTGACAGAGATGGAAAAGCAAAATAAATCATTAGTTTCTGTAAAACAGACATTTTAATGCCTACCTCAGAAGGAAAACATCATCTTAATATCTTGTTTACTGGGAAATAGAAAAATGAGAGACATTTAGACCATGAAGTTATAAAACCAGGATAAATAAACCCTGTTGAGAAAAAAGAAATGAATTTTCAAAAAAAAAGAGTAGATGTAAAATTGTGTAGTAGAAGTTATTTTAAATATTCTACACCACAAAAAATGAACAAGATCAACATACAGGTACTTTAGAAATGAGCAATCGAGTTGAAAGTACATCATTTCCTTCATGACAATTGTCAGGAACTGAGATTTTTAAGTCCTGATGAGTCATAGGATTGGGCCAACAGTATAGCTGTAGATCAAAAGGCCAAAATCTCACTCAATAGCTTTGTAATTAATAACCAATAAACAAAGTCTTTCTATGATCAGTCATACAAATCATACCATTGTGAGTAGTCAAAGATACCAGTATTTTTATACCATATATATGTGTGTGTATATGTATATAATATGTATATACGTATACACACACACACACATATATATATATATATACACATACGACATGGATGTTGTATGTGATTTTTTTCTTCTGTGAATAAGTTTACTGATTAGAAATATAAAATTTCACTTTTCAGAAACCTATAGTTCGTTTGCATGCCACAATGTGCAACTGTAGAAACCAATATTGAAAAGTATATGCCCATTTTAAAAAAAAGAGAGAGAACCTCTTGTATTTTATTTTAATCAACAGGTTTTTTTCCTCTGGTATATTTATCTAGTATTGATAGTCCAAACAGTGTATCTGAAATGACAACTATTATAGTGGAATATGGTATTCTCAGTAAAAAGTATTTTAATACTGGATATCAGATATAGTGATCTTTAATGCTAATAATATGAACACACATGATTTCATAAAATGAGACATGTAAGAAAACCCAGGGTAAAAAAATAATGACTCCTCCCATATCACATATACACATCCCCCACCAAATATCAAGGTTATTAAATCCCATTCAAAGTAAACAGGGAAATGAAGCATTGTTCAGGCCATTTCTGCACAGATTAGTTAATCATTAGGAATGGAATGTGTTGGAATTAAAGAAAAACCTTAAATTACAAACCCAGATGTCGTCATAATAGTGAAGTACATACATTTCAGGCCTTGCCAGAGATCCAAAACCCTGGGATCTGCCAGAACCAATACCCCCCAACCAACCTTTCAGATTTCAACCTTTAGAGAATCTCCGTATGACTCCCCAAGGACTCTGACATTGGATCTTTTCAAATACTGGATATCTGGTCTGAAATTTTTCAAAATGTCTCACTAGAGAAACCCAGACTGTCATTATCATTCTGCTTTGTCTCCAGATCTCTTTGGACATATTAAACTAAAGAAGCGTAGAAACCTCCTACAAAACATGGGAGAAGCATCATAAAGCTAACTGCAAACACAAAACACATTTTATTTTTTCTTTTTGACAGCAGCAGCAGCAGCAGCAGCGGAAACATCAGGGCTCTTTTCTCCTTTAGAATTTGAACTGACCAGACCTGCAGGCTGTATTCCCCACCCCCCTCCCCTTTCCGGCTCCCTAGCTTCAGAAATACCAGAGAATGAGGACAGGCTTCTCCTCTAGACCTTCACTGGAACCCTGTCAGTTAATGCGGAGGGTAGGGGGAGAAAGTTACTTCGCAGGCAGCGATGTCTCACCTTCCATGTTTGTTGCCATGGAGATGAAATCCAGCGAGTAGACTTAAGTGTTGGCAGGTTTGTCTGTGTTCGCTGATCGGTTCAATAACAATGTAAAAGGCGTGTCCTGGGAACCTGCGTGGAGTCACAGGACCGTGGTTAGCGCTCTCCTGGCCTAGGTGTGTAAATGTCTGTATCTGTCAGTGAGAGACAGAGGACGTGGGCGCCCGCGAAGTACGTGTGCGCGCGCTAGTGTATTTGCAGGAAAATGTGCCTGGATTTATTCGATGTGGCAGAGTGTAAATATTTGCGCGCGCTCGTGTGTATGTGAAGGCGTCTGTGTTTGTGAGACAGAGAAGAGTTGGGAAATGAGAGGGGGCGGGGAATGGGCCACCGCAGCAACAGGCTCTATTCCTCAGTTTTTCTAAAAAGAAAAAAAAAAAATGGTGCTCATTTTCACTATCACACTGCAGGTTAGCAATCGGAGTTCATCATTCATCTGTCTTCCTAAGGCAGTGGAGGTTTAATTAATTTATTCTTAAAATCCGTGTTTTCCTCTCCTCTGCATCCGTAGCTGTGCCCCGGGCATTTTGTTGTACTGGTTGACCGTAGTCTCAGCCGGGGAGTTGACGCTAAATACGTCTTCTTTCTCGTCTGATAAGAGGAAGACGAGAGTGAAAGTGTTTTGGTTTAACTGGGGACCGCATGCGTCATTTGGAGTTTATTTTTCCTATTCTTCACCTTTTCTATTCTGCGCAAACCCAACCGGATCCTGCGCTCTTTCCCCGCCCCTGCTTTTTAGGGATTGGCGTCCAGGCGCTGTCCGTAGTGCTGAAAAATTGCGTAGTAAGACCTACCAATGAGCTAGAATACACCAAGACAGGAATGTTCCATAAAAGCCCATATGTGGTTGCATGGCACGTTTTCTAAACAGTGTTCAGTACATAGACTCTAAACTTAAACGGCATTGAAAGCAAAACAAAAACAAAACAAAAGAAAACAACAACAATACAACCTTTTCCTGCATTCTTACTTGGGGGTCTTGTCTAACTCAATTATAAGGGTCCAATTCTATTATGTTTGCACACTATATTCAGAACCTTCAAATTGCAAACACCTGTAGATTCCCTAAAAATTTAATTATTAGTCCTGTAAGTTATTAAGTTGTCAGCAATTGGGGAAAATGTAGATGCAGAATTGGGTCATTGTTAGTGTAAAAAATGCTGAAAGCCCATGATGTAAAGATGAGTTAGAGTTCAATAATAAAGTGAAGACAATGTACTTAGAGTATTCACTAATTTAGGAAATTTCATGGTCTTACAAGAAATGGGTAATGTATAAATGGGAGTTCATACAAGACTATACTGAAAAATACTTACTCTTTTTCATTTAAAACTTTTAAACACCCTGGGGATACACAGGTGGTTCAATCGTTTAAGTGCCCAACTCTTGATTTCTGCTCAGGTCACGATCTCAGGTTGGTGAGATTGAGCCCCACAGTGGGCTCAGCACTTAGCCTGGAGCCTGCTTGGAAATCTCTCTCACCTACTCCCCTCTCTCAAATAAATAAATAAATAAATCTTTAAAAAAAAACAAAAACAAACTATTAAACACTCTATAATATAGGTGCACTGCCCACCAATGAAGAAAGTGGAAGAAGTTCTTCCAGTAACATGTTCCTAGCCATGTCTTTATTGACTCTTTTTAAAACTTACTAAGGGGGGCACCTGGGTGGCTCAGTGGGTTAAAGCCTCTGCCTTCAGCTCAGGTCATGATCCCAGGGTCCTGGGATGGAGCCCCGCATCGGGCTCTCTGCTCAGTGGGGAGCCTGCTTCCTCCTCTCTCTCCCTCTACCTGCCTCTCTGCTTACTTGTGATCTCTCTCTCCGTGTCAAATAAATAAATAAAATCTTAAAAATAAAATAAAATAAAACTTGCTAAGGGCCCCCATCCTATTTTGGTAGTATATGCTAGAGCAGTGCCTCCTGAAATTAGTGTGCATATAAAACCCCTCAGGATCTTGAAAAAATGCAGGTTTTCATTCAGTAAGAATGAGTTTGGGTCTCAGATTCTGCATTTCTTTTTTTTTAAGATTTTATTTATTTATTTGATAGGAAGAGAACACAAGTAGGCAGAGAGGCAGGCAGAGAGAGAGAGAGAGAGAAGCAGGCTCCCTGCTGAGCAGAGAGCCCGATGTGGGACTTGACCCCAGGACCCTGAGATCATGACCTGAGCCAAATGCAGCGGCTTAACCCACTGAGCCACCCAAACACCCCTCAGATTCTGCATTTCTGACAATATCCCACGTGATGCCAGAGGTTGCTGGTTCAGGACCACACTTCAAGCAACAAGTTCCAGAAATATTGTATTTTGGCAATACAGTCACTCATAGAGTATGGGAAAGGAGGTCATTTTCTTCCATCTATTATTCTATGTATGTTTCTAGACTGTTGCAAGAATGTTCTATTCAAATAAGTTCAGAAGTTAACCATTTAATTTACACAATATTAACCAACTGTTTGTACCTCAAACTGCTTTTAAATTTGTTCATTTGGTTTTGATTTTGACACTGTCTAGACACATACTGCAGTTTACATCACCCTATATTTTCATACTATAACTGGCAATTACTCATTCTCTTTGCAATCCAAACTCAAGGAGAAAAAAAACCCAAGTAACATGATTTTACTGTTCATGTATGGGCCCCACACCAAGGATTTGTTGTCATGACTGGAGATTTTGACTTGTCATTTTATGACTTTAAGTATGGCTTCATACTAAATGCTCATTATACTGACTTTACAAATCTGAATGTTACAATCTAATTCTCATCCAACTTAGAAAGTGAGATAGGGCTATTGTTTCATAGATCATTTGAGTAAATGCTGATCTCTCATGTCACTGACATAGAGTATAGTTAGATTTTGAAGATTCTTCTGGATGGTTTCCTCCTCCTCCTTCTCCTTCTTCTTAAATTCATACATATATCAGTTGATACTCTGTTTTTAGTCAATGTTTTTGAATTGATGCGAAAGATAAGTTTTGACTATATATTAAGTTCCTTGGTGTTAGTTTGTGCATGATCTTGACCTTTCTCAAGCCATATGAAAGGTAATGATGTTCTGGAAAGTCTGCAAAGTGGCTCACTTAGGAAAATGTAATGAATTAAAAATCCATATGTTCTACTTCCTTTGCTAGTGGCTGGGATACAAAGATAGATGATCTTTGATCTCTGACCTTGATGAGATACTTTGCAAAACAACATGGCAAGTCTACTAAGTTTTATAGAAGTGCAGAGATTAGTAATTTATATTCTATTCTCCATTGCCAAAGAAGTGATGAAGAATAGCAATATAGACAAAATCCAGAATACCTACATTTCAGGTCCTTGTCAATGCCTGCTGCTCAATTTTTATTTTAAAAAATTATTGACAGATAAACATATAAATGCTTTTCTAAAGCACACATGATTAATCCATACTTCTGGACAGTCTATTATTTATTTTCAGAGCAATACAAATTATTGGAAAGGTAAATATATAGGTAGCATTGTTTAGACCTCCTCCAAACTGAATTGCCTTTCCTATGCTTCCACATTCTACTTTCAGCTTATATGCAAATATTCTGTATAAAACAATCCTCAGTTTACATGCCCTGCTCCATATGTACTATAGGGTTGTTACTACAGACTCGGATTTGCCCAAAACATCACTTACTATTCCTTATATTAAATCTCTTTAAAAACATTTCTTTCATTGACAGTTTCATGAATTGAACTCTCATACTCCTCCTCCTCAGTTAAACCATCCAAAGCTAAGTGGTGTGTTCTCTTATACATAAGTGCATCATAAAATTGATCCCATTTGCTCTTTCTTTTAGTCACTAGGGATGCCCAGGTAAAATTATCTAGAAATTAATAACTGTATAAAATATTAAGGCCTTTATGGTTTTTTCTCTGTTGCCTTGACTACCGCAATTTTGTTTTCTCATGTATTGGTATATTACTTTTTTTTCATTATCTGTTTTAATGTGTGTCCTATATAAATGTCCTCACAAAATCAGAAATGAAGTAAAGAAATTAGAAGTAAGTAAATAAATACATTTATTTTTCTACATTTATTTTTCTACTTTTTGGCCCAAAATGTTGACTACTGTGTGGGTATATATAGTTAGTTGTTCTATAAGTTTATTTTTAATAAGACACTAAAATATAGAAAAAATCATATAGTTAGCTATGAAGCTAAAATATAATTTATTATGACTACATAAATGTTAAGCTGGCGGAAGAAATTTTAACTTATATGACTACAGATCAGGTTTATTTCAAAACACTTTGTTTCCCTGTTTCTCTGTCTATATCCTAAATAGTATCCTTTGTATGAGTAGGAATTTTTTTTATGTCAGAGAACAGAAGTGTTGATTATCCAACTTACTAGAAGATGTGGCAACTATAGAAATTTAAAGAACATGACAGCCCCACTTTTACGAACATATGTTAGAATAATAGTGCAACAAAGGAATTAAAATCAAGAATTTCTTCTAACAATCTGGCTCAGGATACTTTTCAGAGGGAAATTTTCCTTGCTGTGAATTCTTACTACCCTGGCTCCAGCTGAATTCTTGCTCTCATATTTTCCAGGGTGAGATCATCTCTTGAACTTATTAGGCCAACATGTTACCTTCAACTTTTCATGGAAACCTACATCTTGTCTGGCTGAAGTTTGATTACTCTTTCTAAACTAAAATGTCTTAGTATAGCTGGGTCTTTTTATTTGAAAAATTTATTTTTATTTTTATTTAACATATGTTCAATATTTACTCAAATATTGAACTCTAAAAATGTATTAAAGACAAATATAAATTATTTTTGCTATAAACACTAAAAAATTAATCCAATGCTTATTTGGCTTTAGATGGTAGGTGATAATTAGCTATATCCAGAAGTCCCCTTTATCTTTAAAACTACATTCTTACCTTTTCTAGTGTATTTTTATCTAGCCATGCCCTTTTCTCATGTGAGTGGTTTTAATTTTTTTTGAGTGTTAAGATTTATTGAAAATACCATAAGAAATATATGCCCTCTACCTAAAAATACATGTGGGAAATTTTGCTCACAACATAGAGCATTCAGGGGTCTTGGAAGTTCATTTCTATAATCCCAAAGTAATCCAAGGAACTATCTAAAAATCTCAGCAAAAATGAATGGCCCATGGTCTTGTTCTCAGTTTTGCAACTTAGTGTTGACTGGCTTAAAGTCCTGTAATTTTTTTGTTCTAACCACCCTATTAATTTTCTATTTTCTTTCCTTGGAGTTCTTCCTCTAGGTCATTTTACCATCTGATCTCTAGAGAGTAGCCAATGCCGAATATGCTGACATAAGATTAGAGAGTACAATAATAGGATGATTAGATTTGATTAGAAAATGACTGTGGGATTTTTGTCAACAGTGAAGAAATTATCTAAAGTAAGTGGACTCATAAGTGAATTGAGCATGATGACACTTCAGTGTGGATAATGATCTAATGCTGGTCTGTTTGATGAGTACCATTGGAAATGAGATGTTATGTTTTGCTGGTAAACTTTTCTGCAAAGAAAAAAATGTGCTAAATGCTTCAGTTCAGAGTGATCTATTTGAATGAAGTTTCATTTAATTGGCTTTAATTTACCACCCATAAGCTTTAAATTGTTTCATGTAAAGTATACTTGAAGCCCTCTACTATATTTACTGTTGAATCTAATGAGTATGAAAGGATACCTTGGGCACAATCTCCACAAATGTGTGAGCAATAACCATGGTATAATATATTAAATTGGTTTATTTTATTGGGTTAAAGAAACAAAGAAACAGAAGGAGTTTATTTTGCTGCAGTGCATGTGTCAGTACTATGAATCAGTTAATACATAATTGGCAAATAAGTATGTCAATAGCCTGTTGAAATCCACTGGTTTATATACAGTTGTCCTCCAAATGTTAGGGTTTGACTACCAAGTGAAAGCGGCTTAAACTCAAGTCTACGCTAACACAGCTGAATGCAGTGAACTGTGGAGGAAAGCAGTCCTATACACATGCCCATTTCAATCCTTCTTACTCTTGGCTCAGTCTGGCCATGTGCTCTGTCTTGAAAATGCATACTTATCAGTTCTTCCTGGTCTTTGTGCATTTGTCCCTATATTCATAATTCAACTTTTCTTTACACTTTTTCTATCATTCTTTCCTAACTAAAAATTTTCTTGTGAGGTTCTAGTTATACTGTAATGTATATTTTTAACTTGTATTTTTAACTATGTTAGATTTTCATTTTTTGTAAATGTTTTTTGTGGTGTTCTGGCTGTGAAGATGAATGGGTTTTACATTTTCCCCCCAATGTGATTTTTTTTTCTCCTAAATATTTTCAGTTTTTTTTTAATTGAGTGGGCTTTATTTTTATTTATTTATTTATTTATATTTTATTTATTTGACAGAGAGAAATCACAACTAGGCAGAGAGGCAGGCAGAGAGAGAGGAGGAAGCAAGCTCCCCGCGGAGCAGAGAGCCCGATGTGGGGCTCGATCCCAGGACCCTGGGATCATGACCTGAGCCGAAGGCAGAGGCTTTAACCCACTGAGCCACCCAGGTGCCCCTGAGTGGGCTTTATTTTTAATTTTAATTTTTTTATGGGATGGGGGCAGAGGGAAAGAAAGAATCTTAAGCAGGTTCCACACCCAGCACAGCCTGGGTGTGGCTCAGTCTCACGACCCTGAGATCATAACCTGAGCCAAAATCAAGTCCGATGCTTAACTGACTGAGCCACCCAGGCACCCCAAGTGGGCTTTATTTTTTAGAGAAGCTTTAGTATTACAGAAAAATGGATCAGAAAGTACAGCAAGTCCCAAATACCTCTTCTCCCCTTGCCCTACAATTTCATCTACTATTAACATATTGCATTAGTGTGGTGCATTTGGTACAATTAGTAAACCAATATCGATACATTATTATTAACTAAAGTCCATAGTTTAGAGTTCTTCTTCATGTTGTTCAGTTCTATGGGTTTTGACAAATGCTTAATGTTATCCATCCACCATTATAGTATTACAATAGTTTTACTTCTTTAAATATCTGGTGCCCCTCTTACTTATTTTCTCCCCTCCCTTACACCCACCTGCAGCATGAATCCTGGATACTATTGATCTTTTTACTGTTTCTATAGTTTTTCTTTTCCAGAATTGTATATACGGAGTCATAAGGACTGTTACTTTTTCAGGACAGCTTTTTTCACTTAGCAATATGCATTTAAGCTTCCCTAGTGACTTTTCCCTCATTTCTTTCTTTCTTTTTTTTTTTTTTTTAAGATTTTCTTTATTTATCTGACAGAGAGAGAGAGAGATCATGAGTAGGCAGAAAGGCAGGCAGAGAGAGAGGGGGAAGCAGGCTCCCCACTAAGCAAGGAGCCCGATGTGGGTCTTGATCCCAGGACCCCGAGATCATGACCTGAGCCGAAGGCAGAGGCTTAACCCACTGACCCACCCAGGTGCCCCCATTTCTTTTTTTAAAAATATTATTTATTTTAGAGAGAGAGAGAGACAGATTAAGCATGAGAGAGCACAAGCTGGGGGAGAAACAGAAGCAGAGGGAGAAGCAGACTCCCTACTGAGCAAGGAGCCCGATGCAGGACCCCTGGGATCATGACCTGAGCTGAAGGCAGATGCTTAACCACCTGAGCCACCCAGACACCCTCATTTCTTTTTATTGCCCAACAATGTTTCACTGCATGGTTATACCACAGTTTAGCCATTCATTTATTGAAGGACAGCTTGGTTGCTTCCAATTTTTGAAAATTATGAATAAAGATGCTATAAACATTCATGTACAGATTTTTGTGTGAACATAGATGCATTTTGGTAAATAACCTAAGAGTTCAATTGCTGGGTTGAATGCTAAGACTATGTTTAGCTTTGTAAGAAACTGCCATACTGTCCTTCCAAGTGACTATACCATTTTGCATTCTTACCTACAATGAATGAGATTTCCTGTGGCTTTATGTTCATCACCAGCGTTTGGTATTGTCAATGTTTGGATTCTAACCATTTTAATGGTTAATCATGATATCTCATTGTTTTAATTTTCAATTCTCTAATGATAGAAGATTTGGAACATTTTATGCTTATTTTCCACCTTTGTATCTTCTTTGGTGAGGTGTCCAGATCGTTTTCCAGTTTTTAATTGGGTTGTTTGCTTTCTTATCATTGAGTTTTGAATATTTTGGATAAATGTTCTTTATCATATATATGTTTTGCAAAGATCTTATCCCAGTCTGCCTTTTCACTTTTTTAAGTGGCTAGTTATTTTCAGGGGATAATTTTGTAGAACAGGAGTTGTTCCCCCCAACCCCCTCCAGGAATGTGTGCATTATTAAAGGAGAAACACTTGTATACTTGATATCAGATTTCTACAACTAAGCTAGCCAAGTAAAATTCACACTTCTCCTATTCTAAGTAAAACTAAACTGTGTGAGTGTTTAATCACTTTTTGCAACTATAGAAGATAACTAGAAAGGCCTACATAGGGACCCTATCTTTCAATACTACCTAAAAATCAGTAAAATAAGTTGAAGTTAGTGAGTAGTGCATAAAGGAATACTTGAAAGTATGAAAATTCTAAGGAGAAAGTATAAACTTAATGTTCTGAGGAATGATTAATTTTACAATTTTTACATAATCTCTCTATATAGTAGTTCTTATTTAATTGTTCTTAGATGATGCTGAAAGCAATAAACAGTTGGGAAGAATGAGGTTTGATTTTTCAGAAATATTTTTGACACTGGCTTCCAGAAATATTAGGAGTCTAGATGTGGAAATCTAGGTTGAAGTAAATGGAACACCTGAATTTCCTCAGTGACTTTGGGACTATCAGAACAATGACCTTAACAGTACTACCATGCAGTTTCCTTAAAAATCTGAAGGATAGCTCAAAGCACTCACAATTGAGATTTGTTGATGTAGTCAAAAGAGTAACATTGCTGGGGTGCCTGGGTGGTTCAGTGGGTTAAGCCGCTGCCTTCGGCTCAGTTCCCTGGAGGACCCTGGACCCTGGGATGGAGCCCTGCATGGGGTTCTCTGCTCAACAGGGAGTCTGCTGCCGCCCCCTCCCCCCCCCCCCCCCCCCCCCGCCTATCTGCCTGCTTGTGATCTGTGTCTGTCAAATAAATAAATAAAATCTTTAAAAAAAAGTTAAAAAGAGTAACATTGCTATAAGCATTTTTACATATTTAACCTTATTTAGAGGCACAGACATTCCTAAATTTAACAGATACAATGAATGAACTGATGAATGAAAAAATGGACATCGTAATTCTCTCTTTTGTTTTGGGGTACTTCAGAATATATACTAAATGGCTTAGACACTGTGCCAAATATTATCAATTGATACCCAGCCCCATCCTTACCCTTCTCCTTTATGAGACATTTCTCAGATTCTGTAGCCAGCAGTATTCCAACGTAAATTCTACCAGTGAGAGGCACTGGTGTAAAATTTAAGAGGGGGGAAAAGAAAAAGAAATCTTTAATCTCACTAAACTTACAGTTATCAGCAAGTGGCAGGTGAGGTGTTACACCAGCAGTTTTGGGGTGTTAGTAAGCTCTGAGACTTAACTGTCTGCTATAGGCATAGGGATCACTGGTGATAGATTCTCCATGATTCCTGCTCTTCCCAATTTTTCAAATTCTAGCAATAGCTCCTCGACCTTTTTTTTCCACCAGCCCTAATTATTGTGTAAACCTCAGTCTTTCTGCATTAAAACTTACATGAAATATCTACCATGTTTGGTTGGATATTGGTTAATATTTTTAGCATGTTTAGTTTGTGAATGGAAATGTAATGACATGAAATCACTCCAGCCTACCATTCTGTAATACACTATGAAAAAAATGTACCACATTTGTATACTACCGAAAACCATTGCTTCCGATGGACTAGGCTCATAAGCAACCATCAGGAATGATGTGTCCTTTGTTAAAAAGGGTAGTAAGAGGGTAGGATTTTTGAATTCTGTTGAGTTTCATGAAACTGAGGTAACAGAAATCCAACAGCAATGTCTAAGGTAAAGGAAGTTATTTTTCTCCCCAAATAAGAAGTTTGAATATAGGCAGGCTGGGAGTTTTACAATGGCTCTGTAAGATCCTAAGTGTTTCAGTGCCCTGTTTTTCTGGTCTGTCATCCTTAGCTGTGGCTTTTGTTCTCATTCCTATTCTCTCATGGTTTCCAGAGGGATACTCCACCCTCTAGCCTCACAGGAAAGAAAGAAAGCAAAGAACTTGTTAAGAAAGACCCTCTGGAATCCCTAGTGTATTTCTCCTTATAGCTTCTTACAGAGAGTTGTGTTCCAAAGCCACTCCCAGGATTTTAGCTGGGCACATTGCTAGTCTAACCAAAACTGTGGTTCTGTCAGTAACGAAAAAAGGGAGAATGAATACCAGATAGGAAATTTATAGTGTTCTAAACCATAAAGCAAAGGAGCAAACAAAAACCAATGTAAATGATGTCTTCAGAAAAAAACATTTTAAAAGTAGTGTTGTGTGACCACAGTGTAGAAGAAACTATTAAAGTAACTCAGTCATTTCAATAAAAGTACTGATCATCAGGATTAAGTTTAGCTGTATAGAAGAAGACTCCAAATAGTAGCAATTTAATTAGGATAGAAATTTATTTCCTCCTCTTGACAACAGTTTTGGGTGGGAATGTGAAGGTTGTTACTGTGGCTATCTAATGGGCTGATTAATCTATTAGTCTATTTTCTTTTCTTTCTTTTTTTTTTCTTATTAGTCTATTTTTAAGTTCCATCATCCTTAGCTCTTAGTTTCCAATCACAAAATTACTTTACGGTCAAACATGGTTGCTATTGCTACAGACATCATTTCTTCATTTCAAGCCAGCCAGCAGCAGGCAGCAAGGGAGGACAAAAAGGTCCATTCTTCCAGTTAAGTCAGTTCTTTCTAAGGAACCTCCTGTTTGGTCCTCACAACATTTCTGCTTATATTTTCCTAGTCAGAACAGAGTTACTTGGTCATGGAGAGCTATAAGTGAGACTAGGGAATAGGGACTTTTATCAATTTTCATAGTCACCTTAAATAAATTTCTATTATCAAACAAGAAGAGGAATATGGATTATGTTAGTTATTATCTCTATCACCACGATTTATAGGACTATCTTCAAATATGTAGGGAAACATATGGATTGAATCTTATTATTCATCACTGTAAGAAATCTATTTTCTCTTCCAAATGTTGTAGTTGAAAATTGAGAATAATAGTTCCAAAAAAGGTAATTATTTAAATGAAAAACAATATTTGTTATAATCATTTTCATCAGTATTCTTTAGATTAGGACTAAACCTAGAATAATTAATAATATTACCATACGATACCCATTGCCTTGGACAGAGGAAGCCCAGTTCATTGGATTATTAAAGAAGAGGGAGCAACTATGCCTATAGGCAGAAAAGCAGGGCAGAAACCTTAGAAATTGGCTCTTCTGAGCCACCTTTTAATGGAGTTATTAGAGTGAGATTGAGGAAAAATCAGGATGATTTAAGAAATTAGAAAGTGGACAAAAATTGAGACAAGTAAATGTCTAGGAGTTATAGGAGTCTTTAGTCTTCAAGGAAAAAAATGTCCAAATATTGCTTATAAAAATCAAAAGTAAATTTGTTATCGGGTGATTACCCTGGCATTATAAAGTTGAAAAATGAAACAGTTATCTAAGGAATTCAAGCAAAACCCTCTGTATTATCTCAGTTATTTGAATAATTGAAGTGAACGTGGGATTTCTGCCTGGATTATTCAGATAACTGCCTTAATTCCAAGATTCACTTAGTTGGTGGAGACCTTTCCTTAGGATGTATTTTTAGAATGCTAAATGTGAAAAATTAAATTCCTAAATTATGCAGAGCAATAGAATGAGGGAATGTGGGAGGAGAGAGAGAGAGAAATAGTGAGAGAGAGGGGAGAGAAGAGAGAGAGAAATATAACCAGTTCATTGTCAGAATAAACCATGCTTTTCCCCCACACTTTTTCTAATGACAATAACTGGCATCCACTTTTTCATCATACAATGAACTTCCATGATGAAAAAAGGAACTATATATGGATCTCAGATACGACCCATGGTATTTCCTAAAGTTACAAATTCCTTTTTGGGTTTCAATTCTTTAAAAGTGTGGAAACTTAGTGGCTCCAAATTCAGCCATTTAATTTTACAAAGCCAAATAAATTGACTCAAAAATCATACTGTACTGTTTGACTTCATATTGTTGGTATTTGCCTTCAATTCTTAAAAACAAATTAAAAGGATTATCATATCTAAATTGACACTCCATTCTCTTCTTTGGTAACACAACCTTGGGCAATGAGTCCAGCTGGGAAATTATTTGCCCACCTCCCTTATAGCTGAGTGTGTCATATTACTAAGTTTTGACCCATGATGGAAGTGTTGTTTGAGACTTCTAGAAAGGATCCCCTTTTCTGAACTACTTCTGGCCTCCAGTGAGGACAAGATGCCTAGATCTCCAATAGCCATTTTGGGCCATAAAATTGGAAGCCTCACACAAGGATGGTGAAAGATTTAGAAGGAACCTTAGCCCATGATGACCATACCTGCTCTGTGATGCCTACTTCTGCACTGCTTTTACTTAAGAAAGTAGTAACTTCTATTTTTTTGAAGACACAATTATTTCTAGTATTTATTACTAGCAGGTGAACACAATTCCTAAATAACACACACATTAAAGTACTGATTGAAAATATTTTGGAATTTTAGGGTTAAATTTCCAGATATGTATAATGGCCTCTTTCAATCCACCCCTCCCTTCTCACACACACACACACACACACACACACACCCAATTTGTAAGAAAGAAAACTAAGTGGTTATGTGAAGTTGTACCAGTTATACATTTTCTGCAATTGCAAATAATAACATTTGCAGTGGGAATTGTGAGAAGATAGAAACTAAAGCATTACCCAAGAATTTTTCAGTATGTATACATAGACTTAAAAAAAAAAAAACAGTGGAAGGAAAGAAGGAAGGACAATAGAGAAATAGAATGTAGTAATAGAATGTTGATAACAATTTTTTATTTTTTGCAGATTTAGCTAAGGTAAGTATAATATTGATAACATGAGAGGAAGGAAACATCTATAGAACAATCTAATGCAGTAGTATTAATTATTTTCTCTTTAAGAGCTGCCCCAATTCTCTTCATCTTTTGAAGATCCAACTCATCCATGAAATGCTCACCAATCCCTCTTTAGTAATTAGCCTCTCCCCTTTGTTGCATTTATTAGGGCCAGGACTAAGTTACAGTAAGGGAAGTACTTGTCTAAGGCACAACATTTTAAGGGGTGCCAAAAAAAGCTCAGCAATCAAGAAAAATATTTTAATGGAATATTTTCATTAACACACTACACGAAGCAGATCAGTCTCTTGTTTTGGTAAATAAATTTTTTTATAAATAAATTTTTAATTATGCTTTAATTATTTATCTCTGCTATAGCACTCAAATAATACTTTTTATAAATGTTCTCTCCCAACAGTATTATATGCATTTTCATATTCCTCATGTGCTTACTACTCTGTTTTAAGCATAAAGTTCTCTTAAAAAATATTAAATTCCATCTATTGAAAGATTTTGCAAGAATATACTGTATTAGGGACAGCAGCTGGATTATGTTTTCATCATTAAATTCAACTATAGCAAAAGAATAATAGAGGGTGATGAATGTTTGAAATTACTTATAGTTCAGTTCTATGGAAAAATCACCTGACTTGTCTTTCACTAAAACCCTGCTCAGTCTGGAGAGACAGGGAATTCTAATACTACTTTATATTCATATAGCATTTTGCCCTACATAAAGTGCTTTCTTTTAATTCTCACCTTAATCCTGTAAAGTAGGTATTATCATCCTTATTTGTTACAGAAAGATTGAGAAGTTAAGTGACCTGCCAACAGGCAGAAGTGGCAGAGCTGGGGTTCAAACCCAGGTTTTCTGTGTCAGAATCCAATGCCTTTCTGGTATTCCAAATGCTAAGTTTTGGGATTGACTGAAGATAAGGAATTCATGCAGCAACTACAACAGCATGTGTTGTGTTTATGAAATAATGTCAATAGCACCCAAAACAGCAGTATTTTACCAAGTGTATTCCTCAGGACTAAGACTGTTCTGATTTTTTTATGTGTGTATGTTTGATGAAGTAGTTCAACTCTTCTGTTCCAAGGTATTTTTTTGGTTAAGGGCAGAAATCTACATAATTAAAATGCCAAAGAACGGGGAAAAATGAGGTAATTATGTATTTCTTGAATATTAGTTTCTAACTACCACTTTACCACTAATCTGTGTGTGATATTCTGCAAAGCATGTAAACCATGTGTTAGCTTCTTTATTAAAAGAAGCTTTTGGGAAGGTCTTTAAACTTTTCGGCTGACGAAGGTTATTTAAATGTGAAATATTATTACAGTATTCAGGAGTTAGGAGCTGATTAAGTTTAACGGGTTACTTTTTCATATTTAGAGGAAAAATCTATGACTATATTTTAAAACTCCACATGGTAATTAAATTTGTTTGAAAACCTATTAACTGCTTCAAATATAATTTTCATCAGCATAAAATAAACATAACTCCAAACCAAAATGTCCATTATCAGCCAGTCTAGTAGAAGATTTCTTATTAAAATTATAGATTCTCCTCATTGGTTGCTGCCCAGAGAATTCAAAAACTTCAGTCTTCTTTTTGTAAGCCGATAGCTGAGTTGTAAAGGAAAGCCTCCTTCTTAAGAACAACCAGAATTCAAAGAAATTCAAAGCTTTTCATTTTGGTGAATTGCAACCTGTCATCAATAACTATTTATTGAATGTCCACAGGGTGCCTAGGCATTCAAGTGGCAAGTGATTTATTTGCATTATTCAAAGGATTTCTAAGGAGAGTCTGAAGATTTGCAGATGTCTTTAAAGATGCAAAGTGGTATGTGCCTCTTTAATTTAAACTGCCCGCACCAGGAATGAATTGAATAGTCTGGGTTTCAGAGCTCTAGGGATTTCTAGCACTCAGAGCCGACTTCTGTAAGCGAAGACCCCATTGGGTGCCAAGCGACAGGCAGGCTGGTGGTCAGAACATGGCCCCACCGGGGGCTTCTGGACAAGTCAAGACCTCCCCGGGTTCTAGCAGGGCGGACTGCAGCAATGGCGGCCCTGACCCGCCGCCACCCCCTTCCTCCCCCTACCCCTCCACTCCCACCCCCCACATCAAGCTCACACCCTCTCCCAGTCTCCCAGCTCCGATCGGTTCTCGCGAGATCCGGGCAACTGAGCGCTCGGGGCCTTTTCAAATCGGGATCCGTTACCGCTTTCCCGGCCGCCGCCATTGTAGCGCTCGGAGCCCCTCAGCGCAGGCGGCTGAGGCGGAGGCGGACGCAGCGGTAGCGGGATGGCGGACGCCGACAAGCCCGAGGTGCTCCGGGCCGCTGGCGACGACAGTCCGCATCAGCAGCCCGTGGAGCAACCGGGCGAGCCGCGGCGAGAACCGCACCCGCCGGAGCCGGAGAAGCAGCCGCCGCAGCACAGCAGCAGCTCCAATGGCGTTAAAATGTATTGTCTTTTTCTCCGGGGACCGGGGCGAGGTGGGGGGTGGGGAGTCGTCCTGGGGGCGGGGGGTCGAAGCCGGCCTGGGCCTTGGTGAGGGATAACCGCCCCAGGGCCGTGGGCGGCGGGAGGAGCAGGTGCAAACTGGGCCGCTCCCAGGCCTTACCCTCCCGCACCGTGCTTGGGGAGCCGGGTGCGAGCCCGGGGCCGACGCCCCTCCCCTGTTGATCCTCCAGAGACTGCGGGTCACCCCTTCTTCCCAGACTTCAGCTGGAGAACCTTTGAGCAAAGCTCCGCGGCCACCACGGTCTGCAGGAAAATGGTCCCCCTTTTAAAGCCCCGTACTGTAGTTAGTGTTCATCACTAGGGAGTAACTAGGGATGACATCATCGGACATTTCCTCTTAACTACAGAGAACGTATTTAAACGGAATATTGCCCCTTCTCCTGGCCTTTTTCTTAGCTTTATAAGTTCAGTGTTTATTGTCGCTTCCCAAAGCATATATTAATTTCTGAACTGATATATACCAAGAGGAAGTTTAATAGTGTGCTGTTAGACTGAATCCATTGTGTTATTCTTGAATTGGTAAGAGGTTATTCTGAAAGGGAAACGTGCGTGGTGTCTTGCTCCCCTCCCACTCCCGCCCCCGCAAATGTTTGTAAGTCTTACAGGTTCTTTTTTAAGAACGCATCGTGTGATGGTTTATTCTTAATTTTGGTAAGTTGGTAAAATAAGATTTTTTTTTTTAAATGGAAGAAAACCCACTACTTCTAAGATTGCCCCAGTCATCAGGGCTTATAAAGAATTTAGTTAGCTCGAATCCATAATTTCTAGTTATAAGAAAATACCGTGGTTCCCATTGTTCTTGGTATGTAGGGGATATGAATCAGGCATTCCTTTGCATGTGCCCAGCACTTTAAACTTGAAGTTGAAAGTACGCTAATAATTTAGCCAAAACATCCTTTTCCTTCTCTCAGTTATGCTTCAGAGTAGAAGGCAGTGAACATATGTTCACACTAAAATAGGAAAGAGAAACGTTCTTTTCTTTTGTATAAAATGTTTGAAGCAGTAGGTTAAGACCTGGACTAGTTTGTGTAGGGGTTGAGTGCAGATGAGGTAGCTCTTCCAGCTCAGTTACGACACTCTTGTTCTCAGTTGGGTTTGAATAGCACAAGTGGCATCTTCTAGGTAGTATAGAGATGTAGGTATAAGAGATTCAACCTCAGTGGAATTTGTTGCTAGGCACAAAGTGGTGCACCTCAGTAACTGGGCTGCGGGAAAGTGAGCACTTTATACCATGACTGCCAAAATGTTGGCTGTCTGGAATTTGGCATCATAAATTCGAATAAAAAGCATTGGAATGCTAAACTTAAAATATGTGCTTATGTTTCTATCTAAACATGGGCTTGCTACCTTTTCCTCCTGAACAAAAGGTACAGCCTTGAATTACAGAAAGAAGCCCTACTATACTTGGGTATGATTAGTATAATAGTGTCAGTACAGATAAAGCTGGTATCTAAACCTCCCAAGTCTCTAATCCCTTTTAAAGTCTCATTTTGGTTTACCTGGATAGGAGAGGACAGAGGTCGGAAAGAATTTCTTTCACTTCTAACTGAAGATGAGGAGAATATAAAGTGAAGAAATTAGGGAATGTTACTAGTAAATACAAATGAAGATTCTTTCATATTGCTTATAATTCATCTCTCGTCCTTCCTCTTTTCCCAAAAGTTGAGTAAAATGCAAATTTACTCTCAAGGATTTCTTGTACTGTCAATTCCATAAGAACCATATAGTGGTCCAGCATGGGTCACTTGGGTCACTCATACTGAATAACTAGGGACATTTATCTGCATCAACATAAAAAAGTTTTTTGTTTTTTATTTTTTTTTTTACTCTAAGAACCAACTGAAGTAGTTAATAATCCAACACATAATCCTTGAGTTGATTACTGTATGTGTACTTAACAATACAACACACAATCCTTGAGTTGATTACCATACATTTTTAAGGATAAGGATTCACAGAGATTATAAAAATTACCAAATATTGCCTTACGTAGACGTGAACAGAGGGCTACTTACCGAGATTGAAATGACTTCTCTGAGGTTAATCCATAGTCATTGAGGATGGAGACCCCTATGTCTTATTGATCTTTGTATCCCCAAGGGCTTACGCTTTAAAAGGCCTAGTATATTTGTTTAAGAAATGCAGATGTGAACTTTTATGATCATGCAACTTATGCACAGAGGACTTTGTGGGCATATTCACATCTTTTGACAAGAAATTAAAGATGTTTTCCAAGGTTTAGTCTTTTTGTTTATGCCAAAATGGTATACCAGTTCTTTTCTTAAGTGACTAGGAGGAAAAATAGCAGTATTGTTACAACTCTATTATTTCTGTGTGATTAGGTAACACCGCATATAGAAATTGAGAGTTACATTAGGGTATAAAATATTGTATGAAATATTAAGCATTGAAGCAAGGTGAAGTGTTTGAAGTATAGTATCTTTTTTTACTCATATTGGTAGTAAAGAGTGGAACTGTGCTTAATTTTAGATTGCATACCATAGCACTGTTTTTAAAATTAAAACTATTTTCCTTATTTGGTGTTGAATATTGATTTTTCAGATATTTATATTATAATTTGGGTAGGCATAATTCCATTTTAAGAGTAGATAATCTGTTAGTGATTTAAAATAGTCACAGTCTTTCTTTCAAGTACATTAAGAAGAGGGTTTGTTTAAATGAATAGTTTGAGCATTATTACTTCGAATTCAGGATCTAGTGCCAATATTTGATATTATGTAGTGTCGTTTCTCTAAGAGTTTTCACATGTATCTTAATTGTCTATTCCATGGTGTGTTTATGGCATAAAAAGAGTTCAGGAATTGAGTAATTATATCTTAATTTCTTAATAATCAGACCATACCTCTAGCCACTAAACTGATCTGCCTTCCATAGATAATGTATGCATTATAGAGGAACAGTGTAACAGTATCTTTAATATGCTGCCAATTGGAGAAAACTTGAAGAAATTGCTCTGTCTTATCATTGTTGGAATAAATATTTTAGAGAAGGTATCCTCCCCTTCATAATAATTGCCTTTTTTTTTTTTTGTAAGATTTTATTTATTTATTTGAGAGAGAGACAGTGAGAGAGAGCATGAAAGGGGAGAAGGTTAGAGGGAGAAGTAGACTCCCTGTGAGCTGGGAGCCCGATGCAGGACTCGATCCCGGGACTCGGGGATCATGACCTGATGAGCCAAAGGCAGTTGCTTAACCAACTGAGCCACCCAGGCGTCCCCATAATATTGCTTTTTAATGGGATTATCAGGTTGTTGTAAGCAAACACAACATTCATGTAAGAATAGAAGAACATAGTATTTTAGAACTTTGTGCCATTTTCGTAATTGGTTCCATCCAGGAAGAAAATAGGTAGGAGAAGGCACATTGAGCTAGCGACTATATAGATGTCGGGTTACCTGAACAGACTTATTTTAAAGCCATTCACTGAATTCAGCCTACTACGTAAATGGGTTCTTTGGGGAATTAAAAAGAAGAGTTCTTGTATCTGCCATACTCAGAAACCAGAGGAAAGGCCTCTATACATTTTGGCTGCTTCCTGCCATTTTCAGAAGTGCACACTGTTCAGACATAGGTACTTGGTGGAGTTGGACAGTTGTGAAGACCACTTCTAGGATGTGCCATTTCTGGTGAGAGAAAAGGTGCCCCTGTCGAGGTCTGAAAAGGCTGGCAGAGCAAGTTTGGCCCTTAATGTCTCTTCCTTGATTTTAGCAGTTTTTCTGGCAGTCGGCAGCACCATCTGTGCACATATTAGGATGGGTTCTTAATTGTCTGTTCATGCATTCAAAAATTAATATTTATTGAGTGACATATTATGTGTAGTCACAGTGCTAGATACTGCTCATACCAATGCAGATAGTTTTTGTTCTTACAGTTTTACATTATTTATTTATGGCTGTACTCTTACCTGCTCAGGAAAGTAGTACCTAGAAAGTTTAGTATAGTAAGGAACAAATGACCACATTAGGTGTTTGTGGAGCACTACAGTATATAGATTCCCACAGTTACTTGGCTTAGGAGATAAATTAGAGCCTGGATTATGAATCCTGGTTTGCTTTTGGACTAAAGCGAGGAAGCTTTAAAAGATTTGGATTTCTGAATGTCATTCCCAGAAATTTTTATTAGTGTATGTGGGAAATTATTTATTTATTTCTTTGTTTATATTTTTTTAGAGGGGGGAAGAGAGATTCCTAAGCGGGCTCCATGCCCAATACAGAGCCAGATGTGGGGTTTTGAGATCATGACCTGAGCTGAAATCAAGAGCTGGATGCTTAACCAACTGAGCCACCCAGACACCTCATGGAAAATTACTTTAAATTGAAGTTTTAATTAAATAGTTTTAGATTCACTAGAGTAATTAGTGATTTAAAAGAAACCTATTGTTATTCCTTCTGTAAAAAAAAGATTACTTTTGAAAAGTAAATTATATTTTTATAATATATACCCAGACTTTTATCTGTAAGGTTTTCTTTAATCATATATTTACGTGTTATATAGATGGTTGGTGGATAGCATCTTATAGTTGCATTGTGATTGCAGTCATTTTTTCAATTTTTTAATTAACATATAATGTATTATTAGCCCCAGGGGTACAGGTCTGTGAATCGCCAGGTTTACACACTTCACAGCACTCACCATAGCACATACCTTCCCCAATGTCCATAACCCCATCACCCTCTCCCTGCCCCGCAACCCTCAGTTTGTTTTGTGAGATTAAGAGTCTCTTATGGTTTGTCTCCCTTCGGATCCCATCTCGTTTCATTCATTCTTTTCCTACCCCCCAAGGCTCCCCATGTGTGACTGCAGTCTTATAAATTAAATATTTTTCCAGTTAGGGTCTCATTAAAAGGTAGATTTATAAAATTCTGATTGGGGCGCCTGGGTGGCTCAGTGGGTTAAGCCGCTGCCTTCAGCTCAGGTCATGATCTCAGGGTCCTGGGATCGAGTCCCACATCGGGCTCTCTGCTCAGCGGAGAGCCTGCTTCCCTTCCTCTCTCTCTGCCTGCCTCTCTTGTGATTTCTCTCTGTCAAATAAATAAATAAAATCTTAAAAAAAAAAATAAATAAAATTCTGATTGTGTTGCCTCTATGTACTGCTTCCCATCTCCACTCATACTCCATCCCACCTTCTAGGTAACAACTACCAGTAAAAGTTATATGATTCTATGAAGTACCATATCCTAATTTATAGGTTAATACACGAAATACTGAGTATGAAAATGTTAGAATATCTGACCAATTAATTACATCGATCAAAATTGAGAATAGAAAAATTTTACAAGACATGTAGGAGTATATGCATATATAGATAATAAAACTATGTATTTTAGTTATGTTTTTAAACAAGGAAGAGAAAAGTTATGTGAAGAAACTGTTAACCTTGAAGAGATAAACTTTTTTCAGGGTATCCTTTTGCAGGTTAATTCTTTATAGAGTTCTGATTGAAGCTCGGAGAGTTAGGACTTCTTTAAAGAGGGCCGTTACATATATTATAGGAATAAAATCACCCATTTTCCCCACTTGTTAGGTTCTAATAATATTTATTAAGTAGTATAATGGGAGAAGCTGGGAGACTGAGTGTTTAGCTATTTAATATGCAAAAAAAAGAGGATTATTAAATGAGAAGTTTGGTAAGATGCCCAAATCCTTGCTTTGAAATGGCACTGGGTAATTTCAAAGCAAGCAAGCTGACTCTCCAGCTGCTTTGCTAAGGTCTTAGTGGAGAGTTTTGTGAAGTGAAATGATAAATATAAAATATTTGTGTAAAGTAGGCTTCTATTATTAGAAACGTGACTGAGGTTTTCTTCTTGTTTTGTTTTTAATTCATAGGGAGAATGATGAATCAGTCAAAGAAGATAAATCTGAATTAAAAGAAAAATCTTCAGGAAATAAGAAGGCTAATAGATTTCATCCTTATTCAAAAGACAAGAATTCAGGCACTGGAGAAAAGAAGGGTCCAAATCGAAACAGAGTTTTCATTAGCAACATTCCATATGACATGAAATGGCAAGCTATTAAAGATCTAATGAGAGAAAAAGGTAACCATCCCTGATAAACCCACTGTTGGATGATCTTCATATAGAAAGGGGAGGGAACTAAGCAAACGTTTTTTATTCCCCTGAGCCACACAGACTCAAAAAATTGAATTTTGTTTATTTCTTGACATGAATTCTTTTCCTCCTCTTTCACTTGACACGATTTCATTACAAAGTCTTATGGATAAACGAAGTTTTTTTTTTTTTTTTCCCATTTTAGTGGTATAGTAGTGAGCCAGCATATGCATGCCACCAAGAATTTTGTTAAAGTGATTGCTTTGTCTAGTTGAAGTTTTTATAGATTTTTAAAGGACTATTGCATTAGTTAAGCAATACATTTAGCGTGTTAAAGTATGAATAATAAGGTCTGATTATTTTTTTCCAAAAGCTGTTTTGTTATTATCTTGGTGGAGTCTGGAATCTGGCTGTGGAGTTCATTTTGTTTGCATTGTCATGAATGCCATGATGCTGTCTCTGCAGTTCTATATTCAAATTGTGTTACTGCTGTTGCAGTTTTGTTTTTAGAAAAACCTGAAAACCTTCATTTTATATACATGGTTGGTTTTGGGGAAAAATAATTTTAATATTTGATCTTGTAAAAGTTAGCTTTGTTATCTCTTGAAAAATTGAGTTTCAACAGTCCTGCAAATTATGTACTTGGCTTTGAGGCTGATCTCTTCTAATAAATAAAAAAAAATTTGCATTGGTGTATCTGTTGTAAGGTGACAACTATTTGATTGGTTTTATTCATTGACTTTATTTAGAAAGTGTGTGGCTTGCTGTGAAGCATGACTTGTAAATTTAGTTTACTGATGGCAAATATGATTGAAGACATTCAGGTAGAAAGTCACCTTAAAACAGCTGTTGTGTGTAGGCGACCAAAGTTATTTGAAAAGTGTTAATGTTGATGTTTTTAATATGATAGGCTAAGGGACCATTTGTATGTATATGTGCATTTGTTCACCAACTATATCATGCTGGCCAAAATATGATCTGTAGTATGAATTAGGTTAATATGGTTGTTAGCTTTTTTTAGAGAACGTGGATGATGTACATTTCAGAAAATTAGTTAAATTTACATAGCCATTGATAGGAGGTATGTTGGTCTGGTTTTGATTGTTGGTGAATAATAGGTGCTTTTCTGTAGAGTTGTGCACAGGTGTGCAGTAAAGCAAGATATTGGTGTTTAAATGTATTGTTTCTTGGTATCTTCCTTTTGTATGTCTTATGTAGTTGGTGAGGTTACATACGTGGAGCTCTTTAAGGATGCGGAAGGAAAATCAAGGGTAAGTGCTGTGGGCAATAATCTGCTTGAGGTTTAAAAGTTCCTCAGCAGTTTACTTTTTTGTATAATATTTGTACCAGTTTTTGGAAACTTAAGTTTCATTTTGTTTTACTTTATTATGCAAGATTTGAGGCTTTATACTAGCAACTCTGACACTTATCCAGACCAAACTAGCTGCCTGGAAGGGATGGGTTTCATAAAGGGCATTCACTTTTCTAATGCTCTAAGGTAATGCTTTTTCTTAGCCAACAGATTTTAATATAGGATTTTTTTTTGTTGTGTTTTGATGTCTTCAAGGATATTTTAAAAGTTACTGAATTGATAATTTTCCCCAAGAGTTCTATGAGAAGCCCATAGCTTAAAGGTGTTAATTCAGAATGTATGTTTGAAACTTATATTGAAGAACTTAATTTGGTAGCCTGCAAGACTATGTTAATAGGCAGGGCTCTGACCAATTGGTATGAATGACTTTGATGATTAAATTGACATAGAAGGAATTGGTTGATAGTCGTACTATTTTGATTTTTAGCAACAAGAAAGGAATACATTGAAGAATACAATGGAAAGCTTTTAAAAGTGTTAAATTATATTGCAAAAACCAGTTGGTGCATGAGAAAAGCTTTGTCATCACATTCAAATGACACTTCAAACAGTATAATGACAAATAATTATTTTAAAATGATTCTGTGAATTTGTTTCTTTAGCATAGGTGATTTTCTTTTACATACTTAAACTGGATGCTGTTAAATTGTATGCAGCCAGTTTTCTGTAATAGAGAACTTAGTTAAAAATGCAATTATTTCCTATTTTGATTTTAATTGAAAGGTATACATAATATTTGTACATTTTCAAAACATCTTTTGAAAATATTCTTAACAATATAAGAATAGGTATGTTGAAACCTTCAGTTATTTCCTTAAGTTACTTTTGATTGAATTTGTGCAATGACATTACTTAGTTTTAATTTAAAGAAGAGGCCTCTAAAAGTAAATATTTGCTTTAAGATTGTTAAATGCTAGATTTTATTGTCTTAAATATAGATTTAAACATTGACAGGAAATTTGTGGTACTTGCCTATTATGTTCTGGAAGTATAAAAGACAAAATGTAATTATTGATTGCTTTTAATGGACTTGAATATTAGAGTCTGCCATTAACTTCGTCTACTGATCTAAAATTTTTTTTCTTTTGCATATATTGACAAATCTACCTGGATATAGGGTTGTGGGTAAGAATTTTTTTTTAAAGTATCTTAAGTCAAATTTAAACTTCTGATTAGGAAGAAGTAAACTTAATAAATAAACATTTCCTATAAATTTTTCCTCCTTAAGTGTGGTTGAGTTCAAAGATGAAGAATTCGTAAAGAAAGCACTAGAAACTATGAACAAATATGATCTTAGTGGAAGACCCCTGAATATTAAAGAGGTAATATTTCTTATATTTGGAATAATTTAAACTTTTGAATATAAGGACATGTTTTCTTTGATTTTCGTCTTTGGGGATGTATTTCTTCTGGCTACAACTTTTTTTTTTTTTTTAAGCATAGATGTTTATCAAAGCATTATATATTTGATGATAGTTTTGCCTGTACATGGTTTCCTATTTGTCTTTAAGCACTTTTATGTATTTGATTTGTTGTAAGTTATAAGCAGAAGTATATGATAAAAAAACTTTCAGATATTTCAAGATGGCAAACTTTAGGTGCTGACTTTATTTGGTATAGACATTTTCAGTTTTTAGATTGTGTTGCTTAATTTGAGAAATGTTACAGATATTCTTGTAGTTAATAATAAAAGGTTGCTTAATAATGCAAATACCTAATGGCTTTGAGTAAGATTAATACTCACTTTTAATAAAAATTAACCTGAAACTGTGCCAGATTAAAATTTAAGAAAACTTATGAATCTATTAGTGAAATTTGTAGCTGGAACTTGGAAATCCCTAAAGTGGAGGTATTCCCTTTGTACTATAGGAATTGTAGTAGTATGAATCTATTGAAAAAAGAATGATCAGAAGATAGATAAAAAACTATTTACACTTAGGTATAATTGACCTTGGTAATGATTAGCTTGAATAGAAGTCATTCTCATATCTTCCTTTAGTTCATATTGTTACTCTTATCTGAATAGTTTGATCACAGACAAGTATCTATTTACTAAAGTCTGTATTATAAATTATTGAGAATGTACTGTAGGACCCTGAATAGTCTCCACCAGCAAGGTTGCAAGTCATTGGAATAGAGCATTACTGTTGGTCACAGTTTAATTTGGTATAGTAATGATTTGAGTCCCAACTCTATCACTTTCTAACTCTGTGACTAGGCATGTTACTTATACTCTAAACCTCAGTAATTATAATAGCACTACTGATAGTATTCACCTAATAGGGTTTTTATGAGGATTAAATGAGATAACATGGTAAAGAATTCAGGCTCTGGGGGCGCCTGGGTGGCTCAGTGGGTTAAAGCCTCTGCCTTCGGCTCAGGTCATGATCCCGGGTCCTGGGATCGAGCCCCACATCGGGCTCTCTGCTCAGCAGGGAGCCTGCTTCCCCTTCTCTCTCTGCCTGCCTCTCTGCCTACTTGTGATTTCCTTCTCTGTTGAATAAATAAATAAAATCTTAAAAAAAAAAAAAAAGAATTCAGGCTCTGGTGTCAGATAATCTGTGACTCAGGGCAAATTACTTACCTTTAATTACTTAACAAATTCCCCATCTCTAATTACTTTCTATTTCTTTGTTTCCTTATCATTAAAATGGGAATAATATTAGAAGCTATCTGATGATTTTACAAGGACTCAGTTCATATATGTAAAGCATTTGATAAATGTTAGCTACTATGATTGTGATGTTATTATATAAGGCACTTAGCATGGTGGTCAAAATATGAAATAACTACATAATAAACATTAGCTGTAATAATAATTGTTACTCCTGTCTGAGGTGAGAATGTTACTGGTTGTTGATTTCTTGATCCTGAGTATGAGGTGGTAATAGCTTAGAATGGAAGGCTATGCCACCAAAAAATACAGGTATCCCGAATCCTTTTATTAGAGTCAGCTTCAGAATTCTTCTACTTCTGTTTGAGTCTGGGGGTTATTTCATTCTTTATTTTTTTTGTTTATTTTTCTTTTTTATTAAGATTTTATTTATTTGAGAGGGGGAGAGAGAGAGAGAGAGAGAGAACGATAGAGAGCATGAGAAGGGGGAGGGTCAGAGGGAGAAGCAGACTCCCTGATGCGGGACTCCATCCTGGGACTCCAGGATCATGACCTGAGCTGAAGGCAGCCGCCTAACCAACTGAGCCACTCAGGCGCCCTCTTTTTTCTTTTTTAATATTTTGACTGGGAAGTGGAGAATTAGTAGGGAAAGTTTAGACTGTTGTAGTCTATGCCAGCCATTTATGTGGTGATCTTTATGCTAAAGGCCAAGTCCATGTTGTTTGTGTTACCTTTTTAGCACATCGTAGATCCTTGGTAATATTTTAGAGACCCTAGTATAGAGTTAATGTGATCCAAATTGATGTAGGATACTTCCATTTTAAACTTTTTAAGAGAGAAAAATAACCGAGTTTGGCCTAGCTAAGTGAAGAGGTATTCTTCATTCAGTTAGCTTTTTCAGATTAATATCGTTAAGGTCCGTTTCCCAGGAATATCTAATTTACAGATGGGCGGCTGAGCTCAGGAAGGAAAAAATACATTACTGATATTCCTTCCCAGATATTAGAATTGTGTTTTTTTCATTATATTAAATAGGACTTAGTAGCAGTTATAAGCTTATAGGCCCTCTAATAGCAATAGCTGGTAGTGACCGGCAGGCTCTCATCCAAGGGGAAAGAGGAATAAAAACCATGTTATATAGTGGTGAATTTGTTTTAGATAAATTGTATTTTATATATGTTTTATGTATTTTTATGTGTATGTATATATTTTGTGTGTACACATTTATATACATGTTAAATATAAAAAGAAATATAGGAATATGCTTTATTATTGTTAAGATGTTAAGGACAATTAACCTATCTTAATGGTTTATGAAGCACCTCTCCTACCCCTCCTCTTCTCCCCATAAGTAACCACTATCCTAAATTTTGCGTTTGTACAAGTTTTTGAAGCTTTAGTTAGATGTGAAGCCTTATTAACTTAAAAATTTTATAGCATTTTTCAAAACATTTATTTCTTTATACCTTTATACCTGGTATACCTTTATACTTGCATTTACTTTTTCACCTTCTATTCTTTCAGCCTTCCTAGAGAATTTCTTTAGGTTATCCAATTTTCTTTTTATTAGTATCCCCAGGTGAGACCAGCAGAGTAGCATTGATGGTTACATTTATCATTATCATTTGGTATTGGAGATGATAGTCTACAGTGTGTTAACGTGGATTTTTTTGTTTTTTTGCATTCTACCTAGTGAGATATGAGTGAGAAGTACATTGAAACTCACTTTTTTAGTTTTTTTTAAAGGTAGACTATTTCGGGGCGCCTGGGTGGCTCAGTGGGTTAAAGCCTCTGCCTTCAGCTCAGGTCATGATCCCAGGGTCCTGGGATCTAGCCCCGCATACGGCTGTCTGCTCAGTGGGAAGCCTGCTTCCTCCTCTCTCCCTGCCTGCCTCTCTGACTACTTGTGCTCTCTATAAAATAAATAAATAAAATCTTAAAAAAAAAAAAGGTAGACTATTTCTCTTATAAAGTTAATGAACTTATTAATAAAAAACAATGTTTAGCATCATTCTTTACTTGGACACTTAGCCATTCTTTATCACTCCCCGGCCCCCTTCATCTCTGGTAAAATTGTCAGGTCATAAACATTGTTGAGGAAGGGAAAAGGTTGGAAATTGGGTAATTAGATTTTGTTTAGGAATGAAATTTATACATTATAATAGTTCCCCTTTACCCCAATATTCCTGGGTTTTATAGCAGTCTGTTCTGCTGTTGAAAAGCTTTGAATTAGTCTCATTTGGCATTGCCTTGGGCATCTAGTGGTGAAAATTCACCATTACTGCATTTTGGGAAGAAAAGAGTCAACAGTATTTTGTTTCTCTTTGAGTTATGTATATTTGTGTTTTCTGTCATATATTTGTACACTAATATGAGGGCAAAATTAAACTAATTTCAAGTTCTTAAGTGACTTTAGTGATTGGAAAGAGGTATTTAACTGACACCCCTGGAGACTGAAATCTTTTGTCTGTCCACAGGTTTTTATGGGACTGAATTCCCTGGATAAGAAAAACTCACTCTTCAAGAGGGCCAATAATTTGAGCCAGTTGGGATAGCTACTGTAGAATTTGAAGTTGTTATTTTAATGATACAGATTTACTGATGTATCTAGTGGTATTTAACATTCAATGTGTGTTATAGGATCCTGATGGAGAAAATGCTCGTAGGGCATTGCAACGAACAGGAGGATCATTTCCAGGAGGACATGTACCCGATATGGGATCGGGGTTGATGAATTTACCACCTTCCATTCTCAATAATCCAAACATTCCTCCTGAGGTTATCAGTAATTTGCAGGCTGGTAGACTTGGTTCCACAATTTTTGTTGCTAATGTAAGTTTAAGTTTTAGTCTAAAATTTTGTCATTCAGATGTTTAATTCTAATCATGAGATTTTTAAATTAGATGAATGGGTTGTAGGTTTATAGAACATTTTGCTTATTTTTAACTAAAGTAAGCGAAACAGTAATTGTAAACTCGAACCCAATTTGTCTATATACATAAGATTAGGGTGTAAGTATGAGTAGGATTCTTTTAAAAGAGAACTGTGGAATTTATAAATACCTAAGCAGTTCTTGAAAATGTTTACTTGCATTACATTGTGATTTTGTTCATATTGGGAAATGGATTTCTTCCTTTAGATTTGTTATTTGATATTTGTGAATGTGCACGTTGTAGTTGGTTTGTCATTTGTTCGAAGCTTTTGAAAGTCAGTGATATCACCAATACTTTCCAAAGACTGAATTTCTCAGTAAAAATAGATATGCAAGTTTCATATGTATAAAACAGGGTTGGGCAGTTGAGAGACCATTTTGGGAATAAAAAAAAATTAAGGATAAGGAACAATGTGGATGTAGCTTAATTGATTTTAAACAACTTAAGATGTTTTTATTTGAATATTCTTGATGTACTGTTAACAAGAAGTATACTTCTTTATAGTTTTGACAGTTTAGAAAAGATTTGTTTGTATTATTTATAAATGGGAAGAAGGGTTTATTAGGTATGTAACTTTATATAATTTTATGTTAAGCTTGACTTCAAAGTTGGTTGGAAGAAGCTAAAGGAGGTGTTCAGCATAGCTGGAACTGTAAAGCGGGCAGATATTAAAGAAGACAAAGATGGCAAGAGCAGAGGAATGGGCACAGTCACTTTTGAACAAGCAATTGAAGCAGTTCAAGCAATTTGTATCCTGATTTACACTTTAGCATTATTTAATAAGGTTGAAGAAGTTTGATACTATTTTGTGGGGGTCATGGAATTTAAGGTTGCTTGGCTTAGAAATGTGTATTAGACTTTAGTCTCCAGCACATAAAACCTTTACTATGTCCAAGTACTAAAGTCACTCTTAAAACTTGAATTAGCCATATTGTGTAAGCCTGGTAATGAACTTTTTTCTACTTTCTCTTCCTACCACAACTAATTGTATGTATATCTGCTGTTGACAGTTAATGTAATCCATTGTACATTAACGCAGTTGCTTTAAATGAAGCCTTGTTAATTTTCTTTTTTCAGTGGTTGAATTAGATTGTTTTTTATTTATAAAGTAAAACTGTAAAGCAAAGAATTCAAGATTTTTCTTTGAGTATATGGAAGAGTAATACAGAAAAATACAATAGTAAAGATGTTGATTAAAATTTTAGGGTTAGTCTGACTCTTAACTCTAAGATTATTAAAAATGTGTGTTCAAGTATAACTTTATAGTCTTAACTGAGTTTCCTTGACTGAACCAACAGCTATGTTCAATGGGCAGTTTTTGTTTGATAGACCTATGCATGTGAAAATGGTGAGTTCCTGTATATCACTTCAACCCTCCAACCTCTTCAAATCTTTATCTGCTCTCCTCTGCATTATAGATCCTTTCAGTTATGAATTAACCGTATAATAAACTTTTTTTGCAATTAGGATGACAAGTCTGTCCCTCATGAAGACTACCGTTCACATGATAGTAAAACACCACAGTTACCACGTAAGTAAAAGTTATTATTAGAAACAGTGCAGACTATTTTGTTTTTCAATTTTATTATATGCTAAACAAAACTCTTTATACAGACAAAATAAAATTACTCTTGTTGTTATCACAGGTCATATTGTTTTAGATGAGTTTTCTTTAAAGTAAAATTTTACAGATAAAATAGAGATTCCCCCTCTCTCCTGACCACCAGATACCATATCAAGAGGAAACAACTTAAGGAATATAGTGTTTGTCATTTAGGCTTTAGTCAGTTGGCTACGCATTTATACATCCATAAACACTACATGAAATTGTTTTGCTGGATAAAAATTTGGGGTGAGTGATACCATATTGTGTATATTATTCTGAAACTTGCTGTTTTAGGTTTAATACTGTTTTGAGATGAATTTATATTGATAGATGTCGCTCTAATTCCTTCATTTTAACTTGCCAATACCGCATTTTATACGTATTTCTGTTTTTTGGTTATTTGCGTTTTCGGCCATTAGAAACAGTACTAATTTGGGGAGTATTTATTCTTTTCCTGTTAGAATAATCTGCTTTCGCAGTGTTTATGAGAAATTACTTATAAATACTGTCTGGCCTTCCTCTGTTATTTAGGGGAAGACTTGAACTAATGAGTGTTCATATTTCCTATTGCTTCTTGAGTCAGTATTGGTCATTTCTATTTTCCTAAGATTTTTATCATTTTTGTTCATTTTCACATTTACTGGCATAAAATAGTCTCTTAAATTTCTGCTGCATCTATAGTTCTTCGCTCTGATAAATCCCAAAGGTTTGCAATTTCTCTTTTTTCTTGGTCAGTTTTGCTTAGATTTTTCAATTTTATTAGAATAAGTGCTTTCAAAGAAGTGAATTTCATTTTTGTATCTTAATTTCTGCTCTTTAATACTTTCTTCTATCTCTTTGGGTTTAGTCTCTTATTTTGTCCAAATTCCTTAAGTTGAATGTTTACTTCACTAATTTTGCAGCCTCTCTCTTTTTGTAAAAGTAGTTACAACTATTAAATTTAGCTGTTGTATGCAGGTTTTGGTAGGGAGTATTTTTATTGTGATTTAGTTTTTATTAAATTACTATTATGATTTTTTCTTAAGCCATACTTTTTTGAGTTTCTAAATGTATGGGGCTTTTTCTTACTAATTTTTAACTTAACAGTGTGGCCAAAGAAGATACGATTGTGATTCTTGGAATTAATTTGGACTTTGCATTATGGTAGCTTAATATATGGCACTTTTTAATATATATCCCAGGTGTGCTTTGTGAGTGCAGTATTCTGTATATGTCCATTAAACAATTTTATTAATCATTTACATTTTCTTATGTCTCTACTAATAGTAATGTCTGTTTGTGCTGTCAATTACTGAGAATTGTATGTGGTAAAATTTTCCACTAGAATGTTGGGTTTGTCTTCTTTTTTCTTGTTTTTACTTTAAATATTTTGAAACTAAATTAGTAGCAACATCCAAGTTTAGAACTGATACAGTTTCCCAATGAATCAAAATTCTATCATTTTATTTTATTTTATTTTTTAATTTAATTTAATTTTTTTCAGTGTAAAATTTTATCATTTTAAAGTGATTTTTCTTTAGTAGCTAAGTCTTGTCTAGTATTTATGTAGATACAAGAGCTTTGTTTTGTTTATTCACATTTATTGATTTATTTGGATTAATGCCCATTATCTTATTTTGTATTCTGTTTTTCTGTTTTTTTACAAATATTTTTCTCCCATCTTGCTTTCTCATCTAGTGATTATCCTGGATTTTTAATATAGCGATACAAAGTCTGAAGTTAATGTAATTATTCGTTTACTCAATAATAGAGTGCCCTTTGAATGTTTTAGTTCTGATCACTTTTCTGCTGAATTATGTGTTATTATTGCTCATTGTCTTAGTTGTGTATTTTTTTTTTCAGTCCCACAAATTAGACTTACCTTTTTTTTTTTTTTTTTTTTTTTTAACCTTACCTTTCTCTGCTTTCACAGACCCTGGCACTAATTTTTTTTCCCCTGAAAGATATATTTTAAAAACTCTTTCAATGAGGATCTGTTGTTAGTAAATTGTCTTAATTTTGGATACTCTATGAATATCTTCAGAGATAATTTTATTGGTTTGCAGTTTAAGATTGATAGTTATTTTGTCTCAGCACTTTGAAAATATCACAGTCTTTTGGCTTCCATTGTTGTTATTTTAAGCCAGCTATCAGTTGAAATGTCCTTTCTTTATAGGTAATCTTTGTTCTTCATGTAACTGATTTTAAGATATTTGTCTTTGGTATACAGTTTTCTATAGTGTGGGTATGAATTACTTTTTATTGGGCTTTCACAATATGAGAATTCAAGGTTTTTTTTGGTAATTTCTGGAAAATTCTCAGCTCATGTGTCTTTGAATATTGTCTTTTCTCTCTTCATAAGATAAGAGCAGTCTTTTCCTACCTCAACCAAGTTTATCACTTACTACTTTTCGTCTTTCAAGATCCTGCCTGGCTTTCTGCAGGGACTTCTGGTTTACTTTCCACTATTTGTACTCTTCTATTTATTTATATAAAAAAGTATCCTCTGTTGTATTCAGACTTCTTCTCTGTTTTTTTGAGATTTACATTTTTTTATATTCTTCTTTCTTGAGATATAATATGAATTCATAGACTTTATTTTTTTTTAAAGATTTTATTTATTTATTTGACAGACAGATCACAAGTTGGCAGAGAGTCAGGCAGAGCAGGAGGGGGAAGCAGGCTCCCTGCTGAGCAGAGAGCCTGATGCAGGGTTTGATCCCAAGACCATGAGACCATGATGACCTGAGCCGAAGGCAAAAGCTTTAACCCACTGAGCCACCCAGACGCCCTGAATTCATAGACTTTAACAGAATCAGTTTGTTGTTCTAGTTAATCATTATTAATGTCCTCATTTTTCCCTTCTCTTCTTTTGTTCAAATTAATGTAACTCTGTCAGGTGGGAGCCTTCTCATTTCCCGTGCTGCTGATATTCTTGCTTTTGGTAAAAGCATGATATCCCAGATCTGCAAAGGTTTTGTTTTTTTGGTGTTTTTTTTGTTTTTTGGTGTTTTTTTTTTTGGTCCCAGAGACATGGGAATGGCCTAGTTTCAAGGAATCCTGGTTCCTTTTAATGAAGAATGATATCAAAGATGAAAATATGAGTTTTAGGCGTAGACATGAGCATTACTGATAGTCAAATGTGCTATTGCTTTCAGTTAGACCATTTTGGGGAACTGAATTGAAAAATATTTCTCTTACCAGATCACATTAATCTTTCCAACTTAACATGCTTCTGTATGTATTGAAAAATGTATTGAAAAACTATATATGGTATATAATTTTCTCAGCCTCTACCACTTAATTGCTACATTGCTAACAAGAACTTTAAAGCCATACTCAGATTTAGTAGAATAAAATAGTTCCCACTCAAATATTAAGTCTTTAAGGTCATCAAATTAACTTGTTAAGTCTATTTTCAACAAATTTAATTAAGAGAGGTAGTAAAAAGAATACTGGATTTAGAGACAGAAAACTTAAATTCTAGTCCTAGCTTAATTACATAGCTAAAATGGCATTATATAAGTAACTTAAGGTTTTTTTTTGTTTGTTTGTTTGTTTTTTTAGATTTTATTTATTTGACAGACAGAGATCACAAGCAGGCAGAGAGGCAGGCAGAGAGAGAGGGGGAAGCAGGCTCCCTGCTGAGCAGAGAGACCCATGTGGGGCTCGATCCCAGGACCCTGAGATCATGACCTGAGCCGAAGGCAGAGGCTTAACCCACTCACTGAGCCACCCAGGTGCCCCAAGTAACTTAAGGTTTCAAACATTTCCTCCTCTATGGAAAATATATGTGAAAACACTTAAGGTTGCCATATAAATATCAATAAATATGTCATGGACAAAACCAAGTAATGTAATGTTTGTTTTATTCAGTATCATGTTGTCATTTTTGTTGACTTTAGTTTGATTTAAAGCATCTTAAAAGTAATTCTACTTTAAGTGGCTCTACAAATTTGAGCAACGTTCTCACTTTCGGATATGTATACCATTTTTAAGGTATATAATGGTATTCAAAATCTTCTTGGTATTTCATTAGTCCTTTTCAGTATGCTTTAAACCTAGTATATAAGATGGGCCTGCTTCATAAAACACTTCTCGTTAATAAATGGTATTATAGTGAGGCTTCAGTGTGCTGCATTCTGATGAAACGAAGAACCAGTGCTCTTATTTGCAAATTTGCAAAGTTTTGGAAATATTACTACAGGCATCTAGCTTTAAAACATTTACTTAGTACCAGTTAGTTAATTATATATGGGTGAGTAATATTCTTATTTATGTTTTAGGTGGTCTTGGAGGCATTGGAATGGGACTTGGTCCAGGTGGGCAGCCTATTAGTGCCAGCCAGTTGAACATAGGTGGTGTAATGGGAAATTTAGGTCCAAGTGGTGAGTATTCTCACATTCTTATTTCTTTTTAAATGGTACATTTGCTAGATTACAAAGCTTACATTTACTAGTTTGTAATAATGTTCAAAGGACTCTGTTTTATAGTTGAGCATTTAGGATGTCATTCAGTCTGATAAAAGAATGAAACCTTGAGAGCAGAGAACATGAAAAAGGCTGAGCAGAGGTCAGTCAGGTTCCTCTGGGGCCAGTTGTGTTGTAGCTAGCCTTTTAGCACTTTGGATTTTAAAATGTCTGTAAGGCAGAAGGAGAATGTTTAAATGTAGTGCTTTGTGTATCATGGTTATACAATATTTGTATATGACTGAAATGCTACCCTATTATAAGCAGGTTAAATTTATATGTATAGCTGGGACGGTAGCTCTTCAGATAGCTGTTTGGCTCTTCACCTGGACTAATTTATAGTTTGTCTTTGAAGATTAGTTTTTACACTTTGTGGTTTCAGAATTCTTTTACTCAAAATTTGTTGAGGATCTCAAAATGCTTTTGTTTATGTAGTTATGTTTGTCGGTATTTACTGTATTAGAAATTAAAACTTAGAAATTTAAAACTACTTGTGTATTTAAGATAACAGTAATAAACTTGTGTTAACATACAGTTTTTAAGAAACTAAGTTGTATTTTCCAATACAAAAAAATAGAAGAGTGGCATTGTTTTACCTTTTTGTACATCTCTTTAATATTTGGCTTAATGCAAGACAGCCATGTTCTTGTGTCTACTTCTACATTTAGTTTGTTACAGTATCATACATCATGTAGTTTCTGGGAAATTGCATCTTATATTCATGAGAGAATGAGAGTAAAACAGTCAAATAATATCTTAATATGTGATGAATGAAATAATTTTGACTTACTAGACCCAGGCCATACTTAGAGAACTGTGGTAATTGATGGACTAATAAATGCTATCAGATTCCTGTTTTTGCTGAGGTGCTATAGTTAAACTTTTACATTATTAAGGTAGCTACAGAAATCATTCTGACCCAAAGAGATAGAAACTTTGTCCCTTACTCTTAGGCCCTCTGCCCTCCTAAATACGTGCTTTTTTATTCTTGGTTTTTTACTGCTCCCTTAGCTGCCATGTAAGGAGTCCTTACTTTCTAATGTGATCTCTGAATCTGTTGTGGTGATATTTGTGTTTGTGTGTGTGTTGAAAAAAAAGGGAGAGCGATTACCTGGTCCTAGATATTCTCTGCTTGAATATGAGTGTGACCAGTGAATTTTGTTTTCTCATTCAATAAATATTCATAGAGGCCTTTTTGAAGACTCATGATTAGATAGCTGATATGGCATAGCACACATGCCACCTGTGTTCCTCTGCTTCTCTAGCATTCCATCATGACTAGACCAGTGGTATCTTTTGCTGTATTGCGTTATGTCATTCTTTAGTCATAAAAATAAGATTGACTGAACGTACATACTGTGTATTTTATTTGAGGTATGGGAATGGATGGTCCAGGTTTTGGAGGAATGAATAGAATTGGAGGAGGTATGTATAAGCATTTGTTTTTTGTATGTACCCATCACCATTTTTAGTAAATTAGAAGCTATGTTGAGAATTCCAAGGGAAAAAAAGTCATGGTTTATTGTTGGCTCACACCTAAGACTGCTAGCAGAGATTGAGCCTGGTACATACTTAAGGGATATGGAAATGGATGTATTAAGAAACCCCTTGGACAAGGTAGGGTGGATGAAGAGCTTACTGATGAAACTCAATATTTACAAAATGTACCTTTCAGTTCTATAACTGACAGTCGGATCTCAAAATTAATCTTTATTCCATAGGAATTGGGTTTGGTGGTCTGGAAGCAATGAATAGCATGGGAGGATTTGGAGGAGTTGGCCGAATGGGAGGTAGGTAAATGTAGGAATGGGTACTGTAGAGGTCTTCAGAGGGCATATGGGCATAGGGAATAGAGACAGGCATGATGGGACTGGGATATTATATGGCATGTGAGGTGAGTTGGTAAATCACAGACTTTTTTGTATTTGTGACTTCTTCTGTCTTTTCAGTTTAGTTTCAAAATTTTCCTAAATGGATTACCGTGTACTGATGCATTTGAAAAAGGGTTAATTTGTTGCATAATCTTTTCAGAGCTATACCGTGGTGCGATGACTAGTAGCATGGAGAGAGATTTTGGACGTGGTGATATTGGAATAAATCGAGGCTTTGGAGATTCCTTTGGTAGACTTGGTAGGGTTGGCTGCATATTTCTCCTTTTCTTTTTGCAGGTCATATTTTTCAAAGTCTGTTTCCCTTTTTTTGTGAACAGTTGGAAATTTATAATGTTTCATGTAATTTATTACTTGATGAAAAACACTTTAGGTATTTTAATGTACTCGTTCGCTATTTCAGTATGTTATGTATTTGAACCCTATTTCTAGAAGACATAGTTTTTTGGTTACTGTACATCTGAGAGCATAGTACCTTGGGAATTTTAAAATATGATTATTCAAATTAATTAGTATATTATCTTTCCATCCTTGTTTAGGCAGTGCAATGATTGCAGGAAGAATAGGAGCTTCTAACATGGGTCCAGTAGGATCTGGAATAAGTAGGTTTAAATTTTACTAGAATTTATTCAGTAATATTTGAGTGCTTGCAAAAGACTTTGCAAGAGTAGTTATTGTAGTATAGTAGTACTTTGTTCTTATGTGTTAATATGTCTTGTCATAATTTAGAGAAATTTTAATATTTACTGAGCTTTTCTGTTTGATCACTGTTTGAAATTTATAAACTAACTTTGAATTTTACTTCTTTGACATTTCTAAACTAACACCAGAGTATGTGTTAATTGTCAGCTAATCCAAGAAGCTCCATTCCAACTAAGGAATCTGGGGATTTCTATGATCACATGTCAGGAGCAACTTTTGCTTTAGCACCAACTTTGTTTCCTTGCCTGTTGTCTACAGCTGCTGGTTGGTGACTAGCTTATTTCATCTGTGAACATCTTGTGTCTTTTGGTAGATGCAGGTGAATTGCCCTAGTTATAACACCTCTAGAGATTTCCTGAGGTTGAAGGCTTAGGGTTGAAAGAGATGCTTATTTCCTCTCCTCTTAAACTTTTCCTGTGGAGAATCAAGAGTAGTTGCAACACTGGGGAATGCCCCATGTCTTCCATCTGTTTCCACTACTACATTTGAGGCCTTCTCTTAAGTCTTAAGACATTGCTCCGTTGCTTACTGAGCCACGTCTTTGTGAGCTCTCCATACTTAACTGAATTCCTTTAATTGAAATCTCACAAATAAGAAATATAGCCTACTTGAACTTTTGTAAAATCCTGTCAGCTAAAGATATTTACTTCCATTGTACCTTGCTTCTCATTCCCTTTCATCATTTTTTTAGCCTTGGTCATCTTCCCATTAATCATAACTTCCTGCCTTCTTTTTTCACCTCAGTGTTCATACTTCTGTTTCCCTAGCTTTATATTTGTTATTCATAGAAAGTCAATTTGAAGGTGATGCTAATTTTTAGAATTTCTATGTATGGGGATATTAAGTACAAGAAAAAAATATAAATTTTGAGGATGAATAGGATTAGAATTAATTAAAGGGGACTCAGTGCATAAGAATGAATTAGGTATGCACTGTGAGTTAAATTCTCAAGCTCTGGCCAAAGGCATATGATTCCATTTTTTGTTATCTCCTTAAGATCTATATAATATTGAGATTAAAAGTTAGGTTTTCCTGTGATTATTGCAAATTGAATTGATATGAAAGAGAAATTGCATGTAAAACAGAAGATACTGAGGTGAAAAGAATATTATATGGGAGAGTATGATGAGATGAACAGTTAATGCGTTGGAGTTGTATTAATTTGAATTCACTTCATATATCTTTGTTCTTGCATTTATTAAACATGGTATTATTAAAGAAAAATGATAAAACTCACATTCCATTAATGGATCAAATAATTGGCAGAGAATTTATACAACTTATATGATGTATTTTATGATCAGAATATAATTTTATAGAAGTATAGATGTATGATGTATTTGTGTAGTGGCTAGAATGAGATGCACTTAGCTGTTAACAGTCAACTGACTGAATGTACATCAAATTATATTCTGTTTCTTGGAAGATTTTTCTGTTGTGTATATGAAAATGATTTTATGTTTACATATGATCTAATTATATAAATGAATTAATTTTTCTCTCCCTTTCTTTCTCAAAAATGATTCTCTCCCTCCTCATTTTCCTCTTCTTTCTCCTTTTTCTTCTGTTTTTAAAACAAAAACACCCAAATTCCCAAATCCTCCCCTTCCCTTCTTGAAATCTAGGTGGTGGCATGGGTGGCATGAACAGTGTGACTGGAGGAATGGGGATGGGACTGGACCGGATGAGCTCCAGCTTTGATAGAATGGGACCAGGTATAGGAGCCATACTGGAAAGGAGCATCGATATGGATCGAGGATTTCTATCTGGTCCAATGGGAAGCGGAATAAGAGAAAGAATAGGCTCCAAAGGCAACCAGATATTTGTCAGAAATGTAAGCAACTAAGTGTAAAGGATACTTAAAATATTTTTTTTCTTTGTATATCTGTTACTAATACCTTTTTTCATTCTAGCTGCCTTTTGACTTGACTTGGCAGAAACTAAAAGAGAAATTCAGTCAGTGTGGTAAGTATGCTAATGACTGGAGACATGTTAATATTGATTATGGAGGAAAACTGATTTTAAACTTCTTAAGCATTGTATTTAGACCTTACCTGTCTGGATGTTTGTTCCTGGATAGTACGACAGGTCTAATTCTACTTCAAATAAATTACTCTGTCGTTCTCTGACATAGAGCAGGGCAAATGACTACTAAATAATAAGATTCAGAGTAGAGCCTGTCATTGTCTTCTGTGGATAAAGAAAGAGCTTGTTTTATTACCTGATTTTTAAAAGGTTAATATATCATCATTGTTTGCATTTAAAAACCCTTTTTTTTTTCTCTGTGGGAAATATTAATGGTGTATTTCCTTGTTTGTAGTGTAGTGCAGTACATTGTCAATATGACCCTAAAATGCCGACATCCAAATGATGTGGAGTTAATAGATGAGACCTATTCTGCATACTCTGTTACCTATAGGACACAGGAAACTTAGTTGATAGCTAAGGAATTCCTTGGACAGGTACATTCTGGTGGCCCTTCTAGCCCTTTCATAAACTGTTCTTGGCTGTGATGATGCTGTTTATACAACCTTACCGTGTTCATTAGGCCTGTAGGTCTTCTTACTTTAGAAGAGGGCCTTTTTTTTTTTAAGGTTTTATTTATTTATTTTACAGAGAGAGACACAGTGAGAGATAGAACACAAGCAAGGGGTGTGGGAGAGGCCAAAGCAGGCTTCCTGTTGAGCAGGAAGCCCGATGCGGGGCTCGATCCTAAAAACCTGGGATCATAACCAGAGCCAAAGGCAGACACTTAATGACTAAGGCATCTGAGCGCCCCAGGGCCTTTTTTTAAGATGATGGAGAATTAGTTTGAGTGGAACAACATAAACAGATTTTCTGCCAGTATTTTTCTGCTATTGCATTGTATCCCAGAGACTATAATCATAATGGTAAATTATAGAGGTGGCATATAGTGATGAAAAGGGACATTCAGTTTCCGAGAGTTGATGGAAAGTTAGTTGTATTTGGAATATATCTTTAATTTTTTGAGATCATGAGGGGAATAACTTTAGTTGTGATCAAAGTGATTACGTGGCTGTCATCTGCTCTGTTCTCAGAATACTTTATATACCTGACTTTGTGGTAATAATGTACTCACATGTTTTCTTCCCTCCTAGATGGAGGCTCTTGATAGAAGAACTATCATTTTTAGTCTAACATTTTTCACTCCCTTGGTATATGTAGTAAGAGTTTGTTAAGGGTTTATGAGTGAGTTAAGCACTCTGAGCAAATCTTATTCATTTATTCAGTTTTTAATCATTGAATAAATCCACAAATACTATATTTTTGACAGTCGATTGTTGTTAGAATTAGAAATGTGAACAAAGACATTATCCCACTTGCCCTCAAAGAACGTACAGTGTAAATCTGTTTAGGATGTTCGTGGGACTCCTTTTGTTGTTTGTTTGTTGTTGTTTTTTTGTATTTCATTTATATTTTATTCAAAGAAAAGAAACTTGATTTTTTTAATTGTAAAAAAAGTTGTTGAAAATGAGTTAACTACTAAATAGGTACCACTAAGAGAAAGTAGGATTGTAACAGTTTTGCAGAGTTGGAAATATTTGTAGAAGTAAGAAGTTTACTAGAATGAGTAAGTGGCATTTGGCAATGAACCACATAGACTGCAGAGGATTGAATATATTAGGGCCTTGTGAAATACGTCAAAAGAGGAACAGTGGCAGCAGGTATAGATGATCTCTGTGATAGTTGTGGTAGAAAAAAAAATCTCCAAATGAGATGTATGCCATTTTTTTTAACAGTAGAACTGAGACAAATAATGAACAAAGTGGGGCAAACATGACATTAATGAAAATGTGACCAATATTGTGTTGACTTTTGTCATTTGTAGACATATTTCTTTTTCAAGTCAGAAATGAGCAAGGCTTGCAGCAAACCTGAGGTCTTTTGGTGGGCTTATTGATGGAGTAGTGTTGTTTTGATAGAAGGACATGAACAATTCAAAAATATTTTCTGAAACAAAAAAAAAATAGTATCCAAACTATCCATTTTATTTATTTATTTGACAAAGAGAGACACAGTGAGAGAGGGAACACAAGCAGGGGGAGTGAGAGAGGGAGAAGCAGGCTTACCGCTGAGCAGGGAGCCCCATGTGGGCCTCGATCCCAGAACCCTGGGATCATGCCCTGAGCCGAAGGCAGACGCTTAACAACTGAGCCACCCAGACGCCCCTTTTTTTCAATTCTGTTGTAAGAACTTCTGACTTTTAGATTTATATTAAGGTAATACCATATTTAAATAATTCCTTGCCATCTTCCTGTTTTTAACCTTGAACTACATTGATGGGAAAGAAAATAAGTTATGGTAGGGGCGCCTGGGTGGCTCAGTGGGTTAAGCCTCTGCCTTCGGCTCAGGTCATGATCTCAGGGTCCTGGGATCAAGCCTCACATCGGGCTCTCTGCTCGGCAGGTAACCTGCTTCCCCTCCCCCCCTGCCTACTTGTGATCTCTCTCTATCAAATAAATAAATAAAATCTTTAAAAAAAAAAGAAAGAAAAAGAAAGTAAGTTATGGTAATATCGAATTTAGTGGTCAGCTATTGACAGCTATGGAAATTATCTGGCTTGTATGAACTGAACCATCTTTATTTTTCTGCTACATCCTTTTATTTATTTATTTTCAAATCTTGGAAAGTTTTTTCTTTGTTAGTATGGGGAGTTTCTTTTTAACCTGTTGCAGTCAGTAATGATCTCTGTAACAGCAAAAGGCAGGTGTTTGTTGTTTTTTTTTTCTCCCTTGAGCCCAAAGTGAGTAAGTATATATGCTTGGTTGCTTCTTAGTAAGAGTCTTGTGGTAGTCCAAGTAGCTTCCCTAGACAATATCTGCCCATAGGTGGCTCACCAGCAAGCACTTTGCTTATTAAATATCTCTGCAGATCTTCCACGACTTAGGGTGGAACTATGCTTAATCTACTCAGCATCATAGCCTCACCTAGCCTACCTTAAACATGCTCAGAACACTTAATATTAGCCTACAGTTGGGCAAAATCCTCTAACACAAAGCTTATTTTATAATAAGGTGTTGAGTATCTCACGTAATTGATTACATACTTACAGTGAAAGTGAAAAACAGAGTGGTTAGGTGGGTACACAATGGTTATAAATGTATGCATTGTTTATCCTGGTGATCGCCTGGCTTACTGAGGGCTGCTGTTCAGTGTCTTCTGCCCTGTATCATATCATATCATACCACATATCACCAGCTTGGAAAAAGATCAAAATTCAAAGTACAGTTTCTATTGTATATTGCTGTTGCACCATCGTGATGTCAAAACATTGTAAGTCGAACCATTGTGAGTTGGGGCCATCTATATAGTGGTTAAATGTCCTTGATAGAGCAAATACAAAGGCCCTAAAAAAATGCACTTTAGGTTATACTACCTTCAGTACATTTCCTCAGCCTTTATAATTTAGAGGAAAATGTGTTCCGATATCCCAGTATATAACAATATGAGAAGTAAATGACTATAGTAAAAATAGATCCCTTTTTAGCCTATCCTATGTGATTCCTCAGTGACATGCATTTTTAGAAGGCTGAGTATAAATAAATTAACTGACTCATTCAGAATTGGATGCCACATTAGTTTAAGTTGTGCTAATGGAGTCAAACAGATAGTCTTTCAAACTTGCTCTCATATTTACTGTCCACTTTAGCTATACTTTGACCTTCTAGCTCAGTATGATGATGTACCATAACATTTTAGACCTGCAGTGCAAGGAAAGCACATTTAATTATTCTTCCTATAAACCATGTAAACAAATACAGCTTTGTTTCACACATTTCCATTATGGAGTTTTCTAGATCAGTATGCTTGTTAACCGGCTAGAAAGTAGAGACTTGTGGTAGATTTTATTTACTAAAGCATGTGCTGCTTCAAGCATGACTAGTGGACTTTAACTCTGGAATAATTTAATAGTAAAAATAATGTATGGAGAACATTCATTGATAGCATTAAATCTTTGTTTTTTGTCCTTTAAGTCATAATTATGGCTCTTTGTAGAATATCTGATTTTGCTTTTTTTCTCATTTCTATGTTACACTTCACTTTGGTAGTAGATTTTATTGAAACACTTGTTTCTGCTTTTAACTTGGTGTATTTTTAGATATGCTTTTATATCAGCATTTCCCAAATCATACCACAGGATAATATTAATAGGCTGGATTGAATAAAGTGAAAAGTTTTCTTTCACTGCAGGATAAGTCATTTTTATAACTAGTACATGAAACAGCAACATATTTGATTATTCTGTGGTACTGACTTCTCATTGCATACTATTTTGTCCTATCCTGTTAAAATAGCAGTTCTATTTTTGCTTTTTGTGGAATCATACAAGATCAGTAGATATTTAAGTCTTTTAAGAAAATCCTCAAGAGCATGTAAAAATAGCCAAGGAAGTCAGATTTTAATTTTTTGAAACAAATTTTTTTTCTTTTCGATTATTTGTCTCTAGAAAAGTAAGTTATCTCTACCAGTGTTTTTATGGGATTAGGAAGAAACTTAGAAAACACACAGCTCTTTCTGGTTCTGTGCCTAGTGGGGATTTTTGGACAGTCTAACCATGAAACACAAGTATCTATAGGACATTTTCTATAGCATAAGTGTCCAAACTGTAAGCATGTTGAAGCATCTTAGCTGAGAGACCTTTTCAAATTGAAATGCCGTGAGGTCAATGTGAGTTTAGGAATTTAGGGGTCTGAGTGTTGATTCCTAAATTGAGAGAGACAATTCAAGAGAAGAAAAAAGAGAGAGAAGCTTGTCTTCAAAGATTGAGACAGATTTTGCACGAGGTAATTACGTATTTTCCTTTGAAGTTCTGGAGGTTTCTTGCTTGAGTGAACCTTAGTATTATTGCTGATAAATCTATAACGGGATGCTTACTTTAAGAAAAGCCCCAAGTTTTTATAAAAGGTAAAAGTAGAATAAGGAGGAACCTCTAACCTTAAAAGCCCTTGAAAATTCTCCACAGTCTCCTTTGGAATCACTGTACAATGCTGCCATTTACCAAGGTATGCTGCTTTAATTAAACTTCTTTTTTTCAGGTCCCAGCATTCAAGATATTAAGAGGATTCTGGAAATTGCTCTGCATCTATCTTTAAAGCTTTTTAAAGTTTCATTTTATGTTGTTTATTAGAAAATGTGATTTCTGTGTTTTTTGTTTTATTTTGTTTTAACCAGTTGTAGGTTATATATTGTTTGGATCTACTTTAATCATGATAATATAATTTTGGGGGGGCGGAGATTAGTCTGTTTTATAACTTTAGAAACAGTTAAAGGCTGCCCAGCCTGGGTTACAAGATCATGGGTTTGGTTCACTATGACATTTATTAACTTGGACCATTTAATTAGTATTGAGTGGGTGAACAGTTGACCAGCAGTTGGTTTAAAAAAAATGTGGTAATGGTGGGATGGGAAATGATGAAAAAATAAAAGTAGAAAGGTAGTCTAGGATGTTGTACATAAGAAAGCATTCAGATCAAGATTTAAACAGAAAACAAATTTTTCTATTCATGCATTGAGATTAAAATTGATCCTATCACCTGGAAAAGGGCTTAAGCAATTTTTTTGATAAGCCTTTTGCTTTCATGGCCCCCCTCTTCCTTTTTAGTCCCTTTATAGAAATAAAAATAGTTGGCTTTCTATGTTGGTTGCCAGGCTAAAATTAGCCCATGGTAATTTGGCAACTATATAATAATCAAGGAAAAGAAATATTATGGTAAGTAGGCACACAACTTACCTGTTGTGGATCAGGTGATAATATATCCCAGTTTGCCTGGGGCTAGTCTCCCTTTGCATCTGTTATTTAGTGTGTAATTACTAATAACTCTCCATTTAACTCTCTAAAGTGTTCTAGTTTGGATGGTCGATTTTTATGGACATTTACAATTTGATGAATGATACTGTTTTACTCAAATATCAGTCTCTAGAGTCAGCAATGATACTAACTATATATGGAACACTTGGGTCTGGTTTTCTTCCTCCTCTTCGAAGCTTCTCTGAGGTTCTTTTGTTCTGACCATCACTGTTTTTACTTTTATTGATTTAAATCTATGATACCTCTTCCATGCCTATTTCCATAGCCCATTTGGTACCACTCTTAACACTGGAGCTCAAATTGTGATGTTGAATAAATAAATGATTTTGCACTTTGGTTGATAAGCAGAATTATGGGGGCCCTTTGTGGCCTGGTAAAAATTAAAATTCTGGGCAGTTGCTACTATTTGCAGTTATGAAGGAATGAAAAGGAGGTTAAAAGAGAAAGAAGAGAGATTAAGGAGATTGGGCAGAAAGTAACAATTTTTTCTAAAACTAATTTTGTTTAAATTTATGAGTTTGTTGGGCATGGTAACTTGGTGGCATTTTTGTGCTAGTGTGCCATATTGCTATAAAATTCACTTCAGAAACTAATAATTTTTTTTAAAGTCTTTATTCATTTGAGAGAGTATGCGTATTTGCACACGTGCGTGCACAAACTGGGGGGAGGGGCAGAAGAAGAGGGAGAAGCAGGGAGCCTGATCAGGGAGCCTGATACGGGGCTTGATCCCAGGACCCCGGGATCATGACCTGAGCCAAAGGCAGTCACTTAACCAACTGAGCCACCCAGGCACCCCCAGAAGCTAAGAATTTAACATAAGAAATAAATTATTTATTTTTTTATTTTGATAAAATATTAAATACTAAGTAAGTTTAATTCCTATTTTGTATATTTTAATATGTGTATATTTATTACTTTATACGAATTGCCTTATAGTCAGAATATGAAACGATGAGAATAATGTTTATATGATGTGTTATTTAAATCATTAATGTTTCTAGTCAGTTATTTATCATTTCATTGGCTATGAGGAATTTCAGACCTGTGCAGTCAAATGAAACCCATTTAAACTGAGTAATAATTCTGTAATTTTTCTTTTACAGGTCATGTAATGTTTGCGGAAATAAAAATGGAGAACGGAAAGTCAAAAGGCTGTGGAACGGTCAGATTTGACTCCCCAGAATCAGCTGAAAAAGCCTGCAGAATAATGAATGGCATAAAAATCAGTGGCAGAGAAATCGATGTTCGCTTGGATCGTAATGCATAATTTCAAACCACGGTTGGAACATTCTTACATCTGTTTTGCTGAATCTCCTAGTAAAAAGTCATTTTTTTAGTAATACTGTATGCTTACAAAAGCTGTAAAAATGAACTTTTAAAACTCCCACCAGCTTTTAACAGTATAGTGTTAAATATACTGTGATTTTTGTTAATCTCAAGTTTGGGTTTTTAAAGACAGCAAGTCAGTCATTCAGTTTAAATGAATGGTTATACTGTTTTTAATGAAATAAGCCATTTTCTTGTTGTTACTTTCAGTACTATATAGTGGGATTCATTTGCTCAAGTTTCCTCAGCTTTTATCAACTTATTGTAAGGTAAAACATAGATGATTTTTTCAAAACTTCCGTTTTATATATGTAATTGTCCTTGAAAGAAAGGCTCAGACAAATTAGGATGTGATTTTGGTTGGATTTAAATTACTTTTCTTTGGCGATAAAGAATTACTGTAAGTAAGTTTTAGTTCAGGATGTTTTTTATTTCACTTAAATGAAGAATTGGAGTTTTCTTTCTCTTCCCTCTCCCATTATTCACATTTTCCACATAATGCTATTAATATTAACCTCCACAGCCCCTTATTTTATTATTTCCAATGATTCCAAGTTCATATAGAACTGATAATGTGGTAAGTCCCAAGTATAGTAACAGGCAGACTGCTCCCAACTTTCTGTCTAGTTTCCAGCCATTGAAGTGAACTGCTGAAAAAAGAAAAATAACTGAAATGTTGAGAGAGATGGTTATGTAAGTTAGCCCTCTGCTGTTCACTTCTACAGGAGCTGATGCATTTATAAATGCAGTTTTAATAAACCATGGAACACCTAGGCAAAGCATATCAAACACGTTGGATCCCATGATGTTAGACATAGCCATATCGCCTTTGCCTGCAAAAAAAGCATATTGTTAAAATGTGCACACCATTACTGTATTTTATTAATAAGCTTCATAAAAAAAACACTGGAAATTCTTTTTGTTTGTTGGTTTTGGAAAATTGTTATATTAGAGCAAAAGTCTTACTGAATTTGTATTTTTTAATTTGGGGGTTAGTATTTAAAGTCTTAACATTTATTTAATAATAATTATCTTTATTTATTAAATCATTTTTCAATAAGGTCTGTAGATTACTTGTTGCTTTTCATTCTAATTTAATACGGTTAATTACAATTCGACGCACATTTCAGATGAATATTATTTGGGGGATTAGATTTAGTGAAATTACTCTGTTATTAAATAGTAAACCCTTCTATTTGAGTCACTCTTTTTTTTTCTTCAAAGTATGTTAAGTGAGGAAATAAATATTTTTAAAGGTACCTTTGCTCAGTATTTCAGCCAGCCTTGTAGAATGGGCTTGAAGGACCTAGCTCTTACCTTTTCTTGCAACCAATACACTTGCAATTGTGTCTGGCAGACTTGTTCCTGCTGCTAATAAAGTAAGGCCCATTACTGTATCTGGAATTTCTAATGTTTCCCCTGTAATTAACAGAGATATACTACAAGTTGCAAATCTTAAAAATTCAATAATCATTCTCTGCAGTTACTTAAGATATTTCCTTCCTGAACAAAAAGAAAATAGGCACATTTAGATTTCACAACCAATATGTACTTAAATTTTACCTAGCAAAATATTTGAATAAGATTGGTACATTGAGTAGCCCAGGTAGCACAAATTTTAATAGCAGATATCTAAAGATATTTAATAGAATTCTACTAAGGAGTAATTCCCCTACCTGATAAGCTTACAGAAGGTTTAGATGTTCACTGTTATCTCATCAAGGCCATTGCTTAATATATGCTAATGAGATTGGCCATTTTCTGCTTTTCAGACTATTTTCTTAAAGTGATCAGAATTAAACAAATTGTTTATAGCTATTTTTAACCTGTAAATGTGTTACATGGTACACATTTTTAAAGTTGTACGTACTTTGATTATCTACCATAAACAAAGGAAAACAAAATAGGGTTCTACTCAGAGTCTTCCTAACATTATGGTCCTGTTCTGGTAAATTCAGTATAAGTTCAACATTTTTCAGATATGTGTTCATTTTGGGAAGTAATCAGAGGGAAGTTAAAAAGTACATGTAACTGCTCTTCTAATGTTGTGATTGAAAACTTACTTTAGAATCTTTTTTTTTTTCTTAAATTGTCAATTGAAAGAACTTTAGCTGTTTATTGCATGCTTTATATATTGATATTGGAATTGTAATTGGTTGTTAATTTTTGTTACTGGTTTGCCGGAGTTCATATGTACATAAATAACAGTAGTATTTATCATCTTGGGGGCTGTTTTATGATTTACTACTTGATTTTGTTCTTTTCCTGATTTCCTATTGTGAAATATATTCTGGCTGAGAAAATTTGAAGAGATTTAATATGCAAGCTAATTGGACTTTTTGATCTTTCTCATTAAAAAAAATCGTGCTTTCTTGCTAGCATGCTATTCTAAGTCATATATTAATTTGTGAAAAGTCAGAGATCAGCTTTTTTTTTTGTAAAGGGCCACATAGTGTTTACTTTAGGCTATGCAGGCTATATGGTTTCTTTGCAGCTATTCACCTTGGCCACTGTAGTGTGAAAGCATCCGTAGATAACGTATAAATGAATTAAATGAGTGGGCATGATTATGTTTAGTAAAACTTCATTAGCAAAAACAGGAGACCTGGTCATTTGGTCACATAGGCTTTAGTTTGCTCACCTCTGATATGTCCATTCAGGCTAACCTTTTTGGGAGAAATTCTTGATTTTTTTTTTCCATGTTTATATTCAGTTTTTTCTTCTGGAGTCCTATGGGACTAGAATGGATTATGGCCAAGCAGTAATATTTAAATTCTAGTCATGAAGATAGTAGAAACCTAAATTGAAATTTTATTTTATACCCTTTTCACCCATTTCATAGTTTGTTTATATGTCCATATTAAAAAGCAAAATAAAGTGCAGTTCTGTTAAACAGTGAGCATATATCATTTTCTCAAAATGCTGACCCCTTGCTTTATTTTTCATCATGGAATGGAATTCAATATAAAGAGTATATTGTGGACCCCATCTGATGTGCTTTAATTATTAGCACAGTAGAAAGACATCCTGTGTATTTGATTTCATTTATAAGAAGATCCTGTGGCTTGTAACTCTGGGCTGTATAATATTGGGAATATAGTTGATATGTAACATGCGACTTACAAACCCTGAATGATCTTGTTGGTATATTAATATTTAATCTTTTTGTAAGTAGCACATCTCTTTAGTCTTTGCTGAAAGAGAAATTTCCTCTGTAGCTAGACTACTTTTTGTGAATATATGCAGTTTGTTCTTCTATAAAACTGATTATTTTCTTTTTAAACTGTGCTCTTATGCTAAAGATACGTACCAGTTATTGTGACCATCCAAACCAGGATATATGTAAATGCAGATATCCATAGTGCTGACATGAAAAATGTTATTACAAAGTAATTTTTCCAAAACTTTCTTCTACAGTCTGGTATGGTTAGAAAAAGTAAGGTAATAATAGGAAGGGATAGTACCCAAAAAACTCTTTTTAAGTCGGCTTCAGGCATGTTGAAAATACTTGGTGGATCTGTTGAGGGAAAAACAAATGATTTTGAGTTTTTTCAAATGGCCACTTAGGTTGGAAATGTCCATTTAGAAAGCTATATTGAAATAAATTAGCTATATCAGTTTTTAAGAGGCTATTTAAAACATTTGAATACCTCATTACTGGTACTGCTGGCAAAAAGAAACTAACTGAGACTTTAGGGCAGATAGTATAAAATGTGATACTCAGCATTTCTTGATTTGGGGCCTTAAATCCATCAAAATAATCTTGGATCATTCACTAAATATATTAGACATAATGTTTATGAAGTGTCAGTTGGACTTCTCTGGTTTTCTGCAGTGTGGATGGTCTTCAGTAACTTTTTTTTGCTTATGGGATTAACCTGGCTTCTACCTATTATAGCTATTATAGTTGTCTCTATTCCCCAGTATTCTTGATGTCTCTAGCCTACCCTGTGTGTCAGATAATGCATACTTAGGAGGTATAAAATAATTACAGCATAATCTTTTTTATTAAGTTTTGAATATTCCATCCTAATTCTCATTGTAAGTGAGTTTTGGAGGCTTCATTTTTCTTTCTTCCATTAGTTTACCAAATTTGGAATTCACTACCATTCTTAAGAACCTTGAAGAAAATAGGAACTAGCATGGAATCTACAATGTAACTTACAAAACTCGAGTATGTTCCTTTATACAATTTGTTTTATGAAATTAATGGAAGACAATAATTGGATAAAAATAAGCATTCACTTTAAAATTATTTAAAATTTGCATGGCATTTACAAAAGAGTGTACCCATATATTAGATCAAATTACATTACAACTAATGCTGGTAAAATAACTTATGAAAAAAAATTTGCCAAGCCTCAGCCAGTAGGCCACTATGTAAATTTTAGATGTAATCTCAGTGTAATGAAAAAATTTAGAGTGGTTCTTTTCAATTTCTTGTTATAAAATTTAACTTGGGGGACGCCTGGGTGGCTCAGTTGGTTAAGCGGCTGCCTTCGGCTCAGGTCATGATCCCAAGAGTCCTGGGATCGAGTCCCACATCGGGCTCCTTGCTTGGCGGGGAGCCTGCTTTGCCCTCTGACTCTGGCTGCTACTCTGTCTGCCTGTGCCCACTCTCTCTCTCTCTCTGACTAATAAACAAATAAAATCTTAAAAATAAAAAATAAAATTAAAATTTAATTTGGCATTATATACCACTTGCACTTGAAAGGCTAAAAACTGTAATTTATTGTAAAAAAGGGAAAGTCTTGGGTTTTTTTTTTTTTTTTTTGGTAGTGAAAGAATAATTTTCCTTCCTAATGTACTTAGATAAATTTAGAATCTGTTTCATAGAACCGCTTTGTAAAAAACTAACACATAAATTTTTATTTCTGTCTGTGGATGAATTTGACTTCTATTAAATATCTGAATGTGTTGCTGCTGTTTCAGATGGCATGTTTAAAACTCAACTATTTCTTTTTTCCCCACATAAGCCCTTTTTTCTAAATTCCAAGTTTCTATAAGTGGTATTTCTTTTTTCTCAATCATGAACAAAGCCTCAGAATTTTCTTTCCTCCTTTTCTTGTCCCATGTAGTCCTTCCGTTGCCTAGTCTTGGTGATGCTTTCTTTGCATTGTCTTTTTTATTCCTACTTTCCTTTTGTCTAGGCATCTACCAAACATCAGTTCTTTTAGTAGCCTCTTATAGACCTCCATTTTTTTTGTCCTCAAATTTCCCTGCTTCATAAACCTGCAAAGACTTATATACTAGCATTTAAGACTCTTCTTATCCTATTCTTTCTTATCTACCTTTTCTCTGCTTCCTTACTGTGTATATTCTGTGCTCCAGGTATGCTAGTACTTGAATAGGCCTCTTGCTCATATTAATTCCTTGGCATCAATTATAGACTATACTCTTACTTCTACATCATTTACATAATAGACTTCTATAGCTGTTACTATACACACTACATATTTATTTATGTAGCTTTGTTCATAAATCAGGTCATCAGCTAAAATCTGATCAATTCTACAAGGCTCAGTTTAAATATTCCCTTCTCTGTGATAATCTTTTCTATGTAGCCATCAAATTTTATACAGTCTGTCCCATTTAGGAACTTCACTTACACTTTTTTCTTTTATAGTACTTAAACCTTCATATTTTAGCTATTTTCTTTTTTCTGTACAGCGTTGGAAGCTTCTTAAAGATAGGGACCATCTCTTCCTCATTTCTGAATCTCCACAGTATCTTTTACATAAGTATAATATAAGTAGTTGCTGAATTGAAATAAGATTTTTAAGTTTTTTTAGCGAATAGACTCAATACTGGGCATGAGGTGCTTATTACCTTCAGAAACCTGACTAAGATCCTGTAAACTTAAAGGAAGCTGAGAGTAGCCAGACTCTTCATGAAATATCCCACTGTCAGTTCTTGATTGCCGACGGATGAATGGCTGACCCTCATCTTCCCATCCCATCAGTGGCTGTTGTTCACTGCTCTCCTCCATAGCTTGGGCAAGACAGGTGCACCAAGGACTGAATTTCTTTATAATATATTGGTTAATTTTAATGTTAAAACACAGCACCAAAACATATAATCCATATATCAAAAGCAGCAAAGTTCCTTCATACCTATAAATCAGAGAAATTTGTGTGTTTTAAAATTAAAAACACATTTTTAAATTTTTTTAAGTTAATAGATTTTGGGCATATCTGCTTAATAATTTTCCAGCATAGCAATAGACAAGCAAAGAACATTTCTAGGTGTATTTTGGTTTTATAGATGCATCCTCGCTTGGTTACAGAATTACTATAAATTTATTGATAAAAGCTTGACAGTCCTTTCTATATTTCAAATAAAACCAAGAATTATAAACTCATTGTCTTCATTTACAGATTCTTTATAAATGGTAGGCATAAACAATGCTTTGAAAATAATAATTGTAGATTTTCAGAATAAAAGTTAATGAATAGTGATGGGCATTCTCCATCTCAGTTCATTGGCAGCAAACATTCCCCAAAATGTATGTTAATTAGAAAAGAATATAGTATCAGTTCATTTCAACTGAGTCTATTCAAATCTGGTATAAGAATTTTGTGTAAAATATTCAGAATATATGAGTCTTTGACTGGGACTTTTCAGTTTACAGAGTTTTTTTATTTGGATGTAATTAAATTTGGCGTGTATTCACAAGAAAACGAGGACAGTCTTTAAAATAAAATTATACCTTAGGCACTGAGAGCTGTTCCTCTATGCTCTTCTGATTTCCTAAAGAGTTATGATTGGCTAATATCACATTTGCACCTATCATTTACCTTTTATTTGATAGCCAGTGAATTTCTGCTACAGCTGGAAGCACAGAGTTCTTGATTTCCCTAATGGAGGGAGCATAAGCTTGGATACTATCCTTGTCAGTGTCCACTTAGAGATGACTGCTGGGTCCCAGAAGGATCCCTACTATATCCATTGGTCTTTCTTTGGGAAACAGACCAGATTTTAGGATGATTCATTTAGAAATTTTTCTCCCTGCTAGATTTTAAGTTTCTTGTTAGCAGGTATTTTGCAGGATTGCTAAGTTGTAGTATTCCAGAAAGGTGCCATTTACATTGTTTTGTTTTTTCTGGTATCCTTTGGCATTGAGCAATGCACAATCTCTTTGGTTGGGCATTATACATTCTTCTCCATCCCTTATGATTCCTAACATAATGTTAAACACCTACGAAAAACCTGGTTCTTATTGGTTGAAAAAGTTATCAGCTGTCTACTGATTCACTCTTTTTTTTTTTTTTTTTTTTTTTTTTCATTTTCTTGCAATAGCAAGATACGGGGAGGTTATGAAGAAGGCAAACAATTGTTAATACCTAAATATTGTTGATTCTTAGAGGAAGAAGGCTGTAATTCCTCTGCTAAATGAACATCAGAGAGAAAGTTGGAAGAACCTGAAGTTAAAATTTACTTCCTCCATCATTTCTCTCCAGTCTTGTGACCATGACCACTTCTAACCAAGGCAAGGTAAACATTCCCAGTAGATGAAAAACCCAACTGTTGGGGCTTTAATGGACAACAAAGGGGAGACTTTCTGAACAGGTAGTGCGAAGAAGGAAGGTTGGTAATATCCAGTGATTGTGAGATAAGGAAATTGACATGACTGTAGAAACTTTAAAGATGGGAAAGCCCAACCAGCAGCTGTGATGAGGAAGTTAGCTCAGAGGCATATAGGAAAATGGCGCAAAAGTGGCAGATAATTGAGATCTCGGTAAAAAAAAACATTGCTAAAGCATTGGAATTTCATAAAATACTGTCTGTAGTTGTGTTTTACATTAGAGTAACAATTATTTCAAGCTTACCAGTAAACTTGGTTGTCGAATATTATGCCAAGAACTGCGGCTACACTAATTGCATATGCTGCGCAGTCTCTGAATAGGGGCCAACATGATAGCGTTGAGACCTGTAAAATGATAATTTACTATTTCCATTACACTGTAACTTTAAGTACATGCTTAGCGTGATACTGAAATTGATGTTTGTAGCCAAATATTGTTATCTTTTGCATTTTGCTTAGAGAAAAAGGAATTTTAAGAAAAATTTTGTTTTAAAGCCTACTCTGGTTTTCATAAATTTGACCAAGAGCTATTGGTGGGTAAACTTTAATGGAATACATGTTTTTCTACTGATTAATAAATTTGATTAAACACATTACTCGTGCCTTCTTTGTTCTAGATTATAAATAGTTTTAAGAGTTTGTCAAAACAATAAACGTGTTGAGTGATGTTTTCTTACATACCACATTAGATAGCAAGCCACAAGCTGCACAGATGCCCAAAAGGTTATACATTGCAGATCCAAGGATGGTGCTAATGCCGATATCTCCCTTTGTGATAAATACACCTATGGGCAAGGTAATTGCTAAGTAAGTGTTACTAGACTTGAAGATGAGAAAATCACATTGAGTAAGCAGAAAATATAAAAAGCAATATTTACCCAGGAAAGCAGTAACTAATTCAGGAGCTGAACTACCGGCTGCCATAAAAGTTGCACCTGCAACATCCTGAGACAATCCAAGGGCTGAAGACAAATGAAATTATGTTAAAGTGGTAAATGAAAGGGTATATCTCTATACCTAAATATTCAAATCTATAGCTTCATAGAAAAGCACTGACAGTGACTTAAACTGGAAAAATAAAACAGGCAGGTTAAAAAAATAAGAGGAATCCAGTGCCTTGCTTTCTCTGTGAATTCATTACTTAATGGTTCTGTAGGAAGGGAGAGAAGACCAGAGCCTTGTGGAGCTAGGATGAGACTCGGTATTGTGAATGCCAAGATACAGAGTTTTTTAGGACCCAGAAAAGATTATTTTCTAGCTGTATGGCTTATAGGTGTATAGTGACAGCATACATTCTTTAAAATGACACTGTCAACAGTGACAGTGCTCCAGTAGGAGCTGGGAAAGTAAAGTATTTCAGGAGTCTTAATCCAATTTGAAACAGGAGGAAGAAGCAAATATTGGTCGTTCTTAAGATCTGCAAGTGAACCTGAATTAAGGAGCTTATTCACAAATTGGCAATTTCAACCTTGTCATTACAAATGAGAGGAAAATGGTCAACTAGGAACCAAAAAGATTTACTATTGTATAATTAGAACCTATTGATTTAAGACATAAAACCATTAAGACTGCTCTAGAGTAGGAAATATAAGTATATCCCTCAGACCTAACAAGTTTGTGTATATCCCTCAGACCTAACAAGTTTGGAAATCCCTTATCTTTGGTGATTGCTGGGATGAGAGTCTTAAACTTTTGGCTCTTTCAATTTTAGAGTTAAGGGATCTACTATTGGAAGGAAAAGAGAAATCCATGTTGAAAACTTGCTTTGGGGAGGCCAAGACAGGTTGTATCAGAAATGCCCAACTGGGTTTTGCTGGTACACTAAAAAGTAGCCTATAGAAATAGCATGCTTTTTTATTCTTGGTGTGGCAGATTGTATTTTACAAAGGTGGCTACAATATTTGCATCTGTGTGAATTTCCATAAACTTTCCATTTCCTGCCCTCCCCCCAACCAAAAAAAGTAGAGTTTATATGTCCTCCTGTGACTGCTTTGACTAACAGAACATGGCAGGGCCATAATATCTCAGGCTGGGACATAAAATGTGCCAAAACTTTCTCATGATTCTCTCTAGGGATCTTTACTTTAGGGCCCTAAGCCACCACATAAAACTCCGACTTCCACGGAGCTCCTGCACTGGAGATACCTCATGAAGAAACCATACAGAAGCAGAGATGCCTGACGCACCCCTAACTATTTCAGCCCACAAATTTTGAATTTCCCCATCCCAGGCACCAGACATGTGAAAGGCAGGAAGGTTTCAGATAATTCCAGCCTTCTACCATTGCATGAGCGACCTCAAGCTGGAACTGCCATCTGAGCCCAGTAAACCCTCAAAGCTGTGAGTGGTAATATGGTGATTGGTGTTTTAAGCCACTAGTTTTGGGGTGATTGGTTAAGCAGCCATTGATAACTGAACACCTGGCTATTGTTCACTTAATTTGTTACACTTTCTGAGTACCTACTATGCCAGATGCCTTTTTAAGTGCTAGGAATAGGACAGAAAAAAAACAAGTTTCTGCTCTTGTGGAACTTTTATTCTAGTGAGAAGAGGCAAGCAAAATGTGTTTTGTCTTGGGATTTTGATGTTATTATTGGAATTGTTTGGGGTTGCCATGAACCTCACTCATACAAGACAGTGAATTTAGCTGATAAATATTGTATGTGTTCGGACTGCTCTGCCACCTGGCTATTCTGCTATTTCTCACCCTCTCCTCAGGCCTCCCTAGTCCCTGAGTCACAAAAATAATGAAATTAGGCCAGTGAATAACCCTACCCTGGCCTTCAAATGTTCAAGTGAAAGGAAGAATTGCACATCTCTCACTTTAAATCAAAAGCTGGAAATTAAGCTTAGTGAGGAAAGCATGTTGAAAGCAGAGATGCGAAAAGGTAGGCCTCTTGTCAAATAGCCAAGTTGCGAATGCAAAGGAAAGTTCTTGAAGGAAATTACAAGTGCTCCTCTAGTGAACACACAGAAGGTAAGAAAGTGAAAACAGCCTAAATGCTGATATGGAGGAAATTTCATTGGCTAGAAGATCGACCCAGATGCTACATTCCCTTAAGTCAAAACCTAATCCACAAAGTGCTAACTCTCCTTAATTCTGTGAAGGCTGAGAGTGATGAGGAAGCTGTAGAAGAAGAGTTTGAGGCTATCAGAGGTGGTTCATGTGATTTAAGGAAAAGCCATCTCCATGACATAAAAGTGCCAAGGTGAAGCAGCACATGCTGATGTAGAAGCTGCATCAAGGTATCCGGAAGATTGAGCTAAGGTTATTAATGATGGTGGCTACACTAAACAACAGATTTCCAGTGCAGACAAAACTGTTCTGTTGGAGGAAGATGCCATCTAAGACTTTGTTCATAACTAGAGAGGAGAAGTCAAAGCCTGGCTTCAAGGCTTCAAAAACAGGTTGACTCTTGTTAGGAGCTCATGCAGCTGGTGACTTGAAGTTGAAGACAATGCTCATTGACCATTCTGAAAATCTTAGGGGCCTTAAGAATGATGCTAAATCTACTTGGCCTTTGTTCACAGTTTACTGAATATTTTATGCCCACTGTTAAGACCTGCTGCTCAGAAGAAAAGATTCCTTTCAAAAATATAACTGCTCATTGACGATGCACCTGGTCACTCAAAAGCTCTGATGGAGATGTACAAGATGACTGTTGTTTTCATGCTAACACAGCATCTGTTCTGCAGCCCATGGATCAGGAAGTAATTTCAACTCTCAAGTCTTATTATTTAAGAAAACATTTTGTCAGACTATAGCTGCCATAGATAACGATTCCTCTGATGAATTTCAGGAAAGTTAATTGAAAACCTGGAAAAGATTCACCATCAACATTCATGATTCATGGGATGAGATCAAAATATCAACAGAACAGAACAGGAGTTTGGGAGAAGTTGATTCCAACCCTCGTGGATGACTTTGATGATTTCTTCAGTGGAAGAAGTAACTGCACATGTGAGAATAGCAAGAGAGCTAGAACGAGAAGTGGAGCCTGAAGGTGTGATTGAATTGTGACAATCTCATGACAAGACTGTGATGGATGAGGAGTTGCTTCTTACGGATGAGCAAACAAAGTAGTTTCTTGAGATGGCATCTACTCCTGGTGAAGATACTGTGAAGATGGTTAAATGACAACAGAGGATTTAGAATACTGCATACACTTGGTTGATAAAGAAGCAGTAGGGTTTGAGAGTATGGATTCCAATTTTGAAAGAAGTTCTAGTGTGGGTAAACTGCTATCAAACAGCACTGCATGCTACAGAGAAGTTGGTCATGAAACGAAGAGTCCATCATTGTGGCTAAAGTCATTGTTGTCTTACTTTATGAAATTGCCACAGCCACCCAAGCCTTCAGCAATCACCATCCCAATCAGTCAGCAGCCATCAACACTGAGGAAGGACTTTCTATCAATAAAAAGAAGATGATGCTCTGAAAGCTCAGATGATGGTTAATGCTTTTTTAACAAAGTATTTTAAAATGAAGGTATGAACATTTTTGGTCATAATGCTGTTGCACACTTAACGTAAACATAACTTTTATATGCACGGGGAAACCAAAATATTGATTTCACTCACTACTTTACTGTAGTATTTGCTCTGTTGTGGTGGTCTGGAACCAAACCTGTACCATCTGAGGTGTGCCTGTACCTGGGCTAAGAGTGCTCAAGGCAGGAATGAGCGTAAAGATTGGATGCTGGAGGCTAGCCTGTGTGTTCAAAAACAGAAAAAGGCTGGCATGTCTGGAATAAAAAGTGTAAAGGGATAGCAGTAGGAGATAACGTAAGTGGCTAGATCAGGCAAGACTTGTGAATCTTAGCAAGGATTTTGGCTTTCATTTTGAAAGATATGGGAAGTGCTTGGAAAGTCATCCACATGCTGCCTGTCAATGATAAACCAGCCCTGGTCATCTTTTCTCTCATGGGGTTTTTTTGGTCTGACAGACTAGCTGGAGGCTGAGCCATTTTATGAAAAGTCCTCTTAGAAGAGTTGGAATGATTCCACTCTATTTGCCTTTGCTCATGTTGCTTGATGAACATGTTGCAGTGAATGAAGGGAGAGAAGTAATGTTTCATGGAACAGATTTCATAACATTTCTTTTGCTGTTTAGAGTATCTACCTATCCATGGATTGATCGATCTATCCATCCATTCATCCCTGTGATGTGTAGTAAGACCAATTCGCCATAAAATTTAAAATAGGACATGATAAGGCATATTGCTCTGTGATTAAATTTTTTCATTTTAGGAGTGAAGTAAATGTTATCTTACATTCATGCTATACAATTCACTTTCATGTACATAATTTAATCATCACAGTTATCCTCAGATATGAGTGGTGTTATTTCTATTTTACAGATGAAGACACAGGTCCAGGGACCTTAGTTACATGGATAGTAAGGATCTTCAGTGTGAGGAGTTTGGGCATACACCCTGAATCTATTGTTTCTAAATCCAATACTATGTTTATTTTATTGCAGAAACCTAGTATAAAAAGGCACTCAGACAAGCCAATTATAACATGATGGGTAACTGAGTTATTTTCTTCCCTGATTCTTGGCATGGGCATATTACTGTCTCCATTCTAGTCTTTCCTAGGGGAAATAATAGTTACTACGACTCAGGGGTAATTAGGAAGTTTTCCAGAATATTCTAGAAGATGTATCAATTGAGTGATACTGGATATTGGACTATCATAAGTTCTCTATCAAACCAGGGCCTGATAATATGTGGATGAAGTTGAAGGACAAAATGCATTATTTTGAACTAAATGTCCAAACTTGGTACAGCCGAAGAGTGAATGACCAGAAGAATCTTCAGCCGCTTAACACTAGCTGAAGAATGCTTCATTAGAAAATTTCAGTCTGGGGCGCCTGGGTGGCTCAGTGGGTTAAAGTCTCTGCCTTCGGCTCAGGTCATGATCTCAGGGTCCTGGGATCGAGCCCCGCATCGGGTTCTCTGCTCCACAGGGAGCCTGCTTCCTCCTCTCTCTCTCTTCCTGCCTCTCTGCCTGGTTGTGATTTCTCTCTGTCAAATAAATAAAATATTAAAAAAAAAAAAAGAAAATTTCAGTCTCAGGAGGGAAAAGGTGATCTATTGAGCTGTTTGTTGCAAGGTGGAAAAATAAGTAACTCTTCTGAACACTTCCACTATCAAAAGACAGTAACAATAAAGCTGGTTGCTATTTACTGGACTCTAATTGAGTTATGAAAGGAAAGATTCTGTAAAGATGGATATATAAAACTTCAAAGATATTTTAACAAGTTATATCTTAAGGTTCTAAGAATATTTTGTAAAATGGTTTATACCTTTGAACTTTAGAATAGACTGACTTTGTCTTCGCTGACCTTTGGGTAGCATTTCTCTCTGCTATAGTTTATTATTGAAGATAAATTGTTCTGGTTTTTTCTCCCCTAGAGCTATTACTTTTTTCCTCTTTATTACTCTAAAGGAATAATCACATTTCCTTCAGGATATAGGAGAACTGTTCAAGGTGAGTTTTCTTTATAGGTTTAGATATCATTACATTGTTTAAATAAAGTGCAACTTTATGATAATGAGCTGTGGTCCATGGGTATCACAACTTAGACCAAAACTCATCAGACTTTCTCTTAAGCATATTGTCTTCTCTGACGACATGTTGAAAAGCTTATAACAGTTTTTGAAAACTCTCTTCTGGAAATATAATTCAGTAGGAAGAGTTTTAAACTAAAATGAAGACCTGTATTCTGGCCCTGCCCTAATAGACTTCAGACAAGTCATTCAGACAAGCCTTGTGTTTTGCTGTCTGTACAATAGAGGATTGGATGACACGATTTTTGAGGTATCTTCTAATTTTATCAATTTTTATCAAAATGTAGGATATGGATTCTATACTTTTAGACTCTACCACTTTTTATTGTTAAATAGATTTCTTTTAATAAAAAACCCCTACATTATTGAAAATTTAGGAGATAGAGTAGAAATATAGAAGGGGAAGAGTCACATGTTTGCCATTGTGTTTTAACCACTGCTATAATTTTAAGATATATATATTTTTTAAGCTGGAGAACTTTACTTTTTATTCTTACAGTTTTATACTAGGAAGTCAACATTTAATTTAATAATCCATTGTTCACAATTGATTTATAAAAAAAATTAATCCTTAAATTGTACATCAATATCCTATGACTCCAAATTTTATCACTCTCCTTAAATCTGAAGAAAATGATTACGTTCCACAGACAGCACAGTCCCACTGACATGACATTAGTCCAAAGTCCTACACTCATGAGAATTAAGAATAGCCAGTATCAAACTGGCCTGAAACCTGATTGTGTTCCTGGCTCAGGATACCTGTAGTAAATTTGTAAATCCACACTAAGACACAAAAATAAACTAGGGTGTGTATGCCATATAAAAGCTTTTCACAGTAGAGTAAAAATTAACATTAAAATGTTTCCAAAATTTCAACCATATTATGGTGTTTTATTCAATTAGCTTTCAAATGCCTGATTAACTGTGAATCAAATACAAATAATATCATGTAGGATTCTTTTTTTTTTAAAGTTTGCCCAGCATTTCAAAATGGTTACAGAATTAATATAACTTTCAAAATGTCAAAGTATGCTACACATACTGCACTTTTCTGCTAGGCTGGGCTAGTATCTTCCATGGCAAGATACTAAAACTATTGAATAAAATACACTTTTAAATCAATAGGTACTTGATTAATTTCCCTGAAATTATCAACATCATTACCAAAATCTTCCAGGATTTTGTAAGATTTGATTCCTTAAATACAGTTTTAAAGTTTAACTTAAGGAGGGAAAAAAACCCCTCATATATTTCACTTTTTAATGTCCTTTTTTGGTCCTTCAATGACCAAAGAGAATTTTAAACAAATTATGCTTCATGTTTCATGGCTTAATAAAAAGCTACAATTTCTATTATCCAAATTAAGAAAAATTATACTAATCAAAAGCTATTAATTTTGAAATGTTTATGTAAGCCTGTCTGTAGGTCCCCTTCGAAACTTTCATGCTTTTATAATCAAGAGATTTTAATCAATTATGTGCTAGAATCAAATTAGGTAAGGAAAAACTTATTTTGCAAAAATAAAATCACTTCCCAATATGCTTGACAGAAACAAGCTATTCATTTTCATTTGTGTTCCATTGAAAACATAACTGAAATCTGTCCAATGGTTTATTTCCACCTGGTCCACTATGGAATTCTTCGGAATGTTTTAAGATTGGCTGTAGCTAGAGTTCTGACTTCCATTTGGACCCTGCTCTCCTTCACTGTTCGGAGGAGGTTTTGGTTTGGGCATCTTACTAAGAATAGTCACCATCTCTTTTCTCTCATCAAAATTCTTCCACTGCTCATACAGTTTTAAAATAACCCTGATTATTTCCAAAATCATCTCCATATCTGCAGAAAGCTCAGCAAACCACTGTCTGGCATCTTTCTGCTGTACAACACAGGCTACATGTAGACAAGCTAAAGCTATCATGAAAGGAGGATACAGTAGGCAAAGATCTGTTCATTCACTATCCTCCATGCAAGGGGAAGCAGCATGTTTTCTTGGCCCATGTCCTGCACATACTGGAGCAAAGGTCTATAAGGATGATACACTATCAAGCAACAATCCATTAGTTCTAAAAGATAGAATTCACATTCCAATATATGGTTCATCCTATAAGGAAATTCCTTTGGAAAGGCATATGAAAATCTAGTTTTTAATACAGAAGTAGCAGCAGAAATCAATCTTGTATTTGAGACTACTCCAAATTCCTCTACTTTGGATGCCAAAAACACACATGTAGGAGCCATTAATACAGGATCTATACTTTTCAGAGAATACCTGGCATAGAATCTCTTGAAATAGACTGTAGCAGTGGCAATAATTTGTCTTAATTTAAGATGTTCACCTAATGCCTGAAAAACATTTGTAAAAAATATCTGTAATTTCCAATACTCTTCTTCTGAGAGAAACTTTAAGGCCTTCTGGCATATCTTTAACAGATCTTGTTTATCCAAAACCCATTGTAAATAATGGGAGCTTTGCCAAAACTTCCCTGCCGTGGAACACAACTTGCCCTGATAAGAGCACCAGCCCGCGGAGCGGCTGGCGGAGCGACCATAGACCCAGCCTGCCGGGTAACCGAGCTCCTGAATCTGACCTGCTCGGCTCCGCCCCGCGGCGGCTACGTAATTTTAAGATACTTACAGCCGTTTTCATGATGCATATATTTTTAAAAGATTTTATTTATTTATTTATTTATTTGACAGAGATTACAAGTAGGCAGAGAGGCAGGCAGAGAGAGAGGCGGAAGCAGGCTCCCTGCTGAGCAGAGAGCCTGATGAGGGGCTTGATCCCAGGACTCTGGGATCATGACCTGAGCCAAAGGCAGAGGCTTTAACCCACAGAGCCACCCAGGCACTCCCATGATGCATGTTTTGATAGAGTTATAAGCATAAGCTATATATATATATGTAATTTGGCACCCTCTGGCTCAATTTTAGAAGGTCCCCAGTGTTAGCAAATTTTCATGCTTTGTGAATAGATTAGAGTTTGGGAAACAATCAAAGGTCATTCATACCCAAATCTAGTGACTGGGTTGGTAGTCATCCTGTCTAGTTTTATTTTGGGTCCAATATGAAGTGTGACAGCAAGCTGATATATTTTTTTGTCATTTGTAAAACTGCTTCTGACACTAATTTCAAATGTATTTTTAGAAAAATTTTGACTAAAACTTTAGATTTTTGGAATAAATGTCTAGCTTCTCAATGCACTATATGTATGTGTGTATATATATATATATATATATATATATATTCCGTGATTTTTAACAATAAATACAAACATTTTGAGTTCTTTATAGTTACCCATAAATTTTGAAACCCTATATAATATATATTTATATGTAATATATAATATAATATAATATAATATAATATAATATAATATAATATAATGTTTTGAAGGTAATTCCACTTAAGAGGACTCCCACAAACCCCCCAGTCTGAGGCCTATAATATTATAATGAATTTCCAACTTTCCTAAGCCTATCATATAACACATGCACAAGACGTAACCTCACAGTTACCTCAGTTTTGGCTCCATAACTTGCCCAAGGTCACATACATAGTAATTGGAGAGATGGGATGGGCACCTAGCTCTTTTTTACTCCAAGAAGCTACTCTTTTGTTATCCATATAGGTAAAGTGAAGAGATTAAGGCATAGCTTTATTTTTGTTGTTGTTGTTGTTGTTGTTATTGTCTGTTTCTGCTATTTTCTGGGTAATACCCAGATGACTGGTACTTATTTAGATCCATACACCTGGGGTAGATTTAGATACAATCCAGGGGAACCACAACTTAGGTCAGAGGGAAAAGAAAAATAAAGAGGATGGAAATGCTCTTGAGAGAAGGATGAGTGCCCTTGAGTCAGGGAGGAAGCACTATTCTTAGACTCTTTGTTCTTTGGGAAGGCTTTGCCTCTGTAAATTTCATGAGGATTAAGAATCAAACAATCCCATGAAACTGTAGGCTATCCAAATGCCACACTCATGGAATTATTAAACTCCCTTTCAATTTTATCAAGTTAGAACCAATTCTACGTGGAATTAAAACTTACATTTCTTTCTTACTCTTTCTGAGACATAACATTGAAATTGAACATGGACAAACATTAGTTCAAAGCCAAATGAACAAAAATAAGTTTTTAATACAAAATTAAATATTTTATTTAAGTATGTTTCCCCAACACCTTATTAAGATAATTTTCACTTAAGACATGTTATACCTCAAAGGATCAGCACAATGGAGGGATTAGCGTTTCTGAGTAGTGTATTAGTGTAACATTTAAAAAGAAACATGTCTTAGTGAGCTTATGGTAGTCTTTGGGCTGTATCAAGTGACCAATCATAAAGGGTTCTCAGTTTTCTGTGAAGTTAGTTTGGAAAAAGGTAAAGAAAGCTGCTTTAAACAGTGGCTAAATAAGTCCCCATTACCTTTCAAAAGGATACATAAAAAGGATTTATATTGGCTTTATACTAAACTTTTGTTGTTTCTAAAATTGGATTGCTTATAGAGATGAGAGATAATAGTCCTCTTTGGGCTCACAGTTAATATGGTTTGTATTTTTAATTTATATCATATATGAAATATTAATTTATATTTAAATGAAATATACTTTAAAGATATACTTTTTAAACAAGAAAAGATTGCTAAAGATAGAATAAAATCATAGGAATTTTAATGTAAAGGAAGTAAAAGGAACTCTAAACAGAATATTCCAAAGAAGTATCATTTAAGTTGCCACATGGATTATTAGATCAAAGAGTGCGTTTCATAAATTTACTTCCTAGCTTGTGAAGGTAGTACTTGCTTTTATTTACCTTGAACTTGCTGTTCAGGCTCTAGCAGATGCTCCCTAGATTTGGTGTTTGCCCCAAATATATTCATATTGAATTTGATCACTCACCTTCTGCACTTCCATCTTTGCTGAGTAAAGGATTATAGTCTATTCTTATATAATAATGAATAATTTGTGAATGTTTACTATGTTCTAGGTTTTTGTGTAAGCAGTTTAGTTATATTACCTCCTGTACGTGGCACACAGCTCTATGAGCTGTCTCTGTCTCCGTTTTTCTGTCACCCACACACCTCAGTGTGTCCACCAAGTATGGGTCTAGGGTCTAGAGGAGCACAGCTGGCAGGGATGTGGATCTCCCTTAAGTATATTCTTTACCCCGTTACCTCTAGCTTTTTTGATCTCAGATAATATTCCACCTCTGATGATACCTTTTAACCCCTTTCCTGAATCCTCGTCCTATTTCTCAATTCAGAAATTAGATCTTATCTCGAAGGTAAAATGTTCTGGACAGCTAGAGTGTGATTTTTATTCCCTCTATGATGTGGAATTAATTTCACTTTATTCCTCTGTGTTCAAAGAGTCATCATTATCGTTCTTTCCTATAGAACTTAAATGGATGTGAAAGAAGATAGGATTAGAGGAAGAAGGTACAGCAACAGCATTTTCTCATATGAGTGCTACACAGTTAAGATGACAGCAAAATATCTCAGGTTGTCTAATAGAGGTACATATTGATGGTAGGTGGGGAGAGATTCTGTATATCATGACTTCATACCAGACTTCACACAGACTTCTGTTATCATGAGTAGGGCAAGGAGAAAGCAAAGATCCTTGCTGCAGGAAGCCTCGGACGGTGGTGGTTCTAGAAGAAATTGCCAGATCAACATAGATAACGACAGACAGAAAAAGGTCCCAGCCAAGGTATTAGCAAGAGGCTCTGCTCTCTGCCACCTTCTGCTCGTCCTCTCCACGGAGACTCCAGTCCTGAGCCTCTTCTAGTCTTCATCTTGCTGAAGACCCTTCTGCTGACCAAATGAACCACTGCTGTGAATTGAGGAGGGTGTAATGGGGTAATGGGGCTGGGGTGGACCAGGGTCCTGCAAATTCTCCCTTTGTGTTCTAGGCTGGGACTCAGACCATGCGCCTTACAGAAAGTCATTGCATCATACATGATGACTGGGTCCCACAGTACTATACTATGTGTTCAAGGACATCCTAGACAAAATGCTTAGGCCTCAGAGTCTATTATACTGTGGGCAAGTATTTATAACATTAATTTACAACCTCTAACAGGTTGCTGAAAGTCTAAACTGATTTTTTTATTTAAGCAATTCAGCAGATTCTATTTATTTTGTAGTATACTTCCTCCATAGTAACAATGGGTATTTGATGTATTTTTTGTTTTGGTCAAAATTCCATTCCCTTGGGAGGAAAATGCCACTTAAGACTGTTTAAATAGAACTGTACTTCCGAAATAACCATATCATGGCAGTTAACCTCAAACAAGGATGTGTAAAATTGAGAACATGCTTGGATTTTGACATTAGAGAGAACAGTCTCTGCAGGGTCCAAGCTGTGTAGTCTTTTTTTTTTTTTTTTTTTTTTAAAGATTTAGAGAGCACTGGTGGGGTTGGGGGTGGGGGCAGGGGGAATGGCAGAGGGAGAGAATCTTTCAAGCACACCCACCTGCCGGCTAATTGAGGACCCTGACTCAGGGTTCAATCCCACACAATCCATGAAATCATGACCTGACCTGAAACTAAGAGTCTGACACTTAACCAACTGAGCCACTCAGGCGCCCCCAGGCTGTATAGTTTTAAGTAATTAGTTATCATCTGAGCCTCAGTTTTCTCATCAGTAAAACCAGTCTTTAGTCCTGATTTGGTAGGGTTTTTGTGAAGACTAAATGAAACTATTTAGTTTAGAACCATGCTTGGTCTTCTATAATTGTTTTATGATAAATAGCTAAAAAATAAATATATAAATAAAAACCCTCCATCACATTGTGGAATGCTTCAGTAAACTATTTTCAGGATTATATTAATCCTTATTAGTTGACAAAATGGGTGGAATTATTACAACTCAGTGCTCATCAAAGAACTTGGGGAAATATAAAGCATTTTCAGACTTCTCTGATGCCAGTTTCTGTGTCTGTAAATAAATTCCAGGGAAATTGTTTTTTATTGTTGATGTCCTAATTTGGATGAGAGTATGCTAGACCTTGAACAGAGAAATGACAGAATTAATCTATAGGCACTTAAAAAATGAAACTAGCCAGCACTATTTCTATCTCATTTTGTTGCCAGTTATTTTCAGCACTCAAGACCAGGGTCAATTCCTAGTAGCTGAAGAAGATTTAGCAGCAGCGTGGGCATCCATCAGTCATACATGTGATATTGTGATCTATAAGAAATATATATTTGGTCATTCAGATGAAAATACATGAACAAAATGTATTTTTCATATATATTTGGTCTTGAGCCACAGTTACTGACTCAGGCTCCCTAAACCCTTGGAATTTCCTAAGTATTGAGAGTGATGAAGGCGTCTTTCGTTATGTTAACAAGGTGACTTTTGGGCCCCACCTAAGAGCCAACTCTGTAATTAGAGGGTTAGAACTTTCAGCCCCACCCCTGACTTCTAGGAAGGAGAGGAACTGGAAGCTGGATCCAATGTCAATGGTTAATGATTTATTCAATCATGCCTATTTAATGAAGCTTCCATAAAACTCAAAAGAAGTTTTCTGGAGAGCTCCCAGGTTGGTGAACATGTGGAGGTTCAAGGAGGGTGGAAGCTCCATGCCGTTTCCTTATACCTTGCCCCATGTATCTCTTCCATCTGGCTATTATGTCATTTTATAATACCAGCATATAACAAATATATAATTATACATAATTATATATTTATTATATTTATATTTATTTTATATATAATTACATATGTGTATCATTTTTCATAAACCAGTAATCTAGTAAGTAAAATGTTTCTCTGTGTTCTGTGAGCCACTCTAGCAAATTAATTGAACTCAAGAAGGAGGTTGTGGGAATCTGTGATAGATAGCCAGTTGGCCAGAAGTAGGGGTAACAACCTGGGCTTATGACTGGTATCTGAAACCCAGGGAGGGGTCAGTTGGAATCCCCAATCTATAACTAGTTTTCAGAAACACAGGTTTGCAACGGCATCTGAGTTGGGGGGTGGGAGAGAAGTCTTGTAGGCCTGAGCCCTTAACCTGTGAAATGTGATGCTATTTCCAGGCAAATACTGTCAGAATTGAATTGATATCGTGAACACCATGCTAGTGTCTGAGCATTGCTTTTGCTGGTGTGGGAACCCTCCCTCACCCCCCCCACCCCCACACATACATTGGAATTGGGTTCAGAACTTACTTAGTTTGGTGTCAGTGACGTGGGGTTTGCTAGAATGACCCTGGCTCACAGAAGCATCTGGTTTGGGAAGAGAAAAGGTGAAAGGACAGGGAATGAGGAACCTTTGATTTCTGGGTGGCCATGTGGTCACACACAGTACGGAGCCGCAGCTGTGCTGTGGTCAGTTACTAAGAGTAAAAGTTACTAAAGGTAAAATTTACCAGGAATTTAGAGATGGATCCAACTCCTGTGGTTGATTCACTTAATGCATAAGGAAATGTGAAGTATGAGAAAAGGCAAAATATTCTACCCCTTAGTTATTGTTATCTGTAATAGCTAAACTAAAAGAGGATGCCTGACCAGACCTTGATGCTAAATCAAGCTCAGATTTCAGTGAGTCTGAGCATAGGCTACTAGCCTCAGAGCCTCCCAGCAAGGGGAAAATTACGCAGGGGTATCAGAAAGTACTTTTAAGACCTCTGGTTGCCAAGAAAGTGGTCAATAAAGAAAAACAGCAAAAATGAAAAACCGTTGAAACCAGAGGGTATAGTGTGAAGGAACTGTTTTCGTTTTGTGTAGTGGTATCAGTAGCTTCCCGAGGAACCTTTCCTAAGGGCATTGTAAGGGTGGTTTGGGGGCTGTGTCTGGTTTTGGATACTGCAGAGTGAAAGAGCATGTTCGGGCTGTTAATGGGACATAGAGCTAGCTCACTGTGAAAAAATTACAGTGGCTATATGTGATCCATACACATAGGAAGTTATTCCAGCAAGAGAAGCCAGCCTAGAGGACTAGATAAAAGACATGGAAAGGTCTGTTTACCCTGAGAATGCGGACTGCCCAATTTCCCCTATGAATATCAAGTGGGACATCCCAGAAAAAGCTGTTGATAATGCTTTGTATGTAGGCCATGTGGGACTGGCTTTATGAAGATTAGGGTATTACCCACTGAATATGTCCATTACCCATGTCATGACAAATGCTGTGGTTAAGGGAGCCTTCATGAGCACCCCATATCACCTCATTGTTGCAAAATGGAAAAATAGGGAATCTATATCAAATCTGCTGAGCTTCCTCGCCTGGGTCTTACAGATGCTAATGAAAACATTAAGTTAATTAATAAGAAAATGGGAAGAGGCCAAGGGGAGAGTCAAAGGACTGTTTCCAAGAAGGTGAATGAAAATTTCTAGGAGGTTATTAAGAAATACATTAACAAACCAAATATTGAAAGGGACAAAACAAAGGAATCAGAAAGGAGAAAGTGGTAGGACTTCTCCCAGCAGGGTGGAAGTCTTTAGATGATTATTAGTAAATGGGATGAATAGGGATGCCTGGGTGGCTCAGTTGGTTAAGCATCTACCTTCGGCTCAGGTCATGATCCCAGGGTCCTGGGATCAAGTCACAAATCGGATTCCCTCCTCAGCAGGGAGCCTGCTTCTCCCTCTGCCTGTTCTGCCTGCTGCCCCTCCTGCTTGTGCTCGCTCTGACAAATAAATAAATAAAACCTTAAAAAAAAAAAGGAAATGGGATAAATAAAGCAGACATTGATTGGGTTAAAACAAAAGTTTTAATGAGTGTTACCTAAGGTTGGTGGGCCCGTGGGACCCCCTATTGGTCACCCATCATTAAAGGACCCAAACACATGTGTTCTATTTACCCTTGTCTGGAGAAATTATAAAAACTGGAATGTAGCGGTTACTATGAGAAAATGGACCAGCAACTACTTGGGGCAGTGGTTAGGCAGATGAATCAAATTAAGGATTGACGAAGGGGCCAGGGTCCCTTGGGTTGACCCCTCACTGAGGACCTTATGTGCAAGTGTGGATAAATTGGGCAGTGGTGGAGAAGAGTGGTTTCCAAGGCAGTGCCCAATGGCCTGGCCATATTGTCAGATTAGAAAGGCAATAGGAACCTGAGTACTAAATGTATGCCTACATAAGACATAACCCTGTGGAAATCACTATGAAAATTTGAAAGGTGCGTCAAAGTGGGAGCCTATAAGAAGAACGCCCTTCTAAGTCTGGAAGGTGATTGAAATAGATAAGTAGATATCCCTGTGTGCTCCCTTGAGATGGCTGCCTGGGGGTCCATGAAATGACTAGACAGGAGGGTCTACAGCAGTGCAAAGATGGGCTGAATCCAGACACATTTTTCTTGCACCCTCTGAAGCACAAAATGCCAATAAGAGCTGTCCTACCTGCCAACGAGAGAGAGAGAGATGGCTATGTGTCAGATTCCCTGGTGGGAAGGTCCTGAACATAGCTGGCAAGTGAGATTGATGCTGGTAGCCTTCGGGGGCTATAGATGGGTCCTGCCTGACAGGAGTATTTACTGCCTCCAGACTGGGTGTCATTTCCTCGGTATTAGATGCAAATGCTCAAAATACTATAAAACAATAGCAGCAGAAGATAATTGCATGGTTCCTTCAGACCAAGGAACAAATTTTGCAACTCATAACAGCCAACAATGGGCAGAGAGATAAGTTTGATGGAGAATAGGAGCGGGCAACTGAAACACTGGTTATCGAAAACGGGGGAAGAAAAGGGCATGGAGGACTGGCTCACCAGCCATCACCAGTGTGTGCTCACCCTAAAAGTGTGGAGTCCTGAAGGGGTGGCCCTGCTTGATAGCTTCCTGGTTTCTGGTGGGTCTGGGCAAGAGCGGGAAGGGAAGCTGTTGGTATTCTTTCTTCCACATGTTGCCTCAACTTCTGTTTTGTTTGTTTTGTCCCCCTGCACCTAGCAGGGACCCTGGGGGGGGGGGGGTCCCAGGACCAGGGCTGCAGCTACAGGGCTGGAAGTAGGGAGGATGAAAAGCCAGAAACTGTGACCATGTCTTTAACACTTCTGTCATGATTACTGAGAGCCTGGTGGGATAGGGTGTGCCTTCACCCCCTTTGCCAAATTGGGGTTAATAGTGAATTCAGCTTTATTGCTTGTAGTAAAAATAGCTCACTAGTTGTGCACCTGTGTGGCCTTACACTGTGTGATGAGGAATGGGCTGAGGAAGAGGCTCTTGCTAGGGTTGCTGTCCGTGATCTAGACCAGTGGGCTGGGTAGTTACCAATGACAGAATGAGAGTCTGGTAATGGGCCAGTATCTTTGGACTGCCACGATTGTTTTGCCATAAGGAGAATATGTGTGTGAAGAGCAGGAAGTGGGCTGTGATATTGTGATGTGTGTGTGTATATATATATATATATGTATATATATGTATATATATGTATATATATATATATATATATGTTTTCATCCATAGTTCCTGGCTTCCAGCTGGAAATTCTTAAGTGTAGAGAGTGATAAAGGTGCCTTTTGTTATGTTAGCGAAGCATAGTTTGGACACTTATCTAGCATGGCTGTTGGTTGCCAAGGGAGCAAACCACCTGATTAGAGGATGGGAACTTTTAGTCCCAACCCCTGGCCTCCAGAAGAAGGAGGAAGGAGAAGGGCTGGAGGCTGAATCAGTTGTCAGTGGTCAATGTTTATGTGATGGAACATCCCTAAGCAAAAAACAAAGAGATGGGATTTGAAGAGCTGGGGGAATGACATGTCTGGAAAGGACATAGAAGCTCTGCTCCACTTCCTTGTACTTTGCTGCATGATCTTTTCCCTCTGGCTGTTTCTGAGTAAATATCCTTTTACAATAAACTAGTAATCTGGTAAGCACAATGTTTCTCTGACTTCTGTAAGCCACTCTAGCAAATTAATTGAACCTACGGAGGAGGTCATGGGAACCTCTGATTGATAGCGCATTGGTCAGAAGTATAGGTAAGAACCTAGCCTTATGCCTGGTATCCGAAACCCAAGAAGGGGGTTGTTGGAACTCCCAGTCAGTAGCCAGTCAGTCAGAAGCATAGATAGTACTTGGCTTGCAGACGCCATCTGAGGGCAGTGAGGGCCAGGTGTGGGGACATTCTGGAATCAGACTCTATCTTTGGGTAGATAGTGTCAGAACTGCTTGCTGTTGGGGGAACTGCACCCCCCCCACCCTACCTCCCACACATTGGAATTGTGGACGCAGTTCTGGACTGAATACGAATTTACACATTTGTAATATCTACTGTTATCATATTTCAGAGGAAAGAGCGATTCACTTGTCTGCTGATGATGTTTCAGAGTAATTCCACAAGTGGCCTGGTGGAAGTCATTATTATAAATTGTCTGTGAAGTCACTTAATGAAGATTATTTCGAAGTATGCAGTTTCTGCTGCAGGCCTAGTAAAGTTATTTATTTATTTACTGCTCCCAAGACAATTTTTCTATAAACAAAATTCTTGATGAATTTATTCTTTTAGTCAAGTCATTGTTTAGAAATATGAAAAAAAACCACAAGCAAACAAAACACTTTTTAACTTTCTATTTTCCAGGAAGAGAAATTTTCAAGGTGGGACAAAGTATCTTGAATTTAGAATTTCCTAGTTTCTGGTTTTTTTTTTTTTTTTTTTTTTTCTGTTTTGTTTTTAAAGATTTATTTATTTATTTTAGAGAAAGAGAGAGAAAGATAATGTGTGAGCCTGGGGTCAGTGGTGGGGGGATGAGAGGCAGAGGGAGAGGGAGAAAGAAACTTAAGCAGACTCTGTGCTGAGCTTAGAGCTTGATGAGGGGCATGATCTCACCACCCTGAGATCATGACCTGAGGCAAAACCAAGAGTCACACTTAACTGACTGAATCATCCAGGCAGTCCAGGCGCCCAGGTCATGGTCCTCAGGGTCATGAGATTGAGCCTTGAGTCAGGCTCTGAGCTCAACATGGGGTCTTCTTGGGGTTCTCTCTCTCCTTTTCCCTCTGCCCTTCTCCTGCTTGAGCACTTTTTCTCTCTCTACCATAAATAAATAAATCTTTAAAAAAAAGATAAAAATGAAAAAATTCTTATTTTAATATAATTAACATGATCTATGTAGGTTTTCTAACTAAAGGTTTAGTCCTGGCAAAAGGGAGATTATTACAACAGTTAAGAGTATAGAAGTGGATGTACATACATATATATGTAAGAATTTAGTATGTGAAAATTGGTCAACTTTCTGAAGATAAAAGGAGAATCATAAAAGAAAATATTTATAAATTCACTTAAAAATATGTAAACTTCAATGTGAGAAACACACAAAATACAAAAGCAAAGAGCAGAATATGAAAAAGCATATGATATAAAATTATATTAGGAAAAGTGTTAATATCCTTACATAAAAAAAAAGTCTTGGGAATCAATAATAAAAAGACAAATACCCTCCTGTTAGAACATGGTCAAAAAAGCAAAAAGCAAAACCACAAATTTCAATAAACATGAAATGTTCAACCTCACAAATAATAGGATAAATCCAAATTTTATAAAATGAAGTCCCATTTTTGAAACAATTAAAAATATTTATTATGTTATTATTCATGGTTTTCTAGAGTAGAAGCTATCCCACACTCTGGAGGTTTAAGTTGGCATACCCTTTGTGAAGTGTTTTTGGCAATGTATAAAATAAAGCTCAAAATATGCATAGCTCTGTATCTTTATCAAAAAATGATCAGAGAAGTTTGCAAAGGTTTTATACAAGTACAGGCTTTTATAGTTTGGAATTAAAAAAACCTCCAAATGTCCAAAGAAATTAATAATTTTAAAAAGTATACATTTCTACTGGGTACCTACTGTGTATAAAACTCAGTGTTAGATACTTACATCATTTACAAAATCATGTTACCATTAAAAATCATGTTTTTGAACAGTAATAATATAGGAAAGTGTGAGGAATAAAATATGAGGAAAAAGAAAAAAAAAACCCTCAAACTGTATTTATATCAAGACCTAAAAGCCTGAAAGGAAATACATTAGATGCTGACTGTGGGGATCTCTGGGTGATTTTACTTTTTTCCTTGCATTTTATCAGTCTAGGTAAAAATACTATGTTAAAGTAATTTAATCTGTTTTGTAGAAAAATATCAAGGTCATCATAAAATGTAATGTCAATATAAAAATGACGATATTATGACCTACTTGAGTTAAATCATAATAATTATAACAAACTTATGCTGACCCATTCTATGAATTTTTTTTTCTTAAAACAAATATGTGTTGAGAGCCTCTGTTCTTGTCAGGTCCTGTTGTAGGTCTTAAGGATACTGCAATGGTACAGTGAACAGAAGAGAAAATCAGGAGCATTTCAGCAGGGCCAGAGGGCTGGGGCCCTAGGAAAAGGGAGAGTCAATGTTCTAGCTCTCTCTGGGAAGAAATGCTAGCAGAGTGTGTATGGGGGGTGGGGATGGGGGGTTTGGGGAGGATGCTATTTCTGTGCAATCCTGTAAGCACGCAGCTGGACACCTAACCCTTAACTTTGACATTCTCTGAGGTAAGCATGCTCAGTCAACTAAACCAAGCAAGCTGGAGACAGACTGGAAATTTCTGCTGGCACTTCTGTTGCATAGGGCATGACTCATCATTGACATCCTGATTTAAGGGACTAGGATACCAAGGAAAGGTCTCTGCTCAGAATTCTTGTGTGATCTACATGGCTGAGGGGACAAAAGAGAGAGGCTTGGCCTGGCAGATCTTATTTTTAGAAACCAGTGACTGAGCTTAAAGTTTAATAACTGAACTTACAATTATCTGATACCCGAAGTCACTTTACATAAGTTGCAGGACTTATTTATTTATTGGTTCATAAACACCAGTTAGTCTCCTTACTAGCATAAGGCTGAAAAAGGAAGAGGGGGGAGGATAGTCCTTAATGTCATTTGTTTACCACCCATCTACCTTAAAAAAAAATTGAAACAATTTTAGAGTAAAACTGCAGGTTTTTTAAAGTATAAAATGAGCATTAGGAATGCCTTATCTTAAGCGTACACATCAAGGGCATAAATGCGAAAACTTGGAACAGTTTACTAACAAATGGCCAGGAGTATAGGAGACAAAGAGTTTCTGGAGAGACCCATTGTAATAATAATTGCTGGATACTCATTTAAAGATTCCATGCGGCACATGAACTACCAAGAAAAACCACACACAGGCCCGTTCCTTAAGGTAGGACCCCTCAACACAGAAGTTCATGCTCTGTGACCAGCTGAGATGGACAAAATTGTTGCTGAGCTGTTTTAAAGACAGCCACGCACATGTGGCACCACCATTTCGGAAGCTTATAGGGGAGATTTCCAGCCACTTACCTTCACTGATGATTTCCAGGGAGGGTAGGAAGTACTCATCACAGACAATAGACACAGCCATGAACATGTAAAGGATAATTAGGAAGTAGATGACAATGCCTCCATCTTTGCGCTCCTGTTTCGTGAAAAACCCTTCGGGAAAGTCCAGTGATGGAGACGTAACACATTGGGTGCTATTTCCTGGTAAGGAAAAGAAGGTGAAAATTTGAAGTATGCTGGTATCGCTAGTTCCAAGCCCACAAAGAGAGATTTCTTAAGAAAACTAAGTGTGCGGTCACCAGATGGAATTTTAAGAACCCTAGTGAAAAAGTATAAGGCATTTTGAATATGATGTAGAGCTTTTGAAAAAAATAATCATTAGGGCCCAAAAGAGGAGCTTTAATGAAGTAAGCTGATGATAGTGAAAGAATTTAAAAAATCATGAAATCACTCTTCCTTTGTCTGCTTTATTTCTAAAAGGGAATTCTGAACCCTTCCTCCTCCTCAAAGAGAACTGTATCTCCAGTGAGAAAGATTCCTAATATCTGTACAATTTCATTTTCCCATTTCAGAGCCCAAGCTGCCTACGGGTCTGTGAAGAGTCCTCCACCGTTGCAGAGAGAATTTCTAAGATGAAAGAAGATTTTTTTTTCCCATGATGAAGTCTCCAACAATAAAAACTGGAGACTCGCCTGCTTCATGAAGTCTGTGAATTCTTTCTGAGCTATCTTTGAGAACTTATCCGAGGGATCAAAGCGTTTGATATTCTTCCAAATGCTAAAAATCAGAGGAGGAAGCATGAGCCGAAGTAAGTCAAGTGAGTGTTTTCCTCTCTTTGTCCTTCCGTCTGTACATGGCAGCTGCGGCAGGGGCAGCTGACCCCGGTGTCCACCTACCTGTGGCCCTTAGGAGACGCTGGGGCAGGGAGGCACTCGGGGGAGGGAAGGGTGCAGTAGCCCCGAGGATACCGAGGAGCAGAGCCAGTCTTGCCCACCGTGGGCCCCCTTCGGTCGGCATTCCTGCTGTGCTCTTACTGCAGAGTGCTGCTTTGGGAAGAGGGATAGGGTGGAATAAGCTGGGTCATGTGAGGAGTCTCCTTCCTGCTCACTGCCCTGCCCAGGACACATCTCAGCCAGGCCTGTGCAGGAGGGAGGGTGAAAGGAGCCAGGCAGTCTCCTCTGATCAGGAGCCCCAAGCTCCAGCGAGGCTGGAGGAGGTGGGGAGGAGAGCAGATGATTCCTGTGTACAGCTGTAGTCGTCCCTGAGGCAGATCCAGGCGGCTCGTTCTTTTTTTTTTTTTTTTTTTTTTTAAGATTTTATTTATTTATTTGACAGATAGAGATCACAAGTAGGGAGAGAGGCAGGCAGAGAGAGAGAGAGGAGGAAGCAGGCTCCCTGTCAAGCAGAGAGCCCGATGTGGGGCTTCATCCCAGGACCCTGGGATCATGACCTGAGCGAAAGGCAGAGGCTTTAACCCACTGAGCCACCCAGGCGCCCCCAGGCGGCTTGTTCTTTAAGACATGGTTTGATTTACTGATCATAGTGGCTGTGATTTTGACTTTCTCAGGATTTGGAATGAACTGAGTTTGCAATTGCTTCGTCTCCAACCCTCACTTCTAGAAGTTGCTGGGACTGGTGTATGTGAATTCTTTGGCTAGGTACACACGTTTTTATCTTTCTTTTGGGCCTCTCCTCCTCCTCTCCCGTTAGGGCTAGAGACAGGAAGGTAATTTTGGAGGCTGTTGCAATAATCTAGTGGAGAAATTATGGGAGCTTGAACCAGAGCCGTAGCAATGGGGGTGGGGAGAAGCAGACAGCTTCAAGAACTGTATGGAGACATGGTGGATGCTATTTGATCATTGATTAGCTGTGCTCTCTGCCAGAGATTTTGAAATGCAAATTCAACAAGCCAGGGGGTTTCAAACACAAGCTACTATCTCCCCTACCCTAGCATTTATTGCACTTGCCAAGGCATTAAGAACTTGGGGCAACGAAGTAACTTGTGCCTAATAGCACAGACCACATAGTTTGGGTCGTAGCACTGCTACTTCCTAGCTCTGTGTCCTTGGGCATGTTATTTAACTTCTCTGCTTCTCAGTTCTACTCTCTGTAAAAAGGGAATGGTAGGCCACCTCACCTGTGGTGAGGATGACATAAATGAATGCATGTAATCTGCTTAAAACAGCTTCTGCCATGTGGTCAATGTTACCTATTTATCTATCATCTGTCTTTATTATTATTAATGTGTTACTTTTGATTAAAATAAAAACTTCTTGGCCAAAGGATTTCTTTTTTTTTTTAAGTTTTGCAATTCTCGTGGTTCCTTTGATTTGCAGAAAAAGCATAAAAATTGATGTGTTTGCTAAGTTTTAGATTTAGAAACTGGGTTTTTCTGGTGGAAAAGAGTGAGTTGTTTCCAGATGCTTATTATGATTCTGGGTTGGTAAAAATTCTCAAATGTCCTTTTGTTTTGCTGGGAATTGGTAGCCATTATAAACCTCTCTGAAATGGTCATTTCTAGGAACTGTCTATCCAGATGTGTGGTGTGGTTGTGAGGTTGGGACGATGAGTCACCAAAGTGTAGCTCAGAACAGAGCAGATTCTCAGCAAGCAGTGTCTGGGCTGCCGACCCCCACAGAAGGCAGTGCCCTGGACTACGAGACCGTGACCTCAGCGCCAGCAGTGGCTGAGGCCAGGGTAGAGGCCACTTAATTTTGTGCTGAGTGGATGTGTTGCATGAGCCTTTCCTCTCCAAAATGCAGTAGTTCCACCAAGTGATAAAACTAAACATTACACACAAAGTAGCACAAACATTCAAACCATAGTATTTCCAGTGCCCAGTATCAATCTGGGAAATAGTAAATATCTCAAGATACCAGCAAATTATAATGGAATAGAGTGCTTACACATAGTAGGTACTTAAAAAAGTTTGTTGATTGATTACATTGTAATGACTTTTTTTTAATTTAAAAAAAATTTATTTATTTATTTGACAGAGAGATAGAGAGCACAAGTAGGCAGAGCAGCAGGCATAGAGAGAGGGAGAAGTGGGCTCTCTGCTGAGCAGAGAATCTGATGCGGAGCTGGATCCCAGGACTCTGGGATCATGACCTGAGCAGACCCAACCGACTGAGCCACCAAGGCGCCCCCACTGTAACGATTCTTAAAAACACATTTCCCAGAGCACATATGTACTTGCTCTGAACAAATGATAAAATCAAATAGGAGTTTATTGAGGAAAGAGAATTTAGGAGGCTAATTATACCTACCTTATACGTTTATTGCTCTTTTTACAAAAGAATCTTAAAGCATTTTTTTATTGTAAAATAAAGCATAGATAAAGCCCAATGAAATAAATGTGTAGTTTATTGTTATATTATTATTATTTTATAAGATAGAGTCCCTTGTAAACACTGTAGATCAAGAACTAGAACTTTGCCAGCCACCCTAGAAACCCCTTCATGTGCCTCAATCCCACCTCCTCCTTTTCTTGGAAAGTAAACAGCCACCGACTTCCACAGTAATCACTTCAGTGTCTCTGTATTTTTAATTGTTTATCACCCACTCCTAAATGGGAGCATCTTCAGGACACTATAGCTTAGCCCTAGAAAAAAAGACCTTTAAGTTTCTTTTAGTTTACAGATTTCCCCTCCTTCTTTTTCTTTTCTTTGTAATTTATCTATCGGGAAACCCCAGGGCACTTGATCTGTAGAATTTCCTGATTTTGTTGAGTGTGTCCTATGGTATAGCTCAACATATCCCTCCCTTTCTTCTGTTTTTGGTAATTGGCAGCTGGATGGAGAGCAGTGTGGCCTTTCCTTAGAAAGCACACGAGGTCGATTTATCTTTTCTTTTGTGATGTTAGCAGCCTTTCCTTCTCTAGAGGTCACAAAGGGGTCATGTTCTAATTCTATAATTTTTTTTCACTTATTACTTGGAATATTTTATAGTGAGATAATTTCTATCATCTACTCTTTGGGTACCCAGGAGTACCCAGTTTATATGGAAAAGGTAAGATACATGATTGATCCTTTTCCTCTACTGATCACTTCTCAAGTTAATTGGTTTTCGATTTTCTTCCAAAAATAACCAGCTAGATTTTAAAAATGATTATGAATCAATGTATTTAAATATATTTGATGGCTTCCAATTGCCATGATTATCCTTCTTAAATTTCAAATCATCTCATCTTTAGCCTTATCTTTGGGTTGACTTCTGAGAGCCTTTGACATGACCTTAATAGGTTTTAATTGCTTTCTTATTACCCGATATAAAAGAAATATTCCAGGCTCATCCTACACACAAAACCAATCATTTCTTCAAAATGACCCTTTATTGAAGATGTGGTCCATATACACTATGGAGTATTATGCCTCCATCAGAAAGGATGAATACCCAACTTTTGTATCAACATGGACGGGACTGGAAGAGATTATGCTGAGTGAAATAAGTCAAGCAGAGAGAGTCTATTATCATATGGTTTCACTTATTTGTGGAGCATAACAAATAACATGGAGGACATGGGGAGGTGGAGAGGAGAAAGGAGTTGAGGGAAATTGGAAGGGGAGGTGAACCATGAGAGACTACGGTCTCTGAAAAACAACCTGAGGGTCTTGAAGGGGCGGGGGGTGGGAGGTTGGGGGAACAAGGTGGTGGGTATTAGGGAGGGCACGTATTGCATGGAGCACTGGGTGTGGTGCAAAAACAATGAATACTGTTATGCTGAAAAGAAATTTTTAAAAAATGACCCTTTATTTTTTTAAGTGGAAAGTATATCCATATCATGATCTAAGAATCTGGGTTACTAGCAATGCTTATTGCTACTGGATTGCTCATTATTTGTAATCCCCCCTGTCCCACCCCTCCCCATATCTCTTTATAAAATATCTCATGAGTTCATACTCATTCTTCCTATTCAAGGGTCCTGGATGATAGAATTGGCATGTCTAGTATTTCATATTTATTTCCTGGTCCTATGTTAGATATATGAATCTCAAAATGATGACATTGATTCTACCACCACTAATATAATCACTAAGAAAAGTCCAAAATTTTTGCTTATGCTCTTTCCATTCACCTTCTATTCCAAGAGCTATAGCCTATCTGCATTGCTCCCTTTAATCCTCATTTAGTCTTGGTACTATAAGTAACTACATTTTTAATGTTTGCCACTGTTCTAAGGTTGATGTTTCTGTAGACATTTTGATGTCTGAAACGTATTTTCTAATAGATCCCTTGGAAGAACTCATAGGAACTGTGTTCTTTGAGTTCTTTCCTGTCTGTAATGAATTCTTAATGGTCTTTATACTTGAAAGTCAGCTGTGCTGGGTATAAAATCACTGGCTCACCTTTTTTTCCCTTAAGTATCTTCTGTTGCTCTGTTTTCTTATGACATAAAGCATTACTGTTGACAAGCTGATAATTATATATATAATTTTACTCCCCTTAGATGTCGCTTGCTCTTTTTTCCTAGATACCCAGAAGATTTTTATTCTCTTTCTTTAAAGTTCAGTAATTTTATGAGAATATCATAATGTTGGTCACTTTAAGTCGCTATTCTTAGGTATAGAATGGGTTCTCTCAGTGTGTAGTTTCAAATTTCTTTATTTCAGGAAAGTTTTAGAGAATTATAGTTTTCAGTATTTGTTCTGTTCCCTTTCTTTGGATTTATTCTCTGAGGGACTTCCACTATTTTTATGTTGGATAGTCTTTGGGTATCATCAATATTGTTACTTGGTCATGCATCTCTTTTTATCTTTTTCTTCATTTCTTTTTGATTTTAAATTTTTTCATTTCCCCTTTCTATTTCTTTTAAGATATTATCTGTTGTGTTTATTGCTTCTATGTTCTTTCTAGTTTTATACTCATTTTTTCAACAATTTTTCTTTTATATCTAATATTTCCTGATGACTAACACCTCATTTCTGAGTTTTTTCTTTCTAAATCTGATTTGTGTTGTTGTTCTTATCTCGTGTGATTTTCTTCATGTCTTTTAGATTCTAGTTACAGTTTGATCTGTTGTGTGGGCATGTCTTCCTAGCATGCTTCCCGTATCTGAAGCAAGGCTCTTCTCCCCCTTATTCTCTTTTATTCTTGTGGTAATTTTGCATGGGATTTGACCTTCACATCTTTCTTTTCCTCATTTTTATGTGAAACAAATTTTTCCTGAACTTTAAGAAGAAGGTGTTGTTTAGTGTAACTTCTCTCAATTTGCAGAGATGGCTCCTCTATTGTTTTTTTGTAGTGTTCAAAAAAATCATGACTTGCTCTCTGAAATTCACTGGCTCTGTCCTCCATGCCTACTTTTATTGGGACTTCCTCTTTCCTTTCTGACCTACTGTCACTATCCTGGTTAGCTTTTATTCCATGACTAGAAGTTTCAAATCTCTGTGTGTCAGCCCCATCCTGGAAGGGAGTTCTGCTTGATTAGTTTTGAGACTTCATGTTTCAGACCCTATTGTGATCCCTTGTACTCAACCACTGTTAGACTGAGCCAAAACTTTTGTTTGTTTGTTTGTTTTTGACTGGTGTTTGCAAATAGTCCCATTTCATCAATTTTTTGTTGTTATTTTGGGGTGTCCTGTTCTCAATTTGGTCAGATTGCCTGTGCCTTGCCTGTACTTCCTCCCACATAGAAGCTGATACCATGTATATTTGGTGTCATGAGGGTGCTTCATCCCTACTCATTTGTGTTTGGGGCTGCTGGTGGTAGCTCCAAACAGCTTTCTGTTAAATGCTGTTAATGGGTCTTTGCTAACTAGTTGCTTTGTCTGTTTCTATTGGAGATTTGGAAAGATTGAGAAGCCATGCCACTCCTGCCTCCATCATGAAAAACCTTTTCGTCTTTAAGCAAAGGAATCCATCGTTGTATTTTTTTAAACCAGAGCTTTTTTTTAGTCCATTGAACATATGGTTTACTTGACAAAGATTCTATTTACATACAACCAGAAGGAAACTCATCTATTATGTAAAGTCGCATACAGCTAAACTGTTAGTGAGGTTCCTGCTGTGCAAACAAAACAAAACCGTGAAGCTATTGGATGTTTGATCTTGGGATGATGACTTTAATTCCTAGGTCTTCCTTGTGCCCATTTGTAAAATGAAAGGGCTGGGCTAGATATGTTCTTAATTCTTTTTATTAGCATTTGCTAGTAGTCAACATTATCAGACTCTTGAGTGGTGGTTTGTATTGAAGTGGAAATTAAAATAAACAAAAAGTAGAGAATCTCCAGAAGAAGCCATCTCTTGAAGTGGCCAAGGAACTAACCCATTCAGATTGGTATAGAGATGGTTATTGAGCTGTGGTCAAATTAGAGACTGGTAGTCATCCTTTCTTTTAAGGTGTAAAACTCTCAGAATTACCTTCAGCTCTTCCTTCCTTCCTGACCGGCTTCAGTTTAACAGTCTTCTCTGGAATACCTGGGCCTCTGCTGAGTAAGATGTCACCAGCTGTGCTTAGGAATCAAAGCTAACAGTCCGTGCTTACTAAACCTGAGATCTCCTTGTGTGTCATGCAGTATAAATTTCCTACCAGCCCTAAAGAACAGAAGAGGAGTTCTCACTGGTTTCTCAGTAGAAGTACCTGGTGGCTTTTAAAATTACTAATGATCTGGCACTTACTTACCCAGACACATTGAACCAAGATTTCTGGGCATGGCTCAAGCATGGAGATTAAAAAAAAAAAAAATTCCCAGCTGGTACCAGGAGTGTTGAGAACTACCAGGATGGATATTGCTATCCTTGCTTTAAAAAGGATAGATTGAATTGATAGCCTAAGATCTAAGGTTACATAGCATCCACATAAGTGGCAGAGCCAGGATATAGGGAAAGGTCTGTCTAAGGCCAAAGTATGCGGCATCCTCACTTGCAACCTCAGCCAGCTCCTCAGAAAGTGAGTTTCATGAGGGCAAACCCATGCCTACCTAATTTCCTATTGCGTTGCCAGTGTTCAGCCAGTGCCAGGCATATGGTGTGGATACCTAATAAATATTGTGGAAGGCATGAATGAATGAAGTACATAGGGAATTTCACAGTGACTGTTCCTAGACAACATCCCTGGGACCCCACAAGTACAGGGTCTTTTGTCCCATTCCAATGCCATTGGCTGCATTGTCTGAGCATTTGTCTGAATGTCCCCTAACAGAGCAGCTCAGTTAGCTCTCCAGCTCCACCTGCTGATGCTTCAAACATAGTTGGGCTCTCCAACTTCCGCTGGAGGAAATATGGAAAAATCTACTCTAAGAAGCCCTGTGAAATCAGTCATTTGAAAAGACATTTTGATTCTCCTCCATAGAATCAAAGCTAGGGATGTTTGCTACTCCCTGCCTTTGAGTATCTGCTCCCTTAAATGAAAGCTTTCACAGTCTGCGCTCTTCTTAGGGGGACAAAGGAGGAGAAAGAATCACATGACTAAGGCTGTCCCTGTGCTCTAACTCTAGCTTCTTTTTTTTTTTTAAATTTATTTATTTGACAGAGATCACAAGTAGGCAGAGAGGCAGGCAGAGAGAGAGGAAGGGAAGCAGGCTCCCTGCTGAGCAGAGAGCCCAATACGGGGCTCGATCCCAGGACCCTGAGATCATGACCTGAGCTAAGGGCTGAAGCTTTAACCCACTGAGCCACCCAGGCGCCCCCTGACTCTAGTTTCTTGATAAAACTTTTTTATTTTTTAACTTTTTATTGTATATTATGTAATATATGATATATATACACATATTACACATGTATATGACATATATATACAGAAAAGTGTGTGTATTTTGCCATTGCCTTTTGCAGTTTAGACATGCAGAATCAAGCCCCATAGGTGATCCTTAATAAGGTGAGGGATTATGTGTCCCTACGTGTGTTCAGCACAGCCTGGGAAGGGAGTGTTGAGCGGGAATGCATTGTTACAGGGAGGCTTCAGTGTCTCAGTTGCTGCTGTCCTATGAGTGGCTGCTCACTTAGGAGAGTAGCCCGGGAATCCTCAGGACAAGGAAATTTTAGCTCAGTCTACCAAGAACCTTCCTGTTTTGTCTCCAGCCATCACAAGAGCTGCCAGCTTGAGCCATAGCCATGGCTGTGAGCTGAGCGGCATTCTGCATAATGGTTTACATATTCACAAGGTGCCTGCCATCTTTCCCGCACTCTCATCCTCAGGGAGTTTATAAGCCAAAAATCAGGGGTGAGCACTGGTTTAGGATATGACTGAGTATGTTCAATTTTCAACCCAGGACAGGTTGGTCTCATTCACTGATGTGTGTGTCCAACTCCATGAAAATTATTCAAAAACATTTTCAATTCCTAGAAGGCCTTCACAGTTTTCTCAGAATTTCTCCCTTTCCCCCCTTTTTATGGGAGGGCATATTCCAATTCTCTGAGTACTGAAGGAGAGTTCAAGTTTTTCAGATCAAATATTATTTAAAAGACATTTTGGAGTAGAAATAATTTAATTTAATTTTATTTTTTATTAACATATAATTTATTATTTGTTTCCGGGGTAAAGGTCTGTGATTCGTCAGTCTTACACAATTCACAGCACTCACCATAGCATAGAAATACTTTTAGAATTAACTAAACCTCAGTTAAATCTCCCCTTCTTCATTATTTCTGAAACTTAGTAAGTGGGGATAATACCACTTGTTTTTAGGCTGTGTGATTATAGACCTAGAATATAAATACTCGTGCCTCCTCCCTCTGTGTTGCAACTCCATGAGAGCACATTTTATGTTATTAGAACTTGGCAGAGTGCTTAGCTCTCAATGAAATTAAATACATCAGGCAGGCCATCATCTGGGAACAAAACGATAAAGGATTTTTATTAGCTATATTTACAAAAATTGAAATTTTGCTTTTAGCCTGCTTTTTGATACTTGTTACTGCCACTTAATTTGTGGTAGCCTTTCTTTGTCTTTGCTCTCTGAGTGCAAATAAAAGCCTTCCCTGAGTGATTCAGTACCTGGTGGTTGAATGAGTGATCCGGAAAAGGGCCTGCCTTAGCCTGACTTTGCATTTTCTCCTCCAGCTCTATTTCATTGAGGTGCTGCGAAGGGGTGGCAAGTGAGACAAGTGGAGGGCCCCTGACTAAAATATGCTGGAGTGTGGAGATTTATTTTCTTCACTTTAATATAATAAACCCCCTCAGGGTCTGAGTTAGCATCATCATTTTTCCTTAGTCTGCTCTCTGAAGGCTGCCAACCCTACGTGAAGAGATTGATGCCTTCTTTACTATAAATAATCGGGATGAAGGCATTTATCAGGGATTCTTCAAAATTTGCTGGCCTTAGAACTTCTCCCCCCTAGGCTTGGAACTCAAAAGCCCTAGAGCTCATAAAGACTGAATGTAAGAGAATGTGGTCCTGAAGAGAGAAAGACAGTAAGTGCTCTGTACCTTCTCTCTGTGCTGGGATTGGCTGTACAGATTATATTACGTGCTTTGAAGTCCTTGCTTAGCTAACAGAGCAGGGAATTGCTGTGGTGGTGGGGGTATGGAGCTAGAGGAAAAGTAGGAAGTGGATCAAAAAGATGCACCATTGTAATAAGAGCAGCTTAGTACACCATACCCATGTAGTCCAGGATAGCTGTTGGGACTGTGACCATGGTCGGTCTTTGTAAATCAATCTCTCGAGGCATGGACTGCACAAGTCTCTGTGGAAAAGGCCCTCGCCTTCCAGAATGCCGGACTATTTGTACTTCTCTGTCTTTGGCTAGATATTCCCAAAGAACTAGAACAATATTACTCCCCACCCCACTCCACCCCCCTGCCCCGGAACCTAAGGACGCCCGTTCTCCACTGTTTCCTCTTCTCTGCCTCTCTTCTCAGTTCTTCTCCAACTGGAAGGTCACTGTGGGAGACATGAGCTTGTGTTTCCCAGATCCACTTTGAAGGAAGATTGCTTCCCCAGCCCTGAGGGTGCTGTCAGTGGATGGCCTCTACCTCTCTTGAGGATCTGCCTGAGATGCCCAGAGCCGCCTCACCTGCCATCATGCTGTTCCCAGGGCAGCCCACATACAAATAAGTGAGGGCTGTAGAAGCCCAGACATTTTGTCCTGACATAGACAATTCTGATGGGCACTACTCATTTCAGAGCTGCTCACTGGTTTGGCTACAGCTTCGTTCTTCTGCCCCCAAGTTCAAATTCTTCCTCCCCCAAATCCTGCTTCCTCCTTTTCCTCTCACAGATGCTGAGCCCCAGTAAACATCTTATACCCCAACTCCATCTCAGTGACAACTTCAGAGAAGCCCATGTGTGACGGGTTCTAACCTGCCTGATAGTTCTATGCTCAGAACTCCAAACTTTATTCTAGGTGTTTAAACCAGTGAGTTTTTAGATTTTAGAAAATGCTTTTTTTCTTTCAACATATCTTGGGTTTCAAAAATGTTGTCTCTGGACAGAAACAAAACAGGCTGAGCTTGAAACTCAATGTTGAGGAATGACTCCTTTGTTCTAGGCTGCGACTATACTTTCCTTGAAGCCATGAATGCCACTGATTCCATGGATGGGTAGTTGGTCACAGGGCAAGAAGAAATGGGGGAAAAGAAAGAGTTGGAAAGTATTTCTAAAGCGTCTTCCCCATTATATCCCTATTACATGGCTTTGTAAACTATAGAGCACTGGACAAACCTTGATGGTTGTGGCTCTTTTCATGGATGAGGGCTATCCCTTTCACCATGTTGCAGTCCACTGAACAACTGGGCTGGCCTCAGCCAACTTGGTTGTTCTCAGATACTTTGGAAGGTGATTTAGACAGGAGGGAACAGTGGTTATGATGGCAGAAATGGCTTTAATCAAATTAGGATATTTTAATTTCAGCCTCTGTGTCTATTGTCTATCATGCTTTCTACTCTCCTTTTTGCTCATGTGCTTATTTTGTGGCTCTGGTTGATTCTTCTGATCTGGAGATTTTCAGACTTTCCTCGAGATACAAAGGGAGTGAGAGTCTCATTGTTGGAGGGCTGCCTCTCCTGTGCCTTGAGTGCTTTACCTTTTGAATGTGACCTGTGCAGCTGTCCATTTGTCCTGCATGTGGACTCATGTCCGTGGGAGGTTGGGAGAACCCCAAAGACCAGCAGCCTTGGATTCCCTTCACAAGGAATTTCACTGCAACATTTAAGATTCACTCAGCACCCTCTTAGAAGACTTGACTTTCTTTGAGGCAAGGTCACAGAGAGAAACAGAAATAGGACTGCCGTGCAGATAAAGTCTCTTTTCTTGTGCCTGGCAGACTAAAGTAGAGCTCAGAAATTCTAACCAAGTCTCAGGATTCTTCCTTTCTTTCTTTAAGACTCATGGTTTTCTTTAAAAAAAAAAAATCATAAAAGTCATTTGGCTCTTCCTTATGGCCAAGTAGAGATTGTGTTAAAAAAAATTGATGACAATAATAGCTTTTATTGAGCATCTATTATGATCCATGCACTGTTCTAAGCTTTTCTAGTTATTACTATATTCTTCCAATAACTGTAAAAGAAAGTTGATACTAATATTTCCATTTTGTCACGAAGAAAGAGAGACAAAGAAAAAGGCATCCATCCATTCTGGTTCATTTCTTTTTTTTTTTTAAACATTTTATTTATTTATTTGACAGACAGAGATCACAAGTAGGCAGAGAGGCAGGCAGAGAGAGAGAGAGGGAAGCAGGCTCCCTGCTGAGCAGAGAGCCCGATGTGGGACTCGATCCAGGACCTGGGGATCATGACCTGAGCCGAAGGCAGAGGCTTAATCCACTGAGCCACCCAGGTGCCCCCATTCTGGTTCATTTCTTAACTGTTCATAAGAAGTTGCTAGCTATGTTTTCTTTTATTGTTTTATTTTTTTGCGGGGAAGGGGGCAGGTAATCTCCTTATTTTATTCATAACTATGTTTTTTTTCAGTTACTCAGTAACTATTCACTGAGCACCTGTTGTGGGTCAGGTGCAATGCCAGCACTGGCGGGGGGGGGGGGGTTGCTGGATATAAAGCAGACAGGGTCTCTGCACTGCTGGAAGTTAGAGACGGTCAGAACATCTGGTTCTTCAGGGCAATCCCTGCATATCAAGGTTTTTGGCTGGGGAATCCATCTCTAATCCTCTGCTTGCTGTTCAACTTTTCTTAAAGGCTAAGCTGAGAAAAATCAGGTTTCTGGAAAATTTCTAAAGAATGTATTATATGCAGCCCATTTTCTCCCAAATTCCCAGTCTTAGTGAATGAGATCACCCTTTTGGCATCCTTGACTACTTGTCCTACTTTTCCCACACCCTACCATATCTCTCAGTCTCTGGGTCCAGCTATTTCTTTCTCCTGAACATCTTTTGGGTCGACACCCTTCTCTTCATGTCCACTGTAACCATCATTTGTTCCCCAGAATTCTTCTGACAGGGTGTCATGTCTCTTGCCCCCCTAGAGCCCATTGTCCTTATGAGTCAAGTAGACAGTTGAACACAGGAGTATGAACTCGGAGGTGCAGCCTGATAGAAGAGGAGGAGCCAGCAAATGAGTTTCAGCAAGTAGGTCACTGAAGTGGGAGGAAAACCAGAGAGTTGTGGTATTGCTAGACTGGAAGATGGGTGGGTTTCAAGGAGGGACTGGTTAGAGGTTAAGGTGAAATACAGAACAGTCCGTATATTTGGCAGCACAGAGATCAAGGATGACCTTAACAGAAAAGTTTCATTAGTGTCCTGTGGGTAAGTAAAATGGAAGTAACCCTGAGAAAGAAAGAAGTAGGGTTTATTTTTTTAAATCTTATTTATTTATTTATCTATTTACTTATTTATTGTTAATGTATGTGAAACAGAAATTGAGAATATTGGGTAGGGGATTTGGGTTTTTGTTTATTGTTTGGTTTTTACCATGGGAAATTCTACAGCATGCTTATGCATTGATAGGATGATCCAACAACAAGCAAGAGAGTGAAAGTGCAACAAACATAAGGGGATCCTTGAGAAGGTGCTGAGGATCAGGGTCCCAGAGCTCCAGAGGTGGTAGATGGGCCATTGTTGGAGGAGATTTGCTTCCCCCCATGAAACAAGAGAAATGGGGTAGAAACAGGTAGAGATGAGGCAGATTCACAGATTTAGCGGAGAAGAAAAGTAGGAATTCTTACCTGACAGTATCTATCTTTTAATCAGAACATTTAAAAAAACATGTTTAATCCATATTTAAAGAGGGTTTGAGAAAAGAGACTGTAGAAGGTATAAACGAATCATAACAAGATTGGAAAAGCTAATTTACTGAGGAAACGTAAGAGGAGTGTTGAGGGTTTTGTTCAGGTTTCTGGCCATGAATTTAGAGTGAACCTGGTTTGTTGTATTTCATGCATGTGTTTTTCCTCCGGAAGTATTCTGCCTTTTAAGTATAGGTATGGATAAACTGGAGTCCACCAGGCTTGGCTTTATTCCAGGCAAGTGTGACAGAAGAGAGAGGTGTAAAGGAGGAGAGGAAACTTTCAAGGAGGCGATAATAATTATAGAGCCTGTAATCTAAATGATTCAGAAGGATAATAGAAAGAGGGGACTGACTGACTGATGGATAATGGGAAGGTGGCTGATGGTCTGGAGATAGCAGAGAGGTTAAAGAATCATGTTGGTAAGGACAAGCTAGGGGAGGAGGTGTGGGTTAGAGACCGGCTTTCGTGAAACCAAGTTGGAGGTGGTGTGCTGCAGCAGTAACACAGGAGTGGGTGACAGTAAGACTAGCGTAACAGTCATAGGGTGGAGGGAAATGTAATTGGAGATGAGAACATTCAGGAGTTGAAAATTCAGCGGTTTATATTTTATCTCATTTTGAACACATCTTTTTTTTTTTTTAAGATTTTATTTTTATTTATTTGACAGAGAGAAATCACAAGAGAGGCAGGGAGAGAGGGAGAGGAAGGGAAGCAGGCTCTCCGTTGAGCAGAGAGCCCGATGAGGGACTCGATCCCAGGACCCTGAGATCATGACCTGAGCCGAAGACAGCGGCTTAACCCACTGAGCCACCCAGGCGCCCTCATTTTGAACACATCTTAATGTGTTGTGGTGGTTGGTCTGTCTTTCCAACAGGTATGTTGTTCTCTGAAGGAAGAAACTACATTTGTCTTGTCACTGCTTTCTCCCTCATGCCCAGCACAGTACCTGACCCATAAAATACTCAGTAAATATTTACTGAATGGGCAAAGAGGTCTATTCTTTCAAAAATTCTAGAAGTTGCTTCTGAATTGAGAGCCGCACCCTAGGACAATTGTCTTGACTCCTTATGGACCTCTTTCTGTGAGCTGCCTTGTCAGTAATGACCTTTACTGCTCCTATGGAAGCACTCCTGTCTAATTCTCCCTGGTATTTAATATAGGGCTTGCTGAGGAAATAATTCACTCCCTTACACAGTATTCCCTTCATTAGGACCCACAAGGGAAACTTTTCTAAGATTTCATTGCTTGGAAGACCTGTGACTCTCTTAAGTGAACTGACACTTTGTGTGCCTCGTAAGCAAATATGCACTCCCCTTTGCTTTGCCCATTACAGTCAGATTTGTGGCTCAGGCTCAAATTAGCAATTATGCAGAAAAATATGGTATCAATTTCTTAGGAAAAATTTTACCCTTTGCTTTATCTGGTTATCTTTTCCTGGTTTCCTCAAGTCGGTGACTTCTTCTCATGTTTCATTTCTACTCTAGAATATTTCTTAAATATGTAAAGCTAAAGTGTGTTTCCCCAAGGTTCAGCTGGATGGATTTTATCTTTACCACTTCGACTGGTGCATGCTTCTGGTGGTCAGGTTAAAAGTGAGCCTGTTATTTCATAACCTATAATAGTGAAGATTTAACTTATAATGATTTATAAACAATACACGTTTCTCAGAATTTATTGACCTAATCTTTTTGAGTTAAGTTCAGAATTTCTACATAGAATGTTAAACATGTCACCTACTTGGGGCTTAATAACAAGCACAAAATTGCTTACAAAGAATAAACACATTTTTTAGCATTTATCAATTAAATCAAAAGCTCCTATCTGAGACTTTATTAATTTAATTAAAGAATCTTATGAATTTTTTGAGCATATATTTGCTTAATCAAATAATTGAAGAAGTGAAAAAAGAACTAAGTCATGACTAAGGACTTTGGGAACCTTATTAGAAATGCAAATGCAATAATAAGGCAGAGATCAAGATGACAAATACGGACGAAGGCCACTGAAGAACGAGAAGGATGACTGAAAATAAGAGGACGTAAGAAACTCTATAGGACTAGCCACAGAGGAATACTGGACACAAAAATCTACACATGAAAGAAAATGAAAAGGAAAAACAGGAAACGTCACAGCTGTGAGCTTTGCAGTACACAATATTGGACAGTCATTAAATACACTGAGAGAGTACATAAATACTGTCATTATGGGAAAGTTTATTCCAGAACACAAGCTGAGATACCTCCTATATTTTACAAGAGTTGCTTTCTGCAGATGCAAATGCGGAACCCACAGGGTAGAGAAGGATACACAAGTTCAGCTCAGCAGTGGTGCCTACACCAGTGAGGCCAAGACCAGATCACCGTTTGTAATTTGGTTGGAGACGACTGTAACCTTCTTCCTGTAAAGTTTGATCAGTGGTCTCATTAAGTATTGTATCTGAGAAGAATGAGATTGTTGATTGTGTTGGCCATGAAACAGACGCATAGGAAAATAAAATGCATCAATATTTTATCAACAAGTGTAAAAATATTCCAGAATGGTATAAGTTACGTTGGCAAAGCAAGTTTTACGTATTTTTGTAAGCTACCTTGCATCCTTTCTTGGGAGAAGCAGGGCTGTTCATTAAAGAATGTAAAACCAGCCTATATAAAATTATATTTTCAGTGTTGAATTTAAAAAATGACTCTGGGATTGGAATGTTTATTATTAATATTATTAGATCTATTAACTATCATACATGGTGTGCTTCTAATGTGCTAAGCAAAGGCTAAACATTTTTTTTGTCTTACTCATTTAATCCTCATTGTAATCTGATTATAGGAATGATCATGAATCCCATTCATGCATACAGCAAATATTTTTTGAGTTCCTACTATGTGCTGGCAACTTTTCTCATAAGTCAGACAAAAACCTTGCTATCGTGTGTTTCCTTACCAAAGGAGGACAATAAATACAGAATCTAACAGAATACCAATAGTAATAAATGTCTTAATGTTGGGAGAAATGTAAAGCTAGACAAGGAGATGGAGAGGGACAAGGGATACATTTTCGAAGAGTGGTCTGGGAGGGCCCCTCTGCTGAGGTGACATTTGGGAAGAAACCTGCATATGGTGAGAAAGTCGGTCATTTCATAAACCCCAAGTTCTGGGCTAATTCTACCAGAGGCCTCAAGGATAGTTTTGAAAGTAAAATTTCAACTCCTGGAATTCCATCTTCCAAAGTCAGTGTTTCTGCGGCTGCTCGGTGGCAGCCCTGCTGTGGCCAGAGCTGTGGGGCTAGGCTTCAGTTTCATAGCAAAAAGATAAACATATCTTTGATGAAGACAGATTGAAAAACAGCTGGGATCTGTTCTGCCCTGTGAAAATAGTGAGAGGGGAGTGTCTTTGGGAGCTGTGTTGTGTTGCGTCGGCACCTCTAAAGCATTACTTGATGAGGTACCTGCAGAATGTTCACACTGCTTGAGGGTAATTCATGTGTGTCCTGCACCCAAGTCCTACAGGATCAAGTTGATAGAGTGAAAACACATTTGCCTCTTTTAACCTCCTCTCACTAGTTTTCCCTGCCATATTATAGTGGCTGCTGGAAGGGGATGCAAAGACTGTCCTATTTACACTTCACAACCCACATTGGTTCAGCTAGAATTCCTCTCACCAACCCTTCTCTCCCTGATCCCCTCAATATAGAGAATGGACGGTCCCTGGCTGGTCCCATGGTACTGTGTATATGGACTGTGTTTAATCACCTTCTTTCCCAGGGTAGGAATGAGCCCTTGTGGTAGTGTTTGTTCATGAGAAGGAGGGGAGAGCATACTGTTGGTGGGAGCCCGGGCTGAGGTAAGTCCCCAAGGAATGCCTGGTCCCTAAATATCGAAAATAACAGTCTTTGAGTTGATGTAGATTTCAGTAAACCTCTGAAGTTGTTGGAGAGGTCATAGAAGGGCTCAGTAGAATTCTAGACTCTTTGTTCATTTGCTCACGTGTACATTTTCCACGTACTTATTTGGCACCTTCCATAACCACAGCACTGTTCTTATCCTGGAAGGTGGTCTCATGGGACAGACAGATTTGAACAAGACCATTGCATTCAGTATTACAAGTGGTGCAAAAGAGGTACACATGGGGTGATGTCAGAAACACAAAAAGTGACAGCTGGGGAGTTCAGAGTAGCTTTAGAGGATGTATTCTTAGGGGGTGAACCTTAGTGGAGAGGTAGAATTTGCCAGAGAAGGAAAGAATGAAGGCAGTGTTCTAAGATAGAGGGGATAGCATGTCCAAAGGCAGAATTCAGAAGTGGCCTGGCTGACTCAGGAAACAGCAATGGGGCATGCGATGCCTCTGCAGGGAACCAGAGGAGGGATGGCTGGAGGGGAAGCTGGCTGGCCCAGATGCAGGGCCTTCTCTTCCCAGCCTTTTTCTCTCCCTCTGTGGAATGGAACCGTAAGTTTTGGGAACATTTAGTGAATAAAAAACCTAATGCACAGAGGGCTAATGATGTTGAACATCTTTTCATGTGTCTGTCAGCCATTTATATGTCTTCTTTGGAGAAGTGTCTGTTCATGTCTTTTGCACATTTTCAAACCACGTTGAGATAACACCTTACACCAATTAGAATGACAAAAATTAATAAGGCAGGAAAACAAATGTTGGAGAGGATGTAGAGAAAGGGGAACTGGAACTCTCTTACACTGTTGGGAATGCAAGCTGGTGCAGCCACTCTGGAAAACAGTATGGAGTTTCCTCAAAAAGTTAAAAATAGAGCTTCCCTATGACCCTGCAATTGCACGACTGAGTATTTACCCCAAAGATACAGATGTGGTGAAAAGAAGGGGCACTTGCACCCCAGTGTTCATAGCAGCAATGTCCACAATAGCCTAACTGTGGAAGGAGCCAAGATGCCCTTTAACACACTAATGGATAAAGAAGATGTGGTTGATATATACAATAGACTATTATTCAGCCATCAAAAAGGATGATTACCCATGCATCGACATGGACAGAACTGGACGGGATTATGCTACGTGAAATCAGTCAAGCAGAAAAAACAATTATCATATGGTTTCACTCATGTGGTTCCACATATGGTATATGTATATATAATATAAGGAATAGCACGGAGGACATGAGGGGAAAACTGAAATGGGGGAAGTTGGAGAAGGAGACGAACCATGAGAGACTCTGGACTCTGGGAAACAATCTGAGGGTTTCAGAGGGGAGGGGGTTGGTGGGATGGGGTAGCCTGGTGGTGGGTTTTAAGGAGGGCATATGTTGTAATGAGCACTGGGTATTATATGCAAATAATGAATCATGGAACACTACATCAAAAACTAATGATGTACTGTTTGGTGACTAACATAACATTAAAAAAAAAAAAAGAACCTGACACTCAGATGGTGACTTGATTAAACTGGATATTTAAAAATAGAATATGATTTAGGAGTTATTGCTAAATGAGAAATTCCTGAAGATTGTTGTTTTGTTTGTACATGTATGTATCATTTATGTATGATTTTTTTCCCCTTAGCTATGCTTGTGTGCAAGTGATGGACAATGTTTCATAAGGGCTGTGGATTCTTACAGCTGTGAAAAGTTGGTCCTGTCAATGAGTTTACTGCACAGCATGAAGACAGATGCTTTGGATGTTCACCCACACCATGCAGGTGGGAGTATAAATTGGAACAGCATTTCTGAAGGGCAATTTGGCAACGTGCATCAAAACAACCTATGCAATCTACACAGCATTGACTTCAAACTCCTTTTTAAAGAATTTATCCTAGAGGAATGACCAGAGATGCATCTAGAGTATTTATTCTTGGTAGCATTTTTTATGATGTCAAAAAATGAGATCACCTACATTTCCTAATAAAATCATTACAGTATAATGGAGAGCACTGTTGATGTTAAAGGGATTAAACAGAAGTTTATTTGTTTTTATGGAAATGTGTTCCTAACTGAAAAATACAGTTTATAAAATCATATGTACAATGACTCTAATCTTGTAAAAATTAGATGTATAGTCTACTTATGTGTATGTATAAAAAAAGTCCAAAAAATTATATACAAGGATGTTAATAGTGGTAGTAGGATAATAAATAATTCTCAAGTCTTACTACTGGTTTACCTATATGATTTCTAGGGTTTTTTGTTTGTTTAACAATAGACATGTATTACTCTGTAGCTTGTGCAATATAATTAATTTCCCCACGTGTGTGCACACTGGCTGGTTGACTGTTTACCACACCTTTTTAAAATTCTTCTATTATTCCATCCAGGACTGTTTGGCCAACAACTCAGGAACATGAAAAAAAAAAGTCTGGGGACCATATATTATGTTTGGAAAACTTCTGCCTTGTGTAGGCCATGCCTGTGATCAGAAAGATAAGCTAGGCTTATCTCCATTCCTTTCTGGAAAGCACATATCTTTAGATTAAACATTTCTGGCAAAATTCCAGAATTTCCATTTCCTTAGTAAATGAGCAGGGTAATAAATTGGATAAAAGCATCTGCTATTTTTCAAGTCATCTGTGTTGTGCAAAAGTCTCACCCAGACACCTGGATTCTTTTTCAAAAACCATGATTTTTTTTTTCTTTAAATGAACATATAATGTATTATTTGTTTCAGGGGTACAGGTCTGTGATTCATTAGTCTTACACAATTCACAGCACTCACCATAGCACATACCCTCCCCAATGTCCATCTCTCAACCAACCCCTCCCTCCCATCCCCCTCCCTTCCAGCAACCCTGTTTGTTTCCTGAGATTAAGAGTATCTTATGGTTTGTCACCCTGTCTGGTTTCATTTTGTTTCACTTTTCCCTCCTTTCCCCTATGACCCTCTGTCTTGTTTCTCAAATTCCTCATAGCAGTGAGATCTTATGATAATTATCTTTCTCTCATTGACTTATTTCGCTAAGCATAATACCCTCTAGTTCCATCCACATCGTTGCAAATGGCAAGATTTCATTTTTTTGATGGCTGCGTATATTGCATTGTATATATATACCACATCTTTATCCATTCATCTGTTGATGGACATCTAGGTTCTTTCCATAGTTTGGCTATTGTAGACATTGCTGCTATAAACATTCAGGTGCACATGCCCCTTCGGATCACTATGTTTGCATCTTTGGGGTAAATACCCAGTAGTGCAACTGCTGGGTTGTAGGGAAGCTCTATTTTCAACTTTTTGAGGAACCTCTGTACTGTGTTCCAGAGTGGCTGCACCAGCTTGCATTCCCACCTCCAGTGAAACAGGGTTCCCCTTTCTCCGCATCCTTGCCAACATCTGTCATTTCCTGACTTGTTAATTTTAGCCATTCTGACTGGTGTGAGTTGGTATCTCACTGTCGTTTTGATTTGTATTTCCCTGATGCCAAGTGATGTTGAGCACTTTTTTACGTGTCTGTTGGCCATTTGGATGTCTTCTTTGCAGAAGTGTCCATTAATGTCTTCTGCCCATTTCTTGATTGGATTCTTCATTGGGTGTTGAATTGGTAAGTTCTTTATAGATTTTTGATACTATCCCTTTATCTGATACATCATTTGCAAATATCTTTTCCCATTCTGTCGGTTGTCTTTTGGTTTTGTTGACTTTCGTTTGCTGTGCAACAGCTTTTTTTTTTTTAAGATTTTATTTATTTATTTATTTATTTATTTATTTATTTATTTGACAGACAGAGATCACAAGCAGGCAGAGAGAGAGAGAGAGGAGGAAGCAGGCTCCCCGTGGCGCAGAGAGCCCGATGCGGGGCTTGATGCGGGGCTCGATCCCAGGACCCCGGGACCACGACCCGAGCCGAAGGCAGAGGCCTTAACCCACTGAGCCACCCAGGCGCCCCAACAACAGCTTTTGATCTTGATGAAGTCCCAATAGTTCATTTTTGCCCTTGCTTCCTTTACCTTTGGTGATGTTTCTAGGAAGAAGTTGCTGTGGCTGAGATTGAAGAGGTTGCTGCCTGTGTTCTCCTCAGGGATTTTGATGGATTCCTGTCTCACATTGAGGTCCTTTGTCCATTTGAGTCTATTTTGGAGTGTAAGGAAATGGTCCAGTTTTATTCTTCTGCCTGTGGCTGTCCAATTTTCCCAACACCATTTGTTGAAAAGACTGTCTTTTTTTTCATTGGACATTCTTTCCTGCTTTGTCAAAGATTACTTGTCCATAGAATTGGTCCATTCCTGGGCTCTCTGTTCTGTTCCATTGATTTGTGTGTCTGTTTTGTGCCAGGACCATAGTGTCTTGATGATTATAGCTTTATATTAGAGCTTGAAGTCTGGAATTGTAATGCTACCAACTTTGGTTTTCTGTTTTCAACATTCCTCTGGCTTTTGGGGTCTTTTCTGGTTCCATATAAATTTTAGGAGTATTTGTACCATTTCTTTGAAAAAAGTTGATGGTATTTTGACAGGGATTGCATTAAATGTATAGATTGCTCTAGGAAACATAGACATTTTCACAGTATTTGTAAAATATTTGTGAAATATCCATGAACATGGAATATTTTTTCCATTTCTTTGTGTCTTCCTCAATTTCTTTCATGAGTACTCTATAGTTTTCTGAGTATGGATTCTTTGTCTCTTTGGTTAGATTTATTCCTAGGTATCTTATGTTTTTGGGTGCAATTGTAAATGGGATCAACGCCTTAATTTCTCTTCTGTCTTGCTGGTGTATAGCAATGTAACTGCTTTCTGTGCATTGATTTTATATCTGGACACTTTATTGAATTTCTGTTCAAGTTCTAGCAGTTTTGGTATGGAGTATTTTGGGTTTTCCACAAATAGTATCATATCATCTGCAAAGAGTGAGAGTTTGACTCCTTCTTTGTTGATTCAGATGTCTGATTGCTGAGGCTAGGACTTCTAGTACTATGTAGAATAGTAGTGGTGATAGTGAACATCCCTGCCATGTTCCTGACCTTAGGGGAAAAGTTCTCAGTTTTTCCCCATTGAGAATGATATGTGCTGTGGGTTTTTCATAGATGGTTTTGATGATATTGAAGTATGTACCCTCTGTGCCTACCCTGTGAAGAGTTTTGATCAAGAGAGGATGCTGTACTTTATCAAATGCTTTTTCAGCATCTATTGAGAGTATCATATGGTTCTTGTTCTTTTATTAATGCAGTGTATCACCTTGATTGATTTATGGATATTGAACCAAACTTGCAGCCCAGGAATAAATCCCACTTGGTCGTGGTAAATAATCCTTTTAGTGTACCTTGGAATCCTATTGGCTAGAATTTTGGTCAGAATTTGTGCATACATGTTCATCAGGGATATTGGTCTATAATTCTCCTTTTTGATGGTATCTTTGTCTGGTTTTGGGATCAAGGTCATGCTGCCCTCAAAAAATGAGTTTGGAAGTTTTCCTTCCATTTCTATTTTTTGGAACAGATTCAGGAAAATAGGTAAAATCTAATTAGTCTGATACAAGAATTACCACCCCAGCTTTCTTTTGATGTCCATTGACATGGTAAATTGTTCTCTACCCCCTCACTTTAAATCTGGAGGTGTCTTTGGATCTAAAATGAGTTTCTTGCAGACGGCATATCAATGGGTCTTGTTTTGTTTGTTTGTTTGTTTGCTTTTTATCCATTCTGATACCCCGTGTCTTCTGATTGGGGCATTTAGCCCATTTACATTCAGGGTAACTACTGAAAGGTGTGAATTTAGTGTCACTGTATTGCCTATAAGGTGATTGTTATTGTATATTGTCTCTTTTCCTTTCTGGTCTGTTACTTTTAGGATCTCTCTTTGCTTAGAGCACCCTTTTCAATATTTCTTGTTAGGGCTGGTTTGGTGTTTGCAAATTCTTTTAGTTTTTGTTTGTCCTGGAAGCTTTTTATCTCTCCTATTTTCGGTGACAGCCTAACTGGATATAGTATTCTTGGCTGCATTTTTTTCCCTCATTTTGTGCTCTGAATATAACATGCCAGTCCTTTCTGGCCTGCCAGTTCTCTATGGATAGGTCTCCTGCCAGTCTAATATTTCTACCATTGTATGTTACAGACTTCTTGTCCTGAGCTGCTTTCAGGATTTTCTTGTTGTCTCTGAGACTTTTAAGTTTTACTATTAGATTACAGGGTGTTGACCTATTTTTGTTGATTTTAAGGGGGCTTCTCTGTGCCTCCTGGGTTTTGATGCCTGTTTCCTTCCCCAAATTAGAGAAGTTCTCTACTATAATTTGCTCCAGTATACCTTTTGCCCCCGCTTCTTCTCCTGGGATCCCAATTATTCTTAAATTTTTTCATCTTATGGTATCAGTTATCTCTTGAATTCTCCTCTTGTGATCCAGTAGTTGTTTATCTCTCTTTCTCAGCTGCTTTATTCTCCATCATTTGGTCTTATATATCATGAATTCTCTCTTCTCCCTCATTTCTTCTTGCAGTAAGGGCCTCCATTTTTTATTGCATCTCATTAATAGCTTTTTTTTTTTTAAAGATTTTATTTATTTATTTGACAGATAGAGATCACAAGTAGGGAGAGAGGCAGGCAGAGAGAGAGAGAGAGAGAGAGAGAGAGGAGGAAGCAGGCTCCCTGCCAAGCAGAGAGCCTGATGCGGGACTCGATCCCAGGACCCTGAGATCATGACCTGAGCCGAAGGCAGCAGCTTAAACCACTGAGCCACCCAGGCGCCCCTCATTAATAGCTTTTCTGATTTCAACTTAGTTAGATTTTAGTTCTTTTACTTCTCCAGAAAGGGATTTTATTTCTCCAGAAAAGAATTCTCTAGTGTCATCTATGCTTTTTTCAAGTGCAGTTAGCATCATTATAATCATCATTCTGAACTCTAGTTCTGATATCTTATTAATGTCCATATTGATTAGGTCCCAGCAGTCAGTACTGACTCTTGTTCTTTTTCTTGAGGTGAGTTTTTCCGCCTTGTCATTTTGTCCAGAGAAGAATAGATGAATGGGAGAACAAAATGCTAAAAGGGTAACAACGGTTCCAGAAAAATATACACTAATCAAATCAGAAGAGACCTGAAACTGGGGGAAGAAAGGAAAAAAAAAATATGAATAGGCCGGTGAATAGAACAGAGCTACACATTTGATTTTGGGTGTATTTTGGTCTGTTAGAAGAAACTGCCTCCCAAAATTTTAAAGAAAGAAAAACTTATATATATACACAAAAATAAGGGTAAACATGATGAAGGGTTGGACTATGACTGTAAAGATGAAAACTTAAAAAAAATTTAAAAAAGGATAAGAAGTTGGTTGGAAAAAAAACAAAAAAGAAGGAGAGAATGTGATTGGTCTGGAGACTAGAAAAAAACCATATGCTAGGTTTAGTATATATTTTGTTCTGTTAGAAGAAACTGTATCCAAAAATTTTAAAGAAAATCTTGTACGTATGCAAAAAATAAGGTTAAGTAAAATGAAGGGATAAAATATGACTATAAAAATGAAAATTAAAAAAGATTTTCTTTGAAGATTTTATTTATTTACAGACAGAGATGGCAAGTAGGCAGCAAGGCAGGCAGAGAGAGAGAGGGGGAAGCAGGCTCCCCACTGAGCAGAGAGCCTGATATGGGGCTCGATTCCAGGACCCTGAGAGCATGACCTGAGCCGAAGGCAGAGGCTTTAACCCACTGAGCCACCCAGGCACCCCTAAAAAAGGTTTTTAAAAAAATGTATTGATAAGATAAAACAGTTAAAATAGGGAAGAGGAAAGATTAAAAAAAAATAGAAAAAGGAAAAAAAACAACAAAAACTTTGAAAATTTAACTTTGAAAGCCTAAAGAATCATAGGAAAAAGCCATGAATTCTATGTGCTGTATTTCCTTAGAACTGGTGTTTTGTAATGCTCATTCATCAGTAAACTTGGTCATGGCTGGTTGTTCTTGCTGCTCTTCTGCGGAGGGACCTTTGCAGTGATTCTCAAATGTCTTTGCCGGAGGCTGAATTGCACCGCCCTTGCCAGGGGCCAGGTTAATTAATCTGCTCGGGTTCGCTTCGGGGAGCTTTTGTTCTCCATAGGTTCTGGAGGACGGGGATGAAAATGGCAGCGTCCTAATCTCCGGCCCAGAGGAGCCAAGAGCTCGGCCCCGCTCCTCAGTGTACCCTCGGAGAAAAGCTGTCAATCCCTCCCATCTCCCTGGCCTCCGGCTGCCCTCCGAGCTCACCCGGGCCCGTAACTGAGCATTTCTATCTCTGGCGGACTGCCCCATTTGGAGTCTCCAAACCCAGCAGATTCCTGTCACACACTCTCCCACACCATCCTCCCAGGGAGAAAGTGGGAAGTTTCCCCAGATCTGCCACATGTGGGGTCCCTGCTCGAAGACCAGTAGCCAGACTGTTCCGGGAATCACAGTTTATGACAACCCCGAACTGAAAGCCCACTCTTTGGCTCCATCTCTGAAGCCAGCATCCCTGCTCTGATACCTGGAAGCTCTGCCGCATTCAGGCAGTCTTGGTCTTTGTGTCCCCTAGGAACCTGAGACCACACTGTCCCAACGAGGGTTCCACCTTCCCCCTCCCTTAGCCTCTGGGGCGACGTCCCTCACCAGAGCATGCATCTGGAAGTTCTGATTTTGTGCTCTGCTGCTCTACGGCTTGCTGGTAAGTGGCTGACAGAGGTTCCCTCCCCCCACCATCTATCTTCCCAAATGTAGCCTCGGATTCACTTCTCCCCCGTCCTACCTTCCAGAAAGTGGTTGCTTTTCTGTTCGTAGAATTGCTACTATTCTTCTCTTTGATCTCGTGTTGAGTTTGTAGGTGTTCAGAATGGTTTGATAACTAGCTGGATTCCTTGGACCAGATGAAATTTAGGTGGTCTACTCTTCCACCATCTTGCTCCTCCTCCAAAAACCATGATTTTCATCTTGTGAACATACAGATGGAAATGCTGTGGGTTTAACCAGTCCTCATAGGGAGAGCTGCTTATTTGTTTTTTGCCCACTGCCATGACTCTAGTGTTCAAGTGTGCATCACCTAAATCTCGCATCTATTTCTAAAACTTTTAGAAAGGGTTCTGTACCTTGGGCTTTATGAAGATCATAAACACATTATGGAAAATGAATTGAAATGCCATTCATTGTTCTTATGTGTTGACTTCAAGCTGCAAGGAAAGATACACAGCAGATCCTTCCCATTTCTCTTTGCTGTCCTCATTGCTGAACTTGGAGATAACAGTTCACTAGATTAGCTCTGGTCCAAACTAGATTCTTTTCTGCAAGTCTCCTGTTGCTTTTTTCTGAAAAGGTCTTATCTGCCCTAGGGTATCTGCAACCTGCTTGTACCTTTATTACAAAGACTTTATTTATGGCAGAACAAAGGATTGAGATACTAATTGGTGCAAGTTTTCCCTCCTCCTCTCTTGGTTCAGATGGGAAACAAGGGTGTTGTGTTTCTTTGCCCTGGAAACTTGCAGAGCAGTGAGAGGAAGCTTCATGAGGGCAAAAGCCCAGTGTATTATAAAATCTTGAGCTCCTCAGAGAAGGTGTTGGGTATTCTGGAGAAGAGTGGTGTGGAGGGAGAACCTTTGAGGACAAGATGAGAGTAGGAGCATCCCAGGTATTAAGAATGGAGGTGGGGTGGGAACTACACCCTGTTCCCAGCAGTGCTCTGGGAGGACAAAGGCTTTAGGAGGGTAAAGGTTATTGCAGCACCAGCAAGATGGGCAGAGACCCTATGCTTTGGAGCAGTCACACTTCAAGAGACCCTGTGGACCCTTAGAACATGTCAGAAGAAGCTGTTGGGAGAAATGAGGACCTGCCCCTAGTTTACGTTTTTTGTTTTTTGTTTTTTTTTTTTTTTTGATAAATCTTCCAAATAGTGGAGGGGAAGGAGACTAGAGTAAAAGTCTGAGAGGCCATGTATCTCCAGCTCTGAATGACATGAGTTTTGAGGTAGACTTATGTGGATGGAAAGAAAATGCTGTTTCTGGCTCTGATGTCACTGGCTCTGAGTCCATCAGATATACATATCTTTAGAACACCTGTTTCCTTTCAATATTCCTCCAACATGGTGCTGATGGTCATATACATTTCTGTGGTGTGTAGATCTAAAATGAGATTGGATTACTGCATTCCCTTTGCCAGGATAAGTAATGTGGTGGTCAGAAGCTGAATTTTTAAGGACTTCGGTTATTAATGGGATTTGCAACCCCTTTGTGCAGGAAAAGTCACTTCCAGGTTGGAGCTGAGCAGACACAGACCATTTCTGTAGCTTCCTGAGATTTCCTCTGTTATGTTGGTAAGCCTCATCCCTTCCCTCTGTAGCAGCGCCAGCTCTAGTTTTTTCTCTCTGTGTCGGAGCAGGTAATCCATTTTTAGTTGTGCTATTTAAAACGACGCCATTGATTATTCCTTGGTTTATATCATGGTTTCTAAGGCTGTGCAGATATAAAGTCACTGTAAGTTTGGAGCTCTGATAGTTGCTGCTTATGCATTAAATGGGGCTATCAGCGCAGGCTGGAGCAATAAGAATGGCACACCATGAAAATGAGCTTGGATTACAAGCTGTGGCTGAGAAATAAAGATAGCAGCCCTGACCTCAGCTTTCTGACAGGTCAGTGGAAAAGTTAGAACATAGTCCCCAACACCTGTAACACACAACCTTAATATAAGGCAGGTATTAATAAGGACTATAATCAACTTGCAGAGCATTATGGGCATTTAAAAATGGGAGAGTTCATTCCTGGATGGAATGTGTGTGGAATAGTTCTGAATGATGCAGAGGATTTGGGTAGGCAGAAGGCAAAAATTTGGGATGCCTGGGTAGCTCAGTCGGTCAAGACACTGCCTTCGGCTCAGGTCATGGTCCCAGGGTCCTGAGATTGAGTCCCACATCGGGCTCAGTGGGGAGCCTGTTTCTCTCTCTGCCTCTGCCTGCCACTCTGCCTGCTTGTGTGCTCATTCTCTCTCTCTCCCCCCCGACAAGTAAATAAATAAAATCTTTAATAAAAGAAAGAAGGCAAAAAATTTATGTTTCTATTACTCATGAAGTTTTATAATAAAGCCTATGGATTTGGTTCTTAAGATAACCCATAGGCAACCCAAATCACCATATTTTCCCATCACATCTTAAGTCTGAGTTTGAGGCAGGTTGGAGCAAGGAAAGATTGTGTTCCTTTTCTTTTTAGGAGGGCTTTAATTCCATTTCCTTTTTCCTTTCCAACCTTTTTAACTGAAGACTGAGCTGAGCCAGGGGTTGAGTTGAGACATTCTCTATCAGGGATGACTGGGGACAAGGGGCAGTTTAGAGCTCCCTTCTCCTTCAGAGTGCTACCGCACGAGCCCTCACCAGCCTGTCTATGCTTGAAAACCATGTCAGAGCAAACAGGAGGAGAGGACAGAAGAGAGGGAATGTCTCCAGGTTGCTCAGCTAATATAAATTGCCAAATTCCAAACATGGGAAAGGCCTGAGGCAGAATGCAACAATGAAATGTGGGGAACATGGGGACTAATGGAAGCATGCTCTCCCCACACGTTTTGGATCATCAGGGAGACAATGGTGAAATGGAGAAGTACCCAGATAGAAAAATTTCCAGATTTAATAGCACCAAATCTGGCCGTTCTATTATCACATACCCATAAGAGCTCAATTTATTGAGCACTCACTTGCTGCCAGGCTCTTGACATACATAATCTTATTTACTGCACGGAACAACCCCATGCAGGTGATACAACTGTTACCCCTATTTTATAGCTGGGGAAATTTAGGCAGAAGGGTTAAGAAAATTAGCCAAGGTTATTAGCTAGTAGCTAGGAAAGCACTGAAGTCTGGCTCCAGAGCCCCTGAGTGTAATTCTTCCGCCACAGCAACTGTCTGCTTTCAGGAGAGCAGAGCAGAGCACGCCCAGGGAATTTCTGTTAGCACTCCCAGCATTTTGGTTGGTAATGGAGACGTCACTGAGTTTACTTGCATCGGCGGAGATAATTAAATGAACCATTTTAAACAAAAGCAATGGTTGTATTCATATTTCAGATTTCCTCAGATGTTTTCTCTTTTATTCTCTGCCATCAATAGGGTGGTGGCTAGACAGAGGCATTTTAAAAAAGCATCCATAATGAATTAAAATAGCTTTTTTTGATGGAAAAACTATCGATAGCCTATGAAAGAGTAACACTCTGAATAACTCATCCCGACTTGACGGAGGAGAGCAAATGACACATATTTGCAGCCTGGTGTATTTTGCTGGTTTCGTTTCTGAAAAATAAATAAGCCAGTAAACTCTACCACTGAAGATTATGTTGAGTTACAGGATTGTAATATTTATTCACCAATCAGGAAACATGAGCTTGCATCCCTAAATAGGCCTTTGCTTTTCAGACACATATTTGTATAATTCTTCAGCTTCCTGTGGGTGGAGTGATGTTGAACCTCTATCCTATGTTCAGTTGCTATTTACAAGTTCACAGCCAATTCTAGGCTCCAATTCCAATTTTAGAAAAAGAGAACATTTCTAAGAGAACCTTCAAGTTTACATCTCCACGAAAGGAATGGTGCAAATACATTGGAATTAATAGGAATTTTAATTAACTATGTCCCCTCCTGGAGTTGTCATTCACTATTCTCTAGGACTCGAGTGCAAGGGGTTTCTTGAGGGAATACACAATCTTAAAGAAAATTCACTTATATTTTGGTAAAGGTAACACATGCACATGATACAAAATGCAAAAGGTGTTAGTAATTTATACTGAAAAGTGAGGTCCCTGCAACCCTCTCCCCTAGCCACAGCAATTACTGTTTCCTTGCCTTGTGTCACATGATGTTTTGATTCAGATAATTTGAGAGTATTTTGACTGTACTGTAAAACAATCAAACTTTCACCTTGAAAGATGTTATCAAATAACACACATGCATGGAGCATCACTGCACTCCTTCACCCCTTCCCTCAGCTGCTCTGATGCTCACCCCATTAAGGATAAGGGAGAAGGCAGGAGTTAGGGCTTTGATGAAGTCTGGGGACAGGCAAGAATGGTGGGCAGTCAAAGCTAGGTAGGATGAGAGGTGGTGTACAAATTAGAGTTGTGGGCTGTGCAGACTCATTTTTTCAATCCAATTTCACAACTCAAATTGGCTGCTTCATGAGCTCGTGTTTTATGTGATGCAAAGCTTTAGTGACAGCCCTCAGAGAAGCTTGGCATCTGATTAGGTCATTTGGTTGTCTAAGGTAATATAACAGGAGTTTGTGACTAAGCCCTAATGGCGAGTAAGCACCAAAAGCATTATTACGTGTTCCAGCCTTCCTCACCGCAGGACTGAGTAGCAACCCCACTTTAAGCAGTGTGAACAGGGGGAAGGTAGGAGGCTGTTGTAGAATGTGCTTCCAGACTTCTCCAAAGCTCTTCCATGCCCACAGGCTATGAGTATCTTTGTAACACCTGTTCTTACACCCCCATTCTCCCCACCCCCTCAGAAAAGGTTTACCATGGTTTCTAGTTCTGATCGATTCATTGGAATGTACTTTGGTGGAAATATGGAAATTAAAGGATGTGTATATTATTATTATTATTATTATTGTATCTCTCCATATATATGGAAAGAGAGTTGCATTTTCCAGGAGGATGAAAGAAGATGGAAATAAACACAGAGGAATAGCATGACCAAGGCATGGAGGAGGAACAGAGCAGCATGGTCAGGTGTGGGTGAGAAGCATGGAGTGACCCCCGCTCAAGAGGAGGTTTGAGTCTGGATGATGCTTGGCTCTGTATGAAATACAAATGGGCCATTTGAGTCGGTACAGGGGTACGGTCAGAGTCCGGAGTAACATCTTTGGTCACAGCGTAGAGAGGGTAGCTTAGAGAGAGGAGTCAGCATTGCTTGTTTCCATCATGCCTACTGGCTAGCAGTCCTAAATGTCATTGCCAAGAATCCAAGAATATACTTTAAAGAAAATCCTTCATCATCTCTCACCAGAGGCATAAGGAATTTTGATGCCAGTTTTCTTCCTATATCTTGGGCTTCCTAAAAAACTTATCTAGCCATCTGGCTGACTCTTTGGACACTACCTGGTTGCATTACCATCTGCCTAGGGGTGGAACTCAAACACTTTGGGATTCTGCTACATGTCTCAGTTGTTTATGTTTTTTTTAGATCCCTCAGGTAAGAACTTGGCTAATTTTTCCAACTGGACACGTCAGTTTACAGGTAAATTTGCCATATTCCCAAAGAATAGGAATATTCTTGTGCAATAATGTAGGCACAACAGCAATGAGAAGGGCTAAGATGAGGTTTCCAGTATTGGAAACTTGTGGTCTGACTAACTCCTGCCTTCATAGTTGGGCTGGTATGACTCAGACCCACTCAGTAAGGCATGTGAGGAGGGCGGACAATGGGAGCATGTTTGAATGTTTCTTTTATGATGAATACAGGTAGGTAAACAGAGTGGTAAGGAAAAATGCTACAAGGACATATTGAAGATATTTCTTTTAAGGAATTGACTCATGGATTATGGAGGCAGGCAAGCCCTAAATCTTTAGAGATGGCCATCAGGCTGGAAACCCGAAGAACAACGGGTATTTAAGTTCCAGATCTCTTGCTGGTGGAATTCCCTCTTGGGAGGGGGCTAGGGGTGATGGGAGGTCCATCTTTTGTTATATTTAGGCCTTCAACTGATTGAAGGAGGCTCAGCCCTTGATGGAGGGTAATGTGCTTCATTCAAAATCTGCAAATTTAAATGGTACTCTTACCCCAAAATACCCTCACAGAAACATTCAAAATAACATTTGCCCAAATATCTGGGCAATGTGGCTCATCCAAATTGACACACAAAACTGACTCTCACAGAGACTCAGGCACACAGGGCTGAAGATACTGTAAAGACAGAGACAGAGATTGGAGTGATGTGTTTATAAGCCAAGACACACCAAGGACAGCTGGCAACTATGAAAGGCAAGGACAGATGTCTAGGCTGGTTTCTCCTACAGAGCTTCTGGAAGGAATCCATCCTGCCAATACCTTGATTTTGTTGTTGTTGTTGTTATTGTTTTAATAACCTGATTTTGGACTTCTGTCCTCCTGAGCTGTGAAAGGACATATTTATGGTGTTTTAAGCCCCATTGTTTATGGTCGTTTGTTATAGTAGCCCAAGAAAACTAATATGTGGCTAAACTGAACAGTGTCCCAGCCACATTTCCCAGTAGAAGTTAAGGTCTCTTGTCCCACTCTGGGACTCAGTTGGGATGTTCATGGTGCCAGGCACATTGGCAGAGCTTTGGGGAGGACTGTGGAAAGAAAAGAAAGGCTTAGATACAGGGCTCCCAGGGGACATGACCTACGAAGACCAAGAGCAAACACACTGCGTAGAAGTGAAACAGATATGATAGGAAAACGGATTGATTTCCTTATATAGGAAAAGCTGCTACAAAAAAATCAGGACGAAAAGACAAATGTCTTTTAGAAAAGTGAAGAAAATTGAGGAACGATCAATACAGAAAGGAAAAAGCTGATGATTCACCACTGGGATGACCTGGGCTCATTGTGCCTCTTCTCTCCTCTTAAATTTGTACTCAAAATGGGTTAAGTGTATCCTGAAGATGCACATCCAGGACCCAGCTTGTGACGACCAGAGAGAAGGCTTGGAGTGGGCCACATGAAGTAAAGATGGGCACCACGCCACTTGCTTGTTACCCATCAGCAGGCTAGGTTCTGCTACTTGGAGAGGGTTTCCTCGAACCTGGAACAAAGGGTGATGGGGACTATGAAAGCATGATCAGTTGATTACAATCAAGAAATAGCCATTTACTGAAGACCCACTTTGTCTCCAGTACTACCCCGTGCACCAGAGGATGAGAACACCATGTTCCTTGTCCTCCCCCCACCGCTCCACACACAAGAGAAAAGACAGGGACGAGGAATGGTAGAACAACAATCCAAGAGGATAAATCATTTGGACTAGATTGTAACAATGGTTTCCAGTTCTGGATGCATATTAGAATCCCTGGAGAGCTTTTTACAAAATGTGGATGCCTACTAGAATGTTCATAGTGAGACCACTACTTGTAAGTGCTCCAAGCTGGAAAGTCTCCAAAAGCACATCAACAGGAGTTTGAATAAATAATTATGGATTATTCACGTAATGGAGTACCATTCAGCAATGAGATGGAAAGAATGACAGCTACACACATCGATGTGGATACATCTCTTTCGTATAATGTAGAGTGAAAGAAACCAGATAAAAAAAAAAATCACACTTCCATATGCCTTCATAACGTAAGATATTCACCTCCCAGGAACCTTGACACAGAAACTCTCTGCACCATGTACAGATTTTCTGTAAAAGTAAACTCTTCTAAAATTTAAAAATTTATTTAAAAAATATCATACTGTATGGCTCTGTTTATGTCAATACAAAGACAGACAAAATTTGTTTTATGCTGTTAGAAGTCAGGAAAATGTTTACCCTGGGAGGAGTGGTTTCTGGAAGGGCACATGAGGGGATAGTAGGGAATTGGTAACATTCTGTGTCTTGATCTGTATGCTGATTACATGGGCACGTTTCAGTGTGAGAATTGACCAAAATGAACACTCTTACACACTTTCTGTAAGTAATATTTTATTTCAATCAAAAGGTAAAAGCTGTTCTGATGTCTAATCCTACCTAGACTGACTAAATCAGGTTTCTTGGACGAGGGCCTGGGTGTTAGTAATTTTAAAAGCTTCCTAGATTATTCTAATGTGCACCCAGGATGGAGAGAGCAACTGTTATTTGTCCCATAGGCAGCGAGAGAAGCCCACAATCGGTGCAGACTTGAGCTGTGAATTCAAGCTTCCCAGAGAGGGCAGGCTACGCATGGGTCCTCAAAGGCTAGGAGGGATTGATGAGGGCAATAGGGCTGCACAATAAATGAGTGTTTTGAGCCCAGGAAACATTCAATTTCCAATTCTCATTTTCCTGTTTTTCTGGTGGTAGCTACATTTTCGCTTAGAAACTTGATTCCTGGGCACCTGGGTGGCTCAGTGGGTTAGGCCGCTGCCTTCGGCTCAGGTTGTGATCTCAGGGTCCTGGGATCGAGTCCCGCATCCGGCTCTCTGCTCAGCAGGGAGCCTGCTTCCCTCTCTCTATCTCTGCCTGCCTCTCTATCTACTTGTGATCTCTCTATGTCAAATAAATAAATAAATCTTTAAAAAAAAGAAACTTGATTCCTTAGAAACGTGATCTTAACTGCTCTTAGGTTCAAGAGCTTGCAAACAGGGGCTCGCCAGAATTCATGCAAGTAGAATTAAAAAGCAGTTAGTCTTGTGTCCCCCAAATGCTGTATTTTATCTAATTCGTTCCCTTTTTTGTATTTCTACTCAAGCCCCAGTAAGCCCTCCAGAAAGCATGTTTGAAATAAATGACTGGTAAAACAAGCCCCAGCATTTAGGTTGGATCAACAGAAGCACTCCCTCTAGTATCAGTGATCAACTGCTAAGACATAACACAAACGTTTAAGTGGACAAAACCACGGAAGGGAAACTAGGTTGGGGCAAAGTCTGATGGATCCTGGTTTACAGAGGAACTGCTGTCTGAATGCCTATCATTGCTTAGGATTAGCAGTCGTCCGGACAGGCCAGCTGACTCACAGATAGGTTTCTTAGAAGGAAGGAAGAGCTATAGAACATCCACAAGAGCATCTGTGAACCGAGAGCTGACATTTTCATTCTGCTAGCCTTTCTTTCCTTGGGCTCATTCTAGGTAAAAATGGTTAGAACAGCCAGCTTTTACTGAGTGTTCACATCACACCAAGGACATGGTCATGCCCTTTCTGTTAATGATCTAACGGAATCCTCACTTCAATCTTGTGAGTCCACACTTGACGGATGAGAAACCTGATGCCCGGGACTCACAATTTATCCACGTTCCCACCACCTTGCAGAAGCTTGGCCAGTGACATCGATGCTGTTGACTTCCAGACTATGTTCTCAACCTCCGTGTGAAAATGGATACTGCTTCCAGTCATCCTGGGAAAAGCTGGGATGGTAGAATCCTGTGACAACATCCCTTAAAGCTGCCCTTCTCCTTCCTCCCCCCGCCCCCAAGCTCAGCTTGTCACCTCCTCCTTTCTCCTCCCTCTTTTTTTTTCATCTCCAGATATATTTATTCTGGAGAGTTGCTTCTCCGTCCTCCATTTCTCATCTCTAGAAGCACAGATGGTGAATTAAATCATGCTAAGACACTTGAGATTTGCTGAGTGATTTCTCTCGAGAGTGATGACCCTTGACGAGAAACTCCTCTGGGAGGACAGCTCTTACCACCATGAGTGCTTATGGAGGGTGACGTAAGCCAGCCCAGGGGTCAGCAAACTACAGCCAGCTGACCAAATCCTGTGTTAGTAAATAAAGTTATGTGGGAACACAGCTGCGCCCTTCTGTGCACTGACCATCTATGGCTGCTTTGATGCTGCAAGGGCAGCCTAAAACTTGCACTACCTAGGGCTTATGGAGAATGTTTGTCCATCCCCGAGCTAAGCCATGCAGGTGCTCTGTGCAGAGCTGGTGTGTAGGCACTTGATAAATGCCAATTTCCTTTCCTGCAGGTTCCAGGTGAGTTCTGGCAGGGAGAGCATTCTGCAGTCACAGCACAGGGCTCTTGGCTGCGCCTGCCCCTTCATGGCAGGCAGCGGGGTCTGCAGTCCTCGCTGGGTATTCGCTTACACTGTGGCAGGTGAAAATGTGACAGGCATCCTTGCAGAAACAAAGCAATGTGTTTTTCATTTGGCAGAGAGGGTTTTCCGGTGTGCAGGCAGCAGGGACTTGGAGTATGTGGTGAGCAGGACCGCAGGGACAGTTGCCTCAGTGCCACAGACACAGGACAGTGATGGGTCCTGACAGCTGTCTCCTGCACCAGCTTAGAGAAGGGACTTAACTTCTCCTTCAACATACGTTTAAAACATCAAAATCTGAAACTAGTCTTGAAATATTTGAAGTTACTGTGAAGTTAACTACAGCATCTGCTTCTTTGTTGTACTTTTGTTAAGGACATTTTTCCATCATGCGATCCTGCTTCCCACTGGTTAACTGCAGGAATAGCTGGGGGTTGTTGAGGGCAAAAACTGAATGGCTTCGATGCAGCCATTCCAAGAAGTCACTAAATGCAACCCCTCAATTACGCCAGTGATTTTACTTTTTCCAAAATGGGGGAATGGGCACCTAAATTTTGTGGACCGTTCTCTTCAGGAACTGTATCTCCCTTCCGAGGGACATACAGGGATCTACTCTTTCCTCCTGGATGACTTAGAAGGTCTTAAACCTTCTTAATAGGACACATGTGGCTTGAGGTCCCACATTACATCTCTAAACACCTTCATTAAGATCTAGTTTCTGTGAGGTTGGTACAGTGGTGGAGGTTGGAATTAGTAAGAAAGTAGTCCTGCTGGGGCACCTGGGTGGCACAGTCTGTTAAACATCCGACTCTTGATTTTGTCTTAGGTCATGATCTCAGGGTTGTGAGATGGAGCCCCGTGTTGGGCTCCATGCTGGGTGTGGAACCTGCTTAAGATTCTCTCTCTCTTTCTCCCTCTACCCCTTCCACCTTGCTTGCTCACACTCTCTCTTTCTCTTTCTCCCCCTCTCTATGGGAAAAAAGAGAGAGAGAGAGAGAGAGAGAGAGTGAAGGTAACCCCATTGTCCTAGCCTGGCTTGCCTAGAGGCCAAGGCTTACTGAAACAACTTAGTTCCAGGGAATAGGAATGAGGGCTGAGGAAAATGAGGCAGGAAGGAGGAGGGGTGAGTGAAGATTGGCTGTGGAACTAGCCTCTTGTAAGTGAGATAGGTTCCCCATCTCATGAGACCATTTTCCAAGAAGATGTATAAACTGGGTCTCAGGAAGTCAACCCTGAGGGGATCCAGGAGGAAGAACTGATCTGCCAGCCCTTGTCTTCCCACCATCTCCTAAAAGATTTATCCACAGGTTCTTAGTTTCCCTCTGCAGCCTGGCTGCATATGTAGGTGCCGAGTGGAGTCCTGAGAAGTGCCAGGGCTGCTAGTCAGAGATGTGGCCACTTTGCGACCTGGTGTCCTTCAGCACCCCCAATTTTGCAGCTCTCTGCTTGGGGCTCTCTGGTTGTAGGAGCACGTCCGGTCCACCTACCCAGGAGTTCACACTGCTGGGAACAGAGAGTTGGTGCTCACTACTCTGGACTCCTCCTCCTTGGGGTGTGGCCACTGTAAAGCTGGTGCTGGGCATCCTCCCAGAGGCTTCCAGGGGCACAGAAGCCCAGGTACCCACCCAGGTACAGCACCTCCCACAGACACTGGCTTTCCTCCCATCCCTTATCAGTATCCTAGGATCCACTCTACATTTTCATCTCAGAGCCTGCTTCTAGGAGAACTTACCTGAAGCCAGGAGAGAGGTCCTCAGGGAGGTGAAGGGTGCATGGCACAGGCACGCGGTGGGCGTGGCCATCCCTGTGCAGCCGCTCCAGCTGCAATGACATCAGAAGTGGGGGGAGGTTGAGAGGACCCGAGGTGACACATACAGGTGTCTGATGGTGTCCGCTGGATCTGGCAAGAAGGGGGACAGTTCACTGATTTTAAACTGCCCCCAAATAAGTATTTACCCGGCGCAGAGGCTATGTTGAGCGTTACGTGGGAATCGATGCAGTTGTAAGTCTCACCGTTGTGACTCAGGCACTATTAATGTGGTCCACATTTTACAAATGAAAAAACAGAAGCACATAAGGATGAAATAAGCTGCCTCAAGTAATAGAATAACAAAAGGCCAGAGGCAGGACCTGGATCCAAGGCAATCTGCATCCAGATTCTGCGTCTGTAAGTTAATGGTTGAAGATGATTCAGCTTAATCATTGCTGTTTGCAGATTTACCATGACCTGATTTAATTTTAGGGGACAGATCCATTCAACCCCCCTGTTTCATTGACCACCTCCAGACCCAGCTTCTTAGTTGAGTGTGTGTGTGTGTGTGTGTGTGTGAGCACTGGGTGTTGGGAGCATGGGAGCTGGGGGTGAAAACACGGTGACCCCCTTTCCCTGCCGTGTTGTTCCCTCAAAGAAATAACTTCCGACCCTGTGTAATCAAAGCAGAATCTGGATCTGAGTCTCTCATCTGGGTTTGGGTCTTTTTCCAGGACCAGAGGCTGTTTCTAAATTAGACTCTAACTTACTGGCCATCAAATAGCACAAGGCAAACAACTTTTTGATGAGTTAAGTGTAAATGAGTCAGAGGCAGAGAGATTAAATTCTCCCTCAAATACACATGGGTTAAAACAATTATAGTCTCTAGAGAGCCTGGCTCCTTGAGGACAGAGTTTTTGCCAAGTCAGCACTCTGGAGAAAGAGTCTGTGACTCTGCCAAACCCCAAGCGCCACTGGCTTCCTTGCCTTAGCTTCTTGCTGAACCCAGGAGGAATCTGTCTTCCTAAATCCTCGCTGTCTGTCGGAGCCGAGAGCCCATTTCTGTGCAAATGATTCATTGTTATAATTTGTGCCACCTCCTCACAGACTCAGGGACTTCTCATTTTTTACATCAGTTCCTATGTAGTATTTCAACAAGTCTTTTTTTCCTCCCCTGTCTCACTCCTGCCCTTCCGTCGTCTCTGCCAACAGATTCAAAACAGGAGTCCGCAACAGGGCTCTCTTTGTCTAGCCCTGAATCTCACTCTCTCTGCCTCTGGCAGTCTATTTCTGACAGGTGCAGAGCAAGCAGGAGGAATGACAGCATCATGCAAAATGCAAGCAAATATAGTAGTGTGCCTCATCACTTCTCCTGCTGGTGTCCCTTTGGGTTACAGTGAAGTTACCTTTGGGGACGACTTTGTTCTTTTACTTAAACAAAGAAGTCACTGTGGATATCATTCACCACCCCCGATCCTACTGTTAAGAGTGTAACAATGAGAAAAGGGTTAGAATGATTTTGAGTATCTTAGATACTTCCCATTTCAGGGTTTGGGGTAAAAATGTGTCCCTCATCGCAAGTGGCTAGATGGATGCGAGGGCAGGAGGACCACTGAGGTGTCCCTGAATATTGGTGGCAGAGGGCCAGTTTGCTCAATTACAGGCAATTCTACTTCTGAGGTGGGTGACATAAACAACCCAGAGCCAGGAAAACAAATCTCTTCTCTTTGTATTTTAATACCAATAAATATGGCTCCGAAAATTGAGCCAGCGGCACTTGCCAATTCCTTTGTGTTCGGAGTGGATTTTAATGAGCACCCAGAGGGTAGTTGTCTCTCCCAAGATTTTTGCAGCGTGTCCAGATGACATCTCAGGAGAACTCCACCTCTAGAACCTATGACATCCACACCTGTGACATCCCGGAGGACTGGTCCACTCAGACACTTTCTGCCTGTGGCTCCTGGACGGTAGTTGGATCCGAATCCAGAACGAATTCCAGGGAACACGCACATCAACTTGTCAAACGTTCTGCTGGGCTGGTGACATATGTTGGCACAGGATCGTGCCCGGAGAACAGGCTGCGTGTGGCTCATGGAAGGATGCTGGAGTGCAGCCTGCTTGACACCGAGCCGTACATGTGCAAGCCATGGTGAAGTTGAACAGCAGATGGGAGACTCTACCAAACCTTTTATTGGCCATATGTCACTTTTGAGTGTTGGCCAACAAACTAAAATTTCAGCTAATATATAATGATTTAAACAGCAAAAAGAGCAGCTGCACTTTGATTTTTGATTTCTTTCCTCCCAACTTTCCCAGCTCTCTGGAGTTTCTTGAGCTCTTTTCTTAAACCCTAACTCTCTCTGAATCTCCGCCAGGTGGCTTCATCTTCAGAACTACACTGCTAGTTACATCCAGCTTAGCTGGTCACTCTCCCTATTCTTTCTTCCCTCGAGGGCTGAGTTTTCTAACTTCTTCGTGGTTATAATTACTTTTTAATTTGTTAAGAAAATGGTACAAAGCACAGAGTTGAATATTTTTATACTTTTCCCGGCTTAGCTGTCTCTCTCTCTCTCTTTTTTGTCCTAAATCCTTCTTGGGTTAGGTCCCCATGCATTCTTTTCGGGGCACCTGGGTTGGCCTTCGAAAGAGCTAGTCCTTGGAGTAGACTGTGGGAGGGCAGCTTGCTCTGATTTATGAGGACATGACCTGAGATGGAGCTCCTCTGGAAAAATTCAGCTGTTTTACTGTCAGAATCATCTAGAAGGAAATGATTGATGTCAGGAATAAGGAAAGCAGGCCACCTCTTGGCTCTTTAGTCTCTGCTGGCTCTTCTATCCCACACACTTGAAGTGCCAAGTTTCTACTCCCAGTGGCCTTGGACATGCTAGCCGGTTTAGTGCTTGAAGCCTCATGGAAGAAGAGGCTTCTTGTTAAACACTGAGGGCTGTACAGTTGTTTCTGGGGTCAGTGTGCTGGAAAAGGGAAAGGAGTGGGAGAACAATATGAATTTAAACTTGCACGCTTGCCAGCCACTAACCCAATAACTCAATTTAGGAATACATGATTGCTGAAGTTATACCATCATAAAAGGGCTCTATAGTTGTCACTCTATGAAACTCCAACTCAGGTTTCTACGTATTAATTCCGGTAAAACTCAGCCACCTCCCTAATGATACTCAAAAAATTTCAAATGGCATTGTGAATAAAAATTATAGCGGAGTACATCAAACTCAATGATTTCTCTAACATCTGGAGAAAAGCACATTAAATGGGGAGTAAAATGCACATTCATCATGTGTGTTTGGGTTTGTTTTCTGTTTTTACGAAGAGAGGAAGTAAGAACTATTTTTCCTGTAGGGATTTTTAGTTATCTGTTCCTGTGCTAAACTGGACACCTCACAGAAGAATTATGTTTCTGTATTTATAGGGTTGATTCTCTTTGTAAGTCTGATTAAGGTTTTGTCCTGTAGCAACTTTGCTTTGGGGAATTTATCCAGAGATAGAACTGCTGTGTGAAGCAACATGTGGACACAGTTAACTGGTTCAGCATTATTTATGAAAGCAGGAGATTGGAAACAACCCAAGTATTCATCAGTGGAGAACAAACTACATTATAATATATCCACACACTGAGTGCAACCTCAAAGAGAGAAGACGGTCTCTATATCCAGAGACAGAAAAAGCTCCAGGACACTTGTTAGTAAAATTCAGGCATAGAACACCATATGCAGGGCACTACATTTTGATCCAGGTAATAGGCGTATACACACAAAGAAACTTTAGAAGGATACATTAAAAAGTAGGCTCATAGGAGAGCAAGAACAGAGACCACAGGAGAGAATAAGCCATTTGCTTCTTTTTTAAAAAAATTGAATGTAGGGGCGCCTGGGTGGCTCAGTGGGGTAAAGCCTCTGCCTTCAGCTCAGGTCATGATCCCAGGATGCTGGGATCGAGCCCCACATTGGGCTCTCTGCTCCGCGGGGAGCCTGCTTCCTCCTCTCTCTCTCTGCCTGCCTCTCTGCCTACTTGTGATCTCTGTCTGTTAAATTAAATACATAAAATCTTAAAAAAACAAACAAACCCTGAAGACTTAAAAAAAAATTGAATGTATTTGATATACAACATTGTATACATTTAAGGTATAAAATGTGTTACTTTAATATAGTTATATATTGTGATATGATTGCCATTGTATTGTTATCACATTACATAATTATAGTACAATGTTGCCTATATTCATTTTTCTGTGCATTATATCACTATGGCTTATTTATTATTCATTGCAAGTTTATAACCTTAAATAACACCACTTTATCCTCCCATCTACTAATTCCTGTTAACTACCATTTTACTCTTTTTTTTTTTTTTACGAGTTAGGCTTTTTCCTATTCGGCATGTAAGTGAGATCATGTGGTATTTGTTTTTCTCTGTCTGACTTATCTCACTTAGCATAATGTGCTCAAGGTCCATCCATGTTGTTGCAAATGGCAGAATATCCTCCTTTCCTGTGGTTGAATAATATCCCATTGTATATATATGCACACGTACCTCACCTTTTTTAATCCATTCACCCACTGATGGGCATTTAGGTTGTTTCCATATCTTGGCTATTGTGAATAATGCTTCAGGTCACATGGGAATGCAGATATCTGTTTGAAATACTGTTTTCCTTTCCTCTGGGTTTGTACCCTGTTGCCACTCACTTCTTAATCTCTTGGAATCTGGCTTTTGTACCCACTGTTCTGAGGAAAATTTTCCCTACTGGCTCACCTATCATGAATGTTCGAAATGCCAAACTCTCAATGTTTTGCTGCTCACTAACTGTGTGTGCTTGGGAATGCTGTTTAGCCTCAGCAGATAGAGGGAAGGAGGGAGCTAGCGTTTCTGAGTGCCTGCTATTATTGTATAAGTATCTCTTTTAATCATTACAGTGGCCTGTGAAAGAGGTGCTATTATTATCTCCATTTCACAGATGAGGGAATTGAAGCTTGGTGAACTTAACTGACTTGCTTCAAGCCATATAACTCCTCAGTTATGGGGTTAAGACATGAACGTCAGATGGCTAGTCTCTAAGGCTAGCATATGAGGACGTTGTGTGAAGGACAAATACAGCAGTGTCTTCATTCACCATTGTCGCCTGGCTCTCCACTGCACTATTCCTTCCACAACTCCAGCTGCTCGTTTCCTAACTCTTCTGTTGGCTCTTCTTCCTTCCCTTCACAGGACATTGTCTCCAAGGCCCTGTCCTTGTCCTCCTGTCTCTAGCTAACTCCCTTCCTCCAGAAGAGCTTTGATCTTCCCTGTGGGGGTTTCCTTTCCAAGTCTGTGTCTATACCTTCAGACATTTATTTCCATTTGCTTGATGGACATTGTCACGCAGACATCTAGCTGGAACCTGAGCACCAGTATTTCCCGAGTCAGATATATTATCTTTATGCTTATAATCTGGTTCTTCTCCTTGCTTTCTTTTTCTGATAATACTACCTCCCCAACTCCACATTTCTTAGGCTCAAAACCTTAGAGAAGACTTTGATTTTTGTTTTCTCCTTTGCTACTAGTTTCCTGTCAGTAGAAAAATTTGCTGTTTTGACTTTGACTAAATTCATGTAGCTTTCTTATGCATTACATCTTGCCTGGGGAGTTCTCTCTTCACTGACCAACTCACCTCCAGCTTTGTTCCTCTGCTGAGTATTTAAGTATCTGACAAATAATCTTCACAAAGAGTGGTGCTCTTAAGATCTATGTGAGGAAAAGTTTAAAATGTTAATGAGGAACACACACAGAAAAAGTCTTCATAAATGGAAAGGCCAGGAGCATAAATTATTATAAAGTTGCCAATTCTCCCTAAATTAATCTATAAATTTAGTAAGGCTTCAATAAAAATATCAAAAGGGTTTTTTTTTTTTTTTTGTATTTTTCTGTAACCAGATGAGCTGATCTGGGAGTTTTTATAGAAAAATAGTATGATAAAATATTGCAGGACATTCTGAAAGGGATAACTAAAAAGGGGGGGATGAATCCTAAGAGATAATAAAATTGTTAAAATGTGACAATATTTAACATAGCTTAACTATACATAATAAATGAGAACAATTAATAGAATAGAATCAGAAATTGATCCTAATACTTTTATGAAAAGTTAGTGCTTGAAAAAGATTGCATATCTAAATTGGTGGGGAAAGATTTACAATTTAACAAATGGTATTGGGACAATTGGGCAGCCATCTGGAAAATAATAAAGTTGTATTCTCCTAACTCTTTAATCCAAAATAAGTGCCAGATGGACTCTCAACATGAAAATTAAACTATCAAGGTTCTAGGAAAAAAATAAAAAAAATTTTATTAATGATCTTGGAGTGGAGAATAACTTTCTAAGCATGATAAAATTCAGGATACATAAAAGAGAAGATGGATACATTTGGCTCTAAAAATCAAGTTTCTGCATGGTCAGAAATACCGTAAGTAAAGTCAAAAGACAAATCATAATCAAGAAAAATATTTGTAACAAACTTGTCAGACAAAATGCTAAACATGTTAAAATATAAAGAACTTATACAAATGAATAAGAAAAAGATCAACAATCTTACTAGAAAAGCTGGCAAAGGCATGAGCAAATAACTCACAAAAAGAAATACAAATGGTACTAAGATAGTTGAACAGAAACCTAGGTCCCTCCACAATAAGTAAATGTAAACCAAAACTGCATTTTCAGCTAATATCCAAGGTTTCTTAAAATGTATTTTTGACAAGGATATAGAAAAACAGACATTTGTACATTTTTAAGGTATGTAAATTGATACAACCTCTAAAGAGAGAATTTCAGAATATTTATCAACACTTAAAGTGTGCATACCCTTCCAATCATCAGTTCCATGTTTAAAATTGTCTCCTACAATTCTGCTTCAGCTTGTGCCTGAAGAAATGTATAAGGATATTAACTAGAGCACTAAGTACAATAGCATATTTTACTATCTCAGAAAAAAAAAAAAAAAAGGAAATAGTAAAGCATGGAACCTGCCATGTTTAGCCTCTACTCAAGCCCCCTGATTGTTTCTCATCAGGTATGGAAAGTTTTGTAATCTGGCCCCAGCCTGCCTTTTCTGTCTTGCATCTTGCCTCTCTCTACACTTCTTATACTCGGTCAAAGGAGCGCATTGCTGCTCTGCACATTTCTATCTTCATACCTCTCTTTGTCCCGAACCTCCTGCTGACATGTCCTTTTCCTCCTCTTCTTCTTCTATGAGAGTCCCAACTCTCCTTTATAACTGGACTCACGTGCTACCTCTTCTGAAGACATCCTTGAACCCTTGACAATTCCCCATCCCTACTTGAAAATCTCTACTGGGAGTTATACGCAAACAATGGATCTTGAAACCCTACATCAAAAACTAATGATGTACTGTATGGTGACTAACATAACATAATTAAAAAAATAAGTAAGATAAAATTGATTATGGTGATGGTGCACCAACCACTCTGTGAATATACTAAAAACCATTGAATTGTACACTTTTACTAGAAAACAAAAACAAAAACAAAAGAAAATCTCTATCTGTTATGACTTTTGCCACAGCATTCTAAGGTTGTCTCTGGAATGACAGTGATATTTTGATGTCCAATCTTTGATGTAACTGTTTTTTTAAAAATTTTATTTATTTATTTGACAGGGAGAGAGATCACAAGTAGGCAGAGAGGCAGACACAGAGAGGGAGAAGCAGGCTCCCTGCTGAGCAGAGAGCCCGATGTGGGGCTCTATCCCAGGACCCTGGGATCATGACCTGAGCTGAAGGCAGAGGCTTAACCCACTGAGCCACCCAGACGCCCCTGCTGTAACTGTTTTAACCTGGGGACACTTTGATACAACCTACAGAAGACAGTATTAACTTATCTTTCCCCCAAGAATGAAGATATCTTCATTGCTTGTTTCTGATTATCTAAGTAATATGCATATACTTAAAAAAGTGGAAAATCTGAAGACTCACTCCCATATGCATGTGTGTGCATATGTGTGTGTATGCGTGCGTGTATATATGTGTGTGTGTGTGATAGAATAAAGGAAAAATAAATTTCCTGAAACAGATCCCTGGGTCAAAGAATACACGTATTTAAAATTTTGACATATGCTGCCAAACTGATCTTTAGGAACATTTGTAATTCATTCAAGAGTAGTCATTGGGATCCGAATGTGTGCCAGGTACTGGGTGCTGGGTATTTGGGATACAATGGCGAGTAACAGCAGGTGTGGAGTCTGGTGTGAGTGTTACTGAGGAGAAACAGAGAGTCCTGGTAGGAAGGACAGTTGAGAGGATTTGGCGTAGGAGGAGTTCAAGGGTAGCTTGGTGGAGAAAGAGACGTTTTAGATAAGGTTGAAAGCTCAGCCACAGCCTGTGCAAATGTGGCCACAGGGGCTTGTAGAAGGTGTGCGTGGCTGGTGTGGGAAGGGAGAATAGCTCCGTGCAAGCTCAGGCTGGAGGTATGGGAAGGGAGCAGGACACAGACGCATTTGTAGGTCTCGTGAAGGATCTTATTGTTCCAACAGCAAGGGGAGATAAACAGGGTTTAGAGAGTGTGTTTGTGTAAAAGCATAAATTTGGCTGAGTGGAGAACTGATGAACAGGCAAGAATGAACAGGGTTGACATGTTAGGAGGCTATTGTAGTTGTCCAAGTGACATGTGACCCTAGCTTAAACTAGTCTGACTTTCAGACAATAATAAGGTAATCAAGAGAGAAATATAGGAAAGTGGATGATTTTATAGTTTTACCAATGAATACCAGTATCAGAGTGGTGTTGCTGATCTTTTCGATCTTTGCCAAACCAACGTGTGTGAGGGATATATTATACGTAATATGGGTCACATGTGTAACTTAAATAATTTTCCTTTGATTATTAGTGAGGTTGAACATTTTTTTCCTATTTTATTGACTGCTTCTTCTCTTGAATTATCTGTACCTATCCTTTGTCCATTTTCCTTTTCTTTTTTTCTTTTTTAACATTTTATTTATTTATTTGACAGAGAGAGATAGTGAGAGAGGGAACACAAGCAGGGAGAATGGCACAGAGAGGGGGAAGCAGGCTCCCCTTTGAGCAGGGAGCCCAATTCAGGGCTTGTTCCCAGGACCCTGAGATCATGACCTGAGCTGAAGGCAGAGGTTTAATGACAGACCCACCCAGGCACCCCTCCTTTGTCCATTTTCTTATTGGTATACTTGCCTTTCTTCTGTTTCAGGATCCAGTCCAGGATCCCACATTGCATTTAGTTTTCATTTCTCCATTGTCTTCTCAGGTCAATGAACGTTTCTCTAGTGTGTACACTTTTATTAATGAGTTGAATAAACCATTGTGATATTGACACAAGGCAGAGTGTGATAAGAATCCAAGTGTGAAATTAAGGTAAACTTAAACCAATTAAAAAATAAAGCAAATGACAATGTGTGATACATGTTGCAAATATTTATCCAGTCTTTTTATTTTTTTTTTAAACTTGGGTGTTTGTGTATGTATGTTTATGCTGAATGCCACTGTCGTGTTACCATCTTTTCCTTTATTATTGCTGGCTTTCATATAGTGCTTAGAAATCCCTCCAACCCAACAGACAGAACTATCTATGTGGATTGTCTTTTACAACCATATATTTTCAGGTTATGTCAAGTAAGATGCAAAACAGACGTCTTTCCCCTGTTGCTTATTCTTGTCTGCCCTCCACTTCACCAGATGGGGCGATAAAAATCAGTGCTGAGGTGGTGCTTATGATATAAAATCAGCAAAGTCAAAATGACTTTGACTCCCAATTGATTTGAATTTGCACTGAACCTGTGTCCTCAGTATTCTTTAATTGTCTTATCAATTGTACCAGATCACGAGTTCCTTGAGACCACATCCGTCTCCTTCTGCATAATACCCATGTAGCTGGGTCCTCCTTTGAAATCTCTGCCAACAGATCATTTCAGTGCATGTATTCCATGAAGAAAACTCTAACTCTAAACATTGATGAAAATGTAGATTTTCTCGAAAGTTTTGTGAGGTTTTTCTTGGAAAGGAGAATCCCTTCAAGAGAACCAAGAGAATTTCTTTGAAGGGAGAATCCACCAAATCCACAGCATGACAATCAAATGTCTGTATCAGGAAGTACGCTTGTCCACTTCCTCTTCCCCTCTCTTCGGCAGCCACTCTCCAGTGAGAGTAAAAGTCTAATCTGCAAAATAAAACACACCATAGCAGCCTAATGAGGGTCCCATGAGTTTTTTTAAACTTCCTTTAAGGGTTTCAGTTTATCTATGAAGGTTGTCTCCCTTGGTGTTTTTATCAGAGAACTTTGTGCATGACAGACAATATGTGCTTGGGGAAACCAATGAGGTAGGCAACAACGCTGTTCTGATGCTGGACTGAGGCAGAGACTTAGTTGGTATCTAGGAGGTAAAAAGGGCTTTCCTTTTCTCATTCCTTCTTGTCTCTACTTCATGGAGAGAATTAGGACTCTTTTGGAAACCCACCATACTTTTATGGGCTATCAGATTAAGTTAATTGTAATAAGGATCTATTTTAAATTCTCACCAAAGGGCTTAGTTCCTAAAGAAGCATTTTCGTAAATGGTCCCTTAGCACAGACAAGAGGACAGTGTTATTGCAAAGTGAGCAGATGGTCTGGGTGTATGGATAACATCTCTCTGTCTTGGGTGGCCAGCCAGATGCAAATCCATTTGGGATAAAGTCTTCAGGCTAGAAGCCAATGGCCCCCAAATGGGAAGTTTTATTGTTTCCCTGAGGAGTACGAAGAAAAGAGCTGAGACACTGTGCACCTCTGGTCAAAGTGGATGGAAACATTCTTGGTTCTGAGGAGCAAGCCAAGTGCACACATGTGAGCAAACCAGATTACAGGGGGTTGGAGGGTAGCTGCTTGGTGCCTCATCCAGGCCTGGGCTAGGAGCAGAAACATAGGACTTTTGAGTTATCACCTGAGCACTGGGTCACAAGATGGGTTCAAGTTCAAGTTCAAGTTCTCAGAAGACGCATGCACTGGCACCAAAATTCTGGCCCAATGGCAACTGCAGTCATTTTTCTTGTTTTCCTCCCCTCTTTCACTTTCTAATGGCCTCATCCTGCTTCCTGGGCCTCATCCCCCTTCATTTACCTATAACAAGTTTGCCTTGTGTGAACTTCACTCTTGTTAGTGATATGACATCATTTTCTGTTCACTCTAGTTTCCTCATCTGAAGACAATGGAAGGAAAATCACGAGAGAGCCTGTGGAGAGAGTGACCAATGCAGTACCGGGCACCCTGCAGGTGTTCCTATGGCCCATTTTAGGAGACCCTAAGGCTGATTGCAGCTCTCAAGACACCCAACGCTTCCTCAGTTCCCAGACCATTGGCAAGGGTGTTCCTTGAGCAGAGCAGTGGGGATGGTGGGAGCCTTGTCCTTTCCTGATTCTTTGCCATGTCAGAGTCCTCAGCGTTTAAATATCTTGTTATGTTGAAGACCGAGATGATGGCTCCCTGGCACTTCTTCATATGCAATAGCCCACAAGCCCTTGCTGCTGCTCACCTCTCTGCATAGTAGGACAATGCGCTGGGGATAGCTGCAGGAACCCTGGGAATGAGCCAGAAGATTCAAAGCTGTAACTGACTTAATGACCCCGAGGAGCTGGGGGTGGCTGTCTTGAGAACTATAAAAGAAAGAAAGAAAAAAAAGAAAAACAAGAAAAAAAAAATCCCAGGCCCCAAAACAAAGACAGATGTTTTGACCTAGGAAAAAAGCATAAGGAACAGTTTAGCCATTTGTTGTCCTAACAGCAAATAGATACTTAATTGGCCTAAAATAAATTCAAAGATATTTTATATCTACCTAAAAGTTGACCCAAAAAGGAAGATAAATGAAAATCGAATCCTCTGGACTTCTCTATTTTCCCTCCTGTCTGTCTTTCTTTTTTTCTTCTCCTCCTCCAATACAGTATATTGCATATACAAGTGTAGATTGCATATACAATAAGTCTTCTTAAGTATTTCACAGGGCTGAGGCTCAGGCTCAGGTAAGCTGGAACCAGCACTATGGTAGATGTCATCCATGAGTGGGAATCTTGGCAATTCCACCCCACATCTTGTGCTGCCCCTCCTGTCCGTGAATCTCTGTGAATTTAGTTTGCAGTGTCGTGTGTTAATGACGTCGGGGGAAAAGCATCTGAGGAATCGTGCAAGGAGCCCATGCCTGGGGTTCAGGACACATAGGCTAGAGTTCCAGTTGGCTCCTAACGGACGTGTAACTTGGAGAGTGTAACTCAAGCTCCTGCAGATTCCCCTTGCTAGGGTCTCTTCCTTGTCTACTAGTTGAAGTGTATGCCTTGGGCAGAGCGGCTTTTTACAGTCATGAAGGTTAAGGAGCCTGCTCTGGGGGCAAGTTGGGATTGAAATCTGCCCTTTGCTGCCTTTACCAAGACTCTGCCTCGCCCGAGGGGAAACTTCCTGAGACCCTGATAATGAGCCTGGGCAAAGGGCCTCCCTTAATGTAGGGCAGAGATAAAGAGAAGGGACAGCATTTTTGAGGGCTTGGGACCTGAAAGCCCAATGATGTCACTGTTTGCAGGATGCTCAAGAGGGACCAAAGATCAGAGAAGTCTGGGGGAGACAATGTGGAGTTTAGGAGAAGGAGGAGGAGACTGAGAGTCGGTGGGGAGAGGAGTCCTGGGAGAAATCTGCGGGAGGCAGATATCTCTGATGTCTCTGAATGTCAGGGTGACTTGGAGAGAAGCCTAGCCTCAATTCAGTGATAAGGCACAGAGGAACCAGACAGGGAGGAGGGTTTGTGCACACAGGCCAACACCATTCTGGCAGATGCTCCGTTCTGCTGGGGTGTTGAGGGAGGCTGGGCATGGCAGGCTGGGGCACAAGCTGGGGGCAGCTGGGGATGAGAGGAGAACGAGAGGATGAAACAGACCCCATGTCTCCATGCTGAGGTAATGCGTGGCCGTGATTTATCCACTTTTTATAGTTGAAGAGAGTGTGTCCCTTAGAGAGTTTACACCGTACCAAAGTGGATCACTTTGTGCCTAACTGAGCCTGACTGACTGGCTTCAGGCTGTGTTTGGAGGTTCTGAGATGGGGAGATGCTGAAGAGAAGTGACAGGGAAGATGGAAGGTGGTGTTGAAGGGAGGGAGGCCCTGTACTTGGGATCCCCTAAACCTGACCTGTCTCAGAGAGTGACATGGTTATGATCCTGGGGAAGGACATGTGAATACACTGAAGACACGACTGCAGAGCTGGGTTAACCCCAGACTTCTGTGGGGAGTCTTTGGAAGGGGCAAAGCCTGGCTCCGTTTGGAAAATCCAAGGGAGTGAATCGGTACCTGAGGGTGAAAGTCTGTGGAGAGGGCATTTGTGACCCAGAGCTGGGTTGGGAAAGAGTGTTGTCTGTGCTCAGCTGGAAGGTCTGGTTTATTAGATGGGATGGCAGAGGCAGGCAATACAAGTAAGGTGCCACTACAAACTGCCTCCGGTGCAGGGCTGGGCCGAGCTCACTGTGGGAGGTGGTGAAACCCTGTACTCTGGGTGACACCACTGAGCTCGCACCCTGGACTCTCCCAAAATGTGCTGAAGAGGTCTGCCTGTAAGCCACGGGAGCTGAGGGCCCATAATCGGCACGGTGACCGTGAAAATCTCAGAGAAGAGCAAAGGGCTGAGAGCAATTCTGTTTTACCACCCACTTTGGAGGCTGAGGATGACAAGGGGAGTGGAAAGGAGGCCATTTTGTTATGGAGGGAGGACAGGACTGGGTTAGGTAACTTAGAAGACAGTTGCTGGCCCTCCCTCAGGCAGCTGACCTTATTACCAAATGGGCCCCTTAGTCTAGAAGGTTCTCTTCAGTTCTCTGAGACTGAGAAAAACGTCACGCCCTGGGCTCAGTACCCTCAGCTCTGACTCCAGAACTCCGGGGGATTGTCTACATCAGCATCACCATGGCAGACGTAACCATCACCCTAGGTGCAAAGCCGACATTTCGACAGCAAGGCCTGACACACCAGCCCCGAACAAAGCCCGGGCGTGTGGGTCCTACATGCCCCTCCACTTCATTGTGATGAAGTGCTGTTCATTCATAGCTGGACCCCAGTACCTGCATACACTATCCAGGGTCTTGACATCATTTTCTTATTTAGTGGATGAGAAATTCAGAGCTCAGGAAGGGTAGGTTGGCCCGCCCAGTGCCATGGAGATAGCAGTCACACCAGACTGAGTTTTTCCTGCTCTACTTGAGTTCCCCGAATTAAGTCCATCTCCATAGTCACTTAGTCACTCCTCGAATTGCTCTAATTTCCTCAAACTCTCAAATTGTTATTTCACTAAAGTGAATTCTATTCCTTGTACCTGCTAACTCCAATACCTTCATGGAAATATTAGTCCCTGGAACAGACTGACTTCTAAAAACGTTCTCAAATTCAGATTTATAGGCCAGAAGAGAAAACCAGATTAAGTTATATTCTGATGTGTCTTTAAATCTACCATAAAACCAAAAATCTTTAATGAACCAGAAAATGCACAAAAACCATTAAGTTAAAAATAAACTTTAAAAATTGACTGGTAGTCAACAAGAATAATAGAAGATATAAAACCTGCTGACTAGAGCAGTGATTATATTATATTGATCTAAAGGATTAAGGCAAAGAGAGGGAACTCAAGGATACACCATGATGAATGTTTGCTGCCCATTGAATGAAAACTTCTGGGAATGATGGGTGCTTAGGGTTTAGAACCTCAGGAGGAGACTACCTTCTCCCTACCTTCACCATGAAGAAGTTTGTCCAACAGACTATACCCCAAAGCAGTTTTACTAGCAACGTCTGATGTGGCCATACGATCAAATCAAGTCAAATGCTTTGTAAACTATGAAGAGCTTTACAAATGCAAGTGGCGCCTTGGTTCTAGGGGCCAGAGTTTAGGTCTCAACCACTGTTTTATCCTCAGAGGGCCTGGGCACAATAAGTATTTGTTGAACAAATGAGACAAATAATCTACAGATAATACTCTTTTGATATTATTCCTTCTGATTATCCTCAAAGATTTTTGGGGGAGGGGGTTGGCTGCCACAGGATACTCATTTGCTCTATACTTACAACCTAAAAACTGCCCTGGATGGTTCTGTTGCTTCCTATTCTATTTGGAGGAACCTACAGAAAAGGGTCCTTTTACTGAGAAGGAGGATGGAGGAGATGACATCAACAGTCCTTTCAAGAGCCGAGACTCTATGACTGAAGATGCACTGGCCTTCTCTGGTGACACAACGTAATTTGCCCCCTGCTTTGCTCACTGCCTTCCTCCTCTCGTGGCCTGGCTGAAATATCTTAGAATGTTCATTTCAGCTCCTAGAATCCCAGGCATCACTTGATTTCTATGATCCAGTTCTTGGAATTTTCTTTCCCAAACCCTCAATAAATCTACAGAAGGTACTTTGAAATAGTTTAGGTTTCTCTTGAGGGTGGACTCCATCCATTCATTTATTCAACTGATACTACTGATCACTTACAAGGTGCCAGGTGCTTCACTATCACTGAAGATCTGGTCCTAAACAACACAGACAAGTTCTTCTCATAGAACTTGAATGTTGATGATTGGGAGAAGTGCCCCAGTGATGTGGGCTCTGCTAGGACTGACCTCTACCTCCCCACCCCATCCCCCGGCCAGCTTTGCAGTAGTAAAGGGAACAATAGCATGTCTGATAAGTCTGTATAAGTGACAGAGGTGACATCAAGGATCTCGCGGTGTTAGGATTATTAATTTTGTCTTTATATAGTTTTGAGGATCCTTTACATTCTAGTTAGACAAAGGCTGCTAGTATAAAGGGCCACGTGGGATAGGAGGACCTGCTTCCAGCCATGACTGCCTCCCAGCCCAGTACCTCCGGGGGAGGTGTGCAGCATAAATGGGATGATTCTGACACTTTCTGGAACTCTTTGGGTTAAGACTTAGGGTCAATGTTCTGCTACCTTGTCATCAAAGAGTACCGTGGTGTGGATATTTTCTTTATCTGGAGCCTTGTAGCATAGTAGCTAAGAGGCATGAGATCTCACCTGTGTCCTTGGGTCTCCCAAGACCTTCTTCTAGGGGTAGAGTACAGCCAGGTTTTGATCTGTCCTGTGAGCTCTGGGACAATGCTTTGCCTCATGGAGCAGCAAGCTTTTGCACCCCCTTACTTTGGTGTCCTGCAAAGAGCTTGTGGGGAAGTTATGCTCCCCACCAATTCTCCTTGCCTTTCTGGGCTATAGGAATGTCTTTGGTGAGACACTATCCAAACTTCCACAGAGCTCTGAGGAAAGGAGACAAATCAGTGATGGGTTAACTTCTGGGGTTCTGTGTGATGGAGTATTTCACTCTAAGTCTGGGATGACTCCAGCTAAATTGTTAGTTTTATTTTTAGGAGCCCTTGAATAGGTCTGACCTGGTCATCAGAACTACTTTGGGAAGATGGCTCCATTCTACAAAGATCCCAGGGAGCACAACTCATTTGGTCAAAGATTCAGGAACTCCAAGAGATGGTTTCATCAGCCATCAAAATAAACTAATCATAACTCCTTGAAGCCACCTAACATCTGTTCTGGAAAAATGTGAGGTTACAAATGCAGAAAATAATCAAAATAAAGAATTGGTGGTTGGTGTTGGGGGACTATGGGAAGAATGACATTTTCCCACAAGATTTACCTTTGCTGTAACAAGAATTTATCTTGTTGGGCTCTGTCTGTTTCATCCTATCCTGTTGCCTGACGATATATACGTTGCCTTCCTGATAGTCAGAACCCTGCCTTCCATTTTCCCTTTTCCCATCCCTCCCTTGAAGCGGGGAGGCAAACAACCAAGACACAAAGGAACGAAGCCAAATACTACAAAACATTAATAGAATATTTGCTCCAGATGAGATTTTTAAAGAGGCACTTTAAATGCAGCAAAGACCTAAGCACTCACATCAATGTTCCTGTAAGCAGAAAATAAAATCTACAAATAAAGTTTTAGTGGAAGGTGTATCACTTTATTTTATTAGTATTCATATTCCAAACTCATATATGCAATTGTGGAGAACTTCATGAGGCGATTTTGCTCTTAGGAAACAGAAAACAACCCCAGACCAGCCTAATAAACATTCAAAATCTCATCCATGCCTGGCACAGGTGTTCTCCACTTGCCACACTTGCCACCTGTGCTGATGTTTAGTGGCCTAGAGCTCCAGGCACCTTCATAATTTGTGCTCTGGCTTTGCATCCCACATGCCACTGCAGTGAAATGGCCCAATTTGTCCTGGCTCTGCGCTGGAGGGGACAGGGTCCCTAGGATCCTCCTAGCAATATACCTGTCTTCCAGTTTACTATATTTATAGTCAGAATGACACTCCTCCTAGCATCCCTAACTGTTCAAGGACAGGTTAACTCTGAAGAAGGGTGTTTGAGGGTTTCCTAGACTGCTCTGTTGTTTGATCTGGGCTCTGACTCACAGCTGTGTGCAAGTGAGGTCTTTAAACCTAGACTTCGGCATTATTCCCTGAGCAGGTGCGAGATTATGAGTCAATGTGCATACCCCGTCCGAACAAGGGGAGTTTTATTTTTTTGACAAACTGATCAAGATCCAATAGAGGCTCTATCGGGCTATAGGAAATGCCGGTGCTCTGCTACTTTCCTCAGAATTTCATTCGACCTTCACAAAGGTGTTCCCTTTTTGACCCCAAAGCATCAAGAAGTGACTTTTCCACTTTACAGGCACTTTTATTCCCAAGTCCGGTGTTTCTCTCCTCATTCCACAGCAACTCTAACGATAAACTGAGAATCATTACAAATTCTTGATGGAAGTACCCCCACATTTTAATTCCTTATGGGTATGTGGTGGAGAGCTCAGCTGACAAGAATATTCAGATGAACGACAGGGAAGAAACCTGAAGGAAAACCAAGGATTTCAACAGAATACATTCTGATGGAAAGGAACTCTTAAGATGCCCCAGGGTTTCAATAGCTCCTGGTTGTTTCTAGTTCTGAGACCCAAACCTGGATCTACAGAATCAGAATCTCTGTGGGGAAACCTAGGAATCTGTGTTTTAATAAATAGCTCAGGTAAGTCTGGAAAACACTAGTTGGCTGAGAAAATTCCTCATCTGGACCCAGGACTCAATTTAGGATGGAGCTTCGATCTACTTAAATCCCACTTTGCCTCTCTCCTCAGCTACCTTGCTCCTCCCTGGACATAAGCATTCCATTCTTTCTCCTCCTTGTGTGAGGAAGTGCTTTCTCCAAGTACACATGGACTTCCCTGCTGTACCTTGCTACCACCACTGCCTGGAAAGCTCTTTCTTGCCCCTCCCATTGCCCAGCCCTCCCCTGTCGACTGTATATCAGTGGTAGAGATTTTTTTCCTTCTTCAAGGCTTCCTCTGCCTCTTCTCCTCATCCAGTAGAATGTCTCAGGCAGAGCTAGACAGTTGTCTTCTCTCCAGACCTATCTCTTGGCTCACCTGCAATCCTCTTTAAGGGGGAATTGGATTCCAATCATGAGAAGTTAAAGTGCTATGGCCTGTCACCAGCTGGTGTCTCCTCACCCAGGGATGGTGGGGTGTGGATAAGGAGATGATCTGGTCTCTCAGGAGGCAGACCCTGCAGTTACTCTCACACTCACTAGTTGCACATCACATGTCAAGCCCTTGGCCCGTCCACAACCAGTGTAACCCCTTTCCCTGGTATTTGGCCCAGTTCCCTGGAACTGTTCTGTGGCCCTTTTGCTCTCTCCACCATTGTTGCCCATACAGGATGTGGGTCCCCTCCCCACTGCCTTTGCTCAGGGCTTGAGACAGCCCAGTGTAACCACCATCTTGGGCCGGTCAGTCCCAGTCTGGACTGCTGGGCATAGCCTTCCACTCCAGCTGCTGTGGCCTTGATGCCAGCAGGGGAGAATCTGTGTCCTGTGAGCCTGCGGTGAAAAGGAGGTCAGAGAGGAGGCTTGGGGCCACAGCCCAGCCTCAAAGGGCAGACCTCCCTGGAGACTTGGGAACTGGCCAAGTGGCAGCCCAGGGACAGACATTCTTGGTGTTTCTGCTGCTGCATTTGCCACAGCCTGGGGCTCACCACATTCTCTAGGTCTGCTGTTTGCCCTGCTTTGTTAGCAGATCCCATCTACCCCCAAACCCCAAGCCCTTCTTGTCCTCTGTCCTTTGGCATGGGGGTGGGGGTAAGCGGTGGGGGTTGGAGAGACTGTGGGAGGAGGGAGGGAAGGGATGCACTATGACTTTAGGGGTATGATACTTAGCAGCTAGTCATGGCTCAGTGAAGCTCCCAAGGCTTGGGACCATGGCTGAGGAAGGTTCTCTGTCTTCCCATGTGGTCATTTCTCCAACAGCAGGGAGAAAACTGTGAAAAGGCACAGATGGTGTTATATTCCAGGACCATTTATTAACTCCTTTTTGTATAGATTCTATTCTTTTGCCAATAACCAAAGCTGACTGTTTGCAAGAACAGATACGTGGCTTACACTTTAATTTCTTTCTTCATTCAGCAAATATTCACTGAGAAAGTACTCTGTCTGGACCCTTGGGTAAAGGTGCTGGGAAGACATCTGGGTGGGGCGGGGCGGTGCTGTAGAAGAGACAAGCCTGCAGCGTGGTGCCTGGGGTTGAGTTGGCCCCAACGAATGGCTCTTAAATGGCATTGGGCAATTCTGATATAAGGAAATTAAGGGCCACATAAATGCTATAAACAAAATATACAAGGGTTAGGAACTCTTTCTCTCGGCTGCAGGTAGAGGTAACACTTGGGTTGACCTTAACGAACAGGTGAGTACCTGGAACCATACAGGTGTGGTGAGCACTGTGGGTAGATGTTGACCTGAGTGTATGTAGGGAGATAGGAAAGCTCTAGAATATTTGGGAAGACAGTAATGTTTAGTTTGGCTAAAGCCCAGGGTTTCTTAAGAGAAATAGTGAAAATCCTGGAAAAAATTGGCCAAAGCAAATCTATGGAATGTCTCTGACACAAGATGAGAAGCTTTGACTTGATTTGGTCAGATATTAACTACTGGAAGCTATTCTCCAATAGACAGATGAGTTATGCTTTAAAGAAGCTGAGTCTTCCTTCCAGGCCAGGAAAATCACCATAACAGTATAGGAGAGAAAGAGTACTGGCCGTGTGAATAGAGACAGAGATAGAGATAGAGATAGAGATAGAGATAGAGATAGAGATAGAGATAGAGTGGTCTGGAGGAAGACTGAGCGGGATTTGGCAGTGCCGTGGGGATCAAAGAAAGTAACATATCAGGAAACTGTTGCATGCTTCTCTATACTGACTCCTGTTGGCTGGAAAGCTTCTCAGTTCAATATTCACAAATGTTTATTCGTGCTTATTCTCTTGTCTTGTGTGAGACAAGCAATACAGAACCAGCAAAGGTGATCAGACATAGTCTTTGGTCCAACTGGAAAAGAGACTTAGAGGAGAACACAAGCCAACTCTTCTGTTCCCTCTGGAGAGAAATCAGAGATGATTGAATGCTGTATTTGATATCATCCATGAAGTAGGAATGAGGAAAAAAAGGATCAGGGTTCCCTGTGAATACATTGAATAGTTTAATGATTTTGTTTGGCTTTGTTTCATTCAGAGGTATTTCTTTTGACTCTAACATGGGATGTATATTGAGTCACAAAGGGGAGTTAAGAGATTGTCTCCCTCCTGCTTCCCCAGGCTCTCCCAGATTTTAAGGATGTTCAGAGAAGTCTGAAACACATGGCAGGGCTGGCTAAAGAAGAGGACATGCTGGGGTCTGGGATTGAAAGGCAGGTCTTGTGCCTCACTGAGCACTGGAGCTGGGTGAGGCAGCATTTAAGTCAGATGGTGGATGGAGTAGGATTTCCATAGGTAGACGTAGAGAAGTGAGAATGGCATTCCTGGTAAGAAAAAGAGGGAGAGCAAAGGTGAGAAGACGGAGATGGTGGGACACATTTGGGGAATGCTACATTGCTTTCTTTGAAAGATGTATAGGCAGGGGTGCATGGGTGGCTCAGCGGGTTAAGCCTCTGACTTTTGATTTTAGCTCACGTCATGATCTCAGGGTCCAGAGATCTGCCCCCAGCATCAGCCCCATGGCAGGCTCTGTGCTCAGCTGGGAATCTGCTCGAGATTCTCTCTCTGTCCTTCCCCACCCCTCATATAAAGAAATAAATCCTTTCAGTGGAACAGAATAGAGAGCCCAGAAATCGACCCTCAACTCTATGGTCAACTAATCTTCGACAAAGCAGGAAAGAATGTCCAATGGAGAAAAGACAGCCTCTTCAATAAATGGTGCTGGGAGAATTGGACAGCCACATGCAGAAAAATGAAATTGGACCTCTTCCTTACACCACACATGAAAATAGACTCCAAATGGATGAAGGACCTCAATGTGAGAAAGGAATCCTTCAAAATCCTTGAGGAGAATGCAGGCAGCAACCTCTTCGACCTCAGCCGTAGCAACATCTTCCTAGGAACAACGGCAAAGGCAAGGGAAGCAAGGGCAAAAATGAACTATTGGGATTTCATCAAGATCAAAAGCTTTTGCACAGCAAAGGAAACAGTTAACAAAACCAAAAGACAACTGACAGAATGGGAGAAGATATTTGCAAATGACATATCAGATAAAGGGCTAGTATCCAAAATCTATAAGGAACTTAGCAAACTCAACACCCAAAGAACAAACAATCCAATCAAGAAATGGGCAGAGGACATGAACAGACATTTCTGCAAAGAAGACATCCAGATGGCCAACAGACACATGAAAAAGTGCTCCACGTCACTTGGCATCAGGGAAATACAAATCAAAACCACAATGAGATATCACCTCACACCAGTCAGAATGGCTAAAATCAACAAGTCAGGAAATGACAGATGCTGGCGAGGATGCGGAGAAAGGGGAACCCTCCTCCACTGTTGGTGGGAATGCAAGCTGGTGCAACCACTCTGGAAAACAGCATGGAGGTTCCTCAAAATGTTGAAAATAGAACTACCCTATGACCCAGCAATTGCACTACTGGGTATTTACCCTAAAGATACAAACATAGTGATCCGAAGGGGCACGTGTACCCGAATGTTTATAGCAGCAATGTCTACAATAGCCAAACTATGGAAAGAACCTAGATGTCCATCAACAGATGAATGGATAAAGAAGATGTGGTATATATACACAATGGAATACTATGCAGCCATCAAAAGAAATGAAATCTTGCCATTTGCGACGACGTGGATGGAACTAGAGGGGATCATGCTTAGTGAAATAAGTCAATCGGAGAAAGACAACTATCATATGATCTCCCTGATATGAGGACATGGAGAAGCAACATGGGGGGGTAGGGGGATAGGAGAAGAATAAATGAAACAAGATGGGATTGGGAGGGAGACAAACCATAAATGACCCTTAATCTCACAAAACAAACTGGGGGTTGCTGGGGGGAGGTGGGATTGGGAGAGGGGGAGAGGGCTATGGACATTGGGGAGGGTAAGTGCTATCGTGAGTGCTGTGAAGTGTGTAAACCTGGCGATTCACAGACCTGTACCCCTGGGGATAAAAATACATTATATGTTTATTTTAAAAAAAAAATTTGGAAGGGGAGGCGAACCATAAGAGACTATGGACTCTGAAAAACAACCTGAGGGTTTTGAAGGGTCAGGGGTGGGAGGTTGGGGGAACAGGTGGTGGGTAATGGGGAGGGCACGTTTTGCATGGAGCACTGGGTGTTGTGCAAAAAGAATGAATACTGTTACGCTGAAAAAATAAATAAAATGGAAAAAAAAAGAAATAAATCCTTAAAAAAAAAAAAAGATGTATAGGCAGAACACAGTCCTGTTTAAAGCTAGAGTTTTGTTTTGCTCTGTTTTGTTTTGTTCATGAAGTTAAGAATAACAGTTGGAAATCCATCGAAGTGGTTTAGAAGTTGTGGTTTAGTTGTTTCCAGTTATACAATGTTCTGGGATTCTGACTGGGTCTAGAAGACATCCTTGTTTGTTAGCAACTGTCAAGAGCTCTTTGATGAAGTGATTTCTCCATTCTAGCCCAGAAGCGTGTCTGCTGAACTTAGACTTTTGGCAATAACGTATCCTTGGGAAGGAGACTTTCATTACTCACTCTCCAGAGAAGTGGAAATCATGCTTGCTTTCTTCATGGAGTCTCTTTATGGACCCCTAAATGTGTATGTGACAGGACATCTATGGCGATATACGGAAATCACCACATTTCATAATCACATTCCTGAAACCCCAAAATGCTCAATGCCAGAAGTAGGCTGAAATTGGTCTTTTGCACTTTCTTACTTCATCACTTTGGATCTTCCTTCTCAGAGTTGTTGATTCCTCAAAGAGCAACTAGAAATATTATGACAACAGTATCTTTTTCATGCTAAATGAGAGGACAAGAAGGACCACCCAAGGGTAAGAGAAACAATTAGCCAACTTAATTATCAGCAATAAATTGTCAGTATTCTTAGTTATGTTCTTTTGGTAACATTATGTGCTGGCATGCTTAAAGTAAACAATAATGGATTTTTTTTTTTCTTTTTGGCTGGGCATGGTAGAGGGATGGTGGTTAGGGTTGGAGAATTGCTTGTCAAAACAGAAAGGATTCTTGTAAGTGCATGAGATTCAAATCCTAAACAGGTCTTCAAGCATGAAGTGTTGACGTTTGTGTCTGTGTACTGCTTTCCTAGGGCTAATGTACCAAATGACCACCAACCAGGTTGCTTAAAACAACAACAACAACAACAACAATTTACTTTCTCACAGTTTTGGAGACCAAAAGTCCAAAACTGAGATGATTTCAGAGTCACATTCCCTCTGAGGTGTTCCAGGGAGAACCCTTCCTTGCCTCTTCCAGCTTGACACTACATTGCTCTGCTCTGCCGCCATCTTCACACGGTCTACTCTGTAACTGAAACTGCCCCCTGCTTTTCTCTCATGAGGACACTGATCATCGGATTTAGGATCCACACTAATCAAGGATAATCTTTGAGATCCTTTGCTCAATTCCACCTGCAAAGACTCTTTTCCTAAATAAGGTCTCATTCACAGGTTCCAGGGATTAAGGTATAGACATATATTTTGAAGCTCACAATCTATGACACTGAAGATTCATTCTTTAGTGGCATAAGGATGTCCTCCTGGATGTTCAACCAGTTTTTGGTGATTAACGACTCATTCTTAGGACAGCAGAAGATTGAATTCAGTGCAAGGAGATGGGAGATCCTGGTGAGTCTAAGTAAGCTGCACTTGGAACAAGAGGAGTCATGTAGTTCACTGGACAGAGATTATAATTATAAACTCGTTTTACCAATCACAGTGTATGCTGGAAATTTATCAATAGTTTTCTTGATAGACTCCAAGGCTGGGAATTAGAGATCCTGAAAGAGAGTCAATTACATAGTACATTTTGTTGTTCATAACACCCTTTGTTGTTTCTTATTTTCTTCCCCCCCCCTTCTATTGAAAATAGAATATTTTGAATTGATCCAGCTGGGCATTTGAAACTCTGAATCACTGTGGAATAAAAAAGTACTTTTTATTTATTTTATTTTTGCGAGAGAGAGAGCGAGAGCACACAAGTGGGGGTGCGGGGTGGAGGGAGAAGCAGACTCCCCACTGTGCAGGAAGCCTGTTGGGGGACTGGATCCCAGAACCCTGGGATCATGACTTGAGCCACAAAATACATTTTAAAGCAAGTCTCCCTAAAATAAATAGAAGACAACCCAGTAAATCACACACATTTGCGATTTTTTCAGGAATGTTTAATGGCACCCCTCCAGGGTCAGAGTTTCTTATTTTTCATATGGGACTAAGACAGAGAGAAGCTAGGGCCACAAATGCGAAGTCAGCTCCCTAAATAATACGTGCAAAATCCCTTTCCTCTTCCAGTAGCTGAGAAACACAGCCGCTCACATATTCCTTCTCTTCTCCCCGGGTGCTTTCTGAAGGTGATAGGAAATGGCCGGGAGAACACTGACTCACCGGAAATGCCCTCCTTCCGAGAGTAAACAGCAAGAATGAAATCATGTCCACACCATTTACCAATTTTATTTTTAATTGGCTAATCCACCTTTGATCACTGAAGGGGAAATAGTGAATGAGGGCTGGCGCAAGCCTAAGTACCGGCATTATTACCTTGTATGTTCGTTTAGACCATTTCCTACCATCCACCTGAGATGCCGTTATTTATTAGCATAATATGCTTACGGATCTATCTGCAGGGCTTAACGATGGAAATTGAAACTCTGTGATGATTTAGCTGAAAGTTACTGGAGCATTCATAAAGCTGTCAGAATTACAAGAGAAACCACATTAAGAAAATGCCAGCACTAGTTGCTATTAAATGGATATTCAAACATCGTCAGCACTGTTATCCACAGAGGGCTGGTCTAATTTATAAGCTCCTGTACAAGGGGATAATGGTAGCTGCAGGTTCAAAGGAAAGTGGATCATAGGAATGACATTAGGAAGAGTGATCACATGTTTCAAAACATAAATCAGCACATAGGACAAAGGGCTTTTCCCCGATTCATTAATTTATTTATGTCTTTAGAAGGTATTCTCACTAATAAATCACATTTATAGAAAACAATAAAATGAACTGAAAAGGCACAAATTCAACTTTTATTCATTCAACAAATACTTACCGAGTGCCATTTGTATGCCAAGCATGATTTTAGGTACTGGATATGATGCAGACCAAACAGACAAAATACTGACCAAAAATAGTAGTCAGTTGTTTTATCAACAGAGAGTTATGGAGGGCTGCTACACACCAGGCATGTGTTATGGTAGATATTCAGTCGATTCACAATCATATACACTTGTGATCACGTATACATGGGAAAGGAGGTCTCTAACCCTAAGAAATCCTGGAAGCACCTGGATGTCTCCCGGGAGTCTGCTGATAACTTTTGGGCATAATCTGTGGCTCTGTTGGCTAAACTAGAGTTCTATAGATTTGGTCTCAATGTACAGAGTAGCTGTTCTGAGCTACAATTTTGTTACCATTTCCACAGCTTCCTCTGTGTTTATAGCTTCAGTGCTGGTGGAGCCAGAGGTGTGGAGGTGATGTTCGTGCCCCTGGTAAGGAGCCTGGTGCTCTGAGATGGTGACCTGTCATGATTTGACACGTGAATGCGCTCCTTCTCCAACACACTGAGCGCCGGTTGCTTGTGCACCAAGAGTTACAATATTTAGCCAATCAGTTCTTTCAATTCTTCTCAAGCAGAGGTCATTTTGCAACCTTGTATCCACCATACGAATCTATACCCATCTGCTAACCCAGCATAAATCTAAGGATATTAGTGCATGTACCTTCCACTCATCATGAGCCTCTGAGACCTGGACCTGCCAACCGAAGGCATCTTGTCACACACACATGCATCTTTGAAAACGAGGTGGCCTGAGACCTGGAGCAGGTTGCTTTATGAATATAGCCGCTGGATGCAAACTGCATGACAAAAAGTTCAAGGTAGAAAAGATAGTGTATGGAAATGAGCAGTTAGGAAGATGAACCAGGAGTCAATTACAAAGGCAAAACACAAATTTGGGTATGAGCTGTACACCCAGAATTGAAGTTGAAGTTTTAGTGTAATAATTAAAAGCATGGAAATTTGCATCAGGAATCAAATTAAATTGGCAAAGAACTTAATGATCTATACCCCGATCTTCACAGGGAAAAATTATTACTTATGCCGATTCTGCCATTAAAGATATGGTTATTGAGCTCCTGCCCTGACACAGACTCTCCATTAGACAATGGGGAGATGACGATGACCAAGTTCTTTTCCTTGCCTTTAAGAAGCTGAATTGAGGGGCACCTGGGCGCCTGGGCGGCTCAGTGGGTTAAAGCCTCTGCATTCAGCTCAGGTCATGATCCCAGGGTCCTAGGATCGAGCCCCGCATCCGGCTCTCTCTGCTCAGCAGGGAGCCTGCTTCCTCCTCTCTCTCTCTGCCTGCCTCTCTGCTTACTTCTGATCTCTGTCTGTCAAATAAATAAATAAAATCTTAAAAAAAAAAAAGAAGCTGAATTTGAGACAAGGGTTGGAAAATACAGTCCTTTGGACAAATCCAATACACTTCCTGTTTTTGTACGGTCTGTGAGCAAACAATGGCTTCTACATTTTTAAATGTTGGCGGGGGTGGAAACCAAGAGGCTAATATTTTCTGAAATGTGAAAATTTCATGAGTTCATATGTCAAGGTGTATAGGTAAAGTGTTATCGGCACATGGCCATGCTCATTCATCCATGTATTGTGTGTGGCTGATTTCCTGCTACAGCAGCAGAGTTGAATACTTGCCACAGAGATCATATGAGCCACAAAATCTGAAATATTTACCCACTCCTGAACTAGGAGATGGAACAGAGGGAACAACACAGACATAAGCACATAACTTAGGGGAGAATATGGAGGTAAAAATGTACCCAAGGGTATTCCTAGAACACTGAAGAGGCCATTATAAATGAGGCACAATTTTTAGTTTACTTAAGGTTACTAAAACAATGTATAATGAACCAGAATTTTAGATACTTTCTTTTTGCTATCATATAAACAAGGAGCCAAAGGAACAAAGAAGGAAACTTATTACTATATTTCCAGCTTAACCCTTCTGGGTTTTTTGTTGTTGTTATTGTTGTTGTTTTTACTTATTTTATTATTAGTAAAAATAATATTTTGACTTTCTCTTAATAACATTTTATACACCCAAGTATTAATTTTGCTTTATTACCAGTTGTCTTAAATGTATTAGTAAAACATTATTTGTTCAGGATATCCTGCTTAGGATGGAGTCAAAAAAAATTCTTTAATTTTTTTTTTTTTAAAGATTTTATTTATTTATTTGACAGAGAGAGAGATCACAAGTAGGCAGAGAGGCAAGCAGAGAGAGAGGAGGAAGCAGGCTCCCTGCGGAGCAGAGAGCCAGATGCGGGGCTCGATCCCAGGACCCTGAGATCATGACCTGAGCCGAAGGCAGTGGCTTAATCCACTGAGCCACCCAGGTGCCCCAAAATTCTTTAATTTTTAAGTAGTCTGAAAGCCATGGTCTGGAGCAGCTTGGCAAGGCTAGGTCTCTGCACGTGGTTGAAATGGCAAACCTCCCCCACAAGGCCTGAGAAAGGCCTGAGAAGGCCTGAGAAATGGCCTTCTGAGCCATTCTTTTTTATTGTCTTGGTCTTCCTGGGATGGGAAAACCTGAGGGTTTCCCCAGGTGCCCCTGGGAACCTGGACCCCAGTGGGCTCCAATGGTGGCAGCTACACAGGTTGACCTCAGAGGCATTTTTAAAAGAGAACCTCTTCCCGATCTGACCCAGGGGAGTTGAGCAGAAAAAACAGATCTGGGCTTTGACTCTCACTTCACTTTTTAAATTTTTGGCTTCCTCTAGTGAGAGTATAGACTCATGCTCCATTGAACAAGGAGCCCACACTGACTCCCTGAGTGGCAACATGGTATTGGTTGTGGGGTTAGGATGTCTGAATCTGAAGATGAGCTCAGCCACTCAGCAGCTTTGTGACTCAGGGAAATTTACTTAGCTTCTAGACTTTAGTGTTTGTTAAATGCGGAAAGTGCTAGCAGCTATCTAACAGGGGCATTGTAAATTAAATAAATTAATGCATGAAAAATATTGGAAACAATCCTTGGCGTGCAGAAGAGTCCTCAACATTTACCATGACGATGAAGAGGATGATGATGATTACTATTATGTTTCTCTCCTGGAAAGCCTTATCCAGAGTCCACTCTAATCACTATTTTTGGCTCTTAACTATTTCCCGACACTACATTTTCAGAGCGAGAATCCTTCTCTCGGTCTCTCTTTTTCCTAAGGTCCTCCCCTGAATTCTGGCCTCATCCATTGTCTTTTTGTCTTACTTCAGTCTTTTAAATCCTGACTGTAGCAATCTAGCAAATATGCCCAGGCACTAACTTGTATTATCCTTGTGAGGAGAGCCTAGTGGAGTGATTGAATGCTCTATGGCAATACCATTGATGATCCCATTTCTGTTTTAGAGCATCAGTCATTTCCTCTGCAGCTGAAATGGTGACCACTACATATCTGTTGGATTGAACTGAATTCTGTTCTTGCTCTGACAGTGATGAAGATCCTATCCTCAAAAATTTATTGCTGCCTTAAATTAGCCTAGAGCTTAAGAACCGGAAAGGTATCCATTTATTTACATTTAACTACCCTCTACTTTCTGCTTGACTTTTTGGCTCTGGAAAACAGCATTTAGAATCTCTGGTTCCCAGTTTATACAAGGGAAGTATCATGATTCTTTAAGCCATCATCCTTATCCACAATTTTCTGGGAATCTTATCCTTACTAGGCTCCTTTTTCATTCCCAGCTGATTTGTTACCAACTCAGCTTCCTCCTTTTCCTTGCACTCAGCTGCTCATCTCTGAGTTTCAGCAATGCTTGCAAAGGACTGCCTTAAGATTTAACAGAGGCTGAGTGAGTCTTTTAGTTATCTATGTCTGTGTACCAAGCTACCCTCAAATGTAGCAGCTTGAAACAACATTTATAAGCTCACAGTTATGGTGGGTCGGGAAGCTGGGAGTGGCTTGGTTGGATTATTATGGTTCAAGATTCTCACAATGCAGCCATCAAGGTGTCAGCCAGGCTGTAGTCATCTGAGACTTGATTGGGTTGGAGGATCCACCCACTTCCAAGACTGTGAACATGACTGTTTGCTGGGGACCTCATTTCCTTGCCATGTTGGCTTCTTTGCACGGATGCTTACACAGAACAGCATCTGGCTCCTCCAGAGGGAGGGAGCCATGTGAATAAGACTGCCGAAGATGGAAGCCAGAGCTCTTGAAATCTAATATTAGACATGGCATATTATTATTTCTGTACAGTACTGGACATCCAAATCAACACTGGTGCAATGTGGGTATAGATTACGTAAGAGTATGGATAACTGAGTGTGGATTCCTTGGGGATCATTTTGGAGGTTCACTGCCATATTCTAGCCCCTGGTCCCTAATGATTCACATCATTCCCACACGCAATAGACATTATTTCCTGCCCAAGTTCCTCCAGAGTATCTTACTGAAGTGCCAGCCTGAAATCCAGAATTTCGTTATTTATATCAGGTCCAGGAGAGGAAGAACTCTTCAGCCGTAGCTCCTTAAATACAACTCCTCAAGTACAACTCCTCTTCACTTATGAAACTATCTCCCCACACCTGGCATACAATGGCGGGGGGGGGGGGCAAGCATAGGATAATGGCGATAGACATTCCTGCTCAAAAAGAGGGGAAATGAAATGCACACAAAAAAAGTTGCTGGTATTTCAGTAATAGCAATCTGGAATCCAATTAGTTAAATGTCACATAATCCTCTGACCAAATTTTGAAGCCTGGGACTCATTCTCCATGGCTCTCAGCTCTGCCTTCTGGGCTTTTGGTTCCTCACTGTGAAGTCATCTTTCCTTTTTTTTAAATAAAATTTTAATGTTAGAATAGTTTCAGATTTCTAGAAACTTGGACAAGGTACTCAGCTTTTCCAAGCCTCCGTCTCCTCATCTTGCTTTCTCTTTCAAATGCCCTCTAGTATTTTCACCCACTTCTATCTCCAAACTAGAAAACTACTGGGTTTTCTGGTCCCCTTCTCCGGTGTGCATTCCCTGCCCAGACCCCGGTCTGTGTACACTTCCATTCTCCTGGCACATTCGTCTTCTGCATCCTGTCATGCCCATCAATGCAGTGTATTAGAATTATTTATTTTCTTGTCTCTTGTCTTTGTTTTTTAGCACCTTGAAGGCTGGAATCCAAATCAGTGTTTGGGAGACAGAGGCACTTAAATATTTCCTGTTTAAAACCATTAAAAATTATTTTTTTAAAAATATAAGTACACAGTAAGTGTATAGATTCGTGTCACTGCCATTAACAATCAGAATACAAAACAAGTTCATCACCCCATGAAACTTCTTGCTATCCTTTCCTTGATTCCTAAAGCCTGGCGATCACCGGTCTATTCTCCACCAGAAGGTTTTGCCTTTTCCTGAATGTCATATACATGGAATATAGTGTGCAACATTGTTGAGACTGATTTCTTTTACTCAGCTTGATGTCTCTGAGAGTCATCCGAATTATTGTGTATATCAAAAATTGATGACTTTGACTATTTATACTGCTGAGTAGTAACTCACTCTATGGATGTGCCACATTTGTTTATCCATTCACCTATTAAAAAACACTTAGGTAAAAAAAACAAAACAAAAAAAAAACACTTAGGTTTAAAAAAAAAACATTTGGGTTGATTCCATTTTTCAGTCTTTATGAATACACATTCCTGTAACATGTTTCTGTGTTAATTCAGGTTTTCATTTCTTTAACCTAAATATCTTGGAGTGACATTTCTGGGTCATATGATAAATATATGCTTAAATTTATTAAGGAACAGCAAATTGTTTTCCAGGGGAGCTATATCATTTTACATTCCCACTAGTAATGTATCAGAGTTCCATTTGGTGTGAATCTTTTTCAGAACTTAGTATCATCAGTATTTTTGGGGGGGATCCATTTTAATAGATGTGTAATGATACTTCATATGGTTTTAATTTGCTTTTCCCTAATGGTTAATAATGTTGAACAAATTTCCAGGTGCTTATTTGTCATCCATATGTTCTCTTTGTTGAAGTATCTGTTCAGTTCTTTTGTGCATTTTAAAAATTGAGTGTTTCTATTTCTACTGTTGAGTTTTGACAGTTGTTCATATATTCTGGGTAAAAGTCCCTTGTTACTATATATCATAAATATTTTTTTCCGATTTGTGGCTTATCCTTTAATTATCTTAAGAATGTTATTTTGATAAGGCCCAATTTATCTTTTTTTTAAATGGATAGTGCTTTTGGAGTCATATTCATGAACTTTTGCCTAAAGATTTCCTCCTGTTTTCTTCTAAATTTATACTTTTCCGTTTTATATTTATATCTGTGATCCATTTTGAGTTATTTTTTTGAAGATTTTATTCATTTATTTGATAGAAGGAGATAGAGAGAGAGCACAGGCAGGGAGGGCTGCAGGGAGAGGAGAAGCAGGCTCCTCGCTGAACAGGGACCCCAACTAGGGGCTCAATCCCAGGACTCTGGGATCATGATCTGAGCTGAAGGCAGATGCTTAATTCACCAACTGAGTCTCCCAGGCACCCCATTTTGAGTTCTTTTTGTATAAGACATTAAAAAATACATCAAAATCCAATTTTTCACATGTGGATGTCCAGTTGTTCCAATGCCAGTTGCTGGACAGACCAAGACTTCCCTATTGAATTACCTTTGCACCTTTCTCAAGGGTAAATTGGTCATATTTCTGGATTCTCTACTCTGTTCAGTTTATTTAGATGTCTTGCTATCCAAAAATACCACACTGTTCTGATGACTGTAGATTTGTTGTGAGTCTTATAATTACATGGTGCGATTTATCCACATTTACTCTTTCTTTTTCCTTCAAAATGGACTATTCTAGTTCCTTTGCCTTTTCATATAAATGTTAGAATCAGTGTGTCTATATCTAACAAAAATATTTCTTGGATTTCATTGCAACTGCATTAAATCCATAGAACAATTTGAATCTTCAAATACATTAAAACAGTATGTCTCTCCATTTATTTAGGGCTTTCAAAATTTCTTTCATCACTATTTTGTAGTTTTTAGCTTACATGTTCTTCAAATCTTTTATTATATTTTTACACAACTATTTCATTTTTAGGAGGACTTACTAAAAATGGTATTTTTACAGATTTTCATTTCCAACTTTTATTCATTGCCTGACTTCTGTGTGTGATTTTGTATACTGAGATTTTTTAAATTTCATTTATTAGTTCTAGGAGTAATTTTTAAAAATAGATAACGGGATTTTCTATGTAGACAAACACGATCTATTTAAAAGTACACTTTATTTTTTTCTTTTCCATCTGTGTGCCTTTTCTTTCTCTTGCCTTATTGCATTGGCTAGGACTTCCAACATCTATATTTATGAAGGAGCCTGATCTGCAGTTTTCTTCAGTGCTATTTTTGGTATTTAGTATCTTTGGTTTTGATTTTGGCTGTCTTATAAAATGAATTGGGAAGTATTCCCTTTTTATCTATTTTCTACTAAAGATGGTGTAGAATTTGCATTATAGCTTCTTTAAATATTTAATAGAATTCTCTAATGTAACTATCTGGGCCTGGAGATTTCTTTTCAAAAGTTTTTTTTTTTTAATTTTAATTTTTTTTTAAATTTCTTTTCAGTGTTTCAGAATTCATTGTTTATGCACCACACCCAGTGCTCCATGCAATTTGTGCCCTCCACAATCCCCACCACCAGGCTCACGCAACCCCCCACCTCCTTCCCTCCAAAACCTTCAGTTTGTTTCTCAGAGTCCACAGTCTCATGGTTCATCTCCCCGCTCCAATTTCCCCCAACTTCCTTCTCCTCTCCATCTCCCCATGTCCTCCGTGTTATTCCTTATGCTCCACAAATAAGTAAAACCATATGATAATTGACTCTGTTTGACTTATTTCATTCAGCATAATCTCTTCCAGTCCCATCCATGTTGATACAAAAGTTGGGTATTCATCTTTTCTGACGGAGGTGTAATACTCCATAGTATATATGGACCATGTCTTCTTTATCCATTCGTCCACTGAAGGGCATCTTGGTTCTTTCCACAGTTTGGCGACTGTGGCCATTGCTGCTATGAACACAGGGGTACAGGTGGCCCTTCTTTTCACTATTTCTGTATCTTTGGGGTAAATATCCAGTAGTGCAATCGCAGGGTCATAGGGTAGCTCTATTTTTAATTTCTTAAGGAATCTCCACACTGTTCTCCAAAGTGGCTGCACCAACTTGCATTCCCATCAACAGTGTAAGAGGGTTCCCCTTTCTCCACATCCTCTCCAACTACTTGTTGTTTACTGTCTTGTTAATTTTGGCCATTCTAACTGGTGTAAGGTGGTATCTCAATGTGATTTTGATTTGAATCTCCCTGATGGCTAGTGATGATGAACATTTTTTCATGTGTCTGTTAGCCATTTGTATGTCTTCATTGGAGAAGTGTCTGTTCATGTCTTCTGCCCATTTTTTGACATGATTTTCTGTTTTGTGTGTGTTGAGTTTGAAGAGTTCTTTATAGACCTTGGATATCAGCCCTTTGTCTTTTTCAAGGGTTTTACAAATTAATACATTTCTTTAATAGTTAAAGAATTCCTTGGGTTATCTATTTCATCTTAGATGAATTTTGGTAATTGGTGTCTTGTAAAGAATTAACACACTCAATCTAAGTTGTCGAATTAGTTGTGTGCACAGAGTTTTTTTTTATAGCTACAGGTGTATGATGCATTATTCCTTCTTTCATTCCTGATATTGGTAATTAATATCCTCTTCCTTTTTTCTTTTTTAGTCAGTTTGGAGTTTTATCAATTTCCTTCATTTTTTCAAGGAATAAGATTTTAGTTAATTGATTTTCTCTTTTTAGTTTCATTGTTTTTTTTTCTATTTCTATGATGCTTGCCTTGAGTTTATTTTGCTCTTTTTACTTTCTTAAGGTGTGATCTTAGAACTTTGATTTATTTATTTTTATTTTTTTTAAGATTTTTTTTTATTTATTTGAGAGAGAGAGAGAGCGAGTGAGCATGAGAGAGAAAGGGAGAGAGAGTCACAAGAAGCGGGTCGTGTAGGGCGAGAAGCAAGCTCCCCGCTGAGCAGAGAGCCTGATGTGGGGCTTGTTCCCAGGACCACAGGATCATGATCTGAGCTAAAACAGACACTTAACTGACTGAGTTACCCAGTCACCCTAGACCTTTGATTTAAGACCTTTTTCTTTTCTGATATAAACACTGATATCTTTCCTAATATAAATATTCTTATAAGCACTGCATTAGCTACATCCCAAACATTTTGGTATTTTTTATTTTAATTTTTGTTCTGTTCAAATATTTTGTAATTTTCTCTGAGACTTCCTTTTTTGACTCACAAATTAACTAGAAGTATGTTGCTTAATAGTCAAATATTTGAAGACTTTCTAATTATTGTTCTGTTACTCATTTTTATTTTAATTCCACTAGAGTCAGAGAAAATACCCTGCAGGGTTTTGATTCTTTTAAATTTGTTGAGATTTTTTTTATGGCCTAGGATATGCTCGACCTTGGTGAATTTGTCATGTGCACTTGAAAACGATTTGTATCCTGCTCTTCTTGAGTGGAGTGTTCTATAAATGTCAATTAGGTCAAGTTGGTTGATAGTGCTTTCAGTTGTTCTATATTCTTGCTAATTTTTTGCCTACTCGTTCTATTGATTACCGAGAGAACAATGTGAAGTTTCCAACTTTATCTGTGGATTTTTCCATTTCTTCTTTCATTTTTATTTCTTTTTTCTTATATAGCTTAAAGCTCTGTTGTTAGGTGGAATATATGTTAAGGATATGGTAGTCAGAGTTAGCAAAAAAAAAGAAAAAAGAAAAGAAAAAATAACTAGGATGAATTTTAGATAGGCAATGAAATAATTTGTTGATTTAAGTACATCTTATGCAACCTTTGTATTTTATCTGGCAACCCTTATTCAGGATTGTTAGGTCTTCTTGATAAGCTGAACTTTTATTAATTTGTAACGTTCTCTTTATCCTTGCTGATTTTCCTTGCTCTGAAGTTTACTTTGTTATTAAAAGTGATTCCAGTTTTCTTTTTCCTTCTAGCTTTTTTTTTTAATTAGTGTTTTCATGGTCTAGACACACCAAATAGAGGCAGACATTGTCAGATGTCTATCATCACCAATAACCATGTGCTATCTACCAGAAACTCATTTAAAATATAATGATATTGATTATATTATGTGTCAAGTACTATACCCAATGCGATTCTATTAGGCAGACAAAACACCAGAGTTATAACTTTCACCAGTTAGAAGAGGAAACTGCAGTTAGAAAATGATATAATTATTACTTAAGATCATACAGCTACTAAATAATGGAATCAAAATCTAAAGCTTAGCCTGACTCCAAAGTTCATATCTTAATGGCTAGATTATTCTGGTTACTTTGCCTGTAAACCAGTAGTTAGCAAGTTTTTGTTTGTTTATTTGTTTGTTTTGTAAAGGACCAGATAAATATTTTAGGCTTTGCAGGTCATGTGGTTTATTTTGTGACTATTCAACTCTGCCTGTAGCCCCAAAGCAGCCACTAACAATCTACAAATAAAAAAGTGTGTCTGCATTCCAATAAAACTTTATTTAAAAAACAGGTGGTAAGTTAAATTTGACCTATGGGCTTCTGTTTGCCAATTCCTGCTATAAAGTTATGTGTGGATTTTTCAGTTCTTGTCTCCTGTGGGCTGTATTTCTCTGGCTCTTGATTTATGAGTTCAATCCAGGTTATTATAGTTAGTGATAAAGCTTAATTCATATTTCAAGCAGTCGTGTGTCCTATTCCTTTACCTAAGATCTGTTTTTTTGATAAAGAACACTAGCTTTTTTGTTTTGTTTTGTTTTTTGTTTAGCAGGTCCTATAATAAATGCACGATTCAGAGGCAGAAGAATAGGAAGAGTGATACACAAGGTTCTGTCTAAGAGAAAAAGGAAAGAGAGATGCTGAACACACACAATCTACCTTCACTATGTAATCTGGTTGCTTGATTCTAGTCCAAGCATACATGTAATTCCAATCTACTACATTTTGAAAATATAAGAAAAATGGAAACAAATGGAGACATACACATGAGAAGACAATACTTTAAAAATGCTGGTTCTTACCAAATTAATCATTAAATATAACATAATTCTTATTCAAACCCCAACAATTTTAGCTTTCAGAGGGGAATATTTTACAGATAAGTCTTTCTGGGAAGCTGACTGAGCCTGAGTTTGAATGGGAGTGCTTGTGGACTGAGGAAAGATGGGGTTGTTCAAAATACAAACTTTCCAGAGCCACTTTGTAATATTTACCAAGAGCTTTGATCTAAAAATGCTACTAACAGCAATTCAGCTTAAGAAAACATGTAAATATATATTAATAATATACTAATTAATAACATATACATTATTCTGGTGCTGTAATAAGAGTTAATTTTTAAGAACAGAATATATTTCCACTGCATTATACTATCATTAATTATGTCAATGCATATCTAAATTAACCTAGAAAATTGTTTAGTTTTTTGTTGAGGGAAAAAAGGTATGTATAATGTCACATTTTGTAAATAGAGCTATACATATAATCATCTGCATGGCTATACCTAGAATCTTAGCAATACGTACTATTAGATGGTGGGATAATGGACAAATTTCTCTTTTTGCTAATCCTTACATTCTTATTTTCTACCATAAATGTGTGTGTCTTGTGTAATAAGATATAAATTTTATTGATGTCAAAGTTTTGAGTAGACATTCTTAAATCTGAAACACTTTTGGAAATAGACAGCAGTCACATTCCTAGCTGGGCATTTAACATTTCTGTAAAATGTGTTAAAACTGGTTTCATTTTTTTTGGCTTTCAATTTGGGTCATTTTTTAAAATTTCAACTTAGATCATTTTTTTTTTTTGCATGGGTCCTTTGTGTATGTTTGCTCCCGGTACCTAGAAAATTTGCTTTTTCATTTGGTAAGGAAAGCAGTCAGAACAAAGCCACCAATGTAATTTGAGTAGGTGTGGATCAGAATGAATCAGGCTGCAGGAAATGATTTGGAACAGTTTTTCAAGATCTTTGCTTTTTTTTTTTTTTTTCCTTCAGTCTTTGTATTCAGGAAGATTGAAAGCCCAGGTGGGAGAGGAAGGCTTTCAGATTCTCAGGTTTTTAAAATACAGGTCTCCGAGGACTTAGACTGAGCTTCCAAGGCATGACAGGAACAGAATTTGGTGCAAAAGCAAGCAAATCGCCTTGTCCAAGATATTATCCCTGTGGTCCCTCCCATCTCCCCAAGTGTCCTGGGCTTTCTCTGCAATCCTCCTCTGTCAAACATCCCTCTGCATTTTCTCTACATCTCCCCCTCCCAGCTCACTAAACTGCCAGTGTCCTTGAATTTGGACTTCTTCCCAAAGAAACTAGAATAGCCTAGGCAAGTAAGGAGAGAAAATGAGTTTATTTTCCAGTTCTCAGGGGATACTTTTAGTGAGACAGATAGCTCAAGGACTGTGCCAAGCCATGGTGTGTGTGTGTGTGTGTGTGTGTGTGTGTGTGTGTGTGTGTGTGTATTGCTTTGTTTTGTTTACTTTTATGTATATGCATTGCCCTAATGCTGTGCCCTTCCAACTATCCCCTCCCTAAAACTAACTGTACACCCTTCTCACCCCTATAGAGTTCCTGAAGGGGAAGCTGCCTAACAAAGGGAGGGAAGAATGAGATACAAGCAGTATGTCATCATGGACACTGGAGACAAAGGTGGGTGGGAGATGGTCTGCACAGAATAGGCTCTAGTATGGCAAGATAACTACAGATATTCTTGTTCATTTCAGATTCATTTGTTCATTCTTTCATTTATTTGCCCATGATCAGACATGAATGTAGTTCCTATACATGGCAGATGCTCTACCAGGCCAATCTGTTAGACAGATAAACCTACTTCCAGGCTCAAGTAGTTTACTTAGAGACAAGATCGCCAATTACAGATGCTCATCAGAATCAATTGTCAATTGTAAGAATTCATATTTCTGGGCCCCACCTGAGACCTTCTGAATCAGATTGTCAAGGGGAGTTTCAGAAATTGTAGTTTTCACCAAATCTCCCCCATAATTCTGCGCAGTCAGCACTGATCCAAAGACCAATGTTAGGAAACCACTGGTAAAAGCGTCATGATTTTTGAAAGAACAAATAATTAGGAACAAGATTGCAGTGAAAAGGCCAGGCCAGCCAGCTCTTCCTTTTTCCTTTCCTTCCCACTATGTTTCCTTCTGGGAGCACCCAAATCAAGGATAGTTTTTTTCAGTTTTCTATCGCTGCGTAACAAATTGCTCCCACACTTACTCTCTTATAACAACAAATGATGATAACTGGTTGTTTTTCACAATTTTGTGGGTTGACTGAGATCAGCTAGGTGATTCTTCTGTTCTACATAGTATAGTTGAGCTCACTTAGGTGGCTGCATTTGGGTGGGTGCCCTAGTGAGGCTGGAATGTCTAGGATGGTCTCTCATACTCTATGAGTTTCTCCCCATGTGGTCTCTCATAATTCAGTAATCCAGCCCAATCCTCTTTACCATCTTTGCAGCTGAATTCCAGGAAAGGGAAAACAGATGCTGACAGTTCATTTAAGGCTTGGGCTCAGGAGCCCCAGAAAATTACTTCTGCTGTATTTCATGCATTCTATTGGGCAAAACAAGACAGAGGGTCAGCGCAGATTCAAAGAGAGGAAAAGTTATGCTGGTTTATAAGATCTACATACCCATTGACTTCATAGATGACTCCAGACTAGGGGTTTCAGATATGGTTCTAGAAATCAGCCAACTTAGATCAAGACCTTGGCTAGTCGTATAAGTGGCCATAAATGAACAAAAAAATTTAATAGGGACAGGCTATAAATACAAGATGGGTCACTCCATTGTGACTACATAAAAAAGGGCTAAAGATAAATAATGAAAAAAGAAGGCATGAGACTGTCATCTAGTGTTTTTGCCAAAAAAGAAAGCACAATATTTGATAAATCAAGAAATTCTAAAGCATAACGAAGTCATGACTAGAATATCATATCCAGTTTTGGCCCTTATAATTAGGAGTCAGAGCTATTCAGGCTAGGAACAGAAATGATTTTTTTCTTTCTCCATCCTGGGATCTGGGCTTGATTAGGTAATCCAGGCTAGTGTATATTGCAGGAAATGAGTTTGGATGAGGGGAGAAGGAGGCAGTGAAAGAGTAGGCCACCGTTGAGTCTATATGCCACTCAACAGCCACCTGTTGAGTCTATAGAGCCAAGACATAGGACATCATTGAGGCCATGTCATTTGTCTGTTTGACCCTCCTTTGGGTATTCAGGTTACTCAGAGTAAAACCAGCTTCGGTGCAAGAATCATCAAGGCCCTGGTCTGGCCTCTTTATCTAACTTCATCTAACTTCATCTTCTACAAATAATTCCCCTTCCCATTTTACTCCCATCACAGTAGCCTTTCTGCTGTTGCTTGGAGATGCCGGCACACACCTGCCTTCAGGCTTTTACACTCACTCCTCCCTCTGCCTGGGATGCTCCTCTGTAGATCTGCATAGCTCTACCCCTCACTTCTCCCAGGTCTCTGCCTACATTCAGGCCATCACCCTATATGAAGTCATAACCCCCACTTTCCTACTCCCTAACACCATCACCCTGCTTGCTTTCCTCCCTGCACTTACCAGCATCTGGCATGCCTTTATTTTCTTGTTTATATGTTTGTTGTTTTTCTTCCCCCACTAGTATGCTAGCTTCAAGAAAGTAACAACACTGCTTTGTCTTCTGTTACACCTCCAGTGGCCTCAGCAGTCCCTGGTACCATCTTACTCAGTAAGCATTTCTTGAGTAAATGAATGGATCTCCCTGTGAACATTGGGGAACTGAATGCAACACGGGGATCATAGAGGCCCTACCATGATTGCTTGTTGAATTGCCTTCTTGGCGGGTATATTGCAGAGTCGGTGGGTCAGGAGACCAAGAGTTAAGTTTCTGCTCTGCCTCTAATTTCTTTGGGATTTTGGGCTAGTATTTGCCCTTTCCATGTCTCATCAGGTGTCTCTCCTACAAAATCCAACATTTCAAGGAATCCTAGATGAGTAAGTGTTTTGGAAAGAAAAATGATCAGTGGTCTTGGATTTTTCTTTGAGTGTTCTGCCTGTTGCTCAAAGCAAGAGAATTGCAGCCCACTCTTTCAGCTCAAATCTTTGTATCCTGCTTGTGGGAAGGTACATTATCGACATAGCCAATTGTTAATGCATAAGGAAGTACGGATAATGGAATTCCAGAGTGCGTGCAGGGGCACGCTGGGTGGGTAGAGATGGCATTGTCCAGGACTGGGAGACATGGGGTTTTCTACTGTTGCAGTTGGTAAGAATGCATATCAGGAACACTTGGGCAGGGATCTAGTAGGGTTTTGAATCCCTCTTCTGATAGAAATGGTTGTTTTTTTAAAACGCTAATGGATATTGCAGGAGCATGGGCTTAGATGTCAAATTACCTAGATTTGAATTCTATTTCCCCACTTGTTAAATGTGAGACCTATTATTTTAAAATCTTACTTTCACCTTTTGTAAAATGGGGATTTAGAAACTATCTACCTTGCCAGGCCGCCATGAAGATTAGATGAAACATTCCATGCAAAGTGGCTGGAACATATGCACCTTTGCTATTATCATTATTATTACTATTATAAGGGACAGTAGTAGAGTAGCAATAGTGGACTCATATCTGTCTAACTTAAATCCTGTCTCATTTTCCATTCGATAAAATAAGATACTAATCTATATTACAAGGCTGTTATCCCAATCTTGCTTTGGAAACCAAATAATGGTATATGTCAAAGAACTTTGTAAATGGGTAAGTTTTATTCGGATATGAGTTATTACTGAATGCTAAGATTTAGCTACTGTCATGGGCTCAAGTGCCCAGCTCCATCTCTCCTTCCCCACGGATCACATACAATGACCCCTCTGCTTTGGTGTTGGCCCCACAGTCTCCAGTCCCTCCAGTTGCTGGGTTAGATCATCCTCCAGAACTGAAGAGACCAAGGACCTCAGTTTCAGATACTGGGTAAGTACAGGCCTTTTTCTCATCAAGTCTCTGCAAAGGACCCTAGAGGCCACGATAGAGGGACATACTCTAAAAGCTACCACTGCAGACCCTTTTGAGGGTTGTCAAAACTGTCAACAGGAAGGTCGTCAAGTTTCTCTCCCTGAGGTTTTTAAAAACAAGAGTCTTGCCTGAAGATGGAACCTTAATTATATGACCTCTCAAGATCACATCTCATTAAGATTCCGTGTCACTTCCTAAGTTTGTGTAGTCTCTCTTTGGAGAGTAAGGCTCTTCAGTAATTAAACATCTGATGAAACTGGGCATTCATTATCTGAGCATTAATTCTGAAGACAGATCGGGGGATTCTGCAATTTCAACTCATTTTGGTAAATGGTCATTTGATTATTATCCAGCTGATGGAATTAGAAAGAGATCTTTGAACTCCATCTTTGTTCACATCCGTATTCTTAGGGTTTCTCTGTATAAATGTCTTTGATTAACTTGTGATAAGAATGCTCTGTTGGATTTCCTTTGTAGACATGCCAGTCCCCCCTGTGATATAGGGAGCTCCTTAGGGGCCAGAAACCTATCTTATCCTTGTGTGTCTCTTGCTGCCCATTGCTACACAGGGTATAAATAGTACAAAGTAAATGTTTTATTTTGTTTTTAACAAATAAATGAATAAAATTTTAGGGGAACTGTCAATTGATTATGACCAAACTTGGGATTGCTATTAAAAAGTGTCATCATACATCTTAGAATTGCTTTGTGGTTGTCTGTTATCTGGAAACAAAATAACAAACATTTTGAGGTAGACTTTTCTGAAAATTCTGAATTAATTTTAATGAAATTAAGTCCATTTCTGGAGTTTGAAGAAGTCATTTCAGCAAGTGAGTTTTGTTCATAGAGGATAAAATCAGACTTCCTCTCCACACCATTCAGAAAATGGCATAGGAGAAGGTCTCTAATCATGATAGCAATGAAAATGGTTGTGAAATTTATGTTCAAGTCCTGTGTCCTGTGCTTTGTTGTCTGGTTAAGATGGAAACATCCAGCAAAATTTGACTTGACTAATATAGATCCATTTTTCTGAGCCAGGGATTTCCTGAAAGAGGGTGGTAGACTGAAGTCATAAGATTTGAATTTTGATTTTTGACACTGTGGACCTCGATTTCCATGTGGGTATAATGGAGGTGGAGTGGAAAGGGAGAGTGCTAATGTTCTATGACTCAGTGCCTGGTTTCTGGTAATGCACCCACCAGGGAGTGGAAATAGCAGGGAACTTTATGGCTCTGACCGAATTCCATGGGAGCAGAGTCTCTCACAAGGCTTAATGCATGAGAAATGGCAAGGAGTGTTTATTGCCCTGTGATTGTGTGGTTGAGAGTCATGGGGCTTTGGGGCTTGGCTTTGCGGACAGGCAGAACTGGGTCCTTTTCTTGAATCTGCCACTCACTAGCTTTGTCACTTCCTGTGTGATAACCTTTCTAAGTCATTATAAAATGATAATATTTACATGCCATTGAAAAATGAAATAAAAATAGTGCCCATATCATAAGGTTGGTGAAAGAACTGAAAGGATAAAAGCATAGGGTGATGTAAGAAGCACCTGATACACGGTGAAAGCTAAAAAAATATATAATAATAATGCTGGCTAATGTGGTGGTGATGGGTAAAGATGGGGAGAACCTTGATTAGCTGAAAGAGACAAGGATGTCAGTCTCCTTATCTGCCTCTTAGATTGTTGAGAAGATTGAAAAGAATTTAACAAAATATGTGGCACACAGTAGGTGCTATTAAAGTGCTGGTATTTTAAAGAAAAAGAGGAAAATAAGTTCCCTGTGCTCTCCAACGTAGATCAAGCTCCTGCTGCATGAAACCAGCAGAGAAAGTAGGCATGGGCTGCCACTGAGACATTTTCTGGGCATTGGTGTTCAATTTCATGATCAAGAAGGAACAATTCACTCCCTCCTGGGTGTGCTGTTGTCTCTAAAGACAACAGGTACTCTGCCAGAATACAGCACACACTTGTTTCTTTTCCTCTTTTCCTCATGTTCCTCCTTCTTTTGTGTTCTCCCCCCAAAATCCCAACTTCGGTTTGTATTCAAGTGATTTTCCCTCGGCTGTGATCTTCCCCCTCACATCTGCTCTTATCCCTCCTTTGCTGCCGAGCCACATGAGTCATGAGGGCCGCTCTGACAGAGGTGCAACTGTTCTTTGGCAATCAAAGAGCTTCTTAGGACTGCTCGAAGTCATACGGTAATGCTGCAAATGCCAGCTCAAATGCCAGCAGAAAGCTGGACCCCCTTTCATCTCTCCCTTTTGAAGAACTTCTTTGTGGGGGTCTCGTTATGAATAGCATCTTGAGACAGAGTGCATTTTAACCCATTTGTTTTGCTTTCCTTTCTCAACCCTTGCAGAAGGAATGGGAAGTTGGAATCAGTGAGAGAGCTGCTGCTCAACAGAGGGGGCCTCCCCTGAAACTGCACCATGAACTTGGGCTAGAAATGAGGTTAATTTCCCTGAGGTATGGCTTTGTCACATCCCCCGAATTGTTCAGGGAGCCTCATCTAGGTCTGCACAAAGACTGTGGACTTGTCTTTAACAATCCATGGATTGTCTCATTTGAAAATTGTGAATTGGAATTAAGTTTATCATGTCAGATTGTTGTATCTTAAATATTTTAAACTGGTTTGCTGTGAACCACTATGAATATCCCAGCTCAAAACTTATTTAGGGAAGATTTTGGATTCTGGGATTTAGAATTTAGAATCCAAATTTAGATTTGGATTCTAATACCAGAAGCTTGTCCTTCTGTCAGAATGTTTGTAAAGAGTTTTCTTCCTCACATTAGTAAACACCCAAAAATGAGATCAAGATTCCTTCTAACATTTAGTTACTTGGTGTTTACATTCAGCCTAAAAGTCCTAACATCCGTGCAATAATAATGGGACCAAAGAACTGTCTTTATTCCAGAACTGAGCTGATAACTCCTGAGGATGAGATCCTTGTGATATGTTCTCAGAATAATTAGGAAGAGCGTGAAGGATGCATGGTTTGGCCTTTAGTCTTATTCTGTTTCTAACAAGCTTTGTTCCTTGTCCAGGTGCAGGTATATCAACACCAATTTAAGGAGCAAGAGATCACTTCTGCTGGTCATTTCTGCTGGTCTTCTGGTCATTGTCCTATGACCCCCATCCTGGATGAAATTGGTATTGAACATCTACCATGTGTAAGCATATAACTTACGTTATCTCTAATCTTTATAAGAACTCTGTGAAATGTTATTATTCAAAGTCTTCAGATAAAGAAACTCAGGCTCAAAAGAATCAAGTGACTTAACCCAAGTATGGCAGGTTGTAGTTTCAAAATATGGTCTTAGCAATATTTCCTGTTGCATGGCTCATCCAGAGTCTTGCCATTCTCCTACCCAGAGAGGAAGTCCATTTTCTCTCCCCGGTAAACTTCGCAGGTTTTTGTGATTGCCTCAACAAGTAGAATATCGTAGAAGTGATGCTGCGTGACTTCTCAGGTAGGTTTAATAAAAGGTGAGGTTCTGTCCAGCTCTTTCTCTTTCTTTAGGGATATTTACCACTGGAACCCAGTTACTGTGTTGTGAGGAAGCTCAGGCTATGTGGGGAGGTCACATGTGGACTTTCTGTCCAATAGCCCTGGTGATGGTCCCAGCCAAAAACTAGCACCAAGTGCTAAGGCTTCCAATGATTCCAGTGATTCCAGCCCCCGATGTCAAGCCACCCTAGCAGAGACAAGCTAATCCTTCCTAGTCCCAACCTAACGACAGATTCATAAACAAAGTAGACTTTAATGGTATTATTAAGTTTTAGGGTGGTGTGTGATGTAACAGTGAAACCAAAAAGCTAAGCTTGGATAACTAATCCATGGAAGATCCCGGATTCAAACTTAAATATTCATGCCACTATAGGCTCTATGACTACTGTATGACTTTACACCATTGTAAGCTGGTTCCACTGTCCCAGATGCTTATTCTTCCAAGCCTTACTCCTCAAGTAACTCTTCTCTTCCATAGTCCTCCTTCAGCCTGGGACCCAGAGCCTCTGCTTGCTGTAGGTGTGCTCATGACCCTTCCATCCCTAATTAATATCCGGCCATTAATATACAGAAACCTGAACATCAGCACACACACTCTGGATATAGACATGCCTTATGCACCCCTGGGGAAGCTTTCCATTATATTATGGCTTTTTATCATTGCTACCTAAGGGCATAATAATAAGTGTTCACAATGGTTAGTATAGCATAGTGGTAAGTATAAGTGAAATCTGAATGTCCAGGTTCAAATCCCACCTCTTCCATTTATGAGCTCTTTGACCTCTGAAGTTTGTTGAACTTCTCTGTATCTTAGTTTTCCCATCTCTAAAATGGGGCTAACAATAGTTCATTCCTCATAAGGTTGCTACAATGGATTAACAAATTAAGGAATTAAATCCTTAGAATAGTGGTTGGCATATTAGTTCTCAGTAAATGTCATTTATGGCTCACCTGTCATTAGAACCATATTTTATCACACATCTTTTTCTACTTAGATCATTGGGCAGGAAAAATGTTAGTTTCTCCTGTTGGCTTTTTTTCTCTTTGGTTCTGTGTAACCTCTTTTGTTCAGTGTGGAAGGTGGGAAAAATTCTGCTGGGCATGCATCTTTGGGTAGGGAGGATCAGAGACTGGCCAGAGACTTTGGTATCCAAGGTTTAGCCTTGCCCTCATCTTAGCCACATTGCCTGTTCTGCCAAATGAGAGCTCGTGGCTTCTGTTCATTGTTTGCTGTGTGTGTGAATAGATGTGTAAATCAAAATTTATTTTGGAAGACACTTGTGAAAATAGGGTATCGTTCCATAAGGACTCAGGGGAACCAATAGACAGGCAGCATAAAAAGTTGGGAAAATCTTTCTGCCTTAATACAGATAACAGAGAAACACAAACGACTGGATGGGACAAGGTAGTGGCTGACGTGGCATCAACGGTCACACAGGACAACTTCAGGGGATATTTAGTCCAATCTCCTCGCTTACAGGTGAAGTCCCAGGGGTAAAGCAACTACTCTGAGGTGGTACCACCTGCACGGACTTTTAGAACCTGTGGCTTGATTGCCTTGTGTCCTTGGTTGCCAAGGGCATTTGACCCCAAAGGGGGTCTATTAATTCAATTAGACTGAAATGACTTGGATTCCCCATCTTCATAATTAACTTTCTTTTCCCTTTCTTTTCCTTGAAGAAAAACTGAGGTAGACAGGTAGCTGTGACAAAGCAATATATATTTAGAAGTGCCATTTGCTGGAACTAGCCGAGTGTCAGAAATTGCAGGAAACATATAATTATCCAGTCTGTCTCATGGCTGAGGAGCCCTATTGGTGTGATGGCTAAATTAGTTTTATGATATTATTTCTGGCTTCAGTTCAGGTGAATCTAGGGACCTCAGGAGGCACACAAACTCTCTGCCATCTCTCTATTTTCGAGACCTATCCTTGCTATGTGGGAACAAATGTGATATCAACATGAAATATAAATTGAAAAGCTTCCGTTGGCCCACTGTGTATTGCCCAGCTTTTTAGATCAGTGACTCGATTTCTATCACTCGTCTGCCATGCTCTTGAAGTCTTTGCTGTCTCAGTGTGCTGTTTAGATGCTTAATGCCTCCTCTGTTGAAGTCCATTCCCTTGGAGCTGGTGTTAATGAGGTCCCACGAAACAGCGCTACATTTTGCAGCACAATTTCAGTTGCCCAGAGAGATGGATGGCATGAAACAGGCAAAAGGGCTCCATCAAGTTGGCTTGGGGAACAGGACCACCAGGAGCCCTGAATGGAATTCAATCAGGTGGTGCTGTGGAGTAGGGGAGTGGGGGGAGCGATCCCTTTGACAGGAATACAAATTGAAAGGGAAAGAAAAATCAGAAGACAAACGCCCCTTTTCAAAGTGGGGACTGGGAAGAGAGGGGCACTGCATTTGGCCCCATCGAGGCTTCGCACTGCAATGATTTTCTAATATTCTAAGGGAGATTTCTATCTTACATTGGTCAGGGTCTTGATCAAGGTGTCTCCTGAGGAAAGAAACTTTCTTTTGTAGCTTCTGGGTGCCAGGATTAATCTCAGCTTAGATGATGACCCCATTTGAGTGGTTAAAAAATTGCATAGCTAGCTGATGATTATGCCTCCTTTCCTCTGCTGTCAGCTTGCATTTAATGGCAGTTCTTTGCAGATAAAAACTTGGTATTATTGCATGGTGTGTGGGCACGCATGCACACACGCACTCACGTGCACACATATGCACACACACTCTGAAGTGTGAGCACCTGAGGAAATTTTAGATGACAGGGTCCTTGTTATTTTCTTTAAAGTAAAAATTGCACTTGTCTAAAAGGTATATAGCGTCTCTCAAGGCTCTTTGAAACACTTTGCCCCTCCGCTTCGGTGTTCTATGCATTTCTAAGCAGGGAGTGTTTAGGCCACTGCGGGAAATAGGAAAACCTACCGCATCCTTTTAGGTTTCAGCCCGTGAAGTGACATTCTTTTCCTTGGGCAGTTCTGAAGTGGTGAGTCCCCATTTGACTCAAGCACAGCTTCATGAGTGGTAGATTAGACAACCTGGTGTAAATTCTGGCTGCTCCGTTTACTTAGCATGGGACCTTCAGCATTTTAATTAACAGTTGGGAGGTTCCGTTTCCTCAGCTGAAAAATGGAGATATTTAACATGACTGTGACGGTGTTTGAGGATGAGATGGAATAAGGTAGACTGCTGTGTGGCATAGTGCTTGCTGAGTAACCAGTGCTCAACAATTGTTACCCATTTATAACAACCGCAGCCTGAGGAATTGGCCATGGGAGGAAGGTGTTTTGTAGGGAAAAGCTGAGATTATGCCTTCTTAGCAAGAAAAAGACATCAAGGAATGAGCTTCACAAACCTCATTTGGAATATAAGTCTAAATTCTTACAGAATAGTTTCTCGTAAGGGGGGCATTAACCCCATTACTTTTACAACACACAATGTGACTAATTGTATTAAAAAACTTAGCATTTCAAGATGCCCATAAAGGGAGGGTGTGCAGTGGGTGGGGTGGGCCTTATAGTTTCTTTAATAAAAATGAGAACCCGAGGGAGAGAAGGTACATCTTGGGCATGGCTCTCAGACCTGACGTAGAGTGTGGTGGTTATGGCCTCGAGCTCAAGCTGGAGCATGGGGTTGGGGCTTTGGATATTAGGGATGGGGAAGAGGTTGAGCTCTGAGCTAAGGATACCTGGGACTGAGATGTAACATTAGTGGTTGGCCTTCAGTCTATGATTCTGCAAATTGGGTTGTTCCAATGTTCATGCCATATGGACACAACACTACAGGTGAGCAGTGTATTTAACCCAACTGTTACTCCTTGACATTTCATTCATTCAACACGCCCTCATTCATCTAAGAGTACCTCCTTATGCCAGCAACTGGCATCTCTCATCTCCATAGGAAGTCTGCATTCCCCTGTCCCTATAGTTCAGGTCTTAGTGAAAGCCCCAGCCCCGTAATTAGCCCCTTGAGCCAGATTCCTTGGTGCATCCTTGGCTTCTCACTTTCCCTCACTTGCCATTCCCAAAAACACATCTTACTCATTCTCCCTTTCTTCACATTTCTTGTCTCACTCCTCTCTTCTCGACCAGCACTGTTGCTGTCTTGTCCCTTGTTGGCTTTCTGAGGTGGCCACTTACTGTCATTTCTTCTGGTTCTTTATGTGGAAACTCCTGCATAAACCCTTCAATGGTTTCTTGAAGAGGGATGGTCTTCCTTAGCATGACCTAAAGGCCTTTCCAAGTCTGAACCCTCTCTACTCAGCCTCATCCCCTGCCACCCTCTCCCCTGCCTCCCTGCTTCAGAAATACTGGTACCTTCTCTAGTACTGCGTGTGTTTTTCTTGCTTTGGAATCTTTGCTGTATCCTCAGCTGTACTGCCTTTCCCTTGCCCCAATGACCTGGAAAATGCTTGTGTTTCCTTCTAGATTTCTCTTAAATGCCCCCTCCTCTGGGAAATCTTTCTGTTTCTTCATCACTTCTGTGCAATGGTGATTAGTTCTCCATAATCATACTTCTCTGAATAACTCTCCAATATTGAACTAGGCACATCAGACTGTAATTACTTGCATATAAGTCTATCTTAAAAGACAGACCTCTTCTTCCCAAGGTCAGCAACTATGTCCTCAGTGCTTCAATAAAATTTATGCAATTAATTAGGGAAATCAATCTATTGATGGTAGTCATATTTAAAACAAGTGTAATGTAGATATTCTTTTAGAAAATTGCAATTTTTTTTTTTTCTGAAATGTTCTCAGATGATTTGTGTATATATATAAAGAATGTTTCCTGGCTATAGTAAGGATGCTGGCTCCCATGTCATTCCATCCTACTCAAGTCATGAGGTGCCTGCTTCAGAGTCAGAGAAATGACTAAGCTTCCTAATTATAGTATGGTCAGAGGGGTACAGAGTCCAGAAATGAGACTCTGAAGGGCAGCCAACTAGACAGGTGGTGGGGATTTGGAATGCTGATGTGTCCCCTCAGCGGGAAACAAGTACAAACCGGAAGACGAAGCAAAGAGGGCACAGACAGGAGCAGAAAAGAAAAAGAAACAATGAAGAGATGGGAACGTGGGTCAACTGGAAAAGACAAGGGTTTGTGTAGTGGGTTTGTGTCACTGCAGCTCTAAGACAACAATAAGTTGAATTTTAAATTCTGACTGGTAAGTTTTCCACTTCCTTTTCATCTTCTTTTGTTCCTCTTGTGGGAGGAGACTACATTACGATGTCATCTTCGCCCCCCCCTTTTGAATGGAGCTCCCAGTGTTAGGTTCAGCGCAAAAGTAAGCAAAAGGTACAGAGATTCCCATATGGCCCCTGTCCCCACACATGCCTAGCCTTCCCTGCTATCAATGTCCCATGTGAGAATGGGACATTTGTCACATAGATGTGACATCAACACATCCCAATCACCCAAAGACCGTGGTTTATCCCAGGTTCCTTCCTGGTGTTGTGCTTTCTAAGGGTTTGGGCAATGTAATGATATATATCCAGTTTCACAGAATCATACAGAATAGTTTCACTGCCCTAAAAATCTTCTCTGCTCCATCCATTCATCCCTGCCTTCGCCCTAACCCCTGGAAACCACTGATCTTTTTATAGTTTCAATAGTTTTGCCTTTTCCAGAATGTCATGTAGCTGGAATCATACAGTGTGTAGCCTTTTCAGATTGGCTTCTTTCACTTACTAATATGCAATTAAGGCTCCTCCATGTCTTTTCATGGTCTGATAGCTCTTTTTTTTTTTTTTTTCGTGATAAATACAATTCCATTATCTGGATGTCCTACCATTTATTTATCCATTCACTTACTGAAGGACCTCTAGGTTGGTTCCAAGTTTTGACAATTATGAATAAAGCTGCTCTAAACAAGCATGTGCAGGTTTTTGTGTGGACATAAATTTTCGACTCATTTAAGTAAATGTTCTGTTTTATAAGAAACTGCCTCATTGAGGCTATACCATTTTGCATTCCCACCAGCATCCAGAGTTGCTTGTGTTCTGGATTTTGGAGTGTAGTGGTATCTTACAGTTGTTTAATTTGCATTTTCCTGATGACATATGATGTGGAACATCTTTTCATATGCTATTTGCCATCTGTATACCTTCTTTGGTGAGGTGTCTTTTTTTTTTTTTTTGGCCTATTTTTTAATTGGGTTGTTTGTTTTCTGTACTGTCATTTGCAAATATCTTCTCCCATTCCGTGGGTTGCCTCTTTGTTTTGTTGACTGTTTCCTTTGCTGTGCAGAAGCTTTTGATCTTGATGAAGTCCTAAAAGTTCATTTTTGTTTTTGTTTCCTTTGCCTTTGGAGACATATCTTGGAAAGAAGTTGCTGTGGCTGATATCGAAGAGGTTACTGCCTATGTTCTCCTCTAGGATTCTGATGGATTTCTGTCTCACGTTGAGGTCTTTTATCCATTTCGAGTTTATCTTTGTGTACGGTGTAAGAGAATGGTCGAGTTTCATTCTTCTACATATTGCTGTCCAGTTTTCCCAGCACCATTTATTGAAGAGACTGTCTTTTTTCCATTGTATATTTTTCCCTGTTTTGTCAAAGATTATTGGACCATAGAGTTGAGTTTTCTTATGGTTGAGTTTTAAGAGTTCTTTGTGTATTTTGGATACCAGACCTTTATCCCATGTGTCTTTTGCAAATGTTTTCTCCCAGTCTGTGGCTTTCCTTCTCATTCCCTTCACAGTGTCTTTTCCAGAGCAGAAGTTTAAAATTTTAATGAAGTCCAGTTCATCAATTATTTCTTTCATGGATTGTGCTTTTCGTGTTGTATCTGAAAAGTCATTGTCACACTCAAAGTCATCTAGATTTTCTCCTCTATCTTCCAGGAGTTTCATAGTTTTGCTTTTTTACATTTAGGTCTGTGATCTATTTTGAGTTCCTTTCTCTCTCTCCTTTTTTCTTTTTTCTTTCCTTCCTTTCTTCCTTCCGTCCTCTCTCTCCCTTTCTTTCTTCCCTTCCTTCCTTCCATGTGAATGTCCAGATCTTACTTTTGGTGTGACTATTGTATCATCTAAAAAATACAAATTTAGAGATGTATGTAGGTTCTTTATTGTTTCATCTTGCAATGTTCACTTTTACTTATCAACACCAACCAATACCCACACTTGTCTCAAGCTACTGTAGAAATCTGCGGAGGTTTAGCATTTCACTGCCTTTCTCCCCCCTTCCCACCTACCACTTTTGACATATTAGATTAAATTTCAGCCCTGGGCCAATCTGTCGAGAAACAGGAAATGTCTCTTATGATGACATATTTGCCAGTGGCTGAGGTTTGAAACCAGGTGTGTATTAGTTCTTGCACAGAAGCAATTTCTCCCCATCGAAGAGGCAGAATCACTGGATCTGCCCAGCACAAACCTTTTTTTTTTTTTGGATGGATCAGTCTCTCTGATCTGGAAGAAGTCTTTTAATTACTCTGCTTAATAATTTGCAGAACTCTTGGGAAATGTAAGGAAATAAAGAAGACAACAATTTTCTACTTCGGAAGGAAAATCAACTCTAAATACTGCACACTTTCATCCACATTGAAATTTTATGTGGATGTTTGTAGTATGGGTATCAACACCTTAAACAGGTTGTACATGACTGGAGACAGGGTGATAAGAGGTGGGGGAAAGCGTGTTTCTCAGAGAGCCTCCTAACATGCTCCTGTTCTCACAGCTATCTCTAACTAGAGGAGAGTCCTCAGCTCAATTTCTCTTAACATGGGGAAGATAAGGAGTGGCTCAGAGTTGCTTTGACTCATCACCCGGAGCCCGCGGTGAGGGAAGGGCACCCACCTCTCTCTCCTTCATGCTCTCATGCCTTTGCTATTCTGCTGAAGGAAAAATCAATGCTGAACACAGAGAACACATCTAGCAGGACTGGAGAGGCAGCATTTCCCTTGGGTCTGCCTAAAGAAGACATCTTTTGCAGGCCCCGGTCATGGAATGTAATGACTGCTGCCAGGCTGTAGATTTTCTTGGCAGAGGGAATTCCTTTTACAGTAGTGTCCGTACTAGGTACCCCCCTTTTCAGATTTCCTACCCAGTGATCACCTTAGAGTTCTTTCCAAATCAGCTTGGAGATCCAGGTGAAAGCCCAGAGCGAAGGGAAGCATCCCACATTTTAGAAGCCAACATTTCTTCCTGCCTTGAATCTAGGTCACTGACACCAGAGATAACTTGTTCAAGGTGTGGTGGAAAGTTTAATATTTTGTCTTGAGGTTTTAAGGCACTTATTTCAGAACTAGGAAGCCGCCTGAGCAAAAAAGCACAGTGAAACTTAGCAGGAGCTGTATCCAGCAGTAACCACCAAGCACTGCCAGCTTCCCAGAGCAACTTTCTGCTGTGTTAATCAATGATTCCCTTTACATTTAAAAAATATTTAAAAAAATTCTTTGGAGTTGCATATATTGATTTATATCTAATCCCACATATATACATTAATTTCAAACTTAACCAGGAGAGGAAGCTTCATGGTTTTGCACAGTAGTCAATGAAATGATCACCTTAAAGGATTTGTGAATAAATATTTAAACATCATTCCCCTTGGGACTAATAATAATCACAATCATAATCATGCTAGTTATAGTAACAAAACAACAGTCACCCCATGTTGAATATGTTCCGTGTCTAGTCACAGTACTTAGTCATTTATGCATTTTTTCTTATTTCATTCTTAGTGCTCTGATTAGGAGATGACATTCCTTGAAGGTGTCAGAGAATCAAACAAAAAAGCCAGACCAAAGGTCTGAATATTTACCATCTGCTTTCATTTTGCTTTATAACCACTTGCTTTATTAGAATCTGCTATCCTATGTTTTAGAACATGGTGTAGGGTCTGTAGTTATGAAATTTGAGGATTGTTTGCCTATTTTGTTTTTTCAATTTTTATTTTGATTCCAGAGTAGTTAACTTATAGTGTTATATTAGTTTCAGACGTTTGCCTATTTTAACATGACACTTGTAGGTTTTCTTGTAAAGGTTAATATTACTGACAGCAATAATAATAACAATAACAAAAGAAACCTTCTACTGGGCCCCTAAAATTCACCAGGCACTGTTTTACCTGCCTAGCATATGTTAGCTCATTTCAGCCCTTTGAAACGAGCATTACTGTGTCTATTTCTAGTTGGTGAGGCTGAGGTTCACAAGGGTGGTTAGCCCTGGCTTGAAGACCCTTGGCTTGTAAGTGATGGAATCAACACTCAAAGCAGACCAGCCCGATCCCCTAGTGCTGTGTTGCCTGGGCTATTTACAAAGAGCACGTGCAGCACGCTGTGAGCCAGCCCATCACGGAATACCTGCCGTCCAGGTGTGGGGGGAGGGGAGCCGTTAGAGCTGGGGGAGGGGAGCAGGGGTGTCATAGCAGCTGCACTGACCGGACTCTGGCGCTGAATTCTTTCTCTCCTGGATCAAGCCTCCAGCATCCGTCCAGTAGCAATGACCTCCATGCCATGGTATTTAAAATGTGAAGAAGAAGCTCTGCTGGCAGGAAGGGAGAATTGAAATACGTAAGATCAGTCAAAGCCCAACCCTGGAGGACTGTTCTGTACACTTAAGGAGCGGTTTACTTAGTTTCTGCTTTTTCTGGAAACTCTATCTCCACTCTGCTGACTCCTGTGACAACCTTGTTATAATGATGTCATCTTGACCTACAGGCCACACAGCTGATTGGTCCACGCTGGGCCCCCAAACCATGCTGGGTCAGTCATGGTTCCTTCCCCCTGGGAATGTAGAACTGGGACTTAAGAGTTTTCAGCCTCAGAGGGAGCTGTGGGTGGCCTGGAAAACTGAACCTTCAGCCAGAAAGAGTAATGTGGATGGATTTGAAAGAATGGAGAGGAAAACTCAGAGAAGCAGTCATAAAGACATTCTAGTTTGGGTCTGTTCCTGAGGCCCCTCTTTGTCTTTGTCCTGGGACTCAGTGAGATCATCTATTAAAAATTAAATATAATATGTCAAATTTCCATTTTTGCTTAAATTAATCATGTGGACTTCTGTCATCAGCAGACAAAAAGATCTTAACTCTAGGGTGTCTAAGGCCCAGTCCCAGGTTAGGAAACGGCCCCGAGTCTGTAGAGGAGGGGACATGGTAGCGAGGACAGCTGTAATGAACAAGAAGACGAAGGGAACGACAGCATCCTGTGTCTCCATCAAGTCCTGAAAACTGAGGATTGAGGGCACTGGTGTTTACAGTCCAGTAATGGAACTTCCCATGGGTGAGGACAAGAAATCTCATGCACTGCCCCCTCCCCATTCTGGAGTAGAATGGAAAGGGGGTGATGATGGGCAGGAGACCCAGAGGAGCAGAGAAGCAGTAGTTGGTGCTGCTGGAGATCCAGTCCACGGTTGGAACTATGGGGGACGTGGTGGGCACCGGGAGTGGGACAGGGCAGCTGTGGCAGCCACGCCCTCTGGGAAGCCTGGAGGAAGGGGTTTAGAGGGATTTGGGGTTTCTGTGGTCTGTGGAAGGGCCTGTGGAGGCCATGCTATGTTGTTACCATTGTTGAGATGCCACAGCACCCCTGGGGCCTAGGCCGCCTGAAACAACGGAGCTTACACAAGCTGAGAAGGGCAGAGAATGAGTCCGGCTTAAATGGAGGAAAATTAGCAAAGCCACCCTACCTGCCTCGTATTTGGCAAAAATGGTCTTTGAACGTACAGCATTGTCATTCTAGTTGCAGCTTCTCTCTACCTGAACCAGAGACATGAGACCAGGGGGAATGACTGCCCACACTGAATCACACAGACCCCTGTCCTTTCTAAACATCCCCCCATCCTCCTTCCTCGTGGACTCACCACGGAAACTCGGATTCAGCCCCTGTGGCCACGTGATTCTCCTTTGCAGCATAAATTCTAACTCCATAATGGAAGTAAAGAAAAATCCAGGAACTGAATTGGGTGGAATGGTTACAAGATCTCACTCTGTTTTACTACATTAGTTTTCTTCCGTTAAAAAAGCAAGAAGGAAAGAAAGAAAGAAAGAAAGGTATTATCTTTGAAGGAGAAGTGCCCAAGAAATTCTGTGCTTTACTGACCAAAGGGAAATCTAGCTTCTTAGGTGTTTTTCTAAGAATTCTTAGATGCTTCTTACCCTTTTCTTCCTTGGAAGCTCCTTGAGTCTTTCTGATAAAAAAAAAAAAAAAAAAAAAATCTGTGGGAGCAGAGTAGCTCCCACCTTTGTGGATCCTGGTCATCTTGGTGATATGTTTTTGGTTGTGTTCCTGAGAAATTGGCCGTTTCTAAGTCACTGCACACATTTTATACCTGAATAAAAGAGAAATATGCATAGATGCCATTGTGCTTGATTGAATCCTTATGCATGACGATTGGAAAGTGCTTATGTGAAGCATTACGAACAATTAATGATTTACTCATCTCTGACTTAAAGTGATGTGTGGTGTATTACCTGAGGCTGATAAAAGGCATCGTGTAAGTGCAAAATATTATTAGTTTTTAGGGAAGGGATGATAAGATTTGAAGCATAACTTAGCCCTGCTGAAATACTCATTCTCGGGTAAGCCGCTTGCAGTTCAAATTGCAGTAGCAAAGAGGCTTTTGGTCCCCACTCACATTAATCTTTTAAGCAGAAACGAAGCCTAGAAACTCATACATCTCCAAATGGAGAGGGTGCCTGGACTGTATACTGTAGGCATCTTAGGAATCAGAGTGGGTACTGACTCTAGAGATGTATCTACCAGCCTCTCTGGGTGGCCTTCAGCCAAGGGCTGAGCGGGTGTGGTGTGGAGGGTGGTGTGGGGCTGGGCAGAAGGCTTTGTCTGGCTCCAGGAGGCACCTCCTCAGGAAAGGATGAGACACGCATCTCTGACTGATGGGCTGTTAGAGGTTTAAAATGTTTGCCTTGGGTGACCTTAGGGAAAAACACCGTCCTCTTTGGCTTAATGTGAATTAAATTTTTCGATTACTCTAGAGGAAGGAAAGGCAGCGGCTCCAAGCATGCTTATTTGTGGAAAGTAAAATGAAATTAAACACTCCAGCAGAAGGAATCTTAGCAGCTCGCTGATCCCAGGGCATTGCCCCTTGCCACTCAATAGCAGCAAAAATTTGATTTGAGGGTAATGGATATTTCAAACGGAGTGTTCTGGATCCATCTAAAAAATATTTTTATTCTGAGAGACTAACTATACTAATTTATATATCCTGGGAAAGAAAGGAAGCATTTCAATATTTTTCTTCCTTCAAGGAGGGTTCTATGGATCTTAGGACTAAGGGAAGGAGAATTTAATATAGGTATGTGTGGTCCTGTTGGCTGACGGTTTGTGGTTTGTCATATACATGCAGAGAGAGGATCTCTTCTTGGTCATGGGATGCTCAGATTAAAAAAAAACAAACAGGTTTTCTGGGAATAGAAGAAAGTCTCATTGTTTTTGTAAAAGTTATAACCTGGGTGGCCCTTTCCTTGTCTTTGAAAAAGGATGAGAAAAAGTGTGTGTGTGTGTGTGTGTGTGTTTGCGCACACGTTCAGTAGAGTGTGTCAGAGGGCTCATGATGTATTGTCTGCATGTGGGTCTCTTTAAAGTCTGGAGCTGAGAGTTACAGTTATCGTATCATCAACCTTGGGGGATCCTGTGAATTCACCCAATCTTTGTGAGTTTGGAGTGGTTTGGATTAATGATTCTCAGCTAAAGCAAGAGAATATTGAGTGTGAAACATGACTTTAGTGCTTCTGGATATTCCTCATAGTCTTCATTTGGGGGTTTCATGAAGAAGCAAACTAACAAAGGGTGAGGGGAGGCAAGAAAAATGAAAAAACACTCCATAATACTTTGCTTTTTTTGAAGTGTGCTGATGATCGAAGCAAAAGTTTCCATTTCTGGTGAAGGCTGAGTGGGCCGAAGCGAGCTGTTCATGTGGGCAAACTTGATTTTTTAGTCTCTAAGCAAGACTCTTTAAAAAGGAAGGGGTGTAAAACAACCCTCCAGCCCACACGCCACGTACACGCTGCCACCATCTTGTGTCTCATTGAGTGCCTTCCAGGCTGATGGACCCTACCACTAACAATGGTTGCCCCCCAGAAATAAAACTCAGAATGTAGTCATGGTCCTGACATGCCTGTAAGATTAGAAGTGGGTACTGCGGAGGAAGAAAGAATGAAACAAGGAAGAGGAGGACAAGGAATGAAATGAGAGGAAAGGACAATGAGAGGAGGAAAGGGACAGTGATGTCATATCTGGGATATGCAAAAGGTTAGTCATTGTTTATCAGAAATTCAAGTTTCCCTGGGTATCTTGTATTTTATGTGGCAATCCCAACTATGTTCCCTGCAAAAGGCCAATTAAGCATTTTCCACGTATCATCTCATTTAAGCTCTACAAAACTCCTGCCATTTGTTTCCAGATCAGGAAACAGACTCTAAGCAGTAAAAAGACTGCCCCACGTTCACCTTGCTGGTGCAGGATGGTGCCTAAGACCACAGGCAGTACCTTGGTCCTGGAGCCCTAGAAAAAGAAAAAAGAAAACCAAGCATGTCCACCCAGGGATATTTTGAAACATGTAACAGAAGCTTTAGCTAAAGGGAAGGCAATTAGCAGGATCCATGGTCTCTGAAGATTGTCAACAACTACATCATTGATGGTGAGTAACTTCCTTTGGGGAGCCGTGTTTAACTTGTAATCCCAGGTCTTTGACTGAGGAGACTCCCTCTCTATCTCCTGTTGGTGGAGTAAATTAAAAATCTTCCTATATTCTGAGGAGGGAAATGAAACCTTCATGGTAAATCTCATAAAAATGTGCCCTGGAGATGAAAAATTGCATTTAAACCTCAGCCGTCTATATTAATTATGAGGAAGGACAGTGCGATTAGGGAAAATATGAATCATGAAATATTTCTAGGTGCTGCGTGCTGGGAGAGTTGCTGACAAGCCTAAACGTAGGTGAGGTCGAATGGCTGGGCTGCCACTAACGGGCAGCAGGCGGGCGGTGGTGGGTAGCGGGCATGCTGAGCATGGGCGACAAGGCCTCTGAGCACCGTTTGTGAGGAAGGAAGGACTAGCCGGGGTGAGAAGGTGAGCAGTGGTGAGACAGCTGCGGGGAAATACAACAGCTCCTGAATTATGTGAAATGCTATCAGTTCTAATTTCTCGTGCCTGGAATTCTGTTACTGTGAAGGATAGACGCAGCATGATAAGTAAAGTTTTACAGAGGTAGGTTTCTAATCCACACAAAGGGTCATCTTGTAGAAACCAGAGTGGCATAATGGTGGGATGGGTGATCCCTGGGAATAGTTCCATTGTCTTTTCCTGCAAGCCTTCAAGCTACATCTGGATGTTAGGCCAGGGATGTTACAGGAAAGATTGCTGAACTGAGCCAACAGCTTGGTCAGGTACACATGTATCTGTATACACACTTACACAAAAATGTGTGTTTTTAAGAAATTATACTCTGATTACAAATAAAACTTGAAAAAGTAAACCATCTCTCCAGTCCATCGCTTTGGGTCCATCCCTACTGCCACCCTCTTTCTGGGGCCTTCCTCTCTTCCCTGCATTTCTGTCCAAACCTCATTGTCTCTCATGCTGTCTTCTCTCTCTTCATCAATTTTCCACTGAATGTCAAGTGCTTTTCCAACTCCAAGCATATTCATTGTATTCCCTTGCTGAAAACCCTTCAGAGGCTCCCATCATCTCTAGGAAAGACAAGTGAGGTGCCTTGGCATGGCCTACAAGGCTGGGGCAGCTGTGACTCCTGCCTTTCCCTCTTTATTCCCTGCCGCTTGAGTTCCTGCGAGGGCCATGGTGCTCTGTGTCCCCTTCCTTCATGTGCATTCCCTCTCCTTCAGAAGGCCTCTCTGCCCCTTAGGACCCCACTCAGATTTCACCTTCTGTGGGACCCCTTTGTTGGTCATTCTGGCTACTGTGCAGCCTTCTCTTGCTGTGTGCTTACTTCTACTATCTGCCCGTCTCCTGCCACCACCATTTTATTTTATTTTATTTTTTTAGAAGTGTGGTATTTCGCCAAGTATTACTTTTTTTTTTTTTTTTAATTTATTTGACAAACAGAGATCACAAGAGGCAGAGAGGCAGGCAGAAAGAGGGGAGGAAGCAGGCTCTCCGCGGACCAGAAAGCCTGATTCAGGGCTCGATCCCAGGACCCTGGGATCATGACCTGAGCTGAAGGCAGAGACTTTAACCCACTGAGCCACCCAGGTGCCCCATCCACAACCATTTTAAGCCTCACAAAGGCAGGGCCAGGCATTAGGCATCTGTTCAACCACACCGAGAGTTCAGGGCCCAATAGAAGAGAGGTGTTCATAAATACAGAGAATATCATCCAAGAGAAACCTTTGGGAGGCTATAAAATGCACGCCTTCCCCAACATTTGTGAGGCCTGGAGCAACAGCATAAATGGAGACCCATATACCATACGTCTAAATATTTAAAAACAATAAATCAAGTTAACAAACTGCTCTGTTAAGTACGTTCTAGCTTCCTACCTTGATAAATGTGCCCTCATCATGGCAATGCCAGGTATGTACACACACCTCTATGTTTTTAATGACTGAAAATCGGCAGAATACCAAAGATGGCTGAATTTAATTATTAATGCACACGTCTGAGAACTCTCTTGATGAGTTGGTGACATTTGCATGAGAATAAAATGAAGACATACATAATTCATAAATTACCATATATTTATCCCATTAAATTTATTCTCTTCAGTTAACTTGAGCAAAAATCCCTAATTATGTGATTTTTCACATAATTTGAGTTCTATTCATAGTGATCATCTAAAGAATTAAAAATGTAGTTGTAGTCAAGATGTATTTTAAATACATTTAAATATATTTTCACAAGGAGATAAATCAACATCGAAGTCAAAATGTAAAATTAAAATTATTTTTTATGTATATTTTCAAAATGCTTTAATAAAATCCAAAGTAAAACTAACATTTTTGATTTTAATTTTCAAATAGTTAGCTAAATCTTGTTAGAGATTTCTTTTTTTTTTTTTTTTAGATTTTATTTATTTATTAGACAGAGAGAGAGATCACAAGTAGGCAGCGAGGCAGGCAGAGAGAGAGGAGGAAGCAGGCTCCCCGCTGAGCAGAGAACCCAATGCGGGACTCGATCCCAGGACCCTGAGATCATGACCTGAGCCGAAGGCAGCGGCTTAATCCACTGAGCCACCCAGGTGCCCCTCTTGTTAGAGATTTCTTAAAGTAAATTTGCATTTTGTAGCATTCAGTGTCCCTCTAGGTGCTAATGTAAAACCTTGGTATCATAATTCAAGCATTTTATATATATACATATATATATGCAATATGCATTATTTAATATTGCAAAACATTCCTCTGTTGCCATGTGCAACTGTTGTGAATACCTTGGTAATTCACAAGCCCATGTGGAACTACAAACTGGAATGTAGAGAGACGCAGGAAAAAGCACTCTCAGTGCTACTGGGAAATAGTACTTCATTATGCACAATTCCACTGTTCGCGCTTAGAGAAAGGATTTGACAAGTTAATTAGTCTTTTCTCTTAGCTAAGCACAAATCCTCTCCACGCCTAGAAGCTGTGTCTGCCTCCAAGTGTTGGACAAGTGGCAAAACCCACAAACCTTCATGGCATTCATGTACGCTGGCTTTTTGTTTTGTTTTGTTTTTTAACTGGGATAATTAACATAGCCCCCACATTTCAAGTGTACAGTGTAATGATTAGATATCTGTATAGATTGCAAAATAGGGACCTAGGGCAAGAGATGGAAAGTGGTGTTTGTCTGGGATGTGAACAGTGTTGGTTACCAGAGCGGATGTTTAAAGTTCCAGGTCAGGCTCGGTCAGGGCTAAGTACCAGACCTTGAGTGACAAGGGTGTCCATGAGCTCCTTAACTTATTGATTTTTTGGTTTGCATTTTCTCTAATTCATGCAGGGCCCTCTAAAGTACAAGGTGCAAGGCACTGGCCCATTTTTACCCAGCCTAAGGGGTATACTGATCAGCTCTGTTGTTTATGTGGGTGTATTTAAAATAGCCTGGTCTCTGAAAGTATTATTGCAATCCCGTTTGTTAGCCCAAAGACCTAATGGCCTGGCAGTAAGAACACAGAAGTGGGGATAGAAGACCTGCCTTTGGGGGCGCCTGGGTGGCTCAGTGGTTTAGGCCTCTGCCTTCGGCTCAGGTCATGGTCTCAGGGTCCTGGGATCGAGCCCCGCATCGGGCTCTCTGCTCCGTGGGGAGCCTGCTTCCTCCTCTCTCTCTGCCTGCCTCTCTGCCTAGTTGTGACCTCTCTCTCTGTCAAATAAATAAATAAAATTAAAAAAAAAAAAAAAAAAAAAAAAAAGAAGACCTGCCTTTGAATTCTAGCTCTGGCATTCATTAAATCCGAGTCTCTGTTTTCTCATCAGAAAAATGGGGGGTAAAAATGAGGGTAATTGTTAGGATTAAACAAGGTAAAGTAAATGGAAGGTTTTTGTAATTAAGAAGTATTTCCCAAATGAAACAATTCATTTGGCATAACTTTGTAGCCATTTTCTAGGGCTGTCATAACAGCCTGGGTAGCTTCAGCAACAGAAACAACAGAAACTTCCTCACTATCTGTGGGCCGGAAGTCCGAGATCAAGGTGTCAGCAGGGGTAGCTTCCTCTGCAGCCTCTCCTCCTGGCTTGTGTTTGGCTGTCTTTGTGTAGTGTGTGGTCTTTCCTGTGTGTGTGCCTGTGTCCCCATCTCCTCTTCTTGTAAGGACACCGATGATACAGGCTTAGGGCCCACCCTGATGACTTTCATGATCTCGGCATCCTAGGTAAGATTTTAACACCTCTGAGTTTCAGCTTCCTCATCTGTAAAGTGGGATTGTTACCTGCTAGAGTTTCAGTGATTATGAGCTGAAATAATATGCGTAAAGCTCTTGGCAGAGCTCCCGGCACGCGTATTAAGTGCTCAATAAACAGGAATTATTATGACCTCCCAAGCTCCTCTTGGCACTAAATCCCAGAAGACTTTGTGCTGTTCTTTTTTTTTTTTTAATATTTTATTATTTATTTATTTGACGGAGAGAGAGAGAGAGATCACAAGTAGTCAGAGAGGCAGGCAGAGAGAGAGGAGGAAGCAGGCTCCTTGCAGAGCAGAGAGCCCGATGCGGGGCTCGATCCCAGGACCCTGAGATCATGACCTGAGCCGAAGGCAGAGGCTTTAACCCACTGAGCCACCCAGGCGCCCCCTTTGTGCTGTTCTTAACAGTTTTGGCATATGAGAGCCACTTGGGGGATGGTGCTAGGTGCATGAAAACAGACTTGTAAAGAACAGGTAGTCTTGAATATGCAGATATGAAGGAGAAGGACACTTGGGGTAGAGAGAATGAAATGAGTAAAGGCACAGAAATAGGAATATGGAGGGGCCTCTATAGTGACCAGTAATGAGATCAGTTTGAAGGTCTTTTAGGAGACATGAAAGGGACTGGACCAGATAAGGCTGGAAAGAGGGAGACTGGGGGCAGCCTTGCTAGACTTGCATCCCCCCATGGGAGCCATAACCTTGGACCCATGCCCAGGGTTGAAAGTGCAATGATTGCTGTTGACTCAGGTGTGTGGGCTGGGATGCCAGGTAGTGGAGAAAGTGGTGGGTATGTTGCAAAGCTTGGCCTGTAACTCTGCGGAGAATTTTCTGCTGCTCTGTGAGCCTGATGCTTCGTCAGAGGCAGGACCCATGCATCTGTCTGCAGGACATTAGTAAAGAGTCTTCACAGACTGTCTTGAAGGAGCCACGGGCATGAAAAGCAGAAGCAGAAGGAGGAACATACTGTAGGGCCTGTTCTCTCATTGTCCTCAAAGAGCATGAGGATGGAGCCTGGGTGAACTTACCTGGAGCCTGGGTGAACTTACCTGCATGGCTTCATTTCTCTCTGTTTCTTCAAGTTTTACAATCTCCATTCTATTTTTTTTAAAATAGAAGTTCTAGGATCTTTGTTTTAATTTTAAAAAATTTGAATCGAAATTTGGATGATAACCAGATTATATTAGTTTCAGGTGTACTTTCTCTTTGTCGTAGGATTTTGTGACCTTTTCTACCTCAAACTAAGATTCAGAGCAGCTACCTTACCCATCCAAAACCTCAGAAAGTCACCAGGACCCCTGGGAACTCATTCATTTGTTCTCCAGGCCTGTGATTTTTTTCGAAAGACAAATTGACCTCTGTTCTATTACAAAGAATTAGTAGTCACTAATTTATAGTCACTTTACTTCCCATCAAATGACTATTAGAAGTAATAAAAGGCTGGATAAAGGCCATCCACCAACTCCTAAATTGGAAATATCTGTGACCAATTGTCCTCACACTTTTAAATCCCATTCAGCAGCTGGTAACCATCCCCTGACATCATGTTAGACGCACCCTAATTTTTCTGTGTTTCTTGAGCTTTGGAAAAAGAAATATTGTGCATGTAGTTTTCCAACTGAAAAGGTGCTGAATTCAGCACATGGCCAGAGCATGTGCAAATAGACCGGGCTGAACTGTGAGACATTTTTCAATACAGCCTTCCAGTCTCTACTCCCCCACCCCCCACCCACCACCCCACTGTGGAGGTTCATTTCTTACGGCACAGTGTGTCCTCTGAAAAGTCACGTAGCTGTTGGCAGCGAGAGGTGCTCTCCCAGCAGTGAGGGCTCCTGCCTCACTCCTACAAGCTGGCTCACCTCTCTCTGAGAGTCCTTGGACCTTAAGGACAAGGACAAGAAAGCAGTAGTAAGGGAGAACGTGCTAGAGGAAAATCACATTCAGCAGGCCTACAGGCGGTGATTCCAGCTGACAAGATCACAGGCAACACCTCAGCTTCAACCCTTAAAATACCTCCTTGGCTAGAGAAAGATAGATAACATTTGCCTGTTTTGCTCACTATTTTTGTTTTCACTTGTTTCGCACACTTGTGGAGACTCATGTTCAGGCAAACATCTGGCTGCTTCTGCATCAGGGAGGCCATCCAGGAGGACAGTTAGGTTTTAGAAAAGTTTTTTAACAGGGTGAGGAAGGTCATGCAGTGGGCACTCAGTGTGGGAGTAGGTTGGCTTGAGGACTAAAGAACGGGATTGAAAAGAAATTAAAGAAAAAAAATGTGCATAAGTGAGGAAGGGAACAGAGCCACAAAAGAGAGGTAGGTCCAGTCACACATCCTCCAGATTTGGTCAATGACAGATGGGAGGCTAGGTTGAACCCACGGGTGCCTTCAGTGGCATTGTTCAGCGGGGAGCTTGACGGAATCCTGGTTGTAGAAACATGGGGAAATCATGTAGTATCCTTGAACACCAATCATCTCAAGCATAAACATTTACTGACGTTACCCATCTATCACAGATTGGTATCGTAGATCACTATACCCAGGAAATGAACACGTGAGCCTTGGCACTGCCCCAGCCACCTTGGAAACCCTGAGGAGTCTGGACAAGTCAAAAGCATGGCTCCTGGCTGGATTTGCCAACACTGTTGTTGAACAAACTCAGACAAACTCAACATAAGCAAAGCCAATAACTCAGGAGACAGTAGGGGAGGGGTTGGAAAAGGAAAGGGAGAAATTTATTTTGGGTGTCCATAGCCAGAGGAGGTGGCAGGTTCAAGGCTTGACCATCTCTCTGCCAGGAGGAAGGACACCTAGAGTTTTACAGGAAAGGCTCAGGAGCAAGAGCAGGCAGAAAGCGTGTAATCATGGCTGAGTGTTGGTAGGTGTTCATTCAGCCCCCTATCAAGGGCAGGGAAGGTGGCATGTGGGGTATGGTCTTCTAGGTTATCTATGCTTTCCTGGTCTGGTGTCTTGGGATATTTCAAGTCATTGCAAAACACCTTCAGCAATGCCTCAAGAAAGTGCAAGGAGAAATAAGCACACTGGGTTTTAGAGCATGAGTTAAGAAGTCTTGTCTATTTCTGGTTTTAATTGTTGGAGTCTTCAGTTGAGCAAGAGGGCTCACTGACAGTAATAATAATATCCAACAATAATGGCATAGTGATCAAATAAGATCATGCACGTGAAAGCATTTCGTAAGCTGTAAGGACTACCTAATGTAAGATATTATTGCAAACTACCTGACTCTCATTATTTACGTGAACCAGACCAGAGTCTGATCAGCAATTACAGTGTGCCTTCAAGGAGTACACTTTTATTACTTTCTATTTCATAGTAATTTGGACTATGTCAACAGGCCAGCTGAGTGAAAGACCTTGGAGTATTCTGCTGTGGTGTGGTTGTAGATATTGGCGGGCTTAGTTTAAAAAAATGCAAACCTTCATGCTTTATAAGTTCTTATGATGCTTCCTAACCTACCCCATTGTCTGTGTGGAGCAGAGATATGAACATTCTGGTTACAGTTCAGTAAACCCCAGTTTGCCACCCGACCAATTCTTTCTTCCAGGAAAATTGGTCATTCTCAGTCATTCTATGGAGAGGATGGAGGTCATTTGGGTGGAAATGCACTTTTGTACTCTGTGGTTTCTTTTAAGAAAATTTTTTTTATTATGTAAACTCAACCCCTAATATGGGGCTTGAACTCAAGACCCTGAGATCAAGAGTCGCGTGCTCTACTCACTGAGCCAGCCAAGCACTCCTGTATTCTGTGGTTTCTGAGAAGACAGATGAGAGAGTGCAGTGTGAAGGGCTTGGGAATTATAAAGTGACAAAGTCAAGTGCTGTGGGTGCACTACTGTTGTTCATGGAGACAGTTTGTGGTAATGGAAACAAATCAAAGCTTGAGCCAGAAGAGCTGAGTTCAAGTCCTGATTCTAATATCGTCTATTTGTATGACCTTGGGCAAATCAGTTAACTTGCCAGTGCCCTACTTGTGTTATCTGGGAAAAGGTAGGAAATGTGGTAAATACAAATTTCACCCAAGCATGGCGTGTGGGGAGGACAAAAAAACGTGACAACGGTGAGTGCTAATGTATTTGAATATGAGCGTGTGAGCCATCTATCTCCCCTTCCCATTGCCCACGCTCTGTCCTGCTGGGAAAGCCTGCATGGTCTTTCCACACAGGGTCTGCACGGAGGTTTTATGTGTCTGAACCTCACTGAGTTCTGATTGTTGATTTAATAGTCATAACCTTTAAAATCCACAAGGGCTTTTTAGACCAAGTGGCGGGGAAGAGACAAGGAGTGTAATATCTCCGGATGGAGCCCAAGGTCTGGGCTGTACTTCCCATGAAGGTGATCTCTGGTTAATCTTTGGGTTTGAATACCTCCGTAGTGCACTTTCCATCATGTTTATGATGAGAAAGATGTCATCTGTGTAGCATCTGCAGAGCCTTGGTTGAGAAGTGAGTTGCTTTAAAACATTTCATTTCAGATTACTCATAAAGATCGCAGTGGCGCTGTTCCTTCATTTCACCCAGTAGCCAATTTTCATCACAAACACAAGAGCATAAATGTCATCTTTTGGGCCTATATACTGTGGTTTAAAAGTCTCTTGAACCTGAACCAAAACACTTGTTTTCTTTAAAGTGTGAGTTTTTCTATGGCTTGGCTTAAATTCCTTTTAAATCTGTTTGAAATGAGCTTATGTGAGCTGGTCAAAGACATTCTTCCCTTCCCTCTGCTTCTTTAGGACACGGCGTGGTTCATCAGTTCAAGTACACAAGGCAGGCGGAGACTTGATTTGACTGACAACTTACAGGAACTCCTGGCTCAGCGTTTTAAGTGAGATAGAGTTGGCGTTTAGTATGATGTCTTGCTCTCTGGAAAAATCTCTCCTTATAGGACCAGGAGTTTTCATTCATCTGAGGAATGCTGACATCTTTGAATACTTAGGATGCATTGCTAACACGTTTTCTCCTTTTTGGCTAGTGCCAACTGGCAAGAATTTTTCAGCTGGTGGGGTACCACTGACATTTTTGCTTTGCAGGGGAATAGGTACTACCTCTGGGGCACATGGATATTATTCCCCTTTATACCAAAAGCTTTATGAAATTCTTACAAATACATATATGTGGACTTAATTTTAAGTCCATTAATATTAATAAGATTAATATTAATAAGATTAATATTAAGTCCACTAATATTAATAAGATGAGCATAAGTGTCTTCTGTGGGGAAATAGAGTGTTGTGAAAAGAGCCCTGGTTCTGCAATCAGAAGATTTGGGTTTGAATTCTGGCTATCCTAGTAATTAGCTAGATGACCTTGGATAAGACATTTAGACTTTACAAGTCTTAATCTCCTGCTTTGTGAAGTGGGGGATAATAAGCATGGTTGAGACATCAAATGAGCTAATGGATATGATTGTGGGGTGGTACATAAGTGGAAAGAAAGATGATCATCATGAATCTTTACCCTAAGCGGGGGGAATCTTTACCCTTCAGGCTGCTGGGAGTTGGAAGGTACATTTTGTTTTGGGGGGTTTGGCCAAAAGATTTCATATGATCTTTGTTCTTATGATTTCAGAAGATAGTGCAAAATCTCAGGGCTTAATGTCAACCTTTCCAGTGGTGCCATTTTTGATGAGGAGGACGAGGAAGAGAAGGTTCCTTGAAGGAATTTTCACTCAGTTGAATGATGCCTTTCTAAAATCCCTCTAATCCTAAAATCCTGTTATGATAATATTCTAGCACTAAACATCATGATTAGTCCTAAGGGCCTCATGAAGTTTAAACATTGACTCATCCATTCACATCGCAGAGAGAGGGACCACAGCTAGGGGACAGGTGACACCATATCCAGAACTTGACAAACAACAGTTGCTTTGTTGTTTCAGTTTGCTGAGTATCATTCTAGCTTCTCCTTAGGTCTTTTGTGTCAATCCAGTTTAACTGATACTAAGATAAGTAGAGACTTAAGTGCTGTGCAAGCTACCAAAATTATAGAACTCATCTGGGGTTAACAATCCCATGAATCCCTTATTCTGTTGTGCTTCCTCTCTGATATCCCTGTCATCTATTTCCATGTCTGCATATGTATCTATACTGGAAGGGGACAGTGTCTACAAGGGCCTTAAAGAAAGAGTCCCACTGCTTCTAGCATCTGACTCATCTCGAAGAAGTTCTGGCTGCCTAAAACTTGGGCCTGGGGAAGACTGAGATCTGTAGTTGGTATATCCAGGACAAACAATAAAGTTTGCTGGGTACCTTTGGCTCACGGGTAGATTGGTGGAAAGCGGGAGAATTCCGGCATCGGGGATCACTCTTGTGTGAAGGTCTACGTAGTCATAAGCTCTAGCCTCGACAGCTGTGGCCAGGCTGGGGCCACCTTTCCTTCTTCATCACATGGCCTCTGATATCATCTTAAAAGGAGAGGTTGGACTCACCTCCTGATGAGCTATGGTAATGGCTGCTGTTGCCATGGGTCCGTGGATTCTTTTAGTTTGCTCACATTCAATCATTCCCTTATTCATTCATTCCACAAATGTCTATTGAGTGTCTACTATGAAACAGTTCCAAATGCTGGTAGCAAAGTGGTGAGTGAAGCCACATATCTTGGCTTTCATGGAGTTTTCAATTTATTGTGAAAGAAATACATGGATGAAAGTTATCCCTGAGATGCGCATATATGCCTGTGACAAGTGCTGGGAAGGAGAGATTTAGGCCTAGAGGGAGAGATTGGGGAAGAGCTGAAGGAGGAGAGGAGGATGACCAGGAAGATGGGCCTGGAAGAGCTTCTGAACCGGAAGCTTTACTACGCACCAAGGATGCCAAGGCTGGTGGTCTGAAAGAAGGCGGCGTCTGAAGTTCTGAGGAGGGCGAAGGTGGGATGAGACTGGGGAGAGAGAGGTGATTAGGGTCAGAGTTTTAGACTTTAAACTTATAGGCAATGAGAAGACAAAAGGGCTTTCAGCATGGGACTCTTTCTGCATGTCACGGAAGGACTGCGGTGGGGGGAAATGACAGGTGAAGGGACTCCAGGTAGGCTATGTGCTCAGTCTAGGAGAGAGAGAGCATAGCAGCTGTGGACCAGGTGCTGGCCATGGAGGGCCGGGGATGGGGATACCGAGAGACATCCAGGAGGCAAGGCCTTGAAGAAGGTTTGTTTGTGAGGGGAGGGAGAGAGAGAAGGTGACAGAGGGATGCTCAGGTGGGCCAGGAAGGCCAGAAATGAAAGCGAGAGTCAGGATGGGAGGAAGCAGAGAGAGTAGGCAGCAGGGGGAAAAACTGCAGAAAGGCTTTTGTTTAACTTTATTCCTTCTGCTTATGAATGCTGCTCCAAGCCTAGTTTGTCCCATTCAGTTTCCACTGTAGGCAGTTTTGCCTAAGAGCTTAACTGTGAGGGGTCATTCAACCTCTGGGTTCAGTTTTTAGTTTATTTTTCAGGCCTGCAGGAACAGGACCATGTCCGTGCACAGGGGGATGGGGAAGGAGACATTAAGAGTTGGGGCGCCTGGGGAACCTGGGTGGCTCAGTGGGTTAAAGCCTCTGCCTTCGGCTCAGGTCATGATCCCAGGGTCCTGGGATCGAGCCCCACATCGGGCTCTCTGCTCAGCAGGGACCCTGCTTCCTCCTCTCTCTCTCTGCCTGCCTCTCTGCCTACTTGTGATCTCTGTCTGTCAAATAAATAAATAAAATCTTGGAAAACAAAAAAAAGGAGTAACTCCTGTAGCTCTGAGTTTCCACTCCTCTTCTGGAATGTGGCTTTCCTGGCCTTACGCAATCTTCCCTCATGCCCTATTTCTCCTCACTAACTTGCACCCGTGACTGTGACCGAGCAAGTTTAGTTAGCCTGGGGTTGCTGAAACCCTTCTCTTTTTTGTTTTCAGCTCAGTACCCATTCTCCCCTCAGGCCATTGGTTGGGCTTGTTCCTGGCTGAATGGTCTCGGTGACCCTGGAGGTGCTTTCAGGGATCCTGAGCATGGGAGTCAGAGCGACCCCAGGCAGCTCCCTTCGCTTCTCATCCAAGAGTCCTAACAGAATCCCTGCTCAGCCCATGTGATCTTCAAATTGTTATTCAGTGCCAAGTGGCCTACAACGACAGTGTGTACTACTTTTATTGTATTAAAGAGAGGTTGGCATTAGAGAGATGACGAGATCTTGACACTTGGGAGGGATTTGGTGTGAAGAGGGGAATTTTAAAAATATTTTTTACATAAACATCCCTGTCCCTAATGCATATGTCCATTTTTGCATCCAATTAGTGACTGGATACTAATTTCCTCAGCTGTTACCCATGTGCCAGGAATAGTTCTAAAGAGGAGGAAGTGGGGAAATGTGAGTGATGGCTGTTTCCAGTCCTGGCAGTGCTTCTCAGACTTTTCCTTGAAGTACTCCTATTGTTGGGGGTCCTGAGTGCAGACTGAAGGCAGAGCTGAGTCTTGGCTTGGGATGCTGCTGCTGGTTGTGGCAGCATAACTTGCCATAATGTCCCTTAATATTTGTTTGAAGGCTTCCAACTCAGTTTAAAAACATTTTTTTTAAAAGGTTTTATTTATTTGACAGAGAGAGAGATCACAAGTAGGCAGAGCAGCAGTCAGAGAGGGGGTGCTGGGGAAGCAGGGTCCCTGCTGAGCAGAGAGCCCGATGCGGAGCTCGATTTCAGGACCCTGAGATCATGACCTGAGCCGAAGGCAGAGGCTTAACCCACTGAGCCACCCAGGCGCCCCATCAGTTTAAAATTTCATGTACCTCTTGCACTTGGCTCTATCATGTATCCATGTTTGTTTAAATATTTAGAATGTCCCCCACCCTCAAAAGAAAATCGTTCCTCCTATAAGGACAACCTGCTTATCTGGACCCCCTTCGCATACGTCTGCACACCCCCAGACCGCAGTGTTACAAGACAGACGAGGAGGAGAACTCAGAGTCTGGTGGGAGGGACAGCCAGCCATACCCGACAACAATGCCATGGAAAAGACAGGCAAAATGGGGTCTTGAAGAAAGGACTACGGATTCTGGGGGGGGAAGCATTTTGGGAAATAAGGATTGCCTATGGAAGTGTGTGGAGGTCTGAAATAAAATGACTTGTGTCAGGAATAAGTTGCAAGAGCACAGCTGGTGGTGAGGGAATGAGCCAGGAGAGTAGATGGCAACCAGACCATGAGGCGGTGAATGTCACACCCTGAGTCTGAACCCAGTCCAGAGCCCCTGATTCCGTAGGCAACAAGAAGCAATTGAAGTTTTTCTCAGGTGAGCTAGAAATGTCACCGGTAGGACTCGGCCGTAGACTGTTTGTTACAGGGCAATTCAGAGTTCTATGCCAGGATTCCCTTCACTCTTGGGCCTTCTGGAATGAGGGTGAGGGGATGTGGGTTGGTGAGGAGTGGGGCAGCCCACCCATGCCTGATGCTGAAGAAGTCTGGGGTAGGGTCTGGAAATCTGCGTGTTCAAATATCTCATTTCAAATCTGAAAGCAATTACCCATATTTGGGCCTCCCTGATCTTCTTCCACCCTTTTATGGAGCAGACGAGCAGAGATGGAGGCCTAAAGAGGCAAAGCCGCCTCCCAGTGTCACCCCAGTCATTATCGGCAGACACCCGGGACTCACACTCTGCTCCCCAGTCATGAGTTGCCCCCGGGAACCCAGGCTGGGAGTTTTTCTGTTCACCTTCTCCCTTGTATATTTCTCCGAAACCGAAGGCGTGTGGGAGGACAGAGTTGTTTTGCAGGGCATGGGAAGTTGGCGTCTCAGCCAAGGTCAGTTGAGCATTCTTATTAACATACTGTAGATAATGGTTGTCTAAAAGTCTGAGGGCATAAATATTTTAATGTAGCCATACCGTGTCGCTTTTTTTTTTTTCAGACCTGCACTTCAATTTTTATTTACTTTTATATGTTGTTGGCATAAGGCCACAAGGTTTTCCATCAACAGAAATGGCTGCTGATTGAGGCGATTTGCTTTCTCCCCAGCACTGAAGAGAGAGCCATTCTCCAAAGCAGGTGTTTTTAGATCAAGATGGGCTGTTGGATGACACAGTGGGGAATACACTAAGTAAAGCCATGTCATAAATCGGGCTGGTGTCGGCTTCCTGATTTAATGCTTTGCTCTATTTGGTCATGAATTATATATTCTTTTTCAGATTGATCATTTCTCCCACTGATAAAGGGACAGTGTTCTACCCAGTGGGTTTGGCCCCTGACCCTAGGAATATACCGATGCATCAAAATTCCCTAAGCTGACAACTTGGGTGAACTCTGAAGACCATAAATCTGTAAAGGCAGAGAGTGGGCAGGCAAGCCTGTGTGCTGGAACTCTCCCCTCGCTTAGTATGCATCGACGGCCATGATGGTCGAGCAATTCCTCATCTGCTTTTTACCCAATGTAATTTGCAAATTGATTATTCTTCCTTGGAAGTCTTTCTTAATTAAATAGTAACTGCAGTTATTACCCTCAGACAAAGGGGACATTTTAGTGTCTTGGCACAGGACAACCTTAGCTCAGTGGATTTTTTCATTTGTCGAAGTGCCCACCAAGGACTATTGTGTGCAGAGCCCTGCCCGATGGCTCCTTCTAGGGGAATGAGATCGTACTCCTTGTCCACAAGGAGCTAGAAGCAGGGGACTTAATAATCATGCCTTCAAAGGAATATGTATAGATGTCTTTGCTTTTCAGTGTACTCATTTCAAACACTAGCTCATTCCTTTTCCATACCACGTGTGGCAAACGACTGTAGTCTCCACTTGTCAGATGAGGAAAGTAAGGAAGGAAGAATTTAGGGATTTGCCTGGGTTCATAGACAGAAGCGAGAAGTAGGACTAGAATATAGATGACCAGTCTCTTAGTCTGCTCCTGATGTTGAATGAGGTCCAACTGGGTTCATTCAACACCACTTTTAAAATGTCAAGTATGATTGGGCCCTGTGGACGTGGGTAGAACTGTCATGAGGGAATAGGCATCTTCATTGCACCCCAGCCTTCCAATCAAGCCAGTTGTTCTGAATCCTTGATAGGAGGCAGAAAAATCTGAGAAGCTTGTTCAAAAGCTCGGTTACTTGGGCCATAGCCTAGCATTTTAAGAAATCTGGATATGTCCCAGCATATATATTTCAAAAGTTCTTAAGGTGGATCAGATGGCCAGTTAGGGTGGAGACCACGGAACTGGTCTCTTATCTTCATCAGGATTGCACAAGGAAAGGTGAAATGGAACAAGATATATGGTCCCAGTCAGACTGGAGGTTTGTGGGGGAACAGGTGTCACCACAGGGAAGGTCTCAGAGCCGATGGAGAGATAGGCACAGTCTCTGTTGAAAACATTCCCATGTCTCTTCATAATTTCTTCTGCCTTAAGCCATGTTGACCTAACAGGCTGGGAAAAGAAAGCCTGTCCCCATTATCCACACTGGATCTGTCTCCTATGTTTCTCCCCAACTCTACCTCCCTTCCACATACAAGATTCTCTTCTTCCATGAAAATTCTCCTCCTCCTCTAAGACCCAGCTCACATGCTCCCTTTTCCATGATCTCTTTGATTTCCCTTCTCAGAGTGACTCTCTTTCCTCTATGATCTTTAGCACTTTGTACCTCTATGGTTTTACTTAGCCATACTTCATGAGGCTAGTTTCTGCGTTGGGGGTACATTTCCTGTTCATCTTTGTCCTTCCCAGTAGGTAACACAGAGTCTGACACATTGAAGATGATCAGTATTTATTTGTCTGTTGAGTTCAACTGACTTAGTGAACTGAGCCTACTCAAAAATTAATGAATGGATGCATCAGTTCTAATGTAGAACACATACCCCACCAATAATTTCTACCCCTTGGCAGCTTAAAGAATAATAATAATAATAAGCAAAACACATTTAACTCAAAATACTTGAAGAAAGAATAATTGCTGATTTCAATAACCAGTCTGTATTGGCCATTGGTAAGTTAAGTTGGATGACAGATGTCATTACATGTTAGGCCTATGTGTGTGAACAGAGGTTGTCCCACACAGCCACCTTGTGACTCCTAGGTCTTGAGTACTTTCACAAGCAGCCTTCCATGCTACTTCCTCCGTATCCCAGGGCTGACCTTAGCCTAGCATCCTCCACCTCAGGAGGAGAAACCTATTCCTGATGGTCTACTCCCTGCTCTCCTTCCTATGTTTGAAGCCCATACTAACTCCTGTGTCCTGCCCTAAGCTGCCTGACCTTGGGTCTGACCAGGCTGGCCCTGGTCAGGAAAGGGGCTGACAGAGCATTTGACAGAGGTGTGCAGCCTGGAGGTGGCTGCTCCGAGTGGGTGTGCACTCGGTTGGAAAGGCTAATGGTCAGGCCTGGTATAAGGAGAAAGCCCTCCCTTCTCTTCTTTGTCTCCTCTTCCTTCCTGACCCTGGAGTCAGGTCTGAAGACCTGCATCTGGCCAGCTCACTCTGCATACATGGATTTCTAGCCAAGTTTTTCAGGCCAGGGCCGGGAATACTCAAGGTCAACCATAGTCAGTTTTCCATACAAGTGTGACCATCTTGGTGTGCCTACAGAGTTGATTCCTTCCACCCAGAGAAAAACATGCCATAAGGAAATAGCCTCATGATCCGGTCTGCACCTCTGGAAATGATGGTGGGCCTACATGTCTCCATGTCTATCCTCTCACACCTGGTGGGATGCCTTGCTGTCAGCATGGCCCTAAATCGGGGGAGGGGAGGCCAACAAGATGTAACTGCGATGCGGAGAGTCCCAAAACTGTCTGTTGGAGTAACACCAAAAGGTTTCCAGAAGAGAAAATTTAACAAGGCCACCATGGCTGTCCTCACACACTTGAAGGATCCTCCTGAGGAAGGAAGGCTGAACTTGCCCTGTGAGATCCTGATGGGTAGAACTGGGCTGAATCATAAATCCAATCCCCAAATTATCACCCTTCTCCAGTTTCTAGCTAGGCTGAATGGCTTCTGGAGTTCCCTTTTCTTTGCTAGAACAGTCTCCCTGGATAACTTTGACACCCCCTTTGGGTTACGGCTTATGCTTCACTTCCCTAGACAGTGGGGCTTCCTTAAGTTCTCTAGATCAGCTTTCTTTAAGTGACACTATTTTGGGTAGAATAATTCTTTGTGGTAGAAGGCTGTGCTTTGTAGGATGTCTAGCAGCATCCCTGGCCTCTTTCCACTGGAGGCTGGCAGGATTCCTTCAGTTGTGACAACAGTAAATGTCTCTGGATATTGCCAGGTGTCCCCTGGGGGTTAAATTGCCCTCTCCTCCTCTCATCTAACTGGGAACTGGTGCTCTAGACTAGTGTGCCCAGAGCGCCCTGTACTTTTACTTCTGTAGCACTCATCACATTCCTCCCACTTCTAGAGTTCTCCATGGTTGTTTAATGTCTATCTCCTCCCTCATCAGCTTCCTGATAGCAGAGAGGGACTCCAATGTTCTTTGCTGCCCCTAACCTTTTAAAATGTTTTAAAAAATTCAGTGATGGGATGAACTGATTTAAATGGAAACTTGGCAGTTCTCAGAGTTATCCACAGACAGCATAGCTTCCTCTTAAAGTTATTAAATGTCCTATCACTGGAGGGGTCCAGGCAAGGCGAACAACTACTTGAGGTTGTTACAGAGGAGACTTAAGCCCTGAATGGGTGATCTTGAAGGTACCTTCCAGTTATGAAATTGTATGGAATGTGGGCTTTCAGCCAACCACCCTGTGGGTAACTAATTAAATCACAAGGAAGAAGCCAACCATTCCCTCAAGAGTCAGGTGCTGAGTGTTCCCAGGAAGGGGTGATAGAGCTTGGGGAGTGACCTTTAAGTGGGTCAAGAGTCACATGAATATGGAATGCCTTTCTTTTCCCTTTCTCCTCTCCTCATAAGTCATTTGACCCATATCCTCAGGGGTAGGATCATGCTTGAAGGGTTTAGAAAACATCTAACTAAGCCCCACTAAGTCTTTCTCTCCACTATGGCAAGGAGGGCCAGGCAGTCTTCTGGTGTGTGACGTGGATGAGAAAGGAAGCCCAGCACCCTTCATTGGATGGTGTGGGAGTTGGCCTGGGCCGGTGTTCTCCAGACTTTGAAGGTTACAGTACATGTGATTTATTACTCTATTTTTCTTTTCCTATAATCCCCTTTCTGGTGGAGCAAAGAGCAGTAAGCAGAGACAAATGGATGCCCACGGGGCCCACATTTGGTTCTAAGGGCTATGAAAGAATCAGCTTCAGCTCCTGGGGACTGTGTGTCTATGTGCCTGGCAATGTGCTACTCACTTCCATGTGCTGGTCTCATTTCACTTTCATTACCCAGTGAAGGAGATATGATTAAATCTATTTTCCAAAGAAGCAACCGAAGAGGTAGGCGACTTACTCAACATCACATACGAAACATCACATAGCTAGTAAGAAGCCTGAGCCTGGGCCTGAATCCATTCACACCTGCTGTGCCGCCTGCACATCCAGCCACAAGCAGAATATGAAAACATTTTACCCCAAGCTTGTGTTTCAGAGAGGCCCTGTGAGTTGGCATAATCATGATGAAAACTACCCTTGCTTTTGTGGCTGCTGCTTATGATCTTTCCAGTTTCATTTGGTTATGCCTTTGCAAATCTCTCTTTACACCTCTGCAACAGAGCCTTCTTAAATCATTGTACTTCTGATTTAACATGGGGGATTGCATACATGAGTTTTGTTTCTCTCTACAAACAAAGGCAGAGAAATAAAGAAGGATAAACCTACAAAGAGAAAGAAAAGGTGGGTGAGGATCTCAGACAAAATTTGGAAGATGAAAACTGGATGGATGAACAATAAGTGGCCAATGTCTGGGAATGGGGTAGGGTGATGTGGGAGCAGAGTTGAGTGTAGGGGTAACAGTGGGAAGTCAATAAGATGCAACATAGTTCCCACTGCAGAATCTCAGAAAGAATAAAGGGAGAAGTGCCAGGATCCACTGAGTGCAGAAGAAAGAAGTGAGGCCATCTCCCTGCTCCGCTGCATGACCCCTCCTGTCTGACCTCAGCAGACTGCCTGAGTAAAATATACTCTGCACACTGTAAACCAGGAAAGCTCTGGATTCGGAAATGCCTTCTACAGCCAAGGCCTGGGAAGAGACACTGGTGGAGGCTTAAATTAAAGTTTGCATGCTGCATGCATGCAAAGGATTTCATAAACCTCTTTCTCCCGATTGGCCCCAGGTAGTAGACTGGAAAATCCTTCTCAAGGAAAACTGACCTAAGAGAAAAGACCAAAAGATTTGAACATTTGCGGTCTCCTCCAGTGGAAGATCAGGTCCACATCATGCTATCAGGTGGCCCATGGTGGACAAGCCCTACCCATGGCATACAGATCAGGGGTTAGGTGCCTCACTCTGGAAAGCCTTCAGCTGTGATCGTGCTGAAATTGGATCTTTCTTTGTCACCCAACAGGCAACTTCATTGTTATTGAGGCGTCTTTGCAAAGTTAATGTTTGCATTTCTTGGCCTCCTAATTGCAAAAGTCTTAGTTCTTATTTCCTTAAAAATTTTGGCCTCCCCCTTTAGAAAGCTGGCCCTCTTCTCTCTCTGTATATCAATATCTCCACTCCCCACCCAGTCTCCCAAAGGTCAGGTTGGTTGGTTGGTTTTCATTCTGACATAGGTTAAAACTTGATTCACTTTGTGGGGGCTGACAGAGCTGATCCCCTCTGTATGATGCTTGACTCTAATTTCGACATTTCATTGGTTATTTTTATTACATGGGTGTTTTTGTGTTACTTGTGTTTTATGTCATTTTCCCCCACCTTACTCTTTGAATGTTCTGAACCTGATCCTGGTTTCCTGGGAATAAATAACAAGTGCTTTAAAGCTTTTTGTGCTCTTGCCAGATACCATTATCTAGAAATATGTTGGCATCTCATATAAACATATGTTTAGATTTCTATAACTAAATGTATCCTTATGTATGACTTATTATTATAACTGAATCATCTATAAAGATATGACTTTATTTACAGTTGTGATCTATCATAAGCTCCTACATTTCTATTCAGTTGATACGTGTGCCCAAGGAAGAATGTGTCCCTTCTCCTTAGGAATATAATCACATTATTTCTGAAGACTTAATAGAGCTGAAACGAATACAAGCACTCTTTACCTTATTAAGTAGGTAATTTCACCATTTATCATTTTAAAAGGCCCGTGTGAAAGGATGATGTTCTGAGACATTTCAAGGTGACCCCTAGCTCTAGAGCTAAAACAAATGAGAAACGAGAAAATGTGGTGAAGGCTGATAGTTGCAGCTGTTTTGTAAAGGAAAGCAACGTGGTGGAGTGGAAATGGCAGGAGGTCTGAAGCCAGAGACCTCTTGGGCTCAAGCTCTTCATTTAGTGACTGTGTCATCTTGTGTGAACAACCCCCGCCCCCGCCCCGCCGCCAACCTGGTTACGGGGCCTAGAAAAAAATGCATATTCATGACCCCACAATTTTGTTAGGCATTGAGTTAATGTGTATGAAAGCATAACAGTAAATTGTTAGGTATATTTAAGCTCTTGTGTATCCAAGCCTGTTTTATTGCCCTGTTGCTTACAGTGCCTCGGGCCCAGTACTCATTCAGTGAATATCTATTGGATAATAAACTAAGAACTGAATTTGTGAGTCTAAGTTTTCAAGATATTTTTGTACCACTCTGAGTCATAGATAGGCATTTATAAAACTGAAAATTTGTAAGTTCTTGATGGATAATCAGATATCTTGATCCAGAGGTAAAAGATAACTACTCAGGTGTTTAAGTCTTTCTTGCATATGAGACACTAAATGGCAGGGCTGATTATGAGAAATTGTCATCATCCTGCTCAAATATAAGATCATAGATTGGGGGAACTTAGAGATAATCACCTTCTCAAATATGAGAAATCTGAAGCCCAGAGGCCCTTCGAAGTCAGTAACTTTGTATAATTTTTCTCTTCTATAGCTCTAGGGCTATTGTAGATTGTTGTACAACACATATATTTTTTAATGTTTTTCAAAGATTGTGCTAAGCACTGGGGAAATAAACATCAACAAGACAAACCCAGCCCCTCTGAGAAACTCACCAACAAGACAAACATGGAAAGCAGCAAGGATGCTGATGTTGTACTAATGTTGTGGTGGAATTGTAGGTGCAGGAAGGACTGCCAAGGGAAGCTAGGGAAATAATGTTTCACCCGTGTGTTAGCTTGGGTTCCCCAGAAAGAGTTGAGTGGACAAGTGATTTCTCAAGGAAGTGTTCCTGGGAAGACCTAAAAAGGGATTGTCGAGAAAGGAAGAGAGGGTCAGGAGGAGACCCAAGCAAGGAAGAGATTTCTAGCCAGGTCCCATGGAGATCAGGTTAGTCTGACGCTGTGGGGGAACTTTAGGGAATAAGTTAAACCTCAGAGTTTGCCCCTGCTTCCAGGCAAAGGAACTGGACTTTCATAGTCTTACATTAGTTGGCCATTGGCTAAAGGCCATGATGGATAAGCTGGGAAGAATTTATGGCAGATTTGCTCCAATAGCCAGAGAGTGGGCCTCTGAAGGTTGTTAGAAGTGTGGACCATTACAAACCAAAGAGCGCAGAAGTTGGGAGTTAGGTGTGCAGAAATGGTAATAGGAATCTTGATGAAACCCTAGCCTTGTCCCATCCACTTGAGGTCCATGACGATGATGTGAGGTGTGTAGGAAGGGCTTTCCAGGCTAAGTGACAGCATGAACAAAGGTTCTGAAGCATGATGACTTAGAATATGTTGAGAGGTGAGAAGTCATCTGGTGTGGCTATATTGCCTTGTGTCTAGGTAGGCTGGAGTCAGGGTATGCAATTTTGTTTTTGTTGTTGTTTTGTTATAATTTGGTTGCAAAAAAAGGAGAGGTATTTCAAATACTAGACGGCTTATTGTAAGGATACATGTGCTCAGGAATGGAGGAAAGGCCTGTCCCCAGGAAAAACAGGCTTCAAGACACTAGAACCCCAGAATAAGCAGTACTCAGGGGTCTTCACCCTGGGAGCTCAGCGGCTGCTTTTCCCTGTCTTCACTTTCTTTTTTTTTTTTTTTTTCCCCTGTCTTCACTTTCAATGCCTGCATCCATTTCTACCCACCTCCTTTTCTCAGCATGTTTCCGAGTTCAGACTTCCAGGGTGAGCTGCATGGATAGGAAGATGCTCACGATGGGCCATAGCATAAATTGTTGTCCAGTTTATGAATTCAGTTGCTGTCCTAGGTTCAGGTACATAGTAATGTTCCAACTGACTATGCCCAAGGGAAGGAGCAGAGTCACCGCATGATAGTAGCTAAGATTTATTGAACACTGTTCTGTGCATTATATATATATTATTTTATTTAATCATCACATTTGTTTAATCAATAGTCATTTGATTCACTTTCACATTCCCTTAATCAACCCATGAAGTTGTTCTATGATTATTTGCAGTTCCAGAAGAGTAACGGAGTCTTAGAGGTTTGTGTGACTGCTATGTAGTGAACTTCCTCAGAAGGAGCTGGCCAGGATTGGCACGCGCCCTCAATAGCCTTACCTCTTCATGAAGGAATACGGAATGTATCTGATGGTAGTCATTAAGCCCCATGTCTGTAAAGGTGGAATAACATCTTAGGTGTGATCTGGTATCAGGCTTAGGGTGAAGAGTTGATGAAATATTCTAGAGTGAAAATAAAAATCCCGAAACTGTTATATTTGTTTCATTCTTGCATAGTTTTCTCTACTAGCATCAGTTTCAACATACTGAACTCTTGGGTGAGAAGCAGGGGTCTCTAGCAACTGAGCAGAAAACTCGGGAAGTCCACAAACAATAACAATGGTCTCCATGAACAAAGTCTCTGTTTTCAGAGAAATCTCCCTGTGTTTCCAGGCTGATTGATGTGTAGGTCTGCCCTGGTCATGAGGGTCATGGCAAGCCAGATGCATGACGCTGATGATACCTGGGACTTGCCTTTTTGGTGAAATAAGAGGTTTAATGGACTCTGCAGGCATGGTAAGCCAGTATTATCTTGGCAACCTGGAAACAGGGAGGTAGGTGATTATCTACTTAGGCTTCTCCTTAAAAGGATGGAGTTGAGTATTATTATTTCTTGGTAAGAGGTGGAACTGCAAGGAGATGAGATTGTTTCGGCCTAACTTTCCCCCAGTATTCAGGCTTCAGCTGGCAGGCATAGCATTAAAAGTACCAGGAAAAGACTTTTAGGGAGGAGGTAAGAAGGTAAATGTAGACATTATGCCTGGACTCTCATTGTGCTTCCTTGTCCATGACTCAGTGCAGATCACTTTCCGACCAGAAACTAAAGACCTCAGTCTGGGACCTGTCCCTCAGATGTGACCAGTTTAGTTGCCCATCATTAGACTTTATTTTTAACTCCATTATGGAGAAAATGGTAAAATATGCTTACTGGAGAGAGGAATACTTAAGAAACCAATCTGAGAATAGATTGAAGAGACTGTCAAAGTTTCACATTGTTTCACTCTTTCCTTGGGGTCGAGTGGCAGTAGACTATTGAAAAAGAGCCCTTCGATGAAGGACGGGCTCATCTCAGACTAACGCAGCTCTGTGCCTCAGTTTCCTTGTCCATAAAATGAAGCTTCTGGACTCAGTCTCCAAGGTCTCCTTAAGCACTCATATCTAACAAAAGCAGAGGTGTAGCCAACACCATCCCCTAAAAGAAAATTCAGAGATATGTCAATTTCAATTTCGACTTTAGGTGGTTATTGCACGAAACTTACTGCTTTGTAACCTTCTCTTGGACCTACCACTGAGCTCACCCCAGGGTTATACCCAAGCCCCCTTTTCAGGCCATACTGGTTCCAGCACCCACCTTCCTTTCTCATAGAACATTCTAGTATGGATACATACACATTCATACGCACATAATGCATATAAGTCTGGTTGAAGCATGGATGCCATTTCTTATCTGAGGAGAAAAAGAATAACAAACTTACAGAGCTTGCAAAGTCCTTTTAAGAACACTGTTCTAGAGTCTCTGGCTTCCCCCTGAGGTGTAATTGGAAACACAGTTGGTCTCTGTCTTCTGTTCACTGATCCTTTCCTCCACTTAGCCTCTGCTTAGCCAAAGGGCATGTGGTCCCATCCTCCTGGAAGGGAGAGAGGACAATTCAGCAGATTAACATATGCCTTTATGTGACCTCCATTTTACCAGCGTTTTTCCCAAGACAAGTATTTTCTTACACTTCTTGTCCTTTTTATTCTGTTGACCTGTGGCTATTTATCTTTTGTAACCTGCAAACCAGAGGCTTTGTGTGCTTTCTTCAAGGAGGTGGGAGGGAAGGAGAAACTGTAGGTTTACCTGCTCCACAGTAAACCAAGGTGTAGGAAAACTCTGGGAGGAGGGGAAGGGAAAAGAGCAAAGGCAGTGACTGGTTAGTCCAATCCCTAGTCTGGCAAGGGAGCTGTCCTTGAGGTATCTCCAGGGTCTAGAAGTGGTTGAGGCAAGTATGCAGCACCAGGAGGCTTCCTTTGGAGTATTTAGCAATAGGAGCATCTTGTCCTCATTGTGAACATGGCATGAGGAAAATTTCACCTCTAGTTCATTCTCTTGACATGGAAACAAATAAAAGAAGATGGTGAGGCAAATGATCATTGTCTCTTGCTTGGATCTCCTCTCTGGAGGTCTGAAATGCTCCCAGAATGGACCTGGAAAATGCAAATACTTACTTAAATACCCTTCTCACTTGTCCCTCTAGGATTTCATTAACCAGAGAACAAATTGGGGCTTCCTGGAAGGGTAGGATGTACTTGGTGGACTTAAGTACAATCTTAACTAAGGTATATTTCACTGGTAATCACTAGTGATGAGGGAACAGAAGGCAAGCTAAGGGCAAAGCACAAGCTAACACCCTGCACCCCCTGCCCTCCAGGTGGGATACATGAGACATTCCTTAGGCACTCCCGGCTGCTCAAGAACAAAGGGAAGGGAAAGACAAGGGGCTAACTGACAAAAATCACAGTCTAGCAGGACATGAGTCTCCATGAGTTTGCAACGATCTTAATGGTTTACAAGAAAAAAGCAATCTCCAGAAACCTATAGACTCAATTTCCTGGGACCCGAACATCACCTTCCCCTCCCTGGGACAGAAACTATTATATAATCAGTCACTCCTCACAACTCCAGTGCAGCTCTTTCTGCCCATGGGTCCTGTCCCCACACTTTAGTAAAATCACCATTTTGCAACAAAGACGTCGCAGAATTTTTTCTTGACTATCAGGTCTGAACACTAACACTTCAACCCACATCAACCAGTATTCCCAGTTCTCTTTTTTCTGAAGACTGTAAGCATTTTTCTGAATACTGTTTCCCAGCTCCTTCTGTAGGCAAGTTCCCTTCTCCTGACACGGTGACTGATGGAGGGGCCACAAGATCGGTATAGCCAGGATCACAGGGTTACCACATCGAGGATAGCTGCCCAGGGTGTTGCTCATACTCACCGCAGACCTTGCGTGAGTGACATATTAACTTTTCTTGTGTTAAGCCATTGAGATTTTGGCATTGTTTGTTACTGCAGCATAATGGGCCTATCCTGACCAATACACAGATTCAGCCTAAGACTACTCCTCATGCTTATGTATTCATCAAAACCACCCCAAGTGCTTTGAAACTCACCCTCAAGCTTCTGATCAGGTACATCCAAGTGGGGCCCAGGGATCTGCATTTGATTATATATTACATTGCCCCTAGAAATTCTGCTTTGGTCTGTGAATCTGATCTTTCCTGAGGTCTACACATGGAGAAACACTTGAAGACAGGTTGAAGAGGTTAATTTACATCACTTGCTGATGAAGTTGCATTTTTCTCTGACTCTGAAGTCCTCAATTACTTTCTTAGCCACTGGAAAAAGCAGAAGACTAACAGGTGGGTTTACCAGCAAAGGAATGCTCGCAATAGTCAAGATCACGGACACAGGAGTGATGCTCATCTTCCTAGCTCTTTCTAGGGATTCAGGGAGATAATTCAGCAGGATACAGAAATCATGTAGTCCTGTGTCTGGAACAAGCAGGATGGTTAATAAATGTAGTTTCTTTAAAAAGGAAAAAAAATCTGAGTTTTAGGAATGGTTCATTTCAGTAAAAATAAACAATTCTGATGAATTCCATCATGCTGAGCATAGTTAGGTACATGGAGTTGACCGGACCCAGGTGTTGCAGAGAGAAGTCAGGCAGGGGGCTGAGGCCTGTGCGGGCAGAAATAGCCAAAGAACAGGGCTCTGTTGGTAAGAGCTGCGGGAATCGCAAACCCAAAGTACTATGGGCATTCTGAGATGGGAGAGACTTCAGTTTTCTTTGAATATTGACTTGCTACAGCACAGTAAGGGTAATATCTTCTAAGAATGACAGTCAGGCCTTTCTCACAAGGGCTAATGAATCACTCCATTTAGCTGTGACAACAGCAAGGCAAAGAAATATCTTCAAGGGCCCAGACATTATTTTTCCAGCCCTGTCCCCGGGGTATGATGTGCTTAGAAGTTATGACAAATTAGCTGCTTGTAGCAAATCTACACGAGCCCTTTTATAAAGATGGAAGTTTGAGCCTGAGTTAATGGGTTATTATTGGCAAGGGAAATAAAGCTGGATGAGGAGGGCTGGCCCCAGCTAGCAAGGGCTTTGAGAAGCTGCCCAAGAGCTCAGCCCTGGCTCAGGAAGCTGGGCATCAGCAATGGTTCCAAAGGCAGGGACCAGGCCACTCTGCGGTCATGGACCATTGCTGCACGTGTGGCCCAGCAGTCATTTTACACACGGAGGCTGAGGGTAAAGTCACCAGACCACTGTACCGGGAAATGGGAAGGAAATAAAACAGAAGTAATTAAAGAAACAAAATGAAACTTGAGATGTGAGGAGAATGCAGTGCTGTGGTATTTTTTTTTTAAATCCTGCTAATTTATTTTCTCACCAGCATTGTTTTCCTAGGAGGGAGCATCCCTTAATTTCACACGCCCGTGTTTATGCTTTGGCGTGCTGGGGTGACATCTGCAATGGCCAGCCTCTGGGTTCTCTCTGTACTTTGGGAGGAAGAAGCCATTCCTGAAGTCAGGATGCTTAGGAAGCAGAGTATTGTTTTGGCAGAGATGAGTGTCCCAGGGTTCATTTATGTTCTATTAGAATGTATGTAGAAACAGTAACTGAACTATGCTTAACTTTAAAAATACACACACACACACCTCTCTTAAATAAATGCAGTGTGCATAAATATTTTTTAAACACAACAGTGAACTCTTTGGACCTTTTGCTAATGCCTCTGTTTACCCACACTGCCATAAGAAATGAACAAATGAACCTTTGTAGCCTGTGAAAAACGTATAAACATTATCTGATATTCTTCTTAGATGTAACGGTAATTAATATTAAATCACACACAGTATTTTGTTTATTTATTTATTTTTAAGATTTTATTTATTTATATGAGAGAAAGAGAGTGCACCAGCAGGAGAAGGAGTAGAGGAAAAGAAGACTCCTTGTTGAACAGGGAGCCTAATGACAGGGGTGTCCATCCCAGGACCCTAGAATCCTGAGCCAAAGGCAGATGCTTGACTGACTGAGCCACTAAGGTGCCCCTAAACAGTATTTTAAAAAGAAAAAAAGCAAAAGAACATAGCTGATCTCAGGGGACCTCTAGTCCTGGGCGTGGTGTAGTCAAGATGCCTATGCGTGGAGACTTCAGGAAGGCAAGCAGCTGGCAGGGGAGTAGGACGAGGCAGTCTTCCAGAGCCAAGGTGGCCATTAGCCTTGCAGTGGTTTGGGGGTCTTCACCCTAATCTCTCTGTTAATGGGACTCTGATATCTTCCCAGTCCTTACTGTCTTCTCTTTCCACCAGCTATCTTCCTCACACTTCCTCGACCTCATTGCTCTGCTCATACAGGGTTTCTGCCTCATAACTGGGCTACTTCATGGCCCCCAGTGGCCCCTGTTCTTGTCTTAACAACACGGCCTCTCAGCTTTGTTTCTTCTTGAAAATTGCCTGCTTATATCTGTTTCATTTATTTATTTTTTCCAATTGTGGTTCTCAAAAGAAAAATCTGAAAGGACCAGTTCATTTTATTTTGTACCAAACCATTTTACTTTTTTTTTTTTCTTCTTCTTTTTTTTTAAGGACAGCTTTTTTGAGGTATAATTAAGATACAAAGAACTGCAAATATTTAATGTGTATAATTTGATGGGTTTGGACATATACAAACACCCATGAAACCATCACCACAATCAAAGTATGGGTCACTGGTGAGTCAACGGATTGGCTCCCATGGATTATGTACCACTGAATCACAGCTGTGGTCCCTGTGGGAGTCTAGGGGGGCTCAGGCCCATGGGGTTAGCCCAGGGTGTCTTTCAGCAGGGGCTGTGGCAAGGCAGGCACTGTGAGGGGCACATTTGGTCAAGTTCTTTCACTTGTTTGGTCTCCCCGGCCCCTCTGCTGGGTGCTGGCTTGGCAATCTAAGGTTTTAGTTTCTGGGGTGGTGCACACAGAAGGCCCTGGCCTTCTCTCTGCCTGTCTGCTGTGGTCAGAGCATCTGTCTGTGCGAGAGTCCACAGTGATCCCCCTGATACTAGGTCAGGGCACAACAGGTCAATGCGAGTGAGTCTTTGACTGCAAATGATAAAACGAAAGAGAAGTCAAGCTTCGTCTCTCGTGGGGCTCCCTCTGTTACTCCACTTCTGAGGTGTGAGAGCGGAATTTGGTGGGTGGGGATGGCTTCCCTCCCACTGATGAGGTGAAGGGTTCATAGCAGGCAGCATGCTTAGCAGTAAGGTCAAAACCTAAATCTGCTGATTTTTACTCATAAAAATATGATCAGACAGTAGTAGGAAGCTCTGAGACTCTCTGGGAGGGTTTGGGAGCTGTATGACCCGTATAATCTACTTGGTCATTGAAGACACCTCTCTTGCTGTCGTTGGGCATCAAGGCTCAGCTCCTTCCCCCACACCACAGTCCTGGTCTCTGCTGTTAAAACACCAGCCATGCTTACTTCTGGAAAACAGGCATGGCCACTGCTACCCTTTGCCAGAGTGAGCTCTCCAGGGCCCAGGCTTTTTCCAATTTAAAACTGAAGGGATGTTATCCCTGATGGTGGGTCTGAGGTCATGTGTCCAGGCCCTAGTTGCAAGGAAGGCTGCTGATACACCTTGAAGCAGTGCTCTCTGCTTCTTAAGATAGAGGATTCCCCAAACACGGAAATAGGGTTCAGATACTGGGCAGTAAAATAAAGGACAAGGGTCATCCCTTGGGCCCTTGTCCATTCTTAAAGCAGGAGGGCAACGTGAGGAGACCAGTGCGCTACGTACCACAGGTCCGTGCTCCCTAAATTCACATACGGAAACCCTAACCAGTGTGACAGTCCCCGGAGATGGGGCCTTGTGAGACAGGTTGTAAGGGCAGAGTCCTCATGATGAGGTGAGGTCCCTTACAAGAAGAGACACACGTGAGCTTGCTTCTTTCTCTGCTTTCCATGTGAGGAAACAACCAGAAGACAGCCACCTGCAAACAAAGAAAAGGGCCCTTTCCAAGAATGGAATCCACCAGCAACTTGATCTTGGACTTCAGCCTCTAGAACAGTAAAAGAGAGAGTTGTCTGTTGGCTAAGTCCCCCAGGCTACGTTTATCTTGTCAGAGCAGCTGGAGCCGACTAAACAGTTTTGGGGAAGTTGGTCTGGAAGAGTTTGTAGGGTAAACGGTAGGCGAAGGATTAAGCAGGAGGGACTGCATGAAGAGGGGTGCAGGAAGGACGGGCTGCGCTCGTCCGGGTAGATCAGGGATTACCTTATCATGGCATCGCACCAAGGCAAGAGAACTCTAGTCTAATGCAGATAATTTCTAAGCCGCCCCAGTTTGTTTGTTTGTTTGTTTGTTTGTTTTTGGCAGGGGTGGGTGGCGGATAAGCTGAGACAGATAGACTGATAAGCACCCAGACAGGTGCACAGACAGGCAGACACAGTCAGAGTGCAGGAGGTGGTCTCGTCTGGTCCTAGAAGATGCTTCAGTTCCAGAGCCCAGGTGAGTTAATTCACCTCTAAGCCTCAGACTTGACGACTGTAAAAAGGGGATAATGATTGCACCGACGGTGCGCAGTGAGGACTAGGAGAGTTTGTGCACAAAGAACTCCCGGCAGAGTGGCTGGTCCAAACCAAGTTGCCAATAAATGCTATGTATTAATAATGGTATTCTGACATGAGGTTGAGAGGCTGGCCTATTTGGTTGGCATGGAAGTGAGGCCAGGAGGGCGAATGCGGGAGAGATATGAAAGGCAGCACAGAAGGAACATTGTGACAGATGGGAGCAAGGGCGCAGGGGAGAAGGAAGGGTCAGAGAAGACTCCATAAATTATTGATAAATCATCTCTCTCATTTGGTTCTTGGCACTGGGTTATTTTGATTTGAGCTGGCATTTTTCAGATAAAATAACAGGGAGAGAACAATTGAGAATTTGATCTGATAGAATGTATCACCCAAGAAGTAACAGAATTTCTGAATGCACACCCATGAGGAAGAGGGCGGTGGGGGGTATGGGGTGGGGGAAGTGCAGCTTCCACCCCACCCCCTCCTCCTCCTCCTTCATAGAAAGAGGACACCTGAAATCATAGGGGAAGATTTTACACCTGACTTTACCAGTCAGATAACCTGGTCCTTAATCAGAACTCTTCGCTTTAAATCCATGTTAGATCCATGTTAGAAAGAGACGGGATATAAATTGCAAATAAATAAATAATCAGGTCAACTCGTCTGCCTTAGGAATTAGTTTCTTCTCCAGCAAATGGAGGTCAGACCCATACAAGGGAAATAAGAATTGCCCCAAATTTGAGACTGACCTCACTGAAAGGTCAGTCCTGGTACTGGAAGTCCCCAGCTGTGCTATTCCCCAAGGGGGCCTCGAAAATCCTGTGTATTCTAGCATTTTCTCACCGGGAAGAGGTAATGGTGGCTAGGCATACATCTAACAGTAGTGGATATGATTTTCCGTTAGCGCCTAGTCTCACCTGACAGAAGGATAACTAGGGAATGAAAGATTGGATTTACGGAGAATCTTAAAAGATGCTTTAGTTATTTGATGCCTTGCTACCAAAAATGTAGTCCAGGAACCAGAAACATTGACATCCCTTGGGAGTTGGTAGAAATGCAGAGCTTCAGGGCCCCACGCAGTCAGACCAACTAAATCAGAAGCTGCATTTTAACAAGATCCCCAGGTAATCTGGGGTATCCCTGGATTTTGAAAAGCTCTGGCTGAAGGCAGGGATGGGGGCGTTGCTAGGGAAAGAGAGATGAGTTTTACGGAAGACAGAGAGATGAGGCACTGGGAAGGTGGCAGAATAATGAAGGTCTTACTCACAGTTTCGCCTAGGGCCGGCTTTTGAGTGGTGTTTAGAATCCTGACTCATGACAAAACCCCTTGCAAGGAAGAGTCTTCACAAAGTTCTCTGAAACCCATAAGCATCACGTCAGCTCAGTTCCAGGTGCAGACCTGCCTGTTGACGACAGGTTTATTGAGCTCAGCACTCGCCCTCTTCTTTTAAATTGGAAACAGATTGCAGCGCTGTAGGCAGTGTCATTGAGAAGGTGGCAACTGCCTTGTTCCATCTCCAAAGTCACCTAGAGTAAAAGTGGATTTGAGCATCCCTGGGCCACTCTGGCAGACTTTTGGGCCCTCCTGGGGTACTTTTCCAAGTACCACCTCCTCTTCAGTTCATTTGCAGTTGAATTCCCTACATTTGGGGTTCTCAAAGTATTATCCCCATCTTCCCCCCCAACAGTAACCTCTGCATCACCTAGGAATATCAGAAACGTAAAAGTCTCAGATTCTACTCCAGATCTACTGAATCAGAAACCTGGGGGCTGGGACGCAGCAGTCAGAAAATAAGCCCCCAGGAGTTTCTGATGTCAGCTGAAGTTTGCAAACTAAGGCCCTGCATTTTTTAAAAAATATTTTATTTATTTATTTGACAGAGAGAGAGGTCACAAGTAGGCAGAGAGGCAGGCAGAGAGAGAGGGAGAAACAGGCTCCCCATCGAGCAGAGCGCCCGATGCGGGGCTCGATCCCAGGACCCTGAGATCATGAACTGAGCCGAAGGCAGAGGCTTAAACCACTGAGCCACCCAGGCGCCCCCTGCATTTTTGAAAACTTAAATGGAAATGAAACAAATCTCCTTTGGCCTGCCTTTCTAGGTGATGGTAATGTAGCCTTTCTTCTTTGATGCCCATTGTATTTCTGTGCTATTAACAATAAGGAAAAAAGTCAAGTTCTTGATATTTTATTTTATTTTTTAAAGATTTTATTTATTTGACAGAGATAGAGACACAAGTAGGCAGAGAGACCAGCAGAGAGCCCATTACAGGACTCAATCCCAGGACCCTGAGATCATGACCTGAGCCAAAGGCAGAGGCTTAACCCACTGAGCCACCCAGGCACCCCAAGTTCTTGATATTTTAAAAGTACTTTTCCAAGCAGTGTTCCCTGTCCTACCACACACACACACACAAACACACACACACACACACTTGTGAAACAAACAGTACAGGTGTCCAATCATATTTTCCATTTGAATCAACAAGAAACTGTCCCAAGTACTCAGCTGTTTGATCTCCAGGAGTCAGGGTGACTTTGGGTTTTGGGTTTTCAGGAAACATCCAACACAGAAATTCAGTAAGGTCTCATTCAGGAAGGGACACATCCCCACTGATGAGGCTATTTTGTCTCATGTATTCTGAAGTTCTGATGTCTTTTTGGAGGCCTTGGAGTGACTGGAGAAGTGGAAAATCTTGGCCACCCTTTTCATTATACTCACCGGAGCTAGTGCATTTCTAGCCCTTTCCAAAGAAAAGAAGGGGTTCAAAAACCTGAGTCTGACTTCCTGTTTGTCTTTGCTTAGAATCTGCGAGCCTCCATAAGGCCCAGATGCTGGGGTGAGGGGCTGGGGGCTCTTCTTTAAAAGGCAGGATGTGTCAGCCCTTTGGGGACATGAGTGTGGTTTCACTACTGCCATAAGAGTGGCCATATCTTGCCCAATTCCCAGCGCCCTGGGGGTGTACTTTGATAGAGCATATTGGACCAGGAGTGGGAAGTACAGGGAAGGAGTGGGCAGGAAGGCAGGACCCATCCTAAGAGAGCCCTCTGCAGACCATGGCGTCCTGTGGCTTCTAGTTCTAGGTTACACCTGAAAAGTAGTCTCTGAGAAGCTGCCTGGCTAACTGGGGTGAGAAGATGTGGGTTCTGGTCTCCGTTGTCCTGATTCATTTGCTCTACAAGTTTGGGCAAGTCATGTAAGCTCTTGGGCCCCATTTTCCTCCTCTAGTACATGGAAGCACAGATACCTACCCTACATGCCTCCCAGGGCTGTTGCAGGCCTTCTCGAGGTCTGTCTCTGAAAGTGACCTGGAGCCTGGGCGAAGGGGAGGGTGGGCACTCTGCAGATGCTTCCTGTTGTGTGGTCCCCATGGCTCTGCCCCTCACGGAGACCTCTGCCTTTCCTCCCCGCCGGAGCCGAGTAAATGCCTTTCATGGAGACCGCAGAGGCTGCTTGCAACAGGGCCATGATCCCTCAGCAGTGCTTTGAACGCCTGGACTCAGGGCCACCCAGAGGGGCCACAAGAGGGGCCCTCCTCTCTCTGTGCCCATGAGGCTCCGCCGCCCATGCCCTCTTCCACCCAAAACACACAATCCGACCCTGTGAAGACAGTCTCTGTTCTGCCCTCCATGAAGCTGAATGGAGTCCATTCTCCTTCCTCTGTACCTTTTATCTCAAAGGATTCCTGAGCACACAATACACTTTACAGCCTGGTCCTCTGCCATTAGACAAGAAAGAGTCTTTCACTGACCAGTGCTGCTGAAATGCCACCACCTCCGCTGTGCAGCTGCCAGACAGCTGTCCAGAGCTCTGTAGAAAGCATCTCTCAATTCCGGGTCATTTAGAATGTCATACGCCAATGAGAGCTCATGGTGGCACTGAGGCCCGCAGGTTATATGAAAGCCTGCAGTTTCGTAAAATGCATGCACAAACCAAAACCAACCTCCCGACAAGTCCTAAGAAAACCAGACTGAATTCGTTGATATTTTGTTGGTTTGTTTTGCACAGGAGATCCAAAATTTGACCCTGTCCATTTTTGTCCTATTCAAAGTGGATAAACAATTGTTTATTACTATAAACAATTAGGCCTCTTAAAATGGGAATTGTGTAGATAAAATGTGAGAGTGGTATAATAAACTTTCCTTGGTCCTGTCTCCTAATAACTCTTGATATCCGTGTGTTTTGCCTAATGCAATTCCACAGAGGTTCTGCTATGTGCCAGAGCTGGAGAAGTTGAGGGGCTACATGAAGTGAACAGTTTCTGGCCTCAAAGTCAATTACTTTCAGATGATCACATTCCCTATGTAAAAGGAAAGGGCTTGGGGGTAATTTCAGACCCCTGACTCTTCTTCACAACAGATGGGCCTCTTTGGTCAAATACCCAACTAGAACAGCGCCGGCAGCCAAAGCTATCTCAGCCCGCCCTCAGTTTCCCTCTTACTATTGGAAGGAAATCCAGAGCAAATACGGGGAGCTTTTCAGTAATTATTGCATGAACAACTTTATAGTCATGATACCAGAAATGACTGTTGGCATTTGGGGCTCATTTCTAGTGCTCATTATATCCAAACATAATTTTTATTAAGTTGCCTTCAAAGGGATGATTCAGGTTTTTATTGTGTTGTTTAGATTTTATTTCTTTAACTGCCCAAATAAATGCACCCAAAGGGCATTTGAGTTCTGACTATACCACTGGTCTATACATGTGGGTCTAATACAACGCATAGCCCCCCCACCACCTCAGCTTTTCCATTTCTGCTACTTTTTTGTGGGTGGTAGCTGTTTCCAACGTCAACGGGATCCTTTCACAGAATCCTTCAGGAGTACAAAGGGAGAAGGAGGAGGGAAATTGTGATGGCTTCAAATCTGTTCAAAGACTCAAATTTGTGTTTTCCACAGAACCACATAAAGCCAATTGTCAACAATTGGCTAAACACCAGTTTGTGTCAGAGCTATGGTGGAAACTTGCCAGAAGCCTACGGTGACTATATGAGCTCTATAAGCAAGAGTCCTTAGGGAGAGCTGGTCAGCAAGATGAGATAATCATGGGAAACAATTTGAGAATATTCCAGAATGCTATGTCATTAACTACTCAATTTTCTGCTGTGGACTTCAGGGGTCGGTTGGAATTGGTAGTTGGAATTCAGCTGGGAGGAGGTATTAATTTACACAGAGGGAGATCAGAGTGATGGGTAGATACATTTATGTATTGATGAGCTAGGTGAAAAACTTTTTGTTGGAACAATAGCTTTTAAACAGTTGACCATTGAGATGATCCATGGATGGCCACATGGCCATTCCATAGAGTGGTAAATTTGCTTCTGCAGCTCCAACTTTTGCCCCTCTCCTCCCTCAAGTTCAGACTTCCCAGGGAGCTCCTCCGTAGCCAGATGATTGACTGCGAGTGATACCACTCTAGAGGTATGAAATTGCACAATGGATATTTCTGGATCATCTAATTCAGTGATTCTCCCATTTGTGTGTACATTATGATTACTTGGAGGTCTTAGTGAAATCACCGATTGCTGGGTCCTATCCACAGAGTATCCAGTTCAGTGGGTCTGGGGCTTGAGATAGGACCAGAGACATTTGCATATTTCCCAGGAGATGTTGATGATACTGGTCCAGGGACCACACTTTGAGAACCACCGATCTAATCCATTATCTTTGTTTACAAATAAGAAAATTGAGGCCCAGAAACTTCTGAGTTTACAGAATGTCTTAGAAGGTAGATGCCTGTCACACCCTCACTGATCACTCTATGCCAAGCCCAGTCTGACTTTGCTTAGATTTTGTCTGAGAGCTGAGCCTCTCTAATCTCAGTGCAAGTTCTTGAATATTTAGAAACAGATCTGCCCCAAGGCAAGAGAGATAAACCCACTAACTCTGAGGGTTTTAAGGCTATGGAAATGTTATATTAATAAAATAATTTTTTTCCTGCAAATTAATTTATTATGTCCCTGATTGTATAACCTGTAGGTGGCAGTGCCTTCCTTCTGTATACACAAGCCAGATGCTGGGCCAGTTTCATTTCCTGAGGCGCTAAGAAGGCTGTAATGCATATAGTAGGGGAAATGAGGCCACCCAGCCCAGTGACTCCAGGGACAGTGGAATCAGATAACAGGGCTTAGTATTCTGAGAACTATATTTTTCCTAAGTACACAGGAGGGCTTAACACTTAAAAATATAAAAATGTAAAAATTTTAAAATTGTAATGTTTTTATTTTTTCATCTTCTTGTTTAACTAGTTACATTCTTAGTCTTGGCACAGGTTCTAAAATTTTAAATCTGTGAAAAGCCAGAAAGCAGCACCGTAGAGAAGTGGGACTATTGAAATGCCACAAATTTATTCTAAGAGAGCATTCTTCAGTGGAGAGGTTTCTAGCCACCAAAGCACTCTTTTATTGGTGAAAGTCGGGGGTGGGAAGGAAGAAACAGAAAAGTATGATTCTAAGAACCACATTGCAGACATGCCGAAGGGAGGTTCGAACAAGTGAGTGATTGTTCATTAGCTACTGTCAATGATTAAACATGAATTCCCCATTTCCATATGACCCAGGACTTGCAGATGACCTGTTGGTACATGATTTCCATTTCGTCAGCAGTCACTGACATGAAAAAATAAAACTCAGTGTATGTTCAAAAGGAAAATGAAATCACATTGTAAGAGGCCGAGGTGCACACTTGCAAATACCCAGCACTGCACACTCGTGCGCGCTGTTTCCCAAGACCCCAAGGTCAGTTCCTTTCCCAACATCACTTGAAAGTCACTGAACCCTCTCCATTGCTGCCCTGTGCCAGAGAAACAAACTCTGATCTGATGCCTTTTGACCATTCCCTCCTTTCTGTCTCCACAAAGGGGACCATGATTTCCCAGTGCCGATTTCTCTCTTCTAAGTCATGCGAAGATCAATTAGTTCCATCTTAGTCAATTTCCTTTGTTGTACTAACATACTATTACAGACCGAAGCTGTGGTCCCCAGGTTACCCACAGAGTGGATTTAGCCCCTCATTTGGCATTCAAGGATGTAGGGTTAGTTTCCCTGTTTCCTACCCTCCTTCTCTGCATTGGCTCTGAAACTCGCATCATTTCCAAAATGATTTCATGCCTGTGGTTTTGTACATTTTGTTCCCTCTGAAAAATTCCTGGTCATTTTTGAGGATTAACTGTCATTTGGGGGAAGCATTTCCAGAGTCCTCCAGACAGCACCATGCTCTGCCTTTAATACAGCTTTCATCACATCGTAGTGTAATGTATATGTTGACATGTCTTTCTCCCCAGCCCTTTGCCTCATTTTGTTCCACTCCCCCAACCCTTCCTGCCCCCATAGATCAATGCTATGAGAGTAGCGAACATCTCATTCATCTTCATATCCCTAAGACCTAGCATAAACCGGGGCAGATAGTAGATGCTGAGTAAAAATGTGTGGGCTTCTCATCAATGCATCCTATTCAAGATGCTTCTTTCTTTTGTTTCTTCTGGGAAGCCCCTCTGGTCTTGATTTCAACCTATCTCTTACCCTATTATTTCATTCAGAACAGACAAATAACTTGAGTTCTACAAGTGATCGGTTGGTATCAATGAAAAGATGAAAACGTTGAAGTGGAACGCTTGAATGATGATTCTTCTACTACTCCTACTCCAAAATCAGCCTCATGGTATCCCCAAATCTTGGAAAGTTGCCTGAATTCCCTTTCAGAATGTTCACAGAAGTTTTCAGCTGCTCCTTTGTCTCTCCTAGATGAACTGACCTTTCCTCGAGCACCAGAATTCAAATAAATAGAAAGGATTTATTTGTGGCTGTTGCATGTTTTATTGTGAGTTTCAAAACAATGTTCTGTTCGACTTGTTTTCATTACAATAGTGTGCTATTTCTGATACTTTGTGGGTTGGAGAGGGTATTGTGGCCAAATCTGTGGTCAGCTCCAACACTATAAAAACTTCTTAGAAGAAAATGGGTTTCACATTTAGTAACTGACCAAAAACTGAACTTCTTGAACACGTCCTATGTTTTAATGTAAGAAACTTGGCAGTGCACACATTTGATATCAATCTGCAAGAGTGATCAATTCTTCCATTACGTTCCATACAGGGCAGAACACGGGACTGAGACGTACACCTGACGACGTGCTGGGAAATCTCTCATGACTCCTAGGAACACATATCCTTCATAATCCCCAGTGACCTATTTTCATGTTTCCTGTAGAAACGGGGATAAAATGGGATACAACTGGGGTAAATGGGAGGCAATCCTTTAGGCAAGGGCTGTCCTGCCCCAGGCGAAGGATGAGGGAACGATGTCGTAACATGGGTGAGGCTTGGTAATTCAACTTGAGAATCAGTGACAATGACCGACAGAGCCTGGTGCCTTCTTGCTGAGGTTAGTGCACCTAGAGGCATGGAAATAAGTGATGTAAAAGTTAAAAAAAAAAAATCTTGAAAGAAGTTGCCTCTCGCTTTGTTGTTTAGTGTGCGAGCAGAGACGCTGATTGTTCGGAAGTCAGGGGATGAGTGTGTCTTAAAATTTCCAGATGGAGACTATGGCAGAACAGTCAATACCGCGAGGTGGCTGGCAGGCCTGGGTCAGGCTGGAAGAGGAGCATGCGGGTGGGAGGGAGACAGCAGGGAGAGGAGAGCTCAACAATAACCCTGGGGGACACTCTGGACCCACGGACACATCTTCTCCCGGTGACATCCATTGGGAGCAGGAATTAAAATATGAAACAGCACAAGCCCCGTGAGAACGCAAGTGGATAGGTTTTATCCACAGCTGCCACAGCCAGGTGGTATGTTTGATAGTGTGACACAAGAAATCACCATAAAGAACTTCAGAGTGTGCAGGAAGAGCTTTCCAGATAGCACTCATGTTAGAAATTATTTCCTTTTTATCCAAAATTTAAGATAATTTAGAACACCTTCCTACCACGGCAGCGCAGAAGAGAAGGCATTTTATAGCAATTATTTTGCAGAAACATTTTTGTATTGGAGTAAAATAGATCTGGAGAATTTCAGCTTTGCATATGTATGAAATAGGAAACTAGCAACCAAAATACCTAAAGCGAGAGAAACACATTAAAAACAACCACAAACAAATAAACCGCACATTGTTGGAAGGCTGACCTCTAAGCATGGTAACTGCATGGATAAATACTATATATATATATATATATATATATATATATATATATATATACACACACACATTTATTTTTATTAAACATAACATATACAAGATAATGTATATATATAATTTATATGTAAAGTTTTATGTAAAGTTTAAAGAGTAATAATGAAATGAACACCAATGCATTCACCAATAAGCTTACAGAATAAAACAGCTGATGCTCCTGTGTGTTCATTCTGACCTGATTCCTCTGCTTGCCTTCTAGAGCTAACCACTGTCTTGAATTTTTACCACATCTGCATCCCTCATAGTTTAGCTTTAAAGTTTATACAAGTGGAAGATAATACTCTGTGTGTGTGTGTGTATGTATGTATGTATGTGTATATATATATGTGTGTATATATATATATGTATATATATATATGTATATATATATATACTCCTAGAACTTTCCCCTGTCATTTTTGTGCTTCAAGAATTCTGTTTTTTCTTGCTGTGCAGTATTTCATTCTACGAATACCATTGTTTACTTGTCCAGACTCTTGTTAATGGACATTGAGGCCATGCTTCGCGTGCTTAGATGTGACTATTCCAAAAATGCTGATATGAACATGCTTGTCCATGTTGGCTGGAAGACATGTTCAGGAGTCTACTAAGATCTGAATAGTGATGTAGTAGGAAATGCACATCTTCCATTTGATTAGGTAACGACAAGTTGTTTTCCTACCAGAGTGGTTTGCCCTCCTCCAGCAGCAGAGAGGAATTCTATGGCTCTACATTCTCTCTAGCCTTTGCTGTTGCCAGACTTCTGCATTTTTGCCATCTAATAGGAGCAAATAGTTGTGGTTTTATTTTAAAATTTCCCTTTCGATGAGGTTGAGCATATTTTCATATGGTTATTGTCCGTAAGCATTTCTTCTTCGAGGAACTCTCCAATTTTTAATTTTTAATTCTTGTCTATAGACTTGCAAATAAGTTTTGTCTGCTGGAATGTCAATTGACTCTGCGGACTGGTGAGTCTTGTCTCCATTTGCAAATTCATTTCAATATTCCCAGTCTATAAATGTATTCTTTGGATTCTCCTCTGAGCTTCTTTCCTTCACTAGATAATTATATAAATAAAACACTTAACACATGTCCACTTTATATTTACACAAGAACCTTGATTTTACCTTATTTTGAAAGTTATCTTTAATAAAACAAAGAATGGGAATAACTTGGGTAAGATAAAATATGTGAAAAAGTTTTGAAGTCTTGGTTTACAATAGCTCTAATACAAGTCATTGGTATAATATAGCTGTTGCCTTGGTTCTTTGGATATTAAGTACTTAGTTTAGAATCACTATTCCAAACCACTGGTCAACTTTTCTTATTTTTAAGCCAATAATCAATTGTCTTGATAATGGTTGCTATCAAGCATGTTTTAAATCTGGTACAGCAAGCCACTATAATTATCTTGGTTAAAAGAACACTTTGATATTCTTGATAGTTTATTCTTCTAAATGAATTACTCTCTGAGTTTGTCAGAGTCTATAATGTATTCATTTGGGATCTTGGTTTTGCATAAAATCTATAAATATTTGCTTAGGAATTATTGTCATTACTACTGTATTTGGTTTTTCCAATAAGAAGCAATATATAGCTCTCCAATTATTCCTCTCATCTTTTATTTCTCCCATTAGGAGTTTTAAATTTTATTTGAATAATTAAATCATTTATGTCTTAAATTAAATAAATATGCTTTTAATGGTTTCAATGGTAATAGAATCTTTTTTATTGTGTCTCTAGCTATTTGTCATGGGTCTAAAAGAATGCAATTGAGTATTATATTTGGTTTTTTTTCCTAAAATGGTATTATCAACCCTTCAGGGAAATTTACTGTATTTTTATCCAATAAATACCACCAGCATTTCCAGTGCTGTGTTTCTAAAAAGTAGATTAAAAAAACCAAATAGATGTTCTTAGTTTGAAAATAGTCTGCATTCAACCTGGAGAAAACCAAAATAAGAAAAATTTTAGGCCTTCCTTTTCTTTCTTTAAAGATACCTTGAGTAAAGAATGCTTCACTTTTTAGGTAAGGTTATTTTGGGATGAGGCAGTTAGAAACACCAACACACATTATAAATCTTTCTAGTCGATACTTGACCAAAGATAATTTAGTACTACCATGGGTTCAATCAATGTCTGCATGTGTAGTCCAGGGCCCAGGAGAATATTTACTCGAAGATACTATTTGGAAATTCTGCACTATCTCTTCAGCATTCTTTTGAGTGTGAGCAGCAGGCAAGAGATCAAAAGTTTGAAATTAAGATTAAAAGATAAACTGGAGTAAGATTTTTCTTAAACGTTAATAAGTTTTTCTATTCATTTCCAAATTTTCCTTTCTTCTTTTTTCTTTCTTTCTTCTTTTATCTTTTTTTTTTGCTAGTCGCCATTCTGTCTTTAGTTATAACAACTCAATTTCCTTTGCAATTCTTTTTTCTAAATTAAAAAAAAATTTTTTTTCTAAGTATTTTTCTAAACTTCAGTTGTTTGAACTTAAGAAATTAGGAAACCCTTCTGGGCTTCCATTTTCTTATTTCTAAAATGAGAAAGAAAAAGTTTTGCCTGTCTCCCTGGGTGGGTGTTTGAATCATATAAAATGGTTAGGCTATCTTCTCCTTTGTAAGAGCAGTTGGCCATCTAGGACCACATCAACTAAATTCAACAAGAATATGTTCAATCTACTTCATGGCTGCCATGGTTCCATGTAATGACAAATAAATGCAAATATAAGTGAAATACAAAATAAAGTTCCTGTCTTCCAGAGAAAATGCTTCTCAAATAGTAACATGCACACAAATCTGCCAGAGTCTCAAGTGACAGACTCTGATTCAGTTAGTCTAGGGTGGAATTTAAGGTTCTACATTTCTAACAACCTCTAAGAGATTGGGAAGAACTCCATACCCTTGTGTATCCAAATAGATCACTCTGGGCCAGAGCAGGGAAGATGGGACCAGGATACAACTTGAGATTCCTGCCGCTGTTGGTGAGGAGACAAGGCAGGCATATTACAGTCTTAACAGGAATGAAGAAAATGGTTCATCTTTTGTAGGATTCTGTGGATTTATGCATTTAAAGATGCTTGAAATTTGCTTCTGACAAAAAAGTAGAAGAGTAGTTATCCAAGAAACAATGGGACTAAGTTGCTGTTGGAGCTCACTATTACATATACATGGGCATATGGAAGTTAGGAGAGCTTAGGCATATGTGTAAGACTTACGTGCACGGGGGCGCCTGGGTGGCTCAGTGGGTTAAAGCCTCTGCCTTCAGCTCAGGTCATGATCCCAGAGTCCTGGGATCGAGCCCCACATCGGGCTCTCTGCTCTGCAGGGAGCCTGCTTCCTCCTCTCTCTCTGCCTGCCTCTCTGCCTAGTTGTGATTTCTCTCTGTCAAATAAATAAAAAATATTAAAAAAAAAAAAAAGACTTACGTGCACGTAGGATCTTGTTATCCATCAGGATATATTTTGTTTCTTTAGAGACAAGTCACATGCTTTGTGTTTGCAATATTACCAAAAGCAGTATTTAGGCTTCACTAAGCACCAATTAGTCTCCCAGAATAGTCAGAAGCAATTCCTTCCTACATGCCAATCAGCTTGCTCTGGAATGAATGTATTGCTGTTCTCATCCCCAGGGGTGGTCTGCAGGCTGGCTACAAAACTGGGTAAATTTCTATTCTCGGCTTACTGACTCAGTTGCTTCAGTGTCCCATCACTTGATGACCTAGTGCCTGCTTCTCCCTGATGGTCCTGATCATCTCCACTCTAATTCCCATGTTTACACCCTTTCTTACTATCAAATCTATGTCATCTTATGTCTATCCCCTGACACTGGAGCTATTGCAATAAACTCACTCAGGCTCCCTAAACTCCTGACTTCAGCCAGAGAGATTAACTAACTGTTCCCTGAGCAGGCATTCTACTTTCTGCTCCATGCTTTATCTTTCTTCTGGAATGACCCTTCTATTCCATTCTAATTCCATTCCATTCCATCTTACCATCCTAAGCCTACCTCAAATCCTGCCTATTTTGTACAGTCTTCCAAGATTCATACTTCCTCATTATGAATCCCTCAGTAAGTTATTGTTCTACTGTCCATTGACAATCATTTCCTGTTGTGTTATTATTTCCTATTGCTACTTCCCATTGTTTTTTAGAACTTACATTCAGCTCTTAAAGACTTGATGTCTTGGTTCTCCTGTCACAGCTTCTTAAAGTTTGGATCTAAAGTTTGGATCTTATATGATTTTTCATATTGTATGCAGTCTCATACAAGTAAATGTAAAAAGTTGCTTTGACTTGATGAGCTAATTCTACAGATTTTCAGGATGATCTTGGTGAATATAGAAAACCATTCAGTTAAAATGTTAACTGGGGCTTCCACCAGCTTAACTTTAGAAACCTGGATAGGAGGAATGGAAGTTGCTCTGATTCCCTCCCAAACATCCCCCAAAGCGACCCCTCCCTGGAAACTGCCCCTTCTGTTGTGCTGGCCCTGTTGCCATGGAAACATGTCCTCTGCTGTGGTCCTGCTTCCAAGCTGCCACGTAAGAAAAGATGGAAGGACGAGTATTACTTAAGTCTACCAGTCCTCATTTTACTCTTATTCCCCTCTCAGGTAGGACTGTGGCATCTCTCCAGGGAGGTGTACACACTGGAGCTGGGAAGTGTAGCTGAGGGCATGGGCAAACACCTGAATGCTGGAAGAGGAGTTCCCTGTAGGGAGTCAATGTCTGAGATGCACTCATCACACACACCTCACCTCCATCCTCAGAGCTCTCTGGCCTGTGGTCTGGCTCTGTCTTTCGTTTTTCTTTGGGGAACGAGGAGTCTTGGCTGCATGGCAACTCTAGCCAACCAGGCATGGTTCTCTGTTCCTACTCCATGTGGGAGAGGTAGGGCAGGGCAGGCTCCCCCCTCAGAGAGGCAATTGAGCCCCTACACACATGGCCTCCCTCCTGGCTACTAAGGAATGGTCTTAGCTTCAGGGGTCCAGCATTGGCTTCAGGCTATTCTTTCTCCCTTCCCTCCAATCCTCAACCTTTCTACATCACTAGGTTATGACACTAAGAAAGACAAAGCTTTAAATAGTTACTTAGTTACTTCTGATCATTGATGTCTGGCATGTGTTCAGCTCTTAGAAATCATAGCTGCCACCCAGGAACATGACTGGGGAGAAGCCAGCTTTCTCTTCTGCTTTGTTCTCTTCTGGCAGCTACAAGACTGCTGTGGCCATCTTGTGCTGATGAGGTCCTCTTGCAGCCACACCCTGGCTACCTGACCCATGGGCTCAGCTTTTCTTTCCTCTGCCCATTCCCTCATCTGAGCCTCAGTTACTGTTCCTAGAAAGACAAATATTAACAAATGAACCTCCTTCTCCTGGGTGAAGGCAGGGCATCAGTGGCTGGAATCAAGGGAACAAAGAAAGGGTAAAGGATTGAGCAAAGAGATTAAGGCAAGGTAAGTCTGGGGCTCAAGAGTAGCATCCAGGTTTCATCATAGGTTCCTTTAATCCTTAATGGGTCAAGAATGTAGATTTGGGGAGGGATAGGGGACCATGTAAGAGGAGCTGCAGGATAAAAATATTTATGATGTTTGATCTTAAATGCAAGAATAATAATAGAGTGAGTGTCAAACACAAGGAAGCTTATTTAGAGCTCTCTTGGGATGATCTGAGAGTTGCTGAGAAATCTTCCCTACTTATCTCTTCCTATCCCCTTCAAAAAAATGAAATCTCATTCATCACTAATCACAGAACCTGAAATTGCACATTAGGATTTTTTGAGTATTAAGATACCTTAACTCCTAAAGTCTTTAGTTAAAAAAGCAGTGTCTTATAGACAAGATGAAAAAAAAAAGATTATTCAGAATTATTTAGGTATTTGGAAAATAATGTAATTATCCCTTAGTAACTCTATGAGCCAAAATAATTTCTAGTCTAACATAATACTTAAATGTAAAAACAAAAATCCCAAATCTTCAAAATACAAGAATATAGATAAATGTTTACTTATTCCAGGCTAGAAAAGCCTCTCTAAAGCAATGGGAAAAAAATATAAAGGAAAAAATAGGTTTGACTACATAATAATTTAAGAATTCTGTTTGTTAGAAGAGACTATAAACACTATTAAATAGTAAATGTCAAATTGGGGGAACTTGCAATAAATATGGCAGGGGACTGATATCATAAAAGTATAAAGAGCTTTTCCACATCAATATAAAAAGCTATAATCTCTCCATTGGAAAATTGGTGAAAAAAATATGAAGACAATTCACAGATGAATTAAACATTCAATTTTACTAGCAATCAAAGGAATGCAAAATAAAATGATAAAGAAATATTATTGGGTTTTTTTTTAGTGGATTTTTTTTTTATTTTACTTTTTTCAGTGTTCCAAAATTCATTGTTTATGCACCACACCCAGTGCTCCATGCAATACGTGTCCTCCATAATACCCATCATCAGGTCATCCAACTCCTGACCCCCTTCCCCTCCAAAACCCTCAGTTTGTTGTTTTGGTAAGAAATTGACATTAAGGGGCGCCTGAGTGGCTCAGTGGGTTAAAGCCTCTGCCTTTGGCTCAGGTCATGATCTCAGAGTCCTGGGATTGAGCCCTGCATTGGGCTCTCTGCTCAGCAGGGAGCCTACTTTCCTTCCTCTCTCTGCCTGCCTCTCTGCCTACTTGTGATCTCTGTCTGTCAAATAAATAAATAAAATCTTAAAAAAAAAAAAAAAGAAATTGACATTAAAAAGACAAGTCAAGTGGAACTCAGGTGACAGATCTCCAACTTGATGTTCCCCTCCTTCCTAACAGAGCCTTCCTGACTGGCCCTCTTTCTATTCCTTCAGGCCCTAAATTTGTCCTTCAGCGTTTCTGTGTCTTCCACTCCCCCAAATGGTCTTTGTTTGCTGTGGGTGTTTGCCTGGGTATCTGGGATGGTGTTGAGAAGGAGGGAACAGAGCAGGAAGGGAAGGAAGTCTGGAATAATTATGTCATATTTCTAGATCCATTCCTTTACTTAGAAGAATGTCTCACACTTACTCTAGGCCAAAATAGCCTCTGATTCTCATTGCCAAATTTAATAGACACTTCCAGTAGAGAATGACTCTATTATGGCTTGGAAGCCATTAACTCTAGCCTTAATTAATTGATAAGTGTTACTCTCTGGGTCCATAATTGCCCCATTAGTTCCTGCCTATCTTCTCTGGACCCGTTACCTGGCTAGGGCTCTGTATTTGGCAACCTTATTGACGTTTTCTTCACTTTTCTAGAGTTTTGTCATCTTAATTCTGTGTTCTGTCACATTGCTTTGTGCCCCCCACCCCGGGGTGAATTCCCACTTTCTCTGCTCTCTGTCTCTATTCTCTGCTTGCTAGAAAAAGACACGGGGCCACCCTGGCTGCAGTTCATGTCCTGGGCCATGTCAATCTCCTATTGATTTTCCTGGGCACTTCCCGTAATGGCTAGTCTAAACATGTTCTAATACCCACAAGGCTCCTCTAATAACAGTAATAGTAATAACAACAACAATAAATTGAATTTTACACTTTATGATTCCCTTCGTGCCTAGCCAAGTGATAACACTTATGAGTTGTCCAAATAATCTCTCTCAAACTGAAACTACTTGAGGATATATGGAATGTGAGTCACGAGTTCCTGAACCTGTGCCTCCGACTTTCTGATGAGCTCACCATTTTAGCAGCCAGAGTATTTTAGCACCTTTCTTGACCTCTTATTACATAGTTTCATCTTTTCAGAGAACAATTCTATCATTTATTGTCTAGCTTGAGTTTCGTCCTCCCTGCACAAGGTAAAGATGAGGTAATCCAAGTAACTGCTTGCTCTGTTTGGAAAGAGGGCCAGAGACACCAACATCCGAAATAATTTTCTTTTTTTATTTCTTGAGCATCCAAAAGTGTGTGTGCTCTAATGGCTTTGAAGATCCAAATAGCTATCATCCTGGGTGGAGACAGAGCAGCACGGAGCCAAGGACCGTTCTTTGTTCCTCAGTAGCCCCCGTGTCACCCACTAAACAGTGGACCAGGTGGCATTGGCAGGTGCGGCCTTGGGCTGTGGAACCCTTCAGGCAGAGGGTGAAAATTAGGGCTCCCTTCTCCAGGGGTTGTTGCTCATCTGTCCCCTCTTTGGAAGTGGTGGCTTGTCCAATCCCATTTCTGTCCTTAGCACATGCACATGGGAAACTTCTGTCTTTCTTCATCTTGAAGTGGTCATGGGCACAAATGTCAGTCAGGCCTTCTCTCAGTACGTTCCATGTAATACTTGTTCCACAGAAGATCAGTCAAGTCAGGTTTCCACAGTGAGCTAATGCAGGATCAAGTTTCGTTTCTCAGAGTCTTTAGCATGTGAGGATGGTTCCTAAATCTCATTGGGAGGGAGACAAACCATAAGAGACTCTTAATCTCACAAAACAAACTGAGGGTTGCTGGGGGAAGGGGGGTTGGGAAAGGGGGAGTGGGATTATGGACATTGGGGAGGGTATGTGCTATGGTGAGTGCTGTGAAGTGTGTAAACCTGGCGATTCACAGACCTGTACCCCTGGGGCTAATAATACATTATATGTTAATTAAAAAATTGAAAAAATGACTGCAATCACAATGCAACTATAAGATGCTATCCACCAACCATCTATATAATACGTAAAGAAGGAGAGAAGGGGGAGAAGGGAGGAGAAGAAAGGGAATGGGTGGAGACAAAGCATAGACATCTGGGCCTAGAAAGGAATGCTTGAGTGGTGCCTCCATGGAGAAGGGCCAGGCACAGCTTTGTAGGAAGACCTTTATTCTCCAAGACTAGCTCAAAAGAAGCAGTGAACCAAAGCAAGAGTGAGAACAGGTGTGCTGATAGCAACAGAGATCTCACCTGTGTGTGCAGGTGACTCAGGGGCCACTTCCCCAGTGTCTTGACATTATTGACATTTCCTGGCCCCTTTGACATAAACTCAGAGTGGGAAGGAGGGATGCTATGAAAGCATGAGGTTTGAATTCCTGATCTGCTTATGGGGGTCCTCAATAGAAATGACTGTGAACTAAAAATGTTCAATTTCTTGCAAACCTTGCTTTTGTGAAGCATCACTCAGTCTGTCCCACCCTTGGGACTGGTTCAGTGTCACGTCCAGGGGGTCTGTTGAGGAGGAGGCAAACTCACCCCCACCTCACCCCCTCCCACCATTGTTGCAGGCTCTACTGATTTTTCAGTTTTTGCATCTACTTTTTGTATATTTTTCCTGTCTTCAGCAAAGCTCTCACTTCCCAGTACTTATCACAGGCATACATAGTTCTAGCTCTCTCTTCTCCTCTCCAAATTTGCTCTCCTTTGTGGCCTATCTCCTTTCCTGGCCTTGGCCAGGAAATCAGAAAATGAAGTTTCTTGGAAATGTTTCTAAAGGGGGAGGAAATCAGTTCTAAGAGTCAGCTCGCTTCCTTCACCTCCAGAGTAAGAGAGCTGCAATAGATCATTGCTAAGGTCCAGTCCAGCTCTAACATGTTACGATTGCTCTGAATAGCTTCTGATAGCTCTGAAAAGCTCTATGAGCTTTTATGTGCTGTCTTGGAGCATCTACTTTCCCATTTCCTGATTCCCAGCAGGGTTCTCAAGGGATGAAGTTGCTCAGCTGTGACCTCTTGAAATGTAACATTATTTAACTTGGTGTTTTTGCTCAATTCACAATTCATCCATTCCTTATAAAAATTATCAAGCATCTACTGCATGCTCAGTGCTGTACTGTGTAATTAGAATAGAATGATTACTATAAGATCCTCCCTCAAGGAGTTCACAGGCTAGAGTGTGGATTCCCAATCTCTTCTGCAGTCATGCCACCCTTTGGGAATTAGATGAAAGCTCGTTGTATTAGAGACCAGTATTTATTGAACGCTTAATATGAGCCAAGTTCTGTCCTAAATGCTTCAAAAATAGTGTATCTTGTTCTTAAGTATCTATGAGGTAATTGCTATTATCCGCATCTTCAGATGAAGAAATAGAGACCCATACATGAGGACACATGGCTAATTAAGTATTGGGACCCACAGTTCACTCACAGGCAGTGCAAACCTCAAGCGCGCATTTCTCATCTGGGGTAATGGTGTTTCTGAAATCAACAACAAAAACAACATGGTAGCAACAACGATGGTTTTTGAGAATTGATGTCACGTGTCAGGCACTGTGCTAAGCTTTTTACATTTGTTACCTCATTTCATACTAACAACATCATGAGTGGGTACTTTCGTTATCTATACATTTCAGTAGAACCCCCCCTTGGCTTGAAAAGGTTAAATAGCTTGTTTCGAGGTACACATCTAATAATGAGGGGAGAGGGGGTACAGAGTGCAATTTTGGTACACAGTTTGATAGTTCATGAACTTCTTGTCCTCTGGCCAAGAGGAGAGATAGATGAGTAATATATTGATTTGTGGTCATGCAGTGAGAAGTTCTATGGGAATAGCATAAATCATTCTGCAGGATTAGAGGCAGTTTCCCAGAAGAAGGCATATCTGAGCTGAGTTTAAAGGATAAGTGGGAAAATACATTGGACCCCACGGGGAGAAGGGCCTTGAGGAAAGAATGCATACAAAAGGCAGGAACAGGAGACAATAATGCAGCCCTGGCAAACTGCAGACTTGATTGTTCCTGGGCAGGGTAAGGATGAGTGAGTCTGAGAAGGCAGGCAGGAATCAGGGCACACAGAGCCCAGGTATCACCAGGCATTTGAACTCTGGGGAGCCAGTACAGGCTTTATGTGTGGGAGTGCCTTGTTTGTGCATCATAGATGGATGCTTCTAGCAGCATGATGCAGGGAAGCTAACAGGGGACCACTGGACCAAAAATAGAGAAAAGTAAATCAGACTATTATGATCAACGCTAGATGTGATGAGGATGAGAAGTAGAGACACTGATAGTAGAAATTAACTTGAGAGATATTTAAGAGATAAAAATCAAAGAATGGTAGGATGAGTGGGAGAGTCTAGGAGACTCCCAGGCAAAGCCTGGGGCATGATTTGTCAGCTGCCTAGAAGCCAGTCTAGAAAAGTTGGTAAAACAACACAGAAAATGAAATAAAATGGTAAAAATCATATTGACCAGTTTCCTTTAGGAATATTCCTGACTAGAGTCAATGGTACCTAAACTCCATGTGCTATATGATGTGGATGAAGTGAGGCTGGGAGGCAGATGTGCCCAGGAATCAGCATCAAGTGTTATGGGTTGAATTATGCACCACCCCTCAATTTGTATATAGAAGTCCTAATTTCCAGAGCTTCACGTGGAATGTGAACTCATTTGGAAATAGGATCACTGCAGATGTAATTAATTAAGGTAAGATGAGGTCATACTGGAGTGTGGTGAGTCCCTAACCCAGTATAATTTCACAAAGGGGAAATTAGGGCACAGACCCATGCATGGGGACAATACCACATGAAGATGAAGGTGATGTCTCTGTAAATCAAAGAACACCAAAGACTGCCAGCAGACATGAGGACAGAGGCCTGGCACAGTCCTCCTCACTGCTTTGATTCCCAGAAGAAATCAGTCTTGCTGGTGACATCTTGGTTTTGGACATACAGCCTTCAGAACTGTGAGAATAGTTTTGTGTTGTTTTCAGTCATTCAGTTGGTGGTATTTGTTCTAGAAGCCCTAGGAAGCTAACACAGCATGTAAGCTCAGATATTCTCCAAACTGCCTTCTTAGGACACGCAGAGGGACCAACCATCCAGATTTGCCTAGAACTGTGGGGTTTTCTCAGGACACTGGATATTCAGTGATAAAAATCAATGAAGTCCTGGGTAAACTGGGATGAGTTGGTCATCGTAAGAGAGTGGGTCTGCTTAACTGTGATTTGAAGGTGTGAGGCCAGAGCTGAAGTTCTCAGGACAGTAGGGAGTGGGGAGTACTGCCCCAAGAGGCCTTCCTGCACTCTTCCCACGGGTGGCTCTGATGGACTCCTCCAAAATGTCCGATCATCTTTTAACAAATGCTACTTTGAAGGGCCGTCAACTTTGTCCTGTCTTGGTCATGCTCAGTCTTCTGAGTGGCTGGTGGTGCCGTTCTCTGAGCGAGGTAATGCTAGGAGTGGAGAAGGTCTGGCAGGACACAGGATGTCCATTTAAGGCATCCAAGGGCTTGTATTGGTCATAACAGCCAGATGGAATCAAACAGGAAGTATATCTGGGATATGGATCTTCAGAGGGAGGAAAAATGGGAGAAGCAGCTTATACTCCAAAAGGGTGCATAAGATACAGGGCCCTGGATCACTCTAAGTCATTGATGATGAGGAATCTGTAGTGAGAAGGGAAGTAGGGGCAAGGGAAGAATGTCAAGCAGGCAGAGAGAGAGATAACCTGACTTAGTCAATAGGGTAAAAGAATTGGGCGTGTGAAATGTCTGTGTCCATTCAGACACATGCGTGGATGCTGTTATGCTGTCCTGCTGAGAAGACATCCATTCTCACTGGCTCTCTCAGTCCAGGAAGTAGCTCCCCCGACCATATTATATTTTACCTGATGACCCCTACACTTCAGGAAGTGGGACTTGCCATGTGATATGAGTATTCGTTTTGCACATCCAGCCCCACATTTTCCTCTTTCCTCCATTTCCTGGCCCAGGAGAGAGTCTTAGTTTACTGACTTATAATTCAGGGATGAGTGAATGGAAAAAAAAAAAAAAAAGCCCTTTTCAGACGGAGTGGGTTTGAGGTATAGTGAAATCTGTCTATCATTTCTTGATGATCTGGCTTGTTCATTTCTGGTAGAAACCTATGGCCCTCAATAATAAGAACAGGTTAATACCTTGCCTGTGCAGAGGGCTTTATACTTTATCAAATGCTTTCACATGTATCATCTCACATGGTCCTTGCATACTATTGATAGGAATTCTGGTGTGAGTTTGTACAAGCCCATCACTATCGTAGGTAAGAAGTTGATTTATCGATCCAGTAATAATTGAAGATTCCACCCTCTGATCCTCACACACACTCTTTGCAGACCCAATGGGAACTTATATTCTCACACAATAGGAAAAAAAAAAAACCTATCAGGGAATTAAGAGATAAATATTTAGCCCGTTATTTGAGTAAAACGCTGGACTAGGCATTGAGAGAAGAGGCAAAGCAACATTAGAGCCTCTGCCGTCAAGGACCATGGGGTTTGGTTGGGAAGACAAGATGCACAACAAAAGATGAGTCAGTGAAAGGATCTAACAGGTCAAATGTGAAAAGAAGACACAAATTAAATGGAGAACGGGTGGTTGCTGGGGCATGTTCAACTGTAGGGTTCATTGATAAGGTGGGGTTGAAAAGCCCTCATTCTGTAGGAGAAGAAGGGGGAAGCTTCTAGAGGAGGATGCATTGCTCATCCAGGGACTTTAGTCATGGAACTTGTTAAACTTTAGTTTGCTTTCTGGAAAGAGAAGAAGGACTGCCACCAGTTGGCACACTTAACACCTGAAAGCACAGGAATGGAATTTGCTCGTTGAGCTTTGGAAGTTAATGTTTTTGCAGAGTTTACATGGAGAAGTTTAACGGAAGAAGATGGAATATCAGTTGTGGGCCATGGCTCATTGCACTGGAAGCTAGAGAAATTTCCAAACAGAAGACTGGAACCTGTTTAGGGGTTGGCCCATTAAAAGCAAAACAAAAAAAGCACTCCAGCTTAATCAGTCTTCCAATTTAGAGTCCTCTGTTCTTGAATTGGATTTGGTCCAAAGTCTTGCAATTCCCGGTGTGGTCCATGGACTGGCAGCATCAGCAACACCTGGGAGCTTGTAGAAACGCAGAATCTCTGAACTCCTTGCTGTTCTACTCAATCTGTATCTGCCTTTTTATAACATCTCCAGTAGGCATGTAGAAGTATTTGGTTATCAAGAGTTCAGAGTATGTCTTCACATTCAACAAGGCTGAGAAAGTTATTTATTTAACACATGAAGGTTCTGGTCACTGGAAACTTAAACATCAATTTATACTGTTTTTATCCATTAACATATTCTTAGGTGCAACTTGCAGTCCTAGGAATGGCATCCTGCCCCCTCACCACTGTCCACACAGCAGCAGGAGTCCAGTTCTCTGCCCTTATGTTCATTTTGGGGAAGATGTCATAGATGCTGCTGAGTTTGCAATGGGCATCTGGTGCCTAGGGAAAAAGAAGGGCTTTATAGACAGATGTGGGTTCAAATTTAACTTACCTCTCAGCACCTGTATCCTTCTTCATAAAACAGGGTCACAAAAATGATGAGATTGGGGCACCTGGGTAGCTCCAGTCAGTTAAGCCTTTGCCTTCAGCTCAGGTCATGATCCCAGGGTCCTGGGATCGAGCCCAGCATCCAGCTCCATGCTCAGCAGGGAGCCTGCTTCTCCTTTTCCCCCTTTGCTCATCCTCTCTCGCTATCTCTTTCTCTCTCTAAAATACATAAATAAAATATTTTAAAAATGTTTTAAAAAATAAAAGTGATGAGATTCTCTACCAAACAATTTTGTGAAGTTTAAGAAGATAATATATGCAAAGCGTCTAGAAAAGTGTCTGGCATATTGAGAACATTTCTCTCCAAAAGCAAAAATGAAGTTAATTTTACCCCTACCCCCCACAAGTACCTTGTTGTCCAGTCTTTAGTATGTCATTCAATCTCTTTGGGATTCACATATTACTTCTGTATGTAGTCAGGGACTAGGTGATCCCTAAGATCTTCCCAGGGTGTAACTATTCAATACCCAGGGGTGCAAGTAGAGCAAAGACTGGGTTGGCTACTGTCTTCTCTGCCCACCCCCATCCTAACCTCTGTTTCTTAGGCTACTGCACTGCCTCTTCACAGCCCACTGCCACCTGTATCTGAGATCAAGGATGGGCAGTATTATTCCTTAGAGGACCAATTTTGGCTGGGCAAGTTGACAATTCTGTAAGGATCAGGTGGACTGACACACCCAGGATGCCAGCTCTGAGAACCCAGGTCCACTGGACATCCTTGCCATCCTTGAACCTGGATGGGCTACACCCCTTTCCCAAGACATTATAATCCTACTTAAGGACAATGTCCGGAGCTCAGGGCTATGTTGTGCAAATAGGTGCCATCAACAAGTCCCTTCATACCACAACTGAAACAAAGCCCCTATTAGTGCAAGTCGTGGTACCTAATTTTATGGGAGAAGTTGTGGTATTTTTGAATAATGAGGTTTAAAAAAAAAACCTGTGTTAACTCAAATTCCACTTGGCAAATTTGGCTAAGTGATTTTGTGTTTGGCTGGAATTTCTTGAAACAAGAGAGGGTGCCTGCTCTGTGGTTGGGAGTTGCTGAGGGGAACACTGCCAAGGTGGTTAATTTGGGTTTTGTCTTTCCCACTGACATAAAGGTTTCACCTGAGCCACTGTATTTTTCTGGTCCTTTCTGAGGTACAAAAGCAAAAACAAAAACAAAGCCCAAAGAAAACAAAAACCAACTGCTTGTTTCTTGGAGATTTGAGTTTGGAGGGAAAACAGGACTTGCTCATTCCTTTGCTTGAGTGTGTTTGCTTCTTTGGAGGCTAGTCTCTCCGAGCTGTGCTCTGCCCTTGCTTTTTTATCCTAACCTGCTTGTCATTCCTCCTGTTCCAACCCTCCAAGAGTCCTTCCTTCCTTGAATCATGTCCTCATTCTTAAAAACCATCTCACTGACGAGGGAAGCATCGTAAGGTAACCAAGTAGAACATTTCTCTAGTAGGATGTCTCTGATACCAGAAAAGCCATTACTGTAGCTGTACAACTGTAGCTGTTCTGAAATTTGAAAAACAGTGAGTCAATTTGTCATAAATAATTACGAAGTCTTTACTCTCTACCCTCCTGCCAGAGGAATGGAAGAGTAGAGCTTCTCCAATATGAGCAGAGAATTACCAAGAGTAAAGGAGTGTGGACTCCAGGAAAATCTTGGTGCGGGCACGGGGGGAGGGTGTTTGTGGTGCCTGAGAGGCCTTTGGCAAATACCAAATCTCAAATCCAACTTTAGCTCGGAAAATAGTGTGAATATTCTACTTCTTAAAATATCTGTTTGTATTCATACATCAGTAATGTTTTGATTATTTACCATGGAATAAAACCAATGCTCCTGGAAGGTGTTTTGTTTTTGTTTTTCCTTATTTAGAAGTCTTTCTTTTTTTTTTTTTAAATGGTTTCAGATTCACAGCAAAATTAAGAGGAAGGTAGGAGATTTCCCATATACCCCTGCTCCTACACATGCGTCGTCTCCCGTTATTAACATCACCCACCGAGGTAGTATGTTTGTTACAACTGACTTATCTACAAAGACACACCCTTAACACCCAAAGTCCATAGTTTACCTTTGGTTTCACTCTTGGTGTTGTAGATTTTAAGGGTTTGGACAAATATATAATGACATATATTTATTATAATGCTATCCTACAGAGTAGTTTCACTGCCTTAAGTATCATTTGTGTTCTGCCTATTCATTCCTCCCCCTCCCTACCAACCACTGATCTTTTTTTTTTAATTTTATTTATTTATTTGACAGATAGAGATCACAAGTAGGCAGAGAGGCAGGCAGAGAGAGAGAGGGGGAAGCAGGCTCCCTGCTGAGCAGAGAGCCCGATGTGGGGCTCAATACCAGGACCCTGAGATCATGACCTGAACTGAAGGCAGAGGCTTAACCCACTGAGCCACTCAGGCACCCCCAACCACTGATCTTTTAACTGTCTCCATAGTTTTGCTTTTTCCAGAATGTGGAGTAATTTTCAGATCAGCTTCTTTCACTTAGTCATAGGCACTTAAGTTTGCTCCATGTCTTTTCATGGCTTGATAGCTCATTTCTTTCTAGTGTTCAACGATACTCCATTGTTTGGATGTACCGCTATACCCATTCACCTGCCGAAGGACATCTTGGTTATTTCCAAATTTGGCAATTATGAATAAAGTTGCTCTAAACCTTTGTAGGTTTTTGTGTGGACATAAATTTTCAACTCCTTTACATAAATACCAAGACCCTATAATAAAAGTATGTGTAGTTTTGTAAGAAACAACCAGACTGTCTTCCAAAGTAGCTGTACCATTTTACATTCTCACCAGCAATGAATGAGAGCTCCTGTTGCTCCACATCTTCACTAGCATTTGGCCATTCTAATAGGTGTGTAGTGATATCTCATCATTGTTTTAATTTGCATTTTCCTGAAAACATATGATGTGGGACATTATGGTTATTCTTTGACGAGTTATCTGTTAAAGTGTTTGGCCCATTTTTATTTTATTTTATATTTATTTTTTAAAAGATTTTATTTATTTATTTGACAGACAGAGATCACAAGTAGGCAAAGAGGCAGGTAGAGAGAGAGGGGGAAGCATGCTGATCAGAGAACCCGATGCCTGAGTCGATCCCAGGACCCCGAGATCATAACCCGAGCTGAAGGCAGAAGCTCAACCCACTGAGCCACCCAGGCACCTCTGGCCCATTTTTAAATTGGGCTGCTCATTTTCTTATTGTTGAGCTTTAAAAGTTCTTTGTAGATTTTAGGCAGCTGTCCTTTATCAGATATGTCTTTTGCAAACCTTTTCTCATACTCCGTGTTTATGTCTTCACTTTCTTGACAGTCTTTTGCAGAGAAGTTTAATGAAGTCCAGCTTATCATTTTTCCTGATGGATAGTGCCATTGGTGTTATATCTAAAAAGTCATTGCCCAAAGTCATTCAGGTTTTCTCCAATGTTATTATCTTCTAGGAGTTTTGTAGTTTTGCATTTTACATTTAGGTCTATGATCATTTGTGTTCATTTTTGTGAAGAGTTAATTCTGTCTGTGTCCAGATTAATTTTTTTTTTGGCATGCATATGAACAGTTGTTCCCCTACCATTTGTTGAAAAGACTGTCTTGTCTTCTTTGTGTCTGCTTCGTTGTTTTGCCAAAGATTAATTGACTATATTTACATAGTTTATTTCTGAAGTTTTTATTACTCTGTTGATCTATTTGCCTATTCCTATACCAATACCACACTGTCTTGATTACTCTTGCTTTTCAGTAAGACTTAAAGTCAAGTGGTGTCAGTCCTCCAACTTGGCTCTTCAACATCATGTTGGCTATTCTGGGTCTTTGCTTCTTTTGAGTAAACTTTAGCATCAGTTTGTCAATATCCACAAAATAACTCACTAAGATATTAATTGAGATTTCACTGAATCTGTAGATCAGATTGGGAAGAACAACTTGACAATATTGAGTCTTCCTAATAATGAACATGAACTATCTCTCCATTTACTTAGTTCTTCTTTAATTTTGTTCATCAGAGTTTTATAGCTTCCCTCATATAGATCTTGTACATATTTATATAGATCTTGTACATATTTTGTTAGAGTTACACCTAAGTACTTAATTTTTGAGGTGCTAATATAAATAGCATTGTGTTTTGAATTTCAAATTTTACTTTTTCATTGCAGATATGTAGGAAAATGTATGATTTTTACATATTAACCCTGTATACTTGCCACAATTGTTTTTTAGCTTCAGGAGATTTTAATCAAATATTTGAAATTTCTACATAGACAATCATGTCCTCTGTGAACAATGATAGTTGTAGTCTTATGGCATTAGCAAGAATTTTCAGTATGATGTTGTTCCTGATCTTACCTTCTTCCTGATCTTACCAAGAGAGCTTTCACTCTCTTACCATTATGTCATAGGCTGTAGGTTTTTTATAGATAATCTTTGTTATGTTGTAGAAATAAACTATTCCTAGTTTACTGAGAGTTTTTATCATGAATTAGTGTTGGATTTTGTCAAATGCTTTTTTTGGCATCAATTGATCATGTGATTTTTCTTTTAGAGCTTATTGATATGATGAATTACAGTAATTGATTTTTGACCATTGAATCAGTTTTGTCTACCGGGATAAATCCCACTTGGTTGTGCACTATAATTCTTTTTATACACTGTAGATTCAATTTGCTAATATTTTGTTGAGGATTTTTCATCTATGTTCATTGGTCTGTAGTTTTCTTTCTATGTAATGTCTTTGTCTGTTTTGGTATTTGAGTAAGGCTGGCCTCATAGAATGAGTTAGGAAGTATTCTTTCTGCTTCTACCTTCTGAAAGAGATTGCAAAAAATGAGTAGAATTTATCTCTTAAACATTTGGTTAAATTTCCCTGTGAACCCATTTGGCCTGGTGCTTTTTATTCTGGAAGGTTATTCATTATCCTTAATAGATACAAGAACTACTTGAATGCTCTTTCTTCTTGTGTGAATTTGGCGATTGTCTTTCAAAGAATTGGCATATTTCATCAAGGTTGTCAAATTTGTTATCACATTTTGTGGGCATAGAATCGTTTATAGTATTCCTCTATTATCCTTTTTATGTCCAAAAAATCTGTAGTGATGTTTTCTTCATTTCTGTTATTAATCATTAGTGTCCTCCCTTTTTCCTTCCTTCTTAATCTCTTTTATGATCTGAATGTGTCCCTTCCAAATTCATATGTTGAATTCATAACCCCCAAAGATGATGGTGTTGGAGGTGGGACCTTTGGACAGTGTTTAGGTCATGAGAGTGGAATCTTCATGAATAGGACTAGTATTCTTGTAAGTGAAACCCACAGAGATACCCTACCCTTTCCACCATGTGGGGACACAGCAAGAAGTTATTGCCTATGAAATAGGAAGAGCATTTTTATCAGAAGCTGACCGTGCTGGTGCCTTGATTTTGGACTTCTCAGCTTCCAGAACTATTCTGTTTTTGTTTTGCTTTTTTTCAGTCTTTGTTCTCTTTGCTTGTCAGTTTTGGAGGTTTCTATTGATATATCCTTGAGTTCAGAAATTTTTTCCTCAGCCATGTCTATTTTACTAATAAGCTCATCAAAGCTATTCTTCATTTCTGTTACAGTGTTTTTGATCTCTAGCACTTCTTATTGGTTCTTATCTCTCCACTTACATTGCCTATCTGTTCTTGCACACTGCCTACTTTACCCATTAAAGCTCTTAGCATGTTAATCATAGCTGTCTTAAATCCCCAGTCTTATAATTCCAACTTTCTTGCTGTGTCTGGTTGCAGTGTTTGCTCTGTCTCTTCAAATTGTGTGGTGTTTTTTTTTTTTTTCCTTTTAGCATGCCTTGTAATTTTCTCTTGATAATCAGGCATGATGTGCCAGGGAAAAGGACATATAGTAATGTGGCTGTTAGGTGTGGGGAGAGAGGAAGTGGTCTGTAGCCCTATGATTAGGTGTAATTTTTTTAATGAGCTCTTGGACTATGACTATCACAACAGTTTCTAAGGGTTTTTTTTTTTTTTTCTCCCCCTTCAGGTGGGACAAGATGGCTAGGGTAGACCACAGTTGATTATTCCCCTTCTTCCACATGAAAGGCTAGAGTGAGACAGAGTTGGGTATTTTCCTTCCCCAAGATGCGTTAAGCTCTGATAATATCCCAGCAGGTTAGGTTCTAGTTAGTTTCTCCTGAGGCAGACCTTGGTAAGAAGAACAGAGTGCTCTATTATATTTCAAAATAGTTCCTTTTCTCCTAGCCCTGCCAGAAGCAGGAGGGGGATTTTCTCTGTAATTTACTGTGAGAACCTGATTAGGCTTCTGGAAGTAAAACTCACAGAAGACTGGGTCTCTTTAAAATGTTTAGCTTTCAGGCTTGTCTACACTCTATCCCCAGCCATGCATCAATTACACTTCAGATTTTCCTAACCTGGTACAACTTCCCCAAACAGTCTCTGCTCCTGAGTCTCTGTTCTGGTATGCTATGACTCCTGTGTTTACCTGTCTCTCCAGCCTTGTGCAGTGCTTTGTCCTATGTCCTCCTCTCTCTCACAGATTTAAGAAGAGTTGTTATTTGTTGTTAGGATGGAATGGTGACTACTAAGCTCCTTACATGTGGACCGGAAACTAGAAGTTCCCTGAAAGATATATTTTAGATGGTTTGCACCCCCCACTAGACCATTGCAGTTCCCAGCAATGTGCTGGCTTCAGTGTGAGAATACAACCCCAGGAAACATGACAATAGTGGCCACATGGATGTCCAGAGACATCTAAATTTAAAATATTCTATCTGAAAAAAAAAAAAAGAAGAATATTGTGTCTGATTGTTCTCATACATGAACAGCTACTTGTAGACCCATAATGAGCTAAATTTTAATTTAGAAAATAAGATCCCCACCAGCTTTGGAAATTTGTAAGGTATTTGTTCTGCCCTCGAAGAGTTACTAATCTGAAGAAAGAAGATTAGCACATATGAAACAACAGACAACATGAAACAATATCTTGACTTATTCCCAAAAAGGATCTGAGATGACAAATAAGTCCTTTTTTAATTGTGTATTAGTGGGTGGTGAACTATGAGGGCTGAAACAGTTCCGGAAAAAGAAAGATCAGTGCAGATGGAGGGGTCAGACGGGAACTGTGCTTGAGCTGGGGAGGAAGTGGGGTTGTTTTGGCTTTCAGAATTATTGAGCAATGGTAGCTACCAGTGAAGAAGCTGAAGATTTGAGAAGAACTTCTTTTTTCCCAGAAGTCTTGGCCCCTGGGGCAGAGGGGAGCTGTGCCTATGACCTGTGGTCAGTAGGTCCTTCCTGTGGTTTGTTACAAGCTCAAGTGTTCTCTGAGTGGGCCACTCAGCAGAGAAGGAAAGCTTTTCAAACAATTTTAGCAGTAGCTTTTTCCATCCTAGTCCACCTTCATTCAGTCTTACAAAAGCCTCTTCTTCCTACATTGTTAACACCTTTTTGACTTTTCTGAAATGATGCCTGCCCTTATCTTGGAGAACACCCTCAAAGGCTGAGCTATCCTTCGTTTCTTTTATGGGCCAGCTTTGTGAGGTGCCAGGGAAGCTTTGTATTAGTTGCTACTCCTACAAGAAATAGCAGAGCCATAATCTGGGGCCCCAAGAAAATGAACAGATATTACTATCCTCTCTTTCCTAGGCCATAATTTGCTCTAGGGAAGAAGTCACTTTATGGGAGTAGAGTCACTCTCAAGTAATAGCTGGCCACTTCGATTACTATAAACAAAAGGGTAAACATGAAGAAGGAAGGACCAGCCAGTAAGAAATGGAATATCTACAGTAATACTGGGCAAACACTTAGATCTACCTCTCAATGTGTGTGTGTTTTTTTTAAAGATTTTATTTATTTATTTGACAGAGATCACAAGTAGGCAGAGAGGCAGGCAGAGAGAGAGAGAGGAGGAAGCAGGCTCCCTGCTGAACAGAGAGCTCAAAGTGGGGCTCTATCCCAGGACCCTTAGATCAGGACCTGAGCTGAAGGCAGAGGCTTAACCCACTGAGCCACCCAGACGCCCTATCTCAGGGGTTTTTATAAGCAGGGATGTTTCTAAGAAAAATAGCACAGTAGGTGGCAGATGTTTCTGTGTTATCAATAACTCCTAACACCTTATCTTGTCTGTAAAAGGCCATAATAAATATCTGTTGGATAAATGAAAGGATAGATAGAGCATCTCATTTTAGAGCCATTATATTTTTATGAAAGAGCAGTATTTTTTATGGAGAACAAACTGGTGGCTGCCAGAGAAAAGATGGGTGGGGGAATGGGTGAAATAGATAAAAGGGATTAAGAGTACACCTGTCGTGATGAGCACTGCATAATGTATTGAACTGTTGAATCATTACATTGTACATCTGAAACTAATATAACGCTGAATGTTAATTACACTGGAATTAAAAATAAACAAAAATCTTTTAAAAGAGCAATTTTTAAAATGCAAATTCTTCTATGAAATAACAGAATCCCTCAACAAGGTATGGGCAGGTATTATTGAAGTCTGGGAAAAAAGATCTGCACAGAGTTCTATAAAATTTGTTCTACCTTATGAGATACTGTGCATTTTCTTATTTGAAAGAAAAAAGTTACTCCCCACATTAGATTTCCTGCCAATATTAACCTCTTTGATTCTAAGTGATGATGTTGTCCATGAGAACGTTACAGTGGGTTGGTTTCCTGGCTTGAGCTGAGTGTTATTGGCAATAATCCCGGACCCTCTTCTGAAAAATGTACTATGGACTTGAGGGAAGAAGAACAGAGGGATGGAGAGGGCCCTTGAGTGACCCATAAGCCACGTGAATGTCTAAGCAGCCATGAACCATAGTTCCTGCTCCCCACATAAAAATACATATGTGAGCTGGCTTTTCACTACTACTTTCTACTTATTGGGCCCTGATTAAAGAAAGAATGGTGCAACCACAGAAAAGTGAGAAAAGAGAGAGAAAAAAGGAAGAAAGATTGGAGCATGGCACATGGAACATAGAATTGCAAATACAATAACGCCTTAATGGATGCTTGCTGAATTAAGACAAGAGAGTAACAGAGGGTAACAGCCGATGGGGACTTGACCATGAAAGATGGGATGCAAGTAGACAAATGAAAAGCAAGTGTAGGAGAAAATGCAGTGGCAAAAGAGCCTAGAGATGGGATACAGGTTCACAAGAAGCAGGGAGTACCCAGGGAGCAGGGACCCAGGAAGGAATACCCAGGCAGACCAGAGAGCAGAGAGCCAGAACTGAAAACTGCCATCACTGGTAGTTGAGGACCATTAAAAAATTGTATAGGGGAGCCCCCATTCCCCAATAATGGCAGTACAGGTTTAAGCAGCAGAGAACTACACTGTGAAGTGGGGGCATTGAGGTGGAAAGTCCAAGATGAAGGCAGATCACATGGAGCATATCCTAACTAGCCATTGTAATAGCAAAAGGCTATGGATAATACCACAAAGCAAGGAATTATCTAAGGAATATTCTAAAATAATGTTTAAAAATTTATTCCACAAATGTATTTTCCCATTCCATTATGAAAAATAATTCCGATTATAATCTCTATTCACATCCTATTTTAATTATAGTAAACATAGCTCTAAGAGTTAGATAAGAGGTCAAGAGTCTGGGTTTTGGCATCACTTAGCTCTACAAAATTAAGTGTCTAGGTCTGTCATTTTTCGTGTATGACAGCAAACCACTTACTGTCTCTAAGCTCTAATTTCCTTACCTATAAAATGGGACAATAATATATACCTCCTATGAGTAGGGAATTAAGTGAAAAGGTACTCAAGGTATTACAGTCAGCTTGATCTACAGAAAGGGCTCAAGCCAAACCAGTGGTCGCTTGTACTACCTACAATCAATGTCATTGCCAGTAGGTAGATGCTGGTAAGCATGCTCTTTGGAGACTGAGAAAGGAGCCGTTTGGGAATATGTAACTTCCAGTTAACTTTGTCAGTGATCGTTGGGTAACTTTGGGCCAAATGCAATTCTTTAATGAATGGGGGTGCCAAACATATTAAGATTAATGACTGTCATGGCTTGTAGCCAGATGTTTACATAAGTCCCTCTGTTTTAGAGCAAACATATCAGAGGAAAGCAGTTGAATGATAGAATTAGATGAATAAGTATAGTATTTGGGGTATGTATTTCGATTAGGCCAATATTAAAAATTAACAACCATAAACCGGTTACCTAAATGAGGTAGCTTTGGACGTAAGTGACTAGTGACAGAAAGCCAGTTTGAGAGTGTATGCTTCCAGCAAAATCTCCATTGATCAAATTGTCCCCCACAGAACACAGAGAGTTAAATATGTCCTTGATAGACTCTAGTAGGAAAGGGCAAATCATTTCTTTTAATTGAAGAAGAATAAAATATGTTTGCTCTACACATGTATTTATGTTCTATTTTAGCCTCATAATTATTTTTGCAGCTGTCAGAATTTCACACAACCTAATAGGAAAATAAATCTGAGTCTAGAAAAGCTCAATATTTTCCAGAGGAGTCCAGTAAATAAAAACTCTACAGTGACCTACCAAGCTCATTCAAGTCACTACTCCTAAGTCCAAGTGCTGGAATGAATGGGAGAGAGTTTAATTAGTTAGAATAAATATATGGGATTTTTTAAAAGAAACATCCTGAATCAAGGTGATTAAAACAATGTAAAAGGTAGAGCTGTGAGAGAACAAGGTTCACATAATTGAGTGTCTTGATTATGTGGGGAAGATGGGAAAGCGATCTTGCCCATTCGGATCAGAGACTCCTAAAATCTGGGAGAGGCAGGAAGGCTGAGGCCACCAGAGTCAGAAGTGAAGCTGGAAACACGGTTAAGCCATCCACAGGATGGAGCACAGGGTCTCTGGAGGGTTGTTGTCAGTTGTATGGGTGTGAATTCAGAGGCTCTAATAATTACATGTATTTCCAGGATTTATAAAGTTGGGTCAGGAAGTCGAATATTAACACTTCACTTCCTCACCCACTGCTTAATTCAATCATTTAGCACATACTTATTTATAGACAGTTCCTGGCACTCCGAATACCCTCAATCAGCTGCCAACCCAAAGTTGCAAAGGGGAAGTCAAACAGGGAAGGGGCGGTGAGTAGGATAATAGCCCCTCCCAAGACATCTATGGATAAAAATCCCCAGAAAAATATATAAATAAATATTAATAAATTAGACAAATACATATATTATACACACATATACATATATGTTCACATACATATATGTATACATGTATATACACACATACATACACACATCTACACACACATACTTGACAAGGTGGGGGATTAAGGTCTGCAGTTGGAATTTATGTTGCTGATCACCTGACCTTAAAATAGGACTGTTATATTGGATTATTTGTGTGGGCTCAGTGTAATCACAAGGATTCTTTAAAAATGAAAGAAGGAGGCAAAGGAGTCAATGTCAGAGATGTCACATGAGAATAAATTCAAGTGGTCATGGCTAGTCTTGAAGATGGAATGGGCCATTACCCAAGGAATGCAGGCCTAGAACCTGAAAAAGGAAACGGCTTCATCCATAGATCCTCTAGAGGAAATGCAGTTCTGCTGACCCTTTGATTTTAGCTCAGAGAGACCCATGCTGGACTTCTCACCTCCAGAACAGCAAGAAAATATTTTTGTGCTATTTTAAGCCACTTAACCTCTGTCTGAATTTCTTAAAATTTTCCTCACCTGTAGTCACCCATCCTAAGGTGACAGATTTTAGAGGTGATAGCTTCTATAGTCCTTTCTCAGGATATTCTAGCCAGCTTTCAAGGAGGCTATAGTTATTTTCTTGACACTGCATTAAGGGGTGAGATTGGTGGGGAGAGGACAATGTAAAGTGGGAAGGACTTTTTTCTTCATAAAGAATTTTATGATTAAAAAAAAGATTTTATGATAAAAAAAAATTTATCATTTTGTGTCCCACTGAGCCCTAGCTGCTTGGCTTCTCCAGGACCACCCACTGGGCAGATAATATGTTACCCATCAGGAAATTCCCAGTGCCGACCTTGGAGACAAAGTGCTGCCAATGCTGACTGTTTTGGGGAATGCCATTTCTTCTCTGCCCTTTCAATATTCTTGTTACTCCTGCAATCACTGCTAACCATAGAAGTGAATTAGGGGAAATTGGACAGGGAGACAAACCATGAGAGACTGTGGACTCTGAGAGACAAACTGAGGGTTTTGGAGCAGAGGTGAGGGGGTGAGCCTCGTGGTAGGTATTGTGGAGGGCACCTATCGCATGGAGCACTGGGTGTGGTGCATAAACAATGAATTTTGGAACACTGAAAAAAATTTGAAAAAATAATTACGGGATGAATTTTTGTGAAGGACTGAATTTGAATAGTTGTTTTTTGTTGTTCCTTATTGTTAAGAAGGGGGGAATTCTGCATTTTGCTCACAATTTGTGTGCATTTTATTGGAGGTTATGGGATTAGATTTAGCCCACTCATTCACTATCCTGGCATTGCTGTGCATGGGCTGTTGGGGCTTAGCATTTAATGATTTTCTTTGTTCCGATTTGGGTGTTGTCTCTGCTTGCAAATTATTTTTCACAATGACTTCTCTCTCTCTCACATACACACACACACACACACACACACACACACACACAAACACACACAGCGCTAAGATTAAATACATTTTTCTATTGCCACATTCAGGACCATTAATATTCTTTTCCAAGTTCAGGGCTGGGATAAGTCTTCTTCATTCTGGTTCCTGATCATCACACAGCCATTGTGTTCTGCTAAACAAAATAAATTACAGGAAGACACAGAGCCCATGTCTGTGTTTTAATGGAGCATGGTTTCTCCACTTCGGCTCTATTGACATTTTGGACTGAGTAATTATTTGTTATGTGGGGACTGTCCTGCGCATTGTAAGACGTTTAGCAGCATCCCCAGCCTCTGCCCCGTAAATGTCAGTAGCAACACCTCCTCTACTCACGGCAATAAAAAATGTCTTCAGATATTGCCATATGTTCCCTGTGGGGCAAAATTGCTCCTAGTGAGAATCACTGGAGTAGAGAGGTCATACACACCCAACTTTGAGCAACTTGTTAAGACAGCCTCAAAAATAGTGAACCGGCTCAGCTGTTCACCCAGCTGTGTGGACCACCTGCGGCCAATTACTTTGACAAGATTATTGAGTTACAGGCTTGGGCATGTGGTCTCAGCTAGAGGCAACTGTATGCGCTCTGTGGGTTGGCTCTACTGGTGGGATTGGGTTACACACATTCCACTTTGCTCTGCTCTTCAACTGCTTGAAGGCAGCTCACGTACACGCTAACTGAGTGATGACAGTTCAAGTTCAAACCAACCGTATGACCCCAGTGCAGTTGAATGTGCTAAGTAGAAATAAGCGCAGTCACTTTTTGCCCCGATTATTATTGTTGCTATTACTTCCATTATTGCTGTTTTTACAATGATTATTTTAAATGAGAAAAGTTCCCAAACTTGGGGGATGACATAGATTTTATTGACTTCTCCTTTAACAACTGTAGATACGCCTTTTCACCAGCTTACATGTCCTGGTGGCATCTTAGGTAGAATGCATTCAAGTCTCAGTTTATCATCATTCACTTTCCAAACAGCATTCTTAAAACCTTTCCAATTTCTTCCAGTTGCTTCTGTTACCTAACCTTGCAGCAGCGATTTATGATCTACCTAACTCGGTTACCTTCCTTCAAACCTTCCAATGCTCAGTTACCAGATTATCTTTCCTAAATCAAAGGTTGGATTTAAAACTCCATTTAAAAACATGAAATGGCTCCATGAACTACTGAGTTCACATTTTGTAGCTCAGGATGTAGGGCTCTCCAGTATTCAGCTTCTGCCTGCATTTTTTCTCTTCTTCTCTGTCCTTACTTCCCTCCTTCTACCTATTACTCCAAAGTTATCTCCTAAACAAGTGTCTCTTAAATGTGGTCCATGGTTGACCTGAAGAAGAATCAACAAAGATCCTGTTTTAGATGCAGATTTAGAAATATTAACCCTAGAAAAATTATCTTTAAAAATCTATTTAGGGGAAAATATATCCCTAGAAATATTTATCCCTAGAAAAATAATTTGATTATCTAAAAACCAGAAATATCATTATTCTTCTAGCTCCAACTAACTTCTCTTTCTCTAAAACACTGAGTGCTTTTCCTTCTGGTACTTATCACATTCTAACTTGGAAGAGGAGGAGGAGGAAAGAGCTGAAGGCAGAGGGCAGCTATACTTTCCGTGCCAGAGACTGTACCAGCCACTTTACATTGCTTGTTTCATTCAGTCTTTGCAGTATCATTATTTACTTTATAGATGTGGAAATGGGGCTTAGAAAGGTTGATTTACTTGCCCACGATGACAATGAGTAGGTAGGGGAGTTTCTCACCCCAAAGTTCACAAAGTCAATACTGAACTGTGACCCCACTCAGATTTCATTCTGATGGCTCTTTGTACACTTGTCTTAAGTCTTTTGCTGAGTAAACTTTTGCATACAGAACTTGATAAGATGGCTTTATGGAAAGAACATTGGACTCAATCTCTGCTTGAATTCTGGCCTTGGCATTTTTGTCTTCTAATAGCTGGCCCTGGGGTATGGCCATTGGTCTCTGGTCCAGAACATAGCCAGACAATAAAGGAGGAGGGATGAGGATGAAAGGTGCAAAGAGCAAGCATCTGCTGTTTTTAAGGAAGATACCTGGAAACTTCTACCTACCCCATGGCTTACACACCAAAACTTAGCCCTATCCCCAACCTACCTTCAAGGGAAGTTGGAACTAGTTTCTTTATTCAACAGGGCCTTGAGACCAACTAAAAATTAGAGGAGGATAGATTTGGAGAGCTTTATCTGTCACCTAATTATAGTGGACAGCTATTGGGTGTTTTGTTTTTTTTTTCTTGCATATCCCTTTTTCCGGTTACAATATCTTATTTTTCCTCTGGGTGCCATCCTTCTCCATCTCAATCTATGAGCTTCAGGTGACTCTTATTCCAGACTCTAAGGGAAGACAACTGCTCTAGGTCCCACTCATCAGAGATAGGTGTAAGATCCTAGTCAGGCAAACACCTTGTATCAGAGTGAATTCTGAAACTGCTGGAAAAATTGGCCAAGAGGTACACCCACGCTGCTCTAGGTTTGAAGCTGTGAAGGGGTAAACTGGAGGCCTGCAGAGTCTGGGGCCATCGTGGAGGGAAGCAGAGCTGAGAGGCAGACAGAAGGATCCTGATGATATCACTTGAGGCCCAGATCAAGCCCCGCTTAAGGCTAGGATCTCCCCCTGGATATTTCATTTACAGGTTCCCATAAATTTCTTATTTTGCTTAAAATAGTGCTAAATAGACAGAGATTCAATAAATGGTCTCTAACAAGATGCTCATCTTTGACTTTCCCCCACCCTCACCCTTCTTTGTACACAACAAATGCTTCGGAATCACTGATTGGGAGAATAAAGGAAAAACAATGAATAAGTAAGTGATCGAGGCTCAGAAAAACTGCATGAAGTTATAAGAATTTTGTTAGTTTCTTTTATTCCAAATATCTTCTCGGACCACATTTACTTTTAGGAGTCACAATTATGAAAAAAAAAAAAAAATAGGCCAGATGGCCTGAGATGTTTTTCAGAGCTCCTCTCAAGACCTTGAAAAGAAACCAAAAAGAGAAGGTCTCCCCAGTTTCAGTCAGGCTGTGTCCATATGTGAAAAGAGAACCATTCCTGAATAGTTTCCAACTAAAATCTTATTTTCAGTAGTCATCTGTTGCCTGTCTACCCGGTGATGGGATGTAGTGAGGGCACTGTCTTGGGGCCACCAGAGGGTACCCTCGTGTAGATGGACAGTTCCTGTTCAGGTCCACTGGAAGGGGATGGGGAAAGATTTCTGCAACAGGCCCTTTGTTGAAACAAAATTTGAAATTAATTCACACATCCGTAACATACACGCATTTTGCTTCCAAAATAGATTTGAGTAAGCTTTCAATAAAAGACACATGTACAATAGATCTGTGGGAACCAGGATAAAGGAACAAACACCGTACAATGAAGGATGATTATATCTATTAATTACAAGCATTTTTAATAATAGCTACATTATGGGAGCTTATCATACCCATGGTTAAGTGCACTGTTCTAAGCACTTGAGTTGTATCATTTCACATAATTCTCACTACTCTATGCTCTTATTATTATTTGCATTTTACGACAGAGAGGTTTAGTGACCAGCTCGTGGTCATATATCAGTAATGCATGTATACACTACAGCTGAGCCAGGATTTGAATGGGGGCAGTCTAATCCAGGTCATGGGTTAGGCAGAGAAGAGGAGAAGTCCTTGTTTTAGAGTCCATCAACCCAGGTTTGAACCCCTGCTCTTTCTCTTATTAACCAGTGACCTTGGCAAGTCACTTCACTTTTTAAGCTTCAGGTTATTCATCTGTAAAATGGGAATAATGATCTTTGCCTTTGGGGTTTTTGGTGGAGACTAAAAGATAATGTGTAAAGCTGCGTAGTACAGTGATTGGCACCATGTAAGTATGAGAGACATGAAGCTATCCTCTGCATGTAACCCTGTGTGATCTCCTTTCAATAGCACCCTAATAATTTCTCATGCTCTAATAATAAGTAATTTAATATTAGGCAAATTTTAGATTTTTAGCCATGGAATTATGAATTCTTTTTCTCTTTTCCAATGTCAGTAAAGGACAACATCTATCTCCCACCATTTCATTTTAGTGACTTTGCTAAGGTTGTATCTTGACGGGGATGGCAAAACTTTAAAAATTAAAAAAACCATTCCAGAAATTGGTGGGATATGACATAATAACATGAAGCAGAGTGAGTGTCTTTCAATTTTCCTTTTTGAGTATGCAAATCCTCAATAAAGCTCATCAAATACAAAAGTAGGATTTAGCTGGTACAGCCCAGCCCCCCTTCCCTGTGTGCTTTTGAAATGAGCTCTTCTTTAAAAAGAAAAGAAAATAAAACAACAAATGTAGAACAAACTCCCTATCTGAGTGTTCCCAGAACCAGAAGAAATAGCGACACTGTCTTTCAAGGCTGCCAACACAAGAAGAGATGGGGCACCAAAGTCAGCTCGCCAGTGATCATGGGGAGGGATGGTCCTGTTGCAGGGATCCTTAGGGGGACATCACCGTGGGCCTGAAAACACGGGTATGTCATCGGGCTACGGAAAGGCACAATGATGTACAACATGCCTTGGCTTAATTACTTGAGAAGCCTTAATTTCAGGGACTGTGTGTGTGTGTGTGTGTGTACATGTGCATGTCTTTAAGTTAAATAAACAAAAGCTCAGTGGGAAAAAAAAAATCTTACCTTCTAGATTAAAATCTGCTTGGCCAACCTCGGTTGTGAGCCATCTATTCCACATCAGTCTGAGCATCGCTGAATGGGTCAGAGGGTCGAGCAGGAGCATATGGGCTCAGGATAGAGTACCTTCGCCTCACTTGCTGGGAACTAGTGGGTAATTAGACGAGTACAGGCAGGCCCCAAGCTTGAACTACTTGGTAATCTAATAGAGCGCTTTCTCTTGGGGGGGGGGGGGGGGAGTAAAAATACTTTGCAGTGAAACCTTTCATTTGCTACATCTACCAAGGGGAGGAGACAGTGTCCCCGGGAGCCTCCTGAACCAGCCTTGTGGGAACATGCTCAGTTCACAGTGTTAAATAGCTGTTTCACCTCCTTTTCTTCCTATCCTGTATCTTTCAGCTGCTTTTTTCCCCTCTTCATACTCTCCTTTCTTCACTATGTCTTAGTCTTCTCTTTTCTTCTTTCTTTGTCCTTCCTCCCCTTTTATGGTCATACATTAGTAATACATACATACATACAGCATATGAATGTAGGTATGTTTTTCCTACTACCTTTCCTTCCCCCTTTTCCTTACTTTTCAAATATTCCTGAATTTGTACCATCCCTCCAGGGAGTAACCCAAGGGCTATGATCTGAATGTTTGTGTGCCTCTAAAGTTCATTTTGGAACCCCATTGCCCAAGGTGGTGGTGTTAGAGGGTGGGGCATCTGGGCAGGTGATTTGGTCAGAGGGGAGCCCTCTTGCGTGGGACTAGTGTTCTCATAAAAGAGCTTCCAGAAACTAGCTTTCCTCTCTTCCACCATGTGAGGATACATACAACAAATGAGAAGTCTGCCACCCAGAGGAGGGCCTTCACTCAACCATGCTGGTGCCCTGATCTTGGACTTCCAGCCTTCAGAACTGTGAGAAATAGATTTATGTGGCTTATATGCTACTCAGTCTATGGTATTTTGTTATAGCAGTCCAAACAGACTGGACCATTATGACAACTTGAGATTCGAGCCATGCTAATCATTTACCAGGCTGGTATTAAGTATAGACTCTACTCAAGCTAATTCCATTCCTTAGGCACATCATGGCATGTCCCTCAAGGTCAGGATTCATTGCAACAAAATAAAACACAATGTGGTATGATTTTATTACATCTGGTGACATGATGATTAGGAGAAAACCCAAGCTTTCTTTGAAAGCGTCTCCATTCCTAGAGTTAATACAAATTTATTACATCTGATCACCAGTACTCCTGGGTTTTCCACTTTCTATAATTTAAAACATCTAAAGTTAAATGTATTTGTTAACAGAGGTAGACTTACTGTGAACCAAAGGCAGACAAATCATGTCAAAAACTGTGTTTTTGTAAAAGTTCTAAATGTAACTTGTTCTGCCATGTGGTCTCAATTCACAGGAAAAAAGTTATAGAAAGAATATGGTGACTTTACCAGCTGTAATCACTCTAAAAATCTACCCAGTTCTTCTGAATTTCACTGGACTCTGCTTTAGGACTGACTAAGAGGGAGTCTCCTGGGACTCTCTCCACTGATTGAGTGACGTGTTTTTACCTCCCGCATGGCAAGCTACTGGAAAGGCCTGCCTAGCCCCTGCCAGGGTTTGGAGAGGTATCCTGGGAGAAAGCAATGTTTTGAATGGGTCGGGTAGTCTTCTGAGGTTGCACCAGCTTGCCAGAATGCTACTCCATTTCATCTTAAAAATAATATTTTGATCCCAGACCATAACATGTTTCCAGCAAAATGTTACACTTGACAAGCTTTACCCAAATTACCATACACAGTCACATACTGTTTGCAGCTGATTCCATTTTTAGCAACGTCAAAGGGAAAAAGGAATCTCAGAATGGTGAGTGCATTTGATACGCCTGATACTGGTCAGAAGGTCAACCTCACACATGCTTTCCCCATAGGCCAGCATTCCCCAGGACTCTTCAAACAGCTCCGTCCTGCATGAAAACCCCTTAGACTCTGCCACGTTTCCCCTCCCAGTACCCAAGCCCTCCCCTTCTTCAGGTCTAGAAGGAAATCTAGATGGTCCAGCATTTTGGCCGGCTTTGTTCTTCCATCCACGATGGAGGCCTGCTAACTTGCTAGTCTTAGCAGGGGAGCTAGAGAGGGGGAAAGATGGTTGTGACAATTGTGGCTGCACTCTGTGTGTGTATGTGTGTGTGTCTTTATGGACCCATATAAGTGTGTATATTCCCAGTCACAGATTTTTTGGAATTACTTTAGCATAAAGCCGCAAGATAAGGTGACTTCCAGGCTTGGGGAAGAAACAGAGCCTGAGAATCAACTGTCATAGCTTAGATTGGCAACCTTTCCTGTGCTAACTGTAACCTTAACTTTTTTCTTTCTCTCTTTGTGGTTTTACTGTGAAATAGAACATACATATTAACAGTGAATATAATGGATATAATATGAATGAACATAATGTATATATATATATATATTCCATGTGTCTATCTATGTATATAATACATAGCAAAAAAGTCAATACCCCTGTACTAGCATGCAGCTTAAGAAATAAAAGAATAGAAATTTCTCTGTACTTTCAGTAACAAAAATAGAAATCTCTCTATACTCTTGACATGTCCCAGTTGAATTCTTATGCATTCTTTCTGTTTCTAATTCTCTCTCATTTTGTTGTACCTTTGCTACATATAGTATCCCTGAACAAGCACTGTTACATTTATATGTTTTAAGAATTTACATCAATAATGTGGTTATCTGCACCTTGTGTTTTCCACTCTCAAATTTTTGGGGCGCCTGGGTGGCTCAGTCAGTTAAGCGTCCACCTTCAGCTCAGGTCATTGATCCCAGGATCCTGGGATCAAGTCTCATATCAGACTCCCTGCTCAGCGGGGAGCCTGCTTCTCCCTCTCTCTCTGTTGCTCCTTCTGCTTCTGCTCTCTCATTCAAGCTTTCACTCTCAAATAAATACATAAAATATTTAAAGAAAAGAATCTTCTGAGATTCATTCATGCCAATCTGTGTAGCATATATTATGAATGTGGTTGAACGTGTAGAGCATTTTTTTTGTTTAAATTTTTTATTTATTTTTTATTTTTTTATAAACATATAATGTATTTTTATCCCCAGGGGTACAGGTCTGTGAATCGCCAGGTTTACACACTTCACAGCACCCACCATAGCACATACCCTCCCCAATGTCCATAACCCCACCCCCCTCTCCCAACCCCCTTCCCCCCAGTAACCCTCAGTTTGTTTTGTGAGATTAAGAGTCACTTATGGTTTGTCTCCCTCCCGATCCCATCTTGTTTCATTTATTCTTCCCCTACCCCGCTAAACCCCCATGTTATCTCCACTTCCTCATATCAGGGAGATCATATGATAGTTGTCTTTCTCCGATTGACTTATTTCACTAAGCATGATACGCTCTAGTTCCATCCACATTGTCGCAAATGGCAAGATTTCATTTCTTTTGATGGCTGCATAGTATTCCATTGTGTATATATACCACATCTTCTTTATCCATTCATCTGTTGATGGACATCTAGGTTCTTTCCATAGTTTTGCTATTGTAGACATTGCTGCTATAAACATTCAGGTGCAAGTGTCCCTTCGGATCACTATGTTTGTATCTTTAGGGTAAATACCCAGTAGTGCAATTGCTGGGTCACAGGGTAGCTCTATTTTCAACATTTTGAGGAACCTCCATGCTGTTTTCCAGAGTGGTTGCACCAGCTTGCATTCCCACCAACAGTGTAGGAGGGTTCCCCTTTCTCCTCATCCTCGCCAGCATCTGTCATTTCCTGACTTGTTAATTTTAGCCATTCTGACTGGTGTGAGATGATATCTCATTGTGGTTTTGATTTGTATTTCCCTGATGCCGAGTGATGTGGAGCACTTTTTCATGTGTCTGTTGGCCATCTGGATGTCTTCGTTGCAGAAATGTCGAACATGTAGAGCATTTTATGTTATGACTACTTCCCAATAGATTACCCATTCTACCACTTACAAACAGTGTGCTCTGTCTGGTTTCTTTGCTGACATGAGCAGTGTTTCTGGGAACATTCTCTTACCTGACTCCTGGTGTACACACATGAAGGTTTCTCTAGGACACACAATATGTGTGAAGGGGCAGTGTCATGGGGTAGGCCCACTATCAATTTTACTGCCTAATACGAAATTGGGCAACCAAAGGGGTTGCTCAAATGTACATTCCCACCAGCAATATATGAAAGATCAGGTTGTCCCACATCCTCACCAACATTTGATGCTGCCACACTTTAGAAAATGTGCCAACCTGATGTATATGAAATAGTACATTGTTCGGATTTTAATTTGTGCTTCTTTGAATACTAATGAGCCCAAATACTTTTTCATATGTTTATTGGACATTCATACTCCCTTTTTTGAAATTATGTCTTTTGGCTAATTTTCCCCTGGGATTTTTTGTTTTTACTGATACACAAAATTTAAAACAAACAAACAAACAAACAAACAAACAAAAAACCTATGCTCCAGGCACTAACACTTTGTTGGTTTTACATGTGATAAACATTTTTTTTTAAATTTCTTTATAAAACCTTTGAAAAACAGATGTGTTTAACTCTAAAGCAGTCAAAATTACCAATATATTTTTTACCTTGTTTGAGGAATCATGCCTCACATCAAAATCATAAAGATACTCTACCTAGTCTCCTAAAATTTTTCAAGTTTTGTTTTCCAACTTAAGCCTCTACATTTGTAGTTGGTTTTTATATGTGGCATAGGAAGGAATCCATTTTTTTAAAACATCGATAACCAAGAGAATAACCACTTTACTAATTACTAGATAAATAGTCTATGTAGCCTCCCTTCCACTTCTGGCATCGTTCAGGTTTCTGTATCCATGGGGTTCTAGATTATATTCTGCTCTGGTTCTCTATTACATTCCATGGCTCTGATTGTCATATGTGCCAGGTTCATGTTCTTACTATTAAAGCTTTGCAGTAAGTCTTGGTTTTGGGCATCTCTTTGCCTTATTATTCTAACGTAGGAATAGGGTGACTATTCTCAACCTTTTGTTCTTCAACATACATTTTAGAATCAATTTGTTATGTTTCACTAGAAACCCTGTAGGAGCATCTATTAGAATGTTATTGAATCTATAACTCAATTCGGAGAGAGTGTATGTATTACAATATTGAGTGTTTGAATCCTTGAACATGCTTCCTTCATTCTGCCATCCCTCCCTCGCTTCCTCCCTCCCTTCCTTCCTCCTTTTCTCTCTCCCTCACTTGCCCATTTTCCCCATCATAGGCAAACATTCCAATTTCTTTGTTGTGGAATTTTTGTATGTACATGTTTTTAGAGCATATGCTTTTGCATGTATTCTAGTTTCTGTAAATGTGGTTGCTTAATAGCATTTATTACCTTTTTCTTCTTAGTCCTGTTTTTCAGCTGCATTAAAGTACTTATAGGCATATCTGGACAGTTCTTGCAAACTGCTGCATTGAACTCCAATGCATGAAGCTACCTTATTTTGCCTATTTACTCCCCAAGTTATGGGTACCCAGATTAGCTTCAACTCCTTCTGCCCTTCTTATGTACACACAAATAATAGTTTCATGAACAACCTCATGCAGGTGTGTATAGGTGAATTCCTCTGGGGGTACTATTTACTCAGAGGCAAAAATATTGTGTCACAGAATATGTATATCCTTAACATGACTATTTAGGGATCTTTTGTAGTTCCATAAAAGTTTTAGGATTGTTTATTCTATTTTTATGAAAAATGCCATTGAAATTTTGATAGGGATTGCACTGAACCTGTAGATCACTGTGGGTGGTATGGACATTTTAACAATATTAATTCTTCCAATCCATGAGCATAGAATATGTTTCCATTTCTTAGTGTCTTCTCCAGTTTCTTCCAGAAGTTCTTTATTTTGATGCAATCAAGTCAATCTTCTTTTTCCTTATGCTTTGACTGTTTGAAATATTGCCATGAAGTCTTTTCCCATTCTTAAGTGTGATAGACAGAATAATGGTCCCAGTTCATATGTTGAAGCCTTAATTCTCAGTGTGATATTTTTTGCAGATGGGGTCTGTGGGAGATAATTGGGTTTAGATGAGGTCATGCGGGCGGGGTACCTCATGGTACCATTAGTATCATTAGAAGGAGAAACCAGAGAGCTTGCTCTCTCTCTCTGTCATGTGAGGACACAGCAGGAAAGGAAGTGTTGGCAAGGAAATGAGACCTCACCAGGAACTTAAATTGGCCACTGTCGTCTATTATTCACCCAGTTCATGATATTTTGTTACAGCTGCCTGGAGCAGGCTAATATACTTCCTTTCTATGCAATTGCATCTTCTTTTCTCTTGCCTACCATTCCAGCTAGATATCTAGTACATTCTTGATTAAAAGTAGTAATAGTAGGTACATTCACTTTATTCCTGAACTTACATGAAATATTTTACCATTTTTTGCTATTACCAAAATGCTTGCTATATGTTTCTACTAGACACACTGTGTCAAGTTAAGGAACATTCCTTTAATTTTTGTTTTGCTAAGGTTGTCAAATTTTATCCACTGCTTTATCTGTATCTAAAGATAAGCACATGATTCTTCTTCTTTAAATATATTAATTTGTTAAATTATATCAATAGACATACTGTTCCAATCCTTTACCCGTGCATAAACATATATTTTGTACACATTTTTCTGTTTTGATAGGCTTGGTTTCCTACTTTTGGTTCAGGTAAGGTTACTGATTCTGTGTTTATTAATGAGATTATTCTGCAATTTTACGTTCTCATCCTCCTTTTGTTGGTTTTGATGTCAAATTATAGTTACGTTGCAAAATGAGTTGGGGGAGTATTACCTCTTTCTCTATTCTCTAGGTGGAATAAGACAGGTATTATCTGTTCCCCAAAACTTGGTATAACTCATTTATAAAATTATCTGGACTTGTTATGAGAAGATTTGAAATAACTAATTCAATTTCTTTAATAGTTAAAGGAATATTCTAACTTTGTTTCTTCTCAAGTTTGGTAATTTACAATTTTTTTCCTAGAAATGTATCTATTTTGTCTAAGTTTTCAAATTTATTGGCATTAAGTATTAACAATATTCTCTTATTAAATTTTAATCTATGTTGAACTGCAGTTATATCCCTCTTTAATTTCTAGCATTTATTGTGTATTCTTCCTCTATTTTTTCTTGATCAATTTCCCCATAGGTTTGGTTATTTTATTAATATTTTTCCAAGAAAAATCTTTGGATTTGTTGATTCTCTGTACCACATCTTTGTTTTTTATTTCATCTATCATCATCATGATGTTATTAGAGATTTTATGAGAACTAAAAAATATCTAAAATTTATTGACAAATTGGTATTAGCCAGATATCGTACTGAAACGCTTGCATACATATTTATACATAATTTTATTTTGTCCTTGTGATGACTTTAGGAGGAAGATATTATCATTATATATATTTCACAAATTAAGAAAGTCTGTAAAAGTTATAGAGCCACTAAATTGCAAAACTGGGATTCAAATCTAAGCCATATGTACTGTATTATTCCTCTGTGTTCTTCAAAACAGAATTCAAAGAATAAAGACAATGTTTAACCCCAGGGAATAAATTAGTAAGTGTTGGGATTGCAGGTACGGTATAAAGCCACGGAAAATTTTTGTTGTGTTTGGAGTTGAAAGCTACAGTCCATTCATGGATGTTTCCTTCAGTAGTACTTCTGTGCTAACAGTAGCAGAATGAGAAAGCCTAATTATTGTCTGAGCCAAAAAATAGACATATAATGGAGTCCTTCCTGCAAATTATCCAATTGTCTTGTAATGAATGATCATATATTTTTAAATGTCAGTTTTGAAATAGCTTGTTTAGAATCAGTTCTCAAAGCATTTTCCCAAATACTGCATCTAGTTCTCACACTTCTTACATCTTAGGGAGCCTGTAGGTAGATAGGAGCATTATTATTTGCACCCTACAGATGCAAATTTGGGAAGTTAATAACTTGCTCAAGGTTATATACACAGTGAGAGGCAGAATGATTCTCTAATGTAGGCTTCTTGATTCCCAGCTTGTTCATTCCTTTATTAAACTTTTTTTAAAAAAGATCTATGCATTTATTAGAGAGAGAGAGAGAGAGAGAGTATGCATGCATGGATAAGCTGGGGGAGGGTCAGAGAGAGAGGGAGAAGATCTTAAGCAGACTGCCCACTAAGTGCAGAACCCACTTGAGGCTCAACCCAGGACCCTGAGATCATGACCTGAGACAAAATCAAGAGTTGGACACATAACCAACTGAGCCACCCAGGTGCCTTTGTTCATTGCTTTTTTTAATTTATGTGCCCACATATATTTATTTAAGACCCACTATATGCAAGGTACAGTGTTGGGCATCATAGTATAATAGAACATCATATAAATGAGAAACATGAGACATTCTTAAAAATAATTATGATAAAATTTATAAGACAGATTAAAGTAAAGGTTCTGAGAAATTCAGAAGAGGGAAAGAATTAATTTTTGGTGGAAGGAAGAGGAGGATTCTGATATTTTTCTACTAAGCTCTAAATCAATCTTAAGAATTAACACCAAAAACCAAATGGATTTTGGGGAAAATTTGCAATATAATATCGCATTACATGCAATAGAATAAACATACCAGAATATCAAAGAAAATTCTGGAAAGAAATGAACAGAGTGGGTAGCTCAACATACTCAATACTGCTCTCAGCTGGAGATAAGGAACTTTCCAGATTTGTATGGGCCCATGGTGAGACCACCACTCTCATCATCAGACAGTGCCCATTTCTCTCCTATCATAACCAAGAAAAACCTATAAATAGAATAGATGACCCACACTTCCCTAAGAAACCATTGAGACTAATGTCAGTGTGATTCATTTACCTCAATCTCTTCCAGAAGTCCAAGAACCTAGGTCATCAAAGAACACACAGAAATACCTCCATATGTAAGGATCTGCCTCTCCTAAAGATCTAAATCTTTCCACTCTGCTCTCTGCCATTTATGTTCTGTCTTTGTCATAAACTTTCACATCCTCAGCTTGTCTACCAAACAATCACAATTAAGGATCTATCTAAAACCTGATTCTGCTTTTTATCTTAGGGTCCTTAGGAAAGTCAAGGACAGTAAATTCCACCTATTGTCCTTGAAGCCCTCTCAAGTTGTACATACTTTTATTTTACAGTGCCGATACTATGGACCTGAGAAATCATGATTGGTACCCTCCTTATAACCATGGTTTTCCCTGATGTTTTCTTTTCAATCTTCTCTCAAACCCCAAATGTTTTGAAGCATATGCCATGAGGCAAAACTACCTTCGCTTCCTTCTTGCAATCTCTTCCATGATCTTCCAGTCATACAGCTCACTGAAGATATCAGAACTTGGCTTACAGTCTATCTCTGTCACTATTGCTATTATCGTTCTTGGTGACTTCAATAATTGGGTAGATGATCATTCAACAACCAACCTCTTTACTTGAAATGATACCTTCCATCAATCCATCTCAGCTACTTACTCTAGTAGCTAAACTTTAGACCTCATTATTACCTTTAATGTCTCCAAATCTTCATTTCAATCATTTAACTCTAACTATAACTCCAAGCTTTCCAATATATTTAATCCTGGTGCTCTAATTACATTTCTTTGATCCTATTGGGTACTTTAATTCATTGCCCATACCTCTCTTTCCTTTATGTCATACTTCTTTTCTTATTTCTATCCTCTTTAAGTAGAACAACTTCCATTCTCCATCACTCCCTTGCATATGACCTAATCACACCGTCCCTCTCTCTATATGAGGCACCTGGGAAAACCACAGCTCTGGTTAGATGAAACTTTCTGTGTCCTCTTTTCCTGCATCAGAGTATGGCCAGGGGAGGGGGGGAATCTATTACCGTGCTGCATAAAGTCACTCTAAATTTACAACCTGAAATTTACAATCTGAATTTACAAAGCTGAAGCAAATCTGCACTGTTCAGCCAATCTTCTTCCTGTCTCTAGTCAATTTCCTTTCCCACTTTTTGAGAAGATTATTTCTCACCTTCTGTCTCTTCAGTCTTATTCTCCCCTTCTCACTCATAACTGATGATCTCACTCTTTATTTCATTGAGGAATAAGAGCAATCAGAAGAGAAAAATGCATCTTCCAACACCAATGTATCATCTGCCTTCTTTCTCAGTAAATGGGATAAACTTCTTCATTCCCATCAGATGGTTGTGTACTGGATCTTATCTCCTGTAACCTACTCAAGAAGGCTGATCTTCCTCTTCTCTCTTGAATCATCAGTTTGCCCTTTCGACTGGGTCATTTCTATCAACAAGCAGACAATTTAGAGTATCTCTGGTTATGGAAAGAACATCATTCATCTACCAGGGAACAAAGAGAATGGATCTGATTGGTGAACAGAGGAGCTGGGCCCAGTTCCTTCTTCCTCTCTTCTGTCTTTGGGCTCCACCTCCCTAAAGAAAGCCCACATTTTATTCCTTTCTATAAAATTATAAGTTCCCCAGTAGATAAGTTTTACAATTGTTTAGGGTTGTCAGGATCTGGGCAGGTAAGTCCACTTAATTCTCTGTAAAATATTATCAATCATACTTGACTTATTGACTTAAATCCACCTAGTCCAACAGTTTTGTAAGTGATGAAGTAATATTTTGATTTTTGCCTGTTTCCTATCTCTCATAGATTCAGAATTTGGGCAAAAATGAAGGGGATGCTTTTATTGGGTTCTTTCAAATCCCAACATCTCTAATCTTAAAAGATATTCTTGCTGTTCCCTGGAATTTGTCTTTCTCTATCTCTCCCTGATCATTAGAAATGCCCTCCATTAAAGCTAAATACCTAAAGGAACTTGTTCTCTCTGTCATCTTGTCCTATACCTCCTCTTACCTTTTCAGACTTTCAATCCTAACATACCACTAAAACAATTTTGTCAAGACTACTAGCAACTTACATCTTGCCAAGTCCAATGGACAATTCTCAGTATTTGAATTACTCAACCTCTCAACCTCATTTGCCACAGCTGATCACTCTTTCATAAAATGCTGTTTAAAATTTTCCTCTTGGCTTTTTTTTCCCCCTCAAAAACCACTGAAGTAGGTTTTTTATCCTATGGCCAGCTCACTGCCGAGTTCTTTTTCATTCTTCATTTCCCTTTTCCCACCATCCCATGATGACTTTCAAACTACCATTCCCTCATTATATTCTTAACCCTCCTGCACCCCATTTTTCCCACCATCAGCAAACAAGCTAGCATACGTACTCAGTGACATCAGTAATGACCCTTCCTTCCTTTCTTTTCTTTCTTTTTTTTTTCAGAAACTTTTCTTCATTCTCAATGTTGTCACAGAAGACTCTCTTTTCTTTCATCCCTACGTGAAATCTGATTTTCCTCTGAAGATGCTACTGTATTTTTAGCTTCTTTGCACACCCTGTTAACTTCAGCGTGGAGAGGGAATCATAGCATTCTTTCACTTTGTCGTGGCTGCTTTCAGACCACTGCTTTCCCATTTTATGTAAAAATCCTCCTTTTGAGGCTCACTCCTTCTGGCCTCACCCACTCTCATTATTACTCTCTCTTATCCTCCAAGTATTTCACCCTCCTTCACTGGTACAAACTCTTTGACTGGTCTTCTTGCTACTTTTCCAACACACCAGATAAACTGCCTCAGGGCCTTTGCTCACACTGTTCCCTTTTCCTGAATCACCTTTCACCCAGATTTCTACTTGGCTTTCAGTTACTTTCCATCTTCTCAGTGAGACCTTCTCTGACATCCATTTTTAACTTATAAGCCTCCTAATTTAGCATTCTCTATCTCTTTTTTGTGCTTTATTTTTTCCAAAGCTGTTCTTCCATCTGACATGATAAATCTCTTATCTTATTTATTTGCTTATTGTCTTTTTCTCCCATTAGAATAAAAATATAAGCTCCATGGAGACAGTAATTTTTGTCCGTATTACTTCCTTAAAATAGTCCTACTTCATGGTAAGCCCTTCTATATTTACATAAATGAGTAAATGATCAAATCCTCTTGGGTGAGTTCAACATACACTTAGCTGGCCCATTCACTGCTTTGCCTGTGTCTCTTGAACTCCATGACTGTCACCTGACTCATCTTCAGCCACCACCTGCCATCTTGCTCCACCTTAGAATCCATGACCTCATATTCTCACAGTTCTCTCTATCTTTAAATCTTTACCTCTTACCAAAAAAATTTTTGACCTCCAAATTGTATTTATAAAAGTATATTTTAAGAAAAGAATCTGAGAAAAAGAAAAGACATTTGCAAAAATGTCCATCTTAACCTTAACTTCAATTTGAAATATATATATATATATATATATAGTCAACAACATGATTAATTATGTAGTTATTGATGTGGAAATTATTATTTTTAAGAAAGGTAAAAAAAATCCCAGGTTATAAGATAGTAGGTATGTTATTATTCCATTTTTATTGTCTATGAATTTATACATATTAAGTAGCATATACATATAAATCAGTTTACATAGAGGCAGGGTCTTAAAACTTAAAACTTAAATCTTTCCCATCCTTCTTCCCTGTTGGATTAAGATCGGTAGAAGAAGCCAAAGTAGGAGTGGTGGGTGAGAACTTTCTAGGTTTGGAAATAAGAACACAGATCAGAAAGGAAAAGATTGATAGGGCTGATTATATATTAACTTCTCTACGTTCATCTAGATAGCAGCTTCATATATATGTATACAAAGCTGAGAAAAATTTTCAGTAAATATGACATGATTATATAAATATATCATTCAAATTAGATAAGAAAAGCAGTAAGCCAAAAGTAAGTAACACATATGAATAGCCAATTTTTAAAGAGGAAACATAACTGGCAAAAACCATGGGAGAATATTCAAGCTCACTAGAAATCAAATGTCAGCTGAAATTATAATAATGTATCTCCCCATGATAAAATTGGTAGACTGTACGTGTGATTATGTAACATGTATACATGTATTCACGTGTGTAAGTATAAGCATGTATAGACATATATACCTGAATACACACACACACACACACACACACACACACACACGCACCCTCCTATACACATACTCCCCACCTGCTAGGTTATAAAAGTTTCATGAGGGATGAAACTACTTTCTGTGTGATTGATTGCTTTTATCCTGAGCACTCAGCTCAGTGATTGTAACTTACTAAGTGTTTAATAAATATCTATTGAATGTATAAACGCCAATGAAGTTATGATGAAACGGAGGTACATTTTTGAAGTACATTTTTTACTATTATGTCTTGCTAGTTTATAAAACTATTTCAGAATTATTAGTATTTTACATCTTTTTAACTTTGCCAGTTTCTAAATGTAATCAAATGTGTATACTGAGACAGTCTTTAAAAAATTTTTAATTGTTCTGATTATAGTTCATTTTCATGTTTTTTCTGTTCTTTAGCAATGTAATCTGCTTATTTTACATCATGTTTTAGTGCAACTTACAAGAAAAATAGCATGCCAGAGATAATTGCATTGTAAATGTAAAAATGTAAATCAAATAAAAATCCCATTGCGAGTGTCTGGTGATGCTATCTCCAACATCGATTACAGGACAAAATATAGCCAAAACAACCACTGCCTTATTATGCAGACTATAAAATACACTTTTAAAAAACTGCAAAAGGTCAAGGTCTTTCTCTTTCTCTTTTTCAAATCAAGTTGGGTAAATAAGAGCACATTAGAATGAAAAACTATTAAGATTAGTCTCCTTACCCCGGGGATTGAAAACCATGGAATATTTACAACACACATAACTCTAAAAGTACTAGTTTTTGTTTTAGCATTGATATTTGAATGATTAGAGGCACTGTGGTGCATTTGAGAATTGCAAGGCAGAGCAGATCTGGGAAAGAGAGCCACAGAATGGGCATTTTTGTGTTGTAGCCTATGGAGCCCACTGGTGTCACAACCCAACAATAGAAGTGTATGCCTTTGGGCAAAAAAGTATCCACCTTTGAAATTCTACGAGAAAGAAAATCTAGATAAATCTCCCAAAATGTGGTTTCTTGGGCATTTTTGCCATCACAAACTTTCCACTGACCTCCCTCGTCCTCCACAATAAGAAAAGTGCTTCCTAATTCCCAACAGCATTCAAGAACACTGGCCTTTCTACCTATTGTTTTTGAAAAGCAGACTAGGGTAAAGGAGAAAACCATAGGACTAGGATTTAAGAAAAAGGAATTCAGATCCCAATTCTGCCATATGTAACCTCAGACCAATCATTAAATTATTCTATAGATTAGACTGTCATTGAAATACGGAATCTCAGATTACTCATCTATGTAATACAACTAATAGGATCAGTTCCAGTTGCCTCCCAGGGGCATTATAAAACTACATGTGGTGATTTTAGTTCAAGTAGTATGCACATTGTATTTTCCTTCTTTCTATACCCTTATTCACTCTTATCCATGGCATTTTTGATTTGACCTCAAAGGCAAGCTCTCCTCAACAAACTAGCAATCAGTCATTTACCCTTTAGTTAAAAATAACATGGACATCCACTTTCTTCTTAAGAGTGTGTTGAGATCAGAGCATGGAAGGTCGGAATGTTTTAATTCATAAGAGAGATAGAGAGAAGTAATTTTGAAATAGAAGAATTTGCCCGAAGTAAACTTAAAGGCTTTCCCTGGTTGATTTTCTCTGTTCTCTTCATGTATCACTTACCAACATGCTCATTGATTCTCTAACTAATGTCTACAGCCTTGGCCCTCTCCTCGGCTTTGGACCTCAGCCCTTCTGACCATCTTGTAGACACCTGCAGCTCAACAGCTCTCCATCTGAGCTCATCATGTCTCTGTGCATTTCCCTCAAGCCCCAGTCTCAGTTCCTGCATGAACCATTTTAGCCACTGCCGGTGCTGGAACCTCTATTACCTTGCCTTTCATTCCCTCTCAACACTCACATTTCATGATTGTCCCCCGCTGTTAATCCTTTCTGAACTGTCTTCCTAAACGGTTCCTCCTCCCTCTTCTCATCATCGCCACTTCCCTATTTGAGATTCTCATCATTCCTGCCTGTTGAATGAACCACTTAACCATATTTCTCCTCCTACCACTCATTTTCCATCCTACTATCACAGTGCTCTTTCTAAAAACAGAAACAAAAACAGAAAAACCGTTCTTCTGCACTAGGCATTCAGGAATGCCTCACTATCTAGGAAGCCCAAACTTCTTCATATGGCCTTCAGAACACTCAGACCTTACAGTTAGGCTTCCTCCTGGCTACTCTGCCCTACCTCCTGGCCTCAGATGCACAGTGCTTTAACCTCCCTGGCTGTCTTCTGCCTTCCTAGAGTGCTTTGTGCACTACTAACCCCAGACTTTTGCTCATGCTATCTCTCAGGTCCATTTCTTATCTGACTGCAATGTCATTTCTTTTTTTTTTTTTAAGATTTTATTTATTTATTTGACAGACAGAGATCACAAGTAGGCAGAGAAGCAGGAAGAGAGAGAGGAGGAAGCAGGCTCCCTTCTGAGCAGAGAGCCCGATGCGGGGCTAGATCCCAGGATCCTGGGATCATGACCTGAGCTGAAGGCAGAGGCTTTAACCCACTGAGCCACCCAGGTGCCCCAATGTCATTCCTTTTGAAAAGGCCCACCTGGACTCTTTACTGCCCAACCTTAGGCTCCGTTTCTTGGATGTGCAAACTTTGGTTCCCCTTACTTGTTGGCCCATAGCATGTCTATTGCCTTTATTCTAGGATTTACAGCCCAATACACTTATCTATCTCTACAGAAGACTCTGGGCTCCCAATGGCATGGGTTACTTCTTATTCAACTCCACATATCTAGTGACTGGCTAAAACGCTTGGATTGTATTAGTAGCTCAGTACATGTCTGAATGACAAGTGAGGAGACAATTCATAAAGAGGTTACTGGCAGCCAAGCCAGCCTAGGTGTCCTGGGTGGCATGGCTGGAATGCAGTAAGGAGACAGGATGGAGAAAAGGAAGATACTGACAGTGAACTTTTGCTTTGAAATTTGTAGAAGAAGCCAAGCCTAGATCCTGAGAGAAGGTATCAGTACAACCCTCTCCCTTCCTTGACTCACATGCAAAGTCCCCATGCTCACTGATCTCAGCAAGACACCGCCAGCATTTGCCCCTCTAGTAGATAATCATACCAGGAAGCTACAAACAGGAGTCCTGGGTAAAAAATAGAGGAATCTCAACTTCTGTGTTTTCCCACTCTACCCACCCATCTCCTAGGTAGGGCCTAGATCTTTTCAACTCCCCCAGCTCCACACCTCCATGTAGCACACCGGCCACCCAAGAGAGCACTCAGCCTCAAGCTTCAAGGAGTCACCCCTTAGTTGCTAGGGCTTGCATGAATTTCTGCCCAAGCGCTATCCCTAGGACAAATGTTCTTAATTCCCTTTGATTGATGCCGGGGGATTATTGAGGCACTTGGTCGAGGAAGGAGAGCACCAACAGGAAGTTCTCCTTTAGTTATGCTGGCAGGGCAGCCAGGTTCGAGCTGCAGGTGGGTACCTCTCTGCCCACAGCTCTAGCTGCCGCTGCCTCCCTACTGGGGTGGAGGACTCTCGAGGGTCCATAAGGTGCTCTCCAACAGGAATCACTTAAGGCAGAGAGCCGTTTTCTTTTCTCATTACAACCAAAAGAATCAAAATCTTGGCTTCAGTGTTTTCATCAGGAAGAAAGGGCTTCCATTAGATAAGGCCCCTGGAACTGCCTGGGAAAGGCAGCGGATACCACGTGGAATTGTCACACACCCTTGTCCCCACTCACACACTGCGGGCTGTGACGACTTCTGGGGCTTTGCCTGGTGTTGCACAAGAAAGCCGCTCACTTTCTCTGTGATGCTGGGCTTCAGAGTTCCGGAAAACTTCATAATCGCTTCTCCCGTTCATTGTGCCTCTCCTATTGCTCAAAGATGCCCCCAAACCAAAGGAGGCCAAAGAAATATTGGCCACCAAAGGCTCCTGGAGAAAAGGCAGAGCACATGGACCCAGCCTGCTCACTTGGACTGATGGAGATTAGATTCTCAAGGAAACACTCTGTCTCTGTCTTTCTCTCTCCTCTCTTCTCTCCCTCTCTTCTCTCTCCCCTCTGGGTTAGACAATTGAGTCTTAGCACTGGCCTTTATTGGGATTATTTGTTCTTTTCTATAGGGTTTTAAGCCCAACCCTCAACTTCGGGCCAAATCTGCGCTCTTAGCAACCACTGGGGCCTTGTTAAACTGGTGCAGAGTTCCTTGGATTACTTCCCAGGACCTTTTGAACACACTTCTCTCCCTGGGCCCCCTCAATCTCTCAAGTCCCTCTTCAGTACTTTCTCTCCTCTTCTCTCTCTTGGCCACTCTCAAACGCCAGCTGCTGACTTCCTGGCCACCCACTGCAGCTCATTTTCCTGGGTTTATCTCATCCTTTTCTTTGATTCACTTTCTTTTAAGCATCTTTCCCCCTTCAGGGACTCACTAGCTGAGTATATCCGATGGCCATTTCCTCACTCTTTGTCCTCTGGCTTCAACTGTTGATGACACATCTATTATCATGTCTAAAGACTTTAAGATCAGTTGTGTTTGTCTACCAAGAGAATAAGTACATTTCCAATGACTACAGAATTGGAAAAAATGACAATTTTTATTATAATCATTTTTTTTAAGTTTGCCTTATACTATTTGACCTTTCTCTGAGGTGGTTTAGTAGGGCATGGGAATAATAATCCAGAAAAGTCTGTTTTCTATTATATACAGATACAATTTAATTTATGATTAGTAAATGTTAAATAAGAAAAGCCATAGATTTTCTTACAATGCTCATAGTCCATAAGAAAATTTGATAAACTCCATAATGGAATACAGTTCTGATTTTATCTTGCATATATTATTTTTTATTTTATTATTCATGTTTGTTGTTTTATTACCAGCTTTTTAAAACTCAAGTTTTGTGTTTCCTGGCTCCTTGTCTTGTCTCTGTCATTTCCTTCTTGGCAGATATGAAGGCTGAGAAGCCATTATCAAGGGATTGCATGACTTATGTAATATGTCCTATGGTTCTTGTGGTGGGATAGGCACTAAAAATGGAAAAATAGTCTTAAAATTCCACAAGCTTTCTTTCCATATAAATTTATAATGAAGGAAGAGCAAAAGAGAGCCTCTTCTACAAAGAGAGCTGTGTACCCAGAGTTGCATCTAAGATGTTTCCTTAGAACTTAATATAGAGTATCACCTGCCTTTCAGTGAACTGTTTACAAAAAGCTTCCTCTTGAAGTAAACCTTAAAAGTAGTATTACGAAGATAAAGAAAAAAATAGAAAACCAAGCATGGTTCAAGAGTGTGTGTCCTGGAGACATTCAGAGGCTGAGATGCTTGTAATGATTTAAAGCTTCCCTTCTTAAGAAGAAAACTAATTCATGCTGATTACAGAAAATGTTGAGAGGAAAGAAAGAAAGAAAACAGGGAGCCTGGGTGGCTTAGTCGGTTAAGTGGCAGAATCTTGATTTGGGCTCAGGTCATGATGTCAGGGTCATGAGATGGAGCCCCTGGTTGGGTTCCACGCTCAGTGGGGAGTCTGATTCTCTCCTTCTCTCTCTCCCTCTCCAGTCACCACCGCCAGCTCTCCCGCATTTTCTGTCTAAAATAAATAAATAAATAAATCTTCAAAGAAAAGAAAAGAAAAATAATCATCCAGAACCTGCATTTCCCTAAAAGCAGACAGAAATATGTCCTATTTTCATTTTAGATATTGCTGTATTTCCTTCCTATCTTTTTTTCCCTAAGGATAAGTTTTTGCATCATTGAAATACTATTTCTAGATGGTTTATACGGCTTACTAATCTGTTTTTTAAAACCTATTATATTATTAAACATTCCCCATATCTTTAACAGCTGCATAAAATTCTTCCATCAAATTACTCCTTCATTTATTCAATCACAGCATTCTCTGGAACACTTAACTTATTTCCAATGCAGGATGATAAGCATCTTTGTGCATAAATCTTCACACAAAATTTCAAGTTATTTTCTTTAGGATAGATTCCTAAAAGTGTGTAAACTGAGCCAAAGGGCTGGAACATTTGTAAGACTCTTGACATATTTTGACAAATTGCTTTTCCAGAGGGTAGTACCAATTTACACTCCCACCAGCGGTGTCTGAACGTATCTCACCTCACCAAGATTGAAGATAATTTTCAAAATCTTTGCTAATTGGATTAGTAAGAAATGGCATTCCTTTTTGACTTTACTTTGTAGCACTTTATTTCTAGAGAAGTTAAAGGTTTTTTCATCCTTACCGCCTATATAGAAAACAAGATTCTTTTTTTTTTTTAAGAAAATCATGTGCAAATTGAGAATCTTATTAGCCGTTCTTATTGTTTTGCAAGTGTTGATAACAGTTTCAATGGATGAGGAAAAGTCCTCCAAGTAGAAATGGTAGCCGTTCAGTAAGCCTATGCTGATAGAAGTAGAGGCATTAGCAGGAGTACTGATGCTTAAGAAATGCCCTGTTTGGGATGGATCTGAAGAATGGATTCAATTTTTCCATGTGTCTTAAGTCAGGTTCCCCGGAATCAGCCCCAGAGAATTCATGTGAAAGTGATTTATTAGGAAATGTTTCCAAGAAAATACAGCCAGGGCAGCAGAAAAGTGGGCTTGGGACAGGAAAGAGGTGAAGCTAGGGAGAGATACCAAGCAAAGTCAGATGGAAGGTAGCTATGTCAAGAACTCTCAGAATTGCCCTGGCGTCATATCTCAGAGTCAGGGACTGAGGGAGCTGAGCATTTATTTATTCCTCCCCAACCTCCATCCATGTTTAAAGTGCTCGTGAGGAGAACTTGGGTTTTTCCAGGGACTGCTTATTTTCCACGCTCCATGCCTGTAAGCCAAGTGGGTTCCTGTGGCCTGAGGGCGGTCCTCTGACAAAGAGATGCAGGTGCTGGCTACTGGAAGTGGAAACACACTGAAGGCAGTTGTGCACAGAATGTTAGAGGGTCTTGGGGGAGAAGGGGGAGCACTGGTGGCATCCCCAACCCAGGCATTCTGGGACTAAATGTTCTGGATAACAACTCCTGTGACTGCCTTAGGCAAAGTTGTTCACTACCAGTTCAGTGCAAATGGACCCATGGTTTCATGGAACAGTGACTCATAAAAGGTGGAGAAGAACCAATAAAAAAAAATCTTGTTCGTGTGTGTGTGTGTGTGTGTGTGTGTGTGTTGGGGTGGGATAAGTTTAAAATGTAAAAAAAAAAAAAAGGAAGAAGACTTTAAGGGAGGTAGAGGGAAAACTGATCATAAATAAAGAAGCTGATCTGAAGGCAGTTGATTGAGTGATGGCTGGATCAGGACGTCAGGTGGAGGAACAGCATAGGAATGGGCACATGCTATACCATGGTGGCTGGGTCAGGATTTGGAGTTCTTCCGTAGGTGATATTTCCATTGGGCTTTGAAAGAAAAGCATAGATGTTGACTTAAGAAAGCAAATAATGTATATATTCAGAACATCCATGAAAAGATTTAAATATTTTGAGCATTTGAATGTGAGTATTTTGCTAAGTTTACTGTAAAACATAGATGCCGTTGTGTGACTTAGAAAAACAGAAGTGAGAACAAACCATGGAACTGGCTTCATGTTGTTGCCACTGGTTAGAAGATCGTAGTTTTTCTGCAGCAATTTCTGGAACTTGCTTTCCAGCTTCCTGGGTGTCAAGAAACAGTGATGGTAGCCGCAGCTCTCTTTCTTCAGCTCTCAGACATGTGGGGGTGTCCTTTCTTGGTGTCAAAGTGTCTAGAAGCTGCTTCAGAAGGGGTTGCAGCCCTGGGCTCCAACCAGCCCTGGTTCCAACAGCAGCCTCAGTCCTGCATTTTTTTCAGAAATTATTCCCAAAGGCTCAGCCTGGAACCTGCCTCTTCTTCCTCTAGTGAACATGTAAGCATCCAATTACCTTAAGTAAATACCTCCTGATAAAACCCCTGGTGTGGTTTCCTTTTTACATTGAACATTGGCTGACCCAGGAATGTACACAGAATCTTTTTTTTTTTTTTAAATAATAAAAGAGCAGTCAGTGGTTCCTTTCTTCTTTCCCTCCCTTTTCTCTTTCCTTTCTGCCCTTTCTCTTAAAATCCCTTCCCTACCCTTCCCTTCCCAAATAATTCAGTCCAAAAGCCATTATGTGGACAGAGCAAGATAAGCATCTTGCTTAGGAGGAATCTTGGAGTGGCATGAGAGCCCACATAGAGTGAGGAGGGCATCTGAAGGGAAGGTGATGACATTGATAGTGTAGGCCATCAAAGCCACCATAAAATGAGGAGTGTGTCCAAGCAGGGAGATGCCACCAGAGCTTCCATGAGGTGAGGAAGGTATGTGTATGGGAGATGGGTGGTGCAGAATGTCAGAGTCTCTGTGTGGCATGGCTGGGGTGGGTGGAGCCAGTACAGGGTGTTAGAGCCCAGACTGAGCAGAGCATTCACAAAGGCCAGCAGCATTAAGAGTATCTTGATGTGGGGTGATTGGATCATGGGACAGATGAGGGGGACATCTGTGTGAGTGTAGGTGGAGTGTGTATGTGTGTTCATGTGGGGAGGCGGAGATGGGCAGCCATGTATGCAGTTTCAGAACCTGAATGGAATAAAGAGGGCATCTGTGCAGCAGGAGGGAATAAATTCAGCAGCAAAAGGATGCTGGATACATACAAGGATATGGAGCAAAGAAGAAAATATTTTAAAGATGCTGGAAGCAAAATTTCTCACTGTCAGAGAAGGGAGTTACAAATCTGAAACGGGACAAAACCAGAATGACTCTTCTGACAATAGGTTGGCATTGGAGATATTGATGTGAAGTCATAGCTTTTGATAGATCAACCAATTGATAGATATGGATGTAAATGTAGGTTTGGCAAGCATATATTCTCTAGCTCTATCCATGAGAAAGTCTGGGAGCAGTGACACCCCAGTACCAATAAACACATCAAACATCTAGATCTTGGTAACTAAATACCTTCTCCACTCAAAAGGATCCCTGCAGATGTCCCAGAGATGGGGCAGAGAAAATGCAAGTAATCCTGGAATATTGTATAGTGCCAGAAAGTAATGATGAGGTTGTTGAATGCTGGGGGCATGTCAAAGGAACAGAAACTAGCTTGGGGAGCTCCCAGTGACCAAATCTGGGACAATATGAACAGCAAAACAAATCATGATTGTAATGGATTATGAAGCATTGAATAGCATCCATTAGTCTGTGCTGACACCAATAAGCAAATAAATAGGTTGAAAGTTTGATAAGGAATGGAACATTTATCAAGTTTTGAAGTACCTCTCTACAAAATAGTTATTAAATAAAAAGAAGAAAAGGGTAACTTTACAGCGGAGAAGCTGGAAGATACCATCTTAATCAACTGATCAAAGGTAGAATCATCAGTGGGAACAAATTGCTATCATGTGTCACCTGATAGGACACAGTAAAAAGAACACAGCATCCCTTCAGTGGCATTCCTGACAAAGATGCATAATTGAAAACTAATCTTGCAAAATCATCTGACAACTCTACAGTGAGGGACAATCTACAAAATCACTGATCTGTAATTAAAAAGTGTCCAGGTTATAAAAGATTAAAAAGCTCTTTCAAATTAAAGGACACAAAAGAGCCATGATAACTAAATGCAACTTGTGATTTCAGACTGGTTTATTTTGCTATAAAGGACATTATTGTCAAAGCAGGTGAGACTTGAATGGGTCTGAGAATAAAATGTGCATCAATGTTACTTTCCCTGTTTTGATGGCTGTAGCGAGTAATATAGGAGAAGGTCCTTGTTTGTCAGAATCATACACCCAAGCATTCAGGAGTGATAGGGCATCATGTTAACAAGTTACTCGTCAGTGGTTGAGAAAAAAATATTCTTGTTTTGTTTTTGCAATTTTTTTGCATGTTTGAGATTGTTTCACACACAGATACACGGACCAAAAACTCCAGCTCTTTGGAGTATTATGATCTAGACTCTCAAAAAAAGAAAAAAAAAAAGTACTGAGGAAAACATAGAACTGGAGAACTAAAGTGAAGAATTTTTTCACTCCTGGGTAAGGGCAATGAAGTAGCCAGAGCCAACATGGAGCTTCTGTCCGGGGATGGGGGCTTGTTAGTGGGTCTCTGGTATGATGAGACAGCACAGAACTGGACAGTGGGCAGGGGCTTGGTTACAGTTGGTCAGGCCCACTGAGTCAGACTGGTGGAGTTGTCACTAAACCAATGTCTTGTCATTGTCACTTATCATGTCCCAGTCTGTTGGGGAACAGGCTCCCCTATCCTTGTCACTTTGGGCAGTTCCAGGTGCAGTGCAGGCCACACAAAATTCACTTAAAATCTCAACACACATCAAACAACACAGGTGTCTGGCCCTTGATGAGAATGAGCCTCTATCACTCATGACCTACACTGAGAATTTTTTTTGTCTTGTTCTAGTTCACATTCTCTTCATCCTCAAGGCTGTCTACCTGTTGCCTCCCCACCAGTCTCAACTTGAGTCTCCTCCCTTGCAGTACTTCTGTTCCTGGTTGCTCTAGAAAAACATCTGGTCATCAGTCGGGTGCTAGGCAAAGAATGTGGCTGCCCTCAGGTTTTCTAAGATGTGGGTAACGTTAACAGCTATCTTTGAGGGTTGCCATAAAATAATATCTATAAAACACTGATAGCAGGGCTTGGCAAATAGGTAGAAGTTTGATGTGTGAGGAGAGAAGAGGGAAGAGCAAGCCTGGACTGACCGTGTGGCCTGTGAAGCAAGTCCTGTGGTGGTGTCGAAGGGCTAACCCTCCTCCTGCTCTAAGCAAGACATCTAGACCATTCTAAATGTCTACTGATGAGTGTATTTGGTCTATAAGGATTTGCTGACTGATCAAAAAATTAGAGTTGCAGGCAATTTAGAGTTTTTGTGGAAGAGCCGAGATGGGTCTGCTTTTACTAAAACTTCATGTTATGTGGAAATGTATGAATCAAAGGAATGAAATCAAGTCAGATGCCTCATTTTTGTTTCAAATACAAAAATTGGTAGGGGTGTAAATATTTACCTAGAATGAGAAAAGAAATCACACCGATGCCTGGAGGTCCAGCAACGCAGGACCCCTTTCTTCTGGGATTTTTCAGACAGTTTACTAAAGATGCTTACACAGAAATGGTACCTAGTGCCGTCTGCCTTCCCTTCGCCACCTGCAACACTTTACAATTCCCAGCTTCTCGGGGGCCCATGCAAGTGAGGAGCCCTGAAGTGTCAACTTTATTAACCCTGTGCTATATCCGCCACTAATCACAGGATGAAAATCCCAGATGATTGTGCAGTTATGGGACTACAGCACTCTGTGTCTTTGCTCGTGGGGCTTCTGGAAATATTTTGTGGGAATGAGAAATCCCCTGGTGATAGCCACAGCATGGCCGAGCTCCAGTGGCCTACAACATTCAACTGGGGCTCTTGAAAACACTCCAGCAACAGATCTGTGAACGGGTTTCACTTGGCTGCTGTTTGCTTTTCCCATTTGTATTGTTGCCTGTGCCAGAGGTATGCACTTATTTTATTTTCCCAGCCTGGAGATTTATGATTCTCCCACCAAGAGGCTTGTTTCCCTCTAGCAGCATTCCTTGAAGTAATAATAGTAATAATCCTCTGCATTTATAATACTATATACCTTTCAATGCACTTTCGTGTCGATTAATTCGCTTGTACTCTTATTTTTGCCTCAGAAATAGCTATCAGCCCTCTATAGAATTTCTAATTTCATCCTCAAACCCCGTGATCCTTCCAGTTTGCTCTTTTAACAATGTTATATGTTGTTCAGTTCACAAGGTTCAATCTTAATTAAGCCAAGTTCAGGATACAAGCGGAAATGACTAGCAGCGAGGGGCAGATTACTAACACTCTATGGCACATTCATTCTAAATTTAGACGATATCCTTAGAGTCTTCCGAATTGAATCAGAACCTTATAATTAATATTTCCTGTCCTTCCTCCCTGTGTGAAATTGTCAGTCCCAGGGGCATTTCACAGGATTTGCAAGTATTTATTCTTTACAGATTGTACGTTGCTACATGTGAAGTGAAAATAGCAAGACAATACTTTTTATTTTTACCGAAGAGACAATGAAAAAATAAAATCCAAAAATAACTGCTTGATTGCATATAAATATGCTGATCCTCCCTTCAAAGTACCTAGTTGAAAAAAAAATCTTATTTTAGGGTGCCTGGGTGGCTCAGTTGCATAATGACTGCCTTCAGCTCAGGTCATGATCCTGGAGTCCCAGGACTGAGTTCCACATTGGGCTCCTTGACCAGCAAGGAGTCTGCTTCTCCCTCTGACCCTCTCCCCTCTCATGCTCTCTCTCTCTCTCTCTTTCATTCTCTCTCTCAAATAAATAAGATCTTTTAAAAAAGGCATTTATAAAGAAAATCTTATTTTAAATAAAAATATTTTGATGTGTGTGAATCCAAATTCTATTACAGCAATATGTTTGTATATGAACACACACATATATGTATAGAATTAAGAATTTTTAAAGCATCTTGCTATCTGATAGATAATCAATATGAAAGGTAACATTTCTTTTATTTGGCAGCAATATATATAAATATACATGAGGAAATAATACCAGATTAAACTTTATTAACCATTTGAAAACTTTCCAAGTTTTCTCCAACTGGATTTAAAGATACTGAAGAAAAAAACTCAATTTCAAAAGAACTGAGGTTCAATGTCAGATGCCAGGAGCTCCATATTCTGCTGTGTGACGAATGTCTAACAGACATGGGTGCAGAGGGAGGGGAAGGGAGGCGAAGGGGGCGGGGAGGAGAAGACACTGACCATCTAGTCTGAAATTGGGCAATGCTGCTTAAAGCGGGTGGGCACATACTCATGTGTGACCACAATAAAAGTGGGCTTTATAGCTGGTTTCAATGGGATCATGAAGTGCTCAGATGCACCATCCAAAATTGCCAACTGAAGGTGTCCTCGATAATTGGCTTTAATAATAATGTTGCATAATCATAACCAAGAGGAGAATTTGGCTAACAGTGATTTCTTTTCTCTGTCAAAACCATGTTTTGGATGAACTAACAACAGCTGAAATGGTGATGAATCTCGGGCTCAGCAGAAGCCAAAAGCTGACTCAATCCATTTGTAGTTAAATGATCTAATTCCTGGTCGATAGCAGGCAACATGAAGCCATAGTTAAATGAACCACACACCAGAATATCATACTCGGAGAGGTTTATGGTCATCTGAGATGCGGGTAGCCATCTCTTTGATCAGCATGTTTCCAGCATCTATGCCCTGAATACCTCGGCATATCTACCCTGGTCATTTGGTATCAGAGAGGGTGGCTGTGCCTTCCAGGAATTATGAACATCTGTAGCTCTCTCCATATGAGGTCGGGACACATCATCTGCTGGTTAGCAACTTCCTGAAGAGCTCCTCGATGTCCTTGTAGACCTGCAGTGGAAATGTAGAATCTTGAACCTGGACCTCCTGCATCAGAATGGCATTTTAACACAATTGCCAGGTGATTCAAATGCACTTAAACATTCAGGAACTGTTGCTTTATATGGTCTGTTGCACCTTCCTTTGGACTCTATCTTATAAATCTGTGTCACTTTAAAAGCCTCTGGACTGATCCTCCTGTTGGCACTCGCACTCCACATCATGCAGCTGCCATGTGCATTTCTAAGGCCTGTGCATGTCCAGTCTCCTAAGGCTTTCCTGTGGCCCTCAACACTAAGTCCCAACTTCTCGGTCCTTTCGGATCTACTCCTCATCTACAATTCCAGGTGTGCTTCTTAACATCTCCAAGGGATGTGAGTGTTATGTAAGCAGGGATAGGGATAGCTACTCTAAATCAGAAGGTCAGAGAAGACTTCTAGAGGAAGGGATGGTTAAACTGAGACCCAAGTGACAAGATCCCATTGAGCCAAAGTCATGCCTCCTTGTTTTTGAACAATCCATTTCCTGTAACTGAAGGAATGTGATTACCTCACTCTGCTCCCTGCCTTAATTTTATGTTCATTTTTCCAGATTCAACTGAAATACTATTCCTCCATGGAGAGTCTTTTCTGAGCTGCCCTGATTCGTGTTTGGGTTAGTTCCCTTGCTCTGGACTTATCTGCCCCTAATATGTCAGGCTAAAATGCATTGTGCGGGTTTGATTCTCTGGATGCAGACACTGATACAGAGTTTGGGGTACAGCATATTTATTCAAGGTCAACATTTGTGATTGAAGATGGAGAAAGGAGATGGGTAGAGGAAGACATCAAACTATGACCCAGATCTGATAAGGCCTTGGCCAACCCAGTGGGAACTCTGAAGAGGGCATCGTCCATCAGAGTGTCCAGTATTGGGCCAAAATGGCTAGGATTTTATAACCCTCTCTGATTCAATTACTGGATGTGGGTGCTTCAGGAAGGGTGTGACTTTGGGTCAGGCAGCTCTTGGCAGCCCAGCTGACCTTCTAGGAGCTGACAGCTAGAAGGAGATGGGACCCCATCACCTGAAACTAGGAAGCAAATCTTTCCTAGAAAGAGAATCTAGGTACTGCATCTCTGTGTATCCCTGAGGCACTTATCATATCACTTTGTTTTCTCTCTAAGTGGACTTTGAGCTCTTTTTTTTTTAAAAGATTTTATTTATTTATTTTATAGACAGAGATCTCAAATAGGCAGAGAGCCTGGCAGAGAGAGAGGAGGAAGCAGGCTCCCTACTGAGCAGAGAGCCCGATGCGGGGCTCGATCCCAGGACCCTGGGATCATGACCTGAGCCGAAGGCAGAGGCTTTAACCCACTGAGTCACCCAGGCGCCTGGACTTTGAGCTCCTTGAAGGGAACAAAACCATTATGATTTTCCTTTTTGTTTTAAAACATGGCACATAACACAGAGAATGGTCCATAATAGGTATTAAATATGTAAGTGTTTCCTAAATGATTGACTAGCATTTTGAACACTGTCCCCTCTTACTGAAACCTACCCTCAAACTCTGTAGGCCGGGGGTGGGGCAGGATGGATAATACACATATACTTTGTTAAGTTCTCCGAACACCTTCAGAGATTCCATACACTATTTCTTCCACTCATTGACATTTGCTTGCTTTTGCACTTTCGTAGAGCTGTAGACATCCTTCCTAGTAATCAAGTCAAAGGAAGCCAAGCTACAGGGAGCACGGTTTTGAAACTGGTGGTGAAGCTATTGATAATTTTGTTTCATCACATTAAATTAAAAATAATGAGAGGGTGAAGTTAATAAAACAGACCATGAATATGGTTATAGACTTGACCTCTACACAGATACAGCCTCTGGAAAGGATAGCCCTGTGTGAATTTGACATTGCCCCATGTCACCACAACTTTTTGTCCAAACTTAGTTAACAGGTTCTCTCCTCAGGATCTTTAATTGGTGTCCTGAGAAACTGAGTTTCAGCAATGCCCTTCAGCCTTCTTAGGAGGAATGATCACATTGTTTCCCTTAATTTTCAAAGCACTATAGGCCAATAATGTTACAAAATAAAGTGAAAATGAATTACAAAAAAATTGAGTTATAAAAAGATATACCATGAGACCATAAGACCCCAGTTTTTATTATTAGATTCAGCCGACATAAAATTACTTTTTAATAAATATAAATAGGACAAACATAAGCTATGGGGGATAAGAATTTTAAAAATCGTTCACATTATTCATTAGAAATACAAATGTATGCAATTAATATAGAGCCATTATTATACTTGTAACTTCTAGGTGTTTCATAATCACAGCTAAACAAAAAGTTATAATTTTAATACCAATTCTCCACTATGCACACCTGTTTTAATAAATACCACATATATCAATATTTAAAGTTTTTTAATGTAACCAATGAGCCTACTTCTTGCTTGTTAACTAATCTAATCTAGGTTGCATTGATGACAGTATTTTCAAAGTATCACATGTATCTAAAATGCTTCTGTGTTTTATTCGAATAGCATTCATTAGAAAGAAATCAACCTTATAGAAGTAGGCTGATGGAAATGGAAGAAGATATTTTAAAGCAATTTCCACAAGCTCAAGATATTAACTTTTATTCAAACAAAGGGAATGATAATGTAGTTTCAGATTTTACCTTCAATTTGGTTCAATATCCAGTTCCCAAAACTTGAAACTATAAAGTTACAATTAAATATAAATTTGCTTTCAATGAGTGAAATGAATTTTGGATTTTATACATTTTGGGGGGTTATAGTTGACAAAATAACCTTAAACTGTCACGCATTGTAACATGGTCCTGCTGCTTACAATGTGTGTCTCAGGCAGCACACAACCTCATTTAGTAACACCCACACTAGTCTCTGTCTCACTCAAAAAGGCAGATCCATTCCACATGCCCCAGATTGGAATATGGGGCAAGATCGAATTGCTATGAAGGTTTCTAAGCATTTATTTTCAATTTCTATACTTTTCCTTTTCTTTTATAGAATGGTAAAAATCTTTCTGCAGATGGCCTGTGGACCCAATTTGAGGGGTCAAGAATTAAGTAATGGAGGAAATAGGGATTGAAGTCATGTAGATTTGGGGCCAAGCAAAAATCTTATGCAAGCTGAAGCTTTGGGGAAGCAGAGAAGCTTCTCAGTCTACAAAGAGCAGAGCAGAGAAGAAGTCAAAATCTGTGGGGTTAATTTAGAGACAGACAAGCGGCCTCAGTTCTTTTTTTTTTTAATTTTATTTTATTCTTTTCAGTGTTCCAAAATTCATTGTTTATACACCACACCCGGTGCTCCCTGCAATACGTGCCCTCCTTAATACCATCACCAGGCTCACCCCCCACTCCCCCCCAAATCCTCAGTTTGTTTCTCAGAACCCACAGTCTCTCATGGTTTGTCTCCCCCTCCAATTTCCCCCAGCTCCCTTCTCCTCTCCATCTCCCAATGTCTTTCATGTTATTTGTTATGCTCCACAAGTAAGTGAAACCATATGATAATTGACTCTCTGCTTGGCTTATTTCACTCAGCATAATCTCCTCCAGTCCTGTCCATGTTGATACAAAAGTTGGGTATTCATCCTTTCTGATGGAGGCATAATACTCCATAGTATATATGGACCATATCTTCCTTATCTATTCCTCAGTTGAAGGGCATCTTAGCTCTTTCCACAGTTTGGTGACCGTGGCCACTGCTGTTATGAACACTGGGGTACAGTTTACCCTTCTTTTCACTACATCTGTACCTTTGGGGTAAATACCCAGTAGTGCAATTGCAGGTTTCTAGGGTAGCTCTATTTTTAATTTCTTTTTTTTAAAGATTTTATTTATTTATTTGACAAAGAGAGAGATTACAAGTAGGCAGAGAGGCAGGCAGAGAGAGAGGAGGAAGCAGGCTCCCTGCCAAGCAGAGGGCCCGACGTAGGGCTAGATCCCAGGACCCTGAGATCATGACCTGAGCCAAAGGCAGAGGCTTTAACCCACTGAGCCACCCAGGAGCCTCTATTTTTAATTTCTTAAGGAATCTCCACACTGTTTTCCAAAGTGCAGCCTCGGTTCTTGACCCTCACTGTTTCATCCTGGGAGAGGCTGTGTCAATGAAAATCAGCTGCTTGGCCTAACCTCTTTAGCATGGAGTTCTCTTTTATGCAACAAAGGATCCTAGGCTGATATTAGACGACAATATCTCCCCTCAAGAAAGCAATGTTAGAGTGATTTTCTCAGCCACTTCTATCCACAGCTGGCTGCCCAGGTCCATCTGCAAGTGATCCAAATGTAGACATCCTCCAAAAGACAAGGGTCCTGTTAGCCTAGAAATTTACTTTGGTCTCTTTCTTTTTTGTAACACTACCAGGAAATCATGATCTCTGCGCCTTAGTGTACCCTTGCCTTTAAGGATGTCCTGATCCATTCTCAATATTTTGGAAAGAGAGCAAGAAGCTGTAAGGTTGATGGGTAGCTAGAGAATGGGAGACCAATGGTCTTCTTCAGAATATGTTACAAGGCTTGTGAGTATTTGCTGTGTGTTATATAAGAGAGGGATTTCCATGCCAGTAGCTCTGGCCAAGCCTGATGTCATTGACTAACAAGCATGACCAATGGCTGCTGGAAAAAAAAGATGATGAAAATGGTATTAGCTGGAATTTTCCCAGGGAAGGTCAAGCAAGATGAATCCACCTGGAATTGCCTGGATCAGGGAGATTGGGCTATTCTTCATCTACAAACAGTTTCTATAGACTTTTTGTTGTTGATGTTCGTGCTCACAGTTATAATTCTATTCACCTTGCTTTCATATGTGGGTGTTTGGTTTTGCTGATGAGCATTTAAGATGATGTTTATATATTCTGGTTTTGCACAGATGTGTCTAGGGATTTAAAGCATGGGGATTTCATTATGCTTCTCTTAATGACTAGATATTTATTGACTAGATTAATTAACACATTATATATTCTAATGCACAAATATCTCCATTGTCAATGATTTAGTAATTTCATGGGACACATCGGAGTCATTCATTAGGGTACATCATTACCTTTCTGGAACACAAAAATGATTCTAAACTGTTGTTGCAAGAAAACCACACTAAATTAGAGACTTTGGGAGAAATCATGAATAGCTTATTTCTGTATAACTCCTAAAATCTCAGCAGCACACATGGAGGGCAATGATATTGGCTACCTCAAAAGTCTTCCCTTCTGAATGTAATAGAACGTGCCATTGTATCTGTGTTTTAGGAAGTGAAAAGAAAACAGAAACCATTAGGACCATAATTATGGGAATCAGCAAAAGAGAGTCCAGCTGAACTTAAAACAACTGATTTAAACTCATAGCCTCATTCCTGTCTGAATGCATTATACATCAGATAGAGTCTCGGCATCTCATAAAAGTCTCAAATCCTCCCCTTGGAGAGCGGGAGCCAATATCATTGTTGACCTATTGACTAACAGATATGCACCCCAGGCTGACCATACTTCATTAAAAATAGTATGCATGTTTTTCTTTATGTCATCATTTTATTGAACCCCAAATGTTCATTGCAAGTTCTGAGGCTAGAAGGTTAAATTGCTGATATTGCAGAAGTTCCCTAACTTCTCTGGAAGTTATTCTCCATGACTTCAGGTTTGGCTCTTTGAGGTAAACCTTAGGCATGGGCATTTTTAGCACATTCTGCCTTTGAGAAGCAGCCTGCTAAAACTGTTGCTCACAAAACATCACACTCCCGATTGCTTACTGCCGCTCCCCACCTCAGTTGTTGCCCATAGGCAGGTTTTAATGTGTCAGTTCACAAAGCTCTCAGGAAGCTGCTGTCACTTTTCATTTTTGTCACTGTGAAGTTAGTGGATGTGCTCAGCATCAGCTGCCCTTTATGGTGTGGGGCGTGGGCTTTACATAAGCTGGCCTAAGACATGTGGGTACACTGTCTCTGCAATTTGGGAAATTAAAAATGTACATTTATGTATATATCAGATGTGCTTAACCCAAGGGCTCCCATTTTCCTGATTCCATCCTAGATCGGGGACTTGAATCTTTCTCCCAGCTGCCCCCCTGTCCCCCACCACCTGTCCCTTTAGACTCAGCTGAAGCATGGGCACAGTGACACGGTATCAAAGAAAAAGGTACTTTCTGCTCAAAGATGTACTAAGCATTTTTTAAACCTCATTATGTAAATGCATTTTTACCCTAATACACTGATTCTTCTCTTGTTCAACAGAGCCCTTAGACAGGAGACAATCTACTACAAACTCAAAATATTAATCAGAATTCTTTTATCCATCTACTTATTAGGAAGCATTTTGGAGTTCCTACTATGTGCCCGAGGTACAAAGATCTAGCTTAGGCCATTTCAGAGATTCAGATCCAAGGCAAATTACATTGTTTTCTTACGATGTATCCTCTCCCCGATATCATTTATTTAGGCAACATTAGGCTAAAGTTAACTTTTAATGTGAGATGAAAGAAGAGTAGCATAAAGACAACTTATAGACTGCAAAGCAAATACAAAGATGGGAAGGACTGACTCATGTCCCATTATCCAACCTGTGCTTTGGGTTTCATGGGGAGAAAAGGAAAGGATGTTCTATGATGACCAATATAACTCGGGAGTGTTTGGCAGCCACGGTGAGGCGCCATCTCTTTCCCCACCTGCACCATTTCCAAGTCACTCCCAAGTATTCAGCAGAGCTCCCCCATAGAAAAGGCAAGGCAAGCCAGGTCAGCACATAATGTGTGTGGGGTCCCAGGTTGGTCTTGAAAGCAAGTACAGTTCTTCTTAGAGGACAAGAATAGAGAGGTTGTTCTTGTCCAAAAGGATCACAGCACACAGGGCTCGCAGAGTCACCAGGGTCTGAGATGAGACCAGAAGTCAGATGGGCACAGGTGACAAGAAAGGCCAGGTTGGGAGTGCTGCCTTCGTCTTATTTCTTCTGCCTCTGGGTCCCCATATTCTCCTAGCTAGACCACTGATTCCCCCCTCTTGTAGTCTCCATCTTCATCCTGTTCTCTGCCAGTCTTGATGGGGACTGAAGGTATGTCCAAAACCACACCACCTTCCTTCTCCACCAGGAGTTGCCCACCTAGATTTATGTCACCATTAGAGACCTGGCCCAGGTCTAACATTCTACTCATGTTATCCACTCATCAGATCCGGCCAGTTGGTGCCCCTGGAGCAATGCCCGGGATCACAGCCTCCAAGTTATAGCATACTTTCTGCTCGGATCCTTGCTCTTCCTGTTATTTTGGGGACTTGGGGCTCACGGTTCTGCCTCACTCTTGATGTTCCCTCCCCCTCCATGGGATGCGAGTTTTTACCTCTGATCCCTGTCCAGTTGCAGGGATTTTAATTACCATAGGGATGGTAATTAACTATCTTTGCAAGATGGTTAACTGTCTCTCCAGTGCTCTAGAGTTTGGGTCACTATCCCTTGCCATTCTGATTGGGAACCCCAGTTGGTAACCAACTGCTATTAGAACCATGACTGAGACTGATGCTGGTTTAAACACATTTTAAAAGACTTGGTACTGTTCTTTACCTGTTCTTCCCAGTCCATCACTCAGCCCCTGGAGCTCCATTATTTCCCACCACTCATTTTGCCCTGGTGGTTCGTTATCTTGCTTCTTGGAGAATCTGCATACATTATACTAATCAATTATCAGGCATATTTTGTACATAAGAACAATGCTGGTGGACAATCTCAGCTAATAACCTGTTATGTTAAGATCTGATTTTCTATGTAACAATAATTATAACAGTAACAGTAAATGCTGGGGGTAATACCATACCTTAGATATGCACTCATTTGGTTCTCACAACAGCCCTATGGTGAGTACCATTGCAATCTCCATCTTATAAGGAGGAAAAGCAAGTCACAGAGAAGGTAACTGGTGTGTTCAAAGTTACACAGCTAGTGAGCCTGTGGCTGAGTTTAAAGCCCAGACATTCTGACCCAAGCCCATATTCACCATGCTATGCCATGTCTCTGAAGCAGGAGGCCACTTTACAGTCACAGTATAATCAGTGATCGACTTTTAGGATATTTTTGGAATTGTTCACATAAAATATTTCTGTTCGAATTACTACTAACTGAAGCTAAATTAGGCTTGTACTCTGCGAAACCCTCATAATACACAATAGCGTACTTGCAAATCCACATACATTGTGACACAGATAAGTACTTAACCTTTCAGTTCACAAATGATCAATTTGGGCAAGAGTTTTGGAGTGGAAAACAAACACTATAAAAATACATATGAAGGGATTATCACAGAGCATGGTGCATTGTAAACATTTGATAATATGTTATTAATTATTATCAATGCATCATACATCTGTATTGTGAATTAATGTGCAGTATCCCCACACTACTATCATAGACAGAAGAGCTTATAAAAAGATAATGGGAGAAATGTTAGTGCTCTCTTGCCTTTGGATATCCCCCTAAAATGCTTAACATGACAATTTCTCTATATGTAAAAATGGATGCTGAAATTTTGTCTCTTTCAACATCACAAAAATGTTGGGAGGTAAAATAAAATAATCTGCAAATTAAAGCCCTTGAAATAGACTATGTTAATAAAATACTGGAAGAGTTCCTTTAAAAGCAGATTATATTTCATACTATTACCTCTAGGTACTCACTAGAAATATGCCATTTTGAAGTAACTTTTATCAATGAGAACTAGCATGTCCAATAAAGGGCATGGGATTATTCTCAAGTACATAAAAATGGGAACTTCCCTCTCTCTCTCTCTCATCTGTGTATCTGTCCAGGACCAACTTCATGGTGGATTTGTACAATCATACAGGGCCTCCCACTCGAAAATCTCTGTTTGCTCTGCTGACACTGTTTTGAAATGATTGATTTATGAACAAGGGACACTGCATCTTCATTTTTCACGACAACCTACACATGAGGTAGCCCTTATCTTCAGTCTTTGATGGGACGTACCTCACAACATAGCGTTGATTCACTTGGGGAGCAACTTTTCTGCAGGGCTGACTAAACCCCCAACAGCGGGGCTCAAGCTAAACTCAGAAGAGAGGAGAAGTCATAGCACATCTCCTGTAGAGATGATCTTCTTCATTATTACCAATTGGACACCTCCATCCTGGCAAAGCAACTTAGCGAAAAAAGAAGTGAAGTTCAATTCTGTGGAGAGGAGAGGGATCAGTGTCAGAAATACCTGCCTCCATCAGGGAGGATGCCCATGTCTGGGATCAAGGGTGCTAAGGAGTGTCTCCTATGTTCAGCGTCCCCAGTGCTGGGACCCGTCGGATGAGAGCTGACAGCCTTGCAGGCTGCCCCTCTCCAAGTCTCTTGTCGTGGGCGGGGCCCGTACACCCTCCTCCAGCCCACGTCCCCTCAAACGTGGGGCTGCTCTTGTTTCAGTGCTAGTCATTTCTTTCTTCTTTTTTTTTATAATCTAATTTCAAAGTGCTAGTCATTTCTTAAAACAACTATACCATGTAAAACAAACAAAAACAAAAACAAAAACAACGTTCTTGTAATATAATTCGCACAGTATAAAATTCAAAGTGTACAAGTCGGAGGCTCTTCAATAAATTCACAGAGTTGCGCAATCATCACTATAGTCAATTTTTCATCACCCCTGAAAGAAATCCCATACCCATTAGCAGTCATTCTGCAGTCCTCCTCCACCCCCACGCAGCCCTTGGCAACCACTAATCTACTTTCTGTCTCTATGGATTTGTCTGTGCTAGAGATTTCATACAAATGGAATCATGCAATATTTGTCCTTTAGTGTCTGGCCTATTTTACTTAGCATAATGTATTTAAGGTTCATCCATTTCATATCATCCATCAGTACTTCATTCCTTTTTATGGCTAAATAACCTTCTGTTGTATAGATACACTGCATTTAATTTATCCATTCATCAGTTGATGGACATTTCAATGGTTTCCGTTTGGGGGCCATTATGAATAATGCCTCTGAGAACATTTGTGCCTGAAGTTTTGTGTGGTCCTGTGTTTTCATTTTTCTTGGGTATATACTTAGAAGTGGAATTGCTGGTTCATAGGTAAGGCCAGTCATTTTCCTCCATCTCTACAAAAAGAAGACCCTGCTATCAATATCACTCAAACAAAACCAGACATTGGTTATGAAAATCCCTAAGGCTCCAAATTAGATAGCAGGGAAATCATTTATATTTAGATTGAAGCTTGGAGTCAGATTTGCTGGAATAGTCATGGCATAAATGGCTTTATAATTAAGTAAACAAACCCAGGAACAGTAACATCTCTTCACCCTCCAGCACAGAGTAGATAATCCAGGATTTTTTGCTCTACCTCTGCCAAAAATTGCATTTGGCATCAGCTCAGAATCATACTCTCTCTTGAGACACTTTGAAAGATCTGGCTTAGGAGATATTTGTAGAAAATTTGTAGAAATAGCTGTAGAAAAATAATTAACTGTGTCCCTGAGTGTGTGACTGGGACAGTTTTGGGAGAGAAAGCTTTGGGAGGTTCTATTGACCCTATGGACCTCCCCACCCAATCCAGATATTAAAACCTACAGCAAGGAGATGGTACCAGGAGGTGGGGATGTGAGAGGTGATTAATTCATGAAGGTGGAACCCTCCTTGGTGGGATTAGCTTTCTTATAAAAGTTTCTCCAGAGAGCTAGCTTCCTCCTCTTCCGCAGGTGAGGATACAAGATGTTTGAGACAGAAGAAGGTCCTTACCCCATTACGTTGCTCCCTTATAAGTCCTCTAGACTTACAGCCTCTAGCACTGTGAGAAATAAATATCTGTTGTTTATAAGCCTCCCAGGCTATGGCATTTTGTTACAGCAGAGAGGACTAATATGGGAGGGGGGTTTCATTTAAGGGAAGAAGTTAGGAAAAATAATCCGAAACCTGCTCAAGTGGTTTGTCATACTGGCGTGCACACAGATTACCTGAGTATATTGATAAAATGGATATTCTGATCCAGTAGGCTTAAGGAAGAGACTTCAGCGCTGCATTCCTAGCACAGTCCTAGGTGATGTCAGTGCTGTTTGTCTGTTGACTCACACTTTGAGTAACAAGGCTCCCAGGGACCCTGTAGCAGCAGGAGGACACGCTAAGTGACATGGCTCTCTTGGCGCTGCGTGGTTCATGGATGCCAATTTGCTGCCCAAATTTGACTCCTATGTTGTTTTCTACATAAAATCAAGCATAGTGGGGCCAAATATGCCACATCTAATCTACTGACGGAAGAGAGGGAAGACACAGGCTCCAGAAACCTGGTCCTCCTCTAGCAGAATCAGCAAATTTCATGGAGTCTTTCAGTACCAGTAAGCTCAACAAGCTTGATTAAGTGGCAATGTATTTGAAAGTTGGTCAGCTTCCTGGTGCAGTGAAAGACCAGCGTTGGACCAGGAATGAAGGATAATTGAAAATAAAATTCAAAATTGTAGTATTGTCTCCTGAAAAACATGAAAAGGGAATTTAATTTAAAAGTAACAGAGAAGAAAAAAAAAAAAACCTAAAACATTAAAATGCTACTTTCCCAACCATCCTCTCAGTGTTCTAGATGCAACACAAAAGCCTTCAAGATCTTTGTTTTACATTTCTCATGACTCCAGGTCTCTCCCAGTCTTTTCTACAGAGATTCTCTTTTTCCTTTCTCCACCTTTCCCTCTGGGTCAGGTTTTGGTTGGGTAGACCCCACTTCTCAGACTTTAAAGGGCATGTGGATCACCTGGGATTCTTGTTAAAACATATTCTTACACAGTGGGTCAGGAGGGGCCCAAGAATCTCCATTTCTAACAAACATCTAGGTGAGCTAATGTGTGCCACATTCTAAGGAGCAAGAGAACAAGAATGTGGGTTATCTTGGTCCCTTTGCTCCTTTAACTCCCCCTCTTATTTCTCCTCCTCCCTCAAATTAGTAGGCAACAAATGCTGATTGAATAAACTAAGTGATTCTTAGTTTTATCATTTATAGTAGTGATGACAATGAAGGTTCCTTTACCAAGGTTGGATTGAAGATTTAATTTAATAGTGTTACAGGGAAGACCTAGCCCATGTGCCTGACACTCAGTAGATGCTAAATAAATATGCCTTTATTGTATCTCACCTTCCTAGGTTCCTTATGGAACTCTAGGTCAGCAAGTTAAGTGCAAGGGGGTAAATAAACATTAATAATTAATATGAGCAGATATTCACAAACCAGACTTCTCTCCACTAAAAAGTGAACTTTTTATTAAAACAGAAGTATGAGGGGCGCCTGGGTGGCTCAGCGGGTTAAAGCCTCTGCCTTCGGCTCAGGTCATGATCCCAGGGTCCTGGGATCGAGCCCCGCATCCGGCTCTCTGCTCCGCAGGGAGCCTGCTTCCTCCTCTCTCTCTGCCTGCCTCTCTGCCTACTTGTGATTTCTCTCTGTCAAATAAATAAAATAAAATAAAATAAAAACAAAACAAACAAAAACAAAAAAACAGAAGTATGAACCATACAACTAATCATTGTGGGAAAAATGTAATCAACCTGACTTAGAAACTGCATGAATTGGGGGTGACATTCTTTTGAATCCAGGCCATCAAAAATGAGATCAAGATTTCAGAGAAACCCAAAGGCAAGGGGCCTCACCAATCTTTATTCCGCATCAAAGATTAGGCTATCAAAGACTAAGTAAGGTAAGAACAGTCAGATGTTACCCACACAACATCTAGCCCTCTGCCTGAAGGTGGGTTCTTCAATTATCTGAGTGATTCTGAGCCCTGGGCTGACAGAATGATAAACCCCATTTGTCTATGGAGTGGGGGTGATCTGCAGGCCTGAAGAACTTCCTTGCCAGGGAGTTGTTCTGACCCCGTCTTTTATGCTTCCTCAAAGCAGAAAAACCGGAGACCATGGTGACACCCAGTTGTGAGTCTAATTTCATCAGGGACACTGAGGATCGCAATTCTTATCTGATAGAACACAAAATGTCAAACAAGTGTAATGTCCAAACAAAGAGGGACTTTGAACAAGAAAGTTGCAGACATTACACATTCTCTTTCCTCGTTGCATTCCACCGTCCATCTTCTGGGAAAGAGGCATACAGATCATGGCGTAACTTGCTTAGAACAATAGACAATTGTCACAGTCTATTAATTCCATCTGCTACTGACGGGAAGGAAAAATGGTTACATGGTGAAGTCAGAGGGTCTCAGGAACAGAAGGGGATTTTCCTGAGGGTCTCCCCCAATACCGATGTATAAATGGAAGCATAATGTAAAGAGGAGAACTGGAGCCATTCTTGACCTCTGGGTTATCAAGGTCTCAGTTGATAACCATCATTCTTTTTGTGATTTGAGGCCACTCTTCTATTTAAGAAAAAACATTTTTTTTTCTTTTGAGAACTGTGCTTGGATCTGCAGTATTAATATGGATGATGAAAAAATAGAGGAAAGCAGGGAGGGACTTTTGCTTGAGAGTGAGATGGTATTATTGAGTTAGTCCTAAACCAGAGAGAAGGACAATACCTAAATATTCTTAGGTTTCTTGATAACTCCTAAACCACTCTATTTTTTGTTGTAGAAAAAGTTCATATAATTTAGGAGTATTATTTAGATGATCTTACCTGACCTGGTTCATCCCACAAAGTAGCCCTGATTGGGAGTCAGGACTCTTGACTCAACTCAGTGCTAATGTGGTCTTTGGCAAGTAGGTTGAACTCTCTAGGCTTTTATCCCTAAGGGAGAAATTAGCTTGTATCAATATTTTCCAATGTGTACTGTGTGAAATAAGTATTAGGCAAGAATAGGATTCATACGAAACAGGTAAACATAGGGGAAGGAAAGGAAAAATAAAATAAGATAAAAAACAGAGAGGGATGGGGCACTTGGGTGGCTCAGCTGTTGAGTGTCTGCCTTCGGTTCAGGTCATGATCCCAGGGTCCTGGGATCAAGCCCAGCATTGGGCCCCCTGTCCAGCAGGAAGCCTGCGTCTCCCTCTCCCACTCCTCCTGCTTGTATTATCTCTCTCTCTCTCTGTCAAATAAATAAAATTAAAAAACAAAAAACAAAAACAGAGAAGGAGGCAAAGCATAAGAGACTCTTAACTCTAGGAAATAAAATGAGGGTTGCTGGAGGGGAGATGCGGAGGTAGATGCGGGGTGATGGACATTAAGGAGGACACTTGATGTACTGAGCACTGGGTGTTTATGCAAGTGATGAATCACTAAATTCTACTCCTGCCACTAATAACAGGAGGTATGCAACATAATACCCCTATGTTCATCACTGTATGTTACATAAGTTGAATTTAAATAAAAAAAAATAAAGAAGTAAGATTCATTGATCAAATAAATATGGATAAGTTTAGTTTTCTTTCTTACAGGACTTCTGAGTCCTTGATATGCTAATATATACTGGAACTCTCCAAAAAGAGGTCAGAATATGCTGTTTCCTAAAAAAATTTAATCACAGATCCCATCTCCTTCGGCCCTCCCCCCATGTTAGTAACATTTTTCTAGGAATTGCATAAGAAATGAACACGTTTTGGGAAATGATGATCCAAATAATTTCTGAATTTTAACTAACTCATAGTTGTTTTGAAAGGATACTGGATTCTACTTCTCATGTTGCCAATCTAGAGAACATTTTCAGAAACATCCCACATGCATTAAAAAATTTATTCCTCTTTGCTTTTTCATTGACATAATATGAATTTGACATCAGTTATGAATGAATGAACCCAATACCTTCCTGTAGTACATCTGAAGTGAACTATTCACACTCTATTTCTCTATTAGTTCATTGGTCAGGGGAATGTTTATGTGATTTAAAATTAGCTCCAAATGTACTTGATCCAATATTTGAGGCTACCTTCAGAACACATCATATTGATCTTAAGCTGATTGCTCAAAAACTTCCTTTGAACAGGGTCCAGGAAAAAAGAATAGACTTTGTACTGGTTCATTCAAGGGACATATACAGAGTACAAAGTACAACGAAGTTCTTCATAAACAAACATCTTAGAGGATTATGGAGGTGCAGAAGGGTCTACCAAGGGTAATTTCCAGAAAGAAATTATGAGATATCAATGATCTTCAGGACTTGGGTATTTGTCCTTAGAGGCGATATCATTGTCTATGCAGAAAGAAGTCCTAGTCACAAACAGGCTATTATAGTAATTCAAGCAGTGATGACTAACCATCTATTCATTTTAATTTCTTGGGTAATTGGTTCCATCTATTAGCAGTCAGCCACATATTTAAAAGACTTTTCCCCATAAAAATCTTTTCTCTTGGGTGTGATGGCCAGCTAAGCCAGTAAGCATAGTGGATTTTGCCAGCATCTTATACCAGTGATTTCAGACAGTCCAGGGACTGGTCATAAATACTTGCCCCAACAAGATATACCCAGTGACTCCTACTACTTTCTGACAAAAATAATTCCAGAATGGTGTACATTTTACAACTAGGTTTCTTTTATTGTACTGCCCAGATTTATATCATTTACTCTGCTGTATTCATGATATCCTCAGAACATTGCAGATATCAGTGTAAGATGCCATTTCAGAAGGAATAGAGTAGCTGAATCTGTTTTACAGTTTGCAGTAAAAGAAGTCCTTTCTGAGAAGAGAGCACAAAACTGATTTTTATGTGCCTTTCACATTTCAAACTTGGATTTAGTTGGACTACAAAGTATTTACATTTTTCACAACTAGCAGGTTCCCGTTTTGACAGATTGAATGTAGAGAGACTCCCAACTCTTATTCCGTTTTCAAAAATGTCCATTCTTCTGTTTATAGCTGTCCAGTTTCCCCAGCACCATTTATTAAAGAGATGCCCTTCAAAAGATAAATGGATAAAGGAGATGTGGTCCATATATACAACGGAATATTACTCAGCCATCAGAAAGGATGAAAACCCAACTTTTGCATCAACATGGATGGGCCTGAGATTATGCTGAGTGAAATAAGTCAAGCAGAGAAGATCAATTATCATATGGTTTCACTTACTTGTGGAGCATAAGGAATAGCATGGAGGACATTAGGAGAAGGAAGGGATAAATGAAGGGGGGAGCGGGAAGACGAACCATGAGAGACTATGGACTCCAAGAAACAAACTGAGGGTTTTAGAAGGGTGGGGGTTGAGGGGATCAGTGAGCTCGTGATGGGTATTAAGGAGAACACAGATTCCATGGGGCACTGGGTGTTATATGTAAACAAGGACTCTTGGAACTCTATATCAAAAACTAATGATATGACTAACATAACATAAAAAAAATGTCCACATGCCTCACCCTCTTCTTCCCACCTCCATCTAATAATCTACATTTTGGAAAAATAATACAAGCTGAGGCTAAAATGTGCTATCGTGTTATCCTGGGAAAGAATGATATAACTGATATAATTCCTAAAGAGATAACAAAAATCTGTTTCAAACTAACAAAAAGCATCACGTTGTAGTCCTCTGTTGCTAGAACTACACCACATTCACCAGAAAGGTGTGGGATTCGTGTAAAACTCTCTTTATGGACTTAAACTGGAGACCACCTTCATAAGATCGTAAAACATAGTCAAAGGGAGAAAAAGATGATGGATTTATTATCTACAAGAATAGAGCAAAGGAATAAAATGCTTTATTTCATTCTTAAAGGTTCAATTTTCATTTCAGTGAATTTAACAGATTGTAAGAAATTATTTTTTGTTTTGAATTTTAAAAAGTTAATTATGAATGATTTCAACTCCCCCCAATAATACAATAGCATTTACATATGAATAGTCAAGAGTAAACTTATGTTACATTTTTCTATATTTTTTCTGGTCTGCCTTTTTAAAAGAAATACTGTGTTATAGATACCTTCTCCCCCTCCTGCCCTCCACAATAGCAGCCTCTGTCTTGAATCTGATATACACCACTGCAATGTGTATTGTGAAGATTTATAATATCTACTCTTTCTTTCTTACCTAAATGTTGTATTACTCTACATCCTTTGTATAAAACAACTTTATTGAGATATAATTCACATAACATGTAATTCATCCATTCAGAGTGTACATTATAGTGGCTGTTGGTATATTTACAGATATTTGCAACTGTCACCACAATTTTATTTTAGTCACCTCAGGAAGGAATCCTGTGCCATTTAGCTATCAGCCCTATTGTTCCATCAATCTCCCCTGCCCTCAGCTACAAGCAATCACTAATCTAGTTTGTGTCTCTATAGATTTGCCTATTCTAGACGTTTCCTACCAATGGAACCATATAATACATGGTTTTTTGTGACTGGCTACTTTTACTTAGCATAACATTTTCAAGATTTGTCCGTGTTGTAATATTCCATTGTATGGACATACCACAATTATCCATTTATCAGCTGACGGACATACGGGTTGTTTCATCTTTTGACTATTATGGACGACACTCACATACAGATTGTTCTGTGGACAGCTGTTCTCATTTTTCTCAGGTGTATTTCTAGGACATAGCATTGGGTTTTGATACATGGAGATTGAGCTGATTTTGACTGCCATACAGTGCTACGTTGCATAAGTAAACCTTGTTTTACTACCCTCTTCTCCTGCTAATGGACAATTTGGTGGTTTTTTTCTCTTTGTCTTCTGCTCACAGTGCTGCAGTGGTGTCCTGGCATGTGCTCCCTTGTGCAGACACAGGGACTCTCAAGAGAAGACCTCGATAGGTGGAGGATGAACATTTCTGTAAACCTTCCAGATGTTGGCAAACCGCTCATCAATGTTGAGGCAAACCTATTCACATTTACTGGCAAAATAAACTTTTTGTTTGTTTGTTTGTTTTGAGAGAGACAGAGAAAGAGAGGGAACAAGTGCAGGGAGGAGGGGAGGAGAGAATCTTAAGCAGGCTCCACACCCAGTGCAGAGTCTGACATGGGGCTCGGACCCACAACCAGTGCAGAGATCATGACCTGGGCTGAAATCAAGAGTCGGGTGACACTCAGCTGACTGAGCCATCCGGGAACCCCAAGATAAACACTCTTATTTCTTCATATTTTCCCAAAATGTAATGGTCTCTGACAACTCTTTTTTTTGCCATTGTGATAAAGATAAATTTCATCAGTTTGCTTCAATGTGCATTTTTCCATTATTAGCAAAGTTGAGCATATTCTTGTGTTTACTGGTTCTTCCCATTTGCTCTGCAGTGAATTGCCTTTTTATAGCTTTTGTTTTCTACTGGGTTATAATTTCTCTCTTATTAATTTGTAAAATCCTTTTTAGATATTATTGTTTTATCTGTTAAAAAGAAATTGAAGATATCTTCTGGTCTAAAGTGTTTATCCAGCTTTTTAAAAATTAAAAAAAATTTTTTTCTCCAGTTTTATTCAGATACAATTGACAAACCATTGTTTAAGTAAGGTGTAGAATGTGATGATTTGGCGCACTTACATAGTGCAAATAATCATCACAATAGGGTTAGTTAGCATACCCATCACCTCACATCATTTCCATTTATTTTTGTGGTGAGAACATTTAAGATATACTCTCTTGGCAACTTTTTAACTATAGTCACCGCACTGTGCATTAGATCCCCAGAACCTAGTCATCTGATAACTGACAGTTTGTACCCTTTGACTGACATCTCCCTATTTCCCTCACCTCGCAGCCCTGACAACCATCATTCTCTTCTGTTTCTGAGTTCAGTTTTTCTAGGTTTCACGTATGAGTGAGATCATATGTATTTGTCTTTCACTGTCTGACAAATTTCACTCAGCCTAATGCCCTCAAAGGCCATCCATGCTGTCACAGTGTTTCCCAACATTTTTTTAAAGATTTTATTCATTTATTTATTTATTCCCCCCCCCCCCCCCCCCGCTTTTTTTAAAGAGAGGGAACACAAGCAGGGGGAGTGGGAGAGGGAGAAGTAGGCTTCCTGCTGAGCAAGGAGCCTGATGCGGGACTCTATCCCAGGACTCTGGGATCATGACGTGAGCAGAAAGCAGAGGCTTTAACCCACTGAGCCACCCAGGTGCCCCTATTTATTTATTTTAGAAAGAGAGAGAGCAGGGAGAGGGGCAGATGGAGAGAGAGTCTTAAGCTGACTTCCGGCTGAGTGCAGACAGAGCCCAATGTGGGGCTTGATCTCAGCACCATGAGATCACAACATGAGCTGAAACCAAGAGTCGTAAAATGCTTTTCATTCCACACTGGTTTTAATTTTTAAGATCAAGTTTATCAGGTGTCCTTCATAACATATATTTTGTATATTAGTTTAAAATCATTTCATCTCACAATGTTAGTCTCCTATTCTTTTTTCTGAAATGCTAGGTTTTGCTTTTTTACATTTAAGTCTGTAATTCATTTGGAATTGTGTGTGTGTTGTCTTGAAATGAGTTAAAAATTCAATTTCACCTTTTTCTATAAAGGTATCTATTTAGATATCTAATTGTCTTAACATGATGTATTAAATAGACTGTTCTTTCCTCATTGTCTTGAAATACCATTTTTGTCATATCCCAATATTGTGTATATATGTGTACCTGTATGTGTGTGTATGTGTGTGCATGTATTGGAGGGGGGGGGTGTTGGAAAAGGGGAGAGGTAAGGGAGATACTATTTCTGGACTCTTCATTCTGGTCTGTTTATCTATGACTGTGGTAAAACCACTTTATTTATTTTAGCTTTATAGAAAATCTTATTATCTGAGGAGGTGAAACCTTCCTCTTCCCCCCTCCTCTTCTTTATCTTCAACATTATCTAGGCTATTCATGGTCTTTTGTTATCCCATATATATTTTAGAATCATATCACAATTGATAATGCAAACTTGTTCCAGAAAAAAGCCTGCTGGTGTTTTTCTTATAATTGTATTAAATTAAGATTAATTTGGAGAAAATTGATTAACTTTAGACTTTGTTGAGATAAGAACACAATCTAACATTCCAAGAGCAGCCATTAAAAAAAAAGAAATGAGAAAAAAAATTAGAAATGGACCATGTAACTCCTAAACCAGTCCAAAGCAAAAAGGAAATAAAGAAAAACCAATCTAGTCTACTATTGACATTTTCACACTCAGATAAACCATTTTGGAGGCATGGAGGGCCTGGACTTGTATATGACACCTCCCCACAAAAGAGCAAACATTAAACAATATCAAACAACAAAAACACCCAAATCTGTTATAACCATATCAATATTAACAAAAGGTTGCAAGGCACAAAACTGTACCAAGACTAAAAAAGACCATAATTTTATGATAAAAGGAAATATTTACCAGCAGTAATATATGTGCTATATGTATCATTGATTTGTAATCCTAGCATGAGATCAAAATATAAAAAAAAAAAACCCTGACAGAATTACAAAGAGAAAGTAACAAACAGACAACCATATATATTGCTTCCTTTTCAAATCCAGCTGTACTTTTAGTTAAAAGCTGTGCTTAGTGCCTAGTTATTATCTTAGGGTATGCACTCACACATGCACATCTACCTTTAGTGGTTTTTTAGTGTTCTTATATTCTCTTCCACGTTCTTGCCCTGTCACTCTAGTTTCTGGAGCTTTAATACTATTTTATCTGCCGACTCTTGCACATGGTAGATTGACTCCTTGAGTATTTATAATGATTTTCACTGCAGGCTCATCTTTAACAGACATGCTCTTCCTAACCCCACCCCATCCCAGAAATCCTCTTGGCTTGGGCTATGAGACCAGAGAGGTGCATTTGCTTCTGCCAAGTACCTCAGAAGTATCACCAGCTTTCAGACTGTATTATGTGAATTTCTTGGTGCAGGAACTCTTGGAAATAGCCTAGTATGGATTTGGATGCCTGAACAACACAAGGGATAGATAGGTAGGGTGACCAACGGTCTTTGTTTGCCTAGAATGGAGGGGGTTTCAAGGATCCAGGACTTTCAGATTTCAAACCGAGATAGTCCCAGGCAAACTCTGACATATGATCATCTTAAGTAAAGGTCTGCTTCCAACTTTTCTCCCCCAGAGAGAAGTGGTTTTCCCACCCAAATCTCAGGCAGAGCCAGATAAGCTTCTATGTCATGCCCCTAATAAGGATAGTATGGAGTCCACCCTTCCAATGAAGCTGCCACCCTTGGAAGCTCCCAGCTTTATTCCAGAGTCTTGGTTCCTACTCCCTTCTCACCTGCTTGAAAGGCCCTGTCTCCTGTCCCTGCACAGACACCCTGACCCCACTATGGCTCTTCTGATCCATTAGCTTGTGTGCTTCCAACTCTTGTTTTAGGTCCACCTTAATTTCAGGCCATTGTGTGTTCTTGTTCTTCCTTGTGAGCTCACGGTGCATTCAAACATGTTATTTTGTTACACTTTTGCAGCATTTTCTGTCTTTATAGTTAGAGCGTGGTCATATTATCTTCATCTGCCATCTCGCCAAGACCAGAACTCCTCCTGTAACAAATTTTTACCAGCCTGCCCAGCCCTGCACAACACAGCTTGTATCGTCGGTAAGTATAGAGAGTTCTAAATGATTCAAGTGAATAGGATTGCCAAAGAACAGACATTGGATAACTTGTGTCTATTGGTAAGGGTTCTCCAAAGAAACAGAACCAACAGGATATAAATAAGAAGGGGTTTATTATAGGAATTGGCTCACACGATTTTGGAGGCCCAGAAGTCCCACAATCTGCTCTCTGTGAGCTGAAGAACCAAGAAAGCCAGTGATGTAATTCAGCCTGAGTTCAAAAGCCTGAGAACGGGGACCAGTGGTGTTAAGTCCTGGTCAGAATCGAAGGCCCAAGAAACTGTCCTAGAGCGAAATAAGATGGAAGTCCCAGCTGAAGTGAAGAGAGCAAGTTCACGCTTCCTCTGACTTCTTTTTCTATTCAGGGCCTCAACAGATTGGATGACGTCTACCCACATCGATGAGGGCAATCTTTTTAACTCCACCAATTCAAATGCTAATCTCTTCTGGAAACACCCTCACAGACATACCCAGAAATAATACTCTACCTGCTATCTGGGCATCCCTTAGCTCCGTCAAGTTGACATACAAAATTAACCATCACAGCATGATTCACCATTTCTATAAATTATTTCTAAAACTATGCCGTGCCGTAGAAAACATATTATTTAGTAAAACAGATACAAGAAATTCTTGTTCATGGCCTTGGTAGTCAAGAGAAATCATGCAAACTGTTTGGCCAGGGATATATCAGCAAGGGGATTTATTAAAAATGCCAATATTGATCAGTTCTCCAGCTCCCTGTGTATTTTTCCCTCCCACCACTAGGGCCGTGACCTGTGGCTGAGTCAAAACTGTGGCCCATTCTGAACTGTTGGCTCAGGAAAAGGTAACCCATCTAGAAGGAAAGACAGAGGCGAAGTGTGCGTGGACCTTAACAGTATAGAAATTCTTCTGCTGGGCAAGATCCACACATCCTCACTAAAAATAACAGAGGCGCCCATCTATATAGTAACCGGACTTATTCCCTGAACAGAAAGAACATATTACTTTTCAAGAAATTTGAAGAAAGGAAAAAAAAATCTTGAAAATAAGATAATCTCACCAAAAGTAAGTCTCTGAGGCTATAAAGGTTTCGGTGTGAAACAAGATACACCTAGAGAGGTAAATAATATGTACCATGTATATTGCTGTTCTAGCCTTGATCATTCTACACATCCTGAGATCTTGAAATTTCGAGCACTGGAGCCAGGTCCTGTGAATAAGTAAGCACTTTTCACTTCTATCTCAACCTTTGGCAGAGAGGGCTTTGCTCCTGAAAGATGTCATGGAATGATGGATAAATGGCATTCAGGAGGGTATTTGGCTTTGGAAGCTAAACCAGGTATGCTGGTTCCATCACCAACAGCCATGGACTCTTCCGTGTTCACAAATCTCAAATTTCCTCCAGGTTCCTACCTTTTCCCCAGGTGGCTCTGGTAAAAATCCTGATCATCTTGGTCAATCACTGCAGTGCCATTTTCCCAGCCAGTAAGTGGGTAAGGGTAGGGAATGTGATTGAGCCAGTGAGAATTAAGAGGCAATCTGGTGGGAATTTTCTAACAAAGGCATCCTTTTTTAAAATAGGACAAATGATAGTAAACAACGCTGTCCTTTGACTCGGACTTCGTTGTTTGCCAGTAATGCTTGTAGTCTTGGAAGTCATCTCCCAAATTGGACGAGGAGTTTGTCAAAGACAAGGCCGCTATGCTGAGTTTGGAAGAGTGCAAAGAAGAAGGAACCAGGGTCTTGGTGTCCTTGAGTAGCTTTATGGAGCCCCCCTAGAGCCACCTGATGCTAGGACTTCTTGTTATATAAGGTTATATTTGTCCTTGCTGTTGAAGCCAGATGAGGTGGGATTTTATGTTATTTATAGCCCAAGTCATTCTAATTGAGACAATAGCAATCTTCGAAGGTCTTGGCTTAATCACCACTCAGCTGTCCCTTCATAAGATTTGGAGTACAGGGGCAGAAAGGCTTTGAGAGGTCTTCTAACTTCCCAGACAGCCTAGTATGGGGAGGGATGTTAGATGTGAAATGAGGAGGCTGGAAGGTATGACATCAAGGCTATTTCTAGCATTCTATCTGAGGCTCGAAACTCCATTACCTATTTCAACAGAACCTTCTAACTCTGCTGGAGGTACCCACTAGCTGATCGTTCGATGTTCAGGCTGCTGTGGTTTAATTAGTAATGGGGCTCTTGCCTGCATCAAAAGTACAAAATTCTCCATTTTTTTCTTTTCTCCTGTGGTACAAACACTGTCCAAGATGCTTGACACTGCAGGGAGGATAGAGGGATGCGGAAAATCTGTTTATTTGGCACCTTCACCCCCAGGCAATGTTGGAGTCTAAGAGGTTGCTCTGCTTGTTCTGCAATTTGAAGAAGGTGGGAAACTTTCTCCAACTTTTCCTGAGTGAATATAACACAGTTCTAAGCGACTGATGACTGCCAAATAAGAACCTGATCTTTTGTTTTGTTTTGCTTGCTTGTTTGTTATTTTCTCTTAAAACTGGAAACAGCTGATGGCCAAAGAAATCAAGCTTCCAACTGTGAAGCTGTTGTGGACACACTGAGGCAGTCCTGGGGGCTGCCTAAATTCCAGGGCAGCAGGCGAGATGTCTACATGAGAGTGAAGGACGTGGGCCAGAATTTCCTTCCTAGGAAGGCTGTGCTCTAAAAGTTCATGCCGAAATAAAAAAATACCCAAGAGAACAGAGACCCATCCTTCCTTCCTATTACTCCCTCCAACCAGTTGTAACAACCACAGAAGTCTGGCTGCAGGTGGGATCCATGATATGCCCCATTACCATAACTCCACTGCATCCCGTTTTTCAAAGACCAGAGAGGAAGGGTGGGGAACCAGAGGTATGGGGAGTGGAAGGGATATTCTAGAACTGAGCAATATGTATCAGATTGTGCCCAGGAATTTTTTATGGAGATTCAGAAAATGCTCCCTTAGTATCACTGCTGTCCCTAACTTGCAGATGGTGTTCACATCTGCAGCTGGGCTGCTGAGTCTGACACTGGCTAGGTCTCTGGACTGGAGCAAACAGGGTGGGAGGGAGGCTAGTCCCTCACTCGTTATGATTTTCTTCTGATGATAATTGGGATGGACTCTGGTAGGGGATGAAAGTGTGAAAAAGGGCTCAAGGGTCTCAGATTCTTTCTCTATCTTCAGCTTTCTTTTGTGGCAACGTTAATCAACTGTCTTTTGTTCTAGTTACACTTGCTGCAGTCCAACTAAATAGTGGAGATTTAAAAATCAAACAAAAAGGTAATCACCCAGAAATCAGATTTAAATCTTCAGTGACTAAATTTGCTTTGTTAGATAAATAAAGGTGTGGAGAAGCTTTTTCTTCTAAGGCTACTAAACAGTTACAGTTAGTTGGCACAAACAGGTTTGAGGCTGTTTGCATTGAGTGATCTAAAACCCACCTCGCATGTAGAAACAGGCTGTATTTACTTTGAGTTCAGGCCTCTTGCAATTGCTCAGAAAACCAGAAACAATTCCTCGATCTGATTTGGAAGACCTGATGCTTTTCTTACTAATTGTTAAGGCTCAAAAGAACACAAACTTGCTTTTGGTTGGATTCCCAAATACCACCCCCGCATCAGGAAAATGAGAAGACAAATTTGACACGGGAGCCCAGTGCAGGCAAAAATTACAATGCATGTCACACTGTCATTTTACAAAGTGACTTTTTAAAATAGAAAATAAATAAATAAAGCCAGAAAAACCCCACAGAGACATGTTAATGCCTCAACCTGGAACAATAAAGCTCCGTTAAAAACACTTGCCATTAGCCACCATCTGCTGTCAGCAATTGGGGGTAATCTTTATGTCCTCTTGACAGCTTTGCCTCATTCCTTAGCCCCTTGATGAAACAAAGACTCCGACGTGGACCAGACATTTAGGGGTAAGGATCCCTGCCTTACCTAAGGATCAGTTCTGCTGCTTTTCAGCACTCTGAGCTTGGTGACCAATATTCAATAATCTGTTCAGAGTTTTCAAGACTACGTATTGAATTAGAGAAAATCTGCTAGCCATATTTCCTTTGCTCATTTCCACTCATAATGCTTAGTGGGCTCACTCTCCTTGATGCATTCTGGGATTTGGGAAAATAAGAGAACTACGTTCTTACTCTGCTCTGATAAATGAGGAAAGCTGTGTGCAGCAACGAGATTCTCTTGATCAGGACGCTCCCAGAGCACCTGCATTTTTCTCCCATTTGAACATGCGCTGGTAGACTATTTAGTAAATATAATTCTTGTTCACACCAAAGGTAAACTTATCTTCTCTTTCTAGTACTGTGGGCTAGGTCTTTAAAAATACCAGCAAGATCAATGGCAGAGTCACATGCTCCCTGACAATTTGGCAAAGAGCTCTTGTGCAGATAGAAGTACAGAGCAAAGGAAAAAATGCTATTAATATTCTGAGTGCCTTCAGACCTCTGTTTCCATCTTTCAGATGTAATCTTACTGCATAAGAGGAATATGACTAGAGCAGGGAATGCAGTATAGGTAGAATGTGTGAATGACACACACTTGTCCTTTACTCCCTATGGCCGTTTTCCCTATCTAGCTCTCCATGGTGCCACTGAGCCACAAAATGCACTTTGGTTTTTCTAGAATAGACCTTCTCCAGTTTTTGGACTACATGGACTTCTTTGAGACAAAGTTCCTGTATTCTTTTGTGAACCGGCTTTTTATGGTAGAGGAAATGGACAGAGGGCATAGGAACAGTCATAGGATAGGTGATTTCTTCAATAGTCTTCAGTCCCAAGGGTAATGCACACTGATCCATTCCAATCATGCTTGTTGTGGTAATGCCCTATTACTTCATTTTTGGCTTCATTTTAGCTCTATCCAGAGCACTCACAAATCTCTTGGGAAGGAGTTGCTCTAGACGCATGAATTACCCAATCTCTTTTTTTTTCTTTTTCCTTTTCCTTTTCTTCTCTTTTCTTTTCTTATTGTTCTTGTCTTGTCTTCTCCTCTCCTCTCTTTTCTTTTCCCATCTTCTCTTCTCCTCTTTTCTTCCCTTCTTCTTTCTTCTTCTCTTTTAAATTTTAAACTCGTTGTGGACTTCATTCAGACCAAAAATGTCACCCTATACTTGTCTACTGGTTGTCTAAAGGTCTCCGGACAACCAGTAGAAATTATTCTAAAGAGTGAAAACCACTGCTCTGGGAATTACTGTTATCTTGAAAGATTCCAGTAATAAGCATTTTGCATAGGTATATGATTTATCCATCAGAACTTTTCTTCATCTACTTGTACCATATGTTTTCTTTTATAACAACATGGAGAAATTCCGTAATACCTTTGATAAGGGGGTTTATTGCAATCCCTGTGGTATATCTACTCAGTCTCATGGAGAATAAAAATGGTAGCTCTCCACTGTTTGGGGTTTATTGCAATCACTGTGGTATATCTACTCAGTCTCATGGAGAATAAAAACGGTAGCTCTCCACTGTTTGGAGTATTGCTCAAACTCAAAGAATGCTTAGTCTCAGTGCAAATCAATAATCATAATTCCCAGGAAAGAATATGATCAAGTTAATTTTCACCATTCAGTATGAAACACCCCACTTAATCAGAGGTTCACCTCATGTTCAGGTGGCCTTGTTTATGTCCAGACCAGTCACCATTTTCATCAACTTTATCAACATCATCATCATCCCAATACTTATTATAGGCCCTGTTATGAGCATTTTACATATATAAACTCAGTTTAATTGTACCAACAACTTCATGAGATAGACACTATTATTATGATAATATCTATTTTATAGGTATTTGATAGTACCTATTTTATAGGTATTTGATACTGTCATATGATAGCATCTATTTTATAGGTATAGCTATCTATTTTATAGGTAAGGAAACTGAGGAAGAGAAAGGTTAAGTTACTTGCCCAAGGTCACTCAGCTAATGTTGGAGGAACCAAAATATTGGCTCAGGACCCATGCTATTAAATGATGGTATATTGATACATCCTTGTTGGCCCTGGCTTATCAGCCATCCCTAATTCAACCAGATAGGCTAATTAAGGTGATAATGCTCCAATGTGTCCTGTCTGCCTCTTGATGTGGCAGTTAAATCTTTAATTGCTGGATCATTGGGGAAGTTCTGGGGTCCTTTGGAAAGAGCTGGGGCAGCCTCAAGAGCTGTTTTTCAATTGGTAAGGAGGAAGTATTTTACTGTTAATAATGGGTCGTTCCCAGTGATATGTGCAGCCCTCTGAATATGTCTGCATATTCATTGTACTCAAATTCTGCTTACTTTTCCTTAATGGAAAGTCCTGTTTCCTCTAACCACAAATAAAGGTGCCAATTATAACACTTCTTTTCCAATACATACACACCATTTCAGTAATGCACCACTTGTACTATTTGTACTATATACTTAGGAGCAAACAAAACCTACATGGGGTATCTTTGGAGCCTATATCTGAAATTAGTGTAGAAGTTATCTCAGTTGAAATTAGATCGGATGAGATTCGTTCAGACAGTGAAGTTAGATGTATAACTCATTTTCAAAGATGATTATTAAAAAGGAGGAATATGTTCTAAGGGCCAGACAGCATCACATTTTGCATTTACAAAGCATAAGTCTAGGGGCACCTGGGTGACTCAGTTGGTTAAGTGTATGCATTCGGCTCAGGTCATGGTCTTGGCATCCTGGGATCAAGCCCCATGTCAGGCTTCCTGCTCAGTGTAGAGACTACTTCTCCTTCCCCACTCGTTCTCTCTTTCTCACTCCCTCTATCTCAAATAAATAAGATTTAAAAAAAAGAGAAGTGTAAGTCTATTTAACAATCCAGTAGAGCCCAGCCACACTCTAAGTAGAGCCCAAATGGAACAAGTGGAGGAATCAAATATAGAAATTATTTACAGAGTTCATTTAATGAGATTAGAATGAAAGGATGAATCAGGTGTATACAGATGTAAAGCTGAAATTACCACCCAACATTTTAAACACTTGCACTGACTTATGTTACTGAGTGCAAATAATTCACCCTAAGGAGAAAACTAACTACTATAGGAGTGACTACAACAAAACTGAAAAAAATGTCCATCTCAAGCCCCATGTTGTAATCAACTTTTGCATACAAGATCCATAATTACACAAGCAGAAGAACTGACTTGCTCACCCAGATATAAATCCATAACAGCATCACCTCTTCCTCAAACTGAGGGAGCCATTGTAACTTGGACAAAGTGAAGCACCTTCTTCTTTTTACGCCCTTAGAGTTTCATTAGTTGGAAGTTCAAGGTCCTAAACTGACAAGAGTTTTAAAAAACCATCATGACTACCCAGGGCAGTAAAAGCCATATTTTCCGTTGTTTTCCCTTCATCTATCAGAAAAGATGCATTGTGGAGATTCTATGAGGTCCTACAGCAGACAGGATTCTGGTTAATTCCAAGGGTCACACAGGCAATTCTTCTGGAAATACTTAGAGTTCTGAGAAGACGACTTTGAGGAAGTAAGGAGGCAAGTCTCATAGACATGTTACTTTGAGAAACCTTGGAGCCAGTCACCCTCACTTTTTTAAAACTATAATTAACAAGCTGAATGGGATAGCTTGAAATTGCCTCCAAGTATTAAACTGCAGGGTGATGAAAGGTAGTCTTTCTCATTGAAATGGTCCCAAGAAAGTCTGTTTTTGTTTGTGTCCAGTTCTCCACGAATAGCTGATAAGCAGCAGCAATTGTCAAAGATGCCAGATGGAAACAGGTTTGAGCCAATCTGACATGGCTGCTCTTCTCACATGCCAAGACTTGACATTTTTCATGCTGTGCCTGAATTATATGCCCAGAAGGACTTAGGTCCTCTCTTCTGATAGCCTTGTACCTTATACCAACTCTAAGTCTTAGAAGAAATAAGGAAAATTTACAGTGTTGAAAATGGCCCGTTTGTGACAAACACTATTGCTCAGCTCATTCTCTCCTCCAGTAGAGAACATTCCCTTAACCTCAAACATGCCAGCTCTTCATAAACCACTCCCCTCTTGGGGATGAGAATATGGCCCACCCCAAGACTTAAATCCTGGTTACAAGCTGATGGGATACTATAATACTATAATTAGAGGGAACCCAAGCTTCAGGTTAAGACTTACTTCCTTGACTTTGAAAGATAAAGGTCATTCTGGTTGGACATATTCCATTCTTGGGGACTATTTTCTTCTCTCTTTATTAGAACTACAGTGTTTCAAGTGAGGACAACAATGAATAATGGCCAGGGATAAAGATAGAATTGAGGTGTAAGAAAAAGCTAGCCATCACTTCTGAACCTTCCATTGTCATCCCAAGGCAATTTGAAATAATTTCTATCCTAGGATAGGGGAGAAAACTCTTGTCATAATCCAATCAATCTTAGGGGCTTTCTTCCCCCTCATCCCCTAAAAATTGTCCACTAAAAGAATCTGAGAAACCCTTCTGGTGGGATATTTGTACTGCAACATATCTAGCTTTGTCAAAACTTTATTTATTTGTATAAATTAATGAATCTTTAAGAGGTTGTTCAGTTCAACCAGCTCATTCTACCAACGAAACCAAGGCCTCTAAGAGAGTGAGTAATTTACCTAAGATCCCAGCATGAGAGCATGGGAAAGCTGGTATTCAACATCAATTCTCAGTTTATTATGAGTTTAAATTCTGAGTTTATTATGACCCCATCCCTGAGATGCAACTCACCACTCAATAATAATCCAAGTTATAGTAGCAACTTCCAATCCACAGAATGGGAAAAAGATTTGATAAATAGACATCCATGTCAGAGGAAGTAGAAGAATCTGGGGGGAAAAGGCTCCATATGACTTTGTTCTCTACATTCACATATATACATTTTTCAAATAATTTACTTTTATATACTGGGCACAATTTTACATTCAACAGGAGACAGAAGTAGAGTGTGTTTCCAATTTAAGGTCGACTCAAGATAGGTCATGGTTAGAATTCTGTTGGCAAGCTAATTGACAACATATGTTTGAAGTTAATGACAAGATACTCATTGCTTGTTTCAGATGCCCTGTAACTCAAGTCCATTCATGATCCAGGACTCTCCGAGCCACAGACGCAGCCATCACACAACAAGAATAAAATCTGAAGGCTAATTTACTTGGCTAAGCAGTTCAATAGATTGTTATCCCGATTTTTTTTTCATATTTTATTTATTTATTTGACAGAGAGAGATCACAAGTAGGCAGAGAGAGAGAGAGAGAGGGAAGCAGGCTCCCTGCCGAGCAGAGAGCCCGATGCGGGGCTCGATCCCAGGACCCTGAGATCATGACCTGAGCCGAAGGCAGCGGCTTAACCCACTGAGCCACCCAGGCGCCCCTATCCCGATTTTTTAAAAATGTATAAATTAGCTTTTATTCATCAGAACATCTTATGTAATAGAAAAATGTAATGTCCAAACTTTGAATTAAGGTAAAATATACATATAAAAAAGTGCATATGAGGCTTTGGTTTGATGAACCATCACAAATCGAACACGGTCATATAAGCAACACCTAGATGAAGAAACAGCGTATCACTAGCATCCCCTTTGGAACTCTTTTCAGTCCCTAACAACCAGACCCCAATTCCTAGTAACCACCCTCCTTTCTTCTATCCACCTACACTAGTTTTGTACATACAAATGGAATGATACAGTATATGTTTTGGGGTCATCTGAGTTCTTTTGCTCAATTTTGTGCTTGTGAGGATTACCCACATTGTCACATCTATTTGTAATTGTTCATCTATCCTGCAACTGTATCACATTTATTTAACCATTCTATGCTTGTTGGGTATTTGGATAGTTACCTTAAAGATTTTTTATTGTGTTGAATTGTTTGCAAAAACATTAACTCAAAGGTAATAAACTCACCTTTTAGAAGTAGGAGAGCTTTAGAAGCTCACACTATGGAATTATTTTCCAAAATCTAGTGTATATATTTCAAGGTGTGTGTGCCTTTGGATTTACTGTCCTCCTGACCAACAGTTTCTATTGAGTCTTTCGGTGGTTAGAACCTGAGCCTGACAGTAAAGAGCCTTAACATTGCATGCTCCAGTCAAAATGACTGGCTGAATTATTGTGACATTAGTAGCAGGTAATTCATTTCCCATGTCACTGCTCTTCACCTTCAGCTGGTAGCCAAGCCTTTTCAAAAACCCTAACTTGTTTGACCTGCTCCCAGTTATAGTGCATTTCAAGCTCTTCTGTATAAAATGCAGTCTTGTCAAAAGGGAAGACACCTGCTCCCAGCAGGAGGGTTACTCACCGACTGCCAAGTCCTTTGTTACAGTGCTAAAAACGAAATGATCTTTCCATCTGGAAAGTGTCTACCACCATGACTGCCGGCCTTGGTACAAGAAAGAGGCAGAGACACATGAGAGGCGGGTGCTGGGAAATGGATTTTGATGAGTTCTCGATACTATGATTTTAAAGCTAATTTTCTCTGAAGGAGAAGCCTTTACTTCCTGGGTGTCCTCAGCAAAATGCACATATTTCTAGGTCTGTTTTCTTCTTTTGTGACCCCAATTCTAGCTCATTTACTTCTTCTTACCTATTTAAAAATTTTTAAAAGCCTCATTCATTCTCACTTTTTCTCTAAAATATTCTCCTTCATGGAAAGGAAACTCTTTTCTTCAAGGCAGGGGAATCTATTGAGCTGCCTCTCTGCTTCACTGTGCTCCCCAGCAGCATGGGACCCTGGACCATGGGTCCTCTGGCCAGTGACAGCTATATCACACAGACACATGGGTCAGTCCCTTTGCAGTCTGGGCCTGTGGAAGGAGGCTCCACTTCCTAGGCCTTATTTAACACTGTAAGCTGAGTCATTTGATGGTTAGTTGGATGCAGGTTTTCATACCAGCCCCCTTCTTTCTGATTGAAAATTATCAGTGTCCCCACAATTTCCAGCTGCCTGTTCTTCAGAGTCAGGAAGAAGCAGCGGGCTTCTGAGAAGGTTGACTTTATTTCTATCTCCACTGGGTTGTTCTCCGAACTTAGATGTATACTGTTTTCAGGTGGTAGATTATTTTTAAGTCACACAATGGAAAATGTGCACCAACATAAAGAGAGGATTTTAATTAAAAATTTAAAATATTTTTCAAGATTACTACTCTCCACTGAAACTCATTTAAAAGAACTTTAAGATTTTAACAGGTAACTATTTATTTTTTTTAAAGATTTTATTTATTCGACAGATAGAGATCACAAGTAGGCAGGGAGGCAGGCAGAGAGAGAGGGGGAAGCAGGCTCCCTGCTGAGCAAGAGCCCAATGCGGGGCTCGATCCCAGGACCCTGGGATCATGACCTGAGCCGAAGGCAGAGGCTTTAACCCACTGAGCCACCCAGGCGCCCCTGGGAACTATTATTTGATGTAATTGTTTTGGATGGGATAAAGGGCACCGAGTTTGATGCTTTAAGATAGGATGGTACTGAAGGGAAATAAAAGTGAAAATGAACTTTTGAGACATCATCAAGATAAAAAATTTCTACACAGCAAAGGAAATAGTCAACAAAACAAAGAGGCAACCCATGGAATGGGAGAAGATATTCACAAATGACACTATAGACAAAGGGCTGATATCCAAGGTCTATAAAGAACTTCTCAAACTCAACACCCAAAAAACATAATCAAGTCAAAAAGGGGCAGAAGTCATGAGCAGGTTCTTCTCCAAAGAAGACATGCAAATGGCTAACAGACACATGAAAAAATGCTCATCATCATTAGCCATCAGGGAGATTCAAATCAAAACCACATTGAGATACCACCTTACACCAGTTGGAATGGCAAAAATTGACTAGGCAAGAAACAACAAATGTTGGAGAGGTTGTGGAGAAAGGGGAGCCCTCTTACACTGTTGGTGGGGATACAAGTTGGTGTAGCCACTTTGGAAAAGAGTGTGGAAATTCCTTAAGAAATTAAAAATAGAGCTACCCTATGACCCTGTAATTGCACTACTGGGTATTTACACCAAAGATACAGATGTAGTGAAAAGAAGGGCAACCTGTACCCCAATGTTCATAGCAGCAATGGTTGCAGTTGCTAAACTGTGGAAAACAACAAGATGCCCTTCAACAGACGAATGGATTAAGAAGATATGGTCTGTAAGGGCCTATTTAGCCAGAGAGATGCCATCTTGGATATACAGTCATTTTGTTGTTTATGCAGTGAAACTTAAACTGACTCTGCCCCCCCACCCCAGGGGACTTAACTTAAAAGCAAGCCCAGGAAACCAGTCTCAGGTAACAAAGCCCAAATACAAGGATGGGTCAATCAGTGGGGGTGCTTACTGTCTCCCTAGCTACCAAGGAGTGTGGGTCCCACCTTTTGGGCTCCAATTCTGACAAAGGTGATAGGCTGGTTCAAATATCTACTAGGGTAAGTTGTAATTCAATTGGTCATTTATGTGTGATCTAGCATGACTGTGCAGCTTTCTCTGTGTGTTACAATTTCATTGGCCACCTGTGCGTGGGAGGCCCAACCACATGGCCTTTTTCCTTGAAAGCTAGTCTGTAAGACACAGAGAGGTCGCCTCTTTGCAAGAGACAGTCCTGGCCAGTCAGTTTGATTCTTGATGCTTGGCTTGAAATGAAGCTTTACTTGACCTTCGCTTTGTATCAGTCTCATTCCTTTGACCATGAACCTAAGAGGTCCATATATACAATGGAGTATTATGCCTCCTTCAGAAAGGATGAATACCCAACTTTTGCATCATCATGGGTGGGACTGGAAGAGATTGTGCTAAGTGAAATAAGTCAACAGAGAGAGTCAATTATCATATTGTTTCACTTATTTCTGGAAGATAAAGGATAGCATGGAGGACATTAGGAGAACGAAGGGAAAAATGAAGGGGGAGAAATCAGAGTGGGAGATGAAAGACTATGGATTATAGAAAACAAAATGAGGGTTTTAGAAGGGAGGGCAGTGGGGGGGATGGATGAGCCAGTGATGGGTATTAAGAAAGGCTTGGACCGCATGGGGCACTGGGTGTTACATGCAAACAATGAATCATGGAACACTACATCAAAAACTTGTGATGTACTATATGGTGACTAACATAACACAATAAAAAAATAAATAAGAAAATAGAAAAATTTAAAAAGGATAGGTATTAAGAAAGTAAAACAACGATTTAAAGGCATTCTATAAATTGTAAAATATGGCACAAATGTATTGTTATTTTAATTGACCTCCAGGAATTAAATGTTTTAAAATTATCTAAATGCTCTTGGCCTCCAGATTGAGTGTAATCCTAAAAAAAACAGTGACCACCAAACTACAAAACCGAAAACCTTTCCCCTGTAGAAGCTCGGTACTAATCTCTCACTCTGAATTTATTTCCTCAGAAGGTAAATAACCTCCCATGGGCTCCATCTTTGTATCCTATTTAATTAAAACAACACTAATCACCTACTAATCTAGCTCATTCTTAACAAAGTATTGTATTCTAACAAGTCTGATTGTTGTTGTTGTTGTTGTTTTAATTTGGTTTTCCTCGTCCAGGGAGGAAAAAAAGATGAGAAAAGGTAGGTATTGGTTTGAGGTCAGCAAGGAGATTTATGTAAGAAAACTAAAGTACCAGGGGAATCAACTCCATTTAGCCATAAAGCATTTCCCCCTGCAAGCTCAGGAAGGATTCCAATTATTTACAAACAGATAACATTGTGCAGCTCCCCCACTATTACAGATAAGTCACCAGAAAACAACTAGTTTGACAAAATTGCCCAGCAGCTCATTAACTGTACAGCTCTGCTAAATATCCACCATGGGCATCCCTCTGGAATTTGCTAAGGAAATGGAGGGTGGAATGATTTCCCCACCAGAATTCTGGAAGTCATGAAGTAAGAAGTAGGAAATGGTTGATATCACTGATGCACCAGTTCTATCAGTCGAAGGACTTGTTTTCAAGTTTGAGTGTGTGTGTGTATGTGTGTGTGTGTGTGTGTGTGTGTGTGTGTGTGTGTGTGGTTGAGAGAGAGAGGGAAAGAGAGAGAAATAGAGAAAGGACATAAATAGATGGTTAACATCCAGTAAGAGTAGCAGAATGCTCTGGACCCTCTGTGAATGAATGTTTTATTACAATCTGTCTAGGAGTAGGTCAGCTTAGAGATCACTAGAAAAAGGTGTCTCTTCTGGTTTAGTTTTTGAGATTAACATAGATACATTCCTATCGTACTACGGTACAATTGGGAAGGAATTCAGCCATACTAAGCCTGAGACTCTGAGACAGAATAAATGAGTCTAGGGGCACCTGAGTGGCTCAGTCATTAAGTCTCTGACTTCAGCTCAGATCATGATTCCAAGGTCCTGGGGTCGAGCCTAGTATAGAGTTCCCTGCTCAGCAGGAAGCCTGCTTCTCCCTCTCCCACTCCCCCTGCTTGTGCTCTCTCTGTCGCTGTCTCTCGCTGTCAAATAAATAAATAACATCTTTAAAATAAATAAATAAATAAATAACTCACTCTAGTTTAGCAGTGAATGTTTAAAATCCCACATCTTCTTTATCCATTCATCTGTTGATGGACATCTAGGTTCTTTCCATAGTCTGGCTATTGTAGACATTGCTGCTATAAACATTCGGGTACACGTGCCCCTTCGGATCACTATGTTTGTATCTTTCAAGCAACATATTTTCTGCTCCTCTACGATGCCTTCTCTACAAATAGTGGGAGACAGCCGGTCACTTCTATGTTTAGAGTGGGTGGGGGCAGAGTTGGGGGGCTCTTGGTGAATGATAAAATAAAGATACATCTCAAAATAAAAATTACAAAAACTGTTACAATTTAAATATTTGTATTTAAGATGTTAGCAATTTGAATACCGAAAATACAGTTTAATACAATTGTGCTGTTGCAAACATAATTAGAGGATTTATTTTAAAATTTAAATTACGGTCACCTATAAGTAGTTTAATCTGATAATGGAAAAAAAGCTTAAAATTATTGGATGAAGGTCATCTTCTTCCAATCCTATTAGTTCCTCTCTATAATTATATATATAAATAGCATCATTTGGCAATAATGTCTGAAATCTAAATTTCAGGCAGCCATGGTAATGGGGGGCTCAGGCCACAAGGACCTCTGCTGCTTTCATGCTCCTGATAGGCCATCACCTGACTTCATTTCTACCTGTTCATTATGCTGAGTAAGGTCTGAGTGTTAGAAGTGATTTGAGGAATGAAATGATTCTTACCCATGGTTCTCAAAGGCAAGTCTCTGAACTACTTGCTTCAGAATGATCTGGAATTACCATTAGAAATACAGATTCTGGTCTGGTGGCTCCGTTGGTTGAGCAGAGACTCTTCATTTCATCTCAGGCCATAATCTCTGGGTCCTGGGATAGACAACCCCCCAGGCTCTCTGCTCAGTGGGGAGTCTACTTCTCTTGCTTTGCCTCTGCCCTTCCCCCTGCTCTCTCTCAAATAAATAAATCTTAAAAAAAAAAAAAGAAATTCAGATTCTTGACTCCACTTGAGACCTTCTGAGTCAGAATCCTTGGGGTGAGGCTCAGAAATGTGCATTTATGACAATGCCTATGTGATTTCGGAGGCACAGAAATGTTTGAGAACCACTGAGCTATGGGCTGGGGTTGAGGGCAATGAGGGCTGATTTCAGATGTGACTACAGTTGCCACCTTCTGTGTGGAAATTCCACCTTATAATGGCTATACTTTAATTACTTATCTTCTATCCTTGGGGTCATCTGAACCAGTTCACTGGATTGAGAACAACTAGGGACATTTTGAACAGGCCAGTCTCAAAACCCATTTTTTTTTTTTTTTAAATATACCTGGTCTTGCTCTTATGATGAAACATGTGAAATGGACATTCTGGGCCCAAGAAGCTCTTGCAGTCTCCTCACTGGTGGGGTCTTGAGCCACTACTTCGAAGGAAACAAGACTTTCTCATCCAGAAAATGCTCCAGAGAACTATAAAAAATACTTGCACACCACCACTCTTGGCAGGAATTTAGCCTGGGGTGAGGGCCCACCAGGGCCATGCAGGCAGGGCTGTGCCATCCGAGTGGCCTCCCTCTACACTCTGCCTCAGCCTCAACTCCAAAAATACAGAGGCTACAATCCTTCCCAGGGAGTGAGATTGAAGTTCAGAGATTCATGGTCCATGGGAATATGCTATTCCTAAGAACCTGAACATAGGTCAGCCATCCTGCACCATCCATACACAGGCTGTATTTTACTTGGATAGAGAAAGAGTATGTTCAACAGGTGAAAAAAAAAAATAAGCCTGGCCCCTCCCATGGAAAAGACTTGGAAAGAGTCCAAAGAACGGAACTGGACAAGTCCTGGGAACTGTTTACAAGGAAGTGAGCTCTTACTTGGCATCCCAGATCACGCTGTTCCATTAACATAACCAGAGGGCAGAGTGTGCTGGCCACAAATAATTCTGTTAAGTTGAGTGCTGAGATGGCCATCCTGTTTGGTGGTCTTGGCTAAATTGTATCCCTGAATGAGAAAAAGGAGGTGAAAGCTGCAGGTAAACTATAAAGCAGGACATGTGTTAGTTGCTACTCTTATTAACAGCAATCAGTAAATTACTAGGTGATGTCACTTGCTAATTAATCATCTCTTTTGATGGAGGGATTCTGCTTGCTTTGGTCTGTTACCATGTCAAAACAAAGCTTTTTGAACCTATTAAAATTATACATTGTGCTGGCACTTGTTTTGATTCTGAATGTTACATTTCATATTATAAAAGTACTGCTGAGAAGTCTTATTTATTCCTCCCATCCCTTCCTCCCCACTGAAATCCTTCAAAGCCCAGCAAAAATGTCATCTTCATGGAGTCTTCTGACAGCCCTCTCTCCATCCAAAATTAAAAGCTCATTTCTCTGCATTCTGGAAACTTGTAATTTGTACCTCCTTTTAGCATTTCTGTCCCTCGCCTTATATGATAGCTGTTTCATGGCAGCCTCTCACTAGATAATGGTCTCTGGGAGGACAGGGGCCATGCCATCTCTGCTTCCGTAAGCTTACACCAGGGTTTGTAAATAGCAGGCATTCACGAAATGTCCACTAAATTCAAGTTTGTAGTCCATCGACAGAAGTCACGGACTGGCCAGGCACAGGCCAGAAATATCTACATTTTTGACATCATTGCCTGTTGGACTTCTGGCATTCCCCACGGCTATAAGCACATTGGACAGAGAGGCAGCTGACCTTTAAGAGGGGGCATACTCCCTCCAGTTTCCCATAAATGTTTTTCCATCATTTTTATCACCTGCCCGTCTTCCATAGACCCCCTTCTCACAGAGATACAATTTCCTTACCTTCCTTGATGTTGGTCAGGACTAAATGTCTCTAAGAACATGTGTGTAACTATGCTTATGGTGGGCGTGGTTCAGAACCAAAGACTATGTTTGCCTGAATAGATCATTTAGAGGTCAGCTGGTAATCAACTAGTTTGCTGTGCTCAATGATCGAGTTTAATTTTTAAGGCGGAAGATTATGATCTGATCATATTTGGTTAATTGTTTAAGGACTAGTGGCTTGAAGACTTCAGCCTGAAGTCAGTACAGATAAATGAATATAAAGAACACTTCATTCTTACTGGTCTGAGTTTCCAGTAGGGTGATACTTCAGAGTCTCCCTCCTTAATTACTCCTAGGAATCCACTCAGGGGTTTATAGGTTGACAATATTTTCTCTATGTTCTTTTTCTCTCCCACTTCCCACTTTTTCCTTAACTTGCTCTAGCCTGGTCTCTGATCCCCATCATGCTAGGGGCAGTTCTGATGCTGGCTTCCATGTCACCATGGGATATACTTCAGTGCTCTTTGTATCCAATCACTTGGTAATCCTTTTACAATTGACCATGCTCATGCTCCCTTTTTCCAGGTCTTTTATCCTTTGGTCACTATGATATCATACTTTTCATGTATTCCTGGTGGTCATCTGGTTTCTCTTTGTCCAAAGCTTCTCCTTGCATATCTCCCTTCACCTGGTGATTAATATTAGAGGCTTCAAGGCTGAACCCTGCTCTTCTTTCTTTCTTTTCTTGTGATTATATATATTCTTCTTAAGAATAATACTCATGTCCTTTAATTACTATTCATATGCCAGTGATACAAAAATATATTTATAGCACAGATCTTCTCTTTGGGCTCTAGACCATGTAGTCCATTACCTACCTGACATCTTCACTTGGATGTCTCAAGGGCATCCCAAGTTTAGTTGATCCCAAAACAAATTCACACCACCTCCCAAACCAATTTTTTCAGGGTTGTCTAGATAGAAAACATCACAAGCCACCCAGATGTGAGAAAACTGGAAGCCCTCTGCCTCACCTACCTACCCACCATATGGTTTCCATCACCAAGACTGATATTCTGTCTCCTAAATGTCTGGAAGCTGTCCCTTTGTTTCCATCTATGTCATCCTATACTGGTCCTAGCTACATAACCTATTTCCTAAACAATTCAGTAAGTCAAATGGCTTCCTTCATTTCATTCCTGTCCAGAGCCAGAATAATCCAAATGCAAACATAACTGTGCTTGAAGGCCCCATTCAGTGGCTTTCCCTTGTTCTTAAAGACTGAAGTCCCTGAAAAGGCAGTACAAGATCTGGCCTCCACCTACTTCCTTAGCCTCACTCATCAATACCCTGCCAGCACTCTCTGTGAGCCAACCATATTGGACCTTTTCACATTACATAGTGTTTTTTTTTTTTTTCTATCCACATATCTCTCTACTCCAAAACTGTCCCTCTTCAACTAATTATTTCTATTTCTTGGTTAGATGTCAACTGAAAATCACTTCTCCAGCAAGTCTTTCTTGACCTCATTTAGTGTGTCCTCTTTGTAATGGAACTAATTATAGTCTGTAATTATAAGTTCATTTTGTGACACATTTAATGTGTCTTTCCCACACTGTGGTTTTGTTCATTGTCCCATAGGACTGTCTCTAGCCCCTACATAATGCAGGGAATATATATATATATATATATATATATATATATATATATATATATATCCCTTTTAGGGGGTAAAGGTGTTACTTACCAAATTAGTGATCAGAAATATCAGAGCCCTAAGTCCAACCCAGCCAAACACCCTGTTATACTTCATCATGTCACTTCCCATTTCAAAGCAACACCATATGTAAATTGTCTACAGAACAAAGTTAATAGAAATGCTTCAATTGAGAATAAGAACGGATTTCTGTGTGCGGAGCTCCATACATCTCTACTCACACCCTAAATTTAAAATTCTTTTGTAGTTTCAAAAAGTAAACTGTCAGAGATGGACGGCTAATGGTAGACTATTTAAATTACTTTGGTGAAGCCATTAAAGAGAAACTGGGAACAATATTTTGATTGATGCAGCACAGCAGACAAATTGCACTGATACGCCTCTAAATTGTTACTATCATGATCTTTAGCAATTGTATAGCATAAATCATTACTCAATCAAGCACTCAATATACCGTGTGAGCTCTAAGAAAAATAGGCTAGATATGATAATTAAGCAAAAGTGTGATCGTTACATGAAAATGAACATGAGGTTTATATCAATTTTGTGGTTGTATACAGTCATCTTGGTCCTCGTGTATTGTACTAACAATTATTCCAGTACTTGAAGATTCCCTGTAAAACATTAATACACACTTGAACGCAGGTTAAATTTCTACATCTGAAACATAAAGAACATTATGACTTGGGTTTAGATTTAAAACAATAAAAACCCACAGATTCACTGATTTCAAATTTCTAGTCACCGTTTTCCCAATTGCAAATATCCTCAATTGGTTGCTAGGGAATGGCGAAACTATCTTGACAGGATTTTTCTGACAGTACTGTCAGGCAGACATCAGGAAAAGACAGACATAAATGAGAAGCCAGAGATCACAGAAAATATTTATAAGTCAAAGAGCTGTATTCTCTAGTCTCTGAAATATTTTTTAAGGCAAACATATTCATAATAATCAAAGACAAGGGTCTTCCAAGGAGTTGGACTGCCGGTTTCTCCAGGTTGTTCTGTTTGGTCTCAGGAATATCAGTTTTCAGTGACACCAATTTATCTGAATGTAAAGCAGAGAATGTCTGATGTTCTGTACACTCTGTGCTCCTCATCTGGATCGTTCTCAAATCAGAATAGACCTTCAGTGCACACATGGGAAGAGACAGTCTTTGGTGAGAGCAGAATGTGACTTGAGTCACCTTTTCAGCAGGCATTCCGACTAGACTCTGGGGTTGGTTTTCGTTTGAAAGCGGATCCATCGCTGACCTCCAGTGTGACGTCAAACGGCATTAGTGCAGCACTTCTGAGCATTGGGGATCATTCAGAAATCGAACCTTCTAACACAATCAATGACCACCATTTCTCTTCCAAAGGCACATTTGACTAATCAGATTCTCTCATTTTCCTCTATTCTGACTCTCAGCCCTGCTTCCTATTAGATAGAGTAGAAACACAGAACTCTTTCAACTGCTTTCCATACAATTAACATCAAAGAGAAATAAGTGACTCACAGTCACAGATAAAAAATTAGCCAATTATATACTGAAACTGGGACAAACAATTATGTCAATAAAATCGATTGGCACAAGAAACCAGACCCATAAAACCAGGGCATTTGGCAGAATCTCCCTCTCCTTCCAGTCTGTCACCCACTACCAGCACTGGACAAATGGACAATGGATACTAGAGACTGGGAAAGAAGAAGAAAAAAAAAGGTCATGACTCTGGTGGGGGAGCCATTTAGGGCCAATTTATCCAGCAGGATTGGATGAGTCTGGAATGGACAAAAAGCACTTTCCCTTTCCCCTAAGCAAACCTTCGCATAAAGACATTAACTAAGCAGCCCTTAGGACAGATGAATGTTATTTTTCAGACATAATTATTTTTTTCCTGGCATATAATTTGGAGGGGAAAAGAGCCATCAGTTTAAAAATTTAAATACTTAAACCTTTGAACACCATTGCCAGACAGTAAGAATGAATGGCTTGATTCAAGGTCATGCCTCCAAGCAATGAAACAACCAGCCGGAAGCATCACTGAGCCAGTGAGCCCGCCATCTTAACGAGACATTATCCTCGGAATGGTCAGGGCACATGAGGCACATCCATCTGGATTGAGTAGACAGGCCACAGTGATCCAAAGTGACGGGTTCTATTGCTCCATGGTCTTTTCATTCCAGCTGATTAGACCCGGCTTCAATTTTGACTAGTTTACAGACGGAGATGCTCAATGCATTCCAATTTGCGGTGATATTATGGAGACGCTAGAAACTGAGCTCTCGTTGGTTATCCAGAGCCTGTGTGGGACAGATAATGAGCTAGAAACTCCGTCATCCCCAGTGTTTGAATCCCTCCCCAGGAGAAAGTTAGGTGCTTAGAGAGGCTTATTAACTATTTAAGACCATTTGGAATACCATTAATGCCTTATTGCTACGGTAATGCTTTCTTACCCTTGCAAGGGAGCAGCGTGCCCATTTCTGTGGGAGATGGAGAACTCTCAGTTAAGCTTGGCCTCTGACACCCTCCTAACATCTCTAGCCATGCCATTTCCAAGGGGAGTAGGTCCATACGTTGTTGTCAACAGTGGGGCAGAGGCATAAATTTGCACTCTTTTAATTACAGTATTTTTTAAAGTCCCAAATGCTGATAGTAAATTTCTAATAAGCAAAAACAGTTTGGACACAATATCCGAAAGCATCACTCTCTCTTTTTGCTTGTCATTGGGTTTATTTCTTTTAAGACCAGAATTGCATTAGCTATCAAATGCCCTTATCTGTCTGAGGATGAGAGATGTGGAAGTGGGAGCATGCCCCCTGTCCTGTGTCCCTTCAGATCTACACATTATATCCTTGCCCAGTGTCCAGAGAACCAGCCATGGAACATGAACACGGGGAATGGAGGATACCCAGCCAGGGTTGGCATAGTGCCCCTGCTGCAACAGGATGTAAGGAGATGAGGCATGCCTTGAGGTGTCCATGTGAAGGTCCAATGACCAGGACAAGTGGCGGGCATTGGAGTTGGACAGAAAAGCCTTTGACATTTTAATTGTCATGTTATGTAACAGATTTTTGACCCCATTCATAAATCATCAAGCTTCAGACTCAGACTTCACTATTCTTAAAAGACAACAGGCTTCTATTGTATGAGTTGAAAAAGAAAATCCGAAGATCGGCTAACTCAAAATCCTCAGCAATCTTCTTTTCAGTTGTTTCCTCCTCACCACTGACCTCCAAGCTAAAGCCCAATGTGGCTTGACAGAACTCTCCTGCCTGTAAGTGATTTCGAGAACCAAAAGCCAAGCTGTCAGGAGGAGGGGGTCATCCTTTTCAAACAGGCTCCCTGGGCAGATGAGGGGTCTCATGGAGTCTTTTTGTCCTTCCCATGCTGAACCTGGATAGCAGTAAACAAGTAGCCATAGCTGAATTTCTCTCTAGCATGTCATAGACAAGGGAGTTTGTGCAATGCCGGATAGAATAGGAAGAAGAGCAACCTGGACACAGAGCCGGGGACGGGGCCCCAAGCATGAAAATACTTTTAAGTTTCTCAGCCGCACTTTCGGTGAACACTGATCGAGCATACCTCTGTGCATGTGGAGGGGAGAAAGGGCGGAGACAGGAATGCTTTCTGACTGTCTATTGACAACCATAATAAATTAATAGACTCCTTTTAGGGGGTTTCAGCTTCATGGAAAAATAAGTGGTGAATATAGAGTTCCATGCACTCCCTCACCTTCCCCCACATTTTTCCTTATTAGGACCCGCGGGCAGGAGTGCGGTATATTTGGTCCTACCAGTGAGCTTATACTGACATTCCAGTATGACTTGCAGCCCATAGTTTACATGAGGACTGGCTCTTGGTGTACATGCTGTGGGTTCGGATAAGTGTCTAATGACACGTATCCTCCACTGCAGTTTCATACAGAACAGTTTCATTTCCCTACAAATCTCCCGTGCCCTGCTACTTCATCCCTCCCTCCCCTAAACCCCCAGCAGCCGCTGATCTCTTTAACGTCTCCATAGTTGTGCCTTCTCCTGCGCGTGATGCAATTGGAATCATAGAGTGTACGCAGCCTTTTCAGACTGGCTTCTTTCACTTAGGAATGTTTATCTAAGTCTCCTTCACGTATCTTCACGTCTTGAGAGCTCATTTCTTTTCATGGCTGAATAATATTCCATGGTCTGGATGAGCCACAGTTTGTTTACCTGTTCACCCTGTGGAGGACATCTTGGCTGCCTCCAAGTTTGGGCCACTATGAATACAGCTGCTGTAAAACATCCCCGCACAAGTTTTTGCATCACACAAGTTTTCTGCCTCTCTATTTTTCAGTATGGAACTTTGCGATTCGGGGCTAGATCATCTCAGCTGGAGTTCACATACTTCATAGACCAAGGAGGAAACACACCCCAGGTGTAGCACATGGCTGGGCCGTTGCAGCTGCTTGGTAAGTCAGGGTGAATCAAACCACTGAATGACCTAATAAAGAGGCTCCCTTGGGGTGTTATAGACTGAGTTTTGTCCCCTCGGAATTCATATGTTTAAGCCTGAACCCCCAGTGTTATTGTGTTGGGAGATAGGGACTCTAAGGACATAATTAAAGTTAAATGAGGTCAGAAAGGTGGGTCCTGGGGCACCTGGGTGGCTCAGTGGGTTAAGGCCTCTGCCTTCGGCTCAGGTCATGATCCCGGGGTCCTGGATCGAGCCCTGCATTGGGTTCTCTGCTCAGTGGGAAGCCCGTTTCCTTCACCACCCCCGCAAACGCCTGCCTGCCTGCCTCTCTGCCTACTTGTGCTCTCTGTCAAATGAATTTTTTAAAAAAATCTTTGAAAAGGAAAGAAGAAAGAAAGAAAGGTGGGTCCTTAATCTGATAGGACTGATGTCCTTATAAGAAGAGGGAAAGACACCAGCGCTCTCTTGCTCTCTTCACACACAAACACAGAGGAAAGACCTCCTCAGGACAGACTGAGCAGGTAACCATCTGCCCTGCAGGAAGAGTGCTGTTCCCAGAAGCCAACCTAGCCCCACCATCTTGGACTTCCAGCCTTTTCCAGCAGACAAAAGACTGGTCTCTCTTCCATGGTGTCCTTGTGGGAGGTGAAGATAAGGCGATAGAGAGGAAGCTTTGTCTATTCTGGGCACTCCTATGGGTTTGCACAGGTGAGAGCGCATTTATCCTTAGGCTGCGTTGTGACTTTGTCATTCAGAGGGCACAGAAAGGAGCTCTAACAATGCATCTCTGATTATTTCCTTGGAATTAACCCTCAGATATATAAGTACAGAGTCCTACAGGTTGAATTTCTGGGTTAAAGGATATATTCAGCTTTAAAGATTATTAGATATGTTGTTCCAGTTACCAACTATACCCACTTGTGTTTCTACTGCGAGTTCCTTAAAGCATTCATTTACCAATGCTGCCTATTAGTACTATAAAAGACAAAAGTAAAACAAATCTTGTTAACTTCATAAGCAAAGCACATCTGACAACGTTTGAAATTTTTATTTATTTGGGAATTATTGAGGTGGTGTATTTTTATATTTTTGTGGTCATCTGCATTTCTTTTGTGACTTGCAATTCCTACCTTTTGCTCCTCTTTCTGTGTGCTTCTGGTTTTTTTTAATTAAGTTGTAAGAAACCTTTATATATTGAGAAGACTGACACTATCAGCCAAATTGCACATTTTTTCCACAACTTTCTTTTGACATTTAATTGTGGGTAGGTATTTTGATGTGCGATTCTTTTTAATTTTTATGTTACTACAATATATTGATCTATTTGGTTTCTGCCTTTGGCATCATGTTCAGAAATCCTCACACATAGCAAGGTTAAACATATTTTTTTCCTGTATTTTCATTCAGTACTTTGTTGTTTTAATTTTGCCATTAAATGTTTCATCATCTTGGAGATTCTCTGTGTAGAAAATGTGCAATAGAAATCTCTTTCTGATTCTTTTTAAAGAAGTGTGAACCAACCTCCTTCTCTCTCTGTTATTTTACTCTATTTCTCACTGACTTCTTGAGAAAATCTGAACTGAATCTGAAGATCTTCCATCAATATAGGTCATGAAAAGAGAGCTGGGGAGACAGGGAAGAGAGAAAAAAGGGAGATCAAGGGGAAATTCTTGGTTTAAAAAGCCAAATAGAAAAGTCACTTTGGTTTCTCCATCTTCTAAATGAGCAGGCTGGACAGGATAATCTGTAGCGTTCCATTCCAGCTCAGTTTTATAGGATTTGAGGATTCGGAGGGCAAACCACATCTCTCATCCCGTCCTTCTCAAAGGAACTAGTGCACACTAAACAACTCTAAGCTGAAATGACTTTTAAGCTCAAGAAATACTGCAACCCGAAAGGATCTTTGAGAACTTTTAACCTCAATCGAATCATTTTGCTGATAAGAACAGAATCTGGAGGAGGCTAATGGATCTGCTCCAGGTCCCCCAGATGGTCAGTTGCAGGGGGCCTGGGGCCCGGGCCCCCAGATCTGCACGCCGCCCCCCCTCCTTCCCACGTCTCCAGTGATCTCTTCATTTCCTCTTGCCTTCCTTGTCTTGTTAGCTTTCAGTATGAAATGCATTGCACTCTAATCATGATTGCTCCTATCCACTGGATGGGGCACTGTTTGACAGTGAAAGCTGAGAAAGAAGGTGACTTGCAGGAGGAAAAATGTAATGGAGAGTCTCTCTCTTAGGAAATTTACCACTTAAGGCCACTGTGTGCTCTAGTCCCCCTCAGGCACTTTAAAATATTTTCCCCTGGGAGCCCAGAGATCTTTTCAGTTCTCTTCTGAGAAGCTGACTGCAACCAAAGCAACAAACTCTTCCATTTTTGCCTAAAAGCAATGAAATGGTTACCTATATCCTTAATTTAAATTCTCACTACAGCTCAGACACTGTTGCAGCTGGAGGGGCAAGCTGACCTTCACATCTATTGTCAGTGTAGAGACAGAGGGGAATTTTATTGACCAGAGAGGATAATATGCATTAGGGAAGCCGAGCAAGGATGTTCTGACCTATTGGAATATAGTGCAAGGTCAAAGGGCACAGGATTGGAGCTGCGTGGCGTCGTTAGCGTAAATGCCAGTCGTGTCCCTTTGTGTGCTCTGCTGCGTCACTCGCCTGTCTGTACCTTGGGGACTGGCAAGAGAGTCTCTTTCAGCTGCTCTTTGCTTATCTGTGGTATTGAGAAGAGCTGTTCCCATACCCTCTGGGGCTGCCTCTTGAAAAAAAAAAAAGGGGGGGGGACAATGGATTGCAACATTGCAAATCCCAGAAATTCCATCTGCATTTTTTCAGAGCCTCTGGTACACTGGGTCACTCCTTAGGGGGACAGATTACTGTATTTGCTTTTAGAAATAAACCCTCAGAAATCACTCAAGGGAATGCCCAATGAACAATTCCTTTTTCTTCCTCCCCACCCCCCTCACCCCCGCTAAGTGTCTCTAAAAAGCGCCTCCCACGGGGACACTTGTTTGTGGTATTATCAAACTCCAGTAATGCAGAGATCTCCTGGATATTTTTGTTGTGTACTTCTTTCCACGTTTTCCATGTGTAGGAAGAAAGGGGGAGGCTCCGGGGCCCATGAGAGGTTCATCAGTTGTTCTTAGGAGCTGCCGAGCCCCACTGCAGGCATACGGCTCTGTTCTGAGAGGCAGGCACAGGCCTTTGTCTGATTGACATTTTCTCATTATATAGGTATTACTAGTATTCCCATTTGACAAATGAAGAAACCATGGCACAAAACCTTAAGTGATTTCTCAAGGTGATTCAGGGAGCGAGTATAGAAGGTGTGATGCAAACCCAGGCATGTTGGCCCTGAAGCTCATTCCCTTAACCACTGCCCTTTTGACGGACTCTTTCTTTCTCTTTCCTTCTCTTTCTGTAGCAGGTCTTGATAGCCCACCCAGAACCCCTTTAGCAGGCAATGCAGTACCCATTCACTACTGCCCATGTTGACCATTCCCAGTTCATGGCCTTCTCAATGCGCAGGAGGTTGTCACCCCTTCCCTACTTCTTCAGGTCCAGGAGTAGCTCACAGAACTAACTGACCATGCTGGGAGTACCGAGGGCCCCTCGCCCCAAGTCATGACCAATCGTCACATACAATTCCTCCTCCAGTGGTGTAGGTAGGTGTAGGCATCAGGTCTTGGTAGAGACGACATGCATCCTTATCTTTATTTCTTTGTCCTAGTCTCCTTTCCTCACTCCCTACCCACCTTTTTTGAGAGCAACTCCTTAATAAATAACTTGGAAAAGGATCCCCTTCTCAGACGTTTCTTCTAGCCAGTCTAATCTCAGACAGTTACCATCACACTTCTCCATGCCCCTCTGTCTTGCTTTCATCTTCAGACTGATTCTTTCCATGTGGCATCGAAATGAGCCCAGTAGCTCAGAGCTTACAGGGTCCCCTACAGGGAGAGAGCTCCTCATTCTCTCCTAGCATTTTAACAGTCCCTGAAGATTGGTTCTCATGGATCAGTCTGGGTAACATGCTAGGGTATTGGGGTGAAGTGGACTCCTATGAGTGACAGCTAAACAAGAAGAGAAGCAATACGTGTAAAGAAGAAGGGTCAGAGGTGTCAGGGGCCATAGAGAGTGGCATGGTGACCCAGGGTTGCTTTTAACCCTTGCTGGCATGTGAAAGTCATCACAGGATAGAGAGAACCTGCATTCACACATCCTACCAGGCTGGAGTAAGGGAAATGGTCACAATGGTTCAACTATGTTGCTCTCACTAAGCTTGGAGCCAGGTATTTCTGGGTGGGGGCTGACAGGAAGAAAAGGAAAGAGGGGGAGAACCTGGAGAGACAAGTTTCCCAAGTGCAATCCAGGTTTGGGTCTGTTTGGGCAAAAATACACCTGGGTGAATGATAATAAAAATGTTTTACACCATTCTATGGATTCCACCTATATTTGTGATGGGTCGTTGAGTAGCTTGTTGGGAGAATCAATGAGTCCCTGCAATGTCTAAAAACTCAAAACCACTATTTATTATAAGAAATTATTTATTAAATACTTATTAATTAACAATTAAAATTTTAAATACTTAGATTAAATTAATCATTAGTTAATCAAGTAAATTAAATTTATTAAATTAAAATTTATAAAAATCTATATTTATAGAAATATATGTTCATATAAATATATGTCATATATAATATATATAATTTATAAAAATTTATTTATATTTATATACATTATATAATATATATAAAATGTATAAAAATTCATTAAATATATAAATTAATTAAATTTTAAAAAATAAATCAAATTTAAAAATAATTATTTATTAGTTAATATTAAATTATTTATTAATTATTTATTAAAAGAAAACTTGTTTCTTATTATAATGGGTTTGCGTTTTTATTTTTATTTTTATTTATTTTTTTTCTTTTTTAAAGATTTTATTTATTTGTTTGTCAAAGAGAAAGAGAAAGAAAGAGCACAAGCAGGGAGAGCAGCAGGCAGAGAGAGAAGCAGGCTCCTCGTTAAGCAAGGAGACAGATACAGGACTCGATGCCAGGACTCTGGGATGGTGACCTGAGCCAAAGGTGGATGCTTTACAGACTGAGCCACCCAGGAGTCCCTAATTTCTAAAAAAGAAATACAAAGGAGATGCAGAACATGCTTGGTACTCAGTTTTAGCAATTATTTTACCCCAGACTTTTAATGAAAACCCAATGAGGTAACCCATTTCCATAATGCCTAGTCTGTATACATAATGGCTATCTGATAATGTTTTGTTTATTCCACATAACGGGTCATCTTTTCTAGGATTTTTTTTTTCTTTTCAGCGTAACAGTATTCATTGTTTTTGCACAACACCCAGTGCTCCATGCAGTACGTGCCCTCCCTATTACTCACCACCTGGTTCCCCCAATCTCCCACCCCCCGCCCTTCAAAACCTTCAGGTTATTTTTCAGAGTCCATAGTCTCTCATGGTTCACCTCCCCTTCCAATTTCCCTCAACTCCCATCTCCTCTCCATCTCCCCATGTCCTCCATGTTCTTTGTTATGCTCCACAAATAAGTGAAACCATATGATACTTGACTCTCTCTGCTTGACTTATTTCACTCAGCATAATCTCTTCCAGCCCCGTCCATGTTGCTACAAAAGTGGGGCATTCATCCTTTCTGATGAAAACTTGTTTCTTTCTTATAATAAATAATGGGTTTGAGTTTTTAGACATTGCGGGGACTCATTGATTCTCCCAACAAGCTACAACACCTAAGGTCGGTGTTAAGAGTCCCAAGTACAGGTGAGGAGAAAGAGTCTTTGCAAAATCACACAGCAAATCTGCGGCCAAACACAGATGCCAGCTTCCTGTCTTTTGGCTCTCCATGAGTTAGCAGATGGTGGCTTTGTATTTGCCAGGCAGAGGCTGAGGAGCTTATAAGCCAAAGGTGCCAGAGGACAGTTTAAATCATAAACAAAGACTTAGGGTCAAAGTTCTCCCCTCCCCCTTTCTGGTGAGTCAACCTGGGACATGTTGTCACCTACTGGCCACTGATTTCTCCTGAACTAAAACATAGGTGGTAGGAACTGCGGTTAGAATTTTAGCTGCTAGGGACTCAGCATGGAGCCAGAACAAGAGCTTGGCTGGCTTCAGACAGGACAGAGCTTCCCCCTACTAGGGAGGCTCACACAACTAGGGAAGATTTTCAGGAAAGCGTAGAGAGAGATAGTATGCTGGCACCAAGACAATATAGACACTCAGGTGTGACGTGGAAATAGAATCAGAGGAGGAAATGTCAGTACAGAGGTGCAGCAGTGGCCTCCGGGGCAGACAAGAGCATTAAGAAAACCATGACCCGGTGGCAAACAATCAGGGGTCCAAGATCTGCAGCCAGAATTTTAATTCACCCGAGAATCGGAGAGCAGTTCCTCTCTTGCTGGAACTGAAGCTCAGGTTTTTAAGTTTAAATGTTCTTGCTATAGATGTGTCCTGACAAGTGCGGGGAACGTGGGACTCTGATCTCCCGGAGGAGGAATGCTGTTTCTAAGTCTTTGAATTTGGAATGTCTCAGTAGAACCCGAATACAGCCTCATCTGTAGTGAAGGATGTCCCCAGGCATCATTTGGTATGGGTTAACGTGCATAAGGTCTTTTTTTAAGAAAAGGGAGAGATTAGTGGAGTGAAGGCATCTGTCCCCCTGCCCAGCCCTATAGTTCCTACAGGTAGATGAGGCACAAAGACAGGCTGTGGAGGTGCCTTCATGAGGATTTTGTGAGGAATGGAGAAACAATGGCAGCACAGCCCCATTCTGAGGCCTGTGGGCTTCTCAGTTCTCATCCAGAAAATAAGAGAGCACCCAGGACAGGAGAGCATTCACCTGCACTGGGAACAGAGGTGGCAGGGCCCCAGGAGAAAATGGTGGATACTCACAGGTACTGTGAATGTCCAGACCAGACTGGTCATCAACAGAGGCTCAGGAAGAGGCCAATAAAAGGCACCTGAGCCTCCTCTGGAGACTCCAGGGGGATTTGGCAAGGGTTAGAGGGCCTGTGTCTACAGTTGGGTGCAAGAGCAGGGGAATCGGTTTATTACAGTTAATACAATTTCATTTGCATTCATAACTGATGAGGCCTCAGGACATACTGGTTAATATTACTGAGTGATATATCACCTTAAAAGTTAGTAGCATAACACAACTCCTGTATTTTGCTTACACACTCCACGGGTCAGAAATGCAGAGAGGGTGCAGCTGAGATATGATGTCTGGGGCCTCAGCTGGGAAAATCCTAACGTTGACAGTGACTTGACAGCTGGGGGCTGAAATCATCTGGAGGTGTATTCACTCATATGTCTGAATGTTGATGTTGGCTGTGATTAAGAAGGACAAAAAAGACCCGGGATGATCAGCCATCTGCAGAACATGTAGACGGATGGCAGAGTATGCCAAAATGGAGCCACGGGTCTCAGTCATGGCAGGCACCGTGTTGGGGGAAAGTGGGCTGATAAGATGTATGATCAAATCCAGACTCAAAATGGTCTTGACGTGCACATCCCCATGCCAAAACCCTGCAGATGAACTTTCTTCTTCCTCTTTCTGAGGCTCCTACCTTCTCTCTGGTCCACTTAGTGGTGGTCTCCACGTCAAGCAGGACAGGGTCTGAATGCCTGATCATTCCTGAACGCTCTGGGAAATACAAGTATGTCACTAGATCAAAGTATATTATGACTGGAAAGAATCTTGGAAACTATCTAACTTAGTAATTTTTAACACTTAAAAGATTAACTTAACCTGGTTTTCCCAAAGAAAACTTAAGGTCCAAAAAGAAATAAAAATAGTAATAAGAAAGAAAGAAAGAAAGAAAGAAAGAAAGAAAGAAAGAAAGAAAGAAAGAAAAGGAAAGGAAGAAAGAAAGAAAACAAGGTCCAAGCCCAATGTTTAGAGCAGATAAAAGGACAGCTACTCTGATGAAGCAGGGGTGGGGGTTTCACAATGTCTACACACTCAACCTCCCATTGGACACCTGTGTGCAACCCTGGGGCTCTTTTGGGGGAGGAGGGCATTAAATTACAGGAAAAGGAAATGACTGATCCAAGGTCACCCAGCTGGTTTTTGATGGAGGTAAGAATGGAATTTAGGATTCTGACTCTCAGATTAGGGCTATTCTATTCTTTAATATTTTTCATTTCAGTTACATAAATAACACAGTCATTATGGAAAAATCTGAAAAATACCTACACATACAAGAAAATAAAAATTACTTTTAATCCCATGACCAAGGAATAAACACTTTCATCATTTTAATGTATGTCATCCCAGTCTTTTTCCTTTGTGTGTATATACATGGTAACCTAATATAAACATTGTTTTACAGTCTGGTTTTTTCTCTTCATAATTTCATGCCAAGATTTCCCATGTCATTAATTTTTTTATAACATCATTTTAATGGCTGCACATAAAGAGTTGGCATGATCTATTTAATGGGTCTCCTGTTATAAGATTTTTGCCTATTTATGCTCATTCTTCTCTTTTGCAACATCAAACTAAATCATGATAAACATCTTTGCAGACACTTCTTCATGCACATCTGGGTTAATCTGATTATAATATATTCCTAGGAGTATCTCTTTGGGTGAAAATCTGTACACATTTATTAAGATCTTTTGATACCTTCTGCCAAACTGACTAGGGTTCCTCCTCTGTAACACCAGGGGTGCCTCTCCTAGAAGACCACTCTGCATTGCACAGTATAGGTTTCCCCCCTTGGGGAGTGTGACAGTTATTGTTTTGAGTTCTCTTTATAAGAAAAAACCATAGCAACATTGACCTGGAAAGAACTTCAGAAGATGGATGGACCATCTCTCTCCTTACTCTAACTAACACAATTTAATCTGAGTGAGTGAACTGAGGAGAAACATAATGACAGGAAATCTCAAAATGCTACCACTCTAGGGTCATTTATAAAAGTAAAATGACTAACTTATAAAGAAAGAAGTGTCAAGATTCCTTGCATTAGCTTAAGCTTAAGGGATATCTGCTTATACTCTGAGGAAGGGTGGAGAGTGCCTGCCAGGGATAGCCTCATAAAAGGAGCCTAAGGAAATGGTTGTTTCAAGGATGGTGGAAAGAATGGAACATTCTGAGTACAAGGATGACCATCTCCAGGCCCGTATTAGTCTCTTGCTCCCACTGTAGGAAATTACCACAACTCAGGGGCTCAAAAGAACAATGTGCTCTGCATTTCAGGAGGCCCAAAGCCCTGAGTCTCATGGAGCTAAAATCCAGAGGACGGCAGCGATGGTTCCTTCTAGAGGCTTTAGGGAAAAAGCCATTCCTTGCCTCTTCCAGCTTTTGGTGGCTGCTAGTATTCCTTGGTCTGTGGCCACATTACTCTGGTCTCTGCTTTGTCACACCACTACCCTTCTTCTGTAACCAAATCTCCCTCTGCCTCCTCTAATAAGCATACACGTAATCATACTTAAAGCCCTCCGAAAGAATCCAGAGTACTCCCTCCATCTCAAAATCCTGAACTTAATCATATCCACAAAGTCTCTTTTGCCATTCAAGACAGCATTCACCAGGGCCAAGGGTTGGGGCCTCTACACAGGCCCCTTGCATTAGTAATCCCTGGGGGGTCATTATTTGGCCTACCCCAAGGCCCACCTGCAAAGAACTCAAGCCAAAATTGTAGGTCAAGGAAGCTACGATAAGATTGCCAAGGAGGAAATCACTTTGAAAAAGCTAATCCAGTTCATCCAAGCTGAGATGGTGGTAGACTCACAGAAGCCACCAGGAGCGAAAGGGAGGCAGTGGCACATCCTCAGTATGTCATCACTGGAGTCCCTCATGCGCACGATATAAGAGCCGACGGCTCCAGGATCAGCGCTCTCCGCCTCAGACTCGGAACCTGAGCTTGGAAGACAGTAGTAGAACCATGGGCTTTCCTGATGGTCCCTTGAGGTGGCCTAGCTGTCGTCTTGGCTATTACCGCAGAAATCCAGAGCAGAAAAGATAAGAATTTTTGGAACTGTAGCCACAGGACTGATATTCAGAGGCAGCAGAGGTTATAGCTGTAAGAGCCACCTGGGGACTCGAAGGGGGACAAATTTCCCATGGAATAAGTGTGGAGACGTTGAGCCACAAGCACCCTGTGTTGAGCTCCTGTTAACCATTCGTCTGCAGACTGGTGGGCCTGGGAAACGTGGGTTCGACACACATGTCAGAGCTCATGCATCTGGTGAAGGAAATACGGACCTGTGCTAAAAAAGAGAGTGGTGATGCCACAGCAGGAGCGTCACCAGGAAGGAATGGAGAGTGTTAGGTCCCACCCAGACCTGCCAAATCAGAATCTGTGCTCACAAGACCTCTAGATGTCTCATCAGCACCGTCAATTTGGAGAAGCACTGACTTCTCAGAAAGGGGAATGGACACTGAACAGTGACAACAGGTGACTGTTACACAAATTTCCCTGTGATGGTATTAAATTGATTCTGACAGCATTTTCCATGGCAGAGATCACTAATGAGTTGAGCATATCAGTTTGAATGTTTTCAGTGACAGATAAGGAAACTCCAACTCAACAGGTTTAAAGAACAGGAAAAAAATATATTATCTCACAGAAGAAAATGGAAATAAAGTAGTTCTTGGGCTTTTTAATTCTTTTTAAAACCTTCCCATGAAGGGGCACCTTGGTGGCTCAGTGGGTTAAGCGTCTGCCTTCGGCTCAGGTCATGAGCTCAGGGTCCTGGGAAACGAGCCCCACATCTGGTTCCCTGCTCAGCGGGGAGCCTGCTTCCCCCTCTCCCTCTGTCTCTTCCCCCCAGCTTGTGATCTCTCTCTCTCAAATAAATAAAATTAAATACAATAAAAAGTAAATACAAAAAAATAAAAATTAAAACAAAAACAAAACCCTTCCCATGAAGACATATAGCTTTCTTGCATATTTCATTGACCGGAACTGGCATCCATGCCCTCCTCTACACTGAGGAAAATGGGATCTCTATCCCTGGCTTGGGCCATTCAGGATGTGTCCTTGACTCATGAGAGGAAGGACTAGATGCCAAAACCAAATGGGCTCCCCGTCAGCAAGGAGGAAAGGCCGTTAATACCCAGGGATCAACTTTGGCGTCTTTGGTGTATTTGTAGAACTTCCTAAGATTGCTACTATTTTTGCCAGTACATAGGTCAGTATGTTCCATTTCCTTTTAATCAGCCGTCATTTTAAAGCTCTACCTTGAAGTAATTAACTTTATTTGTTTACATATCTTTTTTAATCCCCCAGCGAAGCAAGGACAATTTTTAATAAGAAAAGGAAAATAGAGCAAGAACAGCAGGAAAGAATTTTCATATTCAGACTTCTGATTGACTGTGACAAAAGGCAAAATAAATAAAAAAGGCACTTGACAGAATCCTTTATAAAAAGCAGTCTTATTTGTTTCGTGTTTGGGCAGCACAGCTTCCTTTTCCAAGGCCTGCTGCTGGGGGTCAGACCGTCTGCATCGAGCAGGATCACTAGAGTTTTTGACATTGTGCTACTCAGGCCCTGGGGTACACATTTAAATTGTCATACTCGGTCTGCCTCACAATGACATTCTTCGGCACAGAAAGGAAAAGAGAGTTTGTGGTTGGTGTAAAAGAGTAAAACCGGATACACTTGCGAGTCACACCAGAAAGTCCGAGGGTTTTTTCCACGCCCGGGCTTGTTTTCCTTCATTAAGGCAAAATACCAAAGTCGTTCTTGGTTTCCTAAGAACAAGGCCCAGTGCTGGCGGGATTAGAAGATAGTTAATTATGCCCAGTGCTGTGTCAATCCTCTGTTGGTGACGTGAGTGCTTGTTAGGCAAAAGTGGACAATCCTGAGCCCCCTAGGGGCCGCAGTCACTGAATGGATGCCCTCTCTTCAGGGATCTGTTTAATAAGGGGCTCTCCAGCCACCTCGGCCCCCTGCCTTGTGGCTCACCAGTCTGTTGTGGTAGGGGACAGTGGGTGCTTTTACACTGGCTTTATTTAGTGGCTGAATGGGTGGTTTCCTCATGATTTCTTTTGTTCCCGCTTTATTAGCCGTCTCCCTGTGCAGAGGAGTTTTGGACCAGGGTGGACGCTGGAAGGAGGTTGTGTTACAAATTTCACAGGCTTCAGAATGGTCTGGCTGGCATTTCATCAGTCCCCAGTGGGTTTTACACTTAAAGCCTCGTTGTTTTTGAACATACTTCTTGGGTTTTACAACAGAAAAAGCGTTTATCATAATTGAGGGTCCTGGGGCTGCCAAGCCCTTTATGTGCAATAATAGCTCATTTAATCCTTTCAATCATCCTCTGCAAAGTGTAGCATTATCGCTATTTAAAATATGAGCAACTGGGGCTCAGAGAGGTTGTGACTTGCTTGCTCATGGTTACACAGCAAGTAGGTAGAAGACCCAGAGTTAAAATTTAGCTTCTTTTTTTTTTTTTTTTAGATTTTACATATTTATTTAACACAGAGAGAGAGAGAGAGGTCACAAATAGACAGAGAGGCAGAGAGAGAGAGAGAGAGAGAAAGCGGGCTCCCTGCTGAGCAGACACCCCGATGCAGGGCTCTATCCCAGGACCCCAAGATTATGACCCCAGCCGAAGGCAGAGGCCCTACCCAACCGAGCCACCCAGGCGCCCCAGAATATAGCTTTAATTTACACTGAAGTCTGGGCTCTTCACTGGCCCAGGCTCCACCCTGTTTTTTGGAATATGTCTGCAGCCTCCTAAGGAAGGCAGGCATTGTAGGGAGCAGAGACCAGGCACAGAAGCAGAATGCTTGGAAACCACAGGCTCACACACTGCCCTTCAAGGGGTTGTGCCAGCAGCAAACCAAGAAATGCAGACTTTATTTCTGTGCTCAAAAGTTCACAGCCCTCATGCTATCCTCCAGGATGGAGACATCCATTGCTTCACCTCTGTCTTCCTGAGCCTAATAGTACCGAACCATGTGCAAAGAGCACCAGCTGCTTTGGCATGGGTGGGAGGAAGTGAGGGGGAGCAGTGGGGCTCACAGTCCCACGGTTTTCTTTCTTTCTAAAAAAGATTGCCACAGCTTACTCTTTATAGCTTGACCCTCAAATTGCAGGTTGTTGCTGTGTGACTGGGTAAAGTACTAAACATCTCTGATTTTTCAAAATCGTGGTATTGCCCATGCAGTTTTCTTGAGGTAATTAAATAAAATGGGACAAGGAATATAAAGAGTTTAGCTGTGGTGGCAATCGTCCTCACCATCGTGGCATTCTGCCAGTGTTGGGAATAGTACTTTCACCTGGCTCCAGGGCTCCCAGACCGACCCGGCTCGGGGTCTCGCCACCGATAAAATTCAGAGGTGGTGCTGAAACAAGAAAGGGACTTACTTCTGTGAGTCTGACACAGGGAAGGCGGCAGACTCACGTCTCAAAGACTGTCTCCAAAATACTGAAAATACTTTGAGGGTTTCTACAAGGAAATTGTGGGACAAAGTTCAGTGGGTACGTGCAGGTGGGCAGTGAAGGTCAGGGGGGGTCATTGTCTTGGGGTCAATCTCAGGGATCTCACCAGTGTCAGGGCAGTCCCTGCTGCTTGAGGGGATAGTTTCTGCTCCTACCACGGGATGCTTTGCCCACAGGGTCCTTTGCCTGAGTTAGAGAGATAAGCTGGAAAGAGGAACTTAACCCATTACAAAGTACAGACGGAGGTCAAAATGGAGGTAGTTGAAGGCCGCATTCCATAGGACCTGGGTCTGTTTTCTTAAGGCAAGAAAATTTGTGCTTCATGGCTCCCAAGAAAGGTGACACTTGACCACATTGCTCTGCAGGGAGTGGGCCTGGAAGTCTCCCCACGGTGGAAAGGGCTTCCGTGGATTTCTATTTTCCACACCACTTGCCTCTTTCCCAGCTCTGTTACCTGGGGGTTGATGGCTCTCACACTCCTGACCTACTACAGCCCTATCATTTCATGAAACAAACATCGGAATATTCCCCTTCCAGGTAATATAGAGCCTAACTAGTGTTTTCCCCAATGAGTATTTTAAAACTAGAGATTTGTATGGCTCATTCAGAACCATTTTACCAGAAGAGGCAGCCGCAGGGAAAACGACTTGAAAGGACACATGAAAGATGGACTCAGCCTGTCTTCGTGGTAACAGAAATATTGCTATTATTAATATCATGCACTTAGAGAGTGCTGCTTTCCCAAGGAGCTCAAAGCATTGCACATATATTATCTTATTTCTCCGTGCCACATGCAAGAGAGGTAAAAGACAGGAATAGGCAAGCTTCAGTAAAAAACACTGTCTACTGAAGTGCATTTGGGTTGAATTGGAACCAGATCACATCATCTCAGTCTGGTAAGAAGAGAGCTAATGAGTCATGTTCCCGGGAGCACCTGACTTCCTGCTGGAGGCCAGGGGAGGTGAGAGGTCCCTCTGAGTGAAACACCTGTACCCACACCTTGGGAGAGAGAGTTCATGGAGTCTCTGGGCCATTCAGCAGACTTCAGGACCCACAGCTGACCTGGGGCCTCCCCTGCCCTCTGAGCTGTGCAGCCTCCTGGATCAGCGGCTGTGTCCAGTGCCTGCCCCTAGGCATTTTGTTGATCTTCGTTTCTGATGTTCTCCATGGGCATTTGTGGAATTCTGCAAGTAGAGTCAAGAGCATTGCCCATGACACAAGGCTCCTCCTCTGGAGGATATTGGATACATTTAGGATTCGGTTGCAGAAGCTGCTCTGGATTGGACTCTGTTACTGCCCTAGTGACGGGGGATTGTCTGTGGCGTTGTACATCTAAGAAGCTCTCAGCGAGTTCCAGCATGTATTTCATGCTCTACTCCCTCAGCCTTAGTTCTCCTCTGGAGCATGTCACACTTGAGTCCATCCTAACTTAAATTTGACTTAATAAAGAGCTAGGAATGAAGGGCTACATTTAGATAAATGTTATGCTGTGTCTGAACTGGAGCCTAGAGGAAACGTTATTCTCATCTTAGTAGGTGACAGGAATGTAGGAGGAAGCTGGAGGCATTTGGGGATGAGGAGAACCACTCAGAAGGCCCCCTCAGGACTGCATGGCTCTCAAGACCTCTTTAGATGTCAGATTCTGACAGACCGGAATCTGACATCCCAGATCAGCACGTACTTACCCGTATGTTCTTGGAAAGTTCTTTCGAGTCTTAGTTTCCTCACCTATAAAATGAGAACCATGACATATATCAGGGGAGTGATTAGAAAGGTACAAGACAGGCTCTACCTCCTGAAGGGGAGCTCGGGGTGACACTGTGGGAAACTTCATATCCCTATTTTGTTTTCAGGCACAGGTAACTTAGGGCCATGGTGTTTTCAGGAAATGGTAAAATCCCTGTAGGAAAACTCCAAGGACGTACTGGTATTTCATAGCTATTATGAGAACTATTATGTGTTCATCAATTTATTCAGTCAGTGAGAGAACAAATATTTCATAAGCCTTGGGCACTGGGCTAAAACTCCAGACACCATGATGGAAAAGGACATAATCCCTGCCCTCAACGAGTGACGGCTATTGTGTTTGGCCCATTTCTTCCCCCTAGTTGGTGATGTGAGAACCCCAGGTGGCCTAAGTAGAGTTGCTGTCTGCAGAGCAGTGAAAGGAAATAGCAACCACCCTCTGAGTAGACACAGCCCTGGGATTCAGCAACTCCAGCCGCACCAATTACAGCATTTTCTGTCAGGGCTGACCTTTGAGGAGATTGCCTCAATTATAAAAGGTCAACATCTCCTGGTTCTGGCACAAGCAAGGCCTGAGCAAGGTGGTAAATTATAGCCAAAATTACCCCATGGAGGTCCTCTGCTTTTGCCATTCAGCAGTGACCTAAGGCTTTCAGACACCTTTGTAACATCGTGGTTAAATAGTTCTAACACACAAGGTATGTGCTGGCAAATTAGCACTTACATCTTAATATAAGTAAGTTGCATGGGCTTTTTTATAGGCAATTCAGAATGTGTTTTCGTAGCTAGTTAGTGGTTACTCCTAAATGAATCAGTTCCAAAGGTCACGTACTTCTCCATGTGCTTAACAAAAGTTAAGATGTATTAGTTCGAGCAGTATTAGGTAGCTTTCAGAGAACTCATTCCTCCAGGTAGGAGGGAACGTGGGCAAGGATATTTCATACCAAGTGCCTGTTTTTTATCCTGCTGCCTTAACACAAACTCCAAGAAGAGAAATTACATTCCCTGACATTGCCTGTCAGGATAATAGTGACTCTTGACCTAGATGCAATTTTCTAGGGTGAAGCTCCATCGTCCTGGACTACAGGATTCTATCTTCCAGAGTCCAGAGTAGAGGACAGACCAGGCAGAATGTTCTCTTCAGAAGGACAAGACAAGGGACAAGAGTTCATAGAGAACAGTGATCTGGGTCAGACCCCCAGCGATTCTGTGGAATTGGCTTTCCACCTGCATAGTTTATTCTGTGAACCAAATCCAGCCCTGTGTTCACACCAATTCCAGAAAGATGTCCTTTGTGTCACTGGACCAGAGATCTGGCTTATTCTTGGGCCAGAGGCACAAAATCAGACTGGGAACTAATTCTGAAGCACATTTCACATAGCCTAGATTTCCTTGTCTGGGAGGGCCTAGAATTTCTAACTCTTGTGCTCCAGACATTTAGTTTGTTTTTAGCCTTGGTTATCAGAAGATCTTTTGATAATGTGCTCTATCAGACTTCTTTGCTCATTTTTCTCAGAGTAATGCTGGTAGTGCCTTTCTGACGTAGTCAAATATTTGTGTTGCCTATGGGTCAGTGTGCTCACTTGGACTCTACAGAACATAGAAAAGAGCTCTTAACATTTAGGGTACAAGGTCAGTGAATGGGCCGGAATCCCCTATAATCATATGCCAGCAATTCTGGATACGTGTTTTTCTAGGGGAAAGAACTGGTGTTCTTAATCAGATTCTCAAAGCAGTTAGTGACCTAGAACATGTTAAAGAACTACTGATCTAGACAAAGTTTTCTTAACTTTGGTAGCTAATGGGTGACTGATAGAGATTAGAGTTCAATTATAAGGAGAGATTATGATTAGAGATACAGAGAGAGACAGAATGAGAGAGAGAGAGTAGAAGATCTGTCAGCAGTAAGAGGTGATTCTCAGACACTTTGAGATGTGAGTATTATAATCATGGGCCTGGCTCAAATGGAATGCATTTTGGTTTTTGTGTCTGTGTTCTGGCTTCATGAGACTTCATCCCTTCGTTCCGTGTTGAGTTTCTTATGAAAAGATTTGTCCAGAGAAGCACTTCACTTTGATTACATGTAAATTGTAATTTCACAGACTTCTCATGGGAGCAAATGAGAAAGTCTTGCGAATTTGAATTGTGTTGTATTCTGGCAAGACATGGTTTTACTTTCACTATATCAGAGGAACACCATTGCTGTTACCCAGCCTTTTGTGTAGCTAGTAGCTAGACAGCTAAAAATTACAAAGCAAATGAGGAGAACTACCAGGACCCAAATAAGCCATCAAAAAGCTATGGTGAAAAGAAATAACTCATAAAATGAAAGAGAATAGCTTAAGACTGTCCTAGATAGTAAATTCAGGGAGATTAGAAAGTATACTCAAAAAAGATTTGAAACCTATGAAAAAGAAACACTCAGAGAACAAGAAGAAAGAAAAACTTTCTAATAATTAAAACACATTGCCAAGAGTAAAGATTAAGTCTAAGAAATTTCTCAGAAAATAGAGGAAACAGATAGAGGGGGAAAATACAAGGAAAGGTAAGAGACATAGAGAAAGGAAACATCCAGAGAACTCATACTGGCTCAATAAGCTCTCTAGAAAGAAAGAATTGAGGGGGAAAAAAAAAAAAGATAACAAAAGAGATTTTCCCAGAGTCAAAATACTGGGATCAGAAGATTGAAGTGGAAGGACACCAACTGCTGACTCCAAGACGTCCTTTCCTAGATAGAGCCTTGTGAATTCAGAACATCACGGATAAAAAGTAAACCCCTACACCTTTCAGAATTTTTGTTGAACATACAAAAAATAAAAAAGAATAGGACTGACATCACGCTTCTCAAAAAACAACTTTGGATGAGAGAAGACAATGGAGAAGCAACTTCAAAGTGTTGAGGAAAATAATTTTCAACCTCGAATTTTATGCCCACTCAAGTGGAAAGTCTAAACTGAAACCTTTTCAGATATCAGAGACTCAGAAAATGGGGGTGCCTGTCTGGTACAGTCGGTTAAGCATTCACCTCTTGGTTTCAGCTTAGGTCGGGACCTCAGGGCTCTGAGATTGAGTCCCATGTTAGACTCTGCTCTCAGAGTGGTGTCTGCTTGGGATTCTCCCTCTCTCCCTCTGATCCTCTTGCTTGTGCTCTCACTCTCTCTCTCTCAAATAAATAAATGAATTTTAAAAAACAAACAAAAAAAAAAACCAAAGACCTGTATGTCTTCTGACTGGCAAGTTTTAAGTGTCAGATTGGGAAAAGTGGAGGATAAGGGGAGGCTAAACAACACCCAAAGAGTTGCCAAATTAGATCACAGCTTAGCTGAGTGGGACACCCCTCCCACCTTCACAGAGGATGGAAAACATGGCTGGTCTCGCTGCCGCTGCTGGTCCTGGACACTGGACCTTCACTCTCTGTCTTGGAATCCACAGAAACTCAGTAAGTACCCCGCCACTATCACCAACACCACCATCCCATCCAGAACAAATTCTCCATGCTCCCTGTTTCATTGGGTCCCTAGCTTTTAATTCAGTCTTGAGTAGGGAAATCTGATAGGTAAATCCTAGGTAACTTGCCCATGCAGAGGCGATTAGAGAAATGGGTTGTAGGCATTTTGAGGTTCCAGTAGAGGCACTTGGGCATTGACACCCAAAGACTCAACCAGTAGAAAATTCCCCATACATAAAAAGAGAGTTTAGATTCTGAATAAAAAATTTCATAAAATAATTTGGACATACTTGGTGATATCTTAAAGGTCCACATGCAAACTAAAATAAAAAATTAAATTGGGAGCTCCAAGAAAACAAACAAACAAAGGCGCATAACGGTCCCACTGTGGGGTAAAGTAGAACATTTGGTTTTATGTAATTGACTGAGAATAACGGAATAAAGTACTTTTATCTTTGATGCTAGAGATTTTCCTACCAATAACTCAGGGATCAGGAGGTGAGATCTGTGAAGAAAGAATATAATCATGGTATGCTGTTTAACGCAGCAAGGAACAAAATTTACACAATCAAAATAATTTTACCGGGTTTTCCTTGTTGCTGTGTTTGATGTTTGCTATCAATTTGTGAATAAAGTCTACTTGCTTGTGGTTGCAGCACAAAATGCTAATGTAAGTGACCCTGGAAATGCCAAAATGTGGGTGACAGAGAGGGACATAGAGAGTAGGAGAAAGGGTGGAGAAAAAAGTAGGACACAAATATCCTCACCTGACTGGTAGGGTATCAAGAAATACACTGAAATTCAGTGGGACAAGAAATAGGAGAGCATTCAAAGCTACACTGAGAAACAAGAGAAATTTTTCAAAACAAATTTAACTATCAAACAGTGGGAACAGAAGAGAAGGGGGCAGCATATGTGATTCAGAACTGCATCTTTCATATTTGGAAGTCAGTAGAAAAATTTCTTTAATTTTTCAAATAGAGACACAGTATGACAACCTATCTCTAGGGGTCTGATGATTACCTCAGGATAACTGACGAGATTTGAGATTGCTGTCAGGGAGTGTGGATGGAAGAAAGAGACCTGAGACAAGGAGTCCTGGTTTCTTTCTTTCTTTCTTTCTTTTTTTTTTTTAAGATTTTATTTATTTATTTGACAGACAGAGATCACAAGTAGGCAGAGAGGCAGGCAGAGAGAGAGGAGGAAGCAGGCCCCCGCGGAACAGAGAGCCCAATGTGGGGCTCGATCCCAGGACCCTGGGACCATGACCTAAGCCGAAGTCAGAGGTTTTAACCCACTGAGCCACCCAGGTGCCCAAGTTCTGCTTTCTATCGTTCTCTCTTGAGCTGTTATTTTATGTGACTTGGATAAACATTAAATTAAAAGTAAATAAATAAGTGTCTTTGGTGGAAAAACAACCAAAATGACATTCATTTATTTCTTTTGTTTCTTGAGTAGAAGAAAAACATGATATTAAAAACAGATCAGGGGTGCCTGGGTGGCTCAGTGGGTTAAAGCCTCTGCCTTCGGGTCAGGTCATGATCCCGGGGTCCTGGGATCGAGCCCCACGTCGGGCTCTCTGTTCCGCGGGGGCCTGCTTCCTCCTCTCTCTCTGCCTGCCTCTCTGCCTGGTTGTGATTTCTCTCTGTCAAATAAATAAAAAATAAAAACAGATCAGAAATCAGGATTATATAAAAAATAGCTTATGACATTTCCCCTTCTTTATTTTTGCCATGTACACAATTAAAGAGCAATGGTTTATTTTAATCTTATCAAAAATTATTCCTATAAAGATGCTGAAGAAGTATTTCAGATGTGTAATATATGTGAGCTTGTGAAATATGAAACAAAAAATAAGTTTTTAAATTCCTGTTGGCAAGTATAAATTTGCACGGAGTGATTTTCTTTCTTTCTTTCTTTCTTTCTTTCTTTCTTTCTTTCTTTGTCATGTTGTTACCTTCTGAATTTTAATTGTAGAAGACACCAGCAAAGATCAGCAAAAGAAAACTATATTTTCAAATGAAAACCTTACTTTGACAGAAGTTTATGAATTCCATAATTAATTCTTGGAGAATTAATTATGTAAATTATTAATTCTCCAAGAATTAATTGGAGATCAATAAATTAATCTGTAGATCAATAAATTGCATAAATGGCAGATCAACCTTGACAAGATAGGACAAATACAATCATTAGTGAAATCCTAACAATACAGAACAATCGACTGTGAATTTAGGTCAGTTTGTCTGCCTCGAAACACTTCTCCTTGGTACTATTTCTTAGTCGATGAGTCCTTATTGTGTGCTTGACATCTTTTTTATAATTGTTTGCGGATGATTTTAAATAGTGTCTGTGTATTTAAAAAATATTTACTTAAGAGATGTGAATGTGTAGAACATGGAGAGCAGAGTTAACTCAAGGTTTTAACACAGTGTAGGAAACACAGCAGCCTATGTATTCTCAGATTCTAGAATAATACATCTAGAACATGCCCTGGATGACAGGACATGTAGGGAAGGGAACTGGTCTGCTGAAAGCAAGGGGGTAGGACAACATTGTCTCTCCAGGAGACATGACAATCTGGACTTGGGGTATCTCACTAAAGAATTTGAGAAAGGGCAAAAACAGAGAGGAACCTAAGTGACGGGCACCTTTCCAACAGAAATGTTGGATTTGGCAGGCGATGGGCCCATAGAGAGGATCTTCTAATGCCTATGGAATGGTGCCCATCTTTTTTCAACATTCAAAGTCTTCCATCACCTTCCATCTGATTGGGGTTTTATGCTGCTTCCTTCTTCCCGTGGAGCATTCTTTGTGGCTCTAAGAAAGACACGACAGGCTTAGTCATATTTGGTTTCTCGGGAGGTTAGTGGACCTGCTGTTTTCACTGGGTCTCCTTTGTGCACAACAGAGTGGCGATTAAGAAGCCCTCCAGGTATGACAGGCAGACATTTACTCTTCTTACCAAGCACGAAACACAAAATGATCTGGTTTTCATAAGCTTCCCAGGAGGCTCGTGCTTACGAGTAAGATGCTCTCCAGTGTTTTCACTTCTATCTAATAGTGCCTCTTCAGTGTTACATTCAGAATTCTTAATCATTTCTATAAACATTTGAGAAAAAGGTGTTGAAGGTAAATACAAAGCTTGCTGGAGGGTCTCAGCGCTGTTGGGTTTAATCCGGTTACAGCCAGAGGAGCAAACATTCCCCTGGTTACAGAGTTAGGCAGTCCTCTAGGAAACACCGGCTCGGTGCAGAGATTACTCATCCCACCTGGGAGGAGGTCGTGGCTATTACTAGCCACTTTTCTTATACCCTTGACCTCCGCCCCATCCCTGACACCTTTTCATCACCGTGGGTGCAATGTGCTAAGAACAGAGTTTCTGATTTTCTAAAAGTAACTCTTGACCTTTCTTCTCTTCACTGCTCCTCCATCTGCCCTCTTCCACGCAGTGGATGAATTTTTGCTTTACGAGTGCTGAAGCCAGAGACCAGGGAGCACCTTTCCTCTCTGCTTTTACTGCACACTCCATCCAATCTGTTTCCAAGTTCTATCGACTTCATTTTGAGTTCATCCACTCCGCACGTCCCCATTCCCTCAAGTCTAAACACCCACGCACACCTCTTCCTTGGACAACAACGATCTTATTGGTCTCTCTGATTCCTTTCTCAGACCTTTGCAATCCATTCTGCACATGGCTGTGAGAATGATCTCGAAAAAACCAAAACCTATAGATTTTACCATGTCACTGTAGAGCTTAAGGTCCAAATTTCTTAATGTGTTTTTACAGGGCTTTTTAATGTGACGCCTGATTCCTTCTCCAGCCTCCATTCTCCTCCTGATTCCCACACTCCAGTTAACCCTGGCCTTCTTCCAATTAATTGAATGTGGCCAAGCGCTTTCTCATTGTGAGGCCTTACACTGCTGAAAAGTTCCTTCCCGTTTCCACCTGAATGACTCCTTCCTACTTTCCGATCTTCTCTTTAATGCCACTTCTTAAAAATCCTCCCTATGAGTCCCTCTATAAACTCACTTATGTGGCTAACACTGTATAGGACTTTTATAAGACACTTATAGGACAGCACAGCTCTCAGGGTGTGGCGAATGTGAGGCTAGCCTAGCTCCTGCTTTACCATTGCCTGCTTCTGCCTTTTCCCACTCCTACCAGCCTAAGGCCTTTGCCCTCTGCATTTTTCAGCATGCCTTGGCTTTGTCTTCACTAATGTCTAACCAAATCTCAAATTTTTATATGGTTCCTCAGTTGAATACTCAGCCCTCAGAATTACACATTTGAGGACTCTGACAATGCACAAATTGGCCCTAGATATACTAAGCTCCATTTGCTGAAACATGCAACCAAATTTTTTTTGTAGCTGTGACATGCCAGGTACTGTGCTAAGGACTGGGAGTAGAAAAGTGAACAGTGTGGAGTCCCCTCCTGCATGCAGCTCATTCTTGATGAGGGAGACAGATATTAAGCAAATACATAACCACGCACACGTACCCATGCACACGTGCATGTAAAATAATGCACTGGTATAGGTTGTTGTAAATTCTATGATGAAAGTTTTGACTGGAGGATCTATGATTTTACATTCTCTAATAACTAGATCTAAAAAGGTGGGGGAAAACCCCAGTGAAATTAATTTTAATAAAAATATTTATGCCTTTTATCCATATCTCAAATATTAATTCTCAACATGTAATCAATATGGAAAATTAATATTTTCCTTTTTATGTACACGTCTTCAAACTCTGCTGTGTGCTTTACCACACAGCGTGTCTCAATTCAGACCAGCCATAGTTCAAGTACTCAATAATCACCTATGGCCAATGGCTACCCGATCAGATGGAACAGCCATACAGATTCTCGAAGGCTTAATGGTGCTCATGAACTTGCCCTAATTTTCTCACAAAGGAGTATTAGCACTCAGGTAGGACATGACTTGACTCCTTGAATGCTGCACTCCCCACAACTTTAATTCCACCCAAGGCGAAGGTGGCAGATAAAGCCGACGTGTCAAAGAAGAAGTTTTTGTGTGGCTCCAGTAGGCAGACCTAGAACTGAATTTCAAAGAGGCAGATTGAACTCAAAACTTTCAAACAATAAGAACTTTCAGGAAACAAATGAGATGCCCTGTCTTGTACTTCTTGTCATGGGAAGAGCCCAGTAGAGGTTGATGCCCACTTGGTCTAGGATTCAATAATTCAGTGAAGGCCTCTATCAGATGATCTCTCAAGTTTCTTTGAATCATGGGATTCTGTACTTGAATTACACTTGAGACATTCTTCCAACAAAGCATGGTATTTTTTTCTTTTTTGACCTTTATTTGAAAAGCATTAGAAAATGCCTTTGAAAGCATTTTATTTTCAGAAGAAACAAGTTTTTATCTATAGCTACAAATACAGACAGAATTTAAGAATTTAGGCAACCATTCAAACAATTTTAGAGGAAAAAAATGACGAAAATATTTTTGGGGAAGATGAAGAAATCATCTCTTTAACTGTTTGTTTCTTGACTAGGAACAAGGCCAGATAATAACTAATTGTTAGTATAAATTAGGCCTAATGAATTTTCACCCTCTATAGCATGTTGGACTCATCTATAATATTTTTTAAGATTTATTTATTTATTTGAGAGAGAGAGAGCATGCACAAGTAGGGGGAGACAGAGAGAGTGAGAAGCAGATCCCTGCTGAGCATGGAGCCTCAATGCAAGGTTGTCTCTCACACACCAGAGACTACAACCTGAGCTGAAATCAAGAGCTTGGAAACTCAACCGACTGAGCCACGCAGGCGTTCCTCATCTATAATTTTATTTGACTGAATGATGTATGTTAGTGATTGTAGCTCATTTTTAAAATGAAACTATAACTATACATTATGTATAAAATTACAAATTATAAATAGATTCTCTATACTATGGAATTCAGTAGGCCTGGGAAATGCTGACTATGGCAGTCACTTCTCCATAAATATTAAATCAATATGTTTGCTTCCTGTTTATTGCCAAGAATGGCCTTCATGAGGTCTGGGCCTATTTGGTGCTGAACACTCACCTCCATTAATGCTGGGAAGACAGAGCTCTGCCTAGCCAGACAGCTAGGGATTCTCCCTGCTTTTAACCTGGGAGACAAAAATTAATATTTTTAAAAAATAAAAGCATATGAGGTGCCCGGATGGCTCAGTCGGTTAAGCATCTGATTCTTGGTTTTGGCTCAGGTCGTGATCTCATGGGTCATGAGATCGAGTCTTGTAACAGGCTCTGGGCTCAGCTTGGGGAGTTGGCTTGAGATTCTCTCTTTTTGTCCCTCCTCCCACTCAGGCATATATGCATACAAATTCTCTCCCAAATAAATACATCTTGTTTTTTTTTAAGATTTATTTATTTTATTTATTTGACAGAGAGAAATCACAAGAGAGGCAGGCAGAGAGAGAGGAAGGGAAGCAGGCTCTCCGCTGAGCAGAGAGCCCGATGTGGGACTCGATCCCAGGTCCCTGAGATCATGACCTGAGCTGAAGGCAGCGGCTTAACCCACTGAGCCACCCAGGCGCCCCCAAATAAATACATCTTTAAAAACATATAAATATGGTTACTAGAAAGGGGATGGGTGAAATACATAATGGGGATTAAGGAGTGCATTTATCGTGATGAACACCAGGTGATGTATGGAATTGTTCAATCACCATATGGTACACCTGGAAATAATATCATACTGTATGTTAAACTAGAAAAAAATAAATAAAAACATCTAAAGAAATAAAGTTGATAATATGGAGAAGAGATAATGTTTTTTGCAGTAATAAGCACTCATTTTATTTGTTTTTTAAATGACCAAGGTTGAGGTTGTTTGTAGAAATCTGCAAATTTTCTTTAATTTTGGTCTTTTTGTTATGATTATTTTCAATGTGTAAATGCTTTCTATATCTATGGATCTTCTCTTATTAACTCTAGTTAATACTAGATAGCACTCCTAGATAGGTACTAGATAGTACTAGATAGGTACTAGATAGGTACTAGATAGTACTATTGGAGATAGTACTCCAATCTATCCTCCATGTGCTCTACCTCCCTCATTCATGCCCTGCCTCCTACCCTGCAGGGGCACATTGCTCTCACACATGCTTGCTGGCCTCATGTGTTCGTGTGTGTGTACATGCGTCCATGCACACACACACACACACACACACAGACACACACACACACACACAAACAATAGAGGAGTCCACTCTCTTTTTTTGTAAGATTTTATTTATCTATTTGACAGGAAAAAGAGCACAGAGGGAGAGGGAGAAGCAGTTTCCCCGCTGAACAGGGGGCCCGATGTGGAACTCAATCCCAGGTCCCCGGGATCATGACCTGAGCCAAAGGCAGATGTTTAACCAACTGAGCCACCCCAGCACCCCGAGGAGTCCACTCTTTTAAGGCTGCAAACGTCTTTTCTGTGTTCCTAGGTGAGATAACAGAATGCCTTTAGAACTTGTTATCTCTTCTTGGGCTCTTTCTGCCCTATCCATTACCAGATTCCTATGAAACTAGATCAAAGCCATTAGTTTTATGCTCAAAGAATTGTTGAGGCCATAGAAGAATGTAGAGTGCTAAATGGTATCCTTGTCTTATTTATAAAGGATTTCACTCAGGTGAAAATGAAAAAATGGAGGGCTCTTTCCTTTTTTAATGTTACTGTTTAATGAACTTACCTATTTGTTCACTCATTTAGGAAATGTTATTTCTAAACTCCTGCTTCACACCAGCCCTATAGACGGTAAGCCCATTCCATACCTACTTAGTTCACAAGTAAGCAGAGGGATGCGTTCATCAAAACACTAACTTGACCACCACGTGACAGATTAGGTAATGGACAAGTGTGTGAGCCAGCATGCCATGGGCATGCTGCGGAGGGAGTGACAAACCCTGCCCACCTCCCTGAAGAGGTGGTATTTGGCCCAGGCCTTTAAGAATGCTGCGCGCTTCTGGCACTTGGCACACGGTGGGGGACAGCAGCCCAGTCACAAAGCAGGGAAAGCACCAGGCATGTGTGGGGAGCAACAGGTGGTGTGAAGTGACTGGCTAGTTGGAAGTCAAGGCCACAAAGCCAAGAGTGGGCAGGTTGTGAAGAACCTAAGGACTAGAACTGCTCTGGGGGCTTTCATCCTTCCCTTTTGACCTTTCTAATGCTTTTAATTCTAGGTCTAAAGATGGAGACTAGAGAGTCTTCCAGAATGCTAGATGGGAAAATATGAAAAACAATCAGGCTACATTTTGGTGGTGATGGCAGCAGGCAGGGGTGGCTTCTTTCTCCTCTACGAGCTCCTCCTCCCTCTATTAGATAGCAAGAAGGCATCTTTTTTGTGGCAATTTTGCAAACAATAGTGCATAGAATGCCTAGACATAGGGAGACACAGGGAAATTTGGGTACCACTCTGTACCAGTTTTCTATTCAAAAACAAAATGCTGTTATCTCATAGACATAAAATGTTAATGAGCTGTGTTTCTGTGGCCACTGGGAGCCACCCATGGGCAAGCTCTGCTGTGGAGAATGCTAGAGATTGCTGAGTAGAATGTCAGAATTCAAGTGACCTCAAAGCCCCATTGTGACCAAATGGCCCTTAGCATGAATGGGCATGTTCACACTCCAGCCTGTGACCACAGAAAAAAGGAGCTGATCCACCATCCCCAGACGATTATGTAGTCTTGGGCAAACCAGACTACTCAGAGGCGTGTTTTTCCCTGAACTGAGCTGTAGATCCCATGGGAGAACAGAAAAATCAAATAAATGTGAAATCTGGGTCCTGGCCTGGTTGTAATATTTGAAAAGTCACCACGATGGAAAACGATGAATCTCGTTGATTCTGGCGAGCTGGTCCTCAGATCTTAAAAGCCAAGACCACATTAGTATGGCAGTCAGACTAGACTAATCAGAGTGGCCGAGTTATTTCATGAGTACAGATACAGCCTGGATTCCAACAGCAAACAGTATCTTGACCTGACTTTGGATAAGACACTGCCCTGTATATAGGGTTAATTCTAAACCTTTTTTGTTGACCTAAGCACCCCACTCCTTCAGCCTTTAAAGCACCAGGTAGCAAGCATCCAGACTTGCAAGCTCATAGCTACGAACATTTTTCTGAGCTCACATAAGGCCAGCCCAGGATCACCTTCATGCATTTTATAAAGGGATGTAAGAGATCAGTGAATTGAATTTTGGCCAAGTTAAGCCTCTTATACTTAAACTAATTTCTAAGATCTCCAAAATTCATCTCAACTTTTGTCCATCTGTATCATCAGATTTGCCATTATCAGTCCCTACTCTAAACCCTTCACTCATCCATCCACAAAGTCTGTCACTTTGTTTGTTACATCTATTCTCCCTTTTCTTACAATGTCAGCCTCTGTTCCTCTTACCTAAATGCTTATTCCTGTAACTCTTATGTCTCTGCTGTGTTGTTCATGTGATCTAGAACTCTTTCCCCCACAGTCTTGAGACATCGCAAATAACTCCCCTCCTTTCATTTTCATTGTAGTGAATTTTGCTGAGTGCCTACTTTATGTCGGTATTGTGAGGCAGGTTAGAGTCCCTGTCTTAAAGAGCTTACAATTTAAAGAATCGTTGTAGACAAGTATACCAGGATGTCGTAGAGAAGTAAGCACCAAGCACAGCTGCAGCCCTGTGCTTTGGGAACCGTAAGGAAAATGGCACTTTGACTGGAGATGAGAGACCCCCCCCCCCAGAGGCTGCATTTGAACCCTGCCTTGCTCAATGTGAATAATCTTTGATTTCTGATTGTTTTCAGTACTTGTTGTACCTCGTACTGCAGCATTTAATCAACACAATGCTTTAAAAATAGATGACTTGCTTCATGCCCAGTTTTGTCACCCATACCTGGACCTGGTCTCTCTGGCAGAGAGTAAACCCCTTTGGTGGCAGCCCTGTCATCATGTGCTCTTCAGTTTCCCAGGGACACAGCACACACTCGGTTAACCCTGGCTGGGTCATGATGGATATCGACAGATTCGGTTACTTCAAGCAACGTGATGTTAAGAACCCAAGACCTCCTTTACAACAGGGCCTGTTGTTTAGAATCATAATGCTCCACACGATGTATTTTGAAATCCTACCGCCTCTTTAAAGCGGCAGTTCTACCAGAGCCTGCCTACTGCCCCCAAAGGACTCTCTGTAGAGGCCTCTTTGGAGACACTGAGATCTTAGAACCTAAATTTAGAACCAAAGTAACCTGATGTTGGTGGCCACATGTCAACCTTGTCTGAGCACAGCTAACTCGGCACTGTGGTCTGATGTCAATGAAGGGGAGGAGACTTCAGAGCAAGAGGGCAAAGCCCACGTGGGAAATCTGGGCCATCCCTGCTGCCTCCAATTCCAGACCAGAGCAAAACTTTATCACGGAAGCATGTTTCTTTATTCCATGAACTTGGTGTCCAGTCAGGGCTTGTTCTGTCATATGGTAACCTGTTCATGGACCCAGGGAACCCTGGCTCCTTGACTACTGATGGTTCCCAGGGGTTGTCAGAGCCAATCTTCTTGCCTGCTAGAGTTGTTGGAAAGGATAAGTGAATTGTTTGTGGGCAATCCCAAGCCTTGGGAGTCTGTACTGTAGTCACCTTACTCTGATGTGGGAGCTACATGAGTTTCCAACGGGATTCAGTATTCTTCTAGGTGGCTCCTTGCCTGGGTCACCTTCCTCCCCCATTAGAAGTCAGCAAAGCCAGACTGTGGTTTATCAGACATCAGCAGGTGAGGATTCCTTCTATCTCTCCCCCTTGTACAATGGAACAGAATGAAGGGCTGGCCACGTGAATGTCTCCTCATCGCATCGTTTTCAAGATTTCAGTTATCACTGTCACACAGCAATGCCCTTTGGATCAGGGAAGCCTCACTGAGGACTTGAGTTTTTGGACTGCTAGCTTGTGTTCAAGGATGTTCGTTTCTCAAGCATGGCACTAAGCAGTTTTAGGAAACGCTGATACAACTGTAGCAATTTTCCCCAATTTGTTCCTGACAAAGAACTCTCTTCAAAATTGAGTTGGCTTCTTTTCTTTTGTTCAAAAATGCTGGTAAACACAATTAGCCTCATTAACCTCAGTTTCTGTTTCATAACTGAAAATTAGCCTACAATCACTGGTTTGCTGGAAAGCACAGTTGTAATTAGTCTTTAACTGACTGATATGAAAAATCTGCCTCTTCTTTAATTTCTTTGACATCTCAGTGCATTTGAAAACACGTCTGAACTCTCTCACACTGGCACTGGAGATGGGAGTAAAAATAAATCAGGGATTTAAATCAAGGATCTCAAGCTGAGACATGAAAACTGATACTCTTGCACATGGAAATTGGAGACGCTGAGGCATTTGTCAAGGAGGAGATGACAAGAAGGTAGATCCTATGAAGTCTATTCCCAAGACAGCTTCCAGTGTTCCAGAGAAGGTTGCTAGTGTGATGATCAATCTGTCACCCATAGGCAAAGTCAAATGATTATGGGCAAAGAAAAGATTGGGGAAAAAAACAGTTGTTCCTTGGCCCAGGTGAAGAATCAGTGTCCCAGCTCTCAAAAACTATATCGTTGACCAGCTTTACAAGGCCCTCTTTTTTGTGGGCTAAAGAAGAAGTCACATTTCATGAACAGTCTTGGCATTTGTTCCTTCTTCAGCCAGCACCTGAAGGCTGCACTTTCAGGCTTTGGGATCAGACTGCTGGGATTACGAGTTTCACCGAGAAGCCCTACAGCCGTCATCTGTCCAGTGGATAGGAGCGTAAAGAAAGTGTCCAGTGCAGAAAGGATGAGGATATTCATTTCCTTTTGATCAGCCCACAATCTGCTGAGATAAAGGGAAAGGAATTTGAAGTAGGTCAAGCAGGTCTCCGGGCCTGAGTTGAATAGGGTGTGATCCAGGGAGCCCGGCTGGGATGGACGTCCATTTGATGAAGCCCATCAATCTGGATTAGTCACCGAGGTGGCAAATCAAACACATATATCAATGTGTGCCCTTCTGGGTTGCTGGCTTTGGAGAGGGCATGGTGGAGATGAATGTGTCAGTGCTCAGAAATCTCAGACCGCTGGGACCTCATGTGCATGTGTGTTGAGTGGGGCTAGATTGTGTAAGGCACATCCTTGGGCTAGAGCATGGATGGCTCCAAATGAAGCCCATTGTGTAGAGGTATCCTGAAATGGAAGACGGGAGAGCTATGAGTTGCAAACACATTTTCATTTATTGGCCTCAGCTCCCCTTTGGTGGAAAAAGGAGTTTGGAAGTTATAATCTCAAGACCCATCTAGCACGTGGACACTAGGCAAAGTCATAATCTCCAGCTTGCACAAACAAGTATTAGATCCCTTAATATAGACATAATCCTTTTCTTTGTCCCTTCACCTGCTCCTTAAACTCCTTTGTTCTCTTAACTCCCATTAAATGTTCTTAATTCTTGAGTTGTTTCTCAATAGACTTCGACAGTGCCCCTTGGCAAGCACATGCTCAAGGACTCTGAATGGTCTCCCTACCCATGTGGACTCTGGCTAGAGGGCTGTGAAATGGAGCCGAGCTGTTCTGTCTCAGTGCCCAAACTGCAAATGAGAAATCTTATAATTCAAATTGAAGTTCTCCCGTGTTACTGCCTGTACTTCTTATCAAGCCCTGTAATACTGAAATAAAATAGTCACTAAGTCAGGAAATAATCCAGGGCAGTAAAGTAGCTTTTATTAGGCACCTAAGGCATCAGATGCAAATAAAGTAATGAGAGAGGAAATTAATATTATTTTCTCTGTGCTTGTAGGAAAAGGCGGTGTGTGACACTTGACTGAGTGGCAATATCTTTGAAAACATCATCTTTATTCTCTTCAGCTTGTTAATGCAAAAGGCCTCTGTCGGTGCAATAAGCAGGTTCAAATGGCCATGTGGCTGGGCAAGATAATGGGATCTAGTTCCTGGGAGCTCCCTGATAGAAGTGTCTGAGTTGAGAAATCTGTTTGAAGAATTCCCAGAAATGCACCATTTAGGGACCACTGTATTCCAAAGAATGACACTGAGACTCTAACGTGAAGAGACACATTTTTGCCTAGCTGTCCCCCACCCTACTCTACCTTCTCTGGCCTCCCAGCCATATGCTTTTCCATTTCATTTTCTATTCGTTTCAAACAGCCACCACGCACCCCACAGAAAGAGGAAGATTAGGTGTGGTTATTTTGACAAGACACTCAGGAATAGGCACCTCCCTCTTCCTCTGGCATTCGTTTCTTGCATGTTTCTTTTGGGTAATTAAACACAGAAAGGTCACCTAGCATCCTGGCAAGTACAGGAAATGGGAGGGGGGAACATAAAGTAAAAGCAAACAATCAATAGGAGAAAGTCAACACTGTGTTTTTGTTTTTCTTCCAGTTTCTCTAGAAAGGGATTAGTTGTGTATTGATTATTCATATGCCACCTATGTCCCCAAAGATTTCTGAGGCAGTCCAATGTGAGAGCATCTCAGTAACACCTGCATGCTTCTAAATTTAATTTCTTAGCAAAATAACAACAAGCCAATACAAAAATATGATTTGTGTGCTTCTAAGTTCCAGTGAAATAAAAAATTGGTCTCGGGGAAAATATCTGTATTCACTTGTTCCAGCTCTTGGTTCCACCATCCAGTCATGTTATCTTCATTTCAAGAAAACACTGGCTCCTCTGCCTTGCTCACATGCATGTGTCAAAACAGGTGCAGCTACAAGATTTGAAACCTTCCGTTTCTTACGCCTTCTTGGCCCCACCCAGCAAGGAGTGCAAACTGTATCCCACAGCCCCCAGCATCGAAGGGGGCTAGTGTCAGAATGAACGCTCTTTCAGTAGTGCTATGTCTGTAGAGGATCGCCATTCCCTCTGGTTCAGTCCTTATCGCTGATATTACAAGAGTGGTCATTTTGAAATTCTGATCCCTTTTCATTAAACTGGGTCATTGCTATTCTGTGAACATATCTCGGGCTTTCTCATTCCGTGGTTTTCTTTGCATTATTTCTTTGGCTTGAAATCCTCCCTATTGACACTGCGTGTCTCAGTCCTCCTCATTCTTCATGGTTTTGTTGAAAGACTGCTACCTCATGAAGCCATTGTTATCAATTGCATGATAAAGCTGAGGAACAAACACATCATCCAGCTGTAGTAGCAAACTCCAGTAAACACTGGTTGATCCCAAGTCTACAGGTCAATTGCATGATTCTTAAGGTCTCAGTTGGTTTCACCCATGTAACTATGGGTTGCAGCTGTGTAACTCTCTCTCTGTGTAACTCTCTCACACATGAGGTGGTTTGCTGGCTGTGAGGTGGCCTAGGATAGCCTTAGTTGGGAAAACTGTGCTTTCCTCCACATGGTCTCTCATCTCCAAAAGGTTAGCTTGGGCTTGGCCTCATGATGGTGGCATGGCCTGAGGGACAGAGGGAATGTGCAAAGTATCCTGAACCTTAGGCTCAGAACTGGCACACCATCATTTCTGCTACTTACGGCATGGAGAGGAAGAATGAAAAATTGGAAATTTTTTTTCAGTCAATCGACCACAGCTTTTCCAATCACCTGGCTTGAAGTGTTTTGTAATTTTCTTTTTATTCCTTTTCTAATTTCTTCTTTCTTTCTTTCTTTCTTTCTTTCTTTCTTTCTTTCTGTTTTCAATCTTTTTATTGTTTTGATAGCAATTTAAAAATAGAATATTATTTGGGCACTTGCTTTGTCTTTCTTTAGGCCTCACATTGCTTACTTAGTTCAGTGACTTGCCCCTCTTAAGCGTTATGCATATGTTTAAACATAGGAAGAGTCTAAAAATAAACCAAGATAGAAAACATTAAGCACAAGGAATTTTCAATCTGGAGTGACCTCAAAAGTTCATTCCACCATTCTGTCTGGTTGTGGTGCGTAAGCTGCTGTATATAGGAAGCTGATTTAAAAAATAGTCCCCAAATGTAGAAAAGTCTCTCACCTAACCAATGCCTATTGCAAACGTCTGTGTACCCTAACACTCCTGCTTTATGCTTCCTGCTTCCTAGCAGAGAAAGAAGGGCTATTTTCCCATTTTCATTCTAGCCTTCACTGCCTGCATTCTTCTTCTCACTATGATCCAGGTACATACTTCATTGGTAAAAATGACATCCACTCAGCACTCCAAGTTGGAAACAGAGCCTGAGTGTCAAGAATAGTGCTTTGCACATAGTAGGTGCCCAATACCTGTGGTAGATGCAGGACATTCTATTATAGGATCTGCAGGCAATTCTGGCTTCTCTGATGTCTTTCTTGACTTCCTTCCTGAAATATGGCTCCCAAGGGACTCAGTCTACCTGGGACCTTCAGAGCACACTTAGTTTCCATCCGCTTGAATCTTCCATCCAGCCTTTTGGCCACAGTTGGCTTTTCAGAAGACAAAGCCAATTCTCTTGGGGTGGGGGAAGGTGGCAAGGAGTGAACTCTGCTCTGAAGAGAAAGAGAAGATTGAGTTCTATATTGATTCATTCATCTTGAGTGCTCTCCACTCTACAGAATGGAATTCAATTAATATTTCAGGTTTTTAATGAAACTTGTTCTCACTGTGACTTTTCTTGTCACTGTTGATTTGAGTTCTAGATTTGTAGACTTCAGTATTAAAAGTCTTTTATAATCAGTATATACTTTCATAGTTTTTCTGTTTTGGTTTCCTTCCTTGGTCAAATCACTGACAAATAATAGCCTGTTTTTTCTTTTGCTTTGGGAACAACTTCTAAAGATAGCCTTTGTAGATCTATAATCTACATTTTAAATCTATAAATTACAATCTATAATCTATAATTTAATCTGTAATCTATAATTTTAATCTATAAATCTATATTTAATCTATAAATCTTTATTGTTAGTTGTGGGTTAGTATGCTTAACCTCAGTTTATAATACAGTCTATCTTTCAGATTCTCCCTGACTCATTTTTTTTTTAATCCATCCCTGTGATAGTTAATTATATGTGTCAACTTGACTGGATTCCAGGGTGCCCAGATATTTGGCTGAAGATTATTTCTGTGTCTGTGACAGTGTTTCCAGATGAGATTAGCATTTGAATCTGCAGGCTGAGGAAAGCAGATTGTCCTCCTCAGGGCTGGTAGGCATTACCCAACTTGTTCAGCGCCTGCATAGAACAAAAAGTGGAGGAAGGCAGAATTCAGGATCTCTCTGCCCAACTGCTTAAACTGAAACTTTAGTCTTTTGCCCTCACGCTGGGTCTAACACCATAGGTGCTCCTGGTTCTCAGGCCTTTGTGCTTAGATAGGAGTTTACACCATAGCTTTCCTATATCCCCAGGTTGCAGACGGCAAAGTTGTGGGACTTCCTAGCCTCCACAGTTGTGTGAGCTAATTCCTTACAATACATCTCTTTATACATCCAACTGGTTCTGTTTCTCTGGAGAATCCTGACTAATACAGTCCCTTACTGTGATATGACTATAGCTTTGTGAGTTTAGTACAACTTGATATCTGGTCCCTTCTGGCCATTTATCCTCAACTGCTGGTGTTTCTTCATCAACAGAGGTCAACAGAAGTAATCAAATTGATAGCCCCATCTGCCTTTTTACCTTTCAGAATGGTCTACTATTCTTTATGACTTTTAAGATTCTATCTTTCCTGATTTCCTTGAAATTTAGTCTTTCCTATCAGAAGAGGATAGCTTTCCACTTTTGCCTTTCAAAAAAAAAGCATCTTTCTGTCCAAAATAATTTATTTTCTTTTCCATAGTCAAGGTCTGTTTGAAATTTTATATAGTAATCTTAAGACAGGCTAGAAATGGTTACCAGGCCTGCAATTTAGAGTGATAAATTACTGGCTAAAATCTTCACAATGGTTTATATCCAAATGTTTTAAAATGAAATTTCAAAAGTAATTTTAATGTAACTTTTTACTCTATAATTATTCCCGATATTCTCCCAGATATTTCACATAATAGACTTCTCCTCTTTTCTTTGTCTTTATCATTTGAGAGAAATCTTTACTCTTTAGATAGTTAAAACAACATTTATTGAGCAACTGTTTGGTAGCTGCCACTTGTATTGGGGACTCAGGTTCCAAACATGAATGCCCTCAGGATGTGCAAGGAATATTTTGCGTGCCTTCCCACCAGAAGCCTGACCAGGTTCCTGAGGAGACTGACTAGGAAGGCTGGGTGGACCTTTCCTTCTCTCCTCTTGCTTCCTCTGATTCCAGAATGATGTTTTGAGCACTCGATGTTCATCTAGTCAACGAGTAAGGTATTGAACAGGTTTCTTTCTTGTTAGGATGTTATTTCAAAGGAAATATCTCTTTTTTTTTTTTTTTCCTTCTTTCTGTCTGCCACTTTTGAATACTAGGCTGCGGTAATTTCAAATCTTATGTCTAATCACATCCCAGGTAGTATAATCTTTATACCACCAACGATTAATGCTCCCTTCTTTTTCTGGTTGTGCTATTTCCCCTCCTAAAATGTATTTCTGTCTCCTGTCTGCCAGCATTTCCCATGGATGCTCAGGCACTAAATTTCTTTCATTTTTCTGTAATCTCAGTTTTTAACACCAAGAAAGGATTCACCTATCACTTTGATGACTTGCTGACCTTTTGCTTCTTATCAACTTGACATATTTTTTATTTTTTGTCTTTAGTTTTTATGTATTTTTGCTTCAGTTCGCTGGCATGGCTTCTTTGCACCCAGCTCTGCACCCTGGCTACTTAATTTTGGCTTTTCAGAGCCTCGCTTTCCTTTCTTGTCCTTTGCAGAGGCTCCTCTAGCCCCAGGCTCTTGTTCCCGTGATTCCTGCTCCTGCCTTTCTCACCAGGGGTCAGCTCTCTGCTTACTTGGTTGGGTCACATTTGTCTTCGCTTCCATTCATTTACCTTCCTGCCCTTACCCTCCTCCTTCTCTTGACTATGCTCACTAAATTTCTCTTACCCAACTGTGCAAAGCCGAATTTCCAGAAAGTGGAAAACCTCTTTACCCACCCCACCCCAACCTCAGTTCCCATCACCACTTGTCACAGTGAAACAGTGGGAGCTCATGAGAGGTTGATTGAGTTGGGCAACACTGTGAGCAGTATTGGCAATGCCTTATGGTCTCTCCCAGGTTCAGCGTCTCCTCTCTCCTCCCTGCTTCTCACCCTCTATTAGCTACTGGAAACCTATTGTATCATGCAAAGAGATGTGGTTAATATTTTGTTTTGACAGGTTCAACTTAAAGCAAAGTTGCATAAATAGTAGAAAAACTTCCCATGAACTCTTGACTCAGAGCCCCATTCAGGTTTTGCTAAACGTCTCAGCAAATTCCCTTACAGCAGAAGGTCCACACAAAGAGCACCTACTGAGCCAGTTGTCAGTATCCCTCCTCTTTACCCCTGGAGTGTTCCGTAGTTTTCCCTAATCTCCACGACCTTGACTTTCTTTAGACTGTAGTCCAGTCATTATATGGAAGTTTCCTCAAATTGGGCTTTGTAGTGCTTCCTCATGATGAGGCCCCAATTACATATTTTGTGGAGGGAGCATCATAGATGCTGTGAGAAATGTACTGTGGGGTGATATTTCAAGACTATGTAAAATCATTTTTCTCACCCAATTTTTGCCCACAAGTTTAGCATCCTTTGGTATGTTTTTTATTTTGGGGTTTTTTTTTTTTTGTTTTGCCTGAATTGATTATTACTGTGATGGAAATTGCAATTATCCAATACTATCATTCCTTGCACATTCATTAGTTGATTTCCCAACCTAAGAAAGACTTTCCTTCTCAGTTCATTAATTTATTCATTCATTTATTTGTATCAGTGTGGGCTCATGGCTTCCTATTTTATTCAACATGTTTTAATGCACTCTCATATTATTAATCTATTTTGATGCTCAAATTGTCCAATTTTGGCCAATGCAAGCCCTACATATGTGAACTTTTGGCATGTCTCCATCATTCCTTGATCATTTCCTTACTTTCTGTTATTAGAAAGATGTCCTAGGCTATCTTGTTCTTTGCCTGACCCAACCCTGGGAAATCAGTAATGTATATATATGTGTGTGTGTATATATACATGTGTGTATGTATAGGGATATGTACATACATACATATATATACACATATTCTATATTCATTCTCTTCCTAACTATATTGAAAACCATGGGTATTCACTGATACTTTTTTTAAAAAATTTACTTATTTATTGGAGAGAGAGAGACTGTGATCTGGGGGAAAGGCCAAAGGAGAGGGAGAAAATCTTCGAGCAGACTCCCCATTGAGCACGGAGTCTGACATGGGGCTAGATCCCAAGACCTGAGCTGAGATCAAGCATCAGACATTTAATGACTGAGCCACCCACGTGGCCCCTCAATGATGTTCCTGATTCCAGTACAACACCGCAGGTTTTTTTCTAGCTTTCCCCCTTTCTATGCTTGTACTTCCTTTCCCTGACAGTGAGAAATTTGGTCCCCAGTATTTCCATCACCCTGTAGGTGACCAGTCTCCTGGCCTCACCTGATTGCTATTCTCCTGCCTCCTTCAGATCACCTGCATATTTATGACTGCCTTAGTGTCTTTTTGATAAAGGAAATAAATAAACTAAGAACTATCTTTTAAAGAAGGGATGAGAAAGAGCAAATGCATGATGCTAAGAGTTTTTATCCAAACCACATTTGCCATTTCCATCTCTCTTTGAACTTAGACAATTACATCTTCACCATGTATGAAATAATCCAAAATAATTTTAAAATGTGTATTTGATTCTTTTGCTCTAATATTTATATTTGTTGACTATAGGTGCTATTGCTACAAATAGCTTATAGGTCAATTGTCTTTGAGAATAGATGGGAATATAAGAAACCCAGTTTATTGCTGTGAAGAGGTGATCATTGGCCCAACACAAAAACACATAAATAAGAGAATACAAAGACCCATTATTTCAAAACAGAACATTGTTTACCTTTTGGTATTCATCTTTCCAGTTTTTTTCTGTGTATAGTTTAAGTACTTGAAATAATGCACAATATTTGGTATTCTTACATCTGTATGCATTATTTTCAAGTTGTAATTTGAATCTATATGCAATATTTTTCTATATTTTTACTTAATCTTAAACTTTAAATTTTTTCTCATATAATTACAAATTGCTTTTAAAAAGTTTTTTTCAAAGCCCATATAATGTTTCATAATTATTTAAACATTTATCTATCGAGCTTTGAGACTATTTTTACATACATGATATTCATGGTTATTTAACTCTACCAAAGATGAAGGAATTCCTTGCTTCCACACTGTACCCGTTCTTTGCTCAGATTCCTTCCTCATCCCCCTCCACTCTTCTCCACATTCCAGGCTCCAGGGTCAGTTGGCTGCTGGCTGAATTCACCTCGTAAAAGACACTAACAGAAGATGGCAGGATAAGGGTAAGATAAGCGCAGCTCTTTCTTCTCTTCCTCTCTGCCTTGGATGGTTTCTCTGGCAGTAGCCATGCCTTCTTTCTCCTTGGCTCCACCTCTCACCAGATAGGATCCCTGAGACATGATCCGACTCCTAGGCTCCGGTAACATGCCCTCCTCCCTTTGTCTCTCTTGCCTGGGTATGACACTGGCCTCCTGCTGTTGCTAGTCTCTCATTATCTCCTGATTGGTACTCGGCTGCTCTATCACTTGGGTTACCAATTCCCCACATCAAATTCCCTCCAAGGAATGGCTGCATAGGAAAACCACTGGGGCCTGGAGTGGAGAAGAGTTTCCTCTATGATAGAAGGAGTGAGGGAAATGGATCAAGGGAGGGATATCTGTGGGCACTGGTGATGTTTTACTTTTTCTAAATTTTTAAGACGTATTTCCTTATTTTAGAGAGATAGAGCAAGCACGGTGTGGGGCAGGGGGGACAAAGGGAGAGTTAAGCAGACTCCCCACCATGGAGCCTGATGCCCCTGAAATCATAACCTGAGCCGAAATCAAGAGTCAGAAGCTTAACTGACTGAGCCACCCAGGTGCCCCAGTAATGTTTTATTAGATGAACTTGACGATGAGTATAGGTGCATTTATTTTATTATTATCACTTGAACTAAATTAAATATGTATGCTTGCATATGTGATATACTTAGAATAAATAAAACATACATATAAAACATATATTTAATATATAAAAATATAATATGTAAAATAGAAATATTTCTAAATCTCAGTTTATAATTGGCTGAAGCTTAATTTTGAAAGAATAAGGATTTTAAGATGTGTTGCCTTTACTCGATTTCTGTTATTGCTGCTATAGAAAACCATGCACAGCTGCAAATATCCAGGTTTTTCTGCTCTAATATGAAAATGTGGTATAGAATGATTGCTATGAAAAGTCTCCTTCTGCTAACTGCTGTGGTAGGAAGTTATTGTAAATTTTCTTATCTTCTTGATAAAAAGAAAGTCATCTGTGAGGCTCTTTCTTATGACTCCGAGGTCCTGATTCCATGGCCATTTCCTGTGCAACAACATCAAGCCTACCACCTGGCCACAGCAGCTGTGGATGAAATGTGTTCACTCACCATCTCACTGGGCTTTTGTTATTTAATGTTTAATTCCTACTCCAAGTGGACGTATCCAGGGGTCACTCCATCAGTCAGTCCCTGTTGACTGCTAGGCAGCACCCTTTGTCTATAGTCTAAATGTCCATCCTCCATCCTCTCATCCAGTCATTTTCAGGAAGGTGACTCTTGATGTCCCCCCAAATGGGAATATCGGCAGAGCTTCTGCTTCAAATTTACCAGGACAATGGGTTCCCCATTTGAAGTGGGTTTTCTTGGTTTGTTTGTTTTGGTTTGGTTTGGTTTGGTTTGAACTCCTACACATGCATATCTGCACTTTAATTTGTATCAGCGCAATCTGGAAGTCAGGTCAGGTTCTGTTGTTAGTCATGGCCACTGACTCTCCAATTTTTGTAGCCAGATGTCCCTCAATACCTGTCATCTTTCCATTGTCCCTGGGAATGGACCTCCCCTAAGGATTTACCTCTTGCCACTTGTTTTCTTGTGACATTTGCAGTGACATGCTGGAGGGAATCATAATAGTAAGTGAGAGCTGATTGTTAAATACACAAGAATTTTGCAAATCACTTGTTAAACCATTGTTGGCATGCAACAAATCATGGTGGGAGTGTTTACACCATGGAAATTGGCAGATGCTACATAAATTAGGGTTTCCTCCCCCCTCACCCCCAAGAAAGACAGTTCACTAGCACAACACCACACTTCAGTAACTAAAGCAAAAATAATGAAAATAAAGGCATATTTTATAAACATGGATGATCAGGAAATTTTTATTATTGAGGATACTTAAAAGATGTTTTCTAAAAAGTTTCAGGAAAAAAATCACCCAAATAGGTAAGCCAAGATTTTCTAAAGGAAATAAGAAATGCTAAACACAAAAGAGTAATAAATGGGACTTTATCAAATTTTAAAACTTATTTTGAAATAATGTTAAGAAAATGTAACGTTATATTATATATATATGTATATATATATATATTTCTGTCAATACACAAATAATAAAAGGAGAATTTAATAATGAAGTGGGGAAAGTATTTGAATAGACACTTCTCAAAAGAAAGATGTAAATGGCCAATAATCACATGAAAAAAAAGGTTCAATATCATTGTCATTAGGGAAATGAAAAATAAAACTCCAATGAAATGCCATTTCACATCAACTAGAATGGTTAAAGTGAAATAGTATGTCTAGAATATGGAACAACCAGAGCTTTCAGACTGCTGGTAGAAATGAAAAATGTTGTACCACTTTGGAAAACTATTTGGCAGTTCCTTATAAAGTTAAACATACACCTATCCTTTGATTTTGCCATTCTACTCCCACTCAAGAGAAGTGAAAACATGCCCACAAAAAGACTTGCATAAGAATCTCCAGTGGCTGTCTTCACAATAACCCCAACGTGGAAGCTACCCAAATACCCATCAACAGGAAAAGGAACCTACAAATTGTGGTACATTTATATAATGGAATACAACTCAGCAATAAAAATGAAGATTATTTATACATGCAACAACATGAGTGAGTATTCAAAACTTGTAGAGGAAAAGAATCAGACACCACAGACTATGTACAGTGTGTTTCTATGGATATGAAGTTCAAGAACAGACAGCACTGATCCTTGAAATCAGAACAGTGGTTACTATGCAGGGGATGGAAATGGCTGGGAAAAACTAGAAAGGGACACAAGGCAGCTGTTGGGGATGATGGAGATATTCTATGCTTTGACTAAGGAAGTGGTTACACAGGTATATGGATTTATCAGAGCTCATTCTGTTTGTTAATTCAACCCAATACAAAGAAGAAGAATAGAAAAAAAAATATATGCTCCCAATATAGCAACTTAAAGAACACAACCAAAATGAGACTTTCATCAAGTCTCAGGACAATGAAATAACATTTTCTCTTGTTCTAGTGATGGAAAATATATATCATGAGATGATATCACTAGAGTATCAGGCCATAAGACAAAAAGAACAGAGAGCAGAAAGCAATTTAACCTTATACCATTACACATTTAGCATGATATTACACGAAAATTCTCCACCAATCATTTTATTTCAGCTTAATGTTACCTCAGGAGTAGTAGTTTCATTCCTGGCCTTTAAAAAAATTGTTTGGCCCGTTTACTCATACTGGTGGAAATAATAAATCTAATAAATCATCGCAGCCACCCACGCTCCTTGGCTGGCGGTAAGTTGCTGACTGACAGTGTAGCCGCCAGGCTTGGCAGGCCCTGCACCCACCAGGCCTACTAATAGCTGGGCAGCTGCAGAGATCTGAGGAAGAGACTGGAGGAGAGGAGTCAGGGAGTTGAGGAACTTAGCCTAGGAATTACATGAGGCACAGGCAATCAATCAGAATTTTTGAAACTAGACATAGTTAGTCCTCCTTGCCATGCTTGGCGCTGTGGCCAACACTGTGCTCAGAGAATGGGGTGTTTTCTAGGAGGAGCATTCAAGAGTCATAAGTCAAATTCTCCTTCCATCCTAGATGTTCATGTTAGCTTTGGTTTTACTATTAGAGGAAGACAGCTCCCGCCCATCCACCATCTTGACTGCCACACTTTCATTGTCCTCTCGGACACTTCTGAGAGTTCCTCTGTGGTCCCCGTGTGTCATGGTGTTACCTGTGAGCAGGCTCTCTAAAGTTGGCTCCATTTCTCAGTCCCTTTTGGCCTCTGGGTCCAGGGACCTGTGAGTACAGCTCACTGCTGTCATGTTGTCACTAGCAAGACCCTAAACTTAATGACTCATCAAGCTCTCTGGAAGGGATGAGGAAATGTGGAGAGGGCTGGTAGCACAGACTGGAGACAGACGGACACTGGCTGTGGGACATCAGAGGAGTCCCTGAGCTCTCTGTGTTGGACTCCCCATCACGGGGAGTCCTTTCATGGGAGCTCTTTCCTCAGGCCTGATTTCCTCATCTTATCGCTGGGACCCGTGTTCACCTTATTGAATCCCCTCCACTCTACCCCCATCTTGAGGCTGGGACAGACGAAATGAAAACCTCATCTCACACAAAAGCAAGCTCTCAGTCTCATCACTGCCTTACTGTGCACAATAGTTTACGTTCTTTTGTCTTGACAACCCCATTCCTTGCCCTTGTCTTCCTAACATAAACCCCTTAAGTAAAAGAATAGTGCCTGTCTGTCCTCACTCATGATTTCCACACACAAGGAACCCCCGCCCTCCCCCCACACCCATTAGGCTGAAAAACTGCCTTCAGTTTCACAAAACAGTATTTGTCTTCCCTTTAGCTCTATTATTTTAAACTTTGAATTAGTTTTCTTAATGCTGGTGCCATTCGGGCTAGATGTTCGTGGAAGCCCAGCATCCTACTGACAGATAGGTACTGTTGCCATTTTGTTACTCATTTTATGGTGGTTTTTGCCGTTCTCTGTTCCTATCTTTTCTCACTCCCTTCTCTCATGGTTAGTTGGCTTTCTTTAGTGATATGCTCCAATACCTTTTCTTTACTTTTCGCGTATGTATTACTGGTTTTTGATTTGTGGTTACCATCTGGGTTGTTGAAGAAGCTCAGCATTCTACAGAACACAGCAGAATGCAGAGCTAGATGGATGCGGAGAAGAGGACAGCTAATCCGTGCCCACCTGCAGGTCTTCTGGCCTGGCTGTGGAGTCACTTGATTTCTCAGTGATTAGGTGAGGTATTGTCTTCCTCTGTCACTTAGATCCTTCCTCCTGGCCACAGAGTTGCATATAAATGGAAGCAAGGGCAGCAGCAGCACAGAGCACACAATGGGCCACACACAGTGGGCAGCCCACCTGTTTGCATTAAATGCTTTGCACCTGCTCAATGGCTTCCCTCCCCATTCCCAGAGGAATTGCTGGGTGGGGGGTGGGGGAGGGGAGGAGTGGAGGAGGAGACTCTCCACTCTGGTTTTGAGTGAGGCCCCTAGTGAAGGAACCAGGGTTCCCCTTACTGAAGTATAGCTCATCTGAGGCTTCCTAAGAGACCACTCTTTTCCAAGGGCTGGTCTCCTAAAGCAGTTTTGGAATAAGCTTTGCCATTTTTTTTTTCAATGTAAAATAAGAAGACACCAAGGCCATGTGCTGTTAGCTCCAGCATCAGCTGCCCTCGGTTTTACACTGCGGTAAACTCTTTCTGCAAGCCCCATAGATGAGGCTGGAATGGCTTCAGGCTGAGGCCAACTATAAACAAACCTGGATTAGCATTTTCAAACCGGTGAAGTATTCATGACTGAAGAAAATTCTAGTCGGAGTCCTCTCAGACTGCCTTTAGACATTCTCCCATGCCTTTGTTCCCCCTTCCAGGCGCTTATTACAATATTTTCCCAAAAAACTGAGCTTGAGCACAGGGCCCATGAAGCTCTGAGTTGACTAGCCTGTTCTTTCGTCCATGGTGAAGAATAAGAAACTGGAGCTGAAAATTAAGAAATGTTTGCTAGCTTTTTCTACACCTGTGCACCAGAGGAGTCGGCAATGGCTCTTCATTTTTCCCTTCATTTTATTTTTTCTCTTATTTTTAAATAAGTAGCATGGGGAATTGCAGACATCCAGCTGAGCTTGGGGCAACTTTAAAAGCCCACCACCAGATCCCCACCAAGATAAGCAGCCCCCACGTGGAGATGCTCCACCATCAGTGAGGAGAGAAGACTGAAGCTGAAGATAGGAAAGGGGAGAGATGCTTTTACAAAAATAACATAATTTGGCTCTCTGCGAAAAGGAAAGGCAAAATGCAGGTTGTGTTCCTTCTTCTCTTCCTTGCTTGCTACCCTGGGCGGACGCATTAATAGGCTTAGTGCTTATTAAGGTGAAATCAAAATGAGAGAAAGACAGAGAAACTGCATGAACAGTATTCCTAGAGACCTAAAGTTTGAGGGTTTCCAGCTGGCTCATTTGCTTCAAGAAAGGCACTTTGGTGAGTGCTGGGGCCTCTCTCTGCCTTCATTTAGGTTCAAAAGGAAGGAGGAGGGAAGAAGTAGATAGCTAATGTAGAGGATGTGATCCAAAATGATGGAAACTCTGTCAGGTTTTCACTTCAGCAAATATTTATTGAGTGATTATTATGTGCCCAACACTGTGCTTGATATAAGAAATATTAAAAGGGACTTAATCGTAGCTTCCCCTCCCCACCTCTTTATCATTTAGTCTCTCTGAGGGTGAAGCAGAGCTCATGGTTGGGAAAGAAAACCTTCCACGTCCTGGATGGCTGAGACAGCCTTGGATGATTCCAATGGATCAGATGCTGGCAATGGTTAAAATGTCCTCTTGTGGGTCATTTTTGAGTCTCTGCAGTGCGGTTGCTGTGGTGATTTTAGGATCAACTCACCCACTCTAATTTGGGAGTTGTTTATCTTTGCCTTTTATCTCTGACATCCTGCATCTGAATTGTTTGCACCACATTGACATCACTGATGTGAAACACTAACCGAATTTCTTTCCCCTATTCGACCTCATATTCGACCTCAATTTCTCCATCTGCGTAGTTCCAGAATCATCGGGTCCTAAGTCACTCGCCATCTTGGCAGAGGCTCAATGCATTTGAAAGCCAATCGGTGCTTGTTTCAAGTCCTCCCTGTCTGTCAGTCAAGTGTATCTGCTTAGTATCTATGTGTTTTATGTCTATAAAGATGCCTTCTTGGGGGGGGGGGGGGGGAAGATCCCTGGAAATACTCACCGGCATGGTAGTCTCTTTTCTAGTAATTTGGCATTTTTTTCTTTTTTAATGATTACAAAGACTTCAGGAATAGTGTGCATTTAAATTCAGGTTCAGGACAGACTGACATTGAGAAGATCTGCTAGAAATCTTCCTTTGAAAAAGAATCTGGCTATGTGGGTATTTTAAGCAGCTGGAGGTGGCCAAGTTATCTTCGCTGGCTTTGTTAAGCCTAGCACTGTGTGTGTGTGTGTGTGTGTGTGTGTGTGTGTGTGTGTGTGTGTGTTGAAAAGTTGGAATGGAAATGAAACTAGACATTTTTGCAGAAATTAAGCAATTATTATTGGCTGATATAATGTCAATTCATAAGTGACCCTTCAATAGCGTCAAAGCAAATCACTTGGAAATTAAAGAAAATAACCACTTCACTGAGCAAGCAGCTGTATTTGTGTGGGTAAAGTACCCAGGAGTCACCTAACCCTGCAGCTAACCCAGACTGCAAAGAGAGGGTGCCTCACGTGTCTACCAGCCCGAGGAGGGACTCGGAAATCTCCATCACCTACGGCCAATGGGTTCTGACAGCAAAGTGAATCACTTCTGGGGAAGACAATGACTTGTTTACTTTTCACTGAATTGAAAATTGAAGATATTTCATAATAGGATCTGGGAAAATTTGCCAGATGTTTCATTCCACTGTGTTCTTCTGGCAGGTCTACAAGATATAATGCTGAGAAAGGCTAATAAATCAAGGTAGGTATGAAAAGCTTAGGGACAAAATTCATAAAAACTTGAACTGCGGGAGGACACCTTTTCCCTAGCTGCTAGAATATGAGATTTCTTTACCTTTTTTTGGTGTTTCACAGACAAGCTAATTTAAACTATAGATCTTACTTTTACTCGTTTCTCTGTCCTCTTTTCCTCCTTCCCTTCTTCCTTTCTGTTCCAATTTTGCCAATCTGAGGATCTCTCCACCCGGAATAGGAAAGTACAGCTTCTAAACTACTTGAAGGATGATCACATGAATGGATAACCACAGCTCTGGAAATAGCTTCAATGTGAGGGAATTTTCACCTGGCCCAAGGAAAAGTACACTGGAAAAAATTTCGATGTTTTAAATAACAGACACGTTTGCCATGGACTAACACCAAATGGAAAGCTTTGGGCTCATTTTCCTTTTCTTTCTCTTCAGATTTTTGAGGCACTAATGAACCGTGGCATCAACTCAGGGAACATTGGTCCAGACTTCAGAATGGTCATCTGTTACTTTGGACACAGTCCGTGTCATAGCGACCGCAATCCCAGTTGTTGGAGGTATCTATTACTGCATAAACAAGTCATCCTAAAACCTAGTGACTCAAAACTACAAACATATTGTCTCACACTTCTGCTGGTCAGAAATTTGGGAGCGGCTTAGCTGGGTGGTCTAGATAAAGATCTCTCGTGAGGCTACAGGAGGCTGACTGAGGCTATCGGCCATGAAGGTTTGACAGGAGCTGGAGGATCTGCTTCCAAGATGGCGCATGCACGCTGTGACTGACAGAACATTAGTTCTTTACCGTATGGACCTCTCCACAGGCTGCCTGAGGGTTTTCATGGCATGGCAGCTGGCTGCCCTCAGAACAAATGTTCCAAGTGAGAGAATGAAAAAAACAAACATAAAGCCACAGGGCCTTCTATGGTCTATTCTCCAAAGTCCCACTGTGTGCTTTATTCTATTTGTTAGAAAGCACTAAGTCCAGTCCATACTCAAGGGGAGGAGAAATAGTCTCTATCTCTATCAATGAATTTGTGGACATATCATCATCTTACTGATTGAACAGAATTTCTAATTTGTGCAGGCGATAGGGAGATATCATTAAACACTGTGCAAAAAAATTAAAAAAAAAAAAACAGGAGAAAGGAAAAAGAAAAACACAACTCTACTCATATCACTCTTCATTCTGTTCCACCAACTTCCATCCCAAGCTCCACCCCACTCTCTACCCCATTCTGACCCTGTTCAGGGCTTTAGCTAGTTGCTGAGATCTTACAAAGTTGAGATCTCTCAACTTTTTAGGGAGAAGAACCCAACAGAGGCAGAGGCCCAGGTACCCCTCAAGTCCGGGTAAAGTTCTTATGGAAGCCAAAACTCTCTGGAATCAGAGAACAAAGATGAAGCAATAACGTAAGGAGGAGAGAAATTCTCACAGAGGCGATCCTTTTTACCTGCTGTCTCCCAGAGTGCCTGGAGGTGTTGCTAAGACCTCCCAGAGGATCCCTCTTCTAATGATAGGCACAGGCACTCTCAGCTGCCTGGGGCCCCCGTGTCTGGCTTCTCCCTCATCCCTCCTCTGCAGCTCCTGTGAGTTTCCGGGGCCTAGTACTTCCGGCCTGCCCTACGCGATAATCACAGCACTAAATCACTCTCTGCCCGTTATTATCCAGAGTTTGCCCATGGACATCTTTATGTCCCACCAGGAAGTCTGTTCTGATCAGCCATGCACCGACTTCCTTTCATACTTACAACAGGCAAGAAAAGTGGCTTCGGGGACTAGCAGCTCACAGGGCACAGTCATCCTAATGGCCTTATCACTCGGCTACCTGCTCCTCCTTCCCAAAGGGAACACCAGTTAGTGTATGTGAGCCAGAGAGTCTGGCTGAGCCATCCTATTACTGTTTTATATAAAGCACTTACTGAATTCCTAGAGGGAAGAGGAGTCTCCAAGGGGGATTTGTCTCATTAAACTGCCGCCTGCTTTCCAAGCAGCCAGAGAGGATCTAAAAGGTGACGAGCAGGGAGGCAAGACCTCTGTGGATCTTGGTGATGTTAATGCACTAACCTTTGGGCGTGTGGGCGGTGTCAAGGGGGAAAACCTCAGAGGAGAAAACGAGAAATGTACTTTCCTCCTTTGTCCCATTTAATGGAGTTGAAGAAGAAACAAAGACATTTTTATAGAGTGATAAAAATATGTCCAGTATCAAAGCTTCTAGGTTCCCGTACCTAAAAATGCTTTATGGTTTCTTCTTTTCTTTCTTTCTTTCTTTCTTCCTTTCTTTTCCATAAAGAAAGTTCTCCTTCTGTCTCTGCCCTATAGAATTCTCTACTTAGCCTTAGATAGATAAAGAAAATGGCTTCTGAAGATGTGGTCTTTTAAAAGCTTGGAGAAGAAAGAACAGAAATTTCTTTAAAAGGCCTCTGGCCATGATGTCTTTTAACTCCAGTTTATAGGAACCATTCACAGGAACCCTCTGGAAAAATGGCTTTTTGCTAAGAAAGCACCACAGAAAACAAGCCAACTCCCAGGCTGACAGGATACTGTCTGCAGAGAACTTGGGGATTGCATTTGCAATGGTTTCCAGAGAAGACTGATGCCCTTGGATGCAGCAGACTCTGGGTGTCAGATCATTAGGGACTTCCTTCTGCTGCCAAGGCTAAGTCTGCAGGAAGAGGAGAAGGAAGGCCTTTGGCACAGCAAAGGAAATTGGGGCTTGACTTCTGAACACCGTTCTGCCTGACAGGGGCTGGGAAGCTTTTATTTGTCCCCCTTCTTAGCTCTTCAACACAGAGTGGGGCTGTCCAGTTCTCCTCCCTCTTCTTGGGGGAGGGGGGGAGCAGTTTACTGACTTTCTTTTTCCCGGGTGTAATTGTTTTCCTCGGTAACAGTGCCTAGAGCCAGGCATTAGGGCTGAAAGCAAGTACTCTAACACTCTGTTAGGGACATTTGGTAGGACTCTTTTCCATCAACTACTTTGAAATGAGCTGTGGCCATCTGACTTGCTCTGCTTGCTTAAATCTGTGTGGAAATAATTGTGCCCCTTTCTGTTGAAGCTTTAAGAGTTACTAAACCACCTCTTCTCTTACCTACCAAGGTGACTGGCAGTGGTCTGGTGATGGCTGCTTCCAAAATGAGGAAGACTTGGAGCAGAGCCCCTACCAATCCTTGATGGGCACACAGGGAATAAGAAACACGCTTTTACCATTATAAGCCACTTAGATAATTGCCTTGTTATTGTAGCTGGCCTATTCTGTTCTATCTGACTCTCATAATCTCCTCTGGGAAGAGGGGGGCTTCTAGCTGCCAACAGAAAGAACCTATGTTCCTAGTTGGTAGGAGCATCTCTATAGACGATTGTTTGAAAAAAAAAAAAAAAATCCTTCTCACCTCCAGTCTGGGAAATATACATATTATCTAGGCCACAGGAAAGAACCAAGTTTTCATAAAAATTTAGTTGTATATAATTTCACTATGGAATTAGTAGTTGAAATTAGCCCTTTTTTTCCTATTGCTTTGTTAAAGTTTACTGTTAAACTAATCTGTGCTTCTTTCCAGGCCTTTGTGCAACCTCCAGCACATACAGGATGTGAAGGTACGCTGTTCCCACTTCCTATCTGAACGCATTTGATCCCTTGAACAGAATTGGGGTGGAGGAACTGGAGCTGATCTTGCTTCAACAGTGATAAACCCTGGCAGCATCCCTGTCTAGGACATAAATATTTTCTTAACGAACTTTTACACCTGTCTCTACAGGAGACACTTTGGGAAAGATCTTCTTTAGGACCCTTAAGAGAAAACAGAGGGTTGTAAGCAGTTGCTTATCGGACTGTATTCTCTTCAAACGATAAGTAGGAAGTATTGTGTCTGAAAGTCTGTACAGTAAGGTCCGGTATACAAGAGCTATGATTATGAAGAAGGTTATTTTACAAATAGGGAAACCCCTTGGATACGTGGGGAACTATTGGCCAGAGTTCCCTAGGACAGAGCTTCAGGCAGGGTTTTAACGCTGACACTTCACCAGGGTGGGGGCATAGGGGGTATGATTCCAGGGCCTAGGGAGTCAGGCAAGGGAAGTAGGCAGAACAAGTCAAAGGTGGTGCTTTCTGAGCAGGCTGTGGCTGCACAGGAAAACACAGCTGGTGAGAACACAAAGGCCCAGGGAATGTCACGAGGAGCAATCTTAGAACAGTCTGTTGGAGGGTGGGTGCAGAAGCAGCGTTTCCCTCTTGGCTTCTTTCTGCGTCCTGCCTCTTACTGTCAGGTATTGTTTTACTGGCTGTCAATCCCACCAGCCTCACCCCCTACACACACACACACACACACACACACACACACACACACACACACACATTACCAGGTTGTATTAGCCCTTCAGGGAGAGGGTCAAACCCCCACCTCATCCCCTGGTGTTTAGCCCCAGAATGAAGAGGGTCTGAACCTCTGCGGATCCATTAAAGTCTATATAGGGCACCTGAGCTGCTACAGGCGGTGAGAGAAAACAGAATGGCAACAGCCAGGGCTCGCCCCTGAGCGAAATCCAAGACCTCAGGACACTGTGGGCAGAGCGAGCTGGAGAGGAGCATAAAGTAAGTCCAACACAGATGCTTGGTGTCTAATTGAAAGAAGTCTAGGTCTACATGGAGCCAATGGTGAGAAGTCCTTGAGATTTTATTATATGTGGACAATTAAATGCTTGTAATTGTAGATGGCTGACAACCTGTTTTGGAGAGCCGTGGAGCTTCTCGTGGGAAAGCAGCTGGGATGAGGTTTAAGGTGAAGATATTACAAGCTGTTTCAGAAGGGGTGTATCTGGAATGCCCAGAATGCTGAAGCCTCTGTGAGGGTGAGATGTGAATCAGTTGTGCAAGGGGGGGTCGGTCAGACATGCATGTACTCAAAACACAAGCAAAACCAGGGTCCCCTGCGTGGCTCAGTCAGTTAAGCCTCTGACTCTTGATTTCGGCTCAGGTCATGATCTCATGGTTCTGAGACTGAGCTCCAAGTCAGGGTCCATGCTGGGTGTGGAACCTGGTTAAAATTCTCTCCTCTCTCTGCCCCTCCCCCTTCGCGGGCTCACTCTTCTGCGCTCTTTCTCTCTCTAAAATAAATAAAAAAAAAAAACAAAAACAAAACAGAAAACCAAAACTGAAGCATTAGGTTACTGGCGATTGAAAATATTTGAATAGTAGGTTATGCTTACTTGGTACCAGAATCATCCAAATAGCTAAATAGTGGATGTCATATACACCTATGAATATGCTTTCTTAGAGTGCTTTCCAAGATGCAAGATGATCTGGAAGTAAAGGTCGATATGGTCATGTGTCTTTGAAATTGCTACATGCATTGCCTTGTCTTGGAATGCTTAAGTAGCACAAGGCTCCAAGATGTCTTATTGTAAAGCAGCCTGCTTAACATAGCATTCATTTCCCAAACTGATTTCATCATAGGCCACTCCCCTCTGCACTAACAAGTGTCCACCTTCCAAGGAACTAGAAATCCTTAGAGAACACTTAGGCAAGCTCTTGACTATTGAGAAAGACCATGTAATTTGGTAGAAATTCAGGCAGCTAAGAGCCTGAGAATTGTGCTCTAGGACCACTGCTGACATTAAAGCTCTGTGACTTTAAAATCAAGTCACATAACCACACTTTTCCTCTGTTTCTTTGTTTTCCAAATAGAGGAGCCTTACAAGTAGTTGCAAGTGAGCAGGTTACAAGACCCAGAAAGACCTGATCGAGGAATGGATATGAAGGTATTTTGGAAAATTAAAAGGAAAGGAAAAACGAGTGAACTGTCTGCTTTTCAAATGAATGTTTGAATGGCCCAGGATCGATTCAATAAGCACCCCCTTTATATGGATGAGCCCTGCGCTGCTCCGAGCAGCCTTTGCCTTTCTCAACAGGCTTTCATACAGTTCCGTGAATGCTGGGAGACACGAAGAGAGTGGTTGCCAGGGTGAAATGAGAAAGCCTTCCTCCCAGCTTTCACCAAAAATTAGGTGCTTAGATCGTGGTGTCCAAAACCCGGTCTTTGAAGACACTAAGTGCTGAATAAATATCACTAAAACCCGGCTTAGCTTCTCTGCTTTGGAGGCGGAAAGTGAGTAATAGATTTCAGGGTCCACCCCATCTGCGTATCTCTTCTGCATGTTCCTTCTGGATGGACATGGAAAGAGTGTGGATCGTCAGCTCCTAAAATGGCTGAACAGGAAGGGGCTTTCCTCCAGGCTTACCTTTTCCCTCTCTCCTCTCGATAGAGGAGTAAACTGAGACCCAACATCTACACAAACTTATCCTCTGTCCACATGAATGCTGGTCATGGTCCTGGACCCAGTTCCCCTTCCTTCCAAGCCAGTAATCCTCCTCTACAGCATGTGGCCTCATTTGCTCTTCCCCAGTGATCTGAAAACATTACTACCAAAAACCCACTAGCCCCTTAAATATAAATGAACCACAGAGGAAATTTGTTAGGATCACATAGAGCTTCCAAAGGGCAACTGTGCTGCAAAGCAGTCTGTCTACCAGTTAAAATGGTGTTTCTAGAAGGGGGCTATATGGAATGACAGATTGAGGAGAGATGAGCTGAATCGGGTTGGGTTTCTTAGAAGCAGAGCATGGCACAGGATAGGGGAGGGGAGGAAGCCTAGCAAGGATGTGGTCTTGGGTAAGGCCTCACCTTGGTCTCGTTTGTGGGAGAAAGGTTCTGGAATGCATGCTGTATAGAACACATATCTCCTTTCAGGCAGGGGGTCACCTTTCTCTAGCCCATGTACATCGGGTATTGGCTGTAGGCCTCTGGGGAGGGAGTTTATCTTTCTAGGGGAGAGCTTCTGTCCTCTGAGGGTGGTTCTTTGGCAGCTGTGAGTCATTAGCGGCCACCTCTCACAGCAGGTGGGGTCTGGGCACTGTTAAGGGAATCTGGGCCTGCCCCCACAGCATCTGCCACAGGAGCAGAGTGTGGGTACGGGAAAGGGAAAAGGTTTACTAGTGGGCAGAGAGAAAAAGGTTTAATGTCATTCCCTTGGAGATGGGTATTTGTTCAGACCCATCAGGGCTGGGCAGAACAGGCAACCAAGTGAAGGCATTAGAGGAACATGTTCATCTTTGTTGTGGTCATGGTCAGAGAGGAAGGGCCCCCTCAACTTCACATTTCTTTAGGGTTTCTTCTGTATTTCAACTGTGATATTCTAAACAAAGAAAACAAGGAGAAGGAAAGGTGTGATGATATCTCTCAATGCATTGGCAGCCATCCTTGCCCCTCGTGCTGTCCAGAGAAACCATCCAGAACTTTCCCATCTGCAGAGGGGGAAGACAACCATGGCAAGGACTCAGAATAAACGTGGGGTGTGGTGCTCTCCTACCCTGATAAATTAGGAAGTATTTCTCTCATCTCCCTTCTCAGTTCTCTTTGGTATGTGAACTTGTGGTTCCAGTCCAGAGAGCAGAGGGAGATGGCAATCTTTATTTGCACGATCATTTGTCAACAGTTCTTTACAAAGAGCAAACCCATTCTTATCATACGATGAAGAAAATATTAATTCTTCGCTTTGGAGAGATTGGACCACAGTGCTCTGTCATGGCATGTTATTGTTGGGAAAGGTTTTAGGACACTTCTTGTCCAACTTCCTCATTGTAAAATGGGGAAAACCAAAGTCAGAGCAATGGAAATGATTTCACCAAGAACACAGAGCTAGTTAATGACAGAAACTTTATGTATTGTTCTTTAGAAACAGGCAAACAAACCAACCCATGAGGCTTTTACTGGGTGCCAGTGTACCCCAACTTCTGCTGGAAGCCAAACACTCCAAGTTGACTAGGACCCAGTGGTCATCTAGGAAGGCACCCTGGACCATGAACGCTAACAGAACACAGCATGTGTTCCACCTGAAATCCTCGGGATGCTGATACCGATCCTTGGGGGTACGGGGGCGGGGGGCAGATGTAAAGAGTAGCTCTGGCCGAGGAATTTGGGGGAAGCCTTTGCAGAGGAGGGGATATTTATGTTGGAACTCAGAAGGACGAGTCACATTTTGAAATTCAGGAAAGGGAAGAAGAGGAAGAAGGATTACGAAGACAGCCCTACCAAGTGGACAGCCTCAGTGAAGGCAGAGAGAGAGGAAGGACTGGATTTTTTAGGGGATTGGGTAAGTGGATCTGAGTCTCACACTGGGGAGCTGGAATGGACTCCAGAGGAGGAACGGTGTGTGAGCCCTGGTTTGGAAACCAAGCCTGGAATGGGAGGGAGGAGAGAAGGGAAAGAATAATACTGAACTGTCAAAGTAGACTTGACTTATGAGCAGAGATTTGAAAAACAAAGATCAGGGCCTCGTAACTACAAAATCTCTCTCTGGTCCTATCCAGAACCCCTTTTCAGCCCTGATGCTTAAAATTCACTGTTCAGGGTTGATTTCTTTGAGCATTGACAATGTCCTTGTGTTAAGTAAGCTCTATTAAAATGTAATGCTCCTGAGTGAGATGAGTAAAATGCATCAGGTAATACTTTCGGCAATTTGTCAACAACTAAATGACAGCTGGCTGAACACAAGATCTGGAGGAAGGAAAACAAAGGAGGCACATGCTGGGGAGGGAGCTGTGTGGCAAGAAAGAGGGGAGGTGTTGAGACAGAGGCTTCGCAATTGTGCCTACAGCAGGCCCCGCCTGAGAACAACATGTGCAGACCAGATAGGGGGTCAAAAGGAACTTTTTGGTCTCAAGTGGATGAACGGTGCCCCGGCCCCAGTTCAGAAGGCGAACACAATTCGTGTTCAGCCAGTGGCCGTCAGGAAGGAGGGTGTGGCTTCCGAATAGTCCACTTTATTTGGTTTGAAGGGAGAAAGAAGGCATGCGGCCTCACATAAGACTCCAGTTTCTCTTCCACTTCTGGGGAAACATGAGGAAGGCGACCCCAAATTTGGACATTCTCAGACCCTGTTAGGAATCTGCTTGTACAGCCTGCAAACGGGTGCAGACTTTCCACAAAACTTGCTCATCTTCTACAGGGTATGCATGGTACTTTTCTTCAAATTTGGATTCTATGGCCCACCCATTCTCTAATAACTGAAATGTCACATAGCTCATAGTGAGACAGCCAAAAAGTTGAAAAGTGAACTGGCAGAGCACAGAGAAGAAATGGAAGAGGAAAATCAAACCAGAGAAGACATCCACATAAAGAAAATACAGAGAGTAAGAAGTTGGATGGAAACATTGTCAAGGACATGGATAACACACCTGAAGGAATTATCATCTTAGAATCATAAGATACAATTTTAGAAAAAAGGTGAGAACAATACAGTGAAAACTATGAAAAGCAGAAGGTATTCAAAGGCTATCATATGTACATGGAAGTAGATGTCTATTTTGTAGGTGTTACAGACTGAGTGGTTGTGTACCCCACTCCCCAAATTCATATATCAAAGCCCTAATCCCTAGTGTGACTGCATTTGGAGATGCATCTCTGAGGGGGTAATTAAGGTTAGAATAAATTAGGTCATAAAGGTAGGGCCCTGATCCAATAGTGTGTGCCCTTACAAGAGGAGACCCCAGAGACCTCGCACTCTGTCTCTGTTCATCCATCTCGCTCTCTCTCTCGACCATGTGAGCACACGGAGAGGAGATGCCCATGGGCAAGCCAGGAAGATGCTTGCCAGAACCGAGCCCTGGTGACACTCTGATCTCATACTTGCAGTCTCCAGAACTGTGAGAAATTAACATCTGTCATTTAAGTCACACAGTCTGTGGTATTTTGTTACAATGGCCCAAGCTCACTTACACAGAGGTGAGGAAAGTTAAGGCACAAAGAGATTAAGTAACTTGGCCAAGTTCACTTAGGTCAGCGGCAGAGCTGATGTTTGACACCTGCCGTGTGGTTCCAGGGTCTGTTCTAAACTGCTGTCCTTGATAGCCTCTCATGGGATATAAAACAAATGGAGTCTGAAAATATTCAGAGATATGATAAAAGGAAGTTTTGTTGAAATGTGAGGAGGAGGGGCGCCTGGGTGGCTCAGTGGGTTAAAGCCTCTGCCTTTGGCTCAGGTCATGATCCCAGAGTCCTGGGATCGAGCCCCACATCGGGCTCTCTGCTCAGCAGGGAGCCTGCTTCCCTTCCTCTCTCTCTGCCTGCCTCTCTGCCTACTCGTGATCTCTGTCTGTCAAATAAATAAATAAATCTAAAAAAAAAAAAAAAGAAAAAGAAATGTGAGGAGGAATGGTCAAATACCGTATGGCATTTACTGTGTGTCTGACTATATAGAACTGCTGACGACAGAAAACCTGATAGTGATCTCCATCAAAGTAACTCATGATAAAGGATTTTTAAAAAAGAATTTTCTGCACCCAAGCAAATCATAAGTATGAGAAGAATATGAGTGACCTCACACTACTCCATGACAACATTTAATAAAAAGCTACATTGACCACTCATGACAAATCCACATGAAAAGTAATTCTAATTGCTTAGTTTTTGTGTTTACCTTAATTTATACTTTTGGCACAAACAATTGCATATATTATGTGAAAATTACATTTTATGTTAATTTGTTATCTCACTACTGTCAGCAGAATACAAATTATGTGAAAATCTCAATTATAAGAACATAATGTGTGACTTGGCTAAAATACCAAAAATAAATACCTAATACTTCATAAATTATGTATGTACTTGATCACTTATTTAAACCTCAAAACACATCAGTCAGAGCAAAAATAATTATATTCAATTCTCTGTGATATTCGCCAACTTCTGGCCATATGTAGAAACTATAGTTGTACACGTTTTTTAGTTTTGTCATTATGAAGGCATATTTGTCAAAGTAGGAGGAGAAGGAGAATTTCATTTAACAGTTAACATTGGTAACACTTAAATGTTTAGGCACAGGTTAAGTGAGTTTTTAATTTTACTGTTGCCTCAGACCTCACAAAAGTTAGGGCCAAATTGACTAGCATAAATAATAATAATCATTAAGTAGAGAGAAAGCAGGATGCTAATTTCCTGATAACTTATATGAGAGAATTGATAAACACTGTTGAAAGTCAAAAAGGAAGTTTTGTGGAAAAAAAAAAAAACCTCTCAATTTGTAAATGCTCTCCATAATATTCCCTTTCAAATTTTAAGTGTCTTTTAGAAATTAAAAAAAAAAATTATCTGAAGACCAATATGTTTGTTTTATTGGTTTTTATCCTGTTAACATTTGGGTAAGTTAAACTTAATACATTTTAATAAAAATATCTTTTAGAAATTAAAAAAAAATCTGAACACCAATATGTTTGTTTTATTGGCTTTTATTCTGTTAACATTTGGGTAAGTTAAGCTTAATACATTTTAATAAAAATAGCTTGTCTAGTAACTTTTGTGAAATTTGTTTTCCAACCCTGTTTCTTCCATTTATATATAGATTGCTGGAATGACGTTTCCCAAAGTTCCCTGACACCTCTATAAGGGGTTATTTCTACTGGGGTGCCTTCTCGAAGTTTTTTCCTTTGTCTTTTATACTCTATGTTGCTTGATTCCCCCCCCCGCAATCATTTTCTCAAAAAAAAAAAAAAAAAGATCATGAAAGTGCACGTGCATATATGTATTTAGAGAAAACAAAGCTCCATCTCCCAGGGCACAGTAATCGTTCCACAATTTGTTGGATTGGGGTTCCCTGGTTTGATGATATCAACCTATGTCATCTCATTTAGATTCCATCTGAGCTAATTTGCATCAGCCTTGCTGATTTGCATAGCACCATATGCTGCCCCGACTGAATCTTTGCACAGTATGAAATAATTCCTTTTGACAGGATAACCACTATTACAGCAGGTAGGCCAAACTGGGGGAAGACTAATCAAATTAAGGATGCAGTAACTAGACAATTAGGTTTACCCCACCACCAAATGCTGGCACTAATCTGTTCAAGGTATCTAGAGAGCGTTTGGTTGGAAATGGCTCAAGGGCCACTTCGAACATTACTGCAGTGTGAACAGGAGACCTCCTGAAGATCCTTATTCATAAGCTGTTTAGGCCTTATTGGTGATGTTAAGTCCTGATTTTTGCCATATTTTGAAAAATGAACATTTAATCCGCGCCTCAAAACCCAAAGGTATAGACCCAGGACCAAGAATGCAACTACACGTTGGCTTTTCTGTTTAGCCCAATGACTTCATGCATTAGTTTAAAAACCACGTGTATCTATTTTAGTGTCATAGGTTAATGGTTAGTTAGCTGACCAGAAGATACAGCTGCATACTCTGGAATGTAATGTTCACATGATCCTTCCTGTCCTACAAACCTGCCATCTTCCCTCTGCCTCACTTTTGGGCTGTCCAAAAGCAAGCATTTCAGTAAGGTGCAGAGTGTGGATATGATTTTATAGTTATCTCATAGAAAATTCCTGCTCAAGCGGGCAGGCCCAGGGCTCTAGTAATCCCTTTACATTCTGAAACCTCACCTTTTCCCTTGATCAGCATGAGGCACTTGACCCCTAGATTCTCTAGAAAATTGCCTCCCTCCCCAATGCGTGCAAATGCACAGAGCTGAGACCCGCCCCCCTCCCCCCCAAGCCAAACTGAAGTGTCTGAGTTGAAAAATTCATCCTGGAAATGATGGGATGGGAGATCTCGGAGTTCTGTAGGACATCTCTGGGGGTGAACAAAGCTTCTGTTCCCCAGGGGGCTGAGCCATTCTGTAGGATGCCATAGAGGTGAGAATGCTTTTCCACATCTCCTGAAGTTTGAAGAAAAAAGCTCAAGGGTATAACTGTGGGGTCTGATAGCTTTTCTATAACCTGGGTCTTTAGGAACAGTCAATTAAGGTTTACCTGCTGGAGCATTTTGCAGAACAAATCAATATCTCATTTATTAAAAATTAAGAACCCATAAGCTTCAAATACACAAATGAAAAAGCAAGGGGGCCGTGTAGCAATGATGGCTTGGAGGACTATGCAGCGGGGGAGGGTGAAGCATAGCATACATTTATGATTTTAAATATACCACAAAGTTCAGAGTGTTGTCATGCGGTACTGCATGGCATTAGCATAATCAACTTTGCTTGCTTTTAGTTTATGAGCTATGAGCTGCAGTTAGGCTTGATTTGTATTCTGCTTCTTCCAGATCACAGGCTCCAGCTCTGAAAGCAGGAGGAGTTAAAGAAATGACTCACAGAGGCTGGAGAGGGTAAGCAGACTACCAGCCTTCTTTGAAATTGCATAGGAAACAGAAAACATGGCCAGGTGGAGTTTTTGTTTTTGTTTTTCAAGATTTTATTTATTTATTTTGAGAGAGACAGAGAGTGCATGAGTGGGAGGAGGGCAGAGGCAAAGGGAGAGAGAGAATCTCAAGCAGACCCCCTGCTGAACACTGAGCCTGATTCAGGGCTTGATCTCAGGACCCTGAGATCATAACCTGATCTGAAATCAAGAGTGGGACACTTAACTGACTGAGCCACCCAGGTGCCCCAATGGAGATTTTTCTTATTGAACTTTCCACTTATAAATTGTGAGTGGGTCTCTTTATCCAAAACCAGCCCCATGCCCAGAAAACAGTTTCTCTCCCCACCCCATACCATAACTCTAAAAACAACAGGCCATTGGCATTCCACAGATGCTCTTGCCTGCCCATTCCACAGCTCAATGGCTGATTGGCTCATCCTATCAGTACCTGCAGCCACAAGTTCTCAAGTTTGTTTGTGCATTTGAATCACCTGGAGAGCTTCAGAAAACACCCAGGCCTTGGTCCCACCCCACAAAAATTCTGATATAATTGGTATGGGGCACAGGCTGGGCATTGGTATTCTTAAACTCCTTAAGTAATTCTGATGTGCGGCCAAGTTTGAGAACCACTGAAAAGACTGGTGCTTCTCACAATATGGTGCTCAGACTGACAGCATAGGGATCCCCTGGAAACTTGTCTATCACCACGTTAAACCGTTGTCTCTGGGCTCTACATGTCCCCTGACAGGTCTCCCTGCTGTCAGCTTTGCGCTTCACACAGAAGCAGGCTGATCATTTTAGAAACTTTTCTCAGATTGTCACCATCACTCTCTCCCTATTGCAAAACATTCAAATGGCTTTTAGAGAAAATCCAAACAGGGCATTGTGAACGTGGGCCTCTGTCTTCATCTCTGACTCCCCGTCGTCTTCCTCACTCCTCTACTCCAGTCACAGGAGCTCATCTCGTCTGTGGGCCTCCGTACTGCCCCTTTCCTCCATCCACAACTCTCTTCCCCCAGGAAATGGCATGGCTGTCTCCCTCTACTCAAGGCTAAACTCAAGGGTCTTGTCCTCAGAGAGGTCCTCCCCTGACCTCTTCTCAACTTTTAATACTCCAACGTCTAGGCCTACCACTATCTAAATTATCCTGTTAATGTATCCCCCCTCCCATTGTTCCTTTGTATGTATCACCACCAGAATATAAATTCCGGAGAGTAAATACCTTGTCTGTTTTGTTTCTTATATAATGGGCCTTCCATAAATCAAAGAGAATGGTGACAGGAAATATCACCTACGCTATCTCCATTTCCATATTAATCCATTTAGTTTTATAAAGGATATAAACAAAAAGAGTTGGCAAAACTAGCTGTGTAGGTTTGGAAAAATCCATAGAAATAGACCCATATTTGAGCCACCAGCCATAACCCCAGCAAGCTGGGGTACCACATGATACAGTGGGAATGAATCATGACTGCTCTCTGCTCTCTTTTTTCAGCCCTTGCCTGCATGCTGTGCTTTAAGACCCTATTCAGTTCTATGATGTTTTCCCACATTTCTTGCCACCCAGAGGAATCACATTCAATTTGCCACTCCCTCCTCATCTGACATCCATATGCCACAGAAGACACACATGGTAGGTGTTCTATTATTTCTCCTATCATTTTATCTTTATGATAGCCTCATACTACTTGATGGCAAAAAATCCAAATAATGACTTGAATAGAGAGGTACATGAAAAGATGCTCAACATCATTAATCATCAGGGAAACGCAAATCAAAACCACAATGAAATATCACCTCACACCTGCAAGAATGGCTATTATAAAAAAAGAGAAGAAGTAACAAGTGTTAATAAGAATATGGAGAAAAAGGAACCCTTGTGCAATGTTGGTGGGAATGCAAGCTGGTGCAGCCACCATGGAAAACAGTGTGGAGGTTCCTCAAAAAAGTTGAAAATAGAGCTACCCTATGATCCAACAATTCTACTCCTTGGTCTGTATCCAAAGGAAATGACATCACTATCTTGAAGAAATGTCTATACTTCTGTGTCCATTGAAGCACCATTCAGAATAACCAAGACATGAAAACAACTTGTGTCCAGTGACAGATGAATGGATAAAGAAGATGTGGTGTCTATACAGACAATGGTATATTATTTGGCCATAAAAAGGAGAAACTCCTGACATTTCTGACAACATGGCTAGACCATGGGGGCATTATGACTAGTGAAAGAAGTCAGAGAAAGACAAAAACTGTTATGATATTATTTATATATGGAATCTAAAAAGAAAAAAAACCAAACTCATAAACAGAGGGTAGAATTGTTGCCAGGGCCTGGGGGGGTTAGGGAAAATGAGAAGATGTTTGTCAAAGGGTACCAACTTCTAAAGTGAGTAAGTCCTGGGGATCTAATGTACGGCGTGGTGAACATAGCTAACAATAGTGTGTTATATACATGAAAATTGCTTAGAGAGTAGATCTTAAATGTTGTCATACACAAAAAATAGTAATTATGTAGAGTGATGGTGTGGTGGTTATTTCAGAATATATGCTTGTATCAAATCATCACGTTGTACACCTTAAATGTATACAGTGCTTACATGTCAATTACATCTCAGTGAAGCTGAGGAAAGTTCTTTCATGACTCGGGGATATTTTATATGTTCGACCTACACAATGACCCATGGTCTCTTCCTCAGTCTTTATTTTCTTTTCAAAAGATGAACTAACTTTTCATCATGTTATCCGAGAGATTTAGTTTCATACAAGGAATGGTTAAATCGGTTACTAATATTTTTCTCTCCTTCTCTACACGTATACACATTACAGAAATACACATATATATCTGTGATTTCCCAATATGTCCTCTCTCCCATGGGAGCATTTGATCAATAAGGTCATTTTTAATCAATAAGGTCATTTTAAACAACTTATTCTCTTCTTGGTGCTATAGTTGTTGTTCTTAAATATTACAAGGTTTTTTCTTTACCTTTATGAGAAAGTCATCTTACAAAGGAGGAAGGAGAGAAAAGAAAATTTTTATTTTTTTGTTTTATTTTATTGCCACGAGGTGTGTTTTATTTTCATTAAACATACAAATAATTTGCTATAATATCCCAGGGCAAACTGGAGAATACGGCAGTAAATTTGGGGGGGCGTCCCCTCAGAGACCCGCAGGCCGGTGGCGGCATCGGCACGGAGTGCCCGGGTTCACAGGGCAGCTTGTCGCTGGTGTCCATCTTGCAGGTGGCTCTTCTTCCTCCACATCACGACTGGGGTGTCTTGAAGATGATAGGGACAGGGAATCCTCTAGGTTCTTAGGAAAGTTCACTCCGCTTCTCCTGCTCAATTGGTCTCCTTGGTCGGCAGGGTGTTCTTCTCCTGCGTCTCGGTTTTCTTCAGTTTGGCCTTATCGAAGCTGGCGATTTCCCCCATGTCCAGATTGAGGTCTGCCGTTTTCTTAAAGCGATCCGTGGAGTTCCACTCCAAGCCCAGCACCTGGTGCTCCCTCTCGCGTTGCTGCAGCCAGAGACTGAGAAGAGAAAATATTAAACACAGCAGTGCCTCAAGTCCATTGGAATTCACAACTGTTATTAAAATTTTATCTCACCAATGGAAACTGAGCTACAGTATTACTCAAATTGGAGTTTAAGATCATCTCAACTGATAATAGATATGTAATAAAGCAAGTGTATCAAAAATGTCAGTGGTGGGGTGCCTGGGTGGCTCAGTCAGTTAGCATCCAACTTGGGATTTTAAAGGCTTGGGTAGTGATCTTGGGGTCATGAGATCGAGCCCTGTGTCAGGCTCTGTGCTGGCTGTGGAGCCTGCCTAAGTAAGATTCTCTCTCTCTCCCTCTCCATCTTCCCCTCCAACCCCACGCTCCCTCTCTTTGTCTCTCTCTCTCTCTCTTTTTTTTAAGATTTTTATTTATTTATTTATTTATTTGACAGACAGAGATCACAAGTAGGCAGAGAGGCAGGCAGAGAGAGAGAGAGAGGTAAGCAGACTCCCTGCCTAGCAGAGAGCCCAATGTGGGGCTCGATCCCAGGACCCTGGGATTATGACCTGAGCTGAAGGCAGAGGTTTTAACCCACTGAGCCACCCAAGTGCCCCCTGTCTCTCTCTCTTAAAAAAAAAAAAAAAGTCAGTAGTATATAATCTTGCTAGATACACAGTTGTTCACATTAACATTCTTCCCAGTTGGTTGTATGCTTAAAATTTCAACACAAAAAGCTGGAGGAGAAGGAGGGGAAGGAGATGAAAGATGAGATTGTCAAATAGCTTCTCTTTCCTTATTTTCCCCCTTCACGAAAGTACTATTTATAGTGAAATATGGTATTCATATCTCTGAAAAATAAACTAAAAGAGGGAATAAGCAGGACATGATTACAAATAATGCCTCCATTAAAATCTCCATCTTTTTCAAGTTTCAGGGTTAATTTATACACTTATGACCCAAGGGAAGAAAGGGTCTTGGGGTGCTCAGCTCGTTTCCAGCCTGAAGCAGGAGCACTTTGTGGATGCCCCAGGGACCTCTTCAAAAGCCTGTAACTGGAGCTCAGGAGGACCTCCTGCACCTCCAATTGGAACTGAAACACAAACTGTCCACATGGGGAAGAAGGTAAAGGAGGAAGAAAGGAAATAATAACTTTGTAACAGTCGCCACTGTTTTTACTTTTCCTTTCGCTAATTCAGGTGTCAGTAGCTAGCTGATGTTTTATTTTAATTCTGTTCACTAAAAGAGAGAGAGAGAAAGGAAAGAAAATAAATTAAAGAAAGAAAAGAAGAGGAAAAGGAAGACAAAAAAAAAAAAAAAAAAAGGTCTGCCTCATAACGAGCCCATCTCAGATTTCTCCAGCCAGGGAGCACAAGCAATTTGATCTCAATGGCTGCAAGCCCCTCACACATTTAACTGTGTTACCCCAACCCCACCCCATTTCCGGGTAACTGGTCTCTATGATTCATCCTACTGCTTTTTAAACTTGTACTCTGTCTCATGGAGACTCGGCAGTCCTGCCCTGAGGTTTCTAGGGAGGGACCATTCTGATCCTAGAACATAACTCTTGTCCCTCTTTCTGTTGCTTGAATCCCGCAGAAATTGAAAATGAATTGTTCTCCACATCAAGACATCCAGGGAACTGGCATGCTACTTGGCACTTAGGGGCCTGAGATCCTTATCGGAAGGGGAGGGTGGGGCCAGGAATGGGGAGGGTAGAAGACAGGATTTCCTGCGGAAATTCAGCTCGAGTCTCAAAATACCACTGGAAATAGTAACGCAGCTCTTTCCCTCTTCCTCTTCCCTACCCACCAGCAGCCCACACGGGAGCAGCTCCTCAGGGATCCAGGTCTGAGGTGGGAAGGCACTTGTATTGCACAGTCGTGAGGGCTGAGGGGACCAAGCTGAGGTCTGACTGGATGTGCCGGCTGTGTGCAGGGCAGCCCCTTCAGAAAAAAAGGGAATCAATCACTTTGCTTCTAGCCTTGAAAAAGAGTTCCCATCATAAGATGACATGAGCAGCCCTCAAGTATCTGGAGATCTGTTCTTCTACTGTCCGTAAACAGACAGACACACACACACGCACACACTGGTTGTGAGTAGCTGGATGTAGTAGATTGGAGATGTGGGCAAACTCTCTGATGCCCGTCCCACGGAGAGTTGCCTCCCCGTGAGTCTGGCGGGCCTGTGTCGGGCTGACAGTACAGGGGAGGGGAATGAACACTGGATCTGTGCCTGATCTTTGCGCTTCTACTGTGACCTCTTGGTGCATTGCCCCATCATCTAAATCCCAACACCCTGCTGGAAAACCTGGGTGGAGAAGGGGTGGGCCCTGCTGAGTCCAGCCTTCCAGCCACTGTGCCCAGGCCCCAGGCACGCTAGTGAAGCCTTTGGACCCTCTAGATGAGCCCAGTCACTGGCCAAATACCACAGGCTGACCATGCAGAGAAATCAGCCAACCACTGGCCTGTATACAATGGCTGTTGTTTTAGTTCACTAAGTCAGGGACTACTCTGTTATATAGATCTGGAGCCTTGGATAAGGACCATTTCTCCAGGTACCTCAAAGCTGTGCTCAGAACTCCCATTCTGGCTCAAGACCTAGGCCTTGTTCCTTATCTGACCCCCTCACCAGGCTCTTTTCCACTGGGTGCAGACATTTTGGGGCCCCCAGAAGTACAGTCCTCATGACGCCAACCAGGTTCATTAGACAAGTTGACTCAACTCTACCCAACAATTGTAGGTACAACTACTATATGTGAAGACAGTCACTCAAAATATTAGAGCCCCATTCTCTGCCCAGTCAGGGTATCCTGTTAGCTTTACTTTACAAGTTGCAATAATTGCTATTTTAAAGCTTTTTTAAAAGGTTAGTTGATGAAGATTAAGCAGGAGAAAAGATGAATATTTTCAAGTTTTTTTTTTTTTCATAGAATTTGAGTGGAGGGAAATAGTCAAGGATGGAAAGTACATGAATAATTATGGTACTTTAATCTTTCTTTATTTTTCCTTTGTAACCATTATGCTTTCTCTTCCCCAAGTTGCAATTCCTAAAGACGGTGCTGCATTTCAGGATATAAACCCAAAAGTTTGTGATTAATATTCTCCATTAGAGCTATTTTTTTTCTCTCACTTTCTCTTTTTCTTCTCCTGCTAAAATTAGCGTTCCTTGCTGGGATCCATGGTTAAGTCAGTATGTTGCTGTAGCTCTGAGTCAGATGCCAAGAACACCTTTCCAATCTGGCTCCCAGGGTTTTGGCATTGATGTGCTATGCTGGGGCATCGATATGATGTTCAGTGATGCATAGTTCTTTCTGTTCTCAGGGCTGCATTTGACTGTTTATAGAACAGCAAGAAATAGACTAATCTTCACCTGCTGACAGAGTGAATGTGGGTGGGTTGCTTCTAGATTCATGGTGGTGATGATCGTGACCAGTGATCAGCTGAGATTAGGTATGGCTTGCAAGAGGCAGGAGTTTACTGGATCCTAGATCCTCAAATGGCCTTTTCATTAGATTTGTACGTGAGGAGACCAGTGCTTAGCTGGCCAAAAGCAAGAAAGATTCAGGAATTCTATGTGTCAAAGTGACCATGCTCCACTTATCAAGAGATCTTTAATTATTTTCTGATCTCTTCACGTCCAGTTGCACTGTATTTGTGAAATGCATAGGGACAAGGCAGGAGGCTGTGGGGGGGAGGGAGGGAAAAAAATGAAACAAGATGGGACCGGGGAGACAAATCATAAGAGGCTCTTAATCTCAGGAAACAAACTGAGGGCTGCTGGGGGAAGGGCAGGTGGGTAGGGAGAGGTGGCTGGGTGATGGACATTGGGGAGGGCATGTGCTATGGTGAGTGCTGTGAATTATGTAAGCCTGATGATTCACAGACCTGTACCTTTTGGGCAAATAATACATTATATGTTAATTAAAAAAAAAAGGGGGGCCAAAAGAAAAAAAAACAGACATTAGTGAAAAAGAAAGAAAGGAAGGAAGAAAGAAAAAAAGTCTGACTGAGAAAGAACTGAAGGGGTTATTAGAACTTGTGATTTCAAGTTATAGAAAAATTTGAGTGGCCATGGACTTATTTATCCAAACTACAGTACTTTAAGAGTGAAAGAAGACATCACTAATAATTATTCTGGGAAAATGGGTATAAACTCGGACTGTTCTAGGCAAATGGGACACAATTTCACCTTTAAAATACACCGATTCAAAATGACTTAAGCAGTATAATGGTCCATATATGGTGGTCCACATATGGTCCATATAACAAGGGGTCCATATAACAAGAACTCTGGAAGCTGAGGGGGCTTCAACACAGCTCAACCAGTTTCTTCCAATAGCTCTCTGCTGCTTCCTGGATGGTACATCGATCCTAGGACTGGTTCTTCCTTTGGTCATAGGATGAGTGTCTGTAGCAATCAGCATCATGCTGCTGTTTTACATTAAGCAACAGGGAGACCGATTCTGTCCCAGCCTTCTCAGCACGATTGTTGAAGTTTAGACATCTATGTCACATGCCCACCACTATGTAAATGACACGGCCAAGGAAATGGAAGGCCTTGACTGGTTTCAACCAACAAGGGCCCACTGTTGGAGCTGTGAGTGGGGTCAGTTTCTCACAAGTACCAAGACAATTTGGGGATGAGTGACTTTTTTTTTTTTTTTTCATTAGAACCTGAATAATATTAAGAAATGAGAGGGGGATGAATACTCAGTAAATAACCAGCAAAGGCCTGCTCTATTAGAAACAAACCGGAAATGTAATGAAGTAACTTGTTTTATGCCGTGGTAGTTAGGAAGAGAACTTCTGAGGTGTAAATCCAGGTTTTACCACTTGTTAGCCATGTGAATTTGGACAAGTTTTCAAACTTCAATCTCATTTCCCCAACTTGGACAATGAGACGATACTATTCACTGGCCTTATATGATTGCTATGGTATGAAATAAGATAATATATGCAAAGTGCTTGTGACCTTGTCTGGCTCATAGATGTGCTTAATAAATATGAGTTTCTACTGTAATGGTCATGTAATTGACTCTTGAGGGGAAGTTCATGGGAATGTGTAAAGAAATGTTAAGGTGTCAACAGTAGAGAAATCCATTTTCTTGGTTGGGGGGAATAACAAAGGCCAAAATAAGAGCCAGAGGAAGGAGTGGGGTGAGGGCTGCCTAGAGGGGAGAAGAATGGCCACAAACGAGCCGATGAGCAAAGTTGGGTTGAGAAAATTTAAAATGGTTCCTGTCCAAGGTGAGTCTGTCATTCTTTTTTTTAATTTTTTTTTATTTTTATCTTATTTTTTTGAGTCTGTCATTCTTAAACATTACAAGACTCTCTTGGGAGCCTTTTCCAATGTTTCATGGTCAAGAAATTCTCCCTTACATTCAAGGTAAATCCCTCCAGTTGTCACATTAGCCCGTTTTATGTCTTCACACAGGATAAAACATGGGTAAAGATTTAACCAATTTGGAGAGCGAGGATGGAACTTTAGAGACGTTGCAAAGGAAACGTGACAAGGCTTACTGACATCTATTTCTCAGTGACGGGGAGAAAACGGTAGTGTCAGATGCAGGCTTGTGATAGCGAGCATGAATGATGAGGGAGACAATGGTGTCTCTGACACGGGGGGGGGGGGGGGTTGGTCCGCCTGATAAGGAGTGAGATTTATAAATATAAGGTAGTGGTATCCCCAGAGCTTTGATAGTAAAGTCAAAATGGTGCCAGAATAATAAAGAAGACATATCCTCTTCCTCTGTGCCCTCGCCTGGATATGCAGGCCATTAAAAAGAGGGGAAAGGGGAAAATGTTGCAAACAGTGAGAACTTTCAGCCATACAGATGGCAAGGTTTACTCATGAGAAAAACATCAAAAAACAGGTATTATCAAGTCCTAGTTTTTGGTGTGAGTGAGTGAGTGTGTGTGTGTGTGTGTGTTGGCAGGGAGGGCTGTTCTGGTGGTGTAGAGATAGCTGTTGGGTTTTCGTTCGTCCCAGGGACTATTGTAGCAAGAGTGGTACTTTCTAGCACCACTTACCAACCCAGTGAGCCTCCTGCATCGTAAATGCAGTCTGAACCATTCTCAGCAGCTGCACCTTTGCAGCCATTATGGGTTTTGTTTTCCTGTATTTCCCTATGGATTTTCTGGGACACCAGTCCCCTGTGTTTAAAAAGAAGTTCTATTTTCTTCTGACTGGTTTCAACGAAAGACAAACTGTATTATCCAAAATTTGGTTGCTTATTATATATAGCTGCATTAGCTTATATAACTGCATTAAATGTACCTTCCCCCCAAATTAAATTCATTTTCATTACAAAAAGTTATCTGTGGTTTTATAAGTACTTCATTTAACTTGCTATACACATAGCATCTGGGAATAATTCTGCATTGAAAATAATGAAGAGTAGGGGTCTGCTCCTGAAATTTGTACATTGATTTGGGAAAAGAAATATCTAGTATCACTGGTAGAAAATTGAAATCCTAAAGAGGATTGTATGCCATGAGAAAGAAAGAATATGAAAATAATTTTTTTTCTTCTGTTTTTGCTTTCCCAGCATACTTGTGTCACAAATTATGGATTTTTTATACAACTATCTTATCTCCATTATCAAACTGATTTCAAGTAACATGCTTTTTTTCTTTTTAAACAAATAGTAGTTGTTCAAAAAGGGATTGCAAGTGAATGAATGAATCTCTTACACTTAAGAAAATAATTTAGGGTTCTGAATTTGTCCATGAGTTGCATTGAAATATTCTGTGTCTTGATGCAAATTTATGGGTACCATAAACTTGCATTTTATATTTTAAAATCATCTGACCCAGTTTATTAATATGTTTAATAATTTAATTCTTGCTTAACCACTTGACCTACCACTGTCCACGAGTCGCAATTACTTAACAACTTAAACTGACACTTAATAAGTATGTAAATGGAAAGCACCCTAACGTAATACAGGTATCTTCCTAAGTGCCAATTATATGCCTCAACATTCCCTTCAATTTAAATGTGTTAGTAAGAATCTAATTACACTGGTTTATAGCTGATGGAATTACAGAAGAAGATTTCTCTCCTACATACTTATAGACCTCAATAACTGTTCCTTTGCAATCTGTTGCTATTCAATTACCAAGTAATAACTGTCTTAATGAATCTAATTGAAATGCTTATTTCAGACTCCTATCACCAAAAAAAAAAAAAAAAAAAAAAAAAAAGCACTTAGCATGATTCCACTGGATGGGGCCTGACTTGTTTATCCAGAAAGAAGTAACTTCATGGAGAAGAGGTTCACATTTGTGACAGTTTTTGCAGAGTTTCAAGGACATTCCCTTCTCCATCATCCATTTATCATAAAAGTGAAGCCCCCTGAACAAACTCTGCTGTCTAAATCCATGCCTGTAAGAACAATCACACAGTCCTTGGGCCTGCATTTTCCCCTCACGATGAGAAACTTCGGTTTAGCTTTCCTCAATGAAGACAGAATAATAATAAAACTCAAAATATCAATAGCTAATATAGAGAGGGTACTTCCTGGTGCCAATACTGTCTAAACACTTTACATATAGAAACTCATTTAATCGCCATGGTCTCCCTAAGAGGGATATACACAATTATCATACCCATTTAACAAATGAAGAAACTAAAGATAGTTTACTTTATGGAGAAGAGCAAGTTTGTGCAGGATAGAGGCTACTTCATGGCAGAGATCATAGAGCAACCCAGGTCCCCTGGCTTCAGCAGCTGGAACTCACAAAGGTGACACTTGAAACACGTGAGAACTTGGTTGATACAATGTCTTGTTACTTAGGAAATTGAGGGTTGGAACTCACACCACCAAGACAGAACAACAAAATAATTGTAAAACCAAAACAACAAAACCCTTTGAGTTAGATGTTCTATGTACACTCTCTGCCCTCTCCCTATGTCATTTTGTGACTTTTGTTTCCATGGGCAACGGTTAAACTCATTCATTTCAAGATGATGGCAGAATTTGATTGAAAGAATGTATATGAGGACAGCCCAAAACATACCACTATGTTTGTTTTCTTAAAGAAATGGAAATTTTATCTGCCAGAAGCAAGATTGACTCAGGGACCTGCGGATCCCCAACAATTCACAATATTTATGCAGGTTTTGTCCAACTCCTCCACATAGGTTCAACCGCCTTTGGAGAACCAGGAGAGCCCAGGAGCTGCTGACGCAGATGTGATAAGCCCAGAGACTCACTGAAAGTCAGGTTAGACTCAGCTGGCTGCTCTTCGCAGATTGTGTCCTCACAGTCGTGGAGATGGGCAGACGCCACGGTCTATCGGTAAGACATATGCTGTATGGATTTTCTTCTCCAAAAATGATGATGGGCCAGGTAACAGCTCAGTGATGGCAGGGGTTTCTGGTGCACAGTTTGTCTATGGTGTTTACAACGATTTTAGATATACAAAAAGGACTTATCTGACGAGAATAAAACCAATGCTTTGTATACATTATCTAGGTTTGCTGAGGTATCATCTCATGACTTACACACATCTGGTTTTTATTTGTAACTAGTGGTTCCTCTCAGCAGTGCCTGACGTCCTTGCCCCAGGAAAGCCAGAGTCCCTGAAGCCTGTCTCCAACCCTCCTCGTCATCTGTGTGACACTCTTCTCATTCTAAGCTGTGATGTTTTTCTCCAGACATCCATGCTGGTTCATGCCAACTCCAGGGGCTTTCGGGTTCCTTTGGACTTCACTCAGCAACAGTTTTTAAGGAGCAAAGGTCCTGGTATCTACCCAGTTAACAGTATCAAAACAGAGACTTCTAATAGAGCAATAACTTCTTTTCTAAGGAAAGAAACAACAAACAAACAAACATGATGGGAGTAAGTTATTTATCCTCTTGAGGAAGCCCTGAATTCCTCCAGGCAGGCAGCCAACCGAATCATTTTTGAGTTCCATTTACATGCCATGGCACTGTACTGGGTTCCCTGGCTTAGGATTTATAGGCTGGAGAACGGCAGTTTATAGTTTCGAGGAAGCTCCCAGGAATGCCCTTACAATGATGTCCCTGGGAAATATGTAGTGGGGAACAGGGAACAGAGTGTTACCCAGTGGAGTAGGGAAACCCCAGGCCCTGAGACCTTGACCTAGCCTGACTAAGAGGTGTCCCTAAAGGTTCTTGGTCTCATCATGAGAAAGAATTCAAGGACAGACACAACACAGAGGATGAGCAGTACAGACAGGAAGGATTATTAAAGCAAAAGTACACCCCCATGATGTGGGAGCAGGCAAGCTGGAGAGAGAGCTGATGCCCGGGTTTGGGTTTCTGCTGTTCATTGACAGCTGTTAACAAGGGGGTGGAATATTCATTACCTGAGGCAGGAATTTCTTAGAAGCAAGTGTTCCTGCTCTTTCTTCCTTTTTTGGTCTGGGGTTTTCGGCCTCCTTTGTCAGCCATCTTGTGTTTGTGCGTGGTTTGATCTTGTGGCTTTATTTTGGAGCGCTGCCAGGACAGGCCTCTGACTTTCCCGATAGCAGGCCACGACTTCCTCCCTGCTGGCCTCCAGGCATCCTGTGAGAACCCAACTTTGAAGGGCCTCTAACAACAGGATGGAGAAATGAGAGTTTTACTTAATCCTGTCCTTCCTACACAGAAAAAGCCCAGAACAAAAGTTCATGCAGACATCCAGCAGGCAGGGCCAGTTCTACGCAGAGAAACTGGTTTATGGAACAAAATTCAAAAATGGTCAAGAAATTTTTTAAGCTCAAAACTGATGTGGGGTCAGGTGGGTGGTGATGACTACGTATGGGTACAGAAAGATCATAAGGATTTGAAATACATTCAAAATTTTAAAATATTTTAAATGTGAATCTGCATAGATGTATGCTCTAGTCAAAGCAGTAAATTTAGTAGAGCACGTGGAAATTCTTTTCCACAGGGGAACAGATTGTATAGTATTTACAGAACATGCACTATATACTCTATTCTCAATTGATTTTTTTTCTTTAAGGTAGTGGATTGTTTGGCTTTGAACTTTGACAAGGGTTATTTATTTATTAAATTGGGACTGTTTTTACTCTGTTGTTGCTTGAAGGTACAATACGACAATCTTTGAAGTGTTTGTGCGCCAGCCCACCTCCTGCTCCCCGCCCCCACCTCTCTCTCACCTCTTGCTTTTTCTTGGTCGGCTCTTTGATTTTTCTCTTAAAGTATCCAAATCAACTTCAGACTCCCTATTTCAGGCCCAGAGAGTTGATATGGGTAGAGTTGAATGATTTAAACTCTAGGTTTGGAGATCTTGATGCAAATGGAAAGGATATAATCCCAGGTTACCCATCGTATAAAGGGAGGTTTACAGCATTGAGGAAGAGATTTCATTTCATTCATTCGACACCTAGCCACTAAGTATCAAGTATCAAGTATGTTTCAGAGGGTAAGGCCCTGACTGAAATGAAGTCTTGTCTCTGCAGAGTGCACATTATGATTTGATAAAGTAAGTAGATAATATACCAACAAATAAGAGAATATCTGATGGTGTTATAAAAGGGATACAAAGTAAAGGTAGAGCTCAGGAGGAAGGGGTGATTTCGAGTAATAAGGACTCCTCCCGTGAGAAGGCAACATTTGAATTGAGACCTCACAAACTGTTTAACTTTAGATCAGTCTTAACCTTATTGAGTCTCTGCAGGGTAAAATTAGGGTAAAATTAGGTTAAAAGTACCCAGTTCTTAGTTTATCATAAGGACAAAGGGGAGGAAATATATATATATATATATATATACATATATATATATATATATATTTCCATATAAAAAGTAGTCTCACAAATAGTTAATAACTGTCATTGGCAAAATACTATGTCAGTAAGGGTTCAAGCAAGAAACTCACAACACACTCACATTAGGATAATTTGAGTACAGTTTCACAGGGGGAGGATTTAAAAAACTGTGGATGGGGTGTAGGGAAACGAGAAGGGAAAAGTGCAGTATCTGGGGTCTAGTGAGACCGACATGAGTATCAACTCTAGATCCACAGGAGAGAACAGAGTGCTGTTAGGCACTAGCAGGCAGAGAAAGCTGTGACTGAGCTAAAACCTTCAGTTTCATGGCCTTGAGAAGTTTGAGGGTCTAATTAGGTGCAGGGTTAGGCTAGGCATTATTGGGGATTACAAAGGTGTGCTAGCTACTGGAGTCTGCTAACGTCAGGCTTACAGACAAGAATGGGAAATGACATGTACGGGAGATTTGATTGTAACGTAGACTATACTGAGGGCCATCAAAGCAGTTCATAGAAAAACCAAGGAATCTCAGAGGCTCGATTGTTTCCACCCAACAGATTAGAGGAAGAGCCAGAGAAGAGGTGACACTGTTTTTCCCGGACCTTAAAGCAAAGCCAGGATTCACACATACAGCAGTGGTGGGAAAATGCTACAGGTGCAGAAAATGGGAAGTAGAGTTGGACTGGAGCCTCTGGTATAAGAAAGGGATTTCGATTTATCATTTCTGTGAATCTGTCTAGGCTTTACCCCCTTGCCCTCCTCCTTTCCTCTTTGAACCTGTACCTTCTTTCTCTGTCTTTCATGGACTTTCTCATTTTTCTTATCCCATTGTTGGTCTCTTTTATGAGACGAGGCTTTGGGTGAATGAGACTGTTGTGGGGCTCTGAGGAGTTTCACATAGCACACTGTGTCTAGATTTCCGAAGCTCTCGCTCAGTCCTAGTCCGGGACTGGACGTCACTTGACAGGATGGGAAATGATGGGGAAAAGAAACAAAATGACCCCAGAACGAGGGCTATTTGTCTCTTTAACCCAATTCTCCTGTTTCTCTCCCCATTTTCCAAGAACTGGAAACAGAAAACATGGAGAATAAATGGGAAATAGATTTTAGAGAATGTGAGCTTGTCCTGTGTCCTCAGTCTGCCCCTACCCCTTTCACAGCCCCACCTATGTGGACAAGGGAGCTGGTCCTTGAGTCAGGAACTTTCTCATGGGTCACAGAACAGCAGCATTTTCTAACATGCTCTCCAGCCACCCACACAAGATGCTGCTTCTCTCACGGGACAGCGTGCTTAAGGAAAGAAGGGTAAACTATCCTGCACCTACCTTTGTATGCTTTCTTCCTCTTCCCCTTCTTCTCTTTCTGTTCCTCCTCCTCCCCTTCTTCTTCTTCTTTTTTTTTTTTAAACTGGGCGGGGGGTGGGGGTTATTTCTTCATTCACCGTGGCGGCCCAATTACCCTAGAAAGTTCAAACTCAGTGCCTTCCCACTGGTTTCTCTAGGTGCTTTCACAGTGCTCACTGAATGTACATTGAATGAATGAATGTTTGCAAAAGGGTACCAAGGTTGAAGAGCCATCATAATTACCCCACTGTGTGCCCACTTTAATTGCCATTTATTCTCTTTTCCTCCAGTGAGCCTTGCCCAGACTGGGGAGAGAAACAATACTTTGTTCATCTTCGAATCTCTAGGAACTAGAAGACTATCTGTGCTTCGTACTAGGTCCTCAATGTATACTTGTTTGAATGAATGAATAGCTAAATTAATGAATGAACAATCCGGGTTTCTAAGCATGATTTAGGGAAATGATGGGACATAATATTGTCCCATTCTTGAGGCCATTTTGGCAAAGGCCTTGTATGCAAGACTGAGGAGGCTGGGCTTTATTACTTGATCTTGTTGCTCTAGGGAATGGCTGAAGATTTTGACGGAGTGAGAGAATAATTTAGTGACCAAGCCTATTGAGAAAGATCATTCTGATGGTTATGTAACATCTAAGTCACTGTTGATCTCGAAGTGGGACAATGGAGGCTTCAGAGAACAAAGGGCTTTTTATTTGAACACAGATGTGGCTGCCTTAAATCTATTGTCTATTAATGGAAATAAATACACTTTGTTCACCTTATGTGGTTGAAGAGTGTTAGTGAAACTAGTATGAACTAAATGTGTGCAATTATTTATCATTTCAGTAAAATATGAAGTCCCAAGGAGCTCCTAGACTTTAATGGCAATCAAGACTGTCCTCAAACAAAGGGAGGGAAATGCTCCTCTTCTCACGTTGAACATCCCTCTGGGAAAGAGAATTCTTTGATTCCTGTGGCCCTTCAGGGTGCTGGACATCAAGATGCATGATGTAGTCAATCTAAGATATGAAAGGTTAGATTTGTAGGAGCAGATTGTTTTGTTTGTTTCTGTCACTTGAGTAGTTTGCCCCTGATGGTCACACCTTAGCATAGTTTTGGTCTGTCACATGGGATTTTCTCAGGGTAACCTGGAGTGTTTGGGGCTATAGGTGAGAACAGCTCAGATCCACCTACTTGTGCTTTTTCATACCTCTAAAACCATACCCAACACTTTTTTGTTAACATCATAAATATTGATTACTCACTAGGACATATTATATATGGCTATAAAGTTTTTACTGCTCCTTCCATAAAGTAGTGGAGTCTGTTTCTCCAACTCCCTGAATCTGGACGGGCCTTATGACTGGCTTTGACCAAAAGCAAGTGGCAGGTGTGATTCTGTGTGATTTCCAGGCCTCTGCTTAAAGAGACCTTAGAGCTACTGTCCCTCTCTTGGACCTCTGCACCTTGAAGCAAGCCCGGACTACCTCTCTGAAGATGAGAGAGCCTGTGGAGAGAGAGAAAAACAGAGACAGACCATGTAGTAGTAGAGGTCCGGCCATCCCAGACATCCTAGCTGAGGCCCAAGTTGGGTGGGGTCATCCAGGACCAGCCCGGCCTCAAAGTCCACTCTACTGACTGACTGCAAACACACCAGTAAGCCCAGCTCACCCCACGTGGAGCAGAGGTGAGCCTTCCTAACTGAGGCCAACTGCCAACCTACAGATTTGCGAGAAATAAATGGTTCTTGTTGTCAGCTAGTAAATTTGGGGGTATTGTGGTAGCAGAATTCTAAAGATGCCCTCCTGCCAAGATTCCCATTCTCTTGTTATTCAATCAAACACCAAAGTAGGGACTGCTGTGAATGGAGTTTTCAAATATAATTAAAGCCCCAAGTCAGCTGACCTTCTGATTCTGCCTTGACATGATGATTTAAAATGCTGAAATGAGCACTTTAAAAATCAGTCAGGTTTTCTCTGGCTTGTAGAGAAGGGTACATCATAGAGATCCAAAGAATGAGAAGGAGTTGTTGAACGCTTGCCGAGTCACAGCTGGAAGGGGCCATGAGACAGGGGATATGGGGGCCTCTGGAAGCTCAGAGCAGAGCCTCAGCTGACAGCTAGTGAGGAGGCTGGGACCTCAATCATACAACCACAAGAACTGGAATTCTACAAAGAGTCTGGAAGAGTTGAAAGCAGATTCTGGCCCAGAACCACCACATAAGAGCCTTGTTTAGCCATGACCTTGATTTCACTCTTCTGAGACTCTGAGCCGAGAACCTACAGAACCAGGTGCTAATAAGTCTTTATGTGTGTGCTAATTTTTATGCAACGACAGAAAGTTTATACAAGCGGTTTATTTCGTAGTCCTAGATGACAAATACACACACTAACATTTTCACAGCACATGGAAAGACACAGCACAGAGTAGGGGATTTCGGTTCTGGCTGCACGTCGAAGTCTTGTGGAGAGCACTTTAAAAATACCAATGCGTGGGCCCACCCCAGAGATGCTGATTTAATTGATTTAATTGTTCTGGGATGTGGCCCAGGCATTGGTATTTTTGAAAAGCTCCCCAGGTGATTCTGAATCCAGCTAGAATTGAAAACCACTGATATAGAACAAAATATATATGGACAGATGGGGGGGGTGATTTCCAGCCCCTCAGCCCCATCCCCCTCCACGCTGAGGTAACCACCTTAAAAGGATGCTGGTGACTAATCCGTTACCCAATTCCAGCATGTGGGTTTCTTCCTCGCACCCAGCAAGTCAGGGACACTGGCAGGCTAATCTACAATTCTGCTCAATTCTGACACGACCTACTGGAAGGTAGTGTCAGATTCCACAGGTGAAGGATTCAGTCCTACAAGACTGCTCCGCATCCCGCCACTTCAGATGCCAGTTACTAGTTCAGCCAGTCTGTGCTTCTGACTAATTCTAGCTAACCGGCTATGATTGGAGACAACCCCCCTTCTTGAGTTCCATTAATTTGCTAGAGTGGCTTACAGAACTCAGAGAAACATTTTACTTACTAGGTTATGGGTTTATTATAAAAGGGTTTAACTCCGGAACTGATGGAAGAGATGCACAGGACAAGGTATGGGAAAGGGTGTTGGATTCCCGCCCCTCTCCAGACATGCCACACTCAGCACCACCATGTGTTCACCAACCCGGAATTCTCGGAACTCCATCCTTTTAGGTTTTTATGGAGGCTTCATTACATAGGCACAGTTGATTAAATAATCAACCACTGACAATTCAACTTTTAGCCCCTCTCCCCTACCTGATAATGGGGTGGGGGCAGGTGGGGAGTGGCAGGATGGAAAGATCTAACTCTGTTATCATGATTGACTCCATTGGCAACCAGTCCCCATCCTTAGATTACCTAAGGGTTTTCCTAAAGCTGCCCCATTAGTATATATGTGTGTGTGTGTGTGTGTGTGTGTGTGTGTGTGTGTGTGTATATATATATAGACACCTTTATCTTTCTCATCACTGGAAATGCCAAGGGTTTTAGGAGTTCTGTGCCAAAAGCTGTATGACCACATATATATTTCTTATTATAAATCACAATATCACAATGGCTCTATCACTTACAGGACATTCAGCTGGAAGAAACAATATTGGAACAGCAGTGGGAGAGCAAGAACATTAATTTCTCCCTTAATAGCAAATCCAGATATGGGGAGCTTTAAAGTTGGCTAGTTCAGGAGCTCTGTGCAGCCATCAAGGGCTTTCCATCTCTTTGGTCGGCCATCTTCAGCATGTGGGCTTTCTCCTACTTGGCCTTTATTGTATCAAGATGGCGGGTGCTGATCCATAGACCATATGTTATGCCATCATCCAAAGGACTAGAGTCATTCCTCTTGTACTTTCTATTAGGGAAGGAAACTTTGTCCAAAACCATCCCATACTTTCACTTAGGTTCTACTAGACAGAAATGGGTTCATATATTCATATGTTCACTGTAAGAACAGGGAAGATGCATTTTCAGCCTCTATATGGGAAGGTGGGTGGGCTCTCCCAGCAAGTTCGAAGCGGGGAAAGGTGGGTGGATGGTGACTGGGTAGACTAACAATCATGTCACTTCTTATGCTCACTTAAAAATACTTACTTATGTTTACATATAGACATACACCCATGAATGAGATTATATCCTAGATGTCCTTTTTGCTGTGGTCATGCTCCCTCGCCCATTGCCTTATTGTTATCTTAGGTTTGACTCACTACATTTTACCCCAGTAACAAACGTTCCCACCTGGTGTTTATCCTATTTACAATTTTTTTGGTGCTTATATAAAGCATAAAAAGTGCATATACTTACATGATGGAAGTGGGGGGGGTGTAATTCATTTAACAAAATAGGATCACATAGCATATTATGGCAATGTTTCAAGTCAGGTACATACAATCACTTAGGTGTCTTGCTCACTGATCTCTAAATATTACCCATTAGTGCCAGCTTTTCCCCATTTTTCCCTCTGATTCAACTCTCCACTTCCTTCAACTTTTACCAAAGAGCCCAATTTATTTTTTTATTTTATTTTATTTGACAGAGAAAGATCACAAGTAGGCAGAGAGAGAGAGAAGAGGAAGCAGGCTCTCTGCCGAGCAGAGAGCCCAATGCGAGACTCGATCCTAGGACCCTGGGATCATGACCTGAGCCGAAGGCAGAAGCTTAAACCACTGAGCCACCCAGGCACCCCCCAAAGAGCCCAATTTAGATTGAGTACAGAACTCCCTAGCCTAACTTATACTTTGTTGTTAGGGATGTCAGGGCAACAGAATTATGAAGCTGAGTGTTCTCTAAGTACTTCTCTAGTTTTAACTGGCTATTGTTAACTAACTTTAACTAGCTGCTCACAGGCAGAGAAGTTTTCTCGGTCTCCTGTCACTAATTTTGTCCTCCTAAGCTTCTGGAAGCTGTATTATCTCCTGGGGGAATATAAGACTTTGGGATAATGTTTTGCATTTCCAAACATGCCACAGTTTCCCATGACTTTTGCTACCCAAATGGTCGAAGTTTCCTACTGCAGGCTGGAGAGGAATTCATTCTTCTCAGACTCCCTTCCTTCTCTTTCCATGTTTATTCCAACAGAGGGCTTCTTCACAAAGTTCTAGAATTCAACTGTTCTGCCAAGAATTTCTGTTTTGTTTTATTGTTGTTTATTTTTAGGAGCTACAGTTTTTCTGTTATTTTTTAGTTAGATGTGAACAAAACCAAACAGTTGTTAGACAAATTTATATAGGGGTTATGTTATAGATTTCTGTCAAACATAGTTAGCCTGAATCTTTTATGCGTTTCTTCTAAACAACTCCCTCTGTATACTGGTGTCAGAGGAGAGAAGAAGCAAAAGACCTGATCACTGGAAAAGACATAAAACCATTCAAAAAGGATTACAGCAAAATGTGATTCTTGGCCACCTTTAGTTCAAGCACAGGGCTTTGTCAGACCAGGTCTGACCAGATTCTAATCAAACTTGAATAAGGCCAAGAGCAGCAGCGGTCTTAAAAAGTTGTAACAATGTGTCTGCAGTGCCGACCACCGCCCCCCCCCCCCGCCCCCCGCCCACCCCTCCCTGCCCCCTGTTTTAGGTAGTGGAGATTTAGAAACTAAAATTACTCAGTGGGGGTGATTTTGTATGTAAAGATGGGGAAAGTATTCTTGAGAGATAATCTCTTAATTACCTGGTAGTAGGTGACTAATCAAAAATTAAGAGGCAAGTCCAGTTATGTGACTAATTAAAATGTTTTTCACACTGAGGGTAATTTTCTCTATGGTAACTTCATTCTCTCTTTTACATCTTAAGTTTATTTTCAGAGAACAAGAAGTTGAATTGTCTTGCTAATTGATACTCTTGATATAAGTTAGTACAGTGGAAACACCAATGATGATAATACAACATCAGTTATCATCAGGGAAATGCAAATCATTACCTTACAAGGGTTAGAAAGACTAAACTCAAAAAGATTTAAAAAAAAACCACAAACAAAACAACAACAACAACAACAAAAAAAAAACAAGTGTTGGTGAGGATGTGGAGAAAAAGGAACATTCCCGCACTGTTAGGAATGCAAGCTGGTGCAACCCCTATGGAAGACAATATGGAGGTTCCTTAAAAAATTAAAACTAGAAAGACCGTATGACCCAATAATTCCACTACTAGGTAATTACCACCCTGCTCCAAAAAAAACCCCACAAACAAAAAAAAACCCAAAACGCTCATTTGAAAAGACACATAGGCCGTTATGTTTATTGAAGCATTATAATACCTGAGGTATGGAAACAGCCCAAGTGTGTGTCAATAGATGAATGGATAAAGAAGATGTGGGGCATGTGTGTGTGTGTGTGTGTGTGTATGTGTGTGTGTGCCCGTGTAGTGGATTATTCCTCCACGTACCATATGATTTCACTCATGTGGAATTTAAGAAACAAAACAAATGGACAAAGAAAAAAAGAGACAAACAACCCGACTCTTAAATACAGAGAACAAACTGGTGGTTGCCAGAGGGGAGGAAGATGGGGGAGGAGGGGCTGGGTGACACAGGTGAAAGGGATTAAGTGCACACTTACCATGGTAAGCACGGAGTATAGAATTGTGAATCACTGTGTTGCACACCTGAAACTAATGTAACACTGTATGTTAATTATCTTTCAGTTAAGAAAAATATTATGATATACAGCTCAATGACAGCTTTGAGGCTGAATTCCATTTTGACCAGCTACACTGCTTAATGATCCAAGCAGGTCTTTAATCTCTGTGGTCCACAACTATGAGAGATGGGAGGAGCAAAGTCCCTTCTTTAAAGCGAGAACTTGTTCAATTGAGAAAATGCATTTTTTAAAAGTTTTATTTAAGTAATCTCTGCACTCAACGTGGGGCTCGAACTCATGACCTGGAGATCAAGAGTTGCAAGCTTCTCCACCTGAGCCAGTCAGATTCTTTTTTTTTTTTTTTTTTTTTTAGTAGGGGACAGGAAGGAAATGCAGGGACTTTTGAAAGGGGGTGGCTTTCCTGACTGTCACTGAGGAGAGGATTTTGCTCTACTAATTATTTCCTGTTTTCACAAGTTATCTTTACCATAACAATCTGATTGTCCTCAGAGCTATCTGCTCTCTATTCCACAGTTTCCTTGCTTTTTGTTATTCTGGAAGCCAGGGACAGAAGACCAAGGAGCAAAGGGGGCTTTACAGGTTTCTGTGTCCTCCCTATTGAGGCTGATTCAGCCTCTCCATTTGCAGTTCCTACTCTGGGCTCAGCCCCTGCTGCACTGGTTAATCTGCCTCAGTCACAGTTCTGTCCCTTGGAAGCCTCTTTTCTGCCTTTCAATATTTTCACAATGCCCATATTTCAACAGTTTGGTCCTAGCATCTCCTACTAGAAGAGAAATACTATTCAGACCCTTCAGAAGCCAAAGGACATCTGGGTCTATCGTAATCACTGACATCTCCCTTGTAGCTAAATTATACCTTCTGGGAGTTTGTTTTTGGCCGTGGACTTCATCATTGCTCGAGACCAGATAACTACGTAAAGTCAAAGGCCATTTCCAAGGTTTTTATTTTTTTCTTTTTTAGAGTCAAACTTAGAGACTTTTCCAAAATATATGTTTGAGTGGAGCACATTTCAAAATGACATGTTAGTTTTAATGATTATAAACAGTTTTCAATATTTTTGTATGTTTCTTTCTAGAGTCCTTTCTATACATGTATATTTACATTTTAAATGATTTGAATTCTATTGCTTTCTTCAGGTTAGTATTTTGCTATATTCATTAAATAAATTTATACAAAATATTTACATTAATTAAGCAAACACCAAGAGTTCAACTGTTTCCACCTCTCTGAATGTGGGTTGCAAAGGTAATTGAACATAATCTCTGAGTAAGCCCTGGTGATTTTATTAAGGGGCAGCCTTAACTGAAGAGTCAGTCACCAAGTCAGGTTGAATCTTAAATTTTGATTTGAATTCTAAGAGTTGCTGCAGATACACAATGACCAACAAACATCCAGTTGCCTGGAGGAGCAAATTGTCTTATTTTTTACCCTGAGTGGTTGTTGAACTTTGGAGCCTAACTCAAATCCCAAATGCTCACTAACACTAGAGGCTTTCACATTTGCAAAAGTACTCCAAGGGTTCCACTTCCTTTTTACTGTTTCTAAAGTTGCCCCCAAACCCATGGAATACTCCTTTCAGAATGTCTAAAGAGTTCTATAATCCTCTTATTTGGGGACCTGATTTTGTAAGTGCTAAGAAGGGGTGCATGTTTCTTCTATGCTTATTAATATTGACAATGTAGCAAATGTCCAGCCAGGCCTTGCTACCTGACCTAGGATGAAGATCTGGAGCAGTCATTAAATTTGGTCCTTCAACAGACATTTTCTATGTGCTTACTCTGCCTCATGGAGGGCCAGGCAGCTCAAATCATCAGGACACATTCTCCTCTAAGATAAAGTCTCACTCCTATAGCTCCCCCAACCATAGGGAGCAGTCAAAAAATTACAACCATATTTAACTCCCAGTATGTCACCCCAGCTCAATATGAAGCCATTCCAAGATAAGAAATGAAGAGAATTCTCCCCTGAGACTCTGACAGTCCACAGATGTAGATCTGGCAGGATGCCCAGAAAGTTAGATGGGTACAATTTGGACACATAGGGTTAGTTTCTTTTAACATCTCTGCATTCATCCTCTTTGGTTGCTTTCAGCCTACACTGTGTCAACTCAATCCATGGACTTTTTTTTTCCCCAAATAATTGATTTGGCGTGTTCGTTACAATAGCCCAGCATGTGACTGATTCACTGAATGTTTCATTTTTCACAGGATGTTTGGCATGTACTCCTGGATACTGTAATTATTCTACCTTTTTTGTTTCTCCTCATTATACATGATGTGTTGGAGAGAGGCCATCCTTTCTGATTGAACACTGATATTCCCTTTCAGCCCTTTCATGGAGGGTGTTGGTTTGTGCATGGGCATGAGTGTGAGAATATGTGAATTAGCCCTGATTTGTGAATTGGCTGTCATCTACATTTCCATAGTTGTCAGCCCCATTGACCTCAGTTTCTGTACCTAGAAAACGTGAATGACAGATCTTATCCATTTTCAACAAAAAGCATGTGTAATCCTCATAGCACTGCATAGTGCTCAAAACCACCAGGAAAACCCAAGAGAAACTTGTCGACCCAAACCAAGTGCTGCTCCTCTCTCGGGTATGGATGAATGGGATCATCATAATTTCTAAATAAGGAAAAAAAAAACCCATGTCCTCCAATCAGATCTATGCTTGGGGATTCAATTGTGAGCCCAGCTCGCCATGAAGCACAAGGGTAGATACACAAAATGCACAAGGTGTGTCTCATCTTTGAATCACAGTCAAATACCCCTTGGAATTGCTATATGCTGAGCAGCCGTCTGACCTCTAATAGTTGTGGAAGTAGCTGCTGCTACTGGCCCGGCTTTCTGGACCAGTGGTGTCCAAAATAGCATCTCAGTGGCATTGTCTATATTCCAAGGGCTCAGAAGCCATATATTGCCTGCTAGTAGCTACCATATTAGATGGCACTTATATGGGACATCTCCACCAGCATGGAAAATTCCACTGGATTGGATTGCTTGACACTGGCAAATCTTTCCTCTCACTGCGACACTGACTAGCCTCAAGTCCATATTTACAGTAGCATCATGTGGGTCCAGCTCACAAATGAAGAATAGTCCCAAGTAACAGTGCACATGTAACAGATGTCATGTTTTCATACTTCCCTTCACCCGGCGTAAGAAGCTAAGATAAACCAAAGGGCATGTTACAAAGAGATTTATCAACCAGTAATCAATACCTAATTTTAGAAAGAATTATATCATGAGTCAGGGTCTAGAAATATTCTATTTTCTTTTATGTGCGAATTCCAATTGATTCATGGTGTGAATATCCAGGATTCGACTGCCCCCCCCACCCCATCTTCTCACCTCCCTCATTCCTCTGTGAATTAAAGATTGATTTTATTATAGGTCCATTTCCTTCTTGTTTATGGTATCACATCTATTTGATAAAGAATGCAACATTGGCAGAGATTTAAGTATTTTGCATGTTATATATGCAAAAAGGGTAAACATCAACTATAGACCCAAGCTGAATGGCTTAAAGTGTATTGTTTATCTTGCCTTATTTTATTGCTAATCTCACATATATCTCATATCTAACAGCAAACAGACCTCATACACCCATAAAAAGTCTACAAACCAAGCTATTGAAAGAGTAATATTTAAGCATAGCATTCATAAAATATGTAATGGAATTGTAGAGTTGACAGGGCACATAGAACTGTCAACAAAATGGATGCTGAGCCATCTCTTTTCAAAAATGAGAAAACTGAAATCCAGAGAAGTGTAGTGCCACAAAGTTCTTTGCTGAGTGATGGAGTCAGGATTAGAACCCAGTTCCCACATGTGGAGCCTGGGCTATTTTGCACACCTCCTTTGTTGCCCTGCTCTGACAGAGCAGATGGAGAAGACAAGCTGGGAGGGGAAGGCAGAAAGGTGGCCACTCTCAGATGGCAGGAAGGCAAGTCCTCCTGGTACCTGGCCAGCACCCAGGCCATCCAAGGTCCACTATCTTGGATGGGAGACACACTTTCCTCTTAGCCTATGAAGGCATCTCATGTGTTCCACATGGCTTCAAAATTGCCATTTCCCAGAGAAACCTAAATGCCAATCAATGGGATTTCTGGAAGGAGAGTACAGGCAGTCTGTCCTGGTTAATTTATTTTTTGAGTGTGACCTTATGATGTCTTTCTTGTGAAAAGCTCTAAGTTCTCTAATCTTCTCTCAAATAGCATCTAAGCATTTATCTTGATGATTCATAGATGTGGTTTTAGGAGTCTGTAAATTCCCTGAAAAGGAAAATGAAATTCAGCTCCCAGGCTGTATTGTCATTAAATTATCAAATATATCCATGACTGAAAAAATCCAAAAAAGACCTGTCATAAAGGGAGAAGAGATAAAGATGCACTTTGTTTGTTTGTTTTTTGAGGGGGGGGGCATAAACAGGGGGAGGGGCAGAGAAAGAGGAGGGAAACAGACTCCCTGCTGAGCAGGAAGCCCAGGGGGCTCGATCCCAGGACCTTGGGATCACAACCTGAGCCAAAGGCAGATGTTAACCAACTGAGCCACCCAGGCACTGCAAGAAAGATGCACTTTTTAGAAGAAAAAAAAAAAATCACTAAACCCAGGAAAACTGTCACGATGACCATAAGACATAGTAAACGATTTAATAGAAATAGGCAAGGAGAAATCAACAATTAAGAAGCCCAGGAAGAAACAGGTTGCTTCCTGTGAAGATAGAGTGCCCTTTATTGTCTGTTCCTTCCTTCTTTTGTCCGAACCCTAAGAGTTAAACTTCTGCAGTGGGAAGAAACCTTCCACCCTCTTTTCCAGCACGGCAGAGGGTTACAGGCTGAGCCAGACTTCCACAATGCTGGGGCAGGGTTTCGAGTGCCAAGTCAGGCTCCATGACCTGCGGCAGGCACCGCCTTTCTGACTACCAGCTATAGGGCTGGTAGCTGTAAAAAGGGGCAAATCACCCCCCGCCTATCTTTTCCTCTCATGAGTGGATCCCTGCAAACCCGCCTCACATCTCTAGATGACAGTAGACCATGATAGGAATGCAAAAGGACCCTGGAATACCCCTGAACTCATATTGAAATATAGCAGCCTAATTAGATGACATCACGAAGGAGAACAAGGCCTCAGATAGGGACATGGCAGCTCCTGCTTCTGCAGAGATGCTGCTGGGGTTCTGGGAGAAAACAGGGCCAGGGAGGAGGTACAGAGGGGCTCGGGGCAGGAGCAGCAGCTGGAACCAAGTGCACAGAGATTGCTACAGACACTCCCATGATCTCTGAAGTGCCGTGATACCATCAACACCCACAAGAGGCAACAACTGCAGCCACCAGCTCACCCCATGCTGAAGGCAGGACCAAATGGGATCATAATTTTTCTTCCATTTCCGTAGTTGGGGAAGGTATCTCTTCACGTAGTCTATTCAGTTAAAACAACGGAATGGAGAAAGGCTGTCCACCAAATAGTAGGAAATGTTCACAGGAACCTGGTCTGCCAGTTGTAATTTTGGACTAAAAGGACATCAAAATTTTCATGTGGGAATACAAATCACGCATTTTAAAAAATGCCTGCCGAACTCGGCATGTGGACAAGACAAGGCGAGTCGCCAGTATGTCTGCCTGAAGTGTTTACCTGCTGGTGCAGGGACAGCGCATCCGGCTTTCTGACTCGTTTCTCAGCTTCTCCGGGGCTCTGCCCATTGGTATCGGCTTTCCAAGAAGAGAACGGTGGCAGAACCATGACCAAGTAGCAGATATTCCCGATAAGAATATTCTGGTACATTTGAAAAGAAACTCTCAGTGGTGTTGATTGACCATAAAATATTTTTTAAAACATGGCAAATCATAAACGTCTTCAAAATCAAGAGGCAGGATATAATGATTTGTATATTTTATTTTGACTTTACATGCGGTGTTAAAAACCCAAAGTACATATTATTTACACATCCACAATACAAGTTTACAAGATATCTATACATGTTAAAGTACTCTATAAAACAGTATAGAGCCACTTCACTTTAGGGTTACTTTTTATGCCGTACCATTAAAAAAGATACAATCTGTGTTTACCTTTGCACAAATGGATAAAGCATTTAAAAATTAAATTAACAGGATAGAGACTAGATTTTATGTTAGAAATTTCAACATAAATACTGATAGAACTCACATTACAAACTACAAGGCAGCACAATGTTACAAAATGTTATCCGGGTTCACATAGAGTTACTGTTCCGTTTTCCGCACGCTGGGATTAATATTGGTAAGGTGAATTCAAACACGTTTGTTGGCGGTGGACTGAGTAGTGTTTATCGTTGGTTGGTTTAATTTATTATTAATCTGTAATATTTTAGTTGCAAAGCTGACGTGTCTCAAGAACAGAAGTTCTTTCTAGTTTTTGAGTTTCCAGAGATCTCGGGGAATCACGTTCTTTACAAAACGATATTCTCAAAGGAAAAGAATAACTGTATCGGTACTCTACAATCTGTATAAAAACGCTCTGGTCTTCTGCAACCCATCCTCCCCCAAGTGATACAGATCGTCAGTGTTATCGCAAGAAACCAGTTGGACTCACTTGTCTGACTAAGTCAGGAGCATTCCTCTGCCTTGATACTTTCTAGATTAGGTTCAGTAAACCACGGTGTGGTGTGGAGCATATTAACTGAGACAGTCATCGGGGTTACACATCATCAACTGTAAGTGGCTTCTGCAAAACTACGAATAAACGACTCTACGGCTCCCGCAGGTGTCACATTACCCGAGAAACCTCATTTGCCTTCGCATTATCACCGTTTCATCCTTAGGAAAGCGGGAGTGGAATGTTTATCATGGCAAAGGATGTAATGCTGCTATTTGGGTGGACTGCTGGACAACTAATTGTTCTAGGTTGTTTTTACGATTTTTTAAAAGTCTTTTCAGGTGCTGGTTGAAAAACATTTACAACTGGCACTAGGTAAACGATGTGCTATACTGGAAACACTTGACATATTTTAGTACTTCTATCATTCTCGTGAATAAGGCACAAAATGCACAGATTCAGGTAAACTCACATGTAATATTTACAGTCTATTGTCATTACCTGCATGACTTAGAAGAAAATTCTCGTATGACACAACAGAGACAACATGATTGCACCACTTTCGGTTTTCAGAGACTCTGTTAGGCCAATTAGAATTCCTTTCACATTTCCTTCTTTTGTCTTCTGCTTTGTTTTGTTCTTTTATCTTGGGGGTAGGAGGAGTTAAAGGAAGAGAAATTGTACTACATGGGAGAAACCAAACAACATCAAAATAAAACCTTATTAGTGTGTTCAAGGTTAAATACAGTGAGTCAGGCTTGGATTCACAGTGGACAGGTAAATTGTTCTACTGAATACTGGTGGATAAATCAAGGATACCTCTTAACATCTCTATCTCCTTAAGCTGGCAAGACTGTAATAGAAGTTTTAATGAATAGCAGCACAAAATTACTTAGAACTCTTACATTCTGGCATTGGGGACCATGTGAGTTGAGTTAATCATTTTGATGGTCAGATCAACCTTGATTTTATTTCTTTTCTCAAAGCTGAACCCAATGGACTGCTGTGGGAAGAAGTTACTGTCTCTTGTTCAGTCATGCTCAATGTAAACAAGTCCACAGCACAAAAAGATGCAATGGGCACCAAAACAAATCCTAGTGGGTACAGAACACACACACACTCAACACACACGCGCGCACGCGGGCACGCACGCAGATGCACGCGCGCGCGCACACACACACACACACACACACTACAGTTCATTGGTGGCATGAAAAAAAATGCCACACTTGAAAAAAATGCTACAGTTTGGGTCAAAGACTGAATTTTTAGCAAATCGTTTGGTAATCTACAAGTTCATTTCTTTGAGACATTACCATTGTTTTTTGACATTTGTGCAAGAGGCAAGGTGAATGCATACAATTAAAATGTTCACATTTAATGGGAAGACCACACATAATGGTAGTCTAAGTTGAACCCATTTTCAAGTATTTGCTCACAGATTCTTCTGAGTACTGTATCAGCTCTCTATACTGGTAAGGCAGCCCCCGGGGGGCTGCACATCTCTTTAGCTTCAAACAAAAGAAATGGAATGACCAGCACCTTCCTTTGTTTTCGGGCAAGTACACAGAAGCTTTGCTGTAGTAGCTACATGTGGCAAGTTCTGATGTTGCCAAAGTTAGAAAGAGTTTCTTTGGCCACTCGGTTCTCTTAAAATACAAGGGAGTCTCTTATCTTAAGGTACCCTTACAACATCATCCTCTCGACAACACGGACAGGATAAAGCCACACGGAAAATAGCACACTTGAGGCCTAGTAAGTGTATTTGTTCAGTGGTCTGACAGATGTGGTTTGAGGAACAAATGAAGGCTTTGGTGGCACATCAGGTTTTAAGGACGGTGTCCTCTTTAGTCCCGTCCTAGGAAGGGTGCCATTACTGGTATAGCTGCTCTGTCTGGAGAGGGAAGGCTGCAGATGAACACTCACTGGTGTTCCCTGAATATAGTCCACCTTTGCCCCAGTGGGGGTGGGCATGTACCCCCCACGGTTCATACTAGGCTGTCTAGATAACAAAACACCGTTTGGTGAGTTTAAGTTTTTAGGCATTGCAGATATAGAGTGCCTCTGGGAGGAATTTTTGTGATAACCCCTTTGTCTTTCCAGAGACGTCATCGGGACTCCAGGAGTGGTGGGGACATCCACTCGCTTGGTTGGGCTATTTCTGGGGAGAGTTGAAGGAGGAGAGTATAGTGATGCCTCCCGGTTAGGGACCTTCGGTGGGACCTCAGACATAGGTCCCACAGGATCCAGCATTAAGGTCTGGTGGGCCATCTGGATATCTCCCATGATGGCTTTGGGGTTACTGTTTGGGTCATTTAGATGCTTCAGGAGATCGTTGAGGGTATTTCTGGAATCCACAGAACGCCGGTGATCTCTTTTACTGGATGACTTTGTGAGTGGGTGGTCAATGTTTTGAAGCTTCTTTTCAGCTTTGTGAGCATTGGAGTTTGAGAAAGACGTGTTGTAGTCATGAGTAGCATTAGGAAGAACAATGGCACTGGGGATATGCCCGTGACTTAATGGGGAATGGGGTGGTGGACTAGAAGGGAAAAACTGTGGGGTTTCCTTCCTTGAAGCCCCATGGCCATGGGCCTTGTCTGAGTGGCTCTTCATGGCCTGCAGGGTCTTCTGGTGAAGCACAGGTGTAGACTCAGGCGTGGGGAGAGCAGCCAGTTCGGGAGGTTGGCCCCGATGGTCCATCACCATGGATTTAGTATCTCCGTTGGGTGGCAGCTCTTTCCGACTGGTCAGCAGGTTACTGTACAATTTGGGAGAATCGATATTCTGTTGATATTCCTTGACCGGACTGTCAAAGAGACCATTCAATTTGGCAAAACTTCCGCTGGAGTCTGTGCACGACTGGGCAGATTCTGCATCTTTATGGATCTTTCTGTTTTTCCGAACAAACAGGTCACGATAGCAGTATACTGCCACACCTGCAATGAATGCACCCAAAACAAAAGCGGCAAAGACACAGGTGATGAGGACATTCATGTGGACCATCTGGTTCGACTCTCCCGACTGGACCTCCCATCGCACACCTGCAACAGACACGCAGGAAAAGAGTCTGAGTGAGGTTCTTCTTTCAAATGATATTAGCCAGCAAATGGCTTCCATTGAGCCAATACTACCTTCACGCGGTCCATATGCTTAGCCTGGAGGGTCAGGGAGACTCTAAAATTCCACCTGTATATTCTTCTTGAGTCATGATCAGATCCCCAGAGACATACTTGGTTGCTGCAGATGCTAGGATGATTCTGATCTCCCACCGATCCGTAAGTGTCTTTTTCCCCCCGAAATCCCTTCTAAGTAGTTGTTACCTAACATTCCAAGTTTTAAGAGTTTGGGGTCTTAAAAATTAGGGTTAGAAAGTACATGTTTTCTAAATGGTCAATTTAGAAACATTTTGTCTCATGATTTTCTCCTAATTCATAAGTCAGGATTACAGGGCAACTGCTAGAATTAGGAAAATGTATGGATTGGCGTAACTGCCAATTTAGCAATTATGCTAAAATAATTACACTATCTTAACTAGAATAAAGACACACAATTGGTTTACAAACGAAAAGTGCCTGCTTGGTCATTGCTAACTACAAATACGAACTTTTGTGCTCGCTTTGATTTTTTTTTTTTTCATTCCATCTTGGAGTGAATTACTCTTGAATTGCTTTCTATGAAAGAAATCCGGACAGTCTAAAGAAGTATAATACATAGTAGTTAAGTACATTATCCCATCGTCTTGAGATATTTAAGAAATATTTAAGTTAGACTACAAGAAGAGTGGATTAGTTTGTAATTATTGGGATTTTTAATGCGACCACAGACATCTAACAGTCAATCTAAGAGATGTTAGTTTAAGAGGTATCCAAGTCTGTTACATGCTATAAGCATAGCTATCCCAGGATAAGGTTAAGTCAGACTAATTTTGAGGATTCTGTTGCTTTAGGTTAGTACTAAGGCCTTTGAACATTAGTTGCTTTTAATCAATGTTCAGGATTATGGAATTCAGTGGCATTGGGAGAGACAAAGAAAGAAAAGTAGAAAGAAATGATATTACTAAAGGAAACAAAACAGAAAGAATGATCATTAAACTGTTTACAATGAAAACATATAAAACCCAAATCAACAGACGTAAATCATAAATGACAAAGTACTGGCATAAAAACTGATTGGAAACCTGATACCATAGTTTACTAAGCACCAAAGAAGAGATTGTTTTTTTCCCAGAGTAATATGTCTAATAAGCCAACTCAACAGGCAGCTGTTTTCTAACTGCTTCTATTAAGGGCTGAAAGTGATAGTTATGGACAAGTGCTCTGTCATGTTTCATTGCTTGTGACATTCAAGCAACTCACTAGCACCCTGTGTATCCTTTTCATATTGCATTTGGAATTGAAGCGAAACACAAGGCTGGGGAAGGCTATTAGACAAAACATCGGATACCAGGATATTTGCTAAAATGAGTTTGGTGTTTTGATGTTGTTGGGGTGGTCCTGAAATTCTCTGACATTGAGCAGACTCTCAGCATTTTTGGGTAGAAACCAACATAGACTAGACTTAGCGGCTATCTCATCACCCCTTTCGTTCACGGCTTTCCATCTCTTTGGTCTAGGAAGGCACACACTCCATACAAGCACAGAAACTGGAGTGAGGGTAGTCAGGGTAGGAGGTGTGAACAACAGCAGAGCTGTGTCACTCCACCCGCCGGGAAACCCTGTGTCCACCAGCTCCTCAGAGAGATCAGGAATCAGGTTTCCACTCAGCGAGAGATGAGTTCCCTGGTGAGGCCTTACCCTTTGGGATACCTGATAAAGGATCAGTAAAATCAGAAGTATTTGGGTCATCTTGAACTACAAATTTCCGGGAGCTCGTCAGTTTAGGTCTCCAGGTATCAATCACTTTAGGTGTAATTTCTGGGATACTTGCCATTGTGGTAACAGATGATGAAGATACCTCCATGTCTGTGGTGGCAAACAGATTTTTATTAATGTGGGTAACGCTGACAGATTTCCCTGACCACTGGCTGTTGCATTTTTAAGTGAAGTTTCATTCAATTTTATGAGAAAGCCTGTTCTAGGGTTTCATAAAAAACACATTCGAAGAGACTATACCCAACTTCTTTCTTGCAAGGGAAAAAGAAAAACTAAAAATTAACCATAAAGACAAATTAAGCAGATTTCAAAACTAAAGACACACTGAAAATGCTCCTACCACAGCTCCTACAGTGATTAATGACCCTCGTGGAAAAGGTTATCCACATCTCAAAGATGAACTGCTACTCTCTCATTTTCCTGTGAGATGGCATCAGTTCATTTCTTTTTGTGCATATGTCTAAAAGCATTTTCCTGAACATTTGGGGACTGCGTATCCTTCACTGGGGAACCTACGGGGTAACTTCAGCAGGAAAACACCTGGTGAAGTTCATGTGATCTGGATCTGGATTTTCCACCTGCTAGAGCAGGCTGTTGGGCTCTATCTCGGACCTCCCGTCCATCTGTGCCCCGAGGCCTTGCACCATCCACGGTGGAGCACCAAAGCAGGGAGGGACCTCGCGTGTGCCTTTCAGCACACTCGGGGAATTTCTTCCAAAGAATTAGCAGCAACTCATGCAAAAGAAATGGCGTTCATAAGCTGAATAAGGATGGTATGCTACATAAGATCTGCTATCCTCTTCTCCCTTCTGAGGAATGACACTGCTGTGAGCTTTAGAAGCAGCAGGAGGACCGGAAGTAACTTAACCTCTTAGCATGTGTGTTGCTGATTTCCAGAGTAGATGTCCCCTCGGAATGTAAGCATACGGTTTTAGGTTAAAATTCCGGAGACCCCCATTCAGACCGGTACAATGATCGCAGACGAAGACTCCAAAACAGATACAGACGGGCATGGAGAGCCCACCGAACCACCCTCATACATCAGATACCAGCTTCATTCAACGGAAGCCTTTTGCACACCACTGAGACCACAACATTTAAAGATCCACGGGCTCACCGCAAACCAAAGAAAAAAGATGTCGAAAATGTATAAATACACATTTGGGGGAAATGTGTATTTGTTTACTAGGTCTTAGGAAAGGTGAGGAGAGAAGGGGGAAATAATGAAAGTCTGCCATCCATTCAGGAGAGATGGCCAGAGGGAGCATCCACAATGCACGGAGGGGGGAGAGAAAAGAGAAGCTTGGGTGGGCAGGCGTGCAGCTGGAATGCGGTCTATGTGAATCTGTTTGATTTTTCTTACGGGATGTGCCTCGGTCAATGATGAACTGTTAACATGCTACACAGGGGTGGAGTGCTGAGTAAGAAAAAGTCTTTCAGTACCATCGGTGGGATTATGAGTCAAAGCAGAAACATGAAAGGCTGCCAAACTGCGCAAAAGGAGGGGAAAAGGGGCTGAAAATGCTGAACTGAAGGAAAGAAAAGGTTGTTAATTATCAAAAAAATTAAAAAAAACTAACCAGATGTTGGACCGCCAAATATTTTGTAATCTGGTGTAGTTGAAGTAGGCAAAATTTCTAAAAGAATTAAAGGAACAAGTAATCAGTAAAAAGTAACCAAAAGAAAGCAAAAATTTATGAATTCCAATTAACTAAAAAAGTCAAAAGAAAAGACTATAAATTAAAAGATTAACCTACTGGTTAGACTACCTTTCTCTAGATTTTCTACAAAATTGTAAATGGTGAAGGAAAAAAAAAAGTAAGATTCTTCTCTAACACATCCCCATGACCAAACAGCTCAGCTTTTGCGAAGTTTAAGTTAAATGCTAGGTGGTATGTGTCCTGAGTCATTAAAAGGCTGATTGTAAAATAATGTTCACGTGCAAATGTGGTCAAAAAGAATTGCCAGAAGGGAAAGGACGATCTGGGCTTACCATGGCAGTCCCCTAGGTGGGCCGTGTTGCCGTATTCTGTGTCTTGTTCATATCCTCCAGCGCTGTGGTTATGGAAAGCAAAGAAGTCTTCGGTTAACAGCCTTCATAGGGACACAAGTGACAACCAGAGCAGAACCAAGAATACAGACTGATTAGTAAAATGGGCAGAGAGGAAAAAAATGGACATTTCAACACAGCTTGCTAAAATGAGTATTTCTTCTATTCAACATGTGGCCACTAGAATGTTTAAGAGAGGAGAGAGAATTGTTTCTTCTCTCCACCCATTTCCCTCAGGTATTATCCTGTCTACAATCTCCCTTCCTTATTACAGCCCCAGTTTTTTTTTTCTTTCTTTTTTTTCTTTTCTTTTTCCTTTTCTCTTCTCTTTTCTTCTTTACTTCTCTCACATCAAAAAAAGAAAAGAGAGGAAGAAAAGAATAAAAGTAGTACTACCGGCATCTTTCTAAAATGTCGAGCTTTAGAGACCCAGAGAAGACAGAGGCAGGTCTCAGAAGGTCCTGGCTGACGTGATAGGACATACTTACAGCATCCCGGGGGTCACTCTGCCACAGGCTCCCTGGCTTAACCAGCCACAGTACGGGTCCCGAGATGCAACACAAGACCTGTATAAAACCACACAGAAGGGAGCTTGGATTATCTCATCATCAAAGTTCACAGCGCTTTACAAGACCCACGGTAAGGAAAGAAACATCAGCTTACTTTTTGCAGGATCCATAACGCTCACAGCGACTGAGGGGGAGGCGAATCACGCAGCTGGAGAATGCCACGTACACAGCGTGATGGTCTTTATCCAACTGTAATGAGATGACCTTTCTGTCCTCCTCATTCTCAGCATTACACCTGTATTTGGGGATACATTTTGAGGCCACATGTTTAGGAAGTTGAAAGCTACACGAAATATACAAGGCAAGTGGGGTTTGTTTTTGCAATTACTCAGAGCTGGGAGATCCTGAGGGAGATTCTCAGTAGCAAACCAGCAAAGTACATAGTTTGGGAAGTAATAATTCTATGTTTGATCTTCTGCTGCTCTGCACAATTGTTTCAACTTCAGGTTGGACAGAGAGTTTTTTTTTAAAGACTGCTTTCTTGTTCTGGTGACAAAGGGAACCGTGTTTGTGAAGACCACTTTAGACCACAGAGAAGAAAAAGGACAGTGTTTCAGTTCACATAAATCTTGCTGTGCTAGATGCTTCTGATCTCTCTTTAGTCTCCTTTGCTCCATTCTTGTTTGTTTTAACGGTCCAGTTATCTTTTATGTCAGCGGTTGGAAGAATTGTATTGCGAGCTTGTGCTTATGCATACTTGGAACCAACTCTCTGCTGCAGGCAGCAGCAGAAAAGAAGCCTGCAGGGTATCAGGGGTGGGTGCTAACACGTTCTCATTGCCCAAAGGTGAGAAACGAGGGCCGAATGATTTTTAAACTCATCCATTGCCCACCATCCTAGCCCTAGTGGACTCAGGAAAAAAAAAAACAAACTCAGGATTTATTTCACTAAGGAAAAAAAAAAACAAAAAAAAAAAACCCCAAACACGAATATGCCAAACCACCGCTAATTTCTGGGGCTCAAAGGAAACTGCTTGATGAAATACACACCGGAAAGTTTTGAGCCGAGCTGAAAAGCCTTCTCATAAAATATACCTACTTTGCGTGGTTGTATGCTTCAATCTCTTCCAGTAACACGCTGTCATTCAAGGAGAAAGGACTGGTCTTTGCCAAAACTTTAAGCACCACACCAGCTTCAGAGCCAACGAAGATGACTGTGTAGTTCTGGTGGGGCCCAGCAGTGTGGTCCACAGCGATGGCCGTCAGTCTGTACCTGCAGGGGGAGGAAGGCCAAGTCAGAGGGGGAGGCCAGCGGGGAGAGGAGGCGTTAGAGGGGAGCAGGCTGCTGGTCCCAGCAGTCTCACCTGATCCGGGTCTTGGTGAACCAGGGCTCGTCAGCAATGGGTGGGACGGCAGAGTCCATCAGCGGGTGGGATTTGATGAACGCCAGGGTCTCGTCAGGGAAATCGATGGAGGTTTTATAAGCTTCGGCAAGGCCATGCTTTGCACAACAGCCAGGCCTGAAAGGAAAACAGTGTGTTTTTTCCCCTCACAAACTGTATCTAAGGGTAAGTGTCCATTCTGAAAGAAGAGGCCAAGAAAGAAAGGAGAATGAGCAAAACCAGAGGCGCAGGGGTCTCTCCTGCACTCAGCAGGCTCTCCACATTCACCCCCACGGGGTTCTGTAGACTGGCTCTGCCTGCAGTGCCCTGCCCCCCACCAGGGACCCCTTCCTGGCATGGGAGGTTGGCCCCCCTGCTCTCTGAGGATGGATGCTTCCAGGGACCAGAGGGTTTTGTTAAAAACAAAAATCACTTTCTGCTTTTTTTTTTTTTTTTCTTTACCTTGGTTTTGGTACTTTGTCTTCAGGGACTGCTGTCCACACAGAATCTGGGGTTTTCTGTTCTTTAAACCGTCCTCTGAATACTTTTTCAATGTCATCCATGCTAAATGCACACACGGCAGACCCAGGAATGCTGCAAAGTGGGACAGCATCAGGGAAAGCATCAGGCAAAGGAGGCCCGCCCCTGGGTCCCAGAAGCAAACACAGAATAGCTCGAGAAGTGCCAGGGCTCTGTTACCTGTTGAGCTGTGTGGTGAACACCCCGACCACAGTGGAGATGCCATTGATTTGTATGATGTCGGTAATGGACTGCAGAACATCAAAGTAGAAAAAGGAATCTCCAGGGACAGAGCAGTTGAGCCGAGCCTTCAGAAACGAGGTCCAGTGTTTCTCCAGGACCCGCTGGGAGCCACCCATGTCATTTTTACAGATGCGGGCCACACGGGAATAAACGGCCTGCCCAGGGGAGGAAAGCAAAGCCGCAGGGTTATGTGCAGGGAGGGGGAATGGAAACGAAAAGCTATTATTTAAGGGAGGGACCAAAAAAGTGCTAAAGATACGACTAGCTCAAAAGAATCTAGTAATCTTCTCTCTAGGGATTTGTCCGGTAAGATCGTAAACTAGATTTACCTGGGAGAGAAGAGGGTCATTTTCCTGTTCTGCCAGACGAGCTCCCCAAGAAGTGAGCTGTCAGACTGGTTAGGGGAATGCAAACTATCTCCACAGTTTGTCTCCCACTCTGTGGCTTCTATCGTTAATGCCATGTGCCATCCTTAAACTTGGCAAAACGAGGCTGTGATGCTTTAAAATTATACGGGCTTTTCCTGAAGCGCTCAAAATTGAATAGGGGTTCTACTTTCCATCCTGCCTTTTGATGCTGAGAAAGAATGAACATTCAACAGATTTCTAAAGTGTTAAGGAAGCATCCATAGCTCAAGGGTGCCTGTAGAACATTCTGTAGTGACAGGAAAAAATGAAACCTTCTCCAGGCACAAGGCTGCTCTTCTCACTCTGGCCATTGTTCAGGTGTTTTCCAGCAATTATTCTCATGATAAACAATTCACTTCTCTGCACTCGGCCCTGAATGCACCGAGTGCTAGAAAACATGCAAAGAGCATAACTCTACCAAAGCGGCCTCAATTCCATGCAGTACAAGTCCAGAATTCAAGTCAAGTGCATATACTTGCCTTGCCTAAATTATTATGTTCTACAGCAATTTCTCGAAAGAAGAAATAGACATAGTTTCCATATTCTATGGCATGAAGAAAATGTGGCTCTGAAAGAAAAATCGAAAACAAACTGGTTCCTAAAGGATAATTCAATTAGCACAAGACCCCGGCTGCTAGCATGACTGACGGACGTGGCACATCTACAAGCCAGAGAGAACTCCAATACAACAACACGCTCAAGGAGTCCGAATATGGGTGTGTTGAAGCTTCAAGGAACCCACAGTCTTTCATGTCAGCTAATGGACTGTAAAAAGCCTAGGGGAACTGAACTACAGCAGAGGTCTCTGTTTCAACAGATTTATTCATTAACCTCTTTAACTAGAGAAGAGAACTTCTTACACCGAGAATAAAAAATCTTGGTATCTAGACGCCAAAGAACGAAATGTCTCTGAGGAGATGAACTGATCGATTCTCAGTGTTAATTCTGTAGGATGGTAGATGGGAGTGGACGAGGAACGTTATGTGTATTCAGAGGTAGGCAAACTGGCACCCAGAAATGAGGTCTTTCTTTTTTGAAGTCAACCGGGATAAACTCATAGATGAATCTATTTTCCTGATATGGCTGCTAATTTCCTCTTTCCTTGTCAATGTTCCTGCTTACAACCAAAGCAACTTGTACTTGCTCTAAATAAACAATATAAAGTCATGCACTGAGTTTCCTGATGCCTTGGCTCCTGTCCCACCTTGGCCATCCCCCTACCCCTGGCAATCCCACAACACTGCTTTTCAAGAGTACCTTTTATCCACTTGGAATCATATTTTATTGTACGAAGGGCAGATCCATCACCCATGCTTCGATAAATAACGGCATCACTGGCCAGGAAGTCAGCCACTGTGGCAGAATATAGCTTCCCATCTGAAACCAGAGTTATAATTGGGGTAAAATAATCATAATTATCCTGTAGTGTGTTATCCTATACAGTGTGTTATACCTTTTGGAGTTCTGGCACCTGTCATCCCTATATACACAAGTACACCTAGACCTGGATGCTGATGGTCAACCTGGGACAGGTTGCCTCATGGTATCCCCACCTCATTTTGCAGGTTAAGGATCTGAGTATCAAAAAGTTAAGCAACTTATTCAGGGTCATTGACCTAGTTAACAACAGGGCCAAGTTTCAGAATACTCATCGTATGCTCATTTAAAATCTTCTTTTTTAGAAATGTTTTCCCTAGCTCCTACACTGTGAAAACACCTCTATTAAGGTAGCTACCCCAGTTATGAGCTTTTCTCTTCCTTTAAATTCCCTTTGACCTTCAATGTCATTAATCACTTATATTCATTACACTAAAGGATCTTACCAGCAAAAAGGGCAACATTGGTTTGTCTGGCATCGAACGGGCATCTTGCCAGGCCACTAATTTCCTCCCCGTCATACTCTAAGGTATTCAACTATAAAAGAAAAATAAATAGCTGGTGTCACATCTGTTCAATGTACCTGTTTGAAGGCAATACTGCTTTATTTGTACTGAAATTCTATTTGAAGAATTTTGTCTTTATTCTTCCATAGCATTAGAGATAAATGGGTTATAGCAGAGAGGATTCAACTCTAACAGCATGACAGTGAGGGAGGAAAAAAAAAGTTGATAAAAAAAGTACACCATATGAAATATACTCACCCTATAGTATCTACACATGGGATTAAATGCATTGGTACCACAGACAAAAACCATCTCGTCGTTTCTTGGAACAAATACTTTAATAAAGTTGTGGCATTCGTCCTAAAGAAAGTAACAATTAAGTTACTGTTAGACATTCCATACGCTGACATTGTGGGATAAAGCCTACCTAAAGGCTGACTCTGGCAGACGACTCGTCTGTTCTACTTACTTTATGTTTGCCTTTCATAGCACAGTTTTCTCGGTCCTGTTGTCTTGACCGCCATGTCAGTTTCTGTATTAATCAAGCAAAACCAAAGTTCGTATTTCAACCAGAAATTTGGGAAGGGGAGGGAGATGTTATCCAAGTTCTGAGGGAATGCAAATAAATTTCACTTGCTCACCTTGCTCGGTATTACTTCTGTTTTGGGGATTTCATTTAAGTTTACTGTATAAACTTGATCCCTGTTAGAAACAAGGCAGTAAGTCAAATCATGTGAATGCATAAAAATGTTAAGCTGCTGCTTCTTGTTTCATTTTTTACAGATCTGCCTTTATTGTATTTTGGAGATCATTTGGATTTTCTCTGTCTCCAACAAAGTCAACAAAGAGGACTTTTTCATTAGTGAGATGCTTTTATATATCACTGTGGTTAGGGAGCAAAGAAAGCTCTTCTCTTCAGGCATGGGTCAAACAGCTACTGGTATTAGCATAGGCATACTTCTAATATTTGCTTGAATAATTCCAAGTTAAAAAAGAATAAGGAAAGATTTTTTCCCCCCCCTGCTGCTTTAGGAATAAAAAATGGTGTCTGATTTCTTGATAGCAGTAATAAAATAGCACCACTGAAGGCTTTAGCCCTGTATTTTGTCCCTGGTACACAACACTGACTCTTCTCAGTGAATATTTTCGGCTACTTGCAATTTTTGATCACAATCACATATTAGTTTTTCATAAACTAGACACATTAATGCAAGCACCACAAGAGAAAAGAATTTTAATCTAATAAACCAACGAGAGGAAAATTACCTGCCAGCAATATAAAGTGTGTCTCGAATTTTCAACATCAGCTGAAAGTCCAACCTGTGCTGGGATTCATTGCCTGAAGGGCGTCCTCTAAAAACCGGATATTGCCTTGAATCTGCAAGTAAAAATGGGCTAAACCATCAGTCAGGATTATGGAGCTGAAGAATCAATATACAGCATTGATTAGCTGTATATACTAGTTGTAGAAGTGTTTTAACTAAATTCCTCTCTTAAGGTCTTGAATATAAATGAATAAAAGATGGTGAATGTTAGCAAATGGTCTATTTCTTTTAACAGAAAATATATAACCTATACATGGGTTGCTTTAGGAAAGCAACCAACAGAGCTGTCCCATTTGCTCCAAACACTAAGAAATGACTCTAGATCCATTAATATGCAAAAACAGTTTTAAGACATATAGAACTCTCTTTCTAAAAACAAATGCATTTAGAGGATCAAAACCAAAAACAGCTCCCTTCTCAGAAAAGAAGAATGTTCTTTAGATTACTTACAGTGATAATCAACAGTATTGAGGGGTTCATCATCTTCGGGAAAGCTGACTGCCCTCAGCTGGGAAATCATCAGGAGAAGCATGTAAGCACAAGGCAGGAAGAACCTCATGGTGGGCCAAAATGAAGTTGGAGCTGCCCCTCCTCAGAAATCCCACTCAGCTACCTGGAGAGCAGAAACAATTTGGAAAGGTGTCTCTGATGTGATGCAACTTGCTCATCTGTAATCAGTTCAATTTTCATCACGAGCTCTCTCCAGGGCCCTGCCCCCATCGGGAGCCCTGGCAGCAGTGGGGGGTGAGGCATCTCTGAAAACACAGGCTGAAGATGGCAACGTGCCAGGCCTGATCGAAGCATCTGGTGAGCATATCGAAGTTGTAGGCAGATTTGCAAGAGTTTTTGAGGTAACTATGTATGTCATCCCAGCAAGATCACCAGAACCACAAACGGAAATGCTGGCTGCTGACTTGGCACGAAGATGGGCTAAGTTGGGATTAGAATTTTAATTAAACTCCAATCTGCTTCCCTTCCCCCAGCCTGAAATACACCCAGTACAGCTTGTCTCTGCAACCCCTTCCATAAAATGCCCAAGCTGTCTCACAAATATCCAGGGAGCTGATGGTCCCGTCACCCTCATCAGATCCTTGCTAAAGGCATTGCCAAATGCCCAACTCCCCGCATTACTCAAGCCTTAGCCCTAAATTCGTAAGCAGAACAGTTTCCTTAGTGTACTAAGACCAACATGGAAGCAAGGACATGAATGACATTGAGTCAGGGTGAAAGGAGAATGAAAAGAAATGAAATGATTTCACGATCTATCAATTAAGCAGGACAGGATTAAAGCAGCACAGCTGACACCAGCCCACTGGGGAAGTCTCCTTTTTTACATAAAACCATTTGGACACAAACCAATATCCTTAACATGCCTGTCCTCTTAGCTTTATTGAACTTTAGAACCATAGGGGGCCTTCGGGACCATCTAGTCCAACCCCCTCATTTTTCAGATGAGAAAACCATGGGCTGGAAAAATTAAGGGACTCACTGAATTTCAGGGGCCTCTTTCCAGCACAATCAGGGTATAGACTTACATCACCTGAGTCTCCGTCTGGTCTCTTTTCATCAAATTAAAAGAGGAAACGAAGTGACTGTTTTTTGTTGTTGTTGTTGTTTTGTTTTGTTTTGTGTTGTTTTTAACAATGTGCAATATATTGTATGGCAGCATCTCAACAAAGCCCATGGCATTCATTGCATATTATCCATCAAAAAAATTTTGTTTAATCTTTAGCTGTTATTCATTTATTAAAAAAGAAAATTAGGGCTCTGCTGGGCCAACGGGATGGCTTTTTTGAAACTGCAAATGCTCTGCTTTGCAACAGTACTACCCCATCCCCGCCACAATGATCACCTACAGCTACTATACAGAACAGTATAGCAGTTAGCTTTATCTCCAATCTCATCTACCTAAGAATGTCAGGAGAGATCATGAGAATCACTTCAAATTCTGGGTGAGTCCCACCACCAAACTGGGTACTTACTATGCCTCTTTTGTCTTCTTCATGTCAAACATTCAGAGGCACAGGCATGTAAGCTATGCAATGTTCTCAATGTTTGTCTTTCTAACTAAAGTAGAAGGCAAGTATATGTGAGTTTTAGAATCCTTGGTTTGCAAAAGAGAGAACAATCTTGTAGTACATTTTTTTCTTAGTGGAGGATTAATCCAGCCGAAAGTTAACACATCGAAAATGCCCTGTTAAAAGCATGGTGGAGTGCAACCTGTGGCTGTATCATTTTGTACTCAAGTCGAAAGAGTGGGGATGTTGGCAGTAGTCTGACTTGGGCTTGGTTGGAACTCCATAATTACTAGCTGGTTGACCTAAGGAAGCTTCTTCTGCTTCTCTGAGCGTTCATTTCTTTATTTATAATATGGGGATAATACCACCTTATCCACTGGGTGAAAAGGAAGTAAATGTCTGGCTCCCATAAATTCTGAGCAAAGTTAGTCCTCCTCACCCATTCCCTATTGAACACCATGCACATGACCTTGACCTAAGAATCCGACCAGAGTCTGGGAAAAAGATGTCCTAAAATATTAAATCTATTTGGCCATTTCCCCTCCACAAACAGAGAGTTATTTTAAGTTATTTTAAGATACAAAGGGATTATTTTTAGAATAATTTTCACAACTTGAGCTTATTTATCAAACCTAGAAAAGAAGGTGAAAAAACAATTACTGTCAATCTGAAAATCCTAACACAACAACTGTAATGATTTGGTTCTAGTCTTCTTGTCACATGCACACATTTTCAATGATGAAAAGGTGACCTCTTTTAATGTATGACTTCTCTGAAAACAGAGTCTTTCTGTCTCACTTTTCCAGCATGCTTCCATGTTTCACTATTTATACAGATCCTGGAAGTTTGAAGTAGTATAAACACATGGAAATGTTGCTGTAAGAACAACATTCTGCTATGACATCAATTCCAAAGTTCATCCTCTGGCTGGAAAGTCACTGGGTGTTTCTGCTGGGTGTCAGGAGGAAAAAATCAGGAGTACCCATTGATCTTAAAGAAATTAGAAATATCTGTGGGAAAACAAGAGGCAGACAGTTCTGTGAATCTTTTTCTACCATGACAGGTAACTGAATGGTTCACATCATGCAGGCAGAACCTTGATGTCCCAGATAGCAGGACAGGGAGGGTCGCTCACCAGGAAGGGTGTCTCTCACATCTGTGATTCTAGCATTGAGGGTAAGGATGAAGTCACGGCTGACTCACTGGCAAGCACCAAGTTGCTGGCTGAGCTATCATTTCCTATAACTCACTCAACTCATCTGACACTGCAGAAGGCAATTTCTCCTCATACCCTTCCCCCACCCATCTCATCCTCTAAAAATAAAGCCCCACCACTAATTGCTTCCTGTCCCTGCATAAAGCTTTATTTAAAAAAAAAATCACTTTCAGATTTGCCATAGAAATTATAAATGGAAGTAGTTAATGTAAAATATATATCAAAGTAAGACTGAGTCGGGAAGGGAAGGATCTAGAAATACCCGTGAGAAATGAACCAGGGAGATTTATTTGCATATAAACCCTTCAGACTATCCGGCTTTTACCTTATTTAAGGAAATATCTCAGAATTCCGGGGATCAGTAAAATTGTGAGACTAGTTATGCTGTTATGTGAGACTAGTTATGTTCTCCTTCAGAACAAGTGAAAAGGTAGGACAAAATGTTGGAAGAGAATATAGACCTTGGGGTTTGAAAAGTCTGCTTCAAACTTGCTTGTGCCGTTTACTTCCTGGCTCTAGGACCTTATTTAAGACTTAACCTCTTAAAGCCTTCGTTTCCTTAAGTGTAAATTAGGAAAATTGCCATTACCACCTCCTAGGCTCTTCTGAGGATTAAATGAGACAACCTATCTAAAACATCTAGCATAAAGCCTGGCCCGTAATATAGGCCTCGTAAATTTTAGTGGGTATTATTATGACGATTATTGTTACATCTTATTGGGCAAAAATGACCCCAGAAAGGGAAAGAAATGTCTATTACTATTTTATCATGTACAACCATTCACAAAACCATTTGTGAATACCATCCGAACAATGATAGTGGTGTTCTTAGAGGATTAAGATACAGTTTCACAGGGGCCCCTGGGTGGCTCAGTCATTAAGTGTCTGCCTGTGGCTCAGGTCATGATCCCAGGGTCCTGGGATTGAGCCCCGCATCGGGCTCCCTGCTTAGCGGGAAGCCTGCTTCTCCATCTCCAGCTCCCCCTGCTTGTGTTCCCTCTCTCACTGTGTCTCTGACAAATGAATAAATAAAATCTGAAAAAAATTAAAAAAACAAAAGATCCAGTGTCACAGACATAGATGCTTCTGAGGAGGAGGAAACCACCTTCCTCATGTTTAAGGGTATCATAAAGATCATGCCTAAATGAGATTTTTTTTTTCCTTTCAGCCAGAGAAGGGGGGAAACTGAGTAAGTAAATTTTGTCATTTTTTGGTATTACATATAGGCATCTCCCACATATATCTGATGTTAAGGCCTAAATATAATGAGGAAGTTCTTAAAAGGAGTTCAGAGCTGCCAAGATAGCAAGGGTTTGAGTGGCAGAATCCTTGAGAGAAGGGAGGGTGCCAGGAAATGAGCTCCACACTTGGCACTTGATTTCATATTATGGGATTTGCGAATTCTTTTTTTTTTTTTAATATTTACTTTTTTTTTTTTTTAATTTGAGAGAAAGAGAGACAGAGAGTGGGGGTGGGCCAGAGGGAGAGACTCTTCAAGTAGATTCCCTGCTGAGCACAGAACCTGATGCGGGGCTTGATCTCAAGACTCTGAGATCATGACCTGAGCTGACAAGAGTTGAACACTTAAACAACTCAGCCACCAGGTGCCCCAGGATTTGCTAATTCATAAGCTACCTAAAGATGAGAGTGTAGCTATAAAGAAAAGCCAGATTTTTAGCAGTATTGAGTTTACAGCCCACCATGAAGGAGTCCCAATAACTATCTGCAAGCTTTCTTTTGGAGCTCTGAGGGTCTATACCCCAAAGAGAGGGAGCAAACATGGGGTAGACCAAACTGTTTAAAACTCCAACTTGGTCTCCAAAAAACTAAGTCCTGGATTGAATAGATGTAATCTCCTCCCACTCTAAATCCTTGAATAAAATGCAAGGTGAGTCCTCTCTAGAGGAAAATCGTATTATCTGGAGATGCCAGTTTTTTAATACAAAATGCTTAACAGAAATTTCTAGACATTCCAAGAACTAAGACTAAGAGAGAAAGGACGGCAACAGGGGCACCTGGGTGGCTCAGTGGGTTGAAGCCTCTGCCTTCAGCTCAGGTCACGATCCCAGGGTCCTGGGATCAAGCCCCACATCGGGCTCTCTGCTCAGCGGGGAGCCTGCTCCCCACCCCGCCACCTGCCTCTGCCTCTGCCTACTTGTGATTTCTGCCTGTCAAATAAATGAATAAAATCTTTAAAAAAAAAAAAAAAGAAAGAAAGGCAACAGAAATAGGCCCATAGGTAAGCCAGATTTTAGAATTATGAGATATAAATTTTAAAAAATAATTATTTATTTTGTTCAAGAAAAAAAGGTGACAAAATGAAGAATTTCACCAGAGAACTAGACTCTATTAATAAAGAATTAAATGGAAATTTTACAACAAAAAAAGCACAATCATTAAAGCATTGTAACAGATGTATTTAGCAATGTATTTCTTATAGCTGAAGAGAAGATTAGTTAACTAGAGAATTGGCGAATAGAAAATATCAAACAGAAACATGGAGAGCAAAGATGTTGGGAAAAACAGACAAGAGACACATAGGATCTTATGAAAACATCTAACATCGGAGTGCTGGTGAGTGGAGAGAGAGAGAGAGAGAGAGAGAGAGAGAGATGTGGACGGAAGCAACATTTGATAAGATAATGGCAGCATTCTTTTTCAAAACTAGCCAAAAACATTAAGTCTCACATTCATGAAACTAGAACTTCTAAATGCAAAGAAAAACATACTTAAACACATCATAGTCAAGATGCTGAACACAAAGGAAAAAATATGTTAAAAGCTAAAAGGTATTTCACCTTCAAAGAAGCAAAGATAATACTGACAGCTGACTTATGAATAGAAATGATGGAATCCAATAGACCACAGAATGACATTTTTAAAGTGCTGAAAAAAAGTAAATTCTTAGGCAAGAGTTCTATTACCAGTGAAAATATTCTTCAAAAATGAAGGCAAAATAAAGACATTTTAGACAGATAAAAGCCAAGAGATTTGTTGTCAGCAAATCAGACTAAAAGAAATACTGAAAGGGAGTTCTTTAAGCAGGATAATGTATAGGGTTTATTAATGGAAGTTCTTTTAATAGTTATAGAATAGTGGCCAAATGCAAAATTAATGAATCCCAGATAAATAAATTGGTATAGAGCCTTTTTCTTCTTGAAAATTATATTAGTGCAAAGGAAATGAGAATTCAGAAGTTGAGTAGGCCTCCTTTATTCCCAGTACAAAGAACCCAGAAAGATACCATGCTGATTTTAAAGCTCTGGCTATCTTCTAGGGATGCCACTTCTAGAAGAGGAGCTGTTCAGACTCTCCTATGGCATATACCTCAGGATCTGAAAGTGGCATTGGTTTCTCCCACTTTCCCAATTACTCCTCCAGATCTTGGAACTTCATGCTCTTCAAAATAAATCTTTCTATTTGAGGTCCTACCTCTCCTCTTCCTTTTTAGCTGATAATGTCCTAGTCACTTTCTCTAAGAAAGACTTTTCAAAGACTTCAGTAGACCCAGTCTTTGGTTCCATTCTGGCACTTGTCATCAGCTTAACTTCTTCACCTCAAAACTCATAAAGCCAAGAACTGCATGCTTTGCTCTCAATCTCTTGTCCTTCCAGTTTGCTCGTCTGACTGCTCCTTCTCATCAGGGCCGTCAGTCTCCTAACTGATCTCATTTCTTCTAATTCATTAGGCTCCCTCAATCTTGACATATCACTTTATCCATCTTAGATGTAACAGTCAATAGTCAATCATTGCAATAATACTTTAGCCTATATTCGAAACTCCTTCATCCTTTGTATCCTTATCAGCCTTTCTTGTAAAGTTCTTGGATGGACTCAACACTTCACCTTCTATACCTGCCCCAGAGCAGTTGAGCCCCAATGAAGACACCCACACTCTGGGACAATGTGGTAGTAACATCACAGAATTCCTGGGCACTGACTACAGGTAGCACTACAATCTGTGCGGATACTGTTTCTCTACCAGGTTTGCCCACTCCCCAAATGAATAAGTTTAAATTTTCCTATTCTCTTCAAAGCCCTCAGCTGAGCCTTCTCCTCACTCCACGACATTCTCCCCTGCTGCCCCATAGGTACTTCACTCAGAAAGTAAAAGCCATGAGACAGGAACTTCCTCAGTTCCTCCCTCCCCTTCCCATTACCAGTCAAAATCATTGCCTCTTCATCTAGTGTTTCTTAGAAGTTTTCACCCCCCAAGTCTTCTCCATGTGCTTTAAACCCAACCCTTTCTCTCTTTCCTGGAAGAGAAAAACATGGAATATGTTTTTCTCTCTCTCTGGTATAGTCTCTTAATTTTTTTTTTTTAAAGATTTTTATTTATTTATTTGACAGAGAGAGAGATCACAAGTAGGCAGAGAGGCAGGCAGAGAGAGGAGGAAGCATGCTCCCCGCGGAGCAGAGAGCCCGATGCGGGGCTCGATCCCAGGACCCTGAGATCATGACCTGAGCCGAAGGCAGCGGCTTAATCCACTGAGCCACCCAGGCGCCCCGTCTCTTAATTTTTTATTATTAAATACTATCCATTAGCACTTAACTTATCTAGGCTTCTCTTCTCATCTCAAAAAAAAAAAAAGAGAGAGAGAGAGAGAAAGAAAGAAAGAAAACAGAAAAAAGAAAAAGCTCCTGTGACCCCAGATCCTTCTCTAGCTACCACCTACCTCTTTCCTTCCATTCACAGATACTTAAAGTTCTATATTCTCACTGCTGTCATTTCTTCACCTCCCACTCATTCCTCTACTTCCTCTGTTCTAGCTTCTCTCTTAATAAGACCTTTCAGTAAAGACATGATGACCTGTAGGTAGCTAAATGCAATGGATGCTTCCAGCCCTCATATAATTACCCAGTACCTTTAGACATAGTTGACTATTCACAGCTTTTCTTTTCTTTCTTTTTTTTTAATATATATATATTTTTTTATTTATTTGACAGAGAGAAATCACAACTAGGCAGAGAGGCAGGCAGAGAGAGAGGAGGAAGCAGGCTCCCTGCGGAGCAGAGACCCGGACGTGGGGCTCGATCCCAGGACCCTGGGATGATGACCTGAGCCGAAGGCAGAGGCTTTAACCCACTGAGCCACCCAGGCGCCCCCTATTCACAGCTTTTCAAAACACCACCATTCCCTGCCTTCCTTTATATGGCATTCTTTTGACCTCTTACCTATTCTGCCTGCCCCTTATTTGTCTTTCAATCACGTCTAAATTCAATAAGCATTATCCTTCAGAATATAAAGCTTATCACATAATCTCACAATCCTCCAGTAACTTTCTCTTACTCTTTGGAGAAAGCCCTGATCTTTGCAATGGGGGCCATTAAGACTTCCCGTGTTCTGAGTCCTGTCTCTGTCTCCAGTTTTATTTGAGACTGTCTCCTTTACTTGTGCTTCTACCACCCTGGCCCTGTGTCTGGCCATGGACTGTGTCATTCCACCTACTTGCATCAAGCCTTTATTCCTACTTTCACTCTGGATGTGCCTTCTTGCCTCCCATCCTTAGCCTACTTAAGTCTTCCTAATATTTTTTAGAGCCTAGGGAAGCTTCTTCTCGGTGCCTTGGGATAAACATGTCTCACAGTTGTCTATACTTGAGACAACTGCAAGTGAACAGCAAATGAAGGGTGAAACAAAACTAATCATGGGGCCTTGAATCACCACAAGCTCTACTGAATCTCTCAGGGCAAGATTAGCCTTTCAGAATCCTGTCTAATCTAGATTTATTTTATACTGCTAAATAAATAAACAACTATAACAAAAGGCAGCAGAACCAGGGAACTCTAGATTCTACTCCCAAATAGCATTCTTTTAGTTGAGTATGCTGTGAACTAAAGGAAAGAATGGGATGGAACCAGAGCTGTACTGTAAGGGGCACCATTCATTCTATAGTCTATGAACTTCCAGGGGGCACTATTCACAATGTAGTCTATGAGAAAGAGCGAATGATGGCTCCTGGATTTACAGGAATTATAGGTCTGCTGCCTAACAGCCCCACAGGACAAAATGGAAAGGGAGCAGTGGGTTTACGTAGATTGAAAAAGAGCAGAGAGAATCAAGTTAATTGTTAGTCTTTGGAACCTACCAAGACTCAGGAGGTTGTAATTGAAGGTCAATTACAAAAGGTTCATGTTTATATAACATTTATAGTTCTGGATTCTAGGCAGTATGTTCTGTGTAGGGCTGTAGATTTTAATAACTGCTCAACATCAGTATTTAATCAGAATGATATGACAACCAGGCTGACAGCATAGCCTTTTAAATATAAGAAGATGAGAGGAAGAGAAGATGAACCACTAGTAGTTCCAGAAGATCTTTAAGCAGAATTGAGGTGGGTATTCTGGGCCCTTCTGAGGAGCTGGTAGCTCCTTGCATCCAGGCTCACCAAGTGACTCCTGACCAATGGGATCTCTTGGAAGAGCACCAACTCTCTTGTTTAAGGAATCTCTAGTGCTACCCAACCCGTGCCCACCTAATCCTCTCCTTCACATGGGCTTGAAAACCAGGTGCCATGTATGAACAAACATGCCCTTTCTTAATTCTGGGCCAGGAAGAGGTGGCTGAAAGGCCCTTGAATCTGAGACCCTTCTGCCCTCTGGGAACTTGGGTATGAAGATAGAGGAAAAGGCTTTGAGCATTGTCATGTTAATGACACTTTATAATCAACCACCTAAAACACTGCCCCATGGCTTGTCAAGGAAATGATGAATCAGCTCTCTGACTCACTCTCCACACAGCTGAGTTCCTGCTGACACATCAGAATCTGGAAGGATGTGCATCTTCAAGGAGCAGAGAAGAACCCTTGTGGGGACCTGGGGCCTTGGAATAAAGAACACATCAGGGATTCTTCTCCCATAGACACTGGCAGCAGGAGAGGAAAGGGACCAGGAACCAGGAGATTTAGGAACACAGACTTGCTGTGTGATCCCCAATAAGTCTCTGGCTTGAGTTCTTGTAATAAAAGCGGGGGTGGGCAGTGGGCTGGAAGTGTAGGAACACCTCTTTCCCTAAGAGCCCATGATCTTCTGGGGGCTGGAGGAGAGAGGGCAGCTGCTCCTACCTATTCAGACAAACATCCTGGTGTAACCCCCATTGCTCCACAGGTTCTTTCACCTCAATATGTGAGCATCTCAAGTGACTCCCATCACAGACACACAGTATTTCCCCTGTTCCTGAGATTTCCTGTGTTAGCTCCCTCTCACCTCCTCCACCGAGTTTCTCTTGAGAGGTCTGAGCCCCTTGTCTCCATTTTCTCACTCTTTATTACATTTTTTTAATTAATTTATTTTTTCAGCGTAACAGTATTCATTGTTTTTGCACAACACCCAGTGCTCCATGCAACACGTGCCCTCCCTATTACCCACCACCTGTTCCCCCAATCTCCCACCCCGCCCCTTCAAAACCCCCAGGTTGTTTCTCAGAGTCCATAGTTCTTTATTACATTTTTAACCCACTTCAGTCTAACTTCAACCCTTGCCCATCAACCACCAAATTGCCAAACCCAATTCAACCCTCATTCTAAATCTTTCATCGCCCCAAGCTATTTAAGCATGTTGGTCCCTCCTCAACTCTTAATGTCACTTCTGGCTTTCATAGTAATCCCCTTACTTGTCTAGCTACTCCTCCTCAGCAAACTTCTCCAACTTGTCCCAACACACTCACTCTCAGATGTGATTCTTCATGGTTCCACTTGGCTCTTTGGAGATTCATCCACGCTACACCCAGCTTTTTCACTAACACCGATTAATTGATGAATGCCAAATTCATGTGCCCAGCACATTCCACATTCCTCAGCTGCAGAACCAGCTGTCCAAGTCTCTGCCAGATATTTTGACCTCAGTAAAATATAAGCACTTTAAATTGAGACGGTGCAAACCTGACCTTCATATACTTTGCCTTGACTTGCCCTCCTACTAAATCCCCTACAGAGCATGGGCTCTGGGCTCAATGTGCCTGGGTTCAAATTCATGCACTCTCACATACCAACCATGTGACCTTGGATATATTACTTCATCTCTCAAAGTTGCAAGTTTTCTCACCTAAAATGAGGATAATTACAGCACTTACATCATTACAATGATTCAGTGAAATAATCTATGTAACACATATAACCAAACCCTTTGCACCTGGTAAGGGTCCAATAATTACAAATACTATTATTGTTGTTGTCATTACTGATATTTTAAATATCCTACTCATTTAAGCCTTACACCTGAGAGTCATCCTAGATTTCTCCCTCTCTATCATTTTCTTGAATTTGTCAGCACACCCTATTTATTTTTCCCTTTATTGCTCTAGAACACATTCTTAACTGGTTTTTGCTCTTGTAGACTTAAGTTCATTCTGCAAAAGCCACTAGAAAGATATTTCCAAAGCACAAACAGTATCATTTTTACTTTCTTGTCTAAAAACAATTCAATGGCTCCTAAAGGCCTGATGCTAAAATACAAATTCATTTTCAAGATTTACAAGGTTCTCCACAACCTGATTCTTGCCAGATTCTGTTTCATCTACCAATACTTCTCCACTTTGATCCCAAAGCAGTGTCTCCTGAAAACACTAGTCTCTCTGAGACACCCTTCTTGGAAACTATTTATTAACTCAAAATGTCCCTGGCCTTTGCCTCTTTTCTATTTCTCCCCTCAACCCCAAATTCCTCTCTTCTGGCCACACTGCTCTCCTAAGGATGGCTAATCATACTGTACTACCATGTAAATTCTTCTATTACGGAACTTAACATATCATAGTAATTACTTATTTTCACATTTTCTCTATTAAAGTGGGGTGCTTGAAAGAGAGAGTTGATCTTAGTCATCCTCTGTCCCAGCATCAGGCACAGGGACTGGGACCAGGAGGTCTTTAGCCAGTATTTAATGACTATAGGAAGAGGTAGGTATATGAAAGAGGTTGTACACATGTTGGGACTCGGCTATGGCACACGTGCCACATGAACCCGTTGCTACCATTTCCCCAAACACCTACAGTCTTGAGACTACAATTGTTCTCCTATGACGTTGGCATGCAATCCTCATTAGTCCCCAGTTCGTGAGTTTCCAGGTGCTGCAAAACCAAGAGGTTCTTTACAAATGGCAACAGATGCCTCTTTTCACACTTACCCATCATTAACAAATTGCTCTTTCATCCAGGAGTGATGGGTAACACGGGCCAAAGGAGTAAGTGATTTCTGTCACTCCCTCCTGGAATTCTTGTTTATTTTGCAGCTTTCCCAGAAAAAAGGAGAGGAAAGCAGAGCTCTTCCTGAGATTAAAGAACAGGGTCTATGGGACTGGCAGGAAGCCTACTTGACTCCCCACTACCTAACAAACAAAAATAAAATAAAAATCAGCCAGCCATTAGGCAGAGACCCTGCCATGGGGAATTCTTTATTTTGGCCGGTAGCCTTTTTTCCAGTTAAAAAGTTAAGTAGTGCTAAAGCATAATCAAGCCAGAAATCAGTATGAATACCTTTCTAAGATCTTTCCTTTGGGCTAGATTCTGATAGAAGAAAAAAGGAAGATGCCCCAGAAGGGAGACGCAGGCACGCCATAGGGTACAGAAAACTCTTGTGTTCTTTATTAATGTTTTGCCCTTATAATCGAGGTCTTCCCCCAAAGTCGGGTCAATTTTGTTTATTTTCATTTCATTTTACATGCATGAGGAAAGCTGGCTCTTTTGAAAGTTTTCTGAAAATTAAAGCAGCTCTTATGTAAGGTTTTCAGTTTTAAGTCAAAATTTTTAAAGCAAAGCACACCGATATCTCCATCAGTAATGCTTCTGGTCAAATATTAATAATTCAAAAGGGAACTGAACTTAAAAGGAACTGAGCAGGAAGGGACATAAAACAGGATCTAACCTGTCTTTGCCAAATCTTAAGCAAATCAGAAATAAGGATCTCAGAATTTGACCTCTGAGAAGAACCATGGCTCCAGGGAGCCGAATTCTAGTGACAACTTGTCTACAAGTTTTGCTGGTCCATCCGGACTCAAACTGGGTAACATGTTAAAGGTAAATTGTCCTAGGAACAATCTTCATTTAATGTGAAAATAACACGAGAAAAGAGTGAGAAGATGAGCCCCGTATCTAAGCCACAAGGATCCACGCAGATGACAAACACATCAACTTCTTTTTTTTTTTTTAAGATTTTATTTATTTATTTGACAGAGAGAGATCATAAGTAGGCAGAGAGGCAGACAGAGAGAGTGAGAGGGAAGCAGGGTCACCGCTGAGCAGAGAGCCCGATGTGGGACTCGATCCCAGGACCCTGAGATCATGACCTGAGCCGAAGGCAGCAGCTTAAACCACTGAGCCACCCAGGCGCCCCAACACATCAACTTCTTAAGAGATCAAGAGGAGGACTAGCTTTGTGAAAACACAAAATATAGGGGCCTTCTACAGTTGAAAAAGAAAAAAGAAAATTAGATAGCAGAAGATTATCGTGGCAGGTACAAACACAGATCGTGTCTTTTTTTCAGGGAGGACCGCAGGGCTTCCCAGCCTAACTTGGTGACAAGAGAAATTAAAAGCCTCTTCTTTTATTAGCTTGCGTACACGGAGCCCCAGCCAGGCCCGGCTGCTCCCCGTGGGCCTCCAGGAAAGGAACCATTCTAGACAAAGGAAGAGCTCAGGGTTCCAAGGCGTGACTGAGATGCCAAAGGACTCAGCCTGCCTTTGGAACACTGGCTCATTCTACCAGATGACCTGCTGGGGCTGCCATATGGTCTGCGCCTGACATTCTGTTCAGGATAATAGGGCCTGGGTCCATGCCTGGTTCTGCCCTCTGGGCTAGGCTAACAGAAGTGGAGCATGTTTGTCCCGATGCCACTGACTTGGCTGATCCCGCCACTACGGAGTCTTAGCTTTCGATAACCTCCGTGGCGCCTTTTTCAGGTTTTCAAAGAACATGAACAATACCCAGAAAAGGAAAGACTAAGGAGGAGCTATTGTTACTATTCCTGGAAGAGAAGAAGCAGATACATGAAGGGACATGGGATCTAAGAGTGGTGAAGACCGTGTAGAACCTAGAAGTCCCCAGAGTCCAGGTGACCATCACTGCCAACAACCAGAGCAGTTGCTCAACGTGAAGGAGCTCACGTCTCCCTGTTTTATATTCAGCAAACCGCCTCACCAGAGACCTCCAGGCGATGTCGTGTCCGAGGGTTTACGGAATAGTTAAACTCTAACAACCCAGACAAAGAGAAGTAGTCTTTTTGTCACATTTTTAAAAAGCCAAAAATTCCTGGTTCAAGTCCTATGATTTTCAGTTGCCAAAAACATGGCCTTTGAATTCGCCTTCTGTATTTGAAAACAGTGATCATTGCTTGTCTGTGGCAGATGTGGGGAATGATCACTAATGGTTCAGAAGGACCTAAAGCATCACCATCATCCGCATTCCATTAGGAAACTCAGTTCCACTTGTTTCGAAGAATGCCTTTCCCCGGTGAAGAGTGCACAGCCTTCTTACTGTTGTTGCAACTTCCTGTGAGGTTATAATGATTTCAAAATACTTTTTTTTTAAAGTGTTTTGTCCTATTGATAGAAAATGAGAGCCCTGGTGAGTTACCTTAGCCCAACAGTCCTGGATTAAAAAAGAAGGCATTCTCAAGAATGAGAAGAAATGGCCAGAGGGAATTTCATGGCCTTCAAAAGCTCTGGGAGGGCCCAGCCTGGGCCTGAATTCCTTCACTTGGGACTCACCTATAGCCCTCCCTCTGTGCTCCCTACCCGAGACCTGTGAGTTTTTGGAACATCTGGGTCCACAGAGGCACACAGTGGACACACGTGTCAATTCCTGATTTTTACTAAATCAACTCAACACCCAAAGGGTATGAGGAAAGTGGGGCCCTTCCTTCTCTGAAGGGTGGAGCCTGCCCGAAGTACAGGGGGGCGGGGGAGGGAAGCCACACTAGGGTGGGGGAATGTAGACTCTGGAGCCAATATGTCCAGGTAGGAGGCCCCGCTTTGCCATTTAAGGAGACGTTTGCCCTTGAGCCAGAGGATTAACCACTCTCTGTACCTCAGTTTCTCTGTAAACCAGGAATAAGGCCGGCTGCTTTCTTATAGAGTCGCTCGGAGATTGAATGAATTATTAAGAGAGCATACAGAATTCCCTGCACAAGTTAGCAATCAGGGGAGTGGCAAGAAGACTGTGCAAGGCTAAAGGCACAACCTTGAGGAAGGGTCGTATGCTTCTAGTGCTAGGTCTGGAGATAATTATGCTTCACCCGTTGTATCACCCTTATCTCTTTTTTACTCTTGCCTGCCTTATGAATCACCTTGGTGGGGGAGGGGTGGAGTACTAATCTCACCCCTGACATCAAATACACCTGGAGGTAATAGGGAGTTAAGAGGCGCCTGGGTGGCTCAGTTGTTAAGAGCCTGCCTTCAGCCCAGGTCACGATTCCAGGGTCCTGGGATTGAGTCCTGCATCAGACTCCCTGCTCAGTGGGGAGTCTGCTTCTCTCTCTCCCTCTGACCCTCTGCCCTGCTTGTGCTCTCTCTCTCTTGCTCTATCTCAAATAAAATCTTTACAAAAATTATTTTAAAAAATAGGAAGTTAAGAAATCTGGATTCTACCTTCGATTCAGCTTTAGCTCACAGAGAGGCCACGTGAAAGTCAATGCATCTGCCCTGGCTTCGGTTTCCTCCTCTGAATAATGAGAGGGCTGGGCTACAATGTCCTCGGTCTCAAAGGGCTACCTCCAAGTCATTAGATTTTATGATTCTGAATTTAGTGCCTGGTTTGCGAAGGGCTCTTTACCAAAAGCAAAATGACTCTCAATTCACACTTCTAAATATTTCCTATAGCATTGATGTTGCCCAGGATGCAAAGTGCAAGTACTCCCTCTGATCCCTGAGACCTGGGAGCATGGTGATCCCTGCCTCTGATCCGGGATCGTATGCCAAACCACAAACAGGGTTCCCAGAACAAACTGATGTGCTGAACACAGAATGAGTCTCCACTGGCTCTTATGAATCTGAACCTGGCATCGTGATGGTCTCCCAGGTGAAATGGCACAGGGTTCATTTTTTCCCTTCCAAACGTGTGGCTGTGGGACACACTAGCTTTAAGTTGCCGCCTCGAGCTTCGCTGGGTCTGTGGATCAGGCGGGGCAAGCCCACCCTTGGGAAGAAGATCCCTTCCCATTTCTCCTTTACATTTTGTGATGGGATTATGGGAAGCTCAGCTCACATACCCTCCGGGACGTCTATGTTTCTTCCTCTCTCACTCTGTCCCCACACGTGCTCCATGGCTGACAGGTATTTTATTCACATCTGTGTGTGACAGTGACCCCAGCTCTCAGGGTTCGTCATTCTACACCAGGGGCTAGGCAACGAGATTTTCACTTTCATAATGCTCTATGCTTTTAAAACAAAATATGCCTTATCTATTTTGGTCCCTTAAATGTTTAGGAGAGAAATCACTATTATTTTTTAAGATTTTATTTATTTCTTTGACAGAGAGAGAGAGATCACAAGTGGGCAGAGAGCCCGATGCGGGGCTCAATCCCAGGACCCTGAGATCATGACCTGAGCCAAAGGCTGAGGCTTAACCCACTGGAGCCACTCAGGCGCCCCTAGGACAGAAATTATTATCCCTACTGAATTTCACGTCAGCTTCATGAGGACAGGAGTTACTTCTGTTCGTTCTCTCTCTCTTTCTCTCTCTTTTTTTAAGCAAGAGAGAGGTGAGAAGGGGCAGAGGGAGAGAGAATTTCAAGCAGCCTACGGTGGGGCTTGATATCAGGACCCTGAGATCATGACCTGAGCCAAAACCAAGAGTCAGACACCTAACCAACTGAGCCATCCAGGTGCCTCTCTTGGCTCTATCTGGTACCAGATACCCACTTAGAGAATGTTTGCTGAGTTAGTGAATGGACCTCCGCTATACAGAGGAGAAGTTAAAGAACTGCTTGAGGAGAGGCTGTTGAAAAAACGCTTCTGGATCATCTGTCTCCAGGTCTGTTGCTCTTTCTATCACCTCAATGACTAATCTCAGAGAGGCTCAAAATGGATTTGCATAGACAAAAATAAAATCTATGCTCCACAGCAACACTCGGCAGCGACCTTACAAATAGAAGGCCATCGAGGAACCAGGGGACAGCATTTGGATAATGCTTCTCTAAGCACCCCATGTTCTGGGTGTATGGATTCCCCTAATTCCCAAAACAAACCTCCTTCTCCTACCTCTCTGCTTTTGTGTATGCTGCGTCCTTTCCTCTTCCTTGCTATGGCCAACTCCTAATCAGAAATCATGTTCCACCAAGATCTTCTGCCACCGAAATCTGAGCTCCCCTTTGTCACAGCACACAATCCACGGCGCTCTAGTTCCTCCTTTTCTCAACTTCCTTTCTCTTCCCCAGCCCCACACTATAGGTTCCTGAGTACAGGGACTGTGTCCTTTATGTCCATAAAGAAATTTCTAACAAATGGTCAGTACACAGGGGTTTAATTGTTGTTGGTTGAATGAATCTTGTGCAACCCTATATCTTATTGAGAGAAAGAAAAAAGTTGAAGAATCTCCTCGGAGCACTTGTCGCGTGGAGAATGAACTGGTAGCAATCGGTCAGCCATGTGCACCAGAAATGAATCCCGGCCAACACAAAATTACACTGCAGAATGCGTGGAAGGCGTTCTCTCTTGTGGGGGCTGGTGTGACCACAAGAAGACACGGGCTGCCATTGATGTTGCAGTTGGAGGGATGGATACACCGGAGTCATGGTGCTCCAGTGATACTGTCTGGTCCATTTCCTACAATGACCAGAGCCTTGGGCCTGAGGCCCCAGATTCCATCCCAGCCACAGGAAGCGGAAGCACCCTGGGAAGCTACCAAGAAAAGGGTGTTGCTTTACACACACACAGGCTGAATATTGTGGGAAAACGGCTGAGGGGAATTAGCCTAATTACCTCTGGAGGGAAAAGTGTGGCTGGCTTTCCTTTTTCACCACCTACCCTTACTACAGACTTGCAGCTCCTTGGTAAAAAGCATTATAAAACTAGGGAAGGTGGAGGGCTGGGGGTCTTTCGTATAAAGGACACAGGAACTAAGTGGGATTATAACAAGAATAAGTAAAGAGCTCTAGCAGGACTTGGGGAAAGAAAACAGGAGGGACCCCTGGGTTTCTTCCCAAGTTGTGTCTATTCCAAGCTGGAGCAGGAGGGAAAGCTGCCTCTTTTGTGCTGCACATCCCGAAGGTTCAGGGAATTTTCAGGGTGGTGGGAACTCAGCCATTCACACCGGCACAGTGCTCCCCCAAGTCGGGGTGGGGGCGCTGTTTTCAGAGGCCCTCCAATCAAAAGTTGCCAGGCCCTGAACTCTAGCTGAATTGAGTCCCTAACACCTTCTGGGCTTCCTTGGTCTCTCTGCCGCACCCACCCTTCCCGGGCAGAGGAGGAAAGAGAGGGCATTGTGGGGTAGCTGCGGGCTGGGTGGCCAGGGCCCCGCGGGCAGGTGTACACTACCCTGGCCTCCCACGCTGTCAGGCCAGCCCCTCGGAAGTGAGGTCCGGGAGCACAGCTGCTGACTGCTTCGCCAGGGTTTTTTAAAGGGACAAGTGAGGAAACGGAAGGAAAAATACTCTGTCAATTGTCGAGGTGCTATATAAGCGTGAAGAAGGAGTATTATTATTATCAGTGCTTTATTTAGTGGCAGTTTGCATCAGCACCGTACCCTGACGTCGCTGACTCTTTGGCTCAAACATGCGTGAACCTTCCTCATTCCACAGACACAGCCGCTCCTCGAGGTGCCCTCCCCGCTGGGCCCCCTTCCCTTTACTTCTACTGTTCTCTGGCTGTGGAAGGCTTTCTTGAGTGAGGCTGCTTTGGCTGGCAAGTTCCTAATTGTGCCTGAGGGCCATCACCCTTTTGCATCTCCCTCGTCTCCTTTCCCGATCTCAGCCAGGGATTTGCCACGGTGGGGAGCACTGGCCATCCACTTACTCATCTTTCTGATTAGACTGTGAGTTCCTGGAAGGGAGAATCTATGACTTGTTAGTGGAAATCCACTCACAGGCCAGTATGTGAGATGTTTCCGGTGCCCACTCCTCCAAGAGAGCAAAGTTTGCTGTCAGTAACATACAGATTTGGTTTATGTGCCCCACCACCGGAGCTGTGTGTAATCTGCAGATGGATGCTGGAGGCTAGAGTAGAGGCGGGTGATAGTGATCACGACAGGCCATGGATGAATGCTAAGGCGGCATGAGGCCTGGTGCTAAGCACCCGCCTCAGGCTGGTGGTGCTATTTTCCCGAATTTGCAGATGAGCAAATAAAAGAGGCAATCTGCCTTTGGTCCCCAGATTAAACAGTGGGGCTTAAGTCAGCTGGACTCCAACATCTACAGTCATAATCACTACACCAGGAAAAGATAATGCCAAAGAAATGGAAAAAAGAGGGGAAGAGAGGCATTTGTCATTTACTAAGAAAAGAATATCCTATTTTTAGCTTGACTTCATTATTGTCTTAAGATGCAAACAGCACTATTTCCCCTACCTCCTTTCTTCTAGTCTAATGACCTAGCAGGTAATGGCAACAGACAAATAAAGTTTCTATGACACAGAAAAATACTAACAGAGGACTTTCACGCAGAAGAGAGCCAAGACCCTGCCTCCCTAAGTTTCGAGAGTTGGCATCCACCTCTTCTTCCCATCTGCACCTTAAAGGTGGTCAGAGACCTCTTCCCTCCCATCTTTGACTCAGCAGCAAAGGCTTTAAACTGTTTCCAGGGATGACAGGGCAGAGAGGCAGCAGGAACCCGCCCCCAGGGCCAGGGAATCTCCTTGTTCTGATGCTTCTCTGTGGACACAAATTGGGGTGGAAGACCTGACAGGCCTCTTGGCTCCCAAGTCCTTCAAAACTAAAGAAAGCCTAGCTTGGGACCCCCTTCCATTAAATATCTGGTGGGCCAGGCAGAGTAGATATGAGGGGGAAGCATGTTACAAGGTAAGTCTCCACCTCTAGAGCTCTAGAGAGCTTGTCTACCTTTTTTTTTTTTTTTTTTTTTTTGCTTTCTATCTTTAAGGACTAATAAGAGCAAAGGTGAAGTTCTCACCTACCCTCCATCTTAACTCCACAAAATGACTGGAAAAGGACTGTTATTGTGTGGAACCCAAGGGAAGAACAATGGGATGATGGTTCACTTTCATACCATTCCTGGGAATTAAACACCCTCACACAATTCCGTGAGAAAACAAGCTTTCAGAATACTCTGGCTCTGCCCCCCCACTAGCTGTGTGACCTTGGAAAAACGACTTCACCTTGTATCTGTGAAAAATAGAAGATGATTCCACTTGTCTTAAAGGATTGTTCTGAGGCTTACAGGCTCAATATACAATAAACCTTTAAAACTGTGCCTGGTGAATAAGAGCAGTAAGTATCAGCCGTTGGTATGGTTATTGCTGTTAGTATTATTATTAGCATCACTCTGCTTTCTCTCTGCTCTGTCCCATGACCTGCGATAATCTCACCTACTCTAACGACAAACTCTAGAGATTATAGTTCTACATTCTCTCTTGTAATATTCTTTGGAATATTGGACAAAGAAACTAACTTCAAATAATTTCCCTTTTTGTGGCACTAGTAATAGAAACCCCTAAGTCAACCACTCAGGCAAGATTCTCATAAAGATGGCTGTTGGCACAGTAGAAGTTAAGCATTCTGCCAATATAAATGCACCAAATATACCTAATGTCATTATTCTTGAGGTTCATCACACACTCAAGTTCATCTTTAATATCTATCTTAACAGACAAGAGCCATGACAACAGATGATTAATAGCACTGAGACCTGGCTTCCTGAAGAAGGCTGGATAATGGACGGAATACCGCTACGTTCCCAGTAGCAGGAAAGTCTGTTTAAGAGATCCTGGACTGAATTCTTTGTGGGAAAGGTAAATGGGGTGAATGGAGAACTCGATCCTGATGCCTTCTGGAAAGCAGGGGTGGAGGTTAGTGCTACAGTACATCCCAGTCCATGATGTCCCAAGTATCTTGATGTTCAGATTCTCAAAGGGCTAGCAACTCTGTACAGCGATTTAAAAACATGGCACCTAAATATTTTTAGACCGTTCGCATTTAGAAGTGGATGTATATATCCTCCCCTTGAATCTAGGATGTGGCTACTTGAATAATGGAATATGGTGGAAGTGATATATTAGTTTCCCAGCCCAGAACTTAATAAATGGGCAACTTCCACTTCCTATTTCTTCAGGCACTTGATGTTGAACCAGCCACCATTGTATGAGGAAGCTCAAGCTGCTCATGGAAAAGGCTTTGTGAAGAGGCCCCTGTGGAGAGGGATTCAGGCCAGTCCTAGCTGAATTCTCTTCTGACAAGCAACCCTCACCCCATGTGAGTGAGCTGTCTCAGAATTGGATCCCACAGCCCCAGGCTGAGCCATCCCAGATGATACTATGTAGAGCAGCATAGTATCTGCCAAAATGTAGATTCATGAGTCAAATCAATGATTTTTTTTTTTTTTTTGAGTAAATGCTGTGTCCAGTGTGGGGCTGGAACTCATGACCCCAAGGTCAAGAGGTCCACTGACTGACCCAGCCACCCTGCCCCCCTGCACCCCTGATTTTTTCTGTTTTAAACATCTGGTTTTGGCATGGTTTCTAATGCAGTTAGGTGACTTATATATTCTTATATATATTATATATATATATTTTTCATATATATATATGTGTGTGTATATATATATATATGTCTAGTGGAGAACCCTTTTCTGGACCTTTTCTAGGTATTCTATCTTGAAATAGTTATTTCTTTGCTTTCTCCTCTTAGACCAGCAAAAGACTGAAATCAGCTGTCAAAGACAGCAAAAGCAAAGACTTGCAAAAGACAGTAGTTTTCAGATGGTTTGTCTATGTGTCAAAGAGTACAGAACTTGTCCCTAAGATGTTTTGTTCCAGTCTCTTAAGATACTGTCTTCTTGTTATTTTTTATAAGATTTTATTTATTTATTTATTTATTTGAAGAGGGAGCGAGAGAGGGAGAGAGCACTTGAGCAGTGGGAGGGGCAGGGGGAAAGAATCAAGCAGACTCTGTGCTAAGTGCAGAGCCTGACAGAGGGCTTGATCTCATGACCCTGAGAACATGACCTGAGCTGAAATCAAGAGTGGGAGGTTTTACCAACTGAGCCACTCAGGTGCCCCTTCTTATTATTAATCACAGAAAAGCAAATTATATCAATGAGGTACAATCTCAAATTAGCTTTTTTTTTTTTTTTTTTAAAGGATACTATTTAATGCTGGTAAACTTGGGATGAGGTCAATATACTGCACATGGCAGGATAACTTAGGACAACCATTTAGAAAACAATCTGACAACGTGCACTAAACACAAACACCCATCCATGTACATTAATCATACTAATCTTTGGCTCAGTAATTTTACCTCTAGTGATTTATCCTAAGCAAATAATCTAAAGTAAGAAGAAAAAAGGAACCTCATTAGAGGAGGATGCCCATTGTAGCCTTATTTATCATGGTGAAAAATTGGAAGCAGGCTAAATTTCTAAACCTGGAGAAGAAATTAAAATAAAAGTATATTACATCAGCTTTGTGGACTATTATGCAAACATTAAGGTGATAACAAGGAGGACCAGACATCCTCAGTCTATGATGTAATACTATGTATGAAAAAAATCAGAATATAAAACTTTATACATACTGAGTACAAGTTTATAAATACAGAGGTAGATATAAATGCATATTAAAATGGAAAAGATAAAAAATAAGTTATTTTATAAATAGTTTATATTAGGTTTTTCCCCTTTGAAAGAAAACTTGGTATTTTTTTAATGTTCAAAGAAGGTGGGATGGAGAGTAATCCATAAAAAAAATTAAAATTACCCTTCAACTTAATTAAGCGAGCATTTTCTTGGTCAAGATGGTTGTTATTGCCTATCTGTCAAATAAAACCAACAACTAATACTTGGATCCCATGGAAAATAACTTATTTTAGATGGTAACTTCCTAGATAATAAGTATCTCTATCACTTTGTATATTTATCCTCTGGGTGTTCAGTAAGAGAAAATGGAGGTAATTCAGAAATTGCAGTTAAATGAGCACATTATATCTTTGGCTTTCTTCCTCACCTCTCCCAACCTTCTACTTTTCCCTTCCTAGACTTTCAGAATATGAAGAATATTATTTATGTTTAGCATTTAGCATAATAATATTATACTAAAATAAAACAATAGCTTCTATTTTAAGAGTGAACTTTCATCCAACTTTCACCAAGACTCATGCCAATTCGAAATCACTGCTCTTCTCTTGGTGCTAGTAATACACTGACTGTCTTCTGCATTAAAATTTAAGAATTACATTCACATAGGAGAAAGAAAACTTGGCTTAGAGTTCTTAGTGGTCCAATGTACATCAGTAAATGCAAATGGAAAACTGATTGTAACTGTGTTCTTGGATATTTAAAGCCAACACCATTTTTATCCCAATGCCTCCAATACTGGCATCAAGGTCTCCTTTCTTGACTCTAAAAATATGCACAGGAAATTGGAGAAGGAAGACCTGGCCTATTCAGATCCCAAATTTCCACTTACAGCCCTGCGAGTGGAGGGACAGGAAGCAAGGACATTTCCTCTGCCAACTTTCTTGCTCACGGCTGTAGTCATACCCCTCCTTTAGCAAGATCCAAATAAGTGACCATCTAAGTGTCAGATTAACTTTTATTTGAATGTGTAGCAAAACTTTAGTATATGTCTTTAGAAACTAATTTTTAAGCAGAACTTTTCATATTTTACCGTGGAGATAAATGGCTGCTGGAACGCTGAATCTATTTCAGAATTTGGTCACATTGAGCCATGTTTCTTAGTCATAAAATAAATACCATAGCAGATAAGGATAATTCTGTACTTCTGCCATTGGTTGTTAGAGAAACAGGAAGTCAGACTTCAGCTCTCTCTGTAGCCCTTTACAAATCAGCCCACTCAATGGTAATGCAAATGTAAACACATCATTTTGCCAACCTTTGGGGCCAAAGGAATATCTTGGGAGCTAATATGTTAACTCCCATTTGGTTCCAAGGCTTCTAGGCTAAGCATCCTCTTGCCACAATAAAACAGACAGGAGTCAAGATGTTCTCCATCAGTAGAAAATAAAGTTAAATAAAGTCAAATTAAATTCAAATAAGTAAATATAAACAGAACCTTAAACTGGATAAGTTTTAGGAGGCCCAAAGAACAGGACACTTGTAGCTCTTGAAAGCTGAAAAATTACCACTCTCTCTTTCTTTCTCTCTCTCTCTCTCACACACAAACACCCTAAATTATTTGAGTTGTTTAAAAGAATCTACATTAACACCTCTTGATCAGGGTCAAAGTAAAAATTGCTTAATTTTAAGTGATGAAATCCACAGCACTAAGCATCAAGGCTTTGATCTTAATTGGCTCCTGCTACTGTGACTTACACCGAAGTTGTTTGTGAGCTTTTAACACTACAGACAGCCTCCCCATCTCTTTGCTCTGACAGGACAACAGCGTGCCTATGAAGTAGGAGAGGCCCACTTGATGATGCAAATGTTCAAGCTGGTGATTAGAGACACTCTCAGCATCGAATTTCCTTGTGATCTAAAATTTGCTACAGTAGAAGGTGGTTTCAGGCAGAACTCACGGTGTATCTAAAAATGATGGCTGCTGAATCTCAGTTAATTTAGAGGATTTTTTTCTTTGAAATGTCTGTATTCAATGTAATTTACCAGTGACCTCGACTTGATAAGAAAACATGAGTGTGTCTGAAATCTGTGCTTGCTGTGAAATAGATGTACAATTTAATACAGAATTTGTACGTCTCAGAGGTGTCAGAATGACTGAACCAGTAAAGATCTTTGTTCTCACACCGAGTAAATGCAGATTCAATGGTGGTGCCTTATTTCTTATACCCTGGAGACACTGGGTCTCTGTAGCCATCCAGGCCACCCTTCTAAAAGTTAATACTGAGTGTAAGATGACACAGAATATACCTTGAGCCGGCGTTCACTTGGCGTCCCATCGTGGAGTCTGTTTTAATTGGTCAGTGACCATGCCAAAGGGCTGGCTAAATATTTTGATTATCACCCTGCAATAAACTGAACTTTGTGGATTGTAAATTAGAAAATTCTCAAAGATGCCAATATTTGTATATCAGAATTTTAAGTTCTTAGATATGGATTTCTTTTTAAATGTGGTAGAAATACTGGAGTGAGTTAAGTCTCCTCTGGGATATTAGCCTAAAATTGGATAGAGAGGAAAGGACAGATCCAAATGAAATGAGCAGAATAATGCCAATGCTCAATGAATTTGATTTTTTTGTTGTAAAACTATCAAACAGCATGTAGGCCTAGTCTAGAGGTCAAAGGTTTTAACAAGAGCCCTGATTTCAACTTTCTTCTTCTTCTTCTTTTTTTCTTTTGACATCATAATCTCCAAGTCTTAATACCAAGTTTTGAGAGTGTGATCATCACAGGTATAATCCAAATGCAGGCCTGACATAATTTTATACTAGTATCTTGGTCTACTGAAGTGTGAGGATTGCCGGCCGTGACTCTAGAGGCCACGTCTATGTCTATTTTGCCGTGGTTTACAACTGAGAGAACCAGCGCCCGCCCAGGGAAATTAGGTGGCTTGTCTGAGTATATAATGCAGTGGGAACTCAGACCCAGAGTCTGGATTCTTTACAACTCATGACTGTCTACTTAGATCGATACAAAACAAATGTCACTGGTGAAAAGGAGCCATTGGGATGGGCCATGTGATTTTCAGGGGCCAGTGCAAAATGAAAATGTGGAGGTCCTAATCAAAAAATTATTAAGAATTTTAAGATAGCTACAGAAGAGCATTCCAGGCATGGGGCCAAGCATGGCTGCACAGGTAGCATACCCAGGAAACTGACCCTGGGGGCTCAGATTTCATTACTTACTGGACACTGACTCTTGGAAGGCAAAGGGGAAGAAAGGCTCTGTGAACACTGAAAGTGCTCCAAAATGATCTGTCACATGGATAAGTGAATGAATGATGATGCCCATGAGTGGGAGAATATACCTAGGAAATTACTACTAAGACTCAGGGGCAGGTTGCGTTCATGCAGTAAGTCAATGTGAGAACATGGTCCATTCTTTAAGTGTCACAAATCATAATCTGCAAATACTGCATAACGTAATCAACCTTCACAGTCCTGACACAAATAAGTTGCCAGAACTACGTCCAATCTGCGAGTGGCCATGTACGCATGTGGTAGGCATTACTGTACTATTATGTTCTCAAGAAATGTCAACTGCTTCCCAGAACTGTTTTGTATTTTTTTCTTTCTTTTGCATTTAGAAGTATCGATCCAGATATATTTTATGGAACCCATCCGTGTGCAAAATCTATAAGCCCTTCAGATATGAATATATCCTACATTGCCAGGCATCCTTGATTTAAAAACAATAGTAATAATAATAAAACTACTACAATTTATTGAGTTTTTATTATGTCAGATAGCATGCCAAGTGCTTTGAATGCATTTCCTCCTGAAGAGGACCTCATAACATCTCTATGAGGTAGATATATTATCCTGATTTTCCAAAGAGGAAAACCAAGCTTTGAGAGATTGAATGGCAGAATCAGAATTTGACCTCAGGACTATTTGGATTCCTGGAGACTCACTGTTCTTTGAAAGGAAAAATAGTGCAAAGTTGGACATACTGAGAACAGCAGAGCAGGAGCTATTGCCTGACTTGAAAGAATGAGACTTTTATTTGATAAGGCCTGAGTGAAGTTTCACTTTGGTGAACAGAAATGAAAATCTAGGTGGTTAATTTTCAGCTTACTACAAAGGCAGATCAGTTGCACAAAGATAGATGGAGGAGGAGTCCCCTTGCCCACATTTTATGGGGACTTTGGCCTGATTTATTGTATTACTATACCAGGAAAAGAAGTTAACAGTGTTACAGTACAGAGTGAGAGAAGGCTCAGAGCCAAGCTAAGATTTCCTCTCAGGTAGTCTGTAGTATGTTTCATGAAGAGACAAGAAAAATGTTTTTAAAAAAAAAATGTGCATAACTTCCCTCGGTAGATACAGATTTACAATGTGTAACAGAAACATGGGAATGGTTAACTTTAGAGATTCAGGGGTCAATGGTTTTTTGAAGTAGGAATCATAAGAAAATGTGAGTTTTTAATCATGAAATGTCTCAGAGTTGAAGAAAATATAGTTAGTGTTTCTGTCTCTACCCCTCAAGAGATAAGAGTGCATTCATAATTATGGCTTCTATTTATTATGACGTTTCAAAGTGTTAATTTGGCAGGAGTATCTCATTTCTTATTTAAAACAAGCTACGGAAAAAAAATAAGGAAAAAGCCTGGAAGCGTAGCAAAAGCAAATTCATTTTATACATATTCTGTCCGTATTTTGTAGCATTGTCCTCCAATGGCATATCTTTTATATTTTTTAATTGCCTGATTAAATAAAACGTCTGTTTTAGGTATGCAAAATTTTCAAATAAGGGCAGAAAAATATTTCTGGCCAAATACCGAAGTTTTATAGCTTGAGCTCACTCATGAATATGTCAATGTAATATACACTGTGTCTACATAGTATGCATATATAACACTGTGATATATACAAATAATTTGTAACAAAATGCTTGTTTTGTTCATGTAGCCATCCAATTGTAAGAGAGTCTCCCCTGTCTAAGTCCACTGGGGTGGTCCCATTCCCCTGTGTGAGACTGCTTTAGACTTCTGCCATGAGCAGGTGTCATGTCTATACACAGACACCAAGGAGAAATGTGTTACTAGGAGAGGTTTCTTAGTTAGCCTTGGTCTCTTGATTCTCTGGATACTCACTTGGAATGTGCCAGTTTTGCTGGAAATATGAAAGAGCTAGCCAAGGACAGGGCAACAGGCTGGGAATGGCAGAGAATACAGAAGGCACCTAAGTCTTCGATGACATCAGTGAATCAAAGAATTTACCAACCCTGGAGCCACCCCTCTCAGGACTCCTTTTTATGTGACTTAATACACATATCCTCATTGTTGAAGCAACTTTGAGATGGGTTTTCTGCTACTTGTAGCCAAACGCAACGTGACTGACAGCTATTATGTCCGAAGAACTATTCAGGCCAGTTTCCATGCATTATCTCTAATTGATTTCGCATCTCTAAGCTAAGGGATATTTTCTCCATTTAACAGAAAATGAAACTAAGACTTGGAGAAACTAATCATATACTCAGATCCAGTTATTGGATAGGACAGGATTCCAACCTTAGTCTGCTTGACTTTGAAAGTTATCTTTTAAAATCTCTGTATGTGGGGCACCTGGGTGGCTCAGTCACTTAAGGGTCTGATTCCTGATTTCAGTTCAGGTCATGATCCCAGGGTTGTGAAACTGAGTTGTTTAAGCTTCTCTCTCTCCCTTTCTCTCTGCCCCTCCCTCCTCTCAGTCTTTAAAAAAATAAAAAATAAAAAAAAAGAAGGGGCACCTGGGTGGCTCAGTGGGTTAAAGTCTCTGCCTTCGGCTCAGGTCATGATCCTAGGGTCCTGGGATCGAGCCCCACATCGGGCTCTCTGCTCAGCGAGGAGCCTGCTTCCCCTTCTCTCTCTGCCTGCCTCTCTGCCTACTTGTGATCTCTGTCAAATAAATAAATAAAATCTTAAAAAAGAAAAAAGACGCTTCTAAAATCTCTGTATGTCTTTGTGTACTTGTGTGGTGGTACTGCATTTTTATGTATTTTTATATATGTCCACACTTATATACCTACGGCGAAGGTGTTATCTGTAGTAGCCCATCATTTATCACATTTTTCAGTCTTTGAAATGTTAAGATGTTATAAACATAAATATGTTTAAGACAAAAATGTTAAGACTGAGGCAGAATTGAGGGAATATTCGATAAAATAAAGCAAATGGCAAGAACTGGGAAAAGGGATCATTACCAGGTCTCCTTTTCCATGGGGATTACTTATTTACCTCCTCATGGAATTCCAGCTCCATCCTTGCGGCTAGCTGAGACATCAACATCACACTGGATGACATCTGTATTAAAGACTTATCAATCTGTACAGGTAACGTTAATGAGTAGGAATGTTGTAAGGGAGATACGTGTCTCTACAGAAAACACCCAATCAAAGATGGCAAATTTGCTGGATGGGGGCTACTATGTACCTTCCGTTTTCATAGAAGACTTTCCTAATCAATCACGGCATTTCTTTTTCTCCTTGACCTTGGATGTAGACCCACAGATTTTTGTAACACTAGCTGTGGCAGCCGCTGCCAATCAGTCAGGTGTGGCTCTCTCCTTGGAAACTCATTTGCCCTGTGTGTCCTACATGTTCCGCAGGGGATGGCTCTTCAGAGACATAACTGAAATTACAGGGAAATTGTGCCATGCTAGCTTATCAACCCCTGAGAGTTGAATGAGGGAAAATTACTGCTAACTGAAAATATTATCTATGTATTTCTGAAAATTGAGTCTAAAAACTGTATTAGCAGCAATGAAGTTTAAGTGATCCCGAAAGAAAAGGGCAAAGTGTTGTAAAATATAAATGGCAAGAATAAATTTGAAAGTTGGGCTATTTGTGTGTCTGTATATGCACATTCACGAAGTGAATTCATATTTGGAAAAAAATCACCATTGAATTTGATCCTATCAGCCAGCTAATTAAAATATGAAAATAAATATAGCATTAAGGAATCCCCCTACTAGAAAGAATCTTGGAGATTCTTTAGACTCTCTCTGCTGCCCCTCCCCACCTCACTTTGTTCTAATGAGAAAACTAAGGGCAGCACAGCCAGCGCCTTGTCCACAGACATTTGCTAACTCTATTAAAACATGTTCCTCGGGGCGCCTGGGTGGCTCAGTGGTTTAAGCCTCTGCCTTCGGCTCAGGTCATGATCTCAGGGTCCTGGGATCGAGCCCGGCATCAGGCTCTCTGCTCGGTGGGGAGCCTGTTTCTCCCTCTCTCTCTGCCTGCCTCTGCCTACTTGTGACCTCTCTCTCTGTCAAATAAATAAATATTAAAACAAACAAACAAACAAACAAAAAAACATGTTCCTCATCGTCCCTCCCAGATGACCCTCTGGTCTGCCCAGTTCTCCTTTATTCAATCACCCCATGAGAGACAACTGAATTCAGAGATTCTGTAAATGCAGTTGATCAGGTAAATAATATTCATCCTCACAAGACATAAATGAAAGACCATGTACAGTATGTCGAGTCCAAGTAGGACATGAAGATCAGCGTGGTGAGTGTGTTTTGTTAATACTATAATGATTATTTTTAAAAGCCCCCAATTGATTATTCTCAAAGTAACAGGGCCCTCCTGAGCACTTATGTTCTATGACTTTATTGTTTCTTTCTTCAACCCTGGAACCAAGGAGGTTTTCAAGTGAGTAGTTCAGTTGTGGGCTTTGAAGTCAGACAGGCAAGGGCATGAATCCTGACTCTGCCGTGGCCCACCTGTGGTGAGGTACTGAACTGCCACAGACAGAATCATGTCCCGACCCCTCCCCAAAGATGTCCACACCCTAATCCCTGAACCTGTGAAGAGGCTACTTTACCTGGCAAGAGAGACTTTGTATATGTGATTGAGTAAAGGATCTGAAAATAGTGAGATTTTCCTGGATTACCCAGGTGGGCCCCAATATAATCATCAGGGTCCTGAAGCGATGGAAGGGGAAGGCACACAGCCAGGAAGGAGCTGTGACTCTAGAAGTAGAAGTTGGCATCAGGGACGGCTGGCTTGGACTTGGAGAAGAGACCACAAGTGAAGAAAGGAAGGCCACCTCCAGAAGCTGGAAAAGACAGGGAAATGGCTTCACCCCTAGGGCCCTGCGGACACCTTGCCTTTAGCCCAGTGACACCCATTTGGGTTTTCTTACATCCAGAACTGTGAGGTAATATAGTCGCGTTGTTTTAGGCCTCTGAAACTGTGAGGATTTGTTGCCACAGCAATGGGAAACTAACCGATGCTCCCCGGCGTGTGTCCTCATCTATAAAATGGGAACAAAAAAGTATGTGCCCTAAAGGGCTGATGCAAGGATTTTATTAAGGGAATATAAAGAAAGCACATTAGAGCTCGGCAGAGATTAAAAATTTAATGAATGCTCACTGTCATTATACATGTGATATCATCGCATAGACTAGGGATTTATATAGTGCTGATTAGAATAAATGGTGATTCCATAAAATGTAATTCATTCTATCATAATATACCTTACATCTGGGCGACACTCATGTGGCTTTTAGGAAGCCTGTTAACCTCCACTGTCTCATGCGATGCTTATTAGAATTGTGACTCCACAGATGAAGAGACTGAGGGTCCGAGGGGACAGTGCTTTCCTCAGTCACTCAGAGAGCACTCTGTTGGCCAGAGTTGGAGTCCAGGTCATCTGATTCTAGATTACAGTACACTCCCAATCTCATTGTGTGGCTTACAGAAACACAGGGGCATGCTATGCAGAATCTTAATATGAAACAAAAATGATAAAGCCAAATGATGATGGGGTTATTCATCGCACACCAGACCATTTCCCATATGATCTCACCCAGCGACGTCTTCTGCCGGGGCCTCCAGCCCCCCGCTCCTCCTAGCACTGCCTGAGTACTCTCTCTAATGCATCTAGTCAATTGTGCAAAGCACAAGGGAAAAAATTCCATCCTGACCGCAGCAGGCAATCACCTTATGCCCTGAAGCATGAAGTTTGATTACCCTTATCTCAGTTTATCATTAAATCAAAAACTGTTGCTATGAATACTGGCCTAGGACTCCATTTATGAAATGATATAGGCCAGTCAGCAGAAATAAGTGAGTGCCCTTTTTCTTTCTTAATTTCTGCTCACTGTGAAGATTTTTTTTTTGTGAACGGGGGAAAAAAGCCTCTTTAGCTTTGAACAGATTTTATTACTTTCTCCACTCTTTCATGAGCTAGCCGGGATGCCTCAGGCTCATCGCCATTCTCCCCGTGCTGTAGTAGGCAAGAGGTTTCAGATCTGATACCTAGTGGCCTACCAATGCTAGCCTTGAAGTCTGCACCTTGTTTGGGCGGGGACCTGCACTCTGGCTATACCAGAACACCATTTATCAAAGCGGGTGTGGGTCACCTGAACTCTGTGCTGCAAATGCAGACTCTGGCCCCCACAGAACAGAGCTATTAGTGCTGGGGCCCTGGGAATCTGTATTTTAACCCTATGCGCTCTAATGAGTTTTATCGTTGGAGGACTACTGGTAGAGATCAAAGCTGTGGGTAATGACAGGAATGGTCTGGGAATGTGCCTGGATTTCCCCGGTGCTCTTCAGTTTTTCATCAGCCCAGGGGGCAACCAGCACAGAACATATATGCCAAACACGTCTATCGGCCTTCAATACAACCAACAGTAGGAGCCAGATTTCTGAGGCCATGAATCCCAAATGTCTGACATCAGGGTCAGGGTTATGCAACTGGACATCTAGGGCTGAGGTCAGTCTCCAGGCCACTGGACCTCTCCTGCCAAACTCCCCTTTCCAGTTTGGTTGACTGTGCAGCAAATGTGGTGAATGGGGGTAGAGGTAGCGGAGGGGGAAGCTGGCTTCAAGAGCTACATGTCTCTCCATGGGGAGAGACAGCACAACATGAGGGCTAAAAGCCTGGGCTCCGGAGCCAGACTGCATTTACTTCTGTTTAATAGACACCGAGGCACAGACAGCACTCACCACCTGCCAAGCACTATTCTAAGTGCTTTTCAAATATTAATTCGCTTCTGTCTCACTACAACCCTTCTAGGTGGGTACTACCACCGTGGTCCACCTTTTCTGTGGTGAGACCAAGCCTCAGAAAGGTGAAGTCATGGGCTTGAGATCACAGCATGTCAGTCACACAGCCCGGACTCACACCCCGACGGGCCGGCTCCAGAGTTCTTGGTCAGGACCCTACTGCACTGTTTCTCATGGATCCAACTTCCCTGTTGGACCCTGGGAAAACTGCTTCAGCTCCCATCCCTCTGTGCGCCCCTGTATCAAAAGAGGACATTATGAATAATAGTACCCACCCCCAAGAATGCTAATCAAGTCATTCAGTAGATGCACTGGAGAGAGAGTATCACACACACAGAAAGCACTCAGTAAATGCTCGTTCTTAGCTACCAAGGGGTCCTACACCCTCAGGGGCAGCCTGAGGATTAAATGAGATAACATATTTAAAGTGTTAGGCACAGTGCCACGGCACACAGTAAGTGCTAGCTGTTATTATTAGCTGAATTGAGCCAGGCCAGTTTATTTTAGGTCCTGTCTGGAAGGCAACTGTGCTTTTCGCAGGAGGAGGCAGCCAGTCCTTCAAAAAAATATAACTGGGTGGGAGCCAGACTCATTATTAGACTGAACAGGTTCTCCGCTTTATGTCACTGGAATATTCCTGAAAAGTTCCCGATAGAGGATTTGTATATGTTTAATCCTCCTTCCCCATTGACCTATTTTATAATTTCTGATTGATCCTTCATTGGCAGTGATTTCTTCAGACTTAAGTCGTCTCTCAAACTGTCATGTAACTATTAACTTGTAAAAGACTTACATATACCAAGGAAAATCGAACCACTGGAGCAACTCTTGGCAAAGTAATTGGCTTAATCATCCCCTAATGTAATTGTTTCATTTTATTTTTCCTTTGTTACATGTTCTAATAAGCATGCTTCTACTACACTGAACGTCCCGTCTTTCCTTCCATGAAGCTTATCACCTCCACTATTAAATGGAACTTCGGTTAAGTGGTTTGATTACGACTTATATTAACTCAAGGGGTGAATGATGGCTTGGCAACCTGGGCCCGGGATGGGGGTGGGAGGTGGGGAGGTGGGGTTGTGGGGCACCACTGCTGGGAGGTGAGTTTATCCTGAAAGCTCAGACCCGGAGAGCGCAGTTGAATCCCCAGGATCTCTCAAGGATGGCATTTTCCAAAAAGAAGCATTAGTAACTTTCCAGGTTGTTTACTGCTACTTTTTCAATTGATGAGGAAAAGACTGTCAGCTCCAACCCCATTTTTTACAGGCATGATAGGCTCTATCTGCAATGTAATAAAATGTTATACTCGACAGACACGTTCACTAAGATGTTTGCTGCGCGTCACTCACTCTGCTACCTTTCAGAGATGAACAGGAACAGGCACTCCAGCCTCATGGGACCTGCAGTGTGGACTGAGCACCTGGATTCCAGCTCCTATCATTCTCACAGTTTCTACTCTCTTCTGCTTCCTCTCTCCACGTCCCCTTTTTCCCTCTCCCCAACCCCCGGTATATGTACACAATTCAGTCCTTACCATAGAGTCTATATCTAACATAGAGTATTTTTCAAGTTAAAAAAGTTGAAACCAGTGAAGCAGGACCCTTCTAGTTTGCTTCTTCTAAACAACCCCGTGGGGAGAACAGTCTTGCTGGGTAATTTGAGGCAAATCATGTTATCCCTTGCAATGCGCCTGTGCAACCCTGAACCAGTTGGCAGTTGATATGGAGTTTTTAGCTCTGATCACGGAACAATCTACGGAATCGCCACAAGATTGATCCCATTCATTCTGATAGATTAAGCCACGGGGCCATCTGCTGAATGGCCAAGTAGAAAGAGCAGGCCAGAGATACTCAATAAATATTTGTGGAGTGCATGGCAAACTGCCTCTTCACACCTGAAATGCAAGTCTTTCCTAGGTTAGGACTCAAACGTGGACAACTGATCGAGACCCTTCCCCCACCCCAGGGCCTTTGCCTAAGCTGTTCTCTATGCTTGGAATGCCCTCCCTCTCACCACCTCCCCCACTGCCCCCTCACAGTCCACCTGTCCAAATCCTACCTAGTTCAAGGACCAGCTCAAATATCAGCGGCTGCACAAAGCCTTCCCTGACTACCCTAGCCAGAAATAACTCCTCACTCCTCTCAACTCCCATAGGTCTGTGTGTGTGGTTCTGGCCCTGAAAACGCTCACCATTTTATTTTGGCTCTGTGTTTACCTTGTCTTTTCTATACCACTCAGCAAGACCCTTGAGCTCTGGAACTATGTGTCAGTTCCTCTTTGAACCATCTCCCCACCCTGGCACCTCCTTGTGCAGAGCAGACACTTGGTAAAAGTTGGCTGAATGAACAAATGGTTTCCCCAGCAATGACAAAAACAGAAACAACTGCAACATTCTTTACTCCTTCTTCTGCCTCTCCTCCTCCACCACCTTCTCGAGCTTTTAAAAATATATTTATTTGATCCACCAATTACCCAGGGGAGGATGTTCGGGGACCTAAAGATGTAGACAACTCCGCAGACCTAAAAAAGCTTCCAGGGACCCCTATAATGACAAGCAATGCCTAGGCCAACGAAGACACGGGGGGAGTCTGAGTCTCTGGTCCGCTGACAGCCGGCTCCTGGGAATGGAAGTGTTATTTTCCCAAAGAGCTTCATCTGCTCTGGTTCATATGTGCCAGTTCCTCGTCTGACTAGAAACTCCTGACTTTATTTTTAAATACAGACTCCAATAATAGGCTAAGGAATCGCACATCTTCCCGAGGCCTAATTATACATGTCCCTACACACTGGCCTTCTTCAAACCCATATTTCTTTCCCATAAATATACGTTGAACAACTTTTAGCATTTCTAGAATTTTAGCATTCTATGTAGTGGTAGTGTGTATTTGGTTTTTTTTTTTCCCCCTTCCATAGGAATCCTGAATAAAAAAGGACAACGAAAGAAATGCTGACGCACGAGTGACAATTTCTCAACAATGTGTCTGCTTACTCCTCCAGGTAAAAGGATTCTCTCACAACCATAAGTAAGAAAAATGTGTATTACAATATAATACATAGTCAAACTTCAATAAGACACTTTCCATCCTGGTGCTACTAATGCTTGAACAGCTGCAGCTCTCACTGTCTTTGCTGATGGGCCCCATAAATACTCCTGGGAAATGGGACAAGGATACATAATGGATCTTCACCTGCCAAGAACAGGGAAATGAATGTCAATGGCACCCTGATGCAGACTCACTTTTTGGTGGAGAGTGATGAATACTGCCATTTGTCCTGTGCCACTGTAATCTTGGACAGGAAAGCCTACCATCGAGAAAAATGGTGGGAGAAGGAGCTGTTCTAGGACACTTGAGAAGAAGAGTGTGTCATAATTATTTGGCCACCAAGAATAAAAGTGAAAGAAGTGTATAACAGTATGATTTAGTTTAGAGAAAGGTTAAAATTTAAGAGAATACCCACACTGTACGTATCATTTCATTTGGTATAAAATGTTCCCTCAAAATGGGACTCTTTTATTGATGAACAAATGTCAGAAATATCAGGGAGTCACAAAATTATAGGGTCATTCATGCTCCCAGAAACAATTCAGTGCAGTGATGAAAGGGTGTGGGCTGTCATGTGAGCTCAAATCCCGACTCTACCACCTCCCTGGCAGTATGACTTTAGGAGAATGACCCGACTTCTCAGGTCCCTGAGTTTTCTTTTTAGATAGAGCAGTGATAATCACAGAGCCCACCTTGTGCACTTGGCTGAAGGTTATGTGAGAGAATTATGATCGAGACTAACAGTAAGGGCTAGGTATTGCATGGAGGCTGCTGTTTTCCCCCCTCTTTCCCTTTCTCCATCATCATCATCTTCATCCTGCCATCCCAGATGGTTTGTGGCTGACTTCATTAGTAAATATGAGAGGAAGAAGCAAGAAGACTATCTCCCACCAAAATACGAGGCGGTCTCCCCTGCCCGCGTCAAACTCCAAAAGCAGTACTTCTAATCATGAGAGTTTTCTTTTTAAAGCGACCCAACATAACTTAGCAAGCGTATTCACCTAACTCATGTCCTTGTTTTATCAAGCTACGACTACTGCGACATACCTTCTTAGTAAAAAGAAGAAAGCCCCCCGCCCCGCAAAAAAGCGATAGAAAGCACTGGGTACTATCAGACATGAGTCCCAGATATAGGGACATCACATGTTCTTTGTGAAAGGGGAGGAAGCAGTGATATGTCCAGTTCTCCAAGGAACTTAGACAAGGTCTTTTTCTGTTTTCAGTCATTCAGAATCACAGGCTAAAGGCTACTTCATTCTTTTCTTCCCCCTTTCAAAAAGACTGCCTTCTGAAGGTCTAGGATGAGTGGTATCTGAGTGGCTTCTTCTAATTCTGTAATTCTGGTGGTTTAACTGTGTCAAGCCTGCAGAGGCTTTCCCGTGGGGTGTCTAAGGCTGTGGCAAGTCCTCTTTGAAGTGGGGCACACCATTCCAAGTCAGCAGGGTCTGCAGAAAGGTCTGCAGGTATGCCCCGAGAACTGGATGAGGGGCCCAGCCCAGGTTGCCAAACAATGGAAAGTTCCCGTTCTGGGTGTTAACTGTAGTTACCACAGCCAGACAATGCTGCCAGTGGTGTGGAAGAAAAAATTGCTGTAGCCAGCTGTGCTGTTCACAGTCGGATGGATTCTGTGTAGCTCCAAATGGTGATGGAGCCAGCAGCCTGTTGTAGCCAAGGACAGGATGATGGATGATCTACATACTGTGTCCAAGTAGAGAGAATGGCAGAAGTTCACTTCAGGGTTGTTAAAATGCTAATCTGGGGGAGTTAACAAAAGCTTAATAGAAATGAAAAGTTTGAGAAGTAAGTACACCTCACGGGGTATCTATCTGGACCACTAATGTGATCGCTCTTGGTTACATAAATGGTGGCTTTTCCCAGTAAAAACATTTCCTAGTTTTCCTGCTGAATGAACGGAAGCACCTCCAAATTGTTAGCGGTGCTGCCACTGTTGTGGGTGTAAGGAGAAAAGTCAGTCCAACAATAGCCAACTCCACTGAAGAAGGTTATGATAGGCTTAATATAGTTATATGAATTTTACTCTCTCTGTGTCCTGGGAATAAATCAAAACTGTCCCCACCCCCAAGCAGAAGTTGGCAGCTGTTCATGAAATAAGCAGCAAGCTAAGACATGGGCTTTGGTGGATCTTAAAGCAAAGTCTCCATTCACATGAGTTCTCCTGTTCTAATGACAGTTTCAGTTTGTGAATTACACTACTGGTATATTGAATGATTAGTGTTCATAATTTAGGATTCAACAGCATGCTTCAAAAAAAGGTGCATATTTAAATTTCTTGCCAGTGATCCATTTCGCCACGAGATCCAAGAATGCCATTTGCATTCTTACTTAAGTTGAACATACAGAAACATGGCTGCCTCACCTGGCTTTGGAACACTGGCTAGCATAACTGCTTGCAAACGACAGGTACTCGATAAATACTGACTGATTGGCACACCCCCGAGTGCCTCTTGCTTCCTCTAGAAATGAATCTAGAAAGTGCAGGCTTAAAGTCTATTAATTGAAATAAAAGGTAATATTTTATCCTGCAATGTATGAGGGAAGGAGTTCACCTCCTACAGTTACACCAATAGCGGTTAGGCATTCAGCCAGGCTCTTAACTCTGCATAAAATGCATCAGAAGGGTGAAAAATGACCCCATTTCAGATGCATTTTTCACTCTTTGTATCTTAGTGAAACTCACATGCAAGAACAATGACTAAGCTAATTACTAACGTTTATTATGATGGAACAGCAAGAAGTGAAGAACTTCTCCAGTTTCAATAAGTCCTTAACAATTATGGGCATCTTTGTGAACCAAAGCTCTGATTCCTGCTTACTTGCCTGTGTGCCTTTCAAGCAAGAGAAACCACCACACAAGGATGCAGGGGCCCACTTACCCAGAGCACAGTTACTGGACAGATCCTTCCTGTGCAGCAAGCAGCCAGTGAACTGAAGTCCCCTGGATATTTCTAACTTGCCCTCACTCTAAGGACTAATAGGTTTACATCAGAGCCATCTTTCAGATCCATCAGACCAGGGGAGACATGACCAGATGGTGCTATTAGTGGACACTAAAAAAATGAGAGAGAGAGAGAGAGAGAGAGAGAGGGAGAGAGGAGAAGGAAGGAAGGAAGAAAAGGGCAGAATGACCACAAATCTAATAAAACTTGAGTTAACCAGCTGTTTTGTGATGGAAAAGTCATAATATTCCTGGCATACTGTCCTATATCACAGAAATGTTCCTCAAAAAAGGTCATCCATGTAGTATCTCTAGTATAAGTGAAGAGAGGTACAACATTCTGTAGGATCCAATAAGACATAGTAACTGGTTGTTAATCTAACTAAATGACCCAGGGGAAAAAAATGGTGTGCTAAACAACACATTTTGGAAATCTTAGGGTTATTTACTTAACTGTCTTTCTGAGAGCACATTCTTGGGACCTAAACGGAGCACAGACAGTAACTACAAAAAACAAAACTCAGCTATGGCTGGGCTATAGTTTATTTACCTTAAGATGTTTTAAGTTCATGATAATATAGGCCCAAATTTCAGGACTTACTTGACAATTTCTATTTACCTAAGCTGGGTAAATGTTTGTGTAGTATTTGCCAGCCTTACAGAATATGCCTGTCACCCACTACATTAAACAGGACTACACACAACTTGATTTCCTGAGTTAGATAGTTAAAAGAGCAATAGGATTTTTTTTTTTTTAACACCTTGAATAAGCCAGCATCAAAACCTACTGTTTATTGAACCAAAAGGATAGTAAAATCCTCATCTGGAGCTGTCTGAGATTTTTCTCAGTTCTACAGGGATGAAACCTGGAAAAATTTCTCCAAACAAGAATTTTTCCTCTGCTGAGGGACAGAGACCAAAACAAGATTGGAAATATGTTAAACCTTTCCCTAGGACTTTAGCCTTGAGATAAACAAAAGAATCCACTTTATTGCTCCAAACATCAAGCAGAGGGGAGGACAATCCTGCAAAAGCAACTAGACTTTTTACTGCAGACTTAAAATTCTCAGTAGCCAGAAGTTCTTGGGAAAATTACCCTAGACATTTCTTTTCCCAAGTCACTGGAAACACTACCGTTATTTTTGAGAGAAGCAACCGCCCATAGTGGTGGACATAAGGTCCAATTACTATTTACAAAGTCCATATATCTGTAATAACGATCTACGATCCCTCCTGTGTGAAAGTCGCCCAGCTGAGACTGGTGAGGGGTTGGGCTGCTGGAACTTGGGTCGCTGACTGGTCAGCTCAGAACAGGCAGTACTACCCTGAGTTCCTCTAATGCTGTAATTAATACTGCTACTTCATTCCCCTCTAGCTTCCATGACATTTAGCTCTTCACAAGTTCAGGGCTTTAAACAATCTCTCGACAGCGGTGGTCCCGAGAGTCGATTTAGCAGAAATTTTTAAAACCCAGTTCTCATCCATACCAAGTCTTTTATGACCTTTTCTTTCAATCCAAGACTTATACACGACAGAGGAAGCTTTAAGCCTTCCCAAATTACCCAAGGCGGCTGCTCTATCAGTTTCTGCAGACCCGGAACAGACATCATCGCTGTCAAGACGGGAAATAAAAGTTTCCCTACCTTCCTCCTCATCATCCCCCTGCCAGCGGCTGCCGATGCGAGCGGCGGTTCCCTCCCGACTGCAGGACGCCTCTGGCCGCCAGAGAAGGGGCTCAGTGCAAAACTGACTCTTCCTTATTTGTTTCCATCCATAATTGATGGGTAGATGAGAACGTAACACATCTCCGCGCTGGGCTCTTGCCGCCTGGCGGAGACCCTCTCCAAAGCGCTTCCGTAAATCATTTCCAGCCGTAGAACAAAGCACGGAAAGTTGCGGGGGAGAGTGGCCAACTGGAGAAACCGGGGCGCCGGGTGGGTGGTGGGGGTGGGCGGTGGGCAGCTCCAGGCCCCAGAGCCCGCCCGCGGCGCGCTCCGCCAGCAGGGGGAGAAGGAGGGTGGGAAGTGGCTGCCCTCCCGGCTGGAGCCTGGGTTGGGGGGTGGAGGTGGCCGGGTACCCCGAGCCCCCGCCCCCAGGCGCTGCCCGAGGCTGTCCGATCCCGGGGCGCACGGACAGGTAGCGGGCGTCCGCGGTGAGCTGCTAGGTCTCGGCGGCGGCTCTGCGCCCCTTGTTCCAGCGCGGGCGAATGCCTGCGGGTCCACTCCTAGCCTTGCGGGCGCTGCGCGACCCCGACGGTCTCGGCGTCGGCTCCGGGGCGGGCGGGCGGAAGGGGGCGGCCGAGCCCGCGGCCGTCTGTGTCGGCCTTGGCTCAGCTTCTTGCGCTGGCTGGAGACGCCGTGACCGAGCAGCTAAGGAGCCCGGGTTCCCACTGATAATGCGCGGGGAGAGCGCGGAGCCCGTTCTGCCTGGCAAGAAACTTTTACTTGCCCCCTCCTTCCGTTTTTTCGGGGGGGGGGGGCGTGCACAGTGGAGGGGGCCTCCAACTCCACGTGCCCCTCCCCCTAAACCTCCAGCAGTGTCAGTTTTGACGGGTCCGCCAAACCCTGCAGCCCGCTGCGCGTCCCTTGCACGGCAGGCGGACAGGGCTGCTTGGAAGAGAAATCAACTCTCCAGTGACAACACACATGCACGCACATACACACACGCGCGCGCGCGCACAGGCACACGCACATACACGGGCTGCGATTCCGGCTCCGAGGATCTGGGTCCGATCCCCACCAGGCGCCCAGAGCATTAGCAGATTATAAAACGGTCTTACCTCATTGGGGGTGGGGAGTGGGGGTCGGCTGGTTAAAAAAAAGGCGGGGGGGAGAAAGAAAAAGAAAAAGCAGCTCAATACGCGCAGGGAAAAAAAGAAAATAAAGAAAAAAATCCGTCTTTCTCTTTAGGTCTTGGCTTCCTCGATATAATCCTGAAACTCGCCACCACCAGTCCTTGCAGCAACGACAGCAGCAGCAGCGGGACGGAGCGGGAGCAAAACAAATCGAGACAAGGCAAATGGTGTAATTCGATCCATCTCCAAGTCAATCCATCAGGCGAGCCAGAGCTGGTTCCCTCCCCGCACCAGGCAGCTCACGACGCGAGGCCCACCCCCGGGCACGGACGGCAGGAGGCGCGGGCGGCCCGGAGCGCTCACCCTCGGCCGAGCGCCGTGGCCAGCGCCGCCTGGAGGCCCCCAGCCCGGCGCCGCGGCCCCGCTGACCCTTCGGTGGCCCCCGCGTCTCTCCTCCCTGGCGCTCTGCTGCGCACCCTCCCTCTCCCTACGTCTGAAGGGCTGCTCCTTCCAGCAACTCCCAGAGCCTCAGTCATCCAGCTCGCGGTGGCTGCTGCAGCCTGCGAAGCAGCCTTTTCGCTTTCCTCCGTCTTTCCCTCTTTTTCTCCTTCCCTCACTTTTTTCAGAGCTTTCCTCCAGACATCCAGAGGACAAACCACTGCAGCCCAGAGGAGCTGCAGGCGCAGTTGCTCTGTAAAGTTCGGCCTTGGTTTCCTAATCTAAGATTTATTTTTTAAGCACATCCTTACAAAACCGCCCCTATATTACCTTTCTCGTCCCCCAACCCCCTCCAATTTCTCTTTATAACCACTAAGCAAAACAGCTGGGAAGAAGCAATCAAACATTGCTTTATCTTTATAAAATACAGAAATTGCCTACTAAAAATCCCATTTCTACTTTGAATGAAAGCCATTCAGTACAGTATAATTTTGCAGGCTAATGAGCCGGTTTTACAGGCAAGTGTTTCGTGTAATATGTTGTGGGAGAAATGAAAATGTCCTTGAAGTGACATCATTTAAAATTGACTGTCACAAATGAAAGGGGAAAAAAGGCCATATATTCCAAAACAGAGGATTTTAATCCAAACTTCATTTCCAGGAATGGGGGCTGTGTTTTATTAATTTCCAGTTGAATTATGAATCACTGAGGGCTCTGAATGGCTGGAATGAACCATGATATCCTAAGAAGAAGAAGAAGAAGGAGAAAGAAGAAGAAGGAGAAGGAGGGGAAGGGGCCAAGGAGGAGGAGGAGGAGGAGGAAGAGGAGGAGGACAACAACAACAGACCTTTTTCACCAAACTTTCAATATTCATTTGAGTATAGTTAATTACTCTGAAACAGAGAAGAAGGGGGCGGAGAAAGGATTTTCCTTTCCTCAATGGTTCCTGCTTTCTCCTCTGCAGAGAGTTGCATGTTTACATTTAGGAAAAATACCCTGTTCTGAGTTGTTTCTGAAACTTCCACTGACAGCCTTGAAAAGGAACTCAAAAAGACACCCCATGGAACTGCGGAACTGAGGCCGGACTCATCCGGAGAACTGTTTCCTCACCAGTTAACACTTTGTTACCAAAAGGAAGAAGGAGGGAGGAGAAGAGGGAGAGTCTTTTAAAATATAAACTCTCTTCCTGCTGTTCTTCCTATTCGAAGAAAGGGGTAGGGGGCGGAAAGAACAGCTTTGGCAACCCCACTCTGTGATTTTTCTGTTGTTGTTAAGGCTTTTGTTGGCTGGCTGGCTGGTGTTTTCTGGTTGTGCTGGGCTCTGACATCATTGCAAGTTACTTGGCAGTCAGGGCCCTTCCCCAGCCAACTTCTGACCCAGAAAGCTGTGCCTGTTTTACTGGCATTCAGTCATCCCGTATTTTCTCCACCAAGGCAGCAGGCCCCGCTGCAGGCAGAGGGCTCTGTGCACTGAATGAAGATGCAAGGGGGTGACCAGTGGCTCCATAAGAATTAAATTGCCACCCACCTGGAGGCAGAAAGCTTAGGAGTTGTTCTGTCTCTGCAGTAGCAGCTAAGCGGGGGGTGGGGGTGGGGGGTCAGTTCTTTAGATTCCTGAATTCTTTGCTGAAATTCCATGATGGCCAACTTTACAGAGCACCACCCCTGGGAGTGCAGTTTATCCTGGACTGAGTTCTTCAATCCAGGAATAAAAAGAACTTTGAGGCTGCAGAAGGATGTGCTAATAGGTCATTTCAAGCCAAGGATTAGACATGTTTTCAGTCTAAACATCAGTCTAGACCTCTGAGCCAGTCTCGATGTTTGGTTCACTGGGGAAGAGAAGTAGGGAAGTAGACAACCCACTGACACGGAAAGAGTGACACCCTGTGTCTTTTGGTCGGGATCAAGACATTACTCTTAAAAATTTATCATCTCCTTGGTTCCCAGAATCTCGATCATCAGGAAAATGACTTTCTTTTCATTTGGATTTTAGTGGGAAGCAGTCTATAAAGCAAGTGCTCATTCTATGCACTTTGTTAGCATTTGGTCCTTTCAGTTGATTTTATACACTTTTAACCTTTCAGCTGTTTACTTCTCTAGTGCCATATTTCGTCCCACGTCCCACATCCCACAGTGCATCCCCATTAGGCTCTAGCCTCGCGTGGCTGCTGGCGGCTCCCCACTGTGTCACCCTGCTTCATGTCTCCTGTCTTCATTTGTGGTGTCTCTGCTTTTAGGGCTGCTCTTTCTCCATAACTTCAGGTACTTTAATTTCTGCTTTTCTTCACTTTTACCAAAAATTTTGTCTAGGTGTCAGAATCTCCCTTCTCCCACTAGCCCTGGGATGGGTTTAAGTACCTCTTTTCTATGCTCTCCCAGCAAGTTCATCTAGGTAATTTCCCACAGGAAAGGGAAAAGATCTGTTTAGGATGTCTTCTCCATTGGGTGCTTCTTAACTGCAGGGATCTTGCCTTTTGACCTGGATAGCCCCCCCGTGCCTAGCACAGTGCCTGGCATTTACTAAGCACACAATAAATACTTCTGAAACTAGTCAGGTAATGGAGCCTAGAACTTTTATGTGCTTTCATACATTTTTATGTGCTGAACTAGTCATCTCTAGATTGTGACCTCCTCCAGAGTAGGGATTTATTCACCTGTATCCCCTGAGCAAGCATAGTGCCCTTGTAAGGATATTGGTTGAATGAGTGAATAATGAAGGAAGAAAGGAAGGAAGATACCTGGCTCTTTCCACACTCAGAAAGAATGCTTAAAGGACTCATTGCTGTAGAGGGTTAGCAGTGATGCTTTTGGGTTATCTATGTACATCTCACATTCGGGATAAGCAGTAACTTAATTCACAGTCCTTTGTTTGTTTGTTTCCTCTAGGAGTAAAACTCAGAATGTAATTTCTATCTTTCATTCCCAATCTCGTTTCCAGAATAAAAGCTATCTGAAAATTATGGAGAATCTATGTATAATAGTCAATGAAGTGTATCAGTCATTCAAGAGTACAATTCATGAACTCCTACAGCACAAAGCATTCGTGCTTAATATGGGCCAAACTCTGTTCTTAGCATTTTACAAATATTAACTCACAACAATTCTATGAGGTAAGTACTACTGTTATCTTCATTTTATAGAAGAGGAAACTGAAGTTTATAGGGCTCAAGGCACTTGCCTAAGGCCACCCAGTTAATAACTAAGTAGCATCTGAACCCTACCTCTCACTTAGTTGTAAGAGTGCTTAATATTAAGGTCACAGTTAATAGCAGTAGTTAATAGTGAAGGCTTTAAAACATTAGACAACCTGGATTCAAGTCCAGACTCCTCCCCCTTGGGATAATTTATTTGACTACATTGTGCTTCAGTCTTCTCACCTGTGAAACAGAGGTGATAACAATATTTCACATGGGTCTTATGAAGCCTGAATGTGATAATGCATGTAAAATGTTTAGCATCTTACCTGGAACATGCAAGCACTGAATAAATATTAGCCAATATTATTTTACGTGCCCTGAAGGCAGAGCAATCTGGAAGCCTGCAGAACTGAAAGGGAAACTTAATCCAGCCTCACATTAAAAGTGAGCTTTAGTGCAAAAACACATGGTATACAACAGCTTGGCAAAGCCTTTTTGTTCCATCCTATATCCTTCATTCCCTCATCTGTGTCTATGTATCTGTTAATTCAGATACACACACTACTCCTTATCCAGTGGATATGAAATAACATTCTTGTATGAATTTTAATGAATAACACTGTTTAGGATCTAGAATTTCATGTTCCAAAATAAAAAGAGAGGTATTGAAATTTCAAAGGTAGCTGCAGCTCCTGTGATTAATTTGGAATGCACATATAGTCTTCCTTGCGTTCACACATTATAGAAAGTGCATTTGTGGCAAGGGATTGCTTTCAAAACTAATCTAAGCTCTCCATGACATGATAAATCATTAATAATATAGACCCAAATCTCGGCATCTGCATGGGCACAGCTGGCCTCCTTGTGTCAACAGTCTGCATATAAAAGTGACTCTGCCAAGATATTTCACTTTAATGAAAAATATTTATCACAGTAAATCTTAAACCTCAAGATTTTACTGACATAATTCATTTCTATTATTATGTACTATGATAAGATACTACCACAGCTATGCTTATGTTTGGAATGATAAAACTGTGGCTTTTTAGCCATTTTGATTACTGTTCCTTAGCATGAACAATTTTTGACATACACTCTAAGTAAAGGGAATGCACCATGCATCTACAGTAATAATAAATCAGTTACTTATCTAATTTTGCTAATGACCCCACAGGTGCTGCTGTGTGGAAGGACACTGAGTGCTCAAGCCAAATTAAATCAGACTTGGTTTTTTGTTTTTTTTTTTTTGGGTACCATCAGAAAGATGAACGGTAAGCAGCCCTTAATAATACTAGCTCTTTTGAAATCAGACAAGAGATCAGGAATGCTATCACCATTTTATCAAAGATCTTTTGAAACAGCAGAAACAAAATAAACTTTTGAGAGGGAGGGTCAAACAAAAGGATGGTTAAATTAGTCCCAGTTGCTTACTTGTACTTATAGGTACTTGGGAAAGAGTGCTTAGGGTGCAGGGATGCTAGCTTACATCCCCGCAGATATAGGGAAGCTGAGACTCTGCTTAAATTCCTCAGAGCCTTCTCTCCAAAAGTTACAGCAACCAACCCACTGACCTTGAGGAATCGGGGCTGAATAATATCTATTAAATGTTAGAATCTCTTCACAAAAATGAAAGATAATACAAATATTCAAAAGTGGTAGAGAATTAGAATATGTTTTTTGAAATGTATACTTTTTAATTTTTTTAACAAAGATATCAAATATCTTTTTTTATAAAAGATTTTTTATTTGTTTGTGAGACAGGAGCATGAGCAGGGGGAGGGGCAGAGGGAGAGGGGCAAAAGACCCCTGCTGATCCCAGAGCCCTAAGAGGGGCTTGTAGGACTCTGAGGTCATGATCTGAGCAGAAGGCAGACACTCTACTGACTGAGTCACCCAGGCACCACAATTTTTTTTTGAAATAGACCCCACTGTCCGATCACCTTCTTCTCCTTTTTCTTCGTTTCCCTCTCCTTCTGCTTATTTATTAATTAATTTATTTTTTTGCCTCAGCCAATGTTAAAATTCAAATCAGCCGAGGGATAAGAAACTAACAGGGTACTTATTACACCTTAGATCCTGATGAGCTACAATTATGTCCACTTAATTTTCACCATAACTCTTAGAGACAGGAATCATTTAGGAATGAAGAAACTCAGGATTGTTTGAGCTAACCATCTTGTTAAGGTTTCCAGCCTTGTAGATAATGGAGGTCCAGAATCTACCACAGTTCTGTTTGGCTCTCAAGTCTAATTTGCTTTCTAGGCATGCTGTAAAAAAATGTAAAAAAGTGAAAAAAAATGTAAAAAGCTTGCTTTACCCCATGCTGTAAAAAATGAAAAGAGCACAGGGTTGAAAACCAGTGTGTCTTGTCTTGGATAACACAGCAAATAAAATTATTTAAAGCTCACAACTATACTCTCCAAGCTACGTTAAAAATGTGTGCTTTAATTTCTAATTCTTTGATAGTTCTTGCCTGTTGCATACAAACTAGTATCAGGAATTCTGTGATAGGGTTTATAGCATACTTTAAACTTCTCTACCTTATATGTACACTATTACCCATATAACTCTTCTGGACTACTTACAAATAATAATTTTAAAGAACCTATTCAACAGCATGCAAATTTATATTAAAATCATCTCCACCGGGTAAGCTACAAATGTTTCGATTAATGGCTAAAGCCATAATGAAGGTACCTTTTGCAAAAAAAAAAAATCCTAATCTCTGAATGCTGTATACATTAGAGCTACAGACTTGACTCATTGCTAGAAGCCACTAGTGCCACCTATTGGTTAAAAAAAAAAAAGAATAGGATTCTGGGTAATTTCCATCTTTCCAAACAAGGCAAGCAAAGATACATTTTTTTCTTTCTTTTCACCTTCTGTGGAGGATGTTTTCTGTTATGGACATTTGATTAATATTGAGTATGTTAGAGTCATTTTTAAAAAATGACATTTTGGTTACGTGCAAAGGAGTGAAGGGTAATAGGTATACGGGGGACAGGAAAGAGTTGACATTCTGGAATAAAAATCAATAGCAAACACTGTTCGCATTCTGATGTAATTAGAGGAGTTGTCTAAAATCCCCAATGCCTTATTAAATTGTGATGAAGTGGCAAGGGCCAGCAGCACATGGGGAGACATATTTGGCTAACAAGTGTTTAAATCTGAGTCTGGGATATGGTGTCACTGAGTCAGCAATGACACAAACGAGGTAATAGGAGGCAATGCTGTCTCCATCAGCCCCAAGTACTGGAGTTTCATTCATGTTCTAGGAGGCTCAGGAGAAACCTGCTGTTTGTCTAACCTTTCACTGGCTGCACAAAGTGGTCTCCCCAGATCTCTCTGGCCTTCAAAACCAGAACCCATCATCAGTAGACAGTCAGCAAGTAAAAACAGTTAAGGATCATATATTTTTACATCAGAATTTTCTTGCCGGGATGGTCCTAACAACCAAGTTAGGGCTAAACATTATCCATTTTACTTTACTGTAGTCGAGGTTGAGCTCCTCCATGGCTGCCTTCTAAAAGTTTGAATTGTGATATGAGCTGAAAAAAAAAAGAAAAATCACTTCGAATTTACATTCTTAAGGACCCATTTAAAAGAGGAGCCTCAGAGTTTGCCGTTGTCTGAATTTATATTTCAATTATTAAGCGAAGAGAAGAAATTGTTTGGCTAGAAGCCTTTCTGGAAAACCCAGAAAGGTCCAGAAGGACTGTTTAGAGGCTTTTAACAGTATCACACAACCATTAAATTAGAATCTTTCCATGTATTGTATTCAGTGGTTGACTTTTCAAATCTTATTGCGTCTGGATCCACACATACATTGCGTGTGCATTCTTCTTCTAGAATTCCTGTTTAAAGTATTTGTGAGTTCTTTCGCTGTATGAAAATCTTCAGAATTGTGCTCATAAAGCACCCCAATGTGTTCTGAATTTCTGGGTCCTAATTGCAAACTGAATAGATTCATTTCTCATCACAAATTTTAATTAAGAATTCCAGTTATGCAATTATTTGCTAATGAATAATACCTACTCAGTACCAAAGCATTCTATTAAATATCTTTACTCAAAAGTATGTTTTCTAAAGATACTTCCCATGGGTCAGTATCTCAGATACTTCCCGTTCTTATATTTAAAATAGGAGGAAAACATTTATCTCCTATTTTATTGAGATATGTGAGAATTCAGAAGACAAGGATGGCAGCTGGGAATAAATTCATATTAAAGTCAATCAATCATGATTCCAGCTCCTCAGAAATACCAAGATGCTTAATTCTGTGACTTATCTTTGTTTAGATCATTTGGTGAGGCTATTCAATTGCTTATTCCCTGGCTAGACTATTGTGCTTTTGAAAAAACTACCCCAGGCTACTGATTCCTTCAATATGCTCTTGGTTTCCATGTAATAAAGGAAGAATCAATTCGCTTGTTTTTGACTTATTTGCCAGCTTTTATGTTGATGAACAAAAAACATAAATAAATGAACAAATTACTCATCCCTTTGATATCAGGTAAGTGTCAGCCTATAGAAGGAGTGTTATTTCTGGGAATTTCAAACAATGTTAATCCTTTCAAGTTAAACCACTCGAAACACACAAAGGCTGAGGCAGACTACCTGTAAAAATGTTTCTCCAAGAGACCTTGAGTTGCAGGGAACAGAGGACCTTCCAAATCAAAGCAGGACATTACAAAATCCAATCAAGGTGACAAAAAGAGATCCCCAGATAAGAATATAACTAACGTGGGCGAGGGCAGGATCATTCACTCATTCATCCTTACATACGTTCATTTCACAATTTGTTATTAATAGCATCAATCTGCTTTGTGCAAAGCACTGTGCAGAGATAAATGAGATATACCTTGCATTTAGACAGCAACTTAGAGTTTGAAAAGCAGCTTTATCAGTCAGAGTCCTGTCAGGGAACAGATGGCACATTCAACGTGTGTAATTTGAAGAGTCTTTAATAAGGGGATTATTTGTAAAGGTGTGGGTAGATTGCAGGGAAACCACAGGGAGAGTTACCCTGGGGCCTGACTACCCCTAGGACCTAAGGAGCCAGAGGAGGTAGCAACTGGCAGAACCTAGAGACATAGAGACAATGTGGGGAAGATCCCCTTGCTTAAAAGTCAATTTCTAGGGCGCCTGGGTGGCTCAGTGGTTTAAGCCGCTGCCTTCAGCTCAGGTCATGATCTCAGGGTCCTGGGATCGAGTCCCACGTCGGGCTCTCTGCACTGAAGGGAGCCTGCTTCCCTCTCACTCTCTCTGCCTGCCTCTCTGCCTACTTGTGATCTCTCTCTGTCAAAATTAATAAATCTTTAAAAAAAAAAAAAAAAAGTCAATTTCTAGAGGCACAGAGTAGAGGAAAAGGACAGAGGCTGGATCTAGTGGAACAAATGGAAACCCATTATTTAATTTTATTTTGATTCTTACAGAAGAGTAGTGTTAGAAATCCTGACTTTGCAAATTAGAAAACTGAAACTAGATTTGCTTATCATAACTTAGTTACATAGCAGCACCAGACCTTGAACTTCAGTCTTCTGAATCTATGCTTATCCACCTATCTCCTTATTCCCTACCCTTTGGACTTCCTTATGACCCTTATCATATTGAGTTATTAACATGTTTTATCACTTAGTAGACTGAGCTTTTTGAGAGGGAGAACTAGGTTGTTGTATTTGATGTATAGAATTGCAGCTGGATAGGAATCCTGGAGACCTCAGATGGATACAATGGAGAGAGTGTGCAACCTAGCTGGAAAGACAGATGTGTAAGGCTAACATCACACATAGCAGAATGCTGCAAATGCTAAATCCAGAGGTAGAGGGAAAGGGCTGTAGTGGACAATAAAGGAGGAATAGGTAACAGTGTGGGTTGTAAGACTTTATGATGTGGGGTCATATGAGCTGAGCCAAGCACTAGAAAGACAAGGTCAAAGGTAGAGGACTATAACCAAGTTACTGTGGGTCGAGGGAACAGCAGAAGTAGTAGCAGGTGGGAGGGCATGGTGTAGTTGGGCAGGCTTGACATTCCTGGAGGCAAGTAGTCTGAGATGTGGCTGGAAGGACAAGATAGGCTCACAGCATGGAATTTCTGAAGTGGCACTTGCTGGAATTAGAATGTCTTTCTCAGGGTGTTTAGAAGCCATAGATTTTTGAAGAAAAGATGATCGTAATTTAGGCTGTGCTTTTGAGAGACAGTGCTCAAGGCAAAGGGTGGAAGAGCTTGGAGAGGTTTCAGAGTAAGGATGCTAGGGTAGGGATCAGGGCAGAAGTTGGCTTTAGCGGTATTGGAATCAGTACATACCAGAGACACAACAGTGGGCTGATGTTTGACTGTCAGTGTGGGATGTGGTTTTTATTGGACCTAAAAATTTATTTTCAATCCAAGTTTCTAAGGAGAACATAGTCTTTGAATTCATCTAGGTTTTCTTTGTATGGCCAAATTTAATAAAAGTTGAATTATTTTAAGAGATGGAGACACAGGAAGTGGAGCAGGTGTTCAGGGGGATAATTGAGTTTGGCTTTGGGTAAGTATACTTTAAAGTGCTGGCTTGGTATCCCTAAAGGGCAAATTAGAAATTGTCATAATAATTATTTTAGTGGACAGGGGACACTTTCTATTTTCCAGAGAAACAGCAACATCTAAACGAGCCAAATACATAGAAGAAGGTAAGAGGCAATTCAGTTCTTATCAAATGACCTAGGTTAGCCCTTATGCCCTCCTAAGTCTCACGTGCTCAGAGATGCTCAGGTGAAAAACTTTAATCTTTTGCATTCCTGGAGTGTTTGCTCCAACACAGAAAACGTACACTGGAGAATTACACAATTATTTCCATTTCCCGGCCATGTCCATGCAAACATAGGAATAGCAGACCTGGCAATTCATTGTATTTTATCAAATACCTTTTGGGCCGACTGTTCAGTGATATCTGTTCCACCTGACACTTTTATAGAAAATGCTGATGCATACTTTTAAAAATTTTTATGAAACTATTCAAAATCATTCTTTTAGAATGCTAAGGGAACTTTGATGTTTCTTAAAGTGGTATAGATAAGTGTTCAAAAATTAATTGAGTTAAACCATTATCACTCCATGTAAAATTAGGTGTCCCTAGGATCTGATTATCAATATTTGCTACCAAAGTCTAAATGGACTCAGAGAAATAGAGTTCCGTGGTTTCTCCTCTCAATTATTTTAAACAATGAGAACATTAGCTACTTGACTTGATTTGCAATGTTAACATGAAATATAGTAGAGAGTGGATCGTTTCAGAGTAAGAAATCATATCTTGACAGCCTGGTGATAAAATGTTGTAACAGTAAAGATTAGATCACTTCCAGTTCTCTCTACAAAAATTTTGGGAAAAAATAGAATATGACTTTATATTCTTCAAGCTTAGTTTTTCTATTTATTTAGAAAAAGAAAGTGAGTGTGGGGCCATGAACATCATGATATTATTTAATAGAGTGAACTTCAGAGTAACTTCTATCAAGACAACTTATAATGTAATGGTTATAGGATTTGATAAGTTTCTTCACTTATGTTATATAGGTTAAAAATACATAGTGTTCTCCCCCAGTATATAAGGGAGAGAGGAGGGAAGAGGGAGTGGAGGCAAAAAAAAAAAAAAAAAAAAAAGTAGAGGGACAAAATGAAAGAAAAGGAAGGCAAATGAGAAATCTAATTAAATTTAACGGCACATTTCCAAGAAAAAGATAAAATCTTTTGCAACATCTGCAGGTTCAGATTCTGAACTGTAGGCACTTACATTGGCAGGAACTTACTTTATCCCCCCCTTTTTGTTTTATTATTTGCCGTTAATGGGGGGAGAAATAAAATAGATATAAGTATTTGTTAATTTCATGCAACCCGTTTCAAATTACACAGAATCTCATAGAATGTAAGCTTAATTACATAAGCAACCTTTGTATTAAAAACATCACTTTATTACCCTCTATAAACATTTTATGAATCCGTTTAGTTTATGGCTAAATTAAGAGGAAATGAAAGGCAGGGATAAACTACAAAGGATTCTTTCCTCATCTTTTAAACTGACTTCATTAGAACCATAATTTAGGGCTAGGTATATCTGAGCAATCCAAGCATAGAGATAGGACAAATCTACACTTGTATTATTCAGTCAAATGTTGAAAAAGTGGTGTTTGGCTTTTGATGAATATTTAATATGCCAGAGAGCTCTCAAGATTCCACTTTAGCAGTGAGATCTGGAGCGGTTTTCAGCAGACGCTGAATTGCTGATCTGGCCCCCTGAACTCCCTCTCCACTTTTCTTCCTCTGATATTCCTTAAGTTGCAGAGAGGTAGAAAGATACAGCACCCTGCTGCCTGACCAGTCTCCTATATGTACTCTATAAATCAAGAAGATTAGGAAAAGGACCCTGGACCTGGGGCAGTCCCCGTTCTGGAGAAGTACCCTGGTCTTGGTTTGAGGCCTCAGGACTCTGACTATCCAGCAAAGGTTTTTGACTCCCTGGTAATGGCCTTAAGCCTCGAGGGCTCAACATAAAGCCAACATTTTTCATACTGCAGCATAGAATTTGGACCCAATTTGAGCCATCTGGACCCTTCCTTGCCTCTTAATCAGCGCAAGTCAATGTGGGACAAGAAACACAGGGCTTTCACAGATGACTAGTCTTACTTATTCCTGCAATTCAGAGGGATTGTGAAAAGCACTGGTTGGGCTGGCCTGTGATTAACCAGTGATTCTCTGGATCAAGTGGGAAATGGTGAGCTTCGGGGGGAGGGGGTGGAGATTCTAGAACATCTATGAAAGATTATTTATTAAGTCATGTATTTTGTTATTCAATTATTTTATTAGGGCAAGTACACAGGGTTTTTTGTTTTGTTTTGTTTGTTTCTTTGTTTAGCTTTGGTATCCTAACGATTCCAGGTTTCAGTTTCCTCTTCTGTAATGGGGAGATAGTTAATATGAGGTTACTGTTAGGAGTACAGTAACCAATGTTTGTGGAAAACATTATATAGGTTTTATAGAATAAAATTGTAAAACCTTACAATAAGATTAGCTATTACCAAAGTTCAGTGGCCGACCTGGTGGCCAGATAAGAATTGCTTGGGATGCTTTGTTAAATTCCATGTGTCACACCCGCTTCCTTCCCTTCCTTCCCCATTATGATCTGTCCCCTAGTGTCCTTCTCTTCTCTCTCATTGAGTATCATTACTTTAGTGATCCCCTGTTACACTGTGTCTCGTAAGTTCTTCAGCATAATAAAAAGGTGAAAAGTAGCTGCCTTTAAGCACTGAGTGCTAGAAAGCCATATTTGTATCTCCAGTGCTTAAAACAGTATCTGGAAAATACATATTTATTGAATGGACAGTTTAAATGATAACGCAGAGATTACTACCAGAAAGGTGAATGTATTTTTACTACTATAGTACATCTTTAAAAAATTTTAAATACCCCTTAACTACCACACTGGGGAAAAAAAAATCTAGAATAGATTTGAATTCTTCAATGAACAAAGTGCAAGCCACTCATATCAAAATCCAACAAGTTCCTAGTGGTAAAATACAAGAGTTCCTCTTAAAAAAAAAAAAAAAAGTCATAGGGGGCACCTGGGTGGCTCAGTGGGTTAAGCCTCTGCCTTCAGCTCAGGTCATGAGCTCAGAGTCCTGGGATCGAGCCCCACATTGGGCTTTCTACTCAGCGGGTAGCCTGCTTCCCCCACTCTCTCTGCCTCTCTGCCTACTTGTGATCTCTATCTCTGGGTCAAATAAATAAAATCTTAAAACAACAACAAAAAACACAACGCCACAGTAGGGCAGGGAGAAGCATCCAAGTAAACAGAACAGAGTACAGGTATAGACCCAAATTTTTATATAAAATTAAATTCATTAATATGCAAATTAAAATATAAATATGGTAGCATTTCAAGTAACAGAGAAAGGATAAATTCTTAAATAACCAAGCTGAAACAACAGCTGTTTTTTTTGGGGGGGGGGGAAGCTGGACTCCTGTTTCATACTTCATTGTCTGTCAAAAAATAAACTTCTAATGGATCATATATCCAAATTTAAAAAGAGGTTATAAAAATGTATAAGTGATTATTTCCACAAACCTAAGATAGTTTCTAAATATGACAGACACAAAACCAAAAATCAGAGTAAAAGACTGATATTTTTCCTATAAAAATCTGAAAATGTATATGCAGTAAAAAATACAATAAAACTTAAGAAGACCAACTAGCAACCATCTGCAATATAAAAAACAAAAGGATTATTATTTTTTTCTAAGTAACAGCTGTACTAAGATGTAATTCACATACTAAAAAGCTTTTTACAGTATACAATTCAGTGGTTTTTAGTACATTGACAGAGTTGTGCATTCATCACCACAATCTATTTCTAGTATGTTCCCATCATCCCAAAGAGAAACCCTGTACCCATCAGCAGTCACTCTTTATCCCTTCCTTTCCCTGACCCTGGTAGCCATTAATCTAAACTTTGTCTCCGTAGATCTGCATATTGTGGACATTTCATACATGTGGAATCATACAATATGCAGCCTTTGGTGTCTGCTCCTTTCACTTAGCACAAAGTGTTCAAGACTCATCCATGTTGCATCATGTATTGGTACTTTGTTCTTATTATGGCTGAATCATATGCCTTTGTATGGATATACCACATTTTCTTTATTGCTCATCAGCTGATGGATATTTGGGTTATTTCTATTTTTTTGGCTATTATGAATAATACTGCTATGGAAATTTATATACAAGATTTTGCTTGGATACATGTTTTCATTTCTTTTGGGCATATACCTAGGAGTGGACTTGCTATGATAATCCTGTCTTTAATTTATTGAAGGACTACCAAACTGTTTCACACATTGGCTGCATAATTTTATATTTCTATTAGCAGTGTATTAAGGTCAATGTCTTTACGTCCTCATTAACACTTGTTACTGTCTGTCTTTTTGATTATAGTCATCTTAGTATGTATAAAGTAACATCTCACTGTGGTATTGTTGTGCATTTTTCTATTGACTAAAGGTGTGGAACATCTTTTCATGAGCTTACTGGCCATTTGGGTGTTTTTTGAGAAATGTCTACTTAAATTCTTCACTTATTTAAAAAATTGGGTTATTTACCTTTTTATTACTGAATCATAAGAGGTCTTTATATATTATATATTTTATATATTTATATACAAATTTATTTTATTCATTTAATTTATTTATAATATTATATATTATAGGCAAAAGTCCTTTATCAGATATATGATCTGCAAATGTCTTCTCTCATTCTGTGGGTTGTCTTTTCACATTCTGAATGGTGTCCTCTGGAGCACAAAAGTTTAAAAATTCTGAGGAAGCCCAATTTATCTATTTTGTATTTTGTTGATTGTGCATTTGGTGTAATATCTAAGAAACCACTGCTTAATCCGAGATCATGAGGCTTTACTCCTATATCCTCTTCTAAGAATACAATAGTTTTAGCTTTTACATGTAGAGCTATGATCTATTTTGAGTTAATTTTATATGGTGTGAGGTAGGGATCCACATTCATTTTTGTGCATGTAAAAAAATATTATCTTAATGTATTAAGTGCACTTTAATAAGAAAAACTGCAAATATGCCAATAATAAAATGGACAAATGTTATTGAGCAGGTAATTTCAATCAATTAAAAAGATATCAACTTCAAAAAGAATCAAAATGCAAATTAAAGCAATAAGTTATCATTTATAGTTAGTAAGTTTAGCCTTAATTAGAGAGACTAGTAAAATCCAATGTCGAGGATGTATGGGGACATACGTTTCTTTGTATTTATTGGTTTGAGTAGTTTGGCTCATGTATCTGAATGTAAGATGTACTTTTCTTTCAACCAGAAGGTCTATCTCTGTAAATTAATTCTTTAAAAAAGAACTAGACTACTGTACATACTTAGGACTATTTATGAGAGCAATAAATTCCAAACAACCTAGATATCAATCATTAGAGGACTATTTAAATAATGGTATATTCAATCAGGGGAATACTACACAGCTGTTGAAAGGGACATTAATATTTTGTGCATAGAAATACACCTGCTACATACTAACAGATAAAGGTAGACTATAGAGCAGTTTATTTCATATGCTTTCATATTTTAAAAACAAAACCCAAATGAAGGATATATGTGAATATAAATAAAAGTGTTAAAAATCCCTATGGTTTTAAAACAGGTAATTTACTTTCTTCTTCACATCTCCATGTACTATCAGAAATTTTTCATTTTTTTATCAAGAAGGAATTAATTCCATTTGCAGAGAAAAGTTAATTGTTTTTAAAATTTTTTAAAACTTTTAAAACTTTCAGTATGTTCCCACATTTGGTGCATATATACTCACAAGCCTGCCCCATCTTCCTACCTTTCCAAAAACGACAGAGAGAGAAAACTGGGCCATTATTTAGTATTGGACTCAAATGTTCTTTACATCTCCATTATTGATTTTTATATTTCAGGGAGAGTTTTCTCATGCCACGGTTATCTAGGTCGTTTTATTAATTTTCCACTTTCCAGCCCTCATTTTTCCCTGCAGGAAGTTTCTGGAAATGCTCACAAGGTGAGTTGCTTCATGATGGGTTCTTTTCTCTTTTTCCATAGGAACAATGGTATATATGAAAGTTCACAGAGCTGATCAAAATGCATCATGTTATTGATATTACAACATAAATAGCAGCTTTACTTTAGCCAATGTTGATCTTTCAAATATGCAAATATGCTCCTTTACATTTGCTTTAAATAAAATTATATTTCATGTCCTATTCAAAAAATTTGAATATATTTTTATTGATTATACAAAGAGCCCCCCAAACTATAAAACAAATGTATAGCCTATAAAAATACAATTCCACCATGCTATAAATTACAGTGAGCTAAAGCTAATGGGTTAGCTAGAACAAACATTAAACACTTGACTAACAATATGTACATGGGCTTTAGAGCTTAGAAATTCTTTCAGAGAATGTTTCAATAGGTTGCCTTTTTTGAAAAAGCTGTATATGGAAATTTGAAATAAGAATGTTTTTATTAGCAATAAATTCATGGACTATATTCAAAACTTTCCCACCTGTCCTTTTCTTTAAACACACACACACACACACAAACACACACACACACACACACTGTATCATAATCATTTCTGGCGGGCATTCGTGATTATTCAGCTACAAGAAGGGGACTGGAAAGTAGGAATACCTTAAATTGGGCTTTCTAGCCTTTCCTCTGTTTCCTTTTCTTCCTCAAATATTTCCCTTCCGTTGTTACTGAATTGATGCTAAATGCAAGAGAACAATTTAAGCAACTTGTTTAGGCCTGAGTTGGAGGGACAGCCACTATTCTCTGTGCCTGATAGCTTGTATTTCCAGGATTCCATTTGTTGACCTTTTTTAGAGGTACTTTGGTGTAGTGGAAAGAGCACTGCATAGAGACAAATAAAGTCAGGTTTATGTACCAATTCTGTTCCTTAATAGCTGTTGGAAAATTTATTTTAATGTTATAATTTCCTCACGTATAAAATAGGAATATCAATCCTCATAGGGTTATTAAACACCTAAATGAGATAGCATTGGTAAAGCACTTAGCATAATGGTAGGCACACAGTAGGCTTGCGAAAAATATTGGGTCTTGTGTTATTTTACATAAGTTGTATGATTACATGGAGGTTAGTTTCAGAGAGGAAATACAGGTGCTAAGTGAACAGTGTTGAATAAAACTAAAATAAAGGTCCTTGTAAATCTGGCATAGGCTGATCCTTCACATCTTCACAGGGCTGGGCACAGGGTAGATCCTCAATAAATTATATAGATAGGATAGAAAAGCAATTTAGGGATTACTCTTTTTTCATGTCCTCCCTCTTTTTTAATCATAGTCGTCACTTCCCTTTTGCCTGTCTTTGTTCTCACAGTCACTTTAAAATTTTAGTTTATTATACAGTGGAGAATGTTAATAGTTACTACTTTGGCACAGAACCACACCATTAGGGACCTAGTTAGTCTCTGGTTTATAGGAGGCAAGTTAAGTGTAATATACTGTGTCAACTCTGCTAGGTAGCAACTGCATGGGCTACTGCGTTGCCGAAGACGATGTGGCTACAGGAGGACACGTGGGGAAGAACACTGACTGATGAGTTATGCCTGCCATGGGCACAGCAGTATGGACTAGACACCTCTGCACCATCTAATTCTATTTCATATTTGGGAACCAGCTACGCTGGAGGAAAAAAAAATGGTGGAAGGGAAAAAGTAACAGGTGATTTCCAGACAGGAAGGGAACAATCAAGTTTATAAATATTTCTCATATAGTGGACACATTTTTAGGTCCCATCTACATCAAAAATGTTATCAGGGGCACCTGGGTGGCTCAGTGGGTTAAAACCTCTGCCTTCGGCTCAGGTCATGATCCCAGGGTCCTGGGATCGAGCCCCACATGGGGCTCTCTGCTCCTCGGGGAGCCTCCTTCCTCCTCTCTCTCTCTCTCTCTCTCTGCCTGCCTCTCTGCCTACTTGTGATCTCTGTCTGTCAAATAAATAAAATCTTAAAAAAAAAAAATGTTTTCATTTCCCTCTTGAGAAGTTTTCCTTGTTAGGAAGATTTTAGTAACCAGACCTTGAGAAAGTCTTCAGAGAGTTTTAGTTTTACTGCTAGAGGTTTTGCCATAGAAGCAAAAAGCATTTATAAAATTCTGTTCTTGCCATTGGAGAGTTTGATCATTTGGTCTGTTAAATAATATCTAAGCTTACAAAGGCCCTCTTTCTCTCATTTTCTCATTTATTCCATTGGTTACATAGAGGCAGAGCATGTAAAAGAGTTTGCATTTGAATGTTTATTGACCAAGCCCCCACTTTGCCATAAGCACTGTTCAAATATTCAATTTCATGGATTATGCAAAGTATATGTAATCCCAAAGGGATCTCACCAAACCCATATTTTAATAATGTAAAGTATCTATTTCGAGACAAATAAAAAAGTGCACATAGTTCCTACAAGTATATATTAAAGATCAAGGGATTTCTGATAAAATAAATAAACTCAAAATTGAACAGATTCTAAACATCATCTGTGATCAAGTCTTCTATTCTACTGGTGAGAAAACTGAGGCCCAGGGAAGTTAGTGATCCTTTGGTCTTAGTGAGTTAGGTAAGCGCCATGTTGAAATGGAATCCAAGGGGCGCCTGGGTGGCTCAGTGGATTAAGCCGCTGCCTTCGGCTCAGGTCATGATCTCAGGGTCCTGGGATCGAGCCCCGCATCGGGCTCTCTGCCCCGCAGGGAGCCTGCTTCCTCCTCTCTCTCTGCCTGCCTCTCTGCCTACTTGTGATCTCTCTCTCTGTCAAATAAATAAATAAAATCTTAAAAAAAAAAAGAAATGGAATCCAAGCCTCTTGACACTCAGTCAAACCATTCTACCAAATGTCACTGCCCCTGAAAAGAGCTGTGTCAGAAATAAGATGATAAGGATGTGTATTCAGGATGATGTTAGGGGGCTTATGTAATGGGACGGGTAGGTAGGTTGAGGTGGGAAAATGAGGAAGATTTAAATAGCAACAGACATAGAATTGGATTAATTAGGCTCAATGTCAAATCAGCAGAGCTTCTCAATAAAGGAAGAGAGATTTTGAAGGACATTAATGGACAATTGAAAAACAATGAACTAAAGGAGTTTTGGAGTCTGAATCCTAACAAATGTAGTTTATTGGAGTATTATCTGAAAACAATTCAAAGTTTGAAGGAAAAATAGAATCAACCTTGGAATCCAATGAGTATCAGTCAATAACTAATCAATTAGAAAAACAAATGCCACAACATTTGCTGGTGGGAGAGGAGACAAGGCAAGAGGTCAAGATTGCAACCAAGCCCTATGTGGGCACTCTGGATATCCTGAGCTGTACTTACGGGGAGCTCAGGGAAGGGAGTGAGGCAGGACTGGCTCTTTTTCAGGGAGCAGAATAACCACTAACCCTCAGAATGCAGATCAGGATACCCTGTGCACAGACATGCCTTCCTGGGCTTCTCTGCTCTGGCAGTGAGGAGAGATATGCAGGTCTCTCCACACTCTGTTCCCTTGATTCTAGCAAGTTCACAGATACACATTGCCCTTGCCTTTCCTGGATGAGATACAGCTGACAGACCCTAGTACGTTCTTTAAAGCCTGGGCCTGGTGTGAAAGGGAGAGGAGCAATAAAGACACACTTTTCTCTATGTGATAATTGGATAATCTTACAAAAGCTTATCAGACATGAGGTGACAAGCTTACCATTATGGTAATAGGGGCCTGGGTAGGACTTACACCATGATGAGGATTACAATGATAATAATAATAATAATAATAATAATAATAATAATAATAATGTTTTCCATGTGTTGAGTCCCTACTGTGTCAAGTACTTAATTGGGTACTGTAAAAATATTAATCTTTATAGTAAATGAGGTATGCGTTATAATCACCAGGAATGTACGTATATCCACGAAATGTACAAGCAGTCCCTAGGGCAGTGGCTCAATGCCAGGTCTACCACTACCTGTGTGACTGGAGGAAGGAACTGAACTCTTGGAGTCTCAGTTTCTTATGTGCAAGATGGGAGCATTAATTCCCACATGGCAGGATTGTTGCTGAAGTGCCTTTCATAGTACTTGGCCTCCAAGAAGCTACAGAGCTGATGTCAGATCCTTTCCACTGCCTTCATCCTTTCTTTTCACCTTGGCAGAGAGAGAAGTCACTAGGAGCTTTCGCCAAGTTTTCTCACCACAGTGAACCCCTCTTGCTTCCCCCTCCCAGCCCTGCTTCTAAAAATAGCTGCTGAGACTTTTAAACCCAATAATAATGTCTTAAGTGTGTTGTTCAGATTGAGAGAAACCCCTGGAAGTCTCTCCTCCCTCTTGAGCTTCGCAAGAGACCTTACGCCTCAGGAGACTTACAGAATTTCAGGGTCACACAACTTGGATTTCTAAGGATGGAGGGAGAATGCAGAACATCTAACCAGCCCTTGGAGTGGATAAATATAACCTGGTGAATTTGAAGATGGAGTTCTCTAAAGAAACTTGGACTGAAAAACAAGTTTTTAGGTCCCTAATAAAATCCCGGAAAAAGTGGAGTTCAGATCACCCTCTGAATGCCTCATCAACTCACATCCAAGAAGCACATTGGAGACTTCTCTTGTGCTAAGGAAACGTATATATCGTAAGGGGTAGAGGAGAGGATTAAACAGCAGAGATGTGCATGCGCATGGGTCAATATGTGGGTTTTTTTTTTCTTGCAACAAATGTTTGCAAATGTGTACTAAAATGACAAAGGACCTGACTAACAACGCACTAGTGAAACCCATGCTTACTGGGTATACTGATGGCTTACTGGTTACAAAAATGTCAGCTTAGTTTATCACAGATCAATAACTCATTACATGCTCGAGAATATACACAATTCAACATGGATCAGCTTGCTGTCACATCCAGCCATTCAAATCCCACACCAATATGGACCTTTAGTCATGTGACTCTTCCTGTTTCCTTCCTACACTCTACCAGCTTTAGGGATTAAAATACATTTTATATTTTGTTAGATAGTATAATAATTAAAAATATGTTTTGCTTTCATTTGGAAAATTTGATGGCTGAAGGAAATAGCAGATGATAAAAAACAAAATCCTCATTTAATAAGACCTATGAATGTGTGTGTGTGTGTGTGCACGTACACATACACACAATACCTCTCTTTCCTAATTAGAAGTTGTCAGGGCTTCCATAATTCAAATTAGCAAATCTATTCCAGTTGATTTTAGCAGAGACCATTCCTGGTACATGGTAAGGGAATGAAGATACCCAAACTGTCCCCATTGTCTACACCTGCAATGTACCAGGGCCTGAATACAGCTTCATGGAAGGGAACATAATTCACATGGCTATGCTAGCAGGATTCTTAATGCCCAACAGGAACGGGAACGCATTATCTTTTTCTTCCTTTCTCCACTTGAAAAAGTAGAATCTAGGTTTGGCATTGGTATTACAGATCAGTTTGAGTCCACAGAAGTCTGATTTCCATTTGGCCACAAATGAGGAATTTCATTAAGAGTGCCCACCAAACCAGCATTGACAACCTGGTGACCAGGCAATCTGCTTGTCTGTGTAGTAGGCTGGAAGCCCTGGGGGCATATGTTAGGCACAGTGTTGTCATTCAAGAAATAAATAGTCAACATTAACTTAATTTTTGCCTAAGGCAATGCCTTGCTCAAGTCTATCATGTTTGGGGCTCTGGATCCTCTCCCTGTTACCTACCAGCAGACATCACTACTATCTCAGTAATTGTAACACACATTCTAATAGAACACAGATGTATTATATTTTATTTTGTTGTTGACAAAGATGTATTTTAATTACCAACCTTCTCTGCCATGACTTTTCATCTTTGTCCCTTTAATATAAAAACGAGTCTGATTTGAGAAAAGCTGCTGTATTCTTCCTGTGCTCTGCTGCAAAAAATAACTTGCAGTTGACTGGCCACAACAGACACATGCGTTGATCTTTTCACAGCTGGGTTGTTTGTATTCATGTGAGCCTAGGAAAAATATTGCCATTTGTATCAGGTGAGTGAACGCACAGCTCCACCACAGGCCGGTAAGCCTCAGCATGGAGATTGATGGCCACAAGCAGGAGGCTTTGGTTTCTCCCAAGCAGCCCCTAACTCAGCTGGAGGGGGCATGTGGCAGGATGGGAGAGGCCTTTCCCTGCTTATTTTGCAATTAAGAAAGGGCAAACTTCTCTCTTCTAAATTCATAGTTTGGGGGGTTGGAGGTGGAGAGGAGGGGTATCAAGTTCCTAAACTGGGATCTTTGGACACTGAGACATCCATGGACCAGACAGCAGGTAGACTATGAACTCTGATAGTAAATAAAAAATTTAGGGCACATGTACATTGTGTGTGTGTGTGTGTGTGTGTGTGTGTGTGTGTGTGTGTAAAGTGTCCACAACTTTTCAGAGTCTCAGGAGCTTCCAACATGTAAAACCTCAATGTCCTCCTAGACCAGCATTTTCTTTTTTTCTTTTTTTAAATTTTTTTAAAAATATTTTATTTATTTATTTGAGAGAGAGAGACAATGAGAGAGAGCATGAAGGAGGAGAAGGTCAGAGGGAGAAGCAGACTCCCCATGGAGCTGGGAGCCCGATGCAGGACTCGATTCCGGGACTCCAGGATCATGACCTGAGCCGAAGGCAGTCGTCCAACCAACTGAGCCACCCAGGAGTCCCTAGACCAGCATTTTCAAACATGACCACGCATCAGCACCATCTTTAGCGGTTGTTAAAACAGTGATGCTGGAACCACAGCCCAAGAGTTTCTGATTCAGTAGGTCTGCTGTGGGCCTTGAGAATCTGCATTTCTCACAATTTTCCGGGTGACTCTGATGCAGCTGGTCTGGGGACCAAACTTTGAGAAGCACTAAACTGAAAGAAGGCAAGGTTTCCAAACCTCTCTGCACACTGGAATCACTGGGGAGAGCTTTTAAAAAGATACCAAGTTGTAGTCTCTGCTCCTAGAAATTCTAATTTGATTGATCTGGGGAGCCCAGGCATTTTTTTTCCCCCCAAATTCTCCAGGTAGTTCCAATAATGTGAGGCAGGGCTGTGAATCACTGCCTCAGAGCAACAGGGGAGTTGTGGTGATAGCAGGAGAGGGAATGTATTGAGATAAAAGATCCCTTTCACTTTCAATGATCTAGCCTTCTGATTTTTTTCTTCCATCTCAGGTGATAAATAATTGCATGAGTTTGCTAGGGCGGCTGGACAAAGAGCCACAGACTGGGTGGTTTTCACAACAGTAATTTATTGTCTTCGTTCTGCAGATCAGAAATCCCAAATCAAGACGTCTGCAGGGTTAGTTCCTTCTGAGGCCTGGGAAGGAGGTCCCCAGGTTCCAACGTCTCTCCTTGGCTTGTAGGTGGCAGTCTTTTTCCTGTGTCTATTCAAATAGTCTTCCCTCTGTGCACATGTCCAAATTCACCCTTTTTATAAAGCTGCCAGTCAGACTGGATTAGGACCCACCCTAATGACCTCATGTTACGTTGATTAGCTCTACAAAGATCCTGTGTCCATACAGGACACATTCTGTGGTACTGGGAGTCAAGACTTCAACACATGAATTTACGGAGAGGTGATTACAATTCAATCTGTTACAATAATACTGTTGTTTCTAAAACCGTAAATATCTGGGAATGGGAGAGGGATACTCTCTACTACTCTGCAAATTTCCCAATCAAACCAAAGCCTTTTATAATTGTAGAAAATCAATCTTTTGTAAATACTTTCTTCTTAGCTTGTAACTGCAGAGTCCAAACTTCATGCTATGCTTTTGAGGCAGAGCATTGAGCTACCAGAATGAGGTCCCAGGGTCATTGCTAAACAACTAGAAAATAGACGGTCATTGGTATGCAGTGGATGGTCCATCCAGCTGACACCATGGGTCATCTCTGCAACAGATCCCAGGAAAACTTGAACACTCTTTCCAGTTCAGCCAGCCAAGAATTTTCTGACAAGTTTACATGACTCTGCTTTATTCTGAACATTGGAGAATCAGGTATAATGTGTTTTTAATGTAACGTGACAATTTTTAAGGCGCTAGGCAACCTTGTTTTCACAGCTTAACTCTCTGGGCTGAAGGGATGCTAAGTTTGCAGCATGCTGAGGGATTTTTTTTAAGCAGAGAAAATTGTGTAATCAGCAAGTGGACCTTAGCAAGATCATTACTAGGGCAGCAGAACAGTAATTGGTATGGAAGATATGGGAAAGCAAAGATGTAAGTGGGGGCACCTTCACTATTCTGGTATGTTCACAGTGGAGAAAGGAAAGCTTTGAGGAATAAATAACACTTTCAGTTGTGAGCAAAATTAAGGTTAAGGGCTGAGGTAGGGGGAGAAACGCATTGCTAATACCGTCAGCGACTTGGGAAAATGCCTAAATCTGAGCAGAATGATAGACAGTCATCAACGAAAGGAAAAAAAAAAACAAACAAGAACAACCCACATGTAAGTAAGCTTCCTGAAGAGTTTTGGCTACAAAGCACAGTAGCTCTTAAACTCTTCACTCCGTTCCAGCTGCTCTGGCCGTCTTGCCTTTTCCCGAACATCTGAAGCTCTTCCCCATCTTGGAGTCTTTGCCTTTGGAGTTGCTTCTCCCAGAAATGCTTTTCTTCTGGCTCTTTGTATCCAGCAATCCTTGCTACATTTTGGGTTGCTCTGTAAATATCAAGCTCGAGTGAAGTTTTCTTTGACCATTCCATCTGCTTATGTTGCATCTTCATTTCTCTTTTATAAGAGTTTCACACTGTAATGTTTTCCGTTTATTCACTGGCTCTTCTGTCATTACAGTGTAAGTTCCATGAAGGCAGGGACTACACAACCAGCCCACACCTTCTGGTAGACACTCAATATAGATTTTTTTGAATGAATGAATGAATGAATGAAGCAGGCTAAACGAAAGTTTTCACGAACATGGACAGTTGACCAGTGTTACACAGGAACAGAGACATCTATCCCACCTGTCTCCCATTGGACATTGTGAATACTTTTTTTTTTTTTAAAGATTTTATTTATTTATTTATTTGACAGACAGAGATCACAGGCAGGCAGAGAGGCAGGCAGAGAGAGAGAGGAGGAAGCAGGCTTCCTGCAGAGCAGAGAGCCCGATGCGGGGCTCGATCCCAGGACCCTGAGATCATGACCTGAGCCGAAGGCAGCGGCTTAATCCACTGAGCCACCCAGGCGCCCCTGAATACTTTTTATTAAGTATCTACAATGGGCCTGACCCTAAATGGGAACCTTTTATTTATAATCTTTAATACTCAAATTAATCCTGCAAGATAGATACTGTTATCACTACTTTGAAGAAAAGAAGGCTAATACTTGTCCAAGACCACAGACCGTGATTTAAAGTGAGGAAGATGTGACTCATGTCATTCTCATTTTATCATGACTGTACTAATAAGTGTCCCTTCAGTCACTGTATTCTCTTGCAACCATAGGCTACAGACAAAAGCAGCTGATGACAGTGGTGAAGATGTAAGGAGTATTTACACTGCCTACCACCTACAGTAAACACAGATAGAAATGAGAAAGACCGTATTTCAGCTTTGTTTCAAGCACTCTGAGGGGCACAGTGGCTTTTGAGTATCATCCTGGAACTCTAGCTTTTAAAAATAATAGCTCAGGGGCACCTGGGTGACTCAGGCAGTTAAGTGTCGGATTCTTGGTTTTGACTTGGGTCATGATTTCATGCCTCCTGGGGTCCAAGAAGTCTTTTTGAGATTCCCTCTTTCCCTCCCCCCACACATGTGCACACACGAGCGCTCTCTCCCTCGCTCTCAAATAAGTAAATCTTTAAGAAAAGAAATAAAAACAATAGTTTCAAAGAGGAAAAGAGTTATTTTTGCAATAGGGAAACCTGGGACTCACCACTTTACACAAGTAAGCAAAATTTGTATCATTAGTAATAAAACATATTGACATCAGCTACCTTCTGATATGATGCTCTGAGATGGGCTTAATATTACTTCTTCGGTATTTTTGAAAAAAATGTATACTCCCATTTTAAACATGAGACAACATAGATAGCTCCAAATTGAGGCATATTTCTAACACATAACTAGCCAGTCCTCTTTAAAAGTGTCACAGGATCATGAAGAAGAATCCCAGATTAGGGGAGACCAAGGCGACATGACAATTAAATGCAGGGTCGATCCTGGATTGACTTCTGAACCAGAAGGAGGGTATCAGTAGGATGATCAGTGAAACTCAAATGAAGTCTACAGATGATTTAATACTGTTTGTATCATTGTCAATTTCCTGTTTTGCATTACTGTTCTGTAGTTATATAAAATGTTAACAAGTGGTGGTGAGGGGAAGTTGGGTGAAAGTTATAGTAGAATTTTGTGTGTAATTTTTGAACTTTTTAAATTGAAATATAATTAACAGTCTTATATTAGTTTCAGGTATAAATATAAAGATTCAACAATTCTATACATTTCTCAGTGCTCATGAAGTGTACACTTAGCCCTCTTTATCATATTTCTTCCATTTCCCCCGCCCCCAGTTTCTCCTCTAGCAAACACCAGTTTGTTCCCTGTATTTAGGAGTCTGGTTTTGTTTGTCTGTCTTTTTAAAATCTGTTCATTTGTTGTTTCTTAAATTGCACATATGAGTGAAATCATTTATTATTTGTCTTTCTTTCTCTCACTCACTTTTTTCACTTAGCATTATACCCTCTAGATCTGTGTTGGAAATGGCAAAATTTCATTCTGTTTTATCTTTTGGATATATATCAGATATATCTATATCTATATATATCAGATATATATATCTGATGTCATATATATATCTATGTAGAAATAGATATATATGACATCTTCTTTACCATTCATGTACAGATGGACAATTGGGTTGCTTCCATATATTTTTTGGAACTTTTTAGAGTTTTCTTTTTCTGCTCTTTTTTTTTTTAATGTTAGTCACCATACAGTACGTCATTAGTTTTTGATGTAGTGTTCCTTGACTCACTGTTTGCGTATAACCACTCAGTGCTCCATGCAATCCATGTCCTCCTTAATACTCATCACTGGGCTCACCCATCCCCCCACCCCCTCCCCTCTGAAACCCTTGGAGTTTAAAGTTATTACAAGATGAAATGTTAAAAAACAGCATAGTTTCTAAAAAAATAATAAAGATATACCAATTTCAAAAAACTAAAACTAAAACACGACCTACCAAAGGGCGTTTAGAATAACACTTTCTAAGTTTGGTGCTACTGGGAACCACTGTGTAGTGCCGAAGTTTGTTTAGTGGTTTCGGATGGTACCATGGTTTGTTATTTTTGTGTCTCCTAGAAGAGGAATCAAGAAATAAATCTTGGGGAACCAATAGTAAATCTCTGTACATATGAAAGAAAACAGATAGTCTTGGATTCACTCCTTCCCCATTCTTGGGAAAATGAGGAATTCCTTCGGAGAATGAGGATAAAGTCTGAAATCAAGAAATGATGTGCATACGAATTGTCGATATAACAACTATCATATCTCTTAAGATCTATGGTTCCTCTTTTCTCCATCTATCATGAAAGACTAATTCACGCGCGCCACCCCACCTTATATTTACCATATATAGCACACCTGAAACAGACCAAGGAAAGGTTCACAATAAGGGGCTCTGGGGAACAATGACTTCTCAAATCCACAAGGGAGAATCACCTGGGTTTGAAGCTGCTGAGCCTTGCAGTAGATGCAAGTTGTCTGCTATTGTAGCCAGGCTATAGCTTCATAAGAGGGCAAAACGCCATGCCTATAGATGGGCAGCACAGGGTGTAATTGTTGGAGGGGGCCAGTGCCTCTCTCTATGTGACACTAACACTCCACTTAACAGAGGAATGGAGATGTATGGCCACGAAGGAGCTTTGCAACGGCAGAACAAGCCTGCCCAGGTAGTATGTTTCAGGGAAACACTTTGCTCTAAATCCCTGCTCTCCCCGCCCAGGAAACCCCTGCAGCACTGGATGCTGGATAGGAAAGGGATGATGATGAGCAAATTCATGGCTACAGAACAGCTGTGGGCCCCAGTGAGCTTGTTTCATCAGACTATTGTGGAAGCTGATGATTTGAGGAAAGGCAAGCTAACGAGAAGGGGCAGGAATGGAGTCAGGACCTTCTCTAAAGCATGCAGTCCAGCTCATTTCCCAAATAAGTTGGCAGTGCGGCTGCAGGTAGTGGCCAGAGAAAATTAGGCTTCTTAGAGGCCAAATCTCTCCCTCTGCGAGAGCTTTTAGATTGACTGGGGCTCTTTATCAAAGCTCTGAAGGGAGGAGAGGCCCATCTTCATTTTACCCACTTCCCAGGGCAAGACCTTTCACTGTGATATGAGGGGAAAGAGATTGTAGAAAGCAAACCAGGTCTGCTGATTTTCTAATGTTCTTTCTTATCACCTCATTGAACTAAAAGCTTTACATGGCCAAGATCACTACCCTAAGATATTGGCGGAGCACGACCAAAATTCTCTGGGCATCTGACTGACACATTTTATATGGGCTCATTCATGAAGGAACCAAATCAACTTTTACTATGAAATTGAGTTACATGCTGAAACTGCCTTCCTATAGAAAGTTTTAAGATTTCAGCCTTTTTTGAACAGGCCATCAGAACCTAAAGATGTTCCAGCTATCCATATAATAAAATTCAAAGCAATGACTACAATTGGAAGCGTGCATTTAAAAAATCTGAATGTAAGTGTCACTGTTGAGTATGATGAGTGTGAACACATATCAGTAATATACTTTGCAGTGAAAAGTCTAAGCTAATGTCTGAGCTAATTTCAGGTTTTCCCAACCCTCCCTTTCCTGGGTGGGTCTTTGAGCAATGGTAAATTAAACTTGACATGGGCATCATTCAAATGGCTTATCTATGACTCAAAATTGGTTTACACTGTTTTTGCCAACTTGCACAATGAGCCAAGACTCATTTCCTTTGCATCCCCAGAAATCCTCTCCCTACCCCCATGTATGTGATGCATTTGCCTAACTGAAGTGCATTTGGTTACATGTGGGTGGACAGTCTGGTCAGGAGTATTAGCTAAAGAGGATGAACCTTTGTAGATTTTAAGGATCTCAGCACTCTGTCAGTTCTTCATCTTTCAGTGAGAAGACGGGACACCGTCTGGTGAAGCTGCCAGGTTACATTACTACATGGTTGACTCAAAACTAGGAAACAAATGTTCTTCCAGGTTGTCCACTAAAATGTTGTTTTGTGTAGGTCCCTCTCTCATCCCCAGTGTGAATCATAGAATGCCAAGGTTGGAAAGTACGTGAAAGCTTTGTTAACCTGCCCATTCAACCAATTTTGTCATTCTCTCTACACAATCCTTATCTGGTCTTCACCCACCCTATGTTTAAATACCCCCAATTACAAGGAATGTGCTACCTCCATACCTTTAATAAATAATTATGGGATAAATGAGTACATAATCATTTTAATCCAGCTCCTATGTGATTGCCCTTTTAATATCTGAAGATGAATCGTCTTTTATTTTATTAGCCTGACGATTCATACTTGCTTCAGTAATTCTCAGGCTGTACCTTGTATGTGATGAGTCACTTCATCACCTGCCCTTCTCTTCTGAATCTGCCTCTAGTGGGGTGCCCAATAATTGACATGATGCTCCCAGGGAGAACAGGACTCTTCATTACCACATAAGGTAGTAATGCACACTATCATTACTTTACCTTTTTGTAAAGCCGCATCACGTTTTTGATTCCTTGAGCTTAGTGTATATTCAGACTGTACTTCCTATATGTTCTATCTCTAACTTGCTGGTCTCATTTGTTCCTTTCCCATTTTTCCTACACATGCCTATTTTTCACATGACTCCAGGAATCGATACTTCATAGAATCATTTTTTTTTTTTTTTTGACAGAGATCACAAGTAGGCAGAGAGGCAGTCAGAGAGAGAGGAAAGGAAGCAGGCTCCCTGCTGAGCAGAGAGCCTGATGCGGGCCTTGATCCCAGGGCCCTGAGATCATGACCTGAGCTGAAGGCAGAGGCTTTAACCCACTGAGCCACTCAGGCGCCCCAGGTTGATACTTCAAAGATTCATAGATGATCATGTTACTTTCCTGCTTAAAACTACAGTGGTCAGGGTGCCTGGGTACCTCAGTTTGTTAAGCATCCACCTTCAGCACAGATCATGATCTCAGGCTCCTGGGATATGGGATCAAGCCACATGGACTTCTTGCTCAGTGGGGAGTCTGCCTCACCCCCCCCCCCAAGCACTCTCTCTCTCAAATAAATAAAATCTTTTAAAACAAACAAACATTTTCAATGGTTTCCCATTGCTTTTCAAGTAAAATCAAATCACTAATGTGGTTTAAAAGGATTTTCACAATCTGGCTTTTGCTACATTTTCCAGTTCCTTGAATAAGCCATGCCACATACCATTCCCTTCTGAAACATTCTACAACTCTGCCTTATTTCGCTGATTTCCAGTCCGTCCTCTCAATCCTCTTTGAAGAAACTCACACCACTGAATCACACGTATCTTTCCTCTACACAACAAAATTGGTGAAACTATGATTAGATGCCTAACCCTTCATATCTAGGGATGAAACTTTCACTGAAGCACTTTAAGGAAGTTTCCGAAGGTTACTTACTTAAATGACCCTTTTAAAACATCTAAATTGTTGAAAGAGTTTTCCTTTTGCCTCCAATTTATGATTTATTTTTAGTTTTACTTGTAAATCATTGCAAGTGACTTTATACTATGACTTATTCTCTGGGGAACAAGGTAGGTGATAAATGACTCGAAGTCCTCTTAATGTATCTTGCCATGTGCAGGAATGTATCAACCAGATAGTGGTTAAGATTAAATATCCACATTTTAATTTAAACAAAATAAATAAGCAAATAAAATCCAATATATATTTTTTCTATTCCTCTCTGCAAATCTAGACCCACTTGCTCTCCAGTGGACTCTATGTCAGTAATCATAGATTCCTCCACTGGCCCGTTTCTCAGGTGATTCTTTTAGTCAGACTGTGTTTTCCCCCCATTGTGAGTTCTCCCAGCAGTGTTGAATGGAGTCTCAAGGAGATGCAAAGCTAAACCAGGAATGTGGCACATCTTCCTGAAGTCAGTTTTACTCACAAGTTGTATTAGACTCCTCATGTAACCAGCCCCAGATCCTCGGGGACTCCCCAGTCTCTAGGATCCTTGGTCACACGTTTTACCATAACTGTTTTGGTTTGAGACTCCTGCTAGGGGTCTTAAAATCCTCCTACCACTTCTGGGCTCAAAGCACTACCTACTATGGGAGATGTGACTTACTTCATGGCTTGTTGAAAGGGCTGTGTGGTCCAACTCAACATTCAGGGGAGTTAACGTCATGTGGAGAAAATTTTAATAAATATGGAAGGAAATCAGCAGGCAAATTCCTCCAGTCCTTTTCTTCATCCTCTCTAATGGACTTTAGCAACATAGTAGTTCCCATATGGGCTTTTAAAAGACTTCTGACCAGACCAGGCAATCACTCTGCTTGATATAAGGGTTGGCTAACTTGGTGATGTTCCCTCATGTTCACTCTCTCTCCTCTGCCTCATCTCCATTCTTCTTCCCACCTGCCTCTCTGGAATATCACTAACTAATGAAGTGTTAGCTTGGAAGTGTTTGCCTCAAACTGTTTTCTAGGGATTGTGATGTGTTTTCTAGGGATTGTGATTATTGGATGGGACTGCAAAAAAATTTCATGAATTTTATGGTAAAATGTGATTCTCCAAAGATGGTTAATGCTTAAAATGGACCTCTCGTGATATTCATGGAAGACAGGTTTGTTCTCATCTGCTATTAGAAATTTTTCAGTAAAAACATTTGAGAAAGACTAGAATAAAGTGTGAGTTTTTCAACATATTATTTAATCTTGAATTTTAGTCTACCCTGTCTTCTCCTCTTCCTTCTTTTGTGGCACAATAATTATTTTACTTTGTTTATCACTAGTTTTTTATGTTTCCTTATATCTCTGATATTTGACATTGAGCCTGGCACAAAGAATCCAACTGGTGAATATTTAAAAGTAAATTTATAAGTGAAGGAATGAGTGAACAAATAGGTGGATGGAATAACTCTCACTTTCCTACCATAATGATTAGATTGAATAACTAAAACTGACTGTGGTTGTAATAAATCTGCCAATACAATTTTTTTAATGATTTTATTTATTTATTTGATAGAGAGAGATCACAAGCAGGCAGAGAGGCAGGCAGAGAGACAGGCAGAGAGGCAGGCAGAGAGAGTGAGAGGGAAGCAGGATCCCTGCCGAGCAGAGAGCCCGACACGGGACTCGATCCTAGGACCCTGAGATCATGACCTGAGCTGAAGGCAGCGGCTTAAACCACTGAGCCACCCAGGTGCCCCTCTGCCAATACAATTTTTAAAAAATGGAATTGCCATTTAAAAGGCCTTACAATTTATTAAATATTTAACTTCCAATTATAACTGGATAACTGCCAGCACAGTAATATTTGACAAGCTATATTCATTCACTTATTCAACAAATAATTATCAAGACTCTGGTATGTGCCAGGCATTATTACAGAATCAAGGAAACAAAGCAGTGTACTACATAGTCAAACACTCCTGTGTTCCTACAACTTATGCTCTTTTTTTTAAATTCAATTAGCCAACATATAGTACATCAATAGTTTCAAATATTGAGTTCACTTAATCATCACTTGTCTAAGACACCCAGTGCTCATTACATCATATGCCCTCCTTATTGCCCATCACCCTGATAACCTATCCCCTCAACCTACTTCCCCTCCAGCAATGCTGTTTGTTTCCTAGAGTTAAGAGTCTAGAGCTTATGCTCTATGTCATGTCTCTGTGCTTTAACACTGACTGTAAAATGAGTAGACACACTATCTCAACCTTAATTTTTAAAAGAAAAAAATGCCTCTCTCTCTTTCTCTATATATATACATAGATAGATAGATCTCTATATACATATCTATCTATAGATAAATAAAGATATAGATATATCTATATTCTAATACTTATGAAAGTAGTATTATATATCTATATATAAAAATAGATATATCTATATATTTTATATATATAATAAGTATGGATTATATAGTATTATTATATAGTTATATAGTATTCTAGTATTCTAGTGTTATAATACTGTATAGTATTCTAGTGTTATAATACTACAATATGGATGTATTTATATCTAAATCTGTATCTATGTATCTGCATAGTTTTTAAGGTACTACCAAAGTCCTACCAAACATGTAGTTGACACTCAGTAAATGATAATAGTTGTTATTGTAGATTTTTAAAATTATTTTTAGGCTGAGGAATGTTCCATGAAACTATATAGCCCATGTGAAGATAATGTAAGCTTGATCACCCAGTTAGTGCAGGCAATATTTGATGTGGCCTTTGGAAGGCATCAGCATCTTTTAGGGAGAAGGGAATGAAGCCTATAATGCTTTTCTTTTGGCTAAAACTGCTTAGGTGTAAAGACTATTGCGAAGATTCTGAAGATGACTCCATGTCAGCTGATCCAAAACAGATCCATTCCTTTAAAGAATCCTGCCTCTTTATCATCTGTCTTCAGTACCTCTTGAATTTTGCTATCACTTGGTATTAAACTTTAGGAGTGCTACTAAGTTCATGTTGCTAGAAAAAAGTAACATTAGTTATACAGTACCAGAACTGAACTGAAGGATGACACAATTCATTTTCTTTGTGCAGTCAATATTTCATTCAGTCATGACCTCAATACTTGGACTCTCAGAGAAGAATGAATCATTCATGTGTCAGTACAACCACACTAATACTTACGAAAGTAGAGCTAATGGTAGTAATACTTAACTATTTTGAGTGGGTTCAGATGTATGATTTCTGTTGGTAAAAACAGGGCAAATATCAATACAAACCAAATAAAATGTTCATGGGGATTTTTTTTCTGAAAATAATACAGGCAAGATAAACTAAAACTTACATTCAGATAAACAGTACTAAATGCAAAAAAATCTGCATTTTTTTTTCGGATAAACAGTACTAAATGCAAAAAAATACCATGCTTTCCAGGTGCAAAGTAAGGATTTTGAGATTTTCAGAAACTATTAGTTTTTCTATTTGTAGAACTTGGATATAACTGCTTTTAGGTGCAGATCTTGGCATTAAAAATATGCACACAGACTAATCATTTCTCTTCATGGTCTGCCGTTTGGAGTTTCGATGCAGACATGGGAATTAAACCTGATCGAATTCACTGTGTTGAGGAAATCAATCAACAGCGTTTATATGCTTAGTATTCCTGTTGAGCATGCTCGTTGGTTGGGGAAATCTATCCCCTTCCCTCAAGTGGTGTTTGTGTGGTGTCCAGGGTTTCTATCTTCATTTCTCCCAGTGGACATTAGTGAGGAGAGTTTTATGTATGGCTCAGGCCAAATGACTCACATCAAAAAATGATTTAGTTTTCAGCTTAACTAGGATATCGTTGTTTGGCAGGGTTGTGCCACTCTTAGAGTACAATCACAGTTGATTTGCAGTAGTTTAATCGGTCTTTTACTTGCAGAGAATGATATGGGTTAAGCCATGCTGGTAAAGAATCATCCCAGACTTGGTATGCATGGTGAGTAAACCAAGTAAACTAAACCCTGGAAATGGGAGAATAAAGAAAGAAGTCAGTGAGCAAAGTCCTTAATTCTTAACATATTCTAGTTTGTGATTTGAAAAATGATTCAGAATGATGCGAGTATTGCAGACGTAACTGACACATAAGTGGCACTGTTTGGGTCAGGCTCTGGCCCCTTTGTATCCTGAAATACTAACTGATTGGGAAGAAACCTAACAGTTAACTTTACCCTTTAGGGGTTTACGTCTATTCCTTAAATCACACCTTACTCAGAGACATTTAGAAAGATTAATGTTATGGAGCTGAAACTTGGCTTCTATAAAAATTGAGTATTATTTGAAACAACTCGGCCATTAGATCTAAAAGCTTTTTCTTAGAGAATAATTTTATGATAAATATATACTTTTTAACTGATCAGACTTGGGAAATTTTGTCAACAGCAAACACATACCCATGATTATCTCTCTTTTAGGTGAAAAATGCTAATGCAATTTATGATAACAGTAATAAACCCACCTTTCATTTTATAATGTTTTATAATGAATAACCGTATAGAAGATATTACTATCTAAGGATTGAAGAAGTTAAACGTCCTGTGAAATATACAGTGAAGGAGCGACAGAGATTGGTCTGAAGTAGGCATTCATTCATCCACTTATTTATTCATTCATTTTTTTTCTTTCTTTACTGCAACATGAGATCAACCCTCTTAACTAAATTTCAGGTATTGTTTTTTTATACTTTCTGCTCATTTTCTTTTCCTTTTTCCTTTTCTTTTTCAGTATAGGTGCTGCCGAAGCGAGCACTCCTTTTCTTTTTTAAAATTATGTTCTGTTGGGGGGCCTAGGTGGTTCAGTCGGTTGAGCCTCTGCCTTCGGCTCTGGTCATGGTCTCAAGGTCCTGGGATCGAGCCCCGCATCAGGTTCTCTGCTCAACGGAGAGCCTGCTTCCCCCGCTCTCTCTCTGCCTGCCTTTCTTCCTATTTGTGATCTCTGTCAAATAAATAAATAAAAATCTTTTTTAAAAAATTGTGTTCTGTTAGCCAACATATAGTATAGTATTGTTATGCACAATGTTGTATAGCAGATTTTCAGAGCTCTTTCAACTTGCATGACTGAAACTCTATACCCATTGATCAGCAACTGCCCATTTCTCTTCCCACCAGTGCCTGACAATCACCACTCTATTTTCTGTATCTATGAGTTTGGTTGCTTTAGACACTTCATGTAAGTTGAACAATATGTTATTTGTCCTTCCGTGACTGGCTTATTTCACACAATGTTAATGTCCTCAAGGTTCATCATGTTGTAGCCTGTGCCAGATTTTCCTTCCTTTTTAAGGCAGATTAATATTCCATAGTATGTATACACCATACTATCTTTACCAATTCATCTGTCAATGGGTTTTAGGTTGTTTTCACCTCTCGGCTGTGGTGAATAATGCTGCAAAAATATGGGAAAGCAAATGTCTCTGAGAAACTGCTATCAATTCTTTTGGATAAATACCCACAAGTGGGATTGATGGATCACATGATTATTCTATTTTTAAATTTTCCAGGAACTTCCATACTATTTTCCATAGATGTCCACCATTTGACATTCCTACTGATAGTGTACAGGGGTTCCAGATTCTCCACATCCTTGCCAACACTTGTTATTTTGTTTGTCTGTTTGTTTATTAATGGCCATCCTGATAGATGTGAGGTAATATCTCACTGTGATTCTGATCTGCATTTCCTTGATAATTAGTGATGTGGTCCATATTTTCTTATATCAGTTAGCCATTTGTATGTCTTCTTTGGAGAAATGTCTATTCAAGTTCTTTGTCCATTTTTCAATTGGGTTATTTGGTTTTTTGCTACTTAGTCATAGAAGTTAATATTTAGATATTAACCCCTTAACAGATGGAGGTTTGCATACAATTTCTCCTTCTATTATACCCTCTGGTAACTGTCTATACTGAGTCATTTGAGAAGTTTGCAAGGCTTTACCTTCCCAATAAATATCTGACTTTTTGATATGTCCAAATAACTACATTTATGTTATTGGCCTCATTCTTTAAAGGGTAATGATGAAAAGCCTTTCAATGTATGCATGTTATCTGGAAGGAGCAATATTTTAACCAATTAGTACCCACAATTTCATATAAAATGCAGTTATTTATTAGGTTTCCATTGTGTTCTTTGGTTCAGAGAAGAATTCATAAATTAAGCAACAACAAGTGCAAGGACTCTAGTGATAAAGAGGGTCAGTTCCATTGAAGAACATGAGAAATACCTAGGAGATTAGGTTTTGGGATACGGGAATGCATTTCAGGGACCACCTCTGAATGATAAGAAATAGCATGAAGATTCTGGACATATGCTAGCTGCTGCCATGGGTGAATGACAAAAAGGGCAATAGAGGAAAAATTTGGCTATTTTGTCATGAAGAGAGGAAGCTAGTTCCCAAAATCTTAACCTGGACAGCACAGGAACCCTATTTATACCTGGGGCATTATCTTCGGAGTCTTAAGTAGCTGAGAGGGGCAGTTCTATGATGGGGGTTATCTGGTGATTCTTAGACCCTTGAACCTTGATGAACTTAACTGGATTCAGTAATGATTTAAGGCCCACTTCTGTCATTTAACTGCTTGGAGAAATGAGATAATTTAGAAAACCACTCAAACTTAAACCATCTAGATCCCTAGTTTTCTTCTCTGTGAAAACCAGGATTGGCATGAGGGCCGAATGAGCCTCAGACTAGGAAAATGATTTAACATCCATAGAATGTTATAGATATGTAATTAGTGATTACTATAATTATTTTCTCCTTCAGGTGTCTCAACATTTACAAACTTTGTCATCGGAAAATTGATTTTAACCTTAATCAATTTAAAAAATTTGCCCTGTGAATCACTTGAGGAGAAGATAGGGAAGTTGTGGAACAGAACGGAATGATGGGGTGTCCCTCTCTGGCAAGGGTGAGCATCAGAAGAAACTGAAGGTGGATGAAGAGCCAGGGCAGACCTCCAGGGAAAAAGGATTTTTTTTTTTCTTTCTCCCATGAAAATGTGAGAGACTCACTTGGAAGAATGGAAGAACTAAGGTCAAATTGTTCTCTTTCTTAGCTAGAATATGTGGGTGCATAAAAGCCATAGTTTTGAATCTCAGAATCCTCTTCATGACTACCTAACCCAACTCTTTACTTTATATATAGGACAACTGCCCAGTTGCCTGAAGAGGGCAATGAACTCCCTCACAGACACATAGACCTCAGTGGTAGAGTTTAGGGTCTTCTCATTCTCAATTCAATGTTTTTCGCTTCACATAAATGGAGTTTATGTTAAGAAAAAAAACACATAACCAAAGCAAAAGTTAGTCAAAACACTTTAATTTGGAACAGCAAATGTAAGTTAATTTTATATGCATAAATACAGAGTCTATTACATTCAAATGTCTTTTAATATCAAATTCTTATTTTTCAAGAGTCTAGAAAGTAAAAGTACAGATTCACCTTCTCAGATGATCAGAGTTCATTAGGATTTTAGAATCAACCTTATGAATAGCTGAAATCTGGAGATAAACATCATGGCCTTTATTCCTGATTCTAATACACAGTAGCCTCATGATTTGGGGACCTTAATTTCATCACTCCATCCCATGGTTTACCCATCTGTAACTGGGCCAAATAATGGCAACTATCACACAATAACATTAATGTGAGGATTAAGTAAATTATGAAAAATAAGTCTAATACAGAACAAAAGAGATAGAAAAGACTCCATAAACAGCCATTATAACAAGAGTCATGACTAAAAAGATAAAGTGTGCTAGAAGGAAAATCAGTACTTTACCACTCCAGTCAGCAATACTTTGCTACTTACTAGCTATGTGTTCTTTGGCAAGTCTCTTAATTTACAAGGGTTCATTTTCTCTCAGTTGTGGGAATGTGGGCAATAGTAGTTAGCAGTATCACGGGATTGATGTAAAAATCCAATGAAATAATTTATGTTTTAATTTTTTTTTTTTTATTTATTTGACAGAGAGAGAGATCACAAGTAGGCAGAGAGGCAGGCAGAGAGAGAGGAGGAAGCAGGCTCCCTGCGGAGCAGAGAACCCGATGCGGGGCTCGATCCCAGGACCCTGAGATCATGACCTGAGCCGAAGGCAGCGGCTTAATCCACTGAGCCACCCAGGCGCCCCTATGTTTTAATTTTTTAAGGATTTTATCTATTTATTTGATAGAGAGACACACAGCAAGAGAGGGAACACAAGCAGGGGGAGTGAGAGAGGGAGAAGCAGGCTTCCTGCTGAGCAGGGAGGCCGAACGAGGGCTCGATCCCAGGACCCTGGGATCATGACCTGAGCTGACCCAGGTGTCCCCCCCCCCAGTGAAATAATTTAGATAGTACTTTCTGATATATAATATACCCATAAGAAAAGATAAAGCAAGACAAGAAGGATGAGAGGAAGGGAAGAAAGGAAGGAACAGGAAAACATTAGAAAATCATGAAGCATTTTTGATGGTCAGAAGCTAAGAAAGGGACCTCTGTCTATTTGTGGCTGAAAAGTTGCTTTACCTTCTTGCCACAGCTCAGCCACTGACTTATTGTTTGATGCTGGGAAATCATTTAATCTCTAGATTACGATCTCAGGGGGTGTATATAATTTGTACTCTTCTGCCCTGTACCAGTGCACTGGATAAAATGACCTTGAGGTCCCCTTCAGCTCTAATTTTCTATGATAAAATTATGTTCCTGTGCCAGTGGTGCCTCTCCAATAAAAAGAAAATAGTAAAACCTTAGGCTAGTGAATGTGTCAAATGCTTTGAGATTTGCAGGAGAAAATTAATGTTCGCAGGGTGGTTCTAGTTGAGAAAGGATACTCCCCATTTTCACACTCCCTTTTTCTATTGAGGCTTTTAATTTAGTGGAATTATAATGCTTCTTTGCTTCTCTACAGCTTTCAAACATGGTGTGCTTTTGTGAAAAGTCTTTAATCATCTAATTTCTTACATTCTCTGTCTAAAAGCTACATCATGAGGATTGCTGGCAATTTAAACTTTTCCTTTTATATGATTTCTTGGTTTTCAAGACCTATAGCTAGATAGATACAGATGTCGTTGTTCACAATGAACAAAACACTGAATATTTTTAGTGTGAATGAACTGTAAAAAGTATTTTGTTCAATTATCTCATTTAAGAAATAAAGATCCTGGGGCTCAGAGAGAGAAGGCATCTAAACCAAGATCACACAGGAATGGACTCCAATTTCCTGATTCTTAGTAATTATGACAGATGGCATTTTCTAAAGATGGTTGTAACATTATTTCCCATTCCCGTATGCTTGTCAGCAATGTGGTTTTTTCTACTCTTCCATTAAGATATAGAGGCTAATTCTTTCCCCTTGAATCTGCCTAACCAACAGAATGTGACACAAGTGACATCAGAAAATAGCAAGACTAGGGCATGAGGGACCTTAGTAGCTCACGCTTGGGTGTCTTGGGATGTTCTTGGGATGCTCTCCCTTAGAATTCAGTCCCCATGTTTTTAGAAGCCCAAGCCATGTGGAGAGGCCATGCATAGGCAACATAGTCTGGAACACCAGCTGAGCTCCCAGCTCATAACCAGAAGCTACTACTCATCAAGAGCGTGAGTTTTCTTGGATGTTCAACTTAGTAGAACCATCAGAAGACAGAAGTCCCAGCCACCATCTGTAAGCCTATGAAATATCCCGAAAGAGAACTCCTCATTTGAGCCCAGCTTACCCACAGAACCATAAGATAATGAGTATTTGTTTCAAGATACAAATTTTGGTGTGTTTTGTTATGCAGCAAAAGATAACCCAAGAGTACCCCTCCTTTCATTGGCTCTCAGATCCCACACTATTTGCTATTGATTCTATACTACTGCTCAAAATATTTGGGATTAGCAGGTTAATGTAATTAGTACCCTGCCCTCAACTGTTGCATGGAATTGAAAATGAGAGTCAATTTGAGTCTGACTGGATGAATTCTTGAAGTTGCACAGATTGTAACTTCCCACCTTTTGCTTGTTTGGAAAACTTGCGTTGGTTTCTCAGATTGCCAATATTGGACAAGCTGTCTCTGAAAGTTTCAGACCTCCTCAAGTTGTATACGAAAGGAGCCAAGCGTGGAGATGTGAAGATACAGTGGCAGAAACAGCTATTTGCTACTCTACTTTCCCCATCTTCTTTGGTCATAGAATCCTAATTCATTCACTGTGTCCGTGGACTCACTTAGTACACAGCATTTCTCAGCTACCTTTGCTACTGGATGTAGTCATGTGATTAAACTTTGGCCATTGAGGTATAGGCTGAAAAGTTATATGTGATTTTCCAAAAGGTTGCTCAAAACAGTAGACTTAGCCAAGAGCTAAGATCTTTTCATTCTCCTTTAGCTTCCTTCTTTTGTTCTAGAATTAGACATGATGGGTAGAGTGCAAGCACCTAGCTCAGGCAATGAGGTGACATGGAGGATAGAAGTTGCATCTGGTAGGGTCTCACCAGGAAAACAAAGCCAGATTTTGTTAATACTCATAGAATTCAAACCAGGGAATTGGTTGCATAGGTACTGGAAGAGCTAAGAAGCCAAACAGAATGGTGAGAAGACTTAGAAATTAGCAATAGTAGGTAGCCACTACCCGTGCAAGCTTGGAAGACAAAGGAAGGAAGCAGTGCTCCTGGAATCTAGAGCACAGAGTCACCCAACACAAACTGTAACACTGTGAACCTGTCCTGCTAGAAACAGAACCCCAGACAGACACAGCTGCTCCAGAGGGGCAGCCCAAGGCAGAAAAGCTTCATCCTTCCTCCTGTCTCCTGAATTCTGGCCAATGCTTCCCATTGTCTAAATGCAGCTTGAAGCCAATAATTTTAGGAACCAGGGAGATACCAGCTGTAGGGGCCAGCTGTACAGTGCAGTACAGGGCAGTACAGGGCAGATTAGGGAAAAGGTTAAAAAATGACTCTGAGGGCAAATGAGTCCGGGACTGCCAAAGAAGCCAATGCTGGCACGATGAAAGAGGAAGCTGCAAGGAGGATGAGCCCTGATGATCATGGAATTGCCATATTGGGAAAATGCCAGTCATCTGTAAGTTGTTGTTATTTGGATCTTCTATTACATACAGCAAAACACAATACTAATTTATCTTACTGTCTCTTAAGGAGGGGAGTATATTAGTTTTTTTAAGGCTACCATAACAAAATTCCACAGACCGGGGCACTTTAACAATGGAAATTCATTTTCCCACAGTTCTAAAGGCTGAAGGTCCAAGATCAAGGTGTCAGCACATTCGGTTTCTTCTGAGGCCTCTCTCCTTGGCTTGCAGATAGCTGCCTTCCTGCTTATCCCCACATACTCTTCCTTCTGTGGGCACACACCGCTAGTCTTTCTCTGTGTGTCCAAATTCTCTCTAGTAAAGGCACCAGTCAGATTGGATTAGAACCCACCCTGATGGCCTCATGTTAATGTAATTCCCTCCTTAAATGCCTTTTTATCAGTCACATTCCAAGGTGCTGGGGGTTATGGCATCAAACACATGAATTTTTGGAGGGGACACAATTCAGCCCATAACAGAGGTTAAGAGGAAAAATCAGATAATTGGAGAACTAAGTCAATCTAAATTATATATGCTAAGTAGGAAATACCAGTATGGATAATGCCAAAAAGCAGATAAATTAAGAAACAGTTTTATGTGGTTTTTATAACACTGCGGTCACTCCCTGACCTTGCTCTGTGTTTTGCCTTCTAGATAGGCTGTTATGTAACTCAGCCCGCTTTACTTGCTCATGTGGAAGCCCACCATTAGTTATCACTTAGATCATTGAGCCAGGAGGTCTTCCAAGAGACCTAGGATTTGGCAGGTGCTAATTATTCACTAACCCCTCAACTAACAGGAATTCCCACTTCTGTTGGGGAAGGATGCAGATGCTCATGAATCCTCAATGAAGGGGCAGCTGCAAAACGGTGTTGCTTCCATAGTTTGCTCCTATAATTAGCTCCACTTAATCCTCATGTACACAATACCTTCTGAGACTACAAAAGCCCAGCCTTGTGCAGCTGCCATTCTTCCCCTCTAAGCTTGCTTTTGGCTGGACCGTGCTGCTTCTGAAGATGTAATTAAGTGTTTTGGTTGAAAGGGCAAAATCTAATAAGTGATTCTGAGTGGTGATAAACAGAATCCTGACCCTCCCAACCACTACGGCTATAAACAGAGTTAGAGAAAGCCGAGGCAGTTGGAATGTCCGTGAAGGGGGCAAAAGTGACCCAGTAGGTGGGAATTTCAAGCCATTTCAAGCCATTCTCTTAATCAAAGAACAATTAATTAATAATGTTTCAACCTGAACCAAGGTTTCTCAATGCTGAGCTCTATTCAAGTTACATTACGGGTTTAACGTGCCCCCAGTGACCTCCCATCGCAGTGGTGGTGGTGGCTGAGGGATGGGATGTTCTTTTCATAATCTCTTTTTTCCCTCCCAACTCTTTCTTGCCACTCTCCTCCCTTCTACCTGCAGAACAAGCCAGGCCTGAAGATACCTTGAGTGATCTGAAAATTACCCTAAAACTGATTTTTGAAGTAGACAGTGAGTTCTTATTTGGAAATGATTTTGCTACGAACAGCCCATTTTCCTTATTTCACTTTATGTGGGTTCCAACCAATGGGCCTCTGGGGGCACTTGCCCCGATATGGGTCTCTGGAGCCAGTGCTGGTGGTGTGGAAGGACAGGATGATAGAAGATCTGTAGAAAGCATCCCGGGACTAAGGTGCAATGGCCAGAAGGACGAGGTGGAAAGCAATGAGATAAAAAGCAGAGGTGTCAAGACACAGAAAAGCAAGCCTGAGAAAGTACTGTAAGTGGGGCAGGATCTGAAGACCTATCCTAAGGAACGAAGCAGAGCATTGCTTCTCCCACGGAAACCTTTATACTGCCAGTATGCAAGTTTTCCTCTGTAGGCAGAAGGGCATTTCTGCATGCATCAGGCTAGTTGGGAAATTAACTCCTTGGTTTCTTTTCATAATCTTTCTTCTTTCAGTTATCCTGGTGCTAAGCCCTCCCTACCCCCCCACACCCGCAACCCTCACTCGTGCTGAACCACCACAGCAGCTCCCTCATTCTTCCTTTTCCCACCCCACTGCAAGTTCCTGAGCAGAACTGGCTTTGCCCCATAGACTGGGCTGGTTTTCAGATGATTCTGAAGCTTTCAGTGTTGCCACTGCATCAAAACAACAAGCTTTCCCTGCAAACCTTATCCCTGGGTTGAACGTGACATATCCCACTGAATGCTTTCTGGACCAGCCCAGTCATTGCGTGACAGGCGTGTAGGCAGCATTCCCAGACACGGATTCTGGTAGACAGCCATTTGAAAGCAGGGGTTAAGCTGGAGAGGGAAAAGGGGAGGGGGGAGTGTTCTTAACTCGTGTTGATTTCTGTCAGATTTCAGTTGAGGTTTGTGAAGAGATAATTGTGTTATATTTTCTCATCCTTCACAGCCTGGTGGTTCCTGTATAATTATATATGCCTGAGCTTAATATTATTTCAGAAAGAAGAAAAGTATACAACAGATTTTTAGCCTCAGGCTTCTTATGATTGGGTACAGATTTTACTCTTGCAAATAATTTAGTCCTTTTTTCCCTTCGCAAAGAGCAATTGTAGGGATGTGGCTCAAGTGGAGAGCTGGCCATTGGGGGATTTTCTGGGGCTGAAGGAAGATTGCCAGGCTGTGGGCATATGTTGTTCAGGACCCGAAGAAATGCACAGAAGTGGTCCTCCCGTGTTTTCGACAGCAACCAGGGAGATGACGGATCTTTCTGCCTCTGGCATCAGAAGCTAAAGGAGTAGGCTTGCAATGAAAATTCCATTTGAAAAAGTTCCTCGTCTCTCTGATAACCCAGTCGATTTGTTAAAATTGTAGGAACATTTCTGAATGTCATTTAATTTTTGCCACTTACATTATTAATGTGATTAAGTATTATTAGGTCATATTTATTATGTTGCACTGAATTATTCTGATAACTATTAATACATTTTCTAGAGTGGAAAAATAAAAAGAAGCAATTCAGGTTGAGTGAAATTTTCATATTGATGTTATATAATTATCATTATTTAACCAGAAAGAGAAGCTGATGCAATTAGGAAAATAAAACAGAGCCCAAACGTTTTTATTGATATCATTAATACATGTACTCAGGACTGCCAATAAACATTTTAATACAACTTGGTGATAGAATAAATTACATCCATAAAAATAATTATTTCAAGTTAATTAAAATATTACTGGCATATATTTTTCTTAAACCTCAAGATTTAACCCTATGTTCTTCACTGTTTGCTCTGTTTTCAGGATTTCAGTCTCTGTATAGTTGACTTCTACATAGAACTTTGTTTTGATTTTACCTTCTTTTTCATAAACTTTTGTGGTCTATAGGCAGGAAAGCAGTAGGCATTCCCTATAGTATTTTACTTTCTAGGAGTCAGTTCTGGATATCTAAAATGGGAATGATCAGGAAAGTAATTTCTCATATTGTTGGACTCTGCCTGGTGGGATTATATAAAATGCTTTGCAACGTAGCATAACACTTGAGCTCAGACTCTGGAACCAGGCTACCCTGGCTTTGAATCCTGGCTTTGTGTGTCATCTTTGGCAAGTCATTTAACCTCTCTGTGATTCAGTTCCCTCCAGGGTAAAAGAGAGATGAATGTATCATGTAGGGATATTATAAGGCTTATATATGATAATAATATCATGTAGGGATTTTAAAGGTCTTCTATGAATTCATTTAGGTAACATTTGCTGTGATTATTAGCAGACACCCCGTATGCAACAAATGCACAATAAATAGTATTGGTTGTGATTCTTACACACATACCCACACATGCATGTCCTTGAAGCAGAACATTGAAACTTTCTATTCTACTGTAAGCATTGGTATCAGACTCCTCTCTGTCACTCAAGTTCATTCTCTCTTGCTTGCCCTCTTATCGACCCAGTTACCAAGCCTTATAGCTGTTTCCTTCACATCTCTTCGGTTCCATTTTATTGCTACCACCAATGGGTTTTCAAACTTAAAATATTGTAATAGCTTCTGAACTGCTATTCTTGCCTCCCATTTCTCCCATTCCAATCCATCCTTTGTGGTAGTAAAAGACATGTTTTTCCTGCTCACTTACTACTTGGATTCCCACTGTCCAGATTCCTTATTTTGTCAACCTGAGCTTTCCATTTCTGGGCCCCAAATACATTATTTCCTTTCATTACCCAGTGTTCCAGTCATGCTGATTTATCCCTCATGCTCTCAAAAAGCTATGAGCATCATCACTTTTCTTTTGTCTGAAATCCCCCTACCAACTCAAACCCTACCTCCTTTCTCACTTAAGTTTCTCTTTCTATCCCTCAACTATTTCTCATTATGCCAATTCCTGTAGGTCTCATCTAGATCTTGTATACATTTGCCATAGGAACAAATATTGTATTGCAGTATTTTATGATTTGACCTGCGTCCACATTTTGTATATACCCTGGAGAGCACTGGCCACTTCTGACAGTTCTCTTGTATGCCCTACATTGCCTAGGATAGTGACAACCAAAATGGTAGGTATTTCAGAAATTCCTAAAACAACTATTGTATCTAGCCTAAACTACTCAGTTTCATTTTTCAACTCAATTCAGCATCATTTTCTGGTTCTTATGCACAGTGTATAATGAGATTTACTTTGAGTTATCAACACTGCAGGGAAATGTTTAAATTAGAAGGGAAAAATTCACCACCAATTTCTTTGAAAATGGAATAAAACACAAAGATACTTTTTCTATATTCTATTATCAAAATAAAATCTAAATCCAAAGCTATCATCTCGACAATATCATTGTTTTCAAGAATGCAAACTTGGTTTACAGAATGTACTTATTGAAAGTAATTAAATGGAAACCAAAATCCTTCTAAAACACTACTGTGTAGAATTTCTTGCCATAAAAAGTAGGACTGGCTAATGCTTGGTAACTAACACAGCAGGAGGAAAAAGCTTATACCCACAAGAAAGCCAGTGGACTTGGGAATTTAATACATCCATTGAAAAATGAGTGAGAAAGGAGGATGGCAAGTAGGTTCAAAAGTGTTAGTGTGTGTACATACAGGAAGGAGGCATGGGTGCTTCCTTTTGTTCTTCAAGCTTCAATTCCTTAACTGTATTAATCTCTTAGATGATTTTTCTTGCGTACATCATGGGAAAAGAAAACCTACGAAGCATTATTTCGAGGGAGTCTACTGTAGTGGGAAGACATCACTGAAGCAGGGCTTCCCCATTTCTCATTGGCTTTCTGCTGCAACTTCACTTTGGTTTTTTTGGTCAGTCATATGGATAATCAAGAAAGGGCAGGCACAAGAAATCCATACCCATGTCACTTCCAATACTTTGTAAGGTTTAACTATTTCTCAGATAACGTACCACATTCTTGGTGGTAGGGATAGCACACATGTGTACAAAACAAATGGAGACACTAGAGCTCAGAGAGTAGTGAGTATGACTAGTGTTCACAATGCAACATAATGAATATTTCAAAACGGTGTTAACAAGGATTAAGGGGGCATAGAGAAGGGATTGACTAATTCTTTTATTTATTCTTAGGTATTTAAAAGGAGAGGTTATACTCCAGGAATGCTTCACAGTGAGTATGGCATTTGAATAAGATCTTGAAAGATGCACAGAATTCCTCTAGGCATAGGAGTGCTAGTGATACCTCAGGCAGGGGAACACATTCAAAGGTGCAGAATGAGTGAAAGAACTCAGTGTGCTTCGAGAACCAGAAAAGCCTGGGGACTGACGCCAACGTCATGGCTAGCACGTGCCAGCTAGCTGTCTCACAAAGCTACTGAACTTACAGTTACTTATGACAACAGTACCACCCCCATATTGTGGAAGAAGAGAGACTGGTCACAGCTGTAAAATGTTAGAGCTAGGACTCAAGTCCAGGTCAGACTTCAGGACACTCTGTTCCACACCATATAGAATGGGACATGATGAAGTTCAGATGCAAGTGTTGCTCAGCAAAGAAAGAAGGACATCTCATTCTCTGAAATATCTTAGAAGGAAAGGACTGACATGTAGAGGAGAAGGAGGTTGGTGGAGGATCTGATAGATACATGAGAAGAGGCAGGCTGGGTCATCTTTTGATAATGAAAAGAATGAAGCTGGGGTGAGAGAGGGATAAGAGTTCTGAATAGTACCCCTGGAGAAGGGGGAAAGGGCATCTTTGGATTGTCAAGGAAGGCATGGCAGATGGCTAAGAGGATGACAAGCTTTGGAGTTCTGGGATGGGAAACCAAAAAAGGACTATTCTCATTTAGCCATTCATTTATTTGGATAAAAGTTAATAAACATGCACCATATACCAGGCACTGGGCCAGGAACTGACCATGCAGAGAAAAATAAGAAAAGGATCCCTGCCCTTAGGGGCTTACAGCAGATCAAGAAGATACAAATTTATATGCAACTCCATGTAAGGACTAGTTACAGATGCCAAGATGAAGGAATACATGTGAAAAACGGGAGGAGGTTGTTCAAAGGAAGAGCTTAAGATTCCATTTGTGTGGAGGGAAAGGGTTCCAGGAAGGACTTCGAAAGATGGTGCTTTAAAAATGTCCTTGTCCTAAGGAACTTGGTGCCAAAATAGTCACAGATGAAGTGGCCCAATGGTCCTGCTCAACTTTAAAACTATACAGCAAAAAAAAATAAATAAATAAATAAAAATAAAAAGAGAGAGAGAGAGAGAGAGAAATTTGTGATAAAAAAAGATGTGGATAGAACCAAAGGCAACAAGATGATAACTGGTGGGTCTGTATGGGTGTTCCCTATATTTCCCAACTTTTCTTAAATTTGGATTAAAACAAATTAAAAAGTGGTGAAGAATAAAAGGAGACACCTTACAATGAGAACCAAACTGCAAACTATTTCCCATCAATAGATGAAAGATGGGAGAGTGTCTGATCAGAGGAGACTCTGTGGGCATCTGGGTGGGCTCTGTCGGTTAAAAGTTTGACTCTTGGTTTCAGCTCAGGTCATGATCTCAAGGTTGTGAGATGGAGCCCCAAGATGGACTCTGCACTCAGCAGGGAATCTGCTTGAGATTTTCTTCCTCTCCCTCTGTCCCTCCCCCCACTCACATACATGCACTCTTTCTCTCAAATAAATAAATCATAAATAATCATTAAAAAAAAAGAAAAAGAAGGGGCTATGATAGCACAGAGGCAAGACTTAGCCTCAGTGGGAACAGCAAGCAGCAGCATTCATTCTTGGAAAACTTAGAACATTCCTCGAGGCAGGGAAAGTGGGGAGAGATGAAGCTACAGTGGCAGAGAGAGGCCAGTCATGGTGAGGAAAAAGAAGCTATTCATTAATTGAAAAAAAAGTGAGATTGAGGTGTTGGAGGAGACTGTTCCTTCCCAATCTGCAGAGGGTCTCGCTCTGTAGGTTCAAATAAGCTTTTGGTTTCCTGAAGTGGAGCATGCAGAGAGAGGGAGATGGAAGGCAGGATGGCATTTATCTCATTGATTTTGTAATTTCTGAGATGTATGAAACCAGAGCAAGCCGCTAGGAGCAGAACAGAGACCATATATTACCCAGTTCTTTATACATAAGATGTTGGAATAGTGTATATGTTATAAACAGTGGAGTGGGAATTAGTTGGCCAAGAGCTGGAACAGATCAGACTTCATTTTAGTCTCAACACTTTCCAGTGGTAGATCAACTAGATGCTTATAGTACGACATAGAACAAACTGGCTCAAGTTACTTCAGAGCTATTAATATCGGGCATTGTTTTAGACTATTGTTTTAACTGAGTATATTCCAAACTTCAAGGTATATCAAAGGGGAAATAAAGTCAGTGGAATCCAGTATCAATGATACTCTTGAGTAAGCTTGGAGATAAAGAATTCTCCACAGTTGCACTTCTAAGGCATTAACTTTTTCAAAACAAGTTTCACAAAAATTGTGATTAACTGAATTTGTTTAAGATGATTTTGAAGGGGCACCTGGGTGGCTCAGTCAGTTAAGTGTCTGCCTTTGGCGTGAGTCATGATCCCAGGGTCCTGGATCAAGCCTGGTATCAGGCTCTCTGTTCAGCAGGGAGCCTGCTTCTTCTCCCTCTCACTCTCCCTGTGTTCCCTCTCAAACAAATAAATAAAATCTTTAAAAAAAATCTTTAGGGGTGCCTGGGTGGCTCAGTGGATTAAGCCGCTGCCTTCGGCTCAGGTCATGATCTCAGGGTCCTGGGATCGAGCCCCGCATCGGGCTCTCTGCTCTGCAGGGAGACTGCTTCCTCCTCTCTCTCTGCCTGCCTCTCTGCCTACTTGTGATCTCTCTCTCTGTCAAATAAATAAATAAAATCTTTAAAAAAAAAAAGATAAAAAAATCTTTAAAAAAGATGATTTTAAAGCAAAGAATTAAAACTAACGGAGACAGAGAATAAGCATATGGGACTAAATAGAGAAGGAAAAACTTTTCCTCATCATGGAGGCTGCCCAGGTGAGCCCCCAGGACCCTGTTCATCTCCCTCAGTGTCATGGTTTACAGAGCTGTCTGGTCTCTCCTGGGGACCACCCAGGCTGAGGAATCTTCATGGGGCTCTCTATGAAGCGTGAGGCCTGATATGCTAGAGAATGCTTAAAGCTTCCCACAAAATTAGACTGTGTTGTGCTTGAATAGTGTTTTTAAATACCCTCAGTGTTCTGCATAGCTATTTAGTGTTTCAGAAAATCAAAACATCAGATTGACAAGTTCATTAATGATGATGGTGATTGTTCTAGTTACTCTCACTTTGTAACAAACCACTCCAAAATGCAATAGTATAAAACTACTGATTATGCTCAGAAATTCTGGGGGTCAGGAATTTGGACAGGGCATAGTGGGGATGGCTTGGCTGTGCTCCATGATTTTTGGTGCTTCAGCTGGAAAGACTTGAAAGCTGGGGGTGACTACACAGTCCTGGAATCATCTGGAAGCTTCTTCACTCTCATGTTGGTCAGGCCATGATGACTCTAAGACTGAGCCCAGTTAGGACTGTTGATTGGAGTGTCTATGAGTGTTCCATGTGACTTGGGATCTTTCCAGCATAGCAGCCTCAAGGTAGCTAAACATCCTACATGGCAGCTTATTTAGGGCAATGTAAAGCCATGAAAGGGCCATGATTATAGTAGTAATAATTTAGGAAGCACTTTTCTTTCAAATACATAAAATGCATTCACATTCAGAAGCTTAATTTGCTGTTCATGTGATGAACACACATTGCCTAGATGTAGAGACTTAGGGGCAAGAGCCAAAGGAGCTGGGAAATCTCACAAATGGGTCATAGTGGAAATAATTTATCTGTATTTTGATAAAGCTAAGAAGAAAAAATTCTATAAGAACAGAAAAATTCAGCACTGTCCTCTGCACACTATGAGCATATCTACCTATGGTCCTTGTCTCTGTCTTGTTCTCCTCCTACACAGTTCTGGTTTCCAAAAGATGCCACAAACCCATAGGACTCACCTTGCTTAAAAGCTTAAAAGCCTTCTCTTAGCTGTAGCCTCCCCAATTCTCTCTTTAAATAAAAACAAAGGAACTGCTGACTAAGTATGGGATTATCCCTTGAATGTCACAATTTTGCCCCAGCCAGGTTGGTGCTAAATAGAATTCCTAGTACAATTACTCACTGGGTAAAATAGGGATTTATTTCTCAGGACACTGGCCTTGCCATTACATATACAGACATGTCTGAGCCCAGCTTCTTGAAGCAGGAAGACAGTTCTATTTCTTATTCTCTCAGAGCATTCTTACAACACGGTGAAAATGCAAATACTGTTAAACCAGGACTTGGAAGTAGAAATCTGTAAACAGCATTTCTGTAAGTCCAGAAAAACACATCACACAAAATTTCTCTTAACTACTGGCTAGAAATTTTACCATGGATATCTTGGAAATCTGAATTTTCATGTTGCTAGGACCATCCACGTATTACCAACAAGCACCTAGTTTTAAGAACAGCAACACTTTACAATCTAGGAATTGGGACTTAGGGTCTAACAACAGGAAGAACCCAGGTACTCTGAGTTTGTTCTGGATGCTCTTGGCTGTAAGGTTGCCAAACTTAATTCCCTGAGGTTGTTTCTTCATCTGTAAAAATGTGAGTGCCTCAACTGATCTAATGCTGACTTGTTCTTCTCAGCTATGTCTAAGGGTAAACTTTTTTTTTAGAAGGGCCCTGAAAGTATTTACCTTAGGCAATGTCTGCCCACACCCTCTCTCTAACCATGATCTTGCTCTTTGCACTCCTGAGGTTCTGTCTTCCTGAAAGGTTAGAGGATCGGAGAAAGACTAGAAGGGACATACAGACAATAAAAGACAAAAACATGAATAAAGAGGGGAAGGTGCCTGGGTGGCTCAGTTGGTTAAGCTTCCAACTCTTGATTTTGGCTCAGGTCATGATCTCAGGGTTGTGAGATAGAGTCCCTCATCGGGTTCAGTGCTAGGCATGGAGCCTGCTTAAGATTTTCTCTCTCTCTCCCTCCCCTTTTGTCCTTCCCCCTTCCCTCTCTAAAAACAAAAACAAAACATGAATAAAGATAGGTAAGGGGAGAAAAGGCAGGAAGAATGGAGAGGGAAGTGTTATATAGTGTTATAATATATAATATATAAGTGTTATATACACTTACTATATATAATAGTTATAATATATAATATAATATGTATAATTATATATTATATTATATATGTATATATACATATATATAATATATTATATTAATATATAATTATATTATATATTATAACTATTATATATAATAAGTGTTATAATAGCTTATAACACTTTAGAGTAGAGGATGACCTAAAGTTGCAAAGACAAGAGGGAAGAATGGTTTTCTATTGACCCTTCCTCTTCCCTGTTCAAGGACTGAGAATATCAAGAATCATTCCTCATTGCAATTTAAATAAAAAAGTTAAATAACAATTCCACCAAGTCAACATCTATTTGCTATGGCTAGAGGGGATATTTGACAGAGAAAGACATTACAGTATGAAACATAAAGGGCTTTTGAGAGAAGAGAGAGGAGCTTTTAGGTGACACTGCTTGGGAAATTCCCCCTACTTCCCAAAGGCCCCATTAAAGCTGGGGAGATGAATACAATCAGAGGAGTTCTGTAAGGCCATGGTTGCTGAGGTCACCCATTGAGCCTGCCCAGCATTTGCATCTGTCTTTCCAATTAATGCAAATGCTGTGAACAGTACAAAGAGTGGATTGGTAGAACTCGAATCTCAAGGTGAGTTCTGAACAAATACAAAGAAAATACTTGAAAACTTTTCAGTTAGATAGATGTTCAGTGTTGATATTAGAAAATGGCTAACCACCACAGACTGTCAGTGTTCAAATGAAGAGAACAGGTCAGGTGCACAATGGTCACCAAGGAAAAGGGAAGCCAGAAGCAGGACCAAAGAAGAGATCTTGTTTCTTCTGAGGAAGTGCCTTCACAGAGCTGCTAAGTGCTCTGCTCAGGGCGACATGTTAATGAGAAGGGGCTGTTATGTGATAACAAATTATAGTTATGCCTACAATTGTGCACTACTTAGTTTTGAATATTTTATAGCTGTAATGCATGATAAATGGTTCAGTTCCCTTCCCAGTACAGATTTGAGTCTAAATAATTACTTTATTTTTTAAGTTAAGAAGACTTCTTCAGTAGAATCACCACTTCCTGGAACTTTGCCTGGCACATGCAGTGGGAGCTCACCAGATATTCTATAAACAGGACTTTGTGATTATAAGGTGAGGAGTCTTCAGAAATAGCCAATCAGAGCAAATTCATCTGTCATTGTGCCTGCATTTGTAAAGCATAAGGTTGGTACCTTATAAATATAAAACAAATGTCACCCTTTTCTGTGTGTTTATATGTAGATGTAAATACATGTTAGTTCAGCAGAAGTAACTATAAATAAAGAGTATTTACAGTAGAGACAATACCATGGATTGAAAATTGTTTTCATCAGAGGCTCTATTCACATATCCACTGTTATTTGTCTTCAGATTTGGTCTAATACTGGCTTCTGGATTGTTTTATTCAGAAGACGGATATCTACTTATTTATGATGAAAAAGTCTGACACAGTAAAATACAGAGACCCAGAAGTCAAAAGACTCAGGGTCTGATACAAATGTTCCCATAGGCATCCACGAGCAACTACTCTGCATTTCTGGAACTGCATTTCTTCTTTTCCAAACAAGAGAGCTGAGCCAGATGACTTTATGCGTCATACCCACGTGCCCCGATTATCTAAAGTGCAGTTGCATTTTCAAACATTCCCTTCTCCCAGGCAAACCACTAGAAGATCCTGGAAATTCCAGCACTTCGGTTTTCTAAATACATTACACAGTCTGCCTTGGGCTCAAAGAAACACTGAGATCTTTCGAATGATTGTGTTTCCAGAATTCTAGTAAAGAACTCTGACGAGTGTGTTCCAGGTACTTCCTATGACACTAGGCTTCTCAGGTTTTTATTTCTGGACACCAGAAGGCCTAGCACCAGTTTACATGTAAATATCTTTTTTTTCCCCCCCAATACTCCCAACCCCACTGCTACTGTGAAAACAAAACAAAGCATCATTTGTTACTTCAAAAATCAACCCAAGGGGGCACCTGGGTGGCTCAGTGGGTTAAGCCTCTGCCTTCGGCTTAGGTCATGATCTCAGGGTCCTGGGATCGAGCCCCACATCAGGCTCAGCAGGGAGCCTACTTCCCCGACCCCCACCTCTCTCTGCCTGCCTCTCTGCCTGCTTGTGATCTCTCTCTGTCAAATAAATAAATAAAATCTTTATTTAAAAAAAAAACCCAAGAGTAATTCAGGATCAGAAAATATGGTAATTCAGTTCTAGTGACACTGAATTGAGTCAGGATAGACAGTGTACTGGCCAAAAGGAGTGAAGAATTTCAAGTGTCTCTCTAGTTGGAACGAAGTAATTTTCCATTACTGAATATACCTGAACTTTGCACAGTGACCAGTGTTCTTGGAGCACTCTTTCTGGAAATTGTTCATGTCTGGGTAATCTTTAAGGGCTCCACTGCCCATAGAATTAAAGGAAATGATGTTTATTGAGAACCTATGTTATACCAGACATATTAAATGCCTTATGTATGTTGTTTCATTTGGTCATCAGAATTGCTTTAAAATACATTTATAAGTATTTTACTCTGATCTTCAATTGCTTCAGTATGGTCTCAAGATAGTCTTTGAGTCCACTTCTCCCCAACATGTAGCATAAGGTTATTCATATTAACAAAACTATATGCTATTTGATTTGCCATATCTATAACTTTTATCATCCCATATGAGTGAATTGTGTGTGTGTGTGTGAACAATAACTACTTATTTTGAGCTCTTTCTCTCCTACACCCTACCCCCTCAATGTAGGTGAAATGCCATCTGTTTAAAAAAAGTCTTTGGTACTCTACACAACTAAAAATTGGTATATAGTAGTCTTCAAATATATATATATACACACACACACACACACACACACGTATGAGTTGAACTGAGTTCACATATTGTGTGTTTAAAATAGAACGTTAAAAGAAATTAACTCCAAGAAGTGATGTAAATATGTATACATACAGAACGCCTAATGAGGCAAGTTATTGCTGAAACGTATTCGGACATATTTAGGGCTCAGATAGAGACAGAGGAAGATAAATTCTGAAAAGGATGCGCAAAGAGTGATGAGCTAATAACAGAATTTTCTGGCCTTCCTGATTTTACAACATTGTCATTAGCAGATAAAACTGAGATGAATGCTATTTCATAAAGACTTGGCTAATTTTAGGTTTCAGTGGTGCATTCAAAGAGGATGGCAGCAAGACAGAAATGTATCTACCGCTGGCATTCTGCTGCTACTTGTCCTGTGGCTTCTGGAGATAGTCCTCGAAGGCCATGAGGACACAACACACACACATACACATGCACAAACACAGGACTCTGCCAGAGAGTGTGTGCATGCAGGGTGCAGGTGGCAAAACTCCTGCTCTGACACAGCATCTCCTTTGTATGCATAGCTTTGGAAACATTGCAACCTGTGGCGTTCACAAACCCTGAAGACACACACTGACACACTCTAAAATACAGCCTCACTAGGTCTCCTTGGGCTTCCAAGTGGAGGCAAATCAGATACATACCTTGCCTTTGCGTGCCACACTGGAATTCTGCAGTGACTAGCTTGGAATGGTCCTCAGGTCATTTCACTGAGGGTGTTAGGAATACCAGAAAAGAAGACTGAGCTGAGCTCTTTTAACTAAGTGATTTATGGAAGACAATTGGGCTAATTTTTCTGATTGGGACAAGAGTTTCTGAATAACCAAGTTCTGTATTGGCATCATTTATGTTGATTTTGTTTGTTTGTTTGTTGGTCTTTTTTTTAATTTTTTTTTTTTATTTTAGGGATATGGGTTCTAATTCTACTCCTGCTGGCACTTTTGACATTTAGAGCAAAATCTCTCTGTAACTAGGCAACATGGTTTCGCTTTGAACAAAAGGACTCCAGCATCACCTTCTGGGGACACAAGCTGGCCATTCTTCTTCTTGGACGCACAAACATTATTACCTTCAAAGTCCCCATTTTCCCACAGAGCCAGCGCTTCAGTTCTTCTGTTCACTTCCTAGAATGTGCTTTACACAAATACTGTTTTTCTCTCTGAGTTTCTCTCTTCAGGAGAGAATGTGAGAAGCCAGCCCTTCATGCAGTTTCCATAGCTTCACCCCTCACCCAGAAAATCTTAAGGATTGTAGATTTAGCAGGGCAGTGCCAAGGTGGTAGAACCAAAATGGATTTTAAAAAATCTTAGTTCAGGCTGACAAGCAGAGATTACATTATCAGTATTTTCATCATCATCAAATTTTATTTCCTTTTCGTTACAGTAGAAATTGCAAGATGGGTAAGTATGTAAGAAAAGAGCATTTAAAACAGGTCATCTCAGAAAAAAATAGACTCAAGCTCAATCTTTGTATACATCTCTCCTGACACAGTTTCCTGGGGAAGTGTCTTACTGTAAAGTCCATGGGAAAGGGGTTGGGGGAGGGGACAGGCAGGTAAATTTTCCTTAGAGAAATGTGCAATGATAAAAGTGGTGTCTAGCACTGATTAAGAAAGAAAATCTCCTAGGGGCACCTGGGTGGCTCAGTGGTTTAAGCCTCTGCCTTCGGCTCAGGTCATGATCTCAGGGTCCTGGGATCGAGTCTGACATCGGGCTCTCTGCTCGGCAGGGAGCCTGCTTCCCTCTCACTCTCTTTGCCTGCCTCTCTGCCTACTTGTGATCTCTCTCTGTCAAATAAATAAATAAAATCTTAAAAAAAAAAAAAAGAAAGAAAATCTCCTTTTACTTGGCTTCCTAAGAAAATTAAGTGAACATGAAAAAGAACTGATACCTGTGACTCAGAGTTCAAAACTGACCAGCTCTCTTTTGCTCAAAGAAGACATCTGGCAAATGTGACCTTGTTTTTTTAATCCCAAACCTAACTTTACTAACAGATGAAACAGCCAAGGATGCCTGCTTTTCAAAATTTCTTAAATTTGCATATGAAAACCTGGGTTCTCCTGAATGGTCCAAACAAGTGTAAATCAACACTTCAAGATTTTCAGAAAGTTTGTGAGTCACTCAGAATGCAGAAAAATATCACTTGTCACATCAAAACTGGTTCTTAAAAAAACTACATATTTTCATTGAAAAAAGCAATACTTGTGTATGGCAAAAATTCAAGTATTACCCAAAACTGTTCACCAAAAAGTAAGCTTTCTCCATATCCTGATAACTGGGTTCACTACCTTAGAGTAACAACTCCTGTTATGAGGGACTTATTTATCCACACAAAAATAAATAAATAGAGCCTTCATAAGCATCTGTGTCTCCATGTGTCTGTTATTTTTGCCTACATATCACATACAATTTCCTGTCCCTTGCTACTCTTATTTTTTTAAATCTTAGAACATACCAAAGTTCTCTGTATTTATAGATCTAGCCCACTTATATATTTCTTTTAAGATTTTATTTATTTATTTGACAGACAGAGATCACAAGTAGGCAGAGAGGCAGGCAAAGAGATAGGAAGGGAAGCAGGCTCCCTGCTGAGCAGAGAGCCCGATGTAGGGCTCAACCCCAGGACCCTGGGATCATGACCGGAGCTGAAGGCAGAGGCTTTAACTCACTGAGCCACCCAGGTGCCCCTACAGATCTAGCCCATTTAAAAAAAATGTAAATTGTTGCATTGTGTCAATCTCCATAATTCATTTAATTTGGCCTCCTATTCATTCACATTTAGATTATTTCCATATGCTTATTACAACCTTTCATGGAATATTTTACAAGGAGCATGACCTCAGGCAAGTTATTTAATATTTGTCTCGGTTTCTTTATTTGTTAATTGGGGACAACAGTAGTACTTATATATGGCAAAAGCTTGTATTTTGAAAATTCATTTACTTATTTTTGGGTGGGGAGAGAGTGTGAGCACAAGAGTTGAGAGTTTGGGAGGGGGAGAATAAAAGAATCTCAAACAGACTCCCTGCTGAGAGCAGAGTGCAGTTAGCAGTTAGGCTTGATCCCACCCAGGACCTGAGCCGGAAATCAAGAGTCACGTACTCAACCGACTGAGCCACCCAGACACCTGTCTGTGGCAAAAACTTTTGATTGCCTATTCAGCAACTATTTCCTCCTTTTTTAAGTTTTAGAATCCTGACTTTGTCTTCTTGGCAATACAACATGCTCAGGTAAATTGAGTCCCTCCCCTAGTACTAGAGGATGAAAAAAATAATTTGTTTTAGCAAGGTTAGCAATTACATTCCTCTTTGTTAGGGATTAGTCTAAGCCCAGGCACAAGATATGGTGATATAATTAATTGTTTAAAAGTGTAACTCTTATTATGTTGAGCTATGTTCCCTCTAAACCTATTAAAACTCTCAGCAAAGTAGGTTTAAGGTAACATACCTCAACATAATAAAGTCCATATACGAAAAACTCACAGTTAACATCATACTCAATGGTGAAAAACTGAGAGTTTTTCCTCCAAGATCAGGAATAAGACAAGGATGTCCACATTCACCACTACCATTCAAAATAATAATGGAAGTCCTAGCCACGGCAATCAGACAACAAAAGAAATGAAAGGCATCCAAATCAGTAATAAAAAAAGAAAACTTTCACTATTTGCAGATGACATTATATACATACATATATATGTATACTTATATATATTTATATATGCATGTGTGTGTGTGTGTGTGTGTATACAGAAAACCCTGACTCCTCCAAAAATCACTAGAACTGATAAATGAATTCAGTAAAGTTACAGGATACCAAATTAATATACAAAATCTGTTGCATCTCTTTACACTGATAAAGAAGCAGCAGAAAGAGAAATTAAGAAAATAACAATTTACATCAAAAATAATAAAATACCTAGGAAAAAAATTAACTAAAGAGTTGAATGACCTACAGTCCAAAACCTATAAAACACTGATGAAAGAAATTGAAGATGACACAAATGGAAACATATTCATTCCATGCTCATGGATTGGAAGAACCAATATTGTTAAAATGTCCATACTCCCCAAAGCAATCTACAGATTTAATTCACTCTATCAAAATATTTGCCACATTTTTCACAGAACTAGAACAAATGATACTAAAATTTGTACAGAAGCACAAAAGAGCATGAATAGCCAAAGCAATCATGAGAAAGATGAAGAAAGCTCAAGGTATCACAATCCCAGATTTCAAGATATACTACAGAGCTATAGTAATCAAACAGTATGATACTGGCACAAAAAATAGACATAAAAATCAATGGAACAGAATAGAGTCCAGAAATAAACCCATGCATAGACAGTCAATTAACCTTTGACAAAGGAGACAAGAATATACAATGGTATATTGGAAGATGGAAGAAATCTGTCTGGAAGAAATGGAAGAAAGACTGTCTCTTCAATAAATGGTGCTGAGAAAACTGGACCACTTTCTTACACCATGCAAAAGAATAAACTCAAACTGAATTAAAGACCGAAATGTGAGACCTGAAACCATGAAAATCCTAGAAGAAAATGTAGGCAGTAATTTCTTTGACATTGGCCACAGAAACATTTTTCTAGATATGTCTCCTCAGGGAGGGGAAACAAAAGCAAAACTAAACTGGTAGGGGCACCTGGGTGGCTCAGTCGGTTAAAGCCTCTGCCTTCGGCTCAGGTCATGATCCCAGGGTTCTAGGATCAAGCCCCTCATTGGGCTCTCTGCTTCGCAGGGATCCTGCTTCCTCCTCTCTCTCTGCCTGCCTCTCTGCCTACTTGTTATCTCTCTCTGTCAAATAAATAAAATATTAAAAAAAAAATAAACTGGTAGGCTACACCAAAATAAAAAGCCTTTGCACAACAAAGGAAAGCATTAACAAAAGGACAAGGCAACCTACTGAGTGGGAGAAGATATTTGCAAATGATCTATCCATTAAAGAGTTAATATCCAAAGCATATAAAGTATGTATACAACTCCAAATAATAAAACCAAAAAACCCCAAATAATCTGATTAAAAATGGGAAGAGGAACTGAAAAGACATTTTTCCAAAGGGGACATATAAGTGGTCAACAGACACAGGAAAAGATGTTCAACAGTTCTAATCATCAGGGAAATGCAAATGAAAACCACAATGAGATAGCAGCTTACACCTGTCAGAATGGCTAAAATCAAAATGACAAGAAATAACAAGAGTTAATAACAAGAGTCGGCAAGGATATAGAGAAAAGGAACCCTTGTGCACTGTTGGGAATGCAAATTCATTCAGCCACTGTGGAAAAGAGTAGTTTCCTCAAAAAATCTAAAAAAGAATTATGTTACCCAATAATTCCACAAATGGGCTAAATACCCAAAGAAATGAAAATACTAATTTGGAAAGATATATGCACCCATATGTTTATTGTAGCATTATTTACAAGAGTCAAGATATAGAAGCAACCCAAGTGTCCATCAAAAGATGAGTAGATAAGGAAGATATGGTAAATATACACACATGCAGAAATACTACTCAGCCATAAAAATGAATGAGATCTTCCATTTGCAATAATGTGGATGGACCTAGAGGGTATAATATTGATTGAAATAAGTCAGTCAGAAAAAGACAAATACCAAATCATTCCACTTATGTGTGGAATTTAATAAATCACCAACCAACCAACCAAACAAACAAAAAGAGACAGCCCCATCTCCTGACTCTTAAATACGGAGAAAAAACTGGTCGTTGCTCAAGGGATAGTGAGTGGGGGATGGGTGAAATAGATAAAGAGGATTAAGAGTACATTTGTCATCATGAGCCCTGAGTAATGTACTGAATTGTTAAATCATTATATTCCATGTTAATGTTAAATCATTATATACCATGAAACTAACACCATATATTAATTATATTTCAATACAAATAAAATAAGTAAAAATTGAAATCCACATTCACAGAAAAAATAATAAAATAAAATAAAATGTAATTTAAAAAAAAAAAAAAAGAGTTTGACTCTGAAGTCAGCTGCCTGGACAAGAATCTTGAGTCCAGGATTTATTGGCTGTGTAAATTCAGCCAAGTTACTTAAACTCTCTCAGCCTCAGGAATACGAAAGTACCTATTGTATAAGGATATTGTGAAGATTAAATGAGTAAATTGATATAAAGAACTAAGAGCAGTGTCTGGTAATTATTAAGTCCTTGATAAATGCTACTATTAATACTATCTGTCTAATGAAATGTCTCCTAAAAGATAAAATGCTACTGATCAAAGAGACACACTAAGAAGACATTGGTTAGCTTCTTGCTTCTGATACTACCATGTGATGCTGTGTGCGACTATGAATATCTGAGCTCCTACAGCCATCTGGTCACTGTCAGTAGGCCAAGAAAACTGCCCAGGCATCAACCAGAACCCAGACTGCTGCACTATAGATTTGTGTCTAAGATCATTTACCTCCAAACTTCTTATTTAATGAACTTCTAAATTGTTTAGCCCATGTTTCAGTGGGCATTTGGTTACTTGCAGCTAATATCACTCCCAACTGATACATAGTTATAGATGTTTGTGTAGATGAAATAAATTTATACTACATGTAAAGCTCTATGATAAATATGCAACAAGTAATAGTTATCATTATCTTATTGTTATATTTGTGTCATATATATAATTAAATATTTTACATAAATCCATACAAAAGCAACTTCTGGGTCTCAGAGCATGTGCATTTCAAACTTTAATATGTATCATCAAGTTGTCCTTCAAAGAAGTACATCAAATTAAAACAACAGAATTTTATTTTTTAAATTTATATATATATATATTTTTTTAATTGTAAGTGAAGTTAAGCATCTTTCTTATATGCATAGGGGCCATTGGTATTTCTTTTTCTGTGACTTATCTATTCATGATCTGCACCCTTTCCTTTATTGAATTCCAAGAACTTTGTATACATAAAGGAAATCATCCTTCTGTCATAGTGTGAAAATATAAATTTGCCACTAATTTTTTTCATTGTGCCAAAACTTAATTCTGTAATCAAATTATAAGCCATCATTTTCTTGCTTACAAAAACCTTTTGCACTCCAAGCTTATAAACAAAACAAAACAAAAAACAACACCACAAAAAGTATGATCCCATATAATCTTCTAATACTTTCATTTTTTAAAAACATTTGACTGGTGGATCCATTCATATTTGGTAACAGATGTAGCTTTATTCTTTTGCAAATGGCTGGCCACTTTCCCAATACAATTTTATTGAGCAATTCCTATTTTTCCATTGATTTTAGCATTAAATTTATTATATATTAAATTTTCTACATATATTTGGAACTGGATTGTCTGTCCTATCTCACTGTTCTAGTTGTATGTAATATGCTAACATCAATTGCTTAATGTAGAAATACATTTATATAGCAATTGAGTTATACCTCACTTATTATTTCTACTTTTCTGAACTTGTCTGCGTTCCCATGTGTTCATTTTCCACAAAGACTTTCCTGTCTGTTTCTCTAATTTAAAATATTCCATAGATATTTTACTTTGGATTCTATCAAATTCATTAATTTGAAAACTGACACCTTAATAATATCAAGACCTGTTCAATGATAAGGTATGCCCTTTTTATTCCTCAATAGTTTTCTTTATACAAGTCATGGTGATTTCTTGTTCAGCTTGCTACCAACTTTCTTTTTTTTTTGGTTGTTACTTAAAATGGTATCTTTTCTTCTATTATATATTTTAAACTATAATCTGAGGAAATGGAATAATTGTCCTTATGCCTTCTTAAGCAGAAGATGCCCAATATAACTTAACTTTTTCCTTTTAACACAAATTGCTAAAATTATGTAGACTACTTGACTAATGTGATAAACTGTAACAATATAAGCTATCATAATAGATACTAGAAGATGATGGATCGAATCTTTACAGGTGTGGGGGTAAAGACTACATAACCTGACACCAACATTGAACAAAGATACATTTGGCCAGTGTCATTTATGAATGTCATTGCTAAAATTAAAAATAAGTTCTTGAACTTTAAATTGAGGAGTCTTTGATCATTTCTTTAATTTTAAGCTATCCATTCTTTTACCTTTTAATGTCTTTGAAGATAAAATCACCTTATAATCCATATGTGTATTTTATAGAGTAACGTTTCTTTTTCCTATTGAAAATTTCTTTACCTTAATAATTGATGACTTCTAAGACTTGAGAAAGTATTATAATACATTCAGCCATGTAGGTTTCTCACCCTCCCACCACTCCAGGAAAGCATGAATGGTTTAGTATATTTATTAATATGATTACAGCTGTTGTTCAAAGAATAAAACATATGAATTTATTGAGGGATGTTGAAAGATTTAGATAAGATCAACATGTAATTTTTTTTTAGAAAGTTAGTAACAGGGACGCCTGGGTGGCTCAGTGGGTTAAGCCTCTGCCTTCAGCTCAGGTCATGATCTCAAGGTCCTGGGATTGGGCCCCACATCAGGCTCTTTGCTCAGCAGGGAGCCCGCTTTCCCCCTTCTCTGCCTACGTGTGATCTCTTTGTCTCTGTCAAATAAATAAATAAAATCTTTTTTAAAAAAGTAACATATTAGATAAAGAATAATCACTATCATCATAAAAATATCTTAAACCAATTACTACCATCATTCTTAAATAAGACACTACATACAAATGTTATATTAAAGTCAGGATGAAAAATGAAGTCCTTCTGTCACTGTATGGAACAAATTTTTCTATCAATTCTAGCTTAAGTCTTGTTGGATTAAAAAACAGGTATAAATGGGCAAGGGAAGAAAATATGCATTGTTTTTAGATACATTCTTCCTCTTTCTGAAGTAAGTTTTTAAGGTAAATTCAATTAAATTTTTAAAATGCAAACGTCAATAAATTCCTTATACTCTTGTAACCATGTAGTTAGGAAGTGGAAAAAATATTGTTCATGGCAACAGTAATAATTTTAAAAACCTAGGAAACAAACTTAAAATGAGTAGGAACAAACTGAAGAAAACCAAAAAACTGGTAAAGACAAAAGCAACTTAAAGACATGAGGAATCGTATTACTTCTTTATATAGAAATCCCAGGTATGTCACATATATGATTTTAAGGCATTTAGAACCTTCAAATATTTAATAGCTTTCCATTCTTGATTCTGATATCAGGGCTTAACAGCTTACTACTTAGCTGACTCATTATCATTTGTCTGTGCTCACCCATTTTTGTCTATTAATGTTAGCATTACACTTTTGCTTCTGTCTTTTGCCTTAGAGGAAGAAAAATCAAACTGTACAATTTCCCCAATACCCTTAGAGTAGCATACTCAGTGTAGCTCTAACATTGGATACAATGGGTGACCCAGAGAGAGCGCTTTGTTGGATGACATGTTTTCAACATGGCAGTCTGACATTCTCTAGGATTATAGGCATTACACAGGGCATTCTTTGTGTCCTAATCATCATAGCTGTTTGCTTTTTTTCTCTTTTGTCACTTGCTATTTTCCACTGTCAGAGTGTCTACTGGTTTCCATGCCATGTTTCTGCTTCTAATTGATGTCACCATGCTGATCACCATCCTTCTCCTCCGCATGTTTTGTCGCATTTTGCAAAAGGCAGGCTTGATATTTCATCAAAGGGCTCTTCCCATCCATGCGGTAGCTTTTATCAGCTGCATTTGGGGTTGTGCTGCTTCTTGGCTGCTAAAAAGTTTCATGTATTTTTCCAGCTATTTATGCGTTTGAAGGTTTTCTGGGAGTATGGCTATTCTAGAAAGCTGAATTCTGGACAGTAAAAGCTTGCATGGAATTGTTTTTACAGGTAAGAAAAATGCAATTTTTATTATAAATAGAACCAATGTGTTCATTGGTATCTGGACTTAATTAAGAATGATTTGAAGATGAAAAATCCAAAGGATGTGTAAGAAGCGTATGGAGGCTAACCTCTTGTAGAAAGAATTATCTGCCAGCCTATCATGTTGGACACTTTGTACAGTTAATTCTTATTATTCAAGGTATTTATGTTCTATAAAGTCACCACAACTGCTAAATTAGAGAATTTGGAACCATTGCTCCAATGGGAAATACAGGGTTAGGTTCCTGGGAGCCTCTGTCACAGTGTTTTTGTCAACTAATCAATACATAGCCTTGTTGTATGGGCGTTTTTATCTAAAGGCACCTTATTCAATATATATTGTTCATTGTTCATTGATTTATTGACATTGAAGTCACGGCCAACAGGACAAAACAGGACTATAACTCAGACCTGAGGGAAGCTTATTTAATGCATCCATTTTCTCCAAAAGGCACATCCCAGCCTTCTTGCACTTAGCAACCCCAGACCAGCACTTTAACACTACACTTGGACACGTGGAAGCCAGTTTGTGAAGCAGTGAAATTACCAACAAAACAACAACAACAACAACAACAAAAATCCAAAAACATGGCAGTAAATAGACCACGGATGGACAGTTGTTCACAGAACGAGGGCTGAAACAAGAAGGCAGAACATAACCTTCTTTGACTTCAGGTGGGAACGTGTAACAGGTAACTCAAATCTTTTACCACTTCATGCACATCCATAAATGACCAGGAAAGTGTCATGAGCATTGATTTTGGAGTTACAAATACATTTTTGGCAAGTAGGCTAATTCGCAATTACTGAAATAATGAATAATGAGAATCCTTTACATTTGGATTTTTATTTAATATTTTAAAAAACTCTCAAAGATAAATATTGGTATCCCCAACCTACAGATGAGAAAGTAGAGATATAGAGAAGCTTCAGAGTAGAAAAGCTTCAAGAACATGTTAATAATATGTGGTGCTTTGTTCATTTAATTCTAAGACCCTAATTCTTCCCATGACAGTTCTCCAAATATGAATAATGACCTTCTAATTCATTTTCTTTGAAGAAACTTGAATCTACTTGCCACATTTAAAATAGGGTGCATGATTATCTAAAAACAATAAAATAGTGATCTGTGTCATTTTATTGGGCTTCTTGTAATCTTTGTAAATATTTATAGCAATAATATTCCCTCTTAAGTTTCTGATTTTCTGTTTGGAAGAGTTCAAGAATTTAATTATGGAAAGACAAGAATTATGACCGTAGTTCTTAACTCTGGCTTCACATTGGAGTCCACTGAGAAGTTAAGTGAGGAGATATGAATGTCTGTGGGTGAGACCCAAGCATCTGTAGCATATGTAAAAACAGTCCAGGTTATCTGAATGTGCGGCCAGGTTGAGAGTCATTGAACAGCAGGGAATGCAGAAACCAGCCAAGCCTACTTACTCCATTTTCCTCAATATGGAGTCCTGAAAGGTATGGAAAGAAAGGTAAAGATCTATCATAGAATTATAAACCTGGCTGAATAGTGGTGTAAATGATAATCTAATACTATTGAATTAAACAGAAAGAAGAACCTTCTGATTTGGAATTGAAAGATCCATCCCTCCTTTTTTCTCATCTTAGATTAAGACCTAAGTATGGGTCTTTGGTAGAAGATTTACAATCATATCAACATGGAAGATAAGATTCCCTATCAGTATAAATGCTCTAGGGCAAGAACTATAGCTATTTTGCTTGCCACTCAATGTCCAGAGCCCATCCTGGAAAAATGTAATTCTCACCAAATATGTATTGAATATATTAGTAATGCATCACACTGATCTGAGAATGAGTGAGACAGGGACATTTAATCCTTGATTAATTCTCCATTCATTTATTCATGGACAGTGTCTCCTTCTGTCCAGGCATGCCCCCCGTGTCTCTGTTTACTGTGCAATACACATACAAGAGAAACCACCAAGAAACTTTCACTGCCGTTGCGTGGACAAGGCATATTAAATTTTAGGAATCCATATTAAATAATTATTTTAACAGCACCACAGTGAATCACAAAGATAATAAGTATTGCTGTTGGGAGTGTTTAGGCAAAGCTTTACAGAGGCATAGGGTTCCTGGAGAACCTGCAGGCTCTGCACAGAAAAGAGCAAGTCCATCAAAGGAACATTCAACACAAGAAGGAGACGCTAGTGGCTTCAGCTCTACTCTCTACAGGCCTTGCTAAGAAGGAGTGAGCCTTTTCTCCGGGGTTGGGAAGAATGCGTGGGTTCCAGCAAAGGAGCACCAGCAGTTAATTTTCTCTGCTATTTGTGATTTTTATTTTCATCGTATATTTGAAGAGCCTCTATTATTTCCTGTGGAGTCAAGTTTCTTTTTATGTGCAGATTCCATCGCACATTAAGCATGCTTACATGCGGATAGCTTCAGGTTACAGTTCTATTGGAAGTTTTTCTATGTAAAGAGCGATTCAGCCTTGATTTAAGAAAATTTCTCATTATCTTGCATTTTCCTTGTAAACTGATCTTCCCTCAATTATACCTTGCCAGGTGTATGGGCATGTTTATCTGCTAAGAAGACAGAATTATTTTTACCATCCCCTTTCCTAGCCAAGGAGAACTGCAAGTGATAAGTATACTTGAAGAGCTAGTCTCTCCGTGTTCCGGGAGCTCCGCACTACAAACTCCGTGTCCAAGGAGTATGAGGCTCCTGTATGTTTCACTACTTAAACAGTTTTGATTGCTGCCCTGTGTGGTGAATTGATTTAAAACCAGATTCATCGTAGCTGGACTGAGGGTCCCTCAAAAATACTTCCACTCACTGATGGGGAACAGCAGTATGCATATATATCTAAAGTCTGAGACAAAGCAGAGACCAAAATGACCAATCCCTTAAGTAAATGAGACACCAATGAGCCAACAGTATGCCAAGCCAGTCCTTGAATCTTTGTTTGGAACTTGCTTTCTTTTGAGATGTGTGGGACACAAGCTCCATGCCAAGTTTTTGAGTATTACTATTATTATTATTATTTCAGGTAATAGTGAGGGCCACAGGAGCAGTCTACCTTGGAGGTGGATCCAAAAAGGCCCTAGCAAGGATCTCTGCGCATGCCTGACTCCAAAGTCCTAAGCATTATCTAGCTACATAACGCCACAGTTGCATCTTTAGCATCCCCAGGAAAGTGGAGAGGGGTGGGGGTTTTAAAGAAGAGGATAAGGGTAGGTAGGGGTTGGGGAGGGAGACTGGGGAATTCCAGAGCCTAGCACAGACTTCAAAGTCCTATCTATGCCTGCTAATCTCATAATGTCCTTGAACTCCTCCACAAACAGCTGCACTTGTGAGTAAAACTCTTAACCCTTAATGTACTAGTACCCTGCAAACTCAGGAAACCACACAAGGGCCAGGTGGCATATCTTGTGAAAACAATGGATTGTGTTTTCTGTTTTTCTTTCTCATCATCTCAGCATTAACTGAGTAACCTTCTACCTGCAAAGTACCGTTTAAACGGAGTAGGGAATTCCACATTTAAGAATTATTTCCTGACTACCAGGAGTTATAGTTTTTCAGTGAAGATAGAGCAGTATATGTGTAGCAAAACATGATTCAGAAAATAAGGTTATGAATATTAGGAGTAAGATGGGATCACCATCAATGTGGGAAATGAGGGAAGTGTTCCAGTATTTAAGCAGGCCATTCTTGAAGGACACACAGACTTCTCATTGACCAAGGTGTGTTCAGGCAGGAGCAAGATGGCGTGGTTGCAAGGAGCAAGGGAGTGACTGGGTCCAGCTGGGCTGAAGGAAAGTTTCACCTGGGGTGGCAGTGATTGATAAAGCTGAGCAGGGGGGTGGGAGCCTAACTGTGTAGAGTAATGAAGTCATTCTCATTAAGAAGCACATAGTAGAAAGGATGCTTTAGGAAAACAATTGCCTTGTTGGTATGTGGTATAGTTTGCGGACAGGAGAAGATAGGGTACACAGTGCAGTTTGCAGGGTATGAATGATAATCCTACACATTTGTGTAGAACTTCACTTTTTATGAAGTGCTTTCATATTTAACTTTCTTAATACAATAAATAAGGGAAACTGGGGCTCAGAAAATTTCATGGCTTTCTTGGCAAAACCAGAACTCAAATACAATTCTGATGTGGTTCTACAACCAGGGATTTCTTCTAATTTACTACAGTCCCTACGGTTCCATTAGGGGCTCAAATCTGTGAACTGAGGTGGTGGCTGGGGGAAAAGGAAGGAGAGATGAATTTGAAAGAGGTTGTAAAGAAAGATCACCGAGTCTTGGTGACTGATATGCAGGACATGACTTGTAGGGGAAGAGAACCATCTAGACTCAACTTCTGATTTCATTAAGCCCTTATTGAACATTTCTCTTTTCTGAATTCCTAGAATACATTGTCTAAACTACATATCATTCAGTTTATTCCTTCCTAATATGTTCTCTCATTGTTTTTGGAATGTTAGTCTTTTATCTTCAGGTCTAAGACTACCCAAACATGAAACATTATTTTATTTTTGTTATATTCCCCATATCAATTAGACCGTTACTGGAAAAACACAAATAGATTTATTAATGATGCTCTCTTGTGAGTAATATATAACTTTTTTAGGTAATAATTGAGCCAAACATGTACATCATGGAAAGGAGGGAGCATACAGAGTAACAATACTGATTAAGAGATGGATTGATAAAATGTTGACATATTATGATTTTTCCAGATCTAAAAGAAACTAATGTTTGGATAGTACTCATTCATCTGTCACTATCTCAGAGTTTCATTTCCCAGAGGTACTAAGGGTGAAGATTAGCCCTCTGTTTTTGTTTTTGTTTTTGTTATACAAGGCTGCATTGTATCACCGCTTGGATTATAGTCATTGATTCATTTAGCAAACATTAATGGATGCCTCCTATGAAATATGTACTGTCCCACAGAAGTGAACTAGCACTCTGAAACTCTAGCCCCTCCTGGGGGTAGTGGGATGGGTGTCTTTGGGACTGGATAGCAAGGCAAGAAGACCTAAACTGAAACAATTAGAAATGCTACTCTCAATAGTATATCAGAAAATGTTTAGCAGACAGAGGGAGTACAAAATTACAGAGAGGAACATCAGAAAGGGTGCCAAATCTAGTAAAGAACATGGCTAGAATATCAGATAGTAGCAGGAGGTCTGACATAGAAGAAGATCCACCAAAGATAAACTAGGATTGAAAAAACGGGGCAGGACATGGAAAGATCCTAAGTAATAGCCTTACTCTAGAACATTCCTTAGGTGTCAAGATTCACAAAGCAAAAGCAGTTTAACTCTGGTTTAAAGGCTTCAGTCAGAACAGTCATGAGTGGATTAGGAATCAGACAGAATAATTTCCACCAGCAGAAGTTCTTTAGGACAGGATCCTTGTTTATTTCATGTCTGTATTCCTGTCCCCTATACTTGTATCTTACTAACTTTTTGATGGTTCATAGTTTACAGTAAAGGAAAAGGAACATGCATATTCACCTCCTCATGTTATTAACATAACACTTTGTCTGAAAATTATTAATAAGATCCTAAACAAGAAAATAGCACACAATTATAAACACATTTGCTGGCACGCAGTAAACAAAGAACAGATGCAAACATTACTGCTCTAATGAATCAACAATGCAGTAAGATCAGAACTAACTTCCAGATGCTTTTAAAGTTCCTTATAACATGTCAGCAAATTTGAATGTCATTTTCATGTTTTCCAGAGGGAAGTATGATCTGAGCAGACTCGAGATGCAGCAGAGTAAAAGAAATATTAATCTGAATTTACAGCTCAGGTCAGCGCTGTACTAGCCTTGCTGTTTGGTGAATTAATTAATTCCTTCAAGTCTCATTTTCCTAATCTGTACAGTGAAGACACAAAAAAAAGGACTGTTTTACCTATGTTCCAATGTTATCGTCAAGACAAAATGAGTTAATAAATGTGCATTTGAAAATGAAGGTTTTCTGTGGTACAAACCACTATATAAATGCATGCTACCTGAGTCAGTTGGGAAGGAAATCAGCAATTAGTGAGTGGGGCTCAACTATAGGTGTGTGTGTGTGTGTAATAATAATGTACGTGTGCATGTATATATATATAATATATATTAGATTTATATTGAGCACCTTCTATGTACTAGGCAGCATATTTTCAAATCTGAAGTCAGCAAATGCCACTCGGCCATGAGTTCCTATAGGGCCAGAATCTTTTCTTGGATGAGACGCTGCGGTGCTTTTTGCATCACAAGCCCCTCCCCAGGTGGTTCTGATCTTACCTATGGATTGGTATGTGGACATGTTGGATGAGGTTGTGCAGCATGACTATCGTGGGCTAGGTCTCTAGAATAAAGGCAAACTTAAAAAATAAAGCCTAAAAAATAAAGACTCCTTAATGAATACAATTCCCATCGGGGTCCACTCCTGAATCCTGCACTTAACTACCAACGTCTCCTTGCACAAGTCAGTTAACTCAATGCTAGAATTCTCTGCATGATTGCTGGCAGGATAAAATGTCACCGGGCTTGTAAGTGTTGAGCACTGTGCTGACACGTCACAGGTGCTCAGTAGACGCTATCTGTGCTGGTGGTGGTGGTCGAGAAAGGACAGCAGGGGCTAATAATCTGGTTTCCAACCTCTGTTTTATTACCTGGGGATGGTAAACAGCTATGTTTCACAAGAAGTACTTCAGGGTAGCCTATCCTTTTTCAGGTACCTTTTTTCCCAGCCAAGACTCTGAGCTGGTGTGGAAAGAAGTTTTAAGAACACACTACTAGCCCTCACCAATTTATTATGGAAACTGCCTATAGGAACTATTTTGTAGCAACATTTTTGAAAAGTTGTAGGCATTTGGCTCCTATGAAAGTGAACTGCCATCTGTTGGTCCTGCAAGCGTTTGCACAAGAAAGAGTTGTAGCACTTTCTTTGATGACTTGCGGGCCGGTGCCCTCTTTTTTCTTTTTTTTTTCTTTTTTCTATTTTTGCGAAGGTCTCTGAGGGAAGCCCCTTCCTGTGCAGGTTGGATGGTCGTTCTCCTGTCAGCTGATAATGTTCCAATGGCTCGTGCAGTTCAGCTTTGAATGACTCAGTGTCATCTGTGTCAGGCATTTATTTTTAGTACATTTTGCCCCACAGATACATCTCCGAGACGTGTCTCTTCCATCTGTCTATCCGGCTCAATGCTTCTGTTTAAGTGACACATAAAGCTTTTATCCAATTCTTTATACCTAAGCCTTTCCATAGCCCTTCTCTTCCTTATGCCATCGAGACAGCCGCACAGAGCTACAGGATTGACCGTTTATTCACATGTATAACTGGGTTCCTCGTGGCCATGACTTCAGTACTATAAAAACATGTTAAAAAGAGGCCCCATGAACGTACACAGACATGCATGCATGTATGCACAAGTACACACTTTCATGCAGAAATACGTCTCCATCTATGAATATCCATGTGGATGTATTTTATATATATATATATAGCATCATCAATATTATATTATCATGTTAAAATAGACACCTAAAAACATATATATACATGTTTTCATTTAAAGAGAAATACATTTTTATATATACATATACATGATATATGTTTTGATCATCAAGCAGTTTTACATTCTTCTTGTGTTTTCTGTTAGGTTGTATATTCCTGAAATTGTGCAGAATAGGAACATGTAAATGTGCAGAAAGGAATATTTCAGCCACCATCCCTTGGTCCCTGCTTTGGGATGAAATGTTAAATCTACTTTTGTAGTTATATTACACTTCGGGGAGTGTTCCGCTGCTTCTCAGCTGTGCTATATAAGAAGCCAAGGCCATCTTACAATCTGTAGAATAATTTAGGCTATTTGGATCCACGGCATAATTGGCCTCCATGAAGGCTGACAGTGCTGACTTCCTTTGTCCACAACTGGGTGTGCTCAGTGTGAGTTCTGATCTAGGAAAACTCCGTTTAGTCCAACTTTAAAGATTAAAAATGAGTGAATTTAGCTTTGTCTGCAACTGACCAGGCTGATTTAAGAATTCATGTGTTTCTATTTTCTTCTCTTTCTTTTTTATCCACGTGCTTTGTCACTAAAACATCAATATGCCCATGTTCATTGGGAATATTAAATATTTTTGCATGCCATTGCACATGGAAAAAATACTCAATACCTCTTAAGTGTATCTTCCATAACTTATCAGGCATTTCATCTGTCAGCCTGAAAAATAAAGACCTTCAATGAATATAATTCCAATCAGGTAATCCTGCTAGTTCAAAGTGAGCTTCAAGAGCCCTTGACAGACCCCAGCAGAACCAGCTCACTGCATGAAAAACAAACCACACAATTGTGTTTTTATATACACATTGGTAAGTGTTGACATACCATTAAATTGTTTTAATAGGACCTACTTAGGAAAGTGTATATCTTGGTAGTTAAAACCTACTACATTGTGAAGTACACATTATATGCAAAATATTGCTCTCATAGGAAAATTTTAATTACAATGTTTAGACTTCAGAGCCAAACTACGTTGCTTTGCCTTGTCTTTGGGAAACCTATACTAAGCTAAAATGGTACCTGTCATTGAGTCAGCAGTGACGAGGAAAAAAAAAATGATCACCTGGGGATTTAGCAGAATATGGAGGGTGTAGGTTGCCGCACAATTAACCACAGTTCTGCTTGATTATTCTTGGTCACAGCTGCAGTCTGGATGAAACGTAAATGCCGACTTTTTTAGTCTCTGAAAATCCTATTCTGCCATGAAATTTGTTTACCACAGCTTTCTCTCAGAGAAGATGGTGGATAGTGATACATTTTTCAGCTAGTGACATATTTTGCCAAAGGGGACACGTTTGCCTAGTGAATTAAGTAAATCCAGTCATACTCACACAAGCGGTCATTTCCTTTCATTCTTATCCTGGAGTTGAACTCCCTGGCTGCTTTTGTCATCATATCCAAGAAAATGAACGTGTGGCCCTATGTATGAATATGGATCATGGATCAGTATATCCTCAGCCCCTTTGGGCTTAGAGAGAAATACTGTGGTCCAGAATTATGCTGTCCACAGAACATTTCCAGTATCGCTACAGCAATTTGATTCTCTTTTTTCCAGTCTAAAAATCTTGAAATGCCATCCGACTTTTCTCATTCCCTCGAATGATGGTACTAATGTTCATAAGTGTCCTTTTCTTATTTACAAGTGGAGATAGTTCCAAATGTCCTCATTCAGTTCTCACGTCCAGGAGGGCATTATTCCCTCAAACATCCTTCTTGAGACTTCTGGCACAAAACTCTCACCTGCTCTGCCACCCCCTGGGAGCCAATCTGCAGGTAAGTTAGTCTATGTAAAGAGCAGATGGAAGAGAAGGCCAGGGAGGGAACAAGGCAAAGAGCAACTCTGGAAGATGCTATTGGTTTCTAGATGTTTTGTGAATTACACATGGCAGCATACGCTTGTTCCGGTGTCTTCAGAGAGAAAGAGAACTGGTCCCTTAAGTTGGAAATTGTTTTGCAGTGATGACAATAGCAACGACACAACAGATGAGAAGAAGAAAATAAAAGGGAGAGCTTCATTACCCACAACTTGACTGTGTTCTTAAAGATGTTTCCAATAAGGGGCTAAAGCGGCACATAATTTAGCCAAGTTTCCCTTTTCCTTCTTGTTTGGATTATCGAAGCTGCAAGCAATGAGCCAGATTTGGAACCCAGCCAGGTCTCTGACAGCGTCCCAGCACCCATGTGCTTACTTCACTGTGGTCAGGCTGATCTCAACATCTTCACCAGAGTGGATGTTCTTTTGTTGTCTTGGAAACAGATGTGTTTGCCCTTTTAGAGACACATGGATCAGCATGTCGTGTCCCTGAAAAATCTCCAAAATGCTAATTTTAGTCTCCCTCCTAATGCAAGTAAGCTTCATTTAGTCATTCAAGACTAACTCAGGCCTCCAAAAGGAAACACCTACAGTCAATGGGAAAAGGAAAGGCCCAAAAAGATGCTTGCATTGTTTCCATGACCCACCAATAGAAACTATTTGATGTGGAAGAGCCGTCCTTACTATGAGTAGAACGCTGGAATTAATTCCATCAAACCGTATAGTTGACACAATCCACTTTTATCATAATTAAATACTTTTACTTAAATGATACAACATTATCCATGACATAGTGATTTTTGATGCCAACTGGGTATTAAATGTATGCCTTTAATATCTGTATGTCATTTTCACTCATTTATCAACCATGCATTGACTGAGGATTTACAATATGCCAGGAAACTGATTAATTGTCTAAAAGTTTATGATATTTGCAGGAATAAATATTAAGTAGGAGGATAAGGCATGGTACAAATATTTTGATCTTTGAATGTATTCACTACTTCATAGCAAATAAAACAGAAAGGCTGGAGTGAGACAGGCATAGGTAATTTTTAAAAGCCCCCCACGTATAATCAGGGATGAGGGTAGTCTAGACCAGGGGGGATTAAAGGACTGCCTTCAAAAACATGCTTTCCAACCTTGCTTATAATCAGTGTTGCCATCTCCCAGAAGCTTGTTCTGGATGCAGAATCCCAGGCCCCATGATAGATCAACTGAACTGGAATCTGCATTTTCATAAGGTCCCCAGGTGATTGGCAAGTGCGTAGACATTTGAGAAGACTTATTCTACCACGTCACACACCACAGCTGGATTCCATATTTGAAGCCTATAACTTAGCCTTGCCACCTTCCTCCTTCAAACCTGCCTCTGAGGCTTTACTGGAGACACTGAGAAGCTGCACTATACGGGCAAGACACATTTTCTCTCTCTGTAGGATCTTCCGGAGCAGTGGGATGCTTTAAGTGGCAGAGAGAGCCAAGTCCATTCATGGAACTAGTCCACAACATGTTTTTCACCAGAGAAGCAGAGGTCACATGTGCAAAGTAATAGATTTAAGCTTCTGCACTCACTGTGTGTGGGGTATTCATGGGACACTGTCTTCTTGTCAATACAAGTGTGATGACCTAGAAAAAGACATCGCACATATTTGACTCAAAATATTCCAATCGCCTTTTCCTGATGCGCTTGGGGAATCCTGCCTGGTCATTGGACTGTGCAGCAATGCCCAGCCTTGTCCCTATTTCTGTCTGTCTGTCTTTCTTTCTCCTTATTTCCATCTCCAAATCTACCTCTCACAATATTGAACTACTCTGCCATTTTCCAAGCATTATTTGAGGTGGTTCACAGCAAAAGCCCAGGATAAAAATCACATAACACCCAAGCCCTCCTGCCTTACTGCCTTGTGCTAGCTCTCCTGGAATAGCCTTTTCCACCATTATTGCATATTCAGCCCCATCTCCCAGAGGGCATGGTCCATTCTCTCGCTGCTCTGCTGCTTTGTCCCCTTTGCGCTCTCTCAGTCCTTCCCTCTCTCTCTCAATGACTCCTGGCTGAACCGCTCCAGGCCTTCTGAAACCTGGTGCCTCCTCTCGGATTGCTGCACTGCTCTATCTAGTTATGTGCATGTCTTGCCTCTCCCACTAAACAGAGAAGCCTTTGAGGGTAAGCCTTGTGGCTTTGGGTGCTCAAAAAGCCACGCACCCTGCTGTACTCACAGTGGCTCCTCAGCAGCTAGGCATTCGGGGTGTGTGTGTGTGTGTGTGTGTGTGCGCGCGCACGCACGCCTTTCTGTGTCTGTCACAGGGGGAAGAGGATTAGAAAAAGCACTGAGTTCTGAGTCAAAAAATCACTGTGTTCTCTAATGACCTTTGTCAATATATTTAAACTCTGCACCCTGCTTTATTCCTGTGTAAAAGGAGGAGGTTGCCCTAGTCATCTCCACGTTTCTTTCCAGCTCAGACTTGCTCCATTTCTGTTAGTATTGTCAGATAAAGCCTCTGCTGGCACTGGCTGCTTTAAAATCCACTTTAATAGGCACATATCTGTGCACAGAACAATAATGTCCATTATTTTGTCTCTAAAATAAAAAAAAAATCTGATCCTTTTTCTAAAATACCAAAAGAGAAAACATTATCCCCAAGTTAGGTAGGCTGACTCCATTAAGAAGGCTGGGGACAGATCATGATTAATTTGGTAAACATTTACTGCATAGCTCTAAGGACCAGACACTGTGCGGAGCCCTAGTGAAGCAGCCCTCAAGGCTTAGAGGGGGGATGGTAGTACAGTACACTCTGGTCCACCTTAGAGGGACACACAGCACCCTCAGACAGTAGGCATCCTGGCAATGATCAGAGACGTTGACGGTTTTATTGTGTTTTATATAGAGTTAGTAATACCAGTGGTCAGGATTGGGGAGCACCGTGTCTCACAGCCGAGGGAGTGGTGGGTACAGACACGAGATAGGGGGAAACAAAAGCAGTTCAGTACAGCTGAAAGGCCAGAAGATATAGAGGCAGACAGGGCTGAAGAGGAGCAGGGAACAAAGTCCTGTCAACCTGATTCCTGGCTAAGGAACGGGAGTTCAGGTGGGACAAGCCAGGGGGAATTCCCTCTTCCTCACAAAGGGAGCTGCATATCCCCCCAAACTCCCAGCCAAGGATTTTTTGGAACAACTCAGCCAGCCGGGTCTAAGCCTTGCCAAGAGAAGGATTCCGTTAACCTTAGCCCATACCAATTACTCTCAGAAGTATGAGGCAGAAATTAGGGACAGAAATTTTGGAAAAGGTGGAGAGAGCAAGGAGAGAAAAAGAGAGAGAGAGAGAGAGAAACACAGAGAGACAGAAATAGGGACACAGAAAAGACAGAGACATTCCTAAGGCTACACAAACAGCAAATAACAGACCCAGGATTCACAGATAGATCCTCTGCCAACAAGCCCAATTTTCACTCCTTTTTAGCCTCCAACTTTGAAAAGAGTCCATGTGTTTTTAAAAATCTGCTTAAAGTCATGATATTTCTCTAAGTGGCTCTTGTTTCCTGCTGTCCTTGCTGCTCAGCACGGCCACTCATTATTTCACCCTTCTCCCCGAGCTGAGCTGTGTAAACATGTGGGAAGGGGATAAAGAGGGATGGATACTGCAGCTGCCCTCAGGGCCAGGAGAAGCTGTGGGGACCTGGGGCAACTCCTCCCCCCTCCCACTCTGCTCCATTTAACTTGGCTTTGAAAAGGCAGACCATTGGGGACCACGTTTTTATCACCAGTGACTTCCTTTCCCAAGAAATGTGAGCCCCGTGGATATGAAGAATAATTGGTGAAGTACTTTGAGATTTCTTGAATATAAAGGACTGTGTAGGTGTGCAACATTATTATTACCACTTTCTGTTCAAGAAGTGATCTTTAAAAAAAAAAAAAAAAAGGTATGTAATTTTCAGCTTTTCTCCCAGACTGGCCTATGGCCATATTTAACATTAATATCATATTCTTTTGGGTGCATATAATTAGGATGTTTTTTATGACTAGTTAACTCTTGAGTTGAGAAGTGTATTATGTAACATCATCTTTTCTCCATCACTAAGCAGCAGAGAGGCAGAGGTAGGTAACCCTGATGACCTTCAGTGCATAAAGGAGAGGAGAAAATATCTGCACTACATCAGAGAAGGCTGCTAAGACAGTTATTTGAAAAGATACCATGAATGTCTAAAATTCTTTTCAATTAATAAAGTGATCCTTTAGGTACACTGGAAGACTTTTCAGGGGGGTACTGATCTCTTATTTGTGAGGGAATCACCAGTTTCACTAGAGTATAAGACATTTCTTTGAGCCCCCTCTGGGCTCAGATAATTTCATGAGTTCACTCTAAGGTGGAGTTGGGCAGGATTTCAAGGGTTGCTCCAAAGCCAGAGCAAGCTTTTGAAGATAACAGACATAATTGTATCTTAACGACAGTCCTAGTTCTTTATATATCCTTTTCCTGAGACACCTTGGTTCATCCCATCTGCAAGGATTTCCCTGCAGATGGTGAGATGACTTGTACATGGGAATCTCGCCTCAGTCCCAGCCTGTTTGTTCCTCACACTGTGAATTATCCTTGGTGTCCAATATTTCTTAAAAGAAAAAATTACACATGCTTTTTTAAAAATAGACCTTATTTTTTAGAACAGTTTTGGATATGCAGAAAAATGTAAAAGATAGTTACCGAGACTCCCCATATATTCCTGCACCAGTATTCCTCTATTATTAACAGCTTATATTATTATATTTGTTATGTTAATAAATCAATATTGACACATTATTGTTAAGTAAGGTCCATAGTTTACTTAGATGTCCTTAGTTTGTTACCTAATGTCCTTTTTCTGATCCTGTCCAGGATACTAGATTACATTTAGTTATCAAGTCTTCTTAGGCTCCTCTTGGCAATGGGAGTTTCTCAGACTGTTATTGATGACCTTGACAGTTTTGAGGAGTGCTCATTAGGCATTTTGAAGAATGTCCCACTATGGGATTTATATGATGGTTTTTTTTTTTTCCCATGATAATATTGAAGCTCTGGGTTCTTGGGAGAAGACCACACAGATAGAGTGCCATTTTCATCACATGATATCAAAGCACAAACTATCAACACGATTTATGACTGTTGATGTTGGCATTGATCACCTGGCTAAGGTGGTACTTGTCAGGTCTCTCCACTGTAATAGTTACTCTTCCTTCCCATCCCCTTTTCCATTCTGCCTTCTTCATAAGGAAGTCACTGTGTGCAGCCCACACCAAAGGAGTGGGGAGTTATGCTCCCCCTCCTTGAAGGTGGTGTATCTCCATAAATTACTTGGAATTTTCCTGTGTGGGAGATTTGACTCTTATTTCCCATTTATTAATGTATTCAGTCATTTATTTATAACATTATGTGTTCATGAATATTTATTTTATTTTGGGGGCTGTAATTCCATACCACTTTATTTATTTTGTTATTCAAATTATTCCAACTTTGCCCATTGGGAGCTCTTTCAGTTGGGTTCTGTGTCCCCTTTTTTCACTTGTTTTAAGCTTGTCCTTATTTTCTGGCCCTACAACAGGCTCCAGATTCACCTTGTACACATGCTTTTTATTGGGGAAAACATCTGGTCACCAGCAGTTGTCCCTTTAAAGAGATTTGTCCTCAACCTTTGAGTGAGTCTGAGAGTAGATGTAGTTTAAAACCCCATGCTGACTGGTACCTTGTAGAAGCAGAACTGTAGCCTCCTAACTGAGAAAGTGGCCCCAGCTCCACGTGTTACTGTGTGTGGATGTGAGGGTAGATGGCACAGACAGGCAGGTGACTGGACAGAAAACTATCAGAAGATCGCAGCCCAGGGCCACTTCTCTTCCTGAGACCAAGTCCTATTTTCTCAAGCTCAGAGGGCTGATCATTCGCAGCTGGGAGCAACCACGTAGACAACCTGATCCATCTGCTCACAGAACATCTGAGTTGAGGCAGTCAGTTTTTAAAGACATTTAGGGGCAATCTTTAGTTTAGACAGGAGCGAGAAATAGGGAGAGCAGAGAGAAGCATCTCCTTGGCGTCATGTGCCAACTGAAATTAACAACTAATGAAAGCAGATTGTATTTAGCAGATTTTAATATAAATTAGGTTAATGGTGACACATTTGAAAGAGTGCACTGAAAAATCAGTCTGTAATAACAAGCTAACAGATGTTGGCATTTTTATTATTAATTATACATTTCATTATCATCTGATTATTGTCAAACATCATTGTACAGAAAAAATCGTATAAATGATTCATACACATTTGTTACGTTGTTAAGGGGTGCTAGTGTCTGTTTTATTAATGCAGTGACTTGAATATTCTAATATCATTCCAAAAATCTTAAGTTTAATTAAGACTATTGAGGCATACATAATGTGTAACAATCATCTTTAGCTGTGCTTGTCATTGGCAGATCTGAAAGAATTTCCCATCCTGATTTGTCTTATACCCTTCTAGCCTCTTCAGTGTAAGACCTATAGTGAGGAGGCTCAGGTTCTCAGGGAATATTACTAAACAAATATAATGGCATCATCACATACCATATCATTATTTCTCAAAAAGATCCCATAAGAGAAACTGGTATGAACCTGCTGTTCTAGAGCCTGGGGAACACAGAAATTGAGTGTTTGTCTTATATAAGGAAAATGAAATTAAGAAATGGGCAGCATAAATAGCCAGTGACCAGACCAGTACAAATTTCAGGGTGGGTTGTTTGTTTTTTCTCAGATAATCTTGGTCAAATCTGCTTATACAATATATATCCTACTGATAGTCTATTTGTACCCAGAGCATAACCTTTGTACTTGGATATCATTCTGGTTATGCTTTGTTGAATACTTCAGACATATTAGGGGCTGTAATGAAGTCTTGCGATGCATGGTTTTTCTGGGACTCACATTAGGCAAGTAGTTCCTTGACTGTATTGGAGTGTGGGTCATTGGTGAAGATTGCAAAGCATGGTGTGGAAACTCCCTATGTTTCCCTCCACAAAGAACTGGTTATAGAGTTGGAGATGATTAGCAGAAAGGACAGCTTATATTTGGCTAGTGGGCAAATACTTATTTGCATAATTGAAAGGTTCTAAAAGCCCTTCTGAAAATATCTTCTCCCAAAAGCTTATCATAGCATCATACCTGTTTATAACCTGATCTGTGATTCTCAATGTGAAAGTCATTCCCCTTGGAAAACTGATAAGATGCCAGTGACAGAAGGGGAGTGTGAAATGTTCCCATTTTTTTGACCACAGAAGGCAGCTCATGGGTTCTCTGCCATTGATACACAAGGGAAAAATTGTGCCCTGTATCAGACAAATGATTTACCTGGGAACACTAACCGGGTTCTAAGAACATGGAACAGTGGATGGGCCAGCCAAGCAGCTGCCCATGATTCCCAGTCCACATGGGGCGATGGAGCATGAACAGAAATAAAACAAGGTTCAAAATATTACATCAATCAGAACCTCTCAGGGAGAATGCTGTTTGGGGTAGAAAGGTGTATTTTATTAGCTGCTGAGGTATAAGTAAAGGTCTTCTGGAGCATACTCTAGTCACGATAGGTGGCAGCTACACTACTTTTCTAGAGGACGTGCTCAGATCAAAGAGGACCTTTTGTTTCTCCGAGAAGACATTAAAAAATAGTAATAATAATAATGCGTCCAGAGCTGAGTTGCTGAGCATCATTAATGGGGTGTGAGCCGGGGCTCCCTTCTCTGTCCTTCTCTCAACAGCACTGAACTCATTCTTACTTCAGGCTCAACCGCTATTTCACAAACATCGAGTTATCTGGGCTTCAATTTATTAACCTGCTAAGTGTGCCCACACATCTCAGCCAGGCCTACAATAGCCATGAGCAGGGATGGGCCTAATGAAAAATAATTAGAGAAACCTCCAACAAGGGGAGATCAGCTAGCAACACTGATAAGAGATTTGTATATGCAAATCTGGATGTAGGGTTCCAGGGCCCTTTTGTACTGCAGGTCCCAGGGCTATGGCAACTCTGTAGCAGGACTGAAGCCAGTATGTGGCTTCTCCTCTCTGACCCTGGTACAGTGCTGCCTGCGGGGACTGGTAGGACTGCACTAAGGTCTAAGAGTTTCTTCCCTTGGTCACGAGATGTTCTTGATGTTAGAGGCATGGAATCGTATAAAGGAAGTAATAGAAGAGGACCGGCCAGAAGGCATCACCTGGGGCTCGGGTAATTGCAGAGGTGGGGAGCCCTGAGAGCCAAGGAGGGTAGGTTCAGCTTGATGAGATATCTAGGGTAGGCAAATTCAGGGGATGGCTCTACTCCATGCAGAAAAAGAGAGAGAGTGTGCATGCCTTATGGACAGTCTGTACTTCTTTCATAATTCTACTCGTGCTTGGCTTTAAGAAGAGCTTTACCAGGGACAAAGAGGTACAGTCATGTCCTCTTTGGGTGTTATGCTGGTTCATCCATGATCAACCTTAATCTTCAAGAATATAATTCAAGTTTTAAAAATTTCCCTTAATTCAGAAAAGAGGAAATTCGGTCTGTGGTGCTTTTTATTCTCTTACTATTTTAGTTTTTTATAATTTAATAATCTTTAGTAAATGTATAAAGTTGGGCAACCATCACTAAAATCTAGTTTTACAACATTCCCATCATCTCTGAAAGTTTCTTGTGCCTGTCTGCAGTCAGTCCTGCTCCTCATCTGCATCAGTTTTGAGGGCAAAAGCAACACACTCAGGTTGAATATTCAAGATTGCCTCCGTGAAAACAATTATGTGCTTGAAACTCCTAAATAGAATGCTCCTTAGTCATAAGATTTTTTTTTTAAGATATAAGTTTCTAAGATATAAGTTTTAATTTTAATTTACTTAATTTATTTAATTGTTAAAATTTTAAACGTTAAGATATAAGTTTTAAAAATTATCATTTTTTGGTCAAGGGCAGTCTCTATTGATGCAACCAAGAGAGAATTTCTGATGCATGTGTTTTTAGTAAAAAAGTACATAACATCTGTCATGCATGCCCACTGATGTGGTTGCCTGCCTGTCAGAAACCAGATCCTCAATTCTGGCTGCATATTTTGATACCCTGGTGTAGGATATTTTCCAACATCGACAACCAGTTCTCTGATTCCCTAGACACCAACCACATGTTCAATATCTAATTATTACACCAACTACCCAGTATTAGCACAGACATCAAAGTTTAAAGGGTTCAGTCCCCCAAGACTATCCCCCTTTTCAGATGCTAGTTGTATATCCTGGGACTCCTGCATTTCTGACTGACTATAAATCAAGGGTCTCCATCACCCCTTTCGCAGGTTTGATAATTTGCTAGAACAGCTCACAGAACTCAGGAATACACTTTACTTTCTTTTACTACTTCATTGTAAAGGACATTATAAAGGTTACATTTCAACAACCAGATGAAGAGGTACATAAGGTGAAGTCCTGAAGGGTCCCAAGTGCAGGAGCTTCTGTTCTATGTGGCTGGGATACACCACCATCCCAGCACATACCTGTGTTCACTGACCTGGAAGTTCTTGGAACCCCATCATTTAAGGGTTTTTATGGATGTCTTATTATCCAGATATAGTTGATTAAATCACTTGCCACTGGTGACTGACTCAATCTCCAGCTCCTTTTCTCCCTCTGGAGGTTGGGCGTGAGGCTGAAAATTCCAAGCTTATAATCTAGAACATTCTAGGGTCCAGCCCCCATCTAAGGCCATATAGGGGTTACCAAGAGTTACCTCATTAGAACAAAAAATACTCCTACAACCTTTTTCACTCAGGGAATTCTAAGAGTTTTAGGAACTCTGTGTCAGGAACTAGGGACAAAGATCATATATCTTTCTATGATACCACACCTGGGACCACTTTAAAAAGTCTTAGTTCATAGACTCTACATCTAGAATTTGATCTAGTTGATCTTAGTAGGGTCTGGATGATTTTAAAAGTGCTCTAGGTGAGTCTAAAGTATAGCTGAATTTGATAATCACTGTGAAATATCTGTTGATCCCCTTCTATGTGCTTAGCAGGGACTATGTTGAACTTGATGGCAATTACAAAGGGAAATAAAGCTTATTCTAATACCTCAAGGGATTTATAATCTAGAGTTAGGATCAGATAAACGAGTCCCTATATGATAAAACAAAGAAATGTGGTAAGAAGATATTCTCTGAAGACACAATAAAGAAGCAATTGCTTTTGGCTAGAGGGAGTATAGAAGGCTCTAAAGAGGTGGAGGCCTATGGTCTAGGCTTTGAACCATGACAAAGACATAGAGAATGTGGAACAGGTGTTATAGTCCCACTATATGACTTATCCTCAAATTTCATAGACAACTCTGATGTCTTATCATGGTAAAAATATCCTTCCTTTCCTTGACTTCCTTATTCTAGAAGGAAAAAATAACCATACCATTAAAAAATCCAGGTATACATTTATATGTTTAACAAAGATTCTTTATTCCTTACTTTCTCTACAAAGAATTTGAGGTTAACAAATAATTTAAGGAATTTATGCAAAAATCAGTGAGGACCAAAATAACTACATTCCGTGTTCTGCTACACATCATTCTGGCATACCAAGTATGTACTTGGTATACTTTTGTATGGTGAGCTTGACACATTTCATATGAATAGTCAACCCATGGTTTGGGAGGGAAAATGTGCTGAGATGGATCTGCGGAGTAACACCTGTTCTGATATTAATACCAATTTGCAGGACTGTTTATTTCATAAGTAAAGAGTGTTTGTATCTCAAGTCTGTGCCTTCTAAATTTTCCATGAAATGGTATAATTATTTTTTAAAGGGAAGTTAAAGGTTTATAACATCTGGTCTCTATTAGGGAGTAGAGAAGACAGTCGACATAGGATTTATTATTGAGGAACAGAGTCTAATGTTCGAAAGTCATGGCATTGTGATGATGAAGTAGACCAGTTCAGGTAGCTCCAAGGTATTAACGGAATTCCGGTATTCACTGTCCCACTGAAAGAGTCAGTAGGTTTATTCCATTCATTTGTCATTTACCTCTGTGATTCTAATGATTAGAAGATGTCATCTTCACTGAAAAGTGTATCTCTAAGGTGAGGACCCTAAATGAAAATCACATGTGCAAACATCCCTCTGAAGGAAACTTCCAAGTGAAGGGATTTCACTTAAAGTATGTTTCATTTACCATACGTATGATGTCTTTGAAGTCCCATCTACTGGTGGGAATTACAATCTAAATTTGGCAATTACTCCTCAGTAGTTTTGTTTTTAAAAAAATCACATATAGAATATTAAAATCAAAAGGAACTTCTGATTCATCCAGAATGGAGTGACCCATTATTCTCAGAACCTCCCTTTCATAACTAAAAAACCCTGGACATCATATAACAACAAGTATAGGTAGGTTCTGAAAGATGAAAAAAAGCAAACTGTATAGGGACATCAGGATTTGAGTTTCCCCCAGTGGTAGGATAGTGTAAAGGTCTAGCAGTAAGCTGTACCCGCATACCTACTCAGAAACAATGAGACTGAACAATGTTAGCTGATACTCCTGTTCTCCCTCCCCTCCCCACATGTGGTGTGTCATGGCATGCCGTAGGTAACTGAACCTACACTCCTGCCCCTTACCCAGAATCAGTGAGGTTTGAGAAAGGACTAGTGGCACTCTGCATCATTTCCTCCCCTCCTGTGGTGGAACCCAATGGGGAGGTGAACTTTTGCTCTTACCTTGCAGCAACAAAGTGGTGTGAGTTAACCCTCCTTTTACCCTACCCTTGTAGGCCAGTGGGGTGGTAATCTTCCACCCAACTCAAAACAATGAGAGAGTATAAATTGGTGCTCCATTTTTTTCAGGAAGGTGTTAGTAGCACCAAGGGGAGAGCGAATGTCTATCCTAACCATCTACGACAAGGAAATATGAGCAAGTTCCTCATTTTTGCTGGTGTTATTGGTGCAGAAAGCTAATCATATACATCCATCTGACCTTCACTATATGTACAAACTTGGGGTGGGGGGTTGAGGGGAGACTGCCTGCCAAAAAGGAAGATTAAATAGGATCCAGGGTCTCATAATGTAATATCCCAAATGTTCCAAATGCAAAAGAAAAATCAGTAATCATACCAAAGAACCAGGAAAGTCATAACATGAATGAGAAAAGGTAACCTAAAGACATCAAACCAAACTGTATCAGGTGTTGGAATTAACTGACAAAGACCTAAGCAGTCATCAACAAATATTTTGACAAGTAATTACAAATTATCTTGAAACAAATAAAAAAAGGAATATAAGCAAAGAAATAAAAATTATTAAAAAAGAATAAAATGGAAATTACAGAACTAAAAATGTAATAATCAAAAGAAAAACTGGCTGAATGAATTTGGTAGTAAAGTGGAGATGACCAAGAATAGAATCAATGAATCTGAGGACAAATCAAGCACTGGGTGTGGTGTATAAACAATGAATCTTGGAACATTGGAAAAAAAATTAAATTAAAAAAAAAAAGAATTTACCTATTCCAAACAACAGAGAAAATAGATTGAAAAAATTAACTGAGTCTTGAGCGATCTGTGGGACAATAACAAAGTAGCATTTGTATCCTCAGATGTCAGAAGGAAAAGAGAGAGAACATGTTACTGAAGAAGTATTCAATTAAATAATAGCTAAAAATTCCATAGATTTGACAAATAACATAAATCTACAGATTTAGGAAGTTGAAAAAATCCTGAATACGGTAAGTCTACCAAAATTCATATCCAAGATACATTATAATTCAATTTTTGAAACTAAAGTCAAAGAAAAAAAATTGTGAAAGCAGCCAAAGAGAAATGACATTAACTTATAAGGAACACCAATTTGAGTGACAGCAGATTTCTTATCTGAAGCCATAGAAGCCAAAGGAAGTGCTGCATCATTTCAATTACAGAAAGAGAGAATTATCAAGTATGATTTCTATATCCAGTGAAACTATCCTTTAACAATAAAAAGGGAAAAAAAGACATTCTCAGAAAAACGAAAATAAGGAGAATCTGTTACTAGAAAACTTACCCTTAAAGAATGGCTGAGGAGGAAATATGGCTAAAGAAAGTAAATAAGAACAGAAAAGGTTTGGAAATTCATAAAGGAGAGAACATTAGAATAGGTAAAAATAGGAGTAAATATAATTCAATATCTTCTCATTTGCTTTTTAAATCATACTTGGTGGCTGACACAAAAATTATAACACCATTGAATGTGGTGTTCAAAATATGTAGAGGATATACTTAACACAATTATGCTTTAAAAGTGGGGAGGGTAAAAGAACCTAAGTGCAACTGGGGTTTCTACACTTCTCTTGAAGTGGTGAAATAATGATAACAGTAGATTGTGATAAGTTATGTATATATATTGTAATATTAAAGCAAAGATTAACAGAACTATTAGATCGTAATATACTCATAAGTACTATAAATAAATCAAGTTAGAATCCTAAAAATATATTCAAATAACCCATAAGATATGAAAAAAGAAACAGTAATAAGAAAGAGTGGAAGCAGAAAATAGGGGGTGCCTGGGTGGCTCAGTGGTTTAAGCTTCTGCCTTCAGCTTAGGTCATGATCTCAGCGTCCTGGGATCGAGCCCCGCATCAGGCTCTCTGCTCAGTGGGGAACCTGTTTCTCCCTCTCTCTCTGCCTGCCTCTCTGCCTACTTGTGACTTCTCTGTCAAATAAATAAATAGAATATAAAAAAAAAAAAGAGTGGAAGCAGAAAACAAATAACAAAATGACAAACTTAAGCCCTAACATACCAATCATTATCTTAAATGTAAATGGTCTAAATACACCTGCCAATACATAAAGATGGGCAAAACTGATAAAAGAAAAAAAAAACATGGCTTAACTATATGCTGTCTACAAGAAACTCACTTCAAATTCAATGGCATAGGAATGTTGAAAGTAAAAGGATGGAAAAGATTTATCTACAAACAGTAACAAAAAAACCCAGAAGTGCCTATATTAATATCAGATAAAATAGAATTCACAGTAAAGAAAAATTACTAGAGACATAGAGGGATCAATTCACTGCAAAGACAAAATGATCCTAAATATGTACATATCAAATAAAAGAGCCTCAAATAACCCAAAAGCTGGCAGAGCTGAAAAGCAAAAATAGACAAATGCACAGTTATGGCTGGAGGCCTCAATGTGGCCTTTGCAACAACTGATATGACTACTAGACAGAAAATCAGCAAGGCTATACATGATCTGAGCAACACAACCAATCAATAAGATCTAATCAACAAAGATAACATATTCTATTCCAAAACAGCAGATTATACCTTTTAAATAAGTTCTCATGTTACACACTTCCCAAGATAGACCATATCCTGTGCCATAAAACAAACCTCAACAAATTTAAAAGAATCTAAATCATACTATGTTCTCCAACCATAGTGGAATGAAACTAGAAATCAAAAACAGAAAGAAAATATGAATAATCTTGAAATACTTGAAAATTAAAACAAAACACTTCTAAATAAGCCATGGTCAAAAAGGAAGTCTCAAAGGAAATTTTAAAAAATACAGAGCTAAATAAAACTAGAAACACAACATATCAAAATATGTGAGAGGCAGCCAAAGCCAGTGATGAGAGGAAATTTTATAGCCCTGAATGCTTACATTAGAAACAAGAAAATGTAAAAAAAAAAAGAAACAAGAAAATGTGAAAAATTAATAACCTAAGTTCCTATTTCAAGAAACTAATAGCAAAAAAAAAAAAAAAAGCAAAATAAGTCCAAAACAAGCAAGAGAAAGATAATCATAAAGAGCATAAACCAATGAAATTGAAAAAAATAAAATGATGGGAAAAAAATCAATGAAACAAAAATACAGTTGTTTGAAAAAAATCAATAAAATTGATAAATCTTTAGCAAGACTGACAATCTAAAAAGAAAGAAGACACAAATCACCTATAACAGAAATGAAACGGGCTATCACTTCAGATCTCACCCCCAGAATAATCACGAAGTGCGTATTGGTTTTCTATGACTGCTGTAATAAATTACCATAAATGTGGTGGTTTAAAACAACACACGTTTATTCTCTCACAGTTCTGGAGATCAGAATTCCAAAATCAGTTTTATTAGGTCTCCCTCTGGAGGGTCTAGGGATGGATCTATTTCCTTGCTTTTTTCAGCTTCTAGCTCTTCATTCTTTGTGCTCTTGGCTTACGACATCTTTTTCCATCTTAAAATCCAACAGCTTAATTTCCTGGTTCAGTCACCAATTGCTTTCTTTTCCTTTTATAGCCAATCTCCCTCAACCTCCATTTATAAGGACACATGTGATTGCATTTATGGCCCACCTTTATAATCTAGGATAATCTCCCCATTTCAAGACACTTAAGTGACATCAGCAAAGCCTCTTGTTGCCATAACGTAACATTTACAGATTCTAAGAATTAGAACCTGGATACCTTTGAAGGCCCTTATTCAACCTACTACAGAATACAACAAATGACTTTATGCTCATAAATTCTACAATTTAGAATAATGGATTTCAAAAATCATGTACTGCCAAAACTCAACCAAAATGAAATAGAAAACCTGCATAGTCTTAAAATCATTAAAGAAATTGAATGCTTAATTAAAAAGCACCTAAAAAAGAAATTTTCAGACCCAGAAGTCATCACCAAAGATTTATACAAAACATTTAAAGAATTAACACCAATCTTATACAATCTCTTCTCGATAATAAAGAGAAAGCATATCAGAATTTATTTATGAGGCTGATATTATCCTGATACCAAAATTAGACAAAGATGGTACAAAAAATTACAGATTAATACTTGTCATGAACTTAGATGCAAAATCCTAAAAACTTTTAGCAAATTAAAGCCAATAATGTATAAAAGAATTATATACCATTACCAGGTGGGATTTCATCCAGGTAGGAATGCCTGGTCAAACATTCAAAAATCAATGTAATGCATTACATCAACAGATAAAAGAGGGAAGAAAAATCACATGTTCATATCAGTTAATATAGAAGATGCATTTGCCAAAGTCTAAAGTCTATTTATGATTTTAAAAAACCTAGAAAAGTAGAAATAGAGGTAAACTTGATTTTAAAAATCAGCAGAAAACCAATAATTGGCATCACCATACATAACGGTGAAAGACTAAATACTGTCCTAAGACTGGGAATCAAGAAGGCACGTCCCTTTTTACTACTCTTATTCAACATAAAACTAACATTCCCAGTCATTTGCAGCAAGCAAGGAAAAGAAATAAAAGGCATATCAGTTAGAAAGGCAGACATAAAACTGTTCTTATTTGCAGATAATATGATTGTCAAAATAGAAAATCTCAAAGAGTCTACATTGCAAACTCCTAGAACAAATGAGTTCTTCAAGGTCATAGGATACAAGATAAATATCTCATTTCTATGTAATTAACAATGAACATGTGAAACTGAAAATTAAAAACACAGTATCATGAAATTCACTCCTAAAAATAAAATACTTAGATAAAATTAACAAAATATGTATAAGATCTATATGATGAAAATTAAAATACTGATGTAAGAAATTAAAGGAAACCTAAAAAAAATCAAGAGCTACACCATGTTCATGAATGGGAGGCTTAATGTGTAAATATATCAATTGTCTCCTCCAAATTCATCAGTAAATTTAATGCAATTCCTATCCGGCCCCTAGGAACTTTTTTTGTATTCATAGACAAGCTCACTGTAAAATCTGTATGGACGAGCACAGGCTTTAGACTAGCTAAAACAAACTCGAATAATAAAGTGGGAGGAACCAATCACTCCAAAATTAGAGCCTAGTAGATAGTGGGAGAAATCAGCCCACCCAGTTTCACGATTTATTATGTAGCTACAATAATCAAGAGTGTGTGGTATTAGTGGAGGGATATACACACAGTTCAATGACACAAAATACAGAATTTAGAAATAGACCCAAACAAACTGTCCAACTGATTTTTAACAAAGGTGTAGAAAAGGAATTCAGTAGAGGAAGGATTGCCTTTTCAACAAATGGTGCTGAAGCAATAAACAAAAATAAATGATAGATAGACAGATGGATAGATAGATGGATGGATAGATAGATGGATGATAGCAAGAATTTTTATTTAAACCTCACAGCTTATAAAAACAATGGCTCAAGACAAATCCTTAGATGTAAAATTAAAACTATAAACCTTTTAGGAAAAAAGAGAAAGTCTTCAGGACTGAGGGCTAAGCAAAAAATCTATAGACTTGACACTAAAAGTACAATTCATAAAATAAAGAAATGCCTCAATGTCTTCAAAATTAAAAACCTTTGCTTTGCAAAAGAGCACATTAAAAGGATGAAAAGATAGGTTATGGACTGAGAGAAAGGATTTACAAACCTCATATCTGACAAGGAACTAGGATCCAAAATCTTTTAGAAACCAAGGAACTGGTAAAAATCAAATAATCCAATTAGGAAATGAGGGAGAATTCACTGAAGAAGACACATAGATGGCTAATAAGCACACGAAGAAATGCTCAACATCATTAGTTATTAGAGAAATGTAAATTAAGACCACAATGAGATGTCACTACACATCTAAAAGAAAGGCTAAAATAAAAAACAGTGACAAAATGAAAGCTGATGAGAATGTAGAGAAACCGAATCACATATATTGTGGGTGGAAATGTAAAATGATACAGCTACTCTGGAAAATAGTCTGGCAGCTTCTTAAGAAAAGGAAGCATGCAACTACCACACAGCCTAGAATCGCAATCTTGGGTATTTATTTTTGAGAAATGAAAACTTACGTTCACATAAAAACCTGTACACAAATGTTCATAATAGTTTTACTTTATAATAATAGTTTTATAATAGTTTTATTCATAATAGTCAAGAACCAGAAATAACCCAGGTGTCTTTCGGCAGCTGAATAGTTAAACTGTGGTACATGCCTAGCAGGTAATCAAAAGTGTGTGATATTAGTGGATGGATAAGCTAGCAGGATAGGATAGCAGGTAACTCTATTCATCAAAAAAAAAGGGGGGGCAAATTATTGATACCTGCAACAATGTGGATGAATTTTCAGGTAATTATTCAGATGAAAAAAGCCAATCCAAATAGGTTATATAGTGTAAGTCCATTTATACAACATTCTTGAAATGATAAGGTGAGTGGTTGCTGAGAGTCAGGGGCCAAGGGAGGGGGAGAGGGCGGGGTATAGCTGTAAAAGGGAAATAGGAGGGATCCCTGTGGTGATGAAACTATATCTAGACTATACCAATGTCGATATCCTGGTATGATATTGTACTATAGTTGTGTAAGATATTACCACTGGAGGATAAAGTGTACAGGGGCTCTCTTCTGTACCATTTCTTACAACTGCATGTGAATCTATAATTATTTCAAAATGAAACTTTAATTAAAAAAAACACAACAAATAACATGGAGGACATGGGGAGATGGAGAGGAGAAGGGAGTTGAGGGAAATTGGAAGGGGAGGTGAACCATGAGAGACTGTGGACTCTGAAAAACAACCTGAAGGTTTTGAAGGGGCGGGGGGTGGGAGGTTGGGGGAACAAGGTGGTGGGTATTAGTGAGGGCACATATTGCATGGAGCACTGGGTGTGGTGCAAAAAAAATGAATTCTATTACGCTGAAAAGAAATTTTAAAAAATGATACAATGCAGAAAAATAAAACTGATAAAAATGTAAAAACAAAAACACAACAAATGGAGGTGAGTGGAGGGCTAGCATTTATTGAGCACATCCTATGAGGCAGACGCTGAGCTGAATGTTTTTCACATATTAGAATGTGTATCCACACAATGTCTCTGGGAGATATGGAGCATGGTTCCATTTTATAGATGGGAAACTGTAATAGCTTAGAGATGAGAATTAAATCGATTTAGGGAACATAACTGATGGAGACAGAGCTAGAATTTTAACCCTGGTCAAATTTAAAAATTTAGAACACAGATCAATGGGATCAATTAATTGTTTCATTTACCTATTTCCACATTACCATGATTTTTGCTTATTGAGTACATTATATGTTCTCAGTGGTGTTCCTTGAACAGACAGATCTCAAAGCAGCATTTGCTATAAATGGATCTGAGAATAATCATGTCAGAGACAAAGATGAATTTATTTTTGTTTCTTTACACTTTGTCCCCATCTTCAACCCACATCACCAGAGCAGGAGGAGGTTGGGAGTAGCTGCCAAGCAAGTCAGTGCCACCACCTGTGACAGCTGTCTCCCTAATCATCCTCATCGCACCAAATAAGGAAAATCTGGCTGTGGAGAGAAGGTGAGCTCTCTTTTTTCTACCAGCTTGTTTTGCAGAATTACACTTTTTTGGTAAGCAACTCTCTTTCTTGTTTCATATGATGTCTCTACTGTTAGCGTTCCTTTGTGCTTCCCGTTCCATCAAATGATTTTAAACATTAGGAAATTGAATTCTGAACACCCCTCAAACAAAAAATTGCATGCATGTGGAACATCTCCATCAGCCAAAATATTGATATTTTTTGGTAGATAATTCAAGGCTGCCTCCTATTTACTTGGTCGACACCCCACCGTCTTGAACAAGAGGGCTTGTGATGCATTTCCAAAATTAAAAGAGTGTAAAATGAGCATGGTATATGTAGAAGGGAAGTTCGTGAAAACATAAAAATAACAGTAGCAGTCGCCACAGCCAAAACCTACTACCTAACTACTGCCTCAGGGCCCTTCTTTAATTCACCTTCCTTGGTTTCTTTGAAAATATTGAAAACTTACTTTTTTTTTTTTTTTTTTTAGGATGGCAAAGGAAGGGTTTTACTGAAGGGTCTCCATTTCCCCAAGCCTTTGGGAAGATAATGTTGATAGTCATTCAGAAAATCCACACTCAGTGTTACTGGCTACTTTTATTAAAAAGAGGACTTTTGAGTTGGATCATCAGTGACATGTCCACTGGAGGACATTCACATGCTCAGAAAACTCACATTTTTTATGCCACAGATCATAGCATCACTACATCTAGGAAAGCCCGTGCCTGCTCTTTTGTCCTGAGGTTTTGTTAGGGAAGTATCCTTAGCATTCTGATTGCATGTTGAGCCAGCGAGGCTGGGGCAGCCCTTTCCACCATGCCCTCAGAGCTCCTCGGTGAGTGACACACGCATTCCAGGGCCTAAATCTTACTCAACAGCTTCACTGGACAAGTCTTCTGGCCTAAGAACTCTGTCTGCCTGGAAGGAGTTTTCCTCATGGGTACTGAAAGCAGTTCTGTATGCCTCGATGATCTAAGCACAAGTTATATATTTAAAAAGTCTACTAATGCTCAGTCTCCCTCTCCTCTCTCTCTCTTCCCTCCTTTCCTTACTGTCTCTCCCCTAGACCCCCTCTCCTGACTTTTCAGAATCTCTTGACTCTTCAAACCCAGAGAATCTTAACTAGTGGTCTCCAGAGTGAGGTGTGGTTGCTCAGAGGTATGAAAATTATTATTACTGGAATATAAGAGGAAAAAACATGAAATTGTATTTGCCTATAGTTCGTTGCATCCTTTTAAATTCCATTTCTATAAATGTATAAAATTTAGTAGTAGTACACAATCATGCATGTAATTTGTAAGTAAATAAACATTCATATTTTTGTATGTATTCTCAATAGATATTTTACTAATGAAGACATACACATCAAAATTGTAGAGTCCACACATCTAAACCATGTGGCAGATAACTGCCCATCTTCTTAGGGAGAGAGATTTTTGCAACCATCAGTACTGGCTACTCTAAATATTTTATCATTGTCTGTGTGTATGCATTCATTCACTTTAATCACTTAAAAATTATTATAGCATACAACAATTAGGCCATAAGCTAGGTAAATGGCTTTGGTTTAGAATTATTTTTCCTCCCCATGAGCAAGATATTTCCCCCAAAGAGTCTTTGGGAGGAAAAATGATTTGTCAACTAGAATCTTAGGCCCATTTGATCTCTCCCAAACACAAAAGAACAATTCAACCTTCTCATTAAAAAAAAAAAAAAAATCCGTGAAATGATGACAATAATATTTAACCTGCAAGGCTGTTGTAAAAACTAAATGACATAACATTCATTAGTGTAGCATGTTGTTAATTGGAACAGTTTAATAATGTAGCAGCAGCATTTTGATTCTCGGAAATAGCAATGCCCTCTTCCAGTCTATGTTAAATAACCTCATTTTCTTTAATATCTCCTCAAAATATATTTCATTCGTTTATGACTTGATGGCTGAAAGTGGATGTCCCACTCTGCTGGAGCCACATGGAGGCAAAGACCTCTTCCCAGACCAATATGTCAAACCTCATTTAATGCACCTGGGAAATATGAATTTGTCCTGCGTTTTCTTTCTATAATGGCACTTCATTGCTTACTCACATTTATCTCATGGTTAGTTATGTGTCCTAAGTGTTTTCCCACTATGTTTATGCTATATTTGCGTTACTGGATTCGTGTTCTTTGGAGGATGACTTGGCATTTGCCATATTTCAATTCAGCTTTGTTGATGAAATCATTTTCTAATCTTTCAAGAACACTTTGGGTTTTTCCCCCCCACAACTAGAATTCTGGTAACCCCACCTAATTTAATATTATGTAGAAATGTGATGAATACATTTGTAAGGTTTTCATAAAGATGATAAAAAAATTACATATTTCCTACCAGAAAGCGTTTGATAGAGCTTCCCAGGTCACTGCCATTAATAACTCGTTTTATCTTCTTTCCTCAGGCTAAAGGAAATGTGCAAGGCAGTGGAATGCTAAATGCAATAATATGGGTAAATACCCAGAGCTGTGAGGACATTCAGGTATGGTTCCTAACATAGTTTTGGGAAAGCAAGGAAGTCTTCTAAGACCCTGTGACATCTATGAAGTGATAGGTTTAAAAAAAAAAAAAAAAAGTGGGGGAGGGGCAAGAAGACTGTGCCATAAAACAGGTGTAAAGGTCTGACTATATTTCTTCTGGGTACTGAGAGTCGCTCTGTATGGCAGAGGGGACTAGGCATACTAGTGAGGGATTGGCACGTCTACTTCCTGAGGCACCTTGTTAGGCAGAGTAAGGACGGACTTGAGGTCACTGGGAAGACATCAATGGACTTGTAAAGCAGGATCCTGATACCCTCAGATTTGTTTTATAGAGAAATTAAAAATTACTCTCCCTTCAGAGTGAGGAACAGATTATAGAGATGGTCAAATTTAAAGCAGAGGGATGTTATTGCTATCTCTATGTGTGTCTTATCTTGTCTTCTGGGCTCCAAGTACTCTGAAATATGTTGGTTTCTTGTTTCCCTTCTATCACCTGGCATGAGCCCTTGAAAATGTTCTGGGTACATCATTTCTGCACCTTCTCCCTTGTCCATTATGGTCACCATTCTGTGATAGAAGAACATAAACTCGTCTGGATTGCATGTTCTTCATAAAATACCATTTGTATCTTATACACTGTTTGTATCAGAGACTCATTACTGAATCACTAGACTCTCAGAGCTGAATCACGGAATCATTGCTAGTCATTCATCTCATGATGCACTCTAGTATGCTCCTAAGAATTGTTCTATTGGCTGGCATGTTAGTTAAGATATGTTGGCTATCAGAAAACATTATTTTGCTTCGGTTGCCTTGTCTGTAAAATAAGGATGATAATTTTACCTACACAATGGGGTTATTATGAGGATTAAACTAGTCAATGTAAGTAAAGTGCACAAACTAGTTGCCTAGCAGATATAAACACTCAGTGAATATTAAGTATTGGGTTGGGATTTTTTTTTTTTTTTTTTTTTTTGGACACACAGAGAGATCACAAGTAGACAGAGAGGCAGGCAGAGAGAGAGAGAGGAGGAAGCAGGCTTCCCGCTGAGCAGAGAGCCCGATGCGGGGCTCGATCCCAGGACCCTGAGATCATCCTGGAGTTCACAATTCCCCGGTGGCCTTACCAATGACTGATCAATGCAGGCCTATGAAAGCCCAGATTCCCAAGCCTTCGATGGTATAATTTAGGCTCCAGAGCTCCCCATAGGATCAGACCGGGAATGAGACTTTGCCTGAACTCACATACTTACCAAATTTCTTCTCTGTCCTTCTTGCCTCCTTCCTTGCTAGTTTCCCCACAGAACCCTTCTTAAGTCAGTCTCTCACACTCCATGCTTGTTTTAGGGTTTGCTTCTCCAGACCCTCCTCAGAAAGGTGGAAGGAGCAAGGAGAGGGAAAGCTGGAGAGAGGCATTGAAGCACCAAGGGCACTAAGAAGGAACTCAGCTCTTCCAGACCTGGGCTGGTTCTCCAGTAGCTTCTATGGTGTGTTGGGCTCAGCTGATTTTCCTGGCTCCAGTATACTACTCCTCTTTCACGTTCAGGACAGAAGCAACATTAGAGGAAATCTCATGGAAAACAAGTAGAACTCCAGCCTCATTTGGAAACAAGGAATTTGAACTTTGGTTCATCTTATGCTCAAGTTTTGAGATTCTCTGCAACTGAGTGTAGCTGAATCAGCAATCACTCCCGTATTTTCAATGGCTGGGTTTGGCCTGCATAGATTCAAGACGTTTGCTGGTTTAAAGCTACCACAAAAGGTTTTGGTCAGGAAGTCATTTATAACCTCAACCACCAGCAATTTACCCTGATGATTCCTGGATGAGTTTTTGTCCTGTTGAATCAGGCCTCTCTCAGTGGTGCCAGAAGGAATTTCCACCTTATTATCAGCACTATCTGGGTTACTACCCTACCTATGAAGGAAGCAGAAACTCCCAGCCTTCACATCTCTGAAAATGAGAAGTGGGGTTAAATTGTGATGCTTGAAGACTAATAATTTCTCAGTTTTCATGAACTTTTTATGCTGTGAAGTGCTTTCATATTCTTTCTTGGTAGCTCTCCATAACAATATTGTGAAGAAGGTAAAATCGATTGAATTATGTCCATCTGACAGGTGAGAACACTAAGGCAAAGAAAGGTCAAGTGAGGTCCTTAGAGCCACAGAAAGGGAAGATCTAGACCTGGGAGTTGAATCGAGTTAGGATTTCCTGATTCTGTGTTCTGTGCAGAGGGGGCTGGGTTGGGGAGTGTGGGATGAGACTGTAGCCACTTCTCAGTTCTCCAAGGCACAGGAGCATCTGAGAACAGCATGTGGAAGTGAGACAAACCGTGCCTGTGAACTCGGACACTCTGGGGCTCCACAGAAAATTGCCCACAGCCCCAGACTGACTTTATCCAACACAAGTGATTTCTTTGCACAGATTTAGACTTCCTTGCCAAGGAAGATCTACAGTGAGTCATTACTGTTGATTCACCGGGCTTATGCATTTAGCTAATTCAGCTAAAATAAAGATTCTATCCTGGGAGAAGAGTTTGGACATGCAGAGCTTATAATTCGCACGTTTCTGTCTCTGGCTGTGACTGTGGCTTAGGACACTGGGTGATTCTTTTGTTCTATTTAGCAAAAAGGTAGAGACGAGTATCTATGACATGAGTAAGTACTGCAGATTATAGCTGCTGGGATTCTCACCTGTCGTTGTAAGTGGGTACACAAGCATGTATGCACGTATGTTCACCCAAGGGAGACTTGAGAAAATGCACCATTTAGACTGGAACAGGCTGGATGAGTTCTAAGATATCTTCTTACCATGACCGTGAACTAATGAGGATAAAAGAGCCCGTCTATGTGAGCTGACAGGCCCATTGTGTGTATCACACAGCTTTCCTTTCACACAACCCTGGGTGTTGCCCACTGTCCTTCCTCCCCTTCTGTTAGGTCCTTCTTACCGTATACATTCAGGATTCCATGCTGCCGAGGGCTGGCAAACAGGGTGACATATAGCAGGACGCTTAGGCTGGGTCTCTTTTTCCAGAAGTGGTCACTAGTCATCCAGCCTGGGATCAGGCTAGAGTTTGGTCTGCCCCAGCTTCCCCTTGCCACATGGGAGAGGTAGGTAGATAGGATATATTCCTCTAAACCCCTCTAAACGTAAAGCAAAAAACACACCCACAATGAAATAATATTTGCAGAAATAGAAGACAATTTTTTTAAAAAAGCAAGCACAACCACTCAGCTGCAACAACTACCCCCTAATTTATTGCCTGTGGGACCCACTAGATCATGGCGTGCTGACAGCATGATGAAGTAGGGAAGATGGATACACTGAGTGTCAGCACAGCTGGCTGATTTGCTTTTTAAAAATAACCCAGGACTGGATCAATAAGTAACCAGAGGCTGCATGTTCATCTTAATTTTGAAACTTTAAATATTAGTTATTCTTTCCCCTGTGCCCTGAAATTACAAGAAGTCTCTATTGCCTTGACATTGAGAACAAAGTGGGCTGAGTGTTGATGTACTGAAGTGGTTGTTCTTACCCCTTCCCCTCAGGGACCCTCCCTCTGAGGCACAACTATACAATAACATGGGAGAACCCTTGCAAAAGGACACACTCTTCAAAACATGTCCGGGGTGGGTACACACGAGTCACTATCCTTGTGTGTCACTCTGTAGGAAGTTAGTGCTGTCCTCGATTGCATTAATAGATGCTTCGTGTCTGGGCAAAGGGGAGGAGTGTCACCACACTGTGATCTGCCAATACCTGCCAAGGGCTGAGCTCAGATACGGGGGCCATACCGTAACCCCCCAGTTTCCCTATCACCATCACCCCTTTTCTGGAATATTTTGTTCCCTTACTCACATCCTGTATTGATCAGTAGATGTAACATGAGTAGGAAACAAAATTAAAAAAAAAAAAAGGGGGGGCTTTAGAAGGTCCTCAAAGAAAATCAGTATCTGTGACCTTTGGATTTCCCAGGCCAACAAAACTGACACAGGGCTGCTAATCTTGATGTTTTTCTAAGTAAGGATGTTATAAAAAACACAGACAAAAACTGCCTTTACGCTCAACATCAGTTCCTTTTAAGCAGCCCTTTTAATGCCCCAAATTCAGATTACAGAGCAGTCCTGTAAGCCAGAGTTTCTCAGATGTTAATGAGTGTCCAAATCACCAGGATGGCTTGTTAAAAGCAGATTCCTGGGCCTCGCTCCCAGAGGTGCAGATTCATAAGGGGGCCTGAATTCTACATTAATAACAAGTTCCCAGGTCATGCTGGTATTGCTTGTCTGTGGACCACATGTCAGGGAGCACTGCTGTAAAGAAAACAGAATTAGCTTGCTTAGAACTCACTGCCTTGTTCTTCCATTTCTTTTGTCCAGGGCCAGAGAATAGTTTCTCTAACATGGGCTTTTGTCTGCAGACCCACTGACCAAGCATAACCATTCTCCTGAGGCCACATCCCTCCCACCACATATCAAAGCACGTGTCATCCATGGGTTTGAACAATCCCACCCTCAGCTGCATGACTGTAACTAAGGCTTTAAGATGGATATAAGGCTGTCCTCCATTACCTCCACAACACACTCACCGAATTAGTAGCTTAATTTCCTCCAAAGGGGAGAAGTAGGGAAACTCAGGAGTGAAGACCCTAGAGACAGGGAAGTATTGTTTGTTTCTACATGGTGACTAAGGCAGGTATTTCTTTAGTGGTTTGACTGTTTTGGCCAAAGTTTCACTGCCTTGGAAACTACCGGGTGCACAGAAGTACCCATGGTCGAGTCTTGTAGCACACACTTTTATCCACTGAGCTGCCCTCAACTGTCCCTTACTCAAAAGGGTCTGAGGAAGAGCCCTTCTCGCCCTTTGGTCACCTCCAGAAAGTCCTCCTTCACCTCCATTCAGGAAGTGACCCAGATGGACAGAATTATTTATACTACCTCAGACTCTATTATTTGTCAGGCAGGCTGAAACGCATTGTCTCTTGGAATCTTCATATCAACCCTAAGAGAAAGCTATTATTAGCTCCATTATTTCTTAGACGAAGAAACCTCTATCTGTGCTCAGTAAACTTGTTCAATGTTACCCAGGAGGTGATTCTGTATCACAGCAGTCATTCCACTCTACCTGCACTGTACACTTATTTTTAAGATTATTCTCATTCTGCTATGTTTCTCTTTCTACTCTTTCCAACACAGAGAGGTGGCAAAGGTCAAACGTGAAGCCAAATGCAGAGTGGAGATTAACTCTACTATCTCTATAAGAAAAAAAACACCCAAGTCCCTGTAAGCGACATCACAGCAAAGCCACCCAATTAATTCAGTGATGAGATTAGCCACATTGATCTGCTGAACAGTCAAGTGAACAATACAACTCATTGATTGGATGTTTCATTTTTCAGAGGCTTGTGTAGACATAGCACAGGAAGTCTCTTCCAAAAGTGTTACCATGGCACCAACCAATTGGTCTGCTTGTCCAGCTTCCTCTGTTCCCCCAGGCAGTCCTTTTAGAGACTCAGTCAGAGGCTTGCTTGCCTAGGTCAAGATCTCAGCACCTCTCCTTGGATTGGATGGCTTTTCAAAAAATGCGCTTGTCTTCCAGGACAGTCTTATTTCAATTACTAAGAACCTATTGACTTTACATTTACAAATTGCTATGTTCGTTTTTTTATTATTATTATTAACAATCCAAGCACTGAAAGAGAGCCCACAGTATTATTCCCATCTTACAGATAGATGCGGCATGAAAGCCCAGAGAAGGTAGGTCACCCAGCAAGCTAGACTGGGGCCAAAATTGTTTCTTCCAGTTTGAATATTCTCTGAACCATCTTCTGCCTTCACAGGGATAAATCAATGAAGATGCATTAACCTTGAGAATCAACTCAATTAGGGAAGAACAGACAGGAATTAGAATAGACATCTTATCAGGACCATACCAAATGGATGCCTAGTGAAATCTCAATTGGAGGAAATGAACTCAAATGAGAAGGAGATGTTGAGAGTACCTAATAGTTATACCGTGTCTAGCCCTTACTTTGTGCCAGGCACGTTTTAAGTGTTCACAAAGATTAATTCATATCATCTCTAGTTCAGTTCTAAGAGTTAGGTATCATCCCACTTTATAGATGGCAAACTAAGTCTTCTCAGGGTAATTTAACTTTGGTCAACAGAAAGGGATCTAGACCAAATAATTTTAACTTTGCAGTGTATGTTTAGGCACTGTGCTAAATACTTCTTAAAGAAAGAATGTTCTATGATATTTCCTTATTATGGTGGGGAAGAAAACCAAGAAAGAAACCAAACCAAACAAAACATATAAACCTGACTATTTCTTTCTTTCTTTAAAGCCTATTTGTGTTGCCATGTCATATTCCAAGCAAATAAAAATTTGTCTATATCAGCTCTGATAAATACATTTTTATCAACCACTCCCTTAAAGAGGCAACAAAGAGGGTGAATGTCACCACGTAATACATAGCAAAACTTTGTCCCATTAGCAACTGCTTCTCATGGTCCCCTTAAACCCTTTATTTTTTCATCATCCCATAATCAACTTCTGATTTTCTCAGCCAGTTTCCTATAAGCATCCAAGCAACAAACTGAAGTCTGAAAGGTGATGAATTCTTCTAATCCTTTCCTACAGACTGTAGGTAACCTTGGAGGAGACTTTGGAGAAGCAATAATAAGCTCCAGCTTCTGAGAGGAATCCTGAACCCAACTAACAATGAGATCAAGGTAGAGTGATGACTTTGGCAGACGACTTACCATTGAGCTCAGAGAAGGCAACAGCTCATGCCTGCTAATGTTCACGCCTGGCAGCTAAGTTTGCTGCTGCAAGTCTTGGCCCTGGGCTAATATGTGACTAGAGATTCAGGTGTAAAAAAGCATGTATGCCAAAATCAGCTGTTTCTTAGCAGTTGAGTTGAAGCAGCTGAGGGACTAAAATAATACTTCTCAACATATGTGCTGTGCTGTCTAAAAGTCATAGAACTGTTCAGAGAAGATGAGAAGGCTGGGGCTTGAATCCCATAAAGGGGGAAGGGAGGGAGAGTTAGGAAGAAAAGTGTACAGTCGACATTACGTGTCTAGTCTTCTATTTTTGACATTGACTTTTCCATCTCGGACACCAGGAGTTCCAGCACTTAAAAAGCACACATCTAAATTCTGTTTTACCCAAATCTCTCATGCATGCATCCTTTACCCATATAAAAAGCTACACAATTAAATAACACCCTGTCCAGACCCATCTGCGATTTTTTTCTTCAGGTTCAGTTTTAGAGATCAATGGCAAGTAGTCCAAAATCCACACACTCTTATTTTTTAAACATCCACGTTGTGCCATAGCCAAGCAGAGTCCTGGAAGTAGAGATTTTTTAAGTGAAGGTCCAGTTACTTGAGAAGAGCACGGTTGACAGAGGGTGAGCGGTCAGTAAATGATTAATTCCAGTATGACATGATCATGTTAGAATGTGTACAGAAGACTACAGGTGCTCCAACAAGGATATATCTAAACTACAGGAAGGCTTCAAGGCGGAAGTAGTATATGAATATCTGAATTGAGCCTTAACATGTGTTAGAAGTTTACCAGACATTCAGAAGAAAAATACAGTCTTTAGTAATTGGCCATTGCAGGTCATTGCATATATTTTTCATTTAAAATGCAAACCTCACAACCATATCAGATTTTAACAATCCATCTGAAATGGTTTTCATCTTTTTGCTTTACTAATGCAAATGCTTTCACAAAGAGAAAATTTCTGCCCAGGCCTTGCTAAGTGTTCAATAAAATAGAATTTCCCTGTTAGGTATGGCACACTTCTTCTTCCTTTTATTATCATCATTTGGATTGATGTAGTAATAAAGGATCCTGAAACCAAAAATTCAAATATATTAGAATTCATGCCCCTTGGGTCTTCCTTATCTGTTTTCTTTGATAAGGCTATTTTTTTTTTTTTTTTTGGAATAGTTGGGGGGGAAATTTTAAGACTGCCTCATTTTTGAAAAAAAAAAAATGCCTAAGCAGACACTTTTTTCTTTAAATATCCAAGGTGGTACATATATAAATGAAGTCTTAATTTTGATCATTCTAACTACGAGGAAGCTGTCACGGTAATATCATGAAAGCTGGTATGTATTGGGTTGAAGGAAAATTTCCTAGTGTGCTCCGGGGATTCACCCTGAGTTCTAGCCACTGTGGGTTTATTCTTTAATAGATTGTGGTTGATATATACCAGACCATTAAAAAGTGCATCTATTGAATGTAGCTACTGAGTAAATATTAATAAAAACGATGGCCAAATATTGGCAAATGGTGGCAATATTATCTCATTTAATCATCCAATTGAATCCATAAGACAGTTACTATCATTAATCCCCCTTGAGAAGGCTGAGGCTCCAAAGATTAAGTAAATTGGTAAGGTCACACACCCTAACTGGCAGAGTCTAACTTCCAATGCAGGGTGGCCTGACTGCTTCTTTTTCTTTTTTTCTTTTTTCTTTTTAAGATCTATTTATTTAACTGAGAGAGAGAGAGAGCGAGTGCACAAGGAGCCTGACACAGAGGCTTAATCCCAGAACTTTGAGATCATGACCTGAGCTGAAACCAAGAGTCAGTTGTTTAATGGACTGAACTACCCCAGGGCCCCAGGACTGTCTGACGTATAAGCCTTGCATTACAATGACTGCATGTCCTGCACCGTCCTAGATCCTGGACCCACTCACTTATAGGGTGGGAAATCTCAAGGAGCTGGCATCGTATGAAGGAGTTCATATGTACACAAAGAGACTCAGCAGGGTCAGGGGAGTTATGAAGACACCTATAGAAGACCGTGGAGTGGGGAGGGGGCAGGGGGAGGTTTATGAGTGGACATTTAGTCTTCTGGCCGGTGCAGGATCTAAAGTAACTTAGGAAGCTCTGCCCTCTTGGAGGAGATCCAGAGGCTGAAGAGAAAGACAGATAGGAGCTGCAAAAAATTAAATTGTGAACTTAAAGAAGGCGTTTGGCACCTGATAGCCAAACTGACCCATTTGAGCCATCTGCATTATTATGTATTGGCTGCCATGACCAGAGGGAGGTGAAAAGTCGTAAATCTGCTGCAAGGAGGTGCCTACAAACAAAGACACACTGCTCCCTGATCACCCAGAGAGGTCCCAGGGAAGTGGCTTGGGGATATGTTTGGTCACCATGTTATAAAGCAGCACCATATTTTGTGTACATGTGTGTCTCCCCTTATTCAATCTTCACTTGTTTAAGCTTCTTAAAGGGGTCTTACAGTCCTCCACCCATGAACTAGGCTGACATTTTTTGAGGACTCGAAACTGGGAATGTAAAGTAACTGCTGCCTAATATTAATTGCCCTAAATTCAAATATTCCCAAACATTAACCTTCAAAAGAAAGAAAAAAAAAAAACTTGAAGAACTCCTAACAGTCCCGATATATTGCATGTATAAGCATTTTTCTTATTTACAATTTATTCTGTAAGCATCATGATGGCAAAGGCCAAGCGTTACCCATCTTAGTATCTCACCCTAAACTGAGCACTACTTAATATTTTTGTATTATGAATGCATTTCTTTGCTGTTGTTTCTCCTCAGTAGAAGTGTAAGCTCTTGGGAGAAGGGACCTTGTTTGTCTTGGTCACTGCTGTGTATACCGTACACCTGGAGGGGTCCCTGACAGGTACAGAAGCACAATAAATGTTTGGTGATGAATTAATAATGTATTAATAATAATAATTAATAACATATTAATTAGAACAGTGCTAGAAATTACTAGGAGCTTAAAACATTTTCTAATGAATGAATAAAGGAGGTTCAAAACCTCCCCTTCCCCCACAAAAAGGTAGGACAGAATGAGTTCAGATGAAATCTGCTTGTTTTGCAGGAGTATATGTGCATGGGGGAGAGGTCTTTCTCAGTGCTATGCTGGTAGCTATTCAGCTCTGATATGTAGATCTACATTTTTAAAGTTCCTTAGATTTTAGAATAATCAGCAGCATTCTTTCTTCCAAAAATCATGGAAAAAGAAATAATCTGTAGTTTTAGGCTCCAGGTCACTCAAAATTTACTGCCATAAAGCGTTATTCTATGTTCCTCGTAAACACATTTACATTAGTTCTAAAATGTAATATTGTTGAGATTTTTATAACTCCAAGATCTAGAAAAGAAGTTCTGAAAGTTCCAGATTTGTAGCAAGTTGGCAAGAGAATAATGGTTTGATATTACTTCACTTAAAAGAAGCCACTAGTTGTCAATCTCAATTATCTAGAATAAAACAAAAAAGTAAAAACTAAGCAAAAAGGCCTTTGTTTTGTCAAAACAGTATCAAAAAGTCAAAGTGTTCAAGCCCATAGAACTTCACCCACACAAAAGCTCCTCAGGCCCTCGCTCTTGGACATAGCGTTAACCAACAGATTTCAAACCCAGGCACAGTGCAAGGGGCAAATGAGTAGGGCTTGAGGCTGCTGAAGATGGTGAGAAAAAAAATACGAGAGACAGAAAACTAGAGAAAAGAAGTAATATCCATGAAAAGGAACAAAAGGTATCCACAAGCTTAGCCCTCCTCGAATCATTTTGGATAACAGCTGTTTACAGCATACCAATTTTTAAAGGCATTACTCAGCTGTGCAGAAATTCATTGTGTTAATTTTGCCCCAAAGGAATAAATATATTGAATTTCCTCTGTTTAGGTAGGCAAGGGATTGATGGTTGTAATGTATGTACATGCATTTTATTCTCAAAAAATTCTTATTTTCTTAGTAGAAACTTCTGTCTTAGTGAGCCTTAATGAGCCCTCAGGTTTGGTCACCACAATTCAATTCACTTTCAGTTCTTTAAAGGAATCTATTACAAATCCAAACATGCAAAGGGAAAATGGTACAGCCACAGGATTGGCATAAAGGATAGTGTTTTACTACAAAATCTGTAGTCAGTATACCATTCTTTCAAGAATATTCTATTTCGTTGCATTCTCAACTTTCACCTTAGTAACTCCTAAGGGATGAACTTCCCTCCCTTAGAAGCTAATGCTTTTTTTTCCTCTAAAGATTGATTGGTCGATTGATTGATTGATTTGTTTATTTATTTGAGAGAGAGAGCACGCATGAGCACACAGAGGGAAAGGAAGAAGCAGACTCTCCACTGAAGAGGGGGCCCGACACAGGGCTGAATCCCCTGGACTCTGGGATCATGACCTGAGCTGAAGGCAGCCTCTTATTGGACTGAGCCACCCAGGTGCCCCAAAACTAATGCTTTTTCTAGCACTCCAGGACAGTAAGATTTGCAATAATCTTAAGTGTCTTAACTATTTATCAACATTGTTCTATTGCAAGATTTGTTTTCCTATATAATGCTCCATTCTTCTTTTATTTAGTTAATATATGCTTGTTATAGAAAATAGGGATCCCACAGAAAAATATACTTAAAAAATTCCTTGTAATTATAACAGCCTAAGGATAAACATGTTGTGGACTTCATACATAGAAACATGCACAGACATGTTCATTATATAGTGCATAGAGTTCTGTATTTTGGGTTTTCACTCAATGTTTTAGCTTATTTTTCCACATCTTTAAAAATTTATTAAAAAACATTTTAACACATATGGGTTTTCAGTCATAAAAATATATCACTGACATTGTGGAGTCATTTCTTTAGTGTTAGATATTTGGGAAGTAAAAAAAGGCCAGTTATTTTGCAGCTGAAATGTAGAAAACTGCAAAGGCCATGGTATCTTCAAAAGTATGAAGCAAAGTTATAGACTCCTGTGTGTGTGTGTGTGTGTGTGTAGGAAGGTTGGGGGTGGTAGGCTAATCTATTGTGTGTAATTTTGGCACAGGTGCCTTTGCTGTTGCTTCCATTATGTTGGGGTTTTCACTCAGGCGCCGCATACATTAGGAATGAAGATTGAACCTCAGTCATCTGTGTGCCATTTGCCATGTGCCACACAAAGACATATGTTCTGAACACGTCTAGCTGTCTTAAAATCTTTTTAACTGCCATATAACATAAAGTCATTCCTTAAATAACTTAATCCATTTTGAAGTGAGCTATATGAGTGTCTATTTCCTTTCCCCGTCCTGCTTTCTTGCATTCTGCACTCTACCTTGGAAAGAATCATATCAGGCATTTCTATAGTTTATTAACTATTTTCTTCAGCAGTAAAAAAAAAAATAAGTAAATGCTGAGAAAATTTCTTCTTTAATATTTCAGCACACAGTATTGCTATTAAGAGCTTGGAAAGAAAAATGTACCAAGAATAAATTACTGTACTATGAACAAGTAAGATAATATATGTAGGAAGGAAGCAGATTACGGAAAGTATTTATTTAAAAGAGGGAAAACTATAAATGCACATTGTAGTGAGAGTGTAGCTTGGGCCTCAGCCTGTTACTCTCTGCTGCTAAGGTTCAGACATATTGGCAAAATTTTATCACACTAACAGTGAAGATATTAAAAAAAAAGTTTACTCACATGGAACCCAATGTTTTTCCTGAGGGTGGGGTGTGTGGTTAAAGGTGAAGCCACTGTAGGAATGTGTGTTGAACTTATACAATGTCCAGTGGAAATCTAGTAGGGGTAGACTGGGGGGTGGGCGTGACACTAAGTATTTTCCCAGGAAGAACCCATCCTTCTGAGGAGAGACTCAGGTGAGATGCTTTTACGCATGTGAAAGTCTTGTGTTGGTGAGGAACAAGAAGCCTGCCTATGACATGGTACCTCTGACTCAAATTAGTCTCTGTCTTAGTATTCTGGAAACATGGTCAAGTCCTGGGGAAAGTGGGGGCTAGAAGGAAAATTTGAAAGAACTTAAACCATCTTACTCATTGGGATTCAAGCCACACTTCTTCAGGACCTCTTTTTAACCACAGAAGAAATCCATCCCCCTTACTCTATTGCAGGCTAAGGAATAGTCTGGATATTTTCAAAGGAGGCACCAGAGGATAGTGACCAGACCAGATAGGCCAGCCAGAAAGACAAGGCCACTAGGCAGAAGGGAGCATATGCACAGAGCCTGGTAGGTACTGCAAAGGTCAGTGTAGCTTTTGAAGCAGTAGGGGCAGGAGGGAGGGCTGCTGGTGGGGGGTGTTGTCCCTGATGGAGCCTCGAATAAATACTTAAGCTATGAAAGTTGCTCCAGCACATGGGAAGCATCACCTGGGAACTCCCAGGAGGATTTGGGGAGGGGGAAATCTATAGACTACTGGAGCTCTGCGTGAGGAGGTAGGGGATGGAGCCAGGTGAATTGGGTTGCAGCTGGTAAAATTTAGTTAAGCCCTACAATTTACATATCATATACATATGGCATTTTAGGGCAGAAACACTTCAATTTTATATTTAAGTAAGTTTTAGAAACCATGAATTTCAAAGTTCTCCTTTGGGGTCAATTAAGACCTGCATACGAACCTTCAAATATTTAAGGGAGTTGTTTCTCAATAGAGGGGCAGCTCAAGGTAATGCATACTCAAATAGGAAGAAACTCATAAAATGGCCTCTGAAAAGGGCTTCGGTTTTCTGTTTCTAAATGGATGAATCCAGATTTGTACTTTATATTGAGCTCTGTATACATAGGGACATAATGGTGATGCTAAGCTAGTGAATTATCCCCAAACTCTATATGTCAACATGTTTTTTTTTTCCTGGTATACTCACCATCCCTCCAACTATACCTGCTTATTTCATTTATTTAAAGAAGGGATCATTTCCCTTTTATTTATTTATTTATTTATTTGTTTATTTGACAGAGAGAAATCACAACTAGACAGAGAGGCAGGCAGAGAGAGAGGAGGAAGCAGGCTCCCCGCGGAGCAGAGAGCCGGTTGTGGGGCTTGATCCCAGGACCCTGAGATCCTGACCTGAGCCGAAGGCAGAGGCTTTAACCCACTGAGCCACCCAGGCGCTCCTATTTCATTTATTTAAAGTTTTATTTATTAAGCTCTATGTGATGGACTGTGTGGATAATAGAGATGTGTAAGGTAAAATTCACTCATCTTATTGCTGCCCCACTCTTCATTTTGTTACACAATCTGAGTCAGCAGAACTAGTGTGGCTACTGAACATTTCAAGTCTGATATCAGAGAAAACTCACAACATAATTTTAAACTATTGCATTTAGTGTTTATGTGAGTCTAATGGCTAAAGAAGGAACACATCAAATCCTTAACTGTTTGCCTAGTTTTTTCTTTTAAAAGCGTGAACCGGAATAAAATATATGAATACAGACTAACCAAAAGCAGGGTGCTCTGTAATAATTCTAGGAGTAGATGTGTTTAATGATTATTTTCACATAATTTATAGTTCTTCCTTTAGGAAACTACCAGGGATTACAATAGAATTCAAAAGGATAGGGACTCAACATACCAATGTTCATTTAGTTATACCAGAAACACACAAGGTGCTGACTGTCTGGTTAAGAAACATATACATCAGATAAATAAAATGTTGCTTTTGTGTATGGGGGCGGCGGGGATTGAGACGTTTTGTTGAATACAGATCCAGAGAAAATCTTTTATGAGTTAAATACACCTGTGCTTTGTAAATAATATACATTTATATGTATACATTTATATTATTATGTATATATACATACACATATACATAATATACATTTATATTATATTGTATATATGTATATATACATATATATGTATACCTATATACATATATATGTATATATACATATATAAATGTATAATATACATTTATAGGTATATGTGTGTGTGTGTGTGTGTGTGTCCAGACATAGGAGGTTATTTGATGCTTGTATTTTTGACACACCGCTATTTAACTTATGGGAAAATGAAGAGAATTATGGAAATTATGGGAATTATGAAGAGAATAATGGAGAAAAACCCCAAAAGTGGTCTTTTTCCTTACAGATAACTGCTAGTAACTTTGCAATTTTAATGGAAATCTAGAAAATCAAGTATTGTAAGAACTGTCTTCTCTTTCCAATAGAATGAAGGAGGGAGGGAGTTCATATTCTTGGTGAAGTCTATGGGGAAAATTCCTCTACAAGTAAAACTAACCCTAGTACATAAAATTAATCTAGTTCTTGGTCATTACTAGGTCATTTAGATTAGTCTAGAATAGAGCGTTGCTAATGATAGAGCGTAAGGAAGAGAAGTTTTTGAATTGATAATCTATGGATTAAAAGAATTCTACCTCTTTTATATCATTTAAAAAGGGAAGTTACCATGATGTCCCTTTAAGGAAATGGCAGAGAATCCAAGTCTACTCCCATTTGGCACACAAATGAGCCATTCCATAATAATATTATCTTGATAGTGAAAAGAACAGAATCTTTGTTTACACGTAAGCTGGAAAACTTTTAAATAAAAATCCTGAGAATGGAGAGTGTACTACAGTACACTCTCTGTGGCCAAATTATGACATCAGTTATATCAAAGACAGTACAGAGAGCTCCAAAAAGAGATAAGAAAGGGACAAAGAGAAGAGACAGGAAAAGTCGCCAGAGAAATGTTTGGCAGAAGCCCAGCACAAGCCTGATATCTTCCCCTGAGGCCTCCTGCCTGTCTGCAGAACCACTACTCAACTACCACCAGCTACTCTCGCCTGAGAGAAACGCCAGGGAACCCCTCCCAGTGCTTCATCAATACCAAATGTGTCAAGATAAATAGGCCCATACAAACCCATACCGCATGGTTCTCCAAAGAAGCTTCTTCGTGTAAGAACAGGATTTCTCACTTGTAAGATTCACAAAATAGGGAATTATATTGTAATTGAGCCTGTGTTGTTCCCTGAAAGTATCTTTTTTGTTTGTTTGTTTAATGAATACATTTTCTTAAACACATTGGCACTGTCCCATTGAAACCAATAATTCTCTACTTCTTGACATGTGTGTTTGTTTAAATAAAAGATAAGCATATATTTACTTATAGTAAATAGAGAAAAAATACTCCAACAGCTTGGTATAGTCAATGTGTAGAAGAGGACAAGGATTCAGGCATGCCCTATTGCAATCTGCTGCCACAAACTTGCTTTGTCACCGTAGGACAATATCTTAACCTTCCTGGGTCTCGGGTTCTAGAACTATAAATTGAGAGAGCAGGGAATTTATAAGGCTATTTGTTTGACCATCTGTGTTTGTTTGTTAATTTGTTGATCTGTGATCTCTCCACTCCAGTCAAGTCCAAAATGGCATGCTGGAAATGCCCTCTTGAGAGTCGATTACAAGATGTGGTACTGAGTGAAGGAAACATAGATGATTTTCATGTACTTTTAAAAAAAGAAAAATAAAGCTTTACTCTCCCCAAGTCAACTAAACATATCCTAAGACCCTTAACCTCATCTCCACGAAGAACATCTGATGCAATCCTTATAATTTGATTTAAAGAATTTTGAGTCTTAGAATTTTATACATGTTATCACCAGATGATACAACATAGATCATTTCCCTTGACTCTTAGATTTTAGAGATGGGGAAACAGAGGTCATGGTACAACTCAGTAGCAAGAATAGTACCAGAGTCCAGATCCCACAATTTGTGCTTAGTGATCGAAATTTCCATTGCCAGAATCTATATTTAGAACTTGAGTTGGACATATGGCTCATGGTTCGGCCTTGAGGATTCCAGTGAGGCTCACCAGTAGGTTTTTGTTTCAATAGCTCACACATTCAATGGCCGGGAAGAGGTTAGTAAAATAAATGGATACCATATCATCATCTAACCAAGAAATTGCATTCTTGATCATATTCAAACCATCATCATGGGGACACTAGTTTTCCTTGAAATGCCCATAGATAAAGGGGGCAAAATCATGGTAGATATGAAGTCAGCCTCCAATATAGTCTATTTCTTGTTATTGGTGACCTTGTGTAGTTCCCTGCCTCACTGCATCAGAGTTGGTCTGTGTAACCAACAGAATACAGTGGGTGACGGGATACCAACCCCTCTACTCCTAAGAAGTTAAGTAGCTCAAGATCTTCTAGGCTCTATTGTTCTCTCAAGGCTTTATTTTTATGTGACCAAATAGGTTCTAGAATCTTTTTAGGAATTACATTCTGTAATAACAATTATATCTTGACCATTTCTTTATGTAAAACTTTAGTGCAAAAACTATGTGCACAAAATGTCTCATTTCTTCTTTTGTTAAAAATCAAATTAATTTGGGGTACCTGGGTGGCTCAGTTGGTTAAATGTCTGTCTTCAGCTCAGGTCATGATCCCAGGGTCCTAGGATTGAGTCCCTTGTTGGGTTCCTGGCTCAGCGGGGAGTCTGCTTCTTCCTCTCCCCTTTCCTCACTGCTTGTGATCTCACTCTCTTTCCCACTCTCTCTTTCTCTCAAATAAACAAATAAAATCTTTTTTTAAAAATCAAGTTAATTTGGTTCCTGACGTCTGTTACAAGACAGATGAGAAATCTAACCTCAGTTATTACTGAAGCCTCCTCCTCTCCATCCTTCAGCATCTGACCATGGTTTTAGTTATTGCCAAAGCAATGGAGAGGGCTCTGGACGTTAGTTCCTACCCTTTACATGCCCTTTACATGCTTATTGTCTGATACCGCATCATGTTTCCTTCAGACCCAAGCTGGGCCACGTACTTGCAGTGGTGGGAGGAAAACCAAGGGGAGAAGAAACACTGCACAATACTTCAACATATCATCCTAGGGCAGGCAGTCAGAGAACAAATTAAATGTTAAGAAAAACAGAAAAGAAGTAAGCAACATGGTGCCAGCCTTCGGGTTTCTTAAACACTCAATGGGAAACAGGGAGTGTAGAAATAACAAACCAAGGAATAGAAGTAGGGCATTTTAAGAAGTACCGTTTAAATTGCAGGGGCTGAAGGAATCAACAGAAAGAAATGACCGAAGTGGAGTGGGCTTAATAATACTAAACATATGTATATATAATCCCTCACATTTGTATGCATATGTTATGAAGGACTCTTCTCACATTTATAATTTCATTTGAGATACTCTTTACCACGAGGCTGCAGAACAGACGTTAACAGATGAGGAAACTGGGACTCTGCTAGCTTTGGTGGCTTGTTCAGTGTCACCGATCTGGTTAGCAGAGAAATAGAAAGCTGAGCCCAGCTCTCTTCCTACCTAGTCCTTTCTCTGGCCCCTCTTCCACTTCCATAGTGAACTGGTTCCCTGGATGTAAGTTCTAAAGCAGGTTGGAATTCTCAACATCGACAAAGAAAAGAGGCATCCAAGAGTGACATGGAGCATGGGTGGCCATGGGAGAGCGTGAAAACATATGAGAAGGAAATGATCAAGTAGGTGGATGGTTCTGCATATAAAATAGAAAAGCCAGGGTGTGAAACACTGAAAGAATGCCAAGTGGTGACCAAGGGAACCATTGATCTTAAATAGTAAATTCTCCCCTCCCGTCCCCTGACTAAGAAATTTATCTCCTACATCTTTTCAAACTGAATAAACAAAGAAAACACCACTATCTTCATGTAATATATCATCCCAAGCAGACATATATAATCTCTCTAGGCCCCCTTCTAAATCATAGTCACAGTGAGTGACATCATTCTCATTTCCTAGTCTCTGAGTCCTATATCTGAAGTTTATATGTGGTCTGGACCACGTAGATGGAGGTGAAGTCTTTAAGAAGGGCATCATATCCATTTGCCATTATGCTTCTATAATTCTTAGCAATATTTGACATAGCGACACACACTGACCCTGGGTAAAACCATGAGAGCTTCCAGGGAGGTGTTACTCAAGGCAGCTTCTTCCATACAGTACAAAGACAGAGATGGAGTTCAGGAGATGGCATACTGTATCTCTAAGTGGAAAAGACAGAAGGTCTCCAAAGGAACAACTGGATGGAGAGCCGATTTAGGATAAGAAGCCGGAGGTCTATGGTGAACTGTTACAGTGTTGTGATGCTGTGTTAATCTTTTCATAAATATTTTTTGTGGCCTGGAGCTTTGGTGTTGAGAATCTATTCTGATTTCTGTGCTTACAAATAAGAACGTTATTAGCAGATGAAAAAAAAAAAAAACTCTACTGATATGCAATTTCTGCTCATACCCCCTTGCTCTCAACATTGTTTTCTATTTTAATAAGCAACAGTATTTTGGCAAATGAAAATTCTCAAAATCCTCAATCATGCCCGTATCCCAAAGCCTGGACTTAGTTGGAAAGCTTTATGCCTCTGACTCAGTAGAGCTGGTTATCCTCTTTAATTGGATTGATGGCGACAATTGTAATTACCTTAGATGAGATTGCCTGTAATGTAATTATGCTTCCTTCATCAGCCTGAGCTGGACTTGTGGAATACATACAGAAGATGCCTCCAATTACTGAGAGGTTAAGGAGAGCATCACATTGCTTCACAAATCGTGTTTGTTACTATATAGAATTTCAAAAATTATGTCGGAAGCTGAAGGAATTAGTCCTCTGAAGCAGCTTTTCTGATCCAAAGATGTTCCTGTATGAGCTAGAATGTAGAGTGAAATGGCTACATTCCAGAACTATATTTTTACTTGGATTAAAAGCATATTTTAAAGACATGACATAGAGCACCAATAGTAAACTGTATTTTCTCACTGTTTTGCTACTACTTTCTATTTATAAACAATGACTGCATCTTAAAAGACATTAAAAAAATACAATACCACTAGTAAAGTTTAACTTGATTTTTTGGTATGATTTGAAAAGTTACAGTTCCTAAAACTAATGTAATAAATAACAAGAGGTAATTTTAAAATACTAGTCTTTATGATAGATGGAGCTATAATTAATACCTAAGGAGCCAGCTGCTTACTACAATAATGCCTCTCTCCTATTTTCCAATTAACACATGGAGAACTTTAAAATTTTTCAATTGGAAGCCCAGCCTCGAAACAGGACAAGTCTGCCAAACGTACTGCAAACACATGTAGTTTAGGAGAAATGGCACATACTGGAAATCCACCCCAATCTTATTAACTTTAGCATCGCTCTCATTAAAAATAGAGCTGCTTATGGGTTTTTCCTTCTGAAGCATATGAAACATAGAACTTGGAAACGTGCCCTTTTGAAAAACTTATTCCTGTATTCACGAACCAGATGGTGCACATCAAATGCATCCTGATTTCCTAATGAAATTAAAAAAAAAAAAGGATTCCTATTGTGTTCTTTAATAAGATTAACCCATCCTCAATTGTTACTTTGGACAGATACTCCTAAAAAGTTAAACGACTTGGCTAATGCTGTCCTGCTGGACCTGGACAGGAAGGCCACAGCTGAGTTGAAGAGCTGGGGGCATGCTGAGGGGGCACTCTGCTTTTAATTTCTCCAAAGTAGGCTCTAGGAGAGGTGTAAGCCCCGCCACAGCTGCTGCTTACAAAGAAACCTTCTGTCTCTGCATATCAGAAACCAAGAGTCTGCTGTCTCATAAAAGAGCTAATGAAGCAAAGAGAGAGAGAAAGAGAGAGAGAGACTCTCTCTATGCCCCCTTTCTCTCTCCCTCTCTCTGTCTGCCTCCCTCCCTCTGGTCCACTGCTTGGTCTAGCCATCAAATCATATTTGTAGGGTGCTCTCATCACTAACACCACCAACAAAAAAATAATTTTAGGCACCATTTGAATGTCACACTCACAACTTTGAAACACCATACCGTTAAAATGTATCCAAAGCCAATAACATTATGCTGAATTTTTCCAACAAATCAGAGAAGAGTATAATGTTGCTTACCTTGGAGACGTTTGGCTTGTGTGGCCAAAATCTGAAAAAAGCAAAGAGAAATCGATTAATTTTCTATTACTTCTCACATTTGCCACCATAATACTGCATTGAACTAGCTATGGTATGTCTATTAATTTAGTAAATCCACATTTCATTTTCTCTTGCTTGAAGGAATAGAATGGTTTAAGCCAAGTTGGGTTCTAACCTGAATCCAGTTGCTCTATTTAATTCCACTATTAAATTATGAATATGTTCAGCCAAGGAAAAGCATCCACCAATAGACTGGAATAAAAAGCTGTGGTAGTCAAGACACTGTAGTTGTAAAACTTCATTATTTTAACTTTCAACATCTTGAAGATCTCTGAACCACTATGTCTTTTTTTATCTCTCTCCACAGTGAAGAAAATTTTCTCTTTGTGCGGAAACACCCTGTTTCATAAAATGCAACATCGTATCTCATTTTTCTTCATGAACTGCTCTAATTTAACAGCTGGGCTGGAAGAGCACACATTATCAACAGGTTCAGTCATATAACACCCCAAACTTGGAAATAACAAGTTGGAAGCTTCACATCCTACAAAATAAATCAGTTACCCTATCAATTCTATAAGCCTAGGAGTCTGAAAATTGAAGGAAGGTATTTTGAACAGCACTGTGCAAAAGCTGTTGCTGAGTTAGGTGTTCAGTTAAGCTGAACAGCATGTCATGTTCCTAGTTTCCTTTGCAGAAGCATTTATTTTACATTTTAAATAGCATACCTTCTAACTTCAGCGAGAAAAACTTAATTTAAAATAAAACCACCACCACCAAGTGATGCTATGGTTGATCAATACTTCAAGATTTGAAAAAGTTTTCCTCAAATGTCACACACTTCTCTGGGACCTGGGAACTTTTCCTCCCTTTAAGGTGTAAGATTGCTTTTCTTCTTGCTGTTTTGCCATTAAAAAAAAAACAAACAAACCCCAAAACAACAACAACAAAACGCATTTAACAAACTGCTACCAAATCCATCTGAAGGTTAGCATGCTTTTTATTTTAGTGCTACTTCTTAATGGGCAAAAATTGATTGATTAGTTCACCTAGAACATTCTTAGCCTTAGGGCAGAAACAGTATTTTGTATACAAAAGTGGACTGGATTTTAAAAAGAAAAAGAAAATCAACATTCCAGAATACAGTGAGGTTCAAAAATGGAAGAAAATAGAAAAAGCAAATTCAGAAAGCATATCAAAACTCTTAAATATATTTAAAAATCTAATGGATGTGTTTTAAGTTGTATTGAACGCTGGCTTTCCTTCTTAGCTGGAAATGTACTTACACTAAAAAGTCCAATTCATCTGGATAGTTAATATAGTAAACATCAGAATCACCTTATTTTCCCCAAACTCCATACACATTTTGAGAAAAAAATAAAGGCAATTATTTTTCCTATAAATCCACAACCTCTATTACTTCCCTTTCCCTCCACCGCCATCACCCTTCCACACTGACTTTGAAACTAATTTTAAGAAGAGGATTCTTTAAGTGGAAAGTTTGTTGACCTTTCAGAAAAGACAAGAGGTGAAAGAAAAGCAGGTAACTCCTTGCCACTGGCTAAAACCAAGTGAGTGAACCTGTATAATATTAATTCTCTTATACTCTGATCTTATCTCTAACCCTCTTCTACCTTTATTGTTTGGGTATCTGGAAGTACCATGCCCCAGCACAATAATTTATACTTAGGGGAAGTGATTTTTAAACTTAAGTGTGCATGTAAATTCCTTAGGGTGCTTCTTAAAAATGCAGATTCTTGGGGCACCTGGGTGGCTCAGTGGGTTAAGCCGCTGCCTTCGGTTCAGGTCATGATCTCGGGGTCCTGGGATCGAGTCCCGCATCGGGCTCTTTGCTCAGCGGGGAGCCTGCTTCCCTCTCTCTCTCTCTGCCTGCCTCTCTATCTACTTGTGATCTCTCTCTGTCAAATAAATAAATAAAATCTTTAAAAAAAAAATGCAGATTCTTGAGTTCCAGTTCAGCTCAACTTAATCTGAAAGACTGAAGGGTCAGTGCCCAGGAATGTTCATTTTCAATAACCTTTCCAGGCACCTATGACTGTGTGGTCATTTTGAGAAATACAGACTTAGGAAGAAAAGTGATCCTTGGCTGCACCAAGTGCCAAAGCCTTGGATGGATAAGCTGTATTAAACTTAGACCCAAAGAGTAAAAATTTAGTACTTTTAGAATGTGTTTGAACTTGTGACCATCAACTTACTATATATTGCTATATACATAAGATGTCATAAAGGATCCTAATGGTCCTGTATCTATTATAGCCTATAATAGATACACAAAAATGAAGAGAAAGGAATCCAAGCATAACACTAAAGAAAGCCATCAAACCACAAATGAAGAGAACAAGAGAAGAAAAAGGAACAGGAACTACAAAAACAACCAGACAACAATTTTAAAATGGCAGTAAGTACATACTTATCAATAACTACTTTAAATGTAAATGGAATAAATGCTCCAATCAAAAGGCAAGCTGACTGAATGGGTAAAAAAAAAAACAAAAATAAGACCCATCTATATGCTGTGTACAAGAGACTTACTTCAGACCTAAAGGCACATATAGACTGAAAGTGAAGGGATGAAACATACATCATGCAAATGGAAGAAAAAAAAAAAGCTAGGGTAGATTTTTTTTTGTTTTTTAATGAGGTAGACTTTAAAACATGTAACGAGAGGCAAAAGGGCATTACATAATGTAAAGAGATTAGTCCAACAAGAGGATATAACAATTGTAAATATCTACACATCCAACATAGGAGCACCTAAATACACAAAGAAAATGTTACCAGACATAGAGAGGGAAATTGACAGCAATACAATAGTAGGGGATTTTAACAACTCACTTAAATCAATGGTTAGATCAACAAGGAAACAGTGGTTTTGAAAGCCACATTAGACTAGATGGCCCTAATAGATAGATACAGAACATTCCATCCCAAAACAACCAAATATACATTTTTTTCAAGTATACATGAAACATTCTCCAGGATACACCACATATTATGCTGCAAAACAAGTCTCAATAAATTTAAGAAGACTGAAATCATATTAAGCATCTTTTCTGAACATGATGGTATGAAACTTGAAATCAATTACAAGGAAAAAACTAGAAAAGACACAAACACATGGGAGTCAAACAATATGTTACTAAGCAAAGAAATTGAAGAGGGAATAAAAAAATACATAAAGACAAAAGAAAATGAAAACACAAGTGTCTAAAATCTTCAGGATGTAGCAAAAGCAGTTCTAAGAGGAAAGTTCATACACATACAGGCCTACCTCAGGAAACAAGAGAAATCTCAAATAAATAACCTAACTTTGCACCTAAAGGAGCTAGAAAAAGAACAAACAAAGCCCAAAGCTAGTAGAAGGAAAGAAATAATAAAACTTAGAGAAGAATAAATGAAAGAGACTGCAAAAATAACAGAAAAGGTCAATGAAACTAAGAGCTGGTTCTTCAAAAAAAAAATAAACCAACTGAGAAAACTTTAGCTAGGCTTCTCAAGGAAAAAAAAGAGAGAGGACTCAAAATCAGAAATGGAGGAGGAGCTATAACAACTGACACCACAGAAATATAAAACATTATAAATAACAATATTATGAAAAATTATGTACCAACAAGCTGGACAAGCTAGAAGAAATGGATAAATGTCTAGACACACTCAATCTTCCAAAACTGAATCAGGAAGAAATAGGAAATTTGAATAGACCCTTTACTAGCAATGAATTGGCAATCAAAAAGTTCTCAACAAACCGAAGTCTAGGACCAGATGGCTTCACAGGTGAATTGTACTGAACATTTAAAGAAGAGTTAACACCTATTCTCTCAAACTATTCCAAAAATAGAAAGGGAAAGAAAAATCCAAATTCATTCTACAAGCATTATCCTGACACCAAAACCAGAGAAAGACACTATACAAAAAAGAAAACTCCAGGTTGATATCTCTGAAGAACAGAGAAGCAAAAATCCTCAACAAAACATAAGCAAACTGAATTCAATACATTAACAAAAATAATTCACCCATTAAGTGAGATTTATTCCAGAGATGCAAGAATGGTCTGATATTTGCAAATCAATTGATGTGATTAAAGTATATTAACATAAGGAAAGATAAAAACAATACATCATTTCAATAATCATTTGATAAAATGCAACACCCATTCATGATAAAAACTCACAACAAAACAGGTTTAGAAGGAACACAGCTTAACATAATAAAAACCATATATGAAAAACGCACAAAAGACATTATACCTAATATTGAAAACTGAAAACATTTCCTCTAAGATCAGGAACAAGACAAGGATGTCCAGTCTCACCACTTTTATTCAACATAGTACTGGAAGTCCTAGCTATACCAATTAGACAAAAAAAAAAATCAAAATCTGTAGCATCAAAAGGAAGAAGTGATCATCACTACTTGCAGATGACATGATACTATATACAGAAAATCCTAAAGACACCACCATAAAACTATTAGAATTGATAAATTCAGTAAAGTTGCTGGATACAAAATTAATATATAAAAATTTGTTACATTTCTATACACTAATAATACAGTAGGAGAAAAAGAAATCAAGAAAGCAATCTCATGCACCAAAAAGAATAAAGTACCAAGGACTAAATTTAATCAAGAAGGTAAAAGATCTGTATTCTGAAAACTGTAAAATATGGATGAAATAAATTCAAAACAACATAAATAAACAGAAGGACATACTGTGCTCATGGATTGGAAGAATAGTGTTGTTAATATGTCTATACTACCCAAAGCAATCTACAGATTCAATACAATCCCTATCAAAATAAGACTGGCATTTTTCACAGAACTTGAACAATTAATTCTAAAATGTATTTGGAACCACAAAAGACCTTTAATAGCCAAAGCAATCTTGAGAAAGAAAAACAAAGAAGGAGGTATCACAAGGCCCAGAATTAAAGATATACTATAAAGCTACATTAATCAAAACAGTATGGTACTGGCATGGATATAGACACATAGATAATGGAATAAGATGGAAAGGCCAGAAATAAATCCACACCATATGGTCAATTAAATTACAACAAAGGAGGCATAAATATGCTGGGAAAAAGAGTATTTTCAATAACTGGTGTTGGAAAAACTGGAGAACTCATGCAAAAGAATGAAAAGGGACTATTTTCTTATACCATACACAAAAATAAATAGATCAAAATAGATCAAAGACCTAAATGTGAGACCTGAAACCATAAAACTCCTATAAGAAAACACAGGCAGAAAAAAAAAAAGAAAACACAGGCAGTAACTCTTGGACATTGGCCTTAGCAACATATTTATGGATAGTCTCCTTGGTTAAGGAAAACAAAAGCAAAATAAACTACTGGGATTACACCAAGATAAAAAGCTTTTGCATAGTCAAGCAAACAATAAACAAAACAAAAGGCAACTCAGTAAATGGGAGAAGATATTTGCAAATGATACATCTGATAAGGGGTTAATATCCAAAATATATAAAGAATTTATACACCTCCCCCACTCAACCCCCCAAAAATCCCTAAGCTATGCAATTAAAAAATGGGCAGAGAATCTGATTAGAAATTTTTCCTAAGAAAAACCTTCAGATGGCCAACAGACACATGAAAAGATGCTCAAATCACTAACCATCAGGGAAATGCAAATCAAAACCATAATGAGATATCAGGTCACACCAGTCAGAATGGCTAGTATCAAAAAAACAAAAAAACAAGAAATAACAAGTGTTGGTGAGGATGTGGAGGAAAGAGCACACTTGCATACTGTTGATGGGAAATGGTGCAATTACAATGGAAAATGAGGTTCTTCAAAATACTAAAAATTGAAACACCACATGACCCAGTAATTCTGCTATCAGACTTATATCCAAAGAAAACAATAACACTTTTAAAAAGATATGCACTTTTATGTTTATTGCATCATTATTTACAATAGCCAAGATATAGAAGCAACTCAAATGCCCATCAATAGATTAATGGATAAGGAAAATGTGGTATAGATATACAATGGAATATTAGTCATAAAAAGGAATGAGATCTTGCCATTTGTGACAACCTAGAGGGTATTACACTAAGTGAAGTAATTCAGATATAGAAAGACAAATATCAAATGATATCACTTATATGTGGAATCTAAAAAATAAACACACAAAAAGCAAATAGACTCTTAAATACAGTGAACAAATTGGTGGTTGACAGAGGACGAGTGTGAGGGATGGGTGAAATAGATAAAGAGGTACAAACTCCCAGTTATAAAATAAACAAGTCACGAAGATGAAAAGTACAGCATAGGGAATAAAGTCAATATTCCCCTAAATATTATAATAACATTGTATGGTAATGGTGACTACATTTATCATGGTAATCACTGAGTAATGTATAGAATTATTGAATCAATATGTTGTACATCCAAAACTAACATAACATTATATGTCAATTATACTTTAATTAAAAAAGATTGACTTAACTAAGATATACAATGTGATTATTTAAAGTATAAAAACAAAAGATAATATACAGTGTAAGAGTCAAAACAGTGGTTACCTGGGTGGTGGGAGGGGATATCTAGAAGGCAGCATAGATGAGGGAATTCTGAAGTTGTTGGTTATATAGGTGTCTTCAGTTTCAGAAAATTCATTAGGCTGAATATTAATGGGGACCTTATTCATTGTTTATCTCCAGATAAGTCATAGAATCCTTGACGTTTACAGTTGGAAGGCCTTCAGAAAAAAAATTAGCCCAATCTTTTCGTTTTTTTCAGGTGAAGAAGTTTTATGTAGGGAGATTAACTAGCTTTACGATTATTTTGTAAATGGGGTGATGTGAAATATTAATAGAAAATTTTAGTTGTGATCTTAGATAATTTCCAGGTGACTGCTTAATTTTTACCCCTTCTCAGTTTAAATGGAAACATCCATAAAAAGACCTATGTAAGTAAATACAATTAATCATAATCAATCATGTACTCTCTTGGATTTGCTTAGAACCAAAATACTGAAATGGACACATGGCATGCTGCTGGTTCTAATTTTCCATCAATTCATGAAACACTTCATGCTTTGTTTGTGACAACACAAACCCTTCAGCTTCCTATTATAATTAATGTTATGAAAGGCATTGACATGCCCATAGACCTGCCATGAAGTTCCTGAGTGTGGAGTGACCCTTTCTGGTACATATAGATTGCATAAATAATAATAAACATAATATAATCACTTTCTTTGTTTTGGCCTCAGTATGTCACTTCCTTTATCTATAAATGTTAGATTCAGACTAGATGATATATAAGAAACTAACAGAATGATACAATTAAGTTAAAACAAAAGGACTAGTATAAAGATGCCAACTTTTAATTTAAAACATATATAAAATTGTTTGAAAGATGATCATCTCTCCTATCACTATCATCTCACTGAAAAGGAAAATTTTAACACTAAAAGCATATGAAGCACATAACTTCAAAATAAAGACCACTCTTCAATTGTTAAAAAAAAATCTTTGTAAAATACTTTATTGCCCTTATGTTTCCATGTTGCTCTAGATTCAAAATAACTCGGTCACTGACCAACAGCAATCTATGAACTATTTTTTGGGGAGTTCTCCTACAAAGAACTTAAGGACAGCATTTCCCTAGGTGTATTTGATACAACACTCCTGCCCTGATATGCTTCTAAAGAAAGGAGTTCCTGGTTTTAGACCAAAAGGATGTGGTATAGGTGGTGGGTGCTTCACAGCATAATCTCCTTTCAGAAATTCTTAGTGAAAATATTACAGATTCAGAGTTCTCTCTTTTTAAAATATTTATTTATTTATTTATTTATTTTGAGAGAGCGTGCATGCACAAGAGTATGTGGTGGGGAGAGTCAGAGGGAGAAAGAGAGAGGGTCTTAAGCAGACCCTGCTCTGAGCATGGATCTCAACGTGGGGATTGATCTCATGACCCTGAGATCACAATCTGAGATCACAACCTGGCTTGAAACCAAGAGTCTGATGCTTAACTGACAGTGCCCCAAAGGCACACCCAGAGTTCTTCTAAAATAAGGCAAAATGTTATCTTTATTTCATCCATCATTCAAAAAATTTGTTTACCTCAGAAGGTATTTTTTGCATATAGGGACCCCTTAACATTCTCCAAACCTAGTGTTCTGCATATCACCCTCTCAAAAAGTAGTCTATGATTTTCCCTAAATCAGATCCACATCCTGACATGCCAGCTATAGTTAACCGGTCCACCATTCTCCCACTCCCTAATGGTAACTTTGGAAGAATCTTTGACCTACACTCAAGAAATATGAGTTAAGAGAATTGGAAGGGACCCAACACTGCAGGTGGCAGGTCACAAAGCCAGTCCAGAATCAAGCCCAGGAGGAGAGTAGGTGTTTATAAGGGAGATGGTGTTCTCCCACCCCCATCAGGGCAATTTGTATCTTCCAAGTCTTCCTTCTTCCTGACAATTTTGAAAAGTTCAGCTGTGTATAAGGACACCAAAAGAACAGTGGCTTAAACAAGACAAGTTCTGTTTTCCTCTGGTATGTATAATTACATCGTCACGCTCAGTGGTTCTCAAAGTGCAGCCCCAGGGAAGGAGCATCAGTGTCATCTGGGAGCTTGTTAGAGATGCAATTTTTTTTTTTTTTTTTTTTTTAAAGATTCTCCCCTTAGAGGCTTGCCAAGCACTCTGGGTGATTCTGATACTAAACTTTCAGAACCAGTGGTCTAGAGGTAGTTGGTCCAGGGCTAGAATGAAGACTATGTCCTAGGGGCCTTCCAGGATCCCAGGCTTCTTGTCTTTTGATGCTTCCCTCACTATATCCTCAGAGGATTCCCTTTTACATATGAACCCAAATGACTTGCTGCCACATGTGTTCAGTCACAATGCCCATGCTCTCTTCCTCAGGAAACACTGTCCAAACCAGACTCTTCCTCTGAGTTCTTATTTCAAAGGTCTGGTTCAGGCGCTATCAGCTATCCTGGACTGGGCAATGGCCTCCTAGTTGCCTCTGTTCTGCCCACTGATTCTCTTCAACTAGTCTACCCCTACCTCACTAGCAGAATTATCTCTCTCTCTCTCTCTTTTTTTTTTTATGTGACATTCGTCTCTTACTAGACCACTATCTGATTCCCATGGCAAAGCTTAAACTCTACAACGAAGGTGGCACATTTTAATATCTGGCATCTATTTTTCTTCTCAGTTCTCTGTCAGTCCCTCACCTGGACACCTTCTGGATCCCAGTTACAGTAAACCATTACCAGATCTGACCACATTGCTTGGTCCTATGTGCCTTTGCACATGTTGTTCCCCTTGTTTAGAATGCTTGTGTTAGGACTCCTCCCCCCACACACTCATCCTCAGACATACTTCTTCCAACCTTATTTTTCACTCATAAATATCTGTTCATTCCTTGAAATCTAACCCATACAACACATCTGTAGGATCTTTTTCAACTTCCCCAAGCACGGTTTCTTGCTTCCTTGTGCTCTCATTGTAGGTATTCCTACCTATTCTGGAATGCTCATCATGTTGTATTATAGTTTTTTGTGTACAAGTCTGCCTCCCACATTAGATGACACTTCTTGGAAGCAGGTACTGTTACTTATTCAATAAACATTAAATGCCCACTTTGTGTCAGGAAGTTCGTATCCTAAAGTGTAAAGCTTAGCACAGTTCAAAGCATAAGTGGATGAATGTTTTCTATAAATTCTCTCAAGGATATAATGATTGCAATTAACACCAATTTACAATATACCCGGGTTGTCCCTGAGAAACACACTAAGTAACTTTGTTGTTAGTAACGTTTTGGGTTTGGCCACTTCAGAAGTAAGAAAGTATTTTCAAAGGAAGTACTGGATTTTAAAGAGCAAAAGAAAGGGGAAAGAAGGGAATGAGGGAAAAAAAGCCCTGGGATCAGGGCAAAAGAAGTGAAATTTCTACACTCAAAGCAACGGATGTGTTTCTATCTGGGAAGATTGGGCAAAATGAGTTCTTTAATGATTTCAGCTCTACAGAGAAACAAATATTATCCTTCCAAGTTTGTAAGACTTAATGGCACCTGTCCCTATTGCTGAGCAGGAGATGGTGAATTATGTTGTCTACGCACTGATGAATTTAAATTTCCTCAGGCATAGTTGACTGTGATGCCACTTTACCCTGAAATTGTTTCCTTCAATTTTTTAAAAGAAAGGAAAATGTCCTAATGTTTGAAGATTTTCTTCTGATTATTTAAAAAATGAAAATCTTTCCAGGCAACTGTCCAAATCTAAGAGCTTAAATTAAAATGCTCATTTTCAGAATTTCTCATGTAACTTCCTGTATGGATTGAGGATATAGATCTTCTTTTGCCTAACCATGGGACAAAGAGAAACGAATGCTTCCGAAATTCTAGACCAAGTTAGAATCAAGGACAATTAGCAGAGACAAGTGGTACTGCTGTGGCTCTCAGAAAGAGGCCTATGGGCAAGCAATCTTTTTATGATCTGTCCTGTGCCAAGATCTAGCTTATTGTTTATTCCATTAGTGAAAACATTTTGGAAGGTTATGTTCATTATGGTACTTGTCACTAGTCTGATAAGAAAAAACAATTAATGTGATGGTCAACATTGTTACTTTTCACAATGAACCAAGCAATATATATGCAATTTTGATGCATAATCATTGGTTGTAAAGTATTATGGACTGTATTTACAATTTGTTTGTCAATTATGAAGCTACTATACAATGCAAATAAAAAATGCTACAATCTTTTCATAATTTTCATGAAGGGCCCTTCTAGATGCAAATTTTTATTTATGTAATTTTCATAGGATGCAATTATGACGTAGTCTCCATCTCGTAAGCAAGAGGTTTATTGTAAACACTCTATTTAGCTTGCAAGTACCATACAGTTAAATGACTAATCACAGAAACTCAGTCCATGATCATTGACAAAAATGGCCACACTTACAGCTGAAATTAACACAGAGGAAAGTGGATCTGCTTCTTACCCACACCCAGGAAGTCAATCACAGCAAAATGGCCCAACCATGACTACAAGTTTGTGATGAGATTCAATTAATCTGCAGTCTGAGTCAGAAAAAAAAAAATGCTTTTCTCAGGTCCTATTTTCCCACTCCACGTATGCTGGATACAACGAAGGGGCATTGGTCCACAACAACAGGGCAAGACATTCTCTCAATGTGTTTGGATGAGATGTGTGAACTCCTTTTCACATTTTACTTACCCACTAACTCTTCTCTTATGGCCTCCCAAATCTAAAGATATTGATTTTTAATGAAATGTGCTTATGAAACAGTGATAATATTTTCAAAGCTCCCATTACTTTGACTTCAGAAATAACATCTAGTTCACGTTAGGGACTTATATTATGGCTAGAAGACTCAGAAAATGTCACTAAAAATGCTAGACAGTGGGTAACAATTGCTCCCCCATGGATTTTACTCCTACCTCTGAAAAGTCTATTATTTTATACTGACAAGTGTTGGGGTCTTTTGGCATATGTTTACTATAACTAGTTCTCCTTCCTGTTCTCCACTGTGGATCTTTCAAAAAGTCACTCTCCTCAAGTTCTCTCTCTCCTACCATATTTCTTATCAGTGTCAGCAGATAATCTTGTTCCTTCAAACCCAGAGACACTAGAAGTCAATACATGGGAACTCTCTCAACATCCTGAAACTTCTCTGTCCACTTCCACATCCCATTCGTCATCTACATATTTATGTCTTTACCCATCCTCCCCTGCTTCTCTCCGATAAAATGAAAGAGGCATTTCTCTTACAGTCTAAAGCTTTCAACTTTGAGTACATCTTTCCCATCAAGATCTCAAATTAAAAAAAAAAAAAAAAGAAAAGAAAACTTTCTATCAGCCTTTCTACTCCTCAGATATCAAACATCTTTAAAGAATTGCTTCCAATCCTTATTCTGTGTTAGCCAGACCATTAAAAGGACCCTCCAACAAAATATTTCTCCTGGTATTCATGTCCTTGTTTACTTACCTCTCTCTGAAGCTGAGCAGGACTTGTAACTTACTTCTGGGCCAAAAGAATGCAATCAAGTGTCATCATATAACTTTTGAGGTTAGGTCAAAAGAACTTTTGCCTCTCCACCTGGATCTCCTATCACACTTGCTCTTGGAGAAGCTAGTTGCCATATATACAATCAAACAAACCTGAAATTACTGAACTATTACAAAACCCGAAGTGGCTATGTAGAGAGGTGGAGTGGAGAAGAAAGCAATGCCCACCCAGCCCCCAGTAGTTCCCACCATCCTTGATGAGGCACCTGCCTTATGAGTGAAGAAGTCCTCATAGACATTTAGCCCAATTGAACCTTCAGATAATAGCAGTTCTGCTCATGATCTGACTACAAATCTAGGAGAGATCCTATATTAGCTTCCTAGGAATGCTATAACAAAGTACCAGGCTGGGTAGCTTAAAGACAGCAGAAATTTATTCTCTCACAGTTCTGAAGGATAGAAGTCTGAAATTAAGTATGCTCCCTCTGAGACTCTGGAAAGAATCCTTCCTTGCCGTTTTCTAGCTTCTGATGGTGACCATGAATCCTTAGCATTCCTTGGATTACAGCTGCATCAATCCAATCTCTGCCTCTGTCATTACAGGGCATTGTCCCTGTGTGTTTCTTTCCTTCTCATCTAAGAATGTCAGTCATGTTGGGTTAGCCGTCCACTCTACTCCAGGATGACTTCAACTTAACTGTATCTATGAAGACCTTATTTCTAAATAAGGCCACATTTTGCAGTACTAGGGATTTGGACTTCAACATCTGTTTTTGAGGGACACAATTCAGCCCATAACAGACCCCCATGGAGATCTCTCTAGCTGAACTCAGTCAACCTACAAAACCATGAGAGATAACAATACATGGTTGTTTTAAACCACTGGTTTTAGGGTGATTTGTCCCATAGCAATGGGTAACTAAAATGCCTTTCTTTACTGAAATCATTTCCACTAACTGCAACCTGGCTTCTGCCAACACAACCTATTGACAGGGTCACCAGTGACCTCCTGCTGTTATGGACAGAGGTGTTATTTCAGAAGGGTGATATAGCCTATACATCTACCTCCCTTTCTCCCTGAAGTCCATCAAAATGACCAAAGAAATTTGTATGTAAGAATAAATTCATCAAATGTCTGAAAACAAAGAAAGATGACATCAATAGACAGAAATTTGAAGTATTTCGTAAAGACTGAAAGCAGATAGCGGTGGAAAAAAAGATGCAAAAACACAGCCAGAGAACCCATAGTTCAACAGGCTGAAGAGAGGGCCACTGAAATGGTGACATTTGTGGCCTCTTCAAAGCCCAGGGAAGAGCCCAGACTCCGAGTCACAGGATCAGAAGGCTCTGTCAGGGTGGCAGCCAAGGTCTCCGCCTCTTTCTTGCTACCCTCCATGCAGAACAGACATGCTCCTTCATCGACAGTAGCTATGAAAGTAAAGTAGGACCTTTCCTAGAGGGGCTCCTACCCTAGCGACTGGAGTCAGAGGGGCAAGTGGCAGTGTCCTCAATGAAGGCAGAACTCCACAGACATGGAGAGATCAAATTAAAGAGGAGTCAGCTGCTCAGCACAGGGGCAGGTGCCAAGAAAAGTGCTTCTTCCCATCCACTTCTCTCCACTTACCCTTTCCTGCCACCACAGTCCAGGTGCCCTCTGCTGTCCAGCCACCCTCACACCCTAAGGAAACTTGCCCTAAGGGTAGCCTCATGTGACTAAGCTTATCCACTCACCATACCAAGTCACTACTGATAGCGCAGAGCTGTTCAGAATGAGAGACACTTTAAGTTTGTATTTCCCAACGTGGGCACTGTGTCAATAGTCATTTGACATTTGGGTCCAGACATTTCTTTGTTGTAGGATCTGTCCTGTGCATTGTAGGATGTAGGGCAAATGACATTCTTGTCCTCTGCCCACAAGACACCATAAGTACCCCTTCACCCCCCACCGACCCCTGAGCTGTGACAACCCAAAACGTAAGCAGACATAGCCAAGCTCCTGCTTTGAGAATCAATTCATGACTAACAACTCTCCCCTACACCTGCTCTCTGTTTATTACCAAGAGACTATCAAATTCCATTCTCTAGGAAATACTGGCCAGGTCTGACTGTAACTGCCTTCTCGGCTCCTACTCCACTCTCTCAGTTCTTCCAGGAACTTGACTTTCCTTCACAGACACAGCCACAACAGAGGCACACACGACATCCAGATGTTGGTCTTCACACAGCACTTGCAAATGCCTGCAAGGGAAGCTCTCTGCGCTCTCAAACCCACGATTTGTGGTTTCAGATACATGCAGTTCTTGTTCTAACTCAAAACTTCTCCCAGAGTAAAGATGGTATCAAGCCTGAGGAGCATGGTTTACAAAAGAGGAAAGGTAGGAGTGTGTGATTGAAAGGCGAATACCAGGGATTTGACTCTCAATAAGTGAAGTCAGTGGAGGAAGTAAATTATGGTCTAAAGGACTGTGGTAGAAAATAAAAGAGGCTAAAATTCTTCTACAGTAGGCCCTGCTGGAGTTTCATTTAAGCTAACTGGTCCTCTTTGAAAAGGAAATGTTCTCAGGAGAGACAAGCCTCACCCACTTCTGCTTCCAGGAGAGACCTTCAGACCCCAGGTGTCGCCAGAGAGGAAGAGTAGGGTGGGAGGAACACTTGGAGAGTGAGGAAAGAAACTTCACTGGGGTCATGGCTGGAGTCTTTGGGGGCTCCTTCTCAAAGGCCAACTCCAACAAAGAGGAATGGGAGTGTGTGTTGGGGGAGGGGCAAGGATGGGACCAAGAGGCCCCTTCAGCTCAGTCTTTCCACAAGCAGTGGGGAAATTGCTCATTAGTTAGGCATCTAGTTATCTTTCTTTAATACCTTCCTCTGGAAGTAGATGCACACATATAACCTCCCAACAGCTCTTTTTCAGAGGGCACACATCTGTCCAAGTGAATCAATGTTGCCTGCTCTATGCTCATTTAACTACACTCACTGTCATGCATATGGAGAAGGGGAAAGTGATCCAGGCATTTTATAATTTACCAAGATGTCAAAGTGGTACTTCATTAAAAACAAAACAAAACAAAAACCATTGTTCCTGCTCCAGAGCAATCAGCAGCAAACTCTGAGCTCTCCATCTATTTGTGTCAATAAAGTTTTATCGGAACACAGCTGCACTAACATCATCTTTGGCTGCTTACAATGGCAGAATAGATTAGTTGTGACAGAGACCACAGGACACAAAAAGTCTAACATATTTATTATCTTGCCCTTTACGTAAAGAGTTTGCCAGCCTGGCACAAGAGCACTGAAGACAGAATTGTTTTTAATATTCTATCTAGTTGCTTGCTTTTTTTTCTCTGTGCTTTAGCTGTACTTAAACAGAATGTAGTTTTCAGTATAATACTGACAGTTTTTGTGAAAGATATATTTAAATTTCTTCCCTTAAAAAAAAACGGATTTTTTGTTTTGTTTTAAAGAGAGAGAGAGAGAGAGAGTAGGAGAGCACGGGAGGGGCAGAGAGAGTGAGAGAATCTGAAGCAGGCTCTACACCCAGCTTGGAGCCCCACATGGGGCTTGATCTCATGACCCTGAGATCTTGACCTGAGCTGAAACCAAGAAGCTGATGCCGAACCGACTGTGCCACTCAGGAACCCCAGATTTCTTCACTTTTAAACAAACAGTGCTTTTCAGAAAGGTCTGGAATGCAGCAGCATGGTCTAACGTGGACCCGCAAGTCTGAAGGTAGAACGAAGGAAGAAGAGACAAGGATTGTTTGGATGGGAAAGGCAAACACAAGGTGCTGGTTCTACTTTGCAAACCCAGGACAGAGTCAGGTGGCGTGGGGACAAGGCTGGGTGGAGGGATCCTTGTCTCCGAGAGCCCTTCTCCACTCTCAGCCATCCCATATTCTTCCAGTTCTGTTCCTTTCATGGGCCCAAAGTTCCTCCAGCTGTTGGAAGGGGCTTCCTCCCCTGCTTGTCTATGCAGGAATGCCAAAGCTCTGTCTTCCTATCTGTTGATCCTATGTCTGCTCTTCCCTTCATCATGCTCAAACCCAGATCCCCTGGAGATATCCACCTCCAGCCTAGGCCTCTGGCAACTTTCCCGGCCCACTGAAAGTGCCCTAGGGAGAAGGGAGTGAATATAAACACAGGCAGGTCTTGGAAAAAAAACCTGTCAAATTTCATTTTGAAAATCTCACCCTGCATTTAAATAACAGTTCTAGAACAAAACAAGTAGCAAAACAGAATTTTCTTTGCAAATTGTTGGCTACAGGGTTGGGGGGGGCTTATGAACGCATCTGTTCTGTAGGAATTTTTGTTGAAGAAAATTCATTTAATTTGGTGAAATACTGTTACTATGAACCAGCTGCTGGTACATCCGAGAGGCTTTGCTCATCGAACTCCAATTTAAAATGATCTTGGTTTAAAAGTAGTTTAATCTTCCCAAAGTGAAATCTTTCTACAATGACTGGACATCAGAACATTCGGATAATATGATGACCTTGTATTTATTTGAATTCGTGTAATATTTCACAACATATAAATCACTTTCACAGTGATGACCTTATTTGGTCTTTCTTTTTTTTTTTTTTTAATATCTTATTTATTTGACAGAGAGAAATCACAACTAGGCAGAGAGGCAGGCAGAGAGAGAGAGAGAGGAGGAAGCAGGCTCCCCGCAGAGCAGAGAGTCCGATGTGGGGCTCGATCCCAGGACCCTGGGATCATGACCTGAGCTGAAGGCAGAGGCTTTAACCCACTGAGCCACCCAGGCGCCCCTGGTCTTTCAATCCAATCTGGGAGGTAGGTAAAATGTTACTCCTTTGAAAAATAAATAAATGAAGGCTCAGGGAAGTTCACGGCCTTGTTAACTAAGGCTGCACCAGAGTAGGAAGAGGACATTAACCAAGATTTTGATTTCTGAGTTCTTGGAATTTCCTCTCACTCTCTTGGTGTGTTTTGTAAATAGGATGCTGGTTTTCATCTCATCATGGGCACCTGTCATTTCTTGCAAGAGTCCCTGAATTCTAATGCCCCACTAAGCATTGTCTACATAATAAATTAAGGCTATGCCAGACACATCCAAAGAAGTCATGGTAAACAGCGTATAATTAACTCATTTAAAAGGCACCATTTGTCATTTTTACACACAACAAATATTAAAATTAAGTGTCCTTTTCTCCAGTTGTAGAATGACCTGCTCATTTGGGAAGTCTGGGAAAGAGTAAATAAACAGGTTTACTGAAGTTGGGTACTGCCAGGTTTCAGGGAACCACAGAAAGCTTGGGTGGGGATATAATCCTGAACAAAGGATTCTCTTGGCCCCATCATTGTGTCACAAAGTCAACTGATTATAATAACTCAATAAAGAGAGGCTGTGTGCCTAGAATTTTAGGGGTGTAGTCTGCAGCAAGATAAGATCCTGAGCAAGTTTCCAAACTTTTCTCAGCTGGAGTTTCTGCACATATAAAATAGTACTTTCTTGGGCGCCTGGGTGGCTCAGTGGGTTAAGCCGCTGCCTTCGGCTCAGGTCATGATCTCAGGGTCCTGGGATCGAGTCCCGCATCGGGCTCTTTGCTCAAGAGCGAGCCTGCTTCCCTCTCTCTCTCTCTCTCTGCCTGCCTGTCTGTCTACTTGTGATCTCTCTCTGTCAAATAAATAAATAAAATCTTTAAAAAAAAATAAAAATAAAAATAAAATAGTACTTTCTTTACAAGTTTGCTGTAGGGTTGAATGGGATAACCAATTTTTATAAACTACTTCACACAGTGCATACCACATTGTAATCATAGGATACATTTTTGTTACTGTTTTCAATAGTACTGTTGATATCAATAATATATTTTTAGCCCCTCCCCCACCTCAGTATTTGCCCATTTCTGCGAAAAGATGCTTCATGGCTTATGTGCTGGATGCTTGCCGAAACCTGTTACAGGAAAGGTGGTCTGTCTTTCTCTTATTTCTCACCACACAGCGTTCTTGCCTCTATTAAGCTAGCAACAAGCCCCAGGCAATATTACCTTTTCAAGATAAGGACACACTCCCACATTGGGGCTGTCAGAGAGAATTTGGGGCATGTGAGCTATTTAAATGAATCAAACCTGACAAATCCGATTTATAGATTAAAATAATGTTGTGATATTTACCAAAAGTATATATAGCAAGTTAAGACACCTCCGACAGGCAGACATTGATTGCCTGTTTTAATCAGCTGGTATAATTTAGCTACCACCAGAAGCAAAATGCTTAGGAAAGGTAAATCTGATCATAAATAATTCCAGAACATTTTTGATGCATTTAAAAATGAAGTAAGACCTTTGTTCAGGGTTTGCTACAAGGTGACACGTCTACTACATGATGGGAGGTCACATCAGGTTTCATTTGGGTGTTAGGAGAAGTTCTGACTTGACATAAACAGCTGCCAAACAAAGTGTTGAAGCAATTTCTCCAGGTGCTGGCGTATTAGGATAGACAGAGAGACGACTGAGACCCATTGCCCGCATACATTCACTAAATCTCTGACACTTCTGGGACTTTATCAATACACCCAACATTTCTGAGCAGAATCAAGAATCATGGCCTTGAAAGAAACCTCAAGAAGGTACTTCATCAAGAGACCCTGGAGCAAGGTTATTGCTTAAGAGAAGCATGGCCTGGCTTTCCAGACTGATTTGTTGAATGAACGAGAAAAAAACAAAACACCTCTTTCACTTCCCAACCCCAGAAGCCTGCTTAGCCCTGGGGGTAAGAGAGGGGCTGGAGAGTCTGGAGCAGAACCAAGGGTTTAAAGCCCTATCCACTTACTTACTATTTATACCCCACCTGTTTCTAAAAAAGATTTGAGGCAGCTTACAACAAAAGATACCAGCAATAAAAAGCCTTATCCACAGTCATCCCTTGCAGGGTTTTAGCATCACTTTCATGATCATCAAAAATGAGTATTAAATGGCTATTTGCATGGGATGCTACGCCAGGGGCTGAATAAATCAGGCAGGGCCAGGCTCTGACCTCTGTAAATTTCCATCCGTTCAGATTGTGTTCATTCATTCTTTTGACAAATATTTACTCAACACCTTCTCCATGCCAGCGCTGTTAGGCAGTGTGGGGGTGGCAAAAATGAATTACAGATGGGTACTGCCCTGCCCTCAAGAAGTCTACAGACTTGTGTAGGGGCCCTTGAGCAAGGATGCATGATAGCGATATGTGTCTGGACAAGACACAAACCTAAACTCTCCCATGTCAGATCAGTGATGTGAGCAGGTTACAGAGAAGTGTAGCGGAGGGAGGTCAGAGAGAACAGCATCTACTCACTGTGCGTCCTAAAGAGACACCAGCTGAAGCAGATCAGGCTGCTGGCAAAGCTGTGAAGGAGAACTCAGCCTTCCCGGACACCTCTTTGTCCTCCTGGCGCTTTCTGCCTCCTCTTCCCGCTCTTTCCCTTCCTATCTGGACACTCTAAGCCCTAATGCTGTCAAAGCTGCCTAGCTTCCCAGAGGACTGGCATGTCATCTTAGTGACATATTCCGGGATACAAATGCACATTTTACAGGACTCTCACCAACAACAGGCATACAGAGCCCTTATCTCCACCAAGGTAAAAATCATCAGCCATTGCTTGTTGCCAGGACATGCCAAGGAGTATCTGATTTTAAAAGAATACCAGGCCTGGGCACAAAAGAAGTAATCTTGGCAAATACATGGTTCCTGGAGGCCTGTTGTTGATGTGAGAGCTTTCTGGGTGTCCTCAGACCCAAGATCCAAATGTCTTCCAGTCCTGCATACCTAGAAGGCAAGGAGTTCCGGGGGAAAAGACCCTTTAAGGGTCCTACCAGCAGAAGATTCTCTAGCTCCCGAGCTAGACAGTAAAGTGGAGAAAGAACATCTTTAGCTATTGTTCTTCATTCCTTGGAACCGTAGTTTTTAAACTTCATTTTTTATAAGAATCTCCAGGGAAGCTTGAAAAAGTACAGATTCCAAGGCTCCATCCTCAGAAACTCCTTTCCTTCAGGAGATCTGGAGTGGGTCCTGGAATTTGAATTTTTTTTTTTTTAAGATTTTATTTATTTGTTTGACAGACAAAGATCACAAGTAGGCAGAGAGGCAGGCAGAGAGAGAGGAGGAAGCAGGCTCCCTGCTAAGCAGGGAGCCTGATGTGGGGCTCGATCCCAGGACCCTGAGATCATGACCTGAGCTGAAGGCAGAGGCTTTAACCCACTGAGCCACCCAGGCGCCCCTGGAATTTGAATTTTTAATAAGCATCACAACAGCCTCTAAGGAATGGTCTCAGAGCCACTCTCACACTGCCAAAGAGACACGCATTCTAGGAGAAGGTCTAGAAGAACAGGTGTCTGTCTCATTCACAGATGAACTCCTAGCACTTGAAGAGTATACGGCTCAGATTACACACACAACAAATATGTATTGATTTAATTAAAGAATGGAGACCTGCTCTGTCTCCTGGTCCCTATGTGAGTAGAGGGCTTGGTAACATTTTTTTAGTGAATGATAGCTTTGGAAAAGCTATCAAGGAATACCAAAGGCTGCATAAAGAACTCGGGATTATGTAGATGTGGAATGAGGCAGTACAGAACTAGTTTACTGGTTGAAAGGAGTAATCACATGTGGATCTTGCCCTACTCTCAAAGATCTGACCAGCTGTGGGGGGTGGTGGTGCAGGACTGGAAAGAAATACTTTGAAGCTTAACCTGAGAATCACAGCTCTGCCTAGCATCTCACCATTCACCCTCCCCTCTCTAGGCTTCTGGAGGAAACAAAGTCCTACATGAGGGGTGGTGCCTGGCTGACAGAAGGCAGGGCCAGGAATGAGGAGGAGTAAGAAGTGGGGGGAGCCCAAGGCCACAGGACACTGCACACTGAGGACACCTGCTCTGACCTACAAGGGACACTGAGCACACTCTTCACGTTGCACCCTGGAGGCAGCTGTCTCTTCTGTTTAGTGTAGAGTGAAACTCTTTTGGCCAAGGCATTTACCCTCTGGCATTTAGCCTATTGTCAGGATAAATTTATTCTTTTGTCTTCTGACTGACTTTGATAAAAAACAAGTGTCAATCTATCTAAGAAAAGAAATCCTACAACTTCTTTCAGTGACTCATTGCTGGGTCTTGTAATCCAGCTGTCAGGGAATTCTCATGCCTTCTGTCGGATGTCAGTAAGCCGGAGAACAGAGAGAGGAATCCTCATATCCACTAACTTCGTCATTAGCTTTCATAAGTGCACTACTCAGGGTGGGCGGGTTTGGGCTCTGGCAGTTGCTCAGAGCAGGACAAATCTTGCTAACATCTATGATGGCTTAGTTGACATTTTGTCTGGTCTATTTTCCTTTTACCAGTGGAAAGAAAGAGGATATGGGGCAGAGCCTGGTTAAATGGGACTTCTTCCCAATACCATCATGCCTGATGAAGCAATTAATGGATCCAGAATCTGCTTTTGGACAATCTGAGAAATTTTTCCAATCAATATCTTCTTCCTCAGAGTTCAACAGAAGGATTCATCTATAGATGCTGCGTAAGTATTCTATTCCCATTCAAAAAGATAGGAGACCTAGGTTCTGGCTTGGGCTGTAACCTTGTATAAGAAGTGTAAACTCAGGAAGCCTGGGTGGCTCAGTCGGTTAAGCATCTGCCTTTGGCTCAGGTCATGATCCCAGTGTCCTGAGATCAAGCCCCACATTGGGCTCCCTGCTCAGGAGGGAGCGTGCTTCTCCTTCTCCCTCTGCGGTTCCCTCTGCTATGCTCTCTCGCCCTTTCTCAGTCAAATAAATATATAAATAAAATCTTTAAAAAAAAAGTGTAAACACCCCATATCTCATATCCCTCTGTAAACGGAGTGGGTTCTGCTATCTGTAGTGAAAAATATCCTCTAATGGTTTCTCATCACACTTACAGTTCCAATTACTTATAATTTTTATATGATTTGGGGCCGGGATACTGTTCCCGCCTCACTGTTTTATGTACTGGTCCTCTTTATGCCTCTACCACTCCAAACTTATTTCTGCTTTGGGACCTCTGCACATATCTCCTCCCTCAAATTTGACCCCTCATCCCACCTCCACCATGAAATGCTGTTACCCCAGATTGCTGCATGGCTGACTCCTTCTTGTTATTCAGGTGTCAAGTTCAAATGTTACCTTTCTGGAGAGATATCCATGACCACTCAATCTCATACCCTGATTTAATTTTTTCAAAGCACTTACCATTACCTGGAATTACCTTATTTATTTGGCAGTTTGCTTGTTTGCAAATAGTTCGGCCATAACATGACAAATGTGTTCCTAAAAATCACAGCTACTGTAATTGCACAACACGAACCACTTGGGCTTTTGGCAAAAATGGGGTTGTGAGCCCTATCCTCAAAAACTTCATCAGTGACACATAAAAAAAAATGGAAACAATAAAAATGTAACACGGTGTTATTTATGTTATGTGTTCAAGATATTCATATATACCACAATAAATATGTCACCTTATCTTGAAAAAGACTTGCAGTTTGCCTGTGGAAGTAGGCATGGGGGGGGGGAGGTGCTGCAGCTTGAGAGTTACTGCGTGAAATCAGATGGAGAGCTGAAACCCCAGATGAGGCTCATCACACACTCAGAGAACCCAGGTAGCTGGGAGAGGTTTGAGGTGGGTGCGCACACCCATTTTTCGTATTCCTATCCTATGTGGCTCAGTTAAACTGGGTGCCATCTCCTTCATTCTAACGTTTCTCATAGATGAAATCATGCCCAAGCAAACATGAAATTCACACTGTGCTTAAGCTCTTCCCTAATAAATTGGTAGCATTGGAATCAATTCACATTTTTTAAAACAAGCATTCTAGGAGATCTGATGGAATTTGCTATGCTCACTAGAATTTAACCTCCACATGATCAGAGAAATTTCCCATTTTATTCATTACTATATTCCCATATCTAAACAACCTGGCATATAATGGGTTTTCAGCTGGTGTTTGCTGAATGAATGAATGGATCTTCATTTGACTTCTCTCCCCACCTACCAGTCTGCCCTTTCAAGGGTCACAGTGATCTTCACCAGTGTGGAGGTTGCTTTTGGTGAGGGGGCAAAAATAAGATGACAAGGACTTCAAAATTGCTGTGTTGGGGCATATGTTCTCTGAGGACAAACACACACCCAAAACCCCCAAAATGAAACTCAAACTAATACAAATTATTAAGCTATCCACCTAGGTCCTTCTGCTTTTGTAGTCATGGAAGATCTCTAATGTTCCTTGTATGCACTACAAATATCCAATTCTAATTAGAGACTGTCTTAAAGAATCTGTGCAGAACTATGGATGAAGGAAGGCAGAAACACCACACAGAGCCCTATATAATGTGGAAAGCCTCCCAGAATGCATTCCATCAAAAATAAAGGGAGCTTCAAGGCTAACTACCAGCAGGTAAATTCTAGCCTCTGTCTCCCTTCTCCCTATGAGTATCTCCGAGACCTAAAATTTAATCACTCTTCTACTAAGTCAGGGAACAGAATTAGAAGTGGCTTTGAAAGGTCATCCCAGACAGGTGGGTTATGTCATATTCCTAAAGGGTTTGAAAATTGTTTGAATTTCAGGGAAACTGTCTAGCACTACTAAGTAAAAGGTCAAATCAGAAAGTCCCCAAAGAGCTCAGGAATGCTCTTCTAAATTTTCTCTGATTTAAATTCTGAACCTAAGAAAATGTGCCTGAAAATGCAAATGTTGTGATTGAGTTGCTTTAGTTTATCAGGCAAAATAGGGAATATTTTGTTATGATTCTTTACTTCCTCAGTAACTGCTCAATCTTATGGAGAGTTGAGTGGAGTGGCAAAGTAATTACATGGTGAGTACCATATATTTACGATTATTTATGTTTTCTAGATTGGAGTACAGGGTAATTATTTTTGGTCTTATTAAGTGCAAATTACCAAGTAGTCTTCAGGAACATGTAATTACTATGTACTGTAGTCACATGCCACTTATCAAGCAAAATGAATGCAGTCAAAATTTTATTTAATACAAGCAAAATGATGCATGTGGTTTTACGAAGCAAAGTACAGACCTGCCTTCCTGTTGTGGGAGAGCAAACAGAAGCAGTTCTTCTTAACTTAACTCTTTCTCAATGAACTAGATAGACTTTTCTCAAAGGTTGGTGCTCATCAAGCATAGAGATGTCTGAAGCCCCAACCCAGACATAAACAGTCCTAGGAGGTAAGGTCGTAGACTCTGTGTCTTTGACAAGCCCTCAAAGTGTTCTGTGTGCTCACTGCTATGAGAGAGCACCTGCCTGAGATTCACAAAATACTATGACCAGCAGGGTTACCTCCACACAGAAGAGGTGGGAAAAAATGGGGTCCTAGATGGCGTGAATTTTTCTGTTTTTCACTGTAGTTTGTGTTCTTTTGCATTGCATGTTGACATATATCTTTAATCCCACTTGCAAGGATACAGAAGTGTTATACATTGACTATTCCCTGTGTCCCTGCATTGTTTTCTATTATACACAAACCATCTAAGTCAATTTAGTTTAGATCTTTTAGATTTTAGTGAACACGCAGAGGCACAAAATATACACAAGCATACACAAATTATGAAGGACAAGCAGTATGAGACTAAATATTGGATTGCCCCATGATCACACCAAAGGCAAACTTTAATCAGCAGGTATTTCCAGAGCACCTACTCAATGTGATGCCATTTACTTTCTATACCCATTTATTCAATAATTCTTATTTTCTTAATTGATCATCAGAGTGGTTAAGGGCACAGGATCTGGAGTCAGGGGACCCCAGTCCCACCATTTACTAGTTAGAAAACAATGTGTGGTGTCAAACCATGTCTGAATGTTTGTGTGCCCCCACAATTCTTATGTTGGAATCCTATCCCTAAATGCAATGGCATTAGAAGGTGGGGCCTTTGGCACGTGACTGAGTCATGAGTGAAGCATTCATGAATGGGATTGGTCCCTTTTTTATCTTCAATTTCTCTCTTTTTTAAAAAAAATTATTATGTTCAGTTAGCAGTATAGTACATAATTCGTTTTTGAAGTAGTGTTCAATGATTCATTAGTTAAGTATAACACCCAGTGCTCATCACAACATGTGCCCTCCTCAATACCCATACCCTGTTACTCCCTTCCCCCACCCCCCCCCCCCTCTGAAACCCTCAGATTGTTTCCCAGGATCCATAGTCTCTCACGGTTTATCTCCCTCTCTGATTTCTCCCCCTTTGGCTTTCCTTCCCTTCCCCTATGGTCTTCTGGCTATTGCTTATGTAACATATGAGTGAAACCATATGATAATTGTCTATCTCTGCTTGACTTATTTCACTTAACAAAATCCCCTCCAGTTCCATCCATGCAATGTCCAAAATAGCCAAACTGCAGAAGGAGCCGAGATGCCCTTCAACAGATGAATGGATGAAGAAGATGTGGTCCATATACACAATAGAACATTACTCAGCCATCAGAAGGGATGAATACCCACCATTTTCACTGGCAGGGATTAATGCCTTTTGTAAGGGATCCCACAGAGCTTCTTCCAGCCTCTGCCCAGACAACTAGAAGTCAGTGACTAGGCAGAGGACCCTCACCTGACCATGCTGGCATGTGATGTCAGACATCCAGCCTCCAGAACTGTGTGAAATAAATTTCTTTTGTTTATAAAAGACCCCAGTCTGTGGTATTTTGTTATAGCAGCCTGAATGGACAAAGAGGCAAGTTACCTCTGTGGTTCACTTTCTTCATTGTTGATTTGGGGAAATAAAAATGCCTGTCTTAGAGGGTTACTTTGAGGAAAAATAGTATAATGCACGCAAAATGCTTAATACACTGATACCATCTATAAAATCTCAAAAAATGTAGCTGCAAGTGATATATTAAACATGAAGATACTGCATTCATATATTTGGCACTTGCATTTGCTTTATTAGGCCCAATCTGAAGAGAAAAATAAGTAAGACAATTTTTATACGTATCTTTCCTCTCACATTTAAAAAAGTCCAACCACGCTGATAGGCAAGAGTATAACATGCTTTGTCCTGCAAGGCAGGGAAAAGGTTAACTTTTTGACTTCAAGAGAAGCCAGCTGGAGAGGCAGACTGTCTGCTAATGGTGAGGGAGGGGAAACAAGAACTAATTTTAGCCATCATTCCTCAATCACTGTCCAGTTCCTCTTATACCCCTCCCTGCCTGCCCCCATCCTCTCTGGACTGTGAGGCCCAAGACTGTTTTCTCCAGGGCACCTTTAGTTCCAGGAGGCAGATGTAATTCTGTGGCATCCCACTGACTCTTCCAGTGAATTGGAAATGCTTATGCCCCAGGTTAAAAAATATCCCGAGTATCGTAAATACCAGCTTTCTATCCCCTGTAAATTATGTCTGTCTTTTTCTCAGAAATACTCATGCAACAATGTGCCTTTCCTGCCATCTTTTGCTGGAATTTACTTATTCAAAAATGTGAAGCATTGCTGTAGAAAAAAATCTGAGAAAGTCCAGACACGCTTTATCTCAGTCTTACAGTAAACAAGAATGAAGAAAGCAAAGATTAATGATGATTGTTAGGGTGAGCACATATGCTTGTATAACTTTATTCAACCTTGTTGCTGAAGTGAAAATATCAAGGGAGAAGGGGAGAAAATTATGCAAGTAAACAGTATATTTCATGGGCCTTTCCGCTATAAAGGTTGTGAAATATATATGTGTGTGTGTGTGTATATATACATATATGTTCATATATATGTGAAATGCAAACATTTTTCACTTACTAATGTTTGCAATTAAGGCACAAGTTCTTACTAAACAAAATCCTAGCTTGGGGACTAGAAGCATAAACAGAAACACAATTAATGCTTTTGCTGACAGCAGGTTTCTTCTGTGGGTAAGAGCAAGCATTTCACATGTGCATAAATACCGAGATGTATTTCTGTAAGTACACAAACACACATGCACATAAAATATGATCATAGGCAATGAGAGCTCAGAAACAAAAGGGAGCATCTAACTGCTCAGGTCTGAGACTCACAAGGAGCACGTTTTGTTCTGGATTGGTAAGCAGTGCAGAAAAAGCTGTGAATGACATGGTCTAGACACAGTGAGAATGAAAAAGCAGTAGTCCTTTTCACCAAGTCGGAGAAAACCCTGCCTGGAAGTATTCTGCTAGTGCTAGCCCAGGCCCAGGGAATGAATATTTGAATAAAAGAAGCCTTAGAATTACAAAGAGAGGTAAACCGTAAGAGAAGTTGAACTCTAGGAAATAAACTCAGGGTCACTGGAGGGGAGGTGGGTGGAGGAAGGGGTGACTGGATGATGAGCATTAAGGAGGGCACTTGATGTAAAGAGCCCTGGGTGTTATACAAGACTGATGAATCATGGAAGTCAACCCTGCAAACTAATAGTACAGTATATGTTAACTACACGGCAGAGCTGTCCGCTATCACCACTGCTATTCAACATAGTACTAGAAGTCCTAGCCTCAGCAATCAGACAACAAAAAGAAATTAAAGGCATCCAAATAGGCAAAGAAGAAGAAGTCAAACTCTCACTCTTTGCAGATGAAATGATACTTTATGTGGAAAACCCAAAAGACTCCACTCCAAATCTGCTAGAACTCATACAGGAATCTGGTAAAGTGTCAGGATATAAAACCAATGCACAGAAATCAGTTGCATTTCTATACACCAACAGCAAGATAGAAGAAAGAGAAATTAAGCAGCAATGTCTACAATAGCTAAACTATGGAAAGAACCTAAATGTCCATCAACAGATGAATGGATAAAGAAGATGTGGTATATATACACAATGGAATACTATGCAGCCATCAAAAGAAATGAAATCTTGCCATTTGCGACAACGTGGATGGAACTAGAGGGTATCATGCTTAGTGAAATAAGTCAATCGGAGAAAGACAACTATCATATGATCTCCCTGATGTGAGGAAGTGGAGATGCAACATGGGGGGTCAGGAAGGTAGGAGAAAAATAAATGAAACAAGATGGGATTGGGAGTGAGACAAACCATAAGTGACTCTTAATCTCACAAAACAAACTGAGGGTTGCTGGGAGAAGGGGAGTGGGGTTATGGACACTGGGGAGGGTACGTGCTATGGTGAGTGCTGTGAAGTGTGTTAACCTGGCGATTCACGGACCTGTACCCCTGGGGATAAAAATACATTATATGTTTATAAAAAAATAAAAAATAAATAAAAAATTTTAAAAAAAGAAAGAGAAATTAAGGAATCAATCTGATTTACAGTTGCACCCAAAACCGTAAGATACCTAAGAATAAACCTAACCAAAGAGGCAAAGAATCTGTACTCAGAAAACTATAAAGTACTCATGAAAGAAATTGAGGAAGACAGAAAGAAATGGAAAAATGTTCCATGCTCATGGATTGGAACTACACTGAGTTTAAATAAAGAATTAAAAAGAAAAAAAAAGGAAGGCTTAGAATCACAAAGAGTCTTCTAACTGTATCCTAGGTTTGCCTGTAGAACCAACACCCCAGGGCCCTCTGGGCCCAGAATCAGGGTGATTCATTGCTGTCATGTTGCCTCTGAGCCTAGTGATGGGCAGCTTAGACCAGGAGAGTCCTTACCTGAGACTGTGTGAGGATATTAACACACGCAAGTTCTGAGACCAACTGATCAAAGATGGAATGCTGATTAGACCACCTTCCCTTAATTTCTGCTGCCCTTATCAATATCTTCATTTTGATCTACACCTAAGGCCTTGCCTTGGCACCTGGTCCTGCATTAACTGCCACCTGCAGGTATTTGTCCCTTGGCTTCCTGTACCTGTAATGAGATGTGCTGAGTTCAGCTGCATTTGGACTACAGCCTTACCACATTGTTTTGGTTTTTCTTTTTCTTTTTTTTTAAAGATTTTCTTTATTTATTTGACAGACAGAGATCACAAGTAGGCAGAGAGGCAGGCAGAGAAAGAGAGAGAGGAGGAAGAAGGCTCCCTGCTGAGCAGAGAGCCTGATGCGAAGTTTGATCCCAGGACCCTGGGATCATGACCTAAGCCCAAGGCAGAGGCTTTAACCCAGTGAGCCACACAGGTGCCCCTGTTTTAGTTTTCCTTTACCTCAGTTCTCTATCTCCATTACTCTGCATCCTAAAGGGTAAATTCCAAACTAGATGCTAGACATTAGAAAAGGTGGGTTTCTGCTAAAATTAATAAAATAAGCACAGATAATAAATTGATTCCTGAAAGTCTTTTTTAAAATAAATCATGGTCAATTGGTAACACTTTAAGAAATGTACAATTCAACTGAATAGTGTGAATCATTTTGTTACATAAAAATTTGTGATGAAAATATTTCATTTGGACAAGTCCAGAATTTTTTTTCTATCATGGCTCCTTATCAAGCAAGACTGGAAAACTGCAAGGCAGAAAAAATGGTATGCATTTATTTAAATAATACAGAGGACTTACAACATCTTCCTTTCTATCACTTTAAAAGCCTGTGTTTTCCTCTTTCAGCTTATATACTTACAAAGGTGATGCTCTACAATGTTAACTGATTTCTTTACGAGATCTCCAGGATGCTACCTCAGAGCCCTTACTGCTAGAACACCCACAACTTCTCTTCGCCAGCCTCCAGCCCTCTCTACCTCCCTGTGCCTTCTAGCATGTATCCCTTTAGCCCACCCTCCTTCTGGGCTTTGCTGACACTTCAGCTAAGATAGTCTTGATGCTGGTCATCTTTAGATGGTGTTACCTCTACTGCTTCCCTGCTCAGCAGTTTTACAATATTCTGTATTCCAAAAAAGCTACATGTTGGGAGAAAGCTATGCATAGTCTGATCCTCTTTCAGTACCATCAAAAGAATCAAGAGACAGAGTGGAATGGATTGCTTCATAATTGATATGATTAATTTGTTTCAATGAATGAAATTACAATTGTGTCCACAGCGCCCTTGTTTCCATCCTCTCAGTGACCTGATCAGCAGATCGCGTTTCACTTCATAGGTTATAGCTTAGCAAACTCCACTTAAAAGTCTTCTCATTTAATAAACATTCTGGCATTGTATTTTTAATGTTATGTGTGCTTGTCAAGAAGCTAAGCATTTTTTGGATTTTACAGTTTGAACCAGGGATTAGCCAAAACTAAAACTCATCAGTCATTTCCAGGATAGATCAATGCATTCAGATCCAAGTAATACCAAACAAAACTACTCTTTGAGTACTGACCATTCCCACTCTTTGGAAAGAGCCCTGAGAATGAGGCCATTCTCTATCCTCAAGAACTAAGGTCTTACTCAATAACTGCTTCATTGTACATCAGCCTGCAAGACCCGCCAGGTTCTCGCTTAACATTTAAGGTAATGAACAAATGCAGAGCTCTAATGTGTGCTAAGCACCATAGCCCAGGATTCACATGCATCAGCTCACCAATTCACAGAAAGCCTGGCTGCACAGGTACTATTATTCTTATTAAAAATAATGAGTCCAGGGCTCCAAATATGTTAACACTTCCTGAAAAAGCAACAGTACTTTTCTGTGTTTATGTTTTTCCTATATTGGAAGAAAGAGCTACATGTGCCTAAGTGTTCATGTGTTTAGTATATGAATGCATGTGACTTGATACTTAATGTGTCCCAAGAGAGTTGTCTGTCACTGATCCCAGCTGACTGGGAAAGCAGGAGAGAGGGTGGTAGGTAACCTTGGGACAGAGTGCCAGAGAGGGACTCATAAAGGAAGGGCTAAGTAAGGTCTCTCATGGCCTCTGTGATCTATATTGAATTGCCATCTAAAATAAAATCTTTTGTTTCAACACTAACGATCTAAGGAAAATAATTACAAATGTACAAAGTAGTTTCCACATCCTTTCTTGTATGCTTTGTCACAATATTAAGTTTAAAAAGTAGCAAAAATAATAAGACACAAATCACTTATTTCTAAAAATAATCAAGGCTTAAAATGCTTTTTTAAAAATTGAAAATGGACTCTAAACTTCGTTTGATATACATTTGGTCAGAGGAAACTAGTCACTATCACAGAAACATTTTAAGAAAATTTTGGATCTAGTTGTTCCCTGGAGATGACAACTAATTTTGAGATTATTGCACTAACCCCATGGCCTTTACTTTCAAAACATGTATTGCCATGTGATCAGGAGGTATTTCTTAAGCTGAAATTTGCAACCTCATCTAGAGTTAAAAGTGATGCTGTTCTAAACCAATGACAATGTGTAATTTGGGTTCTGTTTCTATAACACTTTGAACTAAATATTGAATGGGAAACAGCTCCAAGCGGGAAATAATAGGTTTTGTTTTTCAAGGACTTTTTGCTAGAAGAATAAATCATGTTTTTGTTAGCTCCTGGTAAGGATGAACTAAAGGATGTACATGTGTGTACACACACACACACACACACACATACACACACACACACACGTGTATAATCTCAGATGTCCAATTTTCAGACCCCATATTTTCATAATCTTACCAACATTTGGGCAATTTCCTATTCCTTAGCAAAACTGATCTTATAAAACTTTAATATTTGTGGTTTCTGTGAACATTATCCATTGAGGTCAATGGGACTTCAAATATGCCTAAACCACAGCTGTTAAGTCAAACTATCTAATGGTGTATTTTCTGCATTGTTTTTTTCAGGAAACCATCCCAGCCACAAAATAGATATTCTCAGCATTAGATATTTAGCTTTCTTAAACCCAGATTAAAGATCAGTGATGGTTCTGGGATGCTTTTAAACCACTCTGTAATTGCAAATGGTTAATCAAATTCATTAATCAGAATTCAAAGACCTACACTTTGATTTAATGTACTGCTTCTGAAGTTGAGAATTCTCTAATCAGACAGCAGAGCATCTGTAACTGACATTCTCAAGGTCTGTGGATGTGGCCACCACTTGTATAAATTCCAAGGACATTAACCTTTGAAAATATCTTTTGTTTTATTTTTAAATGTTTTTGTCCAAATTGGGCTCTGGGATTTTTTTTTCTCTTCCAGTTACAGAATGAGCATAGCTATGCTCTTAATATTGGTCTCAAATATATTTAAATAGGTGGGCTAAAGAATGACTGTCAAGGAGAAATGAACTTACAACCCTGTCAATTAAAAAGAAAAGTCATGGTGAACGTACAAGATAAAGATGAGAGGTGTAGCTTGCAGACAGGCAAGAGAGGAGAGTGGATGGGAGGCAATTCAGATGAACTTTGTTGTTTTGTACCATTTTGGATTCTACATGGTACAAGATTTATGTCAGCATTTGGATCTGCTCATAAAGCTGAAAACTCCCCGGCCCTAGATGTCTATTTGGCAGAGCATAGAAGCATCTGCACCTCGGCGACTCCTTTCAGAGTAGCTTTTACATACTGAGCCTTTCCCAAAGCATTAGGCCACTACATCACTGCGGCTCCCCTGGCCTCTTCCACCAACTAAAGCATTAGGTTGGACCTTGCTGGGTCTTTTGGCCACAGCTTAATCATTTGGGACAGGGCGGTCTGGGAAGAGCTGTCAGGCACCTCAATTTGTCCTGCATCAAAAGATAGCCTCCTGGACTCAGAACTGAACTGAGTGTGCCTCTGGTGGTGAGGGCAGAGTATCACTGACAGATGAGGTCAGGGCTGCAGACACAGGGCTGTGAGGCATGGTGGGTTAACGAGGGAAGACTGAAAAAAAGAGGAAATGATGAAATGAGAGGTCTAATCCTTGATGATGCACAGAGTCTTAGGAAAATCTCAGGAGTTAAATGGTAACTTTTTTTTTTTTCAACTAAGATATATGAAAAAATAGAGAAAAGCCAAAATGAGATTTCACCAATCATTGAATATGTAGATATTTACATTTAAACAAAACAATAACAAGAAAACACTAAAAAAACAAAAAATCCATATAACTATACTGTTCACAAGGCAATTATAGGATTTCCAGCAAATATATCATTATAGAATTCACTATAAGTAGTGAAATTGGTAACGGGTCACAATTTAAGATGAAGTCTGAACTCCTTACTTTAACCAGTCAGTATACCTTGACTCTATGTATTATCTCACTTGAAGATGACATCCAAAGCCTGATGTGGGGGAGGGGTTAAGGGCCCCAAAGCTCCCCAGCATGGGGTCAAGGCATGCAACATGGAAATAGAAACAGGCTTTATGAGTACACAGGTCTCTACATTCCTCAGTCAAGAGACATAATAAGTGACTGCTGGGGCATGGAGGGGAGATACAGTCAGCAGTAAAAGGCTCTGAAATTTTTTGATGTTAAAAAAAAGAAAAAAAAAGAAAAAAGCACAGGGAAATACTGCTCTGGGTCAGTGATTTTCAAATCTTGTAGAAACATCCACAAGGTAATTTAGTAAGTATTAATTTATTAAGGTATTGACTCATTAAAGTATTTATTTATTAAAAATTAATTAATGTGTATGTGTGTGTATATATATATGTGTGTATGTGTGTATGTATATATACCCTCATTGTATCTCTCTCCTCTGTTCCAAGAAGGTGGCCAGCTGATGTGTTTAAAAGTGGAGGTACCTGATCCTGCTACAAGGCAACTGTGTTTGGGAGAGTCCTCCAGTATCAGGGACTCTGCTTAGAGCCTACAAGTTGTCTTGGAGTGGTATCTGCTCCTCTGAGGGGAATTGCTGCATGGTTCTCTCAAGTGGCTAGACTCAAACACATGGTCTCCAGTCACTGTAGGTGTCCTGTGCTCCAGGTCATTCAGGACCCACTGAGCCACTTCAGGGCTCCTATCAGCTCGCATGAAAAGCATATCAGAAATGGCCACGTGCACTGTAGGCCAGAAGGGTCTTTTGAAATGCTCTGTTTTGCATAAGACCTGGAGAACCTTGCACAATCCTAGGGAATAAAGGGCAAAGTAGAAAGGGAGAACTACTAACGGGTACTGAATTTGTCATCAGCCAGGTGGAATGGAGTTGCAGGATCAGAATCAGATTTAATTTAATTTTTAAAAAAAATAACATACATTTCTTACACAGCCATGATGATTGAAAATGAATAGTTATAACAAAGCTATATAGCTTTTCTTTAAAGGAAACCTTATTTGGAAGCCCAAGGGAAAAAGAGGTAAAAATTAAAGCTTTTCAAATTGGAACAGGTCATGAGAAGTCCTGAAATCCTGTGTTCCTGTTTCCCTAAAAATTGCCTAAGAGGATTCATAGACACCATGGAATTCCATGAAGTTCTCTGGAGTTCCACGGAGCACAGTTTGAACATGGATATCGCACTCATTGAGCACCAGTGAAGAATGTGATGGTGACAATGACAGCATTACTAATGAGGAGAATGGATTGCTCTGTGGTTTAAAGGCATTTTTACGTTATGTTGCATCACTTAATCTCTGCAAAACCTGAAGTTGATGTACCATATATCTTAATTCTTAAGATGAAGCAACCTGCTCTGGGCACACCAGTAGGTGCGGTGCCTATTTTTTGTTAGTATCTTTTAATTTGAGAAAACATATCAAAATACAAAAAGAGTACTGAGGACACATATCAAACATTAATGTTCCTATAACTTGAAATGAGTAAGTATTAACTTTTGTCATAGGTATCTTGAGATGTCATTGTTAAAGAAATGTAAAGTTACAGTTAAAGAGTTCCCCTCTATTTCCCTCCCCAGGCCTCATACATTTTACCCTCAGAAGAACCAGTATAATCCAGACAATATAGGCCAGATTCTTGCCTTATTTATAAGTGATACAAAGATTAATTTTGTAAATTTTAATTTATAAAGGTCAGAGTCCATGGCAAACTCGCACTGTCATTCAACAGGAAATCATTTTACTGCTATTTAATAGTACCACATAATTTGTTTCCACTATAATTTATTTATGCTTTTTCCTAATGATAGGCATTTGAGTGGTTTCTGACTATATACACTGCTAAAAACATTGCTACAGAGATGAACATAGCCATAACTGAAAGAGTTTCTCTAGAGGAGACAATGTAAGTTTGCAGAGTATGAGCATAATAAGTTTTATGGATACTACCATTTCTATCCTGATATCCTATCAGATATTACATTCCTATCAGCAGTATATGAGAATTTGGATATACCTATGTTCTCATCAAAAAGTTGACCTGTTTTTAAATTTTAAAAATCAATCACAGGTAAATAATATCACATTATTATTTTAATTAGCATTTCTATTAGTGAAGTTGAACATTTTTTCATACGATTATTGGCCATGTGGGTTTCCACTTCTATGCATCACCTGCTTAAAATTTTTGTAGATTTCTTAGTTGGTTGTCTTTTTTCTTAGTGATTTCTTCCATGCCACTCCACAGACACTATAAATATTGGTGACAGAATAATTCCAAGCAGAAAGTTTCAGCTTCCAATAATAATCCCATCCTAGAGAGTAAAAGGAAGCTGGTATTTTCATACCTAGTCCATAACAGCAAAAGGCATGGGGGGAGGGAATAGCATTCCTTTTCCTTTCCCTGATACACCACCTTGTTTTCTTCTCAAACAAAAACATCTTCCATTCTCTGGCAGAGTTCAGATTTTTGTCAGAGCTAGACCCCTCACCTTAACAAACACTACCATGTGGCTGGCACTGTATGAAGTACTTTCCAGGCAGTAGCTCATAATGGCCTTGGGGGAGGTATTTATTACCACCAGTTTCCAGATGCAAAATATCAGGTTCAGGAAGGTCGAATGACTTGCTCACGGTCATACAGTTGTAGGTGGTGCAGTCCAGATCTGAGCCAGGTGCCGGCTCTCAAATAGGTACCTTAGTATTAAAGTCATTAAAAATGGCTTGACTTAAAAGCTCTTGAAAAGGCCTCTGTGCTTTCCTTCAACTTGGAAAACCCCAGGCACATGCTCCCTGTCCTTATATACGTGGAAGCTTGGTTTGGTCTCTGAATCTTTGATGCAAGCACACTTGGCAATTTATTAACATGTACACTGGTCTAAGTCACACCATTCAAGCAAACACTCTCCAACTTCACCTCCTCATTGTCTCTTCCTCTTCCCCATCAACTACTTTACACACTTTCCATTCATGACTACTGGCAAGAAGGAATCTCCTTTGAGGTCACTTCCAGATCTAAAATCTGTGACTTAGGTGGAAGATATCCCCAAAATCTTTAGATCTCTCTCTTACTCAGTATGGCCTGAGTTGGGTCCTTCACGAAGTTAGCAGAGCAGGTGAAGACCCAAACACTGAGATCTAAAGACTCTGGGAATGTGCTCTGTCTCTTGTGAACCCGGAAATTCACAGATTTAAGAGCTGTAAGTGACCTCAAAAGATCACTCCATCCAGCCATCTGCCTTTGTCAGGTGTCAGACATTATCTCAATTTTGATTATGAGGTAACTGGAACTCTGGAAGATTACAGGACCAACCCAAGGTCATATGCTGAGGAAGTGACCACAGAGGCCTGAAGTCCTGACTTAATAAGCTACGGCTTTTATTACACATTAGAATATTTCATTGGGGGTTTGAGATATTTTAAAAATATTTACTTCATACACTTCATAACCCAGTTGAAAACTAAGAAAAAAATATGGGTAGTGACAGGGTTGATAGCCAAGAGAGAAACACTGAAAGTGAAGGGAGAGAAGTTTTCAAAGGGAGGTAGAGGATAAAGAAGACAAATTTTGGTCACATCCTGCTTTTCCCTGGATAAAATCCATTTTGCATTTCCATTGGTACTCTTCTAGAATTTTATAATGATGGAGGTAGGGAAAAAGGAAAAGAAGAGAGCAATACATAATACACTACACATTTGTTGTCTCATTAAATCCCCCCCCCCACCAAAATCTATAAAGTAGGACTAGGTCCCGCATAAGTTATCTAAAATCCTTATAGATAGATGACTCCCAGATTCAGAATTGTTCAGATTTTAGAAAGACAATACATGTATCATAAATTACAAAATATTTCCAATTGCATCTGGGATAACATCCTGTAATCAAATGCATTTGTATTTATTCAGCCAAAATATGAATATTCTCATTAAGTGGGATTAAACAAAGACTATAAATAGCCTCATATCAGTTCAAGTAAGGTTTTGTAAGCCAACCAAGTTCAGATCAGGGCAGATTTTGACATCAAATGGATTATTTAAAAAAGCTCTGTTTTGAGAGATTTCTGGAATTTGAAACTGCAGATAAGGGATTGGGGATCTACATTAATATCCTGTATTATTATCATATCACAAATGAAGAGATACAGGCTTGGTTTGAGTAATTGCCTAAGTTCCCACAGTTCCATGCCAGAAGCGGGACTGGAAACCAAAGCCATCAACACCACACTCTCTTCTCATTCCTGCCTCCAAGGAGGGTGTTTCTTCTCTCAAAGAGATGGAAGGCAATCTTATACGGACACAGGCAGGCTGATATTTGTGCTTTGTACTTTTAATATAGTCTGGGAGGGCTTGCACAGGATTATGTACATGGTACACAAACTAAAGACCTATGAACAAATGAATGCCAAGCCTTATAGATAAGCACAAAGGAGATGGTTGAGAGATATGTAGAGGTAGGGTCTGGCTTCTCTGAGTTCATAATCAAGATGGTGGTCAAAACCTCTCAAAGAGTACATGACAAAGGAGATGTTCACCATGGACTTATATTCACAACTCTTTTTTTTGTCAGGGAGGGTGAAGAAAGAGGGAAGTTCCTTACCTACTGCTACAGGACATTTGGCAAAGAGTCATCACTGGGGAACCCTCCCATCTACACACTGTGTAGATATTTATGATGGCAAATAACCTATGCAAATATGATACTTTTATTAATTCCATAAATGTTGGTTAAGCACTCTACATACCATTATGGTGCTAGAACCTACTGGGAATATCAAAATAAGTAAAACTTATTTAATGCTCTTGTAATGTCCTTAAGAGGAAGAGAGAAAAAGAGATAAGGCACACAAAGACTTAATTTTAATACAAAGTGAAGAATGAATAAGGTCAGTAGAAAGCAATAAATAAAGTGCTGTGAGAGCAAAAATATGGTCATCTGACCAGAAAATTCAAGAAGGGCTTTGGAGATGATTAGGGAAAAAGGGGTAGCACAGGAGATCAATGGAGATAGGAAGGAATGTGTTTCAGATGAGAAGAACATGATAAATCTAGGCCACTTGGAATTTTGTTTTCTTAGATTCCTGATTAGAAAAGAAGCTACATGCCTATATGTATATTTTATGTCTATATTTATAATCCATATTTATGTAATCTTTACTTTTAATTTCTTTTATATAATCTCCATTATGTAACCCTTATTTATTTCCTTAATTCTTTCATTTTTTCATTTTTTCCTTCAATTTTTAATGGTCTTCAAGACCTTGCAAGTGATTCATTGATTTTTAATAAATTTAATAAATTTATAAATTAGTACAACCATCATCACAATTAAGTTTAGAACATTTCTATCACCTAGTGATGTTTCTTTCAGCCCATTTATAGTCAGTTCCTACTCCTACCTCTCACCAAAGGAATCACCGATCTGCTATCTATACTGAAAAGATGAAATAAATAAGATCATACATTGTGTAGTCTTTTACTACTGCATCTGTTGCTTAAAGTTTTTGAGGTTCTCTCATGTTATAACAAGTATCATCAGTTCATTATTTTGCTGTTGAACCATATTTCACTACATGGATATACCACATTGTGTTTCTATATTCACCAGCTGATGGACATTTATAGAGTTCCTTATTGTTGGCTATTAGAAGTAATACTGTGAATATTATCAAGTTCCTATTTGGGCATATGTTTTAATTTCTCTTAGATAACCAAATCTATTAAGATTTCTTGGTTTATGGAAACTTTATATTTAAGTTTTTAAGAAACTGCCAAATTTGTTTGTAAAGTGGCTATACCATTTTATATTGTTGCCTGCAAAGCACCGAGATTTCTGTTTCTCCACATCTTTCCCAACACTTGGCATTGTCTATCCTTTTTTAATAGTCTTTCTAGTTTGTACCTAATTGTGATTTAAATTTACATTTTCTGAATGATTAATGATACTGAGCATCCTCTCATTTGCTTATTGGCCGTGTCTGTGTATTCTCTGATACTTCTACACAACTCTTATCAAATGTATAATTTGCAAATATTTTTTCCCAGTCCTTGGCTTGACTTTTTATTTTCTTTAGGTGTCTTTTGAAACACAAAAGTTATTAATTTTAGTGAATACAATTTATCTTTTTTAATGGATCTTGCTTTTAATATTGAATCTAATAAAACATTGATTAAGCTAAGGTCATGTAAAATTTCTGTTTTCTTCTAGAAGTTTTATAGTTTGACTTCTTCCATTTAGATCTATGACACATTTTGAGTTAGATTTTTAGAAAGGTATGATATAAGGATCTAAGTTTAATTCTTTTTGCAAATGGATAGCAAATTATTTAAGTATGGATTGTTAAAAAGATTATAGCTTCTCTTTTGAATTATCTTTGTACTCTTAAATTCAGTTGTTCGTGTGTCTGTGGGTATATTTCTGGACTCTCTACTTTGTCTCATTGATTGAGTTGTCTACCCTTAAGCCAATATTACACAATGTTGATAACTGTAGCTTTATTATATACCTTCAAATAAGGTAGTATCAGTCCTCTAACTTTGCTCTAACTTTGCTTTTTTGGAAACATGTTAGGCATTCTTTTTTAATTTTAGAATTTAGATCCTTTGAATTTTAAAGTAAATTTATCAATTCCAGATTTATTATAAGAAAAAAAAAGAGGCCTGTTGGGATTATAAAAGGGATTACAGTCCTTCCAATTTTGTTATTCTCTGCTATCATTTCCTTTTAGCCTCTATGACTTACTTTCATATTTATTGTAAGGCACATCTTTTAGCAACAAATTCTTTTAGTCTTTGTTTATCTAGAAATGTCTTTATTTCACCTTCATTTTTGAAGAATCGTTTTCCTAGAGACAGAACATATGGTTGACAAGGTTTTTTTCTTTTTCTCTTTCAGTTTTAGGTGTCATTCCACTGACTTCTGGACTCAATTGTCTCTGATGATAAATTAGTTGTTAATCATTCTCCTGTATGTGATGAGTCATTTTGCTCTGGCTGCTTTCATGTTTTTCTCTTTTCCTTCAACTCTATATACAGTCTATAATATGTCTAGATGTTGATCACTTGGATTTTGGTAAATGAAGTTCACTGATCTGTTTAAACCTGCAAATTAATGTTTTTATTAAATTTGGGAAATTGTCAATCATTTCTTCAAATATTTTTTTTCTGTTCTGTTTTAGTTTCCCAGGCTCCTGTAACAATATGCCACAACAGGGTGGCTTAAACAACAGAAATGTATTGTTTCTGAGTTCTAGATGCTAGAAGTCTAAAATCAAAGTGTTGGCAGAGTGGGTTCCTTCTTAAGGATGTGGAAGAAATTATTCCATGACTCTCCCCTATTTTCTGGTAGCATCAGGTTTTCCTTACCTCCCTTGTATCACCACATTGCTTTCCTTCTGTGCAAGTCATTCTGTGTCCAAATTTCCCCTTTTTCTAAGAATACCAGTTATAATGCATTAAGGCCCACCCTAATGACCTCATCTTATTAACTTCATCTTCCATCTCCCTAGTTCCAAATAAGGTCACCTCACAGGTAGTGGGAGTTAGGACTTCACAGACTTTTTGGAAGACACAATTCAATCTATAACAATGCCCTTTTGGCTCTCTCTTCTCCTCTGGAAAACAAATTACATGTATGATGGTATGCTTGATGCTGTTCTATAGGTCTCTGAGGCTCTGTTCATTTTACTTCAGTATTTTTCTCTCTGTTCTTTAGACTGAGTAATCTCTATTGATTTATCTTCAAGTTCACATTTTTTTTCCTTCTTCCATCTCAAATCTGCTCTTGAGGCCTCTAGTGAAATTTTCTATTTCAGATATTACAATTTTTGATTCCCTTTTTGTTCCTTTTATAATTTTTATCTTTTCATTGAGATCCTCTATTCATTGTCATCATGCTTTTCTTTTGTTGTTTAGACAAAGAATCCTATAATTTGTTGAGCTTATTAATAAAAGCTTTTTTGAAGACTTTTTCTGTTAAATCCAACATCTGGGGACAATCAGTTTTCATTGACTGTCTCCCCTGCCCCTCCATCCCAAGTAGTGGTCAATCTTCCTTGGTTCTTTACATGTTTTGGAATCTTTGCTGAATACATTTTATATAATCTATTGTAGTAATTCCAAATGTTGACTTTCAACTTTTCTCCTGTTATTTTTCTGTTATTTTATTTGTTTAGTAATTTGTATGGACTAAATCTGTGAACTCTATCTCCACTGTGAATTATGGCCACTGATGTCCCTATTCAGTGTTTTCATTCATTTTGTTTTCATTTTTAGGACAACTTCCTAGGTATTATCCTGTTCCCTGCATCACGTAGTGTTCAGGCAAAGATAGCTCAGAAGTTACACTCAATCACCTTGAGTCAGTGAGGGTTTCACTGTCTGATAATGATGTGGATGTAGGCTGGAGAGCACATTTACATTTCATACCATTCCCAAGGTGATCCTGGCTTTTGCTTCCTTTTAGGCTCTCTTATTTTTTTTCTGAGAATGTGTGCACGCTCCACCAATCAGGAATGTTTGAATGGCATGAGCATGTACCAGTCTTTCCTGCACATCTGCACTTTTAGGACAGTCTAGTACATAGCTTGGCCCAGGCAGGACTGCAACCTCAGGGTAGTAGAGCCCCTGAGAGTCCATAGTGGAATCCCTATTAGCTTGCTACTAAGCTGATCATTATTTTTTTTTTAAGATTTTTTATTTATTTATTTGACAGAGATCACAAGTAGGCAGAGAGGCAAGCAGAGAGATAGGAAGGGAAGCAGACTCCCTGCTGAGCAGAGAGCCTGATGCAGGGCTCAATCCCAGGACCCTAGGATCATGACCTGAGCCGAAGGCAGAGGCTTTAACCCACTGAGCCACCCAGGTGCCCCCTAAGATGATCATTTTAACTATCAATGCTTCAATATAGGTGAACATTCTACAGCATGAGTAGCAATGCTACTAGAAAGTATCATGACCTAACAGTGCTGAGGGAGAGTTGGAAGAAGCAACCGACACCACCACACAGGCTTATATTGTTCTTAGCTGAAATTCAGTATTTTTCAAGAATAAATGTTTCTAAATATTTTGTATGCCTTTGGTTGATTTCTAGAACCTGAATGGTTGTATCTGATGTTTTTGTTCAGTATTATAGTTGCTTTTTAGGGAGAGAGTTCCCCATTCTGTATGTCATGTATGGAAAGAACCTCTCATTTCAGGAGGTTGTTTTTATCAGTGGTGTCTTTGATTTCCTCAGTATTGTGCATTGACTCTTTGCTGTGTCCTTTCAATGATATTTTCTTCAATGATTTTGGTCTTAGAAGCTTGGGAGATAGACTGATTCTGGAGAGAGCTGAGCCAAACAAAATGGATAGAATCTTCATTTCGAATCACTTACTTCATCTCTAGAAAATAACAAGATTTTCCAATGCTCTTGAGTTTTTTCCATCAATTAGCACTCTCTGGAATGTATTGCCTCCCTTTTCATACCAACTGCTGCTCTAAGACTCTGCTCAGGTTCATCCTCCTTCATAAAGTCATTCTTAATTACTTCAACCTCCTCCAATTTCCCTTCTCTTTGAACTCTTTGGTTCTTATTTTTGCCATTATTTTTGGAAATTACACAGAGTCTATTATATATTCTTTTCCTAACTATTCTTTTAGGCACTATTCTTTCTTATCTCTCCAGGAAGATCATATTTATTAAAGGTAGAAGCAAAGCTATTATTTTACATGTCTCATAGATTTTACTGAAATCCTAGCTATAACTGGTGCATAATTTAGAGTTGGTAAGTTGAACTGAATATCATCAAGTGAATGGTTGTCTAATTGGTGATAATATTGTATACTTTCAGAAAAGTTGGAATCACAAAAAAATGTTTTACACTCTTCTTCACACAGTGCAAGTCTCTGCATGCCCAAGTCACCTAACTTTTCAAAGTCTAGATAAAATACCTCCTTCGCGAAGACTTTCCCAATTCCCTCCTTCATGAATTGGCAGTGTATCCTGTTCTTTTCCTGTGGTGTTTGTCACTCCGTCTGCCCCACAGCTTTACATGTATGCCCTTTTCTCTTAGCTATGAGCATCCGTTTCAGGCAAGGATTTATCTTTGTAACTTTACCGGTAGAATGTCCTGGTATACAATTAACTTGGTACTTGTATACTAAATAAATGAATAATGGGTGAAGCTCAATCTTGGCTTTATAAATTATACTCGGCTCGTAGAATATAGTGGCTGAATGCAGAAAGTGTATTTTGTAAAGTCAGAGGAGGTCAGCACTGGAAAGAACTTACAGATGATCTAGAACAGTTCCTTTTCAGATAGGATCACTGGAGTCTAGTTAAGTAAAATGGCTTGGTCCAGTGAATTAGTAGCTGAGGTCTCTGAATGGCTGATGAGGTTGTTTCACATGTTGCAGAATAAACCTGTGGATTTGCACATGTTACAAGCAAATATTGGCTTCATCACAATTCCAAGTTTCATTTAGTGCTTTTGTCAGTGAATTTATATTCAAATCCTTTCACCACCAACAGTAGAGCTGGTCTTGCATTCACTGTAGGGTAACAAATTAATGGGCCCATTCTAACAGCAGAGTTACCAGGTCGAACAACCAAGGCTTTCCCATTGATGGGAAGATGTTAATAGACCCCAATGTATTGACTGGCCCTTAACAAGGAAGTAAATTCAAAATTAACAAGAAAATGTAAACCTGATGTGATTTCCCTAACCAAAGCAGAGAGCAAATAGAACCCATTCTCTGTGAAGTATAGAGCTACTAAACTTTAATGACAATATCAGTTCTGCTTGATGAGGGCAATAGTAAGTCTTCAGTTCATCTATTATAAAGATTGGAATTTGGGCTGATTTCACTGCACTTGGCAGGTAGCCGAGCATTAACGAGCTAATGCAGGCCATATTCTAGCTGTACTTAATGAAGGCAGCGCTCAAGACATCAACTTCAAGCAAAAAGCTTATATATATATATATCTGGTTCAGACTGAACAGCAGAACACTGTATTTGCTGGGTTACTGATGTTTAAAAGCATGTTAATCTCAAATTAGAGAAACAGTAAAACCATAGTTGTAGGTTCCTCAATTAAGTTAGGTAGCTGTCAGATTTCTGCTTTCATTTTAATGGGGCGAGGGTACTTTGGGAAAGGGCACCAATAGAGTGTGACAGGCATCTCTACAGATAGACATTTCCTTCTGGTTCTTTTAAAACAACCATGTTAACATCTTATAATAATCTACTGTAGAATTTTCCCTAAGTCCCTCCCCCTTTAGCCCTTCTGTCCCTCTGTACCACACTGACTCCTCCCCTACTGCACATGAGAATACTAAAACTAGAGATAACTGCTTTCATTAACTGAGAATATATTGTATGTCAGACTCTCTACTAGATGCCTTACACCATATCATTTAATTACAACAAATCTTTTCAGTTAAACATTATTACATGCGTTTTAGAGATGAAGGGCATAAGAATCAGAGAAATTAACTGCCTTGCTCGGGGTCATAAAGCCAGTAAGGGGTAAAGACAGGTTTTAAATACCCACCGGTCTGCACTGACACCATGATTTCTTTTTTTTTTTTTAAAGATATTATTTATTTATTTGACAGAGAGAGATCACAAGTAGGCAGAGAGGCAGGCAGAGAGAGAGAGAGAAGGAAGCAGGCTCCCCGCCGAGCAGAGAGCCTGATGTGGGGCTCGATCCCAGGACCCTGGGATCATGACCTGAGCCGAAGGCAGAGGCTTTAACCCACTGAGCCACCCAGGCACCCTGACACCATGATTTCTTATTTTCATCCTTGATTTTGACTTTGTGCATCCAAAAGACATCACTTTCGGTTACCATTGTCCATCTTCTTTGTCCTAACCTCAGGGAAAGAAAGCATGCAGCCTTCGCCCTGTTATAGTCCTAGAGGACTAGGGCTAGTCCTAGAGTCTAGGGCTTTCTTTTTGGGAAAGGGCTCCATAACAGGTAAAAGGAACTTTGTATATATGTATGTAATTATTCTCAAACTCTATGCCCAAAGTATCTTTGGGGAGCCATCTATAATATACACTTCTATAACGTGGTGTATAGACAGTACCAATGAAAATATGAGGAAAGCCAAGAAACCTTTTACTACTGTATTATGTGCACAATGCCAGGCATAGTGCCTGACACATAACAGGTGGGCAATACATACAAATTTGACATTTTTGATAAGAACGTATTCTTGCAAAAATTCATTTCCTGGTCTATTTCGTATAATGATCTTTGTCTATTCATCACACATGGTTATGATGTTAAGTGGAAAAAGCAAAGAATGAGATCTTATCTGTGCTATGATTACCGGAAGAAAAATTATGAGTATCGAAAATAATTGGAAGGGAATATAAAATGGAAGCAATGATTTGTTGGTGAGGTGGAATTGTGGGATGATTTTCTTCTACCATGTTGATTCCTATTAGAGCCATGACAGTGTTGTTTATGCAATAAATAATTTTTAAAAGTATAACTGTGAATACCAATTAAAAGTAAAACATGGAAGGTATGTGCCAACACCATCAGGAAGCATAAACGTGTCATTTCTATTTCTGCCGGAGTTCTGGCTTCTAGTGCGATCTTTATCCTTGTCAAAAAGTATAGTCAACCCCCAACTGACTGCATTAATGGAGAGAAGTGCTCCACATGTGGATGCCAAGGGACCCAGGGTGTCCTACCAGGTACTCCACTAGAAGACTTTCTGTTGTCTGGGGGCTTGAGGGCCTAATAGGTATGGTTCTGTAGATCATTTCTAAATAATTTATACTGACTACCATGAAAACATCTGTATTCTGAGTTCCTTAACAGAATTCAACCCCAGTTGCTGTTGTCACGATTACAGCATATGGTTTGATAATGCTCAAAGGCCCTGTAAGGTCTCAACTAGTGACTTTCAAAGTACTGTTCCTGAGTAGCAACTTTGGGTGGAAATGGGTAGAAATGCAGACACTCCAGCCCTTCTGTCTTTCTGAATCAGAAACTCTAGGAGGTGGGCCCACAAACCTGTGTTTTAAGAAGGCTTCCAGGTGATTCTGATGACCAGTCCCTTTTGAGAACCCTTGAACTACATATATGCCACTTTGTCCCTACCCTGCATTAGCCAAAGTGTCTAATATTTTACTTTTTTCAGGAGTGATTACTTAGTCCACATAACTCATTTACTCTTTCAGGTGAAAGCAGTGAAATTTATTCCAACACAAAAAAGGGTGGTGTTTTAAAATATTATGTGCCACTAACATGTTAGGTTGAATTAATTCCTCAATTTGCCTTGAAAAAACAGATTCCTTAGGGTTTGGACGTTTAGAGTTTAACTGGAGAGCAGTTATGAGAAGAGGAAATGATGGCAGGCTGGGAGAGGGGATCACAGAGGGAGCTGGGGATAAATCCGGGTCCTGTAAACAAAACTTATCTACCTTTTAGACTACCTGAACCAGCATCCCATGCATTCAAACCAGTTCATTGTCCTCCTTGGGAAATGGCTCCCATCTACCTTTCTTTATTGCAAAAGCTGGATGCATCTATTCTCTGAACATATATTATGGATTTAGTACTAAAAACAGACCTGCACAGAAGCCTCAGTTCTTGTCCAGAAAACACCACCTTTCTATAAGTTGCAAAGCTATTTTCAATCAGAGCAAAAACAACGTGCAGCTCAAATCTTGTTTTCGCATATAATTATGAATCATTTATCCTGGCTTGAGCCCTGCTGAGCATGGTTCTATCCTAGGATCACCATAATCCCCCTGAGAACACAGACGTCCTTGCTTCATCACTTCCCCACTGAGGGCTTAGTAGAGAAAATACACAGAAGCTACACTACCAAAACAAACCCTTCACCTGAGACTATCAAAGATGTCACCTACAGCAGCGAGGTTCAACGTAGGACCTCAGGGTGTGTGCACCCTTCGTCTAATGCCACCGTTCATTACCTGCGTGTCACTTTGTGTTTGGCTCTGCAGCCAACTGTCTTGCTGAAAATGAGCAGTAGGATGACAGAAGAGTGAAACCATAAAGCTGCTTCCTTGGGCATTCAAAGAAAACCAAATCCTGAAGCCAACACGTATTTCCTGTCTAGGTAGGACCAGGACCAACTGTAGGGAGATTTACCTACCCTGTGGCAAAGTTTGTTTTCTCCCATTGCTAAAATCTCTTGTCCCCAAGTTGCCTCTCCATTCCCAAAGTGCCAACCATGAATTCTGTAGTGTTACACCGACTGACCCTATGTATGATGCATTTTCTTGTCTTTTTTTTTTTAAGATTTTATTTATTTATTTGACAGACAGAGATCACAAGTAGGCAGAGAGGCAGGCAGAGAGAGAGAAGGGGAAGCAGGCTCCCTGCTGAACAGAGAGTCAGATGCAGGGCTCCATTCCAGGACCCTGAGATCACGACCTGAGCCAAAGGCAGAGGCTTTAACCCACTGAGCCACCCAGGCGCGCCTGACGCGTTTTCATATAACTTGCATTCACACCTTGTTCCTGCTTTTTCCAGGCTGAATGTGTGCAGTCTTCCACCATTTACTCATGGCTAAGTAGGGAAGCTGGACAGCATACAGATTATGAATATGGGCGTTTGAGCTGGAGGGTCTGGGTTCAAATCTTGTCTCCACCCTTAGCAGCCATGTGGCTTCAGGCAAGTAATTCAACCTTCATTTTTATCAGCTTTCTCAACAATACATGTGACATGTATAGCTACCTCAAGGGGTGGTCAGAGAGGCACATGGTATGTGGCTAAAGAGAAGTTTGTTCCCTTCCCCTTGCTGTTCTATATCTTGTTTTACCCTCATCTTTCTCTTTGGGTCACACTCATTTGTAGCCCTTCTTCCTAAAAATGGATTGCTAAGAGCACGGTGTACCAGGACGTGGTCCCTGCGATAGTTTTCTCCTGGAACTTATATTTCTCTAATAACATATACATCTTTACATTTAGCCCATTTTTTAAAAAGAGAACTTGGGAAAGCCCCTCAGATACAATTTATCCATTTCCAAACATTTTCCCATTCTTTTGCCTTCTTATCAAACAATACTGATGCCCTTCTTAAGATGGGAATAATATAGAAGAAAATGCTTTGACCTCACACAGCCTTGAACGAAGGCTGGTTTGTATCCCAAACACAACAACTTCAACTTCATTTCTAATCGTGATTTAAAATCTTTTTTACCCCTGTGATGTTCTTTCTTTCAAGTCCAATATTTGCTGGTACAACACATTAGCAGCTTTAAAATATCTTTTTCAGGCAGGGAATGTGAGCTATTAGCAGGGCTATAATATGCCAGCTAAAAGGAAAGGGGTGAGAGGCGTGGGTGTGGGCAAAAGGTGTTCTATGCAACCCCACTGGGACATCATCACTTTAGAAAACAATTTTACAGTCATATAGTTAAATTAACTGGTAGTTAGAGGCAATTATGTGATAAAGTAAAAATATTTATGTTCTTTAGAGCTCCAAAACTGTCATTTGAAGTGTGACAAATTTTTAAGTAATTTCACCTGCAACTTTTGAAAGATTAGTGCTATGACTCAGGGCATAAAATTGAAACAGGTTGCCACTGTAAAGTAAAATCAAACCTATCTCCCCTTGTAATTTTGCTTGAATGGAGTGCTCATGAACTATCTCCCTGTCGTAGTTCTCGTGCTTAAAATCTTTATTTTCTAAACAACCGCAATTTGAAATTTAAGATTTTAAAATGCCATCCTCCCCATGAGTATCCAAAATACATCCATGCACACATTTGTATGGTTCTTGGTGCTCTGTCTTATCATTTCTGGGCCATTTTTTTGGTGGTAAGCATAAACTCACACTTCTTGTTAAAAAGTACATTGGAAGCCATAAGCCATTAAAAAAAACACACAAAGAAATCACCTACTTCCGTATCTTCTACATAGTTATTTTATGGCTTTGCATTATGATTTTTGTTTCTGCTCATGTACATTTACATTTTTACACAATCGCAACTATAGTGTGTGTCCAATTTGATGTTCTTCCTCAGTCCTTCCTATTGTGCGGTGTTAGCGTTGTTAGTCTCCATGACCATCATTTTAACAAGCTGCAGAATACTCTTTTGAATGACTACCTCCTAATTCTTTTTACTATTCTTCTATTGTTGGGTACTTCAATGGTTTCCAGCTTTTCACTATCATACATAGTGCTGCAACAAACATTTTTATGCTATGTCTTTCTTCCTCTCTCTTTTATTCTATTTCCTTGGGCTAGAGTCCCACAAGTGGGATTACCAGGTTAAAATGTATGCACTTTTACTTTGGTAGGTCTTGATACCTAAGGTCAAATTACTTTTCGAAGTGTTTTATCAATTGATATGACCTCTAGCAATAGAGAAGTTTATCTATACCTCTGTGTATTTCAATTTCATAGCAACATATTTATTTATATGGCTTCAGTGATAATATACATAATTCTAAACCATTGAACTATGTCTCCTTGCCTTTGGCCTTGGTGGAAGGCCTTTTGCTCCTGCAGCTTTCGTGGGTGTTACTATCGGAGATTCAAATGCAGGTACATACAGGGATTCACATGTACACATCCCCAGATGTCAGACTGGTAGTGGGGTAGGAGTGGGGGGAACCAGTCAGATATTTGCCCTCTTGTATTGGAAGTATAAAGACGCAAAGGAAAATGAAGTGTAGTACCTGGCGTTCAGTCTCCAGCCTTTCTCACTTTATTCTCATCTCTTCTTTCTACCACTTAATTGCCTCAATCCAAAACTCTAGCTCCTGCTAAGGCTGTGCTCTCTTTCATTCATGGCAGGGCACAGTCTTTTTGTATCACTGTTGGTCCACCTGGCCTTTTGCCATAGTCTACCTACCTTTGAATGTCACCATGAGAATATGTGTATATTCAATCTGTCCCTCCCCCCAATCTCAAACTGCTCCCAGTCATGTACACAAAGGGCTGCCCACAGAGCTGTGCATGGAGCAGGCCCCTGGACTGCAAAATAGCACAGGAGATAAACATGCTCCTGGCTGGCCAAGCAATGGATGAGCTCGCTATGCTCCCACCAACACAGATCTTGAGTTGTAGTCCTCTAATCATGAGGGACTGGATCAGAGCCAGTAACTCATTACCCATGGGTCACTCAAGAGCCCAGATAGAAATAAGTTTGAATCAATGCAATCAAAAGGCGAAAACCCCCATATAACTGGAGATATAAGGAGCAAAGTTTATTGATATCTTGAATAGTTGTAGCTCCCATAAAAATTTATAGCTTTAACCTTTCATATATGATGGTTCTAGTCTAATTTTTATTACAATATTATGGATAATGTATGTCTATTAGAGAAAATGTGCACTTTTGAAAATGATAATGTCATATTTACCTTTATATTTTCTTGCACATAGAATTTTACCCCCATTTGGGGAAATTTCTGCTTGGGGCAACAATGACAAGGGTCAGATTTTCAGAGCTTATAGGGCCTCATTCCCAGCTGCAGGAGACTGAAATAATAATTTAAGCACGATGTACCTCTGTAATAATTCTTGCATATGTGCTTGGAAAAGGATCTGCTCTATATCTCTGCTGAGTAGGATACTCACCTGGCCACTGTAGCTTAGAACTGGGCCCACATGGATGGGTGAGCAGGGCTAAGCTGCTGGACCAGCCCATCAGTGGAAATGAATTCAATCACAGAGGTTCTCAAGAGCACACTCCCAGATTCTTTTGCCAAAGTTTGGTTCTCACATTAGAAACACATTTTGTATTCTATTAAAAAGGTGCCGCTCCTGTAAAGACCTGCATACACAATTAGCTGCAACCAGGAGCAGACAGTATTGAGCTATTTGTCACTTAATGGAAAGAAGGGAGGAAGAACATATATCTGAGTATGATTCTCTTTTGTCTCTCCTGCTTCACCTGCGGTGGCAGAGGAGTATCTGAGTTTTGTTTTACTTTACACTACCAATATTTAAAAAAAAAAAAGTGGCCCCAGAAAAGATGACTGGCCATTCCTCTACCAGATCAAAACTTCAAAAGTTGGAAGGAGGGGGCACCTGGGTGGCTTGGTGGGTTAAACCCTCTGCCTTTGGCTCAGGTCATGATCCCAGAATCCTGGGATCGAGCCCCGCATCGGGCTCTCTGCTGGGCAGGGAGTCTGCTTCCTCCTCTCTCTCTACCTGCCTCTCTGCCTACTTGTGATCTCTGTCTGTCAAATAGATAGATAAAATCTTAAAAAAAAAAAAAAAGTTGGAAGGAAAGAAACCCTAGCTCAAAAATTTATTTTTTCAATCATTTGTGCTCACCTTCATTTTTAGCTTCTGACAATGTAAAAGTGAAATCTCCTGAAAGGTTATAAAGTACCATAACAACATGTCCTATATTCTCTCAAACAGGCCAGCACATGGGCAGCAAAACCTCTCTTCTTTCTCCTTAATGAGAACTTAGATTGCCCAGAGAGCACTTTAAGGATGAAAGGAGGGAACACTACGTGGGAGATCCAGACTTCAATGACCTCTGTCACATCTCCTGTGCAACTTTAGGCAAGTATTGGGACTTTAATAAAAGGAGTAGACTCTCACGGGTGAGTGACATGAGCACAGGTCTATAGTAAAGAAAGACCCACATTTTACACTACAGGAACCTCTTTAATTTTCTTAAAGTTAAAAGATCCAGGGTGGGGGAGAAGAGGGGTTATATAGATTCATACTGTAAGTATTCATAACATCATTTTTGTTTCAATGACTCTGAAATAGATGTTGGATATAGTTATGCTATTTGGTAGCACATCAATGAATTTATTTCCTTTGGTGTAGAAAACCCACAAAGAAAAACTTTTGATATTCCTGTTTGTTAAAAAATCATATTTTAAACCTTTCTTCCGTTTCCTATAAGATGGGATTAAGCGATCTCCCCCATAATAGCTCCATAACATAGAAGCAGCCTGTAGTCACAGAGAATCTGACATCACCATACACTCACTACATGCTCTGGTAGGAGTTTTGTGAGAAATAAGCTGCTCTGGGGAAAGAAAAAGTCTCTCAAGGGTATCAAGACAATGCTGCCAGAAGGTTGGGAATCTTTTTCCATGCACATTGCTGCCAAAGACTTCCTAGGTTTCCACTAGCAGGGAAGCCAGGCCCTCTATCCCTGCTCCAGAGCTGAATGCAAGCCATCCTGTCACATGTTTTCTTTGCTAGCTGCTGTGGGAAAAAAGTATATGGTTGGCACCATAGGGGCTGGGGAATTCCCTCTGATACACTTAACTAAGTGAATATGTATATTTTCAGCCCTGAGGGTTGGGTGAATTGATTCAGATCAAAGTGTAATGATTTTCTGCAGCATGTCTTCATGACTCATAAGGTGACTTGGAAAGCATGAATGCCATGCTTCATGCTCCATGGTTGGTGCTGTTAATAATACTGATGACAGGGCACCTGGGTGACTCAGTGGGTTAAGCCGCTGCCTTCGGCTCAGGTCATGATCTCGGGGTCCTGGGATCGAGTCCCGCATCAGGCTCTCTGCTCAGCAGGGAGCCTGCTTTCCTCTCTCTCTCTCTGCCTGCCTCTCTATCTACTTGTGATCTCTCTCTGTCAAATAAATAAATAAAATATTTAAAAAAATAATATTGATGACAATGATGACATTATAATTAACAATAATAATGATAGTAACAGACAAAAGTTCTCCTAAGGAACTCCATTATAATTGTATAGGTTTCACTTTCCTATATTTTGCTAAGTGTTTACAATAAGCTCATGATATTTTAGATTCAGACAAAATTATACATGTATGTGTATAATCTTTACATACATATGCATGTATACATATGTGTAGGTGAGATATGCATACACATCCCAATCATCATATTGAAAGGGATTCTTTGATTCTGTCAACCATGTTTTGGAAGCACAATGTGTTGTCCTGAGAGCATTCGTACTGCTTTGAAGAATGTCCAAATGGCAACTGGGATGACTCTGGAGAGTTCTGTGAAAGCTTCGCTGAGAGGGGAATGGCTCTCTCCATATTTTTGAACATGTGCAAATTCCCTTGCCTACACTTTGTATACTTCCCCATTTCTATGTTTGCTTCCAGAAGGGAGAGGGCCAAAAAAGAGCTGAACTTGTTCCAAAGGGAGGTGTTTCTGGCAGGTGTGAGGATTTTAAGATAATAAAAACATGTCGCAACCAGCAGTCCCCTCAGCTGAACAGCAGCTGCCTCTCCACGCAACCCACTAAAGCCTGCTTTGGAAGTGTTGTTGGTTTCAGACACTAAGCGGACCCACTTCTGTGTTTCTAACCATTTGATCTTTTTACCGCTTAGCCCATCACTGGGGATTCCCAACTACTAAATTAGGAAAGTTTGAAAAGCTCTTCATTTCAACCAGTTCCCATCAGCTATGGTAGGCAGAACACATTGTTTTATCTTAAGCACGTAATTTTCCTCAAAGAGCTTGTGGCAAAGAAAAGGACACAAGGATTAAAATTGAATCAAAGGGAAGAATGTGTCAGCAGTTATGTAATTTTGGGGGAAAACAAGTTTTCACCCCAGAAGTGGGAAATTCCAGAATCTTCCTGTTTCTGGACTAAACTCAGCACAAATGTAGGTGAGAAATGGAGTCTTCTTTTCTGCTTTATATGGTTAATGTGTGTAAGAGCCACAGTGAGCTAAAACTGACTTCATTTTGATTGCTTTCTTGTAGGTAGGAGACGGATGTTAATAATGTTTCAGACATACATTTTCATAAGGGTTTTAGAGGCCTTAGGCCAACGTGGATGGATTTTTTTTTTAAAGATTTCCTTTATGCTCTTTGCACATTTTTGAGCTTCAAACTAAGATTCTATGAGCCAGCTATTTTCAAGTGCAGATAACAACATGATTGAAACAAATCTCTAATAAAGAAGAACAAAGATGGATGAACACATTTTCTTCCATTTTATTGGGACTTACCAAATGTTGGAAGTTAAAAAAAAATAGTCAAAAACCAATATAGCACAGAAACAGGAACAGTACTGGAATATTTGATGTGTAAAACAAAAACAAAAGCAAAAATACTGTTCCAAGAAATTAGCAGTTTAGATGGAAAGCAAGGCATTTTATTCTGCAGGAAGGTCTTTCTCAAGGTTTGGGCTACATAGAAGTAAGCAGCGAATAATAATTTAGACACACAATTTTCCTGTGATTAGTGGTAATGGTGTTGTTAATGTTTCTGGAGGAACATAAGAGGTTTCTGTGGTATGAGAGTTTATAAGCAGGTGTATTTTGAGATGGGTAGATATTTTCATCATTTTCCTCCTGTGTTTAAGGGATCTTATCTTGTCTTGATGTACTGATGTCATCAGGATTCCCCAGAAATAATAATAATCTTTCCAACTAGTATTTATATATGTATAGTCTAAGTTAGATGTAAAAATAGTATCATTTCACAAGTGCACATAAAGTCAGAGGTATTTCTTTGTGTGTATTTTTATAAGCAATGATCCCCCCATTAACCCTCCCCAGAGCAGGCTAAGCTGGGAACAGGCTATTTCTGTCAGCTAGAATGTCTGGCTCTTGATGCACAAGTACTAGACAGAACTGGGTTGGAACAGGGATTGACGGGGCCAAGGTCAGAGGCTGGATACCAATTAGCTTTGTACAGAGGATACAACTGTGTCCTGGGGGCACAGATGCTCCTTGGTCATCTGACTGGGAGCTGCATATGGTTGATCTCAAGGGAAATCCTAGTGTGAATAATCCAGTATGATCAGTCATATCCACTGAGATCATACCAAATGTGTATGCCCCTCCACAATAGGTTTTTCCTCCATGGCCACAGGGTGCTGGTCATGTGTCCTAAATGCAAAGAGTGGTAGGGATGGGAGGGAAGTTCCTGTGGGTTTTGTGGCATTATTTTCTAGGTCATTCACTTTGGAACTCTTAAGCCAAGATTTGATTGTGATCTGAAACCATGTTATGTACTGAGAGAGCATCCTATTTCAAAATATTTAGAGATGTAATATGCTTACAGATATATAGCTATAGTTATCCAATATGGTTTTATTGGCTAGGTTTCATTAGTTCAGAAGTCAAGACAGTGCAGTGAAAAGAAGCTCGACTTTGGAGTCAGACAAATTTAAATTAGAATCCCAACTCCATACTACTTTCTATTGCCTTAGGAAAGTTAAATAATTTACCAAGCCTCAGTTTCCCAAATCATAAAATGGAATATGTTTGATACCTATCTTTTCCCCACTTGGTTTCAGTGATACTCCAAATTTCTCTTTGTCTTTCCTCAGTATCTTCCAGCTCTTTCATTTACATGGTTTTGGAATTTTAAGTTCCTTAAATGAAAACTTCCTATGTCAGTTCATAACAACTCTGAAAACTCCCTTACCCTCCCCCACTCCCAGCCCTACATACATGTAGTAAATATGTGTGCGTGTGTTGGAGATGATAGCTTCAGGCAGTACTGATCTCCATGCTTCTACACTTTTCTGTCTTGAGTTGGGTGCAGCTTTTGGCTTGCTGCTTCCATCCGGAAGGGGCCCTTGATGTGGCTCAGCACTGCTGCCACATTGGGAGGTGAAGAAGAAAATGAGGGAGAAGTGCTAGGAAAAGGTGGTGTCACAAACTAAGACCAGAAAACAACACTTGAACTGGAACAAGATAGGATGTCCTCAAGTGTTGACTCGAGGCCTCCTTTCATTCCTTCTGTCCTCCAAATAGCAGAAGATACATATTTTTTCATCTCTTAGTTCTTTCATAAAATATAGAAGGAATATTATGACTATACATTAAAAATTGATCACATTTACTTAAATCTTAGAAACTAGATTTAGAATAGCCTGTTCATGGACATGCAAAGTAAAACAAGACTATATAATTCAATTGAGAAACTGACAAATTGGGACTACACTTTGATATTCTGAGCTAATAGCTATTAATAACAAGAACGTGTGATGTCTTGCTACTGTTTGTTTGCATGAGGCAAACTCTAATCTGATTAGGTATTATAGCCTAAGGAATATGTCTTTTATGACAGACCACCAACAACCTTTGTTATTGATCCTGCAATCCAGAATAGGTATCGGTAGATAGAGTACAAATCTATACATGTCCACTGTATTCACCCAGTGATGAATAACTTAGCAACCTATTTTAACTCACCTTAATTTGCAATTCAATTGGTTACACATTTTCCCCCAAAGTGTTAATCAATTTTCAATCAAAGCAGATTGAAGTGTCACCCTGGGTCCCTTCAGAGTCCCTAGAGCATTATTTATTTTAGAGGTAAAAATCTCAACTCTTTTATATATGTCTACACTTTCCTGGAAAGCACTGATCTATAGATTTGTTGGTTTACTGACCCACTTGTTCAAGTAAAAGTTCACATTCTCTTCCTCTACCCCATGCCACCTTGCTAAGAAACCAATTCATACACAGTAATTTCCCAATATGTCAGCTTTAGATAAATTCTTAAGATAAAAGTATTTGCTTTAGGCTATAGCTGTATTAAAGACTGTCCAAACAAACAAACAAACAAACAAAAAACCCTCTTGCCCATGTATTTCTCTCTCTGGCTTTCCTAAAGTTGTTGTCTATGTCAGAGTCACAAATGGATGCATCCTGCCTTGTTCTGGAGTTCAATGTACTTCATATTCTAGAAGTCTTCGCAGTTCCTTTCTCCATCAGAGTTTAACCACTCTGAGTTCCATTTTCCCAAGACTTCTTGGATGACAAGTACTAATCTGAATTATTTGACCTTAGGGACAATGGGCTATGGTGGCCTGATATACTAATACTTCAATATTGTCAAATGTAAGCTCCATAAAAGAAGCACCATGATATTATTTTAACTTATATTTGAGTCCAAACTTTCCAGCACAGTGCCTGACAAACAGTACTCAATTTTGACCCCATAAATATTCAATAGCTATTGTTGAATAAAGGAACAAGGATACTTATTTATATTTTAAGAAGGGTTTTCAAGATTTTGACCCAAAGCATTTATAATGATGGTGTGATTAAAACTCAGAGCAAACTTCCAAGTGGTATTTTGGGATTAGGATGCTCCAGAAGATAGGCTAAATGCTTAATGCTTTTGGGTGCCTGATCTACCACAAGTAAGGTTAATTACAATTAATTTCACAAAAATAAATTCTTATAAAATATCTAGTTACATTCATTTGGCAGGCATTAAAATGTTCTAATTTAATTTAAATATATAACTTTGAGCCTAAATTGTTTAGTTTGGATGGTCCTGTGGTTAAAATTAACAAAGTAATTTCTTTACTTACTATAGTAGAGATGAAAAGGGATGCTTCTCAGCAATGGTAGACTTTTGAATACTGTAAGACAAGTCTGTCAACTAACTATAGTTTCTATATTTAGGTAACTCACTTCTTCCTCTGGTCTGGCAAATTCCTCATTTTCTGATCTCTCACATACATCATTTTAGCTTTATTTTTACTTGTTTGGAAGAAAGCTACCCCTACCCAATTTAGCATTGTGGAAGTATGCAGAAGCAATTTTATTTTGTTTTATTTCATTTAATTTTTCATTTCATTTTTAAAGATGTATTTATTTCAGAGAGAGAGTGAGGAGGGGAGAGGAGAAGGAGGGGGGAGAGGAGAAGGAGAGGGTGAGAGAAACTCAAGCAGATTCCTGGCTGAGCACAAAGCCCTACCCTGGGCTCAATCCCGAGACCCATTAGTAGATCATGACCTGAGGCAAAACCAAGACTGACTGCCCCACCCAGACTCTCCCAGAATGTTTCAGTAGGTTAACATCCCATCATAGAATCATCAGACTGAAAAAACCCCTTAACAGTCATAGAATACCAGAATTGGAAGAAAACCCTAGAGATCATTTAGTCCAAGCCCTTTAGCTGAAAAAACAGATTTGACTTACTAAGTTGTCCAGAGTGACACAGCAAGGTTAGACTAAAATTTAGGCCTTTTAATTCCCATTCTAGGATTCATCTGAAGTTTCCTCCTTAGTCATGGAGTCATTAATTCATTCAAGAACCCTTTTATTAAACATCTATAAAACAGATACTGCTAAAGCATTGGTGATGCAGAAATGCGAGATAGTGCTAGATAGACAATATCTACTGCACTGTCCCTGCCCTCAGGGCACTCACAGTAGAACAAATGCAACAGATGTCTACACTAGCAATGTAAATTATAGGCCTTGTGGAAACATGTGACCGGGCACCTAATTCAACCTGTAGTCAGGGAAGATACCTGGGCTGTGGCTCCTCTTGGATCCCCATTGCTAACCTGAACAGACACAAGGAATCATTGCTGAAAAGAACATCTGACTGATTGGTCATGTTTTCCCCAGAGACACATTAGTGCTTCTGTGACATTCTAGTGACGTGCAATATGTAGTATTGCCTATAATCAGCAGAAAAAAATTGACTAAAAACAACAATGACAACAACCTCCCAGACAACTTAGAAAAAAGAGAATAGCACTTCTTTAAGCAAGTAGTATTCTAATTTTTCAGAATGGATAAGAAGGGATAGCAGGAATGGCAGAACCTCTAGCTGGGTAAGATGTTAAGCCAAAATAGATCACATGTTCAATGGTGTTGTTACTAGTGATTACACACAGGATCAACCAATTCTGGTAAATCACCAAGCCAAACAAGTGCCTTCACTTTCCAAGAACTGCACATGTAGAATCAGGAGTTAGATGCATTTCTATGGTCTGCTGAAAGGGAGAGTAGCTATAGCAGAAAGGAGTTTCTAGGGTGGCAGTTTCTTGGCAGTTCAAGAAGCCATATGTTATCCAAGGTTTATCTGATTCATGTACCACAGGATTGGCTTTTTGTCTAATCAGTTCCTCAACAAAAATATTCTTGTCAGATCATTGGGTTATTTTGCTTTGGAAAGAAATGTTTCTGGAATACTACAGGTGGAACTCAGAAGAAAATAGAATACATGATAGGAATTTATGATTGGCTGATTATTATACCCATAAACTGAGGTGCACCTGCAGTTAAGTTCTGTGATTGGTTTTCATGAGGATTTCATTGACAGTCAACATCTTCATTTTTCTTGTTATAACAGCAACCTAACTCTGTATATATGCATATATAACAGTTTTTTAAGGGAATGCAAAAATGTTTCGAAGGGTCTTTTTAAAAATCAAATAAGCAGCTGCAAATGGGGAAATAACCATTCCAACTCTGTTTGGGAAACAGCTCTGATCACTCAGGGTATTCAGCAACTGCACAGGGAACTGATTTAGAACAGCTCTGAATATACCATGAAAACCAGCCCTAAGCTAATTCATCTGATTGTACTCTTGGCAGCTCTTTTCGGATTGCTAACACTTTGCAGCTGTAAAAATAAAACAAAAACACCCTTGAAATAAGTTAGGTGCATATATGAAAAGCACAGCTGGCCTACTCCCCCAGATCATCTGTAGATATAAGATTCATTTTTTGAATGCTATTTTGCAAAGGGAAAGACCATGGCCATCTCTGAAGAAAAGCCAAAATTGCAAAGAGGATTCATTCATAGTTCTTTTTTCCCTCTATACCTTTTCTCTCCATGTCTCTGGAACCATTTTACTTAGTTCCATGGAAATTGCTGTTAGACACATCAGTTTTGGCCAAGTCCACACAAAACCAAGTAGAGATCAAGTAATTTTTTGGAGGCTCAGAATAACAGAATCTAGATGATTCTGGCCATGAAATGTCTTCATTTACCACCAGGATTCTTTCATCTCAAATTCTTTGGGTAATTGTTTATGTTCACCTGGTCTTTACAGGAACACTTTTAAGAAGTTATAGGAGTCAAATTATCTTGTTGACTTTTAACTGTAATGGAGCTCAAATATCTTTCTGGACAATTTTCTGCCCATCTCCAGGAGTCTGCCTAATAGTACTTTCAGAACCAAATAGTTGAATTTCATTTCTTATTTGCAATCTTCTTTACTATATTGCACATGAATGTTTTGTCATAAGCAAAAGACAGAAAGCTGCTGAGGGAAGGGTCTACATCTCTTCTTACACACAGCATCCTTGCATACTGCTCATCACAAATTTGATGTTATTAAATTTTCACCATAGTTCCCTTTTATCTTTGTCAGAATTCTTGTAATTTGCACTTGGTTTTTACTTCCTGTTTGGTCTTATCACCAACACTCTATTCCATCGGTCTTCTTCTCCATCAGTAATAAATTACTCATTCTTTTTTTTTTTTTTCTCATTTTATTTATTTTTTCAGCGTAACAGTATTCATTCTTTTTGCACAACACCCAGTGCTCCATGCAAAACGTGCCCTCCCCATTACCCACCACCTGTTCCCCCAACCTCCCACCCCTGACCCTTCAAAACCCTCAGGTTGCCCCAACCTCCCACCCCTGACCCTTCAAAACGCTCAGGTTGTTTTTCAGAGTCCATAGTCTCTTATGGTTCGCTTCCCCTCCCCAATGTCCATAGCCCGCTCCCCCTCCCCCAATCCCACCTCCCCGCAGCAACCCCCAGTTTGTTTTGTGAGATTAAGAGTCATTTATGGTTTGTCTCCCTCCCAATCCCATCTTGTTTCATTTATTCTTCTCCTATCTCCTACCCCCCCATGTTGCTTCTCCATGTCCTCATATCAGGGAGATCATATGATAGTTGTCTTTCTCCGATTGACTTATTTCACTAAGCATGATACGCTCTAGTTCCATCCACGTCGTCGCAAATGGCAAGATTTCATTTCTTTTGATGGCTGCATAGTATTCCATTGTGTATATATACCACATCTTCTCAAAATGTTGAAAATAGAACTACCCTATGACCCAGCAATTGCACTACTGGGTATTTACCCTAAAGATACAAACATAGTGATCCGAAGGGGCACGTGTACCCGAATGTTTATAGCAGCAATGTCTACAATAGCCAGACTATGGAAAGAACCTAGATGTCCATCAACAGATGAATGGATAAATTACTCATTCTTGTACACCTCCACGCTTGATCACACTTGTTGCTTTTGAAAACCCTTTCCCTTTGTTTGAAATATGCTCTCCATTTCTGTCTGGGGTCTTCCATTTGTCCTTTCCAGTCACTATGACCCTCCTTTGGGAGGTTTCTTGAACATCCCCAGAGAAGCCCTGTGTATCCTTTTCTCAATTCTTCTGGAGTACAGTGTGAAGTATTTCATTATAGGATTGATCATGTTACTTTTCAATGAGATGGAACATTCCCTGTGTCCAGAGCCTTGTCTGCTCATTCTTGTATTCAGAAGTGGTATATAGGTATTAACCAATTAGGACATTAATTAATTAATTAATCAAACATTCAATTTATCTGTACAGAGGACGTGCCGGCTGAGTGCAACCTGCCTGTGTCACCACCGTGTGCAGCTACCATACATGCATTAACCATTCACTGAACAAATGGAGAGATTTAAAAGATGAATGAAAAGATGAATGGATGAGTGGTGATTCTTTTTTCAATGCGAGTTCATGGAATATCTTACTAACTTGACTCTTAGGGGCAAAGGATGCCTTTCTAATTTTGAAATATTATCTCAGAGGTCACTATAAAAACCTGAAAATGAAGTTTGCAGACATTTTATTCAGACCGTTTCAAGTGGATCTTTCTAAGTTATAGGCAAATCTCATTTTTTTTTTCTTTTTACAGAGAGAGAGATCATAGGTAGGCAGGGAGGCAGACAGAGAGAGGAGGAAGCAGGCTCTCCGAGGAGCAGAGAGCCAGACATGGGGCTCGATCCCAGGACCCCGGGATCATGACCTGAGCCGAAGGCAAAGGCTTTAACCCACCAAGCCACCCAGGCGCCCCTAGGCAAATCTCATTTTTATGTGGGTGGATTCTCTGAATTATGGTTTATTCACAATAAACTATGTTTTAAAGTTCTTACTAGGAATTAGCACCTACTCTAAATTAATTAAGTGTTCACAGTGTGGCTTCATTACATGTTTGAAGTGTTGTGAATTCCCAGAGCACCAGACACATCCATATTCAAATGTAAGTGCAAAATAAAATTTTAAAAGCACATTACAGAGCTAAACATAAAAACTTTTTGGATCATGATTCTACTCATCTCTGGCATGAGTAGAGTCCTTCCAATTCTCCAAAGTGTGTTCTCATGCATTGAAAAGGCCAGGTGCTGGTATCATCCCCTTTTACAGATGAGATAACAGGAACCAATGAAGAGGAGCAATGGTTTGCCTACTGAAATGCAACTCAATAATGACAAAGAAGTTCCCTGTCAGATCCACTGTCTCCTAGACGAGAGCTGGACTCATGTCTTCTGTCCAGTATTTTCTCTGCAGTTGCACAGTGGAAAACACAGGTGCACACATAACCAGAATTGTGCTTCCCTTCTATGCTCCTGGGTATAGGATGCATATTACATGCTTATTTCCTGGGTATAAAACTGAGCCCAAGGTTATGCGGTGAATGGCCTTTGTCTCAGAGGCATTTAAAATTACATTATCGTGATATTATTAATCTTTTGATTACATGAACTCATTTCTTTTGAGAATAAATTTACTATGTTTTAATTGTCACCATGGTATGTGGTACTAGTGACATAGTTGTAAGCAGATGTCAGTAGAAATTTCAGTGGCAGTACCAGGTGATGACAAGCACATCACAATATAGATAAAACGGAAATAAAATTTTTGTGTTTTAAATTATCTGGCTAGATCATAAAATTCAGCAAAGCAGGATATTTCTTGCAATATGCTTTCTAACACCTTGTCCAGGAAAGGCATGGTTATCAATGTCTCTGAAGCTTAAGTCATAGCTCGAACATTTTCACTAGAAAGAAGGTTTTTAAGGATTCTTAGCTTAATGTCTCTTTTCTTAATTTTATCCCCTGAGCTCTAGATAGATCTTCTTGATACCAGGGAAATCATTTCTTTTCTTCTTCTGGGTTTACATTCTCTGCATGGTTGTGGAAGGCATGTCTGTGCTTTCTTTCTCTTTAAATGAGTTTTCTAAAAACTTATTTTTTGCTAGTATTTTGCCATGTATCAGTGTGCTGACACCAAATAATATTTTTAGTAGACTTTATGACAACTGGAAAATCCAGAAAAAGTATTCATTATTAAACTCAATAAAAAAGAATTTCTTTATTAGACTGTTAAAGTTTGCCTGACCTAAGCCTATTCATTGCTGGTTTGTTTTTTTTTTTTAAGATTTATTTATTTATTTATTTATTTATTTGACAGACAGAGATCACAAGTATGCAGAGAGAGAGAGAGAGAGAGAGAGAGGAAGAAGCAGGCTCCTGGCTGAGCAGAGAGCCTGATGCAGGGCTTGATCCCAGGACCCTGGGATCATGACCTGAGCCAAAGGCAGAGGCTTTAACCCACTGAGCCACCCAGGTGCCCCTCATTGCTGTTTTAAACAACTACATTCTGTCATGTATTATGACAAATATCAATAGCTATTGTGCTTACCTCACACACCAATTAACAAACCAGTGGATTCTGGGGCAGATAATTAGTTTAACTGTAAAAGAGACCTTTGCTTAGCTGTTAGCTTTCTTTTCTAAAGTTGGTATGATCCAAGTTCACTACTAAGACTTGGTTTGAATTTTAACCCAAAGAGCTATAAAATACCTGGGGCTCTTCTACCCTCCAACTTGCTTGATATGCTCCCAGGTCCTGTGAGAATTAGAGTAGAAGATGAGACATATGACAAAAGCCTCTAACCCTCCTGGGATAATATCAAGTTCTTCAAACTTTTTTGGTAAATATTAATGACCAGTCACTGTGTTAGATACAGTATGAGCCAATATGGACACATTTTCTAATACCCCCAGTGACTCAGAAGCAAATGGAACAAACCGTGTTACTCAGGTAATCATATTTTTAAAATTTAAAATTACATCTATAACAGGTGCTTCTAAGGAGAGAAATATGATCTGATGAAAGCATACAAACAAATTTTATCTAAATAGGAAGTAACTGATAAATTTATCTACTGTAGAAACTCACGGAGGGTTAAGAGGACTGGCATAAAGGGCTGAGAGCTTGGGACAAGTGGGAAAATGATACCTAATGTATAGAAAAACATAAAAGAACAGAGAAAAGAAAGGATGTGGAAGAAAAGAAAGATAGGGATAGGACATGTAAAAAAAAAAAAAAAAGGACAGGTCACAATGTACGACAACATCTAAATGTCCCGACAATATGGGGTGTGTTGAGAAGATGGCGGTAGGAACCAGATAAGAAGGGACCAGAACAGAGATGGATGTGTAGTAACATCAGAATCAGGAGGGATCTGGATAGAAAGAGAAATAGGGAATCTGAACTATAGACTGAATTCAGAATGTTTGGGGTTTGAGAAATCAGAAAATATGCAGTTCTGTCAAATTACTATAGTTTTTGAGAAAATATCTCATCATGCTTGCCCTTTTTGCCTCTGATCACCTCCCTTCAGTCTCCGTACATGGGCTCCAATTCTGTATTTGCTCTGAAGCTTTGGTGTTCCATCCTGACTTCTCCCTGAATCAACCCCTGGAAGAGCACATAATCTCATATCTCATGACCACGGCCACATCATTGATTTTCAAAACTATTTTTCCAACCCTTACAGCTATCCTGCACTGTAACCCACATTTTAAATTTGGATAATCTGTTGTCAGCCCCAACTCCACACATCGGAAACCAATCAAACTGTATCTCTACTCTCTCTACAGATTCTAACCTCGCATTGCCACTTCTGCTAATAGCCATGTATCATCCCAAATACAAAGACAGAACCCTTTGAGGCATGCTTTGGTCATCCTTGACTGCTTCACTTCCTTGTTCCGCCATAGCCAGTCTATCACCAACTTGCATGTTTTATCCTGTGAGGTGATTCTGGAGTTTACCCACTTCTTATTCCAACTGCCAACATCCTGGTCCAGGCCCATATGGCTTCAAAGGTGACCCATGGCACAACCTTTGATTTGTTCTCCTAGGATCCAGGACTTTCTTCTAATTTACTCTGGAAACATCTGTGTAATATTCATAAGTAAATTTTAAACATCTTTTTCCCTATTAGGAACTTACAAGGACTCCACAATAATTTACAGTATCTAATCTAAACTCTTCCCCACTGCCTCCATCACCTCCTTTACTCAAAGGTAAAGGGCTCACCTTTACCTTCTATCTTATATTTGGATTACCAAGTTTCCTGATCTAGAGACAATCTTCCTTATCCTCTTAACCCACATAGTTGTTTTTTTTTTCTTTAGGTCTCCTTTGTTGTTTTATAATCTGTTTAAACCCATCCCTAGAGCCATGATATATTGATATGTCATGTCATGATGTCATGATATGTCAAACACTATTCTCTGTTATTTATATTTTGAAAATAAGAACATTTGTTTTTCTCCCTTTCCAAATAAAAAGTTAATTCATATTTATTGTGATTTTCTAAATTATGTTTTAATTTAATTTGTAGTAACCATCATTCTCCATTGAAAATCACAGGCTGTACTTTTCTAAGATGGTTTTTATACCACTTGGTCCTCTCTGACTTCTGTATCTAAATGCTTACAGATGCATCACACTGATATTTTCTTAATGAAATGCTTCATGCACTGTTATTTAAATGTATCACGAAGACTCTTAGACAAGTTGTAACAGTTTGAATTATTTTAACTCTTTATAAGAAATGAAGATATGTGATAATGAAATCAAAATAGTTCCAAGTAATTCCCTCTTTAGATCTGAGGAATAAAAATTGATATATAATTATTGGGAAAAGCAAATATTTTATAAAGTAAATCAATAGAATTTTTTTTAAAAGCATGCAGTGTTTGTACACAGATTATTCCCTAAGTATTCAGAGATGGCTCCTCTAAGGTAACTTTTTTAGTTTTTCTATTTTCCCAGCTTTCTCTGTGAATTCTTCTTTGCAGAATAATATGGTCTTTGGAAATTATGGATTTTATTGTTAGTGATCTAAATTCATTCTGATTGGCTTCATTATAATGGATGTGGAATAGCTGACTGTGTTTTGTTCTTGACTACATTTTGTTTTCTCACTATTCATAAACAATATTGATCCTGGAAAAGGCATCTTGGGACCAATAATGAGATATTCTCCACATGAAGACATGTGGATGTCATTACTGATTTGTGTACACTTAATAATTCTTCCAAATTGTCCCTCAGTGATAGACAGTCATTTGGTCTGAATCTGGAGGCCAATGATACAATCTGACAACTGTGACCGAGCTTGCATTGCCTAAGAGAGAGGAAACAGCATCCTCACAAGTTAATTCACCATAAGCATTCACTGTGCCCCAGTCAAAATTAATATCCTTTTCCTCTTGACTTTCACAGAATTTTGGTACATTTTCATAACACAATACCTGTAAGGAGCTCCTTTAAGTCAGGGATATCTTGTTTATTTCTGTATTCCCCAAATCCACCATAGAACTATGTTGCTAGGAGGTTCTAGATAAATTACTGTTCCGTTGAGTACAAAGACAGCTCTATCCACCCCAGACATTAGCATTTCAAGTTACTGTGCCATTTTAAATAATGGATTCATCTTCCTGAAGCACACTTGAAAATTTTTTCATAGTTCCCACCCAAATGAAATCCAAATACAGAATTCAAGACTCCTTATGACCTGACTCTGATCCACTTTTCCTGCCTCACTGCCCACTCTTCCTGAAGGCAACACAGACAAATTACCTGCTGTTCCCTGGGTCCACCCCAAGTTTTCTAACCTTGTTTTCCCTTACCTGAACATTCATCCAAATTTAAATTTGTACATTTAAATCCAAGTGACTTTCTAAATGTCCCCTTTATAAGGTTTTTCTTCAAAACCCTCCTCCTTTTCCCACCCCTATGAACTGGAGATTAATTGTTCTCTTTTGAAAACTCACATTCCATTCATTAGTGTCTTCTTTTGTTATACTTACAGCACATTCTATCTGGAATTATAGTAGTTTTTATAGCTGTCTTAACTTTCTTTAGGGTAGTGGTCTATCTGATTTCTTCTTTACCCCTCCAAGGTATCTGGTATTTAGGCATAACAGGTGTTGAAAAAGTATTTGTTGAATTGCTAATAGAATGGTTTTCCAGAATCAAAAAATATAGAGAACCTCTGCCCCATTTTATGGACAAGGATTAGGGTCTATATAATATGGTGGCAAATAGCATGGACTTTGAAGCAAACTGACTCAGTCTGCATCCCATCTCTGCTTCTTCCTAACTAGAGACCCTGAGCAAGTTATTTGACCCTTGTCTGGCTCTATGGTCTCAACTGTGGAAAGGGATGACACTCATATCTACTGCATAGGGTTTGGTATTTAATGAGTAATGCATACTTAGAAATTTGGAATAGGTATACAGTAGGTATCACTAATCACAAGAATTAGCTCAACCCCTCAGAGCAGTTTTCTCAGACTCTATTATTAATTTTCTAAAAGATCATTCCCTTTCATCTCACTCATTTCCCATCACATTCTTTCCTTTCATCTCTCTCATTTGCCTGATCCTGGATCATCTGCTGTTGAAAGATTCCCCCCACTCGCCACAATAGCTGTTTTATTCCTTATTTATTCCTAGTGTTCCTGAATTTAATATTACAAATAGCTACATTTACATTTATTATGCACAGGCTAATGTCCATATAATGAACAAAGTGGTAGATCTGTAATATGCAAATGATGAAATTTTTTTATTTTAATTTTAGTTTGTTAACAGATAGTGTAATATTGGTTTCAGAAGTAGAATTTAGTGATGCATCATTTATATATAACACCCAGTCCTCATCATGGCAAGTGCCCTCCTAAATCCCATCATCCATTTACCACATTCCCCATCCACCTCCCCTCTAGCAACCCTCTCAGTTTTTTTCTCTATAGTTAATAGCCCTTATGATTTGCCTTACTCTTTTTTGGTTCCTTCCTCTGCGTTCACCTGTTTTGTTTTTTAAATTCCACATATGAGTGAAATCATATGGTATTTGTCTTCTTCTGACTGACTTATTTCACTTAGCATAACACACTTTAGCTCCACCCATGTCATTGCAAATGGCAAGAGTTCGTTCTTTTTGATGGCTAAGTAATATTCCATTGTGCCTATATCTATATCAATACCACATCTTCTTTATCCATTCATCAGTTGAGGGACATTTGGGCTCTTTCCATAATTAGCTATTGTTGCTGCTATAAACATTGTGGTGCATGTGCCCCTTCAAATCAGTATTTTTGTATCCTTTGCATAAATACCTACTATTGCAATTGCTGGGTCATAGAATAGTATAGACATTATAACAATATTTGTTCTTCCAATCCGTGAGCATGGAATATTTTTCCATTTCTTTTGTGTCATCCTCAATTTATTTCATAAGCATTCTGTAGCTATCAGAGTAAAGACCTTTAACCTCTTTGGTTAGGTTTGTTCCTAGATATCTTATGGTTTGAGGGGTGAATGGATTTTTTATTTTTATGTCAGAGATAGCTAAGAAAGAGACAATATTGTGACAGAAACACTATTATAAAAGGAATTTGTGTGTGTATGCAGGTAAGGGGGAGTGAGACAAAGAAAAAATTCAGGCTAGGTGAAAAACTAACCTTCCCCCATAGGAAACTTCTTCAAGTATCAGAGATACTCAGAAACATTATGTGGTTTCCTCAACAGCAGAATATTGTCAGCCCAAACAACTGATTTACATGAGCTTTTTGTTATGACAGTCAACACATTAACATACACTTAATAGTTTTATTTTTCTAACTTTTAAAAAAAGATTTTATTTACTTGAGAGAGAAAGTGCAAAAGAGGGAGAGAGCATGAGCAGGGGGAGGGGGCAGAGGGAGAAGGAGAAGCAGGTTCCCCACTGAGCAGGGAGCCCAATTCAGGACTTGATCCCAGAATCCTGGGATCCTGACCTAAGCCAAAGACAGATGCTTAACCAACTGAGCCACCCAGGTGCACTTAATATAGTTTTATTAATGTTAGTAACTATTCTATTTCTTTTTGATGAAAATTATATTCTTAGGCTGCTTTAGTATTCAGCTTTAAGAAATACTCACTGGTTTGGATTCATTTTTGCTAGTGATGTCCTATCGATGGATACATACTTAGTATATTTCCATGCTCTGCTCTATGTCCTGCTCCCTCTTTAGGTAATAAGCACCTCATCAGTCTCTGCCACAATGAACTACACATGTCTTTGGATTGATTCCTTATGCAGTGATTTAATGACAAACACATATCTCTGTGTCTTTGCATCTTGTTTAAAATCAACATGTCAGTAACATTTTCCAGTAAAACTTTTTAAAGCACTTATATTACTCACAAATCTGACATAATTCTGCTATTTTGAATTTTGAGTCTTTTATTCAATTAGAGCAATCATAGCACATCCAGTCTGAGTATCACAGGCCTATGTGACATCCCAGGCTTGGCTTCAGTGTTGAACTCCATAAATAAGTTCCATCCATCCCCCATCCATTTAAGAAATCAAAAACCTTCTCTGTGTACATTCTTTTTCCCATGGACCCCTGTCCTCCCATGAATAGAATAGAAGTTTGGTGTGACCAAAGTCAAGGAATGCAGTTTTGGAAAGTGGTAATAGCCCTCACACCCTCAGGTGGCCATTCACCCCTTTTGAGCCCATCTCAGCTCAGTGAACTGTCACTTTCCTGTGTCTTCACTTTCTGTACTTCCCACATGCTACACAGCAAGCAAAACTACAGACTTCGTTTGAACTTTAAAGAAGACCAAGTGAAAACTTTGTGCCAACTACTGCATTCTCTGTGTTTCAAAAGATAAAATAGCAAAAAACAGTATTTAATAATCTCCATGATATGTTTTACAGATAGACACTGTAATCAATTTATTGTCATCATGCCTACATTCAAAGTTTTCTTTTATATATCTTAAAAAATCATTTTCATAATTTCCAGGAGAGAGTACAGATTGTTTCTCTGCTGCCTTGCAATACTTTCTGGTGGGGCTTACTGGTTTACACTTATACTTCCTGAACTAGATTCAAGTTTTCTGTTTGCAAATGTCAACCATGTGATCATCACGATTTATCATCTACTAGATCTAATAGTCATACAGGGAAAAAAATAAAACATTCTTTCAGGGATAAAAATTTTAGATACCATGGTTTTCTCAATTTTATTATAGCCATTCTGTGGGTTATCAGTAGTACCATGTAAAATATTAATAACATCTGAGGGTTTTTCTTATTTTACTTGTGAATGTGACATACAAGATGGGCTGATTCTTCTTTAGGCTGAGCAATCTTACCATATCACCATCATCATCAATATCATCAAGCAATTTTTATTAAATGATCATATTGGAATGCCATTGTGCTGAATTCATTTTTCCTAGTGATGCCCTATAGATGGACACGTACTTAGTATATTTCCACATTCTGCTCTCTGCCCTGCTCCCTCTTTATACCCATGCCAACTAAAATGGGCAATGAGAACACTGAAGTGTATGTATAGTGAATTTTCTGTTACCCAGCAGTATTGAGATTTCAAATGTTCAGTTTAATAAAAGCTTTCAGTGAAATTGAGATATTTAGTCAATTCGTCAGGCATATGCAACTTCCCCTTCTTGTTTAATCTGCCATAGATAATAGTCTGGAAGGGCATATCTCCACAGGATCTCTACCAGCTCCTGCTGATTAGGCCAGAGGTGGACAAGGGACCAGGAGGAATAAATCCACTCACTGACCAGCCACCAATTAAATATTCTTTCTTAAGAGTTAGAACTGAGAGAGTAAGAATAACAACGTAGGATTCAACTCTGACACTGGATAAAGGTTTGGGACTCGAATCGGTGCCGTAACAACTCCCAGCTTCATGGAAGCCAAAGTGGTGGGGAGCTGCAACTAAGAGTCCTGTGGCATGAGAACAGAGTGAATGCACGACAGGAGAACAGCAGTACAGACCTAGAAGAAGAGGGAGACAGACAAGGGTCCCAGGACATTCAGACTACATGAAATTGGATTTTATGAGATTTAACCAAAGCCATTTAATTAATGCCTTTATTCACTGAACTGATTGGGGTGGGGGGTGTTTAAAACTAAACTATCCTTGACAAAGACACTAGTCAACTAAAACAAGCTAATTTTCAAAGGATTATAATATATTAATGCCCTTAACAAGAAACCTTCCTAGGCTGCGATTTGATTTCAAATTGATGCTTGAGAAAGTCCTCCAGGATCTCACAGTGGCCAAGATCTTTGATACCAAAAAAAAGAGATAGAGGTGGAGGGAATTAGGGCTCAGATATAGAGTGGAGAGAAGGGTCTGGATGCCATTCTACCACGAGGAACATTTCTTTTTTCTTTTTAAGAGAGGGAAGAGTGTGAGGGGGAGAGAGAGTCAAGGAGGGGAAAAGGGAGAAAGAGACTCTCAAGCAGATTCCCCACTGAGCATGAAGCCCAAAGCCTGCTTGATCTCACAACCCTGAGGTCTTGACCTGAGTTGAAATCAAGAGTCAAATGCTTAACCTACTGAGCCACCCAGGCGCCCCCCATGAGGAACATTCTAATAGTACACTTGGTGTTTTAGAACCAGAGCTACCTGCACCATCCCAGCACACTCACTCACTCACTTATTCTCTCTCTATACGTACACACCAACACACATACACACACACACACACACACACACACGACAGTGCACAGCAGTGTAATCTCCAATAGGTAGCTCAGCCAGGGCTTTCTGTTTCATTGATTCCCAACACTGGATTTTTGTCCTGACACCGACCCCCTAGAAAGATTGAGGTAGCATAGAGACCAGCAACGTCCCCTTCTCTCTCCAATCCCCACTCTAACGATCACCTACAGAGGGAGCCCTGGTTAAATTGTCAGATTCATTTGGCAAAATGAAGATAATCACAAATCCATACGCATATGTGCATGTTCCTTTTTGCCTGAAAATATATGCAATGTTATAAAGTGTTGCTTATAATAGCATCTTCCAAATGTGCAGCTCCTTCTGATACCTAATAATTCTGGTCATAACTGTGTTATAGATTCCAGTGTATGTGATCATGTAATGAAAGTCCAAATATAATTTGTCTATGCATATGGAGACAAGGAACAGAAATGAGGTTATGATGAAGATTTCCTGTTTGAATCCTAATTTCCTTTGCACTTCAAATCACAATCTTAATGTTAGGCTGATATTTGCACATATAATTTTAAAGTGTCTATTTGCTATATGTGTATTTATAGCGAATTCATAATACATAGCTTTCTTCAGTAGAGTCTAATTTGGTAGGAAACTTTCCACGTACATGTAAACAGTATACAACTTTGACCTATTTTTATTTTCACTTAGATTTTGTTTTGATTGTTTAAAGGTAAATTGGATAGTGTGTCATGATTCATTTGTGCTTATTTTTTTGTGTGTAAATTTGTTTTTATACATAAATACATAATATATTATATATATATATTATACCAATAGTAATATACAATTATTGAATGCTTATCCTGGCCAGAGGGATGCTAAATTCCTAACTTGAATTATTTCCTTTAACTCTGTCAATGAACCGTATGGAATAGGCATCATTATTAGTTCCAGCATAGAGATCAGGAAACTGAGGCTGTAAGAGGATTTATGACTTCCTCCCAAATTATCCCAGCTAATGAGTAGCAGTGGCAGGACTCAATTCAAGCTCGCCCATCTCCTAACTTTACCATCATAACTACTAACTACTAAGCTGCACTATTTACTCTCTCTGTCATTTATAAAGGCAGATGACTTAAGCTAAAATTTGCATTCTGGGGGCACCTGGGTGGCTCAGTGGGTTAAGCCTCTGCCTTCAGCTCAGATCATGATCTCAGGATCCTGGGATTGAGCCCCACATCGGGCTCTCTGCTCAGCAAGGAGCCTGCTTCACCCCTCCTTCTCTGCCTGCTGCTCTGCCTACTTGTAATCTCTCTCTCTCTCTGTGTGTGTCAAATAAATAAGTAAAATCTTTAAAAAGAAACAAAATTTGCATTCTGGGAAACTGGATCTTAAAAACATCACTTGTGGCTTATAACTTCTAGATATGTCCTTTAGTACACACAGTGTATTCAAAATCCGCCTGAGGTCTCTTTAACTATCTTGTGATCTTAATTATATAAAATAATAACTACGTCAAAGAAACAATCACGAAAGATATTTTTGAAGGAGCAGGAGGGTTTGAGTTTAGTAGTACTTTTTATATGACAACAGGATTTTGTACAAATGGTCCAATTTAGGGGACCATTAGTTAATTATGAAGTGCCTAATTTTGTTGTTTCAAACTGGGGCATTTGGTATTTAGAACAAAATATGTTTATGCATTTGTTTAAGTCCCTTTGGGTTGCTCAGAAGTTTGATACTCCGCCGAGAGGAGTTTGTCATAATAGAGAGGAATGCAGGGAAGATTTTAAAATATATAAAGCCCAGTTTTTCTAAAGGAGATTCTATTGAATTGGAATTACCCTTCCTCTGCTCCTTGGTGTGTATGAATCACAGCAAATAGCTTCTCCTGTTCTGCCATGTGATTCAGGGCCTGAGAGGATCACCATACAAGTAACTTCTTGGTCCAGAAACATGGAAAGAAATCAAGATATGTGATCCTTTTGCTTTGGTCCTGACAGCTGAGCAGGTCTGTGGAGACCATCTCCTCCTCCCTGCAGAGTTCAGTAAGCTTGGGATAGAATCATGACTTGTCATGGGAGCTGCATTTCAGACTGAGACTATCACCCAAAGAATGAAGACAAAATATGTAATGCTTTAACTATCTTCCTGAAATACCTGCTTCCAAACTCACAGCAAATTGATGGAACAATCACTCCTTCACATGAAATAACCTAAAGATTAAGAAAAATGTAGGTTTTCAGAAATAAACGATATTCTTCCCCAAACCCTACCATCTCCAAGAGGCTTGTACCAATGATTCTCATTTGTAAAACAAAAATTCTTTCCAAATAAGGCTCCCAAAGACGACAATAATTAAAGACTGAGAAAATAAGTGTGTGTGTGTGTGTGTGTGTGTGTGTGTGTGTGTGTGTTGTGTTTAAAGCCTCAAAGTCAGGCAGATTATTTTAGTGAGACATCTACTCGTGACTAAAATATGGAGAAAGCCAGAAGAATAGGAACCTCTTTTCTAAAAGGAAGCAGGTTAGCTTTGGGAAACAGATGATAGCCTATGTTAAATCTCACCTTCTCCTATCTTCCTCACTCCAGAGACTCCCCTAACAAACAGCTCCAGTCTTATTATCCAATAGCTACTTTCTACTTCCATAGTAATAGAATTATCAGTGAGTCACATGGATACTGCAGGTAAAGACTACATTTGCCAACCTCCTTTGCACCTAGATGTTGCCTGGTTCCGGTCAATGGAACAAGAGAGGAAATGATACGCCAAACTTTTGTCTTGTAACCTTTCCCTTCCTCCATCATGCTACATGGTGGTGAACTTTGTTGAGCCATAGAGAGCAAAATACCTTTATTCCAAAGTTACTGATGAGGCTTAAAATCCAAAGTCTCCTAAATACTGGCCAACTGAGAGGAATGGGGAGGAATGAAGTAAAGATAAGACACAAATTAGATGGTCCCATAGACAACCTTGTCTATTTTCCCACTCTACTCCAAGTTGAATATCTTTCACTAAAGTGTAATGACTGTACTCTAAGTTGCCTTAAGAGAAGGATTGGACAATCTAACCTTAGGAGACATGGGGTGATGAGAAAGATTTAGATACAGGGGGGCTTTCCTCTTAAGAATTCTCTCCTCAGTTGTTACCTAAGAAGAAAACAAAACTAAAAATACATAAGAACTGGTTATGTTTCTGATTATTTACACAGTGAATGAGTGTCCAGAGAGGTGATGCATTGCCCTTACTCAGTTGAAAATGAACGTGGTGTCCATATTAAAGTTTAAAACAGATACTCGGGATTACATCCACCAGGTGCCTTACATTTTTTCTCTGGCTTTGTTCTGGGGTGCAGTCAGGCATGAGGAGCTGAAGTGCTGATCCTCCCACCCAGAGTCTGGCTGGCAATAAAATGATACTACCTTTTATCATGTAGGAAGCAGTTACTCACACAGCACAGGAACTTTTCTGTTGAAGTAATACTGGAAACCTGGCCTTAAAAAAATAATAATAAAGAATTGTGCTTTACCATACTGACATGCAATATCTTGAAATCTGCGGGGGATTTTCCTACCTGCTGGGGGTTATAGAGTGTGAAAAAACAGCTGTTAGCAGTTTCAACAGTGGATTATTTTACAGAAATTTTCATGAAAAAAAAATTCACATGCATTCTCCAGTATCCCTTTTTTCCCATCTTCCTTCAGGAGGCATCTAAGGAAGAATATAAATTTAGTTTCCTTCTTTTTTTTTTTTCTCCCACTGTTCAGAATGCCCTAAAGGGAACAAATGTGGTGGGGAAATAAAGTAAGGCTATGAGTTTTATGAGATTGGCATACAAAATTGCCTTCCTCATTTTGTGCTGTGAACTCAATCAAACACTTTATTTTCTCTAGGAGAAGAAACCCAAACACAAAAACACACATACAAAAGAACACCTTTCATCAATTACTTTCACAGAACATCTTTGAGAGGTTGGTTTTCTTATTCTCCCTTGGAAGTAGATCTGTAACAAACTCCCGAACAATCTACATGTGTATCACAAGTTTGGGGTTTTTTTGTTTGTTTGTTTGTTTGGCGTTTCCATACAATTTTTGGTCAAAACACTCTTTTGCCGAAATATGTATCTGAGATATTCATACATTTTTTAAACACTTGTATAATGTTAACAAAATATTTACTCTTTATTCTTTTCAATATTTTACCTCTGAACAAATGTATGTGTTAAGGGTTGTCACTACCAGTTTGAAAATTAGAGCCTTATTTTTTTTGGAGGGGACTATTTTTTCTGTCACTACCTTTTTGTTAGAAAACACAATCATCACCGTTCAGTCCCAGCTCCCACCTGCTAAGCCTGACAGAATATAAACTATTTGGTAAAAATTCCTCTCTTGGGGGTAATTCTTGTCAGGAGTCAGTTGTTGTGCAAAATCTTGAGACAATCCGGTTAAGAATCACTAGTTCCATTTTAGTGCCAAATACCACCACCAAAACCCAAATCCAAAACAAGCAAAGAACGATTCTGGCAGACCAGGACAACTGGTTGCCCAGTGCCATAGCAATGGTACTATCTACTTATGACAGATTTGAAATTAAAATATTCATTGCAGGGGTGCCTGAGTGGATCAATAGGTTAAGCATCCGACTCTTGGTTTTGGTTCAGGTCGTGATCCTTATGGTCGTAGGACTAAGCCCCATGATGAGCCCTGAGTTGGGCTCTTCACTAAGGAAAGAGTTGGCTTAAAGATTCTTTCCCTCTTTCCCTCCCCTCATCTCTCTCTCTCTCAAATAAATAAGGAAATATTTAAAAATATAATGAAATAAAATAAAATATTCATCACATTTTAACAGGCATTGCTAAATATTGGCCATATCTCTACCAGATTGGTTAGACACTTTGATCTGAAGTCTGGTCCTTGATGAGGATTAGTAATACAGGTCATTGGTAGTGCTTCTCAAGTCACAACTTACCCCAAAGCCAGCATTTTATGCATAGATATTTGCTTACAAGGAACATTTTTAGAGATGCTGCTCTGGAGTCTTAGCTCTCAGAAAATCTCCCCCTTTCCAACTTTTATTTCTCTCAATTATGGCACTGACTGAGAGAAAGGTTTGAAGTCCTCTTCCAATTCCCTAATAAGAGGCAAACAGTGGTGCCTGGGTGGCTCAGTCAGTTGAGCATTGTGACTCTTGGTTTCTGCTCAGGTTGTGACCTCAGTTGGGCTGGTGTTGGACTCCAAACTCAGCATGGGGTCTGCTTAGGATTCTCTCACTCTCCCTCACCCTCTGCTATTCCCCCTACTTGTACTCTCTCTCTAAAATAAATAAATAAACTCTTTCCTAAAAAATAAAATAAAAGGCAAACAGTTCTAAGAAGGATGGCCATAGGCCATTAGTAGTTCAGAATAAGGGAAATATATGTGACAAGTGACAAATGGTTGAAGGCAAAGTCCTGTAGGATGGGTTACCAGCTGGTATCAAGGAGGGAAGCAACAAGAGCAGAAATAAAGAGAGGTGGAGGAGTATGGCCTCACCTCAGTAGTTTTACTATAAGGAGGATGTAAACAGCAGAAACTAAAAAAAAAAGAGGAATTAAAAACTTTAAAAGGTACAGATACTGGAGGTAAGGAGATGTCAAAGATTGACTCTAATGAAGAGACCAACACTAGTATGAAAGCATGAAATGACTTTCTTTACCACTTTGCTTGCTGAAATCCCACAACTTAACAGAAGAGGTGGGTGTTTTTATCTCAGAAGCTTTCTTCCCCAGTAGATGCAGGAATCTTCTAGAAAAGGTGGTCTTCCCCCTCCCCTTTCCCGTATCTCTAGAGTGGTGTTCTGTTTGTTTGCCTCTTACAGACTATTTTAAATGGCCCCATGAGTAGATACATGACAAGCTGTCTATCTGATTTCAGAGAACTCTGTGAGGCTCTGTGAGGCCTTTACTACCCTTGTTGGAAGTTCCAATTGTGCAAACAGAATTACAGGATTTTACGGTGGGGCCAGACCTCTGAGAGCATTTTAAATCCGTCTCCAGCCAAAAGAGACCCTTTCTTAACCTTCAGTGGCACATGAGTAGTGGGGAACAATTATTTTGGAAGTGAGGTTTCCCATTCAAATGATAATACTTATTTTCAATTTCTGACTTCTCTTTGTGGATGAGTTTTTAAAATCATGCTGGAAAGTAGGATTTGAGAAAAGAAAGGGGATAGCAGGGAGAGACAGAGAGTGGAAACAGGAGGACTATTTACCCAGGTGGTGGAAGACTCTGAAGAGTCCAAGAAGAAGCCCTAAAGACTTTGTCCTTGAAACGAACTATACAGCTGAGGTCCCACCTAGCTTGACCCCAAAGCTTTGGAGCACCTTCTGAGGTATCTCCTTTATGAACAAGTTGTTTGCAAAAAGATGACAACCACAGCTATGTTTATCTAAAATGCACCAGGTGACTTGAAGCCATCCTTAGAGAATTATAAATCTCTTATTTGTGCTACCCTAGAGGCACTCATTTGTCATCTTTCCTATCTCTTTACAACCTCTATTCTCATTGATCCAGACCATCTATGTTGGAAGGTGGTAAAAGCAGAGAGAGAGAATTATGGCTAGGGGCCCAAGGCATATGGAAAGATGACAGGTAAAGACATTGAAGTGATAGAGACAGAGACACTGTGGCTGTGAAAAGAAGCGAATAAAAGCAGAAAGGCATGCATACGAATGGCTAACAGACACATGAAAAAATGTTCAACATCATTAGCCATCAGGGAAGTTCAAATCAAAACCACATTGAGATACCACCTTACACCAGTTAGAATGGCCAAAATTAACAAGACAATAAACAACATGCGTTGGAGAGGACGTGGAGAAAGGGGAACCCTCTTACACTGTTGGTAAGAATGCAAGTTGGAACAGCCACTTTGGAAAACTGTGTGGAGGTTCCCCCAAAAAGTTAAAAATAGAGCTACCCTATGACCCGGCAATTGCACTACTGGGTATTTACCCCAAAGATACAGATGTAGTGAAAAGAAAGACCCTCTGTACCCCAATATTCATAGCAACAAGGTCAACAATAGCCAAGCTGTGGAAGGAGCCAAGATGCCCTTCAACAGACGAATGGATAAAGATATGGTCTATATACACAATGGAATACTACTCAGCCATCAGAAAGGATGAATACCCAACATTTGCAACAACATGGATGGAACTGGAGGAGATTACGCTAAATAAAATAAGTCAAGGAGAGAAAGACAATTATCATGTGGTTTCATTTGTTTGTGGAACATAAGGAATACCACAGAGGATATTTGGAGAAGGAAGGGGAAAATGAAGCAGGAGGAATCAGAGGTGGAGACAACCATGAGAGATTATGAACTCCGGGAATCAAACTGAGGGTTTTAGAGGGGAGAGGGTGGGAGGATGGATTAGCCTGGTGATGGGTATTAAGGAGGGCAGGTATTGTATGGAGCACTGGGTGTTATATGCAAACAATGAATCATGGAACACATCAAAAACTAATGATGTACTGTCTGGCAACTAAGATAACATACTAAAAACAAAAAAACAAAAAAACCAGAAAGGCACCCTATTTCCTACCCAGTCAACCTCTTTCTAGGAGGACAGCAGCCTGGAGAGATGCTCGGGTTTCCATGAATGCGACTAAACTTGGTCCATTAACATTGTCATAAGCAATTGTCATTTCACTATTATGCTCATGTTTCGCTGGTTCCTTGGTAGCAAGACATAATCACCTTCTTTATGTTTATGTTCCTGAAAGTCATATGTAGAAACTCCAACTCCCATGGAATGGTGCTTGGAGGTGGGACCTTTGGGAGGTAATTAGGTTTGGATAAAGTCCTGAGAGTGGAGACCCTGAGATGAGATTAGTGTCCTTACAAGAGAAAGCCACTTTACCTCTCTCTCTGCCCTGTGAGGACACCAAGAAGAGAGCCATGTGTGAACCAGGAGGAGAGCTCACTAAAAGCCTGACCACATGGCTAGCCTGATCTCAGAATTCAGGCCTCCAGAACCATAAAAAATAAGGTTCAGTTGTATAAGCTACTCAGTCTATTATGCTAGAGAAACCCAAACTGACTGAGTCACCTTTTGTGATCACTGGTCTCAGGAAAGGCCCTAATATTTGTTACACTGGCCTCATCTAATAAAGCAATTATTAAGCAATATATTTTAGTAGCCTGAGCCCAATTCATCTACCCAGGAAGATAAATTTCCTTATTTGCTACCAGGGTAATGCTAAATATGAGTAGAGAAGAGACTTCATTGCATTAATGAAAATCTTGATACCGTGCTACTGTCTCTCTCTAACTAATTAGGTTTCAGAACGATCACACCCTTGAATCTTTTGGGTCTGACTTGGTATTAAGTCATTTATAATTAGGCATAAACTATAGCATGCTTTCTATTTGTCTATGATTTATCCATGGTATCAGGCATCTTTAGGAAACTAAGCCCTTTATATTTCTTTTATCGGCAGAAACCTCATTAATTTGTTGTGTGTGTGTGTGTGTGTGTGTGTGTGTGTGTGTGTGTTTTTCCTGATAAGGCTCAAATTATTACCAAGGTAATCTTCAAGTAAGTTTCAATCAGCGGCCTCACAAGGGGGAATGGCATGCAGGCAAGTGGAAACACAGGCCCCATCCACCTGCATGCAAAGCCTATGCTCATCTTCCCTCATCATCCGCAGTCTCCTGGGGGAGATGGGGATTAGGCTGAACATGTTAATTCAGGATGGAATAAAATGGTTTAAATCTTCAGGCAGTTCCATCCATACCTAGATATGGCAACATTTCACCATGCAGCAATCTTGTCAGCAAGGAAACATAATGCACAAAACTGTCACTAAATTATACACTGAAGCTAGTTTGTATCAGTGGCAATAGATTTTATGATAGATCCTACGCTGAAGCAGGGCCCATAATTTATATCTATCCCACGTCTCTCCCCTCTCCTTGATAAAAGTCAGGAGGAAGGCATATTTGTATTCCACTGTCCTCTGCCGAGGGTGTTTAACATGCTTCTAGGCCAAAGGAAGCTGCTTTGTTTGTTATCTCCTGGCTTCCAGAAATAGTCAGCTCTGATAATGTGCCACTGGAGTTCGAGTTACCACATCATGATGTAATGGCTCGGGGAGTACAGTGAAACCACAAATGTCCAAATGAATTGACACAATTTCCTGCAGGGGAAGCAATCTGAAAATAATGGGCAGAAATTCTGGCTCCTTTTACACTTAGAAGAGATGATAATCATCACTGAAGGGGTGTCTGGGACTGTTCTGGTTGATCCACAAAAGGGAATGCTCACAAAAATCAGGCTTGTTCCCATGAGTGGTGAACCCATCAAGTGTTCTTTATCTACCTTCTAAAAGGGAGCAGTCTTGTGTAAATAACCAACAGTGAGAATCACCTAGCCATCCTGTTTAAGTCTGAGTATCCCACCACGAGTTCCACAAAACGATCGTACTCCCTTTTACTTCTTGATTTTGCACCTGCCATTTCCTCTGCATGGAACCCTGCGTTCCTTTCCAACCGTTACTCCCTTCTTCCCTCACCCCACTCTGACTCCTCCCCAGCCTTTGCCTCACAGTTTTGAGCTTGGTCTTCCGTTGGGAAGTCCTCACTGAACAAGCCTGGAATGCAGGGAAGTTCTCTCCATGTGTTTGTTCAGCAACCTAATCACCTATGTCATCTTCAGGCACATTTCTATCCACTAGACTGGGAGCCCCCTGGAGGTAAGCATGGTTCTTTATTCACTCTCCCATCCCCAGCCGACATGCCTGCGACAGAGGAGATGCTCAACGTTTAATGAAAGATTATTGAGAGAAAGAACACAAAGTATGGGGCTTAGCTTTATTGTTGAAGTTTGATATTTGGGGTTTTTCTTTTTAAGTCCATAAAGACATTCACAAGCTCTCTCTAGCAGACCTGCAGTTTTTGGCATGCCCCTCTATGACAAATATTCCATTTGCTCTTTGGGATCTACTCTCTACTCTGCACCCTGTTCTATGCCCTGAGAGGCTGACTTCCCAGGCTTTCAGGCTCCCACACCTTCTGACTTTCTGTTGGATTCAGTCAGCAGAGGGCACCATTAGGAGACAGAATATGAGAGGAGAGTATGGTGGGGATACTTACATCCCGCCCCACCCACCTACACAACAAAATCCCTACTGTCTCCTTGGTGGGTTGGGGCTAGTCCCTCTGTTGGAAGACCATGATCCTTTTGACAGTCTTTTCCTACAACCCAGTGGCATTATGATCCCCACTCCTATTGTCCATAGACACCAAAACTTAGTGATGACTTCTCTCATTTCTGGGCATAGATGGCTTCTTCAGCCCCTAAACTGTGCATACCTTTGTAAAGGACCTTTCATTAAATTCTCTCTAATTACATGGTTGAGACTTGTAGATCCTGTTAAGAACCTGAGGGATATGCCTTCCTTCCCTAATTCTGCCCTTGTGAACAAAAGCATTGTCACTATCGCCATGCCCACTCCTCCTGGTGGCAGCCATGCTCACAACTTCCAAAGACCAACCCCCTTGCTTATTCTCCTAAAGGAAATATCATTTTGAAAGAGCGCATATCCACTTTTTATTTATTCATCATTTAACAAACATGTATTATGGCTCTGTGCTTGCCCTTTGAGATAAAGTATAAATAAGTAAGCAAAGTCCCTGACCACATGAAGCTTATAGACTGATAAGGGAAACCAGATATTAAACAAGAAATATAATTTATAGCAGTGGAAAAATGCATGGTGCCACAAGATTTCTGATAATATCCTATAGTTCATATATGAAAATATTTCCTGTATAGGTTCCTGTATTTTAAAAATCTAATAAAATAACTGAAATATAATTACAAATGTTTTGCATCATTCTTGAAAAATATAAGACATTCTGAGACTCCCTCTAAACTCTGAGTGCACAGCTTCCCCTGGTTTCCTGTCAGCTCCATGAAAGGACGTGCATACAGTTGCCCTGGTGCCCACAGAGCTGTGCTATCCACCTGTGGTTTGGAGCTGAGTTGGACAAATGCAGTCTGATTGCTGGTAGGTAAAGGGAGATATACCATTCTTCTAAAGAGCATACTTAATAATGAGTCTTTGTGATATATTCATTTCTTAGTGCTAATGAGAGATTTTATTTAAAAATCAAAATAATTTCATTTTGTCCCCTATTATCAGGAGAATATAATCTGGAATGATGGTAGATTCAAAGAAAAGAAACTTTCTAAATTGGTATCATGCAACAATTGTGGAAATAAGTCATACCTTTATTCAACTAACATTTGTTAAATGCTTGCTATGTGCCAGTTTTGGGATAGGTGCAAAGGAAGTCAAGGAGGCTATATGGCAAGCAGACCCTGGAGGAGTTTACATTTTAGTTGAGGAGAGTGTCCAGGAGAAGAAGTCAGGAGAAGGAGCAGCCTTCAGAAAGACAGTGGCTCTGGGCCTTGAGCAAAAGCAGGTGGGAAAAAGGTCTCCTCTAAAAGGTGCTATGGAACCTGAAGCTGCTGTAGAACTCACGGTGCTCCCTCCACAACCACCCCTCCAGCATGTCACTTACCACATCTCCTCCCATTCCAAGGGCCCTCCGAGAGAACAGCAACCCTCCAGCCTGGTTATGTGCATTAATGCAGAACTAAATGAGCCCATGTTGACCCATCTATATTCAAGGTAGCCCTGTGAATAGCACAGGTGCTCATGTCCACAGGGCACTTCTGAGCCCAAATCTACTAGACGAGGTGGTTCTACTCTGGTACAGCAGCACAACGAGGCAATTTCTCCACTATTCCAACCAGAATTCCAACTCTACTCATCCTGCCTAAAGCCAGGTAATTAAAGTTCAAGAAACACAAAATCACCTAAGTTTTCTCCTCAGTCTTTGGCGAATCTTTGACCTCAAAAAAAAGTCAGTGCAGAGACACCATAAGCAGGCATATCTGCCTTTGCTAGATGCCAGCTTTCTTCTAACACCTCCCATTCCCTTTTGCATTAGCTCCCTAAGACAAAGATGGGGGGGGGGGGGAAAAAAAAACCAAACCAAACCAAACCACCAAAACACGTGGTATCTATTAGATTCTTCACTGTAATTTGTAATTTCCCATTATTTGACCTTTGAGCCCTTCAGCCTCAACTCCTCTGTTTCATAGCAACCCCTCAAGGCCCTGCCATTTGTGGCTGAGATTACAGATGTTCATGGGATACTACTCAGAAATAACTAGCTTGCAGAATTTTCTGAAGATCAACGCACAATGCAATATCTCTTCTCCTGGCCATTTTTTGCACTCTATTCTGACAGGTGGAATTGGAGGTAAAATTTTTAGAGTCAGCCTTCTGGTAGCTCAAATTATATTCTATAGGTCTTGTCCAAGATGTGAGTAAAGAAGTGTTAAAGCATCTATGTCCATCTTAGGTCCTCTCACACTGAGAAAGTATGATATGATGAGAAAGAAATAAGCACAAGTTTGTGTCCCCAGAGACCTTAGTTCCTCCTCCTCACTCTGCCGCTGGTGGAGGGCCTGGAGCCTCAGTGTCTCTGGGTCTCAATTTCCTCACAGCACTCTTTCACTATTTGGACTTGTTACACGCAAAATAAATTCCCAGAACATTATTCCCTAAAGTAAATTTTAACTATATTTTAAAATCAAAGGAAAATTGGTTTTGTATCCTGCACTGGTTACTCCATGCCCCTGGCTGGTGAGAACTGCCCAGCTTTCATGGGGACTCAGAACTGCACATGAACAGGCCCAAGAAGATGTGGGGAATCCATTCATCATTGTCCTCACTTACGAAATGCTCCTAAGCTCCTTTAGGGAAAAACTCAGAAGGTCAGCAACCTGAGGACGGATTAACAGAGGCTGAGAATCTAATGCTGAAAATCGGGTCTGTCCTAGCACAGAACACACTGTGAAAATGTTTCCAAGTATTCTGTGATGATGATAATAATGACAAAATCTTTTAATTCTCCAAAGAAGTTCAAAGAATTTCATAGGCCTCGCATCAATCATCCTTGCCACTTCCTCATGAGGAAGGATGAGGGCAGGCACTAATATGATATAAACGGCAGCAGGAGTAAGCCATCACATTGAACTAGAGCCTTATAAATTATTTGTTGCCCCTTGTAACCAAACAGCAGCTACAGTGAGAAGCAGAGAAGAGGCTTGGCCTGGTCTCAGGCCAGAAGCAATATCCCCTAGGAGGCCCCCAGACAAGTCAGTGCCCCTGATTTTTATAAATGGCATTTTAGACAACCATTTATCACTGATTAAAGCCTGTCTTAGATTTTGAAGTTATCTCTGCTGTCCTGATATTTTTTTACTGCACAAAACATGGTTTCCACCAACCAGCGATTACTGATTTCCCCTTAACCTTCTGATTGTCATCAGTATAAACAACTACTTACCATTCCCTGATTGCCATCAGAGTTCTTACTCCTGGGTTCTTGTTGTCCAAAAAGAATGAGCCTGCTTTGTCATCACCCTTTTATAAAGAAAGAAGACAAAGCTTCTCTAGGCGTCTCTGGCCTAAATATCTCCTTCTCTACTTTGTCTGCTCACTCTCTGCAGTCCTTCCAAGTCCTCCTTATTAAAAATTAAATCCGTATTCTCTGCTCTGAATGATAGCCCCACCAATGCTCGTGCAATTCCAGTTTCAGAAGTAAATAAATAGCCCTGTCCCTGGCAGCTCTAACTGTCCTCATCTCACTACCATCACCAACATTAAGCGGGCTCCCATGAATGTGAGGACACAAAACTGGCCAGAAAGAGCTAAAGCAAGCAGTCATTGCCCCGGGGGCAATCCACTTCTTGAAATTAGTTGGTACGGCCCAGCCTTGGAAACAAACAGTAGGTAGGGTAGGCTAATTTCGGGAGGGAAGCAGGAAGCCTGTGGAGGCTTTGGGAAAAGACGGCTTCCCCAACTTGCTAATGATGGAAAAGCAGTTTTATTACTTGAGGGTGGAGGTCAGTCTATGAAGGGTTAAGGAGAGTGCAATGGGAAGACCCAGGGGCACTGTGTATAGGTCACTTCTCTTAAGAAAACAAAAGTGATGGGAAGGATATACAGCAGCTAAGGGTGATTCCAAGGTCAGGAAAAGAGTCTCCTCCCAGATAAAAATTTCTTGGGGTGGGGAGGAAGAGGAAGAGAGAAAGGAGAAGGAAACAAATAAGCAACAAAAAAGGCAACAACAAAAAAAACCTTCTCCATCTTATGATTTTAAGGCTATATTTTGCTCCCTGTCTCAGTTTCCTGAGGTACCTCTAAAAAAAAAAAAAGCCTGAAATAGAATTCACTGCACTCCTTGTACCACAATATAGGTGGGTAATGAATGCACTGAAGGAAGCAAATAGTTTCTCCTATTAAAAAAGAAACATAAACAAAAACAAAACATGTTCAGCTGTCATGCCTGAGTCCTTCAAGTAGGTGGATTTCAGAATGGGCCTGTCTGACCTCAAAGACATGGGCCTTCCAATCTGAGAGTCTATGATCCAATTTCCAACAAACCCACTTTGAAAACTCCTGGTGAGCAATACCTAGCCATGTGACCACAAGGGAAAAAATCAGGCGGCCAAGGAATCTGGGGCAGCCCTACAACTGCCTGTAACCGTGTCTTTGCCCTGAATATCTAAGGATCATAAATGATGGTGTGTTCCTTATTCATTATAAAGCTAAAGACCTGAAAAACTCTACTGACCATGGTATTACCTTTCCTAGAAGTGCAGCTAGAAGCTACAAAATTAAAGAGTAGCCCTGGCTCTTGAAAACTGTTTTTCTAGAAAGCACTGCTCTGTACCCAAGGAAACTGCTTCAAACCAAACATCCCTCAACATGCCTTATTCTTGGGCACTTAAAGTTTATTTTTTTTTAAATTATTTCTTCTCTTTACAAAAAAATTAAATAAAACACATTATTCAATAAAGCTTTTTCTGAGTGTGGACTGCTTGACACACTGAAGATACAAGGCTCTGATTCAGTTGCTAGGAGAATATTTTGGCACACGGTAATTATTTTGCATGAGCAAGTCTTATGACTCATCAGTACTTATTACTTTAATGATGTCCTCTTCTAACTAATTTCTTTTAAGAAGTGAGGCACCTCACTTGTTAGCTTGGTAGAGCTGTAGCCAAGGACACACTTTCATGACACATACTAATTCACAGTGTCCACACCAGATAGATGGGACTTTCCTGTCTATCCATAGAGAACAGTGGGGAGGAGTTCTGAACAGTTAGTGTTCTAGGCTTCCTTTCACTCTCTGGGAAGGTGCAACAAATTGATGAGATAGTAAATTAGTCTTTTGTTAAATCAACTCAGTTTGACAGTAATGGTTAAATACAAACTAGAACATCAATAGCATTGAAAAGTAAGTTGACTATCACTTTGATATCCTGCGGCTACGGTGGTCATTTGAAGCAAATGGGCAATGCATACCATTTCATTCCAGAAGATCCTTTTGTACTTTCATTGAAGTTAGTTTTCAGGCCAGGCTACTCAGATTGGGGAGCTGAACTTAAGTACTAGGTGATTTGGCATGATAATGAGCTAGTTCACATCAAGGTAACTGTATGCCCATGCAACTTACACAATTATGAAATGGTGTACGTATGAACATGGCACTCCTGAGATCAGGGCTATAGAGTCACTATAAACGATGGTGTTGCTCCCAACAGAAACCACCCATTCCACATGGCTCTGCAGGGGTAACTGCGCAAGCAGAATCCAATAGCTCACAAGTCCATGGTCCCATTCTGCAGCCAACCTGTTGCCCACAATTTGAGGTGTGGTTTTCTGGTTTCTAAAAGTAACTTTCTATCTCTGTCTTCCTTTTCAGATCCACCCCAATTATAGCTTTGGCTGTGAAGAAGAGTTAGAAAAATGACCACATAGTGAAAAAGGTATTTTTTAAAGGTAATTGCACCATTTATTGGTTCTGCTTCAAGTCTAGCCCACAGAGGCAAAACAAACCAAAATGACACAAGACAGCCTCATTGAAAAGTTGTCCTAAGCATGGCTCATGCCTTTCACTAACTGAAGACATGCTCCCAACCTGTTGCAGATCATGTTGTAGGGAGATGGTAACTTTGCTCTAACTCCTCAGACATTCTTAAAGAGGAAAGGAAAACAACAAACTCCATCCCTGCTAAGGCTGCCCCCAGGAGTGAAGAGCTCCACTCTTAGACCTCTGTAACTCCTCCTCCTGGGGGCAAGGAATCCCTATTGTTATGTAAGGCTCTCTGTAGAAATTTACATTCTGCCCCAAATTGGCAAGTAGCAGAATGTCTACCAAATTCATTAATTCATTCCATAGTGTCTACTGAGAGCCTATTATGCCTCCAGGATGATTTTAGGCACTTTGTATCAGTGAAGGTCCTTGTGGAGTTGACATTCATGGCAGGGGTCAGTAGAAAGACAGATAATAAAAATAGACATAATGAGTAGATTATGGAATATATCAGTAGGTAATAAGGGCTAAGAAACATAAAACAGATCCAAATGAGGGGACTGAGAATTTCAGGAGAGGGGCAGTCAGCAATTTTAGAATACGGTAGTCTGGGCAGTTCTCTTTGAAAGGTGGCATTTGAGCAAAGGTTCAAAGGAGGTGAGGAAGTTGCTGATACTGATGTCTGGAAGATCATTTCGGGTACAGAGAACATCCAGTGAGAAAGCTGTAAGTCAAGAGCCTGAACACCATGTCTTGAGAAAGTCTAAGAGGCCAATCTGAACTCTTCTAGTGTGATTGCATAGGGGTTAGTGTGTGGTATGGGCGATGGTGTAGGACATGAAGTCAAAGAAAAACAGGAGTCTAGATCATGAGGAGTCTTGTAGATCACTGCTTCTCAAACTTTCAACTGGATATATATCATCTGGGATCTTGTAAAAATGAAGAGTTACCCCCACTTGGTATGGAGGAGGGCCTGAGATTCTGCATTTCTAACAAGTTCCTGATTGCCTCTGGTACTTTGAGTAGCAGAACTTTTAACCACTGTAAATGACTTTTACTCTGAATGAAGTAGGGAATCCACTGAAAGATTCTAAGACTGTTGACAATAGCCTGTGATGGGGGAAAAGAAGAGAAGAAGGCTATTGTAGTAATATAGGCAAGAGACTTGGATTAAGAAGTATCGGTGGAAGTAATTAGATTCTGGATGTGTTTTGAGAATAGAGCTATTATAATTTCCTGATGGATTAGAAGTTGTGTGGGAGAGAGACAGGAACCAAAATGATGCTAAAATATGTAACCTGAGCAACTGGGAAATGGAGCAGCCATCAACCTGAAATGGGAATGCTGCAAGTGGAATATGTTCTAGAAGGTAGGTTAGGAGTTCAGTTTGGATATAATGCATTTAGTGATGTTAAAAAGGCCAAGTCTGGAACTTTAGAAAGAGAGGGCTGGACTGAAGATGAATGTGGGAGTGGTTGACAGAAGATAATTAAAGCCATAAAACTGGATGAGATCACCCAGAGAGAGTAAGTAGATAGAAAATAATACACCAGTAACAGTCCTGGGGCTCTAATCTCCAGGAAACAACACAGAGAAAGGCTGCAAAGAGAATTCGCTCTCAGGCTTTACTGGAAGTCACACTTGTGGACTGAATTTGAAGAGTCCTGTCATGCCTCCCATACCACATCTCGGTCATATAGGTAACAAGGCCGTTGCCTCTTTAATAATGACTTATGGACACATGTAGAGAGGGAGAAAAGGTGCACTTTCCCACCCTCTCAGCTTCTGTGATGGAGCTACGTCTACCAACATGAATTATCGTCTGAATGGTCAGCAACTTGGAGTCCCTATGTGGTTTGCTGCAACAGGTGAAAAAACAAACAACCATTTAAGGTAGGAGCACAAACATTTACTTATTCATTCCACTACACAAAGTGAGAAATACAGTGTCTGGGCTGAACAATTCAGAAGCTACAGAGAACGTCACCTATGGATTTTACCTACCTAAGCATTTCAATAACCTTAACAGCTGAGCTTGGCTGAGATGCTTTAAGAACAAACCATCCACCCACCCACACGCACACATACCCCAACACAGAGTCTATTGCCCCTGGGAATCTATCTTGGATCCACTTCTCAAACCTACTCATTCCAGCTAGCTAACATTCTCTTATAGATTTATCCCTTTTTGACCCTTCTTTTCTCTACCTACCACCTTGCTAACTAAACTTTAGGCTCATCTAGTTTTCTGGAATGCGTATTTGGCTCAGGTCCACCCATTGCCTAAGGCCAGCTGCAGTTCCCAAGACCAGAGTGGGAAAAGCTGTAGGACCTCTTCTTACTCAGGACTAGAGATAATTAAGAACTCTTCTTGAAAAAATTATGGTATAATAGAGGTTCGTATTATAGGATTGCTTGACCAATGAGCCAGGGTATGTATGTGTGATTATTTAATTTCATGTACACATAGACATAGACTGTTATGTCCAGCACAAACACTGTCATGTAACTTGTGGACCTTTGGTCCATTCTGCCTTATTCTCAGGCTACAGTACCATTTTGGAGGGTGGAGCAGTGGCAGGGGGAAGGATTATCATTTTCTGATACCCACCCAAAGGTTAAGTGTGCCTGGTTTCTACTAATAATTTTCTCTGGGTCTCTCATCCATGAATTTATCTATACCTTTCCTGAAGCTATTGACATTTTAGAATGTACCACCTCCTGGGGGTAATGACATAGCATTTTATGCATCACTGGAAAGTGACAATGGAGAAGAAATCTGTCAAGGCCTGCTTTGGTTTCTGTTCCCCTAGCCTGCCTCTCTTAGCGGCAGGGAACACATTCCTCCCACCTATAGACTAAGCCCTGCTCCAGGCGCTAGGGCCAATCCTTTCTTTAATCACAAGGATTTAAAGAGTTCTTCAACATTTAGGAGCCTCAGAAGCAAATCACTGTAGCTGCCAGTTCTGTTAGACCACATGACCCAGTTCTATAAAGGAGCTTCTGTCTTGTTCCTGAGATCAGCGTCCCCCCTCCTACCCCAGTTCTGGCAGCATAATCTCTGTCTTACTCCTTTGTATTGAGGTCCCCAGCTTGGTAACCTTCCCAGTACTCCTGGCCTTCTAGGAATATGTCCTGCCTTTTTTTTCCCCAGGACTTCTGCCTAAGTGGTGGGACTCCTCTCCCTGAACCCTGGAATCGCCCAATGCTGCCTGTTTGCATGTCTGCCTGCTTCATGATCCTGCACTTTTGTGCTCTCCCCACCTGTCAGGACTGCATGGAGTTTCTGACCCTCTGCACTCGCTGCTTTCTGGATCCACCTGTTGTTACTGATTGAACTGTGTGTATATTGTGAGTGAGGCATGGATATACTTGCTCTACCATAAGCACACATGCAAGAGATATAAAGGATATTAACCTGAGCCACTGCTTCCTGCTGTGCAGATTACATAATGCTCGATTGCAGAAGGCAACATAGGCAATGTCTGAAAGGTACAGCATATCGTCTTGTAAATGGCACCCGCTGGAGTTGTGTTGTGCAGCAACCCTGATGCTAACCACAGCTTGATATCCTGGGGATATCACTTAGGGATTGTGCTTATGGCAAGTTAAGTAGTCATCAGCATATGCATCAGTGTTTCACGTATCAGCATTTAAGTTTGGGAATGCTGACTCAAAGCCAGATAGACTTTAATTATAGCCTAATAACAGGGTCAGAGTCAAAAGAAAAATGTCAGGCAGTATGCCTAATCTCAAACACTGAGTAAAGTTAAATAATTTAACAGACAATGAGAATTAAAATTTTCATGATTGAGGCAGGCTGTTGGTGCAAGACAGGTGGCTTAATCCTAAATTGATACAGTACATATTCCAGACCATAATGGTCCTCAGAGCGTATGTGTGGCCTGAGGTGTGCCAAACAGTCAGTTCCTCCTCCCACCTGCCACAAAGCATATCTCCTCAACATTAAAGTTAGGTTTTGGGATTAACTGAATTGGAGCCCCACTCAACTTCTTCATGCACCCCTAGAGGATCCATCTTAACACAAATCAGCATTATTGACTCGATGGCTGATATAGAAGTTTCTGAAGGGATATGTTACAGACCAGGTGTATCAGGGAAGAAGAGGAAACAATAATGTCAAGCTATAGGGGCAACCTAGTACATTTGGGGGAATGGAAATGATCTGAGAGGGAGGAGAAGTGGGATCGAGGGGAGGTTAGACTCCTATCCACTGTGCAACCCTGGCCACTCCATCTCTGGGCATCCGCCCTTTCAGCTGTAAAGATGAGGGAGTCAGGGGCACCTGGATGGCTCAGTGGGTTAAGCCTCTGCCTTCAGCTCAGGTCATGATCTCGGGGTCCTGGGATCGAGCCCCGTATCGGGCTCTCTGCTTGGCGGGGAGCCTGCTTCCTCCCCTCTCTGGCTGCTGCTCTGCCTACTTGTGATCTCTCTCTCTCTCTCTCTGTAAAAAAGAAAAAAAAAATTTAAAAAGAAAACCCTGCACCCATTCCGGTCCATCCTCACAAGGGTCTCGTCTTTAAAAAAAAAAAAAAAAAAAAAAAAGATGAGGGAGTCAGATGAGATGACATCTACGGTATTTTCCACCACTAAAATCACAGACTATAAATTGGAAGTTGAAGCTTTTTTGTCTCAGAGTCCCACAGTGGTGATCTTCAGACAGCGCAAGGTCACAGACTAAACTGATGCTACAGGAATCCCCAGCCAGGGTGAAGGAATGGCCCAAACCAACTCCGTCTCCTCCACTATTCCCCCCAAGGCAGCTCTGAAGGAAGATGAATGCTTAATTGCAAAGTAGGTGCTCCAGCAACAGCCATGTGTAATTGAAGAGGTGGTTTCTCAGACACCGTCGAAAACATAACGAAATTGGAAGCCGTACACACTGGCATCCGTTCAGAAGGTAGTATTGCGAAGACTTATTATACACCCAAATTTTTCTCTCATAAATTAGATGATAATGCACGTGGTTAATTCTAGCAAGGTATTAATATCACATTAATCTGAGTCATAAAAATAAAGTGTTCATGGATCTTATTCAGCCTGCTAAGAACCAAGTGCCATATGGAAGTTATATTGGGGGATGAGGCTCACAGATGAGTCTCCTGGCTCCCGTTCAAGGAGATGCACCCTTGTTCATGTAGTCTACCCAGGTCCTTTGCCTGTTAGGTTTAGCTCTAGTTCTGTTTGGCCCTGGCAGCCCCCAAAAATCAGTCTGCAATCCCCCTCTTGCTGATTTCCTATTGGCATTCATTGCCCGAACCTCCTGGTGAACCTCTGCTTACTGGCCACTGTATGTTTTTCTCTAATCTTCCCATATACACAAGTCTTGACATTTTGATTTGATTGTAAACTGCTTCAGACCAAGATCTGTGATGCATTGCTCTCTTCCCTTTTCAAGGGCCTGGCATTGGAGACTGGCACATATTTAATGCTCAGCAAACATGTTTTGAACAGAATACATTTCGTAGACTTTTGAGAGGCTACCAGAGACCAGGGTGGGAGATCCAACAGTGGATTAGAGAATCTCCGTTTTGAACATTCGCCGAGGGAAAATAAAGAGAAAAATAAGTGCGCATAATCACTGAGACACAAAGGTCGTGGAAAAAGAGGAAGAACAAAACGATCAAAGAGGAGAGTAAGTCATTTCAAAAGATGGGTTCAACCTTGGTTCTCAAATTGTGGCATACATTGGAATCATCTGGATGGCACCCCGCTTCCAGAGTGTCCTATTTAGTTTTGGAAATGGCCTGAACATTTGCATTTCTCACTAGTCCCTAGGTGATGAGCTAACCCTAGCTCAAAGGCAATACTTTGAGAACCACAGGGCTGAAGGGCAAATAGGTGTTAAATAGAGAAAAGCATCTCAGTGGTTATTTCGATATTTTCTAAACAAGTGGGGGAGGACATTGCCATGTGAGCAGCATGACAAGGGAGGTAGAGACAGGGAACCACCCACAATGTTTACAGATGACAAATAGCTGTATGGAGAGATGAGGCTCCCAGAATCCAGGGTCATTATTTGGGGGGCCTTCAGTGTCATGCCATGGAGCCTGGGTTCCTTATTGGGCAACAGAAATATGGGAGTAAGGTACACAGATCCCAAGGAGAGGCTGACAACAGAAGGCAATAGAAGAATGGACAACAGGGCTTGATAATTAAGCCACTAAGCCAATCTGTCTTTATTAAAGAGGAACCAAAATAGAACCGAGACATGTGTTCATCCGAAAGCCACTCCATATGTTTCTGGAGTTCATCTGAGTAAGCGGGACAAAGGTCTCAATTTGACCATTGCCCAGGGTTTTGGTATTCTGCTCTTATTATCACTCATCCACACGTAACACACAGGTACACCAGAATTTAGAACACACCTCTTCACACGCCCACATGAGTCTGCAGCTGTGAAGTTAGGATCAAACCCCAGTGCCAAATGCATGGGTGTGGAAGCATTTCCAAATGCACAGGGTAGATACTTCTCTGTTCAGTCAGGAGCTGTACAGAACGTAAATAAGATGTACCTAGCGGAGCTAAAGAGGAGGAAAATCGCAGTGAACTCCCCAGTCAGGCTCTGTCTGAAAGAAAAAAAAGTTGGGTTTGAACTTTGCCTCCCAAAATAAAAACAAGAGCCACAGATAGTGCTGCACACTGCTCCTAACACAATAAATACATTATGCTACTGAATCCTCTTAAGAGATGATTGTTATCTTTATTTTACAGATGGGAAAACCAAGACACAGAGAAGTAAGGAAGTATGACAAGGTCACACAGCTAGTAAGAGGTAGAGCCAGGATTTGAATTCAGAAATGCCCAAAATCGGCATTTGTGTGTTTATCCACGACACTACATTTGCACTCTCGGTTGCACAGAGATCCCGAGGTTACATGCGCATTTGAAAAATAAAGTCCTGATTTGTCTCTCATTCCTCTTCCCTCCCTCTCTCCTTTGCCTCTTCCTTCCCAAATTATTGAACATCGATGTTTGTCAAGCAGTAGGCACACAGACTAAAGCTGCTTTTTAAGCGTTGAGCGAAGAAGCCGTTCTGAGCAAACAAATAATGTTAGCAGTAAATTACATACGTGGCCAGGATACAGGGTCTTCAAAACCGTTCCATGGTATGTGGGGGGTATCCTCTCAAGAGTGCAGCTTTGGCTACACTTGCAACTGAATCAAATTCCAGGACCTCATCCCCAGCCTCATTTAGTTTCCTATCACAAACCATACTGAACCTTTTTGCAATGCCAAATAGGATTCAAAGGCCCCTGGAAGAAGAGAGTGTAAAGAGGGCTTTTATATAGTTATGGGGGAAAAAAATAGCTTAAAACACATTCATCTGAAGCCTTCTTTCAATTCTCCCATGGAATGCTAACCTTTATTTGCAGTTTGTGAGATTCATGTCAGAAGTTTGCTATAGCCTGAGGTTTAAACCAGAGAGATTCTGACTTGGTCCTGAGGCAGGTACCTTTGTAGCTTTCTAATCTCTCGCTCTGAAGTTCGGGGGCTTTTAAGGGAGGCTGGTGATGTTCCCTACGGAGGATTTTCTGTCATTCTGTGTCCAGGAATGCATGGTTGTGATACAAAGAACTGAAGTCTAAATCTCTTTGCATTCTGCTTAATTGCCATTATTGGCCTAATTGCAGGTACAGGGCTCAAAGAGAACGAATGTCACTTGCCATCTGCAGCCGGAAGGTGCTTGAATCAAACCAAATCTGTTCAGGATGCGGAAGACACTTTAGCATATGCAGATGCCCGAGATGGCTTTATAGACCCAAATCCTTTTAATAAGCTTAAGACAGGCCTGAATTTATTTAAATGTCTAATTCTAAATGTACGTATGCCTGGTAGTAATGTTTACCATCTGTCTGACACTGACTGTTGAGGTAATTGTCAAGCTACAGTATGACATATGGTGCACATATTTGGACCTTAAATATAACAGCCTTGGCATGAAACAATTGGAAACCAAGATTTAATCTTTGGTATCATTCAAGTTGGAGTTGAACAAACAGACAGTTCTGGGCTATTACTGTTTTCTTCCTTTATGATAAATACTCCTCCATAGACATGCTCGAGAACAACATCGGAGGGGCAGGCCTTGTTTCAATGCACTGCCTTTTTCTCACTCTGGCTCCCACATTGTGAAATCCAGTAGGAATGGCAATTCTGCAGGGGAGGCCAGAAGCCAGACTCTGGCCCAGGCAGCATCTGGTCTCAGCCAAAGAATATAAGGAGGGTCCCACTTGAGAGCCCAGCGGAGCTGGTTGCCCAGGCGGAAGAGGCAGAACCGAATCCAAGGCAGTGGCAGCAACGGCAGCTCTTCTTTCTGTTCTTTATTCTGTTTGCCTGTCTTCTCTTTTCATGTCTGTTCTATTTTATTTCCCCGGTTTGGTTTCCAATCGTCCTGTCAAATATGGTAGCGTTGGCGGGAGGGAGGAAGAAAGGCTAGAGTCTGACAGCTCCAAGAGCCCCCCCTAATGCCCCGAGGAGATGCACGTGATTCCAAGAGATGAGAACAACACCCTTTTCAAGTTATTTTGGTTAGATGGTAGAGACCCTAGAGTGACAAATATCTCAGGCACTGCTCCCTTCATTCTTTAAATACTAGCAGCACTGTAGTATTTCATACAGCTGTGTAGATGCCTAAAGCCTGATCTGAAAGACCAACTTTATGCTAGGCTTAGAGGATGAGTGTAGCTATTGTGGTTGCAGTCACTGTCTGGATCCAAAGTGATGTAAATATGGCAACAGGAATAATGTAACTTTTGCTGTAATGTAACTAAGAATGTGGTCTATGCCTCTTCTCAGCGGGTAAGGCATGTCCTTATGCACGACACTCCATACAATAATAGCTTCCAGTATAAAGTCAACACAGACACTCTTTCTCTAACCCTGTTTTTATCCCTAGGCTCCACTGTTTTTTTCATTTACAAAAGGAGGCATGGGAAATTCTGGAAGATGAGCAGGAAACTCAACAATGATCTGTGAGTGCGTGCATGCATGTGGACACCTGCGTGCAGGAGGTCTAAAAGGCAAAAATGATAATACATGGGGTTAGCCAACAAGCCTTGCACTACCACCCCCACACCCCGCCCCGGTCTGAAATGAGGACTTGATTCTGGAGTTTGGCATCCTGCCAGGTTCTGTATTTAAACCTGAAGCTTAACATGTCTTCTGTTCCTAATTAGCAACAAAGCTAAATTTAGCAAAGGTTTCTCTGGTGCTACCACAGTCACAAAACGATTCTAAAACTGAACATGAAGGCCGGTTATTTGATGGATTTAGGAAAAGACAAAACAAACCTGAATGTGCCTCCCTGAGGTCTGATGGACGTGGATGCCAAGAAATTTTAAGGCAAAGGGATAAAATTGGCCATCATGTAAATTTTGATATAGGAAAAACCCTCCCTTGGGGCTCAGAGTTCACAGTGTGGCAGCCCAGGGGTTACATCTCAGACAGGCCTGGCCCAAGGAAACAATGAGAAGAGTGCAGGATTCAATTCGCACGTCTCCCAACTCCCCATTAGGATCCTACTGCTCTTTGTCCTGCCTCCTTTCCTCTGACCACTCCCCAGTTGCGGGACTGTCCCCAGCAGGTCGAAGTTCCCCTGTGCACTGTCATCCCCCTGCCCCCCACCCCTTGACTTCTCGGCACATTGAGACTTCAGTGATCATGAAGCAGTATCCCCCCACACCAGCCTTTCATTCCAGTTGGCCATCCATCCTCCCAGGGCTTCCTCTCCACTCTCTACAGCTTTTTGTTTTTAAAGTATTTCATATCTACAGAGGAGCTGCAAGAATATGATGATGAATGATGAACCGGCGTATAACCTTCACCTCAAGTCATCTTGCCGCATATACTTTATTTTTCCTTTTCTCCTCCTTTGTATGTGTGTGCATGTGTGTGCACATAGGATATATGCAGTATTGGGGGTGTTGTTGCTGAACCATTTCAGAGTTAGCTAGGCATCCGAACTCCTTGCTCCTCAGTATTTTCACATGTGTCGCCCAAGAATAAGGACATTAGTTAGATAATCATGACTACAATCGTCACACTTAGGAAATTTAAGACCGATACTCTACGACTAGGAAATATGCAGCCCATGTTCACATTTCCCCAATTGTCCCATAGTGCCTGGTACAGGTCTTTTATGTGAGACATTGATGTTTATGAAACGTCTGAGCCAGCGGTCTGACAAATGGGCTTTACTGTGGTAAACATCGCTAAGTGTTACCACTTCTGCTACCCCATCAGTGGTCTTAAACATCGCTAGACATGCTTAAGACTTATTCTTATCCTCATTTAAGAGGTAAAGAATGAAGATGCGGGGCACCTGGGTGGCTCAGTGGGTTAAGCCACTGCCTTTGGCTCAGTTCATAATCCCAGGGTCCTGGGATCGAGCCCCGCATCGTGCTCTCTGCTCAGCAGGGAGCCTGTTTCCCTTCCTCTCCCTCTGCCTGCCTCTCTGCCTACTTCTGATCTCTGTCTGTCAAATAAATAAATAAAATCTTAAAAAAAAAAAAAAAAGAATGAAGATGCCACATGGAGGGCAGACCCCCAGCACAGGATCAGCCAATGGAACCAGGATGGAAGAGCATGTTTATGGCTCTTCCTTCTCCCTTCTTCTCAGATCCCCCATAGCCATAACTCCAACTTATGTGAGGCCTGATTTCCTTCCCTACTCCTGGTATATTATACCTACTTCTCATGCAAATAGCCATTCTGAGCCACTGTCATTATGACAGGAATGAGACAATTCTCATTGGGACAAGCTCTTACTCCTCACTCCTCTTTTTTTCCATCGAGGACAGGGAATTTCCACTCCCCTCCACAATGAGAAAAACTGTGGGGGAGACTCTTCTGAACCCCCCTTCTGTGAAGTGGCTCAAATCTGAGCATGCCCGGCCAGCCCCTTCCTCTTTTTCTCCAAGCTGCCTGTCTGAGCAGACACACTTACATGCTCACAGTACCCCTGTGTGTGTTTTCATGCATGCTGGGTGTCGTTAGGATGGCCATAGTCAGCACAGAGAGCAGAGGGAGGGGTCTCTCTGGTGGCACATCAAGGTCATGTCACATTCTCTAATTAGCTTCATCAAAAATAAAGCTGCTATTTTGATATTTGTCTGGTGCCTGTAATTCCCTGTTGTTTTCCGACTCAGGAGGGCAAAGGGTCTTATTTATTGGCTCCCTGAATCCCCAACTTTTCAATCAGAGCACTAACCATAATAGAGCAACCCAAGTTTCCCACTGCCCTCGCCATGGGGTGGGATGGATACTGTGCCTGTAGTGACTCTTCCCTCTTGACGAGTATGTAGGGTTGCCTAGGCTGTGGGATAAAGGGGAGGACTCAGGGCTGCACACACAGGGTGGGGGTAGTGAGGACAGAGGCAACCAGCCAGCTTCAGCTGAGCCCCAGCCAGCTGGTCTGCTTGGAGTTGGAGACTCCACAGAATTCAGAAGGTGGGAGGAGAGCCCCATGATCCTTTGAAGCAGGTGCAAAGAAGTTGAAAATGGACAGGCAAAGTCCCCATTTTAAACTCTTTGGGGAAAGGGCAGATCTGGCTGATAATGCCTGTAATATACCATCACTGGTGTCCAGGAGGGAGGACCACAGCTGGAGGAGCAGGGGGCTTTGTGTCTGGCTGCCAAAGGCTAATGCATTTGCTATGGAAACTGAGCCTTGGGTTCCTACCAGGTTCTCTGGAGACACTCGAGCTTCTTTACCAGGAGGTGACTGAGCTGTTCTTTCTAACAAAGACTTCCCCTTAGATAAAAGGAAAAATGGCCTCTTGTTAGTTCAAGGTTTGGGTGTAGGATGAAGGATAAGCGGCAGTAAATATAAGGACTGGGGTCTTTCAGCCTTTTGCTTACATCACTAAGGCTTTAAATTATCCTGAACAATGTCTGATGTGTCTCTGTGTGTGATAAAAAAAAAATGAAAGAAAAAGATGTCATTCAAAGCAGAAGTGAAGCTGTCTAGGCCTTGGATGTGACTTGTGAGTGTGTGTGTGTGTATGTGTGTGTGTGTGTGTGTGTTGTGCATGTGCGTGCACGCAAACAAGCAGAGATGCCTGTGTTTCCCCCAAAGAAGAGTGAAGTTATTGTACGTGCCGTGTCTACTGGCAGAGCTGCCAATGTTTTGAATAATCCACCTCCACCTCTATCCCACACATATGCTTATTTTCCTTCCCAAAGACTATGACCAAAATGGCTCCCACCCTTGGTCTACCCTTGAGTCCTGACTAGAATCATTGCCTTCATGTGCTGGGCAGATTTGACTATATGGATTGGTTTCTGAAGTGAAATTTTTAAGACCCTGTGATCATGGGACTTACACAGTGCATGGCACAAGGAGTGTGTCTAATAAGAGGGTAGACATGTTATGTCCTTTTCTGTGAGTGCCAAGGAGTAGGGTGTGCAGGTTAATGACAGGGGATAATGACAGTCACTTATTAATTTGGTGACTGGGTAAGTTATTTGACTTCTTCAAGTTTCACTTTTCTCATTTATGAAATAACAATGAGGGCCATCTTGTGCTATTGTTTCAGGTTGTCATACTATGGCTAAAGTATACAGCAGAATTCCTGGCAATAAACAGAACTCAGTAAAATTTGGGTTGGAGCTAGAGTAGTGCTTTATCAACAAATTGCTATATTAGAAAAAGTCTTACAGGGCTTCTGCTCCTCATCTTGTAATTAACATGGTTGGATAAAATTCTCAAATCAGCCAGACAGTATCTGTCATTGTTTTTTGGCGAGATGTGTATGTGGGGTGTGGTCCTGGGGACAGAAGTTGTCTTAATAAGTCTTCAAGGCAGGCTTTTGCACCTCTAATAATTTGGGAAGTTTTTCAGCAATTTTATATAGCATTTGAATTAATCCAGAATTAGAAAATTGCCTTTCTGGACACATAAAAATCTTAAAGTCTATTAGAGAAAAAATTAATCCATTTTATTCTTTTTTCCCTGTGATGCTCCCACTGTGTTTTTTATCTTAGGTTCTCTGAAGACCCAAGGTTCCTCTCTTTCACAGGAGTTAGCGAGAGATGCAAGAAAAGAAAATGAACTTATGCTCCAAGCCCCTTCTGGCTAGGAGGAGAGGGATCTGATTTCCATGTGAGCATGGGAAAGAAAGCAGGGTATAGCATCATGCACTTTCCTCTGCCAAAGTCCGATGGTGACAATCATGGACCTCTGACCTGATACAAGCAGCTAGAGCTACAGTTACTTCGTCACAGTACATTCAAGCACAGAACCAGGGCTACAACTGCCTTCAGTGTGGAGAGGAATGAGAGGATACTGTCTGATTCTGCCCCCTCACTGGCGAACAGACTTCTCTGGGGTCTGCCTGGGTCATGTGGCTTTTTTCTCCAGATCTACCCAAACCATGGCTACCTTTAACATGGGAAGCTTCAAGGTGCTCCTTAAAGTACACAGTTGTGAGCTCATGGCTTTGAATGAAGATGAGGGACAAGATATATGAAGGAAAATGTGTCTGAGATCTTCTTGAACATGACCAAGTCACTTAAATGCTTTAGAACTTATTTTCCTCCCCTCTGAAGGGCAACTATTGGTGTATATCACTCACCTTGCTAATAAGGTGAAATGACACACATTTTGAAAAATACCTACCATTGAATCGATGCTCAAATGTGTAAGCTTCCCTCTTCTTGTTGACCGTAACTCTTGCATATGGGCTGTATGGTACCTTATCTTTCAGAAGGATGGCTGTCTGTTGGGCAAGCTTTGATGCAGGAAGCAGCAACAACCACAGCGTGGCTAACTGCAGCTTGTGTTAGAGAAACCACAATACTGAGGGTCGGGAGACTTGGGTTCTAGTATTGGCTCCTTGCCTTACTAGCCCCATGACCATAAGCAAGTCACTCTCTGAGTCTGTTTCTGTCCATCTCTAAATGCCTGCTCCACAAAACTCACAGGGTGTTTTAAGGAGCACAAGACATGCTAGTGCCCTTTCAGTGGTAAGGCTCAGTATAACACAACATATCAACAACAGCAAACACCCATGCTCAAGTGTCAGCTCCAGAGAGGCTCCTCAGTCAGGACTTCTACTCTGTAGGCAGGGCTGTCCTACTTATCCTGTTCTGTGGACACTGGCAAAAAGACAGTACAGACATGTCTCTGAAGTAAAAACTAGGACCAGGAGAAGCCCAAACTGGCCCAATTTCATGGTCTTCTAGTACAAAGGACATTTATATATCAGAGCTTAGGCTGGGTTTATAACAGATTTGTGGAGACCTACACTCTTAGGATCATTCCTGGTATCCTGGCCTAGCCAAGATCCCCCAAATATGGACAGCTAACCCTTCATTAAATCTTATACCCTAACATTCATTTATTTTAAACATTTATTACATTAATGGAGGTAAAGCAAGTGGCAGGCATCAAGCAAATATGAACTTCTGCAAATATTATTTATTATCCCTATCTTAAAGATATGGGGACCTCAATTGCTCTAAGGCCATCTAACTGGTGAGTGACAGATCGACTTGTCCTCTTTGACTTTGCCAGACTAACAATCTCACCCTTTCTGTAAACAACCTGATTATAGGGGCCTAGTGTTGTCCCACTCACTTTGTTTGTCTTTCTGGTAAAAGAAGAGTTCACATTTTAAATGAAGATTCAATATGATGAATGGTGACTCAGGTATATCTCACTTCAAGAAAAATCAACCTACAGAAAACCATTTTTTTCCCTAAATATATGTACAAGCAGAAGGGTATTCAAGTTTTATCCCAGAATTCATCATAAGATATTACTAAAGATCAACTTTCCACAAGATACTCAGCATACACTCTGAGTTGTCTGATTGATGCAGATTTTTGTATTATGTTACTACTTGAAGTATAAGTCAGTATAAGATAGTGTGTAGTCAATAAAATAGACACCATTAAAGGCAGAAAAGAAACTGTATTGTTCCTAGAAGTATATCAACACAGCCATAAATATAATTACTGATTTTGCTAATATTTTGTCTCAAATGTCAAGGCAAAAATACAAAGTGGAGTCAGGCTTTCAACAAAAATGAGAGTGGGTGAGGGACAGGAGGCAATCACAGTCTACCCCTCTTTCCTTTCTTATTTGGCTCTGTCTTTATGGGGAAATCACAGTAAGAAGACAGTTTGATGAAAATATTCTTCAAAATCAATAAACACTTGTAATGTCTTGACCTAATAGCTTGGGTCATAGGACCCAGGAATGGCAGAAGACAGGAATGACATTAATATGTGGGAGGAATGACATTTCATGAACCACTGAACATTCTTAGTCTGGATGAATTTTAAAATTTGTTACAGAAGATATTCCATTCATTTGGGTAGAAGGGAACCATCTTTCAAAGACGATGTGACATGCCCTTGTCATATTCACATGGTTTGGGTCACAGATTTTGCCAATTACTGTACAGCCTTTAAAGTGTTCATCCTATATCAATTTTCTTCCATACGTACCTCAGGCCAGAGGTGGGAGGGTAGTATGTTTCTTTCCATGTGGCCTTATATCAGGGATCCCTTTCATCCCGAGGCAGGACAAAACAAAGGAGCACAGACCATAGAGCTGAATGTGCTGAATTCCCAGAGAAGCCCACTTTCTGTAGTGTACTTTTAAATCACAGAATTTATTTATGTTCTCTCTCTCCTTTCTGTGGTCAATGACACGGGTCAAAGGCATTTAATCAAACCCTTGTAGAGAGATGGGTCCCATCACCATGCAGTGCGACGATCTAATTTGTCTTCTGTCAAAAAATGTATTTTGGGAACCGAGCTGAATATGATAAGTGTGATGTCTTTTTACGGTCACTGCTGAAATATGTGTACGGCACAGATTTGCTAGGCTCATTATTTCATCTGTCTCTGGGTAAATATTGAAATTGTTGTTAGTGTGGATACTAAATACTGAGGAAACATGGGGACATGTTTTCTTTATTCCACTCTGAGTTTAGCTAGTGAAAGCCAAAACTACCTTCTCCTCTCTGAGTCAAAATAATTGAAGACCAAGAAGGCAATGCAATGACAGGAAGGTCTACAGACCAGATGCCTGATTGCTGCTGGAGAAATAACAATGTGAATGGAGCTTATAGTGAGAAAGAGAAACAAAAACAAAAACAAAACTCCTCCAGCCAGCAGGTGGTGCCACAATTTATAGTGTTTGGCTACTTTGGGCTTTATGAACAGCTTGCTAGTTGCTTTGTCAATTAATTTAAGTGATGTAATTCAATTTATTCTGCTGTATCACATAAGGGTTTATTAAAGAAATCATAATCAGCTCCTTGGCCCTGGATGACCAGCTCATTTGTTAATGTTGCTAACAATTTCCAGGCATCCTCTGCTGAATTCTTCATCCACCTAACTCCAAGAGGAAGGGACATGTTTGATCCTAGCTATTAATCAAGTAAAGATATAGACCTAGATTCTGAACTAGACCCTATGTCTCAAACTTAAATCCAAACTTGTAAAGTAAGAAGACAGAATGATGCCCCATTCTCAAGTTATTGGAGGAACTCTATCTTTGGTCCCATGTAGTATCCTTTCCCCTAAGACCATTCCAAATTTTTGCTGTATGACAGACAAAGCCCTGGTCAGTCCATAAGTATTCTCTTGTGTATAATTTATTTTATTTTCTTTGCCAAAGATGTAAAGAACAAAATTAACACATGAGACAAGGAAGGGAAGTGAGAAACTTACAAGAAACTTGACAAGAAGGGAAAATTCCACCTCTGAAAATAACTCCAGTCGGTGATATATCTCCTAGCATTTACAGAAATCCCTGTAATTAATTTTAAGTTTGGAGCCCTGAAAACTGTATTTCTAATGCAAATTAAAGAACTGAGGAACTTGGCTGAACTGAAAAAAGAAAAAAAAAAAAAGTCCCCATTTGCCCAGGTGCCAAAAGATACTTCAATTTTCTGCATTGCCTTGTCTAGACATACCCAGACCAATACTTCCCTCTACTGCTTGAAAGCAATTCTACAACGAGTCAACTAGAATTATTTGCACAAAATAGCATACCTGTTTCACAGGTGTAGAAACTGAGGCATAAGAATTACGTTGACTTTTGCAAAGTAAAGTTAAAAGAAAAGCTTAGAAATTGTTCAAAACTCTCTTACTTCTGTGGAATATCTCTAGGTAAGTGTAGGCAAATTTAACTTTCTGAATGTGAGTCTTAACCAGCGGACTCTGTTAAGTGAAGATATGAGACTTGGCAAAAATAAATCTTTGAAAGAGATTTAAGAAAAGAGCAGAAATGACAAATTATCAAGGTATGTATATACCCAAGCTTGGGTCTAACATTATATCGATTATATCAGAACCTCTGTGGGTGGAACCTGGCCACTAGCATTTACTGAAATTCTCTAAGCAATTCTAATAACTACTAAGCTACTAAAATGCAATGTTGGCTAGTAGGGTTTTAGAAAATTATGAAGAAGGGAATTAGAGTAATATCTTTTTATTAAATTATTATAAAAATTGTTTCAGTTTGATATTTGATATAAGTATGGAGTAAATTAATACACACTGATCATGTTGTGGTCTCAGTTATCTTAAATTAATAAAAATACTTGTAATGGTCACAATTTATATTGGGCATATAAACATGTAATTTGGAAATTCTGACCAATATTGGTATCTTTACATTTTTCATTCATAATTTAGTCCTCGATTACATTTACTGAATAGGGGCAGACAGGACGAAAATGCAGAGTGTGAGGGTAATAGGATCTGTATGACCCACCAAGCACCTATTATACCAAGAGAGCCTTCTCAAGGGCAGAGTGGCTTCTAACCAGTCAAAATCTATTTTTTCCAACAGAGGGGGTCACTCTACTGGTGTCCCGTATGACTGGCTATGAAAATGACTTCTCAAGGAAACTGAGAGATTAGTAGTATTGCAGCAAAAGAAATTGTGGCTAAGGAGGAGGATTTGGGTTCATCACTGATAGGTTAAGAGCAAGATCGTGAGCAACTACCTGTCAAGTAGCCATGGTGATGTCAAGAACTTCTGGGGGTAGGGATATTGGTGCTGCTTTATTCACTAGAAGGGGGGGGAAAAAAAAGCTTGGACTGAGGGGATAATCACTCATATGTATCACCATCTGTGAGCCTGCTGCTGTATAGGGGAAAAATAACAGGCTATAAACACATGATTTACCTGCAAAAGCTTTAGAACTGCAATCTCAAGCCTTACAAACACAGCTCTTTTATTTAAACAGCCTTTTGTTTCCATCCAAGAAACTATGAGCAATTTATAGAGCTGGACCCCAAGGTTCATAAGGAATATAATCTTGAGAAATATATGACTTAAAATCATGTAATTGAAATCATTAAAATAACCTTAAATTAGTGACCTATTCATATTTTATGAAGTAAAATATTTAAATACAAAATATCACAATGACATTAATAATCCTATTAAAACGTTTTTTATGAGTTATACTTTGATGAAGTTACAAATTAGTTAGTTGCTAATTAATTTTCTTTACAAATAACTAAATATTTTATCTATGGCTGGTCTTATTTGGGTTTGCAGGTAACCAGTAGAAAATCTACAGAGTCTGGAAGAGGGAGCCAAAGGAAGTGTTGAGTGAATGAGCCTGAGAAGGGTGCAGAAGCTGGGATAGAAAGACCATTTCTGGGGACAGATGAAAGGCTTATAGGGAGTAGATCTTGGAGTCTGGTCCTGTCCCACCATTTCCTAGCCATGCAACCCTGAACAAATTTCTTAATCTTTATGACTTCTATAATCTGAATGTTTATGTTCCCCTTCTCCTTGCAAATTCAAATGTTGAAATCTTAATGCCCAATGAGATGGTAGTGGTAGGTGGGGCCTTTGGGAGATGTTTAAATCATGAAGGTAGAGCATTCATGAATGAGATTAGTGTTCTCCAAAGAGATCCCTCACCCTTTCCACCATGTGAAGATGTAGTGAGACGGCACGGGCTATGAAACAGAAAGAGGCATTCTATTAGACTCTAACCATGCTGGAACCTTGATCTTGGACTTCCTAGTCTCCAGAACAGTAAGTAAATTTCTGTTGTTTGTAAGCCACCCATTCTGTGGTTTTGTTATAGCAGTCTAAATGGACTAAGACAATGACATTCCATCTCCTCATGTGAAAGAAGTAATAGACAATATGTTATGAAATTGTTTGAATTGGTTATGAAATTGTTTTAAATTAAAATGATACACAGAAGGTGATGTGCAAAGAACACAGTGAGTACACAAAAATGGCAAAAACAATAATTTATATAATTATTCATAGCTGGTCTCCACTGAAATACTTACGAGAATTATTAACCACCATTCAATAAATAGTTCGCTCTTACAAGCTATAGTGCATGATGAAAATGTAAGGAGCAATGTAACTACAAATCTACCTGGAACACCTACCTTGCAACTTGTAATTACTAGCTCATATTCCAGGCCACTGTCTTCTTTACCCACATCATGACTCTCATGGTCTGCAGTCATGAGGGCCTCTTGTACATCAAGGAGCTGTTTAAGATATTCTTGGCAGTGTTTCTCAGATCCCCCAAAGTAAACCTTTCACACAGCTTGTAACAAGTATTTTGAGTCAGTCTTTAATAACCACATCTTCAAATCTAGTGAAAATATGCCCATCAATTTTCATTATTTGTGGTAACACGGAAGCAGAAATATACTTTTATTGGAAGTAGTTGACAGTATTGTTATTTCCTAAATGACACTAGATATCTATAACCCAGAAGAATTCAGGTTCCTGGGATTCCTCATTCTAAAATGAGGTCACAAAAAGGCCCTCCTTTTCCCATTCAGAGATTTTCTACCTCATAATCTTGAGGTAGGGATTTGATAATTTGATGTCTTTATGAAGAGTGGGAAGAAATACAGGAAAGGGGTTGAGATGTACCAAAATCAAATTCCTATTTTTTAGTTTTTCTTCTGGCTGATATGTAATTGTCAATCCTATGATGGAAAGGAGGTATTTCTTTCTTTGGGAAGCATAGGATACATACATACACCCCCTGCCACACACACACATATGACTCTCCATGGCTAAATTTTAGGAATCTGGAATCATAACACCAAGATAAATCCAGCTTATAATCAGATCATTCGTTCTATCTTTATGGAAACACATGGTCCTAAAGTGGTGCAGTAGAAGGTAAGGTTGTTAAACTAGAATGGACCAATGCATGAAGATAATGATTGCCACGTTTTGGAATATAGACAAGGGGAAATCTATAAGGGCTTTAATGGTATCAGAGTCCTAGTCTAAGAAAATAATCTGATAGCAATATAGAAAGAGACAGAAAATCAGGGAGGATATTTATTGTGCAATGCTTCCTATGGGAATCCTCGAGGTCCTGTGTAATAATCACATCAAAAGGACAGAGTTAAACTTTGTAGAAGCAGAACCTGTTGTAAAACTGACTATAGGCCAAAGGGGGCCAATGAGAGAAGCATGAGAGAAAGAAGAAAGATCAGGAAGACTCCAAGGCTTCAGCAGTGGTTTACTGGCAGTAAGATGCTTTACTAAACAGAAATAAAAGATACTAATTATAGTGGAGGTTGGACTTTTTACATATGTTGGTTGAGGTGCTAAAGAGTGTCACAGAATTGGTCAAGAAGTATTGGGCATGGAAATCTGGAGTTGTGTAAAGAGACTGAGGTTATACATGTATACTTAAAAAATCATCTATTAAGGAAATATTTGCCACACAGAAATGCATTAATTTACTGAGGGAGAGAGTGTATATATTTATAGGAGGAAAAGGCAGTCAAAAGACAGCCAGAAAACAACAATGACAGGAAAGTAGAAATTTCAGAAAGGAACTAAATAGCAGTATCAAGGTTGTAAAGTCAAAGCAAATGATCACTGAAAAAAAGATGACTGAATGGGAATCAAGGATATAGATTTTGTTTGACATTGAAGGCAAGGAGGAAGAAAATAAGGCATTAGCTTGGGGAAGTGACAAACTTGGAAAAAGCTTTAATTTTGTATGTGTGTATGAGGGGGGGAAGATGGCATAAGAATTATGTAAAAAAAAGAATAAAAGAATGGTTTAGGAGTAAGAGATTAACAAAAACAGCAAGAAAAGAATCCAACACAAGAGAAGAGAGGATGAATTCTGGCAACAAATAGGAACCCTTCTGTCTCATAGATGAGAAAGGAAGAGATGGAAAATGAGTAATAACTTGTGAAGCATAAGAAAGAAATGAAGAGAACTGTGTCATGTATGAGTTTATCTATTAAAACTGTGGAGAAAGAACTGAGTGGAATTGGGAGGCAATGGAGAGTGTTTAAAATCATTGCTAGGAGTTTGGTTGATACAAACTAGTGGTGAGTAAGGGGACTGCAATGCAGCCATGACGGCTCAAGAGAGGAGAGGCAGTAGAAATACTTACTCAGCTGTTCAGTGGCCCAGAAGTCAAAGAATCCAATAATCTTCTAGATTAGAGAGCAGTAAGGTGGGAGGGTGGAAGGTCAAGTAGGTGAAACATCTGCTGAATTTTCTGAAAGGTAGTTCAGGCTAAGCAGAAAGTAGGAAAACAATGAGAAAAGGGTGACAAAGATACTGAGGATTCAAGTACTAGAAAGGATGTAAAGGATACACATCAGATTTAGATGAAGGGTAGCAACTTCTTACCAGAGGTGAATTTGGACCATTTCAAATACGATGAGATTTAAGATACTGATTAAATCATTGGTGCCTGAGACAGAATGAAAATATAAGTTTCTGGAGCTGAAAAATAGAAGAGTAGATATTGAATTGAGGGAAGATCTTGAGCTCCCAGAAAGGAGAATAACCAAGAGGTAGGCTCTGAGGTCACTGCAGACACTAAAAAATGTTGGTAAATCTTCAGTGAAATAACAGAGAAGACATTATAAACACACAAAGAACAAATATTTTTAAAAATGTATCTACCTCCATTGAGTAAATGAACAGTGGATGGACCCTGATGCAATAGCACCAGCACTTCCAGACACAACTATACATGGGTCAGGTTAATCAAAGAGATCATGAAAAACCACTGTACTGCTTACTCTTTGGCCAGCTAAGGAAATACTGAATCTGAATGTATAATAAATTAGCTCTTGTGTTTCATTAAGATACATTAACATCAGTAATCAGATATTTTAAAAAAGAAGTTTAATGAAAAAATGGTAAGTGAGTCCCTACTGTTTTCATTACACTCCATTTTCTAGTGAACATTGTTTCTAACTCCTTTGGAGAATTTCCTTCAGGAGACCAAGTGAAAAATGTGTCTATAAAAGAAATATTGATTAGTTTAACAATCTCATTAAATTTGATTAACCTTTTAAGAGCATTAGGTAGATCTTTAAATTATACAAAGATGAATAATACGTTTATGTGTAATGAAGGACACCTTTTAAATACCCCCGAAATTTATGAGAATTGAGTACTTATAAGACTAACGTTAACATTTGGAATTTTAAAATGTGTCACTCTTCTGTATCTTACTTATTTTTAAGGTGATTCAGAATTTAAAATGACTTTATATATGCCTTATTTTTAAAATATTCATGAAGATAATCATAAACTACACTAGGTTAAAAGAGAGAGGGCAATAGAAAACAGGTCAAGAAGAGTTCTTTTCCTCTTCTTTTTTCACCTTTTCTAAACTCTGTGTCATCAGTTTTATGATCTCACAGATTCATGAACAAGACCCAGTAACAAGAGTTCTAACATAAATAGTAAAGGGGCCTGTAGGGAAAAGCACTAAAAGCAATGCTTTGAAATACAGGAGCTAGTTCCTCCATCCCTAGATCCTCAGTTAGAAAAGTAAGTTCTCAGGCATCAATACAAAGTAGACTCAACTCTGTAAGTCTCAATTTACAACTAAGGCATAACATAGGCTAGAAGGAAGAAAAGATCTTATGAGGAAATAGATAAACACTTTTTCTTTCTTTTATTTTCCTTTCCTTTAAAAAATAATGTACAGTAAGAAATACTGATATTTCTCTGAATGGATGGTAGCAAGAATGATTATTCATACAATTCCTTTAATCATTCATGGTCACAGGAATGACTTTCAGATTCTCTATTTCCCATTTAAAATAGATTTTTAAAAAAAGATTTTATTTATTTATTTGTCAGAGAGAGAGAGGGGATAAGTAGGAGGAGTGGCAGGCAGAGGGAGAGGGAGAAATAGGCGGAGGGAGAGAAAGAAGCTGGCTCTGCACTGAGCAGGAAGCTTGATGAAGGTCTCCAACCCAGGACCCTGTGATCATGACCTGAGCTGAAGGCAGACGCTTAATCAACTGAGCCACCCAGGCATCTCTGAGCAGGTTTTTAAAATAAAAATGGTAAGGCATCAGAAACTTAGTCCCTTATGTAATTGCCCTTTAAAAAATTCAGTATTTTTATTGACTGTCCGTTGTATTTTCTTCCCCTGAAATAACCGTATGGTAATCAAAGCATGGGAATAGGTAATCAAAGACTAGAAATCATCAAACATTATTACAAAATCCCAAAGGTCTATTATCATGTGTAGAATGATTCATTAATTGCTGTGTGTGTGTGTGTGTGTGTGTGTGTGTGCGCATGCATACGATCTCCAGATTTTCTTATTACATTTTGGGGATAAGAATAAAAATGGGGAAACACGCAATTATTTTTTTAAAAAGGAAAAAAATGCATTTATTTTAAATTATAATAACATATTGCCAAATCCTTCAACAGTCATTTATCATGTAAAACAAGTTACCATATTCATTGGTCATGCATACTGAAAATTTCTCAAATTCTAATCAATAAATTATGCCACAGATGCATAATACTTAACATGAAAACTTGTGAAGGCTGACAAGGACTTTTGACATGTCTCCCATTTGTGACTTCAACGCTGCTTTCTTCAGGGCATTTAAAACTCCGTTTGTGACTCTTCATCAGCTGTTCTACAGACAGCAGCAATCTCTATAATATACATTTTCAATTTCTGCATGGTTGAAGGAGCTCATGTGCGATATCCAATTTTAAGGTAGAGTGTAAGATTACATTTCTAGAATAGAGAAAGCCACAGCCATTGAAACTGCACTATTGCTGTTGATAGTAATGTCTACTATTTACTGTTTGATGGACATTTGCGAAATGCAGAGAAGATGGTGCCAGGATGATCGTCAGGCCACTGTAATAACTGGTAGTGCACGTTGTCAGTGGTAGATAGGCCTGAACCCACAAGCACTTGGGTACCCAAGACACTTTGAAGTCAGCAGCTTCTTTGCTTTTCAGAATGGAACTGACTTTGAAGAATACACTCCAGATATAGATGAAATACCTTTCTGGCTGACTTTCTTTGTCTTACTGAAGCCTTCATATTGCATACGTTTGGGGCTTCAATTTTCCACTGCAGATTTTATTCAAGTTGAAGTTTTGCAAACTACCCTCCGTTTCCAACAGCCTTGCCACAGGATTCCAGTGTACTTGCAAACAAAAAGATTAGGAGAGGCAGACTTGAATAATTAGGAATATCAACTTTGGATGAGGCTGACCTGGGATCAGATCTTAATTGGTCTTAGGTAGATTACTTAGGTCTCTCTAAACTTCAGTTTCCTCACCTTTGAAGTGGGATCATTGTGTTTTCTACCACCCAGGATAGAATGAAATTTTAATAAAATAATACACATGAGCCAGGTAATAGAGTTTCCGGCAAACAGGAAATGCTCAGAACTGTTAGCTAGGGTAATTATGAAATCCCATATATATGTAGGCCTTTTCTGTTAACTATTGTTCAGTTTACTGACCGATTCCCTATCAAGGATCTCTGTGAAGGGGAAGGTAGAGCTACTCTTCCTCCAATGCCCAGCACTGATATGTCCTGGAAATATATGATACAGTGATTTTCTAGCTAAGATGTGCTCATATAGTTTTTCAATTCTAAAGAGAAGCCTCCATGTCTGACCCGATGATGTTTTTAGTTGCCAACAACAATAGCAAAAAGACAAGATGAAAAGATCTAGGGGCGAAAGTTACTGACAAAATCTCACTTAGTGCATTTCTCTGGCAGATGTATGTTTTCAGGAGGCATCATTTTCCCCATGAAAGTACCAAACTCTGAGAATGGGCCACTTGGAGAATGGGTCATTGTTCACCTGTGCCTTTTGCTGATGTGTCTACCATCCTTCTGTTACAGAATGCTGAGCCCAAGGGATGGGAACGTCTTAGGAGGAACTGGTCCCCAGTAGACGTTTGAAGAATCTTGATTATGGTGACTGATTCTTACAGTAACTCAATTCCTGTTCTGCAGCCAATTTTTTTTTTTTTTTAATGCAAGTGTTTCTTTCCAAGTTCAGCCTTTAGGCTGGATGCAGAAGGAAGCTTAGTTTCTTTCCTTGTCCCCCCTTGCTCAGAGGACCTTGGTAATGGATATGGAGGAATTTGATACCCTAAGGACAAAAAGAATCTTGCTTGGCAAATAATTAAACCAAAGTAGGGAGCAAGACAACCATCAAAAATAGAGGCAAAATGTGGATTCTTTCTTTCTTTTAAAGACTCATTGTGAACTTTATAACACTGTGCTCTTCCCCTCAAGGGACACCAGGTAAAGTGATATCAGTGTTTTCACCATAAAACCCCTAGTGCCCAGGCCTCAAAAGATACCTACAAAAATTTATGTGAATACAGAATACAGTATTCCAAATCTAATTATCTGAGTCTATTTTTAAAATTCACTTGAGGGCGCCTGGGTGGCTCAGTGGGTTAAAGCCTCTGCCTTCAGCTCAGGTCATGATCCCAGGGTCCTGGGATCATAGCCCCACATCGGGCTCTCTGCTCAGTGGGGGACCTACTTCCCCCTCTCTCTCTGCCTGCCTCTCTGCCTACTTGTGATCTCTGTCTGTGAAATGAATGAATAAAATCTTTAAAAAAAAAAATTCGCTTGAAATCAGTATTTTCAGAGTCCTAAAAATGGTTAAAAGAAACAAAGCCACATTTGGGTTCTTAAATAGTTCTTCAAAACGTCTTCATATATTGCTTGGAAATGTATAAAAATACAGATAAGGCTGTGCAATAAATGCACACAATTTAAGGTCCTGGCTAAAGATCAAATGTTCAGGGAGCTTGGACAAGCACTTTGTGCATTCACCTCAGAAATGTGTACTTCCCTCCCTGTGGACCACATGTGGGAGAGAGCTTTTTAAGTATTAATTGCAGTTTTATTTTTGCTCCCTTTGCCAGGAATTGGACAGGCAATTCTATATTTCAGTACCCTGGCTCAGTGGGACGTTATGGAAGACATCTCTGGCTTTTATCCTCTATCCTAACTTAAGTCAACTTTAGATTTATTTGGTTTTCAGTCTAATTTGGATTTTTTTTTCTTTCATTCTGGGTAACTTCATGGAATAGTACTTAAATTGGACATTTCTAATTTGGATCTTCTTATGCCTCTGTGGCCAAAGTCACTCATGTGCTTTCTTACACTAACATGACCTGCATTTACCGCAGTCATAAACACTAATTAGAAAATCATCATGTTCTTGAATTTCCACATCTTGCATTTCATGACAGATTCTAAAACTCTGAAGCTTAATAACCAGCACTTGTGATCAAGACCTCCCATTCTACAAAGTAATAGCTAACTATAACAGAAAGCAGCAGAACCTAAACGCATGACTTTATGAGTTAATTCAACCAGTGGGTTTAGTTCTTTAAAGTGCTCTCTGCTCCAGGGAGGGTCAAATCACTGCTACATAAATGAGGAAAAGTTAGAGCACTGACCAAAGAAAAAATGAATTATACAGAATGAGATTTCTCTGGCAGAAATTAATAACTAAGCTCATTTTGAAGTGAAATCACACATCTTTATGCATTTATATATGTACACACATGTAACTACATGCACATAGGTGTATGGACATATGTGTATACACCCACATATACACACACACATATATATGTATATATACTACATATATACATATACATATAAAATCTCAAATGGACAGACTTAATTAGATGAACCCTAGTCCTCATTTATAAGGCCTTATTGCCCTCTGCATGGCTCTCTTTTATCTTTTCTCAATTTAAAGTACAATAAGCTCACCACTCATTCAATAGCTAAAAATATGACCACTCACTTACATCTAGTGGTAAGCATCTCACCATTACTTATCTCCCCTAAGAAGTAAACTATAGCTTGGATTTTATGCTTATAACTTTCTTACTTTTTAAGGAATATACTTTTGAAATCACACTATATGTGCATATACTTATAAATGATGTATTGCTTAATTCTACCCATTTTTTAGTTTTATGATGGGGTGTCATGCAGCCTTCTTGGGCTTGATTTTCTTCACCCCACATTATGTTACTAAGAGAGTCATCTCTGTTGTCCATAACTCTCATTTTCTTTTCTCATTGTCATATATTTTACTATGAAAATATATCACAATTTATCTATCCAGACTCTGGTCAGCCTCTTGTCAAAGACATCCTGATTGTTTCTACTCTTGGTACTATTTAAGAAGAAGAAGTGTTACCAGGATGAGGACATTTTGTCATTTAACTGCTGAAAAATTACTGTATATGCCTTCTAATGGTACATTTGGGCAAATGTTTCTTCTTATATGTATGTATGCATACCTGCATGCCTGTGTGTATCACTGCTAGATTATAGGGTATGTGACTTTATTATCTCAACTTTATGAAATAATGCCAAGTTATTTCCAAAGCAGTTGCTTCAGTTTACATTTATACTAGCGAATGGATAGGGACCTCACTGAACCTTATTATCTCTAGCAGTTGATTTTATTGGATTTCTCAGATTTCTCTTCTCCCAGTTGAAAGGGTGTAACTGGTATTGCAAATTTGCATTTTCTACTTTCTAGTTAGATTGAGCAAATCTTTATGTGTTTATAGAACAAGTATACTTATTCTTTTCTTAAATGCATATTGAGGTTTCTTAAATCCATTTTTAAATTGTGTCATTTGTGTAAGTTTCTCCTTATTTGTGTGGTGGAGTATTTTATAAACTCTAAGTACTAATCCCTTGTCAGTCGTATTTTTTACAAATATCACTTTACTAGTTTGTGGCTTGTCTTTTCAATTGTTTAACTGTCTTCTAGAGAACAGAAGGTTTTAATTTAATAAACTCTAATTTATCAATCATTTCTTTTATGTGCAGACCTTATACATTATATAAATATTGAGCACTCATTATATGCAAGGGTTATAATAGGCCCTGGGAATATAAACATGAAAACAAAAATAGTTCTTTCTCTTAAGGAGCTCAAAGACTACTGAGAAAGTAAAATGGGTAAATGATTACAACATATTGTGATACCTGCTGTTAGAGGCAAGAAAAACTTACCAAAGACAATTAAGGAAGCATTATAGAAACTGATGAAATATTTAAGCTACTTCCAAACAACTGGAAGAAAGAAATTTTATCAGCATATGCCAAAGCCCAGTGACATAAAAACTCACAGTGGGAAACTGCAGGTAAAATCCAACCAACATGGAAACTGATAAGAGTGAATATAAGAGGAGCATTAAAGACTGTAAACCCCAAGGGTCCCACATTGATAGGTGGTGCATTGTGAAGAAATAGAAACTTAAAAATGCAGGGACTTTTTTGTGTGTTTCTTTATTCATTGCTATATCCCCAGGACTTCGAACAGTTTTGATATATAGTGAATGCTTTCAATAGGCATTTGTTGAATATGTGAGCGAATGAATAAAAGGATAAAGGAAGCAATACATTTCAGTTTCCTAAGGCTGTCACACCAAAGTACCATGAACTTGGTGTCTTAAAATAACAGAAGTTTATTCTCTTGCTTCTAGAAACCAGAAGTCCTTGGAAGGGCCACACTCCCTCCAAAGACTCCAGGGAAGAATATTTCCTTCTCTCTTGAGCTTCTGATGGCTCCAAGTGTTCCTTGACTTGTCCAAGCATAACTCCAGTCTCCACCTCTAATTCTGGTCTCCTCCCGTGTTTTCCTCTTCTTTGAAGGACATTTATCACTGGTCTTAGGGCCCATTTGAGTAATCCAGGATGATCCCATCTTAGATACTTAATTATATCTGCAAAGAGCTTTTTTTCCAAATAAGTCACATTCTCAGGTACAAGGAGTTAGGACTTGGACATATATTTTGGGTGGCCACAATTCAATCCACTACAGAATGTCACTTCTATATGAAAATCTTTTAATGACTCTGCAGTTTGAGAGTAAAATATTAATTCTTTTAAATAGCTTAAAGGACTCTAAGGATCTGACTGTGGTCTATCTCTCCATCTTCATCTCACTTCCTCTCCTACTCCATATACTATGCTCTAGTCACAACAGTCTTCTAGGATTTCTTTCAGGCCATGCTTTTCCATGCTCAGGCTGTCTGCACATCAGTCCTTTTGCTGTGGCTGTCTTCCTTCCTCTCTACCTCTGTCTCCTTTTCTGGTTTCAGGCTTTCTTCTCTGATCCTCAAATTATCTTCTCTGATCCTCAAAAGTTATCCTATTACAGCCCTACATGTTTCAATACTGGAAAGCCACAATAACTAAAACGGTGTCTTCAGAAAAGGAAGAGTAGATAAATAGCTCATAGTATATACATACTATGGAATCCCATGCAGTCATTTAAGAAAAAAAAAAAGAAAAAAAAAAAGGTCTGACTATACACAAACATGAAAAGAGCTCCAAGAGTGTGAAGAGACAAAAGCCAGTTGAAATCAGGTGTATAGCATGATCCTACAATATAAAGAACATAACAGATATGTCTATATAGCTTCATGTATATATGGAAACACATAGAGAAATCAGAATAGTATCTCCCTACTGTTGACAGTTGGGAGGAAGGCAGGAGGAGTAATGAGGAGAGTCTTTCATATTTCCTCGGAATATTTCTGTACTCTTTCAACCACATACAAAGAAAAAGTTACGTATTACTTGTATAACAAAAATAGTAATGACAGAAACAAAAAGAAGTAAATAAAAATAGTTTGATTTATTCAAGAATGTACAAATAGACCAGGAGAAAAGAACAGAAAGGTTAGTAACAGGTGCACACATATTGGAGATTTAGTATTTGGAAGAGGTAGCCTCTGAAATCAGCCACAAATGGACCAGCTCCTCAATAAATGGGACTGAGGCAAGTGCTGGCAAATGGTGGGGCCTAAGGTGCAGCAGATAATAGATTCCTGCTTCTAACCAGGCACTGAAAGTCAAATGAAAGAAAGAGAAAAATGTGAAGAGCAAAATTATGAGAAATATTGGAAGGATATACAAAATACTATATTTTATAATATTGGGACTGAAATAATTTTCAGAAACAACAAAACTAGATAATCATCATTAGAGAACTATACCTGAAAAATACTTGCATGTGTGCATAAAGAAAAATGTATAGAAGTGTTCACTGAAGCACTGCAACCTAAAATTAAAAATAACTTAAATAGCCAAAAAATAAGAGGAGGATTAAGTAAAATGTCATATGTCTTTATTATGGTTGCATTTTGCCCTAAAAAACATATGGAATGCTATGTTAGCATTCAAAACAATGAAATAGATCCACATCTAGTGACACAGAGGAGTCTTCAATATATAATGCAAGTAAAGAAAATTATAATATAACACATACAGTATAATCCAATTTATGTTTTTCAAAGGGAAGCTATACTCCTGCATACATATGCATAGATATATGTATATGTGAGTGCACGTGTACATATGCATATACACATACGTAACTATTCACATGTGTATGCCCAGATGTATGTATAATGTATACATGTATGTGCATTAGAAATGTGTGGACATGGGCTTGAAAAAACAAACACTAACTCTTACAGTAGTGACCCCTTTAGAGAGAGTGGGGTTGGAGGTTGGGACATCTATAGATATTACCTAATTAGTAATCATTTCCTCCACTTTCCTTTAGGGAGCTATTGTTCCCCCCTTCTTCAAGGTTCTCATGTTTATACCAAACACAATACACATTCTTTCACACAGGAATTGATAAGGATGGTCATATGACTTGAAGGCCCAATCAGGGCCCTTCCCTGAGATCTTATATATGGACATTGGGAAAATAAAGCATTCTCTTTTTTCTAGGACCACTACCAGTATAGATATGATTAATCTCCAGCTGTTTGAAGCCATGTTACCAATCCCTGCCTTCTTGGGCTAGGAGGAAGCGAGAGAAGAGAGGAAAAGAAAGGGGAGGAGGGAGAGAGGCCAATCATTCGGGTCTTTGCATCTAGCTGTCTATTGACTGGTCATGCCTTGAAGTCAGCCCATCTCTGAATCTCCCAGTTATATGCATAATAAATTCACTTTTCTTAATCTGACAATCTCTTTCACTTGGAACAGAGAGTCTTGACTAATCTCGGCCCTTTAGTGTTGACTGCATGTATTTATATAGTTTGATTGTCTCTATAAAGAAAATGTATTCATGTGTTACTCTATAAAAATGTTCCACCAATTTAAGTACCTATTTGTTCATTTGTTTACTACTACTTTGTGCATTAGACTTGAGGGCAAGGCTCACAGTAAAAACAGCGTCCAAGCCTGCTATATAGTAGTTGCCAAGTGAATACTTATTTTTAAAAAATGTATCATGGAAATATCAAACTGGAAATACGGCTTTACTGTAGAATGTTTAGGGGGAGGTAGGACTAATGGAGATTATAAGTATATAAGGGACAAATTATGAAGGACTTTTTAAGCCACAGAATACCTCCACAGTCAATGGCAGTATAGATTTAGCATTAGTGCCATTGATTACATTTCTAGTCTAAATTCTTCTCCCTATAAAAATGTACAAACTTAGTTATAGAGAGTTTTCTCACATCAAGAATTCATTAAAATATAATGGCACCCTCCCATGTCTTTTGCCAGGTGGAAAAACTGGTTTCATTGGGGTGCATATGAGGCCAAGATAACAGATGTGATTCTTTGGGAGGCCTGTTTTCCTCATTATAATGCACATCCAGCTGTCTGGCAACCTACACAATAAGAATGGGTGATAGGGTGTTTCCAAGTTGGCAGAGATCCACTAAAAAGAGCTCAAAACATTTTGGGTTGTTGGGGAATATCAACATCTTCATCTTCTTTAATAGAAGACAACTGTACAAATGGGAGATCTTTCCCTACAATACCCTCTCACTGGCAGAATCAACATTAAAAGTCCAATCTTTATAAAATCTATGTAACTTCTTTCATTGTTGTTCCTGCTTATGGTGCACATCTGTTTATTTTCTTGACATAAGTTGCACATTACAAATTCACTTAGTACACGGATGGAAAATATTAGCAGGAACATTGACTGCAGCTGTCTTTTCAGTCTGATATTGTTTGCAACTCTCCCTTGTATACCTTCTTTATGCTTTAACTAAAAATGAGTTCTTATGTCTTATCACTCACAACAATCCCACTTGCTCAGTAGCTATAACTATGAACTTCAGTAGACTTGGGTGTTTATTATATACTGTGGATGTTCTCCTACCTCCCTCCCTCCTACCTGGCCCTACTACCCTAATTCACTTTATGACAAAGCAGCTATTTGACCACCCTGTCCTTTCATTATCTACATAAACAGTCCAATAATGTGGGCTTGTGATAAACAGTTTCTCTGGCCCTGTGGACTTCTGGATCTTTTTGGAAAACGGTATTGTCTTTCTCCTACTATGTTAACTGTGACTGATGAAAAAGCTCACAAAGTCGGGTGCATGGCAGAAAGCAATGTCGCGTCTCTTGGATATATATGAAATATGGCATGGACTGGACTGCCATGCCCCTGTAGCTCAGTGCTATGCTTATCTGCCACTCCCACGGAAGATTTACCAGTTAGTTTACTTGGGTTTTCTGCCTTATTTCTCTCCTCATGTCACAAGTTCTGGACAGCAGGAAGGCTAACCCGACTTAATAGCATCATTCTAGAAAGCTGGACATATAACATAATTGATCCTGACCAAACTCTCTTAGAGTAAAATATTGTACATTTTTCTTTGGTATAGATTTAATTATAATTAAAGGAGAGTATTTCATCCGTTTTGCAAAATATTGTATTATGTACCTGTTCCTAGTGACCTTCTATTTTTTAAGGGTGGCGGTTATGTCTCTATGTTTATTCCTTCTTCCAAGTTATTAACCACTTCTTCATGCTTGATACCCTGAGAAACATGTATGTGACCCCAAAAATGTTGGTTGGTTTCATTCGATGTGACCCATTACCTTAATGTGGACCTAGAAATACTGATCTGCCTGTTTTATAGGTCAGTGACTTGGATTTTGACAACATAATCATATTCAGTTTAGTCACAGTGATACAGATGTGGCATTTATGTCATCAGAGACCATAGTAAATCTATGTCCTCTATATCATGAAAGCCATATCTACACAAACTCCAATTTGAAGTGTTCTCAGGATCAAATATTCATATCATTCATATTATGTTCACATCATCTAAGATATGTTTGTCCAGTGTGATATGCTATAACCATCCTCGTAGCCTTTGAAGAATAAATGGAAAAGGCTTAATAAACAACTTTTCAAATCAGAGTCGGGATTTATCTTACAGGAAATTGCATAGCATCCTCTTCTCCCATCCACTACTCTCTTGGCAATGATAGGTTTGAACTGTATTTTTATTTATTGTTTATTGTTAGGGAATAAGGAACATAATAAAAAAATACTCAAGATATAAATAGTACAGGTTTTGCTTCTTTCTTGAATGCTATTATGAATTCAGAGGTTTCTTGGGACCTTAAACCTGACTGGATTCCATCATTCCCATGTCTGTATACCTATGTCTTCAGGGACTCTGACAAGGGAATAAAATATTAAATTCATCAGCTAAGTGATAATAGTATTTTATATGCTTATAAAGAACTCCAATAATCTTGGAAATTAAAAAAAAAAAAAAGAATCCTGAGTTGCTGTGTGGCCACTGCAACAGAATATTTAATCAAAACCAGAAGTATCCCTGAAATTACTCCTCTTGGTGCAAGGACTGTAATGATGTTACATAGGATGTGTCCCCAAAGTGCCACAGAAGTGGCACTTATGGGTAGGAATTTCAATAGTTCTACATAGGAAATATCTCTAAAGGGTTGTTGATGGAGCAGGGATATTTAATGATGTTACACAGGAAGTACCTCTACACCACTACTGCTGAGACAATGTCAAAGCACTACCCAGTGGGGAATGTTTTCAGCTTGGTGCCAGGCATAAGATAACTCTTACTGCCAAAAAGAGACTGCAAATACTCTTCCTGCTGCCAGAGTATGCTCAGAATACTACAAAATGCAGAAAAAAATGCTGATTGTGCCAAAAAGAATGGAAAGAGGAGGGAGCCCTCCTGCATGAGAAGAGTTCCAGGGCCAAGCAAATAGACCAAAGAAGCCATTACGAGGCTAACATGTAAAGTAGGCAGCCAGAATTTTGGTGAGCTGAACAGAAATCTCTGCAAAAGTTCTAAGCGAAATGAACGTTAAGCTTTTGCAGACAGGAGGCCCAAGAACCATCAGCAAGAACCCTGACACCAGAAACCCACACCTCCATATGAAAGAAACAAGGCGAGACATTTGCAGCAAACCAAAGAAGCTCCAGCAAACAGGAATAATGAGAGAGGAAGAGAGTAGCACAGATACCATTCTTTTACCATGAGAGTTGGGAGATTTTGACAAATCCTTGCTGAGAAGGGCATGAAGATAGAAATCTGAACAAAATGATATTTATGGTCATTCTATAGTAAAGGTGGTCTGATGATAACTGAATGGTAAAATCCATATAGTTCCCATTCCAGAGAGCAGTTTTAATCCCCCAACAAATCCTTTCATGGTCTTCAAAATACCCTTAACTAAAAATCTCCTCCAGGTGTTGTTAATTGATAGATATTTCAATAGTTTATATTCAACTATTGCATTTTAGACCCTAGCATCCTGAAAGAGCAAAATCAGGCAATCCACCATCATCATCCTTTGTAGCATAAATCTATCAAAGCAAGCAACATGAAGAATCCAATAGGCTGAATATTCCACACTACTCAATCACTGGAAGTTACCTATACTTTTCTTTCCTTTGCCAGAAGGCAACAAGATCAGTATAAGATCCAAGATGATCAATCTCTGATCTCCGAAAAAGTCTGAACACATTTCTCTGTAGCCTGCAGGGTCTATGGCTAACCAGTTTCCATGATCAGAGGTAAGAAAATTGTTAGTATTTCTCAAATTGTATGGCGTTAACCTAGCGAATACTCTGGCAATAGGTCAAATGGTGAGGAACTGTAAATGAACGACTTTTAATTCCCTCCATGCCCCCTGAATTCCTGATCATTCTTATGCTGTTATACACTTTTCTGTTTTTCATGGTACTTATCTTCTAATGGACTAGGTGACAATTTATTGCATCTACTGCTGGTTGTCTCCCCTCACTGTTGGAATTTATGCCCCAGGCTTATTCACTGATGTATCCCAAACATCTGAAAAAGTATCTGGTACAGAGTAATTACTCAAAATATATTTATTTAAAGTGTTGAATGAATAAAGTTATCAACCCCAACATTATGTTTCATCCTTTCTCTAAGGCATTTCTATCTAATTAATTACAATCACATGGAGCTAAGACTAATAGGTTAATAAATGCCTCATTTTCTTATCAAACCAAGAATTCTGCCTTCACTTCTCTGTTACATTATTGTAACAACTCTTTGGAGTCCCTTAGATTTCTACATTTTCAGCCATTTTCCATTCTTCATTTTTCCTCCTCCTCTATATCTATCTATGTCATCCTGTCAGCATACCCTGCATATGACTTCTACATAATGGCCCCTATTATATAATTTCCACATGTTACACCATAGTCTAAAATAGGAACAGCGTTTAGCTATCACCTAGCTTACCAACTCAAATTGTTCAGTAGAGGTTTCCCAGAGGGCTATGCTGAGAAGGATTCTGGTGCCATTCTGAAAGCATTCTGTTTTTGAATAGGGATACCTGTCGTAGAACATGTAACTATGGCCTGTCATCCCTGGTCTAAGACCTCATCAACTCATGCATTTAATGTATCAAACTCCTTTATAGTGCCCAAGTTTTAGAAATTTCCTCTCTAATACCTTTAATATAAAAGTTTTAAAACAATCTTCCTTAAAAATATTTTCTATTTTTCCCTATGTCACTCAATAATTCATAATGGATCCCTTTGTCATTATGTCAAGTCATACCTTCAATCTAAATTCTAGACTTATCACTTACTAAATGTCCCCCTCCCCATTCCCATAAGTTTAATCAGGTATGATCTACCTACCCAGAATCCTTATCGTAGTCAAAGGATCTGCCTGCTTTCTTGCATGTCTTACCTGACACTATCCAAGTCTCATTATGCCACCCCTTGTAAGACACCCTCATAGAGCTGTTCTGATGAGAGAAGAATAACATGTGGTGCTTAAAAGCTAGTTGACACATATACATTTATTAGTATTAGTGGAGTTCTTGGGTGTCAGTGGCTGTGCATAGATTCCATAAAAGGTCTATTTCTATAACTGAGATGGGGTTTTCGATACTTAGCACATCATGCCTGCCCCTCAGTGAAGTTGGAGGCGGATGCTGGATTGGTAATTCAGGACCATCCTGCTCATCCAATGACACTCGGTGTACTGAGCATGGCAGAACACATGGAAGATTCCTAAAATGAAAGTTTTGTTTCCTGAGAGCTTATAATTCACCTGGTAACATGAAATTAATAAACACAAGAAATGACTTTTAGACCAAGGCCAATAGGAGCTGACAAATGTGACTCAGACTTCGAAGCACACAAACTGATGAAAGGAAAGACGCGCTCATCATTTTTTGTTTGCCATCTACTGTAGTTAGTCCTCGTCAGAGCTCTGATAAAGCCACCATCATTCTTGAAGCCTGGTTTTGGTTCTAGTGCCCTTCCTTCAACCCCCCACTACTCCAACTTTTTGCCCTTGGCCTTCTGCTGTCCCCTTCAGACTCCATGGTTGCTTTATAAAGGTCTAATATTAGCCTGACCTTTCTGGTTAGCATCACTCTTTCTTTATGATATTTGTGGGACTTAAAGATGAACCAGACAGACAAGAACTTTAAACTCTGTTATTGCCCTTCCTTGACACTTTCAACAAGTTAATTGTCTGTTTGCCTTCCTGTAATTACTTTAATTACATGCCATTAGTGACCATTAATAAATGCAAGTGTGTTTGATTTTCAAAATCTTACTTTTCTTACTCTCTGTAGAACTCCACCAAAACGTTCACATGTGGTCAAAATAGAAAGTGAGGCAACTACGCACATTCACATTTAACCTTTGGGGCTAAAATGAAGAATAAAGGATAATTCATGAATGGGCTAATTGTTTTTCCCTGCTTCTGACACTGGCCAGCATCCTTTCTATACTGGCTACATATATATGCAGTGTGTTCATTTATAAGACAGCAAAAGTTAAAAGGGGTTGAGAAATAAAAGCTGCCTAATTGCTGCTATTATCTCAACTCAGGGAGAGAATTGCTGGGTGATATTATAAGGATCGAAAAACCATTGAAGATTTTATTGATGGAACACTTTTGCTCTAACTTCAAGCCCCAGAAAATGAAGGTCATAATTCCAGTTTTTATGAGCACCTGATTGGGCATTTACATAGAAAGAGCTGAACTATGAGGAGACTAAGCCAATATTCTCTCTGCTATGGTTTCCTAGATTATGTCACAATATATACTATAAAAATAGTTTATCCCATATTGTCTTCTGGTCAGCTTTGCCAATGAAGTCAACTGAAAAGTATTTTCTCAAGACAGCTTGGAGAATGAAATATATCGAGAATGATTAGTTAGATGTCCTTCACTGTGTCACTTCACTAACAACAATAAAATCATTGGTTAAAATGTTTAAATCTGTGGCTATTTAATATTTTCTGCATAATTCTCTTTTTAAAAAAACTTAAATAGACTAAACTTATTTGTAATGATAGCAATATGCTTTTCTCCAAATATAAAATGGTAATGTTAATCTCTAATTACCAGAATTTATGATTTGAATTTTTTTCTTGTGGTGAAAATGGGTTATGCCAGGTCATTTGTGATCTTTCCCTGCTGTAGACTAATGACAACACTTGAGAAAGCTGGCCAGGGTTGAGCCCGTGGGTTCTCTGAAGCTACAGAAAGGCAATTTAAATGTGTTACCCCATCCAGGTAAACCCAAGAAAGTGGCATCATTAGTACTCCGGTGTTCCTCATCACATACTCTGCCCAGGGTATGAGGACAGGACTGATAATATAATTTACATGCCACTTTCTGTGGAGTTCATGTGGAATAATAATTACTCATCTTTTTGAAGTAGTAAAAACCCAATACTAGATTTAACTTCAGGTAAAAATATATTTCCTCATATTTTAGAAATATCTAGTTTGTAATTCTAGTCAATAAATTCTGATTAAATGAAATAATATTCTAGGGAAAATAAAATTCATTCTGTATTATGAAATGTCAGTTTTCTGATTCATCCACATTGTTCCCATATCACAAACCTTTAATCATACAATATGACCTTTTTACATGACTGCTAAGTATTACTATCTCCTCTTTCTTCAAATGTCAACATATTTTTGGATGAAGGGTAGATTTGTACATAAAAGATATCATCCGCCCAAGACCTCTCTGCAAAGGACGGAAGTGAAGAGGTACTAAGAAAGTGAAAGGATGTAAGTTAGGAAAAAAATTTTAAGGAATGAAACAGGAGTTGTCTTAGGCTGGGATGAATGGGATGAATCCATGGACAAAAAACAACTGACTAAATTAAATCAAACAGTATCCTTGGAGGGTGTTATCTCATCCATATCCATACTTCCCCACTCCCATTCCCACTGTTGGTTTCTAAAATAACTTTGGGGTATTTTTTTCACTCACTGTGTGTGTGTGTGTGTGTGTGTGTGTGTGTGTGTGTGTGTGTGTGGTGTTTTGTTTGTTTGTTTGTTTGTTTTTGAGACAGGAACATGGGAGAGGTTGTAGATAGTGTGACAGGTAAATGGGAGAAACAGTACATAATTCTATGTTGCTTGTAAGCTCTGCCATTAACTTGTGTTGAATTGAACCTAAAAATAATGTATATCAAATCCCCAGATTCCTAACATACATGAGTAGAATAATTAAGTCTATTTCCTTTTATCAAACAAAAGCTTATATTTTAAATTTGTAAAGGTCATTTAAAATTCTCCTGAAATTAAACCTCCACATTAGCAAGACAAACAAAGTCCTTCCCAAACTGCTTCCTAAATAATTTTGCAGTCCATCCTACCAAGTCACCCATGAAATTTATGCACCAGTTAATGACCACTATTAACAATAGAGCTAAATGAAAGAATAAATGAATAAATGAATGAAGCCTTAACTTATCAAATACAGAAAACCCTTCCCCTCCTCTTTGCCTTTGCTTAGAATGCCTTCCTATCTCCTTTGCCTAAAATATGCCAACGCCTCTACCAAGATCTAGGATCAATGTTACCTCCCTTGTGACACAAGTCTTACCCAGATTTTCTTTTTTCTAGCCACACTGGACAAAGTCCCACCATAGCTCTTTTTGTCTCATTCACAGTCAGCAGGGACTCTGCTCCACATAGCTACTCAGAGATCCAAATTGATGGAAACTCCCATCATCCTATAGCTATGCCATCCAGAACCTGGGCCTGCTTGATTGTTATAAAATCATGAAAGGAATCATACCATGAAATCATGAAAAAGCACATATGGGCTTTTACTCCCTTCGCTCAAAAGTGATAAATTCATCACTTCCACTTACATGTCATTGACTGGTATTGGTCACAGTGTCTTGACTAATTGCAAAGGGGCCAAGGCATACAGGAGAACAAAGGCAGTATTTGCTGAGCATTGTGGTCTTTACCTTAATACTCCATTAAAATATTATTAAAATGCCCATACTCCCGGAAGGAATAATCTACTGATTAAATACTATTCTTGTTGTAGACCAAAGACATTATTTTTACAGAAATAGAAGAAATAATCCTAAAGTTCATACAGAAAACCGTGAAAGACTCATAGTAGCCAAGTAATCTTGAGAAGAAAAGAACAAACCTGGAAGTATCACAGTTCCTAATTTCAAAATATATTATAGAACTACAGTAATTAAAACAGTCTGGCACTGGCATAAAGACTGATAGAACAAAATAGAGATCCAGAAGTAAACCCACACATAAATGTTCAACTGATTTTTGATGATAGTGCCAAGAATCCACAATGGGGAAAGAATAGGTTCTTCCACAAGGTGTATTGGAAACATTGGATATCGATACAAAAGAATGAAATCAAACCCCTATCTTATAGCTTACATAAACATCAACTCAAAAGGGATTAAAGACTTAAATGCATGACTTGAAACTATAAAAATCCGGGGGCGGGGGGGAACACAGGAGAAAAGCTTCATGACATTGGTTTTGGCAAGTATTTTTTGGATATGACACTAAAAGCACAGGCAACAAAACCAAAAACAGACAAGTGGGACTATATCAAACTATAAAACTTCTGCACTTCAAAGGAAGCAACAGAGTGAAAGGCAACATTGGAATGGGAGAAATAATTGCAAATCAAATGTCTGACAAAGGATTAATTTTCAAAAGAAACAACTCAATATCAAAAAAAGAAAAAGAAAGGAGAAAAAAAAAGAAGGGAGGAAGGAAGGAAGAAAAGAAAAAATAAAAACGTAGCCCAAATACAAAGTGAGCAAAACATTTAATAGACATTTTTTCAAAAAAGACATATGAATGGCCAACAGACACATGAAAAAGTGCTCAACATCACTCATCATCAGGGAAATGCAAATCAAAACCACAATGAGATACCACCTCATACCAGTTAGAATAACTATCAACAAACAAACAAAAAATAAGTATTGCCAAGAATTTGGAGAAACTTGAATACTTAAATGCTGTTAGTGGGAATGTAAAATGCTTCAGCTGCTATGGAAAACAGTATGGAGGTTCCTCAAGAAATTTGAAATAGATCTACCACATGATCCAGCCATCCCATGTCTGGGTATATGCCTGAAAACATTGAAATCAGGATCTCAGAAAGTTATCTTCATTCCCATATTCACTGCAGTATTATTTATAATAGCTAAAGTAAAGAAACAAACTAAATGCCCATTAGTGGTTGGGTGGATAAAGAAAATGTGATATATAAATACAATAGAGTATTATTCAGACATAAGAGAGAAGGAAATCCTACCATGTGTAACCACATGGATGGACCTGGAAGACATTACGCTAGTGTTAGCGTAATGTTAGCCAGACGGATAGGACAAATAATGTATGATTTTACTTTTATGAGGTACCTAAAATAGTCAGACTAACAGAAGAAGCAAATAGAATGGCAGGTGATGGAGGAAGGGGAAATAAGGACTTGTTCAGTGGGAATAAAGTTACAAGTATACATGATGAGAAAGTTCTAAGAGATATGCTGGACAACATAGTAGCTATAACAATAAAACACTGTGCACTTAAAATGTATGAAGAGGGTACGTGTCATGTTAAATATTCTTACCACAAAACAGAAACTAAGACAAAAAAATGAATGGACATAAGGAAACTTTTGAAGGTGATCAATATGCTTAAACCGTTTCCGTAGTATAGTGGTATCACGTTTGCCTAACAATATGCTTTAACCTTGATTATGATGATGGTATCATGGGTGTATGGACATGTTTAAACTTATCAAATTGTATATATTAAACATGTACAATTTTTGTCTATCAATTATATTTCAATAAAGTTGTAAAGAAATACTCTATTAAGCACTGGGAAAAGAGAAATGATTAAGACTTAGTGCCTTCTTGCTTCTCCATGTCCTCATATCAGGGAGATCATATGATAGTTGTCTTTCTCCGATTGACTTATTTCACTAAGCATGATACGCTCTAGTTCCATCCAACAACATGGGGGGGTAGGAGATAGGAGAAGAATAAATGAAACAAGATGGGATTGGGAGGGAGACAAACCATAAATGACTCTTAATCTCACAAAACAAACTGGGGGTTGCTGCGGGGAGGTGGGATTGGGGGAGGGGAAGCGGGCTATGGACATTGGGGAGGGGAAGCGAACCATAAGAGACTATGGACTCTGAAAAACAACCTGAGGGTTTTGAAGGGTCAGGGGTGGGAGGTTGGGGCAACCTGAGGGTTTTGAAGGGTCAGGGGTGGGAGGTTGGGGGAACAGGTGGTGGGTAATGGGGAGGGCACGTTTTGCATGGAGCACTGGGTGTTGTGCAAAAAGAATGAATACTGTTACGCTGAAAAAATAAATAAAATGAGAAAAAAAAAAAAAAAAAAAAAAAAAAAAAAAGACTTAGTGCCTTCTTGCATATAGCAAGCTGGAGAGATACTGACTAGTTTTAATAAAGCCTGGATCTATTAGACTCATGTTGCATAAATGAGCATCTCATTGAGGTCATACCCAGTCTCTCCAAGAAGAATAATCTTTTAAGATGATTTCTGGAGTCATGTAACTAACATTTGCTGCAAAAAAATACATTCATAAATTTAAGTGTTAATGCCATATACCCTTTGATATATGCAATGAGGTTTGGGATGCTTAAAAATAAGTGTTTGTAGTTTTGTAGTTTATGTTTATGGTAATTTCATGGGAACACAGAAAGGATCCTAATGTATTAAGCAAACATTCCACAACTAATTAGGCCATTTACTCCTCAATCCACTTCTCCTCTAAACTGAAAGGACAGAGGCTTATGGCTAAGAAATTCTGACCCCAGGGGCAACAGGGAGGGTCTGTCTTCCTCAAGGCTCAGTTGTAAGCCTGTCTCAGGCAGCCCTCAAGCTTCTTCCGGAACTCAGTTCACTCCACAAGGCCACAAACAAGGCGACAAGCTGACAGGAACTAAGCCAGGATTCTTGGCCTTCTATTCTGTTTCATGAGCCAAAGGGAAAGGAGGCCACCTTCCGAGGTCCAGCCAGCTAGGAATTAAGCCTCCTCCTCCCCTCTTCCTTTACCCTTGCCAGACAGCCCGTGGACAGCCTTCTCAGGCTTCCGGCACTCCTGGCCAGCTGGGAAAGGAACGGCCTTTCCAGACCCTGTGAGCTCGCCAATAAGCCCCCTTTTTTCCCCCACTCGAGAGCCAGAATTGGGAGATTACAAAGCCACTGTCACAAAATGGTCACTAATAGAGGTTTTAAGGGACCAAGAGGAAGAAAGAGTTTCTGGGTCAAAGAAAAAGAAAGAAACTGGAGAGTTTCTAGCAGTGTAGTCATGGTTTTCCATAGTCTGCTGATAATCAGAGAAAACCTTTTCCTTCCAAAGGACCGCAGGCAGGCTGGAAGACGCGTCTCTGAAATCTGTTCAGAGTCGTATTTCATTAGTTTTATTTTATGAGCAGCTTTCTTTTTGAGCATTAACCCCTATTCTCTAATGCATGAAAAATTTAAGTTGATACTTTATGAAGAGGTGTAAACATTGGTACCAAATGATCCCTGTTTCACATGCAGACTTCCTGGGGACCTGGTGGGAAAGCAGCTAGAGACAGTCACTGGTTTAGACTGTGTTAATGGCATCAGGGGACTCAGGCGTGATTGTTTGATTTGACTTGTGATTAGATCTTTCCCAAGGCTGGTGTTGGTGAGTCTTGGCCCAGGAACCTCCCTGGCCCAGGAACAGACCTCTCTCAAGTAGTGCTGAATCTCCGATATGCTGTGGTATTATTCAGGGTCCACTGGGCTCTGTAAATTCCAAATCTTCTCCAGGGCCAGGTTTGGACTGGAACCAAAGCTGCCTCTACGGTGGCCAAGGGGAAATGGCCAGTGAGGAACAGGAACTGCAAAGTCGTATGGCTCAAGTGAGACCACCATACATTTCCATGGAGGACTGAATGTCTGTCCCCTCCTTTCACCATTGTCCATATTCCCAAGCCACCAACAATATTTGCAAAGTATTTTTTGCCTCAGGCTGACCCTGGAGAAAAGGTACTGTCTGAATCTCTTTTTCCTAGGAAAGTTGCCATGAGGGAACTGAGCAGCCCTAACTTTATTTACTTACACTTTCTAAGGCTAGGACCTACACAAGGAGAAAATGTACTCTTAAGCTCTCCCTCCAGAACAGCGCATCTACTTACTCTACGTCTGCATAACTATAAGCAACCAGACAAGTAGTTATTGACAAAACAAAAGCAAATTCAACCTTAGAAGTGAACTGATCTTCTAACTTAAACTTCAGAATCCAGTTCCAATAATCAAATCAATATTTTCCAGCTTCAAAAATTTTTAAGATCCAGTCTTCGCCTATCAGTCCTTTATATACATGTCTCATTTAATCTTCTGTACAACTTTATTATATCAATGCTATTCATAGTTTTTAGACGAGGCTGCTGAAACCGAGGAGAAATCAAGTAACAATATCAGTGTCACACAGATTATAAAAGATGGATACAAGATATGACTCCACTTCTCTTTGGTCACAAAGCTCCTTTTCTTCCACTATCCACATTCTTCCGTTACAGTCCTAGGGCCATTTCGGATGAAGAGGGATAGTGTGGTTGGAAAACAGGTCTCTTCTATCATCCTCACTATCTCTTCCATGTTTACTTTAACTGTTTTACACATTGGGTTTTCATAAAAGATTTTCCTTGAAGGTAAGAAAAATTGGGACACAGAATACTACGCCATTTGTCCTCCTATTTCAGACTTCCTATTTAGGAAAATATAGGAGCTAAGACAGCGATATTTGACTGATGCGGTATCTTCTAAGGATATAATTTCTGAGTGATCCTGTGACACAATAATTGGTTATCATGTTAACCTACTAGACAATCAGAGATGATATTCTAAACTCCCTTGTGGCCCAAATTTTTTCTCATAGACCAAAATATTAATTAAGGTAAATTAGTATGAATGCATTTCAGACTCTTTTAATATCTTTTACATTTGGGAGAAAATATCAAATTTCCTCTGTTCTTGCCAATTTGGAAAGGATAGGCTATGGACAAGTAGGACAAGTGACAGTCTAATCCGAATACTGCCTCTAATTAAACTAAAAGAGTATGGGTAATTATGTCATCTCCTAGGCTATGATTTTTGAAAATGCCTTCTGTCATTAACATTTCCTGATTTCTCTGCATAATAGTGAATACCAAATGCATAGCATGCCAGAACCGCCCCCCCTCCTGTCTCTTCCAGTTGTGCTTTGACACCTTTAAGGATGGAAGACACAATGCCAAGGTATGTGGCCTCAAAACTTACCTGTTGCAAGTGGTTCTTGATCAGTCACAACTGCCTTCTGGCTTCTCGTTGATCTCACTTAGCCTTGCTTTCCAGTGATAAAGTATGTATGTCTCTTCTCTCCTCTCTCTTGTTCTCCTCCTTCTCTCTCTCCCTTTCTCTCTATGTATGCAGTGTGCAGGGGTGGTGTGTGTGTGAGAGAGAGAGGCAGACCTCTGATCAACTGAAGTTAATATATAATAGGAATGATCTCCCTTTCTCCTGATTTATCAACCTCAGATGTGTCTATCAGGGACTTTTCTTAACAGCCATGTCCCTTCTTCAGAAAGACACTTCCATAATAAATACAAAGGACACAATCAAAGCAGCTTACTTTGGTTGGTTAGCTCTTCCCATTAAGCCCACTCCTCAATCTGGCTCAAAAATCAGGTCAAAATTTTCTGTCTGCCAGGCTGCTCTCTACTGCCATCCCATGGTGAGCCACCCTTTTTCTTTTAATTAACCTCTCAGTACAGATCCTCCTAGACAAAGTAGACAAATTGTGAAAGGTCCTCTCCAACAGAAGAGCAGTCTTTACAACAGATTGCTTAGACATAAGTTGAAAATAACTAAGGAATTACTGAGTGAGTTATAGTTTTACCAAGGAGTATATGAGCACCTGATTCGAGAAATGAGAAAACGTGATGTAGGAAAAGGGGGAGTCCTGGGGAAGCAGCAAACTGAAAAATCCTAGAAACTTGGAGACACATTTATAGGAATCAAGAGACTTAAAATTGCACCAAGAGTCAATAATGACTTCAACACAATCACTAGGATAGCCTGCTGGTGTCTCACAGTGTCTGTGCAGAAGTTCACGATTACCATAGTATTCATCCAGTCACCCCATACCTCTGTCACTGTTTGGACAGAACTCCTTACTACTCTGACCCTGTTCCATCAAATATTCACCAGGCAAAATAGTCACACGTCCCAGTCAATTAACAAACTTTCTTTCATACTTGTTTTCTTCTTCTCCTATCACTTGGTCAAAGTCAGTAGTATTTTGCTCTATACACATCATATGACTTGCCTTGCTCTAGCAACTGGCTGCCAGACATAGTCATTACAGTATATATATAGTTCCTGAAAGCATAACTTTACATTGATTAAAATTTTGAAATAACTCCATAAAGCATTTTCAGTATACGGCATACAGCGAACTGACCCAGACTGTTATTCAAACGGTATGCTTAAAGCAGTGCTTCTACTATGTCTTTATTCTCCTTCTGTTGTGTTTTTTCTAAACTGGCAAAGAGGGTTTAAAAATCATAATAAAACTTGAATTTTGATCTATACCAAATCAAGACACCAATCTGAAACGCTAACCCAACCTGACTACTTAGTTGAGCGTGTCTAGAGCCAATATGAGGCAAACGTCCAGACAAAATGACATATATTTCCTTAAGAAGAATGAGCCTTCCAAATTCAAGCTTAATCAAATCACAGTGTCATTCCATGTGGAAGACACAGAAGTACAGAAGATCATGCCTTACTGTTGGGAGTCTGGGTCTTCCTTAGGATTCCGGGCTGTCAATCTGTGGCGAAGTGATCCAGGACTCTGCATTCAACAGTAAATTGAAAAGAAAATGAACAAAAAGATACCAGGATGGCAACAAATGTGGCAAAAGTGCACTGCTTACAGATTACTAAGGAAATAGAAAACAAACTGGAATTAGGTTCATAATCCGTCCTTAAGCAATACTAGACTTCCAAAAATATATATATATTTCTCCACACAGAGCCAATATGTAAGCCAGTAGTTTCATACAGAGTCTTAGAAACTACACTATGTGGTTACTGAAGGTAATAAGACCATGTTGGAGGAACAGGATCAGGAATGAGATAATGCCAAGGCACTTATGACAGCATTATTTCCTTCTCAGTATTTCTGATGAGTTCAGGGAAGAAGTTTTAGCTTCATTAAAGTGTGTCTATAATCTTTGTTAATCACGCTTTAAACTAACCTAGGCCCTGGCAGACCACAAGATAGTGTTAGAATTAATTAATCCAGCTTCCATTGTATTCATATTTATGTCTTACATTATTACATCTTATATTTATTATAAGCCATAGGAATAGCTATTTACGTACTTAGAGACAAAGTGTTTTCTTTTTTTTAATTTTTTTATTATTATTTTTTATTTTTTTAAAAGATTTTATTTATTTATTTGACAGACAGAGATCACAAGTAGGCAGAGAGGCAGGCAGAGAGAGAGAGGAGGAAGCAGGCTGTCCGCAGAGCAGAGAGCCCGATGCGGGGCTCGATCCAAGAACCCTGGGATCATGACCTGAGCCGAAGGCAGAGGTTTTAACCCACTGAGCCACCCAGGCGCCCCCAAAGTGTTTTCTTTTAAAATGATTTTAAATTTAGGAGTGTATCAATTTAAGGAAAATCTGAAGTAAATAATAGTACTTTTGATATACCAACACAGGAAAAATCATGAAGGCAATAAGGAGGTGACTAAGTTTGTGTAATTCTATTTATTTATTTATTTGTTTGTTTTTTAAAAGATTTTATTTATTTATTTGACAGAGAGAGACACAGTGAGAGAGGGAACAGAAGCACGTGGAGTAGGAGAGGGACAAGCAGCTTCGTGCCGAGCAGGGAGCCCGATGGGGGCTCCTGGGATCATAACCTGAGCTGAAGGCAGACACTTAACAACTGAGCCACCCAGGGGCCCCTATAACTTTATTTATAAAAATAAGAAAGGTTAAGTATCTATGGGAGACTGGAAGCTATATCATGATAGTCAAGTATTTCTATATCAATCTATCTCCAATATCTGGTACAGTACATGGCATAGAAGGTATTTGATCAATATTTTCATAAATAAATAAATAAATAAATAAATAAATAAATAAATAGCTAGCTTCTGGAGAATCTGGAAGATGTTTGGATGTCTGAGTTGCTCGTATGCATGGAGCAGGGTTTACCCATCACTGTAAATCTAACGCCTAGTACAGGTCCTTGATCTAATAGGACTCCACAAATACTTATAAATATATAACTGAACAGGTTTAAGTTCTCGATTTTTAAAATTTCTCAGAAAAAAAATCAAAACATAAAGATAGTATCTTTCTTACTACCACACCCACCAAAAAAAATAATACTACTACTTTGGAGCAATATTTCCAAAAGTCTTTGAGTTTTGACAACGGTGTTCCAAGGTGGGGGGAATCTCCTTGAGGTTCAGAAAATAAGAGGGTATGCTGCTGTAGATAATTTTAGAAAAACAATAATACATCCAACTTAAAGTTGACTTGCTTTTTATCACTGCCACGCATTGACAATTCTCAACCAAGTCAGTAATAAAATACTTCCCACCAGGCAGATAGCTCCCTGCCTCCTTCCTGGAACACCACAGATTTCAGAAAAGTTGGGCTCTTTACCCAAACTAACAAATTATGGTGACAAGGAATTTAGCAATGACAAACTTTCTGAACCCAGAGACCTCACGAGTTCAAGCAAAGGTGGATGGAAAGGGAAATCTAGGAAAGCTATCCTACAAAGAAAATTCTAAGGCAACCCAGAGAGAGTAACAGAAGGGGTTTATTTGGGAATTATTCTAAATGGCTTTCCAGTGTGTTGGTGAAGGTAAATGGATAGACCCCAGGGACAGGACTACTTCCTCTGGCCTGAGTGTCTACCAGTTATGGGACAATTTTTAACCATGCCATTCAAACCTTGGATACTGGATAATAGTACCTGCTCTGTGCTTTCTTTGGTATCATTACTATAGATGATAACCAAGATAGTATTACTTTGATACCTGCATAACCTATCAGCAAATAATACAAAATCATGGGTTTGGATCAGTAAGTGGTCTCATAGAAAGTCTTGAGGTAGCTTGATACCTTCCTCTTGCTTTGGACTTGCTCCCCATAATCCAGCTCATTTCATACCTAGTGTTAACTCTTCTAAGGTTATCATCGAGGCTGGATGTGGGACTTACTGAGTCGTCTCCCTTCTCTGATCCCAGCATTCACTCACTTAGACTGAGGCCATGAATCTGATAATTCTTGCTTCTCACTGCCTGGTTCCTGGCTGAGGTAGGACTCAGGATTTAAGCCACTGCCTTCAGAACATCTTTTTTCCTATTCAGTTACAAAGGTTGATGCAGTCTCCACTTCTCAGCCAAATCTGGTATCATGAGAAAGCCCCAGTGATGGAAATCACTGTCAGCTGTACCCAATTTTTCAACAATGAAGAAACACAGATATGAATAGCATACATATACATACACATACACACATACATGGGTACTTGTGTGTGTGTGTGTGTGTATATATATATATATATATATATATATAGTGTCACATATGATTTAAATGAGAAAGGAGGCTGAAGTTGCTGATTTCTTTGATTATATTCTTTTTCCAACAAGCAGACAGGTCTAGTGCAGCAAGTGAGAGACAGTGAAAAAAAAAATTATTTACATAACATATGTACTAGCCTGTGCTTCACCAAGTACTCTTACATAAACTATCTCATCTAAATCTCCTAACGACACTGCTATTATTATTTCTCGTACTAGAGATGAGGGAAAACACTAAGGCCCATAGAAGCAAAGAAACTTTTCCCAGGTCACATAGCAAGCAGGGGAAGGAGTTCAAACCTATCTCCTTTCTGCCGGCTGCCTTAGCAGACACATCTACTAATGACACCAATGCTTTTGGATTAGGTCCTACAAAAACCCATGATGATAAAGAAATCTATCAATTGTCTCTTAACATCCAATCAGGGAAAGAAAAGAGACAATGTTCTAATGTGAAGCAAAATGCCATGATGTGTAAAAGGGATGTGATAAAGGTAGAGAAACAATCTCACTCCTATTTCCCACATATCTAGATCAAGTCTTACACGTTTTTCCCTAATTAAACAGCCTTTTTTATTCTTCCATCCCTTCCTCTATTTCTCAGTCGGCCATTTAACTAACATTTTCAAGTTGTTCTTTTCCCACAAATTTGCCAGCCTTCTTGCATTTTCAGCCTTCACATGTTTAATGAGAACACACTGGGTATAAGGCCTTATGTCAATCCATCTACTATAGGTTGCATTTTCTAGCAAGCATTAGCATAAATACCAACATGTTTACATCATAATTACTTTAATTCCCTTGGCCCTTACTAGACCTGGAGTGTGTCATTCCACAGTGATTTCAGGGGAAAGAGATGATTATTGGTCCATGAAACAAAAGTTACAATAAATGCTTGGAAACTTGACACACTGCTTCTGAAATGATCCCAACTTTGCATCAGGTTTTTGCTGTATAATGCTTTTATACTGATGTAAGCAAGTCACCATTTTCTAGGTCTTTAAGTTCTCAAGCATAAAACAAGAATCAAAATTACTATCTTTACCTTTTCTCCAAGAATAGTTGCCAAACTGAACATTTTGTCATCTGAAAGTTATGTAAAAAAAAAAACACAACATGTTTTTCCCTGGAGAAAATCACTAGGTAAATTTATTATAGAATTAGCAAGATCCTTTCCTGGGTTTACAACTTAAAAGTTAGAGACCTTTCCCTATTATAGGTAAAAGAGTTTAGCACAACTAGCAATATTGCAAAGCAAGTGTCTACGAAGTAAGAATTTTAAATGGCATGTGAACAATTACTTATTACATAATTACATATGAATGTACAAATGTCTATATTTGGGCCTTACTATTAATAACCAAATAATTAACAGTAGTAGGGATTGAAGCCATAAGTCAGAGGCCCAGTTTTTGTTTTTTTTGGTCATTTTTATATTTATTTATTTATTTTTTCAGCGTAACAGTATTCATTCTTTTTGCACAACACCCAGTGCTCCATGCAAAACGTGCCCTCCCCATCACCCACCACCTGTTCCCCCAACATCCCACCCCTGACCCTTCAAAACCCTCAGGTTGTTTTTCAGAGTCCATAGTCTCTTATGGTTCGCCTCCCCTCCCCAATGTCCATAGCCCGCTCCCCCTCTCCCAATCCCACCTCCCCCAAGCAACCCCCAGTTTGTTTTGTGAGATTAAGAGTCATTTATGGTTTGTCTCCCTCCCAATCCCATCTTGTTTCATTTATTCTTCTCCTATCCCCCTACCCCCCCATGTTGCTTCTCCATGTCCTCATATCAGGGAGATCATATGATAGTTGTCTTTCTCCGATTGACTTATTTCACTAAGCATGATACGCTCTAGACTTCATTTGTTTATTTGACAATTTGAGAGTTATTTGAGAGTAAGAGACACAAGCAGGCAGAGCAGCAGAGGGATAGGGAGAAGCAGGCTCCTCACTGAGCAGGGAGCCCGATGCCGGGCTTGATCCCAGGACCCCATCCCAGGACCCTGGGATCATGACTTGAGCTGAAGGCAGTTGCTTAACCAACTGAGCCACCCAGGCGTCAGAGGCCCAGTTTAAGTGAAATATGAGGGATATTTCCATTTTATGTACAAAATAGAGTTTATATATTCACCAGTAAAAACATATTTATTGACTAATGAATGCAAAAGCACTGTGGGTATAGGATAGAAAAAGTCTTATATTTATTGAGCACCTATCACATTGTAGATGCAGTACAAAGTGCCTTTACTTGTGTGTGCGTGGTGGTGGTGGAGGTGGAAGAATGGGAAGGAGAGAAGGTGTAAGAGAAAGAGAGGAATGGAGTATTCTAGCCAGAGTCTTAGCTCTACCCATCATTGGGTTCATACATGTCCAGCAAACTTGTGACATTATCTGTCTATTTGCACAATGAAGATAAGAACCCCTTAAGAGTAGTAATTCAGACAAACTGGCTTAGTCCATGACAGTATGTTGTTTGTTAATGGGGTATGACAATCTGTGGTACCGCTCCCTTGAGTTGTGTCTTGGCGTAACTGTACATGGACTCATATATATGGTACTTGTCTATTAAAGAGGTATTTAAATTAAATCAGAAAAAGAGAAGGAAGTCCCATTTAGGCAAGGGTGCAGGGTAGTTTGTGCACGTGCAAGACTACGAGGAAAACAGTACAACTTTGGCACCTTGAGAGTTGAGTAACTTGGCCACACCACAGTGGCGGCACCTAGTCTCCATGGTAGCACACCTACAGCTCCTCAAAATAATAATCTGAGAAGAGTGAAAAGTAGACCTGGCTGTGGAATATATTGCTGGCAAATGTGGGGGTACCAGGAAGCAGGGCCCTTGGCATGGAACGGGCATGGGAAGTGGTGGCTTGGCATGAAGTTGAGAAGATAGGTATCACCAATGGCACTTGAAGCAGGATGTGATGGTGACGGCAAGATGGCTGATCTCATCAGATAACGGAATGCATTTCTTAATGAACACATATGAGACCACCCTCCCCAGGGACAAGGTGTTGCAGGGTCTGAATTTATTATAATAGCAATGAGTGGTCCATCAGAGAAATGCTATTTACCATTTATGGGACACTGCAAAACATGGTTTTATATCAAAAATATATTTAACCATGACAATGGAAGGTCACTGTCCTCATCTTACTGATGAGAAACTGTAGCTCATAAAAATGAAATCTCATTAGGGTTACTATATAACAGGTTGAGTAGTGGCCCTTAAAAAGATACATGCATGTCCTAACTTCTAGAACCTATGAGTGTTACCTTATACGGCAAAATATATGATTAACATAAGGATCTTGAGAAGAGGAGCGTATCCTGGATTATCCAAATGACCTCTACATAGAATAACCTGTACACTCAAAAGAAAGAAAGAGAGGGAGTTTAGGGGCACCTGGTGGCTCAGTTGGTTAAGTGTCTGACTCTTGATTTCAGGTCAAGTCATAACCTCAGGGGTCGTAGGATCAAGCCCCAGGTAGAGCTCTGCACTGGGCAAGGAGTCTGCCTGGGGATTCTCTCTTTTTGCCCCCACCCCATGTTGTGCATGTGCAAAAGTGCATGCTCTCTCTCTCTCTAAGATGAATAAATACATTTTTTTTTTTTTAAGAAGCAGAGGGAGTTTTGAAACACATACACACAGAGAAGACACACAGAAAAAGAGGAGGCAATGCGATCATGAAGGTAAAAATTGGAGAGGTGCAGCCACAAGCCTGGAGCCATCAGAAGTTAGAAGGGGCAAGGAATGGCTCTGCCAACACCTTGGTTTCAGTTCTAGCCTCTGGAACTGTGACAGCACACATGTCTGTTTTAAGCCATCCACTCTGCGACATTTTGTTACCATCACCATAGGAAACTAATACAGTCATACAATCATCTAGTCGAAAGAAGAAACACGTTTCAGATCTAAGTTTGTCTGACTTTAAAACCTGTCTCTTGGGGCGCCTGGGTGGCTCAGTGGTTTAAGCCTCTGCCTTCGGCTCAGGTCATGATCTCAGGGTCCTGGGATCGAGCCCTGCATCGGGCTCTCTGCTAGGCGGGGAGCCTGCTTCCCCCTCTCTCTCTGCCTGCCTCTCTGCCTGCCTCTCTGCCTACTTGTGACCTCTCTCTTTGTCAAATAAATAAATAAAATATTAAAAAAATAGCTTTTAAAACCTGTCTCTTTGGGTCTTGCTGGGATGCCTCCCATACCCCATCAGTATATGCTGCAGCCATACAGTTCTTGGGCCTTGCAAAATACTTACCATCTGCTTTAGTCAACACCACCTTCTATTTGGAAATGCACTGAAACTACTGGATATGTTAAGATTTAAATGAAAAGTATATGCAGTAAGGGCTACAGGAACTGAATGAAGAAAACTTGTTATGGTCAAAAATCAGGAAAGAGTTTACGGAGAACGCTTTGAATCGTGAGGAAAAGGATGCACATAATTGGATAATGGTGAAGGACCAGGTAGAACATTGTGGAGTCTCTGAAGAACAGCTTGAGCAATATTTCAAGGGGAAAATTACAAGCTCCATTCAGAGTACACTGTGCAACCCAGCCTGCAATTGAAAACCTCGTACTAAAATGAGAAACTAATTAGATTTAGATCCTGATTGTTTCTGTTATTGCTACAGAGGACTGTTACTATCCCTTCTGGAATCTGTGGTATTCTTATTTATTTACCGAAGATCCTTTTCTTAAAAAAAAAAAACACAAAAAAAAAACCTTCCCACATCCAAATTCATTATTGAATTGGTTTTGTAGCTACATCTCTTTGTGGCCAAACATTTTTGTTTCTGTCCACGTGCCTCTTTCAATGCCATCTGTTTTGCTAAAGGATTTAATGAATTACAAGCCAGCCCAACAACATACAGGGCCACAAAGACCTGGTTCTTGAAGAACAGGTTTTAGCTTTACATCAGCCTTTCCTCTCCACCAAGGTGAATTAAGTAATCTTTACAAGAGATAAAATTACCTGCACTCTTGCCTAACATAATAATGAAAAAGAGAAGGCCTTTTATCTATTCATTGTAAACAGAATAATCACAATTTGCTATGGCTCACAGAAACAGGAAGAAACAATATCAACAAACCACCACAACTAATGTGTTTTTCATTTTATCTGAGAACCTTAAGAACTTGGTAGTCTTAACTCTAGTTCATTATGTCCAATGATTTAATCTCTGATGGCAGAGTAACAAGAAATATGTTTATGTCCCAGGTAGCAACAGCATCACCCCGGATCAATATTCACATAGACTGTGGGAAAGAGGTTCAATTTTTGCAAAAACACCTATGTATATCCCACCTGAGAACAGAAAAGCTGAGATGGGGCATTGGGGTGTGGTACCCACTCTCTGGAATCACTAGTCAGGCAAAGTCTGTATTACCACAAACTATGGAGCATTTAAAAAGTTTAAAGCATCATCTCTGGTTTAAAAATCTAGTTGGAGAGATGAGACACAAGTCTTAAATTTTAAATAATAGCCCCAAACAATCAAAACAAAAAGAAGTCAACGTAAGAGTTCAAGAAACCAAAAATAGCCCAAGACAGGACACATTTAATTATCAGTAATTGCTACAGGATGTCAGAGAAATAGAGAGAACATATCATACTAAAGTGGTCTGGAAAAGCTCCATGGCAGTACCAAGATTTGAAATGAATCACGCTGGATGAGTATAAAAAGCCAAAAAAATCAATATCTAGAATCACCAAATGGTGCCTTTATGAATATTCAATAAACTCTAGTAATACACAAGGACTGTCCTATTCATGTGGCAGGACCAAATCTAAAATGCACTGAATTGAACCATAAATAATCTATAGCCTTTTCATCCATCCCACCATATCAATGTGAAGATGCAAACAAAAACACACATTCTTATTTTAAATGTGTTCTACAAGTAGAAACTCTAATCTTATGGATTTTATCCCTTTTGGACTAGGGTGTTTGTACTGACCTTAGTTCATCTTTCTTAAATTAACATGCAAGGACCAGATTTTCCATTCGAAGAGCATGCATGACTCATCCAAGGACAGAAAGCAATTAAATTTCCAAGAAAAATCCTCTTCCTAACATCCTGTACAGCTCACTTTATCAATAAGAATTTACTTAGAATCATGATTGTGATTATGATTATTACTACTACTAATTTTAATGATGGAAAGACTCTGGTTCCATGCCCTCTGTGATACTGTCATACGATTATCAAACCTGACAGACAAACCTCATATTTCTTGTTCTGCAGGTCAACCTAACCACTTGCCCAATAAATATTCCAGAATGTCTGCTTTATACATGGCAGATACAATGGTATAAAGGAAAGCTACAAAGTCTATGTATTCATGCAATTTACATCCAAGCATGTGTGTGTATGTGTGTGTGCACAAGCATGTTTAGGGGAGACAGACAATAAACAAGTAGTTCAAATGAATAAAAACAATTTCAATTATGAGGTGTCTGCTATGTGAAAATGATGGTGTAATGAGATGGAGAGTGACTGAAAAGGGTGGCCATGAGTGGAAGTACGGTTATTTAAGATGATGTGGTCACCAAAGACCTTTCTCAGAAGGTCATATTTCAAGAATTGAATGAAGGCAATGATGTGAAGACCAAGGGGAGAGTGGTCCAGCCAGAGCGAAAAGCAAGTATAAAGGTCCTAGGTTAGAAATGAGCTTGTTAAAGGAGGCGGAGGCCAGGAGGTTTGGAGAATGAGAGAGGTACTGGTTGGAAAAAAAAGCAGGAAGAAGAAGTAGGCAGGAGTTAGACCATGTGGGGACAGAAATGACTCAATATGCTTGGTTAGGGCAAATATTAACAGTGATTTCATAAGATCAAATTTATTTGAATTAATTTTGAAATTAATTTTAAAATTAATTTAGAAATTAATTTTGAATTAATTTCTAGGTCATTATATCTGCTCTTCTATGTTATGATACTTATTGTAACAAACATTTGAGATATTTATTTGCAACATTTACTAGAAATATAACATTTAGCAAAACTGAGATTTGTTGTTTACAGTTTTATGATCCTATTTAAGCTTAAATAAGAAATGATAAGATTTTTACAATATATTTCAATGCTCCCCACCCTCTCTCACAGTACTTTATTCACAAAAGTTTGGAAAACAAAGGGGAAAAGCTACAATCACATAACACTAACAAATCACCTATTTTCAGTTATCTTTGCTCCTTCTCATATCTGTCCTCAAGCATACAGCATCATGATGTAGCTTTAATCATGGCAGAAATATGATTTTCCTTCACTGCTTTCAAAGTACATTTAGAGTAGGGTACTTATTATTTCGTAAGATTTGGTCATTGGCAAGAAGATTTCTTGGCAACTCTAAATAAGCCTGGCAAACCAGGTTCCATTGATCACTGCTTGCAATGATTTTCCCTCTCTCATTGACTCCGATCTCTATTTCTTATCAAAATTGGCCTTTCAGGGTAAAAAAGGACTTGAAGCAAAAAGTAATTTCTGATAAGCAGTAATGAGCCTGACTCCTTCTTATGAGGTTCCCTGGGTATAAAAATTAGATTCTAGGTAATTATAAATAATTTTTGAGAATTCACAGGAGGAGAATTCCTCCTTTTGGTTGACTGTCATTTGGTTGCAAATGAGAAGACACAGCTGTGGGATGGCTAATTAGAAGATTTTAACCTCACCTCACTATGTCTTAACAAAACCTAGAAAATAGACATTTTTCTTAGTCTTTATGTAAGATTTTAAAGCTCCCTGACATGGGGATTTGAATATAAGGATCTAGAGAGCTTAAAAGGTCAGTGGAGGAGTTAGTGGAATTGATTTTTCAAGGAATGGATTTTATTTCATAAATTCACGTGTTATTTAGAAAATTGAAGAAGGACCAAATACGTGCACTATTCCACTTTTTCCCCCAGATAGTTATCTCTGATATTGTCACAGAAATGAAATCCTTTTAAATAAAACCTAATAGAGTTTTCACAGAAATTATTAATAAAATTTAATATTGGTTTAAGTGGAAGGCTGTAGGGGAAAAAGGGAGAAAATCTATCATTTGTTTTGGGGTTATTTTACAAGTTTTTAAATTTATATATTTCCCCTTGCAGGTATCACAGGCATCTCAAAATTAGTACAGTCATTACAGAAGTCTTGATAGCCATGCTCACTATCCATTTGTTACTCCATGGGTCTTTCCTAGCCTCCTAAATCATGATGCATCCAGTGCGAAATCAAACTAGATCATACTTGATTCTCCTCTCTCAGAGCCTCCTTCAACTCCACCCACAGCCAAACCACCTGCAAGTCCTACAAAATATATCATAAGGCTGCAATCAAGGAGTTCCTGGACTGTATTCTCCTCTGGAGGCTCAACTGGAAAGAATCTGATTCCAAGCTTATTCGGTTCACAGAATTCATTTCTGTGCAGCTGTTTGACTGAGTGGGCTGGCTTTTTATTAACTATTGGCTATAGTCTACTCTCAGGTTGTAGTGGCCACCAGAATTTCCTAGAGGCTGTCTATATCCTCTTGCAACACAGGTTTTTTCAACATAGCCACTCATTTCATTAAGCATATAAGAAGAGTCTCCGGTTCAAGTCTGCTAAGACAGTTTTATATAACATTATGATGGGAGTTAGTCCTATCATCTTTACCATATAATATAATCTAAGTATAGGAATGACATCCCATAACCTTTGCCATATTTGTCTAGAAAACAAGTCAAAGGTCCCACCCACACTCAAGGGGAAGGAAAGACAGAAATCCCTGGGGCTTACCTCAGGGTCTGCCTGCTACATTTTAATTGATATCCTTTACCATAACTTTTTATTTTGTTGTTTGGGGCTCATATTCTTATTATTTCTTTTGCTTACTTTGATTTAAATTGTTCTTCCCCAGCCCCTTAGTTTCTTTAGGTGGAAACTTAGGCCATTGATTTTAGGCCATCCTTCTTTACTAGTAAAGGTGTTTTATGGCTATTAATTGTCCTCCAATCACTGTGATAACATCATCCTATTTTCATTTGTCTTGTTTTGATTTTCATTCAGTTAAAAATACATCCTAATTTCCTTTTTGATCTCTTCTTTGACACATGAGTTAATTAGAAGTGTGCTCTTTTGTTTCCAAATACATCAGATTTTCCAGATCTTTCTGTTATTGAATTCTAACTTAATTCTATTGTGATCAGGGAATATATTTAATATGTCTTGAATCCTTTTTAAATTAAAGAGGACTATTTTATGGTCAGAATATTGTCTATCTTCATAAATATCCCATAAGCACTTGAAAACAATCCTTCTATTATTGGGTAGAGACCTCTATAAATATGTTAGGTCAGATTAGTCAATAGAGTTAAGCCTTCTATGTCCTTATTTAATGTACATTTTCTATTATTTATTTAGAAAGGGTTGTTGAAATCTCCAATTTTCTTATTTCTATATTTGTGTTTCATGTTTTAGAAGCTCTGTTTTTAAGTGCAGAAATATTTAAAATTGTTATATTCTCCGGATGAATTGACCTCTTTGTCATTATGAAATGGTACTCTTTATCCCTGGTCATTTTCTTTTTCTAATATCAATGTAGCCACTCAGCTTTATTTTAAGTTGTGTTATCATGATATAACTTTTTGTATAATTTTACTTTTAACAAAAAATTTTTTTAAGATTTTATTTATTTATTTGACAGATCACAAGTAGGCAGAGAGGTAGGCAGAGAGAGAGGGGGAAGCAGGCTTCCTGCTGAGCAGAGAGCCCGATGCGGGACTTGATCCCAGGACCCTGAGATCATGACCTGAGCTGAAGTCAGCGGCTTGACCCACTGAGCCACCCAGGTGCCCTCAAATTTATGTTTTTATATTTTAAGTAAATTTCTTATTTTTTTACAGGCAGCATATATTGGATCATGCTTTTTTCTTCAACCTGATGATCTCTCATTGTTAATCAGGTGTTTAAACCATTCACATTTAATGTAATTATTGGTATCATCTCATTTAAATCTACCATGCTTATCTTTGTTTTATATGTATCCCATCTCTTCTTTATTCCCTTTCTCCCTTTGTCATGGAATGAATGTGTCTCCTCTACCAAATTCATATTAAAACCTTAACACATGATGTGATGGTATTTGGAGATAGGGCCTTTGGGAGACATAGTTAGATGAAGTCATGAAGACGCGACTCTTATGAGGGGACTTTTAAGGTGGCCTTTAATAAGGAAAGGAAGAAAGAGAGATCTCCTACCCCCTCTCTACATGCTCACACAAATGAAAGGACATGTGAGGACATAGCAAGTAGGTAGCTATCTTAAAGCCAGGAAGAGAAACTCTCACCAGAAACCAGGCATTGGCTGGCTTCTTGATCTTGGACTTCCCAGCTTTCAGAACTGTGAGAAATAAATTTCTGCTGTTTAAGCCCCCAGTCTATAATATTTTGTTATAGCATCCTGAGCAGACTAAGATGTCCCTTTTTCCTGCTTTCTTTTAGATTACTTGAATATATTTTAAAACTATTCTACACTAAACACATGAGTGGCTTATTAGCTTTACCTCTTTTTTTTTTTTTTACAGTGGCTGCTTTAAAGGATTATAGTATATACATCTTTAAATTACAGAACTTCAAGTAACGTTATGCCATTTCCTGCAGAGTGTGAGACCACTACAACAGTATACACCCATTTCTCCTCTCTCATTCTTTCACTATTCTTGTCATACATGTTAATACCACAGATATTATAAAATCCCTCAATATGTCATGGTTATTTTTGCTTTAAATAATCAATTATATTTTAAAGATAATTTTTTAAAAATAAGAAAAAATATTTTAATATATGCCTACAGGTTTACCATTTTCAGTCCTCTTCATTACTTTGTGTAGATTTAGATTTCAGTTTTTTTCTGAGGGTGTTTATTTTGGTTTTTGTATTTGAGAGATATTCCTGGTGAGCATACATTTTAGGCTGACAATTTTGTTCTTTTAGTACCTTGCTTTTCTGTCTGGCCTGCATTGTTTCCAGAGAGAAGTCTGCAATCATTCTTACCTTTTATGCCTCTGTATGGACTGTGCCTTTGGCTACCTTTAAGATTTTCTTTTTAATACTTACTGGTTTTGGCCATTTGATTATATTCGTTGGTGTACTAGTCATGTTTTTATGCCTGGGATTTATTGAGTTTCTTGGATCTCTGGGTTTATATTTTTCATCAGATTTATTAATTCCTCACCTTTATTTCCTCGAATATTTTTCTATGCCCGTCTCTTTTTTGAGGACAATGACAAATATATTAATCTGACTGAAATTTTTCTACACTTCACTGATATTGTTTATTTTTCATTTTTCAGCTTTTCTTCTTCTCTGTGTTTCATTGTGGTTATTGTCTACTGCCATGTCTTCAAATTCACTAACCTCTTCTTTCACAGTGTCCAACCTATCGATAACCTCATCCTCCACTTTTAAATCTCAAGTATTTTTGTTAATCTCTATGGTTTATTAGGGTCTTTCTAAATATCTTCTATGTCTTTCCTTAATGTGTTCGTGCTTTTTTTTTTTTTGGTGTTTTTTTTTTTTTTTTGAGCATATGGAATATATTTTTAATATCCTTATATGCTAATTCTTACAGCTGGGTCATTTCTGTCTTTTTGTTTTGGTTAATATTTTCTTTTATACTGGGAGTATTTTCTTTCTTCTTTGCATGTCTGAGAAAATTTTTATTGGATGCTTAATATGTGAATTTTATATTTTTGGATGCTGGATATTTGTATATTCTTTTTCAGATATTTGAGCTTCATTCTGAGACTCAAACAAATTACTTGATGAGATTTTCAAGGATTATCTATAAACTTTGATGTAGAAAATCAGAGTAGTCTTTAGTTTAGAGCTAATTTTTCACTGCTATTAAGGCAATACAATTCTGAGTACTCTACTCAATGCCCCACGTATTACAAGGTTGTTCCATTCTGTCTGGAAGGAACAAAAATTTTAACAAGCCCTGTATAATCTTTTGTGTCTGTTTCACCTGATCTTTTATAGGTTTCCTCTCCAAATGGAGTGATTTCATCACATCCTTGTGCTGAGCAGAACACAGCACAAGACTTAAGGAGAACACTTTGGAGATCTTTAAAATCCTCTCTCTATGCAACTCTCTCCTCTCCAGTACTCTGCCTTGCAAATTCTTGCCTCTTTGGCCTCCCTGAATTCTCAATTCGATCTCCTCAGTTCAAGGAAACTACTGGGATCAGTTACAGCCCCTTCCTGGAAACTCTTGAGGCAGTAAGCTGAGACCATCATAGGGCTTGCATCATTTTTTTTTTTTAAACTTCCCATAGGTATCATTGTCTTATACTGCCTATTACTCAATATCTTAAAACTGATTTTTTAAATAGGCTGTCTATTTTTTTCATTGTTTAAGGTAGGTGAATAATGTAGTCTTTGTCCCTCATTATCACTAGAAGTGGTAATGTGCAGGGATCCTTTATCTTTTTATTTTGTGACATGGCTTCTATTGGCAGTCTGGTGGAATCTGTGTACACTTCTCAGAATATTGTTATTAAATTCATATAACCATAGCAAAGGAAACCAATTATCCTGAAATACATTTATCAAAATATTTTCAAAAAAATTGTGTTACTGTAATATATGTGCTTCTTTATTAAAACATTTAAAAATTCTAGCAGCAGGTCTAATAATTACCAAATCTGAAGCAATGTTGAGCATAAATAATATTTCCAGATACCTGCAGCAACTGTATGTATTATGAAAATATTTTTCATTTCTATTGGTGACAAAAAGAATTGCTAATGTAACTCAGATTTGGATCCTGCATTCATAATAGAAGGAATGTTAAATTTTAGTTAGAGTTAGTGAAATTAGAGATGCATTTCTTTCTTTTTTTTTTCTTATCCATATTAATGGGCCTCTGCATTGTCCATGAACATCACAGAAGTCTACGGACCCTATGATAAGAAATGCCACCCAATTCTTTGATTTTGGGAAGTAGTCATGGCAAAATTTGCTGTCTCCAACACCCTTGGTTTCTCAAGCTTGCTGCTAGTTCTATATTGTCAATGTTATTGATGTCCTAATGAACAATAAGATTAAATGGGATCATAGACAAAGCACTTACTATTGTACATGGCACCCAGTAAGCCTACAATAACCCCAATAACATTAGCTATTAATCATCATCACCATCTTTATCATGATGGGAGGGACCACTTCTGTGGCAAGGAACAGGCCAAAGTATATATAATGTGAAGGGCCCCTCTTAAGGAAAATCAATAAAATATTTTCTTTTCACCAATTTTATGAAAACTTATGGTTATGTAAATGCACTACTAGGGTCTCTCCCTATTCACAGAAATACAAATAAAAGGGTGGCATAAAAGGAGACTGAGGTAAATAAAAATCGTATCATATAAACATCAGCATGTCCCAGGTTTAAATAAGAGAATCGAAAACTGTGTATGCATGTGTGTGTGCACACACCTGCATGGCAGGACAATGAGCTCTTGCTATGAATGCATCCTCAAACCCTATCTCAAGATAGCTCACTGCTTTCTTGCTGGGTATTCTTCATATATAGTCTTCATATATCTTTTCATATATGACAAGCAGTCCTTATGAACAGAGATCTATCTACTACCCCAGAAATTTGCTTAGCAAAAAGTGTTCAATGCACATTTGTGAAATGAAGATTATATTCTGGTACCAGGAATAAAACCAGGGAACAACAAATGACAAGTTGAAAAATAACCTTAGAAATTAAGCTACTTGCAGGAAAAAAGGCTACTTCATTATAAGGATCATTAATGGGCAAGAACTCAGTTACCAAAACTAGACCATAAGCTCTTGAGGTGTATTATAAAGCTTCAAGAAGGCAGGGATTCATAGCCTTTGATTCATATCTGAATCATACTACTAAAGATCCTAGTATGTAACTACCATGCTCTCTATAAATGCTCATTGAATGCATGAAAAAGCTATACTGTTTTAAACTGTGTGTTCTCCACTGACTGCATCACAGATCTTGCATTACTTAGAGCGTTAGTTGGGTAGCAGCAAGCTTTTGCTCATTTGTGAGCAAAATGACTGGGATGTCAGATACTCGTGACCAAAGAGATCCTCAATAGGGTATGATCTCTGTAAAGAGCATGGCTCTCTGGATTTCATCTGAGGAGGCTCCTATTTCCAACACGTGTTTGTTTAGGATCACACTACTTACAGCTTCATCTGCAATAGTGTTCAAGTTTGTGTATGGCTTGTCAGAAATTCTGGCCACAGGATGGGACTTGCATTGGGCTCTTGATCCCCCTCCTATGCCATCTTTTTGAAAAGAATTGTTAGAAGTGGTTTCTGTGATAAAGCGAGATGTTTTGAAATACATCAAACCAGTGACATTTGATTCTTCCTCTTTGTGAAGTGGGGCTATTTGTTTTAGTTCATGGAATAAAACCAAATACTTGTAGACGTGCCATTCTACTTAATATCGGACTCTTCTCTGAGCATGAAACAGAGAGAGGCCCTAAATACCATTCCCAGCTCTTTCCTCTCAGTAGGATACAAAGCTTTTGTGCACATAATGAACTCAGATATTTTAATAGCTGATTTGTACCCTTCAGGCCACTGTTGTCATAACCTCTACTGACTCACTGTAATTATTATGTGGACTTAGCATTGTTGATTTATTTTTTTTCATATCTGTTCCCAAAGCAATAGAAATTACCACTTCCGTTTAAAACACATTTGTTGAAATGGTGCTTTTCTTCTAAAGGGCATTTAAGTCATTTTTATTTAAAATAAATTAATTAAATTTATCTTCTTCATTTGCCTCTACATGACCTTTTGGGAACTTGGAAATTAAATTTTCTCCCAATATTTTACTTTCCAACTTGGCAAACATTGACGTTGTTTTAGATTCTGAGCAAAGTTGAAAAAGCACAGATTTCTTTTCAAAATCACTTCAAGTTTAAAACAAGAAATGATAACAAATCTGGAAATTTGCCTGCTGTAGTATAAGCTTTACTTTTTCTTTTTTAAATAAATTACAAAGAAGGAATTATGAATGTAAAAAATAATGAGATCATTAAAAAATCAACTAGAACAAACAAAAGCCACCCATGAGAATGATTTCAACTGTAAATACTCATTTTAAAAATTTAAAAGTGTCCATATGTCATTTAGTAAATATTATTCGATGTTGATAAACCTAATAAATTACTGAACAGAAATTTAAATCATCTATTTTTGAGTAGACCAAATAAAAATTACTAATGGTAATAACCTAAGTAACCACTTCCAAAATATACCAAAATACAGAATAGATCAAACTATTTGCTATTTATAACTTAAAATACTTTTTCATTTTTGATCGCATAATCATGTAATAAAACTCTTCCAGGAGCTTTAAGAAATATTTTAAAAATTTTTAAAAAACTTTCTTATTAATGTTTAAAAATGAAGATTCATTTTCCTTAAAATGTCGGTATTTTCTTAAATGAAAGAAGAAGAATGTTTATTATTGACTAATTGCACACTATAAAAGCACTAATTACATATAATTTTATGATTCATCTCCTGAAGAGGTAGTAAAACAGGTATTTCTTACACCTCCACTTAAAGACATAAAGCTCAGAAAAGTGAACTCCCAAATCATACAGGGGCTAAGTGTCAAAGCTGGGGCTTGCATATAAGTCATCTGACTTTGAATCCAGTTTTTAACTAATCAAGAAACACATCCTTCCCCAATCCCTTCAAAAGCAATTTGGCAATTGTCTTATATATTATTGGGTGACATTGACCAGCTCCATTCTTTCATTTGCTTCAGCACTGCTATCATCAATAGGTATTTTTTTAACATAGCGCTTGTTGCTATGGAGAATTCAGAGAAGAAAAAAGAGAAAGCCATGGCCAGGCCTTCAGGATCTGAGTGGTAATAAGGGAGCAAGCTAGGATAGGTAGTAGTGACAGAGGGTCTATGTGTGCATAAAACAAGGGCACCAATTCTAAGTCCTAGTGGCCTTTGCAAAAAGAAGTCATCAGTTGGACACTGGGGTGAATAGCAAACAGTTCAATTTTTGATTTTGGTCTTAAGTCAACTATACTGAGGTATAATTTACATACAATAAAATGTATCTGCTTTCCATATACCATTCAATGACCATCACAGTCAAGTCCAAGAGCACTTCCATCACCCTCACAAGTTCCCCACCAGCTTTTCTATAGGCAATCCCTCCTCCCACTCTTGGCCTCATACCATTTATCTGATAGAATTTTCAAAATCTAAAGAGTAGAGAGGGTAAGGGCAACAGTGAGAACACAGGGAGGACTTAAATCAGATGAACTTCCAAACTCTTAGAATTCCAGGTCCCACGTCTAAATTAAATGTTCAAGCAAGGAAGGAGAAATGAGTTGGGTTTGTGGGGGGGAGGGGCAGCCACCTGATTCCCATTAACTCTATTCTGTTCCAGCAATCTTTTCCCAGCTTCTCACCATTGTATCACAACCCAGGCCCATCCACGCATACATTTATAGAATGAAAATGATACCTGCAGAGCCCTGCTGTATTAAGGAGCTGCAAGCTGGACCTCACTGGTAGCTCCAACAGCATCCTATGTTCATGAATCCTAGCCAAGACTCTGATCAAGTACTTCTTAAACATCAGGGGATCGAAGACATATATCTAAGGAAGCTTTTGATATTCTCCTTGGTAACATGCACTTTGGCATACAATTTTCCCTTCAATCTTTTGATAACCATGCATTTTTCTGTACCTTCGTGATTTGAGCAGACCAGGAACAAATATCTCACTCTGTGCAAAAAGAATCAGGAGAGTCTCTGCATCACCACTTGTAAGTGCTTCATTAGCATTTTCTCTGAAAAGCATTTTTTGGGGGGACGTGCTTTTATAACGCTTATCTTTCCTTGTGTTGAAGGTGGAGGCATCCCACTACTTTGCAAAAGGAAATAAGGTTCTGAAGACTTGTGGGGTTAGGAAGTAATGTGTGGCTTGTCAGGAAGAGATGCAGCAAAAGGTGGAGAGAACACAAGACATTCCACGGTTCCTCTTAGCCTTGTTTTCCCCCAGTAGATATGGGCCTATTGTTGAGAAGGTCACCAACCTTGCTGGGTATCCCCAGTATGCTCATATTTCAACTGAGAAGGCACTGGATTAGATAATGCCTTTGGGCTCAGTATTCTAAGATTCAATATTGCCTTCCCTTATATCATACTACCTTTTCTCTTTTATAATTCTTATAAACTAGGCTGGACACTTGAGGTCATCTTAAAAAACATCCAGCACACACAGACAAGCATCCAGACATCTGAAAAGCCCATAAAGGTGTGAAGTGATCTGGAATGTACATGGCCAGGAGGAGGCAGTTTCTGAGGACAGAACTTACCTCCTCTAAGACATTCTCTCACAGAGGATCCCTTCCAGGGAACTCACAGTAAAACGGTGATCTGCTTTAGGGACCAACTGTCTGTAAACACACTAACAAAATGACACTGACAGGCATAGGAATATCTGTGATGAGCATATTGGGGTGGATGGGTGGCAGCTATCATTCCACAAATCATCTAGCGCATCATATAAATACGTATATCTTGAATGAATGCACGAAAAGAAGGAAATTATGTTGTGTAATCTGGGCACAGCAAGGCGAACAGGGGCTGAATGAGTTAGATATTTGGGGTTCTTTTATTTGGGGTTATCTCGTTTATTAAATGTGCATTTAAGATCAGCCTGTCTTGGGAGGTTCTTTGCCTGTGCAATCAGCAATGAATTTGTTCTACTTGCTTCATGTCTAATCCTATTCTTAAAAGACAATTAAAACAGTGCTAAACAGTCCCCTATGCTCAAGAGGTCAGCCACTCCTCAAAGCAACTTTCTCTGGGTTGGTAGTTTTAGAAACTGTGATGTGTCTCTTGGAGTTTCCCTAATTCTTTGTAATATTTTTAAAATAAGTACTCTGGGACAGCTAAACACATAACTTGTCATCTAAATATGTATTCAGAGACTTCTAATACATATTATAAATATGTATTTAGGGATTTTCTTACAAGGAATAAAGAGCTTTATAATAACTCCTTTGGAAAAATTGTGCTCTATTGTATTATATGTGTTCCTTCTCTTAAAAAATTCATGCTATTTCCCTGATAGACCAGAATGTATGATAAAAGACAGTAACAAGACACTGTCAGGGAGGCATGGAGAATCTCAAATTCCACATGTGATGCGAAGCCCCATTCTTCATGAAGGACGAGGTATGTGGTGAGTATACTTTGTTTTCCTTATAAATAATGCAATGCAGTTGCTCACATGTCAGCCCATAAATGGGCAAACACAATGCACATGACCTGGGTCAGCCAGGTTCAAGGCAATCTGTAAGCAGAAGCCTGCCCACGATTCTAGGAGGGAGACAGAACCTGCCTTTTTAGGCAGATGGCTAAATGCAATGAATTGTTCTGTAGGATCCTGCAACGCTTTCTCCAGTCAGATCCTTTTGGCTCTGGGTACATATACCTTACTATTATTTAGTGCAATGGAAATTGCATTTTTTATTATGTACTCCATTAGTAAAATATTGTTATAAGTATATCTCTAGTATATGTATATTCAACAACTCATATACTATGTATATTGAATTATAGTAAAGCTTAATCTATGCTTTATTTTTAAATAATACATGAATATGAGTGCTGACATTTTTCTCCACTCCTCAATAAATTACCAGGTTCTTGGTTTTGGAGAATCAGCTCAAATTAAGAAGCATCTTCACAGGAAGTATGTCTTGTCTAGACCTTTCTTCATGACATTCTCTTCAAAACATGCAGAGAAGGGAGTCAAAGGCTGCACATGTCAGCAATTCTCTTTGACCACAAGAGAAGCAATGAGTGGGGCAGAGGGTGAGTTTTCATCTGCTTATTTCTTAGATTCTGGATGGACAAAGCAACATGACCCCCTGTGAGATTAGGCCAGAGTGGAAAGAGAAAAAGGTTTGCCATGTCTCTCTGTTTGCGCCACTAGCAGAAGTTATCCCATGACAAACGTAAAGACTCTTGTGTTCTCCCTGGAAAAAGATATCTTCTACAGACAACACAAGTCTCTCCACAGTGATTATCCTTTAAAGCAAGGCTCTTCCTTCAGTTCTAGTTGTTTTTCTCTGTAAACTTTTCCCTTCTTTGGTATCCATATTAAGTACCCAGAGTCCTCATTTCTTTCTCCTCACAACAGTGAGGCTATGCTACTGAGAAAATATTGTGATTAACAGATTTCATCTCCTTTTTATTTAACAAATGTTATTGACCTCCAACAGTCTTTCAGGTTGAGAAACAAGTTACCGATGAGGTACTACTCCTTCAAGAACTACTTGCTTAAAGAGTGTGCCCCATTGCTAATGGTTTAGATGTCAGTAACCAGCTCTCCTGAGCATTACTGAGCCATGCCACATACCACTCTGCCTCCCAGAGCAGCCACCACCTGCAGCCTGGCCAGTCAGCTGACTCAGCTAATACACAGATTATTTTTAATCGAAAAGAGCCAGCTCTTCTCCATTTTTTAGCCACACAGGTATAAACAAAAGATCATGGCCCAGCATTCATGACACAGTGGAATTAATACCTGGGTTTGAGATCTGTGGAAAGGAGTACAGAATGATGGAAGGGTGTTATGGTGAATAAGAGAAGTACAAAACAATTTCAGCAAGGCAGATGAAGCTAATGTTAGTACATCTATGGCAAGTGTACCTTATGTCACCTCCGAAAATGCAGTATAGTTGGGTGGATTTCTTGTTTCTCTGAGAGTGCCTTCTAGTTCTATACCCACGCTGGGAGGGCAACATTGGGCACATTCTTTAGGAGATGGAAATGTTCCATATAGTTTAGAAAGGATAGGTATGGGATCTACCTTAAACTGCATACTGGCTTTAAGATCCAGATAAATTGCCAGGTCATTAATTCCTCAAACTCATTAAGAGCTTCTCTGGACCATGAACAGTATCAGAGGCCTAAAGCAAACAGGGCACAAGCTCTGCCTACAAGGAGCGTGCAGTAATTTAGGGGCAACAGAAATTAAGGTGATAGTAATAGAGAAAGAAGTGTAATAGCAAGTGTATGGCATATTCAGTAGAGGCAAACATGAAAAAGAAAACAATTATGCTAGATGAGAATACTTCATAAAGAAAAGGCTGATAGAGCTGAGAGGGTCTTGAAAAATGAATGCAGTGCCAGCATGTTAACTGGGGTAAGATGTTCCACTGGAGGAAACAACTTGACAAATAGCATGACATAAATGGAGAACTGTATGTAGGTCCATATGGTTACAGCATGGGGTGTCTATGGGGATACGGCTGGTGAAAGAAGACAGGCATGTAGACAAGGAAATGATCATGGAAGACTTTGTGTGTCACGCTGAGATTTCTGGAATTTATCCTGTATGCAAGTGGGAATTATTGAAAGTTTTCAAGAAAGGAAATGCATTTTGGAATGGATTGGGCCTGTTGAATTCCTTATCACTTTGCTGAGTATTTCAAAATAGGAGTTCTCAAATTCACTACAATACACATGACTTATTTCCACTTGTAGTTTGCTTCTATGAAACATTTTACGTAAGGTAGACAATGTTATGTTTAATTTCTGACACACTAGCTATACCTCCATTGTTTTCTGGCCACCGTCATTAGCCAACAAAAAGAAATAAGCAGCATCCAAATCAACAAGGAAGAAGTCAAACTTTCACTACTTGCAGATGACATGATACCATATATAGAAATCCTAAAAGACTCTACCAAGAAACCAATAAATGGATACAGTAAATCAAAGAATACTAAATCAATGTACGGAAACTTGTTGCATTTTTACATACTAATAGTGAAGCTGCAGAATGGGAAATTAAGAAAACAACCCCATTTATAGTTGCACTAAAAATAATATGATACCTAGGAATAAACTTAACTGGAGAGGTGAAAGACCTGTACTCTGATAACTATAAAATGCTGATGAAAGAAATTGAAGATGACACAAACATATGGAAAAACATTCCATGTTCATGGATAGGAAGAAGAAATATTGTTCAAATGTCTGTGCTACCCAAAGAAATCTACACATTTAAAGCAATCCATACCAAAATACCAATAGCATTTTTCACAGAGGTAGAACAAACAGTCCTAAAATTTATATGGAACCACAGAACACCCTGAATACCCAAAGCAATCTTGATAAAGAAAAGCTAAGCTGGAGGCATCACAGTTCCTGACTTCAGGTTATATTACAAAACTATAGTAATCAAAACAGTATGATACTGGCACAAAAATCAGCATATAGGTCAATAGAACAGAAGAGAAAGTCCAGAAATAGGCTGTAATTATATGATCAATTAATCTTCCACACAGAAGGAAAGAATATCCAGTGGGAAAAAGAGTCTCTTCAATAAATGGTGCTGGGAAAACTGGACAGCAACATGGAAAAGAATGAAATTAGACCACTTTCTCACACCATACACAAAAATAAATTCAAATGGATTAAAGACCTGAATGTGAGACTTGAACCATTAAAATCCTAAAGAGAACAGAGGCTCCTTAAGCCTCTGTTTAAGGAACAGAGGTTTCCTTAAAACAAAAGCAAAAATGAGCTATGGGAACTTCATCAAAATAAAAAGCTTCTGAACACCAAAAGAAACAATTAACAAAACTAAAAAGCAACCTATGGAATGGAAGAAGATATTTCCAAATGACATATCAGAGAAAGGGCTAGCATCCAAAATATAGGAAGGACTTATAAAACTCAATATCCCAAGACAAATAATTCAATTAAAAATGGACAGAAGACATGGACAAACATTTCTCCAAATGTTTGGAGACATACAGATGACCAACAGACACATGAAAATATGCTCATCATCACTTATAAACAAGGAAATGCAAATCAAAACTCCAATGAGATATCACCGCACACCTGTCATAATGGCTAAAATGAAAAAACATAAGAAACAACAAGTGTTGGCAAGGATGTGGAGAAAGAGGGGCCCTCTTGCACTGTTGGGAATGCAAACTGGTGCAGACACTGTGGAAAACAGTATGGAGGCTCCTCAAAAAGTTAAAAATAGAACTACCCTACAATCTAGCAATCACACTACTGAGCATTTACTCAACAATACAAAAACACTAATTCAAAGGGATACATGCATTATTTACAATAGCTAAATCATGGAAGCAGCCCAACTGTCTATTGATTGATGAATGGATAAAGAAGAAATATTCTATGTCTACAATGGAGTATTAATTCAGCCATAAAAAAGAAAGAGATCTTCCTATTTGCAACAACATGGATGGAAGAAAAGAGTATAATACTCAGTGAAGTAAGCCAGTCAAAGAGAGACAAAGACCATATGATTTCACTCACATGTAAAATTTAAGAAACAAAATAAATGAGCAAAGGGAAAAAGAGGGAGAGACAAATCAAGAAACAGACCCTTGATTGCAGGGAACAAACTGATTGTTATCAGAGGGAATGGGGTGGGGAGATGGGTTATGTAGGTGATGCGGATTAAGGGTGAATTTGTTGTGATAAGCACTAGGTGATGTAAGAAAATGTATACCTGAAACCAATATAACACTATATGGCAACTAGTCAATTAAAGAAAAACTTAAAAAAATAAATCTAATAAAAATTTTAAAGAAACAAAAAGAAAAATAAGTCTAAACACCCACTTTGCTAACTAAAGAATTGGAATATATGCACAATTTATATTGTCTATATGTACAAATTAGTAATGCAATTAGAGATAATACATTCACTAACACAAATACACTCATGTTTGTGTCAGGGATCCACATAGAAAAGGCATCCCACACACACCCCCAGTGGTATAGGCCAGCATCCCACAAGGTTAGTGGTTTTTCCTCCCAGACCATCCTCACAGTGGCCAAGGAGGAGTCAGCCCCTCTCCTGGAAGTGAAGAGTGCTCCAGCAGGGTTTGGGGGGACAGTGTGCCAGTGAGAAGTACACCATCAAGGTTGATCCTCAAGATGCAGGTAGACAGTATCAAGAGCAGAGAGTAGGAGAAGAATGGAGGAAATCTTCATGTAGGAAGGAAAACATCTGTGCATGATAATTTATTTTCTCTTGTACAAGGATTGTATATTTCCCTTTAGTGTTAGGGAAGTGGTCATTCTTTGTGACTCCAAAGTACTCCTATGCTCAACGAGCACCCCCTTAGTCCTCTGTCATGATATAACTTGTATCCCAGGTGAGCCACCTCCCCCTTGGAATATGATCTTTTGAATATAAAAGAATATAATTCTTTTGAAAGAAGTGATATTTGTCATGTATATGGAGCTTGAAGAGAGGACACAAATACATGCTTAGGGGGAGAAGGACGTGTCTTGAATTCTAAAATGCCATCTGTTTTTTTTTTTTTTTAAGTTGCAAATTTGAGCCAAAATAGTAAAAATTAAAAAGTGCTGGAAACAATCTAAATAGCCTACAAAAGGAAAACGGCTCAGTAATAGGTAACACGTGGAAAGGAGTATTATGCAGCTGTTGAATTAGTGCTCAGGAAATTAGTACTAGTCACTCAGTACTACGCTAAATGAACAAGTGTAGAATACAAACTAATGTACACTATAACTACCAACACATGAAATAGACACAGGTATGGTTAAACCCTGAGCTTAACATGAACATGTTATAATGAAAAGAGTTGACATATTACTGCAGTAGAGAGACGAGTTTTACTTACTTTCCCTTTTTTCTATTTTCCGTAAGTTGTCTTTAGTGAGAACATCAGAACATAATATTATGAAAATTGCATAAAAATTATATTTTAAAAATCTGTGATACAAACAGGACTTTGATGTATCATAAATTTATACTTTCCCAACAAATAAACTAGTTCAGCTCCTTCCGGAGACAACTAAGCATTTGACCCATTATCCATGTGACAATATGTAGTTGTTATATTTACTCAAAGAAATGAGGATGGAACAAGGATCTTAATGTCATGAAACAAACTGAGGGTTGCTGGGGGGTAGGGGAAGAGGGAGAGGGTGGCTGGGTGATGGACACTGGGGAGCGTATGTGCTATGAGATGTGTAAGCCTGATGATTCACAGACCTGTACTCTGGGGGAAAATGATACAATATATGTTAATTAAAAACAAAAAAAGAAATGAGGATGGAGAAGCAGCCTTCCATCCTTGAAAGCTTATCCTGGGTATCAGAGGAGTTCAAGGCAATCAGCTAACCCAATACTTCACTTAACTGCTACTTTAATGAAAGCTTATATATCCCATCTCCATTGACAAGCCATCCTTACTCATTCCAGCTAATGTGAACTTTCTCCTTTTTGAACATCCACAGTCCGTCCATACTATTTATATGAAGGTCAGAATCTACTTTGAATTGTTAATAAGTAAGTGTGTGTGTGTGTGTGTGTGTGTTAATTAAAAAGTCCATATAGAACTACCCTATGACCCAGCAATTGCACTACTGGGTATTTACCCTAAAGATACAAACATAGTGATCCGAAGGGGAACGTGTACCCGAATGTTTATAGCAGCAATGTCTACAATAGCCAAACTATGGAAAGAACCTAGATGTCCATCAACAGATGAATGGATAAAGAAGATGTGGTATATATACACAATGGAATACTATGCAGCCATCAAAAGAAATGAAATCTTGCCATTTGCGACGACGTGGATGGAACTAGAGCGTATCATGCTTAGTGAAATAATTAAGTCGGAGAAAGACAACTATCATATGATCTCCCTGATATGAGGACATGGAGAAGCAACATGGGGGGTTAGGGGGATAGGAGAAGAATAAATGAAACAAGATGGGATTGGGAGGAAGACAAACCATAAATGACTCTTAATCTCACAAAACAAACTGGGGGTTGCTGGGAGGAGGTGGGATTGGGAGAGGGGGAGGGGGTTATGGACATTGGGGAGGGTATGTGTTATTGTGAGTGCTGTGAAGTGTGTAAACCTGGCGATTCACAGACCTGTACCCCTGGGGATAAAAATACATTATATGTTTATTAAAAAAAAAAAATTTGGAAGGGGAGGCGAACCATAAGAGACTATGGACTCTGAAAAACAACCTGAGGGTTTTGAAGGGTCAGGGGTGGGAGGTTGGGGGAACAGGTGGTGGGTAATAGGGAGGGCACGTTTTGCATGGAGCACTGGGTGTTGTGCAAAAACAATGAATACTGTTACGCTGAAAAAATAAATAAAATGGAAAGAAAAAAAAAAGTCCATGAGATTTTATTTTGTTATTTTCCTCTGAATTTCTCCTCAGTGTCCTGCACGTAACAAATAGGCATAAGGTAAAATGTTGAAGATACAGTCATTGATACACAAGACAGCAGCATACTCAGTCACATTTTAGCCAGGTGCAGATCACTTTCAGAAAAACAGTGTGGCTGACTCTAAGAGGTTACGTGAGCCTCAGGTGGGATTCTGACCATATCTCAGAGACACTGCGCTGTCCTCTAGACCATCCATTTGTTTGTCATCATTATCTACTCCCTTTGCACCCACTTTGGTCTAGAAATGATGGGTTATCAGTAAAAGATAATGTTCTCACATGTCCTGAGAAGACAAATTTCCATGGTAAGTAGCCATTACTAATTAATTTCCCAAAACTACCTGATGTGTGAGTGCACCCTTTTACCTTCAAAACACTGAGGACTTCCAGGGCATCTGGGTGGCTCTGTGGGCTAAAGCCTCTGCCTTCAACTCAGATCATGATCCCAGGGTCCTAGGATGGAGCCCCACATTGGGCTCTCTGCTCAGCGGGGAGCCTGCTTCCACCCCCCACCTCTCTCTCCCTATCTGCCTACTTGTGATCTCTGTCAAATAAATAAATAAAAAAAACCTTAAAAAAATGAAACAAGATGGGATCAGGAGGGAGACAAACCGTAAGTGACTCTTAATCTCACAGAACAAACTGAGGGTTGCTGGGGGGGGTGGGGGGAGGGAGAGGGGGGTGGAGTTATGGACATTGGGGAGGGTATGTGCTATGGTGAGTGCTGTGAAGTGTGTAAACCTGGTGATTCACAGACCTGTACCCCTGGGGATAAAAATACATTACATGTTTATAAAAAAAACTAAAAAATAAATTAAAAAAACAAACAAACTGAGGGACTTCCACAGTTGCTAACATTTAGTGATTATCTTGATAGGGAACCTCTTCCAGAGTATTATTTAAGAGCTTATGTTAATATTTTCTCAGTGACGGGGGCGCCTGGGTGGTTCAGTAGGTTAAAGCCTCTGCCTTCAGCTCAGATCATGATCCTAGGGTCCTGGGATGGAGCCCTTCATCCGTCTCTCTGCTCGACGGGGAGCCTGCTTCCCCCTCTCTCTCTGCCAGTCTCTCTGCCAACTTGTGATCTGTGTCAAATAAATAAATAAAATCTTTAAAAAATATTTTCTCCATGTCCTCAACATGGGGGGTAGGGGGATAGGAGAAGAATAAATGAAACAAGATGGGATTGGGAGGGAGACAAACCATAAATGACTCTTAATCTCACAAAACAAACTGGGGGTTGCTGGGGGGAGGTGGGATTGGGAGAGGGGGAGCGGGCTATGGACATTGGGGAGGGGAGGCGAACCATAAGAGACTATGGACTCTGAAAAACAACCTGAGGGTTTTGAAGGGTCAGGGGTGGGAGGTTGGGGGAACAGGTGGTGGGTGATGGGGAGGGCACGTTTTGCATGGAGCACTGGGTGTTGTGCAAAAAGAATGAATACTGTTACGCTGAAAAAATTAATAAAAAGGGAAAAAAATATTTTCTCAGTGTTTTCCAGTTATTTATTACTGTATAAAAAATCACCCCAAAACTCAGAGGGTCAAAATAGTAGTAATTTTATTATCTCCCCTGGATTTGGGAAGGCTCAGCTGGGAGGTTCCATCTGGGTCTCTTGTGATCCTGCAGTCAGATGGTGAGTAGACCCAAGGCAGCAGGAGCTATAGCAGCTAGGAGCTGGTTTGGCATCTCTCTGTTCATGCATTTTCAAGACCTCTCCTTGTGGTCACTCCACAAGGGCTAGTTTGGGCTTCCTCATACTATAGTGACTTTAAAGCAGACTATATGAATGGTAACTCTGTAAAAGAGTTAATTCCACTGAGCAAAGTGAAAACCTTTACACCCAAGTCTCAAAGTCATTTTGAACTGATCTCTATTGCACAACATAATAGCTTGATAAGTTTCAAGAGGAGGGAATACAACACAGACTCCACATCTCAAAGGGAAGAACATAGGGGTGGGAGATAGTGTTGTGACCATCTTTGGAAATGCCATTGCTACAAGGTGGTAAATATATCATTGCATTCCATGTGGTTAGCAATCATTTCAATTGACTGAATTGGAATGCAGTTTCTACCATCACTGGTTTAAAAAAAAAAAGATAATTTTCTAGTCAGTGCACTCTGTAACTACTGCTGGTTAGAGTGGGAATAGCTTTCCTGCTTTGGTTCTGGAGATTGCTACTCAGGACACACACCTATGACTTGGAAGAAAGGAGCAATAAGTAATAACTTTAGTCCATTTGGAATTCCTAGTGTTACAGGGTTTTAGAGTCCTGCTGTGTCTCATCAGTGTTTTCCCTGTTTCATAGCAAAGTTTCTGTTTTGTTTTGTTTTGTTTTTATACAGAGAATCAACACCCAAAAGAAATGATTCCTGTGTTGCAGTGGAGGTCTATGGCAAATACACTTCCTTTCCTGCCATTTCTGATGTGGCCAATAACACTAATATAGACCTCTGTAGCACTTTTCCACCCTGGAAGGTGGCTCTTAACACAAACAATGTCAACTTATAATATTTAAAACTTTAAACAACAGAAACAGATGTTTCCTTATAATACAGCTATCTAGGGCAGGTGTTACTCTCCTTTGAACAATGAGAAAAGGGAGCAATGGGAGATCAAATGGCATAGGTTATATGGCTAGCTGGTGGCAGAGTGGGGCTAAGAATCTAGGACCCCCAGTTGCAGGCTAGGGCTCTTCCTGCTCAGCTTTGTAGAGCAGAGCAGGTGTAAATTTTACTGTGGCTGCAGAGACAAGGAAGAGGTAGATGAGCCTCTTCTGTACATCACAAAGTGTATCCTTTAGAAGTGTGGTTACAGCCTACTCCTCTTATAGGAAAAGGAGGTAAAGGGGAAGCCTTAGGTTTCTAAGTGTCTCAAAGACTGTCAAGTAAGTAACAAATATAGGAAACATCAGCATTTGATGGGTATTATGTAAATAATACTGCTAATAGATTTTAACCTAACTTCCATGGAAATATTATTGACATACTGTGGATGCAATGTTTGTTAGTCACTCAGAATCTCTTCCCAAGCTATTTATGCCCTTACAATATGATGAATGAAATTAGGATGAATTTTAGGTGTCTTTATAATGCTAGAAATTGTACACAATGAGGGTGGCATGGTAAACATGGAGGAAAATGCTCATAATTCATACATTTAAATAGTAACCTAAGGAATTTAGGGTTATAGGTGATCTCAGTGTAGAGATGTAGCAGTTCCCTCCTACACTCCATCCCTCCCAACCAAAGGACCTATAGGAAAATCAGCCTTAGATAGACTACAAATGCTTTTTCTGCTTTACTCCTTGGATTAAAATATTTCATATTAACAGATATTCATAATATATTATGGTTTGGAACATGTTCAAATCAACCTTATTTAAAAAATAAGATGTATTTACTATGATTCTGTAAAACATTTCAGCATATGGAGTTCTCTAAGGCCAGTTTTTTTTTTTTGGTTTGTTTTTCTTTTTTTCAGTCAACTGGGATCTGCTGTTGCCAAAAATCATGCAATGTCTATAGTTGAAAGACACAGCTATGCATTTGAAACTCCTGTCCAGGGGAGACTTGGTGGCTCAGTCTGTTAAGCATCTGCCTTCTGCTCAGGTCATGATCTTGGGGTCCTGGGATCCAGACCGAGTCACACTGGGCTCCCTGTTCAGTAAGGATCCTGCTTCTCTCTCTGCCTCTCCCTCTGATCCTTCCCCCAGCTTGTGCACTCGCTCTCTCTTTCTCTCTCAAATAAATAAATAAAATCTTAAAAAAAAAAGAAACTTAAAAAAAGAAACTCCTGCCCATAGACATTTAAAAGACAAATGGTATATCAAACTACTATATAAATGACATTGTGTCTGCATTCCTTTGTAGTAAAAAACAAATCATTTATCTTGCTTGTTTTAACAGGAGCATTCCATTTTTGTCTTTGCATTGGTCATTTCTCACTACATCTTGTTCCCATCCCCTCCATCTCCATTACAATTTTTGTTGCTTCTGACTTATGTCCACTTTAGTTTCTTTCCAACATTACTTGCTCTGTATTTCCCTTCTCTGTTTAACTTGACTTTCACTTTCCAGTTGATTATTTTTCCATTAAATGTCAATCACAGGGCAAGGAACATATTTTGGGATTAGGAATGATCACCCAGGAGAGAGACTGGAAAGCATGTGATCTATATAGATGACATAGTTCATATATATACCTAAGAAAGACCAAATGAGACTCATAAAGAGAAACAAAATAGTATTATATAAAGTGAATGTCTAAAAGCTAACACGACGCTATGATTAACTTCACAGGGCTGCCATGTAAAGGTAAGTACGAAGCAGAGCATCAGAGGGATGGTGGCATTTCAAAGGCAAAAGAAGGAGCAAGTTGCATACAAGGTGATGACATATAGATGAACTTAGTTGTAGTGTTTGGTTTCCTGAAGGTCAAGAAAAGAATAAATGTGAGTCCCAGCAGTAGGTTCTCCTGCAGGTTCCATAAATTTATCATGATTCTCCTTCCTCTTTCTTTTTTCCCTGTCATGCGCTAAACAGTTTGAATGCATATACTTTAAATTGTCTCCATGTCATTACCACTAACTTCTTTCATGTCAGACAATCTGGTTGCATTTCATTTTGATCAACAGAAAGTCCTCAGAGATCACCAAAGACCTGATCTCTTTGTCTATTTCTATTCTTGAGCTCAGCCTCTCATTTATATTAGACTTCATTCACCACCACCTTTTTTACTTTATCTTCAGGAACATTGTACAGTTGCTTTCTTTCTAAATTGAGATCTGTCAAAGCCTTTCTTAAAAAGTGGTCTTCCCATCTCCTTCATGCATAAAAGGCAGTTCTCTCCCAAAGTTTAGTTGTGGTCTTGTGCTCTTTCTTCAATGCTCTGTTCTTTTCAAGCCAATAATTCCCACATGCCACTCAATACATGTTTGCATGTAACTCTCCCAACGCAATCCTCAGCTCAATATTTCTTACTGATTATAGGTTGTCATCACAGATTTCTTGCAAATAACAAGTGAAATATAATCACAGCCATGTTCGTTATAAAGTCCCTATTCCAAATTCATGGCAACCCCTCACTTTCATGTCATTTTCTTTGACTTTATTGATGATGAGGATAATCTCTTGCCTCCTTGTGCCCTTACTCATGGGAGGGCATCTCGGGTTCTCTTTTCCGTTTCTTCATTCTGCCAAGTCCCTATATTTCTCTCTCCCTAAGTCTTAGACACGTTTCTTCCTCTATTTCTGAAACTACAGTCTGCATCTAATCTCTAACACATTCACAACTGTACAAGGGTATTCGTCACCCCCGTGATGGTGTCCACAGAAGGGTGCCCAACCCTCCTTTTGTTTTCCCAAGTTCAACTTATATGTGAGCAACTTGCTTTTCTGTACATCTCCAGACTCATCACAAAGTATGTGCTCAATAAATGCTGGAGAATGACACTTCCTGTCACTTGAGACTATTCCTGAGATACATTGTATTTTTTTCCTTAGTGCCTGGAATGCTTTTTGAAATGAAACTACCATCCTCCTTGTATTCAAATTTCTCTTGGTAATTGTGACCTTTTGAAAAAAAAAATCTTAGTAGTATCTTGGTGAAGGATTTTCAAAGATTTAAGTGAAAGAAAGATTCTTTCTTTCTTTTTGAGACCTCACAGTTACTTTTTATCTGATTTTTATTGTCTGCTTAATTTGGCTTCTAAACCCACAGGGCAGAAATTAGGCATCAAAGTGTTCAGTCATGAGAACAGCATCAGCACTTAGTCAATAATGCGCTGTCTACTTTTAGCTCTGCCTTTGCAAAGTGAATGAAAAATCCTACATGGAAAAGGCTGTAATGAAAAGATACACCATGGCCAAGAGGATATTGTACAGATCATATCATCACTTAGGTCACATGATAAATTTTCTCTGTAAAGGAGAGTTCACACACTCAGAGAAGAAAGTACATTCAAAATTACAGTGTTGGCCCAGCTCAGACCAAATTGTTTCAGTTGTTTCTAGTAACCATATAAACAGAAACACAGAATCTTCTTCAGTAGCATATAATTAAAGACTTCTAGAGAATTGATCTGTATAAATACAGAGATTGTAAGTGTTCAGTTTATATAGGTTTTTAAATAGAAGTGAGCTGACTCACAAACATTATTTAAAATGTACACAAACTACTCACTTCTCGGTACATAGCTATTATTTGATTACAAAAATAAAACATTGCTAATGAAATAACTTCCAGAGTATATGCTCAAATTAATTGGCACAGTGGTCTAATTATAAGATGCAAAGAATACAAGGTGATCCCCTTCTTTTACTGCATAGGAATCACAAATTAAAAATTCACAAAAGCTCTAGTTCTCACATGACTTTTTAGTTTCTCTGTTTCAGTTGGAAGAGTCTTATGCTTTGTCTCCCTCTCTGGTAAGCCATTAAGAGACTCTTAATCTCAGGAAACAAACTGAGGGTTGCTGGAGGGGAGGGGGGTCAGAGTGATGGGATGGCTGGGTGATGGACATTGGGGAGGGTATGTGCTATGGTGAATGCTGTGAATTGTGTAAGGTGATAAACCACAGAATTGTATCCCTGAAACTAATAATACATTATATGTTAATTTTAAAAATGGAAAAAATTAATTAAAAAAATGGTGACTCAAATGTTTTTACTCTTTCCCCTTCCACTCTTTCTTAAAATGTCACCTCCCCCACTCCAGCTACTTACCCACTGTAAGGTATTGCTGGGGGGTAGTACAACATCAAATGTACCCACTAAATATGATGCACATCTGTGTTACAGACACCGTTCTAGGCATTTGGATATAATAGCGGGCTACACCAACAAAAATCCTCTCCCATATGGGATTTACATTCTAGAGGGGGAAAGCGAACAATAAATGAAATAAAGGAGAAAATTATGTGGATAAGCAGAAGGGATACCCAGGGTGAGGGAAAGGACAGATGATCATGGTACACCTCATTAAGGAAACAGATGAGCAGACTTAAAAGGGGTGGAGGAGTTCACCATCTATGAAAAAAGCATGACTGGGAGAAAAACAGCAAGTGCAAAGGTCTTGGGGCAGGAGCATTTCAAGAAGGTCTCAGGAATGGCAAGGGGACCAATGTGGCTACAGCAGAGAATGGTGGGAGGTTTTATGAGAGGAGAGGGGGGACGTAAGAGTCAAATCTCCCAGGACATAATGAGCTGTTAAAAGGATTTTGGCTTTTATAGTGTGTGAGATGAAAATCCATTATGGGATTTTTGAGTAGAAGAGTGACAGGGTCTTATCTATATTTTAAAAGATCACTCTGGCTGCTATGCTGAGATAGCTTCTAGGGAATCAAGAGAGGAAGCTGAGAGACAATTTAGGAGTCTTGCAGTCAAGAGATGATGGCAGCTTGCATCAAAGTGGTTGCAGTGGAGGTGGAGAGAAGTGGTAGGATTAAGGATATATTTTGAATTGACTCTATAGTCAATAGGAATTTTCTGAAAGATTCTATGTGAGATGTGAGAGAAGAGAGGAGTCCAGGATAACTCCAAGGTACTTTGGTCTGAGCAACTGAGATGGGAAAGACTGTAAGCTGAAAAAAATGGGGGGGAGGAGATTAGAAATTTACTTTAGGACATGTTAAGTCAAACAATTCATTCACACTATCCAAATTTGGTAGTAGTTATAAATCAGAAGTCCCAGGAATGAGACAGCTTTTATATGCCCACCCCCTAACTTAGCCCAGATTTTATTAGAAGCTTAAGTCATAGCAAGGGCACAGAATGAGAAAGAAAACTTCTATAGTAGACTCAGGAATCAAAGAGGTTGTTAGGCTATTATTTTTGGTGTTTTCAAAGCAAAAAGTAGGGAGAGGGGGAATGCAATATGTTGTCTGGAAGAAAAAAACAAACCCGGGGTTTTTATTTTGTCTCACCTTTAGGAAAAAAAATAATAATTATAGTATATTAGCTGAATCATCTTCACTGGGCTATGACTCAGACAAATCAATGCTATGCAGGTCTCTTGAAGGAGGTTCTCCTTTAGCTGGAGGAAATGAAAGTGACTAAGAGCCAGGCAGCAAGGTTAGTATCCAGAGTGGGAGACCACTTCTTTTTCCTCTCAAACTAGCCACTGCTTAGTTACTTTACTAATTTCAGATTGTTGTAGGTGGGGAATGATTTGGGATGAAAGAACAGAATTAATAATATGTAGGCAAATGTGCAGAGGGAAATTTATACAATTTATTTTCAGTTAGACTGTAACTGATTATTCAAAAACTTTCCTGACGTGCTTGTAAATAACTAATAATTTTTGACCCATTGATTCATTCAACAGTAAATATTTAATATTGTTCACTAACGTCACGGATTATATTTGTGGTGGAGGTAATAAAACATAAGACATGACCTTTGCCCTCAAGATCACTGTGGGCCTTCCCAGCCTATATCAAGGTTATTTCTTACAGTAATCTGAATGGCATATGTCATGATTAGGAATGGCCATGAGACAACAATTGGCTAATGGGATGTTTGCCTGGATAAAACACTGGAAACTCCTCTTGCAGGATGAGGAAAGAAATATTTTAGGTGTCAGTGAGGGACAGACAACTGAATGATCACTTCTAATGTTGGTTCCCAGCAATCATCTTTCTGCAGTATTTTTCTACATCATAGGATTAAAAAAAACTGAATTTCTGCTTTAGAAAAATATTTAAAATAAATATTGATCATTTAGAGTCTATTAAAGCATCACAAACACTATTTGTATTAGTCGGGTCAGGCTAACAATGATGTATTAACAAACAACCCCCAAATCTCAGCACCTTAATACAGAAATTCAAGTTTTTGTTTACACTGCATATCAAATAAGGTAGGGAGCTCTCCTCTTTAGAGTCACTTTGAGATCAAAATACTGGAACACTTAGCCTCCTTAGGGGATGAGCTAATGCTTCACTGAGCATTGGTTTCTTACTGCCACAGCCTGAGAGTGACTCATACCACTTACCTTAATAGCCATTGGGCCAAAGCTAATCATATCATTCCTACTAAACTGAAAGAATCCTAGGAATATGAGGAATATTTGGTGAGTGGTTTTCTTTTCCATATAATCTTTTTATTTTTAAAGAAATAAAAACACAATAAATGACTTAAAGATAGGGTCTTAGTGACCCAAAGTATGATTCTTCTTTAAAATGTATACAGAAGTAAAATAAATAAACAAATAAATAAATAAAATGTATACAGAAGTCAGTGAAAACCTTTCAAAAAAAAAAAAACCTTTCTCAATTCTTAATAAAAGTAAGATAAAAGGATTAAATTATCTAGTCAGTAGTGCTTCTACCTAGAACGCACCCTATATGAATCTTGCGTTTCTCAAGAGCCAGACCAGAGTAGATCAAACTGAGCCATAGCATCCTGAGGGTCTAGCAGACAGGAGGTTCAGTACCTCCATTAGTTAAAGTGTTCACAAAGAAATTAATCTGGCTCAACCATGTAGGGAACCACCCAGCCTTAGATTTGCCATAAACAGTTCATTGTTCCTCATCAGGGTCTCTGAGCACATATATTACAGAACACAAGGCATATATGGAAAACCGTTTCTACCATTCCATGAAGCCACATTTTATTGTGGAAGATGGAGACAGAGAGGAGGGAGACCATAATCTATGTTTTAAAGAACTTGAAGGATTATGGATCAAAGATATGGACTGATGGTTCACAAACCAGGAGCAACCTCACAGTTTAGAATATTTCCTTCTTTGTTTAGGAAAAATGGTCTTTTCAAGTATGACTTTCGAAGAAAACCCCAGCTTCCCCACCATCTAATGCAAACCACAAAGTCTCTGAAGAATAAGACCAAGTATAAAAAGGGACTGAAAACTGGACTTCTTTCCAACATGGCTTAGTTTAAAATCTGGCCATTCTCCACTAATTTACAATCTAGTGATTTTTTTTTTTTTAACATTTTTTATTTCCCTTTGGGATCAAGATAAAGCTGTTAAAGAACTGTGGTCTCTGTCCTTGTCTCTCTGTCTCTGTCTCTTTCTGTGTGTGTGTGTATGTGTATATGTGTTTCTGATAACCAGCTGTGTTCAGTCCCTCTTAAAGGTCAAAGGCAGGCCCCTTTTTCTTCCCATCTGGCATATTTCTTACAAAGAGCACACTGATATAAGCACACATATTCCTCTTGTGCACCAAGTCTTGCCCTTGGATTGATTCCGGGTTAGTCAATGGACCCTCACACAGGATTCAGAGGGAGTTATGCCACGTGGGACCACACATGATCTATTTGTAGAATGGATTCTATATTCCAGACGCTATTTATGTGCTGTGTAGGATATAAAGTGGACCAAACACAGACTCAACTCATGAAGTAGCTTTAGTCCAATAGTTTATCACCTGCATTTAGTGAGTCTTCTTGCAAGCTGAGGAAAACAAAGTTATATTTAATCATCATGGCTCATGGAGGCAATAAAATAAGGAAAACAGCCAAACACGATCAGGATGGCATGTAGCAAGAAAAGAGACAGAGGAAGAGGAGACGGAAGAAAGAAAATAGATCTGCTTTGACTCAGTTTCTTCCTTTACGGTCAGAACCCTGTTCCCTCTGCCTCAGTTCTGCTTCACTGTCAGCCTGTTAGGTATTTCAATGTGAATGATCTAGAATGCACCCATTTCAACAAGGGTAAACACTTACTCTCAAACTGCTTCCTCTAAACTTCCTTATTTTTGTCAATCTTTTCAATATTCATCGCCAGACTTGAAACTACAGTTGCGGTGTTTTTCCCCTTCTCCTTCAGCTCCTGAACCTAGTTACTTGCCCAATTTTATCACAATCAATTCTCATTTTCTATTATCAGTGCCACCACGATAACTGAGGCCTCATCTCTCCATACCCAGACTGTCATCATTGTTTCATACTTGGCTTTCTCACTTTTATTGTGCCAACTCTACACCATGATTTATGATTTTAGCTGACTTTGTTGGGACCCTGGAGTTTATTGAGATATCCTTGCTAAAAATCCTAACATTCAAAATTTTGATGGAATTACTGAATGCCTATCTCATAGCTTGTATTATCAAAAGCATAAGGAATCTATGGACAGAATGTAACTCTCAAAAGATGGAGGTTTTCTTTCTCAATCTTTTCCACACCTTATAATTGAATTGATTTTGACATCTAAGCCATATTTTATGTTTATCCCATTATGCTTTGCAAAGAGACTAAGAGTTATCCAAGGATTCCAAGCTTGTGATGGTGTTCCTGTGTGAGTCAGGCATCTCCCGATACTCCACAACTTCAGTGAGTTCTTTACCTAATTAATGACTAACCTTAATGAAAACTCAGTCCCAGAATGTGAGATCCATGAAACACTGAATTGCAAGTTCGACATAAAAAGGCTTTGAAAAATAAAGAAAAAGATACATTAAATGCAGCCAATTTTTATTAAAATCTAAACCCTAGTGTTTTGAGGCAAAACATTATTCATTAGCTAGAGAAGTTAACTGGTTAATGGAAAGCCACTGAAGTCTCCATTGTTGCTTTTATTGCTGTTGTTTTGCATGACGAGCTGTGGTTTAGAAGGTACCTTTTATAATGATAAGATGTTTGGATATATGCCTAAGAATCAAGAAATGTAAAACTTTTTATTAGTATTCTACTAATGCAAGTAACTCAAGCGCCTGATGCGAACTTACATTTGCACTGTCCACAAAAAGAGTTCAGCAAAAGATTATAAAAGACTTAGAGTATAATTACATGAGAAGTGCTAATATCTAAAATACTGAAGCACCAACAGCATTTATCACAATTGGTGATTATAGATTATAGTTTATTAGCAGCTTATAAATAGTCACTTAGCAGTGTAAAAAAACCCACTGTCCAGTATAAAAGCTCAGAAAATTTTTGTGGAACAAATTAATTCTTTTGAGTAACTTACAAACACTTGAAAGATCCATTCACAAGTAATAGGTGAATCACTTTACCAAATCTTTAAAAATAGCTAGTTAGGTTTTTGACAATCACTGATGGCCCAGTTTATTTTATGGGTTTAAAAATAATTTTTCACATCTTAAAAATTCACACTTTTCACCGAAACAAAAAGCACTTTCATTTCATCATTCAGATTTTTAGTTTTTCTAAGCTGAATTGTTCTAACTTGGAAAACACAGTAGTTCTCCCAAGAGATGCCCAGACCAGCTCATAATTTGGAGTGGTTTGTTTTAGAGCTGCTTTTTTAGCTCAAGTGCGGTCACATGATCTTTTCAGCACCTTTGTCTATTATGCTGCCTCTCAGACAAGCCTAGTTACTTCACTTTTTATTTTTTTTGGCTTATTACTTACTAACTCACTGTGTTACACACATATGTATTTTATTTTTATTTTATGTATTTTATTACATATGTATATATAAAGAAAGGGGGGAATGAATCAGAAAACTGTCAACTTTTAATAAGAAAATTTTTCCCACCTTCTAAAATTTATTGGCCTAAACACAAACCGCTTTGTATTTGTTCCTACTGATTCATATTTATAAGCCTATTTATTCAGGGTAATACCTTAACCCACTCTTCTTATCTTTATATTATAAAAATAGAGGATGTAAAAATCAAATCTATATAAATCTGTAGAGTGGACATTGGCTATTCTGCCATTTGTTTTCAATGAGGGCACGGACAAGTCAGAACATGCTCTTGGCTCTTTTGGATTCGTTAATGATTTTCATGAACACCCCGTTATCCTCTTATAAAAGAAACATCTTTTAGGATTCAGTGGTCTTATGCATTCCTCGATGCACTGGAACATCACCCCCGTGGAGCCACGTATCATTGCTGGTGGCTGGGCGGATATTTAAAAGAATGAAAAGGAGGCATTATGACTTTTAACACATTTCAAGGTTGTCTCAATGAATGCAAAGTCTTGTGCATACACAGGATATTTATGAAATAAGTAAGAGGCTTACTTATAATTATTATCCTTGTTTCAATAAAAACACTAATATATCTTTTAGTCACATAAGATGTCTTGGTGTCAGAGGCATTTTCAGCTGTTACTGTATCTGAAATCTAAACTGTTCATTTCTTTTTTTTTTTTCTTTTTCTTCTTCTTCTCCTCCTCCCCCCCCCACCATTTCTTTTGTGCATGTGAACCAACAAGCGACATTGAAAACATCACGCAGTAAGTACTTTTGTAGGTGCCTTTGCAATTGGGGTCAGCATGATTCACTCACATTCACATGCTGTACCTTTAAGGGCAATGACAAAACAGTCCCTGCTGTCCATAGCTCCATCCATCCAACTAGGAAGATGTGGTTAGTGGGTAATCTGGGATCATTGTGGGAGGATATGTTTGCTGAACAATGGGAAGAAGAGTAGAGAGAGAACTGAGCTTATAATGAGGACAAAGAGCAAGGGATAGAGATTTAGATTTGCAATAATTTAGGCTCTATGCAATGTTAGAAAGGGAAAGGGACCATGTTTCAACTGGGGTTAGGTCAAAATTGTGCTTTGAAATGTTAGATAGATTCTAAAATATAAGATTTTAGTTTATTATTTTTATTAAACTAAATTTAATATAATATGAATTCCCAACCATATGCAAAACCCTCAGAAATCAGTTTTTAAAGAGGAAAGGGGTGGGAGGTTGGGTGAGCCTGGTGGTGGGTATTAAGGTGAGCACATACTGCATGGAGCACTGGGTGTGTTGCACAAACAATGAATTTTGGAACACTGAAAATAAATAAAATAAAATGAAATGAAACAAAATAAAAATAAGAGGAGGATTAAGACTCACAGTACAAGTTGCCTTACATGTAAACAGCCATCCATCCTTAAAAAGAAAGCCTAGCACAAGGTAGTGGAAAAAGTGATGCCCAAACCTCATAGCCACAGGTATCTTTTCAGTCTAGAAAGTTACTATTGCCAAGTGTTCACAACATGAACCTGACAAGTTTCATTGTGTTCTTCAAGGAAAAAAAAAAAAAAAAAAGAGTAAATATTAGGTTCAACCAAGATGAGGGAAAAATCGTATTTTAAGACCCAAACAGAGTCTAATCCATCTAGAGGTACAGGTTTTTTAATAGTTGTAAAAATAAGCACCACTGCGATCCAGAGGACTGGCCTGAATGATTCGCTTCATGAAAGGACTCAGTGGCTAGGGGTCCTGAGCAGCAGAGGTTTGTCTGGTCTGACATGTGCTTTCCAGGCAAGAGTGCTGGCTTCTGCTAGCCCCCTCCCCCGACCCATCCAGGAGGCTACATTGCTAACATGGCAGAGAGATGAGAAAGAGTGAAGAATGGTGGTAGCAGTTGATATGGTAGTCTCAGCATTTCTTTCTATCTTAAAAGTTTTGCCTTTTTACAGACAGCCAACAGAATGTGTACATAAGTTTCAGAAAGTATGTAGCTGTCTTCCTATCTTACCAATGTTTATCAGGACTTTGTGACATTACCTTGGGCCTGTGGGGAACTGGGGTGGGAACAGAGGCAGGGGAGTACATTATAACCCTCAGAGGAAATATATGTTCCTTTTTTCCCAGCATTTTACATATCTTCTTCCTGTCTCTCTGCTCTGCCTTAGCACTTCCAGGCAGAGACACATGGGTTTAACCTGCTACAAGGGAGACCCAGCTCATATTTGCCTGTCTCTGTGCCATTGTTTCTGCCCTTCCAGCTGCCTCATTAAAAACCATACATATTTTATATTGGAGGAGGCACAATTAACTTGCTTTTCCCAAACCAGCCCCTAGCCTGATGAAATGCCAAAGAAAGAAAAATACTTCCTGGATGATCACAGACAATAAGCCCCCCCCCCCAAAAAAAGAGAGAGAGACGTACCAAGAAAGTGATGGTTTCCAGTAATTGTGCAAGTAAAAATGGGCCCCCAGGCAAAGTGGGAATGATCCCCTCCTCTTTTGTGGTAGGTTTCTATGCTAGAAAAAAGGAATTCTCTTTTGTCCCCTCTCTATAGTAGATGAAATGCCTTGGTCTACGGAGGAGACTTTTTGGAGAATGGGGTAAAGTAGGAAAGGAAGAATAAGAATTTAATGCTAAAACCAAAAAGTAGCTGGCATACTGCTCTTTTCTTACTCTCCCTCACTCTTTCACAGTCCGACACCTCAGGCTACTTATGGGAATGGTTTCTAAATCAGGTTGGAAAACTCACCACAGGAGCCTCTCACTTGCAGATATAGCTGTATGGGCCCCTTTATAATGATGGACTCCAAACCAAAATAAAAGATACTTTGGCTGTGTTATATCATTTAAAGGTGCAAAAAAGTGAGAAAACTTTCCATGGATGCCCGCTCAATTACCACTAGGTAAGACCAGAACTTTCTAATCACTGGGAAGGTCAACTGGTGTGGTCACAAAAATCTGAGAGCTTTAAAAGTCCCAGGGACAAGAATAGACACTTTTTTTTTTTTTAAGAAAAATCCTGTTAAAAACACCCTTGAACCATTTTAGTTACTGATGGACTTTGACAGGACAGAGCATAGTGGCCTTGGCCATACAATACGACAAAAGCTGGTTCAGAAGCGTACCATCTGCCCTACTGTATTCCTTTCCAGGCAGGTGTTTCCTGTAGAGCCAAGTGCTTACAGTCAACACACAACTTTGTTAGTGTTCTATTGCCTTACCAGAGATGTGCATCATGTAACAGGAGACTATACTCATAAATACTACAAATCTAGGTCAAGCACAAGCCTCAGAAATTTGCACTAGATTTTTGAAGGACTGGCTAGGTGTGCTATTTTATGATGTCTTGGAATTTCATGCTGCTTGCATATATAACAATGCTATTTCACAGCTATCTCACATTTTACTAATAAATTTCACTTATCTTTACTTAATACTTACAAGAACCCTAAACAAAAAAATCACATTATTGTATAAGAGGACTCAGCAAATTTAAGAGGCAGTCACACAGGCAGAGAGCAGCAGAGCCAGGAACTGAACAGCTCACACCTAATGATAACTTTGGTACTGTCAGCATTGCATCCTTACCACTGCTACCTCTAGCTTTCCTGCTTCTGTGAGATGGGCTTCCAGGAAACCCTGAGCCCACACATGCCCTCACAAATGCTAGTACTTGCTCTGAATCTTTCAGGGTGGGAATACTCTATTTTATCAGAAAGGGTCTTCCTTTGTCCCTTCCCTCCTTCCCTTTCTTCCTCCTTCCTTTTCTCCCTCCCTTCTTCCCTCCACTCTTTCTTTCCTCCCTCCCTCCCACTCTCTTGCCTATTCATGCAACTATATAACACATCTGTGTTGAGTATCTGAGTACTTACAATAGACAATGTACATAAACACTAAGTGTTTGGAAAATGAAAATCATGGGATGCAACTTATCCATTTTTAAGGACCAGTTCAAGCCCAAGTATAGACTTGAAGACTTTTCTACCTGCCTAGTCTTAAAACCCTTTTGCTCTTATAAATGAAGTGTGCAGTTGTAACTGGAAATACTTTGATCTCCTGTAAAGCCTGTTTTGATTGATTTCTATTTATACCATGTGTTCATATTAGCTTCACAGTGAGGTTGTAAGATTTTTTTTATTAACTTGCACCCATATGCTATTCATTTTATCTCTCATAGTCCTGGACATATTATATTGTACAGTATATAATATGTACTAAGTTCTCAGTGCTTAATTTATTGGTAATTTGACTCTATTGTAATATAGCAGGTAGATGGGCCATTTTACATCTAAATTCATCTATTTATTATGATTATTAATAATGCTCAGCTTCTCTCTCTTTCTATATTTTTTGGGGTAAGCCTTTTATGTAACCTGATAAAACATCTGAATCTTGGACCTCCCCTGGGGAGCTAATGAAAATTCAAAATAAGTTTTCTGAAAGCAGTTTATTTAATTATCCTACTTTATATATCCCATTCCATTTTTCTTTTTCCCCAGGAAGAATATACTATTTCTCTTAGTCTCCTCAAAAAGGGTTGGGAAGAAAGTTTAGTAAATCAGAAAGGGCTCCAGTATGATAAGTAAGAGTTTTTCACTGCTTCTGAGACACAGCTCCTAGAGTTCTTATGATTATTATTACTAAATATATTATATATTATATAATTATTAATAATAATAATACCATTAAAGAGACCACCGCCTCTTTTAGAATTTGTATCCAACAGTCCCCTCAGGGTTAGAGATGATATCAATATTCTCATTTTCCAGCAGATATAAATATAAATACAATATAAAACACAAATATAAATGATATATTTATATTTTTACCCATTTATATGTCCATATATATGCCCATATGTTTTGCAAAGAGCAGACAATAATTTAACATAGGTTTCCTAATATCACATTCAGCACCCTTTCCCCTATGTATATTGTCCTCTTTTTAAAATGAACATATTTATGGTATGTAAAGGATAATATCACTGAGACCAATGTTTTCCACACGTTTTTCCATGGGATATTATAAAACGTGATAGAAAAAAAGAAGGATCCATTAAGTCTGGGAAATGGTAGGTTTAACAACTGTTAAGCTTCAATGTTTCTCAGAGCATCTACACTGCTATTAGGGCCCATGATTTTACAGGAGCATGCAGCATCTCCCAGACTCATTGACACAGCATGTATGTGTTCAGTGTTTCTTAAACTTATGGGAGCAGTGGTTCAACAACAACTGAGTTGTGTCCCATACATACTGAGTATGTGTCCCACATACCTGGGGCAATACTGATCTCTACAAACGCCGCGTTTCTCCCGATTGAAGTATTTCACTATCATGTCTTTAAATGAAAGGAAATGATGCTATCACTGAATATGGATCTAACTTCAATAAGATCACAAAAGAAAATGCAAATATGTCTCACTACACCCCACTGGCATTTGAAATTGCATTTGGTACCTGACTTATTAATTTCTTTTTACTACATTTTAACCCGTATAGAGAAGAATGTGATTTCTACCATTTAAACCCTATCGGTAAAACGATCTTTATGTCTTTTTAACTGAAAATATTCTCTTCGGATTTATGACTTGCATCTGGCAGAGAAAAACTATGTAATTTATACAATTCGTTACCACAGTAGTAACAAGAATAAGAGTCACAGCAGCCCTTAGGATCTTACAGAACAAATCTGAAACTAGTCCTTGCTAGTGTTAGGCTTCACTTGGGGGAAAAACTATTTGGTATTATATGTGTGTGTGAAACTCAGGATTTGAGTTTCTATACCCTATAGGAAGTACACATCAGGGATGTGCTTTTATATGTTAAAAAGTGCTAATAAAAGACCAAAATCTATCTTTTTAAATATTTCCTTCTGTATTCTCATGCTTTTTAACTAGAAACCTTTGGGAAGAAAGATTTTACCAACAACGATCCTGCGGCCTCATCTTTTTCTCTATAAAGACCACATCCTCATGTGTCCCTCATGATAGGATCAGAATGGAGTTGGTTCAATTAATCCAGATATTTCCATGCAGGATACTGACTATCAAAACTGAAGCTACTGTGTGTTTTCTTCTGCATCAGAGCTCTGCAGGTTCTTGTGACAAAGTGGCCAAACATTAGACAAAAATACCAAATAAAACAGAAAAAAAAATAATCAAAACTCTTGCACTAAGCTATCTCAGGTGCTAGACCATTATGTATATATTTCTGGAATTGGGGAACATAGCAAAAAAATGCAGAAAAGCTTTCAAGGGATAAGACAAGTAGATAAAGCAACATTTATTAGTATATAATAGCATAAATACAAGTTTCTTATAGGTTCTTTCCCCCAATTATTATGGAACACCTGCCAATAGCCATATACACACAAAAATCTCCAGCATAAAATGATTAAAAGTAATTAGAACAGGTGTTTATGGGGCTGGGAAATTAGAAGGGAGAATTTAGATTTTTCATTGAAGAGAAGCCCCCAAAATGTCCTTGGATCCTGTGAAAACTTGAAAGTGGAAGAAATGTCCTATTACTATGCAAGTCCAGAGAAACAAATTTCTGTTGCATTCAGGGAGAAAGTAAGGGATATCAAATCATACCACACAGGTACCATTCCAAAGGGTAAAAGAGCTAAACCACAGAATAAGGAATTAGTGTTAATTAGCCTCCATTAGCCCTATAGCCTTATAAGTCAGCATGGAGGTTAAAGATAGAATTCATACATCTTATTCAGATTTGCTCTTCCTGCATCATATAGCATAATTACCAATTTTCCAAGGTATGAGAAGGTTTAACATTGACCCGTATTGTTGTGGGGCATCTCTTATATAAAAAGTGTTTTTAGAAACTGATGCCTATATATAATAAGTTAGCTTACAGTAATCTTTTTACTTAGAAAATTTGTCCCAGTAAAAATAAAGGGAGACTAGCACTTCATCCTGACCTCTTCTGACATTTGTTCATTTCTTATATCATGGTTTATAGTCTCCTCTCTCTCCCATTCAAATAAGAGCTCCTTGTCAGTAGGATCCATCTCTGATTTTCGTTTCAGGTTTCTTAAGCTCTACTACTTGCTTTCCTCCAAGAAGTATTCAGTACATGGTCAGTGACTTAATGGATGAATAAATAAATTTATTTAAAAATAAGTAAATTGAAGACAGAGCTAGTGGCTCAGACATTTACTCTGAACACATTTTCCAACTAATTATAAAACTGATAGATTCTAGTTTAATCCAGACTTATGGTAGATAAAAATTTTATTCCACTGAAATTTGTTTTATTTCATCACAAATGATCTAAAGAAGCAATTGAAAGCACAATGCATTTTTTAAAATTTTCAACACAAATTTCCTTTTTTTCTATTACTTAGAATATATGCAATATTTTAAAGCTCCATATATGTTCTAATTTCTTCTCATTATATTTCCATGGTACACATGTGTTTTTAATTCCAAGCTGGAATTAGAGGTTTTGGCAAATAGCATTCTTCTCTCTAGACATAGAATGTTTTAAATGCACTTTCCTAGACAGTAGTTATTCTCTAAACAAATAACATTGAGCAACATCACAATTTAATAACACTTTCTATGCTGTGTGCCGTTTGCTATTTCAGATGTTGTTTCCCTCCCTAGGCTTTCATGATTTTCTGCTTAAAATTTAGTAAAGCTGCAAAATTCTATGAATAGCAGAATATTCTATGAGCTTGTTTTGTTATATTAGAAACAAGAGGAGAGTGTGAGTTCCTTGCCTGTCAATTATAGACAACTTTTGCCTGGTCCCAACGGTTGATGTTATTTTTAAATGATTTTAGTATTATTTAGTACTCAAAGCAATAAAAGCACTTGCAAACAATAATGTCAAACACCAGTCATTTTTAGACAACTTCCACCCTCTATGCACACACAAATACTTGTTCCTGGCAAAGCAAGACTGTGAAAGAACAGAATTAGAGGTTGGTGCTGGGTCCTTTAAGCTGGGGAAAAGTCCATGCTCTAATTAAATTACTGCAGTGATGAATGTTTCATATACATCAAGACACACTATAGAATATCAAAAACATGAAATGTAATTTCTCACTTTAGGGGAAAAAATGATTCATTTATCTTGTGGATTTGTACTTGTTTTTTTCTTTAGTATGTCATCCAAGGGTTTAATTATAGTATATGTTTGATGAAGAGTACAAATTTCATTAGAAAAAGTCCCAGTTGAGCTAGCAAATATGTTATTAGATGTGCTTTGACTAAGAAAACAAAGAAGCAGATTTAGAATGACTGTAAGCATTCAAATAATTCTTATAACAAGAAAGGCTAATTTTGAGTGATGTTTCCTGTTGTTTTAAGAATGCCTAAGAGAAGGTGATGGTAAAGATTACTTATCAATGCAGTAAGTTCAAGTTCTAGGCCCCAAGGTAGCTCTATAATTTTTAAATACAAAAACACACTTACAAGAACCTCCATCTTTGGGTCTCCTGCAAAGTAGGCACTGCTTGGGTGGTTCACTTTAATCTGAGAGTTCTATCACTGAAACCCTGAGTTAAATGTTCCCAAGCATAAGAGGTGTGACCCATAATTCTATAATGTGCAGTACAACACACACATCATAGTGACTCAGAGTCAATCAGAAGGAACAGGAACTCCACTTATAGCACTTATTTTAGCAAAAGGCCAATCCTCACCTTTCATTTATATGTCTTTGTTAAAGGCTTTTTCAGCCCAAGGGTCTTTTCTTCTCTCTCTTACCAATTTCCTTTGAGTGTTGGCCTTCCGTTTCAACTGAGTTATTTTGATGATAATGTTTCCTTTAAGATGATTATTTGTTTAAAGTTCAAGCTAATAAAAGTAACTTAACCCACTAAAAATATTCTGGGGAGCAGAATAACATTTTAGGATGTTAATTGCTCATGTTAGCAGTCATCCATGAAACATATGTCGAAAATGCTCTTAAAGGTTCCAAAATGTCTCCTGCAGCTATAAATCTTTTACAGGTACAATTATGTGGAAACAGAAATAAGAAAAAGTGCATCCAACATCTGGAGTCAGATGGTTTACTGAAGTAAAATTACAAAATTAAATTTAAATGAACTTAATTAAAAAGAGGAAGGGGATCCAATTTAATATGGACATTCATCATGTCCTCATTGAAGTTTCTTCTAGCACCAGAAAAATACAATAGTCTGAATACAAAAGTTGGATAAAGCCTCTAATGGAGTGTGAAAAGATGACCAAAGAGACACAGTGGGGCAGAATACATTCTCTTTTTCTCCCTGCTATGTTAATGACATGGAATACCCAATTGTTTTGAAAAGACAATATCTATCAAGAAACTGAGCTTGGAAACTTATCTGTTTCAACCATCTCTTCTGTTTAGAGTTTCACTATACAAACTTCCTCACTTAAGGACGGCCAATACTAGGTTCGGGTTTTCTCTTCTTTTTTTCAAGATTTTATTTATTTATTTGACAGGTAGAGATCACAAGTAGGCAGAGAAGCAGGCAGAGAGAGAGGGGAGGCAGGTTCCCTGCTGAGCAGAAAGCCCCACCTGGGATTGATCCCAGGACCCTGGGATCACAACCTGAGCCTAAGGCAGAGGCTTTAACCTACTGAGCCACCCCTAGGTTCGGTTTTTAATTCAATGAAGCATGATTGAAGACTAACAATATGCAGCAAAAACAAACAAAAAATACCAAACAGGAAAATATTCATTTCAAATCACCTGTCCCTTTAGTTCTCATTCTCTAAAACAATAATATTAACAAAACAGATGAGCATGGGGTAAGGGAGAGGGGGAAAAAAGGAGAGAGGAGAGGGGCGCCTGGGTGGCTCAGTGGGTTAAGCCTCTGCCTTCAACTCAGGTCATGATCCCAGGGTCCTGAGATAGAGCCCTGCATCGCGCTCTCTGCTCTGCGGAGAGCCTGCTTCCTCCTCCCTCTCTCTGCGTGCCTCTCTACCTACTTGTAATCTCTCTGTCAAATAAATAAATAAAATCTTAAAAAAAAAAAAGAGGGGGGGAGTCAAATCATAAGAGACTATTAACTATAGAGAATAAACTGAGGGTTGATGGAGGGAGGTTGGGGGGGGATGCACGAAATGGGGGATGGGCATTAAGGAGGGGACTTGTGATGAGTACTGGGTGCTGTATGTAAGTGACAAATCACTAAATTCTATACCTGAACTAGTTTTACCATATATGTTAACTAACTGAATTTAAATAAAAACTTGAAATTTAAAAAAAATTATCATCATCATCAAAATGTTGAGCCCCTTTAATACTGTGGTACTGAGTTCTTATTGCTCACTAATCAGCTTCTGTCTTCCTAGTTCTTTTTTTTTTTTAAGATTTTATTTATTTATTTGACAGAGAGAGAGAGATCACAAGTAGGCAGAGAGGCAGGCAGAGAGAGAGGAGGGAGCAGGCTCCCCGCCGAGCAGAGAGCCTGATGTGGGGCTTGATCCCAGAACCCTGAGATCATGACCTGAGCCGAAGGCAGTGGCTTAATCCACTGAGCCACCCAGGCGCCCCTCTGTCTTCCTAGTTCTTAAACACCCTTCTTAGTTCTATGCTATCTTATATGCTGAAGGAGACACATTAAGAAATAAAATTATACATAAAAAATTACATATCTATAGTTATACGAAAAAAGTAACATTTTATTTTATTAAACTGACAGATTCTAGAAACAACAGCCAGTGTTATTTGGCAGGTTTTTGCTCCTTGGTGGTTCTACATATGACGGACATTGCTTGAAGTTTAGTTTACGAAAACTTTACACGATCAGCTAATACTCAGATTCCGGTCATGTCATCTTTCCTTTCTTTTCCATAAATACTTAGTTGTTTTCATACTTATCATTCACATATTTCCCTCTAATGCGGCACACACTCACTGGGCAAGTGGAAAGCAGAAAAAAGGAGTCAACAGTGGAGGAGGCCAGAAAATAGGAAAGCTAGCCAAGTACCTGAGGCTGACACCAAGGAGCATATGATGAATGCATACTTACTGAGCACAGACAGTTTATAACAGTGTGCTGAACACTTTCAAATATAGTAGAGCAGTTAAAACAGCAACCCTGGGTTAAGAGAACAGAAAATAATAACACTCAGGTAACTTCCTCAACATTGGACAGCTGGTAAGTAGCAAAGCCAGAATTCAGTATCAGCCCTTTGGATGCCACATCCCATGCTCTTAACTCTATCACATTGCCTCAGATACTGCAGCTGCTGGGAACCATATTAAGGGAGATTGAGGAGTATAACAAGAAGATTGAATCTTATCTTGCAGTGGGGATAGAGAAATAAACCAGTGGTACAGGTGAGAATGAATAATGAATAATTTTAACGGTTAAGAAAAGTTCATTCATCTAAATCATGTGTTCTTCACTGTCTCCCAGCATTTGCTTCCCATAAAAAGTATAAAAATATTACATTTTAGGATTTTTGCAGTATCTCTACATTGTAGGAAAAGGAAAGAAAAAAAATTTATAATTCACAATAACCCCAATGATACTAATGGTCTGTGTCAGTAACTGTGACCCCACTCTATTCATAATCCATATATATTTTTTATTTTTGTATATATGTGTATATATATGTATATATTTTGGTTTTTTTTCAGAGAACTGAATACCTGCTCCTAAAGCCACAAACAGAAAATGGCTTAATTTTCAGAGCTATTGGGCCTAAAGCATTAGATTTAACTACAAATTGCATTTTAGTCCCATTGAGTGACCAGCTAGCTATAGGGCCTCCAAAAATGTTATGACTTCCCCTCCCCCAAAATGTTGATTTTAGAAGTGTCTTACATAGTAAGAGGAAAAGTTGAGAGTCATTTATGATTCTGCTAAAGTTCTGCAAAGACAGAAAGGACAAAGGAAAAGGTCACTAGAACTTGCAAAACACATACCTTCACTCAGTTCAGAGCACATGACATTGAAGATGAGCAAAACTGTGGCGTAACCAGTATTTTAGAGAATGCACAGAATGAGAAAATGTAGTACTTCTAAAGAAAAGGAGAGAACATAGTCACAATGACAGTTACTCATTCACTCACTGTATCAAGGAATGGAACAGACCAGGAGATAAAAATGGGGAGGGGTTAAGTAGGTTGGTGGGGGAAAAAAAAATCACAAAAGGAGGTCATTAAGTGAGTGCAATGTTCTGCTGATAAAGGAATTTAAGGGGGTTCTTCTGATTAAAGATGAACCACTGGATTCTATAATGACAAAACTCAGAGGAAGCCAGCCCAGTCAGTGTAAGACCCCCTCACCGAAGACCACTGTTTGGCTCAAGTCAAGAGAGTATCTGTGCGTCTTGAATCATACAACTCTTGTGAAAGACAAATGTCTCCTCACCAACAGCCAAAGTGGCAACCTCAGAACTCTTCAAGCTCTTCGAAAGGTCTGCTTTGCCATCCTTGAATCTTGCAATCAACACTCTCCTTGCCCCAAACACTTACAGTGTCACCACAGTCTGTGAGAGCAGCAGGATAGCTATCACCAGGCCCCTGCATGTCAGTCACTGTCATCTCTTGTCCTTTCTTCTCTAACACCCATAGGATTTTGTTCACTACTTGTCCTGACTCTGGCCCCATACCTCTTGAAACCCTTTCCCTGAGCCCTCTGGGACATTAAGTCAAATAACCAGTAAGTCCACTAATTCTCAACTTCCTTTGGAAACTTCCCTTCCACTTTCTGCACTAGTTGAAATCTGGTTCTTCTCTATAACACTGATTCCACTAAAGCCCTTCCAAGAGGTAGCTTTTCCTCTCATAGATCCCTATAACCAAGGAGGCTGAAAGTATGTTAGGTGTCCTCCTTGCTCTTCATTACTGTACCTAGAACATTCTCTCTCCTTCATCTATAAAATTCCAGCTTTCATTTCCAAATCATCAGGCTATATCACCCTCCATCCCTGCCAGTGCTGCTTCTACCATTCTCCAGTTGTTTCCCCTCCATTAGCTGGATTTTTTTGTACCTGATTCATGATCACTCTCTAATACCTCTCCTATTTAATTTTTTTACATTTGCATATCCAATATGATGATCCTTCCAATATCTTATCCTCAGTTCCTGGACTTTCTCTCTTCCAAGATTTCATTAGCCATCCTTCCTAACCCACTCACTTACACAGTCTTACCTTTGACCTTGTTAGCTGTAACTGCAGCCCCTAAAAAAATCTCCATTTCAAATATTCCTTTCTCTGGTCATGACTGCTTATCTTTCCTGCTCATTGCTGTTAATATCTCAAATCCTACAATTTTGCAACCCCACCAGCACCTAAAGTCCCCTCTCTTAGTGTCCCTGGGTTTTCTCTCCCATGATATCTTCTCCTGTTTCCTTGCTAAGGAGATCATCATTATAATCATATCCAACTCCTTTTTTGCTTTGGTGAACTTTCCTGGTGGAATCATAAGCCTTATTAAAGTCACTCAGACAATCACTCAGTGCCCACATTCACGCATTCTGATATGCCTGATGTTTAGTAGATAATCAAATAAGAATTTCCGCATACTCTCACTATCACACCTGTGCCTATACTTAACCCTTCGATTACTGTGGATAAGTGGCCAACACTCTTAGTCAAGGCCAGCCTCTCCACTTAGGCACAGACCTTATCCTGCACTCTTACTAGAATTACTGCAGTGTGCTCCTAAGTCATTTCCCCACTTATACCTTGCCTGCCCACTCCAGGTGTTCCCTTCTACCATCCACTCTCAACATGGCAGCCAGATCCTCATAAAAGTATAAGTCAGATCAATCATGCCACTCCTTAATCCAAAACCTCCAAAGCCTTCCCATCTGAGTAAGAACCAAGTCTTCAGTGGAACCAGTTCTCTACATGATCTGGTTCCACATTGTCTCTCAGATCTCATCTCCTACTATCTCTCCCTTTTCCACTCCACCCTCAGTGGCTTCCTTGCTGCTTTACAAATATGCCAGGTACCCTTTTGTCTCAGAGCCTTTGCACTTGCTGTTTTCCCTGCCTAGGAAACTCTAGATATTAGCATGGTGTGCTTCCTCATTTCCTTCAAGTCTTGTTTCAGAAGGTCTCAAAAGTTCTATCTAGAAAATCTCTCCTAAGTCACTCTGTAATTTAACACTGTCCCACTCTGCCCTGAATACCTCTATTTTTTCTCGTTAGCACCTATCTATATATAAAATACATAAACATTACATCTTTTAGATCTGTATCTTGCTCAGTGCTCATTTTTTCCAGATAGATTTTTCTTTTCCAGGATTACTAGAAGGTAATCCAGGGAGGTAAGTGTTTTTATCTGTTGAATGTACTTCAGTATCCTCAGTACAATGCCTAGAAAGACCTACTTGGTGATCAATAATTATTTGTTCAATGAATGGATCAACAAATAAATGGGTGTATGAAGGACTAGGGAAAGAAAAAACAGAAAGTTATAATATTTTTCACATGGAAAATTAGTATTTAGAGATGGCTATTTTTGCTATGAAATCTCCTGTGTGGGAAGTCAGGATTTGGGGGGGATAATAGGATACAACAGTTGTCACAGTGGTGCAGTGACAATATTAATAATACAGCTCACTGAGCAACACAAAAACACCAAGATTAAAGTAAATCCTTGAATAATTCTAAAATTACCATGTTTAATCTTAGCAGTAACTGTCACTCCTTGAGGAAAGAGATATTTGGCAGATCTTGTCCTTTCTGTTTAACCTGCAAAAGTTTTACTTTTTATGATGTCTACTTCCTACTTTTTCAGACATTCCCCCCCCCCCCACACTAATATAAGCAGATAGAGTCTAAAAGCTGACACCCATGACCTAGAGGGAGGGTGTCAGAACATATCTCTTTGACTACTACTAGGATGTAATCATAGTATGCCTACACAATTTATGTTTCTCAGCTCCCCTTGCCCTCGACACTCCCAAACAAGCGGAATTTATGTTTTTAAGTTTCTAAAATGTTTTCCAGGATCATATTTGTGCCTTTATGATGTATGTTTATAATATATCTTTAGATAATTAATTAGAATTTTTTGCAGATAGTTGATAAGACAGCAGAGAACACATTATTAAAACGATTCCTCCCCTTCCCCCTCAATTCTAGAGAATCCTCCAGTGATATATAAAGATTGTCTTTTATCAGAGGCTCTCAATCTATTCCAATTTTCCATAAGTCACTGTGCTCTAATGACATTTTGTCAGATGCAAAACTTAAAAATAAAAGGAGAAAATTCACTTTTGACTTTATTACACCAAAAATGTCTGAATGATAGATGGGACCATTGCATATATGGTGGTGGTTTGGTTCCTATTGTTAGTCATGGGTTATTTTGATCCACTGCAAAGAAATAGTAGGTGACTAGACTAGAAGATACTTGTCGTTTTCTGGAGCTCAGTGAAATGCTAATCAAAGTAGCTGAGATTTTAGAGACCCTACTTGAATTTCTATCAATTTCCATCATTTCATGATCCCATTACCAGGAAGGTCTTAAGGATTCCTCTCTGCTGATTATATCTCATCTCCTATTTTTGCTTTGGGGAGAAGAAGAGGTCAATGATTGAAAAGAGACATTACCTTCTGAATTGGGAATACTGAAAATAATATATCCAGATCAGCTAGATCCCAAGAAAATTGTTTCACTGAGTTTTTAGTAGTATGGTCTGCTCTGATGATTAAAAACCACAGTTTTTAGACTAATTGGGTCAGTTACAAACACAAAAAAATCTGTATGGAGTATCCTGAAATAACATTTCCCATACTTAACTTTATTCCTATCTTATTTGTTACTCTTCCAGATTAGTTGCAGAATTTTGTAACCCAAAGAAAATTTAAACTAGATTCTAACATAAAGACAGAGTGAAACATACCCAAGCTTGAAGGATCATTAGTTACTTTTGTCCTCTTAGTAGAATAAATTAGTAGGAATGAGGATGGGTTTAATTAGTCAAAGAAGGTAAAAATGATGCTACCCTATAGCTAGAGGTCTTGGGACCAGGGAAGAGGATGATAGTGCATGTAGGTAAACAGCTTCACAACAAAGTTCACAGTGAATTTTGGATGATATGCAAATTTTATCCCTAAAAAAACTAAATGGGTAATAAACTTGGTTGGTATTTCATACGTCAGCCAATTTCTCTGACCCACATCCATTAGGTTAACATTCTTCTCTGGCACTCTGGATAAAAATTTGGACTACTATATTTAACTCCATCCATTATTAATAGTCCTTGATTGCTTCTAACATTACTAGATAAACTGGGAAATCTGGAAGATTTTCTGGAACATGTAATTGTTGGAATTCCCTGTTTATTACCTAGGTCAGGTTTTCTAATAATTATGGCTTTATTCTTTTTAACTTTAAATTCAATTTAATTGACATATAGTGTATTATTGGTTTCAGAGGTAATTTTGTGATTCATCAGTCGCATTTAACACCCAATGTTCATTCCATCAAGTCCCCTCTTTAATGCCCGTCACCTAGTTATCCCATCTCCCCACCAACCACCACTCCAGCAACCCTCAAGTTGTTTCCTATAGTTGAGTCTCTTATCGTTTGTGTCCTTCTGTTTTCGTTTTGTTTTTCCTTCCCTTCCCCTATGTTCATCTGTTTTTTTCTTTAAATTCCACATATGAGTGAAATAATAAATTTGTCCTTCTCTGACTGACCTATTTCAATTAGCATAAATGCTCTAGTTCCATCCATGTCACTGCAAATGGCAAGATCTCTTTCTTTTTGATGGACGAGTAATATTCCATTATATACACATTGCTGCTATAAACATTGGAGCACATGAACCCCTTCAAGTCATTATGTTTTTATCCTTTGGATAAATACCTAGTAGTGTAATTGCTAGGTCATTGGGTAGCTCTATTTTTAACTTTTTTTTTTTAAGATTTTATTTATTTATTTGACAGAGAGAGATCATAAGTAGGCAGAGAGGCAGACAGAGAGAGTGAGAGGGAAGCAGGCTCCCTGCTGAGCAGAGAACCCGATGCGGGACTCGATCCCAGGACCCTGAGATCATGACCCGAGCCGAAGGCAGCAGCTTAAACCACTGAGCCACCCAGCGCCCCTATTTTTAACTTTTTGAGGAGCCTCCATACTGTTTTCCAGAGTGGCTGCACCAGCTTGCATTCCCACTAACAGTGTAAGAGGCTTTCCCTTCCTTTCTCTACATCTTCACCAACATCTGTTGTTTCCTGAATTGTTCATTTTAGCCATTCTGCCTCTATGAGATGGTATCTCATTGTGGTTTTGATTTGTATTTCCTTCATTTATTATGGCTTTATTCCTAAGGACACGTGATTAACTGTTCTTTGCAGTGGCAAAGACTACAGTGTGTTCAAGCAAACTGTTTTTTGGCCCAAGACACTTCCCCACCCCCAATTCATATTGACTGTCTATATTTGTAGTGAAATGGAGTCAGAAAGTAAACTCAGGGCTATAGGGGTATATTTATCTTAGATATCAAACACTTAAAGCAGGATTTATGGAAGTCAAAGGCTGTGGGTCAATATCCAAAAAAAAGCTGCACTGTAAACAAGTAAAGGACTTTCTGAGGTGTGAAGGAGAGGAGAAAGGAGACTGGGAAGGGAAGGAGATGAGGATAAGGAGCAGGAAGATAAGCAGAAACTCTGGTTTAGTAAGAAAAAAAGTATATATCTGAAAAAAATTAGAGTGAGAGAGGTCTGGGAAAGACTTATTCACCTCAAGCATCAACCCTAGAGATCCTTTCTTCCCTACCCAGCTGACAGGAATGTATTGTAAATATTTTTTCATTCTCACCCATGCTGTCCTTTTGGAGTAATTTTAGGACACTGAAATTGGGGGTCAATGCATCATAACACCAGAGACTGGTTCAGATACAAGTCAGAGGCAGTTATAACAACTGACTTTTGTAGTTAACATAATTTAGAGAAAAAGCAAATATATTAGAGCTCAGAATAACTGTAAGACTTTGTTCAATGTGAAGGCATATATGATGACCTGTTAAGAAACTTTTTGACATAATTCTCAAATCAGACAAGTGTTATTAATAAGGAATCAACTTTCTAGCAATACTAAGTTCTGTTTAATGATTTTAAGTTTCTCAAAGTGTTTCCCATTTATTATTTTATCTTTTTATAAATCTACAGAGGAGTACAGTGAGTAATAACCTCATTTTACAGGTTAAAAACTAAGGCACAAGAGTTAAGTGATTAAGATTTCAGAGGCAAAAGAAAGAAAAACAAACAAACAACAAAAACAAAAAACTTCTCTAGCTAAGTCAACTATAATGTCGGGATTAGGATTTAGGTTCACTGGTTCCTAAATCATCCCTCTATTATACCAACCTGCATCTGTGTCTTCTTTCCCAAACAAGTCTGTCTGGTCAACAGTGTTCTCACTGTTGCAAAAGGATTCAGTACCGCCTGGTTCTGATTAGGAGCTCCAGAGATGAGGAGCTCCAAATCTACTTTCAAGAAAAACTTCCCATACCCCAAGGGACACAAATCAGTTCAGCATGATCTATTGGGTTTCCCTGGTAGGCTTTCACTCTTGATAACAGAAAACACAATTTGATATACAGAGCTCAGATGAAACTATGACTTCCATGGTCCAGAAGTAAGTGACCAGACAGCCTCCGTGGAGGTTTCTTGTTTCATTAAGGCCAATCATGTGCATGTTTCTTTCACTTTTGTTTTTCTCCTCAAACTGCCCAGCCTTGGGGATTTTAAAAAGCCCTGTTCAGTTTAACTCTGGCCCTTATGATATCTGAGATTTAATGACTTTCATTAGGATGTTATCTTGAATTCCATGTATATATGAGAAACCATGACTTATGTATGGGATTTAGAGTTTAGTGGAAGTTCCTAGAAAGCACATCTAAATCATGAAATAAAACATTAAACTCAAACACAAAGTAATTTAATTTCTAAAAGGAATGTGGTATTCAGATAAAAGAAACCATAATAGTACATTTATTTACTTTTATATGTACATTTATTTACTTATATGTATGAAAGTGTGAGGTTGTGCCATCATTTTCAGGTATCAATTTTAAGTAATGCATCTCCCAGGCTATTTAATAATCATTCTTCCATTGTTACATAAATAGATTATGTGAATACAAGCTGTTAAACTAAAAGTTACCACAATAATATAACTGAATAAAAGAGCAGGGAAATTTGAGAGGAATATACTCAGAAGACTAAATTTGAATACTGAATTGCCAAAATATATTCTTTGAAAATTCACAGATATAAGGCCATCTGTGATATAAAAAATGGACAAAGAAGTTGGTTAAGTCACAGTTTGTTCAATGTATCATGGACCTGCTACAGGGACACATAAAAATGGAGACCAAAACATATGTGGAAAATATACTAAAATCTTAGCCATCATAGAAATAAAAAATGCAGAATATAGTCTCACCCTATGAAGATCTGGCTCACCCTGAAGTTGGTAATGGAATGAATATTGTGACTAAATGTAACCTTTTCAGTTCAACAGTTCAGAGTCCAAAGAATCTATCTGGTGCATAGATGATCCTGTTGGACTCCAGTCAACCACGTCATGATACATTTTCTACTTTACATTTGAAATGTATCTAGACACTCTGTTCTATACCATAAAATATGGAACATGTAATATTTTATTCAGTATTTTATTTGATCTCAGATCTAAGAGTGTGTGTGTGACACATATATGTAAATACACACAAAGTGGAAGACTTCTCTTTTCAAAACAAACTTCTAATAACACAATTTACTATCCATCTGCCAACATCTTCATCATTATGATTGTCTTTAAGGAACATCATAGGGTTGTGCCTATGACATCAACAAGGATCCAGTATATCACCACACCATCAACATCAGGCAGTCTTCATTTTTATGCAATCACCTGATTGACTACCAATTTGATTCTTTTAGAAACCCAGTCTCTGGACCCATACTGAGTCTATGACTGAACCGTAAGGTATTGAAAACAGAATCACATCCCCTTTCCTTTTTCCCAATGATCTTAACTTTTGTGTTCCTTTGTGCCCTAATAATCATACCTCTTCTGAATAGAAACAGTTTCATTGTTCAAAATGGAAACCATTTCTCCCACTTGGTCCAATTGTACAGAAATTTTAAAAAAAATCTTGGTATTACTTAGTTTCCCTATTTTCACCAACCCAAAAAATTCTAAATTCAACATTTATGGACCATAGATTTTTCTTGTGTTTATTCTGGTTTTATACAAGGTAATGGAACAGAAACCCATATGGGTCAAAAAAATATTACATGTAAACAACTTCACTTTCATGCAAAAAGCCAGAACCAGTATTATTTAATGTCCTTCATTGTTATATCTTTAAATCTTACCTCTGCAGATAAATGTGAAAATCCTTAAATTGCTGGCCTCAGTGTTCCCATGTCAACTGGCATATGCTCAGATTGGTGATCCTGCCAAAAGTCACAGGAAAACGTTTATGAGACAGAGGTTGATGGATGATTATTTTAATCCTGCATGTCCAGCACTGCTGGCAAGTTTGGTTTATGAATGCCTGCTGCTGTTTTAATGATAAGACCTCTTAAACACAGCTGAGTGCAGTGCACCAATGGATTTTCTTTTTTTTCTTTTTTTCCCCTTCCCTAACTAGAAGACTGATTATTGATCTCCACCTGGATGTTCCTATTGAGAACATGCCATTCATAAGTGCAAGCAAAAAGAATAATGGTGCACACTGCATGGGTAGTTTTAATAACCCACAATAGGGACACAGTTTCCATGGAAAGGAAAGGAACAAATCCAGTCTTAATGAAGTATGTGTTTACATGACTGAAAAGTTTGTGGACATTCTATGGGCCAAGCATTGGATAGTCCAGAGCATCTGGGTTTTGAATGGGTGCCGCATCAGAGTGAGTATAGGACCCCAGGGATGTCCTATACTCCTACTCCAGGGAGGCTTCCAAGTTCTTCCTATCACTCTTAGAATAGAAGCTTTGCAGGTAAGAATGGACAGATCTGACTACACTACTTAACTAGAGGGATTTGAAACCAGAAGTGGCTATACAGAAACAGAAAGGATATGAGTCTAGTGGGAAACTCGAGAATCCAAAACCTGAATACAGGAGGGTGAAAAGTAGACACACGAACATCTCTAGGGACCCCCTGAAGCTGCTTGAAAAACCAGAGAAGCCTTAGGTCAGAATGGATTGTCCACTGGGCTTAACCCAAAGCCTGTGACCCTCAACTGACTAGGATCTTTCACACACACTTGGGGGTTCCAGGTCTTTCGCTGGTGGGAGGGTAACTGAGGCATGTTTTCAAATGCGTCTGAGTAACTCTGTAGCCTGATTCAGAGTAAGAGATATCCATTCACTTGTTTACCAAACATTTGTTTCTTTCACTTTCAGAGCCAAGGTATTTTAAAGTTAGAAAATGTCAAACATAGTAATACTTCCATGGGTTTTTATTCTACCAGGGTATGAGTCTGCGTGTTAGTTTGTTTAATGCTAAGAGGAGACATAAATTTTATGTTCATCGTTTGCTAAAGTAATTTTTGCAACTATACACCTGATATTTTTATATTAAAAAAAAGGAGAACTATGGAAGTAACTCTTCGATGGCAAGAATATATGCAATTGTGAAGATAAAAATGAGTATATAAACTAAGGAAGCTCCCTTCTGATTAGGGCCACAGAGAAGTCTCTATACCCTGCACAGTGCCTATCATGGCATTATCCATAGCACAGCCCCTCATCTCCATGTATTTCAATTGAGGGGGGAAAAAGTATTTTGTTGGAAAAATGCAAGATTACCAACTTTAGCAAAATACACTTACGTTTTTCAAATATGCTTTCTGAATTCTGTACTACCCTAACATTTTAAACGCCAAAGAGTCATTTAGGGTAGAATGAGCACTAGAACCATATTATTAAAGATGAAAATGTTTGGGCAAGCATTGAGGAGGCAATTCTTGAATGTGAATGTGCATAAGAAGTACTCAGAGGTTTATAAAAATAAAGATTTGGTCCTAGTTCCTAAAGATTCTGAATCAAGAGATCAAGCATAGGGTCCAGAACTATATATTTTCAAGGAAGACAGATCACCCTAATACACCTACCCAAAGATTCAGTTTGAGACCAATTTCAGACCCAGTTAATGAGAAAAACTTTTCTCTTTACCAGCTCCTTCTTGTGTTTTCTGGCTATGGCTGAGATAAGCCAAACATTGAATTTAGCAAAAGTATATGTAAGAGGAACAACAGCTGTGATATTTAAAAAGGGAATTGGCTTTTTAAAAAATCAGACACTGCCAACAACAAAACAGGTAAGACTTATTTGGAGAGAGCTATAAACCCAAACTTGTTCCAGTTGTGTTGAGGCGGTTTCGGCACAAATGAAGTTATAAAACAAAAAAACAAAAACAAAAAAAAAAAAACAAAAAAAAAGAAAGAAAAGAAAAAAGAAAGAAAGAAAGAAAATAAATTTTTTTAAAAAGCCAAAGCCACACTTTCTTTCACATGAAACTACGTTGCTTTTTAACAGCTGATTCCAACATCTACTTTGAGTCATACAGCACAGCATGAAGGGTTTTCGCCTGGAATCACCACAACTTGCCTACTTAAATAATTTGCAAATGTTAAGTGTTCCCCTATGAGGCATTTGCCCTCATCCCATCCCTTACTCCCAGAAGGTCTACAGCTGTCATGGTATTTTTAAAGTTGGACACCGACTCATAAGGTTAAGAACCTTTGGATTGGTGGCCTCAGGATGTTGGTTCTAATCCTAGCTCTGCTTCTAACACTTTTTGTGGCTTTCAGCAGTAGACTTCACCTCTCTACTCATCTGTAAAATGAGAAAGCTGAACTAGAAAAATCTAAGTATTATTCTGGCTCCTCAGTTCTAGGAAATGCTGATAAAATGGCAACAACTGGGAGGACTGACATGGAAGGTATATTGCCATGTCCATTGGCTCAATCTCCTTATTTATGTGAGAGAAAAATAAAGCCTAGAAAGGTTTTCATAAAACACTTTATGGTAAAAGATCAAGAATTGAATGCAGAATTTTAGCTTCATACATCAATTTACTTTTATTCTAATACAAGAAAAGTTTAAAAAGCTGAATTCCCAGCTCACAGTTTTACTCATTGACCAAGGGAGCATTTCAAGCAGGATTTTCCTTTCTTGGCTGGGAGAGGGGTACAATGTGTCCTTTGGGGTTCTCTCCCAGATTTTCACAGGGAGAGAACATATGCTCAGGTCCCCAGAGACTTGTGCTCCCACACTCACAGCTGTAGGACAGACAAGAAAAAGATGTCTACAAGCTTAAAAAAAAATAATCAGCATTTGCAAAAGTGCTCCGGGGTATCTTCAGGAAGTGTTCCAGGAGACTTGCTATTATACAATGATTACTAGATTCTCTTCTTCTGGATCCTACTCCACATTCAGGCATTAATATTTTAGGTACATCCCTGATACTCATTTACTCATCCAAAGTTCAATTATCAGCAAGTATGCCTGGCAATGACAGACCAAGTCCTTGCTCTCATGCAGATTATTGACCAGCAAGGAAATGTGCCTCTTGGAAGGTCTGCTGCACTCCTGCCAGCGTGGACTAAGGGCCAGGGAGAAGTACCGCCTTCCCAAGGGAAAAACTCATGCTTCCTGTAAGTTGCCCTTTTTCAAGTTTACAAACACAGCTCAGGAGAATCTCTATTACCTTGGTGTGAATCAGTTGATCCAAACAGTTTTTGTTGAACCTAATAAAGCATTAGACTCTCTATGTCTTTCCTCCTTCTGTCAATACCCAATTGCTTATCATAATCGTACTTATTCAATAATACCTAGATCAAATTCTCCCTGTTCAATCACTATGACTTTATCCCACCTACCTAAGAACGTGCAGAACAACCTCATTTATTCCTCTCACACAGCACTTGATAGGTAGGAATTCTAGAACTTCACTACTGTACAGGAATTATAAGTCATTGAGTTTAACTTCATTTTATGCATGGGAAAGAGTGGTCTAGAAAGCCAAAGTTGCAGAATAACTGTTAATGAATTATTACAAATCAAAGGGAAAGAACAGGAGAGCAAAAAAGCATTTGCTCTGCACTAGTGTTCTTTGGAAGATATTTTAAGTACATTATTTTAACTGATTCTCAGAAAAATCTTGCTCAGTATATTTATCATATATATTTATATATAGATAACATTTTATATTGTTATTAAATAATTAATAAGTAATTAAAATTATAATACATATTATATTATATTATATATATTATCATTTACAGTTACAGTAAGCAAGTATCAGAGTGAATAAATAACATAAGCCAGGCCAAACAACTGCAGGCGATAGCTGGGAGAAGTGGGGTTCCAACACAGCTCTGCCTGAGGATACCAGACGTGCCAGAGGCAGTTCTTATCCACCAGTTCCCTCTACTTCCACATGGGAGTCACACACAGGAGAAGTCAAAGGACAGAAATTCACTGAGAAAGGGGATTTGGGCAGCCACGGCAATAAACCCCAGGTCCCCAACAACGTGGTCAAGGACCTGCTTCTGAGACCAGTTCCCCAGAGGATGAAAAAAGGCATGAAAGTGCCACCTTTGTGGGAAAGGAAGTCATGAAGACTGGCGGAATTTGCAAGTATCTGAGCTTTTGGCTGCTTAGCCATCAGATGGGCATTGGTAATCACGTTCTAACTTTAAGCTCCAGGAATGACAATAGTGGAAATTGTAAAATGTAAAATCTGCAAGTCTCCCCCTTGTTCACACTACTCTCAGAGGATGTCCTGATCCTTATTTCAAAGTTTATCCATCTTATACACACAGCAGGTATTTGGCAACTTTGCAAACCAAAAGGTAGACAGGAATGGGACATGATGGGTGAATGCAGCTGTTCCTCTAAGGAACAGTAACATTCTGTATCTATTTCAAATGGACCTTTCCTAAATTTTCTGCAATGACGGCCCAAGTACCATTAAAATAATGACAGTAACCACACTTTCTGGGTATTTAGAATTTTTCACTTTACCAAGTATCTTTATTTTTTTTTTCAAATTTTTATTTATTTATTTTTTCCACATAACAGTATTCATTGTTTTTGCACAACACCCAGTGCTCCATGCAATACGTGCCCTCCCTATTACCCACCACCTGGTTCCCCCAAGTATCTTTACATACACTGTTAATATCCACAAAAACTAAAGTTATCATTCATCTAATTTTTATTTATTTACATTTTTGAACCATTTTTTTAACTAAGGAAACTGAAATTCAATGAAGTGTTTAAGATACATGTAACAAAGTAAAAACAATCAAAGTTGAAGTTATTGAGGTCTTGCTATGGGCCATACACTATTGCAAAGGCTATGTAAATTTGCATACTTAATCTGCATAACTACTGCATGAAGTAGGCATTATCACCTTCATACAAATGAATAAACCCAAGGATTAAAGTGGGTAAAATGACTCGCCTAAATCATACAGCAAGTTAGTATCAGAGCAGGATTCAAAACCAGACTTAAATCAAAACCCACATTCTCAAATCCGGCCTCGAGTCTTTAAATAAAGTAATATGATTTCCAGAACTGTCCTCATTGCCAGAGCATCTGGACTCCTTAGCCTGCCATGCCCTGCCTTTTATGACATTTTGAGGCCCCTGTATTACACTCTGAAATATAGGAAAGTTCAAGTTATTGAACACTTCTGTCAAAATTTGTTAGTACCACTCTCCATAATCTGGTAGTTTGGGCAAAATGATCTATGTCAACTAACGCAGGTACTTGACTTTGTTTTCCTTGTTGTGTTTGTGTAGACTGAGCTTTGTTGCTTTTCTCACTTTCTCCTGTAACCAGAGATGGTTACCTGCCTACGTATGTGCAGAGCTGTATATAACACGTAATGTACATGTTCAAAAAAACCTTTTCCATACTTCTTTCGTGGGTTCAGAAAAAGGAAACTGAAGAACTGTGAAGAGAAGATAGTTAAGAAAGGATATGTTAAAGCTCTCTTCCTTTCCAAGAGCAGGGTCCCCTTGCATATGGCGCCTGTGTGAATGAAAACGTGGTGTGTTCTTGGGAAGCGCTGCAGGGCATGTGTCTCTGCATACATATGCATAATGTCCTTTTCACACTTTGGAGTTACCAGATGCTGGTTCTGCTGCAAGGGGTCTGGCAACCCACTTGAAATCATGAGGATTCATAACTCATTTATGCACGCTGCAGAACCCCTCTAGATGACATCCCTGCTCTAAAGAATGATTGAGAGAAAGATGTAATAGACCTGAAAATGAAAATGAAATATTAGCAGCCGCAGAGTTTATGTGAGGCATTCTGGGTAGATGAGGGAATTATGCAAGTCAGAAGAAGAGCCCTTAGGCAAAAGAAGAAGCAAAAACAAAAGTAGTAAGAATGTCTAGGTGTCAAGGACTAATTCGTTGCTATGGGAAAGGCCCTGAGGCACTGATCACTGTATAAGCAGGTAAGCAACCCTAGACCTTGGACTCTCTGGGCTAGCAAAGGCTGGGTAAAACTCCTTCTTCACACCTGACCTCTAAAATTCCTTAACCCTCTGAAGAAGTGTGTGAAGGCTGGGGGTGCATAGTTACGATGGACTGAGGCTCTGCCTTGACGTGGGACTCTATGGTCTGATCCTGCTTTCCTGGCACCATCCTCCTCCAGTTCAATCATTTCCCATTGATTCTCAAAATTTTCTTCTGAGACACCAATTTCTTGCCATTTCTCTCAACTCCTTCACACCTCCTCCCTACCAACAACACCTTACTCCAGGATGAGATTCCTGCTCCTAGAAGAGAATACAAAGTCCTTTATAAACACTTCTCTCCCCCAGGAGCTTCTTACATCTTCTAAAACACTTGCAGTTTACTGTGCCTTTGCTCTGCTTGTCCCCTCTTCCTTTCTCACTTCTCCACTAGGCAAATTTCCTACTCATTCTCTTAAGAAACAGCTGCCACATAAGCAGCTGGCTGAAGACTTATTCAAACTCCAGGAAAGAGCTGATTATTCCTTCTGCTATATTCTCATAACACTGCACACATCTTTACTTGACCACTTAGCACTCACTACTGGAATTGTAGCTTACATGTTTTAGCCCGCACAAAACTATGAATTTCTGGAGGGCAAGAACAATGCCTATAAATATACCTTTTTATCCTCTATACTAAGCAAAATACCCAAGATATATTAGCTTAATAAATACATGTTGATTAAAAAAATGAATGAACGACTCCCTCATTTCCCTCTCATATGCTTCTAGCAAATTAGAATGATTCTCCATCATTCTTTGGCATACTGTAGTAGTGATATCAGAGGGGGGAAAAAAAAAGCTATCTCTGGAAGGCAACAGATCAGGGTACTGGCCTGGCATCTTTGTCCTGAAACCCATCCCTTTACCAATTTGTTCTTTACTATAAAGGATACCCCTCTGTTATAATGCTAGGGCTTTCTCATGTCACAGGATTAAAGCTCTCAAGAGAGAAGTAGTGTTATATGCTGCAAAGAGTTTAGGTTTTGTAATAAGATGGTCCTTGGCTCAAATCCAGGTGTAGCCTCTGGTAGTAATGGGAGCTAGAGCAAGTTTCAGAATCCAGCTGAATTATAGGTCCCTCCTCAGTAAAATGAGGATGAATACCTACCCTATAAGGCTATTATCAGGATCAGAACATAGGTCATTGTAGGTTCTCATAAATGAAAACATTTCTTACATCTTCAACCACAATCCCTCCACTTCTGAGTGCTCACAAAGTTCTTTTTTTCTTCTAGAATAGGGATTATCCTTGTTGGGGATGGTTAGAAGATGGTTTATATACCAGAATCACCTAGGGTGATTTTCCAGGTAACACCCCCGTGTTCTTTCTAAAAACACTAATCTAGTGTAGTAGGACTGTTGCAGAGTCATGTATATTTTATTTCTCAAAGTTATCATACAGAAAGGAAGTTGAGACTAACATAACAAAATTTTAAAAAATGTAATGTTTGAGAATAAAAAGAATAATGGCAATAATGAAATATAACCAAAAAGAAAGAAAGATAGGTTGAGAATCACTTCTCTAGTCTTGCTCTTTATTTTCAGTCATAATTCTAACTGGGACCCTAAACCTCTCACCCTAAAATTGATATAATAGCTTCCTAGCTGCCCTTCCTATTTAGGGGTTTTCCTCTTGTCAATCTATCCTATAGGTAATAGCAGAAATCCTCTGTCAAACTCCATAAGGGCAGAGCAATCTTCTGATGAAATGAACACTCAATAGTCCCCACTAGGAGAACATGCCACCTTTCCCCGAAGCTCTTTCACACCCTTATGCTCTTGCTTCGAACTGGAGAGTCCTTTCCTTCCCTTCTAGTTTCTATCCCAGCCCAACCCATATAGCCAAAGAATTTCTACACATGGTTCAAGACAAACTCAGGTAAAGCTAACCATTCCCTCCATTGTGCTACCACTGGACCGAGCTCACCTCTATTATTGCATTCATCATATACGGTTACAAGTTATTAGTTTACCAGCCTTTCTGCTGTACTAGGTTGTGAATTCTTTAAAGGAAGAAACAGTGTCTTAATTATTCATGTATCTCCCCATCAAGTACATACTCACTAAATTTTTATTGAATTGGACTGAACTGAGATGAAGCCCATCCAGCATTTAATTTGCTACTGCCACCTCCTAGGATGGGTGTATCTGTGTGTGCACAGTATGTACTTTTGAAGCTCTCTCATCACTTTCACATTTTTTCCCATAGGCCCTTTTCAGACAAAGATTGTGCAAGGAAGAGAGTTGCACGTCTACCAGTCAAGTTCATTTCAGACCCCAGGGAAGCTGGGCAAGCTCTCTAGACAACACACGGATTGTGAAAAACAGCTTTTGTTAAAACACCTTGTTGCTTCCTATTCATTAAATTCAAATTCCCTCCAGTGGACTGCAAGATGGTACTGCCAACATGACGGAAAGTGCGCCCAGTCGAACTGCCTGGACTAGCCTAGAAAGCATAACTGCTTCTTTTTGTGATGGTCCTGTGAACAGAACAAGTTTCTGTGCCTACATGTCTCTCTCTCTCTAGGGGGTGATACTGCTGCAGGCTGGTAGCACTCTGGTATATTTCTTCTGGGATGGACGTATTAGGCCTCTTGGAATCCCAAGAGTTGTTGGCTTATTCCTCCATTCAGTGTTCATTCATTCATTCGTCAAACATTTCTTCACCCTCTTTCCTTACATCAAGTGTTATGGTAAGTCCTAGGGAAATAAAGATGCATAAGAAAAAGTTTGGTGCACAATGAAATCACTCAGGATGGGGAGAAAATAGAACATAAACAAATAATGACACTATAATAAGACAAGTGGAAAACAGATATACGTGCATAATGTCAGAGGTGCCCAATGGAAGCAGATAAAAAGAGGCTGATATCTTTTTGCATGTGTTAGCTTTGCAGGAAACCTGAAAGCACCCAACACAGAAATCTCACTCTGGCCCCAAATATCCCCCATGAGCCCAAAGACAATGGAGAAAAATTGTTAACCCTATCACAAAAATTATTGCTGTAGTTACCTGGGTGGCTCCAAGAACACAAATTTCCCCTCTGAGAAGCCCATCAGCAGAGGGGCTATAGTGTGCTAATAGAATAGTGTTGCTGTCTCATCATAGTATCTTAAAATCTCTGTTCTCCAACATAGGTAACACCCTGACTTTGACCAAGTATAAGATACGGTAAATCTGAGAAGGAAATAAAGATAATGGCGCCCCACAAGTACTTATTTAAATGTAGATTACTTACAACTAAATAACATTGCAGTTCTGCAGTGGTATCACCCACATTTCATAATTTCAATTGAACAGATCTTAAACATTTTCATTATCATAAAAAAGTTCTATTGGACCATGCTGCTCTAGAAGATAATCTGAAATTTGTATTCATTGATTCAATTATTTTATAATTTTCTGACTTGCTTACTTTGTAAAAGACTCATTTCTGGCTTCTGGAGAAGGCAGAGATTAAAAGTAAAATCTACCTATTCTTGAAGGGCTCGCAGTCTGGTGGGATGACAAATATTTTCAAAAAGGAAAAAAGCCGGACATCGAATAATGGATGGTATGAGTGCATGGAGATAAAACAGCCTAATATATGCTATTAAAAGTAAGAGAGGTCGGGGCGCCTGGGTGGCTCAGTGGGTTAAGCCACTGCCTTCAGCTCAGGTCATGATCCCAGGGTCCTGGGATCGAGCCCCGCATCAGGCTCTCTGCTCAGCGGGGAGCCTGCTTCCCTTCCTCTCTCTCTGCCTGCTTCTCTGCCTACTTGTGATCTCTGTCTGTCAAATGAATAAATAAAAAAATCTTTAAAAAAAAAAAAAAGTAAGAGAGGACCCCAAAGGAGAGGTGACACGTGATTCTTGAAGAGTGAGTCGTTACTTTCCTAATTTACCAGTGGACAGGGCACTAGAGAAGGGGAGAACGCTACATGCAGAATCGCAGGATGTAGAAGAGCTTAGAACCCTACAAGACATTTAGCATTCCTAGAGTGGAGTGTAAACTTCTGCGAAGATGGTGAGAATAGGCTGGCAAAGTGGGTGCCACAGTGTGCTGAAGGCTATTGGGTGAGCAGGCGGTGGGATGCAGGGAGGTTACAAATTATAACACAGTGATGAATAACACTGACATTATCCAAAACTAGGTCTCTCCTCAAAATTTGCTACTGTTAGCTTTACTATCTTGGCAAATTTTAAAATCTCTCGGAATCCCATTGTTCTCACCTGCACAGCGATGTTTATAACCCTGCCAACCTTTTACGATTTTTGTGTAGGTTAAATGAGACCATTGCTTGTCACAATGCCTGGCACGTGTTAAAACGTCAAAAATGAAAGTTATTGTAATTTATAAAAGGAATGTGGGATTAGGAAAGGATTTGAGCAGAAGAATGAAATGATTATATTGTATACAGAAATAAGACACAAGACAATTCCCTATGTCAATAATAATAATAAAACAATAGCTAATATTTGCAGAGTATTTACTAAGCATCAGGCATGATTCCAAGAGCTTTAAATACGCTAATCGTTTAATCCTCTCAACAACCCTATGAGGTAGGCTACCATTACTATCTCCCTTTTACACATGAGGAAATGAAGGCACAAATAAGTTAAATAATTTGTCTCACTACTAATAAAGGACAGAATGGGATTCAAACCCATAAAGCCAGCTCTTGAATCTCTATCCTTGGCCTCCAGGCTATTCTGCCTCTGTTACAAATTCTTTGACAAAAGTCTGTCTGATTTTATATTGGATTATTTCCCACCACAGCATGGCTTCCAAATAATTTTATGTAAGTACGGATCTTCAAAACAACATTCTCACACCATGAAAGCTAGTAAGCCAGTATGTGCACTACAGAACTAGTCCATAGAAGGTCATCTAGATAGAAACGGGACAAATGCTGGATAAATTGTGTATCATTAGAAAGGTAGGTTCAAAGCTTCCTTGATAATCCAGACATGGTTGTAATTCCAGAGATTCCTCAACAATAGAAGCCGATAACAACCTCTCAAAGAACTCTGCTTCTTCTCGAAAAAATGGGGCTAATGTGTGCCTCATAGGTTTGTAAGAAATATTAAATAAGAGAATGGATAGAAAGGATTCTGCACAGTTTGTAGCACCTAGAAGGTGTTCACTGAGAAGTATCTTTTGAGGTTACAGTTTTTGTTCTTTTAATTAAAGCATCATTGTCCAATATGCCATTATCCATTGCTGAGTCGAAAAACCTTGCTCAGGACTCACTGGAACTCCATTAAACATATTATGGATGGAAGGGAGGGTATCATAGGTATGAAATGCTTCAAAACAAACACATCCCAGTCTATGACCTAAATTCCAACTCTCCTTATTTAAGAACTTTTCTGACTAAATTTCAAAAATATCTCCCTGTTTTTACCTCAGTCTGGGCCCAGATGAGCCTAACAAATTGATGTTTTTATTGACTGACCTCACTAAAGGCCTCATCTCTCAAGGAAGTTCTTCCAAATGTCTTTTCTTCTGATAGTCTGTCCTTTAGTTTGATGTCTATCCTCAGGTAATTCCACTTTAATGAGTGAGATAACATAATTATCCTTCAAATTTGTTCCACACCTTTAGAGCAGCCTCTCCCCAAGGACCCTGGGCCAGCACAACCATGCTTTCCCCAGCATAAGACACTGGGTCTCAGCCCTAGGCAAGGGAGCATGTTCTTTCCTGCTGATGATGGTGAGTAATAATTATGGAAGCACAGATCCTCAAACCACAAATACCCTATTTTTGGTCTTACAATGTGGTGGAATCTGAAAGTAGATCTAGGGCATCAGCCAGGGAGCCAGAGGAGTTGAAGTCTAGGAGGCCATGATTTGGGAAGAAAAGATAATTAGTTCCCAGGTGGCTGATATATAGTTCCCAGGCCCTGAGTTGAGTGAAATTTTTGGAGAGAGTCAACAGGATGGTGGCTGGTAGGAGAATCAGTAAGTTGAATGTTGCTTTGGCACTAGATTAAAAGCAGATTGTTGTGAGCTGAGTTGTCATGGGAATCTCACTGGACTAGAAAGCTCACTGTGGGTTTGTGGCCTAGAATAACCAGCTATGTGACCTTGAGCAAATCACTTAACCTCTTCCAGTCTTTGTTGTTTTTTTCTTCATTAAAATGCAGATAATAATAGAAAATAATAAAAATAGCAAACAGTTTTTTGTTTTTAACTGAGAAAAAATACAATAGTTTAGATTTTTACAAGTGAATATAAATTTACAGAATACTCACGTAAAGAATTTATGTGAAAGCACTTGGCAAGACTTGTGACTCACAAATGTTAACTAAAGCATAGTCATATCAGTCTTTCAGTGGTGCATTCTAACAACTATTTTTAAGGCACAAAGAGGGTAAGTTCTTGACCAAGGTTTTGCTAGTGACAAGTTTATCCAGACAGTGTGGCTCCTGAGCCAAGGACCCCAAACACTCTATAGAGGAGGGCCCTATATTCACGGTAGCTTATCTGAGTTGCAAAGGCAAAAGTATCAGGTTGGTTCCTGTGAGACTGATGACAGCTATTCAGAGCCATCAGCTGACTTCAGGACTCCCACAGCAATGGCCATGGCACCACCCAATACTACTCCCTTGCTCTCACTTTCCAGTCTTCATACCCTTCCCCATACCCTTCCCTCTAAAATTACAATGTCTTCCCTCTTCTGTGCCAAGCCACATATGTCTCCATTCTTTTAAAATTCTCAGCTGAAGGCTCAGAGTCATGGGGAACGGGGATTAGAATGGTTTTCATCAGGCTTTCAGGGTATTTAAGAAGTGAAACAACAATAAACCCTTGTTCATCTTATTGGCATAGACGCAAACTCTGGGACCCTTGGTCCTACTCTGAAGACTCACCAAAGACAAGCAGAAGTTCAGGAATTTATAGCCTGAAAAGTGAGGCATCTATGACTTTAGATGGTTTGAAAGGGTATCTTATTTGATAGCAGCCAATAAAGCAAGAGACAGTGCCAGATCAGATAAGAAGAAAGAACATCTCCGGCCAGAATTAAAAGGCTATTTTGGGATATGTCAAAAGGAGTAAAGCTAGATTGAAAATGACTGCAAAGGTGATTAAATAGGTGAGAACAAAGAGAACACTTCCTGAGTTCTGGCTAAGAAGGGAACAATTCTTAATCATCTTTTAATTGTACTTCATAATTAGCCAAGTCACAAATGCCATGGCTGGGATTAGAAGATTTTTCATAAGGCAGAAACTGTTCTGGATTTTTGCTAGGGAACATGCTGGGGGTTGGGAGATGGTGTGGGTGCTGAAGGAAAGGCTTTCAATTTGTGTAGTGATTTGAGAAACTAGGTTTTATAAGCATATTTGTTCATAAAGCACATTTTGAAAGATACTGTTGTTCTATTTTTGCCTTTTTTTCTCTTTCCAAAGGAAATGAAAAACAGCAATGGAAATTTTTCCAGAGGAACAAAATCTCAGCAAACAGTGAAGCAAATAGCCACTGGAAATGGCTTATGAAGCTCCTAGAGATAATGGATATATGATATCATAGTTATGTTACAACATCTTCAGTGACAAGCGGTAAAGAGGAAGAAAATGCTGAAGTTACATCTGACTGAGTTATTCCACACTAAATATTTTTAATTGGTATCACAGAAGGCATGGGAAACAGGTTAATTACTTATAGGAATAAAACAATAAAATCACCTCTAATAGGCATGCATATAATATATCAATGTATAATTTCTGCTGGGAAAACAAATGCTTTCCAAGTTAGAGTGAGTTAAGAAAAGTCTGTGTGTAAAATAATAACACTTCTGAGTAGCTTGCTGGTTACATATTCATTCATTCTTTGAATATTTATCTAACACCTATGATGTATAAGACACTCTGCTCATGAATTGCAAAAACAAATTAAAATGCATGATCTGCCCTCATGAAGCTTGAAATCTTGGCAGAAAAACAAACTTTTCCCCCTCCTCAACACCCTCCATTCTCTGTCTTTGTGATTTCATTTGGTTTCGAGCTTTGAATAACTTCTCCATGCAGACAAATATCTGAATGGTATCTCTAGCTGACCTACAAATGAGCAAGACCCATGTACCCAAGTAAGCCCAAGCAGGCCTGTTGATCGTCCACACAGAAGTCTATGAGGGCCCTCCAAACAAATATGTCCAAATTCGAGCTGGCCATTTCTCCCATTCCTGCCTCAGTCTTTCACTAACCTCTACTAGTTGTTCAAGACCATCAACAGAAAAGCTGATATGTCAGAGAAACAGGATGTAGGAATAGACCCTGAAGGCCCACACTTGGTTTAATGCTCTGCTATCACTGTCCCAAGATTCTTAATCATTTTATCTTTCAACTTGCGTTTTGCATGGGAAGTCCAATGAGGCAATGGAGTACGTGTATAAGGAGAGAAGACAACCAGATGAAAGGAAAACCTTGATGTTTTAGTATCATTACTGGCACTTTTTCCTGTTTTTCAAACAGAGCCCCCACATTTTCATTTTGCACTGGGGCCTATAAACTGAGTAGCTGACCCTGTGTATGAATATTACACATACCAGATTCAGGCAGGGTGGTCTTTCCTCACGTCTGTGCTCTATCCTAGATGTGCTGCCCTGCCCCCTTCCTTCCCCCTTGCTTCTTGTTGCGGGTTTTAAATTGTCTGAGCATCAACATTTTGTTCTCTGTTCCATCACCTCTGGGACAGCTTGCCTGGCAATGGACTTGGAAGCTATCACTGTCATTGCGATGCTACTCAATGGTTTCTTGTTCTTTCAAAAGGATGTGCTCCTTTGTACCATGTAACAGTCAACAAAATATCTTTCTGACAATCCATGGAACATTTAAAAAACAAGAAGAGGCATCATGAACCTCTTATCACAGCTCTCTGCTTTGAAAACCAGGGTTTGCGCCACAGGATTTGACTATTTCGTTTGACTTCTCCATTGACAAAGCCAATGAAGATTTGCATCTTAAATTTCACAACTTTCCAACAACATTTTAAAACTCTCACTCCCCAAAAGCAGAAATGTTTCTGAAATCCCAAGAGTACTCTTTGAAGAAAATCTCTTCCCCCTCACAGTGCTTAGTAGAACAATGTCGTTTAATATATTTTCCAAAGTACAACTAATTGAAGCACTTTGTCTTTCTTAGTTTCCCACATTTCAAAATACATATTATGTATGTAACTTTATAAATCAGGTATACTGTAATGCCTTACCTGTATGTATTTGGGAATTTCATCATTTCTCAGTTTAAAAAAAAAAGTCAAGGAAAGCTACAAATTTGGGGGCCATAACATCTCTGAAAAACATATCTGTAAGACCACAGTGATCTTAATGAGGTTTGCTTTGGTCAAAGATGGCAACAGGGAAGTAGTGAAAGATTACCTTTTCCTTCACTTAAAAAAATAGGCATCATAGGTTGCCACTTCACAGTAATGTCTTAATATTCTCTCATTTAATTATGTAAATCATCAAAGAAGGCTGCTGTTTATGGTAATTTGTATGTGTGGAGATCCGCTTCCCAAGGTAAGCTAATTTAAATCAAATTATAACTAAGGGAGATTTACCACTTGTTGATTCAGACAATCATTTATAACTCCACCAAACCACTAGCGAAGAAGGCAGGATTTGAAAAATGAGGTGAAACAGTGGTGATCCCGCTGTGAAAGGAATCAGCTGAAATGCTAGGGTAGGATTTAGTATTCTTATTGATGTCAGCAAGAACTGAAGGCAGCCTCTTTTGTGAGGGAAGTGATTAGTGAATACCGTTGACCCTCACTACCTCCACATTCAAGCCTTCCTTTACACATTAAGTTAAAGGCTGTTCTCCCCAACTAATTCACCACTCTCTTTTGATACAAAGCCAGCCCTCTTCACAATCTGCCTGCATTCTAGTTGCATAGTTGTACCAAGTGCTGAATGTAACAGAGAAAAGACCATTGTGAACCGCTGAAGTGTTCATGTGTCCCCAGCTCCTTTCTTTTTTTTTTTTTTTTTTTAACCATTAAAGTTACTCCATTTCAGTTTGAGAAACTAAGCATGTACAAATTCATTCTTTGTTTTAGGGGCACATGTGTTACAGTGAATCCCTCCTTAGCTAACGCAATTGGCCATGTTTGTCTCTGAGAGACCAAGAAAGGTACACCTCCTCTTGGATGCAGACACAGGTGTCTGTGACAATGGCCACAACTTGGATTTGGCAACAAGGAGGATGTAAGTATAGAAAACTGATTAAGAAAGCAGGCTTAAGGGGCGCCTGGGTGGTTCAGTGGGTTAAAGCCTCTGCCTTCGGCTCGGGTCATGATTCCAGGGTCCTGAGATCAAGCCCCACATTGGGCTCTCTGCTCAGCAGGGAGCCTGCTTCCCCCCCTCTCTCTGCCTGCCTCTCTGCCTTCTTGTGATTTCTGTCTGTCAAATAAATAAAATCTTTAAAAAAGAAAAAAGAAAAAAGAAAAGAAAGCAGGCTTAAGAACCAGGAACTGGGTCCAAAGACTCATTTTGCCACTCACTTGCTAAAAAATCTTCAAGAAATTTCCTCAGCCTCCCTGAACCTCATTGTTCTTATGAAAAGATAGCATTAATTATACATTCTTCATGAGATTCAAACGATGACTTAACAAGTCAATGCATATGAAGCACAAAACTTTACATAAATGTTCATCTCCAAAAATAGCATATATGAATAATAACAATAACGATGATGATACTGCAGTGTTATACATGGAAAATGAGCAACTTCCAATATATCTTATGGGTAAACAGTAAACAAAACATTTTCCATTCTTGACGAGAACTTGACCTTCATTTAACTTTCAAGGTGGGTTAATCTGTTAAGAGTAATATGTTGGCCATGTTGCTAATGAATGTTGCTTATATGAAATGTGGCCCATGATTCATAAATTGCGTCTGAGTTGGGAGGCACATGCATGAACTATAAACACCTGGTAAGATACCACCTGGGACTTGTGTGTGTGTGCTGAATTTGTCACTGACAAGTCTCTCACCAGGACCCTGGAAATTATGCCTATATTATTGTTATTATAAGAGATAATTGGCTCTTGAAGGATGCAGCATTGAAGCAGCTGCCCAGTATAGACCCTTTCTCCTTGCAGCTGGCCTGTACTACACAGAATTCTGTGAAGACTCCCACAGAAGAGAAATGCCTGGGGATTTCCTGTCGATAGGCTAGGTTTCCCATCCAGGTCCATATAAGTGAATATGCTGTCCAGTATCTTCTGTGATAATTTTGTGGGTCTGTATGCTTAACTAAACCCAAGGAAACACTCTATAGATATTGCAGAATATTTATTTATTTATTTATTTATTTGGCCACCAGGGCATATATTTGAAGATTAAGAGTATGATGACATTAGGATAATAGAGGTTCTGGATCAATTTTGAATACTTATAGAATACCAAAAATTTCCCCTGCTTATATATGTTTTCCCCTTTCCTTGAGGGGGACATTTCTGTTATTGATGATTCTTAGGGACTGGTGAAGCCATTTGGGGAGGCCAGAGATTTCTTGATTAGAATCAGTTCACAAATATAATCTTCTCAGTGTGTCACATGAAGTAAAACACAGACCTGCTGGAGATGAGTTTCTCTCCAGAGACCTCTTCAGCAGCCCTCTGAATGGCAATGGCAACCAGAGATATCCCTCATTTTCATTAGAAGTCTTTACTCACCCTGGTGGCAAACTGGGGTTCCTGAGAGAATTAAGCCCCCAAAGCATCTATATTAGTTTTTTATGGTTGTTATAAAAAATCACCACAAAATCAGTGCCTTAAAACAACAAAAAATTTATTATCTTATAGCTCCAGAAGTCAGAGGTCTGAAATGGGTCTCACTGGGCTAAAATCAAAGTGTCAGCAGAGCTGTAGTCCTTCTGGAGATTGGGAGGGGGCATCTATTTTCTTGTATTTTCCAACTTCTACAAGCCTCCTTCATTCCCTGGTCTGTGATCCCTTCCTCCATATTCAATGCCAGCAGCATAGTGTCTTCATATCCATCTCTGACACTGACCTTTCTGCCTCCTTCTTTAACTCCTTTGACTCAGTCTGGTGATTACATCCCACTCACCAAAGCATCTAGGATAATCTTCCCATCTCAAGATCCTTAACTTAACCACATCTATAAAGTCCTTTTTTGCCATGTACAGTAACAGATTCACAAGTTCTAAAGATTAGGAAGTGAATAATTTGTGTATGTGGGAGCATTACTCAGGTATCATTTGTTTATAATAAATTAACTTCTCCCTTGTGCAATTAAAATGGTGCCAGTTATATAACATCCCCAGAAGAACTGAGAAAACTATCACTCAAATCATTTTTGGTGTTCTATGAATTGGATGAGTAAGTCCAGTTGTGAAAGAATGCTTGGCGAGGAGAGTACCTTAAATGAATAGGAAATGAGACACTTAGTGACAGTTGTTTTATAAATTCTTTTAAAATTGGATAGAGAAGTAAGCAAAAGAGGTGGACCATGAAAATTAAGTGTGAGCCCAGAAAGCATATGGTAGCAATTTTAAGATGCACTGTCATATGCAAATATATCTATTCAGAGAGAGCGATTGGGGTAACAAGAGTGGGAGAAAATGTGAATATGAAGAGCTGGTGCCCCTAAATTCCATCTTTTCTAAAAAGGTACCAGCTATCAAAGTTTTCTTTCTTTCTTTTTAAAAAATATAACCTTTATTCTAATGACCCTTGCATACTTCAGTGACTACTCCCACAAAAAATATTCAGAAAAAAAATGCATGTGTGTAAAAACCATACAATAGCTAGTTTCATTCCTCTTGCAAAAAAAAAAAAAAAAAAAAAATCAATAGTTGTTTCTGTCCCCAAATTTCATCTGGGGCCTCTTTGTGAAATGTGCAGTTCAATTTAGTGTTGATAGGTCATTCCAGTCAGCATGAGTTTATATATAATTCAGTATTAATTTCCAGCCAACTGGAAACGAAAGCACTCCAGTTAGAGTCCCCTCTCCTTGGTATGCTTGACATTGTCTTTTAACTAGTAATAGGAGCCATTGTCAGATGGATTGATCCTTATAACGATCACATAATGTCCAGCAAGAAGGCTGGAAGATTCATTTACTGTCACTACTTATTTAGAGTTGAGTGAAACCATTGTTATAAATTTTAGGCTACCTAATTTGGCATTAGAATGTTTTCTATCATAAGAAAGAGTTCTGCAGTGCTAGACAAGAGGCCTGGCTGTGGTCCTCGCTCTGCCAGCATCCAGTGTGTATGTTCCTGGAGCACAGCTTATTTGGGGTAAACTTGTATAAGGAGTAACAGGAGCTGCTATCTGGTAGAAGTAGGAGTATCTCTGAACTGAAGAGGAAATACTTTCAGAAGGGACAATAGAGCAAAAGGGGTTAACTTGTCAGACTTGAGGAAGCAAGTGCCAAATTCAGGAAGGAAAGCTCAAAGCAGAGCCATGAGTCTTCTTGAGTGTGAAGAGAATAAGAATTAGGCTAATAGATAATTCAAGCTGCTCATGCACCCTTGCTAGTTTTAGACTCTGCTTCTGACTCACATCCCCACCCCCATCTCTTGATTATTAATTACAAAGGGAGGTTAACTTTTCAGACAATACAGAATGGAGGGAGAAAGTCAGTCTAGTAGGGAAGACAGATCCCTAAGATGGTAAAGAGAAAGCAAAGGAGCAAATTAATATAAATGCTGTGAAGGAAGAAGGCTACTGGGAGAATCATAAGAGGTCACCCCCTACTAATGTCTCCAGGGAAGACTTCTCTGAGGAATTTATGTTTAAGCTAAAATTAGAAAGAACCCTACGAAGCCTTAGATCTTGATGGAATTACATATCCAAATGTTCCTTAAGGCAGGAAAGGGGGGAAAAATGAGGCTAAGATCAAGGTGAACAATTGAGGTGAAGTCAGAAAGGGATATATGTAGTGGATCACTCCCAGGCAAATATTCTGCCTTCCTTCCCCATTCCATGGATAAACATACTTGCCCACTTCACTGTTGTTGGACTGTGCCATGAAGTTGTTTTGGGTTCCTGATGGCTGAAGGAACTTCACTCACACTTAACTTTGGCCTCTTGTCATGTCACTTCTCTGGCAAAGGGGACATTAGCAAATATGACTCAAGAACATGTTTAAAGTGCGCTGGCACAGTGGAGCTCACCCTATGGCAATGCTGTCAGTGTGGGGAAAGAATATGACCTGGGTAGTCCACTGGTGAAAAGAGGGTGCAAGACATAAGCAGCAAACATAGAGCCAACATACAGCTTGGAGTTAAGTCCAACTGAGTACTACCTAGATCAGCCAGCCTCCAGCTGATCTGAAGATGCTTGAGTAAGATTAAATAACTGTTATGTTAAGCCACCAATTTTTGGAGTGTCTTGTTATGTGGCATTATTATGGCATATATACTGACAGAGTATATAAGGATCATTTTACAGAGTTTATGGGAAAATAGCTGGAGAGTTTTAAGTAGAGAATGATATGATGTAAGTCATGGTTATTGAAGCTCACTCTGCTGTGAGAGGCCAGCAAGGAGGGAGCAGTTGGAGTAGCCCATCTGGAGAGAACAGTAGCGATGGGCAAAAGGGAAGTGAATATATTTGACATAAATCTTGGAGACAGAACAATAACACTTGCTAATGAGGTATATACAGAGAGAAAGGGAAGTGAAAAACTAAAGAGTGACTCCCAGGTTTCCAGCCTGGACAACAGGATAGAGAGTAGAACAGTTTGGATTTTCCACTTTGCTAATTTTCTCATAATAATTTAAATAGCGATACAGTCAACACAGCATGAATTACTTACTTATACTTTATGTTGGATATTGGTTTGTTTCCTGTTTTATTCTTTTTTCAAAACTCAATAGTTAACCTCTAAGTATATTTAATTTTCATATATTTTAGATGGGGGGGTGTAGATTTCTAGAAATAGGACAACTAAGTCAATGTATCTCAATAATGTCTATTCTTTTTTTCTCCAGAGAGTACATTCCTTCCCATAGGTAGGAGGTGAATTACGGTATTTGGCAGAAGCACATTCACAAAGAACAATAATTTTTGCTTTAGAAAAATGTCACGGCCTCCGTGAGGTCCCTAATACTACCAACAGCACATTTTTATAAAATGTTTTGTATGTGCCAGACACTGTTTTAGGCTCTTTATGTATACATTGTCTGATATAATCCTCTCAACAATTCTAAGAAATAGATACTGACATTATTCCCATTTTAAGGAATCTGAGGCTGAGGAGCTAAATAACTTATCTCTAAAAACATAAGAAATAGCTATGTAGAATTTGTTACGTCTGTATTAAGGATGATGCGGAAACTTCTCTCAGTTCATCACAGGTAAACTATTTGGACTTGTAAAGAAACCGCTTCTCACTTTTGTATCAAATAATCCTTGTGCTTATTCTAAGGAAACAGAAGATTTTTATTGGATGAGTTTTGTACCAAATGATTACTTGTTTTCCCTAAGCAAATAGTAGATGTTTATTGGACAAACCTTGCAACCATTGAGGTTCTATCTAGAAAATCTGTAGCCAAATGTCCCGCCCACTTGGGCATATGTCTAGCTCTTTATGCGTGTTCATCCTCATTCCGGGCCCCTGTTATGCTTCCTGTCTTCTTTTGTGATTTACTTCTAATTTTAGTTTACACTGTGGTAGATTTTATATATCCTGTAAGCTTCCTTAAGTCCTTTCTGAAACAAAAAAAGATTAAATAAATAAATAAAGAGACTCAGGCAAGTCTTAAAAAATAACATCAAGATAAAAACAAGTGCATGTCTGTGAGTCCTACAGGAATTATGCTTCATTAACAATGGTCTCTAGCACTTCCAATTCTTTTAAGTGGTGTATTGAATAGACTCAATCAGAAAACGGTACCTGAAAGGGTTCCCCTTTCCAAGCCAGAAAGCTCTAGTAACCAAAGAGTAATAAAAACAATCCTTAGAACAATAATATAAATTTTTAAATAATAATAAGGACATTTACTGAGTGCTCACTAGTCTTCTAAGTAGCAGAACTTAGGTGGACACTAAGCACTTATAACAAATTACCTTATTGAGTCCTTACACCAATCCCATAGAGGCCTACTGTCATGTACACATGCTGCAATTGGGGAAACAGATTCCAGGGGGTTAATTAATTTGCCCAATGTCACAGAACTCCCACATGGCAGATTTGGGGATTAAACTGAGGTTTGTTTAATACCTGAACCCATGTTATTAATTACATGATATTTACACATATTCCTGGGATAATGAGCTCCCAACTTTTTTTAGAATTGTTACTGATTTTTCATTTTAACATTGTCTGTCCTGATGGAACACTCATCTGAATCAATCTGTCAACCAATTAGTCAGAGGAAAGAAATGAGCATTTATTGAATCCCTCCCACGCAATAGGTATGAAATTAGGCACTTGGAACTATTAATTTTATTCTTAAAACAATTCCAAGTTCCCATTTAAACATATTGGGACTCAAAAGCTTTGTTACTAATCCAAAGTCACAAAATTAGGACTGAATCTAAATGCCTCCAAATCCATGTTTATTTTATTTCTTCTACCAGTAGACTCAAGCATGATTTGGGGAAATTGCAACTTTGATGCGCCTCAACCTTCTCATCAGAAAAATGGATTAAAAAGGCCTGCCTTACATTTTCTAGACAGTGTGTTCAAGATGACCACACTTAACAATCAGATGGGGAAAATTACTTCCCAGGGCTGTTATTAATGAAGGATTTGTGTCGTGTGTTCTAGAAGACTGCTCACCCCTGGAGATGTAGCCACATGTCTAAGCTGCCCCCTAAATTAGTCTGATAAATGGAAGCAACCAGGACCATGATGGAACCACCCAAACAGCGGGGCCTGAAAGTGCACACACTCTAGTAATGAGCCTGTCTGCGGGGGTAGTGCTGTTGCTCCTTCTTCCTGATTTGCCATTCTCTCACCCCTACTGCCTTTGTAAGTAAGCCAAAAACCGAGATAAACATTCCTGCCTCTGTGCCCAAGCCAGCTAGCCTGCAGGATCATTTAATTTTAGATAAAACAACCCATGACATTGGGTTGATGTCTAGTCTCTGTGTCGTGCTTATGTGATGGCCACAAGAACACACCTGACAGACTCCCACCTACTGGAAATGTAACTAACCAAAGCCCCCAACTGCTGCCCTCTGAAATCCAGACCCAGGTCTGCCCAGAGCTCTTGCTTCCCATAGACTATGGCCAGTCAATGACTGAGCAGGCCAGGGCCCTAAGATAGGACAGAATCTGGGAGACAGACTTCTCTTACAGCCAACTTTGGCGGCAGGACTCCTTGATGGCCCTTGTACCTTCATGAGCAGTCGCACACACCAGTCTAGGACCTTCCCCCTCTTTTCTTTCTTGACTGGGGCCAGTCTTGGATCAATGTCTGACATTTCACCCAGACGCCACCTCCATCTCCTTATTGTCAGTCATAGGCATTTCCCCTCATAAAATCCTCACACATTTGATCCCACGTTGACCAATGCTGCTCGAAGGACACAGACTCATACATTTTATAATGTTTCCTGCTGCTTCGGTTTCTCTTAATACTACCCTTCAAACTTTTCCCATGGAGCAATAATTGATTCCCCCAGACCCCAAGCTCCAGCTGGAAGATTTTCCTATTGCCTCTTATCTTTACTTCTTTTAGGATACCCAAGTAATTTTACCATAAATTATGGTTGTCTATGTAGATATTTTATCTCCTCTACCAGACGTTGAGCCCCTTGAATGTATGGCATCAAAATTTACTGATATATTCTATCACTCTAGGCCAGGCATTGTGTGTGAGTTTTACATATGGTACCTACCTATTTAACCCTCATCAACACTCTGCTGGCTATACCTTATCAATTCCATTTTACAGAGAAGAAAATTGAAGCCCAGAGGAATGAAATGTCATGCCCAATGCTGCACAGTTACTAGTAGACCTTATTTTGAATTTAGGTTTTTAGACTAAATCCTGTGCTCGAATTATAATTCAACCTCTATCAAAAACTCTTGCTGATAGAACAAGTGTTCAGTAGCTCATCTTGTTTCTCAAGTTCTAGGAAGCAGGGAGCTGACTTTCCTGCCCCGTGGGAGCAGATGTCCTTCACCTTGGGGTTCAGTTATTGTTCATAGCCTCAACCTTAATCGTATAATTATTGCTTTTTTGTTTTTCATTTTATTGCTACAGTTCTGATGAATATGAATCATTTGAGGGTGTGGGCAGTTAGGAAAAGCAAGAACTTCTTCATCTTTGGGTTCAGATGCACAGAAACATGGTGATATATTTCCTGACAAACCCAAAACAAGCTGTAAAAAATGATCTCAGAGAAAGTAGAAGCCAGGTTTTCTCTGTTAGAACAAAAAGAAATTAATTTTTACAAATTCACACAACAATTTGGTTATGGAAATTAGAATGGAACTCACTACTCTCAGTTCTCAGAACAAAGACCAAGTTGCTTTCATAGAGGAAAGGAAGAACATAATGTCTACTGTGACTAAGCCAAAATGTATATTCATGTGTTTTGAGACAAGGTGTTTTGTAAGTGGAAACCAGGCCTATGAAGTCCCTTACTTGACTTAATGGCACTTGTTCACTCTTGAATTCTTTATTGCGATGTTCTGTTTGTAGTGCAAATTGCATTATTAAGTATTGATGAAAATTCCTAAAAATACACCTCTATCTATCCAAAAGTTGGATGCAATATTTGCCTGAGTTATGAAAACTGCTGTATATAATGAGTCGGAACACTGCCTCGTGAATTCTGTGGTAAAAAATTACAGTCCAGCTCCATGAATGTAATTATTCAGGCACCCCATCTGATTTATCATCTTGATGAGAAACTAAGCCATGAAATATTTTCTGCTAGAAATCAGCCTTCGTTCATTTCACAAATACACTTGAGAGAAACAGGAGGGGTGAGAAAAACAACAAATGATCTGCCAGGACTGGAGGAAACATATTTCTTTTTCTCTACTCAAAAAATAAAAAAAAAAGAAAAAAGAAAAAAAGGAAAGAAAGAAAGAAAAAGAAAAAAAACCCTTTAATGATCAAATGTTAATTCTGAAAGAGATAAATGGGAAAAATAACTACACACTGCTGTATATGGTTTTGGCAGTGTGAGCCTGACTCAGGGCTAGAGATGTTTGCTTTCACACCACTTACTCAAAATCAAAACCTAAGGGTAGAGACTCAGAGGGAGGAGCTTCTGGGCAGGAGGAAAAGAGGCATTTGGAGCTCCCCACACAGACACCCTCATATGCCACAGTTGGTAGCGATTAGTCCCTTTGCAGGCAGCAGTGTCTCTGTTGGCCTCTGCTTGCTGTTCATTGCACAAATTAGTGAAAATGAGTCACAGCATGTGCAAGCAAGTGGGGCTGATGGAATCTGCAGAGGTCAGCTTGCTGAGAAATCATTTCAAAGGAAAATAGGAACTTCCGACAGATGGAAGAGTGGGAAGCTGATAAAGATGTTTCAGGGGAAAGGGAAAGGTGAAATGTGGGGAAAAAAAACCCAAGCTTCCCAGCTCTGAACAACAAGAGAACACTTAATGAACAGACACTAGAAAGGCAGCAAGTATTTTGAATTTGCTCTTTTTTTCCAGATCTGTTTAAAACACCTTTTATGCATTGCTAAACATGCATATAATATTTTGGCTTTTCTATTCTTTTGATACAACTGCTGTGACTGAGTGGTGGAACCAGCAGTGGGGGGCGGGTGGGGGGGATGGTGGTGGTGGTGAAGGTGGTGGAGATGGGATGTAGAAGCTGGCAGTTGCCTATTCTGATCTGTTAAAAAACCCAAATCCTGTCACATTGGTTTTAAACCATTTTGTGGAGTTCCCTGAAATTCTTAACATTTAAAAAACAGCCAAAACAACATTGGGTATGAGCAATAACTGAACTCATTATAAATGAGATAGTGAAAATAGACTTCGTGTGTGAGTGTGTGTAAGTGTGAGTGAACGCGTGTGTGCTTTGTGGAAGCGGGAGTTTGAAACAGGAGCGGCATACACACAGAGATGTTTCTGAGAACAAAAGGAAAATGTTATGAGAAATTGAATGTGTGCTAAAATTTCTTAGCATGCTGGAGACCATTCAGTGTAGTCTGGTGGCTTAGAATTCTGTGTCATGGAATCAGAAAAGGCAAAGGTCAATTACCGTCTTACCCCTAGATCTCCAAACATGGGCACTTAGTTAACCTCACTGAGCTTCACTTTCCATTATCTTAAAAGGTGGAGGTGATTACAATATTTAACTCATAGGGTTCTTGTGACATAAAGCAAGTAAAACATTTACTTCATTGTCTGAGATGAGTGAAGCACTCAATAAATTCTTGTTATAGTGCTGTTGAGTACTGAGCCTCTACCAGTGCCAAATGTGAAAATAAAGGAAGCCTGATCTCAAAGAACAGTATGCCCTCTTCAGGAACATCAGGGCTGGCAGTTTTAAAAGTCAATCAGTAGGTAGCCAGGAGATAGGAGTGAAGGACCAATTACAGTGCTGATGCTCATTCCCCTCTGCATGGGAGGTGCGAGGATGTGGAATCCCCCCCCCTTCCTTATGTCTGTCAGAGCAAATGAATCACCAAGATGAATCAAAAACTGCTATAAGCCATCGCCCACAACTCTTCCCAGATGAGCTGCAGCAGAATGGAAGAGACGAGGATCTTGCCTCTTTGATGCTAGGGAATCCTAATCCTCCATATCCTTGGAAATAGGGGCCTAAGACCACTTATTTGCATCAAAGTTGTGGAACACCAGAGGGCTGAGAAGAAATTGTATTTCTCAGGAGGCACAAAAGGAAGTCCCCTGGATCACTCTGAGAGATAAAAATTAGAGCCATGCAAATGTCATCTGTTTTCACTAAATGGTACTACAAGATTAACAAACAACCGTTGGGGCACCTGGGTAGCTCAGTCGATTAAGTGTCTGCCTTCCACTCAGGTCATGGTCCCAGGAGCCTGAGATCAAGTCCCCTGCCAGTCTCTGCCTCTGCCCCTCCCCCCAATCATGCTTGTGCTTTTTTTCAAATAAATAAAATCTTTAAAAAAAGAAATAAAACAAGCAACTGTTAAGCATAGAGGGCTGTTCCTCTGAAATCATGCTTTTCCCCGTCCCACCTAGTAAACTGTGGGTTCCATGAAGACAGAAACCATGTCTTAGCCACATCTGTATTCTACTTGGGTCCTTGAGCACCACTTGAATGGTCTCATAACAGCTCTTATAAGTGTTTGTTGACTTGGTTCGTACTTTTTAAAGAAATCTCCTTTGGTATAAAAAGGCCTCAGTAATCCCATCTTAAAAGGCTTGATTCATCATGTAAAAATTGTTTATTTAAGTTTATGTGGTACTATTCCTGTGTCTCTCTTGCCACGTTAATCTTGTAACATTCTACTGAAAGCAAGCAGCAACTATTTGTCATCTCTTTATTTCATCAAGTATTCCCTTACCAAAGAGCAAAGCAATGCAAAACATTCTCAGGGCATTAACAAGGTCTTACTCACCTTTGTCTCCTCGAAACCCAAACACCATCTCTGGTTCAGAGCAAACATTCAACACATCCTCACTGAATGACTGAACAGAGAGGGGTAAATAGGATGAAGATCATTTATAACCATGCATAAGAGTTAGCCCATATGTTCTCCACTGCCTCATTAGTCACTCCTCAAAAGATGTGTTTGCAGTAGCTATAAGTTCACTGTGAAATGTTGAGGGTTACAACTAATTGCAACTAATTGTCCCCATAATTTTATATCAGATGTTTGTGCATTTGCATACAATTCTGTTATTTTTTCTTTTTTAACTGTGGTCACAACTCTCATTTTATTTGTCTTTCCTCTGCTAAAAATATACTTCCATTTGTAAAAAATTTCATGATATCTCCTTTGATAGAACACTTTGAAACCTTCAAGAAAGCCTTCAAGTCTCCTCTACTAGAGAATGTCACTTTCCCATTGACTTTGACTGCAGCATCCCTGAGGCCATAGGTGTGCTCGTGTGCCCCCCCGGGTCTCAGGCATAGATTAGACTGATTTCAGGAAATTATCCTGCAGTTGTCACTCCAGAGACTAACTTGGGTATGCAAGACCCCATGGAATTGGGCTTTTTGGTCAGTCTGCAAAGGCAGTCTGTGGTTGGGCTTTAGCTCAAAACTAGAAATTACACCTATTGGCTGTTTCCATTATTAGCCAAAGCCATAAATATGGTACTACTAATTTTATTGCCCAAGTTTTTGGTGCAACCTGTGGATTTGCTCTGAAGCGGTCTGTTTTTGACAATGTAAATCTACCATAATCGATTGTAATTTTTACCATGTAGACATAGTCTAAGTCCTCTGCTGCAGTACTGCTGAAGCAGATGTTCAAAGTGTAAAATCCCCTAAAAGAATACTTGGCCCTGAGCCCTGCAGGCTGGTAGCTTCAGCCTGGCTTAATTCACAGTTTTGCATTTCTATTATGTTTCTGGGCCACAGAGATGTTTAACTTGTTTTTCTGACTGCAGCTGTTTTAACTGTCTCTTTTTAGCATTATATTCATCATCACTAGGGATGAGAGCGGTGGGTGATGTATGATGACCTCCAGCTATTTTGACTGCAAATTCTAGAGTCACTTTTAATTGACTCCTAAATCTAGGCTCATCTTTGAGGCTGCCCTCATAATTTTGTTACCATAGCTATTTCAATGGAGTATCTTTCTACTGACTGCTCTTTACTCAGCGGGCTTGTATCATTCGCTTCTAAAATACATGAAGGGAGACCAGACCCTCTCCACACTGAATTGTCTCATTTGGCAGGCTGTCATTAGTAAACCCATACACTTCTACTCCCATAAAATGATGTGACTGCTTTCCAGTGGTCACTTATATATGTTCCTAAACCCATTAATATGGTTGTTCTTATTACAACTAAATTAACCAATTAAATATGAATCTGAAAATAAAGAGAATTGTCATAAGGGAAATTGCATTGATGTTGCGGAAAGATTTTTCTTAAGGTGTGTATAGATGGGATCATTATAGCACTTGTGGGGAAAAATGAGAGCCACAGCAGAAAGAGATTCAAACTGATTAGCAAATGTCTCAGAATTCCGACCTCATGTCCAAGAAACTGAACCAGGAAATTGAGAACAATACATTTGTCTGTGGTTAATGTAATATAGTCATTAGAAAGAAGAAAGAATCAACAGATCCTACTCAAAGAATACACCCTGGTGTTATGCTGAAAAAAACTGTGATCAAGAGTATATTTATAGGCTTTAAATTAAAATAAAATGTTTAAGGTTTATGTGCTCCATATTTTATGATTCCCTTCGGTAATGTTATTTTTTGATTAATCAACCAACATATGTCAGATGAAAGGGCTTCTACTATATTTCTAAATGTAGTACTCAGGCTAAGAAAATCTTATTCTGTGCTCAAAAATTTCTATTTCATGTCCTTGGTTGTAAGGTTATTTATCTCATTTAAGAGTTCGCTCCACTAGTCTGTTCTCAAAATCCTATTCAAAATTCACCTCTTCCAGGAAGCCTTCTCTGATTAATTCTACCTGTGTTTTAATTACCTTTACTTTTTATCCCTTTATCAAATGTGTAATCAATCTACCCCATCTCAATTGTTTCTTCTTCTTACACTGCCAACTATTATTAAATACTTTTTTAAAATCTGTTAGGTTAGGCTGATTTCCCTAAACAGATTATAAGTTTTTCCAAAGCAAAGCCTGCATCTTCTCTGCTTTGGGATTTCCTTCAGTACCTTCAAATAGTACTCTCTATAGAGTAAGTGTACTTAATCTATCTTAACTGACTTATTGTTTTAGACATTTAAATGAATGAATGAAATAAATGATTACTAGACACAGATATTTTCTTCCTCTAAAATGCCAGTTTCAAGGTGCCTGGGTGGCTCAGTCATTAAGCATCTGTCTTCAGCTCAGGTCATGGTGATTCCAGGACCCTGGATGGAGCTCCACATTGGAGCTCCCTGCTGAGAGAGAGAGAGAGAGAAAGAGATCTCTATAGTAAAGTGATCCCTCTCTATGCTGAGCAGGGAGCTTCTCCCTCTCCCTCTGCCTGTCAACACCACCCCACCCTCCCCCCTCCAGTTGTGCCTGTTCTCTTTCTTTTTGTGTCAAATAAATAGATAAAATCTTTTTTTTTTTTCCTTTTTATTAATTTTTTCAGCGTAACAGTATTCATTCTTTTTGCACAACACCCAGTGCTCCATGCAAAACGTGCCCTCCCCATCACCCACCACCTGTTCCCCCAACCTCCCACCCCTGACCCTTCAAAACCCTCAGGTTGTTTTTCAGAGTCCATAGTCTCTTATGGTTCGCCTCCCCTCCCCAATGTCCATAGCCCGCTCCCCCTCTCCCAGTCCCACCTCCCCCCAGCAACCCCCAGTTTGTTTTGTGAGATTAAGAGTCATTTATGGTTTGTCTCCCTCCCAATCCCTTGGAACTAGAGCGTATCATGCTTAGTGAAATAAGTCAATCGGAGAAAGACAACTATCATATGATCTCCCTGATATGAGGACATGGAGAAGCAACATGGGGGGGTAGGGGGATAGGAGAAGAATAAATAGATAAAATCTTAAAAGAAAAATGCCAGTTTTGAGAAAGGCATAAGCAGTTCTCCCCAAGCATTATTTCTACCCTAAAAGTTATGGAAATTTAAAAGTTTCGAATTAATTTATTAGCAAGATAATATGAAAGAAGTCTTAATCACAGTTAACTGTGTCAACAAAGGCTTTAAAGTTCAAAGGTTTGTAGCTGGGTTGCAAATTATATCTCAGGCTACAGCAGTTATGGAGCCAGAAAGAATTTTCCAACTCTTTCTGTTGAAGTCTCTGGTTGAAGAAGGAGAGAAAGAATTATATGAGAATATGCTGTGTATGTCTTCTGACTAGACCTCTTGTAAATGACTACAAACTGCTTACCTCGACTATGAGAGCTCATGTGGCTTCCACAATGTTTAGTTTATGTCTGGAAGTAAGACATATTTTTTGCAACAGGCCCAGTAAGTAGCTCATTAAATTTTGTGATATCAGAACAAAGTATCATACTAATTGGACTCTCTGACATTTCTGGTAATCCCATTTTACAGATTATAGAATTGATCAAGTCAAATCTGGATTCATTTAGCAGAATCTCTCCAAGCCATAATATATTACAGAGTGAATGAGAGCATCTGATGGCAAATAATGTATTTAGGCCAGTTGTATGCAAAACATTGTCCTAACTAAAGTAAGCAAAGCCATAAGGAGCCTGTTTTAGAAATGGGTACCAAGTCTGAGGCACAAAAACTATTCTGGGAATTTTTAAATTGTCATGAAAATTCTTACGTTGGGAGGAAAGATTAGATTCACCTAAGTTTTAAAAGATGTGCAAAACACACTTCCCAATGATAATACACCAAACAGTTGGCCAAACATCTACTCAGAAAGATCCTTCAAACTTTAATATTGAGAACATTGATCTGACTTTTAAAGGGAAACAAAGGAAAAACAGCATGTATTTTAAATAAGTTTCTTTTGGTAGCCATCCTTGCTGTGGATATTCTGCTTCTAGAAAGGAGAGAAGTGTGCTTTTATTATTACCCTAACCTGCTTTAAAACTGTTTTTAAGGCTCAAGGGGGTGTTTTTAAGCATTTCTCCTAAGGACATTTCCAGTTAATATATCCAATTGAAAGTGACTGTGTAATATAAAGCTTCCTCTAAACACTTCGTTGTAAACGTATGGGAGAGAAAACAGATAGGCTTCCCAAACATCAGTCTGGAAGGACAATACCCTCCTGCCAAAATGAAATTAAGAACAAGGAAATGTGTGACTTACCTCTATTCCTCTCAGCCGGCATAGACCCATAATATTCTCCTCAGACTCAGGGAAATGATCAAAGGTCCTGTAAGACTGCACTTACTTCCTAGACTCCAGGTAACTTTCCTAGTTCTATTCCCACGCACCTTCCCACTTCCCACTCAGTTGCCCCTTCCCTACCTTACTTGGGGACTGACACCATACAAGATAGGATGGTAGGACATCTTCTGACAACTTCTGATCCTCCCACCTGTTCAGGAGTACATTTTCATTTTATGAGCCCTTATTTTCCACATATCCTTTGCTACTTCCCTACAAGGACACTTAGGCCCTGATCCTTAGGTCTCCATGAAACAGCTTTTTTTTTTTTTTCCTCTAAGCATTGCTCTCTATTTCTCATCTCTGTCACCCAGGAGGCACTCAGCAACAGTGACAGACATAAGTTACTATTTCCATCTGATTGCATTGCTAGGAATTACTGAATTCCCCCATGAGGCCATTTGTACCTATTTCCTGGCGGTTCCAAGGATGACAGCCAATCCCTGAAATCATTTCATGTTATTAAGACACAAATTTATTATTGCTGAATAAATTATATATTTGATTCAAAATTCAGGCCAAGTGGAAAAATTAGATTATTACTATCATCCCGCACAGATTTTATTATTAATTTGTTCATTTGAAATTTAATAATTCTAGGGAGGTCAAATAAATTATTTAAAATTGTATTCTGCCCTCAGACACAAATCCAGCATCTCTTCAGATATTCAATTACTCATCAAATCCAGCTTCTTCAGATGTCAAGATGAGGTCCGGCAAATAATTACGGGGAAAATAGGGTCACTGATCAGCTATCAGGCACCAATTATTGATTATTTTAAGACAAATTAGTTATTTAAATGATCACTGCAATATAAGAACAATAGAAGAAAGCATCCAAATTATGCTTCTGATGTGAGAGCATGGGAAAAATAAGGGGCCGATCAATTTCTCAGTAACAAATCCACAAAAGGTCAACTCAGGGATGCGTGGAGACTGCTGATATTTAGCACATTTTACCCCACAGGACGGCAACCGCTTTTAAAGCACATATATCTGCCCATCCCACAATAATCTGTAACCTAATAGAGAACCACTGCTCCCTAGCTACCCATTGTCTGCAGAGAGTTGTTTATCTTTCTTTAGCAAGCTCTACAGAAAGAAGAGCAGTTTTCCAAAACTTAGATGAACAGTCTGGGCTTACAAAATAGCATTTTGGTTTTCTCACAGTAGCAATTTTAGGCGACACTAGTGGTTGGCTAGAAAGCTGAACACAAGTTATAAACAACCATTCACATAACCATCGGGTGGACATTAGGACGGAGCCAAATTTTATGTTCAACATATCCATTGTGAAACCAGTTTGGCATCTGGTTTTGTAAAAGTGGGAAGCAGTCTGTGCCAGGGGGTGCTGATATGGATTTCTTGCTGTGCTCAGCATCCAGCAGCAGGCTGAGTTCCTTGTATTCAAATGCAGGTTGTGATAAAGAAGCTAAAAGCAGGACCCCAGAAAGACGGCTTTGTCAAAGGAAGCAGTCCAACCGAGAGACCTGCAGCAAAGGGGGCACAGGCCAGCCAGGGCAGCATAGCCACTCACCCCTTCCATTGTCTCCTTGAAATCCTTGCCCCTGAAACTAACCCATCAGGTGCTCAAGAAGTGTTTGCTTCTAAAAGGGGCTTATGAAACTTAGAAGTTCATTTGAGTGGCGCGCACTGTTTGGGGACACAGAACCAGCTCCATTTTAAACAATTCTTCCTTACATGGATTACATCCTGTAGTTATTAATATAAACAACATGCAACTGCAGGCTGGGGACAGGCAACATGAGTGGGCCCAAACTCAGAGCCTAGAAAGGCACATGGTCTTTCTTTTTTCTCTATGTAAAAGACCACCATTTGACTCTTACTTTTTTCCGATTAAGACAATGGAGCATAAATGTATATGTAATGTCTATTGTCCTTCAAATTATTCTCAGTGCATTATAAATCATGATTCACACAATTTATTAGTGAAATAAAATTATATTTGCTATGCATCCCTGGTCACTTAATTTTTAACAGACTTTTGTAAGTAAATCCACAACCTTCCCTCTGTCTTATAAGAATTAGAACTGTAACTGGGTCAATAGACCGATTCTTTGCTGAAATGCTCAGAAACTGAATTTGACATTTTTATCTGCTCTGGCCTGGTGTGAAGTCATGCGCTCTGCTCACCAGCAGGTTAAAGTAACTAAGATATGGGGCGCCTGGGTGGCTCAGTGGGTTAAAGCCTCTACCTTCGGCTCAGGTCGTGATCCCGGGGTCCTGGGATCGAGCCCCACATCGAGCCCCACATCGAGCCCCACATCGGGCTCTCTGCTCAGCAGGGAGCCTGCTTCCTCCTCTCTCTGCCTGCCTCCTGCCTACTTGTGATCTCTGTCAAATAAATAAAATCTTAAAAAAAAACTTAAAAAAAAAGTAACTAAGATACGCCCCTGTATTATAATTCAGTGGGTGTGTGAACAACAACAGAAAAATAAGGTAAGTAATTTTCTTTGAAAAAATAAGAATATTAGAGAAGAGGAGATCAAGACTTGGAGAAAACAGAGAGTTGAGGGTGAAGGAGGAAAGAAGGGAGGGAAGAGGAGCAGAGGGAGGGAAAGGGGAAAGCATGTAGCAGGATCCATGGGGGACAAATGGACAGCTGGAAAACTTGCCGTTCAAGATTTTAGACTTGTTCTCCGCTGACACCATTCCTGAATTGCCTAGACTCTGATTCATCCTCAACGCTACTCCCAGCCTCCTCCTGACCCATCTTTTTGGGGCCAGGTATTTTTTGCTTTTACAGCATCTATAGCACCTGGAGACTTTCTACTCCCCCAAATGTTAGACTCCTAGTGTGGTGAGTCAGCTTTTTCAGACACCTCTCAAGAAGCAATACAGACAAAAGATAGCTAAGAAAAGCAGAATGGCACAGACTACAAAGGATATATAAGTTCAGCAGTGAGAAGTTATGAAGGGCCCTGGCGGGGGGCGGGGGGAGGAGACAGGAAAGAGAGCAGAAAGCAACTGCTGTTAACCACCCCCATGGGCCTCTGTGATGGGTCTATGACAGAGCTGGAGTCTGATCAGGAGGAGAGAAGGCATCCCAGTTGTCATTCTCCTGCCTTTCCCACGTAGCTTCATGACCAGACCTGGTCAGTGTTCCCACGCCCAGGTCCCTGGAGCACTGCGCAGGCGGGATCAGTATGGCATCAAGCCCCAAAGAAGGAGGCGTTTGTAATTTGTCCCTGCGCCCTCCCCTTCATCTCTGTGCAGTTAACGCTGGGCCTTGGACAGGTGTTAAAATGTGTTGCCAATCACATGGGAAACACGTATATTAAGTGAAGTGTGCCTCACATGCAGCAGAAGCAGCCAAATCAAGCTTTAACACCTATGATGAACTGCCTCTCTGTAGAGGACTCCTAGACAGAGAGGAAACAGAGCTCTGGACACCCAGTTAGGGAGCCAGAGAGGGTTAAAGATGCGCTGATGCCACCAGTTTGCATGTGGCTAGCGCATAGAGAGCAGATGCATTGCAGTTCTTTGTGACCAAAAAAGGCCCCTTCACAAGAAGAGAGAAGATCCAGCCCTCACCCCAACCATGAGCTCTGTCACCATTTTCTGTGTGGTTCTCTCCTCTCTCAGAGCTGTAAGGAAGGGTAAACAGAGATAAAAGTTCTTCTCTTCACTACCTCTACCCTCACTCCTATAGGATTTCTTCCATGGGCCAATATCCATCTTCGGATCCCATTTCTTCCCTTCCAAATGAATGTTCCATTTCCTTACATTAATATCCTTCCTATTTATTCTAGATAATGGGGGAAGTGGTTATATGTTCTTTCTTTTAAAAAGATTTTATTTACTTATTTGACAGAGAGAGAGAGATTGCATGAGCAGGGTAAGGGGCAGAAGGAGAAGCAGACTCCTTGCTGAACAGGGAGCCCAATGTGGGACTCAATCGCAGGACTCCAGGATCATGAACTAAGCCAAAGCCCAACGGTTAACTGACTGAGCCACCCAGGTGACCCTGGTTATATGTCCTAAGGCTGGAAGACAGTGAATGTTTAGAGCTACCATAGATGTTTTCCTTTTTATTTGCAAGTATTCAGCATTCTTTGTCCAAGTACATGTTCAAAAAATGGTTGATTTCTGCCAGTTAATCTTGACATCTGTTGCAGTTCAGTCTTTAGCCATCCATGGATAAGTTATTTACTGCTGGATGGGTTTGTGCCATGACCCCTGCTCATGGTCATGCCCAAGAACCCCAATGTAATGATAGAAAGCAATTATTTACCTTTATCCAACAAAAGGTTAGCTCTTCCATTTAGACCTTTTGTTCAAAAGCCAGGGGGAAGTTTTGAGTCAGTAAAATACAGGTTTTGGTAACAAGAAAGAAAGAAAGAAAGAAAGAAAGAAAAGAAAAAGGAAAAGAAAACACAATTGTATGAAAAAGAGGCTGGAACATACAGGATGCATGCACCAGGAATAATAACAGTACAATAACTAAGTGATACAGAGTAATATTTAGTCACAAGGTTGGGAAGTATCCTATTTATTTACCATATGCATAAAAATCTCAGAATGTTCCTACCACCTGTGCCAAATACAACTCAGTCTGTATGTCAGAAGAGTGAGGTTGAACAACACTGTCGTATGTTTCCTTCCATTCTCGTCCTCTGTGAGAGATCTTTCTTCCCACACCAGGACTCCGATATCGAAAGCCATTGGGTTCTCTCTTCGAGCCTCTTAAAAAAATTGAATTTTCTGAAAAGATGTTGATCATAATCATGTAGGAAAGTTAACGTATCTTATTGTGTTGTTTCAAACATAGAGTATATTTACACTTTAAGATATCTGTAATTTCTGTCCATGTTTCTTTTAAAAATACATAAGCTCTGAAAAACAGATGGAGGAAGAGTAGGAGAGGTTTCCTGGCTCATGCGAATTCCACTGTCCGTGTGACGACTTGCTCAAACGCAAGTAGACCACTGCATCAATAGCACCTGAGATGACTTGTCCGAGCCACCTGGATCTGATGGGCTCAGTGAAGTCATGTACAGCTGGGTTATTCACCCCCCAGGCTCGTGTCAGTGTCCCGAACAGTGTGATGCACAAAATTAGTGCTTAGCACTGAGGTTGGAGGTGGTGATGAAGGCCTTTGAGAGCTAGACAGAGAAATAGAAGCCGAGATAGGTTTCATGCCTGTGTGTTCTTGGTAGAATTACTGTTCCATGATCTAAGTTTGGCATTTGGTGACCTTGTCATCAAGGAGCTGGCAGTTAGGAATTAAAGTTATGTTTCTGGTGACACACAATCTGGATTCTATTTCTTTCCTCAAGCCTGAAAATGACCCTGGCCAGTCCTATGATTATCGACCAGAATTAGCAGCAGAGGATGTTCTAGTGAAAACATAGCTCAGTGGCAGGAGGATAACATTTATAAGTATCCTGGAGGGAGTTGCTGGAGTTCTGGGGGCAAAGTTTAATGTAGCTGTTTCTTTCCCTTTTGAAACCTGAGGCCACAAAATAAACAATATTGTGGTTTTATTAAAACACTAAATACATGGTGATTTTCCACTGACATTTACCTAATCATGGGAAAGAGTGTACCAAAGGGGCTCAGAGGCCCCTGCAGATTTGTGCTTTGTAAGCTGTAGCATCAGCAAACATTTGCAGCAGAAGCAGGGAGGTGAGCTAAATAGGGAGCTCTCAGGTCGTGTGTATTTTGAGGCTAACTAAATATGGAGTTGGTTTTTGCTTTGCATCTATCTCTTCAAGTCCAGCTCTATCTTTGCAAATAAAAAAGAAAGAAGCAACTTCCATGTTGCATTCCATCCATCAGTTCAAGCATGAGAAATTTTGGAATTTCCTATTAAAGGTTATATCCCAGACCAGGTATGTCTGATCTCCTCCTTCCTTGAAGACCAGGGGAGGCCTGGGAATTGTGCCAACCAAATGACTTGAAGAGCTAGGCCTGAGTTTGATCTGGTAGTCCAGTTAGAAAGCCAGACACTGAGTGCCAACAGAAGAAGAACTCTAAAGTCAAAATCACTGATGCCAAAGCTTTAATCTAGTCCAATCAATGTGTGAAGATCTGAGAACTGGAGAGGAGACCAAAAGACATGGGGTTGGTACAGGCAGATATAGTGTATCACAGCAGGTTCGTTCCAGCTTGGGGATGGGGACCACTCAGGCTTCCATATTGACTCCAACACTTAACACTTGTGTAGCCCGGAGCACATTACTGGATCTCATTAAGCTTCCATTTCCTCATCTATCAATGGGGGAAAGTATTACTCATAGGACCGTTTTCATTATCGAGAAAATGTTTGCAAAGCACTCCACACCATGCCTGACAAGCAATTAAGTACTCAATAAATACTGTATCTGATAAGCACCATCAAACACAAAATGAGCAAGAAGCTGCAAAAGTGAACTTAAAGTAGGAGGGCTTGAAGCCTTATCTTCCAAATGCTTAAGATGTCTGAATATGTCTTTCAGTGGCTCACCAGTTATATGGTGACTGGTTCACCTTGAAAGTAATGGCACAGAAAAGTCAACAGTTTGCCCTGCACCACAGGTACAGGGGGAGAATGATGCCTCTGCATAACACTGAGTACCCAAGGTTCCTATACATGTTTTCCTTCTACTCTTCCTGAAGTTCCTGGCCTTTGCATCCCTTTCAGATGGGTTTTCATAAGAAGGTCAATGATCCCATTGATTTGGAGGGGGGAACCTAATTGAGGGAGCTGAGCAGCAAAGACATGCAAGATTTTCCAAGCATTGGCTGGATTCATTTGTTTGACTAATCGATCCCATAATAATTCTCTATCACATAATAATTCTTTTATTTATTTTTTTTTTTTGGCAGACTTTTCTGCTCCTGTGGCAACTATGGAAATGGAGTTAAGTATCCACCATCACGACCTGGCAGAAAACTGATTTTGAGGGCACTTTTGTGGGAATGAACATTATGATAGAGAGAAAAAGGTCTCCAGATGGTTCTCCTAGGCTAAGAACTTGGTTTAACAAAACACGCGGACACTGGCTTTTCGTGAACGGTGGCCTAAAGGAAAAGTACGTAGGAGTCCATACTGATTAGGAAACCCTGGGCCAACGGCAATATTTGGCCATCCATTGTTTTGTCTGGCACCGGACTAGGGGAACAGAGTCTTCCTAGCAGCTGTGCACAAGCTGGCAGCAAGTTGCATCCAAAGTCCCACCTTCTGCATCCAAGTCCTTTACCAAGTTACCCTCATCACATCAGTCCATTTACCGCCTCCTAATTATCACCCATTCTTCCCTTTCCATCAAATGAACTCAGTACTCTCTTCATAATAATATCATCACACTTTAATTTATGAGACGGTCTCGCTATTCTTCTTACCTCAAGGCTGCCAAGCCCTCATCATTTTCCCATTTAAACTGTTTCTGAAATGCCAAAAGACTTTTTCTAAGTATTGGGGAGTGGGCGAGTGACACCTGGAGAAGGACCTACTTTGCCTTTCTCAGAGGACAGAAGTCAAAATGAGTAGGTTTAGGCCACAGCTCCTTCTCTTACCAGCCACATAATCTCAGGTAAATTACATAATATATGTGTGCCTTAGTTTCCTCATTCATTTTATGAGACCATTCTCATAGGGCAAATAAATAAGTCAACCCAATGCAATATGCTTAAAACAGAGTCTGGTGTATAATAAGGCATTTCATACTTATTTTATAGCACGTGCCTCCAGAAAGGATATGAATGCTTAACTTCATTGTATATAGATTTTCTTAGTCAGAATCAGAGTTTCTCAGAATTTGAAAAATTTCCTTTTGGGTAGGAACTTCCTTTCTTCTTATGACAATAACATATATTTTAGCAGGGTCTGGTAATCCAACACAATTCTAATGTGTTAAACTTTTATGTATATGGTAAAATACATCAGTGATTACTATAATGATCAGTAAGTCTCAAAAATGAACCACATTTCATCATAATCGGTATCTTATAGTAGAAGGAAAAAAGGAGAATTGTTACTTTTGAATTTCAATGGGAGGATTTAAAACCATGATAACAGATTGGGATTCAAATTTTCACACTAAGCCCAACATCGTAGATGAAACATCGGCAATAATGGAAAGATATGGAGGGCAATTTTCTAAGATTTTTTTCCTTTATAAACTATTATTGTCTTTTTTTTCTCCTGAAAACTTCAATACATTGTAAAGGTGTCAGATAATTCAAAGAAGTTGCTGCAAAACCCTCTGAGCTCCAACTCAGATTGATGCAACTTTTAAAAATGTTATTACTGAATTAGAACATACAAAAGAAAAGTGCACACATCATAGGTGTATAATTTGATTAATTTTCACAAACTAAACACTCCCATGTTACCAGTTCCAGATCATGAAACAGAACATGACCAGAACCCAGAAGCCCCTGGGTCCCCTTTCATTCCCTACCTTTGAAAATAACTACTACCTTGATTTCTGACACTATCAATTAGTTTCGCCTCCTTTTGGATTTTCATAAATGAGACCACAGAGCAGTCATCTGGCTTCCTTTGTTCCACATGGTTTATGACATTAACCCATATTCCATAGCCCTCAAGTTACTTATAGATTAAAGCAATGATGTAGCTTTCCTGCCAAGAACCCACAGACCATTTGGAATGTTCAGTGTGATCTCTAAGAGCCTAAAAAGTGACCAAGAAGCATCTCTACGGGAGACTGTATCTCTTTCCAGAGGCAATTTTAAGAAATGTTAAGTGCTGAAATGGAGCAGAAAGTAAAAGACTTTTGATCAGAAAGTCTGGGCTCCAATTCTTGCTTTGTTACTCTAGTACGAACTTCCAATGTAAAAATTAGCTTCCAATTTATATATATCTGTCAAAATGGAAATGGAAATGGAAATGGAAAGGTCCGGCTATTAACGCAACGATCAGGGCTGCATTTTTGGAATGCCTACTGGGTACCTGTCATGTGGTTCAATAAAGCTTGGTTTCTGTTACCTTTGTAACAGAGGAGAAGATACATGGAAGGGTAGTCCAGGTGTGTGAAGTGAGCATGTGAGGAAAGTAGAGGAGAAGTCAGGCACACCTACCTTTTGCTTTAGTGAAGGTGTTGGAGAGCGAGACTTCTGTAATGACTTCACGGTTAAGAGACTCAGGGGTTTGGAATCACACAGCTGACGGAGCTGCCTTCTCTCCTCCCCTGGCTGCCTCCCTGAATCACTTCTATGGCCAGGTCCACCAAAGCTGGGGAGCCTGGCACAATGCTATTGGTTTGTCATGTCTTAGAGATAACTCTTGCAATGATGTTAGGGTTGCAGGCACTGGTATCTAAATAGAAAGATGAAATGCTGAGTACACCGCTGGAAAGAGATCTGAAAGCCTTGTGAAAAGCTTCTCCTTTTACTGTTTTATGTTGGCCCCAAACATTATGTTCTAGTCACACACCAAACATTCTTAGGAAAAGAAAAAGGGAGCATTAAGCTTCAGGGGGCCCTTGGTCTCTCAGAAGTGTCCTTATCTTGTCAAAACTAAACTGGGAGTTTTTGAGTATGAGCCAAGGCTTGTCATCAGAAAAACAGAAAAGCTTGCTTCAACATTACGTAATTAAATGTTAAAGAGATGCCTGTGTTGTCAGCTTAAATACAAGGATTGTAGTATTACTTATGGAAGAAGCCAACTGTATTAATCTCTCTGTTTCTCTCCCTGGCCCCCCATCTCTCCGTGTCTCTGTTTCTGCATGTGTGCCTCTGAGGAAGGGGAGAACAGTCACAATTGCAAAATTCCCGATTAACAGTTCTCCCTCCCAGCAAGTCCTTTTAAAATAGCTTGAGATGACTATTTCAATGACTTTTGGCTATAGCTGGCTATAGCCAACTTTGGCTATCGTTTAGGACTAAAAAATAATTCTTGTAAAGCACTGGACAATAAACAGTTCAGTTACTCCACAGCTGAGTAGGCCAGAAGGCAGCAGAGCTTTGAAAAGTGGGGTTTTTAAGTTATTTGATCTACGAAGGCAAAATACTTGGGATTTTCTTCTGTTTTCAGTGCTGCTAATACCAACTAGATACACAGATGACCTGAGGTTTTGTAGCCCACTCAAACTGGATTTGTGATTTATAATCTAGTCATAGCAGGATTAGGAAGAAAATCTGTCCTGCGGGCTCTGTGAGGTTTGCAATGACAACTACAATAATAATTAGAAGAAGAGGATCGGGAAGGCAAGGGCAGGAGGAGAGGCAGCGGCAGTGTAAGAAGATCTACCAATAGTAGTTGTGCCATTTTTAAATACCAGCCACTCTGGCAAATGAATTTCATCACGGATTAGTTCAGCTCTGTGAGGCAGGTACTATTAGGAATCCCCTTGAAGGGCTAATGAAACTGAAGTGTACAGAGGTTTTAAATAACGATGAGGGATGACCCATGTGTTCCCATTCCAGAGCCTGTGTGCTTCCTACTTGGATGCCTGTACGGGCAAGACAGAGCCTCGCTGGCTGCCATTTTTCTGACTGGAGCCTCACTGGCCAAGCAGTTAGTACTGAATCTTTTTCTTGATAAAATTTTATCTTAGATGTCCAAACAGTTGAACAAGGGTCCTTCGAGATCTTCTCCTACCCCACCTCACTAACTATCTTTCATTACACCCCTTGTTGCCTGTACCCACTGTCTCCATTGTTTTCTACCACTAAGAAATTTCCTGCCTCTACAGGCTGTGCTCTTTGTTGTCTTAGGTCTTTTTACACAGGTATTCTCTGCCTGAAACTCTTTATTCACTCTGTGCAATATCTACTCATCCCTCAAGACCAGGGTCTAATGTCATCTCCTCTGCAAAGTCTCTCAGATTCCTTCAAGCAGAGTTAACAACTCTCTTCTCTGTCTGTCTTCTCTGTACCGACCCCCAAAACAGTCATAGGGCATTTTGTGCAGTTTTTCTGTCTTCATATATTTGCCTTTGTCATAGTTCTTTTTGATAGGCAGGGACCTCACCATCGTGTTCTATATTCTCACTCCATGTTATTCAATAGATTATGGTTTTTGTCCTTGTTCCGGAAAATGGACATACTATAGAGCTGGCATATAGGACCCTTCAGATTTCAAAATGCACAACTCCAGAGGGCACTATCGGCAACAGTCCCAAGTGGGAAAGTCTCCTCTGGAGTCATGCAGTACATTCCCTTGCACAACTGACCATAACAGCCTGGTATCAACAGTAAGATATTAAAATTTGTGAATACATAGGGTTCACATGGATTAAGAGCTATAGCACATGGCATATATACAAATAACTGAAATCAGAGTGACAGAATTTTGACTTTCAGTCTAAACCTTCTTTTTCATGTGTGATTAGCTATATCCCAGTTCAAATAAAACACTGACACTATGAAGTGTATAATTAGCTCACAGCAACCCAGATCATAATCTAAACATCTCCTAAACAAAATATGCTCTGGAAAACAAAACTTGGTGGCTTCTGTTTCTGATACTATATCTAAATTTGCTCAAACGTGGACAGTGTAGCTTCATCATAAATATCCAGAAACTTGACCCACTTAAGAGATTAGATGCGGATGTTAGAAACAAGTTGCTGTAAGAGGAGGAGATATTCACAGCTGTTATATGTGACAGAGTTCTCTGGATTTCGGGGGGTATCCCCCTGCAAGAGTTCCTGGGCACAGTTGTAGGGTTAGGGAAATGAAGATTATCCACAGGTCACCAAGCAAAACAAAAAGCCTCAAGAAGAGGCAAGAGCGCATATGCTAAACCAGGGAGAAAACCACTGCAACACTGTGCAATGTAGAAATAAAATTGGCTGTCCTGTTTTAACTTGGCTTAGCCAGGCTGTCAACTTAAGGTCTGATGATCAGCAGGTTGTCTGTTTTGCTCCTGTCCATTCCTAATGAAGGTTCTGTCTGTGAGATACCCTCCCAGAGCCTTTTAGGTCCGACCAGGCCAGCTGAAGGGCTAATGATTGGAGGCTGCTTTTAATTTCCTCCCAGCTTCCCTTTTGTTATCTTAGTGCTTGCCATCTCTCAGATGCTTGTACTTGATGGATTCCGCAGAGATAAAGATAAGGGTAATTTCTTGCCTACGATGCTTTTCTTTTGATCTTTTGTGGTTTTATTTTTTCACTTTGGAGTGTGGCACTCCTACCGTGCAGCCAGATGTGCCCAGGTCTTATTGAGATGCAGCCCAGAGCATACAGACCACAGCAAGGCAGCTCTGAGATGGCCAGAATCCTTTGTGTCCTGGGCCCCAGAACAAGAGGAGGGAGGGGAGGAAGGGGAAGGATGGATGGCGCGGGACAGGAAGAAGGTGGGAGGCTTAAGGCAGGGAGAGCTGGAAGAGGGGCCGTGGTGGAAGGCCTTGGAGTGGGGAGATGGCCCGCTGCTCCCCTCTCAGAGTTAAGACCCACACTCCAGGGGGCTGGAACACATTCTATGTTGGTTACATTAAAGACAAATTACAGCTACTGTACAAAACCCCACATTTGCAGGGCAGGGATATAAATAATGGTAATTATGCTGCTTCTTCGCCAGCATCTTACATGTTGACCCTGAGGAGACCCCTGGAGCTAGCTTATTTGAACGAAAAATCCCCTCTAGACCTTTTCTTCTCTGGTCTCTCACATCTCTCGAGTGATTGATTACGACACAAACTGTCCTGTAGGCCATGGTCGTTTTGAAGCCATAATAATATAATACACCTGGACTCCTGCTGCCCACAAAATCAGTCACAGCTGATTCTGACCTGCAGCTCCAAAGGTAGGAAAACAGTTCCACACCTATCCAGCCGAACTTCTGAAGAAATTTTTGTTCTCGAACAAGTGTAGTTGAGTGACCTCAGATCACCACAAAGCGCATGTGCCATCCTGCTCGGCTTGGCTGCACCCGACTCCCGACTAAAGTCATATCTTAATTTTGTAACTTTCCTTCCTAAAGAGGTATGCCCTCTGCTTTTTTTCACTGACTTAACCTGTTCCTTCACCATAACTAAATCACACCCTTTTCGGGACTTTCATTCCACCGTCTTATTACAAATATTCTGCTACTTGCTTTGTACTCTAAGTCTTGATTTGTTTTGTTTTTCTGGGTTATGGGGGGCAGAGCCAGCTGCATGGGGATGCCAAGTGGGCAGAAGGACTCCGTGTCTGGCTTAACGCCACCATTAACGTCTTTGGAAGTTTTGGAAAAGGAATCCTTCAAGTTATTTACCCAGTCCTGAATGGACCACACATTCCCCCACCCTATCCCACCTCAGAAAGTGAACTCACATTTTACCCCATAAGGCATAGTTGTGCTAGGCCCATGATAGGTATTGAATGAATGTTCAATATTAGGGGAATGTTTTTTTTTTTTTTTAAAGATTTTATTTATTTATTTGACAGAGAGAGATCACAAGCAGACAGAGAGGCAGGCAGAGAGAGAGAGGGGGAAGCAGGTTCGCTGCTGAGCAGAGAGCCCGATGCGGGACTCGATCCCAGGATTCCGAGATCATGACCTGAGCCGAAGGCAGCGGCTTAACCCATTGAGCCACCCAGGCGCCCTTAGCGGAATGTTCTTAACATGTGACTGTGAGTCCAGAGTCTGAAGTCAAATACTTAGGTTCAAATTTCAGATTCCATCAGTTACTAGCTTTGTGGTCTAGGACAGGTTATCTTTTTGTGTCTTACATTCTTCATCTATAAACAAAACAATAAAATTTTCACAAAGTTTTTGTGAGGATGAACTGCCTGGACACATAAAGTTCATACAACAGTTTCTGTGGGGTAGTAAGCAAATGCTATGTATTGCCACTATTACTGTTTTTGTTGTTATTTAGGAAACTTTTGCTTTCTAACTGAATTTGATCCCCATGTGGGGGGGCAGCAGCGTTCAGAACGTTTCCTAAGGAGTTCCAACTCTTTCAGCAAGTTCTCAAGGATTTGGTCATTGGCCTGGGAGCACCTACAATTTACCCCAAGAGCAAATGAGCAGCATGAAATCATTACCTCTAGAAATTCCCACTGGCCCTAATTCAAGAAATTCAGCTTCTCTCTGCCAGCCACTCTGCCAGTATCAAGCAGGGCTCATCCTCAAGTAGAGAAAAGGATTGTGTACTGACAGTAGGAACTCAGAGTCTTGCAGCTGCTTCTCCCCCCACCTTCCTGGGACTAGTTCCCGTGGGGGCTTCATTATGGTTGGCCACAGCCACAGCTCTCCTCTCCAAACTGGTGGTTAGGAGGCTCCAGAAAGGGCCACTCTGATTTCTCCACACTGATTACTATGATCTTCAAGAAGCTCAGAGCCTGAAGAAGATTGTTTGGGGGCTGGTAAACCCACACAAGAGCCCCATGAGGAATGGGGTCAGCCGGCATCATGGACGGTGGGAGACAGGGACCCTGAGAGCCCAGAGGGTAAAGTCATCTCGGTAAAGGACAGAACTGGGAGCCCCGGCAGCTCTGTTCATCAGTCTGTGTGAGGACAGGTTCCCGTGTCATGAACAAAGTCCTTCCTGCTTGGGAAACAATAATTTCCATTCTTGCTGTGGAATCATGTATTTATACTGCATCCCTCAGCGTACCACTGATCCACTCCTCTCCCAGAGTAGTCTTATTATGCCCCTGGAGCTTCAGCAAGGCAGGAGTCCGTCTTTTTCCCCATGATGATTTCCACTTCACTAGGTAGCCAGCTCTGCCCCCATTCCTCTTTTTCCCTTTCTGCATCCCCACTCACCCTTGCCTGGCTTCCGTGGTGGCTGCTTGATGACATTTCTCCTTGCCAATTAAGGCAAACCACTCAGCGTTCAACAATTTAGAGAAGGTGACCACAGAAATCAATGTTTTGTAATAAAAGGGGAACACATTTATGAAGCCTAATTTACTCTAACAAGCTCATTTTTGTTTTAATGTTTTTAAATCTTGGTAATTCTATTAAATTGGAAGTCTTTGAGAAGAATGTTGCAAGGATAATTACACAGTACAGTTTGTTTTCCAGCCCCAACTTTATGGAGGAATCAGAAACGGTGATGTAATGCAGCAGAGCTTCTGGAACTTTCTAAAAAGAGAGGCTACAGCCATTGGTAATACCAGAAGTAGTGGCACGCAGAGCTGAGTGGAGTGAAGGTAGTGGGTGATACATGCACTGGGTCTAGTAAGAAAGAACATAAAGGGAGACAGGATGGCTCCATCCATAAATATGCCCTGGGCAGCTGTCAGGTGAGCAGCATTGTGCTAGACCTTGAAAGAGAGAGGAGCAAGCAGACGCTTCAAATCCCTTCCCTCACAGAATTGCCAGTGTAGCTGGGAGGCTGTTAGAGGTTTTTACAGAAGTCTGAACAGAAAAGGGTAGTAAGAGACTTTTTAGTACAACCTTTCTACTTTACGAATGAAGACTTGTGTCGTGAAGTATAAGACTGCAGAAATCATTGTCAGCACTGAGATGTACCCCCAGATCTTGTGATGACTACACTAATGTTGTTTTATCCCCTTTTGATGTGACTCAAAGAGTAATAAAAAGTGGCCTACAATTTCTCCATCATGGCCTGCCATGGGGCATGAGCTTCTTGAGGCCAGTTGTCCTTTCCTAGGGGACGTGCACCTTTTAACTGAATGAAAGCAGGATGTTATCTGAAGGGGTGGATGGGGGATGTCATAGAAAAAGAGTTTATGTCACCAGCACAGCTGAATCCTGAAACACAGAATGCCCAGGCTCCAGGCTCTAGGATGCAAGAGAGGAAGAAGGCAGAAGAAGGCTCTGAGAAGGAGGCAAGGAAGAAGAGAGGAACTGGAAAAGAGCCCATTAACAACCACTATGCTGCACACATGCTTCTACAGTAAATCCTCAGGATAAAACCATTTTGCCCATTTCTGCCCAAGGGGACCACCATTTTCAAGAGGCAAAGTTAGGACCCAAATCCAGGTTGGCTGATTTTGAAGTATATATGCGGATGTATATTTCTTTTTTTTTTTTTTTTAAAGATTTTATTTATTTGTCAAAGAGAGGGAGAGCATACAAGCAGGCAGAGTGGCAGGCAGAGGCAGAGAGAGAGAAGCAGGCTCCCAGCTGAGCAAGGAGCCTGATGTGGGACTCAATCCCAGGACCCTAGGATCACGACCCGAGCTGAAGGCAGCGGCTTAACCCACTGAGCCACCCAGGTGTCCCTATGTGGATGTATATTTCAAATAGCCACTCTACCACCCTCATAAAATTTCTCAGCTATACAGTTTCCTGTGACTTAATGCTTCATTATAGCCTTGAGTTTTATATTATTTTATTTTACTTGATATTTATTTTAGTTTTCAACTGGTCTCTAAACACAATTAAGAATCCGTAAATATTTAAAAATCAGTAGAGGTAGCTGTAGAATGTATTTAGAATGTATTCTAAATTGCCATATGAGGAGAATGAATGCTTCCTAAATGATTCTCTTTGTCAGCCTGCAGTTTCACAGGTTGGGTTTTCTTGAAACAGGATACAGTTGCTTTCTATTGACAACTGGTAAATTTTCTTGCCTTGCACCTATTGTCTAGTATAGCACCATCCCATAGCACTTTCTACAAGAAGACACAGATTTCGAATTTGTGATGTCCAATATGGTAGCCACTAGACACATGTGACTACAGCACTTGAAATGTGGCTAGGATGATGGAAGCACTGAATTTTAAATTTTGCTTAATTTTAACTTAAAACAGCCACATTGTGGCTAATGGCTAACGTATTAATGGCTAACATATTAATGTAGATCTAAAAGGTTCTATAAATGTAAGTTGCATACTGGCACTGTGAGATGAAGACACAAATGTCAGAAGCAGTCTGGGATAATAGCTTTAGTAACATCCAGACATCATTAGAGGACTTATGGATTCATTAAGTTTTAGAACCCCTTCACTGATGAGCAGGATGCACTTGTCTGAAGCGGCTAGCTGTGTCACATTATTGTACAGGCAAATTGAACTTTCTCAAAAACTTATGTCCTTGTGTAAATGCTAGGAAAAAACAAAAGCAAAAAAAACTTTCAGCCTTTAACTATGTCAAGCTCAGAGCACTTCCAAAATCCCCATGGGGCCCAAATCAGCCTTGTCTGTGGATGTGAACCTAATCGATTCAACAACGCTCTGGATCTTTCACCCACATTATAATCTGCTTTAGAGCCTTTTTTTCCTCCCCCACCCCCAGTTCTATTTGATCCCCTCAAAACTATGCTAAGTTTCACAGTGTTTCTAGTAAATGTGTCGTAAGACTGAGGCAAATTTTGAAAAAGAATCCCTGAATGGAAAGCTATTACAACCTAATGAGGACCGTGATTATCGGAATGTCTGGGTGGCTCAGTTGGTTAAGCGGCAGATTCTTGATTTCATCTCAGGTCATGATCTTAGGGTCCTGCGATGGAGCCCAGTGTCAGGCTCTGTGCTTCAGAATTCTCCTTCTACCTCTGCCCCTCCCCCAGCTCACTCTTTCTCTCTCTCTCATAAATACATTTTTTTTTAGTTTTTAAAAATAACCATGATTATCATTTTTTCCTTTTCTCTTTTATATATTCATTCTACCTAGAAGATACTAATCCCTAGTAAGATATTTTACTTGGTATAAAATCTTTGAATTTTCATAACTCCAAGTGATTCAAATATGTAAAAAATATGTGTTCTACTTGCATAGTGTCTTCCTCTCAGAACCTTAAGTCTTCATGCTCATTCTGCTTCATTCCCATGGAGGAGAGAAAAGAGGAATTCCACCCTCTCTTCCATACTTTCCATTGTCCAGGTAAATATCAATTATCCACTATGTGCTAGCCACTGCTCTAAGAATTATAAAATACCATCCATTTTTTTCAAAGAAATGGAACAAATAATCCTAAAATTTATATGGAACCAGAAAAGACCTCGAATAGCCAAAGGAATATTGAAGAACAAAGCCAAAGTTGGTGGCATCACAATTCCGGACTTCAAGCTCTATTACAAAGCTGTCATCATCAAGACAGCATGGTACTGGCACAAAAACAGACACATAGATCAGTGGAACAGAATAGAGAGCCCAGAAATCGACCCTCAACTCTATGGTCAACTAATCTTCGACAAAGCAGGAAAGAATGTCCAATGGAAAAAAGACAGCCTCTTCAATAAATGGTGCTGGGAAAATTGGACAGCCACATGCAGAAAAATGAAATTGGACCACTTCCTTACACCACACACAAAAATAGACTCCAAATGGATGAAGGACCTCAATGTGAGAAAGGAATCCATCCAAATCCTTGAGGAGAATGCAGGCAGCAACCTCTTCGACCTCAGCCATAGCAACATCTTCCTAGGAACAACGGCAAAGGCAAGGGAAGCAAGGGCAAAAATGAACTATTGGGATTTCATCAAGATCAAAAGCTTTTGCACAGCAAAGGAAACAGTTCACAAAACCAAAAGACAACTGACAGAATGGGAGAAGATATTTGCAAACGACATATCAGATAAAGGGCTAGTATCCAAAATCTATAAGGAACTTAGCAAACTCAACACCCAAAGAACAAACAATCCAATCAAGAAATGGGCAGAGGACATGAACAGACATTTCTGCAAAGAAGACATCCAGATGGCCAACAGACACATGAAAAAGTGCTCCACGTCACTCGCCATCAGGGAAATACAAATCAAAACCACAATGAGATATCACCTCACACCAGTCAGAATGGCTAAAATGAACAAGTCAGGAAATGACAGATGCTGGAGAGGATGTGGAGAAAGGGGAACCCTCCTCCACTGTTGGTGGGAATGCAAGCTGGTGCAACCACTCTGGAAAACAGCATGGAGGTTCCTCAAAATGTTGAAAATAGAACTACCCTATGACCCAGCAATTGCACTACTGGGTATTTACCCTAAAGATACAAACATAGTGATCCGAAGGGGCACGTGTACCCGAATGTTTATAGCAGCAATGTCTACAATAGCCAGACTATGGAAAGAACCTAGATGTCCATCAACAGATGAATGGATAAAGAAGATGTGGTATATATACACAATGGAATACTATGCAACCATCAAAAGAAATGAAATCTTGCCATTTGCGACAACGTGGATGGAACTAGAGCGTATCATGCTTAGTGAAATAAGTCAATCGGAGAAAGACAACTATCATATGATCTCCCTGATATGAGGACATGGAGAAGCAACATGGGGGGGTAGGAGATAGGAGAAGAATAAATGATACAAGATGGGATTGGGAGGGAGACAAACCATAAATGACTCTTAATCTCACAAAACAAACTGGGGGTTGCTACGGGGAGGTGGGATTGGGGGAGGGGGAGCGGGCTATGGACATTGGGGAGGGGAAGCGAACCATAAGAGACTATGGACTCTGAAAAACAACCTGAGGGTTTTGAAGGGTCAGGGGTGGGAGGTTGGGGCAACCTGAGGGTTTTGAAGGGTCAGGGGTGGGAGGTTGGGGGAACAGGTGGTGGGTAATGGAGAGGGCACGTTTTGCATGGAGCACTGGGTGTTGTGCAAAAAGAATGAATACTGTTACGCTGAAAAAATAAATAAAATGAGAAAAAAAATAAAATAAAATAAAATAAAATCAAAAGAAAAAAAAAAGAATTATAAATAGATTAACTCATTTAATCCTCATGGTAACCTTTATGAAATCACTACCACAGATGATGAAAGTGAGGTACAGGTAGGTTAAGGATCTTGATCATTCAATAAATGATCAATTAGGTGCCAGCACTGTGCCAAGAGCCATAGAGATATAGTTCTTACCCTCAAGAAATTTCCAGTCCAGAAAGGGCAGAAGATATGCATCTGGCCATCTAAGATTCAAGTTGACAAGATAAATTCCATAAAAGTTAACATGGCAGACCAAGGATGGTCAGAACTAAAACTATTCTTACTATAAGAGTGAAAAGCCTCTCTTCTCTTCTGTCTTCTATCTTTTGAGATCCTTACAGATCAAAGTTAAGGCTCTCCTCCCCAGAGATGGACACCCTAAATTTAGTTTTAAAATATGAAAATAATCTCATAGATTATTCAACTGCTTTTATGCAGAAAATAGCTGCAGCCATGACGCCCAATCAGGGCCCTGACTCATGCAGAACACAAAGTGCTTTCCTCTGAGACATCTGATGAAATCCAGATCTCCCCATGTGGGTGCTGAAAGCATTTCATTCACACATTACCACTTCTGCCCAGGAAATAAATTATAGCCAGGTGGTCCCTTACCCATTTCAGAAACCAAGGAACTGAAACATATAAAGAGGATCCTTTCACCAGATGTTTCAAAAGGCTTCGGAGGATAAAAAATAGGAACCATATTTCTTATCATCCCAGTCCATTCCTTTTCTTCCTCCCCAACAGACCATGATAAACTACCATGTTTATATGTGAAAGCAATTATAGCAAAAAGTTAAGCCTATATTCTGTTATTTTATTTTTTTAAAAAATATTTTTCTATAAATAAACTTCTACAAATGAACTGAGGGAGGGGAACCAGATATAAAAATTACTTTACATAAAAGGACAGATTATGAACCAAAAAAGGCCAAGAAATAGTGATTATGATGGCAGGGTCATGGTGATCATTCTTCATAGGAAAGTAACTACTAATCATCCAAGGCCAAACATCATCTTATTCAAAGACATGGGGAGGCTCCCTTTCACACATAGTGTCCACATAATCTTTGGACAGGCAAATGAAGAGTTTAAAGAATAGCATCATCCTCCTCCAAAGGAAACTCGGAGTCTTGGCCTAGAATAAACTGTGGGACTCTGAAAAAAAATGTTTCTAAATATTCCCAAAGTCTATAGAAATACTGAGTTTTTTCTAAACTGAATTTATTTAGTTTACAATATATTAGTTTATAATATATTACAATTCAGTTTACAGTATATTAGTAAACTCTGTTATGATATGCCTTCCTTTTAGGATAATTGTGAAGAAAATGCCCACCCAAACCACCTTCTTGTTGTATCAGCGGATGGTGTTGCTAAAAGCTTCAGAAGATGAAAAACTTCCTCTGATATCACTAGGTAAGCATGGCAGATGGCTCTGTACATAACATAAGCATTTCTCAGATTCCTCTGGTCTTCTCAATGGGTGTCTCTCTTGGTGTTTTGGAGGTTTGGGTTTTGTTGCTTTTTGGGTAAAACATTCTAAAAAACATTCTAAAAGAATGTTTTACCAAAGTGTTACACACAGAGCTTATTTTATGTAAGCATTAGAGTTTGTTCATATCCAAATAGAAAGTATTTAAAGATTACCTGCCCATTGGGTATAATCAACATCTCCACCGTCCTCATAACTTTAAACAACTGAGGCTTGGCCCTATTCTCATATTTTAAAATATTCATTGCCTAGTGTTCTCCACTGTAGAGTTCTCCTGTTATCTGGAAAAAGAAGCAACCTAGCGTAACTTACGCAGAACTAAGTAGAAATGTGGTAGGTACTTACGGATACTTCAGGGGGATCAATTTTTCTTCTATTTTAAGGATGAGCTTCCCTAAATGATTTACGTTTACTTTTTGTTTCCACCTTTTCCCCTTCTCTGTCTCCAAATGAATGTGAAAAAGGTTGGGGGAAAGGAGTCAAAAAGGAACAGAGAGAGATCAAAAGAGGTGAACTCCCAGTACAATGGGAATACTCAAGTGGCCAAGGATTGGTGAGGCTTTCAACTCCCATTGCTGCTCAGAATCTCCCTCTGGTTAGACTGTCCGCATTTGGAGCTCTGAAATTCTAAGGTTTTCTTGCTCTCACAATGTTATCCAGAGTAGAATGTCATGTTTAACTAGAAATACTGTAAACAGAGACTTGGAAGAGCAATTCAAAACAGCAAAATCTTGCCCCTGAAATTGTTTTTGTAATTATAATCTTTGCTTTGGGAAAACATGGGCTTCTAATTTACATGCCCTCCTAGTGTGAAGGCCTGATACACTCTGATGGGCAATATTTATCATGAGGAACCCTTGCTAGTTTTAAGAAAGCAGTTCTCTAACTCTGCAGTCAAATGCATTGAATTCTTTTCCTTTTTTCTTTTTTCCTTCCCAGCACTAGTTTAAAGGCTATTTAAGCAGGTAAGCATAGTCCTGAAAGGACAAGCAAATGGAAAGGAGGATTGCAGGATACAGCAGAACTAAGAATGCAGAGCAGACATCTGTTCTAAAAAGACTATAATGATAAATGTATTTTCAAAACTTTCCCTTTCACACACACACATATATACATACGACCTTTCTTCTGACAGTCTCTAATCCAGATAACTTTCTACCTCTGATCTTTGGTCCTGAATATCTTTCTTAGGCAACATCGGTTGCAAACAAAACATAAAGCTTTTCATTTTTATCTCAAAACAAAAGGAAAACAGCTTCAATGGGAAATTTTTGAGACGGTAAAGTTATCATCGGCATCTACTATTTTTTTTAAAGATTTTATTTATTTGACAAACAGAGATCACAAGTAGGCAGAGAGGCAGGCAGAGAGAGAGAGGGAAGCAGGCCCCCTGCTGAGCAGAGAGCCCAATGTGGGACTCGATCCCAGGACCCTGAGATCATGACCTGAGCTGAAGGCAGAGGCTTTAACACACTGAGCCACCCAGGTGCCCTACTATTTTATTTTTAATTTAATTTTTGTTTCAACACTTCAGGATATTAGTCCTCTTATCTGTATTTAACTGATTAGCAATTTGGTTTTTGGGAACCTTCATTCACTATTTGCAATCTACAACTACTTGGTCCTTCCCTTACACCCACATTTCTCTCTGCAGCCTTCTGTCTGTCTCTTAACCCTTCCTTCCCTAACCTGAACACCAGGTAAGACCTCCAAAGAGAATAAAGTCTGAAAACGTGGAAATTTGCTGTATGAGTTTACATTTCAATGCCCCAGGTGGAAACTCCTAAACCATTGCCATCTATAATCACAGGAATTCAAATATTTCAGGAATTCAAATATTTCTTCCCAGACTCTTAAATCTTCTAATTGGTTTCAAATAATATACAAGAAAATCTCATGGATTCACTGTAACAATTTCACAAACTCTTGAATGATTCTGTCCCATAGGGCTGGACACACACATTTTAAACGCAGCTTAAAAGCTGTTAAATCAACCAACTTTGTCCCTTTTTTTCTTCCTGTTCTTAGGCTGCCAGAGACAGAGACATAAAGTGGACTGCAAGGCCTTTTGCTGACCACATGGCTCCTCTCTGCAGAATGGCAAGCAGCCACTTCTAACCATAACAGTTAGGTGTCTGTATCATTGCTGGCACCATCCTGCTGATTCACTCTTACCCCCTTCACTGGAGGGAAGACACGCTAACTGAAAACTTGGAGGGAAAAGAACATATTCTAGTTCAATGGTAACTCCCAAGTTGCCTTTCCTCTGCCAAATGACTCCTAATCTTAAGTTTCAACCTCAAAATAGATCAGAAAGAGACTGGCAGGAGGCGGGAGAAGAGCTGAGCCATGAGAATGGTTCGTTGTGATTTGTAAAAATTAAACACAAAATACAAAATTAAGAACAGGAGAATAATGTAAAGCAGTCAATTAACTACTAGCAAAAAACCCTTTACTTTTTTTTTCTATTTTCTTTATGTGAAGGACTAAAGCGACTGAGAATACTTATCCTGAAAAAGAAAATTGCAGGAAGGCATGGGATATCAGGGGTGGGGACAAGGAAACCTTGATTGTCTTTAAGTGGTTGAAGTACTGCAACTAGAAAGAAGGGACAGTTGAAATATGTGGCCCTAAGGTGAAGAACAAGGTCCAATGCATGGAAGGTATGGGAAAGTGGATTTTGAGAATGTTAAGAATATTAGACAGCAATTCATAAAAATCAGACCTACACAATGATGGAATGGGACATCTTGGTGGAAGGAGAGATTCAATTACTGAAGCTAAGTGGTTCTAATATTAATGGAAGGAGCAATGGACCATGAGTCAGGAACCCTTGCTTTGTCACTTAATGGCTAAATGATATTGAGAAAAATCAATTAACCCACCTGGACTTCACTTTTCTCATCTTCAAAATGAGATACTTAGATGTGCTTTTCTCTACAGCCCTTCCAGCTCCCATAACATCCTATTATTATTTACTTATATATTTTTCTACTAGTTATTCACAAATTGATGAGGTGCTTAGGTATTTTGTGGACACAATTTGGGCATACTATCTAGATGTACATTTCTCAAATTTTATTCTCACACTGAAAACAATACCCTCATGCATTGCAATGAAAATTCCTCCTCTAACCAGAGATGCTTGACAATTTTAGTTAATTTCTGTTTCCCGGAAATGGTACAGCTAAATGTGTACAAGGAGGAGCTTTAAGTAATACAGAGGGGAAAAATGTGTTATACCCAACTAGGATTACAGCTTACTGGTTTTATTGATGATGCATTCTGCTGCATGTTGTTCAAAGTAAAATAGAGAACCATGAAAAAGATTAAGGCTATAGTCAGGTTTTGCAGGAATCAAGATAAGTGTTCAGTGAAGCACGAGAGTATTTTTTTCCTAAGACTAAGAACCCACAAGACTGGATATTGGCAAATGCTCTGCAACCACTGTAAAATCTCAATTATTGCTCCATATCCATCCCTGAAGTCTCATGTTCACCTCATTCTTTGCTCTCACCCCTTAACACACACACCTGCATCAAATCATTCAGAAAGCATTCCATTGAAAAACATTATAATAAAATGGCATGCTTAAATTTAAAGGACAAATATCTGGGGTTCTATATTCTATCTATCCTGGGAAAAGTAAGATTTGGAAAAGCAAGAATCATGAGCAACCCACCTCTTTGTGGAAAGCCATTATGACATTCAGAGGGGAAGATGCACTTCTTTACTTCTCCTTCTATTCTTAAATCACCAAAAGGTATAGCCCCAGAAAGGGCTTATTGAGAAAAGTACCAGTACATCAAAGACCATAGTATGACCCCAAGAATCAAAAGTTACCTTATAGATTGAAAAAGTCAGAGAGAGAAAGAGAGAGAGACAGAGAAAGAGAGAGAGACAAAGAGAGACAGAGAAAGAGAGAGACAGCTTGTAGATGATTTAAGAATCCCACAGAAAAATAACTAAATATTTTATAACTGGTTCTTAGTGAAATATAGTTTCCAAAATCTTGAAACTATTTCCACAACTTACCTTAAAATATATCTGTCATAATTGTCTGCATATCCCTTGTATCTCTATTAATGGTCTCAATAAAAAAGGAAAAGATTCTGCATACAACAGTCTTGACAACCTTACCCAATATTTTACACAAATGGTACAAAATTGTCTTCATTTTTGTCTTTAGGAAAAAGTATAATTCACTCAATATTTCCTGACAAATGTTTACTCTCTACCTTTTTTGAGCACTGTTTTAGGAGCCAAGATGAATTCAAAGATGAGATTAATACATTCCCTAGCTTCAAGTGATTTATTCTCACACTGAGAAAACCAGACATGTATTAAAATTTAAATAATATGATAAGAACTACAAGAGAGGTATAAGTTTAGAGAATGAAGAGACCAATTCTGTGGGACAAAACCAAAGAACTTTTCATGGAGAAGGTAACATATGCTCTGAGTGTGACACATTTCCAATGAGAACAGCATATGGAAGGGCACCAAAGTTGAAAGGTACCAAGATGGAAAGCACTGGAGGTGTATTTCCTTGTTAGAAGCATAAGGTAAAAAAAGAAGAGGAAGGAAAATCATTATCAATCTTTATGCCAGAAAAGGAAATTTGATTTTTGTTGGTTGAATCGAGGAAATCCTTGAACTTGTTCAGTACGATCAGGGATTCCTAAATGGGATGGACATCTAAAGAACTCTAAGGCCTCTATTATAAAGACAAAACACATAACTCTTTAGGAACTATCAGTGTAATTTGCTATCCTAAAACTCAGGATCTTTTGTGAGACCCTTGGGATAGCTTGAAAAGGTTAAACATGAAGATTTCATTATGAACAGAATTTGACTAAATGTAGGGTGTGTGTGTGTGTTTGTAGAATAAACTTTCAGTATAAAATAAAAGCAGCAAATCAAGATCCTAATAGGAGCCCTCATGACATCTGTGTGGAGCTAAATAAACCTTTGTATGGAAGATTACTGTAAGAAATATTGATGTTCCAGTATCCAAACCATATTCATCCAAAAATCATTTCATGAAAATGCTATCTTCTTGGTTCTATCTATAGGATGCTAACAATATATACACAAAAAGCAATCAGAATAAAACCTCTTGGGTGACTGGATCTTTATAGGACAATATATCCAATATTGGGAACATACTTAATATTTAGGAAGCTTTGCAGGACACATAATTTAATTACACCCTTGAGAATGTAGTCAAAAACTGTCAATCAACTAATCCTTCATCCTTATTTCTCTTTAAAGCTCATGCTCAGGAGCCACATACTTATGTGACCATGGGTGAAGGAAATCTAACTAACTCTTTTTAGCATTTAGTGTACAATTGTGTATGGAGTTAGGATGACTGAGATAAATGATCCAAAACAGAAGGTTCTTCACCCTTAGAAGGTGAGCTGTTCACAGATCTACCTGCCAGCTCATAAACCTGAACTACATTCCATCCTTCTGATGGGACACTTCCTCTCTGAATCTGTCTCAGGACATGATGACTGAAATAGCAGTGTTTATTCAAGGCTGCCACTCTTTTGAGCTTCCAAAGCAGAGCAGTGATGATAAGAGAGCTTGGTAAAGATAAAAAGCTTATTAGTCTTCAGATAAGACATCTTATCTTCAAGACCTTCTACTTTAATATTGAGGCTCTGTCAGTTCAATGACACCATATTGATGAAAATCAGCCAATTATTCATCTGGATATTATAAATATAAATAAATACAATGTGTTATTATCTACTTTTATATTAATTATTAAAATAGCAATAACATTATCTGTTGCTTAACTAATATTAATTTTTTTCTTTTAATCAAGTATAACCTTTTGTTTCAGTAGGAAATAGATTTCCGGCTTCCGCATGTATGTTTGTTATACAGTGACAATGAAAGTTTAAAGACATTTACTCCTTCAATCACAGGACTGTCCTTATTTATTTTCAGATTGACTGGATAATAGATTTTAAAATCCTGTTTTAATTTTGTTCTTCTGGAACATGTCATTTCTTTTGGTCAAGCTGTATTTTCCATTTTATTTTGATGACAGTTAAACATAGTACTTTCCTCTCTCAGAAATCTTCCATGTCAGAGCTATAAAAGAATGTATGAAAGGTTCTAAATTTTTCAGTTGTTCACCAAATTGTTTTGGACCACCCTTACATTTGTGTGAAACACTGAGTCAAGTCATGTTTAAATACCAGGAAGTATCTAACATAATTTTAGCCCTCAAGGAACAACAGTTATAGTAACTCAGGTCATAGGTAATTACACACAAAGTAAAAAGTGATAAATGACAAACAAAAGGAGGTGTAGGTATGAGGCACAGTCTTCTCCCCTGGTTAAGGACAAGGTCTATGAATTAGAAATCCTGATTGTGATTGAATACTGACTCCAAATGTCTATCCAGTAGGGCTTTGTATCTGATTTGTGTGGCAACCAGTTTAACATGTAGGTCATGACTATACTGGATTATTCCATTAAGTTAATTTTAATTAAAATATTTATAGTTTGCAAAAATAATTCCAATTAATTGGTTTGTGTGTTTGTAAGATCTAACTTCTGAGGAATCTCATATATGGTAGGAATCATCAAAGAGTAAAGCTTGTAGCAGGAAAATTGGAAAGGTTTTGAAAGATCCTAGAGAAAGAAGCAGGCACTTTCTGAATCGGTGTACAAATGTCAACATTTGATCAAATTAATACTACCTCCTCCCCGGTGTTGGTGTTCACTTGGTATATATGTATTTAAGAAAATAAAAAGTATGGGAAATTTGTCCAGCATATCAGAAAGTTGCAATGCTATATCTGGTATCCAGAACTTGGCAGTAAAATGTTTCTTGTGTTCAAAAAAAAAAAAAAAAAAGAAATCCTGATCTAAAATCATATATCTGACCTTGGATAATTGTTGTGCCCTCTCTAAGGATTTTGTCTCAGGTGAATTAGGAATAATAATAGTATCAGCATTATGGGGTTGTTATGTGGATTACATGAAATAATGTACATAAGGAGCTTTCATATTATAGGACAGTATTTAATGTTTATTATTATTGTTGTTATTGGTACAGTAGAAAAGAAAGCATCATAAAATTAGATTTAATATGTGAGAGATTTTATAAATGAGAGAGAGAGGAAAAAAAATGTTCAACCTAAGAATCAGGAAATTATTTTAAAAATTTTGACATTTGAGTTGAAACATTAAGGCCAGTTATGATATAAACACATAGAAGTGGGTGGGAAGAGGGGTGCCTGGGTGGCACATTTGGTTAAGTGGCCAATTGGTTTTGGCTCAGGTAGTGATCTCAGGGTTGTGAGACTGAATGCCACATCAGGCTCTACGCTCAGCAAAGTATCTGCTTAAGACTATTCCTCTCTCTCTGTACCTCCTCCCCATGCTCTCTCTGAAATAAATAAATAAATAAATAAATAAATAAATCTTTTTTAAAAAAAGAATGAAACAAAGAAATGGGTGGAAAGAAGTGGATACACTAAGAAACAGAACCAAGAAAGTGTCAATTTCCAAGGAGAGTAAGAGGCTGCCCAGCTTGACAGCTGGGCAATGGTATGTGAAAAGAAAAGCCAATGTGTACTACTAATATCCATGCAACAAAGAATCTGACCTTGATTCTGTAAGAAATGTCAATCACTTCAGAAGTTTTGATGATGAATGCCATCATATATAACCAGAATAGTATAGATGTAATATGGTCCCACCTCCTACTTGGGACAGAAAACTTTATAAACATAATGGCCTGATGAGCTAAAATAAAGAAGACACACATGATCCTATTTTCTTTAAAATCTCTATTTACATTAAAGTTCAAATTGTTTGGTTTTGCAACATCTATTCTAAACTCAATAGCCATAATTAAAACAGCTACAGTTCTTTTTAAAAATATTACTTGTCCAATCATTCAGGTCTTTTAATAAAAATATAAATAAAGCTTTACTTTTGCATTGGAAATACACAGATTTTCGTCTTTCCCCCCTCCCCACTCCATCCTTTTTATGAAAGTGGTACAGAAGAGTAAACACCAAAAGCTGTGTTTGAGTGGAAGGACCAGGTCCATGGAGACAGCTGGTGGGAAAAGACTGATAAATGACTCAGAAAGGTCTGTGGTTTACTCCTGTCACTTGAAACATAGAAGCCATGTAAAAATGAGCCTTTGCTAACAGAATACCTTGAGTATCAAATTCCAAAGATAATCTAAATGTTTGACCTACTATGTTCAAATTTACTATTTGAAATTCAATTTTTCAACATTTATTTAGTAAGATACTAGGTGTAAAGTACAAGGCTAATATATTTAAGCCCCTGAGATTGGCTTAGTTTCTGCTCTAGTGACGGAAACACCAGATCAGGTATTTCAATAAAGGACAATTTTATTAAAATCTTACTAATCTCCCATTGTTGTTTTTGATATCTAGCCTGTGAGATTCTCTGACTTTTAACCAAGATCAGCTGAATTAAGAGACTTCATTTGTGATAAAAGGAGTATGACTTAGTTATCATGAAAACATAGTTCTGTGACAATTACATACAAACATACACACATATACATATCCCTAGCCATATTGACAAACAAAATGCTCTTTTATTATGCTAACTTCTGAAATGAGTAAACTGCTCTGAAACTTACATGAAACCATTCTCCATTAATAGACCCCACTTAGTTAATCTGTTGTGGTGGTGGTGGTGATTGGTGGTGGTGGTAGTGGCTATTGTTTTGTGCACCACACAGCAACAGCATGAAACCTTTAAGGGTTATTTCATCTCCCATCGATGAGTTTATCTCCATGGAGTGATAAAGAAGATCAGGCCAGTGTATTATTCTAGATTGTATTCAACCACATTAGCATTGAGACCAAATTTCAATTTATTCCAAGCCATTACCAAAATCTGTTTTTATATTAGGCCTTATCTCTAGATCCATATTTTTTATAATGATCTCAATTCCACTTTCTCTCCTGCATCTTTTGGTAGTTCAATGCCTACTTAAATGCAGTTAAAATTCATTGTAACACTTTATTTATACTGCAACCACACAAAGTATTTTCTATGAAAAAGTATTCACATTTTAAAGCAATCAGACAAAGGCCCTTCAAGCAACAGAACCAGTGGATAATACTTACCTGTCTTTACATTCAAAACATCTTGGCACACTAATAAGGTGGTGGGGTTTGGTCCTCCAAATTCTACTTCCCTAGGCTTAACCAGATGCACTAACATGCCCTGTAGAGTCAGGAAGAGTAAACAAATAAACAAAGATGCCTCTTCCTCATACCGATTTTAGCCTGCACCTGCAAAATCTCAAATAACATCCTCTGATAAGGAAATCAAATCAAATCCACAAAAAGTGCTTTCCACTTTTTAGGAGAAAATCGTAACCAATAGGCCTAGAAGTATTGTTCCTAAGGAATATAATTCCCTTCTGTGTGGGGAAAGCAGGCCTGGATGAATGACTATGGGCTGAACCACTCTGTTTATACCATGGAGAGAACAATGGAGAGAAACGGTGATCCTTTACCCAGGATCTGCTTTGGGATTGCAGAGAAGAATGGAGCACAGCAAGTTCTGCCATTAGATGTCCTGATTCTTTTCCCCTGTCCTCTATCCCCTACCCTCCTATCTTTTCTCCTGTCCTCCTATTCTTGAAGAGCAGATCTACAAGGTGGTGCAGCACCTCCTTGGCTAAGAACAAAACCAGCCACCCAAAGTTTCTAATTTCTGTAATCCTATTGTTTCCCACATCACAAATGCCTCTTCCATTTTCTGCCTGATAGCTCTCATTCTTTCTTAAGATGTTGCCTAAACATCTTCCTCTCTGGAAGACTTTCCATGAGTCTTTCCATAGAATTAGTTACTGATGGTATGGTACAGTAGGAAAAAACAATGTGTGTGTTGGGGGGGGATGGGGCCTGCAGTCACACTCTTGAGTCAAGGAGGCTTGGCTTTGAATACTGACTTAGGCAGTTACCAGTTGGATGATCTTGAGCACAAGGTTACTTTGAGATATAATGAGATTACATATTGCTATGGACTAAATGTGCCCCCCTCCCAAATTCATATGTTGAAATCCTAATCTATATGGCAGAATTTGGAGGTGATGCCTTGGGGACTGAGTAGGTTATAAGGGTGGAGCCCTGATGAATAGGATTAGTGCCCTTCTAGAAAAACACAGTAGTAGAACTAGTGATCACTTATGTATATATAGCTGTTATCATTATGGTGCAGTTTTAAGAGTTTTTACATATTAAATCTTTAATCCTCACAACTCTACGATGAAGCACCAATGTCTCCATTTACAGATGAGGAAACAAAGAAACAAAGATGTTAAATAAATTTTCCAAAGTCTCATTCTAGTAACCAACACAGGTTCCATTTAAACCCAGGCCATCTAGTTCTGGAGCGCAGGGTGTGCGGTAAGTGTTAAATGAAGTAATGTAAGAGCAAATAAATAAATGGTAATCTATATACTCTTTCAGCTTTATGCCTAAATATGAACTAGCTATATCAAAAGAACCAGATTTTGATGAAAGAAAAAAGGGTAACGTACAGGAACTACCAAAAAACACAGTATCTAGATATTTACATGGCAAGATGGAAGAATGTCAGAAACTCTCCCATCCCATAGCATTTTCCCCTTATACCCAAAGACTCAATTTCTACCACAGAGACACGGCTGAATTTCTGGAAATTACACCATGTTCATTGACACGAAAATACTTGTGATTTATTAGGAGTAGTAGATCTAATTTCTTTAGAGAAATACAGGGAATGTGTGACCTCTGGTTTTCCAAGGACAGATCTGGAGAAGAGAAAAGAGATGATGAGGGAGTGAAAGGACTCAGAAAGCACTCCATGCTTCCCCCATGCTTCTATGGTTCAGTGTGCAGTGGTCCTTCCCAGAAGAAAGGGCGGATGCTCACGGAATTTATAGAAGAAAACATACAGAGCAAAACATTGCTACCTTGTACACTCTTATTATTACCTATGGATTTGTAAGTGTCTCCAGAGAGTTCCAGCTACCTGGTGTCTGCATTGTGATTATAGATGCCCAGCAAGTCATTGAAACAAGTGCTGTAGTCTGAAATGAGCAGAAATGCTGATCAATATTCTCAGTTGTTATTTGGAGGGAAATAGCTGCTTTCTGTCAGAAGAGCCTGCACCATTTAATTTTCAACATTGGCTATGAATAGGTCTCCATTTGTTGGAAGAAATACCAACTATGTTGGGTTGGGCTTTAATTTAGGTTTAAATTTTTACCAGTTACTCTAGAGCTGTCCCTGACATTCCAAGGTAAATGGGCCTTATAATAAGAAATGTTTCAGTAGAATCACAAAAGCTATGGTAGGATTGCAGATTGTCATCAATTATACAAACACCACTTTTGCTAGAGTTGGGTAGGACTCTGACAGTATTAATTTCTTTTTAATGTTGTTAAAAAAATACAAAAATTCACTTAAGACAGAAACCTGGCACCATTCCTAGATGAGAAGATTATACTTCAAAAACTCTCTTTATAAAAATAGAGAGATTAGCAAATCTTTTATTCCACTCTTACTATGTCACCATAGAATATCACTATAATTATTCTGTTTCTAAATTTGAATTGCCTTTATTTGATTTTTATTTAAAGCCATATAATTCTTCTCTCGTTACCTTGTGCTATCATCTAGTGGTTGAACTTCCAGTCACCTCAGCCCTCTTGAACACAGCTACAAGCTGGAGGAAAAAATGACAGTTGTGGAAGAAGTTTTGGGGGATTAAATTTAAGCTCCTTGTTTTCCATATGTGGTACAGAGAAATTAAGTGACTTTCTCAGACACACAGCGTAAATGGAGGCAAAGATCCAGGTGACACTAGGTCAAAAACCCTGGTTTCCTGATGCTTTTCCACTGCCTTCCAAAGCTCCCTTATGCCTTTGAAAGGAAAATCCTGAGCAACATGAAAAACTTGTTTTCTAGAGTCCATCTACTTTACTTATTAGGAGAAATGGACATACCTGCAACCAGAATTCACTGATGTAATATGACTAGCAAAATCAGAATTACCAAACTAAGTCTTTGTCTTACCCAGCCTTTGAGAAACTTAAGCTCTGACTGTAAGGGCCTATTTAGCCAGAGCAATTCCATCTCGGTAAACAGTGATTTTGTTGTTTATGCAGTAAAACTTAAACTGACCCTGCCCCCCATCAGGGGAACTTACTTAAAAGCAAGTCCAGGAAAACAGTAAAATATGGTCGACCAGTCCCTGATAACAGAGCCCAGAATACAAGGACAGATCAGGCCAGGTGGAGACATCCAATCAATAAAGCGCACATACTATCTCCCTAACTACCAAAGAATGTGGGCCCCGCCTTTTGGGCGCCAATTCTGACCAAGGTGATAGGCTAGTTCAAATAGCTACTATGGGGTGAACTGTAATTCAATTGGCCACCCATGTGTGACCTACCATGACTATGCAACTTTCTCTGTGTGTTACAATCTCATTGGCCAGCTGTGTGTGGCCAGGCTTAACCACATGGCCTTTGCTTTATAAAAGTTAGTCTGTGAGGCCGGGGGGGTTGCTCTCTCCATAAGGGATGGCCCCAACCGGTCGGCTTGATTCTTGATACTGGCACGAAAGAAAGCTTTGCTTGACCTTCACTTTGTATCAGTCTCCCTCCTTTGATCATGGACCCTAACACTGACATAGGCAGCAATAGGGTTTCCTGATGGTGTTGTATACAAGATGACTTTGGGAGATATATATTTTGTAATGGTTATATATTTAATATTTTAATAGTTGCATGAGGAATAATCAACATAATAAAGTGGTCATATGTAAAATGTATATATACCTGTGAAATTGTCACCATAATCAAGACATGAATATATATATCCATCACTCCCAAAAGTTTCCTTGTGCCACTTGTACCCTCCTTTGAGATTCCTAAGGATGTTCTCTAAGTAACCACTGATTCACTTTCTGTCACAATAGAGTAGTTTTCATTTCCTAGAGTTTTTGTTAAATACAGTCATACAAGGTGGACTTTTTTTGGTCTGTTTTCTTTAACTCAGCTCTATTACTTTGAGATTCATCTATGTTGTTGTATGTATCAATAATGCATTTTAAATAACATTTTTAAAACATTTCGTTTATTTGAGAGAGAGAAAGCATGAATGGGGGAACGGCAGAAAGAGAAGCCAACCTCTCACTGAGCAGGGAGCCGGACTCCACATGGGGCTTAATCCCAGGACCCTGGGATCATGACCTGAGCTGAAGGCAGATGCTTATCTGACTGTGCCAGCCAGGTGCCCAGAGCATTTCTTTTAATTGCTGAGTAGCCCTCCATTGTTTGGAGACACCATGTTTGTTTAACCATTCACTTGTTGATGGACATTTGTTTCTAGTTTTGGGCTATTACAAAGTTGCTATGAACATTCATATACACCTGTATGGTCATACGCTATCATTTATCTTAGGTAAATAATGGTTGTGTATTTAACTTCTTTAAAAAAATGTCAAGTTGTTTTCTCAAGTGGTTGTACCATTTACATTCCTACAAGGAAAGACTAGAAAGCTTAGTTCTCCAAATCCTTGTCAGGAGTTGACATGGTCAGTCTTCTAATTTTAGCCATCCTAAAAGATGTGTAGTGATATCTCATTGTGATTTTTACTTGTACTTCCTAATGACTTATGATGTTGAGCATTTTTATGTGCTTATTTGTCAACTTGTATATCTTCTTCGATGAAGTGTCCATTCAAATCTTTCAAATCTTTCACACAGTTTTTTTTAATTTTGAGTTTATTTGAAGAAAAATCTATTCAAACTGGGCAGCACCAAAAAGAAAGTGGTTAAGAACACTATACCAAAAAAAAAAAAAAAAAAAAGAACACTATACCAGGTGGCTCAGTGGGTTAAGTCTCTGCCTTCAGCACAGGTCATGATCCCAGGGTCCTGGGATCGAGCCCTGCTTTGGACTCTCTGCTCAGTGGGGAGCCTGCTTTCCCCCTCTCTCTCTCTGCCTGCCTCTCTGCCTACTTGTGATCTCTCTCTCTGTCAAAAAAAAAAAAAAAAAAAAAAGAATACTATACCAGCAGGAGCTCAAAGGGATACTTTTATAAAGAAAAGAGAAAAGTAGGACATTTTTGATTGGCTATAGCTGAAAGCCTGTTGGTGGCCCACTGGTTGTGACTGGTTGTCCCTGGGTTATAATTTCATAACACTGAAGCATGTGCAGGCCTAGATTTTAATCTGTTTACAAAGGCCATAATGGCAATACAGCCACTTCAGTCAAATGGCCTTAAGAGTTGCCATGTCTCTGCAGTCCCCTTCATTCTATAACACTTCTTCAGCCTTTCTTTGACCATGTCATTTTTCTTTTGCTTTCTAGGATAGAACAACCAGGCACGCCAAAATTTTAATTTTAATAAAATTTACTTCTCAATTATTTCTTTTGTGAATCATACTTTTGTTATCACAGCTAAAAAATCTTTGCCTAGGCTAAGGAAACAAAGGCTTCCTCTTACATTATCTCCTTGATGTTTTATAGTTTTAGGTTTCGCATTTGCCTGTGATCCAATGTCAAGTTACTTTTTTGTACATGATATGCTATTAATTTTTTGTGTACAGTATGAGGTATGGACCAAAGCTCTTTTTTCCACTTTACATACAGCTATCTATTTGTTCTAGTACCATTTGTTGAAAAGATTATACTTTCCCCATAGAACTACATTTGATCCTGTGTTGGAAAGCAAGTGCGCATTTATAAGTAGATCTGTTTCTGTACCCTCTTCTGCCCCATTGATCTATTCGTCTCTTGTTACTCCAATGCCAAACTGTCCCGATTACTGTAGTCCTATAACAAGCTTTACAATATTTTAATGTTAGTCTTCCAAATTTATCATTTTCAAAGTTATTTTGGCATTTGACATTTTAGATCATTTGAATTTTCATTTTCAAATGAGTCAGTTTGCCAATTTCTACAAAAAGCTTGCTACAGTTTGATTTGGAATTGTATCTATAGATCAATATGGGGAGATTTGATAACATATCATGTTTTCTTATCCATAAACACAGTATATAAATCCACTTATTTAGGTCTTCTTTAATTTCCTTTACTGGTATTGTATAATTTTCAGTGTAGAGATAATATATGACTTTTTTTCAGATTTATCCCTAAGTTGTTCATATTTTCGATGTTATTCTAAATGGTTTTGACTTATTTCAATTTCCAAATATTTATTGTTAGTATATCAAAATATAATTGATTTTTGTATACCTGTAAACCTTGCTACATTCATTTCTTAGTTTATGTAGAGTTTTTTTTTTTTCTTTTTTTTTGGTAGATTCCACTAGATTTTCTATATATTTATATTGTCTGCAAATAAGAGTTTTATTTCTTTCTTTTTTTTTAAAGATTTTATTTCTTTATTTGACAGACAGAGATTCCAAGTAGGCAGAAAGGTAGGCAGAGAGAGAGGAGGAAGCAAGCTCCCTGCTGAGCAGGGAGCCAGATGCAGGCCTCAATCCCAGGACCCCGGGATCATGACCTGAGCCAAACGCAGAGGCTTTAACCCACTGAGTCACCCAGGCACCCCAAGAGTTTTATTTCTTTTTTCCTACCTAGGTGACTTTTTTCCTTGTCATTCTTTGCTGCCTAAAATTTCCAGTGTAATATTGCACTGATTGGTACTTAACTGAATCCTCAAGGTAGATACTCTGCAGATCTCCAAAGTTCTCCATACAATTCTCTCTTCTCAGGATGTTTGTCCTGAGAACTCCAGCCACCTTGATCTCCTCACACGTTCAGCTTCATATAGAGTGTATCATGCTCCTCCTTGATGTATCCTCTTTGTACTGTGGCCTAGAAACTCTCTGAAGAGTTGCTGGGGCAATTACCAGTCTTAGTCAGTTTTTTCCCATCTCTCAGGAATTACTGTCCTTCTTACCTAATATACGTTGTCTTGAAAATCATTATTGCACATTTTATTTACATTTTTGTGGCTTTTCAGGTAAGAGCATAAATCCATTCCTTTTTACTTCATCTTGGCTGAAAATCCTTATATATTTATTTTAATGTATACTAAAATATAAATAACAGTTACAGTGATAGTAGAACAGTGATATGATTATCTTTCAGAATAATTTTAAGTAAAGAAGAGTACCTGGGTGGTGCAGTCAGTTGAGCATCCAGCTCTTGGTTTTGGCTCAGGTTATGATCTCTAGGTGGTGAGAGCAAGCCCCAATTCAGGCTCTGTGCCCAGTGTAGGTCTGCTTGGCATTCTCTCCTTCTCCCTCTACCCCTCCTGCTTCTGTGCTTGCTCACTCTCTCTCTCAAATAAATAAATAAATCTTTAAAAAATAACCTTAAGTTTAAAAAAAAAAAACTAGTCTATTGTTGAAAGCATTACACATGTAATACAGATAAAACTGATGTGGCAAAAAACCTAAAGCTACTGCTAAAATCATTGTTTATGAAGCACCATAATAGGGGGTAAATTAAAAGCAGCAGTGGGTGAGGGCTTACACAGCAAGGAGATAAACTGGGAAAATGCAGGTGACTTGAAGCAAAGAAGCAAAAAAATCTAGATGCCTTGAAAATAACTTGGGTCTATTTAGTGTAGAGGCAAGAGGGCTGCACCCAACAAAAATTATTTTAGTTATCACTGTACTAAAGAATATAGTAAGCGTTGTTCATGATGATGATAATTTTAGATCCAAAAAAGGTAAACTGGGTTCAGAATACTATGCTAAAGTAAGTAATTATAAGACATTTTGGGAACAAGGCAGTAAACATTTGTTAGAATTCTTGCTGACAGAGGAGGACTTAGATATTTGCAGAACTTATTCAATGAGAACACCTTGATAGTGTTTCCTAAAAACTAACAAACAAATAAGATGCTATTGTTCATTACTTTTTAGGTGATTAAGGATGAGTAATTCGGTGTTCTAGGAGAACAAGAAACAGTTTCATTGAACTTAAAGGCTCAGAGCTGGATCAGCCCAAGAGGGTTCAGGCACAAAAGGTGGAAGGAGGGTGGGATAGCAACAAAACATGAGCTTACCATTAGGGACACTTCATTTCCCAGATGCCACAAGCAATATTATGAGCCTAAAAGCAATGTCCTATGAAACACTAGAATAATAGCTTTGGCTTTGTTTAACTATGCCTAAAATAACACCAACTTCAATTCAAATGGTGCAACAGAATCACTGTAGAGTGATTTTTTAAATCCAACAAAGCTGTTTAATAATAGAAGCACATATTTATTCATAATTTTACAGTTAAGAAAATATTTGATCACATTTTATCTCAATCTTAATACTCAGGAAAATCTAAAGAGAGAAAGAGAATTATCCTTACATTGTAGATGAGAATGTTTGGGAAGATTGTGACCTGTCCAAAATCATACAGCTGCTAAGTGGCAAAACTTGGAAAGGAACACAGTCCTTTCTCCCCAAGCTAGTGCTACTTATAACATGCAAAAATATATTTGGATCTCATTCCTAATTCCATTTTTGACCCTTTGGTAGTTAAAAACTTAACCTGAATCCACTGGTAGTCATGAGAGGTCTCTAGGTCTCCTAAAATGATTTCACCTATGTATACATTTTTAATGAGTGAATGATCCAAGTCTTTAAGACCAAAATGAGTTGAAAATTTTACTTTAGAGACTGGGGATGATCACTGAAGCTGGAGTTCAAAATCTCCCAATAGTACCTCCCATTCCAGTGGTACAATGGGACTTTGTATATTATATCAGTAAACACAGAAACCTAAGGGAGACAGAGTGGTGTTTCAATTTCTTTTTTTTTTTCCATTTTATTTATTTTTTCAGCGTAACAGTATTCATTCTTTTTGCACAACACCCAGTGCTCCATGCAAAACGTGCCCTCCCCATTACCCACCACCTGTTCCCCCAACCTCCCACCCCTGACCCTTCAAAACCCTCAGGTTGTTTTTCAGAGTCCATAGTCTCTTATGGTTCGCCTCCCCTTCCAATTTTTTTTTTTTAATAAACATATAATGTATTTTTATCCCCAGGGGTACAGGTCTGTGAATCGCCAGGTTTACACACTTCACAGCACTTACGGCAGCCATCAAAAGAAATGAAATCATGCCATTTGCGACGACGTGGATGGAACTAGAGCGTATCATGCTTAGTGAAATAAGTCAATCGGAGAAAGACAACTATCATATGATCTCCCTGATATGAGGACATGGAGAAGCAACATGGGGGGGTAGGGGGATAGGAGAAGAATAAATGAAACAAGATGGGATTGGGAGGGAGACAAACCATAAATGACTCTTAATCTCACAAAACAAACTGGGGGTTGCTGGGGGGAGGTGGGATTGGGAGAGGGGGAGGGGGCTATGGTGTTTCAATTTCTATTTGAATCAATTCTTTCCTACTGCCCACTTCTCTCTTTCTCGGGACGGTTTATTTTAAGCCTAAGGCTATGGTCCTAACAGCATTATTTAACTCCCTAACCCTACATTTGCATAATGTTTCTATCAGCCAACTGATACCAATTCTGGGGATCCAGCTGATGGCTTCCAGATCTGACCATGGAAGAAAAAAGCAAACATGGTGTAGAAAGAATGATTTTGACTAGGAATGTAAAGTTGTAAATATATATTATTGTCTCTTGACAGTAGGAGTTGACTACTTTCCTGAAAAGGAAAATAGCAAGGAGATGGAAATATATGACTAACGGAAAGAGTAGAGGGTCCTCTGTTCTCCTTAGAGAGGTTGCAGCAGAATTATCATTCCAACTATGCATTCTCTAAGCAAATTTCTTTGTGTTTTTATTTTTTTAATAGTAGTAGTTCGTTTTGCCTGGTTCACATGCAAAGCTGGTTCTGAAGAACAATTAACTTGTCTCACAGTCATCTCCAACACTCTCCCCTCTCCTTAATTTCCAGGCAATTCCTTCTCCTACAGTAGCTTATTACCTATCAGTTGACTCCCTCCCAGCTCTGTAACCTCACCTCCTACCATTTTTTCCTGTGCTCACTCTACTCCATCCAAATATACTTGCTCTTCTTTGAAACTGCCAAGTCTTTGACATCTCAGTGCCTTTGAACCTAATGTCCCTCTTTGCCCCAGATAGCCCCATGGCTTGCTTCTTCTCTTCATTTAAGTCTTTGCTCAAATGCCGCCTTATTAAAGACTACCTTGTGAAAAATAGTGACCTCCCTACTCCCAACACTATTGCCCTCTCTTGCTTCATTTTCCCTTATAGAACTTTGCAATGTCTGGCCTACTATACCTTTACTAATTTACTTGTTAATCTCTGCGCTTCCCCCAATTAGACTGTAACTTCCATGATAGCATGTGTTTTATCTGTTTTGTTTCCTGACAATCACCATTAATCTTTGCCTGAATGACTTAGTAAAGAAATGATGTATGCCATCAAATAACTACTTATTTTTCCATTTCTTGTTATGACACTTGCCATCAAATTTTAGGTGGCACTTGCGGTTCCAATACTAATCAGACAGACTATTGCTGTCCAGATATTTAGATAAGCTGTTACAGAGTGCACTATCAGGTCTTAGCTATAGCCTTTGTTCTGAACTGCTAGGCCTGAACTTCTTGTCAACAAAATGGTAATATATTAGCATGCCCCAGCTCTCACTTACAGTTTACAAATTTTTTCTTAAAGTTTTTCACGAATTTTTCTTCAGGTTTTGATCAATTATTCTATTTTACATTATGACATACATTTCACAACACCATGGACTATTATAAATGAATATTTACTCACTAAATCCTTCTCTATTAACCATGGCTTAATTTAACTGGAGTAAGTCCTATAGACGTGAATAGAACATATTTTAAACTCGTGAATTTTTAGAGTCATAAGGAACAAAGGTTGTCAAACTCAGTCTCCCACCTCACTTAGAAACTTCTCCCAAAAAAAGAAAGAAAGATACAATAACTACAAAAGCAACAGCACCCATGTAATGAAGTTTTTGTCTTGCTATATTATCTAATTATCTTAGCTTACAATAATTTTTTGACTTCCCCTGGCTCCTTCCAGTAACCCAATTAAGTAGATAGGCCATACAGTGTAACTAACTGGTTACTTGTGCATACAGCTGAATGGTGCCTGAGTTTAGAGTACTGTGTTGTGCATGTATGCAGATCTGTTCTGTGATTCAGGACCCATCCCACACAGGGCCCTTATCTACTGCCACAATCCTGTATCCAATAAGTATGATTATCTTGTGGGCACCCTAGGACCCAACCCCGCAAACCGAGGATTTCAAGATTATGGAAAGGTTTGTCTTTCTCACCCATATAACTCCTTAAGAATAAATGACTCCACAGCCACAACTAGATTCCAGAGGGAGAGCTCTGGTCTTGATTTAAAGCTTAGGTGGACTTAGAAAATCATCTTGAGTTACATCCCAAAGGGGGGAAAACACTGTTTGAATAGTTAAAGGAAAGCTGCCATATCGCCCTTCCTGTGCCACCCAGGGGCACGTTCCCAAGTTCCTTCTGGTTGTTTAACCGCAGCAACGTCAACAACAGACAATTAGGTGAAAGCTCTGAGCTTAAAAATAAGCTGTCAGGGCCAGGACCCATTCCCTCCTGGACTCACTGCTCAGACATGATGTTTTAGCAGCCTGCCTTTCCCGCAAAACCTTCCCTGGCTGACGCGTCCAAGGCTGGAGTGGGAACCTGAGTGTGTTTCTTCAATCTTGCTAGCAGTTTCTGATCTCCACTCAAGGTCACATAAATATGCACAAACCAATTTAAGCTCAGTTATTATGTCAACAAAGAGGCAGTGTTTGTTGGCCCTGCAGCACACTGTAGCGTTATTAGTTAAGGAAAAGGAGAATCACCAAAGATGTCTTGTTAGGTGCATTAATGTCATTTACACTCATTCTTCAGATAAGTAAGCTAATTAGAAACATACTTTAGCCTAAGCACTTCTCATTCAAAACCCTAACACATTGGAAGAATGATAATAAAGAAGAGAGGTGAGTTTCCTGCCAAAGTTGTGCACAGTTTGGGGGCAATGGCAGGATTCTTTTACTAAGCTTGTTCTTTCAAGATTGTAGCTGACTCAGTCATCACCACATCAGGCTGCTACTGGTGCAAAATGTATTAAATGACTGGAAATGTAGGTTATTGCTGGTGGTATATTTTTCTATGTTGTCTCTTCTCATAATGGCTATGGAGAGAAACATGTACTGCAAATCTATTTTTGGCATTGGTTCTTACTGAGGGATAACTCTGTTTGTTTTAACTTTTAACTCATTATAGAAAATTTAGACAAGGTTGAAAACTATAGACAGGAGAGTAAAAATCACCTATAATTATACCATCCAAAAATACTGTTATTTTGCTTTGTTGCATTTCCTTTTATAATCCTGTCTCCATACACATATGTTTACACGAATGTCCATGCATTATTTTTTCCAAAAACTGAGTATAATACCATATATTTAGCTTTGTATTGTGTTTTTTTCCAAGGATATAATGAACATATTCCATGTTTCCCCATATAATTAAGAGGAAAATAAGATTTAATGATATATGATATGAAATTCTAACACATGAATGTACGATTATTTGCTTAAGTAAATTGTTTGAACTTAAATGAGTTTCTAATTTTTCACTATTACAAATAATGCTATATTGTATATCTCTCTGTATTTATCTTGGCATATATATGAGATTATTTTCATATAGTCTACTTTTAAAACAGAGAAAAATACATAATGGGCCAATGCTTATGAGTGCTAGCTCAAGAAAATTAAAAAGCAAGAATAATGTGACCAAGGGTTGGACTATTCCAAAAGACACCCAGATCTTCCTATGGTGACCCTTTATCACTTTGGCCTGGGAGGTGGGTAGAGTGCATTAGGAAATTACAGGAAAGTAAAATTTGCCAGTGAGATCTTGAGGGAAGGGGGAATCAGAGATAAAACTTATGACCTAGAGTATTCAGATCTGAAGCTCTTGTCACAGCTAAAGACTGAAATTGGACAATATAAACAAAGCTATGCAACATGCAGAAGGAGCCACACTTCTAAGTACGACCTGCATTCTTTCACATCCATAACTAAGTATGCACTGTCAATACACATTGCCCATGCATGTGTCTACACTGTGGATCCTCTAATCAGAAAATTTCTCTCTCCTGTCTACCTTCCATTTTACAATGCACACATCAAAACTTACCTCATTTCCTCTGAGAAAGCTTCGCTAACCTTTCCAAAAACTTGTGGCTACCTCTGAGATCCCATAACATTTTGTACTGAGAAAGCATTATTTGGTTGTGTGTGCAGATTACTGTCAAATAGTACTCCATGACAACAGACATTATATCTTATTTATCTTGGTAGGTCCACAGATTCTGGAATATAGTAGGGATATAATATATGATGGATGAATTAAGGAGCAGTGATTGGGACTGATATCAATACCATGAACCACAGTCCACTCACCCCTACACAGCCTCAACAGTTTCCTTAGCCTGTTCTGGAACATGGAAAATATGAAAGCAGAGACTTCCATTGTAGTGCCTGGCTCCTCAGTAATGCTAGTCTCTCCCACCCATCAGTGACTCTGATCACTATCACCATTGCAACTCGACTCGATGACTTACATGAGGTTCCTTCTCATGAGATAGTACCTTTCCATGAATGCCTTATCCTATGCAAGAAAACTGCGCACTGCTTTATTACCAATGGACTAAGGATTACCTACGTCATGTACATACAAACACACACACGTGCACACATGTGTGCTCATTTTTTTTTTAATATTTTATTTATTTGACAGACAGAGATCACAAGTAGGCAGAGAAGCAGGCAGAGAGAGAGGAGGAGGAGGCAGGCTCCCCGCCGAGCAGAGAGTCCGATGCGGGGCTTGATCCCAGGACCCTGAGATCATGACCTGAGCCGAAGGCAGAGGCTTAACCCACTGAGCCACACAGGCACCCCATGTCACTCATTTCTATAGTCACATGCGAACATCTACATGCACAGTCCCAGATAAGAGCAAAAGAAAGGCGAAGAGTAAAATGAGGAAAGCAGAATATAAAAAGCATAACAAGAAATTATGAATATTTTGTGTATGAGAGATGGGACTCTGGATGGGGGGAGGGGTAAACATGGGGGTCAGCAAAGGGGACACTGGTTGCTAATTCTAAATAAAGGCAGCCCTAGACACACAACTTAGTTCTGTTTTCTTTTCATCTCTCACCTTACCAAGTAGGCAATCTGGAGGCATCAAGCCAGTCACAAAAGCAGTGTACAGCTCTTAAGCAGCATCTTTATCAGCTGATTGAGGCAATGATGACAACTTAATGAGACAACAGTAGAAAGATATGACTCTAAAGCAGTGTTTTCAAACTTTAGTGTGCAGGAGAAATGTCTTGGGATCTTGTTAAAAATGCAGATAGTCCCTACCCTAAGTAATTTTGATTCTGTGAGTCTGTGGTGGAGGCCAAGAAATGACATTTTTAGCAACCACCCAAGTGTATTCCGAGGTAGGTCTGAGGGCCATTCTTAAAGGAAACAGTGCTATAAAGGGAATAAAAAGAAATACAGAAGGGAAGAGGCATGAGCTAAACTACCTAACGTAACCCAAACAATGCACACTCTGGTCTATCACAATCATTATAGCAAATCACAATGATTTACTCTACTTCAACTAAAATGTTCTGACATTAATTTTATTTCACTGACTTGAGATAATGATGCCAAAGTTTATATAACTACTTATTTTCTCATGTATATGTTTTATAGTCAGTATATATAGAGCCACCATTAGACCCATGGCGCCTTTGTTACAGGTTCTTGCTATGAGTTGCATGGCTTATTAGTGAAGAGGTTAAGAAAATGATAAGAGGATGTTTTTTCCATTCATTTTGAACACTCCTTCCATGGAGCTTTCCCTGATCCCTCAGCTCATTCTACCATGAGAAAGCACCCTGTAATTTCTCAAACTGGTGTTTGTCATACCTGAAATTACTTGCCTCCACTATGTCTTGCTCACCAGCTAGAAAGCTCCACGAAGACAGAATCTTATCTGCCTTGATCAACAGTCTATGACCAGCATCAAGAATAGTGCCTGGCACATTTTAAGTCCTTAAAATTTTTGCTGAAGAATGAACAAGCTTTATCTTGAATGATGAAAATCTACCCTCAAGATAATTTGGCTAAAAAGAGAATCATAAAATAAGAAGCTTAGATTAATGAAAGAATGAATGAACTCTATCTTGATTGATGAAAATCTACTCAAATGACTTGAAGGGCGAATAATTAAATGACAAGACACTAAAGATTGAAATGATAAAACAGGCATGGTAATATTTCCCCTGACAAATCCACCGTCACCTCTTTGGTGGGTCGTTTCTTTCCTTCCTGCTCAGTGCCAAGTCAGTAAGAGGTGAGCGACGCATCGGAGTTTATGAATGGAGGGAGACAGGCTGGCCAGCAACATCAAGGTGGATCTCATCCACAGGTAGCTGAGCCGGAGGCCTGACCAGAGGAGCTACAAGTTCATCTTCCTGAGGAGTCCTGGGAGATACTGATGATGGCCTAAGCAAATGCTTTAACTAATGCTTTAATCCAGGTGTCCTCCATTGTTTCTGTCTTAAAGTGGATGCTTTACGCCTCCAAGGCTCAATTAGGACCCTGATGTGCATTAAAGAAGGCTTCATCCTCTCAGCAATCTCTGGTTAACCCCCCAACAGTATAATTATGTCTTCCGGGTAGGTAAAGTAGAGTTTTCAGGGACAAAGCCCACTTCTTAGTGTTTTGGAAAAGCTTCCCCAAATATTCTGATAGACTCTCTTGGTTAGGAGTTTCGAATTCATGTCAATTTGGCATTAAAGAACAGATGATGTGATCTTGCTAGCTATACAGTCATCCTGAAAAAAACTAGCTTTCCTGCCTTCTTTGTTCTATCTAAGGTATACAGAATCAAGATTCAAGATTGGTTTTGTCTTTATGCCAAAATTATCAGACTTTAACAATTTGTTCTGCAGCTTTCCTCATATTTGCAAAATAAGACCTAATCTTTAGAGGAGCGTACGCTTGAAAGCTAGCATATCTGGATTCAAATCCTGGTTCTGCTTTTTACTGGCAGTACCTCCATGAATGTACAAATGAGGTGGCCTCACTTTCCACATTTGTAAAATGGAGATAATGGTAACAAACATAATGGGTAAAAATCTGTGAAAATGAAATAAGGAAAGAATAAAACTACCTTGATCCTGGCATTTAATAAGTATTCAATAAATATTACTTCCCTCTTCTATTCAGTTTCTCAGAGAAGGCCTAGGTTTGCCTAGGCACTCATGAGCATTTGAACATTGCAAATTCTGCAACCCTTCTCTGAAAGGCAGTGTGTCCCATGACACACCCATGTTTCCCAGTCCAACATATCATGCTTTTCTTTAATGAGAAAAGGATTTCTCTACTAAGAAAAAAAAAGTTTCTTTTTATTGTTTGTATCCCATCTAATATTTATCTTGTATTTATATTTTCTAAGTCACAAGTTAAGGTATGAAAAATACTATCATATGTAAGTATGTAAGTACGATACTTAGTATTGTATGTAAGTACAAACATAGGCTTTCTACTATCACACCTGTAAAACAAACAAACAAACAAAAAACCACTTTTTAAAAGATTTTATTTGAGAGAGAGCATGAGAGGAGGGAAGGTCAGACTCCCTGCTGAGCAGGAAGCCTGGTGCAGGACTTGATCAGGGACTCCAGGATCATAACCTGAGCCAAAGGCAGTCGCTTAACTGACTGAGCCACCCAAGTGCCCCTAAAAATATCTTTTAAAATAAACAGAAACACAAGCAAAACCTTCAGTTCAAACACATATACATCTATTCATAATTAAATGTGGTTAATGGAGCAGAGTGGCATCTCATTTGTGAATTTTAATTTTTTTTAAGATTTAATTTATTTATTTGACAGACAGAGATCACAAGTAGGCAGAGGCAGGCAGAGAGAGGAGGAAGCAGGCTCCCGGCTGAGCAGAGAGCCTGATGTAGGGCTCGATCCCAGAACCCTGGGATCATGACCTGAGCTGAAGGCAGAGGCTTTAACCCACTGAGCCGCCCAGGCACCCTCATTTGTGAATTTTAACAAAAAAGTTGGAAAATGTGGGGCCAGGGATATTAATGTAATGAAAATAACTAGTACGTGTATCCCACTTGTGCACCTGGCATTTAGCTAAGTGGTTTACATTCTCTCTGGTTGGATTCTTATAATAACGTTAGGCATTAGATGGGATCATGGGTATTTTACAGGTGAGAAACTTGAGAAAAAGAGAAAAAGAAAAAGAGAAACTTGAAAAAAAGAAAAGTAACTTATCCAATATCACTTGGCTAGTCAGTGGGGAGCCAGGGTATGAGCCCAGTACTGATGGGCCTAAAGTACATAGAGAGCACCTATGCAGTATCTGCTTCCCAAGGACTTAAACATCACTGGGATAACCAATACCTGATCACCCAAGGGGCCTGGTCTCACCGCAGAACAGCAAGAATCTGACTCTGGGCTGACTCTTTCTTTCATGGTATGAATGGGCATAGGACTTTGGCTGGTCATTGGAGCCTGTCCTTGAGAAATGGGACATTCAGATGTCTAGAGCAAGGTCCAGAATTTTCCAGAGAGGTGTCCATGGCTTACCCACTATAACTATGTAAATAGCCAGCTTTGTGTGCCTTTGGTGGTTGTGGGGAGGGGGGTGGAATGGAAAAAGGGAATTAATCTGGCATGGGGAAAATTTCTTTCTACCCCCAAAAATAATAACTCCCAATTACTAAAACACACATACACCCACATACTCTTCTAAATCACTGATTTTCCTTCAGTAATCAGTGCCTTACAACCAACAGGTTACAAACCTGATCCCCACATTCAGAACTTGAGTGTGGCATTTTCGAAATTTCCTGTCAAATCTATTTTCAAGGTTCACATGGCAACACTGCTTGTAAACAACTCAGCCCTTACCAACAAAATGTAAGTGTAAACCATGCTGTAACATAATGAAAGACAGTAAGCACATTTTGAGAATAGGGAAGAGAAAGACATACTCGCCATCTGACCTGTTTGCAATTCTGATCTTCACACATCATGTTAATATGTTAGAAAAGCAATACCTTGTGAACAAGAATATGCATAGAAAAAGCTTTTAACAGGCCAGGACAGATGGGATGAAATTATCTCGTTTTTCTTTCTGATTGAGAGCAGTGGTGTGACTGCTATGTTACCCTGGTTAATAGTAGAGCCATTATTGTCATAAGTAAAATGAAATAATGTTTGTGACAGTATTTCTATAACTCCTTTACAACCGTTCTGATTTGAGATTTTAAACATGATTGGGAAGGAATTTAGTTCATTATTTTCATGCCCAGCAATAAAGAAATTAATGAAAATTGCATTAGGGAATCTGTTTCTATAATGGTTTCTTATGTGAGTCCCGTCCAAGGTGGTACAGCTTTAAGGAGGTTTTCACAAGGAAGAGTGGATGGCAGCTTTGGTTTGAACCCTTAATGTCCAAAGTAATTTAATAGTAGCCACTTTTCTAGAAACCTTCTGATTCCCTACAAATCCAAATCCAATTACGTGGAGGGTCTAATAACTAGTTACATGAGGCCTTTTTTTGTTGTTATTCTTATTTTCTGGTACTTGGGCAACTGCTTCAGGCAACAAATTCATGTCTCATAAGCAATTTTTAGATTTCATTTTTGACTACAGAAGAAGCCCTAAAGACAAAACAATAATTGCAAATCAAATACCAAGATGTAAATCAGTCCCTTCATTAATAACCTGGCAATTCCAGGAACAGAAGACGTACAAGGAGGGAACAACAGGGGTAAGAACAAAACTGAACATTTAGAATCAACCCCAGGATGAAGGGACGGGAAGGTAATCAGTCTAAGGGCACTTAAATGGCAAAGAGGCTTTAAGATTGTTTTCATTTTTGCAGAAGAAGCCTTGATAGGTAATGCATTTTTAAAGGGAAGGCTTTCTGTCACAGTCTATTAGACTATGTGAAAGGAAATAATTTGGATCTTCGATCCCAAACCTCCACCCTATGCTTTTGTATCCAAAGATCATATAATGGTTAAGGACAATGGATTACTATGTGTTCTCTATTCTAGACAAAAACAATGAATTGAGTAAATTAGAAAAATTTTACAAGGATAAGTTTAAAGTTTCTGCTGTGACTGAGGGGCACTATGATAGAGATCAAATTAGAAAATAAATATTTTTTTCTACAGAATTACATTGAGCAAAGTAATTCAGAGAAATATAAAAAAACAACCTGAGGGTTTTGAAGGGGCGGGGGTGGGAGGTTGGGGGAACCAGGTGGTGGATAATAGGGAGGGCACGTATTGCATGGAGCACTGGGTGTTGTGCAAAAACAATGAATACTGTTATGCTGAAAAAATAAATAAATAAATAAATAAATAAAAGGGGAAAAAATGGCTAGAAACACAAAGAAAAATATTCAAACTATCTAGAAAAGACAGAAAATAAAAGAATGAGGTAATACCTCTTTTCCTAGCAAAAAGATTGCAAAGAACAATGATACCAGTATCCAGAGAAAGTATGGCATGTCTGGCATGGGCATATGCTACTGGCAGGAGAGTAAAATAGTACCACCTTTCTAGAGTGTGATTTCAGACATTTGGATAAAATGGGCTTATCCTTTAACTAGATAGTTCCACAAAGATGTGTTCATCTGAAGATTGTCTGTGATAGCAACCACTAGAGCCAAAAATCAAATGTAAATGAATAGAGGGTTTTAAATAAATTAAAGAACCACATTATAATGGAATAATAACATCCTTTAAAAATTATACTGAACTATATTCACTTGCATAGAAGGAAGCTCACAAGGTACTTTAAGTGAAAAGAGCAGATTATAAAACAGTATATCCTATATTTACTATATCTAGACATATCCTACACTTATATATACATACACTTATGCATATATATATATGGTAAGTATATGATATTTAGGTAGTATACAACATAAATAGCATATATTTATATTTACTATAATATAATTTATATAGATATATAAGCATATAAATATATATACTATATATCCATCTATATGGATATATATCATATACTATATATCCAGCTATATGGATATATATCATATACTATTTGGTTTCCCTGTGTTTGCTTAAGAAAATAACTAACCCTTATTAAATAAGCAAATGTCTGCTGTTACCCATCTTAGACTGCAACAATATTTTCTATATAGATAAAAATTGATTATGAAATTTTGAAGTCTACAGTTTTAAAGATTTAAGTCTTTTTACTTGGTTTTTATATTAGAAACCAATATGCTTTTCAACCATGGCTTCTGCTACCACATATATACCTCTTAATAGGTAAACACAGGTCATGTCACTTTTTGGGGGAGCCATAAAAGATGATACCAAACTAAAATTGATCTTTATGCATTTATAAATTCATATTTATGAAAGAAAAATATTTACGTAAACATCTAGGTATAACAAAATGTTAATATGCTTATCTCTGGATTGTGAAAATGTGTTAACTTGTGTTATACATTACATATTGACTATCTTCAGTTAACTTTGATGTTTATTTTTATTTATTTATTTTTTATTTGAGAGAGAGAATGAGAGAGAAAGAGCATGAGAAGGGGGAGGATTAAAGGGAGAAGCAGACTCCCTACTGAGCAGGGAGCCTGAGCAGGGAGCCCAATGCAAGACTGGATCTCAGGACTTTAGGATCATGACCTGAGCTGACGGCAGTTGCTTAACCAACTGAGCCACCCAGGTGCCCAGCTTTGATGCTTAAGTTTGTTCCTTTAGGTCTTCCAGTCTATGCACTTTATTTAGCAAAACCAAAATAACCCAAGCAAAATACCAGTAACGTCAGATGAGTGCTTTCCTCTCAACTGCCAGTGGCACACACTGGAGTCCAGATAAATGTAGCAATATGCTCTCAGAAGGAAAGAAAGATGGAAAGATAATTGTCGTTGAGGGAAATACAAAATCACCATAAGGCAAAAGCCACCGCTGCAGGCAACACCGACTATTGGATGTAAAAATCAACGAACAGATGATTAAGGAAAAATACAATGTTAGCATTAACTCAAAGTATCTCCTCCAAGATATTTATCCACCAAAAAGAGAAAATTGGCCATTCTACAGCGGAGAAATCTAGCAGATATAAGGTTAAAATCACCAGCAATAATACATACAGACATCATGTAGACATGGTATAAAGTACTGAAAAGGGTACAACATTATGTCTGTGGTGTTCTTCCCCAAAGTGCATAACCTCAATTGATTCATGGAGAAACACCTGATAAGCCTAAGTTGAGAGACACTGTAAAAATAACTGGCCAGACCTCATTAAAAGTGTGAAGGTCATGAAAGACAAGAAAAGAGTAAAAAACTGTCATAAATTAGAATAGACTAAGGAGATGCAAAATAACTAAATCCAGATTGGATCCTAGTACAGAAAAATAACAGTAAATTTTTTTTTTTTTTGAAAAGCCGGTGAATTTTAATAAGATCTGAAGTTTACCTAATAATATTTCCCCAATGTAAATGTCCTAGTTTTAGGGGAAGCTGGGTTGAGGGTATAATTACTGAGTTCTCTGTGATATTTTTATAACTTTTCAGTTAAGTAATAAATGATTTGGAAATGAAAAGTTTTTCAAAATGGGGAGAAATTGCCATGCCTTCTTTCCAAACTGGATTCCTGTTTCATACATGTCAAAGAAACCTCCAACTATTCGCATAGTTTTCTGTTTTATGTAAGCACAGACACACCGTGCCTGAGTCTTGACAATATAGCTAAGAGAGGCTTCTCACAATCCACGGTGTTAAATTGATATGCTAGTGTCTCTCACTGTTTTAATGGTGCCCTCTAATCAGAAAGGGCTTTTCTGCTCTCGGCAGACTATTAGAGAAGGAGGGAGATTGTGTTATTAAGCAATTAAAAATAATCCCATCTGAAAGGTTGAGAGGGTTTATCTAGTCATCTTCTGGAACAATCACATTATAAATGGCCAGTACCTACGTAAGTGCTTGTCACACAAATCTGTGTTGACTGGTGAATAAGAAAAATAAAACAACTAGATCCTCCATCTCCCCATACTGAAAAGGTAAATATGATTTTTCCCATAAAGAACTAACACTTCTTCAAATTTATGTTCATTGGCCTATGTGGTCATTTCTTTCTTTTTTTTTTTTCCTAGATTTAATTTATTTATTTGACAGAGAGAGAGAGAGATCACAGTAGGCAGAGAGGCAGGCAGAGAGGGAAGCAGGCTCCCTGCTGAGCAGAGAGCCCGATTCAGGGCTCGATCCCAGGACCCTGAAGATCATGACCTGAGCTGAAGGCAGAGGCTCAAACTTTGAGCCACTCAGGCACACCTATGTGGTCATTTCTTATAAGGAAGACACATAGTCTTCTAATAAGGATAAAGACAGTAACACATAATTTATTATAATAAGTTCTTTGAAGAGGGAAAAATGAAACAAGTATAAATCTCTTAGTTTTGACACTGAGACTGTGGTTAACGACCACATTTCTTTACTCAATAAATACTGCTGCATGATGGCTAATGAAATAAATGTGTTCCATTATCCATCCCTAAAGTTTCTAGGCAAAAACTCTATGGCATTCTCTGCATTCCACCCCTTCTCCCCTTTCTAGGAAGCTCCAAAGTCTGCAATCTAGATGATATTCAGTTCTGTCTTATTTATAATTCTCTGCATTCCACCCCTTCTCCCCTTTCTAGGAAGCTCCAAAGTCTGCAATCTAGATGATATTCAGTTCTGTCTTATTTGACCTAGAAAGAGACAGAGACCATAAAGATGGGAATGAATCCCCAAGACTGTATCAGGTACTCCTTATAAGAAGGGCTTCCCCTGATTGATTTAAGTTATTGGGACCTGGGAGATTAGATAGATAGGTATTAATAGATATTAATGTATTAATTATATTTTAAATTCAATTTTATCTAGCTAGTGCTGTGTAATAAGAGATAGAACCTTGTTTATCAAGTAGTTTTTAATTCAGCATAGAGGACAAAAATAATACTTTAAATTAATCACAGAATACATAAATATCAGGCCATGTCGTAGGGTCAATATGCTATCCAGCATAACAGCAAATACATACATATTGAATCACTGCTTTCTATGTAACAGGCACAGCTTAGTATTAGGGAGATAAAGACGAGCACACACAGGGGCACCTAGGTGGCTCAGTCAGTTAAGCCTCTGCCTTTGGTCATGATCCCAGGGTCCTGGGGATCAAGTCCCACATCAGGCTCCTTGCTCAGTGGGGAGTCTTCTGCCTGCCACTCCCCCTGCTTGTGCATGCTCTCTCTGTGTTAAATAAATAAATAAAATAAAAGACACACACTTTCTCTACTCTCAAGGAATTCACACATATTTGTGAATTCCTTGAAAGTAGAGGGAGAAGAGAGGAAATTAAAAAAAAAAAAAAAAAGAAAAAGAAAAAGAAAAGCAATACAGGGAGTGAAATGTTAAAACAAAAGAGAAGGCTCTTAAACTCTTCCTTGATGTAAGAAGGAAGACTCGGGAGAGGAAGTGATTTTTGAACTGAGACTTAATGGATGAAAGGGAATTTTAAAAGAAAGAACAGAAGTTGGAAGAAAGGGCATCCTGAATGTAGGGGCCTGGTTGGCCGGAGAGAGCCCTTTTGTTGCGGGCCTGGATTGACCCTGCCCCTCCCGGAGGAACTTGCTTGCAGACCCAGGATGTAGGGGCGGGCCAGCCGGATGGAGACGTCCTATCAGTGGGGCACACACATATTTGCTATGGTGGATTGAAATTCAATTGACCGCCCGTATTGCTGACCCAGCGTGACTGTGCAGCTTTCCCTGTGTGTTGCAGTCTCATTGGCCACCTGTATGTGCACCGGGCTCGGCCACCTCTGTAAAGGTTAGTCTGTGAAGTAGTGTAGGAGTGATAGCGGGAGCAGCAGCATCCGGGTCATTGGGAGCCTCGGGAGCAGCAGTGTCGGGAGCAGCAGCATTGGGAGCATTGGGATCATGGGAAGCAGCGTCATAGGGGAAGCATAGTCATCGGGAGCAGTATCTAGGGGAAGCATAGTCATCGGGAGCAGCCTCGTTGGGAGCGGCCTCACTGGGAGCATCATGAGCATCGCCCGGGAGCGGCTGCAGCGTTGCCAGAGAGTCATCATCGGGAAGCGGCCTCGGTCGGGGAGCAGTGCCGCCAGGAGTGTCCTCCTTGGGTAGGGGAGCCATGGGGTAGCGTCCGTCGTCAGGTAGCAGCCCTCGTCAGGTAGCAGCCATCGTCAGGTAGTGGGAGTCGCGGGGAATCGTTGGGTAGGGGGGTCGTCAGGTAAGGGAAGTAGTCGGGGTCAGTGTCCTGGTCGTCGTCGCCTCTTGTAAGAGACGGCCCTGACTGGTTGGTTTGATTTTCGATGCTTGGCGCGAAATAAAGCTTTGCTTGACTTTTGTTTTGTGTGGGTCTCATTCTTTTGATCACGGACCCTAACACTGAGCATAAAGAACAGCAGGCATTAAGTCAGGACAACATGAAAAGAGGTAAAGTGTAAGGAGTCGAAAATCTGTGGGTAACTGCAGCCTCTGATATAGAGGGAGAAGGGGGCAGATGTCACAGCTGGAAAGGTAGACCAGGGCCAGGGCAGAAAGGACCTTTATGACACACTGGGGAGCTGAAGCTTTATGAGATAGATAATGAGGAATCACTGCATATTAAGTGAAATTGAGTGATATGATTTTGACCGCTACAAAGATAAAATATGGAACAGGGCAATGGAGAAAAGAAGACAAGTCAGAAAAATATTGTGTATTATTATGTATTATTAACAGTGGGGCCCTTAGGGTAAAAGAGGATCTCAATGAGGACTGGAAGATTTCTGGCCAGGCTGCTAAGTGGAAGGTACAGGGACGAGAAATGCAGAGAGAGGCTCTAGCCTTAACACTGTGGTAGGGTTTAAGGATGTGATGAGGGAAACAAGGTTAGTCTGGGCCTTGTTTGAAAATAGAGGCTGATCAGAGACTGGAAAAGGAAACAGAAAAAAAGTCAGAAATACTAAAGACATAATCAATTATCATTTTGACAGGTCATGGTGAGGAAAATAGCCCGGACAGAGTAGATAGACATGCATGAAGATGGATACATACAAAGAAGGGAATTTGATTATGGAGCATAATGAATGAATATGGCTAAACATGTCTGCAGTGTAAAACAGAGAGCAGCTGGCAAGGGTGGCATCATGATGAGAATAGTGTTTTAGGAAGAACCGTAAGTCATTGGTACACAGGATGAAATAGAGACACAGAGTGACTGAAGACAGGAAGGCAGAGGGAGCCGTGGTTGTTGTCTAGCAGTAAAATGATGTATTTGTAGAGGAGGGTGAAGGTTGAGAGTAGAGGAAAAGGAAATGCCTAAGCAAGAAGGGATGCTGTCAAGGGCAGGTGCAGTCTAAACCAAAGACCATCATTTGGAGGTCTCAGAGCTGAGACATCAGAGACATCAGGCCACATCACTTCTCCTGCCTTAGCCCACACCTATGAGGTGTTTTATTGCATCAACCCTGCTGAAGATGGCAAGCTGCACAGTCTTCTCACAAGAAATTCAGGAAACGGCAAGGTCGCTGACGATATCTCCATAATTAACATCCATCACCGGGACTATCTCCCGTGGCTTTGAGCTACTTCAGACATTTGGTTTGCCTCATGTAGACACAGGAGAAAACCCACCAAAAGAGATTTCCCATAAGCAAGGAGGAAATGTGAACAGCCTAGGGTAATTCTTCACTTTTGTCGTTAACTGCTGTGTGGGGTGGGGAAAAAAAAAGCTATGTATGGATTTTTTTTCATTCCTGTTTCTGTAATTTTAATGAGACCCAAAGTTAAAGTAAAAAGATTCAAATTTTCAAATCCAAAAGATAACTTTTAATTTGTAAGAGAAATGGAAATACATCTTTGACTTCAGGGTAAATATCACTGTGCTGATCTGCAAAATGACCTGATTCTGGAACTGAATACATCAAAATATATGTTAAAAAAAAAAAATCCACACAGCTTCTCCTGCAGGCACCATATTCAATATCTTCCCATGATCCCCTGTTGGCTCCAAAGCAGATTATATTCAAGAATCAAGGGTGAAAACACTTGATGAATAAGGGTATTAAAATGAATGCTGTGTCTCTGAGATAGCAATTACATTAATAACGTCTCCTGAATCCTTTAAAAAATCCTTTAAAAAAAAGTTAGCTTTCTCTCACAAAGGGTGTCAAATTGAGTATATGGACAACTAAATCCTACTTTTCCTACATAAACTCTTTAAATGGAGGAGAACACGTTTATGTGTGCCACCTAAACCAACCGATCAAGGCACTGTATGAAGATTAAATGCATAGATGATGCAACAGAAGTCAATTCTTGGGTCAATTCTTTCCATGTCCTGTTGTCAGGAAATCTTGAACAGGCAGTGGCAGGACAATGAGGTCTTTAATGAATGGTCCTTGGTTGCAATTTCAAATCAAAGTGCTATCCCACTTTGTTTGGAATTTTGCCTCCCAAGCAAGCATTGTATTGTTAACTTTGTTCAGAGCTTCAGCCAAAGAATTAGGCAGTATGTGATATAATCAATCCTAATCAAACAAGAAAATCTGTACTCAACTATGGCCATAAAGCCAAGGTAGGGATATTTCTATGATTTTTTAAGAAAAGCAACAATGGAGGGACTAGAATTTATGTCTATCTTCAACTTCTGCAAATCATGTTCAGATATATATATATATTTTGTCCTTCTGATTTTGTCTCTGTCCTCTCATAGATTTGTGATGCAGTGTAACATTTAGAAAGAAGCTGTGTGATCTTAGGTCTCAGTTTCCTGTAGACAGTATATGGAAAATACCGTCTCTCTTTATGGGACCAGAGTGAAGATTAAGTGAGATGAAAATGTCTAGTATATAGTAGATTCTCCATAACAATAATAACAACTATTACTATTCCAAGAGTATATAGCATTTGGTTAAAAAAAAATCATAAGCTTTATCTGTATGCATTTAGAGCATTTGCCAAAACCGTTATGTAAAAGCACCTGAGTCATTTGTCTAAAGGTTACTCAGAGACATGACTATGGAACTGTTCTGCCAGTGAGCCGTTGTGTCTCAGGAGGTTGGTTCTAAAGACTTCAAGGGAATTTTCTTGGCTTGCTTAATTAAGAAGATAGGCCTACTCGAATCTTCATTTATTTTAGAGATTACAGGTGGAAGACAATGTTTTAAGACTCAACAGATAAGGAAGGGTAATTATAGATATTATTGAATGTCTACAATATGTCAGAAATTATGCAGTAAATATTACTCTCATTTAATGACAAGATGACACATTCTCATTAGCACAACAGCAAACTGAGGTATGGGGTTGGGGATGGTCATGTATAAAACCAGCATATCATGACTAGGTGACAGAGCTGGGATTTGAACAAAGGGTCTTTGCAGCTAAATAGACATATAGACATACATCAGGAAGAAAAGACCAGTTAGGCCAGTACTTAAATACTGGAAGATTTTTCCTTTGTCTTCTTAACTTTTTACAAAATATCTTCTGAAATGTATAAGCTTAATGCCAATCTGCTTATCTCTCAACCATCATGGGGAGGAAAAAAAAGTAGCCAGGTCAAATCCTGACACGTTTCTGCAGGTGACAAACATGAAAAAACTCATCAGAACTTCTCAAACTCAACACCCAAAAAACAGATAATCATGTCAAAAAATGGGCAGAAGACATGAACAGACATATCTCCAAAGAAGACATACAAATGGCTAACAAACCCATGAAAAAATGGGCTTCATCATTAGCCACCAGGGAAATTCAAATCAAAACCACACTGAGATACCACCTCACACCAGTTAGAATGGCAAAGTTTAACAAGGCAGGAAACAACAAGTGTTGAGAGGATGTGGAGAACGGGGAACCTTCTTACACTGTTGGCAGGAATCCAAGTTGGTGCAGCCACTTTGGAAAACAGTATGGATATTCCTCAAAAATTAAAAATAGAGCTACCCTATGACCCTGCAATTGCACTACTGTGTGTTTTCCCCCAAAGATACAGATGTAGTGAAAAGAAGGGCCATATGTACCATGTTCACAGCAGCAATGGCCACAGTAGCCAAACTGTGGAAAGAGCCAAGATACCCTTCAACAGACAAATGGATAAAGAAGACATGGTCCAACCACAATGAGATACCAACTCACATCATTCAGAATGGCTAAAATTAACAAGTCAGGAAATGACAGATGCTGGTGAGGATGCGGGGAAAGGGGAACCCTCCTACACTGTTGGTGGGAATGCAAGCTGGTGCAACCAGTCTGGAAAACAGAGCTATCTTACAACACAGCAATTGCTCTACTGGTTATTTACCATAACGATACAAACGTAGTGATATGAGGGGCATGTGTACCCGAATGTTTATAGCAGCAATGTCTACAATAGCAAAACTATGGAAAGAACCTAGATGTCCAACAACAGATGAATGGATAAAGAACAGGTGGTATATATACACAATGGAATACTACGCAGCCATCAAAAGAAATGAAATCTTGCCATTTGCGACACATGGATAGAACTAGAAGGTATTATGCTTAGTGAAATAAGTTAATCGGAGAAAGACAACTATCATATGATCTCCCCGATATGATGCAACATGGAGAGGTTGGGGGGGAGGAAAAGAATAAATGAAACAAGATGGGATCGGGAGGGAGACAAACCATAAGAGACACTTAATCTCACAAAATAAACTGAGGGAGGCCGAGGGGAGGGGGATAGGGAGAGGATGGTGGGGTTATGGACATTGGGGAGGGTATGTGCTATGGTGAGTGCTGTGAAGTGTGTAAACCTGGCAATTCACAGACCTGTACCCCTGGGGCTAGTAATACATTATATGTTTATAAAAAATAAAAAATATTTTAAAAAAGAAGATATGGTCCATATATACAATGGAATATTACTCAGACATCAGAAAGGATTAATACACAAATTTTGTAACAACATGGATGGGACTGGAGATTATGTTGAGTGAAATAAGCAGAGAGAGTCAATTATCATATGGTTTCACTTACTTGTGGAGCATAAGGAATAACACAGAAGATATTGGGAGATGGAGAAGAGAAGTGAGTTGGGGGAAATTAGAGGGGGAGACAAACCATGAGAGACTGTGGACTCTGAGAAACAAATTGAGGGTTTTGGAAGGGAGGGGGTGGGGGGATGGATGAGCCTGGTGGTGGGTATTAAGGAGGGCATATATTACATGGAGCATTGGATGTGGTGCATAAACAATGAATCTTGGAACACTGAAAAAATTAAATTAAATTTAAAAAAACTTCTCATCATAGGATTCCTGATGAAACTGCTACAGAAAATACTCTTCGATCAAACAAGTATGTCATCATATATACATCCCTTTTATGTAATTCCTGTAAATCATCTTTGAGAAGATGGTTTCAAATAATGAAGACTAATTAGTGTAATTGTCATTTTGCAAGTAACAGCCATTTTCTTTTACTCAGGAGGAAATGAAAGATGTTTTGGAGATGAGGAGATATTGACAAAAGCCACTAGAACTGCTTTCTTTTCTTTATTATACCCCTCTACTTAACTGTTCAGCTTATAACAAGCAACTAGCTTTAAATGAACATCGTGTTCATAGTGACAGTCACCTTCTTTCCCGCTTTACATTTTGAAGTCTGGCCACATTTTCCTCAGTTTTGTACATTTGTGAATTTCCTGGGGAACTCAGGGAAAAATCTCCTCATAATTGAACTGAGAAAATTCATAGTACTTTTCCTTAGGCCTAGGATTAAGCAGAAGTTGGCAGGGAAAACTGTGAAGAAGAATTCCTATAATTTCATCACCACCTATCTCTCAAATGTGTATCTCATTTTTTTTTCTTCTCTAGGTTTCCTGACACATGATGGTATGTTCCTAACAAAGAAAAATTAACAACATAAAAGACTAATTCTAAGAGGTTTGGTTTGCCCAAATGATATACATTTGCAGTTAACAAAGTCCTCTAGCCTAAATGTGTAATAGCAAAGAATTAATAATAACAGCTAACACATATTGACTATTCCCTATTTGTAGGGCACTTTTCTAAGTGCTTAACATATAATTAATTATATCATTAATCCTCAAAACAGCCCAATGAGAAGAATGCTATTATTATCCCCATTATACACTTGAGGAAATGGAAGCACAGGGAATTTCAGTTACTACTTTGGTCACATATCTATTTAGAGATGGAACCAGGACTCAAATGTAAGAAGTCGGGCTCAAGTGCTTGTGTTCTTAAACACCACAATGCACTTCTACCAGCAAAATGGAATATGCTCATAGATAAGTTATCTTTTCCAAAAATATCCACCTGTTTTTGAAACTGCAAGTATTCCTGTCTATATTGAGTTGCCAAGTCACGTGTCTTCTATAAATTATATTGGAGAAGGGTATGTATATAATGCATTAGAAAGGAAAATATTAGTGATCACCTCTACTTACTGGGATTATGATTGATCTCTATTTTTATTTGTATATACATGTTTATTTATTTTTAACTGTATTCTGTTTCTTTTTACAATGAATATATATTGTTTATATAATCAAAACAGTGGGCAGGGGGAAGTGAAAAACAGAATTCCAAGAAGGGACCTCTATACCAGAGCCAGCCAGAAGGTTAAGTTACAACTAATCCTTGACTCTTCCATTGGAAGTCCCACTTACCTATTTCAATAAAACCTTTCTTCTTGCAAAGCACTTCAGGGCCTACTAAAAGTTTTCAAATGTTATCTAAGTATTATCCCCCAGAACTCTCAGTTCGATTTATTATTCATTGTGACATTGTGACAGAGAAGAGAGGAAGGCCAAGAGCAGGTGCTAGTATGAAGGACGTAGAAAAATGTGTGATGGCCTGAACGGGAACAGACTCTTAAAAGACCCCTTTCGGGTAAGCAGCTCATCTTGGCTGCTTTGGTGGCAACTCAGTCTTGGAAAGTATCTTGACCTGGAACTTCCATGTGGTCCAGAAAAGGTCAGAGCCTACAATGCTTTATCAAAGCAAGATTGTTTTGATGGTGGCAACAAAATTGGCAAGTTAGAAGCATTCTTCAGTAAAATGTTTCTCATAAGAAAAAAAAATACTACCTTAAATTAGTTCTATTTAATTCACTATAGTATGAAAATTGCTGAAACGCAAATGGAATGAAACAATCAGCACCTGAATTACAGCATTCTATAATAGAAAATAGTTTTACCATTCGTTATAATCTAGTAACTAAGGAGAGAGGTTCTCTTGTTTCTCTTTTACCAGATTATGTAATTTCTGGGGGAATGACCAGTAGAGTAACTGGACTTCTCTCACAATGTAAATTTGCTGTGGCTCAAGGAAGTGTAGCTAAGCAATCAGTGCCATGTTTCCCTACAGATATTCTCCTGGCTTTGCCATCATTAAGTCATTCTAAGGGCCACGCACGTGGCAATTCACATGGCAGTGCCACACCAATCCATCTACTCACTAGTCACCAACCCAATGAGAGTGATTATAGGGGAAGGACTGCACTATGTTCTAACCCAGTAGGCCAAACTTTAAGACACATAATAATCTTCTGTAAAGTTTATTTAAAATGTAGATTTTTCTAAACCCTACTCTTGGAGAATTTAATTCAGTTGGTCTAGGGAGAGTTCCATGAATTTACATTTTTTAATAAGCAACCCAGATGATTCTTTCTAGCCTTGATGGTAGACATAAATGAAAAACAGGTGCTCACATAACAACACTCAGCATATATTCTTGTTTGCCTTATAAATCCTCATCTAAGTATGAATAGAGATGGTCAGGGTGAGTCTTTCAGCTTTGCCTGATTAATAATTCAGCAGAACTGAATATTGTTGTTGAATATATTGGAGTGATTGCAAACTTGGCAGGTCTCGTAGGCAAATTTCCTCCTGTATTTCACATCAACAGAACAGCCTTAGTCATCAGCACTATCGTAAAATACATTTACTTGAGGGCGATGAGGTGCGAGGTGATAGTTCAGATAAGAATCTTGTTTGCACTTTCAACTCAAATGCAACTGAGGAAATAAAAATATTCATCCATCCTCAGAACAAGAGAATGCCTAGCAATTTGAGATTCACAAATAATGAGAAAATAAAAAAAATACATTACATAGCAGAAATTTAAAATAAAATTTGGAGCCTTGTATACTAGTTTGAAGAAGTAGTTCTGTCAAAATCAGTGTATGATTGACCATGTGTTTGTTTCTGGCTTCTTGGTCCCTCTTCTTAGAAGAGTATGTGCCTCTACATTGAGCAAAATAATCTAGATGTGGCATGCTCAGTTCAAATCAAAATGAGAATAAATACTAGGCCACCTTATGAACTCCAACAGAAGCTTTTATACACAGAATTCCTAGAGGTGCTACTTATAGAATGACTAAGATAACATGACAACCTCTCTCTGGAGAAATAATGTGATTTATGCATAATTACGGAAAACCTGTGCGAAAACACTGTAACTAGTCTGAATCTCTCAGGCAGTTTTTTTAAATGTAATATCCTGCACACTCACTCAACCTTGCATGTATGTCATTTGTCATTTTTTTCCATGGGATCTGACCAGTCAGATCCTACACGGTAAGGAACATATAGGAGTAAGTGGGAAAGTTATTTTGACATCAAGGGGGATAGCAAAAACTAACCTGAGCTCTCAGGTGTAAGTAGTTCAGGGTTCCATCACTGTTGGTCTTTCCTGGAACTGAGAAAACAATACCATCCCCAACAGTAGATTTGAACTTGTATATGAGTGACATAATTCAAAGGGGAGGGCTTATACTTCACCAACACTCCACCAAAGTCTAGCAATTTTTTATTACTCAATAAATATTTAATGAATGTCTACCAAGTGCCAGATAATGCTGGGAATGTATAAGCAAATAGACAAAAATCCTGCCCTTATGAAGCACTGAATTTATGAAAGAAGAGAAAAAGTCAAGAAAATAAATATCAGCTGTATTGTATATCCAGTGGTGATGAAGATAATGGAGAAAGAAAAAGAAAGGGGTGGGGAGTCCAAAGGTGGAGGGGGACATATTTTTAATAGATTGGTTAAGGAGAGTCTCACTAAGAAGGTGACAATTAGGCAAAGACTTGAAAAAGTGAGGAAGTAGACCATGTGGAAGTCATCAGGAAGAGCACCCCAGGAAACTGGAATAGCAAGTACAAAGGGCCATGGAGATCATTAGAGACCCTGAAAATATCAGCATCTAAATCTGTGGTGTGGCTACACAACATAGGCATTGACCTCTATCCTGGAAATTCACATCTATATATAATATCGGATTGTATTATTAAGACTGTGCTTTCAGTAATTCCACAACTTTATAAGAAAGTGAGGCTGTGGTGAAGTTTGATGTGTGTATATCTTTAGGAATCTCATCAGGCATACTTTTGCTCCTATCTTTCTTTTTTGTCCAAGAAAAGACAAGTTCTCATATGAATCTGGAGAAGCAAGGTGGATGAAATTAGGATTTTTCATCTGCCCCAAAACAACCAGCATGAGCACAGGACCCGTTCAGTTTCCAGGGTGGGGGTCATGTGTCCTTGCCATCAATACTTCTGGTAAATTTACACTATTTCCTACAGTGAATTCTTTTTCTATGGCTTACTCAGTCGCTTTAAACAACACATACTATGTTATAGTTCTGGAGGTCAGAAGTCTGACATGAGCCTCCCCGGGCAAAAATCAAGGTGTTTTCAGGATGGCATTACTTTCTATGGAGACTCTGGGTAGGATCTATTCCTATGCCTTTTCCCTATTGTAGAGCTATCCATGCTCCTTGGTTCTTTGCTCTCTTCCTCACTCTTCACAGTAAGGTCAAGCTGAGTCCTCATATCACACCCTTCACCTTTGTCTTTTCTGACTTTCAGACTCCCCTCTGTTTCCCTCTTCCACTTTTTTTTTTAAGATTTTTTATTTATTTATTTGACAGAGAGAGATCACAAGCAGACAGGCAGGCAGAGAGAAAGGAGGAAGCAGGCTCCCTGCCGAGCAGAGAGCCCGATGCGGGGCTCGATCCCAGGACCCTGGGATCATGACCCGAGCTGAAGGCAGAGGCTTTAACCCACTGAGCCACCCAGGCGCCCCTCCCTCTTCCACTTTTAAGGATCCTTGTGATGACACTGAATCCTTCCAGGATTCCTGGGAATCCTCTAAGTCTCAACTTCATCACATCAATAAAATTTCTTTTGCCATGGAGACAACATATTTATAGGTTCTGAGGATTACCAAGTGGACAAATTTGGAGGCCATTACTCTGCCTATCATGGTATGCTTTTTTCTCTTTTTTCTTTCTCTCCTCCTCCTTCTTCTTCTTTCCACTTCTCAGGATCTGATCAGATTTTTTATTTATTTTCAGCGTAACAGTGTTCATTGTTTTTGCACCACACCCAGTGCTCCATGCAGTACATGCCCTCCCTATTACCCACCACTTGTTTCCTCAACCTCCTACCCCCCCACCCCTTCAAAACACTCTGGTTGTTTTTCAGAGTCCATAGTCCCTCATGGTTCATCTCCCCTTCCAGTTTCCCTCAACTCCCTCTTCTCTACATCTCCCCATGTCCTCCGTGTTCTTTGTTATGCTCCACAAATAAGTGAGACCACATGATACTTGACTCTCTCTGCTTGACTTATTTTGCTCAGCATAATCTCTTCCAGTCCTGTTCATGTTGCTACAAAAGCTGGGTATTCATCCTTTCTGATGGAGGCATAATACTCCATTGTGTATAGGTACCACATCTTCCTTATCCATTCATCCGTTGAAGGGCATCTTGGTTCTTTCCACAGTTTGGCGACCGTGCCCATTGCTGCAATAAACATTGGGGTACAGATGGCCCTTCTTTTCACTCCATCTGTATCTTTGGGGTAAATACCCAGCAGTGCAATTGCAGGGTCATAGGGAAGCTCTATTCTTAATTTCTTGAGGAATCTCCACACTGTTCTCCAAAGTGGCTGCACTAACTTGCATTCCCACCAACAGTGGAAGAGGGTTCCCCTTTCTCCACAACCTCTCCAAGACACGTTGTTTCCTGTCTTGCTAATTTTGGCCATTCTAACTGGTGTCAGGTGGTATCTCAATGTAGTTTTAATTTGAATCTCCCTGATGGCTAGTGATGATGAACATTTTTTCATGTGTCTGATAGCCATTTGTATGTCTTCATTGGAGAAGTGTCTGTTCATATCTTCTGCCCATTTTTTGACATAATTATCTGTTTTGTGTGTGTTGAGTTTGAGGAGTTCTTTATAGATCCTGGATATCAACCTTTTGTCTGTACTGTCATTTGCAAATATTTTCTCCCATTCCGTGGGTTGCCTTTTTGTTTTGTTGACTGTTTCCTTTGCTGTGCAGAAGCTTTTGATCTTGATGAAGTCCCAAAAGTTCATTTTCGTTTTTGTTTCCTTTGTCTTTGGAGACATATCTTGAAAGAAGTTGCTGGCTGGTATCGAAGAGGTTACTGCCTATGTTCTCCTCTAGGATTCTGATGGATTCCTGTCTCACGTTGAGGTCTTTTATCCATTTCGAGTTTATCTTTGTGTACGGTGTAAGAGAATGGTCGAGTTTCATTCTTCTACATATCGCTGTCCAGTTTTTCCAGCTCCATTTATTGAAGAGACTGTCTTTTTTCCCATTGTATATTTTTTCCTGTTTTGTCGAAGATTATTTGACCATAGAGTTGAGGGTCCATATTTGGGCTCTCCACTCTGTTCCACTGGTCAATGTGTCTGTTTTTATGCCAGTACCACGCTGTCTTGGTGATCACTGCTTTGTAGTAAAGCTTGAAATCGGGTAACGTGATGCCGCCAGTTTTGTTTTTTGTTTTTCAACATTTCCTTAGCAATTCGGGGTCTCTTCTGATTCCATACAAATTTTAGGATTATTTGCTCCAGCTCTTTGAAAGATACCGGTGGAATTTTGATCGGAATGGCATTAAAAGTATAGATTGCTCTAGGCAGTATAGACATTTTAACAATGTTTATTCTTCCAATCCAAGAGCTTATCAGATTTTTTTTAAAGATTTTTATTTATTTATTTGACAGACAGATCACAAGTAGGCAGAGAGGCCGGCAGAGAGAGAGAGAGAGAGGAGGAAGCAGGCTCCCTGCTGAGCAGAGAGCCTGATGCGGGGCTCGATCCCAGGACTCTGGGATCATGACCTGAGCCAAAGGCAGAGGCTTTAACCCACTGAGCCACGCAGGCGTCCCAAACTGATCAGATTTTTTAAGAGAAGATTGCATTAGTCACTGAAAACCTGGCAAGAGGACAGAAAGTCCTCTTATATATAAGCAGGGTAACACTCTGGGGTAACAGTCCCTAAAAGGGCAGCACATGATTATAGGATCTTAAAAGGGGGGGAGAGGAGGGGATGAAGGAATTAAGGCAACCATTGCCTCTTAGGATATTCTAATAATGTGTAAACTGGAGCACATGAATTGGCCACGGTGAAGCTCCGTTTTCTTCAAGCAAACTTTAGGGCCATTAAAAAAAGTAGAGGCCACCTGTAGGCCACATGGACTGACATGGCAGTGGCCAGAACCAACCACTTATTTTGCTGTTACTGTTTTTGTTCTTATCATTATCAACATATTTTTTTCTTCCACTTGCTTGCAGGTTCCTCTAATCTAGTCTCTGAATAAAAACCTAGATTTTAAACTATTTTCCATGTAAACTAGTCCTAGATACTGCATTTGACGTAAATAAATATTTCTGTTTTTTTCTCCTTTAGAGTTTGGGGGACTCTTGAATGTACTAGGCAAATAAATCCACCCAAAAGCCAAATCAGTATGCTATGGCATGAACCCTGAAGCTATTTTTAAGAGAACTGCCCTGTGGTCACTGCTCCTTCTCTTTTCTTCCCTCTCACAGCTGCTGCTGAGAGGGACAGTCACCTGGCAGAGAGTGGCAGCAGCAGCTATCTGTACAAAGAAAGGCTCAGCCTGGTAACCACACTCCCACCTCCTGCTGAAGGCAGCCAGTGAGCTCAGATCAGGTGAGCAGCACATTCAAGATCAGACTGCCCCTAGGGCAGCTGGACACCAGCCTGGTGACCTTCAGGGCCACCTGCCTCTTCAGAAAAGTCCTGGGTAGAGGGAAGCACAGCAGCTACCTGTTGTCACTTCTACCCTATTTCTGATGAGTGGTGAGTTCATCTCTTGCATTGGTGTTAAGATCCAGATGCCTCAACACCAGATATCTAGTATGGCTAGTATCTGACATATCACACATGGACCCTGAAGCCTCTGCATCCTCTGGCGCAGACCCATGTTTAGACTCATGTTAGCCTGGAGTTGATGGAGGTTTAGCTGTCCCTGTTTACACTGGTTTAGCTCTCTCTCAACTTTGCTGACATGAATCACAGAATCACTGAATGCTCAATTTGTGCCTTAGAGATCACCAAACCCAACCACCTAAGATGAAGTAGAAGGAAATAAAGACCTAGAGAAGGAGAGTGGTTGGCCCAGAGACAAGACTTGGAACCCTGCTGACCTGTCTCCCAATTCACTTATCTTTCTAGGACACCTCCCTCACTCATATTTGAGTTTATGCAGCTTGTCCTCTGGACCTTAAGATATACTCATTGCATGGAGGGAGCAGGTGATTAGTCATGTTATTTTCAAAGCTTATGATTAAGCATTCCTCTCTTGTGGATAAAAATACTGGAGGAAATAAAATGCTGTAGCCCTCTACCAGTGGTTTAGAATGATGGCAAGGATCATCAGGAACAATTCTCCATTGAAGATGCAGCACCACGGACTGCGCTTGATGGTTGCATTACATATAACAGCTGTGCTGGCCTAACTAGCCTTTGGGAACTGTACAGAAGGCAGATGGGAAGCAGAAGGAAGAGTTGGTGAGTGATCAGAGGGAAGGCAAGTAAACATTTTCCTCAACCCTCTCTGAAAAATGGATCCACCAACTTCCCTGTGCCCAAACATTCACCTACCACTGATTAATAAAGTGAAACCTAGAGAATGGGAGCCTCAAAAAAAAAAAAATCTCAAATATCAAATCTGTCTGTCCTATTAAATGAACACCTAACTATATAAGTAAAAAAAAAAAGGAAAAACTTAAGAAATATAAACATGTGTGGTCTAGTGGCAGGGACCATGTTTGAGTCAGGATTTTTTCTTCCTTCTGGTCCTCACCAGGTCGCTAAAGACACTCCCAGGACTCAACACTGTGCTGTACACATAACACTCAGTAATTGTTTTTAACTTGATAGCATTATTTTACACTCACCTAAAATAGGCAAAACTCTCAATTTCTCTTTCTCGTGATTTTTCAGGTGGCCTGGGTTCACTTGGCACTACAGACAATCCAAGAGCAATCAGCCAAAGATAAAATGCCCTAAAGACTGGGAAAGCAGACATTAAAAACACTTGCTGGAAAAAGTCCTCAGCGTGAGGAACAGGCAAGCTCTTTAACCAAGCCACGGCGGGCACAGACCAGGCGGAACACATCCGCTCCCAGAGTTTCATTGATATCATTACTCCACAAGTTTGCTCAGATTAATCAGAATCTCCAAATCTTTTGAGGCTCTCTATCACCCAACTAATAGTTACATCAAGGATAAATTTATGTTAATCTGTTAATGGGCACACCCCATAGTCATTAGGTGAGGAGATTAGCTCCTCTCTATATGATTGCTAAGGGTTTCTTAAAAAGAGAACTAATGGAATTGTCCTTAATAAATCTCCACATTAACTCTGTATTGTTTTTAGTGCTCACACATATGCGCCTGCAAATTTTCATCAAGTATCTATAGAATCTTATTATTTCACAAGATGGCTTCTGGTAGACCATAGTTTCTGAGGGGGAAACAACTTTTTAAAAAGATGTAAGTTATTCTGGGACACCTGGGTGGCTCAATTGGTTAAGCCACTGCCTTCGGCTCAGGTCATGATCCCGGCCGGGAATGAGTCCCACATCAGGCTCCCAGCTCCATGGGGAGTCTGCTTCTCCCTCTGACTTTCTCCCCTCTCATGCTCTCTCTCACTCTCTCTCTCTCTCAAATAAATAAATAAAATCTTAAAAAAAAAAAAAAGATGTAAGTTATTCAAGTGTGTTTAATAGATTCCACAGAGGGTATGCTGTCATCAAGAATAACAATATAAATATTTTATCTAGAACTCATTAATTATTTCCTTACCAGTCCATATTCTGGAGAATGTCCATATAAACATAATTGACTTATTTTCATCTTCATTTAACTGAAGGCCTTCCCGCAATTCTGACTGAAACAACTGTTATTTATTGGCCATGCAGATCAGCTTTAATTTCCTTGCCAAAGGTAAATACCCCCAAAGGAATCCAAAATTATAGTGAATGAAAATTTGGATGGGCACCATTTGTGCTTTAATTTAGGTAAAAACAGTCTTCGAAGGTTATGTGCTGTGAGGGAGACTTGGCTTATTAAGCAGGCTTAAGGTTCCTAAATGATTGAAGTTACTCCAAGTAGACTGGATTTTGTCCCAAACTGGTTATTTCGTGTGGATGTACACCAGGAAATAAAATGATTAGTTTGAAAGCAATAATGTGTCTGGTTGGTTTAGTCTCTAAGGACCACATGATTCATTCATGTGCTAAGTGTCATAGCTAGACCAGCCCAGATGTCCACTGGATACCCACCCAACACACAATCACCTCACATCTCCCATCCTAACCTTCCCTCTGCACCTTTCTTGCACACCTCTGTCTCCTGTGTGAACTTTTCTTCCTCACCTATTCCACTGGTTCATTATGGCCTTGAGCAAATCACAGTCTCTCTGATACTAAGTTTTAATGTTATAAAGTTAAGAACACCTTCAGGAATGTCCTAAGGAATGAATGCAATAAGACAGGTAAAGCAGTGCAATGTCTGAAACACAGTAAATGCTCTGTTAATGTAAGTTGGTATCATCATCATCATCATCATCATCCTCAACAATGGCCACAAAGTAAGGCACAGGGTAACATCAGGGTGATAGAGAAGCGAGACACAGAACTGGATTTGGTAATGAGAGAGGGTCTGGTTACTGAGAGAGAGGCTAAAGGAACCCTTGCTGATGGAAAAGGGATATAAGACTGAGGCATGAAACATAACCATAATCCAAACTCTCACCAGTCCTTCAGCCTACTGCAAGACAGATGTAAAAAGAGAGTTGATAGAATATTATGCTGGCATAAGGGGCTATTTCACCACTGGGCAAATAAGAACACAATGACTTCTACAAAAAGCTTGAAGTGACTGTTCTACCCGGTGGATACAATCAAGTCATGAAGTCACACTGCCTGGAACTCTATATTGCACCTATTTTGTACCAAATAGTTGTTTCCTGTAGGTAGCTCATGCTTCAAGCTGTCTTAAATGCTTTTGGCATTATTTTTACTTCCTCTTTATTAATGATTTACAATAAAGTTTATGTGTGCCCAGTGAGTAAAAGAAATATTTTGTCTATATTAGGCTGAGCTTTGAAATGTCCAAGTTGGTCCCCCAACTACCACACCTAAGTGCTCCACAAAGCCATGTAATGGTAGTCAATGCACCGTCTTCTTCCCAGTGCTTTGTCCCTCATCCCTGTGGGTCCAGGACCAATCTCCTAAGAGCCCTTATCACCTATTCCTATTGCTTACTGATACTGCCTTTTTCATTAAATGTCCCTTTGACAGTGATTCTATTAGAGCATAAATCAGATCATGTTACTTCAGCTGTATAAAACCACTACACTTTAGAATAAAATTCAAAGTTCCTATCTAGGGCACCTGGGTGGCTCAGTGGGTTAAGCCGCTGCCTTCGGCTCAGGTCATGATCTCAGGGTCCTGGGATCGAGTCCCGCATCGGGCTCTCTGCTCAGCGGAGAGCCTGCTTCCCTTCCTCTCTCTCTGCCTGCCTCTCTGTGATTTCTCTCTGTCAAATAAATAAAATCTTAAAAAAAAAAAAAAAGTTCCTATTTATAAGCTGTAAGGCACCAGCATGCTCTGGGCCTTCTTTCCATCTCCAGACTCATCTAGGACTCCTTAAACCTTTATCCCAGCACTCCACTGGTTTACCTTCTGTCCTTCAAATATACCAACCTTTTTCCTACCTCATTTGTGTGTGCTTTCCTTTCCATGCATAAATGTTTTCTCCATTGTCCCCTCGTGGCTACTTGTACTCATTTCAAATGTCATCTTCTCAGATGGGCTTCCCTGATCATCTGATAAAAAGGAACCCTTAGCTAATACCACTGGCAACTCTCTAACTCAACAATATTTTTACTACCTTTAGAACTTTTATCACAGTGGGTACTAATTTTGTGTATTTGTTTACTTGTTTAGTAATAACTGTGGTTCTTTGAGAGAAGAACTTCTAAACCACTGCTGCGTCCATAGCACTCAGGCCAGTGCCTGGAACAGACTATGCAGATTAAGAATTTAATAAATGAATGCTTCCATCAAGTACTGTCCCATTTTATGCAAAGCAACATGATGTTTCATAATTGTGCTCACAATCTCTTTATAAACATTTTGGCGGGCTAGTTATAAGATCGCATAGAATAGAATGGGAGGGAAAAAGAATATTGGGTTCTATAAAAAGGTCAGAGAATCATTGGTTAGAGCTAAATCACCTGGAAACAGTTGTTTAAAAGAGAGTTTCTGGAATCTTGTACAAGAAAAAAAACTGAAAACTAAGGAATATGTGTAGGTAAAAATGTCAGTTTTTAAAGCAATTGAGATATCATAAAAATGTCTCATCCCTTTAGGACCTAAATATTTCCAAGACAAACACATATTTTTAAATGTTATTTATTCCTTTTAAAAGAACCTGATTCTGAGTTCCACTGTGCACCACTAATGATAACCTAATCACCAAACTGGCTTGCAAGGGGGATTCTGGCTGAGGTTTGCGTGCCCTTGAACAGGGAAAATACCTCCTTTCGGGTGATTCATTTAGAAAAGTGGGAAGAAATTCTCAAAATGGGCTGAGAACTGTTTTTGGGGAAAGAGAAGGCTGTGTTATAATTGCAGTCATTTAATTTCCTTTTTATAGACAAAAATGTAAAGATGATTTTTAGAATTCCATTTGCTTTTCTCCCTTTCCACTCAGCCACGTGCCTATCAATTCCCCTTACTGAACATTGAGCTTTAAAGGGATGCAGGTGTTAAAGCATATTCATATGGAAAATGTTCCTCAAACATGGTCCTAAATTATACTTGGTGACCAATTGTGTGAATATTTATGGCAGAGTTTGCTCATCCATTAAAGGAAAGAGTATTTTTCCATTACAAGTCTTGAATCTTGATAAAACACTCACCATATTATTTTCTGCCATTCTAAAGGAATCCTCTGTTGGACAGTATATCTAGTATATATATTTACCTTTACATTGTTATAAAATACATTCAGGTATTAAAAACAAGCAAACAAAAAAATAATAAACTGTTTTTTAGTTAACATTCCCTCTTGCTTTACTTTCTGTTTTATAAACCTACACAAATGTCCATGGATCTACAAATGGCAGCTGATTATCTGGACAGGCTCAGCCGCATATGCAGCCACGGGTTTTTATAAGTGATTAATTTTCAGCATGTTGAAGTTGTATCTAGTTTTCATAATGTTATAAAACAAATATCTACCGAAAAGGAGGCAATAGGGGTGTCTGCGTGGCTCAGTCTGTTAAGCATCTGCCTTCGGCTCAAGTCATGATTCCAGGATCCTGGGATGGAACCCAACATCTGGCTGTCTGCTCAGCGGGGAGTCTGCTTCTCCTTCTCCCTCTGCCTGCCACTCCCCTTGTGTGTGCTCTCAGTCAAATAAATAAAATCTTAAGGAACAAAAAAAAGAAGGAAAGAAAAAAGAAAAGGAGGCAATATGGTAGCAACTGCTATTTCTAAAAGCAGCCATACCTTGGTGAACTCAGCCTAATTGCTATATATACACATACACACGCTCGATTATCTACCCATCTCTTCAAAAACTTGTACTAAATTTTTCAGGTCAGTGTTGTAATGACCTCCTACACTAGGTAATAGGTCTTCCTACAGAAAAACAACTAACTAAAAAAATCAGAGTGGGCTGGGGAGGTACCAAAAGGGGGTTGGATTTGAGATGCAAGTCCTTAATTGAACTAGAAACTTAATACATGGACTTTCACCTCGAACATTAGCATAAGTATGTAATTAAATTAGAAAACTGACACCTGGGCCCTGAGGGGTCAAGAGTAGTTGAGTGGACCTGCCTGAGGAAAAACAGTACCAAATTCCAACCCTAAGGGCCAGCAGAAGGGCAAGAGACTAGTCATGGAGACAATACTGGGCCCCTATCTATATAATGGGAGATTCTTCCTGGGGTGGAGCTAGAAACAGAACAGATTTGTGATAGGTATCTGAAAGGCTAAGAAAAAAACCCTTAACCAAGTTCAGGAGAAACAGTAACCCTGATTAGATCTGCACCCCATTCTTAACTCTCTGCTTAATCTAACATTTTACTTTTCACATAAAGATCATATGGCCCTTATAAGCATCCTATACTTGTTTTTTTTTTTTAATTTTTTTTTTTTTTTATTTGACAGACAGAGATCACAAGTAGTCAGAGAGACAGGCAGAGAGAGAGGGGGAAGCAGGCTGTCCACCGAGCAGAGAGCCTGATGTGGGGCTCGATCTGATGCGGGGCTCGATCCCAGGACCCTGGGATCATGACCTGAGCCGAGGGCAGAGGCTTTAACCCACTGAGCCACCCAGGCGCCCCTCCTATACTTGTTTTTTAATACAATTCCTAGAACACTGTTTAAAGATCTCCACCTTTCTGTCGTTGGAGTTCTCCTCATTCTTGTAAAGTATTTATTTCAATGGATAGGTTTTGTTCACTCTCCCAAGGATCTACCAACAATTCTTCCAAGAGTTTAAGCCTATAAATTCATAGTGATAATTAGGCTTTGAGAAGGACAAAACTATGCCAGGCCATGTGCCTATTGGGATGGGGGGGTCGGAGCAGAGCAGAGGAAAGAGAATATCTTCATTCTTCAAACCGTGGGATCCTAGTTCCCATTGAAAGATGGGAAAATAAGGTCAATAATTTATATTTATCTAACCTATAATTATCAAAAATAGTTTGTCATTCATGATCTCACATGATACTCTCACACATGTAAAAATATAACAAAGCATTTTTTAAAACCTCCTTAAAAGATATATAATTACACTTATTTTCCTTCATTGTACAGTTGGGAAAGCTGCTACAGAGAACAAGGACTTTGGGCCAGTGTGTGAGTGACTGTGACTCAGCCCTATGTGCCCTCTTCCCAGCTCTGTTATGTTTTTGCTATTCTTGGCTCCTCCTCTATTAACAGCCTATGGCTAGGCTAAGGCTAAAAACTATCTTAATGATTCCTTTCAAACTGGAGGCAGCAGAGACAAAGGGAATATTGCACAAGAGAATGAAACGTTTCAGATTGTGTTCCACTCTGGGCACAGGATAAGAGACATGAACGTCAAATTTGAAATGGCTGCTTCCCACCTCTGTCTTTGTCAATTGTTGGCAATAGCTAAGAAGAAAAGAATAAAAATTTTAAGCAATATACACATTCCATCTTATCCCTGGACTTTCAGCTAGAAGCAGGAAGGAAATGAAGGTCTCTGCTAAGTACAGAGGTAAAGTCCTACAGGAAGAAACCCAGAGGCATTTTGCCAAAAGAGTGCGTTGAGCTTTATTTCATTTTTTTGTTTTTTGTGTGAAACAGAATCATCTCTCATGATTTACAACAAAGGATGTCCCTCCTCCTACCACAAGAAAGAGCCAGAAAATGATGAAACAACACAAACTCTTTCTATAACATTTTTAATTTTATTTTTTTTAGTTTTGAGATGGAGATTTAAAAGAACTAGCATTGTCACAAAGCAGGGGCGGGAGAGAGATTCCTACAGTCTTTTTTCCTCTTGGAACTATAAGATTCTTAACTTCTCCAGAAGTACAGGGCTCTCAAAAGCACTTTCAGAATACAGTTCCAACATTTCTTTTCAGGCAGTTCTTAAGAATGTTGGAATGTGAACAACAACAACAAAAAAAATGTTGCTTCAACTGCAGTCTTCCCTCTGCTTTTGGCCCACAAGCTCTGCTGACGTTGCAGAATAAATACCAGCAACACCATGAGCAACTTGAAAAAAAAAATTCTTTTTGGACTGACAAAGTGCATGTTATGCAAGACTTAATTACATACACTTCTTTACACAGAGAGAAACAGCACAATGGTCCCAGGACCAAATCCAATGGATTGAGTACATTGGGCATTTTAATCACAGAAAACTGGGCATTCTTACCATAATTGTTTATAATAACCATATCCATTGTGCTGGATTAAACCAGTTCTGATTTTAGGACTTAAGCAAACTAGACCCAGACACACAGACTGATTTCCAACTCTCCATTGCCACTGTAGACTAAACAACTATTGGTCATTAATAAAACATCAAGATGAGATATAAATATACATATCCCCCCTCTCAAAGGTATCATGGCAAAGGCCCGTATACATAATAAAACTGTTCATAGCATCTCTTTTGGAAAGACAGAGTGCAACCACCGTGCCTGTCTGGGACGTTGAGAGTCCAGCTTTTAATAATCTAAAGCTTAGGCCACTAAGCCAACTCTGAACACCAAGAAAAAGTTGTGAATTTAGGCCCATTCTGATCAAAAAGAAAAAAACACTATTGAAAGCGTAGATAGCACAGAATAAGGCTGAGAAAGCTCAGTTAAGATTTAGAACAGAAAGAGAGTGACAAGCTCCATCAGAGCAGCAGACTACCGAGGGTAAAAGAGGATGCTCAGAGGCCGGTGTGATGGGGAGCAATGCAGAAGGAGGCTGGTGAGTTCATGAGGGGGAAGGACTGGGCAGGCAAGGAGGCATCTACTCTGCCTCTATTACTGGCATGCTGATACTCAGCTTTGATGTTGTGACCAGGAAAAAAAAAAAAAAAGGCAACCACCAGGCTCCCAAATTAGACATTTTTCCAAGAATTGAGTTATTCTACTCTAAGATTGGATTCGGTATTCTCAGACAGAGATGCAAGAAAATCAATTTCCTGATAAAGAAAAAATATCTCATCAAGAGCACTCTTGGGAGACAGACTGCATGGCCAAGTGAACGGGTCCCGATACAAAGGAAACAAAGATTGCCGAGCAACATGAAATGAATAGCAAATATTTAAATTGCAATATCCATCCACTCCGGAAATGGGGTTTTAATGAAAAAGCTATCAAAACTAATGATAAATATTTTCTCCATCTAAGTCCAGTCACCCTTCATTGCTTGCCCTGTAGACAGGACCCAGACCCTGGCTTAAGCTTCATGGAGCTATGGTTCACTACTCAAATAGTGCAAAGCTGATGTTTGCCCTCATTATGTTTGTTTGTCTGTCTGTGTGCATGGAAATACTACCTTCAAGTCCCTGCAGTGTTTGCAGCAAGCTAGCTCCCAGGTCAGATCTCAGGGCCCAGCCCATCAAATCCATGGTTTACAAGCTTTCATAAAGGTCCTAAATGCAATCATTGTTTTAAAAACTCATCTGCTTAAAATAAAAAAGGAAAACATTGCCAGGAACTGCTTAAAGAAAAACAAAAAGCTCATTTGATTTTTTTTTAACTTTGCCCATCAGCTGCCAAGTAAACTTATTAAGTTTTTGTTTTATGAGAAATCATGAAACATGTCCAAAAGCAATTTTATATAGCCAGTAGGTATCAACCAAATACACTGCTATTCACTTTTACAGGTGTTTTTTTTTTTTCCTACATCCCACTGTAAACCTTTCAAAAGGAAGATACCACATCTTTTCTATACTCCTTTATTTTCTTTCACAGTTCCCTGAACACAGGGGCCTTTCAATCAATATTCAATGTTCAATCAGTGTTTCCAGGAGTGAAACACTGCACCTTCCAATCACATATTTATTTGTTTTACTAAAAATAGTATAAATTATTTAATTCATTTTAATGTGTCCTTCCTATACCATAGAAGAGATTTCTTCACAAATAAAAAAATAGAAATTCTGTATGTGCACACACAAGATTTCTTTTACAAGGGTATAACCAGATGGAGTGTAACAACTTGATTTTACAGGAAAACAGAGGCCAAAATTCTGCTTACTATTGCATACTTTGCTTTGACTTGGGATAGAATGAAAGAAAGAGAAGATATAAATAAAGACTGATCTAGCTTTGATAGACATAATCAAACACAGCAAGAAGCCTATCATGATGTTAGGATATTATCGAAAAAATAATAGTAAAAACTACTTTCTAAAATAATGTCAAATGTGCAAGTGGTAGAAAGTATAAAAAGAAAACTACTTAAAGTGCTATTCATATTGGGAGGAAAACAGAGTGGCCTATAAGGCAGAATTAAGTATTTAAGAGTAAAGGATATTAGTTTAAAAGGAAGAGATCTCTATTCCCTAAATCTCTCACTGGAAGAAAATCAAGACAAATGCTTCAAATAAAGGCAGTTGGTTAGGAGAGCAGAAGAGGGAAAAATAGACAATGATATAGGCTTAATATCATCTCCTATCAGGTTTTCCCTCCTATCTTAGGTGCCATCTGTGAGTGAGAGTCCTGTGCTAGTGTTGTTGGCCTCCACACTCAGTCTTCATTTCACAGGAATGGGTTTGGGAATCATATGTGTGACGGGCTGGAGAAGATATTGAGGCTTCAGATAACAAATGTAAGACCTTGGGCACCACCCCAGCTTTCCTCCCTGGCTGCAATACATGATGCAGTATGTGAGACAAAGAGGGGTTGAGGAAAGCAGTCAGCAAAGGCTGGAACAGTCTCCGGGTCACCTTTGATATAATTCTGTATTTTTATTTGTGGTACTTAGGAACTGTAGATAGAGAATAAGGAAGGATTTGTAAGGTGTAGGGACACATTGCTGAGTGGATGGATGGACTGTCAGAATACCCTGGATGTGCCTCTACCATAAGAATTTTCATCCCACATTACTATTTTCACTAGCCCTTCTCTCCATGGGGACAGACACCCTATATTGCCTATTTTTTTTGGTAAAGACTTTATTTATTTATTTGACAGACAGAGTTTACAAGTAGGCAGAGAGGCAGGCAGAGAGAGAGGAAGGGAAGCAGGCTCACCGCCAAGCAGACAGCCCGATGCGGGGCTCGATCCCAGGACCCCGGGACCATGACCTGAGCCGAAGACAGAGGCTTTAACCCACTGAGCCACCCAGGCGCCCCTATATTGCCTATTTCATACCAACAATGCTTGACTTAAATACAATATTTAATCATTTAAATCATTTATTTCAATTTACTAATTTATTTACATTATTGTGACCAGAAGGCTCTGGGATTACAAGAATTATTTGAAAATGGCAGACACAAGTTTGAGGATGAAGGTGATAGTTTATGAAAAGAAAAAAATACCTTAATGTGGATAATATCAGAGGTGCAAGTGCTCTCTGATATTTTAGGAAAGAGTTAAAGGGAGAATAATCTAAAGTATGCAACTGTCTTAGTCAACTTTGCCTTGCTAACAAACAATTCCCATACAAAATACAGGTTTTTTGCTCATTCGTGTTATAAGCTGCCTATAGCTTGGCTATGGCTCTACTTTACCTGCCTCATTTGAGAACTGAAGAAGCCACCCAAATCTGAAACATGCAGAGGGAAAGAGCAAATGTGGTGGCAGAAACACAATGCTTCTAAAAGCTTCTGCACAGAAGTGGCGTGGGTCACAACCACTCACAGTCCATTGGCTAAAGCAAATAATTTGCCAAACCTCAAAGTCAATAAAGTTAGGAATGCATAGTCCTCTTACAGGAAACTGGAGAGTAATTGCAAACAGTAATATATCTACTACAAGATACTTCCATAAGATATAAAAAAGACTATGAAGTTCCTCTGGTTTCTTGGATCCTAAATGCAACCAGGACAAAGAATGCTGTATTTTACTACAATAGCCATCCAGGTCCATAAAGTTTACATCTGAGTACCAGAAAGGCCAATGGAAGATCAGTCGTAGTCACTGGGAACCACAATGCCTTTCTGTTTCTTTTGAGTTAAGACAGAATCATCATTAAGTAAATTCAAGGATTTCTGGCTTCAGAAAAAGCTGCAGGTCACAACTCAAGAGTGCATACCTTCTCAATGATCAGTTCCTCTGGTGGTTTTATTCTGTACTGTGAAAATGGGGAAAGCACTGGTCACAATAAGTGTCTCGGTTCCAGGAGTCAGTTCCTTCTCAATTTTTCCTCCAACCTTGTGCGTATATGTTAGCTACATGGGACAACTGCTGAAACTTGTAACCAACCAAAGGCAATTGATCAATTTTGTGCTTGGAGGTCCTAAATTATTTCTTACAAATCACTCGTAATATCATGAACTGCATGTTTTCAAAGACATGGAGATAATGAATCAATGCTCCAGTATTCAATGATTCAATGACTTGTGAAGTGTTTTTAGGAATTACCTCTTTAATGCGGCATCCAAGATCTATCTTGATGGTGAATTACTGTGTCATTAGACCTAGTTTTTAGTATGAAGAATATTATGCTGAGGTCCTTTCTCCCAAGGCTCTGAGTAAAAATGTAAAACAAATGGAACAAATGTTTCACTTACTCTGTGTACATGTGTGAGTCTGTATGTTTTTGTTTTTCTGGTCCCACATATTGGCTACATGTATTGGAAAGAAGAAGATCAATGGAAGTATTAATTCATGAAGGTGTGGTCACGTTTATTACCTTATATTGATGTCTCAGTCACTTGTTCAATTAAGTGAAGTGTCACTAGCATGGTAGGAAGGGTATTCAATTTAAATTTGAACATACTATATAAATATAGTATGTACTTATATGTAAATATAAGCTTATAAATATATATTCAAATACATGTTATATAATAAATTTATATTTATTAAATATAAATCATGTCCAGTGACACATATATGATTAGCATCTATTTAATTTTATATTATAAGTGTTTTTATTATTATTTATAAAAAGACATAGTTGTTTACATTTCAAGCATGTTATTCTTCTATTTACATAGAATTGGACAATTCTCAACCTCTCAGTTTCTGCATCTCTTTCATTTCACTTAAATTCTGATGGACTAGAAGTTAAATGAAACATTCTCATTTTACTTACAGCAATAAAGAATACAGCATTGTTTTCAAATCTGGATTAGTGCTTGACATGCTAATGATGACATAATGACCCCACTGAGCTTTTCTGTTACCATTTCTGCAATTTCTATTATGTACACCTGAGATGTGAACATATCCTTGTATTTTTTAGATGAAAAATACCTATGTCAAATAGGCAGCATGTTGCAGACATATCACAGAGGCTCTAAAGAGAAAGTCATTTCTTAACGAAGATCACAAGGAGATTTTTCTTTACTTTTGGATTATTGTGCTGCCCTTTCCTTTTACACTCATCTAATGTATCTGAGACAAGTCTGTCTTTCCCAGGTAATTATTTCATTCCTCCCCGGAAAAAGCTATAGTGACCCATCTTCTAAGGATCAGCCTGACCTTATCAACATTCCCAGGACTGATTATGGAAAGAGATAGGTATCTAGAATGTATGGGACCCGGTCCTGAATGCTGGCATTCCATTTCCTCTCTTATCTTTGGTACCTGTACACAATGCCCAGGTTACCCCCTACCAAGGTTTTATTTATTTATTTAGGTGTTTGTTTATCTATTTATTTACTTGCACCTCTATACTATTAGTATTTCCTGTGAGATCCAGCCTCTGCTTTGTGCTTCTGAAGTTTCTGCAAGGTTGAACACACTCAGCTGTTTCATCTACTTCTATAGAAACAATATAGTCATCCCAAGGGAGAGCTGCCATTTCACAACCACTCTTGCTTTCCCCGAAGCCACACTTTTTTTCCCTTTTACTCAACATTTAATCCCCTTGGCTCTTTGTTGCCACACTGCTTCAGAAGAAAAATCTGATTATGCTAAGAATATAAATACTGAAAAACAAATGTTCTAAGCCGAATTTAACTCACTTTTTTAATGCTCACTTTGGAATGATCTGTTTGTGCCCTAAAATAAATCCTCTCTGACATTTGATTCTCATTTAATATTCACCTTGGTTGAAGCTTCTGGGTCTCTGTCTTCCTCCAACCTCCCTCCCTTCAAGTCTTCGTTGCCCAGCAACCTCAAACAGCTGGTTGTCCAAACCGGAAAAGTAAATGGGATTAACACTGGAGGAAACTAATTGAAGGAAGCATTAGTGTGCTCCCAATCAGAATTCTTTCAATACTAGCTGATTAAGTTGCGTTTTGCTGTCCTCAGTAAGAATGCGGACTGTGGAGTGTATAGGTGGAAGAACTGTCACAGACTTGAAGACACAGAGCAGTGGTGACAGCAGTTACTTACTATATAATAGCACTTAACAAGCCATAGTCCTCTACCTGCAAAAAGGCGTAAAATTATATTATAAGTCTTTTGCCCACTCTTCCTCTCATTTCTGTATTCATGCATGAATTCATACATTCATTCACTCACTCCCTTATGCAATCCAGTTAAGTATTCATTGAGAGACAGCAGGCGATTACAGAAATTCTATGGACTCTTGGGTGAACATGACATTGGTTTCAATCCTAACTCTACCACTTTCTAGCTAACAATGAACTAATTTTCTTAAACTGTCTAGGTCTTCATTTCAACACTGGTAAAATCAAGTTATCAAAACCTACCTCAAAGAGATATTGTGAGGATTAAGTAAGATAGAACATGCAAAACAAGCACCATAGTGATTTGGCCAGGTTAGACCGTCCATTAATTCACTTTCCCATCTACTACATGACATTGGAATGTGGGAGAAAAATGGGAAGTGTATTAGCTAGTTTGTGGCTATATTTCAAGCATAAAGTTAAGACAAGAATGGAATTTTAACAGTAGTAATTAAGAGGACTGGATAGATATGAGACTTTTTTTAATGAATAGAATAAGGTGAATGATACACATCAGTAGAAATTGTCAAAGGAACCTTCAATGTTTTGAGACTGGATAATCTCAGAAAATCTCAGAAAATGGTTGTGTCATTAAGGAACTAGCAACCAAGGAAGGGAGGTTAGTCTGTCAAACAATTTAGGTTTAAGTACTAGAGGCAGAGCTGCCCCTGGGGTAGAACAATGGAGGGCATCACCTTAACTTCTATTTTCCTCATTTCCACTCTGCTCTCGGACACAGCTAGAACAATGGAGAAGGAAGGGATAGGTGAAGAAACAGGTGCATTCAGCTGGAGTTAAAAGAACCTAGGCTGCTTACATGAGCTAGAATTCTGACATCCAAAGATCTAGCATCAGCCTTTTAAACCACTTTCAACATTTCTTTTCCTCAGAGGGGGGGAAAAAATTACAACTGCTTTCTAGACCAAATCATATTGGCCATATATAGCCCCTAGAACTTCTGTGTGCTGGGAAATTTCCCTCAGGGGATGGGGCTCCAGAATGTCTGTAGACAGGAAGCACCCACTCAGAACCTACGTTCTCATATGCTCTGATGGTCAGACAAGTGGATTCGGGGACTGGATAAGGAACCATGAAGGCCAGACTAGTCCAATCCAGAGCTCTAAAGTTTAGACAAGTCCTTTTAGGGACATGTATTCTGAGTGAGGCACAAACGCTGACATGTAGGATGGAATGATACAGCTCTGAATAAGCCCAGCATGGTTGTTGTTTATTATCACTTATAAAAGTGATCATAAAAACTGCTTCTTTTTGAAAATGGTCATCCGATGTGCTACAAAGTGTTAATAAAAATTAAAGAGGTAGTTAATAGGAAAAGGATAACTTGAAGTATAAAGATAGGATACAAATGAGACTGGAAAGAAAAGCAAAAACCTGTGCAATGATTTTGCCATTTGCTAATTTGGAGATGCTTGAAGGACTTCTGAAAAAGTGATAAGGTGTGCAGGAGTGACTGCCTGGCAATTTCATTCCTCAGGATGAGTGATGCTTTTTGCAATTCTTCTTCTCTTATTTACCCTTCAAAAATGCCCTTGTTAAGTCTATCCACTTTTGATCTGAATAATAATATAAAAAGTTCCATGAGGGAGGGGGTAGTGATAATATGCAACATAGATTTCAAGAAGTCTGACCGATTTCAAGATCTGCCCTTGTAGTAGGATGTCCTGTTACCGTCTCCTTCCCTTTTTCTCTTTTTTGAAAAACTACATCCTTCCAAATGTTTTCTTGTATAAGTTAAAAAAAAAAAAGTGAACTCCTCTCCAATACAGTAAGAAGCAAGATTTGTTACCCGTATTCTTTTTCTTTCACCGGAGACAAAGGCCATCTTTGTAATCTGGCCCTGCTGGAGATTATATATTTCTTCCACTCTGAATCAGTCACTAGAAAAGTAGAAAAGTTTAAAAAAAAAAAAAAAAAAAAAGGAGGCAGAAAATAGGGATGTTTAAACTATACAGAATAAATAAATTATTCAGTGATATTAACCTCTCAACTACCTGCAAACCTTTCTTTGTAGCTCAAATCGTGAGCTGGCCTTGTGAGAGAAATGGTGTTTATCATTTATTTAATACACATGGCTGCAGCCTAAGGAAGAAAAGTTTAAAAGTAATGTCAACAGGCAAAGGATCACACTAGGAGTCATCGAACTCACCTTGCATTTCTCCCTGAGGCAGAGCTGACGTGAATTCATTCAGGGCCATTCTATTATTCATGCAAAGAACTGTCTATCACAAATGCAATATGAAAAGGAGGTGCGCCCCATGTGAGGCATGAAATATCATCTCTAATAACTGGCAGTTTAATTCCAAGATTTCGAGCCTGCTCATTTAAAAGTACCTGAAGCAAAGTTCTAAAGCACAGAATGATAAAGGAAATCATTGTTGTTATATTTTAAGAAACCATGTCTTATGTCTGCCAGAAAATACCAGAAATTGGGTTAAAAGGAAGATATGAAAAATAATGCAAAAATCAACAGTGGAATGTCATGGCAGCCAGCGCCTCAGAGTAAAAACTTTTCATAACTCTGGAACACATTCACTATATAGTCTTTGAATTATCTTGGAAAACTGGTCTTATTCCTCTCTAAACACAGAGCAACTGGCAAAGAAATCAAAAAATTTACAGCAGAATCTAGAATTTACAGGAGAACCTAGACCTTGAAGCATAGTCATTTTTACCTGCTGATAGACTAACAGCATTGCTGACTCATATATCTAGCAAGGACCATAGGAAATCACCCACTATAATAAACCTTTACTAGTGGTTAAGGAACTGAGACCCAGTGGCAGACATAAAGCCAGAACTGCAGACTCAAAATAACCTGGTATTCTTTCTATCAAACTCCATAAAGTTTTAAAACGATACTAAAAATAACATGATGTGAATAGTGTTTAAATGTCCACTTTTTAAATGTTCTCAAACCCCTTTACGTCTATAATGCTGTATGCCCTGCTTAATGGATACCTCTTATTTTTGCATTAAAGAAGGAGGATAACTGTCTAATCCTCCTGAATTAGATTGTTGTGGTGGTTTGGGGGACAATACGTAGTTTATGGGGTTCCTAGGGTCAAGGTTCTATAGGAAAACTAAAATTAGAACAATGGATAGAGATGATAATAGAAAAGGAAGCCAAAGCCCACTCAGCCAAGGGAGTTAAAAATAGGTGGTCAAACAGAAACCAGGGTTATGGACCCAGAACTTCCTCTCCCAGGGAGACAAGTGCAAGAAGAACAGCAGATATAATCAGGATCCCGTCTGGGGAACGGCCTGGAGCAGATGCTGTCTATGAATTGTCTGTATGTGCCAGCTGTGGCAGGGTGAGTGGGTGGGCTGATTATGATTAAATACAGGATTCAGACAGGCTCACACATATGGGAAAGGTTAAGCTGGTTTGCTTGCTATATTTCTGGTCTAGCCCCAAATTTTCTCCAGCTGGACACTTCTAGAATAGTGAGAAAGCATAAGCAACAACCAGAACCTCAGCCCACCCACTACTAATGAGGCTTGGCTTTCTTCTTAGAGTCAACTAGACCCCAAGAGTACCTCTGACCACTTCCAATAGGATGTGGAAGTCATTGAAGTTAGGGATTTGCAGGTGAAGAAAATGAGAGTATGGGAAGAAAAGTAGCAGAGATTGAGTGAGACAAGACAGATGTTAGCTATATGTAAACACCAAAGTCTCCAAATGAAATCAAAGAACAATTCAACCTATTAACTAGCCTTTACCTACAGTCCACAATGCCAAAGAGCTGACTCTTGTGATGTCACAGCCCTCATGGGTGTTTAAATTTAGTGATTCAGGACAGGGCATGTGCTAGAATGAAAACACACACACACATACACACATATTTCCTCCCACCAATTTTGCTCAGTGTGTCTGTGAAACAACTACACTCTGGGTCCTGCCACTTTGGGGTGTAGAGGGCTTCGGAATGTAGGACCAAAAAAAAAAAAAAAAAAAGAGTAAGGTAGAATATGGAGCACTGCCGCTCCTCAAAGGAGAGAAAGGAAACTGTTATGGAGGACTTCCTCTCAATTTGGCCTCTGAGAAACCAGGACTAAAATTCACTCTGGGCTCTAGCAATTTCAGATCCTGTTATGTTCAACAGCAGGGAACCATGGTGAATAAACAGAGAGGGTAGGACAGCAAGGATTTGAAAAGGGCTGAGGAAAACAAGGTAGAGGGAGCAGAATGGACAGAGAAATAGCTTAAACCAAGGACTTAGATCACATAAAAGGTGTAGTTTTGGGTGTAGTGCCCAAAAGCACTAATATGAGTCCACCCAGAAACAAAAAAGACGTGGCTGGAAACTTGGAGCTGATTTGGGAAATAATGGGATAGGAAAGATATGGACAAGAATCCATAACATCATCTACCTTGAAAGTTGCCAGGAAGCATCTAACAGAGTGTCTGTCACATAATAGATTGTCAAACCATGTTAGCACCTCTCCTTTCCATAAAATTTCCTTGAGTATTCTTGGTGATGGGTGGGTCATGACAAGAAAGGTTTCTGGGTAGTTGATAATATTAACAGTGATTGCTATTTCAAAATTAGCCAATGCCCAGCTTTTAGGAAGAACATAGACATACACATGCACACATGTATTCTTTATGTTTAAAGAGCAGGGCACTAAGCATATTATTATAATGTAATTTATAGTAACAAGGATAGAATAACTCTTCCATGGCAGGCAGTATGGTATTACAATGGAGAAAGGATAAGGTCTAGTGTTAGAGCTGAATTAAACCATGAATCACCTCCTCATGTGTTCTGCAACTGGCATAGACTTCTATGTGTTTTAATTCCCTTGTTTGTAAAATGGGGATAAAAAATACCTATATCATAGTATTGTCAAATTTAAGGAAATCATAAATGCAATGTACTAACAGTGACTGCTAATAAAAACATTAATTTCATTTTCACTTTCTCAGTCTGCTTATACATATATGTTATATATATATATACATATATATGTATATATCTATTATGTCACTATATATATAGTGACATAATCATAAGTGCACTTTACAAGGCTTTTGCATCTCCTATTCACAGAAAATGCCAGGCAACCTTTAAACAAATCCCGTCTCTGCAACACACAAATTGTTAGTATCATTTCTTCTCATTAGACAACCACTACCATGGTTTTTGAGGTTGGATGCCAATGGATTCTGTTAATGTTTCCTTTGCCTATTTTGCTTATAGTCGGTCAATTGCATTTAGCATATGTAGCCTGACTCATTCTCACTCACATATGCAAACTTCACTACCCTCCCCAATAGATCTAAATTACAACTTCAGTGCTGGTGTATAAAGTGCATCTATAGGAGAACCTGCCCTCTATTAGAAATTAGGTATAGTCAGCTAATAAATGATTTCCCCTTCTTCATAGGCAAATCGACTTGCAGGGACACTGGAACATCTTCAAACCTCCTGACTGACATAGATGATCCAGGGTGAGATGGTGGAACACTATGGGAACTCAGTTATGCAGAGCTGGGGAGGCAGAGATGGAAGAGATGAGACAGGAAATGAAGGTCACTTCTCTACTTACTCCTCTGCCCCTGCTTTCCCTACAACTTCTTTATCTTCATAACAGTCCCAATTACCTAATTTCTCATCCCATTTTCTTTTCACACATCTTACCCTCCCTCCCCGATTCTCTGATTTCTTTTCAAATTTGCTTAGTTTTATATTTCTATTTCTCTATCAATCCAGATTTTGTATTATATATTTACTGAGCCTATAAACAGCACTCATGCCCCAGAGAAACATCCTGAAAAATTAAATACATTGTATTCAACTTATTTTGAAATTAATATGACAGCAAGTGAACCAGAATTTCATTTCTTTATATACTGGGTAATGAACCTACATTTTGGCAGACATGAAAGCTTCTTTCAACACTTTCCCCTCCTTCTTTTAAAGGCTTTTTAAAAAGTAGCTTTATGGGCAAGTTTCAGTAGGGGGGTGAGCATGGAATTTTGATACTACAAACCTTCCCTTTTCTCTCAAATCTCAAGCTTCCCTTCTTTTGCTGAGCATCTAAAACAAGCAGGCGGATGTTTTTCCTCTTTTATTTTTTAATTGCTTATGTTGATGTGCAAGACAACATTTTCAATGAGATGCAAAAGGAGTTGCCCACACAGTAATAATGGGGGCTTTGTGGGCTGCTCAGCATGTGCTATGTTTCTCTGAAGCCTTTAGGTCCTTATCCCCAGCTCTACAAAGGGGTCAGTACATTTCAGCTTCCCTCCCTCCCATACCAAAGAGATGCTCTGACTGTGAGAAAAACAGCAGGTAGAATAGCCAATAACCCTTCCCCCACTATGTATATCACTTCTTTTCCATGGACAGTCAATTATTACATTTTAATCAGTTGTACTTTATGAGGATTTAATGCAATGCTGCCATGATATGGTAAACCAGAGCTGACTAAAAGAGCTATTTCACTCAAAGATTTTTGCTATTCAATTAGCTTTTCCTCTTAGTATATCATGATAGCTACCGTGATTAGAAAAAATAACATTCACTAATTTACACCTGAATGACATATAAAAGGTTGCTAAGTGCTTTGGAAGTATAACAGGATCATTTTTGATGTGGGAAGTAGTATATTTTCTGTCTAAGGACAGAATTCTGGCCAAAGTCTACAGAGAATGAACAAATAGAAATTACCAAACTTGATTAAGTGTTATTCTAAAGGTCAACTATTCATTTAGTATTTAGGTAAAGATTTTCGTTCTCTATATGATTATTAGTACTTTTGACAGCTTTTATTCAACATAGGCAGCACAGACTGTTGATATCTATCCTTTCTGAGGTCTTCTTCACATAAATTGTAAGTGTCAAACCCAGGAAATCTCTATGAACATTAATGCTATGGGAGAGGAGTGCAGATGTTGTCTGGGTAACAGACTTGAGCACTGCAAGTACTAGAGACTTCTGTGGGCCTATTTTCTTAAGGCAGGACAAAAGAGGGTCCCCCTTCAGAAGGGTTAGCTCACTCTTAAGGCATTAAAATTGGAAATGAAGGGTGAAACTAAGGGCACATTTTCCCTTAGTATTCCCTAGAAGACTCAAGGCAATGGTACTTCCACAAACTAGAGTGTAAACAATGATATACAAACTTAAAAGATCCTCAGCCTCACAGGGTGAGTAAGGAAGGTCATGTTCTGGCAGGCTCAGATATTGCTGAGACCTTGAGAAAAAAAGGAATTCACCCAAATTTATAGCATGATAGGGGAAGTCAAGTGGCAAGTTCTTGGCTTGGCCTGCTATTTTTAAGAGGCTTTTAAAATTCCAATCTGACATTTAGGTCTTTAATCCATTTTGAATTTATTTTTGTGTAGGGTGTAAGAAAGTGGTCCAGTTTCATTCTTCTGCATGTGGCTGTCCAGTTCTCCCAACACCATTTGTTGAAGTGACTGTCTTTTTCCCATTGGATATTCTTTCCAGCTTTGTCAAAGATTAATTGACCATATAATTGTGGGTTTATTTCTGGGTTTTCTATTCTGTTCTACAGATCTATATGTCTACTTATATGCCAGTACCATACTATTTTATAGTAGTATTATTTATAATAGCTAAATTATGAAACAGCCCAAGTGTCTATTGATAGATGAATGGATAAAGAAGATATGGTGTGTATATATACAATGGAATATTATTCAGCCATAAAACCAAATGAAATCTTGTCATTTGCAATAACATGGATGGAGCTAGAGAGTATAATGTTAAGTGAAATAATTCAGTCAAAGAACAACAAATACAATATGATTTCACTCGTATGTGGAATTTGAGAAATAAACAAAGCAGCAAAGTAAAAAAGAGAAACAAGCCAAGAAACAGGCTCTTAACTATTGAGAATAAACAGATATTACCAGAGGGGAGGTGGGGTGGGTGGGTGAGTGAAAACAGGTGATGGGGATTAAGGAGTACACGTGTTGTGATGAGCATTGGGTAACGTATGGAATTGTTTAATCCCTATATTGTATGCCTAAAACTAATATAACACTATATATTAACTATACTGAAATTAAAATAACAATTTTAAAAAGAATCCAATCTGAGATTTTTTATGAAAATTTCTCACAAAGCAAATGGAAAGTCTTTATACTAAATTACTATTCTTGCTGCACTTATGAAAATGAACAGGCCAAATCTCATGAGATAAAGAATAATTTTTCCTTGGGATTGTTTTTGATCAAAAGAAAGGTGACTGGGATGCCTAGGTGGCTTAATCGGTAAAGTGGCTGCCTTCGGCTCAGGGATCGAGTCCCACATCAGGCTTCTTGCTCAGTGGGGAGACTGCCTCTCTCCCTCCCTCTGCCTGCCACTCTGCCTGCTTGTGTTCTCTCTCACTCTCTCTCTCTAATAGATAAATAAAATCTTAAAAAAAAAAAAAAAGAAGGGTGACTACAGAGAGAAATGTTGTGTTTGATGGAAAACTATCCATCATCACTAGAACACTTTTCTGGGTTATCAGAGTCCATCCAGCCCTGTTCAATGACTTTTGAGATATTTTGCAACTCTGTAAATTGTAGGTAACTGATAGATATGCAAACTTTGTCTCATCTGGTAGAGACCTCAATTACTTCTTCAACAGTACAAAAAAGATCACTTTTGGTACTTAGATATAAATTGGACTAGATTTTGTTCCTTTGACATTAATAATAGAATTACCAAATTTTTAATTCTTTCAGTTTCCTTCAATATCTACCTACAATCCTCCAAGCCAACTTTAGTTTTTCTCCCTCCTTCCTAACTTTGCATCACCAAGACCTAAATTCTAACTGTCAGATCCCTTGGCTGCCTTGAAGTTGGCCCTGCTAATCAAGATCTAAAGAAGTCCTGCAAGTAGAAGCCAGGCGATTTGGCATAAGACCTGAAAGACCACAGAAGACCATGCATGAGCCAAAATCTTCCTTGAAAAGAAATTTTGGCAAAATACTTGGGTCATACATGCCCCCATATAAGAATGTGGCTAACATCATCAAGACCAACAATATCCCAGCTTGAGAATTTCAAGAAAATCAATAATGGTGCCATATAACCAAAACATTTTCCTTCAAGGTTCTTACCTTCAAGGATACACTTCTGTTTCTTTACTCTAGTATAACTTTTTATATTAATATTTTCTCCTTTTTCATTTCAGGCATCCCTCTTTTTAAATACATCATCTCTAGGACTCTAAAATCACTGCCTTTTGCCGCCAACTCTCAAAAGATGGTTGAAATGATGTCAACAAGAGTCCTTGAGAAACTATTTCTTAAACCCCCCTTTGCTCCATTTAGGATACTTATTATCTCACACAGCCACAAAAAAAAAACAAAAAAAACTTCTTAAACAAAAAGTGGAGACTGACAATTTTGATTTACCTGTGCCCTGTGTTCCCCAAAATCAAAGATGGTTAAGAAATTCCTTCACCCTGGGGCGCCTGGGTGGCTCAGTGGGTTAAGCCGCTGCCTTCAGCTCAGGTCATGATCTCAGGGTCCTGGGATCGAGTCCCGCATTGGGCTCTCTGCTCAGCGGAGAGCTTGCTTCCCTTCCTCTCTCTCTGCCTGCCTCTCTTGTGATTTCTCTCTGTCAAATAAATAAAATAAATCTTTAAAAAAAAAAAAAGAAAGAAAGAAAAAAACGAAATTCCTTCACCCTCTGTTTATCTAAAAATAGCTAACTGCCAATGACTACCCTGCATTCTAATATTCCCATATAAGACTATCCTTCCTCAAAATTCCCAAAGACTTGCGGATGATTCCCGTTTACCTACTTCTATAAAACCGTAGGCCCACATCCTTTTCTTTGAGATACTCCTCATTAATGCATATTTCTCCTACTGCAATAGCCTGAATAAAATCTGAAAATCTTCTCCTACTTCATCTAGTGCATGTTGTCTTCCAGAACAGGGCCAAGATTACACAGGTTAATGCATTTGGGCTGGGTTACACAGGTGCATGCATCTGTCAAAAAATCATGAAATGATGCAATGCAAGTTTGTGTAGTTCATTAAAAATAAATGTTACCTCAAGAGATAAAAGGAGGAATGTAAATTAGCAATGAACCATAGTTAATATTATGCATGCTTAGTTGTTTTGGGGTGAGGCAAATGAATGTCTGCAACTTACTGAGAAATATACTCAAAAAAGGAAATGGATTGATTATGCATCGTTAGATGGATTGCTAAATAGTTTGTGATTAAGCAAATACAGTAAAAGGTTAAGTACTAAATGTAAGCGGTGAGTTTATTATTGTACACATCAAACTTTATAATGAAATATTGAATTCTTTTCCTCTAAGATTAGAAAGAAGGCAAGGATATCCTCTCACTACTTCTGTTCAAATTTGTACTACGGGTTTTAGTGCAATAAGGAAAGAAAAGAAATAAAAGGCATAAAGATTGGAATAAAGAAAATAAAACTGTTTCAATTTTCAGATGATAGGACCCATTTATGTAGAAAATCCTAAAGAATCTACAAAGCACTTGATAGCACTGGTTAATGAACTTGGGCACTTGGATAGAAGGTCAATATATGAATATTAATTATACTTTTATATACTTTTATATACCAGCACAAATACTAAAAAGTAAAATTTTAAAAATAACATTTACAACAGTAACAACAAAATCAAATACCTAGGAATAAATGTAAAGAAAGATACTCGAGATCTTGACTTTCTTTTTTTTTTTTTTTTTAAGATTTTATTTATTTGGTATATAGAGAGAGATCACAAGTAGATAGAGAGGCAAGTAGAGAGAGAGGGGAGAAGCAGGCTCCCTGCTGAGCAGAGAGCCCCATGTGGGGCTCGATCCCAGGACCCTGAGATCATGACCCGAGCCGAAGGCAGAGGCTTAACCCACTGAGCCACTCAGGCGCCCCAGATCTTGACTTTCTAAACTATGAAACATTTCTGAGAAAAATAAAGATCTAAATGAATTAATCTATACCATGTTCTTGAATTAGAAGACTCAACTTTTATAACGTCAAGTCTCCTCAACCTGATTCATATATTCAACTAAATTTCAAGTAACCTCAGATTTATGATAGTAAAAATAAAATAAAAAATTAAAATATATGTCAGATATTCAAATTCTAAAAATATTCAGACTTTTAAAGAAAACAGAGATAGTTTTTACTTAATAAGAATTCATCTAATTTGCTGATGTTGCAAAGTATCACTAAAAGAAGGCATTTTATTTGAAAGAGCGTGAAATTAGTGGAGTAACTCAGATTTCAGTGTCATCTGTGTCCATTTATCTAGTCACTGACCTTAGACTTATTACTGAACCTTTACTTATTAGATATTCAATTGGTAGGCCTTTGTTAAACCCAGAAAAACCTTACTAAAAACTGAAAACAAGTCAATTAAAAAACATTTATATACTTATAAAAAATAGAGGAAGTAGGATCAAAAATATGAATGTGAAAATAAAATATTCATTAATGTAAAGTAAGTATGATTTAACTTATTATATATTGATAAACAAATTTAATCTGTAATAAGATGCACTTTGTTTTTAAGAATCGATAAAGATGTTTTAGCTCTTTTACCTTAAATGGAGCTCTACTTTTTTTAAAGATTTTATTTATTTATTTGACAGAGAGAGAGAGATCACAAGTAGGCAGAGAAGCAGAGAGAGAGGGGAAGCAGGCTCCCCAGTGAGCAGAGAGCCCAATGCGGGGCTCCATTCCAGGACCCTGAGACCATGACCTGAGCCAAGGCAGAAGCCTAACCCACTGAGCTACCCAGACACCCCTCAAGCTCTATTTTTAACTGTAAATTTTTTTTCAATAATAAGCAACATTTTAATTTATGTTATAAATCAAATTTATTTATGCTTGGATAGATCTCAGCTGGTGCACTGACAATATCATTAATATGAACACTCCTGAATATGCAAGTACCCCTATTTGAAAGACAAATTATTTTTACATATGTGCCCTAGTGCCTATACACAAACACATAAATTTATAAGATTAAGAAATAGGCCTATGTTGTTTGAATCAACTAACAATAATTTTTTAATTAAGGCATAAATAATAAAAACATTTTACAGAAAGCTTTTAAAAACAAATATAAAATGGCTGATACTTAAAGAAATTTGACTGGAGTCTATAGTTTACAACTTAATGTATGTCAAAAATGCCAAATAATTTTGCTTAAAATACAAACACAAATTTAGTTTGTATGAATAGCCACATAACATCTAGATTAATGGCAAAATTAAACAGTGACTTTCTAATCAATGTCTCTAATGAAATGAAGGGGGAAAAAAAGAGTAAATATTCACCACCAGTAAAAGGATAGAGTGGACAACCTTGAGACATAAATATTTTTATATGAAACCTAAAATTCTGTTATGAAATGGCTTAACATAATTCCTAACCTCACCATCAACCCACAAATGTAGTACTAAGACAAGAAGGTTAAAAGAAAACATTAAAAAAAAAAATCTAAGACTTATTCACTAATTTCGTGCAACATGGGAAGAAGCAGTTCTGGCCAGAAGGTACATAGGTGGTCCTGATGTGAGTAAAGGAATGACCTTTAAGAATGAAAGTTCCCAGCATTACAATGAAATGGGTTTAACTTCTTGCCATTTTGAAAAATCACATCCACAAGAATTCAGATGCAACCCTGGCTGATGAAGTTAGACATTTAATGGATATCAGAAGAAGGAGCTGAACCCAGCTCCACCACTCATAACTGAACTACCCCTCCTCTTCTTCTACCTCTATCCTCTTAATACTCCTTCTTACATCACAGAATAAATAGAAGGCAATACCTAGTTTGCTGGGTATGTACAGAGGAAGGTAAAATGGAATGAATAAATGACAAACTAAATAAATAGAGAAAAATGACAAAATGAAATAAACCACACAATATCAGAAATAAATGGAAGGTTTAGGGCAGTGATTCCCACACGTTGCTGCATTTTAGAATAATTCTCATGCCTAGGCCATATCACATACTAATTAATTCAGAACTTCAATTATTAGTATTCTTTAAACCTCGTAGTTTACTTCAGTGTGCAATGAAGTTTGACCAGTGCCTCTCAAACATTAATGTGCATAATGATCACCTGGGGATCTTGTTAAAATGCAGCTTCTGTTTCAGTAGATCCTGGGTGGGGTCTTTGATTCTGCATTTCTAATAAGCCTCTAGATGATACCAATGTCTCTGGTGTGAAGACCACACTGTAGGTAACAAGAATCTAAATAGAACTGATGATGTAAAGTTAAGAAAAAATTAAAGGAGAAAAGCATGGAAATTATGCAAATATATTTTTAAAAAAATTTAAAAAAGATAAGCAAACAAAGAAAGATAGCGAACATAAAATCAAAGACAGGTAAAAAAAAATCCAGTTGGAAAAAATACAATCAAAGAAAAAGTAGCAAAATCTGAAAAGTTGTTATGTGCTCTAGGACTTAATAAGAACTTGAAAGAATTAAAAAATCAGCTCAAAATTAAGATAATAGGACAAAAGATTAAAAAAAAAATAAAAAAGGAGAATACCAAGCTAAGTAGAAAAGATAGAGAACCAAATTGCTATCAGATTATTGGAAAGCTTGGAAAAAATAACAGATTACAGTTGTTAAATAACCAGAGCATACCACCAAAAACCAGTCAAAACATTAAAACAAATATCAAGAAAATGATGGATCTAAGGAATATAGATAATTCAATATGGATAATTGGTATTTTCTAATTAAATAATAAAATAAGTGCATCAAAAAAATATTCAGAGACCTATGAGAAACATTCTTTTTTTTTTTAAGATTTTATTTATTTATTTGACAGAGAGAGATCACAAGTAGATAGAGAGGCAGGCAGAGAGAGAGAGAGGGAAGCAGGCTCCCTGCTGAGCAGAGAGCCCGATGCGGGACTCGATCCCAGGACCCTGAGATCATGACCTGAGCCGAAGGCAGCGGCTTAACCCACTGAGCCACCCAGGCGCCCGAGAAACATTCTTTTTAATGGGGGGGGGGGGGGGAAGTGAATCGATAGCCTGAAAGGGTATATCATACATCTAAATGTAAAACAGTTAAAGTTAAAATATATCCTCAATAGGTTATTTAATTTTAGGAATTAAGGAAAAAAATGAAGTTACTTCTAAGTACAAAGAGAAACAGCAGCACCCAGACTATTCCATAATATCCTTCATGACAAAAGACAATGGAAGAGGGTCTATGAAGTCCTAAGGAAAACAAAGGGTCACACCAAGAATATTTTAAGTGGCTAATCTTACTAAAGTACAAATGCAACAGGGAGATATACTTGAACATGGAAAAGTTCAGAGAATACACAGGAACACTTCATGGAAAAAAAAAAAAAAAAGATTTAGGGATGATATGGAGACAACTAAGGCATAAAGCAAAATGAGAGAGCCAGAAATGGAGAAAGCCATGTTAAAGTTACTAGAGCTGGTTCCACTTCTGGCATGACACAGAGAAGAGCTTTGTTGATCTGCTTCCCAGTGAGACTGGAGAAAATTATTTTAAAACAGCAGTTTAAACTTCTGGAGTCGTTTTAAGTGCAGGCAAAAAATGAGGAAACTTTTATTCAAGAAAATCTATTAAAACTTGATAAGGACAGCAAGAGTCTGGGTATTTGAACCATGAACTGTTCCCTCTGTTTTCTATTCCAGGCAGCAAGACAAAAACTCTAGTCTAGACTTGGTATAGCCAAGAACACAAGCTCCCAAATAGAGGGGTCTCTTTCTGGGTGTTGGGGAAAACATCAGGATTTCTCACTCTGAACCAACTATCTGTTGCTAACGGCAAGTTCTGGGTGAATGTGGATGAGAACCTGGGGTTTCCTTCTTCTGCCTAGCCCCAACTTGGGAGATAGGCTCTGTCTTGAACATGGTGCAGTTGAGAATGTTGGGGCCCCAATTGTCCTCACCCCAACTTGTAAGGCAATAGTTCCTTGCTGGGAGTGCCAGGTTAAAGGACTTAAAGCTACTGCCCACCCCAACACACACTCAGCATCAAAAACAGGATCATCACCTAAAAGAAGCACACCATTGAGATTTTGTCCAGGAGACAAATAGCCCTGAAACAGATAGAACTTAATCTCATCCTAAAAACAAAAAACAAAAAACCTGACTTAATTTGCAACAGAGTATGAAGTTTAATTTTTCGGGGGCCTTGGGAGAAAAAATATTATGGTGAAAGGCAATTGGAAAGAAATTAGATTCATTGGAAATATAAGCTAAACAGGCTGGATGGTTTGACAGAAAGAATGGGGAAAAGAGATAGCTGAGAGGAGCCCTCCAGGGGTCAGAACCAATCTCATATACTGACCTCAGAAATTAACCCCTCAAAGGACCACACATTTGATTGGCTTAATTTGTAAAACAAATTTATTCCATATGACATTAATGAAAACATTAGGAAAAACAGCCAGCAATTGGTGAAGCTTCACAACTGCACATATTCAGGAATTGAGACAGTGATGAGAAGCCCTATCAAAACCACTGTCACCTCAGAGTGACTGTGGTCACACCTATGGCCGACCCACTAAAGAGTAATATCAGAGAGATATAGGCCTCACTAAAATAATCCAGCCAGTTACTGAATGAGTAAGCAAGCAAGTAACAATAGCAATAGTTACTAATTAATAGTTAATTGGTTAATTCTAAAAAAAGAATTAAGAAAAATGAGCCTGAGAGAAAGATGAGACTGAATTTAGAACATAAAAATACATATAACTGGAATGCCAAAAGGAGAGGAGAGAGAGATAAGAACAGACAAAATATTTGAAAAATAACTGCTGAGTGAAATAAGTCAAGCAGAGAGAGTCAGTTACCATATGGTTTCACTTACTTGTGGAGCATAAGGAATAACATGGAGGACAATGGGAGAAAGAGAGGAGAAGGGAGTTGGGGAAAATAGGAGGGGAAGACAAACTATGAGAGACTGTGGACCTTGAGAAAAAAACTGAGGGTTTTGGAGGGGAGGGAAGTGGGGGACTGGGTGAGCCTGGTGAGTATTAAGGCAGGCACATATTGCATGGAGCACTGGGAGTAGTGCATAAACAATGAATATTGGAACACTGAAAAAAATAAATTTTAAAAAATGGTTGACAATTTCCCAAATTTAATAATAATTAGTTAATAGTTCCCCCTTAGTGGAAGACTAGTACTCAGAGTGGCTGCAATATATTATCTAAAATGTTTAGCCACAAACAAAAAAATTAGAAGGCCTACAAAGAAATAAGGAAGTATGATGCACAGATTAAAAAATGAAAAAAAAAAACAAAAACACTAGAAACTACATGTAAGAGTAACCAGATGCCATGTTTAACATATAAGATTTAAAATTAGTCATAATAAATATGTTCAAAGAACTAAAAGAAACTATGATTGAAGTAAAAGAAAGTATGAAGACAACTTCACACCAAGTAGAAAATATCAATAGATAGGAGTTACTAAAAAAACAAACAAACAAAAAACTATAAACTACAATAACTGGTATTGAATTTTACTACAGCAGTTTCATGGTAGATTTGAAATGGTAGAAAATTAGTTCACTTGAAGATAAATCCACAGAGATTATATAATCCAAAGAAGAGAAAGGGGAAAAAAAGAATCAAGAAAAATGAACAAAGCGTCAGAGAAATGTGGGACTCAAGAACATAAATATACATGTAATAGGAATGTCAGAAGGAGAGGAGAAAGAAAAAAAAAAGCATACAAAATATTCAAAGAAATAATGGCTGAAGTTTCCCCAAATTTGCTAAAAACCATTAATCTACATAATCAGAAAGCTCAAGGAATTCCAAATAGGATAAACACAAGGAGATCCATAAATAGGCCCGTTGTAATAAAAATGTTGAAACAGCAGAGAAAAAGGACTCAAAAATTGCATAAAAACCCAAAAGATTAACAACTTTCGTCAGAGCAATGGAGTCCATGGACAGTGGCTTAACATGTTCTAAGTTCTCAAAGAAAACACTGTCAACCAAAAATCTTACATGGATTAAAAAAAGTTATCATGCAGAAAGGAAAGTGAAATAAATGCATTCTTACATCAAAAAAATAACAACTGAAAAAATTCGTTGCTAGCCAACAACATATAAGATAAACTTGTTCTTGTATCTTGAAAATAATTTCTTCTGGCTGAAAGCAAGTGATTCCAAACAGTACTGTGAATCCAAATGAAAAAGCAAAGAGACTGGTAAGAGTGACCACATAATTATAGAAGATAGTATAAATGCATATTTTTCTCATATCTGATTTAGAAAGCAGCTGTATAAAACAATATGGATATAATGTATCACTAGGCCCATAACACGTAGAAATATATTTGCCAATAACAGCATAAAAGATATGGGAACAAAACTATTCTGAGCTAAGGAAACAACTCCAGATGGTAACTTAATTCCACAGAATAAATAAGGAGAACCAGAAATGCTAAATAAGAAGTTAATGCAACAAAAGCTATAAATACATACTTGTTCTCCATTCTTCCCGTTTCTTTAAGAGACACTAAATTATATGTAGAAATAATGATAGTAATGACTTTTTGTATTTTTAACATTTAGAGATACAGTACATATACAATTAATGCCACAAAAAGTGAGAAAAGGAATAGATCTATATAGGCGTAATATTTCTATAGCTTTCTAGAATTAAGATAGTGTAAATCTAAAGCTGATTCTGAAAAGCTAAGAGGTATATAATAAGTACTAAAGCAATCACTAAGGAAATAACTCAAAAATATACTGGAAAAAATCACTTTCAAAATTAAAATGCTGAGGTGCCTGGGTGGCTCAGTTGGTTGAGCATCAATTACAACATTAAATGTGAATGGATTAAACAATCTGTTTGAAAGGCAGAGACTATCAGACATGATTTAGGAGAAGAAAAAATGGCCCAACTATATGTTGTCTACAGAAGAAACAGTTTAGATTCAGAAGTACAGATTAAAATAGAAGGATGGAAAAAGATACTATCAAGCAAAGAGCAACCATAAGAAAGAGGGCATGGATATGATAATATTATAAAGAGCACATTTTAAAACAAAAAATGTCAAGACAAATAAAGAAGGACATTTTTATAACGATAAAAGGGTCAATAAATCAAAAAGATGTAACAATTATAAATGTTCATGTACCTAATAGCAAAGCACAAAACTATACAAAGCAAAACTGCAACTCTACAAATAGAAAAGTGACCACTTTATACAGGGTAGGAGGTGTGGAGAAGTGAATCTGAGGCAATATATGGAAAGATAAACTGCAAGGGTTAGGAGCCTCAGTAAGCCAGCCCTAGAAATTGATACAGCAGTGGAGTACAAGATCAGACTTTTACAAGTCTGCTCTGGTGAGGGACATCCCTGCTTGAAAAGTGCTCAGGTGGTGAAGCAGACCAGAATCCAAGGTGGATCATTGTGGTCTCAGGATCCTCTGAGTCATGGGAAGACTTGGGGGGTACCAGCCGAGATCCCAGGTATGGAGCAAAAAGCCAGCTGCAATAAGTGAGCCCAGGAGTGGGTTCTCAGCTCAGGGTTGCCATATATTGTGAACTGTGGCCCTGTCAGGTGACTGCTCTCTAGTAGAGGCCCAACAAGCAGGCACCCAGCTAGCAGCAGAAACACAATGAGACCTTCCCTCCTCCCCTGGGGAGGAGCAGCTTGGGTGCACACTGCAGGTGTTTACAGGGTTTGGAGACTCGAAACTGGTGTGCCTGAGATAAATACTCAGTAACAGGCTGGGTGACCACAGAGTGTGGACAGAGACCAGAGAGACAGGAGTGACTGGCTGCTTTTCCTTGAAGGTACACTGAGGATTGGGGACTGAGAGCTTTTGATTCCAGGGCTGGAAAACAGGAGCTTACCATTTTCATCCTCATCCTCTATAGCAGCATGAAAACATTTCAGAGAACAGAAAGCAATCTGGAGCCCCTTACCTAGCCTGGCTCCTGGCAAGGGCAGTGCAATTCCATTAGGGGCAAAGACACCTGAGAATCAGTGCAACAGGCCCCACCCCAGAAGATTAGCAAGAACATCCTGCTAAGACCAAGTTTACTAATCACACAGAACTGTAAAACTCCAGGGTGAAGGAAAATAGTATATAGAGTTCATGGTTTTTTGCCCTCTGATTCTTTACACTTTCAATTTTAATTTCTTTCCTCTGTCCTTTTTCAACCAATTTCTTATTTTATCAACTCTTTTTTAAAGTCTTTTTAAATTTTCATTGTTGCAGTTACATTCTATCCTTTCATTGTATTTAATTTTATTTTTGGAGATATATATATATATATATATATATATATATATATAAGGTTTTCTTTCTTTATAATTTTGGGAGGCAGTTTCTTCTACCAAACAGACCAAAACACATCCAGAATCTAGTGTATAGCTCTGTTTTCTACAACTATCTGGTCATAGTATCCTCTTTTTCTGCTTCATCTTCACTTTTTTGTTGTTGATATTGTTAAAATCTTTTAAAATTTTCATCATTAGAGTTACAGTCTATCTTTTCAATGTATTTAATTTTATTTGTGTGTGTGTGTGTGTGTGTGTGTGTGTGTGTGTGTGTGTATACACATATATATATATATTCTTCTTTCTTTATAATTTTGAGACTTAGTTTCATCTAAGAAACCGAAGGGGGGAGAAAAGAAACCAAAGAAAATACCAAAATAATGTATTGCTCTGTTCTTTTGACCTATGTGTTTATATTCCTTCTTTTAATTTTCTTCTTTTTTTCCTTTAATTTTCATTTTACAGTTACATTTCTACCCTTTCATTGTGTTAAAAAAATTTGGGACATATATAAGTTTTTCTTTTTTCATGATCTGCGGCATCAGTTTTCTAAAAAACAGACCAACATACACACAAGATCCAGTGTATTGTTCTGTTCACCTGTCTGATTATATTCTCTTTTTAAATTATTTATTTATTTATTTATTTATTTGGTTTTGGGTCTCTTCTGATTTGTTTAGTGTATATTTCTCTGGGATCATTCTTGCCATTTTAGTATTTTGTTTTGTTTTAGTATTTAGTATTTTGATCTCCCATTCATCTGTTCTTCTCTGGACAGAATGAAAAGACAGAAAAACTCCCTTCAAAAAGGAGAACAAGAGGCAGTACAGACTGCCAGGGACCTAATCAGTGTAGTTATAAGTAAGGTGTTGGAACTAGAGTTCCTAATAACCATTATAAAGATACTAGCTGGTCTTGGAAAAAAAAAAAACCACAGAAGACACTAGAGCATCCTCTTTTGGAGAAATAAATGAACTAAAAATCTAATCAAGTCAAAATAAAAAAGGCTATTAATAAGATGCAATAAAAAATGGAGGCTCTGACTGCTAGGACAAATGAGGCAGAAGAAAGAACTATGACACAGAAGACAAAATGATGGAGAATAAAGAAAGAGATAAACAAATACTGCCTCAAGAGGGGAGAATTTAAGAGATAAGTGATACCATAAAGCAAAACAATATTAGAATAATTGGAATTCCAGAATAAGAGGAAAGGGAGAGGGGGCAGAAAGTATTTTAGAGCAAATTATAGGGGTGAACTTCCCTAATCTGGGGACTTGAAAATCTCAGAGACAAAGAGAAAATCCTGAAAGCAGATTGAGACAAGAGGTCTATAATCTACAAGGATAAAAACACTAGAATGGAATCAGATCTATTCACAATAACCTGGCAGGCCAGAAAGGACTGGTATGATATATTCAGGGTACTACATAAGAAAAATATGCAGCCAAGAATACTTTATGCAGCTAGGATGTCATTCAAAACAGAAGGAGAGATATAAAGCTTCCAGGACAAACAGTAAAAGAATTTGTGATGACTAAAACAGCTCTGCAAGAAATATTAAAAGGGATCCTTTAAGCTAAGAGAGAGCCCAAAAGTAACAAAGACCAGAAAGGAACAGAGACAATATACAGGAACAGTGACTTTACAGGTAATACAATGGCACTAAATTCATATATTTCACTAGTTCATTCATTACTCCGAATGTACATGCCCTAATCAAAAGACACAGGGCATCAGATTAGATAAAAAAGCAAGACCCATCCATATGCTGTATGTAAGATACTCATTTTAGACACCTCCAAATTGAAAGTGAGGGGTTGGAAAGCAATTTATCATGCCAATGGACATCAAAAGAAAGCTGGGGTGGCAATGCTTATAACAGACAAATTAGATTTTAAACCAAAGTGTAATAAGAGATGAGGAAAGACACTATATCATACTTAAAGGGTCTATGCAACAAGAAGACCTAACATTGTGAGTATTATTCTCTGGACTTGGGAGCAACGATCTATATAACCAAATAATTAAAAAAATTAAAGAAATACATTGATAATAATACAATAATAATAGAGGATGTTAACACTCCACTCACTGGAAAGGACAGGTCATCTAAGTAGAAGACTCACAAGGAAATAAGGGCTTTGAATGACACACTGGACAAGAGGGACTTCACAGATATAGTCAGAGAATTCCAACCTAAAGCAACAAAATACTCATTCTTCTCAAGTGCACATGGAACACATCCAGATCTATCCAGGACCCGGATCTATCCTGGGTCACAAATCAGGTCTCAACCATTACCAAAAGACTGGGATTTTTCCCTGTATATTTTCAGATAACAATGCCTTAAAATTGAACTCAATCACAAGAGGAAATTTGGAAGGAACTCAAACACTTAGAGGTTAAAGAGCATCCTACTAAAGAATAAATTGATCAACCAGGAATTAAAGAAGAATTTTAAAAAATTCATGGAAACAAATGAAAATAAAAATACAACTGTTCAAAATGCTTGGGATGAAGCAAAGGTGGTCCTAACAGGGAAATATATAGCAATACAAGCCTTTCTCAAGAAACAAGAAAGGTCTCAAGTACACAACCTAACACTAAAAGGAGCTAGAGAAAGAACAGCAAATAAAAAGCCTAAACCCAGCGGGAAAAGAGAACTAATCAATTAAATAGAAATCAATGAAATAGAAACCAAAAAAAAAAAACAAAAACAAACAAACAAACAAAAAAAAACAGTAGAACAGATCAAAGAAACTAGGAGCTGGCTCTTTGAAAGAATTAGTAAGATTGATAAACCCCTGGCCAGACTTATCAAAAAGAAGAGAAAGAAACCAAATTAATAAAACCATGAATGAAAGAGGAGAGATCACCAACACCTAAACAATACAATTATAACAACATATTATTAGCAACTATATGCCACAAATTAGGCAATCTGGAAGAAATGCATGCATCCCTAGAGATGGATAAACTACCAAAAGTGAAACAGGAAAAAATAGAAAATCTGAACAGACTCATAACCAACAAGGAAATTGAAGCAGTAATCAAAAATCTCCAAACAAGCATGAGTCCAGGGTCAGATGGCTTCCCAGGGCAATTATACCAAACATTTAAAGAATTCATATTCTTCTGAAGCTGTTTCAAAAAACCAAAATGGAAGGAAAACTTCCAAACTCATTCTATGAGGCCAGCATTACCTTAATCCCAAAACCAGACAAAAAGGAGAATTACAGACCAATATCCCTGAAAAACATGGATGCAAAAATCTCGCCAAGATACTAGCCAATAGGTTCCAACAGTACATTAAAAGAATTATTCACCATGCCCAAGTGGGATTTATTCCTGGGCTTCATGGGTGGTTCAACAGCCACAGACAAATCAATGTGATATACTACATTAATAAAAGAAAGGACAAGAACCATATGATCCCCTCAATAGACACAGAAAAGCATCTGACAAAGTACAGCATCCATTCTGGATTAAAACTCTCCACAGTGGAGGGATAGAGGGGACATACCTCAATACCATAAATGTCTTATATGAAAAGCCCACAGCGAATATCATTCTCAACAAGAAAAATTGAGTGCTTTTCCCTTAAGATCAGTAAAAAAAGAGTGATGTCCACTATCACCACTGTTGTTTAACATAGCACTAGAAGTCCTAACCTCAGCAATCAAACAACAAAAAGAAATAAGAGGCATTGAACGGGCAAAGAAGAAGTTGAAGTCTCACTCTTCACAGATGACATAATACTCTATGTGGAAAGCCCTAAAGACTCTACCCCAAAATTGCTAGAACTAATACAGGAATTCAACATGGCAGGATAATAAAATCAATGCATAGAAATCAGTTGCATTTCTATACACCAAAAATGAGACAGAAGAAAGAGAAATTAAGGAGCTGATCCTATTTACAATTGCACCAAAAACTATAAGATACCAAGAAATAAACCCAAACAAAGAGGCAAAGACTGTACTCAGAAAACTATAGAACACGCATGAAAGAAATTGAGGAAGACAAAAAAATGGAAAAATGTTCTATGTTCATGGACTGGAAGAACAAATATTATTAAAATGTCTATGCTACCTAGAGCAATCTATACATTCAGTGCAATCCCTACCAAAACACCATCAGCTTTTTTCACAGAGCTGGAACAAATCCTAAAATTTGTATGGGAACAGAAAAGATCCCAAATAGCCAAAGGAATGTTGAAAAAGAAAACCAAAGCTGGTGGCATCACAATCCCTGACTTCAATCTCTATTACAAAGCTTAGTCATTAAGGCAGTATGGTACTGGCACAAAAACAGACACATAGATCAATGGCAGAATACAGAACCTAGCAACAGACCCTCAATTCTATGATCAATGAATCTTCAAGAAAGCAGGAAAGAGGGCGCCTGGGTGGCTCAGTGGGTTAGGTCGCTGCCTTCGGCTCGGGTCATGATCTCGGGGTCCTGGGATCAAGTCCCGCATCGGGCTCTCTGCTCGGCAGCGAGCCTGCTTCCCTTCCTCTCTCTCTCTCTGCCTGCCTCTCTGTCTGCTTGTGATCTCTCTCTGTCAGATAAATAAATAAAATCTTTAAAAAAAAAAAAAAAAGAAAGCAGGAAAGAGTATCCAATGGAAAAAGACAGTCTCTTCAACAAATGTTGTTGCGAAAATTGGACAGCCACACACAGAAGAATGAAACCAGAACATTTCCTTATTCCATACACAAAAATAGACTTAAAGTGGATGAAAGACCCAAATGTAAGATAGAAATCCATCAAAATCCTAGGGAAGAATACAGGCAGCAACCTCTGTTACCTCAGCCACAGCAACTTCTTGGGAGACACATCTCCAAATGTAAGGGAAACAAAGGCAAAAATGAACTATTGGGTTTTCATCAAATAAAAAGCTTCTGCACAGCAAAGAAGCAGTCAACAAAACCAAAATAAATCCGAGAGAATGGGAGAACATATCTGCAAATGTCTTATCGGATAAAGGGCTAGTATCCAAAATCTATAAAGAACTTACCAGACTCAACACCCCCCCCAAAAAAAACCCAATCAAGAAATGAGCAGAAGTCATATGTCTTCTCCAAAGAAGACATACAAATGTCCAACAGATACATGAAAAAAAAAATGTTTAACATCACTCAGCATCATGGAAATACAAGTCAAAAACCACAATGAGATACTATCTCACACCAGTCAGAATGGCTAAAATTAACGTCAGGAAACAACAGTTGTTGGAGAGGATGCAGGAAAAGGGAAACGCTCTTACAGTGTTGGTGGGAATGCAAGCTGGTATAGCCACTCTGGAAAACAGTATGGAGGTTTCTCAAAAAGTTGAAAATAGAATTGCCTTACCACCCAGCAATTGCTGTACTGGGTATTTACCCCAATGTTACAAATGTAGTGATCCGAAAGGACACCTACACTCCAATGTTTATAGCAGCAATGTCCACAATAACCAAACTATGGAAAGAGTCCAGATGTCCATCGACAAATGAATGGATAAAGAAGATGTGGTATATACATTCAACGGAATACTACTCAGATATCAAAAAATGAAATCTTGGGTCACCTGGGTGGCTCATGGGTTAAGCCTCCACCTTCCCCTCAGGTCAATAAGATATTTCAAGAGAGACCGCATTCACATTTTTATTACAGTACAATGTTATAATTGTTCCATTTTATTATTGTCGTTAATCTCTTACTGTGCCTAATTTATAAATTAAACTTTATCATAGGTATGTATGTATAGGGAAAAAAACCAACATATTATACATTGGGTTCAGTACTGTCATGGTTTTAGGTATCCACTGGGGGTTCTGGAAAATATCCCCTATAGACAAGGGGGAATTACCGTATATGTGAATCAAGGTGCTTAAACCTTTTGATGCATTAATTATTTCACATCATATATTTCTATGTTATAGACCAGAAAAAGGATCCTCTCCAAGTCATCTTTCCACCTTTTTGAAAATGTAACTGGAAAATTTCTAAGGCAAAAACATGCATCTGTTCACGCTAGAGTTCCCACAACTAGATCAAATAGCACTTGGCATATGACAGAAGAGAGCCACACTTGGTGACCTTCCTTCCTTCTGGTCCTCAGATCTCACTCTGGGGCAGTGCATCTCACTTTTTTTTTTTTTTTTTTTTAATGGCAGACCTTCAGGGCACATTGGAAACTGTTTACTCCTTTTATCCTTGAAGATAACACTCAGTCAAACTGAGGGTTAGTGACAGCAACTGCCATTTAAAAGAACTGTCATTCATTTTACACAAATTTCAAGTATTTGAAAAATTATGTGAAGAAAGTTTTTAAACAAATAAACATAACTGGACTGTTCCTCCATAGCAGCATCCTTTCAGCATGTGTGAGTTTTTTTTAATTATTGCTCTATTTACAGACATCCCTGGAAATTAGGCATTTCATGATTATCCAGGGTATGTCATGACTTACACACACTTTCATTAAATATAAATTATTCTGTATTTGCCTTTAGTTACAAAAATAGACAATTTCCACTTTGCAGGTTTACTGCGAACATTAGCAAACCTACTAGTAAAAAGTCTGACAGAGTAATTAGTTTTATTTTCTAGGAATTATCCTTCTACACTACAAGCCCCTCTAGGGCAGGGTCTGTGACCTACTCATCCCTAATGGATATTAATTTGCTTCACAACTCCTTGGTGCATGTATATGCCCTTATTTTATGTGTAAAATTCAAATTAAATATTGTTCCATATCCTAACTAGGCATCTGCCCTGCTCACTACTGCCCAGTACTGTTTGATATCTCAGGATATTTATTTAGACTGTATAGAAATATGGCACATGGTCTGTTTTCAGTTCTTTGAACTAGTTGTTGGGAAGCTTAATAACCAAATTGAAGTAGTCCTATTAAAGACAAGAACTCCTCTGTTCACAGCAACCTATTCTCTGTGCCTCATTGGGTTAAGGACCTTTAACCACATGTTTCTCAAGATTACCAGCTTTTCTATGCTGTGCCTTCCTGTGCTCTTTCTTTGATCCTTCCACCTCTGGAGACAGAGATTCAGCCACCTCTTGATTCCTGGTCCACAGCTAATCCCTTTACCTCCCTTAATCATAAGACCTTGGGTCCTTTCTTAAAGCACAGGATGGCCTTGAACCCAAAATGACACCTTCTCACTTTCTTGAAGAGTGTGTATGTGTATGTGTGTTGTGGGGGCAGGTTATAAAGCCATAGGGGGGGATAAAAACAATTATTTTTCCAGGTTATCCCATATCTTTAGTGCCTAACACAGTCCTAACGATAGACCTGGCATACACTGGGCACTCATAAATATTTAATAAGTATACAACAGAACTGCAGGCAACAGGTGAACTCTCTTGAGGCATGCCAACTCTAAGATCCTAGAACACAGCTAGCCCACTGTTTACCGAAGTTGCAGAATTGTCACTAAGCACACACGTCATAAACCAACTTAGTTTCTTGGATATGCCACAGACAGTCTGAAGCCTTACAGACAAGGTTAACCAAACTTCTTCAAGCAAGGTGACAGGACACCAGCCACTTAGAGACTTCTGTTACTTCATAATCAACCCTGTAATATGCACGTTAGGGAGCCAGACAAATGCTGATTGCCATGTCTGACATTCTATATTGTAAATCAGTAGAATAGTATAATAAAACTTCAGCTATTGAGAGCTATTTTCCAAATAACTCTTTAAGTCTCCCAATACCATTAAAATTTTAACAATTTTGAATCAGTGTCTCTCTAGAATACATTATGTATATCCCTGTTGTCTTGAGCAAATCATAGCAAACATAATTTAACCTTTCCAAGATAATTTAATGTAATCATTGCAAACATTCATTATGCCAGACCATATAAACAGTGCTGCCTTCTGGGCACTTTGGAGTAAATTGTGCTTGCTGCATGGCAGGAAATACTCTGACTGCTGGATTTTCCCAAACCCACAAGATCTGTCTTTCATTACGTTTGAGTGTTTTTTGCTAAAGAGTTTTCTCATTCATTGCTTGATAATAGGATATAATGTCATACATAAATAATGGATCTTGGAACACTACATCAAAAATTAATGATGTATTGTATGGTGACTAACATAACACAATAAAATTTTTTAAAATTTTTTTTTAATTTTTCAGAAAATTAAAAAAATAAATAGTATATATAACTTTGTTGAATGATAGCTGTTATCTTTCCTTTATAATTTTTTAAACACTTTTCTGCATGTTCCTGCAGATCAGCATTTTTTTTTAATATTTTTTAAATTTATTTGACAGAGAGAAATCACAACTAGGCAGAGAGGCAGGCAGAGAGAGAGGAGGAAGCAGGCTCCCCGCGGAGCAGAGAGACCAATGTGGGGCTCGATACCAGGACCCCGAGATCATGACCCGAGCCGAAGGCAGAGGCTTTAACCCACTGAGCCACCCAGGCGCCCCTCTTTCCTTTATAATTTTTAAAAAGATTTTATTTATTTATTTGACAGAAAGAGAGCTCACAATGAGGCAGAGGCAGGCAGAAAGAGAGGGAAGCAGGCTCCCTGCTGAGCAGAGAACCCGATGTGGGGCTCAATCCCAGGACCCTGAGTCTATGACCTGAGCTAAAGGCAGAGGCTTAACTGAGCCACCCAGGCACCCCTTCCTTTATAATTTTTAATTTTGTTTTTGTTTCTAAGTTGGTAAAGCTTAGAAGATGCGAACCCAAGATTAATTATTTGATTTAGTAATACATAAGAACAAACAGTCTCTGGTTTTCACTGGGCTTCTATTTTGTCATTTATTTTTGCTAAAAATTATGTCCAGTTTGCATTCCTTTGGGATTATGGCTATCTTGAGGCTGTGAGTTTGCAGGTAGTTGAATTACAAGTATTTACATGTATCTGTATTTGTATTTTTTAGAACAATGTCATAGCTTTGAATCATGCGTTTCTCACGCGTTCTGTGAGTATCATTTCATATATTTTATAGATGAGAACTTGAGATTTAAAAGGTTCACATCCCCACAGTCAATATAGGGGATTAAAATTTTATCCCTTGACTCTTGACCTCAATGCCCAACACAGTTCCCAGCATGCTACACTCTACAAATATTCTGGTCTATGAAAAATGAATCGATCCCACAGGGTCTGATAATCTCACAAATGATGAAATGGCTATGGAATTTTTAGATTCAGACTATTTCTTCTCATGTTTTAAAATCAAATCTCAACTCTTAATCTGGCTACACATGGGTACACATATTAAGTCTGGAAACTAGAAGAAATTAAGCAATGTCAAATGAGACCAAAAGTGAGCAAATATTAAATGGTTAAATAGGTGGAGAGAGACATGAGTACAATGGAAGTATGTTTATAGTGAGTACATTTCCTCCATCATTCAGTGAATATTAAATAAAATTCCTAAGTAACTCATGTGAAATAAGAAACCTAAAGATACTTTGTAGGAAACTACACATTTTCATTGGTTTGGTTGATATTTAATGGATGGCACTGCTATTTTTATTTTTATTTTTACTCTTACTACCCAGGAGGTACAATATATGCAAAATGACATTTTCTTAAGAGTTTATTTATTTGACAGACAGAGATCACAAGTAGGCAGAGAGGCAGGCAGAGAGAGAGGGTGGGAAACAGGCTCCCCAGCGAGCAGAGACCCCCACGCGGGGCTCGATCCCAGGACCCTGAGATCATGACCCGAGCCAAAGGCAGAGGCTTTAACCCACTGAGCCACCCAGGTGCCCCAAAAATGACATATTTTTATTCCATCATTTTTTTCCCTTTCCTTTTCTACATTCTTGGAATACTTACTCCCTGTTAAAAATCTTTTTTTAAAAATTTTTTTTATTTATTTTTTTATGAACATATAATTTTAAACATATAATTTTTACCCCCAGGGTACAGGTCTGTGAATTGCCAGGTTTACACACTTCACAGCACTCACCATAACACATACCCTCCCCAATGTCCATAACCCCACTTCCCCTCTCCCATCCCCACCTCCCCCCAGCAACCCTCAGTTTGTTTTGTGAGATTAAGAGTCACTTATGGTTTGTCTACCTCCCAATACCACCATTTTCCATTTATTCTTCTCCTACCCCCCTAACCCCCCATGTTGCATCTCCACTTCCTCACATCAGGGAGATCATATGATAGTTGTCTTTCTCCGACTTACTTATTTCACTAAGCATGATACCCTCTAGTTCCATCCACGTTGTCACAAATGGCAAGATTTCATTTCTTTTGATAGCTGCATAGTATTCCATTATGTATATATACCACTTCTTCTTTATTCATTCACTGTTGATGGACATCTAGGTTCTTTCCATAGTTTGGCTATTATAGACATTGCTGCTATAAACATTCGGGTACACGTGCCCCTTTGGATCACTACGTTTGTATCTTTAGGGTAAATACCCAGTAGTGCAATTGCTGGGTCATAGGGTAGTTCTATTTTCAACATTTTGAGGAACCTCCATGCTGTTTTCCAGAGTGGTTGCACCAGCTTGCATTCCCACCAACAGTGGAGGAGGGTTCCCCTTTCTCCGCATCCTCGCAGCATCTGTCATTTCCTGACTTGTTAATTTTAGCCATTCTGACTGGTGTGAGGTGGTATGTCATTGGGGTTTTGATTTGTATTTCTCTGATGCCGAGTGATGTGGAGCACTTTTTCATGTGTCTGTTGGCCATCTGGATGTCTTCTTTGCAGAAATGTCTGTTCATGTCTTCTGCCCATTTCTTGATTGGATTATTTGTTCTTTGGGTGTTGAGGTTGCTAAGTTCCTTACAGATTTTGGACACTAGCCCTTTATCTGATATGTCATTTGCAAATATCTTCTCCCATTCTGTCAGTTGTCTTTTGGTTTTGTTAACTGTTTCCTTTGCTGTGCAAAAGCTTTTGATCTTGATGAAATCACAATAGTTCATTTATGCCCTTGCTTCCCTTCCCTTTGGCGATGTTCCTAAGAAGATGTTGCTGCAGCTGAGGTAGAAGAGGTTGATGCCTGCGTTCTCCTCAAGGATTTTGATGGATTCCTTTCTCACATTGAGGTCCTTCATCCATTTTGAGTCTATTTTCGTGTGTGGTGTAAGGAAATGGTCCAATTTTCCCAGCACCATTTATTGAAGAGGCTGTCTTTTTTCCATTGGACATACTTTCCTGCTTTGTCGAAGATTAGTTGACCATAGAGTTGAGGGTTAATTTCTGGGCTGTCTATTCTGTTCCATTAATCTATGTGTCTGTTTTTGTGCCAGTACCATGCTGTCTTGATGATGACAGCTTTATAATAGAGCTTGAAGTCCGGAATTGTGATGCCACCAACTTTGGCTTTCTTTTTCAATATTCCTTGGGCTATTCGAGGTCTTTTCTGGTTCCATATAAATTTTAGGATTATTTGTCCCATTTCTTTGAAAAAAATGGATGGTATTTTGATAGGGATTGCATTAAATGTGTAGATTGCTTTAGGGAGCATAGACATTTTCAGAAAAATTAATCTTCCAATCCAGGAGCATAGAACGTTTTTCCATTTCTTTGTGTCTTCCTAAATTTCTTTCATGAGTACTTTATAGCTTTCTGCATATAGATTCTTAGCCTCTTTGGTTAGGTTTATTCCTAGGTATCTTATAGTTTCTGGTGCAATTGTAAATGGGATTGACTCCTTAATTTCTGTTTCTTCTGTCTTGTTGGTGTAGAGAAATGCAACTGATTTCTGTGCATTGATTTTATATTCTGATACTTTATCGAATTCCTATACAAGTTCTAGCAGTTCTGGAGTGGAGTCTTTTGGGTTTTCCACATATAGTAGCATATCGTCTGCAAAGAGTGATAGTTTGACTGCTTCTTTGCCGATTTGGATGCCTTTAATTTCCTTTTGTTGTCTGATTGCTGAGGCTAGGACTTCTAGTACTATGGTGAATAGCAGTGGTGATAATGGACATCCCTGCCGTGTTCCTGACCTTAACGGAAAAGCTTTCAGATTTTCTCCATTGAGAATGATATTTGCAGTGGTTTTTTCATAGATGGCTTTGATAATATTGAGATATGTGCCTTCTATCCTTACACTTTGAAGAGTTTTGATGAGGAAGGGATGCTGTACTTTGTCAAATGCTTTTTCGGCATCTATTGAGAGTATCATACGGTTCTTGTTCTTTCTTTTATTAATGTGTTGTATCACATTGATTGATTTGCAGATGATGAACCAAACTTGCAACCCTGGAATAAATCCCACTTGGTCGTGGTGAATGATCCGTGTAATGAACTGTTGAATCCTATTGGCTAGTATTTTGGTGAGAATTTTTTTTTTTTTTAAAGATTTTATTTATTTATTTGACAGAGAGAGATCACAAGTAGGCAGAGAGGCAGGCAAAGAGAGAGGAGGAAGCAGGCTCCCTGCTGAGCAGAGAGCCCGATGCGGGGCTCGATCCCAGGACTCTGAGATCATGACCTGAGCCGAAGGCAGCGGCTTAACCCACTGAGCCACCCAGGTGCCCCTTTGGTGAGAATTTTTGCATCTGTGTTCATCAAGGATATTGGTGTGTAGTTCTCTTGTTGGATGGGATCCTTGTGTGGTTTTGGGATCAAGGTGATGCTGGCCTCATAAAATGAGTTTGGAAGTTTTCCTTCCATTTCTATTTTTTGGAACAGTTTCAGGAGAATAGGAATTAGTTCTTCTTTAAATGTTTGGTAGAATTCCCCTGGGAAGCCATCTGGCTGTGGGCTTTTGTTTGTTTGGAGATTTTTTTTTTTTAATTTTATTTATTTGACAGAGAGAAATCACAAGAGAGGCAGGCAGAGAGAGAGGAAGGGAAGCAGGTTCCCCGCTGAGCAGAGAGCCCAATGCGGGACTCGATCCAGGACCCTGAGATCATGACCTGAGCCGAAGGCAGCGGCTTAACCCACTGAGCCACCCAGGCGCCCTGTTTGGAGATTTTTGATGACTGTTTCAATCTCTTTACTGGTTATGGGTCTGTTCAGGTTTTCTATTTCTTCCTGGTTCAGGTATGGTAGTTTATATGTCTCTAGGAATGCATCCATTTCTTCCAGATTGTCAAATTTGTTGGCGTAGAGTTGCTCATAGTATGTTCTTATAATTGTCTGTATTTCTTTGGTGTTAGTTGTGATCTCTCCTCTTTCATTCATGATTTTATTTATTTAGGTCCTTTCTCTTTTCTTTTCGATAAGTCTGGCTAGGGGGTTATTAATCTTATTAATTCTTTCAAAGGACCAGTTCTTAGTTCCGTTCATTTGTTCTATTGTTTTTTTTTTGTTTGTTTCTATTTCATTGATTTCTGCTCTGATCTTTATGATTTCTCTTCTCCTGCTGGGTATAGGGTTTCTTTCTTGTTCTTTCTCCAGCTCCTTTAGGTGTAGGCTTAGATTGTGTACTTGAGACCTTTCTTGTTGCTTGAGAAAGGCTTGTACCGCTATATATTTTCCTCTCAGGACTGCCTTTGCTGTGTCCCACAGATTTGAACCGTTTTGTTTTCATTATCATTTGTTTCCATGAATTTTTTCAATTCTTCTTTAATTTCCTGGTTGACCCATTCATTCTTTAGAAGGATGCTGTTTAGTCTCCATGTATTTGGATTCTTTCCAGCTTTCCTCTTGTGATTGAGTTCTAGCTTCAGAGCATTGTGGTCTGAAAATATGCTGGGAATCATCCACATCTTTTGATAGCGGCTGAGACCTGATTTATGACCCAGAATGTGACCTATTCTGGAGAATGTTCCATGTGCACTAGAGAAGAATGTGTATTCTGTTGCTTTTGGATGAAATGTTCTGAATATATCTGTGATGGCTTAGCACTCTGGCCTCTGAATATATCTGTGATGTCCATCTAGTCCAGTGTGTCATTTAAGGCCTTTATTTCCTTGTGGATCTTTTGGTTGGATGATCTGTCCATTTCAGTAAGCGGGGTTTTAAAGTCCCCTACTATTATTGTATTATTATTGATATGTTTCTTTGATTTTGTTATTAATTGGTTTATATAGTTGACTGCTCCCACATTCGGGGCACAGATATTTAAAATTGTTAGTCTTCTTGTTGGACACACCCTTTGAGTAGGATATAGTGTCCTTCCTCATCTCTTATTATAGTCTTTGGCTTAAAGTCTAATTGATCTGATACAAGGATTGCCACCCCAGCTTTCTTCTGATGCCCATTAGCATGGTAAATTGTTTTCCACCCCCTCACTTTAAATCTGGAGGTGCCTTCACATCTAAAATGAGTTTCTTGTAGGCAACATATAGATGGGTTTTGGTTTTTTATCCATTCTGATACCCTGTGTGATTTGTTGGGGCATTTAGCCCATTAACATTCAGGGTAACTATTGAGAGATATGAATTTAATGCCATTGTATTTCCTGTAAGGTGATTGTTACTGTATACTGTCTCTGTTCCTTTCTGATCTACTGCTTTTAGGCATTCTCTTTGCTTAGAGGACCCCTTTCAATATTTCCTGTAGAGCTGGTTTGGTGTTTGCAAATTCCTTCAGTTTTTGTTTGTCCTGGAAGCTTTTTATCTCTCCTTCTATTTTCAATGATAGCCTAGCTGGATAGAGTATTCTTGGCTGCATGTTTTTCTCGTTGAGTGCCCTGAATGTATCATGCCAGCTCTTTCTGGCCTGCCAGGTCTCTGTGGATAAGTCTGCTGCCAATCTAATATTTTTACCATTGTATGTTACAGACTTCTTTTCCCAGGCTGTTCTCAGGATTTTCTCTTTGTCACTAAGACTTGTAAATTTTATTATTAGGTGACAGGGTGTTGACCTATTCTTCTTGATTTTGAGGGGGGGTTCTCTGCACCTCCTGGATTTTGATGCTTGTTCCCTTTGCCATATTAAGGAAATTCTCTCCAAGAATTCTCTCCAGTAGACCTTCTGCTCCCCTCTCTCTTTCTTCTTCTTCTGGAATGCCAATTATTTTAATGTTGTTTCGTCTTATGGTGTCACTTATCTCTCGAATTCTCCCCTCATGGTCTAGTAGCTGTTTGTCCCTCTTTTGCTCAGCTTCTTTATTCTCTGTCATTTGGTCTTCTATATCACTAATTCTTTCTTCTGCCTCATTGATCCTAGCAGTGAGAGCCTCCATTTTTTATTGCACCTCATTAATATCTTTTTTGATTTCAACTTGGTTAGATTTTAGTTCTTTTATTTCTCCAGAAAGGGCTTTTATGTCTCCAGAGTGGGTTTCTCTAGTATCTTCCATGCCTTTTTTGAGCCTGCCTAGAACCTTCAGAATCATCATTCCGAACTCTAGATCTGACATATTACCAATGTCTGTATTGATTATGTCCCTAGCCTTCAGTAATGCCTCTTGTTCTTTTTTTTGTGATGAATCTTTCCGCCTTGTCATTTTGTCCAGATAAGAGTATATGAAGGAGCAAGTAAAATACTAAAAGGGTGGAAAAGACCCCAGAATAATGCGCTTTAACCAAATCAGAAGAGACACCAAATTGTGGGGGGGAGAAAGGGGATAAAAAGAGGTTCAGAAAAAAAAAGAAAAAAATAAATAAAACAAATTATGAAAATATATAAAAAAGAAAGAAAAAATATATATATTAGATAAACTAGTTCAAAAACGTTAAAAAAGAAAAGGGTAAAAGTGTTTAAAAATTTAGCAGAAGAAAAAAAAATTGAAAGAAAAAATTAAATTAACCGCAAGACTAAAGAATCATGGGGAGACAGCCTTGAGTTCCATGCTTTGCTTTCTCCTCCTCTGGAATTCCGTTGCTGTCCTTGGTATTGAACCTGCTTTCCTTGGTAGATGAACTTCATCCTGGCTGGATTTTTTTGTTGATCTTCTGGGGGAGGGGCCTGTTGTAGTGATTCTCAAGCGTCTTTGCCTGAGGCGGAATTGCACTGCCTTTACCAGGGGCCAGACTAAGTAATCCGCTGGGGTTCGCTTTCCGGAGATTTTGTTCCCTGAATGCTTTCGGTAGAGTTCTGGAGGACGGGAATGAAAATGGCGGCCTCCCAGTCTCCGCCCGTTAGACCTGAGAGCCTGGGGCCCCACTCCTCAATGCGCCCCCAAAGAACAGCACCCAGTCACTCCCATATCCCCGGCCTCCCGCCGCGCTCCGCGCTCACCCAGCCTGCGACCAGATCAAGGTAACCCTGAGCTGAGAGCTCACTCCTCGGCTCTGTCTCTGTAGCCGGCTTCCTGGTTCTAATACCTGCGACCTCTGCGACACTCCAACACTCCTTATCCTCCTGTGACCCTGTGGGGCCTGGGTCATGCTGACCCCGCATGGGCTTCACCCGTTTTAGCCTCTGGAGCAATGTCCCTCAGTGGAACAGGCTTTTAAAAGTCCTGATTTTGTGCTCCGTTGCTCCACCGCTTGCCGGGAGCCGGCCCCTCCCCCACGGTCTATCTTCCCGTTGCTTTGGATTCACTTCTCTGCCAGTCCTACCTTTCAGAAAGTGGTTGATTTTCTGTTTCTAGAATTGCTGTTCTTCTTCTCTTCAATCTGCCTTTGGATTTGTAGGTGTTTGCAATGTTTAGATAAGCTCTCTAGCTGATCTCCTGCTATCTGATGCAGTCTCAGCCTGCTACTTTTCCGCCATCTTGACTCCTCCCCCTCCTTTTTAAAAATCTTAATCAGCCTTCTGGGTTCAGCTGAACTTACAACTTCCATAAAATAATTTCCATGATTTCCACAAAACTCTCTTTTCTCCTTTTTCTCTTCATTCCTCCAATACTTCCTGCCTTGATCTGTCATTAACAGTTTCAGGTCTATACATCTCTTACCCTAGTTTGATTGTAAATTTCTTAGATCAAAGACTGTATCTTATATTTCTAGTATAGTTTTTCCTATTTGAAGTTAGCAAAGCCAGCAAATGTCTAGTTATGTAATAGGTGATCAAATAACAAATGAATAAATATAAGTCAATAAAATGGTAACACTGAAATTAGCCAAGTTCAATATATTTGTACACTTTATAGAAAAGATGGGGATATCAAATTGCCTTTGTGCTAACTATTCTTCATTTATTCCTCTCCACACACCCATATCTATTTTCCACCTCTCTACTTTGTGCCTTGTGAGGAAGACCCCCATGGATTACTGTGGTAGACAAAATAATGTCCACCACCCGCCTACCACAAGATGTCCATGACCTAGTCCTCAGAACCTGTGAATATATTACTTTGTGGCAAAAGGGACTTTGCAGATGTGATTAAGGTTAAATATATTGAGATGAGGAGATTACTCTGGTAGGCCTAATGTAATCACACACAATCTTGAGGGAACCTCTCCCAGCTGTGGTCAGAGAAAGAAATGTGGTAACAGATGCAGGGTCAGAGAGATATGACCTAAGGACATAACCCTGTTAAGTCACTAGTTTTGAAGACAGAGGAAATGCCATGCACGAAGGAATGCTGATGGTGTCTGGAAGACAGAAAAGGCAGGGTAATTGATTCTTCCCTGGAGTCTTCAGACAGGTATGCAGTCTGGGGACACCTTGATTTTAGCCCAGTGAAAACCATGTTGATCTGTGGCCTACAAAACTATAGGACATTTAACTTGTATGGTTTAATCCAACAAGTTTATGGTGATTTGTTACAGCAGCAACAATGGGAAAGGAATATAACTATGCATCTATTTCTAGCTAGATCTCTGTTGCATTCAGTCAGTGAGAGGTACCTGTAGTTCTTTAATTCTACAACAAGAAAAGAGCAGTGAATGAATTTCTTCCTTCTCTATCCCTATTTAAGTCCTATACTGTCGACCCTATCTATGTCCCTTCTGACTCTAGATGCCACTGGCTGGATCTTCTTCAATGCATCCACCTCTACTGGGCTCTGGAAATACTATTTTCTTGCTTCATCCCTTCATCTTTGAAGATAGTAATGGTTTCCCAGTGTTTGCTAGTTTCTGGAGGTGTCTGTATCCCATATTTATTCACTTAACTCTGCCCAGTTAGTGGTCACCCATTACACAATTTTTATTTGAACAGTCCAGAGTGAATATGTTCCCTACTAGGGACAGACTTCTTTCCTTAAAACATTTTGAAAGGTTGCTAAAAGGTCTTGTGGACTTGAGAGAGGAATACATATTAGAGAGACAAGGGTAAGGGTCAGGAGAAACCATCTGACCCCTGAAAGAAACTTTAATTTCTTGGCTTTTCCATTCCATGAGGCACACCCATGATTTTTTTTGCCTTATTTTGTAATGTCCTCCTAGCCTCACAATCCCAACTCTCACTCCTCTGCTATAGCCATATATACACAAATATTTTCTCTAGATGGGTATTTACTCTTTTTGTTTGCAATTTCTTGTGCTTAAAATCCTCTTTCACCTTTTGGTATTTAATGTTCAGAACACAAACACATCTCTGAAAACAAGAAGATCAAATTTTCAGAATAAGCATCACAAAGTCACCAATTCATCTGTGCCCAACTACATTTTATATCCAGCCTGGGCAAAATTGGCACATTCATGAGATAAAGACTCTGAGTAATAAGATGGAAATACAACAGTAGAGCACCTCCCTTATCAGTTCAGATATTCAGGTGTTCTACATCATTCTGAGCTGTGACCAGAAGCTGACATTCCCAAACAACCATGTTTTGACCCCATCCAAATGTCCTGGCCTTACTTCTCACGTAAAACTACTTCTCTGTGTTCATATACCATATGAATATACCATAAAACCATAAAACACAAGAATGGGTGGTCCTGAGGGAACATCTTCCTTCATTCTACCTTCATTCTACCTTCATTCCATGAAGAAGGAAAGGAAAGCCCTAAGAGTTTGGATCATGGAGTCAGGCTTCCTGGATGTTTGAAACATGGCTCCATCACTTAACTGTGCAAACTTGGGCAAGTTACTTAACGTGTCTGTGCTTAAGTTTTCATATCTGTACAATGACGGTAATAGTATCTACCACAGTGTTGTTATGAGGCTTAAATGAGACAGTATCTATAAATGGATTTACAACACAGGCCTACAACCAGTAAATGGGTTAAGAATATTAATAGGAAAATTAAGTCATATATTTTCATGCATAATTAATCTTTAGCAACTCTGCAGAAAAGACATTTTCTTTGCAGATAATAAAATTGAGGCTCACAATGTTTAAGTAACATGGCTAAAGTCACAAAGTTCCTGTCAGTAGAAAAGATTCAAACCCAGATCTCCCTGAGCCTAAAACCCATGTTTCTCACTCACACTCTCTCATGACCTCTTTATTCTAACCAGTGAGTTTGTCAGCTCCTCCCATAGCCCATCAGTCAATATCCTGAGGTTCATTTTCCTGACGTTACTGGTGGCTCCTCTCTCCCCTCTATTTCAAATACACCATTTAAACCAGCACAGCCACACATTCTCTAACCCTTCTATTGCCTTATTTTTCTTCATGCCACTTATTACTATCTGACATCATGTGATATATTCATTTGCTTATTTTCCATCATCCTCATTGAGATTGTACACTCCATTCAAGTAAGGATTTAGGTCAGTTTTATTTATTTCTGTATCCATGTATAGATAGCATGTATACATTCTAGAATTCTAGAAAATGCATTCTAAAACATGATAGGTGTTCAAAATATTTTTGACTAATTATGAAAGAATAAATGAGTGGATGAATGAAATTCTGTCTCTCAACAAATACTATATAATAAGTACACACAAGAAGAACATTCCACATAGTTAATGATTTCCTTTCTAGGCTCATAGTCACAATCATTTACATCCACATCTGAGAGATATCCCCTTTGCTGGTCTCTGCTTTTTAAAATCATTGTCCCAGAGTACCTGGTTGGCTCAGTTTGTTAAGCATCTGCCTTCAGCTCAGGTCATGATCTTGGGGCCCTAGGATCGAGCCCCAAGTTGGGCTCCCTGCTCAATGGAAGCCTGCTTCTCTCTCTCCCTCTGCCACTCCCCTGGCTTATGATTTCTCTCTCTCTGTGTCTCTAATAAATAAATAAAATCTTTAAAAATAAAAAAAAGTTATCCATATCAAGCCATTGTACATGGAGCAGTGAAAACACCTTCTGCCATTTTAGTTATGCTCCATCACTACTTAAAAACTTTCTGTGTTTGACATTTATTAAGATGCCTCAACTCTAACCTGCTAACCATGGCACTTCTGGCTCTTTACCAGTTTCCCCATTTTGTTTTAAAACCAATTCGTTTCCTGCTATGTTTCAAGTTCTAATTATTATTGCCTGTCGTATTTTGAACATAACTATACTGTCTTGAATTTGCCTAATGAAAACTTCCATTTCTTCCCATCACATAGCTATTCAAGTTCAAATCAATTCTTTCTAAAGAGTTGGGTCCCCATAAGATCATCACACCATTTGTTTATTTCTGTGTGGTACTATAAAAGGGAAAATTAAATTGTTCCTGTTCTACCTTCCAGGTTTTTAAATTTTTAACACAAACAGTGCTGGTATAAGAATACATGCAAATAAACAGTTCATGAGTTGAGGCCATAAGAAGTTAAGGGGATCTTTTTTAAAATTTCAATTCAAGTATAGTTGATATACAGTGCTTCGGGTATACAATATAATGATTCAATAATTCTGTGTATTACCCAGTGCTCATCAAAATAAATATGTTCTTCTGTTGGTGGGAATGCAAACAGTTCAGCCACTCCTGAAGACGGTATGGAGAATCCTCAAAAAATTAAAAATAGAGCTACCGTATGACCCAGCAATTGCACTTTTAGTTATTTATCCAAAGGATACAAACATAGTGATTCATAGGGGCACCTCTACCCCAATGTTCATAGCAACAATGTCCACAATAGCCAAGCTATGGAAAGACCCCAGATATCCACTGAAAAATGAAAGGACAATGAAGATGGGGGGGGGGGGTGTATGTGTGGCATACAAAAAATGGCATCAAAAATGAAATTTCATCATTTGCAATGATGGGGATGGAACTAAAGGGTATTATGCTAAGTGAAATAAGTCAATCAAAGACAGACAAGTAACATATGATTTCACTCATATGTGGAATTTAAGAAAAAAACACAGATATATGGGAAGGGAAGAAAAAACAAGATGAAAACAGAGAGGGAGACTCAAATATAGGAAACAAACTGAAGCTTGCTGGAGTGGAGGGGGTTGGGGGAAGGTGAAATTGAGTGATGGGCATTAAGGAGGGCACTTGATGGAATGAGCAATGGGTGTTATATGTAACTGATGAATCACTAAATCTACCTCTGAAACTAGTAATACACTATACATTAATTAAATTGAATTTAAATAAAACAATAAATAAATAATAAAATAAATGTGTTCTTAATCATTTTCACCCATTTCATCCATTGCCCCACCCATCTCTCCTCTGGTAACCATCAATTTGTTCTCCATAATTAAGAGTCTGTTTTTTGGTTTGTCTTTTTTTTTTTTTTTTAACTTTCTTCCTTTGTTTTTTTCCTTAAATTCCACATAAGTGAAATCATATGTCATTTGCCTTTCTCTGACTTATTTCACTTAGCATTATACTCTCTAGATCTATCCACATCATTGCAAATGCTAAGATTTCATTCTTTTTTGTGACTGAATAATATTCCTGTGTGTGTGTGTGTGTGTGTGTGTGTGTACATCTTTTTTATCCATTCATCTATCAATGGACACTTAGGCTGCTTCCATAATTTGGCTGTTGTAAAAAGTGCTGTAGTAAACATAGGGGTGCACATATCCCTTTGAATTATTTTCATATTCATTGAGTAAATATCCAGTAGTGCAATTACTGAATCATACCACAGTTTTATATAATTTTTTGAGGAAATTCTATACAGTTTTCCAACAGCTTATTCTTGTTTTTGTTTCCCTTGATTCAGAAGACTCAGCTAGAAAAATGTTGCTATGGCCAATATCAGAGAAATTACTGCCTGTGTTCTCTTCTAGGATTTTTATGTCTCACATTTAGGTGCTTAATCCATTTTGAGTTTTTGTGTATGGTACAAGAAAGTGGTCCAGTTTTATTCTTTTGTATGTAGCTGTTCAGTTTTCCCAACACCTTTTGTTGAAGAAACTGTCTTTTTCTCACTGCATATTCTTGCCTTTGTCAAAGAATAATTGACCATATCCTCATGGGTTTATTTCTGGGCTTTCTACCGTGTTCCAATCTATTTTTGTGCTAGTACCATACTGTTTTGACCACTGCAGTTTTGTAGTGTAATTTGAAATCTGGAATTGTGAAACCTTCTTTTCAAGGTTGCTTTTGCTATTCAGGGCGTTCTGTGGTTCCACACAAATTTTAGGGATATTTGTTCTAGTCCTGTGAAAAATGCTGTTAGTATTTTGAAAGGGATTACATTAAATCTGTAGATCGCTTGAGTAGTATGGACATTTTAATAATATTTGTTCTTCCAATACATGAACATGGAATAACTTTCCATTTGTTTGTGTTTTCTTCAATTTCTTTCTTCAAAGTTTTTTTGAAAGATTTTTATTTATTTATTTGACAGACAGATCACAAGTAGGCAGAGAAGCAGGCAGAGAGAGAGAAAGAGAGAAAGGAGGAGGCAGGCTCCCTGCTGAGCAGAGAGCCCGATGCAGGGCTCGATCTCAGGACCCCAGGATCATGACCTGAGCCGAAGGTGGAGGCTTTAACCACTGAGCCACCCAGGTGCCCCTCTTTCTTCAATGTTTTATAGTTTCCAGAGTACAAGTCCTTCAGAGAGGTAAAAGGATTTTGAAAGTAGTCAGACCAATCTGGCCATAGGTATACATTAATAAGATGTCCTAGTCTGGATTTTACTATTTGCTACATCTTCTACTTGGAGCCCTCTTCCACTTTTTGTATGAAAATTGCATTTCTCCTCAAACCCCTATTGTTATTGCAACATTACTTGCAATAATCAAGATATGGAAGCAACTCAAGTATCCATTGATAAATGAAGGGATGAAAATGTGGCATGCATATATATATAAATTAAATATTATATATATTCTATAAAATAATATATATTATATATATAAATATTTTTATATGTATAAAATATTTTATGGATATACATATATGTCCATAAAAATTATGAGATTTGCCATTGGACACCTGGACAAACCTAGATGGTACTATGCTAAATGAAATAAGTCAGACAGAGAAAGATAAATACCATATGATTTCACTTGTATGCAGAATCTAAAAAAGCAAAACAAATAAAAAACAGAAAGTAGAAACAGACACATAAATACACAGGACAAACTGATGGTTACCAGGGAGAGGAGGGTAGAGGGATGGGGAAAATGTTTTAAGAGGAGTGGAAGATACCTGCTACCAGTTATAGGATGAATAAATCATGAGGATACAATGTACAGCACAAGGAATATAGTCAATGGTATTGTAATAGTATTTTATAGGGACAGATGGTAGCTATATTTGAGGTAAGCACAACATAATGTACAAAATTGTCCAATTACTATGTTGTACACCTGAAACTAATATAACAGTGTGTGTCAAGTACATGCAATAAAAATATTATAATAAAATAAAATAGCAGTTCTCCCCAGATGGCTTCCTAAATCCCAAACTCCACTCAGGCATAGGGATTCGCATTTCTCTAGTCCAGTTATAGTTAACAGGTTTAGTTATAGGCCACAGCTGTAAATAGAAGTTTAACTTCAGTTTGCTAAAAAAAATTTATGTAATAGATAAGCACATACACTATGCATTAAATATTTGCTAAGATAATGCACTAAAAGGTAACAGACTTTTATTAACAAAGGTTATTTCTAGTGAAGATTTTCCAAATTTTCTGTAATGATCAAAGATTGCTTTTATAATAAGAAACAATATTATTTTTAACACATATATTGGGGTACCTAGGTGGCTTAGTCAGGTAAGGGTCTGCCTTCAGCTCAGGTCATGATCTGGGGGTCCTGGGATCCAGAGCCCTGTGCTGCGCTCCCTGTTCACTGGGGACTCTGCTTCTTCCTCTCTCTCTCTCTGCTCTTCCTCCACCCCACCCTCCACCCCTGCTCATGCTCTGTGCTCACTTGCTCTGTCAAATAAATAAATAAAATCTTTTAAAAAAAAAAACTATTTCCAATCCAGCATATGGCTGACCATAAGACTACCAATAATTTTTCTCTGAAATTTTTTTCTCCTTCAGACCCCTGAGCAAATTACTATTAGTTTGTAATTGAACTCAATATCTGTTTTTTTGCATATTTAACAAAACTTCAATCCTGACCCCCCAAGTTTGCATATATATGCATATGCCCTATGGCTCCTTCTTCATCACATACCAGCCAAAGTCATTAGCATGAAACCTTGCTTGATTAAGCTTGACCAAAGTCTATAAAGTATTATGTAGAATATGAAGGAACAACTGGGAGAAAATTCTGATTAAGCAGCTCAGCTTTGAGAACCGTAAAAACTTCATAAGGCAACTACCGAAAGCAAACCCAAAAAACCAGGAAAGAATGGGTTGACACCTCAACATACCCAAGTCCATGCTAACTATAATAACAATTATGTTAAGTACTCAATCTGTGATAGCCCCTGAGTCAGGTTGTTGTCACAACAACATTGTGGCAATGCTGGGAAGCAGATACTATTTTTATGCCAATTTTAAGGGTAGGCTTAGGGTTCCAGAGTGATTAAGTGACTTGCCCAAAGTTACACAAGTGGCAAACAGCAAAACTGGAATTCACAGACCCCTCTCACTGACTCCTGACCCCAGTTCTTTTCTTTACACCCAGGTGGTCCATACTGGGAAATCTTGCCCTGCCAGGAAAGTCAGAGCACCAGAGCCAGGAACACAAGGAAGAAAGCTAGTGTGTCACAGAATTTTCTATCCAGTGATGGTGTTCAAGACTTGCCAAAATATGGTACTTTGGCACACTGAGTATCTTAAGCTGAAGAAGTTTGAGAAAATGACAGAAGCAGGAAGGTCACTCTGACCTTCCCACCTTGCCCTTCTGTCCTAAAAGGCCAGAGATAAATCTATCTGACAAAAGTACCGTCTTACACCACAAGGAAAGGAAACAGAGACAATGGGAATGGGGTTTGAGAAATCTGCGTAAACAAACCTTGTTAAACTAACCCTTATCTTCCAACTAACTTCTTCCCCACTTACTACTGGCCCAAACCCCTCTGTATTGTCCCCATCGTTCATGATTCTATTGTTTCCTCTTCTAAAAGGTACAAAAGCTTCTTGTTCTTGTGAAGGCTCCCATGTAAATGTAAAAGCTTAGAAAAATCCCTATGCTTTTCTCCTGTTAATCTGTCAGTTTAATTTTCAGACTTAGCCTGGGACCCTGAGAAAGTTGAGGAAAACTTTTCCTCTCCCTATACCAATTAGCCTCTATGTCTGCCCAAGTAGATTCAAGTAGAACTAAAAGGTCCACATTTGGTAAGCAATGCTTTGGGTCAGAAGTTGATTTTAGAGAGTTCTTTTTTCGGCATTTTCTTCTCTCCTCCCTCCCTTCCCAACTCCACCCCAATCTTGCTGGTTCCACAACCTAATCAAGCCCAGCTCTGGGTCATGTCTGCAGTATTTCCTCTCAATGTGCTTGGCCTTACAATATATTTGGAACCAGAATGCACTGGAAAACAGCTAGGAGAGAGAGAAAGAGGGCACAAGAATCCTATTGCAGTTCTGAGCAAACAAAATAAAGCTTTCAGGATTTTTATATATATATATATATATATTTGTGTGTGTGCGTGTGTGTGTGTGGGCGTGTGTGTGGGCGTACTTTTTACTCTGTAGGTGGTGACCACTTACAGAGTCTAGCTTTGCCATGAGGCCGCTCTCTCTCTCCTTCTGGTTGCTTTCAATCGTTTCCTTTGTGAAGTCCGGTAGAGGGACTCTGATTTCCAAGGCTCTCTCTCTATATATATGTCAACATTCTGTGGTTCTTCTAGGGCCTACAAGAGCTGAATAGGAATGGATTATTGAATAGTAAGAGGGAAAATACACCCCAACAGAACCATTTAACACTAGGAATGTCTTTTGGGCTGCACATTGTTTTATATAAGTCTGGATAACAGTGCCATTTGCATTCTAATCCTGGCTCTGTCCCTGCGGTGCTAGGAGATAGATGAATCTCTCATTCTTTTGGTGTTTTAATTTCCTCAGTGGTTAAGCAAGAACGATACATCCAATCTACCTTTCAGAATTTCTGAATGGATTATAGCAAAACCCTTCATAATGTTTTGGCTTAAAAGATTTCTCTCTGACCCATATTTATGTTTTCATATTCTATTTTCCCCAAACAGTCATCAATAGGATCACAAAGGAAATATATCCATATAATTGGATTAATTTCCCTAAATCCTTGGATGATCCCAAAATGTTTGGCCATGACTAATCAATGAATTTGAATTTCTAGCAAATAGCAATTATTATGTACATGTTTCAAATATCTGCCCTTTTCTCCACAGTCAGGAAAATCTGTTTTAACTGTTAGAACATAAATATTAATATTCAACAGCATTAAAATACTGTTTTGTTGGAGTAAAATTCCTCTGGTGACATGAGAAATCAAGATACAAAAATTCCATGTTGATGCCAAAGCATAAAATATACCAAATCTATAATATCACATTGATACTGAATGCTGAAGTTGGAAATGATCTTAAAAAGGAAAAAAAAAAAAAAACTAGATGAAAGTCTTGAGTTTATAGATGAAGAAAAGAGGGAAGCAAAATATCTGAAGCAGCCAGAGATATTATGCTAAGTGCTTACTCTCCCAGCGCATTCGGTCCTCCCCTCCTCTACCACAGCCCGGTTTTACCTAAGAATAATCTGAATGCCAGCAAGGCAAGATTACTTACCCAAATTCAGGGGTATGGCTATTATCAAACCCCAGATTCCCTATCAGGGGTCCTAGTCCAGAGATGGAACCCAAACCCTGTAAGTCTACTTCAATAGCAAAATACCAACAAGCCAACCAACAAATTTCCCCCTCTGAGAGATCATGGTTAAAAGCTTGTACAGTGACAACTGGGAAATGGTAAGACTACCTGTGTGCCCCTCCTCGGGGATGACACATCCCTCTATGTAGGAGAACATCAGGCTTATTCCAACTATACATCATATAACTGAGATCAGAACTTACAATAACCCTGTTATAAAAATAACAGCTTCAGGGCACCTCGGTGGCTCAGTTGGTTAAGCATCTGCCTTCAGCTCAGGTCATGATCCCGGAGTCTTGGGATGGAGTCCCACATCAGGGTCCTTGCTCAGCGGGGAGCCTGCTTTTCCCTCTCCTCCCTGCAGCTCTGCCTACTTGCAATCTCTCTCTCTCTTAGGTAAATAAATAAAATCTTAAAAAACACTAACAGCTTCAATTTATTGAACACTTATGACATGTCAGGGATGTCAAAAAATGTTATTTCAAAGCCTCATGTCAACTTTGAAGGTAAATATTACAACCTTATTTGACAGACGAAGTAACTGAAGCTTCGATGGAATAACAGCAATAATAATAATAACGGAAAATATCTGTATGGGATATACAATGGGCCAGGTGCTCAGTTCTTTCTTACATACATTTTTATAATCTTACATATAGAATACCTTACCTTCATCATAAGTCACGGAGGCAAGCACTGGTATCATACCTATGTGCCATATGAAAAACTACTACAGAGAGATGCTAAGTAACTTCCCCAAACCCAAGCAGTCTGACTCCAACAGCCAGGATCTTAACTACTGCTCCATACTCAATATCATACAGAGAGTAAGTGGTCATAGGAGGATTTGAACTTTGCCCCTGAACTCCTAAGCCAGCATTTTTTCTAAGCCTTCATGTTTCTCAGCCCTGACTATTCATTAAAACAAACACAGGCAGCATTTCAGGGGTGAGACTTCCATCGAAGGGATATGATCATTGTATCATACACACAAACTGAAGGGGCTTTCAGCGGAGTTGCCTACTCTTTCTGAAGTGAGGAAAAAGTGTTGGTGAGCACCTTGCCTGTTGGTTGGAATGAAAGCTCTTCTCAGTTCTCAAACAATTCTTCAGGTGACTTGTGGGTAGGAGCTGAGGCAGGGCCCATTGCCACTGGACCCAGCCTAAGCATGACAACCAGTAAACCAGAATCAGAAAACCTGCATGGGTTCTGCAGAAATCCTTTTAAGCCTGAAGATGATATTTTGATTTATATCTCACCTCCCTTAACTTTTCACTTTGACCAACACGTACTGAGTTCCAACTCTGGACAAAATGCTATGAAATACTATGGTAGCCACTTTAGGAAACTCAGATTTCTTGTCCTTAAGAAAAGTACAATCTAGTGGGGGGAATATAAATGTTGGCAGCTACATATAATTCATATTATAGTACTAAGAAGCCCTTTTGGCTCTGTACCTAAGTTCGAGTTTCTGCTAGGTGTGGGAAAATTTGAAAATGTTCAGGTACACTCTGGGGGTCAAATCAAGGCACATAAAGGTGAGATATGGTGCCTTACAATGTGCTTCACTCTCATAAATGAGTTTAGACAACTCTCTGTGCTTTTAATGTACCCTGGAGAATTAGGTAGATCATTATTACTGTGGTATGAGTTTACAGCATCTTCTCTTCAGTGGTTTGTGTCCCTGAGAGCAAAATAAACTCCACATTTTCTTCCTGCAACCTCTCATGAATATTAATGCTGTCTTTATTTATTGTTTGGCAAAATATGACAAAAATAAAAATGCACTACAGCAAAAAAGAACACGCATACACCAAAAATATCTAGCTACTGTCAGAATACTTGTGTCATCATCATTATCAATAAATTGCACACTTGACAAGCATACTCCACACATTACATCGTCCCACAGTTCCTTCTAACCACTGACCTTTCTTAAAGGGTGCTGCTGGTTCTCTGGTTACTACTTGTACAAATCCCATTAATTTTAAAGTTGTACAGTTTTTTCATGTTTAAGCTAGAAACATGGAGTTCAGTAACACTCAGCCAAGGAGATTTATAATAGACTTTCAGAGCCTCAGAATCTTCCCTCAAAAAGCTTCATATCCAGAAGCTCAAATCTATAAAATAAACAATAGTAGGACTACTCTGGTTGAAAAGGAATGGTGATGAAATCCTACCTGTTCAGACTATCCTCACATCCTTAAACAGCCTGAAGCAATCCCACAGAACCTTTTGAGTTCTACACATCACACATGGACAGCCACTAATCCAGTCTACTTTATAGATACGAGATCAGAATAAAAAGCCAATTAAAGTAGCTAAGGCCACAGAATTAGCTAGCAGCAGAGAAAGGCTAACATTCCTCTCCCCTCTGTCCTAGTCTGGTGATCTTTTTACACAACTCCTTGCCTTCCTGTATATTTCAGTTTGAAGGAAGGACAAGGTGGGAAAATTATTAGGAACATTATCATGATGCTCTGTTTTCCAATGGTGGCAAGTTGGAATTCCTCTGAGGTTTTCCACAGACTCCTGGGATAACTATTGCGGGTTGGACTAACAAATACAGCAGACAGCGTCAAGATGTCTACCCTGTGTACTTACACTTGGAAAAGAACATATGAAAATATTAGTAACATTGAGCCCTGACACCCAAAAGGAAGTTGGGCTACACTGAGAACTTGACCAGGATTCTAGACAGGATTGTTATCCACCTCTAGTTCAAGCTTATTTCTAAGAGTGACATAGAATTATATAACCTAGCTATTGCCATTGAATCACTACAATAAAACCTGTTCAAAGACACAAAAATTTTTTCAGGCTGGATTTATTTTGTTGCGTATATATTCATTTGATTTAACAAAAGAGAAACTTTATTCAGCAGAATGGATCCAATGTCATTGTCACCTGTTTATAGCTTTGGTCCAGCAAATCCCTTCTTAACTATATAATAAATTGAACTTTACAGAGTATTAAGGACTATATAATAAATTAGTGACACAGTCATGATTTCAACTATATCCTGATTCCCAGTCCAGTGCTGTTTGCCAAAGCAGCTTCATAGTCTATGTTCTTCTCTTTTCTATAGGAAATATTAGCTGATAGACAAAGAATTCCTAAGCATTTTCTTATTTCCTTTTATAGAGAGAAATAACCACACCTCTAGCAAGATTGTCTCCATATAACATGTTCTCGAGCAATTAATCTTTCCAGTAGCCTGCGGCAATAGCAGAATTTATCTGAAGACAGTCTGAATTATTGTCTCATAAGTATATTTTTATCCTTTATGTTGGAAGATTAAAAATATAACTCCTTTATACAATATGGTAGAGATAAAAAATAAACTGATAATATACATGACCATTGCTAGTGTTTTAAAAGACTATAAATTTTTGGTTTGCTTAATTGTATTATTACTGATAGTGGTCACATTTAGTGTTGTGAATCATAAGATTAAATCCTTAGAATACTATATATTCCATACTGGATTAATACACATGCACAGTACTAGAGAGGACCCCATGTGAATCCTCCTACTTGTGGCAAGACTAAACATACCCTGTGTGTGCAATCCATTTCTCAAGCTATCCAGGAAAAGGAGGGTCTCATATTCCTTCAGGAATCAATTCTCAGATGTTACAGAAAATGAAAAATTAAGGAACTCCAAAAGTTTGCCCCTCCATAAAAGCAATGAAAATTACGGCAAAAACTATTGGAATAAACCTTTTCAGAATTCTAGACTCAAACTGAAATTTTGCAGCAATCCAGATAGCGTTTGGTAAAACAAACAGAAAAACTGGCTAACTCTCAGTAATAAGTACAACATCAGTTGGCATCAGGGAAATACAAATCAAAGACAAATCAAAATCATAACGAGATACCACTTCACATCAGTCAGAATGGCTAAAATTAACAAATCAGGAAATCATGGAATTTGGCTAGGATTCGGAGAAAAGAGAACAACTCCTATGCTCTTGGTAGAAATGTAAACTGGTGCAGCCACTCTGGAAAACAGTATGGAGGTTCCTCAAAAAGTTGCAAATAGATCTACCTTACCCACCCACCAACTTCATTACTGGGTATTTACCCCAAAGATACAAATGGCATGATCCAAAGAGGTACCTGTATCCCAATGCTTATAGCAGCAATGTCCATAATAGCCAAACTATGGAAAAAGTCCAGATAGCTCCATCAACAGATGAATGGATAAAGAAGATGTGGTATGTCTTACACACACACACACACACACACACACACACACACACACACACACACACAGGAATACTACTCAGCCACTAAAAATTAAATCTTGCCATTTGCAACAGTGTGGATGGAACTAGAGAGTATTATGCTAAGTGAACTAAGTCAATCAGAGAAAAACAATCATATGATCTCACTCATATATGGAATTTAAGAAACAAAAGAGAGGATCAGAAAGGAAGAAAAGAAAAAAATGAAACAAGATGAAACCACAGAGGGAGATAAACCATAAGAGACTCCTAATCATAAGAAACAAATTGAGGGTTGCTGGAGGGAAAGGAGGTGGGGACAGGGGGTAATTGGGTGATGGGCATTAAGGCGGGCACAAGATGTAATGGGCACTGGGTATTACATAAGACGATGAATCACTGACCTACCTCTGAAACTAACAACGCATTATATATTAATTAATTGAATTTAAATATAAAAAAAAGAATTGCAAACTTATGTCTTACTTTACACTAGCTAATCCTATCCTTCAATACCCAGCTCAATAGCAGCTTTGAAAATAACAGTGCACGAATGCAACACATTAGCAAAGACTTCTTTCATCTTTCTCATGGCTCTCTGAAGACCTGCTCAAATGGCCTGTCTTTATATGGAAAATTCACAAATTTATAGAAAATAAACACTTCTAAATAACTAATGGGTCAGAAGTTACAAGGGAAATTAGAAAATACTTTAAGATAAATAAAAATGAAAATACAACATAGAGGGGCACCTGGGTGGCTCAGGGGGTTAAGCCTCTGCCTTTGGCTCAGGTCATGGTCTCAGGGTCATGGGATCAAGCCCTGCATTGGGCTCTCTGTTCAGCAGGGACCCAGCTTCCCCCTCTCTCTCTGCCTGTCTCTCTGCCTACTTGTGATCTCTCTTTCTCTGTCAAATAAATAAATAAAATCTTAAAAAAAAAAAAGAAACAAAAATACAACATACAAAAGGTAAGGGATGTAGTACTCAGAGGGAAATTTATAGCTGTAAATGCCTACTTAAAAATATAATAAAGATCTCAAATCAATAACTAAAACTTGCATTGTAAGAAACTAGAAGAACCAGAGCAAACCAAACCCAAAGCAAGTAGAGGGAAGGAAATAATAAAAATTAGAACACAGAGAGGGAACAGAAAAATAATAAAGAAAATCAATTAAACCAAAGGTTGGTTTCTTGAACAGATCAACAAAATTGGCAAACCTTTAGCTTTACAGACATAGTGAAAATGAAAGAACATTCAAATTATTAAAATCAAGAATGAAACTGAGGATGTTACTACTGAAATAAAAATATGTGTTACTATACAGAAATTTTTTAAAAAGTATGTAAGAGTATACTATGAGCAACCATATGCCAACAAACTAAATAACCCAGGTGAAATGGATAAAGTTGTAAAAATATACAAACTACCAAATCTGATTCAAGAAGAAATAAAAAATCTGAACAAAACAGATGAACATAGGGGACAGGAAGGAAAAATAAAATAAGATGAAAACAGAGAGGGAGGCAAACCATAAGGGTCTCTTAACTCTAGGAAACAAACTGAGGGTTACTAGAGATGAGATAGAGGAGGATGGAGTAACTGTGTGATGGGTATTAAAGAGGGCACTTGAAGTAATGAGCACTGGGTATTGTAGGCAACTGAAGAATCACTAAATTCAACCTCTGAAACCAATAATACAATGAAATTCAATAATGAAATTGAATTTAAATTTTAAAAATTTTAAAATAAGCCAAGAGATAAAGTCAGTAATCAAAAAAATCAAGAAAATTCTAGGATTTTCTTTTCAGATGATTTCATTGGTGAATTCTGCCAAATATTTTTAAAGAATTAATACCAATCTTTCTTATACTCTTCCATAAAATAGAAAAGAAAGGAATACTGTCAAATTCTTTCTATCAAGACCAGTGTTACCCTGATATCAATGTCAGACAAAGACACCACAGGAAATAAAAGCCTACATATAGATATCTCTTATGAATATAAATACAAACATGTTAGCAAACTGAATCCAGCAGCTTTAATGGGATTACACACTATGAATAATTGGGATTTATTCCAGGAATGAAAATTTGATTCAACATATGAAAATCAATAAATGTAATAAATTCTATTAATAGAATCTTTTAAATGATCATCTCCATAGATGTAGCAAAAGCATTTGGAAACATACAACGGCTTTCCATGATAAAAAAAAAAAAATCCATAAACTAGAAATAGAAGAGAAATTCCTTACTGATAAAAGGCATCTACAAAAACACATAGCTAGCATCATGCTTAATTATGAAAGAATGAAATTTTCCCCTAAGACCCAAAATAAGTCAAGGTTATCTCCTCCAGCCACTTCTAGTCAACATTGTTAACTATGCTGGAATTAAAATTAAAAACAATTTAAAAAAAACAACATTGAACTAGAAGTTCTAGCCAGGGCAATTAAGCAAAGAAAATAAATAAAATAAAAAGCATCCAAATGGGAAAAGAAGAAATAAAACTATTTCTATTTGCAGATAACATGATACTTTATATCTGAAATCCTGAAGAACACACACACACACCCCATAAGCAAGAGCTCATAAGAGAATCTAGCAAAGTTGCAGGATACAGGATCGGTAAGCAAAAATCCACACAATTTTTTAATTTTTTTTTTTAATTTCAGTTATTTAACATAGAGTGTTATAGTAGTTTCAGGTAGACACTATAATGATTCAATAATTCTATACTCTATTTCTTTATACTTGCAATGGACAATCTGACAATGAAATAAAGATAATTTCCATTTAAAATAACATTTAAAATTATTAAATACATAGAAACAACTTTAACCAAGGAAGTACAATATACAGTAAAAACTACAAAACATTGTGGAAAAAAATTAAAGAAGACCTAAACAATTAGAAAGATATCCCATGTCCATAGATGTGAAGATTTAACATCATTAAGATGGTGTTATGCCCCAAATTCATCTGACACATTGCAATCACCACAAAATTTTAATTGCCATTTTTGCAAAAATGGACAAGATAATCCTAAAATTTATATAGAAGTTCAGAAGACCCCAAAGAGTTGAAATAATCTTGAAAATGAAAAATAAATCTGGAAGACTCACATTTCCTGATTTTAAAACTTACTACAAAGGTTCAGTAATCAAAATAGTGTCATACCAGCATAAAAATAAAGAGATAAGTGAAATAAAATTGAGAGCCCAGAAAAAGACTCATATGTCTACCTTAAACTGATTTTCAATAAAGGATGTCAAGGCCATTCTATTGGGAAAACATAGCCCTTTTAATAAATGGTGCTGGGACAACTGAATACCCATATGCAAAAGTATAAATTTGGACCACTACTGCATGACATATATAAAAATCAATTCAAAATGAATTAAAGACTAAAAGTAAGAGTTAAAAGTATAAAACTCTCATAAGGAATCACGGGGTAAATACTTATGAGCTTGGGTCAGGAAGTGGTTTCTTAAAAATGACACCAAAAGCACATGCAACAACAATAAAATAATAATAAATTGGACATTACCAAAATTAAAACTTTTTGCATGTCAAAGAACACTATGGAGAAAGTGAAAAGACAACCCACAGAAAGAGAAAAATATTTGTACATCTGATACATAAAATGAAATATATTATATATATATACATATATATATATATATAAAATATATATATGTGGAGAGAAGAGTAACCAGAATACATAAGGAATTCTTACAACTTAACAATAAAAACACAACCTAATTTAAAAATTAGCAAAGGATGTGAATAGTCATTTCTCCAAACAAGATATACAAATGACAAACACATGAAAAGATGCTCAACACCATTATTTATTAGAGAAATGCTAATTAAAGCCATGATGATAAGACCACTCTATAACCACTATGTTGGCTATAATAGTAATCCATTCATCAATCAATAAAATAACAAGGGTTAGAATGTAAAAAAATTCCCTCATACATTGTTGATGGAAATGTAAAATGTAGCAGCCTCTGTAGAAAACAATTCAACAGTTCCACAAAATTTTCAACATAGTTACTACACAACCCAGGAATTCCATCTGTAGATATATATATATTTTAGGGAAGTATCCACATAACCACAAATATTCACAGCAGTACTATTCATTATATCAACTGATAAAAGGATAAGCAATATGAATATAAGAATATATGGTGAAGTATTATGCAGTCATAAAGAAGACCGAAGTACTGATAAATGCTAAATCATGGGTGAACCATACTAAATGAGAGCAGCCAGCCAGAAAAAGTCACACATCGTATGTTCCATTTAGATGAAATGTCCAGGAAAGGCCAGTCTACAGAGACATTAAGTATCTCAGTGATTCCAGGGGCTAGAAGAAGGAAGACATTTGACTGACTGCTGTTGTGGGGTTTCTTTTTGAAGTGATGGAAATATTCTGGAAGAGTGGTAATGTTTACATAATATTGTGAATTTACTAAAAACCACTGAAATGTATATTTTTAAATGTTGAATTTTATGTAAAAAATAAAGAATCAATTGCCAACGTTTCTAATTTCTGTCTAGCCTACGGGTTATGCTCAGACCGTTTTGGTGTGTGTGTGTGTTTTTTTTAACAACAAATGCAGGATAAGAATTAGGAAATACTTCTTGTTCTAACTGACACCTCCTGAAGGGATAAACTGCTGGGACACAGTTTCATGTAATAAGAAATAGAAGTATTGTCCTATGTAGGAAACAAAAGTAATTATGAATTAGATATATAGAAGCTCAGTGAATGGCCAATTCTGGAAGGCATAAGCGACAAATTTCATTTCCTCAATTATATGTGTGAATTTAAAAGCATCCCTGCCTGGAAAAAGGGGAGTAATGGTGATGAAAAGTGGATTTTAGTGATGGTAATGCATATTTCAAGTGGGGATTGTTTGTTGGGTGGTGACTTGCTAGAATAGCAAGCAGTAGCTGAGCCCTAAAAGATTAAGGCAGAGCCAAAGGATAAGAGAAGTGTGTAGAAGCTATAGAACTAGAAGGGGGGCAAGCAAGGCTGGTTAAGGGCAGCCAGTTTGAGTGAGCTGAGAAGGAGTTTTCAGCAGCATTAGTAAAGAAGATGCTAGTCCAGGGTCATTCATGTGAGTGGGAGAGAGGAAGGAAGAATTACTCAAAGGATTTCAGTGACTAAACTGGAAATTCCAATCAAATAGAGAGGAAAGGCGAAAGGGGGAGAAGAGGGAAGAGATAGGGAGTGAGGAAGAGAAGAAGGGAAAGGAAGAGAGGAAAGATGACCAGAACTTTTCTTGTCAACGTACCTACTTGGTGAAAGTTAAGAAACAAAGCTTACTTTGTGAGGAAGAAGACAAATGGAAGGAGAAAAAACCAAAATAAAACAGTAAAACAGAGGAAAAGCCTAGTAAAATCAGAGAAGTGACTTTGATTTAATGCATCAACTACATGTAAGAAGCATGAAAACTACCCACATATCCACTATCTGCATTTTATACCTAAGAACATAGGAAACCATTTTTGTCCTAGTGGCTCTTTAAAAATGCGTCAGAATTGGGCATCTGGGTGGCTCAGTTGGTTAAGCAACTGCCTTAGGCTCAGGTCATGATCCTGGAGTCCTGGGATTGAGTCCTTGCATCGGACTCCCTGTTTGTCAGGGAGTCTGCTTCCCCCTTGACCTCTCCCCGCCCCTCTCTCTCAAAATAAGTAAATAAAATCTTTTTTTTTTTTTAAATGCATCAGAATTACCCAGAGGGCATGTTAAAATGCAGACCACTCACTTCTCCTAGAGCTTCTTAGGCATAGGACTCAGAAGGAACCCAAGACTAAGCATTTCTAACAAGTTCCCTGGTGTGACTGAGAGTTGCTGGTCCAAGGACCACACTTTGAGAATCACTAACTTAGAAAAGTGGGGTGAAAAGGAAGAAATCTTTTTTTTTAAGATTTTATTTATTTATTTGAGAGAGAAAGAGATCACAAGTAGGCAGAGAGGCAGGCAGAGAGAGAGGGAGAAGCAGGCTCCCCGCTGAGCAGAGAACCTGATGTCAGGCTTGATCCCAAGACCCTGAGACCATGACCTGAGCCGAAGGCAGAGGCTTAACCCATTGAGCCACCCAGGGCCCTAAAAGAAAGAAATCTTGATGGACTGTGACTCTAATGGCTGTGGAAGGATGGATGAGAGGAGAGAAGGTAGACCATGAGCCAGTTATTTATAGAACATGGGCTACCTTGTGCTAGGTACTAGAGATGAGAGACAGAGGGCAGCATAGGTGAATGTTACCCTCACAGAGCTGATGGAATACTAATGTTTAGGCATTTGTATCTTAATTTTTAGCAGGAGGGTTATTTTTATTTGAATTTTACATGCTAACTGTTCTTATATGTGATCATGGAAATCCAGGATTAGCAAAATGTATTCTGAATTTCAGTCTAAGATATACAACTTTGTATATATCAAATTCTGTATAAGAAGAAAATACATTACAATAAATTCTATTAAATGAGGGTGTGAGGATCAAACAGAAAAAGCCAAAGCAGATAAATTAAGACTTGTGCTCCAAGGGTTAAAAGACAAAAGTTGAGTTGGTTGCTTATGCAGCCATCAAAAAAAAAAAAATGAAATCCTGCCATTTGCAACGATGTGGATGGAACTAGAGGGCATTATACTGAGCAAAATAAGTCAATCAGAGAAAGACAGTTATCATATGATCTCCCTGATAGAAGGAATTTGAGAGGCAGAGTTGGGGGTTTGGGGGATAGGGAAGGAAAAAATGAAACAAGATGGGATCGGGAGGGAGACAAACTGTAAGAGACTCTTAATCTCACAAAACAAATTGCCAGGGGAAGGAGGGTAGGGAGAGGGTGGTTGGGTTATGGACACTGGGGAGGGTATGTGCTATGGTGAGTGCTGGGAAGTGTGTAAACCTGATGATTCACAGACCTGTACTGCTGGGGTTAATAATACATTATATGTTAATTTAAAAAAAAAAAAAAAAAAGCTGAGTTGGTTGCTTAATTCCCAAACAGTCCTTATGCCAAGGAAGAATTTCTTTAAGAGGTCTGAAGTGAAAAACAGATCCAAGTTAGAGTTGCTAGAATTAGCAAATAAAAATATAGGTTCTCAGTTAAGTGTGAATTCCAGATACAAAATGACTTTTTTAAATGTAAGTTTTGTGTATTATTTGGAATAAACTTATACTAAAAATTTTTCCATTGTATATCTGAAATTCACATTTCACTTGGACATCATGATTTTATCTGGAAACTCTAATCTAAGTGAACCTTGATGAAACATTCATTCAGTGAACACTTAATATGTCATCAGTCTTACAAAGAAGATAGAAGGATAGAGCATATCCTGTAGCACACACAAGACAATGAAGAATAAAATGATGTTCAAATGCCAAAGTCTTTAGGTACAGTGGAGAGGGAGACCAATGTGACTGGAAGAGTCAAGGAAGGGGAGCTCCATCAGCAAGTATGACTTCACCTGGTACTGAAGGTAAGTAGAATTTGATTAAACAACAGCTGGAAACAAAGCTATGGAAAAGAGGTAAACAGCATGAATATGAAGTGTAACATCTGGACCAAGGACAGCAGGCAAGTGGGAAAGGAACGAGATCACTTGTGACAGATTGAGCCAATTCCCTCACCAGCTATATAGGGTAAGACCTCTTAGAGCACAATTACTGACCCTCATCAATATTTTAGTATATATCCATGACCATCAACTACATCCCCACTTTGTTTCAACTTCACTAGGACCACATGGAGGGATTTGCATGCAAAGCATACCATAGGATATCCAGACAGTCTAAGCTTTTAAGACAAAGAAACAGAATCTACGGTTGGGGTGTTTTTAATCAGAAAATAAGTGGATCTTTGGTCCCAGGGCATTCTCTGATTTTAGTTTGAAATGAAGGTCTGTGCTATGGCCGCTTGGAGTCAGTAGATCTGGGTCCTAGTCTCTTAGTATGCTCACAAGAGAGAGTCTCTGGGTTTCAGTTTCCCAGCTGTAATGTGACAATTTGAGATTATATGATCTTTCAGGGCCCTTCTAATTTAACATTCAGTGATTAATTGAATAAATCATCCATTCATTAAACACTTACTGAGAGCTTGCCATATGTAAGGCAATTTGTTAGGAGCTGTGATGGATACAAAGAGAGTTATTTATTCATAGTTATTTATTCATCACTAGGCAAAACTCTGAAGCAAATAGTTTGTCCCCTTTCCCCATCTTTACGCTGAGAGACCTACTTGGGCACTCCATAGAGGGTCTGGCCTCTGGCCCACTGAACTCAGCTTGCCAGGATTTGTTCTGCTGCCTCTCCTTTATTTTTATTTTAACCCCCTCCCTCAAGTCTCCTCAAGGAAACTCCACCGTCTGCATTTCATTCACTAGGCAGGAGTTCCTGGTCTCAGCTTTCCTGAGTGAGAATTCATTCATCTGATGAACTCAAAAGTGTCAAAACACTAAAGAAGGAAAGGAGGAGCCTACATCAAAGTAACCTGAAGGTCAAGGTAGCCTTACATCTTTTTTTCCCTATGTATTAGTGAAGTCAATCAGAAATTGATTCAGATTAAATAAAGCAAACAAAGAAAATAAACATTTATCAGGGCTTACTTGTGCTAGGACAGAGCTAAGCGCTATGATGTATCACTTTATATGATCTGCATAACCATCTTGTGACAATGGTTTATTATCCTATAGATAAAGCAGAGGCATGGAATAGGCAGTAAACTTGCTCCAGGGCAAAAGTGCCAGGGCCTAGAGCAATCTAGACTTGTCTAAATACCAAATTGATGCTCTTTCCAGTAAACTGGCTAATCCACAGGCATGGGTCCAGATAGCCAGTGTGTTTCAAATAGCTGTGTAGCGTATCAACTAGTAACAGGTGAAGTAACAAACGGTATTTAAAGAATATGCCATTTTTTTTTATAATAATGTCAACTTCAATAGCTTCATTCCAACATGCTTTTGTTGTTGTTGTTCAAAGTAGATCTATAGCCCAAGGTGAGGTCTTACACATAATCCTGCCACAGCAGTCTTTGCTCACACAATGCCATATGTCATTTGTACTAGAGCTGAAACAAAAATTGGAAAGTACTAAGTGGCAATCAGGAGAGCGTGGGAATTCTTTTGGGCAAGTGAGCTTTGCTGTAGTCCTGTCTGTGTATATTTGTAGGGCTGGCCCCACAACTTTAAAGGAGGGGGGTGTGTGTGTGTGTGTGTGTGTGTGAGAGAGAGAGACACCAGTGGGAAAGGAAGTGGGAGCAGGGGAAGGAGAAGAACAAAGAAAAAGAAAGAGAGGGAGAGAACACAAAACAGAGAGGGGCAGAAACAGCTCTCCAGTACCCATAGGAGTTAATTCAGACACCATGACTTTAAGGCAACTGAGCTTTTACTGATTTCTACAGCAAAAGTAGAAGCTTTTCTAAGCTGTATTATTATACATGTAGCTGTCTTTTTAATATTCTTATGACCCAGGGTCACTGTGATAATCATACAGTACTTTGTAAAATATAACAATGCCCTTGAGGATAATCATGTGTTCCAGGATGTATGCTTCTACCCTAATGAGCTCCTGATCACTTTGCTTTTTGTGGTCATGGGCATTTTAACAAATGAGTCCTATTTCCCTTGGCTGGCAGGAGGGAACTTGGAAGAAAACCTTGTTTGGGTGTAGGATACCTACTAAACCACTGGACTTACCAGGTTAAAAATTCAAAAATGAGCGCATGATTGAGCCAGAAAGGACAATAATAAAAGTGAAAGCAGAATATAAGCCTGTACAACAATACCTGGTGCAAACCAAAACAAAGGTAGGGAATGGGATAAAGGAATGGGCTCTGGAGAGTTAGAGAAAGGGAGACTCCAAGGCAAAGTCTATGGAGATGAGCCAGGCCCTCCCAGCTCATTGTTCAGAGTGTGGTTTCTTTATGTGCAACAATGTTCTCTGATTGTCTCTGACCCTATTTGTTATCCCTGAGTTCTCTGACTCCTCCTCCCTTGCTATCTTATCAGTGTGTATTTCCACCTTCCATGTCACTGTCTAGGTGGAAACTCCTCTTAGTGCTTTGAATCATTCCTTACAGTTATGGATTGAAAAACAAAAAGACAGTTAATAGAACTGTATGTTAAAAATGAATGTGAGGGTCTAAAGGTAACATAGTACCTTTGTTACCTTTAGGGTCTGTCCATGACTTCTACTGTACTACTTAGAAAACGTCTTGGTTTATTTCTGGATTTCATCTATGCTTTAGACAAGGCCAAATATAGATAGATAATTGCATTCATTTCCTCTGACTTCCATAATGAAGTGCCACAAACTGGATGGGTTAAACAACAGAAATTTATTTTCCACAGTTCTAGAGCCTAGAAGTCTGAGGTCAGGATGTTGGCAGGGTTGACTCCTTCCAGGGGCAGTGAGGGAAAATCTGTTCCATGCCTCCCCTCTAGCTTCTGGTGGTTTGCTAGCAGTCTTTGATGCTCCTCAACTTGGAGACACAACTCCGATATCTCTCCCTTCATCTTGCCATGACATGTCCATAGGTGTGTCTCTGTGTCTAAATACCCCCTTTTTATAAGGACACAGTCATATTATATTAAGGCCTACCCAAAGGCCTTGATTATTTGCAAAGATCCTATTTCCAAATAAGGTCATATTTATGGGTATGTGGGTTAGGACTCCAACATCTTTTGGGAGTAAGGAAAGGCACAATTCAACCTACAAAAGTGTTTCTGTGTATATGCATTTTGTAAAGGAAAAGGAGCTCTACTTAGGCTCCTGAATAAATGCGACCTCTGTGAGGTGAGCCTTGGCTTATTCAAGTCTCCAGAGATGGTGGAGTTCCCTGTTACAAAAGGCAGACATGTTAAATCCAAGCAGACCACACTGACACAGGGGCTTGGTGCTCTGCTCTGCTCAAGACTAGAAGATGCTAGGGGCTTTCTAGGCATGTGTGATGGGAAGGGGAAGAGTGCACTCAGGACCTCAAAAATCAGAATAAGGACCTTCAACATAACCAAAGAGGGTCCCTTCCAACATCCCTATACCTCCCCTGAGCAGTAAGAGGAGGAAAGAGCACTTAAGAAGCAAGAAGAAAAGTAAAAGTATTGGTTTGGAGTGACAAGAAATAGAAGGTCAAGATGAGACTAAATAATGATAAAAGAGCAAATTTTTTTTTGATGAGTTGCAGTTGTTAGTAGGTCCCAGAAGTAATTTTAAGTTTAGCTGAATAATTACTGATATGAAGAATTCCTTTCACAGTCATTTATTTAACAAATACTCATTAAGCGCCTATCACATGACAAGAATTTGGGAGACTGGGAATCAAATGGTGAATAAACCACAATCTTTCTTTTAAAGTAACAGTCATGAGTGGCTGCTAAGTTTTTGAGGTTAGAGACCTGAGATCAAATCTCATCTGCAGTCTTTCTGCACTTGTTTCCTTATGTAAAAAATGAAGGCAATAATAATATTTAACTCACCAGGTTATTATTAGAATTAAGTTAGCTATTATATGAAAAGTGCATATATTAGCACAGTGCCTGGAAGTGGCAATGAATACAATTCTCATTATTATGATATATTTATAATTAATATTTTATCTATAGAACAGGGGAGTGAAGAATTAATTCTCATGCGACAAGCATAAGAATGGATCACCAAGGAATGAACTCACCAGGGAGATACTCAACCTGGCCCTAGAAGTCTGGGTTAGGATGAAAGTTAAAGCAATGGAAATTTGGGACACCTGGGTGCTCAGTCATTAAGCGCCTGACTTTGGCTCAGGTCATGATCCCAGGGTCCTGGGATGGAGCCTCGCATTGGGCTCCCTGCTCTGCTGGGAAGCCTGCTTCTTCTTCTCCCACTCCCCCTGCTTGTATTCACTCTCTCGCTGTGTATCTCTCTGTCAAATAAATTTTAAAAATCTTTAAAAAAAAAAAAGGCAATGGAAATTTAATAACAAATTGTGTCATCTTTTCTACCATAGGCACCAAACTTTTCTAGAATTAAAATGCTTTGGCATTTTAATCACAACCTTATAGCAAACTTTAAAGAAAGAAAAAAAAGAATTTGCTGCTATTGCTGAGATTCACAAATTATATATATCACCTCAGAGGGTAATAAAGAGAGAATAGAGCAGGAGAATATTACTGGAGACATGAAAAGAATAATTCAAAAAAATGTGTCATTTGTAAATCTAAAAATTCTATTTTGTGGGACAATATCCTCTGCTGAGCTATTGTAGAATTTTATCCACCAGACAGAATTTGGGCTTCACAATAAACTAGTGACCACCAAAAAGAGCAAGCAGAGGGACAGGATCACATCATTTATCAACAGATAAATTGTACACATAGGAAGGCAATCTTTAAGCCTCCCCCTTTGAAGCTGAAGGGTAACTTGGAGCCCATCTGACAGAAGGTGACAACACCCAAGTTTGATGTTGGAAAACTGGCCATGTGAAGAACAGTTCAAAAACTCTTAAAGAGCATTGCCACAGGTGACAAATAAAAATGAAAATCAGGGCGCCTGGGTGGCTCAGTGGGTTAAGCCACTGCCTTTGGCTCAGGTCATGATCTCAGGGTCCTGGGATCGAGTCCCGCATCGGGCTCTCTGCTCAGCAGCGAGCCTGCTTCCCTCTCTCTCTCTCTGCCTGCCTCTCTGTCTACTTGTGGTCTCTCTCTGTCAAATAAATAAATAAAATCTTTAAAAAAAAAAAAGAAAAGAAAATCAAAGGGAGAAAATTTGAAGAGAACTCAGACTTAAGTAGGACCCTCAAACATCTCTGGGGGAGAAGAGACAGTAAATATCTTTGGGAGAAAAAAAAATACTACAGACATAAAACAGAGACACAAGATGAAAAGTAAAAAATATTCTTCAAAGGGTAAATGTGGTAGGAAAATTAATCTTAAAAGATAAAAATAAGTTATAAATTATGATACTGTGTTTGAATCCTAATACTTTCATAAGATAATTTTAAAACAGAATTTTTCATATTTCAAAATAAGAAGTTTGGTTTAAAAGAGGGGTAAGGAAAATGAGAGAGGGGAGGGTGGTTATCCATGAGGGAAAACTGTGGGATATTTATATATGCATGTGTGTGTGTGTGTATACTATGATATATTACATATACGCAATTAGAAGAATGGAATTTTTTACTCTATTACTTAAAGAAGATAAGAAAGAATTATTACTTAGGAACTCACTCTTCAAATAGATATGTGTTAGCATTGATTTATATGGGACCAAAAAAAATCAAAGAAGATAGTCATAAACTTTGTGAAGATTTTATAATTACCTACAAAGAAACAAAATATTTAGGGACAATGGTCAGCCTTGTAGTTTATCTCTTCAAAGGGTTAATGTCACTGAGAAATAGGGATGGAACCCACAGTCATTGTCCAGGCAGTAAACAGCCCACACTATGCACATGGTCCTTAGTGAGTCTAATGACCAATAAACTTATGAATGGTCTCCCTGAAATTCCTTTAGTATGATTTTTCAGTCACTAAATCTGTTCATAAAGTAAACCCTCCTTGCCTGGGCTTAAAGTTGTATCTCATTTATTTATCTCATTTATGTATCTCATTTATTTATCCATCATCAAATAATTTGATAAGCATCATCAAATTCCTGGTATTAGGACATAAGAACACAAAAATAAAGGGAAACATTCCTCTCAAAGAGCAAATTAACGGAGAAGATCTTGCATGTGTAATATCACACTAGTGGTCATCTCTAGCTTCTCATGGTCAAACTGCAGGGGAGTGGGGGGAAGGTGTGAGACTGTTTGACTATTCTGACAGGACTAAATTGTGTTTTCAGTGACAAAGGCAGAAGAGCTAACAGATTTGTTCCTGGTTAAAAATGAGTAAGAGACTTCTTGGTACTACTGGATGATTTTTGTTTTGGTGTGTTTGGCTATAGTCAATGTTGTAATACATGAGTGTGTTCTCACCATGGGAATGAAAATGGATGGCTTGCAAAATGGGGTTCAGGATACGGGAGAGGGTTTCAAGCAGAGACTTCTCACACATGAAAGGGGATAAGTGGCAAGAGCATGGAACCAAAGAGGAAAATAAGTGGCATCTGGAAAGGAAAAAAGTTGGGGAAAATTTAAGTGGCCGAGAAAGTCTGAGAAGCCTGAGTCCTGTACCCAGTGGGACTGAAGGGGACAATGGTCCCTTTCTGAGCAGATGTCTCCATGACTGATTGATCCTATCTGGAACTCTCATATGATGGGCCATTCTTATATAGGACATCTTTTTCCTTAAGTGTGTTTTGTGAAAGACCAGTTCCATGAAATACTAATCCATAAACATGAAAAATGAGTTTCCTGGTTAAATACATTGGGAAGCTCAGGCTCTTTCAGTCCTGGTTCAGCAGGATACATAATTCACTCAGATGATTTAGGACTTCTTAATCTCATTTGTGTGTGTATGGCTATGTGTGTGCATGTGTGTATTTATGTGTGACTAAACTCTTTGGAAGTCCAGCCTACGAAATCCATTTCAGAAAAATACATAAAATAAAATACATAAAGATTATAAAAGGATACCAATTAAACTAAAATTCAGTTAACAAAATATTTTAAAAACAAAGTTTTAGTATAGGAATAAGTATGCTTCTTTACTAACCTCTTTAAATAGTATGATCTATCAACAGGTCTCATAATGAATGTAGTTTCTAACAACTGATTTTAGTGAATAATATTTCCAGATAGCAATAAAACCTGCAGTGTGATATGAAATTATCTATGATATCTGCTGATGATGAAGTCAGACGTAATGCTAATGTCTTTTACCTACATTCATAACTGAAGGAAATGCTAAATTTCTTTCAGATGTTAGTGAAAATAAAGTGGTAATTTTTTTTATTAAGCAAATTCATAGCACAGTTTGTTTTTTTTCCCATTCAAGTTCACTAATCCCTTGTGTTCTATCTATAATGTCACTGAGGTCCTTGGACCCCAGGATAAGAAAACCCCTAAAGGCAGACTTACGTGATACTACTTCTTAAGGAAGTACTGGCAGGGTTAACAAAACAATCAAGGGATGCCGAAACACCCAGGAAATAACAGAGAAGCCTGTGGTTGAGCGGAGGAAAGAGAAATAGTGTTTCTAGAATCCAGGGAGGGCTGGAGACATGGGGAGGGCCTGCCCTGTAAGAGCTATCATCGTAAGAGAAGCCAGCCACTGCCAGAGAACTGACACCAAAGCAGAAAAAAACAGGAAAAAAAAAAAAAGCTGGAAGGAAAAATCCATTTTCCTCCTGCCCTTCTTATCTTCTGCAGATCTTCTATTGGCCAAACCCTAGAAAAAGTCAGCGGGCACAAAGACTGGATGAGACTTTTCTCAGGGATTAACCTGCATGGGATCCACAGCAGGACAAAAAAGACTGGAAAATGGCTTGAGGTAAGACTGAACATGAGAAAAACTCGCATACTACCTATGTTTCTTTAGGGTAGAATTTTTTAGATAACTTCCATATACTAACATGCATTGTGCTGACTCAATACATGTAATATTATTAATTTAATAAGGGGTGTTTGTCAAAACTATCTTATCTCGGGATCCACTTTTCAAGGAACATGATGGAGGATTAAGATTCTGTAGAGCGGAAGTTTGCAGATGCCACTCTAGGATATTCTGGGGATATGGGTATTTTATAGCATCAACTTCCTAGCTATCTAGCCAGGATTGCATGTTAGTTAGCAAACACCTGTGAGAAATGAAAAAGACCTGATTTCTGGAGAAGCTAGAATTATTTGGCAGCAGTAAGAGTCAAGAATGAACACTGTGGCAGGAAAATGTCCATATGACCTTGGTAACTTACCCTGGTTTTTTGGTTTGTTAGTTGGGTTTTTTGTATTGTTGTTGCTGTTGTTGTTTTGTTTCATTTTGTTTTTACTATAAGAGATAGCTGAGGGGCATCTGGGCGGCTCAGTGGGTTAAAGCCTCTGCCTTCGGCTCAGGTCATGATCTCAGGGTCCTGGGATCGAGCCCCGCATCGGGCTCTCTGCTCAGCGGGGAGCCTGCTTTCCCCTCTCTCTCTCTCTGCCTGCCTCCTGTCCTACTTGTGATCTTGTCTGTCAAATAAATAAATAAAATCTTTAAAAAAAAAAAAAAAGAGAGAGAGAGATAGCTGAGAAAGTGTTCTTTCCATCATGGCAGTATGGAAAGCCTATCCCCTCATACCTAGCTCAGGAACTCCAGACTCGGGGGCGCCTGGGTGGCTCAGTGGTTTAAGCTGCTGCCTTCGGCTCAGGTCGTGATCTCAGAGTCCTGGGATCGAGTCCCGCATCGGGCTCTCTGCTCAGCAGGGAGCCTGCTTCCCTCTCACTCTCTCTGTCTGCCTCTCTGCCTACTTGTGATCTCTCTCTGTCAAATAAATAAATAAAATCTTTAAAAAAAAAAAAAAAAAAAAAGGAACTCCAGACTCCTTATGTGGCAAGCAGTTCACACATCCCAGGGGGTCAGCTTGGGTCCTGGGCCGATGAGAGTGTTCTATAGCCTTTCCATTGAGGACATCAGCTTGTGGTAACCATTCTGATCTTAATATATCTTTTAAACATCATGAATAAACCACTGTGTTCCTGTCACTGCAATTATCTAATTCACAAGGATAGCACCTTGGCAAGGATTAGCCAAATGCTAAAAATTACTTTGTTGAGGGACAGAGAAGAGCCATCAAGAAGGAAGTCTTGGTTGATTGCTTGAAGAAAGGGCCCCAATTCTCCACTCCTTCCTGCGTCCACACCATTTGCAATGTGGCTGTGCAGCTACTCCTTTTAAGTGGAGGTGGGGGGTCGGTTTCCAACTTCCTGTAAATGAGGTGCCCTTGCAATTTGCTTTGGATGGTAAGATATTGCAGGGAATACAGTATAGCAGGTTTGAGCCCAGGCATTACGAGACCCTGTCTGCATCTGCTCATTCTCTTGGAACACTGCCCTGCTGCCATGTGAACAAGCCTGAGGTAGTCTGCTGGAGGATGAGACACCATGTGGATCAGAATCAAGTCAGACCATTTGTCCTAGCCAAGGCCTCAGATGTGTGAAAGCCAAGCCAAAATCAGTAAAGCTGGTCTACAGCTGACCTGAGCTGACCACAAATTAATAAAGAAGCCTAGCCAAGACTAGAAGCAGTACCCAGTAGATTCCAAATTATATTGCTGACCTACTCAAACATCAGTAAAATAAATGCTTGTTGTTTTCGGCTGCTACTTTTGGGGATAGTTTGTTATGCACCAATAGCTAATTGATAAAGTAAAGCACAAAATATAACTCCATCTGGGCTCAGTGTAGTACACAATTTTTAAAAACAAGTATTGAAAGGAATGTGGGTAGCATAAAAACGTCAGGTTTCTTGTCCTTGGAAAATGAGGAAGAGATTCTGACAGGAAATACAAAATGGAAGTCATGCAAAAATTCAACTCTGAACATTCCACATTTGCACAAGGACTAATGCTAAAGGAAACGGTTATAAACCAGGGTCCAGTACAGAAGGAGTGAGGTAACCACAGTCCATAAAGGAAAAAAAGTAATAAAAAACACATTCTTAAGGATCCTATATCATGTTTTCTAAAACCCTGAATTTCTCCATGTGGGAGCAACAGTGCTTATGACCTGGCAGCCTCCAACTTCCTCAGGGAATCTTAGTGGATGTGTTTTGTGTATGGGCAGGAGTTTCAGGGTCACAGTCCACCTCTAGCAACTGAGTGGTGAGCATCCTGACATGGTACACTTCTAGGAAATCCACTCCAAGCACTTTTAGCAAGTACATGGGCAACCATATAAACAATAAGGACTCCTGCCAACAAAAAAGTATTCTTCTATAAGATAGTCATTGAGAAATTGTTCTACCAAGGTCAGAAGAGCTTTCTTTATATGGCAAGTTTAAAGCTGTACAGGAGGACTATGACTGGATTAAATGTTGTAGTGCCAATGCTGACAGGAATAAAAATAATAAAGAACAGCTATGGAAAGAAGAAGTACAAATCTTTGGAGTGCACACTTCAATCAGTTAACAACACTAGTAAAAAGCACGGGCTTTGGCACCAGATGGACATGATTTTAAACTTCAGTTTTGTCCCTTACAACCTACATGGCCTTGTCCATGTTGCTTACCTCTCTGAGTCTATTTTATGTTTTAGAAGAGCACCATTTGCCTCAGAGTGTTACTCTAAAGATTAAATGAGATAGTACATATCAAATAATAGACAAAGTGTCTGGCATATACCAAGTGCTCAACATATTTTCATTGCTGGTTCCCTATGTTGAAGGCAAAGCATAACCTCCATGAATACGTTATTTTGGCTATTACAGTGTTTAAATTGAAAGAGTTATCAAGAGCTCAATCACACTCTTTGGAGGCAGTGAAAAGCATAACTGAGTTGTAGATAATACACAAAATGGAGAAAGAATGCATCTTTGTGTGATGCTGTTAGTCCCAGTCCAGACACCCCCCAGTTTTCAAAGGACTGCATCCAAAACTAAATCTGTGAGTCACTTTCTGGCAACAATTTTATAGACAGTGGATAGATTCTCAAGCCACCTCAGAAGAGTATACTTAACCCATAATAAGGTTGACTAAAGTACTTTAACTCTGAGTCCTAGGAACAAAGTCTCATGTGGTAGAATAGAAAGTTGTGATGAAGAAGAGAAGGGAAATATGGAAGAAAAAACCCCACAGCATTGGGTGAAAGAAAAAAAAAAAACAAACACTAACATTTATGGTGCATCTATTAGGTTCCAGGCATTGAGCTATGTGCATAGCAGTTTTATTATTTAATCCTTACAACATCTCCTTGACATAGGCATTTCCCCAATAAACATTAAAAAACAGCAATAAAAACAATAACTAAAAACTCAGAAAGGTTAAATAGTTTATCCAAAGTCACATAATAAGCAACTAATGAAAGAAGAGCATTTTGAATGTGGTAAAGTCAGTGACGAATCAAGAGGTGATCAGAAAACAAAACTTCGGGGGCACCTGGGTGGTTCAGTCATTAAGCATCTGCCTTCTGCTCAGGTCATGATCCCAAGGTGCTGGGACTGATCTCTGCATCAGACACCCAGCTCAGAGAGGAGTGCTTCTTCCTTTCCTTCTGGTACTCCCCCTGCTTGTGCTCTCTCCCTCTCTCTTTCTCTCAAATAAATAAATAAAATCTTAAAAACACACACACACAAACTTCAGCTAATTATTCAGTTGGTGTCTTCATATGTGGAATATCCTTTCCAGTTAGTGGCTAAAGAATCCTTTATGGAAGTGTGTGTCTAGGGGCACCTGGGTGGCTCAGTGGGTTAAAGCCTCTGCCTTCGGCTCAGGTCATGATCCATGATCCCAGGGTTCTGGGATCAAGCCCCGCATGGGGTTCTCTGCTCAGCAGGGAGCCTGCTTCCTCCTTTCTCTCTGTCTGCCTCTCTGCCTACTTGTGATCTCTGTCTGTCAAATAAATAAATAAAATCTTTAAAAAAAAAAAGAAGTGTGTGTCTATACATATGCATATGTACATACACATACAGTGTATCTAAATATATGTAATTAAATGAAATCCAGACAAATGATACAAAATTTTTCAATAGAACAGGAAGATATAAAATGAAAGTTACATATCTCCCACCACCTAAAGTTCTATCTGTATTCTTCCAGGAAAGCATATGACAATTGCACATATACAAAGGAGAACTTATACTGTATGCTGTGTATGTTACCTAAGGATACATCTGAAAGTTCTCTCTACATCATCATCAGTAGATGAAACTGATTCTTTTCACAGATGCAGAATATTCTGTGCAAAACGTTCATTTATTCGCAGTTGCTGTTGACGGAGAATTTTGTGTTTCAGTTGTTTGCCATTGCAAGGTACAACCCATTCAGATATTCTAGCATACTTATGCATGCATATTATTAGGGTAACTCTGGAACTGTGAGGATACTAGGTCAAAGGTCTTAGGAATTACAATTTTTAATTAATGATCCCAAATTTCCTTTCAAAAATATTGCACCAGTTTCTGGTTCCACTTATTTTGTCTGGGATAGCTTCTTTCTTCACATCCTCACCAATGCTACATACTAGTGGATTACCCTTTTGCCAAACTCAATATAAAACTTGTATCTTATTTTGATTTTCATTTAATTATGTATGATATTCATCATCTTTATATGTTTCCTGGTGATCTGTACTTACTTTTCTGTAAATCGTTTTCAGTTGTTAGGTTATCTGTCTTTCTGCCCACTTTTTAAATTGACATTTGTTTTTCTTTCTTATTGATTTGTACACGTTCTTTGAAAATTAACAAACTGGCTCTTTGTTTTTCATGACTCTTGCATATTTTTTTCTTTGTAATCAGTCACATCCTCAACTTCAATTTCTTCTTAAGCAAATTTCTGATTATGATATGACTTTCTCTTAAATTGTCTTGTAAGAGAATATGTTCTGGTTTCTCTATTAGGAACATTCTGCTAAACATACGAGTTCTATTTCCTCTAATGAAGTTATACACTGGCAATCTAGTTTTAAATATACTGGATTATGTACATTTGTGTGTATAAGCTTTTTTCAACCTTTCTTATTGTGAGTTCTCCCTTAGAGATAGACCCCATCTTTCTTTCTTATTTTTTAGTAATTCCAGTATAGTTAACATACAATGTTCTATCAGTTTCAGGTAAGAAATCACTTTCCGACCCTATAAGACTGAGAGTAGTACGTGGAGTCATGGTTACTGCCACATTCATGCTCACTCTGCAAGATGGCTCAGCATGTCCCATACACCAGCCCAGTCAGTTTCTTCTGGCAATTTGGCAGTACCCCAACCTTGCCTTCACCTCTTCATTCTAACTTTTATCATTCTGGGCATCCATAGAAGAAAAATGTAAAGGTAGGGCTTGAGTCATTGTTGATCTTTGTTAACCAGGAAGAATTCTGGGGAGATAGATTGCCCAGGAGCATGAGGCAGCTTTTAACATTTAAAGAGAAGATGAGATGCTGTGCTGGGAGGATTCAAGGGATTTGGAACACTGAACCTCTGAACTCTGCGTTTCTCCTGAGAACCTTATAAAGGTTCACATTTACTCATCTCAGCTCAAGATTATTAATGACTTGCATTGATTACAGATTTTACAGCTTCAAAACCACAGTCTGTCAAACAAACAATTGGTAAATACGTAATTTGAAACCTTGAAGTCCTATTGAAGCTCAGGCAAAATCTGTTGTACTTTTCATCTGTTGCATTTTTGAATAATTTTAATTTCACATTAAAATCTTTTCAAATAGTAAGGTAAATCACCCTCACACTATTTCTAAAATATTTTTAAAAAATGACCATTCAACATTATCAGTTATCTCTGCAGTGTTGTAAATGAGACATCAGGACTAATTTTATTTGAGTGTCATGAGAAAAGAACTTCCTGTCATTTCACAAATTATCTAATTATGTTTGAGGGAAATGCCAATTCTATGACTCTATAATTTTAAAAATAACACTTATAAGTGGATTATATATGTCTTAGCCACAGTTCTATAGGAGCATTGATTCTCTACCCCTCTGTTCTTGTGCTTTATGTGCTTCTTAGGTGAAAAACACACTCTTCAAGCATTTGGCAACGTGTGAATACTCTGCTTCCAGGTGATCTATAATATTATCATGTGGTACGTAAAGAATGAGAGTTGTTGAAAGAAAAGCCAAATACCCAAATCTCTGAGCTATAGCCAATTATTTCCAGGTTTTACATTTAGAGATACCGATTTGTTATGTACATACATGCATCTATATCCTTGTACCTATTGATAAGTATTACCATTTATGAGTACATGGTTCATTCATATATATGACATACAGCTATAAATGAATAAATATATGAATAGAATTAATGTATCTATGAATTGAAAGGTATGTACATGAAATAAATTATTAAATAAGATATCTGAACAAAAACTATATAAATAGCATAATATACAGCATGATTCATTCAAAACACATATTATTTGAAAAGTGCAAAACATTTTTAACAGCCCTCCTTGTAGCAAATGTGTTTGTGCTTATTTGCATAACCCCCTTTAATACATTTGTGGACAAAAGTAAGCATCCTTGATTTTCAAGGCAACTATAATCTGGTTCCAATAACTAGGGTTTAGAAAATGCTCATTTTTTCTTTAAACTCCTCCTTAAACAAAGGATTCTCTAGCCACAGATCTTTAATAGCTTCTGTCTAGATTCAGGTAGATTACACAATATAAAGTGTAAACAGCAGATGTTAATTTGAATTTAAATGCAATTGAAATGTCCATCAAAAGGAACATCGCTCCAATTTATAATTAGCCTCCAAATAAATGAAAACCTATTCCTGTCTAAAATGAAGCTTAGGTCTGTTTATAGAACAGTCATTAGATTATGTGCTTCCACTGCTTAGAGACAGAACACACTCTTCCCTAATGGACTTTTAAATCCACGTAACTGTCAGCAAAAAAAGAAAAACTAAGTGGGCATATGACACTACATCAGCCAAACTTCTCTCTTCCTCCAGCAATCAGAGGGTCTGATACAGTCTTTGTGCCCATCTGCGTTTTCTAGAATGAACCCAGACTCTATCCTGAGAAAACTGGGAAATATAAATCTTCCGATGCAGTTTACTTTAATAACAAAATGAATTAGAAGTGATCACAGTTTCCTCAGGATGAAACTTCATTGTACATGGTCATTTACTTGTATCTTGGCTGGAAGATTACCGAGTCCAGTGAGAATTTCTAACATGACATCTTTTCTATAACAATTTTGTTCTGCCCATAAGTAAAATAAAGGAACCAGTCAAGAACAGATGCCAAATTCCCTCATTATGTATATTCCAAACACAAGTGTCTTCAGAATCTACAAACAAAAACCTGAACACATTCAAGAACTCAGTTAAATAACCATTCTGCATTCTGCTAGCAATATTATATTACTTCCTGACCTTCAGACATGTCTTCATGTGACCTTTCCCATTAAATGTTTAAACTTCTCTGCTTGTGAAGCCTTCCAGACGCCGCTTTTCAACTTTGTCCTAATCCCCCTAATACTCTTCCGCTGCATCACCTTTTCCTTCTCTCTGTCAATAAGACGAATCCTTGACCCGATTTCACCTCAACAACACATTCAACTCAGACTTTTTTTTCATTTAAAATAGTATAATAACTAAATGACTGCCACCACAGATATAGATATAGATATAGATATAGATATAGATATAGATATAGGGAGATATAACAAGATCAGGCAATGAGAGAGAAAAGATTAGTCCCCATAACCAGGCATCAGTTTAATGCATTGCTTGACATTATATTTCTTATGGGGCTTTTAACAGTTTTCTCCATGGTGACACACATGGATGACATTCTGATCAAGGACCCAATCTCATAAGTGAACCCAGGTATGGGGTAACCACCAGCGTGCCAGATGTAACTCTACACCACCATGCTTTCCCACTCAAGAGAGCACGATAGAATGTAAATGAAGAAGACCAACATCCTTATACCAGTTATCAGGGCTATTCTAATTTCTTAAAACAAAAGGGAAAATAATTTGCAAATGCTGACATTTTATTAATAACAATAAATCACTAACCACACACCACAAAAATGATCACAGTTTATCAGTGTGTTGTGTCTCTGTGATTAAAAACTCCTGCTACAGACTGCCATTTTCTCACATACTTTCTCTAAAGCTTGTCACTCACCAAACAATGTTAAGTATACCACAAGAAGCCCTTTATTGATTTTGTAGCTAGATTTAAAATTAAGTGCGCTCAGTAAAATCCAATCAAATATATGAGTTTTTGAATTAAAAAATTAGGAACAGATAACCATGGGAGAATATCAGATGTGGGCAGAGTTAAGCCTAGTCACAGCAGAAAAGAAAACCAAAAACACATTACAACACTTGTAGTGAATAGATTAATCTACCCACTCCTTAAAACAAGTGGCATCAGATAAAAATCTCAAAATGCCAATCGGCCAAGCTGTCACCTAGCGCTTGTGATACTCTAGAACTGTTCTGTTCAACAAGTCAGCCGGTAGTCAGATGTGACTATTTACATATAACTGAAAACAAATTAAAATATACCAACAACAAAAGTTCAGTTCTGTAGCCACACTAGCCCTATTCATAGCCTATAGTTTGAGATGCTGTTCACCTGAACTTTAAGAAAAATGTTCTGTGTTTGTGCTGTCCAATATGTATAGTCACTAGCAGTGGCTATTAAGCATTTGAAATGTGGCTAGTGCAAATGAGGAACTGAAATTTTAATATAATTTTAATTAAATTAAATTTAAATGTAAATAGTTATATGTGGCTAGTGCCTACCACACCGATAGAACATTTCCATCACTGCAGAAACTTCTTTTGTACAGTACTGCTCTGGAAGCAGAGGATCCCTTATGCCGGGTGCCAAAAAGAGGGGAGGGGAAAGTGTAAAAAAAAAAAAAAAAAACTAGGAGTGATGCTAAACAGAAAAATAATATTTTTTCACTACCTACTATCTGCCAAGCACTTTGTTATGTGCTTTCCATATGTCACTTCATTTACTACTCACAGCCCCAAAATTGTTATTGACCTAACAGCAGAAGCTTGAAAAATATCTGAATCCAAATCTGTGTGACATCTCATGCCATACTCTTTCCACTGTCCCTTGGCACAATATAGTCATGGCTGGTATTCACATGGTCAGTCTAAAGGAGATTAAAGAATGAGGCCTCATGTCATTAAGGCATGTAAAATGAGAGGAAACGCTACCTGATGTATCCAGCGGCAAACATGCAAAATGTGTTCTTTTTGAAAGATGGTATAGACTTAAAAGGAAACAGAATTATGGAAAATGAATGACTGATAGTTTCATTATTAAGGGAAGCTAGAAATGAATGAATTGCCAAAACTGAAATTGTAGTAACAGTGATCATCGTTAACAATAGCTATCATTTATTGAATCCTTGCTGTGCTCAATACGTCACACTCATTATCAGCCACCCTCTGAAGTACAGGTGAGGATATCACTGTCAGAGATAAAACAGCAGTGGGGGAAACAGAGAGGTCTGACTGATTAACCTCTTTCTTATCGTCCTAAGTGAAATTTCCCACAGCCCTCTCCCAGGTACACACAACAAAGTGATGAAAGAAAAGATAATGTCCAATATCAGTCAGGGGAGAAATGCATTGCCATAGTTAAAAGTCCTCATTTAAATTTTAATTTGCCTATTTCTTAATTATCCTGGCATATGTCCTACTTTCTCCCCTAAGTTTGTATGTGGTGTTCATAATCATTTTCAAGGCTGACATTAAAATTTTCTAGGTTGGTAGGTTTGGGTGAATGGCTTAATTTTCATGCATCTTTTATAGCCCTGACAGCTTACTGTTGATATCAGAAAGGATTGCAGTCCATCTTGGCCTTCTTAATATTATCTCTTCTCTAGCTGTTTTTTATCAGCAATCATAGGGTCAGAACTGTTATGGATGAAAGTGCGTTTAAGGAAATAATAAAGACCCTTGACTGTCCACAATAATCATCTCACAGTGGCTGGAAATAATTTCAGGAAAGCTAATTATTAAATAATCAATAAAAATACTCTTTTAATTTAAGATAACATATGTGTTAACACTGAACTTAATCCTTGGTACATAAAACTCACTCAATAAATATTTCCTTCTCTCCCTTTCCTAATCTGATCTCCTTGACCAGGTTAGATTATAATATAAATTGTGATTATAAGTAAATTTGGCCGAATGTTTTCCTCTTTGGTTCAGGGTCACCACAAAAAAAACCCAAAAATTTCTATTCCAAATTTTCTATAAATATGGTGTAAGGAGAATACTAATTCTGAATTTCAAATTTCCTATAATTACTATTAATGCTAAAGGATACTTAAGCTATGTATATTTCGAAAGATGGCCAAATTAGGATTACACATCTAAAAAATGTATATGTATCTTAATAAAAATGTATTCTTAGAAATATACTATTTGTCTTATTAATGAGCTAAACGAAGTGAGGAAAATAATACTCTTACTTGGTGTATAAAATCACTTTAAAAATTGTCCCCATTGATTAATTAATTTGTCATAGATTTTGTGGCAGAATATTATATAGCTATTAAAGAAAATGAATTCCTCATATCAGAGAGATCATATGATAATTGTCTTTCTCTGACTGACTTATTTCACTTAGCATAATATCCTCTAGTTCCATCCACGTCTTTGCAAGTAGCAAGATTTCATTGTGTGTGTGTGTGCGTGTGTGTGTTTTTAATGGCTGCATAGGAATTTGATAGGCAGGGTGGGGGGCGGTGGGGATGAAACAAGATGGGACCAGGGAGGGAGACAAACCATGAGAGACTCTTAATCTCACAAAACAAACTGAGGGTTGCTGGGGATGGGAGGGTAGGGAGAGTGTGGTTGGGTTATGGACATTGGGGAGTGTATGTGCTATGGTGAGTGCTGTGAATTGTGGAAGACTGATGATTCACAGACCTGTACCCCTGAAACAAATAATACATTATATGTTAATAAAATAAATAAATTTAAAAAATTTTAAATAAAGAGAATGAAGAAAGTTTATAATTATTAGAAAGAAAAAAGATCCAAGATATATAGTTATGTGAAAACAGTCAGGTGTATCAGTGTTTTGATTTTTTTTAAGCAACTTGAAAATCTGAGTGATTGTCAAGTTGATAGACAAGAAACAGAGAGAGTGATGGATGAGTGCTGGTAGGTTATTATTATTATCATTATCATTAGGCATCATACACAAAAATCGTAGTAGTTACCCCTATAGAGTTACCTCTTTGGAGGGTGGGGTGACATTTATATTTTATTTTTACTTAAGTAGAATTTAAATTTTCTAATCATGTACATGTATTACTTTTGAAAACTATCACCAGGAGTTATATGGGCATTGACATTATAATCTTCTTGCTTTCCTACTTCTCTCTATTTAAAAAAAAAAACACACACATATAGAGTGTATGTTATGTTATTTTTTTTAAAGATGTTATTTATTTATTGGACAGAGAGAGATCACAAGTAGGCAGAGAGGCAGGCAGAGAGAGAGGAGAAGCAGGCTCCCTGCTGAGCAGAGAGCCCGATGCGGGGCTCGATCCCAGGCCCCTGGGATCATGACCTGAGCTGAAGGCAGAGGCTTTAACCCACTGAGCCACCCAGGTGCCCCTGTATGTTATGTTATAAATGACTTTTCATATTATTTTTAAAATTATTTTATTTTATTTATTTACTTGACAGAGAAAGAGAGAAAGAAGGAGAGAGCACACACAGGTAGACCTTCAGGCAGAGGGAGAGGGAGAAACGGGCTCCCCGCTGAGCATAGAACCTGATGTGGGGTTAGATCCTAAGACCCTGGGATCATGACCTGAGCTGAAGGCAGATATTTAACCAACTGAGCCACCCAGGCACCCTAACCTTTCATATTTTGATGAAAGTGTAACAGGTCTAACACTATCACTACAAAATTCACATTGCCAAAGGGTTGGATTTTTAAGAGCTGCCTTCTAAAATAGTAGAGCAATATTGGTTTGGGTACATAACAATTTGGTCAAAGAAATACCAACTGATCATAAGTGTCCATCCTTAAAAAAAATCACAGCTTATATCTTCCCCAGTAATATTCTCCATTTATTTATCATGATTTCCAAAACTCCACCTCCTTTTGTGTGTTTGCCTGGATGCAGAGTAAAATGGAAATATGCAGAAAGAAGAAACTCTGGCTTGGAAGAATTATTATTTTGAACCTAATCAAGGTTCCACTAAAGTCTGGACATAATAAAAGTTATTAATATCTCCCTCTAAGAAAATATTATAGAATTTAAGAAGCTAACTATATTCAAAAATTTTTTTCCCAAGTTTGAAAATAAAGGGTAGGTCATGAAGGAAAAGTTCTAGCACCTTTTCAAAAATAGGACATTTATCACAAGCAGACATGTTATCTCATCTTCTTTTCCCCATTCCCCTTTTTCAAAGAAAGAGAATGTAGTACATTTTCTTTCATCCAGGACAAAAACCTAACATCCACACTGGAACAAAAACTGCCAACCAATCCACTTTAAGGGCCCGATGGGCCTTGGCAATTACTCCCTCAGTCCAATGAATTAAGTATGAGTAACAATTTCAATCTCTTCCTTTTTATATACAAAAAACTATATCAGGATTGGAAGCCTTTTAGAAACTGGGTGTCAGAAAGTTAAGCCGTGGAGTGCCTAGGTGACTCAGTCTACCTTCAGCTCAGGTCAGGATCCCAGGGTTGTGAGATCAAGCCCCCACATTGGGCTCCCTGCTCAGCAGGGAGTCTGCTTCTCCCTCTCCCTCTGCCTCTCCCCCACCTTGCCTCACTCATGCTCTCTCTCTTTTACTCGCTCTCTTTCAAATAAATAAATAAAATCTTAAAAAAAAAAAAGCCTTTGTTTGTCATATGAACATCGGTGGGGACCAGCAAAACAAACCTGGATAGGCACTAGGAACCTAGAAATAATTTGGGTTTAAGATTCTTCCTCACATTCAACATTTGTATACATTCTTAAATGAAATATTCCAAAAATGTATACTGTTCCTGAGATATTTGAACTGAAAGAATAGATTGTGTTATATACATAGTAGGGGATAAATATATAAAGTTTTCAAATTTGCCATTTTCAGTGAATGTGTCTTTAGGTAAGTTACTTTTCCTCATAGAACCTTAGAAAACTATCTTATTACATACTTAACACTTATCTAGAAGCCAAAACTGGTAAATACTCTTCTTGTATTTGCAAAAGTACAGTTGACCTTTGAAAAACACAGGTTTGAACTCAAACTTTTTCAATACAGTACAGCACTGTCAATGTATTTTCTCTTCCCTATGATTTGTTCAATAACACTTTCTTTTCTCTAGCTTACTTTATTGTAAGAATACAGTATATAATAACATACCAAAAAATGTGTTGAGTGTTTATGTAATCAGTAAAGCTTCCAGTCAATAGTGGCCTATTAGTAAAGTTTTGGGGGAGTCAAAAGTTATACACTGATTTTTACTGTGGGAGGAATCGGTGACCCTAACACCTACATTGTTCAAGGGTCAACTATACATCCATAGAACCCTTACCCCTGGGACATTTCACAAAAAGTTAGGATTCCATGATCAAAACATTTTGGAAACATTTTGTATTCTATTTTCTTATTGATAATTCACAGTGTATTTATATATTCTATACTCTGAGTGGTCAAAAAATGAGCCAGTTTAAATTTGTTTTACATATTATTTTCCAATCTTTTTTTATCATGGGAATATTTTCTTCATGTACTTACTCATATTTCATTTTGAATTAACATTCCATATAAAGGATACTTTGGGAAACACTAGATAACCCTACCTCTTTGGAACAACAGAATGGTTGTGGGCCCAGCAGCCACGGAGGACAGTGAGTTTCTCAAAGAGAAAAAGGATAAAAAGGAAAGATCCCCATGCTAGGTCTATGGCCCAATCAGCACGCATCCTCAAATTGGGCCAACTAGACTGAATATTACTGGATATTCTTGCCTTACTGGGATTCAAATTTGGACAAGACACAGAGTGAGACAAACCATGGGGGGAGAGAGGGATGCTCTTTAGTCATCCCTAGAGATCAACACAATCTCATTTGCAAACAAAAATAATAAGCCCAGAAATACTACATCATATACCCAAGACCACTTTGGTGCTCAGAAGCAGCCCTGTAATGAGAACCCATTTTGAATCTGATGCCACAGTTCTTCCAAACAGCCCACATCAACTTCTGCCCAGTGATGAGGAGAAAGATGATTAATTGGTTAAATATCACTGAACACTAATATTATTTGGGGACACACATAATGCTATGATGAGAAATAAACAATTGATGACACTTAAATATTTTTCAGTGTTTCTTCCATGGTGTATAATTTCTATGGATCCTAAGATCTTTGAACTGAAGAAACAGGAAGCAACAGAACATATAACTGAAGAGTGTAGTGGGGAGTATAGTAGCTATTATCACCCATCTGCGGAGCACAGAAAACACAAAACAACCCAAAAGCCTCTACAGAACCACAAGTTAAAATCACCTAGTCTCCTACATAATGGGATTCGGAGAGTCTCAGGTACAAGCAATTCTTTGTTTTATTTACTCTGGGGTGTTAAATAGAAGCCAACTCAAACCTCTCATTTGTATTTTTCTAAGACTCTAAGCATAAAGTTCCTTGCGATAATGATAATGATGAGGAGGAGGACTAGTAATTGTAGTAACACTTAATAGATGTTTTCTATGTCTCCGGTACTATTTTAAGTGCTTTAAATATGTTTACTCATTTATCCCTACAGTAACGCCCTATGGTGGGCAAAAAATTTTTTCCTCATTTTGCAAAATGTGGAAACAAAAGACCAGCTAAAATTAAACTCATCCAAAAATCTCACAGTTCTAAGTAGCAGTGATGGAATTAAGCCCAGGTAACCTGGATCCACAGGTGATAGTCTTTAAACCATTATGTACTTTGCTCATATATATCTGCTGGTGGTTATTTATTTCATCCATTTCCGCAATCACTCCCTCTTGTCCTCTTGTCCATTACAGATTCCTCCACCATTGACTTCTAAACCTGATGAAGTAGATGAAGTATCAGAATCACCTAGAGACATCATAGTTCTCTTCTGAAGGTACTGAGTAATTTCAAAAAGCACAACAGTTCATCTGGAGCCAAAGGACCCATGTTTGGGAGCCACTGATTTTGAGCTCTTCTCTCTTGGCCTTATATATCAAAGACACTGTCTGAATTCAAAGAAGCCAATAGAGAAGGAAGGACACAAAGCATAGCCAGTTATATTGGCTAAATCAGCATGTTACCCCAGAAGTCTTTGCATCTTCTTCTCACACTATGAAATCCTTAAGGACAAGGACACAGCGTTACTCAGATTTAGACCTTCCATGAGTGAGACTGTTTGATTCATAATAGATGTTCAGTTAATATTTAGGTTTCTGTGTGAGTCTTACTGGGAAAAAAAGCAATAAAATAATGGTTTTCCAAAACACTAAGAACGTTTCACCTATTGGTCTGATTATAAAAGAATCACTAATTTCCCCACACCACTGTAAAAAGGAGATAGTAAGAGGGCTTATTCACTGTATTGACACAAAGGAAGGAGTAAGAAGGGCAAGTACAAAGGGAGCAAAGGAGGAAACCGTGTTTAAACCATGCCTATATAGACAAATTACACATCAACGTAGAGACCTATATTCATCTCACTGTATTCATTAAATCAAGCAAGTGTAACTTTTTAAAATTCTTTCAAGGCTAGCTTCATAGGACCCTCAACTGAATTTACCCACTCATCTCCCCTTCCACTGCTGCCTAATTGGCCCACCACAGGCTAATGGGCAAACAATCTTTAGGAACTATTTAATCTTTTTTGAAGCCTTCTCCTAGAGCCCCCTTTAAGACTAGCAGTAGGTTTTCCCTTGAAGCTATTTTTTTCTCTCTTATTTGTTTTTTCTTTCTTTTTTTTTTTCTTTCAAGCATTTTGGAGAGGCTTCTTTGCTGTTTGTTTCTGAAGCAAATCAGGAACACTAATTTGTTCTTTGTGGATTTTTGGAAGCCACCCCAGTGGGAGCAGCTTGCTGTGACCAGGATTTCTGCCTGCAAATAGAGGGGAGGCGGGGGGGGGGGGGTGAGGGGTGGGCACAGCAAGGCTGCTGAGACAGAGAAGAATGCTATAGCTAAGTGAACACATTAATGCCATAGAGCTGAGAAGCATAAACTCTGATTTCAAGAAGCTGTAACCAATGAATACATACAGACAAGACTACCTGAGAGTCATGCATTTGCCTCTGTACAATTGTGAACAAAGTAGCAATTAATGGCTGAGCTGAAAACACCTGTTTTCCTTAGACATGGGAATTTCATACAGATGTGATGCTACAGGTAGAGAAAAGTCCTCATGGGCTCTGAAGTTGGAAGGAAGCTGACAGCACATTTTAGATGACAAGGAAAGCATTCTGGATGAGGGGTGGCTGGAAAATTCTCAGCTGAATCAGAATATGTACATTTTGATTCTGGCTCTGCCATTAACTTGCATTTTAGCCCTGTCCAAATCGCTTCATCTGCCTGCCAGAGTTCCCCCACCTGTAAATTCAACAGATCCAACGGCTGGCCAAGAGTTTCTTTATAGTATAATGTGATGCTTCCAGATTAACAAAGAGACATATACATTTGTGTCTTTTGACTTTTTACCTTAAACTGACTCTCAGGAAAAACATACTAGATGAGAAAATTAATGTATTTTCAGGGACTTATGTTTAAGACAACCTTCAAAATATATAGCCAGAGATCAATATTACACACATTTAACCCAGTCATCTATTCCAAAATTTCAGCATAGTGATGTTGAAAACAACTGATGATGAATCTCAGGCCCTATAAATATGCTGCATTATCAGATAAAAAGGCAACACAGGATCCATTTATGACAAAAGAAAACAAGATAATTTTTAGACCTGTATTGAAAGGTAATATAAACGTTTTTAAAATGCAAAATCACTTATTATCCTGACACAACTACTTTTATTTATGCATATTATCTAAATAAACAGACTGTATTTATATGACAATAATGATGCACACAGTATTTTATAATTCTCTATTTTCACAAAATTGTCTCATAAACATAACTTGATGTTTCTACATAATTATCATTTGAATGGCTTCATAATATTAAACTATGTTGATGTACCATAATCTATTAAATCATTATTTCACTAGACTTTTATTTTGTCCCCAACTTTTTGCTACTAATATTGACTGTAATAATTTTTCATGTTTAGAATGTTTTATTTCTGTTCAAATGTTTCCATAAAAGAAGCATTTCTTAGACCATGGATATGAATGTATTTGTGGCTTTTGCTACAAATGGTCATGTTACTAAAGGGATTATCAACTGATAACACCACCAGGCAGGAATGAACACATCATATTTACCAAAACTTCACCATCTTTGATTGTGATCATTTTTATGATGTAATATTTTATGTATTTCAAAACTGGCAGAGTGACAATAATGTGTATGACAGAGGGTCCTCCATAAATCTTTTGATCCCTCTCATAAAAACTTTGGATTTAAATTAGAGATTCACATATTCATTCATCTTAACTGATTCATTCACTCATTCATTCATTCATTCAAAAACCTTTCACTGGGCACAAGTACATGATGATAATATGCTAGACACTGGGTATCTAAAGTTATATCTTCCCTTGATGGGGCACCTGGGTGGCACAGTTGCTTAAGTGTCAGACTCTAGGTTTGGGCTCAGGTCAGGATCTCAGGTCCTGAGATAGGCCCCATGTGAGGCTCCGCACTCACTGTGGAGTCTGATTAAGTTTCTCTCTCCCTCTCCCTCTAACCCTCCCTACCATGCACGCGCACTCTCTTCTCTCTCTCTCTCTCTCTCTCTCTCAAATAAATTAAAAAAATACTTAAAGTTACACCATCCCTTGATGGTATGGTTTTTCAAAGAAATCTATATGACCACATCTGTGGTCATTTCCTTAATCATAGCATGTTCCAGAATGCATATGGACACAGATATGAAGGAAAATAAAATAAGGTGTTAATTTTCCTTAATAGCATATTTTCAAAAAAATGTACTAGGCCTCTCTCATTATCAGAAACTAATTTTTAATCCATGCCTTGAATCAGCAAACTACTTCTAAAAGTGTGGCCTACATTATTTGTAGAGGCAGAAGTTTTTGTAGGAGAATTGACAAGAAATGTCATCAGTGAGATATAAACTTTGATATGCTCTTTCTGCCTCTTACATGGCTTTCTTTTCTTCTCTGTACCGGCTACACTGTCCAAAACACAGTAATTGCTTAATAAATTGTGAATTTATGACTCTTTCTCCTTCATCCTCAAAGCTATATGTATATATATATATATATATATACACTAAAATTCTTACACCTGAAAAATTCCACCTAGGCCCATATCCAAACAAATTAGATATTCTCCAACATTAATACTCCTTCACAACAACAAGCATCATTAACTGAGTGCTTAAAATATGTCATGCACTGTAGTAAATGATACTCCTATTATTTTTTACTTAAAATTTTTTTAAAGATTTTATTTGACAGTGAGAAAGAGAGAGAACACAAGCAGGGGGAGCAGCAGGCAGAAAAAGAGGGAGAAGCAGGCTCCCTGCTGAGCAGGGAACCTGACACAGGGCTCCATCCCAAAACCCTGGGATCATGACCTGAGCTGAAGGTCAATACTTAACTACCGAGCCACCCAGGCACCCCTATTTTAATTTTTTATTGATACCCATATTATTTTAATTTTTACAGAATCTGCTTTATGGCCCCATTCATTCAAGAAAAATTATGTAATTTGACCAAATTCTTCCATTCTCCAAACCAGCTACTTGAGTGGCCAAACTTCTGGTGAGCCTAAATAATTTCTATTTTATTAAACTAACACTTCTGATGTGATTCTTAATGGATAGTCCAAAGAAGAAGAAAAAAAGAAAAAGACCAAAATCAGGGATGCAGGAAAGATTATTAATGTGTCTTTTCTATTTACTCCATTTTTCCCACTTTGGGTTGAAAGCATTATTACTCTTTCTTAGATAAATTAGTGCCTATGAATTTCATAAATAAGCTTGTACAACAGACCTATTCAGACATATGGCAGAGATTTCTGTAATACATGCCATTCATCCTTAATGGTTTTTATTTTGAAATTCTCTTTGTAAGAGTGCAGTGTTAGTTCATTTTACTTCCTGAAACACTTGTATAAGTATTGTTCTCTACAAACAAAGCACCATAATGTAGAAACAGATTATTTAGAAGTAAATTAAAAGGATTGAGCATTCTAAAATGCAAATCACATAAGCTTTCTACTAAACAGATAAGACAAAGCAAAAGATGATTTCTCTTGTTTTTACACAGACTACCTTAAGTACAGCTTCCATACTCCCTACTCACAGCCTCCCTCCCTTCTCCCTCTCCCTTTAAGCACACTCAGAGAGACCACGCATAGCTCTGGTGAAAAAAGAAACCATGAAGTCTTCATCATCTTCTGGCAATTTTTTTCAACACAATCAAGAATCATTTTGTTGAGCATAGAAACCAGGAAACTTTGGGGCAGCATTTCTAAGTTAACTCTAGGAAAGATCTTTTTATATGTACAAATGCGTAAGATGTATTGCCTTGATGTTTATAGGACAAGTTTTAAAAAAAAATCTGCCACGCTTTCTAAATTCAGCCTGAAAATGTCAGCACAAGTAAAATGGTAAAATACGTAGAATTTTATTCTAATACCAGGTTGAAACTTTTGCTGACTCAACTCTAGAAATTTTGAGCTGGTGGGAATAGTATGTAATTAAATTTTCTTTATTTTAACCACTCACTAGAATAAAATAGTTAACAATAGTTAACAGTGACAGAGATGCTGAGAATTTTAAGTTAAAAGCAGTTCTTTGAATTTACTCCAGGCATGTTTTATGCTTTTTAGTAAACCTTTTATTTCTAACAGCTACCTGAATTTTATTAAATATAATATCCCAACTGGAGAAGGACTGCCAATTCTCCCCACAAACTAGCATCACTTAAATTTAGTTGGTTGGTTTTTGTTTCCCAGCCCTTCTTTAGCCTGAACACCCTTCGCAGAGATGCAGTCCGTCTTCCCAACAAACCAACAGAGTAAGTACATCAGATTTTTACACAGTGAGGAAGCAAAAGAGCTGGATCAAAACGTGGGTCCTCTGGGGGGTACCTGGGTGGTAGAGTCGATTGAGAAACTGACTCAGGGTCATGGCCTCAGGGTCCTAAGATGGAGCCCCATGTCAAGCCCCATATTGAGCCCTACGATCCTTGTGGAGTCTGCTTCAGTTTCCTTCTCCCTCTCCCTGTGCACCTTCTGCTCATGCACTCATTCACTCTCTCTCTCTTTCTCAAATAAATAAATCTTAAAAAAAAAAAAAAAAAAAAAAACAACACTTGGGTCCTCTGACTCATTCCACTGGTCTTTCCCTTATTCTATGGCAACTTATGTACATAGATAATCTTCTGCATGCTCCTTCCTTGAGGGAATCTTGCTTTCAAGTTTACTGAACCCTGCCCTGTCTCAGGAGGCAATAAACCATGGTGATGAAGAGCGTGGTCTCTGAGGTTGGCTTCAGTTTCACCCCCAACCAGCTGAAGGTTCAGCACACAATTTAAAACTCTCAATGACTCAGTTTTCTCATCTGTCAAATAGTATTAATAATATGAACTTTCATAATGAGGAGAAAATGAGGTTAATGTATGGAACTATCTAACCTATCAGAGTGCAAGGCACATAGCATTCATTTAATAAATGTCAACTATTTTTATTAGGTATCTCAGCTTACACATACAAGAAAATACTCTAGAACAAACTTACTCTTTCCTTCTGTGAAGGTATGAGAAAAGGGAGATCTACTTTAGTTTAACAAGTTTTTAGGAAAAGAAATAGTTAAGGAGTGTTTTACCAGGGGGGATCAGGTTGGGGAAAATACATCTTTAACTCTTTTGCAATTAGGTTTTCACATTGAAATGACAACATTTTCTTGAAGGAATCGCTAAAATGTCATGTGCGCGCGCGCGCACACACACACACACACACACACACACACTTAGATATTTACGTGTTCATTCAAAAATGTTCTGTAGATAACACAGGAATGCTGGCATTCTCTGTCATTTTGAGTGAGGCACATTCACACGTACTCTTCCTCAGGTACAGAGTTGTCACTGACTCAAGCTCTGCCTTGTTTACCTTAAAACTTAATCTGCCCACCAAGACTGTCCAGCAAACACCTTGTTGGAGGTTACTTTTAAATCACAGGAACAGCGGAGTTCTTGGTTCATGATTCATGGTTGGTAATGAGAGCAGCTAAAACAATCTGTTTTCATAGATTTTTTCCCCATCTTTTTAAAAAATTTAAATATTTTTATTTATTTGTCAGAGAGAGAGAGAGACAGAGAGTGATTGAGAGAGCTCAAGCAGGAGAGCAGCAGGCAGAGGCAGAGGAAGGGGCAGGCTCCCCACTGAGCAAGGAACCTGATGCAGGACTCGATCCCAGGACCCTGGAATCATGGACCCGAGTCGAAGGCAGATGCTTAAAATACTGAGCCACCCAGGCATCCCAATTTCTTCCCCATCTTAATATAAACCACTTCATTACTCAATAGGCCCACTGAACTATCCTAAAAGTTTTACTACCTCAAATATTTTTGTGGAAAGGTTAGAAATAAAGAGACAGAAACAAATAAACAACTGAACTTGCAGATGGAAACTTTCAATGGCCTAAGAGGCTAATTACCTACCAAAGATGCTTAGATAAACCGGCAAAACCAATAAGGGGAAAATGTCTAAGAGGTTAGAGTTCTTCTCTTCCCTCTCCCTTTTACCTGTTTAAAGTCTTCAGAGTAATGCTCCTAGATAAAGTTCCTTCCCAGGAAGGGACTTCACACTATACCCAGTAAAATCTTGTTCATAGAGGTTTCAAAGAGGCACAAAACATATTGACATATACAGCTGCCCTCTCTCCTATCACTCTATATTTTCATTATCATTTGCCACCAAAATTTAAAAAAAATATTGGTGCCACATAGAATTAAAATCTGGGCTATAGATTTAGGGGGGGAAAGTTTGAATATTGGTTCTCTTGCTTATTAATTTATTAACACTTTTCACCTTCCCCCAAATGAAAGAAAAAATTATCTCATCAACCCGTGCGAATCCAGGTCTCTCCTTTATGTACCTACAGTGTTAAAGGTTCACCTTGGAATTAGGCAATGTGGGAGCCTTTCAAAGCAGAAGTTTCAGAGATGAAAAAGATGGGTTCCAAGGTACCGTTGTTCCCACTCTGTCTGAAATCACTATCTACAAGGAACATAACCTTCGCCACAGTGGGATCCACATTTTTTTTTTTAAGATAGAAACAAGTTTTTATTTATTTATTTATTTTGCCTTTAATTTATTTATTTTTTCAGCGTAACAGTATTCATTGTTTTTGCACAACACCCAGTGCTCCATGCAAAACGTGCCCTCCCTATTACCCACCACCTGTTCCCCCAACCTCCCACCCCTGACCCTTCAAAACCCTCAGGTTGTTTTTCAGAGTCCATAGTCTCTTATGGTTAGCCTCCCCTTCCAATTTTTTTTTTTTATAAACATATAATGTATTTTTATCCCCAGGGGTACAGGTCTGTGAATCGCCAGGTTTACACACTTCACAGCACTACATTTTTAAATGGAAGAAGAGTATCATAGAGCTAAGAGACAAATCCAAAGAAACAGATTTGTTACTAGCTTTGGAAATAGATCCACTCAGATTTATGTAGTCGGAGGAAAGAAGCATAGGAAAGGAAAGGCATTGAAGGCACCACCTCTGAATTAGACTTGGAAAAGTCTAGTGTAAGGAAGACACTTAAAGAAGGAGGCTCTCCAAAGCAATGTGTGACTCCCTATACATTTCTAGAGGAACAAACCAAAGAAATCAGAAGTCAATTTGGGCCATAGTTCCAAAGTTATTGCTGCTCTAGAGGACTCAGCAGGAATATGTAGGAGGTAAGAGGAGATTTACTCATCCTATTCTGAGATGTGAAAAGAACATATAGTTTATTTTTCTCACATGATTCTTCTTTAAATTGCCCACTTGGACTTACTAATTCACAATATTTTAATTTTGTTCTAGCTTGAGCAGTCTCTTTAAATTTAACTATCGGGTCTATTCAAAGTTAACTCACTCGTAGAGCTATTTATACAATCATTTTCTGGAGGATATAGTCTTTTTCATCACACATGCTCTGTCTTCATATTTCTTCCTCTTCTCCTGTTCTTTCCTGAGATAATTCCTAGACTGACCATGACAGTGAATAGAAGGAGCCTCAATCCATGCATCAGATCCTTCAACTTCAGATGCTCTCAGGTCCCAGAAATAGAGAGGGAGGACCAGTCTGCTCCCTATGTGGGTAACCTGAAGTAAATTCATGAACCAATCAAAATAGATGCCTGTTCGATAAAAATATTAGAAGGGACACTGGCTATAAATGATATAAGCATTACATTGCAGACCTGCTTAATGGGTGACTACTGAAATTGGAATGTCCCACCTAGTCTTTTGGAATAACCTGCAGGTGCCCTTCATTGGTGTCCATAGGCACAACCATTTCTCCTAGTCAAGGGTCAGGATCCTAAAAACCCACCACCTTGTTCCCTAATTCTATAACTGTTTTTCCTGCCATCATTCCTTAGAGCCAAAGGAACGGGTTTTCCATTTTATCTGTCTCATCTTGAGTTTGCTCTACCCCTCAGAATGCACTAAAACTGGCTGATCTAGTCTACCATTCTTGTTTCTTGATCTGTTGGAAGTTAATGGATTTAATTTACTAAGAGCTAATAGATTTAGAAAATCCTTTTTCCTCAACAATACCTGATTTTCAAGAACATTATAGTGCTAAAGTAAAGAAGTCAAGAAGTTAAGCTTTGAAATGCAAAGTTGATCAGTGAGCCCTTTGTTTAATGTAGTACCACATCTATTCTTTTGCAAGGCAACTGACTCTTGAATCAGCAAGGCAAAGATTTAAATATATCCAAAAATTGTTCCTTTACAAGTATGAATTAAATAGTGATAGTAAAAATTATAATCTAACTTGAAAAAATATAGCAAATGTAAATAATAATACTTAGAACACTACAATTTATATATTAAGCAGTATATTAATTAAAAGCAGGCTAGAAAATCAGATCTTTATATCAAGAGATCAAATCAAGACACTTTTGATAAGCTGCCCAAAGCTGCCAAAGAAATAGAGACTGGTGGTCTGGGAAAAGCCCTTCAGTGAGTCATGGATCATCAAGCAGGATTTTAGGCTAGGCTGGGATTTTTTTTCCTACTAATTTTATTGTTATTGTTAGACTTAAATCAGAGACCATGAATAACCGTTGTGGACCTATCTCAATTAATGCCCCAATCTCACTCCCTACTTTCAATCTCTAGCCTAAATCCTCATCACAAAAAGATGCTGTTGCAAGGTCAACCTCTGAGGTAAATATAACACAGTAAAGGAAGACAGAATAGCAATCTGTATGACACTTGCACTCTAACTTAAAACTAGAATTTGAGGGGCAATCCTCATCATCCTTCTGATTTTCTACTCCATTCCAAAAAAATTAAAGAGGCAGAATTTTCTGCCTGCTGCAACTTAAAAGTGTCAGCACATGGAGGACCTGTTACTTCTGACTCTCTAAATATCTAGAAGATAACTTCCTGTGCAGAATACAACTTTAAATCATCATGGTCTACCATGACAGAATCCTCTGTGGTGGAGAGTCAAATCTGACAGGTTTGGGGGAAGAACAATTGTTCTCAAGAAAACCAAAGTGATATTAAAGAATTCACTGTAGTAGTTATGAGTCACTGCCTACATCCAACCATCAGAGGAATGGAAATCCAAACTACAGAAAGGTGGAGGTTCAGATTCCCCATTTGAATGCATAGATGAACAAACATTTTCTGAATCCTTAAGTGATTTTTTTTTTCCTGAACAGTGCTAAGGTCTCCTAGTATATCCTATCCTATTCAAGACACCGTTTTTCTAGTGTTTAGAATCTGGCATGTTTCCCAGTTACTAAAAATTCTAATGAAAAGAAGCAGTCACACAAACCCAACCCGACAAGCTTAAGATCTTTTGTTGGTTGCCTTCTATAATTGATATTACATGTGTATTTAGAATAAATGGACTCTGTATCCCTGAGTTAGTCACTCATTCTAACATGTTTCACATTCTCTTGAATTGTGTGCAACTTTAGAAATTTCCAATCATCTTACTTTTAAATACCTCAGCCTACAATATAAAAGGACGTAGAGCTTATTTAAATGAAGACATTATACATAGCTCTGCCTGCACTCTTTCAAAATACTCAGTCAATTAACATAAGCTACCTTCCAGAGGATTTGCTTTAAGTCAGGTGGAAAGGAATATTACTTCGGAACTAAAGAAAGAAAAAAGAATATGGAAAGCACAGCAAACCAAACATCTGCGAAAGCATGAAGACTGTTCAGCTTCCCATATTTTAGAGGTGGTGGTATGGTCTTTTTTTCTCCCCTTTAAAACATTCTGCCAAAGATTGTATTCTGGGCACAACAAAAAGACCTCAAGGAGGTCTCTGAAGGGATATAATGTCCAAAATGTTTCAGTCCCTCCTATCAGACGCTTAGGAAGTCTCTCTGCAGCCTCCAAAATACTGCAGGCTCAATTACCCTCGGGGTGCAGTGAGCGGGCAGCACCATTAATCATTCCCTGGGCACTAAATGCCCTGAGAACAATCCTGAGTCCTGTAGCATTAAGGGTGTCCACGAACTGAGTGGGTCTCTGACAGTTGGGCCATGCTGCCACCTGGAGGTCAGCAGAAAACACAGCTCCTCAGATACTAGTCTTTTCCCTCCAGTTTAGAGGAGCTACCAGGGGTGGGCTGTGTTGAATATTCCCTCCTTCTTGAGCACTTAACTCTGTTCTTCCTCCTCCCAAAAATGTTGGGACTTTCCTCTTTATTGTTCACTTGCTTGTGGAGCAAGTGAGGCCAACTGCAGTGGGTGAAGGCCAGCAGTCCGAAAGTCCTTGGCTTCCATGCTTTCCTCCTCCATGCCCTCACTGACCTTGGAGCCCCATCTTCGGATGCACCTTTTCCCCTGTTCATCCATCCATCAACAGCAACACTGGGTGTCTCTTGTTCTGTTCTAGAGATAAGACATCACACCCATGCTCTGTGTGAACAGGTAGGAAAAAAAATAGAGGGTCGTGGTCCAGTCATCATGAGTGTTCACATCATGAGTGAACACATGAGTGTTCAACATCAGCACAAGATGTTTTGGGACAAGCAGAAGGGATCCCTCAAACAGTCCGGAATGTTAGGAAAAAATCCAGTCGGAGGAACTCTTCAGAGGCATCATGGAAAGAAGAAGGGCATGCTTTTAAAATCTGATAAGCCTATGGTCAAATCATATCTACAGATACAAATCATGCGATCTTTCCAATTTTTGTTTTCCTGACCTGGAAACTTCTTTGTAATGACACCTATTGTATAATGGTATTATAAATGGTATTTCAGAGGAGGTAGAAATGATATTGTCAAAAAGCTTGGAAAGTGTATTAGCTCAATACCAGAGAGTTGTTTTGTTTTAATTATAACAGCTCTGCCAGAGCAAGCTGGACTTCTCTGGGCAGAGACAGGGTCAAGGAAGAACAATACACACCAGGTCAGACAGTGGGAGAAGAGTGGCTTTAGGGAGATCCAAGTGGTATGTTATCATTGGAAACACTTCTGTTTCACTCTTCTTTTCAGGTTTCTCTATATCTGTCTCTCCTCCTTTATCTTGTTCTTTATTGTTGTTCTTCCACAATTGCCCCCACTCAACATTGAAAGGAAGGTAAAAAGGCTACTTGTTGGGGCGCCTGGGTGGCTCAGTTAGTTAAGCGTCTGCCTTTGGCTCAGATCTTGATCTCATGTCCTGGGATTGAGCCCTGTGTGGAGCTTCCAGCTTAGCACGGAGCCTGCTTCTCCCTCCCCTTCAGCTCCTCCCCCTCCCTGTCTGTCCTTCTTCCTTCCCTTCTCCCCCACCCCCGCTTTTTTCTCTCTCTCAAATAAACAAAAAAAAATTTTTTTAATGCCCTTTGTTTCTAAAATAGTAAACAAATCTTTACGTTTTCAGCTAATTCATGAAAACAACATTGGTCTGGAGGTGAAGCACCTGGGAAAGCTTCTTTTTTTTTCATCAGATTTCCTTTAAGTACTCAGTAGGGAACCTGGTGAGTGGGTACTAACATTCTGATAAAATGCTAGCACTACTTTGTCCCTATAGAATGCACTAGTAAGTTTGCGTGAGCTGTAGTGACACCTCCTGGTAAGAGAAAGGAAACATCGCTTGATAGAAAACTCCATGCCTTTACAATTTTAGGATCAAAAGCAATACATGAAAACATCTTTTCCACATGCAGGGTTTTCCTGTCTAAGAAAAAAAAAGTTTGCAAAGATGGATACACACTCATATATATACATACTCAGGTTTCACTAACTTCCATTTTAAAAACAAGCTAAATCCAAAGAAGGAAAGATTTTTATTTCAGGACATCAAATAACTAATTTGACTTCTTGAAAAAAAATTTCTTCTGCTTATTTGGGCATTACGTGTACAGAACTCTATTCAACATTCTCTAAGGTTAGGAAGTAAGATGCTATGGAAGTTGCCTTATGTAGTATTTTTAACCTGGTTCTTTGTGAAATGTTGATCTGATACTTCCTCTTGAATGCCTCAACTATCAACTCTTGAAACCTCACCCCAGCCCATCCTATATCCCAACAACACAGATTCCACTTTGGCCATCCCTGGACTTAAACATCTTCAGGTGTAGAATCCCCCAGTCCACCCAGCACTCCCCTCTTCACTCTCAAGCTCTCTCCTTCTCTCAAAATGTACTTGTGTTCTGACAAGTATATTTAAGACCCTATGTACTAGAGCCAAAATGATAAGTGTTAATCATTTAACTTTGTGTATCTCCTTAGTGACACACAGCCTTGTGAATACAAAGTTAGCCCTTCTAGAAATGCAATCCCTTGATTACAATAGTTAGAATCTCAGCCACCTACCCATCCATCCATCCACCCATCCAATGTTTAGTCACGTACTACACGCAAGACCCTCTGCTAGATATTAGGGGAAACAAATGTAACCATGACAGACATTATGTTTGGTTCAGAGAATTTAAATTCTTGTGGTCAAATAAAAGGGTAAGGGTTAACAAATAAAGAAAAAGCTAAAATTGTGATAAGGCCTATTATGGAAACAGTAAGTTATAGAGACTGAAAAAAGAATAGCAAGAAGTGTCTTTTAGATAAGTAAAAGTCAGGAAAGGGCTCTCAGAGGAGGCAGCAGAAGCTGAGACATGTAATACAAGAAGCAACTATGGGGAGAGTCAGCTGAGCATGTTCCAGGCAGAGGGAACAGCATGTGCAAAGGCTCTCTGACAGAATGGGCTTGGTGTTTTCATGGAAATAGTGAGGAAACAGAAATTGTCAAGAGCTGATGTTGATACAGGTGATCATAAGAGTTTAATTCAAAGTGTAATGATAAGTCCTTGAATAGTTTTAAGGAAGAAAAGGCATAATCTAATTTAGGTCTTGACAAATAGGTAATACATAATAGTACTCACTATACCAGACACTCATTTAATCCTAATAACCCTATAAAATAGGTATTAATATTCCCAGTTTTTATCAGTGGAAAAAATGGAAGTAAAGAGAAGTCAAGTAACTTGCCCCGCTCCAGCCCAACCCAGTCTCACAGCCAGTAAGTACCAATGGTGGGATTTATAATCAGGCCACCCTCCCATGGGGTCCATGCTTCAAACACTATGCAATATAGCCTCTCATGTTATCAATTGTCAGAGCAAAAGTGGGAAGAACCTGCTAGAAGCTAAGGCAATGACCCAGGCTGATATTATGGGGGTCTCACTCTGGAAGGACAACAGTAGAGATGGTAAAAATTAAATGGATTTGTGGTATATTTTCGCTGTAAATTCTATAGGTCTTGATGGATTGAATGTGGCTGGCAAGGGGAATGTGTCATAGGGACAGATGTTTTAAGAACAACTGAATCACACTGTAGAAATGACTTTTACTATTGTTTATTCACTGTACATTTTCTATGCTAACTTCCCATCAAGAAGCTTTCTCTTTCAAGCTAATATATTCAAAGGATTTGCTATGCAGCACACATTTCATCTCAGTGCCCACTGGAACAACTTTTTAACATGGTTCACTAACTTTTTTGGTCTTTTCTATATATATATATAAAATTGTATGATGTACTATGTACAGTTTAAGATTGTTTTCTCTTACACTATATCACCTACTTTTACCTTGTCAATAATTATTTTTTGAGAAAAAATTGTTTTAAATAATGCTTAACATCCTATTATAAAAATGTGCTATATTTTATTGTTTTTGTCTTTGGCAAGGTGCATTCCTTCTAATTTTTCACTATTCTGGGTAACATACTTTATATTCAACTTTGACAACAACCCTGATTATTTCCCAATGCTAAACAACTAAAAATGTAAGTTTTAGGTCTAACACAATATTTTTATCCCCTAACAAATTACATTTACATATTTCTACCTTGTATTCCGCTGAAGTATAACAGTTGAAATATCATCAGTATTGTGGGAGAGAACCTGCAAGAAAGCAGATTATGTGGGAACAAATACTGATAGGTGGATAAATTTGGCAGTCTACGTCTGCAAAAATTCTTTTTTGATTGCCTCACTTATATCAGTGAATAGGAAGCAAAGCCTTCATCTGAGAGTAAAGGTGTAGACAGAAGTACTGAGTGTTTAAGGAAAGAAGACAAAGTATGATATAGTCCTCTAGAAGAGTGAATGGAATAAACTAACACAGTAAAAGAATCTGATACCATTTACCATTAATGATATGTAGCTTATACACAGTTAGTCCTTATTCCATGTTTATTAATTAAAGTGTATTTTTCCTAATTAAGGGGTAAATTTCCTGATAACTCTTCATTAGCAAGAAATCAAGCTGCCTTGACCATACCTATACCACACTATACATGACTAGTACATTTGTTGATTAAAAGTGTTCAAAACAAGAAAAGTATTTACTTCCACATGTAGCTTGAATCCAACATTTATTTTCTGTCTTTAGCTTTTGAATAAAAATTATTTCAATACTATATTTAGATTTTTCTAAACATTCTCATTTTTATAATATTGCTGTAACACACATACGTGCGTGCGCACACACACACACACACACAGACATGCACTCTTACAGAAAAAGTCAGGTTCAAATCCAACTATAGGATTCCTTCAAACAGAAAATTTCTTTTAAATAAATCTGTAGAGGCACCTATGGATCAGTCAGTTGGGTACCAAACTCTTGGTTTCTGCTCAGGTCATGATCTCAGGGTTGTGAGATCGACCCCCCCCCCCCCCCAACAGCTCTGCACTCAGTGAGAAGTCTACTTGGGATTCTCTCTTGCCCTTTACCCAGCCACTGCCACATGCAGCCTCCCCCCATAGATAAATAAATCTTTAAATAAGTCTTTAGGCAAAGATAGGCATTTTGCCAATTTAGTAGAGAAAATAGGACATTTCAAGTTGAGTACGGCATGAAGAAAACATCAGTTAATAAACTGGAAAATTCTTTAATAAGCTATGTCTTTCTAGGCAGAAATTTACAGCATATCTCTTGCTTCCTGATACTATGTACAAAATACATACTGAACAAAAATGTGCAGAATAAATTAAGAATTTACTTGGCATTTTTTATTTGGTTATTCTACCATTAGGCAGATATAGACATGGCCTAGAGAAAGGAAAGGCCAAATTCTGACCTAATACAACAGTATTAGAATTGCAGTTACATTATAATTCTCTCACGGTTCCTAGAGAAACTTCAATAGCCATTAGAAATAATATAGGAATAAAACGGGATTTCAACTCAGATCTTTAGAGGCAGCTATTCTTAAAAATTAATTCATTTGATAAGCGTTCAAGTTTCATCCTCACTTTTTTCTATGTGATCATTTATCCTATGTGCTTTGGATGGATGTTACCAAATCTCTGAGTTCAAATTCATAGCCCCAACAGTTATTCATACCTGAACAAAATGGTGAGGAATACTTAACTGGTCTCCAAATCTCTTAGGGATAATTTGAAGACAAATTCTCTACTCAAATATTATTAATTACATATTTAGCACCTTACGTAGCTTATTTCTGAGAGGCTTTAGAGATCAAAAGGGATACAAAAAAAAGCGACGAGAATCAAAGCTAAAACATCAGTTTGAATTGGGCTGCACAATGAGAATTTACTCCAGCACTTTGTTGCAATGTAATCTATAAATAACCCTCTGAGGTTCACTTGCCAATTAGGAATCATCACATGGCATGCACCTTAGATGACAGTAGCTAATTTGCATGTCTGTGAAACATTAATTTGATGAAAATTTTAAAGCTTTATGCACTATTTATATCGTAATTGGAACCACACTAAATGTACCAATACACAGAATTTCATTGTATCCAATGTGCTTCTTAAAATGCTATGTTTAAATGATCAGTATTTATCATTGTCTCCTTGAGAGTTTGCTTCAGTTCACAACATGTCTGTGTTTTAGACTTTAAATTATTTTTAACATTAGCCGTAATTGAGATGTCTAGGGGGAAATGGTGTCAATGTGGGAGACAGAGAAGATGTGAATCAGATTTATACCCAGAGGTAGTTGGTCAGATTTGGAAGTTTAATTCAGAGTCTGTGGCCTTAGCCATAAACATGTCACCCTGGGTCAACAATTTAGTTCTAATTTTTTTCAAGTTTTTACTTTTTTTCTTCCCCCTCTCCCTGAGTTTTTCAACAGTCAAAAAGAACAGTTTTGTGGGTGGTCCCTTCTAAAAGCTTAAAATGGTTGTTGATTCAAGTACAAAGGGAAACAACCAGTGGGTGCTTACATTTAACTACTGTATTTAAGTACAGTACTTAGAAAAAATATTGTATTCACATATCCAGAAATTTCATAAGCTGACAGCCTGGTGGAGTGAGCTTGCCATCAGAATTGCCGCACCTGTCAGTCAGGTCCAGCTGATTAGGTAGCAAGCAGGAAAGCCAATTAAAGACAGAAGAGGGGAAGAGAGAAAGAGAAGAGAAATGTCTGAAAATCTCCACCACCAAAGAATCACAATGATCTTTCCAACACTTATTTTTATTCTCACATCTTCAAACTATTTGGAGTTTAGTATACCCAGAGGGGAATTCTTTCTAATGAAAAGATTTGGTTACTTTGCTTTACCGGTTAGTACTATTAATAATGTTTTTCCAGAAAGTGGAAGCTGAGCACCATTAAAGATAGGTCTGTGTTTTTAATTTAATGCAACAGATGTGCAACTATGTGTTGACTCATTATTAGCTAATTTGTTATGTGTTTATGGCTTCTCATTCTTGCCAAACTGTAAGTATCTTTAGATCAGAAGTCATGCCTAAGTTTGGCTAGGGTCCTCAGCCTTTGCTTAATAACTATTTTCAGATTTGATTGTACTTCTAAACACTTACTCCTATTCATTTTGATGGTCTCCCCACAATTAAAAAAAAATAGACATTTTGACAAAAAAAATAAGTAGAATACAATAAAGTCACTGAGAAACATAATACACACACACACATACATTCCACAGAGCTTTATATGATCAATAAATTAGACGTGGATTGGCTCTGAGTCTTCTAGAGGCCAAAGTAAAAGAGAAAATATAATCAGTTAAGAAATACACATTATTCCTGAGATTAAAATAATTTATCATAAATAAGCTATATATAAAAAGTATACACAATCAATTTACATTAGTCTATATCTTCACTTCAAAAATGTCCATATTTTCATCAATCAATTATGTTAATCTTAATTTTAAAGAAAATCTAAACAAATATTGGCTATTTATATATAAATATTTGTAATTATATCTTATTCAATACTTTTTCTTCATGTTAGTTTATGGGAAGGAAAATTAAATTTACAATTTAAATGCACTTATTTGAATCACTTAACCAATTTATTTATGGTCGCATTTAGTTATGAAACTTGAGTCGCAAGCTTCATCTCCCTTCTTAAATATTTAATACGTTCTAAACTTGTAAGAGGAAACTGAACTTTTTAAATAAAATGCTTCCAAAATAAACATTGACAATTTTCATTTTTACATAAATAGAACAGCATTCCCTCCCCTCCAGTCTTCCACACACACCCCATACCTGGCATACAAAAAAAAAGAAAAGAAAAGAAAAGAAAACAGTGGGTAGTTTTCTTTACTTAATACAAAGGAAAATTAATGGAATTAAAGTCAACATTCAAATGTAACAAACCAAAGAACTATGATACTCTATTACTTTGCCTTATGATATGTGAAGATAGTGCCTAAATTATCAAATGTATATTATATGCCACACAGCTTGTACTTTTAAGGGTCAAAGAAGTATTCCTCAATGAATTTATTCAATGAAACCTGCCCTTCTCTTCCTGTGTTAAGCTCTGACTCTTCCCAGGTTTAATAAAAGTTGTTCTCTCTCTCTTCACTCTTCCCCCCACTAATCCCCATGTTTCCAACAGGAAGTCCCTTACAATGTTGAAGATATTTACACATAAATTTATGACATAGGATAAAAATAACAACAAAAGATTCAGAGTCAACAGAGTATTACTTTAAAAGGAAATTAATTGTGAAGAAGAAAAGAGGAACAACATAAACTCAGAAAGAGTCTGAATGGTAGTATATAGTACAAATAATTCTCTATTTGGGGGTCCTGAGAAATTTCAGCAAGTGGTTGTGGAGTAATGAATGTTTGTAATTCATTAGCTACTATTTTAAAATGCAAAGCACACCATGACATCAATGATGTTCTTTTTAATCTCAACAAACAGGCTATTACAATTAAAGCACTTTCAAAGAGACAGTATATTTAAATATAGATTTTGATAATACTTCAATATGTTAATAACAATGATTCAATAACATTTCATAATTCTATAGAAAGAAAATGTGTTATAAGATTGGTTTAAAAATATATGTTTATATACACCAACCTTCTGTGAGTATTTAGTAACAGCTAGCGTTTCTATCCTGAAAATGTCTTTTCCTCAGTACCCTTGAGTAAGGTTTCAGATCTTTAAGAAAATAATCACTGTTTACTTAAAAAAATAAATTTTTTTCCCAAGTAGAGAAAATAATAGCATTTTAAAGTGCTTGATTTTCTTTTCTCACTTTCCATCTTCCTTCAGCTCCTAGACAACAAAACAATGGTTCTTTCTTCATGTGGAAGAGTAAACTCAATAAACACAAATGGCTAGGGGGCCTCACAGCAGTGAAATTATGGCTTCACAAGGACTTTTTTTTCTCTTTTTGAAGAAACACATTTAAAAGGACCTTTTCCAACATACTTTAAAGTCATGCATGTTTCAATGATATAATTAAATTGGCAACACTAAACATTGCTGACTGATAAATGAGGCCAAAATAATTAAGTTCTGGTTTTTGTACAATCAAGATTTAGAGCAGCAATCAATCTGGGTAAGAATTTGGAGTCAGGAGATTTCAGAAGATGAACAAGCAACTAGATAAAACTGGTCATGTGGGAAGGTGATTAAATGACTATACAGTTTATACATAGCTGTGGATACTTTCCATATCTTAATCTTCATTAGAACCTGGTTGATTCATTGTTCGTGTGGTTTCATACTAAACTGGACATGGTATGCAAGTAGACAAAAGAACAGCTTAAAAGATAATCCTATGCACTCAATGAGCACTATTGATTTTGAAAATGTAAAAATATTAATAGATTGAAAATACAGAAGTTTTTTTTTTCAAAGCAAAAAAAAAAGAGGCTCAAGTAATGCAATTGAAAAGATTAAGGAATATTAAGAGTGGTAAAGGGCATGAGGGAGAGAAAGAGAGAACGCAATATACTTTCCACATGTGTATTTATGGAACTGTGTATGTTGGATGCCTACTCCAGTTTCCATCTTTATTTATCTTCTACCTAACTCTCTCTTCCTTCCTAGGGATAAATCACACGGTTTTCCATATCCTATTAACAACATCCCACTCCACATGGTCTTCCCTGTGGAATCAGACTGTGGTCAGAAAGAGGTGCTGGTATTATTTCTCCTGGAGGCTGGAACTCCAGGCTTCAGCAGACTGATGCACTTAGCAGGTCCATCAGGTAAGTCAGAGCAAAATATAAACAGGGCAGTTGGGTGTGTTAGTAGCTACTGGGATTTACAACCAGCCACAAACACAGATACATATACATATATACATATATATATATATATATGTATATATGTATATAATATATATATGCACATACACATACATATATATTATTTATATAAATTTTTAAAATCCCTCTTGTCAGGAGCTTACTCTAATTAGCCATAGACCTTAGAGAAAGAAGGAATATCCTTTTCAGGAAAATGCACCTCCTTTGTAGTGGGCTAAAGAAGAGACATCATGAACAGGTGATATCGCTGTAATTTAGAAAAACGGGAAAACTCAAGAGTGTCCTACTCTCCAACAAAATGAACAAGCACCAGCTGTGTTTTGGCATCTCCAACTATGGATAACGTCTCTCTTTGACTCCAGGTGCACATGTCTGCCTCCATGAATGTTAGCATGCGGCTAGGATGGGAGGAGAGCAATGAATGTGTACACGAGTGCTTGCTCGTTTGTAGAGTGGAAATTGCACTTTGTTTTTAAAAACGGATCACCCCCCCCCCCCCAGACCTCTGCAATTCAAGTCGCTGAAAGCACAAATAGAATAAATACACATGCAAAAACAGAGGGGGAGGGGGCGAAAAAATAAACCCCACCCAGGAACCTTTAAAAGAAACAGGTGCTAGCTAGCAAGAGAAAGCAGCCAGTTGCCAATAACAATTAAAACTCCATCTTCCTGACTCTGAAAACAATTTCTGTGGGGAAATAGGCGCCCTGTTTCCTAGGGTTTAATTCACTAGGTTATCTCTGTGAATTAGAGTCAGTTCTAAGTTTCACACTCAGGAGCGGTTTTCGCTGTCGACTACTACTGCCCTCCCAGCTCAGAGAAGTCCGTTTCCAAACTGCGTAAGCCCTTTTCTCCGAGCAGCCTTGACCTCCCTCCTCCAAGTCGTCACTTTTATTTATGGCCCCGTGAGCAGTGTCTGTGTCGCTCAGCCGGTCCCCAAGAACAGTCACCGCGAACAATGAGCCAGAGGAGGGACCCACCCAGCGAACGCCTGCTCTCCGGCCGCGCGCAAGCCCGCTAGTGCGGGACGCTCCTGGCTTCGGGGCTCCCGGTGCCCCATCCTTTCCCCTCCAGAACCCAAGAAAAACAGGAAGGTAGGTCGTTCCCGACACTCCTGTAATCACTCAGTAAGCCCTGTCCCCAGAACCCACCAATTAAAGCTGCCGTATCTCAAAAGAAAATCTGAAGAGGGGGCGGCGTGGCGGTCCCGCCGGCTGCCCACCCGGTTGTAACTAGCCCAGTTGCGGGGTTTGGCACTCACTTACGCCCGAGTCCGCGGCTGACTGAAATCCCGAAGGATTTGGGGTGGGGGCAAGAGGTGGGGCCAGGAGCCATAAAGTGGCTTCCGCCCCCTCCCCCCGGCCTGGCACGGCTCCAGGATCGGGCAAGACACAAAAGACGGGTAGTAGCAGTGCCACCAACTCTTCCGCCGCCTCCATCTGCGCTGCGCAGGCGAACGCGGCGGCGGGGCCTCGGGGCCGGGTCCCCGCGCCGGCCGGGGCACGCCCGGAGCCTGGGAGCATCCCTGGACGCCGCCGGAGCTTCCTGGTGCGCTCTGCGCGCAGCCCCCCAGCAGGAGCTTTTAGCTCCACAGATAAAGAGAGAAAAGGCAAGACTTACTTGGGGACCGAAGGCTCAGCCGGACTCCCGCTTCGGACTCGGCAGGTGTCTGGCACCGCGGGCCCAGGCGGAAGGCGCTGGCGCAGCTCCGAGCCGGGCTCCACTTGAGCGAGGACGGAAACTCCCCTTGCTACCCGGCCCCGCGCCGCGCTCCTCGCTGTCACGGCACAGAGCGACGCAGGCACGCTCCCCACTGCCGCCTCTGTCCTGGTGGGTCTCTCTGCTCTCCTCTCCGGGTTCGGCTGCTCCCCCACAGACCACACCCTGTCACCTCAGCAGCCCTCCACTCCTTCCTCTTTGACACTTCCACCGGTTACTCCTCCGTCTGCGTCCTCCCACCCCCCTCAGCCCACGTGCTTCTGCCGCTCCCTCGGCTCTAAACTTCCCCTGCCAAAGCCCCCACCTCTGCTCTGAAAACCTAAGTTCTCCCAGCTGAGGAAAGGTCCTGGGGTAGCATACAGCTGACTGACCTTTAGGTCATCACCACATCCACCACACTCCCTGTCGCCGCCCCACGCCAGCCACTTAAATAGGCAGAAACCATTATGTTGATCTTGTTAATGCGATGGTTTAGGTATTGTGTATGATATATATAAGGATGTTATTTTTACTATGTCATCTGTCACTTTTAATGCAATTTATTCCTGAGTGTCACTTAGTAATCAAATAGCAGTTTACTCATTGACCTTTGGGACTGGACTATCAGCCCAGCTTTCTTCATAAGGCAAAAAGGCTCAGCAAAATTCCAGAAAACCATCTTTTGCCCAGTCCAATTTTTTAAATGCCGTTTTCTACTGAGAGCCCGTATCTCTTTTTTTTCTGCTGTTGTTATAGAAATATTCTGATACTCACTTTTCTCTGTTCCTGCAGACAAAATTAGAGATTCCTTCCTAAGGGCCCCATCAGCACTCTGTTCATAGTTTCCATGATAGTTCTTTCCACCCATGTGGTATTCTTTCTCTGTGTGACTGCCTTTTCTACTGGTCCATAAGTTTCTCCAGGCAGAAGTTTGTCATTCTTTAACTTTATCAAGCGGCTTCTAATGTAATCCCTGGTACATACTATATGCTCAAAAAACTGTTCAAGGAATGAATGCCCTTTAAATATGATGCAAATGTTGGTGGTTTTATATCCTATTTAAAGAAATGAAACCTTCAATGACGTGCTTGTCTGCAGCTCAACTAATAGGTCATGTTGAAAACTAAAACCTTTTTACATTTGGCTGGGTAATTTCTCATACATTCTTTAATGTAATCCTTAAAACAAGTCTTCTTTGTAGGTGTTACCGATTTTTTCTAACTTGGTGAATGCCACAGAGTTCAAAGCTCCTACGCATTTCTCCAGACTAGCACAAGCTGTGTGAGGCTGGCATTCTTATCACACTTTTATCCTGCCCTGACTGCCCAGTGTTTCCCCTGCCAAAGCCCCCACCTCTGCTAAACTACCACCTCTGCTAAACTACCTACTAGCTCCATGGAAGAGCCTGCCCAACCAACCTTTTCCAAAGTAGTGTTTTTCCCTTCCATTGTTCTCTCTTGTTAACTCTTGAGCCTCTTAAATCAGAGCTCTAAAAACAAACAGCAAAAACAAAAACTTGCCTAAACTCAGACCTCTTGTAAGCACTCATTGTCTTAATTCTTAAACTTACCAAAAAAAAAAAAAAAAAAAAGGTTGCTTTGTTTTGTTTTTTTCATATATCTTGCTTCACCTATCCTGTGTCTTACACAGGGATTTATTTCTTTGACACCTTCTTTGAAATAAAGAGAAGCTAACATTAAGTTAGAAACATCATCTAACAGCCAGCCATTACTCTGAGCCCTTTGCACATATATTAGCTCATTTAATCCCCAACAACCTTAAAAAGTAGAGATTATTTTATACATGGGAAATAGGCACAGAGGTGGGGCCACATAGCCAGTAATTAGTGTGAAACAGGGGTTGGATTCCTGATAGTCTGCCCCAGGAGCAGCTCTCTCTCCACCTTCAGTGATTCTTTGTACCTAAGAGATGTTAACAAATACTGTTAAATAATTCATACTTACTCCTCTAGCTTTAATAACAGAAAAAAAAAGCTTAATAGCAGAAAAGAGAGACCATAAGTCATGAAATGGGAAGACTTCAGGTTATCAAGGATATATGATTGGCCCCAACACCATGAGAACTACTTTCTTTGGTGGGATTATGGACTCTACCTCTGACATATTTTTGAAATATGAGAGGAATACAGTCCAGGTTCATGACTTCAGGTGTGTGTATGAGATAAGCAAGACTACAAGGTTGAATTCCAGATCTTTCCTCACAATCAGTGAAAGACATCCCTGGCTAAACTGACTCCTGGCTAAGCCCACCCAAGCCAATGTGTGTTCTTCGGGGATCCTGCTCTGTGTAAGTCACCTCCTCAGTCCTTAGGGCAGGCTGAATAATGGCTCCCAAAAGACATTCATGTCTTAATCCCTGAATCCTGCCAGTGTTCCTTATGTGGCAAAAATATGGACTTTGATGATGTGATTAATTAAGGATCTTTAGGTGGAGAGATAATCCTCATCCTAAATGTAATCACCATGTCCTTATAAGAAGCAGCAGGAGATTTGATTCTCAGAAGAGAAGGCAACATGATCAGAAAGACAAAGATGGGAAGGATGCAGCCACAAGGCAGGGAATGCCAGAAGCTGAAGGAGGCAAGAGAGGGTTTCTCTCCAAGAGCCTCCTGAGACAGCATGGTCCTCCCTACATGTTGATTTTTGGACTTCGGGTCTCCAGAAATGTAGGGAAATAAATGTATGTTGTTTTAAACCACCAAGTTTGTGGCAGTTTGTTACAGCAGCCAAAGGAAACTACTACAGTCCCCAAATCTAGAAGATGACTTTCTATACCTAGGGTTGAAATAGATGTCCCAAGCAGTTGGTCAGTCCTCTCTTCTATGGATGGCAGAGCCAATCAATTGAGAGATAAAGGGAGAGGCATTTGACCCCCAGCATCATACTATATAAAAGCCCTGCAATTTAGACTTTTTCATTATCTCCAAGTAATAAATATTTGTAAAATAACCAGGATACACTTACACAATTTAAAGTAAATTTGAAATTTTAAATTTGTTTTCCACTATTTGACCACACTACCTAAAGTATATAATGGTTTAATATTAAAATGTATATGCTATAATTATGTAGTGTATAGTAAAAACATATCTTCATTGAGTTAGAAGTGTTAACTTGTAAAGTGAAAAAATATATAAACACTCTATAAACTTTGTAACGCTTTTTGGAACTTTTCTCACAGTTTGCTATATTTGAAATCTCAGAACAAAGAAACAAGCAAAGAAATGTGGCCTAGAATTTTTTACCTCTGAGAGGTCCTGGTAACTGAAATTAAGAATTTTGATAAATTCACTAAAAGTTTTTTTTTTGCTTTTTTAACTAGACCTACCAGGTAAAATAGAGGACACCCAATTAAACTTGAATTACAGATAAACAACTAGTAATTTTTTAGCATAAGTCCACATGCCATGCAATATTTGAGTCCACAAATCATCTCTATTTTGAAAGCTGTTGTTAACCATGCATTATTTGGGATTTGGAGATGTGCTTGTACTAAAAAGTTATTTATTGTTTATCCAAAATTCAGATTTAACTGGGTGCTCCATATTTTTATTTGTCCAATCTGACAATCCTGTTTTGTGTTTTCCTATTCTTCTCCCTTCCCTAGAATCTCCACCTTTCCCCCTCAGTTTTCATTGAGACTAAGTAATTTATGTTCACTTAAAGCAAGGCTAAAACAAAATTTAACCCCTCACCACTGGCCTAAGTTCTGTAGCCTTGTTCCACATAGAAGAAGTGGGAGAATGATGTGAGTCTCCTTTTCTTTCTTGTTTTAAAGATTTATTTATTTATTTATTTATTTGACAGAGAGGGACACAGTGAGAGAAGGAACAGAAGCAGAGGGAGAGGGAGAAGCAGGCTTCCCACCAAGCAGGGAGCCCAATGTGGGGCTCAATCCTAGAACCCCAGGATCATGACCTGAACCGAAGGCAGATGCTCAACGACTAAGCCACCCAGCCACCCCTGATGTGAGTCTTCGACGATTTGGTCATAGAATAAGATCTAATCCACCATTAGGGAATTTCCCATTAGGTGACAGAGTGTTCGGCATGCTTCTATTTATCATACAGATAGTAGATTGGATTAAAATGAAGACTTGTTTTTTCCTTTTGAACTACTTTCCATCACTCACAGACCTTTGGATTTAGTACAGTAATTCTGACCAGAAGTAAGTAATTATTCTTTGCTCTTTTCCCATCCCTTCCCGTATGATTTCTGGCAGCAAGATGTTTGGTAGGTGGGGTGGGGGAAGAAAAGATCATTTGTGTGATCTGTATTAGAAACTTGAGCAGGACCAACAAAGCAAGTCAGGTAAATCACTAAGTTATTTGCAACTTAGTTTCTTCTTCTGAGGAAATAGAACACAGCTCTGCATTCTGCACACCTTACATCCCAATTATGTCATATCTTTTTTAGGCATCAAACATTTTTCATTTTGAATTAAAATTACTTGGAGACATAAGAGTCAGATTTGGATTAGAAAGCAAAAGTATTCTAGTTGAGTGAACTTGGCAGGTTTTTAATCTCTTTTAAAGATTCTCAAGTGAAAACAGGGATAGCTAACAATAATCACCACATAAAGTTCTTATAAAATTGAGAAAATATCTGTAAAATGTTTCACATAGGGTCTCATATAGTTTAATCAGTCAATAAATGGTAATGCTTTTTTTGGCCTTACCTGATACTATCAATCCGTACAATGCTTTATTCCCCAGATATGTCTAATGTGCACATATTAAGTGTTCAAAGCATATTAGCTAAATCAATGGACAAATGGGTATAAGGTAATTTATGTGAAAGTACTGTGAAATTGATAAAGTGCTATAGGATTTTTAAGAGGTTAAGCCTAATAGTAATAATTAATAAGTAATAACAGGTGACAGTGAGTCTTTGATTCTGGCTCAGCTTTGAGAACAACTCTGCAAGAAATGTTTGATGCCTAACCTTTTTCATCAAAAAATTCAACTGGGAGAGACACTGTCTACAGAAAAGCAACATCTACTGATCAATGGAAAATATTTCATTCATTCTGCTTTGCTCAATAAAAATTCACTACCTTCCTTCAAAGACTTTTTACTGTATTTTTTTTATTGTTCCTATATTAAATTAGTTTTATTTAAATTTGATGGAGACCTCCCTTTTACCCCACTAAAGCGATTTTTTATTTGTCTCTCCCTATCAGCGTGGAGTTCAGCAGGTCACAGCCAACATGGTAAGCCCACGGTTATGCGGGATATAAGCTCCAAATTCCCAGAACTGCCTCTTGACTGATGATGGCTGTTAGGACTCCAGTAATCACTTGTCTCTATGCTAGAGATAGAGGGGGAAAGGTTAAAGGGTAGAAGGGTAGAAAGTGAGCCCCCACTTCTGACTCAACCTTCTGGAAACAGCCTTTCCAAAGCTCTCTGCAATGAATTTCACCTACTCTGGGTGCAAGGAGAAGTTGGGAAATGTCACTGTTAGCAGGACACAATTACAATTAGTAATTGCTTGAATACAATTAGGGTTCTGTTACTCAGGAGAAAGAAGAGAATGGATATTAGGCAAATAAGGAGCAGTGTTTGCTATTGACCTCTCTATTTTTCCCTCTCATCTTCATCTTTTAAATCTTCCTTTTGTTACCCCACTGGCAACTCCTGAACCTTCTGTAACCTGAGTAATTACCTCTCCTATTTCTGTGTGCCTCTTTCACTATTTCACAAATCCACTACTTTGTCTTTTATGTTATCCGTACAGTCTTTTTCCTATTTTTATATTGGTTACTTACTCACCCTAAAGTTCTTCATTTATTTCATTTTTATTCAATTCTCAACCTCTCATACCATCCACTATTTTCTCTGATTGTTGCCCAACTCTGCTCTTTAATTCCACAGTCATTGACTTTATACATTTTTCTACGTTTAACCCAGATGCTTTCAGGCCCTTTGTTCCTTTGTGGTCTAGAAAATATTACCTTGTGATATGATGTCTGGTATTTGCTTTGGAATAATTTGACATTAGGAGGGAGAAAAAGTAAGTGGTGTACAAATGAAACAAGATTAACCATCTGTTAAGATTACTGAAACTGAGTGATGGATATGTGGAAATTCATTACATCGTTACTTCTAATCTTGTAGATGTTTCAAAATGTATATAATAGAAAGTAAAGAAAGAAATGATTGTGGGGCATCTGGGTTACTCAGTCAGTTAAGCATGTGCCTTCAGCTCAGGTCATGATCCCAGAGTCCTGGGATCAAGCCCTGAATTTGATTCTCTGCTCAGTGAGAGCCTGCTTCTCCCTCTGCTGTCACTCTTCCCGCTTGTGTTTTTTCTCTCTCTCTGACAAATAACTAAATTCTTAAAAAATCTATCATAAGGAAACTATCTGAAAGATATTAAAAGTAATGTTATTTAAAACAGGGAAAAACTGAAATGCCGTAATACAAGTAATAATTTAAAAAAAATTAGAGGTGTCTGGGTGGCTCAGTCTGTTAGGCATGTGCCTTCAGCTCAGGTCATGATCCCAAGGTTCTGGGATCGAGTCCCACATGGGGCACCCTGTTCAGCAGGAAGCCTGCTTCTCCCTCTGCCTGCTACTCCCCCCTGCTCGTGCAGTACCTCTCTTTCTCTCTCTCTCTTTGTCAAATAAATAAATAAAATCTTAAAAAAAAAAAGAGAGAGAGAAAGAAAGAAAGAAATGATCCCTTGAATCTCTCCTTTGCAGACTCTCCAAGTGTAAAGTCCTCCCCAAAAATTTTTCAGAAAACTTTGAGAGGCTCACATCGTGTTAGCCCCCTCTACTTCTGGGATTTTCTCTCACATTGGTGTCTCTCTCTATCCACATCTTCTTGTGTATAACTGTATTTTCTCCAAGTTGCAAACACAGGTACACATCCCTTTCTCACAGAGTCATTTGATGAAGTGCTACTGGCCCATACGCAGGTTTACACATTTCATAGCTGGATGAAAGAATACCTTTTTCTTCATTCCTTAGAGCTGCATGTGGTCTTTTAACTTCGTTTCCTTGAGATATGAACAGAAGTTTCGTGCAGTTTTCTGTTCCTGCAGTCTTCTGTTTTTTTCCTCTGCTAATTGAAATACACCTGATTTTCAGAGTCTGACCAGCCATCCTGGGCCACAAAGGCAAAGCCATTAGATGGCAGAGTATCAGGATAGAAAAGGCCTGGGTCCTAGAACACTAGAGACTGTCGTGTCAGCTCTGGGCTGTCTTCCTTTGGTTTTATTTATGAAAGCAAGAGGAATAAACATCTATCTTATTTAAGTCACTGTTATGTTATGTGTTCTTTTTCTATCATGCTGCCAAACCTAATCCTACTTAATATACTTACCAAGGAATTTTCCTTTTTCTGAACAAGTGCATTTCTGAGCCTAAGAGAAATTCCACTGCCAGATAGTAATAACTTTTTTCACCTTATTTATACCTAATTCCTATATCCATTTCCAGGTCCAGTGATAGACGTATTTCTCCTCTTGATTTGTTATTGTCTAAACAAATATAATAAATAAAAATGTATTGCAATGGTAATTTTTAAGTGGTTTAAATATGAAATTAAAGGAAGCATATGTTGACTCTTTGAGTTATCTATTGTTGTTAACAAATCACTCCAAAGCATAGTAGCTGAAAATATCAATATTTTATTATTTCCCACAATTGTGTGGGTTTACTGGGATCAATTGGATGTTTCTTCTGTTCCACACGGTATAGCTGAGGTCCCTCGGGTGGGGACAGCTGGAAGATCTGTTGTGACTGGAACATTCGTCATGGCCTCTTACCCCTGGTGCCTGCCTCCATCTGGCCTTTCATGACTTCGTTGCCTAGCCGAAGCATCTTTAGAGCATGATGGCTGACATCCAAAAAGGGAGATTCTGAGAGGACAAGCCCTCATGTGTAAGTACATTTTTAGCTTCTCCTTGCCTATAGCTTGCTAATTGCCACTTCGCCCAAACCTGCAGATGAGAAAACTGAGCACAAGGAGTTTTAGTAATTTACCCAGAGTTATGGATTTAGTCAGTGGCAGAGTCAGGATTTAGAACTATTTACGCTGACTCCACACCTTGAAAATGAAATTATGGCTGTGGCTGGAGTTTGGAACTTGATTATTGTCTATTTTACATGTGTAAGCTTTGACTCTCCAGTTATTTCCAATTAGAAAAACTAAAAACAACAGATTATGCAGCTTTTCAGGGTAAAATCACGGGTGTGTTTTGAAATTTAGAAAACATTGTACAAAGGTTAAAAATGTGAGAGCTGCCTTATCTTAGCGTATCCTCCACGGTGCTAGCTGAGAGTTGCTGTGCCACACGTTATCTGCACACAGTGTGACTCAATGCGGTGTCCTCTGGAGCAAGGCTGGAGCCTGGCTATTTCTGGAGGGATGGCGAGCATGGGAGGAGGCCTGCGTCTTCCTCATGTCAGTTGAATCTCTAGGCATCACTGTGCCTCCCTCAGAGTTGAGACTCACTCTTGCAACAAAGGCAAGAGATATACAGAGACACTTAGGTTGCTGGTTGAGTTTGCATGAGATCGTCATCATGTGTCAAAGTCCACAAGGGAAATCCAAAGGGAACACATGGGGGACCTTTAGCCTTTTTAGTGATGTCCACTTCAGTTCACATGCCGAGGATGCAATGAATTGACACCAATTGTTTTATATCCTACTTGGACCCCAACATGCATTGCAGTGTAATTTATTTTGCAGGAATATCGCAAAAGGCTTCACAGGTAATTATGTTCAATGTAGGAAAACACAAGTTCTGAATGTGAAAATTTGTTATGTAGCTTGCATTGGAAAAAGAGGTGGGTAAGGTTAAGGCAGTTTGCAAAGACTAGGGAAATAGAACATTCAAATAATAGGACTCTGGGAGTCTTGTTTAATTAAAGGACTGATGGGGGAAAATTTAAGAGGGCTTAAAAGTGAGACGGGATTCCTGTAGGGAATCAGGTTCCTATTGTTGTTTGGTGTGAAACCAACTAACTACACTTAATTAAGTGTGCTAATTACATTAACATATTTAATATCTATCTTTTTTCTTGTGTACCACTTGGGTTGTCTGAGCAAAGTGGCATGCCCTAAGTTGTCTGCCTCTCTCCTCCCCTGTCATCTCCTACTCTCCTTCATGCTTGCACTACTCCAGCCACATTGACATCCTTGCTGTTGTTCACACACACCAGACCCACTCTTTCCTATGCCTGCAATATCTTTCCTTCAGCTGTATGCATGGCAACTCTTTTACCTCTTTCAAATCTTTGCTTAAATTTCATCTTCTCCATAAGACCCTATTTAAAAATGCACCCCATCACCAATCTCAGTATGTCCCAATCTCCTTTATCTACTCTGCTCCTTTTTAGATCAAAATCACCAGCTAATAGCATGGTTTACTGTCCACTTTATTGCTTAGCTCCATCTCTGTCTGGTCCACCTAAGAAGCCCTATAAGGGGCTTTTCAGTTCTATTAAAGCTTTTCAGTTCTATTAAATGGCTTATCTCAAGAGCCTAGCACATTGTTTAGCTCATAGAAGAGCTCAATATTCCTGTTGAATAAATAAGACTGTCAATTGTGCAATGTCTATTCTAAATAAGTCTTTTGTGACTACAGTGATGTTCAACCTTCTCATTGCCTTGTGGTTACAACACAGTACAGTGCTTAATGCCATGAGAAATGAGGGGTGAGTTGTATGAAAAAAATAAATTGAAGAAAGGATCTGTACCGAAAGAAGGGGAGTGTTGTTCTGAGTTAATATAATATAGTTAATAAAGTTAATATAGGGTACAGATGCTGTAATGCTACATTTCTAGTTCAGGAGGTCCAAATAACAGTCCAAAAAATTGAGCTAGAAGAGGCATAGGACTAAGAATAACCAGTGTGGTAGAACACATTTTGATTTGCCTCACTTCCAAATTAATTCCTGATTGAAAATTCTGACTCACAAAATTGTTACTCAAGAAGATTCTTACCAATATGGATCTACTAATTATTTTATATTTTTAAGTTTTAGTTAGCAACAAGTTTGCTCACTCCGAAACAATACTTTTTCTAATAGGTCTCATCTCATGCTCAAAAACCTCAGATGGTTAGTACAAACTAGAATGCTATGGTAAAAGTGATCCCTGTGCTATATTTAGCTTTGGAATAAATGAGCATCAATATTGAGGGCCAATGACTGCCATGGGCTTGGGAGGTGAGAGTGTGACATTAGTGCCTATATTTACTATCCTGGGCCGAAAAGATCTCTAAGATGCATCATGCTCTGGGAAAGACAATGTATTAAGCGTTAGCAGAAATTCTGACAGAGGAAATTTCAAGTGAATATATTAAGGATTATAACTAGCTGGAAGGCAAGCAGTGGAAATAAAGTATCACTGAAGATAAAACTTAAGTTAGAACTTTCATGTTAATATATGGGCTTATTCACATATGTTACTTAATATATGAGTATATAAAATACATCTGAAAATTTTTCAGAAGGCCAGAGATGTGTGTGTGTGTGTGTGTGTGTGTGTGTGTGTGTGCGCGCACGCACATGCTCGTCTCTCTGTGTTCCTATTTCCTTGTTTATTATCTGTGTCCCCACCTAGATTGTATGTTTCATAATAGTAGGAACCATATCTAATTTGTTCATGAGTCCCTCAAACATAATAGGAAATTATTAAATACATTTTAAATGCATGAGTTGAAATTTATCTGGTAGCTTGTAGCATGATCCTAAGGGAGATGTCATAATATTTTGTTGGGAAAATAGCTGCAAGAAAATCATGACTTGGATTCATTTATTTTTTTGTTCCTTCTAAGAATTCTAGCATAACTACAATTAGAACAAATATTTTTATTAACAAACAAGACACCTGTTTTCATAATGGTTACATTTTTCAGGAGTTTACTGAGCTAGATCAGCCTTACATTATGCTGTGCCTTACTCCAACTATGTACAGCATCGTTTGGGGCTTCAGTTTAAATACACCTACTTTAATGCATATTTCTAAGTAATTACTTTCGAAAAGTAAGATGCTCACTTAAATATTTGTTAAACATATGGACAACTCCAAGCAGAACTAAAAATAAAATTTCTACTTAGCAAGCATAGGGGATAACAGCAAATAAAACAAAGCCTATAAAAAAAACCCCTGCAAAAATACAAAGTACCTTGTAAGCCAAAACAATAGAGAAGGCATAAAATAAAAGAACTAAGATTACACATATTAATTATGACATTTATGTGTGAGTTAAACTCCCCTCTTAACAGCAAATGCAAAAAAAAAAAAGAGAGAAAGAAGCAAAAGTCACAATAATAGCAAAATGGAACTCAGGGAGAAAAAAAACATTGAATGGGACAGTGGGTAATTCTCTTGATAAAATCTATTGTGAAGGGATAACAACAATAAATCTCTGTACACATTATATATAGCAACAAAAATATTGTAAATAATTTGACATCAAAAACCATTGTAGTGAGATGCTTTAGCTCAGTACTGTGACAAATCAAGACACAAAGTAAATAACCACAAACACTTAGGAACAATATAAATTCATGCTCACCAATAGAAAATATATATTTTGTCAAATGTGTGAGATGTGTTTATAAAATTTAATCAGATTTGAAGCCATTCTCTCAACTTTTATTTATTTTTTTTAAGGATTTTATTTATTTATTTGACAGACAGAGATCACAAGTAGGCAGAGAGGCAGGCAGAGAGAGAGGGAGAAACATGCTCCCCGCTGAGCAGAGAGCCCAATGCAGGGCTCAACCCCAGGACCCTGGGATCATGACCTGAGCTGAAGGCAGAGGCCTAACCCACTGAGCCATCCAGACGTCCCATTCCCTCAACTTTTAAAAAATTGGTAACTGGATGATCTAGTTTACATTTTCTGTACAAATATGCACAACACTTAAAGTTAATTAAGAGTCCACTGAATAGCAATTTAGTTTAAAAGGGAATAAAAATGCAATTAAAATGTCTTTAGAAAATAATTGAAATGAGAATAATATATACCAAAATTTCTAGGATAATCCAAAATACATACTTAAAGGTAAATTATATCTCTATGGGCTATGATTTAAGAAAGATAAATGGATGAGATAGCGTCTTATTTAAGAAGCTAGAAAGTTTTTAAAAAGGCAATTTTAAGGAAGGCAAGAAAAGGGAAAGTAATGGATTAATAAATAGAAAAAAAAAATACATTGAGATACCAACTTACCCCAGTTAGAATGGCCAAAATTAGCAAGACAGGAAACAACGTGTGTTGGAGAGGATGTGGAGAAAGGGAACCCTCTTACACTGTTGGTGGGAATGCAAGTTGGTGCAGCCACTTTGGAGAACAGTGTGGAGATTCCTCAAGAAATTAAAAATAGAGCTTCCCTATGACCCTGCAATTGCACTACTGGTATTTACCCCAAAGATACAGATGTAATGAAAAGAAGGGCCATCTGTACCCCAATGTTTATTGCAGCAATGGCCATGGTCGCCAAACTGTGGAAAGAACCAAGATGCCCTTCAACGGACAAATGGATAAGGAAGATGTGGTCCATATACACGATGGAGTATTATGCCTCCATCAGAAAGGATGAATACCCAACTTTTGTAGCAACATGGATGGGACGGGAAGAGATTATACTGAGTGAAATAAGTCAAGCAAAGAGTCAAGTATCATATGGTTTCACTTATTTGTGGAGCATAACAAATAACATGGAAGACATAGGGAGATGGAGAGGAGATGGGAGTTGAGGGAAATTGGAAGGGGAGGTGAACCATGAGAGACTATGGACTCTGAAAAACAATCTGAGGGTTTTGAAGGGGTGAGGGGGTGGGAGATAGGGGGAGCTAGGTGGTGGGTATTAAGGAGGGCACGTATTGCATGGAGCACTGGGTGCAAAAACAATGAATTCTGTTATGCTGAAAAGAAATTAAAAAAAAATAATAAAGTGAACAGATCTAAATATGTAGGGGTTTTATAATGGACATATCTCGGAAATATACTTATTGAAAAGGAAGAATATAAGCAAATATCAACAAAGGGCTGGATACGTAGAGGCTTTCTAAACTTGAAAATATATAAAATTACACAACTGGTGATCTATTGGATTGCCTGATCATTTTAAAACATCTGTATGGGGGCTCCTGGGTGGTTCAGTCGTTAAGTGTCTCTTTTGGCTCAGGTCATGATCCTGGGGTCCTGGGACTGAGACTCACCTGGGCTCCCTGTTCAGTGGGAAGCCTTCTCTCTCTCCCACTCCCCCTGCTTGTGTTCCCTCTCTTGTTGTGTCTCTATTTGTCAAATAAATAAATAAGATCTTTTAAAAAACAAACAAAATATCTGTATGGAAAAAGACTAAGCATATTAAAAGGCAAAGTGAGAAAATACTTTGCACCTGATATGCCAGATAAAAGTTGATATCTTTAACTTCAAATAAAATGTGACAAACTATAAAGAAAGTGGTAAATACTCCATTGGAAAAACACCAAAGAATGTATGAAAATATATCTAACCTCAAAAATACATCTAACCGGGGCGCCTGGGTGGCTCAGTGGGTTAAACCGCTGCCTTCGGCTCAGGTCATGATCTCGGGGTCCTGGAATCGAGTCCCGCATCGGGCTCTCTGCTCAGCAGGGAACCTGCTTCCCTCTCTCTCTCTCTCTGCCTGCCTCTCTATCTACTGGTGATCTCTCTCTGTCAAATAAATAAATAAAATCTTTAAAAAAAAATACATCTAACCTCATTAGAAACAAAGAAATGAAAATTAACAGAAACTATATATCACTAAACAATTTGATGGGTTTTAAAAATTAGTTTAAAAAATTTTTAGTTTTAAAAATTATAGTGTCTAGTGCTAGTAAGGAGTATGATAAAAATGTGTACAATATACGTATTAAATTAAATTAGTTGAGGATCTAAAACTTCCTACACATGCCAAATAGTAATAATAGCGTGGAAAAAGAATTCAATGGAAACACAGTAGAAATCATCTCTTGACTGTGGGAATTTATGTTTTTGTTTCAGTCTTTCTAATTTCCTGTTTGTCCAAAATGTGTACACAAAATTACCCTTATTTTAAACCTAAATATGTAATTAATATATATAATTTATATATTGGTCAATAAAAAGACAGCATAAAAATATGTTACTATATGATCTCAAGTATATAAACAAAAGTTATGAAAAATAATAAAAAGTAGCATTGAAAATTTTAACAATGATTTTTTTTTTCTGGATCACTTAAGTGAAATTCTTTTCTCTTTTACAATTTTGCATACTCTATTTTTCCCATGAGCATGTATGACTTTCAAATTCAGAAAAAAGTTCAAATTTAAAATGTTAATGAATGGGGATGAAACTGATTCAATGGTAATAATATGGTTTATAAATTTGAGGGTGGTACATGTATAATTTGAGATGTGCCTATTTATAGCCTTTCCTCTATTAGGAAAACTAATAGGAACTTCTTTTGTAGGATCCTGTAAGCATGAATAGCATTTAAGAGGCTTGATTTAATAGACATTACTTACCTGTGTAATAAAATAGTAATTAAATCATTATGATCTGATTAGATTTAGTGTTCAAATACACTAATACAATAACATTTCTAGGTATATCTTTGTTTATGCAGCAAAGGGATCACATTTTGTCAATTTGGTTAAATCAATATAAAATTTCTATCCCAGTCCTGTTGGGTTTGAGATGAGATCAATCTGTTCTTCAATGAATAGCCTGGGAAAATTCCAGGATAAAGGAAAGAGCGTGAAGCACTGCAGTTAACCTTTATATGATTGTGATGTTATAAAGCTAAATGATAACTCTGTAATGGCCTGGGTATGTGCAAGAATAGAATAGCCCTTAAAACCTTATTATCTTTATATGTAGGGCTTCTCTGCCTCTACTTCAGTTGATTCTGCCTGGGTATTATCACTTGGTTGTTATCACCAAAAATAAATATGACAAAAAACCTGGGGCTCAGGCTATGATGGTAACAGTTAAAAGAATGAAAGATTTTCATTGGGGATATTTGTTTATGTATGTTTGTGTATGTGTCCAGATGAGTGCCCATTTTTTATTGGGTTGGTTGACTTTTTATTATTGAGTTATAGTGATTCTTTATACGATTTGGATACAAGCTTTTTTTGTCAGATACACATATCACAGATATTTTCTCCCAGTCAATGGACGGCCTTCTCATTCTCTTGATAATGTCATTTGATGATAGGAAGATATTAATGTTCGTGAAGATCGTTACCTCTTTTTCCTGTTATCTTATCTAATAAATCTTTGCCTACTTTTTTTATTTATTTGACATTTTATTTATTTATTTATTTATTTATTTATTTGACAGACAGAGATCTCAAGTAGGCAGAGAGGCAGGCAGTGAGAGAGGAAGAAGCAGGCTCCCTGCTAAGCAGAGAGCCTGAGGCGAGGCTCGATCCCAGAACCCTGGGATCATGACCCTAGCTGAAGGCAGAGGCTTTAACCCACTGAGCCACCCAGGCACCCCAATCTTTGCCTACTTTAGAGTTATGAAGTTTTCCTCTTCCGTTTTCTTCTAGAAAGTTTAGAGTTCTTGCTTTTACATTTAGGTCTGGTTCATGTCAAATTAAATTTTGTATATAATGTGATACTAGGTTGAGGCTCATGAATTTCAATAGGGATACCCAGTTGCTTTCGCACATTTGTTGAAAAGACTTTTTCCTTCATTGAATTGAATTGACACCTTTCCAAAAACTATTTGATCATACATGTATTACCTATTTATGGAATCTCTGTTCTGTTCCACTGATTTGTAGGTTTATCATTATTTCAATACAATGTTATCATGATTGCTGTAGGTCTTGAATTCAGGCAATGTACCTCCTCCACTTTTGTTCTTCAAGATTTTGACTGTTTTAAATCCTTTGCTTCTTCATATAAATTTTAGAGTCAGTTCATCAACAAAAAAGACTACTAAAAATTTGAGATTTTATTGAATACATTGATTAATCTGGGGAAAATGAACATTTTAGCAGTTGGAGTCTTCCAGTTTTTGAAAATGGCTCATCATTCTGTTTATTTAGATATTCTTTTAACATTAATTAAACATTATTAAATTCTTTTTTTTACATGACTGCTAAGTTTTATTCAATAGTTATACCCAATTCTGCTTTGTAAAAACAATAAGATGCCCCTATCCTAACTATATTGTGATGTGAGTGCAGGCTTCTTGTTTTTGATATCAGTCTAGAAAATAGTTGGCACCAACCCAAATTTAAAAAGTTTTAAGGTCTAATAAAAATACAGATTAATAATTTCTCAATGTAGTTTAGAGGTTGAGGACAGGATGCTAAGAGTTAATGAATCTTCCAAATACAGGCAGTTCCTAATGTATATAACATTACCAAATACCAATGTCCACCCCCATTGGGCTCACAGGAGCAGCAGAAACTCCTCTCCTATTTCTTCTCCCAGTGACTATGCTACCAGGCACTCTAAACCCATTCCCATGGCCCCAGGGAGGGAAAGATGGAAAAAAGAGTGAGGCAGGGCATCTGTCTTGCTGCACAGGGGCTCTTGCTACAGATCCTGTTTATCTCAATTCCCACATCTGCCTCCCTCATCTCCGCCCAAGCTCCCTGCCAGTGGGCAGAACTAGAGAGCTCTTCCTCTCACTGGGTAGACAGACATTGAGGGCAGGCGGGGAAGCCACAGGGCCAGCACTGCAAGGTTAGAGCACCTAACAATCCAGTTTGGAATCCACAAATCATTTTCTTGCATATTAAAAAGCAAAACAAAACATGGTCATAAATGGCAGTTCACGTCTACCATTAGAACATTGCGCTATTATGCGAGATAGTGTGTTTGGGGTTAAACCTGAACCACCACTTACTTTGTGTTTTTTTTTGTTGTTGTTGTTGTTGTTGTTTTTAAAAGATTTTATCTATTTATTCGACAGAGAGAGATCACAAGTAGGCAGAGAGGCAGGCAGAGAGAGAGAGAGAGAGGAGGAAGCAGGCTCCCCACCAAGGAGAGAGCCCGATGCGGGGTTCGATCCCAGGACCCTGGGATCATGACCTGAACCGAAGGCAGAGTCTTTAACCCTCTGAGCCACCCAGGTGTCCCTGTTTTTTGTTTTTTTGTTTTTGTTTTTGTTCAGATTTTATTTATTTGAGAGAGAGAGAGAGAGAGGACAAGCAGGGGGAGTGGCAGGCAGAGGGGAGGGACAAGCAGGCTCCTGGCTAAAGAGAGAGCCAGACATAAATCCCAGGACCCTGAGATCATGACCTGAGCTGAAAGCAGATGCTTAACTGACTGAGCCCTCCAGGCACCCCATGACATTTTTTAATGGGGGAAAAAATGCTCTGGATTTACAAGAAAAAAATCTCTTATAAATGGCCATTTGAAGGGTGGAGATGGGAAGTACTTGAGAGAGTAGCACAGAATGAGTTTCTTGACTCCAGAGGGAACAGGGCAATTGAAAGGGGGGAAATCAGTTTTTGGTTAACAAAGCCATATGCAGACCCCTTCAGTGCTCCAGGTGTAACAAGCTCAGCAATAGCTTGTTCCTGCAGGCACTTACGTGTCTAGGCCACTGTGAGTGTGACTAAACAACGTTGTTGCTTTTCAGAATTGTAACAACAATGCAGGTATTTTTAGCAACTGGCATTAGCTTCCCCCACCCAAACCCTGCCCTCTGTTAACTGTTGGCCCAACATGAGTGAAGTGTAAGAACCAAGACTATAGGGGTGCCTGGGTGGCTCGCTTGGTTAAACATCTGACTTTGGCTCAGGTCATGATCTCAGGGTCCTGGGATCAAGCCCCACAACAGTCTCCTTGCTCAGCGGGGAGCCTGCTTCTCCCTCTCTCTCTCTGCCTGCTGCTCCCTCTGCTTGTGCTCTCTCCCTCACTCACTCTCTCTCTCTCTCTCTGTGTCAAATAAATAAACAAAGTCTGAAAAAAGACAAAAAGAACTGAGACCCTAACCCTTTAGGGGCCAACTTTTTGCCTGATGAGTTAAAGCAACATGAGTCTGGCTAGCTTTCTATCTTTCCTGGCAGGAATCATGGAATTAGCCATTTGAGACTTTGTTGTCAAACTACTTAATCTTCAGGTGTGAGGTCTCCAGGTCTCTTCTGGAAACTGAATATGGTCCAGAAGCCCTGCAAAGTTTTATGAAAAGCAGCTAAGCAAGCTTTTCTTCCTCTTTGCCATATCGGAGTAAATGTCTTTTTCCTAGAAAGTTGTCAGAAACAAATCAGAGTCAATAGTGACTTATGTAAAGCTGGTATTTTAGAATAGCTCTTTACTTTAGATATTATTACTCAAACCTGAGGTTCTGGAGTATCTCTTCTTCCGACCATCAGCAGGAATACAGTAAGATAGATAAAGGATTTAAACAGCCCCATTTATCCAGATGCATGAGGACAGAGTTTTAAAGTTGCAGAAGTCAGTGCCTTCCAAACAGGAAGAACTATGACTTCTGAAAGGAGCTATCCACATCACTGGTGAGGGGCTAAGGCCTAGACTGTAGGCTGATGAGAAAAGAAGGGAATCATTCACAGCAAAATCAGCCTGGAAATGAAAGGCAGATACATAAGATCTGGCCAAGCTTTTAGATGGCAGAAATGAACTACCTCAGAGGGTCAGGGCACAAAATCTTTCCATAAAGCTGAGACTGAGAAGGACTTTTTGATTTTGGTTAACAGCTGTTGAGGACAAGCTACTGAGGTGTCTCAAGAAGAGTGCAGAGCAACACACTTGGGGTTGACAGGAAAGGAGGGGCTGTGGGCCAGCAGCTGCAGGCCCCGGGGTCAGAAACCAGGTCACACAGTGAACAGTGTGAGGATCTGAGGGGCCAGCCAGAGACTCTCACTCCCTGCCATTAGTGTTTTGGCTTATAGCCTCACTCCTCTACAGGATAGCAACAGACAAGGTTGTTTTTTATTTTCTTGCCAAGGCTTTAAACTCTGTTGCTTAGAGATTCCTGGACCCCAGGTCAGCCAGTGGAACGCTGGTGCAAGGAGACTGTAGGAAGCCCCACAACACCAGGCTGCACTGTGGCTTCGTACAACCTCCCCTCACGCTCCTCACAGAATTCTGTCACATCTGGAGTTGTGACAGAGTACACACAAGGAAGTCACATTTTCTCCCCACCGGACATGTCTCTTGGCAGTGGTCAAGAAGGTAAGGTCCTCCATGGTTCTGTGATGGCAACAAATCCTGAAGAGAAGCTTCAGACACACAACAGACCATTCCCCAGCTGGTTCCTCTGGGCTCAGAGAAACTCTATTTGAAATCCTACTTCTCTGGTGTCTTGTCTGGTTACAGAGAAAGCAGCAGCCTCTCTTCATAGAAGGACCTACTGGATTTGCCTCTGGTCAGGCTCCGGACTTTGCTGTGAAAAGCAGACCACAGTACGACCTGGGCTCATGGCTATCACTCCTGACATGGGCACGGGCTGCTGGGCTCAGCCTACTTCTCTAGGGCTGCCTTTGTCACCCGGCCCTTCCTCTGGATGAGATGTTTGTTGCAGCTTTAAGGGCCGATTTGGAGTCTTCTTCACATGAGAACACGTGGTCCTTGGGTTTGTCTGGGTGTGCCAAAGATGAAGGTGGCAGAGATTGGGGACCCAAAAAATATCTCTGGTCTTCCCATCAGGTGGGTTCAGATGCTGAGCCTGCACAGGCACTGATTCATCAAAGATACTACTTCCTTTTCAGTATGTTCTGAGGCTCTTCAGTTGGTCCAAAAATATTAGGTGCCGTCCTATTAGGCCTGCTTGAAGGAGCTTCCAAATAGCTTGCCTACCTCTTCTCTCACAGGCTTCACAGCCCTGGAGCCAAACAGCCACACTCTCACTCTCTGGACCTTGGAACACATTATCCATGGCTGGGTGCCCCCTCCAAACATTATTAAATTTTTTTAATTTTTTTTTTGCTTAGTTTTAATTTAATTTTCCAATTGTTTGTTGTTAACATATAGAAAAAGAATTGCTTTTACTATATTGACCTTTTATTCTTCAACCTTGTTAAATTCACTTATTTTTCCAGCAGGGTTTTCTTTTTTTCAATGTCCCTTAGTATTTTCTATGTAGACAATGAAGGGAAGCAAAATTTGCTGCCCCCCAGACATGCCTCAGGCATAAGAATTATTTTAGGCTTATTATTTGTAAGAAGGTGCAGACACAGAAGAACCTCTGAAAAACAGAGTAGAAGTTGCCCTTTTGTAAAAGACATTTACATTTATTAAGGAACTTCTGTCTATGAGAGTGTCTCACCCTCTCTGTACAAGGAACAGAATGATGACTAAAATCTCCAGAATGTCTTATCAATGGAAAAGGGAAGGATTTAGATCTGCAACCTTGTTACTGTGTTTTTCCTGGTAATCCCCCAATTAGCAGGCCTCCCCTCTGCTCACCCTCAACATCTTTCTTCTGTAGTTAGCTGAGGATGGTATTTAAGGTGTTTGCTTAAACCATTTTAGGGAATTACTCCATTTTCTAGGTATATATATATATATCTAGGTATATATATATAATACACACTCCATTTTCTAGGTATATATATATATATATAAAAACAAACATATATATAAACAAACATATATATATATATGTTTGTTTCTCTTCTATTAATATGTCTTTTGATACAGGGGTCTCAAGAACAAAAGAGAGTTGAGAAAAATTATTTTCCTCCCCAACAACAATCATATAATTTATGAATAAGGAAAATTTTATTTCTATCCTTCTATCTTTTGTTTTTTGTTTTTTTTTTTAAGTTCTTTTGCCTTCTTTTTGCTTTATTTTATTGGCTAAGAACTGTTGGATCAGCTTTAAGAAAAGATATCCTTAAAAATAAAAACAAGACAAAACCTGAGAGGGAGACAAACCATAAAAGACTCTTAATCATAGGAAACAAACTGAGATTTGCTGGAGGGGATGGGGATGGGGTAACTGGGAAATAGACATTAAGAAGGGCACATGATAGGGGTGCCTGGGTGGCTCAGTGGGTTAAGCCTCTGCCTTCGGCTCAGGTCATGATCTCAGGGTCCTGGGATCGAGCCCCGCATCGGGCTCTCTGCTAAACAGAGAGCCTGCTTCCTCCTCTCTCTTTATCTCTGCCTGCATCTCTGCCTACTTGTGATCTCTCTCTGTCAAATAAATAAATAAAAAAAATCTTTAAAAAAAAAAAAAAAAAAAAAAATAAAAAAAAAAAAATAAAAAAAAAAAAAAAGAAGAAGGGCACATGATATAATGAGCATTGAGTATTATATCAGACTGACAAATCACTGGCTTCTACCTCTAAAACTGACATACATTCAATGTTCATTTATTGAATTTAAATTAAAAATAAAATAAAATGAAACAAAATACCTCATTTAAAAAAAAAGGATAGAAACGACATCGTTTCCTTCTGTTCTGGTGTTAAGGGGCAAACGTTCTGTCATTTACCATTAAGTATGTTACTTTTAGGTATTCAAGATGCATCCTCATACACACGTATTTTAGTGTTTTGGAAAAACATATATTTGGTCAGTACAGTAAATGGTTTATGTAGATGAACCCTTATTAGTATATTTAAATATTACTTTTAAATTATTGCTATCTATCAACTTAAACATTCAACTGAGCCTTTAACAAATAAAGGCATTAAGATTAGTATTTTGAAGAGGTGTGGCAGTAAGCATACCTAGAGGAAGTCACTCCCAAATCCTTTGCTTGTGTTATTTTTATTTATTTTTAACTTATTTATGTATTTATTTTTATTTTTTTAAAAGATTTTATTGATTTATTTGACAGATAGAGATCACAGATAGGCAGAGAGGCAGGTGGAGGGGAGGGGAAGCAGGCTCCCCGACGAGCAGAGAACCCGAAGCGGGACTTGATCCCAGGACCCTAGGATCATGACCTGAGCTGAAGGCAGAGGCTTTAACCCACTGAGCCACCCAGGCGCCCCTATGTTTAACTTATTTATTAACATTTGGTTAATTTGAGTATAGTTGTCACAGTGATATGTTAGTTTCAAATGTACAGCATAGAGATTCAGCATGTTTATGCATTTATACTGTGTTCACCACAAGGGTAGCTACCATCTGTCACTATACAGTGCTATTACAATATCACTGACTATATTCTTCGCACTGTGCCTTTTATTTCCAGGACTTATTCATTCCATACCTGGAACCCTTTATCTCCCTCTTCCTTTCACTCATCCTCCCACTGGTCTGAGTTGTCTCTAAATTAAAAAATAAACTTATACAACAGTTCTCTAAAGTTGAAATGTTTGGGAATAAGAACTGATAAAGACAGTAATTGACAACACTGTATTCCCATGAAACATCACCACATGAAGGAATTTAGTAAGCTCATCTTCTAGATACAGATGTCCCTTATGAGATTTTGATTATCTCATTACTTTCTCACGTTTCCAAATCCCCATCATCACCAGGAATCTCAGTGCAACTATTACACAGTGCCAGTAGTCCCATGGTGTCTCCTACAAATTCGGGCGCCATCTCCTCCACCATCAGCTTCATTTGTCAGTTCTCCAGCCCCAACTCCAGAATGTTCTGATCTGACCCCATGAAGGCTGTTTTGATTCCTTTCCCTTTCTGTCCTTCAGTTTGTTTATTGGTAAGGGAAGGGAGGGTTGGGAGCTAAACACATGTTTACTAAAATATTGAAACTACAAGATCATGTCTTCTATAGGATTGGAGATATATGTATGTATGTATGTGTGTGTATGTATATATATATATTTTAAAGTTTTATATACATATATATATGTATATATATATGTATATAAAACTTTTTAAAAAAAGCAGGAAAAAAAATTGTTCCACGGAAGAGGCAGAGCGTATCAGGAATAGCTCCATGAGGGGAGACTCCTAACATCCAGGGAGTTGGCAAGCTCAGGCACTACTTTTATACTTGAGAACAAAGAACGTAAATCCTTTTATAAAGTTAAGAATCCCTTTGTTCACAAAATAATCACATCGTACTTTATCTGTTTTGTAAGTTTGAAATTTTGTATTCTGGGTCTAGTTAAAGCCAAGCACACCCATGGTAAACACAAAAGTATACTGCTTTGTTCCACAGTACTTTTGAGCCTGCTGTTTCGCATGATCAAAATACAGGGCAGCATACAAATGCATTCAGTGTATGTAGAAACTCTTCATGTATTTTGGCTAGATTCCTTTCCAAGCTTATCTGCTGCAGAGCTGCTCCTTCACCCCTACGGGACTCCACCACACACCCCTTTGTTAGCTTTCTATCCTAATTATGCTTTCACTACAACAAAGTTTTTACCTTTCCTCGAATTGCTATGCTCTTGTTTATCTCCATGCTGATGCATTAGTTGTTTTTGTTGCCTGGAATGTCCTTTCTCTTCTGTCAACTGATTTAATCTTACCCAGTTCCTAAGATCTAATGCAAATAGTGCTTATCTCTGAAGCCTTCCCTGAATTGCTAGCTATTATTGAAAGTCCCCATAGCAATCCTTCCCCATTTTTATTAGAGAATTTACGAACAACAACTTGGCTGTTCCTATTGTTCATGTATGTTAGCTTGACTAAGGAGGGCCACATCAAATTCATCTTTATATTCTGAATACTAAGGACAAAGTTGATGCTTGAGGACTGTTGGCTGAATGGCAAAGTGAGTGAATGAACGAATAAATTGAATGAATGCATTTTTAATTGTCCTCTGTTCTGCTTTCTTGAACTCCCTTTCTTTGGTCTTAGTATTTTTTTTTCACAGCAGTTAACACATTCTAACATACTATATAACTTTATTTCTTATATTTATTGTCAGTGTCCTCTCATTAAGGTGTGATGTTTGTCTTTAGAAAGTGTTAATACTTATTTAACTAATTGATAAAATAATTCCTGCCACATATTTTCCCTTCTAATCTCCTGTCTTTGATTTTTGTGATTTAAGAAGTAGGCTGAACTTACATGTTATTCTTATTCTTAGTTTCCCAGTAGCCTGACACCTTTGTCTGAAACTCCTTGTAGTCCGAATAGGATTCTTCATGATAAAGCTTTGAGTTCCTTTCTGTTAAATATTTAACTACTAGCTAGACAGTTTCACCTTTTATCAGCCTGAATGAGTTAACCCAAATAAATATATCAAAATGTCCCTAGTAAAAAACAAGGCAAGGGAAAGCATTCACTCATTCACCTGGTATTTCCCTGGAACTACCCATGTGCCTTTGTTCACTAAGCTGAACGTGGTCACTACCCTGACAGAGCTGAAACCTACTGCTGACATCCTCCAACATTTGGTATTTGCAACATACTTACAAATGCTGGAATTTGTGGTAAATTAAAAAGCTTGAATGTTTATATATAACCACTATAGTATAAGACTGGATCTCTAGAAAAGTGTCCACTATTATCAATAGAAGTGTCCATGATTATTACTATTTTATCAATAAATCTTCTAAAAAATTAAAATAATACAGGGGCCAAAGCAGTGGTATGAGGCCATCAACATTGTACCTTACATGCACATCACCCCACCTCACCCTTCCCAGAGACAAGGTCAGGTTATCAAGGTCCAACAGTCTAGTTTGCAATAGCAACCGAAACCAAGATCAAGCTGGGTTGTTGTATCCAAATGAAGACCAAGTGTCTTCTGCAACAGAATTTCTGTGTAAGTCAGCTCCAGATGCTGGGAATGTAGTTCCCTCAGCAGCAGAGGGATGTTTGGAGATTAATATTGAAAGCTGCACTTGGTCTGGTTATCATCAGGTATCTGCTATAGCTCCTCATCTTTAAACCACCCCTCCAGGCTTGGGATCAGTGCCTTCGACTCCTCAGCAGTCTCTGGGCCAAGGCTGGCCACACAGGCCAATGCAAACTCATGAAGCTTCTTCAGAAGCAACAAGCTACAGACACTGGCAATGGTCTCTGTTTTTGAAGCAATGAAAATGGTCCATGTGTAATTTAAAGTTTTCATGAAGACCTCAGAAAGTTCCTGTTCATCCTCTGCACTCTCATTCTGTTCTTTTGAGGTTCCAGAAGTGTATGGACTTCTGAATTTAGTAGTGTCTCAGCTGTCACCCCTTTAGTACCATGCTTCTGTGTTCTGAAAACTGTTTACTGTCTACACTAAGCTCTATTGTGTAATAAAGAGGTTAAGTTCTCATATGACCTATAAACATTCTGCCTTTCCATGATGTTAGCTTGACCTCATAGTACAGTGCTTATCTCTTGCTGACTTGCCTTCCGCGCCTTTCATAGACCATTCAACAAATTGTTCTATCTTTTAGAGGCCAAAGCAAAAGCTGTTTATTTACAAGAATAAATTTTACACACCAGGGCGCCTGGGTGGCTCAGTGGGTTAAAGCCTCTGCCTTTGGCTCAGGTCATGATCCCAGGGGCCTGGGATCAAGCCCCACATCAGGTTCTACTCAGCAGGGAGCCTGCTTCCCATCCTCTCTCTCTGCCTGCCTCTCTGCCTACTTGTGATCTCTGTCTGTCAAATAAATAAAATCTTAAAAAAAAATTACACACTGATAAAAATTTAGGGGTACACTGACTGAAAATTTCTGGCATTGGAGGTTATGCAAGTTTGCCATGAGCATGGGAAATGGAAATGTCTGTTTGATAGAAGGATGTGCAGCTAGTTGGCATGGATGTAAGGGTTCTAGATAGTCAGCAGGCAGCTTGAAGACCCTAAGAAGGGACCTCATCCAAGGAAGAAGAATGGTGGTGCTATCAAAGACATACTTCTCCCTCACAAATTAGGCCAGCTCAGCTCAGGTTCAAGACCTCCTGGTATTCTGAGGTGCTATTGACTAATGATTATGGTAAATTTCATCCAACCTCAGCCTGGCATACAACCATGTGTCTATTGTCACATTCTGTTCCTCTAGATGTATGCATTCCTCAGGCAGTCTTCCAGAACTAGAGTAGTCTTCACCATCAAGTCTTTTCTCAAAAAGCAAAGCTCTTTTTATACCACCTCTCTTCTTTCCTCCAGGGAGAGCTCTAATTCCTTCCAGTAACCATTGCTTTTTAATTCATATGCTACAACTTCCTTACGAACTACCTCTGTTTATATGCTCTTCCTTCCGACTGTTCCTTACTTGTTGCTGAGTATAAATCTCTGTTAATCGAGTTTCATTTTATTCTCCTAAATGTAGGATGATGTTTCACTCCTCACAACAGTAGCTTTCCAATTATATTTGACAGTAGTTTTTATTTTTCCCTTATAGATAAAATTGTACTTAATAGAAAATATGGAGGGCACCTGGGTGGCTCAGTGGGTTGAAGCCTCTATCTTTAGCTCAGGTCATGATCCCAGGGTCCTGGGATAGAGCTCCGCATCGGGCTCTCTGCTCAGTGGGGAGCCTGCTTCCCTGTCTCTCTGCCTGCCTTACTCTCTGCCTACTTGTGATCTGTCCGTCAAATAAATAAATAAAATCTTTAAAATATGTATATATATATATACATATATATATATACACAAATAAACACATATAATAGTGTGTAAATGCATGGATTGAGACTCATTATGCAATGTACAGTTAACAAGAGTTATCTCCAAAATATAAGGACTTTGAAAGTCAAAGGTAGAAAAAGATGTAACAGGGAATTCTAAGCAAATGACAGCTGATGATTTTAAAGTACCATATGCATAAGGAGATGCACTCAGGAGTGTTCAGAGCAGGAGTATATCCATAATAGGCCAGTTTGCAGGTGAAAGGACAAACAAATCAAAATATGTTCATAACAAACCCTCTACATTAGAGTCAAAGAATAAGCACATCAACATAGACAAATCACAAGAATATATTGTTTAGCAAACGATAAACATCACTAAAAGTACATATGTAGAATTATTTTTTAGGTAAAATGATAACTATTGATTAAGAATATGAAGATATTGGTTAAGCTGGGAAAAAAGGTAAGGAGATAATTAATTCCAAACAATCAAATTTGTAGTCCCCTAAGGATGGGGTATGTGAAGGGAAATTGATGTGATCACTGAGGGGAACCCGAAAAGCTCAAAGTATTGGTCATATTCCATTTCTACAGCTGAGTAGGAAAATATATGGATCTTCATTTTAGTATTACTCTTTATGATTCAATATATTATAAATATAATTTTGCATATATTTAATAATTAATAAAACAAAAATCAAACCAATAGCATCATAATGAAAAGAAATGTGAAAATATTAAGTTGTACTTAAACTTAGCTTAATGGCTAGCCCACAATTTCATATATGAAGAGCTTCTTCTCAAGAAAATAATAGACTGTGGGAACTTTTTGTAAAATGTAAAATCTGTAATCTCAGAGTTTCTGAAAATTATCATATGGCTTTCTAGCCTCATGTTCTATTAATTACATAATAATTAAATATTAATAACAGATTCATAAATGGTTACACACACTTAATGGTACAGTTTGCTTAGGGATTCTTCATGTAATGTATACAAACAACTTATTTTGAGAGGCATGTCATCTTTGGTGTGTTGTGTATGTGTTTGCATGTTTGTGTGAATCCAATTTCTCTTTAAGACTCACACAGAGATCTAGAAATCAAGGAATCAACCACGGCTTTCCAGTCTCCAATTGTTTTTCACTCTGCTTCCTACATAACATTTAAGTTCATTCTCTCCTCTGCATTCTCATTGTCTCTACCTTGGTTCAGACCCTCATCCTCTCCTGTTTTTATTATCTTAATAGCTTTATAATTGTCCTCTCTGCCCCATCTTTCTCTGCCACTTCAACCTCCACAGAACCTATAGGCAGACTGATATTTCGATAACACAAATATTGCCCTAAATTCCTCATTTCCTACAGAGTAGAACCTAAACTCCCTGGAATGACATGAAAGCCTTTTAAAAATCCATGTGCAGCCTATTTTTCTAGTTTTATATAAATCTTATATATGCCTTTTCTACCTTATGTATATACCTTCAGCTTCACCAAGCTATTTCTGCTTTCTGTGATGTATGTGATTTTCCCTCTTGGCAATTAATTGCTATTTGTGCACTCTTGATTAACTCTATCTACTCTCTAAAGCTTGTTTTCATCATTACCCCCTTTTGTCCTCATCCCTTCTGACCTTATCCCCTCCCCTGGCACATTCAGATATTTTTCTTCTGTACTTCATTGATATGTAGGACATATTTCGTGACCGAATATCCTATCAGATAGTGAACAAACTCCTGTGTTTTCCTCATCTTCTAAGCTTTGTGCACCTCGAGAAAGGAGGCTGAAAGTTATTTCTCTTTCTATTCCTGGGCTTAAAACATTATCTGGAAAAGCGTTTGGTTGAGTAAATAAGAGAATCAAGGAAGAAAGCATTAAAGAGCACATATAGATGCACAAGTTGGGCTAAAGATGGGAAGAAGGAGAAAGATCTTGAGTTTCGAGCTGTTCCTAGCTTAAATGTGAGAAAATTAACCAAAGAACATAGTAAAAGGTTTCATTCATTCAGAGTGAATATTCCTCACCATGTACCATTAGACTTAACTGAATAAAACATTGAGAAAAAAAATTATTAAACAATGAGAGTGAGTCATATAATTGATGCTTAAAGAAAGAAACAAAAAGAAAGGGAAAAGATTTTATTTTTGATGTCCTCAACCCATGTCCAGAAAATGCCAAGCAAATATTTTGGGAAGCAAAAAACCAGTGCACATAGGAGCAGAAGCTTCTTTGTGGGCAAATACGATCTATGTGATGAAATGTTTGATCACAATGTTTATTTGAAATGTTGGTGTTCTACTAGATTCAGAAAAGGTTTCTATTTCAAACATTTGCTTTTTGTCATTGTGAAAGAGAGTTCAGTGAATCCAATTAACTGAACAGAAAAGACTACCTAAGGCCAGATGCCCTCCTTTATTCCTTTCCAGAGGGCACTATGTTGTTCAAACTTACTTGGACATTCCAGTCTTTGTCAGGGCTTCTCAGAAATCAGCCAGACTAGCTGTCCTTTTCTGGGAGGAAAAAATAAAGGGACCAGCTATGCCCAGCCATGGGTTCTGTGAAGTCTAGCAGCAAACTGTAGCCTGCTCGCTCTCTCTGGTAGCACTACTAGCTGTGGTTTTACTGAGCCCTGCCCCCTCCCCTCCACCAGTGCCAGGCACTGTGCAAAGCACTTTACATATATTTATTGTCTCCTTTGACTGTCACAATGATACTGTCAAGAACATTTTTGCCCCCATTCAACAGAAGGAAAAACAATCTCAAATAACTTGCTTTAGGTCACATAATACAGCCAGTTAAGCATCTGAGCTAAGAAGCAAACATAAGCTTTCAAAGTTAGTTGTAAGATTTAACAAAAAAACAAATTTAAGACACCCAAATATTGTATGGGACATGCTTACACGAAAAAGTTAGCCGTTGTTTATTTTAAATTCTAATTCAGTTGGATGTCTTGTATTTTTGGTAACCTTACTTTGAGTGAAACTAGCCCCCATAACAAGTGGCCACCCAGTAGACTGCTTTGGCAGATGATACCGAGGATATCTGTAGGTGAGCAAACTGACAAAGCATAGACAATAAATATGCAGAGCGAGACTTTTTTTTTTTTTTTTTTTAGCTCCAGATTTGACAGAGTTGCAAGATTTCCATGTGCTGGATGCAGTCACTTTCATGGATCTCAGCTCCCTTTGAGGCTGGGATTAGGACCTTGGATTGAGGAAACCAAAGAACAAAATCACATCTCACTGTAGAGGTAGATTTCTGTGAATTCGATGAAGCTTCAGCCTCAAGGCTTCTCACTTGCATGGGCCTGTAGTCCCAATTTTATATGCTTTTTCTTATAGTGGGCTCTTAAATTATATAAACTCCAGTCCCCAAAACTTGGGTCTGTCCCACACAAACGGTTTATGTCAGAACCAGAATTCAAAGCCAAAATTTTCCCCTCCCCAAGTTGTTTGGTTTTTAAACACTGGCTTGAAATTGCTTAGAATTGGTCCTTACATCTAAAAAGTGCTCAATGCATGTTTGGTAAATGGGTGAATGAACAAATGAATGAATGGATAGCAGATTTGAGAAAATCAATTAGAAAATGCATGTTCTTAAACACAGTATTGAGAACTCAATTATTCACGTTGTTATACAAGTCCTAACCACTTCACCTTTTTCTTCATATTGTTTCATGTTTTCTCTCTGGAAAGAGTACATTTATTTAACAGTATAATATCTGTTACCAGTGATAGGAATTGGGGACAGGAGTCTCCTTTATTTCTCAGACCTACAGGAATTGGAAGGTGATCACAGAGTTTGTCTTTGTAAGGCTACTCTTTCCATTATCTAAACTGGAGTAGCTCTGCATGGCTTTATTGTCATTGTATTTATTCCTATTATGTTACAAGGCGGGTTGTCCCAACTATTTTTACCTTATTATACTCTTTAGAAGGCTGCTTATCTTTTGCCTGATTACTCTTAACTAATTGAATGCTTGGGATAAAGTGGACTCTGGGCATATTTCTCACCCAGTTAATTACTTTCCTGCTCATTGGGATAATTGCATGTTTTGTCTGTCCTAGAGGAAGGACACCCAAAATAATAAAAAGGAGACTGCAGAGATGGGGAACAGGTTAGGCATGGGAAGCTTATTCATAATAATCCACCAATAGCCATGCAGCCTACTGCAGACGCAAAATTCCATACTGAAGGTCCTGAAGGGACACAAAGCACCTCCTTTACAATGTACCCTTCCCAGTGTCACAATATGACTGTATGATAAAGCAATATCCTATAAGGTCACATAGCTACAAAGAGTAGGGTTGAAAGTTAGAATATATTCTATTCCAAAATGTGCAAAAATTTATCAGAATGCTGTCATTTTTTATATTTAAATATTTTATCATTGATATTAAAAGATACTTATGTACACATAGTACATTTGTAAATATAGAAAAGAACAGAGAAGAAAAAAATCAGCTGTTTTCTGATAGCTAGTAGCATTTTATATATATATGTTGTTTTTCTAGTGTTTTCATACGTATGAATGTATGCGTGAGCTTTTTTTAGAGTAAAGTTGAAATCACATATTCTATAGAACTAACTATAATTTTTAAGGCATTCTTTTGCACAATATGTCTGATAGAATGTAAATAAGTGGGTATTTGTCTTTAAATAGGCTATTAACAAGTTCATTAGTTAACATCCTATTTATACCTATATTATTTATTGCAATCCTCTGAACTTAGGTCGCTAATGGTTTATCATCTAGTGAAATCTATCAATAAAAGAAAATATTAAAACATTTCACAGGGTTGTCTGAGTTCACTTTCCTTACATTAACCTAAATTCAAAGTATTTTCCCCCATAAAGTTACATTAAGAGAATGAGGTCTTACTCAACCCATGAACAACCATCTATCACATTAGATATACACCTACATCATAATAAATGTGATAACTGTTGTTTTCCAGTTAAGGTTGTTAGTACTCATTCAGAAAGCTGTTAATACACTAAAAATATATGAAAATGTATATAATGAATGACTCAACTTAGAATGGTCCAGAAGCCTGTTAACTAAAACACTTGCATTATGAACACTATGAATGGACTTTTAATCTGATACATCTAGCCTTTTCTTTCTTTCTTTCTTTTTTTTTTTTTTTTAAGAATGTGTCACAACCTAAATCCTGGAATTTAAGAACTCATTGATTATAATGGGTACAAGACTCTACCCTTGGGCTTCTGAGTCTCCAAATTCACATAATTTTTTTAAGTTTATTTATATTTTTAGTAAACTCTACACACAATGTGGGCTCAACCTCACGACCCTGAGATCAAGAGCTCCATAGTCTTCTGACTGAACCAGCTAGACCCCCCAAAACTCACATCATTTTTAAGCCATAAACTATGATATGGCCTAATGAAGATAATTTTTCCCATCCTGACACGGATGTGAATTAGACAACTAGAGCTGCAAACCTTTTCTTTCAAAACTGGTGAGAAGTAGGAACAAGGAAGGCAATGAGGTGTTTTGTTGTTGTTGTTTTTATTTTTTACCATTGCTGCTGCCAACTGTGATTACTCTTGTTGTCACAGTCCTATCACAAATATCAACAGTTGGTCTACTCAGAAACCAATTGCTGTTGGCTACCATGTGTAGATATGCTAGTAGGTTATAGAACAGCTTCAATGCTATACATGAAATATATGTTATAGTAATTTCCTGCAATCTGACAAGCGTTTGAAAGTCATATCTAATTATTTGAAATTAAACAAGATAAACTAACTTCAGTTTTCTAACTTATAATAACTGTCATAAGAACAATTTTTAGTCTCCTCAGTTACATGGCTAGATTGTGACTATTTAATTTAATTAATTAATTAATTATTTTTCATAAAGATTTTCTTTTCCTTTTTTTTTTTTTTAGATTTTATTTATTTACTCGGCAAAAAGAGAGAACAAGAGACAGAACACAGGCAGAAGGAGTGGGAGAGGGAGAAGCAGGTTTCCCACTGAGCAGGGAGCCAGATGCAGGGCTTGATCCCAGAACCTGAGATCCCATGACCCAAGCTGAAGGCAGATGCTTAATGACTGAGTCACCCAGGTGCCCCTAGATTGTGGATATTTTAATTATTTATATTTTCATTCCTCCATCCTTTGTACCTTAAATATTTTTTAAAAGAGTATTATGGCTTAAATAAATTGTATATATGTCTTAAGAAAAAATACATATACAATTATAAGGAAAAGGGGAAGCATATTTTATAGTTAAAAATATTGAAAATGAATTAACATTAAATTTGGCTCTTAGCAGCCTAGCAGTTAAGACAGATATAGAAACACAAAATATTCTCTAGTCTTTTGATATAATAAAATAAAATATATTAATTACTCAGGATTAAAAAAAAATACTGAGTAGGGCCTGGTATACTGAGTACTCCCTCCCTTCAATATAAAAATGTAGAAATAAAAAAAATTACTCAGGATTGACAAACATTTCCTAGTACAAATGACTATTAAGAGTTTATTGCAAGAGACTTTAATGAAAGGACTCTAATTGAAATTTTTTCAAAAACCACTTAACAGAAAATGCCACATCTTTCTTTAGGTACTTTTGTTCCCCCAATTGGCCCTCAGGTGCAATCTTGAGTTACTTATACTCCTAGTTAATGGTATATGATTTTTTTCATGTTTTAGCCTTAAGAAATATCATAATTGCTTTTCTTTTCAAAAGAAAGTCATGGATTTCACACAAAGGGAATCTATATGGTGCATTACCTCTGGGTGAGGGCCTAATCAAAGGGATAATTTAAATGATACTAATGACTAGAAAGTAATTTCTTTTGCCAATCATGTGGCTTCTAATTCTTTGCTTTCAATAAAATTGAATGAAGAACTAATCTAGTAATTAGATCACTACAGATATATTTTTAATGAGTGATCAATATGTGATTTTTGTCTTATGACTTGAAAGGAATTCAATGAATTGAGCTTCTTTGCTGTAGCAAAACTTTTTTCATTCCCGTATATTTATGAGAACAAATTATTTCAATAAATATGTCTATAAGAACAAAAAATATAATTGATCTTGAAACCTGATTTATTTTAGAAGAGGGTACCCAAACTAATTGAAACAAAACAAGAGTATCCATCATCTATTTCATTAAGCAATGAATTCCTAATAACATTCTACCTATTGTCCTTAATGGTTATACATTAAAATTCATAATATATTTGTTTTGCCTTGGTCAACATAGATGACCATAGAATATTATAATCAAATATTTGTACACATTTATTGCAGTTAAGTATAGAAATGCCTAGAAAGATTTTCATACACTAAACTTATTTTATAAGAATAAGATTATATGGGTAGGTAGAGTGGAAATACAAGAGCAAGATGAAAAAGGAATGATGGTAGATTTTTGAAGAATAACTTGTTCATTTTTTTTTTCATGATAGATGATGGTGGGTGTCAACTCACCATGATAATTCAATTTCATTGAGAACATGTGAAACAGCCATTTAACATTTTTCCTTTAAATGTCAGTATTGGAGAAAACACTAGCTCTTACACGTATTTGAAACTATTTAAAGGTAAAATGAGAAAAATTTGAATGTCAACTTAAAATGTACGAGAGGATTCACAGTTTTTCATAATTATTTTAGTGAATATAAATAAAATGTTAGAAAGTGACTATACTTATCTGTCATGTATAGATTTAATTTCTTTCACTCAGGCTTTTGATGAAGGAAAGATGATAGGAAGTGTAAGACCCTTTTATCTCAAGGGTACCAGCAATGTTGGAATTCTGTAATCTTTACTGGCATACACTATAATGCTTGAAAAGCACAATAAGAGCCAGGAAACAAGGTCACCCAATCTTTGCATGAGATAAGCAATGTTTCTCCTAACAAAGAAACATTAGATCCTCCTAAGAACAACAAAAGGTTTGGTCAAAAACTCATAGGATTTTGATTTTGTGTCTATGGTGGGTGGAGTCTTTCTTGTTTTTTCAATGCAATGTTATCTTTCTATGGTACACCCATCCCACTCCCAAATTCATAGGTTATGTAAGGTACATATCCATTTTTCCTTAAATTTATTGTCCATGGGTATTCACTGTTGAAACTTCTGAACCCCCAACAATTAAGATCATTTTATAGCTGCTGCCTGGATAAAAGCGCAAGTAACCTCTTCAGTGCTTGTATTCCAAATAAGGGCAGTATTTGTTGTTCCCTGGTCCTTCATTCACTGGTCCTGGTCCTCTGTGCTGCTGCATTTCTTGGTATAGCTGCTTGGAGTGCTCACCTTCCTTAGAATCTTGTGGTTTCCTGAAGCCAGTATGGTAAAGCAGAAAAGAACTCAGTCCAAAGGAAGAAGATTTGAGATACTTAACAGATTTGACACTCCTAGGATAGATTACCATGGGTAATTTCCTGTTCTTTATAGGATTTTGATTTTCTCATCTATAAATAAGGAGATTGGACTAGAGCCACAAAAATTTCTTCAAGTTTCAAAAGTCTATAATTATATGTAGGAACTTAAAAAAAATTTTTTTTAATTAACATATATTATTAGCCCCGGGGGTACAGGTCTGTGAATCGCCAGGTTTACACACTTCACAGCACTCACCAATATGTAGGAACTTTTTAGGATAATGAAATATTTTATTTTATGACTATTGTCTACGTTGCAGGCATTATATACCTGTCTACTTGTGCTATTGTATACATTATATAAACTCACTGGTGAATTTTGTTGTAATAAAGTTGACAAAAATGAATGACTTTCAGAAATAATGACGAGTAACATTTATTCTCATGTGTCAGTTACTAATGTATTTACATGTATTATTTTCTCAACTTATTATATGTACTCTAAGATTCGATACCAAAATTTGTTACAATTTTTATCCTGATTCTAGTGGGAGGTAACACAGAAATCTAAAAATGTTAGTAACTTGCCCAAAGTCACACATGTAGTGAGGGGCAAAACCAGAATTCCAATACCTTTCTGTTAAATTCCAAAGACTGTGTTTGGTTAACTTCTTTATTATTGAAAGAAAAGCTGGAGAATGAGGCATGTACTGAGCTACTCCCTCCCAGATCTATACAGCAGAAAGAAAGCAAAAGCTGCTTTTCTTTTTTCTTTTTTATTTCCTTTCCTTTTTTTTTTTTTCCTCCTTGTCAAGTATTAGTGACGTTTCCAGGATTATCCTGATACCCACCACAGCCCTGGGGATTCTATACCTTTCCTTGTGGCTCAAAAACATCCTACATACATGGAAATATGCAGAAAAGGGGAGCATGCAAACTAAACAAAATCACAACACAGGAATTTGTGTTTTTTGGTGCTGATGTACATACACGTTTTAATTTAAGATGCACTCAACTGATTGTAAATCATCAGGTACACATAGAATCTTAAGGGAATGCTAAACTTTGCCATCTACCTAACCTGAATATTGTCATTTTCCCTTATAAATCAATCCTGCAATGTGTGCTTTTGTTAGAATCTGTGCTGTATCAGGTGATTCTTAGAGGAAGAGAATTTCGTATGATCAGCAAGGTTGCTTGTGACCTTATTTTAAGTAACAGTAAATAAACATGTCTAAACCCAGAGAAGAAGGCTTGGTGAACAAAACCAAGTTAAAAAAGAAATGGTCATTGTTTTTGTTTTGTTTTGTTTTTCATTAAAATTCTTTATAGCAGTCCATATTGTTTTGGGTTTAGTTAATTGCCTTTTTGAGAAATATGTAGTTAAAAATATGTGTATTCTAATGATAGATGGCATGAAGTAATGACCGAAATGTTTTCTGTCTCCAGATCAACATGAAAGCTGCCTACTTTGGGGAAACTGACTGGTAGTATCCAGAGGGATATGCCTAGAAATTAAAGATTGATACTGGGAGCCTTTAGACGTTCCCAAGAGAACATTAACAGCATTTGAGGTCTAAAAGTCATGCCCTCAGTAATTTTGCCTGAGAAATTATCATTGGATTTCTTTGGGTCATTGATTCTGCTAATGTACAAGTAATAGATGCTCTCTGCTTCCATCTTTGGGATCTAATTATACCCATTTTTATGAATTAAAAGTAAGCAGTTATTTTACATTCAGAAATTCCTTAAATATGCTTTTATATTGGGGTTTTCTAGAAGGTTTAAGTGGTAATATTAAAAAATGTTTAGAACTATTACAGGTTATCTTTTTTTTGGAGTAGAGGGGTGAGGAAGCTATCAAAATTAAGATTAATTTATGTAAGGGGAAATAACCTCTTACGAAGTTTTTCACTCTTTGGTCTCATCTGTGCTAAAACCACCTAGAGAGATTTGTAAAGCACATTTCTTACGCCAGGCTTGCTTTTGAACTGTGCCTTATTTTTGTGTGCAGAAGCAGAATGAATTATAAGTAATTATAACATTTAAATTCTAGGTTTATTTTCAAGTGTAGCTAAGTTGACTTAAATGGGAATTCTGTAGCTACTTAGTAATTAGGAATGATAGTTCTCTGCAATTCATAATTGGACCCAAAACAGGTGTGTTTTCTTGGATCTTTCTTTCTTTCTTTCAATTTAAAAGTATTTTCAGCTTTGGCAGAAGAATACATTTACCAATGACTATGATCTAATGAAAAATTTAGCTGAATGTAAAAGACAGGAAGTTTATATTTTTTGTTACATTTTTATTTTATTTTATTTTATTTTTATTTATTTTTTAAAAGAGTTTATTTATTTGACACAGAGAGAGAGAGATCACAAGTAGGCAGAGAAGCAGGCAGAGAAAGAGGGGGAAGCAGGCTCCCCACTGAGGGGAGAGCCTGATGTGGGGCTCGATCCCAGGATCCCGAGATCATGACCTGAGTCGAAGACAGAGGCCAAACCCACTGAGCCATCCAGGCACCCCTTTTGTTACATTTTTAGAAAGTATTTTTATTGAAAAAATTAAGAGAATCTGTATTCCTAATTAATGTGTGTATCATTTGCAGTTTTGTCACTAATTAGCCAGGCAGAGGTGATAGTTTAAATGAGCTTTAAAGGATAGTAATAAGAGGGGCACTTGGATAGCTCAGCTGGTTGAGCATCTAACTCTTGGTTTCTGATCGGGTCATGGTCTCAGGGTCCTGGGACTGAGGGTTCTGGTATGTGTGGCTTTGTGCTCAAAGGGGAATCTGCTTGTCCCTCTCCCTCCCTCTTGGCTCCTTCCCCTGTTCTTTCTCTCAAAATAAATAAATAGAATCTTTTTAAAAAGGATAATAATAAGAGAATTAAAAGGAATTAAACTCACGCAATTAGGTGTAAGTCCTTATTCCAGAACACACAAACATACATGTATATGTGAAAATTGGACTATTCATATTATGAACTAAACATTAATACAGAACAAAGGCTACATCTTATTTCACTATCAAAAGCAAAATAATGATGGGTCATAATTTATTTGGTACCATTGGTGACCACATGAGTCTAAGAATTGTGCAATCCTAATGAGATAAAAAGTTATTAATAGATGGCCCATAGCAATTCCCCAACCTGAAATGTTAATTCAAAAACAGTTTGAATGGAGTACATTTCCCATTACATTCCCTAAGTAGCATATGCTTAAAATGACTTACAGAATACAAAACAGAGTTAAGAGGAAGGTTATCATAAACTGGTCCTATCAAGAGAATCCTGCTGTCTCATTAGGGTGCACTATCTTGGAGTAATACCAGCTGACACATGGGGCTCTCCCAAGAATGACCATAAAAGCAAATAGATAGTCTGCAACAATGTTACCAACTAAGATAAAGATTTCCTTCTTCTTTTAAAGGAATATGAAGTAAAAAGCCTCTGATTTACATGAAATAATGAATTAGCAAACAATGACCTGAACTAAAGATGTTTACTGGAAGATTATAGCAATTAATCAGTAGTAGATCATTCCTTTTCTTCATTCCATTTCTTTTGCTTCATCATGTACCCAAATTGTCTTATGGAAGATGTATAATGTCTGTTTTAAAACTTCCCTTTATTTAGCTATCTGCCAGGTTTATGTCTGGAAATTCACTGTGGGTTTGAATTGATCCTATTTTAAAGTTTATTTTAGCTTTTCCTTTTTGAAAAATGAACACAGGCTTATTTGAAATATTCTGGATATGGAGAAAGAAGAAAGAAAGAAAGAGAGAAAGAAAGAAAGATCTTTTTCCTCAGTAATCAACTCTTGAATGCACTGTGTGGCTTAAATGACTGAGAAATCCTCTGATGTTAATTGCCATGTTGTGTAAATACAGACTCTAGGGTGATCAAGTGTACATCCGCATATGCAATATAATGACTGAAGAAAACTACAGGGGCTGTAGGCACTGTATACAGGAAATTGAGAGGACCACTCTGTGAGCCATCCCATCTACTAGGAGCATCTTTAATTGAGGGGAAGGTGCAGGAAGACGAGGGAAGAGCTTTGGACCATGCCTGAGCCTTCTCAAATCCAACCACAATGATTTTTTTTTTTTTAAAGCACACTCCTTTGCCATTTTCTTATAATTTCATCTTCACATGTTTGGCGTTTAGATTCTACCTGTTTAAGTTAGAATCTTTGGGCTCTTCATGGATCGTGCCTTCATTCTGGTTTGCATTGTTTTTGTTGTTGTTGTTGTTTTATAATTATGTTATGTTAGTCACCATACAGTACATCATTAGTTTTTGATGTAGTGTTCATGATTCATCGTTTGTGTGTAATAAACTCCTAGGGCTCCTTGTAATCCAGTGCCTGCCTTAATACCATCTTCTGGTTTGTAATGCTAATCACAGGAGAGGTCTGAATGAAGTTTCAGGTAGGTGATGGGATGACCCAAGAATTACCCAGTTTGGATCACAGCCTTGTCATAAATATGTTGAAATCTTACCAGGATAACCCATTAAGTGAAACTTTCTTCTTTCAATTGCCTCTGTATAAAATGTCTATTACTTTTTAAGCACAAGAAATGTAATAGCCTTAGAGAATCCCCTAATAATTCTACTAATGCTGAACATAACTCCCAAGATAAGGAAGGTTTATTCCAGAACTCCAAAAAGTCCATTTTTTCCAGAAACCAGATGTATATAGTTTTATATTAAACATAAGTCCTTCCTGGTAACATTCTTGTTATTAAAAATTGAAGTCCACTGTGCACTAATCTGTTTATATTGCGTCTTTATCAGAGTACACACCTTAGTCAATGTCAGAATTCAGAAAGAAAAACCAAATATTGATTTTGAAGCCTGCCACTGAGACGAAGGGCTTAAATAACTTTCCAATGACATTTTCCATGTCAAGATTTAAGAAAGAAGAGAAAAAAGGTCACTTTGATAACTTACTTGATTGAATTACTTGGCTGAGCCTGGAGTATATGAACACGTTAATGAATATTTTTTCATGACAGACAAAAAGGATAATCCTCAGATCTATTTTGAAAAACGGGTCCCCATTTTATTTTAGCTCTTACCTAAAGAATCAGTCTATTTCTTAAAGAAATTTTTCTCTTGACATTTCTGCCTTCAATGCATCACGCTTCTATTCATATATATTTGTGTCTGTCCTTTTAACAGCTATGCCATCTACAATCAAGTATCTGATTTGATTTTCTTCAAAGATCTGATCTCAGATACCTTATCCTCACAGCAGGCAATTTTTATGTAAAACACTGGTATCAACTCTAATGGATTTGATGACAGTTTTAAAACCTTTCTACATTAATGACCTTTCCATTGTATTTAAGTGTCACGTCTCTTATATACTGTGATGAATGTGACACTGCCATTATAATGTCCTAAGTAACCACTCTGAATGGGACACTATCCATTCTTCAAAATTGTAATTGCCTAATGCAATATATCATTACAATTTATGACTTCTAGGGGGAAAATATCCCTTTAACTTAGATGAGTATTCAGTTATAAATGTATGATTATGTGGTTACTTTGCTATTGGAATGTATTTAGAAAAGATAGACCTTAGAGTAAGGACTGGTCCTGATAGGTTATTAGAATTTCATGTATTGATGCTTACCAGAAAGTTCCAAATTATTTTTTGGGGGGCTCTTATTTTTTTATTGCTAACGTATTATCAAATATCCAGAACCAAATCTAACAATACTAAATTTAAAAAACAAACTTTATTGAGTTATAATTGCCATAAAATAAGCAAGCATTTGAAGTGTACAATTTGATTGATATTGATCTATGTATATACCCATGAAACCACCACCACAATCAAGAGTGTAAATATATCCATTGTGGCCCAAAGTTTACTTGTGCCCTTTTATAAGTCTTCCATCTTTCTCTATCTACCTCTAACGCATCCCCTAGCAGCCATTAATCTGCTTTCTGTCACGATTAATTAGCTTGCACTTTTCAGAGTTTTAAATAAATAGAATCATATAACAGGTACTATCTTTTGACTTGTTTCTTTCATCCAGCAAAATTATTTTTAAAATTCAGGAATATTGTTGTCTATAGCAATAGTTTGCTTTTTTAAAAAGATTTTATTTATTTATTTGACAGAGGGATCATAAGTAGGCAGAGAGGCAGGCAGAGAGAGGGGGAAGCAGGCTCCCTGCTGAGCAGAGAGCCCAAAGCAGGGCTCAATCCCAGGATCCTGAGACCATGACCTGAGCTGAAGGCAGAGGCTTAACCCACTGAGCTACCCAGGCACCCTGCTTATATTATTATTATTTTTTAATGTTGAGTAATATTCCACTGTGTAGATACCAACATTTGTGTACCTATTGTTCTGTTGAGGAGGATTTGGGTTATTTTAATGTTTGGCTAGTACACATAAACCTTGCTAATATTACAAAACACTGAAAAGTAAATCAAATTTCTACTACATATGTTGTGATATGAAAGATATACTCAGAGATCGTCATGAATTAGAAGATAAAAATTAAAATGTCAATTCTCTCCAATTTGATCTATTTGATTAACTCAATCTCAGTGAAAACCCCAGTATTTTTATAGATACTGACAAAATGATCATGAACTTTATATGGAAAGGCAAAAGAACTAGAATAAAAAAAAAAAAGTTCTAAAAAAAGTATGAGGTTGGAGGACCCAACTACCCAATTTCACAATTAATCATTAAACTACAGTTAACTAAGACAGTGTGGGATTGGTGGAAGGATAAAATGCATAGCTAATGGAATAAATTATTGAGGCCAGAAATAAGCTGGCATAAATATGTCAACTTATTTTTGACAAGATTGCAAAGGCATTCAATGGAGAAATGATTGTCTTTTAAACAGATGTGCTAGAACAATTGGATACCTGTATGCAAAAACAAACAAAGCCCTCAACATATATCTTACACATTAAATGAAAATTTAACCACATTTAATCGTAGCCCAATGATATTAGCTGATATCTGCAGATGACCTTTAAGTCATAGTTTTCTATTCAGAGGTTTTATTATAAACAAATACTGAATTTTGCAATACTTCGTCAATATTTTTGTGTCTATTGACATGAGGATGTCTTATGTCTTTTCTTTTTTCTTAAAGTAGTAAATTACATGTAGTGATTTTTAAATGTTGAAGAAGACTTGTGCTTTTGGGAAAATTCCACTTGATCATGACTTATTATCCTTATCTTCAATGTATTATTCTTTTTATATGTTATTGTAATTGATATTTTCTTCCTTATAGTGACTATGTTTAGTTTGGTGTTGGGGTATTGCTGGCCTTATGAAATGACTTCTGATGTATTTCCTTTTCTTTTATTTGGAGGAGACTCTAAAGAATTGGAACTATTTCTTTCCTAAATATTTGGTAGAATTTGCCCGTGAAAGTATCTGAGCATTCAGTTTTTTTTGGTATATTTTATTTTATTTTAAAGATTTTATTTATTTATTTGAGAGAGAATGAATGAGAGAGAGCATGAGAGAGGAGAAGGTCAGAGGGAAAAGCAGAGTCCCCAAGGAGCTGGGAGCCGGATTCGGGACTCGATCCTGGAAGCCCGGGATCATGACATGAGCCCAAGGCAGTCACTCAACCAACTGAACCACCCAGGCGCCCCTTGGTAGAGAAATTCAATTTCTCGAGGTATGTAACCATTGTGTTACTTATTTCTCCTAAAGTGAGTTTTTTTTTTTTTTTAAGATTTTATTTATTTATTTGACAGATAGAGATCACAAGTAGAGAGGCAGGCAGAGAGAGAGAGAGGAGGAAGCAGGCTCCCCGCCAAGGAGCCCGATGCGGGGCTCGATCCCGGACCCTGGGATCATGACCTGAGCGAAAGGCAGAGGCTTTAACCCACTGAGCCACCCAGGCGCCCCTCTCCTAAAGTGAGTTTTGATAGTTTGTGTTTTTCCAGGCATCAGTCCATTTTATATGAGTGTCTAGTTTATTGGCATAGTGCTGATCATAGTAACTATTTTCTTATTTTCCATTCAATGTTTACGGTAGGAGTATGATGTCTCTGCTTTAATTCCTGATATTAGTCATTTGTGTCATCCCTTTCTCATCAACTGGATAGAGGTCTAACAATTTTATTTGTCTTTTCAAAGATCCACATTTTGGTTTCACTGAGTATCTGTTTTTGTTTTGTTTGTTTGATTTAATTTCTGCTCTAATAATTTTTCTTTCTTTTTACTTCTGGTTTTGTCTTCTTTCTCAAGTTTCTTAAAGTGCAAGTTTAGGCTAGTGATTTCCTATCTTTCTTCTCCTGGAATATAAATATTTAATACTATAAATAACCCTTTAAACACTGCTTTTGATGCAACCCACAGATTTTGGTATGTTGTATTTTTATCTTTACCTAGTTTAAGATATTTTTGGACTTCCCCTGAGACTTCGTCTTTGACTCATGGATTATTTGGAAGCGTGTTTTCAAATATCTAAACATTTAGGGATTCCCTGGATATTGTCTGTTTACAATGTTAGTTTATTATCTTTATGGCTGGAGAAAATGTATGACTTGAATCCTTTAGAATTTGTTGAAACTTGTTTTAATTCCCAGAATAAGGTCTAACTTGATAAATATAAACATATAATATAGAAATATATATATCCTGAAAGAAATCATATCTGTATCTTCATTTTTTATATGGGTTTTGTGAGAGTGTCAGTTACCCTGAAGTGCAAAAGTTATTATTTAAAAATAATAATTTGCATTTAAAAGAAATGTATGTAAAAAGAAAGATGAAGGAAAGAAGGAAAAGAAAAAGAGAAAAATGTCATAGATCACTGAAGGAGTCAATAAAGCTTGACTCAGAATATGTAAATTTTTGTTATAGAATTTTGGAGGACAAAGGATAACTGACACATTGTCTCTAATAGGCATGCCTTGCCATCCCGGTTCCTAAATTCGCTGAAGCCCTTCATTTTCACCATTGAATCATATAGGCCTAAAACGTTGAGGTCAGGTAAACAATGGTGGCACTTGTTTAATGATCACTATTTTATTTCTCCTTGTTAGCCAATAACTTAAAAAAACGATCACATTCCAAAGTATACCATGCATGACTACTTCTAGATTTGTGAATGTGTTGGGTCAAAAATTAACAGAGTTTTCATCAAAGACCATAATATATATTTTCCCTCTTGTTAATTATGTGTATAGTTTGCTGAAGCATACATTTTATTTCCCTATTGAGGACATACTCTGAAATTATTGTGTTGCAGGTCTCAGGAGTTTACTCCCTCTGTCACGTCCTTAGAAGGTTTTCTAGCAGTGTACCAAAAAACATTTTAACTGAGGTATAGAATTTTATTGCCCAGTTTTCGGATATCAGAATTATCTTCGAAGAAGTGGTGAAATATTTCAAATTAAGTGGGTCTGACTCATGCGACTTTCGTTTCTGCCTGAAGAAAATCATTACCTTACTTCATAATATATTATGTTAGAATCTTGCAAACAAATAATGTTTTTAAATACTCTCTTTGAAGAGCAATAAGGCAATACCTCCTAAAGTTTAAGATGAGCATGCCCTATGATCTATTAACTTTTCCCGCTTAATCTCTATTCTAGAAAAAAATTGCACAAGTATACATGTAGTAGAATTCTTCTTACAGCAACATTTTAATAGGAAGAATTGCAAGCAACTTTTCAATAGGATGAAGTATATTTAATGCACTACGTGTATTAAAATCCAAGTGATTTGGGGCACCTGGGTGGCTTAGGGCGTTAAAGCCTCTGCCTTCGTCTCGGGTAGTGATCCCAGCGTCCTGGGATCGAGCCCCTGGGCAGGCTCTCTGCTCAACAGGGAGCCTGCTTCCTCCTCTCTCTCTGCCTGCCTCTCTGCCTACTTGTGACCTCTGTCTGTCAAATTAATAAAAAAATAAATAAATAAAAATAAAATCCAAGTGATTTAACAGCTAGCTATACTATTTTTTCCTCAAGGTGGGGGCCTGACTAGAGGGCACGCCTTAGGGGCGAGGTCTGACTGGCGGGCGCGTCGCAGGGCGGGGCTTGGTTGGAGAGCGTGTTCTAGGCGGAGTTTGGCGTGGCGCGCACGTCCAGGCACCCCGACGCAATTGCTCCAGGTGTACGGTTTCTCTTGGCGCAACCCGCGTCGGTGGCGTTTAGAGGATCCAGCGAGTGGTGTCTTCTCTATGAACGCTGAGCGCGTGTTCTGCTGCCACGACGACTTCGTCTTCCTGTCGGATGTGTCCTTGCTTGTGGTCTTGGCCCGGCGCCAGAACCATGCGGGTCCACAGCAGCTGAGATCTGGAACAGGTGAGCTGGAAACGTCGGTGTGGGATTGGAGGGTGCTGGTATCTGCTCTAGAGGCTTTTCCCTGTCTGTGCCTCTTCTTGGAGCTTCTCTACACCACTCCTCTAGACACGTGGGTGTGAATCTTCAAATGTAGTGTCCTCGTCAGTCTGGCTCCTCAGGTTGGCTCCTTAGACCCGGCCTTCGGCTGGTTCTGGTGGTGACCATGCCGGTCGCAGACAAGCGCTTTCTTCCTTTTTTTTTTTTTTTTAAATTTAAATCAGGGGCGCCTGGGTGGCTCAGTGGGTTAAAGCCTCTGCCTTTGGCTCAGGTCATGATCCCAGGGTCCTGGAATCAAGCCCCACATCGGGCTCTCTGCTCCGCGGGGAGCCTGCTTCCTCCTGCCTCTCTGCCTGCCTCTTTGCTTACCTCTCTGCCTGCCTGTCTGCCTAGTTGTGATTTCTCTGTCAAATAAATAAAATATTAAAAAAAATAAAAATAAATAAATTTAAATCAGTACACCTAAAACTCAAAAATACAGTGTTGAGTGAAAAAGTTTCCAAAAGAGAAGTATCATTTATGTACATTAACCACCCCACCCGCCACAAATGTTTCTCTTCAAGATGACTACATGTTTAATAGAGCTACGAAAACATGAATTAAAATCATATTTCCCATCTTCAGGATAGTAGTTCCTTTTGAGAAGGAAAGAGGGAGATGGATCTGGAGTGGGTTTAGCTGTGTCTGTGCGTTTTTATTCATTTACATGGAGAGAGTAATCTGAAACAAATACAGCAAAGTATAAGCATGGCTTAAATATGAATAGTATATAAAAGGATTTTCGTTATGTAATTTATTGTATGACATAATAGTCTATACTTTAAATGAAAAGTAGGTAAGGTGAATAGACTAGACTATAACTTACATATCAATTTATTTCCATATCCAATTGGAAGTTTCCAGATATTTTGGTATTCCAGATGTTCTTATAGTTCCATTAATTTTTTTAAGTTGTCACTATGATTTTGACTATTCTAAGTACCACATGTAAGTGGACTTACACAGTATTTGCCTGTGACTGGCCAATTTCATTTACTGTAATACCTCCAGAATTCATCCATTGTTGTAGCATGTAAGAATTTCTTTTGTTTTTCTTCCTTCTTACACCACATACTACAATTGCTTACCCATTTATCTTTGGTGGAGACTTTAACTGCATCTTTGTTTTAGCTATTGTGGACAATGCTGCTATACACATGGATATACAAATAATCAATTTGAGATCCTGCTTTGAATTCTTTTAATTATACCCTTAGAATTAAAATACTCATAGAGACGTAAAATAGAACGGTACCTGCTAGAACCTATGGTAGGAGGAAATGGGGGATTAATGGAGTTTCAGTTTTATTAGATGAAAAGAGTTCTGGAGACAGAAGGTGATGTGATAATGGCTGCACAACAATATAAATGTACCTGATACTACTGAACTGGACACATAAAAATAGTTATAATACATTTTATGTTATATGTGTTTTACCACAATTAAAAAAATGTTTTAATACTGTATTGTTATTTCAGAACAACAATTTGGAACCAAATGTGTTATCAGTAATACAGCCTGTAGAGTTTCAAGTTCAGAAACCATGAATTTGGATACAAATCCAGAGTCAGTTAGTAGTCCAGATGGAAAAGAAAGACTTCTGTGAATCCTGAACCTTTTACCAGACTTAGTCCAGACATTTTGGAAAAACTGTCTTAATAGATGTTGTCTGTTTTAATTCTGGGAAATCTTCACTTTTAGATAACCAGATGGTGTGCAGGTCCAGTTAGGTTTGGTGCTTTCTTTAGCAGTAATATGTGAATCCAAGAGGCTATTTCCTGGAGTTTGGTGGCAAAGGATTGGTGCAGAAATTGCTAGGAGCCTTTCCAGTGAGGCTGAAGAGAATGTTTCTGGAGATGTCTTTCCAATAGATGAAATCTTTGGTTTGCAAGGTGTGTTAAGGTCTTCATCACCTGGGAGTACACTGTGAAAAATTGCTCCACCGAAGCATTCCTATTTTTTTTTAAAGATTTATTTATTTATTGTCAGAGAGAGACACATAGAATACAAACAGGGGGAGCGGGAGAGGGAGAAGCAGGTTTCCTGCTGAGCGGGGAACCCCATGTCGCCCTTGATCCCAGGACCCTGGGATCATGACCTGAGCTGAAGGCAGCCACTTAAGGACTGAGCCATCCTATTTTTAATAGAAACAATTATGTCTTTACAATTTTGAAGTATATCTCTTTTTATTGACCATGGGTCAAAGGAAGCAGGACCAAGTACATTGGGCACTTTATGACTAGCCTAATGAATGAGAGAGCCTGTGAGTTCCAAAGGGGGTGGATCTGAGATTTAGAAGGACCAATGGCAATGCTTTTAGTAAGGTATTTGGAGGGTCTCTATAATTATAATTTTGCCAATTCTGCCTTAATAGTGCCATTAGTGCATTCGACTAACACTGAGGGTTGAGGATGATATGCACAATAAAAGTGTAAAACCAGCCAAACAGGAAAGACTTGTTGAAGCACCTGATTAGTAAAATGGGTTTGCAGATCACTGTGAAGTTTGAGAGGGGTTCCACCTGTAGGGATGATCTTTCTAACAGAATTTTAACCCTAGAGGCAGTGCCTATCTACAAGGAAAAGCTTTGGTCCAGTAAAAAAATACACAAACCATGAGTAAACATATTTATATCCATGAGATGGAGGAAGCTATATGAAATCCATATACAAACCTCAAATGGTCCATTGGGCAGAGTGGGAGCAATTTGAACAGGTTTTCCTGGATTGCACTTCACACAGGTGGGACTCGTGGGGTGGGTACTTTTTTGCAGCCCTATTAATATTTCCCCACCAGTATTGGTTCATGAATCCTATAATTTTGTCAGTAGATCTATGGTTTAATGCATATACAGTTTAAGTAGTGGGAATTTCAGAATTTCTGGTAGGGCTGGATTGTTATGTGTTCCAAACCAGAGTTCTCTGTTTTTTACCAAACCAATGATTATTGCATTTCTAATACTGTTTTTCCTTTTCTGGGGCCAACTATTGGGCATCTCTGGTCAATTTTTTATTTGATGATGATGATGATTTCAGAGGACATTCCTATAGACCATGACAGAGGTTTGGCTTTTGGTTTCCTGGAGAGTAGCATTTTTAGCAGAAATATGAGTGAGGTGGTTTTCTTTGACCTCCAGAGATTTGAGTTTGGAATGCCTAGTAGTAACCTTAATAATACTCAGAACAACCAGCAAAAGTGTGACATCTAATACATTTTGGACATGGGAGTCATTTTAAATTGTATCCTCACTGGAGGTAAGGAAACCTTTCTGTTTCCATAACATTCCAAAATTGTGAGCTACCCGAAAGGCATACTGATTATTGATACAAATATTTGCGGTTTTACCTGTGCCTAAAGTACGAGCCTGAGTAGGAGCATATAAATCATCCTATTGGATGGAAGTAGCCAAGGATAGAGGTGCTGCTTTAATGACTTCAAAGTCATGGCATAACCAACATATTTACCATTTTTATCCTTTAAATAAGAACCATCAGTAAAAAACTTCAGTGTTTAGATGAATTTCTTGTAAATTGTCACAGGGAGTCAAAAGGTGATCTGTCAGTATTAAACAGTCACGAGGGGTTTTGTTTATGAAGGAGAGGAGAATAGGAATGGTAAGATTATTGCAGGAAAAAAGTTATATGATGAGCAATTAATAAGAGAATTTCATGAGAGGTAAGATGACTGAAAAGTGTTGAGGGTGATGAAATTTTGGAGGGTTTCTACTACATGGGGTACAAAGATGGTCAAGGGGGTTCCCATCATTATTTCTGTAGTGTCTTTAATTAGAAGAGGGTGGCAGGAAAGGCTCTGGGGCAGGAGGGATATCCCTGTGCCACAGGGTCTAGTTGTTGGCTGTAATATCCTGTAGGCTGATTGTCCCATGTCTTTGGGTGAGCACTCCAAGGGCATTTCCTTCTTTCTCACATACAAAGAGGAGAAAGGAAAGTTGACAATGAGGATGTGCAAGGGTTTGGAGGCTGTAGTAGGCTTTTCTTTAAAGTCCCAAAATTTATGTCATCCCAATCTTTTTTTTTTTCCATTTTATTTATTTTTTCAGCGTAACAGTATTCATTGTTTTTGCACAACACCCAGTGCTCCATGCAAAACGTGCCCTCCCTATTACCCACCACCTGTTCCCCCAACCTCCCACCCCTGACCCTTCAAAACCCTCAGGTTGTTTTTCAGAGTCCATAGTCTCTTATGGTTCGCCTCCCCTTCCAAATTTTTTTTTTTAAATAAACATATAATGTATTTTTATCCCCAGGGGTACAGGTCTGTGAATCGCCAGGTTTACACACTTCACAGCACTCACAATAGCACATACCCTCCCCAATGTCCATATGTCATCCCAATCTTACAATAAGTGTCAGTTTTGTCATTTTTTAAAAATAAAGCATATAGAGGTTGAGCCATAGAGAGAATTTTGGAATCGTATTTTAAGTAGCCAGCTAGTCTAAGAAAACGTCTTAATTGGTGCTTAATATTAGGTTTTGGGGGGCGCCTGGGTGGCTCAGTGGGTTAAAGACTCTGCCTTCGGCTCAGGTCATGATCCCAGGGTCCTGGGATCGAGCCTCACATCAGGCTCTCTGCTCAGCGGGAAGCCTGTTTCATCCTCCTCTCTCTCTCTCTGCCTGCCTCTCTGCCTACTTGTGATCTCTGTCAAATAAATAAAATCTTTTAAAAAAATACTAGGTTTTGGAAAATTAAGGATGCTATGAAGCCCACTTGGATCCAAATGTAGTCCTTGTTCCGAGATCACTCTTAAGTATTGAACCTGAGTTTTAGCAAACTGCAGTTTACTTTGGAGACTTTTTGTTTTTTCAAGGCTAAAAATTTAATGTCTGCCTGTAGAGAGGTTTGAGAAGGAGAGCAGAGAGGCAAATCATCTAGGTATTTTAATGAAGTAGAGCCGGCTGAAAAGTTTATACCATCCAACTCTGCCTTTAGGTTTTGCAGAAAACAAGATGGACTCTGAAACTCCAAAGCATTATTGTTCCAGTGTATTGTCATTCTTCTCAAGTGAAAGCAAAAAGATACTGGCCATCTTTATCAAATTGAATACTAAAAAATACATTGCATAGATCAATTATATTGAAAAATTTGCTTTCAGTAGGAATGGATGTTAGGAGTGTGTGAGGGTTAGGAACAACATGGTGCCAAGGGATAACATGTTATTTATCACTTGGAGGTCCTGGACAAATTTCCATCCTTGGTCACTCAGTTTTCTCAGAGGTAAAATGGGCTATTACAAGAAAAAAGTGGAGGCAATAATGAGGCCCTGAACCTTGTAATCTATTATGGGCTTGCTGCCTTGAATGGTTTTTTTATTTATAGGATATTAATTCTAGGAGTCGAAGGAGTTTTGAGGAATCTATTTGAATCTTTATGGGAGTTACAGTATGGACTCTGCCAATATAAGTTGAAGATTTTACCTATAAATAGGATGGTGACTGATTTAAAAGGGGCAAATGATCAGTGTTCCCAGACTCAGCTGTAGTGCCAGAAGAGATGGAGCCAATGAAAGATGTTGAAGGGTCATTTAATTCACCTGGTTGGAGATTTTGATTACTACTGGTAAGTTTTAGACTTATTTTCCCCTTTGGGAGAAATAAATTCCAGCATATTTTTCCAAGAACTCTCAGACCAATAAATGAATAGGGATGGAGAAACTAGGGAGAAAAGAGTGGGTATCTCCTAAAGGGCCTAAACAAAATGGAATAGATTTAGAGACAGGAAACTATTGAAGTTTATTAGAGACCCCCAGTGTTTGAACCATTTTAGTGTTCCAAGGTAGATTCTGATTTATAGCATTGAGGTTGACCATGAAGAGGGTAGCTCTGGTGCCAATAAGGGCAGAGAGAAATTCATTTCCAAACTGGAGAGTTGTTTCTCCAAGCCAATTAAGAGGGAAGATTGTGAAGAGCCCTTGTAATTCCTCAGAGCTCTGTCATTGGGAATTGTGACGTTACAAAGGCTGGCTAGAGGGCACTTGGAGTCCTTAGGTTGGTAACAGTCTTTCTTTTCCCAGATATTCTGGCTCTTTGCTATGATAACAAAGACCATGTGGTTTTGGGGTGTGCGTGTGTGTGTGTTGAGGCCTCCATTTATTGGAGTGGAAAATTAAGAATTTTAGCACTCTTTCTTTTAGGTGACTCATGTAAGCTCCTTTTGCTCCCCTGGAAGTGGGGATGGAGTAGGGTTGAAAGTTCCAACTCTCCAGTCACATGATTGGATCCACTGATAATCAGCCCTTGTTCCAAAAGTCACCTCAATAGCTTAACAAAAGACACTTTTATGGCTCTCCTCCCTTAGAAAATTCTAACGGTTTTAGAAGCTTTGTGCTAGAAATGTGAAAGAAGATCAAATATATTTCTTATTAAAAATCACAATAATGCCCTGCCTTTATTTCTAATTTGCTCCCCTCCACTGACCCCCCCATTTAGTTCATTTAGCTAAAGGTTGTCAGTTTTTTCCATCTGAGAACCAACTTTTGGTTTCTTTGATATTCTCTTTCATTTTTAATTCTCTGCTTTATCTCTGACCAAATATTTTATTTACTTCCTTTTGGTAGCTTTGGGTTTAGATTATTCTCCTTTTTGCAGTTCCTTAAGTTGTAAAGTTAGGTTGTTGATTTGAGAGCTTTCTTGTTTCTTAATATAAGCATTTATAGCTATGAATTTCTCCTTTGTATTCTTGTATCTCATAAATTTTGATATGGTGTATTTTTGTTTCCATTGGTGTCTTAAGTATGTTCTAATTTCCCTTTTGATTTGTTGATCCATTGATTGTTTAAGACTGCTTTGTCTAATTTCCATGAATTTGTGAATTTTCGAGCTTGCTTTCTAACTTCATCCCACTGTGGCTGGAGAAGATACTTTGTATGGGTTGTATGTTTTAAAATCTGTTGAGACTTAATTTATGGCTTAACATATTGTCTGTTCTGTAAAATGCGCCATATGCTGTTGAGTAAAAAGTGAATTCTGTTGTTATTTGGTAGAGAATTCTGTATATGTTTGTATGTCTGGTTGGTTATTTGTTCAAGTCCTGTTTTCCTTACTTCTGATTGTTCTATGCATTATTAAAGAGAGGGTATTGAAGTCTCCAACTATCATCGTAGAACTGTTTATTTCTCCCTTTAATTCTGTCAATTTTTTTCTTCATATATTTTGATGCTCTGTCATTAAGTATTTAAATGTTTAACATTTTTTGGGGCACCTGGGTGGCTCAGTGGGTTAAAGCCTCTGCCTTTGGCTCAGGTCATGATCCCAGGGTCCTGGGATTGAGCCCCGCATTGGGCTCTCTGCTTAGCAGGGAGCCTGCTTCCTCCTCTCTCTCTGCCTGCCTCTCTGCCTAGTTGTGATTTCTCTCTGTCAAATAAATAAAAAAATATTAAAAAAAAAACCTTAAAAAATAAATGTTTAACATTTTTATATCTTCTTGCTGGATTGAGCTCTTTATTAGTAATGACCTTTGGGGCACCTGGGTGGCTCAGTCAGGTTGAGCATCTGATTTTGATTCAGGTCCTGATCCCAGGGTCCCAGGGATCATGCCCCACGTGGGCTCTCTGCTCAGCTGGGAGTCTGCTTCTCCCTCTCCATCTGCCACTCCCCCTACTTGTTCTTTTTCAATATCTCTCTGTCAAATAAATAAATAATGGCCTTTGTCACTTATAACCCTTTTTGATTTTAAAGTTTATTTTGTCTGATACTAGTATAGTCACCCCTTCTTGCTATTGGTTACTATTTTCATGGAATATCTTTTTTTTTTTTTAAGGATTTTATTTATTTATTTGACAGAGAGAAATTACAAGTAGGCAGAGAGTTAGGCAGAGAGAGAGAGGAGGAAGCAGGCTCCCTGCCGAGCAGAGAGCCCGATGCGGCACTCTATCCCAGGACCCTGAGATCATGACCTGAGCCGAAGGCAGAGGCCTAACCCACTGAGCCACCCAGGCGCCCCTCATGGAATATCTTTTTTTGGTCAGCCTGTTTGTGTCTTTACATCTAAAGTGAATCTTGTAGACTGCCTACAGATGGATCATGTATTTAAATACATTCTGCCAATTTCTGTCATTTGATTAGAGAACTTAATCCATTTATATTTAAAATAATTATTAATAAGAAAGGCCCTAATTTTGTCATTTTTTCCTGTATGCTTTATAGATTGTCCCTCATGTCCTACATTACTATCTTCTTTTGTGTTTATTTGATTTTTTGTAGCAAAGTGTTTAAATCCCTTTTTCATTTCCTTTTTTTTTTTCTTTTCTTTTTAAACTGGGTTTGTAGCAGGACTTGGGGAATAAGGTGGAAATCAAATATGAGATGCCTATTAGACATACAGATAGATATCAGCCAAGTAGTTGGATAGGTGGGTCTGGAGTTAAGAAGAAATGTCTAGGCTTGAGTTATGTATTTGGGAGCCATGAATGTATGGTTGATATTTTAGGATCTCAGGGGAATGAATGTGAAAAGTGAAGACAAGAGAATCAAGAATTGAGCCCTGGGGAATGCTAGTGTGAAGGGATTCTAGAGAATTGGGGGAGGGATCACTAGAAGATCTAAAACACTGCCGTCTCCTTTGTACTTTCAGATAGTTCCAGGCCCTCCAATAATTAGGTTTTGTTGTTTTTATCTCCCTCCTATATCTTGGTGCATGGGACTGTTGGAGCTCTGAGAATCCATACATACCAGGAAATGATCTTTCATCTCTGCTCTATGGCACCGCTTTGTTTTATGTTCTGTCACTTCTCTGCTTCCTAGCATCTGGGCATTTATATTGATGATTCCAGTGTCATTATTCTCCCACTTCTGGTACAGCAGTCATTTCCTTTTGTGTACGTTCTTTAGCTATATTTTTGTGGTAACCATGGGGACTGCATTTAACATCCTAAAGTTATAACATTCTAATTTGAATTCATACTAGCTTAACTTCAGTAACATACAAAAACTCTTTAACAACTCCATCCCACCCCTTTCAGTTGTTATGTCCCAGAATTACATCTTTATACCTGTGTGCACCCAAACATAAATGATTTTTTAATGCATTAACCTGTTAAATGTGGAGTTACAAACTAAAGTTACAGTAATACTAGCTTTTAAATAATAGTAGTTTTTAAAATGTATTTAAATTTTTTAACATTTTTAAAATGTGTTTTTTAAATGTGTTATTTTAATATACTTTGTAAATAACTTTAAGATTAAGATTTAAATCTCTTAAATTATAGAAAACAAAAAGTGGACTTACCCCATTGTTAATAGTGGCTTTTTAAATTGCTAATGTATTTTTTATCTTTACTGAAATCTTTATTTCTTCATATGTTCTTAAATTGTATGTTCTTCATAAGTTCTTTATATGTACTTCAGTGTTCTTCATATGTACGTAAATGGTCCCCTGTCTTTTCATTTCAACCTGAAGGGTCCCTCTAGCATTTCTTGCAGGGCAACTCTAATGATATGAAACTCTCCGCTTTTGTTTATCTGGGAATGTCTTAATTTCTTCCTTGCTTTGGAAGGTATTTTTGCCAGATTTAGGATTCTTGGTTTAACAGGGTTATTTTTTCTTTTAGCACTTTAAATATATCAACCCACTTCCTTCTGGACTCCAAAGTTTCTGATGAGAAATCTGCTACTCCTCTTGAGGAGTACTTGTATGTGATAAGTTGCTTCTCTCTTGCTGTTTTTCACAATTCTTTGTTTTTGGATAGTTTGAATATATGTCTTAGTGTGGCTCTCTTTGAGTTTATCCTCTTAGGATTTTTTGTGTTTCTTGGATGTTTGTATTCATGTGTTTCATCAAATTTGGGAAATTCTCATCCATTAGTTCTTCAAATACTCTCTTTCTCCTCCTTATGGAATTCCTATAACTAATGCATAACTTGGTCCACTGGATGGTGTTCCACAAGTCCCTATGCTTTGTTCACTTTTCTTCAATCTTTTTCCTTCCTTTCCTCAGATTCAGTACTTTGCATTGTCCTATCACTTCAAGTAAAGTGATTCTTTCTTCTGCCTGTTCAAATATGTCTTTGACTCTCTAGTGAATTTTTTATTTCTGTTCTACTTTTCAGCTCCAAAATATCTTTTTGGTTTCCTTTTAGGCTTTTTATCTCTTTATAGATATTTCCATTTCATGCCTTCATCTTCTTGATTTTATCCATGTATTCCTTTTGTTCTTTGAGCATTTTTAAGAAAGTTGTTTTAAAGATTGTGTGTAGTAGATTTACCATCAGGCCTTCAGGACCAGTTTATCTTGTTATTCTTTTTTTCATTTTGGAAGATCTATACTTTCCTGTTTCTTTATATGCTTTCTGATATTGTTGTTATATTTCAGTCTAATAACGTAGTTATTCTGGGACTTGGATTCTCTCCCTTTCTCAGGATTTTCTGTTTTCTCTTGTTTTTTGATGGTAGGATGTCTCTGTACTAAAGATCAGCCTGAGTTGTAAACTTAAGGTTGTTCAGGTCTTTTTGACCCTGTACCTTCCCCTGGGCATGCAAGGTGACTTTGTAATTTCCTTTATATCTCCAGTTGCTTTTGAATGTCCTACTCTTCAATGGCTGGCTTCCAAAAGGGGGGGAAAGAAAAGTGAAAGGGAAAAAGATACTGGCTCTTTAAATTCCCCTGGAAGTCACTTCAGCCATATGGGCAGAGTCTTGCAATAATGGGGAGTGGTTGCAATAGTGGCCACTACCTCTTTGTGTACACCACTGTGATCAACAGCAGTGGTCAGTAATCAAAGCATAGATCCCTGATATTTGGAGGACAGGGTCCTTTTTGTCCACTCTTGGTCTAGCAAGCTATGTGTACGGTATTCTGGGAACATGTAGACAACTGCTTGCTGTGGGGCTGAGGGCTGAGGGATAGGTAGCTGTTACTGTACTAAGAGCTGAAATTGCCTGGCCTGTACCATCCAAAGATTTTTTTTTTAAGATTTTATTTATTTATTTGTCAGAGAGCAAGAGGGAGAGCACAAGCAGGGGGAGTGGCAGGCAGAGGGAGAAGCAGGCTTCCTGCTGAACAGAGAGCCTCATGTGGGACTTGATCCCAGGACCCTGAGATCATGACCTGAGCTGAAGGCAGACATGTAACCAACTGAGTCAGCCAGGCATCCCCCAACCAAAGTTAAAGACTTGAAGTCACAAGCCTTTAACAGACTCCAGAGTTCAAAATAGTTACGTCAGATAGATTTTGCCAGTGCAGTTGTTGTCTGGGCGAGGAGACAGATTTCTGATGGTTCTTATTCTGCCTTCTTTGAGGCATCCTCTACAGTCCATTTCAGTAGATACATTATCCATGATTGTGATAATCATGCTGAGATGAATTTCATCATAGGAATGGCATAGGTAGGCTGTCAGTCCTGATCAAAGGGGAGGAAAGAACACTTGCAGTTAAAAGAAATGATATAATTAGATCTTTGGGATAATTCAGCACTGAGAAATCTGAGCAACATACAAGTGTATTAATTGTTAAGAATATTAATAAATTTGAACACATGTAAACAATATCATTTCTTTATCTAAATGCTGTAATTAGGGGGTACCTGATTGTCTCAGTGGGTTAAGGCCTCTGCCTTCAGCTCAGGTCATGATCTCAGGGTCCTGGGATCGAGCCCCGCATCGGACTCTCTGCTCATCAGGGACCCTGCTTCCCCACTCTCTCTCTGCCTGCCTCTCTGCCTACTTGTGATCTGTCTGTCAAATAAATAAATAAAATCTTTTAAAAAATGCTGTAATTATGCTTTTCTTCCAGAAACCTATATAGAGCCATGAATCCTAACTTGGAATAAGGTTCCTGTATTGGGGAAGGGAAAAAAGTTCTTTAAACCAGTTAAATTAGCCTGATGGTGTTCTAAAACTTCCTCCCTTCTTCCCAAATTTTATAATTGTGAAGAAATACTCAAAATTTGGGTAAAAGTTGCCAATTTTAAATGCTTTTTCAAAGTTGTATTTTCATAGTATGGTTACATTTGGTGGCTTCTGTGTTGATATTTCAACACAGAATTTCTTCAGTGTTAAATTATATATAAAGGTTCCTGTTTTGGGTGAACATGGAATGTAGTAGTAATTGTTTTAATAATTAATAATTATCGTTAAAAGTTAATAAATTATCCTGGATTTCCTTAAATTTTATTTAAATATATAACACAATTATTTTTTGCCTTCTAAATCAATAAAATAATATTTTGAAAAATAAATGAAAAAGTTACCTCATTTTAAATCTCATGTCTTCAACATTTAAACCTTATAGGTTGTCAGCCTGCAGGTAATTGACATTTCTGTTGAGAAAATAAAATAACAGTTTTGTGTATATATATGTATTTGTTTTCATCAATATTCCAAAATTTTGCTGTCTTTCCATGACCCTGACAACTCAGCCAATTACTCTGTAGAAGTTTAGTAACAGGACATGCAGCAGCTGTGGTGTCAGTCACAAAAATTAGGATTCAGTTCCATGAGCAGCTCATGTGAAAACCTGTAGACCAGGACACAAATTAGAGACACAGGAGTTAGGAATGATTATGCCACTTTAATTACCCTCAGGAGACTAAGGCAGGAACAGAACAATCCACTTGACTTTAATGGAGAGGTAGAGGGAAGAAAAAAAAAACAACAAACCTACTATATCCTCCCGAAGCTGAGAAGAAATCGCCTGGATGCTCTGGAAGACCCTAGGCTATCTCTATCTGAAAGTAAAGTAGTATTCACTCTATCAGCAAATTTCAAAATGTGATCCACAGATTACCTTACTGAAGATCAAATTGTGGCTTCTGGGACTCTGTCTATCCCCCTATATCTCCTGAATCAGAATCTCTGAGGTTGAGTTTCAAGAATTTTCATTTCTAAACAGATAACCAGAGTAATTTTTTAAATAGTAACTCCTGGAGATAAAGCAATTTATAGTAAATTATATGTGATGACCCTGCAGACCAAGATAGAGGACATTGTCATTATTCCAGAAAGTTTCTCTTGCCCCTTTCCAGTCATTTCTCTTCAATATCCCAACTATGTTGAGCACAATTACAACTTTTTTCTTTATACGTTAGTTATATCTATTTTTCAGTCTCATCAAAATGGAACCTGTAATAGATAATCTTTTGCTTCACTTTTCCTTTCCTCAGCATACTGTTTTTGAGGCCAGTTAAATTTTAGGCACACTGGAATTTGAGAACCAAAGCTCTCTAAGGCAAAAATCATCATAAGGAAGCCTGATGTTAGAACTCCTCTGAAATAATGGAATTTTTGGTGTGCGAGTCAAGATGGCGGAGAAGTAGCAGGCTGAGACTACATCAGGTAGCAGGAGATCAGGTAGATAGCTTATCTAAACATTGCAAACACCTACACATCCAATGGGAGATCGAAGAGAAGAAGAACACAATTCTAGAAACAGAAAATCAACCACTTTCTGAAAGGTAGGACTGGCGGAGAAGTGAATCCAAAGCGATGGGAAGATAGACCGCGGGGGGAAGGGCCGGCTCCTGGTAAGCGGTGGAGCAACGGAGCACAAAATCAGGACTTTTAAAAGTCTGTTCCACTGAGGGACATTGCTCCAGAGGCTAAAACAGGGTGAAGTCCATGCGGGGTAAGCATAGCCCCAGGTCCCGCAGGGTCACAGGAGGATCAGGGGTATCGGAGTGTCGCAGAGCTTGCAGGTATTAGAATAGGGAAGCCAGCTACAGAGACAGAGTCGAGGAGTGAGCTCTTAGCTCGGGGTTACCCTGAACCGGTCGCAGGCTGGGTGAGCTCGGAGCACGGCTGGAGGCCGGGGATACGGGAGTAACTGGGCGCTGTTCTCTGGGGGTGCACTCAGGAGTGGGGGCCCGGGCTCTCGGGTCCTCTGGGCGGAGACTGGGAGGCCGCATTTTCATTCCTGTCCTCCAGAACTCTACTGAAAGCACTCAGGGAATAAAAGCTCCAGAAAGCAAAACTGAGCAGATTACTTAGTCTTGCTCCTGGTAAGGGCGGTGCAATTCCACCTCAGGCAAAGACACATGAGAGTCACTACAACAGGCCCCTCCCCCAGAAGATCAACAAAAAATTCAGCCAGGACGAAGTTCACCTACCAAGAAAAGCAGGTTCAATACCAAGAACAGCAGCAGAATTCCAGATGAGGAGAAAGCAAAGCATGGAACTCATGGCTTTCTCCCCATGATTCTTTAGTCTTGTGGTTAATTTTTTTTTTCAATTTTTTTTTCATCTTCTGCTAAATTCTTTTAAACTTTTACCCTTTTCTTTTTTAATGTTTTTTTTAACTAGTTTAATATATATATATATTTTCTTTATTTGTTTTCTTTTTATAATTTTTTCTTTTTTTTTTTTCCTGAACCTATTTTTATCCCCTTTCTTCTCCCCACGATTTGGGGTCTCTTCTGATTTGGTTAAAGCGCATTTTTCTGGGGTCTTTGCCACCCTTTTAGTATTTTACTTGCCCCTTCATATACTCTTATCTGGACAAAATGACAAGGCAGAAAAACTCACCACAAAAAAAAGAACAAGAGGCAGTACTGAAGATTAGGGACCTAATCAAGACAGGGTTTGGTAATATGTCAGATCTAGAGTTCAGAATGACGATTCTGAAGGTTCTAGCCGAGGTCGAAAAAGGCATGGATGATATTAGAGAAACCCTCTCTGGAGATATAAAAGCCCTTTTGGGAGAAATAAAAGAACTAAAATCTAACCAAGTAGAAATAAAAAATGCTATTAATGAGGTGCAATCAGAAATGGAGGCTCTCACTGCTAGGATAAATGAGGCAGAAGACAGAATTAGTGATATAGAAGAACAAATGACAGAGAATAAAGAAGCTGAGCAAAAGAAGGACAAATATCTACTGAACAACGAGGTGAGAATTCGAGAGATAAGTGACACCATAAGACGAAACATTAGAATAATTGGGATTCCAGAAGAAGAAGAAAGAGAGAGGGGAGCAGAAGGTCTATTGGAGAGAATTCTTGGAGAGAATTTCCCAAATATGGCAAAGGGAACAAGCATCAAAGCCCAGGAGGTGCAGAGAACCCCCCTCAAAATCAGCAAGAATAGGCCCACACCGCGTCACCTAATAGTAAAATTTACAAGTCTTAGTGACAGAAAATCCTCAAAGCAACCTGGGAAAAGAAGTCTGTAACATAAAATGATAAAAATATTAGATTGGCAGCAGACTTATCCACAGAGAACTGGCAGGTCAAAAAGAGCTGGCATGATACATTCAGAGCACTCAATGAGAAAAACATGCAGCCAAGAATATTATATCCAGCTAGGCTATCATTGAAAATAGAAGGAGAGATAAAAAGCTTCCAGGACAAATAAAAACAGAAAGAATTTGCAAACACCAAACCAGCTCTACAGGAAATATTGAAAGGGGTCCTCTAGGTAAAGAGAGTGCCTAAAAGTAGTAGATCAGAAAGGAACAGAGACAATATACAGTAATAGTCACCTTCCAGGCAATACAATGGTACTAAATTCATATCTCTCAATAGTTATGCTGAATGTTAATGGGCTAAATGCCTCAATCAAAAGACACAGGGTACCAGAATGGATAAAAAACCAAAACCCATCTATATGTTGCCTACAAGAAACTCATTTTAGATGCAAAGACACCTCCAGATTTAAAGTGAGGGGGTGGAAAACAATTTACCATGCTAATGGGCATCAGAAGAAAGCTGGGGTGGCAATCCTTATATCAGATCAATTAGACTTTAAGCCAAAGACTATAATAAGAGATGAGGAAGGACACTATATCCTACTCAAAGGGTCTGTCCAACAAGAAGATCTAACAATTTTAAATATCTATGCCCCTAACGTGGGAGCAGCCAACTATATAAACCAATAAATAACAAAATCAAAGAAACACATCAATAATAATACAATAATAGTAGGGGCCTTTAACACTCCCCTCACTCTAATGGACAGATCATCCAAACAATAGATTAACATGGAAATAAAGGCCTTAAATGACACACTGGACCATATGACATCACAGATATATTCAGAACATTTCATCCCAAAGCAACAGAATACACATTCTTCTCAAGTACACATGGAACGTTCTCCGTAATATATCACATCCTGGGTCCTAAATCAGGTCTCAACCAGTATCAAAAGATTGGGATCATTCCCTGCATATTTTCAGACCACAATGCTCTGAAGCTAGAACTCAATCACAAGAGGAAATTTGGAAAGAACCCAAATACATGGAGACTAAAGAGCATCCTTCTAAAGAATGAATGGGTCAACCAGGAAATTAAAGAAGAATTGAAAAAATTCTTGGGAACAAATGATAATGAAAACACAACGGTTCAAAATCTGTGGGACACAGCAAAGGCAGTCCTGAGAGGAAAATATATAGTGGTACAAGCCTTTCTCAAGCAACAAGAAAGGTCTCAAATACACAATCTAACCCTACACCTAAAGGAGCTGGAGAAAGAACAAGAAAGAAACCCTAAACCCAGCAGGAGAAGAGAAATCAAAAGGATCAGAGCAGAAATCAATGAAATAGAAACCAAAAAAACAATAGAACAAATCAACGAAACTAGGAGCTGGTTCTTTGAAAGAATTAATAAGATTGACAAAACCCTGGCCAGACTTATCAAAAAGAAAAGAGAAAGGACCCAAATAAATAAAATCATGAATGAACGAGGAGAGATCACAACTAACAGCAAAGAAATACAGACAATTATATGAACATACTATGAGCAACTCTACGCCAACAAATTTGACAATCTGGAAGAAATGGATGCATTCCTAGAGACATATAAACTACCACAACTGAACCAGGAAGAAATAGAAAGCCTGAACAGGCCCATAGCCAGTAAGGAGATTGAAACAGTCATCAAAAATCTCCAAACAAACAAAAGCCCACAGCCAGATGGCTTCCCAGGGGAATTCTACCAAACATTTAAAGAAGAACTAATTCCTATTCTTCTGAAACTGTTCCAAAAAATAGAAATGGAAGGAAAACTTCCAAACCCATTTTATGAGGCCAGCATCACCTTGATCCCAAAACCAGAAAAAGATCCCACCAAAAAAGAGAACTACAGACCAATATCCTTGATGAACACAGATGCAAAAATTCTCACCAAAATACTAGCCAATAGGATTCAACAGTACATTAAAAGGATTATTCACCACAACCAAGTGGGATTCCCTGGAATAAAATGAAATGAAACCAACCTGCAAGGTTGGTTCAACATCCTCAAATCAATCAATGTGATACAACACATTAATAAAAGAAAGAACAAGAACCATATGATACTCTCCATAGATGCCAAAAAAGCAATTGACAAAGTACAGCCTCCCTTCCTGATCAAAACTCTTCAAAGTATAGGGATAGAAGGCACATACCTCAATATTATCAAAGCCATCTATGAAAAAAACCACCACAAATACCATTCTCAATGGAGAAAAACTGAAAGCTTTTCTGTTAAGGTCAGGAACACGGCAGGGATGTCTATTATCACCACTGCTATTCAACATAGTACTAGAAGTCCTAGCCTCAGCAATCAGACAACAAAAGGAAATTAAAGGCATCCAAATCGGCAAAGAAGAATTCAAACTATCACTTTTCACAGATGATATGATACTATATGTGGAAAACCCAAAAGACTCCACTCCAGAACTGCTAGAACTTGTACAAGAATTCAGTAAAGTGTCAGGATATAAAATCAATGCATGGAAATCAGTTGCATTTCTGTACACCAACAACAAGACAGAAGAAAGAGAAATTAAGGAGTCAATCCCATTTACAATTGCACCCAAAACTATAAGATACCTAGGAATAAACCTAACCAAAGAGGCTAAGAATCTATACGCAGAAAACTATAAAGTACTCATGAAAGAAATTGAGGAAGACACAAAGAAATGGAAAAATGTTCCATGCTCCTGGATTAGAAGAATGAATGATGTGATAATGTCTATGCTACCTAAAGCAATCTACACATTTAATGCAATCCCTATCAAAATACCATCCATTTTTTTCAAAGAACTGGAACAAATAATCCTAAAATTTATATGGAACCAGAAAAGACCTCGAATAGCCCAAGGAATATTGAAAAAGAAAGCCAAAGTTGGTGGCATCACAATTCTGGACTTCAAGGTCTGTTACAAAGCTGTCATCATCAAGACAGCATGGTACTGGCACAAAAACAGACACATAGATCAATGGAACAGAATAGAGAGCCCAGAAATTAACCCTCAACTCTATGGTCAACTAATCTTCGACAAAACAGGAAAGAATGTCCAATGGAAAAAAGACAGCCTCTTCAATAAATGGTGCTGGGAATATTGGACAGCCACATGCAGAAAAATGGAATTGGACCACTTCCTTACAACACACATGAAAATAGACTCAAAATGGATGAAGGACCTCAATGTGAGAAAGGAATCCATCAAAATCCTTGAGGAGAACACAGGCAGCAACCTCTTCAACCTCAGCCGCAGCAACATCTTCTTAGGAATATTGCCAAAGGCAAGGGAAGCAAGGGCAAAAATGAACTATTGGGATTTCATCAAGATCAAAAGCTTTTGCACAGCAAAGGTAATAGTTAACAAAACCAAAAGACATCTGACGGAATGGGAGAAGATATTTGCAAACGACATATCAGATAAAGGGCTAGTGTCCAAAATCTATAAGGAACTCAGCAAACTCAACACCCAAAGAACAAATAATCCAATCAAGAAATGGGCAGGGGACCTGAATAGACATTTCTGCAAAGAAGACATTCAGATGGCCAACAGACACATGAAAAAGTGCTCCACATCACTCGGCATCAGGGAAATACAAATCAAAACCACAATGAGATATCACCTCACACCAGTCAGAATGGCTAAAATGAACAAGTCAGGAAATGACAGATGTTGGCTAGGATGCAGAGAAAGGGGAACCCTCCTCCACTGTTGGTGGGAATGCAAGCTGGTGCAACCACTCTGAAAAACAGCATGGAGGTTCCTGACAATGTTGAAAATAGAACTACCCTATGACCCAGCAATCGCACTACTGGGTATTTATCATAAAGATACAAACGTAGTGATCCAAGGGGCACGTGCACCCGAATGTTTATAGCGGCAATGTCTACAATAGCCAAACTATGGAAAGAACCTAGATGTCCATCAACAGATGAATGGATAAAGAAGAGGTGGTATATATACACAATGGAATACTATGCAGCCATCAAAAGAAATGAAATCTTGCCATTTGCGACGACGTGGATAGAACTACAGGGTATCATGCTTAGTGAAGTAAATCAATTGGAGAAAGACAACTATCATATGATCTCCCTGATATGAGGAAGTGGAGATGCAACATGGGGGGTTAGGGGGATAGGAGAAGAATAAATGAAACAAGATGGGATTGGGAGGGAGACAAACCATAATTGACTCTTAATCTCACAGAACAAACTTAGGGTTGCTGGGGGGAGGTGGGGTTGGGAGAGGGGGAGTGGGGTCATGGACATTGGGGAGGGTATGTGCTATGGTGAGTGCTGTGAATTGTGTAAACTTGGTGATTCACAGACCTGTACCCCTGGGGATGAAAAATACATTATATGTTTATAAAAAAATAAGAAATAAATAAAAATTAAAAAAAAGAAAAAAATGAAATAATGGAATTTTTTCAAACTACCCCATTTTAAAACCATCTTATATCTGAGGCAAATCCATTACGTGGTTGCCAAATAATTTTTTTGTTTGTTTTTTAAAGTTGAAATATAATTAACATACAGTGTTATGTTAGTTTCAGGTGTACAATATAGTGATTTAGCAATTCTATACATTTCTCAGTGCTCATCAAGATGAGTGTACTGTCAGTCCTCTTTATCTATTTCACCCATTCCTTAACCCACCTCCCCTCTTGCAACCACCAGTTCTCTGTATTTAAGATTCCATTTTTTGTCTCTTTTTACTTTGTTTCTTAAGTTCCATATATCAGTGACATCATTTGGTATTTGCTTTTCTCTGACTGATGTATTTCACTTAGCATCATAATCTTTGGGTCCATCCATATCATTGTAAATGTTAATTTGAGCTTTTCTGCATTAATGATATCACTCAGACCACCAACCACACATTTTCATCATCATACTTTCCTGTTCCTAAATTTATACTTTCTTCATTTAGAAATTCATTGTGGAGAATTTTAATAGTACTATAATGATAGCCAGTCAAAATTTTGGTATCTTTGGCTTTATATAAAATAATCACAAGTCCAAATAACTCAGCATTCACCATTTGTTCTCAGAATCCTTTCAGTTTGATTTCCATAGGTTTTCACTCAAGAATCCTAAGTAGTTTCTCAAATGGGGAGAATTACACAACAAGAAAACAAAGTTGTAGTTATCAGAGAAGCGTGAAAATTATGATGGAAAACACCTATTAGACCATGTAGGTTTTAGCCTTGCTAGGGAGATGTTGGTCCCCGTAGTAGGCTACCAAGTGTTTTGCTGAGTTCTTTGCTCAAAGCAGTTTTGCTTCAGCTATACTTTTGGCTTCTGTTGCTCTTTTGACTGAGACTTCTGCAATCAAATAATTGTTGTAGGATCAAAGTTTTACTAGAGAAGTAACCTAAGTATTCTAAGTTGGAAAAACATACTCCTGTGTCACCCTACTACCATGCTTCTCTTATGACACCAGATGTGTGGGTTTTCCACACATTAAGCAGGGTGTCCGGTAATTCATTTCGGTTCTGACACTACCCACTGGAGACAGTATTGGATCTCCAAGGTAAGGGCTAAGTCCTACAAGACTGCCCCCACTTCAAATGCCAATCATAAGTTCAGGTTGTCACTGAACTTCTGACTGACAGGCTATACATTGAGGTTCCCATGACCTGTGGGTTTGATAATTTGTTAGGATGCCTTGTTTATGATACAAGATAAAATGAATCGGGACGCCTGGGTGGCTCAGTGGGTTAAGCCGCTGCCTTCAGCTCAGGTCATGATCCCAGGGTCCTGGGATCGAGTCCCGCATGGTCTCCTTGCTCGGCAGGGAGCCTGCTTCTCTCTCCACCTCTGCCTGCCTGTGTGCTCTCTCTCTCTCTCCTTCTCTCTGACAAATAAATAAAATAAAATATAAAAAAAAATGAATGATACAGATAAACATCCAGATGAAGAAATATATAGGGTGAAGTCAGGAAGGTCCAGAAGGAGCTTCTGTCCCTATGGAATTGGGGTATATCACTCTCCAAGCGTGGCTGTATTCATCAACCTAGAAGCTCTCCCAGCCCAGGGCTTTTGATGGAGACTTCATCACATAAGCATGAATGATCAACTCAATCTCTAGCCCCTGTTCTCTTTCCAGATGATGAAGGGTAGACCTGAAAGTTTACGCTTACAATCATGTCTTGGTCTCTGGTGACCAGCCCCGATCTTGAAGCTATTCATGAGTCCACCAAGAGTTGCCTCATTAGAACAAAAGACACTACTGTCACATATCAGATTCCCAGGAATTTGGGAGCTCTGGTCAGGAATCATAGTCAAAAAGACCAGACATTGGGGCAGAAGATATTCCTTGTACTCTCGTCATTTAGCATATTACAAGGGATTTAGGAGCAATGTGTTAGAATCAAGAGCAATGTGTTAGAATCAGGGAAGAGAGCAATTATATTTTCAAGTATTTTATATTTTCTTTATGTTTTCATCTATAGACTCATACTGCCAACGAGCTTATTAAATAGTGGTCTCTTGGCCTGAGATGTTAGAAGATTTCTTTTTTTTTAAGATTTTATTTATTTATTTGACAGAGATCACAAGTAGGCAAAGAGGCAGGCGGAGAGAGAGAGAGGAGGAAGCAAGCTCCCTGCTGAGCAGAGAGCCCGATGTGGGGCTCGATCCCAGGACCTGTGATCATGACCCGGGCTAAAGGCAGAGGCTTTAACCCACTGAGTCACCCAGGTGCCCCAGAAGATTTCTTGATAAAAGTTAAAAGTCAACTGTCTTACTTTCCTATTGCTATTATACCAAAAAGCCCTTTGAGGGGGTGGGGGAAAGCATATAAAATTGAATGCCAAGAGGATAATCTAGACTGTAGGGGGCATCTGGATGACTGATAAGCAGCATGGGAACACTCAGTTCAGGGACTATACAGACGGAGGGCCACTAAAGACACTGTTAACTAGAATTGGCCCCATCAGGGGAATATCCCGGGGAAATTTGGAACTTCATGTATTCCCTTTTTACCTGGCATTGTTAACACAAAGAAATTTTTTTTTTTAACTTTCCTTCACTTTCTTTTCCTTCCATTTTGTTTAATTCCTTTTTTGAATTAATAGTGTTTAGAAAAATATATAAACTATAATTCAGTTCACAGACTTGAAAATTGTTCTTTCTTGAAATGAGTATTTTACTCACATTGGATCTTTAACTCTATCATGTACAAAACATATTAAATTTCACCAAGGGATGAATCAACTTCTAACTGTGGGATATTTAAAATAGCCAATAAGAGGCTCACAGATGATAGTCACAGTTCTGCAGGATTCTGTGGTTCTACTCTCATCTATTGTAGGAGTAAAGGAATGAAAGCCACTATGAAACTCTGGGTCACTCAGATGGCCTGGTTATTCCCATTGCCTTCTGCTTCAAAGACGAATACATTATTGAGAATGTTACTAATTCTGAGCTGAGATCTTTTCCATCTCTTTGACCTTTGATGCTTTTCTACTGATTTAACATGAATTCTGTTTCATAGAGATGGAGATAAAATGCACATTTCTACTCTTTGTTCCATTCCATATATCTCTACAGGAGAAATGGACATTTTCTAACTTTTATGTTTTGTGCTAAAATATTAGGTATCCAGAAAAGAAGAGAAATATTTGCTTCTCAGGAATCTTAAGATAGATCACAAAGTGATCTGTAAAAACAGAACATTTGGATTGGGGACAAAAAGATATAGGTCAGAATCATGGCTACATTACTAACTAGCTGTAAATCATATTATCTGAACCTCATATTCTTCATCTCTGGACTAGAGATAGTAATATTTGGTTTGCCTGGTGGAGAGGTGTGTGTGTGTGTGTGTGTGTGTGTAGATCAAATAAGGTAATCTGTTTGCATGCACCTTATATACTAAAAAATATTATAGAGGTGTTAACTTCCTTTTGCTGCTACTGGTTCTGGTGGTGATGGCAAGCAAGCACTGTGGCATAGTAGAAGTCAGATTGGAGTTCAAACCCATGTTGCTGTTAAACTTAGTGTGTACCATACTTTTATATCATAGTTTCCTCATCTATGTAATGGGGTAAAAATTATTGTTTTTAACAAACTAAAAAAATATAACTTTAACATATAAAATCTATAATTGTTAATAAATGTTAAACATTTAACAGATGACCAGTAAATATGAGTTTTCTATCTAATTCCTCCCTCTGCTCCATGCACATACTCTAAAACATAAATGTGGGACTAGGTCAGGATTTGGTAATTTACAGCCTTTGGGCTAAGTCTGGCTCACCATTTGTCTGAATAAATAAAGTTTTATTTGAATAAAGCCACACTCATTTGCTTACATAGTGTCTACAGATGCTTCTTTATATTATGGCAGCATTCACTGGTTGTGACAGAGACTACATGGCTGACAAAGCCCAAAATACTTGTAGGCCCATATAGCCCTTTACAAAAAAGTTTGGTGATCTCTGGTGTAGAGAAAGTTCTAATATTAAAAACATAAGTAATGAACCTAGTGGTTATTTACTTGGACCACAGACATTTAAGCTTGGGGGTATAGATGGTATCTCAGACTTTTTTGGTGTTAGGACCACGTTCCAATGTAGAAAACTTTTATTTATGTTAGTTTTAACTATCTATATATATTTTTTAATTTTATTTGTTTATTTGACAGACAGAGATCACAAGTAGGCAGAGAGGCAGGCAGAGAGAGGAGGAAGCAGGCTCCCCGCAGAGCAGAGAGCCCGATGCGGGGCTCGATCCCAGGACCCTGAGATCATGACCTGAGCTGAAGGCAGAGGCTTTAACCTACTGAGCCACCCAGGTGCCCCCTTAACTATCTATATTTATCATATTCTAAATTAAAAACAATTTAAAAATATTTGTTTATTCATTTAAGAACATGCATAATAAATGTATTATATTTACACATTAAAATAAATGACATTTTAATGAAAAATAACTATTTTACAAAGAAAAATTAGTGAAAAGATTAACATTGCTTTATGTTTTTAGAAATCTCTTCAATGTCTGGCATAATTGAAGACCATGGGAATCCCATATTTGTGTCTATATTCAGTCTGTTCTGATAACACATGTATTAGTCCTTGTGAAATCCCACTATACATTTGTAAAAGAATGATAGTGCAAAAGGAAAAGAATATCATAGGATTATTATGAAAATGGTTTGAGTGTGGGGACCACCAGTTGTCCCAGATTATACTTTGAGAACTACTTTTATAAGGTCATGTGTTCATGAAGTGATACTGGTGCAAAATCCAAACCAGGATAATATAATTCCTCAAAAAGTGAAATTTGACTTACAGTTTTGAGCCTGATCAATTTTACTCTCTGTCTCACAGTGAATAATTTGTTTTGAATACAGATATGTTCTGTTAAGCAAAGGACTTGTGGTAAAAATGTAGTACTAGACTAAAATCCCACATGTTAAAACCTTATATTTTCTGTTGATTTGCATTTTAAAGAAATAAAGATGGATTCACATGTGTCAGGCGTAAAATACTTTTATAGCTGTAATCTTGTGTTTTCCTTCCTGAGGAGGCACATCATATTGGCCCAGAAAGCAGGGTTTTGTGAGGACTCATTTTAAATATAGTTGCTTCTACTATTTCTAAGTCCTTGCTGTAAAAAGAAAAATAAAAACGTAAAGTTTGATGTAAATAAAGTGATCTTTAAAAATTATACCATAATATGTGCTCATTATACATGACTTACAAGTACAGATGAACAAAATAAAAAAGAAAAATACATACAAAATACCAATAAGAACAATTACCTTTGGGATTTTCTAGTATTTTAATCTGATGTCTGTGATCCTATGTACCCAAAACTTTAAAACTGTGATATTAAATTATTTTATCTTTTTCTAAGGTACTCACTTCTTTGAAAAACCTAATATACTGTCTTCACAAAGTCTCATCACAGTAAACTCATTTAAAAATACTAAAAATATATTATCTTTTAAAAATATTTTGCTAAGCAGTGGGGTGCCTGGGTGGCTCAGTGGGTTAAGCCTCTGCCTTCAGCTCAGGTCATGGTCTCAGGGTCCTGGGATCGAGCCCCACATTGGGCTCTCTGCTCAGCGGGGAGCCTGCTCCCCCCCCCCCCCGCCTCTCTGCCTACTTGTGGTCTCTCTCTCTCTGTCAAATTAAAAAAATATATATTTTGCTTAACAAATTATTTTACTTAGGATTTAAAAATTACTTAGTAAGACTTCTAATTATTTTTGGATGTAAGGACAAAGTACTACTTTTTTATTAAAGGATAGAAAAATATATGAAATGCTCTTTGAGATTTAAATAAGGTCAAATAAACGTAAAAATGCATTATTGCAATAAGCTGAATTTGACATTATTTCAAGCAGGAAAGACTGAGTAATGAAATGAACAATGTTGGGATTCTGATTAGCTGAACAATGAAAATTTAATTTTTCAAAGGAGAGATTTAAAAAAAATAGAAGATTTGACTTTTGGCTAATAAAATCCTTTAATCATCAATCATATTTATGATAATTAAGTTTAAAAATGACAGTGAAGTCAGGAATTTTTACAAGCTTCTATGTCACATGATACTTTATTTTTTAGAAAGATTTATTAATTTTTTGAGAGAGAGTAAGTGAGCAAGGAGAGGGACAGAAAGAAACTTAAATAGACTCCCCACTGAGCACAGGGCAGTCCTGGATCTCAGGACTCTGAGATCAAGACCTGAGCTGAAACCAAGAGTTGGATGTTCAACCAGCTGCACCATGCAGGTGCCCCTCACTGTACTTTATTTGTACAATTTCAGTATTTGAAAGTCTCTTACAGCCTCAGAATCCTCAACTTCATCCGTATAGTCAACATGCAGCAAAATAATTTTAATGAAACCATGAGAAAAAAATGCCACGAAAGCATACAATTACTTAAGACATATGTTTTAGGAAAGACAGTCTTATTTCAAGAAAACATAGTCTTTTATTGGTTTGTGGCAAAAAATATTTTCTTTTCTGACAGACATGTATATCTTTTACAAAATAGATGTAGTAATGGTACAGACTTAATAGTCCAACCTCATTAATATGAGTGAATATTACTTCTCAAAGGAATATAAATTAATATAAATCCCTCAGTGAAATTCCACAGACTATCTTTTGGCCCCAAGAAATGTTTTGTAAATGGACCAGGTTTTGTGCTTATACTGGGTATTGGAGTTACAAACCAGAAAACAAGAGATTTGCACTTCAGAAGAAGGAACTTCAAAGAGTCAAGTGCAAAGGTCAGGGAGCAGTAATTCTGTGTGGGTGGAAGGTGGAGTAGGATAGCATAAGCAAGTGTTGAAGAGACTCTTCTTTTCATGCATGGATCTATTGGTATAAGCTTCCATCAAAAAGTGACTCCTTCCTAGATGTTTCCCATGACATAAATATCATTTTTCCTTTCTTGTCCTACAGATTAGTTTTTCCTTCAAAGTTCCTCTTTTCTGGAGAAGTAAAATCTAGGAGAAGGAATGTTTAATTGTTAGAATCATTAAAGTATGCTTATTCATTAAGGCTACAGCTAGGGTAGGAGAGATAGAAGTGCCAACTTTAGCAGTATGTCTGCCAGCTTCTCTTTCTCTCTGAAGAAGGTATATAGGAATGAAAGTAAGTGGGATTATTCTGGGGAAAACCTTGAATCTTCTTTAATTCATGAAAGAATAAATTATTCATAATTAAGAGACTTTATTATCAGTAATACATTACTTGTGACATTTTTTATCAGTGTGTCTCACCTCTGAAGGTTGAGACTTTTTTGCTAAAAATGATAACCATCTTATTCCCATTCACTCTGGTTCATAACCCTCATAGTCTTCTGTGGCTTCTCATTCTTCCATGCCTTGCATAAATCATTGTCTAGTCTAGGCAGTTCTTATTCCTTTGCCTTGGGTTTAGTGTCTCTCCTTTCATTATCATTTCCATTGCCACGTCTTAATACAGATTTCTGTTATCTGTCATCTGGAAAATCATGAAGTGTCCAAGCCATGGTGTACTGGGAGCTGAGAGTATATGTATGGATATTTAAAAAAAAATTTTTCCCCCCACTTTGGTCATCAGATTCTGTGACCATTTCACTTCTCTGCTCAAAAAGCTACTAGTGGCATTCCTTCTGGGTTATCTAAAAGAGTCTAAGCAGCCTGGTTGAATATCAATATATCTTACAGTGAGATTGCTCTTATTCTGTTACGTAAAAGTTATGTTGCAATCTGAACATTTTAATAAAGGAAAGTAATATTAAAATTGGAATAAGTAAGTATTGTAAGTTACTGAACAAAATTCAAGATTCATTTCTGATTAGAAATAAAATGAACAAAAAACCCACAGTTTATGGAGAAGTAGAAATACCAGTATACTTAACTAATATATTAAGTGTGCCAATAAAATTTGTAAGCATCGGATTTGCTGAATTCATTACTACTAAATGAGCAGGAATCTAAGAATCAATAATTAGCATTTTAACACATTCCTGAGAATCCTGATCAATGAAATAAAATTAAAAACAGGAACAAGTACTTTAAAGAAATGATAGCTTTTATTATTTATAAATATTACAGATATAAGGAAACTTAAAATTATCATGACCTCTGATTAGTTATGTTTGAAATCTACCTTAAAATAATACTAATTGGGGCGCCTGGGTGGCTCAATGGTTTAAGCCTCTGCTTTCGGCTCGGGTCATGATCTCAGGGTCCTGGGATCGAGCCCCGCATTGGGCTCTCTGCTCAGTGGGGAGCCTGTTTCTCCCTCTCTCTCTGCCTGCCTCTCTGCCTACTTGTCACCTCTCTCTCTGTCAAATAAATAAATAAAATATTAAAAAATAATAATAATACTAATTACCTTAAAATCTACCTTAAATTTACCTTAAAATAATACTCTATTATCTTTTAAAAATATTTTGCTTAACAGTGGGATGCCTGGGTGGCTCGGTGGGTTAAGCCTCTGCCTTCAGCTCAGGTCATGATCCCAGGGTCCTGGGATCGAGCCCCGAATGGGGCTCTCTGCTCAGCAGGGAACCCGCTTCCCTTCCTCTCTCTGCCTGCCTTTCTGCCTACTTGTAATCTCTCTCTGTCAAATAGATAAATAAAATCTTAAAAAAAAAAAAAAAGAAAATATCAAAGAACAAAATGGAATGAAAACAACAGAGCTTGACATAGTGATTGTCTTTGGATAGTGGATTCTTAGCTTCTTTTATTCTTTTTACTAATTTGAAATTATAAATTTATTACTGTAAGATTACATTATTTTTATAGTTAGAATACATGAAACGAGTGCTAAATAAACAAATATGCCAAATTCAGTTAGAATTCTCTTCCCTCAAGAACCTTTCCTCGATTAACCCTCTGGCCTGGCATTGATCATTGCTTTATACCATGCCCCCATACTCATGTATTCAGTTTTTGCATGTTTCAAAAAAATCAATTTATGAGCATAATTTTGGTATTTCCACATATATGTAGTGTAGTCTCCACACTGAATTAAAAGCTTGAGAATATTAGGAGCCTCAAGTGTATGTCCTGTTGTATTTCTAGAATAATTTAGGTACTTTTCACAGATTGAATGTTAACTTACTGAACACCTGATGAACCATTGGAAATGTGGTGACATGTGACAAGAGCAATAAATATGAAATACAATCCAACATTCTCTACAGTTTTTATTGCCACTAAACCCTAGTTGTTGAATTTCAAAAATGTATATGCAAAAATGTTGAGTATTATACTTTTATAGTTGTATATTACCATTTCAAACCAAGCTTAACGTTTATCCAGGAATGCTGTCCATATAAAATTTTTAAGCTCTAATTTTCTGTCAATAGTATGTTACCATTATGTTCATATATGCCATAGTTCTTTCTGAGTTTCCATCAGAAATCAGCTGAAGTGTTTTGTTACAAAACTAGATAGCAAAGAAGAAATGGGTAACTGCTTCTAGTAGGTAGATGTCACTACCGCTGAATTGCCTATTAACACATATACACTGTTTCTTTGTGTCCCAGATGTTCAGGCATATGGGAATGAAAAAAATCAATGAATTGGAACCTCTTGATTCTGTTATTGTGGTGACAGTCTGTATTGCTCATTGATGATTGTTTTATCCTTGACAAAGTGGCAGCAATGTTACTTGCAGATGTAGCTACATTTAATTTCTTTTCTTTTTTTTTTTTAATATTTTATTTATTTATTTATCTGACAGACAGATATTACAAGTAGGCAGAGAGGCAGGTAGAGAGAGAGAGGAGGAAGCAGGCTCCCTGCCAAGCAGAGAGCCCGATGTGGGGCTCGATCCCAGGACCCTGGGATCATGACCTGAGCCGAAGGCAGAGGCTTTAACCCACTGAGCCACCCAGGCGCCCTAATTTCTTTTCTTAATTCCCCACACCACTCTATTTGTCATTCTGGATCAGAGGGAAAAAAAACAAAACAAAACATACCACTAACTGCATGTGCTCACTATACTTATTGATTAACTAAGGAATACTATTAGTACTTCTTATTGAAACCAGATGAGAAAAAATGATACATTAAATCCAGTCATTTAGCAAAGATCTTTACTCATTTCAGGGAATGGGGTTTTGAGCAAGAATTGTGAACAACTCTGGAGAAAGAATAAGATAATAGACCCCAATGTTAGTTATATTTTTCCAAAATCAAAGGAAAATGCAGATGTATAAATTGAAATAATATATATTTTTTTAATTTTAAAGATTTTCTTGTTTATTTGGGAGTGGGGATAGGGAGGAGAGTCTTTTTTTTTTTTTTTAAGATTTTATTTATTTATTTGAGAGACAGAGATCAGAGTAGGCAGAGAGACAGGAGGAGAGAGAGAGCCCTATGCAGGACTCCATCTCAAGACCCTGAGATCATGACCCAAGACAAAGGTAGAGGCTTAACCCACTGAACCACCCAGGTGCCCCAAGAGAGAGAGTCTTAAACTTTACTCCATGCTGAGCACATAGCCCCTTTCTGGGGTGAGTCTCATAATCCTGAGATCATGACTTGAGCCAAAACCAAGAGTTGGACGCTTAACTGAGTATGCCACCCAGGCGCCCCTCACACAGTATTTTAAGATCAGGCAAAAGTGGATGTGGTTTTGTGAGTCATTTACAGATTGATGCGAATGTGAACAATGACCCAGAAAACCAGACAGGAAGAAAATAAGCTGGTGAATAATGGTTGCAGTACTAATAAAATAATGGGATTAGCAGCCAGCTCAGTTGGAAGAAGTAGAAAAACAGTGATACTGCATCTAATGTTTGAGTGGCAATATGAAGGCTAATGTTGGAATATAGTTTAAAAAAAGAAGAAATGAGTGAAAGTAAAGAATAAAAAGACAAGTGAATTTGTCTAATTCATTTTTGTGAACATTTATATATATATATATATATATGAAAAATATATATATAAAAAAAAATATATATATATATATATATAAACACTTGTGCCCAAGGCCATTCTAAATATCATTGCTATTAATTCTTTGGCTCTAGGCTATTTTTCTACAGGCAAATTTTTGTTCAAATATGTGATTCAATATAAATACTCTTTCCTTCCAAAAATGTTTATCATAGTCCAAAGGTTGAAATTTGAGATACCTTTCAAAAATAAACATTTGAAAAGAGCAGAAAATCTAGAATGCTTAAATGGATTACATTAGTAGAGGCAAATTCAAATAACAAAATGGAAAAGAGTGCAAATGGAGAATCACAGAGAGGAACATTTAATTTTAATACTGAGGAAAAACTTAACATGGGTTTTTTTTCCAGTTGTACAGTAGTTTAATAAACGTAGCAACTTTTTTTTTCCAATCGTGATAAAATCTCTTTCATTTAGTTGTAATGCCAGGAGAAGGATTAGTATTCTGTAGAAATTGTGATAAAGTGTTTATTTGGTTCTGTTTGCACTTGACATGCATTTTTTCAATACATGTATTTTGACGAGATTTGTATGTCTAATATAAGGTTTGGCTGCTGACCTTACAGCAGTTTTTACCAACATGTACACTGGCAGAAAATAATTATCTTCTGTTGTCTGGGGTGAGCACCGACATGTGTTTATGCAAATTAAGGAATTGGGGCATTTACATGTTCAGTTCAGCTTAGTGAACATTTAATGACGATGTGCTAATCTTGGGGAGGATGACAATAGGGGTGGAGGAGAGAGATAGAGATTTAAGTTTGGGTAGCCATACTGCTAATTTTGTAAGGGTTGACAATACATATAAGAGAAATACATAGAAATCACTGAGATGCAAGGTAGATGTCTATAAATGCAATAGTATATCCTAATCAATTCCTATTTATATAGTTAGTCCTCTGAATAGATGAATTAAAAAAAAAAGGTATATTCTGGTTGGGATGGGAGATATCATTTAGAAAGATTTCTTGAAAAATTGCATTAATTTTGATTGCTTTTAGGAAGAAAAAGGTTGTTCTAGGAAGAAGAGATGAAGCAAGACATAGAATAATTTTCCTTTTGCACAGTATCTGAGAGTCCAACAGTTTCATTAGCCGAAACTACTTTTAATTTCCTTGGATCCTTGAGGTCATCTGGGAGGGTGGTGGTGGTAAGTAAGGCTGCTGATGAAGGCTTTCGTCTTCCCATTTGAAATAGGAAATATATTAACTCCAGGTCAGCTTTTCCAAGAATAGAATCTTGCTTCTTCTGGCTTCTTTCTGCTCTAGGCAGACATTTATGTACTAGACTACCTTCATTACTAAGCCAGTCCCTACCAAAGGCTAGAAGCATTTGAGAAGACTGAAGCATGCTTGAGGCAGTTCTAGAATTAGGATTGCTGCTTTATGTCCAATATCAAGGTACTCGATAAGTCATAGATTTCTCATGAACTAAATCCAGTGGGTTTTCCTACTAGTTATGATTATTATTTTGTCTTGATTACGTATTAACGTAATTCCTTATGTTATTAACGTAATTCCTCGTAGTTCCTCTGCTGGATCTACATTACTGTTCCAAATGTTTTTACTTGATACGCTGATAATTGCCTAGTACTTTCTGGTTTCACATTCAGTAACTGGAGTCTGTTTTAAAATAAAATGATCACTCACATGAGCATCCTTGTTTATTTCCACCTATCAAGTAAATGTTTCAGTATTAACATCAGTTCCATTCAAGCTTGAATGTGTTTTGATTTAGGTGACAGATCTCTAACTAAGTGTAATTCACCTTTCCCCAGGCTGGCCCAGTGTTATCTTCTTTTTCTTACACCATCAACAGTTACCAAGACACCAGCTTTCCTTGAGGCTCAAACTGTTCTAAGTATCATAATTGAGGACTCTGTAAGCTATATCTTCTTGCCCTTTTCATAATACTTTTCACTATGGAAAAAATACATTATAAACATTATTCCTATTCTAAGAAGCTCAGCTGTGTCTTTGTAACAAAAATGAAGTGGAAACTTGCCAAATGCTACGATAGAGAAAGAAGGTAAAAATCATTGCTCTGAATTATTCATAAAATCACAAAATTTAGGGAAAAACACTAAACAAGGAAGCATTACTCAATGGCCTGAAACAGAGAAATTTTCTTTAGTTTCTCATGTAATTTGAAATGTCTTGCAATTCATACTCTCACTGTTAAAAACATATGGATGATTCTCTTTTAGTGAAAAGCACCCAATAGAATTGTTAGACAAATAAGATGAGCTTTTCTCCTCTTTCCATCTCTAAAAGCCATTTTCCCACCAATATGTCTATAAATGTATGTTTTAAAAGATCTAATCTCTCTATGATGTCATTTTCCCCCAAACTACTGGAATATATATTTATTCCTCTAGAATTATTTAGCTCTCAGGTGCTGAGTTACTATTTCCCTGGAGTTGCATTGCCCAAAGTAATGTGGACATTTTTCTCATTTTAACTTTCACCTCATATGGTCCCTTGGTTTGTAACATTTTGCAGCTGTTTTTATTTCTTTTCATCTCTGTGGAAATTCTTTGCAAAGTCAGGAGAAAAAGTGTTGATTTTTTTTCCTTATTCAAAAATTATGGTGGATGAAAACAAAATTTGATTAGGCAACTCCATTGCACACTGTCCTAACCTTTTACTGAGATGAACATGAGGGCACCGAAAAGGTGAGAATTCAGGCCACTGAAAATTTAGAATGTAGGTCAACATTATGCTCAGTTCGAGGAAAGCATCAATAACTCAGTGAATTTGTGGTGACTGTGAAAAGTAACAATTAGAAGCAAAAATGCCATGCCCTCTCTTTATGACAAAAGATATCTTGAAAATAAGCAGAAAAACCCTTTATATTTCCCTTATAATTGTTTCCTGACAAAATAGAAGGACCTATGCCAGTAGGAAAACTATATAGATGTATCTGTATTCTTCCTGGTGTTGACACAGAGGGAAATTTGCCCTCTTTACCATTCCTACAACCTCCATATTATCATATAAGTAATAACAAAACTTTTGTAGATACTGATAACATAGTACACTGGAATGGACTGCTAACTCCCTAACCAGGATCCAGATCTAAGATGTCACACAAGTGAAGGGACCATGTTTGCACAGAGAAGTGAATGTGGAAACAGTGAGGAAGACTTTGAGCTCTGATGTCTAGAAGAAATGTCAGTTAGAGGCTGATGACCTCTTATCATCTGTACTATTTCTCACCTAAGAGGTAGAAACACCTAACTGGTCTCTCTGCTTCTAGCTTTGCACTACAGTTTCTACTTGGTAGAGTAGGTAGAGAGATCTTGTTAAAAAGAAAGCAGATAATTTCATTTTTCTGCTAAAAACACTCTTCTCTTATCAATGGCTTCCTAGCCTATCCAGATTAAAATTCAGAGTTCTTGCAAGCTTACAAACCCATACAGGATCCTGTCCCTCAACTGCATCTCTGAAAAAATCTTCAACCTCCCCATCGCTCACCCTGTCAGTCACACCAGTGTCCTTGCTGTTGTTTTGAAACAAGTGAAGCATGATTCCAGTTCAGGGTCTTTATCCTTACCGTTTTCTCTGCATGCCTTGCTGGATGCCTTGGGCGTTCCACATGGCTTACCTCCTTACTCCCCTCAAGTTCTTTGCTTGTATACCAATTTCACACAGAAATATTTACTCACTAAAATTGCACACACATCCTTAATTTCCTCTCTTTCTCCTAACATCCTTGCAGCATTTGTCACTATTATTTACTACTTCATCTTTTCCCACAAAAATATAAGCTCAATATGGACAGAATTCTTTTTTATTGTGGTAAGAAACATAGCATGAAATCTACCCTCTTAAAAATTATTTAAGTGTTCCTAACAGTATTGTCAACTATACACATGTTATTGTACAGCAGATCTCTAGAACTTATTTATCTTCTTAACTGACACTCTGTACCCATTGAACATTTCTCTCTCCTGCCAGGCCCTGGCATACAACATTTTACTTTTGTGTCTATGAGTTTGACTAATTTAGATACCTTATGTAAGTTGAATCATGTAGCATGTGAAAAGATTTCCTTTTCTAAGTCTGGATAATATTCCATTGTATGAATATAATACATTTTCTTTATCCATTTATCTGTTTATGGACATTGTGGTTATTTCTATCTCTTGACTATTGTAATAATGCTGCAGTGAGCATGGGAGTGCAGTTCTGTTTGGCTAGAGTTTTCAGTACTTTGGATAAATACTCAGAAGTAGGATTGTTGGTTCACACCTTAGTTCTACTTTTAATTTTTTTTAGGAACCTCCATACTGTTTTCTGTAGCTGCTGTGCCATTTTACATGCCCACCAACAGTGCACAAGGGTTCTATTCTCCACATTCTTTCTTTTTTTTTTCTTTTCTTTTCTTTTATTTATTTGACAGAGAGAAATCACAACTAGGCAGAGAGGCAGGCAGAGAGAGAGGAGGAAGCAGGCTCCCTGCAGAGCAGAAAGCCCCATGTGGGGCTCGATCCCAGGACCCTGGGATCATGACCTGAGCCGAAGGCAGAGGCTTTAACCCGCTGAGCCACCTAGGCGTCCCCACATTCTTTCTTAACATTTGTTGTTTTCTGATTTTTTTTGGTAGTGCCCATCCAGACAGGTGTGATATAAAAATCACATTGTGGTTTTGGTTTGCATTTCCCTGATGATTAGTGATGGTGAGCATTTTTTCATATATCTGTGGCTATTTGTATGACTTTGGGGAAATGATTATTCAAGTCTTTCTCATGTTTAATTTGGTTATGTATGTATACATGCTTGCATGTATGTATGTATATATATATGTATTTTAGAAATTGAGTTTGTAGTTCCTATATACTTTGAATATTCACCCCTTATCATATATGTGGGTTGCAAATATTTTCTAATTTTCCTTAGGTTGCCTTTTTACATGGTTGATTGTTTTCTTTATTGCACAGTAGCCTTTTATTTTGATGTGGTTCTTTCGTCTGTTTTTGTTTCGTTGCCTGTGCATTCATGTTATATCCAAGAAATCTTTGCCATGACCAATGCTATGAAGATTTTTGCTTGTTTTCTTCTAGAAGTTTTATAGTTTCGGGTCCTATGTTTAAGTCGTTATTCCATTTTAAATTGATTTTTATGTATCATATAAGGGTTCAGTTTTAATCTTTTGCATTTGGATGTAGTTTCCCAATGCTATTTGTTGAAAAAAATAATATCCTTTGTCCATTGTGTAGTCTTGGCACCCTTGTGAAGATCAGTTGACCATATATGAGTGGGCTTATTTCTGGACTCTGTTCAGTTCCATTGGTATTTGTATATAGGTATCGATATTGATATATCTGTCTTGATGTAACCATCCTACTTCTTTACTATAGCTTTGTGGTATGCTTTCAAGTCAGGAAGTATGAGCCTTCTTTTTCAGCAATATTTTGGGGTTCTTTGTGGTTCAATATAAATTTTAGGATTGAGTTTTTCTATTTCTGCAAAAAATGTCTTTGGAATTTTGACAGGGATTGTATTGAATCTGTGGATCACGTTGGATAGTATAGATATTTGAACAGTAGTAAGTCTTCGAATCTATGAATGTGGCACCATTCCAATTATTTGTGTCAACTTTAATTTTATTTAGCAATGTTTTATGGTTTCCACTGTACAAGTCTTTCACCTCCTTGGTTAAGTTTATTCCTAAGTATTTTGTTCTTTTTGATACTATTGTAAATGATATTGTTTTCTTATCTTCTTTTCAGATTGTTTATTGTTAGTGTATAGATGTGTAACTGATTTTAATATTGTTGATTTTGTATCCTGTGACTTTGCTAAAAGTGTTTATTTTAGCAGGTGTGTGTATGTGTGTGTGTGTGTTTAATCTTAAGATTTTCTACATGTAAGATCACATCACCTGCAAATAAAGATACTATAAAACTATAAAAGTAAAAAATATACCTCTTCTTTTCTGATTTGGATGCATTTTATTTCTTTCTCTTGCCTACTTTTTTTTTTTTCCTCTTATCAAGGACTTCCATCTGTTTTAATGTCTTATCTTTCATTTCTCATTTCATCTAGTTGAGTCTGTTCTCTATTTTGTTCTTAGTCCATTTGGAAGTTTGTTAATTTTGTTGGTCAAAAAATAGGAAAACCTGCTTTTTGCTTCTTTTTTTTCTGTTTTGTATATAATTTATTTCTTCTCTAATCATTATTTCTTTTTGCTAACTTTGGGCTTAGTTTGTTATTTATATTTTAGCTAGTTGAGGTGTAAATTTAGATTGCTTATTTGTAAGAGATCTTTTTTCTTTCTAATGTAGGTGTTTATCACTATCAATTTCTCTGTTAGTACTGTTTTGGCTGCATCCCTTATGTTTTTGTATATTGTTTATTTTTCTGAATATATTTTTAATTTCCCTTTTAATTTCTTCTTTGGCTCATTGATTGTTCAAGATTTTGTGCTTTATTTTTCACATATTTGTGCATTTTCTAGTTTTTATGCTGCTGGTGATTTCTAATTTCTTTCCATTGTTGTCAGAGATATTAGTTGTTATAATTTCAGTCATCTTTTATTTGTTAAGACTAGTCTTGTAATTTAGCATGTGATCTGTCCTGGAGGATGTTTCCTGGACACTGGAAAGAATATGTGTCCTGCAGTTGTTATGTGAAATGTTTTATATTTATCTATTAAGTCTCTTTGGTCTATAGTGTTGTTTATCTCCTCTGTTTCCTTATCATTCTTTTGCCTAGATGTTCTATATATTCTGAAAGTGGTATATTGAAATCTCTTACTATTGCTATGTCGCTGTCCATTTCCTTTCAGTTTGTTAAATTTGATTCATATATTTGGGTGTTCTGCTATTGTATGCATATATATTTATATTTTTTATTTTCCTGATTAATTGACTTTAATCATTATGGAGTGTTATTCCTTGTCTCTTGTGATAGTTCTTGCCCTAAAGTCTTCTTTTGTCTGTTATAAGTATGTCTACCGTGCTCTGTTTTGGTTACCATTTTCACAGAATTCTTTTTCCATCCTTTTTCTTTGAGCCTATGTGAGTCTTTAAATCTATAATGGGTTCCTTGTAGACAGTGTGTAATTAGATCTTGTTTTGTTTTGTTTCATTCACCATTCTTTGTATTTTAATTGGAGAGTTATTATCATTTACTTTTAAAGAATTCCTGATAAAGACTTACTTCTGCTATTCTGTTAAATGTTTTCTATCTTGAGACTTTTTTTTTTTTTGCAGTGACATGCTTTGATTTCTTATTTTCTTTTGTGTATTTTCTAGTTTTTTAAATTCTTAACATGCAGTTTGTGGAAAACATCTTAGTGTTAGAAAAATCTGTTTTAAGCGGATAACTTTAATTGCATACAAAATTCTATTCCTTTGCCTCTCCCCTTTCTACAAACTTTGTTATTGATGCTACAAATTACATCTTTTTATATTGTGAATCCATTAACAAATCTTTGTAGTTATAGTTATATTTTTGTCTTTTAATTTTTATAACAGAATGAGAAGTGATTTATGTCACATGTTGCTTTATTAAAGCATTCTATGCATGTGTGTATCTATATATTTTGCCTTTATTATGAGCTTTATACTTTCACATGATTTTGTGTTGATGTCAGGTGTCCTCCTTTTTCCACTTGGTTTTCCCTTTAGCATTTCTTGTAAGGCTGTTCTAGTGGTGATTAACTCCTTCAACTTTTTTTTTTCTTTTTTTTCTTTTCAATATTTTAAAATTTATTTGACAGACAGAGATCACAAGTAGGCAGAGAGGCAGAGAGAGAGAGAGGGAGAAGCTGGCTCCCTGCTGAGCAGAGAGCCCGATGTGGGGCTCGATCCCAGGACCCTGAGATCATGACCTGAGCCGAAGGCAGAGGCTTTAACCCACTGAGTGACCCAGGTGCCCCCAACTTTTGTTTTTCTTGGAAAGTTTTTATTTCTCCCTTACATTTGAAGGGAAGGTTTTGCTTGACATAGTATTCTTGACAGTTTCTTTTTTCTTCATCTCTTTGAATTTATTACTCAGCTTGCACTGGATAGCAAGGTTTCTGCTGAGAAATCTGCTGTCTTATAGAGGATAACTGGCAAGTCACTTTTCTTCTGCTGCTTTGAAAATTCTCTTTTTTTTGACTTTTGACAATTAGAATATAATGTATCTTCATTTGGACTTCTTTGGTTTCTTTTTGATTGGAGTGTGTTGGGCTTCCTTAATCTTGATGTCCATTTCCTTCCCCAGATTTAAGTCTTCACCATTATTTCTTCAAATAAACTTTATATCCCTATCATTCTTCATCTTATGGGAACACCATTATGTATTTATTGTTCCTTTTGATAATGTCCTCTAATCCCTACTTGTTCTTCATTATTTTGCATTCTGTTTTATTTTTGCTCCTCTGACTGTATCATTTCATATGATCTGTATTTGAGTTCACTGATTCTTTCTTCTACTTAATCACATTTGATATTGAACCCTTCTAATGCATTTTTCTTCAGCTTCGAAATGTTTCTTTTTTATATTTTGTACCTCTTTATTGATATTTTTATTTTCTTCATGCATCATTTTCCTGAGTTCATTCAGCACCTTTGTGACAGTTATTTTGAATTCCTTGTTAGGTAATTCTTTTATTTTGAATTCTTTGTTAGGTAATTCTTTTATTAGGTAATCCTAATAATTAAGTAATCCTGAATTTCCTTAGGGTTGATTTTTGGACATTCATTTCATCCTTTTATTGATGCATGTATCTCTGTTTCTTCAAATTCTTTATAATTTTGTTTTGGGATCAAAGCATTTTTAAAACTGCTACTTCTTCCAGTCTTTAGAGACTGGCTTTGTGCAGGGAAAGGTCTTCACCAGTTTGGCTAGAGATTCTGGGGACCTCTCAGACCTTTTCTGGGGAAGCAGTTTCTCTGGTTTATACATTTTAATTCCAGATTAAGGGATCTGCCAGTTCCTTTTGTCAGGCGCTCTTAATCTTTTGCACCCTCTGGTGTCTGTTTCTAGTATTGCAAGTTTTTCAGAGCTGCCCTGAATTTGTCACTTCTCTTATTCTCAGTGGTCCCCTGGGCTCTTAGAGTATGCTGTGCCCCACCAGTAGTCCCAATTCAGGTGAAATAGAAACCAGTTCCCTGGGCAGCTCCCACAAAAGTCTGAATGTTGGATGCATGCTCCTCTCTTGGCTTTAATCTTCGTGGGGATAGGCTGCTGAGCTGTATCAGCCTCTGTTTGCTGATAAGACCTAGAATACTCTAAAGGCTTGGCAGCCACTCAAAACAAGAGAGCTAAATGGCTTGCTACTGCTTTAAAGTGTCCACAATACATTAAATTGTATTTCTTATAATTCTTATTCCAGAGGATAAGAAATACAATTTAATGTATTGTGGACACTTTAAAGCAGTAGCAAGCCATTTAGCTCTCTTGTTTTGAGTGGCTGCCAAGCCTTTAGAGTATTCTAGGTCTTATCAGTGCTCTGAGATAGACAAGACAGAAACCAGTCTCATGGGTAGCTCCTGGAAAAGGTGGAACATTGGACACATACATATAACACACACAGACACAAACGTCTTTTCCATCCCTGTAAGAATCTAGTACTTGGGAATTTTCTTCTACTCATTCCATACTGAGTCAAGGGAAAAAACTATAGTAAGTGAATGGTCTAAACCATTGCCTTTGTTTTCAGTGGTCCCCCACTTTATACTTTTTCCTGTCAGCCTTTAGATACAGGCAAGACAGAAACTAGTCTCTTGGGTAATCCCTCCAAAAAGTCAGACTGTTGGATGTATGATTGTATTTCTCTTTTTCCCTTGAAAGAGAAGCCAGGAGCTAGGAGTTTCCTTTCAATTGTATTGTGCTATGTTCTGGGGAAGGACTATGTGTAATGGGTGTGATAATTTTTCTTACCAGCTTTGATGCACCTAGTTTAGAACTTGCATGGGTTGCTGGTGCATCTTTTTTTTTTTTTTTTTTAAAGATTTTATTTATTTAACAGGCAGAGATCACAAGTAGGCAGAGAAGCAGGCAGAGAGAGAGGAGGAAGCAGGCTCCCTGCGGAGCAGAGAGCCCGATGCGGGGCTCGATCCCAGGACCCTGAGATCATGACCTGAGCCGAAGGCAGCGGCTTAATCCACTGAGCCACCCAGGTGCCCCTTGCTGGTGCATCTTAACTGATTTCTGTATTTTTTTTAAAAATTATTATGTTCAGTTAGCCAACATATAGAACATCATTAGTTTTTGATGTAGTGTTCAACAATTCATTAGTTGTGTATAACACCCAATGTACATCACAACACGTGCCTTCCTTAATACCCATCACTCAGTTAGCCCATTCTCCCACCCCCTCCCTTCTGTAACCCTCAGTTTGTTCCCCAAAGTCCAGAGTCTCTCATGGTTTATCTCCCTCTCTGATTTCTTCCCATTCAGTTTTCTCTCCCATCCCCCATGGTCCTCTGCGCTATTCCACATATGAGTGAACCCCTATGATAATTGTCTTTCTCTGCTTGAGTTAATTAGCATAATCCCATCCCAGTTCCATCCATGTCGATGCAGATGGTATACATTCATTGTTTTTGATGGCTGAGTAATAATCCATCATCTGTTTATATGAACCACATCTTCTTTATCCATTCATCTGTTGAAGGACATCTCGGCTCCTTCCACCATTTGTCTATTTCTGGATTTTTCATAAAGGAAATTGGTCTGTGTTGCTGTTGAATCAGTGTCTCTGTGGGGGAAAAGGTGTGGGTTCTTTTGTTCCTCCATCTTGCTGATGTCTGGATAGGAATTTTAAACCTGGCCCTTCTCCACTCATGGTTTGGAGAATAGACCCTAATAGATAGAGACACCCATGAAATAGTTGTTGGGAAATTATTATTTGTCATTGAATTCCAAACATTAAAAATCTTCATTATGGGAAATAATTTTTTGATCACTAGTGAAAGATGTTGAAGTACCATTTAATTACTTTGAAAAGGGAGGCAATCAAGCATTTACCTTGATTTTTCTGTTCAAGCTGTATTTTGGGATAACCAATAAATATCAGGGAGAAAATTTTTTAAGAATGTTACCAGCTAATAAATGAAGGCTATATGAGACAAATTATCACCTTTATATAATATTTAGTAAAATAATTGTTTAAGCCAGGTTTCACAATGAAAGCTAAAATCATTAGGTCAAAATTTGATGGAGAACTTTATTGTGGTGAAATTTAGCTGACAGTTTCTTATCTGAAATAGACTTTTGAAACTTTAGGACCCCTTTGAATTTAAAAGGGATTTTAGTCTAATTTTTTGAGTCTATTTCTGTTCTTTTACTTTCTTGTAAATAAAGATATATCAACTATTAACTAATAGGTTTTATGTCATTTGGTGAGAGAGGTATATTTTGTATATTTTGCTAAAATATAAAACATATCTCAGTATATTTTGCCTTTTGTATGAAGATCTTTTCTACACTTTCTTTTTTTTAAAGGTTTTATTTATTTATTTGACAGATAGAGATCACAAGTAGGGAGAGAGGCAGGCAGAGAGAGAGAGAGAGAGGAGGAACCAGGCTCCCTGCCAAGCAGAGAGCCCGATGCGGGGCTCGATCCCAGGACCCTGGGATCATGACCTGAGCGAAAGGCAGAGGCTTTAACCCACTGAGCCACCCAGGCGCCCCTCTTTTCTACGCTTTCAAAAGAAAACTTATTTCAGATAATCTCTAGGTCCAACCTTCAATTTTCACTTTGAACAACCTTCTTTACCATTTGTTTTATCAGCGTTTGGTTTATTTTTAACTTAAAATAGATTGAAATTCAACAGTCAATGAGTTAACTCAGGAAGTGTGTTTATCCAGAAATAAGAAAAATTCTTGGATGAATGTAAGTTGCGCTTTGTTTTAGAACGCTTATTTATAAATTCTAAAATAAAGTTTGGGCAATTTTCTTGATTCCTGAATAATTTTACAAAAATAAGCAACATTTTTAGATCATGAATAACTGGAGAAAGCTTTTTAAAAATGTTAGCAATTCTATTTAAGTAAAGAGAATCTGCCAAAATTACTACATTCTTTATATGACAACATTTTACAGTAAAGTTACTTAGTGCTTTTCATTTGCAACATTTAAAAATATCTATATTGGTTAATTATCTTATATGCCAACAGAATGGGTAAGGCAGTGCAGTATCAAGTAAACATGATAATTCAATATTTATTTTCATATTTTATAGCAATAAGCTTTTAAAAATCCTTTTAAATTTTATCAGACTACTCATTAGAACAGTTAAAACATCTCTATTTACATTTCCATGATAATAAATCTTTTTGTGATGATAAGATGGGCAAAAATCTCTTTCTCATATGTTGTGATTTTAATAGCTTAAGGTTCTCTGCCTCTGTTCTGTGGTGAATTTTCATTCTTCTTTTGAGCCTCATTCTAGTGACTGTTGAACATTCAGTTTCCACCTACCTTTGTGCAATGCAGGGTCCATATTAACCTTCCTGCCTTAACAGTTTCTACCTTCCTCAGGAGTCTAGAGCTCTTATAAGAACAAAACAGTCATATGTTTTTTAAACTAATGAAGAATTTTCAGCCCATTTCTGGTGTAGAGATTAAAAATGTAGGTTATGGGATGCCTGGGTGGCTCAGTTGGTTAAGCAGCTGCCTTTGGCTCAGGTCATGTCCCAGCATTCTGGGATCAAGTCCCAAATCCGGCTCCTTGCTCTGCAGGGAGCCTGCTTCTCTATCTGCCTCTGCCTGCCACTCTGTCTGCCTGTGCTTTCTCCTGCTCTCTCTCTCTCTCTCTGACAAATAAATAAATAAAATCTTAAAAAAAAATGTAGGTTATGTGTAAGGTAAAGATTCCAGTTAGAGGACAGACATTTGAACATGAATGTTCCAGGATACAACTGCTGTGTGAAGTTGAATCTGGTTATGGGCCACATTAATTATACCTATTTGTTGTGAAGAGGCAGAGTAATAGGTCATAGATTCCTGAAAGGAAATCAGACCTAAAACATGGTGTGATGAAGTGTAAGGACTAAGCAAGAGATTTTTTGGAAGACATAGACTTATCTATAACAAGTATCACTTGAAGTAGTAAAATCACATATTTTACTTATTTAGAAAACATTCAAGGAAGAAGTTTACTAAATTTATATGTATATACTTTTTGTGTAAATCATATACAAGTGCCTGATTAATATACACATTCTTTAAGTTCTAAAATGGAATTACATTCGCTTAAGAGAGAAGCTTCTAGTTAGTTTCTCTGACCTGTATCCCTTTCAATCCATCATTGATTCTGGACAGAAGAACTTTGAGATTGTTCCCAGAGGAGGGAGAAGTGCTTTCAGTTGAGAAGCCAAAACAAAGAGAGTATAAGATTTGTTTAAAAAAACATACTACATGTCCACATTCCTGAAATTTACCTTGTCAATATTATCGTAACAAATAATCTGGAATAGTTTGTCAGGCAGATTTGATTGCAGTATAATATATAATAAACAAGTGTAACTAAAAAATGTTACTTTAATCATTGCATGTTTTTATCAGAAATCAACAATTCTCAATTTTCTCCTCTTTATGTTTAAATTCATCTTCATTGCTTTGATCTTTCTCTAGTCCCTGGTTCCATAGCGCTTACATGAATTTTTTGGGTTGTTGTTTAAGTTTCCAACTTTACTCTCAAGCACACTGATGGGTATTTTTCCCTCTTTCCCATGCATTCTCTTTATGTCAAACCCCATGACTTCTCTCTTGTGTTCAGTAAAGATGCAGAGTATAAAATTAATATACAGAAATATGTTGTTTCTGTACACAAATAAGCAGAAAGAGAAATTAAGAAAACAATCCTATTTACAATTGTATCAAAAAGAATAAAATACCTAGAAGTAAATTTAATCAAGGAGGTGGAAGATCTGTGTTCTGTAAACTATAAGACACTGATGAAAGTACTTGAAGATGATGCAAACAAATTGCAAGATGTACCATGTTCATGAATTAGAATAATTAATATTATTAAAATGTCCATACTATCCAAAGCAATCTACAGAGTCAGTGCCTTCTTCTCAGAATACCAATAGCATTTTTCACAGGAGAAAAAAAAATAATCCTAGACCTAAGACCTTACGAAAGACCCTGAATGGTCAAAGCAATCTTGAAAAAGAAGAACAAAGCTGGAGGTATCATACTCACAGATTTCAAACTGAACTATAAAGTTATAGTAATCAAATCAGTGTGGTACTGGCACAAATATAGACATATAGGTCCATGGAACAGAACAGAGAGCCCAGAATTAACTCTACAGTTCTATGGTCAATTTATGACAAAGGAACAAGATATACAAAGGAGAAAAAGACTCATTTATTGAAGTATCTTCAGTAAATGGTGTTGGGAAAATTGCACAGCTACATGCAAAATAATGGAACTGGACTGCTTTTTACACCCTACACAAAAATAAACTCAAAGTGGGTTAAAGACCTAAAAGAACTGAAATCACAAAACTAAAAGAAAATGTAGGCAGCGAGTGCTTAGATATTGGTCTTAGCAATAATATTTTTTGACTTGTTCTCTTAGGAAAGAGTAGCAAAACCAAAAGTGAACAATTGAGACTACTTTAAAAAAACTTTTGCACAGTGAAGAAAACCATCAACAAAATGAGAATGACACCTACTGAATGGGAGAAGGCATTTGCAAGTGATATTTGCATTAATATGAAAATTACATGAACGCATAGAACTGGACTCCAGAAAACAAAATTTTGAGTAAAAAATCGCCAGAGAGGGCACCTGGGTGGCTCAGTGGGTTAAGCCTCTGCCTTCGGCTCGGGTCATGACCTTAGGATCCTGGGATTGAACCATGGATCAGGCTCTCTGGTCAGCAGGGGTCCTGCTTCCCACCCCTGACTTCCCAGCCCCCGCCTACCTCTCTGCCTACTTGTGATCCCTGTCTGTCAAATAAATAAATAAAATCTTAAAAAAAAAAAAAAGCCAGAGAACCTGAATGGACACTTTTTAAAAGAAGGCATATAGATGGCCAGTAAACACATGAAAAAATGCTCAACATCACTAACCATTAGGGAAATGCATATGAAAACCACAATGAGTATCACTTCAAACCTGTCAGAATGGCTAGTATCAAAAAGAGAGGAAATAGCATGCTGGTGAGGATGTGGAAAAATGGGAAACCTCATGCACTGTTGGTGGGAATATAAATTGGTAAATCCACTATTGAAAATAGCAGGGAGTTTCCTCAAAGTTAAAAATAGAAGTACCATATAATTCAGTAGTTGTACTTTTTTCTGGGCATTTACCTGAAGTAATGAGTATACTAAAATGAGAAACACCTGCAATTTTATGTTTATTATGGCATTATTTGCAATAGCTATTATGAAAAATCAAAATAAGTATCCATCAGTAGATGAATGGATAAAGATGACATTATACACATACACACAGAGGAATATTATTCAGCTTAAAAGAATGTAATCTTCCAATTTTTAACAACATGGGTGGACCTACAGGGTATTATGCTAAGTGGAATAAGTCAGAAACAAAACAAATGAACAGAGTAAAGCAAACAATTTTAAGTCCAGGGAGCAAACTGGTGGTTGCTGATGAGCAGATGGTGTGGGGAGATATGGGCAAGATTGGTGAAAGAGATTAAGAGTTTTGAACTTTATAAAGTAAATAATTCATGCAGATATAAAGTACAGCATAGGGAATATAGATAATAATATTATAGTAACTTTGTATGGTGACAGATGGTAACTACACTTATGGTGAGCATTTTATAATGTATATAATTATTGAATCAGTGTATTATACACCTGAAACTAATAATATATGTGAACTATATTTCAATTGCAATAAAAGATAACACACTCACGCAATAAGAAAAAAAAAGACAATGCATTAACAAAAATTTAGTAGAATTATCAATAATAAAAATGTTATTGCAAAATATATAACTTACCAGTTGATTTTTTTTTTTTTAAAGATTTTATTTATTTATTTGACAGAGAGAGAGATTACAAGTAGGCAGAGAGGCAGACAGAGAGAGAGGAGGAAGCAGGCTCCCTGCGGAGCAGAGAGCCCGATGTGGGGCTCGATCCCAGGACCCTGAGATCATGACCTGAGCCGAAGGCAGCGGCTTAATCCACTGAGCCACCCAGGCGCCCCATACCAGTTGATTTTGAAGATAAAGTCAACTGCATTTCCTGGAAAAGTGAGTAAAAATAAGATACTATTAAATTGGGAAAGAAAAGTTTAGTGAAACAATGTATCAGTCCAGTGGGGCTAGCAGCTAAAATAGTGAAAAAAATCTATAATAAATGGCAGAACAATATAGTGGAGTGTGATATACATGAATAATTTTTTTTAAGATTTATTTATTTGTTTATTTGACAGAGAGAGAGCACGAGTAAGCAGAGAGGCAGGCAGAGAGAGAGGAGGAAGCAGGCTCCCTGCTGAGCAGAGAGCCCGATTTGGGGCTGGATTCCAGGACCCTGAGATCATGACCTGAGCTGAAGGCAGCAGCTTAACTCACTGAGCCACCCAGGTGCCCCCTACATGAATAATTTTTAAAAAGGGGTGAGAATTAAAGTTCATGAGCTTTCAAATTGAATGTATTCACCAGAGTTCAATCTAGTAGATGAAAATAGACCTATGCCAACACCAAGAAAAATAATGAAGAAAACTGCACACTGAGATTTAAAAAAAAAAAAAAATTCTAGCTTTCTGAGAAGCAAAACACAAATAGGTCATTAGAAGATAAAAAATCTAAGTCTTATAAATTGTAAGAGAAAATTATTTCTAGTGTAGGATGATATACCTAGTGAAATTTTCAGTCATATAAGAGAAATTAATAAAAAGCTTTTTAACATGTAAGGTTTTAAAATGATACTTTCAATGCATAGTATCTCAGAAAGTTACTGAAGGGGGTGCCTGGGTGGCTCAGTCATTGGGTGTCTGCCTTGGGCCAGGTCATGATCCCAGGGTCTTGAGATTGAGCCTTGCATTGGACTCTCTGCTCAGCAGGGAGTCTACTCCTCCCTCTCTTGCTCCCTCTCTTGCTCCCTCTCCTGTGTTCGGTCTCCTGCTGTGTCTTTCTTTGTCAAAAAAAAAAGTTACTGAAGAGTGTTCCACTAAAGTAGATAGTAAATGAGAAAAGAGAAGGGCATAAGACATAGGAATCTGTATGTATATAAGGAAGAGAGCATGTGTAAATGCTGATCACTATAAATCAAAACTGAAGAAAAATTATTCAAAATTAAACTGATAAAACACCTAATGCTTCTGAGTGTATTGATTGATTCATTAGACAATTAGAGTTTGGAGCTAATTTTTTGAAATACATCTATATATACATATATACACATATATATGTGAGTGTGTATACATTTATTTATTTATTTATTTATTTATTTATTTATTTATTTTCCCCTCTCACCTGTTTAGCTTAATTGCTTTCCATTACTTTGTCCTCCAGGTTGCTGATCCATTCTTCTGCTTCCTTTAGTCTACTATTCATTCCCTCTCGTGTATTTTTAATTTCATTTATTGACTTCTACAATTCTGATAGGTTTTTTTTTTTCTATCTATCAAGAGTCCTACTGAAATATTCCACTTTCTTCGTCAAGTTCTCTGAGTATCTTTATGACCATTACTTTATAAATTGTCTATCTGGCATATTACTTATATCTGTTTTGCTTAGGTCTCTTGCTATAATTTTGTCCTGTTCTTTCCTTTGGTACACACTCCTCTGTCTCCTCAGTTTGTCTTACTCTTTGAGTCTGTTATAATGTGTTAGGAAATTCAGTTCTTTAAAGTATAGCCTTATGAAGAGGAAGTTCTATAGTGCCCTGCAGTGCAGAGCCTCCTGTTCATCAGAATCTGGTGCTTCAGAGGGTCTCGCATATGTGTTGTGTGCACCTGCTTTTATGGCTGAGCTGCTTTTGCCTTCTGTCCAGTCATCTGCAATGGCTCTTTGCATGGTTTGGGTAATGTTTGGTCCCTGTGTTCTTAGGGAACCAATCTGGGACTGCCTTGGGCTTGAGCTGAGTCCGGCTTAGCATTTGGCAGAGATATAGTTGCACCAACCTGTAGAGTGCTTTTCCTGTGTTGTCCCTGAGAATCTTTTATTGGTGAGTGAGCCTGCAATCAGACCAGGTTTCTGTTCTCAGCCCACGGATGGGGCTGCAGTTCTAATTGTTGTGTGTGGTTTTCTTCCTGTGGGAGGAGTCACTTTGGAGTGAAGCTGGTCCCTGTCAGGGCTGTTTGTTGTTTACTGCCAGGCATGTGGCACCATTTTGGGTGGGCTCTGGCCAAGAGGTAATGTCTCTAAAATACAGATATTATAGTTTTGATTTACATCATCCCTGTACTTAAAAAAAAAAATAGTTTCCCAAGGTTAAAAAGAAAGGGGGAAAAAAAAAGAAAAAAAGAAAAAGAAAAGATGTTGTGAAAATAATTGTGCTCTCTTAAGCAAATGGGGTTATCAGTCTGAGTGAATTATAGCTATTTTCTCAGGTTTTATACTTGACATATATTTTGATTTGAAGAGGAGATCTACAACTGCAAGTATTCAGGGTGATTTTCTTTTTATTATTATGATGTACAAGTTGACACTTTTATAGAGTTATGCTAATAAATAGAAACTCCCAGTCCATGAACTCTAAATGAGATAGGTGTACAGTTCATATTCACTGGATTCACCTTACTTATTCCTTATATTCAGCCTGATTTTGATATCTTATCTCCCTGTCCAGATTGTTAGGCACTAAATTGGATTAAAAATCTATTACATGATTTTTGTCAAAGTCCTTTTTATATTCTTTTAAAGGTTTTTTTTCTTTTTAAGATTTGATTTATTTATTTGAGAGAGAGAGTATGAGAGGGGAGAAGGTCAGAGGGAGAAGACTCCCCATGGAACTGGGATTCTGATGCGGGACTCAGTCCCGGGACTCCAGGATCATGACCCGAGCCAAAGGCAGTTGCTTAAACAACTGAGCCACCCAGGCACCCAGTCCTTTTTATATTCTTACTATTTGGCATAGTCATAGGTTTTTTTTTTTTTTTAAAGATTTTATTTATTTATTTGCCAGAGAGAGAGATCACAAGTAGGCAGAGAGGCAGGCAGAGAGAGAGGAGGAAGCAGGCTCTCTGCTCTGCAGAGAGCCCAACGCAGGGCTCGATCCCAGGACCCTGATAAAATGACCCCAGCCCAAGGCAGCGGCTTAATCCACTGAGCCACCCAGGCGCCCCTGCATAGTCATAGCTTTTCTAAATATTTAAATGATATAAAAATGGATTCTTTATCTCATACTTAATATCCAGCTCAGTGGTCACTTTCCAAGACCAGAATAGTGATATAGCTAGAGACTTAACTGTTAGTTAAGAAAAGAGTTACTTCCACAGATTACTTAGGTCCTGAGATAGTAATCAGGAAAAATAAATTTATGTTGCTTGTTGACTCTGCCTATCCTTTTTACCATTTTAACACATAACCCAGGTGAAAATGCACCCCGTTCAAAGGTATTAATCAAAAAAATAATACCATTATGTTTATACAAAATGTACTTCATCCAAATTAAATAGAGAAAAGTAACAGGGACAATATGACAGTAAAAACAAGAATGCATACCACATAAATTACTATCGAGTCACAGGGCTAATGAAAATTTAAAGTACATTATCTCTTAAAATCAAAACAAGCAAGAAACTTCCCAAACAAATAGGACTCCTTTGACGTAAATGTTCAAAAATGAGATAGTAGGACTTAATATATGAAAAGTGAGCTTACGGAGAAAGAGAATGAATATCTTTAATTTCAGAAATATAGTAGGGATACCAAAATGGAGAATAGACATTTTCAAAATTTACTTAAAGAAGTGAAATAGAAACAAAAAAGTGAATCAAAACAAAATGGAAATGAATAGAGATAACAACTATAGAACAATATTTATAGTTATTTCAAGACAGACAAAACTGTCACAGCATATGTTGTTGTATACATTTTATCTAGTTCTATAAATTTTTCATGGCTAATTGGTAATAGTTATTTCATTGTGTCTTTGAGTGTGGGTCTCAAAATTCAAACCCTTTACTTCTTATATCTTTGTCAAATCTGTTACATATTTTTCTCCTCCACCTCCTTCCCCCTTCCCTCCCCCTCCCCCTCCTTTTCCATGAATTATGCAGTCAATGAAAAAATGTAAAATATTAACAAAATAACCTGAAAGGAATGATAAGAACATTTGTTTTTTAAATCTGAAGCAGGAATTCCGAACTTGAGAATAAAAGGTAACAAACCCAAATTGGTTCTTTGGATAAAATAAAAACAATTTACAACAGTAAAATATTTCACTAGAGTTTCAATCTAAATAAATGAGAAATCATATTATCATGGAAGGGGCATGGAAATATAATCACAGATATTGAACAAATTAAATAATTACACAAGACCACTTTCTTAACTTCTGCAAATACAGGTGACCTTTGAATGACATGGGTTTGAATAACGAAGGCCCATATATATGTGGATCTTTTCCAATAAATACAATGCAGTACTGTTAATGTATTTTCTCAATAACATTTTATTTTGCCTAGCTTCCTTTATCTTAAGAATATGGAATATAATACATCTACAAAATACATGTTAGTTGATTCTTTTTGTTATTGGTCAGACTTCCAGTCACCTGTAGGCAATTATTAGTTAAGTTTTTGGATAGGTGAAAGTTATACACAGATTTTCTACTGTGTGAGGGGGTTTGTGCCCCCTAACCCCATGTTGTTTAAGGGTCAACTGTATATTCGAAGCCATGGATGATATGATTTTTTTCTTAGGAAAACATAAATGACCAACATTTCCAAAGGGTTAGAAAAATCAGTATCTCATTAACACAGAAAAAAGATATGAGAGGTATAAAAGTATGTATATTCTTCTCTCAACAAATAGACAAATTAAAAAGCCAAACAAAGCAGCACACATGGATAGTTTTAGGTAAAAATATAATAAGAAATGAAAATACTGATAACTCAATGCTATTTCAAGTTTCCCACTTCCAATCCCAGCTATAACAAAATAATTTGATCAAGCCACTCCACATGGCAAGAACAATTATGAAATTTGGATAAAATTAATTAAAAAATAAGTAGCTGTTAAAGGGTATCAGATACCAGTTGAAGTATCCAGAACTGAATGTCTAAGCTCCTAGAGATGAGAGAAACACATTGATGTGATTCCAGCATTCTCCACCCCTTTTCATTTGGTATATTTGCTGAGCATATAGCTAAGAAGAAAGTGGCTCAGTGGGTGTACAAATCTCATGGATCTACATAGACAAAAATTGTATTCTTGACTATCAAAGTGACCAGGATGTAAGGGGCCAGTAGAAGGGAAATTGCTGACATTCTATATGGCTTCTCCCTTTGAAACTTTTTCTGATTCCCCGGTTGCAGAGGATAAGAGACTGAGAAACAGAATAAAATAGCACTTAATCGACTTTTTAAAAAAATGCTAAGCAAAAGGATAGGCAAAATTTGGAGTTCACAGGCCACCAGGGAAGAGGGCATGGGTGATGTCCCAAGAGTATTAAGATCATACTTCATTATCAAATGGAAGTCATCAGTAAGTGAGAATGGGTGACTATTAGGAAATACTTTACTGTCATCATCATATTAATAAGTCACAGGAGAACCAACACTGGTCATTTTCAGAAAGTTCAACACTCATAACAAATTAAATGATCTTAGCAGAATGACAACAAATAATAAATAGATAATAAAATAGAAAATAATAAAAGAAATACTTTAACTCAAAGACAGAACCATGTTTGTTTATTTTTTTTTTTAAGATTTTTATTTATTTATTTATCTGACAGACAGAGATCACAAGTAGGCAGAGAGACAGGCAGAGAGAGAGGAGGAAGCGGGCTTCCCGCTGAGCAGGGAGCCCGATGCAGGGCTCGATCCCAGGACCCTGGGATCATGACCTGAGCCGAAGGCAGAGGCTTTAACTCACTGAGCCACCCAGGTGCCCCCCATGTTTATTTTTTTAAGATTATTTATTTGAGACAGAGCGCGTGCACGCATGCACATGCACACAAATACGTGAGCATGTGCACGCATGCACATGCACACACATACGTGAGCACACAATTGGGAGAGGGCAGAGAAAGAGGGAGAAGCAGACTTCCCAGTGAGCAGAGAGCCCAAGGGGCACTCATTCCCAGGACTGGGATCAAGATCTGAGCCAAAGGCATATGCTAAACCAACTGAGCCATTCAAGCATCCCCAGAACCATGAACCAATTGAATTTCATTAAATTCAGAAAAAAATAAACTAAGATTATTAATTCTAAACATACTATTTTTTGTACATTGTATTATTGCATATTATTTAGCACAATAATATGCAAAAGGAAGATGTAAGAAATAGGCAGTTTGGAAAGAAGCAGATTTATATTATTTGTAAGTATTTTAAATTTATTATAAAATTTATGGGAATCAACTCAAATTCATAATAAGTGAATTTAGAAATGTGACTGGTGATACAATAAATATATGAACATCAATAGTTGCCCTGTTCTAGTAACAATAACTAGAAAAAACTTTAAGGATAAGCATAAGAAATGAAAAGTATGTATACAAAGAAATTCTGAAATCCTTTTGATGGGCAAAAATGATACTTGAACAAGTGGGAAGTACACTTCTTTTTAAAGAAGATTCAATAAAAAAAATTCCCAAAATTCTCCCTAAATTCATCAGAAACTTAATCCTAATACATATACTCCGAGGCTTCCTTTTAGAACTAAGACAACATTTTTATAAAGCATGTATGGGAAAAAAAAAAAAAAAAGGCAAGACACTTTCAGCCATACCTTCACTTTAGTATTAGATTTATCTCTGGAAATGCAAAGTTGATCATGTTATTCACTGTTCCTTCAATCCTAAAACCATTCAGTAGTTTACAAATGATGATAGGATGAAATCTGAACACTTCAGCATGCATTACAAATAATAATTTGTAATCATTCTTTGCCTGGTGCTGTTTGTCTTTTGTCTTTGTCTTTTTCTCATTCCTTCCAGAGTTAACTCTTCTTGAATCATTCTGTGTACCCTTGTTCACCATTCCATCTTTATGCTGAAGCCGGGACATTTTTCTTGTTGTTTCATAATATATTATTTTTACTTCTATTTATGCACATATATATATTTTTTTGAATAATTGGATTATATGCTGTCTCCCCAGCTACACTGTTGGTCATTCTTTGCATTCATGGTGCCTACCATATACGTAATGCTTTTGATTCCTGCATACAGGATAATTGTGTGTGTATGTATTCATGCTATAAATGCAGTTTCTTTTTTTTTTTTTTTTCCCCTTTTTATTTATTTATTTATTTTTTCAGCGTAACAGTATTCATTCTTTTTGCACAACACCCAGTGCTCCATGCAAAACGTGCCCTCCCCATCACCCACCACCTGTTCCCCCAACCTCCCACCCCTGACCCTTCAAAACCCTCAGGTTGTTTTTCAGAGTCCATAGTCTCTTATGGTTCGCCTCCCCTCCCCAATGTCCATAGCCCGCTCCCCCTCTCCCAATCCCACCTCCCCCCAGCAACCCCCAGTTTGTTTTGTGAGATTAAGAGTCATTTATGGTTTGTCTCCCTCCCAATCCCATCTTGTTTCATTTATTCTTCTCCTATCCCCCTACCCCCCCATGTTGCTTCTCCATGTCCTCATATCAGGGAGATCATATGATAGTTGTCTTTCTACGATTGACTTATTTCACTAAGCATGATACGCTCTAGTTCCATCCACGTCGTCGCAAATGGCAAGATTTCATTTCTTTTGATGGCTGCATAGTATTCCATTGTGTATATATACCACATCTTCTTTATCCATTCATCTGTTGATGGACATCTAGGTTCTTTCCATAGTCTGGCTATTGTAGACATTGCTGCTATAAACATTTGGGTACACGTGCCCCTTCGGATCACTATGTTTGTATCTTTAGGGTAAATACCCAGTAGTGCAATTGCTGGGTCATAGGGTAGTTCTATTTTCAACATTTTGAGGAACCTCCATGCTGTTTTCCAGAGTGGTTGGACCAGCTTGCATTCCCACCAACAGTGGAGGAGGGTTCCCCTTTCTCCACATCCTCTCCAGCATCTGTCATTTCCTGACTTGTTAATTTTAGCCATTCTGACTGGTGTGAGGTGATATCTCATTGTGGTTTTGATTTGTATTTCCCTGATGCCGAGTGACGTGGAGCACTTTTTCATGTGTCTGTTGGCCATCTGGATGTCTTCTTTGCAGAAATGTCTGTTCATGTCCTCTGCCCATTTCTTGATTGGATTGTTTGTTCTTTGGGTGTTGAGTTTGCTAAGTTCCTTATAGATTTTGGATACTAGCCCTAGATTGCTTTAGGTAGCATAGACATTTTCACAAATATTGTGAAAATGTCTATGCTACCTAAAGCAATCTACACATTTAATGCAATCCCTATCAAAATACCATCCATTTTTTTCAAAGAAATGGAACAAATAATCCTAAAATTTATATGGAACCAGAAAAGACCTCGAATAGCCAAAGGAATATTGAAGAACAAAGCCAAAGTTGGTGGCATCACAATTCCGGACTTCAAGCTCTATTACAAAGCTGTCATCATCAAGACAGCATGGTACTGGCACAAAAACAGACACATAGACCAGTGGAACAGAATAGAGAGCCCAGAAATCGACCCTCAACTCTATGGTCAACTAATCTTCGACAAAGCAGGAAAGAATGTCCAATGGAAAAAAGACAGCCTCTTCAATAAATGGTGCTGGGAAAATTGGACAGCCACATGCAGAAAAATGAAATTGGACCACTTCCTTACACCACACATGAAAATAGACTCCAAATGGATGAAGGACCTCAATGTGAGAAAGGAATCCATCAAAATCCTTGAGGAGAACGCAGGCAGCAACCTCTTCGACCTCAGCCGCAGCAACATCTTCCTAGGAACAACGGCAAAGGCAAGGGAAGCAAGGGCGAAAATGAACTATTGGGATTTCATCAAGATCAAAAGCTTTTGCACAGCAAAGGAAACAGTTAACAAAACCAAAAGACAGCTGACAGAATGGGAGAAGATATTTGCAAACGACATATCAGATAAAGGGCTAGTATAAATGCAGTTTCTATTTGCAGATGACATGTATCTTGAGTAAAACCTAATTGTTAGTGTCTCAGAATTGTTTGACATATTTGGTCGGGCAAAGGCACCATCCTTAAAGGCAAAACAAAAACAATAGTTGCCATAAATTAATAGCATGAATTTATGAGTCAGTGAATATCATCCTGGAAAGCATGTTGGTGAGCTCTAATACTACAGAACATACTTTTTTTCTTCGCGTTACAAAGTGGCACCAGCTTTAGTAGCCTCAAAAATTTTGAAGCTCTTACGTTGTTTCTTGAATGACTATATCATAGATTACTCATATTTCATCATTAGCACTTATGCATAACATATCAAGTAAGGTGATTTTTTTTTTCTGCTTTACTGTTGAGCTTGAACAACATGGGTTTGAACTATGCAGGTGCACTTAAATGTATTTTTTTTTTTAGATAAATATGGTACAGTACTCTATTTTCTCATCCTTATGGTTTTCTTAATAACACTTCCTTTTCTTTACCTTACTTTATTGTAAGAATACAGTATATGATATAAGTAACACACAAAATATGTGTTAATTGTTTATGTTATCAGTAAGACTTCCAGTCAACAGTAGGGTATTAGAAGTTAAGTTTTTGGGGAGGCAACAGTTGTATGTGGATTTTCAACTGTGCAGAGGTTTGGAACCCCTGGATCCACCATAGTTTAAGGATCTGTTGTACTCTTTTTTTTCTTCTGGTAGATACCTCATTTGCAAACATTTTAGGAATTCTTTCTTCATTATTTTTTTTGCTTCCATGAGGAAAATGTTAATGTTAAAATCTACTCTCCTGATATCTTAAAATCCTAGAAAGATGTCCTGGAGTACTGAAAATTCCAGAGGCACCAGAAATTCCAGAAAGAAGAAAGAATAAGGTAGTAACATCTACCTATTACCAAGCATTACTCACTAAAATATAGAAATCATACCAGGAAATTATTTCAGATTATCTTCTTTAATCATTGAATCATTATGAAATAATTTGTAGCTTCTTTAATTCATAGTTGAGACTAGAGAAGACTCTTCAGGGATTCATTTTTGGCAATAAATATATGTTCTTTAATTGCATAACATAGATCTGGACATTGGGAATATAAGGGTGAGGTATATATATATCTGGCTCTGAAGAAGGTCAAATGTCAAAGGTTTCCAGCCTTGTTCATTGAATTCCTATGAGTAAAACCATTTTATGCAAATAATATATAGAACTTCTAAGTGTACATTTGTTACATGGAAATATAAAAATAATATAAAATTAAGAAATAAGGAGGAAAGAGTAATTTAAAATGTATATAATTTGCTTTTTTCTCATTTCATCATTAGAGGTTATGGGATAAGCCTTGCATCATCTGCGGTTCAGGCTCAGCGAGAAGTTTACTTGACGCTTGTATCTCTCTGTCCCTTTCCTACATGTGCGCGCGCACGCACACACACACAGACACAGAAAACAAACAAAAAAACCCCAAACCTCTCTTTCTCTCTAAAATAAATAAAATCTTTTTAAAAAAAGATTTTATTTATTTGATAGAGATCACAAGTAGTCAGAGAAGCAGGCAGAGAGTGAGAGGGGGAAGCAGGCTCCCCGCTGAGCAGAGAGCCCAATGCGGGGCTTGATCCCAGGACCCTGAGACCATGACCTGAGCCGAAGGCAGAAGCTTTAACCACTAAGCCACCCAGGCACCCCTAAAATAAATAAATCTTAAAAAATTTTTTTTTGCTAATTTTTGTCAGATAGGTTTAGATTGATCGTAGAAATAAGGGTGACAAAGACCTACCTTGCTTATTTGAGAAGTAGGGCAAGCACCAATTTTGTCCTTTCTTTGTTCTTGTTGCATAACTAAGATTATGTTAAATATGTAATATCTTTTCAAATACTGTATTTGGTCATTTTATCAAGGTAGTTAAAACTATTTAACTGAGTTCACATCAATTGCAAATGGTTGTAATGTGCTAAAAAGTAACAAATTAAAGAAGGCAACATTGCTCTCCAAATTAAAGAAGGCAACATTGGCCTCCTCTTTGCAAGGTTGGAACTCCCATTGTCCTCAGGATAGACTAGTTGCTGTTGATAAAATACAACTAATTGGGAGCACTCTGGTGAATATATATGCTAATGTTAGAAAAGCTTATTCTACTTCCCAATTTTTCAAATAAAAAAGTAAATAAAAGTCTTAAAATTTTTTTTTCAGCACCCCATTAGATATCCTTGTCTACTTTTATATTAAAAAGTAAAGGTAATAGCGAGTCACAGACCTGTACCCCTGGGGATAAAAGCACAGTATATGTTTATTAAAAAATTTAAAAATAAAAAAAATTTTAAAAAGTAAAGGTAAATAAAAGTCTTAACATTTTTTCTGCACCCCATTAAATAATCTTGTCTATCCCTGAAGTATATGCATCCCATTGTAGAAACCACTGTTCTAGCTAATAAGCAGCAGAGTTAAGATACCACACAAATGTGTTCAGTTCTAAATTCTTCCTTCAAACCCTATTATATGGCCTGTTTGAGTGATCACTCTCTGATAGTTGCTCCAGGGAGCTTTTGATAAAATTGAGATCTTTAAAAATATGTAAAGAGTTTCCCAGTCCATTGCAAGAGGAGAACACAAGGTAAAATTTAGGTACAAAATAAAACATCCCAAAGCAGAAAACATGATAAAGTCCAAGCAAATATTAGGGAGGATCACAGTTATAAATGGTTTTATTTCCTTACCAGAAGAGAATACCAGAATGAGTTAGTAAAAAGCAATTTGTACCCTATGATGATTACAGAAATAATCTTAAAACCTAGTGAAATAGGACAAGTATTCGTCGGGGGGAGGGGTTAAAGATGAGCAAAGATATACCCACCCAATGGAAAGAAAAATCAAATTCAGGTGAGCCATATTAATTTCAGAGTAGAATTCAAGACTGAAATCTTTATGGGCTAAAAGTACACACATTTACCCATATTGTATCTTTCTTATAGATGTGTCAATAAATATAACCCTCTAAATAACAAAACAACTGTATAGAGACCAAATTCAAGCTATACAGTATTCATCCTTTATTATAAAATACTCCCAAACTGGAAATTAGTACCCAAAATTTAGGTGAGAAAACCAAAAACCATTTCAGTATTAAGAACTAAAATAATCATGCCAAGTATCAATACATTCAGAGTTAAAAATTTAAAAATTATGGATAATCTAGAGAATCACAAAAGTGAGAGCACTAAATGAGACTGCTGACAAAGTGAAATCTTAAAAAGGTATTAATAAATCTTAAAAAGTATTGATACTGATCTCAAAAAGTATTGATAAATCTAGTCACAGAATTTTTTTTTATAATGGGTGACACAAAATCTGATTTTTACCCTCATCCTAACACCCAAACAAATACCAATATGATCAAAGAGCAAATCTCCCAAAAAACTTAAACTTACAGCATAAAGTATTAGAATTGTAAATGAAGATTCACAATATAATTAGAGGCAATGAAAGAAATATATTCTAAGGAAATTATTGGGGATATATTAAAAATGTATGCTAAGGTTCTCATTGTACTACTGTTCATAAATCTAAAAAGTTAAAAACAATATTGGCTCATGGTTATGTTGATTACAGTGTACTCATATCTTGGAACACACTGTGATGATTTTTTAAAGTTTATAAGACATTTTTAGTGAATTAGAAAAATTTTTGATGTGCCACATTAAAATTCTGGATACTAAGTTACATACAAAGTATAATTTCAACTAGTTTCTGAAAAATATATGGTACATGACTAGAAGTAAATGCAACAGCTATTAGTAGTAGAATTCTGTTTTATAGTAATGAAATAATGAAGCAAGTCCTTTGACTTACTAATTATGTCCTTACACATTTTCTCTTTACCAGTATGTTCAATATTTCTGTCTTAAACCAATGACTTTTTACTAGGCATTGTGGTTTGTCATTATTCCATTCAGTGGGCTATAGGTAGTGTATCTTTATGTTTTAGCTTATGACTGTTTTCCTGTCATAAGTATTAATATTGCCCTCTTCACTTTCATACTGCCCTGGTGTGGACCGTAAATCATATGGTTAGCCAAGATATGGGAAACCTAATTCTCATCCTGCTTTTCCATTGAAAGTCTGTAAAATTCTGGATAAGTTATCTATCCATGGAATACTTTCATCCCTGTTCTAAAATAGAAATGGTATGTCTGCTGGTTAACTTCATAGGAATGCTGTGAGAATTAATGTTGGAAAATACTTTGAGCTCCTCAGAGAAAAGTACTATGATATTGTCACTGTTAGATTTCTCTACTCGCTTGCCATATGGGAAGTCAGGGGAAATCAAGATTTTGCAAGTGTCAGGAATGAAACAAGATCAATCATGCAAGTTCTGGCAGCATATTTTATGTAAGTGCCCCAGAGTACAAAATCAAGTGAACCTAAAATTCCCCCAAACATATAAATAACTAGAGACCTATAGACTAAATTTCGACTCTAAATTGGCTATTCAGTTAGGAGTTTTGAGTAAATATATTGAACTTCCCTTTCAGTGTGAAAATATTGTGCTCTATCAAGTATTAACCATAAGGAGTGTTTGGAAGCTGAACAAAGACTGTTCATTAAGCTTGAAAGAGACAGATCTGAGCCAGCCAGCACTTGTAGCCTGGCATCAGGCCTCTAAACCAAACCTTTTATTTTAGAGGTTATTTAGGTTCTCTAGTAACTCAGTGGAAAGGCTGCATCTTCACAAAATATTTCCAGTAGCTGATAAATTGGGTACCTTGATCAGTACTAAAGATCTTTTTTTTAAACTCTTACAAATTAAAATCAAAATCAGTAAATCAGTCCAGTTCCCAAGCAACAAAGATGATGATGAAAGGCAAGACTGAAGCAGATTAAAGTTCTAACATTGATGCCCCAAATAGAATAGAGACTTCATTTAATTAATACTCAGAGGAAGCACCTGGATGAAGTGTAGCCACATCTTGCTCTTGGTCCCTTTGTTCCTCCTAAAACCCACATCCCTTGTTTTAACTATAGTACCAAGCCTGATACTTTGAAGTTGAGACATAGTGCTTTATTTTTTTCTGACATTACAAGTGCATTACGTATCACCAGGTTGTTTCTCTTTTTACAAGAGAAGCTGTTCCCCTACCTGAAATTCATGTCTTGACCTTAGGTGTCTGTCTTCTAGAACAAATAGTCTTTCTCCCACTGTCCATCAAGTTGTTCTCTCCCTTTGCTGTATACTGGAAGCGAGGAAAGTGTATCTATATCATTTTCCTATTTGTCAGAATGAAACAGTTGTTCTTTGATAACGCTGAGCAGTTTGATATGCAAAGATGAATTATTTAGTATTTTTTATTTTTTTAAAGATTTTTTATTTATTCATATGAGAGAAAGAGAGAGAGAGAGACAGAGAGAGAGAGCGACAGAGCATGAGCAGTGGGGAGAGGCAGAGGGAGAAAGAGTCGGAGAAGCAGACATCCTGCTGAGCTGGGAGCCTGCAGTAGGGGTAGATCTCAGGACCTGGAGATCATGACCTAAGCCTGAGGCAGACACTTAACCATATGAGCCCCCTTGACACCCTGTTATTTAGTATTTACAAGGAGCAAAAGAGAAAATGTTGAAACCTGTCATTTCTTAAAAATTCATTTTGTTTTATTTTATTGAAATACAAATAAAATGACAATTTTTAGTTCAAAAGGGAGTAATAAAATTTAGTTATGAATCCTAAAGAATATCTCCATCTTAGAACTATATTCACAATTATGATTGTATGGCATTTCATTGAGTTAAATTTTTCTAGATATTTCCAAATAAGAATTACATAAATATGTCTAGAAATTAAAAAAAATTTTTTTGAAGATTTTGTTTGTTTATTTGACAGAGATCACAAGTAGGCAGAGAGGCAGGCAGGGCGGGAGGAAGCAGGCTCCCCACCGAGCAGAGAGCCCAATGGGGGGCTTGATCCCAGGACCCGGAGATCACAACCTGAGCAGAGGCTTAACCCACTGAGCCACCCAAGAGCCCCCAAAAATATTTTTAATGATATTTGAATTACATTTTAGAAATGCTTGCCTTTACTGTTTTCTTCTTAGACTCTTTGTACATACTTTAAAAAAAATTCAGTGAAAGGTAGTTTTAGGGATTGTCTTGGGAAAAGGTTGCATGCTTTTTCACTGACACATTGGGACAATGAGAGATATTAAATTTTGAGTTCCTGGGAAGATAATTTCCTTCTCATATAGGTTGAGCATTGTGATTGTTGCTACAGATGCATATTGGTTTAATTTATCTATTTGGAATTTTGTGGAAATACATGATTATTATGCACTTTCCCTGGTAAGGGACAATTTTGGTTCCTGATTGTTTTCTTTTGCCTACGTTTATAAGACTCTGATCTAGTAAAGTTAGGCATTAGGCAGCATGTTGATTTGCCCATTAGGCACGTGAATACCTATGAATTGGTTTTCTCTGTGGGGATATTCTCAGATGCAAAGCTGTGAAAGGAGTAATGCATAATATACAGAAGGTACTAAATAAGTTACTGCAACTATTCTATTATTTTCATCATAATTTATTCATAAGTTTCATCTAAGTGATTTTTGTAGTAGTGTTACTATTAAATACTACATGATTATTATGCTTATTTAAAAAATTTGACCAGTATCAAAAATAAGAAACAAGGAGAAACAAGTTACCCAGAATTGCCAGAAATAACTTGAGTTGGAATAATTCATTTTGGGTGGTTTGTTTCTTCTTTGTACTTTTTGGTATTATTCAAATTTAAAAGTAGTAAGTATGTACTGTAACTGTAAAAACTACTGAAAAGTTACATATGTTAAAGCCTGAATATATTGGTAGATAAGTATATAGATGGAAGATGGATATATAGAGAATGCACAATACATAAGGAAAATAATTTTATAATAAGAGAATCTGCTAATTTAAGTAAAAGTACTATATTTATTTACTTCTTTATTTCCTTAAAGAACATACTTTTAATAAGAAGAACATGAAAATTAGAGGGTGATTGAGTTATTATACTTTCCTTGTCACACTTATATATATATATGTATACATATATATAATCTGTGTGTTATTCACACATACATGTGTATAATATATATAAGGCCAAAATATAAAGGTGCATGAAATTTATACAGCTGAAGGAATTATCACAAAAAATACTTCAGCAACTGTCACACAGGTGAAGAAATATTTTCTGCAAAATAGATCACCATCTCTTTCTTTGTCTTCAATGATATCCAGTATTTGGAATATACTTTTCTTACAAAATTTACATATCCACTCTGTGGTAGGCTGATAATGGTCCCCAAAGATATATCCACGTGTTAATCCCTGTAAATTTTACTTTATTTCGAAAAGGAGTGTTTGCAGATGTAATTAAGCTAAGGATTTTGAAATGCGATTATTCTGGGTTTATCTGGCTGGGCCCTACATGTCATCACAAATGTCTTTACAAAAGAAAGGCAGAAGGGAGAGTGACAATGGAAGAAGAGATTTGTAGATGTGATACTGCAGTTTCAGAAATGGAGAAAGGGGCCGTGAGCCAAAGGATACATCTTCAGAGTCTGGAAGAGCCAATGAACAGGTTATCTTTGAGAATCTTCAGATGGAGTGCAGTTCTGTGAAACTGGACTAGGGAAACTGACATTGGAATTCTGGCTTCTTGAATTGTGAGGGAATAAATTTCTGTTGTTCCAAGTCACTGAATTTGTGTTAATTTGTTAGAATAGCCAGAGGAAACTAATACATACTCTTTTTGTTTGTTTAATGTTATGCATGTGAAATTGATCAGTGTTAGTACATATAGTTCTCATTTGTTCTTTTCATTGCTGTGTAGTGTTCAATATACTGTTTTTGTATTTGTACTGTTTTGTATACTGTTTTTGTATTTGTATTTTGAAAAAAAGTATTATGTCTACTTTGTTTTCTTTTTATACATAATGCTGCTATGAACATTCTTGCACACATCTTACAGTGTAAATGTGTAAACAGGTAGCTTTACCCATTTATTTTTCTCTCCAGCAATGTATGAGAATTCTTTTTAACAATTTTTATTTATTTTTAAAATTTCTTTTCAGTGCTCCAGAATTCATTGTTTATGCACCACACCCAGTGCTCCATGCAATATGTGCCCTCCATAATACCCACCACCGGGCTTACCCAACCTCACACCCCCCCCCCCGCTCCAAAACCCTCAAATTGTTTCTCAGAGTCCACAGTCTCTCATGGTTCATCTCCTGCTCCAATTTCCCCCAACACCTTGTCCTCTCTATCTCCCCATGTCCTCCGTGTCATTCCTTATGCTCCACAAATAAGTGAAACTAAATGATAATGGACTCTCTCTGCTTGGCTTATTTCACTCAGCATACTCGTCCCATCCATGCTGATACAACAGTTGGGTATTCATCCTTTCTGATGGAGGCAGAGTACTCCATAGTGTATATGGACCATATCTTCCTTATCCATTCGTCCATTGAAGGGCATCTTGGTTCTTTCCACAGTTTGGCGACTGTGGCCATTGCTGCTATAAACATTGGGGTACAGATGGCCCTTCTTTTCACTACATCTGTATCTTTGGGGTAAATACCCAGTAGGGCAATTGCAAGGTCATAGGGAAGCTCTATTTTTAATTTCTTAAGGAATCTCCACACTGTTTTCCGAAGTGGCTGCACCAACTTGCATTCCCACCAACAGTGTAAGAGGGTTCCCCTTTCTCCACTTCCTCTCCAACACATGTTGTTTATTGTCTTGTTAATTTTGGCCATTCTAACTGGTGTAAGGTGGTATCTCAATGTGGTTTTGATTTGAATCTCCCTGATGGCTAGTGATGATGAACATTTTTTCATGTGTCTGTTAGCTGTTTGTGTCTCCGTCTTAGTTAGTAATTGTTATTGTTAGTATTCTCAATGTTAGAGAATCTGGCATATGTACAGTGGTATCTCTTTATAGTTTAATTTGAATTTCCCTGATGAGTAATGATCAGCTTTTCATGTTTAATTGATATATCAAAGTGAGTCCAGAGAGGCACCTAGTACATACAATTTGGAGATGGGGTTATTTCCTCTCCTTATCTACTTATTTCTGATGAACTATTTCTACTTTTAAGACTTTTAATACTTTATTTATTTATTTGACAGAGATCACAAGTAGGCAGAGAAGCAGGCAGAGAGAGAGAGAGAGGAGGAAGCAGGCTCCCCACTGAGCAGAGAGCCCACTGCGGGGCTCAATCCCAGGTCCCCAGGATCATGACCTGAGCCAGAGGCAGAGGCTTTAACCCACTGAGCCACACAGGCACCTCTCTAGATGTTTTTTAAGGACTAAGATAAAAATTATTAATGTATAGGGTGTCTGGGTAGCACAGTCAGTTGGGTGTCCACCTTTTGGTTTTGGCTCAGGTCTGATATCAGGGTTATGAGATCAAGCCCTGCAAACAGGCTTTGCGCTCAGCAAGGAGTCTGCTTAAGACTCTTCCTCCAGCTCCTTCTGCTCCTACCCCGTGTGTGTGTGTGTGTGTGTGTGTGTGTGTGTGTTTGTGTGCGCACATGTGTGTGCGTATGTGCGACCACTCTCTCTCAAATAAATACATCTTTTCTTTTTTTAAATTAACATATAATGTATTATTTGTTTCAGGGGTACAGTTCTGTGAATCATCAGGCTTACACAATTCACGGCACTCACCATAGCACAGACCCTTCCCAATGTCCATAACCCAACCACCCTATCCCTACCCCCCCACTCCCACCCCCCAGCAACCCTCAGTTTGTTTCCTGAGATTAAGAGTGTTTTAAGGTTTCTCTCCTGATCCCATCTTGTTTCATTTTTTCCCTCCCTACCCCCCACATCCCCCCACCCAGCCTCTCAAATTCCTCATATCAAAGAGATCATATGATAATTATCTTTCTCTGATTGACTTATTTTGCTTAGCATGATACCTCTAGTTCCATCCACGTCTTTGCAAATGGCAAGATTTCATTTCTTTTGATGGCTACATAGTATTCCATTGTCTTAAAAATCTATTGTGTAAAATGAAAAAACAGAATATTTTAGTAATGTAGGAAGTAGTAGACCTGCTTAAATAATAAAAATAAGTGCTTAAAGCATGGAACACAGGGTATAGTGTATAAAAAATGAATTTTGGAACACTGAAAAAATAAAAAAATTATAGATTGGTTTAAAAAACAAGTACTTAAAGGAAAATTAGATTAGAATGCATTAAGAAAAAATTACTTTGAACTACAAGAGCCATCAAAAACAAAGTTAATGATACAATATAGATTAGGAGAAAATACCTGCATAGTACTAAAAGAAAAATTTTATTTGTAGTGCATTTTGGCAATACTGTATTTTATTGAATTTAAGATATTTTTAGTTATAAGACAGACTATTATTTTATGTGCTAAGAACAAAGACTGCAATACTGGTAATTAGCTATGATACAAAGCTTATCACATTGGATTTTTGTTTTATATTCTTTTTTTTTTTTTTTTTTTTTTTATACTTTTTATTTATTTGACAGAGAGAAATCACAACTAGGCAGAGAGGCAGGCAGAGAGAGAGGAGGAAGCAGGCTCCCTGCAGAGCAGAGAGCCTGATGTGGGGTTCGATCCCAGGACTCTGGGATCATGACCTGAGCTGAAGGCAGAGGCTTTAACCCACTGAGCCACCCAGGCGCCCCTGTTTTATATTCTTTAAACTTCCTTAAACATAGATTTTTTAAAAGATTTATTTATTTATTTATTTGACAGAGAGAGAGAGAGAGAGACCGCAAGTAGGCAGAGAGGCCGGTAGAGAGAGAGGGGGAAGCAGTCTCCCTGCTGAGCAGAGAGCCCAATGCAAGGCTCAATCCCAGGATCCTGAGATCATGACCCATGCCAGAGGCAGAGGCTTAAACCCACTGAGCCACCCAGGTGCCCCTAAACATAGATTTTTAAATTATATATCAACTACTGTGCATACTGTGTACAACTAATGAATCATTGAACACTACATCAAAAACTGATAATGTATATGTAGGCATATTGAACTTAAATAAAAAATAGAAAGGTAAATTTTTAAAATTTCTCTTGAATGAACAATCTAAAAATTGTTACTTCTTGACTCTGAGTCATCTGTATTTCTCCTTTTCCACTCATCGTCACTTACCTTATGGTCATGAGCATTGGCAGTAAATCATTTTGCATCAACAGTGTTCCAGTGCTGTCACCAGGATTTTCTTTCATGCCATTCTACAAGTTTTGGTTCTAGTCCCTGTATAATGTTAAGAGAATATGTCAATGGAGAGTTTTCAGATAACAAATAGCTTTGTGAGAAAAATAAGCAGGTTATATTTATCTAGTCATGTCATTAAGAATTACAACCAGATTTACCTGCACAAGCAAGGGCAACCTTAAAAGAACTCCTGCCTCGGGGCACCTGGGTGGCTCAGTGGGTTAAACCTCTGCCTTCGGCTCAGGTCAGGATCTCAGGGTCCTGGGATCGAGCCCCACGTTGGGCTTTCTGTTCAGCAGGGAGCCTACTTCCCCCTCTCTCTCTGCCTGCCTCTCTGCCTACTTGTGATCACTCTGTCAAATAAATAAATAAAATCTTTAAAAAAAAAAGAACTCCTGTATCACCATCAGTGATTATGATACAGGATTCTCTGAGAGATTCATTATAATTTCAAATTTGCTAGAACGTAAAAACGTAACACAGTCATTAAATATGATAATTATGTGAAATTTATAATCATATATTCTTTCACTCAGTATTTTTCATCTCTAGCAGATGGTCTTAGGTGACTGACAGGATCAGTAACAGTACCTTGACAAATCATATGGGAACCTGAAACAAAGGAAATGTTATCTGTAATACCAATTTTGTCTATTTAAAGTGTTATGTTGCTCATCATGGATTTTTTGGCATTAACTTCGATTTAGTGAAATATTGCATTAAGATACTATCTACCTTGATTACTGAGTTTTTTGGTACCATTTAAGTTTTGTTCCTGGAGAAGGGATCTCACCTGCTTCACCCTAGATGAGGGCTTGCACAAGACCTAGTAATTTCACATTTATATCCACTTAGCAATTAATAGGCAGATGAGACCTTGTCATTCTTCATTTCTTTATAGCTTATTCCAAAGAACTGGTAAGAGATATTTGCAGGGGTGCCTGGGCAGCTCAGTGGGTTAAAGCCTCTGCCTTTGGCTCAGGTCGTGATCTTGCGGTCCTGGGTTCGAGCCCCGCTTCTGGCTCTCTGCTTGGCAGGGAGCCTGCTTCCCCCATCTCTGTGTCTGCCTGCCTCTCTGCCTACTTGTGATCTCTGTCAAATAAAATAAATAAAATCTTTTAAAAAAAGAGATTTGCAGAGGGCTACATATCTATTGTTAGTTCTGGAAAGGTAGTTGTATGCTCCTGACTACATTACAGAGTTTGGAGATTCTTTGCTTCACTATTTTTTTTCTCTTTCTTTTCCAGAAAGTCAGATAATGGGCATCATAATTTGTCAGATAAGGGTAGAAATTCCACTTATCAGACATTCGATGAATTACTTTACCTGAGTCTCAATTTTCTTGCCTGTAAAATGGGGATAATTTTCAGTATATAAGGTTCATGTGAGTAAATACCATATACAAAAAATCTCATCACATGTCTAGTCTATAGCCTGTACCTAATAAAAGAAGATTTTCCTTTTCTACACTTCTGCTTCCCATTATTCCTCAACTTGATACTAATGAGATAATATGGTATATGGTACATATAGTGTATTACTCAGTTTTGTAATCCAGAACTAAAAAAAGGTTTTTTTGAAGTGCTTCCACATGTGTCTTTTATTGGTGTAATCACATTTGTTATATAGAAGTCAGTGATGGAGTTTCTTCATTTGAAGTTTGCCCAATTATGTTTCAAGACAGTTTTTAAACATAATGAAAGGAAGGGGTTTGTTGGTTCCTTAGCATAGGAGGAAGGAGTAACCAAAGGATTATTAAACTCTGATTCCTGATATAAACCTCAGTATTCACTTTAATTGTTACGATTGTGCCTACGATTTCAAAAATTTATATTGCTGAATCTAAAGTCTCAATGTATTTTTTAGTTGTTGGAAAGAAAAATGAGAAAAAAAAAACTTTTTTTTTTTTTTTAATATTTTATTTATTTGCGAGAGACAGTGAGAGAGAGCATGAACGACGAGAAGGTCAGAGAGAGAAACAGACTCCCTGCGGAGCTAGGAGCCCGATGCGGGACTCGATCCCGGCACTCCGGGATCATGACCTGAGCCGAAGGCAGTGGTCCAACCAACTGAGCCACCCAGGCGTCCCGAAAAAAAAACTTTTTGATTTTATTCTAAACCTGTTCTTGCTCCATAGGGGCTATAAAAACTTACTTATATAAAATAACAAAAATATCTGTAAATTCATCTAAAATGAACTTGAGCAAACCAGTTCCTAATATTTGTGGAACAAAATATAAGCCTCAGTTTTTCTTTTTTTCTTTTTTTTTAAAATATTTTATTTATTTGACAGAGAGAAATCACAACTAGGCAGAGAGGCAGGCAGAGAGAGAGGAGGAAGCAGGCTCCCCGCGGAGCAGAGAGCCCGATGTGGGGCTCTATCCCAGGACCCTGGGATCTTGACCTGAGCTGAAGGCAGAGGCTTTAACCCCCTGAGCCACCCAGGCGCCCCAAGCCTCAGTTTTTCAATTGTTTTCAAATCACAAGCATTTGTTTAAAATTTTAATGAACAAAACTGATTTTTCAAATGATTACTATAATTAATATCAGAAGATAAAATTTGACACTGCTTCTCAGACATCTGAAAAGGAACTCAACCTTACAAAAATGACACAGTTTACTGCTCATTGTTGTTTAAGTTTGATTTAAAAAAAAATAGAGCAACTATCTGGAAAGGAATTACTAACAGAAAGCAATTAATGATATCTGAATTAAGAATTAAGATTTGGGGGTTCCCTGGTAGCTCAGTGAATTGAGCATCTGATTCCATTTCTGCTGGGATCAAGATCTCTGGTTGAGATTATCCAGCCCTGCCTCTGTCTCCATGGTCAGCGTAGTCTGCTTGTCCCTCTCTTTCCTCCTATACAACCCTACCCAACCCCGCCCCCCCCCACCCCTGGTTGCTCCTGAGTGTGTGTATGTGTGTATGCACGTGCACATGCGTGCATGTTCTACAACAAATAAATAAAATCTTTAGAGAAAAAGAATTAAAATTTAAGGGCAGATGTGTTAGAATCTTTGCTTTACAATAAAAAAACCATGACATCAGTGAGTTTATGGTTTTCTCTGTATTAGGCTTATTTGCAATAGAATACGAATATTCTAAAATATGAGCAGCCATGGCTAGATAAAGAAAAGATTTTGGAGCTCTAAGACTTCTCAGGTTTATTTTGTTCTCTATATTTACCTTTCTCCCCTTGAAGGTGTTGTAAAAAGAACTTGAGAACACCAATGGCAGGATAAAGGAGAAGAAACAAAATTTTAAGTATGGATGTGCTATGATAAATTCCTAGTTCTAGTTCTGAAATCAGGTACCTACAATGATATCTTTATTTAAACAATCATACAGAACGAAAAAACGCAGATTTTGAAAATTCCTATTTTACTTACTAGGTTTGAAAGTTATGTTTCCTTATTTCTGAATGAGAATATGAACCTTCTAAAATACTTTTATGTGGATTTCAGTTATGTTGGTGCCAAAAAGAAAGAAAAACTTAAAATCTGTTACAGGAGTGTCCTCTCTTAAGTTTAAAATTATTTGGATATAAATCAAACATCGCTTAGCTCTGGGTCTTCAAATTATTGGTGGCAGTTTAACAAAGGTCTTTAGTTTTCTGCATTTGATTAGTTAGCTTAACATATTGAGACTTCTTATTCACCCCAAACTCTCAAAAAAATATTTTTCCAGAAATCATTACAACTAGTTAAAAATAAGGCTTGCCCATTTTTCACACTTGTCACCATTGTCAGAAAAGCTTTTATTTTTAAATATGTAATCAAGTCAGCCTTTACTATTTGCTGTTCACCAGGTAGGGCTTACATTTTATTATTTTTTTGGAGGAAGCTTAGGGAAGACTTTTATTCATCACTATGCATTGCTCATGCTGAATATTTCTGGTATATCCTTTGCATACTGCCTGAATTCTGTTTATCTTGGGGAATTTATGGTACCTCTTCATCTTTTCCACCATAATTCATCTCCCAAGTCAAGCCAACTTTTCAGACTTTATTTTTTCATAAGATACTTTTAAATTCACCTCTATTATGGTATTTACCATGTTGAATTAGCTATCCCTTTATGTGCCACAAACCCTGGTGAAAGTTTAGGCTCCATCTTCCTTTTTCTCAGGTTTTAGTCTCTGCTTGTTAACACTGTGTTGCACATATTAGGTCACTTTGAAGGGTTGCTCTGTTAAGTATGTACTAATTTAATTCACATAATTTTTTTGTGTGAGATAGAGAATATAATTATCATTATTCCTAATGAGAGAACTAAGACCCAGATAAGTTAGTTTTTTAAAGTACAAGTTACTAGAATCAGTGATAAAACTGAATTTCAAGCCCCAAGTTTTCAACTCTAAATCTAGTAATCATTACTTTACTACCTTCATTATGCATTGCCTTCACTCCTATAGCCCAACCAACAACAAAAGAATACTATGATCTTTAAATATCAGTATAATTACAGAACATCAGAAATGAGAAGTCAGTAAAGCTTTATTAGTCTGACTCCCCATTTGATGCCAAAATGTCCTCTAGCGCATCTCTAACAACAAAACTGTTACAACCCTTCTGTTTGCATCTTTAGTCCCTTAAAACAATCAATATCTAATTGTTATCATTAATTCCTTATAGTTGTTCAAATTGCAGTCCTAAAACTCTTGTCCATTCTTTCTTTCTTTTCCCATTATTGCAGTATAAAATTTGTCTCTGTAGTCATCTAATGACAAGCTTTCAGATGTTTATGTTTCTTTCTTTCAAGCTAAACATCAATCTTATTTGATCTTCATTTAACCTAGTTTTTACTCCTTACATCAAATATGCCATAGTTGTTGAAGCCTAGCCTCTTAAGGAATCTATAACTATAAAACTCACTGTTCTATGTGATCACATAGATTACTGTGAGATTATTATCTTAGGTGTTATTACAAAGTTCTTACTTTTCCTTTCCAAGATAAACAACATAACAACATAAATAAAGGAATTTTCCCTCTGGTAACTGGAAGGGTGAGAGTAGTTATGATTTACAGATGAAAGCCTAGGAGCAGAGTCTTCCTGTAGACATTACACTACCTTTTCAAGAGGTGGATAATATATAATATTTTCCAATATTCTGCCCTCTTCCTTCGATCCTGTTTTCTCTTATGTTGCTTTAACTAGTGAACAAAGGGAAATAAGAGGGGCAGTGAATGCTCCATCTTTTTCCTGACCACTGGTCTAGATGAATAAGCAATGAAATACAGAGGTAAAGATGGATTTTATGAGTCTGTAAAGTTAAAGAATACATTTTAAAAATTAATTCTGTAATCTTAAAAATGGCTTTCACTGTAAATCAACAGCTGATGAGTTGGAATTAGACATGGAGAAAATACAGACTGAAAGAGATTAGGAATATGGTATTATAGAGAATCCACAGTTTAATTGGGTGAAAGAAATAAACTCTTGGCTGGATCGAAAGGCTAAATTCTGGTTGATTGTGGTTTTCTCTTAAGTTCCAGAAGTATGCCGAAATTCCAATTTGGAACAAAGATCCAAATTCACAAAAGAGGAATGCACCCCCTTTCCTACCCTGTAGAGGAAATTAATGTATTCTTTAGACCATCCATGATGTCATAATTTTGAGATTTTACTCATAAGTAGTAAGGTTTTAACAATACCTTATCTAATTTTTTGGTGTTTATTAGAAATCTGTAATCTTTCTCTGAGATGTAGAATTAGCTCATGAACCAGTATCTCCATGTTTGTGAAGACAGAGTCAATGCCCATGTATTTATGAGTAGGCTATTTTTGCCACTGGTTTCCCAGGGCCCTGGTAAGTTCCTTTCTCATATGAGCACAGACATGCTCTCATATGAGCACACATGTAAACATACACCTAAAGAATGCACTAGTTTTTTACTTTACCCACTGTTTTGGACCAAATCTTCTTTACTTCTTTACTACCTTCAGATTTAGCCTCAGACTTTGGTAGACCAGATTAGACAAACTTACTCTACCGTCATTTCTGGCATCCTTAAACTTGGATGCAATCAATGATCACAATGACTTTCAGATTTATTATACATATATGAATATTTACTTTCAAAGATTGATTTGTCTATGTGAAATCTTAAAATCTTAGCTAAAGACATACTATGTGACATGCATACCTTTTAGAATTGCTTTAACATGAACCTATACAAGATAAATTGGCAACAATTATATGTTAAAATGTCTGTAACAAACCTTACTAGCAATGCTTTGCATAACGGGACTTACTGACATCATGATTGTTTACAAAGAAATTTGTTAAAATTTTCTGAGGAAATAACCAATAAAATATTTCCTTAGAATGCACATATTTCTTTTGGGATACCTACCTTTTTGTCATCTTAAACTGGGAAAGTTGCTAAAATCAGTGTGCATGGTGAAAATTGGGATGCAGCTGAAAAGTTAGACATAGTTGTTTTATCTTGAAAGCCACCTTCATTCTTCCACTGCCACATTTTAAAAGCTAAGACTTACAGACAAATATTCTCAAGTGATTTTATGGAGGAACTAGGGCAGGCAAATATAAAACTAAAAAGATGTATTTCGTGCTAACAGTCCTAATTCTGCTTCTGAAAATATGGCCAGTTTGCAAAACTTTGGTTGGTGGGATTGTCCCATTGAAGATATGTTGTCACTATCAACCACATTTTCAGGATCCCGAATCTTCAAATATGTACCTTAGCTCTTTACTATTAGAGATAGTGTGATAATTTTGGTGGGGAGATTATCGTAAATATGATGTTGGGGAAGGTAGCTAAGTTAGCAGCTACCTATGCTTTGTTGCCCAGAGGAGCACTCTAGCAGCTGACAGTGCTAAGAAGTTACTGTCCTGTACTATAATATCAAGCTTTAAAATTATGGTTTAAAGTTTCAATAATAGGGGCACCAGGGTGGCTCAGTTGTTAAGTGTCTGCCCTAAAATGTCAATAACAAAATTCCAGTCACAACTGAATTTGATAAAAGTTCAGGTTCGTTCTATCATGGTGATATTTAGCTTCAGGTGAATAATGAGTTTGACACTCAGCCTTTCAGCATTTGTCCAAATGTTTAATTTGGTGCATCTCTACCTTACACATATTTTCAAATTTAAAAGTCAGTTTTCATTTTTTCTGGTAATAACCTTCATAACTAATACATACACATACATAGACATACACATACATATACATTTGTGTTTGTTTTCTGATGGAGCAAACACAAATGTATATATACAGAAATATTGGGACATGTTAAGAAAATGGAACCATTCAAAGCAGAGATCATTACAGAAGAAGAAAAAACTCAAACTAAACATATCTTCACTACTGTATATAACATTTATATATAGAAAATGTTAATTTTAACAATTATAGAAAATACTCATATGTGTTGATCATCCTGTTTCTTCTACTCAGAGCCCTTCTCCAACCTTTGCTGCTCCTTTTTGTGTTCCAGGAGGCAAACTCTAGTTGGTTTGTCTCTTTGTTTCTGTGCATCTCTTTTTCTTCTTATTTTTAACCCTAGCTATGTCTTTGTAAACAGGCTTTTTATTAAGTTCTCTACATTTGATCTTCTGAGACAAATCATGATTCCTTCCAGATTTTATCTAGTAACATAACAATGCCAGTGATTTATGGTATACAAGAAATGCATCTAATAAAAATTAAAAGGCTTGAAAATGAAACTTTGGGCTAGGGTATGAAAGGCAAATGAAAATTAAGGAAAAACCATGGATCACAATATTGATTAATGTAAAATAAATTCAATTTGTTGTTGGTAAAAAATCTAAATAGGACAAAGAGAGACACTATATTAATAAAGAGGATAATATACATAAATACCCAAAACGTATTAATTTATTAAATGCCATGATTACAAAAATAATAAAACAAGAACTTCATTAAGTAGAAACATTCTTATTTATTTTTTAATGTATTGCATGGAGCACTGGGTGTGGTACATAAACAATGAGTTTTGGAACACTGAAAAATAAAATAAAATGGGGAAAAAGATTATTTTATTTCATTTTTAAAAGATTTTATTTATTCATTTGGGAGAGAGGGACAGAGATATCAACAGAGAGCACAAGCAGGGAGAAAAGGGAGAAGCAGGCTCTCCACTGAGCAGGGAGCCCAATGTGTGGCTTGATCCCAGGACCCTGGGATCATGACCTGAGCTGAAGGCAGATGCTTAGCTGACTGAGTCACCCAGGTGCCCTTATTTATTTATTTTAGAGATAGTGCGTGCATGCGCATAAGTGGGGGAAAGGGAAGAGGGAGAAGGAGAGAGAGAATCCTCAAGCAGGATCCCCCCTGAGCGTGGAGTCTGATGCAGGACTCAATCTCAGGACTCTGAGATTATGACTTGAGCTGAAATCAAGAGTCGAATGCTTAACCAACTGAGCAACCCAGGTGGCCCAAGTAGAAACATATTTTTAAGAGAAAATTTTTGTGCTCTTTCCTTAGCTAATGAAAGATCAAATGGGCAAAATGTAAGTGAGATTAAAGAGGATGTAACTAATCGTGGAGAAGTAATATGTAGATATTCATTCAAATTGTCAAGGAATAGGCTAAAGTGGACAAAGTATTGGGCCTCAGGGAAGACCTCAGGATATTTGAAAAAGGAAAAGCAATGCAGATCTTAGTCTAAGAGAACAATGTAAGAGAATGTAAGAGAATAAAAGTAGAAATTAATAATAATAACTGTAAGCAGAAAATGTATACCACATTTTATAACATCGCTTAGTCTTGTCCTTGGGACAAAGCACATATCAAAATTAAAATTTTGGTCTAAGTAGAAAATAACAATGAAGTACTATACTCTTAAACATTGAATATAGCTATAGTAGCACTCAGAGACTAGTTACTTTAAATACTTAATTTAACATAAAAGGAAAATACTAGGATTTATAAGTTAAGCATTCAGGTAAAGAATTAAAAAATGTAACAATGAATTTATCCTTTGAAAGGATGAGGAATAACTTCTATTTGTTATTTTGTTTACAATTATTTTATATTTTGTTGGATAAACATTGTGCATTTTTGTATTAAAAAATCAAAATATCCAAATATATATAAAGTTAATAATACATAATTTTAAAATGCTGTGCAAATACCAAACTTAGAAAATAAGTAAGCAGTGGTGCCATATAACTTTTCCTGGTTCAGCAAACATACCTATTTTGCTAATAGCCACTAATAAGGTCAGGATTTTATAATTAAATCTTGAAAGTAAGGTAAGACAGGCCATCTATATTGACTGGATAATGCCCAGTTGTTAGTTGAAATAGATCCCTATATATTACCTATTTTTATGTGCACATATATGGCAATTTTCTGTTCAGAAGTTTTGCCTCATTTAAGAATTATTATTACAGGGGCGCCTGGGTGGCTCAGTGGATTAAGCCGCTGCCTTCGGCTCAGGTCATGATCTCAGGGTCCTGGGATCGAGCCCTGCATTGGGCTCTCTGCTCCACGGGGAGCCTGCTTCCTCCTCTCTCTCTGCCTGCCTCTCTGCCTACTTGTGATCTCTCTCTCTGTCAAATAAATAAATAAAATCTTTAAAAAAAAAAAAGAATTATTATTACAAAAGCAGTGTGTATGTATTGTATCAAAATTAAAAAATACAAAATTAGAAGAAAATAGAGCTAAAATATTCCTTCCACCTAGAGATCACCATTAATACATTTTCTTCTAGCCTTATATCTTATTTTTTATCGAATGCAAACTTCCTGTGTTATTGTTTTGTATCTTGCTCTTTCAGTCAGCAATCTTCACATTTATATTTTTGTATATTTTCATTACATATAATATCCAGACTGTATTTAGAATCCTTCAGTTAAGTAAAAATGTTATTTATTTATTTATTTTTATTTTTTTAAAGATTTTATTTATTTATTTGACAGAGAGATCACAAGTAGGTAGAGAGGCAGATAGAGAGAGAGGAAAGGAAGCAGGCTCTCTGCTGGGCACAGAGCCTGATGTGGGGCTTGATCCCAGGACCCTGGGATCATGACCTGAGCCAAAGGCAGAGGCTTTAACCCACTGAGCCACCCAGGTGCCCCAAGTAAAAATGTTATTTAGAACAAATTTCTTCAAACCAGTATCACTGAAGTACCATATATTCTGAATGTCATGTCCCTTAAATTTCTTTTATTCTAGAACTAGCCCCCTTTTTATAATGCTGAGTTGCTGAAGGAAGGGGACCAACTGATCTACAAAATACCTTGCCTTCTGGACTTGTCTGATTGTTTTCTTGTGGAATCACTTCATTTTTTATCTGTATCTATAGTTGTATCTAAAGCCTCATTGTTTTCAAGTTATGAAAACATGCTTGACTGAGGTAAATCTTAGGTGATATTGTATTTCATAGTGCATCACATCAGAAAATACACATCGGAAAACGTGTATTGGCATCATTGTTAGTGATGGTTAAGACTAATCACTGGTTTACATGATATCTGATCCTTTTAGTCAGTTGGATTGTTCCCCTTGTGAGTTATGAAACTATATATTGCCTACTCTCCTATAAAGCATTTAATGGATTTTAACAATTGTTTGAATTGATGATTTCATTTAGGGTTTTCAAAATTATTTTTTACTAGCTAAGATTATTCCTTTTCTCTATTAGCTGTTGATGGAAATACCTGTAGAGTAGATATTTCATTCATCAACTGGAGCTATTTGGTTGTCCTGAAATACAGTTTTTTATTGAAAAGGCAATATAAATAGTTAAATATTTATCTTTAGTTATCAAATTTCAGAGTAAGAAACTTAGTAAGGTGTTTGTTTTAATAGCTTCTTCAAAGTGTGAAGGGTAACAGGTGAGATTTTTTTTCCCTACTTTTCTTTTTTCTTTTTTTTTTCCTTTTTTGGAAATCATTTTGGACTATTGAATTTTTATTGATTGTATTCTAACCCACTACAATCATTTTTCTTTTTGATGCTAAAACTGTCACAAAATTGGTTAGTGGGAAATTCTTCAAGATGTGTGTTTGGTTCTTTTGACATAATGCAGTTTCTCCACTAAACAAATTGTAGCATTTTACTTTAATGTTTCTATTTTTTAAACTTTTCATTCCAATGAGTATACATCAAATTGTATGAATCATATGTATACAACTCAATGGATAGAATGGAATAAATGCAACTGTGAAACTACCATACCAGCTTAAGAAATAGACAATTAATAGGACCTAAAATTCTCCTTAAGCCCCATCCCATCACTATTCTTATCTTTCTCCCAAAATGTAGTCATTATCCTGACTTTTAATGGTATAGAATAACTTAAAACTTAAAATTTTATATAAGTATATTAATACAGAATATTTTTGTTTGTATATGCTCCTCTTGCCCAAAATTATGATTGAAATTCATGTACATCATTTTGTGTGTCTCTATCATACTTATTTTGATAGAAGCATAGGAGTTTTCTTTCTTCCTTCCTCCCTCCCTCCCTTTCCTTTCCTTTCTTTGTTTCTTTCACTTGCCTGCTTTTATTATGTTCAGTTAGCCAACATATAGTACATCATTAGTTTTTTCTATTCATATAGAACTATTTATTCTTTCCTGTCTTGCTAAACATTGTGTTCAACTTGGGACTATTATAAGTAATAAAGATATTATTTATAATAAAAATAAATAATAAACTAATAATACAATAAAATTTTTTTCACCAAAAATCTTTTTGTGAACATTCATAAAGTTTTCTGTTAAGACATATGTATACATATGTCTGTTGGGTAGAAATACGGAGATATAGAAACTAGATTTCTAAGTCATACAGTAAGTGTTTGTTCAAATATGGTAGTAATGTGAATCCCTTTTCCAAAGTGGCTATTCCAGTTGCCTCCAGTTCCCTCCAAAAAGCATTTAAGAAATTTCCAAATATCTTCTCCCATTCTGTCAGCTGTCTTTTGGTTTTGTTAACTGTTTCCTTTGCTGTGCAAAAGCTTTTGATCTTGATGAAATCCCAATAGTTCATTTTCGCCCTTGCTTCCCTTGCCTTTGCCGTTGTTCCTAGGAAGATGTTGCTGCGGCTGAGGTCGAAGAGGTTGCTGCCTGCGTTCTCCTCAAGGATTTTGATGGATTCCTTTCTCACATTGAGGTCCTTCATCCATTTGGAGTCTATTTTCGTGTGTGGTGTAAGGAAGTAGTCCAATTTCATTTTTCTGCATGTGGCTGTCCAATTTTCCCAGCACCATTTATTGAAGAGGCTGTCTTTTTTCCATTGGACATTCTTTCCTGCTTTGTCGAAGATTAGTTGACCATAGAGTTGAGGGTCGATTTCTGGGCTCTCTATTATGTTCCACTGGTCTATGTGTCTGTTTTTGTGCCAGTACCATGCTGTCTTGATGATGACAGCTTTGTAATAGAGCTTGAAGTCCGGAATTGTGATGCCACCAACTTTGACTTTGTTCTTCAATATTCCTTTGGCTATTCGAGGTCTTTTCTGGTTCCATATAAATTTTAGGATTATTTGTTCCATTTCTTTGAAAAAAATGGATGGTATTTTGATAGGGATTGCATTAAATGTGTAGATTGCTTTAGGTAGCATAGACATTTTCACAATATTTATTCTTCCAATCCAGGAGCATGGAACATTTTTCCATTTTTTTGTGTCTTCCTCAATTTCTTTCATGAGTACTTTATAATTTTCTGTGTATAGATTCTTAGTCTCTTTGGTTAGGTTTATTCCTAGGTATCTTATAGTTTTGGGTACAATTGTGAATGGGATTGACTCCTTAATTTCTCTTTCTTCAGTCTTGTTGTTGGTGTACAGAAATGCAACTGATTTCTGTGCATTGATTTTATATCCTGACACTTTACTGAATTCCTGTACAAGTTCTAGCAGTTTTGGAGTGGAATCTTTTGGGTTTTCCACATATAGTATCATATCATCTGCGAAGAGTGATAGTTTGACTTCTTCTTTACCAATTTGGATGCCTTTAATTTCTTTTTGTTGTCTGATTGCTGAGGCTAGGACTTCTAATACTATGTTGAATAGCAGTGGTGATAATGGACATCCCTGCAAACGACATATCAGATAAAGGGCTAGTATCCAAAATCTATAAGGAACTTAGCAAACTCAACACCCAAAGAACAAACAATCCAATCAAGAAATGGGCAGAGGACATGAACAGACATTTCTGCAAAGAAGACATCCAGATGGCCAACAGACACATGAAAAAGTGCTCCACGTCACTCGGCATCAGGGAAATACAAATCAAAACCACAATGAGATATCACCTCACACCAGTCAGAATGGCTAAAATTAACAAGTCAGGAAATGACAGATGCTGGCGAGGATGTGGAGAAAGGGGAACCCTCCTCCACTGTTGGTGGGAATGCAAGCTGGTGCAACCACTGTGGAAAACAGCATGGAGGTTCCTCAAAATGTTGAAAATAGAACTACCCTATGACCCAGCAATTGCACTACTGGGTATTTACCCTAAAGATACAAACATAGTGATCCGAAGGGGCACGTGTACCCGAATGTTTATAGCAGCAATGTCTACAATAGCCAGACTATGGAAAGAACCTAGATGTCCATCAACAGATGAATGGATCAAGAAGATGTGGTATATATACACAATGGAATACTATGCAGCCATCAAAAGAAATGAAATCTTGCCATTTGCGACGACGTGGATGGAACTAGAGCGTATCATGCTTAGTGAAATAAGTCAATCGGAGAAAGACAACTATCATATGATCTCCCTGATATGAGGACATGGAGAAGCAACATGGGGGGGTAGGGGGATAGGAGAAGCATAAATGAAACAAGATGGGATTGGGAGGGAGACAAACCATAAATGACTCTTAATCTCACAAAACAAACTGGGGGTTGCTGGGGGGAGGTGGGATTGGGAGAGGGGGTGCGGGCTATGGACATTGGGGAGGGGAGGCGAACCATAAGAGACTATGGACTCTGAAAAACAACCTGAGGGTTTTGAAGGGTCAGGGGTGGGAGGTTGGGGGAACAGGTGGTGGGTGATGGGGAGGGCACGTTTTGCATGGAGCACTGGGTGTTGTGCAAAAAGAATGAATACTGTTACGCTGAAAAAAAAATAAATAAATAAAAAGGGAAAAAAAAATAATAATAAAAAAAAAACACATACAGAATTGAATTAATGATGTTGTTAATTAAAAAAAAAAAAAGTTTACAAAGAGCCCCAGTAAAACCTTATACTGAAAAAAAAAAAAAAAAAAAAAAAAAAAAAGAAATTTCCAGTTGCTTCAAAGCCTTATCAGCAATTTTTATTTATTAAAAATTTTTATCTGTTTTGGTGGACGTGTAATGGTTTCTCACGGTGGATTTAATTATCATTGATACAGTTGGGGACTAGTGACGTTGAGTACCTTTTCAAGTGTTTATTTGTTTTTTTGTACAGCCTGTTTTATAAGCTGCTTTTTTCAAAATGCAACCATTTTTTCTAGTGGGTTGCCTCTGTTATTGTTGTAATTTTTGTTCATTCTTCATGTAAGCCATTTTTCAGTTACATGACTTACAGATAATCTTTTTTTTTTTTTAGACTTTTGGATAGCTTTTGAACTCTTACTGACCCTTTTTTAGAGACTGCAATACTTAATTTTAGTGTAGTTCAAATTATTAATTTTTATTATGTCCTCCTTAAAAAATCTTTGCCTGCCTAGGCGCTGAAGATATTCTTCTATGTTACCTTCTAAAATTATTATTGCTTTACTTTTCTTTTTCTTTTTTTTTTTTTAAAGATTTTAGTTATTTATTTGAAAGACAGAGATCACAGGTAGGCAGAGAGGCAACCAGAGAGAGAGGAAGGGAAGCAGGCTACCCGCAGCGCAGAGAGCCAGATGCGGGGCTCAATCCCAGGACCCTGGGATCATGACCTGAAAGCAGAGGCTTTAATGCACTGAGCCACCCAGGTGCCCCTGCTTTACTTTTCTTGTTGAGGTCTATGATAAATGAAAATGGCTTTGGGGAATGATGTGAGGTAAGAGTCTGGGTTTGTTTTTTCTTATGAATACTCTGTTGCTAAGTGCCATTTATTGAAAAGATCATCCCTCCTAGACTGCCTTGTCCATTTAGTCATAAATTAGGTTATTCATTTTCAAGACTCTGTTCTGTTATATTGGCCATCTACTCTTGCAATAATCCTTCACTTTCTCTATTATGATAGTTTATATAATAGGCCTTGATATCTGGTACTAGAAGTACTTTATTCTTTTTAAAGATGTGAGCTATTCTTAGCCTTTAGCATTTTCATCAAAATTTTAGAGTTGTGTCAATTTTTGAAAATAAATAAGCCTACTGAACTGTGTTTGCTCTTATAATCAATAGATTAGGGAACTGAATACATTTATAAATTTGAATTTTATTTATTTATTTTTTAAGATTTTATTTGTCAGAGAGAGAGAGGGAGAGATAGCGAGCGAGCACAGGAAGACAGAGTGGCAGGCAGAGGCAGAGGAAGAAGCAGGCTCCCTGCTGAGCAAGGAGCCGGATGTGGGACTCGATCCCAGGACGCCGGGATCATGACCTGAGCTGAAGGCAGCCACTTAACGAACTGAGCCACCCAGGCGTCCCTAAATTTGAATTTTAAATCTATGAACCTATTTTATCTCTCTATTTAGGTTTGGTTCAATTTTACTCAATAATGCTATATAGTTTTGTAGAGGTTTTACATATATTTGATTAGATTTATTTCAAGGTATTTGATGTTCTGATTATCTAAGTGATATCATTTTTATATTTTAATCTTCCATTTGTTGTATAAATAATACAAATTTTAAATTTTGACTTTATATCAGAAACCACACTAAGCTGTATTATTTCTAATAATTTAGTAGAAAATTCTCTTGGCCATTACTTGACATAAACATATAGTCTGAAAATGAGAGTGGCATCTTACCCTTTCTTACCATTACTCTTTTCTCCTTGTTTTATTGCACTGGCCATAAATAAAATAGGATGAAATTGATTAGAAATGATAAAAGTAATCTAAGAAGGTCAATTTTTTCCCTCACTTTTACCTTGGAGGGACACATTTTAACATTTCCCATTAAGAAGGATTTTTGCTTCAGTTTTTTTTCCTCATATTTTCGAAGATGGTTTTAGCAAATTAAAAGTAGTTGCCTTCTATAGCTTTCAGAGGTTTTACATAAATTGGTTTGCTTTGTAGTCCATACCATACCATTCTTCATAGATTTTAAGAAATCATCTGTTCTGTCTTTTCATTCACTGGTGGATTATTTTGATTGGTTTTTAAGTGTAATTTTGGCAGATTCATGGGGTATGGGGGTAAGATTACAAACTTACAGGAAAGGCGGGTTTCCGTAGTGTAGCGGTTATCACGTTCGCCTCACAAACTTACAGGAAAGTTGCAAGAAAAATACAAAAACAATAATTCAAAGGCATACATTGCCCTCCAGTATTTATAGCAGCATTATCTGTAGTAGCTAAATTATGGAAACAACCCAAGTGTTTATTGATTGATGAACGGATAAAGAAGAGGTGATGTATATATACAATAGAATGTTACATAGCCATAAAAAGAATGAAATCTTGGCATTTGTAATGACATGGATGGAGCTAGAGAGTATAATGCTTGTAAGTGAGATAAGTCAGTGAGAGAAAGACAAATACTATATGATTTCACTCATATGTGGAATTTAAGAAAGAAAAAAAAAATGAGCAAAGAGGGGAGAAAGAGAGAGAGGTAAACCGAAAAACAGATTCTTAACTATAGAGAAGAAACTGATGGTTACAGGAGGGAGGGACATGGAGGGATGGGCTAAATAGGTGATGGGGATTAAGGAGGGCACTTGTGATGAGCACTGGGTGTTGTATAGAAGTGTTGAATCACTATATTGTACACCTAAAACTAATATTACATTGTATGTTAACTGGAATTTAAATAAAAACTTCTTAAAAAGTACAAAAAATACATTCAGATTTGCCAGATGTTTATATTTTGCCCATATGTACATGATTCTCCCTCCCTCTCTTTCTTTCTGAATCCTTTAAGAGTAATTTGCCATATTTGCCCTTTCATCTCTAAATTAATCAGTTTGATTTCCTGAGAACAGGGACATCTCCCCATAACTACAGTACAATGATAAAGATCCAGGTTTACTTATTGGTATTAAAACAACCTTACATTTCTAGAATAAAGAGAAATCTTTTAGGCTAAATTAAATTTTTTATATGTTACTGGATTTGTTTTGCAAATATTTGTGTAGGAGTTTTGCCTTCATAAGACTAGATTATGCTTTTCTTTCCTATAGTATCTCATCAGATATTCTATTCAGATAATGTTGGCTTTATAAAATATGTTGGAATGGTTTTCTGTAGTTTCTGTTCTCTGTAAATGTTAGTCTGGAATTATTATTACTTTCTTAACATTTTTTTTAAGTTGCAGATGAATTCTAGCTTGGAGTATTCCAAAATTGAATATAGCAAATATTTAATTTTATTAAAATATATCAGGTTATGCAGATTTTCTATTTTTCTTATATCTATTTTAGTACTCTTTTTCTTAGGTTTATCTATTCTACATTTTCAAATAATTGCCATGAAGTAGTTCATAAGATCATCATCATAAATTTTTAAAAATCACATTTATTAATGCATTATCTACATCCATTAAAATTCATTGTTTTTAGGCATATTGTTTCTGTGATTGTTGACGAATATATCTAATATGTAACTACCATGAAAATTAATATATAGAATATTTCCATCATCCCATTGAATTCCTTCATGTTCCTGTGTACTAAATCCTGATCAGTGGGGAGTCTTCTCCTCCCTCTGCTCCTTCACCCCTGCTCCTTATCTCTCTCTCTCTCTCTCAAATAAATAAAATCTTAAAAACATTTTAAAAATTAAATTGCTAATGTTAGTTTTGTATATATTATAACTTAAATCACTAGCTGATGTACATTTTAGGTTGTTTCCTATTTTAGGGCATTGTGAATAATGATACTATAAATATTTGCATATTGATGTTTACATGGGCTTCTTCCCATCTCCCTTTTGGGGGTAAATTCTTAGGAGAGGAATTTCCAGATTGTATGTAAGTATATGTTTAAAGTTACAAGAAACTGCCAAGTCGTTTTCCAAAGTGACTCCATCATTTTTCATCCCCACCAGCAAAACAGAAGAGTTCTGTTGCTCCAAATCCTCATTAGCACTTGGTGTTTTCAGTTTTATTTAATGTTTAAGTCTTAGTCAATTTAGTATATGTATAGTGGCATCTTATTATAGTTTTAGTTATATTGAAGTGAATGTCGCTCATTTTTTCATGTGTTTATGGGCCATTTGTGTATCTTCCTTGGTGAAGTGTTTGTTCAAATCTCTTCTCAATTTTAAAGTCTTAAGTTCAAAGAAATGTATTTCATGTTCTGCCAGTGTTTTGCATCTTTAGTTTGTTAAACACTGAAAGGGTTAATTCCAACAAGCTGGTAGAATATGTAACATCTTATAACCTATGTATTTCTGATAACTGGTGCAGAGTTGTGATGACTGATTAAAAGTCTGAGAAAGAATAAGAAACAAGCACTTTTGAGCCATTAGAGAAGATTTTTCATTTTCCAGGACTGGATTTACAAACCAAAATTGACTCTTCACTACATGTTTTTGATTATGCTCAAAGAACAACATTGTCAGGAGGTAATTCCAAATGTACTGAAAAATATTACATTTATTTCTAGTCTACTTCAGCCCCTTTACGTTTGTCTCTACTTCCCACATACTTATTCCAAGAAATTACTTTTTGTTTCTCTAATCCATTTTTGAGTCAGGATCTTAATAAGCTTTTTTCCCTTCCATGGATCTCTTGAACTGATGATATCTGTGCGAATTATTCTTTGAAAAGCAAAATGCAAATCAAAAGTAAAATTTGATAAACATGGCAATGTTAGAACACCATACTGTCAGTATGCTTCTGTGGTATGCTTTGCCGATCTAATGAAATCAAACATATGAGTCTCAGACAACAGAAAATTAGAGACTGACTTCTGAAATATGTCTCAGACTTAAGATTTGGTCAGCTTCCAGGTAGGAGACTGTATCCAATTGCTTTTTTAGCTCTCTCTCCAATAAGATTTTATCTTTATCAGGAAGAAATTTTTTTATATGTGTGTGTGTACACACACACACACATACACATGCACGCACACACATATGATAGTTAAAAACAGGTAAGAAAGGAGCAGGCCTCTTGTACTGTAACAGTCACTTATAACTCCATTGTAAGTTGTATCAGTGCTAATCATCTGGAAGACCAAGAGAGGACCTCATCAGTGCACTCTATAATATGTAGTATGCCTTTCTCTTTTTGGACATAACAATCTGTATTAAAATGCTATTTCATTAATAAATATGATATTTAAATCAGCAAATTAAAAATCACCACTGTGTGTTAAAATTCCCTCTGATGACACTTCACTATGCAGAACACAGTAATTACTCTGAGAAATCAGCTATTCCAAGGTAACTGGGCAGTTACAATATTTTATCAAGTAAATTACCAGTCACTAACAACATTCATCAAGGACTCATTTGGATTTTATTACAGGTTGACATTTACTTATTTGCCCAATTTTTAAAATTACAACTGTTGCACGATTGCCCCAGGGTGCAACTGTAGAAAATTAGCACACTAATCACATTAATTACCATAAATAAAAGGTTATAAAAGAGCAGCAAGTAATAGCATAGAATTTTTTAAAAGCAACTTAGGGCATCCCTAATAATACTTTAAATTTATATGCCACATTGAAATTGTCAAGACTCTTATACTTCTATATTTTCTAACTTGAACACCTCTGTTGTATAGATGTTATTATTGATACCATTCCGGAAATAAAGTGGAAATCTGAAAATAGTTCTTTGGCTGACCTAAGATCATTCTATATTTAAAGTCAAGTCAAGAACTGAGTCTCCTGACCCAACAACACTCCATTTCCCCTCTGTATTTCTCTTTCATTGATCAAGAGTAGAATATCATTTACCTTTTCTGTGCCTATCTTTGGAGCTAAAGGTCCAAAATATATCCTGATGTGCTTCCCTCTTTCTACCTTCATTGCTATCAACTCAGCTTAAGCAAACACCATCTCTCATCTGGACTACTTACTGTGATAACTCACTTTCTTCTAGCACCCGTGAAATACGTACTGTACAAAATAACTCAAATGATTTTTAAAAAATGTGAAATCATACCATTTTCATGCTTAAAGTGAATATGGATCCTTGTAATCTGACCCCCTCCAATTTCATCTTCATACAACTCTATAGCTTCTCCTTACTCTCCTTCCATTTTCCTGAATGTTGGGTGTGCCAAGATCCTCCCGCAGGATCTTGGTTTTTATATTTTGCTCTGTTTGGAATGTTCTACACCCAGATTTTTACAGAACTTACTTGAAATTCTTCTTCTTCAGAGAGAGTTTATTTGTTAACTGAACCTAACCTGGCTTCCCCTCTTTCTCCCTTTCCACCTCATCCTATCCTCCTGTCATTCTTCATCACATGATTATGATTATGATTATGATATATATGACACATATATAGCATGTGTCTTTGCCCTCAGAAATGACCTCATCCACGTATTTATTTGTGTATTGTACATCAATTCCCATGCATGATCAGATTCATACAGTATATATACGGTATATATACGGTGTGTGTGTGTGTGTGTGTGTATATACATATATATATATATATATATACATATATATATATGTTAAAAACAGGTAAGAAAGGAGCAGGCCTCTTTTATATATATATATATATATATATATATATATATATATATATATATATATATATAAATGTACGGTGTATCTTGTTCACTTTTTGTATCAGATGCTATTCATTCTCTACTCATGCCCCTTAAGTCCACCCTGGAAATTAAATGCCCCTTCAGTGCCAGTCTCTTTATGCCCTAAAGACCATTCTACCTCAATATTTCCCTGCCTGAGGGCATTCTCTGGGCATTCTTCCTGGTAGGCAAGAAATGCCAGAAAGTTAACGCCTCCAAGGTATAATCCCCAGCAAATACAGTTAGGAAATAATTAAGTGCACATTTTCCTCACTCCTCAGATAGACAGTTTATAAGATCAAAATTATGGGACATGTTTTACATCTTTCAGAGAGTCTCCAGTGTAACCAAGTCCTCATTGCACACAGAGCTAACTGGCTTAGACATGCACATTCTCTTCCAGTGATCTCTTTCAGTGATTACCATTCATTTTTCCATCTTACTTGTAGTTATTAAATTAAAATCATACCCATTTCCATGTCCCCAGTACCTGATTGGATTCATTATCCATTGTTCTGTCCCCTTCTCTACTCTGTTTCTTTCTTCCTTACTTTTTTCTGTCCTTACTTATCTTATCCACCCTAATAAAGATTTTCCTTTCTAATTTTCTTCCTTGGTCCATATTACCTTATCTTGCATGCACATACATGATGTTTAACCTTAATTTGTAGGCTTGAGTGTAATGTGAGCCCTGAGTCACCTGGTGTAGTGTCAACAATTTGCAGAGAGTACTATATAAATTAACATAGGCATGAATCCCTTGTGAAATTACTTTCTAATGCAGAGGAACAAGTGTTCCTCTGTAAATACTTTGAGTCACTCCAAATGATGCCCCCCCCCCCACCTCCAGAGATGGCTAATTGTTTTCAGTATCCATCATGTTTTCCTCTTCCATAGTTGAGGTTGTGGTCATTCAAAATAAAGAGTACATTTCCTGGGCTTCCTTGCACAAAGGTCTGGATGAGTTTTGGCTAAAAGGGTGAGAGCAAAAGAAATGCAAGCAATTTGAGTTCATGCCTTTGAAGGGAATGAGTATGTTTTTCTCCTTTCTCTTTCTGGCTATAATGAGGATGTGGTTGGTACAACATTCTTGGACAGCATGGAATAAAAGGTTGGAGCACTGGGTGTTACACCCTACTAATGAATCATTGAACATTGTATCAAAAACTAGTGATGTACTATGTATTGGCTAATTGAATTTAAATTAAAAAAAATTAAGATCCAGTGTTCAAAAAAAAAAAAAAACACCAAAAAACCAAAAACAAGTTAGGTCTTTGCGGCAGTTATGGGACTCCATATAGCAGCATCCTATTTCTAGTGGCTTTCTGAAGCAGGCTGCCATACCAAAACAGACTTAATGTGAAGGAAATAAAAACTATCTTGTTTAAGCTAATCTTGTTTTGCATCTACATTCCATGGAGCTGACTCATGGATGGTCCAAATGACTAGAGCTGTCCAGTAGAGTTATAGTCTCGTGTGCTGTGCCTCTGTCTTGTGAGTGTGTGTGTATTCATATATAGGTGTATATATATATTTTTTTCTATAGTGTATATATTATGTGTATATACATATTTATATATATATTTATTTCCATAATAAAATAGTATAGACCCATAAAAATCAAACACATTTAACTAGAATATATGGTATATAAAAGAGCATATTTTATTTCTAAGGTAAAGTATTAGAGTGTTTTCTCCTCAAAATAATGTGATGTATTTATTCTCTTTGGGGTTATCTGTGAGGTATATGCGCAGGTATAATAGTGCATGGGAAAAATAACAATGACTCATTCTGTACTAGTGTTTTCCTCCCATTACAATCTGGGGGTCCTCAGCTTTGTTCTTTTGATAGATGTTAATATAGGATTTGAATAATAAGTAATCTGACACTGGTTGAAAGATAGTAGTGTTCCACATTTTTTTTTTTTTGTATTATAGTATCACTGGAGAATTATAATATATAAAAGTTAAAATTCATTCTGCTTTCTCTGTGGTTACCTCTAAAGCTAGTTATATAATTCAGCCAACTTCACCCTTGGGTATTCGAATTCTGTTTTTAGCATTATAGTAGGGGGGGCGCCTGGGTGGCTCAGTCAGTTAAGTGTCCGACTCTTGATTTCTGCTCAGGTCATGATCTCAGGATTGTGAGATTGAACCCCACACTGGGCTCCATGCTGGCCATGGAGCCTGCTTCAGATTGTCTCTTCCTCTCCCTCTGCCCCTCTCCATTGCACTCGCATGCCTGTGCATACTAAACAAACAAACAAAATTATAGTGAAGAAACTCTGTATGTGTGAAATATATATAAGAAAGACCACACTGTGATACTGAGTACACAACCTTATAATTCTGTAGTCCACTTCCACTTTGAAACCATGCCTTGAGTGGGTCATAATGCCTCTAATGGAGTGAATACACATGCTGGAATACCAGGTTAGAGTTTTCTGTGCAGTATGGAAAGTTGTAAAGTAGGCAATGGTAGGCACTTGATTTGGGGGCAGGTATTTGGGTCCCCAAGCCAAGAAAAACCCAGTGTTTTCCTATTTGCATATCTTCCCATTGACCCTTTGACAACTTCTTTCCATTCCTGTTCTTGTGCTCAGTAGCTTTAGTAATCTGCTGCTATTGAACACCTCAGTATGCTTCCTTGTCTTCTAGCCTCTAGTGGATGTTATCAGTGGTGTGCAAAGAAGGGAATAAATGATCTCTCTCCTTTCAGGGTGATCACAGGATGGGTATTACTCAAAAGAAAGTCACTATCTCCCTACACCCTTTTTTTCTCTAAGTTGTAATAACTTCTGTTATTCTTCGCCCCTTCAGGTCTAGAGATGGTATGAACTGCAGGGTACCTACAGAATTATTCCTTTTGGTTTATCTGTATACCACAATTTTGAATAGCTCATTTTATTGTACTCTATTCAAGTTACCCATTTAAGTGTATCTTATAGTTCTTCTTAGTATCCTAACTAGTACAGTTTTCAAATTAAATTTTTGGTGACTATTCCAGCAGGGATTTCTTCTTTCTTTCTTCTTATTGTATTTTTCACTTTTTCTTGCACTTGACTGAAAAATTATAGTAGATTCAGTAGTTAGGACCAAAGAAATTCAGGACTGAAAATTCTTATACCAGATTGCAAAAGCACATCATGCTGAGGTCTGTAAATATATTCCTATTACTTTGCTATTCACTAAAGTCACAAGAACCACAATGATTTTTATCTATTTCTGCTTTCTGCCTTTTTTTTTTTTTTGATTCACAGAGAAAGTACTCTTTTTGTTATCTTTTTTTTTTTTTTGTTTTTTCTTCAGAACCCTTATATTTGTTCTAGCTAAAGCAAACCTCTCCCAGGATTCCCTTTTGGAGGCAAGCCTCCTCTTTAGATTAGCATGAAAATTTTTTTTCTTTCATTTACCTCTATTCAGTTTTATTTTACTTATTGAGGTATTACATTTATAAAGTGAAATATAGACATCTAAGATATATATACCTATGTAACCCACACCTTAATCAGGACAGAAAACATTTCTATCATCTCATAAAATTCACTCATTCTTATTCCAGTAAATACTCCCCTAGCCAAGGTAAGCAGCAATTTGATGTCTATGACCTTAGGTTAGTTCTGCCAGTTCTTGAATGTATTTTGAATGGAACCATAGCATATGTAGTTTTTGTATCTGACTTCTTTCATTCCATATGATGTTTTTGAAATTCACTTTGTTTCTGTGTGTATTGGTAGTTTGTTCTTTTTTATTGATGAATATTATTCCATTTTATGAATATACTACAATTTGCTTTTTTTTTAAGGAGGAGATTTTTTTAAAAAAGATTTTATTTATTAGAGAGAATGAGAGAGAGAGTGAGCGGGAGATTGCAATGGGCAAACAAAGCTCAACATGGACCAATTGACTGGTGTCCCAGATGTGACTACGTCCCCATTCTTAGGTAAGATCGTCCTATTTTGTGCAGTTGTATGCTTCTGGGGCTGGTCCATGGATATTCGTCAAGCAGTTTCACGCCAGAAAGTGGAGGTGAGAATCTTCTGAGAGCTTTGGAAATGACAACCATTCACCCTTTTTATTTTTTCTTAAAGATTTTATTTATTTATTTGACAGAGATCTCAAGTAGGCAGAGAGGCAGGCGGGGGGAGGGGGGGCGGGGGCAAGCTCCCTGCTAAGCAGAGAGCCCAATGTGGGGCTTGATCCCAGGACCCAGAGATCATGACCTGAGCCAAAGGCAGAGGCTTAACCCACTGAGCCAACCAGGCATTCCCATTCATCATTTTTAAAAGATGGGCAAGACACAAGGACTGCAAACTCTGGGCTGTGGCTATGACGTGGTTTTTTGTTTTGTTTTGTTTGTTTTGTTTTTTTCCTTTCTGAACTCTGTGGTTTAAGATTAATTCACCTTCTGCTTCAGGGCAGCATTCAGGGAAGTAGGCAAGTGACATTCTATTTGAAACTTCTAAGAGTGGTTCTGGGTCTAAGTCTGTGTGTTTGTGGGCTAGTAGTGTCTGACAACACTTCACTATTTGTGCTATACTTATGTTCTTTCTTTTATACTCGCACTTTTGTAAATCTTGTTTAAGTAGTGCAGCATTGTCTCAGCTATTACTGTTAGTAATTAAAGTAAGTGTTTGTTCTCACCTATGGAACAAAGCATGTATGTAAGTGCTTCAGGAACTGTGAAGGTGGTCAGCAAAATAGCCAGCCAACTGGATGCTTGAGCTGCAAGGGTGTCCTAATATATGGAATATATGTACCTGCTTGTGGGAAATACAGAAGGTATTTGGGGAAGTAAGACTAATGAACAAATCAACAACAACAACAAAAAAATTAAAAATGTACTTAATGCAGAAAAGTGGGATGGGATTATGAGTTATTGTAATTTTAGGACAAACTAATAATAAGACCTCGTTTTGTGATTATAACCTGGTGAAACCTTGTCATGTATAACCATTTTCCCTTAATTATGTAATTTTGTAGGAGATAGCCAAAAAGGTTGGTTTTTCCCCTCTTGGATGGCTATGTGCTGAAAGTAAAAATATACTGGAGAGCAGCCTTGATTAGAATAAAGGAGATTGCTCCTGCCAAGCTTCCTAGTCTTTTTGCAGTACCAAACAGTGTGGGGCTGTAGGATGGATAGAAATACAAGGCTCTAGAAATTTAAATTACATTATTTTCTACTTCCATTCATTTATACATAAGTGAAATCTAGTTAAACATAAAGGGAAGCTTCCCAGAAGAAAAGAATTATAAGGACTCCCAGGAATGGGCAATTTGTAGGCAAGGGGTAATCATCATCATCATCAATTTATAATAATTGCTACAGTTTATGAGCACTTACTCTTTGCCGATATGCTTTGCATATATTATCTCTAAACCTTTCTACAGCAATGTGAATAAAGTATTTGTAATACCTAATTACTGATGACCAAGCTGAGGCTCAGAGATGTTAAGTGATTTGCTAAAGATAGCACAGCTAATAAGTGACTGTGACAAGCTGGTTCCAGTTTCAGTGAGTTTAGCAAGCCAGGGTATTGCCAGACAGTTTTGTCTACATTGCATTATCTGTGAGTTCTTTTGTCCTTCCACCCCCCTTTTTATTTCATAAGGCAACCAAGGTATCTTCTTCCCATGCTAATGTCTGTGACTCACTCATCAAAATGATAGGTCTGATTTGTTATTACATATGGATGGATATGCTTCTGGAATACCACCAAAGTAATGTTAGCCCATGATTACCAATGGGTAGCCAGTCTCTTTCTTTTCGGTGAGCAGAAGGGTAGAGATAACATCACTTGTTACATCAGTTCCTAAACTACTCGAATTGTTTGCTTTATGCATTTCTCCTCACAGCTAATCAGAAATCGACTAGAGTTAGGATCAGTATGATTCAAATTAAATCAAATTATACCTTTATTTAAATCATTAGTTAGAAAGATTTGATTTATGTCTTTCCTTCCCCTGTTCCAGGAGAAGTGTTTACTAATTGACATAACCTAAACTATAATATAATAATTTTCACAACTCAGACAAGAATGTCAATTTAATTTTTAGAAGCTACATAGTATATATTTGCAATGATTTATAATGTTATTTTATCAGATTAATTCTACAGTTGCATCAGAAAACTACACATCTAGATCTGCACATCTAGACAGTTTTACATTCATCAACGTCAAAGTAGTTTCTTCCAGAAAGGAACATTTTTCACAAGGGTCAGTTTGAGCAGTTTCTTAGGTGAGCTGTTCAGGTTTTACATAAGTGCAGTCTACTGAAACATTCTAAAACAGAAAAGTTACATTTTGGTTTTACCGCTGTGCTAATTTTGTTTGTTTCGTACCACCTTGTCATTAAATCTCAAGTGAATGAAGGCTAATACATACAAGTACAAATTCCTGATTACTTAAAATTCTTATTATTTGCTAGATACTATGCTGATCACTCTGCCTACACAATTTCATTAATTCTTATTCCCACACTCATAGTTAGGTTTCATTATCCCTATTTATAAAAGCAAAACAAAACCATACACAAGGAAATCAGAGGTGATTTGTCAAAAGCCACACTATAAATGTGATTCAAATATATATGATTATGACTCTAAAAACCATGCTATATCCACCGTGTTGTATGTTTTTCTGGGCCATGCTTGAAAACTAATTCCTTATTGTTTCTGGATTGTTTTACTGAAATGGTGGCACTGCCCTTTCTTTGCATTTCCCCTTCTTGATTTGATCCACACTGCTCCTGAAGGTAATTTTACTCTTTTGAAATTTAGCCATTTTTTTTAATTTATTTTTTTTAAAGATTTTATTTATTTGACAGATGGAAATCACCAGTAGGCAGAGAGGCAGGCAGAGAGAGAGAGTGGGAATCAGGCTCCCTGCTGAGCAGAGAGCCCGATGTGGGGCTCCATCCCAGGACCCTGAGATCATGACCTGAGCCGAAGCAGAGGCATTAACCCACTGAGCCACCCAGGCACCCCTTGAAATTTAGCCATTTTTAAAGCTGTTCCAATTTGGCAACAAAGACAAGAGGAAAAAATAGGTAAAACAAAAAGAGAAAGTTAATGTGCAGTAATATTAAATGCCTTATACAGGTATTAGCAAGAATGACTAGGGCTAGTAAAGAAGCTGCTGTCTCTCCTTTACATTTTAATTTTTTGGAAAATATATGTTTTCTTTATTCTTGTGAGAGTGAATGCTAAATTGTATGATCGCAACGATAGGATATTCAAATGATAGCAGATTTCACTTAAAGTTGAGAGGTTGCCATCTCTAAAAAGGATAAACTTTGATTTCCTAAGATTAAGATCCAGAATACAATATGGATCATAGTATATAAAGCTAGGATCATCATGAAAGGGAAAAAAATGCAAGCATTATTCCTTTTATATTAAAAATTAGAGTTACAGATAAAAGAATTTAAAATGCATTAATGCAACAAATGTTAAATACAATGGATGGGTATAGAGAGATTTTCCAAGAAAAAATTAACATAATGTGATAAATTCAAAGAATTCAACAAATTGTAAAATCTGTTTAAAAGTAGCTATGTAATTGTACCATCATAAAAATTTTAATTACCCATAAGAGTCCATAGTAATTGAAGCACTGAATGAAATTGCTAGCTATAATGCTAAGATCTCTGACAATTGGGTAATCCATGAAAACAAAGTGTAATTAGCATAAATCAGGGGGAAAAAAGTTTAATATGGTCAAGAAATCCTGAATTCATCTGAATAGGAAAAAAATGCCATCCAAATAAAGAAGAATGAAGAGAAATTTAGGTAATGTAACTATATAAACAAATTTTTGGAAAATCTCAAGTTACTAATGATGATATAACACCTATTAAAAGGGTATTGACAGCATTCTAAACATCTAAAGAAGTGAGGAGCAAGTTTAATTAGATGACAGTAATCATAGTTATTTTAAAATGTAAAATAAGGTAGTTGTATTTCCTAGTATTTTTAATTCCTCTGAGATCATACATAAACTATAGAGGAGATGTGACAACACTCACGTATGAGACATTATCATTCTTTTACTTCTCTCATTGGTAGTAGAAGTCTATTAGGACGCACTTAAGTTGCCCCTAACCACGTCCACCTCCCTAAGTTTGTATTCAGGTTCAGTTGTGGTAGTTTATATGTCTCTAGGAATGCATCCATTTCTTCCAGATTGTCGGATTTGTTGGCGTAGAGTTGCTCATAGTATGTTCTTATAATTGTCTGTATTTCTTTGGTGTTAGTTGTGATCTCTCCTCTTTCATTCATGATTTTATTGATTTGGGTCCTTTCTCTTTTCTTTTTGATGAGTCTGGCCAGGGGTTTATCAATCTTATTGATTCTTTCAAAGAACCAGCTCCTAGTTTCATTGATTTTTTCTATTGTTTTTTTGGTTTCTATTTCATTGATTTCTGCTCTGATCTTTATGATTTCTCTTCTCATGCTGGGTTTAGGGTTTCTTTCTTGTTCTTTCTCCAGCTCCTTTACGTGTAGGGTTAGGTTGTGTACTTGAGACCTTTCTTGTTTCTTGAGAAAGGCTTGTACCGCTATATATTTTCCTCTCAGGACTGCCTTTGCTGTGTCCCACAGATTTTGAACTGTTATGTTTTCATTATCATTTGTTTCCATGAATTTTTTCAATTCTTCTTTAATTTCCTGGTTAACCCATTCATTCTTTAGAAGGATGCTGTTTAGTTTCCATGTATTTGGGTTCTTTCCAGCTTTCCTCTTGTGATTGAGTTCTAGCTTCAGAGCATTGTGGTCTGAAAATATGCAGGGAATGATCCTAATCTTTTGATACCGGTTGAGACCTGATTTGTGACCCAGGATGTGATCTATTCTGGAGAAGGTTCCATGTGCACTAGAGAAGAATGTGTATTCTGTTGCTTTGGGATGAAATGTTCTGAATATATCTGTGATGTCCATCTGGTCCAGTGTGTCATTTAAGGCCTTTATTTCCTTGTTGATCTTTTGCTTGGATGATCTGTCCATTTCAGTGAGGGGAGTGTTAAAGTCCCCTACTATTATTGTATTATTATTGATGTGTTTCTTTGATTTTGTTATTAATTGGTTGATATAGTTGGCTGCTCCACGTTAGGGGCATAGATATTTAAAATTGTTAGATCTTCTTGTTGGACAGACCCTTTGAGTAGGATATAGTGTCCTTCCTCATCTCTTATTATAGTCTTTGTCTTAAAATCTAATTGATCTTATATAAGGATTGCCACCCCAGCTTTCTTCTGATGCCCATTAGCATGGTAAATTGTTTTCCACCCCCTCACTTTAAATCTGGAGGTGTCTTCGCGTCTAAAATGAGTTTCTTGTAGGCAACATACTGATGGGTTTTGTTTTTTTATCCATTCTGATACCCTGTGTCTTTTGATTGGGGCATTTAGCCCATTAACATTCAGGGTAACTATTGAGAGATGTGAATTTAGTGCCATTATTAGTCTGTAAGGTGACTGTTACTGTATATTGTCTCTGTACCTTTCTGATTACTACTTTTAGGCTCTCTCTTTGCTTAGAGGACCCCTTTCAATATTTCCTGTAGAGCTGGTTTGGTGTTTGCAAATTCTTTCAGTTTTTGTTTGTCCTGGAAGCTTTTTATCTCTCCTTCTATTTTCAATGATAGCCTAGCTGGATAGAGTATTCTTGGCTGCATGTTTTTCTCGTTGAGTGCCCTGAATGTATCATGCCAGCTCTTTCTGGCCTGCCAGGTCTCTGTGGATAAGTCTGCTGCCTATCTAATATTTTTACCATTGTATGTTACAGACTTCTTTTCCCGGGCTGCTTTCAGGATTTTCTCTTTATCACTAAGACTTGTAAATTTTACTATTAGGTGACGGGGTGTGGACCTATTCTTGTTGACTTTGAGGGGGGTTCTCTACATCTCATGGATTTTGATGCTTGTTCCCTTTGCCATATTAGGGAAATTCTCTCCAATGATTCTCTCCAATAGACCTTCTGCTCCCCTCTCTGTTTCTTCTTCTTCTGGAATCCCAATTATTCTAATGTTGTTTCGTCTTATGGTGTCACTTATCTCTCGAATTCTCCCCTCATGGTCCAGTAGCTGTTTGTCCCTCTTTTGTTCGGCTTCTTTATTCTCTGTCATTTGGTCTTCTATATCACTAATTCTTTCTTCTGCCTGATTTATCCTAGCAGTGAGAACCTCCATTTTTGATTGCACCTCATTAATAGCTTTTTTGATTTCAACTTGGTTAGATTTTAGTTCTTTAATTTCTCCAGAAAGGGCTTTAATACCTCCAGAGAGGGTTTCTCTAATATCTTCCTTGCCTTTTTCGAGCCTGGCTAGAATGTTCAGAATCGTCATTCTGAACTCTTGATCTGACATATTACCAATGTCTGTGTTGATTAGGCCCCTAGCCTTCGGTACTGTCTCTTGTTCTTTTGTTTGTGGTGATTTTTTCCGCCTTGTCATTTTGTCCAGATAAGAGGATATGAAGGAGCAAATAAACTACTAAAAGGGTGGCAAAGACCCCATAAAAATGCGCTGTAACCAAATCAGAAGAGACCCCTAATTGTGGGGGGGGAGAAAGGGGATAAAAACAGTTTCTGAAAAAAAAAAGAAAAAAATTTAAAAAATAAAACAAATAAAGAAAAAATATAAAAAAGAAAGAAAAAATATATATATTTAGATAAACTAGTCAAAAAACGTTAAAAAAGAAAAGGGTAAAAGTTTTAAAAAAATTTAGCAGAAGAAAAAAGAAAAAAGAAAAAAAATTGAAAAAAGAAAAAAAAAATTGAAGTAGCCGCAAGACTAAAGAATCATGGGGAGAAAGCCATGAGTTCCGTGCTTTGCTTTCTCCTCCTCTGGAATTGCTCTGCTGTCTTAGGAATTGAACCTACTTTCCTTGATAGATGAACTTCGTCCTGGCTGGATATTTTGTTGATCTTCTGGGGGAGGGGCCTGTTGTAGTGACTCTCAAGTGTCTTTGCCCGAGGCAGGATTGCACCGCCCTTACCGGCCGCTGGACTAAGTAATCGGCTCGGGTTCGCTTTTGGGTGCTTCTGTTCCCTGAACGCTTTCCGTAGAGTTCTGGAGGACGGGAATGAAAATGGCGGCCTCCTAGTCTCCGGCCCGGAGGAGCCGAGAGCCTGGGGCCCCACTCCTCAGTGCGCCCCAGAGGACAGCACACAATCACTCCCGTATCCCCAGCCTCTAGCCGTGCTCCGAGCTCACCCAGCCCGCGACCAGTTCAAGGTAACCCCGAGCTGAGAGTTCAGTCCTCGGTTCTGTCTCTGCAGCCGGCTTCTCCGTTCTAATACCTGCGAGCTATCTGACACTCTGACACCCCCGATCCTTCTGTGACCCTGCGGGACCTGGGGCCACACTGACCCCGCGTGGGCTTCACCCTGGTTTAGCCTCTGGAGCAATGTCCCTCAGTGGAACAGACTTTTAAAAGTCCTGATTTTGTGCTCCGTTCCTCCGCCGCTTGCCGGGAGCCGGCCCCTCCCCCCGCGGTCTATCTTCCCGTCGTTTTAGATTCACTTCTCCGCCAGTGCTACCTTTCAGAAAGTGGTTGATTTTCTGTTTCTAGAGTTGTTGTTCTTCTTCTCTTCGCTCTCCCGTTGGATTTGTAGGTGTTTGCAATGTTTAGATAAGCTATCGAGCTGATCTCCTGCTACCTGATGTAGTCTCAGGCTGCTACTTCTCCGCCATCTTCACTCACCCTTCCCTAAGTTTGTATTCAGATTCAGGATGCAAAAACACACTTACCCCTATCTGTGGCTAGGTTTGACTATTTTCTCTGCTTCATTTGGGCGGTTTGGGCAAATCAGCTAAGAACTTGTGGTATTGATACCCAAACACATAGAAGGATGACAAAATGAATTTCTTGATTCTCTACAAAGATACAGAGAACTAAAAATACCTTGTTTTTATATTGAAATTTGAAGGTTTCAATACTTTAAAAAGGTGGATAATGAGCTTCAAGTTTTGTATGCTACTATGAGTATCTAACTTTATTTCACTATTCTTGGTTACTGCATTTTCTGTCCCATAGTTATGGAAATGCAAAATATATAATATGAAAACATTATTATATAATGTTTTTATATTTATGTAAATTTATATTTATATATCATATTTACATTTTTAAAAATTTTACCTGCTCTCAACTGTCTTTTAATTAATCTCAATTCAAAGATAAACTATGGAATTTTTTAAAAAAGTATAGAAGCTCAAGGCTTACTGGCTTAGAGAATGGTTTTCATAGAGATAAGTATTATCCCACCAATGTGTGTAAAAAACATCTTTTACATTTATTTTAACTCAATTATCTGTTATATTTCCATATGATCCCTTGAATCTTGCAGTGCTAACTGGGTAGAAACTTTGGAACATTGTAGAAATAGAGACTGAAAAGCTAAGTGTGTCTACACATAAATATTCTTCAAAATAGTGATTGGTCTTCGGTGACAAAGCTTTGCTTCTGTAATAAAAAACTTGCTAACAGTGTTTTAATTGAAAATTTTAATCTGAATGTTGTCTGATTCCTGTTAAAATGTTACTTTCCTGCCTCAATTCAGATTTTCTTAATCTTCATTTTCGCATTGAATATTGTTACACTGTCTGCCTCATTATGCTAAAGAAAGATGAAGAAAGCTATTAACATTCTGAACAGCCTATGAGATGTTATGATATAGAATGTCATTCATTTTTATGAGTTGGCTGTCAGTGTGGGCTGCAATAAAGTTATAATTCCTCCCTGGAAGAATGTGATGTTTGGTGTTGCTGTAAAATCCTTATTAAAATTACAATAATTGTAAATTAAAGCAAAAGTAAATAGGACTTTTATGAAATGGTTGTTTCTGCAAGTCAAGTGGTAGGGAACAGGACTCTACAAGATTGACATTGTTTGCTTTGTGGCTTTAAATCATCATAGTCCTACTGTTATTATTGAAAAAAAAATTTGGATTCATAGTCATTCAGTACCTTAAGCCACAGAGGTTTACTTATGCTGAGAAAAAGGTGAGGCGACAAAGCAGAATTGTGGTTTCATCACGGCTACCCTTAAATTGCTGCATGATGTTATTTGTTGGAAAACCTAAGGTTGCAATTTGAATAGTTTTTTTTTTTTTTAATTTAAATATTTGGAAGGAAAGGGGCAGCCAGTGCTTTACATGTCATCTCATGGCATTATTAAATGAATATGTTAATGTAGCATTCAGCTTGCAAATTTTCTCACACAAAATAGAAAACAGCTAGGAGGAAGATTCTCCTAGGACAGATAATGCTGTGTTATTTAAGAATATGTTACCAAAAAATGCAGACTGTCATTCAGAACAAAGGAATTTATACTCCATGGTGTCTTGTGTGTTTGTTGTTTAACTGAAAAGTATGTAGTTGTAAAGATAGGAAATATTTTATTTTATTTTTTATTTTCTTTTTGAGGTATGGGAAATATTTCAAATTAAGTAGATGGTACATTTCATTATAATGAATATGATTGGAAGAGAACATGTACACAAAGACTAGTATTTTTTTTTTAAATTTATTTATTGGACAGAGAGAGAGAGATCACAAGTAGGCAGAGCAGCAGGCAGAGAGAGAGGAAGAGAAGCAGGCTCCCCAGTGAGCAGGGAGCCTGATGCGGGCTCGATCCCAGGACCCTGAGATCATGATCTGAGCCGAAGGCAGAGGCTTAACCCACTGAGCCACCCAGGTGCCCCTGAAGACTAGTCTTTTTATGTCACATATTTCATTGCATTTATTTCCATATCTATCATCTTCTTAGACTACAGAAGCTTGAGGTTAGAAATTTAGTGCTTTTAAAGATTTGTCTAACTTTGTTTCATGTTACAAAGATGCCATACTCAGAATCAGCTTGAAAAATATGTAAGGGCCCATATAATTTATATGAGTGGAAGTATGGAAGTGTGAGGCCAGCTTGCCCTGACTCACGAGCACCTCCATAGCAGCCTCCTTGGTAGTCAGTCTCCTTTTACCCTCTGAGGTTTTATCTTTCTCTTTCCAGTTTTTGGGAAACATGACACTGTTTAGGTCTTCACTGACCTGAGGTTTGAGTAGTGCAGTAAAAATGTTCTTATCTGAGCCTCTTGCATTAGACGTATTAGAAAAATACTACATTGCCTGCCCTAGGTTCTGTCATCCCTCTGTATAACTGGAAATACTGACTGTAGTTTAGGCAGCTTTTCTGATAAATAATGACCTGTCAGTATCTCTCCATCAGTGACAAGTCGATCATCCCTTCCCTCTGTTATACTGCAAAGATAGCACAGATAGATAAAATTAGTACTTGTTCTCTGAGGCAGTCAGCTGAATATTCCCGCCCCACCCCCACCCAGTCCCAATAGCTGCTTTTGTCCTTTAGAAGATCAAACTGGGCCCTTCTGACCACTCATCTTGTCTTTCAGCCCTCATTATTGCACCTATCCTGGGACTTAAATTCTTTTGCCCCTGGGCCCTGTGAAGTGAGAGTGTTGTTTTCAATTAAGTTTAAGGATATTAAAATCAAAGTGTTTTCTTCAACTACACAATGATCCATTAAGATTCATCTTATACAAAGTTTATCTTTAAAAATTTACCAGTTTGAACTTAATTTTTTAAATTTTTACTTTATTTTATTTTATTTCTTTTCAGTGTTACAAAATTCATTGTTTATGACCACACCCAGTGCTCCATTCAGCTTGAATTTTGATATAATTTTGATTGATTTAGAAAATGATTTCAGTTTGCTGACACATCCTGTGATTATTGGAAATATCTCTGGTCAGTCACAAAGCCATCAAATGGTTTGTATATAAATTATAAGGAGGATAATCATGAATTTTGCAGATGAGTCTTATTAACTACCTATATAATAGTAGGCCAGTTGGTTTACTTTGTTGCCTTCAGTTTACTGTGAAGATAAGAAAATGGGGAAAAATGTTGAACTGTTCAAGGTGTCTAACACAGGACCTAGCAGTCAGGGATATTGCACGAATTTCAGTTCTCTTAATCTCTCTTACCCAGCCTCCACATACTTTCTAATTATTAACTTATCTCTCTTAAATACAGGAATACAAAAAAAAATCACATTTTTTAAAATATCCAAGCAGATTATTATTTTTTAGCAGTCATCTTGGGAAGAAGGGATCAGGAACACTATTCCTTTCTCTCCTCTTATCAGCTAAGATTATTACAATAAAATGGAAAGAAGCAAAAAAAAAATTCTTTACAAATTCAAGTTGTCAGAAGTTTCTAATAAGGATTGTGAATGTTTTTTACACATGCATCATCTACTTATCATGCTAAAAAGAATCCTTTTTTACTTTTAGAATGCAGGAAGGGACAAAGAGAGGGGGAGGGAGAAAATCTTAATTGGGTTCCATGCACAGTGTGGGACCTTATGCAGGGCTTGATTTCATAACCCTGAGATCATGACCTGAGCTGAAATCAAGAGTTGGATACTTAACCAACTGAGCACCCAGGAGCCCCTAAAACAAATCCCTTAAGTGATTCCCCTGAAAAAAAATCCTTTCTATGACTCTCCTGGAGGGGAAAAAAAGCAGCTAATGTTACTCCTAACATTTCCATAAGGAAAACAAGGGAAATAGTGCGCGTGTGCGTGCGCGCGCACACGCACACACACGCACGGAGTGTGTGGATACATAAGTACCACACAAATGGAATCTTTTCTAATAGGGCATGTTTTCATAATTTCTGCAAAAGTATACTAGACATTTTCTTATATTTATCGTTAAATTATTCATGAAAGCAAAGCAAATAAGGTATAAGACATGCTATAATATTTACTGTCTTTTGTAACATCTCATCTTTCATGATCAGTCCTGCTTAATGTTGTGGGGATGGGTCAGCAAAGCCCCACCCCTTCTTCCTTTTAGGATATTTGATTGTAGTGGGCTTTCATAATTTCAAAATGAATTTGAGGATTTTGCAAATTAGATATGTATTTTTCTTGTATCTGTGAAATTCAAAGACAAAAATTCTGTATTATGTACTGTCACTATGGTCACTAAACCCATAAAAGGTGACTGAATAATCTAGGAAGGATTAAGAAATGAAGGTTTTGACTTGGAGTTGTTTAATATTTTCCAAGTTCTGTTATGAATTTACTTTCTCGGCAATAGTGTTGACTGTCTATTAAATGCACATTTTTATGACAGGTGCACATAGGAGATGACAATAATATAAGATCTCCACTCTTGATATATTTGCAGTTTAATAGAAAAGCAGAAAATGGTTAATGTTCATGTGAATAGAAAATAAAAAAATGCAATCTCTGAGCAGATAATACTATTTTTAAATGTACAAATTAGTGTAGTCACCTCTGGAGGCTTTTATCCTAATGTTACCATTGCAGAAATTATTTTGGAAACCTCATAAGCTTTGTGAGGACTGTTTAATAACTATTTAAAAACTTACTTTATTGTGTTATGAACACAGTATGAGATCTATCCTCTTAACAAATTGAGTGCACAGTGCATTATTGTTGACTATACCACAATGTTGCACAGATCTTTAGAACTTATTCATCTTATTTAACTGAAACTTTATGTCCATTGATATGTATCTCCCCATATCCCTCTCTCTCAGGTCCCTTGCAAGCACTATCCCACTCTTTGATTGTATGAATTTGACTATTTTAGGTATTACATGTAAGTGGAATCATGCACTATTCGTCTTTATGTGACTGGCTTATTTCACCTAGCATGATACCTTCGGGGTTTATCCATGTTGTGGCCTATTGCAGATTTTCCTTCTATATTAAGGTCAAATAGACTTCTGTTGTAAATTTACCACATTTTTCTTATCTGTTTATTTGTTCATTGGTGGATATTTAGGTAATTTCCACATCTTGGCTTATGTGATGCTGAAGTGAATATAAGAGTGCTAATATCTCTTGGAGGTCCTGATTTTCTTTTCTTTTTTCTTTCTTTTTTTTTTTAAGATATTACTTGTTTATTTTAGAGAGACAAAGAGAACACAAGTGGGAATAGAGGGGCAGAGGGAAAGGGAGAAAGAGAATCTTAAGCAGACTCACTGCTGAGTGTGAAGCCTAATCCAGGGCTTGATCTCACAATCCTGAGATCATGACCTGAGCTGAAATCAACAGTGGGATGCTTAACTGACTGAGCCACCCAGGCACTCCTGGGAGATGCTGATTTCAATTCTTTTGGGTAAATACCCCGATGTGGGATTGCTGGATCATATGGAAGTTCTTTTTTTTTTTCTTTTTTTTTTTTGAGGAAATTCCTTTCTATTTTCTTTTTTTAAAATTTTTTTTTAAAGATTTTGTTTATTTTTATTTATTTGACAGAGAGAGATCACAAGTAGGCAGAGAAGCAGGCAGAGAGAGTGAGAGGGAAGCAGGCTCCCTGCCGAGCATAAAGCCCAATGCAGGACTCGATCCTAGGACCCTGAGATCATGACCTGAGCCGAAGGCAGCGGCCTAAACCACTGAGCCACCCAGCCTGCACCATTTTACGCTACCAAGGATGTGCAAGTATTCTAATTTCTCCACATCCCTAAGACACTTGTTGTTTGCTTATTGTCAATAGCTAAACTAAAATGTTTGAAATGATATCTTAATGTGGTTTTGACCATTGTAAGTCCAACATTTTTTTTCAAAGCCCATTTATTTTATTTTTGGGAGAGACATTTTTATTTTTATTTATTTAAATTCAGTTATCCAACATTTGGTACATCATTAGTTTCAGTAATTGTAGAGTTCAGTAATTCATCAATTGCATATAACACCCACTACTCATCACATCATGTGCCCTCCATAATGCCCGTCACCCAGTTACCACTTCTGCCTCACCCACCTCCCCTCCAACAATCCTTACTTTGGTTCCTATATTTACAAGTCTCTCATGGTGTTTCTCCCTCTCTGATTTCTTCCCATTCAACCTTCCCTCCCTTCCTCTATGATCCTCTGTGCTGTTCCTTATGGTCCACATGTAAGTAAAACCATATGATAATTGTCTTTTTCTGATTGACTTATTTTGGCCAGCATAATACTCTCTAGTTCTATCCATGTCGATATAAATGGTAAGATTTCAGTAATATTCCCTTGTGTATATATATTTATATACATATATATACGACGTCTTCTTTATCCAGTCCTTTGTCAGTGAACATCTGGGTGCTTTCCATAGTTTGGCTATTGTGAACATTGTTGCTATAAACTTTGGAGTACAGATGCCCCTTTGGATCACTACATTTGTTTCTTTGGGGTAAATACCTAGTAGTAGAATTACTGGTTCGTAGGGTTAGCTCCATTTAAACTTCTTGAGGAACTCCATATTGTTTTCCAGAGTGGCTATACCAGCTTGCATTCCTACCAAAAATATAAGAATATTCCCCTGTCCCTGCATCCTCGCCAACGTTTGTTGTTTCCTGGCATGTTAATTCTAGACATTCTGACTGGTGTGAGGTGGTATCTCATTGCAGTTTTCATTTGTATTTCCGGGAAGACATTTGATTGATCATTTTTTCATGTATCTGTTGGCCATTTGTATGTCTTCTTCAGAGAAATGTCTGTTCATGGTTTCTGCCCATTTCTTGACTGGATGGTGTGCTTTTGGATATTGATTGGTAAGTTCTTTATAAATCCTGGAGATTAGCTCTTTATCTGCTATGTCATTTGCAAGTATCTTCTCCCATTCTAGAGGTTGCCTTTTACTTTTGTTGACTGTTTTCTCTGCTGTGCAGAAGCTTTTTATCTTTTTTTTTTTTTCCAGAAGCTTTTTATCTTGATGAAGCCTCAAGAGTTCCTTTTTGCTTTTGTTTTCCTTGCCTTTGGAGATGTGTCTAGCAAGAAGTTGCTGTAGCTGAGGGCACAGAGATTGCTGTCTGTGTTGTCTTCTAGGATTTTTTTTTTTTCAAGATTTTATTTATTTGTCAGACAGCGAGGGAGAGAGAGCAAGCACAATTGGGGAGGGGGGAGACACTGCAGACAGAGGGAAAAATAGGCTCCCCACGTAGCAAGGAGCTTGATGTGGCACATAATCCCAGGGCCCTGGGATCATGACTTGAGTTGAAGGCAGCCACAACTGGGCATCCCCTCCTATAGGATTTTGTGGATTCCTGTCTCACATTTAGGTCTTTCATCCATTTTGAGTCTATTTTAGTGTGTGGTATAAGAAAATGATCCAGTTTCATTCTTCTACATGTGGCTGTCCATTTTCCCCACACCATTTATTGAAGACACTGTCTTTTTTCCATTGGATATTCTTTCCTGCTTTATCAAGGAGTGGTGGGCCATAGAGTTGAGGGTCCATTTCTGGGTTCTCTCTTGTGTTCCATTGATCTTTGTGTCTGTTTTCGTGCCAGTATCTTACTGTCTTGATGATTCCAGCTTTGTGATACAGCTTCAAGTCTGGAACTGTGATGCTCCCGGCTTTGCTATTCTTTTTCAGCATTCCTCTGGCTATTTGGGATCTTTTCTGGTTCCATACAAATTTTAGGATTGTTTGTTCCAGCTTTGTGAAAAATGTCAATGTGTTTTGACAGGGATTACACTGAATGTGTAGATTGTTCCAGGTAGCGTAGACATTTTAACAATATTTATTCTTCCAGTCCATGAGCATGGAATGTTTTTCCATTTGTTTGTGTCTTCCTCAATTTCTTTTATGAGTATTCTATAGTTTTCTAAATACAGATTATTTGCCTTTTTGATTAGATTTATTCCTAGGTACCTTATGGTTTTGGGTGCAGTTGCAAATGGGATCAACTCCTTAATCTCTCTTTCTTCTGCCTCAATTTTAGTGTATAGAAGTACAACTGATTTCTGTGGATTGGTTTTATATCCTGATACTTTACTGTATTCCTGTATGAGTTCTAGCAGTTTTGGAGTGGAGTCTTTGGGTTTTCCACATAGAGTATCATGTCCTTTGTGAAGAGAGAGAGTTTGACTTCTTCTTTGCCAATGTGGATGCCTTTTATTAATTTTTTTGTTGTTGTTGTCTTATTGCTGAGGCTAGGACTTCTAGTACTATGCTGAAGAACGGTAGTGAGTGTAGGCATCCCTGTGGTGTTCCTGACCTTAGGGAAAAAGATCTCAGTTTTTCCCCATTGAGTATAATATTAACTCCACAGCTAACATTTTATGATGTTGAGATATGTTTCCTCTGTCCCTACACTGTGGAGAGTTTTAATCAAGAATGGATGCTGTATTTTGTCAAATACTTTTTTACATCCATTGAGAGGATCATATGGTTCTTAATCTTTCTTTTATTTATTTTTTAAAAGATTTTATTTATTTATTTGACAAATAGAGATCACAAATAGGCAGAGAGGCAGGCATAGAGAGAGGGGGAGAAGCAGGCTCCCTGCTGAGCAGGGAGCCCAATGTGGGGCTCTATCCCAGGACTCTGGGATCATGACCTGAGCTGTAGGCAGAGGCTTTAACCCACTGAGTCACCCAGGTGCCCCTAACCTTTCTTTTATTAATGTGATGTATCATGTTGATTGCTTTACAGATGCTGAACCACCCTCACAGCCTAGGAATAAGTCCCACTTGGTTGTGGTGAATAATCCCTTTAATGTACTCTTGAATGCTAGTAGCTGTATCTTGGTGAGAATTTTGGCATTCATGTTCAGGGATATTGGTCTGTAGTTCTCCTTTTTGTTGGTTCCTTGTCTGGTTTAGGGATCAAGGTAATGCTGGCCTCATAGAAGGAGTTTGGAAGTTTTCCTTCCATTTCTGTTATTGAAATGGCTTCAGGAGAATAGGTATTAATTCTTTAAATGTTCGGTAGAATTCCCTTGGGAAGCTATCCAGCCCTGGACTCTTGCTTTTTAGGTTTTTGCATATTGCTTCAATTTCCTTGCCGGTTTTCTTTTTCTTCCTGGTTCAGTTTTGGTAGTTTATAAGTTTTCAGAAATATATCCATTTCTTCTCAATTGTCTAATTTGTTGGCCTATTGTTGCTCATAATATGTTCTCATAATTGTTTGTATTTCTTTAGTGTTGGTTGTGATTTCTCCTCTTTCATTCATGATTATATGAATTGGGGCGCTTTCTCTTTTCTTTATGGTAAGTCTTTCCAGGGGTTTATCAATCTTATTAATACTTTCAAAGAACCAACTCTTAGTTTTGTTGATGTGTTCTACTCTTCTTTTGGTTTCTATTTCATTAATTTCTTCTATAATCTTTATTATTTCTCTTCCCCTAACTGGTTTGGGCTGTATTTCCTGTTCTTTCCCTAGCTCCTTTAGGTGTAAGATTAGCCTGTATATTTGAGACTTTTTTTTCTCCCTTGAAAAAAGCTTGTATTGCTTTGTACTTCTCTTGTAGGACCACTTTGCTGCATACAAAAGTTTTGAACAGTTGTATTTTCATTTCCATTAGTTTCTATAAATTTTTCAAATTATTTAGTTTCCAGGTTGAGCCATTCATTCTTTAGTAGGATGCCCTTTAACATCCAAGTATTTGAGTTCCTTCCAAATTTCCTCTTGTAATTGAGTTCAAGTTTCAAAACATTGTGGTCTGAAAATATGCTGGGAATAATCCCAGTCTTTTAGTACTGGTTGCAACCTGATTTGTGACCCAGTATTTGATCTCTTTTTGAGAATGTTCCATGAATACTACGTATATTTTGCTGCTTTAGGATGGAATGCTCTTTAAACATCTGTGAAGTTCATCTGGTCCAGTGTGTCATTCAAAACCCTTGTTTTCTTGTTGACCTTCTGCTTATATGTGGTCTGTCCATTGCACTGGGTGGGGTGTTGAAGTCCCCTACTATTATTGTATTATTATCAATGGGTTCCTTTAAGTTGGTTATTAATTGATTTATATATTTTGCTGTTCCCAAGTTCAGATCACAAATATTTACAATTGTTAGATCTTCTTGTTGGATAGACTCTTTAAGTATGATATAATGTCCTCCCTCATCTCTTACTACACTTTGGTTTAAAATCAATGAGTGTATTCTTTTGTTGTACATTAGCATGATAAATGGTTCTCCACCTCCTAATTTCAATCTGTACCTGTCTTTTGGTCTATAATGATTCTTTTGTAGATAGCATATGGGTGGGTCTTGCTTTTTTATCCAGTCTGACCTGTGATTTTTGTTTGGAGCATTTAGCCCATTCACATTCACAATAACTATTGAAAGATATGAATTTAGTGACATTGTTTTGTTTGTAATGTCACTCTTTCTGTATAATGTGTCTGTTCCCTTAGTTCTTTGCTACTCTTAGGCACTCTCTTCACTGAAAGGATTCTCTTCAATATTTCTTGTAGGGCTATTTTAGTGATCACATTGTTTTTTTAGTTTTTGTTTGTCCTGAAAGCTCCATATCTCCTTCTATTCTGAATGATAGCTCTGCTGGATAAAGTATTTTTGGCTGCGTGTTTTTCTCATTTAGCAACCAGAATATATCATGCCTTTCTTGCCTGCCAGGTCTCTATGGATAGGTCTGCTGCCAGCCTTATGTTTCTACCTCTGTAATTTATGGATGTCTTGTATTGAGTTGCTTTCAGGATTTTCTCTTTGTCTTTTAAATTTTTAAGGTTCAGAATTGTATGTCGGGGTATTGACCCATTTTTATTGATTTTGAGCATGGTTCTCTATGTCTCTTAGACTGGAAAGACTGTTTCCTTCCCCAGATTAGGGAAGTACTCAGCTGTAAGTTGCTCAGCTATACCTTCTGCCTCCCCTTTTCTCTTCCTCTTGGACCCCAATTATTCACATATTGTTTTACTTTATGGTATCACTGATCTCTTGAATCCCCCTTCATGATCAAGTAGTTGTTTATCTCTCTTTTCCTCAGTTTATCTTCATAATTTTATCTTTTATATCAATAATTCTCTCCTCAGCCTCATTTATCCTAGCAGTAAGAACCTTCTTTTTTTTTATTGCATCTCATTAGTAGTCTTTTTGATTATTATCTGATTAGATTTTAGTTCTTTTATTTCTCTAGAAAAGGATTCTCTTGTCTTCTATCCATTTTTCAAGCCTAGGTAGTATCTTTATAATCATTATTCTGTATTCTATCTCTGACTTTTTACTAATATCTGTATTTATGAAGTCTCTGGAAATTAGTACTCCTCTTGTTCTTTTTTTGGGAATTTTTCCATCTTGTCATTTTGTCCAGAAAAGAATAGATGTATGAGAGAAAAAAGTACAAAAATATCAACTACGACCTCTACAAAATATACACTAGACAAATGAAGAGATCAGAAATCAAAAAAAGAAAAAAGAAGGAAAAAAAGAGAGAATATAATGAAAGAGGTGGACAGAACTTGGTGATACACCAGGTCCTGAGTATGTTTCAGTCTGTTTGTTAGAAGACACTAGATCCCAAAATTGCAAAGAAAGAAAAACTTATATATATGCAAATATAAAATTGAGTACAATTAATGGAAGCCAAAAATGAGGTATCTATAGATAAAATGTAAATGTAATAAAAATGATAAAGAAGTCATAAAAGAAGGGTTGATAAGAAACTAGTTGAAAAGGAAAAAAACAGGGCAAAAGAGAAAAAGTAATTTTAAAGTGAAAAACTAAAGAATCACGAGAAAAAACCTTCAAATTCTATATACTATTTTCCCCTAGTGCTGGAGTTTTTCAGTTTTTTGTGATCTGTGAGCTTGGTCTTAACAGGATGTTCCTGCTGGTCTTCTAGGAGAGGGGTCTGTTGTGGTGATTCTTAGGTGTCTTTGCCCCAGGCAGAATTGCACTGGCCTTGCTAGGGGACTGGGCTCTGGAAGCTGCTCAGGGTTGCTTTAAGTGGCTTTTGTTTCCTGAAGGCTTTCTGTGCTGCTTTACAGGATGAAAATAAAAATGGCAGCACTCTAGTCTCTAGCTCTAGAGCTGAAAGATTGCAGCCAGCACTCTTCGGTGTGCCCTCAGGAAAAAGCAGTCAGTCTCTTGTGGGCACCAAACTCTGCAGACTCCTGTTGTGTGCACTACACTGATCCTTCTGGGGGAAGGAACCAGGTCTCACAGCAGTTCTGCCATGTGCTGGGCCCCTGCTGCGAGAGTGGTTACCGGATCTTGCCACAATTTGAGGTTTATGGCAACACTGAATTGAAAGCCCCCTCCTGGACTTGGTGATTGTAGCTGGCTTCCCTGCTCCAGTGCTTGGGAACTCTGCCACATTGACTTACCCCCGTTCTTTCTGTAACCCCTAGGGATCCTGAGACCATACTGTCCCACCTAGGATTCTTCTTCATTTTGCCACCTGAGCACCTTTTAGGCAGGGACATTTCTCACCAGAGCCAACTTCTAAAAGTTCCGATTTTGCACTCTACTGTTATATCACTTTCCGTTAGCTGGCTTATGGAGGCTTCCTCCTACTGAGGGTTTATCTTCTGATATATCCCCTCAGATTCACTTCTACACATCTCCTACCTTGCAAAAAGTGGTCACTTTTCTGTTTGTAGGACTGCAACAATTCATTTTTCAAATCTCAGGTTACAGGTGTTGAAAATGATTTGATATCTACCTAGCTGAGTTCAAGGGACTAAATGAAACAAAGTTCTCCTGCTCTTCTGACATCTTCCCTCCCTCAAAGTCCAAAATTTTTAAGTCAGATACTAGTTCTTTGCTCAGCCCTGAAGAAGTTGCAGCATTAGACACACAGATCTCCTATTTGCCTACGTAGGGGGAAGCTAGGAATTGGGAATTTTCATCCATTCACTCTGTGGATGTTGGCCATGTCTCCAAACGTCTTTGTTCACTTTGCTGAAACTACCAGAACTCTAAGATTGGCATGACAGAAGCCAGGTCTCTGAAAACTCCTCCCAGAAAAGTTGGGATGATAGATGCATGAACTAAGCACCTTCCTCCCCTGCAAGAAATTGGGTACTAAGGGGACTTCTCCTGATTGTATGGTCCTGTGCTAGGGGTAGGGACTCCAGAAAATGTGTCCTAATGTCGATATGGGCTTCAGTTAGTCTGGGTTTGCATTCACTTTGGGTTCAGGAAACTTTCAAGTAGTTTCTGGATTTTTACAAAGGAAATTTATCTGTGAATTTTTGCTGACTCTGTGTGTGTGTGTGTGTGTGTGTGCGTGTGTGTGTGTGTTGGTAGTAGGAAAATGGAGGGCTTCCTTCTTGTCATCTTGCAGATGTCACTCCCCATTTACTTTTTATTTAAAACTTCTTTTTTTACTTTTATCTAATTATATAGCTTGATCACCCACATTATTTAGCAGAATTGCATTTGAATGACTTTGGCTGCCTCCAAATCTCCAACATACCATCAAAATGTTTAATATTGAAGACAAGCCAAAGAATATTTCCATGAGGTAAGATGTTATCTTCATGTTAAGGTGTACATTCTCACTATTTTCCTCTATAGATTCAATGCAATCCCAGTAATTTCCTCATCCACTTTCAAACATAGATATTGACAAGCTGTTTCCAAAGTGAATATGGAAAGTTAAAAGAAGTAAAATAATAAAAATAATTTCATAAGCGGATCTTGAGTTAGGAAATGACCAAAAAGCATGATGAAAAAGATGATAGATTGAACTTTATCAGCATTAAAATCTTATTCAGTGAGGCGCACCTGGGTGGCTCAGTTGGTTAAGTCTCTGAGTGTTGGTTTCAGCTCAGGTCATGATCTCACGGGTCATGAAATGGAGATCCGCATTGGGCTCTGCACTCAACAGGAAATCTGCTTGAGATCCTCTCCCTCTTCCCCGCCCACCCCCCCATGCACACTCTCTCACTTTATAAAATAAATAAAAATAAATGAGATCATGTTCAGTGAAAGACATTGAGAAGAAAATAAAAAGACATAAAACAGACCAGGAGAAAATATTTGGCTGTAATATTTCTGACTGAGAATTTATATTGAGAATACACTTAAAAACTCTCAAAAGCCAAATAATAAAAACTTAATAAAGGAGTGCAAACGTTCTAAGCATATACCTTACCAAAGGAGATATGTGGATCACAAATAAACTGAGAAGAGGCTCAATATCATTAACTGTAAAGGAAATGTGAACTACAACCACAATGAAATGCCCCTATGGAACAAATAGACTGAATCAAAAAAAATCTGGTAATATAAGTAAGCTAATGTCAAGGAAATTTGCAGAAATGCAAGAAATTTGCATGAATGCTAAGTAAAGAGATCAAGAGTCAGAAAACATGAGATAAAAAGACACACATGGAGAATGATTACAGTATTCCATGTCTGTATCAAAAGATGCCCAATAAAAGGAGTCATAGATAGTTAAGGGAAGAATAATTTAATAATCTATTGTCTAAAAGACAAGAGAAGGAAATTTCCTTTGGGTGAATAGAATATTCAAGTTGAAAAGGCCCATCAGAGAATGAATATGATGAATGAAGAAAGATTCTACACCTAGGTGTATCCTTCTAATGTAGAATTCTGAAAGTGAAAAGAAAATTTCAATAACTTAACAGAGAAGGAAAACAAAATACCCACAAACAAATGAGGCCCAGACTCAATTTAGAAAAGAGCTATTTACTTATGCTATAAATGGTGGATGAGAGTGTAGCTCTCTTATACTGTCCCTGTATTTTCTACTCTGTTCTCCCCAGTATGTTAAAACACTATTTGTAATCCAAACAGTTCAAGTGTTTATATTAATGCAGGTGTCTAAATGTTTAGATACCAAGCTAGTCTGCACATTCTAATCAGACTTCCTTTCTTTAGTATACTTTTTTCCTCTTTAATTTCCACTTGTCTCTTTCAATATCCTTTTATTTTCTTGAAAAATTTTCTTGAAAATTGTTCCAGCATATCATTCATTTTTTGGTTTTGTTTGTTGAGGGTCAGTGAGACTCTCAGTCATTGTATTTGAATAGGTGCTACTTATTTCAAGACTCACTGTATTGTATTAATCTAACAAGGATGGATTCACTGTTACTCAGTTTTTCAGTTTCTGTGTTCATATTTATCCTATTACTACATCACTCCTGTAACATTCATAGAAAGATCTATAGAAGTAAAATTGCTGTGCCATTATGTGCTTGGAAATAGATGCCTTTACAATATACAATATACTTTCTTTTCTTTATTCTGTACCCAAGAACTGAATATAGAATTCTAAGTTGAAGATAGTTATTTAAGGAAGTATTCATTTTTTATGATAGTAGCCAGTACTCCTGTTGAGTAGTCTCATACCATTCTTACTTGGTCTTTTTGTATCTCATCTCTTGCTTCCTTTTTGGGTTTTGGAGCATCTCTTAACTCTAATTTTCAGAAAATTTTTTTTATGATATAATGCATGTTTGTTTTTATTTATTTTGCTGTGCACTTGATATAGACATTCAATCTTTAGACCTACATTCATTAAAAGATCTCATTTATTTTATCCTTGCTCTCTGGAATTCTCATCAGTCACATAATGGCCTTCTTAGTTTTATCTGCTGTGTTAAAATTTTTCTTATTCCCTGCTTCTTGAGAAATTCTCCAAATTTTTATTTAAAATTACATCTCAGCAATGCTTTAAACTTCTAAGAGCCCTTTATTATTCTGATTTTTTATTTCTTTCTGTTTTATTTGTTTACCTGAAATCCAAATGTATAGGCACCTTATATTTTATGTGCCAAATCTGGCAACCCTACCCACTTTTGCCAAAATTTAATTATGCCTCAAATATGCACATATGCATGTACATGTACACACACACACACACACACACACACACAGACACTCACACACCCTTCACCTTTATTATATTATTGTTTTTCTTAGAACTTTGTACTTGTTTATGGTTATACATGAAGTTGACCTAACCTTTTTAGCTGGAATGTAGTGGTTTATACACACACACACACACACACACACACACAGACACACACACAATTAGGAAAATATATGTAAAGGGACAGGGGATCACATCAATAGGAAGGAATAAATGTATAGTACTAGACATCAGCACAGAGGAAACCTATGGAGCCATTAGAAAAATTAATTTAGATCCTTATTATTAACAAGAAAAGTATCCATAAAGGGACTTGCATATTTAATATTTGTTCTACAAATATTTATTGAACATATATTAGGTACTGTTCTAGGCACTGGGATTACAGCTATGGACAAAATGAACAAGTTCCCTACACCTTTGCTTAAAATAGTGATAAATAATATATAAATTAAACCAGGAGGTATATATAGAACAATAGAAGAATGATCAAGGAAATTGATTTAAATAACATTTTTTAACTTGTTTTTTATTTTAATTCTAGTATAGTTAACAAACAGTGTTATATGTTTCAGGTATACAATATAGTGATTCGACAATTGTGTACACATTATTCAGTGCTCACTATAAGTGTACTCTTTAATCCCCATCACCTATTTCACCCATCCCCCCACCACCCACCTTCCCCCTGAGAACAATCAGTTCTCTAGAGTTAAGTGTCTGTTTCTTGGTTTGTCTCTCTCTTTCTCTCTATTTATTCCCTTTGCTTCCTTGTTTTGTTTCTTAAATTCCATATATAAATGAAATCGTCTGGTAATTGTCTTTCTCTGACTGACTTTGCTTACCATTATACTCTGTAGCTCTGTTCATGTTATTGAAATGGCAAGATTGTAGATTGCTTAACATAGTAGAGACATTTAAAAAATATTTGTTCTTCCAACATATGAGCATTGAATATCTTTCCATATCTTTATGTCATTTTATTTCCTTCATCAGTGTTTCATAGGTTTCAGAGTATAGGTCTTTCACCTCTTTGCTTAAATATATTCTTAGGTATTTTATTATATTTCATATAACTGTAAATGGGATTGTTTTCTTAATTTCTCTTTCTACCTTTACATCATTAGTGTATAGAAATGCAAAACATTTCTGTACATTGATTTTTATCCTGCAATTTCACTGAATTTATCAGTTTTTGGTGGAATCTTATGGGTTTTCTATGTATGATATTATGTAATCTGCAAAAAATACAAGTTTACTTTTTCCTTTCCAACTTGGATGCCTTTTATTTTTCTTCTCTGACTGCTATGGTTAGGACTTAAAATGCTATGTTGAATAAAAGTGGTGACAGTGGATGTCTTTGTCTTGTTCCTGATCTTAGAGAAAAATCTCTCAGTTTTTCCCCACTGAGTATGATTTCCCCATTGAGGCTGTGGGATTTTCACCCAGGGACTTTCTTTATGTTGAGGTATCTTCCCTCTAGACCTTTTTTGAAAGTTTTTATCAAGAATGCATGTTGTACTTTTTTTTTTTTTTTGCTTTTTTAAAAAAAAAAATATTTCAGTGTTTCAAAATTCATTGTTTATGCACCGCACCCAGTGATCCATGCAATATGTGCCTCCTTAGTACCCACCACCAGGCTCATCCAATCCAACACCCACTTCCCCTCCAAAACTCTCAGTTTGTTTTTCAGAGTCCACAGTCGCTCATGGTTTGTCTCCCCCTCCGATTTCCTCCAACTCACTTCTCTTCTCCATATCCCAGTGTCCTCTGTGTTATTCCTTATGCTCCCCAAGTAAGTGAAACCATATGATAACTGACTCTCTGCTTATTTCATTCAACATAATCTCCTCCAGTCCCATCCATGTTGATAAAAAAGTTGGCCATTCATCCTTTCTGATGGAGGCATAATACTCCATTTTATGTATGGTCCATATCTTCTTTATCCATTCTCTTATAGCATACACAAGATGTTGTACTTTCTTTAATGCGTAATCTGCATTTATTGAAATGATCATATAGTTCTTACCATTTCTCTTGTTGATGCGGTACAACATGTTGATTGTATTGTAAATATTGAACGATTGCTCATATCCCAGGAATCAATCCTACTTGATCATGGTGAATGATTTTTTTTTTTTAATGTATTGTTGGGTTTGGTTTGCTAAGATTTTGTTGAGGATTTTTGCATCTATGTTCATTAGAGACATTGGCCTGTAGTTCTCCTTTTTTTATGGTGTATTTGTCTGACTTTGAAGTCAGGATAATGTTGGTCTCATAGGATGAATGAAAGTTTTTCTTCCTCTTCTATTTTTTGGAATAGTTTGAAAAGAATAGGTATTAAATCTTTATTTGTTTATCTTAATTTGTTTTATTTATGTAAATAAAAGATTATATTTTTGTTTGACAGAAAGAGAGAGGGATCACAAGTAGGCAGAGAGGCAGGCAGAGAGAGAGTGGTAAGCAGCTCCCTGCTGAGCAGAGAGCCTGATGCAGGGCTCATCCTAGGACCCTTAGATCATGACATGAGTGGAAGGCAGAGGCTTAACCCACTGAGCAACCCAGGAGACCCTGAACTCTTTTTTAAATGTTTGGTAGAATTCCCCTGGGAAGCCTTCTGGCCCTGGGCTCTTGTATGTTGGGAGATTTTTGATGACTGCTTCAATCTCCTTACTGGTTATGGGTCTGTTCATGTTTTCTATTTCTTCCTGGTTCAATTTTGGTAGTTTATATGTCTCTAGGAATACATCCATTTCTTCCAGATTGTTAAATTTGCTGGTGTATAGTTGCACATAATATGTTCTTATCATTGTTTGTATTTCTTTGGTGTTGGTTGTGGTCTCTCCTCTTTTATTCATGATTTTATTTATTTGGGTCCTTTCTCTTTTCTTTTTGATAAGTCTGGCCAGGGGTTTATCAATCTTATTAATTCTTTCAAAGAACCAGCTCTTAGTTCCATTGATTTGTTCTGTTGTATTTTTGGTTTCTAATTCATTGATTTCTATTCTGATCTTTATTATTTCTCTTCTCCTGCTGGATTTAGGCTTTCTTTGTTGTTCTTTCTCCAGCTCCTTTAGGTGTAGGGTTAGGTTGTGTATTTGAGACCTTTCTTGTTGCTTGAGAAAGGCTTGTAACGCTATATATTTTCCTCTCAGGACTGCTTTTTTTTTTTTTTAAGGTTTTATTTATTTATTTGACAGACAGAGATCACAAGTAGGCAGAGAAGCAGGCAGAGAGAGAGGAAGAAGCAGGCTCCCTGCTAAGCAGAGAGCCCAATGCGGGGCTCGATCCCAGGACCCTGGGATCATGACCTGAGCCAAAAGCAGAGGCTTTAACCCACTGTGCCACCCAGGCGCCCCTCAGGACTGCTTTTGCTGTGTCCCATAGATTTTGAACCATTGTGTTTTCATATCATTTGTTTCCATGAATTTTTTCAATTCTTCCTTAATTTCCTGGTTGGCCCATTCATTCTTTAGTAGGATGCTCTTTAGTCTCCATGTATTTGGGTTCTCTCCAAATTTCCTCTTGTGGTTGAGTTCTAGCTTCAGAGCATTGTGGTCTGAAAATATGCAGGGAATGATCCCAGTCTTTTGAAACTGGCTGAGACCTGATTTAGGACCCAGGATGTGATCTATTCTGGAGAATGTTCCATGTGCACTAGAGAAGAATGTGTATTCTTTTGCTTTGGGATGGAATGTTCTGAATATATCTGTGATGTCCATCTGGTCCAGTGTGTCATTTAAGGCCTTTATTTCCTTGTTGATCTTTTGCTTAGATGATCTGTCCATTTCAGTAAGGGGGGTGTTAAAGTCCCCTACTATTATTGTATTATTGTCAATGTGTTTCTTTGATTTTGTTATTAATTGGCTTATATAGTTGGCTGCTCCCATGTTAGGGGCATAAATATTTAAAATTGTTAGATCTTCTTGTTGGACAGACCCTCTCAGTATGATATGGTGTCCTTCTTCATATCTTATTATAGTCTTTGGCTTAAAATCTAATTGATCTTATATAAGGATTGTCAGTCACCCCAGCTTTCTTTTGAAGTCCATTAGCATGGTAAATTTTTTTCCACCCCCTCACTTTAAAGATTTATTTATTCATTTATTTATTTGACAGCGAGAGAGAGAGAGAGAGATCACAAGTAGGCAGAGAGGCAGGCAGAGAGAGAGAGGGAGGGAAGCAGGCTCCCTGCCGAGCAGAGAGCCCGATGTGGGACTCGATCCCAGGACCCTGAGATCATGACCTGAGCCGAAGGCAGCGGCTTAACCCACTGAGCCACCCAGGCACCCCCCACCTCCTCACTTTAAATCTGGAGGTGTCTTTAGGTCTAAAATGAGTTTCTTGTAGACAGCATATTGATAGGTTTTACTTTTTATCCATTCTGATACCCTATGTCTTTTGATTGGGGCATTTAGCCCATTTACATTCAGGGTAACTATGAATTTAGTGCCATTGTATTACCTGTAAGGTGACTATTAGTGTATATTGTCTCTGTTCCTTTCTGATCTACTACTTTTAGGCACTCTCTTTGCTTAGGGGATCCCTTTCAATATTTCCTGTAGAGCTGGTTTGATGTTTACAAATTCTTTTAGTTTTTGTTTGTCCTGGAAGCTTTTTATCTCTCCTATTTTCAATGATAGCCTAGCTGGATATAGTATTCTTGGCTGCATGTTTTTCTCGTTTAGTGTGCTGAATATATCATGCCCATTCTTTCTGGCCTGCCAGGTCTCTGTGGATAAGTCTGCTGCCAATCTAATATTTTTATCATTGTATCTTACAGACTTCTTTTCTTGGGCTGCTTTCAGGATTTTCTCTTTGTCACTAAGACTTGTAAATTTTACTATTAGATGACAGGGTGTGGATCTATTCTTATTGATTTTGAGGGGGGTTCTCTGCACCTCCTGAATTTTTGATACTTGTTCCCTTTGCCATATTAGGGAAATTCTCTATAATAATTCTCTAAAATATACCTTCTGCTCCCCTCTCTCTTTCTTCTTCTTCTGGAATCCCAATTATTCTAGTGTTGTTTCATCTTATGGCATTACTTATCTCTTGAATTCTCCCCTCGTGGTCCAGTAGTTGTTTGTCTCTCTTTTGCTCAGCTTCTTTATTCTCTGTCATTTGGTCTTCTATATCACTAATTCTGTCTTCTGCCTCATTTATCCTAGCAGTAAGAGCCTCCATTTTTGGTGATTGTACCTCATTAATAGCTTTTTTGATTTCAACTTGGTTAGATTTTAGTTCTTTTATTTCTCTAGAAAGGGATTTTATATCTCCAGAGAGGTTTTTTCTAATATCTTCCATGCCTTTTTCAAGCCTGGCTAGCAACTTGAGAATCATCATTCTGAACTCTAGATCTGACATATTACCAAAGTTCATATTGATTAAGTCCCTGGTCTTCGGTACTGCTTCTTGTTCTTTTTTTTTTGTGTTGAGTTTTTCTGCCTTGTCATTTTATCCAGATAAGAATATATAAAGGAGGGAATAAAATACTAAAAGGGTGGTAAGGACCCCTGGAAAATGTGCTTTAACCAAATCAGAAGAGACCCCAATTTGTGGGGGGTAGAAAGGGAGTAAAAGGAAGTTCAGGAAAAAAAATTTAAAAAGTAAAAAATATATAAAAGAAAAGATATATATTAGACTGGTGAATAGAATAGTCACCGACTTAATTTTGCGAGTATTTTGGTCTCTTAGAAGAAACTACCTCCCAAAATCTTAAAGAATGAAATTTTTATATATATGTGTATACACACACACACACACACACAGAGAAAATAAGAGTAAACACAATGAAGGGATGGAATATGACTATAAAGATGAAAATTAAAAAAAATTTCTAAAAAAGGAGTTGATAAGTTAAGTTGGTTGGGAGAATAAAGAAAAAGAAAGTGGAGAGAATTTGCTCAGGTTGGAGACTAGAACAAAGCCCTGTGCTAGATTTAGGGTATATTTTGATCTGTTAGAAGAAGTTGTATCCCAGATATTTTTAGAAGAAAAAACTCTATGTGTATACAAAAAATAAAGTTAGATACAATGAAGGATAAAATATGACTATAATAATGAAGGTTCAAAAAGATTTTTTTATGAAAGGTATTGTTAAGATAAACTAGTTAAAAAAAGTTAAAAGATTAAAGAGTTAAAGTTAAAAAAATTTTAGCATAAGAAAAAAATAAAAATAAAATTCAAAAACATTAACTTTGCAAGACTAAAGAATCATGGGGAGAAAGCCATGAATTCCATGCTTTGCTTTTCTCCTCCTCTGGAATTCCGCTGTTCTCCTTGGTAAGTGAACTTGCTCTTGGCTGGATTTCTTGCTAATCTTCTGGGTGAGGAGCTTGTTGTAGTAATTCTCAAGTGTCTTTGCCCGAGGCAGAATTGCACTGACCTTACCAGGGGCCAGGCTAAGTAATCTGCTCGGGTTCGCTTTCGGGAGCTTTTGTTCCCTGAATGCTTTCCATAGAGTTCTGGAGGACCAGAATGACAATGGCAGCCTCCGGATCTCCAGCCCAGAGGAGCGGAGAGCTTGGGGCCCAACTCCTCAGTGCACCCTTGGAGAAAAGCGCTCAGTCACTTCCGTCTCCCTGGCATCCAGCTACCCTCCAAGCTCACCCTGCCTGTGACCAAGCATCTCTGTCTCTGGCACACAGCACCTCTTGGAGTCTCCAAACCCAGCAGATCCCTGCGCTCTTCCGGTGTGGTGGGGGTCTCCCTGATCTTGTGGGGTCCCTGCTGAAAGGACAGTGGCTTGACTGTGCCACAGATCACAGTTTAAGGTAATCCCGAGTTGAGAGCTCACTCCTCGGCTCTGTCTCTGTAGCCGGCTTCCCCGCTCTAATACCTGCGAGCTCCGAGACACTCAAGATACCCCCAATCCTTCTGTGATCCTGTGGGACCTAAGACCATGCTGTCCCCGCCGGGGCTTCACCCCAGCTGGCCTCTGGATCGATGTCCCTCAGTGGAACAGACTTTTTTTTTTTTTAAGATTTTATTTATTTATTTGACAGACAGAGATCCAAGTAGGCAGGCTGAGAGAGAGAGGAGGAAGCAGGCTCCTTACTGAGCAGAGACCCTGATGTGGGGCTCGATCCCAGGACCCTGGGATCATGACCTGAGCTGAAGGCAGAGGCTTTAAACCACTGAGCCACCTTGGTGCCCTGAAGCAAACTTTTAAAAGTTCTGATTTTGTTCTCCGTTGCTCTGCTGCTTGCCAGGAGCTGGTCCCTCCCGCTGCAGTCTATCTTCCCATTGCTTTGGATTTACTTTTCTGCAGGTCCTGCCTTTCAGAAAGTGGTTGATTTTCTGTTTCTAGAATTGTTGCTCTTCTTTTCCTGTTGGATTTGTAGGTTTTGGAATGGTTTGATAAACTATCTAGCTGATCTCCTGCTACCTGATGTCATCTCAGCCTGCTACTCCTCTGCCATCTTGACCTATAATCCCCTTTTATTGTTTCTTATAGGACTGGTTTAGTGGTCATGAATTACTTTAGTTTTTGTTTGAAAACTGTCTTCTGTTGTGAGTGATAGCCTTGATGTGTAGTGTATTCTTAGCTACAGGATTTTTCCTTTGAGCACTTCCAATATATCATGCATCTCTCTTCTGGTCTCTCAAGTTTCTGCTGAATTATGAGCTCCATAGCCTTATGAGGTTTCCCTTGAATGTAAGTATCTTCTTTTCTCGCACTGCTTTCAATTTTTCTTTCCTTTATCAGTGCCTTTGCTATTATAATTACTGTATCTGGGTGTGGACCTACTTGGGTTGATTTTTTTCCGGAGTAACTGGCTTCTGGATTAGCTACTATTTCTTCAAATAAATTATCTACCTCTTTTTCTCTCTCTCCTTCTGGGATCCCTATTATCTGAATATTATGCTTGATGGAATTACTGCATTTCCTAAGACTGTCCTCAATTTGCATAATTTTCTGTCAATTAGCTTACTTACTTTCTATTATTCCGTAAGGTCATTAATTTGTTTCTCTGCTTCCTCTAGCCTGCTATTTATTCTGACAGGTATATTTAAAATTTTTTTATTGTGTTCTTCATCTGTGATTTGTTCTTTTTTATCTCTGTTAAAAGTCTCACTGATGTCCTCTCTTATTTTCTCAAGTCAAGTAGGTATCTTCATGATTATTACTTTAAATTCTCTATCTGGCATATTATGTATATCAATTTCCCTTAATTCTTTTGCTGAGGTTTTTCCTGTTTCATTTGTGATACATTCCTGTGCCTCCTCATTTTGTCTAACTCTCTGTGTCTTTTTCTCTGTATTAGGAAAGTCAGCTCCATCTCCTGCTCTTGATGGTAATGGGTTCATGAGGAAGAGATCCTTCAGTGCCCTGCAATACAGTGTCAACTTTTCCCTTAGACTCGATGCTTCAGTATCTTCTGTGTGTATTGGATCTACCCTGCTTTTGAGTCCTGACTGCTTTTCCCACTTTTTCCCCTCTGTCTAGTTGTCTGTAGAGACTGTTTGCTTGTTGTTGGCAGTGTTTGGTTTCTGACTGGGTGGGGTGTGTTTTTACAAGCTCTGTATTGGTGTGCTTGCAAAATGAGATCTGCTGCTATTGACACTGGGATTGAGGTTCTGTAAAACATGCAGTTTGGGAGAGGAGGTGTTGGTAGGGTTTGCCTAGGTCTTCTTGGGGTTGGAGCCCATATCACCAGGATTATGGCAAGTGTGACTGCATGGGATAGTTGGGTAGGGGGAACCCATGGAAGCACTGTAGGCCAGGGCTTAGTGTAAGTATGTTAGTTAGGGAGTGTTGCTGCTATCCTGGTTCCTACAGCTGGCTGTGTGTGGTACCTCTCACCTGCTTTGTTCCTGTTGAGGTCTCCTCATTAATTGTTACTCTCCAGGCCACACTCTCAGATGAGTAAATAATTCTTTGCTGACCCCTTCATTTTTTAAACTGCTGATATTATGCTGTATCTATGCTGGCTGTTTGTCATGCTATATTTTTAAGGGCAGGGACTCCATTTCCTAAGGACCCCCTAGGTCTCCTAGAGCCAAGACCGTTGATTTTTTAAATTCCAGGCTTAAGTCACCCTGGTTGTGAGAACTCAGGAGATTTGGCCCCTCTAAGTTTGAAAACCAAATGTTATGGGGATTTGTTTTCCGTGTGCAAGTTCCCAGTGTAATAGTCTGTTTTTTCTCCTTCTCCAGGCCACCAGCTCCATCTGGAACCTAGTAAATCAGGGTCTGTTTTGCTCTCAAACCACATTTTCACCTTCCTTCCTTCTTTGATAGAGACTCTTTCATTCCTTTAGTTGTGTAGTTTCTTCTGCTATTCTTTGGGATGTTTTCTGGGTTATTTATGCTGATGTGATTTTTATCTAGTTGTATTGGTGGGACAAAGTAAGCTTAGGGTCCTCCTACTCTGCCATCTTCTCACCCTCTCTCTTGAAATAAGGTTATAAGCCATGTGTATATCTGAATATTGGTGGACTGATTTAAGTGATGGAACCATATAGGTAAGTTTCTGATTATTTGCATATATATTTTATTTGTGGTAAAGTAAAAAATTTTGTAGTACACACACTAAATGTTGGTGATTGGGAAGAGAAAAGAAGAAATGAGTTTTACTACTCTTAATAATAATCAGTATACATTCCCTACAAACTTATAAAATGCAATAGGCCTTATATAAATAAATACACAGATATTTTGAAACAAAAAATAACAAAGCTTTTAAACACAAAGTTTGTTTCTGCCACCTTTAAAGGACCCACTACTTTAAAAAAAATGACTTTATAGTTTCTTTACTTGATTGGATATAAGTTTTTGCCATAAAATACTAGCTCAATTTTCATCCAGTTTTCATGTGTAAATTACTGATATCTTAAATTTTAATTTTTGTCTCCAAAGTAGGTATATTTATGTTTCATCTTGATCTGAATGGGGAACATCTCACTAATTACAATATTTTAATTATTATGTAATATGCATATTATGAATTAACGTAATTCTGTCTTTATAAATGAGCAGAAATGAAGAAAATTACACAATTTCTTATACATTGCCAGTGCTTTCCAAGGTTGCTTGCCTTCTACTTGGAAGTTTCCTGAGCTGAAGACTCTATGATGTATATGAATAATAACTCATCACATTTAAAAATATAGTTTCTTCAGAAAGTTCATGTTAACATTGATTTAATTTTTAAAAACGTTTTATTGAAGTACATTTCATATATTATACTTTTCATACATTTGAAGTATACAGTTGAGTGGTTTTTCAGTATATTTGCAGTTGTGGGAAACCATTGCCACAATTTTAGAACAGTTTTGTCATCTCAGAAAGAAATTCTATATACCTTAGGTTTTTAATTTCCTAATCCCCATCTTTTCCCTGTCCCCAAGCAATACCAATCTGTTTTATGACTATGCTTTATGACTCTGTAGCTTTGTTTATTTTGGACATTTCCTGTCATGGAATCATACAATATGTGGTCTTTTGTGAATGGATATTTTACTTAGCATGTTTTCAAGATTCTACCATGTTTAGCATACATCTGTATTTCATTTATTTTTATTTTTATTTATTTATTTTAAAACAACATATTGCAACTTTATTAGATTTTTCTAATTTACTGGCTGTTTGGACTCTACAAAGGCCTTAGTAACCTGTCCCTTCCACATCTTCAGGTGTCACAGTACAGAACACAAAATCTGATTAGATGGCACCAGTCAACCTGTCCAACAGAACTACCGCTAACACCACAGTCATGTAAGGCTTTTATAATAATTCAGCCACAAACATAAAGATACTCAGCATTTTGTGTAGGTTTGCTGCTGCTGCTGTGCAAGACCTCACCCTGGAACAGTTTACCAGACCAGGCCTACTTAATGACAACTCCCCACGGGCGTTTTGTGCAGGTACGGCAGAACTCTGCCTCACGTCTAGAATGAGCAAAGTAGGAAGTCTATGGAAAATTACTTTGAGCCCCTATTACTACACCTCTGTACATGTTCCCTCCTCAACGTGTCCCACTATCCATTCATCTCCCATCTGGAAAGGACGCCATGGGTGCTTTCCAAGTGAGGGTGGTGGTCAGGGTTTTGCTGGGTTCAGGGGAAGGGGATGGATGGTTGGGTGAATGGACAAACTGACAAAAGGAGGAGGGAAATATTTGAACACCTTATTTACTAGAACGCTCTTCATGACTCCGAATATAAACAGGGCTTGCTGTAGAGAACTTCATTCTGCTGGCTACACACTTCTATGACTGAGTTAGGCAGCATCTTGATCTATACCCACCCCCAATACTATAACCTGGGGGACAATCAGGGAGGACAGTGAGACTCCTCCCAGAAGGTAATGTTACAGCCTGGCTTCCGAGAGCAGCAGCCGCCTGCCAACGCCTCGGGAACAGGCAGTTGCAGCTGTGCACTTGGGAGCCTGCGGGTCTGGAGTCTGATGTCTGAGGAGCATTCAGTCCACCTCCATCCCATGAGGGGCAGTGGCATTGGCAGCTGCGGTCAGCGTTCTATCCTTTGATGACAGCAATCGTTCTCAGCTTAATGGCCTTCTTGCTGATTCCAGCATCGTGGCAGGTGTTCACCACGTTTGCCACGTTCTTATACAACTCGGGGACCTCTTCCATAACCAGTTCGGGTGACGCAACACGGATTGCGATTCCCATATCTGCCAGTTTGTCCAAGACATCCTGGAAATCTAAATTACGACGAGATTTTGCCTGGGACAATGCACGGCCCGCTCCATGACAAGTTGTTCCAAAGGTCTCAGTCATGCCCTGCTCAGTACTGGTAAGAACGTAACTACAGGTGCCCATGGTGCCGCCAATGAGCACTGGTTGTCCAGTGAGTTGGTGGTCGCAGTGATGAGGGGATGGTGAGGAGGAAAAGCTCAGGTGGATCCCTTCCTGTGAACCAACAGCGTCCGTTCCTTTCCGTCCACCACGTGCTGCTCTACTTTGGCTATGTTGTGAGAAATGTCATAGATCACATGCAGGTCCAAGTCGTCAGGGGTTGTGTTGAAGACCTTGGCAAAAGCCTGACGGGGTTAGGAACGTCATGGAGGAGCGGTTGACCCAGGTGTAGTTCCCAGCAGCTGCCATCCGCTTCAGGTAGTCCTGACCCTCTGGGGAAGCAATCTGAGCACAAGCCAACTGCCGGTCGTTGACTATAATCTTGTCTCTCTTCATGGCTTTTTCCATAGCTACCAGTGCATCTGTGGCTACTTGATGGCCCAAGCCTCTGCTTCCACTGTGGATCATCACACACAACCTGTCCCTTATGGTCGATGCCCATTTTCTTAGCTGCATACTCGTTGAAAATCTCATCCACAACCTGAATTTCTGCATAGTGGTTGCCTGCTCCCAGGGTCCCCAACCGAGGGAGGCCTCTCTTCTTAGCCAGTGCGGAGACCTTGTTGGGGTTGGCCTGCAACATCCTTCCATACTCCTCACAGTGCTCCTTGTCCTCAGCCCAGGCATAGCCTTCCCTCAGGGACCAGTCCACACCCATCTCCAAGGCCTCCTCCAAGTCTTTGGCACTCATGGGGATAACCCCTTTTGATCCCACGCCGGCAGGAATGTGGTCAAACATAGCCTGGGCGAGCTTCTGCTTCACGAGCTGGACATCACTTTCGTCTAAATTGGTTCTCAGCAAGCGCACACCACAGTTGATGTCAAAGTTGACACCACCTGGGGACACCACTGCTTCAGGGTCATTCATATCAAAGGCTACCATATTCCCAATAGCAAACCCATACCCTGAATGGACATCAGGAAGCCCAATAGATCGATGAACAATCCCAGGCAGGGCTGCCACATTGCCAGTTTGTTTCATGGCTGGCAGGAAGCCACTGACACCACCACCCCGACAGGCATTCCTTCATTCCTCAATCATTAATTTTTCCAGAGCATCATTCACATAGAAAACTCATTCAACCTGCATGTTAGGCATGAAGCCCTTCTTGATTCTCCAGCAATTTTTTTTTTAAATTTTATTTATTTATTTGACAGAGATCACAAGTAGACAGAGAGGCAGGCAGAGAGAGAGAGAGGGAAGCAGGCTCGCTGCTGAGCAGAGAGACCGATGCGGGACTCGATCCCAGGACCCTGAGATCATGACCTGAGCCGAAGGCAGCGGCTTAACACACTGAGCCACCCAGGTGCCCCTCTCCAGCAGTTTTTATTGATCTTTTCCAAGAACTGCAGCTCATCATTATAGCTGCGACTCCTGGTGGCGATAACTCCTGGCTCCCCTGTATTTCATTTATTTTTATTGCTGATTAATTCTGCATTTATGAATATACCATGTTTGTTTATTCTTCATTAGTTGATGACCAGTTGGCCTGTTTCCATATTTTGACTATTATGAAAAATTCTTTTTATATTCTGAATAAAAGTCTCTCTATATATGTATATGTCTATATATATATATATAATTTGCAAATATTTTCTTCAGTTCTGTGATTGTTTCTCTTTCTTGATAGTCCCTTTGAAGAGCAAAGTTTTTAATTTTGATGAAATTCAATTTTTTATTTCAATTGTAGAATATTCATGTGGTTCTTTTTCTCAATGCTTCCTGTCTTTTTACTGATATTCAATATTTGATGTAGTATTGTCATCATACTTTACTTTTTAAATATGATTTTTTTAAAAGATTTTATTTATTTATTTGACAGAGATCACAAGTAGGCAGAGAGGAAGGCAGAGAGAGAGGAGGAAGCAGGCTCCCCACCAAGCAGAGACCCGATGTGGGGCTCAATCCCAGGACTCTGGGATCATGACCTGAGCTGAAGGCAGAGGCTTTAACCAACTGAGCCACCCAGGCGCCCCTAAATATGATTTTTAAAATATATTTATAATGAATGCTGTGAAGGCTTTCTCTGCTAAATCGGACATCTGGATTCTTTCACAGGCATTTTCTGATACTTTTCTTGATGTCTGAGTCATACTTCTTTTCTTTGTATGTCTCATAATTTTATGCTGGAAACTGTACATTTCAGATAATAATTGTAGCAACTCTTGGCACTGCCATCCTCTCTCCCCCATCTGTGGAACTTGTTACTATTATTTGCTGGTGTATTTATGACTGGCTGGATAATTTTAATGTAAAGCCTCTCATGTTGTTTCTTAAGTGGTGCAGTCTTGGGTATGCCCACAGTTTCTGGGTTGACAGTGGTTTACCTGACCACACCAAGCTAAATTCCATAATTGACAACTGATCTGTTTATTGTTTTCAATAACACCTGGATATAAATTGCTTCATACACTAAACCTATCAAATTTCAGTTCCATAATGGGATAGTTTCTGAAGTCAGCATTTGAAATTTTGTAATTTTTTCTGATCCTAGGATGATTTCTCTCATTCTCCTTGGCCTCTCTCCTACACCCCTTTCTCTCAGGCAAACTAGCTGGCCTAGAGTTCAGCTTGTACTTCTAATGAATCTTCCAATCATTGCACAACAATTGCCTTTGACTTAGTGTCTGAGCTATTGTCGTTTTCCAGTGCCCATTATGGTGCTTTGCTCTGACTGAATGAACTAAGAACAACCTGTCAATGATGTAGCCATATCTTCTGCTGAAACATCTTAAAAATCTGGAGAAGTACTATTCAGATAATAAAAATGCACATATAAGGAACTTATCCCCTTTTCCTAGTATTAACATATTTTGCTTGGTTATCATCAAATATTTATAAAATGTTTAATTAAGTTAATATGTGTATTTAGTTTCTCTAATTGAAAGTTATAAATCATTCAAATGGAAAAAATACCAAGGTTTCACCTTGAAAAATGGTTACTTTGTAATTTTGAATGCACCTGAAAGCATATTCTTTCCAGGGAATTCAAAATCTTAATAAAAGAGGTAGGAAAAATTGTGTTTTCAGTATAGAGGGAATCCAGTATGGGAAGAAAGGGTATATTTTTGCATTTCAACATCTGCTTTTATTTAAAAGTCACTTTCAGGTAATTTTGTAGTATATTTACTGATTAAAATTTTTATTAGGTTAAAAATGAATTTGTTGCTATGCTGATAATGTGCATATTCCCAGTAAAGTGTCTAAAACATCTAGACTTATAAGGTGAATTGGAATGATGTACCCCAAATAACAAAGAACATTAAGTTAGCACAAGTTAAATGTCATACTAATGCTTAGAACATTCAAGAAAATTGTCTGCAAGAGTAATAACAGTGGCATTAATACTTAATATAGTATTTTTACTCTCAGTTGATGTTTAAGTAGGCTTAGCAATAACATGCAGCTAAATGTACAATATTTTTATTATTGGTGTCAGTGGTTTTAAGGATGTGTGAGGAACTGTCAATAACATGGAAGCATGTTTATTATGAAGAAAAAAAAGCATGACACCCCTCAATATTGTTGCTGGGATGGTCAGAAGAGGCCTACTGGAGAATTAGAACTTTCACTATTGTCCATTGGTAATGAGGCCACTGTTACACTGTTATCAGTGGAGACCATCTGGATAGCCAGAACTCACCTTTCTGCCCATTGTGACAAGGAGTTCTTCACTTCTGGTGTTAACAGAGGCCTACTTCCATGTGGAAGTAAATAACTGTCTCTGCCATGACCAGTGTCTGAAAAAGCTAATTAAAACACAAGATCTTAATAAGACTCAGAGTCATACATAATATGAGATATCCAGATTTCAACTAAAAAAATCATGTTATTCCAAGAAACAGGGAGATATAAATCTGCATGAGAAAAGATAAACAATAGTTCTAATAGTGAAATGACAGGGATTTTAGAAATGACAAAGATTTTAATTCTGTTTGATAAAAATGCTTCAACAATTGAACACACTTGAAAGAAATAAAAATATAGAAAGCTTCAGGAAAGAAATGGAAAGCCTCAACAACAAAACTGACACCATGAAGAATTAAATGGGAAACTTAGAAATGCATATTCTAATAGCTGAAATAAGAAATTAAGTGAATTGTCTCAATGCAAGAATGATTGGGAGAATAAAAAGAACCTGTGAACTGAAAGAAAAAAATGAAAGTTGTCAATATGAACAACAGAAAGTTACTAAATTAAAAAAATGATGAAGGGGCACCTGGATAGCTCAGTGGGGTAAAGCCTCTACCTTCGGCTCAGGTCATGGTCCCAGGGTCCTGGGATTGAACCCCACACCAGGCTCTCTGCTCGGCAGGGAGCATGCTTCCTCCTCTCTCTCTCTGCCTGCCTCTCCGTCTACTTGTGATCTCTATCTGTCAAATAAATAAATAAAATCTTTTTTTTTTCTATGCAAACATGATGAACTCATTTTATTAGTCAAATACTTGAATTCCATTCAAGCGCACTTAATACAGTAATACACATTATAAATTGATTGAAATTAAAAAAAAGATCTGGGATTGGAAAATGGATTTTTAAAAATACGATACTGATTTCAAATTACATGTTTCATTGATGTTCTGATGGAAGTATACAAAGCAAATGATTTGTTTCCAGCATCTCTGAAAGATTATCTAGTCCTTTAATAAAATCTTTTTTTAAATGGTGAAAAATGAAAAAAATTAAAAAGTTGTGGAATATAACAAAAGATACGATGTTTGTCTTTTTGAGTTCTAGGAAGAGAAGAGAAAGACACAGGGCTAAAGAAAAAAGTACCTGAGGAAATAATGTTGAAATCTTTTTAAATTTGGCAAGAGATATAAGATGATTCAGGAAGTCGAGCAAACCCTAGACAGGATTAACTCAAAGAAATTCATGTAAAACACATCAAAGAAAAAAAATTTCTTGATAAGTTCAGAGAAAATTGCTACCTTAGCTCCAGGGGAAAAACATTTAAAATGACAGTAGATTTCTCATGAGAAATCAAGGAAGCCAGAAAGAAGAAGCACAATAGTTTAAGGTGCTGAAAGAAAAAAAAAAAGGTCAACATATTGGTCATAAACCTAGTGAAAGTATTCTTTAGGTATGGAGGGTAAATCTAGATATTTTCAGATGAAGGAAGACTTAAGAGAATTTGTTGCCAAGTTTGTTTGTTGCCAAGTTGTTTACCATCCCCTAAAAGAATGGTAAACAGATATTCTCTAAATTTAAAGAAAATAGTAAAAGAAGGAATTTTGGAACACTAGGAAGGTAGAAAGAGCATGGTCAGTAAAAAAGTGGTAAAATGTAAAAGACTTTTCTTTTGTTAGGTTTTGTACAGTATGTTTGATGATTGAAGCAAAAATTTCAACATTCTTTTATTCTAATTGTATGTAGAGGTAATATTTATGGCAATTATATTATAAATGTGGTAAAGAAAGGAACACAAAATGTGATAATATTTCTATATTTCCCTCAAATTCATTAATGAAAACACCAGTAGCCTGTGAAAATTATGCATATAATTTTATATGCATATAAAATATATATAATATAATATTTAATATATAAGTAAATATTTATATATTATTTATATATTTATATATATTTATATATATAATATATATTTATATATATTTAATATATATTAAATATAATATTTAATATATATAATATAATATATAATATAATAATACCTAGAGCAATTGAAAAATTTATATGAATAGATATATTCAAAACCACTATATAATGCCAAATGAAATTCTAAACAATGTCTTCAGATTACCCACCAGATGGTATGAGAAATGAACAGTAAGTGAAAACATAGATAACAAACAGAAAACAATTAAATTGGCAGATAGCATTAACATATCAATAATTAAATTAAACATGAATGATCTAATTGAAGGACAGATATTGGCATATGGATTAAAAATGTGACCCAGTGATAATGACGTCTACAAGAATCCCACTTAAGATATAATGATATAGGTAGGCTGAAATTATAGAAAAAAAATATATATCAAGTGACCGCTAATCAGATGAAAGTAACAGTGATCTTATTTATGTAAGATAAAGTAAACTTCAGAGAAAATTAGCAGAGATATTTGATCTTATATAATGATGAAACAGTCAGTCAACAAAGAAGACCTAACAGTTCTGAATGTATAAGCACCAACAACAGAGCTGCAAAATATGTGAGAAAAACTGATATAATTAAAAGAAGAAATGGATAATTTCACAATTATCATCAGAGACTTCATCACCTCTTAAAATTTGGTTTTTAGAAAAACTAAACTGAAATTAAGGATATACAGTGATTCAACAACATGATCAACTAACATGATCTCATGATATTTGTAGAACTCTTCACCCTAAAACAGTGGAATATGCATTCTTTTCAGGTACTACAGACGTATACCAAGATCATATGTAAGACCATAAAACAAATTGCAACAAATTTTAAAGGAGTTGATATCATATGGCCATCTCATACACTGACCACAAAGGAATTGAACTAGAAATCAATGTCAGAAAGATAACATGAAAATCCCAAAAATTTCAGAAGGATAAAATATACTCCTAAATAATCTGTGGGCCAAAGAGGAATTTTTAAGGGAAATAAGATAAACTATGGGCTCAGTGAAAATGGATATACCACATTAAAATTTGTAAGACCAAACTAAAACTGTGCTGAGAGGGAATTTTATTTTTATTTTTATTTTATTTAAGTTCAATTAGCCAACATAAAGTACATCATTAGTTTTTGATGTAATGTTCAGTGATTCATTAGTTGCATGCACCCAGTGCTCATCAGATCACATGCTATCTTTAATGGCCATCACCAAGTTACCCCATCCCCTAACCCCCTCCCTTCTGCAACCCTCAGTTTGTTTCCTGGAGTCAAGAGTTTCCTGTGGTTTGTCTCCCTCTCTGATTTCTTCCCATTCAGTTTTCCCTCCCTTCCTCCATGGTCCTCTGTGCTCTTCTTTATATTCCACATATGAATCAAACTATATGATAATTGTCTCTCTCCAATTGACTTATTTCACTTAGTATAATCCCCTCCAGTTCCATCTATGTTGATGCAAATAGTAGGTATTCATTCTTCTGATGGCTGAGTAATATTCCATTGTATATGTGAACCACATCTTCTTTGTCCATTCATCTGTTGAAGGACAGCTGGGCTCCGTCCACAGTTTGGCTATCATGGATATTACTGCTGTGAACATTGGAGTTAATGTGCCCCTTTCTTTTCTCTACATCTATATCTTTGGGGTAAATTCCCAGTAGTGCAATTTCTGGGTTGTAGTATAGCTCTATTTTTAACTTCTTGAGGAATCTCAATACTGTATTTGAGAGGGAATTTTAAAGCACTAAATGCATACATTAGAAAAGTGGAAAAGACTTACATCAATAATTTAATTAAGTTCCTAATTTAAGAACATAGAGATTAAAGAGCAAACTAAACCCAAAGTTTGCAGAAGGAAACAAATAATAAATGAAGGAACGGAAATCAATAATTAAACACATAAACAAAAACTGCTAAAATCAATAAAGAAGAGGTTCTTTAAAAACAATAATATAATTGACAAGCCTCTAAGAAGAAATACAAAGAAAGAAGAGAGAAGACACAAATTACTGATATCAGGAATCAAAAGGGAATAGACTGTAGATGTTAAAAGGATAAAAAGAATAAATTCCACAAACAACTCTACATAAAAATGATAACCTCAATTGCCAAGTCTTCTAAAACAAATGCCACAATTCATCATTACGGAATAGATTATTTTAATTGCCTTATAACTGTTGGGAATTGAATTTGTAATTTGCAAACTACCAAAAAATCTTTCAAGCCAGATGGTTTCACTAGAGAAATCCACCAAATGTTTAAAAATAAGTGAAAGAAATTCTACATCTTCCAGAAAATAGATTTCTCAGTTCTTTTTTAGAAACTAGTATTACCTTGATATCAAAACCATACAAGGATAGTATACAAAGAAAAACTACAGACTATTTTTCCCCATAAATATATATAATGTCTTAACAAAATATCAGCAAATAGAACCCAACAGTAGTAAAGATTGTACATTATGATGGCTCTGGATTTATTCCAAAAAAAAAAAATGAAAGATTTGTTTCACTGTGGAAAATATCTTGTCAGGCATTTAAAAAACTAAAAATGCAATTGCCATATGACCTAATACTTGTATTTTCAGGCATGTATTCCCATTAAATAAAGACTTATGTTTACAAACAAGCCTGCTTGAATGCTTTGAGCAGCTTTATTTACAGTAGTCAAAACTGGAAAAAACCTGTATTTCTTTCAAATGGGTAAATGCTTGAAGAAGCTATGAAATGATACATCCATACTATGAAATACTATTCTGCAATAAAAAAGAAAAATTATTGACACATGCAACAACTTAGTTGAATCTTCCAAGAACTATGTGTGGAATGAAAAAAGCCAATCCCAAAGAGTTATATACTGCATTATTCCATTTCTCTAAATTCTTTAAATGAGAAAATTGTAGAAATGGAGAACACATTAATGTTTGCCATGGATTAAGAAGCGGGGTGGGTGTAGAAGGAAGGCAAGTGTAGCTGTAACACACAACAGGTGAGACCCTTGTGGTTATGGGAACATACTGTGTCTTGACTCTACCTATGTCAGTATTCCATTTGTGAAAATGTACTATGATTTCTCAAGATGCTTTTTTTTTGAACTATGTAAAGCATACATGGATTCTCTGTATTATTTTTTACAATTGCATGTGTGCCTACAAGTAACTTTTAAAAAAATAAGCCTGTCTTAGTTAAGTGTGATTGGATTTTATAATTAAATAACCTCTCAAATTATACTAATAATAATAGAGAAAAATATAGAGCCAAAATAATATGAAAGATACACTGTGATTGAGTGCTATGATTGGATGAGTGAATGCCATAATTATTCAAAACAATAAGAAGTATGATTTGCCAGATTTTCATTTTTCTTAATTTAAATTAAACTATCCAACATGTAGTACATTGTTAGTTTCAGATGTAGTGTTCAACAATTCATCAGCTTCCTATAACATCCAGTGCTCATCACATCACATGCCCTCTTTAATGCCCATCACCCAGTTACCCCATTCCTCCACCCACATCCCCTTTTGCAGCCCTCATTTTTTTTCCCAGAGTGAAAAGTCTTCATGGTTTGTCTCTCTCTCTGTATTTCTTCCTGTTTAGTTTTCTCTCCCTTCCCCTATGATCTTCTACACTTTTTCTTATGTTTCATATATGAGTGAAACCATATGATAATTGTCTCTCCAGTTGACTTATTTCACTTAGTGCAATCCCCTCCAGTTCCATACATGTTGACACAAATGGTAGATATCCATTCTTTCTGATGTTCCATTGTATATATGAACCACATCTTTATCCATTCATCTGCTGAAGGACATCTTAAGTCCCTTTGAAGTTTGGCTTATTGTGGACTTCAGTGCTATGAATATTGGGATGCATGTGTCCCTTCTTTTCAGTAGATCTGTATCTTCACTATTCACTACTACTATATACCTAGTAGTACAATTGTTGGGTCATAGGGTACCTCTATTTTTAACTCCTTGATGAACCTGAATACTGTTTTCCAGAGTGGCTGTACCAGCTTGCATTACTCCAAGACTGTAAGAGGGTTATCCCTTCTCTGCATTCTCGCCAACATTTGATGTTTTCTGTCTTGTCAATTTTAGCGATTCTGACCTGTGTGAGGTGTTATTTTGTTGTGGTTTTGATTTGTATTTCCCTGAGTGCATATGATGCTGAACATATTTTTATGTGTCTTTTGGCCATTTGTATGTCTTCTTTAGAGAAATATCTGTTCATGTTGTCTGCCTATTTCTTGACTGTTTTGTTTGGGTTTTGGTATGGAGTTTGATAAGTTCTTGGATGTTAGCTCTTTACCTGATATTTCATTTACAAATACCTTTCTCCATTTCGTAGGTTACCTTGTAGTTTTGTTGACTATTTCCTTCTCTGTGCAGAAGCTTTTTATCTTGAGGAAGTCCCAGTAGTTCATTTTTGCTTTTGTTTCCCTTACTAAATTTAGAGATGTGTGTAACAAGAACTTGCTGCAGCCAAGATCGAAGACGTTGCTGCCTGTGTTCTCCTCTAGGATTTTGATGGATTCTTGTCTCACTTTTATGTCTTTCGTCCATTTTGAGTTTATCTTTGTGTATGGTATAAGAAAATGGTCCCGTTTCATTCTTCTACATGTGATTGTCCAATTTCCCCACACTATTTGTTGAAGACAAATAGTCTTCAACAGATAATAGACAAATGGTCTTTTTTCCATTGGATATTCTTTCCTGCTTTATCAAGGAGTGGTGGGCCATAGAGTGGTGGGCCATAGAGTTGAGGGTCCATTTCTGGGCTCTCTCTTCTGTTCCATTGATCTTTGTGTCTGTTTTCATGCTAGTACCTTACTGTCTTGATGATTCCAGCTTTGTGATACAGCTTCAAGTCTGGAACTGTGATGCTCCCAGCTTTGCTATTCTTTTTCAGCATTCCTCTGGCTATTTGGTATCTTTTCTGGTTCCATACAAATTTTAGGATTGTTTGTTCCAGCTCTGTGAAAAATGCCAATGTGTTTTGATAGGGATTACACTGAATGTGTAGATTGCTCCAGGTAGCATAGACATTTTAACAATATTTATTCTTCCAGTCCATGAGCATGGAATGTTTTTCCATTTGTTTGTGTCTTCCTCAATTTCTTTTATGAGTATTCTATAGTTTTCTGAATACAGATTATTTGTCTCTTTGGTTAGATTTATTCCTAGGAACCTTATGGTTTTAGGTGCAGTTGCAAATGGGATCGACTCCTTAACCTCTCTTTCTTTTGCCTCATTGTTAATGTATAGAAGTGCAACTGATTTCTGTGGATTGGTTTTATATCCTGATACTTTACTGAATTCCTGTATGAGTTTTAGCAGTTTTGGAGTGGAGCCTTTTGGGTTTTCACATAGAGTAACATGTCCTTTGTGAGGAGAGAGAGTTTGACTTCTTCTTTGCCAATGTGGATGCCTTTTATTTATTTATTTGTTGTTGTTGTCTTATTGCTGAGGCTAGGACTTCTAGTACTGTGCTGAGGAACAGTAATGAGTGTGGGCATTCCTGTGGTGTTCCTGACCTTAGGGAAAAAGATCTCAGTTTTTCCCCATTGAGTATGATATTAGCTCCACAGCTAACATTTTATGATGTTGAGACATGTTTCCTCTGCCCCTACACTATGGAGAGTTTTAATCAAGAATGGATGCTGTATTTTTTTGCATCAATTGAGAGGATCATATGGTTCTTAACCTTTCTTTTTTTAATGTGATGTATCATGTTGATTGCTTTACAAATGCTGAACCACCCTCACAGCCTAGGAATAAGTCCCACTTTATTGTGGTGAATAATCCCTTTAATGTACTGTTGAATGCTTTTGGCTGTATTTTGGTGAGAATTTTGGCATTCTGTTCAGGAATATTGGTCTGTAGTTCTCCTTTTTGTTGGTTCTTTGTCTGGTTTAGGGATCAAGGTAATGCTGGCCTCATAGAAGGAGTTTGGAAGTTTTCCTTCCATTTCTGTTATTGAAATGGCTTCAGGAGAATAGGTATTAATTCTTTAAATGTTTGGTAGAATTCCCTTGGGAAGCTATCCAACCCTGGACTCTTGTTTTTTGGGAGATTTTTGCATATTGCTTCAATTTCCTTGCTGGTTTTCTTATTCTTCCTGGTTCAGTTTTGGTAGTTTTTAAGTTTTCAGAAATGTATCCATTTCTTCTCAATTGTCTAATTTGTTGGCATATTGTTGCTCATAATACGTTCTTTAAAAGTTCTATATTTCTTTGTTATTGGTCATAATCTCTTCCCTTTTTATTCATGATTTTATGAATATAGGTCCTTTCTCTTTTCTTTGTGTTAAGTCTGTCCAGGGATTTATCAGTCTTATTAATTCTTCAAAGAAGGAGTTTCTAGTTTCGTTGATCTGTTCTACTGTTCTTCTAGTATCTATTTCATTGATTTCTATTCTGATATTTATTATTTCTCTTCTCCTACTTGTGTTAGTCTTTATTTGCTATTCTTCCTTCAGCTCTTTTAGGTATAAATTTAGCTTGTTCATTTGAGACTTTTTTAATTTTTTAAGAGAGGCTTATATTGCATTTTACTTCCCTCTTAGAACTTTCTTTGCCATATTCCAAAGATTTTGACCACATGTGTTTTCATTCTCATTAATTTACATGAGTTTTTCAAATTATTTATTTTCCAGATTGACCCTTTCATTCTTTAGCAGGATGCTCTTTAGTTTCCAAGTGTTTGAGTTCCTTCCAAATTTCCTCTTGTAATCGAGTTCAAGTTTTAAGGCATTGTGACTTGAAAATATGGAGGGAAAAATCCCAATGTTTTCATGCCAATTGAGACCTGATTTGTAACCTGGTATATGATCTATCCTGGGGAAAGTTCTATCCATACTTGAGAAAAATGAGTATTCTGTTGATTTAGGAGGGAATGTTCTGTATATATCTGTGAAGTCCAGCTGGTCCAGCATGTCATTGAAAGCCCTGATATCTTTATTGATCTTCTGTTTAGATGATCTGTACATTGCTGTGAGTAGGGTGTTGAAGTATCCTACCATTAATATAGTATTATCAATGTGTTTCTTTACTTTGGTTATTAATTGGTCTTTATAATTGGCTGCTCCTAAGTTCAGAGCACAAATATTTATAGCTGTTAGATCTTCTTTTTGGCTAGACCCTTTATGATATAGTATCCCTTTTTATTTCTTTGGTTCAAAATGTAATTTGTCTGATATGAGAATTGCTACCCCAGCTTGCTCTTGATGTCCTGGTAAATGATTCTTCACCTCTTTACTTTTAGTCTGGAGGTGTCTTTAGGTCTAAAATGAGTGTCTTGCAGGTAGCATATGGGTTAGTCTTGCTTTTCTATCCAATCTGATACCCTGTGTCCATTTTTTTTTCTTTTTAAGATTTTATTTATTTGAGAGAGATACTGGAGACTGAGTGAGAAGGAGAAGCAGTAATCGCACTGAGCTGAGAGTTCCACCTCGGGCTCGATCCTTGGACTCTGAGATCATGACCTGAGTGAAGGCAAAAGCTTAACTGACTGAGTCATCATCTCCTACCCTGTGTCTTTTGACTGGAGCATTTAGCTTATTCACATTCTGAGTCACTATTGAAAGATATGAATTTAGTGCCACTGCATTGCTAGTAGAGTCGCTGCTTCTGTAGATTGCCTTTTTCTTTCTGGTCTGTGTTACTAGTAGGCTCTGTCTTCACTTACAGGATCCCCCTTTATATTTATTGCAGGGCTGGCTTAGTGGTCACATATTATTTCAGTTTCTGTCTGTCCTGGAAGCTCTTTATCTCTCCTTTCATTCTGAATGACATCCTTGCTGGATAAAGAATTCTTGACTGCATGTTATTCTCATTAAGTAAGCTGAATATATCGTGCCAGTTCTTTCTGTCCTGCCAGGTTTCTGTGATTGTCTGATATTAGTCTGATGTTTCTCCCTCTTCAGGTTAGGAAGCTCTTGTCTGGAGCTGCTTCTAGGATTTTCTCTTTTTTCTGAAATTTGCCAGCTTCACTATTATATGTCAGGGTGTTGATCTGTTTTTGATTTTTAGAATGGTCCTACCTACCTCTTGGACAAAAGTGTTTTGTTTTGTTTTTCCTTCCCCAGATTAGGGAAGTTCTCAGCTATGATTCATTGAAAGATGCCATTTGCTCCTATCTCTCTCTTCACTTTGGGCACCCTATATCATTCTCATATTGGTCCGTTTCATTGTATGACTGATTCTGGAAGCTTCTCTTCAAGGGCTGTTAGTTGTTTTTTTTTTTTCTTTTTCCTCTTTTCTTCATCTTCCTTACTTTCCATCAACCTGTGTTCTAGACCATCTACCCTCTCTTCTGCTCATTCACCCAATGAGTTAAAGCATCCAATTTAGATGGCATCTTAGGTTATTGCATTTTTTTAAAGTTTGTTTTTTGTTTTTTTGTGTTATTTTTTAAGATTTTATTTATTAATTTGACAGACAGAGATCACAGGTAGGCAGAGAGAGGCAGAGAGAGAGGAAGGGAAGCAGGCTCCCTGTCGAGCAGAGAGCCTGATGCGTGCTTGATCCCAGGACCCTGGGATCATAACCTGAGCTGAAGGCAGAGGCTTTAACCCACTGAGCCACCCAGGCACCCCGGTTATTGCATTTTTAATTTCAGCCTGATTGGATCTCATTTCAGCACTAAGAGATTCTCCAGTGTCTTCTGTGCTTTTCCAAGCCAGCTGTTAACTTCATAATTGTTATCCTGAGTTCCATCTCTGACATCTTTCTTATATCCACATTGATTAGATCTGTTGCAGAGAATATTACCTCCAGTTCTTTCTTTTGTTGTGAATTCCTCTTCCTAGTCATTTTGCCTAGAGAAGAATGGATAAGAAAGTGAGTCGAATCAAAAATATCAACTATGACCCATGCAAAATTCATATTATACAAATCTAAAGAGGTCAGGAGGCAAAACAGGAAAGCAAACAAATACAAAACAAAAGTAAAGAAAACAAAAAAATAGGTGTGGGAGTAAGAGAGAGTATAATATCACATGGTGGACAATATAGAGTGATCCACTTATTCCTGAGTGAATTTTGGTCTATTGGTTAGAAGACAGTAAATCCCAAAATTGTAATGAAAGCAAAACTTCTATATATACAAAAATTTAAAAAAAATTTAAAGATTTTATTTACTTACTTGACAGACAGAGATCACAAGTAGGCAGAGAGGCAGGCAGAGTGAGAGAGGGGGAAGCAGGCTCCCCACCAAGCAGAGAGTCGATTTGAGGCTCAATCCCAGGACCCTGGGATCATGACCTGAGCCAAAGGCAGAGGCTTTAACCCATTGAGTGACCCAGGCACCCCATCAAAATAAAATTTAAGAATTACAAAGACCAAAAATGAATCATATATCTATAAAATATGAATGTTAAAAATAAAATTTAACAAGTGACATTAGAACAAAGAGTTGATAAAATAAGAATGTAGTTGAAAAGGGAAATAGGAAAAAGAGAAAAGTAAAATTTTAGACTGAAAAATAAATGACTCATGAGAAAAATCCTCAAGGTCTATATTTTGTGTTCCCCTAGTGCTGGATTTTTATACTCTTGTAGTCTCTGTAAATTTGTTGTGCACATGTTCATCCAGTTGGTATTCTGGGGGAGGAGCCTGCTCTGCTGGTTTTCATGTGTCTTTCTTTGGGTGGCGTTGCACTGCCCCTAGGCAGGGGCTTGGCGTGTAAGCTGGTCCGCTGGGTGTATTTTGCTCCCTGAGGGTTTTCCATGCCTCTTTAGAGATTGAAATAAAAATAGCTGTGCCCTAATCTCCAGCTCCTGAGCTGAAAGATCTTGGTCTCCCCTCTTCAGTAAACCCTCTGCGACAAACTACCTTCACTTTTGAGTGTTCCAAACTCTGTAGACTCCTGAGGTATGTGCCCACAGCCATCCTCCTGGGGTAGTCTAAGGGTCCCCATGTTACTGCTCTTTGTAGGGCCCTGTCAGTGAGAGTGATTGCAGGATCGTGTGGGTGTATCCATTCCACCATTCCCAGGGGATGGTTTTCGGTCCCTGCATTCCAGTCTGCTGCTGGGTTCCCAGGCAGAGAGCGGTCACCCCATTAGCTTGGCTCATGGTTCATAGCGACATAAGCCAAGAGTCCCCTCTTGGATTCACTGACCATAGCCCATTTTCTCACCCCACTGCTTGGACATTCTGCATGTTCAGCACCCACATTAGTTCTGTGACTGCTGAGATGTGGAGACCACCCTAACACACCTAGATTCCTTCCCGTTTCATCCTCTGAGCCTTTTTCCGGCAGGCATGCCTTTCACGGGAGTAGATTTCTGAGGCTTCTGGTTTTGCCCTTTGGTGTATCAAGTTCCAGTAGCCAGCTTATGGAGACTTCCTCCCTCCTCCATTTATCTTCTGATCTCTCCCCTCAGATTTACTTCTGCACATTTCCTACTTTGTAAAAAGCAGTCACTTTTCTACTTCTTGAGTTCCAGATATTTTTTTCTTACCTCTCAGGCTGAATTCATAGATTTTCAGAATGATTTGATAGTTATCTAGCTAAATTCAAGTCTCCTTCTCTTCTTCCATCTTGCCTCTTCCCTTAAGTATTTTCTAATCTGAATTATCAGATTTTCAATGGTTAAGGATGTGAAAAACATTTATCTACTTCTATGTATAAAGCATTATAAGAGGCTGTTTCATTTCTATAGATTTCTTAGGCATCTAAAATAGATATTAGCAATAAGAGGCTATATTTTTCTTCCTTCAGTTGTCATCTTATTAAGAATTTCTGTAGCTGATGTGTGTGGTTATGCCCATATTTGTATAATAAATTAAGTATTTTACACTATAATAATGTGTATACAATAAGATTAGACAACACAATTGAGATACTTATAAATAAGACTGGTTGTTATAAGTTAGGACAAAGAAGTTGAGTAGTTTTTCAAAGAATATATTAATTTTGTCCTAATACAGGGCTAGTCTTTTCAATATCTGACTGTGCTTTTAAATTAAAAATAGTGCTCATCTGTGTTTCTGCCTTGCAAAATGCTAAGAGACTTTAGTGTGAATGCCTAGAATGGATTTAATACGTCACTTGCTACTGGTAGCACTGAGAGGAGGAGGTGGTAATAAAAATACATCTGCATAGCAATTCTGGTGAATATGATTCTGGGGATCTCCCAGCTGGAAGAAACTGGCATATGGCATCTTGTGCTAATTGTGAAAGAAACAAAGTGGGAAAGATCATGCAATTAGACTGATGGCTATGACAGTCACAAATATGTGTGTAAGCCAAAAATGTACATTGGGATATTCCATACTTTCCCAAAGAAAAGTACAGAAAAGTATATCTGTTCTCAGGCTCTCTATGCAGTTGCTTACAGTCTCCATCCATACTTAGGTACAAGTGGAACGGAGTCAGAAATGTCATGAGAAGTAAATAAGAAGCCTATCAATGTTTTAGCCTTCACTATGGGGAGTAAGGCAGTATTGGATTATTCTGTTGAAGGAAAATGTGTCCCCCCACACCTGCAACATAATCACACATGTATTTCCATGTATCAATTCATCAGTATTTATTACCATAGAATATGTAGTACCAATCAGTATTTATTAGAATAATAGAATATTAAGTAATCAATACCATTCAGTATTTATTACCATAGAATGAATATTGTTTTAAAATAAGATTATTTTTCCTTAACTGTCCAGTATTATTTGACTTTCCCATCTTTTATGACCTCTAGCTTAATTTATCAAAGTTCCCTTGAATTTACAGACACGAACTATGAATTATTCGTGGGTCCTTTAAATTTTTAAAAGCTGTATTGTTCAGGTTTCAACTGTAATAACACCACATGAAAATAATCCAAACTCAATAGTTTACCACAAAAAGCACATCCATATTTCTTTCTCTTTGGCATGTAAGCAGGCTGTAGTTCTAGTAGGCTAGGTTGGGATTAGCTGAAGTTAGCTCCTGGGTGACATTTGGATTCAAGATTGCTCCACATTTCTTCTCATTCTCTTTGGTCCAGTGATACCCAAGACATGTTCTTCTCATGACTTGTGGCAGGTGCATGAGGAGCTAAAATAACCACACAAGCATATGTAAAGCTTTTGTTTGAATTGAGCTCTTTAATAGTGCAGTGGTAAAGCAGACACATGGTTACCAAACCCCAAACTCAAATGGGGTAGTAAACTGCATCCACAATATTTGGAGGTACTTTAAATACTCATGGTATCCATAATTCAAATATGGAGAGGAAGGTGACTAATTGGATAAAATAACATAATATACTAAAGAAGCAAGAAACTAACTAGGCAGAATGTAGTTGTTCAGATGATCTTTTTAGTGAAGTTTGATGTTTATCAAATGGTGCAAAATCGTAAGTATATAGTTCATTGAATTTTTTTTTTCATTTCTAAATTTATTTATTTTTTTTCAGCGTAACAGTATTCATTGTTTTGCACAACACCCAGTGCTCCATGCAATACGTGCCCTCCCTATTACCCACCACCTGGTTCCTCCAACCTCCCACCCCCGCCCCTTCAAAATCCTCAGGTTGTTTTTCAGAGTCCATAGTCTCTTATGGTTCGCTTCCCCTTCCAATTTTTTTTTTTTAATAAACATATAATGTATTTTTATCCCCAGGGGTACAGGTCTGTGAATCGCCAGGTTTACACACTTCACAGCACTCACCATAGCACATACCCTCCCCAAAGTCCATAACCCCCTCCCCCTTTCCCAACCCCACCTCCCCCCAGCAACGTGATATCACCTCACACCAGTCAGAATGGCTAAAATTAATAAGTCAGGAAATGACAGATGCTGGCAAGGATGCAGAGAAAGGGGAACCCTCCTCCATTGTTGGTGGGAATGCAAGCTGGTGCAACCACTCTGGAAAACAGCATGGAGGTTCCTCAAAATGTTGAAAATAGAACTACCCTATGACCCAGCAATTGCACTACTGGGTATTTACCCTAAAGATACAAACGCAGTGATCCGAAGGGGCATGTGCACCCGAATGTTTATAGCAGCAATGTCTACAATAGCCAAACTATGGAAAGAACCTAGATGTCCATCAACAGATGAATGGATAAAGAAGATGTGGAATATATACACAATGGAATACTATGCAGCTATCAAAAGAAATGAAATCTTGCCATTTGCGACGACGTGGATGGAACTAGAGGGTATCATGCTGAGTGAAATAAGTCAATTGGAGAAAGACAACTATCATATGATCTCCCTGATATGAGGACATGGAGATGCAACATGGGGGGTTAGGGGGATAGGAGAAGAATAAATGACACAAGATGGGATTGGGAGTGAGACAAACCATAAATGACTCTAAATCTCACAAAATAGTTCATTGAATTTTTACAGAGTTTGGTAAGAGTTTTTATCATAAATAGATGCTGAAATTAATGAAAGCTTTATGGCATATTGAAATGTCATTTTTTGTTACCATAGTGAATTACATTAATTATTATTATCTTTAAATGTTGAATCATACTAGCACTCAAGAGATAATTCAAATTGTCCATATTTTGTATAGTTTAAAATTCAATTTACCATTATTTGGGGTAGAATTTGTATATATGTTAACAAGAAACATCAGTTTTACATTTTTATTTCTTGTCAAGTTCTTTTTTTAAAGTTTTCATTTATTTATATTTTGACTTTTAAAATATTGTTTATTTTTAATTTTATTTTATTTAAATTAAATTAATATTTAGTATGTTATTAGTTTCAGAGGTAGAGTTCACAGGTTCAACAGTTTATATAACTCCCAATGCTCATTATGTTACATTGCCTCTTTAATGCCCATCACCCAGTTACTCCATCCCCACACCCTCTTCTACTCTAGCAACCCTCAATTTGTTTCCTGTGGTTAAAAAGTCTCTTTATGATTTGTCTCCCTCTTGAATTGTCATTTTATTTTTCTCTCCCTTCCTCTATATTCCTCTGCTTTGTTTCTTAAATTCTATGTATGAGTGAAATCATATTATTGTATTTCTCTGATTGACTTATTTTGCTTAACCTAATACCCTCTAGTTCCATCCATGTCCTTGCAAATGGCAAGATTTCATTTTTTCTTTCTGATAGCTGAGTAACATTCCATTGTATAGATATGTACCACATCATCTTTATGCATATGTTGATGGACATCTGGGCTCTTTCCATTATTTGTTATTGTGGACATTGCTGCTGTAACATTTGGGTTCATCTGCCCTTTGAATCACTATTTTTCTATACTTTGGATAAATGCCTAGTTGTGCAATTTCTAGGTCTTAGGTAGTTCCCTTTTTAACTTTTTGAGGAGCCTCCGTACTATTTACCAGAGTGGCTGTACCACCTTATTTTCCCACCAGCATTGTAAGAGGGTTCCCCTTTCTCTACATCTTACAAACATACGTTGTCTTCTGACTTGTTAATTTTAGCCATTCTGAATGGTGTGAATTGGTATCTCATTGTGGTTTTGGTTTTATTTCTCCAGTGCCAAGTGATGTTGAGTATTTTTTCTTTTATCCAGTAGCCATTTGTTTGTCTTCCTTGGAGGAATGTCTCTTCATGTCTTCTGCCCATTTCTAAACTGGAATTTTGGGGGGTTTTTTGGTGCTGAGTTTGAAAAGTTCTTTATTGATTTTGGACGTTAGCCCTTTATCTGATTTCTGCTTTAATCTTTATTAATCCTCATCTCCTACTTGGTAAAACTTTATTTCCTTTTCTTTGTGAAACTTCTTTAGGTATACGGTTGGGTTTTATGTTTGAGACTTTTATTTTTTCTTGAGAAAGGCTTGTGTTTCTAATTACTTTCCACTTAGGACCATCTTTGCTGCATCCCAAAGGTTTTGAGCGATTGATTTCCTGCTCTCCTAAAGAGTCATTGACCACATAATTGTGGGTTCCTTTCTGGTTTTCTGTTTTCCACTGATCTATGTGAAATCTTTTCTATGTGGACAGTACCATACTGTCTTGATCACTACAACCTTGAAATATAATTTGTAGTCTGGAATTGCTGTGCCTCCAGCATTTTGATACCAATTTCATAATAGCCATAAAAAATGAAATGATGAGTATTCTCTTTTTTTATTTTCTTGAATTTTGAGAAGATTGATGTTAGTTCATTTTAAAATTTTTGAAGAAACTTAAAAGGAATCCTTCTTAACCTTACGCTTCATTTATAGAAACATTTTAAACACTATTTTGATTTCTTTAATAAAGTAGGCTACTTAGGTACACATTTCTTTATGTGCCCGTTTTGGTATATGATGTGTTTTAAGGAATTTGTCATTTATTGGCTCAATTTCCTTGGCGTTTACTTTTATTATCTTTTTAGTATCTGTAGAATCTGCTATAATGTCCCATTTTTCATTCTTGATATTCATGATATGTTATTTTTTTTCCTCATCAGTTTTGAGGGAGGCCTATTGATTGTGTTGATCTTTTCAAATATCCAATACTTAAAACTATTTATTTTCTCTTGTATATATTTTATTTTTCATTAATACCTGCTGTTATTTTACTATTTCCATTTATCAACCTTATTTGAATTTTCTTTTATTTTTTTAAAGATTTTATTTATTTGACAGAGAGAGAAAGGAGAGAGAGCACAAGCAGGGGAAGCAGCAGAGGGAGAGAGAAAAGAAGGCTTCCTGTTGAGCAGAGCCTGATGTGGGGCTTGATCCTAGGACCCTGGGATCATGACCTGAGCCGAAGGCAGATGCTTAACTAACTGAGCCACCCATGTGCCGCTGAATTTAGTTTTTTCTTATTTAATAAATTTTTAATATGGATTCTTAAAAAAAAAAAAGATTTATTAATTTAGTTTAGAGAGCATGTGAGTGGGGAGAGTAGAGGGAGAGAGACTCTTAGACTCCCTGGTGAACATAGAGTCCAGTGTGGGCCTTGATCCCATGACCCTGAAATCATGACCTGAGATGAAATCAAGTGACACTTAAGTGACAGAGTCACCCAGATGCCCCGGAAATGGATTCTTATAATAGTTTCCTACCTTATTTCTTTTATTTGAATTTTAGTACCTACATTATTTAAAGTACTAATTTAGCTGTATATCTCACGGATATATTTTTTCCATATAAAATTTCAGTTATCATTCAATTAAAATATTTCTTAATGCCTATTGTCTTATCTACTTCAACCATTGTGTTATTTAAAAGTAATAGGCTTACATTTCAAACACCTGAGGGTGTCTTAGATATCGTTTTTTTTGTTTTTTTTTTTTACAGATTACTTTTTTATTTTGTATTTATTTATTTTCTTTATAAACATATAATGTATTTTTATCCCCAGGGGTACAGGTCTGTGAATTGCCAGGTTTACACACTTCACAGCACTCACCATAGCACATACCCTCCCCAATGTCCATAACCCCCTTCCCCTCTCCCAACCCCACCTCCCCCCAGCAACCCCCAGTTTGTTTTGTGTGATTAAGAGTCCTTATGGTTTGTCTCCCTCCCAATCCCATCTTGTTTCATTTATTCTTCTCCTATCCCCCCTAACCCCCCATGTTGCATCTCCATGTCCTCATATCAGGGAGATCATATGATAGTTGTCTTTCTCCAATTGACTTATTTCACTCAGCATGATACCCTCTAGTTCCATCCACGTCGTCGCAAATGGCAAGATTTCATTTCTTTTGATAGCTGCATAGTATTCCATTGTGTATATATTCCACATCTTCTTTATCCATTCATCTGTTGATGGACATCTAGGTTCTTTCCATAGTTTGGCTATTGTAGACATTGCTGCTATAAACATTCTGGTGCACGTGCCCCTTCGGATCACTGCGTTTGTATCTTTAGGGTAAATACCCAGTAGTGCAATTGCTGGGTCATAGGGTAGTTCTATTTTCAACATTTTGAGGAACCTCCATGCTGTTCTCAAGAGTGGTTGCACCAGCTTGCATTCCCACCAACAGTGTAGGAGGGTTCCCCTTTCTCCGCATCCTTGCCAGCATCTGTCATTTCCTGACATTAATTTTAGCCATTCTGACTGGTGTGAGGTGATATCTCATTGTGGTTTTAATTTGTATTTCCCTGATGCCGAGTAACGTGGAGCACTTTTTCATGTGTCTGTTGGCCATCTGGATGTCTTCTTTGCAGAAATGTCTGTTAATGTCTTCTGCCCATTTCTTGATTGGATTGTTTGTTCTTTGCGTGTTGAGTTTGCTAAGTTCCTTATAGATTTTGAATACTAGCCCTTTATCTGATATGTCGTTTGCAAATATCTTCTCCCATTCTGCCAGTTGTCTTTTGGTTTTGTGAACTGTTTCCTTTGATGTGCAAAAGCTTTTGATCTTGATGAAATCCCAATAGTTCATTTTTGCCCTTGCTTCCCTTGCCTTTGCCAATGTTCCTAGGAAGTTGTTGCTGCGGCTGAGGTCGAAGAGGTTGCTGCCTGCGTTCTCCTCAAGGATTTTGATGTATTCCTTTCTCACACTGAGGTCCTTCATCCATTTTGAGTCTATTTTTGTGTGTGGTGTAAGGAAGTGGTCCAATTTCATTTTTCTGCATGTGGCTGTCCAATTTTCCTAGTACCATTTATTGAAGAGGCTGTCTTTTTTCCATTGGACATACTTTCCTGCTTTGTCGAAGATTAGTTGACCATAGAGTTGAGGGTCTATTTCTGGGCTCTCTATTCTGTTCCATTGATCTATGTGTCTGTTTTTGTGCCAGTACCATGCTGTCTTGATGATGACAGCTTTGTAATAGAGCTTGAAGTTCGGAATTGTGATGCCACCAACTTTGGCTTTTTTTTTTTTTTTCCAATATTCCTTGGGCTATTCGAGGTCTTTTCTGGTTCCATATAAATTTTAGGATTATTTGCTCAATTTCTTTGAAAAAAATGGATGATATTTTGATAGGGATTGCATTAAATGTGTAGATTGCTTTAGGTAGTATAGACATTTTCACAATATTTATTCTTCCAATCCAGGAGCATGGAATATTTTTCCATTTCTTTGTGTCTTCCTCAATTTCTTTCATGAGTACTTTATGGTTTTCTGCGTATAGATTCTTAGCCTCTTTGGTTAGGTTTATTCCTAGGTATCTTATAGTTTTGGGTGCAATTGTAAATGGGATTGACTCCTTAATTTCTCTTTCTTCTGTCTTGTTGTTGGTGTACAGAAATGCAACTGATTTCCATGCATTGATTTTATATCCTGACACTTTACTGAATTCCTGTACAAGTTCTAGCAGTTTTGGAGTGGAGTCTTTTGGGTTTTCCGCATATAGTACCACATCATCTGCGAAGAGTGATAGTTTGACTTCTTCTTTGCCTATTTGGATGCCTTTAATTTCTTTTCGTTGTCTGATAGCTGAGGCTAGGACTTCTAGTACTATGTTGAATAGCAGGGGTGATAATGGACATCCCTGCCCTGTTCCTGACCATAATGGAAAAGCTTTCAGTTTTTCTCCATTGAGAATGGTACTTGTGGTGGGTTTTTCATAGATGGCTTTGATAATATTGATTTATGTGCCCTCTATCCCTACACTTTGAAGAATTTTGATCATGAAGGGATGCTGTACTTTGTCAAATGCTTTTTCAGCATCTATGGAGAGTATCATATGGTTCTTGTTCTTTCTTTTATTAATGTGTTCTATCACATTGATTGATTTGCAGATGTTGAACCAACCTTGCAGCCCTGGAATGAATCCCACTTGGTCATGGTGAATAATCCTTTTAATGTACTGTTGAATCCTATTGGCTAACATTTTGGTGAGAATTTTTGCATCTGTGTTCATCAAGGATATTGGTCTGTAGTTCTCTTTTTTGTTTGGATCCTTATCTGGTTTTGGGATCAAGGTAATGCTGGCCTCATAAAATGAGTTTGGAACTTTTCCTTCCGTTTCTATTTTTTGGAACAGTTTCAGGAGAATAGGAATTAGTTCTTCTTTAAATGTTTGGTAGAATTCCCCTGGGAAGCCGTCTCGCCCTGGGCTTTTGTTTGTTTGGAGATTTTTGATGACTGTTTCAATCTCCTTACTGGTTATGGGCCTATTCAGGTTATCTATTTCTTCCTGGTTCAGTTGTGGTAGTTTATATGTCTCTAGGAATGCATCCATTTCTTCCAGATTGTCAAATTTGTTGGCGTAGAGTTGCTCATAGTATGTTCTTATAATTGTCTGTACTTTTTTGGTGTTAGTTTTGATCTCTCCTCTTTCATTCATGTTTTATTTATTTGGGTCCTTTCTCTTTTCTTTTTGATGAGTCTGGCCAGGGGTTTATCAATCTTATTGATTCTTTCAAAGAACCAGCTCCTAGTTTCATTGATTTTTTCTATTTTTTTTTTGTTTCTATTTCATTGATTTCTGCTCTGATCTTTATGATTTCTCTTCTCCTGTTGGGTTTAGGGTTTCTTTCTTGTTCTTTTTCCAGCTCCTTTAGGTGTAGGGTTAGGTTGTGTATTTGAGACCTTTCTTGTTTCTTGAGAAAGGCTTGTACCGCTATATATTTTCCTCTCAGGACTGCCTTTGCTGTGTCCCACAGATTTTGAACTGTTGTGTTTTCATTATCATTTGTTTCCATGAATTTTTTCAATTCTTCTTTAATTTCCTGGTTGACCCATTCATTCTTTAGAAGGATGCTGTTTAGTCTCCATGTATTTGGGTTCTTTCCAGCTTTCCTCTTGTGATTGAGTTCTAGCTTCAGAGCATTGTGGTCTGAAAATATGCAGGGAATGATCTTAATCTTTTGATACTGGTTGAGACCTGATTTGTGACCCAGGATGTGATCTATTCTGGAGAATGTTCCATGTGCACTACAGAAGAATGTGTATTCTGTTGCTTTGGGATGAAATGTTCTGAATATATCTGTGATGTCCATCTGGTCCAGAGTGTCATTAAAAGCCTTTATTTCCTTGTTGATCTTTTGCTTGGATGATCTGTCCATTTCAGTGAGGGGAGTGTTAAAGTCCCCTACTATTATTGTATTATTATTGATGTGTTTCTTTGATTTTGTTATTAATTGGTTTATATACCTGGCTGCTCCCACGTTAGGGGTATAGATATTTAAAATTGTTAGATCTTCTTGTTGGACAGACCCTTTGAGTAGGATATAGTGTCCTTCCTCATCTCTTATTATAGTCTTTGTCTTAAAATCTAATTGATCTGATATAAGAATTGACACCCCAGCTTTCTTCTGATGCCCATTAGCATGGTAAATTGTTTTCCACCCCCTCACTTTACATCTGGAGGTTTCTTCACGTCTAAAATGAGTTTCTTGTAGGCAACATATTGATGGGTTTTGTTTTTTTATCCATTCTGATACCCTGTGTCTTTTGATTGGGGCATTTAGGCCATTAACATTCAGGGTAACTATTGAGAGATATGAATTTAGTGCCATTATATTGCCTGTAAGGTGACTGTTACTGTATATTGTCTCTGTACCTTTCTGATCTACTACTTTCAGGCTCTCTCTTTGCTTAGAGGGCCCCTTTCAATATTTCCTGTAGAGCTGGGTTTGGTGTTTGCAAATTCTTTCAGTTTTTGTTTGTCCTGGAAGCTTTTTATCTCTCCTTCTATTTTCAATGATAGCCTAGCTGGATAGAGTATTCTTGGTTGCATGTTTTTCTCGTTTAGTGCTCTGAATATATCATGCCAGCTCTTTCTGGCCTGCCAGGTCTCTGTGGATAAGTCTGCTGCCAATCTAATATTTTTACCATTGTATGTTACAGACTTCTTTTCCCGGGCTGCTTTCAGGATTTTCTCTTTGTCACTAAGACTTGTAAATTTTATTATTAGGTGATGGGGTGTGGGCTTATTCTTTTTAATTTTGAGGGGGGTTCTCTGCACCTCCTGTATTTTGATGCTTGTTCCCTTTGCCATATTAGGGAAATTCTCTCCAATAATTCTCTCCAATAGACCTTCTGCTCTCCTCTCTGTTTCTTCTTCTTCTGGAATCCCAATTATTCTAATGTTGTTTCATCTTACGGTGCCACTTATCTCTTGAATCCTCCCCTCGTGGTCCAGTAGCTGTTTGTCCCTCTTTTGCTCAGCTTCTTTATTCTCTGTCATTTGGTCTTCTATATCACTAATTCTGTCTTCTGCCTCATTTATCCTAGCAGTGAGAGCCTCCATTTTTGATTGCACCTCATTAATAGCTTTTTTGATTTTAACTTGGTTAGATATTAGTTCTTTTATTTCTCCAGAAAGGGCTTTTATAACTCCAGAGAGGGTTTCTCTAATATCTTCCATGCCTTTTTCGACCTCGGCTAGAACCTTCAGAATCGTCATTCTGAACTCTAGATCTGACATATTACCAATGTCTGTGTTGATTAGGTCCTTAGCCTTCAGTACTGCCTCTTGTTCTTTTGTCTGTGGTGATTTTTTCTGCCTTGTCATTTTGACCAGATAAGAGGATATGAAGGATCAAATAAAATACTAAAATGGTGGCAAAGATCCTAGAAAAGTGCACTGTAACCAAATCAGAAGAGACCCCATATCGTGGGGGGGTGGGGGGAAGAAAGGGGATAAAAAGAGGTTCAAAAATTTTTTAATAAAACAAAGAAAAATATAAAAAAGAAAGAAAATATATATATATATTTTAGATATACTAGTCAAAAAACATTAAAAAAGAGAAGGGTAGGGGCGCCTGGGTGGCTCAATGGGTTAAAGCCTCTGCCTTCAGCTCAGGTCATGATCTCAGAGTCCTGGGGTCGAGCCCCGCATTGGGCTCTCCACTCAGCGGGGAGCCTGCTTCCTCCTCTCTCTCTCTGCCTGCCTCTTTGCCTACTTGTGATCTCTGTCAAATAAATAAAATCTTAAAAAAAGAAAAAAGAGAAGGGTAAAAGTTTTAAAAAATTTAGCAGAAGAAAAAAGAAAGAAAAAAATTGAAAAAAAAATTGAATTAACCACAAGACTAAAGAATCATGGGGAGAAAGCCATGAGTTCCCTGCTTTGCTTTTTCCTCCACTGGAATTCCGCTGCTGTCCTAGGTATTGAACCTGCTTTCCTTGATAGATGAACTTCGTCCTGGCTGGATATTTTGTTGATCTTCTGGGGGAGGGGCCTGTTGTAGTGACTCTCAAGTGTCTTTGCCCGAGGCGGGATTGCACCGCCCTTACCGGTGGCCGGGCTAAGTAATCGGCTCGGGTTCTCTTTTGGGAGCTTCTGTTCCCTGAATGCTTTCGGTAGAGTTCCGGAGGATGGGAATGAAAATGGCAGCCTCCTAGTCTCCGGCCCGGAGGAGCCGAGAGCCTGGGGCCCCACTCCTCAGTGCGCCCCCAGAGGACAGCACCCAATCACTCCCGTATCCCCAGCCTCTAGCCGCGCTCCGAGCTCACCCAGCCCGCGACCAGTTCAAGGTAACCCCGAGCTGAGAGTTCAGTCCTCGGCTCTGTCTCTGCAGCCGGCTTCTCCGTTCTATTACCTGCGAGCTCTCCGACTCTCTGACACCCCCGATCCTTCTGTGACCCTGCGGGACCTGGGGCCACGCTGACCCTGCGTGGGCTTTACCCCGGTTTAGCCTCTGGAGCAATGTCCCTCAGTGGAACAGACTTTTAAAAGTCCTGATTTTGTGCTCCGTTGCTCCGCCACTTGCCAGGAGCTGGCCCCTTCCTCCATGGTCTATCTTCCCGTCGTTTGGATTCTCTTCTCCGCCAGTCCTACCTTTCAGAAAGTGGTTGATTTTCTGTTTCTAGAGTTGTTGTTCTTCTTCTCTTCAATCTCCCATTGGATTTGTAGGTGTTTGCAATGTTTAGATAAGCTATCGAGCTGATCTCCTGCTACCTGATGTAGTCTCAGCCTGCTACTTCTCCGCCATCTTGACTCCCATCACAGATTACTTATTTAAATTCTACTTTTGTCAAAGAGCATTTTTGAGGATTTCTTTATATTCAAGTACATGCTTATGTTTGTTAAATAGTTTGCATACATGTGATAAGAATGGGCACTCTGAGTTTTGTTGGTCTTAATATCCTGTATATGTATATTGAGCTTACCATTTTAATTGTGATGTTCATATTTTCTAGCTATCTGCAAATTTTTTTCCTATTTTATCAAGAACTGTGAAATAAGTGGATTTCCCAATTCTCTTTAAACTTATGCCTTTAGGTTATTAGATGCATACAGATTTAGAATGTCTTCTGAAAGATTATTCCTTTATCATTTGGAATTCATTTTTACATTTAAAAATGTTTTTGTCTTGATGTTTCCTGTGTCTGATATTAGTACATGTGCACTAGTATTCATTTGTTTAATGTTTTCATGCAATAATTTTTGTATTATAGTAGGCTTTTCTGTTTTCTTAAATTTATATACTTTGTCTCTTGTGTGCAATATAACATTCTGAAATCTAATTTGAATAGTTAGTCCATTTACATATGATTTTAGAAGTAAGTGAATTTATTTTATTATTTTTATGGTGTTGTATTGCATTCTATAGTATTCTACCCTATTCTATTCTATGATTTAATTTTATGTAATCTCTCCACTCAACATGTGGCTGAAATGTTTACAATTCTAAGATGAAGAGCCTCCTGCTCTACTGACTTAGGCAGGCAGGCACTCCAGAGATAATTGAATTTAAATTTTTGAATTGTCTTTGCTCCATATTTATTTTTGTGTGTGTGGTTTTTTTTTTCCTTTCTTTCCACTTTTAGGGTTAATCTGTTTTTAAAATTCCATAATTCTTCTCTCTTGGTCTTATACTTTTATAATGCTTTTAATAATTACACAATAGATTACAGCATGAGTACTTTTTAAAACTTAAAATAAATTGGAGAATTTACAACTTTGCTGAAAAAGCAAGAATCTTAGACTGTTTAAGTCCATATATCTCCCAATTAAATTGTATACTTTGGGGGCTTATATTCTAATTTTATATAAATTTTTTAACACCATAAATTTAATATTACCTTCAAATACAGTCAATATTTACTTATATTTATCCACTTATATACCATTTTATTTGACAAACATTCATTTTTTTAAAAAATTTTATCCCATTGGACACCATTTATCTCTCCAGAAGAATTTACTTTGTGCCTTTAGTAAGACTTTTAGTAAGATTCAGCATTTATTTCCTTACGAGAATAATTTATTTTGTGCCTTTAGTAAGACTTTTAGTAAGATTCAGCAGGTGATGAGTCCTTTTAGTTTTTTTCTTCTGAATAGTACCTTCATGTGACTGTATTTTTGAAGAACATTCTCACTGCCTATAGAATAATAATTTGAGAATTGTTTTCTTTTAGCACTTCAAACTGTTTCATATTTTTATGGCTTCTGTTGTTTTTTGATGGAAAGTAAGCTATGAGTTTGTTTTTCTTCTTTAAAGGTATGGGACACCTGGGTCGATCAGTCATTCAAGCATCTGCCTTTGGCTCAGATCATAATCCTAGGGTCCTGAGATCGAGTCCCATGCTGGGCTCCCTGCTCAGGGGTGAGCCTGCTTCTCCCTCTGCTGCCACACCCCCTGCTTATTTATTGTCTCTCTTTATGTCTCTGACAAATAAATAAATAAAATCTTAAAAATGTCTTTTCTTTGGCAGCTTGTAAGCTTTTCTTCCCTATCTTTAGTTTTCAGTACTTTGACTTTGCCTAGGATTTTATTTTGGGTACTGGGTTTGATTTGTATTTTTCCTTCTACAATTAATTGAGCTACTTAACCCTCTAACTTTCTGATTGTTTGGGAGAAATCTTGGCCAATATCATTTCATCTGTTGTTTTTATCCCATTCATTTTTTTCTCTCCTTTTGAAACCTCCTTTTACTTATATTTTAGACCATCTCATGATGGCACACAAGTCTCTTATCTTCTCTTTTACAACTGGTCGTATACCTCTATGTCTGTGCTTTTGTGTGGATAATATTCTGTTGAATTATTAATTAATTAATCCTTCATCTGCTACATTTCATATGTTTTTATTTATTTATTTATTTAAAAGATTTTATTTATTTATTTGACAGAGAGAGATATCACAAGTAGGCAGAGAGGCAGGCAGAGAGGCAAGCAGAGAGAGAGAGGAGAAAGCAGGCTCTCTGCTGAACAGAGAGCCCAATGCGGGGCTCAATCTCAGGACCCTGGGATCATGACCCCAGCCGAAGGCAGAGGCTTAACCCACTGAGCCACCCAGGTGCCCCAATTTCATGTGTTTTTAAACTCATGTACTACACTCCTGTCTTTGCTTGTAGTAATATAAATTCTAAAACTTGTATTTGATATTCCACTTAGATGATATGTGTTCTATGGTATAATTTCCTATCTTGTAACTTACTTCATTTAACATAATTATTTTAAAGCTGATGTTTAAACCTATAGTACTGTTTTGCTAACTTGCTATTTATTTCTGTAGTGTCCCAACCACCCTTCCCTCCTGTGATATTTGACCTTATGATCTTAAAAAATGCTGTGTGTGAGATATTATGCTTCAGACATTGTTTACAGAAGTTATAGTAGGCTCTGAATTTTATTTGCCGTATTTTTATGAATACTATTTATCACTTCAAGTGAGTCACTCTATTACTATTTTTCTACTGATTTAAAAATTATGAAATTTGATGCAGCTTGGAAAAATGGCAGAATAGGAGGAACCTAAGCTCACCCAGTCCCATGTTTATAGGTAGATACCACTCACATCCATGTAAACAAACTAGAGAGCAATCTAAAGACTGGCTAAACAGCCTCCACAACTAGATATAGAGAAGTTACATCTGAGAGATTAAGAAGAGTAGAAAAGTTGGTTGGGACTTTCCCACAGGAGAGAAGGAGCTATGGGCAAGGATTGGGGAAAGAAATGGTGTTTTGATGGGGAAGTTTGCATAGTTTGCATAGTTCCTGGGGCAAATAGGAAGTTTGCACAGTTCCTGAGGCAAATAGGAAGAAGATCTCTTTGTATTGATTTCAGAGCATTTGGGGAACTTCTCCAGGAACAGAGGAGCTGGAAGGTGCCATTTTCCTTCCCCCATCTCCCTGAATAAACATAGGGCTACCTTCAGAAAGCAGCACTGTATAGATACTACCTAACCTGCTAACTGTGCCCCCAATCCATTCTCAAGACTCCTCCACTCCAAGCCTGCTGGCCTAGGCCCTGGGCTCAGTACATATTTTTCTATCACTGCTGCCCTTCCCCCAAGACTTCGTGTGATTCCATTTCCTGGAACGTGCCTGCCTGAATCTCACTAACACCACAGGGAGCACACACAGTCCACACCAAGCAGAGAGCAGTGAAGATGTCTGGACTGAAATAAAAGTGCCTGAGACATAACAGCAGGACGCACAGGTAGGAGTCTCTCCTGATGTTTGAGGTTCTAGTGAACAGGGGACACTTCACTGTAGGCCACTGTAGGACCTCTTCTTCATAAAGCTGCTACTTTCAAGAGTAGAACATGTAGCTGATTTTCCTAAGACAGAGAAACAGAGAGGTAGACAAAATGATAAGACAGAGGGATATGTTCCAAATAAAAGAATTAGACAAAATCACACAGGAAATCTAAGTGAAAAAGAAATATGGAGTATGCCTGATTACAAATTTAAAGTAATGGTCATAAAGATACTCATTGGGCTTCAGTAAAGGGTGGAGAATTTCACTGAGACACTTGACAAAGAAATAAAAATTAAGGGCACCTGGGTGGCTCAGTGGGTTAAGCCGCTGTCTTTGGCTCAGGTCATGATCTCAGGGTCCTGGGATCGAGTCCCGCATCGGGCTCTCTACTCAGCAGGGAGCCTGCTTCCTCCTCTCTCTCTCTGCCTGCCTCTCTGCCTGCTTGTGATCTCTGTCTGTCAAAAACATAAATAAAATCTTTAAAAAAAAAGTAAAAATTAAGAGAGATAAAGAACTCAATAAATGTAATTAAAAATAGAATAGATGGAATGAATAAGTTATAGGAAGCTCTGGAACTTATAAGTGACCTGGTTGGTAGAGTAATGGGAAGCAATCAAGCTGATGAGGGGAGAGAAAAACAAATACTTCATTACGAGAATATACTTAGAGAACTCATTGATTTCATTAGGCATAATAACATTTGTATAACAAGGTTCCCAGAAGGACATGGGACAGAAAAAGGGGTAGAAAATATGTTGGAGTAAGTAATTGCTGAAAACTTCCCATATCTGGTGAGTGAAGCAGAGATTCAGATATTACAAATTCAATCCAAATTTCAATTCAATCCAAAGAGGTCCATGCCAATACATATTATAATTGAAAAGGCAAAAAATAGTTGTAAAGAAAGAATTTTAAAGATGCACAGGAAAAGAAAACAGTTATATACAAAGGAAACCACATAAGGTAATAGCTGATTTTTCAGCAGAAACTTTGCAGGTCAGTCGGGCATGGCTTAATATATTCAATGTACTGAAAAGGTAAAATCTGTAGCCAATCTGTCCAGATAGGCTATCATTTGGAATACAAAGAGAAATAAAGAATATTCCAGAGAAACAAAAGTTAAAGGAATTGTGTCCACTAAACTAGCCCTATAAGAAATACTAAAAGAAACTCTTTCAGTGGATAACCAAAAACCTTACATAAGAATCAGAAAAATAGGAAACAGAAAACCTAAAAAATAAGTATAGCTATAAAAATCAGTCAAGAGAAGTACAAAATGAAGGATGTAAAATATACCAAATACCTGAAACATGGAGGGGAGAGGAATAAAGAATGAATTCAAGATTAAGCAACCATCACCTTAATATAGATGGCTATATGCAGAAGATGTAATACATAATGGTATACTGAATGGTAAGGAGAATTCCAAAAACAGTAATAGATTTGTAAAAATAAAGTTTAAGGAATGGAAGTATTTTACTAAAGAAAGCCCAACTAATCATGAGAGAAGAGAGAAAAGGAAAGGAACAGAGAAGGAGAGGATGTAGAAAACAACCATAAAACAAGTAACAAAATGGCAATAAATATACTCTTATCAATACTTATTTTCAATGTAAATGGACAAATCTCCAATCAAAAGACAGAGGATGATAGAATGAATAAAAATATAAGACTCTTTTATATGCTGCCTACAAGAGAGTCATTTCAGATATAAAAAGTGAAGGAATGGATCAACATTTATTTTGCAAATGGAAGTGAAAAGATAGCCAGAGTACCAATTCTTATATCAGACAAAATAAAATGTAAAGTGAAAGCTGTGCAAATGATCAAAAAAGGACAACAGGCAATCATAAATGTTATAATCCAGCAAGAAGAGACAACAGTTGTAAATATTTATACCCCCAACATGGGAGTACCCAAATACATAAAGCAGTTAATACCAAACGTAAAGGAACTAATTGATAGTAATACAGTAATAATTGTGGACTTTAACACCCATTTACATCTATATAGAAAATCAACAAGGAAATAGTGGCTTTGAATGACAGTTTGGATCAGATGGATCTAACATATATCTAGAACATTTCATTCTAAATCAGCAGAATATTTTTCTGTTTGTTTTGTTTTTTGTTTGTTTGTTTTTAGGTGTACATAGACCATTCTTCAAAGTAGATCACATACTAAGCCACAAAGCAAGTCTCAACAAATTAAAAAAAAAAAATTGAAGTCTTACTGTGCACCTTTTTTGACCACAATTGTATGAAACTAAACATCAGCCTCAAGAAAAAAAAAAAGTCTAGAAAACACACAAATACATAGATACTAAATAGCATGCTATTAAACAATGGATGAGTCAACCAAGAAATCCAAGATAAAAGCAAAAAATAAGTAGAGACAAATGAAAATTAAAACACTGTAGTCCAAAATCTTTGGGATACAGCAAAAGGTATTCAAATGGGGAAGTTTATAGCAATAGAGGCTTTCCTCAAGAAGCATGAAAAATCCCAAATAAACAGCCTAACATTATATCTAAAGGAGGCATAACCAAACAAAACCCCAAACCCCAGTACAAGGAAGAAAATAATACAGTTGAGAGCAGAAATAAACTAGAAGTTAAAAAAGCAATAGAACAAATCAATGAAACCAGTATTTGGTTCTTTGAAAAGATCAACAAAACCAATAAAACTTTTCCTGGGGCTCATTAAAAAAGAGAGGGAGGGATGGAGGGAGGGAGGAGAGAGAAAGAGAGAGAGAAATAAATAAGATCAGAAATAGAAGGGAAGAAAAAACTACTGACACCACAGAAATACAAAAAGAATGTAAGAGAATATGAAAAATTGTAGGCCAAGAAATTGAAAAACCTAGAAGAAATGGATACATGCTTAAAAACATATAACCTCCCAAACTTGAATCAGAAAGAAGTAGAAAATTTGTGCAAGCTATTACCAGCAATGAAATTGAGCCAGTAATCAAAAAACTCTCAGCCAACCAAAGTCCAGGGACAGATGACTTCACAGGTAAATTCTGCCAAACCTTTAAAGAGGAGTTAAGACCTATTCCTCTCAAATAATTCCAAAAACTTGGAAGAGGTAGGAAAATTTCCTAATTCAGTCTGTGAAGCTAGCATTACCCTGATACCAAAACCAAATAAAGATATACACACACAGAAGAACTACAAGCCAATATCTCTGATGAACACAGATATAAAATCATCAACAAAATATTCAGAAATTGAATCCAGTGATACATGAAAAGATTCATTCAGATTTATCCCTGGGATGCAAGTGAAGTTCAGTATTTACAATGTGATACATCATATCAATATAAGAATGGGTAGGGGCACCTGGGTGGCTTAGTCAGTTAAGTGGCTGCCTTCAGCTCAGGTCATGATCCCAGTCCTACATTGGGTTCTGTGCTCAATGGGGAGTCTGCCCCTCCCCCCTGCTCGTGTTCTCTCTTTCTCTAACTCTGTGCTTGCTTGCTCTCTCTCTCAAATAAATAAAATCTTTAAAAAAAATAAGAGAAGGATAAATATCATATGATCATTTCAGTTGATGTAGAAAAAGCATTTAAGAAAGTAAAACACCATGCATGATAAAAGCCCTCAACAAAATAGGTATAGAGGGAACATATCTCAACATAATAGAGGCCCTATATGAAAAACTCACAGCTAACATCACACTGAATGGGGAAGAACTAAGAGTGTTTCCTCTAAGGTTGGGAAGAAGAGAGGGTTATTCACTGTCAACACTGTTGTTTAACATAGTACTAGAAGTCATAGCCATAGCTATCAGATAAGAGGAAATGAATAAAGGCATCCAAATTTGTAAGGAAGAAGTAAACCTTTCAGTATTTGGAGATGCCATGATACTATATGTATTAACCCTAAAGACTCCACTAATAAACTGCTAGAACTGACAAATGAATTTAGTGAAATTACAGGATATAAAATCTATATACAGAAATCCATGGCATTTTTATACACTAATAATGAAGCAACATAAAGAAATTGAGAAAGGAATTCCATTTACAATTTAATGAAAGATAGTAACATGGCTAGGAAGAAACTTAACCAAAGAGGAGGAAGATTTACTCTAAAAACTGTAAAACATTGATGAAAATTTTGAAAAGAACTTAAACAAGTGGAAAGACATTCCATGCTCATGGATTAGAAAAAAGAATATTGTTAAAATGTCCATACTACCCAAGCAATCTATATATTTAATGCAATCCCATCAAAATGCCAACAACAGTTTTTCATGGAACTAGAATAAGCAATCCTAAAATTTGTGCAGAACCACAGCAGTCACTGAGTAACCAAAATATCTTGGAAAAGAAAAAGCTGGAGATATCACAATTCCACATTTCCACTTATAATACAAAACTTTAAAGATCAAACCATTATGGTATTGGCACAAGAATAGGCATATAGGTCAAGGAATAGAATAGAAACCCAGAAATAAATCCACAGTTATGTGGTCAATTAATCTTTGACAAAGGAGAAAAGAATACACAATGGGAAAGAGATAGGTTCGTTAACAAATGTTGGGAGAAGTAGAAGGATACATGTAAAATAAAGAAACTGGATCATCTTCTTATACCATTCACAAAGATAAATTCAAAATGGGTTAAACACATTTTAATGTGAGACCTGAAAGTATAAGAATTTTGGAAGAGAACACAGGCAATAATTTCTGTAACATCAGACAAAGCAACATTTTTCTAGATGTATCTCCTGAGGGAAGGGAAACAAAGGCAAAAATAAACTATTGGAACTACATCAAAATAAAAAATTTCTGCACAATGAAGGAAACAATAAAAAAACTAAAAGGGAACCTGTGAAATGGGATAAGATGTTTACAAATGACATATCTGATATAGGGTTAGTATCCAAACCCAACACACAAAGAACAAATAATCTCTAAAATGGTCATAAGATGAATATACATTTCTCCAAAGAAGACATGTAGATAGCCAGCAGACAAATGTAAAGACGCTCAGCATCACTGATCATCAGGGAAATGCAAATCAAAACTCCAATAATATAAGTGTATATAAAAATACACCTCACACCTGTCAGTATGGCTGAAGTCAAAAACACAAGAAACAACAAGTGTTGGTGAGGGTCAGAGAAAAAGGAACCCTCTTGCACTGTTGGTAGAAATGCAAACTCTGGCAGGCATTGTGGAAAACAGTCTGGTAGTTCCTCAAAAAGTTAAGAATGGGGGCGCCTGGGTGGCTAAGTGGGCTAAGCCGCTGCCTTCAGCTCAGGTCATGATCTCAGGGTCCTGGGATCGAGTCCCACATCGGGCTCTCTGCTCAGTGGAGAGCCTGCTTCCCTTCCTCTCTCTCTGCCTGCCTCTCTTGTGATTTCTCTCTGTCAAATAAATAAATAAAATCTTAAAAAAAAAAAAAGTTAAGAATGGAACTACCCTATGATCCAGTAATTGCACTACTGAGTAACCAAAGAATACAAATTAATTCAAAGGAATATATGCACAGATATGTTTATAGCAGAATTTTTTTTTGCATTAGCCAAATTATGGAAGCAGCCCAAGTGTTCATTGATCGATGTATGGATAAAGAAGATGTGGCATATATATTTAATGGAATATTACTCAGCCATAAAAAGAATGAAGTATAGCCATTTGCAACAATATGGATGGAGCTAGAGATTAATATGCTAACTGAAATGAGTCAGTCAGAGGAAGGAAGATACCATGTGATTACACATATATATTGAATTTAAGAAGCAAAGCAAAACAGAGAAAAAAAAGAGAGAGAAACAAACCAAGATATAAGACTCTTAACTACAGAGAACAAACTGATAGTTACCAGAGGTGGGAAAGGGGATGGATGAAATAGGTGATAGGGATTAAAGAGTGTACTTATCTTGATGACCTCTGAGTAATGTATCAAATTGTTGAATCACTATTTTGTTCACCTGAAACTAATATAACATAGTATGTTAACTATATTGGGGTTAAAGTAAAAACAATATAAAATAAAGGAATCAGGGCGCCTGGGTGGCTCAGTGGGTTAAGCTGCTGCCTTCGGCTCAGGTCATGATCTCAGGGTCCTGGGATCAAGTCCTGCATCGGGCTCTCTGCTCAGCAGGGAGCCTGCTTCTCTCTCTCTCTCTCTCTCTCTCTCTCTCTCTGCCTGCCTCTCCATCTACTTGGGATCTCTCTCTGTCAAATAAATAAATAAAATCTTTTAAAAAAAAATAAAGGAATCATAGAACTGTGGCCTTTTGTGAATGGCTTCCTTCATTTAATATATATTTTCAAGATTCATCCATGTTTAGAATGTATCAGCACTTTATTTTTTTCTTTTTTTTTTCTTCTTTTCCATTTTATTTATTTTTTCAGCGTAACAGTATTCATTCTTTTTGCACAACACCCAGTGCTCCATGCAAAATGTGCCCTCCCCATTACCCACCACCTGTTCCCCCAACCTCCCACCCCTGACCCTTCAAAACCCTCAGGTTGCCCCAACCTCCCACCCCTGACCCTTCAGAACCCTCAGGTTGTTTTTCAGAGTCCATAGTCTCTTATGGTTCGCCTCCCCTCCCCAATGTCCATAGCCCGCTCCCCCTCTCCCAATCCCACCTCCCCCCAGCAACCCCCAGTTTGTTTTGTGAGATTAAGAGTCATTTATGGTTTATCTCCTTCCCAATCCCATCTTGTTTCATTTATTCTTAGATTACTAAATAATAGTTAATCCTGTTACCATATTTTATTTGTCCATCTGTTTAAAGACATTTGAGGTATTTCCATATTTTGGCTACTTTGAATAATGTAGGTATCAAGATTCATATATCAACAACATATCAACATGAATGTTGATACCTACATAAACTTCTGTAGAGTTTAACGTTTAGAAAAGATTGAGTAGAAGATACAGGTATTTTCCATATACCCCCTCCTTCTGTATATACATAGCCTCCCCATTATCAACATCACTCATCATAATGGTACATTTTTACCAAGGTTGAACCTACTTTGATACATCTTAATCGTTCAAAGTACATAGTTTAAGCTTATTGTAGGATTCACTTTTGGTGTTAAGCATTGTATGGGTTTCGATAAATATATAATAACATATCATATGTAGGTTTTTGTGTGGACATACATTTTCATTTTTCCTGGTGTATACTGGGTATTGAAATTGCTGGGTCACATATTTTTGTTTTTCCTGTTTGTATACTGACTATTCAAATTGCTGAGTCACATAACTTTTTGTTACTGCCAGAATTTTTCAAAGAGGCTACATCATGTTACATTCTCAGCAATAATGTGTGAAGGCTCCAATACCTTCAGTCTTATAACACTTGTTATTGCTAGTCTTTTGATTTCAGTCATTCCAGTTGGTATAAAGTGATATCACAATGTGGTTTCTGTTTACATCTTCCTAATGTCCAATATTGGAAAATTTTCATATTTTTATTGACCATTTATGGAGAAATGTCTATTCAAATCCTTACAGTATTTTAAAATTGGGTTATGTTTGGTTTATGGTTGATTTGTAAAAGTCCTTCATGTCTTTGTTCTAGATATAAGTCCCTTATCAAATATATAATTTACAAATAATTTTTTCTCCTCCTTTGGGTTACTATTTCTGTTTCTTTCTTTTTTTTTTTTTTTTTAAAGATTTTATTTATTTGACAGAGAGAAATCACAGAGAGGCAGGCAGAGAGAGAGGAAGGGAAGCAGGCTCTCCGCTGAGCAGAGAGCCCGATACGGGACTCGATCCCAGGACCCTGAGATCATAACCTGAGCCGAAGGCAGCGGCTTAACCCACTGAGCCACCCAGGTGCCCACTATTTCTGTTTCTTGATAGTGTCCCTGTTAGCAGAAAATATTTAAAGTTTGATGAAATTCAGTGTCTTCATTTTTGGGGGCTGGGAGTGGATTGCTTGTGCTTTGATATCATATCTAAGGGATCTGGGAACAAAGGTAGAAGGAAATGCAGATAAAATTAAATTTCCTTATAACCTGCAGCCCATTGACAAATATTTGAGGCAGGAAGAGTATAACCTTACTCCAGGAAACTCTCAACTGTCTTAATGTTAATGGTTTGCTAGATGGAAAAACAACTTTAGGCTGATAATAGCTAGCTAGGGCTCCTGGATCCTATGAATCTTCTTTAGCATATCAAAGTCCTTTTGGAAACTTCCCTTGTCTTTACCTTCCCCAACTCCATACTATAGAATCAGTTGCTCCTCATAATCTGGACATCAGTTCTTTCTGCTCATGGGTCCTGTCCCCATGCATTCATAAAACCACCTTTTTGTACCAAAGATGTCTGAAAAATTCTTTTTGGCTGACATCTGTGAACCCCCCACTGCTTTAAACCACATTATAAGGCCTCATCAAATGTAGCCATTCAAAGTCACAAATACTTACCACTATGGTTTATTCTAAAAGTTTCAGAGTTGTAAGTCATACATTTCGGTTTATGATCCATTTTTATTTTAATTTTTGTACGCAGTATGAGGTAGGTGTCCAGCTTAATTTTTTTGCATGGGGCTATCCCGTTCTATCATTATTTATTCAAACGACAATTCTTTCCTTATTAAATGGTGTTGGGAGTCTAGGAAAAAATCAAGTGACCATATGTTTGGGAGTATTTCTGGAGTCTAAATCCTGCTCTACTCATCTCTGTGTCTGTGTTAGGGCAGAACCACAGTCTTTAGTACCTTTTGAAATCAGAATTGTGAATCCTTATGCTGTTCTCCCCCCCCGCCCCCCCGCCCCAGGATTGTTCTGTCTATTCTGGGTCCCTTGAAGTCTCATGAATGTTGAAATGAGCAAGTCAGTTTCTACAAGGAAATGTGCTGGGATTCTGCTAGGGATTGCATTGAATTTGTAGACCAGTTTGGGGAGTATTGGTGTTTTAATAGTATTTAACTATCTGATCCAACACAAGACACTTTGTGGTTTATTTAAGTCTTCTTTTAATTCTTAGATGTTTTGTAGTTCTCAGTGTGTATTACACTTGAAAAAAATTATTCCTGGTATTATTTATAGTGCTATTGTGAATGGATTTTTTTTTTCCTAATTTCATTTTTAGATTGGTCAGCACAAGTGTATAAAAATATAGTTGATTTTTGGGGCACTTGGGTAGCTCAGTGGGTTAAAGCCTCTGCCTTCAGCTCAGGTCATGATCCCAGAGTCCTGGGATCAAGCCCCGCATCCCCGCATCGCATCGTGCTCTCTGCTCAGCAGAGAGCCTGCTTCCCTGCTCTCTCTTCTGCCTGCCTCTCTGCCTACTTGTGATCTCTGTCAAATAAATAAATAAAATCTTTAAAATATATATATATAGTTGATTTTTTTAAGTTCCTTTTGTATCCTACAATTTTACCAAAAACCTCACGTATTAGTTGTAATAGTGTTAGTGTGTTTCTTAGAATTTTCCGTATGTAAGATTGTATGATCTGCAAATATAGACATTTTTAATTAATCCCTTCTAATCTGGATGCTTTTTATTATGTTTCTTGCATAATTTTCTTACATAGGACATTCAGTACAATGGTGAGAGTGGATATCCTTATCTTCTCTTAATCATAAGGAGAAGTATTTGGTCAATTATCAATAAGCATGCATTGTTTTGTTTTTGTTTTTGTCTTTAATAGATGTCCATTATCTCACTGAGGAAGTTCCTTCTGTTTTGATTTATTGAATAGTATCTTTTCTTTTAATCATAAAAGTGTGTTTGGTCTTTGATTTCATCATTGCTTTTTCTACATCTCCTGAGATGTGGGTTTTTTCACATTATCTATTATCTGTCTACTCATTATCTGTTGTGATTGATGAGGGGAGCAGAGGGCTCCCTGAGGTCAAAGCATAAGCTGACACCCTTCAACCCCCTTTCCCAGCCATGGGGTGATATATGTATGACATTCTTCTAGGAAACTTCCAGCTATCTTAATGTTAATGCTTTGCTAGAGGGAAAAAGAAACTTAGTTTGATAATAGCAAAATCTCCAGTATCCTGAGTCTTTGTTAGCATATGAAAGTCCTTCTGGACACCTCTTTTTTTCCTCACCTCCCCCAAGCCCATAGTATATAACTAATTGTTCCTCACAACCCTAGTGCAGCTCTTCTATCCATGGGTTCTGTCCCATTGGTTTAATAAAACTAGCTTTTTGCAAAGAAGAAGTCTCAAGAATTCTTTCTTGGGCTTTGGCTCTGGACTTCACCCCACCAAACCTCACCTGTATTCCATCAGTGATGACTGTGTGTATTTTTGACCTTTATTCTATGAATGTGGGGTATTACATTGATTGATTTTTGTTTATTGAACCAATCTTGCATTCTTGGGTTAAATTCCAATTCTTCATGGTGTACATAATCCTTTCTGTGTATCGCTAGATTTGAAATGTTAATTTTTGTTTGGAATTATTACAGTTATTCTTAAGGGATATTAATCTGCAGTATTTTGTCTGTTTTTGGTTTGTGGATGTCTTTGACTGGACTTTTTATTAGGGTATTAATGACTTTAAAGACTGAGTTGGGGAGTATTCCCTCTTCTACTTAAAAAAGTTTGTGAAAGACTGGGATTCCTTTATAATACTTTTTATTTCTAAATGATGGTAGTAATATCTATTCTATCATTTTTGACTTTAGTAATTTGATTTGTTTTCTTTTTAATTTTGGTCAGTTTGATGAGGGAGCAGAAGGCAAGCTGAGGACAGAACACAAGCTAACCCTCCACCCCTCCAGCCCCCACAGTGGGATAAGTGTGACATTCCTCATGCACTCGTCTGTCCTAAACCTAAGGGAAGGGAAAAACAAATGGTTAACTGATAGAGATCAAGGTCCTGCCGGACAGGAGTCTTCATCAGTTTACCAGTGTCTTGGTGATATACAAGGTTATTCTTATTCTTTTATTCTCATTCTTATTCTTACTCTTAGTCTTATTGATAGCTTAATTTTCAGAGACCCATAACTCAAATTTTCTGGAGCCCAAATGTCACCCTCCCCTCCATGATCAATGTGAAAAGCAGAGGCAGAAGAAGATATAAACAAAATTAAATTACTTTTTGAACTGTAGGCCATTGAGGAGAACTTGTGATAGAAGAGTATAATGACATTCCTCCAGGAAACTCCCAACTGTCTTACTGTTAATGCTTTACTAGAAGGAGAAACAGCCCTTCCTTGACAATAGAAAGGCCTTTAGTATCTTTAGATAGTATATGAGAGTTCTTTTGGGTACATGCCTTTTTCCTTATCTCCCCAAACCCCCAACTACAGGATCAGACATTCCTTACCACCCCAATGCAGAAACACTTTCTTCCCATGGGTCCTGTCCCTGTGCTTTAATAAAAAAAATTTGGAAGGGGAGGCGAACCATAAGAGACTATGGACTCTGAAAAACAACCTGAGGGTTTTGAAGGGTCAGGGGTGGGATGTTGGGGGAACAGGTGGTGGGTAATGGGGAGGGCACGTTTTGCATGGAGCACTGGGTGTTGTGCAAAAAGAATGAATACTGTTACGCTGAAAAAATAAATAAAATGGAAAAAAAAATCACCTTTTTTGAAACAAAGACATCTCAAGAATTCTTTCTTGGCTGTCAGCTCTGCACCTCACCAACATTGTAAAAACAGCAACATGTTTCCCAAAAGATTAATTTTTTGTTGACCATTTCAAAGAACTAAATTTTGGGTTTGTGTATTTTCTCTAATGGTTTTGTGTTCATTTTGCCTGTTTCCCCTCTAGTCTGTACTATTTCCTTCCACCTACTCTGGACACAATTTGCTCTTCCACTTTTAATTCTTCTTCTTTTTTTTTTGTTAAAAGATTTTATTTATTTATTAGAGAGAGAGAGAGAAAATATATGTGAGAGAGTACAAGCAGGGGGAGTTGGCAGGGACAGGGAGAGGGAGAAGCAGGCTGCCCACTGAGCAGGGAGCCCTGGGGCTAGATCCCAGGACCCTATTTATGACCTGAGGTGAAGGCAGACACTTAACTGGCTGAGCCACTCAGGCACCTCTGCTCTTCTAGTTTGAATTTCTTAAGGTTGATGAATGTCTCTTACTTTTTATTTATTTATTTTATTTTTTTTGGAGGGAGAAAGAGAGCGTGTGAATAGGGAGTGGAGAGGGAGAGAGAGAAAGAGAATTTCAAAGCAGGCTCCATGCTCAGCATGGAGCCCCAAAATTGGGGCTCAACCCTGAGATCATGACCTGAACCAAAACCAAGAGTTGGAAGCTCAACCAACAGAGCCACCCAGGCACCACACCCTTTTTTAAATACCGGCTTTACCAGCTATAAATTTGTATCTATGCACTAGTTTACTGCATCCCATAAGTCTGGTATGTTGTGTTTTGCTTCATTTATCTCAAGATATTTTTTTCATTTCACTTGTGATTTCTTCTTTATCTCTTTGGTTATTTGGCAGTATGTTGTTTTCCATGTATTTGTGAATTTAGAGTTTTCTTCTGTTACTGATATCTAATGTCATTTCTGGGTTGGAGGCCATACTTTGTATGCTTTTAATTTGTGTAATTCATAGAGAATTGTTTGGAGGGCTAATATATGATCTATCCTGGGGAATGTTTTTGTATACTTAAGAAGGATGTAATTTCTGCTCATGGTAGGTGGAATATTTTTTGCATGTCTGTTTGGTTTAGTTGTGTTATAATCTTGGTCATGTGCTTTGTTTTCTTTTGGATTTTCTGTGTAGTTGTTCTGTTCATTTTTGAGAGTGAAGCATGGAATTCTCTGTCCATCCGGGTTGTTTTGCCTATTTCCTTCTTCAATTCTGTGAGTTCTTGCTTCATGTATTTTGGGGCTCTGTTATTAGGTATATATTTGCTTATAATTGTTATATATTCTTGATGTAATTACTCTTTTAATATTATAAAATGTCCTTTTTGTCTCCAGTAGCAATTTTTGTCCTAAAGTTGATTTTATCTAGTATTTTATCTGATAGTTTAGCTATTCCAGCTCTCTATTGGTTACTGTTTGCCTGACATATTTTTTCCACCTTTTTCCTTTCAGGTTACTTTTTTTTTTTTAAACCTTGGAGGAACTTCTACTTCTTCTTCTTCTTTTTTTTTTTTTTTAAGATTTTATTTATTTGATAGACAGAGATAACAAGTAGGCAGAGAGGCAGGCAGAGAGAGAGGGGAAAGCAGGCTCCCAGCTGAGCAGAGAGCCTGATGAGGGACTCAATCCCAGGACCCTGGGATTAAGTACTGAGCCAAAGGCAGAGGCTTTAACCCATTGAGCCACCCAGGTGTCCCTCAAGTTACTTTTTGAAACTAAAAAACTAAATTTGTAGTTGTTTTTCTTTCTTTTAATCCTTATGCCATTGTCTGGCTTTTGTTGGGAGTCTTTAGTCTGTTCTTATTTCATATAATTACTGATCAGGTAGCATTAACATCTGCAGTTTTCCCAATTTTTTCTTATATTTTGCACATTTTCTTTTATTCCTCTGTTACTGCTTTCTTTTGTGTTAGTCATTTTCTCTGTACTATTTTTATTGCCTTGTCATTTATTATTGATGTGTATAATAATCTGACTCAGACTAATATCTATCAACTTAAGTTCATTAATATATAAAACCTTGTGTGTGGCAATAGGAAAAAAGTTATATGTGTGTGTATGTGTGTATATATATATATTGATCTCTGTACTCAGTTCCTGGCACAGAGTTTCTAAAAGCCCTCTAATTTCCAAAGTGATAGGAACACTAGGAAAATCTTCTTTTCTAATATTTGGTCTTTGACCCTGGCTCCTCACGTAGTTTCTATATCCCTTGGAATTTCATGGATGATAGGAATGACTTTTGTTTTAGTAAGGTGACTTTGGGTTGGCTCCTGGCTGGGGGCTATCACCGGTAAGAAAAAAGCATGATTAATTTAAAAAGTTTGGAAGTTTCAGTCTCATATTCCATTCTCTAGAGAGGGTCAGGACTAGAAATGGAGTTATTGATAAATCATGACTCCATGATGAAATCACTATAAAAATCTCCAAAAGAGGGGATTAAGAAAGTTTCCAGGTTGCTGAACACATGAAGGTGCTAGGAAATTACCATGTACAGAGGATGCATGGAAGCTCCATGTCTTTTATCATATATCTTGCTCTACACATCTCTTCCACCTGAATGTTCATCTGTGTCCCTTATTATCTTTCTTTATAACCAGTAAACAGTAAGAAAGCTGTTTTCCTGAGTTCTTTGAGTCACTCTAGCAAATTAATTAAACCTGAGAAGGAGTTGATTGGAACCTCTCACTGTTAATTGTTGAGAAGCATGGGTGACAACATGGATTTTCAGTTGGCATATGAAGTGGGTGGGGGGCATTCTTGTGGGTCCAAGCATTTAATTGTGGGATTTGATGCTATTTATAGGAAGTAGTGTCAGAATTGAGTTAAATTGTAGGATGCCCTGTGGTGTTGCAGAATTTTTTGATGTGGGAAAAAGACTCCATATTTCTGGTGTCAGAAGTATTGTGAGTGTGACATTATAAGAGTAAAGGAGAACACACAGGAGGAGTAGTGTATGTTTTCTTTACACTTTTGCTCTATGAGCTCCATTCCCTTCCAACTTCTTTGTGCTGTTGTTGTCATATAAATTAAATCTATCTGTTGTATACTTACCAATACAGATTTATAATTATTGCTATATAATAAGAGGAAAGAGTTACAAACATAACATTTATACTTTAAAAAAGTTTACCTAGGGGTACCTGGATGGCTCAGTGGGTTAAGCCTCTGCCTTCACCTCAGGTCATGATCCCAGGGTTCTGGTATCTAGCCCTGCATTGGGCTCTCCGCTCAGCAGGGAGCCTGCCTTCCTTCCTATCTCTCTGCCTGCCTCCCTGCCTACTCTCTATCTGCCAAATAAATAAAATATTTAAAAAAATAAATAAAATACAAAAGTTTACCTATATATTTACACTTATTGATGCTTTTTATTTCTTATAGTTCACTGACCTTTCTTTCACCCTGAAGGATTCCTTTTTGTATGTATTGTAGGCATGAATGCTAACAATGAATTCTCAGTTTTTGTTTTTTTCTGAGAATGTTTTAATTTCTCTTTAATTTGTAAAGGATAATTTTGCCTGATATGGAATTCTTGGTTGATGGTTTTTTCTTCAGGTAACTTAAATAACCTATGATATTGCCTTTTGACTCCCATGGGTTCTGATGAAAAATCAGTTTTTATCTGGTTTATGATCAACTCTATATGATGAAGCACTTTTCTATAGCTGTTTTCAAGATTCTCACTTGTTGGTTTTAAAGTGTTTCATCATGATGTGCCTAGGTTCAAATTTCTTAGAGTTTATTCTGGTTTGAGACTTATGAATATGTAGATTAATGTTTCCATCAAATTTTGAACATTTTTATTATTTCTTCAGTATTTATTTGTTTTTTTTTTTTTGTCTCTTCTTTGGAGCTTCCATCTTCCATGTTTTATAATTTCCATTTCATGTCTTTATTAATATTCTCTGGTGAGACATTATTTTCATATGTTTTCCTAGGTTTTTAGATATGGTTCCCTTTAGTTTTTGAACATATTTGAAAATCTGATTTAAAGCCTTTGTCAGATAAGTCCAACTTCTGTGCTTCCTCAGGGACAAATTCTGATTGCTTTTTTTCCTCTTGATATGGGCCATGTTCTCTTGTTTTTGTACATTTCGTATATATATACACACACACACATATGTATATATTTATATGTGTACATGTATGTATTTTTAAATTGAAGATAGTAAGCTCTGTAAGCTCTGCAAATCATATAGAGGTTTTTGTTTTTGCTGTTTGTTGTAGTGTGTTTGTTTAGTGTCTTTTTCTGAACTAATTCTGTACAGTTTTTATTCTTTGTCATCTGAGGCTATGGAGTCCTTAGCTTTGTGGTCAGCTGAAAAGTGCACAGAGATTTCATAGATCCCTAGATCCAGTAATTATTCCAATGTTTGTGAGGGGGCTCTGTGTGCATATTAGTGAATACTTTTTAACATTTAGCCAGGGACTGCTTTGGCCTTCACTTCCTGCTTATGCAGAGCATCACAATTAGTTAGAAGTTAGAGTATAGGGCCTTTGCAGCTCTTTCCAGGAGTAGTACACTACCTTGGGAGTTTGGAGCCTTGTGTGCATAGCATTTGAGATTCCGGGAATTATATCAGAATTTTTTCGTGATCTTCTATTGACATCTTAGTTTTTTTTTTTTTTTGTTTCAGCTTTTTGTTGAGCCTGTTGTCTACTTTAGTTGTTTTATCTGCAACCTCAAGCCACACGTCAGCATCCATCCTGATGTTCAATACTTGTCTCTGTTTTTGAAAAATGCTCCCCCCACCTTTTACTTACAGCTAAAGGCTGTGCACACTATGGAGTTACTCAAAAATCACTTTAAGTAAAGACCACCTTGCAAGAGAGATCTTACAAGGAAACACCAGTAGGTCAAATAATGAAAATTCTCTGTGAATAGGACTATAAAATAGACCCAACCCTTTACTAGCCTCTAGTGACTAGTATGCTGTTCATTTTCACTTTGGTTGCAGACTTTTGGCTTTCGAGGATATTGTAAAACTCCGGAGGTAGGGAAGATGAAGTTAGGGCAAGTTAAAATACCACAATCATGCTTACAGAGAGTCAGCTGCTTTTATTGAATAAATGCACTCTAGTTTTCTACAAGTCTTTGGTTAGTTCCTTGAGTTCTGAAAAAGTCTAATTTAAAATTTTTGCCAGTGTTCTCATTGCTTTATTGAGGAGAGGTTTTTTTGTTTTTTGTTTTTTTTAAGGTTTTTGTCCCACAATTTTAACTGATGTCTCTGCTAATAAATTCTTAATGTTATGCCATCAATGAATTCCTGGACTAAGCTCAATGTGTAGTCTATATGTATTGTTGCATTTAAGCTTTAAGAGATTTTATTTAGAATTTTTTGATAGTGTTTTTATGCTGTTCTTATGTGATACTGGTATCACGGTTTTTCTAATTTTACCTGGAGATAGTAACCAAATAATACTTTAAATTTAGCCATTGTCCTGGTGCTGATATGCATACAGCCCAATGGTCTGTTTACAATTTGTGCAATTAAAATGGATGTTTTAAACAATGACCTTTTGTTCTATAACAACTAAATCTTTATAAGTATAAAGAATGGGATGCTAATTTTAGAATAATTTTTATTAGATATTGACATAAATATTTTTCAGCTGATTTAATCTTAAGCATTTCACTTAATCAACATTTTTACTGGCTCCATAATCATTATTGTACCTGTCTATATACAGTTCACCAGTCACCCATAGCCGAGCTACTAAGAATAATTAAAAATACTGAGCAGTACTTCATGTTGAATATGTTTTTTTCGATCTGAACATTCCAAATAAATCCCCACTATAGCCCTTTGAATTACAATGTCATCTTTTTGATACTTATATGCCTTTATTATGTGTATAGATAAAATTAGTTTGACCTACTAATTTTATATCATATCATTTATAAATATTGTGGTTGTAAGTATATTAGTAAGATTGGGTGTCCCTGGTATTTATCCATCTAGAAATCCATTCATTCATTATTCCCTCCTCCTCCTCAGATATTCCATTTTGACCATATACTAAAAATTAAATGGATCAGTGTTGTTATAAGGAAGAATAATACACATTATCTTTCTCTTTAAGGAATCCACAGACTAGTGAAGAGGCAGGTATATAAACAAAGTCTTACAGTGTTTTGTTATAAGTGCCATACTTTGGGTGTGGCCAAACATAAGTTGGTTTGCCTAGAGCAGTCCTAGGATTATATGTGTATTCCTAATAGAATTAATTGTACCTTCTCTGATAAATGATCCACCTTGGATGATAACATATTATACCTGTCATATCCAAAATGTTGTGAAAGCAAAATTGAGGGAAAGACAATCATTTTTAGAAAAAATAACCTTTCTTTTCTTTCTTTCTTTCTTTTTTTTTTTTTTTTTTTTCCCTGTGTTTCTCTGTGTACTTACTAAAGATTGCCCTTTTGCTACAACATCTTAGATCCAGGCTGATTCAGTAAGTTCTTATTAACCAACTGTCTTTGGACTTTATTTTCTCCTCCCTGAAGGTCTGGGCTTCATCAAAGTAAGGATTTAATCACACAGGCTCTGGCCAGACATACTGTGAGAACACGTTCATTTGTTACTTGGCTTTGCCAATACACATAAATCTATCCTGACTTAAGACTCCTTTGTATCAGAGGCAAACGTCCACAAAGGAGTCTCAGATCATTGTAATAGGGCCTCAGCTGAGATCATCAGATGCATATGCTGGTAGATATTTGTTTCCCACTGAGACCTAGACTCCTGAAAATAAAATTCTCAACACCAAAATCTCCATGCTCATGGAATGTTTTAATATAACCCATGAAGTACATTAGTTTTTATTTGTGTCTTTTCATTTTTAACTGTAGTAATCCAGAGAAGATTAAAAACAAACACTTGGAAACTTAAAAAAAATAATTTTTCAGTAAAATCAAAAGATGAATTCTAGATGTCCTTAAGATGTAGGAGCTTAGGGGGGCCTGAGTGGCTCAGTGTCTTAAGCCTCTGCCTTAGGCTCGGTCATGATCTCAGGGTCCTGGGATCAAGCCCCACATTAGGCTCTCTGCTCAGCGGGGAGCCTGATTTCCCTTCTCCCTCTGCCTGCCTCTCTGCTTACTTGTGATCTCTCTCTCTCTCTGTCAAATAAATAAATAATATCTTAAAAAAAAAAAAAGATGTAGGGACTGAATAGGACATATTGCAAGCCTGGGCTTTTCCTAGACTGTATCTATAGTCTGCAAAAGCAGGTAGGATCAAGAAAATCATTTTAGAGATTGGAAGTCCTCCATAATATGCATGAAATATCTATGTTAGTGCTTTGGTTTCTTTTTTTGATTAAGAATTATTCCTACTCTGTGAATTTTTATTTTGTTTTTATTTGTCTATATTATGTGTATTTGATTTTTGACAGGTAATTGATATACTTAGTGGAAAATTCAAACTTTATATAAAATTTAGGAAATAATCTTCAATCTATCTCTGATACCAGCCAAGTAGTTCTTCCTACTCTATAACAAACAATATTTTCTGTTCCTTAAATATTTTTCTAAAAATATTTTTTGCATATATAATCAAATACATGCATACATGGTTGTATCATTCTCCTGTGGTTTCTTCAAATACTACTGTAGTTTTATTTACTTATTTAATTTCCATGTAAATTCTTGCTTGGAACTTAATCCAGATAAGATAATTATTTGCATGTAGCTGTTCAATATAGTTTATTAAATAATCCAACTTGCCCCTTTTAATTTAGATGCATATTTTATCATTAACTAAATTCCCTGTATCTTTATTTGTATGAACAAAACTGTAATTATTTAATTACTTAATATTTAAAAAATATTTTATATATGCTTGAGGTGATTATTTCTCCATATTCTTCTCTTTTCTTCTGTCTGACTTATCTCTTGACTATTGTCACCTATTTGTTATGATCTTGGCATCATCATCTTCCATATGCTTTTGGTATTTTCATTGCAGTCATGTTAAATTTAAAGATTATCTTATGCAAAGCTTTTATTTTTACAATGTTGACCCTTAAAAAAAAATGAATCTAAGTTTCTTCTTTTTTTTTTTTTTTTTTTAAGATTTTAATTATTTATTTAACAGAGAGAGAGTCCAAGCAGGGCGAGCAATAGACATAGGGAGAAGCAGGCTCCCGCCTAAGCAGGGAGCCTGATGTGAGTTTCAGGACCCAGGACCCAGGACCCTGGGATCATGACCTGAGCCGAGGGAGGATGCTTAGCTGACTGAGCCACCCAGGGGCCCCCTGGTTTAAGTTTCTAATAGTCTTACTTGGAGTGTCGCAGGAAAGTTTTCAAGTTTTATTCATATAAAACATTTCTTGTTATCTTTTTTAAAAAATTTTATTTTATTTTATTTTTTAGAGATTTTATTTATTGTCAGAGAGAGAGAGAGAGCATGAGAGAGCACAGGCAGACAGAGTGTCAGGCAGAGACAGAGAGAGAAGCAGGTTCCCTGCCGAGCAAGGAGCCAGATGTGGGACTCGATCACAGGACTCTGGGATCATGACCTGAGCTGAAGGCAGCCACTTAACCAACTGAGCCACCCAGGCGTCCCTCTTATTATCTTTATTTCTAATATATTTCAACATTTTTCTATTGAAAATGGATGTTTATTTTATTTATCTTTTAAACTCTTGCTGTTTTAATACATGACAGTTACATTTTGTACACAACACATCAATATCACTCGTGGAGTTCTGTTACTGATTTTCAGTATTAGTTACTTTCTTTTGGTGTAGAATTTGAGTTTTTTAAAGTAGAGATAATTCCATACTATTTTCCTTTCCCTGTTTTATAACTACAATGATAGTACCTTAAGAACAATGCTAAATAATAATAGTGACAATAGACATTTTACCTTGATTATACATTTTTTGGAAATGTATTCAGTGTTTTCTCATTATTCATGATGCTGGCTTTGGGGTTAGTTGTATATTCAGGTTATTTATGTCTTACGATTTCATTACGATTTTTGGAATCATTGGATAATTAATATTACCAATTCTTGTTAATGATCTATGGGAATTACCCATTTTTCCTTTTTTTAACTATACGTTTAATTATATGTTTCTGTTTGTTTTTAACCATTGTTGCATTCCTATTAAAAAATCCCATTTGATCCTTTTAATGTGCTGCTGCTTTCTGCTTAATATTTTACTTAGAATTTGCCATCATTTGTCATAGTGAAATTTGCCCACATCATTTTTTCTTGCAATATTTGTTGCTTCTGAAGTTGTTTTTAAATTGTTAAACTCGATTCACATAAAGAATTTAAAAGCTTTCTCTTTCTGTGTTTTGAAAAAATTTAAATAGCATTAACTTGTCTGGTCTTGAGAGATGTTATAGATCTCTTCTGAAAAGTATCTTAGCCTAGTGCTTTTCAGGAAGTAGTTCTTGATGTCTTTTTCTTTTTTATGGTTGTCTTTTTTGATTTTCTATTTGTTTACAGTAAATTTTGATAAATGTAAATATTTCTGTAGGGTCAGATGGCTTTGCTTATAAATTCCATCAAACATTTAAGGATAAAAATATAAATAATATGCCAACTTAGAAAATAGGGATGGTAGGAAAACTTCCCAATTCATTTTATATAGAGATGTAAATTATTACTTGTGTCAATTAGGTCATCTGTATCTTCTGTTGTTTGAAAGTATCCATTTGCTCTGTCATAGACTGAGATTGATGAATTGAAAAGTATTTTGCTAATTAAATTCTTTTGGGTTTTTATATGTTTTTAAATCTACTAATCTTTGCTTTATGATTGTTGATGCTTGTGTTATTTTGTCATCATTTCTTTTACTTCATCATAAATTTCCCCCTTAATTATTGAAAGTAACCTACTTTTATTTGCTTAATGTCTTTTAAGTAAATTTATCTTTATCTGAGGTAAAGATCATGCCCATTGTTCTTTTCTGTTGTTTAATTTGCATCTTACAAATATTTCTTTGCAAATCTTTTTACTTTCCAACTCACTTTGCTTTAGATTTTGTCTTATAAATAATTTATTTTTTTGTTGATAAGGTAATTTCAATTTTTTTCTTTTACTGAGTATAAGCCATTTGCATTTATTGATATGGCATAGATACTTGAGTTATCTCAAATTATTTTATGATCTATTTTGTGTTTTTTTACTTTGTTAAAATGTTTGATCTGCCTATTTCTTTGTTTCATTTTTTAATGTATATTTCCCATGTTATATTTATTTTTGCCATGGTGGTTATTTTTATAACCATAATGTCTTAAAATGACCTGCATGGTCTATTTCTTCAGGATTATTTTTTCATTCTCTTTCACACCACATACCTTGTTTGTGCCCCTTGATCTACTTTCCATGTTCTTAATCCCTCTCTTTGGTCCAGAAGTCTGACTCTTATGGACCATATCAGTAAATTTCTATAATCTTTAGATTCTGGTTGGGCTCACGCAGTGATGAACTCTGGCAGGAAATAATATGGGAAAGGAGAGAAAGTCTGTGTCCCTTGACCTACCATCACTATCCCTCTGTACTGCTTCCTTCATTCTATCTGGGATGAGGGTAGTAATTCTGTTCTTGCTCTATTGTTATTTCTATAAACGCACTCTATACATTATTCCTTTGAAAATAAGCCTACCTCAAGTTTTTCTATTTTCATAATGCCATCACTTTCCTACTTAACCCGACTGCTATGCCTATTAGAAGCAATGATAAAATAAGCACAATTCTTTTCTCTCCCTCCATTTCTCCCACTGCCAGATTTTAACTAATTATCATTTTTCTTAATGTCTGTCATTGTGCTGTTAGCTATGCTTACAGCTCTGTTAGTTGAATAGTCAACTCTAAGTTATAAACTCTGATTACCTGGTATTAATAATTAAGAACTCTGCACATATATGCTACCACACAAATTGCAACCCCCCACCCCCATGCACACTCCAGATGTTTGTTAGTTATGTTTACTCTGTGGTCAGGGCTTATGTTTGTATATTGTTTTCATAAACTGATCACCATATTATTTTACCTTGCTATTCTATTTAAATTTAATGCTTACTACCAGGTGTTTTACTCAAGTTTCATTATTATCTTTGGTTGACTAGAGATCCACTTCCAATATATTTCTTAAGTTACTGCCTAGAAGGGTTGCCAGGTAAAATAAAAGACATCTAGTTAAATTTTGAACTTTAGGCAAATAATGAACTTTTTGTCATATAAGTATGTCCCAAATATTGCACGAGACATTTTTAATACTCAATTGGACAATCTTTTATTTGGCTTACAGCTACTGAATAATACCCTTAGTGTTAACTGTTTGTATAATTTGGAGTCATGAAAATGGTAAGCCTGTATTTTGATGGCAGGTATTTGATGGCCGGTATTTGTGTTCAGTTTTTCTTGGAACACAGCATATACTTTAAGCACGCTACTTAAATTTTCTTTTATTTCCAGTGGTCTTTTTTTTTAATTAAAAGACTATAAATTCTTTGCCATCTCTCACCAGAACTGAATGGTGGGACTATTACACTGCCCTTTGTACTTGGGCTGGCTCTGTGTCTGTTTTCGTCCAACAGAATGTGTTAGTAGTGATGCTGTACAATGGGAAACTTCTGCTTTCACCCTTCTTGGAAGCCAGTCACCATATATATATGTCAAACTAACCAGCAGGGAAGCCCAGGTCAGCCATGTAGAAAGATAGGCCATGTATAAGAACTAACTATATTTGGTACTTGAATTCCGATTTAGTCACTAGCTGACTGAAGTTGATAGAGAGCAAAAGAACTGCACAACACAGCTTTTCCTCACCTAAAGAATCTGCGCAAGTAAAATGGTTTTTATTTTGGGTCACCAAATTTTAGGGAAGTTTGTTACACAGCAATTAAATTATTATATCAAAGTTTTAAAAGTTTGAGTACTCAGTTTTATAAATGTATGGTATCGTTTTCTCTATCTCCAGTATTTTCTCTTTAAGTCTTTTAAGCATTTCTTATTTCAATATTGTGGTTTGATTTTATTCACTTTCAGCTATTTCATTTTTATAATTCATAACCACTTCTGTGTTTTGGGCACTATCTCTCCTTATACTCCTTTCAAATTTACCTTAATTTCTGTAATGGATTCCTCTCATGTTTGTCTTACACTTCCATTCCCGAACACTGTCTACTCACTGTTAAGGTCTTCTTGTTGTTGGCAGTCACTTCCCTGGACTTCTACACTCTGTGTTCTCATACTTTGTTTCAGAGAAGCATTGGCTTAGTCAACTTTTTTGTTTGTTTGTTTGTTTGTTTTTAAACTCATGGTGAAATTTGGTCACAATTTCCAACTTCTAGACTTTCTTTCTTTTCTTGTATACAGTTGTGCAGATTTTCTGTAGTTCTCTTTTTGATTAATAATTAAAGTCACAAAGTGACTTTAATTAATAATTAAAGTCACAAAGTGAGTACTTCGTCCTCTCTCCCCTCTGTCCCCCAAGTAACATTTCCTATTCTAAGGAAGTGTAGCTTGTTGGAATTTCCTTTATTTTCAAAGGGTTTGTATGTGAGATCATGAGGTCTTTACTTCTTGCTATCTAATGGTGATATAGCACCTAGTTCTGGGATATTTCTCAGTGCAATGTCTTCCTTTTCCCTTGAAGCCACTGAGGCAACTACTTAATGAACACATGGCTAGTTTGTCTGATTTTTATTTAATTCTATTTCCTATGTTTCTCAGACTCTAGACTCATCCAGGACCACTTCAGATTATAGCATATGTACTCTATTTCTTCCCTTAAAAAGAAAAATTTTAGTGTTTATGCCTTAAGATGTGTCTTTTACCTGTGAGGAGTGTAGATCTCTAGTTTATCTGACATTAGCAGCCTCAGTGTTTGCTCTTTTCATCCTCTCAAGAACATGCCAGCTTCTTTCCCCTTCCTCTTGTCTGAGGTTGTGCGGCTTCTTATCTGTGTCCTTATTGCATAACTAATGGAGAATGTGATTATAGAAAAATCATTCTTTTTTTTTCTTTTTATTAACATATAATGTATTATTAGCCCCAGGGGTAGAGGTCTGTGAATCACCAGGTTTACACACTTCACAGCACTCACCATAGCACATACCCTCTCCAATGTCCATAACCCTACCACTCTCTCCCTCCCCCCCTACCCCCAGCAACTCTCAGTTTGTTTTGTGACATTGAGAGTCTCTTATGGTTTGTCTCCCTCCCAATCCCATCTTGTTTCATTTATTCTTTTCCTACCTCCCAAACCCCCACATTGCATCTCCACTTCCTCATATCAAGGAGATCACATGATAGTTGTCTTTCTTCCATTGACTTATTTCGCTAAGCCTAATACCCTCTAGTTCCATCCATGTAGTCACAAATGGCAAGATTTCATTTCTTTTGATGGCTGCATAGTATTCCATTGTATATATAGACCACACCTTCTTTATTCATTCACTGTTGATGGACATCTGGGTTCTTTCCATAGTTTGGCTATTATGGACATTGCTGCTATAAACATTCGGGTACACGTGCCCCTTCGGATCACTGCGTTTGTATCTTTAAGGTAAATACCCTGTAGTGTAATTGCTGGGTCATAGGGTAGCTCTATTTTCAACTTTTTGAGGAAGCTCATGCTGTTTTTCAGAGTGGTTGCACCAGCTTGCATTCCCACCAACAGTGTAGGAGGGTTCCCCTTTCTCCACATCCTTGCCAGCATCTGTCATTTCCTGACTTGTTAATTTTAGCCATTCTGACTGGTGTGAGGTGATATCTCATTGTGGTTTTCATTTGTATTTCCCTGATGCCGAGTGATGTGGAGCACTTTTTCATGTGTCTGTTGGCCATCTGGATGTCTTCTTTGCAGAAATGTCTGTTCATGTCCTCTGCCCATTTCTTTTTTTTTTTTTTTTTAAAGATTTTTTTTTTTTATTTTTATTTATTTATTTGACAGCGAGAGACAGGAGATCACAAGTAGGCAGAGAGGCAGGCAGAGAGAGAGAGAGGGAAGCAGGCTCCCCGCGGAGCAGAGAGCCCGATGCGGGACTCGATCCCAGGACCCTGAGATCATGACCTGAGCCCAAGGCAGCGGCTTAACCCACTGAGCCACCCAGGCGCCCTGCCCATTTCTTGATTGGATTATTTATTTGTTCTTTGGGTGTTGAGTTTGATAAGTTCTTTATAGATTTTGGATACTAGCCCTTTATCTGATATGTCGTTTGCAAATATTTTCTCCCATTCTGTCAGTTGTCTTTTGGTTTTGATGACTGTTTCCTTTGCTGTGTAGAAGCTTTTGATTTGATGAAGTTCCAATAGATCATTTTTGCCCTTGCTTCCTTGCCTTTGGCAATGTTCCTAGGAAGACGTTGCTGTGGCTGAGGTCGACAAGGTTGCTGCCTGTGTTTTTCTCAAGGATTTTGATGGATTTCTGTCTCACATTGAGGTCCTTCATCCATTTTGAGTCTGTTTTCGTGTGTGGTATAAGGAAATGGTCCAGTTTCCTCCTTCTGTACATGGCTGTCCAATTTTCCCAACACCATTTGTTGAAAGACTGTCTTTTTTCCATTGGACATTCTTTCCTGCTTTGTCGAAGATTAGTTGACCATAGAGTTGAGGGTCTGTTTCTGGGCTCTCTTTTTTGTTCCATTGATCTATGTGTCTGTTTTTGTGCCAGTACCATATGTGTCTTGATGATGACAGCTTTGTAATAGAGCTTGAAGTCTGGAATTGTGATGCCACTAACTTTGGCTTTTTTTTTCAAGATTCCTCTGGCTCTTTGAGGTCTTTTCTGTTCCATATAAATTTTAGGATTATTTGTTCCATTTCTTTGAAAAAAAATGGGTGGGATTTTGATAGGGATTGCATTAAACGTGTAAATAGCTTTAGGTAGCATAGACATTTTCACCATATTTGTTCTTCCAATCCATGAACATGGAACATTTTTCCATTTCTTTGTGTCTTCCTCAATTTCTTTCATGAATGCTTTATAGTTTTCTGAGAAAAGAGTCTTTGTGTCTTTGGTTAGGTTTATTCCTAGGTATCTTATGGTTTTGGGTGCAGTTGTAAATGGGATTGACTCCTTAATTTTCTTTCTTCTGTCCGGTTGTTGGTGTAAAGAAATGCAACTGATTTCTGTGCATTGATTAAAAAATCATTCTTGTTGCCTTTCTATGCTTTCAAAAAGAGCAGTAGAGGTTGGTTGTCATATTATTATCATTATATTCAAATGGAAGTCATGTTTCATATTTGTTTTTATTTAATAAATCAAAGATTTAAAAAGTGTAAAAGTGTAAAAGTGGATGAGTAATTTACACAAAAGTGTAAAGTGGATGAGTAATTTAAAAATAAAAGAATGTTGACACTATCAAATAAGCTTGAGAAATCAAGAAAGTGATGAGTATATAACTCCTCATGTGATTTCTCAATGAATACATCATGTTCCATCTTTTCATTGTTTTTCTTATAGGTTTATGATGTATGTTATGTTCCAAGACATTTATGAAATTTTACCTGTTTTTTCACATTATATAAATACATATGACATACTTTTATTTACTTTTTATTTCTTAACTTTTTTTTTAAGATTTGTATTTTATTTTATTTTGACAGAGAGAGAGATCACAAGTAGGCAGAGAGGCAGGCAGAGGGGGAGAGGGAAGCAGTCTCCCCGCTGAGCAGAGAGGCCCATACAGGGCTCCATCCCAGGATACTGAGATCATGACCTAAGCCAAAGACAGAGGCTTAATCCCCTGAGCCACCAAGTCACCCCATCTTTTATTTTTAAATGCCTTGTTATGCCTTTGAGAATCACCCATGATGATATGTGTATCTGTAGACCATTCTTTTTTATTGCTGCATTGTATTTCTTTGTTTCAATGCACAACAGTATACCTGTTCTATTCTTGATGTAGTCATTGGATTGCTTCCAGTTTTAACTATTCTGAATAATACAGATATGAACATGTCACCTATAGCATAAAATGTTATTGTCCTAGGAATATACATAGGTATGCTTTTGTTAAGTAAATTTTAGGCTTATCTTCGTATTTGTAAGGTAATGACGAATAATTTTCTAAAGAGATTGTACCAATTTATATTACTGCAAATAGTATACAAGAGTTCCTTTTGTACTAAAGCTTGGTCAGCCTGTATTCTTATCCAAATTTATTTATTTATTGCGAATATATTGGGTAATTGTGATTTTATTTCACATTTACTTGGACAGTGAGGTTGAGCATTGTTTTTATGAACATGTATATATATATATATAGTACATATTGTATACACAGACACATATATATTCTATTATTAACATTTCTTCTTTAAAGTACATTTTCATATTTTTCTCCTTTTGCTCTTACTTCTGTAAGAAGTACTACTTTGTAGTAAAGCTTGAAATCAGGTAACGTGATGCCACCAGTTTTGTTTTTGTTTTTCAACATTTCCTTAGCAATTCGGGGTCTCTTCTGACTCCATACAAATTTTAGGATTATTTGCTCCAGCTCTTTGAAAAATACTGGTGGAATTTTGATCGGAATGGCATTAAAAGTATAGATTGCTCTAGGCAGTATAGACATTTTAACAATGTTTATTCTTCCGATCCAAGAGCATGGAATGGTCTTCCATCTCTTTGTGTCTTCTTCAGTTTCTTTCATGAGTGTTCTGTAGTTCCTCGAGTACTGATCCTTTACCTTTTTGGTTAGGTTTATTCCCAGGTATCTTATGGTTCTTGGTGACAAACATATATACATATATATGTATATACACACATATAGACATAGACATAATGGTATATTACTCAGCCATCAAAAAGAAGGAAACCTTGCCATCTGCAATGACATAGATAGAACATGAGGGTATTATGTTAGGCAAAAAAAATCAGACAGAGAAAGATAAATACTAGATGATTTCACTCATATGTTGAATTTGATAAACAAAACAGATGAGCATAGAAGAATGGAAGGAAAAATAAGATAAAAACAGACAGACATACCATAAGAGATTTAAAACTATAGGAAATAAGCTGAGGGTTGTTGTGGGGGGATGGGTAACTAGTGATGGGCATTAAAGAGTGCACTTGACATAATGAGCACTGGGTGTTAAATGCAAATAATGAATCACTAAACTCTACCAATAACAGTAAAAGTACACTATATATTAACTAAATTCATCCTAAATATTTAAAAACAAACTCAAAATAAAAACATATAAAATATATCTAAAGATAAGTCGCTTTTAACATAGTCATCTAGGAAGATGGCAAAGTAGTAGACCATAAGCTTACCTTGACCCACAGATAAAACTAGATAACAATTATATCAAAATAAATAACTCAGAAAACAACCTGAACACTGGCAGAGGAAACTCTACAACTGAAGGCTAGGAAGAGGCCACACTGAAGAAGGTAAGAAGGGCAAAGAGGTGGTATAAGAGCAAAATAGACAGTGATCATCCATGATGGGAAGGGAGCCAGTAGCATGGAGAAGGGCAGAAAACAGACATTCACACCAGGGAGTCCACAAACTGTGTAGATGAGTATCTGTAATATATTTCTCATTTCACAAGCAAACCACTGCACACCTTGTTAAAACATGTCGCACCCCTGCTAGCAACCAAACACTGCCCAAAAAAGGCAAATAGTGCCTCTGCAGACAACCAGACTGAAAGAGAAAGAGACTAAGACTCAATAGCAAGGCACATGCAACATACATATGCAACACTATCTGAAGAACCAGACCCTAGGAAAGAAGGGACAATGCACTGTAGGGCACAACAAGTCCACTTCTTCATAAAGCTATTATCATTAAGAGCAAGAGAAGTAGCTGACTTTTCTAACAGAGAGAAACAACACAGAAATTCAGACAAAATGAAGAGAGAAACGGCTCCCAAGTGAAAGAACAAGACTAAACCATAGCAAGAAACCAAAACTGTAAAACAGATAGAACTAAGATGATTGATAGAAAATTTAAAGTAATGATCATAGGATACTCACTGGACTGGAGAAAACAATGTAGGACATCAGTGAACTATTAATGCAGAGATAAAAAAGAACAACCAGAGATCAAGAACACGATAAATGAAATTAAAGGTATACTTCATGAATTAAATAGCAGGTCAGATGAAGAAGAGAAAAAATTTAATGATCCTGAAGATAGAGAAATGGAAAGTAACCAATCTCAGCGAAGGACAGGAAAGAAAATTATGCAAATTAACAAGTCTTAAGAAAATCAGTGATTCCATCAAGCATAATAACATCTGGATTATAGGGATCTCAGAAAAAGAAGAGAAAAATAAGAGGATAAAAAAATTATCTGATGAAATAATAGCTGAAAACTTACCATATATGGGGAAGAAAACAGACTTCGAGATCTAGGAAGCACAGAGAGCCACCAGAAAAATTCAACCGAAGGAGGTCCACATGAAAACACACAGTAATTAAAATGGAAAAAAGTAACAATAAAACAATTAAAAGCAGAAAGAGTAAAGAAGACAGTTATATACAAAGGGAAACCCCATAAGGCTATTAGCAAATTTTTCAGGAGAAAATTTGCAGGCTAGAAGAGAGTCGCATTACATATGCAAAGTGCTGAATGGAAAAATTTACAGCCAAGAATACTCTGTCCAGCAAGGACATGCAGAATAGGATAGATAAAGAGTTTCTCAGACAAACAAAAACTAAAGGAGTTCATGACCACTAAACTAACCCCAAAAGAAATATTAAAGAATGGGTTTAGATTAAGCAACAAATAAATTAATATGGACTGTTATATGCAGAAGATGTTATATACAAACCTAATGATAACCACAAATCAAAAACCAGTAATATATATATGCAAAGAATAAAGAGAAAGGAATCCAAGTATATCACTAAAGAAAACCAGCAAACCATGAAAAGAGAACAAGAGAAGAAAAGATCAGAGAAAATCTATAGAAACTACAACAAAAAAAGTTAACAAAATGGCAATCAATACATATCTATTAATAAATATTTTAAAAGAAAACAAGCTAAATATCTCAATCAAAAGACACAGGGTGACAGAGTGAATCAAAAAAGAAGACTCATCTAAAAGCTGACTAGAAGAGACTTATTTCAGACATAAAGACACTTATAGATTGAAAGTGAGGCAATGGAGAAACATTCATCATGCACACAGATGTCAAAAGAAAGCAGGTAGCAGTGCTTATATTTGATAAAGTATACTTTGCAACAAAAACTAACAAGAGGCAAAGAAGGCATTTGACAAAATCCAGCATCCATTCCTGATTAAAATGTTTCAAAGTATAGGGATAGAGGGAACATTCCTGAACTTCATAAAATGTATCTATGAAAGATCCACAGCAAATATCATCCTCAATGGGAAAAAGCTTGCAACCTTCCCATTGAGATCAGGAACACGACAAGGATGCCTGTTCTCACCACTCTTGTTCAACATAGTATTAGAAGTCCTAGCAATGGCAATCAGACAACAAAGAGAAATAAAAGGTATTCAAATTGGCAATGAAGAAGTCAATCTCTCTCTTCACAGATGACATGATTCTTTATATGGAAAACCCTAAAGACTCCACCCCCAAACTACTAGAACTCATACAGCAATTCAGTAACGTGGCAGGATACAAAGTCAATGTACAGAAATGAGTGGCTTTCTCATACACTAACAATGAAAACAAAGAAAGGCAAATTAGAGAATTGATTCCTATTTACTAAAGCACCAAGAACCATAAGATAAACCTAACCAAAGAGGTAAAGGATCAGTACTCGAGGAACTACAGAACACTCATGAAAGAAATTGAAGAAGACACAAAAAGATGGAAGACCATTCCATGCTCTTGGATCGGAAGAATAAACATTGTTAAAATGTCTATACTGCCTAGAGCAATCTATACTTTTAATGCCATTCCGATCAAAATTCCACCAGTATTTTTCAAAGAGCTGGAGCAAATAATCCTAAAATTTGTATGGAATCAGAAGAGACCCCGAAGTGCTAAGGAAATGTTGAAAAACAAAAACAAAACTGGTGGCATCACGTTACCCGATTTCAAGCTTTACTGCAAAGCTGTGATCACCAAGACAGCGTGGTACTAGCATAAAAACAGACACATTGACCAGTGGAACAGAATGGAGAGCCCAGATATGGACCCTCAACTCTATGGTCAAATAATCTTTGACAAAACAGGAAAAAATATATAATGGAAAAAAGACAGTCTCTTCAATATATGGTGCTGGGAAAACTGGACAGCGATATGTAGAAGAATGAAACTCAACCATTCTCTTACACCACACACAAAGATAAACTTGAAATGAATAAAAGACCTCAGTGTGATACAGGAATTCATCAGAATCCTATGTTTGGTACACACACACACACACACACACACACACACACTACATATTTTTTATTCATTTATCTGTTGATAAACATCTGGGCATTTTCCATATTTTTGCTATTGTGGATATTGCTACTATAACATTCAGGTACTTGTGCCTCTTTGAATCACTATTTTTGTATCCTTGGTATAAATCCCTAGTAGTGTAATTTCTAGGTCTATTTTTAACTTTTTGAGGAGCCTCCATACTAGAGGCCACTCTGGAGTGACTGTACCAGTTTTCATTCCCACCAGCAGTATAAGAGGGTTTCCCTTTCTCTGCATTCTTGCCAACATATGTTGTTTCCTGACTGGTTAGTTTTAGCTATTCTGATGAGTGTGAGGTGGTATCTCTCTGTAGTTTTGATTTTATTTCCCTTTTTTATTTTATTTTATTTCTCTAGATTGAATTTTATTTATTTATTTGATTTGATTTGATTTGGATTTTATTTCCCTAATTTATAAAAATTTAAAATATTTATTTTATTTTTATTTGATTTGATTTATTTGATTTGATTTATTATTACCTGATGCCAAGTGATGTTGACCATCAGACAAAAGAGTCTGTTAGCCATTTGTTTGTCTTCTTGGAGCCTGTTGATATCTTCTGCCCATTTCTTGATGGGATTTTTTGTTTTTTGGTGCTGAGTTTGGTAAGTTCTGTATAGATTTTGCATACTAGCCCTTTATCTGATAAGACATTTAACTATCTTCTCCCATGGCATAAGTTACATTTTAGTTTTGTTGATTTTTTTCCTTTGCTGTGCAAAAAAGCTTTTTATCTCGAAGTTTATTTTATCTCAATAGTTTATTTTTGGCTTTGTTTTCTTTGTGATTGAGGGCATGTCTAGCAAGAAGTTGCTGCACCCCAGTTTAAAGAGGTTTTTGCCTGTGGTCTGTAGGATTTTGATGGATTCCTGTCTTACATTTAGGTTTTTCATCTATTTTGAATTTATTTTTATGTTTGGTATAAGAAAGTGATCCAGTTTTATTCTTATGCATGTGGTGTCCAATTTTCCCAACATCATTTGTTAAAAATACTTTCTTTTTTCTACTGGAAATTCTTTACTGGTTTGTCAAAGATTACTTGACCATAGAGTTGAGGGTTCTCTATTGCACTCCATTGATCTGTGTGTCTGTTTTTGTGCCAGAACCATACTGTTTTGTTGATTGTGACTTTCTAATATAGCTTGAAGTGTGGAATTGTGATCCTTCCAGCTTTGGTTTTCTTTTTCAACATTGCTTTGGCTATTGGGGGTCTTTTCTGGTTCCATACAACTTTTGGTGCTTCTTGTTCCAGCTCTGTGAGAACTTCTGGTGGTAATTTTTTTTTTTTTTTTTTTTTTACCTTTTCAAGTTAGTGTTTTTTCTTTTTTTTAAATTTTTATTTATTTATTTTTTCAGCGTAACAGTATTTATTGTTTTTGCACAACACCCAGTTCTCCATGCAATACGTGCCCTCCCTATTACCCACCACCTGGTTCCCCCAACCTCCCACCCCCCGCCCCTTCAAAACCCTCAGGTTCTTTTTCAGAGTCCATAGTCTCTCATGGTTCACTTTCCTTTCCAATTTCCCTCAACTTCCTTCTCCTCTCCATCTCCCAATGTCCTCCATGTTCTTTGTTATGCTCCACAAATAAGTGAAACCATATGATACGTGACTCTCTCTGCTTGACTTATTTCGCTCAGCATAATCTCTTCCAGTCCCGTCCATGTTGCTACAAAAGTTGGGTATTCATCCTTTCTGATGGAGGCAAAATACTCCATCGGGTATTTGGACCACATCTTCTTTATCCATTCATCCGTTATAAATGGTGCTGGGAAAACTGGACAGCTATATGTAGAAGAATGAAACTCGACCATTCTCTTACACTGTACACAAAGATAAACTCGAAATGGATAAAAGACTTCAATGTGAGACAGGATTCCATCAGAATCCTAGAGGAGAACATAGGCAGTAATCTCTTCGATATCAGCCACAGCAACTTCTTTCAAGATATGTCTCCAAAGCAAAGGAAGCAAAAGCAAAAATGAACTTTTGGGACTTCATCGAGATCAAAAGATTCTGCACAGCAAAGGAAACAGTCAACAAAACAAAAAGGCAACCCACGGAATGGGAGAAGATATTTGCAAATGACAGTACAGACAAAAGGTTGATACCCAGTATCTATAAAGAACTCCTCAAACTCAACACACACAAAACAGATAATCATATCAAAAAATGGGCAGAAGATATGAACAGACACTTTTCCAATGAAGACATACAAATGGGTATCAGACACCTGAAAAAATGTTCATCATCACTAGCCATCAGGGAGTTTCAAATGAAAACCACATTGAGATACCACCTTACACCAGTTAGAATGGCCAAAATTAGCAAGACAGGAAACAACATGTGTTGGAGAGGATGTGGGGAAAGGGGAACCCTCTTACACTGTTGGTGGGAATGCAAGTTGGTGCAGCCACTTTGGAGAACAGTGTGGAGATTCCTCAAGAAATTAAAAATAGAGCTTCCCTATGACCCTGCAATTCCACTACTGCGTATTTACCCCAAAGATACAGATGTAGCGAAAAGAAGGGCCATCTGTACCTCAGTGTTTATAGCAGCAATGGCCACGGTCGCCAAACTGTGGAAAGAACCAAGATGCCCTTCAACGGATGAATGGTGGTATTTTTTGATAGGGATTGCATTGAATGTATAGTTTGTTTTGGGTTTTATAGACATTATAACAGTTACTGGTCTTCTAGCCCATGAGCATGTGTTTTGTTTTTTTTTTTTTTCCCATTGTTTGGTGTATTCCTCAATTTCTGTCATAAATGTTCTCTAGTTTTCAGAGTATGGATCTTTTAACTATTTCGTTAAGTTTATTCCTGGGTGTATATATATATTTAAAGATTTTATTTATTTATTTGACAGAGACCACAAGTAGGCAGAGAGGCAGGCAGAGAGAGGAAGGGGAGCAGGCTCTCTGCCAAGCAGAGAGCCCAATGTGGGGCTTATCCCAGGACCCTGGGATCATGACCCGAGCTGAAGGCAGAGGCTTTAACCCACTGAGCCACCCAGGTGCCCCTTATCTTTCTTTTATTATTGTGGTGTGATATGCTGATTTGTAGATGTTGGACCACCCCTGTAACCAAGGAATAAATCCCGCTTGGTTGTGGTGAGTAATCTTTTAATGTGTGTTGAATCCAATCAACTAGTATCTTGTTGAGAATTTTTGCATCCATGTTCATCAAGGATATTTGTCTGTAATTCTCTTTAGGGAGGTTTTTGTCTTATTTTCAGATCATTGTAATGCTAGCCTCATAGAATGAGTTTGGAAGTTTTTCTTCCCTTTCTATTTTTTGGAACAGTTTCAGAAGAATAGCTGTTAATTCTTCTTTAAATATTTGGTAGAATTCCCTATGAAGACATCTTCCCCTGAACTCTTATTTGTTAGGATATTTTTGATTACTGATTCTGTTTCTTTGTTAGTTATGGGTCTGTTCCAGTATCCTGTTTCTTCCTGTTTCAGTTTGGTAGTTTATATATTTCTAGGTATTTATCTATTTCTTACAGATTTCCCAATTTGTTTTCCATATAATTATTCACAATATTCTTGTAATTGCTATAAAATTGCTCATAATAACAATATAATTGTTTTTATTTCTTCATTGCTTATTTTGATCTCACCTTTTTCATTCATGATTTTATTTATTTGAGTCCTTTCTCTTTTCTTTTTCATAAGTCTGGCCAGGGGTTTATCAATCTTACTAATTCTTTCAAAAAAGCAGCTCCTAGTTTTGTTGGTCTGTTCTTCTGGTCTTTTGAATTCTATATCATTCATTTCTATTCTAATCTTTATTATTTCTCTTGTCCTGCTAGATTTAGATGTTATTTGCTTTTCCTTTTCTAGCTTTTTTAGGTTTAAGGTTAGGCTGTGTTTTTGAGATTTTTCTTACTTCTTGAGGAAGGCCTGTTGCTACCTGTTTCCCTCTTAGATTGCCTTTGATACATCCCAAAGGTTTTTGAACTGTCATGTTTTCATTTTCACTTATTTTCATTTATTTTTAGAAAATTTTCCATTAATTTCCTGGTTGACATTTTTCTTCTTTAGTGGGATGTTCTTTGCCATGTTTTTGTGGTTCTTCCAAATTTTGTCTTATAGTTGACTTCAAGTTTTAAAACATATGGTCTGAATATATGCATGGTATAATCTCAGCATTTTTGTACTGGTGGAGACCTGATTTGTGACCCAGTATGTGATTCGTTCTGGAGAATGTCCCATGTGTAGCTGAAAAGAATGTGAATTCTGCTGGTTTAGTTCTCTGAATATATTTGTGAAGTCCATCTGGTTCCATGTGTCATTCAAAGTCCTCGTTTGCTTCTTGATTTTATGCTTAGATGATCTATCCATTACTGTGAGTGGGGTGTTGAAATCTCCTTCATTATTATCAATGAGTTTCTTTATGTTTGGTATTCATTAATTTATATATTTAGGTACTCCCAAGTTAGGGGCATAAATATTTACAACTGTTAGATCTTCTTGTGGAATAGTCCCCTTAATAATTATATAGTATCCTTCCTCATTTTTTATTACAGTCTTTGGTTTAAAATGTAGTTTTCCTTATATAAGGACTGTTATCTGAACTTTGTTTTGATGTCCACTAGCATGTTAAATGGTCTTCATCCCCTCACTTTCAATCTGGAGGTGTCTTTGGGTATAAAATTAGTCTTTTGTAAGCAGCATATTGATGGGTATTGTTTTGTTTGTTTGTTTTTTGTTTGTCTTTTTAATCCATTCTGATACCCTATGTGTTTTCGTTGGAGCATTTAGTCCGTTTATATTCAGAGTAATTATTGAAAAATATGAATTTCATGCCATTGTATTACCTATAAATGTGTTTTTCCTGTAGATTCTCTTTTCCTTTCTGGTCTTTGTTATTTTTGGTCTCTCTTTCTGCTCAAAGTGTACCCTTTAGTAGTTCTTGCAGGGCTGATTTAGTGGTCACAAATTCCTTTAGTTATTGTTTGTCTTGGAAACTCTTTGTTTCTCCTGGAAACTCTTTGTTTCTCCTTCTGTTATGAATGATAGTCTTGCTGGGTAAGATATTCTCGATTACATATTTTTCCCATTTAGCACATTGAATATATCATGCCAGTCGCCAGATCTCTGTGGATAAGTCTGCTGCCACCCTTCTGTGTCTACCCTTGCAGGTAAAGACCTCTTGTCCTGGGCTGCTTTCAGGATTTTCCCTTTATCTTTGTAATTTTCAAGTTTCACTATAATATGTCAAGTTGTTGACTAATTTTTGTTGACTTTGAGGGGTATTCTCTGTGCTTTATTGATCTGAATCTCTGTTTTTTATTTTCCATGTTAGGGAAGTTCTCAGCTCTAATTTTTTTGAATAAACCATTCCACACCTCCTCATTCTCTGGGCCTTTTGTACTATGGGTATTTTGCTGTATGAAATCACTAATTTCTCTAAGTCTGCCTTTGTGATCTAATGTTTTTCTTCTTCTTTTCATCTTCCTCATTTTCATAATTTTATCTTCTGTATTACTAGTTCACTCTTCTGCTTTGTTCCTCCTTGTTTTCATTGCCTCCACTTGGGACTGCATCTTGGCAATAGCATTTTAAATTTTGACTTGACTAGATTTTTGTTCTTTAATCTCTACAGTGATTTATTCTCTAATGTCTTCTATGCTTTTTTTCAATCCCAGCTAGTATCTTTTTTTTTTTTTTTTAATTTGACAGAGAGAGATCACAAGTAGGTAGAGAGGCAGGCAGAGAGAGAGGAGGAAGCAGGCTCCCTGCCCAGCAGAAAGCCTGATGTGGGACTCAATCCCAGGACCCCGAGATCATGACCTAAGCCGAAGGTAGAGGCTCAACCCACTGAGCCACCCAGGCGCCCCCAGCTAGTATTTTTATAATTTTTTTTTAAATTCTAGTTCAGATATCTTATATTTGTGTGATTAAATCACTGGCGAGTACTACCTCTTACTCTTTCTTTTGGGCTGAATTTCTTTGTCTCATTATTTTGTTCAAAAAATTTAAAAACAATAAAAAAAATTTCAAAAAAAACCACAACTAGATCCTGGTTGTGTTTTGATCTTCTTGCTAGATCCCAAATTAGAAATAAATACAATGAAAGGAAACAAAAAATAAGTATGTAACGTATATACAAAAGTAGAAATTAAAAAAAGATAAAAAATTGAAAAATTAAGAAAGTAATTAAAAATATAATAATAAAACACTGAAGAATAAAAATTGGAGAATGTTATATACTGTTTTCCCCAAGAGTTGAAGTTTTGTAGCCCTCTGTGATAGGTAAATTTTGTGTGAGTGAGTTGTTTGTTCAGGTATTCTGGGGGAGGGGCCTTTGCACTGATTCTCAGATGTACTTGCCCTGGTAGAAATGTGCCTCCATTGTTCAAGGAGGCTGTGCTTGGTGTAAGTGTGCTGGGACTCACTTGGTAGTGCTGACCTGCTGCCTGAAGACTTTCAACAATGGTGGGTGGGATAAATATGGCGGTGCTACCTTCTGTAGCCCTAGAGCTGAAAGTTCATGCCCCCCCCCCCCCCCAGTGAGCCCTCACAGAGGAGAAATCAATCACTCATCTCCCTATTTTCTGTCGGAACTCTGTGTTCACTTATCCTGTGTTCAAGTGTTTTTATCTCAGGCATGTGACTGAGTTTCAAACTTCAAATTTTAGGGACTCCTGCATCTCAGACCTCTGGTGTTCCTTGGGTGCAGGGATGGGGTGATGGACACCTTACCAGGGTTCTGCTTTTTGCTGCCCCTGGTAGAGGAAAGTTATCACATGACTGTGCAGCAGTTTTCAGTATATGGCAACAGAGAGCAGAATGCTGACACCTAGACTTGCTGTTCTGTGCCAGCTTCCATAGTCTTGTGCCTGGGAACCTCTGTTTCACATAGGCACCACCCATTCTTCTTCGAACCCTGGAAAACCTCAGACCACGGTGTTATACCTACGATTCTGCCCTGCTTCACCACCTGAGTACCTTTAAGCCAGGCACATCCCCAACTGTTGCAGACTTCTAAAAGTTACAGTGTTGCACTCTGCTGCTTATAATACTTTGTGTTAGCCTCCTTAAGCAGCCTACTTAAGCAGCCATATCTTCAGGTATATCACACACGGTCCAAGTCTCCACACCTGCTACCTTCCAAATGTTGGCCACTTTTCTACTTGTAGAATTGCACCATTTATTTTCTCAGATCTGCAAATGATTTCTCATTGTTCACAATGATTTGACAACTACCTAGTTGTATTCAAGGGGTGCGACAGACTCAGGGTTCCTCTGCTCCCTTGCCATCTTAACTCCTCCTGCTGTTTTTTTTTTAATTTTGATTTTAAAAAACCTATTATATGATTAAACTTTGTTGATCCAGAAAATAGTGGGGTAATTGAAGGAGCAAAGAAGCTAAGTAATTAATAGAGACTGAAAGAATTTTATATAGTACATAAAGAGAGAGGTTGGGATTCTATAAAATCAGGAGTGGCTTATATATTAAAGTAGGGAGAAAGGGTATATGGGTACAAATTTAGGTACGTAGTTAGATTTGTTGGGTGGGAAGCTGAGGTTATTTAGATGAGGTTGGTTCTATATCTTATATGATAAAAGAAGTGAAATTATCAATCTAGAACAGATAGCGAAAGAATATTGCAGATTTGAGAGAAAAGAAAGAGTGAGCATAATGAAAGATCTGATTGAATACATCATCATAAAGTCACGCTTTGATGGAAAGAAGAAAATCATTGGTTTCAAACATGGGATGGGGTCCTTCCCAGTGACCTGGGAGAAAAAAAGGAAGGTGAACTTGCGTAACCAGATTTTGGGCTAGAGAAATGAAAATGGTGGAAATAGGAAAAATGGAATATTTAGATTATCCTATGTTAATTACTTCACCCACTTTGACCACTTTGACTTTACAAACTGCAAATATATATGCTAGAGTAAACATTAGTGCTTGGGGGTTGCCTTTGTGGCTCAGCTGGTTAAGCCTTCAGCTCAGGTCATGAGCCCAGAGTCCTGAGATCAAGCCCTGAGTTAGGTTTCCTATTTAGCAGGGAACTTGCTTCTTCCTCTTCTCGCTTCTCCTGCTTTCTCTCACTATCTCTTTCTCCAATAAATAAATAAAATATTCTTTAAAAAAAAGTCTGGGCAAATTGTGGGGATGGGGTGCACTCTGTTTAACAACACTCTCCTATTCTCTGATGTATTTGAATACATTAAATGTACATATGAACTTTTATTTATAGTTTACTGATTTTCAAATATTTAATAGCTGTTTCATTTTCTGCTTCTGGTGTATGGGAAGATGCATACTGAGCTCAGATATTCCTTAACATAAGAACCACAAAGTGTGTCTGGAAAATGAGAGCGGCAACTACAACTAAGAAGATATCCACTGTTGGTAGAGATTGAGAGAAGTTAGAGTTTATATCAGATACAATGTTCAAAATGCAATGGATTAGCCAAGTTAGGAAAAATTGAAGAGGATAATTTCAGCCACCTCATCCCAAAATAAAGGGAGAGTCAAGGTTTAAGAAATGTCAGAAGACACCTGAAGAGCAAGAGACATTGGAATTCATGTCCTCTGCCCATTTCTTGATTGGATTGTTTGTTCTTTGGGTGTTGAGTTTGCTAAGTTCCTTATAGATTTTGGATACTAGCCCTTTATCTGATATGTCGTTTGCAAATATCTTCTCCCATTCTGTCAGTTGTCTTTTGGTTTTGTTAACTGTTTCCTTTGCTGTGCAAAAGCTTTTGATCTTGATGAAATCCCAATAGTTCATTTTTGCCCTTGCTTCCCTTGCCTTTGCCGTTGTTCCTAGGAAGATGTTGCTACGGCAGAGGACATGAACAGACATTTCTGCAAAGAAGACATCCAGATGGCCAACAGACACATGAAAAAGTGCTCCACGTCACTCAGCATCAGGGAAATACAAATCAAAACCACAATGAGATATCACCTCACACCAGTCAGAATGGCTAAAATTAACAAGTCAGGAAATGACAGATGCTGGCGAGGATGTGGAGAAAGGGGAAACCTCCAACACTGTTGGTGGGAATGCAAGCTGGTGCAACCACTCTGGAAAACAGCATGGAGGTTCCTCAACATGTTGAAAATAGAACTACCCTATGACCCAGCAATTGCACTACTGGGTATTTACCCTAAAGATACAAACATAGTGATCCGAAGGGGCACGTGTACCCGAATGTTTATAGCAGCAATGTCTACAATAGCCAAACTATGGAAAGAACCTAGATGTCCATCAACAGATGAATGGATAAAGAAGATGTGATATATATACACAATGGAATACTATGCAGCCATCAAAAGAAATGAAATCATGCCATTTGCGACGACGTGGATGGAACTAGAGCGTATCATGCTTAGTGAAATAAGTCAATCGGAGAAAGACAACTATCATATGATCTCCCTGATACGAGGACATGGAGAAGCAACATGGAGGGGTAGGGGGATAGGAGAAGAATAAATGAAACAAGATGGGATTGGGAGGGAGACAAACCATAAATGACTCTTAATCTCACAAAACAAACTGGGGGTTGCTGGCGGGAGGTGGGATTGGGAGAGGGGGAGGGGGCTATGGACATTGGGAAGGGTAAGTGCTATCGTGAGTGCTGTGAAGTGTGTAAACCTGGCGATTCACAGACCTGTACCTCTGGGGATAAAAATACATTATATGTTTATTAAAAAAAAAAAAATTTGGAAGGGGAGGCGAACCATAAGAGACTATGGACTCTGAAAAACAACCTGAGGGTTTTGAAGGGTCAGGGGTGGGAGGTTGGGGGAACAGGTGGTGGGTAATGGGGAGGGCACGTTTTGCATGGAGCACTGGGTGTTGTGCAAAAAGAATGAATACTGTTACGCTGAAAAAATAAATAAAATGGAAAAAAAAAAGAGACTTTGGAATTCATGGTTATTGGCACTGATGTAAAAATACTGAGATTGGTTTGGAAGTTCCCTGTGGTACCCTCTACTTGGGAATAAGCATGGAAAGGGGTGAAGAATCTGCAGAAAAGAGGATGGTTCCAAGATTAGGAGAAGAGGTTAGTAGAAAGTTAAACCATTGCTGAAATAGGTGTCACAAGATGGTTCGTTTTGAACTGAATATGACCCATTAATGGACTTGCTTGTCCTGAATAGTGTTTAAAGTAAGCCAATTTACTTTCCAACATCTAAGAACTTTCAGATTCCTTTGTAGCAATACCACACTTGAATTTCTCCATATGCAAATTAGTAGCTGGAGCTGAGTAACTGCCGTCACACTTAGGAATATTGTGTACTGTTTTTCTCTAGTTTTCCATAATCTCTGCACAACCAATTTTTCTCATGTTGTGGGTCTGCCTGGCTCCCATCCCTGGTTTATATAAACAGACAGAGAGACGGAAGAGTTGTCAGTTGCTAGGAGGGAAAGAGACACTCTGTTTTAGAGAAGTGGTACTTGTGATATATCTGACATTTATTAGCGTGGGTATGCTATTAATAGTGTTCTGCTTCAATAATAGCATAGCTTTCTACTAACCCCTTCTCCTAGTCTTGGGACCATCCTCTCTTCTGCAAATTCTCCGCCTCTCACTATGTTTACTCCCAATAAGAGCACAACAGAGGGAATTTTCAAGCCCGTCTCTACATAATTACTGTAACAGAAAAAAAGAATATGAAAAAAGGTGAGTAGTCACTGTTTCCTATATTTCCTGTAAAACTGTGTGTGTGTGTGTGTGTGTGTGTGTACACACAGAAAGAAACTGTAATTATGGCTTTTAGTTATAGGGTGGATATAAAAGTTACGATCTACCACATTACAGCTTGCTGTGCATTCATGTCATAAAACAATACAGAAGATAAGGGAGAAGAGTATAAAAATGGGAGAGAAAGATACACAAATAAGCTCAGGTTTGCATGACATTAAAATGGTAGCCATACAGTAAGATCACTGATTTCATAATTACATTATATCAAGAAGAGCTGTTTGCATTAAAGATGAACATCTGCTCTGAGTATAGCTTTGTTACTGGAATGCAGTTATTCTCATTGGTCTAATAAATCCAGTAATTTCTACCACTTCTATTTTAGCCTCCAAAAGTTTCAGGGAATGGATCCAACAGTGGGTGTGCAAATGTAAAACCCTTCCTGTTTCAACATTACCCCAATGAACAAATAAGAGAGAATGATGTGGGTGTTAACTCAAAGTAATTTTAAGAATCTCCAAAGTTCAGTGTCTCTTACCATTGCACCTAGTTTGAAATGGCAGTGCATTGGGCTATAATTGGAGGCTTTATTATTTTTTGAAACTTATTCATTTGAGAAATTTTTCAAACATGGTGCAGAAGGATTTCCATAAAAATACCTCCTTGATATTAATTGTTGTTGGCTCCACTGGACCAAGGACTCTGTACTCTCCTAATACCTCTTGTTATGTGGCTTGGTCAGAGCATTTAATCTCCGGATGCCTTACTTTCCTTATCTACAAATAACTAATAATATTTTCTTCAGCTAACAAACAGTTGCTACTAAAATTCAAGATTATAATGATGAACATAAAAATTCTTTTTTTTTTTTAAAGATATTTATTTATTTGACAGACAGAGATCATAGGTAGGCAGAGAGGCAGGCAGGCAGAGAGAGAGGGAGAAGCAGGCTCCCAGCTGAGCAGAGAGCCCGACGCGGGGCTCGATCCCAGGATCCTGGGATCATGACCTGAGCCGAAGGCAGAGGCTTTAACCCACTGAGCCACCCAGGCGCCCCGAACATAAAAATTCTTTAAATAATGTGTTCCTAAATTGATAATTTGCTGTACTTGAATTTTGGTATTGTAAGCAAACAATTAATGCATGATTAAAATAATGAGGAATACATTCCAAGTATTTTTCAAAAAAAATTTTTTTAGATTTTATTTATTTATTTGACAGAGAGAGATCACAAGTAGGCAGAGAGGCAGGCAGAGACAGAGAGGTAAGCCATCTCCCTGCTGAGCAGAGAGCCTGATGTGGGGCGTGATCCCAGGACTCTGAGATCATGACTTGAGCTGAAGGCAGAGGCTTACCCACTGAGCTACCCAGGCACCCCGTTTCCAAGTATTTTTTAAAGATGAAATTATATACAGTAAAATGTGTTGATCTTAAGCATACAGTTCAGTGAATATTGATAAATGGTCACACTCCTTAAACTAACACCCAGTCAAGATATAGAGCATTACTGCCATGTTAGAAAATTCCCCAAGGTCCAGGAAATCCACTCCCATCCATATATCCATGGAAAATGAAAGTATCTATCCACAAAAATAGCTGTGTAAGAATTTTATATAAGCATTATTCATAATAGCTGAGAACTATAAATAAAATATCCAATAACAGGAAAATGTACACACAAATCGCACATTCATGCAATAAAATACCACTTAGTCATACAAAGGAATAAAACATCAATACATGCAATAACATTAGTGAAGCCATTAAACATTGAAAGAAGCCAAATATAATGAAGTGATCCTGTATGGTTAAGTCTTGAGGTTCTCAAAATCAAATGATAATGCTCAACCTTCTATAGTACAGAGATTAATATATAGAAATAAGTGTTCTGAATCTCAGGAAGAAAGGGAGGAGGTATCTGAGCATACATTTTTCTGCTTATTTTCTTTTCAAAACATAAGTATCTTCTTTCCCGTTTTAATGTGTTGAATTTTATGACTTCGGGTGTATTTTTCTGATGAGAATTATTAACATGTTTGAAATTACAAGAGATAAGAAAAATTGTATTAAATATTAAATGTGTCTTGAAAGCAAAACAAATAATTCCTAAACAAAATGAATAATTCAACTCAGATTCTTCTATTTGAAGTGTAAGCAATATGTAATAAAAAAATCTATTATTGAGTGGCTGCCACATGAATTTTGCATACAAATAATTTTATAGGAGTTTTCACTATATAATATTCACGATAAATATACCAACAAGGGTTTCTTGGGAAAGCCTTCCATATGTATACATAAACATATACATATACACATACACATACATATACATCCTCTTCATTGTGCCATAGTATACATTTTGTCAGAATTTACTTGGCCTAGTGTCTGGGATTTCTTGGTAATTTTTATGGACTGTGATGTGACAGTATATGTGAACAAAATTAACACTGTTTACTATTTACTTGATAGAATAATGACTTCCTTGTAACTTCTATGATACATTTTATGCTGAAAATTCATGAAGAGTCTCTGACAAAGATTCTAAAACTGATAGGACATTACTAAAAATGTTATGAGGGAAGTAAAAAATGATTGTGCTGCCTTTACATCCAAAAAAGGTTGTAATTGTATTTGTGCAACTTTTTGAATGCTTGAAGAAGTTGATGTTGTATACCTGGTATGTAGATGTGTTGCTCCTTGGTCATAATTTGTGACCAAGTGATTGAGCTTTTTCTTGCTTACTGTAGACCACAGGATCTTCATATTTGAAGATATGCAATGAAGATCATGTATTTGAAGTTATGCACAGAATCATGTAAGAATTCTTATCTTGAGGAACCTTACATACATTGTGCTGCTGCTTCTGAAGTCAGCGTGCTTCTCTCAATGCTGCTCATGCTTTTTCATTTTAATTTTTATTATATTTTGTTTTTCTTGTTAGACTTAAACAGAAGTGAAAGTAAATTCTGATGGTGGTAGCTGACATCACCCCTCTTATTTTTCCCCTATGGAGACATAAAAATAAGAGAATTGTTACTTGGATATAAAAGGATTGGTTTGTTATAGCACTTGAATACTATCAGAAGGTTTTTGTGAAAAGGATACATATCTTTAATTATCTGTAACTAGGCAGAATTGGTTTACTGATGAACTGTTTATACATAGACACATCCTAAAGAATTCTTAAGTGGAATTTGTCCTTACAATACCTTCAGTTACTTAAGGTATGTTGATCTGCACCTCCCCTCTCCCCAAGAAATGAGCTTTTTTTTTTTTTTTTTTAGAACTGAGCTTTCCAAAATGAGTTTCTACTGATTATAAGCCTATACCTTCAAATAAACCAAAGTAGCATGTTTCTGCCCAGTTTTTTTTTTTTTTTAAGATTTTATTTATTTGACAGACAGAGATCACAAGTAGGCAGAGAGGCAGGCAAAGAGAGAGGGGGAGGCAGGCTCCCTGCAAAGCAGAGAGCCCGATGCGGGGCTCGATTCCAGGACCCTGGGATCATGACCGGAGCCGAAGGCAGAGGCTTTAACCCACTGAGCCACTCAGGCGCCCCATTTCTGCCCAGTTTATCTTCGTTATCCTTCTGTAAAGATCCAGTATTCTGATGTCAATAAAACATGAAGAAAATATCTTCAGGAACATCTTCCATTATTTTCAGGCCTCTTCCACTGATATTTTAGTGAACACATAATCATTCATGAACTTTGATATCTTGATTATTTTAATTGAAGTTATTAATATCTGTGTGTCAATTTCCTCTCATTCTGAAATCTTTGTGATATCATCCCATGGTATAGTATCATCAAATTGAATGCCTAGAACAGCATTCACCTTGCAGAGACATTCATTTATGAATTAAATATTTGCTGACACAATGTTTTGTGTATTTTATTTACTCATTTTCTGTGTTTTTATAGGTTTTGCATGACTGTCATAAAAGTTTTTGTTAAGAGTTGAATTTGTATATCATATTTATTTTATTCTTTGTAATCAAGTCCTTCCAACATTTTGCATTATCACAACACAGTACACTTAGGCAAGTGTTATGTTAGTACACTAGGAGTAAACATTCTGTTTGCTTCCAACAAATAGTTTGGGGGCTTTAACTATGCAGAGACTTTAGCTATCCAGAGACTGTGTGTATCAAGGAACAGTATCTTGAGCATTATTCTGCATGCTGGCAACAGAACAGTGAACAATGTAGGCAATGTTCCTGTCCTTGTTTTGTTTACATTATAGGAGTAGATAATTTAGTATGAACAAATCATATATTTATAGAACACAAGTAGGAAAAAGAGATTAAGACTGGTGGAACAATAAGTAAGGGCCATTTTAAAGAGCGTCATTTGAAAATGTTTTCTGTGAAGATGGTTTTTGGGAAGACCCAAGAAGTAAACCAAGTTAGAGAATGAGCTTTGGGGAAATGTGAGAGAAGAACATTCCAGTCAGAAGGAACAGTTAAGTACAAAAGTTAGAGTGTTAATAGAAACTTTTGAGAAATGGAGAGAGGGCTCGGTGCTGAAGTTCAGTAAGTGAGGTGACAGTGGGAAAATTTGGGGTTAGAGATGGAGGCAATGACAAGATCATGAGGACCTTCTAAGCCACAAAGAGAAGTTTGGATTTTATCCTAAATGAGTTGAGATTTGATTGAGCAGAAGAATTACTTGACTTGACTTATATTTTAAAGAATCACTTTGGCTTCTATGGGAAGAACAGAAGGCAAGGTGACAAAAGACAAACCTGGGAGATCAGTTAGGAAGTTATAGAAATAGTTCAAACATGAGATCATGGTGACTTGTCTAGGGAGTTTAAGGTTTTAATGATAGAGGTAGGAAGTCATGATTAGATTTTGGATTTATTTTGAAGACCAAACCAGTAAGATTTGAGGGTGCATATGTTATTATCTCTTTTATATATGAGAAAACAAATGTTTATAAAAGTTAAATAACCAGAAGCAGAGAAATGAGAAGTACAGCATTAAGAATGTTGGTAATATTCTAGTTCTTTATTTGGGTAGAGGTCTCAGAGATGCTCATTTAAAATTACGCTTTAGGATTTATATCAATATTAAGTACGTCTTTTTATATTTCTTATATTTTTATATTAAGTATGTAAATATTATGTCTTTTTATATGTATAAAATATCATATAGAACTTAATATTTAAAAAGTTGAGAATCCTCCCCAAGATTTCCAAGCTAGTATGTAGCCCTAGCAAGATGAAGAAAAATAGAAAATGAAAATTATTTAGCATATCATACTCCCCTTAGCATCCACTCCTCGATTCAGTGTGGTAAAAGTTTGCATGTCCAATATAAGGGGCATGAAAAGTCACATTAATTACTACATCATCATGGAATGATATCAGTTACACTTTCATATAAAACTGAAAATGTTTGTTGCTACCTAATGGAAAAAAATGAAGGAACATAAAGCAATAAATCAATATAAATCATAGCTGCTGCTAGTTACACCTTTGCTACCATTTCTGTAACTGGTGATGACGTACTCCTTCTCAACAGTCATGCCTGTACTCTTAGGACACTCATCCTGTATTGCTGGTATTTACCAGCATATCAACTTAATGGTGATTCTTACCTTTTGGGTGACACAGCACTTCACTTCTATAGGATTTGAGCCCTTGGTGGTTTTTATTGGGTTGCTATAGTTTCCCATTTATTTTAACTGTTGGACAAAGGAATACTAGTAATATACTGAATTCCCTGAGATCCAAACAGTATTCCTTATGTCCATTCCATAGCACCAATACAATTGGCCCTGGTAATTGTGATCATATGACCATAATCAGTATAATTACTCTCTTCTCTGAATGTTTGTTTACCATTATATAAAACTAAGATAGCCAAATAATGGTAGCAGCATCCAAATCACTTGACTCATGATGGTGTTTGGTAATAAGAACATTCTTCCCCTGGGCTTCAGGATCTCTAAGTCTATTGAGTTGAATGTCAGAGAGAAGGGAATCAGTTTCTTCAGCTGGGTTAGTTGGAGTAATAGGAAGAAAAGTCAGCTCTGGTTTGTTTGCTTGTTTGTTTGTTTTGCCAACCTAGGCATAGTATGGAGAAACTTAGAACTATATTGTGGCTCCTGTTTTTATTTATTTAAGTTCTTTCTTTCTTTTTTTAAAGATTTTATTTATTTATTTGAGAAAGAGATCACAAGTAGGCAGAAAGGCAGGGAGAGAGAGAGGGAAGCAGGCTCCCTGCTGAGCAGAGAGCCCAGTACTGGGCTAGATCCCAGGACCCTGAGACCATGACCTGAGCCGAAGGTAGAGGCTTTACCTACTGAGCCACCCAAGTGCCCTTGGCGCCTGTTTTAAAACATATGCTGTATCCTATATGCCAGTAGGGTTCTATATACCAATGTCATAGGTGAAATTTTAGCAGTACCTTCCCTTCTTCTATCAAACTAAAAGGACAGTGGAATATGTCTTAAGAACATTGAATTCTGTAAAAATGAATCCATTGCTTCCTCCTTTTTCTTAATATTGATTCATAGAACATTTGCTAGAGAAGTCTAAGTATATCCAATTTCACTCGAGTTTTGTATATGCAACTTTTGGAACTGAATGTGCTGTTTGCACCAAAATGTGTTTTTACCAGTTTAATTAATAGTGCACATGGCCTATGTAATCAGAAGTGACATGTAACTGTAGCAAATTTGTCCAAAATCTATTATTGCTTTACAACTGAAGTAACTTGGCCCAAGTACACTAGCAGGAGAGCCACAAAGGCAGAGAATTTTAGATCAATTGCTATAAAAGTCCTTAGGTGTTAGGTAAGTTTGTTGGCCCGCCCCTCCCCTTTTTCCTTCCTTCCATCCTTCCTTCCTTCCTTCCTTCCTTCCTCTCCCCCATGCCCTTTCTTCTCCTTCTCCTCCTCCTTCTGCTTCTTACTTTCTTTTTCTAGAAACATTTAAGAAGGAAAATTAGATAATTCCTTTAATTCAGCACGACAATTGAATCTGGATGTTTGAGAGCATACCAATGATCCTTGTGCTCTGTTTCAAGGTATTCTGGAAATTCAGTTCTTCCATCTTCCTTTATTTTTTTCTCTTAGAGTGAGAGGAGATCTTAGTGTTAATAACGTAGGTTTTGGCTTCAAAGACAGTGAGAGCCCTTTCTTTCAACAGTGGGATGACCTGAATGAAAGTCCTTACACTTTTCTGTAAATGTCCCTTTGTTGATAATGAGCATTTAAAAAGTGAGAATATTTTCCTTAAGTGACTTGAAGGACCTTACCACAGGCATCAAACATATGAAGAACTGCCAGTGAAAAGTTTAGGAAACCACCCACAGAAAGACAGGGTGCTATATTAATTGAAGTTGTTCTATCACAAATACTTAATTTAACAACATGCTAAGGTGAAGAACCATGGGTGATACTCAGATCTTGTGTTTTATAGGTGTCACAAGGATAAAAATAATAACAGAAAATGTTTACAAATCTTCTCTGTAGGAGTTGCAGATAAAATACAGGACACCAGTTAAATTTTAATTCCAGGTAAACAACAAATATATTTTTAGTATAAATATATCCAAAATATTTCTTTGGGATGTTCTTATACTTAAAAGATTTTGTTTTAATCTGGAATTCATATTTAACTTGGTTTTCTGTATTTTTATTTGCAAAATCTGGCAACTCTATGTCGTTTCCTCCAGGTTCTCCTAGGAAAATTATTTTTATAATATATTGAACCCTTGGAATTTTACTGTTCTGACTGGGGTATTGCATAAGAAGAGACTAAATAATTAGTAAAAGAGGATACATTTATTTAGAGTAGAAAGAATGTGAGTAACCTTTCTGAAGAACAAAGTAGATCTGATAAGTGGGGACTGGAATAAGAATAAGAGGACTGGGGTAGAGAGAGAATGAAATGGTGGATCGAAGCTTTAGCAGAGATATAAGAGAGTTTGGGGAGTACGTTCCAAGTTATGAGAGGGGTTTGTTTGTTTATTTATTTATTTATATTATGTTCAGTTAACTACTGTATAGTACATCATTAGTTTTTGAGGTAGTGTTTAGTGATTCATTAGTTACATATAAAACCCAGTGCTCATCACAACAGGTTACCTCCTTAATACCCATCACCCTGTTACCCTCTCCTCCCATGCATGCCCCTCCCCTCTGAAACCTTCAGTTTGTTTCCCAGGGTCCATAGTCTCTCATAGTTCCTCTCCCTCTGATTTCTCAACCTTCAGATTTCCCTTCCTTCCCCATGGTCCTCCATGTTATTGCTTATGTTCCACATACGAATGGAACAATAGGATAATTCTCTTTCTCTGCTTGACTTACTTAAGTTAGCATAATTCCCTCCAGTTCCATCCATCCATTGATGCAAATGGTGGGTATTCATCCTTTCTGATGACTGAATAATATTCCATTGGATATATGTACCACATCTTCCTTATCCATTCATCTGTTGAAGGGCATCTCAGCGCCTTCCGCAGTTTGGCTATTGTGGACATTGCTGCTATAAACATTGGAGTGCATATGCCCCTTCTTTTCATTCACTATATCTGCATCTTTAGGGTAAATACCTAGTAGGGCAATTGCTGGGTCATACGGTAGTTCTATTTTTAACACTTTGAGGAACCTCCATACTGTTTCCCAGAGTGGCTCTACCAGCTTGCATTCCCACTAAAAGTGTAAGTGGGTTCCCCTTTCTCTACATCCTCACCAATATTGTTTCCCATTTTGGTAATTTTTGCCATTCTAATTGATGTAAGGTGGTATCTCATTGTGATTTTGATTTGTATTTCCCTGAGGGCTAATGATAGTTGAGCAATTGTTCATGTCTGTTTGCTATTTGTATGTCTTCGGAGAAGTGTCTATTCATGCCTTCTGCCCATTTTTTTTTTTTTTTTTGACTGGGTTATTTGGTTTTTTGAGTGTTGAGTTTAAGAAGTTCTTTATAGATCTTGGATATCAGCCCTTTATCTGTAATGTCTTTTGTAAATCTCTTCTCCCATTCCGTGGGTGGCCTTTTAGTTTTGTTGACTGTTTCCTTTGCTGTGCTGAAGCCTTTTATTTTGGCAAAGTTCCAGAAGCTAATTAATTAATTAATTAATTATTTTCTTTTTTCATATGCTTTTTTTTTAAAGATTTTTATTTTATTTACTTGACAGACAGAGATCACAAGTAGGCAGAGAGGCAGGCAGAGAGAAGGGGAAACAGGCTCCCTGCCGAGCAGAGAGCCCGATGCAAGGCTCGAACCAGGACCCTGACATCATGACCTGAGCTGAAGGCAGAGGCTTTTACCCACTGAGCCACCCAGGTGTACCCCCATATGCTTTTTTTTAGATGCAACCATTTTTTTTCCAGTTTATTTTATTTTATTTCTTTTCAGTGTTCCAGCATTCATTGTTTATGCACCATACCCAGTGCTCCATGCAGTACATGCCCTCCATACTACCCACCACCAGTCTCACCAATCCCCCAACCCCTCTCCCCTCCAAAACCTTCAGTTTGTTTCTCAGAGTCCACAGTCTCACATGGTTTGTCTCCCCCTCCAATTTCCCCCAACTCATTTCTCCACTTTTGCTTTTGTTTTCCTTGCCTTTGGAGACATGTCTTGAAAGATGTTACTGTGGCTGATGTCGAAGGGTTATTGCCTATGTTCTCCTCTAGGATTTTGATGGATTCCTATCTCACATTGAGGTCTTTAATCCATTTTATTTTTACGTATGGTGTAAGGGAATGGTCCAGTTGCATTCTGCAATATGTAGATGTCCAATTTTCCCAGCACCACTTATTGAAGTGACTGTCTTTTTTTCCATTGGCTATTTCTGCCTGATTTGTCAAAGATTATTTGACCATAGAGTTGAAGGTCCATTTCTGGAGTCTATTCCATTCCATTGGTCTATGTGTCTGTTTTTGTGCCACTTCCATGCTGTCTTGGTGAACACAAGCTGTAATCCAGCTTGAAGTCAGAAAATGTGACTCCCCCAGCTTTCTTTTTCTTTTTCACCATTCCCTCAGTGATTCAGTGTCTTTTCTGGTTCCATACAAATTTTAGTATTGTTGTAGCTCTTTGAAAAATGCCAATGGTATTTTATAGGGATGACATTGAAAGTATATATTTCCCAGGGCAGGATAGATATTTTCAGTATTTATTCTTTCAATCCATGAGAATGGAATGTTGAGTCTTCCTCAATTTCTTTCAGAAGTGTTCTAGTTTCTAGAATATGGATCCTTTACCTTTTTGGTTAGGTTTTATTCCTATGTATCTTATGGTTTTTGTTGCTATTATGAATGGAATCAATTCCTTAATTTCTCTTTCTACAGTTACACTATCAATGTATAGAAAAGCAATTGATAACTGTGCATCGATTTTGTATCCTGCCACATTACTGAATTGTTGTGTGAGTTCTAGTAATTTGGGGATGGAGTCTTTTGGGTTTTCTGCATAAATTATCATGTCATCTGTAAGAGGGAGAGTTTGCCTTCTTTGCCAAGTTGGATGCTTTTTATTTCTTTTTGCTGATTTCTGATTTCTGAGACTAGGACTTGCTAGCACTATGTCGAACAATAGTGGTGAGAGTGGACATCCCTGTCATGTTCCTGACCATAGGGGAAAAGCTGAGAACTTTGATTGATATTGATATTCACTGTGGGTTTTTCATATATGGTTTTTATGATTTTGGGGAAATTTCCCTCTATCTCTGTATTCTGAGGAGTTTTAATCAGAAGTGGATGTTGTATCCTGTCAAATGCTTTTTCTGCATCAGTTGAGAAGATCATATGGTTCTTGTCTTTTCTTTTATTAATGTTCTCTGTTATGTTGATTGATTTGTGAATACTGAACCACCCTTGCATCCCAGGAATAAAACCCACTTGGTCGTGGTGAATGTACTTTTAACGTATTGTTGGATCCTATTGGCTAGGATCTTGTTGAATATTTTGGCATCCATGTTCAGCAGGGATATTGGTCTGTGATTCTCCTTTTTAATGGGGTCTTTGCCTGGATTTGGGATCAGTATAATGCTTGCCTCATTGAAGGAGTTTGGAAATTTTCCTTCTTTTTCTATTTTTTTTTTTTTTTTTTGGAATAGCTTCAGTAGAATAGGTATTATTTCTTCTTTAAATGTTTTGTAGAATTCTTCTGGGAAGTCATCTGGTCATGGAATTTGTTTTTTTGGGGAGATTTTTGATTACTGCTTCAATTTCATTATTGGTTATTAGTTATTCAGGTTGTCTCTTTCTGTTTCAGTCTTGGTAGATTGTAAGTTTCCAGAAGGCATCTATTTCTTCCAGGTTGCTTAATTTGTTGGCATATAGTTGCTGGTAATAATCTCTAATAATTGTTTCCATTTCTCTAGTGTTAGTTATGCTCTCTCCGCTTTCATTCATGATTTTATTTATTTGGGTTTTATTCTCTTTTGGATAACTTTGGCCAGTGAGTTAACAATCTTTTAAATTCTTTCAAAGAACCAGCAAGGGGCTTGGAATAGAATTGGGCAAAGACAATATTTAGGAAATTTTGCTCTTTGTTTTATAACATAATTTCTCTCTCGGTGTCTCATCAGTAGCCCTCAGTAAATATATTATTAGTTTTTTGTGTGTATGTATATATGTATGTATGTATGTATGTATGTATTTTTTTGTCTGAGGGTAACATGTTGGTTTTAGTTTTTTTATTTTGCCTGGAATCAGGCAAATAATGGTCTGTTTAAATTTAGGTTACATCGAAGTACAGTGCACACTGCTCATTCTCAGAACGTGGGGACTATCTTGTTAAAGGCCAAAAATGCTTCCAGGCAGTTTTTAATAAAATTGGACGACAACAATTTAATATTGACTGAAAGGTTTGGAGTAATTTCTGAAGTGAGGAAAAATCTCTTACTAAATAGGAGCTATAAAACAGACAAGTGTCAATTTCTAAATTTAGGAAGTAATTTCAGTGAAAGATTCTTTTTGGGGGTATGTTATGTCTAGTTCTTACAGACATACTTGTCAGTTCAATAGTTTTGCTTCAGGGATTCCCATTAATAAGTTCTTGAGTTACAGCCCCATGTCTGACTGCCCCCTAATTATAACTGCAAAATGAGCTATATCTAACAATGTCATTTAGTTCCTTATTAGCATTTATATCATTGCAATAGATTTTTGAATTCCTTCCTTTGTGAGGACTCTTGAAGTTTCAAAATAGAGTGTAAACTACGAAATAACCAATAGCAGGGCCATTTTTCTGGCGAGCAATATAAATCAACATGTCTTAATGGATTAAACAAAGTAGTAATTGTGAGCTCTAAGACTATATTGATTTAACAATAAAAGTTCCAGTTTTAAAAAACAGAGGGAAAAATATCATTTATTTCCCCACACATCCATAATTTTTAAACAGAGGTTAACATTGCTGCTTTAGATAGCTTTTTCTTTTTTTATTTTATTTTATTTATTTGTCAGAGAGAGAGAGAGCAGAAACAGAGGGAGTGGCAGACAGAATGAGAGGGAGAAGCAGACTCCCTGCTGAGTGGGGATCCAGATGCTGGGCTAGATCCCAGGGACCCTGGGATCATGACCTGAGCTGAAGGCATACTTAACTTACTGAGCCACCTAGGTGTCCCTAGATAGCTTTTGATAAAAGATATAAAGTGGATAATTGTATAATGTTGAACTACCTTTGTACCATCTCCCCAGGGGTCATAGCCATTAGGATTTTGGTGCGTATTTGACCAACATATATTTTACTTCTTTATATGACTGGTAAATTGAAGAGGCATGAATACTTGGGATTTAATCATAAAGCAACTTCATGTGTCTCCCTTGTTCCTTTATACTGATGCTCTGGGTGTTTAGTCTTCCCTTTCACCAAGTGAAAATTCTGGTAGTTGATGACATTTCTGGCTGCCCTTGGCTAATAAAGAATTAAATGGTTATTTAGAGACACCAAATAGTGTCTCAATTTGGTAATATAATTTTTATTTATAATATAATTTAATATAATTTATATAATTATAATATATAATTATATGTAATATAATTTTTATTAAATATATAATTTTTAGTGTGATTCTATGCGATTGTTAGCTTCTCATATAATGGGTGTTCTATGTGATTGTTAGCTTCTTATATAAAAACTTCATTTAGTGTTGATACTTTCCCCCACCTTTGACTTGAGCCAAGTGCATGAATTAAAGTCTAAGGCTGAGATGGAGCAGGTATAGCCTCCTTTTCTCTCTGCCTTGAATTTCTAGAGGGCTTTCCTTGGCTTCTTAACCCTGTTTCTGAGGCCTTCAGAGTTGTAGGAGGTGTGTAGGAAGGAGATAGAAAGGGATGACAAAAATTCTGACTTATGGATAAAGGTCTGTGTCAGTCAAGGTGGCAGGAAACAGATGGTGTATTCAAGAGGGATGATTGCCAAGAGTTTAACAAAGAAAGTCTTTTCAAGGGAAAGGTAAAAAAAAAAAAAAACAACAAAAATAAAAACAACAACAAAAACGAAAAACAAAGGCAAGGCTAGCTAGTAGGAGTGAAAAGCCACCACCATACCTTAGGTCACCATCAACAGTTTGACCTTAGGTGGAAGAATACAAACACTCCCAACCCACTTCAGGGCTGGGAAGAACCAAGGGAGTAAATAAATCGAATTCTCTTTAATTACCCTCCTCCCCAGTATCCTGTGGGTAATTCCTACTAGCTAAAACCAACCAGTAGGTTGGAAGAGAGGCCTGGTGTACTCAATATGGGTTTGCCTTCAGTAGTATAGGGAAGGACCAGATGAAACTAAATCTATCAGGAGTACTTTAGTGGGCCTTCAGATATTTTCCTTTTTCTTTCCTTCACTTCTGCCTAATTTGTGGGGAACTCCCATGTGCATTTCTCAGATTCGGGAGAATGTATCCTGATTATACTTTGTTGGTCTCTTAAATGCCTAATGTTTATCTAGCAATATGTCATCTTTTCAATTCGGAATATGTTTATTCTTCCAGAGATGTTCTATCTTCTACATGGTCCACATCTAGTACAAGGAAATCACTCATGCATTGTCGTCTTTCAAAAATGCTGAGATTGCATATCAAAATGGAGTAGCATTTCACCTTTTAGTTCTAACTTTATTAGCAGGTCCATGCACTGATCTCCATTCCTTTATGATTTTTCAGACTAGATGCAGAAACTTACCCTAAACTTAAGGGATACATGTTAGTCTTTTCCAGTGTTGTAGTTATACCTTTATTAGCAGATCCATGTACTGATCTCCATTCCTTTATGATTTTTCAGACTAGATTCAGAAACTGATCTAAACTTTGGGACACATGTTAGTCTTTTCCAGTGTTGTATTTAAACCACATGTCTCTTAACACAAAGTACAGAGGAAATTATCTCATACTCTCCTGTTCTTGTCTTATGGTTTCCATTTCATTTTTTAAAAATTAACTTTGAATGTTTAAGATATTCTTTTTTTCCCCATTTTATTTATTTTTTTCAGCATAACAGTATTCATTGTTTTTGCACAACACCCAGTGCTCCATGAAAAACGTGCCCTCCCTATTACCCACCACCTGTTCCCCCAACCTCCCACCCCTGACCCTTCAAAACCCTCAGGTTGTTTTTCAGAGTCCATAGTCTCTTATGGTTCGCCTCCCCTCCCCAATGTCCATAGCCCGCTCCCCCTCTCCCAATCCCACCTCCCCCCAGCAACCCCCAGTTTGTTTTGTGAGATTAAGAGTCATTTATGTAAAGGGTATGGGAGTATAACTCTCAGTCCTGGAATTCTCTTCTAAATTACAGGTAAACCACTTTAGGTACCTAGATATTTTTCTTCTTGGCTTCAAGCTTAGCTCTATAATATACTTTTTTTTATCTTATTTTATATGACATTTCTATGTATTTAGTATCTATGTGTGGTGGGTGATATCAGTTTAGTCTGATTTACTGATTGCATATAATTTTAGTTTAAAAAGGAATTTTTGTGAGAAATTGGCATTTCTGTGTCTATGTTCTTTGAGCACCTATAATTTCAGTAATGTAATATAGTTCACATAATTTAATCCTTTACATAATAGCTCCAGAATTTATAAAGATACCACAAATGTATATCAGTGAAAGTTTTTATTTGCATGTAAGAATGGAAGTAGTTAAACACAAAATGCCATTTTTCTAATTCTGTTATATTCTGCCAGCACAATTATATTCTACTATAAATAGTGATTGACAAAATCAATTTTTTTCATTACCCAAAACAAAAATTAGAAATAATGAATGCTATGCAATGTCCACAATAGCCAAACTATGGCAAGAGCCTAAATGTCCATCAACGGATGAATGGATAAAGGAGATGTAATGTTTATATACACAGTGGAATATTATGAAACTATCAAAAAACCCCAAAATCTTGCCATTTGCAATGATGTGGATGGAAATAGATGGTATGCTAAGTGAATGTCAGTCAGAGAAAGAAAATTGTCATGTGATCTCACTGATGTGAGGAATTTGAGAAACAAGACAGAGGATCATAAGGTAGGGGAGGGAAAAATGAAACAAGATGAACCCCGAGAGGGAGACAAACCATAAGAGACTCTTAACCTCAGGAAACAAACCAAGGGTTGCTAGAGTAGAGAGGTCTAGGAGGGATGGGGTAGCTGGGTGATGGACATTGGGGTGGGTATGTGCTATGATAAGCGCTGTGAATTGTGTAAGACTGTGAATCACAGATCTGTACCCCTGAAACAAATAATATATTATATGCTAATTTTTTTAAAAAGGAAAAAAATAGTGAACTCTAAATATAGAATTTGGAGAATATGGAAAATTATAAAAAAACAGCAGTCATGTATAATGCCATGTCCCAGAAACATCATTGATATATAATATTTGGGTATACTTTTTTCAGTCTTTAGTTTATGCATAAATATATTTTTAAAAGATTTTTTAAAAAAGGAAATAAGGAATGGTATGACAGTTTGAATTTTTTAGATGTAAGAATAATCATTTAGATCTCCCAAGAAATTGATAGATGTATTTTATATACAGTATTGTGGTATTGTTTTTTCCTTGTTTGATTATGTAGTTTTAAACACATGAAGAATCAAACTTAGAAAAAGTTAAACAGAGAAGTCTGCCAGGAACTTGAAAAGACAATATAATACACTGGGAAACTTTTTGTGAATCATCATCTAATATTTTAAAATTCCAATTAATCATTAGGTTTGAGAAAATAAATGGAAAAACATGAACTCCATAGCTATAGGAGAGCAGTTGAGAGAATTTGTTCATTAAGTTATAAATCTAAATAATGCTTTCAGATGCTATGTTTTATACCAATAACTTTAATGCTGAATGAAGGTGGAGTTGCTATCCATTAGACTTGAGAATGCATGATTACTCTAATTCTGGCCTAAAGCCTGTGGGTAAGATCTTTAAGTCATTATGCAGGAAGAAACCAGATTTTCATGGTGTTGAACTTAAGGATTCACATCATTTTCCCATCCATGTCTTGATTAACATCTCAGTTTTGGACAGAGCTTAGCAAAATATCAATGAGAATTAGGTTGTTACAGGGAAGTATTATAATAGACTATTTATGAGAAATGGAAAAATGGCTTCAATTACTAGATGCAATTTTTCTCCTTCGCCTGAAGATCACATGAGGCTTTACTTTATAAAATAATATTAAGATATAAAAACAAAAAACTATTTTTTCTTCAGAATTTTCTGTTTAATATTTGTGGTAATGCCTTTTTGGAATCAATTCAATGTCTGATAATTAAGATGCCATGTTAGGATGATAATTACTTTTTAACTTTTAATTCTTTTGTATATATTATTTTTCTGAGACTTCATGAAAGGAGAAAATTTTGGGGGGTATGGGTATGAGAAAATGAGTGGTGGTACTTAGATGAAGAAGATAGAACTGTCATGGTGTAGATTTTCTTCTCTCTTAACAAAATATCCTCTGGATTAGAGGTATATAAATGAGGATTATCAAGCTTAGCTCTTGTTTTGGCACCTTCTACTATATCTTCAAACCAGTTTATTTTAGATTAGGCCACAGAATCACACCAAAATGAATATTCTAGATTTGCTTTCTGGGTTGCATAATTTTTAATACTCTTTACTGTTCACTCTTTTGTAATGAAATGGAAACACCTCTAACTTTGGTTTTATTGACCGCATACTGTATTCAGGTTTTTCTCACTCTGTTTTTAACTTTTCAATTTTACTGTTGACTAAAAATCCAATACAAATCAGTAATGAGATATTTCTTTTTTCCTATACATTTTACCACTCTTTTAGAGTAACTGCAGAAAAATATGATTATGTTAATAGGTGCAAGGGAAGTAACTTGGTAACTTTCAACAATATTTGTGATACAAAAACATTTATCCAACTGGCAATATACGTAGTAATAATTCAATACAAGCTAAATACAAATCTTGTAATTGATAAATCAGTCTAAAAAATATTAAGAATGTATGGGGCGCCTGGGTGGCTCAGTGGGTTAAGCCGCTGCCTTCAGCTCAGGTCATGATCTCGGGGTCCTGGGATCGAGTCCCGCATTGGGCTCTCTGCTCAGCAGGGAGTCTGCTTCCCTCTCTCTCTCTCTCTGCCTGCCTCTCTATTTGTGATCTCTCTCTGTCAAATAAATAAATTTAAAAAAATATTAAGAATGTAGAACAGTGCTATTTAATAAAACAATGTAATCTGAATCAATAATTTACATGTCATTTTTAATTAAAACATTTATGATAGCCATGTTTAAAAAGAAAAATGACACAGATGAAATTAAACAGTACACTTTTAAATAACTCATAAGTTAAAAACATCACTGGAAAATATGTAAAGTATTTCAAAGTAAATAATAGTGAGAAAGTAAGTATCAAAATTTGTTGGATGCAGTTATGTCAGTTATTAGAGGAACATTTATAGTCATTATACACTGTATATGTGTCTTATCTTGACAATAATAGAAAATACAAAAAATAAAGAGAGGGTTTCTGTTTAAGAAACTCAAGTTGTATGTATGAATGTAGCATAGGTGTATCAATAAAAATGTACAAGGAAACAGAGAGTCAAGAGATGTAACATCCAACTGTAATGCTCATCCTTGGTTAGATTTTATTTAAAATGTGGGAGCATATTGTGAAAGTTTGAGTATAGATTGAATATTAGTTTCTTTTAGGAAAACATACATTTTTAATTTAGGATATGGATATATTATAATGCAGGAGTACATAGGTGCACATTGGAGTGTCAAGTGTTTGTTATTTAATTTTATAGAGAAAAATGTCTTAAGATACATTTGTATGTATATTTATATCTATATATTTATCTATATACATATATTATAATGAGAAGTGTGAGATATATGATATAATGTTAACAGTTGTTGAATATGAGGTTTTTATTTTCCTTATTTTAAATTTTTTCCTAATAAAAAGTTTTATAATATGTTTTATAATTTTAGTATGTATTGTAATATAGCATCATATTATGGTATTATTGTTTTATAATTATTATAAAAATAGTTACATTTACATTTTTAGACAAAAATGAAATGTCTGTTAGTGGGGTGCCTCAGTGGCTCAGTGGGTTAAGCCTCTGCCTTCGGCTCAGGTCATGATCCCAGGATCCTGGGATCGAGCCCCGCGTCAGGCTCTCTGTTCGGCAGGGAGACTGCTTCCTCCTCTCTCTCTGCCTGCCTCTCTGCCTACTTGTGATCTCTGTCTCCCTGTCAAATAAATAAATAAAATCTTAAAAAAAAAGAGAAATGTCTGTTAGTAAATAATTTTAAGACAAAGAAAAGAAAATGCTGGATAGTAGTGTGGATGTGAAAGTCTTAGGCTCAGGAGCCAAAAAAAAAGAATTAAAAAGCATCCAAATAGGGAAGAAGTTAAGTCAAACCTTCACTATTTGTGGGCAACATGATACTCTTTGTAGGAAACCCGAAAGACTCTGCCCCCAAATAGCTAGAACTCATACATGAATTCAGCAAAATCACAGGATATAAATTCAATGTGCAGAAATCTGTTGCATTTCTATACACCAATAACAAAGAAGCAGAAAAAGAAATAAAAGAACAGTCCTATTTGCATTTGCACCAAAAATAATAAGATACCTAGAAATTGATATTACTAAAGAGGTAAAAGCTCTAGAGTCTGAAAACTATAGAACACTTATGAAAGAAATTGAAGAGGTTACAAAGAAATGGAAAAAGCATTCCATGCTTATGGATTGGAAGAACAAACATTGTTAAAATGTCTATACTAGGGGCACCTGGGTGGCTCAGTGGGTTAAGCCGCTGCCTTCGGCTCAGGTCATGATCCCAGGGTCCTGGGATCGAGCCCCACATCGGGCTCTCTGCTCAGCGGGAAGCCTGTTTCCTCCTCTCTCTCTCTCTGCCTGCTTGTGATCTCTATCTGTCAAATAAATAAATAAAATCTTTAAAAAAAAATGTCTATACTACTCAAAGCAATCTACACATCCCCATCCCCATCAAAATACAGAGCTAGAGCAAACAGTACTAAAATTTGTATGGAACCGGAAAAGACCCCAATAACAAAGCAATTCTGAAAAAAGAACAACAAAACTGGAGGTATCAAGATTCCAGATTTCAAGTTATAGTACAAAGCTATAGTAATCAAGACAGTATGGTACTGAAACAAAAACAGACACATAGATCAATGGATCAGAATAGAGAATGCAGAAAGGGACATACAAGTACATGGTCAACTAATCTTTCTATAAAGCAGGAAAGAATATCCAATGGAAAAAATGACAGTTTCAACAAATGCTATGGGGAAAACTAACAGCAACAAGCAGAAGAATGAAACAGGACCACTTTCTGACACCATACACAAAATAAATCCAAAATGGATGAAAGACCTAAATGTGAGACAGGAAACTATCAAAATTCTAGAGAAAACAGGCATAAACTCTGACCTCGGCTGTTGTAGCTTCTTGCTAGACACATCACCACTGGCAAGGGAAACAAGAGGAAAATCAACTATTTGAACAAGATAAAAGATTTCTGCCTTGCAAAGGAAACAATCAACAAAACTAAAAGGCAACTTATGGGATGAGAGAAGATATTTGCAAACAACATATCTGATAAAGGTTTGGTATCCAAAATCTATAAAAAACTTACCAACTCAAAACCCAAAAAACAATCTAGTTAAGAAATGGGCAGAAGAGGGGCACCTGGGTGGCTCAGTGGTTTAAAGCCTCTGCTTTCGGCTCAGGTCGTGATCCCAGGGTTCTGGGATCGAGCCCCGTGTCGGGCTCTCTGCTCAGCGGGGGGTCTGCTTCTCTTCTCCTCTCTCTCTCTGCCTGCCTCTCTGCCTACTTGTGATCTCTGTCTGTCAAATAAATAAATAAAATTAAAAAAAAAAAAGAAATGGGCAGAAGATATGAATAGACACTTTCCCAAAAATGGCATCCAGTTGGCTAGCAAACACATGAAAAGATGCTCAACATCACTCATCATCAGGGAAATACAAATCAAAATCATAATGAGATACCATCTCACACTTGTCAGGATGGCTAAAATAGCATAAGAAGCAAGGGTTGGTGAGAATTCTGAGAAAGTGAAACATTCTTGCGCTGTCGGTGGTAATGCAAACTGGTGCAGTCACCTTGGAGAACAGTTTGGAGGGTCCTCAAAATGTTATAAGTAGAACTACCCTATTATCCAGCACTTGAACTACTAGGTATTTATCCAGAAAATACAAAAATGCAGATTTGAAGGGATACATGCACCCTGATGTTTATAGCAGCATTTATAATAGCCAAACTATGGAGAGATCACAAATGTCAGTTGCCTGATGAATAGATAAAGAATATTTGCTGGGGGGGGGGGTGCATGCACACATGTGCACTGGAATATTACTCAGCCATCAAAAAGAATGAAATCTTATTTGCAACAGCATGGATGCAGCTAAAGTGTATTATGCTATGTGAAATAAACCAGTCAGAAATAAGAAGTAAATCACTGATAAGTGAAATTTAAGAAAGAAACAAATGAACATATGGGAAGGGGAAAAGAGAAAAGGAGAGAGGGAAAAAAGACATAAGAGACTCTTAATTATAGAGAATAGAGTTGAGGGAGGGAGGTGGGTGGGAGATTGGCTAGATGGGAAATGGGCATTAAAGAGGGCATCTGTTATGATGAGCACTGCGTGTTGTATGTAAATGATGAATCACTAACTTCTTCTCCAGAAACCAATATTGCACTGTATGTTGACTACCTAAACTTTAAATAAAAACAAACAAACAAAAAGCTTATCTCTCTTTTTAAAAGTGGTATGAAAACAATCAAGTTGTTGTTAGACAAGACTGATCCAAACAGACTTGTATCAGAAATGTAAAGTCAAGAACAAAGTTATGGGGGCGCCTGAGTGGCTCAGTGGGTTAAAGCCTCTGCCTTCAGCTCGGGTCATGATCCCAGGGTCCTGGGATCGAGCCCCACATCGGGCTCTCTGCTCCGCAGGGAGTCTGCTTCCTCCTCTCTCTCTGCCTGCCTCTCTGCCTAGTTGTGATTTCTCTCTGTCAAATAAATAAAATATTAAAAAAAAAAAACAAAGTTATGACAAGTTGAAGAATACTGGCTTACATCATACAGAGAACATAAATTCCTAAGATCAGGAACTCAACAAAGATCTGATACTGAGAAAAAGATGAGCCAATGACTTTTAATTATAAGAATAATGCAGCTGCTACAGTATTTTTTAGTTATAATCTATTTGATTTGTTTGTTGTTGTTTTTCGTGGTTACTTTAGAATATACAACATACATATTTATCACAATTTATTTTTGTAATGGTATAATAATTCACATACAATTCAGTGTCCTTGCAACAATGTATTTCCATTTATTATATGTTTCACTTCTCTCTATATTTTGAAATCCAAACGTACAACATATTATCATATATATGTTATTTATTTTTATATGTATTTTATCATTTTGACTTTAATCAATTTCCTTTTAAAGAAATATAAAAATTAGTAAAGGTTTTTTAAAATTACCCAGATAATTATCATTTCTAGTAATCTGCATTTCTTTGCATAAGCTTTCATTTGATATCCTTTTCCTTTATTTTGAAGAAGTTTCTTTCAATCTTTTAACAGTGCAGATATGCCTGCAGGTACCAAATTCTTTTAGTGTTTGTTTTTCTGCCACTTGTTTTGGAAGTATATTTTAACAGTATATTGAATTCTAGGTTGACAGGTTTTTTTGTTTTTGTTTTTGTTTTTCCTTTCAGCATTTAAGTGATCTCATTGCTTTTGTCTTCTAGCCTGCACTGTTGTAATCATGATGTACCTTAGTGTGTTTTTCTTTGTGATTATCTTGTTTTTATTTCATGTACCTTCTTTGATCTGTTTGAGTTACAATTTTCATCAAATTTTTAGACATTTTTGTTATTTTTTCATATTTTTCTCCTCTGCCATTCTCATTACACATGTTAGACGTCTTGATATTATCATGCAAGTCACTGCAGCTCTGTTCAGTTTTTCAATCTTTTGTGGTTCAATATAAACAGGTTTTACTTTTGTTTTTAGGTTTGGTGATCAATTCCTTTGTACTGTCCATCTTCTGTTTAGCCCAACCAACGTTTTCAATGAGTTTTTCAAGTATGTTAACTTTTTTACTTCGAAAATTTCATTTTGTTCTTTATGATATCTTTTGTTTCTCCACTCATTATGTTCATAAGTTCCTGAACATATTTATAGTAACTATTTAGAATTTCTTCTCACATAACCCAATCATTCTGTCATTTTTTTAGTCTTTGTCTATGGACTAATTTTTCTCCATGTTACTGATTTTTCTGCTGCTTTTTCACATGTCTAATATTTTACTGGATCCTTATCTTTGTAGATATTACATTTTTTAGTGTCTCTATTTTGTTATCTATTTAAAAGAGAATTGAGTTTTGTTCCAGTTTGCAGGTGTATAACTTGTGGATGAGCTGATTTTTTTTTAAGGTTTTATTTATTTATTTGACAGAGATTACAAGTAGACGGAGAGGCAGGCAGAGGGAGAGAGAGAAGTGGGCTCCCTGCTGAGCGGAGAGCCCGATGCGGGGCTCAGGTTGTGACCCTGAGATCATGACCTGAGCCGAAGGCAGAGGCTATAACCCACTGAGCCACCCAGGAGCCCCTCAGTTGATTGTTTTAAGGCTTGATTTTAAGAACTGTTTTTTTTATTGAAGATTTTATTTATTTATTTGCCAGAAAGAGCTAGAGAGCACAGGCAGGGAGGGCAGCAGAGGGAAAGGATGAAGCAACCTCCCTGCAGAGCAGGGAGCGAGATACAGGGCTTGATCTCAGGACCTGATCCCTGGGATGATGACCTGAGCCAAAGGCAGATGCTTAACGACCGAGCCACCCAGGCACCCTGATTTTAAGAACATTATGGTGAGTCTAGATTAGCCTTTACTCCAAGACTAATTTAATTTAGCCTTAATTTTTAGGCATGACTCTTGTGGGGGTCTGTAGTGAATTTCCTGGCTATTCCATAAGGTCTCTTCACTCTCGTTTTTCAGAATTTGCCTTTGTCTTTGTGTAGTGTGAGCTCTAGGAATTTTTCAGTTTCTAATTCCTTGTCTCTGCCTAGCTGCTTAGAGTCTCATCATATACACTGAAATTTATTGTCCGGACAGGCTGAAGGGAATAATTTTACCAATTTCTGGACCTATCTCTGCTGATCTCCCACCTCTCCTATACTTTCCCCATAAATTCCAATTACCTTAGTTTTTCTCCCTACCTCTGATCTCTGTCTTCTGCTTGTTTTCCCTATCTTTTTTTTCATGGACTGGAATGGTGCAGAAAATAAGGATGATTTTAGAGCTTACTTTGTTTTCTTTTTCTCAGTAGTCCAAACTCTATATTAGTCAAATGTCTAAAAAGAGTTATTTAGTATGCACTTATGTCTTTTTATAGTTGTTTTTGGTATCAAACCCAAGGTAGTTATTCCTCACAGCAGAAACAGAAGTTCTCCTATATGTGTACATTGTTATGGATCTTTATAAAATGTAATTTGGTAGCTGACTGGTAGCATTGTTTTGGGGGTTAATGAGTTAAAACGTAAATTAGAGGCCTTTCCTGAATTAATCATAAGTGTCCACGAACTGAGGAGTATGAGTGAAGTTGATGAGTATATCTGAATTACATAAACAGAGTTAAATTTAATACATAGATGTATCCAGGCAAACTTACAGTAAACTCTGGTTAGACTATATGGAGTTGTTTCTAGGAGGGAACAAATCAGTGCCCAAAACTGTGGCAGCAGACTTCACTATGGCTAAGAGTAACTGGGGAATTGGTGATGGGATTAAGGTAGAGAGCTAGTTTTGGTTATGGGCACAGTTTTGTCATGGAGGAAAGTTTGGGTATGCAGATATTGAACCAGAAGGCCAATTTTGATAGCAAAACATTGTTCCTCCTATGTGAAAATGTACACTGAGGTAATTCCTAGTTGAAGCCCCAGAGGTTCATTGGCATGATACTGATATCTTGCTGTAGCCCAATCACAGAAGGTGTCTCTACATGAGATTAAAGGGAGATTAAAGGGAACTGCAGCTCATCTAGAGATAACCCCCCAAATACCCCACATGAAAGTCTATGGAGCTGGGCTGGTTTGAGTTGTCGATGCTATCTGGCTAGATGACAGGCAGTGCCCACAGTGTCAGCAGGCTGAGTTGGTTATAGCTTGGTTCCCCATGCATAGGGAGATCCCCACCTCAAAAGCCTAGAGCAGCTGGAAGTATATGGAGTCCTTGGAGAGCTGTTTGACTTGGGCACCTTTTCCTGGAGTGTTTGTTCCCAGGATGCAGCCGTGCCCATCATGGCTAAGAGCTAATGTTCACAAAGATCTAGTCACTAAAGATTGGGTTTCTATCTTTGTTCTGCTCAGGGACCTTACCCTATCTAATGCCATAAGATGACTTTCTGGTGTCTGAGTTTTCTGGGATATTCTTTAGTACTGTCCTTCAAAGATCTGCGTGTGTAGAGGATTATGATGAAGTAGTCCCTGAAAGGAATCCTGGGTGTCTGTTCACCCCACATTGTAGTTTCAGGTTCAGCTTTGCTTTCTGACCTCAGATATGCTAACTATTTTGCTGACTCCAAGACAAGACAAGCCCCATCATTGAAACTGGTTTTCAGTTAACAATGGTTAAAATATGACTTTTCATTTATCAAATTAGTGAAACTTTTTAAAAGGGTATAATAGATAGTTTTTATAAGAATCATTTGACATCATCCTCAAATGTCTTATATAAAAATAAACTGGCTAAAGTTGATGGAAATAAATTTGTCAGTGTGAATCAAGAATATTTTAGATATGTTATTTATCAATATTTTTGCAATTTCCTGGGAATCTATAGTTATTTCAGAAAAGAAAACTTTGTATTATTTTAAAGTAAATTTTATACTCATTTAGTTTATACTTATTCTCAGCTGTGATTGATTCCCCCTGTGTTGTTACAGAAGGTCCGACCATTCCTTTAGACACATGGCAGAAGTAAAGCATTTCTTCCTCTTCAGATCTCAATTATCAGATAAAAAGGAATCTTTCAAAAATTTATCAATATGCATTTATGCATTAAATATGTATTTATTGAGTGTCTGCTATATGCCAGACAATGCGCTATGTGCTAGAAAAACAAGGATGAGTATAAAAGACTAAATCCTTTTACCCAATGTGTTTTTTTTTCTTTTTTTAACATTTTTTTATTCATTTATTTGACAGAGAGCACAAGCAGGGGAAGAGGCAGGCAGAGGGGGAGGGAGAAGCAGGCTCCCTGCTGAGTGGGAGCCAGCCCAGAACTCCATCCTAGGACCCTGGCATCATGATCTGAGCCAATGGCAGACACTTAACCAACTGAGCCACCTAGGCACCCCTCACCCAATGTGTTTTTATTGTTAAGGGAAATACTAAAAGAGAATATAGCAGGAAGAGATGAGTTCATCTGAGGGGTGACTTTTTTTTTTCCCATAAAATACTGAATTCTAAAAGGAGGAACATACAATGCTCAGCTATGGTGAAAAACATTTGATTTGAATAGTACTATTGATACATACCAGTTATATGGAACTAGGGAAGTTATTTAAATTCTCTGAGCATCAGTTTCATTAAATGCAAATGGGAGATGTAGTACTGACCTCAAAGGATTTTGTGAATAATAAATAATATGTAAGGTGCATTATACAACGTTCGGCGCATAATATGAATTCAACAACTGATTGATATGAGACTAAGAAAGTATGTAAATAATCATAAAAAGATTGAGACACTGTACTAATTAATTGTAGCTTTCAACACTGACTGCTGTAGTGTATACTGGGAAGACCATAGTGGTAATTAGTTCTGAGGTCAAGAAAATCATATGCAGAATTGTTAAGATAAAGCAATAGAACAAATAACCAAGTATAAAAATATTTTATTAATCTATTAATGTAGAAATAGTGTTAGCAAGGAAAAGGAATAAAAACAAGACCGAGAGATAGTGAGCTCTAATATTATTGAATTATGTATAATGTTCAACTGGGATGTTTAATCAGATGGTTTTCAGTTTCTCTTTTTTACACCTTTATCGTCTTTACAGCAAACGGCTCTCTGGAAGGAGCTCTACAACCAAAATTATGTCCTTTTTCAGTCTGTGTCATATAGAAATATTGTTCTGATTAAAAGGAAAAACAGTGAAGAATACTGAGTAAATGTTTTTGCTGGTTGTTATTCATGTAGTCTTCACTCTCTAAGATACGAAGACATGTAGTTTTATGTTGTTGGCATTGCTAGTGAGAAAAGGAAGTCTGAACTCTTATCTAATTGATAACTAAAGGAACCATGATGGACTATTTGGGGATCACAGTAATCTTTGTGGAACTCAATGAAATACTGTCCCATTGAATAAACTTAAAGTAAGAGTCTTCACATAGGTGTGTAGTAGAGACTATCTTCTGTTATATTTTAGTACCATGATAAGAACAGGAAACATTTGGTGAGTGCTGATTTTGGCCCATGCGCCATTCTTTTTTTTTTTTTTTTAAGATTTTATTTATTTATTTATTTAGGATTTTATTTACTTAGTTGACAGAGAGGGAGAGAGAGCAAACATGGGCAGGGGGAGGAGCAGAGGGAGAAGGAGAAGCAAACTTCCTGCTGAGCAAGGAGCCCTATGTAGGACCCAATCCCTGGATCCTGGAATCATGACCTGAGCAGAAGGCAAATGCTTAATGCATGAGCCACCCAGGCACTGGGGCTATGCTCTATTCTGAGCATATTGTACATGTTAATTCATTTATTCCCACAACTTTAAAAAGTGGTTACTAGTATTCTTTCTCATTTTGTAGATAAATAAACAGAAGCAGAAGAGATCAAATAACTCTTCCAAAGTCACCTAACAGAGGATTTAAAACGAAGTAACTACATTCAAGGCTCCAGGCCTGCTCATTACACCTCTATTCTCTTCTGCCAGGTATTTAAGGAAGCCAAACAAGCAGAAAACAAAATAAATGGAGCATTTCCCAATTTACATAACTAGTTATTTATTCATTTTACAAGCAGGAAACTTTGCCCAATTTAATGGAATGTCATGCTTCAGGTGGAATAAAATTTGAGAACTTCTTGTAGAAAGTACTCTGCTAAAGACCCAAAAGTGTAGCAGGTAGACCAGGAAGTAAAGTTGATGTGACATTTTCCTTTTCCTTTTCTGGATTCATATGGAAAAAATAGTAAGTACTAATAATAAAAATAATGATAGCAAAACCAAAAATAGCTATTAACACCCAGAACAATGATCAGAACATAGTAGGTGCTCAATAAATATTTATTGAGTGAATGACTAATAATTGATTATTTCTCACATGGCAGAGAAAGTAGATCTTATATGAACAATTTAATATTATTTTTATTACTTTACCAATGAGGAAATTGAGATATTGAGAGATTAAATGATTTATCTAAAAGTACATTTTAAAGTGATGAAACTAAAATTGAAGCTTAATTTCTCTTTAGTTCCTACAGAACCTTATGTTTCTAAATTTTCTACAAAGATTTCAGACCTCTCCTTAAATGTTCATATTTTGCAGGCTGGCAATAAAAAGTCTAGCAGGTACTAATCTAACAAAACTGTTTTCAAAACTACTTAGTTTGTTTCATAGAATTTTCTATAATGACTTTTCATGTTTAGATAATATGTATAAGCCCTGAAATATAAGAAGTTCTGCAAAATTTTATGTCATTTAATAGCTTAGTACCCCTATGAGATACACTGAAATGAATTATTATTCTTCTTAGTTTGATAGGTAAGAAAATTGATACTCGGAAAGATTAGGAGCTCTACTCAAGTTCATTTTTTAAGTTACGGAGAAAACTTCATTGAGTTGTGGAGACAACTTTATTAAGTTATGGAAACAACTTTAACCCAGCTCTTTTGACTCCAGGCACCTGCACTTTTCACTACATTCCTCTGCATTCTTATAATGCTTGTTAGATTAATGGTAGACATTTTTTTTTAAAGATTTTATTTATTTATTTGACAGAGAGAGAGATCACAAGTAGGCAGAGAGGCAGGCAGAGAGGCAGGCAGAGAGAGAGGAGGAAGCAGGCTCCCTGCGGAGCAGAGAGCCCGATGCGGGGCTCAATCCCAGGACCCTGAGATCATGACCTGAGCCGAAGGCAGCGGCTTAATCCACTGAGCCACCCAGGCGCCCCTAATGGTAGACATTTTGAGAGTGCTTCCTGTTTTATAACAGAAGTGTCTTAGAGCTCCCTCCGAAGTAGATCTGGAGATAAGGATATGGTGGACATAGTTTGAGAGGGGCAGAAAACTGTTAGAGGAAGGCTGCCTGGGACAAAAACACTCATGCGTTTGCTTCTGGGAACATTGTCATCTGATAGACCTCAGCTGAATCCCCTTCTGGGGCTTACTTTCTTCGGGCAGCCCATATCTCTGACAAGTGTTGTTTCAGAGAGCCTTTTTCATTAAAGTTATTTTACACAAATTTTGTCTCAGTGTCTGTTCTCAGGAAACTGGATATGTAACAGTTGTAGAGCCTGAAACAGCAGACTCTAAAATGGGATTTTGAGCTAAATGTCTGGCGGTGGCAGTGTAGCTGATTGTCACATCACTGGTGGTAGATACAGCAGGAATAGTCTCTGGAAGTGGGATAGCGTGCAATTGTCAGAATTTCCATCAGTGTTGAAATGGAATGCTGTGGTAGGGAGATGGACTGTAATGATTTGTACACTATATGAGATGTTTGAGAAGTACACAGGAAATATAAAGACTATGGAATCAAATACCTTTGGGGAAATCAGCATGTTGTAGGTATCTGAAGACTGTCTTGGTGGAGATATTCAGTAGATAATTGGAGCACAAGAGAGAAGTTAGTTTGGTAAATAGATTTTTGCAAGTGAGTCAGATTGAAAAAAAGAATGAACATAAACCACACTTTCAGTAAGTTTAGTCAGAAAGGAGGGGAAAAGAAGAAGAAATAAGATAGAGATTTAATGAGGTAGGTAGTATGGTGTTTTAGAGAAGAGAGGTCCATGTGGAAAAGAGAAAATGTACTAAGACACCAACATGTGGATGATTCAAATGTCAAGGGTTTGGAGGATCATCTTCAGGAAAATTTGTGCGTCCCAGAGACACAAAGGTTGAAATTTCAAACAGTTAATCTTTAAAAAAACAAGTACCAGTGAGAAAGGCTAAATGTATGATATGTCTATGCCTCATGAGAATTTTAAAATGAAACTAGTTTCTTAAAAGAAATTTTAGGATAAACTATGAAACATAACAGCCAAAAAAAGTTATCTGAAATTAGTAAAGATGATGCTAGAATCATATTACCAGTTATTTCTTTCTGTTTCACTGATGATTATTGATGTTTAAAAGAGAAATTAGAGAAAAATATGTAGTTTATAGGTTATATAAATACTTAATGTGTTTGAAAGAATAGAATGTTTTTGTATTTGTTTGATTTCTTAGAAAACATTTTTTTTTTGGTATTGTGTTTTGGAAAATGAGGTAATCTATGTTAGTTTATCTGGACTTCCCTGAATAAGACCCTATATAAATCTTGGGGGTTTTTTGTTTGTTTTGTGTTTTTTTGTGTGTTTTTTTTTGTTGTTGTTGTTGTTCTGTTTTGTTTTCCTAAATTACGCCTATGTGGCATTCATTTGGGACAGCTGTGATCACCTTAGACCTTTGCAAGTATAGTCAACTCCAGGACGGAGTTCAGTGTCAATAACTTTATGGTTTTGTAATGCTATCTCTTAACAGGAAAGGCTTAAAATCTTCAAAGAAAAAGACAGCTGTAAGGTCAAGCCTTTTCTACTAAAAGTCAAGTTTCCTTGCTTGACCTGGTGAAATTACAGACGTAATTATGTTAACGTTTCCCTGGAAAAGGTGGTTCTCCCTTCATAATATTTACTTAGTATATGGAGGAGCAGATCAGCCTTGAAGTCCAGAATGTGAGAAACTTTTTCATCCTTATGTCTAGCTCTCCTCAGGTTCCCTCACATGCACACCTAATCAGGATCTAATTGTGCAATTGAAGCATATGTGGGAAATTCAGAGGTCCTTATGCTACTTCATAATCAAAGTTGCAATCTCTACTGATTTCATTACTTGAAATTAGTGAGACTATTTTTGTGTACTATAAAAATTTTTCCATTTTCACATGGCTTATGAGTTTATGGAAAGGCCAAATTCTTAGGGTTATGATACAGTAAATCTTTTGACCATCTGACTTCAGTGAACATAATTTTAGACTGCCTATAATTTTTAAATACATTTTTTATTTCTGTTTTAATTAAATTATCTGCTATAGTTCACAGTGCTGATGTAGGTCAATGGGAACAATTTACCTTTAAATAACATAAGACATAAGAGAAAAATATTGGATAACATGTAGTATCAGATTTATATTTTTCTAGATTTATGGTATCATTTTCCAAGAAATCCTCAAGCTCTATAAGCAATACAGAAACATTTGAGAATGCTTATTTATACCTTTAGGGAAGGAGAAAGTTTTCCAAAGCACACATTGGTATTCAATTCTTTTGCATTACAAAGAGCCTCTTAAATTTGTTTTCAATCAGCAGTTTTGTGATTCTTCTACACCTGCACTGGAGCATAAACTAAAAGATACATTCAGGTCCCAGCACAATTTCATTACTACCTGAGAAACAAAAAAATCTCTCAAAATTACTGTGAGAATTAAAACATACATTGTGTATAAGAAACCAGGATCCCAAGGCACTTGCTTTCTTTTTTTCACCTTCTTGTGTTTTCCTGTGTTTGTTTTGCAATGTCCAGAGTTTTTAGATCTGAGAGGCAGAGTCCAGGATGCAAATTAGACACCTTAGCCAGACAAGAAGTCTTTTTTATGATTTTCTACTGGCCAAGACCTGTAGTACATTATCTAAAACAAATCAAGGTAGTTGACTTTCTTGTTTTGTTCCTGGATCTGGAGAAATTGTCTAATACATTATCAGGATGCTCTTGTTGTAGATGCTGTTGTTTGATTAAGGTAATTTCCTTATATTCCTGCTTTGCTGAGAGTTTTTAGAACAAAGAGGTGTTGAAATGTATTCAGAGACTTTCCTTTCCCTTTTTTGAAAGAACCATATGATTTTTCTCCTTTATTTTGCTAAGGAGGTGAATTATATTGATTGATTTTTGAATCTTAAATCAAACTTGCCTGTTTTTGGAATAAAGCACAACTTGTCATGATGTGTTCTTCTTTTAATGTAGTGTTGGACTTGATATTCTAATATTTCATTAAGGATTTTTGTTTTTATGGTTATAAGAGAGATTATCTTCTTAAACATATTTATTTGATTCCTAACTTTATATGTGGTATTTTTCAAACGTTCTATTTTCTTTCAAATCTAACTCCCTTAATAATGTTAAGAATTCTCTTTCAAAGTTCTTAACTTCGTTCTTAAATTAAAATATATGAGTTATATTTCTGGTATCTAGGACCCCTGTTATTCTGTTTCTTTTGACTATTGCATATTTTAGTTTTCATTCGTTTAGTCTTATCTCCTATAGTCTTGATCATTCTGACAGTATAACTAACCTTATATTTGAAAATTTATAATTTATATATATTTGAAATAGAAATAATTTGAGGATTAAAGTTATGATATAATCCCATGTGGAGGATTTGTAGTTATTTCTGCTGAGTGTCTGACGATACCAGCAATCTGAGATTACTTTAACCACTGCCCAGGAATTGAGGATATTTGAAGCTTTTTTTTTTTTTTTTTTTTTAAGTTTCTGTGAGAACAATCTTTTTCTATTTTTGGTTCACTCTTTGGTTGCAGCCCTTTAAGGTTCCACTCTGTAGTAGTAGAGATACCAATACTTCCATGTTTTTGGAACCTTGGACTCCAGAGATTTTTTTTCCCCCCTTCCCTGAGATATTATCAGAAGTCTTTTTTAGATTCTTATGTTCAATATTAGCAGCAGAAAGTCTGTCCAAAGTACTAGTTTACCTCTTTGGATTTCTATCTGTGATTGGATATGGTACCAGTAAAATAAATATTCTTCATTTTATTGGTGTTCAGGGATATTTATATGTCTTTATATCTGTCTGTCTCTCTAGGTAGGTCTGTCTGTTATATGTCTGAGTGTTCCAGTTATCCTTGTTGGGAAGATTGATCCAAATTATTTGATCTAGAAAATGTGATTTTCTTTTTTAGGTTCAAGTGGTTAGTAATTCTTTGAATGCCAAGATTATATGTTTTTTTTTTCTTTTTACTTATTTTTAAATGAAAAAATATTACATGTGTAATAAATATTTTAAAATATAAATTGTAAAAGATTAGAATGGTAGAGATCATGTTTGAAGTAAGTCAAATGAAAAGTCGTGGAAGACTGGAAGGGGAGATGAACCATGAGAGACTGTGGACTCTGAAAAACAACCAGAGGGTTTTGAAGGGGCGGGGGGGGGTGGTGGGAGGTTGAGGAACCAGGTGGTGGGTAATAGGGAGGGCACGTACTGCATGGAGCACTGGGTGTGATGCCAAAACAATGAACACTGTTATGCTGTAAATAAACAAATAAGAAAAAAAAATCGGAAAAAAAAAAGTCGTGGAAGAAACTATAACATGAAAGTCATAGAATTCATGGTAATCATAGGCAGCATAAAAAACAGCCATATTCACCTGTTCCTTGTACACTATAATGTCCTGGTCTTAGCAATACTCAATTTAACCCAAGCAATAAAATTTTCAGTGTATCATTGAAGAACTGTGATATACCAAAAAAGACAGTAGAAAGATCTTGAGCTTCCAGTTGTGATGAGAAAGAATTGGGGATGGGGAATGCTTAACTGAGACTATATGTGATTTAGAAGAGATATGATAACTATCTTCAAATGTTTAAAAATGTATAATGCTGAAGAGAGAGGGAATTTAGTGCATGTGGCTTACAATGTTTAATTCCCTTTTTTTAAAATAGGGAATTAAATGAAAATAGGAAGGGATGTTTTCGAAATAACCAAAAAATTTACCGATGATACTAGTATGGAGAGCCTTGCAAAACATAATGTTATTGGCTATTAGAAGAGTTAAATGAAAAGGTAGGTGAATACTTCTCAAGCTTCCCTTTAATGGGAGGATCCATCACAAATTTAGAATACTTGGAAAATTTTTGGTTCTAGATAGTTCTGGCAGCAGTATCTTAGATAGGATATATTGTAGATATACTATGTATTGTAGCAGCATGCAGGATATATGTAGAGGTGAGACTTTAAGATAAAATAAAGTAAGTAATTTAAACACAAAATTATGTTGTACCTGGGCATGATTGTTGACAGTGGGTATGGCAAGGATATGGAAACCAAAAAGTTTCTCTGCAAAAGAGTGAAATGATTTGGTGGTTTACCAGATATAGAAGATGAAGTAGGAGAGAGTAATCAAAAATGCCTTTTTAATATTCCTCAATACTAGGAAAAATGTAGGATTAAGTGAGATGATATAAGTGAAAACTCATATTATAAATGATAAAAGGTTTAAAAGTATTTGTTATTACATAAGTTTTTATATAAATTTTCACTTTCTGATTTCTAAAACTACTTCTTTTCCTGAGAAGCAGTCATTTGTTCTATAAAATTTTCTACCTCTATAATCTGTCCTGCTGAAAAATTGCAGCAAACCATGTGTGAATAATAGAAATTTTTCATTATTTCTGCCTAATTCAATTTTAAGCATTTCCAATTTTAGGGAAGTTCAGGCTCATTATCCATCCTGGAAAGGTAGATTATTGCTGATAAGATAGCATTACAATAGTATGGAATTTTTTAAATGGTATAATACTTCCTATTTCTGGTAAGACAGTTATATTTTATTATCCTTCTATTATTTGCATAACTCTATACAAGAAACTTGAGTTATACCAGGAAACCCAGACATATAATTCACAATTTATGTTATTTTCTTTTTGTTATTGTGGTTGGCAGAATAGTAGCCAGAACCCAAAGATGTCCGCATCTTAATCCTCAGAACCTGTGAATAATTACCTTATATGGCAAGAGGAACTCTTGTGATTAAGTTAAGGACCTGACAATGGGGGGATTATTTTGGTTTATCTGGGCTCAGTCTCTGCGGAGCAGAGAGCCCGATGTGGGGCTCGATCCCAGGACTCTGGGATCATGACCCGAGCCGAAGGCAGAGGCTTTAACCCACTGAGCCACCCAGGCACCCCCAGGCTCAGTCTTTGCATGTGAGTCTTTAAAAGCAGGGAACATTTCTAGGCTGGAGTCAGAGATACAGTTATTGAAGAAAGGTTTTGAAGATGGAGGAAGGGGTGCATGAGTCAAAGAATATGTATGGACTCTACAAACTGGAATTGGTAAGGGAAGGGATTCTCCTTTGGAGCTTCTGGAATGGAACATAGCACTGCCAATATCTTGCTATTAACCCAGTGAGACCTGTGTCAGATTTCTGACCTAAAGAATTATAAAATAATGTTTGTATTGTTTTGAACCTCTAAGTTGGTGGCTATAGCCTCCATAGAAAATTAACACAGTCATCCTCTTGTGTTTACCATAACCATGGATTAGTCATTTTATTAGTTTGATGTGTGGGCAGAAAAAAAAAAAATGCTGGGTCCAGTTACCACTGACTTAGAATTGTATTCTTTTTCATGTAATTAGAAATCTAGAGTTAGTCAGCCCAAGGCAGGTGCTACTTCTTAAGGCTGTCATCCAAACTCAGATTCATTTTAGCTTCTTGTTCTGTCATTCTTTTTTTTCTTTTTAAAGATTTTATTTATTTATTTGACAGACAGAGATCTCAAGTAGGCAGAGAGGCAGGCAGAAAGAGAGGAGGAAGCAGGCTCCCCGCTGAGTAAAGAGCCCGATTCAGGGCTCGATCCCAGGACCCTGGGATCATGACCCAAACCAAAGGCAGAGGCTTAAACCACTGAGCCACCCAGACGCCCCTCTGTCATTCTTAATGGGTGTTTTTCATTCTTAGTGTTGTAGGCTGACTGCTGCTTCTCTAGATATCTCATCCTTATTTCAAATAGGAAGAAGAGAAAGATATGAGTGAGGAGACAGCAAAATGGCATCATATGGTATTGCCTCTACAAGTTCATGTGGCCACTCTAGTTGCAAGGCCCCTTAGAATTTGAAATTCTTAGCTAAGTACATTGCTGCCCTGAGCAAATTTGGGATTCCGTTAGGAAGGAACAGGGGAAGTGGGTTGAAACTTAGTTATTGCCTTTTACTTAAATGGATGCACACTTAAGTAATTAATTAATTAACTTTTATAAATAATAATTTATAAATAAAAATTTTTTATTTATATATTTATATTTAAATATAAAAATAATTTATAAATAAAAATAAATAAACAATATCCTATTTATCCTATGATGTACATCATAGTGGTTCAATGTTTGTGTTACAAAATGATCCCCATTGTAAGTCTAGTTGCCATCTGTCACCCCAAGTGTCATTATAATATTATTGATTATGGTCCCTAGGCTGCACATTGTAAGTCCAAGAATTATTTATTTGAGTTTAAGAGTTTGAGATAAAGAGTTTGTCCTCTTTATCTCCTTTACCTAGTTAGCCTGTGTCCCTACACCTCCCCCCTCTGGTGACCAGCAGTTTGTTTCCTAGATCTGTGAGCCTCTTCTTGCTTTGTTTGTTTGTTTTGATCATGGATACATATTTTAGGAAGTGCTCAGCTACTGCTGGAATCAGAAGGGCATTTCTGTACTGTGAAAAATTACTGCTTGGTAAATTGCGTAAAGGGCTAGAGCACAGCGTTCCTGATTTGGAGACATAAATGATAGGGACTAAAATGTAGAGGAGAATTACTTGGGAAAGGAATCTATGGTTAAGAAGAGGATTTCTTCATCAGACTATTCCTCTCCTCTGGCTGACCTTTATTTTTTCCTTCCATGTATTCTTTCAGGCCTTTCATTGTAGAAATATTCCAGAATTTAAGTTCAGGACTTCTCTTTCTGTCCTTTTAAAAGTTGTCTATGAAACTCTTCTACCGATGTTTTGAATATCTATAGGTTAATGTTCAGTGTGTTGCCAGGAGTTAAACTGGCCACAGCTAATCTAGATTCCCTTCTCTGCTTTTCAAAGCCCTTTGTCAAGTTAAGGAAATATCATTTCACCCCTTCCCTCATTCTGTAAATAAAAGGTCAGCAAATCTAAGCTTGCAGGCCAAACCCAGGCCATCACCTAGATTTGTTACTAAGGTTATATTGGAATGCTTTTGCGCATTGTGGCTTTTGTGCTACACTGGCATATTTCAGTAGTTGAAGTAGAAACCTATATCCTGCAGAGCTGAAAATACATACTATCTGGTGCTACAGAAAACAGTTGCTAATGTCTGCCTTAAATTAATCATCATTATTTTATGTTATGGAGTTTAATTGGGTTGAGGATCTGTTATAAGTAGAGACTGAATCATTCTAATCACTATAAAATGATTTTTTCTTGTCCTCAGAGTTTATTTCCCATTTCCTTATGACACTTCAGCCAGGAACGTTGCATCATTTGATTTTTGTAAAAACAACTGGGGACTTTGATTTCTCTTTTTTTTTTTCAAGATTTTATTTATTTATTTGACAGACAGAGATCACAAGCAGGCAGAGAGGCAGGCAGAGGGGGGCAGGGGAAGCAGGCTCCCTGCTGAGCAGAGAGCCTGATGTGGGGCTCGATCCCAGGACCTTGAGATCATGACCTGAGCTGAAGGCAGAGGCTTAAACCACTCATCCACCCAGGTGCCCCTGATTTCTCCCTTTTAACCAGCATTAATAGATCAACACATGAATACCCAGAATTATTAACCTTAAATATCGACTATGAGAAAGGGTAAAAGCAATCTGAGGCAAAGAAGTAGAGGTTGTTACCAATTAGTTCTGGATAATAGAAACAAAAATCCAGGCAAATATCTTGCCTAATCCTGGGACTGCTAGAACTCCAGATTTCATGGTAAAATAGTCTCCCAGTTAAATTGAAGTCATCATAATAAGATGAAGCATGAAATCATACATGCCAAAAGAACAGGGTGTATAAAGTACTTAGAAGGGACAAAGAGGTCATTTTTCAGATCCAGTTGAGCTGAGATATGAAGGATGAGTAGAATCATACCAGGGAGATATAACAAGGAAAGGCATCTGAAGGTAGGGGCAAGAAAACTTTTAGTACGTATTATATTCGGCACTTAAATGAATGTTATTTTGTTGTTAGTTTGCTAAGACTGCCTTACCAAAGTAGCATAGACTGGGTGACTTAGACAATAGAAATTTATTTCCTCACAATTCTGGAGATGAAGCTGTTGGCAGGGTTAGTTTTTTCTGAAGATGATCTTGTAGATGCCAGTCTTCTCACTGTGTCTTCACATGGTCTTCCCACCAGATAAACCTGTCCTGATTTCCTTTTCTAATAAGTACACCAGTAATATGGATGTAAAGCCTACCCTAAAAACCTCATTTTGTCTTAATTACTTCTTTAAAGTTCTTTTATTTTCAAATACAGTCATATTCTGAGGTACTGGGGATTAGGACTTAAACATAGGAATTTTGGGGTTACACATGCAGCCCATAACATATAGATTCAGAAGTATGTTGATTCAACAATAGGGTAAAGTGATGCACTGGGGAAATGGTGACATACGTGACTGTAAAAGTAACCAAAACCCAATTTGAATAATGTCATACTAAGAAGCTTGAACTTACTTGCAAATAATGAAGAATTGGAGACTAATTTTAAACACTGCAATCTTATGATCAGAATTGCTTTTTTTTTTTAAGATTTTATTTATTTATTTGACAGAGAGAGATCAAAAGTAGGCAGAGAGGCAGGCAGAGAGAGTGAGAGGAAGCAGGCTCCCTGCCGAGCAGCAAGCCCGATGCGGGACTCTATCCCAGGACACTGAGATCATGACCTGGGCGGAAGGCAGCGGCTTAAACCACTGAGCCACCCAGGTGCCCCCAGAATTGCATTTTTTTTTAAAGATTTTATCTATTTATTGAACAGAGAGAGATCACAAGTAGGCAGAGAGAGAGAGAGAGGAGGAGGAAGCAGGCTCCCCACCAAGGAGAGAGCCCGATGCGGGGCTCGATCCCAGGACCCTGGGATCATGACCTGAACCGAAGGCAGAGGCTTTAACCCTCTGAGCCACCCAGGTGCCCCCAGAATTGCATTTTTTAAAAATAATTTATAGGGCACCTGGGTCCTGGGATCTCAGGGTCCTGGGATCAAGCCCCACGTCGGGCTCTCTGCTCAGCGGAGAGTCTGCTTCTCCCTCTCCCTCTGCCTGTTGCTCTGCCTGCTTGTGCTCACTCTCTTTCTCTCAGATAAATAAATAAATAAATAATATTTTTTAAAAAGGTTATGGAGGTCATAATTATTGAAAGAATGATAATCTTATCATTTAGTGATATCTGAGTTAGTACTATTTTAAGTAAATATACCTTTATTTCTGTTCTCACAAAGCAGGTTTTCTACTTTGATTTTGAAACAATAGCAATCTGTTAGGATGTGATGTAATGTAACTTCTATAGCAATAAGGTCATCAATATCTGCAGTACATAGAGTAAGGAATAGCCTAAAGTGGTGGTAGGTTCTTAGGAGGGTGATGGTTTTGTAATTGAAATTTTGCTTCTTATTTTAACAACTCTTAAAGTGATCCTTCTCTCCTGTACTGCCCACTTTCATATTGTCCCCTTCACTTACTATACTGATATCCTTCCTGACTTTAGTACTTTGCACTCTACCACACACAGGAACAAATCCCTGATAATTAACAAAACAACATAGTTTTTTAAAGGCTGACCAATAATAGCCAGGCTGCATAAGAGTAAGTACATCATACAGGATTTCTTTCTATAATATCACTTATAATTTCTTACTGGAGTTGTATTAGAGATTATACATGAAAATCATTTCATAAGCAGTAGAGAACAATACATCAGAAGAGTTAAAAGCACCTGATTCAGTGTCAGACAGACCTGTCTCTAAATCCTCTCTGGGCCATATATTAGCCATTTGGCCTTGGGCAAGTTGCTTTTAACTGCCTAAGCTATAATATTTTAGTCTATAAGACATAATAAGGAAGTACCCAACTGCTACATTTGTTATGATAATTAAACTTCTTAATGGAGGTACAGGGCTAGCATATATTAAACACTCAATAGAAGTCAGCCATTCTTATATATTGGCACCAAATACATTGTCTCGGAGTCACTGATACAAAGGCCTTCTTTGTAATGCTATCTTTAAAATAATTGGTACCTATATGAATGTTAACAGAAATGAAAAATATCAAGCTCTTACCAGGGAACATACTGACATTTTAGTGAATAGATGAACACCACTTGTTATTTTTTATTTACTTCATGTTTTTATTAATTGTTTGCAAATATTCTTGCATCAGGTAGGTAAGAAAGAACCTAGATCAATGGGAGGCGTATGATAATATTTTGTCCTGTTTTATTACAGGTTTTAGTACTAAAACACTTTTAAAAGTAGACTTATGTCCAGTATACCTAAATATTATAATATAAATTTTTACCTTATTCTATTTCATGGGTTATTATTGCCACTGCCTATTTGGAATGTCAGTTTTGCTTAGTAGTTCTGTTCTTTGATTGCAAAAAAAAATCCCCAAAAAACAAAAAACAACAAAAAAACCCCCTCTTTTCGAAGATGAGACCTATAAAGCCTTTTATTTTCATTTCCATTTTCCAGGACAACCCAAGCTTTGTCTAGGCTAGAAAAAGTTTAAAAGAGTCTCATTAATCCACTGTATCCTGTATTATATAAACCAAATTAATCCCAAGAAAAAGAGCACCTCTCTCCAATAATTGTGAAGCTATTGGAGTGTTAATGATCTAGTCCTTGTACACTCACCTCCTTCATTGAGCATTAATTCCATTCTCAGTCTGTGTAATATGCTTTCTACACCCAGGGCAGAAGTAAGGTTGGCAAGGGCTCGGAAGGAGCCTCGTCACTGTATCAGTCAAGAAAGAGCCTCAGATGAATATGGAAACCTGTTATTTCTTGGAATCAAAAAACCTATTGTTGTAAAGAGTTTTCTTATGCATCGCCTGTTCTTGACTCTACTCAAGGAAAGTGTTGCTGTCCTTAATAAAGTAATTGAAAGTTCCTAGACAAAAAGCTGTTTGGCATACTCCAGCCCAGGATCTGTATTGCTGTATTTCAAAGTTCCCACAGAAGGCTGGGGGGCCTAGTGAGTATCCAGTGGGAAAATAAATGAGTACCAGGACCCCTGAGAAATAAATCCTGACTTAATCCTCACAGAGCTAGAAGCACTACAACTGTGTGCCATACTGATAATCTGTCTATGCGGTGGCAACTTTCAGGTCCCCCAGAGTTAGGGAATATGGGAGTACTGTATACCCCAAAGTCGATTTGCACCATAGCCAAGAATTTTTAAGTGGCAAGATACTTCATGTGAGTTCAGAGTATGGGTTTTTTTTAAAAAACCACTTTATTGAAGCGTGAGTTGCACACAAAAAGCATATTTAATGTATGTGACTTGATGAGTTCGGACATAAGCAAACTTACGTGATACCGTCATGACAATCTATGCCACAAACATATCCATCACGTCCAAAGGTTTCTTCCCACCCTCTTTATTAATTGTTATTTTTATTTTTGTGATAGGAGCACTTAACAGAGTTTTCAGTATACCATAAAGTATTAACAGTAGGTACCATCCTGTAAGTAGATCTCTAGGACTTACCCATCTTGTAACTGAAACTTTGTACCCTTTGAGCTTCTTTCCTCTCTAATTTAAATTATTTTGGAATCTCAGCTTCTATTCAATTTCATAATAATTAACTGAGGACACATCAAGAACAGAGATGTATGTTGAGTACTCTCAAGTGACAGTGTTGAAAAGAGCAAGCTGTTGATATCCCTCCTACAAACTAAAAAAGCCACGAGCAATCAATAGAGAAGTACAAAAGTCCATGTAACTACACACAAGCAACTTGTCTACTGTCATCTAGCCCCATAACGAAGCTTTAGCAAATATCTAGTGAGGAGCACTTCCTTCCTTATGACATAGTTACAGATACCTGGCCTCACAGTCTGTGTTATGCTCAACATTGTCTACTTGCTAAAGGACTGACGTAAAATCTAAATTTTGGGGGTCCACAAAGCCTTGTAGTTAACTGAAGACTACTTAAGCATCAAGATTATGAGATGCAGAGCTCCTTCCTCTCTAGTAAAATCAACTGTAAACTATTGCTTGGACATGAAGCTACTTTCCTTGTTTGTTAGGTGACATACTGGCGTCGATAGCATAATGCTGTTAGATGCTTAAAACATTGTTTCCTAAAAATAACTTTGATTTGCAATTAGGCACTTGTTGAAGTATAGCATGAATTAGATGAATTAGAAATGTTGCTGAAGTTACATACTTCACTGGAATAATAGTGTTCTTTATTTGGACAAATGGGAGATGGGGGAGGATTCTCTAGGACATTTGTTAAAGCTCATTTCGTGAATCAACTAAATACATACAAACCTAAAAATTGCTTTCACCATTTATATTTCAAAATTGAAAATTGACCACTGAGAATGAAATTAATGTACTTCTAATAGTTTCTGAGGAAATTCATGTGTAAAATAAAATATACAGTTGATGATAAAACGTTAACTGAGTTGTTAGATTCAGCCTGGAGAAAGGTCCTTGTCACCTAGGATTCTCCTTATTGGTGTCCCTTTCTTTACTGGGGTCTTTGTCACCACCCTAAGAGTTAACCGAATTGTACTTTTGGCAGTCTCTGTTTGGAATTAAATATTTGTGATTAAATAATTAAATATGGGACTATCTGGCAAATGATTCTATTGTACAACCACTTCTGGAAATAATATGAAAGGGATTTCTTAAAAATAAAAAACATTCACAGTGCATTATAATGGTGGAATTATAAACCCTTCATTTGAATTATTAGACAGTTTATATTCCTTCCCCTTCCATATGCTCCAGTTACACCTTATATTTGAACTATGCAGTGGAGCCTCATAGTTAGAATCTCTGGAGTCAGGACAATGCAGACAGTCTTAATTTGGCCACATTCTGTTTTGCCCTAGACATGTTATGCAATGACTGTATGCCTCAGTTTCCTTGTTTGTGTACAGAGTGAGCAGTTATTTCATCTACCTCATAAAACTTTTGAGAAAGATTTAATGTGATAATGAATATGAAGCTCTTTTCACAGTCCTTGACATAGAAAACACAATATATATTTATACGCACACACATACGCATATAATATCTAGAGTTGAGTTGTTTACTTTCTTTGCAGATCAGCTCTTTTTCCTGATACCCTCATTTTGGTGAATTAAGATCCATTTCCTTCTAAATGCTAAAACTCAAAACCTTAAGCATTATCAATTTTTAAATTTGTATTGAGACAGCCTATCTCTTTTTAGCATATATTATTAATTGTTGAATCTAGCAGTACTTTGCTCCACTGTAATCTTTTTTTTTTTTTAATATTTTACTTACTTATTAGAGAGAGGACACACACAGAGGAGCAGCGGGGAGAGGCAGAGGGAAAGGGAGAAGCAGACTCCCCACTGAGCAGGGAGCCTGATGCAGGACTTGATGCTTAAGCTAGATGCTTAGGTCCCAGAATCATGACCTGAGCCGAAACAGATGCTTCACTGACTGAGCCACCCAGGCATCCCTCACCATAATGTCTTTTGAACATCTCCATTTTGTTTCATCTATTCTCACGGTCATGCATGTCTTCTCATCTCGGTTATTCTGATGGCATCTTCACAAAGGAGGCTCCTACCTCCCTTCACTCTAATCTTTTCTGCATAGTATGTCCAGATGAATCTTTCTAAAATTTTATTTTGACAGTGATGAATGTTTGTAATAATAAGCTGAGTATGATTATTATTCATTTAACAAATATTGACTGACCAAATGTTACAATCCAGGAAATGTTCTAATCACTAGGGATATAACAGTAAATAACAGATAAGTCTTTGCCTCCAGGAACCTAAATTTTGCTGAACATACTAGTTCTAAAATAATAATTTAAAAAATAACATAACTTAGTGTAGTTTATAAAATAGTAAACTCCAGGGAATGCTTATCACTAGTAATCATTTGTTATATGCCTAAGCATTTCTAACCATAATATCTAACAGATATTTCATATAGAGTACCTGTAAATTTTAGACACTTGAAAATTAGGTATGATTTACATTTTACAAATGAGATAAGTGAGGTTCAAATAGAATAAGTAACTTGCTTAGCATCATGCAGTTAGTGGGATTCAGATTTATTATAACTCCAAGTCCATCTGATAATAAAGCCAAGCAATTTTTATTATAACATGTGGCCTCTCTTTAATAGCTTAATAAATGGCTAATTTGTTTAATAATAATCAAGATACCGTTAGCCCCCATTCTTTTTTACTAACTTTATAGTTCTCATACTCTACCTTCAAGTCATATAGGGTCATTCACCTTCCAAAAACCACATTCCACTTTCTCCCCTCTATACAGGGTCACTTTGAGTTTCCTAGACCTAACATTCTCCCTCTTTCTTTCTCCCTAGCCCTCCCACGTCTCTCTCTCTCTCCCTCCCTCCCTAATTTTCTCTCCCTCCCTCCCTCCTTCTCTCCTCTACCTTTCTCTCCTAGTATCTAAAATCCAGGAAACCTTCTCAATCCTTTCATCATAACTGAACTATCCCTAACATAGACACCATTGAATCTTGTGCTTTTATACTAACTTTAAGCTATATTTTATTATAGAATTTGAATAAATCTTTAATTCTGTTCAATCAACTAGATTCATTCTTTGATCTTTGCATCACTGTGTATGATAAAAATTATTTTTAAGAATTCTCTGCTTATGTTTCCTTGGCCTTTGGAGACATATCTTGAAAGAAGTTGCTGTGGCTGATATCGAAGAGGTTACTGCCTATGTTCTCCTCTAGGATTCTGATGGATTTCTGTCTCACGCTGAGGTCTTTTATCCATTTTGAGTTTATCTTTGTGTATGGTATAAGAGAATGGTCGAGTTTCATTCTTCTACATATCGCTGTCCAGTTTTCCCAGCACCATATATTGAAGAGACTGTCTTTTTTCCATTGTATATTTTTTCCTGTTTTGTCGAAGATTATTTGACCATAGAGTTGAGGGTCCATATCTGGGCTCTCCACTCTGTTCCACTGGTCAATGTGTCTGTTTTTATGCCAGTACCACACTGTCTTGGTGATCACCGCTTTGTAGTAAAGCTTGAAATCAGGTAACGTGATGCCACCAGTTTTGTTTTTGTTTTTCAACATTTCCTTAGCACTTCGGGGTCTCTTCTGATTCCATACAAATTTTAGGATTATTTGCTCCAGCTCTTTGAAAAATACTGGTGGAATTTTGATCAGAATGGCATTAAAAGTATAGATTGCTCTAGGCAGTATAGACATTTTAACAATGTTTATTCTTCCGATCCAAGAGCATGGAACGGTCTCCCATCTTTTTGTGTCTTCTTCAATTTCTTTCATGAGTGTTCTGTAGTTCCTCGAGTACTGATCCTTTATCTCTTTGGTTAGGTTTATTCCCAGGTGTCTTATGGTTCTTGGTGCTATAGTGAATAGGAATCGATTCTCTAATTTGCCTTTCTGTATTTTCATTGTTAGTGTATGAGAAAGCCACTCATTTCTGTACATTGACTTTGTATCCTGCCACGTTACTGAATTGCTGTATGAGTTCTAGTAGTTTGGGGGTGGAGTCTTTAGGGTTTTCCATATAAAGAATCATGTCATCTGCGAAGAGAGAGAGTTTGACTTCTTCATTGCCAATTTGGATACCTTTTATTTCTCTTTGTTGTCTGATTGCCGTTGCTAGGACTTCTAATATTATGTTGAACAAGAGTGGTGAGAGTGGGCATCCTTGTCGTGTTCCTGATCTCAACGGGAAGGCTGCAAGCTTTTTCCCATTGAGGATGATATTTGCTGTGGGTCTTTCATAGATAGATTTTATGAAGTTCAGGAATGTTCCCTCTATCCCTATACTTTGAAGTGTTTTAATCAGGAACGGATGCTGGATTTTGTCAAATGCTTTTTCTGCATCAATGGAGAGGACCATGTGGTTCTTCTCTCTTCTCTTATTGATTTGTTCCATCACACTGATTGATTTGTGAATGTTGAACCATCCTTGCAACCCAGGATGAATCCCACCTGCTGGATCCTGTTTGCTAGGATCTTGTTGAGAATCTTAGCATCCATATTCATCAGTGATATTGGTCTGAAATTCTCCTTTTTGGTAGGGTCTTTGCCTGGTTTGGGGATCAAGGTAATGCTGGCTTCATAAAAAGAGTCTGGAAGTTTTCCTTCTGCTTCAATTTTTTGAAACAGCTTCAGGAGAATTGGTGTTATTTCTTCTTTGAAAGTTTGGTAGAAAGCGAAAATGAACTTTCAGGACTTCATCAAGATCAAGAGCTTCTGCACAGCAAAGGAAACAGTCAACAAAACAAAAAGACAACCCACGGAATGGGAGAAGATATTTGCAAATGACAGTACAGACAAAAGGTTGATGTCCAGGATCTATAAAGAACTCCTCAAACTCAACACACACAAAACAGATAATCATATCAAAAAATGGGCAGAAGATATGAACAGACACTTCTCCAATGAAGACATACAAATGGCTATCAGACACATGAAAAAAATGTTCATCATCACTAGCCATCAGGGAGATTCAAATTAAAACAACATTGAGATACCACCTTACACCAGTTAGAACGGCCAAAATTAGCAAGACAGGAAACAACGTGTGTTGGAGAGGTTGTGGAAAAGGGGAACCCTCTTACACTGTTGGTGGGAATGCAAGTTGGTGCAGCCACTTTGGAGAACAGTGTGGAGATTCCTCAAGAAATTAAAAATAGAGCTTCCCTATGACTGTGCAATTGCACTACTGGGTATTTACCCCAAAGATACAGATGTAGTGAAAAGAAGAGCCATCTGTACCCCAATGTTTATTGCAGCAATGGCCACAGTCGCCAAACTGTGGAAAGAACCAAGATGCCCTTCAATGGACGAATGGATAAGGAAGATGTGGTACATGTACACGATGGAGTATTATGCCTCCATCAGAAAGGATGAATACTCAACTTTTGTAGCAACATGGATGGGACTGGAAGAGATTATGCTGAGCGAAATAAGTCAAGCAGAGAGAGTCAAGTATCATATGGTTTCACTTATTTGTGGAGCATAACAAAGAACATGGAGAACATGGGGAGATGGAGAGGAGAAGGGACGTGTGGGAAATTGGAAGGGGAGATGAACCATGAGAGTCTATGGACTCTGAAAAACAACCTGAGGGTTTTGAAGGGGTGGGGGGGGTGGGAGGTTGGGGAACCAGGTGGAGGGTAATAGAGAGGGCATGTATTGCATGGAGCACTGGGTGTGGTGCAAAAACAATAAATAAATAAATAAATAAATAAATAAATAAATAAATAAATGAATGAATGAATGAATGAATGAAAGAATTCTCTTCTTAATGATTCCTGGGTGGCTCAGTCAGTTAAGCATCTGCCTTCAACTCAGGTCATGATCCCAGCATCCTGGTATCAGGTCCCGCATCAGGCTCCCTCCTTTTGCCTCCGTTTTCTGTTCCCCCTGCTTGTGCTCACTTGCTCCATCTCGTATTGGTGAAAGCTTTAAAATCTGTAAAGCTTTAATAACAGTTATGGCTAAATAACAGTTGGTAAATACAAAAACACTTGAGTTTGATTGACTTAGAGGAAGAGTGATGAAAAAAATTAGTGATTTTATGGATTGTAAAATGACATGTTAGATATTGGCTTGAATCCAGCTTTTTGCTTTTTTTTCAGTAACCTCTTGTCCAGGGTCCAATTATTACGGGATTTTCAATGGGTTCCTTAATAAAGGCTACTAGTACTTAAGGATTTATGTTTGAAGAGCCCTTTGAGATAATTCTGAAGACACAGGGAAGATTTAAATTTAAAGGACAATAAAATGCACTTGGCTTTTCATAACCTTGCTCAATAGATTGGAATGTTTTAAAATAATGGGAATTTTTAAAGAGCAATTTTTTTCTAATACAGTGAGGCAGGAAAGTCTTAGTTCAGGAACATCAGCTTTACAAAAAATGCCTTGAGGGAGGCCCAGATGTATTATCCAGAGGCCTTTCACCTCTTCCTTCAGCCCTGGTGCCTGTCATAGCACCATCAATCCATTCCCAGCATTTTACTTAGCTATGAACTTCTTAGAGTGACAAGAGAGTGATTGATAATATATACTAAAGTTTCCAGGAAGCTTTTTTACATTAAACTACAGGGTAAGTGAATCAGCCTTTTTCTTTCTCGCAGGGACTCCTTATCTTCAATCTTTCAATTAAAGGTCAAAAAATGAAAGAAGACACTTTGGTTGTCTATTACTGCGTTTTGTTCCCATTGTCAGTGAATCTGTTCTTTACATAGTTGTCTCTCAACCTGTTCAAGATTTATGCTTTTCTCCCCCTGTTTCTGATTAAAGATGTGAGAAATTTTCTCAGGAGTTTTGAAAATCTTCATGAATTACCAACAACAACAATAAAAGATGGAGAATTATATTCACTTTCAAAAAAGAGGGGAAAAAACTGCCTCTCACACAAAGAGTAATGTTTAAAGCCTTCACAAAGGAGGTTAAAGGCAAAAATTTATAAGAGCCAAACTAAAATATCTTTTTAGGAAGTTAAAATCATGCTTTTTAGCATCTTACTCTGTATCTGTATAAGTGAGGAGGATGCTAAGTAATTTTATGCAATTAAAAAAATAATTAACAATTATTAGATGCTTACAATGTACCAGTCTTAACATGAGTTGATGTATTTAATCTTCATGGCAACCCTGTGTGATAGCCTGTTAATGCTTCTGCCCTGCAGGGGAGACCTCTGAATCCTAGTAAATTGCCCAAGGTGAAAGAGCAAGGAAAGGACAAGGCAGAGACTTTATTTTCCTGAGGTGTGATTGCCAACCCATGTTCTTTTTTTTTTTTTTTTTATTAAAGATTTTATTTATTAATTTTGACAGAGAGAGATCACAAGTAGGCAGAGAGGCAGGCAGAGAGAGTGAGAGGGAAGCAGGCTCCCTTCAGTGCAGAGAGCCCGACGTGGGACTCGATCCCAGGACCCTGAGATCATGACCTGAGCTGAAGGCAGCGGCTTAAACCACTGAGCCACCCAGGCGCCCCCAACCCATGTTCTTAACCATTTCGCACCATCATTCTATAACACCAGAAACAAATATGGAAAATTCAGACTCCTAGCATTTAGAATGGGTTTGGAGTCTGGAATGTCTTGGTGAATCCTCAACTCTTAGTTTTCTCTATACATACTGGAGTAAGACATTTCTATGAACACATTATTCTTAGTCCTTGAAAAACAATGAGGGACTATGAAATATATTCCTTAATTCAAAATCAGTTTATGTTTATTGAATATATCTTGACATATTTGGATGTCCAACAAATACTGTTGAACAGTATTCTGTCCATACGGTTCATACTGATGGATGAAACTACAAGTTATTTAACTAAATTTTCTTATTCTGCTTCATTTGTAAGTCACTGTGTTAGGTGCCTCTACATGCATTATCTTACCTAAACCTCTAAATGCTGCTGAGATATATTGTATCCCACCTTGGTCTGAAGATGAAGAGGTTACCAATGTTTAAGAGAATGAAGAGAACTTTTTCTAGGTCAACAGACTGAAAGGGACAGAACTGATATTTGGAATTCTGATAATCTCTGGTGGGCCAAAAAATTTTACCAGTCATACAGGGGTGTAAATCACTTTTAACTTAAAAAAAAATCTCCTTTGCTGAAATATTATTCCCTCATGTTTGGTGTAAAAGAATGGGACAATTGTTTGAGGGCCAACCTTCCAAATGATAAAGCAAAGCTTCTAGCAAAAAATCATTATTAGAATATATTAAAACACTTGTGACTGTAGGATTTGAAACCATCTAGGTATCATTATAATAATATGTTAACAGCATTTCAAATACTTATGTTTCTAGGGACTTTTAACTTCCCAGAATCCTGAGCCCCAACTGTTAACAATTAAAAGTCTTAAGAATGCTTTGTGTAGTACAAATCCTTCTATATCTCAGTCTATTCTCTATATATAATTAAAAATTATTATAATTGCCTTCTGCAAATTGTAAGCAATTGCAGAATTCCTAATTAAAACAAAGATGATTTTTTTAACTTTATTTTTCAGTGTTCCAAGAAAACAAAGATGATTTAAAAAAAAAAAAAGAGAGAGAGAGAGAAATCTAGAACTTAGCAGAGAGAATAGTAGGGTCTGAACTTCTGTACTTCTATTTTCAGAGATTATGCTACATATCATGAGGAATCTAATAAAATGAAATGGACCAAAATGTCTCAACAGAATTTCTCAATGTGTTATTAGGGTCCAAGAGAAATGAATAAATCCCCTAAGAAAGTCCTATTGATGAATCCCACTGACATTATTATGGCTACTATATTCATATTGCTGGGTACTTAGCTCAAATTCTTCTCCATCTGATATATTATTCACAAACTGCAATAATACATAAGTGTATTTGGTGATATATAAGACACAAGCCACATTTTCATTGTGCAAATACTGAGAATCAAACTTTGAATTTGCAGAAGTAACCCTATGATATTACTGGTTCATGTATAACTGTGTAGAATGATACCTGAATAAATTTGTAATCTAATCAATAATTCTGTGGTCAAAATATCAATAGAGAAGGTGAATTAGGCAAGGGAAACCTTTAAATTTCTCAACTTGTCTTCAATCTTATTCAAATTTTGGAACTGGAAACTTTATTGGGTACATCTGCTACTCAGGAAAACTGGATATTTCAGGTGGTTAGAGTTAGAAAGCATCATCCATTAGGGTTTTTTCCCTTTTTTTAAAAATTGATTTTTATTGTTGAAAGAATACTCAACATGAAATCTGTCCTCTAAACAACTTTTTAGTACACTATATCATTGTTGACTGTAGGTACAACGTTCAACAACAGATCTCTAGTGCTTATTAATTTTACTTAACTGAATTTTGATGCATGCTAACTAGGAAGTCCCCATATCCTCTTCTTCCTAGCCCTTGGAAACATTCATTCCCTTCTTTATTTCTATGAATTTGACTATTTTACATTCCTCATATAAGTAGAATCATGCAGCATTTGTCTTTCTATGATTAACTCATTTCAGTTAATGTCCTCAAGTTTTATCTGTATTATGGTATATTTCAGAATTTCCTTTTTGAAGGCTGACTAGTATTCCATTGTATGTTTATAGCACATTTTCTTTATCCACTTCTCAGTTAGTGGGCATTTTTTTCTCTGATTTTGGTGACATATTCATGAAATTGTTGCCAAGACCAATCAAGGATCTTTTACCCTATGTTTTATTCTAGGGCTTTTATAGTTTTAGGTATTATGTCTAAGTCTTCAGTTCAGTTTGAGTTTTATGTTTGGAGTAAGATAAAGGCCCAATTTCATTCTTTTGCATGTGGAGAACCAGTTTTCCCAATACCATTTGTTAAAGAGACTGTCCTTTTCTGATTGTGTATTCTTGGCTCCCTTATGTAGTTGGTTGATGGTTAATAGGTGAATTTATTTCTGGATTTTGGATTCTGTTCATTGGTCTATAAGTCTATCTCTATGCCAGTATTGTACTGCTTTGATTACTGTAGGTTTGTGTTTTATTTTGAAATCAGAACATCCAGTGTCTCCAGCTTTGTTGCTGTCACTGTTGATTTGACTATTCATAGTCTCTTGTTCCTTCTTATAAGTTGTAGAATTGTTGTTTTTCTATTTCTGTAGAAATTGTCATTAGGATTTTGTATTGACTTAGTAGATTGTCTTGGGTGATATGAACATTTTAACAATAGGAAGTCTTTCAGTCCAAAACATGGGATATCCTTCCATTTGTTTGTTTCTTCATTAATTTCTTTTGTCAGTGTAGTTTTTGGTATATACATCTTTCCCTCCCTAATTGTTTATTTTATTATTTTTAGTGCTATTTCAAATAAGATTGATTTCCTAATATCCTTTTGGGTAGTTCATTGTTACTGTATAGAAACACAACTAATTTTTTATATGCTAATTTTGTATACTGCAACTTTAGAGCATTTATTATTTTTAACAACTTTTTTTTTTTGGTGGAGTACTTTGTATTTAAGATCACATAGTCTACAAATAAGACAGTTTTACTTCTTTTGTGCTTATTTGTATGCCTTTTATTTATTTTTCTTGCATAGTTGTTTTGGCTAGGACTTCAGTACTCCTCTGAATACAAGTGATTAAGAATGGTCATCCTTGACTTGAGTCTGATCTTAAAGGAAAAGCTGTCATTTTTGGACCATTGGATATAATGTAAGGAATGAGCTTTTCCATATATGTCTTTATTATGTTGAGTTAATTTCCTTCTATTCCTAGTTTGTTGAGAATTTTTTTCATGAAAGGTTTGAATTTTGTCAAATGCTTTTTCTGAAACTATTGAAATGAGCATGTGGTTTTATCCTTTATTTTGTTAATGGGGTATATAAATGCTCTTACCATTGTTGTATTGCTATCTATTTCTCCCTTAAGTTTTGCCAGTGTTTGCTCATATATATGTGCTCTAACATTGGATGCATATATATTCTTAAGTTTTTCTGGTGGATTGACCCTTTTATTATTATAAAATATTATTCTTTGTCTCATGTGACAGTTTTCTATTTAAAGTCTATTTTGTTTGATATAAGTATAAACATCCCTACTTTCTTTTGGTTACCATTTATGGAAAATACCTTTTCCATCCTTTCACTCTGTTTATGTGTGTCTTTAAATCTAAAGTGAGTTTCTTATAGATAGCATGTAGTTGTGCCTTTTCTTTTTTTTTAAAATACTTTCAATTACTTCCTGTATTTTAATTGGCAAATTTAATGCATTTACATTTAAAATAATTCTTGATAAGGAAGAATTTGCCATTGCACTGTGATAGTTCTTTTCCATTAGTTTTATATTTCCTTTACTTGTGTTTTTCTCTTTTTCTGAATTCTCTTCTGTTTTGTTGAGTTGTTGTTTTTTTGTTTTGTTTTTTGTTTTTTTTTTTTGTATCCACATGCTTTGGTTCCTTCTCTGTTGTTTTATGTTCTGTAATTTTTTTTTTTTATGGTTACCTTGAGACTTATGTAAAAGCAGTCTACATAAGTGGACAACTTAAGCTTAATTGTCCACAAAACTTGTCTCTTCTATGCATTAGACAAAATAGACACCTTTTCTAAACTTCAAAGGTTGGGTTTGTGCAGGCAGAGACTCCCACCAGTCAGTCTAGTTTGAGATTCTGGTGGTCTCTACCAACTTTTTCCTTCCTGAAGGATAAAATGCAGTTGTGGTTTATATCCATTTGTGCTGAGCTGTGGGTAGGGGTATCTTGTCCAAACCACCATCTGTGTTTCTCTCAGTTTGGTTTAAAGCTCTTTGAAGAATATGAAAAGTTGATTTTGAAATCTCTTTATAATCTTGGTACTTAGCACAGGTACTTAGCCCACAGCATAGATCTAAAAAGACCAGTCAGTGAATTTAGGGATATTATGTAATGAATAATGAGTAAGTCCATTTAGCATAGATTGTAGATTGTATTTAATAAAAGCAGGAATTGCCCCTGAGTAACTGATATGAGATATTCCTTAATCTTACCTTATTTTAACTTAGACCAGAACTCCTGTCAGGTATTTCCTAGAATGTGTCATACTACTTTTTAGTGTCAGTGAAAAGGTACACTGCAACTCACTATCTGCAGATTATTTGTAATATGGGATTATTAATATGTACCTTCCAGGAAAAAGTGTCAGGATTATATAGAATTTTGCATGTAAAGCTGATGTGAAAGTTTTAAGGCACCCCACAAACAGTAGTCCTGTTGTTAAAAGAATGAGCTGAGGAAAATGTAGACAACATGAACATATTATGCCTTTAGAGAAAAAAAAAATTTTAAGTGCTTTAACCTATTTCACCTGATGGGATTATTTTATATAAACAAAATATTATTTTTATAAAAATATAGATAATAGAGGATAAATGGCTCAAATGATGAATAGTAGAACATGGGAATTTGAAGAAACGATGTCAGATATATCATATTCTTCTGTGGAAGAGATGTAGGTATATCTAGTTGTAGTCCTATTCTTCATTATTGGGAAATCTATGGGATGTACTCACTAAAGAATCAAGTGATATACTTTTATTTTTAAAAGGGACACTAGGGGCGCCTGGGTGGCTCAGTGGGTTAAGCCGCTGCCTTCGGCTCAGGTCATGATCTCAGGGTCCTGGGATCGAGTCCTGCATCGGGCTCTCTGCTCAGCAGTGAGCCTGCTTCCCTCTCTCTCTCTCTGCCTGCCTCTCTGTCTACTTGTGATCTCTCTCTGTCAAATAAATAAATAAAATCTTTAAAAAAAATAAAAAATAAAAGGGACACTAGCTAGAAATCTTTAACACCTATTTCTTTTTTGTGTGTGTTTCCGTGTTGGCCTACATTTTCAGCCTCCCTTGCAGTTAAGTGTGATCATGTGGTGTTGGTCTGACTACGGAAATGCACACTCTCCCCCCCCCCCCTTATTTGCCAGCTAGATGCAATGACCTCATCTTATGGTTGGACTTTGAAGTTGGTCATAGAAATCGCATCAGTGGGTTTCTGGGTGACTGCATGCAGTCGTGTAATACTTATTTTGTAAAACAAACAAAACAATTACAGTAACATGCTAAGGACTCTTATAGGCTCTACAATAATGAAAACTATTTATTTTTTATTTTTAGCCCACTATTTTCCAAACTTATTGAGCTATAAAGTATTTTGAGGTTGTGGAAAGGGGAAATAATACTTATTAACATCTGGTAGAATATACTTCACAAAATTTTGTCATGTAGAATGGATAGCTCTGAGGCTGTAATCACTATTCAGCAAAACATGCTAGAGGAAGGCTGGCATGTAGAATAGATGGAGGATAGTAACAGTATACCTACCTGCTGCTCTGAGTGCTGCTGAAATGCAAGGACATGTATTTGCATTTAGCTAGGAAAGAAACATGGAAGGTAAAAGGTAAAAAAGAATTTTTTTTCTTTTAATTGTTAGAACTCAAGTTTTCTTATTCAGAATTCTTAAATTTGAAAAGAACTGACACAGATATATATTTTTTTCTTTTATTTAAAAAGTTACAGGCTTTTTCTAATACATAAATTACCATATATTCACAAATTGAAAAGGTACAATTACATTATTTTTAATATATTTATAGAGTTGTGTAACCATCACTACAATCCAGTTTTAGAGCATTCCCGAAGTGTTCCTTTATGCTCATTTTAAAGTCAGTCCCTGGGGCACCTGGGTGGCTCAGTGGGTTAAAGCCTCTGCCTTCGGCTCAGGTCATGATCCCAGGGTCCTAGGATCGAGCTCCGCATCAGGATCTCTGCCTGGTGGGGAGCCTGCTCCTTTCTCTCTCTCTGCCTGCCTCTCTGACTGCTTGTGATCTCTGTCTGTCAAATAAATAAAATATTTAAAAAATAATAATAAAGTCAGTCCCTGTTCCCACCAACAATCTTGGAGAATCATGCATCAGTTTTGCCTTTTATGGAGCTTTAATATAAATGGAATGTTACTATATGTAGATTTCTGAATCTGTCAATCATCTTAAGCTCCATCCACATTGTAGTAGTCTGTTCCATTATATTCATGAATATATGATCTCATTGTATGTATATAACATACTTTGTTGGTTTCATCTGTTAATGGACATTTGAATTGTTTACAGTTTTTTACTCTTAATAATTTTGCTATAAACTTTGTACACAAGTCTTTGTGTGGACATATGTTTGTGCTACTCTTAGATATATGAGAGTAGGATTTCTTAGTCTTAAATCAACAAAATGATTTTCAAAGTAACTTTACCTTTTAAATTCTCGCCCGCAATGCAAGAGTTAGCTTCTCTATATTTTCACCAATAATTATTATTTTCTGTCATTTGATTATGGTTATTTAAATGGGAGCAAAATGATCTTCTGTTGGAGTCTTAATTTGTATTTACCTAAAGACTGGTAATAAGGATGTTTTATATGCATATTATGTCTTCATATATCTTTTTGGTGAATTGTCTATCATATGCTTTGACCTTTTTAAAAATCATGTTGTTGGGGTGCCTGGGTGGCTCAGTGGGTTAAAGCCTCTGCCTTTGGCTCAGGTCATGATTCCAGGGTCCTGGATCCAGCCCTGCATCAGGTTCTCTGCTGAGCAGGGAACCTGCTTCCCCCCTCTCTCTGCCTGCCTCTCTGCCTACTTGTGATCTCTGTCTGTCAAATAAATAAATAAAATCTTTAAAAAAAATTTTTGTTTTCTTATTGAGTTGTAAGAATTCTTTATATAATTTGGATACAATTTCATTTTATATATATTGTGAAAATATTTTCTATATGTCTGTGCTTGCCTATTAATTTAGCTATTGGTATCTTTTGAAGCTTCTTGAATATTAAATTTTGATAGGGCCAATTTGTCAACTTTTGCTTTTATACAATTTGATGTTATATTGATGTTATATTTCAGAATCCTTTCTCTAACCCAAGATCATGATATTTTTCTCTTGCATATTCTTCCAAGAGATTTATAATTTTATCTCATAATTTTGGATTGTTCTTCAGTTTAAGTTAATATTTATATATTGATCTGTGTTGTCTTTTTTCATATTTTTGCATATGGATATGCAATTGCCCAGCATCAGTGTTGAAATACTATTTTCTCTCATTAAATTACTTAGGAACAAAAACAGTTAATCATAAATATAAATGTTTATTTCTGGACTCTGAGTTCCATTCCACTATCTATATACCCATCATTACAGAAGTAACACACTCTTTCAATTACTGGGTAGCAGGTTATGTGAGTCCTTCAAATCTGTCCTTTTTAAAAGTCATTTTAGGGGCGCCTGGGTGGCTCAGTGGGTTAAAACCTCTGCCTTCGGCTCAGGTCATGGTCCCGGGGTCCTGGGATCGAGCCCCACATCGGGCTCTCTGCTTGGCAGGGAGCCTGCTTCCTCCTCTCTCTCTATGCCTGCCTCTCTCCCTACTTGTGATCTATCTGTCAAATAAATAAATAAAATCTTTAAAAAAAAAAAAAAAAAAAAAGTCATTTTAGTTATTTGAGGTCCTTTTTATTTGTAAACAAATTTTTAGTTCCGTCTGTTGCTAAATAAAAGACTGATCTTATTTTGATAGGGATAAGTTGAATGTATAGATTAATTTTGGGAGAATTTCCTTCATAATAATGTTGAAACTATCAATCCAGACATGAAATATCTCCTGATTTATTTTGATATTCTTCAATTTTTATTAGTATTTTGTTTACCATATGCATGCTTTATGTTTTTTCCAAGTATTTTAAAATTCTGTTTTGGATATAATTGCTTTCCTAATTTTATTTTTTAGTTATTCCTTGGTAATAGAAATATAACTGATTTTCTATTTTGTAAACTTTCTGAACTCACTTATTAACTTTATTGTCTGTACGTGTGTGTGTGTGTATTTCCACAAAATGCATCAGTCCATTGTGAATAGTTTTACTACTTCCTTATAATCTGAATGCTTTTATATTTTATTCTAGTTTGTCTTATCGTAATGATTCAAATTAATTATTGAATAAAAGTGGTTAGAGTGGACGTGGCCTTATGTCTATATTATAGGGAGAGCTTTCAGTCTTTCAACATTAAAAAAGAGGTTATTTGTAGATTTTTTTGTAGGTTCTCTTTTTCAGGTTGGGAAATTTCCTTTTTATTTTTTAAATTGTTGAGATATATTATCACAAATTGTAATTAAATTTTTAATTTATTTTATTGAAAAAATAGGGTTAGTGTTTTACACTCCGTATATGATATATTGACTGATATTGGATGTTAAACCAACCTTTCATTTCTGGTATAGCTTTGGATTGGTATCATAGTAGTAGCTTCTTAGAATGAGAAGGAAAGTACTGTCTTTTCTATTTTCTTGGAGTTTGTGAATGACTGTTAACATTTATTCTTTAAGTAAATGCTACATTTTAAAATAGAGGCTCTCTGGGCCTAGTCTTTTGTTTATGGAGAGAATTTTAATTACAAACTCCATTTCTTAACTGGTACAGATTATTCAGAGTCTCCATTTTAACGAGTCATTTTTAGCAATTCTGTCTCTAGAAATTTGTCCATTTCATCAGTTATCTAATTTGTTGGCATAAAGCTGTACACAATATTCTCTAATAATCCTTTTATTTTCTGTAGCTCAAGAACAATGCACCCATCTTTCTTTACTGAGTTTAAAAATTTGTGATTTTTCTCTTTTTTCTCACTCAGTCTAGCTAAAGTTTATCAATTTCATTAATCTTTAAGAATCAGCTTTTGAATTCATTGATTTTCTCTATTTTTTTCTAATTTGATTTTGTTGATTTCTGCTTTAATCTTTATTTTCTTTCTGTTTAATTCGAGTTTAGTTTGCTCTTATGTTAGTTTAAGATGAACCTTAAGTTTTTGTTTAGAGATTTTTTTTCTTTTCCTTTTTTCTTTTCTTTGTTAATATAAGCATTGGAAAACTTGAATTTCCTCTAAGCACTACTCTAGCTGCATCTCATAAATTATAAAGTTTTTGCTTTTGTTTCATTCAAAATATTTTAGTTTCTCTTGTGGTTTCTTCTTTTATCTATGGATTCTTTTTTCACTGAATGATTTTGATTTTATGAATTATGAATTTGATTTAAAAAGTTAAGTTGCTTTTCCAGGAAAATGTTTTTCATTTGGACAATGAAATCTATTTTCTGATCAACCAGCTCATAAAGAAGGAATTCCTGTGCTTTTGTTTGTAATGCACAAATCTAGAGCCTCCAGGTGGCCATGTTAACAGAAATGTTTTGCTTAAGCTACAGTGTGTTTAAATTTTTCAATGTCGACTTATTTATAGGGGCCACATACTCCAAGGGCCATGTCTTATTTTTTCAAACTGCCTGTCATATTACACCAAGTTGGCTTCACCCATTACTGTTGCCTGAATGTTTTCTGTACTCATTTGAGTTTGATACTCCTGACACTGCTCCAGCAGCCTGAAAGAGGGATTGCTCCTGTAACATTACGAAGGGCCATTTCTCTGGGGAGCAGTTTTTCTTTTTTTTTTTTTTTTAGATTTTTATTTATTTATTTGACAGACAAATCACAAGGTCAGAGAGGCAGAGAGAGAGAGGAGAAAGCAGGCTCCCTGCTGAGCAGAGAGCCCAACGCGGGGCTCGATCCCAGGACCCTGAGACCATGACCTGAGCCGAAGGCAGAGGCTTAAACCCACTGAGCCACCCAGGTGCCCCTGGGGAGCAGTTTTGATTCTCAAAAAACATCATCACTTTAACAGCAGTATCCATGTTTCTTATTCTAAAAATTAGCCTTATTTAAGAAGTATAAGGGGATGGGGCAGCTGGGTGACTCAGTGGGTTAAACCTCTACCTTCGGCTCAGGTCATGATCTCAGGGTCCTGGGATCGAGCCCTGCATCAGGCTTTCTGCTCAGCCTGCTCCTCTCTCTCTACCTGTCTTTCTGCCTACTTGTGATTTATCTTTCTGTCAAATAAACAAATAAAATCTTAAAAAAAAAAAGTACAAGGGGTTATAGTTACTCATTTAGAAGGAGAGGAAATGAAAAGATTTCTTATGGTTCATAGATAGGGCTTCGTGGATCCTTTTTTTCTGCATTGTAGTATCTCTACTCAGTTACTTCAAAATACAGATTCTGAATTCTTCCAAAGAAAATTTTCACTCCTGTTTATCTGTAGAAGATGTGTTAGACTAGCAGTCAATACTGCAAAGCCTGCATTAGACTCTAACTCTAATCAAGTTGATTTACAATAGTAAGAAAAATGTAATTTTCCACTACTAAAATACTACAATATTAGGAAAATATTGGAAATTATAAAACAGCAAATGGAGGAAAATTTGATGACTGAAAGTAAGTAATAGTGACTTTTTTTGGTTTTATTGAGGTCTTATTTTTACACAGTAAAATTCACCCTTCTCAGATGTAGTCTTTTGTGAATTTTGACAAGTTTATAAATCATAGAACTGTCACTACAGAGTAATCTAATCACTCTAAAATTCCCCTGAATCCTTTCATGTTCATTTCTGTCCTATACCCTGGGCCGTGTCAACTACTGAGCTGATTATTATTCCTAAAATTTTCCTTTTTCCAGAATGCCATAGAAACAGAACCGTACACTATGGACTCTTTTTAGGTTTGGCTTATTTTATTGAGCAGAATGCTTTTGAAAGGAATATAGTTTATTCTTTTTATTGCTGAGTAGATTTCCATTGTATGGATATGGTTTGTTTTACATTTCTGGCATTCAGGAATAAAGTTTCTTAGAACTTATATGTAACTTTTTGTATGGAGATACACCTTTGTTTCAAAGTGTCTATAGCTTTTTGCATTCCCAAGAGCAATATATTAGCATGGCAGTTGCCCTGCACCCTTTTGTATAATTGCTTTTTTTTCTCTTAATTTGAACCCTTCTAATAGATATTTAGTGGTATCTTACAGTGGTTTTAATTTTTGTTTTCTTAATGACTAACAGTGTTGACAGCATGTTTTTATGTGCTCCTTTGTCGTCTTATATACGTATGTATCTTTGGTGAAATGTCTGTGACAATCTTATGCCCATTTTTTATTGTTTTTTTAATATTGATTTTTGAGAGTTCTGTGTATATTATCATTTTGTAATATTTTCTTCCACTCTGTGACTTGTCTTTTCATTTTCTAAACAATATCTTTCCGAGAACAAATTTTTAAATCTTGAAGAAATCTAATTTAATAATCTTTTATATGAAGGTTTGTTTTCTTTGCATTATATCTAAGAAATTGTTGACTAACCCTAGGTCATAGCATTTTTCTCCTGGGTTCTTCCATATGTTTTATGGTTTCAGGTTTTATATTTAAGTCTATGATACATTTTGAGTTAATTTTTTATATGGTGTGAGGTCAGGGTTTCTTTATTATTTAATTTTGGGCTTGTAGATGTCCAGTTGATTTGGCACCATTGTGTGAAGACTCTCCTCACTCCTTTGAATTATCTTGAATTATCTTTATTAGATAATGTCTAAATATTATATATCAGATATATCAGATATAAAAATATCTGAATTTATCTTTATTATCTTGAATTATCTTAAGTTATCCTTATGTAAAATAATTGACCATACATCTTTGGGCCTCTTTCTGGACTGTCTGTTTCGTTCCAACTATTAACATTTTGAAGTACAAATAGAGGTACATATGGTTTACAGAACTGAGATCATATCACATTTTTGTTTTTTAATCTGTTTCTATTATTATGAAAGTCTTTCACTCAAGTAATATTTGGAAACATGATCCTTTAACATTAAATATAATTTCGTGTAAGACTTCCATGTTACAGGTGAAATAAAATATCAGATTGAGATATTAAGACGGTAGACTAATTTTTAATTTAAGTATACTTTTTTTATTTCAAGTAAGACTAAACAAGAGTTAAATGTTCCTAAAAAGCATTTAGAAATGATGTTAAAGTGTAGCATTAGTAAAACACACATGCAAAATAGAGCCATTTAGAATTTAAGATTGCCCCAGACAGGTCTGGTAGAAATATCTACATTCACACCTGAAAAAACAACCACATTTAAGATTTGTCACAAGACATCTAGAGTCTTACTTGGTTATGGAAAAAAAAAAAAAAGAAAAGAAAAAACACCTCATTAGCAACAGCTGCAACAATGAGCACCAGAGCAAGCAATGCATTTTCAGCCTGTCTTCAGTAATAAGAGTACAAGCCACATTGTGTGGGCTGCTTGTCAACTTCTAGGAACATTCCTGCCAGCTAGAAAGAGAGGCTGTAGCTGTCCAGCCTGTCACTTTGCCCACAGTAGAGAAAGGATATTATAGCAAAGGCTGGGCTATAAAGGAAAACCGCTTAGATTTTTTAGAATATCAGAAAGCATCTCAAGCTTGCTTGATTTCCTTGTTCAGAATTGTCACAGTCTCCCTCTCTGTGTATACTTCTACTGCAAGTGGCATTTTTACTGAACAAAAAAAATCAAACAGAAACACCGATGTGGAGTGACTCCCTGTCCTAAAAGCACATCTCCAGTTCACTTTGATCACAGGCTTTCTGCATTAGTATTCTGTGCAGGAGTAAAACAAAAGCTATTCATGGTGCAGAAGAGAAAACTTCCCCAAGGTTTTAATGAATTACTTTGTTTGTTCAACAGTTGTCAGGTGTTTCAAATCGTTCTATTGATAGTACAGTACTATGTGTGTTTTATGAATGACAGTTAAACCTGAATACAGAAGAAAATCTGTCCTTATATAATATACTACTATACATTTTGGAACCTGTAAATTATAGTTAAAATGAACTCAGTGCAACTTGATTTAAAATCACTTGCCTTGATTCTCTAATTCTTAGAAATTCTTCCCTAAAGCTTCACATTAGTTAAGAAGTTGAATGCAGCTGTAGAATGAATGGTAAAGACACTTAACAAAGAGAACTAAGTTCACCGTAGGCCGAAATAGAACTATATCCATTCAATTACTGTTTTCTTTATTTTAACTCAAAAAAGCTTGGGTAATTACCAAGGCTGATTTAGGCACAGCTATGTTGAGGGAATCACTGAGAACCCAAAGGGAAATAAAGGCAACTAAAGAATGGCATTTGAAATGTGGCTGAATAACTCTTAAATCAAATTGTGGAAACTTGCAAACCAAGGTCTCACTATAAGGAATCAAGGACATCCATGCAATATACTTAAAATTTTATATCTTCCTGAAAATTCAGTTTGGTAATTGCACTAGAAATATGTTTATGGAATGGGGATTGTTTGAGATTTAGTTATTTGTGTTTCCTTCATAGTAAAAGGAAAACTTAAGTAATACAGATCAGAACTTCTAGTTTTCACTTGGGAATGTACAGAGCTACAGAAAGTGTCACTCCCAAATATGGAAAAGGAAAAAGCTAGATAAACTGCAATGTCACAATAGTTCTTGAACCTAAAATGGAATACCAACTATAAAAAAATTGTTTGATGGTATTACAGATAACTAACGTAACTAACGTAACACTGAAAGGGAAGAGCAGAATTAACATAATTAACTTAGGAAGATGATATTCTGACTGCATACCCTGAGGCTCAAAACAATAAGAAATATGTAAAATACTGTATTCCAGTTAACAAATATATTTCTCTTTTTGGGAAGAAACAGGATATTTGCGTAGTATCATAGGTATTTTTCCCAAGATATTTATTAAATATAAAGGGGGATTTTGCATTGGAAAAATGTGGCACACTACTCCAGTATTTCTTGCTACCTCATTTTCAGGTCTGCCTAGTGTGCCATTATATGGCAGTGCATTAATTTATTTAGCAATACTTTATTAAAATGTACTTACTTTGAGTTTGTATAAATACAAAGAGTGCAGTGAAATCAATCTTGTACTTATATCTTTGCACAGTTGTGTGAGTCTATCCTATGCATTCAACAGTAGAATTGATATATGTCAAAAGGTATGTTCATTAAAAAGTGTATATTCTCATATGTACTTTGTGCTATTTCTCTAGTCTCAGTTCTCTATGTACATACAGATAGATGGTACATAAAATGCCTTTCAAAATGATTATACAAATAACAGACTCTTTTAGGATGCATGAGAGTTCTTGTATACTAATATTTCTTAACATTTATCTATTTCCCTGGTGAAAAGAACTATCAGAAGTATTCAAATTTGTATTTCTTTAATTATATGTCAGTTGACTGTTGTAATTCATTTCCTAGGCAATGTTGTTTATTTCCTCTGGCCACTTTTCGTGTCTAAGTTTTGTTTATTTCAAAAAAGATTTTTTGTTAACAAAAAATAGACTCTTGTCACATATATGATTTATATATATATATGTACATATATACACACACATATATATTTAAAATATATGTATATAGTATAGATTTTAAATCAGATTTGCATTCACATTTTACTTTGTTAATGAGACTGAGGTTGTGTTGTGCACAAATTTAACATTTTTTCATAATTTATTAGTTGTTTCCATTTTGTTTCTTGGATATATGTCTTTCATAGAATGAGCTTATCTAACATGATTGAAGATCATAAAAATATTCATCTGTGTTTTTTTAAGCAATGTTACAGTTTTTATTTTTCTTTAATTAAAATCTATTTTCTACCTAGAATCTATTTGAGTATGAGGAGTGAGATATGAAGAGAAAGGACTGGATTACAGAGAAACTGGACATATTTTAAAAGTAGAACCCATAGGATTATTGATGGAAAGGATGTATGGTGTGAGAAAAAGAGAAGCATAAATTATGAGTATGAAGCTTGTTTACTTGAGAAAATGGAAACAGTGGTTTTCATTAGTTGTGATGAAAACCCACTAATGAGAGGACATGGGCTAGGGCTGGGATTGGAATGGAAAGATTTCTGGGCCAACTGTGTCAAAACTTGCTGATACAAGTAAAATGAAGGTTGAGGATTAAATAGTCTTGAGAGTACCTGTTCCTTGAAGTTTAATGTCATAGAAACTGACTCAAGTTTAGGGTTTAACCCTTTAGAAACTTTATTACTTTCTTTTATTCTCAAGTATATATCCAGGTTTTATATTGCTTCTTTTTTTTTCCATTTTATTTATTTTTTTCAGCGTAACAGTATTCATTGTTTTTGCACAACACCCAGTGCTCCATGCAAAACGTGCCCTCCCTATTACCCACCACCTGTTCCCCCAACCTCCCACCCCTGACCCTTCAAAACCCTCAGGTTGTTTTTCAGAGTCCATAGTCTCTTATGGTTCGCCTCCCCTCCCCAATGTCCATATATTGCTTCTTGATATATCTTTGCTAATTTATATTCTTCAAGAAAAATGGTTCATTTCAACTCAGTGTTCAAATCTGTATGCATTTAATTGTACAAACTATATCTCTTGACAAAAATTGACAAACTATTTGTCAAACCATTTGTACAAACTATTTATATATATCTCTTTTTAAAAAGATTTTATTTATTTGACAGACAGAGATCACAAGTAGACTGAGAGGCAGGCAGAGAGAGAGGGAGGAGGAAGCAGGCTCCCTGCTGAGCAGAGAGCCCAATGCAGGGCTCGATCCCAGGACCAGGACCAGGACCATGACCTGAGCTGAAGGCAGAGGCTTTAACCCACTGAGCCACCCAGGCGCCCCTAGACTTAAACTCTTAACTATCTGTATACTTGTCTTCAGTGTTTCCTGTAGTTCATTCATACCAACAATAACTTTTCTGTTTCTGAGTTCATAATTTTTATTCATCTGTTAGCTCTATAGATTACAGCTTCTAATTTTTTTTTTCCTTTTAAAACTGAGCTCATGGGTGATAGGGAACTTCCTATCACATTACATCTTAATGTTTATCTCAATTGTGGAAAACATATAGGTGGAAATAAAGTTTGTGTGACGGAACTTTTTCTTTAAAATATTGTAAATATTGGACTTTGGGGAAGATGACAGAACAGAAGGACCCTAAGCTTACTTTGTACACAGATACACCTGGATAAGAGACACATCAGTGTAAATAATCCAGAAAATGATCCGAAGAATGGCATAAAAAGCTCTTCACGGCTAAATGTAGAGAAGAGGCCACATTGAATAGGACAGGAAGGGTAGGTACACAGTGGGGAGCTAAAGGGGCCCACAGGAGTGTTTGTGATAGGGAGGGAGCCACAGGCTCAGAGAGGGGATAGAACAAACTCTTATTCCAGGAAGTCCACCCTTAACATAACATACATAACAGGCTCCCTGCTGAACAGAGAGCTTGATGCAGGGCTCTATCCCAGGACCCTGAGATCATGACCTGAGCAGAAGACAGAGGCTTTAACCCACTGAGCCACCCAGGCACCCCCTACAGGAGGTTTCTAAAGTAGCTCTAGGTCCTCTCCCTTAACAGAACTGCTCAAACTTTGTGAACACTGCACACCCCGCCCCCACATTTTCCTGTAGACCTGCCCTCTCTAATATGCTCATGGCTGGACCCCATCCAAAGCAGTACCACAAGTTTGACAGTGTCAAGCAGTCACAACAGGGGCCTGCAACACTACAAAGTGACTTACACACTGGGAAGAGGAGATGATAACCTCATAAACAAGTCCAACTGTGGCCCCACAAATGGGCTGGGAGTAGATAATCTTGTCCGACTCCAGAACTGGCAACCAAAAAAAGCTTCTAAGAGGACAAAACTGGAAAAGTGCCCCATAATTGCATGTTAATGCATCTCTGACAGATGCTGCGTATGACTCAAGACAAGGGAGCCCTACACTGGGACCAAACCCTGCCCATAACAAGCAAAGAGAGCCATTACAGACGACTGGGTAGAAGGCAAAAGCAACTCATTCACAACAACAGGATGTATACAATGCACATAACAGGCAATGCTGAAGTACCAGGTCCTGATGCATTAGTGGACATTGCTCTACAGGGCCTCTTCTTCATAATGCCACTACTTTCAAGAGAAGGAGATGTATCTGACTTCTGTAACACATAAAAACAGACATTGAGAGTTAGACAAAATGAGACAAAGAAATATATACCAAATGAAAAACAGGACAAAGTCCCAGCAGAGAATTTGAAGTAATAGTCATAAAGATACTCATGGGACTTGAGAAAAGTGGAAGACCTCAGTGAGACCTTTAACAAATAGAAAACATATAAAAGAACCACAGATGAAGAACTTAATAAATGAAATTAAAAAAATAGAATAGATGGAATGAACAACCTACAGGAGGCAGAAGAATGGATGAGTGAACTGGAGGACAGAGTAACAGAAGTAGTCAAAGTGAACTGGTGAAAGAAAAAATACAAAATAAAATTAGACTTAGGAAATTCATCAATATCAATATAAAATCAAACTGAACATTCACATTATAGGGATCTCAGAAAGAGAAGAGAGAGAAAAGCGGGGAAATGTATTTGAAGAAGTAATAGCCAAAAAACTTTCTGAATCTGGGGAAGGTAACAGAAATCCAGATCCAGAGGGTACAGAGAATCCTCAACAGAATCAACATGATGGAGGTCAACATCAAGACACACAGTAATTAAAATGGCAAGAAGTACTGCTAAAGAGAGAATTTTAAATGCAACAAGAACAAAGAAAACAGCCACAAGGGAACTTCATATGACTATCTGCTGATTTTTCAGCAGAAACTCTGAAGGCCAGAAGAGAAGAGTATGATATATTCAAAATGCTGAAAGAAAGAAACCTGCAATGAAGAATACTTACCCAACAAGGCTATCATTCAGAATAGAAGGAGAGATAGTTTCTCAGACAAATGAAAGTTGAAGGAATTCATGACAACTAAACCAACCCTACAACAAATGTTAAAAGGGACACTTTGAGTGCAAAGGAAAGATCATAAATACAAATAAGAATAGTAGGAAGCAAAAAGCCATAAAATAAAGTGTACCTATAAAGATCAGTGAAGGGATTGACAAAATAAAAGGAATGTAAATTATGACACCATTTACCTGAAATGGTGGGAGGAGAGAGCAGTGAAGAATGGATTCAACCTTAAGTGATCATCAACTTAATGTAGACCTCTACCGGCATAAGATGTTATACACAAACCAAAAACAAACAAACAAAAAACCAAAAACAAAAACCGATGTTATACACAAACCTAATGTTAACCACCAATAAAAACTGGTATTAGAAATGCAGCAAATAAAGAGAAAGGAATCCAGGTATTTAACTAAGAAAGTCAGAAAATTTTGAGAGAAAAGATCAAGAGAAATTGAAGAGGGAGAGAACTACAAAAATAGCTATAAAACAAATAACAAAATGGCAGTAAGTACATATCTGTCACTAATTACCTTGAATGTAAATGGACTAAATGCTCCAGTCAATACAGTGGGGTGACTGAATGGATAAAAAAGCAAGACCCATCTATATGCTGCTTATAAGAGACTTATTTCAGACCTAAAGACACATGCAGATTTAAAAATAAAGGGATGAAAAAACAGTTAACATGCAAATTGGAGAGAAAGCTGGGGTAGCAATACTTACATCTGACAAAATAGACTTTAAAACAGAAAAAACTTGTAATGAGAGACAAAGAGAAACACTACATAATCGAACAAACAAAAAGGTATAAGAATTATAAATATTTATGCACCAAAATTAGAGCACCCAAATACATAAAGCAGCTAATAACAAACTTAAAGGAATTAGTTGATAGTAATACAATAACAGTATGCAATACAGTTGTATTATATACAACTAACAGTAGAACCCACAAACATTATTGAACAGATGATCCAAGAGAAAATCAACAAGGAAACAGTACTTTTGAATGACATATTGGACCAGATGGATCTGTGAGGTACATTCAGGACATTTCATCCTAAAACAGCAGAATACACATAGAAGAATTCAGTAAGGTTGTAGTAAACAAAATCATTGTACAGAAATCTGTTGCAATTTATACACTAATAATTAAGTAGCAAAAAGAGAAATTAAGAAAATGATCCCATTTATAATTATACCACAAATAATAAGATATCTAGGAGGAGGTCAAATTCCTGTACTTTGAAAAATATTAAAGACTGATGAAAGAAATTGAAGATAGCATAGACAAGTGAAATGATATTCCATTCTCATGGATTGGAAAAAACAAATATTTTTATGCTGATTAAAGCAATGTACCAAAAGCAATGTACAGATTTAATCCAATCTCTGTCAGAGTACTGACAGCATTTTTCACAGAACTAGAACAAATAATCCTAAATTTTGTACCAAACTGTGAAGATCCTGAATACCAAAGTGATCTTGAAAGAACAAAACTGGAGGTAACAGAATCTAGATTTCAAGATATATAGCTGTATATAGCTATATAGCTGTAGTACTGGCAAAAATAGACACGTAGAGCAGTGGAACAGAATAAAGAGCCCAGAAATAAATCTCAATTTTGATAAATTAATCATCTACAAAAAAGACAAGAATATGCAATGGGGAAAGGACAATGTTGGGGCACCTTGGTAGCTCATTTGCTTACATGACTGACTCTTGCTTTTGGCTCAGGTCATGATCTCTGGGACCTAAGCCCATGTTGGGCTCCATGCCCAGTGGGGAGTCTGCTTGAGATTCTCTCCCTTTCCCTCTTCCCCCATGATCTCTCTCTCTCTCTCGCATACACAAATACATTAATTAATGTTTTAAAAAAGAAAAAAACAGTGTCTTCAGCAAATATGTTGGGAAAATGGGACAGCCACTTGGAAAAGAATGAAACTGGATGAGTTTCTTACACCATACACATTAATCTCAAAATTGATTAAAGACATAAATGTGATACCTGAAATCAGACAAATCCTAGAAGAGACTGCAGGCAGTAATTTCTCTGACATCAGCCATAGCAACATTTTTCTAGATATTTCTCCTGAAGCAAGAGAAATAAATGGAAAAAAAAAAAACTATCAGGACTACATTGAAATAAAAAGCTTCTGCACAGCAAAGGAAATAATCAAAGAAACTAAAAGGCAACCTACTGAATGGGAGAAGATCTTTGCAAATGACATATCCATTAAAGGGTTGGTTCCAGAATATATAAAGTACTTACACAACTCAATACCAAAATAACATAATTAATCCAGTTTAAAAAAGGACAGGAAACATAACCATACATTTTTCCAAAGAAGAGATACAGATGATGTGCAGACACATGAAAAGATGCTCAGTATCTCTCATCATTAGGGAAGTGAAAATCAAAACCACAATGAGAATGACTAAAATCAAAAACACAAGAAACAAGTCTTGAAGAGGCTGTGGAGAAAAAGGAATCTTTGTGCACTGTTGGTGGGAATGTAAACTGGTATGGCCACTGTGGAAAACAGTATGGAAATTCCTCAAAAAGTAAACAATAAAACTACCCTATGATCCAGCAATTGCTCTACTGGGCATTTACCCAAAGAATACAAAAACAGTAAATCAATTTACTTATAAATTTATTTACATACTTATTTCTTAATAAGTATTTATTTATTAAGTAAGTATTTATTAATAAGTATTACATACTATTTATTAAATATTTATTTACAATAGCCAAGTTATACAAGTAGCCCAAGTGTCTTTCCATAGGTAAATGGATAAAGAAGTGGTTTAATACCTGGAAATCAATTACTGTGATACACCATATTAATAAAAGAAAGGACTATATAATCCTCTCAAAGATGCAGAAAAACATGTGAGAAATTACAGCAAGCTTTCTTGATTAAAACCCTCAAGAAAGTAGGGATAGAAGAAACATACCTCAACATCATAAAGGCCGTATATGAAAGACCTACAACTAATATCATCCTCAGTGGGGATGAACAGAGAACTTTTCCCATAAGATCAGGAACATGACAGAGATGTACACTCTCATCATTGTTGTTTAACATAGTACTGGAAATCCTATACTCAGGAATCAGAAAACAAAAAGAAATAAAAGCATCTAAATTAGCAAGGAAGAATTCAAACTTTCCCTCGTTGCAGAGTGAAAGACATGATACTTTATGTAGAAAGCCCAAAGACTCCACCAACTAATTGCCAGAGCTGAGACATGAATTCAGGAAAGTTTCAGGATATAAAGAAAATATACACAAATCTGTTGCACTTCTATACTCCAACAATGAAGTAGCAGAAAGAGAAAGCAAGATCTGATCCTGTTTACAATTGAGCCAAAACCCATAAGATATCTAGGAATAAACCTAACCAAAGACGTAAAACACCTGTGCTCTGAAAAGTATATGACAATGACAAAAGAAATTGAGTTGACAGAAAGAAAGGGAAAAATATTCCATACTCGTGGATTGGAAGAATATTGTTAAAATGTCTATAGTACCCAGAGCAGTATACACATTCAATGTAATTCCAATCAAAATAACACTAGCATTTTTCACAGAACTAGAACAAACAGTCCTCAAATTTGTATGGAACCAGAAAAGACCCTGAATAGCCAACGGGAGATTGAAAAAGAAACGCAAAGAGGGAGCATCACAATCCCAGACACCAAACTGTATTATAAGGCTGTAATCATCAAGACAGTATGGTACTGGCACAAAAACAGACACATAGATCAATGGAACAGAATAGATAACCCAGAAATGGATCCTTAACTCTATGGTCAAGTAATCGTCAACAAAACAGCAAAGAATATCCAATGGGGGGAAAAAAAAAAGCCTTTTCAACAAATGGTGTTGGGAAAACTGGACAGTAACATGCAGAAGAATGAAACTGGACCACTTTCTTACAGCACACACAAAAATAAATTCAAAGTGGATGGAAGACCTCAATGTGAGATGGGAATCCATCAAAATCCTAGAGGAGATAACAGGCAGGGACCTTTTTGACCTTGGCTACAGCAGCTTCTTACTACACACATCTTTGGAGGCAAGGGGAAAATAAAGCAAAAATAAACTATCAGGACTTCATCAAGATAAGAAGTTTCTGTATAGTAAAGGAAATAAGCAACAAAACTAAAAGGCAGCCTGGGGCGCCTGGGTGGCTCAGTGGGTTAAAGCCTCTGCCTTTGGCTCAGGTCATGATCCCAGAGTCCTGGGATCGAGCCCCGCATCCGGCTCTCTGCTCGGCAGGGAGCCTGCTTCCTCCTCTCTCTGCCTGCCTCTCTGCCTACTTGTGATATCTGTCTGTCCAATAAATAAATAAAATCTTCAAAAAAAATAAAACTGTTAAAAAAAGCTAAACTAAAAGGCAACCTGCTGAATGTGAGAAGGTATTTACAAATGACATTTTGGATTAAGGGCTTGTATCGAGAATCTATAATGAACTCATCAGAATCAACACTGAAAAAATAAATAATACAGTTAAGCAATGGGCAGAAGACATGAAAGGACATTTCTCCAAAGAAGACATATAAATGTCTAAAAGATGTATGAAAAAATGTTTAACATTACTCACAATCAGGGAAATACAAACCAAAACAACAGTGAGATATACCTTACACCTGTCAGAATGGCTAAAATTAACAACTCAGGAAACAACAGATGTTGAGGTTGTGGAGAAAGGGGAACCCTCTTAACTGTTGGTGGGAATGCAGACTAGGTCAGCCACTCCTGAAAACAGTACAGAGGATCCTCAAAAAAGTTGAAAATAGAGCTACCCTATGACTCAGAAATTGCACCTAGTAGCTATTTAACCAAAGTTTACAAAAAATAGTGATTTGAGGGGGGCACATGCAGCCCAGTGTTTATAACAGCATTATCAACAATAGCCAAATTATGAAAAGAGCCCATATATCCACTGACTGATGAATGGATAAAGTAGAGATGGTATACACACACACACACACACACACACACACACATATACATATATACACACATATACATACATACAGTGGAATATTACTCAAACATCAGGAAAAATGAAATCTTGCCATTTGCAATAACATGGATTGAACTAGAATATATTATGCCATTTGAAGTAAGTTAAGAGAAAGACAAATATCATATGATTTCACTCTTGTGTGGAATTTAAGAAGGAAAACAGATGAACATAGGGGAAGGAATGGAAAAATAAATTAAAGGAAAAATAGGGAGACAAACCATAAGAGAGAGACTCTTAACTATAGAGAAGACACTGAGGGTAGGTGAGGTGCTAAAAGGGTGATGGGCATGAAGGAGGGCACTTATTGGGAAGAGCTCTGAGTGGTACATGTAAGTGATGAATCACTAAATTCTACTCCTGAAACCAATATTACAGTGTATGTTAACTAACTTGAATTTACATAAAAAGAACCCAAAAAACCTAAACATTAAAAAAATGAAAATGAATTAAAGAAGTGACATATATCCACACACATACACACAATGGAATATTATTCAGCCATGTAAAGAATTAAATCTTGCTATTTGCAATGAAATGGATGCATCTAGAGAGACTATTGCTAAAGTAAGTAGGTCAGCCACAGAAAGAGAGAAACCATAGGACTTCAGTCATATGTGGAATTTAAAATATAAAACAAAAGAATCAAAAAAAAAAAAGACAAACTAGGAAACACTTTTAATTATAGAAAACAAATTGATGGTTACCAGAGAGGAGGTGGCTGAGAGAACGGGTGAAATGGGTAGAGAGGATTAAGGAGTATACTTACTATAATGCTCACTGAATAATGTATAGAATTGTTGAATCACTATATAGTACACCTGAAACTAAAATAACACTGTATGTTAACTACCCTGGAATTAAAATTTTAATAAAATTTTAAAAATAATTAAAAAAATAAACATCACTTTCTTCAGAGTGGCCTTCTCTGACTCCCCTGGCTAAATCAGCAGCATTCACTGTCTATACGTTACTCTATTTTATCTTTGTCACTACCATTATTGATACCTGCCATTAACTTATCTACTTATTAGCTCACAAGATTCTTAAGATCAGAGACTTTGCTTACCTCAAATGTCAAGTGCACTGCCAGGCCCCAGGAGGATCTTATGTTTGGCAAATTGACTGCTGTGTGCTCCCAGAGGTTTTTCAAAAGCAAGTTGTTACATGAATTTCATGTTCACATTCTGATAGTGGTGTTTAATACATATCTCAATACCCTTACGATTTTCAGCTTTAAGAACACAAAAGAGCGACTTACATCCTTTATGCACTTCCAAGACTTTTGGAGAATTCTAGTAGAAATACATTTCACAATTAAGTGCCTAAAAAGTCTCTTTGTTGTTGTTGTTACAGATTTTATTTATTTATTTAAGAGAGAGAAAGAGAGAGCACAAGCTGGAGAAGGGGTAGAGGGTGAGGGAGTAGTCGACTCCGCACTGAGCAATGAGTCAGATGCAGGTCTTGGATCCTGGCCCTGGGATCAAGACCTGAGCTGAAGCAGATGCTTAGCTGACTGAGCCACCCAGGCACTCACCTAAAATGTCTTTAACTTTTAGCTTATTATCCTCTAACCTACTAAATGGTCATGGTATTATTATCAGCTTCAGAAAAAAAATTTTATAAAGCAGACGTGATAAGCAAAAGTCCAAGTACTGGACGATTAAATTAAAAATATTTTAAGTGATATGCTGTTGTTTTGTGGTACCAAATGTTATTATGAGACAATAAGGAATAAGCCTAATGTTTCCCTTGTGGAGATGGTATACTGATTTTATTTCAGTTTCCTTCAGACTCTTTCTTCAGACTTTAATTCAGTAAAGTCATCAAATATGATTGGATTAATATATTCTGAATCATTTGTTTACTCTTTGTCCTGACCTTACTATTCAGTTTTAAATTTATTTTTGTTAACATACGGGAATTTATTTCTGCATCTATCAACTTCAGGAATAAAGTACTCATTCCTCCAACTATTGGGAGTTGCTCTCATCTGAAGAGGGAAGCCCAATCTCTGAAAACATTCAGTAATTGAAAATGTCAGCTCATCAAAGCTTGATCCCTTGTACCAGTTTGGGACAATTCTGCAGGGTCATTCCAGCTCCCAGGCTCCCTGGAGATCAGCTCATGCCTTTGTGTTGATGGTGAAACATTCTAATTTCTTTCTTTACCCAACACTGCTTTCTTCGCTTTTCAGTAGGTGTTTATTCCTAAAGTATTTAATAATAAAATCCAATCTGCTACATCTTGCATCCTAGGGACGTATCTATCCTCAAATTTTATCACATGGAAATGGTCAGAAATCACCTGGCTGAAGTTGAGGTGACCATCTCTGAAATTCACAGACTTCTTGTTTAATTTTTTTTTTGTTTAATGTTTTTCCTCCATTTTCTTGAGGTATAATTCACATCAAAGAATTAAGGTGTACTTGACTTACATATTGTGTAAAAACGAAAAATCCAATTTTATTGTTTTCTTCTGACACAGTGAATGAGTCAGCAGGTAATAGTTATTGAAGATTCTCCCTCCACACATCGTTTTCATGTTTATAAAATTTTTAGATTTGGGAGTTAGATTCTTTGCAAATAAATCCGACTACACTGCACACTTCTTTCTTTTAAAGCTGCCTTCCCTGTTGATCTTCTCTATTATCATGCACAGAAATGGTTGTCAAGTACTCTATTCGTTTTCTTATCCTGCCTTCCACCTAATTTTCCCAAGAAAAATATAAAAATCGAGATGCTCAGAAGTGCTATACATACCTTTTAGGAAACTATGCAGTTATTTGCACTGTGAAATATTGTATTGAGTTTTAAGATCCATCTTGATTTAACCCAAGAGGCACAATGTCTGACAGGCATTTTTGACAGGCTGTGATGTGAGATTTATAGCTATCTTTGTTTAGTCTCACTGTAAACAGGATTTTTATCTTTTTTTTACTAATCATTTATTTTACTTCAGAAGAGGAGTTAAATAAACATGGATTTACTCCATCATATATTATTGAAAGTTACCAGTTTTTTTCTCTTTTAAGCTATTGTCCATGACATTTCTCAAAAAAAAAATTAATATAGGGGCACCTGGGTGGCTGGTTAAGGCCTCTGCCTTCAGCTCAGGTCATGATCCCAGGGTCCTGGGATCGAGCCCCTCATTGGGCTCTCTGCCTGGCGGGGACTCTGTTTCCTCCTCTCTCTCTGCCTGCCTCTCTGCCTGCTTGTGATCTCTGTCTGTCAAATAAATAAATAAATTCTTTAAAAAAATTAATATAAAAAAAGGAATCCCTGTGGTTTTCAATCTCAGAACATACTGGGTTATTTTTCATCTGTACAAATTAAATCTACTTAAAATTGATTTTTCTTGAAATATTAAAAATCTGCATTGTTTCCATCATCAGATCATAAGCTTTATTAGTATAGTGTTTTTTCCTCCAAATTGATCACTTCTGATGCTTTTGATACATAACAGCATATTATTTTTATGTTTTTTAGACAATAATAGGAACATTTACTGAAAATTATACCAAGGTCTTCAGGTGCCAGGTTTTAAGGAATTGAATGAAAATTTAACTATTTATTGTAATTATTTTTACTAAGTATAATTTGTACACTAAGTTGTGCATTTATGGATCTCATGATGCTTCTTTAATTATGGAATAGTCTAAATGTCCATCAGATATTTCACTGGAACTTGGCTTCTCTTTCAGTGACTGCTTCACACTAATTTTTGATGCTGACGTATTTAAGGTATTCTCTGGAAACAAATAGTCCTTGCCATGGCATAGGTTAGCCATTTGGAGTTTTATTTCACATGTCGTTCTCATGAGAAAAATTTCCCTTTGAGTTCAACTTCAGTAAATGCTTCTTTGTTTGTTTGCTTACTTATTAAGTTTTTATTTTAATTCGTGTAAGTTAACAAACATAAAGTGTTATACTAGTTTTGCATGTACAGTATAGTGATTTAACAATTCCATACATCACTTAGTGCTCATCATGACAAGTGCACTCCTTAATCTCCATCACCTTTAACCTATCCCCTACCCATGTCCTCTCTGGTAGGCATCAGTTCTCTATAGTTAAGAGTCTGTTTCTTGATTTCTTCATCTCCCCCCCCCTTTTTTTTTCTTAAATATGATGTATGGTAAAATGACATGGTATTTATCTTTCTTTGATTGGCTTATTTCACTTAGCATTGTACTCTCTGCCTCCATCCATGTCATTGCAAATGGCAATATTTCATCTTTCACTCCTTATGGAATAATATATAATAATACACACACTTCCCACAACTTCTTTATCCATTCATTAATTGATGGATACTTGGACTGCTCCCATAATCTGGCAACTGTAAATAATGCTAAAGTAAACATAAGGGTGTGTTTGTCCATTTGAATTAGTGTTTTTGAATTCTGTGGATAAATACCCCATAATATGATTGCAGAATCATAGGGTAGACCTATTTTTGACATTTTAAAAAAGATTTTATTACTTATTTGATATATAAAGAGAGATCACAAGGCAAAGAGAGGCAGAGAGAGGTGGAAGCAGGCCCCCGGCCAAGAGAGCCTGATGCTGGGCTTGATCCCAGGATCCTGAGATCATGACTGAAAACCAAAGGCAGAGGCTTAACCCACTGAGCCACCCAGGTATCCCCTATTTTTGACATTTTAAGGAACTTTCATACTGTTTTAGACAGTGGCTGCACCAGTTTGCATTCCCATTAACAGTCCATGAGAGTTCCTTTGTCTCCCTTTCCTGGCAAACACTGGTTGTTTCCTGTGTCATTGACTTTAGCCATTCTGATAGACATGAGATGATATCTCATTGCAGTTTTGATATGCATTTCCCTGATGGTAAGTGATGATGAACATCTTTTGATGTGTCTTTTGGCCATCTGGATGACTTCTTTGGAGAAATGTCTCTAAATGTCTTCTGCCCCTTTTTAATTGGATTACTTGTTTTGGGGGGTGTTAAGTTTTAGTAGTTCTTTATAGATTTTGGATACTAACCCTTTATTGGATGTTATTTATAAATAACTTTTTATATTCCATAGGATGTCTTTTAGTTTTGTTGATTGTCTCTTGAACTTTGCAGCAGTTTTTCATTTTGATGGAGTCCCAATAGTTTATTTTTACTTTTGATTCCCTTGCCTCAGGAGACGTATCTTCAAAAATGTTGCTACATCCAATGTTACCTCCTGTGTTCTTTTCTTGCATTTTTATGGTTTCAGGTCTCCCATTTAGATCTTTATCCATTTTGAGTTTATTTTTGTTTATAGTGTAAAAAACGTGGTCCATTATTTTTCTTTTGCATGTAGCTGACCAGTTTTTCCAACACCATTTGTTGAGGAAACTTTTCTTCCATTGGATATTCTTTCCTGCTTTGATGAAAATTAATCGACCATATAGTTGTGGTTTTATTTCTGGGTTTTCTGTTCTGTTTCATTGAGCTAGGTGTCTATTTTTACGCCAGTACCACACTGTTTTGTTTACTGCAGCTTTGTAATATAACTTGAAATTTGGAATCATGATGCCTCTAGCTTTACTTTTCTTTTTCAAGATTACTTTGTCTCTTCAGGGTCTTTTCTGGTTCCATAAAATTTTAGAATTGTTTGTTCCAGCTCTGCAAAAAAGTACCATCGATATTTTGATAGGGATTGCATTAAATGTGTAGATTGCACCGGGTGGTGGGTAATAGGGAGGGCACGTACTGCATGGAGCACTGGGTGTGATGCCAAAACAATGAACACTGTTATGCTGTAAATAAACAAATAAAAAAAATGTGTAGATTGCTTTGGATAGTATAGACATTTTATTTTATCTTAAAGATTTTGTTTATCTATTTATTTGACAGAGAGAGAGTGAGAGCGAGAGAGAGAACACAAGCAGGGGGAGTGGGAAAGGGAGACACAGGCTTTCCGCCAAGCAGAGAGCCCGATGAGGGGCTCGGTCCCGGGATCCTGGGATCATGACCTGAGCCAAAGGCAGATGCTTAATGACTGAGCCACCCAGGTGCCCCCAGTATAGATATTTTAAACACTATTTGTTCTTCCAATCTGTGATCATGGAATGTCTTTCCATTTCTTTGTGTCATCTTCAGTTTCTTTCATCAGTGTTTTTATAGTTTTTAGAGTACAGGTTTTTCACCACATTGGTTAGGTGTATTCCTAGCTATGTTATTATTTTTGGTGCATTTGTAAATGGGATTTTTATCTTAATTTAGCTTTTTGCTGCTATTGGTATATAGGAACACAGCAAATTTCTCTACATTGATTATGTATCCTGTAACCTTAATGAATTCATTTATCAGTTCTAGTAGTCTTTTGATAGAATCTAAAGGGTTTTCTATATATAACATCATGTAATCTGTAAAGAGTGGAAGTTTTACTTTTCCTTGCCAGTTTGGATATCTTTTCTTTCTTTTTGTTTCTGGTTGCTGTGGCTAGAACTTTGGTACTATATTGAATAAAAGCAATGAAAATGGACATCCTTTTCTTCTAAATAATTAAGATAATAATTCAGTAGTACAAAAATAATGGTAGCTGACATTAATTAAGTGCTTACTGTATAGGACCTTACATGAATTTCACTCATTTAATCCTCACAAAATCCTACAAAGTAGGCAGCACTGCCACAGTGCTTTTATCTCTTTCACTTAGATCTCTGCCCATGGCCTTATACTGTTCGTTCAGTTGGGATAAATTTCTCTATCTTCTCATTTTGTGTAAGTTTCTCACCCTGTACTCCGTGGAGGAAAGTCAGCTACATCTCCTGTTCTTGAGGGTAATGGCCTTATGAAGAAGAAGTCCTGTAGTGTCCTTAGTGCTCTGTAGCATCCCCTATTCCCCAGGGCTGGCACTTCTGGGCATATTTCCAATGTGCACTATGTGTGCTCTGCTCTTTTGTCCTGGCGACTTTGTCTTTCAGGCCAATCATCTGCAGAGACTTTCTTTGCTTGTGGTGGGTAGTGTTTGGTCCCTGGCCTGAATGTAGCACATTTTTACTGAATGTGCTCTGTTATGTTTGTTAAATGAGACTTGTAGCCACTGCCAGTGGAACTGAGGCACTGCCGAACTCCCACATTGGTAGATGGTAGACTCCTTGTGAGCTTGGGTTTAGGCTGGTCTTCCTTTGGAAGGGACCCATTCACTTGGAACTAAAGCAAGCATGACTAGGAGGGGAAGTTCCACTGGACCTTCGGGGGTTAGGGTTTAGTGTAAGCAAGTTAGACAGTGAGTGTGGATCCTACGGTCATTCCCACCAATGGGCCTGTGCTTGTGCTGAGGGTCAGGGAAGGGAAATTGCACCTTCCTGTTCCTTTGTTCCTGGAGTTGTCTCTGCATGAATACTGATTCTCTTGATCAGCAAATAACCTCCGCACTGTGTGTCCCAGCACTTTTTAGATTGCTGTTTCCATGCTGTATGTCTGTGGGCTGTTTTCCTGCTTTTTCTCCAAGAGCAGCCCCAAAGTCCTTTGAGGTTTCCTAGAGCCACGCCCTCTGACCTTTAAAATTCGAGGTTTTAAGCCCAGCTGGTTGCAAGAATTCATGAAATTCAGCTCTTCTCACTTTCTAAGCCAATTGCTATGGGGATTTATTTTCTCCATGTGTCCCCCTGTGTGATAATATGTCTCTTGCCTTTCTATGTGACTGTGGCTCCCTCCCCACTGCACAGGCCATGATCCATTTCTCTCCTAAACCACATCTTTGTCCTTCCTACCTCTTTGATCTGGTCTGTTCTCTACCTTTAGTTGTGGAGTTTCTTCTGCCAGTCTTCAGGTCGATTTCTGGGGTTTTTAAGATAATTCGATAGTTACCTAGTTGTATTTGTAGGACAAGGCAAGCCTCGGGTCCTTCTACTCCACTGCCATCTTCCAACTAGGATATCTTTGTATATTTGAAGGGGTGGTCATGAAGCCACTTGAAGTTCCCTTTAGGAAATCATATGCTTAAAGGAGTAACTAAAGCCAGCTTTACATCTCATGTCTTACCTTTTGAAATCTGGAGATAACCTAACCTAATGAAGCAAGGGCTGCCTGTTGAGACCATGACTTAATCTATTTTATTTTTCTTTCTCTCTTGATGCTCAGGTTGATTGTATACGTGATCTCATGCAAAGGAGTGTGAGTACAGTGAACTTTTCTGCTATGTGCTCAATTATTTATCCATTCATTTACTTCTTGAGCAAGCATTTATTGAGCATCTGCTTTCTGTAAAACACTTGGCTGGGCCCTTAGTAATACTAAGCTCTAGTCTAATATAGCAATAGTCAAATATCCAAACTATATAATGCAAATGATGTGTGGAATATGAAACTAATGGACATCCTAGTTTAATTTTTGGTATCATCTACCTTCTGCAAATGCTTTGTCAATCAGCGTATATATTCAGGTAAATAGTTATTTCCTCAAGGCTGGTGTGAGAGAGAGAATACATTCAAGTAAAAAAAAGTCATGTCATTCATTGGAAGAATAAAGTCATTGGCCAGGACCTCAGTTGCAATTCCCAGGTATATCTGCTCACTTGGCAGGAGACTGTTTGACTTTAACACTGATAGATCAAAGAAAAGTGCAACTTTGGCAAATCACGTAACCATTGTTTCACACCATCCTGATTAGAATCTACAAGGGGAAAATCATGAGTATATAGATAGTTTTGAATGATTAATATCAGCACTTTTCTTTTTCATGTTAAAGTATCAAAGACTTACACATGAAACTAAGAGTTAATGTTAGAAAAATAATACAAAATGGCAGTACCCGTTTAGTATTTAACCCATTTTCATTCACATAATTGTTTATTCATTCAATGAGTATGGATGGGCTGAGCATATTTATTTTGTTAGGTATACTGAATAGTAATAGAAATTGAGGCTCAGGGCTTAAAATATAATTATCCTAAGTCATACAACTAATAGGTGGTGAAGCTTTTATTTAACTTAGATCTGACTAATTCAAAGCCTATCATCAAAAAATCTATCCATTCTGCTACTTTAGAGTGGAACTCAAAATTATATAGTGGCAGGTATAATTTTGAGATTTTCTGTTATTTTATAGGTCTTCGTTTGAAAACGAAGATCTAGATTCAGAAATTCATATGTATTTAGGGTCAGTGGTGTGTAGTGTGTCAAGAAAGACTGATAGAATGCCTGGCCCTCTCGAACTATCATTTGGGTTAGAGACATGTATATGAGATCTTTCTCCTTCCTTTCAACTCTACTATAGGAAGAGCAGGAAGGCAAATATAATGTTAAAGTGCTCCCTGTCAAGGAGAGACAATAGACAGGAATGAACTGTGCTAAATTGCCAATGTGCATGTTCTTGTGCAAAGGGAGAAACCATCATGACAAAATGAGAGGCTGTTATCTCCAGATCATCTGATTTTTCCACAGGAGCCAAAATAGGAGTTGTAATGTGAAATCGTCTGATTTCAGAGCCAGTAGAGCACAACACATTTTAGAGCCTGCAACCCTGTGTTTGAATCCTGGCTCTGACACTGTCTAGTCTGTGACACTTCTGTCTTACTCAAATGGTCCATGATTCAGTTTTCTAAGTGGAAAATGGAGCTCAAAATCATGTTGTCTCAAAGGCTATGAAGACCATGTCATGGTTGTCATCCTGGCAGGACTGCACAGTTGCAGTACTGCCTACCTCGTAGGATTTTATGAGGACTAAATGAGTGAAATTCATGTAAGGTCCTAGGCAGTAAGCATTTAATTAACATCAGCTACCATTAGTTTTTACTACTTAATTATTATCTTAATTATTATTCAAATTATAAATACTGTATATGCCAAATAAAAATATTTACCAATTTGAATCTCTGATTAAAGCCTATAGACATTCTTTTATTTCTGTTACTGTCCACATAATTTATATACATATTTACCAGGCAGTATAGTCTTTGTATTAAACTCTTATGATTAAAAAAAAAACAACAGAAAACAAGAAACAAAGTAGCTTTTCATAGGTATGATGTTTATACTTTGTATGATATAATAATTTTCCCACTTGAGCATGTTTTCACTGTGCAAGAGTAATTAATGTAAACGACACAACGTAACTATTATAGTACCCTTTGTTGGACTAAATGAACTTGGGCATAGATGGTAATGGAGAATTAAGAGAAGTTCCTATTCCTAAACAATAGGAAGCTTTTGGAACAACATACACTGGGTGTATAAGTATTTGGGAAGGCAGTGGATATGTGTATAATTCGTAGTAGCACCTTGGCCCACCACCTTTAGGGTTCGTACCTAGGTTTTATGAAAATTAGAACACGTATTAGCAAAAAGGGCTGAAAACTCTCAACCTTAAGCTATAGCATTCAGAGTGCACTGTAAAGGAGAGAAGCATCCTTCTCCACTTTTCAAAAGAACACCATGGAGTTTAGCATCTTGGTGGTACCAATGATTTTGCTATAGAAGGGGATTACAGTGTCTGGTAGACTAAGAGCTACTCAGTGATGACTGACAAGAAATGATAGGTATTTAACAAATAGAACAGTACCTAGATGATGCCAAGCAACTCAGCGTCTGTGCATAATAGAAGAGGATGTATTTCTGAGTATACCGATACCTCCTAAATTCTTCCAGGAGTAGTGGAGAAGACTTTGGCATGGAACTGGAAGTCCTTTGAAAGAAGAGGTATAAGAACAATATTAAAACTATTGCTATGAATGTGATGGCATTCCTACTAAGAGACTCTTTAAGTTTGAGGAAGCTTGAGATATTTAACATATTTTATATTATAAATATAAATTTCATTTAAAAATAAATATATATTTATATGATAGAAAATTGGGGCATCAAAGACAAAACAACTAGGTGCAATTAGATACCTCTTTTGCAAGCAGTTAATGTTTGTAAGTTTTTTAAAAAGATTTTATTTATTTATATGACAGAGAGATGCAGCAAGAGAGAGAACCAAGCAGGGGTAGTAGGAGAGGGAGAAGCAGGCTTCCCACTGAGCAGGGAGCCCAATGTGGGGCTTGATCCTAGGGCCCTGGGATCATGACCCAAGCCGAAGACAGACACTTAACCACTGAACCACCCAGGCCCCCAGTGTTTGTAAGTTTTGATGGCCTCCTAGATTTTAAACTCTTTCTTTCACTTGTGATACGTTATCTTAAGATCCAGGTTGATGCTGCATGATTTAATGTTGGTATTGACTATTTCTAAGTAAGTTTCTTCCTTGGTATGTACGTAATATTTCTGACTTCCATCCTTAAAGCCAATAGAATAATTTCAGTAACGTTTATTTCATTTTTTCCTAACAGAGTTTTACATGTCCATTTTTCAATTTGTATGCAAGTGTCCAGGGTAATTTCCCTTCACTGCACTTTTTAAATGATGAGATTTTTATTGTTTATAGCTAACCACTTCTGTACTTGGACCAGCTTTCTATACTGTGATGCCAGAACTAGTTAAGTTTTAAATTATAGATAATTGTTTGTTATATACATTGGCTACCACCTGTCTTTGGTTCCTTTGGCAATTGTGTGCTCTTTCTGGCAGTTTTTCCTCAAAGTGCGGTGCTCAGACCACCTGCATCAGAATCACTTGACTAGCATGTTAAAAACACCACTTCCTGAACCTATGAGGCTTCATAAATCAAGTTCTCTTTGACTTTTCTCACTAAAGTTTGTGAACCATGGCTATATTGAGTTTACTTTGAAGCTCTGTTTCTATGTTTAAAAAGGGATTTCTCTCCTTCTGAAAATATACAATTTAAATTAGCCAATACATTTTGATTCCAAAGTATCAGTGCTGAATTTAAAAGTCATATAGGCCAGTAGCAATTAGCAAGAGGCTGTAGATAATATTACAAAAACAACAGATTAAGAAAAATGAAAAAAAATAATAAAGTGTCATAAGGGTTCAGCAAAGAGAGAGACATTAGGACACACTGAAGAAAAATAACCAAGAATTTGTGAATGGAACAGTTTTGATATGGGACTTGAGATACTTGGAAATTTAGATATGGATATAATGGGAGTCCACCAGGAGAGCAACAGAGCAAATGCCCAGTTGTTGGAAGATGAGGATGATAATCAACGCCACCTCGTAACTCAGCTCAGCTGAAGCATGAAATACACCCATGGGAGTTGTGGGTGACAGGGCTGGAATTACAAGTTTGGATGGTGAAGAGTCTTGAAGTCCATGCTGAAAATAATTGTTATGTTTTGGCCCTTCCGAATGTCTGTGACATTTTAGGTGGGCTATGTATTTAAAGTAAGAAGCCACACATTTATGCATTATAAGATTGTGTTTCTGATTTAATTAGCCATTTTTTCAACATCAACTCAGAAGGAAGCCCTAAAGAGGAGAACATTTCAGCAAATCTCAGTGTAACTTCTTGGTTTCCACAGAACCTAATCGGGCACACACCATGTGGGTGATTCTTTCCTTACAAGATACAGTCTTGCAAGTCCTGACAAGTTCAGTTCTTCCTATAGTACAGTCTTTTTCCACTTTGGTATTGCAGCATGATTCATTAAGAACTTATATAATCTGTGTGTTTCCATTGAATAGTATGCTTGAGAAATAGAAGATTTTCATTTGGACCAAAGTCAATGCCATCAAGACTACATTTTCCTTCTGGGCATATGAAAGGATTGCTTTATAAGGACAAAACACAGGGTACAGGATGTCTTCCAATATGCTGGGAAATCACTTTCTTTATAGCCTTCTGCCTAACACATTTAATATCTTCTTGGATTTCTGATCCTGACTTTGATTTTAAAAAAATCTGTAATAGAACCATTTCCCTGTAATATATTATCTTATGAGATATCTGGAACTTGTGGTAGCTACGCAGAGAATATTGGTATGAAGAACAGAGAGGCCAGCATGGTCAGCCTTCACTGGGAGACATTACTGCCCTCCAGAGAGGCTGATATGAGGATTTCAGGATGTGTGTTAAGCACTGAAGAGACAGACATTAACCAGTGCGAAAGCAGCTTTCAAGGAAACCTCAAAAGGCTGGCCATCACTCAATAGTGTGATCAGTCTTTGCAATCTGTACAGAATCGTACAGGAGATGCTCGGACATGAAAATGCTGGAGAGCTCAAGTACAGATGTCAGCATAATGGCCAGAAGTTGATTTCAGAGCTAGGAAGAGTTGTTTTTTTTTTTTTTTTTAAAGATTTATTTATTTGACAGATAGAGATTACAGGTAGGCAGAGTGGCAGGCAGAGAGAGAGAGAGAGGAGGAAGCAGTCTCCCAGCTAAGCAGAGAGCCTGATGCGGGGCTCGATCCTAGGACCCTGGGATCATGACCTGAGCTGAAGGCAGAGGCTTTAACCCACTGAGCCACCCAGGTGCCCCGGAAGAGTTGTTTTTAAGCTTAGCTGGAATTACCACATATTGAAGTACTAGTGTGGGTTCCTGACTTGTGCTTTCATAAGTCAGAGATAAATGGGTCTGAGTGAGAATGGAAATTAGAAAATAAGTGATAAAAATGAGTCTCTATGGGCTGGGGGGATGGGATAAATAGGTGATGCGCATTAACAAGGGCACTTATTATATGAGCACGTGGTGTTGTATGTCAGTGTTGAATCACTAAATTCTACACCTGAAACTCGTGCATACACTGTGTGCTAACTGGAATTTAAATAGAAAGTTGGAAAAAAAAATAAGTCCATAACCTCATCTTCTAATTGAGTGTGTGCGTGTGTGTGTGTGTGTGTGTGTGTGTCAAGGGAAATGAGGGGAGGAGAGGAACTCAATGTACAAACTGATTCTGAATATTTTTATGGAAGTCGGGGACAGGGAAAGAGATTTGGACTAGAGATATGTACTTGTAGTGAAAGTCTCTAAATTGTAAAATACACTGAAACCTGTCATCTTCTGTTTTTAAAAAGTCAAAGGGTAGTATTTTTCATAGCACTGCTCGTGAAAATACCACACCACCTCCTCCTAAAGATAACACATCAGCAGCATGATTGTTCTATCGATAATCTTTACCAGAGGACATTTGGCCTTTTTTCTAAAACTAAAATCATTCCCCCTTGCTAGAGTACTATGTTTGAAAGCTGTGTGGAGTGCTACTGCAATGCTCATCATACTGATGCCTGAGAAGTGTCACTTTGGCCTGGACTTCTAGTCACAGTAAATGAATTTCATATCTCTATCACAGTTACATCTCTTTTTATGATTCCCTCATAGAGTGAGAGAATGACATGCAAACTTCCTTGACAGCGGTCTTTTGTAGAATTCCTCACACACTGATGTATTTGACAGACTCAGCCACCTTAGGGAAGTCCAGTACACAGTCCACCCATCACTGCACCCTGCCTCTCACAGTTCCTTCTGTCTGTGGGAGGTTACTACACCACAGGAAGTTCCCCGGCCACTGTGAAAATCCTCCTTCCTTGGCCTAGATGGGAAATTGGCATGGATGACCTAGTACTCTGCTGCAAGCTGTATATAAATGTGCCAGTGACATACATTTTATGGAGAAAGGCTTTTTCCGTCTACCTAGTCAACTCTTCAGGACACTCATAGTCAAGAAGTTTCCCTGTAGGAACTGCTAAACAAGAACTCTCCTCTTTTAGCTTCTCTGAATACTGAGCCAGAATGTCTGCATATCTGTGATGGAGGATGGTGGCTTCTTCTGTAGGTCATATGTTTTGTTAAGGTTGAGAACACTGAGAGGCATATGTGGGTTACAGTTTGGCCTTGCTCTTTCAGTTGTCCTCAGGGGCTCCAGTTTTCCTCACTGTCCCTCTAGCTTTTTTTCCTCCTGACCTAGTGACTTCATCTTATCTTAGGATGCCTAAGCAACCTTCCACAAGTTCCACAGACTTAATATAGGGTAAAATACCTATAATAAATCTATTACTCCTCATCAGTTCTCTGAACAGACCTTACTGATACCAAGGCTATTTATCAAGGAAATGACATGATAAGGTTTGGACATTTGTGCAATACCTGTAGAATGGGTTAGATGTAGAATAATAATTAGAATATTCTAAATAGCAAAAATCTTCACCTTTCAGATGACATCTTATTTGAAACTTTAGATAGAAGGGGACCTGCTTGCTTGAAAAATAGGATTGAGGAACTTAGGACCTGATTGTTCTGCCTACATTTTCCCTTCCCTTAGCAATTGTGGAAGGACCCAGAGTTCTGAGAACAGTTTAACAATGTCTGCAATAGGAATGCTTTTATACAATTACAATGTTGCAGGGGCATGTGGGTGACTCATTTGGTTAAGCATCTGGCTCTTGATTTTGGCTCAGGTGATGATCTCTGGGTCATGAGACAGAGCCCTGCATCAGAGTTCCTGCTAAACAGGGGAGTCTGCTTGAGATTCTCTTCCTCTGTCCCTGACCCTGCTTGCTTTCTCTCAAATAAATAAATCTTAAACAAAAATAATTTACAGTGTTGGAAGTGAGCATGGAATGTACGGGGCAGTTTGGAGGTATTTAGGAAGCAAAATTAATATTGCTTTGTGTACTTGGTATGGAAAAGGCAGAAATCTGGGAATTTTTCAGGCCAGTGGATTAATTTATGGTACCATTTCTTGAGAAGCTACTACAAATTTTAGACAATATAGACAATATTAATTTTGGACAATTGAGTTCTTGGCTTTTTCAGGCCATAATGTGCAATAGAGCTGGAGCTGAAGAAAGAGGTCTTTTATAGAGATATAGTTTTAAATCATTGTAAAGGCAAATCAGTTTTAGATTATGAAGAATAGACTAAGAAGAGCTAAGGCACAAATGTATATACTCTGATAAATAGCAACAGTTAATGTGGCCATAAATTCAGGAAGCACTTGAGTTGCCAAAAACATACCAGGAAAGAAGAATCCATAGCCCATAAAGAAACAGAGCATTCAAAGAAAGGCCAATCAACAGCATGAAATGTCAAACACATGAAGGTCATAAAATAGCCTTTATATTTAGCAATTATAGCATCATTAAGTAATGTATGAGGAGTAAGAGGGAGATGGGATTTATGTTGAGAAATGAATAGAAAAATATCATGGAGGCAGTGAGTGAGTATTTTGTGAAGGAAAAGAGTAAGAGATAAGAGAGATAGAGAAATGGGCTAAAGGATACGTTCTTCGTTTTGAAGCAGCAACTTGAGGGGAAAGAATTATTTAAGAGTAATTTAGTGAATATTAATCTCAGTCATTCATTGTTTTCATTTAGTTTCTATCTCATTATCTCCATCAACAAGTATCTGTTAGCCAAGATGTGGTCTGTACTCTTAAATAGCAGAAAACTCTCTGCTCCTAAAAGCATTATGTATTAAATATCTTTTCTTCTTTGGCTCACAATTTGGCCATGCTCTTAAGTTCTAAGCTCTAAGCTCCTGAAGTTTTCGTACTTAACCATCTGAATTCAGGGCTGTGGTTCAGGCCCTTGCTAATGCCTGTTCTTGGTTTTGACTTTTCCTTCATTGGATTGTGTGAGAACACACAGTTTTAAAACAAACAGCCAGAGAGAAAACATTACTTTTTTTACTCTGGTGTTATAGAGGGTAAATTCTTGATGCCTCGTTTAAAATGATCATTTAGCATTAAACTATTTTATTCCAGGCACTCTGTTTTTGCATTTTTTATCTCATTTTGTTCTCACAGTAACCCCATGTAAGTGTAATTATTATACCATTTTTATAAAAGGTGATTGAGTTTAAGAGGTTAAAAAAGTTCGAATATAGACAATTAATAAATATGAGAACAAGAATTAAGTCACTAAATATAATTTAAACATAGTTCTTGACATATAACAAGTACTGAAGATCATACATTATTATTAATATTATTTATAATAGGTTTTGTAATCCATACCCAGTGTTCTTACCTTATGACACAGTTTTATTCCATTCTCACCCAACTGTTCAAAGAGATAACAAAGAATCACATGATATCAAGACATAATAAATGGTAGCCAATAATCTAAAATTAACACAGTGGAGCATCAGGAAGAATGCCTGGGATAGGATAAAAAAATGGAATTTGTTCATAAAGATAGATGCCCTTCCCACCAATATCAATACTAAAATGAGTTAGAGGGTAGTTTCCAGTAGCAGATTTAATATAAAATCAATAACTTCTCGCTTTTGGATGATGGATGGTGATGAATTTTGTGATAAAGTATTTAAGAAAACACTGAGGGACACATGGACTTTTGGAATTTCTGTAATAATCATTTCTTGAATGTGAGGGGTCTGAATTCACTTGCTTTTAAACTCCTTTGTTTAGGGGCACCTGGGTGGCTCAGTCTGTTAAGCTTCTGCCTTAGGCTTAGGTCATGATCCCAGAGTCCTGGGATCAGGCCCCTTACTGGGCTCCCTGTTCAGTGGAGAGTGTGCTTCTCCCTCTCCCTCTGACTGCCACTCCCCCTGCTTGTGCTCTCTCTGTTAAATAAATAAATAAAATGTTTTTAAAAAATAAACTCCTTTGTTTACAAGATTATTTCTCATTTTTTTTGTTTTGTTTTTTGTTTTACATTTGAAGGGATAACTACAAGAACAAAAAAATGAAGAGAGGTGAAAGGAAAAACGGTATAAAAGCATGTTGTAATATTGTACAGTACAAATGGGTGAAAAATGAGTTAGAGATGAGATTTTTAAGGACATTTGAATTGTTGCATGGAGGAAATACTGTTGGTCAATTTTGATAATGCTATTAAAGATCATTACTGGGGGAAAAGAAAGATAATAGTTGTAAGATTTTGCAATCAGTTAATGAAAAGCACAAAGCTCTATAATGAGAATTTAAGGTTTTTTTGACTCTGAAGGTGTCTCTGGACCAGCACACTGCTGTGAATTTTTAGTCCTTCAATAATCAATTCTCAGAAACTTCAATCACCTTTTGGCTCCTATTAATTATCATCTTAGCAGCCATAGACAAGAGCAGTATGCTGTTTTGGTTTTCACAGCATGCATGATTGCCTTGATGCTTTCTAACCCAAGCGGTTCTTTACCCTACAGCAGATTCCTCTCTTCCATCTGTAGCTGAGTGGTTTCAGAAGTCCCCATGAGAATTGTTGGCCACGGAATTTATGGATGTCAGTAATTAAGCTATCTACTCCAGCTGCAAGCTATTCGACAGCCTTAGTAGTAGAAGGGCATCCTCCTGCTGCAAAGGATGGTCACAGTGAGAATAGAAAGGTCAATGCCCCCTGGTTGGTTGGCCTTGCACTGGGCAGTTTGGCTTATTCTGGGTTTACCCCATGATTTTCTCATCTGTCTTGTATTGTTTTTACAAGAAGGTGGTCTTTGCCACAAGCCACCTGGCCTGTAAATTGCTTTTGTATATTATAGGGTCTGTATGCAAAGAACAACTGTTTTCTGTATCTGCCATCAGTATTATATGCCACAGAATTATCCTGGGCTCATGCTGATTCTATTATAGGCTGTATTTTATTGTATAGTTTGTCCTTGATCTGGATTGGGGTTGGTTTCATGTCACTAATAATTAATTATACCATTTACATGCTTTCTATCAAAATTATTTCTGTCTGTACCCTTCGGAATAGAGAATATTTTTTACACATTTTAAATTTTTGCTCTGTTTAATCATTGAAGTGTAGGTGCAGGAGTAAGAGTGTCTGCAAAGTCTCGCGCCTCTGTGTGTTTTAGGTGCTTTTGATAATGCACTCTTCTGTCGCAATTGAAATGTACTGATGATTGGACTGACAATCAGTGCTGATTGTGTCCCATTATCATTATATCTCCAACATCTAGCATCTATATGCATAATTGCATTTGGTAGGTGCTAAACAATGTACACTGAATGGTTGAATGAATGAATTCAATGATCAAATATCCTTTTTTCATATTGCCTTTCCAAGTAGTGCTCAATTTCTGGTCATTTTGATATGTGGTAGTGTGTGTGTGTGAGAGAGAAAAAAAGACAGAGAGAGAAGGAGGGAGGGAGAGAGAGAAGAGGGTAAAAGAGAAGAAATTCAGAGATTGAGAATGAGATGAGCATTGAGCAGTGTATTAACAGATGTGTAAAACAGGCAGTCACAACCAGTCTGTAAATTAAATACAGGTGCAATACAGCACAGACAGGATATCAAACCCAAACTGAGCTTTGAATGACTTCCTGAAAGAGATGATTCTTTAAAAAATATATATATATATATTTGACAGAGATCACAAGTAGGCAGAGAGGCAGAGAGAGAGGAGAAGCAGGCTCTCTGCTGAGCAGAGAGCCCAATTCGGGACTCGATCCCGGGACCCTGAGTTCATGACCTGAGCTGAAGGTAGAGGCTTAATCCACTGAGCCAACCAGGTGCCCAAGAGATGATTCTTTTTAAAAAGTTGAGGTATCCAGGACAAGGCAAAGTGGAGAGTGAAAAAGAAATTACTGGCAGAGTCAACAAATCATTGAGGGGTGAGGAAAGCATGCGAATAGTGAAGTATGGTTGCTGGAGGGAGGTGTTGGATGACTACTGGCCAATGCCAATTCTTGACATCTCTGATACCACAATATTCCAATCCAGTATCATCTCCTTGTCTACAATAAAAACCTCCTACATGGTTTCCTTGATTGTATTCTTCTAATCCTGTCTTTGCATAACAGCTGCCTGAGAGACCTTTTTAAGTTGCAAATTATGTCACTCCTTTGCTCAAAACTCTACGTGGCTGACCATTTCATTGGAATGAAATCAAAAGCCCTTAAAATGGCCTACAAATCTCTAGATGCTCTGGCTCCTGGCTTGTCCTCAGTTCTTGCTTCCTGTCTGTCTTCCCATGCTCACTTTCCAGGAACATGTGAGATTCCCTGCTCTCTCATGAGGGCACCAGTTTCCCAACTCAGAAGTTTTGTACTTGTTCTCTCTTTTTAGAACATTATTTTCCCCAGATATTCCCAACACTCTGTTTCATACTCAGATGTCACTCAGGGATGTCTTCTCTGACCATACTATCTAAAATTATACTCACCTTCTATTTTCTTATTTGCCTTTGTTTTCTTTAAAATCCTAGCTGCCTATCACTACCTGACACCACACTTGATGCATATTTGTTTATTGTCTGCTCTTACCCTATTAGAATTTGTTTCAAATGAGGATGGGTATATTGCCTGCTTTGCTTGCCACTTTTTAACTCCAATTCCTAGAATAGTGTCTGATGCAAAGAGTATCTTCAACACGTATTTGTTGGATTATCAAACATTAATAAATGAACAAATGATACTTGTCTTTTTAAAGAACCTCTCCTCCGATGTGATTATTATATACACTGAAGAAATTGGATTTTATCCTGTAGTAATGGGGAAAAATTAAAGATTTCTAAGCAGGGAGTGGCATGACCAGACTTGTATTTTAGAGAGATCATTCTGTCATCCAGGAGGATGATAGATAGAAGGGCTTTGAAGTGATCAAGGCAAGAAATTATAAAAATTGAGCAGAAGATGTGAAAGTGAGAAAGAGAGGAGGAGACACTCTAAAGGAACTTTCAGTTGATGAAATGAGCAAGTCATCCTTAAATCATATGGATGCATTGGTGAAAGAGTAGGAAATGTAGGATGACTGGTTTGGCTGGGACTCTTAAGTTTTCACACTCAAAGTCCAGCATCTGAGAAAATCCTCATTCCTGGTTAGAACAGACTGGTTGAGGGGCGCCTGGGTGGCTCAGCGGGTTGGACCTCTGCATTTGGCTTGGGTCATGATCTCAGGGTCTTGGGATCAAGTCCCGCATCAGGCTCTCTGCTTAGTGGGGAGCCTGCATCCCCACCCCACCCCCGCCTGCCTCTCTGCCTACTTGTGACCTCTCTCTCTCCCTGTCAAATAAATAAATGAAATCTTAAAAACAAAACAACAAAAAAAACCCAGACTGTTTGGTCACCCTAAAAAAAGTCAAACATGATTATAATACCTAATCATCCTTTCCCCAGTCTGCATTTAAATAGTGGCCATGATTCCCACATGAAATACTGTTCTCTCTTAAGAATCACTTCAAATCCGGTTCCCCTAAATACTCTGTCCTTTCACCTCCCCTTCCACTCTGCCACTCTTCACCATGCCAAAGCCTTATCTTCCTCTTCCGAAGGACCACAGAATTCTTAGACAAGTGAGTCATTTTGCTTTTTGTAATATATTTATTGACCACTTTGCACATTTACCTTTTAAACTCAAAGCTCATGCAGGGTAATGACCATGCTTTATTCATCCTGTTATCCTCGCCCGGCCAAGTAGTACAGCTCTGAATTCATGTCTGTTGAAAGAATTGATGCAGACATGTATGTATGCTATGAGTTTGGGGAAATAGAAGGTGCAGGCTGATATTATTGGTCTCTATTTGGAAAAAGGAACTGGTATGATCATATGTTAGTGGCTACCTAGAAACATTAATCAAGGATGTGTTGGCCACCATTTCTAAAGGAGAGAGAAGAGAATAGACGAATTATTATTATTCACAGACATGATTCTCAGTGTAGGCAGGGCCTGCACATCTGATCCACATGAACAGTTGCTTTGTGTGACATCTTTGACCAAAAAACTCTTTTCCAAAGGGATAGGGGACAAATATTGTGAAATAGGTGTCAGAGTCTTTTGATAAACAAGGGTACATATTTTAAGCCTGTCCTTATATGGAATAAAACATACTACATGGAAATATAAGATTTGACCACTGCCATGTTGGCCAACAGTTTGAACTAGAATTTGTAAAAAAATAAAATCCCTAGAGAATTACTTTTTACATGGTGCTACATTCTTGGAACATGTCACATTAACACTAAATACATTTAGCATGATTTCTGGTATTCTAATCAAGGAATATATATGATTTTCTCAATCTCATATTTCTTTCAACCCTAGTTATTATGTTTAAGACCTGGTATTATTCCCTTGTAATTAGATACAAGTCTGTGCACTTACACTTACACATTATATATAATGCATGGGAACTAATTGAGAGCTTCAAAGTAAATCCAAGGGTGGCAGTAGCCATTTGTTGTGACTTGAACAGTCTTCTTGTTAAAACATCTCAAAGAGAGTAGGAATCACGCAGGAAGTTTAGGTCCATCGTGTCAAAATTCGCAGGTAAAGTGTATAAATACTATATTCTTCTTCACTGTTTTTCAGCATGAGGACTACTTATTTTCTTTATTAGTTTTTAAGATGGTTTGACATCAGGTGATCAGATATAGTTTCCTGAAATGTAGCTGAGAGAGCCTTCTACTTCAAGCAAAACCAGTATTCTCTTCTTTGATACCAGATTCTCCCATAACTAATCCTCTAATCTTATGCTTTCCTCTTTTGAAATGAAAAAGTTATTTATTATTCTCAATATTCACCTTCCATTGTAGTAATTCTCTGAACAGAGAATTTGAAATCCCAGTGTCCTTAGGGCTCCCTGTTGAAGGGAAATGAATGCAAGAACTGTGGGAAAAATTCCCAAGAATATCCTTCAGAGTTAGAATGAATTGCCTCGACATAGCAGTAGGTTGGACTTGTTCAACAGTGAACTAAGTTCCAGGCATTATAATGTCACATATCAGGATATATATATATATATATCAGGATGCTAATATATATATAATATATGTATATATTATATATATATAATATATATGGAATGACCCTTCAGAGGTATTAAAGTCCCAGGTTATATCCTAAGAATCATTTACTATTCAAAGAAGCATTTTTTTAAAAGATTTTATTTATTTATTTGACAGACAAAGATCACAAGTAGGCAGAGAAGCAGGCAGAGAGAGAGGGGGGAAGCAGGCTCCCTGCCAAGCAGAGAGCCCGATGTGGGGCTCGATCCCAGGATCCTGAGACCATGACCTGAGCTGAAGGCAGAGGCTTTAACCACTGAGCCACCCAGGCACCCTCAAAGAAGCATTTTTAAGATTAAATAATGAAGACCAATAGTACCTCCTAATCCAAAAGAATTTCCCTCTTCAATATAGAAAACATCACTTTTCCTTTTATTTTCCTTCAAAGTTTCTTACACTTTAGGATATTCTCTTCACTATATACATAGTGACAAATGGATGTCATATGGGTCTGTATGTGATAATGTGTTTAATGCTATGTAGATTTTTAAAAAAGGAAATGGAAAAATGAGAATTCCTGTGCAGACCACATTCCTAGTGATTCTCAACACTTACTCTTCATACTCATGCCAAATCTAGAATATATAATAGTGATTTATAATCATATTTCCTAACACCTTTCTTTTCAAGGCAACCCTGCTTGGAAAGAGATGAATGTATTAAATTACCTTTGAGCCCAAGTGTTTAATGATTAAATCAAATAATGTTTTAATGAAATGTTTTTTGGAAAGATGATGTAGTGGACTCAGTAAGAGCCTCTGTGTGGCCAAGCATCCTAGCCTAGAACTTGTACCACACTAGGGAGGGTATTGAATATCTGTTACTTTTTATTTAAGCATCCCATTTCCACTTAAAAGTTGGGCATTAGGGTGCCTGGGTGGCTCAGTGGGTTAAAGCCTCTGCCTTCAGCTCAGGTCATGATCTCAGGGTCCTGGGATCGAGTCTCGCATTGGACTCTCTGCTCAGCAGGGAGCCTGCTTCTTCTTCTCTCTCTCTACCTGCCTCTCTGCCTACTTATAAAATAAATAAAATATTTTTTAAAAAGTTGGGCATTGTTTTAGCTGTTTTGAGCTACTCAAATATAAATAGTGACACACCTGTTTTTTTTTTTATTTTTATTTATTTATTTTATTTTTTTTTTCAGCGTAACAGTATTCATTCTTTTTGCACAACACCCAGTGCTCCATGCAAAACGTGCCCTCCCCATCACCCACCACCTGTTCCCCCAACCTCCCACCCCTGACCCTTCAAAACCCTCAGGTTGTTTTTCAGAGTCCATAGTCTCTTATGGTTCGCCTCCCCTCCCCAATGTCCATAGCCCGCTCCCCCTCTCCCAATCCCACCTCCCCCCAGCAACCCCCAGTTTGTTTTGTGAGATTAAGAGTCATTTATGGTTTGTCTCCCTCCCAATCCCATCTTGTTTCACTTATTCTTCTCCTATCCCCCTACCCCCCCATGTTGCTTCTCCATGTCCTCATATCAGGGAGATCATATGATAGTGAAATAAGTCAATCGGAGAAAGACACACCTGTTTTTATGTTGTACTCACTGAAGATCTTTCACAATGATGACAATTGCTTGCCTGTGTAGGGAGCTTTAAAATGCACACAATTGTTCTGAAATCACTATATCCTTTACACTTCACTGCAGGGCTCCATTCCCATTTGGTAAATGAGAAACTGAGTCCAATAATGGTTATCTTAACTAAACACAGTAAATATTCAGTTACTTAGTGTGAGTATGGAATATGTGAATATGTTATACTATGTCCTGTGTATGCTAAGTTATGTTATGTTGTGTTCTTATAGAATTTAATTATATAATAGGCTAGGGATTGCTTACCAATTTTCAAAATATATTAGAATATGTAGGAAAAGTGTAATGACCATAATTTAAATCTCCTTGGTAAAAATGGGAGGCTAAATATATAAATTTCCTCCCCTCAAAAAAGTGTATGTTGAGTAACTATATTCTGTAAGACACTGTGCTAAACACAGTGTTGCATAAGAGGCTTCTAAATAGGTCTAAGTTGTGATAAAACAGTGATTTTTTAAAAACCTCATTTTTACTTATAATTTTATGAAGCTGACATTTCTTTCTAAAGGTCAACAAGAATTTTTTCTCAAGTAATAGAGTAAGGCTTAAGGAAACAGGTGATTTCTTGAGAGCATCTAAGAAAAGTTTAACTGGAAATGTTCCCATCTGGGGTACCTGGGGGCTCAGTCATTAGTGTCTGCCTTCAGCTCAGTTCATGATCCAAGGATTTTGGATTCAAGTCCCACATTGGGCTCCCTGCTCAGCGGGAAGCCTGCTTCTCCTTTTCCCACTCCCCATGCTTGTATTCCCTCTGTCGCTGTCTCTCTATCAAATAAATAAATAAAAACTTAAAAAAATAAAAATAAATAAATGCTCCTTTCTCATGGAGATAGGATTGGCTCTTCACATAGGGGAGTTAGGTTGGGCAGGAATTTAACAGGAGAGAGCAGACTCTCCAATATTGTGTAGAAAGAAGCTTGATAAAATGGATTATCTTCAAAACAAAATGTCCTTGGCTGTGTACAGAGTTCTCAGATAGTGTTTTGCTTTCATTGTCCCCAGTCTAATCTCTTACAACTATAGACACATTTCTGTCAAGGTGATGTCTGAAATTTCTAAGTCAGTCAACACACACTTACTGAACGTTGCTATGTGTAGAACACAGTACATAGCTGTTGTCATGGTGTCTCAGAGGAAATTGACTGTCTTTTTTTTTTTTTCTTTTTTGCCTTGTATTCATTTTTTTTTTTACTGGGAAGAGAAACATAGTTCTATATGAAAAAGTCTACTTACATAGCTCTAAGCTATGTAATACATTCAATTACTAATTTTCAGTTTCCTCAGTGAAATGATCATGAGCCAATGTTAGGTATTAAAAGTAAATATTAATTACACTGTAGTTGAATTTTTGATTTTGGCCTACAGGATCTGAAAAAAATCTAGAGAAATCCATATATCATATACTGAAAATGTCAGTCCAATGTTTTAAAATATTTACAATCTTTCTCTAAGAAAATGATTAGGTTGAAAATACCTGAGGCACTTTAGAAAGTTTTAGAATTGGAGAAAAGATAGAAGACTAAAAAACAATGCTATCGTGAAGGCAATATGAGGTTGTAAAGTATTCTTTTTACATTTACATATTTACATTTTACAACTTTTTCACCCCCAGATTGATTCAAGGATCCTTTGTTGTTCCAAGCATGAAGGTCAATTATAGGATTTACCAAGGGAAGCTGTTACATAAGATTCTTCCAGAAACACAAAGGGGTAGTTTAAGGAACCTGGGTGTCGTAGAAAGAATCAAACCATTTAAAAATAGACTTTCATGGTGACTTCCTCCTACTGGATACCCTCCCCATTTGTAAATATTGAGATCACTACTTCTGCTTACTTGAAGCTAGCATGTATTTTCAGGGGATGGATGCAACAAAAGATTATAATTTTCTTTCTGTCTGTGTTTTTGCTGATTTGCTAACAGCCTTTATAAAAACTTTACGTTCGCAAAGACTCCTTTCTCCTCTGAAAACTTGGCAATATTTTCATCATTCAAAAATAGATGTCGACAAACCATAAATGACTCTTAATCTCACAAAACAAACTGGGGGTTGCTTGGGGGAGGTGGGATTGGGAGAGGGGGAGCGGGCTATGGACATTGGGGAGGGGAGGCAAACCATAAGAGACTATGGACTCTGAAAAACAACCTGAGGGTTTTGAAGGGTCAGGGGTGGGAGGTTGGGGGAACAGGTGGTGGGTGATGGGGAGGGCACGTTTTGCATGGAGCACTGGGTGTTGTGCAAAAAGAATGAATACTGTTACGCTGAAAAAATAAATAAATAAATAAAAAGGGAAAAAAAATTAAAAAAAAAAAAAACAAAAATAGATGTCAAATAGCATCTTGTCTGTGAAGATTTTCTGGAATCTTCTCTAGTGTTCCATCAAGTCACTGGTTCCACTAGGCTCCCATAACATTCCATGTCTATCTCTACCATTGCTAACTCATTATAATGTGCATAAAAGATTGTTTCCTCTTGTGGACTTGGAGACCCTAGAGCGCAAGGACCACTAAAGCAATTACCTGATACTGTATGCTGGCCAGACAAACAGAAGTGAGCACATCTTCCAACTCATTACATATATGTTTTTATCTCTCCCTTAATTTGGGCTTTCTCTCCAAAGGCCCTGCTTCCTATGTTGCACATGGTTTATCACATGCATCAAGAGATTAGGGACATTAAGCAGGTGACAAATATCAACAATGAACTGGGGATTTATTGTAATCAACCAATATGCTCAGCCTTGTAATTGCTCAGAGCTTTTTGCTCCATAATTATATGGTTGCCTCAGTGTAGCCATTCAATGATGTTATAATTAGTGGGTAATTAACAAAAGCATTTGCTGAGATGCTGCAGAGCATGAAACTTGTGTGCAGGTTGAAAACATGAGGATTGATAAACTACTTAGTCAACAGTTTCCTAAAAATACTTTAGCATGTCCTTTTTAAACCTCAGCAATTATAGACCCCTTCCTAGCTTGCAGATTCTGTACCTTACTCCACAAATTGTTTTGCATGCCCTCTCAAGCCTGGAATGGACCCATCTAAGCCTTGCCTTACTACATCTTCCACCTCACTTTACCATACATACCCTTTTCCACTTCCAAAATGCCTTAATCTTTATGGCAATTTCCAGTTCACAAAGGGATTCCATATATGTGATTTTATTTGATATGTGAGGTGGATTATGCAGAGCACTGGCTACAATTTAGAGATGATTAAAAAAAAAAAAAGGCTTGGAGGAACTTAAACCACTTGCCTTACTTTAAAAGGCTTTGGGTAAAGAGTCTCAAAGCTGAGACTCTTCAGACTCCATATTAAACAGTCTTACAACTTGCTTTGGATAGAATGGGGCATATTAGATGCAGAAGAGAAGACAGAGCAGAGTACAGTTGGGAGAGAAAGAAAAAGGTAGAATAACGGGTAAAAGTGAAAGTTAATGTTGAAGGAAAATGGTAGGGAGTGCTGTTGATTCCTAACAAAACACCCTAAAGCATTAATCAATGCACAAACACATGCTAGATGCTAGACATCTTCTTAGCCATCAGCTTCTCCTTCTGTAGAGAATAATAGTAGTAGTATCTAAGTCATAAGACTGTTTAGGAAAACAGCTCATTGAGATAACTAAGTGTTAAGCACTTAGGATAGGTTCAGATAACCTTGTAAATGCCAATAATTGGGAACACTTAAGAAGTGACAGAGAGAGGGAGGGAGAAATTAAAGAAATTTAAGGAGTTTTGGAGGCAAAATGGGATCTTCCCACTGAGTGCTACCCAGGGAAAATATGATTGGAGTCCTTGGTTCAGTGAATCAGGGTCCTGGAGCATATATTCTCCATTGTGGAGGTGGTTGTTCCTGCTTGCCAAGCCTGAACCCACTGAGTATTGGAATCCAATGGCTTAGCCTCTTGTTCTGATTCCATCATTACTGAGCAATCTACCGTTTATGATTTGGTTTCCCTCAGAGGCAGGGAGATACTGCTCTCCAAATCCAACACATGTGTCACAGTCCAGGAGGCATCTACTTCGCCACTATAAATTAAAAATAAATTTCAGGGGTGCCTGGGTGGCTCAGTGGGTTAAAGCCTCTGCCTTTCGCTCAGGTCATGATCCCAGGGTCCTGGGATCGAGCCCCGCATAGGGCTCTCTGCTTGGCAGGGAGCCTGCTTCCTCCTCTCTCTCTCTCTGCCTGCCTCTCTCCCTACTTGTGATCTCTGTCAAATAAATAAATAAAATCTCTAAAAAAAAATAAATTTCATTCTGGAGGTACATTTTCCACAGTGGCAGCTGGTTTTGTAGCTCTCCTTTTGTTGGCTTTTTGTTTTCTTCCCTATCATCTTTCCACATTTGTCTACTGGCATTCCTTTTACTTTCTAAATAAACTAGTTTCCCTGGCATCCCTGTCTCAGAGTTGGCCCCTGGAGGAGCCCAAACTTTGACAATCACTGTGATACTCCCTGTCTCTCTACCTGTCATCTTGGCCTCTGTCTCTTAGGTTGCTTCACAGAGTGAAGCATGGAGGCATATCCACCAGAAAGACTGATGTTATGTATCCATTGGTTATAATACATGAGAAGAAGAAAGCCATCCATTCAATTCAAATTCTGAAAAGTACTGGGATGAACTCTTATCTTCCATGAAGTAAGTATCAAGGGAGGTATAGTGTTTTGCTTTTCCTGGCCTGAGTGACAAGCCCAGACAGAAGGGAAAAGCTACTGTGACTAATAGCCTTGTCAGAAACACAGAATGAATAAGGAGCAATCCCAAAAGAAAGGAAAAGAGAATCACTGTTACCAACAGAAGAGATGAAGTGTGCTAAGCAGACAAAAACAATAGGTGTCTGGTATAGCTTTATAGAAAAAATTGTACTACTCACCAACTATAAATCAGCAGTAATGGTACCCTGTCACCCCTCTAGAGACCAAGAGGAAGACCTGTCAAGACAGCATGTCTGGTCCTCCTATACCCCCTTGATACATGCATCCCAAAACCCTGGCCCTCAGTGACACTGCTGGGCTCTACCCAAGAGCATCAGAATAAAACACAGCCATGTAGCCAATCCGCATTACTGTTGGACTGGGAGTCATTAAAACAGTCACTAAAACTGTTTTAAGCCGCTGCTCATTCTGAAGCAGTGACTTCCTTGCTTCAGGCCTTAGCTTCCTGTGTGTGAATTGAATCTGTGCAATCCCAGCCCTAAAACGCTGTAATTCCTGGAAAGTTTGTGATGTCTGTGTTCCAGATCAGAATTACACCAGTGAGGACCAGATAAGATATAATTTTATTTGTATTGCCAATCTTTTTCTTTGTGTGTGTGTGTTGCCATTCTTATTAAGATTGGATAATATTTATGAGTTCCCATTAAAAGAGTTGCTGATTTCTCATACTTAAATACAGGGTAGATCCTCAATAATAGCTCAATTTTATAGTTGTTTTCACTATTGCCTGTCTTCCTAACTCTGTCTTCCCTACTATAGTCAGAGTGATCAGTGGAAAACAGAAAGTGAAAGGAAAAAAATCAGTCTTCCTATTTGATTCCAACAGAAAATGATCTTATTTTGTAATTAAAAATAATAATAACAATAAGTAATAATAACAGTAACAACAATAATAATGAAGGACATACCTATCATAACTACTTTCACTGTACATAGACTAAACCCTCCAGTGAAAAGACAGAGGATGACAGAAGGATAAAAAAGAAAGACCCATCTATATGCTGCATACAAGAGACTCAGTTCAGACTGAAAAATGTGCATGTTAAAAGTGAAGGATGGAAAGCATTTATCATGCAAATGGAGGTGAAAAGAACCTGGGACAACAACACTTATATCAGACAAAATAGACTTTAAAACAAAGACTGTGACAAGAGACAAAGACACTATATATGTATATGTATATGTGTGTGTGTGTGTGTGTGTGTGGTCATAAAGGGAACAATCCAACAAGAAGATATACTAATTGTAGATATTTGTGCATTAAATATGGGAATACACAAATACACAAAGCAGCTAATAATAAACATAAAGGAAGTAACTGATAGTAATACAATAATAGTATTGGATTTAACATCACACTTATATCAATGGGTAGATCATCCGAACAGAAAACCAAAAAGGAGACAGTGGCTTTGAATGGCATATTGGACCAGATAGATCTAATAGGTATATTCAGAACATTCCATCCTAAAACAGCAGAATACACATTCTTCTAAAGTGTACATGGAATATTCTTCATAATAGGTCACATGTTAGCCCACAAAACAAGCCTTAACAAATTCAGAAATTTCAGTCATAATCATGCCTCTTTTATGACCAGAAGACTATGCAACTAGGTATCAACCATAAGAAAAAATCTGGAAAGAGCACAAATACATAGAGATTAAATAACATGCTACTAAATAGTAAATAGGTCAATCAATAAATTAAAGTGGGTATCGAAAAATACATGGAGACAGATGAAAATGAAAACACAACAGTCTGAAATTTGGGGGATACAGCAAAAACTGTACTAAGACATAAGTTTGTATCATACAGGCCTTCCTCAAAAAGGAAGAAAAATCTCAAATAACCTACCCTTACACCTAAAGGAACTATTAAAAAAAAACCCCAAAGCCAGCAAAGAAAGGAAATAATGAAGATTAGAGCACAAATAAACAAAATGGAAACTAAAAAATATAAGTGACTATACCACTGAAACCAGGAGCAGCTGGTTCTTTGAAAATATCAAGAAAATTGATAAAACTTTAGCCAGAGTCATCGAGAGAGAGAGAAGACTCAATCAGACATGAAAGAGGAGAAATAAAAACTGATACCACAGAAATACAAAGGATTATAACTTAATATTATGAAAATTTATAATGCAAGAAACTGGACAACCTATAAGAAATGGATAAATTTCTAGAAACATGTAACCCCCCCCCCCAAAGTGAATCAGGAAGAAATAGAAAATTCGAATAGACCAGTTAGCAGGAATGAAATTGAATCAGAAATCAAAAAAAAAAAAAAAAAAAAGAGAAAAAGAAAAAAAAGAAAAGAAACCCAAAACCTCAAGAAAAAAAAGTATAGGGCCAGAAAGCATCATAGGTGAATTCTACCAAACACTGAGGAAGAGTTGATACCTAGTCTTCTCAAACTATTCTAAAAAATGAAAGAGGAAGGGAAGTTTCTTAATTCATTCTATAAAACCAGCATTACCCCGGTACCTAAACCAGATAAAGACACCACAAAACAAACAAGGAAACAAAAAAACCCTATAGGCCAATATCTTTGATGAGCATAGATGAAGAAATCCTTACCAAAATACTAGTAAGCCAAATCAAACAATACATTAAAAAATTATTTACCACAATCAAGTGGGATTTATTCCTATGATGCAAGGGTGGTTCAGTATTCACAGATTAATCAACATGATATTTCAACAAAAGAAAGGATAAAAACCAAATGACTTAAATAGATGAAGAAAAAAACCTTTGACTAAGGACAGCATCCATTCATTGTTAAAATCCCTCAGGTGAAGAGGTGAACATACCTCAATATAATAAGGGCTGTCTGTGAGAAACCCATAGCTAACATTATCTTTAATGGTAAAAAACTGGTAACTTTTCCTCTAAGATCAGGAAGAAGAAAAGGATGTCAGTCTCATTACATGTATTCAACATAGTACTGGAAGTCCTAGCCATAACAATCAGGCCAGAAAAAGGAATAGAAGTCATTCAAATTGGTAAGGAATAAGTAAAGCTTTTACTCTTTGCAGATCACTTGATAATATATATAGAAAACCCTAAAGACTCCCAACAAAACTACTAGAACTGATGAATGAATTCAGTAAGGTCACAGGATACAGAATCAGTATACAGGAATCTGATGTATTTCATGCAATAATAATGAAGTAGCAGAAAGAGAAATTTTTTAAAAATCACATTTGCAGTTGCACCAAAAATAATAAAATACCTAGGAATAAACTTAACCATGGAGGTGAAAGACCTGTACTCTGAAAACTATAAAATACTGATGAAAGAAATTTAAGACTGTGTAAACGAATGGAAAGATATTCCATGCTTATGTATTGGAAGTACAAATTGTTACATTGTACATACTACACAAAGCAATCTACAGATTTAATGTAATCTATGTCAAATACCAATAGCATTTTTCACAGAACTAGAACAATCCTAAATGGACTTAGAAAAGATGGAATCACAAAAGATCCAAAATAGCTGAAGTAATTTTGATAAAGAGGAACAAAACCAGAAGTGTAACAATCCCAGATTTCAAGATATACTGTAAAACTGTAGTAAATATAGGAGAATGGTACTGGCACAAAAATGGACAGGTAGAACAGAATAAAGTACCTGGAAAAATCCACGATTATATGGTCGATTGATCTTTGACAAAAGCGTCAAGAATATGTAATGGGAAAAATGCAGTCTCTTCAACAAACAATACTGGGAAAACTGGACAGCTACATGCAAAAGAATGAAACTGGATAACTTTCTTACATCATACATAACAAAAAAACTCAGAATCAATTAAGGACCTAAATATGAGAACTAAAAATGTAGGAATTCTAGAAGAGAACATAGGCAGTAATTTCTCTGACATCATCCACAGCAACGTTTTTCTAGATATGTCTCCTCAGGCAAGGGAAATAAAAGCAAAAATGAACTGTTGGGACTATACCAAAATAAAAAGATTTTGCACAGCAAAGGGAACAGTCAACGAAACTAAAAAGCAATTTACTGAGTGGGAGAAGATATTTGCAAATGACATGTATGATAAAGGGTTAGTATCCAAAATATATAAAGAACTTATATAAGTCAGCAACCAAAAAACAAATAATGCACTTAAAAGGTGCGTAGAGGACATGAACAGACATTTCTCCAAAGTAGCCATACAGATGGCTAATAGGCACACAGAAAGATACTCAAAACAACTAAGCATCAAGGAAGTGCAAGTCAAAACTACAATGATATATCACCTCACATCTGTCAAAATATCTAAAATGAAAAGCACAAGAAACAAGTGTTGGCAAGGATGTGGAGAAAAAGGAACCCTCATGCATTGTTGGTGGGAATGCAGACTTGGAGTTACTGTGGAACAGTATGGGCATTCCTCAAAAAATTGAAATTAGAATTACTACATGATCTAATAATTCCACTACTGGGTAATGTTTACCCAAGGAATATGAAAACATTAATTCAAAAAGATGCATGCACCCCATGCTTATTGCAACATTATTTATAATTGCCAAATTATGGAAACAGTCCAAGTATCTACCAGTAGATGAACAGATAAAGATGTGGTATGTATATAATGGAATATTGCCCAGCTATAAAAATGAAGGAAATCTTGCCATTTGGAACATTATATATCTAGAGGGTATAATGTAAGTGAAATAGGTCAATCAGAGAAAGACAAATACCATACATTTCATTCATATGTGGAATTTGAGAAAAACTAAATGAAGAAAGAAAAAGAGACAAATGAAAAAACCCTCCTAACTGTAGAGAACAAACAGATGGTTACTAGATGGGAGGTGGGGGGTGCGTGGGTGAAATAAGTGAAGGGCATTGAGTGCATTTATTGTAATTTATAGAATTGTTTAATCACTATATGGTACACCTGAAATTAGTTTAATACTGTATGTTAACTAAGCTAGAATTTTAAAAAATAATAAATAAGTGAAACCTACAAACCCAAGCTACCTCCACAGACTTCCACACAGTTTTTATCATTTAACTTCTGATGTAAGCATCTTACATAACGATGATAAGTTTATCCCAGCTAAGTAGTTGTACAAATCTATTAACTAAACTACAGACTTTACTCAGCTTTTGCCAGCTTTTCCACTAATGCCCTTTTGCCTTTAGGATCCAATCCAGGATACCATATATTATATTTAGTAATTGTCCTATTTATATCCTCCATTTTGACAGTTTCTTGTTCTTTCCTTGTCTTTCATAACCTAGACTCTTTAGAAGAGTACTAGAAAGGTATTTTTTATACACTTTTTTCTGTCTGGGCAAAGCAAGGTTTTCCAAAGTTTTTTAGGTTACCTCCTTTCCTCTTGCTTTGTTCAGTGGATTTATGTCCTAAATTTATAGAATAGATATATTTAAACAGCCTGTATCCTATCCTTGGTCCTTCCAACATTTTAGGGATATTTTAAAATAAATTGCATACAGTAAAAGTCACTCTTAGTAATCTGCAATTCTGTGGATTTTGATAATTATGTAGCATCATGTATCTGCTACCACAGTACCATGTGGAACTGTTCCGCCATCTGAAAAACTTCATGTGTCCTCAAAACCTACACTGACCCCCAGGAAACAACTAATGTGTTTGCCATCCCTCTAGTTTTGTCTTTTTCAGAATTTCCTAAAATGGAATCATATAATGCTAGGCATTTAGGTCTGACTTCTTTCAATAAGCAAAATGCTTTTTACAGTTCACCCATTTTGGCGCATGAATCAATAGTTTGTTCTTTTTTATTCTAAATAGTATTTCATTTAGTGAATGTATTACAGTTTGTTCATTCATTTAAATTTCAAAGGACATTTGGGTTTTCTGTTTTTGGCAGAAACTATAAAGGTGTTTTTGTTCAACACAAGTTTTCAGTTCATGTGGGTAAATTCCTAGGACTAGCAATGCTCAATCACGTGGTAAGTGTATGTTTAACTTTATAAGAAACTGGCAAACTATTTTTCAAGTGGTGGTTTTATTTTGCATTTCAAATATCAGTGGATGTGAGTTCCTATTGTTGTATACTCTCATTAGTACTTAAAATTGTCAATTTGTTGATTTGAGCAATTCTGTTAGGTGTGTAGATATATTTTATTATGTTTTAATTTATAATCTAATAACTGATGATCAGTGCATCTTTTCATGTGTTTATTTTCCAATTGAAGAACCTCTTTGGTGCCTAGCCAGGTCAAATTTACAATTTCTTTTATTGGTTTGCTTTCTATTTTTGAATTTTATGTTTTCTTTATATTTTCTGAGTATATGACCTTTGGCAGATCTGTGATTTACCAATATTTTCTCAATGTGTGTGTTATGTCTTTTTGTTCTCTTAAAAAAATGTCATTCACAGACACCAGCTTTGGTGATCCATTTATTTTATGTTCTTTTGTGAATCATGTTTTTGAAGTCATGTCTAAAAATTTCTAATTGAAGTCAAGGTTATGTAGATTTTCTCCTGTTTCCTTTTAGATGAGCTTTTGTTTGTTTGTTTGTTTTAAGATTTTATTTGTTTATTTGACTGAGAGAGAGAGGTAATACAAGCAGGGGACGTGGGGGAGGGAGAAGCAGGAGAGGAGAGAAGCAGGCTTCCTGTGAAGCAGGGAGCCTAATGTGGGGCTCGATCCCAGGACACTGGGATCATGACCTGAGCCAAAGGCAGATGCTTACTGACTGAGCCACCCAGGCGCCCCGCTTTTACATGAGTTTTTAATTTTATCTTTTACACTCAGGGCTATGATCTGTATTCATTTCATATTGAAATAAAATATGAGACATATATCTAGGTTTACTGTTTTATAAATGCTGTAGTTTTTCCAGCACCATTAGGTGGAAAGATTATTCTGTCTCCATTAAATTGTGTTTATTTTTGTGAAAAACCAGTTCACTACATTTGTTTTGATCTGTTTTTGAGCTTTCAATCCTGTTTAATCTATGCCTATTTGTTCAACATTATTGTGATTAATCACTGCAGATTTAGTCATAAATTTGGATAATGTGGAAGCTCTAATTTGTTCTTTTTTCATAATTATTTTGGCTGTTCTAGTTACTTTCACATTCTCTAAAGAAATTATAGACCGTATCATGAATCTATAAAACGCTAGTTGGAAAAGTGATTGGAATTCCATTCAATCTGTAGATAAACTGAAGAGATTTCATTTCTCAACAGTATTGAGTCTTCTAATCCATGAACATGGTATATCTCTCCATTTGAATATCTTCTTTGAAAAAAATGTACATTCAGGTCCTTTGCCAATTTAAAAAATCAGATTGTGTATTTGCTGTTGAGTTGCATGACTTCCTTATACATTTTTGGATATCAGTCTATAATCAGTTATATGATTTGCAAATATCTTCTCCCATTTTGTAGTTTGCCTTTCCATCTTCTTGATTGGTTACTATACAGAAACTTTTTACTTTGATGTAACTCCACTTGTTCATTTTTGCTTTTGTTGTAATCCAAAAAATCATTGCCAAGAATAATGTCAAGTTAGATTTTCTGCTAGTTTTATAATTTCTGGCCTTATGTTAAAGTCTTTAATCTTTTTGAGTTGACTGTTATGTATGATGTGAAATAAAGATCCATTTTCCTTCTTTTATTTGTGGATATCCAGTTTTCCCAACACCATTTATTGGAACAATTGATTCCCTATTGTGTAATTTTGATGCCTTTGTCCACGATGAGCTAACTCTATATGTGTGAGTTTATTTCAAAGTTCTCAATTCTGTTCATTTCTCTGTGTATGTGTATTCATGCCAGGACCGTACTTTCATTGATTACTTAGTACTGCGATATAATATGTAATCAGGAAATGTGATGTTTCCAACTTTTTTCTCCTTCCTCAGGATTGCTTTATCTATTCTTTCATGATTGCATGCAGATTTTAGGATTGTTTTTTCTAATTCTGGGAATAATGCCATTGGCATATTTGGCACTAGAAAAATGCCATTGATAAGTGAATACGTTGAATCTGTAGATTACTTTGGGTATTATGGACATTTTAAATTATTATTTTGTTCAATGAATTAATACAGGATATCTTTCTATTTAGTTGTATCTTCAATTTCTTTCCTCATTGTTTTATATCTTTCATTATATTTCTCTTTCACCTCCTTGGTTAAGGTCATTCCTAAGTATTCTATTCTTTTTGATGCTGTTGTAAATGGAATTTTGTTCTTAATTTCCTTTTTCATATTGTTCATTGTTCATGTATGGAAATTCAACTGACTTCTATATGTTTATTTTATATCATGTAATGTAACTGAATTCATGCATTAGTTCTAAACAGTTTTTGTGGTGGAATATTTGGGACTTTCTATATATATGATCATATCACAGGGATAATTTTACTTCTTCCTTTCTGATTTACTTTTTAATTTTTTACAATGGCTAGGACTTCCAAAACTTGGTTGAATAGAAATGGTGAGAGTGGACATCCTTGTCCTATAACTGGACGTAGAGGAAAACATTTTAGCCTTTTGCCACTGAGTATTATGCTAGCTGTAGGCTTTTCATATATGGATTTTATTATGTTAATGTACATTTGTTCTATCATAATTTGTTCAGTTTTTACTATGAAAGGATGTTAACTTTTGTCAAATGCTTTTTCTGTAGCAACTGATATAATTACAAGATTTTATCCTTTATGCTATTATTTTTCTGTAGCTACTGACATAATTACAAGATTTTATCCTTTATGCTATTATTTTGGTGTACCACATTTATAGATATGCACACATATATTGAACCATTCTTGCATTACAGGAGTAAATCCCACCTGATCATGGGGAATAAGCCTTTTTATGAGCTGCTGAATTTGTTTTGTGAGTGTTTTTAAGCACTTTCACATCTGTGCTTATCAGGGATTTTGATGTGTAATTTTCATTTCTTTGAGCATCCTCATCTAGCTTTGGTATCAGAGAAATTCTATCCTTATGAAATTAGTCTGGAAGCATTCTCTCCACTTCAGTTTTTTAGAAGATTTTGAGAAGTATTGACATTAATTCTTCTTTAAAGTTTTGGTAGAATTCATCAATGAAGCCATCTGGTCCTGGGCTTTTTTTAATTATTATTATTAGTTCAATCTCTTTATTTCTTATAGGTCTATTCAGGCCACCTATTTTTTCATTTTTCAGTATTTGTTGTATATTTCCATTTATCCAATTTGTTAGCATATATTTGTTCATAATAGTTTCTTATCATTCTTTTTATTTCTGTGATATCTGTTATAATGTTTTCTCTTTCACTTCTGGCTTTTAAAAAAATATTATTTTATTTATTTTTTAGAGAGAGAGCGTGCACACGTTTGGTTGGAGGTGGGATGGAGGGAGGGGTAGGGGGAGAGGGAAAGAGATAAAGCATCCTTCATACTCAGTGCAGAGCCCAATGCAGGACTCCATCTCAAAACCCTTAGATTATGACCTGAGCTGAAATCAAGGCTCACACACACGCTTAACTGATTGAGTGGCACCACCTGGGTGGTGCCATGTTTCACTCCTGATTTTATTTCAGTTTTGTTTTGTTAGTCTAGCTAAAGTTATGTCCATTTTATCTTTTTATAAAAACAGGTTAATATCCAAGATATATAAAGAACTCACACAACTCAATATTTATAAAACAAACAAATGAACAAACAATCCAGCTAAAAAATGAACAGGAGACCTGAATAGACATTTCTCCAAAGAAGGCATACAGATGGTCAACAAGCACATGGAAAGACAGCTGCCCTGTGTCTTTTGATTGGAGCATTTAGTATGTTTACATTAAAGTAATTATTGATAGGTATGTTCTTATTGACATTTTGTTGTTTGGTTTCTGGTTGTTGCAGTTCTCTTCCGTTTCTTTCTGCCTTTCTTTCTCTCTTCCCTGTGATCTGGAGACTTTCCTTAGTGTTAGGTCTGTATTCCTTTCTCTTTATATCTCTTTTTATTCTGTCTGTCTCTCTCTGTTTTAAGTCAGTGGTCACTTAGGTTCAAGTACATTTAAAGAAAGTACATTTCGGGTTGTTCAGTATTCACAAATCACTCAATGTGATATACAATGTGATATACATTAAGAAAAGAAAGGATAAGAACCATATGCTTCTCTCAGTAGACACAGAAAAAACATTTGATAAATACAGCATCCATTCTTGTTAAAAAGTCTCTACAAAATAGGGATCAAAGGGAACATAGCTCAACATCATAAAGGCCATATAAGAAAGCCCCATAGCTAATAATCATCCTCAGTGGGGAAAACCCGAGTTTTTTCTCTGTGGTCAAGAATAAGACAGGGTCTGCTCTCACCATTATTATTTAACATAGTACTGGAATCCTAGTCTCAGCAATCAGAAAACAAAAAAGAAATAAAAGGCATCCAAATCAGCAGGAGAGAATTAAAATTTTCATTATTTGCTGATGACTTGATAATCTATATAGAAAACCCAAAAGACTTCACCAAAATATTGCTAGAAATATGGATAAATTCAGCAAACTTGCAAGACATAAAGTCAATGTACAAAAATGAAGAAGCAGAAAGAGAAATCAAGGAATCAGTCCCGTTTACAATTACACCAAACAATAAGACACACAGGAATAAACCTAACCAAAGAGGTAAAAGTTATGTATTCTGAAAACTATAGAACACTGATAAAACAAATTGAGATGACACAAAGAAAAAACATTCCATGCTAATGAATTGGAAGAAAAAATATTGTTAAAATGTCTATACTATAATCTACACATTTAATACAAACCCTATCAAAATAGTGAAAAATACTGGTGTTATTTTGCATAGGAACTACCCAATTCTTGAATTATTTTTGGTGAGAATTCTGATGTCATCTTTATCTTTGTCCCTCTGTACATGTGTTTTTCCCCCTTTAGGCTCCTTTTAAGATTTCCTCTTTCTAATTGGTTCTGAGAAGTTTTATTATTATGTGCTTTACTGTAGTTTTCTTTATGATCTTTTACTTAGAGTTTGTTAAGCTTCTTAGGTCTGTAGATATGAATGTTTCATAAAAGTTTAAAAAATTTTGGTCTCTATTTCTTCAAATATTTCTTCTTTCCCTCTGTTTTCTACTTTGCAGACCCTATTTAATTGCATTTTAGGTTGTTTGAAGTTGTCTCATAACTAACCCACTGACACTCTTCTTTTTATTAGTTGGTTTTCTGTGTGTGTTTCATATTAGATAGTTCCTATACTATGCCTTAAGTTTACTAACCTTTATTTATGTAGGGTCTAATCTACCATTAATTACATCCTAGTGGATTTTCATCTTAAACATTGTAGTTTTCACATCTTGAAGTTTGATTTTGTTTTTTTTTTAAATGTCTTTGATGTCTCTAAGTTTTTTTAAAATATTCAGTACCCTTATAGTTAAGTTTTTAAATGTCCTTCTTTACTAAATTTAATATCTGTTTCATTTCCTGATTGGTTTTGATTTGTTGATTATTCTCCTTATTATGAGTTATGTTTGTTTTCCTCTCTGGCGTAACTAGTGAGTAACCTTTGATTGGATTCTATACAGTGAATTTTACCTTGGTGGTTCTGAATATTTTTGTATTTTTATAAATCTTGAACATTGTTCTGGGATACAGTTAAGCTCTCTGGAAAAAGTTTTTTGTTTTTTTGTTATTGTTGTTTATTTTGTTTTTTCTTTTGAGTCTTATTTTCATTTTTTAGGAGGGACTGAAGCATTTCATAGTCTACAGATAATTATTTCTCACTACTGAGATAAGACTATTCTGTTTACATTACCTACTGCCCACACATCTTTGGAATGGCAAGTAAAAATGGGTGCTGTTCTTAGCCCTGTGTGAGTGCCAGGCATGGTTACCTTTAATCTTATTGGGTCGTTCTTTCTCTAGCCTTAAGTAGTTAGTTTTCTTACACACATGGGCTCATCAGTACTTTGTTGATTATTTGAGGAAACTTCTCTGCAGGGGATTCTGGAGTTTTCTATCTAGATCTTTCCCCTCTGATACTATAGTCTGTAAACTTTGGTGGCCTCCAGGTCTCCCCAGATCTCAGCTTCAGGTCATATAATCTTCCATTGCTACCTGGATTCCTTCTCCCTGTGCTGCAGCTTGGAAAGTCTCAAAACAGTAAGGTATAGCAATCATAATGGTCAGACTAACTTCATTTGTTTCCAATGAAGTGTTTTTTAGATATTTCCCTCCTTCTTTCCTTCTTTTCTTTCTTTATTTCCTTTTTTTTTTTTAAGATTTATTTATTTATTTATTTGACCGAGAGAAAGAGAGATCACAAGCAGAGCAGCAGGCAGAGAGAGAGGGGGAAGCAGGCTCCCCACTGAGCAGAGAGCCCGATGCAGGACCCAATCCCAGGACCCTGAGATCATGACCTGAGCCGAAAGCAGAGGCCTTAACCCACTGAGCGACCCAGGTGCCTCTTCTGTCTTTATTTCTTTTGTAGTTTCATGAGGTTGTTACTTTTTTTTGGTCAGAAGCTGTATTCCAGAGATCCACTTTTTTATTTCATTTTGAAATAAAAATTGAATATATTTAAAAAACTGTATATATTCAAGGTGTATGAAATGATGATTTGATGTTCAGAGTGAAATGATTGATCTAGTCAGGAGATAATTATGTCAAGTAAAATAAACAGAAAAAGAAAAAACTACATGATCTCATTTTTTGTGAATCTAAAAAAGTCTTATAGCAGAGAGTAGAACTAGGCTTCTGACAGGGGCAGGGAGTTGGGAAAAATAAGATGGGCTATGGACATTGGGGAGGGGAGGCGAACTATAAGAGACTATGGACTCTGAAAAACAACCTGAGGGTTTTGAAGGGTCAGGGGTGGGAGGTTGGGGGAACAGGTGGTGGGTAATGGGGAGGGCACGTTTTGCATGGAGCACTGGGTGTTGTGCAAAAAGAATGAATACTGTTACGCTGAAAAAATAAATAAAATGAAAAAAAAAAGTTTAAAGTTAAAGTTACATAGGATGAATAAGTCCATAGATATAATATATAGCATAATGACTATAATTAATACTGTATTAATATTGGAAATTTGCTAAGAGAGTAGATTTCAGGTGCTGCCATTACAAGAACAATTTTCTTATTTGTTGCTTTTTAATCTTCTCCATTGTTCCTTTGTTTCTTAAGGGATTTTTTCTGCTTCCTTCTTTGCTTTCACTTTTAATCAGTTTATTCTATTTTTACTTCCTTCTTGACATGGATCCTTAGTTCATTAATCTTTAGTTCTTTTCTACTATAGGTATTCAGTTATTTTTTTCATTAGTTTAATACATCATGCTTTAAATATTTTTCAGTACAAAATATTTTCTAATTCTTGTTATGATTTCTTTGATCAATGAATTATTTTGAACATTATTTTTTTAAAGTTTTCAAATGTATGTGAGTTAGTTACAGTTTTGTTATTGGGTTTCTCATTTAAATACATTTTTAACAGAGAACGCACTCAAGATGGTTGAAATTATTTGGTAATAATTGAGATTTTATGTGTGACCTTGTCTTGTTTTGAGTTCTTTGCTGGTGTTTGATAAACATTTTATTGATATAAATTATCTAATATAAATTATTGATATAAGTTATTTGAGCTGAATACTGAGTCAGATATAACTCAACACTATAAACTTTAGATTGTTTTGGTATGTTAATCTGGGCACTTAAGAAATACTGCATAATCACGCAGTAAGAGAAATGATGAAATAGAGTCCAATCTAATTATCTGAATAACAGGACACTTTGTTCATTCTATTGAATCATGTTGAATTGTCATATTAGTTTTAATTACAGTGATAGCAAGTTTGCCAGCAGATAAAAAAGAATCAGGGTACTATAATGATAAAATGACTATTAAATTCATACTGTATATGTATATGTTGTTTAAAGATTTCTTTAGGGGCTCCTGGGTGGCTCAGTGGGTTAAAGCTTCTGCCTTCAGCTCAGGTCATGATCCCAGGGTCCTGGGATCAAGCCCCGCATTGGGCTCTCTGCTCAGCAGGGAGCCTGCTTCCTCCTCTCTCTCTGCCTGCATCTCTGCCTACTTGAGATCTCTGTCTGTCAAATAAATAAATAAAATCTTTTAAAAAAAAGATTTTTTCTCCATGTCCTCATATCATGGGGGGGTAGGGGGATAGGAGAAGAATAAATGAAACAAGATGGGGTTGGGAGGGAGACAAACCATAAATGACTCTTAATCTCACAAAACAAACTGGGGGTTGCTGGGGGGAGGTGGGATTGGGAGAGGGGGAGCGGGCTATGGACATTGGGGAGGGGAGGCGAACCATAAGAGACTATGGACTCTGAAAAACAACCTGAGGGTTTTGAAGGGTCAGGGGTGGGAGGTTGGGGGAACAGGTGGTGGGTGATGGGGAGGGCACGTTTTGCATGGAGCACTGGGTGTTGTGCAAAAAGAATGAATACTGTTACGCTGAAAAAAAAATAAATAAAAAGGGAAACAGTGAAAAAAAAATAAAAAATAAAAATTTAAGAATGAATGAATGAACAAAAAAAAAAAAAAAGATTTTTTTATAGGGCACAAAACACATTCTTTTAAAATAGTGTTTCAAAAAATTTAAATGACCTTTAAAATATATCAAGTCAGGTGTTTAAGTTATGGGTCATATTTACTTTAACTTATTCGGATCCTTCTTTTCTTCTAATCCTGGAAAGTTTTGAAGAACTTGAGTGAATTTTATACTCACATATGTTTAATGACATGAGATACTGGAGAGCTCTCTGTGCTTAGAATTGGTTTTCTTTTAAGGAAAATAGTTGGATTTTATAATTGTAATGCCTAAAGTAGGTGTATTGTAAATATTATGTGAAATATAGACTTTATTTTCACAGTGACTCTGTCAAGTGGAATTTGACAGGACCAGGAAGTTTAAGTTATGAGTTCCTCTAGCACTGGAAAATATTGCCTCTTTGAGAGGCTGTGAAAAATCATGAAGAGTCAAAAATTGCCTCCAAGCCTTTAAATAAAAAGCTGTCCATTTTCTTTTTTTTTTTTTAAATTGGATGCAAATAGTGAATGCAGTGGTATTAACTTACTGTAGCATGGAAGATAAACTTAATAAAAATTCTTGTTTGGGGAGAGAATTCAGAATGGAAGACCACATCTTAGCTGGCCTTGTATTGGTACTCCCTCTGCCTGAGTTGAATCAATATCTCTCTTTCTCCATTTTCACTTAGGGATACAGCTAAAAAATATATACCCAAACACCCTAGTTCCTGAGTCAGCAAAATAATTAACCAGCATTTAGTACTTTGGTTCTGGAGTGGACCAAAAAGGAAATAATAATTAAGAGGCTGCAAGCTATATTGATGAATCTTTTGAGAATAACACACCAGGTGATTAAGTTCAGTCCTCTGTTGGGATCATATATAAATCATATAGCTTTTCCTGGGTGGCTGGAAATAGAATATCCAGGAATAGGTCAAAGAACATGAAAACAAGAGAGAAATGTTTAAATGTGGCCTGCCACTGAGGTCAAAAGGATAATGTATTCAGCTTCTCAGCAGTGGACCTGAGGACATAAAGTCTGCCAGTCTTTCAGATATACTTCTCTATTTCTTAGTAGCCTCCATATGTCAGACTCTTAGTTGAGGAAGTAAAACCAAAGATCTGTTAGGATGTTATATATCACACCATTCCATAAGCTTCTTGAATACAAAGATTGCTTGTTTGCCTTTGGAACTACCATATTCCAAAATCATTTCAGGCATAGGAAGTTAACAATATATATGTCCTTAAATTAAATTAGTAGAGCAGTCACATACCAATTACCCTAAAAAAATTTTTTTTGTTGGTTAGATAGGCTGTTTCTGGTAAATCACACTTCTCAGGCAAATTAATTATGAGCACATGCCAAAGTGGTTTTGCACTTTTCATGAGAGAAGAGGCTCCTTAAAAAGATTATTCAAAGGTTTCTATACTGGGAGAGACATTTTATACAAAAGAAAATTTGGTATATAATTATTGATATGACAGATTAAAAATGTATTTCTGTTAAAATATTTTTAGGATTTTTTACTTAGTGGGATGGCAACCTTGGCTTCCCAGAATTTCTTAATCTCCTTTATGGCTATCAAAGAATTACTCAAGTCTTTTATGAGAAATCCTAAATTACTTCCTAGAAGGAGGTCATGAATTATTTCAAGCAAAAGTATTCTGTCTCAGACCAAGTTTGGGAAGGAGTTCTTTCTCATTTATTATAAAGTAGGTTAGAGGTGCTTGGGTGGCTCAGTCAGTTAAGCGTCTGCACAAGTAAGACTAGGTCATGATCCTAGGGCGCTGGGTTGGAGCCTTGCGTCAGGCCCCCTGCTCAGTGGAGAGTTTGCTTCTCCCTCTGCCTCTACCCCAACCCCCACTGTATTCTCTCTCCCTCACTCTCACTCACATAAATAAATCTTTTTTAAAAAGTAACTTAAAACTGCTATAGCATTCTTTAATTAAAATGAATTTGCATATAACATGGCTGGTAGTTGGCTCCTTTCCTCTGGCCAGCCCTTTTCCTCAGTGAGAACAGGCTATTATTACCTTTGGTGGAGGAGGAGAGAGGAAATATGTTGGGAAGGTCATGGCTATGCAGAAATTGTAGGTAAGGAAGCAGAGCAGAAATCCTTAGATCATTCATATTTACTTGCCCTTTTGTTAATTTTATAGCTATAGAATACAGGGTAGGAGAATGAGAATGGAAATGGGAACAAAATGAAATAAATTATTTATTTAAAAAAAGACTCTTGAAAGAGGAAATGATAGTAAAGTTTCATTATGACCATAACAACCCTCTGCAGTGAGGTCGGATAAAGCAATTAAATAATATCAAATCAACTAAATTGTTTTTCCTTTGTAGGTATTCCGGTTTTTTTTTTTTAATATTTTATTTATTTATTTGACAGAGAGATCACAAGTAGATAGAGAGGCAGGCAGAGAGAGAGAGAGGGAAGCAGGCCCCCTGCTGAACAGAGAGCCCGATGCGGGACTCCATCCCAGGACCCTGAGATCATGACCCGAGCCGAAGGCAGCGGCTTAACCCACTGAGCCACCCAGGCGCCCGGTATTCTGGTTTTAATTCAGGGTTGCTTTTAAGAACTCTTTGATCTTGTGTAGTTTCACTGTTATGTTTCCGCATTGACAGTTTTTCTTTTTTAGGCTTCCTCAATCTAACAACTGTGGTCTTTTCAATTCTCAGCCATATTTCTTCAAATGTTGTTCATTGCACATTTCCCTTGCTAACAGAAATTTGGACTTAATATTTTCAGATATCTCAGCTTTTCCTACATATTTCTTATCTCATTTTTATATTTTCTATCTTCTTCTATTTCTGGGTTACACTGTTTTTGATAATTTATTGTGTTTCTTTGTTTTTTGCAATTATTTAGCTCTATATTTGGTTCATAAATTGTCTTTAAATATGTCCAATCTAGGGGCACCTGGGTGGCTCAGTGGATTAAGCCACTGCCTTCGGCTCAGGTCATGATCTCAGGGTCCTGGGATCGAGCCCCACGTCGGGCTCTCTGCTCTGCAGGGAGCCTGCTTCCTCCTCTCTCTCTGTCTGCCTCTCTGCCTAGTTGTGATTTCTCTCTGTTAAATAAATAAAATATTTAAAAAAAAATAAAAAAATAAATATGTCCAATCTGGTGTTTAACCCATTTATTGCATTACTTTCCTACTATTAACTTCTTTGTTTCAAATGTGTTTGGCCAACTCTGATAGTCCCTTGTCCCTTCATCGTTCCTGAAATTCCTTTTGTATCTTGTTAGAAATAATTTGTATTTTGTTAATTGTATAATTTGTATCTTATTAAAATAATTTCTTTATATTCTGAATCTGATGATTCTATTATCTTCAGTATTCAGAGGTTATGATTCCCTGTTCTTTATGCTGAATCATGCTTGCAGTTCTTATGTCTTTGTATGCGTAGTGTTTTGGTTTTAGGTTCATACTTTTGAATCACTAGAGTGTGTGTGTGTGTGTGTGTGTGTGTGTGTGTGTGTGTGTCCCTGGAGAGGGGATTTGTGTTTACCCCTTACAAAAACATAGTATAAACCACAATTTGGGATTATTTGGAACTAAATCTCTAGCATGGGCTTTATAGGAGTGCATAGGTTCTGTAAATTTATTTCCTAAGTCCACATAACTGCATTTGAATGGGGACACCCTCTTTAAATCTTACCTAGAGCAAAGGCTAACACAAGCACATTTCTCAGTTCTCTCTCTGTGAAGTGTTTTGTATGTGTTAGCTCATCTGATGAGGGTGCTGCCCTTCAGGAATTTTGATTTTATCTAGAGGTCTCCTGTTAGACCTCCCGTCTTTATCAAAACCTATCCATAACAGCAGCCATTATAATTGAGGTTATGGGCCACAAGTATGACAGATGCCTTTCGTGTCCTGGTTCCCATGTTGGGTTTATGAAGCCTCAACATTTCTGATTAATTTTTCTGATTGTCGTCAAATCAGTCATATTATAACACACATACTCACACTCATGCTCTATTCATTTTGTCCCGGTTTACTACATTGGAGCATTTTCTCTGGGCATCTCATCAGCCTTATTGCTAGAAATGGAAAATTTATAATGTATTCTCAAGCATCATGTGATTCCCCCTTGAGAAGCTTTGCCTTCTTTGCTTTTTCAGCCTCATAACTGTTCCCCATAATAGTAATAAAATGACCACATAATAGTCATAAAATGATTGATAGTTTGATGAGTGCCCTGATGAATGAGTAGATGAATACGTAAGAGAAAAAATATTATCCTATGGGCCTATGTAATTTTTGGTGTTGGATACCTGAAAAATTATTCCTGAAAGATTTGAGGTTCAAAATATAGTTCATATTTTATTCAGATGGAGAAGTTGACTGTTACACTTTTTTATACTCACATGTTTGCTCTACTGAAATTTTCAGACTTAGGGCACTACGTCTAAGTCAACTCTACAATTAATTCCTAGCAGAAAAAAAAACCAAATACTCAGTATTTTATCTATGAAAAAATATAAAATAACTCACAATTTAACAATGATTAGTGGCTTGTTAAACTTAAATTTCCTGTTTTATATAGAATATAGAATAACAGTAACCACATTAATAGCAAGTAAATAAATTAATTTCAGAATTTCATATCACATAAACTGATATCACATAAATAGGAGTACTTATTGCTCTGCCAATACAATATGAATAAACTATATTTTCGCCATTAAATGTTTCTGACAGAAAAGCCTTTTCAACAATTTAATTTATTTATCACTAGAAATAGGAGTAGTACTTTATTTCTAAAATTTTATTATAATGTAGCTATTGCTTTTTCCTTACTTTAGCTGTATCTGCAATCTTGTAATTTTCTATAATAGGTAGATCTATAGATAGAACTTTAAATTATTTACAATAAAACTTAGGTTAAAACTGGTCAGATAAATAATCATGGACAGCAGCAGGCTTTACATATAAATGTAAGTTTTGTTAAAATTCTAGGTTTGTATTATCATACTCCACATTCTACCCTGGGAATGTCTGAAAGCTGGAAGTATTTAAAAAATGTCATTGTTTTGGTGCATTAGTGCATTTGTAATACAGAGTATGAAGCACCATTTGTAAGAGAAAATGACTTCTAGGAATGGAAGAAATGCTTTCTCTTCTTTTACACATACAGTGATTTTTAAAGGTTCTTCCTTTTCTGAAGAATGCGAAGTGCACATAATAGAGCACAATGAATAGTCAGAGTTGTGGACTGTTAGACAAGTTCCTTACACCCAAGGTTAGAGGCAGGGGTTTTACTATGACATAAATCTGGGTTAAAGTGTCAGTGTCTTCATCTTACGTATCTCTATGAACTGGGCATCCCTTAACCTACTTTTGCATTTCTGAAATGAGTATGATCACACCTTCCTTGCAGGGTGATCAGAAGGATCACTGTAAAATGGAAATAGAGTGCTTACTACTGCTTACTGACACATACAAGACACTCATCTTCATAACTTGCAGAGTTTCTGTGATATAGATGAAGTGAAAATGCTTTGAAAACACTAAAGCACTATAAAGGGGGGGGGCCTGGGTGCCTCATTAGGTTAAGCATCTGACTCTTGATTTTGGCTCAGGTTAGGATCTCAGGATCCTGAGATAGAGCCCCATGTCTTTGGTTGGGCTCTGCACTCAGTGGGGATTCTGCTTCTCTCTGTCTCTATCTCTGTCTCTGTCCCTCCCTCCCTCCTCCCCCTGCCATATCTCCTCCCCACTTGGACTCTCTCTTAAATAAATTAATAAAATCTTTAAAAAACAAACAAACAAACAAAAAAACCCACTGATGCACTCTACAGATGTATGTGCTTTAATAAAGGTTAAATTAGAATGATAGTATTTCTCGAAAATTATCTTTATACGAACTCAATTTTCCAGAAAAAGCAAGACATTTTAGCTTTTTCCAAGGACTCATGATGAACCAAAAAAATCCTTGTTCTATCCTCTTGTATATACTGAAATAATAGTTTATCGTTATTCTATCCATCAAATTTTATCAAAAAAAACTTGAAGAAAATTCTACGTACCTAATAGTAGAGATATAGAGAATAAATACATACCTAGAACACACCATTTGATTGAGGAAATCAGTAGGGAAGTAGAAAACCATTCCAACGACATAATAAAATACAAGCTATAACAGGAATAGATACAACGTGATGGAGAACCATAAAGGGAAGTAAAATACATTTTGATTCAGGCAAGAGAGAAGGCTTCAGGGAAATTGCTGAATTTGAGCCAAGTCGTGAAATAAAAATAGCACATCATCCTGCCTGGGCAAGAATGGGAATGCCACAGGCTGTGTGCTCAGCTTATGCAAAGGCTAGCGTTTGCATGCAGGCAGTGTGCTAGGCACAGGGCAGCAGTCTGATGGAGTTGAAGAGTATTGCAAAGGAAAAGCAAAGCTGTCAATGAGGAGGCCCATCCACCATTGGCTTGGAGTTTGCCAGTATATCCTGAATTTGGCTGTTATGAACTGGTGGCCTCTCTCCATGGCACTTCTGGATCAGCTCTCCTTATCTCCAGAATGCCCTGCGATTGCAGTGCAGATTCTGTGTGGAAACTAGTCACTAATCTCTCCATTCTACAAATAAAGAAAATGAGAGAGTTTTTGGACCAAGGTCAGCCACTTTTCTTCCCATTTCATTGTAGTTGTACCCACCGTGGACTCTATAGTCTCCCGAATATCCACAAAATCTTCAAGTGGCTTAAAAGACTTTAAACATTAAACTTTTCTCAAGCAAAGGGCAGATCTAGCTCTGGGGTTGAGGCCACTGCCCTTTGGCCATGTAATGCACAGGTAGGTATGAAGAGGACAGCTCTAAGTAAACGAAGAGTCTTCGTCTGGACCAGAATTGGGCCATGACATGATTATTATTATGTTTTCCTTAGTAGAAAATTGAATAATGAAATGAGCAGTGAATTGCCAACTTGAGTTATACAGAGGCAAAAATGTAAGGACAGCTTTGGGTTGGGGCCCCAGAATTAGAAAAATGTAGACTCACTAGAGATTATAATGCAGATTAAATGTACACCAGAAAGAAGAGGCCACCTTTTAGTGACATTCATCACTTTCTTAAAGCTGTACTTTAGTCTTTCTGTAAGTACAGGAAAGGTTTGGAAAATATGCAAAAGTCATAAGTATGGAACATGTATTTAATTATGCTTTACTTTAAAAGTCTTTAAAAGCTGTGTAGATGCTTATCTTAGATTCTTATCTTACTGTTTTTCTTAGTACATCATTATTTTATATTTACATTCATAAATAATAGAAAATATCAAAGTTTATTTTTTTAAAGATTTTATTTATTTGACAGATAGAGATCACAAGCAGGCAGAGAGGCAGGCAGAGAGAAAGAGGAGGAAGCAGGCTCCCCGCTAAGCAGAGAGCCCGATGCGGGGCTTGATCCCAGGATCACAGGATCATGACCTGAGCTGAAGGCAGAGGCTTTAACCCACTGAACCACCCAGGCACCCCGAAAATATCAAAGTTTAAAGGATGATTAAATCATTAGCTAGTGATATATGTACTTGCTGAAATAGCATACCATTATTTAATGACAATTGTAAAGGTGATGTAGCCATGTAAATAAATGTTCTTGGATAAAAGGTGAAATGAAAACAAAATAGAAATTCATATTTACATTGAGATTATGAGGATGAAAATATACAGAAAAATAATAAAAAGAAGCAAATAAAATAAAATTCAGTGTGCTGTTTGATAGGCGATGGGATACTTCTTTCTTTCCATTTTATTTTATAATCCTATTTTTGTGATCAACACTGAAAAAGCAATCTTTGTTTAAAATGAAGAGAAAGTTTCTTAACTCAATACACAATGCCTGAAATACCATACAACATTAATAATTAGATAAGAAGGTCTCCCCTCCACTTCAAATTTGGTTCACTTGCACTTGAATATAAATCTACCTAAGTACTTCCAACAAAATTAGGATACTAGGACAGTAAGAAAAGTTTGAAAGTGGTTGCTGGGTCGAGGTAGAGGGATCTCTGAATTACACAAAATTTCAGAACATTATTGCAGGCAGGACTTATACTGTGTTTAAAATGTAGAATGTACTATTTTACATATTTCAAACAATACAATGGAAATCTCTGGGGTTACTGTTAAAATGTTGATGCATATCATTAAGCATTAGAAAAAAAAACAGATATCGAAGAGAATCAGGAAAAGGAATATTCCCCTGAATCAGATATTTGTAAGGTGGTGATAAACAGGCATAAATTGGGGTAAAAAAGTGTAAATTTTTTTTTCTTTGTAAGCAGAGAAGGGACACTGTAGAATGATAGTGAGGTATGAATGTACACAAAGGGCAAGAGAGAGGAAAACATTGTCTCAAAAATTGAGGCCAGAGAGGTGCCTGGATGGCTTAGTCATTAAGCGTCTACTTTCTGCCCTGGTCCTGATCCCAGGGTCCTAGGATTGAGCCCGGTGTCAGGCTCCCTGCTCTACGGGAAGCCTAACTCTCCCCCTCCAGCTCCCCCTCCTTGTGTTCCCTCTCTCACTGTGTCTCTGTCAAATAAATAAAATCTTAAAAAAAAAATTGAGGCTAGAAATAAAATAGAGGAAAAACTAGAAAAGTCAATACAGAAGAAAATAAGGAGGCATATAATCAGAAAATAATAATAACAGAATAAAGATCAAGAATTGATTATCTGTGATTATTGGGTGAGGAAATGGTGCCCACATCACAGATTAAAATGTGAGGATTAAACAGGGATTCCTAGTGGAGGAGAAGCATTAAGTCATTGGATATGGAAAGTGGCAACTATGAATGACCTTCTACTTTCAGTGGAGAAATTCCTAAATATCTAAGTTATCTATTGTACATGAATCATTGTGGTAGGTGTTTTCATAGATGTGAGCTAATAGATTCTATATCTGCTGCCATTCAGAAAGACAAAAGTTGTGTGTGTGTGTGTGTTTGCCCAAAAGCACACATGTAATTACTATGTAATTACTTTTACCTTTGCCAAAGATAACAGAGTTACATGATTGTTCCTCTAAAACAGTTTGCATTTATTTAGTTGATGGACGCTCAAATAAGAAAGAAATCCTTCATATTTGTACAGTACTTCACAGGTGAGAAAATATCCTTCCAAGTTATAGGTAAATTTACTATGACTGCCATGGGGTAAAAAATAAAGCAGTGGCTTTTTGAGCATGATTAAAATAGTTACCCAGTCCAGTGCTCAATGGAGGGTAGATAAAGATTAATTAGAAGCAGTTGGCTGACTTTGGAAATCCACAATCTAGGTTCTAGAATGATGTAATAAACTGTTGGAACCAGCACCTGGTGCCTTTAATCTGCTGTTGCTGCTGCTTCTGGCTTATGGATTGAACTCGAACTTGCACCTGGGGTATTAGTGAGCCAAGTGTCCCGGCATTGATTTTCCTCACGCTCTGCTCCAAAATGCTCCTTTCCTCTGATTACAGGGAGGCTGGCTGTTTTCTTTCTTGTGTGTGAGACAGCTCTTATAAGGTGTAGCAGGTAACTTGGATGCCCCTGCCAAAGCCATTTAGCCCACCTGACATCAGTACAGATGCAGCAGGCAGCTTCTTCATGCTGCCAGCCTCTCTAAAGCATGCCGTCATCCACATTTCTCAGGCCAATTTCTGTTCTGCTGTGACCTTTGGTAGCATCAAATAGGTTATCATACCATATCAAATTCCAGAAATGCCATTTGCCATTAGTGAGCTATTGAAGTAAGGTTTTATAGCTATATCCAAAGAGATCTTGCCTCCAGAGATTATAAAGATAGTTGGAATTATGAACAAACAATAATATCTGACCAGTATATTTGCACAATACAAATGAGGGAGAGAAAAAATAATATAAGAACTTCATTTCTGTTATAAATATAACCCAGGAAAAACTCAAAGATTTGTTACTGAAATTAATACAGGCAAACAAATGAAGTTTTCATTCCCAAATCAAAAGAGAATTTCATATTCAAAAATAAGCTGATTGCCACAAAATGATGCTTATAATGATTAGGATTATAAAATAATAGTTGAATTTATGCTAAAAGTAGTTGAATTTATGCTGAAAAGCAGTATTAGAAAAATCAAAGACATACATGTCTTGACAAGGAAGAAATTACCAGAATGAGAAAATATCAAAAGATATAGAATAAGATTAGAAGTTAGTTACTGAAGAAAACACAGAGCAAACAAAAGAGGACTAAGAGCAAAAGAAAATATTTAAGGCTATTAAAACTAAGGCTTAATTTAAAAAAATCTGTAAGTTTGCCACATTGAAATATCAGCAGGCAGCAATATGCTATTGGTCTTTTGAACATGGAGAACGCTGAAGTCTCTATCACTTCCTAATGAACAAGGTCTGCTGACTTTTCTTCTGCACACCTGGATGAAATCTTAAGCAAATCTCACAAAAGCACTGGTTGTCGGATTCTAATTTGATTAGAATCACTAGGTTTCTATCCCTTATCCTAGAGTCTCTCATGCAGCAGGTCTGGAGTGGCTCTGAGCAAATGATTCTGATGCTGCTGGAGAGGGTGGAGTGACCACACTTTGAGAACTATTACATTAGGGTTTCTGATTACTCTCAAATACTTAGTAGGTACATTTTTGAGATATTAAAAACACAAAGAATTATCTATAATTATAGCTTTACTTCTTTATCTTATTCATAGCTTTTCACCCAGCCCAACTAAAAAATGACAACCCCTTCCACTGCAGTTTTGGTGTGGAAACGTATAGTTGGGAAGAGAGATATCTTAGGTTTCCTTTTTCCCTTTGGATGCACATTTATTCTATTTGTTACCTGCTACTCTTACCCCCTCAGGCTTATTAAGGGGAGAATAGGCATAGTATTATATGCTGGTGCATTGTTAATGGGGTTCACTGTATGTTGAATATCGACTGTTGGTTTGGTTTTTTGTTTGTGTGTGTGTTTGTTTGTGGATTTTTTTTTTTTTTTTTTTTTTTTTTGCTGGAAAACACAGGGGACTCCAAGGAGCATGTTCAGAAGGAGATGATGTTGTCTCAGTTTAGCCATATCAACTTCCCCTCAGTTCCTGGCTTCCTGCCCACAGAGTCCCACGGACTCCCTCAATTATATTACATTTCTTCTCAGTCCCTATTTTAAACCTGAGAAGTGGGGTGGGAAATGAGCTAGGGGTCAAAAACCCATCTCAAACGTTTTTAGTGAGTCCTGCATTGTCTTCTCATGTTTTCAGACTTTTATGATACTTCAGAAACTTTAATACATCAGAAAAAGGTGAATATAACATCTTTTTACTATAAAATATAAAACCCTTGGATATGTTATATATATTAACTTAAAACCATAGACTGTATTAAAAAATATCTGATTCTGTGTTATTTCGCATGAATTAAAGTTAGACACCCGATCTCTATCTTGCATTTGTCATTGGAATTACACTCCCTTTTTGCTTATACCAATATGTAGGAAGAATGTAGGAAGAAAGGACTTTTAATCTCTTATTCATAATGATTGCCACTGATGTCCTAATTGTCTGAGCTCCCAGACAGCCCGTTATTCTGGTAGCTCTTAGATTCCAAATGCCACATGTTGGACACTGAAGGACTATTTGATGATGTGGGGAACTTGGTGCAGCTGCTCCTTAGGAGTCATCCTTTCCTGAGGACGCGGGCACATAGGGAATAGAAGCACTTTGGGGATGGAGTGGCATGATAGTTAGTCAGGTAATAACACATGCTGGTGAATGATGACGTGCTAGTAGAGAGCAAGGCCTGGAGCAAAGGAAGTGGTGCTACATTCCTGTTTTACTGACAATGGTAATGATAAAGATTATTAGTTTAGGTAACTTTGTGACTACCGTGGAGAGATCACAAAATGAAAACATTAAATTTAAAGCCTTGTACTCCCAATTCAGGTTATGGGTGGAGAATCAGAAAGCTTCTATGTTGTTGCGAAAGGAATCCCTTATCATTTTAAACTGCAAGCCAGACATGGCCAAGGTTCAGATCCAGAACCTGACTGTACAAGTTACAGTGTTGTAAAATCATTTAATCTCAATCTTGCCAGGTCTGTTAGGCTAAATTAAGATAAATAAGAAATAGTGGAATCCTGAGACTTGGGATAGGGACAAATTTGGGCATACCCAAGCATGGTTGAGAATTTTTAACTGAAATTACTATAAAATCTTCCTTACTTATGGAAGCAGATCTGTTTCCATCTCAATAAGAGAACCAGACTTTCCTAACAGAGAAGTTTTTCAAGAACTTCAAATAGGGATCATCTTTCATAGGGAGATTCATATTTGTCTTCAGGACCTACACTCAATATATGCTATTGCCTCTAGACCCACAAATAGGCATGTCTCAGCAGAGTCCCAGTGATATATGTGGCCCATCCAAGAAGGAAATAGTGTGGACACTGAAGTCCTGCAGAGTCTTGCCTATGCGTATCTGTAAGAACTGAAGGAGTGTGTATGGAAATGGTTTCTAAGGATATTGGTCCAAAAAGTTGGCTTAAACCTATGTTATTGGTGTATGACTCATCTGGAATTTGTGATTTATATTGTTTGGCTCAAGGCATGTGACTGTGGGCCTGGCCTTAAAGGTGACGTAAAGGGAATGGAGCTGGTGGCATTTCCCAAACTAGAGGAAAGTTTTTGAAAATCCAAGGAGATGGGAATATTGGAAATAGAACTCTTACATGTAATTTGTTCAGTCACATCCTAACTCTAGGAAAGGCAATTATTCCCTTGATGGGGACATTAAAAAGGAAAAAAATCAACATCTATAAAGAGTTTTCTAGAGTCTGTCCTCTCAAGGCCAGAGATGATTATGGACATGCCAGTATGTGACTAGGTTCCCCAATTATTATTATTATTTTTTTTTATTTGACAGAGAGAGATCACGAGTAAGCAGAGAGGCAGGCAGAGAGAGAAAAGGAAGCAGGCTCCCCGCTGAGCAGAGAGCCCGATGTGGGGCTCGATCCCAGGACCCTGAGATCATGTCCTGAGCCGAAGGCAGAGACCTAACCACTGAGCCACCCAGGTGCCCCAGGTTCCCCAATTATTATAAGAATAATTGGTAGAAGGTGGTAACGCCTCACCATGGGTGGCCAAATTTTCACAAGCAATTAACTGAGTTGAATGTGGAATGTTTTGACTCTTGGGCTTACATATTGGTGAGTAATCAATTGATCAAGGGAACGAATTCTACGTATGAAATGAAAGAGTAGCCTCTACTTATGTAAATAGATAAATTCTAGGTCCAGTTGGAAGAAATTGGACTCAGGTCAGGTCTCCATGGTGGTGATGATTCATAACTCCTTACTCAGTTTGCAGACTCAGAGTTACTTAATTAAGAAGGAGTTTGATCCCTTGCAGTGTGGACAGAAATATATGGTATAATTCTACCTCCAAGTCTTTGTGATGTGACCATATAGTAGGGTGTGTGCACTGGAAAAAGAAAAAATTTCAAGTTTTCTGGAGGATATTAGGTATTCAATTGAAAACAAACTAGTTCTTAACTATCCCACTTTCCCATTTACCACATGGCCACTGATAAATATGTGGCTTATAGATATTAGATGATAGAAAAGTATCTTGGCCAGAATTCATCTCTGTGTATATCCAAATGGTACCACAAGAAGTCTCTGTGGTTATTTCCCTAGTTTGAGTATGTACAGTAGAAATCTGTTATCTATCTATCTATCTATCTATCTTTCATCTATCTTTATTTACCTAACAACTGGCAGAATTCCCACATTGGTTCCCTGTCCAGGAAATAAGGGCTGTTATGGAGAAAAGACCAAACTCACATTCCTGGCCCTAAACCCTTGCCATGATAGTACACTATAAAGCAACTTTACTTGAAAGGAAGCACAGAAATTATTGTCACTGTCAAAGACTTGAACATTGTACAAGTATTTATTCCTGTCACACCTTTACTTAAATTGCCTTTTTTTAAAAAGATTTTATTTATTTATTTGACAGAGAGAGATCACAAGTAGATAGGCAGGCAGAGAGAGAGAGAGAGGGAAGCAGGCTCCCCGCTGAGCAGAGAGCCTGATGCGGGACTCCATCCCAGGACCCCGAGATCATGACCTGAGCCGAAGGCAGTGGCTTAACCCACTCAGCCACCCAGGCGCCCTTAAATTGCCTTTTTGACCAAGCCAATGACTTAGAGATCTTGGGGAATGACTGGATGATCTTAAATCGGATAGTGTCTTGATTTGATTTCTTGAAAAACCTGAGACAAGGATTTGAGTACAGTTTATAGGAGAGGTGATCTCAGGAAGCACAAATATGGGCATGGGGAAGTGAGATAGGGAACTTTAGTATTTTAATGTGTATTTATGGGTTGGGTTTCCTGCAATGGACAACTGTGCCTAATTCTTTTGGGAGTTCTTTGGGGACCATATAACAATTGTCCAACAAGGGATTGGGAAGCTGGCATGTTTACAACTGATCTCATTTCTTCACTGGTTGAGATTTGCCTTTGCTAACCTTGTATCTAGCATTTTGAGGCTGAATTGTCCTTGTACTGAGCTGGTTCTTGTGTTCCAAAGTAAAGCAGTCAGGCCAAGAAGCAGAAAAATACATGTGTTCAGCTCAAAATTCATTAGTGCCCGTTATAGTCCATGGCTACATGGAAACTGAGAGGGTGGGTAAGAGAATAATGATCTGGGGTATAAATGTCATCTGCTGTAGGTAAGGATGATAATAAGACTTCCTGACCCCTGATATGCAGCTATTAACATGGCAGATAGTTCGTTTCTACTTTAATCACAGACACTCTGACCATGACTAAATATACTAGCTTTCAAGACTTTCTCTTCTTTCCCCTTCTCTTTGCCCTTAATGACAATTCTGTCACTCCCCTATGCCAGGTAGATATGTATAATAATCTCTTCAATTTGTTTAGGTTTAAAAAAAAAAAGACAAAAACTTAAACTGCCTCTGAATTTAGCATCTTTTGTTCTTCACCTTACAAAATACATCAGCAAATAGTAAAACATCCAGATTTCTGAAGCAAGGAATGAATTACCTAACTACCATGATTGAAAAACAGCATACACAGATTATTATTTTTTTTAAATAGGCTCCATGCCCAGCATGGAGCTCAAAACAGGTCTTGAACTCATGACCCTGAGATCAAGACCCGAGCTGAGATCAGTAGTGGACTGAGCCACCCAAGAACCCCTACACAGGTTAATATTTTAAATGTATGCTGCTATACATTTTCTCCCAGTGTTCTCCTAGTATGATTTTCACTGTTCACTCAAGATTTGGCTGGGCATGGTTCTCACATATGAATGGTAAATGAATACAAAAGCCTCTAGTAAGAACAGGAAATCTCACCTAGCTGAAACTTGGGAACATATTCAAGAGTTTTATTTATACAGAATGTAATAAAAATTGTCACTTTTTAAATGTTTTCTGTATTCTAGGCATTGTGTTAAGCAGTTTGCATGCAACTAGCTCATTAATCTTCACCAAAATTCTATGATGCTAGTGCTGTTATCCCCATTTTAAAGTCTAGGAAACTGAGACTCAGAAGGGTCAAGTAGTTTGTCTAAGGTCACATATTTGGAAAGTGGCAGTATAGGGTCTTGGATCAAGGTCTCGGCCTCTAGAATCATGTTTTCTTATACTGTTATGTACCCGTGCAAATGCCCAGGAGTTGAGGAGAGTGACTGTTGGTACCAAAACTCAAGAGGCTCCTCTTTAGATGGTGGCATAGTGATGAGAAGCTTAGGGGAAGCTTAATGAAGTATATGAGTAGTACTCATTATGTATATATGTTTGTGTGTATGTGTTTGTGTGTGTGTGTGTGTGTGTGTGCCTACATTTGTGAGAGAGAGGGCATAGTCAAACCATAGAAGTTGTCTGAGGCATGGGCCAGAATTCAGATATGGAAGTATATTCCTTTTGCCTACTGTTTCTCTGTCGCTGACATTAGGGATGCTGGCAGTGTAGGCAAAACTGAGGCCAGGCAGATTTCCATCCTCTCCACTCTGCCTCTGAAGGTCTTGGGATACTCTTTTAAAGAGCAGAAAGAACAGATCCAAGAGATACTGATACAGGTTAATAGAAGCCAAGCAGTCTCCAAATTTACCCCAGTACAGCACATCCCACATTAAGAATGAGAAATGTATTAGGCATTTAGAAATAGGCAGAATATACATCAACTGTATTAGTTTGAATAAATGTTCATGGATGAAACATTAATATTATAAAATTAATTTATAAATACTGTCCAGTGTCAGTCAAAAGTGGTGAGAGAAGGATTTCTGGTTATGTTAGTAAGAGGTAAATGGATAATGCCAAGAAAGTAAATAAATAAATTGGCCATAATATTCAAAAACAATAATTTCAAGGCACAGGAAATTGAGCAGAAGTGGTCAACAAATTGGAAATGTTTAGTTTTGAAAAATCACAGGAACTTTGGGTCAGAACATTGTGTGTGTGTGTCCTTTAGAGTGGGGCTGTTACATTCATATGACCCGAACTCCACCCGATGTCTGCTTACCCCCAAGTTTGGTTGGTGAGAATAGCAATTTTACTAGCATGTGGCTTACCATGAAACCCAGAACCTTTGCTGCCAGCGAGGTGGGCTAAAGTCTGGAGGTAGAAGGCAAAAACACATGGTTTTCTGGGCTAAAAAATAAAAAGTAATAGATTTGGAGCAAACAGTAAAAACCAGTGTCTTTGATATCCTAGTGCTGTAGGCCCTATTGAGGGGAATAGCAGATCAACCCGCTGTTTTGTTTTTTTTTTTCCATTTTATTTATTTTTTCAGCGTAACAGTATTCACTCTTTTTGCACAACACCCAGTGCTCCATGCAAAACGTGCCTTCCCCATTACCCACCACCTGTTCCCCCAACCTCCCAGCCCTGACCCTTCAAAACCCTCAGGTTGTTTTTCAGAGTCCATAGTCTCTTATGGTTCGCCGAACTGACAGAATGGGAGAAGATATTTGCAAACGACATATCAGATAAAGGGCTAGTATCCAAAATCTATAAGGAACTTAGCAAACTCAACACCCAAAGAACAAACAATCCAATCAAGAAATGGGCAGAGGACATGAACAGACATTTCTGCAAAGAAGACATCCGGATGGCCAACAGACACATGAAAAAGTGCTCCACGTCACTCGGCATCAGGGAAATACAAATCAAAACCACAATGAGATATCACCTCACACCAGTCAGAATGGCTAAAATTAACAAGTCAGGAAATGACAGATGCTGGCGAGGATGTGGAGAAAGGGGAACCCTCCTCCACTGTTGGGAATGCAAGCTGGTGCAACCACTCTGGAAAACAGCATGGAGCTTCCTCAAAATGTTGAAAATAGAACTACACTATGACCCAGCAATTGCACTACTGGGTATTTACCCTAAAGATACAAACATAGTGATCCGAAGGGGCACGTGTACCCGAATGTTTATAGCAGCAATGTCTACAATAGCCAAACTATGGAAAGAACCTAGATGTCCATCAACAGATGAATGGATAAAGAAGATGTGGTATATATACACAATGGAATACTATGCAGCCATCAACCCGCTCTTTTTTAATAAGGAGATTCTAGAAATGATAGAACGATGGGAAGGATGGTTTAAGCTTTCCACACATCCCAGTTGAACTGGAAAACTAAGCATGGACAAGAAAGAACTATATGGCAATGGAAAGTGAAGGCCAAGAGAGACCTGAAAAGTGGCTCCAACTTTGACTATATTCCCCAACCCATACACACAACTCACTTGGCCAAGTGAGGAAACCATATAGGATTACGGGTAGTCGAGCATAATCTTTGCCAAAAATCATTGGTCAGTCACGTCTGCAGACACAGAGGGGACCACTAGGAAGACTGGTTACACAGTAAAAGTAAGATTTTTTTTTTTTAAAGTAACTGAGCAGATACTTCAGTATTTACATACCATAGCGGAGATAGGTTCCATAGTATCATGCTGTATTAAAACAAAACCAACAATCTTCAGAAAAATAAAACACAGTCGAGTGTTTTTATCATATGATGTACTCTAAAATGTCTATTTTCAACAAAAACAACAAAATACTAGTGTGCAGATAAAAAGGAAAGTGTGACCCATACTGAAGGAAAAAAAAAGTTAGCAGAAACTGAATTAAAGAAAAACATGAAAATGACTCAATGAATAGAAAAGCTTAATAGGAAAATAAAAAGGATAAAAAGGATAACATAGAATATATAGAATTGAAAACTGAAACAATGAAAATGGAAAGTGTAGTGGTAGATGGACGTAAGAGAAAATTATAACAAATAGTCAATGAATTTTTGAAGATAGAGCACTAGAGATTTCCAAACCAGAAAATACAGAAAAACAATTGAAAGAGAATGAACAGAATCTTAGAAACTTGTCAGATAGTCTTAGGCATCCCAACATACATATATAAGAAGTCCCAGCACAAGAAAAGTAATTAAATAGTGCTGGAAAAACTATTGAGGAAAAAGTGTCTGAAACTTAAAAGTTGATTTTAAAAAATTAACTTATCAATTCAAGAAGCTGAAAGAATCCCTAGTAGGAAAAACATAAAGAAACCGACTTCTAGACCAATCACAGCCATGGTACTAAAAGGCAAAAATAAAGAAAACATTTTTAACCTATGTTTCCACCTCAGGAAACCACAAAAAGAAAGGCAAATCAAGGAAAGAATCAAGCTCAGACCATAGGTCAATGAAATAGAAAACAAAATGTTTTAAAGAAAATGAGTGAAAACAAAAGATGTTTCTGTAGAAAGATCAATAAAATGGGTAATTTTTGAGCTAGCTCAGACAAAGGAAAAAAAGAAAGAATGTGTGAATTATCACCAGAAATGAAAGAGTGGACTTCTCTAGAAACTCTGTCCCAATTAAAAGATGAAGGAAAAATTATCAACAACTTTATCCCAGCATATTACATAAATGAATTGGGTAGATTCCTAGAAAGACACAAGCTAGCCAGATCAGTTTTTTGTTTTGTTTTATATATATATTTTTATTTTTTTATAAATATATATGTATTATTGGCCCCAGGGGTACAGGTGTGTGAATCACCAGGTTTACACACTTCACAGCACTCACCATAGCACATATCCCTTCCCAATGTCCATAACCCCACCACCCTCTCCCTACCCCCTCTCCCTTTAACCCTCAGTTTGTTTTGAGAGATTAAGAGTCTCTTATGGTTTGTCTCCCTCCCGAGTCCATCTTGTTTCATTTATTCTTTTCCTACCCCCCAAACCCACCACATTGCATCTCCACTTACTCATCAGATCAGTTTTTGTTTTTTTTTAAAAAGAAAAACAGACTTCTGTCAGGCAAAATTGTTGAATGTTTATTATAAACCTTCATTGAAAGAAAAACAACAAAAAAAAGCACCATGAAGCAAAATGACTCCATTGGTGAATTTTGTCAAAAGGAAAAAATAATAACAATCCTGTATAAATTTCTTCAGATTTAGAGGAGAAGGGACAATTTTCTAACTCATTTATGAGACCAGTTTTAAAATTAGCAAAAGATCACAAGAAAGTGACATCATATATATAGCATCAACATTGATGCAAAAATTAAAAAAAAAATATTAGCAAACTAAGTCAAAAATTTAGAAAAAGAACTATTCATTATGACCAAATGTGATTTATCTCAGGAATACAAGTTTTTTTTTCTTTTTTTAAACATCTGAGAATAAGAGGATATACCATATTAGTGAAATGAAGATTAAAAGCCATATGATAGATATCAAGAAAGCATTTGACAAAATCCAATATTAATTCATAGTAAAACCTCAGCAAAATATGAATAGAAGGAAATAGTTGAGAGAAAATTGTCCATAAGTCTCTTGTGTATTTGTGTGTCTTACAAGCAACGTACTGATAGTTCTTTTGTTTGGGACTATCTTCCCAAGGATGCTTGCTTATAGCACATATTTGAAAAACAAAGTCTCTCTTTCCAGAATAAATAATGGACATCCTTACATGTTTGATAAGGATAATGTCTACCTCTGGAGCACAAAGAATGCATACTTACTGCCTTCATAAAAGATTAGGGTCTTCTTTTTTTTTTTTTTTTTTTTTAAAGATTTTATTTATTTATTTGACAGAGAGAGAGATCACAAGTAGGCAGAGAGGCAGGCAGAGAGAGAGGAGGAAGCAGGCTCCCCGCAGAGCAGAGAGCCTGATGCGGGGCTCGATCCCAGGACCCTGAGATCATGACCTGAGCCGAAGGCAGCGGCTTAATCCACTGAGCCACCCAGGCGCCCCAGATTAGGGTCTTCTAAGATAAATTTTCTCCTTAGTAACACAACCCACTGAATATGCATGTATAACTTGGCTCTGTTTAAATGACATTGTGGAAATTAGGGCTGAAGGAACTAGTGCAAGAAAATGCTGATACTTTAATAGCAGCTATGGATGTGAGTTAAAATATTTTGTCTTTGGCGGCGCCTGGGTGGCTCAGTGGGTTAAAGCCTGTGCCTTTGGCTCAGGTCATGATCCTGGGGGTCCTGGGATAGAGCCAAGCATCAGGCTCTCTGCTCAGCAGGGAGCCTGCTTCCCTTCCTCTCTCTGCCTACTTGTGATCTCTGTCTGTCAAATAAATAAAATTTTAAATATATATATATATTGTCTTTGATTCAGAAGTCTTATGCTTTCTGCCAGCATCCATTAATCTGTGTCAGACTAACTTATTAGCTTGAAAATTTGCTAACATCTTAGACTTTGCAATTCTTCAAAGAAATTTCCTCCATTTGATAAAGTATACCTAACAATAACCTACATCTACCATTGTGCTTAATGTTGAAAGACTTCTTTTTCTCTAAGATCATGAACAAGCCAAAGGTGTTGTTGTTACCACTTCTACTTAATATTATCCCTGAGATTGTAGTCAGTACAATAAGGAAGAGGAAAAAAAGAGCATAAAGATTAGAAAGGAAGAAGCAAAACTTTCCTTATTTTGAGATAACTTGATTTCTATGTAGAATGTCCCACAGAATGTCAAAGACATTCTCATAATGTTGTGGGAATGAAAAAGACATTCAAAACAACTTTGAAATAGAACAGTGGAATCATGGACTTGTATTATTTCAACTCGTCTTTTTATAGACCTAAAATAATCAAGTATAGCAAAGACAAATTAATGAAACAAAAGAGATAACCTAGAATTTCTAGTCATTCCTTCTTCTTAAGCTTGACATTTTTCCTTGTTTTTATATTCACAGCTAAGATTTATTTGAAAAGCTATAAAGCAAAATCAATGAAGGGAAGAGATACATGGGGTAAAATCCAGAGGAATCCTCACATGACCTTCCATGAATCCTCTCCAGCTGGAGTCACACAGACCTGTGCAATGTCTGAGGTATGTCAGGTGATTTTTTCATGGTTAGACCATAGTTACAGGTTGTGGGGAATACCACAAAGGTAGTACCTTCTCATTGCAGTATATCAGATTGTATATCATAATGACATGATCATATGTTTTCTTTCTTACTGTAGAAGAATGTCCTAACTCTTTAATTATGCTAATATTATTTTGTATTTCTCAGTAACATTTGGAAAATTTTTGATTTTGAGGATTTCCTCATATAACAAATATTTTAATAAGTTTATTTCTGTGTAACTAATACTTTTATTGCTTTCTTATTTCATTTTATGTGTTAACAGATTATTATATGTCTAAAGGAAAAACACAGATTTTTTGCATATTTACTCTTTATTGAACTATTGGACTTACAGTTTATGGTGGTTCTTAATTGATTATTTTAATATTACAAATTACTATATACAATAAAAAATTAATGGGTTATAACATTGCCACATGACAAAATATTATATGTCTTTAAAACAATTTTGAATACTATTTTAATACACAGAAAAACTGTTATATTAAGTAAACAAAGCAAAACAGAAAATGATGGATTTCAACTAGGGTTAAATTTACTTGGGATGCTTACTAACAATGTAGACTACTGTCCTCGCCATCCCAAAACTACTGAATAATAAATTCAGGGGGCAAGACCCAGAATTCTGCATTATTAATAAATACTCCTGGTCATTCTGATATGCATAGATAATGCACAATAAAATCTGATTGTATAATAAGACATATATATAAGAAAATCTATATAGTAGAGAATTCAATAATGATTTTTGTAAACTCTTTTAGTCTCTTATCATCATACTATCTCTCAATTTAAAAGAAGATTTGACAGGATCCCATCATAATGTAAGGAATTCATCAAATAAATTACTTGTACTTCATTTTTAGCAGGAAATTAATAGGTATTTTAAATGTTTATTTTAAGAAGCCATTTAAGGTTGTGGTGTTTTATAATATTTTTAAAACGATTGTGGTTTTGTTAATGTGAGAAAGACACAGACCCTGTGGAAGTAGGACTGTCTTATTGGTTTAGAAGAATCAATAATGACTCACTTGAAAAAATCAGGATTATCTAAAAATTCAGGAGGTCCAGTGGGAGGTGAGATTATGACTCCTTTTGTACAAAAACCCTGAAGAATTTTAAGACAGCAACACACAGCATTAAACTAAGTACAGGGCATTTCCGAGCATAGGTTCCTCTGTGACTCTCCAGGTTGCACACTCGTAAAGCTGCTCTGCAGTTAATATTCTAAGAGCAAGTTATAATTAAAAAAAAAGAAAAATTACGGTTTCAGCTTTGTAGTCACAGCTTACTCACTATCATTTTTTTTGAAACTGTTATTCATGGAGTTCTGAACAAGATTGCAAATGGTAAGTCTTTATAACATATTCATTTTTTGAACGTTCTTCCCTCAGGTGACCTAAATTACTGTATTTCTTTTTCAAATGTAAAACATTTCTTGCTTAGTGATTTAAATTCATCCCATGGAAATGTCCCTGCTTCTCTAAATAATTTTTAAAAAATATTTAATGTGTCTGTATAGTAAAATCTTAGTAAATAATAAACAAATATATATGAGGGTAATGGTTAATGTGTATTTTAGAATGCTTAGAAAGATAAAAGCGATTTTTAGCCAGTTGCTGTTGCTTTAAAAAAAAAACAAACTTCAATTATTCTAGGAAACAAAGACTGTTTTTATCTTTCAGGAATATTCATCCTAAGAGGTTAAAAGGTTTGAGCCTTAGAACAATTTAAACTCTCTCAAGTTTCTTTCACTATAGGATTCCTTCCAGTGGAGGGAGAAATTCTTTCTTCACTGTAATGTCATTAGTGAAGCTTTCTCATTTGAACTCTTTTACCACTAGTCGTAAATCCTGGCATCTTTTGAGTAATAGGGGAAAGGGCTTTATAAATGTGTGAGTTATGTCTTTTTGTAGTTCTTCTGAATTATCTATCTTCAAAAAATTAGAAAGTGTGGCCTTGGTTCACAAAAAAATGTACTCTCTCACAACCCACACCCAGACACCCTCTCACCCCTGCTCCCATGCACGTTCAATGTGAGACTAGCATAGTCTGATTTTTAACTGTAAGCATTATTATTCTAATGGAAATGTACAGTGGAATAATTTACATTGTCTTAAGTCACATCTGTAAGTTCTCAATGTTAACAAAATCTCTGTGGTCTTGGGGCAGTGTATTATAGCCCATTCTGGCTCTCTACTAAAGATTTAATTCAGCAATTGGAGTATCTTTTGTGGATTTTTTTATTCTTTCTTTTTGTTTTCCATTGAATGTAGTAATAGGAAAGACAAAGATATATATTGAGCAAAAATAATTTGTAAAATTTAATTCTACAATCACGCAATTGTATCTACATAGGCAGGAAGAACTAACATTTGTTAGTCAGTTCAAATAGCATTAAAACTTCCTTATAGTTGTTCTGTGAAATTCGTATCATTCCCTTTAAAATGAGGAGGAAGCAGACTCACAGAGGACAACAGGACCTTAGGTAAAGCAAAATTACTTCCCTTAACCTTATTCCTCAGCCTCCAAATCACAGGGTTATTCCCCATATGCCATAGAAGTTCAGCATAGAAGTATATAATGCACTATATTTTTCCCTCTCCATTTGTTCAGTCCCCAATATCTGCATATATTTCCCTAGTTCCATCACAGCTCCTCATTTTCACATTTCTTCCCACAGAGGAATTGGGTACTTACTTCATCTTAGTTATCTTTGGTCTCATAGACTTGCTATTTATTTATGCCCATTAACTATTCTTAGTACATTCAAAATCCAAGTCAAGTTTAATTCTAAAGTTATTCTTTAAATCTAAACTACATGGAGTTCTGTTAAACTTAAGAACATGATTTGTATTAGGTGCTGAGGTGGCAGTCAGTTATTTTGGAAGGGAAATAACTTTAGAGGCAGAGAAACCTGTGTTTATGACTTATAAGTGGTATGATATTTTAAAGATACTATATTTCAGCTTTATTAAATATAGTGTCCATAGACCATTAATGGAGGTAATAGCTACCACATAGTTTTATGAAGATTAAATAAAAAATCATGTCTAAAGTATTAAACAGTAATTGGCACATGGAAGGTCATTAGAAATATTATTTTCCTTTTAATTTTTTTTTGTTGTTGTACATCCATCAAGTCTTACCATCTGTAATCAACCAAATCAATACATTCAGATCACCTGCTATCTTAATCCAGCATTTTAACAATTGATGTTCACCAAATGATACAGCAACGCCACTAGTTCCTGGAGGATATTTCATATGAAAGGTAGATTTACATATGTGTTTTACAACAATCTTCCTTTTAAAACTTCCTGCAGCAGTGTTAGCCTTCTGGTCACATCAGAACAATGTGCATATTTTGTTGGGCCTGATAGTGTTTTAAAATTTTTTGATCAATGATCAACATTTAAAAATCAAGATATTTCTGACTTATCTTAAAACATTTGAAAAATTTGTAATATTGATGGTGTATCTCTTTTGGGCAGAAATCAGCCAGAATTCCTAAGTAGCTGCCCCCCTGGTTTGGGACATCCCTTCTCTATTTCTCTGTGTTCCCATTTCCTCCTATTTCCCTCTGTCCAAGCATGTTCATTCAATTACTTGCTAGGTGATTAGAACTTCTCTCTGAATCCACACTAGCAGAATTATTAAATTCATATGCCTAATAACAATTTGCTTAATGCAATCTAGACTTTTTCTGTCATGTTCTTTAATATTCTTTCAGTCTCTTCCCACTGTCCAATACCAAAGCCATATTCACATTTTTTAGGTATTTGTTATGGTTGGCACTCTACTTTCAGGTACCTAAATCTGCATTATTTTTCTGTTGCTGCTATAAAAATTTTTTATCACTAGTTTTGTGGCTTAAAACAAGACAAATTTATTATGTTTCAGCTTTATAGAAATCAGAAATCTGAAATTTGGACTAAAATCATGTTCTCAACTGATTTGTATTCCTTCTGGGAGCTCTAGAGGAAAATCCGTTTCCTTTCATTTTCCTGCTTCTACAATTTTCTCTCATTCTTTGGGTCATTTGCCCCTTTCCAGTAATCAGATGACTTCAACCTGTTTCCTTTATCATATCCTCTCAGACTCATATCTTTCTGTCTCCCTCTTATAAGGATCCAGAATAATCTCCCCATCTCAAAACCCTTAATATAGTCACATCCCTTTTGCTATGTAAAATAACATATTCACAGGTTCTGGGGATTCATGTGTATACCTCCTTAAGGGTTATTATTCTGCCTACTACACTTTTTAAAAGTGATTCAACCCTTAGTGCCCGACCATTCATGGTAAGGGTCATATTATTTGGCCCTTCAAGAAGGTGAGGTCTGGTGACCTGTCCCTGAAACAGTCTTGGTTCTGCAGCCTGGGACTCGTTTTCAGAAAGTGTCTTCCTTCGGTGGCTCAATAACTTAGGGTTCAGTTCTTTGTGTATCCGTTGTCTGCCTCCATCCTAATGCAGAGTATCTTCCTGAAATTGTTAGAAATCACCATCTTTAACTTTATTGCTAGGAATCCTCTACTTTTCTGAGAAAGGAGAGGCAGCTCTATAACTTGCCTGATTGGTTTGTTTTTTGTTTTTTTAATCATGTTCTATGAAAGGAATTCTTTTTTTTTTTTTCCTTTTTATTAATTTTTTCAGCGTAACAGTATTCATTCTTTTTGCACAACACCCAGTGCTCCATGCAAAACGTGCCCTCCCCATCACCAACCACCTGTTCCCCCAACCTCCCACCCCTGACCCTTCAAAACCCTCAGGTTGTTTTTCAGAGTCCATAGTCTCTTATGGTTCGCCTCCCCTCCCCAATGTCCATAGCCCGCTCCCCCTCTCCCAGTCCCACCTCCCCCCAGCAACCCCCAGTTTGTTTTGTGAGATTAAGAGTCATTTATGGTTTGTCTCCCTCCCAATCCCATCTTGTTTCATTTATTCTTCTCCTATCCCCCTACCCCCCCATGTTGCTTCTCCATGTCCTCATATCAGGGAGATCATATGATAGTTGTCTTTCTCCGATTGACTTATTTCACTAAGCATGATACGCTCTAGTTCCATCCACGTCGTCGCAAATGGCAAGATTTCATTTCTTTTGATGGCTGCATAGTATTCCATTGTGTATATATACCACATCTTCTTTATCCATTCATCTGTTGATGGACATCTAGGTTCTTTCCATAGTCTGGCTATTGTAGACATTGCTGCTATAAACATTCGGGTACACGTGCCCCTTCGGATCACTATGTTTGTATCTTTAGGGTAAATACCCAGTAGTGCAATTGCTGGGTCATAGGGTAGTTCTATTTTCAACATGTTGAGGAACCTCCATGCTGTTTTCCAGAGTGGTTGGACCAGCTTGCATTCCCACCAACAGTGGAGGAGGGTTCCCCTTTCTCCACATCCTCTCCAGCATCTGTCATTTCCTGACTTGTTAATTTTAGCCATTCTGACTGGTGTGAGGTGATATCTCATTGTGGTTTTGATTTGTATTTCCCTGATGCCGAGTGACGTGGAGCACTTTTTCATGTGTCTGTTGGCCATCTGGATGTCTTCTTTGCAGAAATGTCTGTTCATGTCCTCTGCCCATTTCTTGATTGGATTGTTTGTTCTTTGGGTGTTGAGTTTGCTAAGTTCCTTATAGATTTTGGATACTAGCCCTTTATCTGATATGTCGTTTGCAAATATCTTCTCCCATTCTGTCAGTTGTCTTTTGGTTTTGTTAACTGTTTCCTTTGCTGTGCAAAAGCTTTTGATCTTGATGAAATCCCAATAGTTCATTTTTGCCCTTGCTTCCCTTGCCTTTGCCGTTGTTCCTAGGAAGATGTTGCTACGGCTGAGGTCGAAGAGGTTGCTGCCTGCATTCTCCTCAAGGATTTGGATGGATTCCTTTCTCACATTGAGGTCCTTCATCCATTTGGAGTCTATTTTCGTGTGTGGTGTAAGGAAGTGGTCCAATTTCATTTTTCTGCATGTGGCTGTCCAATTTTCCCAGCACCATTTATTGAAGAGGCTGTCTTTTTTCCATTGGACATTCTTTCCTGCTTTGTCGAAGATTAGTTGACCATAGAGTTGAGGGTCGATTTCTGGGCTCTCTATTCTGTTCATCAAAAATCTCCAAACAAACAAAAGCCCAGGGCCAGACGGCTTCCCAGGGGAATTCTACCAAACATTTAAAGAAGAACTCATTCCTATTCTCCTGAAACTGTTCCAAAAAATAGAAATGGAAGGAAAACTTCCAAACTCATTCTATGAGGCCAGCATCACCTTGATCCCAAAACCAGACAAGGATCCCACCAAAAAAGAGAACTACAGACCAATATCCTTGATGAACACAGATGCAAAAATTCTCGCCAAAATACTAGCCAATAGGATTCAACAGTACATTAAAAGGATTATTCACCACGATCAAGTGGGATTTATTCCAGGGCTGCAGGGTTGGTTCAACATCTGCAAATCAATCAATGTGATAGAACACATTAATAAAAGAAAGAACAAGAACCATATGATACTCTCCATAGATGCTGAAAAAGCATTTGACAAAGTACAGCATCCCTTCCTGATCAAAACTCTTCAAAGTGTAGGGATAGAGGGCACATACCTCAATATTATCAAAGCCATCTATGAAAAACCCACCGCAAATATCATTCTCAATGGAGAAAAACTGAAAGCTTTTCCATTAAGGTCAGGAACACGGCAGGGATGTCCATTATCACCACTGCTATTCAACATAGTACTAGAAGTCCTAGCCTCAGCAATCAGACAACAAAAAGAAATGAAAGGCATCCAAATTGGTAAAGAAGAAGTCAAACTATCACTCTTCGCAGATGATATGATACTATATGTGGAAAACCCAAAAGACTCCACTCCAAAACTGCTAGAACTTGTACAGGAATTCAGTAAAGTGTCAGGATATAAAATCAATGCACAGAAATCAGTTGCATTTCTGTACACCAACAACAAGACTGAAGAAAGAGAAATTAAGGAGTCAATCCCATTCACAATTGTACCCAAAACTATAAGATACCTAGGAATAAACCTAACCAAAGAGACTAAGAATCTATACACAGAAAATTATAAAGTACTCATGAAAGAAATTGAGGAAGACACAAAAAAATGGAAAAATGTTCCATGCTCCTGGATTGGAAGAATAAATATTGTGAAAATGTCTATGCTACCTAAAGCAATCTACACATTTAATGCAATCCCTATCAAAATACCATCCATTTTTTTCAAAGAAATGGAACAAATAATCCTAAAATTTATATGGAACCAGAAAAGACCTCGAATAGCCAAAGGAATATTGAAGAACAAAGCCAAAGTTGGTGGCATCACAATTCCGGACTTCAAGCTCTATTACAAAGCTGTCATCATCAAGACAGCATGGTATGAAAGGAATTCTTATGTGGAGATCCTCTCATATAGAGAGGGAAATATAACCCAGCTCAAAAACCCACCTGTACGGATGCCTGGGTGACTTGGTCAGTTAAGGGTCAACCTTCAGCTCAGGTCATGATCCCAGGGTCCTTGGATCCAGTTCAGTATGAGCTCCTTGCTCAGCAGGGAGCCTGCTTCTGCCTCTGCCTGCCACTCCCCTGCTTGTGGTCTCATTCTCTATCTCTGAGAAATAAATAAGTAAAGTCTTAAAAAAAAAAAAAAGAAAGAAAAAAAAACCCACCTATAAAAATAAAAGTCTTCAAAATAAAACTGATACACAGCTCCATTAATGAAAGTACTTTCTTACAATATGTCATAAGGGTAAAATACATTGCAGGAAGCATGTATAGGAAGGTGTGAGAATGCATTCATGTTACACTTGCTAAAATCTCTTGAGAGAGGTTTTGTCTGTGTCTCATTGACTTGGGGTGATCATTATCTTTCTGAATCTAAGAATTCCATTCCATGAGCCATTCTCTCAGCCTCACTCTTGTCTTGACCTAAACTCAAAGAATAGTCAATTAAAAGGTAGTATGTTTGAAGAAATCTTCTTCAAAACCATTTATACTAACCCATAGCTGAGAGAACTAAGACTATATGCCACCTTTATACAAATCAGACCATCATTAGTTTCTAGGAATTTTTAAATTGTATACAAGTTTTCAGAAGCATTAATTTTTTCAGTCATCCTAATGAAAAGCTAATGAAGTATAGATTTCTTTGTCACTATCAGAAGTTTTATATTTAATGGCTAATGACCACATTAATAAGTAATTTACTTAAATTTAACTTTTAGTGGTTAGAGTATAAAACAGGAAAACAGCAGCAGTACTGAAAAACACATTGTCATTTTTTTTTCAGTGCTATTGTATTTTGTAATTACTGTTACCTCCCAGGTATTTATCTCTCAAGTCCTCATTGATGCCTTTATTTACTTTCAGATATGGTAAAGTCCATGGAATTAGGTACTTAATCTTCTAGAATCTGAATTTCCAATCTTCATTCTTCCTAATGCAGGTCTTTCTATTGATCACTTGAATGTCTGGCCAAACAACTATGATAAAAGCCAGATTAAAAACCAGATTTTTAGAAAGGAAATGTAAGTTAATCTAAATATATAGTTTTCTTTCCAAAAATCTGATTTTTTAAGGCATGTTTTACACTGATTGTAAAATTGTTTTAGTTATTATAACTACTTAGGAAATGTGAACATCAGGAACTTTCCCATTTTCTATTGTTTAATACATATCTTGCATTGTAACATCAGCTCATTAAGATGGAGAAGATAGGAGAAAATAACTTTTTCTGCCAGCAGTCGAGCAGAACCTTCATTTGCTGTGACATACTATTATACATCAGAGAATATCAGAATATAAGAGACTGATTTTACTACTGAAGAGAAGAATCTGGATGACAGTCTAAAGATGAGAAAGATAAGTAAAGCTAAAGCTGCCTTACCTTACCCCTGAAAATATTTATGAAGGTACTTAGAAAAAATGTTTCCTTTCTTCTAAGGGAAAATAATTAGCACAATTAATCATGTTCTTTTTATAGCCGATGGATACAGTTTTCTAGTCTAATCTTTGTTCATTTAAAACTGTTTTAAAGGGGCGCCTGGGTGGCTCAGTGGGTTAAAGCCTCTGCCTTCGGCTCAGGTCATGGTTTCAGGGTCCTGGGATCGAGCCCCACATCAGGCTCTCTGCTCAGCAGGGAGCCTGCTTCCTCCTCTCTCTCTGCCTGCCTCTCTGCCTACTTGTGATCTCTGTCTGTCAAGTAAATAAATAAAATCTTTAAAAAAAAATAAAACTGTTTTAAAGTTTTTAATATAAAAGTATCTATTAAATGTTAAGTAGAAAAGGGGAAAAATAAAAACCTGTTCAGGATTATTTCAAGTGTGTGTACTTACTAATATTATAATATTATAAAATTGCAGAAATAATGAAATTGTTCTTGATCTAGGCATGGGATGAACCAAAAAGCAATGTATCTTCTGTAGTGTAGAATGGACACAACTACCCAAAGTCCAAAACTGAATGAAAAATAAAACCATATCTTAAGACAGTTTGGGAGAACTTCCAGAGTTATTGTCATTTGCTCCATATAATGAGGGGATAATTAACCTTAAAGATATACATAGAAAAATAACAGCATCACCTGAAAAGGCTAGAATTTTTTTTAATTTAAATTTTAGTTAGTGAATATAGAGTGCAATGTTGGTTTCTAGAGTAGAATTCAGTATTCATTATTACATACAATACCCAGTGCTCATCATAAATGCCCTCCTTACTGCCCATATCCCATCTATCCCATTCCCCATCCATCTCCCTCCAGAAACCCTCAGTTTTTCTTAATCATTAAGACTGTCTTGTGGTTTGTTTTCCTCTCTCTTTTTCCCACCTTTCCATATACTCATCTGTTTTGTTTCTTAAATTCCACATGTGAGTGAGATCATATGGTACTTGTCTCTGAGTGACTTATTTCACTTTGCATAGTGCCCTCGGGTTCCATTTACATTGTTGCAAATGGCAAGTTTTCATTCTTTTTTATGGCTGAGTAATATTACATTGTGAGTGTATGTGTATCTGTGTGTGTTTGTGTGTGTGACATATTCTTTATCCATTCACCAGTCATTGGATATGTGGGTTCTTTCCATAGTTTGGTTATTGTTGGTAATGCTGCTATAAACATTAGGGTGCAGGTATCCCTTCAAATCTGTATTTTTGTATCTTTTGGGTAAATACCTAGCAGAGCAATTGCTGGATTATAGGGTAGTTCCCTTTTTAACTTTTTGAGGAACCTCCAAACTGTTCTTCAGAGTGGCCGTACCCATTTGCATTCCCACCATCAGTGCAAAGGGGTTTCCCTTTCTCCACATCCTTGCCAACACCTCTTGTTTTTTGTTAATTTTAGCCATTCTGGCAGGTGTGAGGTGGTAGATTCATATTTCCCTAATGATCTGTGATACTGAGCATCCTTTTATGTGTCTGTTAATCATCTGGATGTCTTCTTTGGAAAAGTGTCTATTCATGTAAAGAAACGAGATATTTGATATATATGAATACATTAAGAATTAATTAGCAAATGAAACTTTACAAATTTTGTTAGGGACATGAAAGATATTATTAGTTCTCCATATAGTAAAACCAAAGGAGATGTCTTTCTACTTAAAATAAAAATAACAATAATTTTGAGAGTAGATTTACAATATTACTTTAAGCATAAAGAAGTTCTGGTGTTTTAGCATTCCTTTGTATCTTTGGATCTCTTTTCTATTCATTTTCATCCAACCCAGTGCTGGCCCATAGGGATGACATTAATAGTTGTTTTGTTTGTTTCCTCTTGCTTCCAGTTAGGTTTTGTCAAGGAGAATAAGGGGAGGGTCACATGCAGGAGATAAGAGGGAAGGAATGATATCCACATATTTTTTCTCTTGGGTCTTTCTCTTCAGTCCTGTTGTTAGTCATATGTCCCCACCAAAATATCTTAGCTTCATACCCTCTCCATCCAGCCCTCTCTCTATTCATATTATAGTTACCTTCCTTCCCTTTACTTTTCAGGTCTAAGAGTGATACTGGGCTTTACTGTTGCTAGCGTACTTGCCCAAGTATGAGATTCTTTTTTCTTTATCTGTTGGCTGTGACTGTAATACACATTCTATTAAACTGCCTTCATATTATCTCGAGTATTCTGTATATTTCCTCGTAAGACCCAGTCTGAAATGTCAAGTATGTGTCTATATGGCCTTAGTTGAAAGTAAAAGACATGACTCTCTTTAATTGTCTGAGTCACCAGATCAGAAATTTCCAAGAACAAGAATTGAACTGATAAGAAGTTACACCCCAATTTTCATTTTGTAAATATTTCTACATGTTTGTAGTCTAAATAAGAGTATTTGTATACATATAGTATGACCTACTTCCAAATATTCCCAAACCCCTGTGAATGATGATCTGATCGTTATCATTGGAATAATAATAATTCTTGGCATTTATGTATTAATTTATAAAGAGTTTGCATGTATCCCATATCATTTTGATTCTTTTCAACAACTCTCAACAGTATTATTAAGGAAGGAAATCTATTGAGAGAATTGTTTCCTCTCAAAGTTCATCCAGCTAATAACTATCAAAGCCAGGTCTCAAACCAGGTTTTTCTGATCAGATGTTTAATGTTTTTGTCTTTAGTATACAAACATGAATGTTTTCCAAAATGTCAAAGGAGCTAGAAAACAGCAATATGGATGACGTGGTCATATCAGCCATAGCGAATCAGAGTCTTATGTTAATTAAGTTACAAGTTATGTTACTTATATTCCATGTAGTCCTCTAATCTAGTATTTTGAAATTCAAGCCTTTTTAATGAGCTAGATAATTAAAAAAAAAAAATGCACCAAAACTCTTTGGGAATTTTTTTTAAAGATTTTGTTTATTTATTTATTAAAAAGATTTTATTTATTTATTTGACAGACAGAGATCACAAGTAGGCAGAGAGAGAGGAGGAAGCAGGCTCCCCACTGAGCAGAGAGCCTGGTGTGGGGCTGGATCCCGGACTCTGGGATCATGACCTGAGCCAAAGGCAGAGGCTTTAACCCACTGAGCCACCCAGGCGCCCCTCTTTGGGAGAGTTAATATAGACTTTGACTGATAGGTAGTAATACTCTGAATATGATAAGTAAGAAGCAACATGAATTATCTAAATTGTTTTATTCAGAAATATGAGTGTCTTATTCAGATACTGAGTTCTGTTGAATATTTGTCAAGGAAATGGCCAATGTCAGCAATTATTCTGTGAAATCCCTAAGAGTCAATGAAACACTGGAATAAAAAAGAAAAGGTCTGTGTCACATTTAAATAAATATATGCCCTTAATGAGTCTGAAAATATATTTCATTGCCTTATATGAGAAAATGAAAATTATATATATTTTAAATTCAAAATTATTTACATGATTATATATAAATTGTAATATATACCAACATATTAATGACTTTAATAGTAAGATTCTCAAGGAATTATGTTAGAGAAAGCCTTTTTCCTGTATCTAGAGATACCCTTCTCTTCCTAATACCACCCCTCCATGAATTAAAAGATTGAAACTCACAGGGAAAAAAATAGGGCATTAAAGAACAAGGAACTTTGGTCCCATACTGCTTGCCAGAAGGGATACTGCTAACACATCAGGAGTTGCAAGAAAAGGTACAGGGAGGATTGCACAAATAGTACTTTCTTGAGTGAATAGTCATTTCTGTATTCTATCAGTTCAGAAATTAAAAGGTTGGGAAAAACTCTACCTCAATCAAGAGTTGCTGCACTGGATGAATGCATACTAGGTCCTGAAATCAAGCTAGGAAGAAGCTATACCTGTGAACTTGTCCTTCAGGCAAATATTTGGAAAACTTTGGCAACATCAGACTGTGGAGTTATTCATTGTCAGTATTTTAAATGTGAAAGTTTATCGTACAAGGTATTTGGACAATAAAACATGTTACAATATAACATATACATAAACTTTCCACTTACTAGTTATGCTATATAGCATCTCACTAATTTGCAGCATACGTAAAAGACCATGAACTTACTACTTTGTTTTAATTGAAGCTTCTGATACCTATTCCAAGTGACCTGTGACTAATTCCAGGGACATATTAACTTAGCCTACTAGCAAAATCATATGTAGATAAAAATTACCTTATTTAAAAGTCAGTATGAGTTGATTAGTGTTCCCTCAGAAAGATATGTTGAAGTCTTTAGCAGCATATAAGCGCATCTGTAAAGAGTGTCATTGCAGATGTTAAGATGAGGAAACACTGCAGTATTATGGATCCTCAATCCAATGAAACTGTGCCCTTAGAAGAAGACAATGTGAAGATACACAAAGGCACATGAAGAGAACTTCATGTGATCACAGTGTTGGCAATTAAGCACAAGGTTTGCCACCTATTGGAAGCTAGGAAGCGGCAAGGAAGGATTCTACCCAGTCTCAGAAAGAGCATTTCTCTGCTGAAACCTTGGTTTGAACCTCTCACTTCCGTAACTGTGAGGGAAGAATTTCTGTTGTTTTAAGTGTCCCAGTCTGTGGTATTCTGTTACAGCAGCCCTAGGAAGCAAATACAGAAGTGGAGCAACAATAATGCAAAATACAATGTAATGTGTGACATTTACTTTAACACTAGAAAAAGGAAACATTCTAAAAACTCACAGAGAAAGTATACTTTAAGTTGCATTTAAAGTGTTTAAGTCTGGAATGATTAGAATAGCCTTGTTTTTCTTTTATCATTTATATCTTCATTTCAAGAATATGTGGGGCTTCTAAAAAATGGCACACACATTTATGAAAAGGAGAATCTAAGATGAAGACAAAGACAAAAAAGAAGAAAGTTGATAAGAATATAATGCTATAAGAAAACCCAAATTTCAAAGCAAAATTGAAATTCATTTTAGAGTGAAGTAGAAAGGTTATTGATAATGCTGAAAATGAGATCAATGAAATGTTTAGTCATTTAAAAATGACTAAACATTGATTGAAGAAGTACAAGATTGAAAGAAGTAATGAGAGAAGATAACGGAAAATACTAAAGGGAGAGCAAATGTAACAATGGTGGTTCTTCACAAGAAAAGAAGGTGGAATAATTTAACAGAATCAGTAATACCAGATACATTTAAAGAAAATAGTGTAGATATGAATAAATATTGAACTAAATCAATGCATTTAGAGAAATATTAACACATTTTTCAATATTAATTTCAGATAAAGTAGAATTTGAAGGAAGAACGCTACTAAATAATGCAAAAACACTTTTTATGTAGATAGTAGGTTTAAAATATCACAAAACAATTACAACACAAGAATATGTAAAATAATGTTGCATTAAAATGTAAAGAAAGGAGGAGCCCCTGGGTGGCTCAGTGGGTTAAAGCCTCTGCCTTTAGCTCAGGTCATGATCCCTGGGGTCCTGGGATGGAGCCCTGCATCTGGCTCTCTGCTCAGAGCGAAGCCTGCTTCCTCCTCTTTCACTGCCTGCCTCTCTGCCTATTTGTGATTTCTGTCTGTCAAATAAATAAATAAATAAATAAATAAATAAATCTTTTTAAAAAAAATGTAAAGAAAGGGAATTATGAATTCAGCCATCATCAGTATGAAATTTACCTTCGTAATATATATAGGTATGAAATTAAAGTGTGTGATGCTACTTTTTACAGGTATTGCAGAGCAAAAAGATCAGAACTGATATTCATAGGAGGGGGGGAAGCCTAAATTTGTGGTCTGCATTTGACCTTGCTTGCTTTGAGGTGATTGCTAAACTGTGGAATAGAAAGATAAAGTTCAAGGAAAGACCATTCGCTGCAGTTTGCAAAACAAATATAGCTTAAGCAGACGGAGAAGTTGGAATTGGGGCCAAAAATGCAACTGGAATTTGCAGGTCAAAGTTACTAGAAAGGTTGGAGCTCCTAAAATCTGTGCTGGGGTTGCCCTCAGGTCTCTGTCCAAATCTTGATCTATATAGTTGTAAGACAAGACTGTCTGATTTCGAGAAAGTGAAAACTTCTGGAGTGTTTAAAATGGAAGAAATTTGAGAGGATGCACATCACTGGAGAGATGTTAGAGTTTCTTAAATCCAGCTAGAGAGGAAAGAGATTTTTGAAAAACACTGACATTTGGTGTAGGCTCCTGAAAGACTGTTCATTAGAGTAAGGGCCATACTGTAGAGTAAGAGCTATTATGAAGAACAAAGGGCAGAACCAAAATATTCCTACAACCAAGCCTTAGCAAGATCAAGAAGATCCCCTAGTAATATAGCTGCCTACCAGAACAAAAGTCAGCATGTTTTAGAGCAAGATAAGATAATCAAGAAGAAACTCTACAATGCATCTCTCATACTATCCAAGATAAAATTAAAATGTAATAGATATGCAAATCAAAAAAAATTGACCCTTAGCCAGATAAAAGAAAGATAATAAAAACAGTACTCCAGTGATACTTGTTAGACTTAGCAGAATTTTAAAGGACTTAATATCACTCTGCGTAAATTAAATGTAGAAAAAGTGTATAGAATGTAAACAGATGAATTTAGGGGGAAAAACAGGATCTTTAAAAAGAAACAAATAGAAGTTCTAGAACTAAAGCACTCAAAATCTGAAAAAAAAATTATTGAAAGCATTTAGATGTAAACTGGCACAGTAGAAAACATCAACATATCAGTGACTCAAATTATATAAACCAAAGTGCATGAGAAAAAGAAAGACAGAAAATCACCTAAGAGCAGTGGAAAAACAATAGTATAATTGATGTTTAATTAATTTTAATTAATATCCAACAAAGAGACAATGAAGTGAATGGGGAATATTTTGCAACAATAATTTAAAACTTTTTCATTATTGCTGAACTATATCAACCCACAGATGCAAACTCCAAGCATCCTAAATACAAAAAGGGCATTAATGATGCCCAAGCCAAAACTAAGTCTGAGGCAAAATTAATGAAGACTGTTGATTCATAAATTTATGGCAAGAGAACATATTTGCCATCATTTCAGCAGAGATTCAGAAATTTTAGAAAAGAAAATAACTTTTATAGGGTAAAAATAATAAGACAGTAATGAATTGACAAGCATCCTATTAAGGTGAGATTTTGGAAATAAGGAGACTTTCTAATTGATCTTGGTATATTTGTTGGTCCCTGATGGCTGCAAAACCATAGGCAAGCAGTTTGGGAAAATTTCAAAAGAGGAAGGAGTATTAAATATTATGGGTAGAGTTTTTTCTGTGGCTAGCCATGTCCTGCAACAAGTAGAGGTTAATGAGATACTTCTTTGTATGTCTCTGTGTGTGTGTGTATGTGTGTGTTTGTGTGTGTGTGTGGTCAGGCTGTCATTTTGGTCTTTATGTGGTGATGTCTGCTGTGGGAGGAAGTTTCTTAATGGAACACTGGTGAAATCTAAAGTCTGGCGTTTCATTAATAGTAATGTACCAATGTCAGTTTCTTAGTTTTGACAAATGTACCATGTTAATATGTTAACAACAGAGGAAAATGGATGGGAGGTATGTAGGAACTGTATATATCTCTGTAAATCTATAATCATGACAAAATATAAAGTGTATTTTTAAAAAAATGTCCTTGTTCTTGCTTCAGCCAAGTGAAGCAAAAGAAATACATAAAATTACTCTTTGCCCCCATGTACTCTTTTACTTATGTCATAAAAGACATGTATAGGACTTAGGAGTGTGCAAGACAAATGGCCCCCAGTGATGAAGAGAATGAGTTTATTGTAGCTACTGCAATCAGGAGAATGTTGGTCAATGCAAAGGATCCTCTTAAAGAAAAGGAATGTGGGATTTTGCAGAGGTAGGTAAACAGGGGAGTAGTGAGGGAGAGTGGATATTGAGTCTTAGCTGAAGGGTTGGAGACAAGGCTTGTATCTGAATAGGTGAAACCAAGGTAGTACTTTGGATTAGTTCTTGCTCAGAACACTGCTGGGTGGGGGAATGTCTGAGTCCTAAAAGCTTTTCAGAAGCACAGAATTTACTTACAGTTTGACATTGTCAGGGGCTTGAATGCTAATGCTGCTACATTTGCTCCCCAGGAAATCATTTTCTCAGACTGGAGTTCATGTAGAGGGACTGAAATGGAGTCATCATATCTCATCTAGAGGCCCCTGAGAGGGGAATGCCAAATAGGACTGACTCTTGGAGAAAGGCTTAAAGATTAACAAAGTGCTTGAGGAAACAATGGTAATAGAGGGCTGTTAACAGTTGTCTGTCACTCCCTCCCAGCTGACTAGAATTGCCAGCCTAATTTCTCCCTTTTTGCAGCCAACCCCTGAAAGAGGTCTGGTTCCTTTTTTGCTGGTTTTGCTAATCTACATAATAAAATACCAAGCAGAAGGAAATGGTGAGGAATGGAAATGAAAGAGGCAGAAAATGGGAAACCAGAAGGGCTGATGGTAGAAGGAGAGAGCACTGAATCCTAACCACTAGACCATGAGGGACTGATGGTAGAAGGAATGATTTTAAGTGTTTAAAAATGCAGCTGAAAAAGTTGTAGAATATGAGGGACTACATAGGAAACATATGTTATAACATTTAAAAAATATATATTGGGACGCCTGGGTGGCTCAGTGGGTTAAGCCGCTGCCTTCGGCTCAGGTCATGATCCTGGGGTCCTGGGATCGAGTCCCGCATCGGGCTCCTTGCGCAGCGGGGAGCCTGCTTCCTCCTCTCTGCCTGCCTCTCTGCCTGCTTGTGTGTACTCTCTCTCTCTGACAAATAAAAAATATATATTTAAAGTTAAATAAATTTAAATATTTAATATATATTTAAATCATCTTTAATAGTCACTAAATAGATACATAAACATTGAAAATTTTAAAAATTATTTCTGGCCATTTAGTTGAACAGAGTATCATTCTGAGACTGAACTATCTGAGTTCAGCTTTTTTTTTTCTTTTTTTTTTTTAAGATTTTATTTATTTATTTGACAGAGAGAGATCACAAGTAGGCAGAGAGGCAGGCAGAGAGAGAGGGGGAAGCAGGCTCCCTGGTGAGTAGAGAGACTGATGCAGGGCTCAAGGGGCTGGATTCCTGGACCCTGAGATCATGACCTGAGCCAAAGACAGAGGCTTAACCCACTGAGCCACCCAGGCATGCTTGAGTTCAGCTTTCTTAAATTAAAGTTTACTGAAGAAAATATGTTCACATTGGTGCTAACAGTTGGGGTTTGTCTCAGTGGTTCTGTCTTGGTTGTTCCTTGGAATCATCTCAGGAACCCAAAAACACTAATTTCCAGATTCCATCCTCAGAGATTCTGATTAAATTGGTCCGAAGGTGGCCTAGGACTCAGTATTTTTAAAATATAAGCCCTCCTGGGGCACCTGGGTGGCTCAGTGGGTTAAAGCCTCTGCCTTCGGCTCAGGTCATGATCCCAGAGTCCTGGGATTGAATCCCACGTCAGGCTCCCTGCTCAGTGGGGAGCCTGCTTCCCCACCCTTCCCCCCCACCCCCGCCTGCCTCTTTGCCCACTTGTGATCTCTGTCTGTTAAATAAATAAATAAAATCTTTTAAAAAAAGAAAAAATATAAGCCCTTCCCCCAAACCCCAACATTCTAATTTGCAGCCATGATTGAGAATCACTGAGTTTTGCATCCAATGATGCAAAGCCAACAGTAATAGATAAGCTGTTTCTGCTTATAAAGTTACTGGTTGTTTTTGCTCAAGTTAGGAACAGTTCTCTGATACCTTCTTAATGAAATACCTGCCATCTTTGTAAACATTTTCTGTAAGCAAGAGCTAAAAGAGCACATCTTTCAGATTGTCTTTATCTGTGAGCCATTTCTGTCCACTCTCACTAATCCCAGTTTTCCACCATCTTGGTCATGCTGAGGAACACAAATAAAGAGCATGCAGCCATGGTAGACAGTATGGAATCCAGGAACGTGAGGATTGTCTATATATAGCTGTAAAAATATATACTTTATAGACAACTTAAAATATGTAAAAATATATAAACTGTATATATATACTTTATAGACAACTTTTCGAGATGGTAGCTAATATCTAAAACAAGGTTGTAAAATATATAATTTTATATACTGTAAAAATATATACTTTATAGTATAAAAACTGTAAAAATATATACTTTATAGACAACTTTTTGAGATGGTAGCTAATATCTAAAACAAGGTTGGAGCATAAATCATAATTACATAGTATTTATTTTATTCCCTTAATATGAACTGGAAATATCCAATAGCATTTTATGTTTAAGGAGAAGCTAAACTCTGTTTAAAGAGAAGCTATGAAACAGATGGCTGTCCTGCTGACAACCACCCAGGAGACCAGCTTCTGAGAGATATGTGTGAAGCTGAAAGCAGTTTCAAAGTGATGAGGGGGAGTAGCAAAATCTTATTAGCAAATAATGGAATTTGTACATTCACTGCACCTCTAAAGAGGAAGTGGCCTGCATGTCTTTTCTTACTATTTGTTTTCACTTAAAAGGCTATTAAAGCCTTCTCTACCCTTGGAATAGAGCATATCTTCTCATTGTGCCCATTATCGGCCACAATAAATAGATTTGAGCTCAGAGACTCAGGCACTTTAATTGCCACTATGCACTTTTCTCAAGTAATAAAAAGAAAATACCAACTTTTATGTGTCCCCTTTGATATGGTCTATGTATAGTGCCAGCTCTTTATTCCTCCAAAGACTCTGCTTTTGGAAAAGAGAAACTAGTCTGATGGTATTGTTTGCCTTTAAAGAAAATCAATAGTCAAACTTAAAAAGTGATCCAACTTGAAGTAAAACAGAGAAGCTATTCAGCATATTAAAGAGATACACATGGGTTGCAGTTTGCTTCCTTTGGTTATAAATGACCTAAAAAAGGAAGTTACTGAAACAAGATGGGGAATGACCTAAATAGAAGTGTTGAGTGACTTTATCAGCCTATTGTAGACATAACCAATTTCAGGTTTGGCTGTATTGCATAGTGTAAAAAGCATACACCTTAATGTAAAGAAAATACGGATTTAAGTCTTGACTTTATCGTTACAAATTGCATGACATTGGGCGACTTACCTAACTTGCTCATGCCCTATTTCCACAGTCATAAAATAAGAATAACAGTATCTATTGTACAATGCTGTTGTCTTAATAGGAGACATTGTATAATGCCTAACTTAGCATATAGTAAGCGTTCAGTCATACAGCTACTCTTCTGTCCTCTAAATCCCATAGTGCTTATTTTTCAGAAAGCACCTTGGGTACCATTACTAGGGAAGATAATGAGGATTGAGTAAGAGGTCACAAGGTCAGTAGAAGTCACAATGACATCCTCAATAGTGTTCTCCCCAATTCAAGAGGAAAAGGTAATCTGATGATTTCCCTAGGACATGGTATTGAGGATATGATTTGTTATCCTGTATGGTAGAATTTGGAAGCTTATAATTAAAAGAGTGACAGAAATGTCACTCAAATTACCAGCTTTCAGAGTAGAATCATTATGCCAGGAATATGTTGTTATTAATTGGTCAATATCTTACATTGCAGGCTTTCTTTTTCTTTCTTTCTTTTTTTTTAAATATCTAATGCTGTGTCTAAAGTCCTCGTTTGTGTAATAATAGTCATTTGCCAGAATTTTACAATAATAAAACTAAAAGCAATGGGATTATTTAGTCGGTAAAAGAGAGGAATAGCCAACAAACAAAAATTGAAATAGGAGATGCACAGTACAGTATTTTTTTGGTTGATATTGTTTGAGAAAATGACATTTTCAATTTAGCATCTCTCTTAACCATAGAGACAGGCTGGACCATGCAACGTATGCTAAGCCTGGAATGAACTTTGCTGACTTATACCTTACATTCCGTTACCACTCTTTCACTGCATCGCTGTTTTTTATAATAGGGCACTGGGGATGCCTGGGTGGCTCAGTCGGGTAAGCATCTGCCTTCAGTTCAGGTCATGATCCCAGGGTCCTGGGCTGCTCTTGAGGTGAGCCTGCTTCTCCCTCTCCCACCCCCTGCTGTTTCCCCTGTTGTTCCCCCTGCTTGTGCTCTTTCTATCTCTCTGTCAAATGAATAAATAAAATCTTTAAAAAAAAGATAAAATAGGGCACTGAATTAAGTCAAGTATTTTGCAAGAAATCTGCTTGATATTAGCTAAAAAGTATAATCCAGTTTTCATCTTAATTACTTAAAACTTGAGAATTTCTATACTTGTTTAGTGTCATATCTAGCCAGTCTTGCATCATTTATGTAATGACATTAGGAATCTTTCTTTTTAAAGGATAACTTTTTGGGGCGCCTGGGTGGCTCAGTGGGTTAAGCCACTGCCTTCGGCTCAGGTCATGATCTCGGGGTCCTGGGATCGAGTCCCATATCGGGCTCTCTGCTCAGCAGAGAGCCTGCTTCCCTTCCTCTCTCTCTGCCTGCCTCTCTTGTGATTTCTCTCTGTCAAATAAATAAACAAAATCTTTAAAAAAAAAAAAAGGATAACTTTCTATTAGTGATATGAGATAGACCAGACAGATCCCCATTATTTTTATATCTGATTATAAATATGTTACCATTTTTAGTTATATTAACATAGTTTAAGAGTACTTGTTTATTTATTTACGTGGTCCTAAAGCAAGCAGAAACTGAGTTGAATAGAAAGGAATTTCACTGTTTGCTTTTAAAAAGCTCTCAGGCCAGGAGAAAATTCATATATTAAAATTAATTAAAATACTATATTTAATAAAAATAAATAAATATATAAAATAAATATATTTCTTATCACTTCATTATAACAAATATTATTTATGGCTTGTCCAGTGTGCTATAGTGCTCTAATGATTTTTCCCTTTGTATTCATCATGATTTCTCAATCATTGCTTCTCTAAAATCAAAAGACTATTTTATACCAAAAAGCACATCACTTCAAATTATGTTTTCAGTGGTTCCCATTTGGGTAATTGTGTTGCAGCATTTAAAGCTTAGGAATGGGATGCGTGGGTGGCTCAGTTGGTTAAGTGTCCTGCTCTTGGTTTGGCTCAGGTCATGATCTCTCAGTCTTGAGATCAAGCCTCGCATCCAGCTCTTTGCTCAGTGCAGAGTCTGTTTTGGGTTCTTTCTCCCTACCCCCTGCCCTCCTCTCTCTCTCAAATAAATATATAAAATCTTTTTCAAGAAAATGAAGCATAGGTATGTATTAAGGGAAGCATTCTTAAGTTCAGGTACACTTTAGTAAATATTTGGAATGAATACCAAAAGGTATTCCTTCTACCAAAGGAGATCAGTTGCTTCTTTATGACCGATTTGTTGTTTCTGGTTCCATAAATATAGCTTGATAGTCTGCTAGTACTCAGTTCAGAGATTTGAATGCTTAATAACTGAGTCCATTATCTTAAACCAAACCTCAGTATTCCTCTATAATTCCTTTGAGAAACCACAGTTATCTTCAAAGTAGATTGCATTTGTGTGATAAATTCCTTTTTGTGTCTCTAACCACTCATTAGAAGTGCTTATCAGATCACTCTTCATCATGTCTGCTCCTCTTTCATTAATAAAAACTGGCATTTCATTCAGCTGTTATGTACCTAAATATATGGATTATATAAACAAAAGAGCAACTGCAGAAATTCCCCATATCTATTCTGCCATGTGGGGCCATCTAAAAATATTTTATTTAGATTTTATTTTAGTTGGCTTCCCAGATGTGATTATGCCAAAGTTTTTTTAATAGTCTCTCAAGAATATTAGTAGCAAGAAGGCAGTATTTGTCTATAGATTTAAATTCTAGAGAAACATCAGTAGATACTGTGATCAGTAATGTGTGATAAGTGCTTGACCTTTTGCTTTCCCTGAGGAATTTTATTAATTCTGATATAGATTGGGAAAAGATATGTTTGCAAAAATTTTCACGACTCAATGAAATTGCATTCTTCTGGGATGTGACTTACTCCGTAGAGGTGATATTAGTGACAGTGGGTTCATTTCACAAATAACAAATTCAAGGTAAAATAAAATAAATAACAAAATGGGTACAGAAATTGCTGGAATTAAAATGAAGAAGATATAAAAGTTAATTGTAGGATTAGAATTATTTAATATTCATAATGTGTTCAGTCATTCCACAAGTATGGATTGCCTATAATGTGCCAGGTAATAAGTTCAGTGATTAAGTTCAGTGATACCTCATCTCTTACACAAGTGCAAAGAGGGAGTTATACGAGAGGGAATTCACCTCTTATACAAGTACAGAGGGGGCTACTAGTATGTACACAATACTAGTATGTACACAAAACACAAAAACACAGTGTAATAAAATCTGTAAGGGCAAAGAACAAAGATCTGGGTGAATATAGGAGGGACATGTAATTTATCATTCACTGTGGAAGAACCAGAGAAAGACCACAGGAAGGAGATAAAAACATTTCCCAAGGGAAGGAAGCAATCAGAGAATGTAGCAATTAAGAGACAAGAGAAGACAGGGCATGTCCAAAAAGTAGTAACATTCAGGATGGTTAGAACAATAGTATGAAGAACAGGCATGGTAAAAGGTGAAATTTAAGTGGTTTGAGGTTTTGTATTTCATATTAGGGTGTATCTTAAGACCTTTAAAACCTCTGAGAAGTTTTAAGTAGAGAAGAACCATGATCAGATTAACACTTTAGAGAAATCACTTTGTATATGCAATACGGGGGATTGATGATGGGGTGAGAAGAAAGAGCAGTACCAGTTCGTCCATTACAGAAATCTGGCCAAAGAATAGTGTGGAATACAATTATGGTAATGACATGAATGGACTCATTGACTCAAGATATAAAGAATATAAATGGATATAAAACTTGGTGGCTTATGAAATATACAGGATAAGGTAGAAAGAGATGTTAGCACTTATACTTCTTGGCTAGGTTATGGGGTAGTCGCTGGAATACCTCCATGAGATAGGAAAAGAAGATAAGCATGAAGGGGAAATAATGAATTGCTATTTTACTGGCAGTGTTATAATCAAGAAGGGATATATAGTGGTAATTAGATATTAGAGTCAGGGCCTCAGAAAAAGAACTAGGTTGGAAATATAGTTTTGAGAATCAGGAACACAAAAGTGGATATGATTCTCCTGAGATAAAGTGTGCATTGAGAAGGATGAAGCTGTTAAGATTCAAGGTTTTAGAGAGTGACCAAAGAAGAATGACCCATGAAGGAAACTCAGACATATGTGAAATCACAAAAGCCAAGGAAATAGCTGTAGGGGGAAAAAATCAGTAATGCCCAATTCTTATTAGAAGTTTTGTAACATTAGGACCAAAGTTGGTATTTTCAATGGTGGTTATTATAAGAGCAGTTTCAGTGCAGAGAAGTAAATGGCAAATAGGGAAGTTTTGGTCATGGGTCACATCATGAAACGGGAGAGCAGAGAAGAATGGGGTAAATGCATCAAGGCAATGGAGGATGCCTTTGTTTAAAGGGTAAAGTAAAGCAAAAATTGGACTCAAGAAAAATATAGTGAGAAAGATGGAGAGGACAAATTGTGCCAAACCAAAAGAGGACAGTACTTTAGGATTAGATAAAAGCTTAAAGATACAAATTAAATAGAGTAGTTAAAATGATGAAGAGTTCTTTTGTATCTTGAGAAGTTATTGGTGACCTTGAAGAGTATCTTCATTAGAAGAACACTAAATTAGAACACTAAATAGTAAAGGGTTGGGTTAGCAGGCCTATTAGTTCAGGTCCCCCAAGAAGTAGATGCAAGATAGGATTGAAGACTCAAAGATTTTAATTATAAGAAATGCCTCTGAAGGAAAATGGGATGGTGGGGGTGGGGAGGGAGGGGGGCGGAGAAAGCTGGGAGCATCTTGAAACAGTGACACAAGTCTGACTCCAAGTAAAGGAGGGAGGGAGGGGAGGTGAGTAGAAGCTCTTAGACTTATGTAGAGTTTAATGGATCTTCGGCAAGATCATCAGGGAGTCCTTGAGCCAATGTGGGCCACCAGAAGAATCCTGTGTCTCCCAGAAATGAGCCTGTCTTAGTATCCCGGTTGCACTCAGTGATTACCTAAAAGCAGCTCATAGGAAACTTGATCTCTGAGAAAATGTGGTAATGAATTTCAGAGCATAGCAACCAGGACCCTTGATCAGTTTTGTTCCATGTGGTTGGAGGCCTACATGGCAAATTTTCATGTGCAGCACAGCAGAGGTGAATGGTCATGGGTCATGGGGAGAAATTGGCAGTAAAGCATCTCCAAAATTAAAACAAAGAGAAGAGATGAGAAGGTTAAGACATTGAGCAATCAAAGTATTTTATGTAATATGAGATGATATGGTATCATACATTCTATTTTCTTTATTAGGATACTGAGGATGTGAGAATTTTTAAAGGATTTACATATTACCTACAGTGTACTAATTGCAAACATAACTGCTAGCAGATAATTAAAAAATAGCCCTGTAATTGATGGTAGGGCTTGAAGCCAAAGGTACAGAGGGAGGGCTTATTTGGGCAAGGAAGAGAGATAGTTTAACCTCAAACACCAAAGTGAGAAAAATACAAGAGGGGAAACAAGCACTTTTAAAAGGAGAGGAGGGAAAATAAATCGATTTCTGTAAATTAGGAAGCAAGATCATCTGGTGGAAGAAAAGCAAGGATGACATCAAGTTAGGGTTGAGCCAAGAGAATAAAATTTGCTCCTCACAGTGTTGAGGGTATCTGCTTGATACCAGCATTGGGTTAATGAAGGGATTTCTAGATGGCTACATGAATGAATACATACAGAAAATGTTCTTCAAAGGATATGTGATTTTCCATCAAATGGTATGTGATTCCCCAGCATTTGTCAACCTGGGATCTCAAGGATGAGTTTTAAAATTTGGGAAGAGCAGATAAGTAGAAAAGTTATTCTAAAATGTTATTGAATATAGAAACAAAAAGATTCTAAATGTGAAAAGGCAAGTGAACGTGCAACCTGAGTGGCAGACTCTCATACTATAAATTTTAAAGTTATAGTTATTCAGAAAATATTGCTTTTTCTGGAGTATTATTTCACTTCTCATTTTTCTTGGATACAGTCTATTTTAATATCTCCAGATCATAATAAAATTGATAATAAATCACAATAAAATTTGATCATGTTAAATACTGAGTTCCTTAGTATCATTTACTACAAATACAGAATTCTGTTTCTCTTAGAGGAATTGGGGTTAATGGACTTTATGATTCATGGATTTAAGTGAAACATGCATGTCATGCATCCACCTTCTTCTATCCCTTCATTAGGTTACCCACAAATCACTCATGTGTGATTAAGAAGAAAATGTGGTGACTTGGGACCGGAAAAGCAGTTTGTAATATATCAGACTGCTGAAGATATATAGGCAGTAGGTATCTGTGTAACAGAACCAAAAATCAGATTCATGTGAACAAAACACAATAGATTTTACTCAAATAGCCATGATCAGACATGGAGCCCAAATAGTTCATAAATAAATATTGATTCTCAATTTCTTTTTAGTAGCCAGTCTTCTGAAGAGCATGAATCATATCTTTATTAATTCTTACATGGCTATAGTATATTATTTAAGTGTCTGCTCTGTGCCAGCCACGTGCTAAACAGTGGTGCTACAAGTGTGATCACAATAGCCTCAGTTTCCACCTTTTGAATTTTGCCTCCTGTTAGGGTCTTGCTGCTCCAAGTGTGGTTCACAGACTTGCATTACCTGGGATGAGTTATTGAAATGCAAAATATGTGGCCCAGTCAAGATCCACTGAATCCAAATCTGCATGTTAATGAAAGTTCTGAGTGATTCAAATTCAGAGAAATGTTTGATAAGCACTATTTAGAGAATGCCAGTCAGCTAAAACAATATTACAGTGCTATACATACATTCCTAGGAGTAGAGGTACCATGGACAGACAGGGAAAGACCAGCTGACTCAGACTGGGGTGCCAGGGGAAAATAGTCATTGATCCCTTACTCTTGTGAAACATCCTTAAAGTGAGAAGACTCTGACTGTTCACAATACACAAGACCAAGAAGGTTCTGAGTAGAAAATGCTCCTGGTCCCCCATTCCAGTGTGACTGTCTCCAATCTCTATGGCAAATTATTAGACATAAGCTGGACTGTTGCAACTTTTAAACATTTTCTACATTTCATATTAATCCCATTTTTTTGTTTAAAATCTATTTTACCATATTGTTATATCATTCTGTAACTTTTTTTTTACTTTATGCATCCTATTAGAAATTGCATTATTGGGGCACCTGGGTGGCTCAGATGGTTAAGCATCTATCTACCTTTGGCTCAGGTCATGACCTCAGGGTCCTGGAATCAAGCCCTGCATTAGGCTCTCTGCTCAGCAGGGAGCCTGTCTTTTCTCTCTCTGCCTGCCTCTCTGCTAATTGTGATCTCTTTCTCTGTCAAATAAATAAAATCCTTAAAGAAAGTAGAAAAAAAAAAGAAAAAAAGAAATTGCATATTTTATGGGTCATCTTCCAGTTGTCTTAAGAACATTTCTGTAGCTAATAACATCCCTCAAAACATATATATTAATAAGTGTTTTCCAGAAGGTCAATTTTCAAACTTCCCCCTGTGCCCATTTTACTTAATCCCTGCCCACATTAAGATCTAGAATCCATTATAAGTCACCTCTGACAATAATCAGTTTTATTTTTGCTTTTCTCCAGATCTTTACTAAACGATCCCATTAAAAATGGTTTGATGCGGGGCGCCTGGGTGGCTCAGTGGGTTAAAACCTCTGCCTTCGGCTCAGGTCATGATCCCGGGGTCCTGGGATCAAGCCCTGCATTGGACTCTCTGCTCTGCAGGGATCCTGCTTCCTCCTCTCTCTCTCTGCCTGCCTCTCTGTCTACTTGTGATCTCTGTCTATCAAATAAATAAAATCTTTAAAAAAAAAAAAAAAGGAAATCACATCTCTCATATACCTCTGCAAATCTGCTTTTTAAAATATTAGATAATATTAGATATTATATATTAGATAATAAGATTATTTCTAAAAGGTAGGAACATGTTTAGAGAAGAAATCTTTCTTACTGGTCAAGTCAGTAAGAGAGGCCTCCTAGCTACTGTGCTTTAGTTTCTTGGTCTCCCAGCAAACCTGAGTGCTTGTTCTACTAGGATAGTATCTGTCTTGCCTCTTCTGGTCCAAAGTGCCTTTATTTATTTAGAAAATATACTGCTTTAACCATCCAATTTGTCTGAATTTGCAGCTATGAAAACTGTGTGTGTTTTCCTACCTATCCTCAAGCACTTCTAATAGTGAATCCTGCATTGATTACAGATGGTAAATGACACAATATGCCTCAACCAAGCATAGTTTGTTGATTTAGTTGGCTGTTGATTTTTCAGATCTTTTTCAATCTCCAAATTCTATTTAAGCAATAAAGTTTGACAAAATAGTTGTGAGCATGACTCAGGAAACAAAGATTTATGAGGGGGAAAAAAGAGTAAGAAGTCAAGGAAATTTTACCCCCTAAGGAGTAGAACAATAACTTTGCTATACAGAATGTGGAGCTTCGTATTATAAATCTAGAATGGAATCCATACAAACCAAAGCGGCAGTAAGAAAAGAGGCTTGGCTGGGTTCCATTGAGGTGACCCTGACATCCTGGTGGGACCAAACTAAAGATCTGTTTTTAACTTGAACGCTCAATTGAATGTGCCACAATCTTTCAAAAATTCAAACTAATGAAAACTATTCTATGTGATAAGTTTTCTATGAATACTGAAAATGATGCTTGTTTTATTTCTGATGTTCACTAATATTTTCATATTAGGGAGATGAAAGAGAAAATCCTTCTCCTTCAAACCTATTCATTAGAATAAATGTGTGTGCATTTCACAAATCTAGAGTTTTGTAGAGTACATCTCATAGTAGGGATCAGGTTCATCAGGTCTGTCAGTATGGTCTTACTCCAACAGAACCATAGGAAATGAATGTAGAACTTTACATAGAGTTTTCAAATTTAGCTTTCAAAATAGAGATGTAAATCGATATACAACTCATGAGTCAGCTAATTATCTCATCCTAAGGTTTCAACTTTGAATCCCTTACTGTGAATATCAAAATGAAGAATAAATTATAAAAAACTTTTTAAAAACATTAAAATAATTAACTAAGAACAATGTATTTGCCATGTGGTATGGTCATTTTTTAGAAACATTTAGTAAATATTTAGTAATTTTTTTTACAAAATTTTGAAGTATAAGGTAATGGATACAACAAGTTTTCTTTCAAGAAGCATAGCTTCAAAGTCATATAAAGTTTACTCTTTATAAGTTTACTCTTAATAGGAGACCTGGAAGAAGGATGGAAGAGGCTAAGGTTTAGCCACTGTGAAGGAGTTGGTAAAACTGGGGCCCATTTTTTCTGACTTGACTTTTTTGGGGTCTTCTACATCCCAACCACTCAAAAGGTATTTCTGTCTTTTTAAGGACTCAGTAGCCGAGGTGCTTGGGGGAAAGGAGAGAGGAAAGAGGGAGAAAAAGGGGAGGATTTCTTTTTTATTTGACTCTCTTCAGAACTTACTTTGCATTTAGAAACTCAGTAATTTGAAGCAACATTAGAACTAGTTTGGTTGGTGTTCTTTGTTCTGGCTTGAAATAGTTATGCACCTATCAAAAATAATATCTATTTTTGCCAAAGCACTGCTGTGGATATGGTAGCAATTATGGAGACCAATGAGAAATAGAAACACAGTTCTTTTTTTTTTTTTTAATTCAGTTAGCCAACATATAGTACCTCATTAGTGAAACAGTTCCTTTTTATTAATTTTTATAGTGTTAGTCACCATAAAATACATCATTAGTTTTTGATGCAGTGACCAACCTCCCTTTAATACATCCAGTACTTTCCTACAGCTCACTCTACTGCTTAAAGTCTCCTGATTTTTGTTTCAAAAGTTTAGTACAAATTCTTTTAGTTATCGTATAGTCTTGACCCCTACTGCAAGTCTTGAATAGTCTTCCTTGCTTTATTTAATTCTGTATTATGCAAGTTTTTTTTTTTCTTTGACAGGCTTCAAATATATTTTTTTAAGTGTAATTTTAAAAATGTTATAAGTATCATGAAGTCTCATTTGGAGCAACCAAAAAGCCTCAAAGAAGAAAGAAAAACAAAACAAAGAAACTCTTGTTATTGGTGATATTGCCACTGGAATACACCAGAAAACATTTATTTGTCTTTTAAGTTTAACATAAGATTTTTCTGTTTAGATTCTCCCACTCCTATAGCATTTGTGCACCTAGAAAATACATGTTTTCTCTTATAGATTCCACTAGTATTTACTCCACAAATTCTTCCCAGCAATTACTCTTCCTTTCAGCATTCCCTTTTTGTGTTTTCATTTTGTTGAACAATTGAAATTGTCCCTTGACAAATGCTATAAACCACAATGCCTTACACACTTGATATTTAACAACAACAACAAAAATCTAGTTTTGTGGTATGTAGCCTAAAACTGGAATGAATGCTGTAAGTTTTGTGCATTATTTTACTAGAATTGTAACCTTTAAATCTAACCCCCAAATCTCAATTGCTTAATACAGATACATTTTCCTAAACAATGAAATCTTTATATGTCTCATCGGTCATAAAAACATCTTCCAATTATCACTTCCTTGGTTCATGTCATTCACTTTGTGGTTGATAATACTGCAAATCAGATTGCAATCAGAATAATGATCTGCCACTGGTTGGAGTCATAGGTGGTGCTACATATTGTCAAAGATTGTTCACACTAATCAACTAATAATGACATTGCTGCTTCCATCATGCTAAACAAAATTCTCTCAGTTGTGCAACACAATTACTACTAATAACCTCTGAAACCTTTGCGTGCTTAAGAAGACTGTTTTAGAGATCATCTGGAGACTTATCAGAGAATAAACCAGGGAAGACAGAATCTACCAGATGGAGATTACTCTTTAGTAATTAACTAGACATTGCTCCTTTGGGTCCATAACATTTTCTAACATCATGAGGCATTTCCTTTAGCATAATGATGCGTCTATATTAATATATTAGATTGGGAGCAGCTAGGAGATAGTGTTAAATATTTAACATTTCATACATGAATTATATTATTAATAACCTTTCTTTAGTCTTAAAAAAAAGGTATGCTAAAGTGACAGTCAATAAACAAATTTAGAGGCATTAATATTAAAGGAGAACCAATGAATTCAGACTTGTGACAAAATGGTTATTTGTTCATTTCTCAAGAGAGACATACCTTCATGATTATTAATATAGTAGTTAGAGATTTACTTTGAAATGGAAAAGCTGGAAATACCTTCAGTAGAGTTAAAACAATGAGTCACACTTTTAAAGTATTGGAATTCACCACCTTAGGGAACTGTTCTCTTCCCTTGTGGGACCAGGCTGTTCAGGGGTGTGAGGTTAGATGACAAATGAGCCATGACATCTTCTATGACACAGACATTGTACATCTTGTTTCAGGAAACATTTAAGAGGAGGGGGGTATCTTTCAGAGGTGGTGAGAGTTTCATTAGGTTAAAGAAACCATCCCTCCATTTGTCACTGTTAAATTTGTGGTGAAAAGCGTAAAAATACATTTAGGTTCAAGCTGAATGATTTCTGACAGGCTGACAGACAGCTGCGTCTTGTTGGTTTTGAAATGCAGATTTAGGGCAATACAGTGTGGTGTCATTATTTCAGACCTTATAAGGCATTTCGTCTAAGTGACAGCTGGTTGCTTCAAGGTCATTTTACTAAGAATCCAGGTTCAGGGCCTCAGTAACTCATGAAGCTTTACAGTGTTAATTAACCCTTTAATACTGGCAAGGAATTTGGATATAGCCTAATCACAATTACTGGGAGTATTTTATAGGAATTTCTAATTTAATTGTCGAAAGTATTCATGGGATAATTAAGACTTAAACAAACCTGCCACAAGGAAAGCCACATTAGGGATGATGGGAAAAGTGTTTGAAACATACCTATTTCAACAAAGGTATTTACTGAACACCAGCCTCTGGTGATTTAATTGAATTGCTATCTTCACTTCTTTAGCAACCACAGAGAGAGTTAGGATATCTTCCCTAGAGACTAAAAACTGAGCCTTAGCAATCTTATGTGGTTTGTCCTAGGACCTTGCAAGTAGGAGGGTAGTTCTTGGGCCAGAGGTATGAGCATCACCTGATAGCTTGTTAGAAATGAAGAATCTCAGGAATCCCCATAAATATACTGATTCAGAACCAATGTGAACAAGATTCCTAAGTGATTAGTATGCACTTAAGCTGGACAGTCACTCCTGCGACATATAGCTAGTAACTCACAGAGTCTGCTTTCAGATCCAGTTTTAGCAACATAGGAATCCCATTCTCTTTTCCTAATGCCATTTGTTACATGTTTTATTGTTGTTCTCGTTTTTTGTTTTGTTCTGTTTTAATGAAACTGTTCTTCAGTGAGGAATGAACTGGAATTGAAGCCCATTATGCAGGGTCAAGGCTAGTTTGATTTTAGATCTTTTCAGATTCTTTTCTTTCTCCACTACTAAATTTTGATGCTATGGGTATCTGCAGTCAGTGAAAAACAGAGTTAGACTTAGGAAGTAGAGATTTAAAATATAACTGTACCAAGTACTTGGCAAAGATTATATATGCAGGTTTGAGTCTATGTGGAGCAGGCCACAATTATAAGCACAAGGAAATGAAATGCTAGTGTTAATATTTTAATGTATACCATTGAATGGGATGTAGGAGATAATTGGAAGTTGAAACCATTGACAAATTTCTTTCATTCCACAAATCTTACTGTGTGCTTCATGTTTTCTTACCACTCATTGTATCTTTGTTTCTTTTTCTTCTCCTTTCCTCTTCCCTTTCTCTCCACAATTCTGAAATATTTATTTATAAATTTGGGCAACATACTCCATTCATATTTACATATAGGTCCTAAGAGTTTAGCACTCCATATTAAGGACTGTTAAGAATCAGGCTTGTGGATTTTGTGTATTTTTAAGTTGTGACTTTCACATAAGGTAAAAAACGTGCATAAGTCACTGAAACACTTTACACAATATCGTGTTTAGAAAATCTTATTCATTATGAATAAATGTGAGTTAAAAAAATATCTGGATACGGTGCCTGGGTGGCTGAGTCATTAAGTGTCTCCCTTCAGCTCAGGTCATGATCCCAGGATCCCGGGATGGAGCCCTGGATCAGGCTCCCTGCTCCACAGGGAGCCTGCTTCTCCCTCTCCCACTACCCCTGCTTATGTTCCCTCTCTCACTGTCTCTCTGTGAAATAAATAAATAAACAAAATCCTTAAAAAGAATGTCTAGATAGCCGTTATTCCCAACATTATGATTATTTGGTTCTCAATATGTTTTTGACATAAAAATTTATTTTTCTTAAATGCAGCAAATATATCCAACTTGCCATTTTGTGATACAGTTGAAATGTGATTAGGTTTCTTATCTTTGTTATCTATGTTTGCATCTTTGTTATTTTTTTTAAAAAATGTGATTCAGCTATTGCTTAAAGAAAAGTTCACACTTTTATGATATTGTCGTGGACTGAATGTTTGTTCCTCCCCCACCCCAATTCAGAGTTGAAACCCTAACTCCCAAGGTGATAGGAGTAGAAGATTGGGCCTTTAGGAGGTATTGGATCACAAGGATAGGGCCCTCATGAATGGGATTTGTGCTATTTAAAAGAATGGCAAGAAGATGGTCATCTTTGAACAAGGGAGAAAGCTCTTACCTGACAATGAATCTGCCAGCATCTTGCTCTTAGATTTCCCAGACTCTGAACTGTAAGAAATACCTTTCTGTTGTATATAATCCACCTAGTCTAAGGTATTGTTGTTATAGCAGCCCAAATAAACTAAGACAGAAGTCAGGTGTCTTACTCTATTATCCAGAAACTCCAAGGAATGATTATTTTTATAAAACATATTGGATTCCCAGCTTAAGTAGATTCAGAAGGACAAAACACAGAGCCATCAGAAGTTTAAGCCTAAAGTATATCGGATATCTTTTCAATTTTTCTCACCTGTAAAAGTTTCCTGCTTTGGATCTGGCTCTAAAGACTGCCCATTCTCTCAGGCCCACCTTAAACCCAGCTTCTTCTGCTGGTCTTTCTCACTAAAACTCTGTGTCAGATAAGTACCTACCTTGTTTTCCTTATCACTTGCTGCTTCTAACACTCATCTTTTTACACTTGATTATATTTTATTTATGTTTTTCCTAAGAAGGAACTAAATCCTTAAAAAGCAGAAACCTCATACCTCTTTTGGTCACTCACAGTACTGTGTATGGGACTAGAAACTCAGAACACACAGGTACTTACTGAAAAAGAAGATTTCTCCAAGCTATAAGAGGTGCTTATACAGAGCAAGTAAGTTCTTCATCGTGTAATTATTCAGAAAACAGTGACATCTTTCTTGTTGTCCGTTGTTACCAGGCACTTAGAGCATCCATTAAAAATGGTTATTAATGGCTTGAGGTGTTAGAAAAATGTCCTGTTCAAGTAGTACAGAGAAAAGGAATAGAATTATGGCTTTGCTTCTTACCAACTCCATGACTTGAACAGTTTCTTAACATTTCCAAGTCAAATGCATTATATACAATGGTGCTGCGATGCTACCATTATGTGGACTTTTCTGACGTTAATTACTTAGTGTAATACCTTGTAAAAATGGGCACTCAGTGACTATTTTTGTCAAAATGTGTGAATTCATTTTCTGTGTTCAAGTCCAGTGAATACTGTAAAATATATCTTCATGGTAAGTAAAATGTCCAAGTGAGCAAGGAAAAATCTAGTAGGTGCTATTTATTTAGTTATTTGTTCAAGTCAAACAGTGTTAGATAATTTAAGTAATAAAGCTTCTTATAACTTAAAAAATTGAGTCTTCATAGCAATATTATGAAGTACTAATAATTAACTTAATTTCAAGTAATTTGCTCAAGGCTATAAACCTAAATGGAATTAATCATCCAAGACTTAGTGTTTAAACATGAAAGCAGTTTTATTTCTGTTTCCTTCTGGCCCTTTAAACTGTCTCTGTGGACATAGTCCTTCCACTACCCCAGGAGAAAAACTTGGACAAAGGGAGATTTTTTTTTTTTTTTTTTTTTTTTTTGGGTCAGTGGTGGCTAGTAGATAGTCCAGGTCAATTTGTTTCACAAACAATTAAATTTTTTAATTAAAAATGTCCATTTCCATATAATCATCAAAGCTTCCAACTTGATCAAAGGCGAATCTTCTTTCTACCTTCTCTGGCTACAGCTAGTTACCTCAAGGAAGGGGCTATTGTCAGCTTCATCTCTCTTGTTCACTTCGTTTCCTACTATATAGCTACAACTTTGAACCCCTTTAAGATAGTAAGAAACAAGTCGAGGGAAGAGAATGAAAGGGTATAGGAGAATTATTTTTTGACTGATACTGTTGCAAATTGGCTTTCTGCTTTCTGGTCTGAGCAATGTTTAAAGTTCCTTTTTTGGAACCTTAGAGCCCTTTGGAGATCACTTCTACCACTCACACATGCTATTGTATGTTTTGTTACCTCTAGTTTCCTAAATCTGGGCAAGTACACTCTATTCTGGAGGCTGCTGATTCTTCTCAGACCCTAGGAATATAGTCACTTAATTCATTATTAGCTGAGCCAACTCTATGTGGTGTAGGCTTATCCTAGCACATTATTATCCTCCATATTGTCATCAACGCTGCTAGCTAGCCCATACTTGGGCTACAGCCTCCTAGGCAGGAGGAAGACACTAACTTAATGTGTCTTATAAGTATTCAGGATACATATCAAACTCTTTGAATGGTCCTGTTAAAGACTCTGTCATTACAATTAAGGTGAAAGACTTGTGTGTGTGTGTGTGTGTGTGTGTGTGTGTGTGTGTGTGTGTGAAAGAGAGAGAGAATGGCTGTTGAGGGGGAGGGTGTTAACAGCATATCAACAGCTTTTCCAAAATTATCTTCATAAAATTCCTTATACCACCCTCTCCACCACATCCAGTCTATAATATCACAATACTTTTATAAAATTCATGCAATACACGTCAAAACCTGCCAAGCTATCTTAGGCTAAATCTTTGCAAAGTTTATATATGGTTGGACACTTCCTTTGAAAAAAAACAATGTGGGGTGCCTGAGTGGCCCAGTGGATTAAAGCCTCTGCCTTCGGCTCAGGTCATGATCCCGGCGTCCTGGGATCAAGCCCCGAATCAGGCTCTCTGCTTAGCAGGAAGCGTGCTTCCCTTCCCCTCTCTCTTTCTGCCTCTCTGCCTGCTTGTGATCTCTGTCTGTCAAATAAATGAATAAATAAAATCTTCAAAAAAAAAAAAAAAAAGAAAGAAAGAAAAGGAAAAGACAATGTAAGACATGGAGTTTAAATTGACCCTACAAAATCTATGGTCATGCACTCTCAGTTTATAGAGGAAATTAGGTCAAAGGATAGTTTGAGTTAATTATTCAGCCTAGGCTCAAAGTGATTTCTGAAATATATGTATCATTTAATCAGTTGAAGAAGGCAGTAATGATTCCTTTTTGTTTCTCCTTTGGTCAAATCCAATTATAGTTTCTTATTTCCAGCCCCATTGTATAACTGGAAACAATATTCTCTAAAGAGTTCAGTGACAGGAATTTCAGAAATGGAATCTCCCAAAACACAAGATTTCAGAAGTGTGAGAACATCAAAAAACAAAAGCCACAAGACTTGTAAATTAGATAATAATACTGGAAAATTGGCAGCATTCTTGAGAAAGTTCTGTACAGATGAATCCATAGCTGTGGCAGAAAGGATATGGAGATGGAAAAAAAGTGTAAGAAAATATACAATGGTGCATTTAGGATATATTTTTAAACTGTACAGAAAAAATTTATTTTATTCTTACGTAATCTAATATGGCAAATGCCAGAGGCATTAAGAATAAAAACAAATATTGATAGCGCGTGCCTGGGTAGTTCAGCTGGTTAAGTATCCTACTGTTGATTTCAGCTCAGGTTGTTACCTCAGGGTTGTCGATTGAGACCCATGTTGGGCTCTGTGCTGGGCATGGAGCCTGCTTTACATTCTCTCCCTACACTCTTAATAAGAAGAAAAAGAACAAACAATGATATAAAAATTTCAGTAGAACTTCTGAAACTAGCCAGTTTACAAAGAGAGCAGGTAAAAGAATGGATAAAGGAAATAAAGTATTGGAAGAAGAAAAAAAGAGTGACATGTTTGTACACTTGTGCACAATCAAAAAAGAATAATGGCACCACTGAAACTTTGGAACTTTTGAGAGTTGGCTCACATTTACTTATTTTTATATTTTAAAAAATTTAATTTTAATTTTTTATTTAAAATAAATTTAGTTAACATATTATGTATTATAGTTTCAGGGATAGAATTAAGTGATTCATCAGTTGCATATTAACACCCAGTGCTCATTACATCAAGTGCTCTCCTTAATGCCCATCACCCAATTACCCATTACCCCACCCACCTCTCCTCCAGCAACCCTCAGTTTGTTCCTTATAGTAGAATCTCTTATGGTTTGCCTCTCTGTTTTTATCTTATTTTATTCTTCCTCCCCTTCCCCTATATTCATCTGTTTTATTTCTTTAATTCCACATATGACTAAATCATGATTGTTTGTTTCTCTGACTTATTTCACTTAGCATAATACCCTCTAGCTCTATCCACATTGTTGCAAATGTCAAGATATCATTCTTTTTGATGGTTGAGTAATATTTCATTATGTATGTATGTGGATACACACACACACACACGCACACACACACACACACACCCCACACACAAATCCCACATCTTAATTCATTCATCTGTCGATGGAGTTCTCAGCTCTTTCCATAATTTGGCTTTTGTGGACATTGCTGCTATAAGCTTTGGAGTACATGTGGCCTTTGGAATCATTATTTTTCTTTCCTTTGCATAAATATCTAATAGTGCAATTGCTAGGTCATAAAGTAGTTCTACTTTTAACTTTTTGAAAAACCTCCATACTGTTGTCCACAGTGGCTACAAAAGTTGGCTAACATTTAGTCCAGATACTCCCCCATAGGTTTTCCTTTGGCATGCTTAAATCATTCAGTGTCTGGAACGAGGCAAATGAAGAAAGCTCCATTTATGTTTCTATTATAATTTTGGAATCACTGCATGAAGCATTTTTTCGAGAGATATTTTTATTCTTTTTCCCTCATTATCTCCTTATGCTGGTTAAGACAAATTTATATATAAAACCTACCCATGGTTTTCATATCCAGGATCACATTTTTAAAATATTTGTATAGAGCAGCTTCATATTTTTGCGATTCATTACTTTACTTAAAAATTATCTTATTTTTTAAAATAATATTTATTTGAGTGTATTGACAGACAATGTTACATTAGAGTCAGCTGTGGAACATAATGATTCAATAGTTTGTACATTATGGTATCCTCACCACAAGTGTAGCTGTATCTGTCACCATACAGTGCTATCATAATACCGTAGACTGTATTCCTTTTGCTGTGCCTTTTATTCCTATAACTTATTCATTTCAAAGCTGGAAGCCTCTATCTCCCACTGCTCTTCACCTATTTTGTCCAACTTCCTACCCCTTTCCCTTTGGCAACCATTAGTTTGTTCTCTTTATTGATAGGTCTGATTATGTTTTCTTATATTTTATTCATTTTTTTAAGATTCCACATATTAGTACAATATTATGGTATTTGTCTTTCTCAATCTGATTTATTACACTTGGCATGATACCCTCTAGGTCTATCTATGTTATCACAAATTTCATGATTGTATCCTTTTTTATTTAATATCCTGTTATATATATGATGATATATATTTATATTATATATTATATATAATCTCTCTGTTTATATAGATATACTTAGATACACACACACACACACACACACACACAGACCCCACATCTTCCTTATCTATCAATGGATACCTACGTTTCTTCCATATTTTGGCTATTATAAAAAATGTTGCAATAAACATAGGATGCATATCTTTTAGAATTAGTGTTTTCATTTTCTTTGGGTAAATACCTGGTAGTGGAATTACTGGATTTTATTGTATTTATATTTTTAATTTTTTGAGGAACCTCCATAATGTTTTCCACAGTGGCTGTACCAATTTATATTCCCACCAAAAATCAGGATTCCTTTTTCCTTCTCATCCTCACCAATACTTGTTATTTCTTGTCTTTTTTATTTTAGCCATTCTAACAGGTGTGAGGTGATATATCATTCTTTCAGTTCTTATTTTTAGTAACATATGATTGACATATAACATTATATTAGTTTCAGGTATACAATATAATGATTTGTTATTTGTATGTATTGTGAAATGATCATCCCAATAAGGCTATTTGGCATCTTTTATCATACATAGTTACAAAATGTTTTTTCTTATGATGAGAATTAATGAGATTTGTTCTCTTATGAACTTTCAAATATATAACACAGTACTATTAACTATAGTTACCATGCTGTATATTATATCCCTGTGATTTATTTATTTTATAACTGGAAGTTTGTACCTTTTGACCTTCACCCATTTCATCCACTGTCTACCCCTTCCCTCTGGCAAATACCTATCTATTTTCCCTGTCCATGAGCTTATTATTTTTTCTTTTTTTAAATTCCCCAAAGAAGTCAGATCATCTGGTATTTGTTTTTCTCTGACTTATTTCACAAAACATTAATGCTCTTAAGACCAGTGCAGTTGTCACAAATGGTAAGATTTCATTCTTTTTTGTGACTGAATAATATTACATTGTGTACATATATGTATTTTTTCTTATCCATTTTTCTTATTAATCCATCAGTGGATACTAAAGTTCCTTCCATCTCTTGACTATTATAAATAATGCTACAGTGAACATGGGAGTGCATACATCCTTTCAAATAAGTGTTTGTTATCTTCGGATAAATACCCTTAAGTGGAATCCCTGGATCATATTGTAATTCTAATTTTAATATTTTGCTGGACCTCCATACTGTTCTGAATATGTAGTGGCTAAATGTAGTGACTAAACCAGTTTACAATCCCTCCAACAGTGCAGAAGATTTTCTTTTTTTTTTTAACATCCTTGCCAAACAACACTTTTTATCTCTTCTTGATAATAGTCCTTTTAACAGGTGTATAGTAGTATCTCATTGTGGTTTTGATATGCATTTCCCTGATGATTATAGATTGAACACTTTTTCAAGTACCTCTTGACCATCTGTATGTCTTCTTCAGAAAAATGCCTGTTCAGGTTTTCAGCCCATTTTTTAATCAGGGGTTTGCTTTTCTGCTATTGATGTGTATGAGTTCTTTATTAATTTAATTTAATCATGGGAAATTTATATTCAAATTAATTATTCCAGCAACTCCTAATCTGGTATACTCAATATTGAAGCAATAATGTCCATGTCTTATTTTAAATCAGATTATCTTATACTTTTCTTGAAGTGCATAAAGATTAGTATGGTATATTATTATATTATATGGATTTAAATGGTATTTTTTTCAAGTTTTTATTTAAATTCTTATTGGTTAGCATACAGTATAATAGGCAAGGGAAACAAAAGCAAAATAAACTATTGGGACTTCATAAATGTAAAAACCTTCTGCATAACAAAGGAAACAACAAAACTAAAAGGCAAGCTATGGAATGAAAGAAGATATTTGCAAATGATGTATCTGGCAAAGGGTTAGTATCCAAAATCTATAAAGAACTTAGAGATTCAACAGTCCCTCCCCTCAAAAAATAAATAAATGACCCAGGTAAGAAATGGGTAGAAGATAGGAACAGACATTTGTCCAAAGAATACATCCAGATGGGTAACAGACACATGAAAATATGCTCAGCAGCACTCATCCTTAGGGAAATACAAATCAAAACCACAATGATATACCACCTAATACCTGTCAGAATGGCTAAAATTAACAACACAAGAAACAGTAGGTGTTGGTGAGGATATGAAGAAAGGGGAACACTTGTGTACTGTTGGTGGGAATGCAAACTGGTGCAGCCACCTTGGAAAACAGTATGGAGGTTCCTCAAAAAATAAAAAAACAGGGGTGCCTGTGTGGCTCAGTGGGTTAAAGCCTCTGCCTTTGGCTTGGGTCATGATCCCGGGGTCCTGGGATTGAGCCCTGCATGGGGCTCTCTGCTCAGCAGGGAGCCTGCTTCCTCCTCTCTCTCTGCCTGCTTCTCTGCCTACTTGTGATCTCTGTCTGTCAAATAAATAAATAAAATCTTTAAAAAAAATTAAAAATTAAAAAAATAAAAATAAAAAAACAGAACTACCCTATGAGCCAGCAATGGTACTGCTACGTGTTTACCCAAAGGATACAAGAATACTGATTTGAAGGGATACCTGCACCCCAGTATTTATAACAGCATTAGCACCAAAGCCAAATTATGGAAAGAGCCCAAATGTGCAATGACTGATAAATGGATAAAGAAGATGCGATATAAATACTATGGAATATTATCCAACCATCAAAAAGAATGAAATTTTGCCACTTTCAAAAATGCAGATGGAGCTAGATAGTATTATGCTAAGCAAAATAAGCCAGTCAGATGTACAAAAATAAAATAAATAAAAATTTTTAAAAAGTCAGTCAGAGATAGACAAATACCATATGATTTCACTCATATGTGGAATTTAAGAAACAAAACATAGGAACATATGAATTCTTTGTACATTTTAGATATTAACACCTTATCATATATATGGTTTGTAATTCTCCCATTTTGTAGGCTGCCTTTTCATTCTGTTGATGGTTTCTCTTGTTGTTCTTGTTGTTGATTATGCTTTCCTTTGCCGTACAGGTGAGTTTTAGTTTGTAGTAGTCTCATTTGTTTAGTTTTGCTTTTGTTGTCTTGACATTAGGTGTCAGTTCAGAAATATCTTTGCCAAGATCAATGTCAAGGACATTACCACCTACGTTTTCTTCTAGGAGATTTTTGTTTCTAATCTTATATTCAAGTCTTTAAAACCATTTTGAGTTCATTTTTGTTTATGGTATAACATACTGGTTCAGTTTCATTCTTTTGCATGAAGTAGCTCAGTTTTTCCAATACTACTTACTGAAGAAACTGTCTTTTCCTCATTTTATGTTCTTTCCTCATTTATTATAGATTAATTGATTAAATAAGCATGGGTTTATTTCTAGGACCTCTCTTCTGTTCCATTGATCTGTGTGTGTTGGTACCATAATTGCTATGATTACCATAGCTTTGTAGTAACATTGGAAATTGGAACTTCGTTCTTCTTTCTCAAGATTGCTTTAGCTATTTGGGGTCTCTTGTGATTACAAACAAATTTTAGTATTATTTGTTCTGTTTCTGTGAAAAATGACACTGCTCTTTTGAGAGGAACTGTATTGAATCAGTATATTGCTTTGAATAGTATAAACATTTTAACAGTATTCCTCCAGTCCCTGAGAATCAACTACCTTTCCATTCATTTGTGTCTTTTTAAACTTCTTTCATCAATGACTTGTATTTTTCAGTGTACAGCTCTTTGACTTTTCAGTTAAATTTATCTCTAGGTATTTTGTTCTTTCTGATGTAATTGTCGATTGGATTATTTTCTTAATTTCTTTCTTTCATAGTTTACTAATAGCATATAGAAACACAGATTTTTGAATATTGATTTTTTTTATCCTACAACTTTACTGAATTTATTCATTAGTTCTGATAGCTTTTTGGTGGAGTCTTTAGTGTTTTCTATATAATACCATGTATTCTGAAAATAATGATAGTTTTACTTTTTCCTTTTCAATTTAGATGCTTTTTTTATTATTAATTGTTCTTGCCTAATTGCTCTGGCTTGGACTCCAATACTTGTAGAGTAAACCTGGTGAGTGGGCATCCTTGTCTCATTTCTGATCTTTAAAGATAAACTTCAACTTTTAACTACTACGTGTGATGTTAGCTAAGGGCTGTTATAGGCCTTTATTTTGTTGAAAATTTTTATCATAATTTAAATTTTGTCAAATTTTTTTGCATCTAATGTGATGATCATATGATTTTTATCCTTTATTTTGTTGATGTGTCCTATTGATAGATTTGTGAATGTTAAACTATTCTATCCTTGCATACCTAGAATAAATATCACTTGATGAAGTTTCTTTTAGTGTGCTTTTGAAATCAGTTTGCTAATATTTTATTGAGGATCATTAAATCTGTCTTCTTCAGCGATACTGGCTTATCATTTTCTCATGTCATCTTTGTCTGGTTTTGATATTAGGGTAATGCTGGCCTCATAAAATAAGTTTGGAAGTACCTCTCCTCTTCTATTTTTTGGAAGAGTTTGAGAAGTATTAGTATTATTTCTTTTTTAAATGTTTGGTAGACCACCAGTAAAGCCATGCAGTCCTTCACTTTTATGTACAGCTTTTTATTGTCAACCAAAACTCAATAAAATGGTTTTACAAAATGTGCAAAAGTTCTGAATGGATACCTCATCAAATAAATAAGTGGCAAATAAGAAAATGAAAAATGCTTAATTTGATATGTCATTAGGAAACTGAAAATTAAAACACACACTACTACACACCTTTTAGAATAGCTAAAATCCAAAACACTGACAACTTCATATGCTAGAGAAGTTGTGTAGCAACAGGAACTTCCGTCCATTGCTGGTGGACATGCAGAATGGTATAGCTACTTTGAAAGATAGTTTGGCATTTTCCTTACAAACCTAAATATGTTTACCATACACTCCAATAATTGTATACCTTGATGTTTATCCAAATGAGTTGAAGCTTTATGTCTATAAAAATAGCTGCATACAACCTATTTATAACATATATTCATAATTGCTCAATGCTGTAAATAACCAAGATGTTCTTTAAAAGTTGAATGAATATGCAAACTCTCATGAATCTACAGAATGAAATATTATTCAGGAATAAAAGGAAATGAGCTATCGATTTACCAGAAGAACATAGAGAAACCTTCAGTGCATCTGACTAAGTGATAGAAGCTAGTCAGAGAAAAGCATACATGCTGTAAGAATTCAACTATGTAGCATTTTGGAAAAATAAAACTGCAGAGACATTATAAATATCAGTGGTTTACAGTGTTCTAGGAAAGGAGAAGAGGGATTAATAGGTGAAGTAAAGGTGTTTTTAGGACAGTGAAACTATCCTGTATGACAGTATAATGGTGGATACATGATATTAGGCATTTGCCAAAACCCATGGTACTGTACAACAAAGAGAAAACCCTAATGTAAACTATAGACTACAGTTAATAATGTATAAATATTAGTTCATCAGTTATAACAAATATAACATATTAATGCAAGGTACTGATAATTGTTATTTAATAAATTTTATGAAAATCTATCATCTCACATAATAAGAAATATTAATGGAGGATACCTTTAAGTTTGGCTTAGTCAATAATTGGAAATGCTTTTCTCTCTAATGATAGAAACACCAAAACAAAATGCCTTTGCCAGGATAAAGGCTTTATTTTATTCCCATTATGGTAAGTCTAGCATCTAGAGTTTGATGTTTGCAGACTTTGATCCAGGGGCTCACTGGCATTAGAGTCAAGATCTCTATGAATCTCTTGCTCTTTTTCTCATGGTTTCTTGTTGCAGGATGGCTTTTCTATCTCAAGTATAACATAACTTTTCCAGTCAGGAAAAAGAATAAGTCAGAAGAAAAGGGTGCATTTCACATGACTCTGTTTCCCTGTTAAATAGTTTTACTGAATGCTTCCCTCACCCATTCAACCCTTCTACATAACCTCTCTTGCCACAGTAATATAGCATGGTCTCCCATCTTCAAGGAATGCTAGGAAAGGTAGTTTTTTAGGTCATTACATTAATGACTCCAATAAAACCAAAGTTCTATTAGTAGGGAAGAATGGATATTGTGCATGCAACTAGAATTTTCCAGCACAAGATGTCCATATCGCTACACTCTGCTACCCTCAAGTCTCTCAGCTTTATCCTTAACCTGACTCTCTTCATTTTTGCAAATTCACTGTAACAGTACCAAAAATTAACCACATTCAGACTTAGAAATATTCAGAGACTGAAAGAGCTGTTTACTTTGGTTGTAGCCTCCCATTGTAGCCAAGAACCATTTCCCAGGTATCCCTATCCTTATAGGTCTTTGATTCATTGACTGGGTAGACCATAAATATATTCTTAAACTAATCTCCTCCAAGGACTGTAGTATTGTCATAATTGCTCTAGAATGATCATGATTCACAACATCTAAATTCTGACATCGAATAAGAATTGAGTATTTGCTGGGTAGTTACCCAAAAATATTTGCTAGAGTATTCCTGCACCCTGCAATAAATAATATTCTCAGTATCAGCCTCAGTGATCAAATAAATTGGCTTTTCTTGATAACTTGCTTCTTTATTTAGAAAATTTGCCTCTGTGGAACTCTTCATTCCCTGATGAAAAATAAATCAGTCACTCCCATATGCTAGTCATAAAAAACCCCTTTCATACTTTCTCACAAGGTTGTATTTGTGGATATGGCAAATGGCACGTATGTTTTTGCCTCCTCATGAGGGTCATCTTCAAAATGAACCACCATTACTCATCCTGGATGGCTGCCTTTGCTGTTATAGATTGTGCTCCTCAATCTAAGCTTTTTGGTTAGTGAAATATGGACAGTAATCTCTTTGTGCTAGAATATAATACAAGCACAATAATATATACCATTGATTAAACACTTACTAACCATCTTACATACATTATTACATTTAATTTGTATTATAGGCATATGAGCTATCAAATGCTTATTCTTTTTTCAGAAAATTTAAGTAACTTGGCCTAAGGCATACACCTAGGAAGTGGCAAGTACAAGATTTGAATCCAGTATTGAGTCCATATATTTTTATGTTCTTTACAAACTTGATATACTCCCACCTTCCTTTATGAAAGATGTTTTTTGATGCTTAGTAGGAAGCTAGATTTATTCAAGCAACAGAGTTCTTATTTAGAGATATTACTACATACAAGAGCAAACAAACACTAGATTTTGATTGATGGCAATTATGTAATCTTTTGTTTCTTTTCATCTGTTCTTCCCTCTCTTTTGATGATGGTATGCTTAAAATAAAAACCCTTTGAAGGTAAACTTAAGAGGAGACAAGTTATACCTCCAATAGTATGGACTTGGGGAGACATATCAAAGCAAATAACTCCTAATGCAGAACCAGACTTTGGGTAGAATAAGCATATCCAAAAGCTCAGCTAGTCTCAACAGTGGCTAGGAAAGCTATCGATATGTAGGTCTGTTCTCAGTTCAAGGCCATAAATATCACTTTAGGTGAGAATTAGAAATTGATGCCAAGGGATAGAAAACAGAGCTTGGTTAGAACTTACATGCTAGAGTTTAAGGAAAGGTTCTAGTCATAAGCACAAACCAAAGCATGTAATCAGGAACAAAAACCAAATAACTAGAAAATTACGAGGAGGTCAGAATAATAAATATAGAGTAACAACAAGAAACAAGAAGTATTAAGTCAGTCATTCATAGAAAGACAATCCTTCACTAGCAGATAATTTTGTCCTTTATTTTAAGCTTTGGAATAATCTTGTGGTGTGAATTGGATAAGTTCACCACCATATGTCACCAGAGATCTGATATAAGTCAATATGGAAGTGGACTGGAGAACGAGTTTCCAAGTTTCATATTTTTGGTTACTTAATAATCACCTTTAAATATCCTTTTGGGGGCACCTGGGTGGCTCAGTGGGTTAAGCCTCTGCCTTCGGCTCAGGTCATGATCCCAGGGTCCTGGGATCAAGTCCCGCATCGGGCTCTCTGCTCGGCAGGGAACGTGCTTCCTCCTCTCTCTCTCTCTGCCTACTTGTGATCTCTCTCTGTCAAATAAATAAAATTTAAAAAATAAATAAATAAATATCCTTTTGATTACGATAAAATGTCTAACAATTATTTTCCATTGCTGTTATAGATGATTTTTAAGATCTTTAAAAATGTTTCAGTATTACAAATTCAAAGCAATTTGTGGAATATGAAAAAAATCACTGATGATGTTAGAGTATCAAAATGATACTGAAATTCTACTGAAGAATATAACATTCAAATAGAAGCTTCAAGCACTATAATAAAAATGATTTTTAAGGTCCTCTTTTTTTTTTTTTTTGCATTTTCCTTGTTTGTGTTAGAATTCATACCATAACTTGAAATTTCTAGCCTAAGTAGGAAGAAATGTGGCAAATATGTTCCTATAATTTAAAAACAATATTACTTTATTTAAATAAGGTGAATTAGTGCTCAGACATTTGGAGAATTTATAAAGTTAGAATATGATTCAGTAAAGTGTATGTATTTATGGCCAAATGTGCCAAGCAAATAAACAAACAAACAAAAAAACTGCTATAATGTATTTGAAATAGTCTGACTTCATTCGGTGGAATTAAACTGAACATACACTCTACCTTATTTTCTGAAAGTTATAAAATATACATTATTTTATCCATTAAATGAAAATGAATGTGAATCTACAGTTGCAGCCACTATATAACAATGAATAAAAGTACTCCACTCCTAATTATGCCCAAGTAAATGAAATATAATGGTGGAAATGAGAATGAGTCAGGAAAAAATAAAAGGCCAACACAATAAGGAGATTTTGACATATAATAGCCAAATAGGAGCTTATTTAACAATACTGTTCCTTGTATATACAGTTTTAAAGTATAACTTTAAAAAATTTAAGGACATGACTCTTCTAAAAACATGTCAAATAATTTATTAAAGTCATTAAGTTATGAAGGAATTAGTAAGATAATTAAGCTGATTTTAGTAGCACTTGGAGGAATACAGATATATGTAGCCCATTACAGTGGTATTAAAAAAAAAAAAATTGACTGTTAGCTGCTGCCTAAGTTTCCTGTTGGTCAGGTGGACATCATGGAAGAGGAGCTTAGTTGGGTCATCTTGCAGGCAACAAAGAAGAGAAACTCTAGTAACAAGAGGTTGTAGGAAGATGCTTGGTCAGAGTATGAGGGAGAATGGGAAGAGAAAAATCCAGAACGAACCTTCCACAAGAACCTTATCTTGCACCAGGAATCCTAGAAACTTGCAGCCCCCTCTCCTCAGAACTAACATTTGAAGGCCTAAAACACAGAAAGCATTCCCAGAGATTAGGTTTAAGGGGAAAAAAATGTAAGGATAAGTTTTCAGAGATTACAAGTTAGATAAAATTGATGAATCATAGAGAGAAATAAAACTATAACATTTTGGGTTATCTTTCTACTCAGCAGAAATCTGCAAGTAAGTGTAACTTCAGAGTTTCTCAGTTCTAATGAATTAACATGTAGCAAAGTTAAATACACATATATTAGAAAATTATATAATCCTTGGGTGGCCTCGATAGACCCTGTCCCAAGACGATCAAATAATCATGCTGCCCACTTTTTTAAAGCTTATTTTCTGGTTTTAAATAATTATTAACACATTTAAATAGAGTTAGAAGCAGACTTTTTAAGTGTTTTAATTCTTTATTGATATGGGAAATATTCTTGGAAATCTTTTTCAATTGTGGTGAGTGTAGAGTTTCATGTGGCAAAAGGCTGTTTTTGAAGGAATGCCTTTATTTTACCAGAATCTCATCTCTAATAATTGTCTAATCCATGATTGTTATTATCTCTAACTCTAATTCCTGAGACTGAGAAAAACTATGCTAAAAGTGGTTCCGCCTTTGTATTACACCAACTATGAACAGAAAAGGTCTGGATTCTTAGACATAAAAGAAAGTCTTGGAGAAGTAAAGGGCAGATATTCCAAACTGTGAAATTATTAAAATTAACCAAGTTTTGTGGTCTTTTGAGAATCTGTAGTGGGGAACTTCTAAAAGCATTAGGATGTAAGATACAAATGCAGTAACAGAAAACTTTTTTTTTAATAGAATTTTTAATTTATTTATTTTTCAGCGTAACAGTATTCATTGTTTTTGCACAACACCCAGTGCTCCATGCAAAACGTGCCCTCCCTATTACCCACCACCTGTTCCCCCAACCTCCCACCCCTGACCCTTCAAAACCCTCAGGTTGTCAAAACTTTTTTGAAGAGAGAAACTGTGTCTCATTAATTGGTTTCTTAAATTTTTATTTGAAAAGAATAGCTTAGAATTAAAGTGAACAGAGACTGAGCTGTTGAACAAATGGAAGGCCAATCTAACTATTGCTAGACAAATAGATTTTTATATATGCTGTAGATTAGTATTGAAAATTATTTGTAGATATCAATAAATAACAATAAATCCCATGGGATTTATTCCCTGTTTCCCAGGGAAACAACATGTGAGAAGGAAGACAGAGCAGAAAATTACTCTGATCTAGTACACTTTAATTGACTACAGGACTGTAAAAGTGTTCCTCTTATTTTTCCCTCAGTTCTGTCATTACCTGAAAAAGAAATGATAGCTCTAGAGTACAAGATCTCACCATCTGAGGGCTGGAAGCTATTATACTCTATTTATAATACAAAATCAAGCATAAACTTTCAGTTTCAGCTCTATCAAGTAGTTTTAAGGTTGTCATCTCTTTCTTTACAATAAGAAAAAACTGAAAATAAATAATTTTGACCCATCAGAGAATCTAGAATATGGGGCAAGACATAATGTTGAAATCTGGAAAGACAGGCAAATTCAGAGCACAACCAAGATCTGCTTCCTTACAGCACAAGCCACTGGAGCCACAAACTGGTATAAACACGTAAATGTTTATATTGAAAACTGCTGAAAATTAAGAATGAATTACATGAAATAGAAATTTCTGAGAGCTGTAGATTTAAGGGAATCCCTTTCTTTCATGGCTTTTTTTTTTTTTTTTTTTAAAGTAGACTCTGCACGCAGTGTAGAAACCAGTGCAGGGCTTGATCTCCCAACCTGGAGATCCAGACCTGAGTTGAGATCCAGAGTTGGATGTTTAACTCACTGAGCCATCCAGGCACCTATCATAGCCTTTAACTTTACTTTTTTAAAAAAAATATATTTTATTTATTTGTTAGACACAGAGAGAGAGACCACAAGTAGGCAGAGAGGCAGGTAGAGAGTGAGGGGGAAGCAGGCCCCCTGCTGAGCAGAGAGCCTGATGCGGGGCTCAATCCCAGGACCTGAGATCATGACCTGAGCATGAAGGCAGAGGCTTAACCCACTGAGCCACGCAGGCGCCCCAGCCTTTAACTTTAGAACTGTCAAATTCTCATGGTAAAAGTCTTCAAGAGATTTATTTATTTTTTTTTTTCTGGCTCCAACAGTGTAAGGGAAAGGGTGACCATTATGAAATATGCCCATAGTACTCTCCATAACAGAGGTATACTCTCTAGGAAAAAATAATTTTTGAGAGATTTATCCCCCTGGGAGAAGAACATTTCTGCAACTTTAGCACCACCCCCTGGAAACTTGCTATCTCATTTAAGGGGGAAATAACTATACCAATGGAGAAACACTTGTGAAAGTGGGACAAAAACAAGGACACAAGAGGAATTTGAAGGTCTAGTACCTACAACTGTAAGCAATAAATACAACCCATCTCTTAGCCAGATTATCCATAAGTCCTCATACTAAAAGCCTGTTTAACTCAGTTCCTATTACCCAATGCAACAGGTCTAGTTTTCAACAAAAAATTATAAAATATACCAAAGGCAAGATTTTAAAAAAACAAACAAAAAACACTGAATGACCAAAGCAAACATCACAATCAGAGTCAGAAAAGACAAAAATATTGGAATCATATGACAGAAATTTTTTTAAAATGATAACATTTGGGGTGCCTTGATGGCTCAGTGAGTTAAGCCTCTGCCTTCGGCTCAGGTCATGATCTCAGGGTCCTGGGATCGAGCCCCACATCGGGGCTCTCGGCTCAGTGGGGAGCCCATTTTCCCCTCTCTCTCTGCCTGCCTCTCTGCCTACTTGTGAACTCTCTCTCTCTGTGTCAAATAAATAAATAAAATCTTTAAAAAGTAAAAAAATAAATAAATGGCACCAAGCTATAAAAAAAATGACACTTGCTTGGGAATAATGGAAAAGTACATAGTTTGTAAGAACAAATTGGTAATATAAGTAGAGAGTTTGAAATTGTATGAAAAACATTGAAAGGAAATGCTAGAAATTTTAAAGTCTGTAAGGGAATTGCAAGCCTCAGACCCTTTTTACGGACTCTGTAGGGAAACCCAAAGACACCAAGGAAGACCAAAACCAGATCCTAGAGGAAATTTTAGCTTCTAACACCAGAACTACAGTGAGCAGTAAACAGAACCTAACTCCTAGTCTGATAAACATGAACTTCATACTAAAGACCTATTTACCTCAACATGTTTTACCCATTACATCATGTCAGGATTTCAGTGAAAACTTAGAAGGCATGCTAAAAGGCAGTAACAACAAACACAGTCTAAAAAAGACAAACATCTGGGGCAGTTGGGTGACTCAATCAGTTAAGCATCTGCCTTCAGCTCAGGTCAAGATCCGCAGGGCTTGGGATCAAATGTCACCCCAATCTCCCCACTCAGTGGGGAGTCTGCTTCTCCCTAGAGTTCTTCTCCCGGTCATGTTCCCACTTCCTCCCTCTCTTACTCAAATAAATAAATAACATCTTTTTAAAAACTTAAAAAATAGATAAAACTTAGGATACAAAATCATACACACGCAAAAAACCAAGTTAGATATGGCAGGTATTTCAAAATTTTAAAACCAGAAAATTAAAATAACCATGACCAGTATACTGAGCGCTCTAATGGGAAAAGTGAATAACATTCAAAAGTAGATGGGTAATGTAATCAGATGAATGGAAACTCAAAGAAAGAATTGAAAGGAAATGCTAGAAATAAAAAACAGTGTAAAAATGAAGAATATCTTTGATGGGATCGTGACTAGACTGGACACAGATGAGGAAAGAATCATGAACTTAAAGATAGGTCAATAGAATTTTTCTAAAGCAAAAAGCAAAGAGAAAACAATAAAAAAAATAAAAAAAGAAAGAATATTGAGCCCAATATCAAGTACCATGGTATAAAATGGAGACGTCAGAAGGAGCAAAAAGAGAGAAAGGAGTAGAATAAATATTTGAAGTAATGGTGGCTGCTAATTTTCCAAACTTAATTTCCAAAATGAAATTCAGAGAAAACGGAATGGGAGAAAAAATGAATACTGAAGACAGTATCAAGTACCAAGTACAATTATAGTAGGTGTGATATACACAAAGTGGAAATACCAAAAGGAGCAAAAAGAGAGAAAGGAATAAAAGAAATGTTTGAAGAAATGATGACTGCTAATTTTCCAAAATTAAATTCAGATACCAATCTACAGATCCATAGAACCTAGAGAGCACCTGGCAGGGAAAATACTAAAAACTACTTCTAGGTATATATCATATTCAAACTTTAGGAAATCAAAGACGAAGGGAAAATTTTGAAAGAAGCCAGAAGGAAAAAAAATCCCTATCTATTAAAAAGAAGGAAAATAATTAAATTGGACTTTTTTTTCAAGAAGAGGGTAGAGTGAAGTGTTGAAAGAAAAAATACCATCCTATAATTGTGTATCCAGTGAAACTATCCTTCAAAACTCAGGGGGAATACTCACTTGGACAAACAGAAATTGATCAAATTTGTGACAAGTAGCCCTACTTTGCCAGAAACGTTGAAAAAAGCGTTCAAAAGGAAGATGATCTAGGTCAGAAACATGGATCTACACAAAGAAAGGAAGAATATTAAAGAAGCAATAAATAAAAGTAAAAATTAATTTTTTTATTTGTAAATGATGTAACATTTGAGTAGTTTGTCTAAAATGACATTAGCAACAATTGGGTGATTATCACTTATGGATAAGTGAAATGAACAAATGTAATAAGCGATAGAGGGAAGATTTGGGAATATTCTGTTATAAGGACTCTATACTCCCCATGAAGTAGTATAGTTTTATTTGAATGTGGACTTGTTAAAAGGTTTTGCACAGTGAAAGAAACCACCACCACCAACAAAAAGTCAACCTCTTGAATGGGAAAAGATATCTGCACATGATATATCTGATAAGGAGTTAATGTCCAAAATATATAAACTTATATGACTCAATAACAAACAAAAATCAAGTAATCTGATTAAAGAATGGGCAGAGGAGCTGAATAGACATTTCTTTTTCAAAGAAGACCTAGCAGTGGCAAACAAAGATATGAAAAGATGCTCAATATTACTAATCATCAGGGAAATGCAAATCTGAACCACAATAAGATATCACCTTATACCTGTCAGAATGGCTAAAATCAAAAAGACAAAAAATAACAATCATTGATGATGACATAGAGGGAAAAGAACCCTCCCTCATGCATTGTTGGAAGAAATGTAAGGTGGTACACCCACTGTGGAGAATAATATGTAGGTTCCTCAAAAGATTAAAAATAGAAATACCATATGATCCTAATAATTCCACTACTGGGTATTAACCAAAGAAAATGAACACACTAATTCAAAAAGATATAGACAACCCTTAGTGTGCCTGGATGGCTCAGTTGGTTAAATGTCCAACTCTTGCTTTTAGCTCAGGTCATGAGATCAAGCCCCACATTAACCTCTGCAATCAGCATAGACTCTGCTTGAGATCTCTCTCTTTCTCCCTCTCCTATCTCTACCCTGCTTGCATAATAAATATACATACATGCATAGATAGATAAAATCATAAAGGAAAGATATATGCACTCTATGTTTATTGCAGCATTGTTTACAATAGCCAAAATATGGAAGCAGCCCAAGTGTTCATTGATAGATGAATGGATAAAGGAGATGTGGTGTCTGTGTGTGTCTGTGTGTGTGTGTGTGTGTGTGTGTGTGTGTGTGTGTATGAATGATAGAATAATATGCAGTCATAAAAAGGATGAGATCTTGCCAACCTACAGATCCAGGGAGGATGGCCTCAAAGGGTAATGTGGTAATTTCATTAAGTCAGAGAAAGAAAAATGTCATAGGATTTCACCTGCTGGTGAATCTAAAAAACAAAACACACAAATAAACAAACAAAAGCAGAATCAGACCGATAAATACAGAGAACAAACAGATGGTTGCCAAAGGGTGGGAGATGGGACAGAATGGATAAAGGGGAAAGGGAGAAAAACAGGCTTCTAATTATGAAATGAACAAGTCATAGGAACAAGAGGTACAGCATCAGAAATATAGTCGATTATATTGTAATAGCATTGTATTGTGACAGATGGTTGCTATATTTGTGGTGAGTGTAGCATAATGTATAGAGTTGTTAAATCAATGTAAAACTGTGTCACCTGTACTCAGATTACCAAAAAAGCACTAAGTGCATAATCTCAAATTTTAAAAAAATGGACTTGAATTTGCTCTGAAGATATATCTCAAACTTTAAAACAACCACCAAAATATTCGAAAAAGAAGCACTGTTGATATGCTAAAAGTAGAGAGAAAATGGAATCATACAAAATTTTCAGTTAAAATTAGAAGGTAGAAAATAATGGAAGACAAAAAGAAATTGTAGTTGCTATAGAAAATCTATAGAATTAAGGTACTAAAAGAAGTATGTGTATATATATATATAATTCAGGTATGACACAAAGGCAGAAGCTATAGGGAAAAAAAGAAAAATAGATTTTAACACAAAATTAATTAATTAATTAATTTATTTATTTATTTATTTTTAAGAATTCCACAGAGACACAGTGAGAGAAGGAACACAAGCAGGGAGAATGGGAGAGGGAGAAGCAGGCTTCCCACTGAGCAGGAGCCCAATGCCTGGCTAGATCCCAGGACCCCGGGATCATGACCTGAGCCTATGGCAGATGCTTAAGGACTGAGCCACCTAGGTGCTCCTATTTTTGTAAATATTAAATATTAAATATTTTTGTAAATGCTATAAATAAAAATTTTAAAGGGGGCAATAATTTACACAAACATGGTAAAGAATTGTCTTAACATATGATAAACACTTGCCGATCACTGTGAAATAATGCAGGTTTCTTCTTGTTTACCTCTCTTCTCTCCTCCCTCCCGGAATGTAGATGAAGGGAATAAACAGTTGTTTTGAAAAACGAATGAATACAAGTAGACAATATATAATGAATTTGTTTTATGAATAATGAAATAATTGTATATTCAAATACGACATATTCCCTGCTCAGAAGTTCTGTAAAGAGAGAAATCAATAATGATATCTAGTGTTGGCAAAGATCAAGAGAAATAATTATCACTGTTCCTTATTTCAAAAGATAGTTTCAAAATTTGTCAGTCTGTTGACCCAAGAATTCTATTCCTAGGAGTTTAGCTTAAAAAGTAACCACACAGGGGCGCCTGGGTGGCTCAGTGGGTTAAGCTGCTGCCTTCGGCTCAGGTTATGATCTCGGAGTCCTGGGATCGAGTCCCACATTGGGCTCTCTGCTCAGCAGCGAGTCTGCTTCCCTCTCTGCCTGCCTCTCTGTCTGCTTGTGATCTCTCTATGTCAATTAAATAAATAAAAAATCTTAAAAAAAAAAGTAACCACACAAATACATAAAAGCATACATTTAAAGTTCATAGCACTATTAATTATAATATTAACATTTGGGAAACCCCTATATCTCCAATAATATGGCTCATTTAAAAGGATCATCACATATTCAGAAACAAAAATGATATACCACCAATAAAAACAGCTGTAGATTCTTTCTGGGTGACAAGGAAAAATTTTTATATTGTTGAGTGGCAATTAACACATTTCTTTTTTTTTTTTAAAGATTTTATTTATTTATTTGACAGAGAGAGATCACAAGTAGATAGAGAGGAAGGCAGAGAGAGAGAGAGGGAAGCAGGCTCCCTGCTGAGCAGAGAGCACCATGCGGGACTCGATCCCAGGACCCTGAGATCATGACCTGAGTCGAAGGCAGCAGCTTAACCCACTGAGCCACCCAGGTGCCCCAATTAACACATTTCTTTAGACTGTAGCTATTATCTCCCTATTGTAAAGGGTGATAACACAAACTTTTACTTCTCAAATCTCTTATTAACCAGTTTTAATCTATATTATTGCCTTTTTTAGTATTCAGTTTGGTACTATAAATTATGTGTAAATTTCTCTTATATGATTTATTCCACTCCATTCTAATTTTCACGTTTATTTTACTCTTCGTTCTACAATTAAATAGAATTTATGCATACTGCTAATCCTTTTCTGGTAGATTTCAAAATCATGTATTAGTTTGCTGAAGTTCATTCTTTAATAAGTTTCCTCAAGGAAGAACTCCAAAGAACAACATTCCCTGACTTGTGGCAAAGTCAAAAAGGATTTCTTTAGCTTTTCTACTTGAATGTTGGCTTGTCTGAATATAAAATCTTTTCTGTATCTTGTAGTTATCTCCCTTTTATATTCTGCTGTTGAATGTTGCTATGGGGAAATCTGAAGCCTTTTTGATATTTTTTCCCCTAAGAGGTGACTTGAACTCCCTGCTTAATTAACTGAAAGATTTCTTTTTATTCCTTTAAATTGAATACGTTTACCAAAAGTCTTGCTGTTCAATGTTCTGTGTTGATTTTTCCTGAAAAGTCATGTTCTCCACTTTGAATTTAATAGTACCATCTTTTTTCCTTTCAGAAAAGCTTTAAAAATATTATCTTTAAATATCTATATTGATACATTGTTTTGATTTTCTTTTTTAGTGTCATATTTTTGTTATTAAAAAAAAGGCCATACTTGAAGGAAGCTTTTTCCTTTCAGTAGTAGAGAAGGAATGAGAGGTGAAGACTGAAAGACTACAAAAGTATAACCTACTTGTATAAACTCTCTTTTGAATTCTACTGTTCTTTTCCATTCTTTTTCCTTGCAACATTTTTGTGTTACTACTATAACAGTTTATTACTCATCATTGAACAAATTATTTATTTCTGGAACAATCATGTATAGGAAGATTCTATGCAAACTCTCCCCTTCAGCCTTTCTCAATAAAATGGAATTCCTGACAGCTTAATTTGGTTCCTGCCTCTGTTCTTACAGTGAAGGGATAAACTTTTACAATCCAGGATGAATCCCTCATTTTAAAGAAATGAATTTTTTTCCCTATCTTTTTTTGAGGCTTTCTACCACTGGATTAATCATCATTTCTTCATGATGGCTTTTCTGCAATCTTCACCCTTCCATTTATTTATAGTCTATAGATAAAGATGTCTAAGTTTCCCTGAAAATGGAGTTCTCTAATTCTCTGTCCCTGGGTAAATTTTTATGATTTCTAAATAGAGCTAACTTATACAGAAGGATTTATACCATAATTCCCTGATACATTTCTTCTTTAAAAGGATTTACCAGCTACTTATTTAAATTTGCATTTGCTGGATTTAATGCAGTTGATCTACAAAAAGCAATTAGATACAGATTAATATTATATTCCATGAGAGACAAAGTTGAAAATTTGAAGTTCAGACATTATAAATGGGACTACTAGCAATTTAAACTACCTAGTGAAACTATTTATGGCTACAAGGTACAGATGCAAAATTACCATATGCAGAACAGGTGCAAATCTGATGTGAGGGTTCTTCGGGTACCACAGTTTATGATTATTTCTGTATTATCTCCAAATCAAACTCTTCTAAAAATTCTCACCTTTCATTTTTATCTAATAATCTTCTAAATGACTAGGCAGCTTTAAATCATTTCTTCTCATAGCTCTCATATACTTCCCAAAGATCCACTAATTGATGATTAGAGGATTATAATCTGGATTCAGTCATGATTTGACTAATAGGGAGAATATATAGTTTTTGGATACAGTTTTAGACCTGAACCAAAGATTGGAGGACTTAAAATTTTGCCATATATAATTACATTACTTTTTTTCACATTCAGATCAAATCCAGTAATGAATGTGAAGTCTTACTATGAGTCTAGCACAAAGAAAGAATATCATAGTGCTTCTTGTTTGAATTATATATCATCATCATCATTATTGTTATCTACTAGGGAATAAATATAAGGGCTTCCCCCCCGCCAATAAATTTACTGAAAACACAATCCTAGTAGTAAATCAATCAACCCATCAGTACCATAGTATTTTATTTAAAATAAAATACCACAGTATTATATTTAAAAAAGAAGGCTGTGCATGATCATTGCTTTTTACCATCAAAATGATAGATCTTGATAAAGAGAGGGTATTGGCTAAATGAAACCAGGATCTGAGTCACTATAGAATTTTTGGCTCTTAATTAATTGATAGTGCATATGACATAAATAAATTTAAAAAGCACCATTAGGAAACATAAGCAAATTTGGAAAACAAATATATTCTCAAAGCAGTCAAAGCACATAGGGAAATGAAATGTGTAGGGGAGTAAATGTTTAGGGGAGTAAAGTTTTGATGATTTTTCTCTAAAGCAAGTTGGCAAATTATGTTGAGAACTTTTAAAATGGCCATATCATTTCAAATAGTAATGTTACTTAAATAAACAAGTACAAAAATTATGAAGAATATAATCAATGAAAAATATTCATAATAAGGAATTGCAAAATAATGGAGAAATTCTTTAAAATATATAGCATATCCATGTAATGTAATGATACATAGTCATTGGTAAAAATAATTTCAAAGTCTTTTCAGTATCATGGATAATGTTTCACATGAAAATCTTAAGTGAAAATTCAGCATCTCTACTTACAGTTTTTGAACAATTATGTTAAATTCATACATATATATATAAATAAAACATATAATGTAAATCCAGTAAAGTGTAAATGATAGTTATTTCTAGACTGTGGAAATAATGGTAATATTTATTTTCTTGCTACGTTATCTTTCTAACTCTATAATCTATATATATTTACAATTATAATTTTATTTTTTATGAATGTATAGTAATAGAATAAGTATAATTTAAAGTATTTGAGATGGAAAGAAAGGAAGTTTGTTACTGTTAAGGATCCTTTCTCAGTAAATGTCAGGATATTTTAAACATTTTATCGAATGTTTCTTATATGGAATTTGTATTTTTCAAGTGGTTCACTTAACTCTCTAAGAAACAGATGTCTCCCATTCTCTGAATTATCAAACTAAAATTACTATGATCAGATTCTGAGTATTAAAAAGCTATTAAAGCTGTGGTATAACTTCCTCTCCTGTGGCATTTAAACACATCCTTCCCATTATCTTTGAGGTTTAGTCCACCTTGTTTAGAGAACTAATCAGGTACTTACTTAAAATGCTTCCAGAAATTAGTACACTTAAAATTATATATTTATTTATTATTTATTTATTTATTTTATTTATTTGACAGAGAGAGAGATCACAAGTAGGCAGAGGCAGGCAGAGAGAGAGGAGGAAGCAGGCTCCCTGCGGAGCAGAGAGCCCGATGCGGGGCTCGATCCCAGGACCCTGAGATCATGACCCGAGCCGAAGGCAGCAGCTTAATCCACTGAGCCACCCAGGCGCCCCTAAAATTATATTTAATACAAAGAGACTTTGACTTGCTTCAGTGCCAACTGTGCACTTTTTTTTATTTTGAAGATTTTATTTATTTATTTGAGAGAGAGAGACAGCGAGAGAGAGATTACAAGCAGGGAGAGTGGGAGAGGGAGAAGCAGGCTTCCCACTGAGCAGGGAGCCTATGTGGGGCTTGATCCCAGGACTCTGGGATAACGACCTGAGCCAAAGGCAGAAGCTTAATGACTGAGCCACCCAGGTGCCCTCAACGGTGCACCTTTTAACCTGCTTTGTTGGTGTGTATAAATTATTTGCTTATGTTATATTGTTTCTCTCATATTTGCAGAAATTCTGTGATTTTGAAGAATTAACTGGGCCTTAGTTCTATAAGTAGCATGTATCTCCTGTTCATGACCCCCAAAGTTCCAAGTGCTTAAATTCCTTCTCTTAAAGGGATATGAATATTATTAGTCACTTATTTAATTTTTTTAAAAAATTGATTACCTACAATATGTAAGTTCTGGTAAATTCTGTGGAAGCCACAAAGATGAGTAAGATATAGGACTAGATTTTCAAAAGCATAGAGTCAGCAAGAACATAGAATTAGTTCCAAGTATGAGGCAACTTATGATGAGGACCCTAATAAAAGAACTAATGAGTTGTTTGGCAAATATAGGGGTGGGAGAGATGATTTCTAACTGAGTGGATGGATGCATGCAGTCTTCTTTAGTGGTTTCATACCTTGATAAAAAAGGAAGGTGATTATGAAACAGTGGGAATAGGATTTGTCCTAGAGAATAGTCTGTGTGTAGACAAGTTCATATTGCTGTTTAGCAGCCTTATGTTCTAATCCTAGTAATCACTTTGGCAAAAGATAAATGTTATCATAGTGAAAGCACACAAAGCTATCTCCACTACTAGAAAATCACCTTCTGGTGATATTGGGATAGTAGCTTACACTTTATATGTGAAGGATGCAGACTTACTGACAAATGGCTGCATTCGTCATCCTCTACTGGCAACATTGCATTGACCTAATTACTGTCATCTATAGATGTGTGACACACAGTATCAACATGACTTCATTGGCATTTGCTTAAAGTTAAAGGAGACAGTATTCTGTAATCAATATTATATTTTAAGAATAATATCTAATTAAATTACTCTTGCTGAATAGAGGATGTTGATCCTATTAAATCCTATTAGATCCTCTAATCTATAGTGATTAGAACATTTCAGAAGTCAGATTTCTCAGGTAACCATTGTACTAACACCAAGCAAGGAGACCTGAGGCTGATGATTCTTCTTTTGCCAAGTTTCTGGAATTCATTGGCTAATGATGTGGTCTCAGGTGTACATACTAGTTTTTCTTTTATTCTGCCTCACACTTAGCTCCAGTAAGGGATATGTACATAAGAGTACTGCTCATGTCTCCAAACATTGCTATAATCAGTTAATATAATCTGGCCAGAGCCAGCTAAATGAAAGTTCAAGAAAAATGGAAAAATGGGTTTCAGAAAATAGCTGACTCCAGGAAAGCTAAGGTTAAAGGAAATGCATTTATTCTGAAAAGCATCTATTAATCAGGACTCTGTCTATTTGATTAAAAGCTCTTTCAGTAAAAAGTAACAGAAATCCATTTAAACTAACTTAGGTATAAAAGGGAATTTATTATAAGAACAAGGAAGTATGCCCCAGGACCCCAGAGAAAGTGACCAGGATGAATACCAGGAAATGTGAAAATCAGGCACGAAGGCAGGTATTCCCAATTCATACGTCTCTTTATATCTCTCCTTAATTATCTCTTGCTTTAGCCTTTTGTATTCAAGTCCAATCTGTTCTCTTTCTGTATGTGTGATTTGATGTGCACATGATGAAAGTTGATCATACTTTTACATGGACAGTGTTGGTTATAAATTTTTTTTCTTCCAAGTTCAAATGTTATTAGGCACTGACATGAGTGACCCAATCCCAAATTTCTGGAAGAAAGATCCTAATTGGCACAGTATAAATCAGGTATTTATCCCATGTGCTTTCAGATAGGGCCAGCTGAACAGGCCCACATAACATAAGCATGGCAGCACATGGGGGGAGTTTCTACAAAATCACCCCCTACTTGAGAAACTATGCTAGAAAGTTTCTACCATACTGTTCTAGTAAAGACTTTTCTTGAGGAAGTTGAGAGCTTATGTGAGTTGTTTAATATCATCTACCATGTAAGTAGCAAAAGTGGGATCAGTTTTAGGTCTAACTCCAGAACTTCTTTCTACTGACAAATTCACAGATGAAAAAAATGTGCTCAAGTTTGTTTCTTTCTAATTTTAAGAGTAGACAATTTGCACAGGTACAAGTAATAAGATGTGCCTCCCAAAATTCTCCTGCAGACAAAATTGGTGACCAGTGCCCCTCCCAGAATCCCCCTCTGAGTTTTCCCAGGGGCCAGGTTTTCCCCATTGTTTCCAGTCAGTTACTGAGCATGCGAAGCAGGGAACCATTGAGGCCCATTCCTGCAGGAGTGGGGGTTTCCTCTAATGAGCAACATTGACTTGACATACATACTCCAACAGCTGGAATGTCCATGAAACTGTGCTACAGTGTTAAACGCTTCCCACTTGGTACTCCTTCCTGTCCTCTCCTTTCATAGGTGCCAAACCCGCTGCTCACTGATGAGGCTCTCTCTGGCTACCCTGTTCATCCTCTATAGGTGTTTCCTTTGGGTTAATATCTTTATATGTGTAATCTTATTTTACCATATGCTTATTAGGGAAATAATGACACAAAAATTTTGAAGGAATTTTTAAAAATCAGAAAGATGAGATAGCTGCATTAAAAGTAAAGATAGAAGCAGTTAGAAAATGAATTAAAATAGATTTCTGGGGCACCTGGGTGGCTCAGCCGTAAAGTGTCTGCTTTTGGCTCAGGTCATGATCCCAGAGTCCTGGGATCAAGTCCCACATAGGGCTCCCTGCTCCGCGGGAAGCCTGCTTCTCCCTCTCTCACTCCCTCTGCTGTATTCCCTCTCTCGCTGTGTCTCTCTCTGTCAAATAAATAAATAAAATCTTTAAAAAAAAAAAAAAGATTTCTTTTTATATTGTTTGTGAGAAGTTATAGGACTTTCCACTGATTTCATTTGAATTAAGAATAGTATTTATTGTTTTTCCCTCTTGTCAAAACATATACATAGCCCATATAACACATATGTTAAAAGAATAAATATATAGCTATTTAAAGCTACAAAATAAAATTAACCCAAATTACATCATTAAATTTTAATATAATTTTCATTTTCTGGTTATGATTCCTATTTTTTTCAAAATCAGGATTCAATTAAATAAACTCTTCAGACCTTTTTATTTTCATGAAACTTACGTTGTCAACACATCCCCAAATCATTAAATTTATATTTTCTTTTTAACTGTTGACACAGACTTAGGATCTCCCAAGAATTTTTCATTGTATCCCTCTTTTCATTCTTAGTGACTCTTTTGCACAAAAGGTGCATATAGGGAGTGAGTGTAGAGAAGGGGAAGATACAGCTACTAGAATAGGACACGCCAGTTTTTGGTGTTGAAGGAAAAGAAACAACCCAGCATTATAAGTGGGGGTGGACTGAAGGTGTTCTAAGGACCACTGGAAACAGGGAGGAAGGAGAGTTTCCTTTCAGAACAGTCCAACTTCTTCCCCAAGGAAAATTCCCTGGTGAGGCTCTTCCAAAATTGCCACAACTGCTGTGTCTTCTGTCCCCCAGCAGATGGCTCTAACCATGATTTGATCACCATTTCCCATTCCAATAAGTCTCTTGGAAATAGCTGGGATGGCCCCAGTTTCCTTACCACCCTCACAAAACATGTCTGGATGATTTTTCCAACCTCAAATGTAGTCATTCTCTGAGGCAAACACATGTCACCCCCCTGGTGGGATGAACTAACAGTACAGACCAGACTGACAGTCCTCAGGTGGTCCTGTTAAAATAAGCATTAGATTCAGTTATCAAAACCAATTTGGGAATGCTAAGGACTACCAGGCAGTTGGGGAGGCCACATTGGAGGCAGTATCAACCTGTACATCTTTTCACTGATGTAGAAACCACTTTGGTTGGTATAATTATTCTTTTTTTTTATTCGTTTATTTGTTTATTTACAGCATAACAGTGTTCATTGTTTTGGCATCACACCCAGTGCTCCATGCAGTATGTGCCCTCCCTATTACCAACCACCTGGTTCCTCAACCTCCCACCCCCCCCCCCCCGCCCCTTCAAAACCCTCTGGTTGTTTTTCAGAGTCCATAGTCTCTCATGGTTCATCTCCCCTTCCAGTTTCCCTCAACTCCCTCTCCTCTCCATCTCCCCATGTCCTCCATGTTCTTTGTTATGCTCCACAAATAAGTGAGACCATATGATACTTGACTCTCTCTGCTTGACTTATTTCGCTCAGCATAATTTCTTTCAGTCCCGTCCATGTTGCTACAAAAGTTGGGTATTCATCCTTTCTGATGGAGGCATAATACTCCATTGTGTATATGTACCACATCTTCCTTATCCATTCGTCCGTTGAAGGGCATCTTGGTTCTTTCCACAGTTTGGCGACCGTGGCCATTGCTGCAATAAACATTGGGGTACAGGTGGCCCTTCTTTTCACTACATCTGTATCTTTGGGGTAAATACCCAGCAGTGCAATTGCAGGGTCATAGGGAAGCTCTATTCTTAATTTCTTCAGGAGTCTCCACACTGTTCTCCAAAGTGGCTGCACTAACTTGCATTCCCACCAACAGTGTAAGAGGGTTCCCCTTTCTCCACATCCTCTCCAACATACGTTGTTTCCTGTCTTGCTAATTTTGGCCATTCTAACTGGTGTCAGGTGGTATCTCAATGTAGTTTTAATTTGAATCTCCCTGATGGCTAGTGATGACGAACATTTTTTCATGTGTCTGATAGCCATTTGTATGTCTTCATTGGAGAAGTGTCTGTTCATATCTTCTGCCCATTTTTCGATATGATTATCTGTTTTGTGTGTGTTGAGTTTGAGAAGTTCTTTATAGATCCTGGATATCAACCTTTTGTCTGTACTGTCATTTGCAAATATCTTCTCCCATTCCGTGGGTTGCCTTTTTGTTTTGTTTACTGTTTCCTTTGCTGTGCAGAAGCTTTTGATCTTGATGAAGTCCCAAAAGTTCATTTTTGCTTTTGTTTCCTTGGCCTTTGGAGACATATCTTGAAAGAAGTTGCTGTGGCTGATATCGAAGAGGTTACCACCTATGTTCTCCTCTAGGATTCTGATAGATTCCTGTCTCACGTTGAGGTCTTTTATCCATTTCGAGTTTATCTTTGTGTATGGTGTAAGAGAATGGTCGAGTTTCATTCTTCTACATATCGCTGTCCAGTTTTCCCAGCACCATTTATTGAAGAGACTGTCTTTTTTCCATTGAATATGGTTGGTATAATTATAAACAACATTCTCTTTTCAGAGATGCCACATATGCCTGTAGGATTTTACTTCCTGTGAGGAAGTATCTTGTTTTTCTTTTGAGAACAGTGTGATTTATACCTTCCTTGGCCTGGAAGGCATTCAGGTCATCCGCACTGACTGGACTTGTAATAGGTGATGGCATTACCTTAGGCTTTTTCCTAGTAGGTCCGTTGGATTATCTACAATTCTTACTACATCCTACTATACCTAGATTAATGTTCAGGGCAACTGGAAAATTCAATACAGAAATTTAAGGAGAAAGACTCTTGATTTTCTAAGATGGACACTATTGGTGGATCGGATTTGTTCAGCTGAGACCCGGGGAGGTACATACAACTGATGTTGTTACTGATCCACTTTTTATTATAAGTGGTTATTCTCAACTATTAAAGTATTTGTTTGGTACAAATTTATATAGGCAGCTTAGGGTGCAACAGTTTAAAGATCTTCGTAGGTAGCTTGGACATCATCTTTGTGGTTGTTGGGTTGTAGGGTTTTACTTTTCTGCATTGAAAGATACCACTATGACAGAGCTAACTGGGTTGATACCCATTTATGTGTTATAAACTCTGAACTGGTTCATTCTATGGCTGTGTCTAGATTTCTTTCTCGCACTGGTGCACACTTGTCAAGGAAATCCCCATTACCCTTGGAAGATGACAGCTTTATTCCTGGGGTAGTGACTCTTCAAAATCAGAACCACCCTTCCCAGATAAATAAGTACTTTTAAATGATAAAAATCTCCAGCTGTAAAAGTGTTTGTAAGTGATGAATTTTGCTTCCAAGCTTTTCAAGCCTTGGAAATGAGGTCTTGTCAGTGGGGTCTGCCAATATTTTCCTGAACTGCTTTTTTAAGGGCAAATTTGGAAGTCTTCAAACATTTCTTCATTTTTTTCAATCATTTTATCATTTGTATAGGGTTCTGGAAATGAGAAAGAGATTATCATGTTGTCTGTTATCAAGTTGCCATCTTAACCAGAACTGTGGTGCTCCCCTATGAATCATACCATGTTGCCGAATACTGTAGTAAATGTGAGAAGCAGGTGGAATGTAATGTCCTGCAAAGTGGTATCATATGTGTGTAAAGACCCCTGCCAACATAATCACTCCTTATGTAGTCTGTTAATGGTGTGTCTTTCAGGATCTCTAGAGAGCTCCTGATCTAAGCCTTATCAGAGCTGTGACCAGATTCAGTGAACCAAAAATCACAACACATGTTCTGTTGAAGGGGTTGTTGTACTTCTCTCAGGTGTTGACACATTTTTGTGATAACTACTATTTGTTGAGTACCTTATCCTTGCTTGTTTCTGTAATAATTAAATTACACATCAGCATTTTTCATTCCTGGTAATGCTTATAATAACCCCTGCTTTTCACATATGGAAAGAGCTCAAAAATAAGTTACTTACTCAAATCATACAGCTTGGAAGTGGTATGCCTTAGATTTGAATAAGAAATTTTCTGGCTCTCAAACCCATGCTATTTCTACAGAATAATGTGATGAAATTATATAAACTATCAATAATGTAGCCAGCGATCTCACTTTAAATAATTTGTGCCCATTGTGGCAAGCATTTTTAATATGATTTAGAAAAGTACAAATTCACACATACTCACCCTCAAAAGAAAGACAGTACAATAAGTGAAGAAAAAAGAGGGAAAAAGTTCAGATTATTGGATATATACTCATCAATCTAAATATCTGGGAACTGAGTACCCTAGAGGGTACAAGGTCAGTTAGATTCTTCATAAATGTTAGGTGATGGTTACACTAGGAATTTTATAATCTGGAAAAATTTTGAATTCACAGTCCATAATAAGTGACTTTGGTGTCAAATATTTAGAAAGACTTAATAAACTAGGTTTCTGACTACAGGCTAACAAGGGTAGAACTAGTAGAATTAGTAGACAGTATTAAGAACAGCAAAAAAGCTAGAGAGGTTTATAGTCTTGGATCTCCAGGTAAATACTATAATTAAATTAGTCCTGTTTTATTTTTTACCTTTTCAGGTTTCAGTTCTGAGAGACTGAACCCTCAGTCCTATATGGAGTACTCACGGAAATGTCCGCTGCTTATGGTTTATGAATATGGACATTCTAAAGAGAAGAAAAAACTATTTCATTAATTTTATATGACAGATTTTCAAGACTAGATCCCAGTGATTTATATTTGATTTCAAGAAAGTGGAAGTTGGGTATATAAAATAATTAATAAAAATCTTTTACAAAACAAAAATTACGTAGGTATCTAAAACTCAAGATTTAATGACTAAGCAATGCAAGACCCAAAGATTTCTCCAGCAATGTAAATTAAAAATCAGTATCTCCCAAAACTTTGAATATTGCCAAGAATTGCTCAAACAGAAACCAAAGTGAGTAATGATATTAGGTGAATACTATTTAAGTTGTTAATAACAAGGATAGTCCATAACAATTTTTGGAATTGGTTTGGTTCCAACTCGACTGGGGATTCTAGGCTTTTGCGGGGAGAAAGGTAAATAAATGTATTCTTAACATTTGATGCTAATTACTTAATACAGTAATGTTTGGGTACATTTCTAACCTAATTCATGGTGAAAAAATAATTTATATCTCAAATCAACTTATAAAAGATTATTTTTAGCGTTCACAATAATCCTGTAATTACTTATTTTCCTTTTATAGATGCGGAAACTAGTTTAGAAAGAACTAACGTGTCAAAATAAAATTTACCTCTCTTAGTTCTCAGCTCAATATTCCTTCTATTTCACCACAATGTTTCTCAGTGATTGTTCTCATATTATCTTAATGAGGAATTTCCTATTGTATGCTCATTATCTGATCTTGATAAAGAAGAGCAGGAGAACCTTTGTCAAGATGGTTTCTGAAGTGCAAATACATTGATATTTGCACAAGGGTAACCTTAGACTGGTAGGCTTGACCAGCTGGAGTTTGTTTTAGTTTATACTATGAGATACCATGAGTGAAAGTGTTATCTCTTTAAGAAATACAAAGCCAACAATGAGTCATGGAATACTAAATCAGAAACTAATGACATACTATATGGTGACTAACAGAACATAAAAAAAAAAAAAAAGAAAAGAAAAGAAACACAAAGCCATTGACAGTGTCTTGATTGTGTCTTAACAATAAATAGGTTAATGAGAATTAAGGTCTCACTTTTGATATATCACTTTTGGAGAAAAGGTGGTAGGTTTTAGAGGTGGAGGAGAAACAATGTACAAGGATGTTTCATTATACTGGATGCTTTCTCTCTCTCTCTCTTTATATATATATATGAACACACACACACACACGGAGCAATGAAAATGTGGCTTTTCAAGAAGAATATGAAGGGTGTTTGATTCAGAGCAAATACTGAGTCATCTATGCTATACTTCAATTATATCATTTATTGTTCTATAAAATCATAATATACACATTGTCTTTAATTTGTCACCGGTAACTGAGACTAATATGAAAAGAATAATCTATTTAAATAAAGCTTGACTACTTTAGTGATGAACTGCATGGACCATCTAAATTACTTTGCATGATATAAATATTTTGCGGGGTGCCTGGGTGGCTCAGTCATTTGGCGTCTGCCTTTGGCTCAGGTCATGATCCCAGGGTCCTGGGATTTAGCCCTGCATGGTGGGAAGCCTGCTTCTCCCTCTCCCACTCCCCCTGCTTGTGTTCCCTCTCTTGCTTTGTCTCTCTCTGTCAAATAAATAAATAAAATCTCAAAAGATGGATAGGTAGAAAGAAAGAGAGAGAGAAAGAAATGCCTTTCTCAGTCTGAACATAGATATAAACAGCATTGGGCCCTGCATTCTTTTTGAAAAATTCGCCTTGTTGAAAGAAAATATTTTGAACCTAGTAGAGAAGGAGTTTCATTTCTTGATGATTATTCTGTGTCACTTTAATTTATTAAAAGCTTACTGTTGGTTGGTATGTAATAATTCATAAAGCTGCTTATGAATAGAACTTCCTAGTAGAGCTCATGGTTCTCCTTTAACTTATTTTTTATTTTTATTTTAAAATTATCATAAAGTAAAACTAACCCTTTCTTTTGGTGTATCAGTCTGAATTTTACATATATATATATTTATATTTATGCAATCATCAACACAGGATACGGAATAGATTCATCCCTCAAAAAAACTCCGTGATACTCTCCTATTATACTTACATTCAGCTCCATCTGTATTCCTCCATGTTATGCAGTACATGTGGCTTGTGGTTGCTTATTAAAAACAACTGATATGCTGTTAATATTGTAGAGCAACATATCACTATGATTATGTGTGCGATATAATTGGGGAGCAGGACTGGATTATGTTCCATCTACTTGGGGAAGGAGCATTTCGTAATTATATGAAGAGGTTTTTGTTGTTGTTGTTTGTTTGTTTGTTTGTTTTTCTAGTAACTCTTCTCCCATTGATTCTGATAAATATTCCCTCTCCCTTTGGGGAGAGAAAATTACTTTCCTTTCCCTCTCCTCTTTGAAAATCACCATAATTATTAACCACCAGTATTTATAAAAATATATTATATCCCATAGATGTATCTGGGAAAATGGAAAAATTAGAAGTTTAGGAACAATCAGTGGCTTTGAGGAAAGTAATTTTTATTTTATGTATCTTTTGGTATTGAAGACCCTCTTTAAGGTCCAACTGGGTTATCTACCATTTAAAAAAGAAAAAAAGTATTCTAAGGTCTTTATACATTCCTAGGTTGGAATCCTTTGGGGATATGAGCTCAGTCTTACTATACAGTTGAATTCTCAAGGCCTGGAACATTTCTGAGAACTTTGTTGGTAATCAATAAGGAAGTGATGAATGATGAATACATTTTCTGAGCTTCAATCTACTCTTTAAAATTAATGATAAAACTCAGAGATTTCTGCTTCTTACCGCAATATAACAGAAAATAGATTTATCCTCCTTCCTCAAATAATTAGAAAGCCAGTAAAAGAGTATATAGGACAACAGTTTTCAGACTTTGGGCAGCAAACAGAAAATGACTGATTTCTAAGCAAAGAAACACAAATAAACAAGCTGAATCCTGTATTTGCCCCAGCTAATAATCTGGTTGCAGATCCCTGGAGGAAGTACAGAGCAAAGGAAGACAAACAAATGTTAGCATCCTTGCTGAGTAGAGAAGAGATCAGAAGTTGGGCAAAGTTGTTCAGGTTCATAGGAGGGAAGGGAACAAAGAAAGCACTGGAGAGCTAACAGAGGAGTTCCCTCGTATTTTTGGCTGAGTTTAGATTTGTGCATTAATGGGAAGAAATTACCTAACGTTCTTGAAAAAACAAACAAACAAACAAAACAAAACACTGAAAGGCAAGGGTGCAAACAATGTTTGGAGCTCATACAGATGAAAAATAATTCATTGAGGGGCGCCTGGGTGGCTCAGTGGATTAAGCCGCTGCCTTCGGCTCAGGTCATGATCTCAGGGTCCTGAGATCGAGCCCCGCATCGGGCTCTCTGCTCTGCGGGGAGACTGCTTCCTCCTCTCTCTCTGCCTGCCTCTCTGCCTACTTGTGATCTCTCTCTCTGTCAAATAAATAAATAAAATCTTTAAAAAAAAATAATTCATTGAGCTAACAGAATGGAAAGATCACATAAAATATTGACATTGGTTGGAGCCCTCAGAGAAGTATTGTATGACTCAGGATTTTCACTTCCAGGTATATGACCTAGAAATCTGATAACATGAGTTCACTCAAAAACACATACACAAATATTTGTACAGCATTATTCATAGTCACCATAAAGTAGAAACAACCCAAATGACCATGTGCTGATGAATGGAGTATATTAGGAGTCCATTTATATGAAATTTCCAGAACAGGAAAATCCATTTACTTAGAAGATAAATTGTTGGCAGAGATTGTTTGTGGGGAGAAATCTGGAGTTTCTTTTTGGGGCGATGAAAATTTTCTGGAATTGATAGTGATGGTGCTTACATAATCTCATGACTATACGAAACAAACCCTACTGAATTGTACATGTTAAAAGAGTAAATTTTATAATGTGTGAGTTATATCTCAATAAAAGAAAAAACTTAGTGTTATTAGTAGGATTAAATTGGTTTTAGACTAAAGAGAGCCCTGATTGACCCTAACAATACTTAACAGCAAACCTTAGGCTATGACCTAATGAGGAGCTTAGCAAATTCTTTTTCCACAAAAGGAACTATAAATCTGAGAAAAATGGGCAAAAACAACCATTTCAGTGCTCTGAAATCAATCAAAACAATCAACAATAAGAGAAGTATTTATGCTTTTACAGATGTTGAGGTTCATGAAAGAAGAGTGGAAATCTGTGGTGTTCTGACTGGGGACTGCTCTCATCCTCTTAGCTTGACTAGTGCAGATGTTCAGCCAGGGCAGGACAGGTGATGGGTAGTGGCAGATCTCTTCTGGCATCAAAAGGACTCTTTTGATTTGTAACAGTCTGGGAGCAGACTCTTGAACTGAGTATGGGAACACCAAATAGGTCCGCTCTATTACACAAAGGTCTGGGTTATTTAGTTGGGACATGCATGTGCACAGCCCAGAACTGAGAGAGCCCAAGCATTTAAACATATCCCTGGCGATCCCAAGACTAAACACATGTATTGGAGTTTCACAAAGTCCTGACTGCAAGAAAACTCAAGTCAGATGTCAAAACAGTCTGAAGTTAAAATCATTCTCCTACCCAAAGACAGATCTGTCAGCAGAGAACACAAGGCTTATACTGATTCAAAGTGTTTGAGAACAACTTCTGTCCAGTTATTAGCTAAGCATTAAATGACATGTTCATGGGAAAAGCCTTTAAGAAGTCATGCTTTAAAATAAAAACAATTAGGGACTGCCTGGATGGCTTAGTGGGTTGGGCCTCTGACTTTGGCTCAGGTCATGATCTCAGGGTCCTGGGATCAAGCCCTGCGTCAGGCTCTCTGTTTGGTGGGCAGCCTGCTTCCCTCTCTCTGCCTGCCTGCCTCTCTGCCTACTTGTGATCTCTGTCTGTCAAATAAATAAATAAATTTTAAAAATAAATAAAAAAATAAAATAAAAACAAAAAAAACTGAGCAGAGGTATCAGAGATTATAGAGCACAGAGTAGACATGTTTTTATAGATTTATTACAGGCAAACAACTAAACAGACAAGAAACGACAATAATGATCTTCAAGGAAAAAGAATCCATAGTTGCCATAATGTGTATAATGTCCAGTTTGGGGGCAAAAAGTATGAGACAGGCAAAAAGAAATCACTTATGTGACTTACATTATGGAGGAAAAGAGACAAAAACTCTCTGGAGTATGTCTAGCTGTTAGATTTGGCAGACCTCTATTCCCCTATTGTAAAAACATCCAGACAAGTAAAGGAAATCATGTAAAGGAGTAAAAGAAAGTATGACAACAATAAATTAACTAATAAAGAATTAATAAATAAATAGGTCTAAACAAATAAATCCAACTGGCTTTTTTGACAAAAGTGAAAATAGCAATTCAATGGAGCAAGGATAGACTTTTCAACAAATGATATTATAATCTTGGACATCAATGGCCCTTTCTCAACCAAACTAAGACATTACACCAAAATTAACTCAAAATAGACTATCAACTTAAATGGGAAACTATAGAACTTTCAGAAAATGAAGACATGGGTCTGAGACGTGGGTATTCAGGTCTGAGCTAGGCGAAGAATTCTTATTTTTGATACTGAATGCATAATGCATAAAATTAAAATTGATGACTTGAACCTTATCAAACTGAAAAAGATATGCTCTTGGGGGTTCCTGGGTGCCTCAGTTGGTTAAGATCTGCTTTCAGCTCAGCTCATGATCCCAGGGTCTTGAGACAGAGTCCCTCATTGGACTCCCTGCTTAGTGGGGAGTCTGCTTTTGCCTTTCCCACTGCCCCTCCTCTGGCTTGTGCACCCTCTGTCTCTCTCTCAAATAAATAAATAATAAAATCTTTTAAAAAATGAAAGAACAAGTTTGCTCTTTAAAACTATTTAAAGAGGAAAAAAGACTCAAATATAAGCTAGGAAAAAACTAGTGCAAACTACATATATAGATAAAAAATTAGTGCAAACTACATATGTAGATTTAAAAAAGGATTGTATATAGAATATGTGAAGTACCCCAATAATTCAATAGGAATAAAACTAATGATCCAATTGGAAAATAGTCAAAAGGTTTGAATAAACATCTCATTGATAAAGACATACAGATGGCAAATAAGCACACAAAAATGAATTCAACACCATTAGCATAGGGAAATGCAGATTAAGACCACAGAGAAATACTGCTACATACCTAGAAGTATAGCTAACATAAAAATAGTGACACCAGATACTGCCAAAGGTGTGGAAAAAATGTATATATTCCTAGGGAGTGTCCAAAATGGTGTATCTATTCTGAGAAAGAGTTTGGTGGTTTCTTATACAGTTAAACTTGGAATTACCATATGACCCAGTAATTGTGCTTTTGGGCACAGAGTACTGAAAACTTAAGTTCATTCAAAAATCTATAATAAATGGTTATAGTAACTTTATTTGTATGAACCCAAAACTGGAATAGCCCCAGATGTCCTTAAACAGATTGTGACAGATCCATATTAAGGAATATTACTCAGCAATAGCAAGAAATAAACTTATTAGTTTACATACATGCAAAATGAATGATTCTGGGAATTAATATTGAGTTTAAAATGCCAATATCAGAAGATGATGTATTAGATGATTTCAATTTTATAACATTTTTGAAGGGATAAAGTTTTAGAAATGATGAACAGATTATGGTTCTGAGACACTAAGGAAGTAGTAGGGGCAAGAAAGAAATGGATATGGCATGACAGGGCAACACAAAGAAGTTCTTGTGGTAAAAAGAACGCTCTGTATCTTGACTGTATTATCAATGTCAGTACCCTGTTTGTGATATCATAATATAATTCTCATGTTAACCATTGGAGGAAAATGAGTAAAGGATCCATGTGATCTCCAAGTGCACACTGTGAGGGGAAACTTCACTGAGCTAGTTCAGTCAAGTCACTAAGTAAATAAGCAAGTACACAATAATAATAATATGCCTCAGGAGGGTGTGGATTATATTATTAGAAAAGTTACAAAACTCTAATTTTCAAAAAATAATTTTGAATAATAAAAGGAAATATCAGAAACATGTGACCCATAACACAGGAAAAAAATAAGGCAACAGAAATTTAATTTAAGATTGTTCACATTTTGGATTCAATAGAAAATTTCTACAAAGCAGCTGTGATATATACCCTCAAACAACTAAGGAAAAGCATACATAGAAAATTAAAGTATGAGGGAAAATGTCTCACAAAATAAATAATATAGAGATAAAATTTTACACATGATCCATATAGAAGTTCTGGAGTTGAAAAATATACTAAGGACATGAAGCATTCATTAGAGGGGCTCAGTGGTAGATTTGAAATGGCAGGGAAAGGAATCAGTAGACTTGAATATAGGTCAATACACATATCCAGTCTAAAGAATAAAGAAGGAAAGGAAAAGAAAAATAAACAGATTTTCAGAAACCTTTAGGAAACCACCAGATAGAACCACATTAATGTAAAGGAAGTTTCAAAGGAAAACAGGGGCAGAAAAAAATTTAAAGAAATAATCGTCAAAAACTTAACAAATGTGATAAAAAATCAATATGCATATTCAAGCAACTCTGTAAACTTTAAATGGAATAAACTCAAAGAGATGGACACTCAGATACATCATAGTCAAACTCAAAAGCCAAAACCATAAATAGAAACTTGAAAGCAGCAAGAAAAAAAAACAACTTATCATGTACCAGTATTCATCATGGAAATTAGTAGCTAACTTCTCATTGGGAATTGTGGGGGACAGAATTCAAAAGGATAGTATATTCAAAGTGATGAAATAAAAAGTTTGTCAACCAAGAATTGTATATCTAGCAAAACTATTCATCAAAAACAAAACTGAAATTAAGAAATTCCCAGATAAACAAAAGTAAAAATAGATGATAATTTGTCACTAGCATACCTGCCCTACAAGAAATAATAGAATCCATCCGGTTAACATGAAGGGCAGTCAACAAAAGCTCAAACCCAAAAGGAGAAATAAGAACACTGGTAAAGACAAATACATAGATAAATATAAAAGAAGTAAGCATGTCATTTTTGTAACTTGTTTTTTCTCTTATCTTAAAAGACAACTGTTGCAAATAATGGCTATAATACAGTGAGGTGGGCCTTTAATGTGTAAAAATGCAATTTGTAATGTCATAAATAGTACAAAGAAGGTATGAGGGAACAGAGCTACATGGAGCAAAGTTTTTGTTACACCATTGAAATTTAGTTGATAATTGAGTGGAGGATGTTAGTTGTAAAATGAATGGCAATTAATAAGAAAATAGCTCAAACATAAAAAAGAAAGAAGATAATTAAAGTGGTTTATTAGAATAATGTCTTTCACACAAAAGATAGAAATATCTATATCTGTATCTGTATCTATATCTTTTTTATCAAAAAAGATAACAAGGCACACAGATAACAAAGATGTAAATGTGATAACTACTTCATAGTCCTAAAGACTAAAAGGGAATATAGAGGTGAAATTACATGGTTAACAGATCATTCTGTTTAGTTATGGATGTAATGCTGATGCATTGCTTAGTGAGAATACAAAACACATCTAAACTGATTTGAAAAGTACTTGAAAATTATGAGCACAGTGACAGACTATGTATTTATAAGCCCTAAATGGCATATATGAAAGCCTGCTTATAAATGTTCCATAAGGGGAAGGTGGCTCATTTTCTAGCCACTGTATTATTCCAAGTTGGGTTGTCTTTGGGTCAGTTCTTCAGCTTAATTTTCCCATATATAAAATTTTTAATAAAATCATTTGGGAAGCATTTGTGAAAGTATCATTTGGATTATAACTTTTCCTGAGCCTGTATCAGCAGGAAAATGCATTTGGAAAGAGCTGGAGTAGGAACCACGAATTTCCTCTATATTCATACTGAGTGTCCTATTTGTGTTTATGAAATGCTTAATAGGAAGCTTTAAGATACATTAAAAAACTTGGCAAAGGAAGCCTGTGAACCTGAGTAGAACGAGTCAGTTTAACATTTAAGTCATATTTGTCTGAAAATATCTAGGCAATGCAGAAGGAGCATAATATACTACCGCTCTTCACTTTCTAACAAGATGTTCTTGACCTGTCCTTGGTCGATTAGTGGACAGGCAGAGCAAAAAGGAAAGGCTGAGTATGAAATGGAGGCTATAGCATTGTTAGGGTTTAGCATGTAATCCTACTTCACAGCCTAGGGCCAGCATCAAATTTCCTAGGTCTAAATCTTGTATGACCTTGAGCAAGTGCCTAACTCTTTAGACCTCATCAGTGTAAAAAGGATGAGAATAAAAGTACCTGGAAAGTTATGGAAGGGTCAAAACGATCTAATCACATGTAATACAACACAGGGCTTGCTTCATAGGAAATACTCTTAAATATCAAATATTGTTGTTGCCGTTATTATGTTACTATTATTATTATCATCCCAGTTTCATATCCCCTGATTCAAAATTCTGATAGCCTAAAAGCTCTGGAAACCAAAATCTTTTTCATATGACTTAAATAAATAGCCCAGTCAAAAGAAACACAAAGATGCAGGCACAACACAGCACTAAAAAAAGACCCAGTAGTCACTTTTGCCTATCTCCAGGTTTTGGATACATTCTGACAGTCTTGATCTCTGTAAAATAATTTTACTTGCTCGTCAAGAGAATATGAAAGTGACTGGAAACATTTTCACAAGCCTGGAAACATCCCACAATGCACAAGATGACCCACCACACAAAATGTCAGTAATGCCAGCTGTTTGGAGGAGAAATTCTGCTCTGAGGAGAAGAGGTTAACTTAAACACTTTCATACAATCAAAGTGAAAATAATTTCTTCCTGGTGGAAAAAAATAACCCCAAAGTTACAATTTATTGCCCTGTTGAACATCAGCATTGCATCTGATGTGGCAATCCCATCCTTACAGTTCTTTGTTAAATTGCATATAAATCTCAAGCTCCTCAAATGGAAGTGGTTTCTTGCTGGTCTTCTCCATGACTTAAAATCTTTGACATATATTCCTTTTATACTTACATGTTGGCTATGTTGTTTAATCTTTTGAAAAATATATTTTAATAACTGGCTGAAGACTAGAAAAATAGATAAATTTTGGAAAACTTTGTATTTAAAATTAATTCATTCCTTGGCTTTTATAGAAAGGGTGAGATGTCAGTCATTGCCATAGTCAGTGTAGGTACTCCATCAGGCTTACATAGCTTGATCTTCAGCAGTCATTTCTGGGTCTCAGAAATGTCATTGCTAATTAGATTCTGTTATTCTTTGATTAAGCTCACCTTCTTACTTAGTAGCCACCCTATACTTTATCCTGTAGAGACATACTCTTTTTTTCCCAGAATGCTTTCCTTCTTAATTCTAAACTGATGTTCAACTAAAATTGAATCTACTACCTGTATTTTCTTCTTTCTTCATCTTGGTCTCCTGAGGAAAGTAATTTTTGCCAATATGTGAGTTTTCTTTTGCTGCAAAAAGGACCCATTTGTCCCACGTCCGAAGGTTTTAAAGTTGTCTGAAGCCTTTACCTGGGTCCCGAGAAGACAAATGTTAACACATAATAGGCCTTAAGTAGGGCCCAATCTTCCAAGCTGAGATTATGCCACCTGTAAGTAAGCAATTTTATAGGACAAAATTAACAAAAGGAAACCACATAGATACATTTTGATATTTGCAATGGTAGAAAGAACTTTATGTACCAAAATTGTTTCAAATCTTGGCTCCTTTATTAGGTATTTGATGTTAGGTAAACTACAGATGGTCTCTGAATCTCTGTTTCCCATCTATAAAACATTTCTAGCAGGATTGCTGTTATGATAAATGGTAAGGTCAGATGTGAATTACATATCCTAAACATATTTAATATGTACCTGTTAGATACAGATAATTATATTTTTTCACTGTATCTTTGAAGAATAATAGTCTCTCCAAGCTGCTGCAAACATGGCTATGCCACAGAATATAATTTTTACCATACAATATTGCAGTACTTGAAAGAGCTATGTTAAGTATAGACAATGGATTAATTTGACTCTTTCATATAAATCATATTTCTAAGGCCCAGCAAAATTATAATGCAAAATGCAATGAACTTTCCAGTTTTTAGCAAAGAGTTAAAACTATAAAACTCATATGTGTGTGTGTGTGTGTGTGTGTGTGTGTGTATACGTACATATATATGTGTGTATACACACACACACACACACATATATATATATATAAGAAGTGCTTATTGCATAGCCTACTTATTTTATATGGATTGATATTTTTTAAAGTATTGTGAAGTAGAAGGAAAAGGAGTCAAAGTAAGACTTATGAGGGTTCAGCCTGAACACTCTGTGCTAATAAAGAGGTATATTGGGAGAAAGTGTAGGTATAGTGTGTAGAATAATGTCCCTCACCCCTCAGAAAAAGAGGTCTGTGTCCTAATCCCTGGAATCTGTGGATGTTCTCTTATATGAGTTTTAACTCTAGAAGTAGAGGTGAGAATGATTCAGTGTGAGATGGGCTCAACCTGCCTTTGCTGGCTTTGAAGACAAAGGAAGAAGTCTGTGAGCCAAGGAACACAGGTAGCTGGTAGAACCTGGAAAAGGGCGAGGAAATGGATTCTCCTCAAGAGCCTCCAGAATGGACACAGCCCTGTCAACAACTTGATTTTAGCCCATTGAGATGCATTTTGAATGTGACCTCCACATTTTGTGCTGTTTAAGCCATCAAGTTCGTGATGATTTTTTTTTTCAGCAGCTATAGGAAGCTAATACAGCAGGGAATCTTACTGTTCATGGAATACATAAGGAGAATATAGAAGAGGTGTGTCTCCTTTTTTAATCCTTGGGGGTTAAAAGACAAAGGGAAACTTGCTGTGCATAAATTGCAAGAAGATATAGGCCTGGATTGGGGGACATCAAAGGAGGTGAGATTTCAGATCACCCTCGGAGCAAAAGACATATAGGGACACATCTCATTCATTAATGCCTGAGGTAGGGGGTGAGAAGGTAGCATTTTATTTCACATGTTGGAGTGTGGAAAGGAATTACAGTGATTGATTCATTTACTCATTCATTCACAACGACTTACTAAATTTCAGGCACTGGATGGCAGACTCCATATTGAACATAGTTGGCCCCATCTCTGTCCTTCAGGAGACTACAGTCTGCTGAAGAAAAAGACATTTAACAAATGAAACACAGTTAAATGTAAATTGTAAACTTCGCCAGTGCCATAAAGGAAAAGAATAAATGGTTATAGGAAGGAATGCTTACTGAAAACCTAATTTAGATTGGGAGAATCAGGTAAAGCCTTTCTGAGAAAGTAATACTAGTGTTAGAACACAGAGGATAGCCAGGCTAAGGACTGGGCAAATCTTACAGAAGGAAGAAAGGGAATATGCATAGAGCTAGTGCTAAGAAAAAATGGGATTATGGAGAATGTACAGAGTAAGAAAGACAATGTCTAGAATTGTCTGGGCAGACATATTACTAAGAATTTGGGGCTTTCATTCTAATAGTTGTATGCTGTGATTCCTGATGATTCTGATTCCTCACACTTAAAATCTAGCTTTAAATGACAGGATAATAAAATGGCAGAGATGGAAAGATATTTAGCTCTCATCTAGCTTAAATGCTTTGAATTTGGGTTGAAGAAAGTGAGACACAGGGGGTTACCTAGCTAGGTTAAAGTTACACAAGGCAGCTCTGGATCAAGATCTAAGTTCCCTAATGTCTTTCAACCATTTGTCTTTCAACAATTGGCAATCAGTTGAAGTCATTCAACTTCTTCATACATGATACTGCCAAATGCTGAAACTTCAGCAGCTCCAAAGTGGGCTGCTCTACGCTTTGAGAGAGGGGAACCCTCTTGTGGAGATAAACATCAAATTTATGCTTAAAGAGTAAAGAGTGTGTACCCTGGAGCCCTCCCAGTACTTGTCGCCACAAGGAAAGCATCTGAATTAATTAGGTCTCTTTTATTTTTTTCTCCATTCTTAACTTTTTGGCCTCAAGATCTTCTTAAGGTGGAAATTTTACTGCTATGAGAAATACTAAGAATGACCAAGAGGCAATTTAATTCTTTCTAGTTGATGAATAAAAGTACTTTTATTTCAAAATAAGCTGATTTCTTATTTCTTAAGCATTTGTAGTTCACTCAGATTTGTTGCCATTTTGTAAGCTGTGAAGTTTTCCTGTGAGTTGAGTGTCTTTTTTTTTTTCCCCAGCCAAACATAGATATAAGTAATACTACAAGTATATGTTAAGGGAGTCATTGTTGCGTTACTTAGTTGCATTATGTTGTTACCTTGTATTATAGAATTCTCTGATGTTACATGTCTCAATAATAAAATGCAGCCTCTCAGAGCTGAAAGAGATTGAAGGGGAAAGAAAATTTTTTCTGCTAAATATCTGTTCTGAGTGGCATGAACTTTTGTTGGTTTAAAAGGAGAGCCTGAACTAATCAATACCTAAAAAACATCCAGCCCCACCTCACCCCACCCCCAACTTACTGGGTTTACTGTAACCTAAGCCCAGATGGCCTCTGTCTAGATAATTACAACCACCTAATTTGCCTGCTTTCTTTTGGAACATCATTTCTTAAAGTACGGTTTCAAGACTGCCTACATTATACTCAAAGTCAGCCCCAGCACACCAGAGGTTCTCTGTGAAAACTTGCATACCAAAGATTGAGGACTAATGCTCTAGACCTAGTTCTTCTTTGTGCATTATGAAAACAGTTGCTACATCGCCCTTTCCTTGGGTTTCTGCATTAGAATATGATGACCTAGCTGAATTCTTTATAACTTTCCTACATAAACCCATCCCACTGAGCATTTAAAGTCAGAGTTTGACAAAAGGAAAAACTGTGGATGCAATGGACAAACAAGGATGCAGTGGTACAGTTGTAGATATGTCCACTATACATACAGCCCTTGTCCTCAAAGCAGAAAGCATTCACAGGTGACATTTCCTTCTTTGAGGTCCAGTGGGTCTTGATGGGTGTGAAGATTGTATCTTCTGGAGGATATCAGTGTTATTATTTGAATGAAACAAAGAACTGAGCTAGGATCAAGTATGTCTTTGAAATCAGCAAGATGCCACTTAGATTGCACCAGCCTATAATTACAATGTAGCCACCCCTCTCCACAGACATAGAAGGAGGAGATATATTCCTTGACATTCCATCCCTCCAAGGAGATATATTCCTTGTGTATAAGAGAAGATATGTCTATTTTTTCATAGACTTAGTTATTCTGAAGACCTGCTCATTTAAAGCAGATATAAAGTTTATCGGTTCAGCTGCTTAATTTAATTTAAAAAATCAGTCAATTAGTGACTAATATAGTGAAATATTTTCTGGTCTTCAGTACAGAATAAGATAAGGTCATTACTTTTTCACTCTCATCATAATATTTGCTGTTTTTTAAAATTTATTTTCAGCATAACAGTATTCATTGTTTTTGCACCACACCCAGTGCTCCATGCAGTACGTGCCCTCCCTATTACCCACCACCTGGTATTTGCTGTTAATAAACAAACTAGTACTTGATCTCCTTTACTTAATTCCCAAGGAAAAGGTAATACAACCAGAAACTAAGAAATTTCCTCTATTTGTACTAAGTGTTGAAATTTGTATTGCTTATAATCACAAGTTACTTAATATTACCTGCAGATGCAAAGCAAAATCCTTTGAGTGCACTCCGTTGTTGCTATCAGAGAGGTTAGGTAACTTACCTGAGGTCACAGAACTATGAAGAAGTAAAGCCAGGATTTGAACCTAAGTGGTCCACTGTTGGAGTCTTACTCTTAAACTTTGCATGTCTCCCCGACGCAGCTCAAATCCTATATATGAAGGATAAAGACAGCTAACAGTGGAAGATTCCTGTATGGATGACTTTCTTTCTGACCTTAAGCAAAATTCTAGCATGGCCTCCAAGATTCCTGTCCCACAGTGGACATGCCCTGTATAATCCCATCCATCTGAGTGTAGTTAGGGTCAAGAAATCTGATAGAATATCACTCCTGCGATAATATACTGAGCCGAAACTGACTCGGACACTTAACCAAATGTGCCACCCAGGCGCCCCATCACTCCTATGATTATTTCTTAAGCAGCTGACTTTATAATCAAAAGGGAGATTATCTTGGGTGGGCCTGAATGAAATACATTCTTTAAAACAAGGTGAAGTATCAGAAAGACTCTTGCTAGCCAGAAGGCACAGTGTATATGACTTCATAGCTCCTAGGTAAAGAACAGCCACATGGCTTGGAAGAGAACCCTTGAGCCACCAAGTGGGAATCAGCCAACTAAGACCATGATTGTAGCCTTCTCATACCCTGAGCAGTGGACCCAGCTCACCCACCTTCCAAGGCTGTGGCAATGTGTTATTTGCAATAGAAAATCATTACAGGCTATTGCTATCTTATTTCTTGGATAATGTCACTCTGACTTTGACCCTTGCTTCTGCTCATGTTATCCTTATCTGCAGTCACTCATGATCCAAATCAGCCATTTAGATCTTGCATCTGCATCTATAGCAAATCTACAAACAAATCATTTCCCATTTTCTATCTATTCTTTTTTTTTTTTAAATGGCATCTGGTTGCCAAAACTCAATGTGTATCTTGCTAAATGATTATGCTTTCTCTGTGGTCTGGTCTCTATACATTTTACTGGTTCTGTGAACAAGGGGGTTGCTCAAATTAGTTGTTGATCAGCTATTGGCTGTTGATTAACACTAAGCTTTATGATCCCAGGCCTCATCTGTGTCGTTTCCCACTGAATCTCTAGCATGTAACACTGTGCTTAGCATATAGTAGATGCTTAAAAAGTATTTGTCAAGTAAATAAATGTATATGGTATCATACAGAGAAAAACATGCAGTGGCTAAACTAACTTATATTTCTTTTCAAGCAGTAGATGTATTGAGCAGCTGAATCTTGGTCATTCCATTGCTTTGGGGGGTGGGGGTTCCCTTTGTCCCTGTTGGATATAGCTGTGTCTGCATTAGATGCTCAGAGAGTATTGCTGAAAGGCACAGGAATAGACACTATATAGGGAAGAATAGATTCATTTATGTGTAACCTTGATTGGAGCTTCAAAACTAGCTGACTTAGCATGGCGGGGTTTGTTTTGAGACATTTGTTCCTCTGTATCTCTTCTGAGTCCAAATCAGATGGAATGAGTATGGTAATCTGAATCTGTGCAAAATCAGGAGAAGTGGGCTAGCTGTTTTGCACTGAGCAGCACTGTTCTCATCATGCCTGTGTCAGCAATCCAGGCCACACTGAGCCTCCAGGGAATTTCAGGGGTCAGCAGAACACATTACATATAGCAGAATTTACTGTTGTGCTCAGCCACGGCTGGTGGTGTTCCAGTCTTCTCCACACAGTATTCTACGCAGGTAATATGAACCGTATTTCACCCCAACCCTCCTGTCTGCTCAGCCTGGTACAGTGTACAGCATGTAACACACAGTCAGTGGATAAAAGGGAAAAACATACAAGCATGCTTTGGCAAAACAAAAATGGGGACAAACAATACCAGGGCACTGACTACTTGCCAGGTATTCTGCCAGACACTTTATAAACATGAGTCCATTTGATGCTTACATTGACCCACTTGGAAAAGAACATATTGGAGAGGAGAAGGGAGTTGGGGGAAATCGGAGGGGGAGACGAATCGTGAGAGACTGTGGACTCTGAAAAACAATCTGAGGTTTTGGAGGGGCGGGGGATAGGAGGTTAGGTGAGCCTGATGGGGGTATTATGGAGGGCACGTATTGCATGGAGCACTGGGTGTGGTACATCAACAATGAATTCTGGTACGTTGAAAAGAAATTTAAAAAATAAATAATTTTTTTTTAAAAAAGGATATGTTATTCCCATCATATAGATGATTAGATGGAGACTTATAAAGGGCCAAACAACAAATCCTGCAACCAGAAGGGATTTGAACATGGGACTGTTTAAATCCCAGGCCAGTGCTTGTTGTATGATTTTGATTTGTCAAAATACAGAGCCAGGGCCAGTGTCTGCATTGGGTGGTTGAGGTACTGGGTGAGGGTCTTGGTCAGGCCCAGGGTTGCAGTTTATTGTCTAAGATGCCCTTTCTCAGTGATGCTTGGAATCCACTAGGTACACCTTTCCCAAAGAAGGGTTTCTGATCTTCAGATCTTCAGTAATGATAGATCAATGTCTGCCTCCTTTTCAGCCTTACCTAAATTCTGGACAGTCTTTAGGACAGCTTAAATCCCCCCCTTTTTTTGTAAGGGCATCTCACTTTCTTCCTTCCTAGATGCTTTTAGAGAATATTATCTCACTTCTTTTTTTTTCCCATTTTATTTATTTTTTTCAGCATAACAGTATTCATTGTTTTTGCACAACACCCAGTGCTCCATGCAAAACGTGCCCTCCCTATTACCCACCACCTGTTCCCCCAACTTCCCACCCCTGACCCTTCAAAACCCTCAGGTTGTTTTTCAGAGTCCATAGTCTCTTATGGTTCGCCTCCCCTCCCCAGTGTCCATAGCCCCCTCCCCCTCTTCCAATACCACCTCCCCCCAGCAACCCCCAGTTTGTTTTGTGAGATTAAGAGTCATTTATGGTTTGTCTCCCTCCCAATCCCATCTTGTTTCATTTATTCTTCTCCTATCCCCCTAACCCCCCATGTTGCTTCTCCATGTCCTCATATCAGGGAGATCATATGATAGTTGTCTTTCTCCGATTGACTTATTTCACTAAGCATGATACACTCTAGTTCCATCCACGTCGTCGCAAATGGCAAGATTTCATTTCTTTTGATGGCTGCATAGTATTCCATTGTGTATATATACCACATCTTCTTTATCCATTCATCTGTTGATGGACATCTGGGTTCTTTCCATAGTCTGGCTATTGTAGACATTGCTGCTATAAACATTCGGGTACACGTGCCCCTTCAGATCACTACGTCTGTATCTTTTTTTTTTTTTCCATTTTATTTATTTTTTTCAGCGTAACAGTATTCATTGTTTTTGCACAACACCCAGTGCTCCATGCAAAACGTGTCCTCCCAATTACCCACCACCTGTTCCCCCAACCTCCCACCCCTGACCCTTCAAAACCCTCAGGTTGTTTATATACAGAAAATTATAAAGCACTCATGAAAGAAATTGAGGAAGACACAAAGAAATGGAAAAATGTTCCATGCTCCTGGATTGGAAGAATAAATATTGTGAAAATGTCCATGCTACCTAAAGCAATCTACACATTTAATGCAATCCCTATCAAAATACCATCCATTTTTTTCAAAGAAATGGAACAAATAATCCTCAAATTTATATGGAACCAGAAAAGACCTCGAATAGCCAAAGGAATATTGAAAAAGAAAGCCAAAGTTGGTGGCATCACAATTCCGGACTTCAAGCTCTATTACAAAGCCGTCATCATCAAGACAACATGGTACTGGCACAAAAACAGACACATAGATCAGTGGAACAGAATAGAGAGCCCAGAAATCGACCCTCAACTCTATGGTCAACTAATCTTCGACAAAGCAGGAAAGAATGTCCAATGGAAAAAAGACAGCCTCTTCAATAAATGGTGCTGGGAAAATTGGACAGCCACATGCAGAAAAATGAAATTGGACCACTTCCTTACACCACACACGAAAATAGACTCCAAATGGATGAAGGACCTCAATGTGAGAAAGGAATCCATCCAAATCCTTGAGGAGAATGCAGGCAGCAACCTCTTCGACCTCAGCCGTAGCAACATCTTCCTAGGAACAACGGCAAAGGCAAGGGAAGCAAGGGCAAAAATGAACTATTGGGATTTCATCAAGATCAAAAGCTTTTGCACAGCAAAGGAAACAGTTAACAAAACCAAAAGACAACTGACAGAATGGGAGAAGATATTTGCAAACGACATATCAGATAAAGGGCTAGTATCCAAAATCTATAAGGAACTTAGCAAACTCAACACCCAAAGAACAAACAATCCAATCAAGAAATGGGCAGAGGACATGAACAGACATTTCTGCAAAGAAGACATCCAGATGGCCAACAGACACATGAAAAAGTGCTCCACGTCACTCGGCATCAGGGAAATACAAATCAAAACCACAATGAGATATCACCTCACACCAGTCAGAATGGCTAAAATTAACAAGTCAGGAAATGACAGATGCTGGCGAGGATGCGGAGAAAGGGGAACCCTCCTCCACTGTTGGTAGGAATGCAAGCTGGTGCAACCACTCTGGAAAACAGCATGGAGCTTCCTCAAAATGTTGAAAATAGAACTACCCTATGACCCAGCAATTGTACTACTGGGTATTTACCATAAAGATACAAACATAGTGATCCGAAGAGGCACGTGTACCTGAATGTTTATAGCAGCAATGTCTACAATAGCCAAACTATGGAAAGAACCTAGATGTCCATCAACAGATGAATGGATAAAGAAGATGTGGTATATATACACAATGGAATACTATGCAGCCATCAAAAGAAATGAAATCTTGCCATTTGCGACGACGTGGATGGAACTAGAGTGTATCATGCTTAGTGAAATAAGTCAATTGGAGAAAGACAACTATCATATGATCTCCCTGATATGAGGACATGGAGAAGTATTATCTCACTTCTGTTTGCTATTTTTTGTTTTACTCTTCTTTCATTCAAATAGAAAAACTATTTATTGTATACTTTTCTAAACCTGGAGAATACAGGAAAAAGTAGAAAAAATTCCCAATATATGGAGCAGGCAGACATGCCTAGAAATAATTGTACAATTTCAAAACTGCTACATAGAAATAGCTATAGATTACATTAGAATGAATGTCACGCTGCTACTAACTGTCTCTGATGGTGAGATGAGGGATAGTGATGGTATTTTAATTGAGTTTTGGTGGCTGAATAGGCTTTGCTTTAGGCAAATAAAGAAGTAGTAAAGCAACCTGGGAAGAAATCTGAGCATATGCAAGTAGTTAGAAATATGTGAAAGTCTATGTTTTGGAGACTGCCAATAATACCATATGACTGCACTACAATGCATACTGGGATTTGCAGGCAGAATGAACATAGAAAAACATGCCAGAGACAGGGATTTGAAAAAAGTTAGTTACTGATTGTTTTTTCCTTTTCTTTTCTTTTCTTTTCTCCACCCCCTCCCCCAAGACAAAGCAATATATGGCTTGATTTCCAGCATATGAGTGACTGATTAGTTGAATGTTTTAGAAATAGTGTTGGAAACAGTAGGGAGAAATATTAGGGCAGAGAGGGTAATACTGAGCCAGGGGGAGATTTAGATTGGGTATTCAATGTTGATTTCCCCAAAATGTTTTTTATAACCACCAAAATCAGTGCCAATAGTAACAGAGTCAGGAGAAGTTTGAAAGATGTTTATGAAGGCAGAGCTAGTAGTTGATGAAACAGGGAGTAAAGAGAAGGAGAAGAGGAATATGACTTACAGCATTCTAATTTAAAAGCCAAAATAGGAAACACTTAAGGAAGGAAGTCAGTTGTGGAAAAGGTAATCTCATTTTAGCTTTGTCTGTACTTTTAAATTCCATTTATATAATATACAAAAATAAATAAAAATATTCTATGGTCATATGGGTCTGAATATTAGTTACCCTTGGGGAGCTGGTTTATGACTGGAACAGAGAATAATGAAGGCCCCTAGGGTTTTGTTGATACTTCTTGATCTGAGTGGCGATTATTTTGGGCTCATTTGGTGAAAATTCAATAAACTATACATTTAGAATTTATATTTGTTTTTATGTATGACATATCTCAGTGATATGTTTACCTAAAAATAATTTTAAATTAAGCTCAATTGATAATTTTAAGAGCAGTGTGAATACAGCTAAAGTACAGAAGCACTAGGTGGAGAATAAATATGAAGAAACTATGTTCACAGTAACTTTGTGTGTAGCACAGTCTCTGCCTTGTACTTCATGGTAGTCTTTCTCAGTTCTTCTGCCTTCCCCCATTCACTGACGTCTCATTTCTTAATTCTTGTACTTTCTGGTGCTCTATTAATGGCTTTCTTCTTTTCTTTTCTTTTTTTTTTAAGGTTTTATTTGTTTATTTATTTGAGAGAGAGTGAGAATGAGAGAGAGCTTGAGCACACACAGAGTGAAAGGGAGAGAGAGAAGCAGACTCCCGGTAGAGCAAGGAACCTGACGTTGGGCTTGATCCCAGGACGCTGGGATCATGACCTGAGCTGAACGCAGATGCTTAACTGACTGAACCACTCAGGCACCCTGACTTTCTTCTTTTCTTAATCATATTCTTTTTTTTTTTTTAATTTTATTTATTTATTTATTTTTATTTATTTTTTCAGCGTAACAGTATTCATTCTTTTTGCACAACACCCAGTGCTCCATGCAAAACGTGCCCTCCCCATTACCCACCACCTGTTCCCCCAACCTCCCACCCTTGACCTTTCAAAACCCTCAGGTTGCCCCAACCTCCCACCCCTGACCCTTCAAAACCCTCAGGTTGTTTTTCAGAGTCCATAGTCTCTTATGGCTCACCTCCCCTCCCCAATGTCCATAGCCCACTCCCCCTCTCCCAATCCCACCTCCCCCCAGCAACCCCCAGTTTGTTTTGTGAGATTAAGAGTCATTTATGGTTTGTCTCCCTCCCAATCCCATCTTGTTTCATTTATTCTTCTCCTTTCCCCCTACCCCCCCATGTTGCTTCTCCATGTCCTCATATCAGGGAGATCATATGATAGTTGTCTTTCTCCGATTGACTTATTTCACTAAGCATGATACGCTCTAGTTCCATCCACTTCGTCGCAAATGGCAAGATTTCATTTCTTTTGATGGCTGCATAGTATTCCATTGTGTATATATACCACATCTTCTTTATCCATTCATCTGTTGATGGACATCTAGGTTCTTTCCATAGTCTGGCTATTGTAGACATTGCTGCTATAAATCCTCAAAATGTTGAAAATAGAACTACCCTATGACCCAGCAATTGTACTACTGGGTATTTACCCTAAAGATACAAACATAGTGATCCGAAGGGGCACGTGTACCCGAATCATATTCTTTTATATGCACTCAATAAAAGCAACATTTTTCAAAAAAGCATTTATCTAAAACATATGAAGTTGTTAACACTATGAGATCAGATGACATCTGTTTAGTACCAGACATGTTTGAAATATTTGAAATATTTTTGAAGACATTTCCCAATAAGTTTTTTGCTTTATGGTTTAAGAGATGATTTCTTTCAAAAAAAAATACCCCAAATAAATTGATTTTCTGTAGAATTTTAAGAGGAAAATAGAGAAAATTATAACAAATTTTTCCATACCAAGGTGGAAAAAATAAATCTTTTATTTATTTTTTTATTTAACTTTCACATTTTTATTTAAATTCCAGTTAGTTAACATACATTATAATATCAGGTTTTGGTGTAGAATTTAGTGATTCATTATTTACATATAACCACCCAATGCTCAAAAACAAAAACAAACAAACAAAACCCAGTGCTCATTGTAATTGCCCTCCTTAATACCCATCATTTACTTAACCCATCCCTCTACCTACCCGCCCTCTAATACGGTTAATGTAAAGTCTGATAAATAATTTAGAAGAAAGGATGTGATTACACTATGCAATGTGATTTTTTTAAAAGATTTTATTTATTTATTTGAGAGAGAGATCACAACTAGGCAGAGAGGCAGGCAGAGAGAGAGAGAGAGAGGAGAAAGCAGGCTCCCTGCCAAGCAGAGAGCCTAATGTGGGACTGGAACCCAGGACCCTGGGATCATGACCTGAGCTGAAGGCAGAGGCTTAACCCACTAAGCCATCCAGGTGCCCTGCAATGTGATTTTTAAGAACAATTTTCTCATTTTAGGAAGTAAAGTAGTTTCTATGTACTTTGCTCTTTTAAATTTTTCAAGCTACTTATTCTATACTATCCTACACAAATGTGATTAAAATTTTAATTAACTTTTTAAATTTTGAGATGATTGTAGGTTCACATGACATTATGAAAATAATTCAGAGAAATCCCATGTACCTTTTACCAAGTTTCTCCCAATAATAACATCTTGTAAAGGATCACTACATTTTTGTATCTTTAGGGTAAATATCCAGGAACATGTGCACCTGAATGTTTATAGCAGCAATGTCTACAATAGCCAAACTATGGAAAGAACCTAGATGTCCATCAACAGATGAATGGATAAAGAAGATGTGGTATATATACACAATGGAATACTATGCAGCCATCAAAAGAAATGAAATCTTGCCATTTGCGACGACATGGATGGAACTAGAGGGTATCATGCTTAGTGAAATAAGTCAATCGGAGAAAGACAACTATCATATGATCTCCTTGATATGAGGAAGTGGAGATGCAACATGGGGGGTTAGTGGGGTAGGAGAAGAATAAATGAAACAAGATGGGATTGGGAGGGAGACAAACCGTAAGTGACTCTTAATCCCACAAAACAAACTGAGGGTTGCTGGTGGGGAGGTTGGGAGAGGGGGAGTGGAGTTATGGACATTGGAGAGGGTATGTGCTATGGTGAGTGCTGTGAAGTGTGTAAACCTGACGATTCACAGACCTGTACCCCTGGGGATAAAAATATATTATATGTTCATAAAAAAATAAAAAATAAATAATTTTTTTTAAAAAAGCAAAAAAAATAATGGTGTACTGTATGGTGAGTAACATAACACAATAAAAAATAAAAAATAAAAATAAACATCTTGCAAAGGTATTGTAGAAACACAACCAGTATATTTACATTCATACAGTTAACATACATGACATTTCCATCAGTACAGCAATCCCTCATCTGACCATTTTATTGAGTCACATCTACCTCCCTCTCTATATCTCACCCACGTGCCAGCCCCTGGGAACCATTAATGGAGAACCATATGTTCTTCATTTCTAAAATTTTGTCATTTCAAGAATGTTGTATCAATGGAATCATACAGTATGTACATTTAGGATTGCTGTTTTTCACTCAGCATAATTAATTTCCTGGAATTTTGCCCAAGTAGCTGCATATGTCAATAATTCATTCCTTTTTATTGCTAAGTATTATTCCATGGTAATTATGTACTAGAGTTCCTTTAAGGGCTCACCTGTTAGAGGTTATCTGGGTTGTTTTCTGTTTTTGGCTATTATGGATAAAGCTGCTATGAATATCCATGTACAGATTTTTGTGTGAATATAATTTTTTATTTCTCTGGGATAAATTCCCATAAGTGCTATCTGGGTCATTTGATAGTTACATGTTTTTGTTTTTTTTTTTTAAACTGTCAAATATTTCCCAGAGTGGCTGTGCCATTTTAAATTACCACAAGCAATGTATGAGTGATCCAGTTTCTCCACATCTCTACCAGCATTTATATTTTACTTTAGCCATTCTCACAGGTGTGAAGTGACAACTCCTTGTGCTCTTGCATTTACCTAATGATTAATGATATTGAACATACTTTTAATGTAGATCATTTGCCATCAATTACATTTTGAAAAATTGAAAACAAGGTTCTGATGGACCTTTCTGGTTGAGATTTAGAGAAAATAGTTATAAATAGCATTCCCAATGTCAGGAGTATAGAGTTGACAAGATCCAAGTTTGGATGCAGTGGACCAATAGGGAGTTAGTGATTGGATGAGATAAGGTAATTTAAAGAGAAAGTGAATGTAGTATAGAGCTGGATGTAAGAGAGAGATCTTTGATAAAAACCAGCATTTAAGCCCATGGAGAATTGTAAAGCATCAAGAAACATAGTAGAACTGGGGTAAGCTGTCATGGAAACACTAAAAAGGTAATAATGTTTTTTAAAGCATCAAAATCCTGAAACTTCAAAATCTATGGAAATCTGTTTGGGCTAAGAGTGGAAAGCAGTGTGTGAGGAAAAGTGTCTGATACTAGGATCACAAAACAAATTCCAAGTGAGAAAAACTTGAGAAACTCAGAAACAAGAATAGCCAGACCCAAAGCCAATGGGAGGAGTTGCCCAGATAAATAGGAGATTTTTTCCTAAGTCAGTCTAGATACACTTCCTGAATAGTTGATGATTTTTGTTTTTGTTTTCATTTTGAAGGTTCAGATTTCACAGTTGAAAATAATTTAAGTGAAGCATCTTATAAAACTTGGGTTCCTAGGGCACCTGGGTGGCTCAATTGGTTAAGGGTCCGACTCTTATTTTTGGCTCAGGTCATGGTCTCAGGGTCATGGGATCAGGCTCCATGTCATGCTCTGTGCTCAATGTGGAGTCTGTTGGAGTTTATCTCTCTCTCCCTCTCTCTCTCTTCTCCCCTGCTTTTGCTCTCTCTCTCTCTGTAAAATAAATAAAATCTTCAAAAAATTAATAACTTGGGTTCCTATGATGAAAGACCAGGGAAAGTCTAGGGGATGAACATGTGTTTGTGTACACAGGAACTCACTAGGCTAGAATAATAAAAGTGCCCCATTTACAATTTACCTAAGAGGACTCCATTAACCCATTCCTGACAATAAACACAAGCCCCAGAGCCCCATCTCCCAGGAGAAGAAGTCCATGTTCAGGTCATTAAGCATAATTAGTCCCTTCCTCTTCTTTGTGTTCACTTTATTCTTCCTTCAGGGAGAAAAGTCTATTATTATTGGTTGGTTTCTTGCTGATAGAAGCAAGGAGAGAGAGATAAATATAAGAATGTGGGAAATGGTTGGGGCTAATTTATGAGCCTCAGGGATTGGTCTGTGACAAAAAAGGTGAAGTTGGAAAAATAAATGTGACAATGAAAAGTCTATCGATGTGTGGATTCAAGATGCTTAACGCCAGCAACTGCTTTGGATTCCTTGTTACATAAAAGAAACAATCCACTATTCGCTTAAAACACTATGAGTCTGGTATTCTATTACTTCCAAGGGATCCTTGAAAGGATTCCCAATTTATTCAGACACTCTGGACTAATGACAGAGAAAACTACTAACTCACTTTTTTCTCTTCATTCCATGTGTGACCTCCCAAATCTTGAATTATGTTTTAGAATAAAATACCATGGAAAGCCAATGAGGGGATCATAGCTGATCTCATATATGAGGGGGCTGGAGAAGTCCTTGGTATCCTGAGGTAAGAAGTTTAGGAAAGGTCCTTTGCCTTCAAAGCTCTCCCCAACCCAGGTGCTATAAGTCATTTTTGTTTATATTTTCTCTATTTGTTGCTTTTGAAAATTTCAGTGACCCTAGAACAAAACCTATTAAACATATGCATGGAAATGTTAGTAGAATTTAGGGTATCTCCCCTTAGAATGAGAGAAACTAGTACTTTAAAAGCTCTGGAAATTTGGAACTAGGAGAAGACTGAGAAAAAAGAGAATAAATGATCAGCAAGGGCAAGTGAGGACCTATACACTAAATCACTCTGTGTCCTTTCTCATGAACAAATTCAGATTTTGTTGGTGGTTCTGCTTAAAAGTCCTGACAGTGCTATAGTTTTAGAACCTCTAGAACCTGAAGATGTATGTCAGGGACAGAATGACCACCTAGATAAACTCTGACCATAAGATAATAAATGTAAAATACATTTCAATAATCCTTTTCTTCCTCGTACCTACTAATCAGTCTGTCTTTGCCCATCATACTGTCAGGACTTCTGTGCAGGGGCTGCTCTCCACCCTGCTCTCCACACAGGCTCTGGCATGAGCCGTAGCCTGTGTATTCCACTAGGGATGGGCCCCGGGGTCTAGAGAGGTACAAGTCACTCAATCAGTATGCTTATCTTACTGGTTACCAGTTAGGGGCAGAACTGAAGATAATCTTTGCAGCTCTTATAATCCTCCTACCAATAGAATATTTTTTACCAAATTATATAATATGTATAGTGAACTCCTTCCCTGTATTTTGAAAGGAATTATACTTAGTTATGGAGAGTGAGGAAAGGTGAAAGGTGAAGAGAATTTTGGATGCAGTTTTTTGTCATGGTTCAGCACCTCCCTCATGGAACTTCAGACTGTGTGCCATCATGGGAATAATTAAGATTGCTATCAATCTGTCACTTACCTGCCTCAACCTAAAATTTTTATTTTAACTAAAAATATAGCTGATTCAACTCCTTATACTTCCAATTGTTGGGTAACGGATGTTCCTAAGCGAATAACAAGCTTCTAAGAAATTACCCTAATCAACAAATACCTTTACTCCAAACTGCTCGCCGTGAGGGGTAGAGTGATTCAGAATCAATTTCTCTGTCCTCAAGCCATAATAGAAGCAGATAACAAACACGAAGCACTGAGCTTGTCTGCAGTTAATTTGGAGGAAACTGTTATACATGGAGAAAGCCTGATGGTGCTTAGTTGGTAGAAACAAACACATATACTGTAAGTGTGGGGTATTTCAGGGAAGACTATTTTGAATGTCTCTAAGCATCCTTTATCAGATCAAAGAGAGGTTAAACCCTTGCTCTGGATTTGGACACAGCAAGGTTTCTTAGCACCTTCTATTTCATATTTTACAGGAATGCTCCCCACATTGTTAAAAAAGAAAATGAAATTAGCTCACCAAGGGCTTAATTATATCCTCTTCAGTGGGCATCAATACTATTGGCAGCCCTCATAGGGATAGTCTCTTGACAAATCAAGTTATTGTCTGAGGCATGAAGTGTTAGATTATGATCAAGCCAGCATGACGCTGTGATTCATGGCTACTCTATTACTGAGGGGAAGCAGGATTTCTGTTTCATAACGACTTTGAATTTCTGGTGAGACAAGTGAATCCTTTTGTTCAGCCTCAGGAGTTCATCTTCAGTATCTTAGAACGGAATTGTTTTACAGACTGAAACATGTGAAGACACAGAGGGATATTAAATAATGATGTGGGAGAGCTTCTCCTCCTGCAACAAACCCTTTGGAATTCTAACAAGGGCCTAAAGTGAGCTGAGCAATCCAAATAATAAGTGATAAAGGTAGAATATTTCCATGGTAAAATTTAACGTTTTAATGGATGTGTTTGTAGCCTTCTGTTTGTCATATCTTGCCCACATTCTTACATTCTCTCTACTTTGCTGATACATTTTGTTATTAAAGCAAATTCTCTGTTTAGCAGGTTTTCACAAACCCCTGGTTATATAATTGCCATTGTTGTTCCTGTACGATTTTTAAGGCTGTTTAGCTGCTTCATTTAAAATAATTTTATAAATGAACATACTTGCTAGAAAACATTTTTTAAATAATAGGGAAACTCAGAGAATTAAATAAAAAATTACTTTCTTACCACTGGAAGATATATTTTTGATCATTTTTGTGTATACATTTATAGTCTTTTAATATGCATAGAAAAAACGTTTTTTAACAAATCATAACTCTACATATTGTTTTATACTGGAATTTTTCATTTAACAATGTGGTATGGATGTTTTCTCATTAGCAGTCAATCTTGTTAATGAAAATGCTATTTTGGCTAAATGTTTATGTATAGAAATTACAGCTGAGTACCTGTATAAAGTTAAATATTTTAAAATAAATACAGAAAAAAAATATAGGTTGCTAGGTAGTGTTTTCGTAATTGTGGTAGGTAGTATTTCACACCTTCCCTTTGTTTCACATCTAGTGGGCTAATGCCCTTGGCTCTGAACGTCCCTTTGTTTCCCATGGTTTCTCAGTGTGTAGATTAGCAGCCTGAGGAGATTAAACGCAAGAGGTATGAATAGGGAGCTCCTTCTATTTCAAAAGTATAGAAGATAGAGAATGTATATCAGGTTCCTATTAGGGGACCGCTGTGTGCCATTTCTTCCAACCTTGGTTTTTTGCCTTCTCCAAATACCTCCATCAGGATCAGGCCTAAAGAAATATAAAAAAATATATTTTTCAATAGGAATGTTCAAAGTTGAAGAAACAGTAAATTGAAAGGACTTAATATGGTTATTACCCTGTATTCCTGCCTCATAAACTCCATGTTTGTGGTTTGGATTCAGCCTCTGTCACTACATATAGTTTTAAATTTTTGTTAGTATCCTTGTTGCCTAACAATACCTTGAATCCTGCCTAGAAAATGTGGACATTGAGATTGAACTTTGAAGAAGTCATTTGTCCTTTGATCCATACCTCATAGAATATTCCAAAGAAACAGCACCAAAAAAAAAAAAAAAAACCCCAAAAGGATCATAGTCATAAATATAAAACCTAAAAATATAAACTTCTTGAGGAAAACAGGATAAAATCTTTGTGACCTTTGGTTAAACTGTGATTTCTTATATGATATCAAAAGTACCACCCCAAAAAGAAAATATTGATAAGTAAGACAGTGAACTAAAATTTTTGCTCTTGTAAAAAATACTTGTTAGGATAATGAAGAGAGAGTTACAGTGTAGGAGAAAATATTTGCAAAGCACAGATGTGATAAAGGATTTTATCCAGAATGCATAACAAGCTCTCAGATCTTAATAGGGAAATAAGACATTCAGTAAATAAATGGACAAAAGATTTGAACAGACATTTAACCAATGAAACTACATAGATAGGAAATAAGCAAATGAAAAGATGCTCGGTATCATTAATAATCAAGGAAATGCAATTGAAAACCATGATGTGCCATATACAACTATTAAATAACTAAAATTAAAAGACCATTTCAAATGTTGGTAAGGATGTGGAAAAACTAAAACTCTCATACACTGCTGATTGGAATGTAAAATGATACAAATCATTTTGGGAAAATAATTGGGCAACTTCTTATAATATTATATACACATCTGCCACTTGATCCAAGGTAGGAATTTACTCAAGAGAAGAGAAATAATATACTCACTTAAAGACTTATACACAGATGTCCATAGCAGTTTTATTTGCAATAGCCAAAAACTGAAAACAACCCAAAGGTATCAAGAAATGAATGCTTAAGGCAACTACAGTACATCCACACCCTAGGATACTATTCAGTTATAAAAAGTAAGGAACCATTTTATATAGTGGGTGGGTATCAAAATAATTATGTTGAGTGAAAGAAGGCATACAGTAAAAGGTAAATTTTATAGGATTTCATTTATGCAAAATTTAGGTGAAACAAACTGATCTATAGTGATGGAAAGCTTATGAGTGAGTAAATGTATGGAAGTAGAGGTTGGCTGAAATGAGTGAAGAGAAGAATTGCAAAAATCATGACACAAGAACATCTTGCAAGTTGATGGATATGTTCAGTATCTTGATTTTAGTGATGGTTTCATGGATGTATACTGACACCAAAACTTACCAAATGATACACTTACATATCTGTAGTTTATTATATGTTCCTCAGTGAAACCTATAAATATGTTAGGAAGATACATGTAACTAAGTATGTAAAATTTTTTGAAAGATTTTATTTATTTATTTGACAGAGAGAGAGAGAGAAAGAGAGTGCGCGCACAAGCAGGCAGAGCAGCAGGTGGAGGCTGAGCAGGGAGCCCGATGTGGGGCTCGATCCCAGAACCCTGGAATCATGACCTGAGCCAGAGGCAGATGAGCCATCCAGGTGCCCCCTAAAAAATTTAAAATAGTGAAATATTTCCACACTTTGTATAGGCTCATGTTTTAACTTAAAATTATTTCTTTAACATAGTTAAGAATTATGGGATCATTTGAAATTTGCAATACGAAGTCCACCCAACAGTAAGAAATGAGTTAGTTGGTAATGACTGAAGAAAGGGGAAAATGGCTCCCTTAGTGTGGCAGTTGTCTTAATCCATAACATTAGGGAAACCTCTTTGTGTAAAATACCAGGGTTCCTGGGTATGCCCAACACACTGTGGCTCATTGGAATATCAGGCCCTGGCAAGGAGACAACCCTAGAGCCAGAAATCGGGGTTGCTCTTTCTGTGTCCCCTCCTCTCCTCCATGAGAATCCTTGACTCTGGCTGATTGAAATGTCCTCATCTACACATGCACTCACGATTGGCCTGGCCACACGTCTAGTTATTTAGTAAGATAAAAGAAACTTCTTGATGGAATTTATGTGAGGATCCTTGCTGGAGCCTCAGTAGCTGAATAAAGTGTTTTTTAAACTTGAATGTGAATATGAATCAATATGAATAAACTATGAAAACATATTAAACATGTACATTCTTAAGTCCTAATCCTAAATGTTCTGCTTTAATAAGCCTAGAATGGTGGCACTGAGGGTAGTGTAAGACAAGTAACTCCCAAATTATACTTCAAGATCTATGAATTGAGTTGGTATTTTTCTATGCATTTTCTGTTCTAATAGGAATTTAATGTCTTATGTCAAATCTAGGTTAAATCAATAATTCACTTTCATAATTATAACCTCAACACCCTTGATAACAGTTAGGAGCTTTTTCTCTTTGACTGCTCCTTTCATGTCATTTTCAAAAAAAGACTTGTCTGGACCAGACACTAGGCATGCTGTTGAGAGGACAAAGATCCTTGGCCTTCAGGATGGTGGAGTTTGGGAGAATATGGTACAGTTAAATGACCAAGCAGGAGATTCTGGGGCGAGGTCACTTGATCCTTCCCTGAATTACAGCATCTGATTCTTCCATGAATATGTTGTGTAATCTATGAACTGATGAGTTAATTAGATGTTCTCTAACTTTCCTTCCCAAACTTAGATTATATCATTCTGGTTTGGATCTAAAGTAGATGAGTTTCAGACCCGTTGCCTAAAAGAAATACCTGGCAGGATCTGAGTATATAAATAAATAAAAGTAACAGATAGTTATATTATTTATCTTCTTCAGTTTCCTGTCAGTTAACTATGTGTTTTTGTTCTGGCCTCTTCATAAGTGGCAGGAACACCAAAGTCCTCTGGTTCACTTCTCATTCACTAAAATTTAATTTGAAGAATAAATGCTTCCATCTGGCTCTAAGTTATCTGAGATATATGAATACTTTATATTCCAGAAAATAAATGAGGAATGTGGTCAATAGAGCAAGCTCTAATATATTGGGAAGATTGAAGTGACTTCATGTAGTGGATATCAGTGCCAGCACTGTGAGGAGAGCCACAGTTTGAAGACAAGGAGGTAACCTCAGATGACAGGTCAGTTTCAGGGGGCATCATGAAGCAGCAGTGCTTCCTACTTCTTTGTACATTATTCAGGAGACATCATGCAGCCTTCTGAAAGCAGTCAGAGAATGCATGCATCTCTAATAGACTTTCCTTGGCTTAGAATGACAGCTACCAACACTTTTACCCACCTTTCCACTGCCCCCTACACTCTAAAGCTGGCATATTAAGAGGGCCATGTTGCATGATTAGATTTCAGAGATAGAGGTAGGTTTTCTGTTGGAAATGGATAGTGATGAATCAGTTACATGGCCATCATTGCTTCTGCTGAAGATATGCATATTTTCTTTCTCCACATTTCAGGGAGGCCACTAGCAAATGTTAAGGTAGTGATATTCAAAAGATGTAGATCGCTCAGTTGTCAGGTGGACTTGCAGCATTTTTTTTCCAGCTGTCCTGAAATGGGTTATCTTAAATGGAATATTTAATGCTTTAAACTGTATAGGGACCACTGATTGAGGCTCTTAACAGAACTATGGCCTGTATGATTTTCTAGATTATTCCATAATATAAACAAACTGAGTGACCAGAGAGAGGGGGCATTCACATGACTAATAAATTACCTCTACTAATCGTCCCAGTTCAATTGGGTTTACTAAATTTTTATGTCATACTTTAGTTGTTTAGGTTTTTGACTGGTAGCCTGCCTTTGAAGGCTCTGAGAGATTTTCTTGATGATGGCAATGAGATTGATCTCAGACAAAGCATATCATTACAGCCTTTCCTGCTGCAAAATATCGTCAGTATGTCATATATAATTTCTGAAGCGGTAAACAATAAAAGGGCCAGATCTGAAAACTCATTGACACCAAGAACCAAAACCAAATGATCATTTAAGTGCTCGCAACAGAAATCATGCTAGAGAGTTATAGCTGACTTCATTGGTCTATTGACAGGGCTTGCCAACATCGTTTTCCCCAATTGCTTCTTTCAAATCTACAGTGAAGACTGATGATTTTGTGAAAAGGCACAGGCTTTCAAATGCCTTTTAAATACTTATCAAGTATTATAGAAAAACAGACAAAAATTTGTGAAAATAAGGTCACCTTGGTGACTCAGTCCATTGACCATCTGACTCTTGATTTTAGCTTGGGTCATTATCCTCAGGGTTGTGGGGCCAAGCCCCATGTCCAGCTTGGTGCTGTGCATGGAGCCTGCTTGGAATTCTCTCTTTCCCTCTTCCTCTGCCCTTCTTTTGTCCCTCCTCTCCCCCCCACCCCCCCCCAAATGTGAAAATAAAAGCACCTGTGAAATTTTATTTGCTTTGCTAAAGAACTGTGATTTTCTCCAAATGTTATTATAGCTCTTTATACTCTCACTTTGTTCTGAGCTGCAGTGATTGACACAATCCATGTCACTAGAGAGCTTTGTTATAGTTAACCCTATTATTAATTGTGGATAATTAGTCACAGGGCTCTGTCTACACTTTGGGCTACACATATCTAATGCAAACTGGCTGGATGGATACTGGGAAACTTACAAGCATTTTCCTGACTTTATAATCAGCATCAAACATCTCTAAGATTTTCACATCCTCCCAACTGAAACAGAAAAAAAAAAAGTTGCAAAATGGTGACCTTCAAAAAGAAGTTAGCCTGAAGATAGGCTGTGTTTGACCAGGACATGCTTTAAAATGTTTTAATTTGGGAGTGCCTGGGTGGCTCAGTGAGTTAAGCCTCTGCCTTCAGCTCAGGTCATGATCTCAGGGTCTGGGATCCAGCCCCGCATCAGGTTCTCTGTTCAGCAGGAAGCCTGCATCCCCACCCTCTCTCTCTGCCTATTTGTAATTTCTGTCTGTCAAATAAATAAAAATCTTCAAAAAAAATTAAAATTGTTTTAATTTGGATGTGAATACTTTTAAATGGATAATATTCCTTAGCTCCTTCATTCCCCACAGTCCTCACCAACTTCTATTTGGAACTCACATCTTGATACATTAATATTTTGATCCTGACCCATGTAGGCATTTTAGTTTATGTGTTTTGATTTAGGTGTGTGATTCTCCTATAAAATGAAACTGCTGAAAACACAAGTTTCTTGAGGTTAGTAGAAAAACAGAAGCACCGATTTCCAGGAGGTAAAAGATTTTAGGCCTATTTTTCTCATAAAATGCTATTTTTGTGGTTGCAATATGTATCTGAAAACCTTATGTAAATGTTTTTAAATCTTCTTTTTGAAGAGAGGGAGACTTTATGAAAAAAGTTCAGAATAACTTTACTATCTCAGAAACTCTTGTCTGGGAAGATAAAAGCTACAATTGACTTTTTGTTTCCCCAAGACTTCTCGAAAGACCCATAAACTATGTAATAGATCCAGGGACGATTTATACTCTTAGAACTTCTTGACTCAAAATGGATGACTTGCTTTATCTACAAACCCTACATTATTATTTTATGATTGTTACTCAATCTAAAAAAGTCCCTGGATTGAAATCCACCTTAACTAGACTTCAAAATCTTTTTTTTTTTTTTAGAAATTTGATTTTACAAGTTTCTATGCTAAAGACAGAATCAAATATTCTATGTGTGTGGGTTTTTTGAGGATGCAGGGAATCATTTAAGAGACATTCTCTTATTATGGTATGAAGAAAAGTCTATAATTGAGACAACAAAATGTTTATATATGATTGTCAACTTGGAGTTATCTCAATAAATTCCTTTTTTTAATATAAAAAAGACTTCAAAATCTTATTAAATATCCCCAATTTTGTCTTTCCTTCTAAGATACTACTAAGACTGTCAAGGCACTGCTCTTCCTGCCTACTAAGCAATAAACCCAGCTTTGTCTTACCACCAGTTTTTTGTTTGTTTGTGAGGTTTTTTTGTTGTTGTTGTTATATTTTGTTTGTTTGTTTTTTTTTTTGGTGATATTTAGCACTATTTTACAATTCTGTGGTCTTTCTCCCTTTTTTCCTGGCAGGTTTAGAAAACTAACTAAGAGTAAAGAAAAATATAAATAGAGTAAAAGTATGAACCTAAGGAAAAAAGGTAGATACCATGGAATGCCAGTTTTGGAAGAGAGATGAGCAGTAATCATTTCCCTTAATTCCCTCTTATTTGAATAATGTCCTTTGCTGTCATGTGTTCTCATAAAACTTCGTTTATGGACTTTTCACTCTTCTAGGCAAAGAAATTGTGGAAAATGCCATATAATGGTTCAGACATGAGTTTGTGAGAGTTAGAGATTTAGTCATAAATACAAAAGAAGAAAAGTAAGGGAGACAAAAATGTTGCTCAAAAAGAAAAAAAAAAAGAATTAATCTACTTGTTAATAAGTAGGCCATGGTAGAAAGAGAACAAATTAAAAGATCACTGAAATTTTAGGTATTAAAAATCAGGGGAATGGTGATGCCAGCGTCAGAATGGGGAAAAAGTTGGCGTGTTATTTTATTGGCAGATTATAAAGTTCTGTTTGATTCATTTTAGATTTTAGTGAGACAGGAAAATGGAGATACCTGTCAAAAAAATAAACTGAGGATGATGGGCTTAGAGACCATGTGAAGTACCAAAGTACAAAATGAACACTTAGGAGACCTGTGAACGAACTGAACTGTTCATGGGTACAGAAAGGAATGAATAGAAATCTCCTTGTGAGTCTCAAGGAAAAAGGAAAAAAAGGAGAAAAGAAAGACAAGGAAGAAAAGTAAGAAAGGGAAGAAGAGAAAAGAAAAACAAAGAAAGAATGAGAAGCGATTATTAGAGGGGAAGGAAAGCAAAGGAAAAGAAAAAGGAAAACATTCTAATAAAGCTATAAGTGAGTTCAAAAGGGTAAGTGTCAAATCAATATTAAAAATAATTCTTTAGAGGGAAGGATGTGGCTAACTTTCTGAAGTAAAAGTTAAAAATACATGAGGTGATGGTAGAACGTTGCAAAAAATTTTTTAAAAACTAACCAAAATACCAATATTGTCCGAAAAAGAGTACTTAGCTGGCTCTGGGGAGATTTTCAAGGCAGTTGAAAATAAAAGCCAGATTGGAAAAGATTAAGATTTTATATGTAGATGAAAAATGAAAGGTGTTTGAATACTTTGATTTTCAATGGTCTCTGTTGCATTTTAAAGCAAGAGCAAAAAGAAATAAACTTTTATAAACAAACAATTAGTGAAGCATGGAAGTAAAAAAAAAACACTATAAAATGAGATTGTGCATCTAAACAAATGATGAATTCCTTAAATGAAAAGGTGGTTTATTCTGAGGGTGTGTGTTTGTGTGTGTGTGTGTGTGTGTGTGTGTGTGTAAGAGAGAAAGCACAGAGTTGAATAAAACCAAAATTTATATGCTTTGTCCTATCTTTTTCTCATTCTTCTTGATAGTCTCATTCTCTCAATTTCAGGAGACATTACTGATTGCTAAGGTTATCATCACAGTTTTGCTTTCCCCCCCCCCCCCATCATCTATGCTTCAGCTCCTGCTTCTAATCCTTCCATGGGTCATGCACCCCCACCTCATTACAGACAGAATCCTTTTTAAATGAACTTCCATAATATCAGAATCACTTTGTCACCTAGCAGTTTCTTCCTTGAAGCACCCACATGAAACACTATAATGAGGTTCTTCCTAAGGAAAACTTTTCCCATTTAGTGGACTTTGCCTATTGCCTGAAGTTTCTGAGTGGTTAATGATATTTTCTTCTGATGTCTTGAGAATCGATCTCTCAGAGTCTTCTCTGAAAATCTTGGCAAAAGCAAACCATTTCCTAAGGATAATAAGAGCAAAGCCACCATTGGATTGTAATTCATAAAAAAAAAAAAAAAGGTGTGCAATCCTCAGGTTTTTATATCATTTCTCACAGGGAATTGACTTCTACTTGCAGCACTTTCATTCTGGTGCCACGAGAATGCATTCCTTGAGTTAAGCAAGGGAGTGCTTTATTTTATTTGGCCTAAATGAAAATTAACTGCTCATGATACAGAGTGAAATTGTTTAAGGTACAAGCAAAAGTTCTTTTGTTGTTATAAATACGTAAATTGATAATATACTATGTTCTGTTTTTCACGTAGAAGTGCATCTTTGGGCTTTTGCTTTCTGTCTTAAGATGTAAACTGACTCTCCCTTTTGTAGGCAGCATCTCTCAAAGTAGTTGCATGAACCACCTACATTCAATTCCCTTGAGATTATTTTCAGACCAAATGAATTAAGAATCTGCATCTTTAAAAAAAGAAAAAGAATCTGCATCTTTAATAAGGCAATGATTAAGCATTGAAGTCTGAGAAATTCCCTAGGAAAGCAGTAGTACAGAAATAGTACCAGTATTTATGTTTGACACAGAATCTATTTTTGAACGAATTGTAGGATGCTCATTTGTAGTTTACAGTTCTCTTTGATCTATTACCAGAATTTGAGAAAAAGACAGTTTCTGAGGAGTAATGGTGTCACATGGATGATTGTGAGGGCAGGCAGCTATTGACGTCAGGGCAGAAGGAATAGGCCTTTACAGTTCTCATATGGAAACCCTCTTAGGACTTTCCAGAGCCTCATTGTTAGTCTTTTAGTTTCTCCTGCTCAAAAACGGAGCACAAGGACTGCAGGGTGCATGGCAACTTTTCTGGCACTTTGAAAAGAATCTACCCCAATTCTTGAATCCTTCTTACACACAAATCTTGAGGACTAGACTTTGACTTAAGGGAATTAAAAGGGGAGAAGGAACGGAGACAACAGTGGCAGTTCAAGGGCATAGACTAAAATACAACTGGTGAGTGGAAAGAGCTCTTTCGCTGTTACGGGAGAAGAAAAAGACTGAAGTTATTTAGGGGAGTGCCTGGTGAGAACAACATGAAGGAGTTAAGTAGGTTTAATGCACATGGAGAAGAGAAAAGGAAATATGATTTCTGGTATGGAACCTCAGAATTGAACAAATACTAGCGGTGTAATAGCATTAATTGAGCACTACTCTTTCAGGTACCAAGCAACGCACCTCACATACATGATTTAATCTCCGCATGTCTATGTTTCTGGGACAAACATTAGGTACATTTTACGGATAAGCAAAAAAGGCTTAGGAGGAGAAATCATTTACCCCATGTTCACATGGCTATTAGTTCTGAGTTTAGAAGACAAATTTAGGACAGATTTCTAAGTGACACTTCATGGAAAAATCACTTTGAACTGAAGTTAAAAAGACATGCTCCCCATGAAGAACAGAAAAGAATGTAGTTGGTGTGAGGGTAAGGTAGTATATATTTAGAGAAACTAGTCAGGTTGCATATAAGCCTGCATTTATCTTGCTTTAGAACTTTACTATTTGCAAAAGTCTAGTAATCTCTTGTTCCAGTTTGTTGATTGACCTACTCAGGTTTGTTACTATTCTTTGCTAGCCTGTACAATAGGATATATCTGAATGAGTCCCAGGAACAGCAAAATGATACTGGGTCCAAATGACTGAAAGAGTGCTGATTTGGGTGGCTCCATGTGGAAGGGAGCTTTATTCTCCAATGTGTAGAGAGAATTCTCCATGTTATCACCCTTGGCCATATCCCTTACCATTGGCAAGGCTCTTGTTCTGCCCTGTATTTTCATTTTCTGCCTCATTAATCTCTGATCTTTACTTCTTACTCACCCTGGACTCTTATTCTGAATGACCCAGTTCATTACAAACAAATAAAGATAAATAAAACAATCATTTCAAACTGGAAGAATTCAACAGATTCTTTTCTTTGCCTGCTTCCTTGTATTTTCCTAAAGGACATTATAAATTGTGTGTACATAATTATATCACAATATACAAAATGAAAACAATAGTCTATGACTCTTACATGAATAAAAATTAATAAGCATATCTATTCTACTATAGTTTCATTTTTAAAGAGAATTAAAGATACCTGGATCAACAGAGCAATGTTATTACAGTCCATCCACAGTTCATTTGTGGTCCATGGAAATATTTTTAATTAAAAAAATCAGACAACTAGAATAATATTACACAACTCCTCTTTTTCAATCTCTTCTGTGATCTCAACTCTGTTTTATTAAACAAATATATTTCTGATTCCCTGGTCTTTTTTTCCCATTCTTCTTTTCCTATTTCATTCTATATTATATTAGTCAGCTTAGATTGCTATAAGAAAATACCATAAAGTGAGTGGCTGAAATTTTAATTTCTCATAATTCTAGAGGCCTGGAAGTCCACGATCAAGGTACTGGCACATTTACTTCATGGGCAAGGGCCATCTTCCTGGTTCTCAGACTACTGCCTCTTGTTGTGTCCTCATAGAGAGAGAAAAAGTTGTGGTCTCTCTTCCTCTTCCTCTTTTTTTTTTTTAAAGATTTTATTTATTCATTTGACAGAGATCACAACGGTGGGGGGGGTGGTGGGAGAGGACTCCCTGCTAAGCAGAGAGCCCGATGCGGGGCTTGATCCCAGGACCCTGAGATCATGACCTGAGCCAAAGGCAGAGGCCTAACCCAGTGAGCCACCCAGGCACCCCTGAATACTTTAATTTTTAACATTCAGTGGTTTTTAGTATATTCACAAGGTTGTACAACCATCATCACTGTCTAATTCCAGGATATTTTTTATCATTCTTAGAGGAAACCTCATACACATTATCAGTCACTACCCATCCTTCACCTAGTTCCTGGCAACCACTAATCTACTTTCTTTCTTTATGGATTTACCAATTCTGGATATTTCATATAAATGGAATAATACAATATGTGGCCTTTTGTATTTGGCTTCCTTCACTTAGCATGTTTTCATGGTTTATCCAATATAATGGCATGTATCAGTACTTCATTTTTTTAAAGGATGAATAATATTTTATTGTGTGTATGTAGATACCATGTTTTATTAATACATTGGTCAGTTGATGGCTATTTGGATTGTTTCTACATTTTGGCTCTTAAGAATAATGCTTCTATAAATATTGCATGAGCATATATGTTTTTAGGTATCTTGGATATATAACTAGCAGTAGAATTGCTGGGTCTTATGATAATTCTTTAACATTTTTTAAGAACACAGGATTTTTTACATTCATTTATGTCTTCTTTATTTTATTTATGTAAATTTTTACTGAAGTATAATTAACATACAATATTAATTAGCTTCAAGTGGACAATATATTGATCAACAATTCTGTACATTACTGAATGCTCGCTATGATAAGTATAGTGACCACTCATCGCTACGTAATAACATTATTATTGGCTATATTCCCTTGTGCTGTACTTTTCATCTCTGTGATTTATTTATTTTATAACTGGAAGTTGTATCTCTTAATCCTCTGTTTCACCCATCCTCCTACCCACCTCCCCTTTGGTAAGCACCAGTTTGTGCTCTGTATTTAAGAGTCTGGTTTTGTTTTGTCTTTTTATCATTTGTTTGTTCATTTGTGGGTTTTTTTTTTGTTTGTTTGTTTGTTTTTAAGATTCCACATATATATAAAGTCATATGGGATTTGTCTTTCTCTTTATTTCACTTAGCTTAGTACTCTATAGGTACATCTATGCAAATGGCAAGGTCGCATTCTTGTTTTATGGCTGAGTTATAGTCCATTCTGTGTACATACCACATCGTCTTTGTCTACTCATCTATGGATGGACACTTGATTGTCCATAAGTTGATTTTTTCCATGTCTTTGCTATTGTAAATTATTCTTCAATAGACATGGGAACCTATATCTTTTCAAATTAGTGTTTTTCTTTTCTTTGTGTAAATATCCAGTAGTACAATTACTGGGTTATATTTACATTTTTGATTTCTTCCAGTAGTGTTAGGTAGCTTTCATTGTACAAGTCTTAGACTTCTTTGGTTAAATTTATTCCCAAGTATTTTATTCTTTTTCATGACATTTTCAGTGGAATTTCTTCTTTATTTCATTTCCATATTTTTCATTGCTAGTGTGTACTAGTATATAGAAATACATGGATTTTTGGAAATTGACCTTGTATCAATGGAGAATTAATTCATCCTCTTGATTTTTGGCTTAAAAATCTAAGATCTGGGGATTCTCTGTCCATATCTCTAAATTTTTATGTTCAGCATCCCCAGGGCTTCATTTTTCCCTTGAGAATTCATGGCAGCCTTAAGTGGACATATATTCATAATTAGTTATTCACATTCACTGGGCTATAGGGCTTACTTTGATCTTGTGACTTCATCAAAAATTTAAAATCAAATTTAACTGATGACCTGAATATTAATGTATTCTGGATATAAATTGTCAGTGCCACCCATCATAATCATATAGAAATAGTAATATTTTTATGTAAGTAAACAAAAAAACCTACCCATTGGTTCTTTCCTGCTTCTAACATTATGCTAACTTTTCTTCTGTTCATTCTTAGAAGTTCTATAATTTTGCTGCATTCCTTTAAATATGATTCTAAGGAACGCCAGCTGGTGAGCATAGAGAGGCTCAGAAAATAAACTAGGAGAATCATGCACATTGTCATTCCTTATATAATCAATTACCTAAGTTTTAAGAAATCTTCATTGAGCTGACATTTCCCTCATGTAGCTGGCATTTGGAGAGCCTGGACACTACAGAGAGGTAGCTGATGCCACAAGCCGAGAATTTCCTTAGTCCAGGATAGACAGCCTGAAGCTTTCACACAAAAGAAAAAACAACAACAACAAAACAAAAGAAAAACTTGCATATGTTCATTACAGCCATACAAAGCTTAACATTTCACACCTTGTCAGGGTTATCAGGTACAAAGCTGTCCTTGAATCTAATTTTCATTCCAAAAGAACTGTGAGAAGTGAAATTATTGCGTAGCAAAAAAGGGAAAGGTTTCTTCACTGTGTGGTTTGCTGCAGTCATGTTCAAGGGGAATTCAGAAAAAAAATCATACCTTCAAAAAACATTAGGTTGCCATTAGGTTCAGTGCAAACTGTTTCACCGGATAATGGCAAATATGAATTCTAAATTGCCTATGTTTAGAAAACTTACATTATCAAATGGTCCATGATATATACTTCTTATTTGCTTACTGACTTGGGCCAGTGTATTTGATGATTTTGATAATATGGATTTTAAGGTATTAAGAAATTCTAATACATGTCAGAGAAACTACTAGGAAGCTTATGAAGACGTTCTATGCACAAGTTTTTCTTTGAAATTCTTTTTTCATTTGTGACTTGTACACAGACCTACCAAAAAAGAAGAAAACAGAGAAGGTAAAATGAGCAATTTCCTTAAAATTCCACATTTATGGAAAAAAAAAATCCTCCCTATAGTATCATTTACTTTCCCAACCACTGGAAACAGAGTTGAAGGAGTTATGTTATTGGAAAAATTTTATTTATGGACTTGGGTGATGCTTGCATTGATAAAAGATTGGCTGAGCTGTTAAAAATAGTATTCATATGATTAGATGGAATGATGAGTGAGTAAAGGGGTGGATAGGAAGATAGCTATGTGATAGAACAAGTTATATAAAATGTAATGGTAGAGTATAGTAGATGGGTACATGAATGAAAATTCTTTCAGTTTAGCTGTGTGTTTTAAATTTTCCCAATAAAATGTTAAAAGAAAAAAGTAAATAAGTGCAAATCAGAAGCCTAAGTTTGAGTGATCATGGGAAACAAACTTCTGCTCAAGATTCTAGTGTACTATATAATAAAATCTGCATGGGCCATGCTAAGAAACGTCATAGAATTGTCAAAAAATAAAACCCACAAAAATAGCCACTTAAATTTTGAATCCTCTTCTTTACTTGACTGACTACTGGATTAAAACCTCACAAATGTTTCCCCTGAGACAGAAAATAAATATAGTGAATGGCATCTTATCAAGAGACTTATTGTAACTTGAGCCCTCACAAACATTTTATTCATGCCATGACTATGATAAAAGAAGACTCTGAGAGAAAATGGAAGAGAGAAAAGACTATTTTGTTTATTTGGACTTTCTGGCAGGGTCGTTTTTGAGCATAACATCAGAAGGTATCCTGCACACTGCAGCTCAGATGAAGAGTATCTTACAGTAAGTTATTGACTGTACAGCATGGGGCAGGCCTGTACTCTGGGTAACATATCTTTAACTGGGATTGTTTAAAATAGGGAAAAAGCTCTTAGTAGTACCGGAGACAGTAATTTTTTCTATCTACCAAAGATAACTACTCTCCCGATATTTTTTATTATCATGTCCTTGCATTTCTTTATGGTTCTAACAAATAAGTATACATTTTTAAACACTATAATTTTTTCTTGTGTCCTGTTATGTAAATTAAGTTCTTTTGTGGTGAAGCTCTTTTCATCAACATTGTTTGTGGAATTTATTCACATTGTTCCGTGTACCTATTTTTCACTTATTTGCATTGTTGCATTGTTTCCTTGTACAATTACACCTCATTTATTTATCTTTTCTAATATTGACAGAAATTTTACTTCCGTATTTTAGCTATCAGGAATTTTGTGGTTATGTACAGTCTTGTTCGTATCTCTTTGGGGCATATGGAAATGCATTTTTGGGGGGTCTACTTCAGAATCAAATTGCTGAATGATAGCATATGAAGATTTTCAGATTTTAATTAATAATGTTTAATAGTTTTCCAAAATGATGAATTTATGCTCCTATAAATAGTGTCTAAAAGTTCGCAGTTGTCCACGTCTTTGCCAACATATGATACCGTTTTTATTGTAGCCATTCCCTTGGGTATTAAATGATATCCCACTATTGTTTTAATTTTTATTTATTTGATTGATCAAAATATTGAGCAAACTCTGGTCACTTAGATATTCTTTTCTGTGAAATGCATATTCAAGTATTTTGCCCATTTTTCTACTGAGTTGTCTAGTTGTTTGTTTTTGATTTGTAGACCTCCTTATGTGTTCCAAATAAGATCTCTTTGTTAGTGTTATGTGTTGCAGTTGTCTTCTTCCATATATTTTCTTTGTACTATTAGTCATTAGTTGACTTTGAGGGGGGTTCTCTGCATCTCCTGGATTTTGATGCTTGTTGCCTTTGCCATATTAGGGAAATTCTCTCCAATAATTCTCTCCAATAGACCTTCTGCTCCCCTCTCTGTTTCTTCTTCTTCTGGAATCCCAATTATTCTAATGTTGTTTCATCTTATGGTGTCACTTATCTCTCGAATTCTCCCCTCATGGTCCAGTAGCTGTTTGTCCCTGTTTTGCTCGGCTTCCTTATTCTCTGTCATTTGGTCTTCTATATCACTAATTCTTTCTTCTGCCTCATTTATCCTAGCAGTGAGAACCTCCATTTTTGATTGCACCTCATTAATAGCTTTTTTGATTTCAACTTGGTTAGATTTTAGTTCTTTAATTTCTCCAGAAAGGGCTTTAATATCTCCAGAGAGGGTTTCTCTAATATCTTCCATGCCTTTTTCGAGCCCGGCTAGAATGTTCAGAATCGTCATTCTGAACTCTTGATCTGACATATTACCAATGTCTGTGTTGATTAGGTCCCTAGCCTTCGGTACTGTCTCTTGTTCTTTTGTTTGTGGTGATTTTTTCCGCCTTGTCATTTTGTCCAGATAAGAGGATATGAAGGAGCAAATAAACTACTAAAAGGGTGGCAAAGACCCCAGAAAAATGCACTGTAACCAAATCAGAAGAGACCCCAAATTGTGGGGGTGAGAAAGGGGATAAAAAGAGGTTCAGAAAAAAAAAGAAAAAAATTTAAAAAATAAAACAAATAAAGAAAAAATATAAAAAAGAAAGAAAAAATATATATATTTAGATAAACTAGTCAAAAAACGTTAAAAAAGAAAAGGGTCAAAGTTTTAAAAAATTTAGCAGAAGAAGAAAAAAGAAAAAAGAAAAAAAATGGAAAAAAAAAATGGAAGTAGCCGCAAGACTAAAGAATCATGGGGAGAAAGCCATGAGTTCCGTGCTTTGCTTTCTCCTCCTCTGGAATTGCGCTGCTGTCTTAGGAATTGAACCTACTTTCCTTGATAGATGAACTTCGTCCTGGCTGGATATTTTGTTGATCTTCTGGAGGAGGGGCCTGTTGTAGTGACTCTCAAGTGTCTTTGCCTGAGGCGGGATTGCACCGCCCTTACCGGCGGCCGGACTAAGTAATCGGCTCGGGTTCGCTTTTGGGAGCTTCTGTTCCCTGAACACTTTCCGTAGAGTTCCGGAGGATGGGAATGAAAATGGCGGCCTCCTAGTCTCCGGCCTGGAGGAGCTGAGAGCCTGGGGCCCCACTCCTCAGTGCGCCCCCAGAGGACAGCACCCAATCACTCCTGTATACCCCGCCTCTAGCCGCACTCCGAGCTCACCCAGCCCGCGACCAGTTCAAGGTAACCCGGAGCTGAGAGTTCAGTCCTCGGCTCTGTCTCTGCAGCCGGCTTCTCCGTTCTAATACCTGCGAGCTCTCCGACACTCCGACACCCCCGATCCTTCTGTGACCCTGCGGGACCTGGGGCCACGCTGACCCCGCGTGGGCTTCACCCTGGTTTAGCCTCTGGAGCAATGTCCCTCAGTGGAACAGACTTTTAAAAGTCCTGATTTTGTGCTCTGTTCCTCCGCCACTTGCCGGGAGCCGGCCCCTCCCCCCATGGTCTATCTTCCCGTCGTTTTAGATTCACTTCTCCGCCAGTCCTACCTTTCAGAAAGTGGTTGATTTTCTGTTTCTAGAGTTGCTGTTCTTCTTCTCTTAGCTCTCCCGTTGGATTTGTAGGTGTTTGCAATGTTTAGATAAGCTATCCAGCTGATCTCCTACTACCTGATGTATTCTCAGTCTGCTACTTCTCTGCCATCTTGACTCCTCCCCCCCTAAATATATGTATAAAATTTTATTGGTTAGATACCTGGAAGTGGCATTGCTGAGTATACATCCTAAAATATGCATATATTTACTTTTGGTAAATGTTGTCAAGCAGTTTTCTAAAGTGTTTGTATTAATGTTTGGTATTTTTTAATTAACATATAATGTATTATTTGTTTCAGGGGTACAGGTCTATGAATCATCAGTCTTACACAATTCACAGCACTCACCACAGCACATAACCTCCCCAGTGTCCATAACCCAATGTTTGATATTTCTGACACTACTGTAAAAGTAATCTATTTAAAATGCTTGATTTACCCTGGCTTATCATGAAGGGAGATGTGATTGACTTCTGTTTTATACTTGCCTCATATCCAGCAACTTTATTAAGTTTATTTATCAATTTTAATAATGCTATTATAGTTTCTTTTGGGTTTTCTATATACACAATCATTCTGTATATGAATAATGATAGTTTTTTCCTTCCTTTCCAATTCTGATACCTTGCCTAATCTATTGTATAATTTAGAAGAAAAATAGTGATAATGACATCCTTGTCTCCTTGATCTCAAAAGAAAAGTTTAAATGATGTACCATTAAAATCTACGTTTTCCATGAGTGTTGTTACACATCCTTTCTATTTCTAGTTTTCAGGTCTCTTACTGTGAATAAAAATTGAATTTTTTCACATGTATTTCTGCATCTCTTAAGATGGTCATATATATTTCTTTTTCCTGTTAATTAGTGTGGGATTACATTAATTAGCATTTAGATGTTAATTTAGTCTTACATTTCTAGAATAAATGCAACTTAATTACTCTAAGTTAATCTTTTGATATTTCTGGATTCAGTCTAATATTTTAAAAGATATTTTCATGTGTCTGTTGGCCATCTGGATGTCTTCTTTGCAGAAATGTCTGTTCATGTCCTCTGCCCATTTCTTGATTGGATTGTTTGTTCTTTGGGTGTTGAGTTTGCTAAGTTCCTTATAGATTTTATCTGCTCCATGTCACTCGGCATCAGGGAAATACAAATCAAAACCACAATGAGATATCACCTCACACCAGTCAGAATGGCTAAAATTAACAAGTCAGGAAATGACAGATGCTGGCGAGGATGCGGAGAAAGGGGAACCCTCCTCCACTGTTGGTGGGAATGCAAGCTGGTGCAACCACTCTGGAAAACAGCATGGAGGTTCCTCAACATGTTGAAAATAGAACTACCCTATGACCCAGCAATTGCGCTACTGGGTATTTACCCTAAAGATACAAACATAGTGATCCGAAGGGGCACGTGTACCCGAATGTTTATAGCAGCAATGTCTACAATAGCCAAACTATGGAAAGAACCTAGATGTCCATCAACAGATGAATGGATAAAGAAGATGTGGTATATATACACAATGGAATACTATGCAACCATCAAAAGAAATGAAATCTTGCCATTTGCGACGACGTGGATGGAACTAGAGGGTATCATGCTTAGCTAAATAAGTCAATCGGAGAAAGACAACTATCATATGATCTCCCTGATATGAGGACATGGAGAAGCAACATGGGGGGTTAGGGGGATAGGAAAAGAATAAATGAAACAAGATGGGATTGGGAGGGAGACAAACCATAAATGACTCTTAATCTCACAAAACAAACTGGGGGTTGCTGGGGGGAGGTGGGGTTGGGAGAGGGGGAGGGGGTTATGGACTTTGGGGAGGGTATGTGCTATGGTGAGTGCTGTGAAGTGTGTAAACCTGGCAATTCACAGACCTGTACCCCTGGGGATAAAAATACATTACATGTTTATAAAAAAAAAAAAATTGGAAGGGGAGGCTAACCATAAGAGACTATGGACTCTGAAAAACAACCTGAGGGTTTTGAAGGGTCAGGGGTGGGAGGTTGGGGGAACAGGTGGTGGGTAATAGGGAGGGCACGTTTTGCATGGAGCACTGGGTGTTGTGGAAAAACAATGAATACCGTTATGCTGAAAAAATAAATTTAAAAAAAATTTTAAAAAAAGATATTTTCATATTTATGTCCAACAATAAATTTGGCTTATAATTTTTTATATTTTCTTATGTGCAGAAATTTTGACATGACAATTATTCTGGCCTCATAAAGCAAAGAGTTATTGTAAAGTTGAAATGATTTCTACTTTGAATGAAATAATTCCTTAGTGGAGCTAGCTGGAACAAGGGTTTCCCTTATAAGGAGGTTTTCAATCACAAATTCAATTTATTTAATAATAAATATTAATAATAAATAAATGTAAGATTATTCATATTTTCTGTTTATTTTTTTGTCAGTTCTAGTAAGTTAAATTTTCACTTCATCTACCTTAAAATTTTATTGGCATAATACTATATCTCTTATGTTCTTTCTTTTGTTATTTTTTTTTAAAAGATTTTGTTTATTTATTTGACAGACAGAGATCACAAGTAGGCAGAGAGGCAGGCAGAGAGAGAGAGGAGGAAGCAGTCTCCCTGCGGAGCAGAGAGCCTGATGCAGAGCTCGATCCCAGGACCCTGGGATCATGACCTGAGCCAAAGGCAGAGGCTTTAACCCACTGAGCCACCCAGGTGCCCCTCTTACGTTCTTTCTAATGTCTATACCATTTAAAATGATATCTCCTTTTATTTATTATTTTTTGTTTTTATGCTTATATACTTTTTGGTTCTTAGCTTTGTAAAATAATTGAGGTATAATTAACATACAGTGTTATATTAGTTTCTGGTGTACAATATAACGATTCAACATTTCTATACATTATTCAGTGCTCATCACAATAAATGTGCTCTTAAACTCCTTTATTCCAGCTCTTGATTTAGCTCTCCTCTAGCAACCACCAGTTTGTTCTCTGTATTTAAGAGTTCTGGTTTTTTGTTTCATTTTTTTGTTGTTGTTCATTTGCTTTGCTTTTTAAATTCCACTTGTGAGTGGAATCACATGATATTTGTCTTTCTCTGTCTGACTTACTTCACTTAGCATTATATCATCCAGGTCCATCAATGTCATTGCAGATGGCAAGATCTCATTCTTTTTATGGCTGAGTAATATTCTATTGTGTGTATATATATATAAATATATATACCACATCTCCTTTAACCATTTGATGAACACTCTGTTATATAACTCAGCATTAAAAAACAAATAATTTGATTAAAATGTATAGAGGACCTGAATAGATCCCCCAGAGAAGATATACCAGTGGCCAACAGACACATGAAAAGATGCTCAGCATAATTAATCATCAGGGAAATGCAAATCAAAACCACAATGGAATACCACCTGACACCTGTCAAAATGGCTGGAGTCAAAAGACAAGGAATAACAAGTGCTGGCAAGAATGTGGAGGAAACAGGTTCTGTTTCTCATGCACTGTCGGTAGGAATGCAAATTGGTACAACCGCTTTGGAAAATGGTATGGAGGTTCCTTAACAAATTAAAGATAGAATTACCACATGATCCAGCAACTCCACTGCTGGGTATTTACACAAAGAAAAGTAAAACACCAATTCAAAAAGATAAATGTACCCCTATCCTCATTGCAAAATTATTTATAATATATAAGATATGGAAATAACATGTGTCCTTATTACCTCCTTTTAAGTCCTTGCTAGTGGCTTCTACAAATGGAAGCATGTTTTTTTTTTTCTTATGTTCTATAATTTTGTTTCATTTCCTCTCTCTTATATGTTCTATAATTTTGTTTCATTCTTCAACTTTTCTTTCTTCACACCGTTTTAGGAGGTCCTTGGAAAATTATTTAACAAAGAACATTCATTTTAGTAAGCTTTCAGTGGACTTTCTGTCTATGTAAAATAGCGCAATGTGAAATAACAGAGTCTTAATAAGTAAAACTCAGTAATATACACACAATTTCTAATCCAAACCAAATCCAAAGTTTTCCCAAATTAGGAAAAGTCAGGGTTGTTTTTTTTTTTACAGACCCAGGTTCAGTAGGATTGATAGTATATCACAGGTTGGGTGGCTTAGGTAGCAGATTCTTGATGTAGAGATTAGCATGCTGGAGGTTTATTAGACAGTGTTCTTGTGATCAACACCAGGACAAAGGAAGGGAACAGAAGGTTAGAGGGAGAAATTACATTGTGATGTAATCTCAGTAGATGCCTCAGCTGAACCTGTGTGAAGCTCTGAAGTTGGAATGACCTTCACATTTGTCTTAAGTTGGAGTGCAAAGGCTGAGCCTACCTATCACCATACTCTTCAGTTAGGGTCAATTTTAGGGAATGTGAGGCCCTTGACAAATGTTTTAGTGAGGCCCTGGTCTATATAAACAATATGATTTTTAAAATGTATTCAGAATTTGTAAGCCCATGTAATACACACTGCTTTCTTGATGAAGATTTGGATAACAGGGATGAATTACTTACATATTTGATTATTGTCCAGTTGGTGAAGAACCTACAAAGTGTCCAGGCTCCAAATCTTCTTGCTGAGTTCCAGGAATCCTCTTTTTACCTTCTTTATTGCCAAATGTGTCATTCATGTATACTTTCTTATTCACCATCCCATTCTCTTTGAGAAAAGGTAACAACCCTGTTATTACTCACAACGTCATGGCTTTTGGAGTCTGTATTGTTGCAATATAAATCTTGTTTCTGTAGTACCCAATATGATTTTATTTAATGATGGTTACATCATAACCATTATGCTGTGTCATCCATTATGCTATTTATGAATACTGGCTTCTAAAGACCCTTTCATAGGTTGTTATTTTGCTTCATTGATGATGACTGTAATTGTAAGTCTTATCCAGGGTACACCAGAAAATCTGGATGGTAAATTCATTCTATGTTCATGTTATATTTACTGCTCAGAATTTTATAGCATAAATATAGAACAAAGTAGTTTCTAATCTTGTCTTCTCTTGAAATATTTAGGACATAATCCTTTTGTACCTACAATGTGAACTCTTTCAGAATTAATTGCATATGTTTTATACATAATGGAAGAATAGGTGAGGAGCCTGTGGGATAAGCAAGGAGAGTACCTATTCCCCTGTAAGGAATTTTCATCCCTCATCTGACACAGTTTAAAACTGACATAAGAAAGCTTGATGCAAGGGACACCTGAGTGGCTCAGTCAGTCAGTTAAGCATCTGACTCTTGGTTCCTGCTCAGGTCATGATCTCAGGGTTGTGAGATTGAGTCCCATGTCAGGCTCCATGCTCAGCCGGGAGTCTCCTTAAGATTCTCTCTCCCTCTCCCTCTGCCCATCCCACTCATGCACTCTCTCTCTCTCTTTCTCAAATAAATAAATAAATCTTGAATAAAGCTTGAAGCAAGAGGAGGTCATTGATTGGAAGGGCCCATTGGTATTGTTGATTAATGATATTGAAAACCTTTGAAGGAGATAGTTGTGGCCATACCTGATGAACTGTACAACTGTGGCATAGAGCTTGTGGAGGAACTAAAGGACCACCCTGGCTACTAGCAACAGGAGATTCACAGGATAAAGCATGGATATTGCTATCCTTATTTCTCTTGGGTACAGACAAGTGCTGTACAGTAAAGATCAGGTAAAAGCCAACAAGGACCTAGAAGGCAGTTCAAGAAACTCAAGAACTGATGGCAAACTGTTGGTAACCCAAAGTCCTAAACTCATTCTATGTCCATTGTGACATATATCATATGTCACCCCAAATCAGTACCCCAGTCCTATTCTGGTGACCAAATCTCTCATGATACTAAGAAAGAAATTATTTTCTAACCACCTTCTTCTGATGGAATCTGTGCTTGTGGAGCCTCAGGATACCTGTAGATGTAAGTCCTGGAACTCCTTTGGGTAACAGGACAACCCTGTGCAGAGCTGGGATGAGTTGGTATAAAATTGATGAGTATCCTGAATAGGAAAAGGTACGACTGAATCTACATTGATCCATATCTAGCTCTGGGATCATGGAGTTCCACCCAGATGACTCAGTTGGCCCAAGCTAGTCCCATTCACTGGAGGACTTAGAATATTTGGAGGAAGACACTGCAAAGGACAGGAGCCCCTGGGTCCCCTGAGCCACATTGATGGTAGAGGGCCCCACTTTCCTGGGATGAAGGGCAATATTTTTTTAAAAGATTTTATTTATTTATTTGACAGAGATTACAAATAGGCAGAGAGGCAGGCAGAGAGAGAGAGGAGGATGTCTTCAAGATGTATCTGCCAATTATCTTTTCTTATTCCTACTAATCAGTGACCCCTGAGAGACCCCTTTCCTGTAGGCTTATCTATTGTTGTGTGAAAGAAAAATGAGAAGTGCTACATAATTTTTATATCCTTCATCACAATATTTCAGTCATTTCCAAAACATAGCTGTTTCCTAGTCCTAAAATTTCAAGGTGAACTGTTTTCTTTTCTGAAGCTGTGTAGAAGACATTGCCTAAGATACCCCAGGGAAATTGTATGAGAGTCTGATGACCAGTTGAACTCTCAGGGAGAACTCAAACTAGCTCACTCCATCACTTCCCAGGAGCATAGATAAACATCTTTTAATTCTATCTCCTTCCCCAAACACTGCCTTTCTTTTTCCTTTCCTTATTTTATGATTGTGAGGGCCTCTGCTCCAAATCAGACTTGAATTCCACCACACACTTTCAACTCTTTCAGGCCACAGGAGAACCCCTCAGTCAGGAAAACATATTTACTCATTCAGTAACTTACCACACTAAGGGATCTCTGTCTTTTAGGGTAGGGAGATGACAGTGCTTACTAATTTTCCATATTGTAAGCTTTAATAGTAGAATTTTAACACTTGGCCACCTGGATGCTTTAGTCTATTTGTGTGGGGAAAGGTGTTTTATGTGTTTCAAGTCATACCCCAGAGGCAACCACTTACTCTAAACACAAAGGCGGCTCGGCTCATGATGTGTGGGTAGCAATTAAGATCATCAAAAAAAAAAAAAAAAAGAAAGAAAGAAAGAAAAAAAAAGGAGAGAGAGAGAGAGAGAAAGAAAATAAAAAGAAAATGAAGTTTCACTGACCTAGTTGCTAATCTGAACAGAATGTTCTATCAAGTACTAACATCAGTTTATGGCCAAAAGGGCAGAGCTCCCTGCAGTTGGCCATTCTTCCCTTCTGCTTTTATTTCTAAGTCAAAGGGAATATCCTCAGATTCTGTTTCACTCCTTCTTCACTCCAGTAACAAACTGAACACTGACTTCATTATAGGCATGAGGGATTGAAAGAATGTCTTCAAGAACCTGGATTTCTGGAGGGAATGTATGAACATCACATTAAATAATAATACAGTTTAGTCAACCTATTTAAAACTCCTACTCCTGTTTTACCTCTTTCCTGATACAGTATATATTACCTTCTAGCATTCAATATAGTTTTCTCTATTTCCTTTACCATTGGCAATGTATCTTCCTTACTAGAACATATGCTCCATAGGGCAAGTGTATTTGGCTGTTTTTAATCAACAGTGTTTCCAAACACCTCGAAAAAGTGCCTTACATAAAGTAGGTATTACCTAAATGAATGAATTATAGCTTACCTATAAGGCTTGTAATAGATACTGTGGTGTATCCTCAAGAGCTCTCCTTCCCAGTCAGTGTACCCATGCTTGAACTGTTGGGGCTGGTTGCTGTTGATAGCTGCTTACAGTTGTGGTCCTCAGTGGATAATGCTTTCAGCTAAAGTAACTGTATTGCCCAAGATTATTTATCCTTTAAAGGTGTGTCCCGGGTCCAATGAGTAGTATCATGCGGGATATAAATAATTCAGCCCCTTGTCTTAATTTGGAACAAGTCTTAAGGGATATCCCATCTTCAGAACAGGTCGGATAAGGTCAGGTCCTATTTGCAACTGTCTTATGAGTCAGTTTCTCCTGCCTTACTTTAATAGATGTCACTCCCCAGAGCAAGCAGCTCTTTGCTTCACAGTCTGTTACTCTAAACCAAATAGATATAAAAGCATTGACTAGGGCTGCCTGGTGGCTCAGTCAGTTAAGTGTCTGCCTTTCGCTCAGGTCATGATCCCAGGGTCCTAGGATCTAGCCCTGAGTCAGGGTCCCTGCTCCACTGGGAGTCCACTTCCTCTCTCCCACTGCCCCTCCCCCTTACTCGTGTGCACGCTCTCTCTCAAGTAAATACAGTCCTTAAAAAAAAAAAGCATTGACTAAATTTTCCTTGAAATATCAGGGATGGCTTCAGTGAGTAGTTAATGGGTAAGTAAGGGGAGAAACAGCATCCAAGTGAATGACAAAATTTATATAAAGGCAGAGAAGCATAGAATAATGTATACTTATCATGGCTTCTGTTTTCATCCATTCTCCTGATGAACTAAGGGGAATTCAGGGATTATAAGCAAAGATATATCATTCTGATTTTATTGGCAGAAAACTAAAGAACAAAACTGAAACATAAATTTTCTGGGTCGGGAGACATATTTTATTGTTCTTCCTATCCCTTCCCCCTTAAGCCATTGCCACATCCTGCTCCCAATGTCTTGGGATATAACTGGACTTAAGGATTCATCAATGTTAGTTGACTCAGTAAATGAAATATTGTCCTAAAGTAAAAGAATAATGTATACATTAATTAATAATACATTTTAGACTAACAAAACAGCAGTTCCAGTTTTATCCTTTAAGATTGGTAACTTGAATGTAGAACAAGGCCCACAAAAACTCCAAGAAGAAAAATAAGTTATATTCACAAATTCTATAAAAAGTCTTTTCTGTTATTAATTTTGACTGTTTCTCCCATCTACTGTGTTCTGTATCTGATAAGCTTCCAAATCTATCTGTGTTGCCTCCTTCCTTTATCTGCGCAAATTTTGAGTGTGGAAGCTCCACAGAAGTGATTTATAAGAGTTCTGGTGGGATAGGAAAACACGGAAATTTCCATGTATTATAATAATACACATGAAAGGTATTGAACTTATAATTTGAAGATCCTATTTTGTTTTTCCCTTTTTAATCAGATTTGTCTTTCCTAGGCGAGTAAAAAGGGTCACCCTGAGGCTTGTGATAGCCTTACATGTGGGCCAAAAGCGTGGGGACCTACAATGAAACAATATAAGGCACAGAGGATATATAATACTTTAAAGTTTTTTTTTGTTTGTTTGTTTTTTTTTTTTAAAGATTTTATTTATTTATTTGAGAGACAGAGAGCACAAGCAGGCAGAGAGGCAGGCGGAGAGAGAGGAGGAAGCAGGCTCCCTGAGGTGCAGAGAGCCCGATGTGGGGCTCGATCCCAGGACACTGGGATCATGACCTGAGCCGAAGGCAGAGGCTTTAACCCACTGAGGCACCCAGGCGCCCCGGATATATAATACTTTAAACATAAGATTTCCAATTTTGCCTATAGCTAGCCAAGTGCTTTTTCAACCACTTAGATTGTCTATATTAGTATAATCTATGTGATTTGCCATGTGTTAGTGCCATAAATGGGAACAGAGAACAGATGTCTTAGCACACAGACCATGTTTTTTTGACATAAGAGGCCCCCATGAGCAGTGTCTCACAGTAGCATTAGAATGCTATCTATTCAAAATTTAACGATTGGAAAAGCTTACCCTAGGGACTGTCTTTCTCATTCATTAATACCCTAGATTATTATGCTTCCTTGATCTCTAGTTGTACCATTCTTGGCAATCCCAACTGTAGGCAAACCTCACCATTTACAATGAGTACCCTTGCTTCCAGCTCATTGAACAAGCTGCCAAAAGCCATAGGGAAGTGCTTCCCTTTGGCTCTATGATAAACTCATACGATCCAACCTCAGCAGGGACATCATTCATGCTCTCCTCTACCCAGCTATCTCTGTATTCCCACAGTACCTGGAATCAACATTTTCTACCCTCGAATCCCTTACTCATCCTATGATCCTCACTAGTAGTCAATATCCTTGCCTTCTCTCTCTGAGATCCCATAGCTTTTGGCATGTACTGCTATCATAGCATTTAATCATTTTGCATTATTCCATTCATTTTACACTTGGGGAAACTGGATATAAAAATAGCAGTTGAGTAATCCAAGGTCACACAGCTGGTAGGAGGCAGAGCCAAATTTAGAAGTCAGGTTTTCTAAATCCAAATTTGTTGCTCTTTCTATTTTATCAGATAACTTTCTTATAAGGAAAAACAGTTTTCCATAATAAAAACAAATCCAGAATCTCAAGGTAGAGGGAGAATCTTCAGGAGGACATGGACAGATACCCCAACAGTTTTTTTTTTCTTTATTTTTCTTTTTTTTTTTCTTTCTCTTTATTCTTTGCTTCATTAAATTAAAATAATGTGGTATCATATTGGTTCCCAAAAATGGACTGCATTCCTTCAGTGGTTAAAAACAACTTCTCTTGGGTTGAATTGACATTGTTAATCAGAATTGGACTTTCTCAAAGACTTCAAGTCTTTTATGTTTATTGTGTTACCTACATTTACTTCCTGTTTTTCTCTTGGTATTTGGGGAACTCCAACACAGTTAAACTCTCACTTGCAAGAGTTCATTCAATAACAGGGCTGAGGTCGGCAGCCTTTAAAATGGCCCACAACAGTCACCGTCCTGGTATTCACATCTTTGTGTTATTCCTTCTGCATAATCATTGGCTGGACTGACTCACCTCTCTCAGTTAGAATAATGTAGTAAGAACAGAATGTTGCTTTTAAAATTAAGTTATGGGGGCACCTGGGTGGCTCAGTGGGTTAAGCCTCTGCCTTCAGCTCAGGTCATTATCTCAGGGTACTGGGATTGATTGATCGAGCCCAGCATTGGGCTCTCTGCTCAGCAGGGAGCCTGCTTCCTCCTCTTTCTGCCTGCCTCTCTGCCTACTTGTGATCTCTCTCTCTGTCAAATAAATAAATAAATCTTTAAAAATAAAATTAAGTTATGAAAAATCTGTGGTTTCCATCTCAGGAGCCGTCTCTGCTGGCTTCCTCCCCTTCTCCAGTCTTTCTCTTCATCTCTTCTTCTCTGAGTCTTGCCAGTAGCCACACGTGTAAGCTTGGAAGCCAGTTCTCCTAAAAATCGCCTCTCCTTTTTGCAGTCTTTCTCCTCAAATAGTTATTTTTTTCAAGGGCATAAATTGTGTCATATTTACCTCTGTCTCTCACACTGTCTAATGTTTTATCTGGCACATTTTAGCTATTACATCATGATTTTTTAATCAGTGATACATTTTGAATGTGTCAATCAGGATACCTTTACTGAATAAAATACCATTTGATGTTGTTTCTCCTATAAAATTCAATCAAACCATCTGTAAGCCACCACTTACAAATCAACATGTTTCAGGAAGAAAATAAATAAAATGATACACACACACACAAGTTATTATTTTTTCTCCAAATAAACCATTTGTGGAATTTGGAGAAGATCCCCCCTTAAAAAAACCCCACCCAAGCCACCCTAAACTATCATTAAGTCTGCATAGGAGTATATTTTTTGCACTAATATCATTAATAAGTCAAAATCAAATGGTTTATAAACCCCCAGGTAGCATGATTAAAAATCTGATATAAAGGTTACCATAAAGGACTGGAGTTTAATTTAACAAAAAAAAAGATCTCTGACTCAATATCTTTTGTATTGTATATTTTCAATTTTTTTTTAAAGATTTTATTTATTTATTTGACAGAGAGAGAGATCACAAGTAGGCAGAGAGGCAGGCAGAGAGAGAGGAGGAAGCAGGCTCCCTGCAGAGCAGAGAGCCCAATGTGGGGCTCGATCCCAGGACCCCGAGATCATGACCTGAGCCGAAGGCAGCGGCTTAATCCACTGAGCCACCCAGGCGCCCCGTATATTTTCAATTTTAACAATTAAGGTGGCATAGGGAATTCTTTATGCTAATGTTATAGCTCCTTGGTTGAGCCCTAACACCATTATCTGCTTTAATGAATAATTCATTCCCTGTTGAAAACTTAACTATATCATTTTTACTGGATATGAATGAAACTTTGAAGTGCAATTTAAGTTGAAAGAATTTAAGATTGTAGAGAATTCCCATAAACCATCAAAAAATGCTGTGCTGGCAGTATTACCAGTGTAATCGCTTTATAGAAAGCCCGTGTGAGAGTCTGAGTTTTGTTTCTTTTGTAGAAAATATCGATGGGATTCATTTCTTACTGCATTTTCATACTGTGCACTGATTAGTTTACCTCTAAATATCTAAAACAATATGCTCTGCATTTTCAACTATGGATTGAGAACCTAGATAGTCACTGTAAAGAAAGCTGATATGTTCTCTCCCAATACTAAGTTTGACATGGAGAGAAGTCGTGCCTAATAAAGAATCTCAACACTGGAAATGGCTTAAATGTACTAAAGATTTACAAGTGGAATTAATGGATTCTCAGCCCATTGCATCCGAAAAACTCGGTAGATGAAATGGTGATAACCTACTCTTGGAAAAAAGCTGAACAGGGTCACCTGGGTGGCTCAGTGGGTTAACTTCTGCCTTTGGCTCAGGTCATGATCCCGGGTTCCTGGGATTGAGCCCCACATCAGGCCCCTTGCTCAGCAGGGAGTCTGCTCTTCTCCTTCTGCCTGCTGCTCCCCCTGTTTGTGCACACTCTCTCTCTCGCTGACAAATAAATAAACAAAATCTTCAAAAAAAGAAAAAAAGCTAAGCAGTGTTAATTGTTTTAACATCTTAAAGAGTTTGTCACGAATCAGAATATCTGCACTTTCTGGCCTTGTGATCCAAGATGAGCTAGGATGAATATGGGGATGAAGATTTTTCTCAAAACTCTTAGAGGCTAGTCACCTTGGCCAACATGGAAAACATCTTAAAACTTGGGAAGCATTAGGTTTACACCATGTCACATGACCAAACAGAAGAATTTGTAACATTCCACAATCTACCCAAGCCATTAGGAACATAACAGAAAAAAAAAAAAAAAAAGTCTATTCCAAGAAATACTGCACTATTTCCTTATGTCCAAAATAAATCTCATAATTACTTAATCCCTTTTATTTATTTTCTTAGCAAAAAGGGAGCTCACCTTAAAATGTATAGCACAACTTTAGAATAACTGTATAAAACATTTCCTATAACCTGCATAACCTTGGCCATATCTTCTTACCCTTTGTCTTGTTTTCTACATAATCCAAGTTTCCTCAACTTCATTTTTAAATGTCTAAATTTTAGTTATAATTGTGTATTTTTTTAAAGATTTTATTTATTTATTTGACAGACAGAGATTACATGTTGGAAGAGAGGCAGGCAGAGAGAGAGATGAAGGGAAGCAGGCTCCCCGCTGAGCAGAGAGCCTGATGAGGGGCTCGATCCCAGGACCCTGAGATCATGACCTGAGCCGAAGGCAGAGGCTTTAACCCACTGAGCCACCCAGGCGCCCCATAATTGTGTATTTTTGAAAGCAATTTAAAGTATTTGTTAAATTAGAGGAAAGAGAGGAGGAGGAGGAGAAGGAAAGAAAGGAGAAAGAAAATTTTTAAAGGAAAAACAAGAGGAAAGGGAAAAGGAGAATGACCAAAAACAACAACAACAAAAGGCAGAAAAGAAGGGAATGAGAGAAGGAAACCAGATGTTACCATGTTAGTCTGGGTCCCTACCCTTGTTGATATATTTAAACTTGGCCCAAACCCTACTCTGTTAACGTTTGGAAAGCAAAAAGTCTCTGCAAACTTTGATGCCTTTGAAGACATAATGTCTCATACTTTTCTTTGGCTTCTTGCTCCAAGTCCTCTTGTTCATTGTTCTCTAGAACAGAACCCTGGATGCATTGGTGAGATCCTTCATCATAATTTCCACCAGAAATTAGCTTGATTTGAGAATTTTGTAGAACTTTATTAAACATTTTGGAGGGAACCTGAGGTGGCATTCACACAGTAGGGCTTTAGTAGTCCACAGTCTCACTGGCTCACTTCCCCCAACACCACCTTTCCTCCTCCACCTTTCCTTCTTTATTAATGCCTAAACAATTCAGATAATTAAAAATTCCTTATTTTGTCTAATGAAAAACAGTTTTCTCATTTCTAAGATATTGTACATGCCTACAAACTAACTCCATATACACCTAAAGAATTTATCTTTTCCTAGAGAGAATTTTTACCAATTACTAGTATATTAATATACACATGCATATAAATATATATATATATATATATGTATATATATATATTTATGGAAGAGAGAAAAGAAGGAAAAGAAGGGAAGCATAGAAGGGGGAAGGGGGAGGAGGGAAGGAAGAAAAGAAGGAAGGAATAAAGGAAGGGAAAGAGGAAGAAAAAGAGACAAGTGCTAATTAGAGAAAAACACTGAGGATAAAAGTATGGAATACTGAAGGAATCGAGAGCAGCATGTTATAGTAGCTAAAACTATGGCTGGGATTAAATATTGGCTTCACCTGATAACTAGTTTTGCAACCCAGAGCAAGTCATTGAACTTTTATAGGCTTCAGTTTCCCCCATCTATAAAATTGGGATGCAAATAATAGTACTCAACTCATGGTCTGTTAATCAGTCTCAAGTGAGATAATAATGTAAAGTACTTAAAACACTATCTACTCTGTAAGTCATAAATAATTGTTTGCCATTATTATCAAGTGCGATTATTATAGAAGTAACACTAGGATGACAGGAAATGCCTGAAGACAAGAAGGGGCTGCAAATGTCATGGAGTGAAACACTGATTCTAGCAAACATGGTATATATTAGGCAGATTTATTAGACAACTTTGCTACAAAGAACATCTTCATCAGCATCCCCAAACATACACACGTATGCGTGCACTCCCACACACAAAATTTTTTTTTTTAATCTTATTTATTTATTTGACACAGAGAGAGAGAGTGATCACAAGTAGGCAGAGAGGCAGGCAGAGAGAGTGGGGGAAGCAGGCTTCCTGCTGAGCAGAGAGCCCGACGTGGGGCTCGATCCCAGAACCCTGAGATCATGACCTGAGCTGAAGGCAGAGGCTTAACCCACTGAGCCACCCAGGTGCCCCACACACACAAAATTTTTAACCTCAGCCTCACTGACTGTCTTGCTAACTCCATTCCACAAAAGTCTCAGTCATGTGGAGTCTAGATGTGAAAGTAGATCCTGTGGCATAATTGTGACTGGAATTGAAGGGGGAAAAATGGTAGGAGAATCCTCCATTCAGAGCTTTAAACACTCCAACTTACAAACCAATGTCTAGGTGAAGAGAACACACTTGAGAGCAATTTGACCCCTTTAAGACTGAGTATTTTCAGAGACCTCAGATATGGACAAAAGGCTGAAGCAATGCAGACTGGTAAGCTCTATCCTTGAAGGAGACTCTGCTGTTTTAGTGAGCCACTTGTGGTCTAGCCAAGTGCTGTTTGTTTTTAAAATTTCTTAGTAGAACTAACCTAAAGTTTGTAGGCTGTAATGTATAGGAAAAATGATATTTAATGTGATTTTATTCTCTTGAGGTTTAGTGATGCTGATGCCCATCACGGCTGACTCAAGATTCCCCCTTTTCCTTGCAGTGAGCATCACGGGTTTTACATGGATTAGACTCTCTCTCCAGCTTTTCAGTTTTAGCACTTTATGAATAAGAGTCAGCAGAACTTTAAAAGCATGACCTGTCCAGTGGACTGTTCAACTTTCATTCTTCCCTAAAGCATTCTTGGTCACAAATTTAAAGGGTAGGTTTGAGGGGAGAAATAATTAAAGCCTATGGCAATACCACCAAGAAGATAAAAAGTAATAATCTTTTGAATTTGCTTTTGTGCAGATAAAAAAAAATGCAGCCTTTCATTTCTCTTAGATGTTATATCCAAGATAAAAGCACTGAATTTCCAAACACTTCTTTTATTGTCAGCTTTCTGGCATGTAACCCTTTCTCTGAAAAAAAATAAGAAAGGCAGAAATTGATGGAGAAATGATGGAGATGCTTCTTAACTTGAGTCTGTGGACATGGCACTGTACCTTCTCTCTTAAATATCATTTTATAAAACCAGGTTTGCCTTGTTTATATTCCCTACACATCTCTCCCTTTTTGTCTACCTTAGGTCTTTTAAATTTATCTTCAAGAAAAGTGCTGTATTATGGAATCAAGTTTCCTTCTCTTTTTTCCCGAAAGAATTGTGTGCAATATTTATTTCCTGTATGTTGCAATTTAGAGCACACAGGGAACTATGTTGAATACCATCACTTCAGCTTTCATCTCTCTATCAAGATAATACTTATACACATTTCTATATAGTGTATAATGAAGTGAAACTATACATTTCTTCATTTTCTGTGTAGTCTCTCAGAATTTAGACTTCTAAAACCAAGGAATATTTACTTGTAATACTCCATAGAGTAAATTTTGTTCATGTTTGACAGGGGTGAATGATAAATAGAGTTCCATATTAAAAACAAAAACAGGGGGCGCCTGGGTGGCTAGGTGGGTTAAGGCCTCTGCCTTCAGCTCAGGTCATGATCTCAGGGTCCTGGGATCGAGCCCCGCATCGGGCTCTCTGCTCAGCATGGAGCCTGCTTCCCTTCCTCTCTCTCTGCCTGCCCCTCTGTCTACTTGTGATCTCTGTCTGTCAAGTAAATGAATAAAATCTTAAAAAAAAATAAAAAATAAAAACAAAAACAGTTCTTACCTAACTCACTACTGTGAATTGTTACTCTAAAGGTTAAAGAACTTGTACATAGACATGAGGTTTGGTTCACAGGAGGCATTCAATAATCATTTAATACATGAGAGATGAATTATTGAGAACATCACAATTCTAAGGAATTCCCATATACTCAAAGTAGGACATCAGTTAGACTGCTTATAATAAATGTGTTATTACTTTTTTTCATATTTTTCCTCTAAATGTGAAAAATTGGACTGAAGTCAAATAACCTTTTTTTTTTTTTTTCAGGAAAACCTGGTATTTTTAATTATGATGACCTGCCATTAAATTTCATGATTCATTTTTTCTTACAAAGGATTACTGATCCTGTAATGAAAAATTCCAAATGGTCAGGCACATGATTTCTAAAAGAAATTTTCAGGCAAAATAACCTATCTTAAGTACAGGTTCATTGATCTAGTTTGATATGTTGAATTTATATATTAAATGGAATTGATTAATTTTCAAAAGTCCTACTCATGAATTATGTATTTCTTTTGAACCATCTGAGGAATGTAAACTGTGAAAAGTATTCTTCAACATTTCTTTGATACGTCTTGAAATTATGCTTGATAATTAGTAATAGAGGAGAAAAAGAATAAAGACAGAAAAATTAAATACTTTGATTTCGAAGGCATATAAATTAGAATAATAGTAAAAACGAGTCTATTTTCAAGTCTAGTCACTGTTAAGAACATTTTTGGCACCTGGAAGTGTCAGTGACTATATGAAACATACAGATCCTTCAGGAATTAAAAATTGGGAGGAAAATACCAATTTAAAGTGTTCTTTTGAGGATATTTAGTGCTTTTGACATCAGTTGGAACTCTGAAAATTTCTAGAATCCTTCTTAAAAAAAACAACAGAATTAGAGCTTTACAGATTTCACCAATTTTTTTAAAAAGGAAAAAAAATTGTGGGTTTTTTGGCATATTTTTCAGAAAATTAATTTAGATAATAATGTATGGAAGACATGCAACTAATAAGCTTTGTTTAGGTATAATTCTCTTTAATTTTTTATTTTTTTAATCTTTCTGATCATTATTAGTACTAAAATACTTTCAAGAATTGTTGTCTGTGTTCACCAGTTTCGAGTACCTCTCTTTAATACAAATTAAAAAAGAATCTCTTGAGAACTGTTTAAGAAATAAATCCATAGTTTTATAGTCAACTAATCATTGACAAAGTTCCCAAGAACACAAAATGGGGAAAAGATGATCTCCTCAATAAGTGATGTTAGGAAAACTGAATCTCCACAGGCAAAAGAATGAATTTGGACCCTTATTTCCCATTATACACAAAAATTGACTCAAAGTGGATTAAACACTTAAATGTAATACTTGAAACTGTAAAACTACTTGAATTAAAAACAGTGGAAAAGCGTTTGACTTTGGTGTTGGCGATGGTTTTTTGAATGAGACATCAAAACCATAAATAACAAAAGCAAAAATAGGTAAGTGGGATTACATTAAACTAAAAAGTCTGTACAGCAGTGGGAACAATCAGCAGTGAAAAGGCAACCAATGAAATGAGAGAAAACATTTGCAAACCGTATATTGATAAGAGGTTAATATCTAAAATATATAAGGAACACATACAACTCAATAGCAAAAACAAAGTTAAAAAAACAAATAATCTGTTTAATAACAGCATTTTTCTAAACACAAGGTGATATCACATCTGTCAGAATGTCTATTACCAGGGCACCTGGGTGGCTCAGTTGGTTAAGGGCTGGACTCTTGATTTCAGCTTGGGTCATGTTCCTCAGGGTCATGAGATCAAGCCTCACAGACAGGGCTCTGCGCTTAGCAGGGAGTCTGCCTGAGATTCTCTTTCTCCCTCTGCCCCTCCATCTCCTCTCTCTCTCTTTCTCGCCTTCTGTGTCTTGTTCTCAAACAGTAAATAAACAAATCCCTTTTTTAAAGATTTTATTTATTTATTTGACAGACAGAGATCACAAATACATAGAGAGGCAGGGAAGCAGGGAGGGGGGGGAAGCAGGCTCCCTGCTGAGCAGAGAGCCCAATGCTGGGCTGGATCCCAGGACCCTGGGATCATGACCTGACCCGAAGGCAGAGGCTTAACCCCCTGAGCCACCCAGGCACCCTGTAAATAAATAAATCTTAAAAAAAAGAAAGAATGTCTATTGCCAAGAAAACAAGATATAAGAAGTGTTGATGATGTGGAGAAAAAAAAATAAGACAAACCCTTGCGCACCATTTGTGAGAATGTACATTGGTACATTGATTCTCTCAGTTCCCTATTTCAAACCACAGAGATAGTGTCCAGAACAGAACCACAGAGGGGAAGACCTGACTTTCTATATCTCCTATAGTTTATTTTTCCATTGCTGAAATTGTGCTCACCTCATAAAAATAGTCTTAAATAAAAATTGCCTTCAAATTCTCAGGGACAGGACACCTGGGTGGCTCAGTGGGTTAAAGCCTCTGCCTTCGGCTCAGGTCATGATCCCAGGGTCCTGGGATCAAGCCCTGCATTGGGCTTTCTGCTCAGCAGGGAGCCTGCTTCCTTCTCTCTCTCTCTGCCTGCTCTCTGCCTACCTTGTGATCTCTCTCTGTCAAAAATAAATAAATAAAATCCTTAAAAAAATATTCTCAGGGACAAGTTGTCTGCCTAGAGAGAAAGTGGGAATGTGGGAATGTGGGAATGTGGGAGAAGCAGAGAACGTACCGTAAACAAGAGCAATGTAAGAGTTAGGTGCATGGTCTTCTATGACTTACTAGAAGACCTCTGTACAAGAGGAGAGCTATAAAAGTGGAAAGAGATCCTAAACCCTGGACTAACTGAATGTGGTAAAATTTATTATTGCTTCAAACATTGGGCTTACCCAGGGCAGAGCTTCATGACAACTTATCATCACAAATGATAAGAAGACAGCCTGATTAAATCACTAGGAGTTTCAAGACAGGACATCATGTAGCATTCTCTAGATTATATTTGGCCCTATAGTCTCTAATGCTTGGGTTTACATTTGACATGAAAGTTTTTGGCCTGAAAATGACCTCTTTGGGGTTTTAGCTAAAGCTAACTTTCCTGGATCTTCACATTTTGTTGATCTCATCCAGGCTATGTGACATAGTTGAAACTAACCTAAAATACAGATCCACCCGTTATTCCTCAGAGTGGGAGAAGTTTAAACACACACACATACACACACACACAAGAATTTGAGCCACATTAAACATACATACACACACACAAGCTTTTGATCCACATAAAACACACAGACACACACACACACACACACACAAGGATTGGGGTCATGTGTCCAAAAATAGAAGTCACGTTGATATTAAGCAATGCAAATGACCATGAAGCAGACAAATTTGCTATTGCAAGATGCAAGAAGACCCGGCAGTAGAAGGTACTAATTTCTTACACAATTGAACATATTTACAATTTTAAAAGTGAAATAAGAAACCATCGGTTAGAACAAGGAGATTCATAAAAAGAATACAAAGAATAAAGTATTTAGGATATGCTGTGTGACTCTTGGATATTCTTTGGAGGACCAGACAATGGGTCTGGGAGCTAATGGGAGCTTGCCAGCAGAATTAGAACTTCTGTTAAAGCTGCCAGAAAGTGATCCCTTCTCATTGCCCTCATCCAATGAAGCAGTCTGTAGTTATTTACTAATTAGTGACTCAAGGACTGGCACCATGACCCTGGGCCACCACTTTACTCTCCAATGCCATAGTCAGCCAAGAGCTCTCTTAGACACCAAACTGGCTGGCCACTTGTGGACTTACTTTACACCTCAGTTAATAGATTTTGTATCCCTCACAATGCCTATTGCAGTGATGCAGTCCATATTCTCAATAAGTGATGGCTGAGCAAAACATATGGTTGCTGAGCTTGCAAGGTTATCATGCTATGACTGTTTCTGATAAACAGTTCTGAATTAGCCTGAAATCAATCTCTCTCTCTCTCTCTCTCTCTTTTTCTTCTCTCTCTCTCTCTCTTTTTCTTCTCTCTCTCTCTCTATCTCTCTCTCTCTCACACACACACACACACACACACACACACGCACAGACACTCTCTTTCTTGGCCTCTGTTTACTTTCATCTGTTAGCATCTGGTTAGATATGTAATAATTGCTTCTAAATTAGGCTACATGTGGATAGGGTTAGAGAAGTGTAGTGTATCCAACAGAATAAACTATAATCTGGGGACACTGAACACAAAGAAGTGTGTGATGTCAGTGCAGTTGTGATATTTTAATGATGAGGGAACTTACGGCCTAAACATTCACTTCAAATCCATCTGTCCTAAGCACTTTATCATTAACAGTGGAAAAATCTACATTAGATTAATGGGGAATTGAGGGGCTTTATCACAGCAGATCTCAGGGTAATCCTGATGCTTTTCTCATAAATCAGGGAACTCTAGTGGGCATACCTGTTGAAGGTCTAGATTCAAATAACTAGAGTATTTGTTTTCACATGCAAACGGTAAGACAAGGTAGTGTGGCCAGTGAGTATACAATGGGTATAAATGCAAACTAACGATACAATAGGTAAAATTACATCTATTTTGATTTCCAGTAGTGAAAAGGTAACTGAAGTTTTCTAGGAGAGACAAATAAGAATTAAATCAGATTGGATTTATTTAGGAATACAATAAAATTAAGTGTCATTCACAATGATAGAAAGGAGTTAAGGATGACTTATAAGTAATTTAATTAACAAAGTAGAGTATACAGTGTCCGTGAGGTAATTCTTTTTAACTTCTTTGATTTCTGGAGAAAACTGCTAACAGTTGAATTGTCTAGAGAAGCTTTTCTATTATATACAAATTTAAACTGGTTTTCCCCAAACAGAGGATGAATCCTTCCTAATAATAGTGGAGTCTAAGTCTACTGACTAAGATTTGTACAGATCTAGAAGAAATTGCAGAAAACACTGTATAGGGCAGCACAGAAGAAAGACTTGTGAGTTTATATTTCTCTGAGGGACTCAATATCCTTCTTTTGGCAAATAAGTAATCCCTCAATCTGAAGATGGCTTTTAAACGTTTTTAAATTCAATATTGTCTAAAATAGATGTGTGTGTCAATAGCAATGTGAATTCAGCTCAGCAAACACCATTAAAGTCTGTACAAAGTATTTTTTAAAACACTCCAATGCCAATTTATTATTAAGGGGTTCTACGTAATTCTATGGTTTGCCTTTTTTGGTGTTAATTATACAAATTTGAAAATTATGAAGTTGTAAGGACCTAATACTATTAATAGTCATTCAGAAATAAAACTTTTCCTTCCTCCCAACAACCATCCAGTGGGAATTAAAAACCCTAAAAAGAGACCAATTCAACATGGCCTCTACCCTGGTAGGAAAAAAGAAAGAGAGAGAGAAAAGATGAGAAGAAAATAGAAATTGACTAAATGGTGGTAGCCGGTGTCTCCTAGAGTGGGGCCCCGACTGTGGCTGGGGTCATGAAATGTCACCCAGGATACCTTGCAGCCACATCTTCCTCACTCCGGCATGTCCATGTCCCAATCTAGGTGTCATGGAGATCCTTCATTAGCCTTTTCCTCCACTGCTCTGCTGTGTGCATCTGGTTTTCTAAGTCTCACGTTGTCATAGCTGTCTGCACACTCCACTTTCCATGACAGGTTTCGATCAAAGTCTGCAGCTGAGCCTACTGGTATTCCAATAGCTTCTTCCTGGGTCCAGACTCCATGTAATACGTATATGGACACGGGTCCTGCAGGGTGTATCAGCACTTGGCCAAGAGCGTGACAGCATTCTGTAGGTGCTGCCAGTCATTCCAGGTCCCCAGATTGTTCATGCCCCTCTTCTGAATCTTCTCATGAATCCACTGGTCAATCTGCACCTTCAGCTGCAAGCTCTTATGGTCTTCCACCTCTCAAAGTAGAACAAGTACTTCTTGAAGACCTCCCTGGCCTGGACTTGCTGGGTCTGGTCGACAGTGTCAGAGTTCTACTTGTTTCAGCTGCAGTTATAGTACTTGCTGCTGTGGGTCTTCTAATGTCCTAGACATACCCAGTGGAAGTCATGGTTACAGTTGGAGCATCACATGTGATTGCAGCCTTTGCTCTTCTCAATGCAGAAGTTGCACTTGGGATAGTCTTTAGCGTGAGCACCTAGGTAGTTGGCTGTTTCAGAGTCATCAGCACATTTCCCGAGCCATTTCCAGATTGTGGCATGGTCTGTGGCACATGACACATTTGACAACTTGAAACGGAAGACCTCATTGCACTGATTGGACTGTACTTAGCAAGCTCTGGACTTCTATACATGAATCACCAGGGGGCAATCTGCACCAGAGCACAGCTGGAGCTAGGAATGAAAGGGTAGCCCCTGTATTTGTGTCTCAGTTCTTCATCAGGTAACAATGGGAACACGAAGTTCTCTAGTGTTTGGAGTGGACAGTCCTGAGTTATGCAAGAGATTCCCCCACCCATCCAAGTACTGAATGGTGCTGCTCCCAGAAGCTGCAACAAAACTGGTGCTGATAAGCCAGAGAAAGTAGTTATCCTTCTGCGCAAACTGCATACCCATTGTGCAGTGGGTGAAGGGGGTGGGCTGCAGGGACATGCTTTGAGGGATCGGGCTGAACTTGAGCCTCAATGAGCAGCTGAGAAGAATCAGATTTGGATCTGTCCAGTATTTCTCCAACTTGCCAGTGGAAATTAATTAATATAAGTCTAGCAACTACATGAGATACCTGTGCCATATGATGTGCTAATGGCGGTGAGCATCACTGGCCTTTAGGACAGAGGCTAGGCTGGTTATATCCTCCTCGAGGGTGCTCAAACTCTTTATAGGTCTGGCAGTGAACTGATACTCATCAGGATCTTCGGCCCCCTGCTGTTCCACATTGCAGGCTACTCCCAGTTAATATTTTCTGTGTCCCCTGGGATCCTCATCCTCTTCCTCCTCACTGTATGGGTCATAGTCCTCTTTGCCCCTGGCTGTTAACGTCCACAGACATCTTAGCACCCAGCCAAGCTGCAGGTCAGGAAAGCAGGGTTTTTCCCCCTCCCTTAAATGTTACACTTTCTCAAATGCATTAGTGTTGTTTTTTTGTTTGTTTCCTGTAATTCTTGAAGATCTTTCAGGAAGATATCACCCCAAATATTCTATGTCATATAATTTCCATTGGGAGCCATGGCCCATGGCTGCTGAGTCTGAACGGGCTAGAGCAGGTCTGACTGGGTGAGGGGGATCTGACATAGGCTCACTAGGGGGCGGACTCCCAGGCTCCTTCTTCCCACAGAACAGTCTCCACAGCTCAGAAGTGCTCTGTACAAAGTATGTTTTATGTGGTATGATAGTATAGACACCTATAAATGTATGTCTTTTTAAGACCACCTTTCTTTTGGCTTTTGTTATGGACTCATAACAAGAAAATATCTATTTAGTCAATATGTGCATATGCTCACTCTTTAATTGGTTTAATTTTGTGCATGTTTATGAGGATAAATTTGAATTGAAAAAAGTGTCTATTTCTTTACTGATTCATTGGTAAATTGAGATCCATAGTGTTTTCTAAATTAATTTCAAAGTTAAAAGCTAAATATATGGCTCCAGATGTTACTAAATGTTCAAAAACATGAAATGAAAGAGAAAAACAAGTTCAGGTTTGAAAAATTAGGGTTTGTTGGGGATTTTTTTTTTTAAGAAAAGTACTATTTTTGGAATTAGCGGGAAGATAATTAAAACTGACATGTCACAATAAGTCACCAGGATGAAAGGTACAGCATAGGGAATATAATCACTAGTATTGTAATAGTGACAGATGGCAGATACCCCTGTGATAAGCATGGAATAATGTATATATAGAGTTGTCGAATTTACTATGTTAAGATTGTGTTGCAGCTTTACTTCAAAAAAAAAAAAAAAAAAACCTGGCATATCACCCTTAGTTTTAGACAGAATAAGTGAAATAATGTTATATAGATTGATAAGGATAAGAAAATATGAAGTTCAAAGCATTTAGTTTTTTAGAAGTTACTCATACAAAAGATTTTGACACAGAAAGTATTAAGTGTATAATAAGAAACTATCTGAAAGTTACTTATAATTTGAAGTTTAACAAATGAGTTTAACCTGACCTACCTTATATAATTGAATTTTGTGCTTCAGATCTAATTAGTGTGAGCTTCTTACAGATATACTTTCAGTAAATAAAAATTGATTGAATTTAAATTTTTATAAGGGAAAATTGAATGTAAATAAGGTTGAAGAAATTCTAATTGAAAATATTCATTGTTCTTGAATTCATTTGTTTGATGTCAATTACAAGAACAGAAATTATCATGAATTGGGCTATTATTTGATCTTATTTCATTCCAATTAATGAGAAATGGATACACACCTTTTTAAAGGTAATGAGCCTGTAATAATGCACTTCTCTCCTGTGGCACTGAGTACCGTCATTGTGGATTATAAATTTGGAAGAGGAATACATAAAGCATCAGCCCATGAGAAAAAGGCAAGGACATTTGTTCCCTGAAAATAATTATGTGCATGGGAAAATGTTTAAATTGGGGCAATTTATGTGTTTGGCTACTTTGTTTAGATCCAAAACTAAATGGAGCTTCTTACTGATTCCCTAGAAGTAATTTTAACCAGAGGAAGAATGAGAGTAAATTTAATAGCAAAGGAACTAAAACTTTCTGTGCAAGATAGATAGAGTTTGATGTTAACTCAGATACTATCTAGATAGTTACCAGAGAGCTTGGATAGATTATTTGAATTGCACAGTTCTTGAGTTCAATAAATTTTGACAATTGTATATGCCTGAATAACCATGATGCACACACTCTAAAAAATTGCCTTTTGACCCTTTCCAATCACTTTTCCACTAGGGCCAAAACCTTCTGACTTCTATCATGTGTTATTAGTCCTGTCCTCAAATTTCATGTAAATTAATCATATAGTATGTATTCCTTTCTGTTTATTTATATGGATTCTTTCATTCAATGAAATGATATTGTGATTTACCCATATTGTTGAGTACATCAGTAATTTAGTCCTTTTTCTGAATATACCAAGTTTGTTTACCTGTATTGCTGTTCATGAACATTTGGGTTGTTGCCAGCTTTTGACTATTGTAAATAAAGCTGCTATGAATATTCACATACAAGCCTTTCTGTGAACATATCTTCTCATTTACCTTGGGGAAGTGCCTAAGAGTAGAACTGCTGGTCTATAGAGTAAAAATATTTTAGTCTTTGGAAGAAGATGTGAAATAGTGTCCAGACCTCTTTGTCTGCATTTCTGTTTACTGGCTACTTTGTTACTAGTATTTTTATGATTAAAAAATTAGTTTATAAGCCAAGTTTACCTTAATACAAAGATTCTACATGACTGGACATGGCTCAATGTATATTAAATAAAAAGAATTAGAAGTATATTATAGTAGAAGAATAATGGCATCTTAAAGATGTTCATGTCCTAATGCCTGGAACCTACAAATATGATATGTTACATGACAAAGGGAAATTCAGGTTGCAGTTGGAATTAAGGTTGCTAATCAGCTGGCTGAGATGGGAAAATTTTTCTGGATTATCCACCTCGGCTCAATGTAATCACAAGAGTCCTTACAAGTGGAAGACGGAGGCAGAAGAGGGAGAACCAGAAAGGTGGCATGAGAAAGATTTACCCCAACTTTGCTGGGTTTGAAGACGAAGTATTGTGGCTACAAGCCAAGGAAGAGAAGCGACCTCTAAACCTAGAGGGAGAGTTTTAGCAAGAAATGACTTATTTCCTGAAGCTGTCCGAGAGCTTCCAGTCGAAACATTGCCTTACCCACACTCTGATTTGTTGAGATCAACAGAATTGCAGTGTGATAAATTTGTGTTTTTTTAAGCCCCTAAGTCATGGCAATTTGTAACATCTGCAATAAGACACTAATATACCAGTGATGAGGCCAAATGAATTAAAAACATGACTTTGAAGCTCCAAATTGACATTAAGAACCCCAAATTGTAGTTTTTTTTGTACTGTTCTTACGTGTTTGAATTAACCTACACATTTGCCATTTTCTTGTCCTTCCATATCTTATTTATGGTATAAATTTTACTTTACTTGAAGGATATTTTGTATGTCTGTTGGTAGAGAAAATTCAACAGTGGGCTTTGTTGAAAATTAGTTTGGTAAATTTAGAATTCTAACTTGACAGTTATTTTCTCTCAGCATATTGAAGATATCATTTTTTTTTCCCCTGGCTTCCAATGTTGCTATCAGTTTGATAGTTTTCCTCTAGAGATAACTGATATTTTCACATTGGCTGCTTATAGGAGTTTCCCATCTGTGTTTCATGTTCAATTTCTCTATTACATATCTAAGTGAGGATTTGTTTGCTTGTGTTAGTTTATCATACGTGGGATTGTGGGGGGCTTTTTGAATGTATGTATTGGAAATATCTCAACTGTCATCTCTTTTAATATTGCCTTCCTTCCTTATGTCCGTCTATCTTCCTTCCTTCCTTCCCTCCCTCTCTCCTTTTTTATTTTCTTTTCTATTCTTTTCTTTATTCTTTTTCTCTTTTCTTCTTTCTTTCTTTCAGGCTGGGATTCTAATTACACATGTATTGAAACTTCTCAGTCAACCCTATGTATATCTTAACTTCACTTATATATTCTTCTTCTTTTTCTGTCTTATCCTGGTTCTGAAGATTTTCCCCACAACTCAACCTTGAACAAACTTTTATTGCCTCTCAGTGCTACAGGAAAATCAGTTATGCTAGGGCTTCATTTTTTGAGCCTCAAAAAATACTTTTCTCTCAAGGCTCTCATTTCAGTTTTGGGTCTCAAGGGTCTCATTTGGAAGTCATAAAATGAACATTGGCCTCTTCTTTTGACATTCATGCTTATAGTCAAAATCGTTCCTGAGACAACACATACTAACAAAATAGGGCAAATGTTATAAGCAAAAGTGCAAGCATGGAGGGAAAGGATAAAATTTCAGGATTTTATATTGGTATTTCTTTTTTATCCAGTTCCTTTATTTATCAGATATATGTGTATTGAGTATTTATGTCCCAAGCTCTGTCCAGGTACTAGAGATAAAGCTCAACTAGATTTCTTGTTTAATGGAGCTTGCAATCTTTGGGCAAGATAAGAGACTAGATTATAAAACAATATCTATTGATATTTTTCTCCTATTACAAATGAGAACTCAGGTTAGTGAATATGCTGATTGCTTCCCGGCCTCTTGTTTAATGGGGCGTGTGTTTTTGCCCTTCTGACTTTGTCTTTGCAATATATTATTTTGTAAAGAATGGGCTCTACAGTTGACATTCTGAGTGTAAATGTCAACTCTGACAATTAACAACTATGGACTGTGGGCAGGTTATATTATACCTCCAAGTGTCTGATTCCTTATTTATATAATAAGGAGATAATGATATATTCCTCACAGGGTGATTAGGAGAATAAAATTAGTTAATATTGAAAAGTATTCAATAATATAAGCATGTGTAGCCTTTGTCTAAGTAAATAAAGTCCTATCTCACCTATAGTCCAAAGTCACTTCCTGATGTTGTTTCTTATTGGAGAAATTCCTCTCTGTCTAAAAACATGTAAGTCTCTTTTAAGAAGCTGTTGGCCTTGCTCTGAATGACAAGGTATAGCCATTTGCTTTTATAGCCAGTGCAGCAGAGATGGCCTACTAATCCCTACAAATTATGCAGCTTTTCAAAATTTCTTTCGCTTACTTTCAGCAACATTCCTTTGGAAGGAAAGTTACATATCAGCTACCAATATTCTTTTTTTTTTTTTTTTAAGATTTTATTTATTTGAGAGAGAGAGAGGGTGTGCACAAGTAAGGAGGAAGGGCAGGGGGAGAGAGGAAGCCGACTCTCCTGGGGCTCAATCCCAAGGCTGGGAAGTCATGACCTTGACTGAAGGTGAAGCTTAACAGACTGAGCCACCCAGGCACCCCTCAGCTACCCATATTCTGTCCCCTAATACATAATATGTATTATATAATATGTGGCAAAAAATTGGATTTAATCGTATAGTGATACAATTTTAACACTGGTAGTGTCCCTTTCTCTAGCTACTTCTCTTTCCACTTCCTTAAACATCATTTTTGCTTCTTTGTACTATTTTTGATTAGTTTGAAGTTTGGAGAAAAAAATATTATTTGCTCAACAGATATCCCTTTTGTTTGGGAATGTTATGATTGGCATCAATAAGCCAATTCTGAAACTAAGGGTGTCATTAACCAAATATGAGAGAAATGGAGAAACAATAAATAACCACTGAAGCCCATGGCTGACTCAAGATTTATGCTGAGACTTGTGAAGCTGGAATTTCAAAGAAATAGGCGTAAAATATAGAGTATCATGTCTGCTACTGATGTACATAGTTTTAGTCATGAATTACTAATTATTATGATTTTCTTGGAGAAAAGACTACAAGTCTTTAACGTATCACACTTTGATTGCTTTAGGCCAGTTACGTCACAGTATGGGTATTCCATTAGAATTAAAATATTGACAAACTTTCATGAAGAATAGAAGACAGACAAAAATAAATAAAAGACCAGATCCGAAGGGGCATTTTCCATCCTTATTTTAAGCATGCTTTATATAACCAAAGTAAAAAATAAATACATATATTTTCAGAAGTTGGCTAAGGGTAGTAATGGTTAAGTATTTAAATTGTTTTTGATAGAGGGGAACAGAGAAGGGGCTGGTGAGGGAATTAAATGGAGCTTTAAGGTAATATAAGGAAAGAAGAACATAAATGTTACATCTGCAGCCCAGAAAACTGGGTTGTTGATAAATAATGTAAAAACTTATAAATTAGAGGGGCGCCTGGGTGGCTCAGTGGGTTAAGCCTCTGCCTTCAGCTCAGATCATGATCTCAGGGTCCTGGGATCGAGCCCCACATTGGCCTCTCTGCTCGGTAGGGAGCCTGCTTCTCTCCCTCTCTCTCTGCCTGCCTCTCTGCCTACTTGTGATGTCTGTCTGTCTGTCTGTCTCTCTCTCTCTGTCAAATAAATAAAATCTTTTAAAAAATAAAATAAAATAAAATAAAATAATTTAAAAAAACTTATAAATTAGAAAAATTGCCATAGACAATTGCAAACAATTGGAATAAACAATGATTTCCAATGGTCTAGGTAGTTTTGTCCAATTTTGACTGGCCTACACATTGAATTCAACTGGCATTGAAGCTGTCTTTCATGAGAGGGTCTAGGATTCAACCCTTAAGTGTGTTTTCATATTATTTTCCATTTATTTATTTGGTTATTTATTCATCAAATTGTTACTTATATTTACTTTTTTGGCTAGCATAAGTTCTTTATGCAGGCTAATTGATCAAAGGAAAAGTACATATATATTTTTATCTAGGCTGCAGGATATATTTCAACTTCAAATTGAAATATGCATGCTTATAGGTGCTCAAATACTAATGTACTAGTGGCTGCTGTCTTCTGCCATAGTAAATCTGTCCAAACCTTTTCTTTCTTATGCTTATTCCTGGGGCCCATCATGACTGTGACACTCAACTGAATTCCTTCACTCCCATCTTCTGATGCCTTTTTTTTTTTAATTTTTTTTAATATTTTATTTATTTGACAGAGAGAAATCACAACTAGGCAGAGAGGCAGGCAGAGAGAGAGGAGGAAGCAGGCTCTCCATGGAGCAGAGAGCCCGATGTGGGGCTCGATCCCAGAACCCTGGGATCATGACCTGAGCCGAAGGCAGAGGCTTTAACCCACTGAGCCACCCAGGCGTCCCCCATCTTCTGATGCTTTTTGACAGGGCTGAGACTTAGTTTCCCTGGAGGCAGAGACTAAGACAGAATTTGCATGTAGTGAGTTGTTGAGTTGTTGGGGGACAGTCTGAAAAGCAACGCTTCTGTGGCAGTATTAGAAGCAGGAATTGGCAAGAGAAGTTGAACTACAAAGTAGATATGACCAAGGCCTCAGCAATTCTTATGAGAGGTCTAAAGTGGGGGTATCCCTTCCCAGCTTATGTCTCAGCTAAAGTCAAGTCAGCCAGGCATTAGGTACCCTGTATGGCGCTTTGCAGAGAAAGCCTGACATTGGGTGAGGTGATTGTCTTCAACCAAAGACAGTGCAATGTCTCAACAGAGATGTGGGCCACCACCAGTGCCAGCAACTGGGTAATGAAAGCTTCAGCTGGAGGCAAAATCAGGTGCCCTCCACAGTTTATTGCCATATCCCCAAGTCTTCAGCTTCTTACCCTCCAATCTCTTCTGCTTTAAAAGCTTCTTCCTCCTTTCTCATTTCCTTCCCTGTGACCCAGCCTATTACTTCCAGTCTCCTCTGTGAAGTCTCCACGTTTCACTGAGGCTCTCCTACATGGTCCATTGCCTTTTAAAATATTTAAGCCCAGAATGTTACAAGAAGTCATTGACACTTTTCTGTCAGATTTAGGGGTTTCAATAACGTAAGGGTATGTCATAAATCTGTGGGAGGATTAGTATTAGAATTTATAGTTCCTGCTTTTTCATTTATAGGTTAGTTTAAAGTAGACTCTTTTTCTTTTTAGTAGTCTCTCCTGTTTCCAAGTCTGTAAATTGGAAAGAAAACATACAATATACATTCACTTTGCAATCAGATCCTTTGTGATTCACAGATAAGGGAGGCAAGCATTGGTTACGCAACACAGAAAAATATTTTCTGTGTGTTCAAATGGTTTTTTTTTTTCCCTCTTACCTTCATTAATTTTAGAGTATAAATAATGACCTACAAACTTTCTGTCATTGAGGTCAGATAATCAAATACTTAGCTGGGAAAAAACGACCATGTATTAATTAGTAAGCATTCCCATAGACATTAAGTCACTTTATCTTATTTTATTTTTATAAATATTTGTGATATAAAGACTATTAAGTCTGATTTTCTAGGTAAGAAAATTAATACCCAGTGGAATAAAATAGAGCTCCCAAAGCACATGTGATTCAAATATGAGTTCTTGTCATTTGAGGACTTTTTCTTCTATGGTATAAAGCCCGACTTTCTCTTTTCTTCTCACTTTTGATAGACTTTTTTGGGGTAGTTTTCGTTCACAGGAGGATTGAGCAGAAGGTACAGAGAGTTCCTGCCTGTACACCCTGTGCCCACGTGCATGCGTAACCCCCATCATTATTAACAGCCTCATAAGAGAGGTACATTTGTTGTAACTGATGGACCTGTGTAGACACATCGAAATCACCCAAGTCCAAAGTTTACTTTAAGGTTCACTCTTAGTGTTTTATAATCTGTTTCTTTGGACAAATTTATCATTACATTTACCATTGTCATATCATATAAAGTGGTTTCACTGTGCTGAAAGCCTCTTTGCTTTTTCTTTTTCCTTTTTCTCCCTCCTAACCCCTGCCAACCGCCAGTCTTTTGCTGTCTCCATAGTTTTGCCTTTCCAGAATGTCATATAGTTAGAGTAATACTGTATGTAGTCTTTATGGATGGGCTTCTTTCACTTAGTAACATGCATGTAAGTTTCCTGCATGTCTTTCCCTGGCTTGATAGCTTGTTTCTTTTAGTGCTAAATAATATTCCTTTGTCTAGGTAAACCACAGTTTATTTATCCATTCATCTCCTATAGGACATCCTGGCTGCTTCAAAGTTTTGGCAATTAGGAATAAAGCTGCTATAAACGTCCATGTGCAGGCTTTTGTGGACATGTATTTTCAGCACTTTGGGGTAAATACCAAGAAGCAGGATTGCTCGACTCTATGGTAAGAGTATGTTTAGTTTTGTGAGAAGCTGCCAAACTGTCTCCCAAAGTGTGGCTGTACCATTTCATTCCCATCAGCAATGAATGGGAGTTCCTGGCATTTTATATCCTCATCAGCATTAGTTTCTCCAGGGCTCTGCATTTTGGCTATTGTGGACGGTTGGATTTTATGTTCTATTTAAACTAGCTGTGAAGATGTACAACCAGATATCCAATTAAGAAACTGATTCTTCAGATGATCCTATTTGCTTAAATTTTTAACCTTATAGGTTGATGGCAAAAAAGTATGAGCCCACTATCTATACCTTGAAAAACTTTGAAAGTATTTGAGAAGATTCAGTAAGTGAATAATGCATATTTTTTTAATTTATTTATTTTTTCAGCATAACAGTATTCATTGTTTTTGCACAACACCCAGTGCTCCATGCAAAACGTGCCCTCCCTATTACCCACCACCTGTTCCCCCAGCCTCCCACCCTTGACCCTTCAAAACCCTCAGGTTGTTTTTCAGAGTCAATAGTCTCTTATGGGTAGCCTCCCTTCCAATTTTTTTCTTTTTTTATAAACATGTAATGTATTTTTATCCCCAGGGGTACAGGTCTGTGAATTGCCAGGTTTACACACTTCACAGCACTCACCATAGCACATACCCTCCCCAATGTCCATAACCCCCTCCCCCTCTCCCAACCCCACCTCCCCCCAACAACCCCCAGTTTGTTTTGTGAGATTAAGAGTCATTTATGGTTTGTGTCCCTCCCAATCCCATCTTGTTTCATTTATTCTTCTCCTATCCCCCTAACCCCCCATGTTGCTTCTCCATGTCCTCATATCAGGGAGATCATATGATAGTTGTCTTTCTCCGATTGACTTATTTCACTAAGCATGATACCCTCTAGTTCCATCCACGTCATCACAAATGGCAAGATTTCATTTCTTTGGATGGCTGCATAGTATTCCATTGTGTATATATACCACATCTTCTTTATCCATTCATCCATTGATGGACATCTAGGTTCTTTCCATAGTTTGGCAATTGTAGACATTGCTGCTGTAAACATTCGGGTACACGTGCCCCTTCGGATCACTATGTTTGTATCTTTAGGGTAAATACCCAGTAGTGCAATTGCTGGGTCACAGGGTAGTTCTATTTTCAACATGTTGAGGAACCTCCATGCTGTTTTCCAGAGTGGTTGCACCAGCTTGCATTCCCACCAACAGTGGAGGAGGGTTCCCCTTTCTCCACATCCTCGCCGGCATCTGTCATTTCCTGACTTGTTAATTTAGCCATTCTGACTGGTGTGAGGTGATATCTTATTGTAGTTTTGATTTGTATTTCCCTGATGCCGAGTGACGTGGAGCACTTTTTCATGTGTCTGTTGGCCATCTGGATGTCTTCTTTGCAGAAATGTCTGTTCATGTCCTCTGCCCATTTCTTGATTGGATTGTTTGTTCTTCGGGTGTTGAGTTTGCTAAGTTCCTTATAGATTTTGGATACTAGCCCTTTATCTGATATGTCGTTTGCAAATATCTTCTCCCATTCTGTCAGTTGTCTTTTGGTTTTGTTAACTGTTTCCTTTGCTGTGCAAAAGCTTTTGATCTTGATGAAATCCCAATAGTTCATTTTTGCCCTTGCTTCCCTTGCCTTTGCCGTTGTTCCTAGGAAGATGTTGCTGCGGCTGAGGTCGAAGAGGTTGCTGCCTGCGTTCTCCTCAAGGATTTTGATGGATTCCTTTCTCACATTGAGGTCCTTCATCCATTTGGAGTCTATTTTCGTGTGTGGTGTAAGGAAGTGGTCCAATTTCATTTTTCTGTATGTGGCTGTCCAATTTTCCCAGCACCATTTATTGAAGAGGCTGTCTTTTTTCCATTGGACATTCTTTCCTGCTTTGTCGAAGATTAGTTGACCATACGCAGAAAATTATAAAGTACTCATGAAAGAAATTGAGGAAGACACAAAGAAATGGAAAAATGTTCCATGCTCCTGGATTGGAAGAATAAATATTGTGAAAATGTCCATGCTACCTAAAGCAATCTACACATTTAATGCAATCCCTATCAAAATACCATCCATTTTTTTCAAAGAACTGGAACAAATAATCCTAAAATTTATATGGAACCAGAAAAGACCTCGAATAGCCCAAGGAATATTGAAAAAGAAAGCCAAAGTTGGTGGCATCACAATTCCGGACTTCAAGTTCTATTACAAAGCTGTCATCATCAAGACAGCATGGTACTGGCACAAAAACAGACACATAGATCAGTGGAACAGAAGAGAGAGCCCAGAAATCGACCCTCAACTCTATGGTCAACTAATCTTCGAATAATGCATATTTTTATCTCTTAAATTATACCTCTTTCTGTCACTTTGGGTTTCCAGAGAAGAATTGATCAAGAAAGATTAGATGCACAAGAGAGTTATTGGAAGAAACACCTGTAAAGGATATATAAAGAAGGGGTATGGGGAGGCTGGGATAGACTTCAGTGTATAATCGGGTCTGACATCTATGAAAGGAGAGTGAAAAGGAAAAAATTGAGAAAAAGAGACGCTTTAGACTGCAATGCTTTCCTTTTTTTTTTTCCTTATTTTTAAAGATTTTATTTATTTGACAGAGAGAGCACACGCATGAGCACACAAGCAAGGGGAGTAGCAGGCAAAGGGAGAGGGAGAAGCAGGGAGCCCAATGCGGGTCTCCTTCCCAGGACCCTCGGATGATGCCTGAGCCAAGGCAGACACTTAACTACCTGAGCCACCCAGACCCCAAAGACTACTATGCTTTCCTGAGAAAGACTCAACTAGACTGATAGGGAAACATGTTTTGTGTGTTGTATTAAAAGAGTCCTGAACTGGGCAGAAATGTCCCAACTCTGCTGTGTCTGCTCAGTCTCCGTCAGGGAATAGCCCAGCCTAAGCATGGCCTCAGAGCAATTGCTACACTAATCCCAGAGGTGCAGGAGGGAGAGGCTGCCTGCCAAGAGTCTCAGTAGCAGGTACTTGAAGAGACATCTGGGTGTACCTCTAGGCCTGCCAGGCTCTTCATTCCTCTTACCTTTCTATTGGATTTCTTACTTTTCCATTATTAAAATTTTAATTTCCCACTCCTGTGTGGTTGTCTACATTCATATATAACAAACTCTGAATAAACACAAAAGTTAAAAAAAAAGTTTTAAAAGAGGAGACGTACTATAATTCTTTCTTCCTTTTTTTTTAAGATTTTATTTATTTATTTGACAGAGAGAGATCACAAGTAGGCAGAGAGGCAGGCAGAGAGAGAGGGGGAAGCAGGCTCCCCGCTGAGTAGAGACCCCCCCCATGCGGAGCTCGATCCCAGGAAGGACCCTGGGATCATGACCTGAGCCGAAGGCAGAGGCTTTAACCCACTGAGCCAACCAGGCGCCCCTCTTTCTTCCTTTAGACAAAAATACTCAAAGCTCTATTCCCACCTTCTGTACATGTTCCTTCCTTTTGTCTGTTTCCTTCACAACTGATCATATTCTGATCCTTTGTGTTTATTAAGTCTGAATGAGGCTAAAACACCATTTCAGTAGAGCTGTAATGATTTTTATCTTTGCTTTAATTTTATTGTGGTTTTTTGTTTGTTTGTTTGTTTGTTTGTTTCAGACCACATCCTTTGTCTTTATTATGAGCACTTTAATTTTTCAATTTGCTATTAATTCTCATAAGATTATATGGGGGGAAAAGCAGTAAAATATTCAAATCATTGCAAAAACCTACCCTACCAAAAACAGTAGTGTTAATATCCTAGTTTAACTGCTGGCTGGCAGGAAACATCACGGTAAGATTCTTAAAATGTTCATTCAATGTTTGATGAACAAAAAGTCTACATTTAGAACACAAAATGGCATTTAGGGGTATTTTGAACATCACTTACAACTCTTTGTCTTAAATCTGGCTTCCTTAAAAATAAAGCTTAAGACATGAATCTTATATAAATGATTTATTTAGAGAATGCTCTTAGGAGAAGGCTCAAATAAAGTCGGGAAATTAGGACAGGGTAGGAGAGAAGCTAAGTAAAGATACGATTTCAGGTGACACCTAGCTTCAGCCTGATCGCGTAAATGATGCACTGTAGAGTGCGCCTACCTTGTGGTGACTAGCTGGTAGAGGTTTTATTAGCACCATCTCCCACCTGCTCACATACTCATACCCCTCAGTCACTGAGGCTGTCTCCGGGTGAAGCCTATCCAATAATCATCCAATAATCATCCTGGGACTATTTTCTGCAAAGAAATGAAGGTTTGATTGGTTAGCAGGAAAACACATATTAGCAGTAAAATGGATGGGGTGAGATGGAACAGCACTCCTCTTAAGAGAGCCCCTGCCAGAAAGCTTTCCAATATTAATGTTGCCAGTTGTTAGATGGTGGAAACAGGGAAATTGTGCCAGGCCAAAATTTGCGTGTTACCTCTATCTCCCCATTTACTAACTGCTAGGCACCTAATTCCTTGCATCGTCAGCATGAAAGACTTTCAGTTATCTCTTTTGGCCAGATACCCAGTTATTGTGTATTTTAAGTCATTCACTTTATATTACACACACACACACACACACACACTCACACATACACACATATTAGGGGCAACAGAAAGTATAACATACACACTCATTTCATTCATGAAATTGTTTGATCAGCTGAAGTTAGTATACTAGGTTCTAAGTTACAAAGCAAGGAAAAGAATCTTAAGACATTAAGTTGAGAGTAAATGTGCTTTTCATATCACTATTATGTTTCTTGGAAGAATCATGTACATTTAGAGCATTCACATGTACACTTGCCTCAAATGCCAAAGTGAGACATCTTCTAGTGAGGCAGTTACTCAGCATGGAGATCAGGACCAGAGAAAGAAAATGGATGGGGCTCCTGGGTGCTCAGTCATTTCGACTCTGGTCATGATCCAGGGTCCTGGGTTGAACCCTGTATCGGGCTCCCTGCTCTGCTGGGAAGCCTGCTTCTCCCTTTCCCACTCCCTCTGCTGATGTTCCCTCTCTTGCTGTGTCTCTCTCTGTCAAATAAATAAATAAAATCTTAAAAAAAAAAAAAAGGAAAAGGAAATGGATAGAAAACTTAGAAGGTTGTTGTTCTCTGGATTTTCTCTTTCACATGAGGAGAACAAAAGTGGGTAGAATCAATGGCTTTGGTCACAAGTTGAAAGTGAATGCTTTGGATATGAGGGAGGGTATGTGCTATGGTGAGTGTTGTGAATTATGTAAGACTGATGACCCACAGACCTGTACCCCTGAGGGAGAAATACATTATATGTTAATTAAAAAATAAATAAATAAAAATTAAAATAAAAAAAGAAAGTGAATGTTTTAGATAATGTGTCACTGAATCAAGAGTCGTTATATTCTGATTCCTTCCTTTTAACATTTGAAATTTAAAAGGGTTATCAGGAAATCTTATTAAATGATTTTTAGCCAGAAAACTTCAATTTCAGTTCTCCCAAATAGTATATTCAGGCGCTGCTCTCTTCATGAGCTATTTATGTGGGAAAAGGAGACTAGTTTTAGGACCTAGTCGGTGTTAAAGTAAGCTGATCTACCCCCTGAGGAAATTCCTATAGGGCTATCTTGCTCTGGGCTGCCTAAGTGTCTCATTTGTACCTAAAAACAAGAGGTGTCATTTTTTCCCTATTCAAGATGTCACAAACCCAATTTTCTTTTGCTAAGGATCACAGTTATTAGTCTCTGAAGGTGCTGGCACTTGAGGCCAAGTCTGAGGTGATTAAAATGCCTCAGCACTTTGAGGATTGGTGCCCTTCCATCACTTCTCATCTCCAGCTGCTTCCCTGTCTGACTCTCCTTCTGTCTCTAATTATGATCCATCATTATCCATTTTAAGGTCTGTGTAAGTCATGTGAATCAAGGAAAATTAAGAACCTTAGGAAAATGCATTTCTATAGCCATGCACCAGTGGTAAAGAGATGGAAACACTGATTCAATCCCATTTATGTCTTCAGTTTTATAAATACACTTATGTTGCCTTTCAAATTCCTTTTTTTCTCACTAACGTGCTCTGTTGCTCTCTTTCCTTCTCCCTTTTCTCCTTCTCCCTCTCTCTCTCCGTCTCTCTCACACAAACATACACATACACATACTCACAAGTGTGTGCACAGGCACACACACATATGCATACCATCCATTGGTCTAGATGAGCTATAATGGCCTCATGCCAGCTGAGGTTTGGTTTCAGTGTCATTACAACTGTAGTGCTGCAGAGGTAATTTCGCACCTGGTAATTAGCTGGATTTGTTAATATACAGCTTCCTGGCTAACCCCAACATGTACTGCCTTTGTTGCGCACAACTGAACCAGAGGATTACTTTATAGTTTCACTTCAGCAAGATAATGGTCTCATGTATCCCAGCACTTCTGAGAAGACTCAAATGAGAAACGTGTAGAAATGGGACCCCCGGAGTTAAAATCCCAGCAAAGTATCTGAGTTTTCAGTATTTCCTTCATTCTGAATTTGGTAGCGAATGAGATAAAGAATAGGGAAAAAAGAAAGAACTATGACTATGATAGGCTTTTGACCTTTTCATCCCCCTCTGGTGGATTTTCATGATTTAAAATCATGTCTTTGGCGTGTCTTAAGTGTCTGCCCACACTTAAGTGTCTACACCCACACGTAGGTAACTCAGCCATTAGCTTTATGGAAATGAGTATATGAATTCATCAGGCTCAGTTCTGCAATATGCAGTGAAAGGACGGTCGTGGCCTACATATGAGAGACTGAAGAGCCTGGTATGTTTAAGAAACAGTATCCCCCAAAGGAGATAATTGGAGAGATGCAGTCATATAAGGCTATAGGTAGGCAAGCCGTATGCCCAAAACGGGAAAGCTGCTCAATCAGGATGTGTCAGAGAATACAGTCCAGCGAAACCTGTGCTTCCGATGACCACCCACACGTGCTCCTACATTACCACCAGCACCACCCACATAGGAGGACGTTGAGACCAATTCTGGAGAGGAAGTACCTGTAGAAGCTGTTCTTCCTCTTTATGTGTGACTTTTGTCAGATATGGACTTGTATTCATATACTCTTGGAGCCACATCAGAGGACAGAAATAATCTTTATAGGAAGCATATAGAATCTCCTAGGTGAGATGCTCTTTTTAAATGGCTTAAAGAGAAATAGTCATAGTGTTAAACCAAGAGTTACAAGAACAGAAAGAAAACCTGGTTTGGGTAGGTTAGCAAATAGAAGTGACCAAGAACACTAAATGTTAGGAAAAAAGTATTAGGAAAAAATGTTAGTTATCAAGGCTTGTAAAAGACAGATGAACAAAGATTTTACCTGAACTCATCTGATTAAGACACTAAATGAATGAATATATAATTTTTTTAAAAAGTATTGCATCTATTCTGCATGGACTTTCTCCCTCATTTTTTACTGAAGAGAAAGAAAATTCCACTTTAAAATGGCTGCTGGCATGAGCCATACTTGGGTGGGTAGCTATGATAGGAATATTTAGCAGTATGGACTTCAGGGTGGAACCTTCAGATAAATCCTTCCCACTCCTACTTCCTAGGGGTTGCTAGGTTATGAACAGAAAAGAAAAGAAAAAAGAACAGCAATGGTTCTTAGTCTACAAACCATTAATCCATTGTTTATACTTCACCTATCCACATGATTTTATAATTGGCAGGCAAGTTAACAGAAACAGAAGTGGGCAGGGAATTAGGTGGGCACGGTTAAGTTTTGCAAACAGAGATAATGGCTGGAAATGTCTGAAGATGATAATTCTGTTTCTGCTATGTGGGAAGCAGAGGCCTGGAAGAGACACAATGAAACTTAACACTGCTTTTATGACAGTAATCCCTGTACTTTTTGGAATTGTCTCCACTTCATAAACAGAACAGAAAATAACATCTGCTGCACTTTTCTTTTGCTTACCACTTGCAGTGATTCAGAAATCAAATATTAAAATATGAAAATCACATGGTGTTCTAATGCATTTACCTCATGTAGAGGACTGAAATAATCAGAAATAATCAGTGCTAATCCATTTCTTCAATCTAGCATTCTGACTCAGCTGTCCCATTTCTTTTTTTTTTCCCCTTCCAAATCAAAATCACACACACACACACACATACAAATCCATTTCTACCTTGAATAACATAAACAGTAATCATCACCTACCATTATTACAGAAGATTAGCAGTACCATTAAGGGACATAATCTGCACTGTATTTTTATTCATCAAGCAGCATTTATGTGAAGAAAATTTAGGTGGATAATTCCACAGCCTGGAAATTACAAAGAATGAGCCTACTGAAACAAACAGGTAGCAGCCTGTTTGTGTGATTACTGTCAGATTCATAGTCCTGAGTGGGGAGGCTTTGGGACTGTCCCCTGGAGAGAGTTGCCCTTTGGGAGTTCCATTTCTTCATGCACCAGTATTGCTGTGCCTGGTCTGATACCCAACTGCCTCCCCTCTTGAAGCCACACATGGGGACTGGTACCTGCCTCACCTGGAGAGATGTAGAATCTCCTAGCTGAATTAAAGGGGTGCATAAGTTATAAGGTCCTACTCATTACCGTTAGATGGTATTTGGATTCCTTGCTTTGTTGCGCTCAGTCCTTTCATTTACATATTACTGATTCTAATCTATTTATCTTTTGAATCACACAGGTGCACTGGTTTAAACTATGGGAAAGGATGATATTACTAAGGGAGAAATTATGAAAAGTAAAATATAATGACTGAGTAAGCAACGTAGGGAATGCCTCTATTTGGAGTGGAATGTGGAAAAGAAAGATAGCAAAATGACATAAACTGCTCAAAGGTGGAGACATCAAACTGTACACTCATTGATTGATGATTCAGTCATTTAACAAAAGATTTTGAGCTCCTTCAATGCACCATCACTGGTGTGGATGCTAGATGTACAAAAGGTGAAATAAATTAGACATGCCACTACTCTCATGAAACTTACAGGGTTATTGCTGTTGTTTTGTTTTGTTTTGTTTTGTTTAAGATTTTACTTATTTAAGAGAGAGAGAGAGAGAATGGGGGAGGAGCAGAGGTAGAGGGATAAGCAGACTCTGTACTGAGTGTGGAGCTTGACAAGGGGCTTGATCTCAGAACCTTGAGTTCATGACCTGAGCTAAAACAAAGAGTCAGTCAGAGACTTAACCAGCTGAGTGAGCATCCAGGTGCCCCAGAATTTATAGTTTAGTACAGGAGATGGATATTAAATAATCTGACAAATATATATATAAACTTAGAGCTGTGGTAATGTGGAAAGTAATGTAATTCTCTAGGAATGTTTAATGGAGGCAGATAATCTTATCAGGGAGCCCAGGGAAAAATATCCTGGGAAACTAAAAGAAGGTAAATAGGAAAATATAGGAAGAAAAAATAGGAACTAACATGGCTAAGAGGGGAGGCGGGGAATGTGCAGAGGGACTCCACTTACTCTGGGGCCATTGGTGAGAATAGAATTATAAGTGAATCTAAAGAAAGCTGGTGTGGTTGGAGCTCAGGAAGGGAAAGGAAGCCTGCTGGCTATGAAGGGGGAATGGTGAGGGAAGGATCAGACTGTTTTGGCCAGGCCAGCCATATTAGGGATGCTGTTTCTTATTCTAAGAGCAAAGGGAAGGCATTGGAGGACTTCATGCCTGAGTGGTATGATCACATTTGTATTTTGAAAAGAGAGCTCTAGCCTAAGTATAACACAAGGATGAGATTGGGGAAAGAGTGGTTGTAAGATTACTAATTAGGAATCATTTCTGTAGTCTTGCTATGAGGTTATAAAAACTAGGGTTAGATACACAGTAGTGCATGTGTGTAGACAAAAGTAGACTACAGAGATTTTGCAGGAGGTAAGATCAACAGATTTGGTCATGAAGGATATATAGGTTAAATCAATAGATTTGGCAATCAAAGATAGGTATAGATATATAGATATTCACTTGGATAGCATTCTGTTGGTAAGGAGCAGGGGGAGTTTTAGGAAGTAGGGCATTGGCACCACTGTCCAGTATTTAATAAATTAAGGAGAGGGAACTATTGGATTTTCCAGTTAAGATATTACTAATAACTTTGAAAATAACAATTTTTGTGTATTGGTGGTAGTAAAAACCAGATTACAAGGGTTTAAAGAAAATAAGTTTGATGAGAACACATTTCTTTTAACTGTATTAATACATTCAAAATTTTATTAAACAAATATAACAAAATTTTATTAAGTTGTTTATGAGTCAGACACCGTGTTATTTGCAATAGATACACAAATATCAGGCAATCACTGCCCTGTAGTTTATCAGCTGAAAAGAATAATCAGTGTTTATTGAGCTCTTACTGTATGACAGTTAAGATTATTTCCATTTATGAGATAAGCACTTTTACTTTTCATCTTTTTTACGGTGGATAAAATGCAAAAGAGGAAAAGTAACACTCTCACACTCATTCTGCTAGTCAGCCAGAGACTGAATATGAATTCAAAGAGCCTAGTATCAGAACTCATCATCTTAAAAACTGTGTTTTGCTAGAACCCAGAATAGGAGACAGGCTAGCACAGTAATGGCCTTAATAGAATTAGAGACAGAGAGGTAGAGGTGTGACAAGGAGGCAGGTACCTGTGCTGGCTAGTGGGTAATCCAGACTTGCCAGATGACATTTGGGCTAAGCAGATAGAAGCTGGAAGGGGTAGCAGGGTCAAAGATACTTGCTTTTGTTTTATGACAGGAGATTTGCAGCGTGGGAAGACTTAAGTGGTATAGAGCACAGGCGCTGGAGTGAAATAGATCTGACTTTAAATACCCACAGTGCCACATATTAGCAGTGTAACCTTGTCCAAGTTACTTAAACTCCTGGAGTCTCGGGTTTTTGATCTGCAAAATGAATTAGGAATGGTATTTCATGGCACTAATATGATGGTTTGTAATTTTGAAGGATACTGAAAGAAGGAAATGTACATAAAGTGCTTAGTCCAAAATATGTACTCAATAAATCTTAATTCTCTTTATTTATTATCATCACTTTTTGCTTCCCCCATGCCATAACATCTGTTTAATGCAAAAGAAGAAGTGTGAGATGACATAATCAAATTGGATTGATCAATAGAGAAAAGTCAGGAGCAGATGGGATCACGGGATCAGGGATTAGCTTTGGTGGTGGGGGAAGGATAACTTCTCTTCTGACATCAATGATGGTACAGAGGACACTTGGGAAGTACAATCTTTTTTAAGATTTTATTTGTTTGTTTGTTTGTTTGTTTGTTTAAGAGAAAGAGAGGGAGAGAGCATGAGCATGGGAGGGCAAGAGATAGAAAATCTGAAGCAGACTCCTGCTCAGCATGGAGCCCCACGGGGGGCTTGATTCCAAAACAGGGAGATCTGTGCTGAAACCAAGAGTCAGACTGAGCCACCCAGGGCCCCAGGAAGTAGATTCCCAATGCCTATCTTATTCTTCCCCTTGTTTCTCCTTCCCACGCTCCAGCCAAAAGACTACTTTAGGTACTGGAAAGCTATACTTGCTAATTTGACTTTCTTGGTATAGACCTGACTAATTCTTTGAAGGAAGAATTCTTTGATAGGAGAAGGATCCCTGTTTACTGAGGAGTCAATCTATTAAAGAAATATATTTATGGCTTAATTCGGTATTTATATGATGTGGATTTGTGGATATAAAGGAAGTTAAGGATTACAGCTATATATAATATATGAATTCTTAGAGAGAGCTTAGCTTTCTTCAATTACTTAATTGTATTTTTTACCTTGCAGAGAAATTCTGGCTTTAGGTGAAACCAAGCATGATACTCTTGTGAAGCTAACATAAGAGAAAGGCAGGTAGGGAAAGAAAAGAGGAAAATCCAGAGCTACTTATTCTGTAACCATTATCATCTTCTGGTTGTTGTGACCCTTTCACTCATGGTTCTGAACAGGGAATTTAGGAGCTGCCTTACTCTTGGGTCTGGAAGGGAACCATAGCCCTTCTGAGACTTAACGCTCTGTGACCTAGCAGATGTTGGGGAATGAGCACATTTGTGCTTGACCACATTTGTTTTCAAAGACGTCGTTAGGCAAAGGTAGCAGAAAACTCACTCTGAGGATCTTTTATTTATAACAAAGATTTATTTTCTTCTAATTTTAACAAAGTATTTTTCTTTTGGTTTGTTTCTATGTCTGCAGTTGATAAAAGAAAAAAACTCAGATTCCCCTTTCTTCTTTAAACCTACAACTATGCTCAATTACCTGGTTTAAATGGGTTCCTTTCCTTAAAAATTTTGATCTAAAATCTTCATACTAGAGTAAGGTATTCTTGGGCTACTTTTCTAAACTACCTGAAGCAATTTAACCCATCAATCAATCTAGTTTCCTGATCACAGGTAGTAACTCAAGGTCTCATGCCTAATTGGAAAATTTCAGCATAAGGACTACCAAAGATGAGACCAAAAAATAAATACTTAGCCTTCCATATTTCCAGCAGATCCTTTTGTGCTCTTTTTTTTACCACTCTTTGCTCCATCCCTCTCAGAAACCAGAGTGTTCACAAAATTCCCATCACCGAACCCTTCAGGTTTCTCCTGTCATGGGAAAAAAAAAAAAATTGCCCTTGACAAAACAGTGATTTTGAGAACTTGGAAAAACTAAAGCCCATTTTGACACCAAATATCAACAACATACTCCAAAATATATTCAAGTCAATGAAAGGGATGGACATATTATCTTAAAGGAGAAAATAAAATTGTTATCTGATCTCTAGAAGAGATGGATTTCTCAGCTTTGAAGCAAAAGAACAATCGCATAGGAAAAGACTGGCCAATTCAAAGTCAATTTGAAGAATACTTGGAATGCAAAACTTCTCCGAAGTGAAAAGCAGCAAAACAAGTTAAAATGCTCTTATCAAGTACAGCAGACAAAAAGTTGTTGGTTTTTGGGCGCAAATGGTGTTCAAACCCAAAAACAAACCAAACAACAAAGAAAAATATTCACCATACAAACAACGATCCAAGTGTGTAGATAAAGCATTTATACTAGAAAAAATACAAGTAGAAAACAAATATGTGAGGAAAATATTTTCATCTGTCAGTATAGTAAGAATGTAATAGTAATAATGTTGACAGTGTTTTGGTATGACTTTTAACTTACACCCAAGTGAGAGCTTTGTTAACTGATAAAATAGTTGGAAAATAATGCAACACAAAGATACTCATACCCTTTGACCCAGTAATCTTTCTTCTGGGAATTTATCCTAAAGAAATAGCTCAACAGAGGCAAAAACCAAATGTAATAAAAATGTTTATTGTGGTATTATATAAAACAAAACAGAAATAAGTAAACAACAAGAACAACTAAGCCTAATAAAAACTACCAAAATATTCAACAATAAAAGAATGGTTTATTAATTGTAGAACAATGGTGGGAGATTATGAGCCATTAAAATGATAATTAGAAAAGCTATGTAACTACACATAGAAACAAATTCTAATAGGAAAATTCTCCTTGGGATGCCTGGGTGGCCCAGATGGTTAAGCATCTGCCTTTGGCTCAGGTCATGATCCCAGAGTCCTGGGATCGAGCCCCGCATCAGGCTCCCTGCTCATTGCAGAGTCTGCTTCTCCCTGTCCCTCTGCCATTCCCTCTGTTTGTGCTCTTTGGCTCTGTCTATCTCTCTGTCAAATAAATAAATAAAATATTTTTAAAAAAAGAAAAGAAAAGGAAAAATTCTTCTCACTACATACCATTATTATTTTCTGAGAATATGGAATTTATTCTGGGGAAGGCAGGTTATAGCTGAGCACTTGGATGTTTCTTTGTAGGCTAGTGGGGGAACAAAGGCTGAGAAGACCTGAATGTTCTGTACAGTTGAGGAGAGAACCAGAGTTTGCAGGGAAACTCAGAACTTGCTAAGTATTGACAGAAATGAGAGCTGCACTGGATTGAGACCAACACAGAGAAATGCCTATAGGGAGTGGGGTTGCTGTGAAGGGATTTCAGAGAAACTAAATATCCAATTTGTGTTTTTAGATTGTTTGCTATTGGTGCATAGTATAAGCCCTTCTTTTTGTCTCCCTGTCAAAACTATCAGAAAAGTCTACATTGTCCCTAGTAATTTTTGTGGACAAATTCTTCAGGAGAACTTTAGAAAAAGCCCACAGCTGGATTAACAAGGCATGGCTAAGACAAGAAGTCTGAAGCTATTCCAGGCTTTAATATTGTCATGGCTTTAGCTAACTTTCTAAATCTCTTGGGCTTCAGCTTCCTAATCTATAATGGGGATAGCAATATACCTACTTTCAAAGGATGTCTGTGAGTATTAAGTGAGTCTGTATGTGTGTATGTATTGAGTTCATGTGTGTGTGTATAACTTAATACATACACGCTCACCCACAGTACTTAGAATAACATCTAGCACATGGTAAGCCTTAGATACACACTTGTTATTATCACTCATCATCATCATCATCATCATCATCATCATCATCATCATCATCGCAGTTCAGGGCAAAGACAGTTCATGAGGATTCAGGATCTAGGTGACAGATGTCATAATTAGGGCTGTGGGCCTATAAAAGTTTTTTTTTTTCTTTTTCTTCCAAAATTTGTGTCAGTATTTCTCTTGCATTGACTAAAGATTTTAAAACCAAGAAAGACAATTTCCTAGATAGCCTAAATATTTAGTTCTTACTTAGAGATGTTTAATCAGTGATCATTTAAAGCAAAGGAGAAAAATCACCAAAGTTGAACAAACAATTAAATAATGAGAGGCATTGAAGTAGAAAAAAAATGTCTGATTATTAAAAAAGGCAGTCACAATAGGCATGGAAGAATAGGGGTAATATATCTAAGACACTTTAAATGTTAACTTAATTTAATTGATTCTGATTATGGAAGAGAAAGTTACCAGAAATCTGATCATTCAGAGAGCTGATTTGTGGTGCTAGAGTGTCAACCTGAAATATTCCCTGGAATTATGAGAAGATGCCTAAAGGCATTCTATTAAAGAGAGAGAGAAAAAAGTGATCCTAACTTGAATTTTGGTATCTTTCAAGCTTGAAATATTAGAGGACTTAATATAATGAAGAAAAAAGGGAAAATTATTATGAAATGACATAAATTTATTATGATATAATTTAATTTTAAAAGCTTCATGTATTTTGGCTTTTCTAAAATCCTTATAAATTTTTCCACTGTATAAATATTAATAATAGTTAATAGTTATTAATTATGTAATTAACTATATATTTTATATAACATATACTTGATAAAATATTAAAAATATTAAACATTTATATTTAGATATTTGACTATTGATATTTAGTTTAAATGAGGGAAATTGTTAATGTGGAAGAAAATTATTAATATGATTTTTTGAAGTTAACTCCACTAGAGAGCTTAAATCATAGCTTAATTTGCACCATTCATCTCCAGCAGCTTAATCGGATCGCAGGGACAGGGCCTGGGAAAACATCTAAGCTTTGAGGCATTTGTTTGCAGATCTAAACTATTATGTGAGTGAATTATTCTTGGGTATAGCTCTACTTAATTAATTAACATAGATCTATGTCTTCAGTTCTCAGATCTTGAAAGAACAGCTGAAAGCCTGAAGATGGGCTGGATTCAAATGTTTAGAGGGTAGATTAAATTTTCTGGGTCCTAGTTTAGTTCAGAAGTTTACGCATACATTAATACACCCTAACTCCTATTGCCTGGGTCATGAAATCCAATGCCCAACACTTTCCCCTTAGTGACCATGTATTTCCTTGATGATCAGTAGTATTGTTCAGAAGAAATGCATCCATGAAGTCCAAGTCTCCAAGCAACTGGTAGAAGATACTGAGGGCTACCAACTCACTGATTCTCAAATTGTGCTGTTATCTATAGGTCTGTCATTGATAAATGGGAGGAAAAGAGGTAAAGCTATGGAAAACAGAAAAACCCAAATAAAACTAGTTTATACATGCAACGCTTCCTCCTGTCTGATGGGAGCATGTAGCGCACATAAACTTTATCCTTCCTTCAGCTATACCCCAAACTTCACACCACTCCAAAATTGTCTGTGAACCACAAGAGGCAAACACTGCAGGAAATAACATTGAGTTCCAAGCCAAGCTACTCGAGGTATGCTGTGAGAGGCTGACCCGAGGTCTTGCCAGATCGTATGTGAGTTGATGATGTTTCTGTGTTTGATCCTCTTTAATGAGAAAGGGTCCCTTGGCTTCATTGTATCAAGTAAAGGCAAAAGACATTCTTTACCAACTGTATCCCAGGAAATTTCCTATCTGGGAATTTCCCACAAAAGAATTGTAACACAGTCAGTCATGTAAGTATTTCTAAGTTAATGCCCTTGGTAGTTTGAAGTCAATAGACCTTTAACAAAACAAACAAACAAACAAAGAAAAACCAATTTTCTTTTACTCTCAGGAGATATTCCCAGTAGATATGTCTGTTCTCAAACCTTTGTCTATGTTGAGTATCATCCCATCCCCTTACAAGCATGTTCCAGAAGGTGTAGTGTCATGATGAGTGGCCCATAGATCCAGGTTATGAGCATTTCCTCTGTGTCCAGCAGAAGACCAGATACCTACAATGAGGCTAGCTTAGTGATTGAGACCAACTACTGGTTCTTTCCACTGAAATGCACATGTGGACATGTACATTTCCCCATTCTCCAACACACATCCAGTTTCCTGTGAGTGAATTTACTTGCTGGTGGTGGTGATTTGGCAAGAGAGACCAGAGGGGTGGGGGCTGCAATTCCTACTCCTACCTCTTGATCCAGTCCTGATCCTGCACTTTGCATTGCTAGGGCTGTAGCCCTATAGTGCACCCTAGGGCATCAAACTGATAGCTCAACTGGAAATGTATTGAAAAGAAAGAAAAAAGAAATGAGCACATTAAATGCATTTTGGTCTGAGTTTTGTCTCACTGTGTAGAAGGTTCAGAGCCTGCTGGGTTTCCAAAGCTTTGTGTAAACTAAATATTACAGAAAACAATGCATCGCAGCAGTCACTGCTGAGTGCTGTTTCTCTTTTTAATCCAGTAGGAAAGACTTGTCACTCCATACATCATTTAAACTTGCTGCAGTGATTCCTCAAATTTAAAAAATACTGCACATGGTGGATAAAAATACAAGGAGGAAGGAGGGTTTTAAACTGTAGGATTTTCCCCTCCTAGCATTCTTAAGTAAAATGTTTTTAACACCAGTAGCAGGAAACATTAGCTGGAACAAATGCCAAGAAAATTGATAGTTGCAGAAATCATATGGTTAAGGGCATGTGCTTTGTGCTTTTTCTCTTAATGTTGATTTCTCATGTTATACTTATTATTTTATAAAAGGTTATAGTAGTAACAGAAACATGTATCTCATAATCTATAAAACTATATACCATCTAACCCCAAATCAAGTGTTGGATGATTTCCATACTCTGAAACCCAGCTCAGAACACAGAAAAAAAAGAGCAAAAGTCCAGAGCACAGCTATAATGTACCCAGCTGCTTAAATGTGCTACTTTACTCCCCAGGAAAGACACTGACCATCACTCAGAGACCATTGGAATCTTACCACACACTCACTTCTATTATATATGTGAAAATACCTGTTTGTCAGCCTCAAACAAATTAGAAACATTAATTTAAAAGAGATGGCAGATGGGAAAGGAAGAAAGGTGGGAAGACAGTACTTCAAGCAGGCATTCTGGTGAAAAGTCTCAAATGAAGACAGCCTGTCTATTGAGGAGGAGCCAGAAAAACTTAAAAGCAGAGACAGAACTTACCTGTGGCCATCTAGTGGAGAGGGAAGAAGTCTATCATGCATTAAGAGTCTCCAAAGGCATCAATTTCTAAAGCACAGCAAAATCATAGATATTCTTCGTATAGTTACATTAGAGGGGATGGCGGGAAACTGTATTAAGCATATTCTATTTTAGGAAGTCAAGGAGTATAGAACAAACTTTACAGAGATTTTTTTTTAATGACACGTTTAAATTTTAAAGGGATTTTGCACTTGAAATAATTACATGTAAAGTCTCTTTATATATTTCCCTCTGTGACAATGCCAAGAAAATGAAGTATTGCTATTTATATTAAGTATGTGAATGCATTATAATTATATTCTCTTTAATTAAGCTGAGCAAATAACAACTCACTGATCTACATTTATTTACCTCTGTTGGTGGGTAAGTGTGGGTGGGTATCGGGGGTTAGCACATGCTGGAGCATATGTCCCCAGCTGCAGTGTCTGTAGCTTTCCATGGTTCAAAAAAGTTCACTCCATCTTGGAGAGAGTATTCCTCTCTGGGGATTAGCCCTCTTTCCCCTGGTACATCATGTCCGTATGTTGACTACTATGTGCCCTCATACATTTATATGCATAGGCTTCCCTGCTTCCATCCCGGAGTGGACTGTGTTCAATCTTTAGTAAACTTTATCTCACTTCTGAGACACCTACCACCTCAATCCTAGAAGCAGATGTTGTAGTTTTTGTTCTAGATTCTTGTGACTGCTCCATGCAGACACCTTCTGCATCATTGACTCCCTACACTTGATAAGTTAAATAGAACTTCCTGAGAAGTAAAAATGAAAAAAAAAAAAACAAACAAAAACATAGATTAGAAACACTGGTATCCTGCTTGTTCACTCCCAGTAATATTCTCCAAGTCATATTGTGTGATAAGTGATTCACATGAGGTAGATAGGTAACGGAAAAATAATTTTAATAGATATTTCAAGAATTAGAAATTTGAGATTAACTGTGATACAGTTTTACTTAATATTTTTCATCTTCTTAAAAGGTTGTGCACATTTTTAAGAGGGTATAATTTATCACAGCTATAAGTATATCACATCATATATATACCTATAGTATATATTCAATTTATATGTATTATGTATACTATTTATATTTTAATACACATCACATTTATATTTTTGCTTTAATTAAATTGATTCATCATACCTCCTTTTGACAAAAATGGATCAATAGGTCTGTCACTTGTTTATTGAAGCATAAAACCTTGGTAGAAACAGGAACACAAAACACTCATCCTTCTCAGTATCCTTGCTAGTGGAAATAGTAAGTGGGAATCTGGTGGTAGTATAGGATGTATTTTTCTAGGAAATGTTCTAGGATGCAAATGTTCTAGGAAATTGAATTTTTAAGTGTAATGATTTCACAAAATCAGCCAAATAAAAATAGAATCCTGAAGTGAACAATTATTTAAAAACTGGACTCTGAGGCACCTGAATGGCTCAGTTGGTTAAACATCTGCCTTTGGCTCAGGTCATGATCCTGGAGTCCCAGGATCGAGTCCCACTTCCGGCTCTCTGCTCAGTGGAGATCCTGCTTCTCCTTCTGACTTCCCCCCTCTCTTCCCCTCCCTTTTTTATTCTCTCTCTCTCTCTCTCTCTCTCTCGTAAATAAATAAATAAATAAATAAAATCTTTAAAAAATAAAAATATAAAATATGGACTCTGTTAGGGGCATTGAATGATATTTTTTAGGCCACAGTGAGTTAGCTGTTGATAAAATCCAGCAAATGACAGCATAAACTCATTGAACTATTCTCATTTTTTTAAAAAAATTACAAGATTTACCATAAATGTAATAAAAAATAGTACCATAAGTATATATAAAATAATAATTTATCATAAATAAATAAAAAATATAAAAAATATATTTACTTTAGGTAGCATAGACATTTTCACAATATTTATTCTTCCAATCCAGGAGCATGGAACATTTTTCAATTTTTTTTGTGTCTTCCTCAATTTCTTTCATGAGTACTTTATAATTTTCTGTGTATAGATTCTTAGTCTCTTTGGTTAGGTTTATTCCTAGGTATCTTATAGTTTGGGTACAATTGTAAATGGGATTGACTCCTTAATTTCTCTTTCTTCAGTCTTGTTGGTGTACAGAAATGCAACTGATTTCTGTGCATTGATTTTATATCCTGACACTTTACTGAATTCCTGTACAAGTTCTAGCAGTTTTGGAGTGGAGTCTTTTGGGTTTTCCACATATAGTATCATATCATCTGCGAAGAGTGATAGTTTGACTTCTTCTTTACCAATTTGGATGCCTTTAATTTCTTTCTGTTGTCTGATTGCTGAGGCTAGGACTTCTAATACTATGTTGAATAGCAGTGGTGATAATGGACATCTCTGCCGTGTTCCTGACCTTAACGGAAAAGCTTTCAGTTTTTCTCCGTTGAGAATGATATTTGTGGTGGGTTTTTCATAGATGGCTTTGATAATATTGAGGTATGTGCCCTCTATCCCTACACTTTGAAGAGTTTTGATCAGGAAGGGATGCTGTACTTTGTCAAATGCTTTTTCAGCATCTATTGAGAGTATCATATGGTTCTTGTTCTTTCTTTTATTAATGTGTTCTATCACATTGATTGATTTGCGGATGTTGAACCAACCCTGCAGCCCTGGAATAAATCCCACTTGATCGTGGTGAATAATCCTTTTAATGTACTGTTGAATCCTATTGGTTAGTATTTTGGCGAGAATTTTTGCGTCTGTGTTCATCAAGGATATTGGTCTGTAGTTCTCTTTTTTGGTGGGATCCTTGTCTGGTTTGGGGATCAAGGAGATGCAGGCCTCATAAAATGAGTTTGGAAGTTTTCCTTCCGTTTCTATTTTTTGGAACAGTTTCAGGAGAATAGGAATGAGTTCTTCTTTAAATGTTTGGTAGAATTCCCCTGGGAAGCCATCTGGCCCAGGGCTTTTGTTTGTTTGGAGATTTTTGATGACTGTTTCAATCTCCTTACTGGTTATGGGCCTGTTCAGGTTTTCTATTTCTTCCTCGTTCAGTTGTGGTCGTTTATATGTCTCTAGGAATGCATCCATTTCTTCCAGATTGTCCAATTTGTTGGCGTAGAGTTGCTCATAGTATGTTCTTATAATTGTCTGTATTTCTTTGGTGTTAGTTGTGATCTCTCCTCTTTCATTCATGATTTTATTGATTTGGGTCCTTTCTCTTTTCTTTTTGATGAGTCTGGCCAGGGGTTTATCAATCTTATTGATTCTTTCAAAGAACCAGCTCCTAGTTTCATTGATTTTTTCTATTGTTTTTTTGGTTTCTATTTCATTGATTTCTGCTCTGATCTTTATGATTTCTCTTCTCCTGCTGGGTTTAGGGTTTCTTTCTTGTTCTTTCTCCAGCTCGTTTAGGTGTAGGGTTAGGTTGTGTACTTGAGACCTTTCTTGTTTCTTGAGAAAGGCTTGTACCGCTATATATTTTCCTCTCAGGACTGCCTTTGCTGTGTCCCACAGATTTTGAACTGTTGTGTTTTCATTATCATTTGTTTCCATGAATTTTTTCAGTTCTTCTTTAATTTCCTGGTTGACCCATTCATTCTTTAGAAGGATGCTGTTTAGTCTCCATGTATTTGGGTTCTTTCCAAATTTCCTCTTGTGATTGAGTTCTAGCTTCAGAGCATTGTGGTCTGAAAATATGCAGGGAATGATCCTAATCTTTTGATACCGGTTGAGACCTGATTTGTGACCCAGGATGTGATCTATTCTGGAGAAGGTTCCATGTGCACTAGAGAAGAATGTGTATTCTGTTGCTTTGGGATGAAATGTTCTGAATATATCTGTGATGTCCACCTGGTCCAGTGTGTCATTTAAGGCCTTTATTTCCTTGTTGATCTTTTGCTTGGATGATCTGTCCATTTCAGTGAGGGGAGTGTTAAAGTCCCCTACTATTATTGTATTATTATTGATGTGTTTCTTTGATTTTGTTATTAATTGGTTGATATAGTTGCTACCTAAAGCAATCTACACATTTAATGCAATCCCCATCAAAATACCATCCATTTTTTTCAAAGAAATGGAACAAATAATCCTAAAATTTATATGGAACCAGAAAAGACCTCGAATAGCCAAAGGAATATTGAAGAACAAAGCCAAAGTTGGTGGCATCACAATTCCGGACTTCAAGATCTATTACAAAGCTGTCATCATCAAGACAGCATGGTACTGGCACAAAAACAGACACATAGATCAGTGGAACAGAATAGAGAGCCCCGAAATCAACCCTCAACTCTATGGTCAACTAATCTTCAACAAAGCAGGAAAGAATGTCCAATGGAAAAAAGACAGCCTCTTCAATATATGGTGCTGGGAAAATTGGACAGCCACATGCAGAAAAATGAAATTGGACCACTTCCTTACACCACACACGAAAATAGATTCCAAATGGATGAAGGACCTCAATGTGAGAAAGGAATCCATCCAAATCCTTGAGGAGAATGCAGGCAGCAACCTCTTCGACCTCAGCCGTAGCAACATCTTCCTAGGAACAACGGCAAAGGCAAGGGAAGCAAGGGCAAAAATGAACTATTGGGATTTCATCAAGATCAAAAGCTTTTGCACAGCAAAGGAAACAGTTAACAAAACCAAAAGACAACTGACAGAATGGGAGAAGATATTTGCAAACGACATATCAGATAAAGGGCTAGTATCCAAAATCTATAAGGAACTTAGCAAACTCAACACCCAAAGAACAAACAATCCAATCAAGAAATGGGCAGAGGACATGAACAGACATTTCTGCAAAGAAGACATCCAGATGGCCAACAGACACATGAAAAAGTGCTCCACGTCACTCGGCATCAGGGAAATACAAATCAAAACCACAATGAGATATCACCTCACACCAGTCAGAATGGCTAAAATTAACAAGTCAGGAAATGACAGATGCTGACGAGGATGTGGAGAAAGGGGAACCCTCCTCCACTGTTGGTGGGAATGCAAGCTGGTGCAACCAGTCTGGAAAACAGCATGGAGGTTCCTCAAAATGTTGAAAATAGAAGTACCGTATGACCCAGCAATTGCACTACTGGGTATTTACCCTAAAGATACAAGCATAGTGATCCGAAGGGGCACGTGTACCCGAATGTTTATAGCAGCAATGTCTACAATAGCCAGACTATGGAAAGAACCTAGATGTCCATCAACAGATGAATGGATAAAGAAGATGTGGTATATATACACAATGGAATACTATGCAGCCATCAAAAGAAATGAAATCTTGCCATTTGCGATGACGTGGATGGAACTAGAGCGTATCATGCTTAGTGAAATAAGTCAATCGGAGAAAGACAACTATCATATGATCTCCCTGATATGAGGACATGGAGAAGCAACATGGGGGGTTAGGGGGATAGGAGAAGAATAAATGAAACAAGATGGGATTGGGAAGGAGATAAACCATAATTGACTCTTAATCTCACAAAACAAACTGGGGGTTGCTGGGGGGAGGTGGGATTGGGAGAGGGGGAGCGGGCTATGGACACTGGGGAGGAGAGGCGAACCATAAGAGACTATGGACTCTGAAAAACAACCTGAGGGTTTTGAAGGGTCAGGGGTGGGAGGTTGGGGGAACAGGTGGTGGGTAATGGGGAGGGCACGTTTTGCATGGAGCACTGGGTGTTGTGCAAAAAGAATGAATACTGTTACGCTGAAAAAATAAATAAAATGGAAAAAAATATATTTACTATAAATATAAATTAAATAAAATACAAAAATGTGTTTTTAAATACCATAAATATAATATAAAATTTTTTTTGCTACTGAAGATAAGAGCACAAATGACAGAGACAAATTATATTTCTGGGAATAAAAGCAAATACAAATGACCCTTACAGTACTGTTGGGGAAGTTGTAAATCCAACTGCAAATTCGTGACAAATATCATGCCAGAAACATAAGTTGCTGATAAAATTTATCTATAAAATGATAGTATTAGATGTCAGTGATATAATAAGTACACAAGGAAAAAGAGATTACAATGTGTGTGTATCGAGGTATATGTGTGGAGTGTGTGTGTGTGTGTATGTGTGCCAGGAAATATTTCTTTTTACAATTAGATAGAATTACTAGTGTATGGGAAATTAGTCTTCAACATAGGAATAATGCCTATAGGTGAATACACATTTTATTATGTTTTTCACCGGACTCACAGAAATGCAGAAGTGAGTTTTTTGTTTGTTTTTGGAGTAGTTATTATTTGTGAATTGCAATATAGCCTAGAAAAGGTGCCTTTAGAAACTGATGAAAGAGCATTGGCTATATGTGCAACAAGGGAAACATGTCACACAGGCAAAGAAACTGTCTATGAAAATCAGTCCAAACCGTATTCAGTCAAGAGAATAGATGATGGTCAATAATATACTTTAATTCATCATTCTAGAACAACACTGACCATAAGAACTCTCTGTAATAATGAAAATTTTTTCTGTTTGCTCTGTTTAATAATGGTAGCCCCTAGACACATATGTCTACTGAACACTTGAAATGGGGCTAGGAATTTCTAAGTTTATTGAAAATAAATTCCAACTTTACATACCTTTAATTCATTTAAATTTAAATGTCCACATATGTCTAGTGGCTACAGTTCTGGTCAACAAATTTCTCCAAAACAGTAAATATATCAACATCATGAAATCACAGCTATGGAGAGAATATCTTTTCATTATGCCACAGGAGGGAATGAGCTGCTGGTCAGACACAGCTTTTCCACACATGCTCCCTTCCTCTCAACATGGGAAAGATTTGAGTTCATCAGTTAATAAAATCAAAACTCTTCCCTTATTACACTGATAAAAGAGAGTTTGTATGATTTTAAGTGGCCTACTCAACTAACACATTTCAAAGATAGACTCAACATCTTTAATAATCAGACCCTCAAAATTCAAGGGAAAAAATTATGAGTTTTAAATTGATGATAAAGGGGGGTAGTGCCTGGGTGCTCAGTAGGTTAATTATATGACTCTTGATTTCAGCTCAGGTCATAATCTCAGGGTAATGCAGCAGAGGCCCATGTCAGGCTCCTCATTTAGCATGGAGTCTGCTTGAGATTCTTTCTCTGCCATCCCCCCCACCACTACTGTGGTGTCTCTCTCTCTTAAAAAAAAAAAAAAGATGATAAAGTATTGTTATCTTTTTTTGAAAACCAAACAGAGATATGACTAACTTTCTTACAAAGGGTTTAAATTTTTCCTTCATATTTGCTTTCTCTTATTGGAGGTAGAGCTGGATAATAAATTACTGAGCTTATTATTTCTCATCTAAAGTTGGAAATAATTTCTGGCACCCAAAACAACCAGAGTAGATTAGGGAATTGATTGTTGCTGGTATCCAAGTTGAAATATCCAACAATTAAGTTAACAGTGTGATACAATTATTTATTTTATATCTGCTATAACCCTGAAAATAGCCTTTATTTTAATTTAATTTTATTTTTTTCAGTGTCCCAAGATTCACTGTTTATGCACCACACCCAGTGCACCATGCAATACCCACCCTCCTTAATACCCACCACCAGGCTCACCCATCCCCCCACCTCCTCCCCTCCAAAACCCTCAGTTTGTTTCTCGGAGTCCACAGTGTCTCATGGTTCATCTCCCCCTTGGATTTCCCCAACTCCCTTCTCCTCTCCTTCTCCCAATGTCCTCCGTGTTATTCCTTATGCTTCGCAAATAAGTGAGACCTTATGATAATTGACTCTCTCTACTTGACTTATTTCAGCATAATCTCCTCCAGTCCTGTTCATGTTGATTCAAAAGTCGGGTATTCATCCTTTCTGACGGAGGCATAATGCTCCATTGTATACATACAGTGGATTTATTTTTTAACCTGCTCATTCTTCTTTTATTTTCATTATCAGTCTTTTTATTTATTGATTGATATTTTAGCAACTTTATTGGAGTATCACTAAGAGACAAAGAAGTATACCTTTTTAATGTATATAATTTAATGTATTTGAACATATGTAAACATTTGTGATACTGTCACCACAATCAAGGTAACAGTCATATCCAACACTTGCCAGAGTTTCCTTGTGTCCGTGTGTGTGATAAGAACACTTAATATGAAAAAAAAAGAAAACTTAATATGAGATCTACCCTTTCAACAAATTTTGAAGTGCACAATACCATATCATCAATATAGGTACTATGTTGTATAGCTGATCCGTAGGACTAGTATAATTGAAAATTTATACCCTTAGAATAACAACTCCACAACTCCCTTACCCCCACACCTGTAGCACCTGGCAGCCACAATTGTATTCTCTGCTTTTCTGAGTTCAAGTATTCTAAATACCTCACATAAGTTGAGCCATGCAGTATTTGTCCTTCTGGGACTGGTTTATCTTACATAGCATCAATGTCCTCCAAGTCCATCCATGTTGTCACAAATGGCAGGCTTTCCTTCTTTTTTAAGACTGAATAATATTCTATTGTATGCATATACTATATATATATATATATATTCCATTTATCTGTTGATGGAGACCTGGATTGTTTTCCATAGCTTGACTATTATGAGTAGTGCTACAATGAACATGGGAGTGCAGGTATTTCCTGCTCATTCTCCCTTATCAGCCATTTCAGGAAATAGCTAGAAATCTGAGAGTAAATATAAATACCTCCCATACCCATATGTCCCTTATAAAGTCCATATCCCAGTTCTACCAAGTATATCTCAGTCCTATTCATTTATTCCCTATCTACTTCACCTTGACAGCCACACTTTATTTTAAGCATTTATTACCTCCCACTTGAACTCCAACAGTGGCCTCCTAAGTGGGCTTGTCTGTCCTTAATTTTGTTCCTTGAAAATTATCACCAGGTTTCTTTTTCTTTTTCTTTTTTTTTAAGATTTATTTATTTATTTGAGAGAGGGGGTGGAGAGGGACATAGAGAGAGAGAATCTTTTTTTTTAAATGGTTTATTTATTTATTTGAGAGAGAGACAGGGAAAGAGAGCATGAGAGGGGAGAAGGTAAGAGGGAGCAGACTCCCCATGGAGCAGGGAGCCTGATGTGGGACTACATCCCAGGACTCTGGGATCACGACCTGAGCTGAAGGCAGTGGCTTGACCAACTGAGCCACCCAGGTGCCCCTAGAGAGAGAGAATCTTAAACAGACTTTACGCAGAGCCCAGAGTCTATCTCATGACCCTGAAAACATGGCCTGTTGGAAATCAAGAGTCAGACACAACTGACTGTACCATCCAGGAGCCCCATCACCAGGTTTTTATTTAAAATTCATGGTTTTGGGGTCACAGTACTGTTTAAAATAGTATTGTGGGAGCGCCTGGGTGACTCAGTTAAGCATCTGCCTTTGGCTCAGGTCATGATCCCAGGGTCCTGGGATTGAGCTGCAGGTGGAGCTCTGTGTTCAGCGGGGTGCCTGCTTTTCCCTCTTCCTCTGTAATGCTCCCTGCTTGTGTTCTTTCACACTCTGTCTGTCAAATAAATAAAAAAAGTCTTAAAAAACCACTATTGCCTTTTTTTCTATGTTAGCAGCAAGCATCAAGAAATGAAAATGGTGAAAATACTTCCTTAATAACAATAACAAAAAAGTGTATGTAATACTTAAGAATAAAACTAACTTTAAAAAAGTGCAGAGAGGATAAAGTGATTGAATAAAATTTTTTAAAAATCAGAAACAAAATTAAAATAGCATGTCATGTTCTCAATGGTAAGAATTATCAGAATAAAAGCATCAATTTTCTCAATATTAATAAATAAATGCATTTCAAGTTCCAATTAAAATATTTATATGGATTGGGGTTTTAAATTATTTTTGGAATTGACAAAAGTCCTTAATAAGAAAGGATAATTTCTGAAAATATTCAATATAAGCAAAAGCAAGAACAGTGAAAAAGAACTTACATTAATAAATATTAAAAACATTATAAATGTTCTGTAATGTAAAATGGGGTTTGATATAGAAATAGAAATCAGTCGGATCTATGTGAAAATCTAGACACAAACCACAGATCGTATGAAAATTTAATATGTGACAAGGGTGGTATTTTATTTCAGTATGCTTACAGATTGACTATACATCTGAAAGAAAGTTGGACTCCTATCTCAGACCATAAGTATAAAAGATTCAGAAGGATAAAGAACTTTAAAGGAGAAAAGAACTTAGTAGAAACTATAAGAGACTATATACATAATAAAGGAATGGGGAAGACCTTCATCATAAAGATAGGAAATACAGAAACTATAAAGGCTATGAATATATTTAGATATTTCTACAAAAGGTTTTAAACTTTGATATGAAAAAACACTATATAAAACCATTAATTAAATTACACATTTGAATTATAGATGGCAAAGTATTACTGTTAAAAACAAAAACCACTTACATATTCACTTGAAAAGCTAATGGACAGTAAACAAAGTTAACAGAAGGACAAGCCCAAATGGCCAATAAATATATCCCCACATCTACCAGTAGTCAGAAAAATGAAGAATATCATAACAATGAAATATTTTATGAAGTCCAATTGGCACAAATTAAACAGCATAATAATAACTATTGTTGGCTGGGATATGGGAAAAATAACCTTCTCTTAATTTGCTGGTAGACATATCACATAGTCTTTGGGGGAAGTAATTTAGGAGCAAGATCTATTAAATATGAAAATACACATACCTTTCAACTCAGTAATTCTGTATCTTACAAAATTAAAACAAAAATGTGCCAAGATATTTGTAAGAAGATGTTTATTTAGCATTGTTCATGTGATGTAAAACTGAAAAAAAAGATAATAACCATCAATAAAATGATTGAATAAATTATGGTACATGCTCATGGCAGAATATTTGCTGCCATTAAGAATAATAAATTAAAGCTATATGAGTTAACTTGAAAGTATTTCTCTGATATTTAGCTGAGAAATTGTACAATAGGATCTAATTTTTTTTAATGACCAAACAGACTTGAAGCAGATAATGAGTTGATAGATTTAGAAATGAATGTTGAAACAGGAAAAAAAAAAGGGGGGGGGATGTATGTCTACATGATTATCTCACCACATATACAATTACAAAATAATACTCACCAGTTTGTGTAGACATGTCACTTTGTTTTAGCAGAGGAAAAGATAAGAGTTAGTTGCTAGAGGAAGTGGGTGAAAAAGGTGTGGAGAAAATTTAGGTAGGTACAAATGTATAGATAAAGATAATTGTTCTAAAGTAAAGACAAAATGAGTGGTATCATCCTATTTTGAAGGAGAAAAGAGATTCATAATTTCTGACTTATAAATGATGACTAGTTGATAAGCTAAAAAAACAAAAGTAACACATATAAAATGATCTTATTATAAGAATAAAATAAAGCATCTTATGAATGGCATCTAAATTCCTGCAAGAAAAATTTCAAACTATTTAACATGCCATCCCAGACACCTGAAGAAAATACCTGTCCCCAGACATCTTTCCCACCACACCTCCTTTCATATATTACACCTCAGAAGAGTTCTAAAATGCTTCTAGGGATACACAAGTACACGGACATAGAACATGTATATGATTTTGTGATTTCGTGCACTTGATAATACTATGTGTTGTAGATCCCCATGTCTAGAATTATGTTTGGGGTAAGATAATATTCTATAAATGGTTACTGAATAAGTTAGGAAATAAATTAATGAGTAAATGAATGAATGAAAGTTACTTTATCAGGAAAGCCTTTGCCTACTTCTTCATTTGATTAATTCTTATGCCTTTTAAAATTTTAGCTTATGTATTATATCTTCTGGGGAATCTTCCTTGAACTCACTTGAACAGTGTCCCTCTTCTGTTCACTCCATCTACCAGCACTGCTTAACACACTAGTGTGCTATTATCAGAATTCAGGTCTGTATCTATCTCCATCTCTTAGTAGATAAAAAAACAATTAAAGGACAGTTTCTGGGACTAATTTGTCTTTGGGGGCCCTTGTCTCTGACATAATATTTACTAACTAAGGTTATATTCTGAGGAAAATAGCAGACTTCTGGTTTTAGAATTGTAAATATATTTCCATTATCTTCTCCTTTCAAAATTTAACCCCAGATAAATTTATAATTTGTATGTGACAGAAAAACAACATAAATTAAATTAGAGAAATTTCCAGAACTAAAGGACAGTTTCCCAGAACTCAAGATCAGAGAGGCAAAACAACTAATCACATAACTATTTCTAAAAAAAAATCGAAAGGTCAAGAATCAAAATTGTTTTGGACTTTTTTCAGAACAAAATGGAAAATAAGGTATAACATTGTAAGTTGAGGGAAATATTTTAAATGTAAATTTTTATGCCCAGCAAGCAGCAATCACGGACAAAGGTAAAATAAAGTTATTCCAAAACATAAAAGGTATCTCAAAAAAAAACTACCTTTTCTAGGTACCTGGGTGGCTCAGTCATTAAGCATCTGCCTTAGGCTCCGGTCATGTTCCCAGGGTCCTGGGATTGAGCCCCACATCTGGTTCCCTGCTCTGCTAGAAGCCTGCTTCTCCCTCTCCCACTCTCTCTGCTTGTGTTCCCTCTCTTGCTGTGTCTCTCTCTGTCAAATGAATAAAATCTTTAAGACAAACAAAACCCTACCTTTTCAAAGGAAAATAATGGAGGCTATTCGTCATGAAAAATAAATGACAACTAAAAAGGAAAGTGTGGATATAGAGAACAGAGGATCAAAATTAAGGAGAGAAGAAATATATTCTCAGAATGATGGTTTAGAGAAAGTGAGCCTGGATAATAATTTTCTTAATTGTTCAGATGAGGCTGCTGAGGAGAATTGAGCTGAAGATTATCAGATAGGGGTGCGTGGGTGGCTCAGTGGGTTAAAGCCTCTGCCTTCGGCTCAGGTCATGATCCCAGGATCCTGGGATCGAGCCCCGCATCAGGCTCCCTGCTCCTCTCTCTCTGCCTGCCTCTCTGCCTACTTGTGATTTCTGTCTGTCAAATAAATAAATAAAATCTTGAAAAAAAATGAAGATTATCAGATAGTTTTCATCTTGTGGAAAATTGTACTGACCTATGAGGAGCTTTGGATGTAGCAATAAATTCAGAGAAATCTAGAGAACTCTAATAGCAGCAAATCAAAACCAGTAATATAAAATAAGATAATATATCGTGACCCAGTGGGGTTTATCTTAGGAAGGAAAGATGGGTTGAATAATCATAAAATCATAAAATTATGAAGAATCATAAATCCAAAATATTGAATAATATTTAATTTTATTAATTTAATAATTTAGCTAATTTAATCTTATTTAATCTACTGTATCAACAGGCTAAAACAAAGTACATAAATATCTCAATTGATAAAGACCATGATTTGAGAAAATTCAACATACATTTGTAGTAGGAAAACAAGAGTTTTCCTAACTTGTAATGAACTTGTAACAAATAAGTAATAAACTTATAACAAACTTGTAGCAAAACAAGAGTGTTTTCTCAACTTGTAACAATTTATCTAATGCTTTCCCTTTAAAACTAGGAAAAAGAGGTCAGGCCAGTAGAGGTCAAAGCACCATTGCTTTCTCTTACAGAAAACTTCTAGAGTGACTTTATTTTTTAAACATTGTGTTACTTTGTATATGTATCAAATGAATTACTTTAGTAAATACAAAACTTAATTAAAAATAATTCTATGATTTATGTACATAGAATAAACTAATAAGCCAAGGGAGATATTTTGCCTACATTTCAGAGTGCTTCTGAGTCTGGTGTATTCAAATTATTTTTGATCTGGGATCACAGTTTCAGTATTGAGTCCTTGCATATAAGCAGTACAGACTTATAAAGCTGGTTTCCAAGAAAAGTAAGTGAGCTCCCCTTCCCCAAATGAGAAATGAGGGTGCATGAAATTATCTGAAAAAAAAAAAAAAACAAAACCAAAGCCCTCCCCACTGCACAAAGGTTCTAATCTGGTTAGTGGGGAAGATGTGAAAAATGACATTGCCAAAACAACATAAGAAAATAAACCTGTTCTTTCACAGCTGTCACTTTGGAAGAGAGCTGACAAGCTGTTCACACTATGTTACTTTGATGGATTACACTTTCATGGATTTTTCTACTCAGGAACGTGAATTTAAATAAATAAATAAGCCTAAACCAGTAAAGTAATACAGGTAGGATTTAAACATGTACACAGGCTTATATAGGGACCTTTAAGCATTCAGGGAGTTTGCTGGAATGTCTCAGATAGCACAAGTAGGTAGAAATCTACTTGGCCTGTGTATCTGTATCTTGGGAAAAGATCTGAACTAGAAGATGTAAAAACAGAAAACAGTCCACTTACTTTCCTATGGTCTAGCTTCTAGAGTTGTACTTCACTCTGAAATCCAGTATAACCAATATTTCATTTTCAATTTCAACTTGTAAATTACTTCTATAAGGGGAATGTTATAAGAGGTAAGTGATATATTTTGAGAGCAACTGAAAAATCTCAAGACCTAAAATTTCCAGCATCTGTAATCAAGTTTTACTTTCCTTAATCCATGCAGAGCAAGGTATTTGCAGTGTAATGCAGGTAATTTCATTCATAATCATGAACTGTGTATTTAAGTAATCAGTTCTATGCATAATTATTCATTCTGGATGAAAACCTCTGCCTAGCTTTTCTGGGGGAAATGTGCCGTTTTTTTTCCAAATTCAAAACCAATCAGAAATGATTTAAAACTTGCTTCTGAGCTGATTTCTGGCCATCGATAACACATGATGAATGAGTATGGAGTTGGTTCTTGGAAGCAAATGAGGTGGGAGGGGCAGTTCCTATGGAAGAGGAGTGTGGCTTGATTATATACCCGCAACTTGTGACTACTGTGTCGCCATGTTAAAAATGATGCCCATTAATTCTGCAAGATTAACCACCCACCTACATTATTGGAAATTCAGGCCCCTGCGAAGTACATACCACCTACCCCAGAAGTTTCTGGTCCCAAATGAGTCCCACTTGTGTCCAACAATATGACTACAGACCCTGGGGCTATTGCTTCCCAGGAGACTGCTACAGGGAGTCCCCTATGATGACTGGACAATTACCCCTTTTGCCAAATCCTGAAATATCCTCTAGAATTTGGTCACATGTGCTTCTGCTATTCCTCTGAGAAAACATGGACTGCCACTAGGTGCTGCTTTCCCAGAATATCTCGAGTCAGCACCTAAGATGTCAAAATGATGCTACTTTCTTTCCAGTATTCCGTGCCTGGAGCCATGTTATGTTCTGTGAGGAGCAGGCGAGTGCCCACCCTTTTCTGTCCCCTTTTGTGAAAATGTGATGGAAAGAAGCATTCCCCTCCTCCTTAGCTCGAGTGAGGTTGTCCCTCATCTTGCACCAAACTCACCACATTGTCCTTCAAACCCACTCTTCCTCTTGAACTGACTTTTTTCTTTATAATCGTTATTATCATTCTCTCAACAATTCAGGTTCAAAATCTTTGAAATCTTTCTGTTCCAGTTCCCACATCAGATGATTCAAAAGATTGTGCTGATTTCAAATTGCCATTTGTGTAGTCTTTCCTACTTATCATGGACTCATTTGTTTACTTACTAAAAGTGTATTTCTTGAAAAGCAAACTGTAGGTTAGCACTGTGTTAGAATCTCAGGATCAAAAATTTGAATTAGATATAGAATGGTAAGTAGATAATAACACTATTGTGTGAAAATATTTAACTTAGGCCCTTATGACTTATAACTTGGGTTATTTAAATATTCATATTCTTTTAATTATTTCTCCAAATTCTAGACTCTTCGATTCAAACCAGATTTTTCCAAGCCATCAAATTTTTCTAAAAGCCTGGTTCTGAACCTACACTGCTTCCATCTTCCCACTTTCTGGTTAATGAAGTCCTAAGTCCTTATTCCAGCATTTAGAACAGTCACAGGAGTCAATCAAATGCCATGCTAAACTTTTATTTAATCCATTCTCCTACAAATAACCTATGCTTTGTCCAACCTGAATGAGTAACCATTCCTCCAAAGATTCTGGCCTTTCTTTTTCTTCAATGTCTTGATTATAGTGCTGTTGTTTCCACGTAGAATGTTAGCCTTTTTGCTTTTTCCAGAGATCTCATGCCTGACAGTATGAGATTTCTTTCTGCATGCTTAACATTACTTTTCTTCTCTTCTGGCACTTACTGCATATTGTTTTATATTTTGTTTATGTCCATCTCTCATATCTCCTAATAGAATGGAGGCTCTTTTAGAGAAAGAGTTTGTAGCTTATTTATCTTTTAATTCACGTGCCACATAGTACATAAACCAGGTCACATACTCAATTTGTTGATTGCATGAAAAATTATTTTATCAGCAATAAATCCTTTGACTTATAGCAAAGGTGACTGAATGGAAATATTTGTCATGTAAATCCCATATTCTAGTGACTTCCATTATGTAATTAAAAATATGTCCCCATGGGTGAAAAAACAATAATACACTTAGGAAGAAATTGGTGAGAAACGTGGTGACTGCCTCCATGAAATACCGAACATTGTACACGAAAGACATATTAAGTCTAGCAGCTATTAGCCTTTGTTAGTTATTTTCATTTCTTGAGACCTAGTTCAATAAGTATTTGGTGAATAATTAAGTGAAAAAGAGTCTCCTTTTCATTATAGAAATCTGTTTTTATATTTAAACTGTTACTTTAATTGAAGTTGCTGAGCTGACATATCTGGGTGAAAAACGTCAAAGCTAAACTGTTGGACAAATCCATCCAGAAACAGCCTTGTTCCCTTCTCATCATCATCTGTGATGACACATTCAAATTTGGGGTAAAAAGAAAATATGACTTTATGCCAATTACATACGGCATTTAGAAGAAATTCATTTCTATCTGAATGTAAATTGCCCAATCTGGCATCTATCAGTCTTCCGTCAGCTTAATCTTACTTTCTGTTATTTGTTATGTTCAGGGTGGAAATGTGTTCTCCAGATTTCCCTTTAAGACAAGATTTGTTGTCCCATCTTTCAGGAAAGGGCCTCCAGCTTTGAATTCCTTTAGGGTTTGCCTCCATTGTAGAGCACTTCATCATTCAAGGGCATTCACTTCTTGAGGCAGCTCACATCCAACAGTGTAATAAGTGAGCATATAGAGGCCTGACTATTTTGGTCTAATCTGGGCCAACCTTAACAGGCCATATATGATCTAGAACCATGGTCAAGTTGACCGACCCTTTCTGTAGTCTGTACCTCAGCTTGACTTCTCCCTCTGCCCAACCCTGCTTTTTCCCTTTCTTCTCCACAGTTGCTGATTCCTAATAAACACCTAGTGCCTTATTAATTCATTAAATTATTAATAAATTTCAGTTCCTTATTCCAGTGTACTCAACCTGCAACAACTGATGTCAGTAGTGACTTGGGAAGCTAAAATATAAAATGGTGTTTTGAACCTGGCTCACTTGATGCCTAGCTGGCAATGAGACCCTCATCATTGGTGACAGTTTCAGCACCATGTAGTTGTCCACTTTGTTAAAACTTCCACTATACTGGTAAAAGAGACTGGTACCTCCAGAGAGCCACAGGTGAAAGCCAGAAAGGGACACTGGTACAAGTGAGGGTCAAAGCTACCTGCTCATATGGCTTAATTATTCTCTGTAGCTGGTCCAAGTTTAATCTCAGTATCACCCATTCTGTCTAACAATGGACTAACACCTGTATCATCATTGAATCTGCTGGAGCGTTGGACCTCAAGTTGCAGAGCTGATTGCATCGTGGCCTTGACTTGCTATATAGAGACCTTTTTTTGCTCTGGATCCCACTCAAAACTAGCAGCCTGCATGGAACAAATTATGGTCTAGAACAGTTTAGATGTGAAACATGTTGCCTACAGAAACCAGTGAAGCCTATGTGGCACTGTGCTTCCATCTTTGTGATAAGGCATGATAGAGCAAGTTGCCCTTATTTTGTAGGAAATTTGCTAGCCTGCTTTCCACCAGACTTCTGTAAATTTCACTAAAGCCATAAGTCTCTAAAACTTCATACAGTTTATCTTCCAACCTCTAGAGAACATGCATCTTGCCAAGGCTATATATATACATATATATACACACACACACAAGCCATCTCTTGCTTATTTTGTCTAATGAGGATTTTTTTTTTCAGAATAAAAGAAACTCTTTTGGGGAGATGGACAAGTACAGAGAGTCTTTTTTGATGGGCACAGGGATGCCCAGGCTGGGGATGGGAGAGCAGGCAGGTGGGGGTGAGGCTGGTCCCCTGGTGCTAGGGTTGAGCATACTTGAGAAGTTTTAATTAGTTGCTGTTATTTATCAGGTAATTCAAAATATTGAAAGAATATGAAGAAAGATCTGGCTATTGTTGGGCTATATTTATGCTTTGGAAAGCTAATAAGCTAATATGACTGATCAGTAATTAAGAGGTAAGTGTGAATGTAGTGGTAGGATAGAAGATACTGATGACCAGGCCTAGGACTTAATCATAAAAGGATGTAATCTCCAAGGAAAGTTAAAGACCCAACCAAGGTAGGTCTGCAACACCAACATCACAGTCCAGGATGGGAAAGAATGTATTGACAGATTATAGGAGTACATCTGAGGTGAAGTTCTTGACAATATGAATCCCCAGATTTCCCTGACACTAATGAGCCTGAACACATGGCCCAGCACTCCATATCAATGGCTAGTATTTTGTAATTGCTTGAAAATTCTACATAGGCCTCTCCCCATATGACCCCTCCCAAATCTGTCTCTGTTCCCCTCAAAGACACCAGGACTATAACTAGGATTAAAGTTAAAATATAATTTAGCTGTAGATGTGCTGGGCCTGAAAAGAGCAGAAAGGGACTATATCCCCAAAGCAGTTGTGGGGTTGAGGCAGGATTCCTGCAGGAGCCAAGTGAGTATTATGAGCTGATTCTCAGGGTAATTGATCAAAAGGCAGTGAAACATGAGCTGGAAAGGGAATAATCTGGTAGTCTTCCAGCACTCTCCTAAGATTAAGTTCTCTTAGTACCATAGCAATGATTTCGGTGATGGTATAGACATACTGTTAGGATGGCTTCTAGAAGCATTAAAAAGAAAAAAGGTCATGTTCTATACATAACTGAAGTAGAAATGCTAGAATTGCCATGGATCATGGCGGACAAAGGCATTAAGGCTCAGAGAAAATTATATGCTCTAGGGGTTTTAATAATGTAAGAAAACTTACCAGAGAACTATGCTTCAAAGGAGGACCTGAAGGATACATCATTTACCAAAGCAATATGAAACACATATGAGTTCTACTTCTGCTTGGGATATAGAAAGCCAGAAGAAAATGTTGCCTCTGCTCTAACAACCAGGAAAAGTTGGGTGATATGCTAAATTATGACATTTCCTGAGCCCATCAGAAAGCAAGATAACAAGGTAAATTATATTTCAACGGGTGACAAGCTCCTCTGGAAAGATACAGGACCCATGTACTCTCTTGCTTTTGGCAGAGCCTGTAAGAAGTAAAACCCATAAAAGCAGAGTTGAAAAAAAAAAAACAAAAACAAAATAACAAAAACCAACCAATTAACATATTAATTAACTATTAAAAGCTGCATGTCACCAAGCATGACAGTTTAGCATCCCTGAGAGCCCAAACATAAGGGTGGTCCCCCTGTAAATTCTTTCCCATTGTCCTTAATATGGTGCTTGTGAAAAAAATTGAGGACTAGGTCCAGAGAGCATGCCCCTTAGTGATGGAGGTCAATAGGGGGTAACTCACTGCCACTGGAGACTGGCACAGAGCTCTATCACTTCTAGAATAGGACAGAACCAAAAACATGTCTGCCTCTGGGGGAAGAGACAGAAGACCTTCCCACCATCAGGTAACAGGTAAAGACTGATTACTTCTAAGAATACAGGGAAAAATACTCTGTTCCTGATTGAGAAGCAAGAAGCTCCACTGAGCTCAGGATCCAAGCTGTATCAAAGCTGAGGATTGCATCTATCAAGAAAGGCCAGGAAGAGGCAAAGAAAAATTACCCTGCCCACTACCACCAAAAAAAAAAAAAAAAAAAAAAAAGTCAGTAAATGCCCTCCTAAACCAGATCCACCCCAGACACAAGGCAGAGCTAGGCAGCCATGGAGAGAAGAGCACGGACACTGTGAAAGCTTCATCCACAAGGCCAAATTAAATGCACAGGATTTGCCAAAGACAAAAGTTGAACCAGGAGAACAGAGAACACTGCCTCTGTGAGCTTAGCACTAAGTAGAAAGTCACAGAAGTTCACTGCGGTGGAAGGGACAAGAGTGTTTGGACAGAGGGCTTGCTGTGGTGCATGCAGAGGACTTTTGAGAGCTAAAACAGAACAGAAACCTATAGGTACCATAAGTCACCCACTAAAGCAGAAGGTAACAGCCATCTGCTTTAGCGAAAAGAAAGTTATGATAGTGAAAAACACAAATTCAATTCCAGTTCCTTGCTATATTGACCCACTTCCATCCCTCCCACATAAACATATTAATGGTCCAGTCCAGGGATAAAAAATTTTTACCTCGGTCTCTAATGTTCTTTTATACATAATGTGAAGCACTTAATAAAAACCTATGAGACATACAAATAGCAAGAAGAAAAAAAAAATACATCGCCAAGAGATAAGGCAGAAAAAAAAAATCAGAAATGACCCTAATACTGTATCTAGGAGACAGGGACTTTCAAAATACTATGATTAATGTGGTAAAGTAACAGGTGAAAGAGGTGGACAGCATGCATAAAAAGATGCAGAATTTCAGCAGAGAGACTAGTTTTAAAAACGATCAGTGAAAATCTAGAAATAAAAAAAAGTAATAGCAGATAATTCTTTCTGTGTGTATAAGTAAGACTGGCTATATCTGATTAAAGAGTCATTTAACTTGCAGATAGATCAATAAAAATGATCTAAACTGAACAAAGAGAAATAGTGAAAAAGATAGAATAGAATATTCAACAGCTGTGGTACAATGTCAAACAGTCTAATCTGTATGTAATTGAAGTTGCAGAAGAAGAATAGAGAGTAGGACCAGAAAAAAAAATTTTAAGAAATAATGACCATTTGGTTTTTCAAAATTTAGTAAGATGAGAAAATCCTACCTCTCTTTCTCCCTTTCTCTCTCTCTCTATCTCTGTCTCTCTCTCTCACACACACATAAGCACACACACAAGCATATTATACTCAAATGCCTGAAAATCAGAAAAAAAAAAAAATCTTGAAAACAGCCAGATAAAAATAAATACACATACAGAGTAGAAAGGTAAGAATTATGGCATAATTTTCAGAGGTTTTTGTGTTTTTTCCCCAAAACATAAGAAAATGGAGTTCTATCTTTAATGTGCAAAAATTTAAACAAATAAAAACTGTCAAATCAGAATTAAACATTTGGGGAGTATCTTTTAATAAATGGGCCCAGCACGAGGGAGTATCTTTTAATAAATGAAGGCAAAATAAAAATTTGTTCAGAGAAACAGATGAGAGAATTAATCTTCAGTAGGCAAGAAAATGTTAAAATAAATTTGGATACACATAAAGAAATGAAGAGAGCCGTAAATGCTAAAAAGGTGAATTTGAAAGATAGTTTTTGTCTATTTAATTGCTATAAAGAATAATGACTATAGTAACAGTGTATCTTGGCAATTATAATATACTTAGCAGTAAAAATGTATGACAAAAATAGCACACAAGATGCAATTAAGAAAAAGCACTTATACCATTATATAGGTTTTACACTATCTTTGATGTGTCACATTATTGAAGTTAGGGTATAATAAGTTAAAAATGCGGTATGTAAATGCCAAAGCAACAAATAAAAAAAATTTAAGATAGTATAATAACCAGGCCAATAGTGGAGATAAAATGAAATATGAAAATATATCCAAAATAAGGCAGGAAAGAGGGGAGAAAAAAGGAACAAGGAATGGATATGACAAATAAAAAATAATTAGTAATATGGTAGATTTATCCACAAATATATTAAATGTAAACGACTAAATACCCCATTTCAAATGTGGAGAAGAATGAACAAAATAGAACCAAGACCAAACTACATGTAGTCTACAGAAATGAACCTTAAATATAGAGATAAATTAAAAGATGAAAAATCAAGTAATATGAAAATATTAATGAAAGACATTGGGAATGTCTTGTTAATACCAGAGAAAGTATACTTCAAAGGAATAAATAATACCATAATACCATAATAAATACCATAATAAATAATAAATAAATACCATAATAAATAATACCAGGAATCCAGAGGCCATCACATAATGGTAAAAGTGTCAATTTAACAAGAAGACATATACAATTCCTAAATGTATACCCATCTAATAACAGAGGTTCAAAATGAACAGAACAAAAACCAATCAAATTCGAAGGAGAAATAGACAAATTAGGGCTGGAGACTTAACATTCCTTTCAGTAATTTCTAGAACAAATAGAAAATCAGCAGGATGGAGAAGACTCAGCTACTCCATCAACCAACTTGACATAATTGATGCTTATGGAACATCCCACCCAACAAGAGCCAACTTTATGTTCTTTATAAGTGTTCATGGAATAGTCACCAAGAGAGACAATATTCTGGGCCAGAAACCAAGTTTTAATAATTTTAAAAGAATTGAAGCCATACATGCAATATTTGGGAAATATAGCTAAAGTAATGTTTAGAGGAAAATTAATTGTATTAAGTATTTTTATTAGAAAATGATATCACATATAAATAATCTTCTACTATAAGAAAGAAAATAAGAGTAAATAAGACTCAAAGAAAACTGTGGGAGGGGCAAAAATTACAATAAGAGCAGAAATCAATAAAATTTAATAAAAGAGAGAGAGAGAAAGGGAGGGAGAATCAATGAAACAAAGCCTAGCCAAACTGATTAGTAAAAATGAAAAGGGACATAAAAATTATCAATATCAAGCATAAAGAAGACACCAGACTATAAAACTCCCAGAAGATAACAAAAGAGAATATCTAGAATGACTTAAGGTTTGACAATCACTTTTTAGATACAACATGAAAGGCACGGTCCATGGAAGAAAGGATTGATAAACTGAACTTCATTAAACTTCATCAATAGACTGGGAGAAAATATTTGCAAAAGACACATCTGATAAAGAACAGTTATCTAGGGGCGCCTGGATGGCTCAGTGGGTTGGGCCTCTGCCTTCCGCTCAGGTCATGGTCTCAGTGTCCTGGGATGGAGTCCCATATCGGGATCTCTGCTCGGCAGGGAGCCTGCTTCCTCCTCTCTCTCTCTCTCTCTGCTTGCCTCTCTGCCTACTTGTGATCTCTGTCAAATAAATAAATAAAAATCTAAAAAAAAAAAAACTGTTATCTAAAATATACAAAGAATTCCCAAAACTCAACAATAAAAAAATAAACAACTTGATTCAAAATGGGCCAAAGACCTTAGCCAAACATCTAACTGAAGAAGATATATGTAGATGGAAAATAAAAATGGAAAAATACAGCACATCATAGGCCATAGGGAAATGCAAATTAAAACAATGAGATGCCACTGCATGCCTATTCAAATGGCCAAAATCAAGACCACTAACAATACCAAATGCTTGCAAGGATGTGGTAGAATGGAGCTCTCATATGTTTCTGGTGGGAATGCAGAATGGCACAGCCATTTTGGAAGGCAGTTTGGCAGCCTCTTGCAGAACTAAACATATTCTTATCAAACAATCTAACATTCATTTTCCTTGGTGTTTACCCAAAGGAGTTGAAAACTCATATCGAGGGGCACCTGGGTGGCTCAGTGGGTTAAAGCCTCTGCCTTCGGCTCAGGTCATGATCCCAAGGTCCTGGGATCGAGCCCCACATCAGGTTCTCTGCTCAGTGGGGAGCCTCTTCCACCTCTCTCTCTCTCTCTCTGCCTGCCTCTCTGCCTACTTGTGATCTCTGCCTATCAAATGAATAAAATCTTAAAAAAAAAGAAAACTCATATCTAAACCCGCCCCCTCCAAAAAACAAAACAAAACCTGCATACAGATGTTTATAACAGTTTTAGTCTTAATTGCCAAAATTTGGAAGCAACCAGGAGGTTCTTCAGTAGGTGAATGCATAAACTCTGGTACATTCAGACAATGGAATTTTCAGCACTGAAAAAAATGAGCTATCAAGCCATGAAAAGACATGGAGGAAGCTTAAATGTATATTACTGAGGAACCAATCTGAAAATGGTACACACTGCATGATTCCAACTCGATGACATTCTAGAAAAGTCAAAACAATAGAGAAAGTAAAAAATGAGTGGTTGCCAGGGTTTAGGAGAGAGAGAAGGATGAATAATCAGGGCACAGAGTATTTTTAGGGCTACAAAGCTATTCTGAATGATAATAATATGGTGAACACATGTCATTATAAGTTTGTCCAAACCCACAGAATGTACAATACATAGAATGAAACCTAATATAGACTACGGACTCTTGGTAGTAATGATGCATCAGTGTAGGTTCTTGAGTGATAACAAATGCACCACTGTGGTGAAGGATGTTGATAATGGGAGAGTTTATGCATGTGTGAAAGCACGGAGTATATGGGAAGTCTCTATACCTTCTGCTCAGCTTTGCTGTAAATCTAAAACTGCTCTAAAATAATAGTCTATTAAAAAAATTAAAGGACCTTGTTTAAGATCCTACAGATCAAAAAGATAGTAATAGAACATTATGAAAACATGCCCATAAATTTTTTTTTGATTTTTTTTTCCATTTTATTTATTTTTTCAGCGTAACAGTATTCATTCTTTTTGCACAACACCCAGTGCTCCATGCAAAACATGCCCTCCCCATTACCCACCACCTGTTCCCCCAACCTCCCACCCCTGACCCTTCAAAACCCTCAGGTTGTTTTTCAGAGTCCACAGTCTCTCATGGTTCGCCTCCCCTCCCCAATGTCCATAGCCCGCTCCCCCTCTCCCAATCCCACCTCCCCCCAGCAACCCCCAGTTTGTTTTGTGAGATTAAGAGTCATTTATGGTTTGTCTCCCTCCCAATCCCATCTTGTTTCATTTATTCTTCTCCTATCCCCCTACCCCCCCATGTTGCTTCTCCATGTCCTCATATCAGGGAGATCATATGATAGTTGTCTTTCTCCGATTGACTTATTTCACTAAGCATGATACGCTCTAGTTCCATCCACGTCGTCGCAAATGGCAAGATTTCATTTCTTTTGATGGCTGCATAGTATTCCATTGTGTATATATACCACATCTTCTTTATCCATTCATCTGTTGATGGACATCTAGGTTCTTTCCATAGTCTGGCTATTGTAGACATTGCTGCTATAAACATTCGGGTACACGTGCCCCTTCGGATCACTATGTTTGTATCTTTAGGGTAAATACCCAGTAGTGCAATTGCTGGGTCATAGGGTAGTTCTATTTTCAACATTTTGAGGAACCTCCAAAGCATTTGACAAAGTACAGCATCCCTTCCTGATCAAAACTCTTCAAAGTGTAGGGATAGAGGGCACATACCTCAATATTATCAAAGCCATCTATGAAAAACCCACCGCAAATATCATTCTCAATGGAGAAAAACTGAAAGCTTTTCCATTAAGGTCAGGAACACGGCAGGGATGTCCATTATCACCACTGCTATTCAACATAGTACTAGAAGTCCTAGCCTCAGCAATCAGACAACAAAAAGAAATTAAAGGCATCCAAATTGGTAAAGAAGAAGTCAAACTATCACTCTTCGCAGATGATATGATACTATATGTGGAAAACCCAAAAGACTCCACTCCAAAACTGCTAGAACTTGTACAGGAATTCAGTAAAGTGTCAGGATATAAAATCAATGCACAGAAATCAGTTGCATTTCTGTACACCAACAACAAGACTGAAGAAAGAGAAATTAAGGAGTCAATCCCATTCACAATTGTACCCAAAACTATAAGATACCTAGGAATAAACCTAACCAAAGAGACTAAGAATCTATACACAGAAAATTATAAAGTACTCATGAAAGAAATTGAGGAAGACACAAAAAAATGGAAAAATGTTCCATGCTCCTGGATTGGAAGAATAAATATTGTGAAAATGTCTATGCTACCTAAAGCAATCTACACATTTAATGCAATCCCTATCAAAATACCATCCATTTTTTTCAAAGAAATGGAACAAATAATCCTAAAATTTATATGGAACCTGAAAACATGCCCATAAATTTGACAATGGAGAAATTCCTTGAAAGATAAAAATTAGCAAAGTTTAGTAAAATTAAAAAAAAAAAAGATATCCTGGATAGCCCTTTATCTGTTAAAGACAGTGAAAGTGTGGTTAAAAGTATTTCCACGTGAAACATGTCATTGGTGAATTCTATCAAATATTTAAGGAGCAAGTAATACTGACTTCACACAGGTTCTTCTAGAAAAGAAAATAGCAGGGAATTCTGGCACATGTATGAGGCCAGCAGTGATAACAAAGCCAAAGACATTACACTTAGCGAAAAACACTCTATCACTAACAAACATGGGGAGAAAAAACTTTTAAAAAAATAAAAGCAAACCAAATCTAGCAATATATAAAAACAATAACACATGGTCAAGTGTCTGTACCCCAGATTTGGGACTGCAAGATTATCTTAACACTTAAAAGAATGGAACAATGGAGAGCACTATATTAACAGGCTTAGAACAAAAATAGAAAGCATGCAATTTCCTAAATATATACAGAAAAAATTCTACACTCATCATTCGTGATAAAAATTCTTACTAAATGAGGACAAGGAAGAACTGTTTGGTTCACTGTGCTGCATCATGCATGCTCATTATGAGAGCTGGGTAGTATCTAAAGGGGAAAACGGCATGTATAAATGGGGATCCTTTCTCCACTTTTTTTTTTTTTTTTGGACGGAATCTTGATCCTCAAGCTCAAGCTTAAGGACAGGGTTTTCCTCCTCAACTTAGTACTAACTGTCCCAAGCTTTAGATCATTGTTTTCTGCCTGGCTTCTGCGAAACTGGTTATTTATTAGAGGATGTTCTGAAAAGAAGAAAGTGGAGGCAAGGATAGCTTTCTCCTCAGAGCACATGCTGTCTCTTCTGGGTCATATCCCAGCAAGTCTTGCCTACCTTGTTTGTGCTGTTATGCCTCCGAATAGCCATTTTCTATATTTTGTTCACCTTTCATGTTTGCTTTTGATAGGAAGATTTGTTTAACACAAGTTACTCCATGAGAGCCAGAAACAGAAGTTTCTCTTTACTTAAATTTACTTATTCAAAATGATTTTCTTGTATTCTGTGTAATGAATTCAGTATTTGAGCTTTTTGTGGGTCTGCTTCTTGGGTCTTTTGTGACTATTGAATTTTGATCATAGAGCCACCTACTCCCCCGCCTCCCCATTTAATTTCTTTTCCCCATTATAGGCTTACCTTCTTTTGAGAACTAGGTTGAAGTTTGGTTCCCCAGAAGTGATTGGCATTCAGTTCTGCAGTGCTACACATCTGAAGTGCCATTATTTCAGGGATTTTTGAGATTACAATCTCCATTCTTAATCCATTAAATGTATAAATAGTATAAATTTGGTATGCAACTATGTAAGAATTTACTTATTATTGTAGGTTTCCAGGGGAAATACTTTTTTTCTTTCCTCCCCAAATCATTGCTTGAGAAAGGGGATTTTCCTAAATAAGTTTCCTGGGAAGAAAGGCAGATTTGTTTCTAGATGCCCTTATATCCAAGTATAGCCCTTGGCCTAAGGCCAAGTTAGGGAGACTTTGTTTTCGATTTCCTACAAGAAGCTGGTCTTGGGCTTTGTCTTACATCTTCCATGAAGCCATAAAAGCCCAATGTTAAATTGATTCACATTTGGCAAGTGTCATCAGGGTAGAATTAAAATCTGGTTTCTTGCAGATCCTTCTATGTCTCCAGTTTCCCTGATTGGTTTTTAACTTCTAATATTGCATTTCAAATTGCCAGTCCTTTACTATGTTTTTTAAAGGGGATTTAAAATACTTTATCCATGTTTTTGGGTTGTTTTTAAAGGAGAAGTTGGTAAAACTCTGTGGACTGCCTCATTCCAAGAAATGAATACCTATAATTACTTTCACATATATCATTTTAGTTGATTCTTGTGATCACTTCTGAACAAGATGTCATTTTTAATGACATCATACAGGTAGGGATATTGTTACTGTTTCTTGCCTGAAATTATTGGCTGGAGAACAGCACAGCTTTGCTTCAAATCAGATTCTCTGACACTAGACCTCGCATTCTTTTCATGGTATTTTACTGGTCATTGTTCCACTTATGCGGAATAATAAATTTTTCTTCCAAAATTTACATCAGCTCAAGAGTTGGAAAAATAACACACACACACACACACACACACAAAATTCTACTTTGGGGCGCCTGGGTGGCTCAGTGTGTTAAGCCTCTGCCTTCGGCTCAGGTCATATCTCAGGGTCTGGAATGGAGCCCTGCATCCGGCTCTCTGCTCAACAGGAAGCCTGCTCCGCCCTCTCTCTCTGCCTGCCTCTCTGCCTACTTGTGATCTCTCTCTCTCTGTGTCAAATAAATAAATAAAATCTTTAAAAAAAATTCTACTTTGGGGGCGCCTGGGTGGCTCAGTGGGTTAAAGCCTCTGCCTTCGGCTCAGGTCATGATCCCAGGGTCCTGGGATCGAGCCCCGCATCGGGCTCTCTGCTCAGCAGGGAGCCTGCTTCCTCCTCTCTCTCTCTCTGCCTGCCTCTCTGCCTGCTTGTGATTTCTGTCTTTCAAATAAATAAATAAAATCTTTAAAAAAAAAAAAATTCTACTTTGGGTCCTCCCTTATATGTAGTTGTAAAATTTCTCTTGATTCATCAAACAAGCTCAATTTAGAAAGAACATAGCCATCATCATCTGCACAGCTCTTCAGACTGGCATCCCCAGATATTTCCATCAAAGGAACATCTCTGAACAGCAGTATAATGTCAGTGCTGGCTGCCTCCCCAAGAAAATTAATCATAATACCAGGAGTTAGAAAGATCCTACCCAGATTTCAGGAATATTGCATTTCTTTACCCTAAAGTTCACATTCTACCTGCTGTGTTTCATTACAAAATCCAGAAATCGTACAAAAACATCACAGCTACACTCCTCACTGTATGTATTTTAATCAAAAATCTTTGATCCATGTGATACTGGCCTGCAGGCAAAAACTTCCTTTTGTGTTAAGAAACACTCTACTCTGTCACTTGTATGAGATCCATGCTTGTTGGTAAAAATATTTCTAGCAAAATCAGGGGGGAAATAGCATGCTTAAGTAAGTGGATCATGTGAGAATTAGCAAAAGATAATATTTGTTTTTTTTTTTTTAAGATTTTGTTTATTTATTTGACAGAGAGATCACAAGTAGGCAGAGAGGCAGGCAGAGAAAGAGGGGGAAGCAGGCTCCCCACTGAGCAGAGAGCTGGATGCTGGACTGAATCCCAGGACCCTGGGATCATGACCTGAGCCAAAGGCAGAGGCTTTAACCCACTGAGCCATCCAGGCGCCCAGCAAAAGATAACATTGTATTGATAAAATACTCGTTTATCTTCATCCCCTCAAGTTTATAGAATGTGTGTGGTTTGGGGTTGCATTTGTTTTTGTGTATTAGCCATTGCCATTCTATTTCTCCTTTGCATGCTTCGGCCCTTTCAGAGACTGGCCAGTCCTTTAGGAAAGCCATATTCTGGATTTAGCTACAAAGAATGAATTTCAGGCTTTGGAAATTCTTGCGATTTGGGAATTCTTGCGAATGTTGATTAATGTTTTTTTGCTTTGTGGCTGAATATCATTTGTTTAATCACTTCAACATTTTCTTGGTGTTGTGTCTGCACCTGCTCTATTTGGTTTTCTCAGATTCTCTAGGTTTTTCACAGTTTCAGAGCACTAAGGGATTTTTTTTTAAAGATTTTATTTATTTATTTGACAGAGAGAGATCACAAGTAGGCAGAGAGGCAGGCAGAGAGAGAGAGAGGGAAGCAGGCTCCCTACTGAGCAGAGAGCCCAATGCAGGACTTGATCCTAGGACCCTGAGATCATGACCTGAGCGGAAGGCAGCGGCTTAACCCACTGAGCCACGCAGGTGCCCAGCACTAAGGGATTTTTATATACTAAAACATATATTATGAAATAAGAGAAATATTTTTTTATTAGCCATATGTGTGGGGCTTGAAGTTCTAATATAAATGTGGGCAGCAATATCATACATTGAAATTTAAGAACGCTAGTGTTTCCCTAAAGTCAGAGAAAACAACAAACTTTATCTGTGGTCCCCAGTGCACAAAGAACCATAGATAAGGTCTTGTTTTTCCTAATCTTATTTTTCCCCAGCTTTATTGAGGTATAATTGACAAATGAAATTGTATATACTTAAAGTCTATAGCTTGAAGTTTTGATATTATACATTGTGAAAGAAATCACAATAAAGCTAATTAATATATCCACCACCTAATATAGTTATCATTTTTTCTTTTTTCTTTCCTTTTTTTTTTGTGGTGGAAACACTTGGAATACTACCCTCTTAGCAAATTTCAAGTACACAATACAGTTTTATTAACTACGGTCACATTGCTTACCTAATCCTATTTTTTTAAGGGTACAGGAAAATAGTGAACAGTTGAGAAACTCCCCCAGAAATATACACTCCAGAAGAATTTAGGCCTCCTTCACTGTGGCACAAGTACGTGAATTTATAATACCATTCTCCCTGTGTGTAATTGTGTCTTTATAATCTTTATGAAAAAAATGAGAAAAAAACATGTTTGCTTCTGAAAAAGTCTGCCTTCTCTCCTCCTTACCTGTTCTGTTCTCTTCATGCTCATTCCGGTTGCGCTATTTCTGCAGTTTTTTCATCAAAGCACTTCATTACTTAGTGAACTCACTATCGAAAACCTAGTTGCTGATCTGGTTCTGAGCTTTTGACCCATTTCCGATAATTGGTTCTTCTTTTCGTAACAACATAGTGTGATAAAATGTGTGTGGGTTTTGGAGAACTGGGCTCAAATCTCAGTTGTACTAATTTTAGAGGCGAGAGACTTTGAGTAAGTCACTTAACCCTTTTGGGTCTTAATTCTCTTCTGTATTTTATTCTGTACAGTGGAGCTGACATTTCATACTTTGGAGGATTTTTTTTGGGATAAGTAGATAAAGTAATGTATATGAAATTGTTTGGGAGATAATAGACACTCAACAAACAGTTCTTTTGCCACTGAGAGTCCTAGCACAATAGAGATGACAAATTCAAAAGTTAATTAGTGATAAATTTAATTAGGTGTGGGCAGGGTTAAGTGAGGAACGGCACATGGTAGAACACACAGGAAATAATAGCAAATCGGAGTGGTTTACACCCTGGGACTGAAAGGATAGAGGCATCCATGTTTCTGAACCTACTGAGAATTACAGGCGTGTATGAGAGACTGCTTGACATGATCTGTGGCCTTCAACAGAAGAAAAGTAGCTGTTTCCAAAATCCCCCTGCCAAAGGTAGAGGAAAAGTAGGTGGAAACAGAAATAAAATCCTTATCTGTCTATTTTTATGTCCTTTTGGGACTTTTTATCAACTGATCCTGACTGGAAGCTAGAAAGCAAAGAAGCCCAAATAATGCTGTCCAAAGCCATCACCTCTCTGGGACACAGAGTGAAAATAGAAGGATAAATAATGGATGCAAAGGAGCAGATGAAGAACCATGAACATAATTTCTTTTCTTCACCTTGTCCTTCTGTTACTCCAGTGTTTTATTTATCTACATTGATCACTTTACCCACTAGTAAGTGTCAATGTAGACTGTGAGGTTTTTGATGGCAAGGATAGTATTTACTCATGATTCCACGTTTCGTAAATGATGTACCATTAAAGGGGCTGTGTGTGAAAATGCAACATGTTATATACTTATTTTGGAAAAGCACATTACCAGTATAAAAGCTCTCAACAATTCTGTAAAATGATAGTAATAATAAATATTTTCTCACAGAATTATTTATCAAGGAATGCCACTAATGCACAAGTACTAGTTCCGGGGAATGCAGTTTTTAAAATCAATGCATCCCTGGTGCCTAGTGTCTAATGTCTAGGATGCAGAATATACTGTATAGTCGATAGCCACATAGTAAATGCATAAATAATGGGGTTCCTCTATGACTGGTCTTGAATTGCTTTTTTCTAGGGCCTTGCCTTCTCTTTCCTTCCCCACTCCAGAAACTGCAGTCTTGTCTCCTAGCGGAGGCTCATTGACTGGAGTTCCGTATTTCTCTCAGAGTACCTACATGCCTTGTTGCCTGTGGTTGATCTAGTTGGATTATGAATGAACAGTAAATATCCTCCTCCTCCTCCTCACCATCATCAAAACCTCCACATTTTGTCTTCATTTTAGACTCCTAAATATTATGCTTTATCTTACTATATTTTAGGGTAACATTACTCTTGAGAGAAGTGCCCTAGCTACTGGAGGTATCTGGCTCCAAACTCAGAAGATGCCATCTTCCAGCCACCCGCCTTAGCTTCCTTCCATAACCTATACCTGAGTGCGTTTACTTGGTGTTGGTCCAATCACGTTGGATAAGACTATCCCAGCTCCTAAACCCCCTGCCTCCCACTCATTGAATACTGGCCACCATTTTTCTTTCCATACATAGATTCTTCACCATGCACCAGCATCTGATTTATTTATTTTCTGGGTCAAAGAATCCATATGGATGAGGTGATAGTTCTTTAGAACTTTCTTGAAATGCTACTGGCCCTCCACACAATATCATACCCCCCTTCTGTTTAAATAACAATTAAATATGAAATCATACCAAAATTAGCATAGAGTCAAATTTAGTGAGTAAACAGAAGATATGAGGAAAGTAAGTTTCTAGAGGAGATTAATTGTATTTTTCTCAAGAAAGGTGTTGATCCTAGCAAGTATAACAATCAGAAAGAAAAAGAGACCAAGAGTCCCCCCCCCCCCAAAAGACAACTCCCATTGAAGGGATAAACTCTGTAATAGTAACCCAAGTTCAGGGCTTTTTCTGCGTCTCTTCTTAGTTTGGTCACAATGAAAGTAGACAAGCAGAGGAAGAGTGTCCATCGTTACACAGAAATGTATGTACTCTTGAGATTTAGAATAGCAAAGGCAATGATCTGAGAGCAGCAGAGACTCTGATCATAATGAGCCAAGGTCCTGTAGCTTCATTTCCTCATGTTCCCTGGATAGTGTGAGATGGTCTTCTGGATTTTAAAAAGGATACATGTGTACATACATAAAAATTTAAGATTTTTCCTTTTGGTCATAGAAGCATGTAAATATATATTGTAAGATTATGGAGAGGAAAGTACATACCTCATGCTCTTTCCTCAGCTATCAGCTAAAAGATCATTGGCCTATAATTCAGCCTTTATTATTGTATTGGTGAGGCTTCAATCAGGGAAACAGAATTACTAGGAGTTGTGTGGTGAAAAGAGTTTATTATAGGGATTAGACAAGTATACATTGTAAAAGGTGATAAAGAAGTCTGTGGAAGTTCTCGTTGCATCTTGCAGTGGACCCAGAGTTTCTGTAGGTCAGCACAGTTGGCAGTGGGGAGAAAACCTGGACATGAACCAAAGGAGACTGACAACAAACTAGAACCCAGGAGGTCAAAATAAAACCCACATCTGCATCCAATGTCAACAATGTGGTGTTTTGCAGAAGCTGATGCTCTTCACCGCTAAGCTAACATATGCCTGATCTAGGGCTTAGAGAAGCTGAAGGTGATGAGATAGGATCTTGGAGGAGCTCCAGATCAGTCCATTCTCCCTCCCAATCTGGTGAGGTAGCAGATCAGTGACAATATGCGTGTGTTTCAGTGGCACCTATCATGCGATGCCAACCTTCAGAGTGGAATAACTACTACGTTTCTTCCTCCTTCCAAATCCTGCACAAATTTCTCCTATAGCTTATCTTAACCCAGAAGCATATGGGGAAGGAAATTCTGAAAATCATAGTTGTGTTATGGTGCAGTTGGCACAGTGTTGAAACCGCAACAATTATGATACTTTTATGCTATAAGTTAGAAACTCGGGTATCTGAATAGATTCTGGGAATAATATCTCTCTCAATTATGGAACTCAGAGTGATTTAGAACACAAAGAGCTCCATATAGGCATTGAGCTCCAATAGCCGTGTGTCTACTGGTTCTGATGCAGCTAGGAGGTGTGGTCATGCACCTCTGTTCATTGTATAAAACAAGGATTTCATGGACCTGCAGTCTGTCCTAAGCCTGAATGCCAAATATTTTACTCAGCAGTTAAATAGACTTTACTGTTAGTAATACTAAAACCTCTCCCTGTTCTTCTGCCGTGGTGTTTGGTTTATTCCTAAAACACTTTTCATAAGGGTCTAAAGATCTGTGATAAGAATGCATATGTAAATTAAACCAAAAGAATTCTGACAGCTGAAGATTAAACTGTGAGTGCAAATTATCACTCTGAAAAGAAAGTGCTTTACTGCATGTAAAATTAAAAAGGTGTTGATTTGTATCTGATTCATGGCATGAGTAGCCGCATTATGAATGATCAGCAGAACAATGTCACACTACTACAATTATGGTGCATCAAAAATGCAAAGCTAATTGCTTAACTTTAATGAAACACAAAAGCCACTTTTAATAATGTTAGGGTTGTGGTTCAAACTGAAAAAAAACACACATATAATCAAAGTTAAGGTGACAATAATTCATCCTTAACCCTTTGACGTCATAGTCTGAAATAGATCATAGAGGTTCCACACCTCCCTTCCACCTTTCCCCATCATGCGTAGCAGAGGACGTCTTTTCAAAATCTAGTTGGCTGGCTTTCAGAGGAAACAGTGTGATCCTTAGATTGACAACTTAATTTACTTCATCTGGTCTCATCTAAACATAGATCAACCAACACAATTAAGGGAAAATAAAAATACGAATTTTGCTATAAATACTTATAAACATTTTGAATAAGAATTTAATCTTGGGGGGCGCCTGGTGGCTCAGTGGGTTAAAGCCTCTGCCTTCGGCTCAGGTCTTGATCCCAGGGTCCTGGGATCAAGCCCAGCATCGGGTTCTCTGCTCTGCAGGAAGCCTGCTTCCCCTCTCTCTCTGCCTGCCTCTCTGCCTACTTGTGATCTCTCTCTGTCAGATAAATAAATAAAATCTTTAAAAAATAAAAAATAAAAAAATAAAAATAAATAAAATTATTTTTAAAAAAAGAATTTAATCTTGGTGCGCCTGGATAGCTCAGTTGTTAAGCTTCTGCCTTTGGCTCAGGTCATGATCCTAGTGTCCTGGGATCAAGCCCTACATTGGGCTCCCTGCTTAGTGAGGAGCATGCTTCTCCCTCTCCAGCTCCCCCATGCTTGTATTCCCTCTCTAGCTGTCTTTCTCTCTGTCAAATAAATAAATAAAATCTTTAAAAAAAGAAGAAGAAGAATTTAACCTTAGGTGAAGTTTACACTAACACCTTTAAGGTAAACCTTTAATATAATTGAGGGAGGTATATAAGAGATAATTATCTCTTAGATAATTCTAAGAAAGTATATATACAAAGACTTGAGGCCAAGTTACCCAATTATTAAACATCCATCCATGAAATCACCCAGCTCTTGGAAAAATGGTGCCAAGACCAAATACCTTTGTTAAGACAACAAAAAATAGTTATTGAAAGAGATTATGGGAAATACTGTAAAGTTGGTACATTTTGCATTTATTGCCTCTTTTAATTCATTCACATTACCATACAGTAAGAATTGCTGGTAAAGGACAGAATTTACAAAACCTCAAACAAACAAACCACCAGGTTCTGAGTTTGCATCGTCGCCTGCCCCACTCATAAACATATGGTAATTTCCTTGATACATTTTTATCTCCATAGATTATTCTTAAATCAGCTATAAAACTTCATATAGCGTGGAGTTTGGTTTTTACTATGCAGATAGCACAAGTAATGCCGGGCATAGTAGCATCTGAATCTATAAATTACACATTTCATCCATTATTTCAGTAACTTCACTCTCCCAAATCCAGGAGATGCAGCTGAGTGAAATGGTTATTTGTTTATTTATATATTTATTTATTTATGGTTATTTTTTTTTCACATGTATAGAATGTCAGGAGATCTGGAAAAGCCTCGTGAGAAAACAGCTATCATCTAATCCCTCTGACCTATTTGCTTCAAAGAATAAATTAGGTGTGAGAATCTAACAACTTCAGTGAAGTCAGTAATAATGAAACCACTGAGTTTTCCTGATAATCTTCTCTTCATCCCTAAAGCACCTTGTACACCAGAATCATCAGCATCCCACCACCTTATATAACTTAAAGACATTTTATTATTGGGTTAGAATTCCTTTTACAAAATACTCATTAAATTAGTTTTACCCTTAGGAAATTCTGATTTCCTTACTTTATTACACAGAGAAATTCTCTTTTCTCTACACTTGAGCACTCTTTCCACATTTAAAGACCTTTCTTTCGTTTTACTTTGATATTTGTCCAAGCAAGGATTTTCTTTCAGTATTTGTTCTTTCTGAATATTGAGTGCATCCTTTGTGGCTCTAGTACCTGGATTGCCAATTGGGTCAACAGTTCCTGAATGCTTACTGCAGGCACAAAACACTGTTTTAGCATGGCCTTTTATGGATTCTGTATTATGACAGCTATTTCTCTGCATTAAAAGAGTTTTTTTTTTTTTTTGGATACTAAGATTTATCTTTACTACAGTGACTCCCCTCTTATCTATGGTTTCACTTTCTACTTTTTCAGTTACACGTAGTCAACTGTGGTCCAGAAGCAGATGATCCTCCTTCTAATATGTCATCAGAATGGCTACAACAGGGGCACCTGGATGGCTCAGTTGCTCAAGTGTCTGACTCTTGATTTCAGCTCATGTCATGATCTGAAGGTCGTGAGATTGAGCCCCATGTTGGACTCTGTGCTCAGTGTGGAGTATGCTTGAGATTCTCTCTTTCCCTCTCACTCTGCCTGCCCCTCTCTCTCAAATAAATTATTAAATCTTAAAACAAAACAAAAACCAGAAGGGCTACACTAGCCTAATGCTACGTCACCCTGCCCATGGCATTCACCTCACTTCATCTTATCATGTAGTCATTTAATCATCTCACATCTTCATAAGAAGAAAGGTAAGTAAAGTACAGTAAGATTTTTTGAGAGAGAATTAGACTACATTCACTTCAGTTATATAGTATATTGTTATAAATGTTCTATTTTATTATGTTATTGTTGTTAACCTCTTACTGTGCCCAATTTATAAATTAAACTTTGTCATAGGTTTGTATGTATAGGAAAAAAAGAGTGTGTGTGTGTGTGTGTGTATCTATATCTATATATCTATATATATATATATGTATATATATATATATATCCATATATGGTGTGATACTATCCAGAGTTCCAGGAATCCTCTGAGGGACTTGGAACATATCCCCTGAAGATAAAGTAGGAGGCTACTATATTCTTAAACTGAAGAATTATAGGAGGAAAATGTTTCTTTCCTGAAGGAAAATACCTCAAATCCTGATGCTTCTAAAAACTTTCTTCTTGCAAAAATATCTGTACTAAGAGGTTTAAAAGCTCTCTCTGGGGGTGGCTCAGTTGGTTAAGCAACTGACTCTTTTTCTGGGCTCAGGTCATGATCTCAGGGTCTTGCCATCAAGCCCCATGTCAGGCTCTAAGCTTGGCAGGGAGTTAAGATTCTCTCTCTCCCTCTCCCTCTCCCCTTCCCCCTGCTTTCTCTCTCTCTAAAATAAATAAATAAAATCTTCTGGAAAAAAAATGCTCTAGTTTAAGTTATCAACAGCAAGCATATTAGCATAATCCACTCAGTCCTTAACATCTTCCCCTCTATCCTTAGTCAAGATTCAAAGTAATCTTTTTAAGTCACTGGAGATGGGATTTAGTTTGCTGAAGTTTTACCCTCAGGCGGAAATCAGTTATTCTTGGTTGCTGCATTTTGCCACTTTCCATACAACCAGGGCTCTGCCCTTTTGCCCTGCTCCTGTGATGTTTGATTTTATTTACTTGGCTTTCCTCTGGCTTCTCCAGAATCTGACTTCATTTCTGAACACTGCTTCCTATCTTCATGATACAGACTAGAAACTTCCAACTTCTGTCCTGAGCTCTGATTTCAGGAACCATTCCCTAAAAACTGGATTTGATAATTCAGATAACCCCAGTAATCCAGAAGGAAATTATTAATCTCTCTCTCACTCTACTTTCCATATTTTAATGTATATCATTTATTTATCCAGAAAGAATACTCAGTAAAAGTCCCCATTCCTGGCACTAAGAAAGCAAAGTAGGTAATGGTGTTTCTGGAAGCAGCAACATTTCAGAAGGACCCAGTTTAAAGGTTAGAGTTTCTAATCTTTTTTTTTAATTTTTTTTTTATTTTCCGACTTGCAACAAAATTTCAGATATAGAAACCTTCTAATAAACTTTCCTACTGAGGAGGGCATAATGGTCATTTAATTGCTACTTTTCCCCCAAAAACATGAAAAGAGATTCCAACTTAGATTAATAATTTTGAAAACTTAGGGATGAGGAGTGCTTGTCAAAGAACTAAATAAATTGAAAAAAAGTTAACCAGATTTTTCGTACCTGAAAAGCAGCCTTCCAAATAGTATTTTTGCTGACCCTCCCCCCAATGGACTTGCACATTACCAACTTATTACAACAAACTGTCATTATTTACTATTTTTATAATATTTTATTGTCTCTTTCTACTAATAAGTGTCACCCCTTTCTGGATGAAGCTGCTGCCTTGTAGAACAGGGGACTTGGAATGAGCACCACTGAGGCTTCTGCCAACTCTGAACCTTTTATGATATGTGCGCCAGCTCCTCACTTTGTCCTAGAAACTCCTGCCAACAACACAGTTCTGAGCAGTCAGAACGTATTTTCACTTTCCCAGGTAACACAAATCCATCCAACTTTGTATCTTACAATAGAAAATCTTTTATTTACTGACACATTAAATAAGCTGTGTCAGTACACGTTGTGTGTGTGTGTGTGTGAAAACAGAGTGTTACACACAAGTATCTGTTTCTCCTGTAACCTTCTTGATCTGATGAACCAAAATGTGATTTCCTTTGTGAAATCTTCCTGGCTTTTCTAGAATTAGTTGTCCCTTTCTGTTCTTTTGTAATATTTTGTTTGCATTTCTAATATTGGATTTTTTCACATTACACTGTGATGATTTTTTAATGTATCTGTCTTCCTACTGGACTTTGAGTCTCTTTAGAGAAGAGTGTTTTATTTCTCGTAATCTCTCATATTAAGAACATTACATGGCATATAACGAAGAAAAAAATAAGGATTAGATAATAAATGAGTATTCTTTGTATTTAGTTTATGCTTGTTGAGAAGAGGCCTACATCTAAAATTGTCAGAGACATTCTGGATGCAAAATATCTGGAAGTTTGTTCTTTTGCTTAGAAGAATACGACAATGGGGGGGGAGGAGTCAAGATGGCAGAGAAGTAGCAGGCTGAAACTACATCAGGTAGCAGGACATCAGCTCGATAGCTTATCTAAACATTGCAAACACCTACATATCCAACGGGAGATCGAAGAGAAGAAGAACAGCAACTCTAGAAACAGAAAATCAACCACTTTCTGAAAGGTAGGACTGGCGGAGAAGTGAATCTAAAACGACGGGAAGATAGAACGCGGGGGGAGGGGCCGGCTCCCGGCAAGCAGCGGAGGAACGGAGCACAAAATCAGGACTTTTAAAAGTCTGTTCCACTGAGGGACATTGCTCCAGAGGCTAACCCAGGGTGAAGCCCACCCGGGGTCAACGTAGCCGCAGGTCCCGCAGGGTCACAGAAGGATCGGGGGTGTCGGAGTGTCGGAGAGCTCGCAGGTATTAGAACGGAGAAGCCGGCTGCAGAGACAGAGCCGAGGACTGAACTCTCAGCTCGGGGTTACCTTGAACTGGTCGCGGGCTGGGTGAGCTCGGAGCACGGCTAGAGGCTGGGTATACGGGAGTGATTGGGTGCTGTCCTCTGGGGGCGCACTGAGGAGTGGGGCCCCAGGCTCTCGGCTCCTCCGGGCCGGAGACTAGGAGGCCGCCATTTTCATTCCCGTCCTCCGGAACTCTACGGAAAGCGTTCAAGGAACAGAAGCTCCCAAAAGCGAACCCGAGCCGATTACTTAGTCCGGCCGCCGGTAAGGGCGGTGCAATCCCGCCTCGGGCAAAGACACTTGAGAGTCACTACAACAGGCCCCTCCCCCAGAAGATCAACAAAATATCCAGCCAGGACGAAGTTCATCTATCAAGGAAAGTAGGTTCAACTCCTAAGAAAGCAGCGCAATTCCAGAGGAGGAGAAAGCAAAGCACGGAACTCATGGCTTTCTCCCCATGATTCTTTAGTCTTGCGGCTACTTCAATTTTCTTTTTCCATTTTTTTCTTTTTTCTTTTTTCTTCTTCTGCTAAATTTTTTAAAACTTTGACCCTTTTCTTTTTTAACGTTTTTTGACTAGTTTATCTAAATATATATATTTTTTCTTTCTTTTTTATATTTTTTCGTTATTTGTTTTATTTTTTAATTTTTTTTCTTTTTTTTTTTCTCTGAACCTCTTTTTATCCCCTTTCTCCCCACCCCACAATTTGGGGTCTCCTCTCATTTGGTTACAGCGCATTTTTCCGGGGTCTTTGCCACCCTTTTAGTAGTTTATTTGCTCCTTCACATTCTCTTATCTGGACAAAATGACAAGGCGGAAAAAATCACCACAAACAAAAGAACAAGAGACAGTACTGAAGGCTAGGGACCTAATCAACACAGACATTGGTAATATATCAGATCAAGAGTTCAGAATGACAATTCTGAACATTCTAGCCGGGCTCGAAAAAGGCATGGAAGATATTAGAGAAACCCTCTCTGGAGATATTAACGCCCTTTCTGGAGAAATTAAAGAACTAAAATCTAACCAAGTTGAAATCAAAAAAGCTATTAATGAGGTGCAATCAAAAATGGAGGCTCTCACTGCTAGGATCAATGAGGCAGAAGAAAGAATTAGTGATATAGAAGACCAAATGACAGAGAATAAAGAAGCTGAGCAAAACAGGGACAAACAGCTACTGGACCATGAGGGGAGAATTCGAGAGATAAGTGACACCATAAGACGAAACAACATTAGAATAATTGGGATTCCAGAAGAAGAAGAAACAGAGAAGGGAGCAGAAGGTCTATTGGAGAGAATTATTGGAGAGAATTTCCCTAATATGGCAAAGGGAACAAGCATCAAAATCCAGGAGATGCAGAGAACCCCCCTCAAAGTCAACAAGAATACGTCCACACCCCGTCACATAATAGTAAAATTTACAAGTCTTAGCGACAAAGAGAAAATCCTGAAAGCAGCCCGAGAAAATAAGTCTGTAACATACAATGGTAAAAATATTAGATTGGCAGCAGACTTATCCACAGAGACCTGGCAGGCCAGGAAGAGCTGGCATGATATATTCAGAGCACTAAACGAGAAAAACATGCAGCCAAGAATACTCTATCCAGCTAGGCTATCATTGAAAATAGAAGGAGAGATAAAAAGCTTCCAGGACAAACAAAAACAGAAAGAATTTGCAAACACCAAACCAGCTCTACAGGAAATATTGAAAGGGGTCCTCTAAGCAAAGAGAGAGCCTAAAAGTAGTAGATCAGAAAGGTACAGAGACAATATACAGTAACAGTCACCTTACAGACTAATAATGGCACTAAATTCATATCTCTCAATAGTTACCCTGAATGTTAATGGGCTAAATGCCCCAATCAAAAGACACAGGGTATCAGAATGGATAAAAAAACAAAACCCATCAGTATGTTGCCTACAAGAAACTCATTTTAGACGCGAAGACACCTCCAGATTTAAAGTGAGGGGGGTGGAAAACAATTTACCATGCTAATGGGCATCAGAAGAAAGCTGGGGTGGCAATCCTTATATCAGATCAATTAGATTTTAAGCCAAAGACTATAATAAGAGATGAGGAAGGACACTATATCATACTCAAAGGGTCTGTCCAACAAGAAGATCTAACAATTTTAAATATATATTCCCCTAACGTGGGAGCAGCCAACTATATCAACCAATTAATAACAAAATCAAAGAAACACATCAATAATAATACAATAATAGTAGGGGACTTTAACACTCCCCTCACTGAAATGGACAGATCATCCAAGCAAAAGATCAACAAGGAAATAAAGGCCTTAAATGACACACTGGACCAGATGGACATCACAGATATATTCAGAACATTTCATCCCAAAGCAACAGAATACACATTCTTCTCTAGTGCACATGGAACCTTCTCCAGAATAGATCACATCCTGCGTCACAAATCATGTCTCAACCGTTATCAAAAGATTGGGATCATTCCCTGCATATTTTCAGACCACAATGCTCTGAAGCTAGAACTCAATCACAAGAGGAAAGCTGGAAAGAACCCAAATACATGGAGACTAAACAGCATCCTTCTAAAGAATGAATGGGTCAACCAGGAAATTAAAGAAGAACTGAAAAAATTCATAGAAACAAATGATAATGAAAACACAACAGTTCAAAATCTATGGGACACAGCAAAGGCAGTCCTGAGAGGAAAATATATAGCGGTACAAGCCTTTCTCAAGAAACAAGAAAGGTCTCAAGTACACAACCTAACCCTACACGTAAAGGAGCTGGAGAAAGAACAAGAAAGAAACCCTAAACCCAGCAGGAGAAGAGAAATCCTAAAGATCAGAGCAGAAATCAATGAAATAGAAACCAAAAAAACAATAGAAAAAATCAATGAAACTAGGAGCTGGTTCTTTGAAAGAATCAATAAGATTGATAAACCCCTGGCCAGACTCATCAAAAAGAAAAGAGAAAGGACCCAAATCAATAAAATCATGAATGAAAGAGGAGAGATCACAACTAACACCAAAGAAATACAGACAATTATAAGAACATACTATGAGCAACTCTACGCCAACAAATTGGACAATCTGGAAGAAATGGATGCATTCCTAGAGACATATAAACGACCACAACTGAACGAGGAAGAAATAGAAAACCTGAACAGGACCATAACCAGTAAGGAGATTGAAACAGTCATCAAAAATCTCCAAACAAACAAAAGCCCAGGGCCAGACGGCTTCCCAGGGGAATTCTACCAAACATTTAAAGAAGAACTCATTCCTATTCTCCTGAAACTGTTCCAAAAAATAGAAATGGAAGGAAAACTTCCAAACTCATTCTATGAGGCCAGCATCACCTTGATCCCAAAACCAGACAAGGATCCCACCAAAAAAGAGAACTACAGACCAATATCCTTGATGAACACAGACGCAAAAATTCTCGCCAAAATACTAGCCAATAGGATTCAACAGTACATTAAAAGGATTATTCACCACGATCAAGTGGGATTTATTCCAGGGCTGCAAGGTTGGTTCGACATCCGCAAATCAATCAATGTGATACAACACATTAATAAAAGAAAGAACAAGAAACATATGATACTCTCAATAGATGCTGAAAAAGCATTTGACAAAGTACAGCATTCCTTCCTGATCAAAACTCTTCAAAGTGTAGGGATAGAGTGCACATACCTCAATATTATCAAAGCCATCTATGAAAAACCCACCGCAAATATCATTCTCAATGGAGAAAAACTGAAAGCTTTTCCGCTAAGGTCAGGAACACGGCAGGGATGTCCATTATCACCACTGCTATTCAACATAGTACTAGAAGTCCTAGCCTCAGCAATCAGACAACAAAAAGAAATGAAAGGCATCCAAATTGGTAAAGAAGAAGTCAAACTATCACTCTTCGCAGATGATATGATACTATATGTGGAAAACCCAAAAGACTCCACTCCAGAACTGCTAGAACTTGTACAGGAATTCAGTAAAGTGTCAGGATATAAAATCAATGCACAGAAATCAGTTGCATTTCTGTACACCAACAACAAGACAGAAAAAAGAGAAATTAAGGAGTCAATCCCATTTACAATTGCACCCAAAACTATAAGATACCTAGGAATAAACCTAACCAAAGAGGCTAAGAATCTATACACAGAAAATTATAAAGTACTCATGAAAGAAATTGAGGAAGACACAAAGAAATGGAAAAATGTTCCATGCTCCTGGATTGGAAGAATAAATATTGTGAAAATGTCCATGCTACCTAAAGCAATCTACACATTTAATGCAATCCCTATCAAAATACCATCCATTTTTTTCAAAGAACTGGAACAAATAATCCTCAAGTTTATATGGAACCAGAAAAGACCTCAAATAGCCAAAGGAATATTGAAAAAGAAAGCCAAAGTTGGTGGCATCACAATTCCGGACTTCAAGCTCTATTACAAAGCTGTCATCATCAAGACAGCATGGTACTGGCACAAAAACAGACACATAGATCAGTGGAACAGAAATAGACCCTCAACTCTATGGTCAACTAATCTTCAACAAAGCAGGAAAGAATGTCCAATGGAAAAAAGACAGCCTCTTCAATAAATGGTGCTGGGAAAATTGGACAGCCACATGCAGAAAAATGAAATTGGACCACTTCCTTACACCACACACGAAAATAGACTCCAAATGGATGAAGGACCTCAATGTGAGAAAGGAATCCATCCAAATCCTTGAGGAGAATGCAGGCAGCAACCTCTTCGACCTCAGCCGTAGCAACATCTTCCTAGGAACAACGGCAAAGGCAAGGGAAGCAAGGGCAAAAATGAACTATTGGGATTTCATCAAGATCAAAAGCTTTTGCACAGCAAAGGAAACAGTTAACAAAACCAAAAGACAACTGACAGAATGGGAGAAGATATTTGCAAACGACATATCAGATAAAGGGCTAGTATCCAAAATCTATAAGGAACTTAGCAAACTCAACACCCAAAGAACAAACAATCCAATCAAGAAATGGGCAGAGGACATGAACAGACATTTCTGCAAAGAAGACATCCAGATGGCCAACAGACACATGAAAAAGTGCTCCACGTCACTCGGCATCAGGGAAATACAAATCAAAACCACAATGAGATATCACCTCACACCAGTCAGAATGGCTAAAATTAACAAGTCAGGAAATGACAGATGCTGGCGAGGATGTGGAGAAAGGGGAACCCTCCTCCACTGTTGGTGGGAATGCAAGCTGGTGCAACCACTCTGGAAAACAGCATGGAGGTTCCTCAAAATGTTGAAAATAGAACTACTGTATGACCCAGCAATTGCACTACTGGGTATTTACCCTAAAGATACAGACATAGTGATCCGAAGGGGCACGTGTACCCGAATGTTTATGGCAGCAATGTCTACAATAGCCAAACTATGGAAAGAACCTAGATGTCCATCAACAGATGAATGGATAAAGAAGATGTGGTATATATACACAATGGAATACTATGCAGCCATCAAAAGAAATGAAATCTTGCCATTTGCGATGACGTGGATGGAACTAGAGCGTATCATGCTTAGTGAAATAATTCAATCGGAGAAAGACAACTATCATATGATCTCCCTGATATGAGGACATGGAGAAGCAACATGGGGGGGTAGGGGGATAGGAGAAGAATAAATGAAACAAGATGGAATTGGGAGGGAGACAAACCATAAGTGACTCTTAATCTCACAAAACAAAGTGGGGGTTGCTGGGGGGAGGTGGGATTGGGAGAGGGGGAGCGGGCTATGGACATTGGGGAGGGGAGGCGAACCATAAGAGACTATGGACTCTGAAAAACAACCTGAGTGTTTTGAAGGGTCAGGGGTGGGAGGTTGGGGGAACAGGTGGTGGGTAATAGGGAGGGCACGTTTTGCATGGAGCACTGGGTGTTGTGCAAAAACAATGAATACTGTTATGCTGAAAAAAATAAATAAAATGGGGAAAAAAAAGAATACTAAAATCGGTTTATATTCTTTGACAAATAATAGATGGAAAAGTTATTAAATAGATACAATATATAAGTTCTAGTTTTTTACTCTTACCATAGGCTCTCTGCATTATTCCACAAAGGCTTACTCCTTTACATTTATTTTATCTTTCATAGTTTATAAATTGTCTATTTATAATGAATTTCAATTAACTTCCCTTAGCCAATGAACAGACAATACACTCAACTTAAGCAGTTATGAACAGAGCTTTGTGATGAGAATTTATTCTTACATAATTTTAGTTCATTAAAAGTTTGGGATCAGGGAATAATACAATATTTGAGTCCCTCATTTATGGCTGCATTAATGTATTTAAAATAAAACTCAGGGAGCTCAGAATATTAAAAGTTTTAAGCCATCATTCTCAGAATTCTTAAGATGGCTCTCAGAATGCAGTAAACACATTCAGGAAGATTCTGGAATTTGCTTGATGACTCAGAGTAAACCTGGGTCTCCAAAGGCAGGGCTCATGCTCTTTTGTGTCACTTGGTCCCAGTATGGATAGGTATATTCCCAACTGTGCATAGGTGTGGTTCTACTCCTCAAGTTAAAACAATGATCTCAAGCAAATATGGTTATTTTGAATTGAGAATTACATCTGATAGAAATTGCTTAGAAGAAAATAAAGCCACAATAGAATAGGAAACATGAGGTCTCTCCAGTCTAAAGCAGAAATTTGGGGCAATGTGAGAAACTCTGACAAAATAAGAAAGCAACAAAAGTGAGAACTGATCACATAATCTAGTGATCAGTAAAAAGCAAGTGCTACTTGAGTGCAGTGTGTGAGGGCTTGAAGCCTGTATGCCTCAACAAGAGAAATTCAGAGGTTTCTCTAGGAAGGGCTGGGGAAATGGAGAAAATGAGCCATTGGGACGTCACGTGAATGGAATAATAAAAACCAGCTAGAGAAGATCTTGATATCCTTGGGACTAATAATGAACTTGATAGAATTTAGAAGGCTAGAAAAAATGAAACCAGCTGAAGTTAATGGGTGAAGCCTCTGTGTGTGAAGCTGGATATACCCCTGAACCTCAAACTGCAGCAACTTGAATTTCATAGTATAAATAAGAAGTTACTGTTACTAGAGGGAAGAAAAGCAGGAATTCAGCGCTAAAAAGAAATGAGCTATCAAACCATGAAAAGACAGGGAGGAACCTTAAAAATATATAACTAAATGAAAGAAGCCAACCTGAGAAGGCTACATACTGTGTGATTCCAAACATTATGGAAAAGGCAGAACTACAGAGAAATAAATAATATGATCACTGGTGCCACGGGGAGGGAAGGAAGAAAAATAGGCAGAACACAGAGGACTTTTTAGGGCAGTGAAAGAACTGTATGATATTATAATAATGAATATGTTATTAGATATTCGTTCTGTCCCACACAATATGCAACACTAGAATGAACCCTAAGGTAAACATTGGACTTTGGCTGACTGTGATGTGTCAATGTAGGTTCATCGGTTCATCCTGGGTTTAGAAAAATGTACCACTCCAGGGGGTTATGTTGATAATGGGGAGGAGGCTATGAATGTGGAAGTGATGTGGAGGTAGGGGATATATGGAAAATCTCTGTACCTTCCTCTCAATTTTAATGTAAACGTAAAACTTTTCTAAAAAAAAAGTCTTTAAATTTTTTTAATGCAATATACTTTAAAAAGAAAAGTAAGAGAAGATAAAGCAGCTAAAAAAGTATCTAGATTTTTCACACTGAAAGAACTGAGAACAGGAAAGATTAGCATATGTTCCACATAAGAAGAATAAGCAAAGGTAAAAATGCCTGGATCTCTTGGAAGTTAGTGGTGGAAATGATGACATGGACCCTTTGGGGATATCCTCACAGTTCTCAAAGATTCTAAATCGTTTTTAACATGGAAAAAAGTTAACTCAAACAGATAATAACTTAGTAAGAATAAGCTGTTATGTTGTGCTTATAAACAACCTCCAAATCTCAGTGATCTAACACACACAAAAAAGTTGTTTCCCTCTAGTACCGAGTTTGGGAAACTTCTTTATGTAGTGGGCCATCTAGACTGATGAAAGCACCATTATCCCTACAGTTTAACATTTAGTGCTATGGCCTCCTTAATTGATGAGTCTAGGGGAAAAGAAAATGCTGTGGAGTCTTGGACTAACAATTAAATGCTTCAGCAAGGCATATAACTTCTTGCAACTCATCAACGATAATCTGTTTTATGGTCCCATCCAGCTGCAGGGCGCTGGGAAGTTTAGTCTTCTTTGTCCAAAATAAAAGGAGACTCAGATATTAGTCAACACAAGTAATGATACCACAAGTGATTTCCCTGAAAATGTGTTTATTGTCCCCCAAATTCATTGGTCACTATTTTAGGCCCTCCTCATAGAATTCATTGTAGGTCTTTCATTAATACCATGAAATGGCCTGTTTACAGATTTTCTAATGAATTAGAGGACCTAAGTTTTTTATCTTTATATAATGGATTTCGAATGTTCAAAAAATAACAGGGAGTATGAGGGACTAGTGCAAGAAGGATCTCACTATCCTTCTCTACCTCTTTCAAAATCTTTCCAAATAAACCATATCTATTTATGTGGGAAACGTTTAGGGGTTCCTTGTTAGCATTCTTTGTTGGATTATCAGAAAATACTTTTCGGGAGATGCTTAAGACCTAAAAGAGATGACAAATATAAGACTATGACAGATACCAAATAGTGAACAGCCAGAATGGCAAGGATGATGAACTGGGCTGTGAGCCCTATGGAGTGAAAGGTCTTGAGCACATTCACCTCTGCCTTCTTTGCAGTTTGCGCAGTGCCTGGTGATTGATAGGAGTTCAATAAATATTTGTCAGAAAATGACATAACTTAAAAATGTATAAACTAAAGTTAAATTGATGACAGCAATGATCCCCAATATTTTTATTTCTTATCTAGCTCTCTCTGTCTCTGCCCCATCTCTTCCAAAATTTTCAATTATATCATAAACCTGAAAGGTTCCTAAGAAATCATCTAAGAGTTTCTCCTGAAAGGCTAAGGGAATTTCCCAAAATATATATAGGGAAGATAGGCAAGATAAAAGGCAAATCTTCTTGATCTTCAGTCCAGTTGCTTTCTCTCTGGTGAAGAGACCTTCCCATAGGTCTATCAGTCTTTTCCATTCGTAAGGAACCTAATCTGCCTTTTCACGTTCCATGACCCACCCCTACCCCTGCATACACACATCACAACCACTGCCATCCTCAATGCTTTCATTTTCTTCATGGGGTTTATCGCACTCAAACATCCCATTATATAACAAGTTTTGTTGGTTATTTGTACTGTCCACTCAAATTCTGTGAGGGCAGTTCTTTCTCTCTCTTTCTCTGGCCTATATTCAGTGTATTGTGAAACTTGGAATGGTGCCTGGAAAATAGTGGGATCTCAGTAAATATTTTTGAATAAATTAATGAATGCATTGCACAGGGAATACTGGGCATGAACGAGACGAACTCTCTAGAGTACAGAAAGGTGAAAATCACCTTTATAACAAAAGTTAGTATGTCTTTATTTAAGGTTGAACTATAGGAGTAACTAGGAATGCTTAGAGAGATCATATAAATTATAAAGAGAAGAAAGCTTAGTACCAATCCTTGAGAAACTTCATGATTTAAAATTTGGAAAACAAAAGAGGAGTTTAAGTCTGGAGTCATTGGGCAGCTGTATCAATGCTGCTGAGAGGGTATACATTATAAACGTGTGGAGTTAATCAGTGACCTTTGCACTGGTAGTTTTGCTCTAAAGTGATAGAGGGCAAGTCTGATTAGAGTGGGTAGAGGAGTACTGGAAACATCATTCTGTTTCTTTGAAACTTGTTTCTGGGACACAAGTACTATGTATGTGATATTGAATCATCATATCTGTGACCTAGTTTCTTCATGTATAAAATGAGGATAAGACATGTCTCACCTACCTTACAGGGTTACTATAAGGATCTAGTGACCACAACAGATAGGTCTTCCTATCATGTGAAATCTAACTGTGCAAAGTATTGTTTTTGACAGTTATCTTTCAGTTGAAGTTTTTAAAAAGAAAAAATAGTGACATTAATTTGAGTTCTCTTTCCCAATAACTTAGGCTTACCTGTAATCTAGACCAAATCTGTCAGAAGACTATTAACCATTCCTTTCTTGCCTTCTTTCATAATATTTCATCTATGGTAAACAGGGACATACTTGCACCACATGCATTGGGGAAAGATTACACAACCTTTAGTACTTAGTGTTAAGAACTGTCTGTTATCAAGTTATCAGGTTAAGGAACGTGTTTTAGCTTGCTCAGCCAGGGGCAGCCCCAAATTATCTCATGCTTACTCTGTAGCTAAAATTCACTGCTCTCCAAGTCAAAGCTTAGTCCATCAGTCTTCAGCACTCCTTCAACATGCAAATGTGCATAGAAGGCCCAAGTGTTCATAATAGCACTGGAGAATCATGCAAAACACTAACAAAAAAGAGAAAATGACAGGAGTATCCAGGTGGCTCAGTCCTTTAAGCATCCAACTCTCCTTTTCTACTCAGGTCACGATCACAGGTCATGAGATTGAGTCCCTTGTCTAGCTCCATGCTGAATTTGGAGCCTGCTTGGGATTCTCTCTCTCCCTCTCCTCCTGCCCCTCTCCCACTTGTGCGGGAGCACTTGCATGCACATGCACTCTCTCTCTCTCAAAAAAAAAATAATAAAAATAAATAGAGAATGATTGTTCCATCACAGTTAGCTGCGGCTCTGAAATGTCTGTAGCAAAGTCAGCAAAAGGAAAGGATAGGAGGCATTCTGAAGTTTGCTTTCTCCACATCCTTTTTAAATAAGTTCGGGGAGATGATCGGGCACTGTGAAGGGACTTTTAGCCATGGCTTCTCTTTCTCTCTCTCTCTCTCTCTCTCTCTCTGATTTTAGAATAATTCTATGAGTAGTTTACAAAGGCATCAATGATTTTATTTTTTTTATCCACGAAACAGGTCAGTGGTAGTTACTTTAAAAATCTGTCTGCAGTGATTACACGATGTATATACATTTGCTGTGTCTATCATATTCATTTCATTTTTCTTCACCCTGTTTATCTTTCTTCCTTCCTTGGGTTCCACATAATTTCAAATACCCGCTACTAATCTATGAACTGAAATAGTATTATGTTCTGTATATAAAAAACCACCCAACTTTGACAAGGGCTACACTTCTCTATTGGAAGGCCAAGATCAGAATGAACACTTCTCAGTGGCTATGTGTGAGCTTCTAATCTCTTTCAGCAATGTTTTTTTCTGAAAATATATTGTTTTTGGAGTATAATGACTGGTAGATCATTAGAAAGAATGTTCTCTTTTCCAGAGAACTTACCTTAAAAGAAAGAAACTAGAAACATGGAAATACATACATTTGTAATTTTGCAAGTGCAGAACTAAATACATGAATACATAAATGAGAATAAAAATGACCATGCGTCCCAGTTCTGGGTAAGATGGAATCAGAATGCTCTACCCTGTGTCTCTCATGGAATGTACTCATAATACCTAGAGAGATAATGGAGGAGCTCTTTAAGGACTCAGAAAAGGCAGAAGCAGACAGACTGCAGGAGAATACTACAATTTGAAGTACCCCTGAATGAGGGGTGGTAAGTAAATAATTTTTTTCTCCTCTAGTATCCCCCAGCCAGAAACTGAGAAGTGGTGGTTGGGCACGAACAAGAGCTCCAGAAGAATATCCTAGTTCAGGCTCCAGGAGTGGGAGATTAGATTTACCATAAGCAACAGCGGTAGCATCGGAGAATCATAAGCACCTAAACCTAGGAGGGTGGAGGGGAACCTTCACTTCTGATAAGAATAACTGGTCACAAAAGAACGTGGGAAAATAAACAGCCTTTTTCTCTTTGTCTCTCTATGTGTCTGTTTCTCTCTGTCTCCCTTTCACTCTCTTCTCTCCTGCTACACAACCTCAGACAGGAGCGTAGTAGTGAGAAGACATGATAGAATAAGAGAAATAATGCCCCAACTGTCTGATCACAGAACCATAAAGAGCCCCAGGAATCACAGAGGACAGGGGAGATAGATGGTGGAGAACGTTGCCACATACAGTTGTTCATGAACTCCTAGGTTTTCTCTTAAGATGTGCCTGTGATGCTCCTATAGAGCACATGAGAGACTTTGAGAACCGCATAAAGAGACAGACCCCCACCTAGGTCCCAGACAGGCTGCCAGGTGATGCACCCCAGGAAGGATCCAAATAGGATTACCAAGCTTTGAAAATGTAAGTTTCATTTACATTTGACAAATTATATTTACATTTTCAAATGACATGGAAACCATATCAACATTGGAACATGGAAACCAATAACAAGGCTGGCTGATGGTCACAATTTGTGACCTGAAGCTAATGAGATCTATTGCCTGATAAAACCGAAATGTCAACATTCTTCACAGGATTTAAACAAGACCCAAAGCCTCATCATACAATATTCAAAAACTGGAAAGCAATACAAATTCGACCAACACATGAGGACACAGAAAAATCTCAGTTTGTCTGGAGAAAAAAGAAAAAAGACACCCATGCAGACGTAACACATATGATGGATTTCTCTAATAAAAAGTTTGAGGTAGGGGCACCTGGGTGGCTCAGTGGGATAAAGCCTCTGCCTTCAGCTCAGGTCATGATCCCAGGGTCCTGGGATCGAGCCCCGCATCGGGCTCTGCTAGGCGGGGAGCCTGCTTCCCTTCCTCTCTCTGCCTGCCTCTCTGCCTACTTGTGATCTCTGTCTGTCAAATAAATAAATAAATAATCTTTAAAAACAAACAAACAAAACTTTGAGGTAGCTGTTGGAAGAATACTCCAAGAAAAAAGGATAAATACTCTTGAAGCAAATGGAAATGTAGAGAACATAACAATAAAATAGGAGACTTAAAGGAGAACCAAAGGAAATTTTTAGAATTAAAAAACAATTATCAAAATAAAATGCTTACTTAAAAGGCTTAGTAGCAGAATGGAAATGATAGAAGAAATGGGCATTAAATTCCAAAATATATAAATAAAAATATTATAATCTAAAAAGAGAGGGGCAGTTGCTTGGCTCAGTTGGTGGGGCATGGGATTCTTGATCTCAGGGTTGGAAGTTTGAGCCCCATGTTAGATGTAGAGATAAGTTAAAAATAAAATCTCTAAAAAATTTTTTAAAATAGAAAAGAAAATTAAAACAGAGAGACAATAGATTGAATAAAAAAATAACAGAAGCTTAGGGACCTGGATGGCAAGACCAAATGTCTAACATGTAGTGTCATAATATGGCCAAAACCTTTTTTAAATAATGGCTAACAACTTTCCAAATTTGGTAAAAGACATAAATTTAAAGATTTAAGAAATTCAATGAACTTTCAAAACTAAGCATAAAGAAACCCAAATTACAAACACCACAGTCAGATTGCTAAAAATTAAGAATAAAAAAAAAATCAAGAAAGTAGGAAAGGAAAATAACACATTTTTCCTGAGGGAATAACAATTGAAATGACTAAAGATTTGAAGTCAGAAATTTAGGAGGCAGAAAGCATGTGGAACAACACTTTTATAGTGCTGCTGAACTTTAGAACTTTAGAACATGAACTTACACATGTACTAAAATTCATAAAATTATGGGGCGCCTGGGTGGCTCAGTGGGTTAGGCCTCTGCCTTCGGCTTGGGTCATGATCTCAGGGTCCTGGGATCAAGTCCCGCATCAGGCTCTCTGCTCAGCGGGGAGCCTGCCTCCCCCTCTCTCTCTGCCTGTTGTTCTGCCTGCTTGTGATCTCTTTCTCTCTCTGTCAAATAAATGAATACAATTTTTTAAAAAATTCATAAAATTATACCCCAAAAGGCAGTGTTACTGTATTACTATATATAGTTATATATATGTGTATATATATATATATATATATATATATATATATATATATATATAAATTTTTAAGAGGGAGAGAGTGCAGTGACAGCGCGTGCTTGCAAGGGGAGGGCCAGAGGGAGTTGGATAGAGAGAATCTTAAGTAAGCTCCACATTCAGTGCAGAGGTGGATGTTGGGCTTGGTCAGATCATGACCTGACCCAAAATCAAGAGTTGGATGCTTAACCCACTGAACCACCCAGGCACCCCACTGTATATAAATTCAAAAATTAAAATTCAAAATAAAATAAATATACAAATAAAGAGAACAAAATGACCAGACTCAAATAACTTGACTTTGCTTTCTTCTCCTTCAAAGCTACTGCATTCTATTTCATTTATTTTTACCTCAAAATCTTCTGAATAAAGGAGCCCATCCTCCAAATCCTCATTTCTACTTTCACTGAGGTCAGGTTCACATCAAATAGCCATTAAGGAAACAAAGATTCTAACAGAAACCCAAAGAAGTGTACATAGGCTACAGTGTCTCAAAATGTGTTTTATTTAAAAAATTTAGCTTTTAAATTTTTTATTGAAGTTATAGTCTTCATTTTAAGAGTCAAATGGTTCTATGAGGCTAATTAATTATTCTGACTACTCCCAATTACGTGTTCCCTGAAGGCAGCCACCTTCAACATTTTAAGATGACTCTTGATACTTAATATAGTAAGATTTTATTGCTACTTTAAGTTTCTTTAGGGATAAGAATTATCTTTTGGTTTTTCCAAATGCAATGTGATGATTTAGTCTCTTTTTTATTTCCCATTTTATTTATTTTTTCAGTGTAACAGTATTCATTGTTTTTGCACAACACCCAGTGCTCCATGCAAAACGTGCCCTCCCCATTACCCACCACCTGTTCCCCCAACCTCCCACCCCTGACCCTTCAAAACCCTCAGGTTGTTTTCCAGAGTTCATAGTCTCTTATGGTTCGCCTCCCCTTCCAAATTTTTTTTTTTTAATAAACATATAATGTATTTTTATGCCAGGGGTACAGGTCTGTGAATCGCCAGGTTTACACACTTCACAGCACTCACGATAGCACATACCCTCCCCAATGTCCATAGCCCCTTCCCCCTCTCCCAATCCACCTCCCCCCAGCAACCCCCAGTTTGTTTTGTGAGATTAAGAGTCATTTATGGTTTGTCTCCCTCCCAATCCCATCTTGTTTCATTTATTCTTCTCCTATCCCCCTAACCCCCCATGTTGCTTCTCCATGTCCTCATATCAGGGAGATCATATGATAGTTGTCTTTCTCTGATTGACTTATTTCATTGACTTATTTCTACTAGAGCATAGAGATACGCTCTAGTTCCATCCACGTCGTCGCAAATGGCAAGATTTCATTTCTTTTGATGGCTGCATAGTATTCCATTGTGTATATATACCACATCTTCTTTATCCATTCATCTGTTGATGGACATCTAGGTTCTTTCCATAGTTTGGCTATTGTAGACATTGCTGCTATAAACATTCGGGTACACGTGCCCCTTCGGATCACTATGTTTGTATCTTCAGGGTAAATACCCAGTAGTGCAATTGCTGGGTCATACGGTACTTCTATTTTCAACATTTTGAGGAACCTCCATGCTGTTTTCCAGAGTGGTTGCACCAGCTTGCATTCCCACCAACAGTGGAGGAGGGTTCCCCTTTCTCCACATCCTCGCCAGCATCTGTCATTTCCTGACTTGTTAATTTTAGCCATTCTGACTGGTGTGAGGTGATATCTCATTGTGGTTTTGATTTGTATTTCCCTGATGCCGAGTGACGTGGAGCACTTTTTCATGTGTCTGTTGGCCATCTGGATGTCTTCTTTGCAGAAATGTCTGTTCATGTCCTCTGCCCATTTCTTGATTGGATTGTTTGTTCTTTGGGTGTTGAGTTTGCTAAGTTCCTTATAGATTTTGGATACTAGCCCTTTATCTGATATGTCGTTTGCAAATATCTTCTCCCATTCTGTCAGTTGTCTTTTGGTTTTGTTAACTGTTTCCTTTGCTGTGCAAAAGCTTTTGATCTTGATGAAATCCCAATAGTTCATTTTTGCCCTTGCTTCCCTTGCCTTTGCCGTTGTTCCTAGGAAAATGTTGCTACGGCTGAGGTCGAAGAGGTTGCTGCCTGCATTCTCCTCAAGGATTTGGATGGATTCCTTTCTCACATTGAGGTCCTTCATCCATTTGGAATCTATTTTCGTGTGTGGTGTAAGGAAGTGGTCCAATTTCATTTTTCTGCGTGTGGCTGTCCAATTTTCCCAGCACCATTTATTGAAGAGGCTGTCTTTTTTCCATTGGACATCCTTTCCTGCTTTGTTGAAGATTAGTTGACCATAGAGTTGAGGGTTGATTTCTGGGCTCTCTATTCTGTTCCACTGATCTATGTGTCTGTTTTTGTGCCAGTACCATGCTGTCTTGATGATGACAGCTTTGTAATAGAGCTTGAAGTCCGGAATTGTGATGCCACCAACTTTGCCTTTCTTTTTCAATATTCCTTTGGCTATTCGAGGTCTTTTCTGGTTCCATATAAATTTGAGGATTATTTGTTCCATTTCTTTGAAAAAAATGGACGGTATTTTGATAGGGATTGCATTAAATGTGTAGATTGCTTTAGGTAGCATGGACATTTTCACAATATTTATTCTTCCAATCCAGGAGCATGGAACATTTTTCCATTTCTTTGTGTCTTCCTCAATTTCTTTCATGAGTATTTTATAATTTTCTGCGTATAGATTCTTAGCCTCTTTGGTTAGGTTTATTCCTAGGTATTTTATAGTTTTGGGTACAATTGTAAATGGGATTGACTCCTTAATTTCTCTTTTTTCTGTCTTGTTGTTGGTGTACAGAAATGCAACTGATTTCTGTGCATTGATTTTATATCCTGACACTTTACTGAATTCCTGTACAAATTCTAGCAGTTTTGGAGTGGAGTCTTTTGGGTTTTCCACATATAGTATCATATCATCTGCGAAGAGTGATAGTTTGACTTCTTCTTTACCAATTTGGATGCCTTTAATTTCTTTCTGTTGTCTGATTGCTGAGGCTAGGACTTCTAGTACTATGTTGAATAGCAGTGGTGATAATGGACATCTCTGCCGTGTTCCTGACCTTAGCGGAAAAGCTTTCAGTTTCTCTCCATTGAGAATGATATTTGCGGTGGGTTTTTCATAGATGGCTTTGATAATATTGAGGAATGTGCCCTCTATCCACACACTTTGAAGAGTTTTGAACAGGAAGGGATGCTGTACTTTGTCAAATGCTTTTTTAGCATCTATTGAGAGTATCATATGGTTCTTGTTCTTTCTTTTATTAATGTGTTCTATCACATTGATTGATTTGCGGATGTTGAACCAACCCTGCAGCCCTGGAATAAATCCCACTTGATCGTGGTGAATAATCCTTTTAATGTACTGTTGAATCCTATTGGCTAGTATTTTGGCGAGAATTTTTGCGTCTGTGTTCATCAAGGATATTGGTCTGTAGTTCTCTTTTTTGGTGGGATCCTTGTCTGGTTTTGGGATCAAGGTGATGCTGGCCTCATAAAATGAGTTTGGAAGTTTTCCTTCCATTTCTATATTTTGGAAAAGTTTCAGGAGAACAGGAATTAGTTCTTCTTTAAATGTTTGGTAGAATTCCCCTGGGAAGCCGTCTGGCCCAGGGCTTTTGTTTGTTTGGAGATTTTTGATGACTGTTTCAATCTCCTTACTGGTTATGGGCCTGTTCAGGTTTGCTATTTCTTCCTGGTTCAGTTGTGGTAGTTTATATGTCTCTAGGAATGCATCCATTTCTTCCAGATGTCCAATTTGTTGGCGAGAGTTGCTCATAGTATGTTCTTATAATTGTCTGTATTTCTTTGGTGTTAGTTGTGATCTCTCCTCTTTCATTCATGATTTTATTGATTTGGGTCCTTTCTCTTTTCTTTTTGATGAGTCTGGCCAGGGGTTTATCAATCTTATTGATTCTTTCAAAGAACCAGCTCCTAGTTTCATTGATTTTTTCTATTGTTTTTATGGTTTCTATTGATTTCTGCTCTGATCTTTATGATTTCTCTTCTCCTGCTGGGTTTAGGGTTTCTTTCTTGTTCTTTCTCCAGCTCCTTTATGTGTAGGGTTAGGTTGTGTACTTGAGACCTTTCTTGTTTCTTGAGAAAGGCTTGTACCGCTATATATTTTCCTCTCAGGACTGCCTTTGCTGTGTCCCACAGATTTTGAACTGTTGTGTTTTCATTATCATTTGTTTCCATGAATTTTTTCAGTTCTTCTTTAATTTCCTGGTTGACCCATTCATTCTTTAGAAGGATGCTGTTTAGTCTCCATGTATTTGGGTTCTTTCCAGCTTTCCTCTTGTGATTGAGTTCTAGCTTCAGAGCATTGTGGTCTGAAAATATGCAGGGAATGATCCTAATCTTTTGATACCGGTTGAGACATGATTTGTGACGCAGGATGTGATCTATTCTGGAGAAGGTTCCATGTGCACTAGAGAAGAATGTGTATTCTGTTGCTTTGGGATGAAATGTTCTGAATATATCTGTGATGTCCATCTGGTCCAGTGTGTCATTTAAGGCCTTTATTTCCTCCTTGATCTTTTGCTTGGATGATCTGTCCATTTCAGTGAGGGGAGTATTAATGTCCCCTCCTATTATTGTATTATTATTGATGTGTTTCTTTGATTTTGTTATTAATTGGTTGATATAGTTGGCTGCTCCCACGTTAGGGGCATAGATATTTAAAATTGTTAGATCTTCTTGTTGGACAGACTCTTTGAGTAGGATATAGTGTCCTTCCTCATCTCTTATTATAGTCTTTGGCTTAAAATCTAATTGATCTGATATAAGGATTGCCACTCCAGCTTTCTTCTGATGCCCATTAGCATGGTAAATTGTTTTCCACCCCCTCACTTTAAATCTGGAGGTGTCTTCGCGTCTAAAATGGGTTTCTTGCAGGCAACATACTGATGGGTTTTGTTTTTTTATCCATTCTGATACCCTGTGTCTTTTGATTGGAGCATTTAGCCCATTAACATTCAGGGTAACTATTGAGAGATGTGAATTTAGTGCCATTATTAGCCTGTATGGTGACTATTCCTGTATATTGTCTCTGTACCTTTCTGATTACTACTTTTAGGCTCTCTCTTTGCTTAGAGGACCCCTTTCAATATTTCCTGTAGAGCTGGTTTGGTGTTTGCAAATTCTTTCAGTTTTTGTTTGTCCTGGAAGCTTTTTATCTCTCCTTCTATTTTCAATGATAGCCTAGCTGGATAGAGTATTCTTGGCTGCATGTTTTTCTCGTTTAGTGCTCTGAATATATCATGCCAGCTCTTCCTGGCCTGCCAGGTCTCTGTGGATAAGTCTGCTGCCAATCTAATATTTTTACCATTGTATGTTACAGACTTCTTTTCTCGGGCTGCTTTCAGGATTTTCTCTTTGTCGCTAAGACTTGTAAATTTTACTATTATGTGACGGGGTGTGGACGTATTCTTGTTGACTTTGAGGGGGGTTCTCTGCATCTCCTGGATTTTGATGCTTGTTCCCTTTGCCATATTAGGGAAATTCTCTCCAATGATTCTCTCCAATAGACCTTCTGCTCCCCTCTCTGTTTCTTCTTCTTCTGGAATCCCAATTATTCTAATGTTGTTTCGTCTTATGGTGTCACTTATCTCTCGAATTCTCCCCTCATGGTCCAGTAGCTGTTTGTCCCTGTTTTGCTCGGCTTCTTTATTCTCTGTCATTTGGTCTTCTATATCACTAATTCTTTCTTCTGCCTCATTGATCCTAGCAGTGAGAGCCTCCATTTTTGATTGCACCTCATTAATAGCTTTTTTGATTTCAACTTGGTTAGATTTTAGTTCTTTAATTTCTCCAGAAAGGGCGTTAATATCTCCAGAGAGGGTTTCTCTAATATCTTCCATGCCTTTTTCGAGCCCGGCTAGAATGTTCAGAATTGTCATTCTGAACTCTTGATCTGACATATTACCAATATCTGTGTTGATTAGGTCCCTAGCCTTTGGTACTGTCTCTTTTTCTTTTGTTTGTGGTGATTTTTTCCGCCTTGTCATTTTGTCCAGATAAGAGGATGTGAAGGAGCAAATAAACTACTAAAAGGGTGGCAAAGACCCCAGAAAAATGCGCTGTAACCAAGTCAGAAGAGACCCCTAATTGTGGGGGGGAGAAAGGGGATAAAAACAGGTTCTGAAAAAAAAAAAGAAAAAAGAAAAAAAATTAAAAAATAAAACAAATAACGAAAAAATATAAAAAAGAAAGAAAAAATATATATATTTAAATAAACTAGTCAAAAAACGTTAAAAAAGAAAAGGGTAAAAGTTTTAAAAAATTTAGCAGAAGAAGAAAAAAAAAGAAAAAAATTGAAAAAAGAGAAAAAAAAAAATTGAAGTAGCCGCAAGACTAAAGAATCATGGGGAGAAAGCCATGAGTTCTGTGCTTTGCTTTCTCTTCCTCTGGAATTGCGCAGCTGTCTTAGGAAATGAACCTACTTTCCTTGATAGATGAACTTCGTCCTGGCTGGATATTTTGTTGATCTTCTGGGAGAGGGGCCTGTTGTAGTGACTCTCAAGTGTCTTTGCCCGAGGCGGGATTGCACCGCCCTTACCGGTGGCCGGGCTAAGTAATCGGCTCGGATTCGCTTTTGGGAGCTTCTGTTCCCTGAACGCTTTCCGTAGAGTTCCGGAGGATGGGAATGAAAATGGCAGCCTCCTAGTCTCCGGCCCGGAGGAGCCGAGAGCCTGGGGCCCCACTCCTCAGTGCGCCCCCAGAGGACAGCACCCAATCACTCCCGTATCTCCAGCCTCTAGCCGCGCTCTGAGCTCACCCAGCCCGCGACCAGTTCAAGGTAACCCCGAGCTGAGAGTTCAGTCCTCGGCTCTGTCTCTGCAGCCGGCTTCTTCGTTCTAATACCTGCGAGCTCTCCGACTCTCTGACACCCCCGATTGTTCTGTGACCCTGCGGGACCTGGGGCCACGCTGACCCCGGGTGGGCTTCACCCTGGTTTAGCCTCTGGAGCAATGTCCCTCAGTGGAACAGGCTTTTAAAAGTCCTGATTTTGTGCTCCGTTCCTCCGCTGCTTGCCGGGAGCCGGCCCCTCCCCCCGTGGTCTATCTTCTCGTCATTTTAGATTCACTTCTCCGCCAGTCCTACCTTTCAGAAAGTGGTTGATTTTCTGTTTCTAGAGTTGCTGTTCTTCTTCTCTTCACTCTCCCGTTGGATTTGTAGGTGTTTGCAATGTTTAGATAAGCTATCGAGCTGATCTCCTGCTACCTGATGTAGTCTCAGGCTGCTACTTCTCCGCCATCTTGACTCCTCCATGATTTAGTCTCTTATACACACAAACACAAGCATGCACATGCACCCTAAAAAATTTGCATGCTTCCTGTCTCCCATATTCCCTCAAAATAAACCATCTTTTAAAAATAATTCAGGGCTTGCAGTATTTTACATTCTAAAAACTGCTATTAAATGAGCCATGCCTACTATGGTTATTTTTCTCTTTCTGCATCTTTTTCTTATCTGTATATTGGCAATTGTTGCAGTATAATTTATTTCTTTTTCTGTGTCTATCATAAATCATACCATGACCTTCAAAGTGATGCAGATTTCCTTTCTCAATTTGTTTGAACCCATTGAACATACTAGCACTTATTTCTTTGAAAAAGTATCTCCCAGAATCTTGTGACCTGCTTTAATGTTGCCTGGTAGATCTCTAGACTTGCTCAACATTAGGCTTTAAGACTCTTTTCATTATCCTTCTGAAGATTCCCTTTGCTTTTGTCTTCTGTTAGATATTCCGTTTCCTAGATCAAATATTTTCAAATGTTCTCATAATACCCTTTGTGTCACATTATTTTTTATGACACTTATAGACCCAAAAAAATAACATAACATTTCTGTGTATTAAGTATTTAAGTCCCAACAAATTAATACTGGTAGTTCACCTGGTATCTGATGGATGGCCATGTGTCTCCTCTGATGACGAAATATTCTGTGGCACCTTGTGATTTTGCTGTGGCTTTCCGGGGCACATTGGTGCAGTTGGAGAAAAGTGGTCCAAGATTCTCAGTTTCCTTCTTTCATAGCTGACTCCTATATTTGGTAGTGCATGTCCTCTAGAAGTTTCTGCCAAGAAGTATATCAGAGTTAATTTTTCTGAGATATTGATGTTTAAAAATGTCTGTCTTCTGCTCTGACACTTGATTGATATTTTGTCTCAATATAGATTTGAACAAATCTAATACTATAGGTACATTTTGGAGGTTTATGTATGCAAGGTCAGGGAGGATAATGACTTTTTTATATATTATTTCCAAATACCTAGAAGATGGTAGTGAGAGAATGAATAAAGATATCCCTGTATAGGCTTAAGACGTGTTCACCAGTGATATACCAACATGATTAGTTCTGTCATTTTTTTTAATGATTAGAAAATATGATCAATTGTCTAAAAAAGTATAAAATCCAATTATCTGAGACTATAGTGCCAAAGTGGATTAAATACTTACGTTTTACCAAGTTGCAATAGAAAATTAAAGGTAAATTTGTAGTTTTGAGTTGAATATACCATTTAATTATGACATTGTCACACATCCTTTAAATTAATAAAATAGTGCTTCTGTTCTTAATGATGTTGTCAATAATGCAGTCAGCTTGAGCTCAATAGGTAAGCTAGTTTATCATAACTTGAAAGCCATCCTATATTTATAGTATATTAAATGCATGAGCCAATAATTCTGAGGCTAGAATAAATGCATCAATCCATTATGAGAATTGCTTTTAATTTAGCCGTTGATAAGTAAAAGATAACTCAATATTCATCCTCTGGGAAGGCTATTCTAATAATGATCCAGTTGTCCTTTCTCAATAATAAAGTCAACCACTCAAGCAAATATGCCATGTTCTAATCCCAGTGAAAGTGAGCGTGTCTAAGTCCTGTTAGATCAGCTAATGAGACTGGCCTCAGAGCCTTGAATCCTTCATGAGTCCCATGGCCTCATACTATATTCCATTCCAAGGCAAACTCCTTGCAATTACAAGTAGGAGAATTACATGGTAATCTATCAATGCAAGCTTACTATTATTGCAATTCAAATCAATAAAACAATTCAAATCAGCAGAAGCAGCTTATACACAAAGGTCAGAATATCGTACTATTTCATTAACCTTAGTTCTGTATCTTGAATTCACACAATCTTAAGTTGGGAGTGTCCTATGTTTCATGTATCTTAACATCCCTTCTACTTATATAGAAATTGCATAGTAAGATAACTTCTAAGCCTGTCACCATTTAAACCTCAAAAGGAAAAAGGAACCTTGACTTTTGTGTAAAATTCTTCAGTTTTGAAAACAGCTATTATTTTCAGCCCCTGTTACACATCCCGACAATTTTCACCTCTTCTGCTTAAATATCCCCTGTTCTTCATATGGTACTGTCTGTCTAATCTGTTAAGATGAACACAATCCCTTAGACATGGTCTGACTAGTTGAATAAACAGAGGTGTGAACATCCTCTTCAGAGATGAATTAGTCTACCAGTATACCCAAAGGATGCCTCAGGTTTTGCTACAACAGCTCTATTTCACATTGAGCTTACTGTTGACTGTAACTCATAGAAGTTTCTAGTGGGTGTTTTTGTTATATCATCGCTACCCATTCTCCTCTAAACACCAATATTTTGGAGAATCCAAGTATCAGACTTTGCATTTACACTGGACTTGCATTGACATTAGTGCCATGAGGCAAATGTTCCTAAAAAACCATTTTCATCCTTTCACTTCCTTACAGAACTCTATAATCATGGAAACTCCGTAGTTTCAGGTGCAAGTTCTAGTGACCCTATTTGTCTTAAGGTAGCCAATCCTTTTTTTTTTTTTAAGATTTTATTTATTTGACAGAGAGAGAGAGAGCACAAGCAGGGAGAGCAGCAGGCAGAAGGAGAGGGAGAAGCAGACTCCCTGCTGAGAAGGTAGCCTGCTGCAGGACTCAATTCCCCCTGAGATCATGACCTGAGCCAAAGGCAGCTGCTTAACAGACTGAGCCATCCAGGTGCCCTAATATAGCCAATCTTGCATTTGTTCCCAATAAACCATTAGAAAAAAATTCTCGTACAGTCCATCCTCCATATTTGACTCTTTGGTTTCAGGAAGAGACAATGCGTTCTTCCATAAATCTCCTTTCTTCACATTACTTTTGGATTTCTTCGTGCCACAAGAAGTATTTCCTCCCTTTTCATGAAGCACCAAATACTCCCTGACTTTTTATTCCTAACTGCTGCTGAGGCTGTTTGTGTTTTATTTCTAATTCTTTTATTCTTTCTAAGAAGCTTCTACAATTTATTTTTTGCAGGTTACTTAAATTTAAACATAGAAAGCTAGATGCAGTTTTATAGCTACACTTGAGAGGTTCTATTTTAAACTATTGTAAGATGGAGAAGTTTTAAGTTATAGAGGCAAAATGTTATAATAAAAAGAAGATTATAACTGATTTTATCACACACATAATGCCATAATCAGTCTAAATATACATGTTCAAAAGAGAGGTAGATATCTACACTTCCTAATCTTACTCAAAATAGAAATAAGACTGTTAGTATTTATATTTGAAAACACTTTGTATAGATCATAAGTAGCTCCTGAATTACTATTATGTTCTCTGCTTTCAAGATATTTACAGTATATTTGGTGAGACATTGAAACCTTCTGGAAACATCAGATACGAATGTAATAATAACAGATGTGACTTTATTTAATCATTGCAATTACCATGTGATTTAAGACTTTATGGTGTTATAATCTTCATTTTATAAGTGAGGAATCTGTGGCTAAGAGAAGAAAGGGGGCATACCCAAGGTCACATGGCCTATAAGTGGGTGAAACTTGTGTTCGTCTCCACCATGTTAACTCCTGTTCTAGTGCTCTTTCCACTTTAGTTCTAACATAATCTCTGTCCTTCCCCTCTTTTCCAAATTAGAAGAGAGTCTAATTAGAAAGTACTATTCTTTCAGTCAGTGTACTATGTTGAATTTAAATTCTTATGAATTTCCCATTTTTATTATTATATTCTTAGAAGTTAAGTACACAGCTATAAAAAATATTGGGTATAAAGTGTGTATTTATATACACACACATATATATATGTAGATAGATATATGTAGATATCAGTCAATGATCTTCTATTAAGTGTCTAACAATAGGCTCTTGGGGGAGTGGGAGAATGCCAACTTTAACACTGATCTATTTCCATGGTGTAAATACACTCCTACCATGGCCAGTTTCAAGTGATCATTAAGATGTCATTGATATCTAGTGTTTGTGGCATTGGCTACGATGTGCACAGTCAGCTCTCATGGGCTGGGATGAGCTGCCATGAGCCCTCATTGATCTTCTTCTGCTGGAACATCTAATTAGTTTTATACTGGACTGTCATCCATAGTTTTTATTTTTCCCTTGATGAACTTTACTGAAGAATAATTTACATATGATAAACTGCATCCATTTAAAGTGTACAATTCAATAATTTTTGACAATTGTACAGACCAGTAAAACTAAAAACTACACTAAAGATACATCACCTCTCTTGTGTCCCATTGTAGGAGATCTCTCACTCCATTCCTGACAAAAAGTGACCTGCTTTTTGTCCCTACAGATTAATTTGTGTAAGTGTCATAAAAGCTGTTCCAACAGATTGCCACAGGAGATTAAAGGGAAGGATAACAATATTCAGTAGAGGAAATCATAAAAATAGACTCGGAGAGCCTCGAGATTCTATTTAGTGGTTGTTTTTCTCACCAGAGAGGGAAACCCATCTAAAAATAAAGTCAGAATAAGGGGAAGTGCTGTCAAGGAGTGGAGAGAGAGATCCCGACAGATATAATTTGCACATCTGGATTCAGCCATCCCTGAATCTCTATTACCCCCCACTGTCAGTAAAAATCAACATATACCAGTCTGAATGCAATGTTATTTGGGGATCGGAAAGGCCAAGAGATTGCTATCCTATGATGATGTCATGTAGAACACACAAGAAAGATGTCAATGTGATCTTAAAATTAATCTGGTAAAAACAGTATCTGATTTTTTTTTCTTTTCACCAGATCTGACTTGTTTTTTCCTTGGCTGTTGGCACCCATCACAAACATAAATCAACTCTACTTAGTTAAACACAGTTGTGTGTCTTGCACACCAGCACATACATGCATCCTTCCTGCCAAGCTTGTGGTTTCTTGGTTTAGTGTTGTTAATCAATACTGTTGCCATTGCCTCTCAGTAAGGAAGTTCTTCCTAATGCCCATATTCATTATGTCGATACAGATTTACAGTGTTTTCTGACAGACTGACTTATTTTGATCATCATCTGAAAGAATTTTGATTGGCAGATGTGGGGAAGTAGGCATGCAGCCAGAGGAAAGAACAAAGATATCAAGAGATGAAAGTGTAAGAAATATAAAACCTTCCATTTCAGCTGGTTCATAGAGGATGAATAGGTAAGTAGCAAGTAGAAAGACTGGCTGAGGAAAAGACGGAGAGAACCCCAGATGGGAGGGTATGGAGTCTGAACTTCCCTTCTTAAATAAAGGAGAGTTGGTCAGTGGTTTAAGCAAGGCAATTCCCTCTTGAGAATTGTGAGCCAGAGTAAAACCAGTAAGAGGGAACCACACAGAAGACTCTAGCAAAAATTTAAGCAGCAAATAGGAAAAGCCTGGCCCAGAGTCACAGCAGCAGGAGTCAGTAGAAGAGACATCTTGAGGGATGGAAATATAGATCCTGTCACATTTTTGGTTACAGAGGGTAAAGGAAGAATCAGAGGTGGCTTGAGTTTGGACCAACTGATAGGTGTTGATGCCGTTCACAGAGCAAGAACCTGCAATGGGAAGAACAGGTGGTTTTTGGAGGCTAGGGTTAAGACTGATGGTAACTTAGATGTGGGTGATAACTAATTTTGAAATTGGAATATAGGAAGATTAGTCAAGTAGCAGGCAATTAGAAACACGTATCTAGATCAAGAGAGAGAGTCAAGGACCAGAAATAGAAAACTGGAAACTGTATGCATGGAAGCTGGACTTAAAAATAAGTAAGGAAATACTGTTCTCGGACAAGAGTCAGCACATTAGCACCCACAGGTCAGATTTGGCCTGCAATCTGTTTATGACCATCAATTAAGCTTTTTACTTTCAAATAATTATAGATTAACATGAAGTTGTAAAAAATCGAGAGATCCCATGTAACCTTTACCCATAAGAGTTTCCCACAATAGTAATATCTTGTGGAACTCTAGTATAATATCATAATCAAAATACTGACAAAATAAGTCTACCAATCTTACTCACGTTTCCCTAGCTTTTCTTATATTCATGTGTGTGTGTGTGTGTGTGTGTGTGCGTGCGTGCGTGTGTTTAGTTCTGTGTAGTTTTGTCACGTATTTAGTATCTACCACCTCAGTAAAGATACAGAAGTGTTCCAGCATCATAGGGGTCGTCTCTTGTGCTTACCTTTTATATGACACTCACCTCTCTCCTGCCCCCCACCCAACCCCTGGCAACCACTAATCTTTTCTCCATTTCTATAATTGTGTAATCTCAAAAAGGTTATATAAATAGATTTATACACTGTGTAACCTTTTTAGAGTGGCTTTTTTCACTCAGTATTATTCCCTGGAGATCTGTCCAAGTTGTCATATATATCAAAAGTTCATGCCTTTTATTAGTAATATAAGGTATAGATCTATCATGGTTCATTTAACCATTCATCTATTGAAGGACATATGGGTTGTTTTCAGCTTGGATTATAATTAAATAAGTTGTTAGGAACATTTGTGTACAGGTAGGAACATTTGTGTACAGGTTTTTATGTGAATAAATGCTCAATAGTACAAGTGCTGGGTCATATGGTGATTGCCTGTTTAATTTCATAAGAAACTAGAAAACTGTTTTATAGACTAGCTGTGCCATTTTTACACTCCTAACAGCAGGGTGTGAGTGTTCCCTTACCACCTGTTTTTGTAAATAAAGTTTTATTGGAACATTGCCACACTCACTTGTTTACATATATGTCTATAGCTATTTTCACACTACAGTAACAGAGTTGAATAATGTGACAGGGACCATATGGTTCACAATGACAAAAATATTTACTACTTGACCCTTTACAGAAAAAAGTTTCTGGCCGCTTCTCTAGGGATTAGTGTGTCTTTTTGAGAATGTAGACCAGGACTCAGAAGCCTAGGCTGGGTGTGGTTAACTTAGAGCTGCAGAGTAAAGCATAGAGGAATGAAGTCTGAATCTCAAGCAAGGTGATCCATGGCTACTGAAAGCAAAAGGAGCTCCTGCACTTGCCCCAAGTTTGATAGATTGCTTTGAAGGAAATTCTGAGGAGGATGTGTATAGATGTGGGGAAATTCAGGATTGGGAGAAGGAACTGGATTCTCAGGAGGCGTTGCCTTGAAAGGTGTTCTATGGCAGCAACCTACTATGGGAGGAAGTCATTGTTGAAGTGCATTGAACATGGAGCGGGTAAGAGATAGTAAAGATATCAGCTGAGATGGAGAATTGTCATATTTCTTCAGTTCTAATGCCATCAGTTATAAGAAATACAATTATTTAAATAACAAGATTTTAAGGGAAAAATTGGTTGAAAATTTCAAAACATCACTTAGAAAAATGCTTCCAACACAAACCAAAACATTTAAAAAGTATTTGAGAATGGAAGGAATGTAGGGATGGAGAGGTAGAACAGAGTATTATGGCTAGAAAGATATGATATTAAAGTCCAAGAGGATAATTTAAAGTGAGGTTTGGAAAGAAAATTTGGAACAGATGCTGAAATCTTTAAATACTTGATATTAATAACCATCTTATCAAGTCACCACCAAATAATATATTTCCAGAAAGTTTCTTTCCCATTGGATCATTGTTGTTACCCTTAAAATTCTTCTGAATACGTGTCATTATCTCCATTTTATAAACATGTAAACTGGCCTGATGCTTCTAAGAGTTTGTCTAAAATCAAGACAGGGAAGTGACAGAACTGATACATAAACTTAAGCAAGCTCAGCTGCCTGCTAGCATGACCTAGGACTGCCGGCAAAGGTGACTAGGATGGGGAGAGTGTCATGTGGATAACATAGACTTCACTTCATTTATTTTATGATAAAATTTCTTCATTTGAATGGCCTTGTGGAGGCAGCAAAGAACAAGAATAAAAACGTCCCCTCCCCCATCTTTCAGGGGTATGGTTATAGGCATAGAAAAGACACAATCATCAGGGAAAAGCTAGGATTTAGGAGGTACCCCTCCAAGGCTGTTTCAACTCCCCCAAATCTCTGTCCCTTAAGGTATTGCTTGGGAAAGGGCTCTGTGAGTCTGAGTAGCCTAATCAGCATCTATTAATCCTACCAATTTGTCTTTTTCTTTGAGAAATGACTTCACATCTGCTTGGAAGACATTTTACTGATGCCAAGTTTCCCTATGATATTTCAAAGAGATTATTTACTGCCTTCTTGTTGTTTTGCAGGTTTTTTTTTTAATGCTACCATAAACGTAAAGTTGGGACAAAAGAGCTTACCAGGAGCTTTGAATGGAAGAGAAAGATGTAGGAAATCTATTCCCAGTCATACAGGAGCTACTGAGGTTCACTGCAAGAGGCCCAGTAGGGGGGTAGGAAAGAGTAGAGGGAACCTTGAGAACACTCGGCCACTCCAGATGCACATCCCATATCCCCTAGTTAACTCTTCCTCTACGTCTTCTGCTCTTGTACTGGCTTATGATGTGTTTCCATCAGGCTTCTGCTCAAGCTTCTCCACTCTCAGTCAGCTCTGAAGCACGGGGCCTTATATTTATTCTTATGGGGTCACATCAGCTCGCTTAAGCCACACTGATGTCTGGTATCTTAGGTACATTAACATGTTGAAGAGTTTCCATTCAGTTTCTTTATCCTGCAGCATTAAAACAGAACACTAGCATCATATTCTTTTCATCCATCACCATCTTCTCTAGAACCTTCTTTCTATTCAGTGGTATTTTGGGGAAAGGTCTCTGTTCTGTTTTGCTTATGCATTTATTTTGTTTATGTTTTTGCCACATCCACCACCTGATTTCTTTACAAGACTCTTAAAATTTCTTTCTGGCCCTCACTTCATACTTTGTGTAACCTATGTCGTTACATCAGGTGGCCCAGGAAGCACAAAGGAGTACAGAACAAAGTGGAACATTAATCTATAGATGATTAAATGGGGGTACTTAAGAGCTAACATGGCAACTGAAAGCTCTCCGAAGGGCTTATGGGTCCACTAAGGATGACCTCAGATAAATTTGGCAGATGGCCAAATACTAAGAACTGAGCAGGCATTTTGGTTGCTTTTTTCCTTCCTCTCCTATTCATTTAATAGATTTCAAAAAACATATGAATGATTAATTCAGTCTCAAGAGGCTGGCTGTGATCTAACTCACTGAGGCTGTCGACAAAACAAAAGAGAAACAAAATCAGAGGGATCTGGGAATTCTCGCAAGGCTAAAACAAAATGGCACATTTGTTTGAATTCTTCCTTTGTTTCCCAATTAATAATATCTATCCTATTTAAAGAGATCCCCAAATATTTTGGAAATGGAAAAAAGATGATGGCAACACTAAAATGGCAGTTACTATATTATTTTTACTTTAACGAGACCACTGACTGGTTTTTTGACATGATTAAGACCACCAAAGCAATTTTACCATAATTCCCCTTTCTAGTCCTTACTCTTTGATTTTCTAGCACTGATCAGTAGGTGTAGTGATACCAGTTCTCATATTAAGTAAAGATAAGAAGATAAAGGGGCACATGTGTAACCTGGAAAAGAGGTTTATATAAAAGCAACTAGCATTTTGTTTTGTTTTGTTTCTTCTTTTTTCTTTCTTTCCTTCCTTTTTTTTTCTTCCTTAATGGGTAGAGAGAAAGTGGACATTCTAAAAATTTTCTAACAGAGATGCTGCTACTTCGCAGTGTTGAGCCCATGTGTAAACTCTCAAATATGTGGCTATTAAGAGACACATATATTTTGAACTGGGAGGAGACAAGTATAAGAAAGGCCTGAGTGACCCAGTTCTAAGATGTCCCTAATCTATTATGAAAACAATTAAGAGGATAGAACTACGATTTAAGGACCAATACGCAAATGACACTGGCTGGCAGGGTTATTAAAAAAGCAATTTTTAGAAACAAAAGGAAATATAGTTAGATCATATGACAATTTCAATATTATTGTCTACTTTCCTTTAAGTTTCTCAGAATTTATTATACAGGTTCATAAATAATTTAATTTTGATTACTTAAAATTTACTAGGTAAATTGAATCTCCTGTGCAAATTCATCAAACATTTGAAATGTTATTGATAGTTCCTGCTTCACCAGTTTGAGGAATAAAATAGAAAAAACATTCTTTTGCATTCAGATTAGAATGACTCTGAGCTCCAGTCCCTTTTCCTCAGGCTTCTTTCTAGACCCTCAAGGTATTTATTGGAGCCCAAGCATCAGAGCTTCACATGCCTAGGCTTCAGCTACCTGCCCAGAGAGCAAGAAGTAGATAAGCCCTGATGAAACTATTTTTAGTACCGAAACCAAAACAAAACAACAATAACAAAAAGTGACATTTTTAGCATTCCTCTTGAATTTCCAATGGGCTATTGGTATTTTGTGTTAAATACCCCCTTTCCTGGGCACCTGAGTGGCTCAGTTCTTAAGATTCTGTCTTGGGCTCAGGTCATGATCCCAGGGCCCTGGGATGAAGTCCCACATCGGGCTCCCTGCTCAGTGGAAAGTCTGCTTCTCCCTCTCCCCCTGCTTGTGTTCCCTCTCTCACTGTGTCTCTGTCAAATAAATAAATAAAAATCTTAAAAAAAAAAAACACACAAAAAACCCTTTCCTATTAGCACTATAAACAACCCCACAAAATAGGGTATCCAGCATTTGACTACAAAGATAGCACTGAAATCCATCCATGTTTCCCACAACATCCAACATTCCTATATTTAAAAAAGCCATTAATACTCTTGGTATCTGCATACGAGTACCATACATTCAAAAAGAAAAATGTTAAAAAATTTAGTATGGTTAGGTAAGAAGATATAGGATATTTCAGAAGTTTTTCAGAGTAAAAAAGAAGTAAACTCCTCATGTGCGGGTCCTGCAAATGAAGATACGTATCTAAGCAGTACTCACACCAGGCCTGATTTATTTCAGTAGGGAAGGCTTATAGTGACATGAGCAGTGGTAATTGCATAGGTCTTGAATTGCCCATTGCATCTACAACAGCACACTTAAATCTAGTATAACTGAATATCAGATTCTAAGAATTGGATCCCCACTCTTCAGTAAGAGTCATTGAAATTGTATGATTAGGAAGCAGTCACTCTTGTGGTATGATCCAGCTGCCCTGGTATAACCCTCGAAATTATAGCCATAGGACTTTTCCAGTGACTTTAGAAAATGGCTTTGCCATATGACTGGCAAACTAGTACCAACATTTCACCATGACAGCAACAACATGTCATCATGTCAGCCGAGCCCTGCCCTGGTATAATGTGGAAGCCAGTTTGGAAAACTTGATTCTAGATGTATTTGTTGACCAGAAATCTTGGGCTATACCTAGTTTCCATGGAACTTTTAGAGAATTCAGCCTATTTTCTGAGAGGCCATATGCATATAGTCAGACAAGTTATTTCTTTTTTTTTTTTTAAATATTTTATTTATGTACTTGACAGACAGAGATCACAAGTAGGCAGAGGCAGGCAGATGGGGGTGGGGGGAGAAGGCACTGAGCAGAGAGCCCAATGCGGGGTTCGATGCCAGGACCCTGAGATCATGACCTGAGCCGAAGGCAGAGGCTTAACCCACTGAGCCACCCAGGTGCCCCCAGACAAGTTATTTCTTAACTCAGTCCATCTCCCAAAGATGGCCCGTAACCATATGGCATACTTTATTATGTTAACAACTTGTACCATTTCAATGTGTACTCATTTTCTTTTCTTTCTTCTTTTTTTTTTTTAGATTTTATTATTTGTTTATTTATTTATTTGTCAGAGAGAGAGAGAGCACAAGCAGGCAGAGCAGCAGGCAGAGGAAGCGAGAGAAGCAGGCTCCCCGCTGAGCAGGGAGCCCGATGCAGGGCTCCATCTCACTACCCTGGAATCATGGCCTGAGCCGAAGTAAGTGGCTTAACCGATTGAGCCACCTAGGCGTCTCTCAACTTGTACTCATTTTCAGTGAGAGACAGTGCAATTCACTGACGTCATTATGGGATATTCTAAAAGATGGTCAGTATTGACCAAAGGGCTAATTCCAGGATATAGAACATATTCACCCAAAGCATAGAGGATACGCTTAGTAAAAATTTGTAAGAATAACCTAGGACGAGTACATTGTCAAGTCCAGAGGAAATAAGAAGACTGGTATCATTGGCTATGTTCAAAGGTTAAACAAATTTCATCCAGGGCTTCCAAAACTTTTCTATGACTTAGGAACCTGTGTTGTCATGAAGGAAGGAATAGTTGTACTGTATGCTTTGCTTAGCCTCTTAAGAACTCATTGCTGGTCATTATTTTCATTGGGTTGCACTATTGGTGTATCTTGACAGGATTTGGCAAAAGGGCAAGAAAACTGGGAGCAGACACTAAATTGGCTGTTACCTCTCCCCATATCACTTCTGGCACAAGATGGAAAGTCCATCATTGTGACTTGTTATCTGAGAAAACTCATCATTTCAGGGGAAGCACAAGCTTGTGTTTTCTGATGTTGCACCACCAAGTTGAATAGATAACAGAGTTGTCCATCCAGTACATGAATTTTACTATGGAGGCTTCTGCAGTTGGATGGCATCAACCTCTGAGTCACTCAGTGACTTTGAGTGTCTCAAGGAAATAGTCAGCTATCCCTCTCAGGGATTCTGTTTGGGAGCCTTCTTTATCCCTATCTTATAGATGGTCTTCACACTTCCCTAATATTTTCCATTGAGTGCGTAGATATATGTGTGTGTGTGTGTGTGTGTGAGAGAGAGAGAGAGAGAGAGAATGTGTGTGGTTTATCAGGGGGCATGGTTTAGTATTACCCTAAACATAAGTCACTCCTTTCTGACCCTTTAAGACCTTTATTAACAAGCTAGTAATTCAATACAGATGTTCTTATTCCCTGCCAATTTCCCATTTCTCAGGACTTCATGGACTAGTTTCCATGAATAGTGACCAGCCGTACCAATAGCTAGTCATGCTACCCAAAGCCTGTAAGACTTATTCTATCTGCAAGGTGGGACTTTGATCTCTAATCCCTTTATTTAGACTGGAAGTCCATGGTGGCTCATTGGTCAGATGTCTAGTACCAGTTGTTGTGGCAACAAGGGCACAGAGCCCAGGAGTACTCTCACAAAGCCTACTGCAGCGGTGTCATTGAGTAAAATCCAAGGAGACAAGAAAAGTAGTAGAAATGTGAGCCTGTTACCTATTAGATGTTAAGACTGAGCACAGAGATCCAACAAGCCTGAGCATCATGCTCTGGGCAGGAAAACCCAACCCTTGGGCTGTGGAACTTTTAAACTATATGACAAAAATGGCACCAGTCCATGTTGGTGTGATGAGAGGCCAGAATCTCATAGTGTAGAAAAATCATATCTTTGGCCATATCCTGCCAGCTCAACTTACCTGGTTGAGGGCAAGGACCTGCCTTTCCTCTGACATGATCAAGGGACCAGTCTCAAGTCTTGCAGTTGCAATTATATGACATGGCAAGCTAGTAGCACAATTTATCACATCTCATAGCCATGGTCGAGGAAGCACCAGTCTTATTTTTCAGTATTATCAGAGATGGACTAGGGTCCAGACCACTGATTGCCATAAGCACTGGGCTATACCCAGTTTGCTGAACCTGAGGAGGCCAGTTTGCCTAGGGATCATTCTTGAATAAATGAACCTTTATCTCTCAGAAGGCTTTAAGCAGAAATTACAAATGTGTCCAGAGTTCAACCAAGTTACTTAATTGAATGAAGTGAAATCTATTAAGAGAAAATAAGCACTATGGTGAGCTAGGCAGGAACTACCCAAATGAGGAGGTCACTGCTCAGCAGCAACCATTGTTGCCCTGTGGGAATGTGACTCATGTTTGGTACATCTTCCTTTTATCAAGAAAACAAGAAAAATGACAAATAAGGGATTTGATTTATAAGGTGATTATTTTATAACAAAACCCCTCTTCAGACTGGCTTGAGTTCTTGTGTCAATAGCTTGCAACCTCTAATAATATATAGCTTCACAAAGTTCTAAAGCACCGAAACAAGGGGGGAAAAGTAAGGAGAATGCTGGCTAAAGCTCCAAAGCTGGCTGTTTGTGTTTGTTTGTTTATTTGTTTCTTTCTCTCTCTCTCTTTTTTTTTATTCGTTTATTTGTTTATTTACAGCATAACAGTGTTCATTGTTTTGGCATCACACCCAGTGCTCCATGCAGTACGTGCCCTCCCTATTACCCACCACCTAGTTCCTCAACCACCGCCCCCCCCCCCCGCCCCTTCAAAACCTTCTGGTTGTTTTTCAGAGTCCATAGTCTCTCATGGTTCATCTCCCCTTCCAGTTTCCCTCAACTCCCTCTCCTCTCCATCTCCCCATGTCCTCCATGTTATTTGTTATGCTCCACAAATAAGTGAGACCATATGATACTTGACTCTCTCTGCTTGACTTATTTCGCTCAGCATAATCTCTTCCAGTCCCGTCCATGTTGCTACAAAAGTTGGGTATTCATCCTTTCTGATGGAGGCATAATACTCCATTATGTATATGGACCACATCTTCCTTATCCATTCATCCGTTGAAGGGCATCTTGGTTCTTTCCACAGTTTGGCAACCGTAGCCATTGCTGCAATAAACATTGGGGTAATTGAGAGAGAGAGAGCTTGCACGGGGGAGCTCACCCCTGCGTGCACTAGCAGGGGGAGGGGTAAGGGAGAGGAAGAGGGAGGATCCCAAGCCAACTCTCACACTGAGTGCAGAGCGTGCTTAGGGCTCTATCCCAGGACCCTGAGATCACAACCTGAGCAGAAATCAAGAGTCAGATGCTCAACCAGTTGAGCCACTCCAGCGCTCCTCCAGGGCTGTTTCAACTCCTTCAAACCTCTGTTCCTTAAGGTATTGCTTGGGAAAGGGCTCTGTGATTCTGAAGAGCCCACTTTTTAAGCCTAATCAGCATCTACTAACCCTATAAACTTGTCTGTTTCTTTGAGAAATACTTTACATCTGCTTGGAAGACTGAGTACATTTTACTGCTGCCAAGATTCCCTATGATATTTCAAAAAGATTATTTGCTGCCTTTTTGTTATTTTGCAGGGTTTTTTTTTTTATGCTACCATAAACATAAACATGGGACAAAAGAACTTGTTTAGATAAAGCACAGCCCTCAGGAACTAAATCTGGGGTGTTACTATAAAATACTATAAATAATATCATTTTATTCTTGAGATGGAAGAAGGGGGTGTGGTGGTAGGTGTGCTTGAGTGGCAGCTCAATCTCTTCTCATCAGTTTATCAGTTTTCTGTGGGTTATCTCCGGGGCAAAGCAGAGAAGAGTTCTAGAGAAAAAATAGGTCTCTAATTTAACTAGGGGTTTTTGAAATGTGCAGTTAGTTGCCCAGTCATCAATATTTTTAATTTTAATTTTCAATTATGCTAAATAAAAGAGAATACAAGACAGAAATAGACACAAGGGAACAAAAAAGCCCAAGGTTCTTTAAAGTTAGCATGCAGTAAAAAAATGAGTAAAATCAGATGGAAATAGGAATTCAGGGATCATTACCTTGAAGCAAGAGGTATGAATTCACAGGGATCATTACCTTGAAGTGGGGAAGAGGAGGAAGAGAGAGTTGAGAAAGAGAACATGTGCGATTGTCTACATTAAGACACTGACAAACTGTTCAGTCAAAAATGTGTTTCACACATCTGCAGCATTGTAGAAACATCCATTTCAGAGGTAGGAAGAATTTGGGAGGTGAGCTTATATTGGAATTTATGGTTTTCTCTTCCTGGGCTCTCAATGAACCAGCTTCACCCAAGTGAAGTTAAATTATTTAATTGTTCAAGTCATCAAAGAGAATTACTTGGGTTCTTCTAGGTTCCCAACACAGCGCCTGGCACGCAAGGTTAAAAACAAAACAATAACAACAAAAAAAAGCAAACAAAAAAATATATGGTATCATCTCTGTCTCTAAGGGGTTTGCAAGCTACTTGTATATAGTGATCTCTGTTCTTTACTGATGACCTACAGGGGAATAATAGAAATTACATGTGCAAGATGGGAAGTGGTCAGCTGTGGCTTTCCTCCTGAGTCAGCATCACTGTGTTTATGAATCTTATCCCCTATAGTGAGACATATGTATGTGGTTGTGGTGGTGGTATTTGGGAAGGGGAAAATTTCAATTAGCTAAACTGAGAAGATCAGAGAGAAGGAAATTTGTGGGTTTGTGGGTTTTTTGTTTGTTTGTTTGTTTTTGTCTGATAGCGTGGCAGCCTTTTTTTTTTTTTTTAAAGATTTTATTTATTCATTTGACAGACAGAGATCACAAGTAGGCAGAGAGAGGCAGGCAGAGAGGGAAAGGGGGAAGCAGGCTCCCCGCTGAGCAGAGAGCCCAATGCGGGGCTCGATCCCAGGACTCTGGGATCACGACCTGAGCTGAAGGTAGAGGCCCAACCCACTGAGCCACCCAGGCGCCCCACGTGGCAGCCTCTTAAGTTAGTTTTTCCTTCCAAAAATTACAAAAGTAGATGAGCAGCTACTCTTGCATGAACTAGGAGCAAGCCTGAGAGATGAGATAGACTGAGTATATATGGATAAGCAGTTCAGTTCACAAAGACAGGAACACAGGACAGCCCAGTGAGACCAGGATCGTCAGTAAGAAGTAAAAGATGGTATGATATAGGTAAACAGTAACCTTGTGATGGTGAGACCAGGAGAGACAATATAAGATGACCTGAGCTCTGTCATTAGTGGGTAAATGGGGAAAGAGAAAAAACTGCTTGGCTGGTAGATGCAGAACCTATTATGAGAACAAATGAAGAGGGAAAATGAACTGTCACACTTTCTCACTGCAAATATATAGGTATACAGGAAGCAAAAATATTCAAAACAGAAACCAGAAATGCAATGACCATGACCCAGAAAGCAAAGAAGAAACAAAGCTGGTAATGACAGCAAAAATAACAATGAAAAGAGATTTTCCTCATGAGAATGGAAAAAGCCTTGGCATAAAAAGGGTAGAATGGAGTAGAGTCAAAGAGATTCTGTAAGACCTGCAGTATGAATGAAGAGGAGCAGGCATACTGAACTAGACAGAGACACAGAGACTGTGGGGTGGAAGGGGGGTACCAAGCTATACAAGGCACAGAGCTGGAAGAGTGAAAGAGGACAGACTATAGAAGACCTAACTCTCATTAAGACCCTGCCCCTTTCTCACGTCTTCCTTAACTAATTCCTTTGCGATGTGTTTTACTGCCTTCTAAGGCCATGCATTACTTTTTTCCTGAAGGATTTATAGAGTCCTTTGGGAATTGGGTATGTTTAGAGTTGGCGTTCTTGACCTTTACAATATTTGCTCTGGAAGGCCTGTGCAATCTAGTGTTGCCTTACTTATTTCCACTGGACTGCAGAGGGGGGCAGAGGGGTGAGGGGGCTGGCAAGCATATACCTCTGGGCAGTATCCTTATGCCAGGAGACTTGAAAAATCCAGAATCAAAAAGGTTTTTGGATTCTGAGTGGGGGGGGGAGCTACTAACCTCAAGCTTGTCAGGGCCCAGACGCTCACTAGATAAAATAGCCCCTAGACACAAAGCAGAGCTTACACGCCCTCACTTTTTCTGCTGGGATCACAGTACTGTGAAGACATGGGCGGGAGAAGGAGACTTAATTTGTAGAGGACCATGAATGATACTTCAATACTGAGAGGCTGAGCTTGCCTAAACCTTTGTCAAAGCTTCCTCCTATAAGCCACACATCATGCGATCAATAAATTTTGGTAAAATTGCACAAGCAAAATCAACCTCTGTTTTCCAATTGCATCCAATTGGCCCCACTGGAAAGATGGGAAGCACAGGGAATTGATCTAATTTTTAGCTACGGGATCACTAGCAAATTTCTGTTAGAAAGATGCTGGCAGATAAAATATTGCAACTTTAATTATGATAACCTGGAATGTTAGGGGATTTAGTAAAATTGTATACCGTTTTACCTCACAGTGTGCTTTGGTTGTTTTAAAATGTCTTTATTTCTGGGTGCCTGGGTGGCTCAGTGGGTTAGGCCGCTGCCTTCGGCTCAGGTCATGATCTCGGGATCCTGGGATCGAGTCCCAAATCAGGCTCTCTGCTCAGCAGGGAGCCTGCTTCCCTCTCTCTCTCTCTCTCTCTGCCTGCCTCTCTGTCTACTTGTGATCTCTGTCAAATAAATAAATAAAATCTTTAAAAAAAAATTTAAAATGTCTTTATTTCTTAATTCCCAAATAAGAAACACTTTTATGTAATATTTAGGACAGAACTACAGGAACTCATGAAAAGTCAACATGCAGTTCAATCATTGTAATGTGTTAACGAAAACCTTCCAAGTTCTAGAAGGGACAGATTATAAAATTATATACCTCTATAGATATTATCTTTTTTTAAAAATATTTTATTTATTTGACAGAGAGAAATCACAACTAGGCAGAGAGGCAGGCAGAGAGAGAGGAGGAAGCAGGCTCCCTGCGGAGCAGAGAGCCCGATGCGGGGCTTGATCCCAGGACCCCGAGATCACGACCTGAGCCGAAGGCAGAGGCTTTAACCCACTGAGACACCCAGGCGCCCCTATAGATATTATCTTTGATTAAAACTGCTATTTAGCAGTTAAGGAGATGAATAGATGGGGTAGGGTAGGGAGATTTAAAAATGATTATGAATATGAATTAATCAACACTTATGTTATTCTGAACAGTCTGAACTGGTCACTACCCAACTGAAATCCTAAAATCCTTGGCTGTTTCATAGAGGGTCCAGAAGAGGATAAAACACCGGAAGCAGTCACTGATAAGACCAAAGTAATATGTTAAAGCCAGATAGACCCACATGCACTGGGGTTAGATACCTGAGGATTCCAGCATTAGTAAGATTCAAGCTTGGATTCAAGTGAGTATGAAGAAGATAATTCAGTAAAGCAGACCATCTTGAGCTAAAAGAAAATTCAGTTACAGAAACATTTTTTTAGTAAGCAGAGCCATCAGCTCAGTTCCCGAAGCTCCCCTTGATGGTGGCTTGCAGGAGCATTATTTTTGATGAGGGCTGTGTGTATCTTAAAACTCTCCTCCTCCTCTGTACTTCTTTGCAGGTCTCTGTATAGTACACAACAAGTATATCTTCTCATAGCCCTTCCCCATAGAAGCCTCTTCACCTCATGTCTCCTGCGAGGATTTGCATGACTTACGCATTTGGGTCTCTCTATTACACTGAATTATGGATTCATACAAATTTTAGTAAAATTATAACTTGTTTAATTCATAATTTGGGATAACTTGCCTGGTTTGGCATTCCTTCCTCCCTCGTCCCACTTGGTCTCAGTGTGCCATCTCACATACCTTTTAAAAAGTCACAGAGAAAGTTTGCTAAGCACATCCATAGTGCCAAAATATTGAGGAAGAATGTTTTCTCTAATTAAGAGGAAATTGTTCTAAGACACTTTAGCAGAAACACTAATATGTTGCCATCACTGCAAATATTAGCTCATGTTGAAAGGGAAATAAGCAGAGGCACTTTTGAGTTGGAGATTGGTAAACTCCCAAAATAGATTGACCAGAGACAGAATCCTTCCAGGCCTGGACAACATGCTTAGCCCAATTCCCTTTCCTCCTCTGATCCAGAACTTTGTGCTTGACATCTCTTAGCAACTAGTTGGCACTGACTTGCAGATGTGTTAATGTGGTACTCAATATAAGTCTTAAATAAAGCATTAAGGGTTTCATTTTTTTAAAGCTCTAATATCCCTGTATCTTAGATTGCCTCATCCATACATTGTTCCATTTAACTAGTCACTGCCTGGCATTTAATTGTTTCAGAGGTGTGTGTGTGTTTGTGTGTGTGTGTGTGTGTGCACCTCCCATGACATCACACACAGTGCTTGGTGACAAGGTCCAGTTCCAAACTTTCTCCAATTCACCAGCAGTAGTGAAGCATAGTAGAAGTATTAAGATCACGGGTGCTGGTTGGGGCATCAGTGCTTTGGGTTTGAAATTTGGCTCTATTCCTGGCCAGGTTGGTACCTCCTGAGAGTATTTACCTTCAATTCATTCATTTTTTCATTAGTTTCATTATTCACCTTCAATGTTTTCATTAGTCACCTTCAAATTTTTGAACCTTGAACAGTGCTTGGCTCTGCTAGGGTAAGGTGAGCAAGGCCCTTGCTTAGGGTACAAAGTTTAAAGGGGCACCAAAAACCTCAGTAATCAAGATAAATATATTTTAATGTTTTAAAAACTCAAAAGGTCAAGGGCGGTTAACTTGAATTCTCAAGATCCACAGTGCTTCAGGAGCTAAATACAAGAACCCTGACTCAGACATTTATAGGCACCTCGCAAAGTACACACATTCATCAGCCTTGAAAAAATACTAGTTGTACCAGAGGTAAGAGATCTGTCCCACAGTTATCAAGTCAGTGGCTCCGCAGAAGCTGCAGCCACATGTGTAATCACTGGGGATGCTCAGACATACGTGTTATTTCGTTTGAACCCTCTCTAATATTAGTGCACACAGATAAGCCCTAGGCTGCTCCCTTGCAACTGTGCTTGCCTTTTCTTATTTGTAAATGAAACCATATATAATTCCACCCTGGCAATTTTTCTAATTATTTTTTCCCAAGACAGTGCTAAATCACAGATAGTGACAACTGGAGCCACCGTGATCTCTGGGCACATGTCAAAAATCCTGAATCATCGATTGGCAATAGCATCTCAGCAGGTCCTCATGTTGCTCTGTGACTTCAGAACGCCTCGCTATTTGGAAGATAAGAACACCCCCACCCACCCTTCCCTCCTCTCCAAGGCAGACTGCCTTTTCCCCTCTCTTTCCTTCAAGGAAAATTAAATGAAGACAGCTAACGAGCAGTTTTATTTTCTTTCAGCAAAGGTCAGCAATCCCACAGCAGCAAATTAATCCCAATTAGTAATGATATTTTGTCTTGATAAATGATGACACATTTGATTTACTGTGTTTCCAGGATGCAGGCGGCAAATGTTAATGATTTGGTTTGCTGGGAATTTATACTCTTGCTCATTTCCTATTTGCTGATCAGTTGCGGCTCTTGAAGACTTGACTGCTTCAACTAATGAACTGAGGGCCTCGCAGGAATAATGGTGTGTTCTGCAGGCCTCTTTCTCTCTCTCTCTCTGTTTTTTTGTTTTTTGTTTGTTTTTTTTTTTTTCCCATGCCATCTGTAGAAATGCAGGTTCCTCTCAGAAAATCTCTCTGTCAGCCAGGAAGGAATGATTATGATCATATCAATGTCACTTGTAATTTGTATTTCACTTGTTTAATGGCATCCCCAATAAATGAAGCTTTCTGCAGAGAACAAAACTAATTATAGCAAGTTCAGCATATGTGTGTATGTGTATGTGTGTGTGTAAGAAGGAGAGAATTCATGAATAGAAACATACCTAATCTTTCCTCATTTCCTTAAAATATTCTGATAGCAGTGATAAGGTTTACATAATGATTTATCTGCCCAGCTGGTATAGTTTTAAATTAGACCATGAAGATGTTTCCTTGAGGTCTTTATAACTGAAGATGCCATCCTTTTGTTTGCACTAAAGGCAGACACAAGTCAAATGCTCTTTCTTTTCCACCCCCTGGTTCCTGCAGAGATCATTCAGTACTTTGGGGATTGCTGGAGGCATTTTGACTCCTGACAAAGGCTGACAGGGCTGTCCCCTGAGGCTGTGCAAGTCAGTCTGTGGGTGATTCTGAGACTGGCGCCTGCTTCCGAGTATCACCAAAGATTCAAGCCAATGGAAAGCCCTGGGGAAGGTTGACTCTTCCACCTCTGAAAAGCTGATATGCCATTAACACATCAGATATAATCTTTGCTACAGAAAACTGCTGTGATAGGCTGCAACTCCCATGCAGGCTGGTCTCCTAGTTGTTTATATGAGACTGTGAAAAGGAAATATGAGGGATCATTACCCACGCTCATTTAAGAGCTGGAAATGTTCGAAGCCCTATTAGAATCTCCTTCTGGGGAGTGGGTGCTTTCCTCTCATTCTTAATCATTGTTCTTAGAATTAACTAATATAAAATCAATAAACTGCACTCTTCTTGCTTAAGGGGACACTTATTATGGTAAATTACTGGTCCACATTATGTGTCTTCCATTTTCCTTTCTTTCCTGAGGCTTCTGTTCTAGCGCTGTATTCCTGACCCAATTGGTTTTTCACTCCTGGATGGAGTTGACATTCTCTGCTGTCTCTGAAATGCAAATGACTGGGCACATTTGTCTGGTTTCAAAGCCTGATGATTTGCACTGGTGCAGGGAGAGGTATTTTTAAGTTTTGTTTTGTTTGTTTTTTGCCAGACAACTTGCTTGTTTCAATAATGGGCCCTGCTTTTCAGGCAGTGATGGATACTTTTTATTCTCTTGTTCTTCCCATAACAACATGGAGAGGAGCTGTGATTCCCTCTGTTAGTTCAGGTCCTCTGGAAAGCAAACATCCAAAATGGAATTGAATGTGTAAGGATTTTATAAGAATTTGAAATGCATATGTGAAAAGAAATAGGGAGGGATCCAGAGGAAAATCAGAGTACCCTACCCTAGGTTATCCTAATGCCACTGTTTTAAAGTTTCTTTCCTAGTGAACTTGATACGGGATTTACTTATGTCCTCCAGCTTCATTACTGTACCCAAGGAAGGCATTTTATCCTAGTGCTACTTTTCAGTGGACATAGTACATATTCTTGAAGGCAAAAGTAGAGAGGGGATAATGGTTTGAAAGGAGTAATACTCCTTTTAATCCTCAACATAGGTTTAGGACAGAACTTTACATTTACCAAAACACTTTCCTACACATCATTGCTTTTGATTCTGACAACAGAAGATGAAGTCAGCATTATTCCTGTCAACAGTGCATACCCTGAATTAACCTATGAAGAGACATCAAAAACCCAAAGAGGGACAAAATTGCTGGCCTATGAATCTTCAAAAAAAATGGGAAGGTCATGAAAGACAAAGACTGAGGAACTGTCCAGATTAAAAGAGACTTATGAGACTTAACAGCTCACTATATGGTAAGATCTTGGATTAGATCTTATACCAGACCAAAAAAGAAAAAAAAAAAATCTTTCTCTCTAAAGGTCCTCTTAGGATATTTGGCAAAATTTGCATTTCTCTAGTTTGGATTATTTATTTCTTGTTTTTTAGAACTGTTTTTATGTAAGAAAATGTTCTTGTTTTAAGGAAATACCAACTGAAATGTTTAGGGGCAAAGGGACATCATGTCCATAACCCACTCTCAAACAGTTGAGTAAAAAAGTTAAATATACAGAATGATAACATACAGAATGATAAAGCAAATGTAATTTAGAAAAAGTTAATATTTGGGGAATCTTGTTGAAGGGAATCTTACTGAAATGTATATGGTCATTCTTTGTACTATTTTTGTAACTCTTTTATAAATCTGAAATTATTTTGAATTAAAAAATTTTTAAGCTGTACCCTAAAAAATATAACATGAGCAAAGCAGTCTACCTACCTTGGTCCTTACAGTAGATCAGTGTTGGACAGCAAACCTTATCTCAGATTTACCTCCAATCCCAATGATCTCTTCACAAGCAAACACATCATCCACATGTATATGGTAGTAGCAAAATGACTTGACTCCCAAGTCCATGGCTCTATCTCAGTAGTTATACTATTGTAATACCTTTCTCAGTATGGCACACTATCGCATCTTAACATACCTAACCCTCAGAGAGAGAAGTTTATCCCTGTTGATAATCCCTGTGAAATGCTTCAATCCTACATTCCATTTCCCTACCAATCCAAAATGAGAAGTTTATCCCTATTGATAGTGAAATGTTTCAATCCTAGATTCCATTTCCTTAACAATCCCAGTCTATTTCCCTAACATCTGTTTCTCCCCATAGACAAATCTGCTTTTGGTCAAGGGGAATTCTCAAGTCCTTGGGCGGGTAGAGAAGTGTTCTACCAACTCCGCCCTGCTCTGACAATGTACCTGAGTACCAGCACCTCTGATACTGTTGTGTTTGATTCCTTGAAATTAAAATTTCCTTTGTTATATCCCAATTCCAACATACCTTATTCCCTTATACCTAAATCCCTGCCTTTGTTTACTTTGCAGTACTCTCTTTTGTTTTGTTTTGTTTTCTAGATCCTATTTACACTAACAGTCTTCCTGGGAATTTAATTCCTTTAACCAATATCCCAGTCTCTAAACATAGGTTCACTTCAGGACCTACAGACCTGCCTGGACATTCTGCTCCTGCATCTGGGATCAGTTAATCAGTGTCTCAGTTTTCCAGACATTACTTGCCTGACTGTCTCTCGAAAGACCCCTCTACCTTTCATTATGATTGCCAACCCCTGTGTTCCATGATAACCTTCAGTAGTATCCCTTTTAATATTGGCTTCCTTATTGGAAAGCTGAACTTGCAACTGGTCCATTCTTCCTTTGAAGGAAGGATGTCCTTTAAAAACACATGTCCTTTAAAACTTGCTTAGTCATCCCTGTCCTTATGACATCTCCCATTCAGATAACTCAGATAACTCACACACTTATTTTGCATATTACAAGTTACCTTGGATGATAGCATTCTTTTTGTGCATAAAGCATATTCTCTGTTCTTTTGAGGACAGCATGGTTTCAAGAATAAAGCTGCTTCTAACTGGATCACTTAATACCTCTGGACCTCAGATTTCTAAACTGTTGAGAGAATTGAATTAGCGAGTCTTTACAGGTTTCTCTTAGTGCTACAGTTTGTGAAACTTTGGACTATCCAGTGTCAAATAGCAAGCATTCCGTTGGTACTTGATAAATGTGATTCTGACCTCACAAAGCTCTTATCATCACCAGAGGGTCAGGTCATGGAGTGTCTCCCGTGGAGGCACTAGAATGCCCTCACTGCTGAGCCCATTTTCCATTGTGTCTCTAGAGTGTCTGACTTGGAAGCAGGAAATCTTAATGCAGCTTTAATCAAAGGCAATAGGATCAGTCCCCCAAACAGCCACATGACTATCCAGTTACATTTCCAGTTCCCAACTGTGTTGAATATGCCCTGACATGACAGTGCATGCAAAAATTCATGATCAAGTCCTGTAGCCACATGTGAACTAAGGGATTTTTGGCCAGTATTGATATGATACAGTGGAGAATGGGAGGGTCCAATGCTGTGTTTAATTTTATCTCTACTCAAGATGTTCTCTGTCCTTGTTGCTCATCATGTGCCCCCAGAAAGATCACCAGCTTTGGTGCCAGCCTGTTAGAAATCTAGAATTTTATGTCCACTTAAGATCTAATGAATTAAAGTCTGTCTTTTAACCAAATTTCCAAGTGGTGCACATGTACATTTGAGCAATTTTGAGAATCACTGCTCACCTTGAAGGGGGAGGATCCATGTCTTGTGGGGCTTGAAACGTAAAATTTTGGAAGCCATCTTTAAGAATAATGATTATATATATATATATATATACCGAACCTATATTCTCTTAACAATCTTTAGTACTCAAGACATATCTTGATGTTCCCCTCATTGTTCTCTGCTCCATCATGCAGAATCCAGCCAGAATGGGAAGTACATGTTATCGAAGGATTTAGTACTTGGTGATTGGTGATGAATTTATTTCCTCTCTTAGGTAATAGTATAAATAGCTAATATTTAATGGATGCCTATTAAGTGTCAGGAGTTGTTTTAGAAACTGGATGTGAATATTTCATTTAATCTTCATGGCAGTCTTAAGAGATCAGAAGGGCTCTTTTAGATTAACCCTTTATCTTAGAGATAATATAAAGTATCTTTCTCATAGTAAGTATTAGAGCAAAAATTAGAGCACAGGGCATCTGGTTATATGGCCCACATTCTTAAAGATTGATCCATGCTGCTTCTTGATGATAAAAATTAGGATTTCAAAAGAGTCTTCTGCCACCAAGCAAAAAGAAAGAATGAACCGTTGAGAACTAAGTTACAGTGATATTGTAATAAAGTCTGCATTTGGGGAGGAGATAAGGGAAGTGTCTGCCTTTTGGTTCCCCCGATCTTATCTTGTGAAACAGTTCTGTTGTTCCATCAGCCCACAAGGCAGGTTCTGACAATGTCTCTTAAGCATTCTTACTCATAACTTGATGCTAGAGATAGATCTAATGGTAAAACTCAAAGTAGGAGTGGAGGTTTTTAAGAGCTAATAACATATGAAGTGTGTCATTAGTGTGTTTTACTAGATATTTTTGTAAGAAAGTCCCTGATGCTCTAATAGTTTTTTTTTTTAAATTCTTTACAACAAGAGCCATTAGGACTCATAAAAGTAATTTCATTTTTTATAACACTATTTGGAAAGAGATAAGTAGATACTTTTTAAGAATGACCTTAACCACCAAAAAAAGGGAAAAAATGCATATAGAGAGCACTAAAATTAACTTTTGGGAGTTTGTTTTGATGATAAAGAAAATACTATTTAGTACGATGTCGTTTCCTGTTTTTCTTTCTCCTCTGGTTACATTTTTAGGACTGCAGGCCAGACAATAAAATATAAAATAGACACAGACAGACACACACACATACACACAAGTCTGCTCCATCATTAACTCAGTATAATGGACAAATACATGTCAAAACTAATCTTGTTGGCCTGCACTGGCTGGGAAATGCCAGTGTAGCCCAGAAGGATTGGTTTTGACATGTTTATGTCCCCCGTGTCTTGGTCCATTACCACTGGCCTTTGGGACCTCACTGGGAGGCTCCTTATTTCCCTGATCCTTTTGGTTGACAACAGTTGATTATTCTTCAAGTCAGTCACATAAAGAATAAAGAAATCTTATTTAAACTATATTTTGAAATTGTATGATTCAAATTTATGAAAAGTAAGAAAGCAGGTATTGAGAAACAAATAGTATTACACTACTTTGACTTAAAAACACTAAAGAAAAATGAAATCTGTTGGGATTATGTGTATAAGTAGGGGAAAGGGGGGAAGACAGGCTGTAAAGAGAAAGGGTTACATCTGCATGGAAATTGAAAACTGAAAACATGTTCACAAAAAAATTGCAGCTAGATAACCAAAGGTTGTCTGAAAATGCTGTTTCTAAATATAGCCTTAATCATATTGACATGGAAAAGAAATGACTTAAGAAGTGAGGAAATCAAAATAAGGCAATTTATGCCATGAAGAAACTTAAGCTATAATGATTTCTGAAACAGATGTTATAAAGAAAAAAGATTGCATAACTTTTTAACTGCACTGTTATATTTAAGAAAAATGAAAATTATGTAATAGGCCTATGGAAATTTGCAAAAGATCAAGAGCAAAGAGGTTAGCAAAGTAACACTATTATTTCTTAGTGCTAGACTTTTGGGAAGGCAAATGTGGTTGAGTGATGAGTAAGTGTGATTACCAAGGCCACCATTTCCTATTATGAAATATGTAGAAGAATATTATGAAATATGTAGATTAGGATGTCAGAAAGTCATTCAACAGACTAGTATAATTATGTCAGTTGCTTAGACATGAGGCAAATGTTCTTGAAAAGCTCAAGTGGTGATTTGGGACATAAGTCAACAAGTAGAGGAAGCACTGGGCTACATTTACAAGGGGCTAGGAGCAAATTAGTTAAGACAATAAAATCCAGGTTGGCCTTCTGATATTGCTTAGTTCAGGCTCTCATGATCTCTTGCCTTCATTCACTATTACATGATTGTCCAAAAAAAAAGCCTCACCTACGTCAGTTCAATAGTAGACTAATCCATCAATGGACTAATGATTATAGGTTGTGAACCCAAAGAATATAATGACCTTAAACATCTATACTTGACGGGATGCCTGGGTGGCTCAGTGGATTAAGCCGCTGCCTTCGGCTCAGGTCATGATCTCAGGGTCCTGGGATCGAGCCCCGCGTCGGGCTCTCTGCTCCGCAGGGAGCCTGCTTCCTCCTCTCTCTGCCTGCCTCTCTGCCTACTTGTGATCTCTTGTGATCTCTCTCTCTGTCAAATAAAAAAAAAAAATCTTTAAACATCTATACTTGAGATACATTGAGAAATAATAAAACTGGTAAAACCACTTTGGAAAGCAGTTTGGAAGTTCTTTAAAATGTTAAAAATAGGATGGCTAAATACCCAGCAATTTCACTCCTAGGTAAATACCCAAAGGAAATGAAAAAAACAAAAACAAAAAAAAAACAAAAAACTTGTACATAAATTTTAATAGTAACATTATTTGTAAAAACAAAAAAGTGGAAAAATACAAATGTCCACCAACTGATGAATATTGTATACCCATACAACAGAATATTATTCATTTATACAAAGAAATGAAGTTTGGGTACTTTTACAACATGAACCTTAAAAAAAAATGTTAACTGAAAGAATCCAGTCACAAAATATGACATAGTATATGTAATTCCATGTATATAACATGTCCAAAATATACAGAACTATAGAAATAAAAGGTATACTGGATATTTATGGCTGGAGGAGAAAGGTGACTGCTCATGTGTATAGAGTTTCTTTTGTGGCTGATGAATGTTCAAAAATCAGATGGTGGTATTGATTGCACAACTCTATGAATATGCTAAAAGTAACTAAACCATATATTTTAAATGGATGGATGTTAAGGTATTTGAATCATATTTCAATAAAGATGTTAAAAATAATTACAATCTGCTTATACCTAGAACATAAAAAGCTGACAGGAGTCTCACTCTCAACAACAAGCAAAAGATGGACCAAATACAAAATCATAATTTTTCTTGACCCAGTAAGATCTGATGTCATTAGACGATCAAGTAGCTTTGAATCCAAAGAGGGGAAGTTTCCTTCCAGTGGAAGATGAGACATAGGGACTGGCTCACCTATTGCAGAGGAAGGGTTAAAGAGGTACTTCGTGCCCTATAGACAGGTGAAAGGAAATTTATTAAAAGTTTTGAAGAACTGCCAAAACGTAGTTCACAGGTGTAAATATAAAATCTAAAAACACAATATATAGGAGGCCATATTGGAGAAAGTATTTGAAATCTTGGGATAGGAGATTTGTTAGAAATGATGTTAGGGGCACCTGGGTGGCTCAGTGGGTTAAAGCCTCTGCCTTCAGCTCAGGTCATGATCTCAGGGTCCTGGGATCGAGCCCCACATCAGGCTCTCTGCTCAGTGGGGAGCCTGCTTCTTCCTCTCTCTCTGCCTGTCTCTCTGCCTGCTTGTGCTCTCTCTTTCTATCTCAAATAAATGAATAAATAAAATCTTTAAAAAAAAAAAAAAGAAAGAAATGATGTTAAAAGCAGGACCCATAAAAGAAAAACTTGCTGAATTGGACTGCATCAAAATTGAGGACTCCTGCCCTTTGTAAGACACTATAAAGAACAAACAAGGCACAAACTGAGAGAAATATTTTCAAATCACATTTCTCATAATGGATGTGTACCCCAGTATATATAAAGATGCCCCAAATCTTAAGAATAATAATAGAAATTTTAAAAAACAATCTGAACCAACATACCATGAACAAGGATATACAAATGACAAATAAGCACATGAAAATTCCAGTGACTAAAGAAAAAGGGAAAATTGCCAACATTAAGAGCTAGTGAGGATGAGAAGCAACTGGAAATTCATACATTTTTTGATGGGAATGCAAGAATGATACAGCAATTTTGGACAAGAGTTAGGAAGTTCCTTAAAAAGTTACATATATACTAACTGTACAGCCCAGTATTTTCACACCTAGGTATTTATCCAAATTAAATGAAAATTTTACACATGCATGTTTATGGCCATTTTACTCATAATCACTCAAAACTTGAAACAATTCACATGTCTTTCACCTGGTTATTGAAGAATAAACTGATACATCCATACAGTGAAAGACTTCTCAGCAAGAAAAAGAATGATTTACTGAACCAAACAATAACATGAATAAATTCCTGTATGATTCCATTTATGTAACATTCTAGAAAAGGAAAACATATAAGGATCCAAAAAAGATAAGTCATTGTCAGGAACGTTAAGGATCAAGGTAGGCGTTAACTACTGATGGGCATGGAGGAAATTTGGGGTGATTAAAATGATGTGTATCTTGATTTTTTTTAAATTATTATTCTCAATTAGACAACCTACAGCCCATCATTAGTTTTTGATGTAGTGTTCAATGATCCAACTCCCAGTATATCTTGATTTTGATGGTAGATATGTGATTGTATACATCTGTCAAAAGTCATAGATACACAGCAAGGTAAATTTTAATTCATCTAAATCTTGCCTCAATTTTTAAATAGTCTTACTAGCAATAGTCTTTCAGAGTTAAGAAAAAAATAATAAAGCCTAAATAAAATTTACTGATGCTTTGTCCTTGCCCAGAATGATAAAAAATATTTCTTCTCAGAAGTGCACTGGGGGGGCCTGGGTAGCTAAGTTGGTTAAGCATCTAACTCTTGATTTCAGCTCAGGTCATGATCTCAGAGTTGTGAGATTGAGCCCCATAGTTGTGAGATTGCATCCCCACTGGGCATGCAGCCTGCTTTAAGATCTCTCCCTCTTCTCCCTCTGTTCCTCCCCACCTTGCACACATGCACTCTTCCCCTCTCTTTCTCTCTTAAAAAGAAAAAAAAAAAAAAAAGAAGGAGAAGGGGAAGAGGAAGAAGAAGGAGTGCCTCATCTACTTCTTCCTCCTATACCCAACTAACACTAGCATTATTTTCCCAGGCACATAGCTCTGAGAATTTCTGCTCATCAGTCATACCATTTGTCTCCACCCATTTGAACAATCTGTTTTGTTTTGTTTGTTTATTTTGTTTGCATGGAGAATGTAAACAAATATGAATATGACACTAGGCCAGTATTGATAGTAGTCAAATTAGGTAGGATTTTTTTTTTCTTTCTGGAAATATTTAACAAGTTCCCAGAAAAATGCCCTCCCTTACCAGCCCAAATAGCTCCCTTGGCAATGCAAGAGTTGCCAGTTGTTTAATTTGTCAAAGAAAGGAAAACAAAGTGAGAAACATGGCAGATGATTGACAGAATGCAAACAAGATATTCCTTGGGAAATATATGCACTCTACCCAGCATGTCAGTCATAAATTCTTGACTTTGTAGACTTAATGTTCACAGTTTCAGTGACCTGGGGTGTTTCTGTGCCAATCCCACCATAACTGATAAATTTATTTTATTGAGTAGACCATCCCATCAATTTGTTAATATTAGTTAGTCATTTATCAAGAAAAGTAACTTATGGCCCATGGAGAACCTGGGTGGCTCAGTGGGTTAAGCCTCTGCCTTCGGCTCGGGTCATGATCTCAGGGTCCTGGGATGGAGCCCCGCATCTGGCTCTCTGCTCAGCAGGGAGCCTGCTTCCTCCTCTCTGTCTCTGCCTGCCTCTCTGCCTACTTGTGATCTCTCTCTGTCAAACAAATAAATAAAAATCTTAAAAAAAAAAAGATTTTATTTATTTATTTGGCAGATAAGATCACAAGTAGGCAGAGAGGCAAGCAGAGACAGAGAGGAGGAAGCAGGCTCCCTGCTGAGCAGAGAGCCAGATGCGGGGCTCCATCCCAGGACCCTGAGATCATGACCCGAGCCGAAGGCAGAGGCTTAACCCACTGAGCCACCCAGGTACCCCAATAAATAAATAAAATCTTTAAAAAAATAAAAAGATTAAAAAAAAGTAACTTATGTGACCCTTCTACATACACATCTGAAATAACCGTTTGTTTCCTATTCTTTGTCACAAATGCTTCTAATGTTTTTATTTATTTATTTATTTTGGGTGGGGCATGAATAGAGGGAGAGGAAGGAAGGGGGAGAAGGTATCTGAAGCAGACTCCCTGCTGAGCACAGAGCCCAACAAGGGGCTCATTACCTGAGCCAAAACCAAGAGTTGGATGCTTAACCAACTGAGGCACCAAGATGCACCACCTAAAGCATTAAAATGCTTTTAATTTTGAAGAGAATTTTTTCTAATATAGCATTATTTTATTCAGATAAATAACCAGAAGTAGAATTGCTGGAGCATGTGGTAGTTCTATTATTAATTTTTTGGAGGAATTTCCATACTGTTTTCCATAGTGACTATACCAGTTTACATGCTCACCAAGGGTGCATGAGCATGAGGGTTCTGTTTTCTTCATATCCGTACCAACATTTGTTATTCCTTTGTTTTCGGGATTCTTTTTGTTTGTTTGTTTTGTTTTGTGCGTTTTTTTTGAGAATAGCCATTCTAACAAATGTGAGGTGATATCTCTTTGTAGTTTTGATGTGTATTTCCCTGATGATTAGTGATGTTGAGTACCTTTTTATGTACCTCTTAGCCATCTGCGTGTCTTCTTTGGAAAAATATCTAGTCAGATACTCTGCACATTTTTTAACCAGATGGTTTTTTTCTTTGTTTTTGTTTTTCTCTTTTTTTTTTTTTTTTTTTTTGCTATTGGGTTATACAGGTTATTTGTGTATTTTGGATATTAACCCCTTATGATGTGTAAATATTTTCTCCCATTGGTAAGTTGCCTTTTCATTTTGTTGATGGTTTTCTTTGCTCTGCAGAATTTTTTTCGTTTGATGTAGTCCCATTTGTTTATTTTGGCTTTTGTTTCCAAATCCAAAAAAAAAAAAAAAAAATCACTGCCAGCACTAATGTCAAGGAGTTTACTGCCTATGGCAGTAAAAAAGAAGCTTTTCTGATGTGCTACTTGAGATGCTTCTCAATAGGGAAACATCAACTGCTCTCTATTCTGTGAAGAAAGAAACGGCCCAAAATAAGAATGTCCAAAATCTCAGGGTCAGCAGCAAATGGACTGGATAGTTGGTTAGAGACCTTGAAAAAGAAATGTTGAAAGATCAAAATAATAAAGGTCCAGGGGAACAAGCATGTAGATGGACAAATGGGACTAGGTATAGCATGTGAAGATCTTTGTATCATATGTTAACTCACACCAGAAGGTGTAGTCCAGTACCAAAAAAAATCACAAAACATCTGAGTAGACAGAATGGGCCACTTCATTGCTAGCATTATGGGCTCATGAACAGCAGTGGAGGCAGGAATGAAGCCTATGATGGACTTACTGGCATAGGCTACAACTCACCAAGACTGATCTAGTTACTGCCACTGCTGAATAGCTTAAACTACCAACAAAGATCAAACCAGCCTCACCGATATGGCACAATTCTTTGAGGAGACCAATCAACCATTTGATGACAAGCTGAATAGGTGGAGCACTTTCTACCCTGAAAGGGGCATAGATTCATCTTGACTAGGACTACTAGATTCAGGGTTGAGTCTTGTCTTTTCTGACCTTAGGACCTTAGCCAGCACAACTTTTAAGGCCTTACTAAGTACTAGAAACACAGACACAGGATCGCTCAAGATATCACCTCAGACCAAGGAGCCTATTTTAATAGAAAGGAAGTCTGAAAGTGGCCAAACGATCATAGGATCTACAGTGAAGTTTCACACACTGCAACCACCTAGAAGCTCCTGACCTGAGAGGTCACTAAATTCTGAAAATCATTGCTCAGATATCAGGCTAGAGTTGATAATAAGAGTATTGGGCACCATCCTTCAGGATGTGGTGATCACCATAAATTAAGTGGGTTGGCCTTAATAGGCAGGATTCATGGGTTTGGGAACCACCATGTGCAAGTAGGGAGGCCACTGGGGTAGTGTTTGGGGTAATGTTCCACTCCTGTAACATTTTAGGCTTTATGCATCTAGAGGACCTGGCTCTAGATGGACATCACTTCCACAGGGAAATTTGATAAAATCTCGTTGAAATTTAGGCTTTGACTACCACTCAGTCTTTTGTATGAAAAACCAGAAGGCAAAGAAAGGAGTCATAATGTTAGAAGGGGTGCTTGTCTCTTATCCTTAGTAGGTGCTAGGTAAGAATATATCTGGAACACAGGTGATACTGGAGTACCTGTTTCCAGTACTGTTTAAGCTTCCATGCTTAAATTTAATTGTAAATGAATAAATGCAATAGCCATAGCATCAAATGGGCATGTTAACCTCTGGCTCAGGATCTTGGTACACATACCAGGCAAGTCATTTAAACCAGGAGAGGTGCTATCTTAGTGAAAGGGGAATACAGAAAGGATAGTAGAGGGAGTTAGTGATGAGCACCAGTTGTCATTCTAAGACCAATATTAGAAGGCAGAGGCTATGGTATTTACCACTAACCCATGAAGTAAGAATAAGCCAAATGTTGGAATAGTTATTCCCACCTGGAGGAAATTCCCTTAAGGAGCAAGAGGTGCTCTGTCCACATTCCTTCATCAGTGAGGCACTCAGCTCCCAGCTACCAGGAATCTCAGTAGCCTCATTCACTTGTAATTGCTCTCAGCATCAAAGAAATGCTTATCCTAAGGTTATATTCCTTCCTGGCCATGGCTAGCAGTCAATGGTTGGTTTATGTGTAGATACAAAGGCTTGAGTCCTCCCCTCAAATTAAGACAAAATTGAAGCACTATTCCATCTTTAGAATTACCTCCTCCCAACAAACCTGTAGGTTCTGCTGAGGTCTTGGGCACAGCTACATTGCAGGTCACTTTCTCCCTATTCCCACTCCTGGTTTTCATAAAGAATTCCTCCCCAAACCTTCATCCAAGTCTCTATCTCAAAGTCTTTTCCAGGAATACATTCTAAAATTGCAGTTTGTATCATAGTTTACATGATTAGTCATTAATCTCAGTAAAAACTTAGTTTTTATGCACCACCTAATCAAATCAATGTGTTAGTGATGAAGTTCACAGGAAGTGATAAAGATGCATAAGATAACTGAGTGTGTCAAAATGGGCATTGGCAATTCTGATCTTGTCTAACAGTACCATCTGATACTGATGAATAGTCTGAAATCTGTTGTGATCAATGACTTAGAATAAACAGACAACTTTCCCATGGATTTATTTAAGTAACATTTTTCTTTGCATTTCTATACATAGTTTTGGAACTAGAAATATATAGTACTGGCTGCTTTGTTTAAAGTTCAGTGAGAAAGTAGTTGCCTTCTGCAGAAATCTATTTGCCTATATTCCAAAATCAGGTCAACTAATCAATCAGTAGATTGATTAATTAGGAAAATATTGGTAATCCCCAGGAAACAGTTCAGATTGAGTACAGGTTGATGACAAAGAAAAAAAGTCTGAATACTTGCCTTCAAGCCAACCTTCAGTGTGGGATTGAATATGAACAAAGCACTGGAAAGAAATTTGGAAACAGTGAAGAAGTAGAATTCTCTGCCTAGCAATAGGGAATCAAGAGTTCCATGGAATTTGTGACAGACTGCCCATGGATCTTAAAAAGAGACTCGACAGAGAAATGAAGGTACATGTACATGTCTTGTCACAGGAAATAATAGATTGCAATTACAGTACAAAAGGATTCTTAGAACATCATGACAGATAGGGTTTTTGAGAACAAGTTTAAACCTGAAGGGGGCACAGATTTATTAGACTGAAACTAAAGGTTAGCCTCTTAGAAGAGGTATGTTTGAATGACATTTGTTGACGTCAGTGTGTAATGAAAATCCAGCAGCATTTTATTGGTTTCATAACATTGGACAAGACTCGGGGTCAGGAACTTTCTGAAGTCATCTTGTCAATGCTGACAAGTCTAAAGTTGACATCCAAATCTCTCAGGAAGTAAATTGGGACAAAGATAAGAATCTAATGGAAATTATAGGCAAATTTCATTCCCTAAGCATAAATTTTTCTTCCATAACATTATAGTGCTGCAAAACAATGTGGGTGTGAGGCCTCATTTTCATTTATACTAAAGGGATGGGGCCTTCTCAGCACTTACATAAGAAGGAAAAAAAAAAAAAAAACCTCTTCCATTTCCTATAGAGTACTTGTACTTGTGACCAAAAAAATACTTAGATTATATCATTCTTATATCAATTAAGATGGCTTTGGCTATAAGAGATAAATTATCCCAATTCAAGTTGGCTTAAGAAAAAAGAAAATACATTTATTTTATCAACAAGAAGTCTGGGGCAGGGCAAATTCCAATGTTAATTCAACTCACTGCTCTTAGAGCAATGGATTGGCTTCTTCATTGTGATTTCCTTGGCTTTCCGTCATTCTTTCCTACCTTTCTTAGATTTGATGAAGTATTACTCTCAGGGCTGCAAAATATCTCTCTTTAGCTCAAGTCCTTATGTAGCAAAATCCAAAGTCAGGGATTAGGCTTCTTTCTCCATTGTGTTTCTATTCAGGAGTCAGGAAAACTTTCATAGAAGCTTCTTGTATGCACTTCCTCTTATATGTCCTAGGCCAGTGTTATATCACTTGCCCATGCCTAGAGGCATGATTAGAAATGGAAATGAAATGATCACAGTTGGCCTAGGTTATTCAAGCTTTGGGTTTTGGAAGGGGCCAGAAGCCTAGGAAAAACTGGCACCTACCAAAATAAGGTACTGTCAGCATGGAAGTGGAAGTGTTTTTATAATCGTTCTTGAGTGGGGTGGGCAGGGGGGAGAATTCTCTCACAGTCTTCAAATTAGTTGGTGTTATGTGCTGATTTGTATGCTCCCAAAATTCTTATGTTGAAGTTCTAACCCCCTGCATCTCAGAGTGTGACTGTTTTTGGAGACAGGATCTTTAGAGAGGTTATTAAAGTTAATTGAGGTCATTAGGGTGTGTCTTAATCCAATATGACTGGCATCCTTATAAGATGAGGAAATTAGGACACAGACATACACAGGGGGGAAGACCACATGAAGACTGGAAGGTGATCATCCAAAAGCCAAGGAGAAGGGCCTCAGAAGAAATCAACTCTGCTGACTCCTTGATCTTAGACTCCTAGTCTCCAAAATTGTGACAAAATAAATTTTTTTTAAGGTTTTATTTTATTTATTTGACAGAGAGAGATCACAAGTAGGCAGAGAGGCAGGCAGAGAGAGAAGGGGAAGCAGGCTCCCCACTGAGCAGAGAGCCCGATGCAGGGCTCGATCCCAGGACCCTGAGATCACGATCCCAGCTGAAGGCAGAGGCTTAACCTACTAAGCCACCCAGGCGCCCCCAAAGTAAATTCTTATTGTTTAAACTGCTCAGTCTGTGATACTTTGTTAGGGTAGCTCTAGCAAACTAAGGCAGTTGGTATCTAGGTTAAAGTCCTACTGCTTCTCTCTTTGCCTTGACCCTGTGAAATCTTTTTTTTTTTTCAGATTTTATTTATTTATTTCACAGAGAGTGATCACAAGTAGGCAGAGAAGCAGGCAGAAAGAGGGGGAAGCAGGCTTCTGCTGAGCAGAGAGCCCAATGCAGGGCTCAGTCCCAGGACCCTGAGACCATGACCTGAGCTGAAGGCAGAGGCTTTACTCCACTGAGCCACCCAGGCACCCCGGCCCTGTGAAATCTTAATGATATTAAAGTATTGCTTACAAAAGAGTTAATTTTACTTTGTTTTCTCATTTTTTACAAGGAGAGTAAATACTATTCTCTCCCCAATTAGTCTCAGAACCAGAACATTCAAAGTAGTTTTATGGGAAATATAGTGATGAGTTGTTCTAACATTAAGTGGCTTAAATTTTAACTTGGTGCTATGCCAAAATTTTCTTCCTTTATGCATATAAGAATAGAAGATTAGGAATTCAAAGTAAATATAGAGTGTGTTGTGGGAGATTTTTCTATTATTTCAGAATTTGAGATGAGTAGCCAAAGCTAAAGACAATGAATGTTGATTCTGTTGGGACTACATTTTTCACCTAATTTATATTTTTATAATTTTCAGTTGAAGTACATCACACACATAGGAATGTATACAAACCATAAGTGTACATATGATTAATTTTACCAAGTGAGCATACCTGGGTAGTTATGTTCATACATACTCATTCAGCTGAAGATTTCCAACATCTCAAGAGCCCTAGAGCCCTCTTCTAGTTTTACACAATACTTGAGTCTAACCACTACACTGACATCTGACACTAGAAATTATGTTGAGATAGTTCAATTTAATATCAATGTAATCCCACAGTATATGTTTTTCTGATTCTCTCTTTTTTCCAAATATATATATAATTTTCTATTATGACAATACCTCACAATGAATTTATCCTTCCTAATATAGGTGAACTTGGGGCTATTTTAAACAATGGTAGTATAACAAATCTGGTAAAAATATTTTGGTGAAATATGTATTAATTTCTATTGGAGGTATACCCAGAGAAAAAAAATTGTTGGGTCCATAGATTATATACTCAACTTCAATAAATACTGCCAATCACTTTTCCAAATTGTACCAATTTACATTCGCACCAGTAGTATTATGAAAGTCTGAGTTGCCACACATCTCCACCAACTCTTGATACCTTCTTCCTTTTTCTCTTCAGACATTCTTGTGGTGTGTAATTGTAACTGTTACAGTTTTAGTTTGTATTTCTTTAACGACTAATTGAGTTAATCATCCTTTCTTACGTTCCTTGGCAATTGGATATACTCTTTTGAGAAGTACTTCTTGAATTTTTTTTCCCCAAAATTGTTGTAGTGGATTGCGTGTATTCCCTTATTTCCTCATAGGTTTTTGGTTTTTTGTGTCTGGTATGTTCTTGGTATGATTTTTCATTGGGTGTATGTATTATAAATATCTTATATTCTATACCTTCTATTTATATCCTTTTAACAGTGTTTTTTAAGAAGAAAAGCTCTTTATTTTGACACATTCCATTCTTTTTTTCCTTTTTGATTAGACTACCTTTTATCTTTATCTACTGTAAGGTCATAAAGATGTTCCTTTTTCTTTTTTCTTTTTTTTTCCTACTAAATGCTTAATTGTTTTACCTTCCATATTTATAATGCAGTCCATTTGAACTTAAATTTTGTGTATGCTGTGACTAGAGATCAAGATTCACCTTGTTTATAAATGAGTATACAATTATCCCAGGACCATTTATTAAATAGAAAATCCTTTCTGTGCTCAGCACTAACAGTTTTGACATGAATTAAGTTATAATATTTGTGTGTCTGGACTCTCTTCTGCTGTATTGTCCTATTGGTCTGCCCTTAATTCACAATACACTGTTTTAATTAGAATAAGTATATCATATCATAGGTCTGAAGAGATGGTATTAATGAATATTTCAACTATGTTCTGTTTCTTCAAGAAATTATTCCTGGCTGTTTGAATTTCTATATGTTTTAGAGTCAGCTTGTAAATTTAAAAACAAGGAAACATTTATTTATTTTTTTCTTAAAGTTTTGTGAATCTTTTCTTAAATTAACTTCTAGGTGTTTAATATTTTATAATTAAAAAAAAAAAAAAAAAACTCCACAAGGATGCCTGGATGTCTTAGTCAGTTGAGCATCTGCATTGGGCTCAGGTCATGATCCTGGGGTTCTGGGATCAAGCGCTGGGATGGGCTTTCTGCTGGGCAGGAGTCTGCTTATCCCTCTCTCTTTCCCCTTCCCCTGAACCCTTTCCCTCTCATGCATCCTCACTCTCTCTCTCAAAGAAACAAATAAAATCTTAAAAAAAAAAAACCAAAAAACTACAACTCTCTTGAGGTATAATTTGCATAGGAAAAAATGCATCAGTTTTAAGCATACAGCTTGATATGTTTTTACAAATATTTATATATTCTACCATTACAATGTTAATCAAACAAACAAGGTTATATTGCATCCTTTCCCATTCAGTCCTTAACCGTATTCGTATACCCAGGGTAAAGACTGATTTGCTTTTTGTCACAATAGATTAAACTTGTCTTTTTAAGAGTTTTATATAAATGGAATCAAGTAGCATGTATTTATTTGTGTCTGGCTTCTTTTGTTAAACATTTTTGAGATTTTCCCATCCTATTGCATGTTATCGGTAGTTCATTTCATATTTTTTGCAGTTTTATTACATTAAATGTAAATATCCCAATGTGTTCATGCTATATCACCTGTTGATTGACTTTCTGTCCAAATTTTGGTTCTTGTAGGTAAAGGCGTTATGAATCCACAACTATATATCTTTTATGTATATAAGTTTTCATTTCTCTTGGAAAAGTACTATGAGTGGAGTGGCTGAGTCATATGATAAATTTATATTTATATGAAACTGACAAACTTTTTCTTATGTGGCTGTACCATTTTGTATTACAAGTAATGGTTGAAAATCCATGCTGCTTCACATCCTCACCAAGACTTAGCATGATCAATCCTTTTAATTTTAACTATTCTGTTAGGTACATAGTGGTATCTCCTTGTAGTTTTAAGTTACATTTTTCTGATAACTGATGAGGTTGAGCATATAGTTAAATTACTTATTAGTCATTCGTGTAATTATGTGATGTTTTGTTCAAAAGCTTTTTCCCAATTTGGGCAGTCAATCTTCTTTTATCGAAATGTATAATTTTATTACATATATGTTTTGGAAGTATTTTCCCAAGTTTGTGGACTATCTTTTTATTTTCTATATGATATTTTTTCTAAACCACAGATTTCAATTTAATGAAGTATAGTATTTTTTTATTTTATGGTGCAAGATTTTGGTATCCTATCTGAAATACCTTGGTTTGTTCTCTATATTTCCTTCTAAAAGTCTTATTTTTTTCATTTTTATAAACATATGTAAATAATACAGTGAAGTCAGTTTTAGCATATGTTTTAAGGTAAGGATAGAAGTTCATTTATTTTATATATTGATACCCAGTTTTTTCCAGTACCTTTCATTGACCATAATATACTTTTTCCATTGAGTGACCTTAGAAAACTCTTTTGGACTTCAGCTGATGTATGTGTGATCCATTTTTAGACCACTGTCTCTTGATTACTGCTGTCCATTGTAAGCCTTGAAATCAGGTAGTATAAGTCCTCCAATGTTTTTGTATTTCAAAATATTTTGGTTAGTCTAGATCCTTTGCATTTCCATAAAAATTCAAAATCAGTTTGTTGGTCTTTATGTTTAAAAAGTTGGTGATGACTTTGATTGGGGCTGCTTTGAATCTAGAGATTACTTTGGGAGAACACTGGCATCTTAAAAATATGCTTTTGATTCACGAACATTGGTATCACTTCATTTATTTAGGTCTTCTTTAATTTCTTTCAACAGCGTTTTGTTCCTTTCAGTGTATGTGTCATGCACAACATATATCCCTAAGTATTTCAGGGGTATTTTTTGATGTTATTATTAGTGGCAATTTTTAGATCAGTTTACATTTTTTCAATTACATAGAAATATAGTTGACTTTTTTGTACGTTGACTTGATAGTCTAGAATCTTACCAAACCCACTTGAGCATTCTAGTAGCTTCTTTGTGGATCTCTTAGGATTTCCTAAATAAATGAACATGCTGTGAATCATGCTGTTAATAATCAACAACTTAAGACAGTTTTACTTCTTCTGTTCCCATCTTAAATCCTTTTGTTTATTTATTTTTTTCTTGCCTGCTGCAGTGACCAGGATCACTATTATTTTGCGGCTTTCTGTATTTGCAGTGCAAGTCTCTCCAACATTCTGCCCCACAAATTCTAGCCAGTGTTTCCTCCCCCAACCCAATTTCTGTCACCTCAAATCTATAAGAACGCCAGGCTCTATTTGGTTTCCTGTCACTGACCCAGAAACTATCACCAGTCAGTAAGCTAGTGCATTTATAGAGCTTATCTTGCTTGTTTGCTCTGTCTCAAGGATCACAGTCATGCGCTGCCTGTTGTCTAGTGTCTGAAAACTTATTGTTTCGTATATTTTGCTTCGTGTTTCTAAGTTTTTTTTTAAGGTAGTAAGGAATATCCAGTCTTTGTTACTCCTAATGTCCTGGAACAAAATTTCCTTTGTATTTCTTTGAGATGCTTTAATTTCAAACAGCATATGCATGGGTCTTTCTACTTTATTCATTATGACAATCTCCATCTTTTAATAAGATGCTTTGGTATACTTATATTTAGAGTGAAGACTTACATGGTTGAGTCTCAGTCTACTCTCTAGCTATTTATTCTTTATTTGGTTTCTGCGTTTCTCTCTTCTATTATACATATTTCCTGTCTGCTTAAGTATTTGTGGTATTCCATTCCTTCTCTTCTACTGTCGTTAGCTCTACCTTTGATACTTGGTATTTTGCTTTTACTGTACAGTTATTATCAGTATTAAAATGTGTTTCCTTAATTCATCACTGTCTAGCTAGAATTATTATTATAGCACCACACATGTAAAATAAGAATTTTATATTATAATTCAGTTTTACTGTGTTTTGTGCTATTCTTGCCCATGTCTTAATTCTACATTTGTTATGAAGTCCATACTCTGATTTTTTGCTGTAGCCAATTGACTTCAAAGTACTTAAAAACACAAAAATTGTCTGTTTTTAAATTAACATATAATATATTATTTGTTTCAAGGGTACGAGTCTGTGATTCATCAGTCTCACACAACACCCAGTGCTCACTACAACACATACCCTCCACAATGTCCATCACTCAGCCAACCCATCCCTTCCACCCCTTCCCTCAGTTTGTTTCCTGAGATTAAGAGTCTCTTCTGGTTTGTCTCCCTCTCTGGTTTCATCTTGTTTCCTTTTTCTCCTTTCTTCCCCTATGATCCTCTGTCTTGTTTCTTAAATTATGCCTATACGTGAGATCATACAATAATTGTCTTTCTCTGATTGACTTATTTCGCTTAGCATAATACCCTCTAATTCCATCCACATAGTTGCAAATAGCAAGAATACTTTTTTTTTTTTTGATGGCTGTGTACTCACACAGTGATCATTTTCAGTGATATTCTTTTTTTCCCTATAGACCCTTAATTTCATTAACTTGCAACTCCCTTCAGTTGAAAAAAACTTTTTTTTGGGGGGGGGCATTACTTATTGGATTGATCTGGTAATAAATTTCCTCAGCTTTCAGTTACCAAAAAAAAAAAAAATCCTTTTTTGCTTTCATTTTTGAAAGATATTTTTGCTAGATATTGAATTCTGAGTCGAGAGATTTTTTTTTCTAAATTCTGTATTTTAAAAAAATGACCCTGTTACCTTCCAAAATCCATTATTCCTAAGGATAAGTCAGTTGCTATTTTTATTATTGTTCCTCTTATTATAATATACCTATTTTCCTCTATTTCTGTTTAAAATTTTGCTTTTCTTCAGTTTTCAGCATCATTGACTTGATGTGCATAAATGTGTTTTCCTTTGAGTTTATTCTGCTAAAGTTTTGCTGAATCTTCCAGATCTTTGAATTGATGTCTTTCATTAATTTAGGAATATCTTTATCCAATATTCTTTTTAACTATCTTTTCTGCCTCTTCCTCTGTCTTCTTTCCTTCTGAAACTATAATTACATTGTGTATTAGGATGATTTTGTTTTTGAGATTACCAGAACTATGTATTCTATTAATCTCCTCCAATGATTTTCTTTTTAATTTCAGTTATTTTGTTTTTTATTTCTATGATTTCCATTTGCATCTTTTTTTTTAAGATTTTTTTTATTTATTTATTTGATAGAGAGAGAGAGATCACAAGTAGGCAGAGAGGCAGGCAGAGAGAGAGGAGGAAGCAGGCTCCCTGCGGAGCAGAGAGCCCTATTCGGGGCTTGATCCCAGGACCCTGAGATCATGACCTGAGCCTGAGCGGAAGGCAGCGGCTTAATCCACTGAGCCACCCAGGCGCCCCTCCATTTGCATCTTAATTTAAGTTGTCATTATTCCACCATTTACATATATTTTCCTGAAAATGCTGTGTCAGATGTATCCTAATACTTTAGAGTCCTTGCTAATTTCAACATCTATGTTGTCTGTGGTTCCATTTCTGTTGATAGATTTTTCTCTTAACTATTAACCAAATTTTCTGTCTCTTCACCTATTCAGTAATTTTTAAAATGGTATCCTGCACATCAAGGATACTATTTGGTAGGGACTCTGGATTATGCTGGGGGGTTTTGTCTGTGTAATTTATTGTTTGTTTGCTAATCAGATAAGTTAGTTTACTAATCAGATAAATTGAATCTTCATTTCAATCTTTGTTAGGATATGTCATTTTTAAATTTTGCCCTTAAGATATAGAAAAGTCTTTAAAGACCGCCAGAATTAACTCTTGATAATAAGAAGGTTAAATGTGTGGCCTGAAGAAATTTTACAGATAGTTCCTTTTCTGTGGTTATTTTTAAGAGATATTTTTTTAATTTAATTTAATTTTTTTTTCTGTGATCCGTAATTCATTGTTTAGGGCAAATCCCTTAGTCTTTAGAAATAATACTGACTTCTAAGTCATGAAAATCCAAGTTATTTACCAAGACCTTATAACTTGACAGAGCTTGAACTTCATACTCTGTCTTATTTCATTGTGCAGCTTCTTTCATGGACGCTGCCAGGGTGGCTCTGTTCTCACCAGAAATCTCAGATCAGGTATTTCCATTTATTTACCTTGGTATAACTAGAGTCTTTTCTGGTGCATGAAGAGTTCAGGTATGATCCAAAGATTTAGGGAGAATTTATATGCTAATTTTAGGACCCTTGTCTATTTGTGGCTACTTTCAATTCTCTTCTTTTTTGACTCATCAGTACCTACAAGTCTTATTCATCACGTCTCAAACCTGTTCTCCCTGCTCTCTATTTCCCTACTCAGAGTGTAATTTCTTTCTACTGCTGCATTATCTTGTCTTGTCATGGTTAGGCTGCTTTCTGAACACTAATTTTTTTTATCTGTCTCTAAATGAATCTTCAGTCTGTTGTGGGGTTTGCAGATGACTCTACTGGTTTCAGATATTTATTTCCCCATTTTCATATAAATTGAAATATGTAGTGTTTGTTGTCTTCTATTATACTGTAATCAAGAGTAATGGGAGGTTTTGTATTCTCTCTATTGATTAGTATATGTTACTGGAGGACATATGGAGAGATCAAAATGTGTGCAGTTGTTTTTTTACACTATATAAACATAGAATTATATTTAGAAAATACCTGAATGTCCAGAAGCAAATAGAAAAACAGAAACCATTATCTTCCCAACATAAATGTCCAGGGGATAGGGAAAAGATTTCTGATTGAAGGTAGCACTGCAAAAATTAAAAGCTACATCCTGTCTAGAAGTTACATCCAGTCAATTTAATAAACCAATTACAGAGGGATAACATGTTCATTATTGAGGTAGGCGCTTTAAGGAATAAGATGAAATGCAGTAACTGTATTTTTTTGCCCATACTTTTCCAACAAAGAGCACTTTCACACGCCTGGGTCCAACTCTGGCAAGGTCTCAGAATCTAGACAACAGAAGAAGGCACAGAACTTAAAGGGTTCTATTTTTCAGGACCTTTTTCACCACTCGCTTTTTTTGAGAAAATCCAATATGGCTTGCCTCTCTGCCCACACCCAGTTGAGGCGCGTGCTCTAGATATGGAAGCTGCCAGGGTGGCTCTGTTCTCACCATCTGAGAGCTTGAAAACAGACAAAGATATGGGAAGGGTTTTAGGACACAAAGAGTTGCCTTTATGAAGTGCTTACTTGTGGAACAAATGAGGGCATGAATTTATGTTCAAAAACTGTCCCAAAATGAACAGATTCAGAAGCTATGTAGATGAGCTCTTGATAATAGCACAACTAGAGTAGGCTGTGAAGGCCTGGAGACCCCAACTAAATTGAAACTACATCATTTCCAACTAGGGAATCAGTATCCTAGTAAACCATCCTGTCTGAGAGGGTTAAATATATTGCCCAAGTGCCTACTCTTCTTTCTGTGGGCTAATGCATGTGCTAGAAAATATTTATGAATACAGAAAAATTAACATAAAAAAGAAGCATAAAACATAGCTCCTACTTAAAACAAATTAGTTTGGGAGATAAGACAGTCATACAAAAGCAAATACTAATATGAGTTACTAATACAAAAGTTTAAGAAGCACTATGAATAAGGGTCAAATAAAAGTAGAACTGACAGAAGCTACACATTCAGAGATTTTCTGAACTGACTCAAGTGAAGATTTTCTATCATTGTGGCTCTAGTCAGGCATCTATTCACCAGTTCTGGGGCTATTCAGAAATATAGATTAAGTACAATTTTTAATGGGCTGTCCAAGTATTTCAGTCTAAAAGACATGCTAACCAATTAGTCATGATCAAAAAGCTCTATGGTGAGATCATTCTTATCATCAAGGTAGAAACCCAGTAAGTATACCAATTTCATCATCTCTTAACAGAATCTCTTAGCAAAGAGAACACCCACTATGTTTCTTGCCAAAGATGTTCTTGCCCCTTTCACCAAATATTTTTCAACATCTTGGTGAAAACAATATCATCTGGATTTTCTACAGAGAAAAAGTGAGGGGGTAAGGATTAGGTTGTGGTTAAACTCATAAATCTATTTCAGCATTCCTATCTTTGGAATGTATTTGAATTTGGGGGGAAATAATTATAATTACTTACCCAGTTCCAGACAGGTAACTAGAATTCCCTTCTCCATTATAAACAGGAATTCTATTTTATTTCTGCTGATGGTAATCTGCAATGGAAAAAAAAGAAAGACGACTATTTTTAACTTCATTACAACTTAAGGTGACCACTGAAATATCAGCAGTAGTCATTGGGTAGGCTTATTAAGAAAACTCTTGAAGGATAACTGTCTTATCCATTCAGTAGTTTACTCTGTGATTATTGATTACCAGAGTTCAGGGGTCAGTCAAGAATTTGGAAAGTCTGAGCTCAACTGGGACCTCTTATTATTTAGGGTGAGGGGTCCAAAGGGAATGTGTTAAGACATCCAGGCAGAAGCTGCAAGACTTATGATTTAGCCTCAGAATTGCTGAAGGTAACTTGTGTTGTATTCTGTTGGTTAATATTCCATAAATCCAGTGCCAGCCAGTTCAAGGCAAGGCGGGAGAAGACTTCATGCCTTACTTAGAGGAGTAGCAAAGAACTTTAAGCCATCTTTATTACAGGTGTTCTTTTTTTCACCTTTTTCCCAGAAATCCTTAAAGGGGTAAAAATGATCTGCATACTATAGATGGATATGAAAATTAATTTAGAAACAAACAAAACAAGTCAAATTTTAGCCAAGCGTAAAAGGAGTCTCATTACAAAAAGAAACACAAAGCAAGAATTTACACTCCCATCAGACATTATTGTGAAGGCTTTGTGGACTAGGAGGGGAGGTACAAACCATTAAGTACCTAACAGACCTTAAAACTCATGTTCTTTAAGGACCCCAAAATTGGGCAAGTCATATCCAAACTAAGAATAATGACCTACATCAGACATCTCTCAAATCTCTGAATAGGAACTCTTGAATTTACTATAGTATGGTCGTCAGGGACCATGGTGCCTCCATACACACAGCATGGAGCCACCTGGCACTGAGACACCTAAGTCCTGATGACCAAACACAGGACCTTACTGTTCTCCTACCAAAGTTCACACAGACATTCCAGCACAGAACCCACTTTGGAATTTTTGTTTTTTCCTGCTAAGGGAACTCTGATTAAATAGATCTCTCACCACTTGATAGTATCTCAGGTTTTTTGTTATTATTGTTGTTTTTGTGGGGAAGGGGTGTTTGTTTGTTTTGGAGAATGGCATAATAAAAATTGGAAAGAGAAAACTAGAATAGGAAACATTCCTTTTATTATTTTTTTCTGCCTTTCTTCATTCCTGCTAAAAATGCAGTGTACACTTAAGAAAAATGAAATGTTGGTCCACTATCTGATAAACTTATTTTCCTGAGTGGTTCTGAAAATTACCCATATGCCATCTCTTGAGCCCCATTATGACAGACTGCAAACTTTTATGAGACTGTAGTTAGCAGAAGAATCTGAGGCCATAGAATATTAATTCACGAATAAGCACAACAAGATGCCCAGGAATCAAAATAATTGATTTTTGCTCTACTAACTTCACTCTTCTGACAATATGTTTGATCAAATATATGAAACATGATTCATTTAATCACCTTAATATAAGGGATTTGAGCTTACGTTTCTTCATTAGATTTAAAAAATTATTCTCTGTAACAATAGATTTTTATTCTGCCTAAGGAATCAACTACTAATTAGTCTTTTTTCCTCACAATATATAAATATCTTAATTTTTTAAAAAATCAATATTCAAAATATTTCAAAAACTAATTACATTGAGCTTCTTTTATAATGTTTTTATTAAAAATATTTTCATTTCAATTCCATTATTCCTTCAAGGCATTGGCTTTAATTGATCTAATTTTATAATTTTTTTTTTAAAGATTTTATTTATTTTTTGACAGAGAGAAATCACAACAAGGCAGAGAGGCAGGCAGAGAGAGAGAGAGAGGGAAGCAGGCTCCCTGCCGAGCAGAGAGCCCGATGCGGGACTCGATCCCAGGACCCTAAGATCATGACCTGAGCCGAAGGCAGCGGCTCAACCCACTGAGCCACCCAGGCGCCCCAATTGATCTAATTTTAATAGTTTCTCACATGATGTATGTCACTGGTTTATATTAACATTCTGTCATCAACTAAATAAATAGCTTTCTTCTTGGTATAGTTAGTTTCACATTGGTATAGTTAGTTTCACATTCATAAGTGCACTTTTTCAAAGTTTAGAATTAGGGTTTTTTTAATACTCAAATGTAAGAAAAGCAAATAGAAATACATGGCAAATTTATCAACAGTTCAGAATTTTACCAAAAAATCAATTATAAGAGAATTTATTATTTCCTAGACTTGATTATTTGTCCTTCAGTTGGCCTAGATGAAAGTTCTGGATGATGTCTACTGACAACTAGTTTTCATTACTTTCATTATTCAAAGGATATTCAAAGGATATTCAAAGAGCAAGAAGAAGTCCTTGCTCCCTTAATACCCCCATGAACTCTGCCAATGGAGATAATAAAATACCAGAACAATGACATACAAAAGAGTTAAAAATGACAGTTTAGACTCTGAAACATCACTTAAAACCTCTCTAAAATAGTAGACTAGAGCTCTAATAGACTTTTCCTTTCATTAATAAGCCAGTATATACCCCTTCTTTCTATGAGAGAAAGAAGAAATTCTAGATAGAATAAGCATAATCCTTATTTACATATAAAAAGTATCTTACTAAAGTATAAGGAATCTGTCCAACATGACGATTTATAGGTGCACACTTAGTTACAGACTTCACTTTGGTCTCACTTGGACAAATATGGCTAGTTATTTTCAACTTCTTTGCTTATATGCTAGGTAGACAATTCATTCTATTACTCAACACAGGATATGGATGGAGCTTATTACTGAGAAAATTATCTATAAATTTTGTGATGTGACAGCAAACCATACAGAGTCCATGTCCTCAGAGTTTGTACATACCATCTTAAAAAGAAGAAAATATGTTCCAAAAGCACCTGATACTCTAAAATTTTCATGTTCAGATTCCACTGATCTTGAATCGAAGTCATCTTCTATTAACTACTGTTGGCTATTTTTTCTTTAAAGGTTAGTTGGGTCTCTCAACCTCAACTACTTCATTTTTCTCATATTTGAACAGACTTTCATCATACACACTCCATTTACCTATTTTTTTGTTCATACTTTATGCTTCCAACCTAATTTTAAGGTCAAACTGTATCTTCAAGGTAGATATCAGCTTAAGTGTTTTTTGTTTTCTTTACCTTTCTAGTTTAAATTAGGTGGACCTCCTATATTTTTAATGTCCTAGCACTCAAAACATTTTTTACATCATCTGTTTGCAATGCTTATATCCCAAACAAAACTACAAGCTTCCTGAAACAAACATGTTTTTGTATGTGACAAAAAGAATATAATGACAACACACATATAAAATGAAAGATGGGATCTCTCCTATACACCATCTGAAATCATGAATCTTGTAATTAGCCAATGAAATAAGTGAAGGGCTGATAGCCCAAATCAGGAAGTTCAGAAGGGCACTGTTTGTAAGTAGTTCATCTATAGATTGTATGTATATGGACTTGAATGAATAACAACCTCACATTCTTCCTTATCCCTGCAAAAATAAACAAACAAACAAAAAGCAAAAAACTCATTTCCTGAAAACAGCTTCTAAATTATTAATTCCATATGACAGGGCTAAAAAATGGCATAGGGACAAAAATAAACTGACTAGTCATAGCACGCCACCTCCCCATAAATATATATAATGTCATTGATTCATCATACTCAGGAAGGTGTTTTCAGAAATATTAATTACCGCTTATAATGATAGATACAACAGTGGTTGCCACTCTGCAAGGTGTGGCTGGGTTGTCTAGGATTCTCCCTGATTCAGCCACAGGGACTTTAGATGATAGAAGACAGTTTCTATGTAAAAATTATAGTCTTTTCAAAAGTACTAAAGACAAAAAAAAAAAAAAAAGACACTGACCCAAAGAGAGTTTTTCAAAATTTATAAATTTGTTTCTCCCAGGGGATTTTGCTAATTTTCCCAACAGATAATGACAGCTATATCCTACAAAATAAAACAGAAATTACTCCTGTCGGTATTATAATAAACCAGTTAATATTGAGTACTTTCATGAGGTAAGAACTGAAAAACAAGTTCTCCTTGAAAACATTGGATGAAATATTAATTTACATCATTGAAAAAATAATGTATAGTTTAGAATAATTATAGTTTAGAATAATTTATAGTATAGAAATCTATATCTATCGGGTGCCTGGGTGGCTCAGTGGGTTGAGCCGCTGCCTTCGGCTCAGGTCATGATCTCAGGGTCCTGGGACCAAACCCCGTATCGGGCTCTCTGCTCAGCAGGGAGCCTGCTTCCCACTCTCTTTCTCTGCCTGCCTCTCTGCCTAGCTGTGATTTCTCTCTGTCAAATAAATAAATAAAATATTTTTTTTTAAAAAAAGAAAGAAATCCATATCTATCAATTTTCTTAGTTACAATGGAATGTTCCATAATCATGACTGGCTACATAATTTTTTTTATTTATTTCTTATTTTTTATAACCATATAATGTATTTTTATCCCCAGGGGTACAGGTCTGTGAATCTCCAGGTTTACACACTTCACAGCACTCTCCATAGCACATACCCTCCCCAATGTCCATAACCCCCCTCCCCCTCTCCCAACCCCCCCTTCCCCCAGCAACCCTCAGTTTGTTTTGTGAGATTAAGAGTCACTTATGGTTTGTCTCCCTCCCAATCCCATCTTGTTTCATTTATTCTTCTCCTATCCCCCTAACCCCCCATGTTGCATCTCCAAGTCCTCATATCAGGGAGATCATATGATAGTTGTCTTTCTCTGATTGACTTATTTCACTAAGCATGATAACCTCTAGTTCCATCCACGTCATCGCAAATGGCAAGATTTCATTTCTTTTGATGGCTGCATAGTATTCCATTGTGTATATATACCACTTCTTCTTTATCCATTCATCTGTTGATGGACATCTAGGTTCTTTCCATAGTTTGGCTATTGTAGACATTGCTGCTATAAACATTCGGGTGCAGTGCCCCTTGGAATCACTACGTTTGTATCTTTAGATTAAATACCCAGTAGTGCAATTGCTGGGTCATAGGGTAGTTCTATTTTCAACATGTTGAGGAACCTCATGCTCTTTTCCAGAGTGGTTGCACCAGCTTACATTCCCACCAACAGTGGAGGAGGGTTCCCCTTTCTCCGCATCCTTGCCAGCATCTGTCATTTCCTGACTTGTTAATTTTAGCCATTCTGACTGCTGTGAGGTGATATCTCATTGTGGTTTTGATTTGTATTTCCCTGATGCCGAGTGATGTGGAGCAATTTTTCATGTGTCTGTATCATCTGGATGTCTTCTTTGCAGAAATGTGTGTTCATGTCCTCTGCCCATTTCTTGATTGGATTGTTTGTTCTTTGGGTGTTGAGTTTGCTAAGTTCCTTATAGATTTTGGACACTAGCCCTTTATCTGAAATGTCATTTGCAAATATCTTCTCCCATTCTGTCAGTTGTCTTTTGGTTTTGTTAACTGTTTCCTTTGCTGTGCAAAAGCTTTTGATCTTGATGAAATCCCAATAGTTCATTTTTGCCCTTGCTTCCCTTGCCTTTGGCGATGTTCCTAGGAAGATGTTGCTGCGGCTGAGGTCAAAGAGATTCCTGCCTGCGTTCTCCTCAAGGATTTTGATGGTTCCCTTTCTCACATTGAGGTCCTTCATCCATTTTGAGTCTATTTTCATGTGTGGGGTAAGGAAGTGGTCCAATTTCATTTTTCTGCATGTGGCTGTCCAATTTTCCCAGCACCATTTATTGAAGAGGCTGTCTTTTTTCCATTGGACATTCTTTCCTGCTTTGTCGAAGATTAGTTGACCATAGAGTTGAGGGTCTATTTCTGGGCTCTCTATTCTATTCCATTGATCTATGCGTCTGTTCTTGTGCCAGTACCATGCTGTCTTGATGATGACAGCTTTGTAATAGAGCTTGAAGTCTGGAATTGTGATGCCACCCACTTTGGCTTTCTTTTTCAATATCCCTTTGGCTATTCGAGGTCTCTTCTGGTTCCATATAAATTTGAGGATTATTTGTTCCATTTCTTTGAAAAAAATGGATGGTATTTTGATAGGGATTGCATTAAATGTATAGATTTCTTTAGGTAGCATAGACATTTTCACAATATTTATTTTTCCAATCCAGGAGCATGGAACATTTTTCCATTTCTTTGTGTCTTCCTCAGTTTCTTTCATGAGTACTTTATAGTTTTCTGCATATAGATTCTTAGCCTCTTTGGTTAGGTTTATTCCTAGGTATCTTATGGTTTTGGGTGCAGTTGTAAATGGGATTGACTCCTTAATTTCTCTTTCTTCTGTCTTTTTGTTGGTGTACAGAAATGCAACTGATTTCTGTGCATTGATTTTATATCCTCACACTTTACTGAATTCCTGTACAAGTTCTAGCAGTTTTGGTGTAAGTCTTTTGGGTTTTCCACATATAGTATCATATCATCTGCAAAGAGTGATAGTTTGACTTCTTCTTTGCCGATTTGGATGCCTTTAATTTCCTTTTGTTGTCTGACTGCTGAGGCTAGGACTTCTAGTACTATGTTGAATAGCAGTGGTGATAATGGACATCCCCACCGTGTTCTTAACCTTAATGGAAAAGCATTCAGTTTTTCTCCATTGAGAATGATACTTGCAGTGGGTTTTTCATAGATGGCTTTCATAATATTGAGGTATGTGCCTTCTATCCCTACACTTTGAAGAGTTTTGATCAGTAAAGGAGGCTGTACTTTGTCAAATGCTTTTTCAGCATCTATGGAGAGTATCATATGGTTCTTGTTCTTTCTTTTATTAATGTGTTGTATCACATTGATTGATTTGCGGATGTTGAACCAACCTTGCCGCCCTGGAATAAATCCCACTTGGTCGTGGTGAATAATCCTTTTAATGTACTGTTGAATCCTATTGGCTACTATTTTGGTGAGAATTTTTGCATCTGTGTTCATCAAGGATATTGATCTGTAGTTCTCTTTTTTGGTGGGATCCTTGTCTGGTTTGGGGATCAAGGTGATGCTGGCCTCAAAAAATGAGTTTGGAAGTTTTCCTTCCATTTCTATTTTTTGAAACAGTTTCAGGAGAATAGGAATTAGTTCTTCTTAAAATGTTTGGTAGAATTCCCCTGGGAAGCCGTCTGGCCCTGGGCTTTTGTTTGTTTGGAGATTTTTGATGACTGTTTCAATCTCCTTACTGGTTATGGGCCTGTTCAGCCTTTCTATTTCTTCCTGGTTCAGTTGTGGTAGTTTATATGTCTCTAGGAATGCATCCATTTCTTCCAGATTGTCAAATTTGTTGGCGTAGAGTTGCTCATGGTATGTTCTTTTTTTTTTTTTAAGATTTTATTTATTTATTTGACAGAGAGAGAGATCACAAGTAGGCAGAGAGTCAGGCAGAGAGAGAGGAGGAAGCAGGCTCCCTGCGGAGCAGAGAGCCTGATGCGGGGCTCAATCCCAGGACCCTGGGATCATGACGTGAGCCAAAGGCAGCGGCTTAATCCACTGAGCCACCCAGGTGCCCCGCTCATAGTTGTTCTTATAATTGTCTGTATTTCTTTGATGTTAGTTGTGATCTCTCCTCTTTCATTCATGATTTTATTTATTTTGGTCCTTTCTCTTTTCTTTGTGATAAGTCTGGCCAGGGGGTTATCAGTCTTATTAATTCTTTTGAAGAACGAGCTCCTAGTTTCGTTGATTTTTTTCTATTGTTTTTTTGTTTTCTATTTCATTGATTTCTGCTCTGATCTTTATGATTTCTCTTCTCCTGCTGGGTTTAGGGTTTCTTTCTTGTTCTTTTTCCAGCTCCTTTAGGTGTAGGGTTAGGTTGTATACTTGAGACCTTTCTTGTTTCTTGAGAAAGGCTTGTACCGCTATATATTTTCCTCTCAGGACTGCCTTTGCTGTGTCCCACAAATTTTGAACCATTGTGTTTTCATTATCATTTGTTTCCATGAATTTTTTCAATTCTTCTTTAATTTCCTGGTTGACCCGTTCATTCTTTAGAAGGATGCTGTTTAGTCTCCATGTATTTGGGTTCTTTCCAAATTTCCTCTTGTGATTGAGTTCTAGCTTCAGAGCGTGGTGGTCTGAAATATGCAGGGAATGATCCTAATCTTTTGATACCAGTTGAGACCTGATTTGTGACCCAGAATGTAATCTATTCTGGTGAATGTTCATGTACAGTAGAGAAGAATGTGTATTTTGTTGCTTTGGGATGAAATGTTCTGAATATATCTGTGATGTCCATCTGGTCCAGTGTATCATTTAAGGCCTTTATTTCCTTGTTGATCTTTTGCTTGGATGATCTGTCCATTTCAGTGAGGGGAGTGTTAAAGTCCCCTACTATTATTGTATTATTATTGATGTGTTTCTTTGATTTTGTTATTAATTGGTTGATATAGTTGGCTGCTCCCACATTAGGGGAATAGATATTTAAAATTGTTAGATCTTCTTGTTGGACAGACCCTTTGAGTAGGATATAGTGTCCTTTCTCATCTCTTATTATAGTCCTTGGCTTAAAATCTAATTGATCTGATATAAGGATTGCCACTCCAGCTTTGTTCTGATGCCCATTAGCATGGTAAATTGTTTTCCACCCCCTCACTTTAAATCTGGAGGTGTCTTAGCATCTAAAATCAGTTTCTTGTAGGCAACATATAGATGGGTTTTGTTTTTTTATCCATTCTGATACCCTGTGTCTTTTGATTGGAGCATTTAGCCCATTAACATTCAGGGTAACTATTGAGAGATATAAATTTAGTGCCATTATATTGCCTGTAAGGTGACTGTTCCTGTATATTGTCTCTGTACCTTTCTGATTACTACTTTTAGGCTCTCTCTTTGCTTAGAGGACCCCTTTCAATATTTCCTGTAGAGCTGGTTTGGTGTTTGCAAATTCTTTCAGTTTTTGTTTGTCCTGGAAGCTTTTTATCTCTCCTTCTATTTTCAATGATAGCTTAGCTAGATAGAGTATTCTTGGCTGCATGTTTTTCTCGTTTAGTGCTCTGAATATATCATGCCAGCTCTTTCTGGCCTGCCAGGTCTCTGTGGATAAGTCTGCTGCCAATCTAATATTTTTACCATTGTATGTTACAGACTTCTTTTCCCGGGCTGCTTTCAGGATTTTCTCTTTGTCACTAAGACTTGTAAATTTTACTATTAGGTGACGGGGTGTGGACCTATTCTTGTTGACTTTGAGGGGGGTTCTTTGCACCTCCTGGATTTTGATGCTTGTTCCCTTTGCCATATTAGGGAAATTCTCTCCAATAATTCTCTCCCATAGACCTTCTGCCCCCCTCTCTCTTTCTTTTTCTTCTGGAATGCCAATTATTCTAATGTTGTTTCGTCTTATGGTGTCACTTATCTCTTGAATTCTCCCCTCGTGGTCCAGTAGCTGTTTGTCCCTCTTTTGTTCGGCTTCTGTATTCTGTGTCAGTTGGTCTTCTATATCACTAATTCTTTCTTCTGCCTCATTTATCCTAGCAGTGAGAGCCTCCATTTTTTATTGCACCTCATTAATAGCTTTTTTTATTTCAATTTGGTTAGATTTTAGTTCTTTAATTTCTCTAGAAAGGGCTTTTATATCTCCAGAGAGGGTTTCTCTAATATCTTCCATGCCTTTTTCCAGCCCGGCTAGAACCTTCAGAATTCTCATTCTGAACTCTAGATCTGACATATTACCAATGTCTATATTGATTAGGTCCCTAGTTTTCGGTACTGCCTCTTGTTCTTTTTTTTGTGGTGAATTTTTCCACCTTGTCATTTTGTCCAGATAAGAGTATACGAAGGAGCAAGTAAAATACTAAAAGGGTGCCAAAGACCCCAGAAAAATGCACTTTAACCAAATCAGAATAGACCCCAAATCGTGCGGGGGAGAAAGCGGATAAAAAGAGGTTCAGAAAAAAAAAGAAAAAATTTAAAAAAGAAAACAAATAAAGAAAAAAATTAAAGAAAGAAAAATTACATATATTAGATAAGCTAGTTAAGAAACGTGAAAATAGGGGCGCCTGGGTGGCTCAGTGGTTAAGCCTCTGCCTTCGGCTCAGGTCATGATCTCAGGGTCCTGGGATCTAGCCCCGCATCGGGCTCTCTGCTCAGCAGGGAGCCTGCTTCCTTCCCCTCTCTCTGCCTGCCTCTCTGCCTACTTGTGATCTCTCTCCGTCAAATAAATAAATCTTTAAAAAAAAAAAAAGAAACGTTAAAATAGAAAAGGGTAAAAGTTTAAAAAAATTTAGCAGAAGAAGAAAAAAGAAAGAAAAAAAATGAAAAAAAAATTAAATTAACCACAAGACTAAAGTATCATGGGGAGACAGCCATGAGTTCGTGCTTTGCTTTCTCCTCCTCTGGAATTCTGCTGCAGTCCTAGGTACTGAACCTGCTTTTCTTGGTAGATGAACTTCGTCCTGGCTGGATTTTTTGTTGATCTTCTGGGGGAGGGGCCTGTTGTAGAGACTCTCAAGTGTCTTTGCCCGAGGCAGAAATGCACCGCCCTTACTGGGGGCCAGACTAAGTAATCCGCTCAGGTTCGCTTTCAGGAGCTTCTGTTCCCTGAACACTTTCCGTAGTTCCGGAGGACAGGAATGAAAATGGCGGCCTCCCAGTCTCCGGCCTGGAGGAGCCAAGAGCCCGGGGTTCCACTCCTCAGTGCGCTCCCAGAGAACAGCGCCCAATCACTCCCGTATCCCCAGCCTTCAGCCGCGCTCTGAGTTCACCCAGCCTGCGACCGATTCAAGGTAACCCCGAGCTGAGAGCTCAGTCCTCGGCTCTGTCTCTGTTACTGGCTTCCCCGTTCTAATACCTGCGAGCTCTGTGACACTCCAACACCCCCGATCCTTCTGTGACCCTGCAGGACCTGGGGCCACTCTGACCCCGCGTGGGCTTCACCCCGGTTTAGCTTCTGGAGCAATGTCCCTCAGTGGAACAGACTTTTAAAAGTCCTGATTTTGTGCTCCCTTGCTCTGCTGCTTGCCGGGAGCCGGCCCCTCCCCCCGTGGTCTATCTTCCCGTCGTTTTGGATTCACTACTCTGCCAGTCCTACCTTTCAGAAAGTGGTTGATTTTCTGTTTCTAGAATTGTTGTTCTTCTTCTCTTCAATCTCCCATTGGATTTGTAGGTGTTTGCAATGTTTAGATAAGCTATCTAGCTCATCTCCTGTTACCTGATGTAGTCTCAGCCTGCTACTTCTCCGCCATCTTGACTCCCCCCCCTCCCCCCACTACATAATTTGTGGAGCTAAGTGCAAGAGGAACGTGTTGGGCCCCTTCCTCAAAATTATTAAAACTTTCAAGGCAGTGACAGCAGACCATGAAATCAAGCAAAGGACACTATGTGACTGTACAGAGTGTATGTGTTGGCTATAATTTAGAGTTTTATATCAGTTACCTTACCATATACATAAAATTACAAATAAAAATCCTTCATCTTCCAGAACAGGCACAGGTATCAACATTTGCACATGAAGACACTGTAGCACAGAAAAGCATGATCTAGTTAGTCAGCAGGAGTACTCGGGCAATAACTTATGTGTCCTAACTCTAGTCTTGCTCTCTGTTTACTTTATCAGATTTCATCTTCAAATCGAACTCCAATTTCAACAAATGGCAAAGACATTTATGACCAATATACACTGCTTCCCCTCAAAACATCACCTCTGGATTCAGTTCTAGGAATTTAATTGTAGGAGACAAACAACAACTGTTACTTTTGTGAATTACTTTTTTGCCCCATTCAGAGTCCAAAACATTGCAGGATTGGGGAAATGAGAAAACTCATAAAGCAGCAACTCTCTTCTATCCAGTGCTGCTGAGAGATGCAATTAATAAAAATGGAGAGACTCAACAGCCTAGCAGCACCAAAGTAATAACTCCTTTTATGAATATGAGGCATAGGTCCCAGGGTATCTTGAGGCAGGTTTCTGCTCTATTGATCACATTGTCAGACAACACATTTCATATCACTGAACACGTCCTATTTCGGGAGAAGTGGGAAAGGGACACCGGAGGAAACATAAATGTCAGAAGAAATAGGAATGCCTGTGAACCTCAGCACATGTTTCTTGGATTAATAAAGGTGATCTGGCTTGGGAAGCCAGTCCCAGGAGTGATCAGAATTAGAAAAGCATCTATAGCTAGTAAAATACTTGAACATATGCTAAATATAGACAACACAGCATGAAAGTCCAAGCTATTACAAGTATTCATTTCCTGGGAACTACCAGGAAGCTATCAATTTCTCATTCTTGCTTTCATGCATTTGGCAGGTTCTTATGTACCAGGTCATATACATAGCCACACTGGTTCCTATGGTATAAGTCATTCTGTCCATTGTATGCAGGTATAAATTCAATGCAATTGTCAAGTTATTCTGTGCCCTTCCTCCACAAATTTTTCCCCATTATCAGCAAGTTAAAAGTCAAGAGATTTCATCAGGTATTTATTAAAAAGGGAAGAATTCTTGGCATGACAACCAAATTCTTTTCAGTAATTGTCTTTTTATTTTTTATTTTATTTTATTTTTTAAATGTTTATTTATTTATTTTTTAATTTCTTTTCAGCATAAATTTTTAAACTGGTGAGCAGAAAGTTCCCTGATTCCTACACTCTCTTTTAAAGGCCCCTAAACCTAGCGCTCTCTCTTTCTCAATCCCTAGGTGGAAATTCCATTCTTTTAACTGAAAAGCAGGAAGGGCATTTGTTGGGGCATAGACATTTCTAAGCATGAAAGGCCATTCCAGGTGGAAACATTTCTTTGTCATTCAGAGATCCTTTTAGTTTGACTAAGTCCCTTTTAGAGAATCAGAAAATGTATTGAACACCTACTAGCTGCTTGATGTACATTATTTCTAGATGTTTATAAACACTGTCCATGAAAATGCCATTCACACTGCACAACCAAGTGGAATGGAGATAAATTTTGAACATAAAGATGTGAAACAAGAGATGTAGTTTTCAGCTATGAGGATTAAGGAAGACAACCTGGGGCACCTGGGTTGCTCAGGCCTTAAGCATCTACCTTAAGCGCAGGTCATGATCCCAGGGTCCTGGGATTGAGCCCCTCATCAGATTCCTTGCTTCTCCCTCTCCCACTCTTCTGTTTGCATTCCCTTTCATGCTGTGTGTCTCTCTCTCTAATAAATAAATCTTTAAAAAAATTTTAAAAACTTTTTTAAAAAAGGAAGACAACCTAAACTGGCAGTACTCAATTTCCTGAAATGGGTGAAACTGTGGGTGAAATTACAGGTTAAATGCCCCTTAATACATGGGGATTTAGAGAGTTAAACACAGTTTCAAAATTTTCTCTTTTTCCTTTTGAATTAATTTAGATAAAACATGTGTCCCCTCTATAAGACATAGTCTTTGATTACATCTATTACAGAAAAAGTATTAATCTATTGTGCAAATTTCTTTTCATATCTCTCTCTCACTGTTGTTTTGAGATTCACATTGATACTTCATTTGCTTAAAACCTAAACATTGTCAAGGCGCCTGGGTGGCTCAGTGGTTTAAGCTGCTGCCTTCAGCTCAGGTCATGATCTCAGGGTCCTGGGATCGAGTCCCGCATCGGGCTCTCTGCTTGGCAGGGAGCCTGCTTCCTCCTCTCTCTCTCTCTCTGCCTGCCTCCCTCCCTACTTGTGATCTCTATCTGTCAAATAAATAAATAAAATCTTTAAAAAAAAAAAAAAAAACCTAAACATTGTCAGTTAAGAATAAATTTACTCTGGTGTATAAATCTTGCCATTTAAATTCTAGGGTTCTTTTTTCTTTTTCTTTTTCTTTATCCTTGGTTAAATTTTATCCAAGAAACAATAAATATATATGTATTTAAAAACATGAGCCATGAGAGAAAGAAATAGGAAATCAAGAATGATTTAAGTTTTTGTGGGCGTTGCCTTTTTTTTTTTTTTTAAAGTTCCTAAAAGACTGTTGCAGGATAAAAGAATCACTGGCTCCAGGTCTCTTTGAGATAATAAGTGATGAAATTAAAAAGACAAACAAAAAAATAAAACATACCTTGGACACAGGGCACGGAATGGTGTTACGTGACCTTGTTTTAGGGTATGGTTTTCATCTTGCAAGAAGGCTTCTTTTCTGGAGGGCTGTCTGGTTCCTCCCCTTCTTCTTTGGGAGGAGTCTTTCCCTTTGATGCCTTTGAAGCTGTAGGCCAACCCTTCCCTTTGCCTTTCATGGGGTTTGGTCTCACTGTAGCCTTTAGCTTGGGTTTGGGCATTTTCTTTTCTTTTCTTTCAGGTTTGGATTTCTTAACCATGTTTTTGCTTTTCTTCTTTTGAACTGCCAAAGTCACTATCATCATCATTTAACATTAGGAAATCTTCTATCATTGCCGGAATCTTTCTTTTGGAATGGTGCCTCATCTTTCTCTTGTTCTTCACTGCCCACATATTCCATGAGCATCTCTCTCTGAATGGAAGCTCCTTTAGAAGCTGCCTGCTGTTGCTGGTACACATTTTTATGATCTTCTTTTTCATCTTTACTGGCCTCTGCTGAGTGAGAATCATCCTTCTTGGTCTTCACATCTTTTTCTTCGGAATCCTCACTATCTTCCTGTGAATTCTTTCCAGATTACCTCTTATTTTTAGCTTCTCAGGAAGATGACCAAATTTTCTTAGCTGGAGGGCCCAAATCTCTTCCATAATCTTCATACGCATCATCAGATTCCTGACACTGAATAATCAATGATCTTTCTATTTCTGACGGGCCAAGACCTGTGCACTATCAGAACAGGAATGGGTCAAACAGACAAAAACCAGGATTGCCCCTACCCTGTGTGCTGGACTCCCCCCAAAGTCTGCCAATGGGCAAAAACCCAAGCAACTGGCTTCTAAAACTCTGCTGCTTCTTGGTTCAGGGTCCCTTAATCAGACAAGCCCCCCCATTCCTCTGTCTCTTCAAAATGCCATATCTGTCTCTTTCTATTAGGCTGTATACCCGTTGAAGCAAAAACATATGCCAATTGCACTTCTGTCCCCAGAACCTACCATATTATATAGCAAATCAAATCTATAACAACAATTTTAATAATATATTACATTTTTGCATCATATTAGACATTGTGTTAAATGCCTGGTGATCATAATTCTAGTTCATCTTCATAATAACCCAATGATTTCAATATTTGTTAGTATTTCCATTTTATTAATGGGAAAATGAGGCTTATAATAACATACACTAAATTTAGGGTTTTGTTTCATAGACTAATCAAAAACCACAAGCCCCTGCCTAGTTAAAGGCCCAAGTTTAGCTTCCCTTCAATTTCAGCAAGCAGCCATCTTAGTACTGAGATGTAAATAAGAAAAGACTCGGGCTCCTGTGAGGGTCTCTGGGGTACAGTACACACCAGCAGGTTACATCATGGATGCTTAGTTGGAGCGACAGCCTCTCTTGAATGTGGAATATGGCCATTCTGATAACTGACAGTCAGGAGTTCTTCATGCTATTGAAAAAACAACTCACCCAGACCAGAAGTTCTTAACATACTAGTTTTATATAACATGTTTTCTCCTATGTCAAAGAACAGAAGAGGTATGGGTGTGTATTTGTATATTTGTGTCTTGTTTCCTTTAGATTCTTCCTACATATAGAACCATAGCAGGGCTTATTTTATTGTCATCCTGAAGTCTTTTGGTTTTAACCACTTCTCTTTGAATTTCTACTTCAGTAGAAAGGGACCAATTAACCAGCGGATGTATGGTTTATTTTGTTGTACATTCTTCTACAGGAACTAGTGTTATTTTCTCATTCTCTTTTTCATACGTCAACCGGAAGAGGAGGAAAATTCTGCCTTTACTACTCCTTTCTGTCTCTATCCATTGCTAACTACCTCCCCAAAAGGAGGAGACGCTGAAGTGACTGGTCAGAGCTAAGTAGTGAACATAACATGAAAGCTCCCAACCATAAGCAGTCTCTGCTTCCAGTTCTTTCGCCCAAATGCAGCATTCTCTCTTCTGTGTCTGGAAGTCATGAGGTAGGCACACATTGGACACGGTCCACCAGCCTCTTCCCACTTTCCATTCCATCTCAGATTGGGGGAGGAAGGGTATGTGTGAAGCATACTTTTCATTCTTAATCCATATGACTTCTAGGATAAAAAGATTCAGGGTTGATTCCATAGACCCCAAAAGTGGAAAGGTGTAGGACAGTATACTTTGGCTTTCAGGCTAAAGTTTCCTGAAGAAAAAAAAAAAGAAAGAAAGAAAAAGAAATCTAGAAAAGCCCTACTTTTGTTTGTGTAATATGTTTGTCTGACAATAAATAATTTTGGCCCTTTATTTTTCGTTTAGCTACTTTTTTTAATATTATCAACCTGAGAAAGGTGGAATAATGAATGATGGGATTTCAGCCCCCAAACCCTACCTTTTATGTTTAACAACTATATTTCTTTTCTCTGCTTTACAATACACCAGAGATAGGGCAAAGAGGTATCCTGAAAAGGGGAGAGAATTTGAGGAGACAGAAGGAAATCCTCAATTCAGCCTTTGGACCATGATGTTTCCTGGGGCTAAGCCGCCTACATTCTTTCCTTCCCTGGCTGAAAATGGCAGATATTAGTAGTTGTCCACCAGTATTCATAAACTCCTTCCAGAGTCTTAGCTGAGGATGTGGCCAATTAAAACAGGAGTTCATTTTCCAGGAGCCCTTGTGGCCAAATGACTAAATTCTAAGCAGCAGTGGGTAAGTGTGCCACTTCTGGATCTTACTCATAAATGAGCACTCTCCTTGGCCCTCTCTTCTTTCCTACTGACTGGCCTACACATATCTGATGGCAGATGCCAGGCATCCAGAAATGAAGGTATATCCTGAGGATGGAAGAGCTTCCCTAGTGGTTATGGACTTATTTTTAACCATTATATGAAAGAGAAGTAAGCTTCTGTAATTCTTAAGCCCTTGTGCCTTGGGTCTTTGGGTTACATTATTTTAGACCATATCCTAACTAATACATGGTAAGGGGCTCCTCAGAAATCTGGCTTACTCTCTTTCCCTGTATTTCCTTTCCCAATAGTCCCTGATTACACAGATCCTGAGTTCATAGCATAGTTTTCAAGATGTCTTTGGACATGATACATTTAGAGCTAAAGTACAGCTTGTTTTTCTCGATACAGAGAGAGGTGTATTCCTTCCTTTCTACTGGGTTCTTCTAAGCTGATGATGCCTTACTTTCATTTTATTTTATTTTTTTAAAGATTTTATTTATTTATTTATTTGACACACAGAGATCACAAGTAGGTGAAGAGGCAGGCAGAGAGGGGGGAGGGGGAAGCAGGCTCTCCGCTGAGCAGAAAGCCTGATGCAGGGCTCGATCTCAGGACCCTGGGATCATGACCTGAGCCGAAGGCAGAGACTTTAACCCACTGAGCCACCCAGGCACACCTTCTTTCATTTTATTTTATTTTTTTTTTTAACTTTTTTTTTTCCATTTTATTTATTTTTTCAGCGTAACAGTATTCATTCTTTTTGCACAACACCCAGTGCTCCATGCAAAACGTGCCCTCCCCATTACCCACCACCTGTTCCCCCAACCTTCCACCCCTGACCCTTCAAAACCCTCAGGTTGCCCCAACCTCCCACCCCTGACCCTTCAAAACCCTCAGGTTGTTTTTCAGAGTCCATAGTCTCTTATGGTTCGCCTCCCCTCCCCAATGTCCATAGCCCACTCCCCCTCTCCCAATCCCACCTCCCCCCAGCAACCCCCAGTTTGTTTTGTGAGATTAAGAGTCATTTATGGTTTGTCTCCCTCCCAATCCCATCTTGTTTCATTTATTCTTCTCCTATCCCCCTACCCCCCCATGTTGCTTCTCCATGTCCTCATATCAGGGAGATCATATGATAGTTGTCTTTCTCCGATTGACTTATTTCACTAAGCATGATACGCTCTAGTTCCATCCACGTCGTCGCAAATGGCAAGATTTCATTTCTTTTGATGGCTGCATAGTATTCCATTGTGTATATATACCACATCTTCTTTATCCATTCATCTGTTGATGGACATCTAGGTTCTTTCCATAGTCTGGCTATTGTAGACATTGCTGCTATAAACATTCGGGTACACACCTTCTTTCATTTTAAAAATCAAAGATAGACATATTATTTTTGGTCTTTCTCTTTTTTAACCCTTACCAAAAATAAATGAAAACTTTTGGATATTTATGAGTTCACTTTTACAAATATAAGTACAGAATAATGGATGGTGCCTGACACTCCTCCAGTAACAATTTCAACATGATTTTGTTTTTCCTTTGTAATGTCTGCCTTTACCAGCCTCTCCATAGTGAATGCATTTGCCCTTCTGCAACATTTTTTTACTAAAAGCATAGCGAACATCACTCCAAAGAGCTGCTCAAAGGAAAAAATCCACAGTATAAATTTCCATACATGGCAGAATCTGTGGAAAAAAAGATATAATTCAGAGAATCAGGGATTTCAGATTATATAGACCTGGGTTCAGATAGTTTGTTATCTATGAATATTGGTTATTTTACCTCTTTAGACCCAAGTTTCTCATCAAGAGAAGAGCAATAGTTGCTTTATGCAGATTAAATGAGATAATATATGGAATGAATAGCACATTGCTGACACATGGTAGCCACTAACTCACTGTTACTTCTTCCTGCAGTTAATGTTTTGATTCTTTTCTAAATTTATCTTCACAAGTAATTGACAGTCAGTGTATTTGGAAGCAGTGTCAGAAGCCAAGATGCTTGCCTGGTTTAGAGAGAGTGAATGTTTTGTCAAGCCATTGGGGCCTACTCCAAATTCACAAAAACAACACAAAATGCTTACTGAACTGTAGAATGCTAATTATGCACCCTATTTATAATAATCTTACAAAGTCTCATTACCTACAGCAGTCACAATGCATTCTCATTTCTGTTTAGTCTGGGAAAATTACAGGAAGGCCTTGTCATTCTTTTTGGAGTTTTCTGTATTTGGTGACATTTCCCCAGCTTGCTGCAAAACAGCAGCTGCAATTAATTACTTTTTGAATCGACTAGAGGACAGCTTGTAAGTTTTCTGCTGCCCTCTGTCAATTCTGGCACAATGAATTCTCTTTTACACTTGCATTTTACAACTTGCATTTCAAAGATTGCAGGGCCTGAATATAAAATGGAAAATGGTGGACCATTTTGTATTTAGTATTTTCCCAGAACAGCACTATAATGATAATCAGTCAACTCTAGATCCTAATGTTTGCAATGAACAAATATTTTTGCTTTTCAAAAAATCTAAAACCCAGTAGAAATTTCCTAATTGTTGAGGAGACATCATCTTATGCCTCTAACTAAAGATTGCCACCTCTTTGGGCTTGCCTATGCTGACATAATAATTTTCCAAAGTTTTAATCATCTGAAAACAAAATGCAATGAGCAAAGAAAATCCCAGCCTGGAATTTCTTGTCAGTCGTATTTAGTCGGTAATTACTAATACTTCCACGTGTTCAATGCCATGTTAAATGAAATGTCTTGCATTAGCCATCAAAAGAAATGAAATCTTGCCATTTGCGATGACGTGAATGGAACTAGAGGGTATCATGCTTAGTGAAATAAGTCAATCGGAGAAAGACAACTATCATATGATCTCCCTGATATGAGGACGTGGAGATGCAACATGGGTGGTTAGGGGGATAGGAGAAGAATAAATGAAACAAGATGGGATTGGGAGGGAGACAAACCATAAGCGACTCTTAATCGCACAAAACAAACTGGGGGTTGCTGGGGGGAGGTGGGGATGGGAGAGGGGGAGGGGGGTTATGGACATTGGGGAGGGTATGTGCTATGGTGAGTGCTGTAAGTGTGTAAACCTGGTGATTCACAGACCTGTACCCCTGGGGATAAAAATACATTATATGTTTATAAAAAATAAGAAATTTTAAAAAAATCTTAAAAAAAAAAAAAAGAAAGAAATGTCTTGCATTTATTTTGTCCTCAGACTTTCAGGTTGTATACAGACACACATCACAGGACCTTTTATGTTACGGAAGCCCATTTCCATAATGATATTAAAACAATGTAAGAGGTGATAACCATAATCAGATAAATGGTTCCACTACTAAATCACTTATAAATAATTTTGGAAGGTATTTTTGAATATAGGTTTTACATAGGAAGTCTAATGGTCTTCAAAGTCACTTTAAAACCGAATGATCATGTTCCATGTATAAGAAGACATTATTTGAGATGAGGTCTCTGCCTGTCCTTTATGCCCTTGCTCAGCACCTGTCTTGTAGCTGCTCTACATAAATAGCAAAGAACTCGTAGCTTCACTGATGATAGAAGCCAGACCAATTGAAACTGACCTCTTTCAGAACTTTCTAGACATAAATATTTTGAAAATGTGAGGTTCAAAGAGTATTGCCAACTAAATCCACATTGAGAATAAAAAGGATTTATTAAATAAAAAGGTGTTCCAAGTGTGAGAATTTGGTTTCCTACAAATGAGTCAAAAGTCAGAAAAGTAATCACTCTTACTTTTGTTGTTTCAGTCAGTTTATTCTTTTATTTTGATAGTAAGTAGTAAAACAAGATGTTAGAGGATGACTTTGTGTCTCAGGTTGAATGAATAGTTGGTATGATAGTTTATCATGGAGTCAAACTTAAGGGAGAGACAAATCTTCCATATGCCAGTTTTCAAACAGAATGATCCAAAACCTTTTCCCAGAATCCCAATCTTTTCATCCCCTTCATGAATATAGTAAAGGGCCAGAGTGTGAAGAGTGGCTTTTGCAAAAGAGATTGGTGAACACAGTTCTTTACAAAGAGCTGTTGCTTTGCGGAGATCTCACCATCCTTCTTCCAAGGGATGAGAAGCAAGGCAACACCTTCTAATTTCAAGCTTAGAAAGGGAGCTTCAGGAGTATCAAAATACAATTTTGAGAAAGTTAACTCTCATACAAATAAATTGTGAGTCTGGGTCAATAATTTATTTAACTCATTAATGAGTAAATAGCCTGGTGATAAAACAAATACATATATAATCAACATGCTGAATATATTCAGTATGTTGATATGTATATTGTGTGTGTGTTTATATATATGTGTGTATATATAGTAAAATATGTAAATTATATAAATATATGTGTAACATGTAATAGCATATATGTAACATAACACATAATATACATATAAATATAAAACATATACATATATATTCACTAAAAATAATGTCAGATACGTTTTCAAAGTTAGACAGAAAATTGTATAACGTCCTATAGGACAAAAAAATCATAACCATAGGAATCATTTTCTCTACCAAAAAATCATTTGTATCTCTACTGACCAAAAAAAATTGGCTTTTATTTAGTTAATATCTAGCTTCCCAGAGTCTGAGACTTAATTATTGGTAAATAGTAAATCAAAAATGTTCCTTTTTTTAGAATGACAAATGACCTCTGGACAGGTTAGTCAGACAATACTCTGATACTAATTTGAAAAGACACATGGTAATCTTTTTTGCCTTATTTGTAAGTTTTAGAGAACATCCTTCATAAGAAAGTCACTCAAAAAGTTTTGAAATATATTCCCCACAGTCCAGAAACAGAGAGTAGCAGCTGACTCCTGCCTGGAAGAAGGTCAAGCGAATTATAGCTGGAGTCTATTCAGGTCCCTGGAAATCCAGAAGGCGATAGTAGGGCAGACTGATATCCTTGACAATAGACTCTCTTTTGTGCTACTACACTCATATGGTCCAGAAACTCCGAGTGTTGTAGGGCTGTTCTTCACTGAGCAGCTTTGGGCCTTTGGTTGAGAGAGTAAGTACAGAGTCTTCTGGTCCTGACGTCTTCTGGAGGGGCACAGGGACCTCTGGAGAAAGCCTGGAAGGATGGTGCTGGATGCCCAGGGACTGAGTTAGAGGTTAGAAGAGACCATCTGGGAGCTAGATACTGCTAGCTGATCATAACAACTGTAGGAAAGAGTGGCAAGCAGGGAACCTTTGAAGGGCCAACAAAATCACCCACAAGAGAAAGATCTAGCTTTCATCATTAGATAGGCGCTCTCAGGATCACTAACTTAAGCCATCTAAGTCAGACCCAGATTGCTAACAAGTGAAACACCTAAGAAATGGCCTAGAGACTCATCTACCACAACCCTTACCTAGGCAGGAAAATGGAGAATATGAGCATAAAGAAAGCCAAGAATAGAAGATCCTCACAACCATCCCCAAGCAGGCTCTCTGCCTGAAGTAAGTTAAATCAGAGGGGTGTGTGTGTGTGTGTGTGTGTGTGTGTGTGGTGTCTTTATTTCCACAAAACACACTTCAGATATACTGCAGTTATTCTTTTTTTTTTTTTAAAGATTTTATTTATTTATTTGACAGACAGAGATCACAAGTAGGCAGAGAGGCAGGCAGAGAGAGTGAGAGGGAAGCAGGCTCCCTTCAGAGCAGAGAGCCTGACGTGGGACTCGATCCCAGTACCCTGAGATCATGACCTGAGCCGAAGGCAGCGGCTTAAACCACTGAGCCACCCAGGCGCCCCGCAGTTATTCTTTTTAATTTTAAGGGAACCATATCATCTTTTTTCCTACTTTTATTGAGATATATTTACTCACATAAATATACTAATTACTCGTATGTTATACAACACACTAATGTACTAGTTTAAGATGTATAGAACATAATGACTTGATATATTTATATATTTCAAAATGATTATCACACTAAGTTTAGTTAACCATCCATCACTTCACATAGTTACAAATCTTGTTTTCTTGTGTTAAGAACTTTTAAGATCTATTCCCTTAGCAATTTTCAAATATACAATATATATTTGGTACGGTAACTATAGTGACCACACTGTGCATCTCACCCCCAGAATTAATTCATCTTGTAAATAGAAGTCTATACCTTATGACTACCTTCACCCATTGCTCCACCCTCTACCCCAACCTGAAGTAGATTAAGTTAGAGATCTGCCAACAAGCTTAGAATTTTAGTGCTTATGTGGGACTGGATATTAATTTTGGATATTGAATTTCTGAATTATGATTTTTTATGACTATAACTGACTATTCTTTTTTTAAAATCTGAATGGGAACAGAGAAGTCACGAGCATGCCCAGTTTTCCTTGAGGGGCAGGGAAGGAATATAGCACTCTAAATAAAATTTTAAAGGGAGAATGAGAAATAGAAATAAAAACTCATTGTGGTTACCATCTACATCATCCTTTTTCACTAGTAGTAGAAATTGCTTCCCTTATATGAGGAAATCAAAGAATGGGATTTATACACATTCCAGGACTATATCTACTCATCTCACCATGATCCTATGTTACTATTTTGGTGCTTAGCAATTGAAAGTCAAACTTCACCACCAAGTTGATGAGAATAACCACAGCTAAAGAAATCAAAATGATAGTAAAGAAAAGTTTTTCCTCATTCCACTTGTAGATGTCTGTGTTAGACTTTTTAGGTATGTGATATAAAGAGAAATGTATACCTTTCCAATAGGGAATTTTTTTTTTCTTTCTTTCTACTATGACATTAAATTGGTATCCTGGAAGATATATGATATTCCTCATGAGGAATTTTTTACTTTTCAGAGCAGAAATAAAATTTATCCATTTGAACAAAACCTTTTGTTTTGTTTTGGTTTTGGCTTTTTAAGCAAAGGATGTTGCATGGGAAGTTTTCAAAGTTAGTTTTGGGGTTGAATTCCACCTCTACCACCTTCTAGCTTTCTGATTTGAGCAAGATATTTATCTTTCAGAGTCTCGGTTTTCTCATCAGTAAAATAGGGATAATAGCCATTCATTACATTTTTTAAAATTTTATTAACATATAATGTATTATTTACTTCAGGGGTACAGGTGTGTGAATCATCAGTCTTACACAATTCACAGCACTCACCATTTCACATACCCTCTCCAATGTCCATCACCCAGCCACCTATCCCTCCCCACCACCCCCAGCAACCCTCAGTTTGTTTCCTGAGATTAAGAGTTTCATGATTTGCCTGCCTCTCTGGTCCCATCTTGTTTCATTTTTTCCCTCTCTACTTCCCACAAACCCCCACCTTCCCTCTCAAATTCCTCAGAGATCATGTGATAATTCTTTCTCTGATTGACTTATTTTGCTCAACATAATACCCTCTAGTTCCATCCACATTGTTGCAAATGGCAAGATTTAATTTCTTTTGATGGCTGCATAGTATTCCATTGTATTTTATACCACATCTTCTTTATCTATTCATCTGTTGATGGACATCTAGGCTCTTTCCATAGTTTGGCTATTGTGGACATTACTGCTATAAACATTCAGGTGCACATACCCTTCAGATCACTACATTTGTATCTTTAGGATAAATACAGAGTAGTGAGATTGCTGGGTCATGGGATAGCTCTATTTTCAACTTTTTGAGGAAACTCCATACTGTTTTCCAGAGTGGCTGCACCAGCTTGCATTCCCACCAACACTGTAGGAGAGTTCCCCTTTCTCCACATCCTCAACAACATCTGTCATTTCCTGACTGGTTAATTTTAGCCATTCTGATTGGTGTGAGGTGGTATCTCACTATGGTTTTGATTTGTATTTCCCTGATACTGAGTGATGCTGAGCACTTTTTCATGTGTCTCTTGGCCACTTGGATGTCTTCTTTGCAGAAATATCTGTTCATTTCCTCTACCCCTTTCTTTTTTTTAAATTTTTTAATTTTTTTATAAACATAAAATGTATTATTAGCCCCAGGGGTACAGGTCTGTGAATCGCTAGGTTTACACACTTCACAGCACTCACCATAGCACATACCCTCCCCAAGGTCCATAACCCCACCACCCTCTCCCTAACCCCTTCCCCCAACCCCCCTCAGCTTGTTTTGTGACATTAAGAGTCTCTTATGGTTTGTCTCCCTCCTGATCCCATCTTGTTTCGTTTATTCTTTTCCTACACCCCAAACCCCCCACGTTGCATCTCCACTTCCTCATATCAGGGAGATCATATGATAGTTGTCTTTCTCCGATTGACTTATTTTGCTAAACATAATACCCTCTAGTTCCATCCACATTGTTGCAAATCTCTGCCCATTTCTTGATTGGATTATTTGTTCTCTGGGTGTTGAGTTTGATAACTTCTTTATACATTTTGGATACTAACCCTTTATCTGATATGACACTTGCAAATATCTTCTCCCATTCTGTCATTTGTCTTTTGGTTTTGTTGACTGTTTCCTTTACTGTGCATAAGATTTTTATCTTGATGAAGTCCTGATACTTCATTTTTGCCCTTGCTTCCCTTGACTTTGGTGATGTTTCTAGGAAGAATTTGCTGCGGCTGATGTCGAAGATATTGCTGCCTGTGTTCTCCTCAAGGATTTTGATGGATTCCTGTCTCACATTGAGGTCTTTCATCCATTTTGAGTCTATTTTTTTGTGTGGTGTAAGGAAATGGTCCAGTTTCATTCTTCTGCATGTGGCTATCCAATTCTCCCAACACCATTTGTTGAAGAGACTGTCTTTTTTCCATTGTACATTATTTCTTGCTTTGTCAAAGATTAATTGACCAAAGAGTTGAGGGTCCATTTCTGTGCTCTCTATTTTGTTCCACTGATCTATGTGTCTATTTTTCTGCCAGTACCATACTGTTTTGATGATGACAGCTTTGTGATAGAGCTTGAAGTCTGGAATTGTGATGCCACCAGCTTTAGTTTTCTTTTTCTGTATTCCTCTGACTATTCGGGGTCTTTTTTGGTTCTATATAAATTTTAGGATTATTTGTTCCATTTCCTTGAAAAAGTTGATGGTATTTTGATAGGGATTGCATTAAACTTGTAGATTGCTTTAGGTAACATAGACATTTTCACAATATTTGTTCATCCTATCCATGAGCATGGAACATTTTTACATTTCTTTGTGTCTTCCTCAATTTCTTTCATGAGTACTTTATAGTTTTCTGAGTAAAGATTCTTTGCCTCTTTGGTTAGGCTTATTCCTAAGTATTTTATGGTTTTGGGTGCAATTGTAAATTGCTCTTTGTGTATAGGTGTACAGACCAATATCCACTTCATTACATTTTAAATGGAATTTCTCACTCTTTTGTACAATAAGTAAGGAGTAGACAGTATACTAATCATAGCCTGACAAGGAAAAAGAATTTAACTTTTTGAAAAAATACTTGTAATCTTCAAGGCTTATTATGATGTCTGTGAATTATGATGTTAGTGAATTGTTTTTCCTTCTGAATTTGACATGGAGACTGAATTTGAACTTCAAATTCAAATGGCTTCCCATTAGGTCCACTCTGCTGAGCTCTGCTCCAGGGACCACTAGAGGGTCATTGGTTTTCCTCAGAATTCTGAGCTGCTTGGCTGCAGCTAGTGACCCTTAAGTTCTAATGCCAGGCACTTCGATTACTCTTCTGCTTCTAGTCATAATTCAAAGGATAGAATTGGTTTTGAAAATCTCTAAGCAATTTAGGTCCTAGAATAGAAATCTCAAAAGTCAGTTGGTTTGAATTCCCAAGCTCTGGAGACACAACAGTTTGAAAGCTATGTATAAACCTAAATGCTAACTTGCTATGAAATTTTGTGAAAAACAGAATATCCTTTAGAAAAGGATTATGAAATAAATGAGTCCTGAAGACTCTGGTGTTCTTGTCAGAACTCAGTGGGAAAGAGGTAGTGGATGAATGAAACTCCAGAACACGGGGAATATTATTGGGTCTCCATGACCCCACCCTGGGAACAAGAACAAGAACCAAGCTCTGATGTTGTCAGAAAAGAAGAATTCAAAGCATGAATCTGGAGACAGAGTCTAGTAAAAGGCAATAATGTGGTATGAAGATCAGCTGATCACTTGGCAAAAGTCGAAAGAACCCCGGTTCAGTGCAAGGTAAACAATTTTGACACTATGTCCAAGGACTCAAAATTCAACAATACAACCAACTTTCTACAAACCTAAGAAGAAAAATCAGATCTTCCCAGTGTAGTTATGAACACTTTCATTGAGGCGAATGGGCTACATTCACAATTATATAGTATTTACTAGAACCAATAATAAGTCTAGAATTTTATATAGGAATGAATCCAGTAGTTCAGCATAGTCCACCTGAGGATAAACTAAAGCATTTCACCATCAGCTCTGAAACCCATTGGATGAAAGTTGTTTTGGAGACCTTAACTCCTTACATTCCAGATTGAAAATGTCTGCTTGGTGAGTGGACCCTACAAGGACCACAGCAGAAGAAAAGTTTACTACTGTAAAATGAAAGACCCCTGAAGACAGGATGTTTGTCATCATTATGAGATGAGTGGCTGAAATCAGAGGTGAGGCTGTGAAGATATTATTTTGGGACTAGGAGGGATATAGCCTAGCTACAGCTAATGGTTTAATGGGATAGTAGATATCAGATGATCATAAATTTTTTTTTAATGAAGGGTAATAAAGATTAGTGAGGAAAATAAACAGGTTCCATAAGTAAAAACTTTATGGGTTTTTGATGAAGAGAGTCAGGAAAGGACCTTTTGAGGAAGCTGACCTATCGTCTGGGATCAAATTACAACCATGGTAGAGGACCTCTAAGGGCTCTTCCAGTTTATAATCCATAAACTATGAGAGAGAACCAGATGAGCAGAGGTAAATATTCCCAGCTACTGGGAGGAATATAGAATGCATTAAATAGTATCTGGGAATAATTCTGAATGTGGCTCCTGACAAAATTAGCCCCCCACAAGTGCCTGTTGTAGTGTCTAGAATTCTAGTATTATTGCGTTCCCTCCAGTCTTGCATTACATTCCAGGAAACTTATCTTTTTTTTTAATTTTTTTTTGACAGACAGAGATCACAAGTAGGCAGAGAGGCAGACAGAGAGAAAGGAAGGGAAGCAGGCTCCCTGCCGAGCAGAGAGCTCTATGTGGGGCTCGATCCCAGGACCCTGGGATCATGACCTGAGCCGAAGGCAGAGGCTTTAACCCACTGAGCCACCCAGGCGCCCCCAGGAAACTTATTTTTAAAAACATATTGCACTGCAGTTAATTAGGATAATTCTTCTATACATAGGGATGTTAGTTCCCATAATCTTCTCTGTCACTAGTTCAGGAGATAAGAAAGATATGAACAGGTTATACTACTTCATGACAAGAGATAATTCAACATCTTCCTTCAAGAAAACTGGATTTCTTCCATTCCTTCCCAAAAAACTCATACATGTTTGTTTTTGCCAAGCACCAAAACAAATTTTAAATTGGGAAAGACCCAATATGTGGTTTTCCAAAGACATTTTTTCCTCTATTTGAAATATGTTTTCAGTTCATTTGTACTCAACTCAGACTGTTGCTTAATGAAAACCATTTGATGTCCAAGCCAACTTTTGAAGGTTATTGCATCTTTCCCCAAAAACCTTTTAAGAGAAAATTATGATCTGCCATCAAGAAATAGAACTAGACTAATGGTAAATTTTGTTCCATCATAAAACAGGGGCTGAAGTTTGAAGGGGTTTAAAAAAAAAAAAAAAAAACTAACTGCCCTTGATTAGTGGGCACAGGAAACTGGCAAACTTTTAAACTCAAAACAAATGTGAAAGATTCTTAACCAGTGAAAGAAGATGTGATTCCAGGGAAGCCAAAACCTTGGTTTTAGATAAACATATTAGATACTAAATTCAGTTTATAAGTTTAGTTTTTTTAAAAAAAGAACAGGTGAAAGACTTTAGTTCCAGCCAACTGACTGGCTGGCTTCTTGTACCCTGAGGAAGAACAGATGGATGGAATGGTCTGAAGGTGCTTCTCTAGCTAAGGAGAAAATAGAGCTTGAAATAGATCACTTAGTCAGACCTCTCATTATTTTAACTACTACTCAGTATAGAATGGCACAACATGGATAATAAAGTATTATGTTCCCAAAGGCAGCTTCTTGAAAGGCTAGCTTGGCAGCTGTTCATTTCACCTGGAAACTTCAATTCAACATTACAACAAATGGAGTCTGGCAAGGAACTGTGAGAGATCCCTAATTTATTAACATCAAGAGGCAAGTTTTAAAGGGACAGTTTTCCTTTCTGTGCATAATAGTTTAGCAAAGGTCAGAATCATTTACAATCCCCCAAATGTGCGAGTAAATAACTTTGATTACACAGTAATGTAATGCAAGGAGTCTTCTTCCTCACATTGATTTGGTGAGCCTAAGAAAATCCCAAGAGTAGGACATCACAAAACTGCACATTTTCCTTTCAGTGCCATTCTGCCCAAGGGTCTAGTTTATCTCTTTCCCCTGTCCGCAAACATTTTTCTAGCTATCTCAGTAATGATGGGCCACTGATGCTGAAAGTATAGAGGTGTCCTCCAAGATTATGTTGCCCAGGGCTATTTGTTAATAGTTATTATTAATATTGAAGCTAACCTTAGTAATAATTTTTGCCAATAGATAAGCCTAAGAAAAGGTTTGTTATTTTAGATATAGATTTATAACTTCCACTTCCATGTTTTCTAAAAAACCACACAAAGAAATAAGCCTTTAATTAAAGTGAAAGTCTAGTGAATATGAAAAAGTATCTTAATTGTGAATAGGTTTATTGGATTTAGCTTTATTGGGCTTACAAAGCACAGACCTCCAGGGATTGGATATCACTGAGATTATCTTTGGCACCTTAAGAGAAACAGCTTGGTCATGATTTAGTGGCCAAGAACGAGGACAATTTTCTGGAGTTCAAGCATGCTGATAGCATTTTTATGAGGTTAAGCCAAGGTACATCATAAGCTTGCATTGTATAAAGAATCATATTCCTGGATTTGCAAAGATTCTGTGCTGGCTCCAGATTGGCTAAAAGGGAATCCACTGATGCCTTAATTTGCTGATCTCCGATCTACTCTTTTTTTCCCCCCAATTCCTTATCATGCATTATTTCAGTAATATTCTTGGCCATACCATAAACTTGCTATTATTATGATGATTATACAGAGTTGACTATATTTCTTTTTGAAGGCAGATGAAAGTCACCATATCAGGGCTGAACTTGTGATCTCAAACAAACATTTTAGGAGCACCTAATCCAATGAACTGTACCACCATTCATCCATTCATCCAATTCAGCCAAAAGTAAGAAGACATTCTCAACATTTTTTTCTCTCTCTAACAAATCCTAAACCTGATATCCAGTCTATTAAGCAGCCAACAGTGTGGTAGACACGATATGTTTCTTTCCCTCTCTTTCCTGTATTCTAGCCACATTTTCCTCACTCTAGTGTCATACACATGTAAAGCTTTTGCAGACACTGCATCTTTTGTCCATAAGTTCTTACTCCACCTGCTCAGCTCTAATCTTGATTAACTTCTTCCTCTCTATAGTTCCACAAGGATATAATTTTTGTTCTCTCTCTAAGTCAGGTAGTTTTTTGATATCTTGTCTTAGAATTAGGTTCCTGTTTTAATAACAATTATCGGTTTTACCTATGCATCTTCTGGTCTGATAATATGATTATCCTCTATATAGAATACAAGATCCACAGATTGGGAACTGCATCTGGTTTTGCTTACCATTGTATTCACATGGCCTAGCATAGTTCCTGGGGTCCAGGAGAAGATAAAAATATATTTTTTCAGAAAATGGGAGAAGCACTATTTGCAATAAGAAATCAGAAAGCCTTTTAGACTCTAGAGGAACCAGTAAATAAATGAAATACAGAAAAAAGTTAGAGAAAGTCAGTGAATCCAAAAGTCAATTCTTTAAAAAGATCAACAAAATTGAAACATCTTTAGCTGGACTGACCAGGAAAAAGATAGAAGACTCAAATTACTAACATGAGATGTAAAAGAAGACATTACTTCCAACCTTACAGAAATAAAAAGCATTATAAGAAAATATTTATATTGTATGATAACAAATTAGATTAATTAGGGAAATGTTTTTTAAATTCTAGAAAGACACAAAATACTGAAATAGACTTAGGAATAAAAGAAAATCAGAATATATATAATAAATAAAAATTTGAATTAGTAATTTAGAAAATGTCCCACAAAAGTGCTTGAGCCCAGAAGCCCTTCATGAACGAATTCTAGCAAACACTTAAAGGAGAATTAATACAAATCCTTCAAAACCTTTTGAGAAATATAGAAAAGAAGGGATTATTTCCAAACTCATTGTATGAGACCATAATTGTCATGATATCAACCAAATAAAGGCAAATAAAAAAGGGGAGAAACTACAGAACAATATCCTTAGGTTGAAAATTTTTCAATAGTCATTTCAATAAATTACCATAAAACAATTTGATGTTCAAATGCAGAATATTTAACTTGAATCCATATTTTGTACCATATACAAAATTAGCTAAAAATGGATTATAGATCATAATATAAAAGCAAAACTATAGAATATGTAGAAGTAAAACATAGGAGAAGATCTTTGTGGCCTTGTATTAGGCAAAGATTTCTTATATATAATACCAAAAGCAGTCTATAATAAAATTTTTTTTTAAGATTTTATTTGTCAGAGAGAGAGCACAGGCAGGGGTAGGGGCACACAGAAGGAGAAGCAGGCTCCCCTGAGCAGGGAGCCCAGTGCGGGACTCAATCCCAGGACCCTGGGGTCATGACCTAAGCCTAAAGCAGACAGTTAACCAACTGAGCCATCCAGGCATCCCAGCCTATAACAGATTTAATAAATTGAACTTCATCAAAATTAAGAACTTATGCTCTTTCAAAGAAACAGAAATGAAAACACAAATCAAAGACTAGGAGAAAATATATATCTACTATATAACCTAATCATTCCACTCCTAGGTATTTCTCTAAGAGAAATGAAAGCATATGTCTACAAATGCCTGAAACTCAAATTTTCATAACAGCTTTATTTGTAATAACCAAAAATTAAAAGGACCCAAGTGTCTGTCATCATGTGAATGGATAAGCAAATTGTGCTATATTCCTAAAATGGGATAATATCTTTCAATATAAAGGAATAAGCTATTGCTACATACAAACACATGGATGTATTTCTAAATATTCTGAATAAAGAAGCCAGAGGGAAAAAGTGCCTACCATATGGTCCCATTTGTATGAATTCTAGAATATCCAAACACTCGGTAGTGAAAGAAAGCAAATTAGTATTTGCCTCAAGACGAGTGCAGGCATGAAGCCAGGGGAGGGAGGCATCACAGGGGGCATTAGGAAGTGATTGGAGATATTTTTTTATCTTGACTAATGTGATGGTTTCACAGGTATATGTATATGTAAAAAGTTAATCACATTATACACTTTAACCATGTTCAGGTTGTTTTTTTTTTTTTAATATCAGTACCTCCACAAAGATGTTTAAAAACTATCATGAAGGCTCTACTAGAAGTCATTGCTCCTTGTGTATCTGCAGATTTTGAGGACCAAATACTTGCCTTCAGGAAGATCACTTATTTCCTGCCTGAATTTCAGGGTTCATCTGTTCTGCTAGCTATTGTTATTGACATTATTGTAATTATATAATTGGTCAAATCACTTTTATTGCCAGGGAAATTATCCTTTCCAAGTGTGATCTGAGTTCCCTTATAGTTTTCATTCAAAAGAAATCAGTATGTATGGCATTGAGAACAGAAATCACAATATTTGATGGATTATTAAGCATAGCACCTGTATTAAGCCTGGTCTTGGCAGTATGACAGCAGATATCAGGAGTTAGTTCCATAATATCTCAAATGTAAACTTGAGAAATCTTACCTTCCTTTCCAAGGACAGGAAATTCCTCTGACCAAGCCTTCTTCAAGCTTTACTTGAAATGTTAATACAATCGCTTTTGTAGTCTTTGGCTGTCTCCAATAACCTGCATATTTATTTTTGCCTTCTTGTGTAGCTCTTCTGCCTATAAACAAAGAACACTGTTTAGAATATATTTCAATAAAAATCTTACCAGGAAATGCTTTACACCATGTTACAAACAGAGGGATATGCCTCATTCCCCAAAGTAACAAAGACTCTCTAGTCCTCAGCATAGAGTAGAGGACGGAGAAAGTGTAGATTTTACTCTAACTGTAATCAATGAAAAAATATATGTACTGACATATTAAGAGTTATTATAACCAAGAAGAAGAATGATTGGTGAGTTTCATTTTCCTCATGTTTGTCTGTCTTCTAATTTTCTTACAATAAACATCTTATTCTGTTTTAATAAGAAAATTTAAAGAAATAAGTTAGAAAAACCAGAATCAACTTTCTAGCCTTTCAAATTGGTGAAGCTAAAATTACCCAGAGGATAGAAAATTTTTTCAATTGAAAAAAAAAAAAAAGAATAAAAATCAGTGAAATGGAAGATTCTTGAAAGCAATGATGATAGCTTATTTCAATACAAATTATATTTTGTTGAGATCCATCTATTCAGTATCAGTCCCTGTGATATCCATGAAGGCTACAAAAATCAGTAAAACGCCACTGATGCTCTTAAAATAACAGCTAAATGGAGAAGGGCACATGTAGAAGTACAGAAGCTATTCTATTAATATGCAGATGAAGTTCAAAAATTTCTCGTCAAATTCAACTTCTTGGTTAGACCTACCTGCTCTCTAAGTTAACACTCCCATCATCTGTGGGTGGTAGTGACACTTGACTGGCTTTTAACTAGCTTTAAACTTGTTTCCCCTTTTAAAATGAAAGTTCATAAGTATAAGCAATGTTGTACACGTAACAGTGGTGCGTCTCCAACATAGGTAGACAGGCTACTAAATGTCAAGAAGACACAGAAGCCAGAAAGGTGGAGGTATGTGGAGACCTGCAAATCTCTCTCTCTTTGGGAATCACAAGGCTAGAACATTCATGAATGAGTGAGCAACAAAACCTCATGGCAAGATTATAAATTTATCCTTTTGGGAACCGAAAGTCTCAGTTTTGCCCTTCTAAGGATCAGTGCCTTTATCCAGCAATGGTAAATAGAGACATAGAAGGTAAATGGCCAGGCTGAATCTCCACTCATTTTAGGACTGCCCAAGAAATTGCTAATATTGCCAATTTAGTCTTTTTAGATTTGTTAATTTTTGCACATTTCTCCTCTGCAATTAGATAAGACAGGTATACACACACAATCTATTCTCATTATTTGTGGATTCTGTATTGTAAATTTGCGCACTTGCTAGACTGTATTTGTAACCATAAAGTCAATACTTGTGGGGTTTTATGCTTGCTTGGGCAGCACATACATTAATTTTGGAAAGATATGGAGATTAGCATACCCCTGCCCAGGATGACACACAAATTTGTGAAGTGTTCCATAAAAAGAAAATATTTGCAGGGTTTTCATGATCATTTGCAGAGAACACACAGAAGAGGAAGAAAAATTTGAATCACCTGATGCACACTTCCAGCTGAAGTCAAACAAGGCCACACACTATCTTTTTGTTTCGGTTCTCATATTGTAAACAAGTGTCTTTTTCATGGTCCATTAAATGTCACTTTTTAAAAAAATTTTTGTGCTTTTTGTTGATTTTGCTATTTAAAATGACCCCCCAAGTGTAGTGCTGGAGTGCTGCCTAGTGTTACTAAGTGCAGGAAGGCTGTGATGTGCCTTACAGAGAATTACATGTGTTAGGTAAGCTTCATTCAAACATGAATTATAGTGTTGTTGGCCGTGAGTTTAATGTCAAGGATTTGGCAATATATATTAAATAAGGTATCTTTAAACAGAAATATACATAAAACAGGGCTTTGTATTGATCAGTTGACAAGACTGTTGTGACAAGAGGCTTATAGGAACCTAACTCTGTATTTGCCCCCGGGAGCAATGATTCAGTGTTTGCTAACAGTATCTGCGAAAGCGCCATAGAATGGAACTAATGAAAATGAGAATCATCTGTATGTTTGTATATTTGCACATACATGTAGTTTATCTTAAACATGCATGTATACATATATGTATGCATATATACACATATTTTAAATATATTTAAAATACGTAACATTTTAAATATGTATAAACATATATATTTTTAAACATACGTATATGCATAATGTGTATATACACACACACACACACATATACATATTGACTAATCAGTTGACTAATATTCACCATGAGGAGTAATCTTAGTCTTCCAATCCCTGAATCAGCATACAGGCTCTATGCTGTAAATTGTACTTATACGTTAATGAGAGACAAGGGAACCTCTCTGAAATTAGAATTTTCCCATAATATCTGGCCCTCATGACCACTGTTCAGCGACACCAATTCTGACTGTAGGAGCGGTGAGCAGTTACTAGAGGAAGGCTACTTGCTTTAGCTTCAGCCTTCTGGCCAAAAAATATTTTCCAGTGCCTGAGCAAAGGGAATTAGAAAAAGAAGAGGAATGACAAGTAAGAAAAAAATAATTAATTAATAAAAATCTCTGAGTACTATTAAATCCCCCTGATCTAAAACCAGTGTATTTTCTTTATCCTTCTCATTATTTTTTAGTATCTGTTACTGCCCTTATCGGCCTCAGCTTTCCATCTGCCAATGAATTTAATTGAATTCCTTGGGCTAAAAAGCGAAAATCAAGAAGGATTGCAAAGATATATATATATATATATACTCTTTAATCACATGAAAAGGAGACCTAAAAAGAACAAAAAACAAAATTCGTCAAGAAATACGTAACTCAGGCTTTGACCAAAAACACTAGAATAATTTCAGGCAATTTTGAAAGCTCAGGTATGTGGTTTCACTTCTATTCAGAGGAGGGTAATAACCAAATTTGGATTTTCATTCAAACTGATCTTCACTTTTCCAGTTCCATCTTCCAGAAACAACTACCTCTTTGTGAATAGATGTGTGAGTAATGACACAAAATGATGTATTCTAGAAGCATGGAGTTCAATATGGAAATCACATGCATATTTTTCAGAGTGGTCTCTAATTCTTTATCTAATTAATCAAAACTTGGTTCTGTTCTAGGGAAATACTAAGGATATTAGGTGGGTTTTAATTGTAAACAATGACTTGCCAAAAGAATATTTTAAATTTACCTCTACATCTTTAGAGAATGTGAAAAACCATCTATCTTCTTTAGATCTATATTTGGGAATTTGATTTTAATTCCCGCTGTCAAGAGAATTGGGGAAATTGCAATCCTGAAATACAATCATTCTCAAATACATTAAGTGACAAGCACAAAATTGTACTTGATATGCATACATACTACTGGTCTCATGACAAGCTCTTCATGATAACAGGGATGTCCCTGCCTTTACAGACACAAGAGAACCCATGACAAATGATGTGCACCAAGAGACTGACAGCTGATCTCCTGCACTTGCCTGCTGCATTATACTGAGTGAGGAGACTTGTATAGCAAGCTGATAATACACACAGTTTCTCCCCCTCCCTAACATGTTCTCTGCCACTCCTCTTATTCCTTCTTTTGCAGCAATCAGCTTCAATATTTGAGGCTCTTTTAAAGCTAATGATCTTGGGCTCTAGAAATATGAAGAGTTAGGGGCACCTGGGTGGCTCAGTGAATTAAAGCCTCTGCCTTCCGCTTGGGTCATAATCCCGGGGTCCTGGGATCGAGCCCTGCATCGGGCTCTCTGCTCAGCAGGGAGTCTGCTTCCTCCTCTCTCTCTGCCTGCCTCTCTGCCTACTTGTGATCTCTATCTGTCAAATAAATAAATAAAATCTTCAAAAAAAAAAAGAAAGAAATATGAAAGGTTATTATGTAGGGAATTATAGCCAGCTGTTTCTCACTCACCTGAAGATAGATCTTGAGCTGCTGCCATTCATTCCAGAAAGACTGAATAAATGCTTCTTGATCATAAAGATGGTGGTGATGGTTGTGATGATGATGATGATGATGGTCAAACAGCATCAAGCACAGAGAAGACCTGGACTATAGTATGCAGAACCTCACTCTGATAAAACGAATGTCCTGACTGAAAACTGGGATTTTAATTGCTGATTTAAACTTACTCTGCATTTAACAAAATTTGCTAAGCATCCATTATGAGGCCAGTGCTGTGATTGAACCCAAGGAATGTATAAAATTATAGGTCAAAAACCTGTCTCTGTTAAGTTGATTTACAACTTACTTCAAAACAAGGACTTTCTTATGTGAATTTTAAGCAGTGTTTAAAGATAACATGTAATTACTGTATTGACTATTTTTTAGTTCAGGAAGTTTGAGTACTCAAGGGAATCTTCATGAGGAAGTGAGGTTTCCGCTAGGCCTTGAAGAATAGATAGAATTAGGAAGTAACTAAAAGATATGTACTTGTTCTATAAACATTTTTACTGATACCTAACAAGAATCATAGAATGAGATAGTTAAAAGGCATGTTTGAGATTATAAAGTACACTTCTATTACACAAATGAAAAAGCGATATCTAATCTTTACACTCTCTGGGTGGGAAATCATAGCAAATTAGTGGTAGAGCCAGGAACAGAATATTTCTACTTTAATTCAATATTTACATATGAAAAATAAATCATTTCTCCTGCCTTAATTGTCTGGTTAGGTAACCAGGACCCACATTAGAAATAGCCTGAAAATAAGCAGAAAGTATCATAGAGAACCATTATTATAAAACAAGGAGAAAAAAATCCCTCCATCCACCAAAATCATCACCTTGAAGACAAAACAAGAAACATTTCCATTGTTAAAAAATTAATCTCTCCATATGAAACAGATTCTTTTTAAAGATTTTTTCCTGTGAAAAATAACTGTGATTTGTCAAACATTTCTTATATTTGATTAATCTTTTGATTTTTTTTTGTAAATTTATTGTCTTAAGTAAAATGTCTATAATTTCATTTTAATGGTGTCGAGTTTGTGTATTGGCCAGAGCTGTTAAATTCCAGGTTATTTTATTCTAACTTTCCAGACATCAATAAATCTTAGATTATACTTTAGAAAATAACTTGTCTTGTCTGTCTTCCCAGTAATGACAACAAAGAAGCCAGTTATGGCTAAGGCACTGATGAGAGGCAGTATTAAAGTGTAGTCACTGAGTCAGACAGATTGGGCATCAAATTCTATTCTTCACACTTGAATCCCTCTTCTTCCATATGAGAAAAATATGGTTCCTAACTCCCAAGATAATTGTAAAGATTAAAGTAAATAATGCATCAAAATAATTAACAATTTCAGGCATATAGTATATCCTCAACAAATTATAGGTAAATGTTAGTTATTAAGTAGCTTGAACATGGAGATGAGTTATGTTTATGTTTGGCTACTAAATTGGTGTCAAGGTTGCTGACCAGATAATTAAAGTCACAGTTATGACAAAAGGTTATCAATTGTGCATGAAGTTGTAAATGCATCTAATTGAGCATGCAACTGTCAAGAAAAGAAAGATGAGTAGGGGACTACCAAAGACTGTTCTAGCTTGAACATCTGTTAATCACAAAAAAGGCACTTAAGGAGACTTTAGCGGCTTTTTTTTTAAACTAATTAATTCTCACCAATAAAAGCCTTATTAGCAAATGCAAATATATATTCAACAAAATCACCTGTAATAATACCATTTAAAGTCAATAAGTTTGATGAATTTTTAAATTTTCATATATAAATGAAATTTTATCTATATAATTGTATGCATATATAATTAAAAGTTACGGTTTAAAGTAAACAAAGTAGAACCACATGAGCTTTTTATATTCTGCTTTTTCACATATTATGTGATATTCATAAGTATTATTTATTATTTATTCCATAATATCCCACTGAATGATTATTATTCATACATTTTCAGACATCATTTCTAATGATTATCTATAAATAATGCTAAAATGAACATCCTTGGAAAGAAAGCTTTGCCTCTGTGATAATTTCTTTAGGATAAATGCTTAGAAATGATTTTACTGTATTAAAGAAAACTAACTTTTTATAGCTGTATACGCTATACAGGTAAACTTCCCTCTAGAAAGTTTATGCCAGTTTACAGTCTCATTACTATGTAGGGAAGTGTTCCAACACCCAATCTGCTACCCTTGCCAGGGGTCATCATCATTCATCATAGCTGTAATAATAGTTACTGATAATTACTAAAGCCTTAGCATGTGGCAGGTCCTGTTCTACTTTACAGATGCTATATTTTTTAATCTTCTCAATATCTCTATAATGCATGTTATAATTATCCCCATTTTACAGACTAAAAAACTGAGGCACAAAGAGATTCAGTTAAATGTCTGAAGATACTCAATTAAAACCGAAGTAGGGACTCAAATCCAGGCAATGTGATTTTAAGCATCATGCTTTTAACTGTAATACAGTATTATTTTCCCACAGAAGTCATAAGTATTATTTTAATATATTTTTGCTATTTAAAAAACCCACTTTTATTTTCTATAATTTTATTAGTGAAGTTAATCATCTCAATATGTTTGTTTTTTACATTTTGGTTTTTTTTTTTAGTGTGAATTTTCTATTCATTTTTATAACTTTATAGAATACTTTTCCCTGGAGGCAAGATTTTGAAATTAGATTCTAATTGACTCTCTCTTTGGAGTAATAATAAATATGGATTTTCAAGATGGTGACACAATTTATTCATTTTCATGAATTTGGAGGAATTTTGCTAATTGCATTCTCTAGTGAGCTTTGGACTCCCTGCCTGCCAATATATATTGCATTTTACAGGTCCTTTTAGATGTTTGCTTTGGTTTGTAATTGATGGATTTCCTGAAAGCAAAAAGTCACGGGAGATTTAGTAAGTGTGAAATGGTAAATATTGAAAGCATCTTAAATATTGATATGAAAATAGATCTCCTAGCTGGATATCTTTTTGTTCTGCTGTTTCTGGAATGAATACATTAGTTTAAAAATTTTAAGCGTAACAGATGTGAAAGTGCTAGTGTTTGGATTGGTAATAGACTATTCCCTGCCAGATTTGCTGGTAGCATTTCTATATTCTGGAAATACGAGAGACATTTACAGCCATAGTGATATTTCCAAACACTTTAATAAATCTAGTACCCTCAGATGATTATTTGCAATTGTAGAAATACTCCTGGCCTAGGAGAAATTGCTGTACTTAATGGGGTTTGAGGATTAATTGTTGTATTTAAGGGCTACAAAAAAGAGAATGGGCATGAGGTGGGATGCAATAAAAAGGGAAAGGAAGTCATGAGCCAAGTGTCTTTTGCAATAAGAAAAAATGGAAAATGAGAAATGAGAGTAATTTGGTGAGGCCAAAAGGAATGACATCACTCCTTGGAAGACTGAGACACCTCCCCCCAACCAGAAGTCTGGGAATCAACAAAGTGCTGAAGTTTGGTCTGGGGCTGAGTATGCAAGAAAGTTCCACCAGCAATGAAAAGAAATATCTCCTCATTTTCTCTTCATTCAGAATCCATATTTAAAACATCATTATAGTAATGTATTTGTCAGGGCCGTGACAAGAGATAGATGGCCGAATGAAATGAGGTCATTGAAGAGTGTTTAATAAGGATTTTTTTTCCCCCCACAGGGGATGAGTGTAAGTTAAGGTAATGAACAGGGGTTGGTGATATACCCAGGGTCCGTTAAACTTCTAACAGAATGGAGCTGTTACCACTTCTAACATGAAGAGACGGAGTGGTAGGGGAGGGAGGGCTTTATGGGAACTGGAGAAGGCCATAGCTATTGGTAGGGAAGCAGTCTTTGGTGAACTGATTTATCTCTTCTTCTGATCTCCTGTTGGTGCCTCCCATTGAGTAAACCCAGTTGGAGTTCAGAAGCCTTGGTATATAATCCACAAAGGTCTGCCTCCCAGGGCTCAGTGCAGTATAGAAAAGAGAGGAGAATGGATCTGGAAGGACAGAGCAAATGAATTATGCCTCTGCTCACGGTTAATATGATCTCTGAGGCAAGTCTGAGCTTAGTGCCCTTCCTTCCCTGATTTCACATCTGAAAACAATATGCCCTGAACATTCATGGCACTAGAGAGACACCTCCTCTACCTAAAAGTAAAAATTTTCCAAAAGAAGAAAGGTTCTAAGTACAAATCTCCTCCTACACACCTCAGGTTGTTTGCCGCACCCCTCTTCTCTCTCAGTGCCCTTCGCTCCCAAACAGGGCCCTATACATCGCAGTCCATCATTTTTCAGGCCAAAATACTGAAAGTTTGCAAGAAAACATAGTAACAGCAAACAAACAAACAGCAACAACAAAAAAAGAACACCATAACCTTTATGCACTATTGGTGAGAATGCAAACTGGTGTAGCCACTGTGGAAAACAGTATAGGGGTTCCTCAAGAAATTAAAAATAGAGGGGCGCCTGGGAGGCTCAGTGGGTTAAAGCCTCTGCCTTCGGCTTGGGTCATGATCTCAGGGTCCTGGGATTGAGCCCCACACGGGCTCTCTGCTCAGCAGGGAGCCTGCTTCCTCCCCTATCTCTGGCTGCCTCTCTGCCTACTTGCGATCTGTATGTCAAATAAACAAATAAAAATCTTTTTAAAAAAATTAAACATAGAGCTACCCTACAATCCAGTAATCACACTACGGGGTATTTACCTAAAGAATACAAAAACAGTAATTTGAAAGGCTATAAGCAACCCTATGTTTATTGCGGCATTATTTACAGTAGCCAGGTTAGGGAAGCAACCCAAGTATCTATCAATAGATGAATGGATAAAGAAGATGTGGTGTGTGTATATGGAATATATATGGAATGGAATATTACTCAGCCATAAAAAGGGATGAAATCTTGCCATTTGCAACAATATAGATAGAGCTAGAGAGTATAATGTTAAGTGAAATGAAACAGTCAGAGAAAGACAAATATATAATTTCACTGATACGTGGAATTTAAGAAACAAAAGAAATGAACAAAGAAAAAAATGAGAGAGACAAACCGAGCAAGCAGACTTCTAACTAAAGAGAACAAACTAGTGGTTACCAGAGCAGAGATGGCTGGGGGATGGGTAAAATAGATGAAGATTAAGAGTACACTTACAATGAGCACTGAGTAATGTATACAATTGTTGAATCAGTATACTGTACACGTGAAACTAATATAACACTGAATGTTGACAATACTGGAATTAAAATGAATAAAAATCCCCACCCTGACTGACTAGGAGTAAGTCAGTCAGTATTTGCTATAGATGCAATAAAATAGGTAAACACTTGTAAAGAGTAAGCCAAAATGATACAAAAAAGAGCATTTATAGACTCAGAGTTCTTACATGCTACTGTGAAAGCTGTAAATTCCCTGGCTTCCTGGGGGACTAGTAATTCCAAGGTCAGAGAAGAGAAAATTCAAAAATCGGTATATTTTAAGGAAACTAGAAATTTGTAATCATCCAAAGATGGTAAATCCTCACATTGAGACCTAGGAGGGTCTATCTCCTAGAACTCTGTTTGGTTAACTTAGTTAAGTAATTTCTACATGCAGGGGCAGTCCATGTGCCTGCTCATTGTGTAAAAACAAACTCTCTGTGTGGAGCAAATGATCTACAGAGTTTCCTGATTTCTATGGTATAAATTCTCATACATGACCAATTTCAAGCTACCAACATGGTGTCACTGAACTGAAATTGGGAAGCAATGTATGCATTTGGCTTTTGTCTGTACAGACTGGTCCCAGCACATCACTGAGCGGAGGCCTCTGTGAAACAGACAACAGACAGAAGAGCCCACTTGGAAAGTACACCAGTTCTTTCCATTAGCTACTTGTTATCAGTAGTTCCTTGAGAAGGAAACATTCATATCTAGTTTTTTTTTTTTAATCAGAAATGAATATTACATTTTGCCAATTTTTTTTCTGGATCTATTGAGATGATCATATGATTCTTATCTTTCATTTTGTTAATGTGGTTTATTACATTGACTGATTTGTAAATGTGGAGCTATATATTTGCATCTCCAGAATAAATCCCATTTGATCATGGTGTATGATCCTTGTAATGTATTGTTGAATTCAGTTTGGTTACATTTTGTTGTGGATTTTTATAACTGTGTTCATCAGGGATATTGGCCTGTAATTTTCTTTCTTTGTGGTGTCCTTGTCTGATTTCATTATCAGGGTAAAGCTGCCTTCATAAAATGTGTTTGAAAGGGTTCCCTCTTCTTCTATTTTTTTTTAACAGTTTGAGAAGGATTAGTATTAATCTTTTTTTGAAAGCTCGGTAGAATTCACCAATGAAGCTGAATGGTTCTGAACTTGTGTTTGTTGGGAGGTTTTTGATTACTAATTAAATATCCTTACTAGTAATAATCTGTTAATATCTATTTCATCATGATTCAGTCTTGGAAGGTTTTATATTTAAAAGGAACCTATCCATTTCTTCTATGTTGTTCACTTAGCGTATAATTATTCATAGTCTCTTATGATCCTTATATTTCTGTGATACCAGTTGTAAGATCTCCTCTTTCATTTCTAACTTTCTTTATTTGAGTCCTCTCTTTCTTTCTTCCTTTTTTTATTTTTTTCTCTTAGTGAATCTAGCTGAAGATTTGTCAATTCTGTTTACCTTTCAAAGAACCAGTTCTTGGTTTGTTGGTCTTTTCTACTGATTTTTTAACCACAGTTTCATTTCTTTTTTTTTTTTACCTTTAATTTTATTTTATTTCTTTTCAGTGTTCCTAAGTTCATTGTTTATGCACCACACCCAGTGCTCCATGCAAAACGTGCCCTCCATAATACCCACCACTAGGCTCACCCACCCCCCCACCCCCTTCTCCTCCAAAACCCTCAGTTTATTTCTCAGAGTCCACAGTCTCTCATGATTTGTCTCCCCCTCCAATTTATTTCTGATCTTATCTTTGTTATTTCCTTTTTTTGCTACTAACTTTGGGCTTTGTTTTTCTAGTTCCTTGAGGTGTAAATTTAGGTTGCTTATTTGAGACTTTTCCTATTTGTTGAAGTATGTGTTTATCACTATGAACTTCCCTCTTAGTACTACTTTTGCTGCACCCCAAATTTCAGTTTATTCCATTTCCCTTTTGATTTGCCTCAAGTATCTTTTATATTTTATTTCTTCTTTGCCCCACTGATTGTTCAGTAGCACATTGTTTAATCTCCACATATTTGTGAATTCTCCAGTTGTCTTCATTTAATTAATTTCCAGTTTCATATCATTCTTGTCAGAAAATATGCTTGATATGATTTCAGTCCTCTTAAATTTATTAAGACTTGTTTTGTGGCCTAACATATAATCTATCTTGGACAGTGTTCTATGTGCATCTGAGAAAAATGTATATGTGTTGCTTCTGGGTGGAATCTTTTATAAATATCTGTTAAGTCCATATACTTTAATGTGTTGTTTAAGGTCAATATTTCCTTATTGATTTTCTGTCTGGATGATTTACCCATTAATGTGGGTAGGGTATTAAAGTCCCTTACTATTATTGCATTACTATATTTCTCCCTTGAGGTCTGTTAATATTTTCTTTATATATTTAGGTGCTCCTATGTTTAGTGCATAAATATTTACAAATGTTGTATCTTCACATTGGATTGATTCCTTTATTACATAACACCTTTCTCTGTCTCTCACTATAGTCTTTGTTTTAAAGTTTGTTTTGTCTGACATAATTACAGCTACACCAGCTTTCTTTGAGCTTGCATTTGCATGAAATATCTTTTTTCATCTCTTTACTTTCAGTCTGTGTTTGTCCTTAAATCTAAAGTAAGTCTCTTGTTCACATGATATACACAGTCTTGGGGACTTTTTGGTTTTTGTTTGTTTTTTGGTTTGTTTGTTTTAATCCATTCCGCCACTCTGTCTTTTGATTGGAGAATTTAGTCCATTTTCACTTAAAGTGATTATTGATAGGCATGTACTTATCTCTGTTTTGTTCCTTGTTTTCTGGTTGTTTTTGTAGTACCTCTCTGTTCCTTTCTCCTTCTCTTGCTCTCTTCTTTCTGGTTTGAAAACATTTTTCAGTTGTATGCTTATATTTCTTTATCTTTTGTGTATTTGCTACAGGTTTTTGCTTTGTGGTTAGTATGAGACTTACATATATCTATAGCAGTCTATTTTAAGTTGACAACAACCTAAATTTTACCTCATTGTAAAGCTCAACGTTATTACTACTCTCCCACCATATTTTCTGGTTTTGATGTCACATTTTATATCTTTTCATCTTGTGGATCCTTTAACTAATTGTTGTAATCAGTTATTTTTACTTCTTTTGACTTTTAACCTTTATACTAGCTTTATAATCTACTAACTTTACTATGAATTTACCATTGCAGTGAGATTTATTCTTCGTATGTGTTCCTGTCACTAATTAACATCCTTTATTTTTAGCCTAAAGCTGTTCCTTTAACATTTCTTGTAAGGCCATTTAAGTGGTGATGGACTTCTTTAGCTTTTGCTTGTGTAGAATGTTCTGATAATAAATCTCTTCACTATCTTCTTCAGGCTAAAATTAGTAAGGGCTCTCCACTCTTATTTATTTGCACTTTTCTAAATTTTATTTTATTTTACTTTATTTTTAGTTTTTATTTACCATGTCCTAAATTCTGATTTAAAAAAACAAAAAAACAAAAAACAAAAACAAAACAAAAAACAAAAAGTAGTGAGCTATTTTTTCCCTTCCAGGATCCTGGGCGGCTACTGGTACTAAGTATGGTAAAGGCATAAGTTACTGTTTGTACTAAGTCATAGTGTATATGGTAGGTGCAGTAGCATAAGAAAGACAATCTTTCTCATAGACTCCTTGGTACGATACTTCCTTTGTCATCTTAATTCAGTTTTCCCCAGTGATAAGCTGGCAAATGTTCAACAAATAGCATCTAAGCAGGGGGAAAAAAACTGTCTTCCTTGTTTTACCTCCCTCTGTTTTTTCGTCAAGTCTGTGATGGATTATTTGAGGATAAACAAATCAAAGCCTCATCTACCATAATTCCCCAAGTGTGTAGTGGGCTACATTATGACTTCTCTCTTACATTAACTCTTTACTGCCTCTGACTATACTCTCTTGGTCATTGGGATGTCTGAGATACTGTCTCTCCTTTGAGCACCTAAGACAAACATTTTATAAATTAAGAGTGTGGAAATATAACAAATAACCATAAAACTTGATAGGTAATTTGGCATTTGCAGAAGATTACAACAAAAAGGTCTTGCACACTGAGGCATATGCAATGGGGAAATTTTAGCTGCAGCCCATAACAGTTTTTTTTATGAAACAAGTCTCAGAGGAGAAGAGGAAAGCCCAAAACAACTTCTCCCTTTTTCCTGTACAAGAGTTTGGCATCCTCCTGAGGGGAAAGAAATGAGAAATGTATACATTGTGGTTCATTTCACAGAGGACATGGGAGCATAAAGCCTGGTTTCTAAAGTATAATTTGAGACTATTCCCCGCCCCCCCGACCATATAATGTGTGCTACATTCCTGGAGACTGCAATACAGCGTAGGTTCTCTGGGGAGTTAGGGAATTAGGGTCACAAAATGCCTAGGAGATATTCATTACACCCTGATGAGTAAGAAAATAATAGGCCATTTAGTTCACAATGGAGACAATAAGCCTGAATCTTATGAGAAAATGATGTTTATTGTTCTCACAATCCTTTCATATTAGTAATTTAACTGAACTCATTCTAGAGAAATTTGTTATTTCTTTTACAGGTTAAAATTTCTCTAGTTGCATCAGTTTTAAAAATCCTTGTGGTTAAAAACTGTAATGGCAAATACTCTGATCCACAACATCATTTTACTTTTTCTGGTGGGTCCCATGTGGTTCAGGTTTCTATAGAGACAGGCATTGTTTAGGGGAAAAGATCAAATCTAAAATCAATTTGATCCCAAAATACTAAACACTAAGGGAGAAAACCAAGGCAGCTCCTACTCTCTACTGAGTAGAGATGTAATGAAATAGACTGCAGCCCAATGAGATCAGTACACCAGTGGATTCACATGGAACAAACATGTAAGACAGAAAGGAAAAGGAAAAGCTTTTTGGCGGAAGGGACATTTGAGCTTTCAGAGAGAGAATAGGAGTTCTTCAGATCAGTAAAGGAAGGAAGAGAGCTTCAAATGGATGGAGAAGTATTCACAAAGGAGAGGAGCTGTGAAATAACAAGTTTATGAGATGAGTTAATAGTGTAGTATTGTGAGCTTGTAAATACAAGGTCATGAGGCTAGAGAGAAAGGAATAAACAGATGAGGACTTTGTGTCTTGTGGATCAGTGCTTAAAATTAAATTCATAACCTCCAGTTGGAATACAGGGTGATCCATTCAGTGTTTAACTTCAAGTCCTATTTTTTTTAAGTCTATTACAAGAAGGCCATAGGTTAGGTGTCACCTGAGATACATGAGGTGATCTCAAAGGAAGAGGGAGTTCTTCAACATAAAGGTGGGGGGAGAGAAACAGGACTCTTAATCATTCTTTTATATTAAGCAATTTATATAACATTTATTTGCCTGCTTAAGTAGATTTACTGCACAAATAACTAGTTTTAATTAAATACTCCAAACAAAAGTTTTAAAGATAATACATTATTGTATGCACTAATATAAAACAATAAAAGGAAGAAACTGAGACATTTTCTTTCCTTCTTCCTTTCCTTCCTCCTCTCTTTCTTTCTTTCTAAGATTTATTTACTTACTTATTTCAGACAGAAAGAGAGTGCAACTGGGGAAGGGATAGAGGGAGAGGGAGTGATTCTCAAGCAGACTCCCCACTGAGTGCAGAAACCTATGCAGGGCTGATCCCAGGACCCTGAGATCATGACCCAGCTGAAATGAAGAGTTGGATGCTTAACCCTCTGAGCCACCCAGGCACCCCACACATTTTCTAATTCTAGGAAAACTGTTTAAAAATAATCTAATCAGATAACACAAAATGTCAGCCTAGAAAGAAAAATTATCAATAAAACTATTTGAAACATGATTTATATCTATTATAATAAATAAGGAGCCTTGCCACAAACACAGATTTTTCCCTCAGTGGATTAGTTATTGGATACTATGAAGGCATTATGATAGACAGCAAAATATTCACAAATTAAGCAGCCAGATCACGACACAACACCTTTATTATGTTCAGTAGTACTCCAGGTCACTTTATATGTGGGCTGGTATTTGCAAAATTTCACTCAACTTTCATAATGAAAGGACCTGTGTATTGTACTAATGCCAATGTCCCAGTTTTGACATTTGTTGGTATAGTAGAGTTATATAAGATGTTACCTTTGAGAGAAGCTGAGTGAAGGCTACATGGGAACTCTCTTGACTGTTTTTGAAAATTTCTGTAACTTAGAAGTCTATAATTTATAATAACTGGGGAGTCTAAAATTATTCCAAAGTTAAAAAAAATTTTATGTTGGGGCGCCTGGGTGGCTCAGTGGATTAAGCCGCTGCCTTCGGCTCAGGTCATGATCTCAGGGTCCTGGGATCGAGCCCTGCATCGGGCTCTCTGCTCTGCAGGGAGACTGCTTCCTCCTCTCTCTCTGCCTGCCTCTCTGCCTACTTGTGATCTCTCTCTCTGTCAAATAAATAAATAAAATCTTTAAAAAAAATTTTATGTTAAAAAATTATTTTTATTATAACATTACTTAAGTATTTCTAAACCTAGAGCTAGGTATGAGCTCCATTTGCTTATAGCTGTTATACATGAATACAATGAAGACAAATTTACACATTAAATACAAAGGCAACGGGGCGCCTGGGTGGCTCAGTGGGTTAAGCCGCTGCCTTCAGCTCAGGTCATGATCTCGGGGTCCTGGGATCGAGTCCCACATCGGGCTCTCTGCTCAGCGGAGAGCCTGCTTCCCTTCCTCTCTCTCTGCCTGCCTCTCTTGTGATTTCTCTCTGTCAAATAAATAAATCTTTAAAAAAAAAAAATACAAAGGCAACTACAAAACCAATAAAAGTCAAATTAGCAATATTAATTTAATGTGACAATTAAACCTGCTTGCTAAAATAAAATTGATTCTCATATTGTGAATATCTCCTTCAGTGCTATGGCTCAAGTCTTTTTGAGTTTGGCATGCTTGTAATTATTATAAGCTCTGTGGAGTATGTATAGGTAGACAGTGGTGGATGTAGGACAATGGTCATTTTGATATCAGGACGTCAGGGATATCAGATAGGCTTGTCAGCATATTAAATGGATTCAAAGGATTCTAGTATATTTAAAGCCTTTCTTTTTAATTTTTAAAAAGAACCCTAGAATCATATACATACATATATGTATATGCTTGCATATATACATATATACACATATATGTATACATATATATATATGTATTCAAGGCAACAACTTCAATGGTGGTTACTTAAAAACAGTTTTCCACAATATACTATTATTATTACTATTGAAGAAAAATTGTTTCTAAGAATTTATTTCCCCTAGTTCATGTTTTCTTTTTATCTAAAAAAAGTTCTACACATATTTAATTATGAAAACAGAATGTAACAAATGCCAAAGCTAAGATTTCTTATAAGCATCTGCATTTTTTTCAACTCTATAATAAATCTTGGTCGCTGCATAATTAATTTCTTTTTTTTTTCAAACTTTTGGCAATATTTCTGAGTCTTCTGAACATCTTTGTTAATAGAAGGACACACTTTAGTTTATTTCCATATTGTTTTTCATGAAGTATTATTTCAGCCACTTTTACTATATCACAAAGAACCTGTGTTTGCTCAGTGGTACACAGCTTTTTGGTTTTTGCTTTTTTTGCTGTTAAGTAGGAAGCCTTAAAATTAACTTCTAAATATTTATCATGAAGTTTAAAAATTTTTTTAACTTTGAAATAATTTTATACTCCCCAATTAGTATAATATAAATTATTATTATGTTATAATAAAAATCATTTCAGCTCACATTCAAGATCCAGGACTACTCATTTGTTCTTTAAAAGATGATGGGGTGCCTGGGTGGCTCAGTTGGTTAAGTGTCTGCCTTTGGCTCAGGTCATAGCATCCTGGGATCTAGCCCCACACTGGGTTCCCTGCTCATCAGGGAGCCTGCTTCTCCCTCTCCTTCTGCTGCTCCCCATGCTTGGCTCAATCACTCAAATAAATAAATAAAATCTTTTTTTTTAAAAGATGATATATATTAATCAAGTTTGAGAAATATAGCCTACATCCCTATGAACTCTCTCAAGCCCCAAGTAAGATTTCCTTAGAATAAACCAACAAACAACTTCTGTGGAAGAGTAAAGATAAGTGGAGGTGAGTCCATTAAAAGCAGAAGCAACCCTAAAAAGGTGAGCTGATACTAATGGAAAATTTTACCAACCACACACTTTGGTCTTGTCCCAATGCTAAAGATAGGATGAGTGTTAGTGACTCCTATTAGTGCACCAGTTACATGGATACAGTGCACAAAAACAGACAAAACTGTGACTTTTCTATGTAATCTGGTGCAATTCCATCAGAGGTCCACCATGTCTGAAAATTCTCAGAGAACTGTATTGTATTCCTGGGAAGTAAGACAGTATCATTTTGTGGCAGATGAGATGGCCGCATCTCTGGAGACCAAGGCTGCCAGCATTTCTAACACCAACTGTGTAAAAATCACACTTCAATTAGTCTCTAAATAAAGATCATAATTATTTCAGGAGGGTAACTGCAGTGAGGATTTGTTACAGCCTGAGATGAGGTCAGGATGAGGATGTCCTGCAGCAGGGACTTCTTCCTGTACGTTCCCACTCTAAGAAAAGAGGGGTATACAAATATTATCATAAGGAGATATTTTTACATAGAAAGAGTGTAGTATCAACCACTACAAAATGCCTGGGAAATATCATATTTCTTAAAACTTCCAAAAGCAAAAACCATATTAAATTAGCTGAGAGGCAATAGAAGAATTTCTTTTGATTTGTCAGAGCTTTAATATATATCTTTGCTTTCTTAGTGCTCTTTTTATGGAGTCACTTTGTCATGCTTAGTACGCTCCCAGTTTTGTTTTTCCCCCAAACCAGGTTTCAGGTTTTTTCCAAATGCCATTCCAGCATGCTTTTCTGGGTTTCTATCTGCCTTCCAATGACTGGCACCTGGGCAGCAGATGGTGCAAATGGCCTACTATATATTTCCTGGATTGATGAAGAGAACTGTCAGGAACCTGGCTGCATTGGCCTGATGCCTCATGGCAGAAAATGCTGCTCAAAAGTGACAGTGACTGGAAATAATTTTGATTAAAATGATCTGAAGCTTGTTGAGTTTCAAATGTTGTTTTTATCCCTCTTCTTTACACTTAACACAACTTCGGATTTTTGCCTTGAAAACATATTGTTAGTTAACTGGACACCACAGTATCTTAAACCTTGGACATAATCCACTTTTCTGGGAGTGCATTTTTTGTGGGACAGAGGCACTTCATAGCTTACCATGTCCTGCTGCATATCAGACTTGTCTGATCATAGGTGGGTGTGGATTTGCACATCTCTATCACGGACTTGATTGTTCTGAAGTGGCGAGGACTACTAATCTGGTGTCTTGGATGTAGAGAATGATCGCAGAGTCAAAGTCATAGTCTCATATTTAAAGTAGAAACATATGGAGTTTTTTAAAAAAGTATTTAATTTAAAATGTGTATAATTCACCGTCACAGAATTAATGAATTATTCAATCAAATGAATCTACTGTAAGACCCATCAAGGAAATTGTCTGTACTCATTTATTCAGCCAATAACATTTATCACATTGCCTACTGAGTGCCAGGGACATTTCTGGAGCCTGGCTATTGCCTTCCTCAGGGGCTTTCTATACCCTTTCCTTTGACTTCTCCCTCCCAGTACTCCAGGGAATTCTCAAGTTCCAAAATCAATGTTATGCCTCTGCCCTGTTCTCTTTGCTCCGTCACTTCAGAAGATCAGCATTACCCAAGAAATTGATGTTGTCTACACCATGAAGCTATTGAAGTTTAAGCTTCCCAGCTCCACATTCCCATAGGCCTTTTTCTAAGACCTTGTCAGTGTGTTCATGTTGTTGAAATGTATTACATTTCCTAAAGAAGAGTAATCAAATTGTATGAGATTTAGGCTCCACAAAATCTGGGTTAACCCTATGTAACAGAATATGAGAGAGTATGAGTATGAGAGCATGAGTATGAGAGAGTGAAACATCCACCTCTTGAGAGTGAAACATCCAACCTGCTGTAGCTAGAACAATGAAAATATCAGAAAGAGGACCCTTTTTAGTATAAGAGGCATATCTTCCTTTTAGCTTCCTAATGTCTCTAGTACTTCAAATAGGAGGATAAGTCCTCCTAGATAGACAGTTGGACTGTTTTTACTCACACTTCTGACATCAGGTTCGATAATTTCCTAGAATGACTCATGGAACTCAGGAAGACACATTACTTACATTCATTGGCTTATTATAAAAGACGCGACTCAGGAATAGCCAAATGGAAGAGGTACACAGGGCAAGGTAGGGGGAGCGGGGCACAGAGCTCCCGTGCTCTCTCTAGGCACATCACCTACCCAGCCTATCAATGTGTTCACCAATCCAGAAGCTCTCTACACCTCTTTGTTAGAGATTTTTATGGAGGTTTCACTATACAAGTAAGATTGATGAAGGGGCGCCTGAGTGGCTCAGTGGTCATGAGCCTTTAGCTCGGGTCATGATCCCAGGACCCTGGGATCGAGCCCCACATCGGGCTCTCTGCTTGGCGGGGAGCCTGCTTCCCTTCCTCTCTCTCTGCCTGCCTCTCTGCCTACCTGTGATCTCTGTCTGTCAAATAAATAAATAAAGTCTTTAACAACAACAACAACAAAATATTAATGAAATCATTGGCCACCAGTGATTAATTCAGTATGCACTGTGTGACCTGGATGTGGTCAGAACACGTCTCAGTAACGTGGTGTACCGTGTGCCTCATTACAGGTGGACCAATGTCTAGGTCTCTTTAGCTCTTTGGGTGTTTTAGCTCATTAGGTGCTGTTCTGTGGAGAAGTGGCTGCTGACTTGATAAAAATTATCTTTCCAATTGAAATGTTATTAAAAACCCAGACACATAAGACAAAATCAGATGTTTTCAAACTTTTAATTTTGAAATAATTTTAGATTCACAGGAATTTTCAAAAATAGTGCACAGCAGTCACGTGTAAGTTTCACCCAGCTTCCTTCAAAGGCAGCATCTTACATAACTCTAATATAACCTCAAAAATCAAAATCAGGAAATTGGCATCAGTACAATCTACAGGACTTATTCATTATTAAAACTTAGTGAAACCCTGTAAATACTGGCTTGAGCAACAGAAAAGATCTCAAACACTACTGGAAAAAATAATTAAGGGGTGTATCATGTTCTGGTTTCTTAGTTTTGAAATATTTTGCTGCCTATCCTGATGCTTTCCTACTGTTCCTTAGTTAGTAATCTTCTGGGGGAAAATGCTCTTGGAACAAAGTTCTTTATTTGTAATAATGGATATAAGTTCATGTTTCGTAGAATATTAATGGTAATTTTGTGTTTGTAGGCTGACATCTTATACAATCTGATGAGATAACCAGCTTTTTTTTTTTTTAAATTTATGATCTAATAGCCTTCCTGGAATTAGAAAACATTCCAGTTGTCTGCTTTTAGTGTTTTGCTTGAGTGCATGCATCATTATTACTACCTTCCACCAACCCTGACTTGTACAGAATGCTAGAGGGGAGCTCTCAGGAGCCCTGTTGTGTGTGGCACACCACACGGGGTGCTCAGCCTTCGACCAGAACTGTCATGACAAATACTTTCCTCCACATTGTGCAGTTTCCTCTCTTTATAAACACCTGGAGGGGTGCTTTTATCTCAGGCTTTTAAAAAACATTTTTAAAAATTGTTAACATGAATTAATCCTTCACACTGTGGTGTATATTTATGAATAATTTTTACATAAAGTCAACTTATGCATAAATATATTCAGCAAGCTACAAGAACCACACAGATTGCTAGCTCTATTGTGAGAGATAGAGCCTTACAGATGTCGTAATAAACACTCCCTACGTATTTGCTACGTGCCATACGTGATCACATTTAGTCTTCCTTGCTCCTCTATGGGTAGGTATTACAACTTGTCTTTTATAAATGAGGAAATAGAGGTTTTAAGAGATTAAGTTGTCCTATATCATAGAGCTAATGAATGGAAGATCCAAGATTTGTGGTTTTTTTACATTTAATATCTTTTTTTATTTTTATAAAATTATTTTTATTAACATATAATGTATTATTTGCCCCAGGGATACAGGTCTGTGAATCATCAGGCTTACACATTTCACAGCACTCACCATAGCACATACCCTCCCCAATGTACATAACCCAACTACCCTCTCTCTACCCCTCTCCCCCCAGCAACACTCAGTTTGTTTTGTGAGATTAAGAGTCTCTTATAGTTTGTCTCCCTCCTGATCCCACCTTGTTTCATTTTTTCCTTCCCTACCCCCCAAACCCTCCACTCTGCCTCTCAAATTCCTCATATCAGGGAGATCATAAGATAATTGTCTTTCTCTGATTGACTTATTTTGCTAAGCATAATACCCTCTAGTTCGTTGCAAATGACAAGATTTCACTAAGATTTGAATGTAAGTTGATTTTTAAAAAAAAAATCAATGTTTTTTAACTGATGTGTAATAAATTCCCATAGGATATTGGGAACCCCTTAATCTAGAGGGGATAGACAGTCTCCCTGAGGCCCAAACAGGTTCCTGCTTTTCAGGGGACGTCTGATGGCACATAATGATCTGAGTGCATGTACTGAGTGTGTCTCAAATTCTCAAAGTCTCAAATTCTCTTCTTGCAAAAGCTATTCAAAAGCCAGATTTTAATTTCAGAGTCATCACCCACCCCAACTATTACTAACTCACCTATATTTCTTTTTTTTTAATATTTAATTTATTTATTTGACAGCCAGAGATCACATGTAGGCAGAGAGGCAGGCAGAGAGAGAGGAGGGGAAACAGGCTCTCTGCTGAGCAGAGAGCCGGATGTGGGGCTCGATCCCAGGACCCTGAGATCATGACCTGAGCAGAAGGCAGAGGCTTTAACCCACTGAGCCACCCAGGTGCCCATAACTCACCTATATTTCTTACCTTGTTCCTAAATGCTACTGCACATAACAAAGGAAAACAAGGATTTTAGAAAATACAATTTCTTTCACTTTTTTTTTTCCAACCAGATTGCCCACTACAAAAATTATTGAGGCATCATAGAAACATATTTAATTTTGACCACTAAGTTAACTGTCACAGAGCCCCTAAAATCCTTGGGACTTCCTGAGTGATCAGGGAGATAGGAGCATTTTTTGGTCTGATGAGGTGCTTCTTGGAAACTCTAGATAGCTTTGGGATGGGGGTTGGCCACCAGCAAGACGAAGCCTTGATTAGAAGTTTGGAACTCTCAGTCCTATGTCCCAATATCTGGGGAGGGGAGAGGACGGGGAAAGTTAATCACCAGGGGCCAACGATTTCATCAATCTTGTTTATATAGCGAAAACCTCCATAAAAACCTCTAAACAAAGAGGTGTAGAGAGCTTCTGGATCGGTGAACACACACGATCCCGTGCCTAGGGAGAGCACGGGAGCTCTGTGCCCCTTCCCTTATACCTTGCCCTGTGTACTCTTCCATTTGGCTATTCCTGAGTGTGTCTTTTATAATAAACCAATGAATGTAAGTAATGTGTTTTCCTGAATTCCAGGAGTCATTCTAGGAAATTATCGAAACTGAAGCAGCTTAGGGTGGGGGAGGGTTGGCGAAACCTCTGAGTTTGCAATAGATCAGGTAGAAGTGTAGGTAGCCTGGCACCCCGTTTGTGACTATCATCTGAATGGAGGCAGTCTTGTGGACCTGAGCCCTTAACCAGTAGGGTCTGAGCTAACTCTAGGTAGTCAGTGACAGAACTGAGTTGAATTGTAGAACACCTAGCTGGGGTCAGAGAGGTGGAGAAGTAGTGTTGGAAAAGATGTCAGAAGTATGAGTAAAAACAGTCCAACTGCCTATCTAGGAATGTTTTCTGGTTTTGGCTTCATGGGACTTGTCATCTTCGTATTGGAAGGCCCAAAGGGACATATAGACAGATGATTATTTTGGGACTATTTGTTTTCAGATACTGTCTTGTCAGTTCAGACCACTATAACAAAATACAACAGACTGGGTGGCTTATCAACCACAGAAATTTATTTCTCACAGTTCTGGAGTTAGGAAGCCAGAGATCAGAGTGAGAACATGGTTAGTTTTGATGAAAACCCTCTTATCTTATAGGTTGCAGATTTCCAGCTTCTGTAACCTCAATATATGGAGAATGCGGAGAGAGAGCAAGTTCTCTGGTAACTCTTGTAGGGACACTCACTAATCATGAGGGCATTACCTCCACAGCCTCATCTAAGTCTAACCACCTCCCAAAGGCCCAACCTCCTAATACTATCACACTGGGGAGTAGGGTTTCAGCATAGGAATTTGGGGGTGAAAGGAGACAAAAACCTTCAGTCCATTAAATAAACCATTTCTTAAGGAAAGCACAGCTACTTGTCTGATGTGTATAGTTTTTGTTTTATTCTTGTCACTACGATAAAATGTTTCGCTGTAGCCAAATAACCTCTTACTCTAAGACTGCAATACTGGCCACATGCAAAATTATGAGGTAATTAAACCTTTCCTTAGGGTTCCCGTCCTTCCGCAGATACTTGTGCTTGCTCATGCTTGCTTGTGCTTACGCATATGCTGTTGCAGAAGAAGGAAGAAGCACAGGACGTCTGAGAAGCCACCATATTCAGTGGCAAAGCTTCAGACGCTCAGTGGCTGGGTGGCAGTGCTTTCTCCCAGTGCAGCAGATTCATAGCACGGCCGGAATTGCTGCTGTATTTGCTGTCAGTGAAGTTCCTAAGACAGATGTATTTGAAGTGTGGGGGTGGGGTTGAACTCCAGTGACTCTCATGTCTTTGACAATCACTGCAAATCAAGGCGTCGTAACCTGACAGCGAGAATTAGCCTGTAGGATGTTAGTTCTGCACCATGCTCTCTGCTCTGTGTTTCCTTAAGAAGCTCCCAGAACATTTTCCACATGGCATCCTTCTGTGTGGCTTCCTTTCCTGCTGTATCTATAACTGGTTGATACAGCTCATGCCTTTCAATTTTCAGTTGCTCTTTGCTTTATAATAAAGATTGTTGCTTTCTGCTTGGTTAGGCTCCTGATCTTATGTTATTCCCACAGGCTTTTGGCATCCCTTGGTTAAAGCCCACATTTCTCAGATTCTTCCTAGTTATTTCTGCTCCAAATTCACAGCTAAATAGGTGCTAAACCCCTTCGTGGAGAGACAGGCTGCTCCTTTATTAGTGGTACAAAACCACATGGGAAGGACAGGGTTGCTTTGCTGGGATTCAGTAACTGCTGTCACTGCATATCACCCCCCCACCCTGCAGCCTAGGATCCCAGAAGTTACTCCTGCAACTTGTCTACCCAAGCCTGCCTTTTGGAGTTCAGGATTATATTTTTGCAGACTCGTGCTCAGTTCAGTGTTTCCCAAACCAATTTTTTTGTCTAACATTTCAATAAGGTAAATAGGCATATCAATTCTTATGAGGATTTTGGTGGGTGATTTTGAAGAAATAAGCTATCAGCACTGCAGCAGGTGCCTCCCAAGTTTTCTTACTCTTTCTCTTTCCTCAAGACTCATTTCACATACTCGCCGAGACTGGCATAATCAATTAACGTAGTCAATGAGATGTTTTCTGGAATCCTTCCAGTAACATGCCTTATTCCTTATTAGTGTAGCCTTTCCTCCAAACAGCCATGTAATAGTGTAACCAGAAAACCTAGCACTGAGAAGAGAAGACAGGACCATGCAGTCTGCCATGCCATTGGTCTCACTTGTGGAACCTGCATTCCTTAAGGCTAGGAAGTGCGGGAGAACTACACACACAAGATTTCTTGTGTGGTTAGATTTACTTCACCATTTAGTTCCTCACAAGTGAAATAATGTAATGGAAATGAGGGGACCCATGGGGTTGGAACAAAAATAACACATTTTAGCAGAACTTTCTCCCATTCCAGAGTTTCCACTGGAGAAGAAGGCTGCAGTGGCATTACCCACACAAAGTAGGGTCTTACCAGGTGTGAGACTATTCTTAGTACACCAGTGTCCTTCATACTTGAAGCTTACATCTCCATCTAGAAGAAATTACACTAGATCTATTCATTGCAACTTCAAGGTTTTTAAACACTGGGCTCTTACAGTTTTTCAAAGAAGCTCAAAGACAATGAGACCATATCTACAGCTGAGGTGTGAAAGTATATTCAGTGTCCAAATATTTCTGAATATTTTCTGAATTTCTGAAAGCCTACTTCTATGTTTTAAGCATTCCAGAAAATCTGCTTCCCCCAAGAGAGAAAACATTTTCTACATCCAAATGGCCGCTATGTTATTTTGTTCTATATCACTGTTGTACTTGCTGAGTTCTCAGACTATTATACATTCAGTCCTTTACTTATCCTTCCAAAACTGAAAGAAAAAGGGATATACTAGAGTCACTCTATAATCTTCTCAGTGATGCCAGTGCTAAGGAACTCGGATTAAAATTTAATACTTCAAATCAGCAAGGTGGAATGGATGAATAATTCCACAGAAGTGAAATATAAAGTAGAATGGTGATGAATTCTGCAGAGAAATAGAAATTTGAACTAGGGACCCACCAGAGTCTCAGAGTTCCATTACTTCTCCATTGATACTCTTGCTTTCTTATCCCTTTCCTCTTTCTCTTCTTGCTGCTATACACTGAAAAAGACTATTTGATCAACACTTACTAGTAAGTCTCTATAAAAACTTAATAGCCTTTTTAGTTTAAGTAAACTTCTTTCAAAGATGATTCTCTACTTCCTTGAAAGGTGTAGCAGATCCATTAGGGGTTGTCTCCTCCAGAACCATTCCTCTATTTTCATTGAAAGAAACATCCAATCAGTTGACAAAACCAATATTCACAGATTCAGCCAATGGCTTATGGATGAATCCTCTTCTCCTCCCTTCTAGCCTCCATTACAGTTATGGATGACATTGGGATCCAATTCTATTCAGTGATAAGTCTGCTGAGGTGGAGGTGGGGTAGTGTTCAGGGAACATTTCCTTATGCTTTCTTAACTAAAAGGGACAAAATTCCAAACATAATCTTTTTTTTCCATTCCTTTTCTTTATGCTTAAATGCAGACATAAAGTTAACACTATAATGGCCAGATTAATCACACAGTTGCCAGTTCTGATATAATAAGCCACCAAAACAATGCAATCAGCTATCTCCCTAGAGATATTTTGCATGTAGACAGCCTTTGTTATTTAATGTTAGTAGACAAATTGTTCCTAAATGATACAGGATGCCTTCTGTTTTTAAGGACTAAACAGTTGGAAGACAAGTCCAGATAATTGAATAATATATACCCATTAATGGACACCCAATCTGTTTAAGGATAAACTTGATCAGAAGCTGACCAACACAAGATGCTCTTGATAAGTTGAAATCTAAATAAATGTAAGGAACAATTATATTACCTGAATAGAGTTCTCTAGCTCATAAATAACTTGTCTTAGAATGGGCTCTTAAGGACAGTGATTGCCTAAATTAGGCACTTAATTATTCCATTGTTTTGGAATTAACCCATGAAGGTCCCAGAGTTTTCTAGTATTTAGGAGAAATAATGGAAAGTATGCCCAGTTTGATACTCCAAAGATCTGTGACCCCCTTCATTTTAATAAACTGAATAAGAGAAGGGTTTGCTACTGAGAGGCATATTCTTTGATTTCTTCTGTCTTTCTCTCAGACTACAGGTGAGGAGCTGGAGCACTCATTTCATACTTTTTACCATGACTTCCCTGAATTGTCATTCCTGCGCTTTCATAGTTATTTGCAAAAAAATCATCAGTCAGAGATGAATGTGGCAATAAGATGAATATTCACTGTCTGCCTCCCTGCCTTTTATACCCTTTGCCTAAGAACTGAAAAGGGACAGAGTATGAGGATAAGGGTAAGAAAATACTGAGGACAGGAGATAAACTATACTTTCCAGGAGGCTGAGAAAGTCAGAAAAAATCTGTAAAACAGTAAAGAAGAGGAAATAAAAGAAGAGGAGGAGAGGGATTATAGAGTCTTTTGCATTTAGGGGAGGGAGAGTCTCCAGAGAGTTTTATGAAGATAAAGAACTGCAGAAAAGACAAAGGTGTTAAGAAATATTTCTGTGAACTATTTGTTTGGAGAATCTCTCAGTCTTGAGGATTTCAAGGAAATAATTGGCGTACTTATAAATTCATTTTGGATGCCAGTCTTTGTTTTCCTACTGCAATACCATGTGAAATTGGATTACATAGGCTTATAATTATCCATCCAGATTTTTAAATCCAATATATAGGCAGATGCGTGAAGTGGTAATTAGTGGCCCAGGTCAATAATTAAGTATACACAGAAGGAACATCTATAAACAACTCAGAAAACAATGTACAAACTAGCCATTAATAGAAACGTCAAGAAGAGCTACAATCTTAGACTGTCACAGATGAAGAGATGATATAGGTTAACGTGCATTTTACCAATAAAGAAGCTCAGGCCCAAACAGGTTAATGGACTTGTCTAAGGTTATTCCCAAGTTTTGCCCCCAGTTCTATGTCACAGTCCCCTTGATCTTCAGCTTGCAATAACCTCAGATCAGTCAGCAATTCAGGACTCATGCTTGCATTTTATACAGTTTAGGCCAATGGGAGCTACAAGGAACCATGAGTGACATTTACTTCAAGAAGAAAAGAGGAAGTAAATTGCAGGGAAAACACAGGTGAATGTGGTTAATGATACCTGCCAACAGCAAAGGGAACATGCACTCATCTGCCATGACACCAGGAAATGAAACTAAAATGAAAGACAAAAGTGTTTTCCAGGTGCTATCATCCAACCTAATTCTCCAGGGTCCAGAAATACTAAGTGTGAATGCAACAGTGGTGTGGAGTGGGCCTCTGTCTCCAGCCCTTACACACTCCCACCCTTGCACCCGGTATAATCTCTAGCTGCAGTAAAATGTTGCGAGGGACTGACAAGAAAATATGACATTTGGCTGCTTATTTGGCAAACAAGAAGGAAATCCTAGCTCCTTATAATCTGGGCATAGAGCATCAAGCTCCATGTGCCTTAACCCTCAAATGAAGAGCAAGTCCAGAAGGAGAATTGAAGACACGCAAGCAGTAAAATCATATTCCTGTAATGCGGGGCAAGATGAGTAAGACAAAGCCCCCTCATTCATAATGATCATGTTATGAAACTATCAACATTAAAGAAGGGTAAGATCTCTCTAGCACTGATGACATTATGGAAGCAGATAAATACACGACTGCAAATGTCTCAACTGCAACACATGCATAAAATGCTTTTCGCGGAAGTGCTGATCAATCATCCAGGAGTAAAGGCAGAGTTGTAGACTTCTCCTAAATATGATGGTGTAACAGGGAGTAGATTGACCTTAATTTAAGCCATCAGAAAGCTAGACAAAATAGACAAGATATTGGTTTTCAGACATTGCACAGGAGGCAGCACAGGATGGTAGTCCTTGAGAGAAGGGAAGCCAATGAGAGGAGCCCAGCATCTGCCAGCTTTCTGCCTAGAGGCAGTTTCTAAACCACAGTGCAGGGAGGAAGTGGGCTCAAACAGAGCCCAGCAGTGTATCTGACTCAAAGAGTCAAGTTTGGAGAGGCCAAGGAGGGGCAGCGTGCTGGAGAAGAGAGAGCTACACGAATGGCAGTGAGCTCTGAGGATCTAGAGGGATGACCCTTTGAGTCTTTGAGTACAGATGAACACATTCACAAGAGGAAACTACCCAACTCCAGGGAAGGAACCACCAATTGTTTAGCTAAAATGACGCTCCAAGTTCTCAGCTACCAGCCAGTAGGAAAAGACTCCTTAGTACAGGAGCATTGGAAAGAATGTTCCTAAAGGAACCCACTTTACTAGTGGGATTAAATTAACCTGGAAAAAAAAGTTGCGCTTGAACAACCCTAGCAGAGCTTAAAGATACATCGAGGAATGACCCAATGTTTCCAAGCAGTATGCCAGGACACCATTACTATTTAAAGGAAGACAACAAATTCTAGCACCTGACATGTAGAATTTAAAATGAGGAATATCAACGAAAGACAACAAGGCAAGCAAAAAGCAGAATATGTGGATCAAAAGCAGGAAAAAGCAATCAATATAAAAGCATCCCAAATGGTAGCAGCAATGGAATTTTTGGACAAAACACTGAAACAGAGACTCTAAAAATACGGTCCACAAGTTCAACAATGTAGAAGATAATATGAAATTAATAAAGAAAGATACCAAAAAAAACTTGCACACAGGAAAATGGGCATTCAATTTCTTGAAAAGATAATCGATTATTTACACTGAAGCAAAATTGATAACTGTATTACAATGTATATCCAAAATTATTCTGGCAAAAATAAAGAATGCTGTGTATACAAAGTTATTCATTGCAACTGGACTGTACAGTCAGTGGATCTCTAAGAGTCAAAGGTTAAAAAAAAAAAAGAGCTTTTTTAGTTTAAGGCTCAAAATAGGAATTGACTCATTGACCTGGTCCATGTCTCCTTTTTTCATTACGTCCATCCAAGTCCTGTTCTTCTCTCTAGATTTTGCTTCTCACATGTGGTCAGTAAAATATAGGCCTTTCTGTTTCCAGAGCCATGCTTTTCTAACCACTGTGCTGTACTGCCCTTTAAGAGCAGAATGGGCCTCAGCCATTCACTGCATTCCCCTTCCCTCTTTACCCCAACTTTTACCTGGCCTTCCAGGAGTTAGGAAATATCTAAGAAGCAAGTTTGTCATATCTGGCCATAGTGTATTGTCCATAGAGAATGAAAGGAAAGAATGAACCATAAAGAGGAAGAAAATCACTCTTCCCAGATCCCTCCTTAAAAGTCAGTACTTATGATAAAACCAAGTTGTGCATCACTTAGGGTTTCATGTAGTTCTTGATATAAACTGGGAGTTGTCTTGGTGTGAAGTAAGGAGAGAGACCATGAGTTCAAACGGTGGGACTAACTTTTTTCTGTTTTTTCCATCTGTTTTATATTCTGTGGAAGCAGTCTTTGTCTTGTATTATTTTGAATCATCCATTATGTGCAATATAGAACTGGGTATATATCACAGAAAAGTCACATTAATTTTTAAAAACGTGAATACTCTTTGTAAACTATGCAGAGTATTATAAAAGTAGGGTAAAAAAAAAATCACTGATAAGAGTAGGCTTGAGGAAAATATACTGGCCCGTTGAGGTAGATTGTAATTGTGGTACTAACGACCTGCCACATTTTCCTAGCACTTTTTAGCTTATGAAATCTGTGACTTGTCTCACTCACCATTACAGTATGCTGGTGAAGTAGATATAAGATATCAATATCTCTGTTGCATAGATAAGGAAACACACAAAAAGATCAAGTGACCTGTCCAAAGTCACAACACTAGTAAAGCATTGTTGTCTGACTTGTGTTCAAATCCAGGTCTCTGACTCCACATCCAAGGGTCTCCTACAATACTGCACTGTTATGTTGATAGCTAAACTAACACTGGTTTATGAGCTTGTTTAGATTTTCTGATGGTTTGATTGTATTCACATTGGTTAGGCCTCTCACTTTCTTTTTTTTTTTTTTTTCCATTTTATTTATTTTTTTCAGCGTAACAGTATTCATTGTTTTTGCACAACACCCAGTGCTCCATGCAAAACGTGCCCTCCCTATTACCCACCACCTGTTCCCCCCAACCTCCCACCCCTGACCCTTCAAAACCCTCAGGTTGTTTTTCAGAGTCCATAGTCTCTTATGGTTCGATTCTTTTTTTTTTTTTTTTGGCCTCTCACTTTCAACCCTGTTAAATGGTTTTTCCTTTGTTGGTAGTATGTTCATTTTCATAAACTTTATGACCCTCAAAAAAATTTTAAACTGGCCTCTGCAAGCAATTTCAAAGTAACCACAATATCTTCGAGGGACAGTCATAGAAAACGAGAGAAAACTGATATATTCTAGACAGCTTTTTATGTGTTAGTGAAAGAGGTAATTAATGTGATAAGGGAAATGCGAGTTCTGAGGTGGCTGACCAATCCAGCAGGGGAATCCCAACCCGGGCCCTGGGGCCGTTCCAGGCCTTCCACTGGCCATAGCTGCAAGAGTGGCACAGATAAGGAAGTAAAAGTGTATAAACTACCCTCTTCGTTTGTGCTCTGGGCTCAGAACTTGAGAGATTATTCTCTTCTGGGCCTGCCAGTGCAAAATAAACCTCAGATCCTCCAAGGTGTCCCAGTGCCACTTGGTGTTTTTGGCCAGGATCCAGTCCGTGTTCTGTAACAAATGTATCCACCCCACCAGCCCCAGGAGATGGATGCTCTCACCCCTGCCTCACAGGTGAGATCTGGGAAACCTGGAGCCCTTCAGTAAGGGCCCGGGATAATCCCCTCTGTAACCTATGTCTGGGTTTCAACATAGTTTCCTGACTCCTAAACCCATGTTCTTTTCACTCTACTACTAGAGGGGTTAGGATTTAATTTCTGCTTGACAGATTTGATATTTTGTGGCTATGATGTTCATTTTTTTTAAGATAAATATTGTACAGGGGCGCCTGGCTGGCTCCGTCAGTGAAGCATGCAACTCTTGCTCTCGGGGTCTAAGTTTGAGACCCAGTTGGGTGTAGAGATTACTTAACAATAAATCTTAAAAAAAAAAAGAAAGAAATATTTTACATAGTCTTTGAATCTTTTAATGTTTTGGACTTTAGTTCCATTTAAAATGAAACTAGTCAGGTAGAATTAGTCTGCTGATGTGCTGGAGCATTGCAAATTTTTCTTTTATGTTTTATTTTTAATTTATTTATTTGACAGACAGAGATCACAAGTAGACAGAGAAGAAGGCGGGGGAGGGAGGGGGGTTGAGGGGGAAGCAGGCTCCCCACTGAGCAGAAAGCCCGATGTGGGGCTCGACCCCAGGACACCAGGATCATGACCTGAGCCAAAGACAGAGGCCCCAACTCACTGAACCATGCAGGCGCCCCTGCAATATGTTAATATGACCACAGTATACTTATTTGGCAACTTTGCTTATCTGAGATGTTTTTGAAAACAAATAAATCAGCAAAAGTGGTACCAAATGTATGAAAGTACATTATTCATAAGACAGTAAGTTAGTTTGCTATCCAGAACTGAGTGACACTTACTTTATGCATACTTTTAACAAATACAGTGAGTTTTGACTTCCCAATTTGTGGCAGATTAAAAACCTCATATTAGACAATAGAAACAAGAGCTGTTAGAGATGAATTGAGAGTCATATAAGGATATGAACGATTTCTCCATGAGAAGGTAAAAAAAAAATACCAAGATAGAAGTATTTCACAAAGGCTACTATGTGGGTTGCATATTATGGAGGAATGTGTATTCATTTTTCCCTTCTTGGAAAGTTTCATTTACTCCACAAACTCCATACCTAAATGTATCGTTGTAACAGTAACTGAAATAACAATAGATGTGGTGGCCTGCAGGACCATAGGGCTAGAGAGGCATGTGATCCAGAGCGGCCAACCGGGAACGACCCAGCAGGGCGTTGTCGGCCATCTGGTTCTGATCTCAGATATCCTCAAGATGATTTCCCTGTTCCATTCCTGACACGGTGAACACTGACAGGGGGAGAAAGAAAACTATTACTAATAGTAACTGAGGTTCATAATAACAAAAAGATCAAAATTAAATCACCTAAAGAGCTGGTGGAAATGCATCAAGTTAAAGCTCTTCAATTTTTAGACGAAACCAACTATTCTCAGAGAACTTAAGTAACTGCTCCAAGCCGCACAGCTTCGCCTAACCAGGCTGTCAGAGCTAAGAAAATAACTCAGGTAGGCAGAGGGGTCATCACCACTGCCTTCCTTTTCCAGGTACCTTTTGCATCAAGGCTGTTATTTACTAATATTACACAATATTACTGATTACACAATAATCAGTCTCTTAAAGATTGCATTTGAAAAGAAAACGTGATTTCTTTTAAATCTTGGAGCTTGAGAAGTAGTAACTTCCTGTTATCTTTAAAGATCACTTATGGGAAATACCTCTTACCGTTAGGAAATGAGGTAAACGTGCTGTTGCCATTTGCTAAATTTTTAACCACCAAGGACAAACAGGTCACCCCATTCCTTGCTCCCTTGGATTAATCTCAAAGGGTCTCTGTTATGGAAGAAGATGAAATAGAGAAATCTGTGAGCAGTACACACTTTGACCCCCTGAATTGGATGGAGGTGACTCAATATTCTCATAGCAGTCTGGGGGTGTCAATTAGAAATGAAGGAAAGGTCAAAATGAGAAAGCAGAGATGATTGAAATATAGGGGAAATTAACCTGAGTGCCAGAGACTCATCACTGAAGCTGAAAAGAAAAGTAGGCAGAGTGGGGGAGAGGCAGAATGGGAATCACATTAGTATTAAACAGGAAGAAACTACAGGAGGGGAAGAAACACATCCGTGTGCTGACTCCTCTCTCACTTCTCAAGCCTTCACAGTTGGGTTTCAGCACTGTCACTCAACTGCTACAGACCCCCTTTGCTTCAGGTCAGAGTCTCTTTTCAGACCCTCCCCCACCAGCCCTTTCAACAGTGTAATGTGGGAGCGGAAACAAATCCCAAGAAGTGCAAAAATTTAGGAAAGCATAGATTCTTTTCTAAACATCTGTAAGCAGTATAGAGGCATTCGTAATTTGAAAAGATTAATTTTTAAAAGGAAGGGAGGGAAGGAAAAGTACATACTGTTTTCAATTTTGATGGTGCATTTTCTAGACTTTCCTCTGAGCATCCTCCCAAAGGAATTCCGTTCCCTTATCTGCTTCTTTCCAAGCCCCAGACAACTTGGCCTGCTTCAGCACCTAGATTTCAGGTGTGAGTGAATGGAACGGTAGCCAGAGATGTCATTAGAAGTGGGCGTACCCAATTCTCTTACACCATACACAAAGATAAACTCAAAATGGATAAAAGACCTCAACGTGAGACAGGAATCCTTCAGAATCCTAGAGGAGAACATAGGCAGTAACCTATTCGATATCAGCCACAGCAACTTCTTTCAAGATATGTCTCCAAAGGCAAAGGAAACAAAAGCGAAAATGAACTTTTGGGACTTCATCAAGATCAAAAGCTTCTGCACAGCAAAGGAAACAGTCAACAAAACAAAGAGGCAACCAACGGAATGGGAGAAGATATTTGCAAATGACAGTACAGACAAAAGGTTGATATCCAGGATCTATAAAGAACTCCTCAAACTCAACACACACAAAACAGATAATCATATCAAAAAAATGGGCAGAAGATATGAACAGACACTTCTCCAATGAAGACATACAAATGGCTATCAGACACATGAAAAAAATGTTCATCATCACTAGCCATCAGGGAGATTCAAATTAAAACCATATTGAGATACCACCTTACACCAGTTAGAATGGCCAAAATTAGCAAGACAGGAAACAACATGTGTTGGAGAGGATGTAGAGAAAGGGGAACCCTCTCACACTGTTGGTGGGAATGCAAGTTGGTGCAGCCACTCTGGAGAACAGTGTGGAGATTCCTCAAGAAATTAAAAATAGAGCTTCCCTATGACCCTGCAATTGCACTGCTGGGTATTTACCCCAAAGATGCAGATGTAGTGAAAAGAAGAGCCATCTGTACCCCAATGTTTATAGCAGCAATGGCCACAGTCGCCAAACTGTGGAAAGAACCAAGATGCCCTTCAACGGACGAATGGATAAGGAAGATGTGGTCCATATACACTGTGGAGTATTATGCCTCCATTAGAAACGATGAATACCCAACTTTTGTAGCAACATGGACGGGACTGGAAGAGATTATGCTGAGCAAAATAAGTCAAGCAGAGAGAGTCAATTATCATATGGTTTTACTTATTTGTGGAGCATAACAAATAACGCAGAGGACATGGGGAGATGGAGAGGAGAAGGGAGTTGAGGGAAACTGGAAGGGGAGATGAACCATGAGAGACTATGGACTCTGAAAAACAACCCGAGGGTTTTGAAGGGGCGGGGGGTGGGAGGTTGGGGGAACCAGGTGGTGGGTAATAGGGAGGGCACGTATTGCATGGAGCACTGGGTGTGGTGCAAAAACAATGAATACTGTTACGCTGAAAAGAAATTAAAAAAAAAAAAGAAGAAGAAGTGGGGGTACCCAGATGCTCTGACTCTTAACAGGGTTCCTGCTTTTTGCCAGAAAGCTTACTTTACTAGAGTCACTTAACCTATAACTCAAACAGGAGCCAGAGCCACAAACAGCCTTGACAGTGATGAAGCTGAGTTTTAGTGTAAAAGCCCTAAAGGAAAGGGACACTGTACTAGTAATGGGGAGTTTAGGAGACAGAGATCAAGAGAGAGAATATATTCGGGAGTAGAAACCCAAATCCTATACCACTTTTGGCCACAGGTAGGATGTTCAAATACAGGAGGCAGATTTGATGAAAATCCATCAGGTGTTTAAAAATAGCCTAATAGGGGCACCTGGGTGGCTCAGTGGGTTAAAGGCTTTACCTTCTGCTCAGGTCATGATCCTAGGGTCCTGGGATAGACCCACATTGGGCTCTCTGCTCAGCAGGGAGCCTGCTTCTGCCCCCCCCCCCTCTTCTCTCTGCCTGCCTCTCTGCCTACTTGTGATCTCTGTCTGTCAAATAAATAAGTAAAATCTTTAAAAAAATAAGAATAAAAATAAAAATAGCCTAATTGTTCAAACTGATGGAAGTTCTATGATACCAATCATATACTCTTTTGTTTTATAGTCTCTTCTCAGACCTTACTGGACTGGCCCCTTCAACAGTGTAATACTGACCACACCCTTTTTCTTCAAGCTTTCTCTTTCCAAATTTCTATAATTGTTCTTTTTTCTGGTCATCTCCTGTGTCTTTGTTTGATATTTCTTTATCACCAGATAGAGAGAGTTTGGTCCTTTGCCTCCTTTTTCTCTCATTTCATTCTCCAAATGCTGAACAAATTCTTTGGGATAACTTTATCCATATGCTGATAATAATATATGATTCAGAAATTTCAAGATCCACAATCAGTTAAGAAAGCATTGAAAGGAAAAAGTGAACCATCTTTTCCTATGGTTCTTTTTAGTGAGTGGATAAACTTTTCCCCAGAAGCTAATAAGTAGATTCTCTGTTCTGTTTAATTGGTCAAAATTGGGTTACGTGTCAACAAATATTTGTTGGACCAATGACAGACAAGAAGGGTGGAATTCCTGTGGTGGCTGAAACGAATCATCTGAGAAGGAATGATATTTGTCAAGGTCCTAGCAGGAGAGTTTTATAAAGGACATTTGCTTAAGTGTGGCTAAAATATAGAGAAACCACAAGGGATACTATAGTTCCCTGCAACTAGTTATAGGGTGCCCACGAAGAAGGCAGGGAGGTGTGCCACTCTTAGATGTGAAGGGGAAAAGAGGAGAGAGCTCTGTGGGGAGAATCTCTTGAGTACCTATGTGGCCTTTAGCAGAATTATTTTTGATACAATTTGATCTTTTCTGTGTTGATGTTTAATGTGATCTTGTATCCAGCATATAAATAGACTCTATTTTTAGTTTTAATAGTTTGTGGATTTTCCTGTGTGTGTGTGTTTATGTATCTCATTATATCATCTGTAATCACACACTGTCTCATCCCTTCCAATCTATATACATTTTATCTCTTTTTCGAAAATTACTGAATTCATCAGAATCTCTGTTCTATATTGAAAAGTTGTGGTGATATCAGGTACACATGGCTTATTCCAACTTTAAACAGAATGCATCTAAATTTTCTCCATTATGTTTGCTATTTTCTGAAGGCTTTTATTATATAACCTCATCATCTCCTTTCTATTCCCAGTGGCTCCTCTTCGTTTAATCTCTCATTATCTCTCCCCAGGAATATTGCAATAGCCTCATAACTAATTGATCTGCCTCCAGCCTCATCCCCCACAAATTCATCTTCTGCATTGTGATCAAAGTAATATTTATGAAATGCAAATCTGATCATAACTCTACATGCTTACAATTCTTCATTAGCTCTGCAAAATGAATAAACACACATGTCCAGGTTCCTAATGGAAAAAAAAAAGTCAACTCTGTTATATGAAACAGAACTTCAACTTATATAAGTTTCCTATTTGTTAGAAGAATATATGATTTAGGCAAAATGAGAATGCCTTAATGTTTACCATTCAAGCCCTGCCCTTTTAAGTCTAATTTGTCACTACCCTTCATGAATAAACTGCTGAGGAGGGCTTTTCGTAGGATTTCTCTCCTGTGTCTATCCCAAGAATCCTCCTGCCCCCACATTACAAGTAATACCCCCATCACCTGCGTATCACAAAATCTCCATTCCATTGTTGACAAAATCCAAGTCTCAAATGAATCTTAGGCTGTACTCTTATATAAAGAAAGTCTGGTATGTGAGGGCAATCTGGCTGGGTCGTCTGTCACCTCATTGATCGCCAGGGTTGACTCTGCTGATCTGGCTGGCTAGGCGGGTATCTCCATCCTCCCTCACCATGCCATTTGTGTCCCTCCCGAAGCTGCAAATTATACAGAGAGATTCCTTTCTCTGTATAATTTCCTCTATATTTTATACATTTTATTGTGCTCCATGAGTGGAAGAGGAGGACCTTCCCTGATAAAGGAGGACCGTTCTTCCCTCAGGAGTAGCCACACTCCCCTACTAGAACCTCCAAACAAGCATTCAAGGTCCATTTGCAGGAGAATGTAGGACAGTCAGGCTTCCAAGACTCCAGACACATCCCAATGAGGTGCTGCATGTGGCAGTCTGCCTTTCTCTAAGAAAGAAAAAATGAAAGTCTATGATTTTTTTTCCAGTTTTAATGAGATATAATTGACATACATCACTGTATACATTTAAGGAGTGGTTTGCACAATGGGTTGACTCACGTATATTGTGAAGTGATTATCACAATAAGTTTTCCTTTTTTTTCAAAATAGTACAAATTTATTATCTCACAGTTTCCATGGGTCAGGAGTCTGGTATGTCATGACTGGGTTCTATGCTTTGGGGGTCATGTGGTTGAAACAGATGTCATCTGAGCTTATGTTTCACCTGAAGCTCAAGATCCTCTTCCAAGCTCTTTCACGGGTTTGGTGTAATTCAGTTCCTTACAGCTGTAGAATTGAGGTCCATATTTTCTTTGCTTTTTTAAAATTTTTATTTATCTTTTTTTATTATTTATTTTTTAGTTTCATGTTGTTATTTAAATTCCAGTTAGAATGTACTATACCTTGGCTAATTGAATTTAAATTATAAATAAATAAATGAATAAATAAGTAAATTCCAGTTAATTAACATACAGTGTAATATTAGTTTCAGGTGTAGAATTTATAAACATCCATCATCTTATTTAGATACAATAAAAAGAAAAAAGCAGAAAAAAGAACAAAGTTTTTTCTCCTTGTGGTGAGAATTCTAAGGATTTACATTTCTTCCCCTCTCTCATGGATCCATTGAGCAGTGTTAACTATAGCCATCATGTTGTACATTACTTATTTATTTTATAACTTTCTTTCACCAGAAAGTCTGTGATTTCAATGTGCAAAGGCACTGAAATGTGATGAGGAGCCAGCTACCAGCTGATGAGATTTCCCTCCTTCCTTCCCTGGTAATCACAATAATTTTAGATTAAATTCTGTGTCTTTAGTCTTACTTTACACAACACCCTCTTCCTAGCTTAAGCTATTTTCACAATCCCTTTCTACATGTCAAGCTTTTGTAACATCAACATATGGACATTTCTATAACAAGCTATGCCAGACGAGGCCTCCTGTATTTTCATATGTATGTTTCCCATGCCTGAAGTACTCTTCCCTCAGAAAGCCTTTTCCTTTTCAAACCTCAGTTCTTGTGTCATTTCTTCCAGGATCTTCCAACCCTAGAGAGTAGAGACTCCTTTCTCTGTGTAATTTCCTCTATATTTTATACGTTTTATTGTGCTTTTTACTACATTGTAAATTCATCTCTGAAACTGTCACACGCAACTTGGCCCCAAGGTGGCTTGCCATGGTTTTTGATGAATAAATGAATGCGTATGTGAGTGAATGCATCAGTATGTCAGTGAGTGTTTTTGAGGCCCAGGCTGGCACAGTTCTTGGCACACAATCAATATTCTGTACATGATTCTTTCCTCTTGATTCACTGGGCAGTTGCATTAGGCCTCTGTCACCCAAAGCCATCCCAAGAAGGCCACCAAGAGAACTGTTAGAGGCAAAGCAGCTTCAATTACTCAGGAACATACCAAACTGGGTCATGGAAGCATCTGATTCCTCATTAACCTGTGAATTACTGGCACCTTTATCATTCTGAGGGATGATAATAAGGCAGCTCAGTCCATGTCTGATGTTTCACCAATGCTGAAACACTCTCATTTCAGAATCATCCAGTTGGAGAAGGTAAGAGCTCATAGGAAACATTGTTCCCTGTCCTGAATGCCTCCGTGTGGGGCTGGAGAGTATCCTAGGCAGCAGTACTGTTTGGGAGGGTGCAGGGGCCCAGGAAAGCTAGGAAGAGCTAGGAGATAAAGTTTCTAACTCTGAACTGGCTTTGAGACAAGAGAAGCTATAGCTAGGCATTTTACTAGATGAAGTGTGCCAATGGGCCTCGTTTTAATTATCACAACAGGCCTGCAAAGTCAATATTATTCCCATTTTATAGATGAAGACCCTAGGGCTGAGTGAAATTAACTCATTTAATGAAGGTTCCAAAGATAGTAACTTTCTAGGCCACTGTTACAAAATTAGGTCTGGTCTTCCTCCAAAGAATTCACTGTCTTAATAGTCGTTATTTTCTTAACCCTGTATTACAACACACTTTCAAAAGCAAAAGTAGCTTCAGCTCACACCATTCTCGAAGCAAGTCTGCTTGCCAGTATCCCTTAACTAGGAGCAGATTACAGTGCAATATATCAAGCTATTTCTGTAAAAGACGGAACTCAGCAAGCATTTAATGCCAGATGTCATACAAACTGACCACCCACCTTTCATACACAAAGACGCAAAGAAGGAGAGCAATTAGACCGGTGACTGATGTCAGGCTAAAGAAAAGAGGCGAAAAGGTAGCACAATACTCTTAAAAGAGGGTAGCATTAGTTTAAAAACAACATGAATCAGAATTTAAGCTAAACTATAATTTCTGTAATTCAGTGAATAAAGAAGAAATTAAATTTCTATTCACATCTAGTTCAAAAAGTTTTTGATTGTCATATTACATTTTTCTGTTGTGTAGAAATACAAAATTGGGAATTCATTCCAATTTGCAACAGTAATTCAAGACTGTCATGTGAAAGAGATACTTAATGTGTTCTGCTTGACCCCAGTGGCAGAACTAAGACCAATGACTGGAAGCTTCAGGAAAGATAATGAAAGAAAACATTCTGCAATAGATAGCATTGTCCAAAGATGGAATTAGTTGCTTCCAGCCTCCTCAGAGATATTCAGGAGTAAATGGTACCAGCTAGGGTGTTTCAAGAAGATCAGAATTCCAGTGAGATTAAATCCAATGATATCTGCAGGTCTTTCTTAACCTGTACTGCTTTGGTTCCCGATCAGTTGAAAGGATTTCTACTTCCTTTGGTATTGGCAAAACAGCTTACATTTATTTGGAACTGCAGTACTATTATATTAGTAATTTATCATTGAATATATCCAAGTATTTTGTTTGTATCTACAGTTTCCATTTTGCCCTACATTAATATGAAATGTACCAACTAGCTGCAGTTGATTTATTCTGTACTATGGTGAGCTTTAATCATCTTGATGAACAGGTCTACTGCTAGGCTTAACTAAATATTTATAAAATACAAAGGCAGACTTGAAGAACACAGTCATTAATTTTTTTTTAAAAAGTCACAGTATGGGGCGCCTGGGTGGCTCAGTGGGTTAAAGCCTCTGCCTTCGGCTCAGGTCATGATCCCAGCATCCTGGGATCGAGCCCCGCATCGGGCTCTCTACTCCGCAGGGAGCCTGCTTCCTCCTCTCTCTGCCTGCCTCTCTGCCTAGTTGTGATCTCTCTCTCTGTCAAATTAATAAAATATTAAAAAAAAAGTCACAGTATTTCTAATAATGGTTTTTGACAGAAATTTGAAGTCCACTTGTACTCCCCTGTTATTGGACATCATCCCAAACCTTACCTTAATTTTGAAAATCTTTGTTTGCAACATTTGGCAGTTGATAAGCCTTAGATTTATTGCCATTGTTTATTTGTATAGATCGACATAATCTTAACTATGAAGAAACATAAAATTTTTCCTCATCCTCTTATTTGTACAGGTGATAAAACTGAAGCTCAGAGTATCTGGATATTATGCATAAGGCCACACTCCACTTTTCAAGGACAAAATTTTCATGTAGAACTATTTCCTCATTCTTAGTCTGTTGCATGTGTGAGAGTGTGTGAGTGTGTGTGTGTGTGTGTGTGTGTGTGTGTGTGTGTGCGCGCGCGCGCATGCGCACGGTAGTCCTTCCTTATGCACGATTTCACTTTCTGTGGTTTCAGTTACCTGCAGTCAGCCACAGTCTGGAAGCAGGTGATCCTCTTTCTGAGGAATCATCTGAAGGCCGATAGTAGCCTAATGCTCCCTCATAGTGTCTGCATCATTCACCTCACTTCCTCTCACCATGTGGGCATTTTATCATCTCACAGCATCACAGAAAGAAGGGTGAGCACAGTACAATAAGATAATTTGAAAGAGGCAGAGAGAGACCACATTCATATAACTTTTATTTCAGTATCTTGTTATAATTTTTCTATTTTATTATTAGTTATTGTTAATCTCTTACTATGCCTACTTTGTAAATTAAACTTTATTATAGGTATGTATGTATAGGAAAAAACATACTATATGTAGTATAAGTGTGTGTGTATATGAAAAAACAATATATGTAGGTTCCAGTCTATGTAGGTATTCACAGTGTATAAAACCCATGGTTTCAGGCATCCACTGGGAGGGAGTCTTAGAACATATCTCCTGTGGATAAGGGGAGACAACTGAAAAGAACATGAGTGTAAATGTAATATAGTATATAATATAATTATACTTTACACTTATTATATAATATATATTTTTTATAATCATTTATATCGATTTATATAATAACCGATATCTAAATTGACAAAAATGAAGTTATGTAATAATGAATATGAAGATTGAGAATTTGGGCTTCTGTATGTTTTTTGGTTATATTTGCTAGATAATTTTTAAAATATTCAATTCTAATATGTATTTAACTTTTATTGTGATTCTTTAGGCTCAGTTACTGGCAAGGCAAACATTCCTTCTGTCCACTGAAACTTACAATATAGAAGTGGAAGCCGATGGTTAAGGGTCCAATTGTAATACCTTATCAGTGCTGTGATGGAGGAAGTAAAAGCACATGAAAGCATTACCTCATGTGGGCTTGGAGAGGTTGGGAATGGCACAGACAGCTTCCAGGGGGTTTAATGGCTAGTGGGAAACTGAAAAGTGAGCCAAGGCAAGAAGACTAGAAGGAGGGAGAAGAGCACTGAAGTAAGAAAGACATCTGCAAAGTCACAGAGGTGAGATAGGGCAAGAAACATTCAAGAAGCTAAAAGAAGCTAAATGTAAGTGTGTAAAGGGGTGAGAAAGTGAAGCAAGTGGCAAGAAAGTGTACAGAAAGAGGGCTGGGAAGAGTCATGTAGAATATTAAACAAAAAACATGGGGTCACAAGATATGCATTACAGTTTAAGATTTCTGTTGAGTTTCACATGTATCCCTTAACTGGCTCTACTTTTTTACTCCCAATTACTCCCAACCCAGTTAGCAACTTTTTCTGTCTTTCTAGCTCCATGAGCAACGCTCCTTTCTGCCCAGTTGCTCAGGCAAGAATTCTGTTTAATTCTCACACCCAATTAGGTCACCAAGACTTTTCAATTCTGCCTCCTGAATTGTTCTTGTATCTTCAACTTTTTCACATCTCCATAATCACTACTTGCTTGGTTTGTCCTGGTTTATTGCAATGACCAGGAGGTCTTCTTGCCTTTGATATATCCTTTCGCTTGCCAATCCATTTTCCACATGGCACTTGCTTGAGCTGGAGGCAGAATGGCACAGTGGGGGGAACACTGGGATGCAAGACGGGAAAGTGAGAGAGATTCCCCATCAAATTCTGACGTATGGTTGCCAGAATAAATATGGTGAGTGTACCCAGCTGAGTACTATAGAGAAAACATGAAGATCCTGTCTTCTTCTCAGTGTCCCTTTTCTCCCTTCAGCACCTCCCCCAAAGACACACGCACACACACACACACACATTCTTGTTTCTTATCAGAGCTAGGACACAGCTCTTTGGGCACTGAGTTTAGCAGCAGGCACAATCTAGATCCTCTCTGTCAGATCTTTCCTGTGCTGCTGCCAAACTATCCTAATTGGCTGTGAACACTGTTAGGAAACTGTCAGCAGCTTGGAATTGCCAGCTTCCTGTAAGTGAGGATATACTGAAATCCCATTTTCCCTGTTGCCTTCTACAACTCTGTTACAAAAAATGGTAACTCAGAGCTTAAAAAATATGAGAGATTACTGACCTCCTGAATTCTCAGGTATACTGCTAAGATACCTTTTGAATTTTTCATCCTTAAAACAATTTAAAAAAATAAAGGATTGTGGGTAGGTTGATCCCACCATTTGTCAAATGATGGCCTTTTTTAGCTTCGTTTGTCTCTCAATATAGACAAGTTATTTCTGTGCCTCATTTTCACCCATTCAGATATCAACAACTGAGCTATTTCTCCTTCTCTGACTCAGAAGGAAGACAGAAAACTGTGAAATAGCACTATGAAACAACTTCTTGCAGAAGTACTTTGATACCATAAGGTACCGTCAGCAAGTGGGAAGTTGGTCTTTACTTAGAATTGATTTGGGAACTGTGTATTTAAAGCCACACAGTCCATTAGCAATTTCAGTGCCGGAAGGTTTTACTATTACTGAGTCATAAGATTAAGTTTAAGCAGATGTGTTTCCTGAGACTTTGAGTGCTTGTGCCAAACTCAAACCCGTTTCCATTCTTCGTCTTCATGTTTTGTGGGTTTTATACTGCTATAGTTTCTATAGTCACACTTGGCGTTTTGTCAGAATCAGTACTAGGGAGAAAAACTTCCCACGGAAGATAGATTCTGAGTAAGTTAAAATACAGTCTCAATACTTTTATAAATACGCAAAATCTGCCCTTTTTGACAAAGTATTTTTTTAAAGATTTTATTTATTTATTTGACAGAGAGAGAGAGAGAGATCACAAGTAGGTAGAGAGGCAGGTAGAGAGAGAGGGGGAAGCAGGCTCCCTGCTGAGTAGAGAGCCCAATGCAGGGCTTGATCCCAGCACCCTGAGATCATGACCTGAGCTCCCCAGGTGCCCTGTAAAATCTACCCTTTTAAAAGTATCTGATTTTATGCATTTTTTTCACATGTATAGGTCCAGTATGGCTTCTGCAATCATGATACGAAGTATCTCCTTTATCCCAACAAGTTCTCACTACTCCTTTGCAGCCAATTTCCTCCTCCCACCTACTGAACCCTGGTAACCACTGATCCTCTTTCCATCACTAGATTATTTTTCCTTTCATAGAATTTCATATGAATGGAATTACTGAATGTGTAGTATTTTGTTTCTGGCTTCCTTTACTTAATACAGTGCTACTGAGATGCAGCCATGATGTGAATATCATTAGTTTCTTCCTTCTTATTGCTGAATTGCCTTCCATTGTATGAGTATTCCAAACTTTGTTTACCTATTCTCCAGTTGATAAATATTTGAGTCATTACCAATTTTTTTATTGTGATGAATAAAACTGCTATGAACATCATTTTACAGGTCTTTGTGTGGATATATGTTCCTGTTTTCCTTGTGTCAATATCTAGGAGTGAAATTTCCAGGCAATTTTAAAAGTAAATGTTTAAGTTTGCATTCCCACCAATTTTTCCATACCTTTGTCAGTACTTGGTATTGTGAGTATTTTTCATTTTACCTATTTTGATCAGTGTATAGTGACATTTCATTGTGCTTTTAATTTGCATTTCCCAAATAACTAATAATGTTGAGCATATTTTCACATGCTTACTGGCCATTTTCAAATTTTTGCCTCTGTTTATTGGGTTGTTTGTCTTCTTCTTATTTATTTGTTCCAGTTGTTTTTTTAAGTTTAAAAAATCGTTTATTTTTGTACATAATACATAAGCAATAAGATTTTAAAAATTTTTTTAAATTTTCTTTTTAAGATTTTATTTATTTATTTGACAGACAGAGATCACAAGTAGGCAGAGAGGCAGGCAGAGAGAGAGGGAGAAGCAGGCTCTCTGCTGAGCAGAGAGCCCGATGCAGGGCTTGATCCCAGGACTCTGGGATCACAACCTGAGCCAAAGGCCAAGGCTTCAACTCAGTGAGCCACCCAGGCGCCCCCATAAGCAATAAGATTTATTTTTTATTAACTTATAATGTATTATTTGTTTCAGGGGTACAAGTCTGTGAATCATCAGTCTCACACAATTCATAGCACTCACCATAGCACATACCCCAGATTAATTTTTTTAAATAAAGTATAGTAAGAATTTACATTTTAAATTATTACTGGATAACCCCTTTTCCAATCAGTGTTGTGTTTCATCTTACTGTTTGTATTTCATATCAAATTATTTTAACTATTTAGGAAATTTAGAACTTATTAAAAAGTAGATAAAATAGTATACTGAAACCCCATGGACCTATTATCTAACTTCTACAGTCATCAATATTACCCCATTCTTATTTTCACTATACTTTCATTCATTTTCTATCTACCAATTGATTATTATTATTACTATTAGTAGTATGTTAATTTCTTTTTTTTTTTTTTAGGTAAAGTTCATTTACCAAAATACAGTATCCCCCTTCTTATCCATGGGGAATACTTTCCAAGACCTGTAGTGGATGGCTGAAACCATAGATAGTACTGAACACTATGCTTTGTGTCTTTTTCCTATGCATACATACCTATGATTAAGTTTAATTTATAAACTAGTCATAGTAACAGATTCATAATAACTAATAATAAAATAGAACAACTACAACAAAATGCTGTAATAAAAGTTAGGTAAATGTGGTCTCTCTCTGCTTCTGTCAAAATACCTTAATGTACTGTATTCACCCTTCTTGTAATGATGTGAGATGATAAAATGCCTATGTGATGAGAGGAAGTGAAGTGACTGGTAGGCATTGTGATGTAGCAACAGGCTACTATTGATCTTCTGATGATATGTCAGAAGGAGGACATCTGCTCCTCACTACTGTTGACTTCGGGTAACTAAAACCAAAAAGGGTGAAACTGCAGATAACTTTACACAAACAATGATGTACAATTCTAAAAAATGGATACAAATGAATAACCCACAATCCACACCTCTATCATAATATGGGGCATTCTTGTCTCCCCAGAAAGTTTTATTGTGTCCTTTTCCACTCATAACACTCTTCACCCCAACCAAAGCAAACAGTATCCTGATTTTCTTTTCTCCTTAGATAATTTGTGCCTGTTCTAAATGTTAACATAAATGGAATCATTCCATATGTAATTTTTGTGTCTGGCTTCTTTCACTCTGCACATTATTTGGGAAAGTCATCTGTGTTATTGAGTGAATCAATAAGTCATTATTATTATTGAGTAGTATTCTGGTTTATGGCTGTACAGTAGCATGCTAACCATTTTTCGGCAGATGTACTTTGGGAATATTTCCAGTCTTTAGCTATTGTGATTAAAGCTACTATGAACATTTTGGTTCTTACAGTATCAATATTGTTAGTCTTTTACTTTTTAGCCATCTTACTGGGCATTTAGTAATATATCATTTTTATTTGCATTTTCCTGCTGTCAGTCATGCTGAGTACCTTTTTCTATATATTTTTTTACCATTTGTGTTACTAATCAAATAATCAATGTGTGATGTGTCTGCTCACATCTTTTGCTCATATTTTGGGAGGTTAACTTTTATTTTATTGTTGAGTCATGAGAATTCTTAATATATTCTGGATACAAGTCCTTTGTCAAATATGTCTTATGGGGCACCTGGGTGGCTCAGTGGGTTAAAGCCTCTGCCTTTGGCTCAGGTCATGATCCCAGGGTCCTGGGATTGAGCCCCACATCAGGCTTTCTGCTCAGCAGGGACCCTGCTTCCCTCTCTCTCTCTGCCTGCCTCTCTGTGTACTCGTGATTTCTGTCAAATAAATAAATAAAATCTTTCAAAAAAAAAAGTATTATAAATAGATATTTTTGAAAATTTTTCTCTGGTATTAAAGCTTGCCTATTCATGTTAATGTTTTTAATAATGATAAAAATATTATATATCATCTTCTTGTATATTGTCTTCTACAATATCCTTGTATATTGTCTTTGTATACTGTCTTCTTGTATATTGTCTTTTATATTGTCTTTATAGATTTAATTTTATGTTTAGGTCTATCATCCAGCACAAATTAATTTTTGTGTATGGTGTGACTTGTTTTTTGTTTCCATATGAATATTCACTTGTCCTGGGACCATTTTTTGAGAAAACTGTCCTTTCTTCATTGAAGGGATGTGGCACCTTCCTTGCAAGTCAGTTTTCTACATTAATATGGGCTCATTTGGATCCTCTATTCCACTCTATTGATCTGTTTGTCTATCTTTAATGACAATGACATGCTTTCTCATAGTAAGACTTATAGTAAGTCTTGAAGTCCGGTAGTGCAAACCTTCCAACTTTTTTTCCTTCTTATTTTTCAAGATTGTTTTGAAAATTCTAGACCCTTTGCATATTCATATAAATTTTAGTACAGGCTTATCAGTTTCTACAAAAATATCTATTGCAGTTCTTGTTAAGATTATATGCAGTCTATAGATTAATTTTGGGGAAATGGACTCTTTATAAATATTGAGTCTTGGGGCACCAGCATGGCTCAGTCAGTTAACCATCTACCTTCGGCTCAGGTGATTTTCTCAGGGTCCTGAAATTGAGCCCTATATCAAGTACCCTGCTCAGCAGGGAGTCCATTTCTCCCTCTCTCTCTGCCCCTCCACCCTGGTCATGCTCTCTCTTTCTCTCAAATAAATAAATAAAATCTTTAAAAACATATCAGGTCTTTCAACCTATGGGTATGTCTCTCCATTTCTCCCACTAATGTTCTGTGGTTTTAAAAATGGAAGTTTTGCATGACTTTAAAAATTTATTCCTATGTATTTTATAAGTATTTTTATACAGTTGTAAAATGAATTTTGAAAATTTTCTTTTCCAATTGTTGACTCCTAGTATATAGAAATATAATTGGTTTTTGTATATTGATCTTTTATCCTCGGGCTTTATGAACCTCACTTATTGGTTCGAGAAATTTTTTATTGTTGTTAATTACTTAGTTTTTTTGTATGGTTTTTTGTTTGTTTGTTTGTTTCCTACCAAAAGCAATCATATTGTCTCTGAATAGGGATTGTTTAACTAATTCCATTCAAATCTATATGAATTTTATTTATTTATTCTTCACTCATTGCAATGGCCAGATCCTGCAGTAAAATGTTGACTAGAAATTATAAGAGAAGACCATACGTAAATTCCAATCTTAGGGAGAATATTAGATATGATGTAAGTTGTAAATTTTTTCAAAGATGCCATTTATCAGGATGAGGAAGTTCTCCCATTCTAAGATTCCTAAGAGATTTTCTTTTCCTGTATCATGAATTGGTTTTATAATTAGTCATATGCTTTGACTTTTTATATTAAAATAATGATATTCAACACATTGCAGTGGTTTTCCTCCTTCATTTGGCACTGTAGTAGATTTTACTGACTGAATTTTAAATGTTAAAACAATCTTGAATCACTTGGATAAATACCACTTGGCCATGGTGCATTAACATTTGCTGCATTTGCTTTGCTAGTGTTTTGTTAAGGATTTTTGTACTATGTTTGTGAGGGTTACCACCCCATAATTATTCTTTGTCAGGTTTTCTTATCAGGGTTGTAATCTCATCAGATTAGTTTGGAAATATTTTTTCTTCTTTATTAACTAAAATAATTTAAAATTGTTTCTTGTTTTGGGGGGTTTTTTACTAAGTGCCTCATAAGATTCGTTAGTGATTTCTTGGTACAGAGAGAGTGGTTGTAGAGAAACAGACTTTTAAGGAGGAGTTTTCGAAATTGGTTCTGTACTTTCCGGAATTGGCTCTGTAGTCTGATTAAATTTAAGGATGTATGACTATTCCCAGTAGTGAGAAGAACACCAATAGTTCATGGTGTGATCTGGCAGTAGAGATACACAAATACCACCATTGGGTTTTCCTATTCATCCACCTGTAAGAAGCAAGGATCTGTATAGCTGTACATATGATACTTTTAAACATTTTGGTCAAACTAACAAATATAATGAGATTGTCTTATTGCTCCTAACATTGTTAGACAAAGTGGAGAAAGAAAATGATGAGATCAAGGACTCAGATTCCCAACTCAAATGCTGCATAAATGACCTAAAATTTCTGTGTTTCCTGAAGGAGACCCTATCTCTTGAAGTTGAGTGCTGAGATTGATGAAATTCAAACCCAGAATCACATCCTGCTCCTGGCTGGATGATAATACAAGTGTCTACTATTAAAGTGAGGACATTGGGAAGGAATTGGATCCAAAGTGTTGTAATGGGGATATGTAAGAAGACTGATAAACCTGGAGACATTGAGCCCTACATTCTGATGAGTTTTCTTTGCCAGTGGAAGTAGCTTTTCCACCCAATCTGAGTAAAGTAACTCTGCATTGACAGGGGAAACAGTAATGGCCTCCCTGATGTAGCTGTCATGCAAAATAGTGCTAATTCTCCTTGCAACGCACCCCACCACCCTGCTTTGCTTCTATACTTAATTACACTCACGTCAGCAGGTCCTAAAGGTGAGGTACAAAGTGTGACCTGTGAGGAAACTCCAAAAGAACTACTGGAGTTTTCTAACTTAAACACAGAAAATTGTAGAACATGTGTGGGACTGGATACTAAGGGTGTGGAATAGTGGTAGAAGGACCATAAAGTTGGATCAGGCAGAATTCATTGATGTAGGCTCACTAAGGAGAGATTCTGATTCTAGTGTTGCATCTCAGGGAATTAGAAATGGCTCTAACAGTTTGGATGGTTGGGTGGCTTGCTGATACATGGACTAAAAGTGCCCATAGTGAACAAATTAGAAATGCCAGACTTGTCTTGGTTTAATGTAGATATAGAGATTCAAAAACTTAGGGATATTGGAATGTTAGAGTGGATTTGTTATTTAAAACCTATTCATCCATACTGAGAGGGTCTAAAAGACAAACCTTTTACAAGACTATGAGAAATAAATTTAGGAAGGAGTCCCAGCATCTTTGAAGAGTTCTGTGATTCACCTTCTCCATATAATTCCAATTGCAGTTAGTGATTTGTGAAGCTTAAATGCAATGGGACTAATTGGATCATGGGTGGCCACACTCAAACACCAAAAGCAAAGTGGGTGTGCTTATATAAATTTTTACTAGATGTGTATAAGTAAAAAAGTTCTAGGTCAAGTGAACAAAAGTCTGATCTGAATCATTAAAAATATAGAGCTGTGGTCTTCCAATCAATTCCTAGACTTGAATGTTGAATGAAAGGGAGGCTAGGTCCCCTTAAGAATGAATTTAGGTACATTGCCAAAAATTTCTCCAGTCTTCCCCAAAGGTACCTACAGTCTCTCTCTGGGGTAACTGTACTTGAGAAAAGGATATAAGCAGACCTTTTAAGCACTACTGGACATTGGTTCTGAACTGACAGTAATTCCAGGAGACCCAAAACATTACTGTGATCTGCCAGAGTGAGAACTTATGGAGTCAGGTAATCAATGGATTTTTAGCTCAGGCCCACTTCACAGTGGGTCTGTGAACTCATCCTGCAGTTATTTTCCCAGTTCCAGAGTGCATTATCGGAATAGATAAGCTCATCAGATGACAGAATCCCCACACTGGCTGCTCACTTGAGGAGTAGGGGCTATCGTGGGAAAGGCCAAATGGAAACTACCAGAATGCCTCTGCCTATGAAAATAGTACACCAAAAGCAATAGTCTCTTTCTAGAAGGATTGCAGACATTTGTGCCATCATTACTGTAGGGGTGGTACTTCCCCCTGTATCCTCATTCAGCTCGCCTATTTAGCCTGTATGGAGGACAGATGCATTTTGGAGAATAACTGTAGATTAGCGTAAGCTTAATCAGATGGTGACTCCACTTACAGCTGCTGCACCAGATGTGGTTTTATTTCTTGAACAAACTAACACATCCCCTAGTACCTGCCATGTAGTTAATGATCTGGCAAATGCTTTTTTAACCTCATACCTGTTAGTAAGGACCACCAGAAGTTGTTTGCTTTCAGCTGGCAAGACCAGCAATATACATTTACTGTCCTACCTCGGGGGTATATCAACTCTTCAGTTCTATATCATAATTCAGTTCACAAGAATCTTGATTGCTTTTCCCTTCCACAAGATATCACACTGATCCATTACATTGATTCGAATGAATGAACAAGGAATAACAATGACTCTAAACTTGTTGGTAATATATTTGTGTATCGGAGGGTGGGAAATAAAACCAACGAAAATTTAGGGGCCTTATACCTCAGTGAAATTTCTTGCTTTGAGATATGTCCAGATACTCCTCTTAAGAAGAAGGATAAGTTGTTGCATCTGGTCCCTCCAACAACCACAAAACAAAGTGTAATGCCTAGTGGGCCCCTTTGAATTTTGGAGGGAAACCTTCATTTAAGTATTACTCCAGTCCATCTACTGAGTGGATCCATGCTCCAAACACCGGTGCTACATGTTCCCCACCATCCTGAAGCAGACTTAATAGCATGATAGAATGGCCAGCACAAGCCAGGTGGCAATACCTTGCAGGGCTGGGGCAATGTTCTCCAGAAGGCCATATGTGCTTTGAATCAGCAACCAATATATGGTCCTGTCTCTCCCACAGCAGGATTCATGGGTCCAAGAATCAAGTAGGTGATATTTATAAGGAATTGGCTCGTGCTGTTCTGGAGACTGGTAAATCCCAAGACCTGGAGCTTAAATTGTCAAATAGAAACTCAGGAAAGCTAATGGTTTAGTTCCAGTCCAAGTCAGAGGCCGGAGAACCAGGAGAGTTGATGGTTGTAGTTCCTTTCTGAAGGGTAGCAGGCTCAAGACCTTGTAAGGGCTGGCATTTCAGTTAAAGTCTGAAGTCAGGAAAATGGCTAAGGTGTGAAGACATTTAGGCAGGGAGAATTCTCTCTTATTTGGGGGAGGGTCAGTCTCTTTGTTCTAGTTAAGCCTTTAATTGATGGGAACAGGCCCACACACATTAGGAGGACAATCTGCTTCATTCATTCTACAGATTTCAATATTGATATCATCCCAAAGTACTCTCCTGGAAACGACCAGAATAATGTTTGACCAATTTTGGTATAACTAAGCTGTCACAATCACAAGGGTCACTAATATTTAAAAAAATATTTTTAACAAGTGTTTAAAACATGAACATGAGTTTTAAAACATGAACAACACAGGAGGAGTCCTAGGGACTTGGTTATCTCTTTTTTGTGAGTTTCCTTTAATCACAAACAGAAGATATTTTATCGATTATTTTGTGTATTTTGCCCTAGACATTTTACTAAAGAATTAGGACAAATCTGATGAGGACAAATTTTGATGGAAAAAAGGATGATTATGGGCAATGTATGAAATCCTGCCAAACACTGGTTTTTCCCCACTTCTCTATTTCCCAGGTATAGGGAACTAAAAGAATCAAGGTTGTATAAAATTCAAGTCTGCTATTGTAATTGACAGGCATGACCTATTTCACCACTTTAAGTCCCCTAGTATATGAAAACCTGACATAAAAAGAATTGGGACCAGCTGTTCCTTCTTTGTACTGAGAACCTAAAAGGAAGAAATAGATAAACTGCTGCATTGGAGATTAAGATCAGCTGTATAAGAAAATATTTCTCAGTGATGAAAGTGATTAAACTCCCAATGGGTAACCAACTGTGGTGTCTGAGGGAGTGTTTGTGTGAGTGTGTGTGTGTGTGTGTGCATACCATGCACACGTGTGAACAGGTGATTGACTGTATCTCTTCTGTGTTTAAAAATGATGGCATGTGCTTTTATCTTTGGTGAGCTTTTAATCAAGGCACTGTCATAAAGCGTTCTGTCAAATATTTAAAAGTTGCCATTTAAAAATAGGTCTCATTTTCCAGGATGTGTAAGGAGTACCCAACACAATGTTGTAAGATGATACATTTCAGTAATTTTGGACTCTGGAGCCCTTCCGAAGAAAAAGTAAGTCAGCCAAGTGTCAATACTATTTTAGATCCTTCTCCCCGACCCCAAAGCACACTACTTACTAATCGTATGAGTATATAGTAAATACTCAAATGCCAGAATTTTCTAAAATTGGTGAAGCCTATGCAGTGAAAAAGTGGGCATCAGGAGAGCTTATTTCAAGATCCAACTCTGCCACAGAAAGGCAGGGCTATTTAAAGGCTGTTCTTCATGCTGTTACCGCTCTGAGCTACACAATGGATGGACCCAGCGGTGTCCATGGCCATGGATGCTACAATATCTAGTAGTTCCTAGGATTGAAGCTTCTCCTGCTAGACACTTACCATGGGCTTTTAGTCTTTTTACTAAATTACATATGGAAAGGGGTCAAAATCCTAGATTTTGACCACTTTCAAAACATGTGTCAAAAAGGCATGTTAAGACCTGTTTTTTCCTCCTCTCTCTCTGCCTGCCTCTCTGCCTACTTCTGATCTCTGTCTGTCAAATAAATAAATAAAACCTTTAAAAAAAAAAAAAGACCTGTTTTTATCCTCAGTGCAAATTTATTTGAGCCAAGTAAAGGGGAATGACTGAAGTGGAAAGAGCTGACACTGTATTTTCACTCTCTGGCACTTGTATTAGTCTGTTTGGGCTTCATAACAATACCACAAATTGGGTGGCTTAAACAACTGCAGCCAATTTTCCAGTACTACTAGAGGCTGGAAGTTCAAGATCAAAGTGCCGGTAGGTTTGGTTTCTCCTGAGGTCACTATCTTTGGCTTTTGCAGATGGCCACTCACTGCCTCTTCACATGGTTTTACCTTTGTGTGGGTTCATGTGCCTTTGGGGTCTGTCTCCATGTTCAAATCTCCTCTTCCCATAAGGATATCAGTTATGTTGGATGGTTGCCTGCTCTCAGGTCCTCACTTTAACTTAGTTTCGTCCTTGAAGACTCTCTTTATACAGTCCTATCCTGAAGTTGAGGGTTAGCAGTTCAATATATGTATTTGGTGGTGGGGGGGAGGAACAATATAGCCCATAACAGGTGCCAAACCTGTCCCTTGCCATTTTGGCATAATCACAAACATAACTAAAGACCTATCAAAGAAAGAGCACTTATGCAGTTGAAACCACCGAGAAACTACACAATAAAATCTAGACTTAACTTACCTATTCCCTGCTACATATTCTGAATTTTCTCTGCTCTTTCTTTATGAAGGGGAATTTCCGAGCCAAGTCTGCAATGTTGGAATGAAGGGACAAAGTCGCAGCTGATCTAAATGACAGAATGTCATTACCTTTTAAAAATCAAATTTTAAAAAAATTGTAGGAAAATGCAAGCCAAACACTATCGAGTAAAATAGATATGAGAGAAAACGTTTTACATATTTCAGTCCTATTAACTACACTATCAGGATTACATTTGTTAATATATTAAATCACTTAGAAGATTTTGTGGCAACAGGTAAATGTTCAATGCATGATAACTTTTGTTATTCCTTGTATTATCATGTAAAAGAATTTAAGATTTTCACTGTGAACCTGGTTGTCTTCCTCTGCACTTCCTCTACATGACCTTTTGCTGTCATTCATACTCAGATTCCCTTGTATCAGCTTCCTCTTTGGTATTCAACATCTCTATTGAGGCAAGAGTGTCACAGGTGAGTTTGATGTTTTAAGTCTAGACTACTTACCAGACTTGAAAACTTCCTTAGAGGTTACTTTGTGATTGAAATTGAGAGAAATACTTTTTTTTCAGCAAGCACTATTGACCAGTCTGTCAAAAAACACACTAGATACAAAGGACTTGAATTACACAATTGTTAGGGGAAGGCTACTGCAGCCTGTACTATCATTAGTCAAGAGGAAGTGGTTCTTGTATTAGTCAGGCCCCCTAAGGATGTTGACAAGGATAATAATTCTTTCCCAAAGCGCTGATATAACTCTCGATTGTCTCATATTAAAACAAGAGAGGAAAAAGGCTTTGGGAAAGAATACACATTTTTAATAGGAGCTATAATTCTGTATGAAGGGTTATCTGAATAGTTTGCACAAGAAATGAAATTATAGCACTTACTCCACAGATATAACCATTGAGGGAATGAAGCCAAAGTCCCATCATCCTTTGCAATAGAGGTTTTTAAGGACTCAGTGAACCCTGTGAAACCTTTGTCCATAAGTTCATGGTCTTTTGCTTTGCTCTGAAAAGAACAAACTGTTATTATTAACCTTTGCTTAATCTGACTACATAGCCTTATAAAAAATAAGAAACATTAAAAAGCATTATAGGCACTGAATCCTTCCAAGTATTAATATATATTTAAATAAATGACAAGTCACAAGCATAAAAAGGATAGAGCCTCATTGATAACCTTAGCTGTACTGGGTACAGATGGTTAATGATACATCTTAGTATATAGTTAATACAATTTACTTAGCATCATCTGGACTCTGTGAGATTTATAAAATCCTGCCCTAGTTTATTTAAACATATCAGCAATGTCCAACTTGCCTGGATAATTTTTGGTCTCTCCATCCTCTAGAAAATTACCAGAGGCTTGAGCAGGGCTGAGGCTTGTTCTAGTTAGAGCCCTCCAGGGAACAGAACTGTATCTCCTTGTTTAACTATAACTTCTTTTGAGTACCTAGCCATTGCTGGATCTCATAGGGAAAATGTAAAATCCCCAATCAATTTAGAAGCAGATTTAGACCCAGAAGATAGCCAATTAATGCATGTCAACTTTTTGGGAAGCCTGAGTACAAGCAAAGAGCCCCCAAGGCCCCAGGTAATGATTGCTATTTCCATCTTCGTCCAGGAGGGGGAAAAAAAAAAGCTGAAAACAGCTTTCATTACAAGAGTGTTTTGGGCCACTGATTTTTAACACTCAGGTAGGATCATTTGCAATTAACATAAGAATTGTAGTCTCTTAGAGCTGTAAGGATCCATAGATAAAACCTAATCTAATGTTCTCATTTTACAGATGAACAGACTGAGGCCTAGAGAGATTTAGGGGTTTGTCTGAGGTCACAGGCTTGTTAATAGCTCTGCTGGGATATTGATCAAATCTACTATTTCTTAAAGACTTAATGGTGCTTGAAAAACAGTTGAGTCTCCTAAATACCACAAACATTTTCCCTTCAAAGGTCCTTACACTATTATTTGTAGGAAGCACACATATATTTCAGGCCAACTCTTATTTGATATAAATGAAAATTAAAATTTAAACCCAAATATTTTTGTTTAGAATTTGGTTCTACTTTAAGCAAAGCAGGGCTTAAAACACCTCTGTTGATGAGTGTCTTATTGCTTACTTCTAGGAGCAAGAAGGGTAGGAGTGGGCAGAAAGATGCTTCAGAAAGATGCTTCCTGAGTTTATAGATAAGAGAGATTGCTGGGTCTTTTGTGTTTTTCCCTCAAAGGCAGAGAGACCCCCTTTCTCATTTTGATGAGCGTTACTGTTACTTGGCTTCTTGGACTTGGGGGGACTTTCTCCCTATTCTTCTGACTGGCAGATGTGGGAGACAGTGGCTGTCACCCAGCATTCCAGCCACTTCTTGTTTGAACTCCTGTTTACGTTAGGGAATAGGAAAGAAGCAGCTGGATAGGAAGAAAAAAATGGTGACTTGTCCTTTACCACTTAATAAATTACTATGGTATCTAGAGTCATACCAATAAAATATTCAGGTGAAATTAAATATATGTAGATAAAGATTGTAAAAAACCAGCTTCTCTGACACAGAGCAGTTATAAATTAGTTGAGCCATTTTGATTACTGGAGTCATGTTAGTAATAAGACTCGCCGGATATTCTACAAATTTAGAGGGTGTCGATGAAGTGGGAACCTTGTAGAAAATCAATGTGCTGCAGAGTAATAGAGGTCTTGGCTTCTCTGTACCATCCTTAATTGAATTAGGAATTTCATTTGAGAAGGGAGGGTTAGAGTCACAGTCACACATTTGGCCTCACGTAAGCATGGAAGCTGGAATATTTGGCAGGATTTTACCATCATTGTGGTCATTGTCCACTGTCCCTGGAGCACACACAGTCATAGGCCAGAGGGAGAGGAACCCTTCTATGGTGAGAGGTCAGCAGTTTGCAGGGCATGGGTCTGTGTTCAGGAGGTAAGAAATTACTACAGCTGTTCCATTGCATTGCTTTTTCAGCTGTAAATGAGGCTTCTCATTAATGAATCATGCATACAGACTGCCAGGGTCTCAGCATTAATTGACACTAATGGGAACATCTTATGGTTGAAGGGAGAGCTATGGGAGCCATTTTCAGTCTGATTTGATTTGGAAGGGAGCTTGGACAATTTCCATTTTCTACAAAATGCTAAGACAGCCTTACACACCACATTTGCACCCCAAACCACAAATAGGTTGCTGAATATTTGCAGAAACGTCTATCAGATTCTTCATGAGGGAGAAGCAATCTCAGCAAATGCTTCAATGAGATTATTCTTTTTCTGCATGGCACGGCACCTATGAATAGTGTTTGAATCTGCTTTTGACTTGTAGTCTGCATGCTAAGGCTTAATTCAACATATGGAATTTGCTTTAGTCCTTTGAGATCATTTAGTGGGGATTCAGTGTAGGTTAACCCTAAGGAAGTTTCGATCAATAATTTTTTTTAAGATTTTATTTATTTATTTGACAGACAGAGATCACAAGTAGGCAGAGAGGCAGGCAGAAAGAGAGGAGGAAGCAGGCTCTCCGCAGAGCAGAGAGCCCAATGCTGGGCTCGATCCCAGGACCCCGGGATCATGACCTGAGCCAAAGGCAGAGGCTTTAACCCACTGAGCCACCCAGGCACACCTCGATCAATAATTTTTGTTTAAAAGATGTGTCCTCCCATGATAATATACTGTATTCCAACAAAATAGGTGAATGCAAAAGTTTAATCTGGGCTGCGTGGAATGTTTTGCCTCTTAAGTGGAACTGATATGATCATTCCTTTTTTAGCCCCAAACAGAAAATTCCGTATAATTAATTTTTGATACGTGTTCAGCATTGGGAAATGGCTGTTCATAGTATTGGTATAGTTCAGGGCTTTTCAGATCATGGACCAAATGGGTGAATCCCACCTCCCAGAACACCTGAAGCCCATATTGCCCCTTAGAGTGAATTAGTAAAAGACACGCCTGCTTTCAGGTGGATGCATCCACACAAAGGCACACTGCTTGCAGCCCCACTTGCTACTTTGTTTGGGTGTGCCTTTGTGCAGGGCACAACCTGTGCAAGGTGCATAATAGCCTTGGTATTAATACAGTGAATGCTATCATTTCTCTAACCCAACAATGAGTCTGTGGGAGGGTCCTAGAATAAGCAGGTTATTATATTATATTATAAGGGAAAATGCAGGGCTTAGGGGAGAAGATATTGAACAGGTCTATAGGGAAGACACAATAATGATATAATTTTTAGTAGAGGAGAATATAATAGCTTGAGATCCACATTCCTAAAACCTTTTTATTTTTAGTCAATATGACCTTGGGGTAACTTCTGATCCACTGTCAGAAGTAAATATTTTCTTTAGGATTGTGTAATTTGTTGCTGGAAAAGAATGTAGGAATCATTAACTCTTACCCCTTCACTGTAAAGAATTTATTTATTTATTTTATTTGAGAGAAAGAGAAATAGCAGAGGTACGGGCAGAGGGAGAGACTCCATGCTCAAGCAGACTCCATGCTCAGCAGGGCTTGATCTCATGACCCTGAGATCATGACCTGAGCTGAAACCGAGAGTCAGACACCTAACCACCTGAGTCATCCATGCACCCCACGCCCCTTCCTTTTATAGATGAGAAGTCACAAATGCAGCTCAGTGCTACATAGCTAGCTACTGATGGAGCCTGGATTTAAATCCAGATCTCATGACAAGAAATTCAATTCCATCCCATTACTGCCAGCCTAATGCTATAAGCACACACCCATCTCTTGGGTTCAGGAGGTCCATAAGTCTGATTTTCTGCTCTCAGGTGACTACATCCATGTTTACTATATGCATACCCTTCCCCTGTTCATAGTGTATATTCCTTTCCTCTTGGTCTTCATCTTTATAAAATGGCGAAAATTATCTTCTAATCTAGCCTTTTGATTATAGTTGATACTCCCTGAGGACGATGGAAATGGCATTCCTTGTGGGTTAGAGAGTTGTATTTGCTGACCCCTAAATTTCTTTCCATCTCAGGTTCTAGTTTTATTAGTATTTTGCTTATTTAGTTATCCTCTCCTTTCTCTATTCTTATGTCTTTCTTGAAGGGCAACACCAAGACCTGTCTGTTACGGTATGAAAGCAAGAGAAAATAATGTTTCCAGTCCACCAGTCTGCTTCCACATCCCTCACCCTACCCCACTATACACATCACGCACACACACACACACATGCACACATTTTTTGTTACATGTAACGTTGTGCTGATATTTTGGATGTAACAGGACATTGGAATTGATCTGCTATGACTCCTTAAATTAAGTCTAGTATGTCCAATTAGAATTTAGTAAAGTTGTGATTAAAATTACTCTACTAATGAAGGTCTTATACTTACCTCTGAGAGCATCTTCCATGTAGAACTGGACTGGACCACTCATGAAATTTTGAGCAATTGCCATATCCACAGGTCCCTTCTGGTAAAAGCTGCCAAGGCAGGTCCTTAGACAAAGATAGCTAAGCTTTCTAAAATGTAACTCTGACAATCTAGTCACAGTTGAGTGGACCAAGGATTGTTAGTCAAAGCGATGTATTTATAGACTTAACATTGGACGACCAGCCTACAAGATGGCCAATACGTTTCTCTATATTTGCTAATGAATCATAAGCTCTTCTGTCTAGAAGGACAGGGAGAATGTGTTAGATGCAGGTATTAGAGGAAAAGCAAAGAAAGAAGCAAAGTCACATAAATAACCTATATGCCACAAACACATTTTATCCTAGTCATTATAGTAAAGTAGGAAATATTTGGGTTTTAGAGTTAGATGGAGCTGAATTGAAATCCTTCATATCTTCTTTGAGCCTCATCTTCCTTATTTTAACAAAGGTAATAGTAATACCTGCTTTATAGGATCATTAACAATATTAAATGAGAAGATGTTTTAAAATATAAGGCAGTGTATGTCACATAGGCAAATAACCAACAAATGGTAGCAAGAAGAGCTCATGAATTTTTTTGAAAGGATTAAATGAGGTAACATATGCTGTGCTCCCGACACAGCATTGGCATCTATTTATAATAAATGTTCCCTCTCTCCTGTATGATTCCAGGAGGTATAAATACTTCCTTTAAATATCTAAGTAGATTTGAATTTGCTGGTCTTCATTTGTTCATGTACTCAGGAAATATTTAGTAAGCATCTGTTCTATGGCAGGTAAGAAAAGAAAGATAAATAAAAAAGAGTTACTGATAACTGGGAGTGTGTAGTATGGGTTTCAAAGAGACAAGAAAGTGAATAAATGGCTTTTAGTGTGGGGAGTACTATTATAGGGTGTTATGATAGCATGCATGATTATCCAAATCCTTGAATATTTTAATAGATCAAGCAGCATAATTGCCCCTCCCAGAAACCAATCAGAAGGGCATACAATACCTAGAAATGCCAAACCAGCTACTACATCTAAGAGGTGCATGCATGAAGGCCACGGTGTCTGTGAATACAAGAAGAGAGAGAAAATGGGTCTCACTAGCAAAATTCAAAGGAGATGCCCATCAAGAAGAAAACAAAAATCTTTCCTCTGACACCATCTGGCATAAGAAAGGTCTGAGTTAATAGTAAAATAGTATCTTGTGCATTTTAGCTTCCATTCTGATGTTTCGCATGTTTCCCCTCTTGTTAGATGAGACTGAAATGAGAATATTAGCTGCATTCATCTCTCCATTCATCCAAATCCTCACTCCCTGTAAAGCATGCCATATGTGAAAGAAAAGCTTTAAAAATACATAATGCTTCTATTTTCATCTACTTCCATAAATAAGCACTATAAATTATGCCCAGCCACCAAGTAATATTATTGAGCATCTGTTCATGGCATTTAAATGTCTAAAGGGGCTAAGGTTGTTTAGCCGAAAAAGGAGAAACCAGAAGTAGCATTTGTGACAGTCTATTTTTCAAAGGGCAGTAAACAACTATTTATCATACCCTCTTAGGATTGAATAAGAGCAAAGAAGCTTGCCAGTATAAGAATTTCTTGAATATGAAGTTTCCAATAAAACAGTGAAATAGCTATTTCAACATCCAAAGATTTATATCTGTGTGCCTATATACATATAAAATTATACAACCAGGATGCCCCAAATTTTACAAGGCAAAAATTTGGGGAGGACAACTAGAAACCTGTCTGAGAACATGTTACTTTATGGACATATATATTTAAAAGTACTCATTGAATAAATAACATGTTATCAGGCCAAGTGCTTTGAAGAATTATAGAAAGTCTGAATTATAATTCTGAATTGGAGTTTATAGCCTGGTTGGGAGACAAAATGAGTGGATAAAGCAGTGGACAATACAAAGTTATTCATAGTGACATTCCATATTGCTTGTTGTAATGCATATGGAAATACTGCAGGTATTCTAAAGATGATGGGCTTACACTACTTTGGAAGTCTTAAATTAGCTTGGAGGCAGAGAAACGTGAATTGATCCTTAAAGAATCAGATTTTTTAGGAATAGAAGGGGAAAAGGAAAGAAACATTGTGAAAAAAGGCAGTGAAGTAAAAAGTAATAAGGTTTTTCATGGAGTCAATAGAAATATAGACCTGGGGCGCCTGGGTGGCTCAGTGGGTTAAAGCCTCTGCCTTCTGCTCAGGTCATGATCCCAGGATTCTGAGCAGAGAGCCTGCTTCTCCCTCTCTCGCTGCCTGTCTCTCTGCCTGCTTGTGATCTCTGTCTGTCAAATAAATAAATAAAATCTTTAAAAAAAAAAAAAAAGAAAAGAAATATAGACCTAACCAAAGGAGAAGGAATGTGTTAAAGTTAGTGGAGATTAACTTCCAGCAGGTAGAATGGGACAACCCACCAAATGGCTTTCCATTTATGGCCAGGAGAGTGCCTACTTGTCGACTACTTGTCATGTGCTTTCTAGTCATTTGCAGTCCACCTGACACCCTATCCTAACCAACCTTATTACTTTCATTCCAGAACAGTAGATATACCAGTCAGATGGTCCAGATAAGATGGCACTAGAACAAAATCAATGCAGTTTTCTGATAAGATTATGCTTTGTATTCTCAAACTAAGTGCAGATGAGCTCTTTCTGATAGTACATTCCTTCTCACCATTATTGCTTCTCGTCTCTTCTCTCTGTTTCTTTTCATTGTTGTTGTTCATTCATTCATTTTTAACTCAACAAACACATTATTGAGCTTCTACTCTGCCTCATGCTAGACACTGGGAATACAGAAATATGTAACATATTCTTTTTACCTGCATGGAGCTCTTAGTCTAGAGAGAGGTGCAGACAAGTCTAACAGAATTGAATGCATGATCTGCTGTAAAGCCTCACCCAACTCCCTAAGGAAGATCATCTAAACTGAACACTCAGCAGGACATGCAGGAGAAGGCAGATGGAGAAAGAGGTTGGCTCCACTCAGAAATAATAGTGTGTAAAGCCTCAAGTGAGAAAACACAGCACACAGGGAGGACCACAAGAAGTATGACATTGGCTACCACTCAATAGAGGAGAACAGATCAGTGACAGACAAGACAACCCTGAAATCTGAGCCCCACTATCATGAGTCCTTGATAATCTCATTCCATCACTGTTTTATTGGGAACACACGAGCACTCATGTATTGGGAATTGTGTTGGCCACTAGACACAGAATGTACAAGGCACAGTGCTGTGTCAAAGGAGCTTCAATTTAGGTGAGCGGTCACAGAGGGAAACTGACAGTTTATGAAGGTTGGGTGGGGTGTGGAGAGGCACCTGATTCATCCCAGATTCATTCTGTAACATTCTCTCTGCTTCTGATCTCCTTAACTTCTCTTCTAGACTAATGTGTTTTTTAAGTATGTGTGAGATTTGTTTAATTCTGCTGCTTTACTCTATATTTCATTCTTATTCCTTTCATTCCTTAAACAATTGAAGTAGACATCTTTCCATTAATATTCAAAAATATGATCTCCCAAATAAATCACATAGAGGCATGTGCTGAGATTCATTTTATTCTTAAATTTGCTGAGAAATCTGTATTTTAGCCTCACTTTTATTTAAGCCTTTTATATTTTTTAATAAAATAGAAGAACTGGAAATAAATGTAAAAAATTGTATAGCTATTGTTCCCCTTCTGTCTGTATCCCTTCATCTAGCCAAGTAAAATGTAGAAATAATAAATATGGAATTAAGAAAATAAACTTAATAATAAAAAAATTAGAAGACCACAAAAGAGTTTATCTCTATAATTTAATTCAACATTTCTTCAAGGAGGCAGGACTTTGTCAATAAGCAAAGTGTCGCTAACAGTGAGTTCCTAGAGAAAGATGAAGAGCTGACTGAAACAAATAAAATAGTAATTACACGACTGAGAAGAGGTAAATAGGATGCTGGAGCAAACAGTAAAAAGGCATAAGATAGTGAAGAATAAATAATAGAAATGCTGAGAAAGCAATGTTTGGGGATTGAATGTAACGAGAAAATTAAACTCAGAGAGATAGGACATAAGAAAGAGAATAAGCATAGTTTTCTATCTCCTGCTTTTCCATCCAAGAGAAATAACTGTCAGATACAGGTCATAAAGCTTTATAGACTAATGACCTCTAACCTCTGGCCCTGTGATTTATTTCCTCTGAGCAGACGTGCAACCCCTCCTCCTTCTGAGAAAAATTAGGCAACATGACTGGGTGGCTTCTCCCATCCATCAGGCAATGAAATGTGTCTCTGGCTCTCAATTTTCCATCAGCACTCTTGCTCCAGGCCAACTCAAGACTGGTTACAGACCAACACAAAGGGTAAGCAGACACATTTTATAAAAAGAGAACTACAGACAGACATACACACACACTCAACTTATAAATCCTTTCTACTGAACTACAGAAAGCAAGCAGTTCCCAATTTAATTAACAGACAAATTACCAAGAGTCAGAAGAACCAGTTCATAATTGGCCAGAACTGATCTGCCCAATTAGAAAAAAAAAAAGCAATCTATTCAATGTAAAGGAAGAATTCTATCATTTGCATTGGCCTCCTCTACTTGGCAAGTAGCGGTGTCCATTTATAAATGAGCACATTTCCACACAGAACGTCAAAAGGTATTTCCAGAAGCACAGTGATAATTAAACAGAGTACACATACCCTCTTTGATGCCATTTGAAACAAGGAGACTGATTGGAGTCAGGGAGGGAACCTGGGGTAAGTTTTTCTTTTGTGAAGCCAAGATTGCTGGTAGCCAGTATTGGCTCTGGCTTTTGGGGGCAAAGGAGACTGAGTCATCTCCCTTCATAGAACAGATTTGTTGAAAGGGCATGAGAAGTTCCCATGGATTTCATGCTGCTTTGAAGCAACCTGAATTTCAAATGGATGTGAAAGGGGTGGGGGAAGTGGGTTTTGTTGCTAGGTCTCCCAAAGCCTTGCCAAAATTTTGCCCGTTTCTTTGTGAACCTGGTAACCACCCCAGCTGGACACCCCATGTCTCTAAACAGGAAATAGATGAATATGCCCATCCTTTTCAGCTTGCAAATGTGCCCTAGTAAGGGCAAACATGGCCTTGTTTGTTCTCCCTGGGGAACAACTCAGGCATGAAGTCCCTTTTGTTCAGGCGAGGAACAACCTCCCCTCTTGCCCAAGTCCCAGGGAGACTAGCAGCTTAATCTGGAAATGTGAATATGAACCTTACCTGAGAAGAGTTGGGCTCTTTGGAGTTGCTCAGGAGTTAGGAACTGTCTGAAGCCGCAGGGGACATAGAGAGACAGATGTTTCCTGGGAGAGGCCCCCTTTAATAGGTGTACAGTTCTGTAAAGGGCATCTCCCCAATATAAGGAGAGTATGGAGCTGATCCAGCAGTGTCTCTAGTTTTAGTTTACAAAAGGATTATGAGAGGAAAGAGTGAGACATGTCTTAGATGACATAGGAATATAAAAGTATAGACATGGGGCACTTGGGTGGTCTAGTCAGTTAAGTGTCTGCATTCAGCTCAGGTCATGATCCCAGGGTCTTGAGATCGAGTCCATCATGCTCGCTCTCTCTGTTAAGTAAATAAATAAAATTTAAAAAAAAATTTTAAGTATAGCCATAATTAGTGTATTAATATATGTTTCCTGATAAATACATGCAAAGAAGAGAACAGAGGATTGGTCATTTCTCTGTTCTTCACGGAATTAGTGAGTGCGTAAGACCTTATGAATTCTGGCATATATATATAATGCCATGTACAAAGGGAGCAATAGTTGGTGCTGGGGTAGGATAATAACAAGAATTAACCATCATCCTTATCCTCAATAAATTTATAGGAAGAGAAAAAAAAGTTTTAGAATAGTGTGGTTTGAATGAAGCATCACATTCTTTTAGGAAAACCATAAGAAATAAGGATGAAAAGCAGATTAGACCTTAACTGTTAGGCTGAGTATTTGGTTTTTACTAAATAGGGGATAGGGAATCTTTGATATTATGAACAAGGAAGTAAGATAAATGGAACTAGACTTTACAGAAATTAATCTAATAATGGGATAGGTTGGAAGGAGATTGGAGACAAACCCACGAGACTATCTATTTTAGTCATCTAGTCAAAATGTAACAGATCTTTTATAGCAGGTTTGTGGAAGTGGGAATATAAAAGAGAGAGGTTAGAGAGACTTTGAAAAAGTAGAATCTACAGGCTTGACAACTCACTGATGTGGCTGGCCAAGGGAAAGAGAGGAGTCAGAGATGATGCCAGGGTTTGGAGCCCAAGGAACTGGAATAATAGTGTTGCCATGGAAAGAAAAAAAAAGCCTGGAGTTTTGAAGGAAGTGGAGTTCAATTTTGGGGTGTATTGAAGTGAGGGTACTAGCTAGAAACTGAGTTAGAAATTCTCAGCAAGCAGCTAAATTATAGGACATAGGCCAGGTTTAAGACAGAATTGATTTTTATCAATTTAGCAGATAGTTATGGAGAACCGAATAAGTGCCAGGCCCTGTATGAAGCATTGGGGTTACAGAGATAAACAAGGTCAATGGCTTCTGATATCAGAGGCTGTAGTCCAGTGAGGAATACAGACAGGCAAATGCACAAGTCCCTTGTAAAATGAGCACTGTTATGGGGAAGGTAGGGACCAAAGGATGTTACTGGCATTCGGAAAAGTTCCAAAACACTTTACCTAGACTTCGGGGATCAGGGTAAGATCTTAGCAGAAAGTGACCTCTAAATAGCAGGAGAAGGGGGGCAGGGAATCAGGATGAGCATTTCCATGCAACAGGAAAGTCCAACTTAGACTGAGATCAAGGTCCCTTAGAACAGAAAACACAAGATGAAGAACAGCAAGAGAGGAGGCTGTAAAAATGAGGTCAAGTATTTTGAACATGAGGGTCTCTTTAAGGAATCTAGACTATCCAATGAGTCATAGGAAGCGGTGATGGGTTTTAAGTTGGGGAATTATCAGATTTTCATTTTATAAAAATCACTGTGGCAGTCCTGTGGGAATAGAGAAGAAAGGAGAAAATAGGGCAGTGAGATTCAGGAGAGCTGATCCTAAATAGTATCCATGTGGATTGAGAAATATAAATGGACTCAAAAGGTGGAGGTAGAAGATTTGTTGAATGCTTTGATGGGCTAGAGGAGAGGAAAAGAAGAGTCAACAAAAATACCCAGTTTTTTCTTGGCCATCAGGTGCTCGGTATTACCGTTCACTAAGTGAAAAACACAAAAGGGTCTCAAATAGGTCCTTGAATAATATCAATATTTAATGTGGGAGAAGAAACAACAATGAAGGCTGGGAAACATTTGCCAAAGAAGTAGGAAGAAAAACCAGAAAAGATCCATGGTTTAGAAAATAGGGGAAGAGTTTATCAACTATGAGGAGAGGTCAACTAACTATACTGAAGACCAAACAAAACACCTCCAAGAGGTCAACTAAGAAAGCATTATTGGATATCATAGAAGGGAATGATGGGTATATCGGGAAAGAGCAATTTCAGTGGAAAGGGGGAACAGAGGTCAATACCTAGTGGACTGAAAGATACTAGTTGACTAAACAAATCAGTGCAATTGGTCTTTTGGCTGTGCTGGAGAGTGGAGTGGCGGGAACACAGGCCAGACAGCAAGGCTGAGGAATGAGCAAGGAAATGGGGTCGGAGAAGGAGGAGAGGCCACTCACTCTAGAAATTTGTTGAGGAATCCAAAGACAAAAACCTATAGCAAAGAGGCAAAGAAAGAAGGCTTAATGAGAACCCTATTCCCTGCTCCCTCATCCTCACAAAACTACTGGGACAAAAGAGTCAAGGCCAAAGTGTGGTGATTATTTTTAACTTCTAAATAAATTTTCAGAGAAAAACAAGCAGCAGTGTTCTGTGAAGTAGACAGGAAATAGCAGAGCTGAGCCTAAAATATGCCAGCATAATATACCAGCTGGAAAAGCATTAGCAAACACTTCTTTGAGAATGCAAATGTTTCTTTGAAGGGTTAAGATCCTTGGGCTCTGAATTATTTACTTTTTCATGTAAATAACATCAACTCTGAAGAAAGAAATTCTTTTGGTATCTTAGTCTGTTTGGGCAGCAATAACAGAATACCGTAGCTTGAGCAGTTTATAAATAACAGAAGTTTATTTCTTGCAGTCAGAAGACTGGACATTCAGCTTTGCAGCCTAGTCAGGTTCTAGTGAGGACCTTTATTCTGGTTGCCAACTGCCCACTTTTCCTTACAACCTTACAACATGGAGTGACTCTTATGAAAGCACCAGTCCCAGTTGTGAAGGCACCACCCACATGACTTTGTCTAATCCTAATCACCTCCCAAAGGCCCTTCTAATACCATCACATGGGGGGTGGGGTTTCAAGATATGAATTTGGGGATGGGCCCAAACATTCAGCTCATTCTACTGGATCATGGTTGTGGAAATGGGGGTGGGATATGAAAGGGGGATTTAGGAGAGCGAGGAGAAGGATAAGAATGGATCAGTGCAGTTCAGGACTCCCCCCTTCTTCTCAAACTCCTCATGCCTTCTGGTAATAGTCTTTCGGCCCATTTTCATTGTTGTTAACTGACAAGCACTCAGGTCCTTAGAAACAGTAACTATTCACAAGTTTTAAACAGCCTAGGAGCAGAATGTAGTCTCTCAGCCACAACATAAATAGGATCTAAGATTCAGATAAGCTCCCTGAAAGTAGGTAGCATAAGACATAATTTATGTAGATCACTGGCAGAGCAACCAGCAAGATGTGTAGCTCCACGCTCGGCTCACCGAGTAACTGCAGAGCTTCCGTGTGGATATTATGGTGGATAAGAAACCTAAATACTCTGATTTTTTTTTTTCCTGAAAAAAAAAAAAAGAGGGGGTGGTTTCCATGCAGTTGTCTTTCCTTTAAATATAAATAAATGTCTAATTAGTTCAAATGGTGTGTTTCACTCTTGTGATTAGTTCCAGGGACAAAAACCAAGGTATCTTAGTTTTCAGAACCTTTCATAGTTTCAACACTCAGTAAATACTAAGAAAGCAATACAATATGTGAAAATAAAAAGGCAGAATAAATCTGCCTCCTTTCTTGAATGCTGAACCTTTAAGCACTCAACAGGGAGAAAGCATTTTTCCTAATATAGAGATATAGAGTTATTTGTTAGAGAAAGGGAAAAAATCCAATTAAAAGTGAGATTTGTGAGGCCTCTGCTTTGGCATGAACCACACAGCAGAGTCAGTGTATCGGCTCTGATGCCAAAGGCATAGATGTCTGATATTGGAGATCATAAGCCAATTTCCAGTCTGTTGGCTTTCTCATCATAGGAGGTAGGTTAATGTTCTGATTTCAGTAATAAGTATTACAGAATAAACTTAAGTAATAAGGCCTCACTTTCTTTTGCCTTAAATGCTTAACAAAAATGTCTAAAACTTCCCAAAGTGTTTAACCAGAAAGTGAAAAACTAAGTGATAGTGGTGGTTTTATATCTTGCAAAACAAAAATGATCATTTGACTAAATGATCTACACTTTAAGCCAAAAATCTAATTATTGGGTTCAGTAAGACCATTTACAGTGACATCCATATTGCTTTTTAAGGAAAATGAAATAATGTAGTGAATGCTTTTGGAACAGGTGTCCTATGTGCTCTGCCCATAACCCCTCTGATCCCTTTTACTATTCTCATGTGTACCTATGGCTAGAGGGCTCGGGTTCCTGACAACCAGAACCTGCCTCTCTTTGTTTGAGAGCTGCCCTGAGGCTGCTGGATCCTGCTCTGCCTGAAGAAACTGAGACCTCTAAGTACCTTACTAATAACGCATAATGTTTACAGAGTACTTACTGTATGCTGGCCCCTATATTAAGCACTTTATCTGAATTACCCCCATTAAATTCTGACAGTAACTGTACAAAAGTATAAATGAAGAAATTAATGCCTCAATAATTTCCCTTCTATGAAGTTGTTACATTAGTATGACTATATTATAATGTATGTACAAAGGTATTTACTAAAGTTTTTTTTATTTTTAGTTTTTATTATGAAATATTTTTATCATTGAAATTCCATTAATTAACATATAGTGTATTACTAGATTCAGAGGTAGAGTTCAGTGACTCATCAGTCTTATATAATACCCAGTGCTCATTACATTACAAATCCTCCTTAATGTCCATCACCCAGTTATCCCAGCCCCTACCCCTCTCCTCTCCAACAACCCTCAGTTTATTTCCTATGGTTAAGAGTCTCTTATGGTGTATCCCTCTCTGATTTCATCTTGTTTTATTTTCCCTCCCTTCTCCCATGATCCTCTGTTTTGTTTCTTAAATTCCAACTATCAGAGAGATCATATGATAATTCTTTCTCTGATTGACTTATTTTGCTTAGCATAATAACCTGCTAGTTCCATTCACATCATTGCAAATGGCAAGATTTCAAGTTTTTTGATGGCTGAGCAATATTCTGTTGTATATATGTATACCACATCCTCTTTACCCATTCATCTGTCAGGGGACATCTGGGCTCTTTCCATAGTTTGGCTATTGTGTACATTGCTTCTATAAACATTGGGGTGCACGTGCCCCTTCAGATCACTGCATTTGTATCTGTGGGATAAATACCCAGTAGTGTGATTGCTGGATCGTAGGGTAGCTCTATTTTCAGCTTTTTGAGGAAACTCTGTACTGTTTTACAGAGTGGCTGCACCTGCTTGCATTCCCACCAACAGTGTAGGAGGATTCCCCTTTCTCTGCATCCTCACCAACATGCCCTCTCCTGGCTTATTAATTTAGCCATTCTTACTGATGTGGAGTGGTATCTCATTATGGTTTGATTTGTGTTTCCATGATGCCAAGTGATGTTGAGCAGTTTTCATGCATCCGTTAGCCATTTGGATGTCTTCTTTGGAGAAATGTCTGTTCATGTCTTCTTCCCATTTCTTGATTGTAGTATTTGTTCTTTGGGTGTTGAGTTTGATAAGTTCTTTGTATCATGAATACTAGTGCTTTATCTATTAAGACATTTGCAAATATCTTCTCCCATTCTGTCAGTTGTCTTTTAGTTTTGTCAAATTTTTCCTTTGCTGTGCAAGACCTTTTTATCTTGATGATGTCCCAATAGTTCACTTTTGCCTTTGTTTTCCTTGCCTTTGGAGATGTGTCTAGCAAGAAGTTGCTATGGCTGAAGTCGCAGAGGTTGCTGCCTATTTTCTTTTCTAGGATTTTAATGGATTCCTGTCTCACATTTAGGTCTTTCATCTACTGTGAGCTTCTTTTTCTGTATCGTGTAAGAAAATGATCCAGTTTCATTCTTCTGCATGTGACTGTCCAATTTTCCCAACATTATTTGTTGAAGAGACTGTCCTTTTTCCATTGGATATTCTTTCCTGCTTTGCCAAATATTAGTTGAACATAGCATTGAGGGTCCATTTCTGGGCTCTCTATTCTGTTCCATTGATCTATGTGTCTGTTTTTTGTGCCAGTAGCATGCTGTCTTGATGATGACAGCTTTGTAATAGAACTTGAGGTCTGGAATTGTGATGTCACCAACTTTGGTTTTCTTTTTCAACATTCCTCTATTTGGGATCTTTTCTTGTTCCATGTAAATTTTAGGATTATTTGTCCTATTTCTTTGAAAAAAGTTGATGGCATTTTGATAGGGATTGCATTAAATGTGTAGCTTGCTTTCCACCCCCTCATTTTCTATCTAGAAGTGTCTTTGGATCTATAATGAGTCTCTTGCAGACAACATATCAATGGGTCTTACTTTTTTATCCAATCTGATACTCTGTGTCTCTTGATTGGGACATCAGCCCATTTACATTCAGAGTAATTATTAAAAGATATGAATTTAGTCTTATTGTATTACCTGTAAAGTCACTATTCCTGTATATTGTCTCTGTTCCTTTCTGGTCTATGTTACTTTTGGGCTCTCTTGTTTAAAGGGTCCCCTTTAATATTTCTTGTAGTACTGCTTAGTCATCACAAGTTCTTTTAGTTTCTATTTGTCCTGGAATCTTTTTATCTCTCCTTCTATTTTGAATGACAGCCTTGTTGGATAAAGTATTCTTGGCTGCATATTTTTTCTTATTTCATGCCATGAATATAACATGCCAGTCCTTTCTGGCCTTCCAGGTCTCTGGATAGGTTAGCTGCTAGTCTACTCTTTCTACCCTTGTAGGCTATAGACCTCTTGTCCCAAGCTCCTTTCAGGATTTTTTCTTTGTCTCTGAGATTTATAAGCTTCAGTATTATATGTTGAGCATTGATCTATTTTTATTGATTTTGGTGGGGAGGGGGGTGGTTCTTTGTGCTTCCTGGACTTGAATGTTTGTTTCCTTCCCCAGATTAGAAAAGTTATCTATTATAATTTGTTCCAACTTGCCTTCTGCCCTTCTCTCTCTTTCCTTTTCTTGAATCCAATTATTCTAATATTGTTTTGCTTAATGTTACCACTTATCTCTTGAATTCTCCCCTCATGATCCAGCAGTTGTTTATCTCTCTTTTTCTCAGGCTCTTTATTCTTTATGATTTTGCCTTCTGTATCACTAATTCTCTCTTCTGCCTGATTTATCATAGCACTTGATCCTCCATTTTTTTACTGAATTTCATTAACAGCCTTTTTATTTCGACTTGATTAAATGTAGTTCTTTTATTTCTCCAGTAAGGGATTCTCTAGTGTCTACGTTTTTTTCAAACCCAGTTAGTATCTTTATAATTGTTATTCTGAACTCTAGTTCTGATACCTTACTTATATTCTTACTTATATTCATACTTATATTCATCCCTGGCATTAAGTATTGCCTCTTGTTCTCTTTTCTTGAAGTAAGTTTTTCAGTCTTGTCCAAAGAATAGATGAACAAGAACAAAATACTAAAATGGCAACAATGCCTCTGAGAGAAATATACACTAAATAAATTAGAAGAGACCCAAAACCTAAAATAAATAAATAAATAAATTTTAAAAATTAAAAAAATAAAAACAGAGAAAGTGAGAATATAATCAGACAGTTCACTAGAACAGAGCAATACCCTGGATCATGTTTGTATTTTGGTCTGTTTTTTAAAACACTAGATCCCAAAATTGTAAGGAAAGAAAAAAAATATATATATATACACATATACACATATATACGTATATATTTTTGCATGTGTATATATATACACACATATATATACATATACATATATATACACGTATATATATATACATACAAAAAAATTAAATATAATGAAAGGTTAGACTGTAACTATGAAAACAAAATTTAAAAGACAGAAATAGAAAGAAAGAAACAAACAAACAAAATTAGTTAGTTCTCAGATAGGTGAACAGAATAGAGCAATACACTATATCCAGGGTATATTTGATCTGTTTTTTAGAAGACTACATCCCAAAACTTTAAAGAAAGGAAAACATATATACACACACACACACACACACACACACACACACACACACACATATACATACATATAATATAATATATGATGTATGTATATATCATACATGTATCATATATATAATATACATGTAAGTATTTTATATATGCAATATATATTATATTATATATAATATAATATATGATGTATTATATATCATATATACAATAATATATATGTATGTGTGTATATATATGTATATATACACACACAAAAATAAAATTAAATACATTGAAAGGATTCAATATAACTGCAAAGGTGAAAATTAAAAAAAAATTTTTAAAAGAGAGGAATCGGGTGAAAAGAACAGAGCGATCCACTAGATTCTGTATATATTTTGGTCTGTTTTTTTATAAGAAACTGCATCCCTAAATTGTAAGGAAAGAAATACTTACATATGTACAAAAATAAAATTAAATATAATGAAGGAATCAAATGCCCGTAACCCAGCATCTCTACCTTGACAAATGACTGCTAGAGTCTCTAAACCCTGCAGACTCCTGCAACATGCACCTGTACCACTCCTCTTGAGGGAGGTGGGAGAGTCTTCCCACCATTCTGCTGCTTGCTTGGCCCCTGCTCAGAGAGCCATTGCCTGACCATACCAGGGTTCATGGTTTATGTCAACACCAATATGAAAGCCTACTCCTGGGCTTGCTGATTATAGCAGCTTCCTCTCTGATGCCTGAAAACTCTGCTGCACTCAAACACCCCCATTCTTTCTGTGACCCCAGGGATCCTGAGGCCACACTGTCCCACCTAGGTTTCCACCTGAGTGCCTTTCAGGCAGGGACATCCCTCATGGGAGCGGACTTCTAAAAGTTCCAATTTTGTGCTGTGCTGCTATACCACTTTCTGGTAGCCAGTTTACAAACCCTCCCCACCCCCTACGGTTTATCTTTGGTCTATCTCCTGGGATTCACTTCTCCACACCTCCTACCTTGTAGAAAGTGGTCACTTTCTATTTGTAGAATTGTAACAATTATTTTCTTAGATCTCTGGTTGAGTGCGCAGGTGTTCTGAATGAATTGATAGCAGTCTAGCTGAATTACTGAGAACAGACAAAACTAAGGTCTCTGCCATCTTGGACTCTTCTCTATAATAATGTGTTGTTGTTGTTGTTTTCTTTTAAACCACTGTAAGCCTAAATTGTTATCAACAAAGGACTAGTCAAATAAATGTTGGCACATCCCAGGAGTCCTATGCAGCCAGGCAAAACAATGTGGCAGCTCTGTGTGTATTTTAATGGGACAATTGCTAAGAGATATTGTTATATAAAAAATGAAGATACCAAATAATCATATATACATAGATGTGTATGAGTGCACATTGATTATTTCCTGGTAAGAGAATAAGGAAGAATTTAGTAGAAAGATGTACTTTTGGCGAGTAGGACTGGGGATTTGGGGCAGGAGGCAGATTTACTTTTGTTATAAAAAGTAACTTGTTTATAATAACATATTACAAATAACAAGTAACAAGTTATAAATGACTTAATAAATTAATAAATAACTTGTTTAATAAATAAATTAATAAATAACTTGTTAATAAATAACTTGTTTATTTTTTAAAAGAAAAATAACTTCCTTTTTTTATAACTTCCTTTTTTAATTGTGTGCTTATAATGACTTTTTTATTTTTAAAGTAAATACAACATTAAGTGCAGAATTTCAGAGAGAGAAAGTCTGATAAGCTCTCTCAACATTTGTTCAGAGATCAAATGTTTCAAAGGCATATGTTTATCAATCTTATCTACATAATCTGAAAAGTACATACTATTATTGCCATTTGAAGGAAAAGGAACTTAGAGAATGAATTAAATTGTTTGAGTGCACATAGCTAGTGAATAGTAGAGTCAGGATTTGAATTCATGACAGTTTGATTTCTAAGCCTTTATTTTTTACTCAATCATTTTCCTTCAAAATCCAAAATGGAATATTTAAGCTATTTTAATAATTTTAGAAAAATTAAGTAAATTTGATCAACAAAGGATCTCAATTTTAATTTTTCTTTCTTATTCTAAAATCTGCTTGCTTCAAGCAAAGACTTAATAGGGATACAAATTGAGCCACAGAAAAAATTTTCTCTTTAAGTACAAGTAAAATTATACATAATCTCTAATGAAAATATATCATAAATTGACCAGAAGTCAATTGGGATATTAATGGAATGATAGCAAATAGATATAGATATAGATATAGATATATAGATATATTTTCCCAAAAAAATAGGAAACTTATTTACCAGATAAAGGAATCATTTCCTTGAAAACCCAATGATTATGCTTCACTAAGAAACTATTTATAAAGTCAAGAAAGACCTAACTAGTGATGTGCTGCAGACACTCATATTAGCTCATGAGAGCCAATTACTAAGTTGATTGCTTAAGGCAGACATTAATTAACAAGTAGTTATATAAACCTACAAGTAATTAAATTATATTAAAAACAAAGGTAAAATACACTTAAAACTCATCACTTCCTAATTAATTTAATATTACCTATGTTTTTGAGATTATTTACATCTAATGAATCTGTGTGAAAGAAATACATATAATGGTGCACTGCTGTGACTCTCTTCCCAGCTCCCTCTTTGTTGACATCACAATGGTGGTCTGAAATCAGCCTTGGAGGGAGTATTACACTGTAGAATCACCAAATGCTAAAAATGAGGCTTTTAGCTTTCATAAAGTCCAATTTTTTAAAAATTACAAGCCCATAATAATGAACTCAATCATTTTTAACATAAATATATAAAATTTGCAATTTATAACCTTTTAGGAAGAAAAATGGCTTTTGCAGAAAAGATGATCATGAAAACATTTGATGGAAATTGGCTAGTCATTTTCCCTAGAAACCATCATTTATGAAATGTACACATTTAGGTTTTATATATATATATATACTATATGTATGTATATATATATACTATATGTATGTATATATATATACACTATATGTATGTGTGTGTGTATATATATATATATATAAAGACAGTAAAAGGCAAAATATTTCCTTTTTTCAGTAGGAATTTCAGTTCTAGATTCACAATCTCTTCTTTAGAAGTTTCATACGGGATCCACAGAATGGCTGGGTTTATTCTGTGTTATCCATATTTACAGATTTTTAAAAAGTTAATGGTTTTCTAGTCATAATAAAGGCATTTTTCCATATTTTCTGGAACACAATGATAGACAAGGATACCAAAGATTAAAATAATTTGAAACCCATGAAACTGTAATAATAGAAATCAATCTAAATGGAATTGAAATGAATGAATCTTCAAAGACAGTGCTGTAAGAGATGCTGTATGCAGGACTATCCCATTGGCAAGAGATATGGGGAAGAGTTCTAATGGTCTATTAGGTAAAGATTTGGGATCTTTAAATATCTTTAAAAGACAAAAAAAAAAAGCCTAAAACTTGCTAAAAAAATCAGCACATCATAAGTACATAAGATAAATGGTCTTATGGATACCCATCAGGTTTCAACATTATTTGTAGTTAGAATAAAAACAAAGTATGGTCAGTGGAAAGGCCTGGTTTCTCCCCCATAGAACTAGCTTGCAACTACCTGCCACTAAGTCATTTGGTTTAAGAGGCAAGTGTTACATATACATACTTACATATATTTCAAACCATTCTGACCTTTCACACACACACACAAGAAGAAAATCCTAGTAAAGGTTCTTGATTGCTCTCCAAGGACAATAATATGTACTGAGAAGCATAATTAGAGGGTACTGGATTAAGCTGATAGTGTCTAAGTATAACTCCCTTATCACACACTTTCTAGACATTGTTCCACTGACTAGGGCTCAATGATCTCCTTATTAAACAGAATTTTAACTTCTTTATTTTTAAGATAACCTAAAGGGAGCAGAGCTGAAGCTTCTTAGTTGAAAGAAGGATTTATTCACTTTTACAGGCATACCAGCATAAACACAATTAACTTTGTCCTATGTATGCAAAACCTGCCTCCACCATCTTGGCAGTCTAGTTAACCAACCATATTATGTGACTACAAGGAACCCAAAAAAACTAGTTTTAAAAAACTGACATACTTTCACCTGCTGTTCCTAAAACACCCATTGCTTAAATGTCAGCATTAGATAAATCACTGTCTCTGGGGGAAGTTTTGAGGACCAACGAAAGAAAAACCTTAAATACATATTTAAAGAAAGAAAAAATAAAGGAAACCTGGAAAAAAATGAGTTAAGAATTCACCTTAAGAATCTGGAGAACATGGATAAAAGGGTAAACACAAAGAAAACAGATAGCAAAGTTACAATTAGAATAGCAAAGATTAACGGGAAGTAAGATTGGAGAGACACTGTCACCAAAGCATAAAAAGGCAAATGGTAAACTATAAAAATATTTGGAACTCATGGCACAGTGGGCTAATTGGCAATAAGCAAAGTGCAAATTAAAACAAAAAGTTGAGTTACCATTTCACATCTTTCATAGTGACAAAATTAAAAAACATGATCATAAGTTTTGGTGAGGATGTGGGATAATATGAACCTCATATGCCACAATTTAAGTTGTACAAACACAATGGGAAGCATTTGTTGATCTCATAAAGTCAAAGATGTCCTTCCCAGAATTTCAACAATCTCCAACTCCAAATATGCTCAGGTTCCAGAGCATATTTCTTACAAGTAATAATCACTGTCTGATTGATTAAAAGAACAACAAATTTAGAAAATCTGAAATGTCTATCAACTTGAGTATCAACAAAAATAATGTTTTATACTTTTACAGTGAATCCTACATAGCTGTTAAAATGAATTCACTAGAGCTAGCAATATAAATATGTATCAGTGTAAATCTCAAAAACATAACTTTAAGCAAAGAAAGATAAATATGGAATGACATTTACAGTAGGATGTTATTTCCATAAAGTATAAAAGTTTACAGATAATGTGTTATATGCTTAACATGATTAAATAGTAAAAGTATAAAATAATGAATAGAAAGGACAGAAGTCTTCAGGGTAGTGAATACTTGTGGGAGGCAAGGAAGGAAATGAGTTTGTAAAAGAGTCCACAGGATCTTCTACTAAAAAGGTAACACATTTTTAAAGTTAGTGTAGCCAATTGATAGATTTAACTATCTGGTGGGAGTACAAGGGACTTGTTTTATTTTTTCTAGATATTTTGTGAGCTTTAAAGAGCTAATTTTAAAAATCAACAAAATAATAAAATGCACCCTGTAGAGTCTCTTCTAAAGTTATTGTAATTAGGAATCTCATTTTGAAAAAATGAGAGAATTTTATCTGATTTTGTAATGAACTTCTTAAGGTCTTTTTTTTAAATATTTTATTTATTTGACAGACAGAGATCACAAGTAGGCAGAGAGGCAGGAAGAGAGAGAGAGAGAGGACAAAGCAGGCTCCCTGCAGAGCAGAGAGCCCGATGCGGGACTTGGTTCCAAGACCCTGAGATCATGACCTGAGCCGAAGGCAGAGGCTTAACCCACTGAGCCACCGGGGCACCCTGTAATGAACTTCTACATATTGTTAAATTCCTATTTTTTTTAAAGATTTATTTATTTATTTTAGAGAAAGAGAGAGCAGGGGGAGGGGCAGAGGGAGAGAATCTCAACCAGACTCTCCACTGAGCTGGGACCTCCACTAGGGGCTCAGTCTCATGACCCATGAGATCACAACCTGAGCCGAAAACCAAGAGTGGGAATCCTAACTGACTGAACCACTCAGACGCCCCCATTAAATTCCTATTTTTAAAACAAAATGTTGATGTTGTAACAGATCCCACTTTTGTCCTTAAATTATTTTTTAAAGAACAAGAGCACACTTGAAAATGCACATTCATATACATGCAGCCTCACATCTAACTAAAAAACAAAAACATATACAAAAACACATAGACATGCACATATGCTCATTCATACACTCATTCACATACATGTACATACTTCTAATTTCCCATATTGGTGTCTTGTTACTGTTCTTAATAAAAGCTTTTAATAAAATTGAATATCACTTTAATTTTTATACTTATCTGAGTTTTTTAATAAACTTTTAATAAAATTGAATATCACTTTAATTTTTATACTTAACTGAGTTTCCTCTTACTGAAACTCACATTGTAAGACCGTGTCTGGCATTGCTGGATTATGTAGTCAGTTTAAACAGCATTGGCTTCTTTCACAAATCTATATATGTTTATGTAGTTTGTATCAAATCTATAATCTCTTGGATCTGAAAGTTTTGGAGGTCATCTGAGTGACCACTTCTTCTGATAAGTGCTTTCTCTTCTAAACAATTTATTTCCTTTTAGCCATTTCTATAATCTACACTTACTACTCATTTTTAGCATTGACATACAGTTCCTTTTTAGAGTGGAAGTTAACTACCCCCAATGATTTATGACTTAGAAAGTTGCATATGCCGCAATAGGAATCAGTTTTAATAACAATCTTCATGACACTGTTCCATTTGTATTTCTTATAAAGTATGGCAATAGTTCAAGGTCTGTATGTAAACACAATTTGAAACTTAGCAGAAAATTAAAGTATTGGAAAATGAGCTTTACTCCTTTTTTAAAATGGCCATCTAATAAGATCCATTTGTTGAACTTATGTTGTTTCTGGTGATTAAGTTAAGTTTTAGTGTTGCCTCAAGTGTTTCTCTTATGGCAAATGATTGAGAAAATAATTATAATGGTCTATGTCTTTGACAGAGTCTATAAACACTGGGATGGCAGCACATGATTAAATTTATGTTTAGATTGTAGAAATCGTTGCTGCTTAAGAAGAGAACAAGCATATTGATTTTAAAGAGTGAAATAAAGCAAGATGAAAGGAATAATTAAATCTGGCAGTATTGGTGTTTTCATCCATAGCACTACAATTATACGAATTACATCTTTCCTCACCTTGCCCCTCCTTCCTCTCATCTTTAGGTTTAAATTCAAGACCCATGCCATGAGAGGATTTTGTTTTCTTTTGCCTTGCTAAAGCCTGTTTTCAATAGAGAAAGGCTCTAGACCAGTTCTGAATAAGGTTATTTTGTAATTCCCGTTTGGGATAGGAAGGTGTACAGTCCTTAAACCTATTTCAGTCTTTGAGCATAAATCTTCTATGGCTCTAAAACCCTATGAGTAATCTAGGTGTTTGGGAGGGTGATAATGAACTCATTTTGGCCAGAGGGAGTAATTTAATGCCAAGGTAGGGAGGAAACAAATGGAGCTCTGATCTTCAAGATGGAAACACTAAATCCTTATGGGTCCAAGCCAAGTCCTTTTGAGATTAAAAACTCAGGGGGCGCCTGTGTGGCTCAGTGGGTTAAAGCCTCTGCCTTCAGCTCAGGTCATGATCCCAGGGTCCTGGAATCGAGCCCCACATTGGGCTCTCTGCTCAGCAGGGAGCCTGCTTCCCCCTCTCTCTCTGCCTGCCTCCCTGCCTACTTGTGATCTCTGTCAAATAAATAAATAAAATATTAAAAAAAAAAACTCGGGATCCCTTTTCAGCAACCCTCATCTATAGGATTTCACCTAAATTATCTGGGAGTGACTTAGAATGAATGTAGAAGGAGTTCTGAGGGCTCAATACTTTCTTTCCTAGAATTGTTTTAATTGAAAAAATAACTAAATTTAGAGAGAATCACTATTCCTCCTAGAGCATGTGTATTTGAGTCCTTCTGTTTGAATACCATGAGCTCAGCTGCAAGACTACCTGGTGTGCTCCTCGGACTCTTGCTCTGATCACTGCTTACCCTCTTATATTTGCTAGCATGTTGCATTCTCATGTTCCTTCCACCTTCCACCATCATGGCAATTCAGCTAAATGTCTGTCTACTCCCGTGTATAGTTCAATACACTAGCTGTGATACATGTGTTATGCTGAGTTGTTATTAACAGTAGCCACTAAGGCTTTATATTTGCTCCAATTTCATAGCTTAATGACATTTTCCCTTTCCTCATTCTTCTCTTGCATCTGGTGATAACTCCATTAGTCTCCTCCATAAATGAGTGTTTCTCAAAATGAAATATAATCCCTCAACATGTCCCATGAAAACTAATCTATAGAAAAGCAAGTTTGAGAAGTACTGCATAGTCTATCCCTGTACTATGAAATGTGGTAGGCACTCACTATACAGGTCTGTTGAGCTCTTGAAACGTGGCTAGTCTAAATTGTGATGTGCTACAAGCTGAAAATACACAATGGATTTCAAACACATATTATGGGGGGAAACAATGTAAAATAGCTCATTAATAATTTTATATTGGTTGTAAAACAATATCATTTGGATATATTAGATTAAAAATATATGATTAAAATTATTTTTACCTCTTTCATTTTAATGTGACTTCTGGAAAGTTAAAAAATACACATGTGGCTCAAATTATATTTCTATTGGATAACACTGCTCTACCCACTCTTAGAAATCTATAGTTTGGAAGTGTGGTTCCTGGACCTGTGTTGTGGTTGGGGGCATCTGGCATGGATCTGAGGCTCAGGCTAGCACAGGTCCCTGATGCACAAGCCACTCAGCACGGTGTTGGAGACCCCTTCCTGGAAGCCAACCAGATGTTGCTACTGCCCACCGCAGCCCTCTATGCTGGTTCTGCCTGGTCTGTCCCAGAGGCTGTGTCCTCTGTACTTAGGCTCCTGCTTTCCTGAAGACCATATGAAAAAATCCCTCTCAGGCTGCTCCTCCAGGACCACCCTCTCTAACACACACTCCAGCAGCTGCACCTAGTTGTGCCAGGCAGGGGACTGCACCCCATTCTCCCCAGCAGATCCTCCACCCCCAGGAAGTGCATGTCCACCTGGGGGCTGTCCCCAGCCCTGGCCATAGGCTCAGCCCAACGGATCTCTCCACTTGGAGCTCCAGGGCAGTGAGCTGCTTGGGCTGACTGGGTTTTTCCATCTACCACATGGAGATTTCTTTATTGAATCCGTCAAAAAGCATCCTCTGACTGAGGGAGCATACCACCCACACATCATTTATAGGAAGCGGAGACAGAGACCTCCAGAGCAGGAGGAACCAACCTGTGGATTAAAGGAAGAGGAGGATATTTGGACACAGATACACACAGGGAAGACCATGTGAAGACACAGGGGGAGGACGACCATCTACAAGCAAAGAAGAAAGTCCTCAAAAAGAAAACAGACTGCTAACACCCTGATCTTGGACTTCTAACCTTCAGGATTGTGAGGAAATAAATTTCTGCTGCTTAAGCTACTCAGCCTTTGGTACTTTGTTCTGGTGGCCCTAGCAGATTAATACAACAATGACTTGTTAACTTACCTGCACAGTGATCCTCTAGTTCTTTCAAGGTGTGAGGAGTTGGTTATGCTTCATGAGGAGCAGAAGACTGTACACACGACAATAAGGTTTAGTTAGGACTGGCTTTAAGGTGTGTGACTGGTACAGCCACATAGGTTCATACTCAGAAGAGTGGCACTCCGTGGTAGCCATCTTGAAATTCTTAATGATTTTATCTTTATCTTTTGTACTTTGCAAGAGAAGTCTAATCAGACAATGCAGCTTGGTCTGTGGGCCTGGAGCCTCAGCCCCTACATGTTCTTGCCTCTCGCCACCTCTCTGCCTTCCCAAGATGGGTTCTTGGCCACCTTTACTTTCTACTATGACTCCATTACCACTGTGAGCCTTTCTGGGCAGTGACAAGGGCACACCAATGTGGGGAGGCCTGCTCCCGTGGCTGTCTTCCACCCACCATGGGGAGCCTGCACACACAGGAGGAGGTTTAGGAGTGAATGTCCTACAGTGTCTCGGGATGAGGCATGGCAGCAGTCCTCTCCATCCTAATCTGGCATTTAGTAGGTGACCTGGAAGGGATCATTTATCTACTTCCCATTCAGGTACTAAACTTCTGGTGTGACTACCTGGGTGGCTTGCAGTCACAGGCCATAAAGGAAAGATTAACTTCTCTGCCCATGCACAGGCCCTATATTTACCTTTTGCACTATACTCTGCAAATCATGGCCCTGAGTTAAGAGCTGCTTTGCTGGCAAAAAAATTAAAATGAATCTGACACATATTACTGATATGCCCAAGGTTGCTGCAGATGATATGATATTTTATGTGGAAAACCCAAAAGACTCTACCCTAAAATGGCTAGAACTCATACAAGAATTCAGTAAAGTGTCAGGATATAAAATCAATGCATAGAAGTCAGTTGCATTTCTATACACCAACAAGACAGAGGAAAGAGATTTAGGAGTTGATCCCATTTACAGTTGCAACCAAAATCATAAGATTCCTAGGAATAAATTTAACCAAAGAATCTATACTCACAAAATCATAGAATACTCATGAAAGAAATTAAGAAAGACACAAAAAAATGGAAAAATGCCCCATGCTTATGGATTGGAAGAACAAATATTGTGAAAATGTCTATGCTACCTAGAGAAATCTACACATTTAAAGCAATCCCTATCAAAATACCATCAACTTTTTTCAAAAAAAATGAAACAAATAATCCTAAAATTTGTACGGACCCAGAAAAGACCCCAAATAGGCAGAGAAATGTTGAAAAAGAAAACCAAAGCTGGTGGCATCACAATTTCAGATTTCAAGCTCTATTACAGAGCTATAATCATCAAGACAGTATGGTACGGGCACAAAAATAGACACATTGACCAATGGAACAGAATAAAGAGCCCAGAAATGGGTTATCAACTCTATGGTCAACTAATCTTCGACAAAGCAGGAAAGAATGTCCAATGGAAAAAAGACAGTCTCTTCAACAAATGGTGTTGAGAAAATTGGACAGCCACATGTAGAAAAATGAAACTGAACCATTTCTTTACACCATAAACAAAAATAGACTCAAAATGGATGAAGACTTCAATGTGAGACAGAAATCCATCAAAATCCTTGAGAAGAACACAGGCAGCAACCTCCTGGACCTCAGCCACAGCAACTTCTTCCTAGAAACATTGCCAAAGGCAAGGGAAGCAAGGGCAAAAATGTATTGGGACTTCATTAAGATCAAAAGCTTTTGCACAACAAAGGAAATAGTCAACAAAACCAAAGACAACTGACAGAATGGAGGAAGATATTCGCAAATGACATACCAGATAAAGAGCTAGTATCCAAAATCTATAAAGAACTTATCAAACTCAACACCCAAAGAACAAATAATCCAATCAAGAAATGGGCAGAAGACATGAACAGATATTTCTGCAAAGAAGACATCCAAATGGCCAACAGACTCATGAAAAAGTGCTCAACATCACTCATTATCAGGGAAATACAAATCAAAACCACAGTGAGATACCACCTCACACTAGTCAGAATGGCTAAAATTAACAAGTCAGGAAACAGCAGATGTTGGTGAGGATGTGGAGAAAGGGGAACTGTCCTACACTTTGGTGGAATGCAAACTGGTGCAGCCACTCTGGAAAACAGTATAGAGTTTCCTCAAAAAGTTGAAAATAGAGCTACCCTACCACTTAGCAATTGCACTAATGGGTATTTATCCTAATGATACAAATGTAGTGATATGAAGGGGCATGTGCACACTGTTTATACGGCAATGTCCACAATTATTGCTAAACCATGGAAAGAGCCTAAATGTCCATCAACAGATGACTGGCTAAAGAAAATGTGAGATAGATAGATAGATAGATAGATAGATAGATAGATATAGCAGTGAGTGCTGTGTATTGTGTAACACTGATGAATCACAGACCTGTACCCCTGAAGCAAATAATACATCATATGTTAATTAATAAAATAACTTAAAAAGAGGGGCAAAATAATAAAAAATTTAAAAAAAGAAATCTACAGTTTATAAGTATATAGTAAAATTTCTGCAAGGTCTTATATTAGGGAATCCTGTTTAACTTTGTTAAAACCCTTTCAACAAGTGCATGAAGAAATGTTAAACATCATTAATCATCAAAATAAAATAAAAAGCACATTGAGATAACATCTCACACCTGTTGGAATGGCTATTATCAAGAAGACAAGAGAGATATATGTTGGCAAGGTGGTGGAGAAAAGGAAACCCTTGTACACACTGGTAGGAATGTCAATTGGTATAGCCATTGTAGAAAACATTATGGAGTTTCCTCAGAAAATTAAAAAACAAAACTGCCATTGGCTCCAGCAACCCTACTTCTGGGTATGTAGCCAAAAGAAATGAAATCATTATCTCAAAGAGATATGCACAGCCCCCATTTTCATCACAGCATTATTCACAATAGCCAAGACATGGAAACAACCTAAGTATCCATTGACAAGTGAGTGAATAAAAATGTTATATATAATGGACTATAATTCAGTCATAATGAAGGAGATCTTGCCATTTGTGACAACATGGATGGACCTTGAGTGCTAAGTGAAATAAATAAGAAAGAGAACTATTGGACAATCTCCCTTAAAGGTGAAATCTAAACACGGTGAACTCATAGAAACAGTATATTGGTGGTTGCCAGGAGCTGAGGAGTGGGAGAAATGGGAAGGTGTTGGTCAAAGGGTACAAAATTCCAGTTATAAGATGAATAGGTTCTGGGGATTTCGTTTATAGCATGATAACTAGAGGTAACAGTACTGTATTTTTTGTATTGTATATTTGTATTGTATAATTGAAAATTACAAGGAGAGTAGATTCTAAATGCTCTCAACACACACACACACACACACACGTAATGATGTGAGGTGCTGGGTGTGTTAACTAACCTTATTGTGGTAATCATTTCACAATATAATCATGTATCAAATTATCACATTATGTACCAAAAGTTTACACAGTATTATATGTCAATTATAGCTCAACAAAGCAGAATAAAACCCTATATTTCTTGAACCTCTTTGACTATGGAGTCCGTTTTCACATAAGAACTATTTATCAGTTCCAAAAACTAGTAGTTTTCAAAGCCCACTTTGGAAAAAGAAGCATGAGGTACAAGGTGTGAGAAACTTTGATCCTTTTTCTTTTTTTAATGTAGAGTTCTGCCTGATTCTTAATAAGAAATATAAAGTATAGATTAAATAGGACAAATGTCTATTTTATCCAGCTATCACAAATATCCCTGGCATCCCTGACATTAATATAAATTAATTACTTGCATTTCCAGTGATTATTTTTGTCAATAAAGCTAAGTGGAATTCAAATTCTTTCATTTTCAAATGTTCTCTCTGCCATGAACATTAACCTTCATTCGGATTTGGCAATGTTAAATATATACATAAATGTAATGACTTGATAGCATCAGAGAATAGATTTCCTATTATCTCCATAATCATGAAAAAGAACTTAAAACTTAGTCTGTAGCCCTCCTGAATCATGGGAAAGAAGTCAGAGTCAAGATCAGAGTACAGAGGACTATAGAGAGAACCAAAACAAGCCCACCAACCTATTATGGTTATCTAAAGTCTCTGATTTTGAGAGGGTATCATACAAATATTTCAAGTAATAATAATGAAAAATAGGCAATCTTGGAGCATTTTTTCATAACCCTACACTTCACTTAGCACTGAATTCCTCTCACCTCACTTAATCCTCCTTGTAATAACTTCATTAGTTAGAGACATCTTCTCTCCATTTTACATGCAAGGAAATTGACGTTTAGAAAGTTTAAGTAACTTACTCGGGTTTTCATAGCCAATAACTTCTAGAGCTCTGAACCCAGAGCCTACATTGTTAACCACTATGACATATTGTAAGGTGGTATGTGCATGGATAAACCTCCTTCCATGGCATAGCCCCAAGAACTGAAAGAGGACAAGAAGGAAAGAGTTCTTGTGATTTCTTTTTCTTCTTTGTGAAGTTTGTGCAATATTGCCACAAATTCTCTCCATGCACTGAGTAGGAGAGAATAAAAATATTTATTTGTAACCCTTGCACATTTTTCTGGAGCTTCTCCTACTAATGTTAAACAATAAATATTTTCACAGTTTGCCTTTTTCCCAGATAGACCAGAGTTCTTGAAAATTAGTTGAGATACAAGGCTGATTTCATAACTTGTAGTACTATGAATATACCTTGCACTCTCTCACCTTACTGCTTTGGTAAATGCTGATCCCTTGGCTGAGAATGCTACTGCAAGTTTTTTGTTTGTTTGTTTTTTGTTTTTGTGATTGTTTGTTTGTTTGTTTGTTTTGTTTTTGTACCTTTATTCAGGCTCATTGCTCAAACCCCATCCCAGATGTCACTGTCTTCAGGGATCCTCACTTGAATCATCCCCCATCCCAGGCTGGCTTAAATGAGTCACCATCACCACCATGGGCATCATTAACTCAATATATTTTGCTCTATTTCAAAGCCTATCATACTTTTCTGAAATGTAATATTTAGGTCTCATGTGGTCATTTGCCACTTGTATCTAAGCTCTTTTTCAATAGTTAGGAAGTTCTTCACTTTGTAAGACTTGGTGGAAATTAGAACTTGTTTCTATCATGAAGTAGATCAGCTGTGCTCATAATGTCTTTGAAAGATTTGGGTATGCCTAGAGCAAGTTTCCCTGAAAATAAAATTTCAGGAAAATTCCTTGGGATTTGAGGATGAAGGCACACCTATTTGGGAAAGGTAGTAGACTCTTTTTTAGAGTTAGCTATTACTCTTGTAACTACATACCTGATCATGGATTAGTAAACCGGGATTTATAAAATACACTAGCCATAAAATCAGGCAGGCCTTTAATCGCTTAGTCATTGGATAACAGTGGTACCTAGAAGTTCTGGCTTAAGAAAGTCCTGAAAACACGATTGTTCTACATGAGCAGGAAGTTTTCACTTCAGTTTAGCTAATCTTGCCACATAGTCAAACCTCCTTCAACCCCCACCTATGGATCAGTTCCTAGACTATTGACTGAGAAAGAAAACATTCCATCCAGATTTGTACATGTTGTCACAGGTTAGGTTCTCCAGAAATAGATGGAGAGGGAGTTTGAAATGGAGAACATTTATTGAGAATCAACACCTGAGAAAGGAATAGAAGTAAAGCAGCATTGATCAGAGGAAGGGGATGGATGTTGTTGGTGGACAAATAAAACTTGGTCAGCCCCATGGAGAACTCTAGAGTATGTTCATCAGCATTGTCCTGAAGGTCCCAAATGGCCAGGCCCTTATACTTCCACCTCAGTCAGTCATTGGGTATGTGGTACCTTAGGAAAGTTATGCTCTTGGCAAGGTGGCTTTTGCAACTAAAGAAGAGCGTATAGGAACTGACATCTGGAGCCTGTCTGATGACAGGCTAATTCCTTCCTTAGAGCATAAAAAAAATAAATAAATAAAAATCCTCCAGGTGTGGCAGAACTTTAAGTTGTATATCTGATTGTTTACTTTTCCTTGAAGGAAATATGATCTGAGTGAAGGCTGTTTATTCTGAGTTAACAAAATTGGAATATTGGTGTCAAGAAGGTTTGATGATGCATGGATAGGCCTCTTGGAATAGGCTCAAAAGAGGAGAACCTTGTTTTTAGGGTGAACATTTATCAAAACTACTCCTTAGTAAGGAAGGTTTTCAGTAACGAAGTGGACAGGATGACTCTCTTTGTTAATTAATGTTGGAAGGCCTCTTTCCATAGTCTCTCCAAACCCTGCTCAATAGACTCAAAAACAAAGTAGCCTTGGTGTCAAGGATGAAATTTTGTAGGAACTCAACATCACAGACCACACCTCTCCAAGGCTGACCTATTTACATCCATTGATGAGTGATCAGTCAATAAGCAGCAGGAACCAACACTGAACGACACTGCCTCCCAATATGGGGTAATATCTCAGGGGAACCAGCCATCCAGTTGAACTTCAATAACACTGGATCTTACCATCATGGAAGAAATACCAATTGGATATTTTTATATATGGTGATGGATTTGCATTTTTTGCTCACCGTACTTACATCAGCATTACCATCTGAGGAATCACAGAATGCCTTATTAAACGTTGCAGTGCACAACAAACATGTTTCTAACTAAAGAATACTCATTTTATAGGAAAACAGATAAAGACAAGGGACTTAGAACCACCTTCTTTAAAAGCTTTGGACATGTAAAATGATGGGATGATGGGATGACCTATTAAAGACTCAGGCTCTGCACCAGTAGCAAATTCTCTGAACTATTCCCCAAGATATAATGCTAATTTTCCCATCACCCAAACAAACATATGGGTCTTGGAAGCAGAAGTTGGAAGAGGGAGAGCATCTTGTTAGTATTAAACCTAGTGTTTGTGATCCACTTGAGAATGTTTGCTTCTCTTGCCCTGTGACATTTGTTTAGAGTTCCCAATCTGTAATGTAGGGATGTTTCTATCAGCACATGGAGTGCTTATCTTGGCTTGCTGCTGTAAAAGGGGAAAGGAGGAAGAATGGATAGGACCTACAGAATGCCCCATAATTCTCTTCCTAGTGGTAAAATTTAATGGAAGATAATACCAGATCTGTACAGGAGTATCATAAAGCATCCAGATCCTTCAGTGATAACAGTTCAGTCAGAGAACCCTAATCAAGAGAGGTGGTGGCTGAAAGCAAAAGGCACACAGAATTGTTACTAAAAGAGAGAAATCACGACCAATTATTGCCTCTAAACCAGCTTCAGAGATAAAAAACCATGGCTCTTACCCACACTTCTTTTTTGTTCTATGGTTTATGCAATTATAAATTTTAATGTATTTATCCTTATTTTTATCTCCCTTTCCCCACTATCTTATATAACTATGCTGGGTGGTGAGCCTTCCACTCTAGCCCATATATTACAGCAGGTCTTGTGACAGAACTAAAGGGATTTTTACCAGCACAAAAAATTGTGAGTTTAACTCCTCTTGGGAAGGAGGTAAGAGTGCTTGTGGTTCTGTAAGAGATTTTTGCATCATGTTAATGAAAGCACTTTTTCTTAAAGTTTAAGTGTTTCTACAGTACTGGTCTACATGTTCCTGGAAACCTCATGTCCTAGAAAATCATTTACAAATAATTACAGGGCTTATCAGAAAAAGTAGATTGAGACAAACACTCAAAATCCATGGAAGTTTGTAACCAGAGCAATAACAAGTACAAGCACTGTTCTGGCCCAGTTTTTTTAAGATGTTAAAATTCCTAATACATACTACAGAGTATCTTGAGCTTTATTTTTTAAGTGGGTTGTATATTAAAAAACGAGTTGAGGCTGCTAAGCTATGGAGATAGAGGCAAAATACACGAAGATTGGGTAGAGTCACACAATGAGCACTTGTTGAACAGAGCACATGCCCAAAATAAAACAGGAAGGAGAGTGAGAATGGGCAGTGTGTGCAGAACTGCATTCTTCCTCAGCTTACTGTGTTCAGCTGTGTAAGCGTTCACTAGTTGTTACTTGATGGCCCAAATGGACCGACACAGCTGTGTGATATTGACATCATTCCCTTGCCAGTAAATCATGTAAGCTCATTTCCTTATAGACCCACACATGATCAGAATAGGCTGTGTAAGTAAGGAAAGAAGAGTACACATTAATTTGAGGTAACCAAAAGCAGGGACTCTAGAGAACATTGGTCACTGTGGTTGTCCTGTGTGCCCAAACTATATTCTTTAATTTGGAGAATTCCACCACAGAAGCTGGAAATGTTAGAATTTCACTTTCCCGGCTTTTCTTTTAACCTAGGCTTGGGCACCTGACCTAGGCTCACCAGTTTACAGACCCCCAGGAGCTTTTAAACCAAGACTACTAATGCAAAGAGGCAGAGGTTAGGAGGAAGTCTTCCGGGCGATGACAGCCACTGCAGGAAGATGGGGTTTCCTGGAGTAGGCCACAGGGCAGAGGTGAAAGTGGCAGCCTCCGGGGCCAGCTGCAGGGTCTAATGCTTGTGCCTACAACACAGATGCCTTCACTGCTTCCACTGTGCTGTCATTTTGGATGTTGTTTCTGACAATGTAGACTCGAATCTGATTCTCTTCCTTTCTGGGTGACTTTTTTGAGCTACTTCATGTCCTTTCATGAAATTCTATTCTTGCTTAACTCAGGTAGCATAACTTCTGTAGCTTTTAACTAAGAGTCAACTAGACTGTGAACAAATTAAGAAGGACTCTCTGCCTCTTATCAGTGAGTCCAGAATGCAAAACCTTGGACCTAGAAGGCAGTAGTGCTCAATAAATACTTGTTGTGTGAATAAATGGAGAGATGTGGTTGTGAGAAATGTATTTGCCCTAAAAGCAATGAGATCAAGTAGTTAAAAATAATAACAAAAACATTAAAAATAGAATAGCATTAAGATACTAATATGATCTTAATAGCAAATATTATAATTACTAGAATATTATAAAATTATAAATGGAAGTAATAAATATTATAAATGGGAATGCTGCTTTTTTTTTAGATAATCGTTTCATGTTAGACTTCTATTAAGAAAAGAAAACTTATCTATTCATAACGGTTTTTTCCCCCTATCTGGTGTTAAGATAGTTAGTTATCTTCATTATACTTTCAGCTGCCTAGTGTTTCCTAGTGTTTGCCTACACTGAGAATTCTTTTTTTTTTTTTTAAAGATTTTTATTTATTTGACAGAGAGAGATCACAAGTAGATAGGCAGGCAGAGAGAGAGAGAGGGAAGCAGGCCCCTGCTGAGCAGAGAGCCCGATGCGGGACTCGATCCCAGGACCCCGAGATCATGACCTGAGCCGAAGGCAGCGGCTTAACCCACTGAGCCACCCAGGCGCCCCTACACTGAGAATTCTTACTAATTATTCAGACTATAACCTCCATCAACTAAAGAATGGGGATTGACTCCAAACTGTATCGCTTTCAGAGCAAAACATAGCTGGCATCTAAAACCCATTATATTTCAACCTTACTTCTGATATTTTCAGAGAAGTAAAATAACTTGAAAAATACAGGAATTCAACTGAGGGCTGCTGAGGGGAGGGGTGTTGGGACAGGGGGGTGGGGTTATAGACATTGGGGAGTGTATGTGCTATGGTGAGTGCTGTGAAGTGTGTAAACCTGGCGATTCACAGACCTGTACCCCTGGGGATAAAAATACATTATATGTTTATTTAAAAAATTTTTAAAAATTTAAAAAAAATACAGGAATTCATGATAGTAACAGAATGAAAAGGAGGTAAAGAAATTCTAGATTATTGTGAGTTGATATTTACATTCAGGATTTCCTTGTCTTTTAAGTGTAATGATTAATAATTAAGCACATTTCATCCAAGATATCTAATGGCTGCAGGAGCCCTTCCTCAGTATTCCAATCAGAAAAGCTTGGATATGCACTTAGAAGGCAGCCTTTCAGATCTCTAGCTCAGAAGAGGTTAAGGTAAGAAGACAGGTTAGAAGGGAACGTGAATGGAGTTGGGCTGTGGCATGTAGGCTGACTTGCTCTTCTGCACTGCAGCGAACAACAAATGCCTAGGTGGCCATCGATCAGCTTTTTGTTTCACAAAAAGAAAGCTATTAATTGTTACTGCTTTAATCTTGACAGCAGACAAAAGGGAAATTATATGTATTAGCAACACACTTTTCTCTAAGCTTTTTTCTTTCCCCTCAAAAAAAAAAAAAAGGTAAAAGTGATGTAAAGAGGAAATACATGTATAAATACAATGTATTCATTTTGGATTTGGATTCAAAATTTGAACATCACTTTGTTTCTACCAGCCTAAGCTGAAAGGTGTTTTAGTTAAGCAATTTCCCGGGCCTCTTTCTACATGTAAATGTCTTAGATTGCTATCCATCTATGAAAAATAGAGAAACAAAAGCAGGAAATTCCTACTGTCTCTTCAAATGGCTGACAATTTTCTACTATACTTTTCATTTTAAAATGTTCTTATAGAGCCAGTTTCCATGCATTAACCTGGGAGAGCTATTACATTTGAATGGGTTCCATGCTGGCAAACTGCATTTTGGAGTCACCAAGGGTCTCTTGATGCTTTGTCATCAGCTGACTAAATTAGTCTCTATGCCTCTGGTCTTACATTTGGATTGATGGATGCATTACCTTACACTCTTGAACTCTAGAGTGTTACAGACTAACGAATAGTGTAGGACTCATACTAAGCGTGAAATAGTCTTCCAGACCCACTTATGCAGATGCTCATACTGTGGGGATCTTCCTTGGTCTTTGGTTGGTTCTTCAGATATGAAGCAATCTCAAGGAGGTGAATTGGTTTGAAATTCTGCCTAGACATCCAAGATCCAGACTCCAGATTCTGTGTGTTTTGCTTCTAATAGTTTCCACTTTCTTCTGTCTTTGGAGGACCAGCCTTGGGCTACTGGGGCAGCTTTGCCTGCAGAATTTCCCACTGGTTTTACACTGCTGACAGCTTCTCTCTGGAAGAAGCCAAGAGCCAATGATTGACTGGTGTAAAAGTATGAAAGTCTAGCCTCCTGGAAACAGAACAAACTTACAAACTTGAGGTATAGTTTGTACTCCAGAATTCCCCAGAGAATCGAACTGAAGCTTGAACTCTTGTTTGGCTTCTTCCTTTTCTTTGTCCTGCTTCCCCTACTCTCCACATTCTTTCCTGGGAACACTTCTTTAATAAACCACTTGCTTGGGAATCCTTGTCATGGGACTTGCTGCTGAAGAATCTGACCTAATACACCTCATTGAGGAGTCAGGACTTATTTGTGCTTGAAGGAAAGAGAGTATTGGATTTGGAAGGGAAGAGGGAGAAGTTCTCTTCCCTAAGCAGTCGGAATGAACAACATGAGAAGAGGACCAGGCTGGAGGCAGAGACTGGCATGGTGTGTTGGAGTACAGTGAAGGAGAATATTATGGCTGGGTTAAAATACTGTACAAGGAAAAGGAGGAAGTGTCCCTTCTCTTCAAATCAACTTTACGTTCCCTGTAAGAGTGGACTTTTTAGAAACAAAATTTCCCTACTCAGAAGTCACAATTTAATTTAGTGTTTCCCTCCCAGAAAACCTGAGAGATAAAATCATAAGTATTCATCTCAAGTTTAAAGACATGAAAAATTAATCATCTTAGGAGACAGAGAGAAAAGAATTTCTTTTTGGCCCTGACTGCAATGTGAATTGCTCTATAGAGAGGCACAGAGTGGATGGGTAAGAGGAGCTCTAGAGGATCAGAGTGGTGCAAAGACCACTTCTGGCAGAATAAAGCATTCCTTCTCTGCCACAACCAGATCAGTTTGTTCTCTAAGATTCTTCAGGAGTTATTTTGTCTGCCACTCAGACAGTGAATCTGTGCTTCTTTTGGATGTCCTTGGTGCTTAGCCTACCACCTTGCACAAAAACAAAACAAAACCCACATTTTTTCCCAAGTGATCTTGGACTTAGACAAATTGAAGCTCCTGATTTTTTGTCATGCACACACCTGAGAATAAATGTTAAAAAACAAAGTCAATTTAAAAACACCCACAACCCGCAATTATTGCTTAATCCTTAACATGGCATGCAAGAACCTTCAAACCTTCACTTTAATATGGTCCCATGCTGCATTTCAACCTTCTGTTATTCTCCTCCACATACATAATGGGTTAGTCCTTCACTGAGCTCCTTGCCATTATTCAGACACACTATACTACTTTATACTCTTATGCTTTGTTCTGCTGCTCCTTGAAATAGCCTTCTACTTTTTCTCTCTCCAATAAATTTCTGCTCATATTTCAATACCTAGCTCAAATTTCACATTCTTTATAAACTCACCTTTTCAGGAAAGTTATCACTTTTGTCTCTGTTTTGATCGTACTTGGAATATACCTTCAATTTAGTGTTTAGAATATTACCTGTCAATGTGAACAAGTCCGTGGGATGCTGGAGAAATGTGTTTATGTCATTTTTGTTTCTCCTCCCTGCTAAAGTGCCTGGCACACTTAGATCTCTCCATAAATATCTGTGGATTTTGAAATGAATTGAATAAATTTGGATTAATAAGGAAAAATCAAATTACAAAAACTCTTGGATGATAAACTGACTTGAATTGTAGCTTAAATATAGGGTGGAACATTTGGAATGATTTGAGTAAGAGAATGAAAAACTGTTAAATGTCTGGTGAGATAATAAAACCATCACTATTTGCTGCCGCCTCCAGCCTCTCTGAACACCCAGCCAGGCCGTGCATTGTGTTTCCAGCAGCATGAGCCAAGTGAGAGAATGCCCAAACTGGCCAATATAATTGTGATTAGTTTAAACATTTCTTATTTCATATATTCACCAATATATTTGAGAAGAGATGGGGTTTCCTAAGAGCATAATGGTCAAGAACAAAGAGCTTAAAACTGAGAGGTTTGGATTAAAATACGGACATTGCTAATTACAACTGTGTGACTTTTGGCAAGTTATTTTTCATTACCGAAATAAGGATAAAGGCATTGACCTCATACAGTTGTTGAGTGCTCTGCCTCAAAAATTAGGCATTATAAATAGTATTATTACTGAATTTTTCTCTGACAGTTATTCCCCTTTCATTAGGGAGTTTTGCCCCCAGGATGCCCCATTCAAAATATGTCAGCATTAAGTTATCCCATAGGTAGTTAAGAGGAGAAGGGAAATTCCAGATTGAGGGGCCAGCCATGAAGAGGCGTAAGAGCACCTGACATGTTTAGGCAGTGAGCACGATGACTGTTTTCTAATCCCACCCTCCATCATCTTCTCACAGACTGAAGCCTGGCTAACTTAGGTTGGTATGCCTCAAACCTCAGTGTCTCTTTGAAATATTATGGGCTTTACTGGGCCTGGCTTAGCTATCAGAAATGTCTCAGAACATTGATTGGTTTTCAGTTCTCACTCTACTTTCTGCTGCATAGACCTGGCCATAGTCCTCAGGTTCCCCTAGGTAGCAACTTCCCTGCTGGGTCCCTTTGCAACTTAGGTAACATCTAGGCATTTGTGACCACCATAGGAACATATGTATTTGTTTTCAAAAAGATTATACTCTTAGTGCAGAGTCTCACCTCTTCTATTTTGAATTTTGATTATCTACAGGGACTAATACTACAAAGCATAGCTAGGAATCTTAAAATGTGTGGGAATATCTTGATTTGAACCACATTCTGTTAAAGTGTGAGTAACAGAGGTCCCAGGTTTGCCCTGGAGGTTTATCTATTTCTCAGACTCTTCCATATTAGGAAAGAAACTCTAGCAGAGCCTAAACTTTTAGGTTCTTCTCTCCTTTTTTTTAATACATTTTCCATTAACCTAAGGCTAAAGTTCTTGGCTGATGAGAAAACAGTCTTTTTTCTGGTTCTTAAGGCTCTCCTTTACTTCATGCAAAATTGTTTTCTATAAAAGCCCAGCAACGTGGTAGGGTGGTTTCATAGAATTCTCTTGGGTTCATGGGAGTCTACGTCAATTACTTCAACTGTTCTTCAGCATGTTCATTCTAAAACACTGGGCTTGCACTTATCATTGCTAAAGAGGCCAACTTTACCTCCTAGACTCCCCATCTAGGATCTCCAACTTCTCCTGAACAACATTGACAGCAACCCACCCTTCTTAGTAAATGGCTCCTCTGGACACTCATTTCTGAATTCATTCTTTCTCTTTCCCTCTCCCTCTCTCCCTCACACACACACAAACACAAACATACACACACACACACACCCCTCTACACCACAAATATCAGCCACATGGATTGACCCCCTGTATAGCATGTTTCCCATTCTATCATAATCATAGAGCAGGATTCTTAATACCTTTTTACTCATATAAAAAAAATTCTACATTACATGGGGGTAAATATATATTCAAGGTCCATAGGTGTTCTGGGGGTACACATGAAATAGTTGTATCATAACACATATGCAGCACTTCACCAAAAATTTTATCATCAGATATTTCTGTGTCCAGCCCCAGGGTCCCCTACTTGCCATACTATGATTACTGCTCTGTCACACAATAACTTCCATAGCTTCATAGCTCCCCAGGCCACAGTCCTATGCACCTTCCTTCCCTCCTGGCCTCTCTCTAGTACGTACTGTCTCTTTCTCCTATGTTTCTTCCTCCAAACATGCATCCTCAAACCCTCTTTTAATAAAACCTATAAGTTTGCAAAAAAAATCCTCTGGTTACTAGGATTGACCTGCCTTAGGAAACACGTAAGGAATTATAAATAGCATATTTCTGTGTTAAAATTATTCTTTTCCAATAACACAAAGGCAAATGAATAAGATTTTAGTATACATGCAGATAAACTAATGGGTAAGGTAACAAGAGGTTCAGGGAATTTATATCAGCAAGTCCTTGAAGTGTTGTCTCTCTCTCCCTCTCTCTCTCTCAATTTGGTCATTTCCACCTAGAAGTAGCTTCATAACATTCAAGGGCAACTTGCCTAAAACTGAATTTACCTTCTTCACCCAGCCAGCTCTTATGATCAGCTCCCATTTATAGCACTTCCATTTTCCTTATTCAGGCTGACAATCTTTGGCTCACCTCTATTCTTTATTTTCTATATCTAACCTATCACTGGTTAATTATTCTTCCTAAATGTCTTTCAGTATGAAGTCCTTTCCATTTCACAGTTTTGGGGTATTCAAAATCCTCGACACTTTCTGCCTATGAATGAGTGTACCACTCCTTAATGCTAAGTCTTACTGTCCATCATTGATAAATAATTCCTCCTAAAAAAATCACTTTCCTGGATCCCATTTATCTGTTTAAAAACCTCCCGTGATTCCCCAATGCCTGTCTGTCAAACAAATAAGAGCAATTAGTATCATTAATTACGTTTCTATGACTCTGATTCAAACAAGCAAGGAATGGGAGTGGAAGTAGATTTTGGCTTATCGCAGGTTCCTTAAGGTATCAATATGTTGTTAACATAATTAAGTGTCTTCTAGAAGTACTTAGCTAAACAAGAAGAAAAGGGGGAAAAGAGGAGTAAGGGAAGGAGAAGGGAGAAGGGAAGAGAAGAAAACGAAGAGAGGGAGGAAAGATGAAAGATGGGAAGGATAGAGAGGAAATGGATGAGAGGAAGAAACTCAAGTAAGGATAATGCATAATTGCTTTCCAGATTGCTTCCTTGCTTTCAACATCTGGATTTCTCCTTTCATGTAAGGCCAATTTTTAATAAAAAACAAGTTTGTACTAGGTCAAGGAAAAAAAGTAAAATTTATGAAACTAAAGAAAAAACCATGATTTGCCTTGATTTTTAGGCTTTCCTAGAAGATATTAAACCAAGATAGCTCTCTATTCCAATTTTCCAATTTAGAAAAGGGAAATAGAAAAATATATTTGTGGCTTTCTCTCATAAAGGTCAGAACATCCTGTATATTTGAACTTTGCATGGCTCAGATCTGGAGCTTAACATTTTTCTTCTTTTAAGACTTTTTTTCTGCCACCTTTGCTTATGTGTTGATTAGTATGCCAAAGAGAATTTTGAGGCTGAGAAACAGTAGTCTGTGTTTAAGGTGCTTTACTGGCACAAGATATAGAAAATAAACAACCTGAAAACTGTCAAGCAAGTTTCTCAATCTATGCTTTTATGAGTGAATACAGAGGCAAAGCTAAGAGAATGAAATTAATGATCAAAGTATCCTTCAACCAAAAATAATTTTGTTTCAAAGAAGAAATAATAAGTAATAGCTGCTTCTAATTTTAATACTGAGCTTAATTCTTTAAGTCACCCAGTAGAAAATCCATTGGGAAGTAGACCCTAATGTGAAGGAGTTGAGTTAAGGTCTTTTAATTAAATTTAAAGATTTTTCCACCCATGGGAAAGGGCATAATTAGCTGTTTTCTAAATGCATTTGACCTGAAGATGCTTGAATCAGCAGATAATTGAATGTATTAAAAGAAGTTGAAAATTCTAATTATGAGACTTAGTTGTTGGAGTAGGAGAAAAAAAAAGTGACTCATTTTTTATTCAACAGAGTTTATACAAATGTAGAAGAAGGTAGAGAAACAGGCAATTACCAAATATCTCAGGCCCAAGGCTGCATCTTCACATGGTAACTCTTAGAAGGAGTTGCGCAGTGCAGGACTTGAGTCTATTTTATTTCCACACAAGATCTTAATCTGAATGCCAAATAAATCACCACTTATAGAGTGAAGTGCTCACAGCAATAGAATGTACCAGCTGGACTGATGCCTGCATCACAGATTAACTCTGATATATTGGGCTTTGCTATGTTGCTGTGATGCTTCCGAGGGCATGTACATCCAAGTCTATAGGCTAACAAGCTGTGCTCAGATGGAGTCCTATTGAATAAGTACTTGGGTCATATGGTACTTACAAAATTTGAGTAAGGCATGGTCTCCATTTAAAGGAAAACAAATGTTATAAACTCCAAATGGGAAATCATTTTATTATTATGTTACTTAAATATTGATACATGTTAAAGCTATGAACTTAAATATATATTCTTACACTTATTAATTTGGGTACAACTTAAAAAAAGTCTATAAAATAAATACAAACAATGAACCAATAACAGTTAAATTAACAGAATTTAATGTGATGGGTAATACAGTTTTGCTAAAAATGAATCTCCATTCAAAACCCAGATATAGTCACAGATCTGTACCCCTAGGGCTAATAATACATTATATGTTTATAAAAAAATAAAAAATTAAAAAAAAAACAGGATATAGTATTGACTACCATGACACAGATTCTGTTGAGTTTGTTATGCCAAAATTGCTGTGTTTCTGGTGGTAATTCAATTCTCCATCACTCTTCTTTATGTGAACTAACAAAAAACTGACCCTTCTATTATATTATATGTGGGTATTTGGCTTTCATAGGCATTAATAAATCATTTAGGTATTAAATCAACTTTTTATCTCTCTTATTGGTCCTGTATAATTACCATAGTTATGTCCCTCTGAATAAAACTAAAACAGACATCAATTCAGATGCTAAATACAGTATATATAGAAGCTGCTATTTCATTTCTATGCACTTATTTATTCAACAACTGGTGCTTGCTATGTATTAGCTACTACAAATGATGATGATGATGATGATGATGATGATGATGACAGTGGTGATGAAGATGATTAGTATTGCACAATCCCTGGTCAAGAAAATAAAAAGTCTTAAAATTAGATGTTCAGTGATATATCATATATCCAAAGAGCTATAATTTCAGGCTAAGTTAAAGCCAGCAGAGAAGTGAATGAATATGGTTAAGAAGTTTAAAAGTAGCAAAGCACATCTCATTGGAATGAGAAATATGGCCCAAAATTAGAAATCACTACAACAATAACAATGATGATGATACTTTATACATATGACAAGTGTCTGTCAGTCACTGGTTAGTCATTATCTTATTTAGTCTTCACAGCAACCTAATGAGATAGTTATTATTTTTATCATTTTATAGATAAGATAATTGATACCCCAAAACACACAGCTAATTGTGATAGAAGTAGGATTTTAACACGGGTAGAATAATTCTAAAATGTGTTCCTATTTCTACATAAAACAGTTGGTATTGGAAGTGGACATTTTTCATTATTAACAAATATGAATTGAGCACACACAACATATTGGATGGACTGGGATGCCAAGTGAAGTAGTTCACATAATAATGATGTTTAATAAATTACATGTCACATATGTATATAATATAAAAATCATTAGTAGTAAAATATAGTGTCATAAATTTAATAATAGTATGATGGTTAATTGTATGTGTCAACTTGACTAGCTTACAGGCTACCTAGATATTTAGTGAAATGATATTCTGAATGTTTCTGTGAGTTGAAGAACCTATTAAAAACTTGAAAATCATCCAGTTTACCCATAAAAATATTTGCTTAGTCCCACTGCTGAATTCTACTGTGGGAGCCTGGTTAGCTGGGCCATATTTTCTGAAGAGAGACTGAAATCTGCTGCCACTTCCTGGTGCTTAGCTTTCTTGCAAAATCCCACTGGTCTGTCCCTAAAGACATTTACCATATTTGTGAGTCTCACTGTACAGAAACCTAAAAAACTTGGTTGAGAATCTCTGAAAGGCAAACTACATTCCTGAAGGTCTCCAGGACTGAGAAGACCTACAGGAAAGATACTTAATATATATTCCATGAGGGACATGCCTAGAGAAGAGGATGAACAAGAAGCAGTCTGAGTCTTTCTAATCTTGCAACCAAGTTTTGACCCAGCTCAGTTTCTTGTTGAATTGACATGATCTGCTATTTATCCTGTCTGGAATACAGGAAGGGAAAGACTATCACTGGTGCAATATAACGTCCCCGGATTTTCTAAGGCTCTTTAGTACACAATGTCCAGCACACAATTTTTAAAAATTGGAAAAATATAGGAAATACAGAAAAAGCAGACAAATAACATCAAAATCATAAACAGACCCACATATAATCTAGCTTTTGAGTTAACACACAGACATAAAAATAACTCTGACTCATATGTTCAAAAAAAAAAAGGACAAGGTACACATAATAAATGAAAAGATCAAGGGGTTCAGCATAAAACTGGCATCTATAGAAATAATTGAATGGATATTATGGAACTTAAAATATTTAAATGTATGTATCTGAAGGTAATAACTATATTAGGTGGATATACCTCTATGTTAAATAGAGCAGATTGGAGACAGCAGGATTAGTAAAATGAAATACATTGGATAAATAAAACAGACACATGGGAACATGCCAGACACACTTATAGTTGGAGTCCCAGAAAGAAAAAAGTGAAAGAATAAGGCAGAAACAATATTTGAAGAGACAATGGCTGAATATTTTCTAAACCTCATAAAAGACATCGACCCAATGAATTCCAGTGAGGAAAAATTCAATTCAAAGGAGGAAAAACACAAAGGAAACCACATCTAGGCACATCATAGTAACAATGCAAAATATCAAGGACAAAAAGGAGGTCTGAAGAAGTGACAGGGATTTTTAAAAAACATTACTTTTGAAGTAGTAATTGTAAGAATGGCGACTAAGTTCTCGACAGAACTGGTGCACACCAGGAACAATAGAATAAACACTTACAAGTGCTAAAAGAAAATAACTGCTAACTTAAAATTCCATATCCAATGAAAAGTTTCTTTCAAAAATGAAGGTAAAATAAAGTCATATTTAGAGGAAAATCCAAGGGATTTTCTTTTCTTTTCTTTTCTTTTCTTCCTTTCTCTCTCTCTCTCTGCTAGAAGACCCACACTAAAAGAAAATCTAAAAGGAATTCTTTAGGCAAATAAAAACTCATCCCAGTTGAAAACTTGACAAAGCAGAAGAGAAAGAAAAATATTATTGGGCCATTTTGAAGGAATAGTAATTATACAAAATTATAATGTCTTTATCGGTTGAAACACATGTAGAACTAAAATCCTAAACAAAAATTACTTAAGAGAATAAATAGAACTCAAAGGTCCTGAGGTTCAACATTATCAGATTTGGGATAAAAGTAATAATTTGTATTAGACTTTAATAAGTCAAGAATGAATTATTATATCTTGGGTATCTACCAATATGATGTAAAACTAGTTTGTCAATAGAAGTGAAAATGCGGTTACCAGTCATTTCATAATTTTAATACAATTTTTAATACAATTGAGAAAATATGAATGATAACTGAGCCTTAGCTTATCAATTACATATTCAATTGTACCTGAAAAGAGTAAAATTAAAGAAGTCAAGGAAGTCTCAGTATATATCACTGGAAATTGTCTCTAAAACTTAAGGTGTAATGAGATTTTATGATGTATTTAGCAATCTGGAAACAAAAGCACATCTCATCCTTTCAACATAAAGTCACCTTTCAATACTCAACTTCCATATGCATATTCAAGGATATGTAAAAAAGCAGAGTACTTCTAGTAGTCAAGATCCTAAATGCACAATGAAAATAATAAACATAAAATTTCATAAAAGAGAGTATGCCATGCTAGAATTATCAGGGACATCTTTAAGACACAGGTGGAATCTAAAATAGGTCCTGAAATATGAAAACACATTTCATTTTTTGATAAAAATGTACTATGAAGAAGACAACAGAATGCATCTCCTATAATGGCTAAAAAAGGAAAATGAAATCTAATACTACTAGTAAAGATCTAAAAAAATAATAATAAAGGACTAAATTTGGATATTTACTTCACAACAATATTAGTTCTTAAGAATGGGGAACTGGACAGGATGAAGGACATGGGACTGAAGGTAACCTTGTTTGGAAAAGAGACCTTCTTAAAGTTTCCTCTCACTTTATACTTTGCCACAAGTAGAGGATCCAAGTTGGGAAATCTACATGGATCCTTTCTCCTGAGAAGCAAGAACATAAGAGAACTGAATACCAGTTTGTACAGTGATATAATTAAAAGAGTAAAAAAGAAACCGTGCAGAAGCCACCAAGTATCAGATCTATGTCTTCACAAAATGGCTTTTTATTCTTAGAAAATTTTGAGAGTTAATAATCTTACTCAACTTCAGAGGTAAAACTAGAATTATTTTAAGCAACAATTATTAATGTTGATGATTAATAAGAAAGTATGCAATTGCACTTGGGGGTCTTTATTTTTTTCTAGTCTTGTCCTTAAAACACTATCACTATTCATTGTAGACTGGCTCACGGTTCTAATATGTTGTTTTAACATGCAGTTTTTTGATGTATTTATAAAAATTGTAAGTGAGAGGAAGCATGAGTCTTGACGCCAGTCTCCGTTAACCATGGCTATAACCATATTCATTCATTTGAACTATGAATTTATTATACAGTTATCACTATGCAATTGCTGACAATTTATCTAGATTGCAGACATAGTTTTTAGAGAGAAAAAATGATTATATTTGTTAGCTTGGAAAATCCGAAACTATGAGGAAATATCCACTCTCCTTAACAATACAATGCAAATGCTATGGCTAAATGTGCAGCATGATGATATGAGTAATCGTGATTACCCACAGCCCCCATGGCTTATAGAACTGGGGAAACAAACCTAGAGGTAGGATGTACATTGCTGAACTGGATCCTCTAGGAAGGATGTAACAACTCTAGCATAATTATGCAGTGAGACTTGGAGTGACAACGATGGAATAACTAGCACTTCCATTTTCAACGTTTGGCTATCTTTAAACCTAACTGTCTCTTCTACCAAATGTCTGAGAGTCTCTACAAAAATGTTTAGCATATTTTAAATCCAGCAACTTTACAAATACTTGATAATTTTAACTCAATTATAAACTTCAGATACACTTTATAACTCCATGAATACAGTTTTGCTCCTCAAACAAATCCTCTGTGGCTCCGAGTCCCTAATTATATCCGGCTTTTGTTTTAGATCTCAACTAAATTTTTAAAAAACACTTTCATCATGTTTGAAGTAAAATAATTAATGAAATTTACACAAACAGTACACAAAAGTACACAAAACAGGCATTGCTAACCAATCACCAAGGACGGTGTTTCTTAGAAGTTGCATGACAGCACATCATTCTAAATTTGGTTACTCCCAGAGAGTCTAAGGGAACATTATCAAAAGATATGGCTCACTGATTATGTAGCCTCAAGTAACTGAATAATTAAGTTGTGATTTAACCCAAGAATATCATTGTCCTAATTTACTATATATTGTGCAGCTTTCCTTTCGACGTGGAAGATTCAAGGTACAGGAAACAAATCTGAAGCAGTATTCTCTAAAGCCTACTGTCCCAGACCTAAAACCCCAATTCCTCCAAAACTCAGTACTTACTCTAATAAGGTAAATCCAATATGCTGGCATCCCCCACTTAAAAAAAAAAAAATCCTATAACTAAAGATCAATATAAATTACAAGATAGCAAAATAGTAATGTCAAGGTCAAATTATGATAGTAAGTTATGGATATTTTTAATATCAATACTCTTGGGTTTTTTGCTAGCTTTGCACATTATTGAATGATTGTTTTATGGCTACCGTATTAACCCTAAATGTCCTGAAAAATCTTTAAGAATTGGCACTTAGACCTTAATCAGTGGTACCTGGAATATCAGACAGTGTTACCAGAGAAAGACGGCTCAAGTATCAGAGGAACCAATGGTAAATTGAGCTAAAGAGCAACTTCTATAGGGTTTATATGTTGCTCCTACGCAAGCTCAGGATTGTCCCTAAGGTCTACATGGGAAAGAGTAAAGGACACCCAATTGCCAAGGTTACAGAAATATGCCCAAGAGGATTTAGGCATTTGCAAGAACCAAATTTGTCAGTTCCCCACACTTTCAGCTGATCCCATCTTCACCCCTTAGCCCAATATGTTTCATGTCCTCAATCCTTAGGTGAGAGTAGCAAGAAACTGTAATTGCATAGCAGAAATGAAACTATTAACTATGAATAAAAATTCATAGCTTCACCTTCCTCTTGCCTCCAATTAGGAAAAATCCTGGCATTGCCTACTTGGCATTTCCTTCCTCTCTGATTTTAATCACAGAGGTGAAAGAATATTATGGAGAATGCTAAGAATGCAAGTGATGGAAAAAGAGGTTTTGGAGAGGTTGAACAGTTTGAAAGACATAGAAGAAGGAATGGGGTGTGGAGATACGGGGCACTGGGGATGAAGGATTAGATATTCTTTCAAGTTCTGCAAGAGAGGAAGCAAGAAATGATACTGGAACTATATGAAATTACTTTTCACTGTGTTTCCTTAAATGTGGCACCTCACCAGGACTGGAATTTTCAGGCATATCCCACAGCATTAACAAAACAATGGGCCACAAAGACTCAGAGCCTGAATGTACCCCTGACCAACAACCACAGGATTGAGTAGAGCCTATGAGAACAACAGAAAGAAATAGGTTGGCTGGTGTGTAAACCTGGCGATTCACAGACCTGTACCCCTGGGGATAAAAATACATTATATGTTTATAAAAAAAAAAAGAAATAAATAAAAATTTAAAAAAAAAATAGGTTGGCTGGATAATAGAACAAATATAACGGAAGAAAAATTCAAGATGATGACCAGTATTGAGAAATTGTTCAGGTTTTTGTTTGGAGTGGGACAATAATTATGCAAAATTTTTATACATTTTTCCTTTTTATATATCATTGAAATCATGGTGTACCTTAAAATTAATACATAGTTTAATGTAGTTTTTGTTGCAAAGCTCTTATTAAATCAATGGTGAATCATAATCTACTGTAAACTCCATGAATATAAGAGAACTATTTTGTATCATTATCATTATTATTAACTCTTTATCCAGCACAAACTACTGTGCACTATTGTGCACAAAGCTGTAATGTAATAAATGCTCAATAAATGTTTATTGAATGATCACAAGTGTCTCAAAGTTGAAGAAAATGATCAAATAGAAAATAACAGCTGTAGAAATTTTTCATTTTAATGTGTGCCACATAGGGTAAACCTGTTATAAATGTTACTGCATTTAATCCTCTAAGTAGGGGCGCCTGGGTGGATCAGTGGGTTAAAGCCTCTGCCTTCGGCTCAGGTCATGATCCCAGGGTTCCGGGATCGAGCCCTGCATCGGGCTCTCTGCTCAGCGGGGAGCCTGCTTCCTCCTCTCTCTCTGCCTGCCTCTCTGCCTACTTGTCATCTCTCTGTCAAATAAATAAATAAAATGTTTAAAAAAATCCTCTAAGTACCTCTGCATTATAGATATTTTTTTTCCCATTTTATTTATTTTTTTAGCGTAACAGTATTCATTGTTTTTGCACAACACCCAGTGCTCCATGCAAAATGTGCCCTCCCCATTACCCACCACCTGTTCCCCCAACCTCCCACCCCTGACCCTTCAAAACCCTCAGGTTGTTTTCCAGAGTTCATAGTCTCTTATGGTTCGCCTCCCCTTCCAAATTTTTTTTTTTAAATAAACATATAATGTATTTTTATCCCCAGGGGTACAGGTCTGTGAATCGCCAGGTTTACACACTTCACAGCACTCACGATAGCACATACCCTCCCCAATGTCCATAGCCCCCTCCCCCTCTCCCAATCCCACCTCCCCCCAGCAACCCCCAGTTTGTTTTGTGAGATTAAGAGTCATTTATGGTTTGTCTCCCTCCCAATCCCATCTTGTTTCATTTATTCTTCTCCTATCCCCCTAACCCCCATGTTGCTTCTCCATGTCCTCATATCAGGGAGATCATATGATAGTTGTCTTTCTCTGATTGACTTATTTCACTAAGCATGATACGCTCTAGTTCCATCCACGTCGTCGCAAATGGCAAGATTTCATTTCTTTTGATGGCTGCATAGTATTCCATTGTGTATATATACCACATCTTCTTTATCCATTCATCTGTTGATGGACATCTAGGTTCTTTCCATACTTTGGCTATTGTAGACATTGCTGCTATAAACATTCGGGTACACGTGCCCCTTCGGATCACTATGTTTGTATCTTCAGGGTAAATACCCAGTAGTGCAATTGCTGGGTCATACGGTACTTCTATTTTCAACATTTTGAGGAACCTCCATGCTGTTTTCCAGACTGGTTGCACCAGCTTGCATTCCCACCAACAGTGGAGGAGGGTTCCCCTTTCTCCACATCCTCGCCAGCATCTGTCATTTCCTGACTTGTTAATTTTAGCCATTCTGACTGGTGTGAGGTGATATCTCATTGTGGTTTTGATTTGTATTTCCCTGATGCCAAGTGACGTGGAGCACTTTTTCATGTGTCTGTTGGCCATCTGGATGTCTTCTTTGCAGAAATGTCTGTTCATGTCCTCTGCCCATTTCTTGATTGGATTGTTTGTTCTTTGGGTGTTGAGTTTGCTAAGTTCCTTATAGATTTTGGATACTAGCCCTTTATCTGATATGTCGTTTGCAAATATCTTCTCCCATTCTGTCAGTTGTCTTTTGGTTTTGTTAACTGTTTCCTTTGCTGTGCAAAAGCTTTTGATCTTGATGAAATCCCAATAGTTCATTTTTGCCCTTGCTTCCCTTGCCTTTGCCGTTGTTCCTAGGAAGATGTTGCTACGGCTGAGGTCGAAGAGGTTGCTGCCTGCATTCTCCTCAAGGATTTGGATGGATTCCTTTCTCACATTGAGGTCCTTCATCCATTTGGAGTCTATTTTCGTGTGTGGTGTAAGGAAGTGGTCCAATTTCATTTTTCTGCATGTGGCTGTCCAATTTTCCCAGCACCATTTATTGAAGAGGCTGTCTTTTTTCCATTGGACATCCTTTCCTGCTTTGTCGAAGATTAGTTGACCATAGAGTTGAGGGTTGATTTCTGGGCTCTCTATTCTGTTCCACTGATCTATGTGTCTGTTTTTGTGCCAGTACCATGCTGTCTTGATGATGACAGCTTTGTAATAGAGCTTGAAGTCCGGAATTGTGATGCCACCAACTTTGGCTTCTTTTTCAATATTCCTTTGGCTATTCGAGGTCTTTTCTGGTTCCATATAAATTTTAGGATTATTTGTTCCATTTCTTTGAAAAAAATGGACGGTATTTTGATAGGGATTGCATTAAATGTGTAGATTGCTTTAGGTAGCATGGACATTTTCACAATATTTATTCTTCCAATCCAGGAGCATGGAACATTTTTCCATTTCTTTGTGTCTTCCTCAATTTCTTTCATGAGTACTTTATAATTTTCTGTGTATAGATTCTTAGTCTCTTTGGTTAGGTTTATTCCTAGGTATCTTATAGTTTTGGGTACAATTGTAAATGGGATTGACTCCTTAATTTCTCTTTCTTCTGTCTTGTTGTTGGTGTACAGAAATGCAACTGATTTCTGTGCATTGATTTTATATCCTGACACTTTACTGAATTCCTGTACAAGTTCTAGCAGTTTTGGAGTGGAGTCTTTTGGGTTTTCCACATATAGTATCATATCATCTGCGAAGAGTGATAGTTTGACTTCTTCTTTACCAATTTGGATGCCTTTAATTTCTTTTTGTTGTCTGATTGCTGAGGCTAGGACTTCTAGTACTATGTTGAATAGCAGTCGTGATAATGGACATCCCTGCCGTGTTCCTGACCTTAGCGGAAAAGCTTTCAGTTTTTCTCCATTGAGAATGATATTTGCGGTGGGTTTTTCATAGATGGCTTTGATAATATTGAGGTATGTGCCCTCTATCCCTACATTTTGAAGAGTTTTGATCAGGAAGGGATGCTGTACTTTGTCAAATGCTTTTTCAGCATCTATTGAGAGTATCATATGGTTCTTGTTCTTTCTTTTATTAATGTGTTCTATCACATTGATTGATTTGCAGATGTTGAACCAACCCTACAGCCCTGGAATAAATCCCACTTGATCGTGGTGAATAATCCTTTTAATGTACTGTTGAATCCTATTGGCTAGTATTTTGGCGAGAATTTTTGCGTCTGTGTTCATCAAGGATATTGGTCTGTAGTTCTCTTTTTTGGTGGGATCCTTGTCTGGTTTGGGATCAAGGAGATGCTGGCCTCATAAAATGAGTTTGGAAGTTTTCCTTCCGTTTCTATTTTTTGGAACAGTTTCAGGAGAATAGGAATTAGTTCTTCTTTAAATGTTTGGTAGAATTCCCCTGGGAAGCCGTCTGGCCCAGGGCTTTTGTTTGTTTGGAGATTTTTGATGACTGTTTCAATCTCCTTACTGGTTATGGGCCTGTTCAGGTTTGCTATTTCTTCCTGGTTCAGTTGTGGTAGTTTATATGTCTCTAGGAATGCATCCATTTCTTCCAGATTGTCCAATTTGTTGGCGTAGAGTTGCTCATAGTATGTTCTTATAATTGTCTGTATTTCTTTGGTGTTAGTTGTGATCTCTCCTCTTTCATTCATGATTTTATTTATTTGGGTCCTTTCTCTTTTCTTTTTGATGAGTCTGGTCAGGGGTTTATCAATCTTATTGATTCTTTCAAAGAACCACCTCCTAGTTTCATTGATTTTTTCTATTGTTTTTTTGGTTTCTATTTCATTGATTTCTGCTCTGATCTTTATGATTTCTCTTCTCCTGCTGGGTTTAGGGTTTCTTTCTTGTTCTTTCTCCAGCTCCTTTACGTGTAGGGTTAGGTTGTGTACTTGAGACCTTTCTTGTTTCTTGAGAAAGGCTTGTACCGCTATATATTTTCCTCTCAGGACTGCCTTTGCTGTGTCCCACAGATTTTGAACTGTTGTGTTTTCATTATCATTTGTTTCCATGAATTTTTTCAATTCTTCTTTAATTTCCTGGTTGACCCATTCATTCTTTAGAAGGATGCTGTTTAGTTTCCATGTATTTGGGTTCTTTCCAAATTTCCTCTTGTGATTGAGTTCTAGCTTCAGAGCATTGTGGTCTGAAAATATGCAGGGAATGATCCTAATCTTTTGATACCGGTTGAGACCTGATTTGTGACCCAGGATGTGATCTATTCTGGAGAAGGTTCCATGTGCACTAGAGAAGAATGTGTATTCTGTTGCTTTGGGATGAAATGTTCTGAATATATCTGTGATGTCCATCTGGTCCAGTGTGTCATTTAAGGCCTTTATTTCCTTGTTGATCTTTTGCTTGGATGATCTGTCCATTTCAGTGAGGGGAGTGTTCAAGTCCCCTACTATTATTGTATTATTATTGATGTGTTTCTTTGATTTTGTTATTAATTGGTTGATATAGTTGGCTGCTCCCACGTTAGGGGCATAGATATTTAAAATTGTTAGATCTTCTTGTTGGACAGACCCTTTGAGTAGGATATAGTGTCCTTCCTCATTTCTTATTATAGTCTTTGGCTTAAAATCTAATTGATCTGATATAAGGATTGCCACCCCAGCTTTCTTCTGATGCCCATTAGCATGGTAAATTGTTTTCCACCCCCTCACTTTAAATCTGGAGGTGTCTTCACGTCTAAAATGGGTTTCTTGCAGGCAACATACTGATGGGTTTTGTTTTTTTATCCATTCTGATACCCTGTGTCTTTTGATTGGAGCATTTAGCCCATTAACATTCAGGGTGACTATTGAGAGATATGAATTTAGTGCCATTATTAGCCTGTAAGGTGACTGTTCCTGTATATTGTCTCTGTACCTTTCTGATCTACTACTTTTAGGCTCTCTCTTTGCTTAGAGGACCCCTTTCCATATTTCCTGTAGAGCTGGTTTGGTGTTTGCAAATTCTTTCAGTTTTTGTTTGTCCTGGAAGCTTTTTATCTCTCCTTCTATTTTCAATGATAGCCTAGCTGGATAGAGTATTCTTGGCTGCATGTTTTTCTCGTTTAGTGCTCTGAATATATCATGCCAGCTCTTCCTGGCCTGCCAGGTCTCTGTGGATAAGTCTGCTGCCAATCTAATATTTTTACCATTGTATGTTACAGACTTCTTTTCTCGGGCTGCTTTCAGGATTTTCTCTTTGTCACTAAGACTTGTCAATTTTACTATTAGGTGACGGGGTGTGGACCTATTCTTGTTGACTTTGAGGGGGGTTCTCTGCATCTCCTGGATTTTGATGCTTGTTCCTTTTGCCATATTAGGGAAATTCTCTCCAATGATTCTCTCTAATAGACCTTCTGCTCCCCTCTCTCTTTCTTCTTCTTCTGGAATCCCAGTTATTCTAATGTTGTTTCATCTTATGGTGTCACTTATCTCTCGAATTCTCCCCTCATGGTCCAGTAGCTGTTTGTCCCTCTTTTGTTCGGCTTCTTTATTCTCTGTCATTTGGTCTTCTATATCACTAATTCTTTCTTCTGCCTCATTGATCCTAGCAGTGAGAGCCTCCATTTTTGATTGCACCTCATTAATAGCTTTTTTGATTTCAAATTGGTTAGATTTTACTTCTTTAATTTCTCCAGAAAGGGCTTTAATATCTCCAGAGAGGGTTTCTCTAATATCTTCCATGCCTTTTTCGAGCCCGGCTAGAATGTTCAGAATCGTCATTCTGAACTCTTGATCTGACATATTACCAATGTCTGTGTTGATTAGGTCCCTAGCCTTCGGTACTGTCTCTTGTTCTTTTGTTTGTGGTGATTTTTTCCGCCTTGTCATTTTGTCCAGATAAGAGGATATGAAGGAGCAAATAAACTACTAAAAGGGTGGCAAAGACCCCAGAAAAATGCGCTGTAACCAAATCAGAAGAGACCCCTAATTGTGGGGGGGAGAAAGGGGATAAAAACAGGTTCTGAAAAAAAAAAAAAAAAAAGAAAGAAAAAAAGGAAAAAAAAAGAAAAAAATTTAAAAAATAAAACAAAGAAAAAATATAAAAAAGAAAGAAAAAATATATATATTTAGATAAACTAGTCAAAAAACGTTAAAAAAGAAAAGGGTCAAAGTTTTAAAAAATTTAGCAGAAGAAGAAAAAAAAAAGAAAAAAATTGAAAAAAGAGAAAAAAAAAATTGAAGTAGCCACAAGACTAAAGAATCATGGGGAGAAAGCCATGAGTTCCGTGCTTTGCTTTCTCCTCCTCTGGAATTGCGCTGCTTTCTTAGGAGTTGAACCTACTTTCCTTGATAGATGAACTTCGTCCTGGCTGGATATTTTGTTGATCTTCTGGGGGAGGGGCCTGTTGTAGTGACTCTCAAGTGTCTTTGCCCGAGGCGGGATTGCACCGCCCTTACCGGTGGCCGGGCTAAGTAATCGGCTCGGATTCGCTTTTGGGAGCTTCTGTTCCCTGAACGCTTTCCGTAGAGTTCCGGAGAATGGGAATGAAAATGGCGGCCTCCTAGTCTCCGGCCCGGAGGAGCCGAGAGCCTGGGGCCCCACTCCTCAGTGCGCCCCCAGAGGACAGCACCCAATCACTCCCGTATCCCCAGCCTCTAGCCGCGCTCCGAGCTCACCCAGCCCGCGACCAGTTCAAGGTAACCCCGAGCTGAGAGTTCAGTCCTCGGCTCTGTCTCTGCAGCCGGTTTCTCCGTTCTAATACCTGCAAGCTCTCCGACACTCTGACACCCCCGATCCTTCTGTGACCCTGCGGGACCTGGGGCCACACTGACCCCGCGTGGGCTTCACCCTGGTTTAGCCTCTGGAGCAATGTCCCTCAGTGGAACAGGCTTTTAGAAGTCCTGATTTTGTGCTCCGTTGCTCCGCCGCTTGCCAGGAGTCGGCCCCTCCCCCCGCAGTCTATCTTCCCGTCGTTTTAGATTCACTTCTCCGCCAGTCCTACCTTTCAGAAAGTGGTTGATTTTCTGTTTCTAGAGTTGCTGTTCTTCTTCTCTTCGCTCTCCCGTTGGATTTGTAGGTGTTTGCAATGTTTAGATAAGCTATCGAGCTGATCTCCTGCTACCTGATGTAGTCTCAGGCTGCTACTTCTCTGCCATCTTGACTCCTCCCCCCTGCATTATAGATATTTTTATGTTAATTTCACAGGTGAGGGAACTGCATCTCAGAGAGGTTAAGACACTTGGCTAAAATTCCAAATTCCGAAAGCCTTGGAGCTGCTTTCAAACCCATGTCTAGGGACTCACAATACAAAGTCTTAACATTTTACTATTTTGATTCAAGAGAAGAATTTGGTAGACATGTTGAATGAAAATTTGAAGGAGGAAAAAACAGAAGCAGAATCCAAGAACAGGATCTGAGTGGAAGGATTATGGTTGTAGTCAGAAAGCAATAAGGAAAGATAAGGGATCACATAAGGGGCTGTCCCTGCCCTGAGCTTAATAACCAGAAAAAATAGGGCCCTGACTACTAAGAAAATCAGCACTATAAACACCATTCTTCAACCATACAATACTCCATTCTAGATTCCTCCTGAGGAAAGCAGAATACCACTATCCCAAATTTCAAATCTGTGTAATGCACCTACTCGAATTTATTATATAATTTAAGGTACTAATTTTCCAAAGAGTGATTTTTGATCTAATGATCAAAATAAGTTTCCAAAAGTGCTTAACATATTCCAAAGGAGTAATTTGTTATATTGAAGGAAAGCAGACCTTCCTTCTAAATCAGTGTGACTTACAGACATATGTATATACTCGCATTTATATTACATGAGCTAAAAGTGTCATGTCGCAGTTTACAGGCATTATTTGCATAAAGGGAATTGATGCCAACCAAATCCTGTTAATGTATAATAAGAACAGTATAACAACGAGGACAATGGCCCATAATCAATAGCCCCCTGGCCAATTGCAAACAAGCCCCAACTAAAATGGTAAGAAATGATATCAATTCCTGTCTGCACACTGTTCTGTTCTGCAATTTCATCCATTCCATGGGACCTCTCCTTAAAAACTATGAGCCTTCTTTCTCCTGGCTACAATGGATCCTAGGGTTGATAACAAATTGCAGCTGTCCACTACCTCATTACATCTTCTCAATGACCAAAAGCAAACCCATATTTGTGTAAATGTGCCTTTTCCTTGATAGAAGTTGAAATTGATTACACATAGTTTTGATTGATTACACATGGTTAATCATACTATAGTGTCACCTCTACAGTCAGAAATTGTCATTAAGTCTCTCCTTAACCCACTCCAAACTCAATAATCCCAGTGGGTTCAGTGTTTTCCAATCAACCCTCTAATCATATTCACTTTTATTCTCATTTCCTCTGGACCCTATCCAAATTCTGTATATCCCAGATCAATAATAGAATTGAAATTAATCTCACCACAATAGTAGTTAAGACTAAAACCACATGACCTATATTGGGAGAATCACTTCATATTTCCAATGCTTGCCTTTTAGAGCTTGATGGGAAACATGTTATTAACTTTGTTACTTCATAATCTAGGCCTTATTCAGCTATGTTTATAGACTCTAACTGAACCACACCAACTCATATTCAAGTTCTACTTTCCACCCCCTGACAGTGTTCTGGATATTTTTTCCTCAGTGAGTGATACTGAAAATGGCAATTAAAATACTAAGCCTGATTATTTATCCAAAATTTAATAATGCTTTAATTTTAATTAATTTCTATAGGATCCACATTAAAGTTTGTTTATATATACTTCATCTATACAAATGTAAAATATTATAATCCTTTAACAAAGAATTTCTAAGATTGGCCAATCATAGAATCATATAATCTTGGAAGCAGAAGAACATTATGCCAAATTCTATTCCTTCAGAGACACCAGACTACTCACTTGATTTTCAGAAAATTCTGCGGTCTTGTAATATACATGCCATCCCACCTTCAAGAATGAATTCTATGGGGTTATGGGCATTGGGGAGGGTATGTGCTATGGTGAGTGCTGTGAAGTGTGTAAACCTGGCGATTCACAGACCTGTACCCTTGGGGATAAAAATACATAATATGTTTATAAAAAATAAAATTAAAATTAAAAAAAAAGAATGAATTCTAATGAGCTTGACAAGATACTCTAATAAGGAGATAATAAAAAATGCAGTCAAAGATTATTCAAAGATGCATCAAAACATTCATCATGGAATTGATAACAAAAGAAATTATTATGAATTATACATTATAATTATATAATTACAAATTCCCTAAATAAAATTGTCAACACTAAGAATATGATTAAATGTTTTTAATAGAATCAGCCATTTCTAACTTAATTAACAGAGGGAAATAAAACCTCCATATATAATTTTAGTGTAGCTTTTTTTGCAATGACTTTGTTGCCAGAACACACCTGTCATGAAAACTACTGCTAAATCTAAACCAAAATAGGGAAAGAAAAGACTCAGTAACATCAACGTCATTAGACATGTAGATACAGGCAAGTCCACCACTGTGGTCATCTGATTTACAAATGGGGGGACACTGACAAAAAGAACCATTGAAAAATTTGAGAAGGAGGCTGCTGACGTGGCCCTGGGTCTCGGATAAACTGAAAGCTGAATGTGAGCCTGGGATCACCACTGATAACTCTATGTGGAAATTTGAGGTCAGTATTATGTTTCTCTCATTGATGCTCCAGGATACAGAAACTTCATCAAAAACACGATTTTAGGCACATCTCAGGCTGTGCCTAAAATTTTCTGCCCTCATTGTTGTTGCTGGTCTTGGTGAATTTGAAGCAGGTATATCCAAAAGCAAACCTATAAGCATCCCCTTCTGGCTTACACACTAGCTGTGAAAGAACTAATTGTTGGTGTTAACCAACTGGATTCCATGGAGCCACCCTTCAGCCAGAGATAACGAAGAAATCACGAAGGAAGTCAGCACCCACATTAAGAAAACTGGCTGCAACCCAGACACAGTAGCATTTGTGCCAGTTTCTGGGTGGTATGGTGACATCATGCTGGAGCCAAGTATACACATGCTTTGGTTCAGGGGATGGAAAGTCACCAGTAAAGATGGCAATGCCAGTGGGACAATACTGATTAAAACTCTGGATTGCATTCTGCCACCAGTTCATCGAACTGACGAGCCTTGGGTTTGAGGATGTCTACAAAATTGGTGGTGTTGTTACCGTCTCTGTGAGACTGTGTTCTCAAACATGGCATTGTGGTCATTTTTGTTACCATCAATGTTACACCTGAGGAGAAGCCTGTTGAAATGCACGATGAAGTTTGAGTGAAGCTCTTCCTCGGGACAGTGTGGTCTTCAGTGTCAAGAACATGTTTGTTAAAAATACTCTTCATTGCTGTTGGATGGTGATAACAAAAATAACCCACCAATGGAACCAGCTGGCTTCATTGCTCAGGTGATTACCCTGAACCACCCACACCCAATCAGTACTGGCTATGAACCTGTGCTGGATTGTCACAGCTCACACTGCTTGCGAGTTTGCGGAGCTGAAGGAGAAGATGGATCCCCATGCAGTAAGAAGCTGAAAGACAGCCTCACATTGTTGAAATCTGGTGACGCTGTTGTGGTTGATATGCTTCTTGGGAAGCTTATATGTTGAAAGCTTCTCTGACTTTCTTCCTCTGGCTCATTTGGCCATCTGTTATTTCAAATGGACCGTTGCTGTGGGTGTCATCAAATCAGTGGACAGGGAGGTTGCTGGAGCTGGTAAGGTCATCAAGTCTTCCCATAAAACTCAGTAGGCTAAATGAATATGATCTCTAATAACTGCCACCCCAGTCTTACCCTGTGGTGGAAGGTCTAGAACAGCTTGTCTCAATTGGCCAATTAAATTTAATGGTAAAGTCTGGTTAAGGATAAAGATGTAATGTAAAAACTTCAGAGGGAAAAGAGGATGTTCTATCTATCATTTTTTTCCCTGTGGCAATGTTAAGTTACTAGTTTTAAAAATAAGTACTTTTTAATGGAAACAGTTTGACCAAAAATCTGTCACAGAATTTTGAAACCTATTAAAGTTTAATGAGAAAAAAATTCAGTGTGAAAACAAAATACAAAACTATACATATAAGATCATCCCCCAAGTATTATGCTGAGTTAAATAAGTCAATCAGAGAAAGACAATTATCATGTGATCTCCCTGATATGAGGAATTTGAGAGGCAATGTTGCAGGGTTAGGGGGTGGTTGGCGGGTAGGGAAGGAAAAAATGAAACAAGATGGGATCAGGAGGGAGACAAACCATAAGAGATTCTTAATCTCAGAAAACAAATTGAGGGTTGCAGGGGTGGGAGGGTGGGTAGGGAGAGAGAGGTTTGGTTATGGACATTGAGGAAGGTATGTGCTATGATGAGTGCTGTGAAGTGTGTAAACCTGGCGATTCACAGACCTGTACCCCTGGAGCTAATAATATATTATATGTTAATAAAAAAATTAAAAAAAAATTTTTTTAAAAGAATCATTAAATGTTAGAGCTGAAGGGAAAAATAATCATCCCCAAAATCAAAAGAAAATGAAGGTAGTTAGATACCTGAATAAATACATACACATATAGAAATATAGAAAAATAGCTGAAGGTAATCAATCAATAGCAGTAATTGTCTCATGATAATTTCAGTAATTTTTGGGTTTTTTTCCCCCTAAAATGTCCCATTTTCCCACTGTATGTGTGTTGTCTTTTTTATTTTTTATTTTATAATTGTATATATATATATATTTGAGTATAATTGACAAACAAGGTTACAATAAGTTTCAGGTGTACAATTTAGTAATTTGACAAGTATATACATTATGCTATGTTCACCACAAGTGTAGCTATACATCACTATTACAATGTTATTAACTGTATTCTTTAGCTATGCCTATTCCCCTGACTTATTGGTTCTATAACTGGAAGCTATATCTCCCTCTCTCCTTCACCCATTTTGCTCACCCTCCCACTCCACTCCCCTCTGGCAACCATTAGTTTGTTCTCTGTATTTATAGGTCTGATTCTATTTTTTGTGTATTTATTCATTTGTTGTTGTAGTTATTGTTTTAGATTCCACTGCACCCGCATTACATCTTTCATTTGAAATTAAACTACTTTTATTTTAGAATTTTGTAAACCCACAAATCCACAAAATTATTCATGAGTCTTTTTGCATTCTTCAGGCTATCTGCTTGTAAACCAAGGTATTTAATTTCATAGCTAAACTGAATCACGAATTTAAGACAATGAAATAAAAGTAAACTCCGCTCTCAAAATTGTTATTTCTCCATGGGAGACACCAAAATATCTGAGCTACAAAAAAAGACATAAATATCTGTAGAAAATCTTGGAAATATGAGGAAAGTGAGTTGGTTCAGGATGGAAGAGTCTAGGCCTAAAACAGAAAGTCCAAGAAAACTTGTGCAGAGTTTTGATTTCAAAGAAAAGGATCCATAAAAATCACAGTGATTACAGTGGAAAAACCTGAAAAACACTATGTGAGTCAGTTGATGCATATCAATAGAAAGTCATGTTGATAGCATATACTTTTTTTTTAAAGATTTTATTTATTTATTTGACAGAAATCACAAGTAGGCGAGAGACAGACAGAGAGAGAGGGGGAAGCAGGCTCCCCATAGTGCAGAGAGCCTGATGCAGGGCTTGATCCCAGGACCCTGGGATCATGACCTGAGCCGAAGGCAGAGTCTTAACCCACTGAGCCACCCAGGCGCCCCGATAGCATATACTCTTAATAGAATGTGTGAAAGTGGTACTTTATTAACCTCTTTGGTCTTTTTCCCCAAAACACATAACCTCAGTCTAATCATGAGGAAAACATCATACAAATCCCAGTTGAGGGACATTCTTCAAAATACATGACTAGTAATCCTCAAAACTGTCAAAGTCATCAAAAATAAGAAAAGTCTGAGCAACTGTCACAACCAGGGGGAGCCTATGGAAACATGATGGCTAAATGTAATGTATTCTGTATGGGATCTAGAACACTATAACAGAGAATGGATAGTAAGCAAGTAAATAAGTAAAAAATAAATAAGAAATGAATAGACTATGAAGTTTAATGGTAATGATGATGTGTCAATGTTGGTTCATTAGCTATATAATAGGTACCATAATGTAAGATGCTAATAATAGAGATAACTGGATGTGGGATAGATCAGAAGTCTCTAGATTATTTTCATGACTTCTTTGTAAATCTAAATCTACGCTAAAATGGAAAGTTTATTTAAAATTTACACACCCATACAAAGGAACCTTGTACACACAGTGTATCCCCCAGTGCTGACACCATTGACACCCCAACCTCAATGACAAACTCTTGAAACAAGGGTATTGTTTTATCCACCTTTGTATTTCCTACAACAACTTAAAGCATGTCTTTTATGCAATTACAGGATAAATGTCTACAAAATTGAAAGACAAGAAGATCCAATGTCTGGGGTCCAGCTGACTGCACAGTAAGAAAACAAAAGTTTATGTTGAGATGCACTTATTCCACTCCTAGCAATTATTGCAGAATTTAATCTTGCTTTGAGAAAAAGACTCATACTAGTGGGCTGAAATTGAAAGAAAGAAATGAGCACAGGATAGCAGCCTCGGTGCTAACAACAACATATAGGAACCTTGTAGAACCTATAGGCGTCTTCGTTTACAAAATTACCTAACAACATCATTGCTTCACACTTGAAAGTCAAAACAGGGAAAACATATCAAAGAAGAAAATGCATAACGCCTGCATTTTGAAGATTGTTCTGAGAATTAGATGGGAAAGGTACATGTGAACACCCTTTGAAAATCACCACACAAATAGCAGTTCTTAAATTTCCTCAGGTGTGCAGCACCTGAAAGTCATAGTGCTCCTTGGAGAACACAATGAATGCTAATATGTTGAATTGTATTAGAGGAACCATTTTAATGACAGAAAATATGACACTGTAATGTAGTATGAGATCACAAGTGTAAGTACACACAACACACACAGACATGCACAAACACAAACTATTAGACTCAGCTTAATTGTGCCTTAATGTTTTCTTCCATTATTATTCATTTGGCATTTTGTTCTTTCTTTTTCCTGTATCTGCTTGTTAATTGTATGTCTTCCACACTAAATTATAAGCCAGCATTGTTAATTTTTGTATATCATAGGGTTTGGCACATAATAGACTTTCATTTATTCAACACGTGTTTCTGGAGCACTTACTAAAAGTTGTGAAATACAGTTAAAGACCAAGATTTCTGTTCTCCTGGTACTGGCATGGTGATTCTAAAAGGTCAAATGCTAGGAGGTAATAGATGTGATGGGGAGAAAGGAGTGTTAGAGTAAGAGGGGATGGGAGTTGGAAGGGGAAACAGAGTGCAGTATTAAGTGGGGTGGCTGCACTGAAAAATGAGATTTGAAAGAATCTAATGAAGTAATGGTTGTAGCTAAGCAGATATCTGGCAACAAAGCATCCCGGGCAGAAAAATCAGGCAGTGGGTCTAAGGTTCAGCTTTACCTGACATGTTCAAAAAATAGCCAGCAGGCCCGAGTGCACGGAACAGTGTGAATGAGAGGAAGGGAGGTGGGCAAAGTCAGGGAGGGCCAGGCCACATAGGTTATAGGACCTTATAAACACTTACGCTTTACTCTAGTCAAATGGGGAAACCTTGCTGAGTTTTTAGCAAGAGTCACATCATCTAACCTACATTTTCAAAGGCTCACTCTGGCTGCAGTGTGGATAACAGACTATGTAGTAGCAACGGCAGAAGCGAACAGACCTCTTGGGAGGTGAGTGCCATAATCTTTGGTGGCTCTGACCAAGGCAGTAACTGTGACTGTGATGAAAATTAGTTGAATGCTAGCTACATCAAAGTAGAATCAATAGGATTTTATGAGGGATTCGACAAATAGTTTAAATAGATAAATACTGGCCAATATTCATTTGTAGGCAAATGTTATCAGGTGCCAAAGCCTTAGTAAATGTTTATGGACAAAGAAGCTTCAAAAAACATATCTGCTATATTAATACTATGTCTATTACATTTCTACTATTTTGACAATGACTAATTATTGGTCTTTAGGCTTAGAATATTGGCGCCCGGCTTGCAGACTCTGAGGGCTTCTTAGGGACAGAGCTTGAGAACCACTGAGCTGCACAAAAGTGAGGAATGATGATGATGATATTGAAATTACCTTTCATGGTTGCGGTGAGAGGCATCTAATTTGTTGAAAAGGATGTCGTCATCTGATTGCAGCCCAACGCTGGGGAGTGCGTCTGGAGCCAGGCAGGTGGCAAGGCTCATAGTGCTAGTCCTGGATCTGATTCTACTTACTAATCAATACCACTTTCTGGTGCTCATTATTTTGATAAAGATATTAGCAAAGCAACAGTAAAAATTAAAGTGCTTCATAATCCTCAGCACCCACCATTAACTTCTGAAATATTATTGCACGTTAGCTTTTACTGTTACTTTACAAAAGCACTTACTGAAAGGCAGGGGAAGCCAAAAAAAAAAAAAAGAATCTGCTGGTAGTAAAGGAGAGGATGATGATTGCCTCTTTGCAGACTGTGACAATCCCTTCCACAAGGCAATAGGGGGCACAGAGATCTTCTGAGTCTCCCTTTTTCTGAACTTGACTAGAAAACTGGTAGATATGTGGGGGACAGAACATGCCCCTCCAAAGATCCAAAATGGGCGAGACATCTCCCCATGTCTTTCTTCTCTCTGCCGTCAGTGGCCTCCCAGGGATCCAAGCCAGCCCACAGAAAAGTCACTGAGATGGCTGCACACTTGTCACATGCTCTCTGTTGAGGGGATGCCCGCTACGGCGCATGCTGCAGAATGGTACTTGGTCCACCTGTTAGCTGTCAGGTGGGGACATTATTTTATTTCCTTGGGAGATACAGAAAGCATATTTCCTCGGGGTGGGGGGTGTGTCTTGGCATTTGGGGTATGTTCAGTTTCTCCAAATCAGCCACCGGCAGCCGCAGCAGCCTCCCTCTCTCATTCTGTGCCTGATTCCTGGTCATGCTGAGAATGTAAGGCCCCAGTTTTTCTCTCAACAAAATGGTATCCCTCTATATAAACTCTTCCTCACAGGGCCTTTCTGCAGACAAATGAAATAATGTCATCTGTTCAATACAAGCCTGTCCCCACCCCCCCACCCCCCACAACTCAATGAAAGATGCTATGTGTTATGACCGAGCTTTCTCTTCCGCTGAATTCAGAAACCGCTGCTCACAGTGCTTCCTATGTTTATTCACGGTGCTATCACATGGGAAAGTCGAGGCCTGGGCATTTGCATTTCTCCTGTGGTTCCACTCTTCTGGCCAAGAAACACATGAAGAAGGGTCTTCACTGGCCCAGAGCCCCTGCTAGGATGGCATTCATGCCCACCCATCACGGACAGAGAAAGCTCGGCGCAAGAAGGCTCGGCTCTCATAAAGAGTTCTGCCAGATTCAGGAAGACGCGGCTTTTTGTTCGGCACCATAGGACCCTGTGTGACACTCCACGGCCTGGGCTCGGGACTGTCACAGCAGCCTTTCACAATTCAAAGAGGAAAGGAAAATAGCCTGCCTTTGAGCATCAGAGATGTGGGAGAGGCAGGAATCAAATCATGAATAAATAAATAAAAACACCAACAGCTGTGATATTTAAAACAGACAATCACTATAACAGCAAATGACAACCCTGCAGCCTGCAGAATCTGCTAATAAACTGTCTGCTGTGACTGTTATTAAAGATAAACTTATGAGCCATGATTATTCAACCATTAAACCTAAGTGGAAATCAAAGAAAGAACGGTGTTGGATGATAGATTTGGTGCTGCGTGGCCTAGGAAAATTACTCATCAAATTTGAATTCTGATGTCTCTGTCCTCTAAGGATTGGTCCCTTGAAATCTGGGCACTATTTATACAGAAGCTTTCTTCTCTTTTTCCTTTAATTATAATTTTAGTTTGCTAATGTGTGAATTTTTGTTTCCAATAAATTGCCGTGATAAACACATCTCTCTCATTATCCATAGAATAATGGGAATTCTATTCAGTTCAGCAAGGGCACAGCTATTAGAAGGCAAAACTGTAAGACATTCCTCGGAGCCCCCTACCAACAGGAGCACCTTCAGTTTTGAGACCGATGTTCAGAAAACTGCCAAGGAGTCTGGATTGTGGGAAGCTTTGTCGACGTATTAGCTAATTTAACCTAACAAGAATCTGGCAGAAGTCAGCCAATTCTCATTTCACTGGGATCTCTATCACTGGCACGGCTATTACAGTCAGTGACACGGTTAATAGGAAGAGTGGCTTATTATGGCAGAAACAATATTATGGAATAAGATTATTATATGAGTATGCCATTTTGAAGACATAAAAGGATGACCCAGATTGAAAATAATCTCCAGTTAATGTCCTATATTGTTATTATACACAGGATGCAGCAGAGCATAACGGTGGAATCAGAGCTATTCAATCTGGTAGGATTTTCAAGGGTTGCCTTCCAAATCTCTTTTTTTTTTTTTTTAAAGATTTTATCCATCTATGTGACAGACATCACAAGTAGGCAGAGAGACAGGCAGAGAGAGAGAGAGGAGGAAGCAGGCTCCTTGCAGAGCAGAGAGGCCGATGCGGGGCTCAATCCCAGGACCCTGGGACCATGACCTGAGCCGACGGCAGAGGCTTTAACCCACCGAGCCACCCAGGCGCCCCTCAAATCTCTTTTTGATATTAATACTCTCTAAGAGCTTTGAATGAGGAATTTGAAGTTATCCTCAATAATCAGGGTAATGGTATTTTTTTTTTTAAATAAGAAACACAACATAGCTATTAAATTGGCACAACCTAGAAAGGTACAAAGTATATGATAGGTCAAGGGGATAAAGAGACCAAAAAATTCACCTTTTTTTAATATCCTGCAGTTTTGTTCTGTTTTTGACCTTTTCACCTCACCCACCTGAGTGTCTCCATATGATGCTCCTCTTCCTCTGAGAAACTTGCTGTGGGTGGAGGTCCCTCTCCTTCGTGCTCTCACAGGTGAAGTAAATGTGCTTACTGGGCCCATACCACGTACTCAACAGATGTTGAAAGAATAAATTAATAAATGACCTAAGCACTTAGATACAGGCCTGATTCTCAAATTATTCCTGGTTAAGGAACCAACCGGGAAAATAAATGATGTTTATAGCCCATATGAAATAGAAGTCAAGGGGCCGGCTACCAGCTGCATCCAAGGAGCATGAGGATGAAATAAGCCCACAAGAAGTGTGGACCAGGGATGCAAAATGTTTCTGCTGGGACTATGGGGTGACAGTCACACAAGTAGCATTTATCCTGAATTCATGGACATCTTCGGGAAACTGGAAGACAGTGATTCTCATATATGGTTGGACTTTAGAATCACCTGCGAAGTTGTTTTTTTGTTTGTTTGTTTTTTTCCTTTCCCATTCAAATTCCCAGATCATCTCCCCAACCAGAGAAATAAGAATGTCCAAGGGAGGGCACCCCTGAATCTCCATCTCTGATGACAACTACTGAAGAGGTGACTTGCCCTCTACCTGAACTTCACCTACTCTGTGGGCCCCCTTGTAGGAGGCATGAGTTCACTGAAGTAGCCTGCTACCGTTATTGCAGCAAAACTAAGCTTAACCTAAACATCTACCTAATAACATGGCTGAAGTAGTACTCAGAAAGATGGATCTCAGTCATACACTCAATCCCTGAATATCACAAAATAAAAGTGGAGCTGAAATAAGCCTCTTTCGATTCAATAGGTAAATGCTATAGTATGATGTAGGAAATAACCAAAAGCTTATCTTTTATACATTGGGCATTTTATAATGAAAATTTGCTCAGAAGTAGAGCCACATACTGCCTCTAAAGAGACCCTCCTGCTCCCAGGGACCCTGCAGCAATCTGAAATGCTATTTTCCTTTTGTGATGTGAGAGCAGAATGTGCCCTGTTCTCATGACAGATGGATTTCTTTAAAGTTGCGTGAACTTACAATTTTTTAAGTAGTGGAGCTGATGAGTTCACTAAAGAAAACATGGCATGACTTTTGTTTGCATTAAAAATATATGTTTAAGCTTTTATTTAAATTCCATTTAGATAACATACCGTGTGCATTAAAAAAATTTTTTAGGGTTTCTGAAACTGCCCTTGAAAGTATCTGTTTTATCTGGGTTTTTAATACTGTAGAACTGTGTAATAACTAACTTGTTTTTATGTGGGCTTAGACATTATGCTATCCTCAGAGACACAAAACCGCATGTAACAAAACTCTGCTATAGCCTAGAAATTATTAGAAAACTAGTCACACTGAAATTTTGGGAAGAAGGACACATCAGCTTTATGAGAAAACTATGTTTCTAAAAACATAATTTATTGGTGGTTATTACATGCTAAAGTCAACAGTTTCTAACATGGATGCATCATTATTCTAAAACTGAAAAAGAATACGATGTGTTATACTTCATACCAAATTTTTAGAAATGTGTAAGTTCCTTAACATGAGTCATACCATTGAACTTGCATTTAGATGAGAGTTTTATTTCCCAGCTTCTATTTGCCTGAGCCATTTAATTGTATCCTCCTCATTAGGGAGAAAGACTTTTTAAAAATTATGTATGGGAAATTAAGCAATAAAGCAAATATCCGCTATTGTTGTTATCCCCATTTTACAGATGGAGAAAATAGGCTCAGGAAAATAAAGAGTTCTGTCCAAGGTCATACAAGGAGTCAAAGACAGAAATGGAAATTCAATTCACATTTTCTGTCTCCCAAGTCATTTTCATCAGACCATGAATACGAAGAAACAGCCTGCAAATGTTAATGAACAATTCCCTTTGGTTCCATATAAAGTAGAGCCAAAAATGTCATTTCGTAGGGACCAGAAATGAATTCTTGACCCAAAATAGAATTGCCATAAATTTCTATCCAAAATTTAGAGTATATTTAGACCAAAGACAGCAATAATGGCATTTTCACCTATAGTAGTTTAAAAAAAAAAAAAGGAAAAGGAAAGAAAAGAAAAAAGTTTCCCAACAAAGCTATCCTTTGCTTTGAGCAAGATTTATGAGTCAGTTGGTCTTTGGGTGAAAGGAAATGAAAAATTCATCACCTGGGATTACTGACTGTTCATAGGAAAGGCCTTACAATCAAGAAGCAATTACAGTCTGTATGTGGTAAACCCTCATCTTAAAGCTATAGGTAAACAAGGTGAGTATCAGATTCCTCTTACTGAATAACTTGGGAAAGTGGAGTGGGGAGGGAAGCAGAAAAGAATTAAGACCTGCACCAGAGCAGGGCACTTTGCCAGAGGTATTTGGTACATGGTTTGTGGGAAGATGCTTATTCTCTCCCTCTTTATGTTTCTTTTCATACAGATGACTATGTGTTAGTGTTAAATCCTGGTCTCCTTATATCCCTTCATTCACTCAACTCTCATTTGGTGAGTTTGGAAAGAGAAATTGGGGAAGCATAGCTAGTCAGTCTTCCTCTTCTCTGTCTTTTTTTTTTTAAACATATAATGTATTATTTGTTTCAGGGGTACAGGTCTGTGATTCATTAGTCTTACATAGCACACAGCACTCACCGTAGCACATACCTTCCCCAATGTCCATCACCCAGCCACCCTGTCCCTCCCACTCCCCTCCCCTCCAGCAACCCTCAGTTTGTTTCCCAAGATTAAGAGTCTCTTATGGTTTGTCAACTTCTCTGGTTTCATCTCATTTAATTTTCCCTCTCTTCCACTATGATCCTCTGTCTTGTTTCTCAAACTCCTCTTATCAGTGAGACCATATGATAATTGTCTTTCTCTGATTGACTTATTTCACTTAGCATAATACCCTCTAGTTCCATCCACCTTGTTGCAAATGGCAAGATTTTGTTTCTTTTGATGGCTGCATAGTATTCCATCATATATGTGTGTGTGTGTGTGTGTGTGTGTGTATTCCGTTATATGTATACATATATGATATACATATATATGATATACATATATATGTATATGTATGTGGGGGGGTGGGTGTGTATCAGATCTTCTTTATCCTTTCATCTGTTGATGGACATCTATGCTCTTTCCATAGTTTGGCTATTGTGGACATTGCTGCTATAAACATTCAAGTGCACATGCCCCTTCGGATCACTACATTTGTATCTTTAGGATAAATACCCAATAGTGCAATTGCTGGGTCGTAGGGTAGCTCTGTTTTCAACTTTTTGAGGAACCTCCATGCTGTTTCCCAGAGTGGCTGCACCAGCTTGCATTCCCACCAACACTGTAGGAGAGTTCCCCTTTCTCTGCCTCCTCACCAGCATCTGTTGTTTCCTGACTGGTTAATTTTAGCCATTCTGGCTGGTGTGAGGTGGTATCTCCCTATGGTTTTGATTTGTATTTCCCTGGTACCGAGTGATGTTGAGGACTTTTTCATGTGTCTGTTGGCCACTTGGATGTCTTCTTGCAAAAATGTCTGTTCATGTCCTCTGCCCATTTCTTGATTGGATTATTTGTTCTTTGGGTATTGAGTTTGATAACTTCTTTATACATTTTAGATACTAGCCCTTTCTCTGATATGTCACTTGTAAATATCTTCTCCCATTCTGTCACTTTTCTTTTGGTCTTGTTGACTGTTTCCTTTACTGTGCAAAAGCTTTTTTATCTTGATGAAGTCCCAATACTTCATTTTTGCCCTTGCTTCCCTTGCCTTTGACAATGTTTCTAGGAAGAATCTGCTGTGGCTGACGTAGAAGACTTTGCTGCCTGTGTTCTTATCAAGGACTTTGATGCATATGTCACATTGAGGTCTTTCATCCATTTTGAGTCTTTTTTTTTGTGTATGGTGTAAGGAAATGGTCCAGTTTCATTCTTCTACATGTGGCTGTCCAATTTCCCCAACACCATTTGTTGAAGAGACTTTTTTTTTTTTTTTTTGAGACTGTCTTTTTTCCTTTGGACATTCTTTCCTGCTTTGTCAAAGATTAGTTGACCACAGAGTTGAGGATCCATTTCTGTGCTCTCTATCATGTTCCATTGATCTATGTGTCTGTTTTTGTGCCAGTACTATACTGTCTTGATGATTACAACCTTGTAATAGAGCTTAACATCTGGAATTATGAAGCCATCAGCTTTGGTTTTCTTTTTCAACATTCCTCTGGATATTTGGGGTCTTTTCTGGTTCCAAAAGGTCTGTCCACAATGATCTTGAGCTCCTAACTGTACTCTATCATGAATAGACCTCTCTACTAAGAGGCCCTGTCCCCTGATTAGAGATGTCTCAGGTGAATTCTCTGAGAAGCAGACTCAGAAATAGAGATTAGTCTCAGGATTTGAATAGGGACCCTTTTCATAATCTGAAGACAAGACCAAATTTTTATGTTAATTTCTAAGACACCAAACTTATAAATAAGAAATTAATCCTTCTATATTTCCTATAATTGTTCACTTGGGAAATAGTATATATTTTTAATTTTTTATAAGATTTTATTTATTAGAGAGAGAGAGCAGGACTAGGGGCAGAGGAAGAGGGAGAAGCAGACTCCCTGCTGCCTCAGGATTAGCCTGACATGGGGCTCATCCCAGGAACTGTGATCATGACCTGAGCCAAAGACAGACGCTTAACTAACTGAGCCACGGAGGTTCTCTGGAAAATAGTATATTTAATCTAAAACCTGATGAAAGAATTTAGTAAAGGATAAGTATGTGTTCAAACATGTATGGTAACCATTAAAACACATTTGTGTCTGCGGTGCCAAGACAATTCAATGGAAAAAGGATAATCTATTCAAAAATGGTGCTGGGAAAACTAGATATCAACATGCAAAAGAATGAAGTTGGATCCCAATCTTACACCAATATACAAAACTTATATTAAGAAGATCACAGGTCTAAATATAAGAGCTAAAACCATAAAACTCTCAGAAGAAAATATGAGAATCTTTTTTTACCTTGGGCTACGCAATGGTTTCTTAGACATGACACCAAAAGCACAAGTGACAAGAAAAAAACAGATAAATTAGACATCATCAAAATGTAAAACTTTTGTGTTTCAAAAGACATCATAGAGAAAGTGAGAGTATAACCCACAAATCACATATCAGATAAGGAGCTTATATGCAGAATATACAAAAAATAAAAAAAAATCATACAACTCAAAAATAAAAAGGATAACCCAATTTTAAAAAATGAACAAGTAATTTGGAAAGATTTCTTGACAGCATGTATAAAATGGCAAAAATAACCACATGAAAAGACACTATCATTAGTCCTTAGAGAAATGTAAATGAAAACTATGACAAGATAGCACTTTACATATACTGGGAAGACTAAAAAAAAAAAAAAAAAAAAAAAAAAACCAACCACCAGCAATAGCAAGTATTGGTAAAGATATGAAGAAAATTAAACCCTCATATATTGCACATTCTTGATGGGATTATATAATAGTGCAGCCACTTTGGAAAACAGTGGAAAGTTCTTCAAAATGTTAAAGACAGAGTTACCATGACACAGCACTTTCATTCCTAGATATATACCCATGAGAAATGAAAGATACAAACAAAAATGTGTCTGTGAATATTTTGAACAGCATCATTCATAATAGAGAAAAAGTGAAAACAACCCAAATATCTAGTAACTGATGAATAGATAAGCAAATTGTGATATGCCCAGTTAATGAAATATTACTCAACCATAAAAAGAAATGAAGTACTGATAACTTCTACAACATGGATGAACATCAAAAGTGGAAGAAGGCAGACACAAAAGACTGCTGTGATTATTAACTGTATGTGTCAACTTGACTCGCATAAAGGATGCCCAGATAGCTGGTAAAATATTATTTCTGGGTGTGTCTGAGAGAGCATTCTGGAAGAGGTTTTGATTTGATTTGATTCAGTAGACTGAGTGAAGAGATCCGCCCTCACCAACATTGGAAGCCAGCATCCACCACCAGAGACTCAAATGGAACAAAAACATGAAGAAGGGGAGATTCTCTGTTACTGAGAGTGGACATCCATTTTCTGCTCCTGGATGTAGGTGCTCCTGGTTCTTGGTTCTTTGGACTTGGACTGAATTTTACCACTGGCTTTCCTTGTTCTCCAGTTGTAGCTAGCAGATTGTGGAATTTCTCAGCCTCCATAACCACAAGTCAATTCCTATAATACAAACACACACACACGTGTAATGTGTATACAACCTGTTCTATTTCTCTGGAGAACCCTGACCAACACAGCCACATATTTTATAATTCTATTTATATGAAATGTCCACAATAGACAAAGCTACAGAGACAAAAATGTAGATTAGTGGTTTCTTGAGACTGGGGGGTTGGAAGAATGGAGAACTGATAGCTACTACGTATGAGTTTCTTTTTAGGGTGATAAAAATGTTCTAAAATTAGATATTGGTAATGGTAGCACAACAACTCTGTAAATGTGCCAAAACTCATTGCATTGTACAATTTAAAAGAGTAAATCTTATGGTATGTGAATTATATTTAAATAAATCTGTTAGAGTCATCACAGCTTTGTAGTAAAGCTTGAAATCAGGCAACATGATGTCCCCAGTTTTGTTTTTCTTTTTCAACATTTCCTTAGCAATGTCGGGTCTCTTCTGGTTCCATACAAATTTTAGAATTGTTTGTTCCAGCTCTTTGAAAAATGTCAGTGGAATTTTGATCGGGATGGCACTGAAAGTATAGATTGCTCTAAGCAGTATAGACATTTTAAGACATTTAATTCTTCCAATCCATGAGCATGGAATGCTTTTCTATCTTTTTGTGTCTTTTTCAATTTCTTTCATGAGTGTTCTGTAGTTCCTCGAGTATAGATCCTTTACCTCTTTGGTTAGGATTATTCCCAAGGGCTCTTGGTGTTACAGTAAATGGAATTGATTCTCTAATTTCCCTTTCTATATTTTCATTGTTAGTGTATAAGAAAGCAACTGATTTCTGTACATTGATTTTGGATCCTGCCACATTACTGAATTGCTGTATGAGTTCTAGGAGTTTGGGGGTGGAGTCTTTGGGGTTTTCCATGTAAATCATGTCATCTGTGAAGAGAGAGAGTTTGACTTCTTCTTTGTCAATTTGAATACCTTTTATTTCTTTTTGTTGTCTGCTGTTGCTAGGACTTCTAGTACTATGTTGAACAACAGTGGCAAGAGTGGACATCCTTGTTGTGTTCCTGATCTCAAAGGGAAGGCTGTCAACTTTTCCCCATTGAGAATGCTATTCGCTGTGGGTTTTTCATAGATAGCTTTTATGAAGTTGAGGAATGTTCTCTCTATCCCTATACTTTGAAGAGTTTTAATCAGGAACAGATGCTGTATCTTGTCAAATGCTTTTTCTGCATCAATTAAGAGGACCACGTGTCCTTCTCTCTTCTCTTATTGATTTATTATGTCACATTTATTGATTTGCAAATGTTGAACCACCCTTGCATCCCAGGGATAAATCCCACCTGGTCATGGTGGATAATCTTTTTAATGTACTGTTGGATCCTATTATCTAGGATCTTGTTGAGAATCTTGGCATTCATCTTCATCAGGGATATTGATCTGAAATTCTCCTTTTTGGTGGAGTCTTTGCCTGGTTTGGGGATCAGGGTAATGCTGGCTTCATAAAAAGAGTCTGGACGTTTTCCTTCTGTTTCTATTTTTTGAAACAGCTTCAGGAGAATAGGTATTATTTCTTCTTTGAATTTTTGGTAGAATTCTCCAGGGAATCAATCTGTCGGGTCCTGGGCTCTTGTTTTAGGGGGAGGTTTTTGATCACTGCTTCAATCTCTGTGATCACCAAGACAGCATGGTACTGGCACAAAAACAGACACATAGACCAGTGGAACAGAGTAGAAAGCCCATGGTCAAATAATCTTCGACAAAGCAGGAAAAAATATACAGTGGAAAAAAGACAGTCTCTTCAAAACATGGTACTGGGATAATTGGACAGCTGTGTGTAGAAGAATGAAACTCAACATTCTCTTACACCATACACAAAGATAAACTTGAAATGGATAAAAGACCTTAATGTGAGGCAGGAATCTATCAGAATCTTAGAGGAGAACACAGGTGGTAACCATTTTGACATCAGCCACATGATGTCAAACATGTCTTTCAAGACATGTCTCCAAAGGCAAAGGAGACAAAAGTGAAAATGAACTTTTGGGACTTCATCAAGATCAAAAGCTTCTGCACAACAAAGGAAACAGTCAACAAAACAAAGAGACAACCCATGGAATGGGAGAAGATATTCACAAGTGGCAATACAGACAAAGGGCTGATATCCAAGATCTATAAAGAACTCCTCAAACTCAACACTCAAAAAACAGATAATCACATTAAAAAAATGGGCAAAGACATGAACAGACACTTGTCCAAAGAAGACATACAGATGGCTAACAGACACATGAAAAAATGTTCATCATTAACCATCAGGGAGATTCAAATCAAAACCACACTGAGATACCACCTTATACCAGTTAGAATGGCCAAAATCAACAAGACAATAAACAACAAGTATTGGAGAGGATGTGGAGAAAGGGGAACCCTCTTACACTGTTGGTGGGAATGCAAGTTGGTGCAGCCACTTTGGAAAACAGTGTGGAGATTCCTTAAGAAATTAAAAATAGAGTTTCCCTAAGGCCCTGAAATTGCACTACTGGGTATTTACCCCAAAGATACTGATGTAGTGAAAAGAAGGGTCATCTGTACCCCAATGTTCATAGCACCAATAGCTACAGTCACCGAACTGTGGAAAGAGCCAAGATGCCCTTCAACAGATGAATAGATAAAGAAGATATAGCCCATATATTCAATGGAGTATTATGACTCCTTCAGAAAGGATGAATACCTGACTTTTTTATCAACATGGATGGGACTGGAAGAAATTATGCTGAGTGAAATAAGTCAAGCAGAGAGAGTCCACTATCATATGGTTTCACTTACTTGTGGAGCATAAGGAATAACACAGAGGACAGTGGGAGATGGAGAGGAGAAGTAAGTTGGGGGAAATTGGAGGGGGAGACAAACCATGAGAGACTGTGGACTCTGAGAAACAAACTGAGGGTTTTGGAGGGGTGGGCATTGGGGGAGCCTGGTGGTGGGTATTGTGGAGGGCACATATTGCATGGAACACTAGGTGTGGAGCATAAACAATGAATTTTGGATCACTGAAAAAAATAAAATAAAAATAAATCTGTTATAAAAATGCTTGCATTCATAAGCAGCTACAGAATGTCCCTGGACCACCTATTGAATAGGACATAAATCATCAAAGAAAAAAGTAGTTTGCTCATATGCATTTAAGAAGACTAGAATTCAAGAAAACCTGGTCAGACAGATCTCCAAGGATTTTGCTGAAGACTCTGAGATCTAGGTCATTTGTACTCTCTAGCCTCTGGTCTAGGCCAGATTGCATGGCGAAACAAGTGTGTTTTACACGAAAAGTGTACGGAAGTCCGAGTCTGGCATTCAGAGCTTAAGAATGTTACATCCATCTAACTCAACCTTATCTACCAGTTTCCCTATTCAATATCTATTTGAAACTACTCAGCATTTTCCCCAAATCCACCTCATTCTTTACCACCTGCTTGTGCTGTTACAATCTCTAAAATACCCTACTACCTTATCTCCTTACAGGTTGATTCAATCTTTCAAAATCCTTCTTAATTGCCATCTTCTCTATGGAGCTGTTGCTAATTTTCTCCAGTTTAATGTTCTTTCTGGTTGCTTTGTGTCCCAATTTACTCTGCTTTGTATTAGTTATCTATAATTTTATATTATTTTCTCTCCTCCTGGGGCCATTGTAACGCCTGTCCACCAAGTGAATCTGTGAGCACAGGGGCTAGATAGCATGCCACTCTATGGCATCTGCAGCATTTATGGTTAGTGGCAGAGATACAAATTGTTGTTGATTGAAAGAGGCTATCTGTCTATTTCACAGTTTTTTAATTTTATTTGTGTGTGTAGAGATAAAACATTACATTTGATTACTCAACATTTAAATAATCAGAACTTTAACCTATTAAAACTGTCCCTTTCTACTGAATATTCTAACACAGAAACATCATGTATATTTATATATTTATATTGTGATTTTATTTTAAATTTAAAAAGAAGATGAAAGGTGAAATTTGTTTCCTAGTACAGTAACATCCAATTTATTCAGCATCATAATGAAAGAGAATTTTCCAGGTGATAAAAGCTTACCTCCTCAAGTTCCAGAATTGTAAATACTTTTTATGTATTTAGGAATGAATATTTTACTAAATCGTACTGCATGTATGAGAATATGGCAAGAGAACTACTTAATTGGAATATTTTTACCTTAAACTGAACTTTTATTGAGGATTTATCCTCAGAATCATGATGTTGTGTCAAACATAGAACCTCTACTATCACTTACCACCTATGTTGACTAACAAACAATGAAGTCTTTTTCAACTGAAGACTGAGGCAGGTGGTCCAGTGATCTGGATGCCCATGACCTAGGTGTGTCCTTATATCACAATTGCAATATATCTCTTCTCCATAGAGTGCCACGTCTCTGAGAATAGGGACTGTGCCTTCCACTTCTCTCTGTCAATTTTATTGTGTTTCCATGTATGCAGAACACAGGTTATTGCTGACTTTCATTTTGTAAAAAAAGAAATAGATTACCCATTAAAAGGAAAATACTGCTTTTCAAAAGGTTGAATAAGAGAGTAGTTTTTTAAAACTTTAAATAAAAATCCAGCTGGTTAAACTAAAGTCATTGAAAAGAGGCTTAATTGAGGGATATTTTTTTGGCTCTAAGCCCACTATCTTTTCATTTGACTGTAAATTGGGTACAGTTTTATTCACTTCAGTCTCCTGTCCTTCAGTATTTTATTCCACTGAGACCAGTAAATAAGTGTTAATGGCCATGTTAAGCTCAGTTAGACTACTTTCTCTACTTAAATTACCCATTTTGGTTGTATTATTGCCAGCCAGACTTTTGCTTGTTGACGGTTTTATTGAATGATTGTGCAAGAAATGTTGATATCTTCATATATTGCTTTGACCCTCCACTAATCCTCTTTATCTGTCATTTCTTTCATCTAAAAATTTCTTCTTCTTCCCCGACACTTTTATTTTCCATCCATCAAAGCATGCCCTTTCTTTCCTCCTGTAAAATCATATAGTCTTATGTCCTTCAGGAATCTTCCCAGAGGATGTGTCTTATATTTTAAGAGTCACATAAGCCAAGAGGATACCTAGTTTCCATCATGGCAGAGTTATATCTTCTTTCTTTTCTATAATGTTGTGTTGTTTTTTGGAGGGAGTGGACAAAATTGGTGACGTATGGAAACATTTGAAAGCAACATAAGACTGCTTATTGAGAAAACTCCCTTTTCTAAGACCTTCTGGATAATGTGTGCTTTGTTAATACAAAGCATTTGCTAAGTAAAGCAGCTGTGAAATAATGTCAACAATTGAGACCCAATTCTCCTGACCATGTTCTTTCCTTACAATTCCAATAGCATTTCTACGTAAATTTATAACCTTGGAGTCATACCCAAAATCCATCTCCTTCATTGTTCTTACCTAGTCTTTATTCATATGAAATATTCACATTCTAATATATTTGAGCATGTGTTATGTGGCTAACAACATGGAGATACAGTGGTAAAAATGTTGAGGCAGCGGCGCCTGAGTGGCTCAGTCATTAAGCCTCTGCCTTCAGCTCATTTCATGATCCCCTGGTCCTGGGATTGAGCCCTGAATCAGGCTCCCTGCTCAGCAGGAAGCCTGCTTCCGCCTCTCTCACTCTCCCTGCTTCTGTTCCCTCTCTCACTGTCTCTCTCTCTCTGTCAAATAAATAAATAAAATCTTTAAAAAAATGTTGAGGCGTATTCAGTAGGCTGAATAAAAAGGAAACACAGCACAAGATAGGTTAGGGTAAAGAGAGAAAAATTCTAGACCTGTTGAGCTTGAAGTTTCTTTGGGTATTCAGATGGAGATAGCCAAAATGCAGATAGATATACAAATTTTGGTTGAGAATGAATAGATGTTGGTAGACATATAATAGCTAACATTTACTGAGTACACACTTTACCACTACATGATATTTTTATTACTTCTAGATAAGAATTATAAATATATAGGGGTACCTGGGTGGCTCAGTCCATTAAGCATCTGCGTTCAGCTCAGATCATGATCTTGGGGTCCTGGGATCAAGCCTGAGTTGGGCTCCCTGCTCAGTGGGGAGTCTGCCTCTGCCTCTGCCCATCCCCCAACTTACGCATATGCTTTCTCTTTTTCTCTCTCTCAAATAAATAAATATTTTTTTTTTTTTTTTTGACACAGAGAGAGAAAGAACAAGCAGGGGGAGTGGCAAGCAAAAGGAGAGGGGGAAGCAGTCTCCTTCTGAGCAAGGAGCCCGATGTGAGTCTCCATCCCAGGATTCCAGGATCCCAGGATCCCAGGATTATGACCTGGGCTGAAGTCAGCTGCTTAACCGACTGAGCCACACCCGTGCCCCAATAAATAAAATATTTTTTAAAAAGAATTATAAACATATAGATGGTAATTGGCATTATCGCAGTGATCGCTGAAATAATTGCATGATCACTGAAATAATCAAAGTACCTCAAATAGAAATCCTAAGAATCTCCAATCTACTGATTCTTTCCTGTAAGAATTTCCTGTTAGGATTCAATTTCTCGTCTGGCAGTTCCAAGGCCTCCATGTCTGTACCAAACATTTTTGGATTTCCTCCTTATCCAACCTACCTTACAAACAAATCCAGGAACTGTATCTCTGAGCCTGCCTTTTGAGAACCTAAATGGATTTGAAGCTGCACTTTGACCATATAAAAATTCCTGGTCATAAGCTTTAACACTCTGATTTTTTTTTTTTAAGATTTTATTTATTCACTTGACAGACAGAGATCACAAGTAGGCAGAGAGGCAGGCAGAGAGAGAGGAGGAAGCAGGCTCCCTGCTGAGCAGAGAGCCTGATGTAGGGCTGGATTCCAGGACCTTGAGATCATGACCTGAGCCGAAGGCAGAGGCTTTAACCCACTGAGCCACCCAGGCACCCCATTTAACACTCTGATTTTTAAAACATTCTTCTCCCTGCTACTTTGCATTATATACTCGTCTCTAGCCACAAAACACAATTAATATGACCAAGCTCATACATCTGTTTCTAAATTACCTCATGTCTTTCTCTGAGATGCTTCCCCAACTTATCTCTCTATGCACCAAAATACCTCTCACCTCTACTGCAAAACATACGCATCTTCTTCAGATAGCCTTTTATATAATCTCCTGCTTAACCCAATTCCATCTTATTCCCATTATAAATCAGCATGATTGCTCAATATGCATAAGCAATTCTGTGCAGATGTTGCTAGAAACAAATGTTTATCTGTTTCTCTAATTTTGTTTATAAAAGATCAGAGAATGGGGTACTCTAGTTCATCACAGCTTCAAGTTACTAGAGATATGTAATATATATGGTACATGAATGGCTAATTATCTAGTAGTAAAATTCAATAATAGCCTCAAACCTAAACTGTACTGAAAATACTTTAATATTTCTTTAATGATTCTGAAAGCACTTTAGGGTTTTGCAGAATCTCAAGGTTATCATTATCATTGTCTTATATATGTAGGGAAGTAATAAAAAGTTCCAGTTCAGAGGTTATCAGATTGATCAGTTTTTACAGCATTTCTTTAGGTTTGCCTCACCTCCCCATTATATTGCATGATCTTTAAGAGCCAGAATAATATCTTCTATTTATTTTGCATTTCACAAAGGACTTTTAAAGATGGGTGCAAAATTCCAATTTTTATTGTCTATATTAGAGATTAGAATGCACAGAAGACTCTTATGTTAATGGTTTTCTACATTTTTCTTTTACTGTTTATGTCAGGACTTATTTTTCTATGCCAAAACTAGGAGAAAATACTAGCAGTAGTCACTTGGCCCTCTGCGACTAACTGATGAGTGACCCACGGTCTTTTAGCTATACCACTATCACAAAGCATATGTGTATACATACATACATACTGTAGGAGTCAACACTTTTCACCAGTACTAGTTTTCCTCTATTTACCTGCCACAGAATTAAGCCATACATCTTACTTAGGCAGTGAAATATGAGTGGAAGTGACAGGTGTCATTTCCTGGTAGAATATTTAATTTTGATGCTCTTCTCTCTAGTTCCCTCTTCCTCTGTCATGATGATTCTCAAATCGCCTGCTAATGTGAGATTGTCAGAAGACTGAAGTAGCTTGAACAATAAACCAACATATGGAGACACTCAGACCCACAGCAGGCAACGCATGAAAAAGAAATAAAAATGTGTTGTGCAAAGCCACTTAGACTTTGGAGTTGTGGTTCTACCACTGCCTAACCTGATACAGTACTTACCTTATAAATGTTTATTATGTATTCATTTCCATAAAAAGTACATTGCTTGATGGTAGGGACCATGTCTGAATCACTTATTTGCCTTCCGTATTCTGCCAAGTAGTTTTTGGTAAGTTGTCATAGTATCCTGTAGCATGAATACATGAAAAGTAAATAATCTTTATCTTTGTAAGAAATGTAATATTTTCCACCTCACCCCTTTTTTACTCCTATGTTTTAGAGTTTAGCCTGAGGAATATGAAGTTCTATTGTCTCTCTATCTGAAGTTTCTCCAAACTATCAAGTGATCACAAATTGCCTCTAGATAACAGTCCTCCCCAAATCTAAAATATTTCCTCAGTCTCATCTTGACTCACTTTGTATCACTTTCTTCTTTTTTTCTGAAGCTAATTTTCTCATTTTTAAAGATATTGTTTGCATTATTGTGTAGGTTATTACCCTCCAAGTCTAGCTTCATAGTAGACCATTTTCTCATCTCCTTCTTCCATCTTGACCCATTCAACAAACCTGGTGGAACATTTCACAGGAAAGGTCTCACTCTAACTCCATATGGAAATATATGGGAGTGCTGGATGTAATTAATGTGGCAAAGTCACATTTGTCCCTGAAGTTTCTAGAGCTCGCATGTCTCCTATTTTATATCTTCCTACTAAGTGATTCAAGCAAGATTTCCCAGGATTCTTCTGTAATCTGATGCAAGCAATTTATATTTTTATATAAGCAACTTATAGTGTAATCCAGAGTAGATTTGAGATGATTCCTATCCATCTCTCCTACCTAGCTAAGAGCACACGGTATTAGGAAGGAATCAGGCAAAGGTCAACACACTGGGTCCACATCAATTGACCCAGGTTATGAGACCAATGCATCATTCTTTTGCAGTGCAACAAGCCAGAAATTCTTGACACTTAGGCATTACTTAAGCATACTAAGTAGACACAGACAGGTGATATCATGAATTAGAAATAATAGGACTTGGAAGTATGACAAAACTGGATTCAGATTTCAAATCTAACATTTCCTGGGTGTGAGGCCATGGAAAAACTGCTTATATGAAACAAGGAGAATTTTCCTTTTTGAATTTGTTTGCTTTAAACACACAAGCATATAATGTGCACATGCAACCCATGCACAAAACACGTGATTCCAGTTGAATATGTACACGATACATCTTTTTATTTATCTTAGTATTTCCATTTTCTCTCCATAATGTTTTATAGTTCTTACTGTACAAATTTGATACATATTTTGTTAAATGTAATCCCAAATATTTTATATTTTTGATGCTACTACAAATGCTATTTTAAAATTTCAATTATTGGATGGAATATTTCAACCAAAAGGCAGGTATTATCAGACTAGCTCAAAAAGCAAAACCAATTATATTCTGTCTCTTAAAAATGCAATTTAAATACAAAGACACAACAAGTCGAAAATAAAGGAAGAAAACAGTGTGTACAGTCAAGATAAGAATGTCAAGTTTGTTACATTAAGATTAGACAAAATAAGGAAAGGAGAACCTTTTTAATAAATGATGTTGGAACAACTAGATGTCCTTATAGGAAAAAAAGCACATCAATCCTTACCTCACAGCATAAACAAAAACTATTTAAAAATAGAACTAAATGTAAAACTACAACTCTAACACTTATAGAGGAGATTATAGGAGAAAATCTATGATATCAAAATAGTATTTTGATAACACTCAAAATTCATGAACCATAAGTTTGATAAATCCAACTTCACAGAAATTAAAAACTTCTGTTCTTTGAATATGATGGTTAAGAACTTGAAAGGCAAGCCAAATAATGGAGATTTTATATCTATATAATATGAAATTATATATATAATATTTATTTATATATACTTATTTATTAAATAATTTATTTATAAATGTATACATTTATATATATAAAATAATGAATACACTGGTATCCAGAACATATAAAAAATTCTTTCAGCTCAATAATAAGAAAACAAAAAATTAAAACTGGGTAGAAATATTTGAACAGACACTTCATGAAAGAAGATATTCAGATGGCCAATAAGCACAGGAAAAAGCTCAACAGCATTAATTTTAATGGAAATACAAATTAAAAACACAGTCAAACATTTTTAAATGAATAATATTAAAAAACTGATAATACTAAATGTTGATAAAGATAAGGAACAACTAGAATGCTCACACAATTTTGGAAAGAATATACAATAATAAACCACTTCTTTAAAAGCTTGGCAATGTCTTCTAAGGTATACTTACTATATAATCCAGAAAGTCTCTTCCTCTTGAAAAAATTAAAAGCATGTCTACACAAAGACACATACAAAAATTCCCATAGGAACTTTTTTTATAATACCCAAAACTTGGAAACTACATAAATGTCAGTAAACTTAGAAACCACATAAGTGTCAATAAATGTGATGGGTAAACAAGTTTTGATATCTTTATACGATAGAAAAATACTCAAAAGAAGAACAAATTTCTGATATATAAACCAAAGTAGATGAATCTTTAAAAAGAAAAGAAAATCCTGAGAAAATGTCCAGATGCCAAAGAGTAAATACTCTATGATCCATTTTTGTAGAAGTGTAAAAAACATAAAAATAATCTATATTGACATTAAATAGATCTGTGGTTGACTGGGGCCAGAGAGTGGAGGAATTGCCAAGGAAAAGACATAAGAGAACTCTTCAGGAAATGAAAAGTGATGGAAAATGTTCTATGTCTTGTATGTAGGCATTCATACCTAGTATATAAATTTGTGAAAACTTATCAAAATGAAGTTAAAATATGTGCATTTTATCATATACAAATTGTACCTCTACAACATTAAAGAAATAAAAATAAATACTGATATCTTAGATATCAACATGTAAAAACATATCTTGTTATATCTCTGTTAATTGAAGATGGAAATGAAGTGGCTCTTCATGACCCCTGTTGATGAGGTAGCAAAATATTTTCATCCCAAAAACACAACTTTGAGTCTACTAGTCCAGAGGGCTTAGTTCCCAAAGGAAGAACACCTCCACCTCCACCAGACTCCATGGTGTCCATGGCTCCATTAAAACTGACAGGTGATACTATCACCAGCCACTTTGAGCTCCTTAATGCCTGTGGGTCAACAGACAAAGAAGGGAATTACCTTGTCAGCTGGAATGCTTGATCTTGAATTTCAAGGGGTGAATTGGAGTGCTATTCTACAATGAGAATATGAATGAGTATGTTTGGCGTACAGGCAATACCCTGAGGAACATATGAATAATTCCATGTCCTGTCATAAAAGTTAATGTAAAACTACAAACCAATAAAAGCTGGACTGCTTCTGGCTCACACCGTTCTGGAATTAAGTGTTGGGTCACCCCACCAGGAAAGGAAACACTATCAGCTAAAATGCTTTCTGAGAACAAAAGGAATACAGAATGGATAGTGGAAAGAGATAGTTTTAAATACCAGCAGTGGCCATGTGACCAGTAATAAAAACAAAAACTGTGATAGTTACTAATGTCCTCTTTATTTTAATATGAAGAAAGCTTGTGGGATAATCATCATTTTTCTTACCTTTTTACATTTCTTTAAGATATGTGAAAAACAGTCAAGCTTTTATCTTAGTAATTAAATGCAAGTATGCTCCGTTAGGAGGAATGAACACCCTCGTAACATAGATAGAGGGACTTGTACCTTATTTTGGAAGACAGCTAGTGAGGAAGTTAAATATGAATGAAAAGTGTATATGGCTGCCAAAATGACAGAGTGGACTGTGATAGCTTGTGCTGTATCAGTGTGCCTCCACAGGAATGATGTGTCCCAGACTTTTCTTTCCTGTGTAATGCTGGATTAGCTACTTACCTTGTGTAAAAATCTATATGGAATTTTGCAAGCTGAAGTAAAGAAGCAATAATTTCCTTGTCCTGAAGGCTAGCGCAGAACTCTAAGCACCATGGCTGCTCTTGTACGTGTTCCCTTTGTAAGACTCACTTGTTGACCCAGACGCACAACTCCTCAATCTCCCCCGGATCATTTTCCTTAGCTTCTCCAAGTCCTGGTCCAGACACATGTGTAATACTGTGTCAGGATACACCAGCATTACTGAAACTGGAAGTGAAGAAAAACATGAGTTCTAGTTTGTCCTCACGGGTTCCTACTTCTCTTTCTCCCTCCACTTGACATCCAGCTTTCCTTCCTAACTGCCATCCAGCGGACCCAAAGCTACTCTCTACAATCAGCATGCTTCTTGTTCCCTAGAAACTTGCTTTTAATAATGTAAAAGTTTGATTAACTTAATTACATAGTAAAAGCCCCTTTTTATATCCAGGAAGAGATTTCACAGTTATCTGGTGTCATTTATCACTTGAAAAGTTGGCATGCATTTCATGTGTTGCAATATAACCTGTGTACAGAACAGCTTTAGGAAGGGTTAGGGAAAGAGACAAGGAGTATGTGGATGAGTAACTGATCTCTTGCTCTAAAGATGGGAGACAAGACAAGGGTCACTACAGAAGAGTGGCTACCAGGCCAGGACTATGGTGAAACACATAGAAATCAAATCAAATAGAAATGTATATAATTGCCAGATAAATTAGTATTGCATTTACCATGTGGATATAGCTAATGGCATTTGCCAATAAATGACCCAATGATTATTTGAGAAAAGGCACTCAAAAAATACAATTCAGACCAAAGTCCAAGGGAAAGAATGTTTCTCCTCAAAAACTGCTATAGCTTTTTTCTCCTTACTAAGAATAAAATTATATAATCAATCATATCTCCATTTCTTTTGTTCTAGCCACTTGGAAGCTCTACGTCAGTTGTTAAAAATTAATTTTAGAAAGTATTTTTCTCCCTATTCCATATTTTTCCTGGTCTTTCTTGAATTATATTTTTCTAAATTATGATTTACAGCAGTCTTTGAAGCTGCTAGAAATACTTACTTTAAAAAGTTGAAAAAGAAATCAATGCATGAATGAATGAAAAACAAACAAATTTAGTAGACATTTCCCAGATAAATATTTCAATATAAATGATAGGATTTATACCATTATTAAGTACATATCTACTTACTTCATTTATTACTAGTTGAATGTCATTTAAGACCATTTTATCTCATGTGAAATTACATTGGATGGTATATATATTTAACACTTGATCTTTTTCTATGTCAACAGTCTATATTTCTTTCCTATAGCAACATAATAGAATCATTTCAACTAATATATTATCTTCATGAAGGTCAATTCTACGCTCATATGGAACGACTTATGGTACAGCCACCTTTTCCTAAATTACAGAAAATTTAACATATTAATTTTTAGATATTACTCAGCTTTGGCTTATTACATGGTATGGTTTAAGTCAATATCTGAAATTGAAGAAAATATTAATATGTATTTGGGTCCTACAGTCAGTTCATGTTAAGCCACCGATCATAGGGGTTACCTAGATGTTCCACAGTGAGAATACATACATATTTTCCACATCAGTGTTACGTTAGCACATAAGACCTAACAAGAGATGTCACAGTCCTTCCCGATTCCACTTGTCCTAGTGCCATTAGCGTTCATGCTAAATGAATGCCATTTCATTTAATAAGAAGTCCATTTCCTCTGTCCATTTACTGCCCCTTTAAGTGCCTATTTTCCTATCTAAACCTGCCACAAGGCATGTGCGCAACCAGTAAATTGAGGATTTAAAAAGTTTTTACTTTATAGGCCTTGAACTGAATTGCTCCTTATTGGCAATCTAAAAGTAGATGGGATCTATGGCTGCACCACACTTTTTGTCTTCTTCCCTCACCTCTTCGTAACTTCCATAATGTTCCCACAAAGTGGCTTATTCAGTAATCTAATAATTTGAGTACCAACCTTTTAGTCTCATTTATTTTTGGATGAATTACTTGGATTTTCTTTTTAAGAATGAATGTTTGGGTACCATTCTTAGGGCTGAAAGATTAATAGAGCCTAATCAATTTCAGGTAGATGTTATTTTTAAGTGTTTGAATTTGAATGCCTTTTTGTATTTAGATGATTGAAGTTCACAGTAAGAAAGCACAAATTCTAAGAAATTATGTGGCTGTTGAAATCGAGCTGCCATTTTCTAAAGTATAACACCCATTTGTTATATGAATTTTTATTCAAGATGCTGAACTGCAAAACACAGAGAATGAGATATTGGCAAAGGAGATGCTATAGAAAGAACGACAACAAAAAATCCTGATAGGTTCCTTAATCATATAAGTCACTGGTGAACAATAAAGCACTGTTAAGATTGCTTTAGAAATTAGGTCTTGACCTGACTTTTTGAAAAATAGAACAAAGTAAATTGAAAACATAAATGGATATGTGTTTCTGAGACATGATGGGAGAACTTCAGTATAATGAAGATGAAGGATGTTTGTTCTATCAAAGACAAACATTAAAATTAATGATACCCATCCTAAGAAAGGATGAATTATTTAATTTTCAAGAATATAGCATATATTCATGTCATAGGTATGTATACAAGGGTGTATCTCTACTCGCAAAATAATTTGACTAAGATGAGGAAAATCAGGCCAAGAAGACACACAGTTTGTTCAGTGGAGCATGTCACTGCCCTGCCGGTTTCAGGACACATGGGAGCTATGGTATGTCCATGACTGCTTTTGGACAGGGCACTGTCACCCTCTCAGGTCCTAACACAGTGTGTTATTCTCCCCAGAGTCTTTGTTCTCCTTTACTTCTTCGCTTCACTGAGCTTTCTCTCCTGATGCTGGCCCTCTCCTTTTCGGCCCTTTTCACCACCTTTCTGGCTCTAGATTTATGGACGTTCACTTCCAGAGCCAGCCAGGGACTGCTGAGCTGGCATCATGCTTGTGCCCAGGCAAGACGCTCTGGCCTTCAGTTCAGTTGTTAAGATTCAGCACTGCTTACCACAAGGGCCAACTGCTGCATTATTTATCATTGTTTTGACATTTTTTTGCTTCTTGTGATGTAAAGTTTCAGAAGCCGAAATGGAAACCATACCTGACCCCTTGGGCGCCATCCTCAACCGGTGCTGGTAGGAGCCAGGAGCGTCACAGCAGAAGCAGAGCTGCCTGGTGACTCTGTGTTTGCATGAACTGGGTTCACAAAGAAAATATTCATTAAAGCAGGCATAGTTTTGGTCGACAAACAAAAGTTAGACAGTTTACAAACCAAGAATATTCTGATCCACTTAAAGATAATGAAACCTAAAATATCAAGCAGTTAAGAATCACAACATTGCCTGGTATGCATAATTTTTATAAACTTTACACTATTTAAACTTTTCTGGATGACTCAGCGCTGTACAGACTGAGTGGTTTTGGTTTGTTTGTTTGTTTGTTTGTTTGTTTCAGTCCAGTTGTAGAATAGTGACACTGTCCTGGGATTCTGCCACTTAGAGCTGGCTTAAGTCACTAAGCACAGAGGTACAGTGGCTACATCACTGAAACCAAAACTTCTATCTTACAGAGTTACTTTGAGTATTTTAGATAACAATAAACTAGCATACACCAGGCACTCAGTAATTTACTTATATGTATATGTAGAACATATATATATAATATTTACCATTATAAAACTAAAATTACTATAGAATCCACAAGTATGCATGTATGTAACATTCTTATGATTGCTCCAAATATATTTCCATATATATGTGCATATATAGTACATAAATACTATAATTGGTGATACTTTAAAAATGCTTCAAATATAACAGTGGGCTTTCCCCACAAAGCCATAGTCTCTGATACTGGGGCAGTTGGCCTTATTTCCTTCTCTTCCTCCTCCTCCTCTTCCTCCCAGCTCTTAGGAACATCCTCTCTGTTCCTGTTACTAAGGAAGCTACAAGTCTATCAGGTCCCTTAATTCTTATGAAGGAGGAGAAAGAGATGGGGAAAATCACCACATTTTTTTTTAAAGATTTTATCCATTTATTTGACAGACAGAGATCACAGTAGGCAGAGAGGCAGGCAGAGAGAGAGAGAGGGAGAAGCAGGCTCCCCGCTGAGCAGAGACCCTGATGCGGGGCTCCATCCCAGGACCCTGGGATCATGACCTGAGCTGAAGGCAGAGGCTTTAACCCACTGAGCCATCCGAGAAATAACCACATTTTTAAATACATCCTGTGAAGTATAAATATTTTTCAGAATATGTACTATCCCTTCCAGTCTGTTTTTATTCGACCTAGAGAGAGATTAACCTAGAAAGACCAGAAAGAAGTACCTTTTCACCTAAAAAACAACTTGCCCACCTGACTACTCTTCACTTAAAATGCTATTGTCTCTTTCTTTCTACTTCTGTTTCAAATTTCACTCTGCCTTTCTCCTTTTAGGCAGACTGTGCTGCCACAGGAACAACTGTGCTCATGTCAGTTTGTGTCCCATTGGCTAAATTCTTTTGATGAAATAGCCGCATCGTAAAATTGGAATTGTCAGGTAAAAGTTACCCTCCCTTTCCTTGCACTGAGTGATGTGTCTATTTCTAAGCTGATTGTTAACTGTACCCTCTCTTCATCTTCCATAAGAAGCCCCTTGCCCCTCAAATTCCCTTCACGTGTTTGAATTTCCTGCTCAACTAACACCACTTCCAAGGCTTTTTTAGTTGAAGACTTTAATGCTCTTAAGTAATTTTAGGTATACAATAGACTGGGTGTCAGTATATTTGTACAGTTTGAAATTACTCCAGATACAAATAGGCCTCAATAGTATAAAGATGGTTATGCAAATTGACTTGTTTTCAAGATGGTCTAAGATGACTTTGGAATTTCTCAGACAAGGAGGTGCATTTCCATAGATAAAAAGATCCAGATAGGATCAGAAAATGTAGAAAACCTGACTGAAAGGTCCCCCAATAATGGGTCCGTGATTAAAGGAGCAAGACTGATACAAACTGAAGGTCAAGCAAAGCTTTATTTTGCGCCAAGCATCAAGAATCAAACCGACCGGTCGGGGGCCGCACCTCTTACAAAGAGCACAACCCCGCTCTGCCCCACAGACTAGCCTTTAAGGGCAAAGGCCCTGTGGTTGGGTCTGGCCACGCACAGGTGGCCAATGAGATTGTAACACACAGAGAAAGCTACACAGTCATGCTAGGTCACACATAAGTGACCAACTGAATTACAATTTACCCTATAGTAGACATTTGAACTAGCCTATCACCTTGGTCAGAATTGGCACCCAAAAGGCGGGACCCATACTCCTTGGTAGCTAGGGAGACAGTATGCGCCGCCCCGCGCGCCCCCCCCCCCCCCCCCCCCCCACTGATTGGATGTCTCCACCTGGCCTGACCCACCCTTATATTTGGGCTTTGTTACCTGGACTGGTTTCCAGGACTTGTTTTTAAGTGAGTCCCCTGGGGGGAAGAGGGGAAGGGGGGCAGGGACAGTTTAACTTTTACTGCATAAACAACAAAATGACTGTTTAATCCAAGATGGAATCTCTCTGGCTAAATAGGCCCTTACACTGACTATATCAAATGAGAATTTTGGCTTCAAGAATTGAAGTTCTGTGTGTGTGTGATGTGAAAAAAAAAGGCTCAAGAAGTTAAATAAATTGCCTTAGGTCAAATAATTAACATACAGGACAGCCAGAATTTAACTGAGGGCCACGTAGGGCCAAAACATTTATTAATGCTATAAAACAGTATTTCTCCAGGGAACATCATGGAAAAGTTGATTTTGTTCATCTAGAGGAACCAAAAAGTGGGAAAGGGGCTTTAAAGGAGGGTATAATATTGACATTCACAGATGGAGAAAAATACATTAAAAAATAGAGTGCAAGCAGAAAAACAACCATGGAAAGATTTGAGCCATAAATGAAGGCTAGCAAACCATTGTTCTGTTATTTTGTCTAACATAGAGGGAGAGAATTAGAGATCTGTTTGGAAAAGGAGGCTGGAGACAACCTGAAGGCCTAAACCCCAGGCTAAGGAGTTTAAATTCCTTGCACGGCCCTTGGGACATCTGAAAAGAGGGATGTTTTTCATGGAGGCATCTGAAAAGAGGGATGCTTTTCAACAGAAGTAACATGAAAGCATTTCACAAGGAAGAAACATGGGGAAGGACACTTAAGCTGGGGAGACCAGTTATCCAGTGATCAGAGTACTTCCTGAGTCACAGTGAGGGCTTATAATGGAGTTAAGCCTTGGGGAAGAGGGGAGAGAACAGCTGGGATGTTAGGGCAGAATTGAACATGATGTGGGAGGTTATTCTGAAGGAGCCAACCCACGTGGTTTTCTCAATAGCTCATGATTTGCATGCAAGGCCTCGTCAAAATCCAACAGTTGTGAAAAAATAGAAACTGTAAATTTTGGATCAGGAAATAATTAGGAAGTTTGCTTAGACACTGTGAAGAGATAGCACAAATCTAACTCAAAACCACTGGCACTAAAAGCAAATATTATTATCCTGGAAAGATTGGGTAAACTAGGAGACAATGAAGTTGACCAGTGAATCTACATAATTAGCTTAACATATTTTATGTTGAAATTTCATTATTAGAAAGAAAGAAAGAAGAAGGCACAAAGGAGAACTTGAAGGACTAGTTAATAAGATATTTAGAAGGACAAAAGAATCCAATCGCTCTCCCTTAGGTTAGGGACTGTCCTCCAGCTAGTCACCTCATGTCTTTCTCTTGCTACTAAAAAGAAAGTGTAAATAAAACTGAAAACACACGCATAAAGCAAATACATACAATTTAGATAAAAGGTGATAACAGTATAAAATAAGTTTTAGTTTTAGCAGACTAAAAATTCAGACTAGATAAGATATAATAAACAGATAAGAAAATAAAAAAGTTTAAAGAAGTTTAAATAAGTAAATATTCAAAAAAAGAGTACACTAGAAGATAGACTAAGGTCAAAGAATTCAGCTAAAAAAACAGTCTTTTAAAAAGAAGAGAGAAATGAAGTCCTACAGAGCTCAGAATTAACCCCTGGGACAAATTGAGCCATCCATTTGCAGTAGTCAGCCGACCACACATCTTCCTTCTGAGGCTGGGCTTCACTCCAGAAAGTCCATCCCCAAGAGTGGGAGGCCCCAGGGGCAAACATACTCCTGTAAGGAAATCCTGAGAGATTTGTCCTTTAGAAAGAAGGCTTTCATTTCTAACACCTGGTTTTCTTTACATATTGACGAACCATTCCAATGGCCCAACTCCTGCCAATTTTCCTGTCTATGTCCTGCAAGTTAGCAAAATCGCTCCTATACAAGATAAGAAAAGGAACTGAGAATATGCAGCAGCTAATTGAATGTGGGAAAACAAAGGAATGTAAGAAACAAAGAACGTTCCAATGTTACAAATTTTCATCCAAGGCTATAGAAGACACCAAGGGGTTTTAGAAACGTGAGATTCGTTCCTCAGGTGTGAAGCCATCAGTACTGAAAGGGAGCAGCTCACAGATAAATTGCGTGGAGACAAATCAGCAAAAATCACTATCAGTGAAATGTTTGTGCCTCTACTTAATTTGATTATTGAAAAGAATCCCACTTCTGATCAATTTTACTAATCTCTTAGAGTCACTGATGATGAGCCAGTAGCTCAAAAATTCTGATTAGTTACCAAACTCCTAATAAGGCTAGACCTCTTACATTGGCCAAAGGAAAACCAAAGGCAGTCAACTTGATGCTGGCTAGTTGTGGTTACAGCAGAGAAGGTGAAGGTGTGCCTCTGGAGCCAGCCTGCCAGGCTTGGCTGCTGGCCCTGCCATTTCCCAGCTGGGCAATCCCTGACAAGATGCTTCAACCTTTATGAACCGCAAGTTCTTCATCTGTCACATGGGAATAATGCTAGATGGTGGTTGTGAGGAACAAAAGCATTAATCCATATTAAGCACTTAGAACTCTGAGTTTTAAATGGTCTCAGTAAATGGTCCCAGTAAATATTTGCTATTACTATTATTATTCAGATAGCATGGGCTGGATGCTTGGAAAAGCTGGTAGCCAGAATGTCTTGAATTCTCAAACTTCAAAATATAGAGCAGCACCTGAGTAGCAGCTGTAAAGCTGGGACACATTTTAAAAATCTCGATCTTCAGACGAAATTTCTAATCCCAACACCTAACCTTTCTTAAGAAAGTTTTGACAAAATGTCAGTTAAGATAAAGGGCACTAAAATAATAAGATCTAGCATTTATTACATACTTAGTGTTCTAAGTATTTTATGTTTATTAGTGACTCCCAATGATCATGAGTCAAGTACCACCATAACCAACCCAGTTTCCTGAGGAAAAAATACCACAGATGAGTAACTTGCCTAGGGTCATGCAACCCAGGATCCAAACATAGGTGTTATGCCCCAATAATGGGTCCGTGATTAAAGGAGCGAGACTGATATAAGGCGAAGGTCAAGCAAAGCTTTATTTTAAGCCAAGCATCAAGAATCTAACCGAACGTTCGGGGTCACACCTCTTACAAGAGAGGGTGACCCTTCTCTGGTTCACAGACTAGCTTTTAAGGGCAAAGGCCATGCGGTCGGGCCTGGCCATGCATAGGTGGCCAATGAAATTGTAACACACACAGGAAACTCCACAGGGATGCTAGGTGACCAATTGAATTACAATTTACCCTAGTAGACATTAGAACCAGCCTATTACACCTTGATTAGGATTGGCGCCAAAAAGGCTCCCAGGGGGCGAGGGTCCCTCCTCCTTGGTAACCAGGGAGACAGTATGCAAACCCCCACTGATCGGAAGTCTCCACCTGGCCTGACCCACCCTTGTATCTGGGTGGTTACGTGGAGCTGGTTTCTGGGAATTGTCTCCAAGTAAATCCCCTGGGGGAAGGGGAGCAGGGACACTTTCTAAATAGGTCCTTACAATAGGCATGGAGCGACTCTGCTTATCTAACAACTAAACCCGAAAGAATTCTGTTCTTCCAATGAAGTAAAATTAAATTTTCTCCTCTTCCCAGAAAGTCACATTTATTAAGTGGATAGTCATTCCTATAACTTACCGTCCTTTGGGATTCTTTAGTTAAAACTTCTGTTTCTATGACCTTTCTTGGTGTGAATCCTGGTTTCTTTCCCCCTCTCCCATTCTTTCTTCCTGGGCTGTGTGTGAGTCAAAGATAGAGTGAGAGACCTGAAAGAGAGAGAGAGAAGGCCAACTTTGGATTCAGATCTACATACCAAACAAGTGACCTTTTTAGATTAGAAACAAGCCTATTAGATTGAAGCTTTTGTTTACTTTGAAATGCATTTGGATTATACATATATACATATATTTGGATTATAGATATGTAATTATATACATGATTATATACATAATATACATATAATTACGTATCTAATTAGATATAAGGTTTAAATAACTTATATTTTCATATTTGGTTTTGGTTTTTGTTAGGTTACCTGGATGTCCTTGTTGTTACTGTTAAAGGCTTTACTCTCCTTTGAATTATTCTGAAAAATCCTAAGGAGTTCCTGTCTATCTGGAGTATTTTAAAATATAGGTATATTACTCACTTAAACTTCATTAAACCTGTAAGTATCTATAACGCATATTAAAGCTATATGTAACTCTTCATTGTTGATTGTTGAGAAAGATTATTCTGAAATCAAAACCATATTGTTTATAATGTTTTTAGTATTGTTCAGAAATGAATTCTGAGTAGTCAGCTACAGACTTCACTTGACATTTATTTTTCCTCTAATTGAGATATCATTGATATGTAACGTTATTTAGTTTCAAGTATATGACATAATGGTTTGATATTTGTATAGACTGCAAAATGATCACCACAAGTCTAGTTAACATCCGTTACCACACGTAGTTACATTTTCTTCGTGTAATGAGAAATTTAATATCTATTCTTCTCTTTTTAATTGGCATTTCTAATAGTTCAACCCATTTGCCTTCCCTACTTCTCCTACCATTCCATTCTTTGAGCATAAAACTATAAAACCATCTGGAATAAAACCCTGGGGGAGATAATGGCCTCAAACTGAGCAAAGAGCTATGAGCAAGATACCTTTGAGAAATATACTGAAAAACCAGATTGGTGGAGAATGCACCAATTTGGAATGAAACAAAAAGGTGACTATATCACACAGAGGAGCTCCAGCACAGAAATAGCAAAGGAATATTGTAATTACCATCCCTGCCCACTGATTTATGGAACCGGGGTTCCAGGGGCCTGCAGAACTCGTATCCCAAAGGCACAATACGGCACTGCCTAATCAATTCATGGGTGACCCCACAGCATATCTGTCAGTGGAGGTTAGTGGTCATTTCAAATTCACTGTGAAAGAAGAGCTTTTAAGGAAGCCCTTAATCAAATGTAATTAGTCTAGAGGGTGATAGAGGACCCATTTAGACATGCCTGTGTGAAGTAATATAAAGTAACCCTAAGTAGAGTTGGCCTTAGGGCATCTTATTTACCAAATCAAATTTAGTTTGATTCTGTGCTTTGTTCAAAATGGCATCTGAGCAATCTCTTTCTGTTACTTACTGAACCCAATCCTGGCCCATTGTGATGACCAAAGAGGTCCTTGTGGTTTATCACTCCATACTCTTCCATATAGTTGCAAAGAGAAGCACAGTTACTCTGACAGACAACATGTGTCATTGTCTTTCTGATTTATTGTGATAAAAATAAATTTGAAAAATGCAAAGACTCACATGGAAAAAAAAATCAATAGTCATCAGTAACTACTGTTAATATTGTGCTATGCAGCCTTCCAGTCATTTTTTCTTTGTCTTGGTGTAGATTGATAATATCTTGAGCTTTCCTTTCCTGTGCTTTCTAAGTTTGAGCCTTCCCTCAGAGAAATCCACATGGCCTCCAGAAGAAGTGGGGTTCCTACGGCAGGAAAGCAAAAATACAGTAAACTAGCAAATTTTAGTCTGCTTGACCTATAATAGTGGCAGTTACAAGGAAGGCAAAGACCCAGAGGGGAGCCAGGCATAGAATGTATGACAAAATAATAGATTGGAGGAGGGGAGAATAGGACATCTGTGTTTTCCATCCCTGGGGAGGCTGGTTCAGGGTCCTGGTTAGTGGGCAATCTTGATTTGGGACAAGTCAGGGGTAGGGTGGGATGGTGAGCAGGTGACCAGATAGGAGGGACCACATACAGGGCAGTCATTTGAAGATGTAGAAACTGCTGAGAGCCCTCCTGTCCCAGCATCTCTGAGAAGCTGAGGCAAGGTCCGAAGTCTTCTTAAGCAGGTATCCCTCATCCTCTTTGCTGAGGAGACCTGTTAACCAGTCTTTCATTTGAGAGAGGGCCTCCCAATCACAGTAGAGAGCAGGCGAGCTAACTGACAGGAACCCCGAAAGGAAACGAGAAAGTGTGTATTTTCAACCCCCCAAACAAGGATGAATAACTTACAGTTTCGTATTTGATTGTGGTTTTTGTTAGGCTGCCTGGATGTCTTTGCTGTCCCTAGGAAAAGGCTTTAGTCTCCTTTGAGTTACTCAGAAAAACAAATCCTAAGGAGTCCTTTTCTATCTGAGGTATTTTGAAATAGTTGCCTAGACCTAAGATCACTGGATTATGACTTTAATTAGCATGAGAAAGATGACTCAGAACTTCACAGCTTTTTGCCACCATGATCATATTGTGTACAAGCATATTATTCTGAGAGCTGCCAAAAAGATTTTGAATGTATTTGACATATAATAGCAAACACAGGGCTGCCAAAGTGTATGGTAAAGATAGATGTATAGTGCATACAGAAAGGGTCAAAATCATCGTTTTTTCAGCTCTAAGCCCCTTAGGAAACATTCAGTCCAGTTCTCCTTTCAGCTCAAGCACCTTGGTGCTTGGTGTGAAGGAAGAAGAGCTTCCTCCGTCCTGATCCATGTTGCTATAGCAATCCCATCCACCAGCTCCCATTCATGTCCCTGGAAGATGCCCATGGGAGTGGAGGGGACTTGCCTATTGCAACTTTGCTCCTTCCCAGAGGGCTGGGCTGGCAACAAGTTGCTACCTAACCAAGAGAGAGCTTGCCTCTAGGAAGATAAGTAAGCTTATTCTCTAGCTTGAAAAAGAAAGAGTCAGATTTTATTTTTCTGATTTATATGTAGGAACAAATGCTACTTTTCCTACTTTATTAATGATGGATTGATAGCACCAGATTTCCAGACTTCTCCATAGCCTATGGAGCATTGGAATGTGAATTCAGAAATTCTCAAAGCCTGGTTTCCAGCGGATATGTTGGGGTTTCTGCCAGTTAGATCCATGGTACCCCTCCCATCCTTCATTTCCTTCTTTCACATTCTGTTCCTCTATATAACTCTCGTACATGACAGCTGACTAAATAACAAATCAAAGTCTAACCCTGGACATACCGCTGTCTTTGGAACTTACTTCCCATCAGTAAATGAGGGGTTAAACTAGGTCAATTCTAAGTTCCAAAGCTCCAAAATCTCCTAAGCTTTTGCCACTAGCATTTTACCTGTACTCTCTGTTTTTCTGCCAGAGCTGCTGTCCTCCCTGGACCGGAGTGGAGGATACTCTCAAATGGCTCATGAGCCCCCAAATCTGGGGCTTTGTATATAATATTATACATCCAAAAAAAGAATTTACCAACTGCAGGAGGGGACTGGTACAGAACATGAATGTCTAAGAGCACGTGACAGCAGTGTAAGCTAGACCAGAGCAGAGGAGAGAGGCTCTCGGTCACATGAGCGATCTGGTGCAATGAGGGGCTACTGTGGGTCCAGGGTGCTTCCTTGAGGCTCACCGGGGCTCACACAATATACCCACTTCCCTGTGCATTCATTCTCTATTTTCCAAGTCACTTTATGACATGATTTTGACTTCCCAATACTGAGAAAGAGATTAGGCTGCTCTTATTAATGGAAGAGCATATTTTATGTTATCTGTTCATTAACATCCTGATTCAAACACTGTTAGACTGGATACTGGACCCCTAAAACATCTGGGCCCTGATCCCTGGACCCCACAAATGTTACTTTCTATGGAGAAAAAGGGGCCTTGGAGATGTGACTAAGCTAAGAATCCTGAGATGAGGAGATGAGCCTTCATTATCTAGGTGGGATCTAAATGTCATCACAAGTGTATTTAAAAGAGGGAAGCAGAAAAAGATTTGCGTTGACACAGAAGAGGAAGGCAATGTGATAACCACAGAATTAAGATGCTATGCTGTTGGCTTCAAAGATGGAAGAAAGGGCCATGTGCCAGGGAGAGCAATGGATGCCAGTGGAAGCCTCTGGAAGCTGAAAGAGACTAAGAACAGATTCTCCTCTGGATCCTCTAGAAAAAACCAGCCCTCCTGGAACCTTGACTTTGGCCCAGCGAAAATGAGTTTGGACTTCTGACCTCCAGAATTGTAAGAGAATACATTTAAGTTGTTTCAAGTGACCAAATTTGTGGCAATTTGTTACAGCAGCAATAAGAAACTAATACAAACATAAACCCCCTTTAATATTAGTATTAATGGTCACTTGTCTAAAAGTCTAATTCCTTTTAGTTACCTTAGAAAATAATATTTTAAAAATCTAGGTTTTGGGCATGTAGTCTCTGGGCCACATATAGCAAAAATCTGCTTTTTTTAAAGATTTTATTTATTTATTTGACAGAGAGAGATCACAAGTAGACAGAGAGGCAGGCAGAGAGAGAGAGAGGGAAGCAGGCTCGCTGCTGAGCAGAGAGCCCGATGCGGGACTCGATCCCAGGACCCTGAGATCATGACCTGAGCCGAAGGCAGCGGCTTAACCCACTGAGCCACCCAGGCGCCCAAAAATCTGCTTTTTTTAAAAAAGATTTTATTATTTACATGAGAGAGAGAGAGAAAGCATGAGCAGGGGCGAGAGGGAGAAGCAAGCTCCCTGCTGAGCTGGGAGCCTGACATGGGGCTGGATCCCAGGACCCTGGGACCATGTCCCAAGGTGAAGGCAGGTGCTTAACCAACTGACTCATCCAGGTACCCATAGAGCAAAAATCTTCTAGAAACTTCCTGGTCACCTCAGGCAATGCCTTCAAATTGATTGACACCCTCCTTTAGTCTGCAGTAGGACATAGTTTTCCCTGAAGAAAGATATTGGTTGGTTGATTTTGCATGTAACTATAAGGAACTTAATAGGATTTAAGAAAAATAAACCCAAAGAAAGTACCAATAGTTCATTACCTATTGGTAATATCACCTATTGGCACCTACTCTCAATCAAATGCAGACTTTGCCCCTCACTTCCTTAATACAGGATGCCCTTATTCATCATCTATAGGCATCAGTGCCACCCAGCCCTGTCTGGACTCGCTGCTAGATTGGTATTTCTCAAACTTTAATATATGCATAATATGCATAGGAATCACCTTGTTAAATCTTTTAAAAATCTTGTTAAAATGCAAATTCTGATTCGGGTCTGAGGTGGGATCTGAAATCTAAATACTAATAAGCTCCCAAGTGATGCCTGTGCTGCTGGTCTGCAGACCACACTTTAAGGAGTAAGGTGCTAAACCACATTCTGGAAGTTTTGGCCTAAGGTGGATTCAAATCGGCATTACCAATAATAACAATATCTCATGGCATTTTCAAGCCCTTGCAGAACTGACTGGGAAAGGCCTCTTCTAAATGTGTGGCTCTAGCTTACCTGCCCTGGGTCTGCCCTGAACGCTAAATTCGCCTCGTGTGCCTGTACCCACGTAACACCCCTAGTTCCTGTCCTGTCCTTCTAAAGATTCTTCCCTGAGGGTGTAAGCACTGACCTTGCACGAATCTCTTATGACCTTCTTGAATGTCAGGACCTCTCTAGTTCTTTAGAATCTTTACCCCAAATTGTCTTCTCTCCGCATTGTCTTCACATGCATCCCTAGGTTGTTAGGAGTATGATCAGCCTTCAATAAAGGTTTGTTCTCTTGATCTGGATTTGTATCTAGACCTAGACTCACTGGAGCCTTGGGGCTCATGAGCAGTCAGGGATTCCCCATCACCCCTACAAGATGCCTTGCCTTTGTAGGTTTCCTGCAATATCTCAGAGCCTCTTTTCATCTCTTCCTGTGTTAAAACTGCCACTCCCTATTGCATCCCCTATCGATTTCAGTTTTTCGTCTGAATAATGACTCTGGTCTTTGGTTAATTTATGGAGCCCAGACAACTGGCATACCCTGCACCTCATAAAGGATCGCCTATTTCCTCCTTCACCGGCTTCTGGTTCTCACGCTCAGCTGGCTTCCTCTGGCCTCTACCAAAGGGCTTCCCGGCTCTCTGCTGCCCTCTCCTGGCGTCCTGTAGCAGTGTGCACACGTCAGTCCCTGGAGGGCCCAGCCAATTCCAGATCATCACAGACCCTGAATGACCTGAGTTCTAGGAAATAAACTGGACGTCTACTACGTGAGTGTGTGTGTGTGTGTGTGTGTGTGTGTGTGTTTTAAACAGAGATATCAAAAGAGAATATCCCTACCGGAACGAAAGTCACAAGAACAAGCATAGAGGAGTGAAACTTCAGAGCATAATTAAAGAAAGAGAACCCCCGTTTAACTAAGGCAATCCTAGCTCCCCATCCCGGCTGGAAGAATAGCAAGAAATATTGTTCTCTGGGTCCCACTCCAGTCTGACTAAATAAGAATCTCTGAGGGTCTCCCCTCAGAGGTTCTTATTTAGATTATACTTTTAGGTATAACCTTTATTCAGGTTATACTTTTAATAACCTCCCTCAGTGATTCCAGTGAATATGAATATGACCTCCTTGCTTAGACTGTAAAGTATAAGGGAATTGGGAACTGAGACCTGGGTCATATTATGGAACAGATTAAGTGACATAATCTGTAGACAATTTTGTAATCTTTTTTTTTTTTTTCTTAAGGAGCTGTCCCCAGCAGACCGCCTCCACACATATGAAAGAGTGTCTTGATACTTACCTTTAATTTACAAACCAGTTCCTGAACCACCTGCCGGGGTCTTTTCCTCAGGCCTGACCCTGTTATCTCTGTATCTGCCCAGTCTTTCCACTGCATTAGGTATTGTGCCCTGTATCTTCAGGGTCAGCCCGCAGGAAATAAATGACTCCTCCTTGCTGGGCATGGCCCCTCCATCCCAGCTGCGCTCAACCAGCTCAGGGAAGCCCCCTCCAGCTGAACGCACTCTGAGGAGGGTACCTTTTCCCCACAAGCAGTGCCCCTGCTCCGTGGGCTGTCCTGTATGGTGAAGGGCTTGGCTGGGAAGACACACGGACACTAAGGAGGGATAGCACAGTGTTCTCTGACATTGTTGTCACCTCTAATGCGGCTCCCATAGTGTTCTGAGTCTATAAAAGCAATCGTCTCCCACCTCCACCATGATCTTTCCCGTCTTTCATTTCTATCCCACTCCACAAAATCACCATCCTTTCCCAAAAGACTTCCCGACCACCCCACTTCTCTGGTGCACTATTATTTTCCACTGATATGCTACCATTTTCTTCAAGGTATGTACCATCTCTATCTTACTTAACTTTTTGTATGTTTAGTGGTTATATTGCAGGGTTATCTCATCTTCTTTATACATCTTTGTTACCCTGGAAATGCGTATCAGGAGGCCTTGCACGTACTGGGTGTCCAGTTAGAATTGCTGATTGGATTTCCTCCAAGCATCACTGGCTCAATCCATGGAAATAAAACCTAAACTCTGCTAAGCATACTTCTGGGGAACTTGCCTCCCCCTCCCTCCCAGTCACCAGCATTTACCCAGTTTCTCCTTATTCTACAGAGGCCAGATTCTATGTTCCTTACCTCCTTCAGCACACACAATCATTTCAATTATCTAACCAACCTCAGGCTGCCTTTTCTCCTTCCCTGTGTTTACTCTGCTTAGCTAGAAGATCGCTGGCAAATTCAAATTTGCATTTTTAATCAGGTATTGCATCAGAGTTTTATTCTATTATTCTGAGTTCCTCTTACATTTAAGCTACTGCTGGGTGTAGGGGTGACAGCATAAATGTAAATAAGAAAGTAATTTGCTTTTATTCATCTTAGAAAAAAATGCCTAAGCCTTAGAGAATCTCATATGAAGCAATACCACTTTTTCTTCCTTGCATGGAAATGCTGCTAATTATTTTTAAGGTAAAAACAAAGGTTCTTCTAGGGCAAAACCATCCTGATTCCAAGCCCCTTCTAGGAACAAGCATTATTAAAATCGAGTTAGAGCTTTTGCCCAGGGTGCATTTACAGAAGGGATGGAATCGGTGCATTTCACTTTGCTCCTTTCTACTCTGTCCCACAGTGTTCCTCCCCTATGCTCTTGTCCATCACAGCTGTCCCTAATCCTGGAAAGGGGTGTCTGTCACACAGAGCTTCTGTAGCCTTCCAAGTTTCTCTCTTAGCTTTATTTCCTATACAGCTTGGTTCCGCCCACCCTCAGGTGTCTGGCCTTCCCTGTCACCCAAGTGCACCACACAACCAACTGAAAATTCACCAACGTTTCCTGCCTTTAGTCTCACTGTTGCCCTCTTTAGATGTCTGGCTCTGATATACCATCCCACAAACACCCAAAGTGAGCCTTTGTTGCTCCCTTCTCTCTGTCTCACTCCCAAGTCTGATGGCCCTTGAATGATCGATCTTAGGATGAACCTGAGAATCTGATCATTTTAGATGGAATACAGATGATCTCTGCTCTTCAGATTAACAGAGTACATGAAGCGCACCCCAAAACCATAAACAGAAAGGCAGTGAGATACCCAACATTGTGGGAAGTTGATGAGGTCTGCAGGGAGCCGCTCTGCAGGAGCTGAGGGAGGAGATGAATATCAAGACACAGGCTCTACCAGCTCTGCTGGTGACTAGTGGTAGTTCTTTGAGCCAGTTATTTAGCCACTTAGGCTCCATTTTCCTTCCATCCAAAAAATGAAGATACTATTACCTCTGGGCTATCCTAGTGAACAAATAACAAAAAGAGTTGGCACTCATATTGTGTGTCAAGCACTGTGCTGAGTGTTACATATATTTTATCTTTCACTCCTCACAGGATCCACAGGAGGTAGAAAGGTGGATACTATCCTTATCCCACCTTACAGATGGAAAGGCTGGCGTGATCGGCTGTGGAGGCACTTTTTCAAAGGTGGTGCTATGTCGTATTTGACCAAAATATTGACTTAGAGCCATGAAAAGTGAAGCTAAGAAAGAATCGCTGTGTGGTAAATACGTGACAAGAACAATAAAGAGAACAAGGCAACAGAGCCAGGACTGGAGCCAGCAGACCCTGAAGGGTTGGGCGGAGGGAAGTGCCAGTTGGGCAGACTGAAACTCAGGACAGGCAACTGTGGGAGAGTGCACAGAAGGGCATGAGTGTAGAGCTGAAGAACACAACTGTGGCCTCAGGCTTGCTCTGTCTCAGTCTTATTTTGGTCAATTATCAGCTACTTTCAGGCACTTCACCTTTATTAGATCTACTTCATTAGATGATTATGGATAAAATGCGTGATAGAATGCCTGATATACAGTAAGTGCTCAATAAATGCTTAATCATGTGACTACACAGTTTTTCTCTCAGCAGGGAAGATCAAGAGTCACAGCAGCCGCAAGTCATTGATGTGGAAATGAAACTGAGCTGTAGGGTTATGAGATTTGTAACAATCCAAAGGAAATAGTAGAGGGACAGAAGTGCAGGTCAGGGTTCCTAGAACGTGAGCTGACATGTTAATGGACATTTGCAGATGGCTCCAAGGGTGACCTCAAACTAGGAGAAAGTTCAGGGGAAGAAACTGCAGTTTCCTTTCTTTTCTGTCCTTTTACTACACACACACATACATACCCCGTATGAGTGTATATTGAAATTTTCTCCTTCTGTGGCTGAACAGATTTGCTTCCCACCTCCTCCCTTAGGCTGTCTTCACGTTCAGGACAGAGCACTAACCCTTTCCTCTACCCTGAAACATGCCTGGATTGTTGGCTTGCAATCCTGGCAAAGCAGAATGTCCCAAACAGCTGATAAACAACAGGCAGGGCCGCTTTGCTGGTGGACATTAGCGCCAATAATCAGTAGTTGCAATGGTGCAGAATGCTGGATGGGAACCATCTGTCTAACAGGTAAGTTTTAATGGGTCTGATTCTTAAAGCACAAGTTAGCCTGTATTTGATGGCTCAACACTGGCTAGCTCCCTCGGTTTTCCATTTCAGAACAGGGACAAAGACCATAAGGATTTAAAGATTTCTTGAAGATTAACTTCGCCAGTGTGGTTATTTTTGTTACTCCCTAGCTATTTTTCTGTAGTGTTTCGCAATAGAATCCTTAAAAGAAAATGGACAGGGTGTTTATTTCAAACATATAAGGGAGGAGAGGGGGAGAGTGGGGCATTTGGATCTACTTCACACACTGTCTACTCTGTAGAGGAATTCCTTCGTTAACACCAAGCTTCACCAGCCAAGGAGTGATTGGGGACCCAGTCTGAGGACATCACGTGAGGAAGAAGATGAAGGTGGGTTTAAGGTGCAAAGGAGGAATTTCTCTGAATTTTAACAAAGAAGATGGAGTTAGCGGAACTTTCTCTGGTCACAGCTCAAACTAGCTACCAAATTTGCTGTCTCTATTCTTCCTGCCAACATTTTAGCTTGTTTTTTTTTTTTTTTTTTTTTTCTTCCCAAATTCCAGATAGACAGGCTCTAAAGTTCTGAAGAAAGAGTTTCTCTCCACTCTGGATCTCTACTGTCTACTGGGTTGAAGCTGTACAGACAGCTAGAAATTTGCATCTCTATCATTCCTCTCCGACGCCTTCTTCAAAAACTCTTGGACTCATTGCCTCTGGCTGACTTCTTACATTTCAGATGGAACTTCATTTTAGGAAAGACTATCATTTCTTGTGAACAGCAGACTTTGTTCTTTCCGTGTGTGTGCCTTTTTACCTTTCCTGGCGAACGATCTGTAGGTGACAGGAAGACTTCGTTTTCCCTCCAGCTAAGTGAAATCATTAGGAGCATCTTCAAATTTAGAAAGCCCTGATTCCTTACAATTTCTAAAATGATTTATTTTTCTGGGTATTCTTAGTAAAATCATTTTTTTAAAGTCACTCAAAAGTTATATTCATTCAAAACTGTTTCCTCTGGTTTTATAGTTTTTAAACTGTATTGGACTACATATACACCCCCAGGGAAGTCTTAAATATTAAGAGTAATTTCCTACCTCAAGTAAGGGGAGAGTACTAAGCCAGATCAGATCATTGCCTCTCCGACTTTGCACCCAGGGGCCCAGAGGCTGCCTTTATTCCTGAAATTAACTGTGACCGAGTCTGAAATGTAAGCCAAACTAGACTGGAGTTAGGATTGCCTGTAAGGAGAGTGCAGGGTTGGGGAGCGCTTGGAGGTGAGCTATTCTGGTGGGTTATGGACTGAGGACCATCGTAGAGGCACAAGGGGTCACGATGAGGTGGGCCACCACCAAAGGAAGTCTTGCTCAGAGGTTTAGAAGGGCACCTTTCATGCTGCGTCCCATTGTAGTTGACCATTTCGATGTAGAGACATGGTGATGATTCAAAAATGCCAATTATTAAATGCTCAGTTACTTTAAACAGATATGATCATTCTTTCTTCATTCTATTGATAAAAGATAAACTGAGGCACATTAACATTTTCAAGAGTTGATTTGAGGTTCGAAGGAGACAGCGCCAAATTGAAAGGGGTGAGGAGTGCTCTACCAGTAGGAGCTAAGGGACAGATGTCTGTAGAGAAGACCTGGAGGAAGCAAGGAAATGATTTGATTGGCTATAGCTTAAGCACTTGCCATATTTTAAGAAAGCCTTCCTGGCTACTTGTGAGTGGTTGCGAATGCATGATGCTGGCTAGCTTTCTGGTTTGCTTCCCCGGGCTCCCAAGTCATGAGAGCCACCTCAGTCTAACGACCTCCCTGTCTGATAACTTTAAAACTATTCAGAGATGATGTGATGCTCAGGGATGCTTGTTGTGCCTATTTTTCAGTAATTAGAAAGGATACCTTTTTTAAAATAGTGGCATGAAATTGGTTCTATTAAGATGCCTTGCTTTGCTTTAGCAATTACCCAACGAGGGTGAACCCAAAGGGACCAAGCCTTTGTGGAAACAGCTTGAACGGGACCAGTGACGAAGGGGAAGGGGAAGAAGAAGACCGACTCGACAGCCTGGGACAGGTCATCCCTCCTGCATTTGCCCTTGCTAAGTCATCTGCAGGGGAGGATGTGCCCAATTCTCCTTTCACTTTTATACCAGCTCTCATGCCTGGCTCTTTCCTTACGGCTCTGACCACTTCTCAGTCTTCTTGAATGGTTTGTCCTCTTTTTTAGAGAACATAAACGTTGACATCCCCAGGGTTCTGTTCTCACGATGCTTCTTTTTCACTGTGGAGGCTTCTCAAAGCAATCTCAAACACCGCAGGGATTGTTCTATCAAGCACACACCTGTAACTCCCAATTCCATCTCTCATTCGACTTTCCATCCAGCCTCATACTTGTAACTCCTAGTAGACAGCTCCACCTGAATCATTTGAAAAGAACTCTTTCTCCAAACTAAAACTATCATCCTGCCTTCCGTGTTTCTTCTTCTTCGTCATCAGTATTTGCTAAAGTATTTGTTCCCCAAAGTCTGTGTATTCTTGACCCCATTGGGCATTCCCCCTGGCTTTCCATCTCTAGAATTCCCAAATCTAACCCTTCACCTCTATTCCTACCTCCATGGTGGCAGTTTTTATTTTCGTTATCTCTCACCTCAGTTAATTCAGTGACTACATCCGTGAGTTTCATGCTATAAAAAATAATTTCTTTAGGAAGAATAACTTTTGGTTTTACTCTTGTTACAAGAATAATGGGAGTCAACTGTTGACATTTTAGAAAACAAAGATTAAAAAAAAATGAAAGAGAAAAACCACTTAATATTCCACCACACAGAAACAACCACTAGCTATTTTAATGCATACAGAAAGAGAGATATACAACACAAGCTGGTGCCTTCGGTTGAATTACCCCAGAAGTGGACTCTGAGAAAAGATTTGAGTAGGAGTATCTTATTTAGGAGGGGATTCCAGGAAGCAGCAGTATGAGCCAGGGCACGTGAGCCAGAGAAGAAAATAGAGCCAAATGGGTGCAGTAAGGAACAAATTACTGGTATGGACCCTGGGGCTCCATTCCACCAGAGATGTCTGGGGATCATATAGAACATGTTTGAGTTGCTTAGCCCAGGGGCAAGAATATTTATCCATCAACTCCTTTGTTCCCGTTTAGCTGAGATCCGCTTCTGAGAGGTTAACTCTCTGGAACTCTGACCTGTTCTGTATATGGGCCACACACACTCAGGTAACCTTAAAGTCCTTGGGCGGAGAGTGGCAGGTGCCACTGGCATGTAGAGAAAGGACGTGGCAGTGGGAAATGGAAAGGACTTTAACAATATCTGTTGGATAGTCTTCTGCTTAAAATCTTTTTGTGGTTTTCCATGGTTTATCCAAGGTTCTTCTCTTAGCTCACAACCTCTGCCCTCTATCTGTCCTTGGAAAATTATCTTCTACCTCTGAATCTCAGTCAGCCACACACACTATGTGCAGTTGCTCCCACCTGGCTTACCAGCCCTTATTCAGCCTAACAAACATATCTTCTCCTGCAAGACTCAGTTCGTGACGTATCTCTTCCATGATCCTTCCCAGCAGTCACCTCCGTGTGTTCCCAACAAACATTACATATACTGCATTATAACCTTCTTCTTTTGTATTTTTTCCAAAGAAAATGTATGTCTGTAAATTATAAAATTGATACTTCTCAAATTTAAACAGAAAAAGAAAAGAAAGACAAAAAGTGCAATGAAACTCCACCCGAAGAGAGAAACATCTTGAATATCTTGACAAATATCTTAGCAGACATTTTAAAATTTTTCCACAAACACACATGCAATCACACAATTTTATCTAAATAAAACCATTCTCTACTATACTTTTTTACAATCTATTTTCTTACTCAACAGTATATCATAACTTTCTCTCCAAGCCAGTAAATGTAGATCCATACCTTCATGTGCAAAGTTTGAGTATAAATATGTACTCCCATTTATTTATCTAAGCCTCTATTTGTGGGTCATTGCAGCTGTTTCCAATAGTTTGCTATTATAAGCAACCCTGTAATGGCTAGACCCCATGGGCTAATAGCTTATTTATTTGTGTGTTTCTGTCTATTGGCCTACAGCTTCTCCAGGACATGCCTTTGACTGCTCACTCTTCTACTTTCTTCCTCTAAGAGGAGAGCATTTTCTCCTTTGCTTCATAGTTTTCATGCCTTTTGAAAATCTTTTTCTACAAGGTGAAAATAGGCATTCACAATCCACTAAAGCATATCCCTCATCTTGTATTACCCAATTAAAATCAAGGAAAGCCTCACAACACTTTAGGGCAGTGGACTTTAAATGTTTTTTGTTCGTGACCTACATTAAGAAATATGTTTTTTATCATGAATCGAAACATGCTTCTATATAAACAAAAGTTCACAAAATAATATTCTTACATGTGCAATGTGTCTGATATTTTTTGTTCTATTTAATTTAAACATTATTTTAAATGAATATACTATCATATGTATTTCTTTAAACGCAGATGTAGTCCTTTAAATTGATTTCATGAGTCACTAACGAGTTGTGACCCCATTTGTAAAACTCTCATGTAGGGTACCATCAGGAGCGTGGAGGTGTGCTTGTCCTGATAAGGGAAGTCTGTGTTCCGTGGTGGCTGACCAATCAAGCAGGGGAATCCCAGTCCCAGTCCCAGCCCCAGGGCCATTCCAGGTTTCCTCCCTCCGCCCTGCCCCACCCGCTGGGGCCACAAGAGTGGCACAGATACAGAAGTACAAGTGTATACACTACCCCCTTTCTTTGAGCTAGGGGCTCAGGCCTTGGGAGATGACTCTCCTCTGAGCCCTTCGGCATTAAATAAACCTCCAGTCCTCCAAGATCTCTGAGTGCCACTTGGTCCTTTGGCCAGGATCCAGTCCAAGTTCCATAACAGTCCTGCTGCCTTTTTCTTTACTTTTTGCTTTCTCGGTTCACTGTAAGTATGCAACTATGAAATAATATTTTCTTCTCTTTACTGCCTGAAGTTGTATGTGTGTTTTAAGATTTTATTTATTTATTTGAGAGAGAGCAAGAGCACAAGCAGGGGTGGGGGCAGAGGGAGAGAGAAAAGCAGACTTCCTGCTGAGCAGGGAGCCTGAATCATGGCTCAATCCCAGGACCCCAGGATCATGACCTGAGCCAAAGGCAAATGCTAACTGACAAGACACTCAGGCGCCCCTAAAGTTTTGTGCTTTATTTTTTATTTATTTACTTTAAAGATTTTATTTCTTTCTTTGATAGAGACACAGCGAAAGGGGGAACACAAGCAGGGGGAGTGGGAGAGGGAGAAGCTGGCTCCCTGCCAAGCAGGGAGCCCGATGTGGGGTTCTATCCCTGGACTCTGGGACCATGACCCAAGCCAAAGGCAGCAGCTGAATGACTGAGCCATCCAAGCACCCCAAGTTTTATGTTTTAAACACTAATCTCCACTATCCTGGAAGCCACTTGCAATGCATTTTCACTGACAGAAATGGCTTCTGGCAATGAACTTTTCAGGGTTCATACACATATGCCAATCAAAATTTGGGCATCATAGTTCTGCACACGTGCATGTGTATGCACACATGCGCGTGCACGCGCACACACACACGAGCATGCGCACACACACACACACACACACAGGGTGGTCCAGGAGAGGCAGAAACTAAAGCATAGGAAATAAGAGTCCCTGCCCAGGAAGTAAGTACATTCTAATGGGAAAAGAAGAATAAACCAATTTCAGAATGCTTGAAACCTCGGATACTCTAGAGTCTGGGAGTGAGATTTGTGCTGATGTCAGAGGCTTCAAGTCAGGCTTCCAAGGTCCTAGGTTGGCCAAACTTCCTCCCACCTGGCACAAAGGGCAACTACTGCTTGGGCCCAGTTTTCCTTCATTGTTGAGAATCTACCTCAACTTCCTCTCACCCCTAGCATGTGAAAGCTCATCCTCCAGCAAGTCCTCTTTATGAGGACCGACGGGTATCCAAGCCTCCTTACCGTCTTCCCCACCAGCCAGGTGAGCCTGATGGGACTCCCCCCCACTAGGGAGCAACTTTTCCATTCTGCTTTCTCACCTTCACCTACTCATCAACAATTACTTTCCAGAAAAGGCACCTGAAAAAGTTATGAGGGTGGCAATCACATGTCCTTTTTGGCCCTTTCCTTTAGCTTTCATTTTGAATGAGAGTCCTTGGAGCTAAGGGTTGCAGGTGAATAACCTTCAAAAGGACCTTCAAAAAGAACCACAATTCAGATCTTGGGTGCCAACAGAAGTGAAGCCTTGAGAGAAAAAGTACTCTACCGTTATAGGAGCTTTTAAAAATATTTTCTGTTGTTTATATTTTTTGCTGATTTATGCATCTTCTTGCTTTTAGCAATTTTAATCAGGTACATAGCTGGTATGTATGTATAAACCAATCTTTTAATGTAATCAATTTATAATTGAGCATCTGCTGTGCTTCTAGTAGTTACAGGGCATTATTCAGGGTTCTGGGAGAAATACAAAGAAATGAAGAATATGTTCCTGGCCCTCAAGCAAAAAAAAAAAAATGATTCTGTGGGAAGGGAAATGTACATAAATATAAAAAGAAAATGTGCCGCAGTTAAAACCAAAGGCAAATTAAGAGATTTAGGAAATCATTTCTTTAGGAATCCAAAAGCAGGTATTATCAAGGCAGGCTCCGTCTGGGGAGATAAAATTGGATCTGAAAGATGGGAAGCGTTCCAATAGTTGATGGCCTGGAGAATAGGTCCTGGGCAGCAAATAGAAGCAAAATAGCAATGAGGAACTCTGGTGGATTTTGGGGGAGCAGCGGTTAAATCCTGCAGGTGGCAGAGGGCTCCATAACTACCCTGAAGATCAGGTTGGGGGCTGGACCACAGAAATCTGTTTAAGGCCTAATTTTGCTGCCCACTTGGGTTATAAAGACCTAAATAAATCCTTTGGATTTGCAGTTCATCATCCTGTCCCCCATTTTTGATGAATTTTTGAGTGCTGTCTCTGAGCATGTATTTCCAAAAGCTCTCCAGACAGCAACCCATGTTCGGTGGCTCAGTGCAGAGCATTCCTTGGAATCCACAGCAAACGAGAGTGGAGAGCAAACGTGAACAGTGCTTAAATGGCAGTCACGTACAGGTTCACTTGATACTGCTTCAGGGACCCACGGTGTTGTTTTTACATCCCTCAGCTTTTCCTGATAAATTAGTTACACTATTTATAATACACAGCCAATAGTCTAATTATAAGAAGTTTTTCCTCTTGCATGGGGAAGGCAGCATAATATAAAGGAAAACACATCTACATAGGGCTTGGAACAGACCAGGGTTTTGCAGTAAACTCCCTGTGCAACCTTGGGTAGGTCACTTTCCCTGAGCCAAATAATCTCACCTATAAAATGGGGGTAATGCTCTCGATCTCATAGTGAGCATAAGGCTCAATTTGAGGAAAAGAGAGACAAAAGGAGTTTGTAAACTCTCAATCACCAAGTGTCAGTGTGATTCTTTTGTTCCCTTGCTACAAGGCTAGTTTGTTCCAATGGTGAATGGGGGATGCTACAGAATTCCATTGTTAACATTTTGTTTCCTTAAGTCCAAAGCAGTGAATCTGAACTTTATTTGGTTAGAGATATAACTGCAAATGTTAACAAAAATGAGATAACTATGGTTTACTAGTGCTAGCTGTGTGGCAGGCACTGGTTACGAGATTTGCACATTCTTATGCAATTAAGCCTCATAACTCCAGCGGGTGGGCACTATTATTATCGCCACTTTGCAGATGGGAAAAGTGAGGCTCAGAGGAGTTGGGTAATTTGTCCATTAAGTCAATGAGCCGATGGGGCGCCTGGGTGGCTCAGTGGGTTAAAGCCTCTGCCTTTCGCTCAGGTCATGATGCCAGGATTCTGGGATCGAGCCCCGCATCGGGCTCTCTGCTTGGCAGGGAGCCTGCTTCCTCCTCTCTCTCTCTCTGCCTGCCTCTCTCCCTACTTGAGATCTCTATCTGTCAAATAAATAAATAAAATCTTTCCAAAAAAAAAAAAGTCAATGAGCCGAGATTCCAACCCAGTCCATCTGGCTCTGAAGTCCGTGTTCTCAACCACACCTCTTCCCTAAGCAAACAGAGATACCCACATTTCATAGTTTCCCTAAAGGTGAGTGGATCACAAATATAAAAGTCCAGCTGTGAAGGAAAAGAATGGTCCACATTTAACGTTTTTTTAAGGTTTTATTTATTCATCTAACAGAGAGAGAGATCACAAGTAGGCAGAGAGGCAGGAAGAGAGAGAGGAGGAAGCAGACTCCCCGCTGAGCAGAGACACCCCCCCCCCCGCCCCCGACATGGGCCCGATCCCTGGACCCTGAGACCAAGACCTGAGCCAAAGGCAGAGGCTTAACCCATGGAGCCACCCAGGTGCTGCTGCATTTAACATTCTTTAAGGTGGAAGATTCAGGGGCACCTGGGTGGGTTAAGCATCGGACTCGATTTTGGATCAGGTCATGTTCTCAGGGTCATAAGGTCTGGCTCTGCACTCAGTGGGGAGTCTGCTTGAGATTCTTTCTCCCTCTGCTCTTCACCCCCACCCCCGCCATTCACTCTCTTGCTCTCTATAAAATAAATAGTGAACATAGAGGCAGAGGGGGAAGCAGACACCCTGCTGAGCAGAAAGCCAGTCGTGGTGCTCAATCCTAGGACCCCAAGATGATGACCTGAGCCAAAGACAGATCCTTAACTGACTGAGCCACTCAGGTGCCCCAATAAAGAAATCTTTAAAACAAAATAAAATAGAGCACCTGGGTGGCTTAGTCATTAATCGTCTGCCTTTGGCTCAGGTCATGATCCCACCGTCCTGATTGAGCCCTATATCAGGCTCCCTGATCAGCAGGGAGTCTGCTTCTCTCTCTCCAGCTCCTCCATGGTTGTATCCTTCTCTCACTATCTCTCTGTCATAAATAAATAAAATCTTTTAAAAATAAAAATAAAAAATAAAGCGCTCACCTTATTAAACAAAATAAAAATAAAATGGATGATTCATTTATATTTTCCCTAACATTGTAGCTGCATTTTAAGAGATATACACAGAGACCCAAAATGTCTATTCCTCCCTTACACCTGCACATCCTTTTTATCCTAATTCTACACGACTGTGTTGGAAAATGTTAAGGCTGGAGGTCAGTGTGTTCCACTGTGCCTCCCAACCCATGAGCCTTCCCTTCTGTCCCCCCTGGCCAGGCAACTCCCTGCTGGGAACAGCATGAATGCTCAAGGTGTACTGCTGCTCAGTCCTTAAAAGTGAATATTGTTTGGATGAATGTTGTCCGACTTCAGAAATTAAAGTCTCTCCTCCAGAACTGACAGCGCAGAGCTCTTAGGAAGGATATTTAAACCACTTCCATAGCCCACAGGGAAACTTGGTACAGAAAGAACCACACCTGGAGTAAATATAAAGCGTTCAAAATGGCCCCCAGAGAGCAGTTTTCAGTGGGCCAACACTCCTTACCAGAATGTTCCCTCCACGAAGAAGATGCTTTAGAAGGCAGATATGCAAAAACACAACATCATGCCCAAGGTCAGTGACCTAGAGGAGGCATGAGGCTGCTGGGAGGTGCTGGTGGGGGTCTCAGCCAGAGTAGGGATTCTAAGATCCCAACTTGCATTCCAGAAGTTTTTGGATTACATGTGGCTGGTTCTCATGTAGATTTTACAGAATGCTAAAAGGGAGGATTTCAGCCACACACAACGCAACACTCCTATTCCTCAAAAAGCCATTATGGAAGAATTACCACACTCCACAGAGTGTTGGCTCTTTACCTTGACATCTCCCCAGGTAACATTAAAAACATGTCATCTATAAAATCGAATGACATTTGTTTTAAATGTCCTTTCCTGTTCTCACTTCTTTTTCTTCATGAAAAATAGAGTACATTTAATTGTGTGGGGGAAGGGATGTGTCATGTCTGCACGTGAGCAATACAAGTGTGTGAGGGAAGTGAGGAGGCAGAGGCAGGAAATACACCCAGCTGGGCTGACAGCCGGGAAATCGACTGTCCCTGTCATCAGCAGCATCATCTCCATGTTAACATTTGCATATATTTTTATCACTTCATCCTTATCATAACCTTATCAAGTGGATGCTATTATACTCTCATCCAAAACTAAATTACTAAATATCTTTTTTTTTTTTTAAGAGGGAGAGAGAGTGCATACCTGTGTGAATGGTGGGGGTAGGGACAGAGGAAGAGAGAGAATATTAAGTGGGCTCCATGCTCAGTGTGGAGCCTGTCACAGGGCTCGATCTCACAACCCTGAGATCATGACCTGAGCTGAAATCAAGAGTGGGATGTTCAACCGACTCAGCCACCGAGGCGCCCCTGAATTACTAGATATCTTGTCCCAAGTTAAATAGCTAGTTATTAAGAGTGATTGAACCCAGGCAATCTGGCTTACAGCTACTATACTCTGCTCTCAAATCAACCTACTGTTTCTTAATAGATATTTACTCATGTGAAATGGGGGAGAGAAGGAACAAGTTCTTATTGCATACCTACAGCATTAATTTAAATTTAATGACAGATAGTTTTATCCTTATTTTGATTCCTGTTACACTGTTTCATTTGTAAAAATAAAAGGTTAAGTTTAAGTCAGGTGTCGAAGGTCACTCCATTAGGAAGTAATGATGCCAGAATCCAGGGACCATCTGGGCCATTGACACCAACTAGAACACAAGATATGGATGCCAGTTGAAGGAGCTTCCTGATGCCTTCATGCTGCCTTTTTTTTTTTTTTTAATAGCAAGTGGGTAGCCTTGGAGAGCGCTGAGACTCAGATAGCTCTGGCAAGTATTTTGCAGGATTCCTTAAGGTCCTCTGTCACGGTCCTTTATTCTTACTGCAACTTTAAGTCTGCCTCTGAACTGGGACTTGTTTGGACTTTCCGGCTTCTCCTCACCTTCCTCACTAACCCAGCCCTCAGACCTGCCAACCCAGTTTTTCCTCCACTCACTTCCTAGTTTTCTGGTATCTGTGCTCTTGATGTCCATTCAGACTCCAGTGGAGCCCCGGGCCTCTGCTCCTTCCTGCCCCTCCTCTCCCAGTTCCAGGCCAGGGCAGAGAACATGGGGTCTAAAGGTTGATTTTTTTTTTCCTCTCAAAAGCTTGCAGTATAACACAGAATGTAGAATACACATTTCTGAAAGAACACATAGCAGTAGCAGGCTATCTTGTAAGCAAAGAGTAAAGACCGAACAAAGAGGCAGAGGCAGTGGGAAGGAGCACAGCATAAATCAGGGCTGTTTTCTCGGAAGGCTGGTAACAGCGGAGCCATCCTCTGGCGGACAGTGTCCCAGAACAATGCAGTCCCCCGGTGGCCAAAGTTTTCACTTTCAGGGGAGACAACCCAGTAACTACCAGTAACAGGTATGCATGCTTTTAGCAGGTGGTATACAAAAGCCCCTCCATGGGGGACATGACACCTAGGGGGGCAGTGCACCACCTGTGATCTGTCCAGGAAGGAGAGTGTATTTCCTTCTACAGCTGAGGATTCCATGATGTGACTTTTAATTCAAACTTAACCATGCCACCCCACCCAATTTCCTTTTCTTACCCTACAATCATTACCCTAAAATGAATTTTCACTTTAGAAAGTGACCTTGCTGAGCTTCAGCTTGTAGTTTTAAAAGCCCCCTAAGGTTTCATTTTGAAGTCATCATGGACTTTAGATTGACTTTCTCTTGAAGGCAGCTTAAACCTTGTTCATTTGGGAGCACAAAAGAGAAGGTTTTGGAATCCCAAGGCTTTCATTGCCAGCTGTCTCATTTCTCTGCTCACATTTTTTTTTCTCTTCTCTAGCAAGATTAAGATGAGTGAAATAATTTCTTTCTTTTTAGATATCATTGTAACATTCAAGTTTTCCATTACTGTCAATTTCTTGAAAGTTGTCTCATTACCATTTTCAGAACAGTTAAAAAATTTCATCAAGGAAAAAAATGTGCATGATCTCTAAATGCAAGTAAGTTGTCACGGGATTTCATTGACATAAATTTGTCCTCTCTTGTCTTCATTTCTGTTTTCTCAATTCCTGTTTTAATATCTTAGAGCATGGGAACCATACCCAAGTTTCTTTGATTTGAAGAGTTGCCAAGAAGGGGCCTAGATTACAAAGTAAATGGTCTTGGTCACAAAGTATATGCAGGGATTAAGACTATTAGCTGTGCCCCCCTCACCATGGAACTTTTTTTGTTTTTTAAAGATTTTATTTATTTATTTGACAGACAGAGATCACAAGTAGGCAGAGAGGCAGGCAGAGAGAGGGGGAAGCCGGCTCCCCACCAAGCAGAGAGCCCGATGCGGGACCCGATCCCAGAGTGAGATCGTGACCCCAGCGGAAGGCAGAGGCTTTAACCCACTGAGCCACCAAGGCACCCCAGAACTTCTAAGAACAAAGGGAGAAATGCCAAAAGCCCAAAGTAATATAAATACCATTCTAGAGGAAATCAACCCATGGCGCCAGGGTTTTCTGCAACCTCCACATGTTTTTCACGTGTTTAAAAACTAGGAAAGAGAGAAGGTTAATGAGCAAACCTGAGGAGCCTTGGGTCTCCTTATCACCAATACAACCAGCATGTGAGAGCTCTCCGGTGTTACCTCCAGTGCTAAGGACCCAATCAAGCCTTTATTTCTCCTAACCTGAAGGCACTTTTGTAAATGCACATGGATTAGAACTAAGGAGCTAATTATTTTGTGGGTTGAGATCACTTTTTCAAAGAGAAAAAAAAAAAAATCTCCCAGGATCAGGAGCGGCAGCCTGTTTTATAAGCCTTTCCTGGAAACACGGACATGGACTTGGAAGCTACCTCAGCGAATGGAGCATGCCGTTTGTCGGGAGAACCCAGCATGTTGTGAGGTAGGGAATGTGGGTCTTCTATGAGGCAGCAGGCAGAAAGAGAGGTTTAGAGAGAAAATGCTGAGTTGGCAAGCCCTAGAGCTGTGTGCTCCTTATCTCTAGGTGGTGTTTGCCGCAAACGCAAACTTGGTTGGTTGGAATTCCTGTAGTACCTACAGGAGGTGGAAGGTTTTGCTGTCCTTTTAAGTGAACTAGCATTTCTATAGGCAATCTCAGCTGGGACACTTCAGGGTGTCACTTACAGTCTGAGAAGGATGACTTTCAAAGCAAAGCTTTCCAAATATGGTAAAAATGGCACCGGCGAGGGCCTCCTCTTAGGCCTCCAACATTTCAGAAACCCTCTATTTATAAACTCAACTGTGTGTACGTTACTTATATGTTCCCTGTTTATCCATATCTTTCCTTTTTTTTTTTAAGATTTTATTTATTTGACAGAGACACAGTGAGAGAGGGAGCACAAGCAGGCAGAAGAAAGGCAGGCAGAGGGAGAAGCAGGCTTCCCACCGAGCAGAGAGCCCCATGAGGGGCTCAATCCCAGAACCCCGGGATCATGACCCAAGCTGAAGGCAGATGCTTAATGACTGAGCCACCCAGGTGCCCCTTCATTTGGCTTTTAAGTGAAGCCCCTTGGAAGGAATTATTTTGCCTGACGAGATCAAAAAACTTCATCTTCTAAAATTCATCATCTACCTTTCAATGTTCTCCCTTATTAATTCAACAAATATTCATCCAGGACCTACTGCGCTCCAGGCATGGCTTCTCCAAACTGAGGAGTCATTCATTAACAAAATTAACCAAATCTCTGCTTTCACAAAGCTTCTCGGCAAGGTCAAATAACAAAACAAATTCTTACCAGCTGTAAAGGTTACCGGAATGAATGAAAGCGTGGAAGGCTGTTAGGGAGTTGGGGGAGGGGGGTGCTTCCCTTCAAATGGTAAGGTCAGGGGCAGCCTCGTTATCATGGTAACATGAAGGAGGAGAAGATAGAAGCCACACAGGTAGCTGGAGGGGTTCAATGCAGAATGTTGGAAAGTGATCTAAGCAGAGGGAATAGTAAAAGATAATTTAATAAAAGATAATTATCTCTTTAACAGGGGTCAGGTCACATAGGGTTTTGAAAGGTCATTGTGAAGACACTGACTTTTATTTGGAGCAGGATGAGAACTCTTGCAGGGTTTTAATCAGGGGAGTGACATGGACTGACTTAATATTTCTGAAAGTCAATTCTAGCTCACTAATGTCGAAACCAGACTCCAGAGAGATGGTGGTGAAAGCAGGATTTTGTATTTTGGGGACAAATAAAATAAGTAGTAGATATATTCTGCCCCCAACACCTGCCTTTTAAAAGGATGCAATCCTTCACCAAGTCACTTTTTCCCCCTTAAATTTCCTGGAGTTTAAATCTAGATCACTTTTCATCAGACTGTTCCAGTTGGACTTTTTTATTGCTCTGGAAGAAATTAAGAGAAGCTATATTCTCAAGGCCTTTTTCTTAATCCAAAAAAATTGTTAGTTTTAGCTAAAAGTTTCCCTAAGTGCCTAAGAAGATAAGCACTTTGAGAATGCTGAATAATACATTTTAATGACCTTTATAAAAGAAAGTATCTTAAAGCACTCTTGGTATAAGCCATTCCTAAGAAACTAATTTTCTAACATATATAGAGTTAGGGAACCTGGTAGTCAGGTTCCAGGATCAACAGGCTCAGCCACACCACGAAGACGGGACAGGGCTGATACTTCAACGTGGCTCTGTCCAACTGAAAGCACTTCACTGATGGTTTTTGGCCCGTTGAGTGCGTTGTGGCTTATCCTATGAAAAGCATGTTTTAAAGCATACCAGGAATCTGAATTACCTTCTACATTCTATACTTAGGAGGCAAACTTCTCTTACCCTCTTTAAAAAAAAAAAAACAAAGGATGTGTGGTTGGCTATAATGATGGGAGAAGAGATGGAAATAAGAAAATGTGTGGAGCGGGAAGTCAAGATGGGAACCCTAGAGATCACGCCTGCCCTCTTGAGCCGTTTAGCCGGTGTGGGCAAAGGATCCACAGGTCAACTCCCATCACCTGACCATGAACCCAACCAAGCCTGAGGGGGCAGCTGTGCTGGGAGTTGTTAAAGTGTTTCTCTTAGTCTCAGATGGAGTGAACTGAAATAATCTCCTTCATCTTGATCTAAGACAAGTTCTAAAAAACTAAGAAACAACTAATGTCTATGCATAGGGAGTCAATAGGCTACCAGAAAATAAATCAAACATTTACCAACAACTTAAACTACAATTTCCCTCTGAAGATGCAGATATCCTTCTGGGTAAAATTGATCAAACCTGACCTTTAAAAACAGAATGGCTAATTATCATCATTTTTTTTTTAAGTCAATCTGTCAGACTATGAATAAAACAACCTTTAGGGTATTCTGAAAGAGCGAGTGTATGTAGAAAATAACAATTATTCCCCAGAGCAATACTAAGAGACATGGTGGCCCTTGCTGGTGTACCTGTTGCAAACTTGTGTGAGAATCACTCATGAGCCTGATTTTCCCCCTTGGAACATACAGAATACAAGCACAGGCAGGCAGCTGCTGATTTGAAACCAGGGAAACAAAGCTGAGAAGCTGTCAGCAGCTAGGTTTGCTGGGGAACTCTCAGACGTACCCATGCAGACTACTGGGGGTTTTGCTTCAGAGGCGCCAGATGCCTGGGAGGGATGGGGGGCATAAGGCACCTGGGCTGGAAACAGAGCTTTGAGTCTCTGGTCAGCCAGGATCAGGTGACACCGAGAGGGACCCGCTCCTCCAGGAGTGGAGACTATATGTACATCTGGTGGAGCTGAAGGCATAGGTCTTGCTACTGCCACAGAAGACTGCCTTCAAAGCTGAAGGTCAGGTGCAATCGAACCAGATGCTTTGCTCTGTCTGCAGATAAAGATTATTCTGCAGTCATCTATACGCACAAAATATTCTGTGTATACAGAGAGTACTCTGACCTTACAGAAAAAATTCCCAAGGGCAAAAGAGTTTTCACATTTTCAAGGTAACTTATTTTCTTACATCTCTCCCTCACCTTTTTGTCATTGTTAAGCTAGAAGACTAGTGACCAGAAATGAACTGGGTTATTCCCAGGAAGGAGTGGATTAAAGGGAGGAGCTTTCAAAATTTATATGGGTCCACTGGATGGGCTCTGGGTACCTTCAGAAAAAGACATTCTCAAGATAGGGTATATTATCTGTTTAAAAAACATGCTTAGTGAAATAAGTCAATCGGAGAAAGACAACTATTATATGATCTCCCTGATATGAGGACATGGAGAAGCAACATGGGGGGTTAGGGGGATAGGAGAAGAATAAATGAAACAAGATGGGATTGGGAGGGAGACAAACCATAAATGACTCTTAATCTCACAAAACAAACTGGGGGTTGCTGGGGGGAGATGGGGTTGGGAGAGGGGGAGGGGGTTATGGACATTGGGGAGGGTATGTGCTATGGTGAGTGCTGTGAAGTGTGTAAACCTGGCGATTCACAGACCTGTACACCTGGGGATAAAAATACATTATATGTTTAGGGGCGCCTGGGTGGCTCAGCGGGTTAAAGCCTCTGCCTTCAGCTCGGGTCATGATCCCAGGGTCCTGGGATCGAGCCCCGCGTCGGGCTCTCTGCTTAGCGCAGAGCCTGCTTCCTCCTCTCTCTCTCTCTGCCTGCCTCTCTGCCTACTTGTAATCTCTATCTGTCAAATAAATAAATCTTTAAAAAAAAATACATTATATGTTTATAAAAAAAAAAAATTGGAAGGGGAGGCGAACCATAAGAGACTATGGACTCTGAAAAACAACCTGAGGGTTTTGAAGGGTCAGGGGTGGGAGGATGGGGGAACAGGTGGTGGGTAATAGGGAGGGCACATTTTGCATGGAGCACTGGGTGTTGTGCAAAAACAATGAATACTGTTATGCTGAAAAAATAAACAAACAAAAAAACAAAAAACATTTCCCTAAACACCAAACACCGGAATGGAAGTGATGGAGGGGGCAGAGGGTGGAAGTAAAGAGAGAGATAACAAATATTTTTGAGTTGACAGATATTTATTTTTACCACCCATCTCAGGAGATTAGCCTTTCTGTATTTCCAGTAATAGAATTATCTGTCAAATATGGAAATGTAGAAAGCAGGAGTTTTTAAACTTTCAAAATTGTATTACAAATAGCTTTGAAGACAAAAGCATTTTTGCTTTTAAAGTTCTTTATCAAGTTGACAAATATTAAATATTAACAGTAACACCAAATAATCGTAATGATATAGAGCACTCTCATTTTTATTAATGAAAATATAAATCGGTACAACCTTGTGAAATCTATCAGCAACTTTAAAAATATGCATCCCCTTAGTCCAGCAATGCTACACTGGTAATATAGTCTATGAAAATAGCTTTTAAACATACAGAAGTATTATATAAAATGTGCTCCTATTACCACTTTTTAAAAAACAATAGTAAAAAAAATTAGACCTAACTTAAATTGTTAGAGCTTCTATTACAGTAATCCATACAAATATTACATTAAACACTTTTGATATGATGTTGAGTGACCTGATTAAAAAAAGACTAGACTTCTGATTGGACTTCTGATTTTGGCAGTATGGTGCATTAGATTTTCTTCATAACTGACACCAAAACAATAAAAATGCCAAATATTCTCTTAATGGATCTTCAGGTATCAGAAACCAGTGAAAAAGGCAATTATTCATAAATAAGCCAATGTGTAGCCCAGCATTTGTTCTAATGGCATGTGCCAAGTCCTAGTGAACTTGAGCTTCTGATTTAATACCTGTCCAAGGTCACCCTGCATGAGAGACAGGAAGTAAAGGAGGAAAATCTAATGGGTGATTCCAACATTAAGCTGGGAGCCCAAAGGTCTACATTTTCAATGGAAGGGTATAGGAGAAAAAAATTCACTATGCAAAAAACACCCTGCTTAGGAGGCAGGAAATCAAAAAACACGGCAATTTATAGGGGATAAATAAATCTCCCTCAAGAATATATAACCACAAGCCAGTTTTCACACAGGTTTATGGTCAGAAAAAACTTAAGGTGAGAAATAGGAGTTATTTGAGTTGCAGGTTGGTAGTATCCCATCCAAAATCAGAAGCAAAAATGACTCCTCTCTGGAGAGACTCCACTTCAAATCGCTCTTCAGATAATTTCTACAAAGGAAGTTCCCACGAACATGTACTTACAGTCAAATATCACAACAGATCATGAGGAACTGCAAGCCAGGCACAAATAACAGCAGAACTCAGTGTTGCAAAGAATTCAGATGTCATTAGAGTCTACAAAACCACACTTAGTATATCTAAAAAATTAAGAGACTAAAAATATGAACAAGAAACAAAAATATTGTAGAAATCAACAGATGTGAAAAGAACCAAATAGAATTTCCAGAAATAAAAATATAATTGAATTTTTTTTTAAAAAATCAATGGATGGGTCAACTTATTGGACATCACTGAGGGAGGGAAAAATCAGTGAAATGAAATACAGAACCGAATTATGCAGAAGGCACTACAGTGTTAAATAGGGATTAAAAGGTACTTAGGATAAAGTTAGAGGTTCTAACATGTCTAAATTGGAGTTTCAGAAGGAAATACTAAAAAGAGAAAGTGTTAGAAGCAATAGTTCAAGAGGTGATGGCCAAAGGTTTCCAGAAGTTTTAAAAAAATGGATTTGGGAAGTCTCTCTCCAGGTAATATAAATGAAAAATTCTCCTCTAGATATAAATTATAAAGAAGCTGTCAAACATTAAAGGCAGTGATCTGTAAAGCAGCTAGAAAGTATTTCTAATAAAAACATTGTAAATACCCTGATTGAGTGATTTTTTTCTACAACAATGATGAAATCCAGAACATAATGATACTCTAAAATGCTAAGAAAAAAATAATTATCAACTTACAATGGAACGTGTGGTGAAATTATCTTCAAGAGTAGGAGGGGAAAAGTATATTTAGGCTAAAAGAAAACATTGAGCTCAATCAGGAGCTCCAAGTAGAATACCAAATGGAAGGCCACAGGTACAGAAAGGAATGGTAAGCAAAGATTTCTGCAAATACATAGGTAAAACTAAAATGTTGACTATATAAAGTACTAACTACTTTGAAAAATTACCAAAAAAAACCCCCAAATACTAGACAACAATAGCCCTATAACTTGAGAAAAGATTGATTCTGTCTGAAGCATTCTGATGTCTTTTTATTTGAGAAAAATGTAAAGATACTGGTTAACATTAAACTTTTTATATATCCAGGTTAAAGCATCTGGGATAACTACTAAAAGAAAGGATATAGAAAATATAACTTCCAAACTCATAAAAGGCAAAATAAAAATGTAATCACTCATGAAAAACCTAATTAGGAATATACGTGTGTGTGTACAGACACACACAATATATGTACATACATAGGTGATAAAACTAAGATATTTTATTGATCTATAATTGGCACATAACACTGCATTAGTTTAAGGTGTACAACACATTCATTTGATACACTTATATTGCAATATGATTATCATTGTAGCTTAGCCAACACGTCTAATTCATCACATAATCAGCATTTCTTCTAGTGTTAAAAACAATTTTTATCTAGTGTCTTAGGAAGTTTAATTTAATTTTATTTTATTTTTCAGTGTTCCAAAATTCATTGTTTATGCATCACACCCAGTGGTCCACGCAATATGTGCCCTCCTTAATACCCACCACCAGGCTCATCCAACCTCCCCCACCCTTCTCCCCTCCAAAACCTTCAGTTTGTTTCTCGGAGTCCACAGTCTCTCATGGTTCATCTCCCCCAACTCACTTCTCTCCATCTCCCCATGTCCTCCGTGTTATTCCTTATGCTCCCCAAGTAAGTGAAACCATATGATAATTGACTCTCTCTGCTTATTTCACTCAGCATAATCTCTTAGCAAGTTTAGTATTTATAACACAGTTCTGTTGTCTATAATCATTATACTGTATCAGATCTTCAGGACTTATTTATTAAATTGAAGTATATATGTATTCTTGAACAGTATCTGTCCCATTCACTCAGTCTCCAGCCCCTCATAACCACCATTCCATTCTGTTTCTTGGGGTTGTTTGTTTGTTTGTTTAAGATTCCATACCTAAGGGGGCGCCTGGGTGGCTCAGTGGGTTAAAGCCTCTGCCTTCGGCTCAGGTCATGATCCCAGGGTCCTGGGATCAAGCCCAGTATTGGGCGCTCTGCTGGGCAGGGAGCCTGCTTCCTCCTTTCTCTGCCTGCCTCTCTGCCTACTTGTGATCTCTATCTGTTAAATAAAATAAATAAAGTCTTAAAAAAAAAAAAAAGATTCCATACCTAAGGCATATCATATAGCATCTGTCCTTCTGACTGACTTATCCTACCATAACCTGTTCAAGTTCTGTCCATGCTGTCCTAACTGGCAATATTTCCTTTTTTTTCATGACTGAATGTTTTCCTGTGTGTGTGTATGTGTGTGTGTGAGAGAGAGAGAGAGAGAGAGCGCGCGCTAGCTCACGTCTTTATCATCCATCATTGGACACTTGGGTTGTTTCCATATCTTGGCCATTGTGAATAATGCTTCAGTAAATATGGGAGTTCATACATCTTTTTGGTAACCTGTTTTTACTTCATTTAGATACATACCGAGAAGTGGAATTGCTGGATTATATGGTAGTTTTATTTTTAATTTTTTGAAGAACCTCCATATGATTCTCCACAGTGACTGCTTTACAACTCCAAAAGTACACATGGGTTCCCCTTTCTCCACATCCTCACCAATGCTTATTGTCTCTTGTTTTCTTGATGATAGCCATTGTTTTAGGTGTGGGTGATATTTATTGTGGTTTTGATTTGCATTCCCCTGATGATCAGTAATGTCAAATACCTTTTTGGGTACCTATTGGCAATTTGGGTGTCATCTTTGGGAAAAATGTCTATTTAATGCCTCTGCCCAGTTTTTAATTGGATTGTTTGTTACTGAGTTGTGTAAGTTCTTTATAAATTTTGGGTATTAACCTCTTGTACATGGTTTGCAAATATTTTTCTCTCATTCCATATGTTGCTTTTTCATTTTGTTAATTGTTTTTTGTTGTCGTTGTGCAGAAGCTGTAAGTTTGATGTAGTACCACCTGTTGATTTTCTTTCATTGTGATTTTGTTGTCCTATCCAAAATATCATTGCTAAGGCAGCTGCCAACGAGCCTTCTCCCTCTGTTTTCTTAAAGGAGTTTTATCATATCAGGACTTATGTTTAAGTCTTTGATCTATTTCAACTTAATTTTTGTGAGTGGTGTAAGATAAGAGTGCAATCTCCCTTTCCTGCACGCCGTTAACCAGTTTTCCCAACATCATTTTTTAGACTATTCTTTCCCCATTCGATACTTTTAGCTCCTTTATGAAATACTAGTTGACTGTATGTCCAGGGGTTTAACTCTGGCTCCCTGTTCTGTTCTAGTGGTCCATGCCTCTATTATGCCAGTATAATACTGTTTTAATTACAATAGCTTTGTAGTATAGTTTGAAATCAGGAACTGTGATATCTTTAGTTTTGTTCTCTCTCGTGATCACTTTAGCTATTCAGTCTTTTATGGTTCCATACAATATTTAGGATTTTTGTCCTGTTTCTATGAAAAATGCCATTGGAATTTTGATAGGGATTGCGTTGTGTCTACAGATGGCTTTAGGTAGCATCTATATTTTAACAACATTAACTCTTCCAATCTACGAACATGATGTCCTTCCATTTGTTCGTGTCTTCTTGGATTTCTTTCAACAAGTCTTGTAATTTTCATTGTGCAGAACTTTCACTTGTTTGCTTAAATTTATTCCTAGGTATTTTATTGTTTCTACTGTTAATATTAATGAGATAGTTATATTTTTTCTTTTTCAGATGTTTCATTGTTAGTATTTAGAAATGCAACTGATTCTAGCATATTGATTTTTTTAATCTTGCAACTTCAATGAATTACTTGGTTAGAGCTAATGATTCTTTGTGATTTTCAATATATAATATCACATCACCTAGGTGGCTCAGTTGGTTAAGTGTCTGCCATCAGCTCAGGTCATGATCTCAGGTCCTGGAGTCAAGCCCCATGTTAAGTTCCCTGTTCAGCAGGGAGTCTGCTTCTCCCTCTCCCTCAGCGCCCCCCTCCCCCCAACTTGTGCATCCTCTTGCTCTCTCAAATAAAATCCTTAAAAAAAATAAGATCGGGGCACTTGGGTGGCTCAGTGCGTTAAAGCCTCTGCCTTCGGCTCAGGTCATGATCCCAGGGTCCTGGCATCGAGCCCCACATCGGGATCTCTGCTCGGCGGGGAGCCTGCTTCCTCTTCTCTCTCTGCTTGCCTCTCTGCCTACTTGTGATCCCTGTCTGTCAAATAAATAAATATTTAAAAAAATAAGATCATATCATCTGTTTATAATAGAAATTTTAATTCTTCCTTTCTTATTTGGATGCTTTATCTGTAGTATAGTTCCAGTCCATCACTTTCTTATTGATTTTCTGTCTGCATGATCTATCCATTGTTGAAAGTGGGTTATTGAAGTCCCCTGCTATTATTGTATCGCTGTCTGCTTCTCTCTTCACACTGGTTAGTATTTGCTTTATGTATTTAGATGCTCCAATGTTGGGTACATATATATTTATGATTGTTGCATCTTCTTGATGGATTGAAGCCTTTATCATTATGTGATGATCTTCCTTGTCTGTTTCTGACTGAAAATAATTTTGTCCAAGTATGGCGACTTCTACTTTCTTTTTGTTGTCTCTTGTATGGAGTATCTTTTTCCATCCCTTCACTTTGAGTTTATGTATGTCCATAAAGCTGAAGTGGGTCTCTTATAGGCATCACGTGGTTGGGTCTTATTGTTGTTGTTGTTTTTAATTCATCCAGCCACTCTGCCTTTTGTTTGAATACAACCCATTTACATTTAGAGTAGTTATTGCCATGTAAGGACTTAACGATGTCATTTTATTAATTGCTTCCTGTTTTGTTTTGTTTTGTACTTTGAGGCTGTTTCTGTTTCTGGCTAACTTTGTAAATTTGTTATTTTCCATGGTGGTATGCTGTGTTTCCTCTTTGTCTTTTGTGGATCTAGGTTTTTGCTTTGTGGTTACCATAGGGTTTACATAAAGCATTTTATAGATAAAACTGATCATTTTAGGCTCATAGTAACATATCTTTGATTTCCTGTAAAAACTCTACTTTTTATGCCTCCATTTTATATTACCTATGCCACAATTTGCCTTTTTATATTGTGTATTCATTAACAATTTATAGTGGCTACTCATAATTACTATTTTTACCACTTTTTCCTTTTGCCTTCATATTGTTGCTTGTTGGTTAACACACCATCCTAAAAGAGTTACATTTTTCCAGTTCTATTGTTCACCTTTACCAGTGTGTAGAGTAGTTTCATATGTTGCTGATTAACATCTTTTTATTTCAGCTTGAAGAACTCCTTTCAGCATTTCTTGCATGGCACACTAACAGCGGTGAACTCAGTCAGCTTTTGTTTGTCTGGGAAGGGCTTTATATTTCCATGTATAAAGGTAAGTTTGCTAGATAAAATATTAATGGCTGGCAATTTTTATCTTTCAACACTTTGAATATGTCATTCCACTCTCCAGACCTGTAGAGCCTCTGCTGAGAAATCCACTAATAGACTAGTGGGGGTTCTTTTATAGGTTTTATTCTTTTTTCCCCTGCCATTAAGATTCCTTCTTTATATTTGATTTTTGACAGTTTAATTATAATGTATCCTGGAGGTCTTTTTGCATTGAAGTAATAGGGTGGTCTGTTACCTTGTGAATCTCTATGTCAAAGTCTTTCCAGCTTTGAGAAGTTCTTAGCTATTACTTTTCAAATAAACTCTGACCCCCCCTTTTCCTCTCTTCTTCTGGAATTCTGATTATTCTGATATTTGTCTTTTGATGAAATCCCATAGCTTATGTAACATAAAACTATTTTTCAAAACAAGGGAACATTGGACACAAATATTAGGACCGTGTTCTCTCTAGACAGGGTAAGTGGGCCTGTATCCAAGAGGAGAACACAGAACTCTTCTAGGATTAGCAGAGACTTCTGTCTCCTAGTCTGAGTGGTGGGTACATTACCATCCTTTATAACTTCCAGAAAATTCATAAGTATCATTTTAAAGGTATTCAATATTTAACACAAAGCACAGTATAATAGAGAATTCCATATGCAACACAATTATAATTATATAATAAAAATATGTAGATCAAGAAAAATGTGCTAAAATGCTTTTTTTAAATGTATTTGAGAAATCAGACCAAGTGGGAATTTTTTGCTTAACCTATTTTTCTAATTTTTATTAGCTTTATTCAATGAGTATACATCAATTTTATAATTAAAAAGATTGGTTTAGATCATTCTATGAGGTCACTAAATCTAGTATTTAGGAAAAAGCATTTATTTCAAACCATCAAAAATTGTGCATAAGAATAAGAGATTATGAGTAGTATCTCTGAGTGGCCTTCCTAGACATCAGCAAGGATGGGGAACATTCCTTCCCCATTGAAGGGTAAATCAATCTACTGTGTTCCATGAAATGTTGACCTAGATAGTTGCTGCTCCACATGCCCCACGACCAATCCACTTGAGAAGTCTAATAGTTCATCTTTCAGGATACCTCCTGCATCCATTCCTCCTCCCATCCTTAATAACTCTTATTCAGAGTAACCAAGTTGCCCTTCTCATTTTCCTCCTTGAAGTTATGCTGTGTTCCCTTATACAGATTCTTCCCAACTCTGAGCATAGTTTGGTTTATCCACTGATTCTAAAAGCATGCATTGTAACTCCCCAGCCCAATGCCTCTGCCGTGAATTTCCCGTGGGCTCTTCTCCACATATCCATCCTTCCAGAACCAATGAATAAATAAAGAAACCAACTGGTTTATTTATCCTCAGAACGTCCATTGCTGGCCTTTATTCTTTGCTGCTTCATATTAAAAGTACCGATATTTTTAAAATTTAAAATGATTTTTTTAATTTTCAGTTAGCCGCTGTATAGTACATCATTAATTTGAAAGTACCAATATTTATCATAAGTTATTTTTTAATAGACTTTACTTTTTAAAGCAATTTTAAGGCAAAATTGAGGTATTTCCATAGACTCCATTTCCTCATACATACAACAGTCTCTCCCATTATGAACATTCCCCACTTCGGTGCATTTGTTCCAACTGATGAACCTACATGGATACATCATTATCACCCAAAGTCCATAGTTTACATTACAGTTCACCTTTGGTGCTGCACATTCTATGGGTTTGGACAAATGTATGACATGTATTCACCATTATAGTATCATACAGTGTAGTTTCACTTCCCTAAACATTCTCTGTGGCACAGTTCATCCCTTCCTCCCAGTAGCCCCCACCCCCACCCCCCCGGCATCCACTAATCCTTTCACTGTCTCCATAGTTTTGCGTTTTTCAGAATGTCATATAGTTGTACTCACAAAGTGTATAGCCTTTTCAGATTGGCTTTTACCACTTGCAATATGGGTTTGAGTTTCTTCCATGTCTCTTGATGGATTGAGAGCTCATTTCTTTTTAGCTCTAAATAATATTTCTTTATCCAGATGCACCACAGTTTATTGACACCTTTACCTACTGAAGGACATCTTTGTTGCTTCCAAGTTCTGGCAGTTATGAACAAAGCTGCTATTAGCATTCAATTGCATTTTTTCTGTGGACATAGTGTAACTCCTTTGGGTAGATACCAAGAAGTGTGATTACTGGAATATATGGTAAAAGCATGTTTAGTTTTGTAAGCAGCTGCCAAACTATTTCCAAAGAGAGTGTACCATTTTTGTACTCCCTCCAGCAATTAATTAGAATTTGTATTTCTCCACATCCCAGCCAACATTTGGTGTTGTCAGAATTCTGGATTTTGACCATTATAATAAGTGTAGAGTAGCATCTTATTATTGTTTTAATTTGCTGATTTAAATTTAAATTTGTTTTAATTTAAACAATTATAATTGTTTAATTTGATGACATATGATACGGAGCATCTTTTCACATGCTTACTTGTCATCTGTATAGCTTCTTCTAAGCTATTTTTAAAGTACCTCTTTGTACCTAGTTTTGGCTATCAACCTCTACGCATTCAGTTCCATCCATCTACCCACAATTCCCAACCCAGCTAACCCATAGGTGCCTGCCTTTCATGCTTTAGAATGGCATTTCTGCACCCATCAAGAGATTATTGGAGATTCAGAGGTTTCCTGTAAAATGTAGTTCAATTCCAGGTTAGCCTTTCAGAGTCAGTTTATATATGATTTGTTGTATTACTGGAAACAGAATAAAAACCAGCATAGGGGATATAGCCTTGACTCATCTATGGACTACAGACACAGGACAACAGCCCAAAGGATGGTATGATAGAAAAAAAAATATGTGGGAGAATAAAGATTAGATTTCAGGGAAATAGTCCCTTATTAGGTACATAGTCTCTTATTAGGGATCTTGCAGAAGTACCTATTCACTGAGCTTCCTGGCTGTCCTAAGCAGACAACAGAAAGTAGCATTTTCCCTTACAGCCTTGGGTAGCAGCCCCTTTTGCCCGGTTGATAGGCAGGGCTGGCTCAGGTGTTCTTGGAAAAACAGATTTAGGGTAATATCTGAATTGACTGTTGCCTAGGTTGTTAAGGAAAAACAAAAATAACTCCCCCCAAAATACTGATAGTTCATTTTGGAGTTCAGTTACAGTCAAGGATACTGACAGGGCTTGTCCATGGCCAGGTAGTACCATCAGTGACTGACAGCCAACTCTTTTACCATCCGCTGGACTTTGGTAACAGCCAGCTAACAAAAGTCAAAATGTCTATCATCTAAAACAAAGGGAACCAATGAATTGGTATACAGCTTTTTAGGCGGGCAGATAAAACTTTTGAACCGATGATTTAATGAAACATTTGGTTGTAGAATAATCTGAACAAAAAAACAATGGTTCTGCACCCTGACCCACTTAATACCACCTTCATATACAGCTACAAACAATACACTGATCTTTAGGGGGAAAAAATACATTTCCCTCTTTCCCACCCATGAGTCAATGAACATGGAAGCATAGTAATGAGAAAGGAAGACTTTTGCCATTCTCCTTTAAATAATTAATGGCCTAAATACATCTGGTTTTCTTGAGTGACCCTGTGCCCAGTAAGAAGACTCCTTTTACTATTCTGCCACCTGAGAAAGGCCCACCTGAGGAGTCATTTGCTGTCACGCATGTCATTGTATCTGAAATAGCCTAGAGCTGTCAAGCTCTCCATCACAGTACTGCAGTGGGGTCACAGCTGTCTTTGTCCATTAGAAATAATTCTAGCCCCTGTCTGTAGTTTAGAATTTTTTATTTAATTTTTTTTCTGTTTTTGATAGAATATATAACCTTGTCAAATTGTTATACATAGACCAAGCTGCTTTTTATAATGTGTAAGACTAAAAGGAAAATGGCTTTGCTAATCTGTTTAGGTGTCTGCATAGCACACAAAGCATGCCTGCTTCCTGGGAAGGAAAGTACTGGGCCTGAGTGCTTTGACTTCTGCAGGGCATTGTGCCTGAATCATTGCATAAGGCATGCATTGTCCCTGAAGCACAGTCAGAAGAGGGAGGGTATCCCTCTATGATCAGGTATAGTGACCTGTTGTCCATTTTGCATGCCCTCTGCTTCTCACCAAAAGCAGTTTATAAAATTATAAGTGACATTTATCAGGCAGGATAAGGGGAATAGGCTAATGGAAAGATGCAGTTGTCCCTTCTGACCTTAGTCTCAAGGAATGTGTATGTTTGCTAGTCAGTTTCTTAAGTCTCTTACATCCACTGTCTCCTTCACTCTTAACTATCCTGTGAAATAGTGATTCCATGTTTTCCTCTGCAAATGAGGAAACTGTGGTGTTGTAACTTGCCTCGAGTCCTACAGAACAGCTGGTGATGAAGGCAGATTCCACTTTCAGTCTTCTGACTCTCAAACCACGGACTTTTACAAAGGAGCATCTGCCTTTCCCTACTTCGGAGTCTCTCAATACATGAATGTAGATCTCCCAGCCATGAATTTATGTAAATGCGTTTATGGTATCGGGCCACCCAACATAACCATCCCGTGCCAACTTAAAGCAACCAGCTCCACATTTTTCACGGTGGGAAGCAGAACTCTTCTTCCTCCTTTGCCCCGCCCCTCAACCCGCCTTGCTTCATTCTTCCCCTCTGTTCCTTTATTTGGGGAGGATGCTATGGTACTGCTCATAGGAACCTTCTTAATTCTAGCACTTCTCCATTTCTCTATTTGGAAACAAGTTTGTGCTCAACCCGTTCCAGTTTTTATGAATTTCGGTCACATCCTTTCTTGGGCTTTGGCTTTCCACTCTGTTAAGGTTTTTACTTAAGTAGACCTCGAGTCCAGGGTACCTTGGCTTAGATTGAAGACACCTGTACAATACTTCATTCATATTGGATCCTCCACTGGTCTGGAGGTAGCTTACCCCAGGCTTACCCCACACAGTACTTCTACTCACTTGTTCCTTCATCTCTTCTCTTGCATTGTTTGGGTCTATGTATGGTCATCCCTTGTTTAATTAAAAGCTTCACACAGACAAGGGGAAAGTTGTATTTCTTTCTGATTCTCCTTATAGTGCTCACTTTGGCAGCACATATACTAAAATCTGATTCTCCTTACAGTACATAGCCCTGTGTCTAAGAACAGGTTGAACAGCTGAAAAGCAAGCATTTGCAAAATGATTAATTCCCTCTTTTTGGTATTTTAATATCCCTTTTCCAATTTCAGGATCTAGAACTGTAGGGAGTCCGATGCCTGCAGATTGCTGTTGTTTTATCCATAGGTACGAGTGCTATAGCCAGCTTATTTCTCAGCCCTTAATAATGATGTCTGGCATATCATTGGTCATCATGATCACATGGCTTAGATAGGCTCACACTTATAGGATTCCCTCCCTGGAGCATGATTAGTAGATCAGAGTTTTTGGTCTTTACTATGTAACTACACAAATAAGTATTTTCTGAATTGTTGTCCCAAGCTTGTTCTCCCAGAAGTTTGTATGCTATATATATTCTCATTTCCATGGCTTGTGAGATCTTCCTACCATATATTCTAGCATCCTGATGTTTCACTTTACTGATGAATTTAGTGGCTTATGGAAACATGTAGGTCATAAATCATTCCCTTCTACAGGTAATTTATCAAATTGACATGTCAACAAAGAAATTCTAGATTCCAGGTAATATCGGGGCTCAGTTTCCCCCCTAAAACATCCATTCTGCTTTCCCATTTACCTGAGATTTGGAAGATGGGTTGGTCTGACCCCTCAGAAAACAGTAACTGAGCCTTTCCTAATTATAACCACACACAGCATGCCTATCATTTTATCCTCACACTAATTAAAGACAATTCTAGTTTTGTTTCTTGCGTGGGGCAAAAATAGTCCTATCGACTTTGACTCCACATGCAAGAAGGGAAATAATCAAGATTAGAGCAGAGATCAATGAGGTAGAAACGAGAGATACAGTAGAACGTATCAATGAAACTAGAAGCTGGTTTTTTGAAAGAATTAATAAGATCGATAAACCACTGGCCACACTAATCCAAAAGAAAAGAGAGAAAGCCCAAATTAATAAAATTATGAATGAAAAGGGAGAGATCACAACTAACACCAAGGAAATAGAAACAATCATCAGAAATTATTACCAACAGTTATATGCCAATAAGCTAAGCAACCTAGATGAAATGGATGCATTCCTGGAAAGCTACAAACTCCCAAAATTGAACCAGGAAGAAATTGACAACCTGAATAGACCGATATCTAGTAATGAGATTGAAGCAGTGATCAAAAACCTCCCAAAAAACAAGAGCCCAGGACCTGACGGATTCCCTGGGGAATTCTACCAAACTTTCAAAGAAGAAATAACACCAATTCTCCTGAAGCTGTTCCAAAAAATTGAAGCAGAAGGAAAACTTCCAGACTCTTTTTATGAAGCCAGCATTACCCTGATCCCCAAACCAGGCAAAGACCCTACCAAAAAGGAGAATTTCAGACCAATATCACTGATGAATATGGATGCAAAGATTCTCAACAAGATCCTAGCAAACAGGATCCAGCAGCACATTAAAAAGATTATCCACCATGACCAGGTGGGATTCATCCCTGGGTTGCAAGGTTGTTTCAACATTCGCAAATCAATCAGTGTGATAGAACAAATCAATAAGAAAGAAGAACCACATGGTCCTCTCAATTGATGCAGAAAAAGCATTTGACAAAATCCAGCATCCGTTCCTGATGAAAACGCTTCAAAGTATAGGGATAGAGGGAACATTCCTGAACTTCATAAAATCTGTCTATGAAAGACCCACAGCAAATATCATCCTCAATGGGAAAAAGCTTGCAGCCTTCCCGTTGAGATCAGGAACACGACAAGGATGCCCACTCTCACCACTCTTGTTCAACATAGTATTAGAAGTTCTAGCAACGGCAATCAGACAACAAAGAGAAATAAAAGGTATCCAAATTGGCAAGGAAGAAGTCAAACTCTCTCTCTTCGCAGATGACATGATTCTTTATATGGAAAACCCCAAAGACTCCACCCCCAAACTACTATAACTCATACAGCAATTCAGTAACGTGGCAGGATACAAAGTCAATGTACAGAAATCAGTGGCTTTCTTATACACTAACAATGAAAATACAGAAAGGGAAATTAGAGAATCGATTCCATTTACTATAGCACCAAAAACCATAAGATACCTGGGCATAAACCTAACCAAAGAAGTAAAGGACCTGTACTCGAGGAACTACAGAACACTCATGAAAGAAATTGAAGAAGACACAAAAAGATGGAAGACTGTTCCATGCTCTTGGATTGGAAGAATACACATTGTTAAAATGTCGACTTTGATTTTATAGAAATTTCTTCTCAACTTCTCAAGTCCAAATTTTCATGATAGAGAATGTATCTGATCATTGTTAGTGCTATTTTTGACAGATGTTCAATATGTAATAATGATCTGCTGCTTTAACTAATCCAGCCAAATCAACAGCTTTAGACAGCATCTAAAGGCCAGTTGGGAAGCATTGCCAATATCTATTCCAAGGGATTTTAACAATATAAATCTTCAAATGAGAGAGAGAGAAAAATACGAATTATTGGGCTATTTTCAGAAAACTGAACAGAGCATAGCTCAAAAAAAAAACCCCAAATGGAAAAAAAAGTGAAATAAAAATAAAAATATGGTCAGTATAATAGTTCGTAGGTTCAATATTTACCAGTTTGTGTACCATCTGAGCTATTTCCTTTAATCAACCATGCACATGGCACTTTTATTCTCAGGGGACATTATCGCCATGACAACTTTATCAGACTAAACACTGAAACACAGCTCTTGGAGTGATCTCAATTTCGGTATGGTTTAGAATATTATTTATGTTATTCTTTTATCAACATACTTGTTGTGCCAAACAGAGATGAGAAAAATTTTTAAATGACTATTAAAATCACAATAAAAAATGTAGAAACTTTACAAAGAGAAAAGGAATAAGCCATTAGGCAGAAAAATGGGCAATCAAAGGAGCTATTGCGCTTGGCAGATGGAAAAGCAGCAGGTGCCATGGTGTGATGGGACCTCGCTTCCCATCATGCATGCTCTACAATGATGCAGGCTGACAGGGAAGGGAATTAATGTGTCGGAGCAGGTACTTTCTGTCCATTAGCTGATTCCCAATCCGTCCTCACAGACTGTTACCCGTGGCTCTTTGATAAAATGGTTTACAATACACAGTTCCGAAAGTTGTGTGGGGAAGGACGGCTGTGAGTGACCCTCCCTTCAATGCCTCCTCAGCTTAACAGAGTGTGAGTGACCAAGTAAACATTTCTCCACCCCAAACCGGGATTCACAATTTCAGCCCATGAATAAATTATTTGAGTACAGATGCTATGAATGCATCAAGGTGACCAAGGGCCACAGCCTCTCAGTGTGGAGGATGGAAGGGGACACTGCTGAAGAGAATTCTCAAGGTAACGAATTAGCTCTCAGACAAATGAGTCTTGGGAAGGCTATATGAGTACACTCACCTGTCTGCTTTTAGAGAAAAAAAAAAAAAAAAACCTAATTACGAAGAGTCTGCCTGAATTGGTGGGTCAGCTTAGACAGACAGAGCATATTAGGCACAGTAAACATGGCTGCGTGGGGGCTCCATCAGGCCGGCTCCTTCCTTCCTGCCCTTTCCTTTCCTTTCCTTTCAGGTCAGAATTTAAGTCTCCAATCTGTAACACGGTCGCCTGTGAAACCTCAAAATGAGGGTGAAATAGAAGAAAGGAGTTTAAAATTAAATGTGTACAATTGATAAGATCAGCGGTTTCCAGATCCTTGTCCAATGAACTAATTGAATTGCCAAATTGTTTATTAGCCTTGGCTGTTAAGACAACTAGATTAAGAAAGGGTAGACCTTATTATTGTTTTCTGTCCATTTTCGTGACGGAATTGGAGAGCCAGGCGTGACTATGCTACTCATTATGTGTAGTCAGTCCTCAAAGGAAGGAGGTGGAGTGTGGCCTGCATGTGAAAACTGTAGAAATTAAGGACCCATTGGAGAAGCATTAACAATCTAGGGATTCAGTTCTAGCCTTCCTCACCTCATAGTCTAAGTAAGGGATATGTAATTCTCTCTCACAACATCCTCTGTTTTTTCCTACATGCTTATCATGTTGCCATTTATAAATAATTTTCATTTAAGGTCAAACCTCACTAGATTTTAAGTGACACAAAGAAAGAAACTGGGTATATCTTGTCTTGGCACTTAGCAAAATGCTAGTCACAAAATGCTAGTCACATGGAAGGAACTCAGTGAATATTTGTGGAAAGGAAAAAGGAGGAGGGAAGAAGATACTAATGTGGAAAAAAGGAAAGAGACCAAGAGAGGACCCAAAAGATGAATAATAATCTTCATCACTTTTCTATATATCTTTTTTTAAAGATTTTATTTATTTGACAGAGATCACAAGTAGGCAGAGAGAGAGGAGGAAGCAGGTTCCCTGTTGAGCAGAGAGCCCGATGCGGGGCTCGATCGGAGCCTGGGATCATGACCTGAGCCAAAGGCAGCAGCTTTAACCCACTAAGCCACCCAGGCACCCTATATATCTTCTTTAGAAGCCTTTTGAAAAGCTTAAATTTATTGAGATACCAAACAAATTCTTCACTGAATAAAAGAATAAGAAGAAACAAGATGAGAAGGAGAGTATATCTATGTTGACAATGATAGGATGGACATAACTGAATGGTTTCCAAGGACATCTATAGGCAGGTATGCACATCATTGGTCTTGAAATTCATTTTATAAAGAAACTGGAGAAATGGAAATATTTCAGCTAGAATAGAGTAAGTTTTAGCCGTCCTTCCCCACACAACTTTCGGAGCTGTGTATTGTAAACCATTTTATCAAAGAGCCACGGGGGCTAAAAGGGCCATATGCAGAGAGCTTAAAATTATCCTTGAACGTCTTGGGGTTCTTATCCCAGGTATTTGAAATAAGGATCTGTATTTGATGGTGAAATATGTTTAACCTGGATCATATTACTTTTATTCATATCCCTCTTTATTAAGTGTGAGCCTAAAGACTATGCAAGATTATACAAGGTGGTGGAAACATATTTTTAATGCAAAAATAAAACAGCAGATACAATAACAGCACCTAAAGTGCATAACATAGTACTTACTAGTTTTTAAGATTATTTAATATTCTTTAACTATTAACATGGCGGAATAGTCCTCTTATTTAACCCTTCTGAAAGATGATTCCAAAACGAACTCAGCATCTTTAAGAAAGAGACTCAAATAGGGTCTAAAGGATACCAAGGAAGCTGGGCCTGTGTATATCTTCTGCTTCAACTGTCAGAACAGGGAGAACTTTTGACTTTTGTTTATTGCAACTAATCACCTGCTAGGACACTGCCTTCTACTGTGGATTAAGATAGAGACAAAGTAGAACCTGTTAGCTAAATAACCAGTCTTGTATTAGTTCAACCCAGCCAGCCCCAATCATAACTGTTTCAAAACAACTTTGTATCTTTGTGGGGTTTGCCTCTATAAACTTCCTACTGGCAATTCAGAGCAAGCATTTGATTTCAGCCAACTCTGGGTCTCTGGAGTTACCATCCCTAAGACCTCAAATAAATGCTTTTGGTGGCTTTACAACCCTTGTTGTCTCCTTAACAGGAATAATCCATCCTGTAATTTAACCCTTAATAGAACAATTAATCTGGGAGTAAAGATTTATTAATCTTGTAACATTGGTAAAGTTACTTCTCAATCCCCTAGCTTTTTCTTCTCAAACTGTCATAAAAGGCTGATCAAAGATTATGTAGGACAACACATGGAAAATACTATGTTCAATAAGTGTTAACTATTATTAGCATCATCATTATTATTTAGAACACAGACATCACAAACTACAATCTACAGATCCTAACAGAACCCCTGAAAAGTTAACTGATTTCATTGCCTGGGAAGTGGTAGTCCCAGAACTTTCAAATTCTGAAACCATACTTTTTACTATACCAATTTTACTCTGACCTGCAGTTGACTGTAAGACCTCACTTTGAGGATGTGTGCCCCCACTGAGATACCTCTCACTACAAGATCCTAGGGACAGTGACTTGGTATGGAGCCAAGGCATTGAGGCAGCAGGAACAGGGTCCTGGAGCACCAGGCCTGCAGAAGAGGTCACTCAATATCAGCAGCTTCCCAAAGCCTCCCGAGAGCCTGATACTGTGGCTTGCCTTCATTTTTGCTCCTGTCAATTTCAGAAGAAACAAGTTTGTAGGGCTGAAATTGATGTGTTTGTGTGACTATTCCAGGCCGCTGAAATTGACAGAGGCTGAAACTGATGAAAGTAACCAATTTGTCAATTTCAGCAAAGAGACTGCTTTGAAGGCAGAGATTGACTAAGTCTGTATCTTTTCTGCCTGATCAGAAAATTTAATTTTTCCCTCACTTAAAAAGTTTTGTATTTACTGTCAAAGTATTTTGGACTGTCCTCTAGATAAAACCTGAATTGGCCTGACAGTTTAAGCAGATAGTCCATTCTATCAGAATTCAATCTAGTATATTGTTTAGCAGAGTATTGATTCCCATTGTATTGAATGATCAATATATTCAAAATGTTTTCAAAAAGCCATAAATTGTGCACTCACTTGGAACTCTGTTGCTAGTGAGTTTTGTTGTATCTCATGAAAATCACATAACTTGTACTGCTTTTCCAGTCAAACAATCATATCTGTGCAGATATCCTTACTGCATCTGTCAACTATCTGGTTTTGACAAATTTTGGCTGATTAAATCAAAATGGTTCATGGAGGTTTAAAAATATACTAGGGAAAGCACTGGAGGTAGAGAACTGGAATCTAATATTTCTATCTACCCATTCTGTAAACGTGTCCAAGTTATCAGCTTTTATTCTCAGTCTTTCCCCCATCATATGAAATTTGAATACAGAAGCATGTTCTAAAATGTGCTCTTTAGAAAAGAATACCTTATTTCATAGGACATTAATAGATCTATCCAAAAAATGCATGATTAAGTAATTTAGAAAAGCATCAGTTAAATGTGTTTCTTGACAGTATGACTTCCCAGAGCCTTCATCATCTTAACATGTTTAACAAATATGAATCTTGGGCACTAATCCTGGTGTATAATGAAATTATCTGTACTTCTAGACCCCATTCTGCCAAACTGACTCTTCAGTCATGTTAGGAAACTTGATTCTGAAATCTCCAGGTATAGAAGTTACAGGTACCCATCTTGTCCTAAATTGTTAATCCATGAAGGTGGCTCCTGGGATTGTCTATGTTAGAGATCAGCAAGCTCCTTCTATAAAGAAAAGCTAGAGAATAGTTTAGATTTTGCAGGCCATTCAGATTCTTGTAGCTCCTCAACTCTGCTACTACTAGTTTCGTCATACAGGGCAAAGGTGCTAAGCCATAAATGATGTATAATACGTACATTTTTTTTTCTTTAACCATTTGAAATCTAAAAACCAATTTTAGCTTGTGGAGTATGCAAAGAACAGATGTGGACTGGATTTGGCTTGCAGGCTGTGGTTTGCCATCCTCTGTTCTAATTGGTTCCTTGATACTTTTCTGTCATGTTAGTATCACAGGAACTTGCAAGACTGGATGGTCCCATCCGCCTAGACATAACCATAAGCCATTACCTCTTGGGGCCTTAACATCACAACATCATCTGTATTCAGGAAACAAGGCAGAGGTTCTCTTTCTTCCAAGACCTCCATATCTCTCTCAATGTGTCCAAAACCACTACCACCTTTCACCCCTTCTCAAGTCCTAAGGAATTTACAGAGAAATTAGTCTTTATTTGCATTTTGACAAAATTCCAAACCTCCATCCCTTTCTGGGTGATTTCTGCTTTCCAGTCTTCACAGCCTTTCCTGAGGCAGTGAGGACAGGTCCTGATTCAATGAAGAACTGCTAAGCTACAGGAAGGGGGCGGGGGGCATTTAAATCTCTCAAAATGCCATCCTCATCACATATGCTTAGGAATCCCTCAAATGCCATGCAGCATTTTCCTGATGGCTTTGACCAGGAAATGATTTTTTAGGACATTTTGTGGGAAAATTTTCCTGTGGCTGTACTTTGAGAAACAGTCTAGACATTCTCTAAGGTCCCTTATAGCTCGACTACTCTAACGAGGACCTGGTACTCTGCCAGAAGGAAGAACCACAGTGTAGATCTAGGTTGATGTTGCTATAAGTCTTGGGACTGTATTTCATCCCTAGCCTTCTCTCTTCCCACTTGAATCCAAAATTTTCTCAAGTATAATAACCTGCATATTTAGGAATATGTTTCTTGGTGGCGCAAGTATCGAGATGTTCATTATTATGACTCCTACTGCCTTTTATGTATTACATTACAGTTGGATGGTTGGCTGTATATACAGACAGATGATAAATGAACTGGTTTTCCGCACTATAACTCCTTTTGTCTTCAGCCTCTTTTGTAAACCTCTGCTTGATTTGATACAATGGTCGAGCCTTTCTGGAGAAGAATTGTCTCCAATTAGATATTTTATATAGTCAGTGTGGCTTCTTTATAAACTATTAATCTGTGCCCAGAAGAATGCCCTTAGAAAACAAGCGCCCTGGACTTTTGGATGATAAAATCAAAAGAAATGTAGAAGCAACCTCATTCTCGAAATGACTTGTTCGGTTTCTCTGACATGATTCCATTCACTTCTTACTGAACCTGGCCCTTGGGCTCTCTAAGCAGTAGAAATTGACAAGTGGCCAAGTGAGAGTTTCAGGCAAGACTTTATTGGGACTTGGGCTTGAACACAAGAAAGATAAGTTCAAAGGTAAGAACCCCCGGGCTGATTCCCTGAGAGGTATTTAGGGAGAGTTTTTTAAAGAAAGTTCATTGGGGGAAAGAATGACCTATAAACATGTAGAGGCAGAAATTTATTAGCACCTACACACTTAAAGGTCATGCTCCTTCATGTGTCAGAGGTCTAATTAACATGTTAAATCTTCATCCCTGGACATGATTTTTAGTATTATAATGGGGGGCGGGAGCAGTGAAGTTCAGCTCTGATTTCCGTCTTGGTGTAGACTGGTTTGATCTGGTCTTTGCCAGTCTTTGTAGTAAGCATCTTCCTTTCAGCAAGCACCCTCCCTCTGTGTTCCTGCAAGATCTACAACTTAAGAGGCATGGTTTAAGCCCCCCCCCCCCCCCGCCCCATTGAGGCAGCCAAGGGATGCTGGGTTTTATTTTGAGGGAACCTGAATTCAGTCCCTGCTCTAACTCTGATCACTGTTTTCTCTCCTGGCCATGTCCCCACTTCCCATCACCTATAGGAAGAACAAAGCATCTGTGGCTCTCTACTTACAGAATGCTCCACATCTAACAACTTTGACTTTGTGTAGCTAATGCCGCATGTAAATGCCTTGCTCTCAACTCCCAGGTTCTGGTGTTTCAATTCATTTATTTATTCATTCACTCACTCAGCATCTACTGAGTGCCTAGTAAGTGTCTGGCACTATGAGAGCTTCGGGGTGCTTAATGGTGAACAAAAACACGACCCCCATCTCCATGGACTGTAATGCTTAATGGGATATTCCACAAGTAAATGAATAAGAATATAATTCAAATCAAGTAGTTTCCATACACAGGGTAACCAGCCATCCTGGTTTGCCTGACAGTCCTAGCACTGAAAGACCCTCACCCCAGAAACCTCTGATTCCTGTAAATAACGGTAAATAAGGATGCTTGATCATCCTCCTAAGGTAAAAGCTGAGTGCTGTAAAAGAGAATAACACAGTGGATGTGCTTTATATTGCACAGCCTGGAAACCTTTCTGTATCATTTGAGCTGAGAACTGAAAGACAAGAAAACAAAAACAAAAGAAGCTTAGCCAGATGCATAAAGGAAGGAAAGGGACGTCCAGGCAAAAGGAATACTTTGTTTACAGAGAGATTGGGGCATTCAGGAAATAGAAAGGAAAAACAATTTTAACTAAGTCCTATTAAACAAGGTAGACAACAGGTGGAGATAAAATTAGGCAGGAATGAGAGGCAGAAATGATTCCTATTGTAGTCCGTGGTAAGAAGTTTGCGTCCTATTCTAACTGTAGTAGGACACTGTTGTCTGATCTAAAAAGTAAACTTTCTAAATATTGAGTTTGTGCTTAACCCATGGATACAAAAACATTAATTATAATTCTTTTTTTCCCCCAAGATGTATGTCCCCTATCAGGTAAGACTGCCCTTGATGTAACCAACTGTAATACAGGGGAGTAAGTACTAGAACAGGGTGGATAGTGAGGAAGTCAGAACGAGACAAAAACAATAGGAAGAAAGGTTCAGAAATAAAGTAAAAGCGTAACCGATTCTTTCCACCTCAGGAATTTCTCAGGCTTTCCCTTCTACCTTCTGCTTCAGATCCTCCAACAGTCATTTGGTTTCCCCATTTTTGTACACCATTATTTCATATTTCCATGTGTCTGCTCTATCTGGGGCTTTATAGCCTGGTGATGGGTGGGGGTCGGGGAGATGATCTCTCTAGAGTTAATGTGTGTTTCTTTTCAGATACTGCCCCTTGGTTGCCTTCTCTTAACCTCACACACTGCAGCCATGGCCATAGGAGACCTCCTTCCTACATATCCTATGACTGCATCCAGGACCACAGGCCATGTTCTTTGGGAGGAAAAAGACACTTAAGGCAATGACTCAATGCATCTGGGTCTCATGGGCAGATCCAGCCACAGCCCATCCACATATTGATGTTTGAAACCTTAAAGTACAGTGGGCCCCCCACAAAAATGTAAAAGAAACGCCACAGGCTTTGATTTCTGGCCGAGGTCTCATCAGGAAAGGGACATTTCATCAGCTTGCATTAACAACTCCGGTAATGAGAATAGAGTTATTGACAGGCATTCCCATTCCATGGAGTGAACACTCCATCATAATGAAGTGGAGTGTGGTTGTTAACTGCTGCAATGTTAGGACAGTAAAATCAAAATTATTTTTTATCGTTTGTCCCATGTGAAAAATACCTTCATTTGAATGTCCTGAAATTGCTCCTAAACAAGTCCAAGGATCAGACTGGTCTACAAATTTGCCTTTGGTTAGTATGATAATGAGACTTCAACGGCACACCAAATAATTGTATTTATTAAAATTTATGATTGTGCATTAGCGAGTTCATTAGTTTGCAGGAGGTCTCGAAGCCATAACTTATAGCCTCAGCCTCCCCTTCTTCTATACATTTTACTTTTAGAAACCACTATTTAAATGCAGATGGCTGTATAAATTTCCACTTCTGACCTGAAATACTTCCAGCAATATATGCTATGATTAATTGGCACTTCAGACCTCCTTTTCCCCCTCAGGGATCATCTGTCGTGCAGCCTCTGGGATAGAATGGTCGGCTTCTAACAGTATACATTCTCTCTGCAGCTTTCAAAGACTAGCATCTAGCTGCAGAGGCGTGCATGTAATCTCCATCTTCCATCCCAGCTGGTTTTAAAGTTACACGCCATAGTCAACCAAGCACTCAGGTGGTAAAGGCCACTCTCCCCGAGTCCATCGTTCCTCTGTCACTTTCTTCCTTTTTTATTATTAAAGGCCACGCTTAGAATACCTGACAGTGTTCCTCACTGCTGAGCGTTGGCAAGACACAAACACTGCCAGTAGTTAAAATGCAGCTGGGTTAATGCTGACATATTGCTATCTTTTGAGGGGCTCGTTGATGTGTGTTCATTTATAATCTAATTGCATGTCCACTTTTAAAAATCAGCTCCCAGTGTGGAATGGATAAAAATACAATTACCAAATGATATGCGTAATCATTCAGTGCTGTTAGTCCCAAAAGGTGATATTGCAGTGACATTGAGAAAATTAGATCTATTCTTCATACAATTACATGGCTACACTTTTACTCTAATGCCATTCTAATTGGGAAGGAGCATTGAAATGTGAAACTGGGTGCGTTTCACTCTCTAATTATCGCTGAGCAACTCATTCTTAAGATAGGTTACTGGAAAAGACAGTTGCCAGAATGCTTTGATAGTCCCAAATGTTCATTGTTGCTTCCTTGTCAGGTAAAACTTGTTTTCCTCTGGTAACATTTAGATTGCCACTGAGAGCTTGCTAGAAATTAAGATTTGAGTGATCGCCTGTCATTTATTTAGTCCGTTTATGTTATCGGAAAGCAAAACTCTACGTGGATCTACTCCCCTTACTTTTATTTCAAATAGGCCCTCAGAATTGAATGCTTGCCCCGCTATTTTACAGGGTGGTTGGGAGCCTCAAATTTCATAATAGAGGTGCAAGCCATGTTGTAAACTGTTGGTGATACAAACATGAGCTATTACTGTTACAAGTGTCGTTGCTGTGGTTGTTGCGTAGTAATTGTACTAGAAGTACTCTCTGTCCATAGGAGCCAGGACCTGACTTAGGTTGGCTGCCTTTGTGGCCAGTGCCCATAGAAATTATGAAGTCATGTTAATATCTCTGGCTGTTATTCACTTGTATCCCTGCTGAACACGTCAGTCGTCTCTGGGTAAATGTGTGTTCACTAAGGAGTTTCCTCCATTCCCTATTTTGCAGTTCTGGGTTTACAGAGCCAACAGTATAGCTAGAGTGACCTCATACCCCATCAACTATTCTACTAGACTGTAAACACTAAGAAGGCAATAACTGAATTGAATAAATAGCTGCAGACTGTCTGAACAAATAGACTCCCTTGTTTAATATTTCTTTGTTCTTTATGAGCATATATTTCTTGGTGTCATTGAGCACAGTAATAATAGATGTTTAAAAATCCACATCAATGAATTCCACATCTAGGTTATTAGTTATGATGGTATAAGTCTCCATTGATTGTCTTTTCCCTTGAGAATGGATCAGACTTTCCAGGTTTTATTTTTTTTTAATTTTTTTAATGATTTTATTTATTTATTTGACAGAGACCAGTGAGAGAGGGAACACAAGCAGGGGGAGTGGGAGAAACAGGCTTCCCATGGAGCAGGGAGCCTGACGCGGGGCTCCATCCCAGGACCCTGTGATTATGACCTGAGCCAAAGACAGAGGCTTAAGGATGGAGCCACCCAGACTTGCCAGATTTTAAAATTTTGGAACGTATTCTAGATATTGTATGTGCTATTGTGGAGACTCTGTTCTGCTTTTGTTGTTGTTGTTTCTGTGGACAATTTGACTGCCTCAAACTGAATGCTGTCTGGGGCAGCAACACAAGTATGAGTTCTTTTATTGGTGGCTGGGCTGCTGGCAGTCTGCACTGTGCATATGGTGCAGGGTCAGTTAGAGATGCTTTCATAGTGGCTGTGTTTGGTTCTTCATGCCAGAAGGTCGAAAGATTTCTGTAGGAGTTTAACTGCCCCATGTATGCTGACTGCGTCCTGCTCTTGAGCTGAAAGCCATAAAAAATGGGAAACTCTTGCCATGTAATTTCCTTCATCCAAAAATCAGTACCTCTTTAGAATATGCCTAAATTTTTTCACTTCTCAGAGCCTTGTGTTTCCTAGAATGTATAGTTTTTATCTGTGGGTGGATTTCTTTTATATTCTGTATGATTAAAAGTAGGTTCAAAGAAGTAATAGGACTTGTCTAAGACCACAGAGCTTCTTTTTTTTTTCCATTTTATTTATTTTTTCAGCATAACAGTATTCATTCTTTTTGCACAACACCCAGTGCTCCATGCAAAACGTGCCCTCCCCATTACCCACCACCTGTTCCCCCGACCTCCCACCCCTGACCCTTCAAAACCCTCAGGTTGTTTTTCAGAGTCCATAGTCTCTTATGGTTCGCCTCCCCTCCCCAATGTCCATAGCCCGCTCCCCCTCTCCCAATCCCACCTCCCCCCAGCAACCCCCAGTTTGTTTTGTGAGATTAAGAGTCATTTATGGTTTGTCTCCCTCCCAATCCCATCTTGTTTCATTTATTCTTTTTGATCTCTAGTCATGACTGTACAAACAAGCACAGTCGTGTGGATACTATCTTTCCTGATTCTAATCCAGGATTTCTTTTAGCCCAGATTACTGTCCTTTCAGTCAATGTAGTGCACTATAAGTGGCCTCTCTCAATTTAAGAATACATGAGAATAAAATTTAAAGATGCCCCAGTGGGGTCTAGTTACATTAAAGATACTTCTGTTTGCTACAGAAGCTTAATTCAAAGTTTATAATCAGTAATTACAAGAGTAGTTCCCAGACACACAACCAACAATGAGTGGCCACCTTGGATGAAGAGATGGTGATGTTAGGTGATAACCCCTAAAAAAAATAGTAAAAAACAAACAAAACAAAACCAAGCTTATATTCATTTCCTTTTTTTTCCCTAATATATTGGCCTATGGAATCCAGAAGTCTAGTAATCACTATGTATCATCATAGGGTGTATTTTCACAGCTTAATTTCCTCTTAATAAATTGAAGTGTATTAAATCATCTCTCTGGGCTCTTGTGGCCCAATGATTTTATTCTATTTTCATAGAGACACTGATTATCATTTAGATTGTCAATATCCATTCAGTCTGTAGGTCTGGAATATTAAGATAAAGGCAAAGAGACAGCAGAACTGAAAGTTTGTGAATCCATTGAAAGGTATACTGCACTTTTGGGATAATCAACAAGTAACCTCCTTAATTTTCCTCTGTTTCACAATGCTTTGGGACTGCTGTGCAGATACAGTCATAATCCCCTTTTTAACCTCTGGTTTTCTAGGAGTATGTTTTCCTGATTCTGGAATTTATTGGTTCATTACATGGGGATTTAAGCATCTCCAGTGCTTTTCATAAGACCATAATTCCTTGGCTCTTCCTTTTTCTGGCTGCTTTCTTACAATCTCTGAACATCTGGTTATCAAGTATACATCAGTAATTGGATTGAAAGAACTAAGAGCCATGCTGATGAAAGAATAAAACATATACTAAACCCTAGGATTATGTTGATCACTCTATAGTTTATAAGGATATGCTTGAAGAAATACAGTAAATACAGTAAAATGCCCTAAAACTTGTGGACAGTGGTATATCCCTCTGACAGTCAAATTATAAGGTCAACACTCAGTAGATGAGTCAGGCTATTCTCAGGAGAGCAAAACTAGGGCATATTCTCCAAAAAGATACAATTTTGTGAAGCAAATCTAGCATTATAATAAACACTATTTAGTTTTTATTTAAATTCCAGTTAACATGTAGTATAATGTTAGTTTCAGGTGTACAATATAGTGATTCAACACTTTCATACAATACCCAGTGCCTCATTGCAAGTGCCTCCTTCATCCCTATCACTGATTTCACCCATCCCTTCACCTGCCTCCCCTTTGATAACCATCAGTTTGTTTCTAGTTCACCTCTTTCTTTCACCTATGATTATTTACGTGAACACTATTTCTTGAAGGCAGGCATATTCTGTGCTTAGAATTTTGGATATATTCTCAAAGCAACCCTTTGAATGAGAGGGTACTGTCCTCTTCATTTTATGGATTAAAATACTTAAACTCAGAGGATTCGTCATTGGTCCAAAGTTGTTTGTCTGCTCAGCATCAAAACCAGGAATCCTATCTTGTTTTGTCTACTTCTTAGCCTATATATCCATTTCCTGGTTGTTATGAGGACTCTCAGAAAGCCAAACCAAAATGACTCCAACAGGCAAGTAACAAGAGGGAGTAGTTTCTATGAATCTAGAAAAAGTAGAGTGAAATGGACCAATGAGAATTTGTCAGGTTTTTTTAAAGCCCTGCTATCATTCAGTTTTACTCAATCTTTTTTGCCCATTCTAGAAGTTCAAATTTGAGACTCCAGTCTGGATGCTAAGCCGCCTTCCACATCATAGATAAAAAGTCCTATAACTAAAAAAAAGAAAAAAAAAAAAGGGGGCGCCTGGGTGGCTCAGTGGGTTAAGCCGCTGCCTTCGGCTCAGGTCATGATCTCAGGGTCCTGGGATCGAGCCCCACATCGGGCTCTCTGCTCAGCAGGGAGCCTGCTTCCCTCTCTCTCTCTCTCTCTCTCTGCCTGCCTCTCTATTAAAAAAAAAGAAAAAAGTCCTATAACAATGTGTCCTTGGCATTTTTGCTTTGCGTGTGGGTATCAGTCTTCATCCTGTAACGCCTTTGAGCCCTGGAGTCTATTTCTTGAATGTTGTTATCTCAGGTATGGAATTTTTTTCCCCCATTGCTCATTTGGAAATGATGCCAGACTCGGCCCCTTTTATCTTAACCTGAGCTCCAGGTCACAGTCACCCTTCTGATAGCAAGTCCTCCAACCACAGGAGAAAAAAGCCCAGCCTGGCCAGCCCCTGAGGCTAAATCCACAGTATCATGTCCATGGGGCCAGAATAATCCTCCTTAAACATCAATCTCTTCTTCACCTCTAGGCCTGTCTCTTCATTTGTAAAACAAGATGTTGGAACCAGATGATCTCGAAGATCACTTCTTGATCTGAAACTATATAAATTCCTCTCCTGTATAAGTGTGCATCTTATTCTAATATTCTCTAGAGAGTAGAGTGAGACCCCACACTATTCTTTTAGCATGCTTTCTTTGCAGAAAAGTTAGAAATAAGGCACTGTTCACTCAAGGTGTCAGTTATTAAAATCTGTCACAATACTATTTGAATATAGACTATTTAATCACAGAAGTACTTTTAAGTGACCTTGTCATCTCCACTCCACTTGATTTAAGCTATAATTTACATCCTTCATGCTAAAAAAGGGGGGGTATTTTTTTTTTTTAAGATACTTCCTGAGCTTAGTGGACCCACGGGAAATGTAGAATTCCTTGTGAGATGCAAACATTGTTTCTTTTACCAGTGTTCAATTTTATTTCAGTTTTTAAGGTTACTGTGTTAACAGAATGCCCCAGAAATCTTGCAGTCATTACAAAAGTAGCATTTTATTTCAGGGAGTAATAGCTATAGGAAGACAATTTCAGAAGGATGATATGAAAATGTGATATCAACATTTTCAGAAGTTGTCTATCTTTAGAAGTCACGTTACCCTACATGTCAGCTACCTTCAGCCGAGGATGTTCAGGGAATCATGCATTGCTAGATGGGCTTAAACTTCAATTTGGCATAGAGGATATTTTACCGTGAGCTGATTCACACATTTGAAGTAGCTAAATTTTTATAAATTTATTTTATACTACTGTTAAGGTTCTTTTGAGCTAGATTATTATATATGATTCAATTATAGCATGGACCAAATATCAACTCGTCAATCTTATTAATAGTCCTATGTCTATATAGTTGACAAATCCAATGTAGTTCATATATATATATAAAATATGAGCAGTATAAAGAATCATTTTAATCACTTGATAAAAGCCATTTCCCAAATAGATTTGCTAAAAGTCCCTTCACATAGAATCAATTAGTAAACTTAGTTTTAAGTATCATCATTTCTACTCTCTGAATTATGCATTACGAATTAAATTTTAAGAGACCTGTGATACTAGTACTGAATGTATAACTTATGAAATACTAAATCCATAGATAAGCTGGCTGAAATAACAGCTAATAAATGAGTCCATTAAAAAAAAAAATTTGTTCTCTCCTAAAACTACCAGAGACTGTCATGTTTGGCTGAATGCAATGTTCAGCGTTATTCCATTAGTTTGCCTACTTTTGTTATTATTTTTTTTTCTACCCTGTTTCTTCATCTTGTCCTTGTCCCCTCACCTCTCAGTGCCCTTTGCTTTCCCTTTAGCCAGTGGTAATCCTATTTGGGTGAACTAAAATCCCAGCTATTTTTTGCAACTTCCCTGGCCAAAAGGAAGAATCTATCTATGAGTTCTGTCTTTCATACTTTGTTGTTGTTGTTATTTAACATTTCCTGATAGTTTGGCTATTTGTGTCATGTTTTGATATTTTCTCTTCCTAATTGGACTATAAACTCCTTCAGGACAGTACCTCTTCCTATCCTACAAAGCACAATGCTTGTGTTTTTGAGACCACCTAGAGAAATTAATGTGTGTATAATGGAAATTAGAGAGGAGGGGTTATCGTATTTAAAAAAATTTTAAGCAGAGTTGACATATGTGACCACATCATAAGGCATCGGTGAATCAAGCAGATACTAAACTCTAAGGTCTTAAAAAGAAAAGGCCTGTTATTGGCCACAGAAAAAAGGACAACTTTGTGACTCAAATTAAGATATTTCTGCTATCAGATTAAATCCTCTAGCAGTCCACTTACTTTGCCCAAACCCCATTCAGCCTGATTCTCAATGGTCCCTTTCCCCCAAGTTGTGACATCACAAGTGAAGTCTTACTTCATCCACATTGGTTCACTTAATCTAAGGTGCATACATGTCAAGCAGGGGTCATTTGTACTGAGAAATAATCTTTCTAACGTTAGAAATTCAAATATTGCTGTGGTCAAGTTTTTCAGATTAGCACTTGGTTGCTTTTGCTTATTTTTCTCTGGTGCACATTTCTAAATTTATAAATAAATCTTGCTTCTATTTTCTTATTTCCAAAACATGATCATCTCAAAGAGGGCATGAAGAAAATTCCCAAAGACCATGGTACATCATGTGTGTCCAGTAATAATGTACTCATTAATTAATTTATGCTATTTTGCATGTAATTTGTTATTCATGCATTCAATAATCCTAGTATTAGACAAAAATAGAATGAGTTCAGGGGCACCCAGGTGGCTTAGTTGACTGAGCATGTAACTTGGTTTTGACTCAGGTTATGATCTTAGGACTGTGAGATTGAGCCCTGTGTGGAGCTCCAAGCCTGTTTGAGACACTCTCTCTCTCCCTCTACTCCTCACCACCACCACCACCACCCCACCCCACCCCCGCAACTCTCATGCTCTCTCTCTAAAATAAATAAATAAACCTTTAAAAAACAGAATGAGTTCATAACTTCAAAGATCTTTAAGTCTATAAGAGAGAAATAGAAGTAATAACAACTCAAGTTGGTTATAGTAAGCTTATAAAAAGGCAAAACTATTTTTAAAGTTTGTCAAAGAATAATTGACATAGATACTGCAAATATTAAAGTTTACAGTTTTGTAGTTTTGACAAATGTGTATCCCCTTAAGACTATCACTGCAATCAAGATGACACCTTCATGTACCCAAAAGTTACATCCAATCTGCCCCTTTGTAAGCCTCTCTTCCCACACTTCCAAACACCACCCCAAATTCATAGGCAGCCAATGATCTAATTTCTACCACTATGAGTTATTTTCCATTTTCTAAAATTTTCTATAAATACAATTATGTTTTATGTATACTTGTATCTTTAAGCATGATTATTTTGGGTTTCAACCATGTTGTGCCATATTTCAGTTCATTTTACTGATAAAATTTCATTTTATGAATATATCTCAATTTAATTTTCTACTTGTTGATGGACAGTTGGGTAATATTCAGATTTGGGCTATTACAAATAAAGCCATAAACACTTATGAACAAGTTTTTGTATGAAAATGTGCTTTAATTTCTCTTAGGTAAATAACTAAAAATAGAATGGTTGATCATATGATTGACTTCTTAAAGAACTGCTGAACTATTTTCCAAAATGTTGATTCCATTTTACAATCCGAATGTATTAGATTTTCACTTGCTCTAGTTGATCAGTGTTTCTAATTTTAGTCATTCTAGTAGCAGTATACTGGTGTCTCATTTTAGTTTTAATTTATATTTCCCTAGTGTATAATAGTTTTGACAGCAACTCTCCATGTGCTTATATCTTCTTTGGTGAAATGTCTGAGCAAATATTTTGCCCATTTTAAAATAGGCTTCTTGATGGTTTTTAATTGAGTTATAAGAATTCTTTGTGATAAAGATCCTTGGTTGGATACATGTTTTGTATATATACTTTCCCAGTCAATGGCCTGCTTTCCATTTTCTTGTCCATGTTATTTGAAGATTAAAGGTTCTTAATTTTTATGAAGTCCATTTATTGACTTTTTCTGTTTATAGTTAGTGAGCATTGTGTAATATTTAAGAAATTTTAGCCAAGAATACGAGTCTAAGTGGTTTTTTTTCTGTATTTTCTTCTAAATTTTTAAAGGTTAATTCTTATGGTCTGTGATCAATTTCAAGTTAATTTTTATATATGTATTTGATTAAAGAGCTCTTTGTTTGCATATGGATATCCTCTTATTGAAGCACAATTTGTTATTAAGATTATTCTGTCTCCATTGAATTTTCCTGGCAAATTTATAAAAAATGAATTAAACATATATATATATGGGTCTTTGAACACTCTATTCCAATTAATTATTGTCTATCTTTACACTAATATATTGTCTTGATCACTAGTTTTAAAATAAGTCTTGAAATGAGGTAGTACAGGTCCCACAAATTTGGTGTTCTATTTCAGAATTATTTTGGCTATTCTAAACCCATTTCATTTTTATATAAATTTTAGAAAATTGCTTATAAGTTTCTGTAAAAAGGCTGAGTGAATTTTGTTTGGAGTTACACTGAATAAGTCGATCAATTTAGAGAAAATTATCTCCACAATATTGAGATTCCTATCCATGAATATAGTAGATCCCTCCATTTGTTTAGGTATTCTTTAATTTCTCTCAACAATGTTGGGTAGCTTACAGTGTATAGGTATTATACAAGATTTGACAAATTTATTCCAAAATATCATTGTCTTATTCCTAATATTAGGAAAAAATCATTTTGTCTTTCATCATTAGGGATGATTTTAGAAGTAAGATTTTCCTCAATACTTTCTATCAGGTTAAGGAAATTATATTTCTAGTTTCCTAAGAACTTTTATAATAGAGGCTATTAGATTTTGTCAAACTATTTTTCTCCATCTTATTTGGTAATTTTATGTCTTTTTTAGTCTGTTAATATGGTAAATTATATTGATTTATTTTTAAGTCTTTTAGAACAATTTTATTGTTATAGACAAACTGACAATTAAACAGAAGCTTCCCATATGCCCCATATCCAGTTTCTCTTATTAATAACTTACATAGCCTGATACATTTGTTACAATTAATAAACTAATGCAGACTCACTATTACCAACAAAAATCCATGGTTTAGAGTTCCTTTCCTTACTTTTGACCTGATAATCCCTTTTCTATTCCAAAATCCTATCCAGGATATCCTATTACATGTAGTTGTCTTACCTCTTTAGACTTCTTGTGGTTGTTACAGTTTCTCAGACTTTCCTTGTGTTGATGACCTTAATAGTTTTGAGAGGTACTGGTCAGATGTTTTGTAGGATGCTCCATATCAGAATTGTGTTTTTTCTCATGATAAGACTGGATTTATGGGTTATGGAGAAGAATACAGTGAAGAACATGCCCTTTTCTCATGTAAAATCAAGAAAATGTAGTATCTATATGATTTATTATTGCTAATGTTAATTTTTATCACCTGACTCAAAGTAGTTAAGTTTCTCCTCTATAAAATTACTCTTATTCCCCCCCCCTTTTTTTACTTCATTCTGTAGAAAGAAGTCAATATGCACAACCCACTCTTAGGAGTTGATGAAAGACTACTTACATAAATTATTTGGTATGTGTCTGCATGGGAGATTTGTCTTTTCTCCATTTAATTATTTATTCAGTCATTAATTTTATCAGTACTAACTCATGGATTTTTATTTTATATTTAGGTTATAATCCAATACTACCTTATTTTCTTACCCAAACTGTTATGACTTTGGCCACTGGGGACAATTTCAGTTGGCTTCTGTCTCCCTCTGACATACTCCCATCACTGTTTTGGTTTTAGGTATTTCTTTTCTTTTTTGTTTTGCTTTGTTTCCAGTTTTCATTTAAATTCTAGTTAATATATAGTGTAATATTCATTTCAGGGGTAGAATTTAGTGATTAATCATACAAAATACCCACAGCAAATAGCATCCTCAGTGAGGAAAAACTGACAGCTTCTCCTCTAAGGTCCCGAACAAGACAGGGACATGCTTTCACCATTGTTATTTAACACTGTACTGGAAGCCCTAGCCTCAGTAATCAGACAACAACAACAACAAATAAAAGGCATCTGAATCAGCAAGGAAGATGTGAAACTTTCAGTATTCACAGATACTGAAAATGATACACTCTGTAGAAAACCAAAAAAACTCCACCAAAAAATTGCTAAAAATGATACATGAATTCAGTAAAAGTATAGGACACAATATGAATGTAGAGAAATCTGTTGCATTTCTATATACCAATAATGAAGGAGCAAGAAGAGAAATCAATGAATCAATGCCATTTACAATTGTACCAGAAACCGTAAGATACCTAGGAATAAACCTAACCAAAGAGGTAAAAGATCTGTACTCTGAAATCTATAGAACACTTAGGAAAGAAATTGAAGAGCACATAAAGAAATGGGAAAACGTTCCATGCACATAGACTGAAGGAACAAATATCATTAAAATGTCTGTATTTCCCAAAGCAATCAATATATTTCATGCAATCTTTACATTTTGATGCTACAAAATACTTCAGGTTCTTCTTGCATATTTCCTGCCTACATCCTAGAATAAGCTATTTCTCCAAGAAACCTGGTTCTTTTTATTAGAAACTGGTATTAAAAAAAATCAAGATCTGGGTGCTAAATGTGCATGTTGCTTCCATTCTCAATAGAAGTATAGAATAATTCCTTCTTGGGGTGCCTGGGTGGCTCAGTTGGCTAAGCATCTGCCTTCAGCTCATGTCATGATCCCAGGGCCCTGGGACTGGGCCCTGCACCTGGGTCCCTGCTTGGGACGGAGTCTGCTTCTCCCTGTCCTGTTGCTGTTCCCCCTGCTCGTGCTTGTGCTAGCTCTCACTCTCTCCTTCTCTGTCAAATAAATAAATAAAATCTTAGAAAAAAATTCCTTCTATTATCTCTCAATTGACAGAGCAAGGACATATTAGTGCATATATCAACACTTTATACCTCTGTTGTATATATTCTTTATCTATAACTGTGTTTAACTACTTATATCTATGTTAAGCTAAACATGAGTCCATACTGATGTTCCCAACTTACCACATGGATCATTCTAGCTTCCCCTCTTTCTTACCTGTAAACTCTCGTTTCAAATATGAGAAACTTGATTCCCACCATTTATGATTCATTTACTTAGTTGCCCAGTTCCAGTATACATGTATACAGTATAAGAATTATTTACTTGCACACCATAGAATATAACTTTATAAACCTCAGTACAGTTGCTCATGTTTAATTCCTTTTGTTTTTAATCTTAACAGATTCTACTCATTTCCAAAGTTAAATAGGCCTGTACCTTTTCCCCCAGTACCTTCAGTTAAGTTGTTTCATACATTTGTAATATAGTTAGATTCTCTTTTCACAATCTTCAATTCTTCTTTAGAAACTTCAACCTCCTAAATATGTTTTTAACTACATACATTAAGATTTGTCTATGTACTATCAAGTTCTATGGGTTTTTTGAAAAATGCATAGTACCTTGTAACACCATTGCAGTATCATACAGAATAATTTTACAGCCCTAATAATCCCCTATGCCTCACCAGTTCATCAATCTCTCCTTTTGTCAAAGTTTGCTGATCCTTTTACTATCTATATAGTTTTGGGTTTTCCAGAATGTCCTGTAATTGGAATCATGTAATATTTAGCCAGTGAGAGTGGTTTCTTTCACTTAGAAATATACATTTCTTTGAGTATATTTAATATACAGTGTTATATTAGTTTCAGTTGTACAGTGTAATGATTCAATTCTAGAAACTGCCCAGTGCTTATCACAATAAATGCACTCTTTAATCCCCATCACCTGTTTCACCCATCCCCTCCCACCTCTCCTCTGGCAACCACCAGTTTGTTCTCTATATTCAAGAAATCTTTTATTTTTTTCTTTATTCATTTGTTTTATTAAATTCCACATATGAATGAAATCATATGGTATTTGCTTTCTCTGAATGACTTATTTTACTTAGCCTTATAATCAGTACATTTATCCATGTTGTTGCGGATGGCTATATTCTTTTTAATGGCTAATATTCCATTGTGTGTGTGTGTGTATGTGTGTGTGTGTATATATATATATACATATATATATATATGTATATATATACACATATATATATATATATATGTATATATATACACACCGCATCATCATGTGGTAGAGGCAGAGAGGCAGGAAGAGAGAGGGAGAAGCAGGCTCCTGCTGAGCAGAGAACCCAATGCAGGGCTCAATCCCAGGGCCCTAAGATCATGACCTGAGCTGAAGGCAGAGGTTAAGCCACTGAGCCAGCCAGGCAACCCAATTTTTGTTTGTTCTGATAGTTTTTCTCTTTCACTTTTTTTTTTTTTAAAGATTTTATTTATTTTTTTGAGAGAAGGACAGTGAGGGAGAGCATGAGCGAGGAGAAGGTCAGAGGGAGAAGCAGACTCCCCATGGAGCTGTGAGCTTGATGTGGGACTCGATCCCAAGACTCCAGGATCATGACCCGTGCTGAAGGCAGTTGATTAACCAACTGAGCCACCCAGGTGCCCCTTTCCTTCACTTTCAAAGGATAATTTTAATAGATATAAAAATCTAGGTTGGTGTATTTCTTGGCACTTTTTTATGCTACTCTCATTTTGTTTGCCGTGTTTCTGATAAGTCTGATACAATTCTCATCCTTGTTCTATACTTAAGGTGCATCCTCTGACTGCTTTCGAGATCTTCCTTTTTTTCCCCTACTATTTGAGTATAATATGCCTAGGGGAAGAATTTTCAGTTTTTATGCTGCTTGGTGTTTTCCCTGCTAAAGTTTCTACTTACATATATTCAAGCTCACTGATTATTTTTTTGACTATGTCCTGTCTACTGATGATCCTAGTGAAAGCATTATTCATTTCTGCTGGTGTGTGTGTTTTTTTTTTTAATTTCTAGCATTTCCTTTTGATTCTTTCTTAGTAGTTTCATCTCTATGCTTATATTACCCATCTGTTTCTTGCATGTTGCCTACTTTATCCATTGAGGTTCTTAACATATTATAGTTATTTTATATTATCTGTCTGATAATTCCAAATTGTGCCTTATCTGAGCTAATGATACTTGTCTGTCCACACTGTTTTTGCTTGTCTTTTAGCACACCTTGTTATGTTTTTGTCATGTAATGGGATCTGAAGTAAACTGACATTTAGTGTCAGACTTTATGTTAATTTGGCTAGGAGATTGATTTTGTCTAATGTTTGTTGTAGCTGTAGGTGTCAGAGACTTATTTTTCCTCTGTGTTCTTATTTACTGCCCTTCAGTCCTTGGCATCCTTTTAAGGATACAATGTCTATGCCTTACACCTCTTTCACTAGAATCCACTATTTATACGGGAGGCCTGTCAGTGTGATGGTACGGCCTGCATGAAGGGGAAGCAGTCTGTAATCTTACAATTAAGTCTCAGTCTTGAAGTGGGCCTGGGCACTAGGTGTGACCTTCACAATAGTTTCTCAGCCTTTTTTTTTTCCCCTTGAGTGAGACAGAAAGGGTTAGAGGGGTCCCTCGTCCTAGATAAAGTTCTAGTAGTCTTTTCTCTTACTGAGCAGGCCCTTGTGATAGAGAATGTTGTAGTCATATTTTAAGATTTACTTTTTCCCTTCCCTGTCAGAAACATGAATGTTTTTTCATGACTCTTCACTATGAATACATATTTCCAAGTAAAATCCATAAATGTGTGGTATCTCCCCCAAGACTGCTGACCCAGAGGTTTCTCATTTCCATGCTAGACCACACTGAGCCTCCAGCAATTCTTTGAAGTTACCATTAAGTGTACCTACCAGTTCATGGCTCCAGCAGCGTCTGTTCCAGTGGTCTTAACTGTGATTTTCTATATTCACTTCCCTTCAGATTCCAGGGTAGAAAATGGCCCTGGGACCTCAATTGTTTAATTGGTCCAAGAAAAGTCACTGGTTTTTAGTTATTCAGCTTTTTGTTGTTGTTGTTGTTGTGTTAGTTACCATACAGTACATTCGTTTTTGATGTAGTGTTCCATGATTTCATTGTTTGTGTATAACACCCAGTGCTCCATGCAATACATGGCCTCCTTAATACCCATCACCACGCTAACCCATCCCTCCACCCTTTTCCCCTCTAAAACCCTCAGTTTGTTTCCCAGAGTCCATAGTCTCTCAAGATTCCTCTCCCCCTCTGATTTCTCCCTCTTCATTTTTCTCTTCCTTCTCCTAATGTCCTTCACACTATTCCTTATGTTCCACAAATAAGTGAAATCATATGATAATTGACTTTCCCTGCTTGACTTATTTCACTTAGCATAATCTCCTCCAGTTTCACCCATGACAGTGCAAAAGTTGGATATTAATCCTTTCTGATGGCTGAGTAATATTCTATTCTGTACATGGACCACATCTTCTTTATCCATTCGTCTGTTGAAGGGTATCTCGGCTATTTCCACAGTTTGGCTGTGGACATTGCTGCTATGAACACTAGCGTACACATGACTCTTCTCTTCACCACATCTGTATCTTTGGGTTAAATGCTCAGTAGTGAGATTGCTGGGTCATAGGGTAGCTCCATTTTTTACTTTTGAGGAACCTCCACACTGTTTTCCAAAGTGGCTATACCAACTTGCATTCCCACCAACAGTGTAAGAGGGTTCCCCTTTTTATTGTTGAAAAGACAGGAATTATAATTTCTAAACTCTTTATGTGTCAGAGCAAAACCAAAAGTCTTCTTATTTATTTTTGAATATTAAAGTAGCCTTGACTTTCATAGATAAAGCTCACATGATTATGATGTATTATCATTTTCATATACTGCAGAATTATATTTGCTAAATTTTTGTTAATCTTTGCATTTATGTTCATATGGGATATTAGTTTGTAGTTTCCTTTTCTTTTGGTATCATGGTAATGTTGACTTTACAGAATTAGTTAAAAAGGATGACCTTATCTTTGATTTTCTGGGAAACTTTGTATATACTTAATACCATTTTTTCCCTGAAATGTTTCACAGAGTGAAGTCATTGGAGTTTGGAGTTTATCTTTTGTGGGAAGAATTTAACTATAAATTTAATTGCTTTCATACATATAAGGCTGTACAAGTAATCTATTTCTTCATAAATAAGTTTTGGTATTTTGTGTCTTTCAGTGAAGTTTTCTGTTTCATTAAAGTTCTTGAATATAATGGCATGAAGTTCATAATATTCCCTTATATTATCTCTTCAATATATTCAGAATTTTGTAGTTGCTATTTATCTTATTTCTGATAATTGTTATATTTTTATTTCTCCCTCTTTTATGTCTATATGTATGTGTGTGTATATGCATGAGTTTTTCTATTTATTCCCTGATAACTGTCTAGAGATTTACTATTTTATTGCATTTCTCGAAGAACCAGCTTGGTCTCATTGGTTCATCTGTGTTTTTTTTAATTTCATTAGCTTCTATTCTTTATGGTTTTCTTTCTTCTGCTTACATTGATTTTAATTTTTTTTTCTATTTTATTAAGGTGCAAGATGAAGTCGGTAATTTGAGACATTTCTCCTTGCCATTCAGGTATTTAGTGCCATAAATTTCTGCACTGCTTTGGATGTCTTCTACACATTTTGATATCTTTTGTTATCTTATTTTAGTTCAACATACTTTTTAATTGTGCTTTTAAGTTCTTACTTAAATTTGGAGTTATTTAAAAGTGTTTTTGTTTCATTTCCAAATAGTGATAGATTACCCAGATATCTTTGTTATTAACTTCTAATTTAATTCCTTTGTAGTTAGAGAACAGAGATTGTATGATTTTAATTCTTTTAAATTTAGTGAGAATTGTAGTTTTTTCTAGATAAATTTTTAAAGTACACTGGAAAAGAATGTGAAACATATATATTTAGCTGGTTAGGGTGAAATGTTCTATAAATTTTAATTAGCTGTAATTTTTTTATAGTTTTGCTTACTATCTTACTAAGCCTTCTATATGTTTAATGATTTTCTGCCTGCTCATTGTCTAAGCTATTGAAAGAAGAGTGTTGTAATATTTTACTCTAATTGTAGATTTATTTGCCATTTTTTCCCCTTGTAATATTATCAGATTTTGTTTCATGTGTTCTCACACTCAGTTATTAGATGCATATACATTTAAGATTGCTGTCTTCTTGATTAACTGATCCATTTGTTATTATGAAAAAGCCCACTTAACTTCTAGTAATATTTTTTCCTGTGAAATCTATTTTGTCTAGTATTTATATAGCTACTTGAACTAATTTTGACCAGCTTTACATGGTGTATCTATCTTTTCTACTTTTTTTTAAATTTAATTAATTAATTTTTTTCAGCGTAACAATATGCATTGTTTTTGCACAACACCCAGTGCTCCATGCAATATGAGCTCTCCCTATTACTCACCACCTGGTTCCCCCAACCTCCCACCCCCGCCCCTTCAAAACCCTCAGGTTGTTTTTCAGAGTCCATAGTCTCTTATGGTTCACCTCTCCTTCCAATTTCCCTCAACTTCCTTCTCCTCTCCATCTCCCAATGTCCTCCATGTCATTTGTTATGCTCCACAAATAAGTGAAACCATATGATACTTGACTCTCTCTGCTTGACTTATTTCACTCAGCATAATCACTTCCAGTCCCATCCATGTTGCTACAAAAGTTGGGTATTCATCCTTTTTTTTTTTTTTAATAAACATATAATGTATTTTTATCCCCAGGGGTACAGGTCTGTGAATCACCAGGTTTACACACTTCACAGCACTCACAATAGCACATATCCTCCCCAATGTCCATAACCCCCTCCCCCTCTCCCAACCCCACCTCCCCCTAGCAACCCCCAGTTTGTTTTGTGAGATTAAGAGTCATTTATGGTTTGTCTCCCTCCCAATCCCATCTTGTTTCATTTATTCTTCTCCTATCCCCCTAACCCCCCATGTTGCTTCTCCATGTCCTCATATCAGGGAGATCATATGACAGTTGTCTTTCTCCGATTGACTTATTTCACTAAGCATGATACGTTCTAGTTCCATCCACGTCGTCGCAAATGGCAAGATTTCATTTCTTTTGATAGCTGCATAGTATTCCATTGTGTATATATACTACATCTTCTTTATCCATTCATCTGTTGATGGACATCTAGGTTCTTTCCATAGTTTGGCTATTGTAGACATTGCTGCTATAAACATTCGGGTACACGTGCCCCTTCGGATCACTAAGTTTGTATCTTTAGGGTAAATACCCAGTAGTGCAATTGCTGGGTCATAGGGTAGTTCTATTTTCAACATTTTGAGGAACGTCCATGCTGTTTTCCAGAGTGGTTGCACCACCTTGCATTCCCACCAACAGTGGAGGAGGGTTCCCCTTTCTCCGCATCCTCGCCAGCATCTGTCATTTCCTGACTTGTTAATTTTAGCCATTCTGACAGGTGTGAGGTGATATCTCATTGTGGTTTTGATTTGTATTTCCCTGATGCCGAGTGATGTGGAGTGATGAGTTTCTTGTATGCAACATATTGATGGGTTTTGTTTTTTTATCCATTCTGACACCCTGTGTCTTTTGATTGGGGCATTTAGCTCATTAACATTCAGGGTAACTATTGGGGCACCTGGGTGGCTCAGTGGGTTAAGCCGCTGCCTTCGGCTCAGGTCATTATCTCAGCGTCCTGGGATCGAGCCCCGCATCGGGCTCTCTGCTCAGCAGGAAGCCTGCTTCCTCCTCTCTCTCTCTGCCTGCCTCTCTGCCTACTTGTGATCTCTCTCCATGTGTCAAATAAATAAATAAAATCTTTAAAAAAAAAAACATTCAGGGTAACTATTGAGAGATATGAATTTAGTGCCATTGTATTGCCTGTAAGGTGACTGTTACTGTATATTGTCTCTGTACCTTTCTGATCTACTACTTTTAGGCTCTCTCTTTGCTTAGAGGACCCCTTTCCATATTTCCTATAGAGCTGGTTTGGTGTTTTCAAATTCTTTCAGTTTTTGTTTGTCCTGGAAGCTTTTTATCTCTCCTTCTATTTTCAATGATAGCCTAGCTGGATAGAGTATTCTTGGCTGCATGTTTTTCTCATTGAGTGCTCTGAATATATCATGCCAGCTCTTTCTGGCCTGCCAGGTCTCTGTGGATAAGTCTGCTGCCAATCTAATATTTTAACCATTGTATGTTACAGACTTCTTTTCCCGGGCTGCTTTCAGGATTTTCTCTTTGTCACTAAGATTTATAAATTTTACTATTAGGTGACGGGGTGTGGACCTATTCTTGTTGACTTTGAGGGGGGTTCTCTGCACCTCCTGGATTTTGATGCTTGTTCCCTTTGCCATATTAGGGAAATTCTCTCCAATAGACCTTCTGCTCCCCTCTCTCTTTCTTCTTCTTCTGGAATCCCAGTTATTCTAATGTTGTTTCTTCTTATGGTGTCACTTATCTCTCAAATTCTCCCCTCGTGGTCCAGTAGCTGTTTGTCCCTCTTTTGCTCGGCTTCTTTATTCTCTGTCATTTGGTCTTCTATATCACTAATTCTTTCTTCTGCCTCATTTATCCTAGCAGTGAGAGCCTCCATTTTTGATTGCACCTCATTAATATCTTTTTTTTTATTTCACCTTGGTTAGATTTTAGTTCTTTAATTTCTCCAGAAAGGGCTTTTATATCTCCAGAGAGGGTTTCTCTAATATCTTCCATGCCTTTTTCGAGACCGGCTAGAACGTTCAGAATCGTCATTCTGAACTCTTGGTCTGACATATTACCAATGTCTGTGTTGATTAGGTCCCTAGCCTTCTGTACTGCCTCTTGTCCTTTTGTTTGTGGTGATTTTTTCTGCCTTGTCATTTGTCCAGATAAGAGGATATGAAGGATCAAATAAAATACTAAAAGGGTGGCAAAGACCCCAGAAAAATGCGTTGTAACCAAATCAGAAGAGACCCCAAATTTTGGGGGGGGGGGGAGAAAGGGGATAAAAAGAGATTCGAAAAAAAAGAAAAAAATTTAAAAAATAAAACAAAGAAAAAATATAAAAAAGAAAGAAAAAAATATATATTTTAGATAAACTAGTCAAAAAACATTAAAAAAGAAAAGGGTAAAAGTTTCAAAAAATTTAGCAGAAGAAGAAAAAAGAAAGAAAAAATAATTGAAATAAAAATTGAATTAACTGCAAGACTTAAGAATCATGGGGACAGGGGCGCCTGGGTGGCTCAGTGGGTTTAAGCCTCTGCCTTCGGCTCAGGTCATAATCTCAGGGTCCTGGGATCGAGCCCCGCATCAGGTTCTCTGCTCAGCAGGGAGCCTGCTTCCTCCTCTCTCTCTCTGCCTGCCTCTCTGCCTACTTGAAATCCCTGTCTGTCCAATAAATAAATAAAATCTTTAAAAAAAAAAGAATCATGGGGAGAAAGCCATGAGTTCCGTGCTTTGCTTTCTCCTCCTCTGGAATTCCGCTGCTGTCTTAGGTATTGAACCTGCTTTCGTTGATAGATGAACTTCGTCCTGGCTGGATATTTTGTTGATCTTCTGGGGGAGGGGCCTGTTGTAGTGACTGTCAAGTGTCTTTGCCCGAGGCAGGATTGCACCGCCCTTACCGGGGGCCGGACTAAGTAATCGGCTCGGGTTCGCTTTTGGGAGCTTCTGTTCCCTGAACGCTTTCCATAGAGTTCCGGAGGACGGGAATGAAAATGGCGGCCTCCTAGTCTCTGGCCCGGAGGAGCTGAGAGCCCGGGACCCCACTCCTCAGTGCGCCCCCAGAGGACAGCACTCAATCACTCCCGTATCCCCAGCCTCCAGCCGCGCTCCGAGTTCACCCAGCCTGTGACCGGTTCAAGGTAACCCTGAGCTGAGAGTTCAGTCCTCAGCTCTGTCTCTATAGCCAGCTTCTACGTTCTAACACCTGTGAGCTCTGCGACACTCCGACACCTCCGATCCTTCTGTGACCCTGCGGGACCTGGGGCCACACTGACCCCGCATGGACTTCACCTCGGTTTAGCCTCTGGAGCAATGTCCCTCAGTGGAACAGACTTTTTTTTTTTTTTTTAAAGATTTTATTTATTTATTTGACAGAGATCACAAGTAGGCAGAGAGGCAGGCAGAGAGAGAGAGGAGGAAGCAGGCTCCCTGCTAGCAGAGAGCCTGATGCGGGGCTCGATCCCAGGACCCTGAGATCATGACCTGAGCCGAAGGCAGAGGTTTAACCCACTGAGCCACCCAGGTGCCCCAGTAGAACAGACTTTTAAAAGTCCTGATTTTGTGCTCCCTTGCTCTGGCAGTTGCCGGGAGCCGGCCCCTCCCCCCACGGTCTATCTTCCCGTCGTTTTAGATTCACTTCTCCACCAGTCCTACCTTTCAGAAAGTGGTTGATTTTCTGTTTCTAGAATTGCTGTTCTTCTTCTCTTCAATCTCCCGTTAGATTTGTAGGTGTTTGCAATGTTTAGATAAGCTATCGAGCTGATCTCCTGCTACCTGATGTAGTCTCAGCCTGCTACTTCTCCACCATCTTGACTCCTCCCCTATCTTTTCTACTTTTAACCTATTTCCTTTTTTTTAAATTTTATTTATTTATTTGACAGACAGAGATCACAAGTAGGCAGAGAGACATTATTTTAATGATTATGTTTAAACCTATCATCTTGCTATTTGTTTTCTACTTTTCCTGTCTGTTCATTTTTCCTTTTCCCACAGCCTTTTGGTCTTTCTGCCTTTGTTGGTATTGAAGCTATAACTCTAACGTGGTTTTTGTTTTAGTGACTGCTTAAAATACAAATGTATCTTGTAGTCTACATAAGTATATGACACTACATTGTATATAGCAATATACTTCCCTTTCCCTCTTCCTGGAATTTAGGCTATTGTTGAAATACATTTTATTTCTACATATGTTATAAACATCATAATATAATGATACTGATTTTCTTGAAATAGTCAATAATTAGAATTAGAATTAGCTAATTATCTAATGAAGAGGTTGAAAATAACAAAAGTGTATGGGTTTAAAAAAGTATTTCCCACGTACTCTCTTTTTGTTTATATAGATTCAGATTTTCATGTGGCATCTTTCTCTTCTGCTTGAAGCACTTGCTTTTTCATTTCTCTCTCTCTCTCTCTTTTTTTTTTTTTTTTGAAGATTTTATTTATTTATTTGACAGAGACACATAGCAAGAGAGGGAACACTGCAGGAGGAGTGGGAGAGGGAAAAGCAGGCTTCCTGCTGAGCAGGGAGCCCCTTGCGGGGCTCGATGTGGAACTCAGTGTTGGACTCGATCCCAGGACTCTGGGATCGTGACCTGAGATGAAGGCAGACCCTTAATGACTGAGCCACCCAGGCGCCCCTTCTTTTTCATTTCTTATGGTGCATATTGACTGGTGATGAAATCTTTTAACTTCCTCTTCTTTCATGTATGTGGGGGGGGACCCCTTCATTTCACCTTTCTGTCTGAGATATATTTTTATTAGGTATGGATTTCTGAGATGATCATCTTCTCCCAATACTCTGGGACACTGCTCCTTTGTCTCCTAGTTTGCTTTGTTTCTGACAAGAAGCATGATTTTATTTTTATTTTTGTTCCTTTATATCTACTTTGCATTTTTATCTGGATACCATTAAGATTTTCTATTTGTCAGTGACTTTAAAACAATTTTATTAAGATGCACCTTTATGTAGTTTTTCCCCCAAGGTTTTTTTTTTGTGCGTGTGTTTGTTGATCCTTGGGTCTGTGAATTTGTAGTTCTCATCAAGTTTAGAAAATTTTAGGTTAATCTTCTAATCCCCTTCCCTTTCTGCTGTTAAGATCCCAGGTATACACATAATAAAATGCTTAAAGTTATCCCACCATGCTATTCTTTCTCTTTCTAGTTGCACTCTCACTCACTTGCTTGCTCTCCCTCTGGCTCACTTTCTCTCTCTGTCTCACTTGCTCTCTTGCTTGCTTATCCTCTCTTTCTCTCACTCTCTCACTTACTCTCTCACTGCTCTCTCTCTGGCTCGCTCACTCTCTCTTGCTTTCTCTCTCTTTCTCATTTACTCTCTTTGGAGAAAGAATTTCACTTAGTCTCTCTCTTTCTCTCGCTTACTCTCACTCGCTCTCTCTTACTTGCTCTTTCTCTCCTCTGGCTTGTTCTCGCTCTCTCTCACTTGCTCTCTCACTCTCGCTTGTTCTCTTTCTCTCTCTCTTTCTTGCTCGCTCTCTCTCCTGTTCACTCTCTCTCTCTTGCTTGCTCTCTCTCTCTCTCTCTCTTCTTCGCTTGCTCTCTATGTTTCATTTTGGATAGCTTCTATTGCTTTATCTTTAAGATCATCAGTCTTTTCTTCAGCAGTGTATAATTTGATACTCAGGTATATTTTTATTCATAGGTAATGGATTTGGGACCTTCCTCTGCTCAATGTATCTCTGTCTTCTTGACTATTTTTAATGCTTTGTCTACTAATTCTATCATTTGTATCATTTCCAGGTCTGTTTATTGATTGACTTTTTCTTCATTATTAGTAAATTTTTTGCATACCTCGTAAATTTTTTTTTGATGCCAGACATTATGAATTTTACTTTGTTGAATAGTGGTATATTTTGTATTCCCATAAATATTCTTAAACTTTGCTCTAGGGTGCACTTAAGTTACTTGGAAATATTTTTCTTTCAAAGTTCTTGTTTTGGTGTAACCAGACCTTACATGCTATACTCAGTGCCTCAAGAATTTTGAGATTTTTGTCTTTCTGGCCAATAAGAACATGACATATTCCAGACTCTGTAAAAGCTCCAGCAGTTTTCTCCCCTCCACTTCCTATGTATAGTTTTTCCTGTTGCCTCAGGTAGTTTCTTTGCATGCTCATGCTGATCAGAGCTTGGTTAATGGCTCAAAGGGCACCCTCTACAAATATATGGAGCTCTGTCCACGTAGCTATCACTTTTCCTTACTCTGCCCTTTTTAAGTATAGTTGCTTTGACCTCCTGGGAATACCAGCTCCATCTTCTCACTCAAGAAGAATGTTGAGCTCTGCCTGTATACAGTTGACCCTTGAACAACACACAGGTCTACTTATATATGGATTTTTTTATAACAAAGTACTGTAAATGCATTTTCTGTTCCTTGTGATTTTCTTAATAACATTTTCTTTTTGCTAGCTTAAGAGTATAGAATATAATTTCATTTCTTTTGATGGCTGCATAGTATTCCATTGTGTATATATACCACATCTTCTTTATCCATTCATCTGTTGATGGACATCTAGGTTCTTTCCATAGTCTGGCCATCAAAAGAAATGAAATCATGCCATTTGCGACGACGTGGATGGAACTAGAGCGTATCATGCTTAGTGAAATAAGTCAATCGGAGAAAGACAACTATCATATGATCTCCCTGATATGAGGACGTGGAGAAGCAACATGGGGGGGTAGGGGGATAGGAGAAGAGTAAATGAAACAAGATGGGATTGGGAGGGAGACAAACCATAAATGACTCTTAATCTCACAAAACAAACTGGGGGTTGCTGGGGGGAGGTGGGATTGGGAGAGGGGGAGCGGGCTATGGACATTGGGGAGGGGAGGCGAACCATAAGAGACTATGGACTCTGAAAAACAACCTGAGGGTTTTGAAGGGTCAGGGGTGGGAGGTTGGGGCAACCTGAGGGTTTTGAAGGGTCAGGGGTAGGAGGTTGGGGGAACAGGTGGTGGGTAATGGGGAGGGCACGTTTTGCATGGAGCACTGGGTGTTGTGCAAAAAGAATGAATACTGTTACACTGAAAAAATAAATAAAATGAAAAAAAAAAGAGTATAGAATATAGTACACATAACATACAAAATATGTGTTAATTGACTGTTTATATTGTAAGTAATTCTTCTGGTCAACAGCAGGCAAATAGTACTTAAGTTCTTATAGAGCCAAAAGTTCTACATGGATTTTTTTTCTTCCAAGTTTTTATTCAAATCCCAGTTACCATAAGCATAATATTAGTTTCAGGTGTAGGATTTAGTGATTTGTCACTTAGATAAATCACCCAGTGCTCATCACAACATGTGCCCTCCTTAATACCTGTCACCCATTTAACCCATTGCCTCACCCCATGAAGCACCTTCAGTGTGTTCTCTGCTTAAGAGTATATTTCATGGTTTGCATCTCTTTTTTTGATCACCTGTGTTCATCTGTTACATTTCTTAAAGTCCACATTTGAGTGAAATCATGTGGTATTTGTCTTTCCCTGACTGACTTATTTTGCTTAGCACAATACTATCTAGCTCCAAGTCATTACAGATGGCAAGACTACATTATTTTTTTATAGCGGAGTAAAAGTCCAGCTGAGTTATATTCTACTGTGTGTGTGTGTATGGTGTGTGTGTATACACACATAAACACACACCATACATGCACCGCACCTTCTTTATCCATTCATCAGTTGATGGACATTTGGGGTCTTCCCATAATTTGGCTGTTGTTGATAATGTTTCTATAAACGTCAGGGTGTATGTATCCCTTTGAATCAGTTTTTTGTATCCCTTGGATAAATACCTAGTAGTGCAATTACTGGGTCATAGGGTAGTTCTATTTTTAATTTTTCGAGGAACCTCCATTCTGTTTTCCAGAGTGACTGCCCCAGTGGAAATGCAAATTCCCACCAACAGTGTAACAGAGTTCCTGTTTCTCTGCATTCTCACCAACATCTGTTGTTTCCTGTGTTAATTTTAGCCATGTTGACAGGTGTGAGGTGATATCTCATTGTAGTATTGATTTATATTTGCCTGATGATGAGTGATATTGAACATCTTTTCATGTGTTTGTTAACCATCTTTTTTGGAAAAATACTCATGTCTTCTGCCCATCTCTTTATTGGATTGTTTTTTCGGTGTTGTGTTTTATAAGTTCTTTATAGATTTAGGATTCTAACCCTATATCAGACATGTCGTTTTCATATATCTTGTCCCATTCTGAAGATTGTGTTTTAGTTTTGCTGATTGCTTCCTTTGCTGTGCAGAAGCTTTTTATGTTGATGAAATCTGAATAGTTTATTTTTGTTTTTGTTTCCCTTGCCTCAGGAGACAGATCAAGTGAGAAGTTGCTATGGCCTATGTCAAAGAGGTTACTGCCTATGTTCTCCTCTAAGATTTTGATGATTTCCTGTCTCATGTTTAGGTCTTTCATACATTCTGAATTTATTTCTGTTTATGGTATAAAACAAAGTGGTCCGGTTTCACTTTTTTTTACATCTTACTGTCCAGTTTTCCCAGCACCATTTGTTGAAGAGACTGTCATTTTCCCTTGGATATTCTTTCCTGCTTTGTCAAAAACAATTGGTCATATTGTTGAAGGTCGATTTCTGCTTTTCTATTCTGTTCCATTTACTGTGTGTTTGTTTTTGTGCCAGTACCATACTACCTTAATCACTACAGCTTTGTAATATAACTTGAAATCCAGAATTGTGATGCCCCCAGCTTTGCTTTGCTTTTTCTAGTTGCTTTGGCTATTGGGGGCCTTTTGTGGTACCATACTAATTTGGGGATTGTTTTTTCTAGGTCAGTGAAAAACACTGGTGGTATTTGATAGGGATTGCATTAAATGTATAGATTGCTTTGGGTAGCATAGACATTTTAACAATATTTGTTCTTCTAATCCATGAGCATGGAATGTTTTTCCATTTCTTTGTGTCTTCAATTTCTTTCATCAGTGTTTTATAGTTTTCAGAGTACAGGTTTTTCACATCGTTGGTTAAGTTTATTCTCAGGTATCTCATGGTTTGGGGTGCAATTGTAAATGGGATGTATTCCTTGATTTCTCTTTTTGCTAATTCATTATTGGTGTATAGAAATGCAGTAGATTTCTGTATGTTGATTTAGTATTCCATGATCTTACTGAATTATGAAATGTATCACTTCTAGCAGTTTTTTGGTGGAGTCTTTTGGGTTTTCTACATAGAGTATCATGTCATCTGGGAATAGTGAAAGCTTGACCTTCTCCTTGCTGATTTGGATGCCTTTTATTTCTTTTTGTTGTCTGATTGCTGAGGCTAGGACTTCTAGTTGAATAACAGTGGTGGGAGAGGACATCTTTGTCTTGTTCTTGACCATACAGGAAAAGCTCTCAGTTTTTTCCCCATTGAGGATGATATTAGTTATGGGTTTTTCATATATGGTCTTTATGATATTGAGGTATGTTCCCTCTATCCTTACTTTGTTGAGAGTTTTTATCAAGAATAGATTCTGTCCTTTGTCTAATGCTTTTACTGCATCTATTGAGAGGAGCATATGGTTCTTATCCTTTCTTTTATTAGTATGGTGTATCATGTTGATTGATTCATGACTGTTGTACCACCCTTGTAACTCAGTAATAAATCCCGCTTGAGCATGGTGAATGATTCTTTTAATGTACTGTTGAATTTGATTTGCTGGTATTTTGTTGAGAATTTTTGCAACCATATTCATCATGGATGTTAGCCTGTGGTTCTCATTTTTAGTGGAGTCTGTCTGGTTTTGGAATCAGGGTACTGCTACCCTCATAATATGAGTTTGGAAGTTTTCCTTCCATTTCTAATTTTTGGAACAGTTTGAGAAAAACTGAAAAACTGTTCTATTAACTCTTCTTTAAATGTATGTTAAAATTCCTCTGAGAAGCCACCTAGCCCCGGACTTTTGTTTGTTGGGAGATTTTTGATTGCTGATTCAACTTCTTTGTTAGTTATAGGTCTGTTCAGCTTTCTGTTTATTCCCATTTCAGTTTTTGGTACTTTATATGTTTCTAGGAATTTGTCCATTTCTTCCAGATTGCCCAATTTGTTGGCATATAATTTTTCATAATATCCCCTTATAGTTATTTGTATTTCTGTACTGTTGATTGTGATTTCTCCTCTCTCATTGATGATTTTATCATCGGGGTTTATCAATTTCATTAATTATGTCAAAGAACCAGCTCTTAATTTCATTGATCTGTTCTGCTCTATTTTTCTGTTTCTATATCATTTATTTCTGCTCTAATCTTCATTATTACTTTCTTCTGACTTTAGGCTTCATTTGTTCTTTTTCTAGTTCCCTTAGGTGTAAGGTTAGGTTGTGTATTTGAGATATTTCTTACTTCTTGAGATAAGCCTGTATTGCTATATATTTCCCTCTGTGACTGCTTTCACTGTATTCCAAAGATTTTGTACTGTTTTCATTTTCCATTTTTTTATTTCTATAATTTCCAGGTTAACCCATTCATTGTTTAGTAGAGTGTTTTTTAACCTTGAAGTATTGGTGGTCTTTCCAAAATTTTCTTGCAGTTGACTTCAAGTTTCAGAGCGTGTGGTCTGAAAATATGCATGTATGATCTCAATCTTTTTTTAGTTGTTGAGGCCTGACATGTGACCTAGTGTGTGATCTATTCTGGAGAATTTCCCATGAATACTGAAAAAGAATGTGTATTCTGCTGTAGTAGGATGAAATGTTCTGAATATATCTGTTAAGTGCATCTAGTCCTGTGTTGTTGAAGGCATTATTTTCTTGTTGATTTTTTCTGATTAAATGATCTGTCCATTGATGTAAGTGGAATGTTAAAGCCCCTACAATTATTGTATTATTATCAATGAAGTTCCTTTGTTATTGTTTTATATATTCAGGTGCATAAATTTGGGGCATAAATATTTATAATTGTTAGATCTTCTAGTTGGATGGACCCCTTTATTATGATATAGTGCCCTTCTTCATCTCTTGTTACAGTCTTTGGCTTAAAATCTTCTTTATAATTAAGTTAGGTTTGGGGGAGGGAAATGGCACCAGACAGCTCCTTTGTCCCCAGAGAAGGAAGTTCATGCTTGCTGCTGTCAGAGAAGCCCTCCCAGAGGAGCAAATAATTTCCCTCATGCATCCTAGGCATTTTTCAGATCACTGCTTTCACACTGCATCCAGTTTGCTTGCTTGCCTGAAGCAGCACAGTGCACTTTGGGGTGTATTCCAGCAAGGCTGTGGACCTCTAAGTCTCCAGTCTTTAGACCCACTGTTTGCAGAAGTTCGTGAAAATCAGCCCCTCTCATTTTCTCAGTCACTGGCTTTGGGGTATTTTTCTCGGGCAATCCACTGTGTGCTCCTTTCCCTTTCTCTTTCCTTTTTCTCTCTGCAACCAGGTCCCCTTCTCTTCCACAGCTTTGGCAATCTGTTTCTTCCCCCAAACCACATCTTTTTGTACCTTCTGTGAGTGGCCTCTTCTCTCCCTCTAGTTTTGCAGTCGTTCTGTCAGTCCCCAGATCAATTTCTTGGGTATTCACAATGATTTGATATTTATCTAGGTGTGTTCAAGGGATGAGGTAAGCCTCCTCCTACTCTTCCATCTTAGCTCCCTACAGTTTCTACATGGCTTTTTGACTCTGCAGAGTATCAGTACCTCTAACGGCCACATTGCTCAGGGGTCAACTCTATATATTTTTCATGAGGTGTAGCATGGAAACTCTCTCCAAGGAGTAAGTTGAGGATAATTTTAGGACTTATGCTGTTTACCCTCTCAGTGGTCAGTGTCTGATCTATCCCTTTTACTCCATTTTGACCCACCATACTTCTTTATATTCACTAAGTTAAGCAAGTGTTAGACTGTTATAAAATTTATTCCTCTTATTTTTTTTCCTATAAGGTAAAAGCATTCAACAAAGGCATAGTAAAAATAGCTCATTTTTTTTTATTCTTGTCACCTTAATATGGCTCTCCAGCCTGGTAATGGTTACATCAGAACTGGGCTTTGGGAAGCATTTTCCCATTCCACTTCCAACTCTATAGAATCCTACCACCATTCTTTGATATGGACAATTAGTCTATTCTCAACTTATTTGAATAACTAGCTAAAAGTTAAGTATTACTTCTAGCAATACCCTACCCTTACTTTTCTTCCCTCTTCCAATAAGATGATTGCCCATCAGGTCCCCTTGTATAAGAACTCTAGTGCTTTCTCTACCTTGTTGGGCAGAAAATTTCCCTTAATGCTGGGCAAGCTACCTCGATGATCTGTGACTTACATTTAAAGATGGTCAGGTAACCCGTGCCAATCGGTTACCCATTTATCTTGGATGGAGAATGGTGCTAAAGAGGATAATAGTTTAGTTAACACTTATCTTAAATAAGATGCTTGGGGGGCAACAGAGTGAACGTAAAGACATTTTTATAATAGTATAAATATACATGTTTAATGTAGTGATGTTTTGAGAAGAGGTTATTAATTTTGTTTTCCTTAGTACTCAGTAACATAAAGAGAGGTCGGAACCTACAGCACAGAAGTATTTTTAACTTTAAGGTTGACTTCCAATCAAAGTATTGATTGGTTTTACCTTGGAGTTTTATTTCATATCATGAAAAACACCCAGATTTGAAGAAATGTTGAAATCCTAACAGCTGTTTTTTGTATTTCTAATTTATGAAGAGGATAAAATAAAGGGATTAAGAATAAGCAGGATTTAATCCACAGAAACCAAAGCCCTCCAAGTGGTCACCATGCACAGTGCAAGTGTTGGCCTCCCATCTACTCTGGGTGTACTACCATGATGACCTGAGGTTCTAGAAGGGAAAATGGAATAGACTGTTCCTCATACCAAACTTTGTTGAGGGTTTTAGTGAAACCCATAGAACTTGTTGAAGAATCATTGCCCAACATTAAATATACTATCTTCTAGATAGTATAGATAGTCTATAGGTAGACTTTTAGAAGATTAATCTATATTTTGTACTTTTGTACTCTGGATCTTTTTTTTTTCCATTATCAATCAAGTGAAAAAATTTTTAAGTGAGATTTAGAGATATAATAAAAAGATTCAAGGGAACCCAAAAGAGTGTATATAATAACAAGTAATACAAATACAGAGGTCAAGAGAGATTGTACAAACAATTCAGAAACAAAACAAAACAAGAAAACCAGGGGCGCCTGGTGGCCCAGTGGGTTAAGCCTCTGCCTTTGGCTCAGGTCATGATCTCAAGGTCCTGGGATCAAGCCCCACATTGGGCTTTTTGCTCAGCAGGGAGTCTGCTTCCCCCTCTCTCTCTGGCCTGCCTCTCTGCCTACTTGTGATCCTTCTCTCTGTCAAATAAATAAATAAATCTTCAAAACAAGAAAACCGACTAAGTTAATTCAAGGATTCTTTTCTATAAGGTAACTCAGAGAAGGAAGAGGAACAGGAGCAATCAGAAACAAGTTTTGTGAAAATGGTAAAAAGGGGAATAAGTGAGGGTTTTGTGAACTGGCTCCAGACCCTTAATCATGAGTCCTTCACAAGGCAAGAAAAAGTATTCAAAGAATTTGTGTCCTCTTCCCAATTACTTAGTAGCATCCTACACACAGTAGGTGCCCAGTAAATGTTTGTTAAAAGTAAAAACTGCTCAATTTTCCTGCAAGAGGTTCAAATGTTCAGTGCCTAGCAGGGGATTGAGCCATCCATTGGCAATCTCTCCTGCTGAGGTCTGAGCCCCTGCCAGTTTTAGGTGACAATGTGCTATTATTCAGATAAAGATGGGCCACAGAACCTAGTTTCTCAGTCTGCCAAGAACCATGCACATTAGTTCTGCATATTGAGGACTTGGATTCCCCTCATTTGCCTATCACTTAAAACTTCTTCTGTCATGCTGTAAAACTGGGAATAAATGCACATTTTCCTCCAATATCTCAGTTCCCACTGGGCTAAGATCAGAGAGAAAAGTGAATAGCAGTGTGAAGGGTATGATGTCAGAAGTCAGGATGTAGGGGAGGAGGAGAAATCAGTTCATCCTGATTTAAAGATTTCTTTAACATGTAATTTCCTCTTCTTGCCTGCAGGCAGTTTTCTGAAGGTGCACATTTAATTTCTATGGTAAATATAAAGCTTGAAAATGCAGCTCTGTACTGAAGCTATTGGTACTGTGGCAAAAAGTATGTAAGAGGAAAATGTTAAGTGACTTGTTTATCTCCTGGATTAAGATTCCAATTCTCCTCCAAAGTTGTGTGAAAGGTTGAGGAATCTGTGTTACAAGTATTTTAATTAGTTGACAGCATGTGGGATGAATTACATTTGATCTCTGTTCAAGATGCTTATATAATAAAAGATTTAATTGTTTCATTTTTTAGAGTATATTGGATGAATGGAAGAGTATGATATCTTGAGAATTTGCTCATTTAAATCTCTGATTACAATATTGTTCTGAAAAGAAATACAACATCAAGGCTGTGGAGAAAGTTTGTTAGGCGTGTTTAGTCCCTGGGTATACACTTTGTACCCTTGCCCTTCTAATCAGTTGTAACACTGACATTTCACCATCAAAGAGCTCTGTAACTTTTGGTTCTCTTCACCTTTTCCCAGCAAGAATGTAATAGCTTCTTCATTGGTCTCTTTGTCTTGGTTTTTAATGTTCCCACATCCTTCTTCCTTCCTCCACTCTATAGCCAGAGTGTTCCACAATAATGTTAATCTGACTGGGCTCTTCCTTATTTAAAATCATATTAATGCTACCCTATAAGACAAACTACAAGATTCTCAACAGGGACTTGAAATATCCTGGCTGGCTTTCTAGTCCCATGTCCTCTACTCTTTGTCTTACACAGTATGCTTCAGTAATAGCTCACTACTGGAAAGTCCCCATTGAAATTGCACTGTTTATGCCTGAATTTCTGCTTATGCCATCTCCTCTCCAAGGCATGTTCTTTTCCTTTTCTCTTCCCCAAACCATTTTTATATTAATCCTTTAGGAAAACTTGGTCATTACCTCTTTTGCCTTCTTACCTTCCTCTTAATATGGATGAGCTGTCCTTCACTGATGCTTCCAATATGACCTTGAAGTGTTCTATCAAAGCATTTCTTTCGCTTTATTAAAAGTGTCTATTTATGTGTTCATTCCTTATTAAATGGTGAGTTCCTTGAAAACAAGTCTCATATTGTGTTCACCTTTCAGTACAGAGCTGCATCCTCTAGTATAAGATGGAACAGGTGCTTATTAAATGCTTGTCTGATGTGTGAGACAATGAAAATATGTTCTATTGTTTCAACAATATTATAGTAAAAGTAATGTTTTACCTAATGTTTCAGTGAGGAGGCTGTAAATAAATCATACACTCATACATGGCTAACATTTGTGGAACGAAATGCAACAGAGAATTAAATTGCTGAGAAACAGACTTGGACACATGTGTTATTCCACGTAATGGTATGTATTTAACAGTTCATTTGATGGTACCTATCATTGCCTCTTTGTCCTACCAATATTATGGTTTAGGGAACCTGACCGTTTGTCTAGTCAAGCAGAAGAAGGGTGAGTTCATGACCAGATCAGACTGTAGCTCCGAGCTTCCCAGTTATCAGTATGCAGAGAAACAGCTTGAGGATCCTGTTAAAATGGTGATACTGATTGAGCATTCAGGGAATGATACTTGAAGCTTTGTGAATCTAGCAAACTCCCAGATAATGCTAATGCTACTGGCCTTTGGCCCTCACTTTGAGTGGCAAAGATAGAGAGAGCCTCAACTCCACATAGAGTAGGATATCTTGCAGGGGATTGAGTATCGAAGTGTTTTATTGCTGTGCACATAATTATACCGAGAGTTTCTACCATCTTCTATTGGTATCTAGGTGGATTTCAGCTGATACTGCTGACCTATAGTTTCATGATTAAATATTTTTATGGTTGAATTCTGATTATTGCAAGTCATTTCCACATAACTTCAGAAATTTTCATTGTATTTTATTTGTATTATTTTTTATTATATTATTATTTATTTGCACTGTCTAATTTTTTAGTACCAAACCCAGATTTTTGACCCGTGAGTCATGGATGAGTCCTCTCTGGATTTTCAAACTGTATAAATAAGTCAAACAGCAAAGTTTTAAGAAAGTTCCTGTTCAATATAGAAACTTGGGAGGAAATGCCCAAAAATATGATAAAATTCAAGGTCATAAAGGAAAAGAGAATTCAACAAGATTAAAAATGAATGAACTTTAGGAAATCTAAACCAGATCCAGATTAATCAAAAGGAAAATAACTCTTGGAAAAGAAGTCTAAGAAACAAACAAACAAAATTTAAATGTTTAGAAGGTTGGTGTTTTAAGACTAAAATACTCAAAATTGAATGTGTATAGAAAAGCAGAGAAAAAGAATAAGAAACAAATTGGGCTAGCCCTCAAATGTCATAGTGTTTAAAACCAAGGAGACTCATATAAAATAGAAAGAATAGTGGTTGCCCATGTTGTGCCATCCCTGTCAAGCACAGAAGCCTTTCTAAGTGCATTATCTATCTTTTTTCACTTAATTCTCTCAACAACCCCAAGGGGGAGCTTCTATTATTAAGTCCAGATGACTAAAAAGAAAGCTAAAATGCTATTTAACAATCTCTGAGGAACTAAAAGGTACGATAACCCTCTTTTTTTAATAGTCCTTCTCTGAGACTCTAATGAAAATAAGAATTATTCATTTGATTAACATTTATTGAGCAAGTAACAAGAAAGCACATTTGTAAGAACATCACATGTATTATTTAATTTTAATAACAAGCCTATGAGTTAGGAACTAGTATTGCTTTCATTTTACTGATGAGAGAATTGGGGCTTAGTAAGGTTACATAACTGTCCAACATCACCCATCTAGTAGGAAACAGAGCCAAGACTCAAAACTCCCCTGAGAAGAGTTGGTTTGTTTCTCATTTAGTAGTATTGTTTTTTTTTTTGGAAGGCTATATCCTTGTGCACATCCTGGTGTGCAGAAGTTTCTTTAGGTACGTGTCTGTGAGTGGTATTGGTAGATTGTAGGAAATACACATGTTCAACTCTGCTCTGAAATGCCAATTCACATTTCACAGAAATTACATAATTTATACTCCATTCAAAAGCTAATGAGAGTTCTACATTTTTTGCCAATACCTGATACATTCTGACAGTTTCATTTTTGCTAATTTTGTGGCTTTAATTTTCTTTCCTCTGGTTAATGAAATTGAGTATCTTCAAATGTTTCTGGATCATTTTGCCTCATCGGTCTTTGAATTCATGCTTCTTGATGTTCCTGCTTTTGATTTCCCCCCGTATTTTTCTACTGGCTTTTCCTTTTCATTCTGGTTCATAGTACTTACATATACTATACAGTATTTATTTGTACTTACTGAAAAAATCTTCTCCAAGTTTGTAACATTTTTAAATTTACTCTCTGTGGTATCTTTTAGTACAGAGAAATTAATTGGATATTTTTCTTCATGATTTGTGGTTTTTGTATCTTTAAAGAAAGCTTTACCATCTAAAAGATCTAACAAGTATAAGGTTGTCTTCTAAAAGTTTTATAGTTTTTCCTCGCACATTTAAGCCTTGAATTTTCCTGGATTTGATTTTTGTGTAATATGAGGTAGGGATCTATAACAGATATAATCAGAACCCATCCTTATTTCTTCACCTTACTGAGAGCTCACTCAGGGCTTCAGGGAGGAAGAATCCTACATTTGGCTTTGTACCTCAAGCATCTGCTTGTCAAGAGGGCCTTCATGAGGCCAGTTTCCTTGAGGTTCTTGCTGCTGGATCAAGTAGCCCCTATACCTGGCTGACTGAAAGAGACAGAGTCAATTCCCCAGGAATGATCCTCAGAAAAATGAGGAAAAGGAATGAGGAGAAAAATAACCTCTTTATCCTTACATGGGACAATTGTGAGGTATGTTTCACACAGTCTCAGGGAGTTTACAACAAACTTAAACTCTAGTTGCAAACAGTGATAACCACGTCTTTTTTTTTTTTTTAAGATTTTATTTATTTATTTGACAGAGAGAGATCACAAGTAGGCAGAGAGGCAGGCACAGAGAGAGAGGGGGAAGCAGGCTCCCCGCTGAGCAGAGAGCCCGATGCGGGACTCGATCCCAGGACCCTGAGATCATGACCTGAGCCAAAGGCAGTGGCTTAACCCACTGAGCCACCCAGGCGCCCCGATAACCACTTCTTAATATATACTTCATTGGCTTTTTCCCCTTCTCTGTTGCATTTTCCCACTAACTGACCTCCTGAGATCACCTCCCAAATAAGTACTTTTCCCCAAATTCTAGGTTTAGGTTTGGTTTTGGCTATAGCCCAAACTGTCCTAGGAAGCAGACCCTCAGGATAAGATTCCAGAAGTAGATCATTTTCTAGGCAAATGACAAAGTGTCTCCATTACTGGTATGCTGCCGTGTTACATTTACTAAAACTCTCACCCACAGCTTTATGGGAAGAAGCACAAGCAAAGGAGGAAACACTGACTTATACATAGGTGTAACATTTGAAATATATGAGGGTAATGGTAATCAGGATAGTGAAGTTGGCTGAGTTCTGATAACTGTCTTGGAAACATGAAAAAAGAGAAACAGGTTCATGTCACTTGAATATTAACTTAGGAATGTTGGGAAAGACAGAAAGCTATTTAAAAAGACCCTCATCTCCTGCAGCCAGAAGGCAGAATGTACTAAAAATCAGGATTAATATTTGATTGTGTAGATGGCAGGAGTTAAAAAACTGAAATAATGGCCTTGGTATGTGTCTTATGCTAAAAACAGGGATAAAGAAGGCAAAGAAGAGATGGGTCTCTGAAGTTTGGGGTGGAGATATTTGAAAATCTTTGAGCTTGTAGTTTAAACCCTGTGGGCCACCAAAAATTCCCCACTTCTTTGTTAAGAGTAGATCAGGCTTACGTGGCTTAGAAACCATGAAAACGTGATTCGCAAGATGAGTTTCTTCTCCATATAAATAAGATTAAATCTAGGGCCGCCTGGGTGGCTCAGTGGGTTAAGCCTCTGCCTTCGGCTCAGGTCATGATCCCAGTGTCCTGGGATCGAGCCCCGCATCAGGCTTTCTGCTCAGTGGGGAACCTCCTTCCCTTTCTCTCTCTGCCTGCCTCTATGCCTACTTGTGATCTCTCTGTCAAATAAATAAAATCTTAAAAAAAATTAAATCTGATATGATACAATAAAATCAATGTCTCACTTCATTGATTATATTAAGTTGCTTGGAACCAGTCCTGATATACTGCTAGGATGGTACGCTGCAGCTTGGAAATCCTACTTCCACAGCAACAGCTCTCAAAGTGTGGTCTACAAACCCCTAGGGATCCTAGAGACCATTTAGGGGAGTCCACAGGGTCAAATTAATTTCCTACTAATACTAAGATTATTTTTGCGTATTCTGTTTTGCTGATGTTTCCACTGATCATGCCAAAGCAGTGGTGTATCAAATTGCTGGTGCCTTAGTAAAAAGTCAAGGTAGTGGCATTTAACTGTACTAATATTCTTCACTGCACATTTTTAAAGTCAGTTTTCCAAGAGATGCTCTTGATGAAGCAGTCAAAATTATTAATTTAAAAAAATCTTGATACTTGAGTACATGTCTTTTTAATATTCTATGTGACAAAATAGGAAGTATGCATAAAGCTTCTGCATACCAAAGTATGATCATTATATCAATGAAAAGCACTTATGTAATTATTTCGCTTGAAAGCTGAGCAAGACTGTTCAAGGGAATAGCATTTTGTCTTGAAATAACAACTGACAGGCAAAAGATGGTTATTCAGACTTGGTTTATTGGGAGTCATTTTCTTAAAAATTAACAAAGCAAGCCTTCCATTTCAAGGGGAAAAATATAACTGACAGTATTTGTTGCCAGTGATAAAATTTGAAATTTTAAGTAAAAATTAGAATTGTAGGAAATTTGTATATTTCACCTTGATCTTGACTACTTCTGAAATGTAAAAACTTTGATTAGATCAGCGATTTTTTTAAAGAACATGACTTTTTTTTTTTTTTTTTTAGTATAGTTGACATACAATGTATATTAGTTTCAGGCATACAGTTTAGTCATTTGGTAAGTTTATACATTATGCTATGTTCACCACAAATGTAGCTGCCATCTTTCCCTTTACATCACTATTACAGTATCGACTTCATTTGTTATGCTCTGCTTTTTATTTCCATGACTTATTCTCTAATGGCAGGCCTGTATTTCCTTCTCCTCTTCACCCATTTTGCTTAACCCTCCACCCATCCTCCTTCTAGCAACCATCAATTTGTTCTATATTTATAGTTATGAATCTGCTTTTTGTTTATATTTTTTTTCTTGAGTTAGTGGTTTTGTTTTTCTCTAGGTCCTCAATATTAGAACTATTGGATCATATGGCATTTCTGGGGGCGCCTGGGTGGCTCAGTGGGTTAAGCCGCTGCCTTCGGCTCAGGTCATGATCTCAGGGTACTGGGATCGAGTCCCGCATCGGGCTCTCTGCTCAGCAGGGAGCCTGCTTCCCTCTCTCTCTGTCTTCTGCCTGCCTCTCTATCTACTTGTGATCTCTCTCTGTCAAATAAATAAATAAAATCTTTAAAAAAAAAGCCAATTGCATATGGCATTTCTGTTTTTAATTTCTTGAGAAGCATCTATACTGCCTTCTGCAGTGGCTCTACTGGTTTGCATTCCCACCAACAGTGCATGAATGTTCCATTTTCTCCCCACCCTATCAACACTTGTTGCTGCTTCTTGATTTTAGCCATTATACAGGCATGAGGAGATATTTCATTATGGTTTTGATTTGCACTTTTCTGATGATTAGTGATGTTGAGCATCTTTTCTTGCATCTCTTGGCCATCTGTATGTGTTCTTTGGAAAATATCTATTCAGATCCTCTGCCCATTTTTTTTTAAAGATTTTATTTATTTGACAGGCAGAGATCTCAAGCAGGCAGAGAGGCAGGCAGAGAGAAAGGAGGAAGCAGGCTCCCCACTGAGTGGAGAGCCCGATGTGGGGATCAATCCCAGGACCCCGAGATCATGACCCGAGCCAAAGGCAGAGGCTTTAACCCACTGAGCCACCCAGGCGCCCCCCTCTGCACATTTTTTTTTAAAGATTTATTTATTTATTTATTTGACAGATAGAGATCACAAGTAGGGAGGGAGGCAGGCAGAGAGAGAGAGGAGGAAGCAGGCTCCCCACCAAGCAGAGAGCCTGACGCGGGGCTCGATCCCAGGACTCTGGGATCATGACCTGAGCGAAAGGCAGAGGCTTTAACCCACTGAGCCACCCAGGTGCCCCCCTCTGCCCATTTTTTAATTGGATTGTTTTTTGGTGCTGAGTTGCATTAGTTCTTTATATATTTTGGACATCATCCTCAGCAGTGAAAAACTGAGAGCTTTCCCTCTAAGATTAGGAACAAGACAAGAATGTCTATTCTTGCCACTTTCATTCAACATAGTACTAGAAGTCCTAGCCACAGTAATAAGACAAGAAAAAGAAATAAGAGGCATCCATATTGATAAAGAAGAAGTTAAACTGTCACTGTTTATAGGCAAGATACTATACATAGAAAATCCTAAAGAATCCACCAAAAAAATAGAAGTAATAAATGAATTAGTAAAGTGGTAGGGTACAAAAGTAATACCCAGAAATTGATGGCATTTCCATATGCTGATTAAGTCACAGAAAGAGAAATCAAAGAATCTGACATTTTTAGTATTGTATAGTGAAATGAATCAACATTTAGAAGATCTGGTTACTCAGTGAACTAGTGTTTTCTAAATAGTTAATGCATGTTTTAAGATCATGCATGGCTAAAAGATTTAAAGTGCACATAGTAAACAATGGATTTTAATGTGACAGAGGAGGAAAAAGTTCACATAAATATTTCAGATTTTATCACAGCTATGCTTTAAGAAACTACTTATCAAGTTTTAGTGAAATTTTAAAGAAGAATATTCACAACTATCTGAAAAGGCTATTATATTTCTCCTCCCTTTTCAAACTGTGTATTTTGTGAAGCTGGATTTTCTGCACATACTTCAACTCAAACAACATACTACTACAGATTGAATCTAAAAACAGAAAATCTAACTACCTTGTATTGAGTCAGATATCAAAAAGATTTGGAGGTTGCCTGGGTGGCTCAGATGGTTAAGCATGTGCCTTCAGCTCAGGTCATGATCCCAGGGTCGTGGAATTGAGTCTCACATCAGGCTCCCTTCTCCTTAGGGAGCCTGCTTCTCCCTCTGCCTCTGCCTCTCTCTCTCTCTCTCTCTCTCTATCTGTCTCTCATGAATAAATAAACCTTAAAAAAAAGAGATTTGCAAAATGTAAAATAATGCTACCATTCTCACTACTTTTAAAAAATAAGATTATTTTTCATAAAAATGTGTATTAACCTACATTATTTTTAAATATGTACACATTTTAATATATCTCAGTTTAATTTGTAATATGATAAATGTAGATAAAACCCACATAAGCAAAAGCTTTTTGATTTTTTAAAAAAGAGTTTATTATTCATGTGAGAGAAAAAGAGAACATAAGCAGGGGGAGAGGGAGAGGGAGAAGCAGACTCCCCACTGAGCTGGTAACCCAATATGGGGCTCTGTCCCAGAACATGGAGATCATGACCTGAGCCAAAGGCAGATACTTAACCATCTGAGACACCCAAGTGCCTGAAAAACTCTTTATTTTTAAAAATTTTAAAGTTTAATTGAGATACAATATTATAATAGTTTCAGTGTACAACATGACATTTTGTATACATTGCAAAATTATCATCACAGTAAGTCTAGTTATCATTTCTCACCATACACAATTATTTTTCTTATAATAGGAAATTTGCAATACAATATTATTGACTATAGTCACTTTGCTATACATCACATCCTCATAATTTATTTGTTTTACAACTGGAAGTTTGTTTCTCTTGGGCCTCTTCACCCATTTCATACCACAACCTCTCCCCACCACCCACTGACAATACTCAATCTTTTTTTTTTTTATATCTTTGAGTTTTGATTTTGTTTCATTTTTAAGATTCCACATATAAACAAAATCAAACACCGTTTGTCTTTTTCTGTATGACTTCACTTAGCATTAATACCTTCAAGGCCCATTTATGTTGTTTTGCTGCAAATGGCAAGATTTCATTCTTTTATGGCTGAGTAGTATTACATTGTACATGTATACCAAAGTTTTTTTTAATCCATTCATTAATCAATGAATACTTAGGTTGTTTCCACATCTTGGCTTTGTAAATAATGTTTCAGTGAACACAGAGATGCCTATATCTTTTTGAATTAGTGTTTCTGTTTTCTTCAGGTAAATACTCAGAAGTGGAATTTCTGTATCATATGGTATTCCTGTTTTTAATTTTTGAGAACATCAATACTGTTTTCCATAGTGGTTGCACTAGTCCACATTCCCACCAACAGTGCATAAGGGTTCTCTTTTTTCCTGCATCCTTGTCAACATTTACTCTTTCTTGTCCTTTTGACAGTAGCCGTTCTGTTAGGTGTAAGATGATATCTCACTGTGATTTTGATTTGCATTTGTGATGCTGAACATTATTTTATTTGCCTTTTGGCCATCTCTGTGTCTTTTGTGGAGAAACATCAATTCAGATCATCTGACTATTTTTTTCCTTATGTTTCAAGTTTTTTTTTTTTAAAGATTTTTATTTATTTGTTTGATAGAGATCACAAGTAGGTAGAGAGGCAGGCAGAGAGAGAGAAGGAAGCAGGCTCCCTGCTGAGCAGAGAGCCCCATGCGGGGCTCGATCCCAGGACCCTGAGATCTGACCTGAGCCAAAGGCGGAGGCTTAACCCACTGAGCCACCCAGGCGCCCCTCAAGTTTTTTTTTTTAATTCTAGTTAGTTAACATATAGTATAATATTGGTGTCAGGAATAGAATTCAGTGATTCATCACTTAAATGTAACACCCATTGCCATCATATCATATGCCCTCTTTAATATCCATCACTCATTTAACTCATCCCCATGCCCACAACTCCTCCAGCAGCCCTCAGTTTGTTTTCTTTTTTTTTTCCATTTTATTTATTTTTTTCAGCGTAACAATATTCATTCTTTTTGCACAACACCCAGTGCTCCATGCAAAACGTGCCCTCCCCATTACCCACCACCTGTTCCCCCCACCTCCCACCCTTGACCCTTCAAAACCCTCAGTTTGTTTTCTATAATTAAAAAGTCCCTTTTATGATTTGCCTCCCTCTTTTTTTCTTTCCCCTATGTTCATCTGTTTTGTTTCTCAAATTCCACAAATTAGTAAAATCATATAGTTTTTGTCTTCCTATGTTGTATTTCACCTAGCATAATATATTTTAGCTCCATCCACAACTTTGCAAATGGTAAGATTTCATTCTTTTATATGGCTGAGTAATATTCCATTTTATTTTTATGTATATAATATATATATACATACATATATACACACCACTTCTTCATTATCCATTCATCAGTTGGTGGGCATTTGAGCATTCCCATAATTTGGCTTTTGTTGATAATGCAGCTATCAGCATTTGGGTGTGTGTGCCCCTTCAAATCAGTATTTTTGTATCCTTTGTACCCTGCTTGGTAAATACCTAGCAGTGGAATTGCTGGGTCATAGAGTAGTTCTATTTTTAACTTTTTGAGGCACCTTCTTACTGTTTCCAGAGTGGCTGTACCAGTTTGCATTTCCAACAACAGTGCATGAATGTTCCTTTCTCTCCAGACCCTCACCAATACCTATTGTTTCTAATATTATTGATTTTAGCCATTCTGACAGGAATGAGGTGATATTTCATTGTAAGTTTGATTTGTATTTCCCTGATGAGTGATGTTGAACATCTTCTCATGTGTCTATTAGGCATCTGGCTGTCTTCTTTGGAAAAATATCTATTCATGTCTTCGGGGCATTTCTCAACTGGCTTATTTGATTTTTGGGTGTTGAGTTTGATAAGTTCCCTATAAATTTTGGATACTAATTTATCAGATATGTCATTTGCAAATCTCTTCTCCCATTTTTTAAGGGACTGTTTGTTTTAAAGTTGTACAGAGTTTTTATATATTATAGATAGTAACCACTTATCAGATATATGATTTGAAAATATCTCCCATTCAGTAGACTGCCTTTATTTTGTTGATGATTTCTTTTCACTGTCAGAAACTTTTCAGTTTTATGTAGGTCACTTGTTTATTTTTGCTTTTGTTGATGTTGCTATCAGAGTCTGATCTAAAATAATATCACCAAGACTAATGTCAGGGGGCTTACCACCCATGTTTTCTTCTAGGAGTTTTATGGTTTCTGCTCTTATACTCAAGTTTTTAATATAATTGAAGTTAATTTTTATGTATGTTATGATAGTATGATATGTATGTGATGATATGTATATGATAGTATGATATGTATATGATAGTATGATATGTATGATATGATATTAGCCTAATTTTATTCTTTTCCATGTGGCTTTCCAGTTTTCTCAACATCATTTATTGAAGAGACTGTCCTTTCTCCACTGGATATTCTTGGATTCTTTGCCATATATTGATTGACTATATATGTGTGGAGTTATTTCTCGGCTCTCCATTGGGTGTGCGTATGTGTGTGTTTATGCCAATATCATACTGATTTCATACTATAGCTTTGCATGTAGTTTGACATTAGGAAGCATGATGCCTCCTGCTTGGTTCTTAAGATTGCTTTCTTATCCACTCTCTTTTGTGGTCCCATACAGATTTTAGTATTGTTCTAATTATGTGAATTTGCCTCTGGAATTTTGATAAGGATGGCATTGAATCTGTAAATTGCTTTGGGTACTTTGAACAGCTTAATCATGTTCTTCCAATTCATGAGTAGAGAATATCTTTCCATTTATTTGTGTCTTCTTCAATTTCTTTTAACAATACTTACATTTTTCAATGGTCAATTCTTTAATTCCTTGGTAAATTTTATTCCTTTATATTATTTTTTATGCAGTTGTAAATAGGGTTGTTTTATTTTCTCTTTCCGATAGTTTAGAGTATAAAAATGCAACATATTTTTGTATATTGATTTTTGTATCCTGCAACTTTAATGAATATTTTTATTCTACAGATTTTTGGTGAAATCTTTAGGATTTTCTGTATATAAAATCATGTCATGCACAAATAGTGACAGTTTTACTTCTACATTTCCAATTTGTATGTTTTTCCTTTGCTCATCCACTTTCTCTGTCTACGATTTCCAATACTATGTTGAATAAAAGTAAGTAACAGCGGGCACATTTGTCTTCTTCCTGATCTTAAAGGAAAAACTTTTAGCTTTTTGCCACTGGGTATGATGTTTGCTGTAGGTTTGTCAGATAAGGCCTTTGTTATGTTAAGGTACATCCCCTCTATACTCTGCTGAGAATTTTTATAATAAAAGAATGTTGAATTTTATCAAATAATTTTTTACATCTGTTGAGATGATATGATTTTTATCTTTCATTTTCTTGACATCATGTATCACATTGATTGCTTTGAGAATGTTGAACCATCCTTGCATCCCTGAAACAAATCCCACTTGATTATTTTGTATGATCCTTTTAATGTATTGTTAAATTCTGTTTACCAATATTTTGTTGAAGATTTTGTATCTATGTTTATTAAAGATATTGGCTTGTAATTTTATGTCATATATATTCCTATCCTTGTCCAGTTTTGGTATCAGGGTAATTCTGCCCTTGTGAAATGAGTTTGAGAGCATTCCTCTCTTTCAGTTTTTTTTTGGAAGAGTTTGAGAAGGATATGTATTAAATCTTCTCTGAATGTTTGGTAGAATTCCCAGTGAAGCTGTCTTGTCCTGGAACTTTGTTTATTAGCAGCTTTTAAATTATGATTCAGTTTCTTTACTACTAATCAGTCTATTCAGATGTCTATGATTTAGTCTTGGAAGATTGCAGGTTTCTAGGAATTTATTCATTATTTCCAAGTGTCCAGTTTGTTGGTGAAGATTGTTCATAGTAATCTCTTAACATCCTTTGTAATTTTTGGTATCAGTTGTAACTTCCTTTTTATTTCTGATTTTATTTATTTGAGGCCTCTCATTTTTTTCTAAAGTTTTGCCAATTTTGTTCTTTTCAAGGAAGGTTTTAGTTTCATTGATCTTTTCTACTCTTTTAGTCTCTATTTCATTTATTTCCACACCAATCTTTATTATCTCATTTTTTTCTACTAACTTTGGGCTTTATTTTTACTTCTTTTTCAAGTTCCTTTAAGGGCAGTTATATTGTTTCTTTGAGCTTTTTCTTATTTCTTGAGATTGGCCTATGTCACCATAAACTTAACTCTTGGAACTGATTTTGTAGCATCCTATGGATTTTACATGTTGTATCTCCATTTTAATTTGTCTCAGTGTATTATTTTATTTCTGCTTTGATTTCTTCATTGACCCATTCAGTATATATTATTTGTATCCACATATTTGCAATTTTTTTCAGTTTTCTTTCTGTAATTGATTTCTAGTTTCATACCACATGGTCAGGAAAAGATGCTTGATATGATTTCAGTCTTCTTAAATTTATTGAGACTTGTTTTGTTTAACACATGATTGATGTAACTTGGAGAATATTCCACATGCACTTCAAAAATGTATATTCTGCTGGTTTTTTTGATGAAATGTCTGCTTGAAACCATGAAGTCCATTTCATCTAGAGTGTCACTTAAGGCTACTGTTTCCTTATTTTCTGTCTGAATAATCTGAATGATCTCTTTTCAGATCATTCAGAAAAGAATGATCTTTTCATTGATGTAAATGGTATATTATATTCCCCTACTATTATTGTATTGATATAAATTTCTACTTTTAGATCCATTACTATTTGCTTTATATACTTAAGTGCTCCTATGTTGAATACATACATATTTATAAATGTTATATCTTCTTTATGGATTAACCCATTTATCATTACATAATGTCCATCATTGTCCATCTTTGTCTTTTATTACAGTATTTGCTTTAAAGTCTGTTTTATCTGTTTTAAGTATGGATAACTTTCTTTTCATTTCCATTTTATAAAACCTCTATTTCATTCCTTCACCTTCAGTTCATTGTGTGTCTTTTCATCTGAAGTGAATCTCTTGTAGGCAGTATATGGATGGGTTTTCTTGTTTTATCTGTTCACTCTTTTGATTGGAGCATTTAGTCCATTTACATTTAAAGTAATTATTGATGGGTGTATACTTATTACCATTTAGCTAATTGTTTTCTAGTTGTTTCTATAGTTATCATTACCTTTTTTTCTTCTCTTCCCCTCTGAAGGCTTGCTTTTAGTGTTATGTTCAAAATTCTCTGTTTTTTGTGTATCTGTTATTGACTTTTGGCTTGTGGTTACCATGAGGTTCATATATAACATTCTATGCGTTATCAAATTGATGGTTGCTTAAGTTCTAACACATTACAAAATCACTAAATTTTTAATCTTCATTTTTTATGTATATGATGTCCTACTTTTCACTTTTTTATTTTGTGTATCACTTGACTAGTTTTTGTAGATATAATTGATTTTGCTACTTTTGTGTTTAAACTTCCCTACTAGCTTTGTATGTGATCTCCTACCCTTACCATATGGTTGTAATTTTTGCCAGGAAAATTTTTTTTCCTTTCATTATTTTTTTTTTACTTCTGATTATGGCATTTCTTTGCACATAAAGAGTTACCTTTAACATTTCTTGTAAAGCTGGTTTAGTGGTGATGAATTCCTTTAACTTTTGTTTTCCTGCAAAACTTATTTCTCCTTCAAATCTAAATGATAATATTGATGGGTAGCATACTCTTGGTTATAGGCTCTTCTCTTTCAGCACTTTGAATATGCATGTCACTGTCTTCTGACCTGCAGGATTTCTGCTGAAAAATCTGCTGGTAGCCTTTCGGCTACCTGCCCCTGTAGGTAATGGTTTCCTTTTCTCCAGGTGCTTTTAAGATTCTCTCTTTATCTTTAGTTTTAGTCATTTTTATTAAGTATAATAAATTTATATTTATTGATATGGACTTCACTGGGGTTGTATCATTAGAGTCTCTCTGTGCTTCCTGAACCTAGACATCTGTTTCCTCAGGTTGGGAGGTTTCCAGCTATTGCATCTTCAAATAAGTTTTCTGGTCCTTTGTCTCTTCTCCTTCTGGAAACCCTATAATATGAACATTATTATACTTGATGATGTTGTAGAGGTCTCTTTCTTCATTTTTTTATTCTTTTTTTTCTTTCTGCTGTTTAGCATTTTTGCTTTCCACCGCCCTGTTGTCCAGATGGCTGATCTGTTCTTCTGCATCTTCTAATCTGTGATTGATTCCTTCTAGTGTATTTTTCATTTCAGTTATTACATTCTCCAGCTCTGATTGGTTCTTTGAAATATTTTCTCTCTCTTTGTTGAAGTTCTCAGTTCATCCATGCTTTTCTCAAGTCTAGTGAGTATCTTAATGGCCAGTACTTTGTGCTTTATTGGGCATATTGCTTATCTCTGCTATCTTTAGGCCTTCTGTAATTTTATCATCCTTTTATTTGAGATATATTCTTCTGCCTACTCTTTTTGTCTAACTCTCTGTGTTTGTTTCTTGTTAGGTAATTCAGGTACAGCTCTTGGTCTTCAAAGTAGTTGCCTCGTGTAGAAGGGGTTCTGCAGTGCCCTGTAGTAAAATCCACCCTGGTCACCAGAATGAGGTGCTCGAGATGTCTCCTTATGGGCTGTATGTGTCTTCTTGTTTTACCTGAGCCACGACTACTGCAGGCTTGCTTTCTGTACAACTGATTATGAGGTCTGGTTACAGCTGCTGTGGTTTGTTCTCCATGCTTTTAGCATGCTTTTAAGCATGCTTTTAAGCATGCTTTTAAGCATGTTCTCCATGCTTTTAAGCAGAGAGGCCTAGCTGCAGCCACCATGTGCTCACTGGTGGACATGACTGAAACTCAGCTTAAATGTCTGCAGTGAGCCACTGGGAGTGCTGCAGGTGTGTTGGTGGTTAAGGTTTGCACCTCCCCCACCTCCCCAGGAAAGGAGTCACATTAGAGAGGAACCAGTCCCAACTGAGACTGCCCCCTATGTGTGGCAGTATAAGATTCACTTTGGAGAGGCACCTGCTGGGGCAGGCAGATCGTATAGACTGAGTCCACAGGGGGGAACACTGGCACAGGGCTTACAGTGCTAGCAAGGAGGATGTAGAGCATCAACTGGCTTTAGAAAGCCTCTGGCTATCTGGGAGGTGGGGGTGGTGGGGGCAGAAATGTGGCACTCACCAGGGCTTTTGTTCCCAGAGAGCTCCTGCAGATTCCTGCCCACCCAACACCTACCTTAAATTTAGTCACTAAATGTCTTCCATACATTCCTCAGGGGCTTTTCAAACTGCTTCTTCTGTGCTGTGTTTCATGACAAGTTATTTAGCAGTCTAATTCTTTAAGGGCAGACACACAGTTTCCTATAGCCCTCTAGCTCTCCAAGTTAAACCCTACTGATTTTCAAAGCTAGATGTGATAGGGAATTCACCTTCCCAGTCCAGATCCCCAGGGCCAAGGGTGCTCAGTGTGGTGTCTGATGCCCTTGCTCCTCTGTGCTTAATGATGTTTCTTTTGTGAATAGTTGTACCAGCAGTTTGAATCTTGATCATGTCTCTGCTTCTCATACCTTTTTTTTGATGTGGGTTTCTCTCTAGGATTAGCTGTAGATCTGTGATTCCAGTCTTCAGGTCATTTTCAGAGTGAGCTGTTATTCATGCAGTTGTTCCCTTAGTGTCTGTAGAAAAAGATGAACTCTGTATCCTCCTACTTTGCCATCTTTAACCCTCGTTATTCTCATACTAGCTTTATATGTCCTTAATCCACTATGTTTACTATATATTTACTTTTACTAGTGAGATTTTCATCTTCATACGCTTTTATCTTACAAGTTATTGCCTTTTCCTTTCAGCTGAAAGAAGTCCCTTTGATATTTCTTGTAGGACCAGTTTAGTGGTGATGAATTCCTTTAGCTTGTTTGCTGGAAGGCTCTTTATCTCTCGAATTTTGAATGAAAATTTTGCTGATTAGAGTATTCCTGGTTGGAAGTTTATCTGCTCAGCACTTTGAATATATCATGCCACTCCCATCTGACCTGCAGTTTCTGCTGTGAAATCTGATCATCTTACAGGGGTTCCTATGTACATAACAAGTTGTTTTTCTTTCACCACTTTTAATATTCTCTTTATCTCTTGGTATTTTAAGTATAATACATCTTGGTGTGGGTCTCTTTCAGTTTATCATGTTTGAAATTCTCTGGGCTTCCTGAATCTGGATACCTGTTTCCCCAGGTTAAGGACTTTTCAGATATTATTTCTTCAAATAAATTTTTTGCTTCTTTCATCTTCAGGGTCCCTTAGAGTTTGAACGTTATTTAGGTTGTCCTGTAGGTCCATTAAGCTATTTCTACTTTTTAAAATTGTGTTGTTTTAATTGTTGGCTGCTTAGGTGAGTTCTATGGCCTTACTTTTGAGATTGTTGATTCTTTCTTCTGCATCATCCAGTCTGCTGTGAAACTCATCTAGTGTATTCAGTTCAGTTACTGGTTTCATCAGTTCTATGACTTCTGTTTGGGCATTTTTTAATCTTTTTCATTGGAGTGATCCAAAGGGGCACGTGTACCTGAATGTTTATAGCAGCAATGTCTACAATAGCCAAACTATGGAAAGAACCTAGATGTCCATCAACAGATGAATGGATCAAGAAGATGTGGTATATATACACAATGGAATACTATGCAGCCATCAAAAGAAATGAAAACTTGCCATTTGCGATGACGTGGATGGAACTAGAGAGTATCATGCTTAGTGAAATAAGTCAATCAGAGAAAGACAACTATCATATGATCTCCCTGATATGAGGACGTGGAGATGCAACATGGGGGGTTAGGGGGATAGGAAAAGAATAAATGAAACAAGATGGGATTGGGAGGGAAACAAACCATAAATGACTCTTAATCTCACAAAACAAACTGGGGGTTGCTGGGGGGAGGTGGGGTTGGGAGAGGGGGAGGGGTTATGGACATTGGGGAGGGTATGTGCTATCGTGAGTGCTGTGAAGTGTGTAAACCTGGCAATTCACAGATCTTTGTTAAAATTCTCACTGTGTTCATCCATTCTTCTCCCAAGTTCAGTTAGCATCTTTTTGAGCATTACTTTGAACTCTATCAGATAAGTTACTTATCTCCATTTCATAAGGATTTTATTCTGGGATTTTGTTCTTTCTTTTGGAGCATATTCCTCTGTCTCCTCATTTTGCTTGACCTTTTGTTTCTATGTATTAAGTGAAAGAGCTGTCTTTCCAACATTGAAATATTCTTGTATAGGAAATGAAATTTGTCCTTCAACTTTGCCTTAGTTCTTGCTTATCTTTCAAATCTTTGGAATTGCCTAAGAAGCCTGAATATTCTTGATGGATTACAGTTGTTGAGGGCATACCAAGGCCTGTGAGGGTTCCAGAAAGAGGGCTCTCAGCCCCAAGTTTGGGCTGACTGGAAGCTGGATGCTCAGGCAGCAGCTTTTAAGGTATGCAAACATACAGTCCTGTGGGACTATAGTCCTAAACCTTGTTGACCTCTACATCAGACAATGAGGAGGACAACTCTTTAGCAATAGTTTCAAAAATTAGGGCTCCAAATGAGTGTATGAGCTCCATTTTGGGAGATATCAGCAAGCTGTAGGGAGTTGAGGAAGAGCACAATGATGACATCCCCCAGCCTGTGTTCCCTGAGAGCACTTTCATAGCCCCTAGATGTGTGGTAATCCTAAAGTATGTCCCTCAGGCTGAAGCTCCAAGATAAGTAAATAGGCCTTTTTTCACAGAAAGACTGGGAGCAGCTTTTGGTCAGTTACCTGTGTAGTATGCTAGGGGTAGTAGACTGCCAAGAATTCTCTCCAGTTGTTTCAAACTGAAAGACCCAGAAACACATTCCTCCATGGCCATCAGAGCCAGGCACTCAAGGGTTGCCCCCTGTGTGGGCTGCAGGCACTCACCATCTCTGCCAGGACTGCAGGGGTAGCACAGAGCTGGGGTTCTTGGCTGCCCAGCTCTGGCAAGTGTGTGGGATCCAGTTGCTCCGTCATCCAGTTTGATGAGTCCACAGGGGTAGCACCAAAATAGGTCACCCCTCTCAGTGCTAGCAGGTTAGTGGACAGTGCCTAAATGGTGCCTGCCAGGGCCAGTGCTAGCAAGAAAGAGGTAGAAGGTTAAAAAAAAAAAAGGCACCCACCAGGGCCTCCATCCCCAGAAAGAATCCTAATAGGCTCTTTCCCTCTGACACTTTAAGATTAGCAAATGTATCTCCTCCATGTATGGTCTATGTGCTTTTAAAACTTCTGCTTTTGTATTGGGTCCCTGGGTAAGTGGGTCTGCATTCAAGCCCTTTAAGTGTGAGTTTCCATCCTCTACAGCTCTGTGGTTCTTCTGTACATATTCCCATTTGGTTTTCAAAGTGGGATGTTTGGGGGCTTATCTTTCTGGTGCAGGTCCCAAGGGTAAGGTGCCTGACATGGGGTCCAAACCCTCACTCCTCTAGGAGACATTCTATATTTGTGATATCATTTTCAATTTGGGGTCACCACACCAGGGGTGGATTTTTGTGTGTGTGAGATAGCATCTCTGCCTCTCCTACTCATCTTGATTGACCTGGCCTTTTTAATCTTCATTGTGTAGGAGCTATTCAGCTAGTTTTCTGTCTTGTTTGTTTGTTTGTTTTAGAAGTATGTCATGTAGCTGTAGACTTATTGTGTCCATGGGAGGAGGCGAGTTCAGGGTCTTCCTGTGCTACCATCTTGAAGGATCTCCAACAAAAGCTGTTTAGGGTTCTCACAGGTTTTCAAAGTTTAAGTAGATCTTGAGGATAAAAAAGTGAGAAAGTTTGGCCTATAGTAAATGAATTTTGGGTACTTGAATTGCCTTGTCAGGAATAGGAGGAAGGAGTTAGAAATTTCAGAGAGGTATGCCTACTAAAATAGCTTTGTTACAGAAAACAAAAAAAACCACCAGTTGATTATGTGTCCAGGGAATGCCGAGAGGACACTGTTTACTCAGGCAATAAGAAATGCATAAGTGAGGGAGGAGCAGTCTTCTCTGTAGGACGGAATGTATAATCGAAGACACCATTATTGAATTGGGCTCCGTAATGTCAATTGGGATAATAGAATTCCAGAATTGCAGAGTCCACATGGTTGTACTGAATAATCAAAGGAAAGGTGGAGATAATTACATAATTGTCAGCATGAACAAAATGGCAAGTAGTGCCCTTGATTCACTGGGATCCTCACTGTGGCTAAGAGATTATGGTATTCACAAAAGGCAAATATATAGGAAGACAATGAAAGTATTTTTAATGTAAAATTTTTACTTATGTTTGGGGAAAAAAAAGATTTAAAGATCAGAAGGAGGCCACTGTCAGTCAATGCAAGGAAACTTACCCCGACTCAATTCCCAGACTTCAGCCAGTTCTGAGTCCATCAACTGAAAGTCCAGACACTTGGGTCCAAATTGAAGCAAGGGAAATTTCATTCCCCTAGCCAGAATGCTAAATTGTAAGCAATATTTCAAGCAAAACCAAGATGGAATTACAGAAAATTGAAGGTTTAAAGGATGGAAGGATGATGGTCTTCAGCATTTCTGTTTAATTCAGTACATGGCCCTGCAAAAAAGCAGATGGATATGACAGATGGTGATAGACCACAGTAAACTTAACAAATTGTAGCCCCAATGATATATATGGTGCTGAAGATAATATCTTTATTAGGGCAGATAAGCCTCTGATTTGTCATAGCTATTGATTTCCTTAAAGTGTTTGTTTAAAAAATTTAATTCCAGTATATTTAACATATAGTGTTAATTTCAGGTGTACCATATGGTGGTTCAACAATTCTATATATTACTCAGTGCTCTCAAGATAAGGGTACTCTTAATCCCCTTCACCTATTTCACCCATCCCCTTACCCACCTCCCTTCTGGTAACCACCTGTTTGTTCTCTGTAGTTGAGAGATGTTTTTTGGTTTGTTTTTTTTCTTCCTTGTTCATTTGTTTTGTTTCTTAAATTCCACCTGAGTGAAATCATATGGTATTTGTCTTTCTCTAATTAATTTATTTCACTTACCATTATACTCTCTAGATCCATCCGTGTTGCATATGGCCAGATTTCAGGGGCACTTGAGTGGCTCAGTCAGCTAAGAATCTGACTCTGTTTTAGCTCAGGTCACAGTCTGAGCTCAGGTCACAGTCTCAAGATCATGGGATCAAGCCCTGCATCAGGCTCCACTCTCAGTGTAGAGTCTGCTTGAGATTCTCTGCCTCTCCCCTACTCATGCATGAGCGATGTCTCTAAATAAGTAAGTAAATAAATAAATAAAATCTTCTGAAAATGGCAAGACTTCATTTTTATGGGTAATATTCCTAAGGTGTTCTTTTTTATTTTTTTGTTTAAAATATTTGATATACAATATTAAATTAGTTTCAGGTGTAGCACATAGTGGCACAGTTTCTCTGTTATGCTATGCTCCTAAAACTGTAGCTTTTATTCACATGACTTATTCATTCCCTAACTGGAAGCCTGTATCTCCCACTCTGCTTTACCCCTTTTGCCCATCTCACCACCTCACTCTCCCATGGCAACCATCAATTCCCTGTATTTATAGGTCTGATTCTACTTTTCATTTATTGAAGTCCTCTAAATTTGTCTGAGAAACTTTTTATCAAATCCAAATAATAATCTTGCTGGGTAGAGTATTCTTGGTTATAGGTTGTATTTTCTTTCCTTTTCAGCACTTCACGTATATGCCACTCTTTTCTGGCCTGCAAAATTTCTGCTGAAAAATTAGCTGATAACATTAGAAGGTTTTCATTGTAGGTAACATTTTTTAAAAATATTTTATTTATTTATTTGTCAGAGAGAGAGAGAGAGAGAGTGAGTACAGGCAGACAGAGTGGCAGGCAGAGGCAGAGGGAGAAGCAGGCTCCCTGCTGAGCAAGGAGCCAGATGTGGGACTCCAACCCAGGATGCTGGGATCATGACCTGAGCCAAAGGCAGCAGCTTAACCAACTGAACCACCCAGGCATCCCTGTAGGTAACATTTTGCTTCTCTGTTTCTGCTGTTAAAATTCTCTTTAACCGTTAATATTTTAATTTTTATGTGTTGTGGGGTGTACCTCCTTTGGTTTATCTTATTTGGAATTCTCTATGCTTCTTGAACCTGGATATCTATTATTTTCCCCCTAGGTTAGGGAAGTTTTCCGTTATTATTTCTTCAAATAAGTTCTTTGCCCCCTTCTCTCTTTTTCTGGGACCCCTATTATGTGAATGTTTTTCACTTGTTGCACATAAGATTCCTTAGCCTATGCTCATTTGTAATTTTTAACTTTTTATTTTTTTCTCTTCTTTGCTGGTCAACCTGGATTCTTTCATTTCTCTGTCTTCCAGGTCATTGATACATCTCTCTCCATCTGCTAATCTACTGTTGATTTCCTCTAGTGTGTTTTTTATTTAAGTTATTGTATTCTTCAACTCTGATTGGTTTTTTGAATATTTTCTTTCTCTTGACTGAAGGTCTTGCTGAGTTTTTCCACTCTTTTTTTCCAGCTTAGTGAGCATCCTTACAATCATCATTTTAAATTCTTTCTCAGGCATATTGCTTATCTCCATTTCATTTAGTTCTTCTGATGTTTTTGTCATTCTTTCTTTTGGAGTATATTACTCTGTCTCTCCATTTTGTTTTGCTTTCTGTGTTCCTATGCATTAGGTGGAAGACCTACTTCTAATCTTGAAGGCCTGATCTTAGGTATGGTTATTCCCTATGTAGACTTTGTGTCCTTGGTAACTTTTGCTGGCTGGCTGGAGCTGTGGCTTATATGATTCTGGGGCTTTATACAAAGCGGGTGCCCTGAAAAGAACACTAAGTCTGAAGTTGGTGCAGCCTGGGGTATATTGAGGTTCTATGCCCTGAGGGCATACCCAGGTCTACTGCGCTGAAGTGGCCTGAAAGGATAGCTGAAGCTAAAGTGGTTGCAAGCTGGATTGTCCTTTGGCTTTGCACAGGGAGGGTGACTTTGTGGGACAGCTAAAGATGAACTGAGTACCAGCCTAGGTGTCCCAGGGTGCTCAGTACAGGGAGTACCCTGGCCAGGTTACTGGAGCAAAGGCCCACGTAGTTGAGAGCGTTCCAGGGTGCTCCATGCAGTGGGTGCATTGGGGTAGCTAGAAGTGATGCAGACACAGGCTCACATTTCTGGGATGCTCTTCTGGAGAACTCTGTGCTGGGTGTGTCCTCTCAAGTCATCTGAAGCTGAAGTGATATGGGCAGGGAGTGTCCTAGGGTGTTTTGCACCTATGTTGCCTTGGCACAAAGGCTGGAGCCATTGTATACACTAGCTATGTATGTCCCATGTATGTCCTGTATGTCCCAGTGTGCATCACCTTGTGGCCACCTTGGTGGGATGGGTGGGGCTGGTCTGCACTAAGAGCCTATGGTCACTGAGGCAGAAGACAGGATAGGGCCCAGACTGCACACTGGCCTATGTATGTAGGTCACACATCTACACATATAGGCTATGTGATTTCATGATGTAAGAGAAACATAAACCACATTCATAGCCCCTTCAACCTAGAGAGAGTTCCAGAAACTCCTCCACTGTTAGGCAGTGTTCTAGGGCTTGCTCCTTTATACACTAGTTGCTCTTTTAAACTACAGCTACTTGTCTACACCCAAGGACTGAGATCTCTGTTCCTGGTCCCGCAATACTATTCCTCCCCACTGCAGTTCACAGCATTAGGGATGGTGGTTCCCTTTGTTATCATGTCCCCATCTTTCTTGCTCTTCTCTTTTGATATTCTATCTTTTGTTGTGCAGAGGCTGTTCAGTTGACCCTCAGTTCTTCTTCAGGAGGAATCTGTAAATAGATCTAATTTGGTATTTTCTATGGAAGAGGTTGAGTTCATAGTCCTCCTATATTGCCATCATAGACCAGAACCCCCTTAATGGGTTCTTTTAAATACTATTCAGGAAGGAGAATCAAAACAATTTGCTCTCATCTGGATAGATAGTAATATGTTTTCACTGTCTTGCCCCTTGGTTCTGTCAGCCCTCCTCCTATCTACCTCAATATAGTACAAGGGAAACTACATCATTTCAACACCCTTGATAAGTCATTACACTGATGCATTATATTGATGACCTCATGTTAAAATTAAACCTGGTGAGAATGAAAGTTTCATGTACTCTAGATGGCCTGGTAAGGCACATGTATGCCAGAAGATGGGAGGTAATTCCCAAAATATTCAGGGGGGTTGGTGAATATTTTAGAGATCTTGTGACAACCATGTGAATGCACCATTCACAGCTCCTTTATGAGAACTGGTTGCAGGGAGAAAAATTGCATGAAAATCTCAGCTTCCACCTCTTGGAATCACTACTGTATTTGTGCCAATATCATCTTTCCCCAGAGTTGTTCCTAGTCCATAACTGAACACTGTGGATGTTTAAATGCTGACCCATTCCTATGGGATGTGGGCTGACATCTAGTCAAGTTATAATGTAACTGTGACTCAAAAGTTTCATAAGACTGGCAAAGACTTTCTTAGAAGTGTGCTATAGTCTGTTTTTCTTCCTAATTCTCCTTTGTTTCCCTTCTCTTATCACAGATATCAGATTTGAATCATGAATCTGAAAGCATGTTCTGCCTCTTATGGACAGAATCTAATGTAATAGATTTGGTTTTCATTTTATGTGAAAGGATAATCAGTAAGAGCTAAGGACTCTTAGAAAGCCCTTGAACATAAAGGCTATGTGGACTCTCAGGAAAAATTGACTTAATCAGATGGTGAGGGTCTAGAAGAAGCAAGGTTAGACCAGGCACACTGTACAGTTCTAGGAAATAAGGATGTGAAAAACCAAAGGCAGTAAACACAAAGTGTGAGGATCTTTTTTTTAAAAAAAGTTTTATTTATTTGCAAGAGGAAGAGAGAGAGAGAGGAAGAGGGGAAAGGGCAGAGGGAGAAAGAGTCTCAAGCAGATACCATGCTGATCATAGAGCCTGACATAGGGCTTGACCTCATGACCCCGAGATCACCACCTGAGCTGAAACCAAGAGCTGGGCACTTAACTGACTATGCCACCCAGGTGCCCCTGTGAGGATCTTTTTTAAGTTAATGGCAACCAGATAATGAGAGGAGTCACTCAATAATCAGGTAGAAAGGGTGACCCAGCCAGTAAAGATCAGTCAGCCTCTCCCATTGCCCCATGAACCTCCATGCTTGCACAATGAGACTTTGAATAGAGTAGTTAAGGTGGTAAGAATAGGGGTAATGCATGAATTCATCAGTATGGATGCCTTCTCACCAAGGCAAACGTAGATATTATCACTGCATATATATTAGGTGATATTATCATCCTATTAGCAGTAAGAGCCATACTGAATTTCAATATGGTACCAACTTTTGAGAACTAGCCACTTGGTGAAGAGTTGATTACACTTGACCCTTTCCACTCCAGAAGGTGCAGCATTTTATCCTAATGGGGACTTATACACATTGTAAATAAGCTTGTATTCCTTATTCACAGCACAGTACCTCTGCCAGTACAACTATCTGAGGACCTCACATAGTTTCTAATTTACTAATATGGAATCCTATATGAGATAGTTTCAGGAAAACTACCTATTTTATACCAAATGAGATGGAACAATAAATACACTATCACAGGAGCCATTATTTATCCACTATGGATATATTTATTATATACCACATCATCTGGAAGCTATAGGCCTGAAAAAGTGTTAGAGTGGCCTATTTATTTATTTATTTGAGAGAGAGAGAGCGAGCACATGGAAATAGGGGGTGGGACAAAGGGAGAGAGAATCTTATGTAGGCTCCATGCTCAGTGTGGAGACTGATTCAAGGCTTGATCTTGCAACCCTAAGATCATGACCTGAGCCATAATCAAAAGTCTGATTTTCAACTGTCTGAGACACCCAGGGACCCTTAGAGCGACCTTTGCATTACTCAATTAAGGCACTAGCTTGAGGATGACACTCCATCACTTTACAATGTTGTCTTTTGAAATGCAGTATATGTGATAAACCAATGGCCATTTTATTTTCTATGTTCTAAATATATAGATTATATTTATAAATTTAATATAAATATAAATATAGTATACTTATAAATATATGTTAATATATATTATGTATTACATTAAATATATATTATATATTTATAAATATACTATATTTATATTTATAAATATTTTATATTTTATTTTAATTATGCTATAATTATATATTATATATTTATTTTTATATTAAATGTATATTTATATAAATATAAATGTTTATATTATATATTTATAAATATATAGAGTATATGGGTTGAGAAATCATGGGAGAGAAATTGGATTAATCTCCCTTACCATCACACCAAGTAATCCAATGGTCAGTTTGTCATTTTCATATCGACAACTTCAGACTCTGCAAGATAGAAGTCTTGGTGACCAAAAGTGTCAAATTTATACCAAGGTGACAGTAAGTATTCAATTTGACTTAAAACAATGACATCTATCTGATCACTGTGGGCTCCTCTTGCCAGGGGACCAACAGACAAAACCAAAAAAGGAGTTACCCTACTGGCTAGAGTAATAGAGCCAGTGAATGTAAATGACCTAGTGACACTCTATCACTTTTACCACTTTTTATGTTCCAGAAGCAAGTTACTAAGTCCAGCCCACACTCAAGAGGAGGGGAAATTAATACTCATTATCTCCTCTTCCCTTCCCCTCACCTAGAATTTTTACTCTTATAGGTTGCTTTCTCTACGAAGTTCAACAGGTATTTATCCCTGCAAGTCTTGAACCTCTGGTTACTTTGCCTTTATTATGCCATTAACTATTATCACCAGACTGGCAAGGACCAAGAAGTACCTCACAGAATCCTCAGTTTTATACCTATTTCTCTCTTCTAATATGAAGTAGCAATAATAGCTCCTCATTTACATTCACTGGCTATTAATACATTATAATGTATTAATCCTATCAAAATGTATAAGTTTGAGACACTTGGGTGGCTCAGTTGGTTAAGTATCTGCCTTTGGCTCAGGTCATGATTCCAGGGCTCTGGGATCAAGTCCCACATTGCTCCCTTCCCAGCAGGAAGTCTGCTTCTCCCTCTGCCTCCTGCTCCCCCTGCTTGTACATTCTCTCTCTTTCTGACAAATAAACAAATAAAATCTTTTTAAAAACTGTGTAAGTTTTAGTTTGTGTGTGTGAAATTTCATCCCTCTATGACATCATCATAGGAGGGTTTGATACATAGGAGGGTTTGATAGAATCCTATGGTATACTTGTTCTCTGAAGTGTCAAAATGTAGAGGCTCGAAGAGCATCTTGATAGTTAAATTTTTGTTTTTCAGCGAAGTCACAGAATAGTGTCTTAGAAAAAGTAATGTTTCTTTCTTTCTGGATTCATCATTCAGAATCCAAAAGTAGGGTAATATCCTTTAGGAGTATGTAGCTGCTTCACCAAAGTGACACGTTGGGTGGGAGGGAAGGCCTCTTGGGACTGGTTTGTGAACGGAGGCTCAAAGATCCTTTGCATGTGAGCTTTGTTTGTAGTCCCTGATATTAAACAGTTTATACTTTTTGTTAATGGAAATAAAATCTATGTGCTGATCATCAATTGCTCATTAAGGAAAGACTGATGTTTATTTATTCATTTATTTTTTTTAGAGGGGAGAGGGAGATGGAGTGGAGGGGCACAGGAAGAGGGAGAGAGAGAATCTTAAGGAAACTCCACACCCAGTGTAGAGTCCAACATGGGGCTTGATCTCATAACCCTGAGATTGTGACCTGAGCCGAAATCAAGAGTCTGTCATATAACTAACTGAGCTACCCAGGTGCCCAAGACTGTTGTTTATTAAGTCAAATTCAAAAACAAACCTCCCAGTGTTTACATTAAACATTTTTACATTATATTATTTTTTTCTTTAAGGTTTCTGGGAAGTCCCCGATTATTTTATTTATTTTTCTTAATTTTATTTGATTTTTTTTTCAGTGTTCCAAGATTCATTGCTTATGCACCACACCCCGTGCTCTATGCAATACGTGCCCTCCTTAATACCCACCACCAGGCTCACCCAAACCACCCCCCCACTCCAAAACCCTTAGTTTGTTTCTCAGAGTCCACAGTCTCTCGTAGTTCATCTCCGCCTCCAATTTCCCCCAATTCACTTTTCCTTTCCTTCTCCTAATGTCCTCCTTGTTATTCCTTATGCTCCACAAGTAAGTGAAACCATGTGATAACTCTCTCCGCTTTACTTATTTCACTCAGCATAATCTCTCCCAGTTCCATCCATGTTGATAAAAAGTTGGGTATTCATCCTTTCTGATGGAAGCACAATACTCCATTGTATATATGGACCATAACTTTATCCATTTGTCTGTTGAAGGGCATCTTGGCTCTTTCCATGATTAGGCGACTGGCCATTGCTATGAACATTGAGGTACAGGGGGCCCTTCTTTTCACTACATCTGTATCTTTGGGGCAAATACCCAGTAGTGCAATTACAGAGTCATACGGTAACTCTATTTTTAATTTCTTAAGGAATCTCCACAATGTTTTCCAAAGTGGCTGCACCAACTTGCATTCCCACCAACAGTGTACGAGGGTTCCCCTTTTTCCACATCCTCTCCAGCACGTGTCGTTGACTGTCTTGTTGATTTGGGCCATTCTAACTAGTGTAAGGTGGTATTTCAATGTGATTTTAATTTTAATCTCCCTGATGGCTAATGATGAACATTTTTTCATGTGTCTGTTAGCCCTTTGTATGTCCTTTTTGGAGAACTATCTGTTCATGTCTTCTGCCCATTTTTTGACGTGATTATCTGAGTGTTGAGTTTGAGGAGTTCTTTATAGATCTTGGATATCAGCCCTTTGTAGTGTCACTTGCAAATATCTTCTCCCATTCCATGGGTTGCCTCTTTGTTTTGTTGACTGTTTCCCTTACTGTGCAGAAGCTTTTGATCTTGATCAAGTCCCAAAAGTTCATTTTCGCTTTTGTTTCCTTTGCCTTTGGAGACATTTACATTATATTGTTAAGCATTTTTAGTAACATTACTCCAGTATAGTGTGTCTATTACTAGAAAATTGAAAATTCACAAAGAGCTCTTGAACTTTGACTTCCTTATCCATAAAGTTGAAATGCTGGACCACAAAAAGATTTTTAAACTTCATTTTGCAAAGGACAAATTTCCTTTTAGGCATCTAATCTGTTACCACTGCATGGAGAGTTTCCCAGAATATTACACCTGAAGCAGCTCTGCTTGTCTCACTTTTCATACATTAGGATTAAGATTGAATTTAATAATACGATCTCACTGATTAAAAATAAAATTTTAAAATATTAAACTGGAAGATCCCTAAGCTTCCTTCCAGTTTTTGTATTCTTTAATTCTATTAATCAACTGGGGACTATTTAACCAGAGAACAGAAGGCTAAGGTATGATCTGATTCATGTCCTCAAGAGCATGAGCAATTATATAAAGGGAAAGCTTATTGGCCTTTTCATGTCCACAGGGGGCCAACATAAAAGCAACAGGCTTAGATTAAAAGAGGGACGTTTCTATTTGAATTTAAGGCAAAGGCTTTTGTCCATCACAATGATGAACAAGGAAAATGGAGTAAGTAATCATCAGCCTGGAGAATTGGGAACATTTTCTTCAGTTGTAGAGTCAATTACCTTGAGAAGTACACCCTGGCCACATGATTAGAGAAGTCAATAACTTTTAAGAAACTGGTAGGGGACAGAGATATCTCATATTTGATGCAAGGATCAGTCTAAAACCTGACTGCAGAGGGAACTTGCTGCAGTCTGATCTTTCTGTGTAGTTCATTAAGGTTGTCTGGATGCAAAGAACTTGTGCACAGACCACGTGTAAAAGAGGTACAGGTGTTGAGGGCACATGATGGGATGAGCACTGGGTGTTATACGCAACTAATGAATCATTGAACGCTACATCAAAAACTGGTGATGTACTATGTGCTGGCTATCTGAATATAATCCAAACCAAACAGGTAAAGGAAGTGGTTCTTAAGCTTGGCTGCAAATCAAAATCACCTGGGGAGCTTTAAAAATTCCGTGTGCCTCTGACCCACCCCAGACCAATCAATGAGAATCTTAGCAGAGGATGTAACTTACCTGTGGGAGGAAGGTCACATGACTACAAACATTGGGTAGGTTTACAGAATCCAGGAGAGATGAGATGTAGCAGCAGGGATGGCTTGAAGGTTTTTCGTTTATTTGTTTTGTTTTTCTATTGTTTAAAAAAAAAAAAAGGTAGAGAAAAAATCCAGCTGGGGGACTAGTTGCTGAGAGTGAGCCTGAAAGCAGTGGGAGCAGGTGTCTTTATGCTAGAAGGAAGAAAATGCAACTAGCGTGGATTTAGCTGATGGTTGGGAGGGAAATTATGGGGAAATGATAGGCAGTTATGGGAAAGAACATCAAGAAAGATAGCGAAGAGTTCTGGGGAGGTAATAAAGGTCTGCTGTGAAGAAGATACTTTGTTAGAGGGTGGCAAAGGAAAGCAAGAATTTCAGGAGAGGAAGTGGAGAGCAGTTTTGCCATGAGGAGCCAGGCATCGAATGTTAAATAAAAGCACAGATGGAGTAGAGACTGAAGTCTAGCCTTGCCCAGTCCTGAAGCCAGTGAAGGGAGTAAAAGCTGTTGTAAAACAGGGTGCTGCCCAGAGTGATGAAGTGGACCACAAGTGTGGGAGAACAGTCTGCTTTAGGAGCAGGCCATAGAGTAGAGGGATTTGTTAAGGAGGAAAGGACAGAGGAAGGGGTCTTTATGAATATGGAAAACTTGGCAGGGGACTAATTCATTGGCTGCTTTTTTCCTAAGGAAGATCTTTACCCCAAGTTTGCTGAAATTGTTTACCGAGAAAGAACTTTTGTTATTCTTTCTGGAATTTTCTTATAAAGTTGGAATTTCGTAGGTAGGTTGAGTTAGGTATAGAGAGTTGCTGAAGTGAGAAATGGCCACTTTTTAAAAAACTTTATTTTATTTTTTCAGTGTTCCAGCATTCATTGTTTATGCACCACACCCAGTGCTCCATGCAGTACGTGCCCCCCTTAATACCCACCACCAGGCCATCCCAACCCTTCAATCCCCTCCTCTCTAAAACCCTCAGTTTGTTTCTCAGAGTCCACAGTCTCTCGTGATTCATCTCCCCCTCCAATTTCCCCCAACTCGCTTCTCTCCTCCCAATGTCCTCCGTGTTATTCCTTAAGGGGATTATGCTGAGAGAAATGGCCACTTTTAAGCCATTGTTAGCATTTTTTTTTTAAAGGGAATTCCCTGAGCCTGTCTTCAAATACTCAGAAATGGAAACACAGTTTGAATGGGGCCTCAGCCTTGTTTCCTCCTGGCCTTGGCTACCCTTCCTTTGCCCTGACATATACCTCCTGTCACTAACAGGTCAAAAACCAGGGGTTCCTCAAGTTGGTGATATCTGCCTCTTTTCACACTTTTTGGGATTAAGGTCTCCAGGAAGCAGATTCTTTTCCCTGTCTCAAATAGACAAGGTTCGGAGTATCTTATAAATCATAGAGAATGTATGTAGGTTAACACAAGCTCATACATATATGCTTTCTCCTGGGAAAAAGGCTCATGGTTTTTAAGCTTTGAAGGCATTGTTTCAGAGAGTTAGAATATCTGCAGTGGGCCTGAATGTTGTTCTAGCTACTATATTATGAGAATTAATAAGCTGAACCACTTAAAACAAGGAAATACAGACTCACTGAAAGAAGTTAGGAAAGGGACACATTGACTCTTCTAATGACTAAGAATAAAGGATCCTAGTTTCTGATTTATGTGGCCTGGGCTCCTATGTGATTTTTTATGTTTTGGCCCTCCTGTAAATTCTCTTTGAGAGAAAAAGTCCTTGATGACTGAACTGATCATAAGAATTTATCAATAACATGTTTTATCTTTCCCTGAAGCTTGAGCATGAAACATGGTCTGTCTGTCTCTATTCGGGGGTTTTGATACTATAGCTAGGGACTGGCTGCCAGAACACTTGAGCTAAGTAGGATATGTGAAGGAAAATAAGTGGAATGATTAACCAGAAACTTTAAAAGCACTGTTTATCAATGTTAGAACAATGTTCTTTATCTTAGTTTCTCAGGGCCATTGCTAGGTTATGTTTAGTACAATTTTGTTTCCTATAACAAATTTTCAGATTAGAAGCAGATTTTGTCTCTCCCCACATCCCTCCCCCACCCCCCGCCTCCTAAGCATTCTGTCTTTTTCCATGCTGGAACAAAGATGACTGAGGCAACAGTGCTCAAAATGTGTGGGGAGAAGCCACCCATGAGCGTGGTCCTAGCTCTCCAACTCCAATCCTCGTTTTCCTTCTATAATTCTCTATGTCCTTCTCAGTCCTCACTCTTCTTAAGATCCCCCCCCCCCTTAGGATAAGGAAATCCTAGAGTCAGGGCCTTCTTGAGTGTTGAAGATTATGTCACTGGAGTTAATTTCCCTGCCTTTTGCTTCTATTGCTGGGGCGGTGGGGGGAAGTCAAGTTGAAACACTAAGTGTGTGAAGTGTGTTGCTCACTAAGTAGATTTGCCTAAGTCTCATCAATGAAATGCTTTTCACCATGGAAACTATTTGAATTCTTGCCTGTCATCTAAGCTGGACAAAGTGGCAACAGCTCCTAGGTAGAGGTGTCAGTGTGAACTTGTCACTATCTGCCAGTGTTGTCCAAAACTGTACATTCCTCTGTTCTAACATCTGTTCCTGCCCCAATTACCTATAGTCAAACACTGTTCTCATTCCTTTAGAACATTGGATTTAGTAAAGAATCAACTGCTTTCCCCAGTTTGTGCAGAACACTGCAATTCCTACTACAGACCACTGCTAGAATATCAATGGTTGGTCTCAGCAGGGCCCTCCATCCAGGGAAAGAAAAGCAGAGCCTGCTTACCTGGATGGTGAACCTCTTCTCTCTGACTGCCTTATGCAATTAGCAGTCTTTTCATTGGGTTTTTCTCAGTCCTGTCATCTGGAAGAGCAGTGACTAACTCAGGGCTTCAATTCCCTGAGGCTTAACTTTTGCTGTGGAACTGTGCCCTTCATGCCCTGTCAAGGCACAGCAGAATTCTCATTCATCACATGGATCAAAAAACAGGCTATAGATAAAGAGCTCTGCAATTCCAGAATCTTGCCAAAGAAATTATGGTCCAGGGATATTACACTTTGCAAATAATATAATTCCACAAAGTCTTATTCCATTAATCTGGGAGGTTGTCTTGACATGCACTTTTCTTTTTGAAGAAAATTCTCTGGAACAGATGAATGCTGTTTTGTCCTTACCAGTCATGGACATGATATCATAACCATTCCTTAATCTTAATGTAGAGCCACTGAGTCCTCTCCGAACACTTTCAGTATCCATTTAGGTACTATTGATGGACATATCACTCTTAACCTGGAAGTTTTGCTGTTTCAGTAAGAGAGAGAGAGTGGTGAATAGAGTTTTGAATCATTGTTGTGTTGCGTGAAAGTCTGTATTTTCTAACAGTACTTGAATACTGTTTTTAAATATGCTAAATGTCATTTACTTTTTAAAATAAGGTATTAAAATCTTAATGAGAAAGCAACTTTAACCCACAACTCAGCCACAGAGAAAATTTTGATCTTATGATATGAATATCATGTTTTTGACCTTGAAATAGTAGACTTGACTTCTCTGATGATGATTATCACTGAGAATACACCTGAAAAGAAATTATTTTTCTAATAATTAGTATTGTAAGTGAATGTGTATCATATCTCATTTTTAAAAAATGTTGACTAGCTACATTGAGTAGCTTTTCCCTTGCATAGTGTGCAAAATTGGTTGACAATTTGGTTCTTACCCTATGTCTTATTGTATATCATATTTCAGGGCATACTCAGTTGAGTGTCCAACTTTTTTTTTTTTTTTCATTTAATGCTGAATCAAGATCAGGAGGCACTACTGGCTAACAACTGTGAATAAGACAATGAGGATTGGCAGGCAGATGTAAACTTTTTGCTTTATCAAGCAAGACTGTATAGCATGCTAAGACCTGTGCTCGCTTCGGCAGCACATATACTAAAATTGGAGCATGCTAAGACCTGGCTACAGCTCATCCCTGGTTCCTATACGCCCTATATATATCCCACCCCTATTCCAGTCCATGTTGTGTCGCAATGACGTTTCTTGTAAGGAAAAAAACTTAAAATTCTTTTTATATGTCATGGATTCTCAATAATAAACAGAAGTTGTTACTAATATATCCTCCACACAGATAATATTGTTGCCTGTTAATTTGTACCCTGAGCCTCAGTGATTTTCATCTCACTATAAAGATATCACTGACAAGTGTTACTTATTTACCTAATATAACATCGATAATGTGTTTTTTTGCCAATAACTCATTTTGATTTCTGTCTGACAAATATGCTTGCTGTTAACTTGTTATTAATCTTAAAAGGTTCTCAGCAGTATGAATCCCCATCTGTATTGCCTATGTAGGGTAAATGTAAGGACTATGGTTTCAGATTTCCTTCGCTTCTTAGGACAAAATTAAGTATTAATAAATTTATTTTGGGGGGCACCTGGGTGGCTCAGTGGGTTAAGCAGCTACCTTCGGCTCAGGTCATGATCTCAGGGTCCTGGAATCGAGCCCCACATCAGACTCTCTGCTTAGGAGGGAGTCTGCTTCCCCCTCTTTCCCTGCCTGCCTCTCTGCCTACTTGTGGTCTCTGTCTGTCAAATAAATAAAATCTTTTAAAAAAATAAAAAAATTTATTTTGGCCTAGAAAGAGTTAAGTGACCTGCCAAAATCTTGCACCTTAATTAAATATGGTGCAAAAGCTTCTGAGATTTTATGTAAATTTCTTGACATATAAGAAACTGTGGGCAAACTGCCAATCCAACAGAGTTCATATTTTTATTTCTTGCTATTTGTCTGCTAGAACAAAATACTCATGCTCTCACTTCAGCACATAAAACTGACATCCTATACTTGTATTAAGACATGTTAAAAATTTCTTAATGATGTTCTAACTTTCAGGATTTCCTTTTTATTATTAAGTGTCATCAAATATCCATTGATATAATTGGCAATAATAACAAGGGTCACTTTAATTGCTGCTGTGTGCCTGCATGGATGGATGATGACGAACGATCTCCAAAATGTCTTTACTACCATCCCCTAAGCAAGTGGGAGGCCAGCCTCACACTTTCTGGACTCCAGTGACCAATCAGACACTTCATAAAGGGAGAAACCTGTCACTCCAGAAATAGTCATATTCTCCCATCCCTCTTCCTTGATACCATCCCATCCACCTTCAGGCAGTTTAGTGATCGAACTATGATATTAAAAGAAACAAAACAAAATACTTTGTAGTTGTGCTTCCATAATCCTCCAGGTGCTAGATGATAAACTAAGATGAGAACCCAGTTCTATCACATTCCTGAGCCAAATATTCTATAAAGTCATGAATTTTAATGGAGGCATTTTGAAATTCAAAGGGGCCATTTCCTTATACCCAGCTCCATTTAACCTGGAACATTTCTTTATAAAAAGGCATAACCAGGCTTTACCTTAGGTGAAAAAAATCATATCATTAATCCCTTAAAAGTGTGGATATTCCTTTTACATTTTCTGCTAAGCAGTTCTGAGGCCCTGGTAGGAGTTTTAGATTAGTTTTTGGACATGGTGGTAATAGCACCGCGGAAGCTAAAGCTAGATGCTTATTGATTTCTCAGCAGTTTTACTCTTATATAACCAAGAGTGTCTAGGGTTTGTGATGTGTGAGATCCCTGTGCTCTCTAACTGGAAAAGTGGTGAAATTAGGAAAGAAATTTATTAGTTGATTATTGCCTTAAGATCACATATATGGCAAAGTCATCACAACTGCTTTCCCAAACAAGATTGAGAAGTAGATGCTCATAATCAATCTTTGTTTGAGCCCCATAAATTACTTTTTTTTTTTTTAAGGAATACACACAATTGGTGCTCGCTTCAGCATCACATGTACTAAAATTGGAAGAAACACACACGATTATGTAGTCCTTTTTCTATTAAAAAAGGTACACTGAATGCAAGTTTGGGTTATACCCCTCTTTTTGTCAATTTGATTGTGAAGTCAAGGGACAGTCTTCAAAAACCTCCCTCAACTCTGAGTCCTGAACAATTAGTCACTCTTTCCAAAGGTAATAACATCGAATGCTTTGTGGATAGATCAGACAGGAGGTAAATATTCAGCCCATCCACAGCCTTGGGATAAAAAGGGGTCTTGAGGCCTGGTGTTACATACCTACTGTGGGGAAGTGATCATGACAATCTGTGGTGAATTCGGCAGAGTAGATCTTATCTTGTCTCTTCTGCCTCTTTTACCCAGGAATTCAAGGATTTTTTTTTTTGCCCAAGATTGTTTGAAATTTTTAAATATATTTTTATATTTGCTATGGAAATTTTAGGTAAAAGCCAGAAAGGAGCTGAGGTCCATGCCTGCACACCTGTGTGGGAGTGCAGCAGACAGGGCCCATCCAGCATGTGTGCTGAACGAGGAAAGGCAGGACAGCCCTTATGAATTCACCACTGCTGCCAGTTCCAAATTCGACCCAGGAGATGCCCCATCACCCAGCATGGTGGAGTCCAATACACTTGGGGCAAAACTGAGGCTTATACCTTTGGAAATCCATGCCTTCAATCAGGAGACAGGTGCTATGGAGGGCCGGGCTGTAGCCTACATCTTCAGTCTCATTGTCTTATGGCAGCTGGAGAAAATGGCACCTGCCAATGAAAAGTGCCTGCCGAACCAGAAGGTGGGGAAGAAAAAAACATTGGACAAGTCTGTTTGTTGGACTGAGCAGAGCCAGCAGCTTCAGATGGAGATGTAGTCAGCAGGAAAGGCCAGTCTTCTGGTCCTTCCAAAGATATTCCAAAGATATCTATAGAACTAAGATGTTCTATAGAGGGAAGACAGTATGTTGGTGAATGTGAACCTGGTGGAAGTATAGTGAGTACATGATGGAGCAGCAGAAGGGGAAGTCTGAATATCTACCTCCTATAGAGGAAGAGAATTTGTATGATTTGGCACAGAAAAATCCCTCAGTATCCTGTTCAAATGCACTGAGGTGTGTACACTTTTGCCCATTAGACCAGGGCAAATCTGCTCATAGCTATTGGTAACGGGAACTGCAAGAGATCCAATCAAATCACAGTCTTAGGCTCTTTAACTGAGCAAAGCAGAGTCCCAGCTCACTGCTGAAAGCATCACTCCCATTGAGATAGTTACCTTTAATAAGATAAAGTGGAGAGAAAAACCATAAGGAGAGGCAAGAGGTGGTTTTTCAGAATAATGACTTGTTGCTCCTTAGGAACCATACTCCAGACAGGGACTTTTGTTCTAGGCTGCCAGGCCAGGATGTGTATTGGTTAGCCAAGGCTGAATAGGTATCCCCAAGGTAGGGGAGGAGAAAAAGTAACCAATGCCTCAATTCCAGACTGTCATGAGTCCCAAGTAGAGAACATGGAGACCACTGATAAAGAGAACAGAGTGTAGAGGGTACACATGGGTGCCAGAAGACACCAAGTGTAGATGACACTGCAAAAGCCGCTGAGGAAGGGTCCTAAGCTGGGGCATCTACACAAGCTGCAAGAGAGCGGCTACAAAGTAGGGGAGAACCCATAGAAACTGGAGTTTTGCCAGTAGATTGACAGGAGAATGAGGTCCTTGAGTGAAAGAGTGCCATAATGTTTATCAGTGCTTTGAAATTCTGATAAAACCTAGTGGGAAACCCCAGTTATGAGCTGACCAAGGGCAGCAAGAGGAGCTTATGGCCTTTGAACCATATGAAGAACACTAGGTCAATATCTACTCTGAGTCTAAAGGGGAGGAGAACATCAACTGGATTACAGTCCACCTGGATGAACTGAAACAGCAGTAGGATGCCTTTCCCTCCTTTCATTGTCCTAGATGAGGAGTCCATCATGAATAGAAAGCTGGCACCCTCCCTGCTTTTGTTTCAGAAGAAAGGGCCACTAGAGACCATGGTGCAAGGTATAGCCAAGGTGCAGGTACTCAGCAACCTTCTACCCTCAGCCTTGTACTGCTTCAAGGATAAGATGGTCATCAGTGACAGGTATGGCCAATAAGAAGGGCACTGAGGCTTTACCCAGGTTGCATGTTAACATCAAGTATGTGAATGAAGTGGACCAGAAGCTCACATCCAAGGAGGTTTTCTAGCAGCTGTCCTATCACTCCCATGGGAAGCGCTCAGGCTAGAGGAAGACAGGGAAACAGATGGAGAAGCTGCATGAGGAGTCACCCCTGAAGATGAGCTCCAGCAACAAGCCCCTGGGCATGTGAGTTAGCTCTGTGAGAAACAAAAGACTAAGAGGACACCATACATCCTGCTTTGGGGCTGCAGCAACAACATCAATGTCAGCACCCATCACCAAGTGAAACAAACCTCCTACATCTGATTTCTCCCCAGACTTAAAGTTCCTCCTGACTTTTTTCTGCCTGGTCATGGCCATATTCCAGGGGTTTAGACTGAGAGGAAGAGTAAGGAAGAGTAAGACATTCATGTGATCTCCAGCTGTGCCACCATCAGACAGACTTTGCTGTGCAACTCCCCTTCAGCTGTGTGACACACCTCAGTGAACCTCTCTGAGCTTCATTTTTGTCATGTGAAGAATCAAAACACCCATTCTTTGTGGAATGGTTTTATGAAAGTCAAATAGCCTTATTCATTTACTCAGTAAATCATTTGCCTGGACTTAGAATGGGAGCAAGCCTGTGGATCCCCAGCATTTGTCTTAGTACCTGGCTTGTATAAGCTTGTAGTTGAGAGCTGGCCATCAAATTACACAAAGTGTAATAGAAATTGTTTTAAATGTACCTAGGACATGTTTTAATCAGATATGGTAACTCACAGACAAGGAAATGACTGTCATGAAAGAGGAAAGTTCTATACCCACAGAGCTCTAGAAACAGGAAGCTCAGCACTGGAGACCCAGCATAGCATGTTAGGGGAAAACAATGGGATTGATCGGGAGACAGAGCAAGGGGAAATGTGAGTTAGAGCTTTTCTTTTTAATTGGGACAATTTTTTTATTCAAGCCTAATTCACATACAGTATCCTATTAGTTTCAGGCATACATCATAGTGATTTGATGTTTTTATACATTATGAAATGACTCTTACATTAAGCCTAAGTTACTGTCACCATACACTGTTGTTACAATATTATTGACAATGTTTCCTATGCTGTATATTATTACACCCTCATGGCTTATTTATTTTAGAACTTGAAGTTTGTACCTCTTAACCTGCTTTCCCTATTTTGCCCACTGACCCCCACAACCACCTCCACTCTGGTAACCAATAGTTTGTTTCCAGTATCTATGAATTTGTTTCTATTTTGTTTTGTTTTGTTTTGATTTTTAGACCCCACATATATGTGAAATCATACGGTATTTGTATTTCTCTGTATGACCTTTTTTACTTAGTAAAATACCTTAGTAAAATACCTTCTAGGTACATCCGTGCTATTGCAAATTATAAGATTTCATTTTTTATGAAAGTATGTATATATTATATATATATATATAATACTTCATTATATATACATATGCACACAGATACATACCTCATCTTTTTATCTATTCATCTATTGATGGAAATTTTGGTTGCTTCTATATCTCAACTGTTGTAAATAATGCTCTCATGAACATAGTGTATATATCTCTTCAGGTGGTGGTTTTCATTTTCTTAGGATAAATACCAAGAAGTGGAATTTTTATATCATATGGTAGTTCTACTTTTAATTTTTTGAGAACATCCAATCTGTTTTTGTAAATTGGTGCAGCCAATTTATATTCTCATCATGGTGTATGGACAGTTTCTCTTCTCCACATCCTTGCCAACATCTGTTATTTTTTGTGTTTTTGATAATAGTAATTCCAACAGGTGTGAAATGATATCTGTGGTTTGTGTTTGTGTTTCAATGATGCTTAGTAATGTCGAATATCTTTTCATATACCTGTTGGCCATCCGTATGTCTTCTTTGGAAAAAAATGTCTATTCAAGTCCTCTGTCCAGTTATTTTTTTATATTATGTAAGTTCTTTATATATTTTGTATATTAATCTCTTCTGGGCCATATAATTTGCAAATATGTCTCCCCCATTCAGTAGGTCACCTTTTCATTTTGTCGATGATTTCTTTCACTGTGAAAAAGCTTTTGTTTGATATAATCCTTTTATTTCAGGTTTTGTTGAAGTTAGAGCCCTATTGTAGTTATTATGGGATAGAAAAAAAAACAAGGCAGGGTAAACAGGCTGGATAGGCTAGTTTGAATAATTTCAGTGGACTCTGGGGTAAAGAGCTGTCATTGGTTGTGGTGCCTGGTCCTGGTGGGTTTAGGACAGGGGAATAGTCAACCAGGTGTGAGTGTCCAATAAAGTATTAACCCCTTATAAGATACATGATTTACAACTGTTTTATCCTATTCCATATGTCATCTTTTTTGTTGTTGTTTCTTTTGCTGTGTAGAACTTCCTATTTTTTTTTAAGATTTTATTTGTTTGAGAGAGAGCACAAGTGGGGGGAGGGCAGACGGAGAGGGAGTGGACAAGCAGACTCCCTGCTGAGTGTGGAGTGTGACTTGGGACTTAATCCCAGGACCCTGAGATCGTGTCTGTTTTAAAGCCAGATGCTTAAACAACTGAGCCACCCAGAAGCTTTGTAGAATATTATGTAATCATATTATTGTATTGTATAATACAATTCTATATATATAATATACATATATACAATATAATTGTATATACAATATTGTATAATTATATTATGTATATCATTTTATACATTTGCTATGTTCACCTCAAGTTTAACTACCATCTATTATCATGCATCACTATTACAATATCATTGACTATATTCCTTATGCTGTGCCTTCTATTCCTGTGACTTCTTCATTCAAAAACTGGAAGCCTGTGTCTACCACTCCCATTCATGCATTTTGCCCAACTCCCAACCCACCCACACTCTGGCAACCATCAGTTCTTTGTATTTATAGGTCTAATTATTTTCTCTTTTTTTTTAAGAGTCTACTTAGGAGTGAAATCATATGGTATTTGTCTTTCTCACATGACTTCTTTCACTTAACATAATACCCTCTAAGTCTATCCATGTCTTCTCAGATGGCACAGCCTCATCTTTTTATGGCTGTGTACTATTCCATTCTTAATATATTCCACATCATCCTCATCCATCTATCTATTGATGGACACCTAGGTAGCTTCCATACCTAGGCTATTGTAAATAATGCTGTACTAAATATAGGGATGCATATATCTTTTTGAATTAGTGTTTTCCTTTTCTTTGGGTAAATACCTAATAGTGGAATTACTGGATTATTATGGTATTTCTATTTTTAACTTTTTGAAGAACTTCCATACTGTTTTCCACAGTCCCTATACCAATTTACATTCCCACCAGTAGTATAGGAGTATTCCTTTTTCTCCATATCTTTGCCAACATTGTTTTTACTTCAGTTTATTTAAAAAATTCTAACAGGTCTGAGGTGATATCTAATTGTGGTTTTGATGTGTATTTCACTTATGCTTAGTAATGCTGAAGATCTTTTCATGTGCCTTTTTGCCCTCTGTATTCTTTGGAACATGTTTATTCAGGTCTTCTGGCTACTTTTTAACTTGATTTTTTTTTTTTTTTGTATTGAGTTGTATATTAACCCCTTATCAGATGTATCATTTGTGAATATTTTCTCCCATTCAGTCAGTTACCTTTTCATTTTTTTTGGTGGTTTCCTTTGCTGTTAAAAAGCTTTTTATTTTGATGTAGTCCCAATAGTTTATGTTTGCTTTTGTTTCCCTTGCCTGGGGAGATATGTCTAAAAAATTATTGCTGAGGCTGATGTCAGAGATATTAATGCATGTGTTTTCTTCTAGAATTTTTATGGTTTCAGGTCTCACAGTTAGACTTTAATCCATTTTGAGTTATTTTTGTGTATGGTATTAAAAGATGATCTAGTTTCATCGAAGTTTTATAGTTTGGTGTGCCGATCTTTAACCTCCTTGGTTAAATTTAGTCCTAAGTATTTGTTTTATTTGATGCTATTATAAAAGAGGTTGTCGTCCTAATTTCTTTCCCAGATAGTTGTTAGTGTATAGAAATGCAACATATTTTGCATGTTAATTTTATATCCTGTAACTTTACTGAATTTATTTATTTCAGCAGTTTGTTGTTGTTGTTGTTGTTGTTTGGAGTCTTTAGAGTTCTCTATAGAAGATCATGCAATCTTAAAACAGCTCACTTTACTTTTTCCTTTCCAACTTGGATGCCTTTTATATCTTTATCTTAAATGCTCCGGCTAGGACTTCCAGTACTATGTTGAATAGGAGTGGTGAAAATGTGCACCCTTGTCCTGTTCTTGATCTTACAGGAAAAGCTATAAACCTTTCACCATGAGTATGATGTTAGTGGTCATACTTGGGCATTATGGCATTGAACTAAGTTTTTTCTATACCTACAATGTTGAGAATTTTTTATTATTGAAACAATTGTTGAATTTTGTAAAATGTTTTTTCTTTATCTACCGAGATGGTCCTATGATTTTTATACTTCATTTTGTTATTGTAGTTATCATATTTATAGATATTTGTATATTAAACTATTCATGCATCTCAGGGATAAATTCTATTTGGTCATGGTGTATGATACTTTTAGTGTGCACTTGAATTTGGTTTGCTGATATTTTGTTGAGGACTTTTGTATCTATGTTCTTCAAGGATATTGGTTTGTAATTTTCTCCTCTAGTAGTATCCTTGCCTAGTTTTGGTATCGAGGTAATGACAGTCTTATAAACTGAGTTTAGGAGTATTCCTTTCCTTTCAATATTTTGGAAGAGTTTTAAAACACTAAAGTCTTGTTCAAATATTACCTAGAAACTGAACATAATAATAAAGAATATATAAATAAAAAATAAAAATAAATATTAGGTAGAAATCACCAATAAAACCTTCTGGTTTAGGGGTTTTACTTTTGGGGAAGTTTCGAATACTTGTTCAATCTCTGTAGTCATTATTGGTCTGTTCAGATTTTCTTTCTTTGTGATTCAGTCTTGATAGGCTGTATGTTTCTAGGAATTTGTCCATTTGTTCTAGGTTATCAAATTTGTTGGGATGTAATTGTTCATAGCAGTTTCTTATAATTCTTAGTAGTTCTGTGTTATCAGTTGTAATGTCTCTTTCACTTCTGATTTTATTCATTTTAGTCATCTTTCTGGGGTTTTGTTTGTTTTTTAGTGTAGCTAAAGGTTTATCAGTGTTCATCTTTTCAAAAAACTAACTCTTAGTTTTACCGATCTTTTCTTTGTCTTTTTAGTCTCTGTTTCATGTATTTCCATCCTGATCTTTATTTTCTTCCTTTTCTTGACTTTGGGCTTAGTTTGTTCTTTTTGTTTGTTTGTTTCTAGTTTCTTAAGGTATAAAGTTATGTTGTTTATTTGAGATCTTTTTTTTCCCCTTGATATAGGCATTTATCACTATAAGCTTCTTAGAGCTGCTTTTGTTGTATCCCATAAGTTTTCATATATTGCACTTCAATTTTCATTTGCTTTAAGATATTTCTTGATTTCCTTTTTGAAATCTTCTTTGCCATATTGGTTCTTCAGTAGGAGGTTGATTAATCTCCACATATTTGTGAATTTTCCAGTTTTCCTCTTGTAATTGACTTCTGGTTTCATACCACTGTGGTTAGAAAAGATGCTTGGTACAATATCAATATTAAATTTGTTAAGTCTTGTTTTGTGGTATAACATATGATCTGTCCTAGAGGATGTTCCATGTGCATCTGAAAAGAATGTTTTCTGCTGCTGTGAATGGAACATTCTAAAAATGTCTGTTAGTTCCATTCGGTCTAAGTCAACTGTTTCCCTATCGATTTTCTGTCTGGATAACTTATCCACTGTTGAAAGTAGGGTATTAAATCCTCCTGTTCTTATTGTATTGTTATTTCTCTCCTGAGTTCTGTTAATGTTTTCTTTATATATATAAGTGTTACAATATTCAATACATATATATTTATAATCATTATGTCCTCTTAATGAACTGACCCTTTAATCATTATATAATGGCCTCTTTGTCCCTTGTTACAGTTTCTGACTTTGTTTTCTGATATGAATATAGCCACCCCTGCTTTCTTTGGGTTAGCATTTACACGGAATATCTTTTTCCATCCCCTCACTTTTAGCTATATATGTTTTTAAATCTAAGATAAGTCTTTGTATTTAGGAGTCTGTTTTGTTTGTCTTTGTTTTGTTTTTTTTTCTTAAATTCCAAATATAAGTGAAATCATATGGCATTTGTCTTTCTTTGTCTGCCTTATTTCACTTAGCATTATACCTGCTAGGTCCATCTATGTTGTTGCAAATGGCCAAATCTTATTTTTTATGGCCAATTAATATTCCATTTTATATATTACCACATCTTCTTTATCCATTCATCTGTTGGTAGGCACTTGGATTGCTTCCATATCTTGGCTATTGTAAATAATGTTGCAATAAACATAGGGGTGCCTACATCTTTTCAAATTAGTCTTTTCATTTTCTTTGGGCAAATACTCAGTAGTAGAGTTATTGAATCATATGATATTTCTATTTTTAATTTTAGAGGAAACTCCATACTGTTTTTTGTTTGTTTGTTTGTTTTTGTTTTTTTTAGGTTTTATTTTTTCCCCATTTTATTTATTTATTTATTTATTTATTGTCTGATTTTTGGTTTTTCTTTTTATTTATTTATTTTTTTTTTCAGTGTAACAGTATTCATTCTTTTTGCACAACACCCAGTGCTCCATGCAAAACGTGCCCTCCCCATTACCCACCACCTGTTCCCCCAACCTCCCACCCCTGCCCCTTCAAAACCCTCAGGTTGCCCCAACCTCCCACCCCTGACCCTTCAAAACCCTCAGGTCGTTTTTCAGAGTACATAGTCTCTTATGGTTCGCCTCCCCTCCCCAATGTCCATAGCCCGCTCCCCCTCTCCCAATCCCACCTCCCCCCAGCCACCCCCAGTTTGTTTTGTGAGATTAAGAGTCATTTATGGTTTCAGTGTAACAGTATTCATTGTTTTTGCACAACACCCAGTGCTCCATGCAAAACGTGCCCTCCCTATTACCCACCACCTGTTCCCCCAACCTCCCACCCCTGACCCTTCAAAACCCTCAGGTTGTTTTTCAGAGTCCATAGTCTCTTATGGTTCGCCTCCCCTCCCCAATGTCCATAGCCCCCTCCCCCTCTCCCAATCATTCACCACGATCAAGTGGGATTTATTCCAGGGCTGCAGGGTTGGTTCAACATCCGCAAATCAATCAATGTGATACAACACATTAATAAAAGAAAGAACAAGAACCATATGATACTCTCAATAGATGCTGAAAAAGCATTTGACAAAGTACAGCATCCCTTCCTGATCAAAACTCTTCAAAGTGTAGGGATAGAGGGCACATACCTCAATATTATCAAAGCCATCTATGAAAAACCCACCGCAAATATCATTCTCAATGGAGAAAAACTGAAAGCTTTTCCGCTAAGGTCAGGAACATGGCAGGGATGTCCATTATCACCACTGCTATTCAACATAGTACTAGAAGTCCTAGCCTCAGCAATCAGACAACAAAAAGAAATTAAAGGCATCCAGATTGGTAAAGAAGAAGTCAAACTATCACTCTTTGCAGATGATATGATACTATATGTGGAAAACCCAAAAGACTCCACTCCAAAACTGCTAGAACTTGTACAGGAATTCAGTAAAGTGTCAGGATATAAAATCAATGCACCACAGAAATCAGTTGCATTTCTGTACACCAACAACAAGACAGAAGAAAGAGAAATTAAGGAGTCAATCCCATTTACAATTGTACCCAAAACTATAAGATACCTAGGAATAAACCTAACCAAAGAGGCTAAGAATCTATATGCAGAAAACTATAAAGTACTCATGAAAGAAATTGAGGAAGACACAAAGAAATGGAAAAATGTTCCATGCTCCTGGATTGGAAGAATAAATATTGTGAAAATGTCCATGCTACCTAAAGCAATCTACACATTTAATGTAATCCCTATCAAAATACCATCCATTTTTTTCAAAGAAATGGAACAAATAATCCTAAAATTTATATGGAACCAGAAAAGACCTTGAATAGCCAAAGGAATATTGAAAAAGAAAGCCAAAGTTGGTGGCATCACAATTCCAGACTTCAAGCTCTATTACAAAGCTGTCATCATCAAGACAACATGGTACTGGCACAAAAACAGACACATAGATCAATGGAACAGAATAGAGAGCCCAGAAATCGACCCTCAACTCTATGGTCAACTAATCTTCGACAAAGCAGGAAAGAATGTCCAATGGAAAAAAGACAGCCTCTTCAATAAATGGTGCTGGGAAAATTGGAGAGCCAAATGCAGAAAAATGAAATTGGACCACTTCCTTACACCACACACGAAAATAGACTCCAAATGGATGGAGGACCTCAATGTGAGAAAGGAATCCATCAAAATCCTTGAGGAGAATGCAGGCAGCAACCTCTTCGACCTCAGCCGTAGCAACATCTTCCTAGGAACAACAGCAAAGGCAAGGGAAGCAAGGGCAAAAATGAACTATTGGGATTTCATCAAGATCAAAAGCTTTTGCACAGCAAAGGAAACAGTTAACAAAACCAAAAGACAACTGACAGAATGGGAGAAGATATTTGCAAATGACATATCAGATAAAGGGCTAGTATCCAAAATCTATAAGGAACTTAGCAAACTCAACACCCAAAGAACAAACAATCCAAGAAATGGGCAGAGGACATGAACAGAAATTTCTGCAAAGAAGACATCCAGATGGCCAACAGACATATGAAAAAGTGCTCCACGTCACTCGGCATCAGGGAAATACAAATCAAAACCACAATGAGATATCACCTCACACCAGTCAGAATGGCTAAAATTAACAAGTCAGGAAATGACAGATGCTGGCGAGGATGCGGAGAAAGGGGAACCCTCCTCCACTGTTGGTGGGAATGCAAGCTGGTGCAACCACTCTGGAAAACAGCATGGAGGTTCCTCAAAATGTTGAAAATGGAAACTCCGTACTGTTTTCCACAATGGCTACAGCAATTAGCATTCCTACCAACAGTGTATGACTGTTCCTTTTTCTCCACATCATCACCACCACATATTAGTTCTTGTGTTTTTTATTCTAATCATTCTGGCGCTTGCCAGAAGGGGTGGTGGGTGGAGAAATAGGTGAAATAGATAAAGGAGATTAAAAGGTACAAACTTCCAGTTACAAAATAAATTAAGTCACAGAGATAAAAAGTACAGAACAGAGAATACAGTCAGTAAGATTGTAATGATGTTATTTGATGACTACACTCATCATGGTGACACGAAGTATAGGATTGTTGAATCATGTTGTGTATCCCAACCTAATATAACACAATACATTAATTATACTTCATTAAGAAAAAAATTAAAATGAGTCTTACACACAGTATATGGTTACATCTTTTTTCTTATTCATTCAGTCTCTCTCTTTTGATTGACAAATTTTATCCATTTCTATTTAAAATAATTATTTATAGGTAAGTTCTATCATTGCCATTTTCTTTATTAGTTTTTAGACTGTTTTGTAGTTCCTTGTTCCTTTCTTCCTCTCTTGATATCTTCCTTTGTGATCTGATTTTTTTTTCCTGGTGGTATCCTTTGATTCATTTTATCTTTTTTGTATATGTACTATACATTTTTCCTTTATGCTTACATGAGGCTTACACAGAACATCTCATAGTCATAACAGTAAATTTTACTGAAAACTAATTGAATACAAAATTCTACGCTTTGGCCCATATATACACATTTTATTATTGATGTCACAATTTGTATCTTTTTATATTGTGTATACTTAAAGTACTGTAGCTATAGTTATTTTTAATACTATTTTAATTTTATTTAGAGTTAAACTTGATATATGTACCATCATTACAATATTCAAAGTATTTAAATTTGGTTATATCCTTACCTTTAAAAATGAGTTCTATACTTTCATATGTTTTTATGCTCATAATTAGCATCATTTCATTTCAATTTGAACACCCCTTAGCATTTTTGTAGGGCACGCCTAGTGGTGATGAACTTCCTCAACTTTTGTTTGGGAATTTTTAAATCTCTCTTCATTTCTGAAGCACAGCTTTACTGGGTATTGTATTTTTTTTTTTTTAAATATTTATTTATTTGACAGAGAGAGATCACAAGCAGGCAGAGAGGCAGGCAGAGAGAGAGGAGGAAGCAGGCTCCCCGCCGAGCAGAGAGCCCGATGTGGGACTCGATCCCAGGACCCTGAGATCATGACCTGAGCCGAAGGCAGCGGCTTAACCCACTGAGCCACCCAGGCGCCCCTGAGTATTGTATTTTTAATTGCCAGTTTCTTTCTTTCAACACTTTTAATCTGTTCTCTCTCTCTCTCTCTCTCTCTCTCTCTCTCGGCTTCCAAGTTTTCTGTTGAAAAATCCACTGATAATCTCATAGGGGTCCCATTGTATTTGACAAGTTACATTTCTCTTGCTGTTTTCAAAATTCTCTCTGTAGTTAACTTTTGACAGTTTGACAAAAGAATGTCCCAGTGAAGACTTCTTTATGTTCTGTCTTTGGGGTTTTGGGGGACTTCATAGATCTAAAGGTTAATTTCCCTATCAATTTTCTGTCATTATTTCTTCACATAAGCTTTCTGCCCCTTTCTCCTTCTCTGCAGCTTCTGGGATTTCAGTAATATGTATTTATTCATTTGTTATTGCCCTCAAAGTCCTCTTGGATTTCTTCACTATTTCCTAATTTTTTTTATTTTTGTTTCTCTCACTTCATGAATAATTTAAAATGATCTGGCTTTGGGAAAGAAAGACCTTCTTCACCAATCAGCCTGACTAGGGAATCTGGGGGCATCTCTGATCTTTTCAATGGATATTCCCACTACTTTCTTATTTCCCTTATGGAGAAGAAGTCTTCTTTTGATCCCACAAAGCCAAGCCAGGTCCTGAAAGACCCATTTATTTCTCATAAAGGACTACTTTGAAGTCTTAAGGATGTGTGCCTTCTCCCAATCCAGTATTGTTAAGCTAGCTGTTGGATATCCATATGTTATCTGCAGGGGCTTGCATATGCCATCTGTGAAGGCTCATAAGCACAATTTGCAGAGTATTACAGACACCATCTGTGGGAGAGTGCAAGGTGCCAGCAACAGGAGACAGTGTGTGGAGTGCTGTGTGTGAAGTCAGGGTGAAGAGGTGTGCACAGGTGAGGCATCCTAAGGTGTCATGAGTGGGGAAACTGTCGAGTCCACAAGCTTGTTAGTGGGAATCTTTGGCAAGTTGTTGAGATCCATATACTGGTTTCTGTGAGTCCCCACCCCTTTTCCTTATTCTAGGTGTTCTCAGATTACTGAGCTGTGTCAATCCCCTTAGTGTTCTTGGGGCAAGACAGAAGTGGGCTTCTTGGATAGCATCCCACAAGACTGGAAAAGCCCAGTACTCATTTCACAGGAGAAGTCATCGGCAAAATAGGTCTCTCATAGCACTGAGCTCTGCCACCATGAAGGTGAGATGACATGGATCCAGTGAAACTTTCTTCTCACCCTTTTCATGCATTTATTCTCTGTTTTTGCTCCACCAGGGTGCTGGAACCTCTCAGCTGAATGTCTTGGTTCCCAAAAGGGTGGTCTCATCCATGGGAGGTTGTTAAAATTGGTGTTTCTGTGTGGGTATGAGAATTGGAAGCTTCTATTTTGTCATCTTGCTGATGTCCAGAGCTTGGCTTCTTCTCAAAGAAGTAACTATTTTTGCAAGGATGAGGAATTAAGCTAATAATGTACATAAATAATTCCTTGTTATGCCTGACAGAGCATTGTTTAATAATTAAAGTAAAATTACTTCTAAATAGCAAACTTAAAAATATTGTGTTGACAAGTATTAAAAATATAATTTGCCACTGTACATAAACACCCGTGATTTACTTTCCTCCATTGGTCTTTTTTCCAGGCTTTGGAACAAAGTTACCACAGTTATCATTCTACTTACCTAAATCAAGTGAGGATATGCTGGGGTTCAAAAACCTCCCTTTCTCTTCCAAATGACTGCATGATTTGAACTGATATCTAAATAGATTTAACCCAATCACATTTGTTCATTGGGAACTTCCTATAACTGATTTGTCTTTCTATGTCATCTCTCTCCCAAACAGAAGGGATAATTTCCATGATGGCATTCTCAATAGAATGGCAACATTGAGCTAATCATGTTCCCCTCCTTCACTCTTGTTTTATACTCCCTCAACCCACCTTCACTTTAACTACAGACTTCATTCTCTCCATTCAAATCCTCCTCTGCAGCATAGGAACCATTGACTAGGAAAAAGAAAAAAAAAACTTTGAAAGACAACAAGTAACCTCTAGCAGTACAAAAAGAAACAGGGTCACAACACTACAACTACAAATACTAGATTGGCCTTCAGAGCATAAGGCCTGTACATTATAACTCTGACTTATAGCCAATCATAAAATAATTTTGCATGAGCTATAGGAGAATGAATTAAATCAGCAACTATTTTAATGCAGTGAAGGCTTTGTGGGAGTTTGTGCTTATCATTATTGATCTGCTGGCTTATCTTTTGGGGCCACATGAGAGCCTGAGGCTTTTCCAGGTCCATGAGATTCTAACTCCTGGGCCAGACTCATGGGTAACTCTGGAAAACACATAAAAAACAAAAAAAGCAAAAAAACCTTACAGGTCAAAATTGTGGTTAAAAGTGGTAACAAATAATGAGGTTAGTTTCTCTTTACCATCTCCCACTTTACATTTACTTTTTGGTTCCAACTGCCAGACCAACTAACATAGAGTATCTTCTGGCTCAACCCCAGCTGCAGAGACAACATATTAATGTAGAATTCTCCAAGATCTACTACAATTGTACAAATTCTAATCCTTACAATAAATAGCTTCTTCTGTATCACTTATAGCAATCCTGCTTCTCTGATCAAATCCTGACTGAGACAAGAGACCATTTTAAAACTAATGCACAAGGGGAACCACTGGGGTGGGAAGATGCAGGCCCTTTTTCAGACTCCAAGACAGGCTACTTCAATTCTTTAGTTGGCCTTACTTATAACATTCTGCTGGCCTGAGTGGACTCATATAAAATAGATCTGGAACGAACTTTCTGCCTCCCCTGAAATCTCATGAGAAGGAAGTTCTTATCTCATCAAGAGGTTCACAGAAATTGGAAGGGGAGATGAACCATGAGAAACTATGGACTCTGGAAAACAACCTGAGTGTTTTGAAGGGGTGGGGGGTGGGAGGTTGGGGGAAACAGGTGGTGGGTAATAGGGAGGGCACGTATTGCATGGAGCACTGGGTGTGGTGCAAAAACAATGACTACTGTTATGCTGAAAAGAAATAAAAAGTGGAAAAAAAAAGAGGTTATAGAGGACTTCTAGATATGTCCTTTGTAGATGACAGAAGTCAGGGCCAACCTGTCTATCTGCCAGGGAGTGAAAGCCAAGAGCTTCCTACAGCCAATGTGAATCAGACAGCACGGTAGTTCTCCTCCAGCTTGATAAAAGCAACTCCTCACACCAGGTCAGGTAAAGCTTTCTAACTTAATATCAAATTAAATCAAGCTATATGATTTTTACTAACTCCTAGGTGGTATGCCCTCTATGCTTTTATTTTAACTTCTCAAAAATCAGCACCTTCTAGACTGGTTGAATGAAAACATATGGGACGTGGTGAAGGCAACTTGAGGAAATTAAGCAAGTGACCCAAGATCTGGGCTAACAACATAGATCTGAACCATAATACTTCGTTTGAAGATTTTCCAATAAGAATATTTATATTTATATAAATACATTGAAAACTTTGAGACTTTTAAGGTTAAAAAAAAAGTGACAAGGCAAAGATTACCTCTCCAAATGTTTGTAATATCAAATATAGCAAAGAATGGTAGTCACCTCCTGCATAGAGTACCCCAGTCAGGCAAGGACCACAAGCTAAGCTTGGGGAGTGATTTGTTATTACAGGAGTTCAACCACAGAAGTAACCAAAATGCTTCCCATTGACTAGTCAAAGGTAAGCTTATGTGTCAAGCAACCTGCTCCAGTCCCTAGCCCAGACCTGGGCTAAATCCTGGAGGATTTAAAATCCTGGAGGATTTTGACCTTTACCATAAATCATAAATGGGCTTTCACACGGATTTGAGCTGCTATTGCTAGGTGAGATAATGTAGTCAGAGATAACTGACAGCTATGAGACAAAAGTCATTAGAAAAAAACAAACTTGGGGCGCCTGGGTGGCTCAGTAGATTATGCCGCTGCCTTCGGCTCAGGTCATGGTCTCAGGGTCCTGGGATCGAGTCCCACATCGGGCTCTCTGCTCCGCAGGGAGCCTGCTTCCTCCTCTCTCTCTCTGCCTGGCTCTCTGCCTACTTCTGATCTCTCTCTCTGTCAAATAAATAAATAAAATCTTTAAAAAAAAAAAAAAGAAAGAAAAAGAAAAAACAAACTTGATTATCATTTCTAGTTCTCACTCAGTGGACTGCTATGGATTGGTTTTTCTCAATCCTTCAACCACCCTATGAACAAAATAAATAGCATTTTAATTAAATGTTTACATTTAACAAATTAAAACCTGTTCAAACATATTTCACTTATTCATCTTGATAGATTGGAGCCTCTGTGTCATGCATGACATCCCTTTTCCTCCAGCTTAAACCAAATCAGATTTAAAAGATTCATCCATAGATTTAAAGACAACATTGCTTTTAAGAGGCCTTGGGGGAAAAAATCCTCCTTATGAATACTTGCTTTATATTTCTAGACTCTTAATAGACTTGAGAAATTCCTTCATCACTTCAACATTCATAATGGCTCAGTCTTCTCAGGTATCTATATTTGCTGATAAGCCTGATGCTCCTTGTCTGTCTCACTTGATTTCATCTGTGGTGGACAGTCCATGGAAGTTCACATTCCTGTCTTGCTGAGAGCATATTACATCAGCATCCACTGTGCATTTCCTCGGGCCTTGTAATGTCAGGAAACCATATTGGATAACCACATAATTATAACAGAGAAGTGCATGGTTAACACCCTTGGGAGGGGCACCTGGATGGCTCAGTGGGTTAAGCCTCTGCCTTTGGCTCAGGTCATGGTCTCAGGGTCCTGGGATCGAGCCCCGCGACAGGCTCTCTGCTCAGCAGGGAGCCTGCTTCCCCCTCTCCTCTGCCTGCCTCTCTGCCTACTTGTGATCTCTGTCTGTCAAATAAATAAAAAAAAATCTTAAAAAAAAAACACCTGTGGGAAAAATTATTAACAACATAGTAATGAGAGCCAGTAGATCCATGTCATAGCCTTCAGTAGTAAAAATATACATGAGCATATTCTGTGTAATTCTCAAAAGATCCTTTAGTGCTCAAACTGATCATCTTAAAAGCATATTCTTACATTGGCTGTTTCTCAACACTATCTGCTCCTTTAGTCTTCCATTCTTGTCTCTTAAATAATTGCACATAAATCCTTGCTCTGGGCCACAGGTCTGAGAGCTGTCCATACTAAAACAATTGATATCAGAAGATGTACTAGAAAGCAGACCTTCAGAAATGGATTCAGACACCGGATCATTTTACGATCAAAGTAATAAGGATCTCATTGCCTAGAGAAACGGGTTCATAATGATCCTTGTTAAGTTATGGCATTTCAATACTTCGATTCTCATTAAATACTTAAATAAGGGTGATTACAGATAACATAGGAAATAACCAGCCAATCACTTGAAAAACAGAGGTGATTGTAATAAAGATTATGGAGGCTGCATGTTTTGTTTTTGTTTTTCAACATTTCCTTAGAAATTCGGGGTCTCTTCTGATTCCATACAAATTTTAGGATTATTTGCTCCAGCTCTTTGAAAAATACCAGTGGAATTTTGATTGGATGGCATTAAAAGTATAGATTGCTCTAGGCAGTATAGACATTTTAACAATGTTTATTCTTCCAATCCAAGAGCATGGAACGGTCTCCCATCTTTTTGTGTCTTCAATTTCTTTCATGAGTGTTCTGTAGTTCCTTGAGTACAGATCCTTTACCTCTTTAGTTAGGTTTATTCCCAGGTATCTTATGGTTCTTGGTGCTATAGTAAATGGAATCGATTCTCTAATTTCCCTTTCTGTATTTTCATTGTTAGTGTATAAGAAAGCCACTGATTTCTGAATATTGACTTTGTATCCTGCCACGTTACTGAATTGCTGTATGAGTTCTAGTAGTTTGGGTGGAGTCTTTGGGTTTTCCATATAAAGAATCATGTCATCTGCGAAGAGAGAGAGTTTGACTTCTTCATTGCCAATTTGGATACGTTTTATTCCTCTTTGTTATCTGATGGCCATTGCTAGGACTTCTAATACCATGTTGAACAAGAGTGGTGAGAGTGGGCATCCTTGTCGTGTTCCTGATCTCAACGGGAAGGCTGCAAGCTTTTTCCCATTGAAGATTTTTGCTGTGGGTCTTTCATAGATAGATTTTATGAAGTTCAGGAATGTTCCCTCTATCCCTATACTTTGAAGTGTTTTAATCAGGAATGGATGCTGGATTTTGTCAAATGCTTTTTCTGCATCAATTGAGAGGATGATGTGGTTCTTCTCTCTTCTTTTATTGATTTGTTCTATCACATTGATTGATTTGCGAATGTTGAACCAACCTTGCAACCCAGGGATGAATCCCACCTGGTCATGGTGGATAATCTGTTTAATGTGCTGCTGGATCCTGTTTGCTAGGATCTTGTTGAGAATCTTTGCATCCATATTCATCAGTGATATTGGTTTGAAATTCTCCTTCAAGCTTTACTACAAGGCTGTGATCACCAAGACAGCATGGTACTGGCACAAAAACAGACACGTACACCAGTAGAACAGAGTAGAGAGCCCAGATATGGACCCTCAACTCTATGGTCAAATAATCTTTGACAAAACAGGAAAAAATATTCAATGGGAAAAAGACAGTCTCTTCAATAAATGGTGCTAGGAAAACTGGACAGCTATATGTAGAAGAATGAAACTCGACCATTCTCTTACACCACACACAAAGATAAACTCGAAATGGATAAAAGACCTCAACGTGAGACAGGAATCCATCAGAATCCTAGAGGAGAACATAGGCAGTAACCTCTTTGACATCAGCCACAGCAACTTCTTTCAAGATATGTCTCCAAAGGCCAAGGAAACAAAAGTGAAAATGAACTTTTGGGACTTCATCAAGATCAAAAGCTTCTGCACAGCAAAGGAAACAGTCAACAAAACAAAAGGCAACCCACGGAATGGGAGAAGATATTTGCAAATGACAGTACAGACAAAAGGTTGATATCCAGGATCTATAAAGAACTGCTCAAACTCAACACACACAAGACAGATAATCATATCAAAAAATGGGCAGAAGATATGAACAGACACTTCTCCAATGAAGACATACAAATGGCTATCAGACACATGAAAAACTGTTCATCATCACTAGCCATCAGGGAGATTCAAATTAAAACCACATTGAGACACCACCTAACACCAGTTAGAAAGGCCAAAATTAGCAAGACAGGAAACAACATGTGTTGGAGAGGATGTGGAGAAAGGGGAACTCTCTTCCACTGTTGGTGGGAATGCAAGTTGGTGCAGCCACTTTGGAGAACAGTGTGGAGATTCCTCAAGAAATTAAAAATAAAGCTCCCCTATGACCGTGCAATTGCACTGCTGGGTATTTACCCCAAAATACAGATGTAGTGAAAAGAAGGGCCATCTGTACCCCAATGTTTATAGCAGCAATGGCCATGGTCGCCAAACTGTGGAAAGAACCAAGATGCCCTTCAACAGACGAATAGATAAGGAAGATGTGGTCCATATACTCTGTGGAGTATTATGCCTCCATCAAAAAGGATAAATACCCAACTTTTATAGCAACATGGACAGGACTGGAAAAGATTATGCTGAGCGAAATAAGTCAAGCAGAGAGAGTCAACTATCATATGGTTTCACTTATTTGTGGAGCATAACAAATAACATGGAAGACATGGGGAGATGGAGAGGAGAAGGGAGTTGCGGGAAATTGGAAGGGGAGATGAACCATGAGAGTCTATGGACTCTGAGATACAACCTGAGGGTTTTGAAGGGGCAGGGGGTGGGAGGTTGGGGAACCAGGTGGTGGGTAATAGGGAGGGCACGTATTGCATGGAGCACTGGGTGTGGTGCAAAAACAATGAATACTGTTACACTGAAATTAAATAAATTAAAAAAAAAAGATTATGAACAAAAACAAAAAAAAAAGATTATGGAGTCTGCATTTTATTGTTAAACATTTTTTTAAAAGAAAAATGTGCTCTTGTCCTCCAAGTATGAACTCTAGTGTGTTGAGCTACGTGGACTGCACAGTTCTTTATCTTCTGCTTCATTGGGGAATCAGGCCAAAAGCAGTTTCAGAATTTACTGGTAAGCAGAGTGGAGCTACAAAAGGGACTGAATGCACAAGAATGCACAAGCTCTTTTATGTTAAAGGCAGCCCCCAAATGTGGACACAACAGAAACATGAGAAGTGGCATGTGGCATTTATGTAAACAAACCTGAGAACCTTGAAGCCCCATTTTTTCTGAAACTTCTTCATATTAGAATAAGCTGTAAATGTCCTGTCTGTGCACCTGTTTTAATAGATGGATCTTTTGCAAGATAATACTTGTCCTCAAAAACTGATTTACTTTCAATTCATCATCTTTAGTCTATTAATTAGGATCAGGTTTCAACACAGGCTGAGTAGATTAAGAAGTCCCTCCTTTATGCCTCCAGCTCCCGGCAAGATTTGATAGCATTACTCTGGTCTCTACAGTCTTGGGGATAATTTTTTTCTGAGCTTGATCACCTGTAGGTATCTCAACATTCTTTGTTGATTCAGTTTTATGTTGTGTTATGGCCTTTCTACGAGTTTTCAACAGAATTTCTTCAGAGTCTGCCTTTTATTTCCAGCCTAAATTTTGACTTACCTCGAGTTCAATACCAGAAATGGCCTCAGGGGAAAACAAACAAAAGCAAAAACTTTCAGGTGGGATTTGGGGACTGTGTTACTCAGTTTAATGAAGTGCGGATAACCTTCCAGGGAGACAATGGGACTGTGGTGATCTGCTGTGTTCAGTGGCATCACAATTCCTGAAAGCATTACTCATAAGTGCATGTGATGGACTGCCTGGAAAATGAGTTAGGAATTACCATAGCCATTGATTACAATGGAATAATGGTGAATATGAAGATGCTAAATGTGTTGGAGAATTTAACAATAGGCAAGACCCTTGATTTTTACTGAAGGTACATATGGAAAATCTTAGAAAGTTTTTCTTGACCTGATAATTAAATTCATTATCTTATGTAGCCACAGGGAAAATTGGTTGAGCATCATGCACAATACCCAGTTATATTGAATATAGGGTTACTTAACCTTGTCAAATCTTGTGCCAATAATAAGAGCTATTTGGAATAGGAATATTGAGACTTTAGATGGGAACATTTGGTTAGAGACTTGAGATGGGAATGTAGGCTGAGTGCTATGGCTTTCCCAAATCCCCCTAAAACTTGTTTGCTAGGAAAATTGTCCTTCCCCTACTTAAGGAAACCAGCATTCGTCTGACTAACCAACCTGAAAGAACCATATATGTCAGGCCACAAAACCAGTTCAGGTAGATTTTAAACCATTTTACTGAGGTATGATTTACATAAAAAACTGTACATATTTAATGTATATGAGTTGGTGACTTTGGAAAGAAGTATACACCTGTTAAACCATTACTATGATCAATGCCATAACATATCTATCACCTCAAAAAGTTTCTTCCAACCCTCTTTTTTATTATTTTGTGATAAAATACATAATCTAACTTCTTAGAAAAAATTTAAGTATCCAGTACAGTATCATTAACTATATATGCTATATAGTAGGTCTCTAGGACTTATATACATCTTGTTAAACTGAAACTTTGTACCCCAAAACTAATATTTCCCTATTGTTCCATCCCTCAAGCCCATGGAAACTATAATTCCACTCTCTGCTCCTAATATTTTGACTATTGTAAATTCCTCATATAAGTGGTGTCATGTCTTTCCAAGTCTGTCTTACTACGCTTAGCATTGTATAACAATGCTACCAAAAAAGGAAGAATTCCATCTTTTTCTTTTCATTTTGTTTTATTGTATTTCTTTTCAGAATTCATTGTTATGCACTGCACCCAGTGCTCCGTGCAATACGTGCCCTCCATAATACCCATCACCAGGCTCACTCAACCCTTCAACCTCCTCCCCTCCAAAACCCTTAGTTTGTTTCTCAGAGTCCATAGTCTCTCATGGTTTGTCTCCCCCTCCAATTTCCTCCAACTCACTTCTCTCCATCTCCCACTGTCCTCCATGTTATTCCTTATGCTCCACAAGTAAGTGAAACCATATGATAATTGATTCTCTCTGCTTGACTTATTTCACTCAGTATAATCTCTTCCAGTCCCATCCATGTTGATACAAAAGTTGGGTATTCATCTTTTCTGATGGAGGCATAATACTCCATAGAATATATGTACCATATCTTCTTTATCCATTCATCCATTGAAGGGCATCTTGCTTCTTTACACAGTTTGGCAACTGTGGCCATTGCTGCTATGAACACTGGGGTACAGATGGCCCTTCTTTTCACTACATCAGTATCTTTGGGGTAAATCCCCAGTAGTGCAATTTCAGGGTCTTAGGGAAGCTCTATTTTTAAATTCTTTTGTTTTAAAGACTTTATTTCTTCATTTGACAGACAGAGATCACAAGTAGGCAGAGAGGCAGGCAGAGAGAGGAGGAAGCAGGCTCCCTGCTGAGCGGAGAGCCCAATGCAGGGCTTGATCCCAGGACCCTGGGATCATGACCTGAGCCGAAAGCAGAGGCTTTAACCCACTGAGCCACCCAGGCACCCCACTATTTTTAAGTTCTTAAGGAATCTCCACACTGTTTTCCAAAGTGGCTGCACCAACTTGCATTCCCACCAACAGTGGAAGAGGGTTCCCCTTTTTCCACATCCTCTCCAGAATGTGTTGTTTACTGTCTTGTTGATTTTGGCCATTCTAACTGGTATAAGGTGGTATCTCAATGTGGTTTTTATTTGAATCTCCCTGATAGCTAATGATGATGAACATTTCTTCATGTGTCTTTTAGCCATTTGTATGTCTTCATTGGAGAAGTGTCTGTTCATGTCTTCTGCCCATTTTTTGATATGATTATCTGTTTTTTGTGTGTTGAGTTTGAGCAGTTCTTTATAGATCCTGGATATCAACCTTTTGTCTGTACTGTCATTTGCAAATATCTTCTCCCATTCCGTGGGTTGTCTCTTTGTTTTGTTGACTGTTTCCTTTGCTGTGCAGAAGCTTTTGATCTTGATGAAGTCCCAAAAGTTCATTTTCGCTTTTGTTTCCTTGGCCTTTGGAGACATATCTTGAAAGAAGTTGCTGTGGCTGATGTCAAAGAGGTTACTGCCTATGTTCTCCTCTAGGATTTTGATGGATTCCTGCCTCACTTTGAGGTCTTTTATCCATTTCGAGTTTATCTTTGTGTGTGGTGTAAGAGAATGGTTGAGTTTCATTCTTCTACACATAGCTGTCCAATTTTCCCAGCACCATTTATTGAAGACCATCTTTTTTCCACTGTCTATCTTTTCCTGCTTTGTCACAGATTATTTGACCATAGAGTTGAGGGTCCATATCTGGGCTCTCTACTCTGTTCCACTTGTCTATGTGTCTGTTTTTGTGCCAGTACCATGCTGTCTTGGTGATCACAGCTTTGTAGTAAAGCTTGAAATCAGACAATGTGATGCCCCCAGTTTTATTTTCTTTTTCAGCATTTCCTTAGCAATTCGGAGTCTCTTCTGGTTCCATACAAATTTTAGGAGTTGTTCCAGCTCTTTGAAAAATGATCTGGATGGCATTGAAAGTATAGATTGCTCTAGGCAATATAGATATTTTAGCAATGTTTATTCTTCTGATCCATGAGCATGGAATGGTCTTCATCTTTTTGTGTCTTCTTTAATTTCTTTCATGAGTGTTCTGTAGTTCTTAGAGTATAGATCCTTTACCTGTTTGGTTAGGTTTATTCCCAGGTATCTGATGGTTCTTGGTGCTATAGTAAATGGAATTGATTCTCCAATTTCCCTTTCTATATTTTCATTGTTAGTGTATAAGAATTCCATCTTTTTAAAGGCTGAATAATATTGCATTATATGTATATAATACATTCTTTATTCATTTGTCAATGAACATTTAGTTTCTTTCTGTCTTGACTATTGTAAATAATGCTATAATAATCATGGGGGTGCAACTATGTCTTCAAAATCCTGATTTCAGTTCCTTTGGTGATATACCCAGGAGAAGAGTTACTAGATCATATGATAGTTCTAGTTTTAACTTTTTGAGGAACATCCATACTGTTTGCGTAGTGGTTTCCCACAATGAGTATATCAAGGTTCCCTTTCCTTCTTACTCTCACCGACACTTAACCTTCTGTTGTTTTAGTAGCCATCCTAACAGTCTATTTTTCTTTACTTATTACATCACCAGGTTATTATAAAAGGATGTAAGTCTAGAACAGCCAGATGGAAGAGATGCCTAGGACAAGGTAAGAGGAAAGGGGGTGGAGATTCCATGACCTCTCTAGGTACCTCACTCTCCCAGCACCTGTGTTTTCACTAACCTGGAAACTCTCTGAACCCCATCCTCTTGGATTTTTACAAAGGCTTCATTCGTGAAAATTCATTAAATCACTGACCATTGGTTTTTGAACTCCATTTCCAGCCTTGCTATTCCCTGGAGGTTGGGGCTGGTGGGGAAAGGCTGAAAGTTCCAACCCTCTAATCACATGTTTGGTGCCACCAGCTTCCATCCTTAGGTGCTTTTCAAAATTCACCTCATTAACACAATAAAGGCACTTTTATCACTCTCAACACTTAAGAAATTCCAAGGGTTTGGGGAACTCTGTGCCAGAAACTGGGATTAAGTCCAAATATACATTTCTTACAAAGCACAGTATCATAGCACTCTTGTCAAAATCAATTGACAGTATGTGTGTGGATTTATTTCTGGGCTCCCTATTATGTTTCATTGGTATATATGTCAGTTTTTATGCTTGTATCATATTGGTTTGATTGAAGCTTTACAATGATTGGTTTGATAGAAGCTTTACAATAAAATGTAAAAGCTAGAAATGTGATGCCTGAAGCTTTGTTATTCTTGATCAAAATTACTTAAGCCATTCAAGGTCTTTTTTGGTTCCATATGAACTTTAGGATTGTTTTTGCTATCTCTATAAAAAAATGCAATTGGAATTTTGATGCAGATTGCATTGAATCTGTAGATTGCTTTGCATAATTTGGACATCTTAACATTGTTCTAATACATGAACATGGAATTTATTTCCACTTATGTCTGCTTTCATGTCTTTTATTGGTATTTTATAGTTCATACAAATTTTTCACATCATAGGTGGTTTATTCCTAAGTGTGTGTTTGGATTGATCAATTGATGCTATCATGAATGGGATTCCATTTTCAAATAGTTTATTGTTAATATATAGAAATGCAGCTACTATAATATGTTGGTTTTGTATTCTGCAACTTTACTGAATTCATTTATTCTAGCAGGATTACTTGTGGAGCCTTGAGGTTTTCCTCATAGAAGATTGTTACCTGCAAAGAGATAATTTCTTCCTCTACAATTTATATGCTTTTAAATTCCTTTTTCTTGGGGTGCCTGAGTGGCTCAGTCACTTAGGTGTCTGACTCTTGATTTCAGTTAAGGTCAAGATCTCAGGGTTGTGGGATAGAGCCCTGTGTAGAGCTACCTCCATTTAGAACTCCCTACTAAGGTTCTCTCTCTGCCCTTCCCCCTACTTATGCATGCTCTCTTTCTCAAATGAATAAATAAATCTTTTTTAAAAATTTTAAACATTAAAAAAATCCTTTTTCTTGCCAATTTTCTCAAACTAGGACTTCTAGTATTATGTTAAATAGAAGTGATAAAGTGGGCATCCTTGCTTTGTTTCATATCTTAAAAATTTAGAGAATGGGTTAAATAGGTGATGGGGACTAAGGAGTGCACTTGTTGTGATGAGCACTAGGTGTTGTATGTAAGTGTTGAATCACTAAATTGCACACCTGAAATTAATATTACACTATTCACTGGAATTTTTTTATTTTTTCAGTGTTCCAGGATTCATTTTTTTATGCACCACACCCAGTACTCCATGCAATACATGCCTTCCTTAACACCCAGCACCAGACTCTCCCAACTCACCAACGCCCCCCCTCCAAAACCCTCAGTTTGTTTCTCAGAGTCCACAGTCTCTCATGGTTTGTCTCCCCCTCCGATTTCCCCCAATTCACTTCTCCTCTCCTTCTCCCACTGTCCTCCATGTTATTCTTTGTGCTTCATAAGTATATCAACTGGAATTTAAATTTTTTTAAGAAAAGGTTTTCAGTTTTTTACCAGAGTATAACTATAGCTATGGGCTTGTCATACATGGACTTTATTGTGTTGAGGTTAGTTCTTTCTATACCTAATTTTTTGAGAATTTTTATGATGAAAGGATGTTGAGTTTTGTAAAATGATTTCCTGTATCTATTGAAATGATCATATGATTTTTACCCTTCACTTTGTTAATGTGGTTTATCACATCAATTTGTCTATGTTGAAGTATTCATGCATCACAAGGATAAAGCCCACTTGATTGTGGTGTATAATTCTTTTAATTTGCTGTTGAATTTGGCTTGCTGATATTTGGTTGAGGATTTTTGGATCCAAGTTTATGAAGGATATTGGCTTGTAGTTTTCTTGTGGTGTCTTTTGTTTGGGTAGCATAGTGCTACTGGCTGCATAAAATGAGCCTGGAAGGGTTTCCTCTTCTACTTTTGGAAGAGTTTAAGGAATAGTAGTTTTAATTCTTTTTTACATATTTGGTAGAATTTGTCAATAAAACCATCTGGTCATGGGTTTTCCTTTTGGAAGTTTTTTGATTATTGATTCAATATCCTTCTTATTGGTGTCTTCAGATATTCTATCATATTTACTCATTCTTGGTAGGTTATATTTTTCTAGGATTGCCAATTTATTAGTGTATAATAGTCTCTCATGATTTTTTTTTAAATTTCCGTGGTATCAGTGGTAATGTCTCCTTTTCCATTCCTGATTTTATTTATTTGACTATTTTCTCTTTTTTCTTATTCTAGCTTAGGGTTTATCAACTTTGTTTAAAAAAAAAACAAACTCCTAATTTCATCTATTTTTCTACTCTTTGATATATTTCTGCTGTACTTTATTGGTTTCTTCTAACATTAGACTTAGTTGATTCTTATACTAATTCATTGAGGTGTAAATTTAGGTTGTTTGAGAACTTTCATTTTAATGTTGGCATTTATTTCTATAAATTTCCCTTTTACACATGCTTTTATGGCATCTGATATGTTTTTGGTATGTTGGGTTTTCATTTTCATTGGTCTCAAAATATTTTTTCATTTTTTGTTATGAATTCTTCTTGGACCTGATGATTCTACAAGAGTGTGTTTAATTCCCACGTATTTGTCATTTTTTCTGTTTTCTTTGTTATTGATTTATCATTCTATTCCATGTGTGTTAGATGAAACACTTGTAATGAGTTCACTCTTCTTAAATTTATTAAGATTTGTCCTGTGATCTAGCATGTGATATGTCCTAGAGAATATTCCATGTGCCCTTGAGAAAAATATGTATTCTGCTCCTGTTGGGTGGAATGTTCTATATATGCCTATTAAGTCCATTTGGTCTGTAGTGTTGTTCAGGTCTGCTGTTTTCTTTTTTGCTTTTCTGTCTGGGTTATTCAAAACACAGAATTGAAGTCTTCTGCTGTCATTTTATTTCTCCCTTCAGATATGTCAGTGTTCGCTTTATATGGTAGGTGCTCCAAGGATAGGTGGATTATGTATTTATAATTTTTATATCTCCCTGGTGAATTTACACTTTCATCATTTGTAATGACATTTTTGTCTCCTGTGACAGTTTTTTATTTATCAAAAACAGTTTATATCTTGTCTGATATATAGCTACTCCTGTTCTTTTAGTCACCACCTGTGTAAAGTATCTTTTTCCACCCCTTTCAGATTGTCCTAAAATCTAAAGTATGTCTTTGTAGACACTGTATAGTTGGTTCTTTTAAATTCATTTATCTACTCTACATCATTTGATTGGTGTGTTTAATCCATTTACATGTAAAGAAATTATTAATAAGTATGGATTTACGGTTGCCATATTTTTTGTCTGTATTGCAGTTCATTTGTTCCTCTCTCTTTCCATATTTCTGTATGATTTGATGTTTATTTTTATAGTTTAATTCTTTAATTTTCTGTATTTATCTTTATGTAAATACTATGATTTTTCACTGTGGTTATCATGAGATTTGCATAAAACTTCCTATAACAATCTATTTTAAGCTAATAACCACAACATCAATTACAAAACTTTACACTTTTATCCCCCTGCCATATTCTTTGTTATTAATGTCAGAATTTCCTTCTTTTTATATTATGTACCTAGTAAGACATTTTATGGTTATAGTTATTATAGTTAGAAAACTCCTTTAAACTAGGGTTAAAAGTGACTTATGTACCAATCTTACAGCATTATTTCATTCTGTTTTTGTCTGTATTTTTATCTTTCCTGGTGACATTTATGCTTTCACATGCTTTTGTGTTGTTTAGCATCCTTCTGATTCAACTTGAAAAACTTCCTCTAGCACTTTTGTAAGGCAGTCTAGTGATTAGGAACTCCCTTAGTCTTAGTCTTTCATTTCTAAAAGGATAGCTTTTATAGGTATAGTATTCTTGGTTGGCAGTGTTGTTTTTTTTTTTTTTTTTTTCCTTTAAGCACTTTAAATATCTAATTCTAGACTTTCTTGGCCTACAAGTTTTCTGCTGAGAAATATGCTAATAGGTAATCAGGAAGACTTATATGTGATGAGCTATGTTTTTCTTGACACCTTAAAATTCTGTCTTTGCCTTTTGACAATTAAAGTGAGTCTTGATGAAGACCTCTTCAGTTTCTACCTATTTTGATTTTGTTAAGGCTCTATGACTCTGTATGTCAATTTCCCTCCCCAGATTTGGGAATCTTCTGGTTAATTTATTTTTAAAAATCTTTCTCCACCTTCTCTCTCTCACCTCATTGTTCTTTAGGCTTTCTTCACTCTTTTTCATTCTTTTGTCTTTTTGTTTTTCTGACTGAATAACTTCAAATGACCTATCTTTATGTATGTTGATTCTTTTTTTCTGCTTGATTGAGTTGTTGAAGCCTTCTTTTGTTTGTTGGCTTGTTTTTAGTTCAGTAATTATATTTAGTTCTAGAATTTCTGTTTCGTTATTTTTATGGTTTCTATCTCATTGCTTTGTTCATTGGCTCTTCTTGATTTAATTTAGTTGTCTATATTTTCTTGTAACTCACTGAACTTTTAAGAATGATTATTTTAAAACTTTATCAGGCATTTCATAGATTTGTATTTCTTTAGCATCACTTACTAGAGCCTTTTGTTGCTGTTGTTCCTTGGTGGAATCACATTTTCCTAAGTCTTCCTGATCCCATAACCTTACACTGTTATCTGCATGTTTGAATAAGAATTCACATCTTCCAATCTCTAAAGACTGACTTTGCAAGGAAAGCTCTTCCTAGTTAGCCTAGACAGAAATTCTCTACCTAGAATTTTGTGGTTATAGTTACTCTTATAGTTAAAAAAAATCTTTTAAACTAGGGTTAAAAGTGGTTAAGTCCATAGGTGGACTGGCTTGCAAGGTCCACAAGGGGTCCATTGCCAGGGTCTATGTGTGGGCACACCAAGTGCTAGTGTCCATAAATGGACAGTCCTTGTGCCAGGATCTGGGCAGGTAAGAACAGTGCCCAGATCAATAGGCCTGTGGATCTGCTGCCAGAGAATCAAAGGTCAACTGTTGAGATCCATGTGTGAATTGTTGAGGCCCTCTTTCTTCCCCCTTTATTGCCTGCCCCCAGGCAATCTAGTCATGCCAGTTTCCTGAGTGTTCTAAGTACAGCATGATGGAAGCATTTCTCTCAATTAGCACCTGAAAGACTAAGGAAATCAGATATTCATTTTACTCTTCCCACCATGGGAGAATTTAGGGGCTGAGAAGAGCTCTCTCAGTGCTGTTCTGGCTTGGGAGAGAGGTGATGTTAGAAAAGGCAGTGTTCTTTTTTAAAACTTTTTTAGAGTGGGGAGGGGCAAAGAGAGAGGGAGAATCTTAAGCAGGCTGCATACCCAGTGTGGAGTCCAATGCAGGGTTCAGTCTCACAGCCCTGAGATCATGACTTGAGCCAAAATCAAGAATCAGACATTTAACTGACTGGTGCCCTAAAGAAAATGAGTGTTCTTCTTAAATGTTTCAGTGAACCTTATCTCATTTCTGTGCTTCACTCAGTTCCTGTAATCTCTCGCTTGGATTCTAGAACTCTCATGAAGGTATTTTCACCTACAAATGACTGTTAAATCAATATTTTTGTGAGGGACAAGAGCTAGAACCTCCTATTTCACCATCTTGCTGAAATCATTCTAACTTTAAAATACTTAAATAATACAAAGTATCTTCTTTGCCTTTAGTGAAATAAAACTAGAAATCTATAGCAGAAAGAAAACTAGAAATTTTACAAATATGTGGAAATTTAGCAACACCCTTCTAAACAATTGATAGATTAGTGAAAAAGTCACACACAGAACTAGAAAATACTCTGAGACAAATGAAAAAGAAATACCACAAAGTATGAAAATTTAAGAGATGCTACCAAAGAAGTGTTCAAAAAGAAATTTCTACTTATCACAGATGAATTCTACCAAACATTTAAAGAATTATCACCAATCCTTTTCAAATTTTCCATAAGTTATAAGAGAAGGTAATCCTTATTCTATGAGGCCAGCATAATGTGATACCAAAGACATCCTAAAGAAAAAAACAACTATATCTTACGACCATCTCTTATGAACATAAATGCAAAAAAATTTCAACAAAATATTAGCAAGCCAAATCTGGTTGCATATTAAAAGGATTATATATCAGGACCAAGTAACATTAGTCCTAGGAATACACGAATGTCTCAATATATGAAAATCAATCAGTGTAATATACCACATTAATAAAACAAAGCAGTGGGGGAAACTGTATGTGATTATCTCAACTGATGCAGAGAAAGCACTTAACAGAATCTAAAACCCCTTTGTGATAAAATACTCAACAAACTAGGAATATAGGGAACTTGTTCAACATTTATGAAGGGAATTTATGAAAATTACATAAATTTAATAACATACTCATTTGTGAAAGACTGAAAGTTTCCCTATGAGATCATGAATAAGATGAAGTTGCCCAGTTTTGTTACTTCTATTCATCAGTGTACTGGGAGTTCTGTCTAGGACAATTAGGCAAGAAATGGATATAATTAGAAAAGAAGAAGTAAAGTTATCTTTATTCACAGATGACCTGACTCTATATATAGATAATCCTAAAGAATTCCCAAAGAACTAGTAGACTTAATAAATAAATTTAGCAAAATTTTAGATACAAGATCAACACACAAAAATCAGTTGTATTTTTATATACTACCAGTGAACTATTAAAATTTGAAATAAAGAAAACAGTTTTATTTATAATACCATCAAAATAATAGCATCAAAAAATACAATATGTAGGAACAGATTTAACCAAGGAGATGCTAGACCTGTACACACACACACAAAACAAAACATTGTTGAAATAAGTTTTTTTTTTTAATATTTTATTTATTTGACAGAGAGAAATCACAACTAGGCAGAGAGGCAGGCAGAGAGAGAGGAGGAAGCAGGCTCCCTGCGGAGCAGAGAGCCCGATGCGGGGCTCAATCCCAGGACCCTGGGATCATGACCTGAGCTGAAGGCAGAGGCTTTAACCCACTGAACCACCCAGGCGCCCCTGTTGAAATAAGTTTTAAAAGACCTAAATAGATAGAAAAATATCCCATGTTTATAGATTCTAAAACTTAATATTGCTACAATAGCGGTACTACACTAAGTGATCTATAGATTTAATATAATTCATTTCAAAGTCTCAGTGAGCAAATACTGTACATATGGAAAAGCATATCATTTCATGTGGAATTGCAAAGGATCATAAATAGACAAAACAATCTTGCAAAATTAAAAACAAGTTGGAGGACTCATACTTTCTGATTTCAAACCATCCTACTGAGCTAGAGTAATCAAAACTGTGGTATTGGTATAAGAATAAGGATTGCGGTGCCTGGGTAGCGCAGTACATTTAGCATCTGACTCTTGATTGTGGCTCAGGTCATGATCTCAGGGTCATGAGATCAAGCCCCACATCAGGCTCTGCACTCAGTGTGGAGTCTGCTTGAGATTCTCTCTCCCTCTGCCCCTCCCACTCGTGTTCTCTCTCTCTCTCTCAAATCTTAAAAAAAAAAAAAGACATATAGATAGATGGAATAAACTTAGCATCTAGAAATAAATTCATACATCTAAAGTTAATTAATTTTTTGACAAATGTATCAAGGCTATTCAATGGAGAAAAAATGTCTTCAACAAAGCGTGCTGACAACTCATGCAAAAGAATGAAGATGGATCCCTACCTCACATTATATACAAATACCAATTCAAAATGGTCTTTGAACTAAATATAAGAACTAAAACTATAAAACTCTTAGAAGAAAAATAGAAGTAAATCTCTGTAGACTTAAATTTTGTAATAGGTTCTTAGATCTGGCACAAAAAGCACAAGTAACAAAGGAAAAAATAGATAAATTGGAGTTCACCAAAATTTAAAACTTCTGTGCAACAAAGTACACCATCAAGAAAGTGAAAATATCCTCTACAGAATGGGAGAAAAATATTTAGAAATCATACAACTGTTTAGAGTCTAGTATATATGAATATATATGTGTGAATATATATGTGTGTATATATATAGATATATATGTGTGTGTGTGTATATATATATAAAACTCTTAAAAACTCTTCAAACTCCTCATTAAGACAAACAACTCAATTAAAAAGTGGACAAAGAACTTGAATTAACATTTCTCTAAAGAAGATATACAAATGGCTAATAAGCACATAAAAAAATACTCCACACTATTAGTCATTTGGTAACTACAAATCAAAACTGCAATGAAATAGCACTTCATGCACACTAGGGCAGCTACTGAGAAAAAAGATAAGTGTTGGCAAGTATACGAAGAAACTGAAAACCTTGTACACAGATAATAAGAATGTAAAATGGTAAAGCTACTGGAAAAGTTTGGCACTTCCTCAAAAAGTTTAACATAAAAATACCCTGGGAACCAGCAATTCCATTCCTGGGTATATACCCAAAAGATTGAGAAACATGTATTTCTAACAAATATTTGTACACAATGTGCACAGAAGCATTATTGACAATAGCCGAAAAGTAGAAACTACCCTAATGTCCAACAACCAGTGAATGAATGAACAGCATGGTATCTATTAATACAGTGTAATGTTGCTCAGCAATCAAGGGGAATGAAGTGTTCCAACATACATGAACCTGGAAAACATTACACTAAATGAAAATGCATTAAGTCATATATTGCATGATTTCACTTATATGAAGTATTCACAATGTTCCCCACCCTCCTCAGTTCCCAAGCAGAGGGAGACAGACAGGACAACTAGTTTACCTGGAACACCATTCCAATGCACTTTAACACTCTTTATGCTGTATGAAACAAGTATCCATAGTACAAAAGTGGATTCCTTTAGGCAGCTAAAATTTGGACAGACTGGATTATGTGAAAAACTTCTTCTTTGGTGCCCAGGTCTCACTTCCTTGATAAAGGCCTTCCTGTAATAAGCATTCCTGAAAGGGCTTGTTTCCAAAATGTATTGCTACAGTCAGATGCTGGATTAGCTTCGACTTTTATTTAGAATGTCTTTTAATTTTCCCTTCAAGCTCCCCCGCCTTTTTTTTTTAAATTATTTATTTATTTGACAGAGAGAGATCACAAGTAGATAGAGAGGCAGGCAGAGAGATAGAGAGAGATCCCCCGCCTTTTTTAACAGATAGGTACCATTTGCTATATGGGCCATCAGCATCAGTCTGTAGATCTGGAGCAAGTTTGGCTCATGGACAGGGAGAGATACAAAGCAAAATAGCATTGCAAATGGCTTCTTTATCCCAGAGCTATAATACCCTTCTTTCTGTCCCGAGCAGTATGCAAGTAAGTACATGTGCATGTTACAACTAGGAGAGTCTAAAAGTATCAGCATTGCACACACCTTCAGTAAGGGCTTCTCAGTGCAGTAATGCCACAGAAGCCCTGCAGTTGGCTGCCTGGTTAAGGGTATTGGATAGCTTTAAGGAAGACCATCTGGCAATGAGATCATTCTTCCTTAACTTTCTCAAACATAGCCTGCTACAAATTTCTGAATTGCTTTGAGACTGTTTTAGTACAACTCACTAATATTTGGAGGGGTCATGCTTTTGTCCCACATGAAGATTATCTGTTCTTGGCTGATGTGTGAGAAGCAGCTTCTGTGGGATTAAGCTTATATAACACAATGTCAGAGAAACAGATAAGAAACTGAACAAATTGGTGGATGGCCTCCCAATTAGGATCCTCTTTGGGGCCATTAAGAAAACAAAGCCAACAGGCCATTCTACCTGCTAAGGAAAACTCCAGCAGGATCCCATTGTCTCCCTGTTGCAGTTCAAAACTGCCAGTTTTCATCAAGAGACCGTCATAGAGAAATGTATTGTTGAATTCTATGCCACTGAAAATGATAGTCCTTGCATTTGAATAGTCCACTTCCTGACCCATCTGACAAGCAATGTTGATGACCTGGCATGTATTAAAACTTGAGATCTTTTATATACAGATATTTGTTAATGCTTCTGCACTCACATGCCTGTAACAAACGAGTCTGTCTGTCTGAAGAATGTTCATGGCTGGATTTTACCCAGGACATCTGGAATGCCTCTGACTTTGGCCTTTAAGATCTTTGCTGAAGTATTTCTGTGCCATTTACACTTAAGCGAGGTGCTGTACAATCTAACTGAATCTGTGTGGAGCAGATGATTAATTCTGCATCTCATAGTTTGAATCTCTATCCTTATAGTCAAATTAATTTTTCTCTTAATGTTTAATTCTTTGCTTATTCTCTGTGCTTTTAGAAATGGGGATCAACTTACTAGGTTCCTACTTAGAGCTAATGGGCAGGGTTGAAGATAATGCTGACTAATTCTCTGTGACTTCATATTGCAACCTCCTTAATCCCAATATTCATAGTCAAGGAGGTGTTAACCAAAGAACATCGGGAGTGGAGGTTAACTTTTGCCCTGGGAGAAGGTATCTCCTGGGAAGGGTTTTGAAGGTGTTGAACATGAAGGCAGGTTCTGGAATATCCAAAAGGTACTTGAGAAAGACACCTTGATATATTGTCAAAGGAAGTAGTGCTAATAAGCCCCTATTAACAAGGACAGAAATTGGAAATGAGCTATCTCCAGCCTATACATAAAATATATGTATACTAGTCTAGAAACACAGTGTAGAAACCAGAAAATACCTTGTACTCTTCTTAAAGATCTCTTTTGCTTACTGGTTTAGGGCCCATGTGAAGCAGATGGTGTGCTCAAAGGAATAGTTCTCACAAAGTTTATAACCACAAGCTGGATAGAGAATACTCCTATAGCTTTCCTTCTGCACACTTGTCAGATAGCAAGAAGCATCTGACAAGTGTGCAGAAGGAAAGCTATAGGAGTATTTTCTGACCTAAGTTGTGTGTTCCCAAAGAGACATGATTGGAAAAAAAAAAAAAACTACTTGAAGCTTCTCACCCAGGAGACATCTTTCAATATTGCAATCTAAAAGCTTTTTTTTTTCCACTTACGTTTGTAGAAAAGTTGGAAATTACATAGCACTCTGGTTGTAGGCCCTTTGCTTTGAGAACTTAGGTAAGAGAATCCAGCACACTGATGTCATTCACCACAATGACCACCATTTTCTAATTGTCTGTCAAGGAAACCATCAGTGCTACCTACCATTATCTGAATTGAAACTTCATTTTTTAAAACCCTCCTTGCCATTTTTACCTTTTGTGTCAGGAATAATGGTATTAAAACTTTCCCTTGAACATTCTTTTTTTTTTTTTTTTTTTTTAAAGATTTTATTTATTTATTTGACAGACAGAGATCACAAGTAGGCAGAGAGGCAGGCAGAGAGAGAGAGGGGAAAGCAGGCTCCCTGCCGAGCAGAGAGCCCGATGCGGGGCTCAATCCCAGGACCCTGGGATCATGACCTGAGCCGAAGGCAGAGGAATTAACTCACTGAGCCACCCAGGCGCCCCTCCCTTGAACATTCTTAACATAGCTTTAAGAACAAGGAAGAACAGCTTCAGGCTCTATTATTCTTTTCCATATTTTCTACAAACCTAAATGAATGGTTTAGTCTAGGCAGAATGCCAACATTTGCGTCTGGGGTAAGCAAAGTGTAGATTCAGAGCACTGCCTCTTCTTTCTATACAGTTCTCTTACTGCTGTCAGGGCATCAGGAACTCAGGAGGACTGTCCTATGTACTCTAGTGGTGAACAAATCACCTTTGTGGCCTTCCACAGAAATGGTGGAAGACACTGGAATGAGGGAAAAGAATGGAGAAGTTTGGTCAGTTCTCTCATTGTGACTATAATCAGCAGGCTCCCCTCCAGCTGACAATGCTAGATCAACTATAGAGATAGGAGCCAGGTCCTTCACCGGAAGTCATTCACCACCGTAAGTGCCATGGACTGAGTCCTTGTACTTGTCCTTAGGCTGTTGTGGAAAATATTATTTTCTTTGTAAAGAGCTCCTTTGTCACTTGTTTGGGGCCATGTGAGCAAGTACTATGCTCTAATGAGGGAAAGGGGGCAATGCGAAATGTAAATTCTCTCCTGGGGGAAAGAAGATATAGAAACACAATGTCTATCCCTCAAAGTTATTCAATGTAGAGTTTCTTCTATCTATGGAGGTATCTGGTAGAAAGGTGTAGAACCTGGGGATTTTGGCAGCATTTTTAGTAATAAAATGATCAGGAGCTCTGGTTTGAACTCACCTAGCTGTCAGAAGGATGAAGGTAAATACATTTCCCTAGAAGGTCATGAGATGATTAGACAATGGGGATAGGGTCAGGAAAGGCACTGGCCACACTGGAATAATCACCAATTCCAGAACATAGGTTTATCTTAGCACAACACAGAACATGGTTGCAAAAAGGCTTGAGTAATAAACATTGTTTCCCTGTGCTTTAAAATCATCAGTAGCATTTTTTAAAGAAGTTAGCAATTTTAAATTAATACCCAGAAAAACTTAACATGTCTTCTATCTACCACCTTTCCCCTGCTTTTCCTTTATACTCTGCTTCTAGTTACTGTCATTATTGTCCTGTTCTCATCACTAGAGGACCACTATCCTTTAGCCATTCTACCAAACTAACTTCTTGAAATACCATGTAGTCCTACAAACTTAGCAAAAGTAAGGTGATCTGAGGTGGATGCCTTCAAAAAAGACCCTGTGATAAGAATGCCTCCTCGAGAACTATAACAGAAGTCACATGGGAATATTGCCAGAAATTCCTGATCCCTAGCCCAGTCAATTGTCCCAATCAATAGATGATAATTTAGCACTTTCTGGTATAGTGGCTCCGTGGGTGCTGAGTCCTTAAGGAGGACCTTCAAGAGAATAATTAGGATTGGAAATTTTGGTTTATTTTCATATGGCTTTTCAAATTAGGACCATTCAATTCCAAGAAAAAAAGACAGAAATCACGAAAGTCTGAGGCCTCTTCCTAGTAAAAGTTGGACCTTGCCGCCCTCTGGGACTGGTTCTCAACCTTTCCTATTTTGTAATATTTCCATTACATTCTAAAATCTATCACAAACAGAGTGAGCACTCCAAGAATAGACTCAATGTAGCTTAGTTAACACGGAAAACTATCTTCTGAAAGAAGCTGAAGATGGCACAGAGAAATGGGAAAACATTCCATGCTTGCGGATTAGAACAAATATTTTTAAAATGTCTATATTGCCCAAAGCAATATACATACAATGCAATCCCTATCAAAAATACTAACAGCTTTCTTCTCAGAGCAAGAACAAATAATCCTAAAATTTGTATGGAACCACAAAATAGCCAAAGCAATCTTGAAAAAGAAAAGCAAAGTTGGTGGCATCACAATTCCGGACTTCAAGCTCTATTACAAAGCTGTCATCATCAAGACAGTATGGTACTGGCACAAAAACAGACACATAGATCAATGGAACAGAATAGAGAACCCAGAAATGGACCACAACAACATTAATCTTTGACAAAGCAGGAAAGACTATCCAATGGAAAAAAGACCGTCTCTTCAACAAATGGTGTTGGGAAAACTGGCAACAACATGCAAAAGAATGAAACTCGATCACCTTATTATACCATGCACAAAAATAAATTCAGAATGGATTAAAGACCTAAATGTGAGATAGGAAACTATAAAAATCCTAGAGGAGAACACAGGTAGTGACCTATTTACATCATCTATAGCAACTTCTTAGAAGATGTATCTCCTGAGGCAAAAGAAACAAAGGCAAAAACAAATTGTTGGGACTTCAACAAAATAAAAGCTGCACAACAAAGGAAACAATCAACAAAACTAAAACACAGCCTATGAAATGGGAGATGTTTGCAAATGATATCTGATAAAGGGTTAGAATCCAAAATCTATAAGGCACTTATAAAACTAACACCCCCCAAAATATAATCCAGTTAAAAAGTGGACAGAGGACATGAATAGACATTTCTCCAAAGAAGACATCTAGATGGCCAACAGGCACATGAAAAGATGATCAACATCACTTATTATCGGGGAAATGCAAATCAAAACTACAGTGAGGTATCACCTCACACCAGTCAGAATGCCTAAAATTAACACCATAGGAAACAGGTGTTGGTGAGGATACAGAGATAGGGGAACCCTGAACCCTGTTACAGTATTGGTAGGAATGTGAACTGGAGCAGCCATTCTGGAAAACAGTATGGAGGTTCCTCAAAAAATTAAAAATAGAAATATCCTACGATCCAGCAATTGCACTACTAGGTAGTTACCCAGAGGATACAAAATTACTGATTTGAAGGGATACATGCATTCTGATATTTTTGTTTTTTAGGTTTTATTTATTTGAGAGAAAGCACACACGTGAGTTAGGTAGGGAGGTAGGGAATAGCAGAGAGAAAATCTCAAGCTGACTCCCCACTGAGCCTGAGTCTGAGATTATGACCTGAGCTGAAATCAAGAATCAGACACTTAACCAAATGAGCCACTCAGTCACCCCTGCACCCTGATGTTTACAGCAGCGTTATCAACAATAGCCAAATTATGGAAGGTATGATCATTACTTTGAACCCTCTCAGGCATATTACCTCCATTTCACTTGGGTCTCTTGCTGCAATTTTGTCCTGTTCTTTCATTTGGGACCTATTCCTCTGTCTCATTTTCTCTGTCTGTGTTAGTCTGTGTCAGCTAGGTCTACTGCTCTTGAAAGGAGTGGCTTTATGAAGAAGAGGTCCTGTAGTGCCCTGCTGTGCAGTGCCCTGCCCCCTGCTCCCCAGAACCTGGCACTCCAGGGTGTCTCCTATGTGTGTGGCAAGTACGCTGCTGTTGTGGCTGAGCCACCTTTTCCTTCAGGATGGTCATATGCAGTGGCTTTCTTTGCGTGTTGTGGGCAGTGTTTGGTCCCTGTGGTATTAGTAGGTCAGTCTGGGACTGCCTTAGGCTTACATTGAATCAGACTAGGTGTTTGTGAGATGGACTAGCATAAAGCTTTCTCAGTCTTATCTCTTGAGAAGCTTTCTTTGGTGGATTGGAACTGCAGTCAGGCAACTGCCTGCCCCTATCCCACTGCTAGAGCTACAGTCTAACTGGTGTGTATGGTTATCTTTCCCTCTCCCTGGGGCAGAAGTCCATTTGGAGTGGTGTTGGCCCCTGTTGGGGCTGCTTACACACTTCCGGGCCTGTGGTACTGCTTTAGATGGCCTCTGGCCAAGAACATATTGGGGGTGTATAGATCTGCAATGTGAATGGGGGCAGGATGTGCAGCATTAGCAAGGCTTTCACACTGATCCTCTGGAAGAGGAGAACTGCTGCCACTGGAACCAGGGCTAGTGTGGCTGGAGGGAGTAGATCTGAAAGTGCAAGGGGGTGGGGTAGTGGTGTTAGCAAGGTTTGACCCTGCTGGTCCTTTGGGGGAGGACCTGCAGGGTAGGGACTGAAGCAAGCCTGGTTGGAGGGGCTGGATCTGTTAAAGTGTGGCAAGGCAGGGTGGTGGTGTAAGCAAGCGGGTAGTAGATGTCAGTTCCGTGCTGGTTCTTACAGGTGGCAGGGGAGGGAAAAGGCACCTGTGAGTCCTTTGCTCCTAGAGGAATCCCCCAACAATCTCTATCCTTCTAGGACATCCCCTCAGATGAATAAACGATTCTACCTCTGGAATGCCCCTAGCATTTTTCAGACTGCTGCCTCTGTGCTCTGTCTGCATGGGTTATTTGTTAACACTGTTTCTATAAGTGTGGGGTCTGCATTTCATCTCACTCTCCCAGACATGAGTCCTGTGATTTTTAAAACTCCAGATTTTAAGTACCATTGTAAGACCTAAGAAAATTCAGCCCCTGTGGTTTTCAGTGCCAAATGTTATGGTGATTCATGTTCCCTGTGTGGGCTCCCCAGTGTGATAATCTATTTTTCTCCCCTCCCATGCTATTGTGTCCCTACCACAGATCTGTTTAGCTTCCCACTGCATCTCTGCCCTTCCTACTATCTTTGGTGTGGCCTCTTCTCTACATTTACTTGTGGAGTTTGTTCTGCCAGTTTTGGGTCAATTTCTGGGTTGTTTAGTTGTATCCACGAGATAAAGTGAGCTTAGGGTCTTCCTACTCTGCCATTTTCCCGGCATATTCCAGTTTTTTTCTTTAATTGATTTCTAGTTCCATGTGATTGTGTTCAGAAGAGATGCTTGTAATGATTTCAATTATCTTAAATTTATTTTTTTAGTTTTTTTTAATATGTTCAGTTAGCCACTGTATAGTACATCACTAGTTTGTGATGTAGTGTTCAGTGATTCATTAGTTGTGTAAACACCCAGTGCTTATCATGACACATGCCCTCCTCAATACCCATCACCCAGGACCCCATCCTCCCACCAAACCCCCTTATGAAACCCTCAGTGTGTTTCCCAGAATCCATAGTCTCCCATGGTTCATCTCCCTTTCTGATTTCTCCCCCGTCAATTTATTGAGACTTGTCTTGTGGTCTAATAGGTGATCTGTCCTGAAGAATGTTCCATGGGTACTTGAAAAGAATGTGCATTCTACTATTTTTTGAATGGATTGCTTTGTATATATCCATTTATTCCATCTGATCTAATGTATCATTTAAGGCTATTGTTTCCTCATTGAATTTCTGTCTGGATGATCTATCCATTAATGTAAGTAGATCTTAAATCCCCTGTTATTGTATTACTGCTATTTTTCCCCTTTATGTCTGTAAATATTTGCCTAATATATTTAGATGCTTCTAATGTTGGGTGAATAGAGACTTACAGTTGTTGTTGGATTGTTGGATTGAGCTTGTTGGATTCATCCCTTTATTACTTTGTAATGCCCTTCTTTGTCTCTTGTTATAATCTGTTTTAAAGTGTAGTGTGGATGACTAAGTATTACCACCTTGCTTTTCTTTTCATTTCCATTTGCATGGAATATCTTCCATCTCTTTACCTTCAGTCTGTAGGTGTCTTTAGGTCTGAAGTGAGCCTCTTGTAGACAAGATATAGTTGAGTCTTGCTTTTTTATCCATCATTAACTTATGTCCTTGATTAGAGCATTTAATCCATTTATAATTAAAGTCATTATTGATATCTCTGAATTTATTGCCATTTTGTTTTTTTTTTTTCCTGTTTGTTTGTTTTTTGTAGTTCTCCATTCCTTCTCGTGCTCTTTTCCCTTGCAATCTGATGACCTTCTTTGGTGTTAAGTTTGGGTTCCTTTCTCTTAATTTTATTGTTCTGGTGTGTGTGTATCTAAATACATTTTTGTTTGATGGTTATCAAGATGTTCATGTATAAAACAGTAGGTATATAGTAATCTATTTCAAGCATGTTCTAAAAGCACTACATTTTTACCACTTCTTCACCTCCTCTTCAATTTTGGGGACAAGTTTGAGAAGGACTGGCATTAATTCTTCTTTAAATATTTGGTAAAATTCACCTCTGAAGCCATCTGGTTCTGGGCTTTTCTTTTGGAGAGATACTGATTACTACTTCAATCTCCTTACTAGTAAAAGTCGTTCTTTCTATTTCTTTCTGATTCAGTCTGTGAGGGCTGTATATTTTAGGAATGTTTCTATTTCTCCTCAGTTGTCCAAACTTTTGGTATATGGTTTTTCATAGTAGCCTCTTAGTATTTTTTGTTTCCTTTCTATCATTTGTAATTTCTATCATTTATAATTTGTAATTCTATCATTTTTTTCAATTATAATTAATTAATTAATTATCTATCTATCTTTATTAACATATGATGTATTATTTGCCCAAGGGGTACATTCTGTGAATCATCAGGCTTACACATTTCACAGCACTCACCATAGCACATACTTTTCCCAATGTCCCTAACCCAACCACCCTCTTATACTTTTTTTTGTCTTTTTTTTTTATTAGTATATTTTATTTTATTTTTTTATTATTTTTTTAAGATTTTATGTATTTGACAGAGAGTGATCACAAGTAGGCAGAGAGGCAGGCAGAGAGAGAGGGGGAAGCAGGCTCCCTGCTGAGCAGAGAGCCCGATGTTGGGGCCCAATCCCAGGACTCTGAGACTATGACCTGAGCTGAAGGCAGAGTCTTGAGCCTCTGAGCCACCCAGGCACCCTCATTAGTATATTTTATATTGACTACACATTGAAATGATAGTATTTTGGATATAGGGTGTTATATAAATATGCTAATTAAAATTAATTTCACGTAACAGTGTTCATTGTTTTCGCATCACACCCAGTGCTCCATGCAGTACGTGCCCTCCCTATTACCCACCACCTGGTTCCTCAACCTCCCACGCCCGCCCCCCCCCCCCCCCCGCCCCTTCAAAACCCTCTGGTTGTTTTTCAGAGTCCATAGTCTCTCATGGTTCAATTATAATTTTTTTTAAAGATTTTATTTATTTATTTGACAGAGATCACAAGTAGGCAGAGAGGCAGGCAGAGAGAGAGAAGAGGAAGCAGGCTCCCTGCTGAGCAGGGAGCCCGATGCGGGGCTCGATCCCAGGACCCTGGGATCATGACCTGAGCCGAAGGCAGAAGCCCTAACCCACTGAGACACCCAGGCGCCCTGGTTCAATTATAATTTTTAATGTATAATTTTATTGATTTGGATCCTCTCCCTTTTTTCCTTGGTTAGTCTAAAGACTTGTCAATTTTCTTTATATTTTCAAAGAAGTAACTCTAAAGTTTATTAATTTTTCTATTGTCTTATTTTCTATTTCATTTATTTCTGCTTTAATCCACATCATTTACTTTTTTGGTAACTTTAGGTAGTTTCTTTTTTCTGGTTCCTTGATACATAGAGTTTAGTTGTTTATTTTAGATGTTTCTTGTTTCTTGATAGTCATGTATTGCTATGAACTTTCCTCTTAAAACTGCTTTTGCTGTATCACATAAATTTTTATACATTGTGTGTCCATTTTTGTTTTAAGATATTTTTAAAAATTTTATATGAGATAAAGTGGTTGTATAAATCAGGGTAAACCTGTTTAATCTCAGATATGATAATATGTAATAAAATATGCTGCCTCCCTTTTGCCCTCCAAATAGCCCAAGACTCTCCTTTGTGGCTCATCCTAACTAGAAACACACAGAGTGAATTGTGGAAAATGTACTTTGGCCTAGTGAAGTTGGCACATTATGAAGACATCAAAGAATTTGACACTTTTTTTCCCCTAGTTCAAGGGACATTGATGTCTTTTAGTGATAGATTTATCTGAGCTGAGGTATTTTTTTCCTTCATCTTCAAGCAGGGCTCAAACTATTCTCTTGATTCAAATAATCTGCCTGAAGGAGAAAGCTACTTCTTGAATTCAAAGCTAAATTGTCCCCTCTATTAGAAATCTCCTAAAGATAATAGACTCAGCCTTCTCCCAAGTCCCATTGATGCATTGAAGATGTTCCTTATCATTTTGCCTGTCCTATTGCAAGGAAGCCTATTCCACAGCTCTTCTAAATGAACCCTTTAATCCACTAGTAGAATGTAAGACATACTTCTCTAATCAGGACTGAAGTAGCCCAATACCAGAGTCAAGAGAAAGATCCAGGACTTCCCTATCCATCGGAACTTGATATTTGTGATTTGGCTTTTTAGTGATCTTCTTAAAATAGATGCTTCCTACCCCATGAATACATGCATAAAACTGCCCACTGGCCTAGGCTTCACTAAAAAGTGCTAAAAGTTCTGAAAAGATTGGAACAGTTTATCTGTAAACCCAGCCTCCATGGTCTACTTCTGCTCTGACATGTGGCTTTTGCAGTGCCACAGATACTGTAGTGGTAAAAGTTAGTGGGGCCTTAAGGTCATCCTCATGTCACCTATTAGGATGGTGTCCCAATTTTTCCTTAACCTACTAACTGTCATTACCTGACTCTTTAGTAACTTCTTTTTATGGTCTGTGATTCCAATACTTTAGAATAGGGGATAAAAATGCTTCAGGTTTGGGATGCCTGGGTGGCACAGCTGCTTGAGTGTGGGACTTTCAGTTTCATTTCAGGTCGCAATCTTAGGGTTGTGAAATTGAGTCCCACAGTGGGCTCTGTACTCAATGCAGAGTCTGCATGATATTCTCTCTTCCTCTTCCTCTGCCCTTCCTGCTCATGCTCTCTCTTTCTTTCTCTAAAGTAAATAAATCTTAGAAAAGCCTCAGGTTTGTGGAATATTGAAAGCAGCTTTAGAAACCAATGTGGAGTCCATTCAGTATGGAGAAGGTGTGGGATAGAAAGATAAATTGGCTGTTGCAGTGTCTGAGAAGCTGAATGTGAATTTAAAAACCTGGCTTTGGCAGAATTGTTATCTATCACTTGAAAGAGGCATGGAGATTTTGGGTATGTAGTATGGAATTCTAGGTCTTAGTTGCCGCACTGTTCAGGACAGTTCTTAAAAAATGCACGACTCAAGTATAATCTGCACTCTTTCAAGGAACCCAATAGAGAACATCATCAGAGGCATAGTCTCTATGGCAAATGGGGAGGAATATTTAAAAAGCAAGTAAAATGTGTACTGCCTAGCAGAATACCAAAACATTCTTCTTTTAAAAAGTTCTCTATTAAAAAAAATAAAATAAATAAAAAAGTTCTCTATTTAGACTTCAACACTAATGTCTGTGGTCTTTGTTCTCCACAGAAGTAGAGTTTGAATTTACTTTTATAAAATTGGAGAGAAAGCTTATTACTAGGTAGCTTAACTGAAGTTATGTGAATTACCTTCAGGTTTTTTTTCCTCTAGGGTTTCATATAATTTTTATTTATCTTTGTTTTTACACTCCCAGTCAAAACATTGTTTTCCAGAGTTACTTAGGTTAGTTACTTTCCTTTTTACTGAAGTATAATTAATGTACAGTGTTATATAGTTTTGGGTGTACAATATGATTTAACAATTCTATACATTACTCATGTATGCATGACAAGTGTACTCTTAATTCCCTTTAGCTATTTCACCTCTCTCTCCATCTATCTCATCTGGTTACTATAGTTTGCTCTTATAAGAAAATATTATATACCAACACTGGGGCAAATGGATAAATTCCTAGAAACCTACAACCTTCCAAAACTGAATCAGGAAGAAAGAGAAAATTTGAACAGATTTGTTACTAGCAATGAAGTTGAACTGGTAATCACAAAAACTCCCAGCAAACAAAATCCAGGACCACATGACTTCACAGATGAATTCTATCAAACATTTAGGAAAGAGTACATATTCTTCTCAAACTATTCCAAAACCAGACAAAAACAATATAGGAAAAAAAGACCCTGTACTTTATATATATAGCTATATAGAGAGATATACTGTCAGATATAATATATAGTAGAATATATATATATATACATACTATATATATATGACAACTATATATATAAATATATGAATATTAGACAGTCTTTTCTCTGTCTTGATCTTCAGCAAGAAATAGGATTACCTGCCTCAACACTCTAACATTGGCTTATGAAATTTGAGGGAAATGGGGCTGATCCCAGGTGTTAATTCCATGGATCCATATTTTCCTTCTGTCTTCTAAAGATATGGGAGAAACCTTCCCCCTGGATCTCTACAGTCAGTAAGCAAAGGGGAAGATGAAAAATGAATATCTGAATGAAAAATAAACCATCCTTAAGCCCTTTCTTAAATCTTTTGTGGTCTAGTCCTTGTAATCAGAGGATGAGTTGTTGAGGCCCTAATCTCCTGATATATGATCAGGGTCACAGGCTCATTTGGGGTGGCCTAAAGTCAGAAGCAGGGAAGGGGAGAGATGGTCACCCTACAATTGATTTCGTAGTTTCAAAAATCTTTTCTTAAATTTGGTAGCAGGAATGCAATGAATTAGAATTCACATTTACTCTTACCAGGAAGGAAATGAAACAACTTTTAAGAATATCATGATAAAAATGAGCTTCTCTGTGTTAGCAAGGAACAAGGATACTGAGAATACCATATTTTAACTCATCACTGGATTTCTAAGGTTGAGTTTTCCAGCAGCTAAGAATTACTGTGGGGAATACAGTTGTCTGAGCACTGCAATTCTCTAGTGAGAGCTCTAGACCCAGCCCACCACAAGATTGTAATCTTCTGACAATATTTCCCAGTGCATGCTAAATTTCTAATGTGTTGGGTTTTGCCTAGTAGCACCCTTTGTAGGACAGTAGGTAGTCTTCAGTGTAAAATGCAAAGGTCCAGGACAGCAATGCAGAAATGTTGCTCATAGTATGGACACCGTGTAACAGGCAGGAAAACAAAATAGTTTTTAGTCCTATACCCAAATCCAGTAAACCAAAAAAATCAAATTGAAAAGGGCTAGACTCTTATTTAAAGACTTGGATCTGAATTATAATGAGGTAGCAAAAAAAGCAATGATGCAGAAGCAGGTGACTAATGGCTGATTCTGGCTTTGCCAGGGAAAGCCTGATGTTGAGTTTTGTCAAGAATGGTCAACCTTTATACATTATGTCTAGCACACTGTGTAAATAGGAAAAGAAAAATGAACTAGAGGATTGTGTTCCTTTGAGATTTGTAGCAGAAACTGCTTTCTCAAAGCTTAAGACTGTTTTTACCTCTGGCTCTTCATTGCTATAACCAGAGGGGTCCCAAATACTGCACAAGGCAGAAATGATGACAACGGACACTTCTATTAATTTTTTTATTGACATAAGGCTTCATATAACCAAGATATTCACAAATGGAAATGGATATTGATCCAAAGCCAGGTAAATTCTTTCTATATTATTTCTATTACCCATACATTAGGGCATGGTAATACCCATAGAGTAAACAGGTTCCAGTTGCCAGCTGTCTTAGTTTAACCTTCTTCAGTGGCAGCAGAGAGTGCAACAAGGACACAAAGACAAATAGTGATCTTCAGGAAATACTAGTATAGTGAGATGAGACAGGGAATGAAAGGAAGATAATGGTGCATTGCCAAGCCAGTTACCACCAGGGAACTCTGGAAGTTAAAGGAATCCCAGTTCAGGTCATGCAGAAATTGCCCAGCCCAAAAGTCTCTCCATTGTGCACACTCATTGGCTGAAAGGAGTCCTTGGGATGAATGCCACAATACATTAAAAAGTGTGCAATGGGCTCGTCAGCCAACTACTTCTCCCCACCTCCAGCAAGTACTGAAAAGCACCTTCATGGCAGCTACATTCCTCATTTAATCACTGATAGGGCAGTTTATTATATGGCAAAGGATGTGTTCAAAATCTGGGATATATTCAAACACCAGCATTCCCTTAATTATCTGTGGATTTTGGAGTGCTAAAATCTTGGCTTTTAGAAAATGGTGGGTTGGTGTATTTATTCTGTGAAAGAGGCTGAAGGACTGATAATTTTCCAATCACAAGATCTTGTGCTCACCTATTCTTCTCTACCCTCCTTACTAAACTCGAATCGACATACCATCTGCTAAGCTGAAGCCCCAGTCTTGCATCTGTGTTATGATTAACTGAAGTTCAATTTCCTCACACCTTCTGAGAATCTAAACAATGAAAAAATTCTGAGAACAAAATTGAACTTAATACTGCCTCAGTCTATTCCATAAAAACCTTATGATACCTGTTCTCTGAAGAGTAGTCATCTTCAGCTGTTCTTAACTTCAGTAAAGACTTGAGCTAACTGATCTGGGTGGGGTTTTCTCCTCCCATAATTCTCTAGCACTCTTCACAGTTCTCTCAGGTAAATGTAAGATTGCATTTATTTTCAAAGACTACTTGTTTTACCAAGATTTGAAGAGTCTTCTCTAGTAAATTTCAGAAAGCATTGAGAAATGTGGAAGGTACTTTGCAGTACCTTTCCTTGCAGTACCATTCCTTCTCTCCCAGACTGAGTATACATCTTAGAGGTTTCATGGACCTAAGGAACTTTCTCACTTGACTGTTAAGAAACCGGGGTTCCATGGAAGATTCTTCCCAAGATTGTTCTTCTTGCAAAAGAATTATAAAAACAGACTGAGTCTTGAATTAAAAAACTAGCTTAGCACTCTGAGCCACCATTTTTTACACAATTACGGCAACAAAATTCATTTATTTCTGTTCTTAGGAGGAAGGTACTTTTCAGACAATTACTAGGTTCATGCTAAATCAATTTATCAATTGCCAACATCAAGAAAAATTACTGGGTGGAGCTCAACTACATATTAAATAATTGAAATCCAGGGTGTTTCAAATTGTTCAAAAGAGGTATAAAAGTAACCATTTGAAGTAAATATTCACTAGGCTTGGCCAGCATATTTTGGTAATTCCCTCTGCACAGTTCTTACCCTGAGAGCTTAGGTAACAAGAAAGTGAAATCTGAATGGGCTGGAAGAAAAAATTATGAGTGGTATGGAAAGAGGTTTTTAACCTTTTTAATTTGTTCTCCTAACAGTTCCATGTCAGGTCTCCAAAGTGAAGTTGAACTTTCCATCATTCCTTTAGTCAGCACTGAGAGTTTCATTCAGCTATTATCAATTGCTATTTTATAACTGGGTCATTCTGACTCAGAAGGAAATATGTGAGTAAAGATCCAAGACCCTTTTCTTGATTAGTTTTGACAAATAGAGAGGGGCTTATATTCTCTCTGTCAAACTATACCTACATTCTAACACCTGCCTGAACAAATCAAGACCCAGACTAAATGGCAGATAGGAACATCTGGAAATCATCTCTTCCACTTGCTTTAGGAATATTTACTCTATTCTAATTAAATATTAATTAGAATAGATATTCTATAGAATATAATATTCTAATTAAATTAAATATTATATTCTATAGAATATAATATAAATTAAATTAAATATTATATTCTATAGAATATAATATTCTAATTAAATATTAGGAATATTTATTCTAATTCTGTGTTTAATTCAACACAGACATATTGAAGACTTGATCATAGGCAAAGTTCTATAAACACTCTATAAATTTACTTTCGAACCCCATGGCAATCAAGACAAATTACATAATATCTGAAACAAGGTCATCCATGGAGATTACAAGTATAGTTTCTAGTTGGGTGGTTGGAAATCAAAGATCATAACCTTATATCGTCCAATATAGGACTGCCCCATGCGTATAAAAGGAATGAATAAAACAGATGGGATGATCATGGAAGAAGGAAATTAAAGGCAATCTCCCTTGTATAGTAGACAGAAACACAGAAATCTAAAAATTATTTCTCTCCTCAGGAGAAAGATACCATTCTAAAAGGTGACTGAGGAACTAACTTTTGCTGGGGTGAAGAGGCTTTCCTAATACTAACCCTTAAACAAATTTAACTGAAAGTGTGTTTTCTCTGAAAACATAGCTCCATGAAAAGCAACCTAGCCTCTCTCACTGCAAACCAAGTTGCTGTCTCAGATTCCCAATACCTTTGATGGAATCTGGGACTTCTACACTTCTCAGAATAATGGGGGATTAGCTTTGGCCTAAAGAAGCCTCTAACTCCAGTGTATGACATTTTTCAATATTCCATAGGAGCTGTTACTTGCAGGTTCTTCTAGCTTGTCAATATTTAGAATATTCTGATGGAAGCTCTTACTAGTCAATAACTGTGGTGAACTCAGAAATGGGAAATTATCAATTATTTTGGTCTTTAAAATTTTTTTCTTAAACTAGAATTCTATCCTTAATGTAGAGCAACTTGAATGTAAGCAGATTCCAGTACTTTAAGACTGTGCTCTGATTTCTAAGGGGTATATATAATAGAATGATATCCTAGTGCATGCATTATAATGAAGGGCTGTACAGCTTCTTTGTTGTTCAGTGCATCCCAAGCTGTTGATATGAATCTGCATATTAAGTCCTCTAGATATTTGTGGATAAGAGATCATTTCCCAAGAAATTTACCAAATATGGTAGCAGAACCTAAGAAAGATAATCAGGAACCAAAGAGGACAAAATTAAAGATTCAACTTATATTTCAGAACCAAGAAATACTGGAGCAGAACTGGTCAATGCATATAGAGGAGTTCATGTGTGATGGTGTTGGGACACTCACTAGACATTAAAGTAAGTCCTAGGGAATTACCAGATTTTATAAATTGAGATATTCTTCACATGCACTCTTCTATCAGTGATAGGTATGCAGTATAATGATTTGATATATATATTGTGAAATGATTACTACAATAAGTTTAGTTAACATCCATCACCACATGAAGTTAAAATTTTTCTCTTATGAGAACTTTTACCACCTATACTCTTAGCTAGTTTCAAATATATAATAAAGTATTGTTAACTATAATAACCATGCTGTATCTTATAAGCCTAAGACTTATTTACCTTTAAACTGGAAGTGTGCACCTTTTGACCCCCTTCACCCACCACTGGCAATCATCAATCTCTTCTGTGTTATCTATGAAGTTTGTTTTTTGGATTTTACATAAAAGTGTGATCATGCGATATTTGTCTTTTCTAATTTACTTCACCTAATATAATGCCCTCAAAATCTATCAATAGTGTTGCAAATGGTAGAATTCTCTTCTTTCTCATGGATGATTAACATTTCATTATAAATATATAACACATTCTCTATATACATTCATTCCAATGTTGGTTGTTGGTTATCTCGTGTTCTTTAAAAAATGGACAGAGGAAGTAAATAGATATTTTTCCAGTGTATTTGTGGTTTTTTTGCTATTGAGATGTAGGAGTTTATGTTGATATTAACACCTTATTTGAAACGTGGTTACAAATATTTTCTCTCATGTAGTATGCTGCTTTTTCATTTTGTTGATGGTTTCTTTGCTGTGCAGAGGCTTTTTAGTTTGATGTAGTATTACTTGTTTATCTTCGCATTTGTGCCTTTGCTGCTGGGGTCAAATCAAAAAAGTCATTGTCAAGACCAATGTCGTGGTCTCTTTGTCTCCTTCTAGGGGTTTAGGGTTTCAGGCTTCATCGAGTCTAAACCATTGTGAGTTGATTTTTGTGTATGTTGTAGGACAGTGGTTCAGCTTTATTCTTTTGCCTGTGTCTACCTAGCTTTCCCAACACCATTTCTTTTTTTTTTTTTGCAGGTTTTTTAAAAATTTATTTTTATTTTTTTATTTTTTATTTTAATTCTTTATAAACATATAATGTATTTTTATCCCCAAGGGTACAGGACTGTGAATCGCCAGGTTTACACACTTCACAGCACTCACCATAGCACATACGCTCCCCAATGTCCATAACCCCCCTCCCCTTCTCCCAAACCCACCTCCCCCCAGCAGCCCCCAGTTTATTTTGTGCGATTAAGAGTCACTTATGGTTTGTCTCCCTCCCAATCCCATCTTGTTTCATTTATTCTTCTCCTATCCTCCTAACCACCCATGTTGCATCTTCATGTCCTCATATCAGGGAGATCATATGATAGTTGTCTTTCTCCGATTGACTTATTTCACTAAGCATAATACCCTCTAGTTCTATCCACGTTGTCACAAATGGCAAGATTTCATTTCTTTTGATGGCTGCATAGTATTCCATTGTATATATATACCACTTCTTCTTTATCCATTCATATGTTGATGGACATCTAGGTTCTTTCCATAGTTTGGCTATTGTAGACATTGCTGCTATAAACATTCGGGTATACGTGCCCCTTCAGATCACTACGTTTGTGTCTTTAGGGTAAATACCCAGTAGTGCAATTGCTGGGTCATAGAGTACTTCTATTTTCAACATTTTGAGGAACCTCCATGCTGTTTTCCAGAGTGGTTGCACCAGCTTGCATTCCCACCAACAGTGGAGGAGGGTTCCCCTTTCTCCGCATCCTCGCCAGCATCTCTCATTTCCTGACTTGTTAATTTTAGCCATTCTGACTGGTGTGAGGTGGTATCTCATTGTGGTTTTGATTTGTATTTCCCTGATGACAAATGATGTGGAGCATTTTTTCATATGTCTGTTGGCCATCTGGATGTCTTCTTTGCAGAAATGTCTGTTCATATCCTCTACCCATTTCTTGATTAGATTGTTTGTTCTTTGGGTGTTAACTTTACTAAGTTCCTTATAGATTTTGGATACTAGCCCTTTATCTGATATGTCATTTGCAAATATCTTCTCCCATTCTGTCAGTTATCTTTTGGTTTTGTTAACTGTTTCCTTTGCTGTGCAAAAGCTTTTGATCTTGATGAAATCCCAATAGTTCATTTTTGCCCTTGCTTCCCTTGCCTTTGCCGAGGTTCCTAGGAAGATGTTGTTGTGGCTGAGGTCAAAGAGGTTGCTGCCTGTGTTCTCCTCAAGGATTTTGATGGATTCCTTTCTCACATTCAGGTCCTTCATCCATTTTGAGTCTATTTTCGTGTGTGGTGTAAGGAAGTGGTCCAATTTCATTTGTATGCACGTGGCTGTCCAAGTTCCCAGCACCATTTATTGAAGAGGCTTTCTTTTTTCCATTGGACATTCTTTCCTGCTTTGTCGAAGATTAGTTGACCATAGAGTTGAGGGTCTCTTTCTGGGCTCTCTATTCTGTTCCATTGATCTATGTGTCTGTTTTTGTGCCAGTACCATGCTGTCTTGATGATGACAGCTTTGCAATAGAGCTTGAAGTCTGGAATTGTGATGCCACCAACTTTGGCTTTCTTTTTCAATATTCCTTGGGCTATTCAAGGTCTTTTCTGGTTCATATAAATTTTAGGATTATTTGTTCCATTTCTTTGAAAAAAAATGGGGGGTATTTTGATAGGGATTGCATTATTTGTGTAGATTGCTTTAGGTAGCATGGACATTTTCACAATATTTGTTCTTCCAATCCATGAGCATGGAACATTGTTGCATTTCTTTGTGTCTTCCTCAATTTCTTTCATAGTACTTTATAGTTTTCTGAGTATAGATTCCTTGCCTCTTTGGTTAGGTTTATTCCTAGGTATCTTATAGTTTTGGGTGCAGTTGTAAATGGGATTGACTCCTTAATTTCTCTTTCTTCTGTCTTGTTGTTGGTGTACAGAAATGCAACTGATTTCTGTGCATTGATTTTATATCCTCACACTTTACTGAATTCCTGTACAAGTTCAAGCAATTTTGGAGTGGAGTCTTTTGGGTTTTCCACATATAGTATCATATCATCTGCAAAGAATGATAGTTTGACTTCTTCTTTGCTGATTTGGATGCCTTTAATTTCTTTTTGTTGTCTGATTGCTGAGGCTAGGACTTCTAGTACTATGTTGAATAGCAGTGGTGATAATGGACATCCCTGCCATGTTCCTGACCTTAGCGGAAAAGCTTTCAGTTTTTCTCCATTGAGAATGATATTTGCGGTGGGTTTTTCATAGATGGCTTTGATAATATTGAGGTATGTGCCCTCTATCCCTACACTTTGAAGAGTTTTGATCAGGAAGAGATGCTGTACTTTGTCAAATGCTTTTTCAGCATCTATCGAGACTATCATATGGTTCTTGTTCTTTCTTTTATTAATGTGTTGTATCACATTGATTGATTTGCGCATGTTGAACCAACCTTGCAGCCCTGGAATAAATCCCACTTGATCGTGGTGAATAATCCTTTTAATGTACTGCTGAATCCTATTGGCTAGTATTTTGGTGAGAATTTTGCATCTGTGTTCATCAAGGATATTGGTCTGTAGTTCTGTTTTTTGATGGGATCCTAGTCTGGTTTGGGGATCAAGGTGATGCTGGCCTCATAAAATGAGTTTGGAAGTTTTCCTTCGATTTCTATTTTTTGGAACAGTTTCAGGAGAATAGGAATTAATTCTTCTTTAAATGTTTGGTAGAATTCCCCTGGGAAGCCATCTGGCCCTGGGCTTTTGCTTGTTTGGAGATTTTTGATGACTGTTTCAATCTCCTTACTGGTTATGGGACTGTTCAGGCTTTCTATTTCTTCCTGGTTCAGTTGTGGTAGTTTATATGTCTCTAGGAATGCATCCATTTCTTCCAGATAGTCAAATTTGTTGGCGTAGAGTTGCTCATAGTATGTTCTTATATTTGTCTGTATTTCTTTGGTGTTAGTTGTGATCTCTCCTCTTTCATTCATGATTTTATTTATTTGGGTCCTTTCTCTTTTCTTTTTGATGAGTCTGGCCAGGGGTTTATCAATCTTATTGATTCTTTCAAAGAACCAGCTCCTAGTTTCATTGATTTTTTCTATTGTTTTTTTGGTTTCTATTTCATTGATTTCTGCTCTGATCTTTATGATTTCTCTTCTCTGCTGGGCTTAGGGTATCTTTCTTGTTCTTTCTTCAGCTCCTTTAGGTGTAGGGTTAGGTTGTGTATTTGAGACTTTTCTTGTTTCTTGAGAAAGGCTTGTACTGCTATATATTTTCCTCTCAGGACTGCCTTTGCTGTGTCCCACAGATTTTGAACCGTTGTGTTTTCTTTATCATTTGTTTCCATGAATTTTTTCAATTCTTCTTTAATTTCCTGGTTGACCCATTCATTCTTCAGAAGGATGCTGTTTAGTCTCCATGTATTTGGGTTCTTTCCAAATTTCCTCTTGTGATTGAGTTCTAGCTTCAGAGCATTGTGGTCTGAAAATATGCAGGGAATGATCCTAATCTTTTGATACCGGTTGAGACCTGATTTGTGACCCAGGATGTGATCTATTGTGGAGAATGTTCCATGTGCATTAGAGAAGAATGTGTATTCTGTTGCTTTGGGATGAAAGGTTCTGAATATATCTGTGATGTCCATCTGGTCCAGTGTGTCATTTAAGGCCTTTATTTCTTTGTTGATCTTTTGCTTGGATGATCTGTCCATTTCAGTGAGGGGAGAGTTAAAGTCCCCTACTATTATTGTATTATTATTGATGTGTTTCTTTGATTTTGTTATTAATTGGTTTATATAGTTGGCTGCTCCCATGTTAGGGGCATAGATATTTAAAATTATTAGATCTTCTTGTTGGACAGACCCTTTGAGTAGGATATAGTGTCCTTCCTCATCTCTTATTATAGTCCTTGGCTTAAAATCTAATTGAGCTGATATAAGGATTGCCACTCTAGCTTTCTTCTGATGCCCATTAGCATGGTAAATTGTTTTCCACCCCCTCACTTTAAATCTGGAGGTGTCTTCAGGTCTAAAATTAGTTCTTGTAGGCAACATATAGATGGGTTTTGTTTTTTTTATCCATTCTGATACCCTGTTTCTTTTGATTGGGGCATTTAGCCCATTAACATTCAGGGTAACTATTGAGAGATATGAATTTAGTGCCATTATATTGCCTGTAAGGTGACTGTTACTGTATATTGTCTCTGTACCTTTCTGATCTACTACTTTTAGGCTCTCTCTTTGCTTAGAGGACCCCTTTCCATATTTCCTGTAGAGCTTGTTTGGTGTTTGCAAATTCTTTCAGTTTTTGTTTGTCCTGGAAGCTTTTGATCTCTCCTTCTATTTTCAATGATAGCCTAGCTGGATAGAGTATTCTTGGCTGCATGTTTTTCTCATTGAGTGCTCTGAATATATCATGGCAGCTCTTTCTGGCCTGCCAGGTCTCTGTGGATAAGTCTGCTGCCAATCTAATATTTTTACCATTGTATATTACAGACTTCTTTTCCCGGGCTGCTTTCAGGATTTTCTCTTTGTCACTAAGACTTGTAAATTTTACTATTAGGTGACGGGGTGTGGACCTATTCTTGTTGACTTTGAGGGGGGTTCTCTACACCTTCTGGATTTTGATGCTTGTTCCCTTTGCCATATTAGGGAAATTCTCTCCAATAATTCTCTCCAATAGACCTTCTGCTCCCCTCTCTATTTCTTCTTCTTCTGGAATCCCAGTTATTCTAATGTTGTTTCATCTTATGGTGTCACTTATCTCTCGAATTCTCCCCTCGTGGTCCAGTAGCTGTCCCTCTTTTGCTCAGCTTCTTTATTCTCTGTCAGTTGGTCTTCTATATCACTAATTCTTTCTTCTGCCTCATTTATCCTAGCAGTGAGAGCCTCCATTTTTGATTGCACCTCATTAATACCTTTTTTGATTTCACATTGGTTAGATTTTACTTCTTTAATTTCTCCAGAAAGGGCTTTTATATCTCCAGAGAGCATTTCTCTAATATCTTCCATGCCTTTTTCAAGCCCGGCTAGAACCTTCAGAATCGTCATTATGAACTCTAGATCTGACATATTACCAATGTCCGTGTTGATTAGGTCTCCAGCCTTCAGTACTGCCTCTTGTTATTTTGTTTGTGGTGATTTTTTCTGCCTTGTCATTTTGTCCAGATAAGAGTATATGAAGGATCAAATAAAATACTAAAAGGGTGGCAAAGACCCCGGAAAAATGCACTGTAACGCTGTAACCAAATCAGAAGAGACCCCAAATTGTGGGGGGGAAGGGGATAAAAAGAGTTTCAGAAAAAAAGAAGAAAAAAAAATTTAAGAAATAAAACAATGAAAAAATATAAAAAAGAAAAAATATATTTTAGATAAACTAGTCAAAAAAGTTAAAAAAGACAAGGGTAAAAGTTTTTAAAAATTTAGTAGAAGATAAAAAAGAAAGAAAAAAAATTGAAAAAAAAATTGAATTAACCACAAGACTAAAGAATCATGGGGAGAAAGCCATGAGTTCCGTGCTTTGCTTTTTCTCCTCCTCTGGAATTCCGCTGCTGTCCTAGGTATTGAACCTGCTTTCCTTGATAGATGAACTTCGTCCTGGCTGGATATTTTGTTGATCTTCTGGGGGAGGGGCCTGTTGTAGTGACTTTCAAGTGTCTTTGCCTGAGGCGGAATTGCACCGCCCTTACCAGGGGCCGGACTAAGTAATCCGCTCGGGTTCGCTTTGGGGAGCTTTCGTTCCCTGAACGCTTTCCGTAGAGTTCTGGAGGACAGGAATGAAAATGGTGGCTCCCAGTCTCCGGACTGGAGGAGCCGAGAACTGGGGCCTCACTCCTCAGTGCGCCCCCAGAGGACAGCACCCAATCACTCCCTTATCCCCAGCCTCCAGCCGCACTCCAAGCTCACTGATCCTGCGACCAGTTCAAGGTAACCCCGAGCTGAGAGTTCAGTCCTCGGCTCTGTCTCTGTAGCTGGCTTCTCTGTTCTAATACCTGCGAGCTCTGCAACACTCAGGCACCCCCGATCCTTCTGTGACCCTGCGGGACCTGGGGCCATGCTGACCCTGCATGGGCTTCACCCCGGTTTAGCCTCTGGAGCAATGTCCCTCAGTGGAACAGACTTTTAAAAGTCCTGATTTTGTGATCCATTGCTCCACTGCTTGCCGGGAGCTGGCCCCTCCCCCCACAGTCTATCTTCCCTTCGTTTTAGATTCACTTCTCCACCAGTCCTACCTTTCTAAAAGTGGTTGATTTTCTGTTTCTAGAATTGCTGTTCTTCTTCTCTTCGATCTCCCATTGGATTTGTAGGTGTTTGCAATCTTTAGATAAGCTATCGATCAGATCTCCTGCTACCAGATATAGTCTCAGCCTGCTACTTCTCCGCCATCTTGACTCCTCCCCCCTCCCAACACCATTTCTTAAAGAAGCTGTCTTTTCTCCATTGTATATTCTTGGCCCATTTGTCATAAATTAATTTACCATATTTGAGTTTATTTCTAAGCTCTTTATTCTGTTCCATTGATTGATGTCTGTTTTTAATGCCTATACCACACTGTTTTGATGACTATAGCTTTCTAACCCAATTTGAAATCAGGAAGTGTGATGCCTCCACTGTTCTTCTTTGCCAAGTTTTCTTTGACTATTATGGGCCTTTTGTGCCTCTACAAATTTTAAGATTGTTTTATTTCTGTGAAAAAGACCACTGGAATTTTGATAGGGATTGTACTGAATCTGTACACTGCTTTGGGTAGAATAGACATTTTAATAATATCAATTCTTTCAACTCAAGCATGGAATGTTTTAATTTTTTTTCTTCAGTCTTATAGTTTTCAACGTTTGTCTTCAACCTCCTTGGTAGAATTTATTCCTAGGTATTTCACTCTATTTGATGCAATTGTGAATGGAATTATTGTCTCGATTTTCCTGATAGTTGAAAGTTTGTAGATTGATTATAAAACTTGATGGGATTTGTTTATCAGTTCTACTAGTTTTTAGTGGCTCATTAGGGTTTTATAGTATATCACCAAATACAGACAGTTGTGCTGTTTTCAATTCAGATGCCTTTCCTCCTCCCTCCAGTTGATCTGGCTAGGGTATTTTGTGCTCTGTTGCATAGAAATGGCAAGAATGAGCATCTTTGTCTTGTTCCTGTCTTTGAGAAAAAGCTTTCAGCTTTTCATCATTGAGTATAACATTAGCTGTAGGCATGCCATAGACAGCCTTTATTAGGTTGAGAGTTTTTATCATGAATGAATGTTGAATTTTGTAAGATGCTTTTTATGGATCTCTTGAGATGTTCATGTGCTAGTAATCATTTTGTTAATATATTGTATTACATTGATTTGTGGAGGTTGATGCATCCTAGCTTCCTGGAATAAATCCCACTATAATATCTTTAACATATTATTGAAATCAGCTTACTAATATTTTGTTGAGAATTTTTGCACCCTAATATTGGTTTGGAGGTGGCATGGGTTTTTTTTCTAGTAGGGTCTTTGGCTAGGATACCAAGGTGATGCTGACCACATAAAAGAGGAAGGGAAGTTTCCAAACTCATCTAATTTTTTGGACAGTCTTATGAAGGATTGGTAGTAAATTTTCTTTGAATGTTAACTAGAATTCATTAGTGAAGCCATCTGGTCCTTGACTTTGTTTGTTAGAAGATTTCTGACTACTGATTCAATCTCTTTAATCTCTTTTTATTTATTCATGACTCAGTCAGTAGATTATACATTTCTAAAAATTTACATTTCTCTGGGGTGTTCAATTTGTTGGTGTATAATTGTTCATAGTATTCTCTCATGATCCTTTGTTTTTGTGTGCTGTTATATCTTCTGTCTTCTTTCTGTAACTGAAGTTCTGTCCATTTCATCTTTTTCAAAAATATTTAAAAACAACCAAGAACAGGGTTTTTAAATTGTCTTTTCAGTCCCCTTCTTTTATCTCCACTCTAATTTTGATTGTTCCCTTCCTTTTACTAGAGCTTAGTTTCTTCTTTATAATTCCTTGAAGTTTAAATGTTAGGTTGTTTATTATCTTTTATGTTTGATACAGGCATTTATTGTTATGAACTCTCTTCAAACTGCTTTTGCTCATCACAAGTGCCTTCCTTAATACCCATCACCTATTTTGTCCATCCCGCCCCCACCCAGCTCTCTTCCAGTAACCCTCAATTGCTCTTTGTAGTTGAGTCAATTTCTCTTTTTTGTTTCCCCTATGTTCATCTGTTTTGTTTCTTGAATTGCACATATGAGTGAAATCATATGCTATTTGTCTTTATCTAGCTCCATCCCCATCACTGCAAATAGCAAGATTTCACTCTTTTGTATAGCTAATTTTCCATTGTGTGTATATACATATATGCCACATCTTCTTTATCCATTCATCCGTTGATCAACATCTGGACTTTCCATGATTTGGCTATTGTTGATAATGCTGCTATAAACATCAGGGTGCATGTATCCCTTCAAATCAGTATTTTTCTGTCTTTTGGGTAAATATGTACCAGTGTAATTGTTGGGTGCAGGTTATTTATATTTGTAACTTTTTGAGGAAACTCCATACTATTTTCCACAGTGGCTGCAACAGTTTGCCTTCCCACCAGCAGTGTAGGAGGGTTCCCTTTTCCCCACATCCTCACCACCACCTGTTGTTTTTATTGTTGATTTTAACCATTCTAAAAAGTGTGAAGGAATATCTTATTGTGGTTTTGATTTGTATTTCCAAGTTAATGAGTGATGTTGAGCATGTGTATGTTGGACATCTTGATACCTGCTCTGGAAAAATGTCTATTTATATCTTCTGCCCATTTTTTTTTTTATTTTTTAAGAAACATATAACATATTATCAGCCCCAGGGGTACAGGTCTGTGAATCGCCAGGTTTACACACTTCACAGCACTCACTATATCACATACCCTCCCCAATGTCCATAACCCCACCACCCTCTCCCTACCCCCCTCTCCCGGCCACCCTCAGTTTGTACTGTGATATTAAGAGTCTCTTATGGTTTTTCTCCCTCCCAATCCCATCTTGTTTCATTTATTCTTTTCCTACCCCCCAAACCCCCAACACTGCATCTCCACTTCCTCATATCAGGGAGATCATATGATAGTTGTCTTTCTCTGATTGACTTATTTTGCTAAGCAGAATCCCCTCTAGTTCCATCCATGTTGTCGCAGATGGCAAGATTTCATTTCTTTGGATGGCTTCACAGTATTTCGTTGTACATATATGCCACATCCACTTTATCCATTCATCTGTTGATAACAATTGAGGTTCTTTCCATAGTTTGGCTATTGTGGACATTGCTGCTATAAGCATTCAGCTGCACATGCCCCTTTGGATCACTTCGTTTGTATCTTTAGGGTAAATACGCAGGAGTGCAATTGCTGGGTCATAAGGTAGCTCTATTTTCAACTTTTTGAGGAACTTCCATGCTGTTTTCCAGAGTGGATGCACCAACTTGCATTCCCACCAACAGTGTAGGAGGGTTCCCCTTTCACCGCATCCTCGCCAGCATCTGTCATTTCCTGACTTGTTAATTTTAGCCATTCTGACTGGTGTGAGGTGATATCTCATTGTGGTTTTGATTTGTATTTCCCTGATGCCAAGTGATGTGGAGCACTTTTTCATGGGTCTGTTGGCCATTTGGATGTCTTCTTTGCAGAAATGTCTGTTCATGTCCTCTGCCCATTTCTTGATTGGATTGTTCTTTAGGTGTTGAGTTTGCTAAGCTCTTTATAGATTTTGGACACTAGCCCTTTATCTGATATGTCATTTGCAAATATCTTCTCCCATTCTGTCAGTTGTCTTTTGATTTTGTTAACTGTTTCCTTTGCTGTGAAAAGCTTTTGATCTTGATGAAGTCCCAATAGTTCATTTTTGCCCTTGCTTCCCTTGCCTTTGTTATTTACTTGCCTTTGGCGGTGTTCCTAGGAAGAAGTTGCTGTGGCTGAGGTCGAAGTGATTGCTGCCTGTGTTCTCCTCAAGGATTTTGATGAATTCCTTTCTCACATTGAAGTCCTTCATCCATTTTGAGTCTATTTTTGTGTGTGGTGTAAGGAAATGGTCCAATTTCATTTTTCTGCATATGGCTGTCCAATTTTCCCAATACCATTTGTTGAAGAGGCTTTCTTTTTTCCATTGGACATTCTCTCCTGCTTTGTCAAAGATTAGTTGACCATAGAGTTGAGGGTCTATTTCTGGGCTCTCTATTCTATTCCATTGATCTATGTGTCTGTTTTTGTGCCAGTACCATACTGTCCTGATGATAACAGCTGTTTAATAGAGCTTGAAGTCTGGAATTGTGATGCCACCAACTTTGGCTTTCTTTTTCAATATTCCTTTGGCTATTCGAGGTCTTTTCTGGTTCCATATAAATTTTAGGATTATTTGTTACACTTCCCTGAAAAAAAAAATTGGTGCTATTTTGATAGGGATTGCATTAAATGTGTAGATTGCTTTAGGTAGCATAGACATTTTCACAATATTTGTTTTTCCAATCCATGAGCATGGAACGTTTTTCCATTTCTTTGTGTCTTCCTCAATTTCTTTCATGAGTACTTTATAGTTTTCTGAGTATAGATTCCTTGCCTCTTTGGTTAGGTTTATTCCTAGGTATCTTATGGTTTTGGGTGCAATTGTAAATGGAATTGACTCCTTAATTTCTCTTTCTTCTGTCTTGTTGTTGGTGTAAAGAAATGCAACTGATTTCTGTGCATTGATTTTATATCCTGACACTTCACTGAATTCCTGTACAAATTCTAGCAGTTTTGGAATGAAGTCTTTTGTGTTTTCCACATATAGTATCATATCATCTAAAAGAGTGATAGTTTGACTTCTTCTTTGCTAATTTGGATGCCTTTAATTTCTTTTTGTTGTCTGATTGCTAGGGCTAAGATTTCTAGAACTATGTGGAATAGCAGTGGTGATAATGGACATCCCTGCCATGTTCCTGACCTTGTGGAAAAGCTCTCAGTTTTTCCCATTGAGAATGATATTTGCAGTGGGTTTTTCATAGATGGCTTTGATAATATTGAGGTATGTGCCCTCTGTCCCTACATTTTGACGAGTTTTGATCAGGAAGGGATGCTGTATTTTGTCACATACTTTTTCAGCATCTATCGAGAGTTTCATATGGTCCTTATTCTTTTATTAATGTATTGTATCACATGGATTGATTTGTGGATGTTGAACCAACCTTGCAGCCCTGGAATAAATCCCACTTGGTCGTGGTGAATAATCCTTTTAATGTACTGCTGAATCCTATTGGCTAGCATTTTGGTGAGAATTTTTGCATCTGTGTTCATCAAGGATATTGGTCTGTAGTTCTCTTTTTTGATGGGATCCTAGTCTGGTTTTGGGATCAAGGTGATGCTGGCCTCATAAAATGAGTTTGGAAATTTTCCTCAGATTTCTATTTTTTGGAACAGTTTCAGGAGAATAGGAATTAGTTCTTCTTTAAATGTTTGGTAGAGTTCCCCTGGGAAGCCATCTGGCCCTGGGCTTTTGTTTACTTGGAGATTTTTGATGACTGTTTCAATCTCCTTACTGGTTATGGGTCTGGTCAGGTTTTCTATTTCTTCGTGGTTCAGTTGTGGTAGTTTATGTGTCTCTAGGAATGCATCCATTTCTTCCAGATTGTCAAATGTGCTGGCATATAGTTGCTCATAATATATTCTTATAACTGTTTGTATTTCTTTGGTGTTGGTTGTGATCTCTCCTCGTTCATTCATGATTTATTTAGGTCCTTTCTCTTTTCTTTTTGGTAAGCCTGGCCAGGAGTTTATCAATCTTATTAATTCTTTCAAAGAACCAGCTCCTAGTTTTGTTGATTTGTTCTATTTGTTGTTGTTGTTGTTTCTATTTCATTGATTTCTGCTCTAATCTTTATTATTTCTCTTCTCCTTCTGGCTTTAGGCTTTCTTTGTTGTTCTTTCTCCATATCCTTTAGGTGTAGGGTTAGGTTGTGTATTTGAGACCTTTGTTGTTTCTTGAGAAAGGGTTGTATAGCTATATATTTTCCTCTCAGGACTGCCTTTGCTGTGTCCCACAGATTTTTGATCCATTGTGTTTTCATTTGTTTCCATGAATTTTTTCAATTCTTCTTTAATTTCCTGATTGACCCATTCATTCTTTAGAAGGATGCTGTTTAGTCTCCATGTATTTGGGTTCTTTCCAAATTTCCTCTTGTGATTGAGTTCTAACTTCAGAGCTGTGGTCTGAAAATAACTTCTGCCCATTTTTAAATTGTTTTTTGGGAGTTGAGTTTGAGTGATAAGTTCTTTATATATTTTGGATACTGTTTATCAGTTATGTCATTTGCAAACATCTTCTCCCCTTCTGTAGGTTGCTTTTTAGTTTTGTTGAATCTTTCTTTTGTTGTGCAGAAGCTTTTTGTTTTAATCAATTTCCATCAGTTTATTTTTGCTTTTGTTTCCCTTGCCTCAAGAGACCTATCTAGTAAAAAGTTGCAACAGTGAATGTCAGGTTACTGTCCGTGTTCCCTTGTAGGATTTTGATCATTTCCTGTCTCACATTTAGGTCTTCCATCTATTCTGAATTTATTTTTGTGTATGGTGTAGGAAAGTGATTCAGGTTTATTCTTTTTTTTTTTTTAAGATTTTATTTATTTGACAGAGAGAGATCACAAGTAGGCAGAGAGGCAAGCAGAGAGAGTGAGAGGGAAGCAGGCTCCCTGCTGAGCAGAGAGCCCGATGCGGGACTCGATCCCAGGACCCTGAGATCATGACCTGAGCTGAAGGCAGTGGCCTAAACCACTGAGCCACCCAGGCGCCCTGATTCAGGTTTATTCTTTTGCATGTTGCCATCCAGGTTTCCTAACACCATTTGTTGAAGAGACTTTTTTCCATTGGATATTCTTTCCAGATTTGTCAATGGTTAATTGCCCATATAGTTGTAGGTTCATTTCTGGGTTTTTTATTCTGTTCATTGATCTATTTTTTGTACCAGCACTGTACTGTTTTGATCACTACAGCTCTGTAATATAACTTGAAGAATGGAATTGTGATGCCTCTAGCTTTGCTACTTTTTCAAGGTTGCCTTGGCTCTTCAGGGTCTTCTACAGTTCCATAGAAATTTTAGGAATGTTTGTTCTAGCTCTGTGAAAAATGCTGGTGGTATTTTGATAGGGATTGCATTAAACATGTAGATTGCTTTGGGTACTATAGACATTTAAAAAATATTTGTTCTTCCAATCCATGAGCATGGAATGTCTTCCCATTTCTTCATGTTGTCTTCAATTTCTTTCATTAATGTTTTATAGTTTTCAGACTACACTTTTTTTTTACATCTTTGGTTAGGTTTTTCCTAGGTATCTTATAGTTTTGGGTGCAATTATAAATGGAATTGATTCCTTAATTTCCCTTTCTGTCGCTTCATTATTGGTATATAGAAATTGTAAAAGTTATTTTTTAATGCAGTGTGGTCCTTTTGATAAAAATGCTTAATGTTACCTTAAAGAATTTTTTCTTCTCTGAACTGGTAAGTGTATTATAATGACATATAACATTTGGAGGGGCACCTGGGTGGCTCAGTGGGTTAACCCTCTGCCTTCAGCTCAGGTCATGATCTCAAGGTCTGGGGTCGAGCTCCACATTGGGCTCTCTGCTCAGCGGGGAGCCTGCTTCCCCTCTCTCTCTGCCTGCCTCTCTGCCTACTTGTGATCTGTCAAATAAAGTCTTTAAAAAAATAAAACATTTGGAAATAATGTCTAAATTTTGGAGGGTCCTGTATGTGGAAGAAATGAAACCAAGGACATAAATAAAGTTTATCTATGTGGGCAACCACAGTTCTACCTCCCCGGGAAACGTCAGTGTTAAGAGCAGTAGGACCACTGACCAATTTATTTTTGAAGAACAAAAAAATTCAAGTGATAGACAAACTTATTCCAATCAATGAGTATCCTATTAGCCATAAGTTAATTCACCATGGCTAAATGTTGCTAAGTGCCTCCTGTAGTTGCCTTTTAAGTCAAAGCACATCCTGTTTTGAGACTAAGTAAGTCTGAATTTACTTATCTGTTTCTATTTTCTAACTGCTACCCTAAAGTTCATTTGCATACAGGAATAACAAACTTCCTCTTGCAATATCATTGGCTTAATCTTTACACACAAAACAATGCAGTATTTTTGCAAAATGGCAGATCTCTAACCTATGTAGATTAGAAAGGTACAGTTTCAGTTGTGATTGGTTATTTGCCACAGCAAAACTTGGACCTTCAGGTGGTGAATTTAAGTAGTTGTTACTCAGAATTTAAAAGCATCTGAAAAACCTCCCTAAAATGAATATAAGTGTACCAGTGAATTCTCACAATTTTTCCCCAAGTCTACTATATTTTTTTAATTTCTTTTCAGCGTAACAGTATTGTTTTTTTATTAATTTATTTTTTCAGCATAACAGTATTTATTGTTTTTGCCCAACACCCAGTGCTCCATGCAATACATGCCCTCCCTATCACCCGCCACCTGGTTCCCCAACCTCCCACCCCCCGCCCCTTCAAAACCCTCAGGTTGTTTTTCAGAGTCCACAGTCTCTCATGGTTCACTTCCCCTTCCAATTTCCCTCAACTTCCTTCTCCTCTCCATCTCCCAATATCCTCCATGTCATTTGTTATGCTCCACAAATAAGTGAAACCATATGATACTTGACTCTCTCTGACTTATTTCACTCAGCATAATCTCTTCCAGTCTGGTCCATGTTGCTACAAAAGTTGGGTATTCGTCCTTTCTGATGGAGGCATAATACTCCATCATGTATATGGACCACATCTTCCTTATCCATTCATCCGCTGAAGGGCATCTTGGTTCTTTCCACAGTTTGGTGACCGTGGCCATTGCTGCTATAAACACTGGGGTACAGATGGCCCTTCGTTTTACTACATCTGTATCGTTAGGGTAAATACCCAGTATTCATTTTTTTTGCACCACACCCAGTGCTCCATGCAACACATGCCCTCCCTAATACCCACTACCTTGTTGCCCCAACCTCCCACCCCCTGCCCCTTCAAGACCCTCAGATTGTTTTTCAGAGTCCATAGTCTCTCATGGTTCACCTCCCCTTCCATTTTCCCCAAGTCTACTATATTTTTTGTCAAGTCCCAAGATCTTTCCTTCAAAATCTGAAATCCTTAATGTCTACTTATTAATGGGTAGAAACTTTTAGAAAGCGAAGTACTATGTAAAGTACTGCATGGGTTACCATAAAACTACTGTTGCCATACCACTGATCCCTACATTATTGTCTATCTGACTCTTTGTCCAGCCATAAGCATGGCTCCCATTGGCTATTTGGTCTGCGGTTCTCACAGGGGGCAGTACTCAGTAGTTTGGGGCCACCACTTCTCTATTATACATACTGTCTGAGAAGGCTCTTCATAGCTTTCACCTCCAGAAATAGCTTCACAAACATCCTCTCTGGAGAATGAGCATTTATGCACTGACTCTTATCTTGCACTGGTATGTTATCCTTTGTGGATTTAGAACCCTCTTTTCATTTGGACTACTACTATACACAGGTTGAGTGACATTCCAAAGAAAAGCTTAGAGATAAGATAGTCACTTGAGTGAGAAAGCCATAGTCAAGCCTGAGAACTGTTTTCCACAGTTACAATGGATATATAGAAAGAGCGAATACTTCCCAGAATTAGCTATTGATATACCATCTTTTACTAACTAGTCAAACTAAAATAATACTGGTAATGAATTGTTGAGATACCTACTATGTCCAGGATTTTGAGATTCCCCTGATTTTCCAGCTCTGGAAGAAAAAAGGAAAAAGTCTTAACCACCTGAATTGGTTCCTCCTCAGACACATGGGCCTTTTGTCAGTTTACCCAGTCCAGTGACCTCAGGCATCTAAGCTGGTGAGTCACTTGTCCCCATAAGCTGTGCTGGATTTCCAGGATGGTAGCAAGAGACCTTTAGTGAACTCGCTCACAAAAACCATGAACATAAGTGGCAAAGCAACTAAAAACAGCTATTTCAGAACTCCGGTAATTAATTGAAATAAGAGATTGAACTAGAAAATCATATATCCCAGAGGAAATTGTGAACCTCAGTAAAATGGTGGGTTTCTTTTTTAATTTTATCTTTTAAAATTTTAACTTGGAGTTATTCTCATTCCTCTCTCTAACCATCTCGGTTGTGCAGTAGCTATAAAAGCCAACAGCCTCAAAGTTAATGATCTCCTTTGCAGCTGCTTTAAGTGCACCATCCCCAGAGCACAACCAATATTTTGTCCCAACTTAAAGCTTTCTGGGAATCTCTAACCTTAGAGCATTACCAAAACAATATAATCTGCTGGCAATATCACACCAGCCTAAGATTGTGATTTTAATTGCAGAAAAAAGCTTGGGCTTTACAGAAATCAGTGGTTTTCTTATACACTAACAATGAAAATACAGAAAGGGAAATTAGAGAATCGATTCCATTTACTATAGCACCAAGAACCATAAGATACCTCGGAATAAACCTAACCAAAGAGGTAAAGGATCTGTACTCGAGGAACTACAGAACACTCATTAAAGAAATTGAAGAAGACACAAAAAGATGGAAGACCATTCCCTACTCTTGGATTGGAAAAATAAACATTGTTAAAATGTCTATACTGCCTAGAGCAATCTATACTTTTAATGCCATTCTGATCAAACTTCTACCAGTATTTTTCAAAGAGCTGAAGCAAATAATCCTAAAATTTGTATGGAATCAGAAAAGACCCCAAATTGCTAAGGAAATGTTGAAAAACAAAAACAAAACTGGCAGCATCACGTTACCTGATTACAAAGCTGTGATCACCAAGACAGCGTGGTACTGGCATAAAACAGACACATAGAGCAGTGGAACAGAGTAGAGAGCCCAGATATGGACTCTCAACTCTATGGTCAAATAATCTTCAACAAAACAGGAAAAAATATTCAATGGAAAAAAGACAGTCTCTTCAATAAATGGTGCTGGGAAAACAGGACAGCTATATGTAGAAGAATGAAACTCGACCATTCTCTTACACCGTACACAAAGATAAACTCGAAATGGATAAAAGACCTCAACGTGACACAGGAATCCATCAGAATCCTAGAGAACATAAGCAGTAACCTCTTTGATATCAGCCACAGCAACTTCTTTCAAGATACATCTCCAAAGGCAAAGGAAACAAAAGTGAAAATGAACTTTTGGGACTTCATCAAGATCAAAAGCTTCTGCACAGCAAAGGAAACAGTCAAAAAAACAAAAAGGTAACCCACGGAATGGGAGAAGATATTTGCAAATGACAGTACAGACAAAAGGTTGATATCCAGGATCTATAAAGAACTCCTCAAACTCAACAAAACATAATCATATCAAAAAATAGGCAGAAGATATGAACAGACACTTCTCCAATGAAGACATACAAATGGCTATCAGACACCTGAAAAAATGTTCATCATCACTAGCTATCAGGGAGATTCAAATTAAAACCACATTGAGATACCACCTTACACCAGTTAGAATGGCCAAAATTAGCAAGACAGGAAACAATGTGTGTTGGAAAGGATGTAGAGAAAGGGGAACCCTCTTCCACTGTTGGTGGGAATGCAAGTTGGTACAGCCACTTTGGAGAACAGTGTGGAGATTCCTCAAGAAATTAAAAATAGAGCTTCCCTATGACCCTGCAATTGCACTACTGGGTATTTACCCCAAAGATGCAGATGTAGTGAAAAGAAGGGCCATCTGTACCCTAATGTTTATAGCAGCAATGGCCACGGTCGCCAAACTGTGGAAAGAACCAAGATGCCCTTCAACTGATGAATGGATAAGGAAGATGTGGTCCATATACACGATGGAGTATTATGCCTCCATCAGAAAGGATGAATACCCAACTTCAACTTTTGTAGCAACATGGACGGGACTGGAAGAGATTATGGTGAGTGAAATAAGTTAAGCAGAGAGAGTCAATTATCATATGGTTTCACTTATTTGTGGAACGTAACAAATAACATGGAGGACATGGGGAGATGGAGAGGAGAAGGGAGTTGAGGGAAATTGGAAGGGGAGGTAAACCATGAGAGACTATGGACTCTGAAAAACAACCTGAAGGTTTTGAAGGGGTGGGGGGTGGGAGGTTGGGGGAACAAGGTGGTGGGTATTAGGGAGGGCACGCGTTACATGGAGCACTGGGTGTGGTGCAAAAACAATGAATACTGTTATGCTGAAAAGAAAAGAAAAAAAAAAAAAAAAAGCTTGGGCTTACTCCTCAGGATCTGTATGGCTCATGGTAAATAAGAAGTTTATCACCTCTCATCTTGAGATTCTGTGCAAGAAGAAAATAAAATGTTGAGAATATGCCTTATCACATAAATCCCCATACATTTTGGAAAACATACAGGTAAGGAATTTAAGATAATTATCTGGCCAGTTATTCACAGATGACTAAAGTATACTGACCCAGGGGTAAAAATAAGAAAAAGTGAGCTCTGGTTTAAGATAGCAATGTATCCTTTGGGTAAATAATTAGCAGTGCAATTGCTGGGTCATAGGATAGCTCTATTTTCATCTTTTTGAGGAACCTCCATACTGTTTTCCAGAGTGGCTGTACCAGCTTGCATTCCCACCAGCAGTGTAAGAAGGTTCCCTGTTCTTCATCTCCTTGACAGCATTTGCTGTTTCCTGACATTAATTTTAGCCATTCTGATTCTACCTCTGAATCTAAGTAAAAGAAAATTCTAAAAAAGAGCAAAGATAACTGAAAGGACTTATAGGACAACATAAAAAGGACCAGTATTTGCATTATAGGGGGTCTAGAGAGAGGAGAGAGAAGAAAAAGTGGCAGAAAGCTTATTGGAAGAAATAATGGCTATAAAAGAAAACAATCACCCAGATCCAGAAAGGAATCCAAAGAAATTCACAGTGAACCATATTTTAATTCTCAAAAGTTAAAACCAAGATGAGAATCTTAAAAGCAACAAAAGAAAGCAACCTCTTACATACAAAAAAAAACCTATAAAATTACTAGATTTTTGGCAGAAACTTTGGAGTGTAGAAGGGAGTAGCACAATATATTTAAAGTGCTGAAACAAACCCACAAAAAATAACTGCCAACAGGCACAATTGAAAGTTATCCTTCCAAATTGAAGGAGCTATAGCTTTTCAGACAAGCAAAATCTGAAGGAGTTCATCACCAACAGAGAGGAATTCCAATAAGTGATAAAATTCTTCAATGTTTTCCATTTACTAATGAGATCCCTTTCATTTCAGCTTAAAGTATAAATTTCTAACACCATGTGTGGTTTAAATTCAGGTAATCTAATGGGTGGGGTAGATCAATCAAATCTATGAAAGCTAAAGACAAATGTAGTAAAAATAACAATGTGCTAATGTATACACAAGATAAAAAAGTAGTACATCAAAAACAAAACATGGGGTAGGGATAAAAATATAGAGCTTGATAATGCATTTGAACTTAACTTTTTTTAAAAAAGATTTTATTTATTTTAGAGAGAAAGCACAAGCGGACTCCATCTGAGCACTGAGGACAATATGGGGATCTGTCTCATGATCCTGAGATCATGCCTGAGCCAAATACCAAGAGTTGGATGCTTAACTGACAGAACCACTCAGGTACCCTGATCTAGTTTTGTTTTTTAACATACTAGCCTCATGGTAACCACTTGGCAAAACCTATATAAGATACAAAAAAGATTAATCATGAAATCACTGAGATTATAGCAAGGGAAGAAAGACAAAGGAATTATAAAATGGTAACAAGTCTATAACTATTAGTAATTACTTCAAATATAGGGACTATATTCTCCAATCAAAAAAATAGTGACTAAATGGATTAAAACAACAAAAAGGACAATAAATCTATATGCTGCCTATAAAAAGCTCACTTAAAATAGGAGTTTGGGAAAATGACAGAATAGGAGGACCCTGAGTTTTCCCTGTCCCATGTTTACAACTAGATATTCTCCGTTTCCAAACCATTGAACTGGAGAGTGAGCTGAAGACTCCACAACTAAATCTGTAGCAGAAGCTGCCTCTAAAAGGAATATCAGAAAGGCAAAGGGAGGCTGCCCACAGAAGAGATGAATCTGTGCACAGGGAAGGCAGAGAAACAGGCCCTCACATGGGAAGGATTAATCCCCATAATGTTTGGGTTCAAAAAACCAGAGGGTCAGAATTTTGTGAGTTCTTAAAACCAGCAGGACTTGGAGCCTGGAATTCTAACAGTCAACCAACTCAGCACTGGGTGATCCAGGAAGGTAATAGCTAGTTTGCCCCCACCTCTTTAAACAGCCTGCAGAGAGTCAACATTACATAACATTAGGGGCAAGTGAGAGAAAGAAATGTTCATACTGATTTCTGAGTGTATTGGGGGATTTTTCCAAAAAACAAGGGAGATGGAAGGTGCCCTTTTCCTCCCCAGACCCCCAGCATAAAAACAGAGCTACCTGTGGGAGGTGAGACTCCACAAACATTTGCTACCTAACCTCCTAGCAGTGCATCATGCCCACCAAGTCTTCTGCACAACTGCCCACTCCAAGCCTGCTAGCTTTGGCCCTGGGCTCAGGGCAAATTTTGTTAGCACCCTGTCCAGGTGCCACCATGCACTGCACCTAGCCACATCCTTGTGCCCAGCCACCACATGCCACCTCCCTTTCATTACCCTGGTGTGCAATGCCTTGCCACCACAGTGCTTGGCGAAATCTGGCTAATGGTCCAGCCTAAATTTTGCTAATGCTCCCTACCACCCCACTCCCAAGTTCCCCAGGCTGAGTTTCCACTCAAAGCTATCCTGCCTGGATCCCATTAACACTACAGAGAGCAAGCACAAATCAGAACAAAGTAACTCAGACACAACAGCAGGGGAGGAGCAACACACATAGAATACTGTCCTATAGTACCAGGGTCTGGTGAAGAGGAGACTCTACTCCTCAGGGCACTCCAGAACCTCTTTTTCATAATCACTAACTTGAGAGTGGACGACATAGTTGACTTTCTTTACACAGAGAAGCAGACAAAATGAGGAGACAGAGAAATTTATCACAAATGAAAGAACAGGACAAGGCCACAACCAAAGATCTAAGTGAAACAGATATAAAAAGACAGTGATCATAAGGATACTCATTGGTCTTAAGAGTCAAAGACATGAGCAAGACTCTTAATGCAGAGATAAAGGGCTCAATAAACAAAATGAGAAACACCATTGATAGAATGAACAGTAGGATGTAAGAAGCAGAGGAATGAATTAACCTAGAAGACAGAGTAATGGAAAATAAGCTGAACAAAAAAGGGAAAAAGGAATTATTCAACACAAGAACAGATTTAGGGAACTCAGGGACTCCCTCAAACATAATAACTATTAACATTTGTATTATGGAGTCCCAGAAGGAGAGGAAAAGGGGGCAGAAAATTTCACTGATGACATAATAGCTGAAAACTTCACTAACCTGGGGAAAAAAGCAGATATCCAGATTCAGGAGGCATAGAGAACTCCCATCCAAATGAACAAAAATAGACCCACACCAAGACATGATAATTAAATTAGGAAAATATAGTGACAAAGAAAAAGTTTTCAAAGCATCAAGACAAAAGTCCACAAGTTACAAGGGAAAACCCACAAAGCTAGCCAGAGATTTTTCAACAAAAACTTTACAAGCCAGAAGGGAGTGGTAGGGTATATTCAAAGTCCTACATGAGAAAAATAAACAGCCAAGAACACTCTACCTGGCAAGGCTATCATTCAGAATAGAAAGAGAGGTAAAGAGTTTCCTAAATAAAAACTAGAGCTTGTGATCACTAAACCAGTCCTGCAAGAAATATTATAGGGACTTTTTGAGTGGACAGGAAAAACCACAAAGGAAATACAAAAGCAGTTAAAATGAATACTTGTATAAAAAAAAATCATTCAAGGACCTCACACAAAAAAAGATACAAGATATAATATCATACCTAAAACATGGGTAGGAATAAGAATGGGTTCAAATTTAAAGGACCGTCAACTTAATATAGACTGCTATATGCAGAAGAGGTTATATAAAAACCTCATGGCAACCATATATCAAAACACTGCTAAATAAATATGCAAAGAAATAAGTCCAAATATATTACTAATGAAAATCAGCAAAACATGAAAGAGAGACAAAGGATCAAGGAAGATCTTCAGAAACAACCACAAACAAGTAATAAAATGGCAATAAATACTTATCAATAATTCCTTTGAATGTAAATAGACTAATCAAAAAACACAGGGTAACAGAATGAATAAGGAAATAAGACCATTCTATGTTCTGCCTACCAGAGACTTAGGCCTAAAGATACTTAAAGATTAAAAATGAGGGGATGGATAAATATCTATCATTCAAATCATTGTCAAAAGAAAGCTGGAGTAGCAATACTTAAGATGGACAAACTAGACTTTTTTTTTTTTAAGATTTTATTTATGTATTTGACAGATAGAGATCACAAGTAGGGAGAGAGGCAGGCAGAGAGAGAGAGAGGAGGAAGCAGGCTCCCTGCCAAGCAGAGAGCCCGATGCAGGGCTCAATCCCAGGACCCTGGGATCATGACCTGAGCGAAAGGCAGAGGCTTTAACCCCCTGAGCCACCCAGGCACCCCCAAACTAGACTTTTAAAACAAAGACTGTACCAAGAACCAAAAGGCACTAGATAATAATAATGGGGACTATCCAACAAGAAGTTATAACAATTGTTAAATGTTTATGCACCAAACATAGGAGCACCCAAACCCATAACATAGTTAATAACAAATGAAAAAAATCATATCAATAATAATACAATAGTAGTGGGAGCATTTAACACCATAGTCATGTCAAAGGACAGATCAGCTCAACAGAAAATCCACAAGGAAACAATGAACTTTGAATGAAACAATGGGTCAGATGGATTTAACAGATATATTTAGAACATTCTATCCTAAAACAGCAGAATACACATTCTTTTCAAATGCACATGGAATATTCTCCAGAATGGATCACCTATTATGCCATAAAACAGGCCTTCAACAAATTCAAGAAGATGGAAGTCCTATCATGAATCTTTTCTGGATGGAACATTATGCAACTAGAACTCAACCACAAGAAAACTGGAAACACCATAAATACATGGAGGTTAAAAATCATGCTACTAAACAATGAGTGAGTCAACCAGAACATAAAGGAATAATTAAAGTACATGAAAACAACTGAAAATGAAAAAACAATGGTCTAAAACCTTTGGGATGCAGCAGAAGCAGTTCTAAAAGGGAAATTTATAGCCATACAGGCCTACATGAAGAAGCAAGAAAAATCTCAAATAAGCAACCATACACTTAAAGGAGCTAGAAAAAGAACAAATGAACCCAAAATCCAGCAGAATAAAGGAAATAATCAGGATCAGATAAAAAAAAATTGATAAACCTCTAGCCAGACTTATCAGGAAAAAAAGAAAGGACCCAAATAAATAAAATTACAAATAAGAGAGGAGAAATAACACAAAAGTACAAATAATTATGAGAACATTATTAAAAACTATATTCCCACAAATCAGACAACCTAGAAGAAATGGATTTATTTTGTTTTGTGAGATTAAGAGTCATTTATGGTTTGTCTCCCTCCCAATCCCATCTTGTTTCATTTATTCTTCTCCTATCCTCCTAACCACCCATGTTGCATCTCCACGTCCTCATATCAGGGAGATCATGATAGATGTCTTTCTCCAATTGACTTATTTCACTAAGCATGATACCCTCTAGTTCCATCCACATCGTCGCAAATGGCAAGATTTCATTTCTTTTGATGGCTGCATAGTATTCCATTGTGTATATATACCACTTCTTCTTTATCCATTCATATGTTGATGGACATCTAGGTTCCTTCCATAGTTTGGCTATTGTAGACATTGCTGCTATAAACATTCAGGTACACAGGCTCCTTCGGATCACTGCGTTTGTATCTTTAGGGTAAATACCCAGTAGTGCAATTGCTGGGTCATAGGGTAGTTCTATTTTCAACATTTTGAGGAACCTCCATGCTGTTTTCCAGAGTGGTTGCACCAGCTTGCATTCCCACCAACAGTGTAGGAGGGTTCCCCTTTCTCCACATCCTCGCCAGCATCTGTCATTTCCTGACTTGTTCATTTCAGCCATTCTGACTGGTGTGAGGTGATACCTCATTGTGGTTTTGATTTGTATTTCCCTGATGCCAAGTGACGTGGAGCACTTTTTCATGTGTCTGTTTTCTTTGTGTCAAGTGTCTTCTTTGCAGAAATGTCTGTTCATGTCCTCTGCCCATTTCTTGATTGGATTGTTTGTTCTTTGGGTGTTGAGTTTGCTAAGTTCCTTATAGACTTTGGATAGTAGCCCTTTACCTGATATGTTGTTTGCAAATATCTTCTCCCATTCTGTCAGTTATCTTTTGGTTTTGTTAACTGTTTCCTTTGCTGTGCAAAAGCTTTTGATCTTCATGAAGTCCCAATAGTTCATTTTTGCCCTTGCTTCCCTTGCCTTTGCCAATGTTCCTAGGAAGATGTTGTTGCGGCTGAGGTCGAAGAGGTTGCTGCCTGTGTTCTCCTCAAGGATTTTGATGGATTCCTTTCTCACATTGAGGTCCTTCATCCATTTTGAGTCTATTTTCGTGTGTGGTATAAGGAAGTGGTCCAGTTTCATTTGTCTGCATGTGGCTGTCCAGTTTTCCCAGCACCATTTATTGAAGAGGCTGTCTTTTTTCCATTGGACATTCTTTCCTGCTTTGTCGAAGATTAGTTGACCATAGAGTTGAAGGTCTCTTTCTGGGCTCTCTATTCTGTTCCATTGATCTATGTGTCTGTTTTTGTGCCAGTACCATGCTGTCTTGATGATGACAGCTTTGTAATAGAGCTTGAAGTCCGGAATTGTGATGCCACCCACTTTGGCTTTCTTTTTCAATATCCCTTTGGCTATTCGAGGTCTTTTCTGATTCCATATAAATTTTAGGATTATTTTTTCCATTTCTTTAAAAAAAAAAAGGATGGTATTTTGATAGGGATTGCATTATTTGTGTAGATTGCTTTAGGTAGCATGGACATTTTCACAATATTTATTCTTCCAAAAATACTTTTTTTTTCTTTTTTTTTTCTTTTTTTTTATTTTTTCAGCGTAACAGTATTCATTCTTTTTGCACAACACCCAGTGCTCCATGCAAAACGTGCCCTCCCCATCACCCACCACCTGTTCCCCCAACCTCCCACCCCTGACCCTTCAAAACCCTCAGGTTGTTTTTCAGAGTCCATAGTCTCTTATGGTTCGCCTCCCCTCCCCAATGTCCATAGCCCACTCCCCCTCTCCCAATCCCACCTCCCCCCAGCAACCCCCAGTTTGTTTTGTGAGATTAAGAGTCATTTATGGTTTGTCTCCCTCCCAATCCCATCTTGTTTCATTTATTCTTCTCCTATCCCCCTACTCCCCCATGTTGCTTCTCCATGTCCTCATATCAGGGAGATCATATGATAGTTGTCTTTCTCCGATTGACTTATTTCACTAAGCATGATACGCTCTAGTTCCATCCACGTCGTCGCAAATGGCAAGATTTCATTTCTTTTAAAGTACTCATGAAAGAAATTGAGGAAGACACAAAAAAATGGAAAAATGTTCCATGCTCCTGGATTGGAAGAATAAATATTGTGAAAATGTCTATGCTACCTAAAGCAATCTACACATTTAATGCAATCCCTATCAAAATACCATCCATTTTTTTCAAAGAAATGGAACAAATAATCCTAAAATTTATATGGAACCAGAAAAGACCTCAAATAGCCAAAGGAATATTGAAGAACAAAGCCAAAGTTGGTGGCATCACAATTCCGGACTTCAAGCTCTATTACAAAGCTGTCATCATCAAGACAGCATGGTACTGGCACAAAAACAGACACATAGACCAGTGGAACAGAATAGAGAGCCCAGAAATCGACCCTCAACTCTATGGTCAACTAATCTTCGACAAAGCAGGAAAGAATGTCCAATGGAAAAAAGACAGCCTCTTCAATAAATGGTGCTGGGAAAATTGGACAGCCACATGCAGAAAAATGAAATTGGACCACTTCCTTACACCACACACGAAAATAGACTCAAAATGGATGAAGGACCTCAATGTGAGAAAGGAATCCATCAAAATCCTTGAGGAGAACGCAGGCAGCAACCTCTTCGACCTCAGCCGTAGCAACATCTTCCTAGGAACAACGGCAAAGGCAAGGGAAGCAAGGGCGAAAATGAACTATTGGGATTTCATCAAGATCAAAAGCTTTTGCACAGCAAAGGAAACAGTTAACAAAACCAAAAGACAGCTGACAGAATGGGAGAAGATATTTGCAAACGACATATCAGATAAAGGGCTAGTATCCAAAATCTATAAGGAACTTAGCAAAAATACATTTTTAAAAATTGCCAAAACCCTGAGGGTTTTGAAGGGTCAGGGGTGGGAGGTTGGGGGAACAGGTGGTGGGTGATGGGGAGGGCACGTTTTGCATGGAGCACTGGGTGTTGTGCAAAAAGAACGAATACTGTTACGCTGAAAAAATAAATAAAAAGGGAAAAAAAATAAAATAAAAATAAAAATTGCCAAAATCAAATAGAATTTACCCCTTGGCTACAAGGATGGTTCAATATTCACAAATCAATCAATATGATACATCACATCAGTAAGAGAATGGATAAGAACCATATGATCATTTCAATAGACTCAGAAAAAGCATTTGACAAAGTACGGCATCCATTCATAATAAAAACCCTCAACAAAATAAGTTTAGAGGAAACATACCTTAACATAGTAAAGCCCATATATGAAAAATCCACAGCCAACATCATCCTAAATGGGGAAAAACTGAGTGCTTTTCCTCTACAGTCAGGAAAAGACAAGGATGTCCACTCTCACCACCTCTCTTCAGCATAGTACTACAAGTAGTGTAAGACAAGAAACAGAAATGAAAGGCATAGAAACTAGTAAGCAAGAAGTAAAACTTCCACTATTTACAGATTACATGATACTATACGTAGAAAACCCAAAATATTCCACCAAAATAACTACTAGAACTGATAAATTCAGTAAAGTTTCAAGATACAAAGTCAGTTACAAAATGTGTTTTGGTAATTGTTGTATTTCTACATACTAATAGTGAAGCATCAGAAAGAGAAATTAACAATCCCATTTACAATTGCACCAAAAATAATAAGATATGTAGGAATAAGCCTAAACAAAGGGATGAAAGACTTATACTCTGAAAACTATAAAAAACTGATTGATAAAAGAAAATGAAGAGGACACAAAGAAGTGAAGACATTCCATGCTCCTGGATTAGAAGAATAATTATTTTTATAATGTTTATATTACCCAAAGCAATCTACAGAGTTAGTGCAATCCCTATCAAAATGTCAATATTTTTCACAGATCCATAACAAATAATACTAAATCTTGGATGGAACTATAAAAGACCCTTAATAGCCAAAGTAATCTTGAAAAAGAACAAAACTGGAGGTATCACAGACATACTATACAGTTATAGTACTCAAAACTTTATGGTACTGGCACAAAAACAGACACACAGATCAATGGAATAGAACAGAGAATCCAGAAATAAGCCCATGATTATATGGTCAATTAATCTACATAGGAAGCAAGAATACACAATGGTAAAAAGAGAATCTCTTCAACAAATGGTGTTGGGAAAACTGGACAGCTACATGCAAAAGAATAAACCTGGACCACCTTCTTACACTATACACAAAAATAAACTCAAAATGGATTAAAAAGATAAATGTGAGAACAGAAACCATTAAATTCTTAAACCATAGGCAATAATCTTTTTGTCATCAGCTGTAGAAACATTTTTCTCTGTGTCCTGTGTCAAGGGAAGCATAAGTAAAATAAAATTATCAGGGACACATCAAAATAAAAAGATTTTGCAGTGAAGGAAATCATCAACAAGACAAAATGACAGCCTAGTAAATGGGAGAAGATATTTGTAAAGATTTATCTGATAAGGGGTTAATATCCAAAATGTATAAATAACTCCTGATTAAAATTATATATATATGAAGAACTTATGCAAATCAACACCCACCCTCTCCCCCTTGAACCAACTGAAAAGTGGGCAGAGAACCTGAATAGACATTCTTCTAAAGATATGTGACATACACATGTCCAACAGACACATGAAAAGATGCTCAACATTACTCATCATCAGAGAAATGCAAATCAAAACCACAATGAGTATCACCTCACACCTGTCAGAGTGGCTAAATCAAAAACAAATAACAAATGTTGATGAGGATGTGGGGAAAAAAGTAACCCTTGAGACTGTTGGTGGGATAGTGAACTGGTACATCCAACTGTGGAAAACTGTACAGAGAGCTCCTCAAAAAATAAAAAGTAGAATCACCATATATCTAGTAATTCCACTACTGTGTATTTACCCAAAGAAAACAAAACCCTACTTGAAAAAGGTATGTGTACCCCTATGTTTACTGTTGTATTATTTACAAGAGCCAGGATATGGAAGCAGAAGCATCTAAGTGTCTACCAATATATGGAGATATATATAATCACACACAATGAAATATTACTTAGCCATAAAGAATGAAATCTTGCCATGTACAAGAACATGGATGGACTAGAGCTTAAAATGCTAAGTGAAATAAGTCAGAAAAAGACAAAAACCATGATTTCATTCATGCAGAATTCAAGAAATAAAGAAGAAAGAAAAACAAAGCAAAATAAAAAATAGGTTCTTTAATATAGAAAATAAATTGGTTGTTACCAGAGGAAATGTGAGTGAGGGTAAGGGTGAAACAGGTCAAGGGAATAAAGAGTACACATGGTGATGAGTACTGAGTAATGTAGAGAATCTCTGAATCATTATATTTTACACCTGAAGCTAACACAATACTATGGTAATTATACTTGAATAAATAGAAGTAAAATGCCAAAACACCAAAAACAACTTTCCATAAAGAAAAGTATGGAACCAGATGACTTCACTGATGAATTTTACCAAACCCTTAAAAATAAATTAATGTGAAACTCTTTGATAAAAAGGGAAACATGAGAAATACTCCTAATTCACTGTCGTAGTCTAGTATTACATTGATACTAAACCAGACTTAAAAATTGTAAAGAAAAAAAATCAAACTACATACTGATATTGCTCATGAATATAAACATAAAACCCTTAATGAAATGACCAGCACACTGAGTATAGAAATGTATAAAAGTAATTATACATCATGACCAAATGGAATTTATCCCAGGAATGCAAGGTTTATTTAACATCTGAGAAATTGATAAATTGCAATACATGGCATTAGCAGATTAAGGACAAAAACTGCATTAACATCTCAGTAGACACAGAAAAAATGATCTGGTAAAATACAATGCACTTTCATGATAAAAACATTCAACATTCTTAGAAGGGCACTTGCTCAACCTGATAAAGGGCATCTATGAAAAACAGCTAACATCACACTTCATGGTAAAAGACTGAATACTTTCTAAGATCAGGAACAAACAAAGGATATTACTTTTGTTCAACATCATCCTGGAGGTTATAGCCAAGGCAAATTAGAAAAGAAAATAAAAAGCATCCAGACTGGAAAGAAAAGATGTAAAACTATTTCTATTTGTAGATGATAATATCTTGTATATAGGAAATCCTAAGAAATCCACTAATAAGTCCAGTACAATTAGTTCCAGGGTACAAGAATAGGACCCATTAATTTCACTCTTACCCCCATATCCAAGAGAAATGAGAACATAAGTCCACAACACAAAAAAAATGTACATAAATGGTTATAGCTGCACTATTTATAACCAAAGTGAAACAACCCAATATCCATCCAATGGGGAATGGGTAAATATAGTATATTCAATGAAATATTACACAGCAATAAAAAGTAAAGTGTTACCTGAAACAAATATAATGTTCTATGTCTAGTCTACATCAACAAAAAAGAAATTTCCATTTTACAGGAGACTCTTAGAAAGGCAAATTTCCCAAAGTCACTCATGTGGTCTGTGGCAAAACCAGAACTTACATCCAGTTAACTCCTACACAGACCAACCATCATGTATACTGCCTCCTTTTAGTTGAGTTGATCTATTCTCTTTTATACTTAAAACTTACTTCCTTATGTAAATAGACAAGTACATGATAAAATTTTCACTATTTATGCCAGCTTATCACTCTCTGAGAGACTTAACCTAAAAAATGGTAAATTTTATGCTACATGAATTATAATACTTTTTTAAAATCCCTACAATAGAAATCAGTATTTCTTAACCTTTTTTATCATTATCCTCCCCAAGTAACATTTTGGGGAACTTTTCCTAATTGTCTCCCAGTAAAAATGTGATATTACATATACACTGTATACTTTTTTAATGAACTGTGTGTGTACACACACGTGTGCTTTATATATAAAAAGAATAGGATTTTTTTGCTCCTAACAACAAATTTTTACCCCCTTGACAGGATATCATTCCTGTTGGTAATGAATGATCTGGATTTAAGATAGAATGCATCAAAATATCTTTTCTTCCTCATGACTTCCTACTTGAGACCTAATGGTGTTTCCAACAAAGATACCCCTAGACTAAAGGTTTGATTAAACGGGGTTATAAGTCTCCAGCAGTACTCTCTGAAGCTGCTATACCTCCCAAATGGTTCTCTAGCCTCTTGCACTTGACATCTGAGAATGGCCTATATAATTTATCCATGATTGGTTGAGACAGGCTGAAGAGCTAATTAAGGAGATGCTGCTATAACAGGGTATGAGATATGGAAGGAAAACTAGGCAGAAGTCCTCTAGTTTTACTTGCTTACAGTCTAGGATCTATCCTGTTCCTAAATGGGACAAGTTCTGATGCTGTCAGCATATCTTATCATCAAAGGCCATGTCATTGTTGGCTAAAGACTGTGACCTTGTTCTTCTTGACCTTATGGAAGAAACTTACAGTGTTTCCTACATCACTCTTCCACATAGTGGCTATCAACCATAAGAAAAGGATACCAAAACCTCTGGCTATATTTTGGAGGGGTCTTGATTAAAATGATTCAGACATCTTCAAAATCTTCCTGTGGGCAAGAGGGTAAGAAGCTATCTAATAGGAGATAGAAAACTCTCTGAGGTCCTCTCTATGTGTATGATTGACTTACTATGTGTTAAGATGGAGGGTGGTACAAAGAGCACTAATAGTAGAAGTTTGTTGTGGAAGCAACTCCAGAGAATTAAAATTTTTGCCTGAAGATGAGGCAGACCTATAGGTGGGATAATCCTACTCCTGTGTGATTTGGAGTAGAAGGGGATTTTAAAACACAAGAAAGTCTTCTGAATTAAGTCTGGATACCTGAAATGTCAACAATCTGATCTTGCCTCTACATGTTCTAATAGCTTCCTCATAATTGCAGGGCCTGGGGATTTTTTCCTTAGAAGAATTAGTGTAATTTTGGGGCACATGGGTGGATGAGTTGTTTACATTTCCTTCAGCTCCAGTCATGATCCCAGGGTCCAGGGATCAAGCCCTGCATCAGGATCCCTGCTCAGCAGGGAGCCTGCTTCTCCTTCTCCCTCCTTTCTTTTCATGTACTTTCTCACTCTCTCTCAATTAAATACATTTTAAAAATATTAAAAAAATAATCAGTGTGATCTCATTTGAGGTCAGCCATGTGATTATGGACTCACTTCATTGTCCCTGCTATTCCTCCAAATGATCCTACAGACAAATAATACCTCTGTTTTAGTTTGATCAAGTCACTTTAAGAATAAGGCATATTAATTAAGTGACTGAAAATGAATTGTGAATTCAAATTAGATGCATGTCTGGCTCTGAATGCTTCTTACTTTATCTTAATGCCAATATCCCCCAAATATTTTAAGGATATAGACATAAGGTGATGACATGAGCAGAGAGGAGACTATCATATTATCCAAGCCTTGGGCAGAATGAGGGTTTCACCTCATTTGTTTCTATGAAAGAGAAAGAGTTAGTGAAAAACAGGGATCCTCTGACTTTGGTTTGAGAGATTACACATTAGTTAATCTTCAACTGGAAACCGCTTTACAAATATTGGTATTCATGGTAGAAACCTTATTCATGGGAAGGGGTAAAGAAAAAACTGGATGAATATTTCTCCCATTAATCCTGTAATGTTTGCTACTTTCTCTCAATTTGAAGTCATACTAGAAATAATTTTATTAGATATTGGGACACAGTGATGGCCCTGTAAAGGCCATTATAAATGTATTCAGATTTTCCCCAAATGATTGAATGAGCTTCTTCCAACTTCTTATTCACAAGAATTGCTAGAAGCTCCTCAGGAACCATTTCAAGATATGAATCTCCCAATTCACAAATGAATGGGGATTAAACAACAGGTTACTGAGCAACAAATGGGTCAAAGAAGAAAGCAAAAGAAAAAATTTTTAAATGTCTTGAGGCAAACAAACATGGAATTACAACATACCAAAACTTATGGGATGCAGCAAAAGGAGTTCTAAGAGGAAAGTTCATAATAACAACAACAAAAAAGGAGATCTTTCCGCTTGCAACAACATGGATTAAGCTGGAGCGTATTAGGCTAAGTGAAATAGAGAAAAATACTTATAATAAGTCAAATGTGAGGGAGTAGAGACAGCACATTTTTCTATGTTGCAGTCACTATTCTCGGATTATTTCAACTACACAATTAAGGCAAAGACAGTTGGAAAACTCCATCCCACGAATGAATAAGTAGTTTATTTCTCAACAGCTGATTACTTAAAAAGTGACAAGAAAAAAATAATCTCACTAGGCTATCTCCTAACTTTGTGTGTGATCAGGAATATGAGATAGAACCTCACACCAGTAAGAATGGCTAAAATTAACAAGTCAGGAACCAGCAGATGTTGGCAAGGATGAGGAAAAAAGGGAACCCTCTTACACTGTTGGTGGGAATGCAAATTGGTGCAGCCACTCTGGAAAACAGTATGCAGGTTCCTCAAAAAGTTAAAAATAGAACTACCCGGGGCACCTGGGTGGCTCAGTGGGTTAAAGCCTCTGCCTTAGGCTCGGGTCACGATCCCAGGGTCCTAGGATCGAGCCCCACATCAGGCTCTCTGCTCAGCAGGGAGCTTGCTTCTCCCTCTCTCTCTCTCTGCCTGCCTCTCTGCCTACTTGTGATCTCTGCCTGTCAAATAAATAAAAAAAAAATCTTTAAAATAAATAAATAAATAAAATAAAAATAGAACTACCCTATGACCCAGCAATTGCACTACTAGGTATTTACCCAAAGGATACAAAAATATTCATTTGAAGGAATACATGCTCCTGGATGTTTTAGCAGAATTATCTACAATAGCCAAATTCTACGAAGAGCCCAGTGTCCATCAGCTGATTAATGGAAAAGGAGATCTGTATACACACACACACACACACACACACACACACCATGGAATATTACTCCACCATAAAAAGAATGACATCTTGCTAACAGTATGGATGGAGTTAGAGAATATTATACCAAGTGAAATAAATCAGAGAAAGAAATTTCATATGATTTCACTCATATGTGGAATTTAAGAAGAAAACAAATGATTGGGGTGGGGGGAAGAGATAAACCAAGGAACAGACTCCAAACTACAGAAAAGAAACTGATGGTTGCCAAAGGGTTGCGAGAGGGGTGGGGGGAATAGGTTAAATAAGTGATGAGGATTAAGCAGTGTGCTTGTGATAAGCACCAGAATTGTATGTAAGTGTTATATCACTTAATTGTACACCTGAAACTAATAACACTGTATGTAAACTAGCTGGAATTTAAATAAAAACTAAAAAAAGATTTAAGTATGAGAAGCAGTCTTCAGATAATAACACTGTTATGTCATATCTTTGAATACTTACAAAAATCAATTTAGTTGCTCTGTCCTTACTGTATTTTAGATCTGTCCAGTTAGAAGATATAACAGTCTTCTACTATAAATATATTTGTTTTTAGCTCTTCCATTTTAATAATGTTTTGTTTTATAGTCATTCAATAATATGTGTTCCATAGTATGGGTTTATGACTTCAAGAATCACAGTATATACGACGTGGATGGAACTAGAGCGTATCATGCTTAGTGAAATAAGTCAATCGGAGAAAGACAACTATCATATGATCTCCCTGATATGAGGACATGGAGAAGCAACATGGGGGGGTAGGGGGATAGGAGAAGAATAAATGAAACAAGATGGGATTGGGAGGGAGACAAACCATAAATGACTCTTAATCTCACAAAACAAACTGGGGGTTGCTGGGGGGAGGTGGGATTGGGAGAGGGGGAGCGGGCTATGAACATTGGGGAGGGGAGGCGAACCATAAGAGACTATGGACTCTGAAAAACAACCTGAGGGTTTTGAAGGGTCAGGGGTGGGAGGTTGGGGGAACAGGTGGTGGGTGATGGGGAGGGCACGTTTTGCATGGAGCACTGGGTGTTGTGCAAAAAGAATGAATACTGTTACGCTGAAAAAATTAATAAAAAGGGAAAAAAATATGAATGCAGCAGGGGCTGCTAGAGAGAGAGAAATCTAAGTCTTTAAAAAAAAAAAGAATCACAGTATATCATTAATATATTTTATTCTAGGCATTGCTAATATTAGTATTGTCACTACTGCTTTATTTTTATTTGCATGGCATAAATCTCTTTGCCCAAGACTTTTTTCTTTTAATTTATTGACTTCAAAAGAATTAATACCTATTCTTCTGAAGCTGTTTCAAAAAAGTGAAATGGAAGGAAAACTTCCTCACTCATTTTATGAGGCCAGCATTACCTTGATCCCAAAACTAGACAGACACCCCACCAAAAAGGAGAATTACAGACCAATATCCCTGATGAATATGGATGCAAAAATTCTCACCAAGATGCTAGCCAATAGGACCCAACAGTACATTAAAAGGAAAATTCACCATGGCCAAGTGGGATTTATTCCTAGGCTGCAAGCGTGGTTCAACATCCTCAAATCAATGTGATACAGCACATAAATAAAAGAAAGAACAAGAACAGTATGATCCCCTCAATGTATTCAGAAAAGGCATTTGACAAAGTACAGCATCCTTCCTTGATTAAAACTCTCCACAGTGTAGAGATAGAGGGAACATACCTCAATAGCATAAAAGCCATCTACGAAAGCCCATACCAAATACCATTCTCAATGGGGAAAACCTGAGTGCTTTTCCCCTAAGGTCAGGAACACAGAAGGGATGTCTACTATCACCACTGCTGCTCATCATAGTACTAGAAGTCCTAGCCTCAGCAATCAGGCAACAAAATTAAATAAAAGGGATCTAAATCAGCAAAGAAGTCAAACTCTCATTATTTGCAGATGATATGATACTCTAAGTGGAAAACCCAAAGACTACCCCTCCCCAGATTGTTAGAACTCATACAGGAATTCAGCAAAGTGGCAGGATATAAAATCAATGCTGCATTTCTATACACTTAACAATGAGACAGAAGAAAAAGAAATTAAGGAGCAGGAGAGCCTATTATAATTGTACCCCAAACCATAAAATCCCTGGGAATAAACCTAACCAAAGAGGGAAAGGATCTGTACTTTGAAAACTAAAGAATGCTTATGAAAGAAATTATGGGAGCACCCAATTACATAAGAAAACTTTTAATCAAGATAAAGAGTCATATTGATATGAATACAATAATAGTAGGAGATCTTAATACGCCTCTCTCAGAAATAGACAGATCATCGAAGCAGAAAATTAAAGAAATAAGAGCACTGAATGAAACATTGGACCAGATGGACCTCATAGACATATACAGAACATTCCATCCTAAAACAACAGAATACCCATTCTTCTCAAGTGCACATGGAACCTTCTCCAGAATAGACCACATACTGGGTCACAAAGCAGGACTCAACCGATACCAAAAGACTGACATTATTCCCTGCATATTCTCCGATCACAATGCTTTGAAACTGGAACTCAATCACAAGGAAAAGTTCAGAAGGAACTCAAACACCTGGAAGCTAAAGACCACCTTGCTTAAGAATGCTTGGATCAACCAGGAGATCAAAGATGAACTTAAACAATTCATGGAAACCAATGAGAATGAAGACACTTCGGTCCAAAACCTATGGGATACAGCAAAGGCGGTTCTAAGGGGGAAATACATAGCCATCCAAGCCTCCCTCAAAAAAATTGAAAAATCAAGACTACACCAGCTGTCTCTACACCTTAAAGAACTGGAGAATCAACAAATCAAACCAACTCCACGTGCAAGAAGGGAAAAAATCAAGATTAGAGCAGAGATCAATGAGGTAGAAACAAGAGATACAGTAGAACGTATCAATGAAACTAGAAGCTTTTTTGAAAGAATCAATAACATCGATAAACCATTGGCCACACTAATCCAAAAGAAAAGAGAGAAAGACCAAATTAATAAAATTATGAATGTAAAGGGAGAGCTCACAACTAACACCAAGTAAATAGAAACAATCATCAGAAATTATTACCAACAGTTATATGCCAATAAGCTAAGCAACCTAGATGAAATGGATGCATTCCTGGAAAACTACAAACTCCCAAAATTGAACCAGGAAGAAATTGACAACCTGAATAGACCGATATCTAGTAACAAGATTGAAGCAGTGATCAAAAACCTCCCAAAAAACAAGAGCCCAGGACCTGACGGATTCCCTGGAGACTTCTACCAAACTTTCAAAGAAGAAATAACACCAATTCTCCTGAAGCTGTTCCAAAAAATTGAAGCAGAAGGAAAACTTCCAGACTCTTTTTATGAAGCCAGCATTACCCTGATCCCCAAACTAGGCAAAGACCCTACCAAAAAGGAGAATTTCAGACCAATATCGCTGATGAATATGGATGCAAAGATTCTCAACAAGATCCTAGCAAACAGGATCCAGCAGCACATTAAAAAGATTATCCAGGGGCACCTGGGTGGCTCAGTAGGTTAAAGCCTCTGCCTTCGGCTCAGGTCATGATCCCAGGGTCCTGGGATCAAGCCCCGCATCAGGCTCTCTGCTCAGCAGGGAGCCTGCTTCCCTTCCTCTCTGCCTGCCTCTCTGTCTACTTGTGATCTCTGTCTGTCAAATAAATAAAAAATTAAAAAAAAAAAAGATTATCCACCATGACCAGGTGGGATTCATCCCTGGGTTGCAAGGTTGATTCAACATTCACAAATCAATCAATGTGATAGAACAAATCAATAAGAGAAGAGAGAAGAACCACATGGTCCTCTCAATTGATGCAGAAAAAGCATTTGACAAAATCCAGCATCTGTTCCTGATTAAAACGCTTCAAAGTATAGGGATGGAGGGAACATTCCTGAACTTCATAAAATCTATCTATGAAAGACCCACAGCAAATATCATCCTCAATGGGAAAAAGCTTGCAGCCTTCCCGTTGAGATCAGGAACACGACAAGAATGCCCACTCTCACCACTCTTGTTCAACATAGTATTAGAAGTTCTAGCAATGGCAATCAGACAACAAAGAAATAAAAGGTATCCAAATTGGCAAGGAAGAAGTCAAACTCTCTCTCTTCGCAGATGACATGATTCTTTATATGGAAAACCCCAAAGACTCCACCCCCAAACTACTAGAACTCATACAGCAATTCAGTAACGTGGCAGGATACAAAGTCAATATTCAGAAATCAGTGGCTTTCTTATACACTAACAATGGAAATACAGAAAGGGAAATTAGAGAATTGATTCCATTTACTATAGCACCAAGAACCATAAGATACCTGGGAATAAACCTAACCAAAGAGGTAAAGGACCTGTACTCGAGGAACTACAGAATGCTCATTAAAGAAATTGAAGAAGACACAAAAAGATGGAAGACTGTTCCATGCTCTTGGATTGGAAGAATAAACATTGTTAAAATGTCTATACTGCCTAGAGCAATCTATACTTTTAATGCCATTCCGATCAAAATTCCACCGGTATTTTTCAAAGAGCTGGAGCAAATAATCCTAAAATTTGTATGGAGCCAGAAGAGACCCCGAATTGCTAAGGAAATGTTGAAAAACAAAAACAAAACTGGCGGCATCACATTACCTAATTTCAAGCTTTACTACAAAGCTGTGATCACCAAGACAGCGTGGTACTGGCATAAAAACAGACACATAGACCAGTGGAACGAGTGGAGAGCCCAGATATGGACCCTCAACTCTATGGTCAAATACTCTTCGACAAAACAGGAAAAAATATTCAATGGAAAAAAGACAGTCTCTTCAATCAATGGTGCTGGGAAAACTGGACAGCGATATGTAGAAGAATGAAACTCGACCATTCTCTTACACCGTACACAAAGATAAACTCGAAATGGATAAAAGACCTCAACGTGAGACAGGAATCTATCAGAATCCTAGAGGAGAACATAGGCAGTAACCTCTTCGATATCAGCCACAGCAACTTCTTTCAAGATATGTCTCCAAAGGCCAAGGAAACAAAAGCGAAAATGAACTTTTGGGACTTCATCAAGATCAAAAGCTTCTGCACAGCAAAGGAAACAGTCAACAAAACAAAGAGGCAACCCACGGAATGGGAGAAGATATTTGCAAATGACAGTACAGACAAAAGGTTGATATCCAGGATCTATAAAGAACTCCTCAAACTCAACACACACAAAACAGATAATCATATCAAAAAATGGGCAGAAGATATGAACAGACACTTCTCCAATGAAGACATACAAATGGCTATCAGACACCTGAAAAAATGTTCATCATCACTAGCCATCAGGGAGATTCAAATTAAAACAACATTGAGATACCACCTAACACCAGTTAGAATGGCCAAAATTAGCAAGATAGGAAACAACATGTGTTGGAGAGGATGTGGAGAAAGGGGAACCCTCTTACACTGTTGGTGGGAACGCAAGTTAGTGCAGCCACTTTGGAGAACAGTGTGGAGATTCCTGAAGAAATTAAGAATAGAGCTTCCCTATGACCCTGCAATTGCACTGCTGGGTATTTACCCCAAAGATACAGATGTAGTGAAAAGAAGGGCCATCTGTACCCCAATGTTTATTGCAGCAATGGCTACGGTCGCCAAACTGTGGAAAGAACCAAGATGCCCTTCAACGGATGAATGGATAAGGAAGATGTGGTCCATATACACAATGGAGTATTATGCCTCCATCAGAAAGGATGAATACCCAACTTTTGCAGCAACATGGATGGGACTGGAAGAGATTATGCTGAGCGAAATAAGTCAAGCAGAGAGAGTCAAGTATCATATGGTCTCACTTATTTGTGGAGCATAACAAATAACATGGAGGACATGGGGAGATGGAGAGGAGAGAGAGTTGAGGGAAACTAGAAGGGGAGATGAACCATGAGAGACTATGGACTCTGAAAAACAACCAGAGGGTTTTGAAGGGGCGGGGGGGGGGGTGGGAGGTTGAGGAACCAGGTGGTGGGTAATAGGGAGGGCACGTACTGCATGGAGCACTGGGTGTGATGCCAAAACAATGAACACTGTTATGCTGTAAATAAACAAAAAAAATTTAAAAATTAAAAAAAAGAAAAGAAATTGAGGAAAACACAAAGAAATGGAAAACATCCCATGCTCGCGGATTGAAAGACAAATATTATTAAAATGTCGATGCTACCTAGAACAATCTATACATTCAATGCAATCTCTATCAAAATAACATCAACTTCTTTTCACAGAGCTGGAAGAAATAATCCTAAAATTTCTAAGGAAAGAGAAAAGACCCCAAATAGCCTAAGGAAGGTTGAAAAAGAAAACCAAAGCTGGTAGCATCACAATTTCAGACTTCAAGTAGTATGACAAAACTGTAATTATCAAGACAGTATGGTATTAGCACAAAAATAGACACACAGATCAATGGAACAGAATACAGAAACCAGAAATGGACCCTGAACTCTACAGTCAACTAATTTTCAACAAAGTAAGAAAGAATATCCAATGGAAAAAAAGACAGTGTCTTCAACAAACGGTGCTGGGAAAATTGGACAACCACATGCAGAAGAATGAAACTTGACCATTTCTTTACACCATACACAAAAATGGACTCAAAATGGATGAAAGACTTAAATGTGAGACAGGAATCCATCAAAATCCTTGAGGAGAACATAGGCAGCAACATCTGTGGCCTCAGCCACAGCAACTTCTTGCTAGACACATCCCCAAAGGCAAGGGAAACAAAGGCAAAAATGAACCATTGGGACATCATCAAGGTAAAAAGTTTTGCACACCAAAGGAAACAGTTGACAAAACCAAAAGACAACCAACAGAATGTGAGAAGATATTTACATATGACATATCAGATAAAGGGTTAGTATCCAAAATCTATAAAGAACTTCTCAAACTCAGCACCCAAAGAATAAATAATCCAATCAAGAAATGGGCAGAAGATGGGGCGCCTGGGTGGCTCAGTGGGTTAAGCCACTGCCTTCGGCTTGGGTCGTGATCTCAGGGTCCTGGGATCGAGTCCCGCATCGGGCTGTCTGCTCAGCAGGGAGCCTGCTTCTCTCTCTCTCTCTCTCTCTCTCTCTCTGCCTGCCTCTCTGTCTACTTGTGATCTCTCTGTGTCAAATAAATAAATAAAATCTTTAAAAAAAAAAAAAAAAGAAATGGGCAGAAGACATGAACAGACATTTCTCCAAAGAAGACATCCAAATGGCCAACGGACACATGAAAAAAGCAAAACCAAAACAAAACAAAACAAAAAAACATCTCATCACTTGTCAGCAGGGAAATACAAAACAAAGCCACAATGAGATACCACCTCACACCAGTCAGAGAGTTTAAAATTAACAAGTTAGAAAATGACAGATGTTGGTAAGGATGAAGAAAAAGGGGAAACCTCTTATTCTGTTGATGGGAATGCAAGCCTGTGCCAGCCACTCTGGAAAACAGTATGGAGGTTCCTCAAAAAGTTAAAAATAGAGCTACTGTATAATGCAGCAATTGTACTACTGGGTATTTACCCCAAAGATACAGATGTAGTGATCCAAAGGGGCACCTCAACCCCAATATTTATAACAGCATTGTCCACAACAGCCAAACGGTAGAAAGAACCCAGTGTCCATCAACTGTTGAATGGATAAAGAAGATGTGATGTACAATATAAATAATTTTGTACAATATTGTATACCTATATCCAATATATACACTACTCAGGCATCAAAAAATGAGATCTTGCCATTTGCAACCCCATGGATGGAACCAGAGAGTATTATGCTAAGTGAAATAGGTAAATCAGAGAAAGAAAATTATCATATGATCTCACTCATGTGAAATTTAAGAAATAAAACAGGATCATAGGGGAAGAAAGGAAAAAATAAAACAAGATGGAATCAGAGAGGGAGACAAGCCATAAGGGACTCTTAATCATAGGAAATAAACTGAGGGTTGCTGGAGAGAAGAGGAATAGGGGATAGGGTAACTGGGTGATAGACATTAAAGAGGGCATGTGATAAAATGAGCACAGGGTATTATATAAGATTGATGAATCACTGACCTCTACCTCTGAAACCAATAATACATTAGATGTTAATTAATTGATTTTAAATAAAAATTTTAAAAATTGCCAAGTATATCTTATAGAAAGTATATATCTGGGTTTTTCTTAAGTCAGTCTGACAGTCTTCTAGAGAGAGAATTCCATCCAGAATTTAATATAATGAATCCTTAACTCTTTTCTTTCATCTTCATTTTCTATTAACTGTATACTTTCCCACTTCATTAAAGCTTATCATTCTTTATCCTCAAATCAAAGATATAAAAATAAGAGTAATCTAGTAAAACAATAGTTGTTATCCCAGTACCAATAAGATGCACAGAAAGTTGCAATCTTTCCCTCACCATTGCTTCTGACTACCTCTACTCATGAGAATTTTGAATGTTTTTAACTTCACTTTTCATTGCAGGCATCTCCTTCTAACCCCACCAACAACTTTTAGATTTTGCTATGATAGTTTAATAATTTTAATAATAGTCTGTAGGAATTATCCATGTAGTTTATCCTCATTTGGTATTTATGTATGCCAAATATATGGCATAAGTTACATTTAGCCTAATATTCATTTACATTCAATTATATTTCAAGGTTCATTATTTACCATTGTTTCCTTTCTGTATTTTCCTTTATGTTGGTCTTCCTTCTTGCTGAGTGTTTTAACTTTTTCAAATATTTTCTTAAATGTAGCAAATGTATGCTATCAGCAAATACATCTAAATTCTCAGATTAAATCTTCCCTTTTTGTCTCCAAGATAAAATAACTGGAATCCAACAGTCCTATATGGAGCAAAGATATTGTTCAGTCAGTCTAGAAGCTAAGCAAAAGTGATATCCTATCTGAAATATTGTTACTTGTTTTTCTTTGTTCATTGTTTTTCTATTTGGAACCTTTTGAGCTCTTGTTCTTGGGGTTCAGAAAAGTTTTATTAAGATATGCTTAAATAGATCTTTTCTCATTAATTCATCCTAGAAATTATTGAGTATTTTCAAATTTCAAACTCCTCTTAGTCTTGGTTTCACAGAAAATTTATCCTATTTAAATTACTGTCTTTCTTCCATATCAGTGGTACATATATATCTGCCTCCAACTGGAACTTCTCTTACTGTTTCCTAGATCTATCTTCCAAGTCTATTTTTTCCCTCATGATATCTGGTTTCTTTATATTTTATTGTGTGCTTTTAAATTTTTCTTTTATTTGAGAATCAAGTTAATGGCCCAGAAAATCAGTAACCATTTCATTCCTTCATCTACTTAAGCGTGTAGATAGAAAATCATCCATTTAAATTCTAGGAAGAGTCTTTGTTGCTCTTAAGGGTTTTCTGGATTAAAAATAATAACACTTAAATTGTCCTCTGTCTCCTCTGGTAGCATTATTTCACTAGGATTTGATACTGTTTGGTACATCAGGCCATATGGTAGTATGGATGTTCAATCTAACTTCCCTCCAACAAAGAATTTGCATCAGTTGCAAGGGGTTCCTTTAGGATTGCCTGGAATATTCCCACTCTTCCCGAAACAGCTTTGAGCCAATGGCTGAGCATGGCAATTATGCTAAACCCAAGACATTTCCTCCGAGCGGGGACTTTTTCTTAAACATGGATGATTTTATTTTCTGAGTGTGCTATTCTTTTATTGAAGTAGTATAATTATCATACAATGTTATATTAGTTTCAGGTGTATAATATATTGATTCAACAATTCTATACATTACTCAGCACTTACCATGAAAAGGTGTAGCCACTGTCTGTCACCATACAATGTTATTACAAGAGTCCCAATGCTGTACTTTCATCTCCAGGACTTATTTCTGACTGGAAGGTTGTACCTCTTAATCCCCTTTATCTATTTCACCCATCTACCTCCACCCATCTCCCTTCTGATAACCACTAGTTATTCTCCACATTTAGGAGTCTCTTTGTTTCTTTATTTTGTTTTGGTTTTTAGATTCTACATATAAGTCAAATCATATGGTACTTGTCTTTCCCTGTCTGACTTATTTCACTTAGCCTAATACCCTCTAGGTCCATCCATCCTGTCACAAATGGCGAGGGAACTTTTCTATAGGCAATCATATCTTTGCCAGCCCAGTCAGAAGTTCCAGAGCATTCTCAGAGCTGCATCATAGTTTGAAGCTCTTCCTCATTCTTTTATTCATCTTTTCCTTTCACAGGCATGAGACTTTAATCATGATATGAAGTCTTTCTCTGACTACTTCTGCTCTTCTCCCCTTCATCTTTCACAGTAACTTTCTTGTACTTCTAACTTCTTAGCATATGCTTCCCAAAGAACCAAAACCTATACAGTTGGTAATAGGAGTAGTTTAAGAAAGCAGGAGGGGGAAAAAATGAGATTTTGAGAATAGAGCACTTATCAGACCAGTAAGGATGAGGTCATATTGAGTGGAATGTGGGGCATGGATAATCCATGACATGAGTTGGCAGCCCCATTACTAAAGATTGCACCAGTCATCATGTGGAAAAATATCATGGTTGGTGGAATATCCTTGTTGGTGCTGTGACTCAGGCTTCTGCCCCTGTATGCATTGTTCTCTCGTACTTTTGGAATTGGCTATATAAATCTTCAAAGATGACTTGATACACTACAGAGAAATGAGAAAATAAAGGTGATTAACAAACAGTTAAAGATTAAACATGAGTGCAAAAAGGTCCCTCTTAACGGTTTCAAAGAGGCTCTTATCTCCTGTAGTCACAGAGTGGACACAACCAAGGAATAGACAAAATTAAAGTTGCTGAACTTCAAAGATAGTTGAATCCTCAGACAAGGAAGGTCTATTTTTTAAAAGATTTTATATATTTATTCACGAGAGACAGAGGGAGGCAGAGGGAGAAGCAGGCTCCCTGTGGAGCAGGGAGCTCTTTATGGGACTTGATCCCAGGTTCCTGAGATCATGATCTGAGCCAAATGCAGACACTTAACCAACTGAGCCACCCAGGCATCCAAGGCAGTTTTATTAACATTATGGCCCTGGTCAGGAAAACCCAGCAAGTTGACATGGGTTAGGTATACCTAAGTGGACACTCCCTATAAAGTGTGGTTTGGAGACCTCCCTATACCCTTAGAGCTTCGAGAGCTACTGCAACACTCCTTTTTTAGAACTAGTCCCACCCCCATCTCCACTCTTGGGAAGGTACTGTATATTCTTCTCAAACACAAGGTGGCAGCAGCTCTCATCAGAAACTTCCCTCAGGCATATAATTTGGGTTTTCTCATTTTAAAAAGACTAGGGATATATGGGCAACAGGGAAGAAAGAGATTATTACAGGAAACTTTAAGTAGTAGTCAGCAAGTACTGATGAAGGAAGTACATGTGGTATTAGATTTTGACGGTTTTTTTTTTTTAAGATTTTATTTATTTATTTGACACAGAGAGAGGGAGAGAGAGTTCACAAGTAGGCAGAGAGGCAGAGAGAGAGAGAGAGAGGAAGAAGCAGGCTCCCTTGCTGAGCAGAGAGCCCGATGCGGGGCTTGATCCCAGGACCCTGGATCATGACCTGAGCCGAAGGCAGAGGCCTAACACACTGAGCCACCCAGGTGCCCCTAGATTTTGATGGTTCTTGATCAAGAGGAATGAAATATACCACTAAAAAAGCAATAATTCATTGATCTGGATACCTAGGATTTAACATTCTTCCTGCTCTCCATCCTAGAGGATAGGGCAAACTCACTGCTAAAGCAGCACTTAGAAGTTTAGAGAAAATGATACCCATGCGGAACAAAGTAGAAATGCCTGAGTTACCATGGTAGATTATGGGGGTGCCTCATTATATTATGGAAAAGATGAATCCTAAAAATGACTGTGTACTGCTGCAAACTCAGCCAAGTAGAAACCATAACTGTGGTTGCTGTGCTGGAGGTAGTTATCTTCCTAAGAGCAGATTAATGAGTAAGTTGTATATAGCTATTGATTAGGTAGATCTATTTTTTTTCTATCTAATTTAGGAAAGAATATGAAAAATAGCCCTGGGAAAAATTTTATTCATGTAGAAAGGATGAGTAAATGTATTTTTAAACCATGCATAAGTCTTCCTTGCTGTCATAACATAGAAAAGATCTGGACCATGTCCATCTTGGAATATTGAAAAAATATCATATTAATCCATTATATCCATGAAAACATGCTGACGACACAGGATGTGTATAAGGTGGCTACTATATGGAAGGATTTTTGTTTTTGTTTTTTTCTTAACATTTATTTATTTGACAGAGACAACAAGAGAGGAATATAAGCAGGGGGAACTAGAGAGGGAAACGCAGGCTTCCCACTGAGCAGGAAGCCTAACTTGGGACCTGATACCAGGACTCTGGGATCACGACCTGAGCCAAAGGCAGGCGCTTAACTACTGAGCCACCCAGGTGCCCCTGGAAGGTTTTTGTAAGAACCATATTCTCCGGAAGGCAAGAGAGGAATGCTTCCAAGATTCAAGAATCTATCGTTTTAACAAAGCTTCTAGAGATCTAGTGAACAGGAATGTGCCTGGAAACCTCCAAAGTAGAATACAGATTTCTGCATCTTGCATGCCTTGCCACAAAGAAGGAAGCACAAGGCCTGGTCAGCCTTTTTTGTGTTTGAGGGATAGCAAATCCCTCATCTGAGATACTGGTCTGGCCCATAATGGTGATACAAAACGCTGCCATATTTAAGTGGAGCCTAGAGCAGAAAAGTACACTTTGGCAGGTCCAGACTATGATGCAGTTTTACTTCTTCAGTCAGATGATTTAGCAGACATGATGGTGTCACTGATGAGAAATGTTTCATTGTAGATTTTCTGGAAAGCCCACAGGGTTCTGAAGCAAGGCCATATCATCTGCAAAGAAAAATGATATGCCTTTGAGAAACAGTTTTTGGTGTGTTACTACAGCCTGATAGAAATGGAATGGCCATTAAGTCACAGTGATTGCCACTTTGCTTGTCCAACCTTTTAAAATGGGAAATGGTACATTTGGAACTGAGTTCAAGCAGGAGGGGTGCTGGTGCAGCTTACTTTTGCCCTCTTAGTGCTGACCCATATCAAATGTTGATGAGTATATGGAATGAATTTCTCTCTCATACACTTCCATGGGAAGGTAAAATTGAACAAACACATCTGTAAACAGTTTGGCAGCTTCATAAATAAGTGAAACATATATTTACTATGTAATGTAGCTATTCCATACCCAGATATTCATGTAGGTAAGTGAAAATGTATATCCATACAAAAACTTGTTGACAAGTTTTCCTAATTAGCTTTATTTATAATAACCAAACCCTAGAAGCAACCCAAATATCCATCAAGAGATGAGTGGGTAAACAAACTGTGGTATATCCATAGAGGGGAACTATTCAGCAATGTAAAGGAATAAACTATTGATTTAACAATATGGATGAATCTCGATGGGAATATGCTAAATGACATAGGCTGTATGTTTTTAGAGTACACACTGTATGATTCCATTCTAGAAAATACCAAGGAATATATAGAGACAAAATCAGCTGGAGGGAGAGGTTAAAAAGTGGCAGGAGAAAAACTTTTGGCAGTGACAGATATGTTCATTACCATCATTATTATGCTGACAGTTTCACAGGTATATGCATATGTCAAAATGTATTAAGTACATTAAATATGTTTATTGTACATCAACTATACTTCAAGAAAACTTTTTTTTAATACAGCAGAAATCCAGAAAGGTGGTTCCTCTCCCAGGAAAAGCTTTTTCTGTGCTCTAGTAATACCACACTGACTAAATTTTAAGGTGATGGCCATGCTTGGGTATTTCTTCTGAGACTCATGAAGAATTAGATGAATCATCAGTAATCAAACATAGGAAATGAAGTTGTCTTATTCATTCTGGCATACCATGCCAGACTATGTCAAAATCGCTCTTCTCAGCACAGTAATCCTCCTATAGTTCTTCACAAATCACTCCTCAGTCCCCTAGGGAGCTCATACATACAAACTAAAAGAGCAAGGGAATAAGCTATGGCCTAGCTGCTTTCCCTACCATAACCAGTCTGGGACACCCAGAGAGATAATCAAGCACTGGTGACTTCATACAACTGTCTCACTCTTTTAAGGACAGAGGCTCTAAGCCTCACTCTTACCATATTGGATTTTCTTTGCCAAGTCAGAAAGCAATATAATTGAATGGTAAAGTACATTTTGAGATAGTTGATGCCAAGCCCTCTACAGGGAGGAATGTTTCAGACATCTTGAAGTAAACATCCTAGCCTTAGTCTCTTCTAATGAGCCAATAGAACATATAGCCCTTTTTAACTAGGGCAGGTATGTAATAGAGAAGTACATTTCATACTTGGAGTGGCACTTAGAAGTAGTAGTAATTGATCTGAACCAATGCAATCCTGTCAACTGTGATACGGTTGTACAGGATCTGGAGGTAGCATCTCACGGAGACCAGGAACTTGTTTGTACTAAGTTTAGGTAATTGGACATTGGTCAGTGAATTGTTTGGTCAGTGGGAGGTATCTCCTGTGCCCTCCAAATGACAATTTGAACTGTAGTGTCATAAGACATGGGCTAAGAAGGCAGAATCATGGACTGAGCACTAATAGATGGTAATTCCTAGGTGCTACCCCCATTGCTTTTATTTTTTGGCATCTCTTTTTTTTTTTTTTTTTTTTTTTTAGTTAGGGTCCTAAAACTTGCTTCTTTTATCAAGGTCTAGAATGTTGTAGAGACCAAGATCAGAACCTGGGCCTGGCTTGACTCAAAGGCCTATGAGTTTTTGCTATAGTAGGTTGCCTGGTGTTTGAAAAAAAAACTGCCTTCAAAGCCATGTTTGAGAAGCCAGTGCACTAAGTGTTCCAACATTTGGGCAGCACTGTAGAAGTCAGTCTCCAATAAAACACTGAAATATCCAGAGTATGACTTAATATTCAAAGGTCCAAATAAGTAGTGATTTCACTGAAAATTCAACTTCTTATAAAACCTGGACCCCTTGAAACTGAACTTGCAGGAAGAATGAAAGGGAGTAAGGCCAAATTTCAGACTGGTCTTTGCCTGGTAACAGCAATAATAATAAGAGTCATGGATTCCTCATTTGTCTAATTTAGTTGAATAAGAGAAGCTGTCATGGGACAAATTAACCATGTTTTCATTCCAGTCCTGGCCCAGAACGGAGAAAACTGTTTATCCAAGACTACTAGCATAAAGGCAACAGTCCAGTTTGACCCTCTGTACTCTTTCAGAAGACTATATATCACGAGTGATCCAAGTTTAAAGCCATAAACTCCGTGGACACCTGGAGACTCCAACTCACTCTCCATATACAGTAGATCCATCAGTGCCGCCCATAGCGTGTTTTTGCAAGCTACAGGGCCTAGGAATTTAGATTTCTAGAGTCTTCCATGGCCTGATTCTGCAGGGGTCAGAGATGTTTCTGGTGGCAGATTCTGAGGCAAAAGAGTCACCCTGTGACATGCCTCTTTCCCTCAGCTCCGATGCATTTATTCTTTGCTGGGGATAGAAGTATAGACATACAGATTTTCTTTTCAGCTTAGCCAAATTGCCTGCTTAGGCATCCATAACAGCTCTTCTAAAAGGTCCTGATCATTCTCTGCTGGAATTGGATATAAAAGCTGCTGCAGTCCATGCCTAGCTGCAAGCCATGTGCCAATGCTATAGAAATCCAGGAGAGAGCACCATGGGGGCAAGAGTATTGAAAGGTTTTATAGACTGACAGAATATCCTTGCCTGATTCTTAACTGCCCACTTCTTAGATACATGACAGATAAATGATCAGAGAGGATATTATGGGTGAAATATAGATATGGGGGCTATAACAGATGTTCAGGAAGATACCATAGAAAGGAAAGAGAAGTAATAAGCAAACAGACCCACTTCAATCTATGACAATATAAAAATTAACAGCCTGGGAGTAAGACTTCCTTTGGGGGGGTGGTTTACCACCCATAAGAAGAATCCTATAAATGTTCTTGCCTAAAGGGAAAGACAAGGGGAAGTTTATAGAAAGGTTTATTATTTCTTTATAGGGATGAAATGAGCCTTTTCACCAAAAAGGAAAGATCAAAGACCAAGAATGGGAAAAGGGATAAAAGCCCTTGGCAATGAATAGAAGAGCATATTCATTGTGGAGGTATGGAAAGGTGTCAGAAAGATGGGCAGCACATTTCAGCAACTGTTACTTGGGCCATGGCTTTCCACATAAGGTCTTCCACAAGAAGAGTTAATTATGAAGAATGGAAATTCTTCTCATTACTTTTGGATCTAGATGTGTGCCTTTGTAAGATAACACTATCTTAAGATTTGAGCCACATTAATCTCCAAATTAAGATGGGTTCTCTTCGGGGCGCCTGGGTGGCTCAGTGGGTTAAGCCTCTGCCTTTGGCTCAGGTCATGATCTCAGGGTCCTGGGATCGAGCCCCATATCGGGCTCTCTGCTCAGCGGGGAGCCTGCTTCCCTCTCTCTCTCTGCCTGTCTCTCTGCCTACTTGTGATCTCTGTCTGTCAAATAAATAAAATCTTAAAAAAAAAAAAAAGATGGGTTCTCTTCATCTGTAATCTAAGTAAGCTTCTCAAGAATAATGGTTTTTGGGGGTGCCTAGGTGGCTCAGTCGGTTAAGTGTCTGCCTTCAGCTCATGATCCCAGGCTCTTGGGATAAAGCCCCGCATCCAGTTTCCTACTCACCGGGGAGCCTTAGGGAGTCTGCTTCTCCCTCTCCCTCTGCCTGCTGCTCCCCTAGCTTGTACTTTCTCTAACAAATAAAAAAAAATTTTTTTAAAGGAATGGCCTTCAATGTTCATTCTATTCTTATTATTTCAAATGACTTTTTAAAATTACAGCTTCATTTCCTTCTTTCACAAATGCAGCCATTTTATATATCATCTTTCTCCTTTCTGAGTGTTTCAAAAAGTCATATTTTCTTAAGTCTAAACTTGAATAATAATAATCATAGGAAAAATGTTCAAAACTGGCCCAAGGTGTATGCCATCTATGTTCTAGACTCTAGAAAGTTATTATTATAGTCCCTGACTCAATGGTTTGTACTGCTTAGCAGGAAAAAAAAAGGAACAATTACTAATTAAAAGAATGAGAGATAGGAGTGATATTAAATGATATCTGGAGCACAGTGAGTATACATACGATTTAATCTCGTCTAGGGAGTCATACTTTACCACCTTGCATAATCCTTCATTGAGCTGAGTCTTTTTGAAGGATGTAGGATGCCTTATTATCAAACTAGTACATTTTTTAAAAAATCACTCAACATTTAATAATTTAGGTAGCAAACAGGCTTTTTTCTTAAACATTTAAGATAAATTCTTACCCCAGAATAGTCTGTAACCTTGGGTTACTGTGTAACCTAAATATTTAGGCTCTATGGGTTTTGTAATTCTAATTTGTCACTGAGACAAAACATTTAAAATGGACTTTTTATGTGTTTTAGGGAATACCTCTTTCCACATGTCCTTACTTTCACTGAATCTGATTTTTAACTTCTCCCTGATAGCTAATTCCTTAATCAGTAAGAAATGGTAAACTATCTGATGACAATAGTTCTTATAGAAAGAGTTAAAAGGCTAAGAGAGACATAGAAAAGTCTAATTTTGCATAATAGGTCACCTGAGTCATCTTAGAGGAAATAGAACCAAGCCCTTACATGTTCCAGGATTTTAGAGCTTCTCAACATCTTTTTTTTTTCTATTGACATTTCCATTAGCACTTCAGCCTATGGGGAGTGCATATATAAACTGGCTTGGACTGTGTGGCTTTCACTGTTTGAAGCTGCTGTGCCAGAAGTGACTGGCTTTCTCAGTCCAATTTTGTTGAACTCTAAGGTGATAAACACAGCTTGCCACCTTCCTAATACCTATCCATCAGGAAGAAGCATCACTGGTTTAGATTTAAAAGACTGAGCTCCCCTATCCCTAAGTAGCCATTGCTTTTAACCCACAGTACCAAGTCAGTGGCTACTCTTGACTTCTATCTCACCCCAATGGTTACACACTGTCAACAACTTCAAGAAATGCACTAGATGCTGTGGTATCCTTCTTTACCTGCTAGTACTAATAAAGATTTTATTTATTTTCAACTCTGTTCACCTAAGTAAGGTTTCGTTAAGTGTGAGGAAGGAGTTTCACCCCTGAGCTCATCTCCCTCAAGAGCCCCAGAAGACTAGTTTGGGATCAATGTACAGGTAAGGTTCGGTCTGACACGTTCCTTTTCTGTTTTGTACATGCCTGCTGGGACCTTTTAAAGAGCTTTGAGCAAATTCAACCATTCATCCATACAAAAGTACAAAGGATCAGTTCTTCTCTTTACCACCCGCAATGGTACAGTTAGGGAAGTAGAGAATGCACTTAACCCCATCTAAACTCACGGCCCCCACTCTGTGGGCATGCTTTCAAATATTACTATACTGCTCTTACTCTCCAAGCACACAGCCTGCTGGTGCAATCAGTTTCTGGGAGCATGATTGACCTATTTTTCTCTGCCATTCTGACTTCCTCTAAGCAGACATATCTCTAAACTTTGGCATATAAATTCTCTAAAAAAAAAAAAATCTAGATACTTTACAAATGTCTACATTCAATGTAAAATGGGGATAGTTCTTCCTTAAGAATTCTCAAATAGGGGAGGTGGGGAAAACATGGATATTACTACTATGATACCAGATACATAGTGAGCACTAATGTCCTATTTGGATCTTGCAGGCTTTAGTCTAATAATGGTCTCCAGGTTACACTGCATATCAAGGTTTACCTTCAGCTTAGTCTGTCCTTTTATCCCACTGTGTCCTACTCCACAGGATTAAAGGGTTTATTTTATGTAAGAGAAGGTAATAACTTAAGCAAAATGGAGACATCGCAGTGTTCGTTGTGTTTGCTTCTTTTCCTGCTTTCTGAAAACTCAATATGAAATAGGTAGATTCTGAGATGAAGATTATTAGCAGACAGGCAGTTTTTTTTAATAGTGTGCTTTCAGGACTCTCAAATGCAGATGGGAAAGGAATCAAGAAAAACTAAGTAGAGGGAGAAGTGAAGCTTCAGTGCTACCTGGATAGACTATCTCAGCTAACCTTAGGAAGATCTAAACATAAAATTATCCCTCAGAGCTACCCACAGCTGGAAAAAAAAAAAAAAAAGAAGGCCAATACTCCTGGGACAATCATTTATTGGATGCAGACCATCTAAGAAAGAGGTATGGCTTTAGACAAGGTTGTTCTCTTCCACTGAGGAAGCCTCAAAGAAGGCTGATATCTGTGGGCTGTGTGTGCACAGGACCCTCAGCATCTTGGGGAATCAGTCCTTTATTCTTGACTGAGGATCTTGGTAACATAGCATAGTAGCCACCACATTATCTAATGTATACCTGTGGAGAAATTTATTTTCAAGTTTCCAAAGACTTGAACCTGTAGTCTGAGACAAGTGCATCATATCCATATGCAAGCTGAAATACTCATAAATACTATTAAATAAAAAGAAATTATCTTTTTATCTTGATTGGGGCTATAATTCTTTTGTATTCATATATACCCTTAAATAAGGAAAGAACATTATTATCCATATCTATCTATTCAAAAGGGAAAATAATTAAGTAGTTCTCTAAAATAATCATCTTCTGAGGAACTCACTGGCCTTCAGGACTGACCTCTTCAAATCTATACATAAGCAGAGAGCTAGCAAAGAGAGATACTGCTTCCCTGTGGATTGCCATGATAATGCAGTTAGATATCTCCTTTCTAACTAGTGTGGTATAGTGGGAATAAGATATCAATATGGACACACTTACCTATTAGCAATACTGATGTGTAAAATGAGTAGTAGAATAAAGAAATCACAGCAGACCATTTGAGGACAGGCTTCAAAAGTGAGACTCTTAACAAGACTGTAGGAGATGTATAGAATCCATTGGGAGACAGGTAGGGTAATACTACAAACAAAGGCAAAGCTCAAAATGCTCAGAGTATTCTGGGAAATCAATATAGCTATATGACTATAACTACTCATGAAGTAGAAACAGGAAGAACCTGGAATCAGATGGTCATCTCCTCTGTCCTCCAAACAAACTTATACCACAGGTTTAAGAAGGAGACTTACTTGATAAAACAATGTCCTACAAAGACTAAATGAACATAGTATGGGGTGAATTAAATGTGGGAATGGAAAAGATTAATAAGAAGCATATTATGTTCAGGCCTCAGACAATAGACACATTAGTATCAATGAGGATAGAAGATATGATAACCTACGAGGAATGTCAGTCTTTTTTATTCCTGTTTGGAATTTAGTTCATTTAAAAATGAACTAAAAGAATATATGAATTATATTCTATGGTGTTAGCACAGTCCATATGATGAACCTTTTCAAATGCTATTAGCTTATTTGAACTTCTTGATCTATTTCCACAAAGCTATAGTTTGATAATCTAGAGAACAAAGCCATGTAGATGAATAGAATTTTTCATCAGCACCCCCGCACTGCTTTCCATAGGATTGATAGAAGAGAAAAATCTGGGCATCTGCTTCTTGCATTTATATAATTTCATATAGCATGGGAAAATGGCTTCTGAAAGTAAAAGGGCCAGCAGTTTTAATAACCTAAAACAGATCTATTGAGTATTACCAATACATATTTTTTTTTTTTACCAATACATATTGATTAATTGAACCACTGGATAGTTTAGTGTATACACATAGTGATGACATTCCAAGGAGTCCTGGAGACTAAGCAGTTTTACACCATCTCACAACAAATAATTGACCTCTGAGAACTGCAAAATTGAATGTTATAGAAAACTGTTCCCTTATCAATTCCAGTCAGCTAAGATATCACTTTAAAAGCCAAACCAAGATTATTTATAAGACACTTTTTAATTATCACTGATTAGTAAAATCAATTTCCTGCATATTCAGTTCCTGGCTTAGCTCTACTCATATGGTATAAAAGAAAAGGCACTACTCTTCAAAGCAGAGCACATTTTCCCATTTTCCCACTTTGTCTTTACAAATTATGTTCTTAAACATGCTGGCTGAACTTTCCAGGCTTTAACCATATTATCTGTAAGAATATCTACCTATCTACCTACCTACCTATCATCTATCACATTATCTATAGTAATTTGCACAAGCTGGCAAATTATTTTTCATTAGACCAGGTATAATTTAAATTATCAGGGTTTTTTTTATTATTTTATGTTAATAAAGTATCGGGTTTTTTGACAAGATCACTAAATGGGAATATGTCTTAGATTCAGTTTTCCTGGAGGCAGGGACTAAGAGCAGAGAAAACAGTAACTTTACAGTGGAGAAATGTGACAAACACTCTCTCAGGTAATCAAGTTCAACATAAGCAATGAGAATTCATAATGATAGTATATACCCTTTACATGATGTGATAAAAATGGTACTTTACGTCTGTCATCTTCCTCCCCAAAATCTATTACCTCAACTCAATCATGAATTAAACATGAAACAAATCTCAATGAGAGTCACTTTGCAAAATATCTGACCAGTGCTTCTCAAAACTGTTAAGATAATTGAAAACAAGGAAATTCTGAGAAACTGCCATAGCCAAGAGAAGCCTAAGGAAGCCTGACAGCTAAATGTAATGTAGTATCCTTGATGGGATTCTGGAACAATTCCAACAAAAAAGTGAAGGATATTAGGTAAAAACTAAGGAAATTTGAATAAAATATGGACTTTAGTTGATAATATGTCAATATGGTTCATTAATTTTAACAAATGAACCATACTTATATAAAATATTAATAACAGGGAAAACTGGGTACAAAACATAATGGGAACACTAATACCTCTGCAATTTTTCTGTAAATCTGAAAAATGTAAAAAAAGTAGCTTACTTATAAACAATGTAAAGGAGTTCCTTACAGGGGAAGCGAACCATAAGAGACTATGGACTCTGAAAAACAACCTGAGGGTTTTGAAGGGTCAGGGGTGGGAGGTTGGGGCAACCTGAGGGTTTTGAAGGGTCAGGGGTGGGAGGTTGGGGGAACAGGTGGTGGGTAATGGAGAGGGCACGTTTTGCATGGAGCACTGGGTGTTGTGCAAAAAGAATGAATACTGTTACGCTGAAAAAAATAAAATGAGAAAAAAAAAAAAAGTTCAAACTCTTAGGTTTAGAACTCTACTAAATATACTAGGAAGAAAATTGCCAGTATGTGGAGCACCTCTTATATATCACTTCAGATTCTTTCAAATTCTTTTAGCCTCATGTCCCATTCCAGTCCTTGTACCAATTTCATATAGACTTCTACCACTTTTGCATATTTACCACATCTCATGGTATCCCCCACTCCTTTTTCTATTTCTGACTTCTCTGATATCACAACATGAGACATCCAAGGGAATCCACTCAGAAAGCATGTGGAGTTAAGCCTCTGCCTTCAGCTCAGGTCATGATCTCAGGGTCCTGGGATTGAGTGCTGCATCTGGCTCTCTGCTCAGCAGAGAGCCTGCTTCCTCCTCTCTCTCTGCCTGCCTCTCTGCCTAGTTGTGATTTCTGTCTGTAAAATAAATAAATAAATAATCTTAAAAAAAAAGAAAGAAAGAAACCACATGGAGTAGCTTAAAGAAGCCATCCCCATAGACTCTTGGGATTCACTGCAGGTGTCCTTGCCAGCACATTGACTCCCAAGTCATGGATGAGAGATCCTGTGTCCATAAATTCTCCCTCATTCAGCCTTTATTCTTTCCTTCCTTTATCTGACTCTAAGATACTCTTCTGCCTGAGGTTTTTTGGTTCCTAGAGTACATATTACCCAGGTCCTCCAATTCCTTTGGCATGAGAAGTGTTTCCTCCTGACACAAAGATGGTACTTCAAATGTTTAGGCTGTGCTGATATCTGGACCTGGATATTGTCCTGGAGGTTTAAAGTGGTGTTTGAGAACAACAAGTATCATCAAGTAAGGCATCTACCTCAGAAAGTCATTTTATGGTCTTCAAACAAAGTAGACTCCAAGAAACAAATGGAGAGTTTTAGAGGGAAGGGGTCAGAGGAGGATGGGTTGGCCCAATTATGGGTCTTAAGGATGGCATGTATTGCATGGAGCACAAGGTGTTATATGTAAACAATAAATCTTGGAACACCACATCAAAAACTCATGACATACTGTATGGTGACTAACATAACATAATAAAGAAAAATTAATTTGAACCAAAAAAAAGAAAAGAAAGAAAAGTAGACTCTTCTCTTTTCTTCTGGCTGAAAGGGTAGGCTCTCCTTTAGCAAGGAACAAGAGGATATTTTGCCCTCCTAATGGGTGCAAAGGAATCTGGGTTATCTTAGTATGGATCTCCCTAAACATAGATCAGAGGCAAAGTCTTGTGCTGGGGTCACTTCCCAAATAAACTACCCAATCCCAATGAAGAAGTGTAGAGAATGAGACAGGGAAGTGACAGAAAGGGAAAAAAATCCAATGAAGAGTACATTACTGAGTGTTTCACCACTGTGAGAAACTAGGGCTCCTTCCTGCTTTAGAGATTCTTGTAGAATATGCAATTGTCCTCCAAGAGGGCAGGAAATCAGGAGTATTTAATCCACCAACTGCCATTTTTCATTGGTTGAAGATTTTCCCAGGGGCATTTCACCCCAGCATATGGAATGCTGGGCACATGCCTTTAAGAAGCTCCCAAGGAACTAGAGAAATCCCTTAGGCAAAGAAGCAGATAGGTATAGGTACTGAAATTATAAACTATCAGTATGCCAAGGAATTGTCCACCCCTTCTCTAGGTGAATTTAGAGTTTGAGGCTATGGGGCCAGGGTTTAACAGCATCTGCCATTCCAAAGTTTTAGACTTCTCAGGGTCATCCATCCCAAAGTCCCCATCTCAGGTCTCAGGGACCTAATCTTTATCAGAGCCTAAGATGGAGGTCTTACATACTACTAATTTATTGGAGAGGATGATCTTCCCTAACAGGAGTGATTGAAAAGGAGAATGAAGCAGGTAAGGAGGAAAACCCAATATAAATGTATAACTGATTGCTCAAGTCCATTAAAGTTTCCCCCAAAAGCCATTAGAATGTGTCTAAGGAACTTCTCTGGGTAGAGGGAGAAAGCAGGGCCAGTGGTTAAATATTTGGTCAATGGAAATGAGCAAAGGTTTGCCCTTCATGGTGTTGTCTGTACTTCCAGGATGAACATGTGAGGCCTCCAAGAAGTGTCCCAGCATGGGAGGCAAAAGGTATGTGGCACAAGGTCCACACAGAGCTAGTTGCTGCAGTACAGATGATAAAAGACAAATGAGGCTGAAAGGATGTGAAGTGGTGCATGAGTGATGTTTGACTTGGCAGCTAACAATATATAGCTAAAATATTGGCAATAATATGGAAGGTGAAAGAAGAGATGCATTAGAATACTTTCCATCTTTATCTTCCTCCTGACCAATACAAGGTGTAGATCAATCTTCCTCTAAGTCAATACTCATGTTAACACATAAAGGTGAGAACTAAAATACTAGATATAGAATCAATAAATCCTGACTCAGGAAAAGTGGAATAGAGGATTCAATCAATCCAAGAAGTCAAGAAAAAAGTTAGGGGAGACTAAAAGTTTTTTTAAAAAAAGACAGTGGAATCATCAAATGTAATAATTAAATATAGCTTTGCCATACGTACATGCTCAGGCCCTGCTTCAGCTGGTGGGCTCCCCTGCACATGGCTCCCTTATATTCCCTTGGCAGCCAGCAAACTCACCCTGGCCACAGACTTCCCAACAACCCCACTGAAGCCAGCAGGTACACACAGCCTACAGAGGAGATTCTCCTTGAATTCCTGGCTCTGGTAGCCAGTGGGAACTGTGTTGCTAGACCCCATGGGACAACAACTAGTCCCCATGGGACAGAAACTATGGAAAAACAGTTCTTCGCAGACTACTACCTGGACATGGCACAGACAGCAGGCTAAAACACACTCCCCAGTCTTCCTATGAAAAAGGGCTATTTACTTATCCTGGAGTTTCATTCTGAGGGGCATGCTTCAGGATTACTACATATCTAGGGACTATGGAGGAATTCTCAGGAAATATTGGCCAGAGGATGCCATCTTTGCACTCTCCCACTGTTTTACTACAGCTTGCTGGCATTTCCCAGAAAGGATTTTATACACTTACCTAGAGCCCCAATTTTTACAACTGCCACCAAAGAGAAATGTCCTAATTGCCTGGCTTAGAGGCCAGCAAGGATTATAACAGCAGTCACACAGAACTGTATATATTTGCATACTTTATATGCTGTTGCTTGAGAGTCTAGCTTTCAATCAGCTTAAAACTAGATACTGACTAAGATCCTCCCCTTTGGAACACTGATAGCTTGGCTCAACCCTCAATGGCTGGGGCCTATCATAACAAAATCAGATTACTTAGACAATCAGAAAAGTCAAAGAGATAACCAAGAGTTAGTGCAATGTTGAATGATAAGGCCTATCACTACACAAGTCCACTCCTTTAAGACTGGAAGAAGTAGCTGTTATGCCAAATACAAAGAAAAATATACAGAGACAAATGAAATGAGAATACCAATTAAAGTGTTCCAAACAAAATAATAAAATAAAACCCCTGAGGAAAAAGACCTTAGTGAAATGGAGATAAGTAATTTACCTGATAAAGAGTTCAACTAATGATCGTAAAGATGCTCACCAAACTGAAGGAAAAAAATAATAAATGAACACAGTGAGAACTTCAACAAAGACAGAAAATACAAAAAGTACCAAGAAGTTATAGCGCTAATGAATAGTATGTGAACTTAAAAATACACTAGAGGGATTCAACAGTAGACCAGATGAAACAAAACAAAACAAAAACAGACATGGAAGACAGGGCAGTGGAATTCACTCAAATGGAGCAGCAAAAAGAAAATACAATTTTGAAAAATGAAGATAGCTTAAGAAACCTATAAGAAACTTAAAGCAAAATAGTATTCACATTATAGGAGTCCCAGAAAAAAGGAGAGAGAGAGAGAAGGAAAAAATGGCAGAAAACTTATCTGAAGAAAGAGAGTTCAAGACTTCTCTAACCTGGACAAGGAAGCAAACATCCAGACCCAGGAAGAGAAAGTTCCAAATAAGATGTACCAAGCCAAAGAGATCCACAGCAAGACACATTATGATTATAACATCAAGAGAAAAAGAAAAAAAAAATCTTAAAAACAGCAAGAAAAAAATAACGTGTTACATACAATGGAATGCCAATAGAACTATCAGCTGATTTTTCAACAGAAAATCCTCAGGCCAGAAGGGAATGAAATATATTCAAAGTGCTAAAAGGAAAAAGCCCTATAATAAGAATACTCTATCCAGCAAGATTATCATTCAGAATTGAAAATGAGATAAAGAGGGTTTTGTTTTTTTTTTCCAGAGAAGCAAAAGGTATAGGTGAGTATCACCAATAAACCAGCCTTACACGAAATGTTAAAGGGACTTCTTTAAGTTGAAAAGAAAAGTCATTAACTAGTAACAATGAAACATAGGAGTAAAAATCTCTCTGGTAAAGGCAATTATACAGTAAAATTAGTTAATGATCTATGAAGCTAGTATGATGATTATTAAGACAAAAGTAGTAAAATAACTATAGCTACACTAACACAATGAAAACATGTAGAATATGATGTCAAAACCAAAAACACATGGAAGGGCTGGAGTAAAATGTAGTTTTTAGAATGCATTCAAACTTAAGTTGCTGTCAAATTAAAATACACTGTATGTATGTATGTATGTATACACACACACACACACACACACACACACACACATACATACTACATACATACATACACAGGCCGTTGTATGCGAACCTCATGGTGACCACAAAGCAAGAATTATATAAGATACACAAAAGATAATGAGAAAGGAACCTGAACATAACACTAAAGTCACAACCTGAGGGTTTTGAAGGGGCGGGGGGTTGGAGGTTGGGGGAACCAGGTGGTGGGTATTAAGGAGGGCAAATATTGCAGGGAAAACTGGGTGTGGTGCAAAAACAATGAATACTGTTACGCTGAAAAGAAATTAAAAAAAAGAAAAAAACATAAGGGAAGAGAGCAAGTTAAGAAGAAACAGAGAAACTACAAAAACAACCAAAAAACAATTAACAAGATGCCAAATGGTAACTACCATTTGGTAATGCCAAATCAGTAATTACTTTAAATGTAAATGGACTAAATTCTCCAAAAGACAGAGTAGCTGACTGGATAAAAAAGCAAGGAACATCAATAAGCTGCCTACAGTGGGCTCACTTTAAATCTTAGGACACACATGGACTGATAATAAAGGGATGGAAAAAGATATTCCATGGAAATGGAAACCAAAAGAAAGTTGGTATAGATTTTTCAGACAAAAGACTTTAAAACAAACTGTAATGAAATATAAAGGGCATCACATAATGAAAAATGGATCAATCAAACAATATAGCATTTGTAAATATGTATGCATCCAACATAGGAGCACTAAACACAGAAAGGAAATAGTAACAGACATAAAGGGGAAAATCGAAAAAGCAATACAATAATAGTGGGGGATTTTTAAATTTAAATTAAATTAGCCAACACATAGTACATCATTAATTTCAGATGCAGTGTTTAATGCCTCATCAGTTGCATATAACAACCAATGCTCATCACCTAGTGCGCCCTCATTAATATCCATCACCCAGTTACTCCATCCCTCCACCAACCTCCCCTTCTGCAACCCTCAGTTTTTTTTCCCCCAGAGTGGGGGATTTTTAAAAGCCCATTTACATCAATGGATGGGTCAAACAGACAGAAACTCAATAGGGAAATATTGGCCTTAAAAGACACATTAGATCAGATGAGCTTAAGAGATATATACAAAACATTCCACACAAAATCAGAATATACATTCTTCTCAAGTGAACATGGAACATTCTCTGGAGTATATCACAGGTTAGGTAAAATCTCAATAAAGCTAAGAAGATGGAAATCATATCAAACATCTTTTCCAAACAACATTGTAAGAAGTTAGAAATCAGTTACAAAAAGAAAACTGGAAAAATCACAAATATGTGGAGATTAAACAACATGCTACTGAACAGTGAATAGGTCAATAAAGAAATCAAAGGGGAAATTAAAAAACAACTGAGATAAAAGAAAATTGAAAGACAACATTCAAAATTTGTGGATTTCAGCAAAAGCAGTTCTTAAGAGGGAAGTTCATAAAAATGCAGGCCTATCCCACGACACAAGAGAAACCTAAAACAATCTAACCATATAGAAAAAGAAGAACACTGCTCAACGTTAATAGAATGACAGAAATAATAAATATCAGAGTAAAAATAAATAGAAACGAAAAAAAAAAGAAAAGTTCAAATAAAATTAAGAGCTGGTTCTTCTAAAAGATAAAAATTGACAAACTTTATCTAGACTCACCAAGGCAAAACAAGAGAAGGCTCAAATGAAATAAGAAATTTAAGAGGAGAGGTTACAACTGACCAGACAAACACAAAGGATCAGAAGAGAATGCTAGAACAATTGTACACCAATAAATTGGACAACTTAGAAGAAATAGATAAATTCCTAGGAACATAGACTCTTCTAAGACCAAATCATTAAGAAAGATTATGCCTGAATAGAATGATTATAATAAGGATATTGGATCAGTAATAATAAAAGAAAGGTCCCCCCCACACCCCCGTAAAAAAGTCCAGGACCAGATGGCTTCACAGGTAAATTCTACAAAGCATTCAAAGAAGATGTAATACCTATACTTCTCAAACACTTTCAAAAGATTGCACAGGAGGAAATACTTCCAAACTCATTTTATGAGGTCAGCATGACCTTGATACAAAAACCAGACAAGGACAGCATCAAGCAAGAGAATTACAGGCCAATATTCCTAATGAACACAGATGCAAAAATTATCAACATAAAATTAGCAAGCTGAATCTAACAGCACATTAAAAGAATCACACAACATGATCAAACTGGATTTATTCCAGGGACACAACGATGGTCCAAAATCCACAAATCAATCAACATGACACATCATGTTAACAAAATGAAGGCTAAAAATCATATGATCATCTCAATGCATGGAGAAAAATCATTTGACAAAATATATCATCCATTTATGATAAAACCCAACAAAGTGGGAGAGAATGTACCCAACATAATAAAAACTATATGTGACAAGCCCACAGTTAATAATCATTCTCAACCATGAAAAGTTGAATCTTTTTCTTTAAGATCAGAAACAAGAGAAGGATGTCTACATCCCTGTTTCTATTTAATATAGTATTGGAAGTTCTGTCCATAGCAATTAGACCAGAAAAAGAAATAAGTAATATAAAAGTTGGGGGGGAGTAAAACTGTCACTATTTGCACATAAGATGATATTATATATAAGAATCCATAAGTACTCCACACAAAAACTGTTAGAACTAATAAATGAAAAATTGTCAAATTGCAGGATACAAAATCAATATGCAGAAATATGTTGCATTCCTATATGGTAGTAAACTCTCAGAAAGAGAAATGAAACAATAGCATTAACAATAGCATTAAAAAGAAAACAATACCTAGGAATAAATTTAACCAAGAATGTGAAGAATGTGAAGACAGTGAACTAAGACAGTGAAAATTATAAGACATTTATGACTACAGAAATAAATACTCTGAGTTTGCGGACTGAAAGAATTATTATTGTTAAAATGCCCATACTACACAAAGAAGTTTACAGATTCAGTGCCATCCCTATCAAATCCCAATGGCATTTCTCACTGAACTAGAAGAAAAATTCTAAAATTTGTATGACACCAGAAAAGAACCCAGATAGCCAAAGAAATTTAAAAAGAAAAGAAAAGTAAGCTGTAGGTATCATGTTCCCTGATTTCAACCTATACAAAGCAATATTAATCAAAACATATGGTATTGGCATTAAAGACATGTAAATCAATGCAAAAGAAGAGAGAGCCCAGAAATAAACCCACACGTATATGATCAATTAACATATGACATAGGAGCCAAGAATATACAACGGACAAAGAACAGTCTCTTCAATAAATGGTGCTGGAAAAAATGGATAGCCACATGCAAAAGAAGGAAATTAGACCACTATCTTACACTACACACAAAAAGTAACTCAAAAGAGAGTAAAGACTTGAATGTAAAACCCGAAACCATGCGACTTCTTAGGAAATATAGGCAATAAGCACCTTGACATTGTCTTGGCACTGAATTTTTGGATATGACTCTAAAAGCAAAAGCAACAAAAGCAAAGGCAACAAGAACAAAAATATAGAATTAGGACAATACCACATAAAAAGCCTCTAAATAGCAAAGGAAACCATTAACAAAATGACAAAGCAACCTAATGAATGGGAAAATATACTTATATATCATATATTTGATAAAGAGTTAATAACCAAGGTATATAAAGAACTCAAACAACTCAATTTAAAAAAAAAAAAACAATTTAAGAAAATGGGCCGAAGATCTAAATATTTTTCCAAAAACGACATACACAAGGCCAACTAGCAAATGAAAATATGTTCAATATCACTAATCATCAGGGAAACATTGTACACTGCTGGTGGGAATGTAAATTGGTATAACTACTGTGGAAAACAGTAGGAGCTTCCCCCTAAAATTAAAAATAGAACTACCATATGATCCAACAATTCTACTTCTGACTATTTATCTGAAGAAAATGAAAAGATGAATTCAAAAAGATATATGCAGCCCTATATTCATTGCAACATTATTAACAATAGCCAAGATATGGAAACAACCTAAGTATCCACTGACAGAAGAGTGAATAAGGAAGATGTGCAATATAGGTGTCTATAGATAGAATACTACTTAGCCATAAAAAAGATGGAATGCTTGCCATTTATGACAACATAGATGCAACCTGATATTATTATATGTTAAGTAAGTCAGAGAAAGACCAATCCTGTATGATTTCACTCATATGTGAAATCTGAACAACAAAACAAATAAAGAAACAAAAACAGGGGCGCCTGGGTGGCTCAGTGGATTAAGCCGCTGCCTTTGGCTCAGGTCATGATCTCAGGGTCCTGGGATCGAGCCCCGCATCGGGCTCTCTGCTCTGCAGGGAGCCTGCTTCCTCCTCTCTCTCTGCCTGCCTCTCTGCCTGCTTGTGATCTCTCTCTCTGTCAAATAAATAAATAATATCTTAAAAAAAAAAAAAGAAACAAAAACAAAACCCATAAAGAACAGATTCATAGTTATTAGAGGTTGGGGATGAATGAAGTTAGTGAAGGGGGTCAAATGTATGGTAATAGATGATGACTTACTATGGTGATCACTTTGTAGTATATGCCAAGTCCCAATTATTATGAAATTAATATATTATGAAACTAATATAATGTTATATGCCAATCTTACTTCAAGAAGAAAAAAAACTAACCATCAATTACACAAGCCAAAGGGGGGAAAAATCTGATTGGCTTCTAAAAAATTGGTAATTGGTTGATTAGGATCACAGTTTGAAAGTAAATTAATAGAAGAGATATAACTATCAAATATTAAATAAAATATTGCTAATGTTAAAACATTTATATAAGACTGAGTTTCATTGGGGAAGGTATGTGCTATGATGAGTGCTGTGAAATGTGTAAACCTGGCAATTCACAGACCTGTACCCCTGGGGTTAATAATACATTATATGTTAATAAAAAATTTAAAAAATTTTTTTAAAGACTGAGTTGTCATATGTCAATATGAAGTGTTTATCCCTAATTATGCATTTTTACTGATGGAAAATGTACCATGAGTTTGTATGTGCCATGAACCTAACCTCAGTATAAGGCAAGAACAGGCAGATTTTCTTATGATTGTAGATTTTTCAGTTTTTCTCATTTTTCTATTATGATTCTCCCAAATTGATAAAATTTTCTCTATACTTACCATTTAACTATTAACAAGCTTATTTCAGTAAACATATCTAGAAGAACCCTACAGCTAACAACTGAACATTTATAAAATTTGATTTATGTATATTTGTGATGTATAGTGTGACGTATAAATATACATATATATTTAAAACCTTTTTTGTTTCCAAACAAATGATATGCAGACCATGATCTCTGACTATAATGCAATTAAATAAGAAGTCAATGAAATTTCCTACAATAATGTAAAAGAGCTTTTACTATTTTTATTTTGCCTATTTTTATATTTAATAAACCCACATGTACTCATCACATAGTCTCATTAACTCAGAGCCAATTTTGTTTCATTTATACCCCCACTTACTTCCCTATTACCATATTATTTTGAAGCAAATCTAATAAATCAATCCTTGGAAACACACTGAAATATTTATGAATAAAATAAACACTCTAACCTATAGGGTGTTTAAAATCTCTGTATCTTACAAGTTTGCTTTTGCAGTTCTTTTGATCTTTGTGAAGACTGAGAAACAAAGAAATAAGGTTAGCCAACAAAGAAAAATTCCATTCTATTGATCTGACTGTAAAGTATGTGTGTTGGTGGAAAGAGGACACAGGGGGTGATGATAAACAGACCAATTGCACTGAACCTAATGCACAGAAGAGGGGCCTAAATGCATGGTACCTGACAGAGGTAGCATTACTGATTTAATCATTGGAGAAGAACCATTCAATAAATGCTAGATCCTTACCACCTCACATAAAAATAATTTTTGAGATGGATAAAATTCTCTTTAAGAAATAGTTTTCCATGAGACCTGGATGTAAAAATGAAGTTTATAAAACTGAAAGAAAATATAGGAGAGTACTTTGATAACTCTCAGCAGGAAGGGATTTCTTAGACAAAGCAAACAAAGCAAAATTTAACAAGTATTTAAATTATTTGCTTTTTTATGTGACAAATATAATTACCTTAACATGTAGAACTTATAAGCCACAGATCAAGAAAACATAATCACAACAAAAACAGCAAAGGAGTATATTCAGTATAACTGAAGAATTCCTAGAAATTGGTTAGAAAAGCCAGCCAATAGGAAAATGGGCAAAAACAATGAGAAAAATTCATAAGAGAAAATCAAAATGGCCGATGGCTACAAAAGATTGTCAGCCCCAGTGACTATCAGAGAAATTCAAAATAAATTTACCTTAAGATAGACATTCATCAGGGGCACCTGGGTGGCTCAGTGGGTTAAAGCCTCTGCCTTCAGCTCAGGTCATGATCCCAGGGTCCTGGGATCGAGCCCATGTCGGGCTCTCTGCTCAGCAGGGAGCCTGCTTCCCTTACCTCTCTCTCTGCCTGCCTCTCTGCCTACTTGTGATCTCTGTCAAATAAGTAAATAAAATCTTTGGAAAAAAAAAAAAAAGACATTCATCAGACTGACAAAACTGAGTTGGAATTATTTTATTACAGACTGCACTTAGAACTATAAATTGGCATAGCCTCTCAGGAAATATTGCCAAATTGCTCTCCCAAAATCTGCGGATTAAAAGATATATGCATGTATGCTTCTAGGAATATTCTCTGGACAATTTCACATATATCAGATATGTACAATGTTTACTGCATCAAAATTTAAAATAGTGAAAAATGGAAATCAATGTGATATCAATTTCAAAAATGAATAAATTGGGTTATAATCAAGAATGGAATATTCCTCTGCAGATATATGTATGTGTGCTTATATATACACATACACATTTGTATACATATATGTGTATACACATAAACATACACACACATGCCTATATACATACTGTGTATATAAGCATGGACAGATCTTTAAAAATTAAGTGGGAGAAAGGAGACTGGAGCATGCACATTCCAGAAGACATGCAGTAGGAGAGCATTTATATAAACTTAAGAATGTTTTTTTACAAAAATCAAGTAGTGTTTAGTACATACTTTTACAGATTTACTGTATAGATAACCATAAACATAGCCTTCTTCACAGAAAAAGAAATCATTTAGAACATAAGCTTTTGCACAGGTTTTTCTTTCATAAAATATGTAAATTGTCATGTAGAAATACAAGGCTTCCCATGCTACACAAGTTCTTATTATATACCCCAGGAAGTATTACAACCCTAGAACTGATGGTTATCAATTATTATCAGAGAAAGCTGCATGGTTTCCAGCCCTGCCAGATTACCATCAATATCAAGAGCAAATCACTATCTACAGGGTTCTGGATATGAGAGTTTGAGAAGTAGAAGAAAGGAATGGAAACCAACTTCTTTTCTCCCTGTAAGACTGCAGAGCTGATAAAGTATTGAAAATGGATGATACTTCCTGCCAGTTCCCATGCATAGACTGATTTTTCTTCTTTCTACATAGCACTTCAAGTGAGAAAAATTAGACATCATTTGTGAGCTTGATTTCTGGGCTGGGCAGGCTCATATTTTTGTACCTTTTCCTTCCAACATAAATGGGGAAGGTCCTACTACTATCTTGGAAATGGTAGCAGAGCTACGATGGAGTCAAGTTAGAACTAGACCTAGTTACTTTCACTAAATCCACTGATCTTAGTGTTCCATCACATTTCATCTAATAAGACAATCCCTTCTCCTCAACATTGCCTTTTACCATGTGACCCTTGTCCTTACCTTCTCAAAAGAAACTGCTGGCATGAAACATGGTTGTTTGCTGACTGCAACCTGGCACCAAGTCTTTCTTTGAAAGAAAGTGTACTTTGCATTATGTACTATGGTTGGTAGACATGGCAAACAGGCTCCAACTGTCATATCCTTCAAAGTCTGCCGCAACAGCAAAGGGTTGCCTTTCCCAAGGTTACTCCCATCCCCAGAGTGTTCACACCTGGGGACTGAGTAAAAGAGAAGTATAAAGGATAGCAGTTCCATTCTGATTTATGGCAACTCAGATGGGCAGTAATTGCTTCAGAACCCCTTGCCAGGTTAGCCAAAGTTCTGTTGTATCTACATAGCATTGTTATTTCTGCTTCTAATCCCACTTCCTTCCTGTCTGTTTCATGGGTAGTTATTCCTAATAAATATAATGTACCCCAAACTTCATCCTTCATTGCTTTTGGAAAACCAAACCTAAGAAACTCAGTAGTAGAAACAGAAAGTACATAACAAGATGGGACTTTGGAACTGAATCACTACAAGCTGCCTGGCAGGCAATGAGGACCCCATTACTGGTAGTATATGGAACACACAGAAAGGCCCTGGCACAAGGTGGTAGTCCAGGTGTTAAAGCCGGTAGCTTGACCCAGCTGAGGATATGTTTGGTTGAAAAGGTAAGACAAGGATTATGACACAAGAAGCTGCAAAGCACAGCCAGTATGTATGAGCAGGAATCAGAGGGGTACATGGGGCTACATTGTGAGCATGCTTAATCAAGGGGACCAGAATACTCCCAAGTCAAAAAAAACTCTTCACCCTATATCTAGGGTATTAAAATTAGTTAAGAAAGACATTGACTTGAGCATACTCTCCTGAAATAAATGATTTAACACCTATGCATTAATTCCAAGAAATGGTGTTACCTGTTATTATAATATGGGCAAAAAATGGCTTAGGCTGAAGAGGTTGAGATGTAAGAATTTCCATGGAAGATGTGGCAAAAGGGATTAAAAGGCCTAGGGAAGAACAAGCACACAGCAGGTCCCTGTGCACTTCTGCCTTTCAAAAGGTAAGGAGAGGGGAGGAGTCAAGATGGCGGAGAAGTAGCAGACTGAGACTACAGGTAGCAGGAGATCAGCTAGAGAGCTTATCTAAACATTGCAAACACCTACAAATCCAACGGGAGATCAAAGAGAAGAAGAACAGCAATACTAGAAACAGAAAATCAACCACTTTCTGAAAGGTAGGACTGGCAGAGAAGTGAATCCAAAACGAGGGAAAGACAGATCGCAGGGGAAGGGGCCAGCTCCCGGCAAGCAGCGGAACAACGGAGCACAAAATCAGGACTTTTAAAAGTCTGTTCCACTGAGGGACATTGCTCCAGAGGCTAAACCGGGGCGAAGCCCACGTGGGGTCAGCATGGCCCCAGGTCCCGCAGGGCCACAGAAGGATTAGGGGTGTTGGAGTGTCACAGAGCTTGCAGGTATTAGAACGGAGAAGCTGGCTACAGAGACAGAGCCGAGGACTGAGCTCTCAACTCGGGGTTACCTTGAACTGGTCGCAGGCTGGGTGAGCTCAGAGCGCATCTGGAGGCCGGAGATATGGGAGTGATAGGGTGCTGTTCTCTGGAGGCACACTGAGGAGTGGGGCCCAGGCACTTCGCTCCTCCAGGCCTGAGAATGGGAGGCCACCATTTTCATTCCCGTCCTCCGGAACTCTATAGAAAGTGTTCAGGGAACAAAAGCTCCCACGAAACTGAGCTGATTACTTAGTACGGCCCCCCGAAAGGGCGGTGCAATTCTGCCTCGGGCAAGTCACTTGAGAGTCACTACAACAGGCCCCTCCCCCAGAAGATAAAAAAAAAACCAGCCAGGACGAAATTCATCTACCAAGGAAAGCAGGTTCAATACCTAGGACAGCGGCAGAATTCCAGAGGAGGAGAAAGCAAAGCACGGAACTCATGGCTTTCTCCCCAAGATTCTTTAGTCTTGCAGTTAATTTAATTTCTTTTTTCAATTTTTTTTCTTTCTTTTTTCTTCTTCTGCTAAATTTTTTAAACTTTTACCCTTTTCTTTTTTAACGTTTTTAAACTAGTTTATCTAATATATGTTTCTTTCTTTCTTTTTTATATTTTTTCTTTGCTTCCTTTTTAAATTTTTTTTCTGTTTCTTTTTGAAACTCTTTTTATCCCCTTTCTCCCCCCCACAATTTGGGGTCTCTTCTGATTTGGTTAAAGAGCATTTTTCTGGGGTTTTTGCCACTCTTTTTGTATTTTACTTGCTCCTTCATATACTCTTCCCTGCACAAAATGACAAGGCGGAAGAATTCACCACAAAAAAAAAAAAGAACAAGAGGCAGTACTGAAGGCTAGGGACCTAATCAATACAGAATTTGGTAATATATCAGATCCAGAGTTCAGAATGACAATTCTGAAGATTCTAGCCGGGCTCGAAAAAGGCACGGAAGATATTAGAGAAACCCTCTCTGGAGATATAAAACCCTTTCTAGAGAAATAAAAGAACTAAAATCTAACCAAGTTGAAATCAAAAAAGCTATTAATGAGGTGCAAACAAAAATGGAGGCTCTCACTGCTAGGATAAATGACGTAGAAGAAAGAATTAGTGACAGAGAAGACCAAATGACAGAAATAAAGAAGCTGAGCAAAAGAGGGACAAACAGCTACTGGACCACAAGGGGGGAATTTGAGAGATAAGTGACACCATAAGACAAAACAACATTAGAATAATTGGGATTCCAGAAGAAGAAAAAAGAGAGAGGGGAGCAGAAGGTATATTGGAGAGAATTATTGGAGAGAATTTCCCTAATATGGCAAAGGGAACAAGCATCAAAATCCAGGAGGTGCAGAGAACCCCCCTCAAAATCAACAAGAATAAATCCACACCCCATCACATAATAGTAAAATTTACAAGTCTTAGTGACAAAGAGAAAATCCTGAAAGCAGCCCGGGAAAAGAAGTCTGTAACATACAATGGTAAAAATATTAGATTGGCAGCAGATTTATCCACAGAGACCTGGCAGGCCAGAAAGAGCTGCCATGATATATTCAGAGCACTACACGACAAAAACATGTAGCCAAGAATACTCTATCTAGCTAGGCTATCATTGAAAATAGAAGGAGAGATAAAAAGCTTCCAGGACAAACAAAAACTGAAAGAATTTGCAAACACCAAACCAGCTCTACAGGCAATATGGAAAGGTGTCCTCTAAGCAAAGAGAGAGCCTAAAAGTAGTAGATCAGAAAGGTAGAGAGACAATATACAGTAACAGTCACCTTGCAGGCAATACAATGGCACTAAATTCATATCTCTCAATAGTTACCCTGGATGTTAATGGGCTAAATGCCCCAATCAAAAGACACAGGGTATCAGAATGGATAAAAAAACAAAACCCATCTACAAGAAACTCATTTCAGACGTGAAGACACCTCCAGATTTAAAGTGACGGGGTGGAAAACAATTTACCATGCTAATGGGCATCAGAAGAAAGCTTGGGTGGCAATCCTTATATCAGATCAATTAGATTTTAAGCCAAAAACTATAATAAGAGATGAGGAAGGACACTATATCCTACTCAAAGGGTCTGTCCAACAAGAAGATCTAACAATTTTAAATATCTATGCCCCTAACGTGGAAGCAGCCAACTATATCAACCAATTAATAACAAAATCAAAGAAACACATCAATAATAATACAATAATAGTAGGGGACTTTAACACTCCCCTCACTGAAATGGACAGATCATCCAAGCAAAAGAACAACAAGGAAATAAAGGCCTTAAATGACACACTGGACCAGATGGACATCATAGATATATTCAGAACATTTCATCCCAAAGCAACAGAATACACATTCTTCTCTAGTGCACATGGAACAGTCGCCAGAATAGATCACATCCTGGGTCCTAAATCAGATCTCAAGCGGTATCAAAAGATTAGGATCATTCCCTGCATATTTTCAGACCACAATGCTCTGAAGCTAGTCATCACAAGAGGCAAGCTGGAAAGAACCCAAATACATGGAGATTAAACAGAATCCTTCTAAAGAATGAATGGGTCAACCAGGAAATTAAAGAAGAATTGAAAAAATTCATGGAAACAAATGATAATGAAAACAAAACGGTTCAAAATCTGTGGGACGCAACAAAGGCAGTCCTGAGAGGAAAATATATAGCACTACAATCCTTTCTCAAGAAATAAGAAAGGTCTGAAGTACAAAACCTAACACTACACCTAAAGGAGCTGGAGAAAGAACAAGAAAGAAACCCTAAACCCAGCAGGAGAAGAAACATCATAAAGATCAGAGCAGAAATCAATGAAATAGAAACCAAAAAAATAATAGAACAAATCAACAAAACTAGGAGCTGGTTCTTCAAAAGAATTAATAAGATTGATAAACCCCTGGCCAGACTTATCAAAAAGAAAAGAGAATGGACCCAAATCCATAAAATCATGAATGAAAGAGGAGCGATCACAACTAAAACCAAAGAAATACAGACAATTATAAGAACATACTATGAGCAACTCTACGCCAACAAATTGGCCAATCTGGAAGAAATGGATGCATTCCTAGAGACATATAAACTACCACAACTGAACCAGGAAGAAATAGAAAACCTGAACAGTCCCATAACCAGTAAGGAGATTGAAATAGTCATCAAAAATTTCAAAACAAACAAAAGCCCAGGGTCAGACGGCTTCCCAGGGGAATTCTTTCAAACATTTAAGGAAGAACTAATTCCTATTTTCCTGAAACTGTTCCAAAAAACAGAAATGGAAGGAAAACTTACAAACTCATTTTATGAGGCCAGCATCACCTTGATCCCAAAACCAGACAAGGAACCCACCAAGAAAGAGAACTACAGACCAATATCCATGATGAACACAGATGCAAAAATTCTCACCAAAATACTAGCCAATAGGATTCAACAGTACATTAAAAGGATTATTCACCATGACCAAGTGGGATTTATTCCAGGGCTGCAAGGTTGGTTCAACATCCACAAATCAATCAGTGTGATACAACACATTAATAAAAGAAAGAACAAGAACCATATGATACTCTACATAGATGCTGAAAAAGCATCTGACAAAGTACAGCATCCCTTCCTGATCAAAACTCTTCAAAGTGTAGGGATAGAGGGCACATAAATCAATATTATCAAAGCCTATGAAAAACTCACTGCAAATATCATTCTCAATGAGAAAAACTGAAAGCTTTTCTGCTAAGGTCAGGAACATGGCAGGGATGCCCATTATCACCACTGCTATTCAACATAGTACTAGAAGTCCTAGCTTCAGCAATCAGACAACAAAAGGAAATTAAAGGCATGCAAATCGGCAAAGAAGAAGTCAAACTATCACTCTTCACAGATGATATGATACTATATGTGGAAAACCCAAAAGACTCCACTCCAAAACTGCTAGAACTTGTACAGGAATTCAGTAAAGTGTCAGGATATAAAATCAATGCACGGAAATCAGTTGCATTTCTGTACACCAACAACAAGACAGAAGAAAGAGAAATTAAGGAGTCAATCCCATTTACAATTTCACTCAAAACTATAAGATACCTAGGAATAGCACGTGTACCCGAATGTTTATAGCAGCAATGTCTACAATAGCCAAACTATGGAAAGAACCTAGATGTCCATCAACAGATGAATGGATAAAGAAGATGTGGTATATATACACAATGGAATACTATGCAGCCATCAAAAGAAATGAAACCTTGCCATTTGCGACGACGTGGATGGAACTAGAGCATATCATGCTTAGTGAAATAAGTCAATCAGAGAAAGACAACTATCATATGATCTCCCTGATATGAGGACATGGAGAAGCAACATGGGGGGGTTGGGGGATAGGAGAAGAATAAATGAAACAAGATGGGATTGGGAGGGAGACAAACCATAAATGACTCTTAATCTCACAAAACAAACTGGGGGTTGCTGGGGGGAGGTGGGATTGGGAGAGGGGGAGCGGGCTATGGACATTGGGGAGGGGAGGCGAACCATAAGAGACTATGGACTCTGAAAAACAACCTGAGGGTTTTGAAGGGTCAGGGGTGGGAGGTTGGGGCAACCTGAGGGTTTTGAAGGGTCAGGGGTGGGAGGTTGGGGGAACAGGTGGTGGGTAATGGGGAGGGCACGTTTTTCATGGAGCACTGGGTGTTGTGCAAAAAGAATGAATACTGTTACGCTGAAAAAATAAATAAAATGGGAAAAAAAAGTTAAACATTAAAAAAAAAAAAGATACCTAGGAATAAACCTAACAAAAGAGGCTAAGAATCTATATGCAGAAAACTATAAAGTACTCATGAAAGAAATTGAGGAAGACACAAAGAAATGGAAAAATGTTCCATGCTCCTGGATTGGAAGAACAAATATTGTGAAAATGTCTATGCTACCTAAAGCAATCTACATATTTAATGCAATCCCTATCAAAATACCATCCATTTTTTTCAAAGAAATGGAACAAATAATCCTCAAATTTATATGGAACCAGAAAAGACCTCGAATAGCCAAAGGAATATTGAAAAAGAAAGCCAAAGTTGGTAGCATCACAATTCCGGACTTCAAGCTCTATTACAAAGCTGTCATCATCAAGACAGCACGGTACTGGCACAAAAACAGACACATAGATCAATGGAACAGAATAGAGAGCCCAGAAAGAGACCCTCAACTCTATGGTCAACTAATCTTCAACAAAGCAGGAAAGAATGTCCAATGGAAAAAAGACAGCCTCTTCAATAAATGGTGCTGGGAAAATTGGACAGCCACATACAGACAAATGAAATTGGACCACTTCCTTACACCACACACGAAAATAGACTCAAAATGGATGAAGGACCTCAATGTGAGAAAGGAATCCATCGAAATCCTTGAGGAGAACGCAGGCAGCAACCTCTTCGACCTCAGCCGCAGCAACATCTTCCTAGGAACATCACCAAAGGCAAGGGAAGCAAGGGCAAAAATGAACTATTGGGATTTCATCCAGATCAAAAGCTTTTGCACAGCAAAGGAAACAGTTAACAAAACCAAAAGACAACTGACAGAATGGGAGAAGATATTTGCAAACGACATATCAGGTAAAGGGCTACTATCCAAAGTCTATAAGGAACTTAGCAAACTCAACACCCAAAGAACAAACAATCCAATCAAGAAATGGGCAGAGGACATGAACAGACATTTCTGCAAAGAAGACATCCAGATGGCCAACAGACACATGAAAAAGTGCTCCACATCACTCGGCATCAGGGAAATACAAATCAAAACCACAATGAGATATTACCTCACACCAGTCAGAATGGCTAAAATGAACAAGTCAGGAAATGAGAGATGCTGGCGAGGATGCGGAGAAAGGGGAACCCTCCTCCACTGTTGGTGGGAATGCAAGCTGGTGCAACCACTCTGGAAAACAGCATGGACGTTCCTCAAAATGTTGAAAATAGAACTACCCTGTGACCCAGCTATTGTACTACTAGGTATTTACCCTAAAGATACAAACGCAGTGATCTGAAGGGACACGTGCACCCAAATATTTATAGCAGCAATGTCTACGATAGCCAAACTATGGAAAGAACCTAGGTGTCCATCAACAGATGGATGGATAAGGAAGAAGTGGTATATATGCACAATGGAATACTATGCAGCCATCAAAAGAAATGAAATCTTGGGGTACCTGGGTTGCTCAGTGGGTTAAAGCCTCTGCCTTCAGCTCAGGTCATGATCCCAGGGTGCTGGGATCGAGTCCTGCATGGGTGTCTCTGCTCAGAAGGGAGCCTGCTTCCTCCTCTCTCTCTCTGCCTCCCTCTCTGCCGACTTCTGATCTCTGTCTGCCAAGTAAATAAAAAAATAAAAATCTTAAAAAAAAAAAAAAGAAATGAAATCTTGCCATTTGCGACGAGTGGATGGAACTATAGGTTATCATGCTTGGTGAAAAAAGTCAACCGGAGAACGACAACTATCATATGATCTCCCTGATATGAGGACGTGGAGATGCAACATGGGGGGTTAGGTGGATAGGAGAAGAATAAATGAAACAAGATGGGATTGGGAGGGAGACAAACCATAAATGACTCTTAATCTCACAAAACAAACTGAGGGTTGCTGGGGGGAGGTGGGGTTGGGAGAGGGGGAGAGGGTTTATGGACATTGGGGAGGGTATGTGCTATGGTGAGTGCTGTGAAGTGTGTAAACCTGGCGATTCACAGATCTGTACCCCTGGGAATAAAAATACATTATATGTTTATAAAAAAATAAGAAATAGGGGAGGAGTCAAGATGGCGGAGAAGTAGCAGCCTGAGACTACATCAGGTAACAGGAGATCAGCTCGATAGCTTATCTAAACATAGCAAACACCTACAAATCCAACGGGAGAGCGAAGAGAAGAAGAACAGCAACTCTAGAAACAGAAAATCAACCACTTTCTGAAAGGTAGGACTGGCGGAGAAGTGAATCTAAAACGACGGGAAGATAGACCGCGGGGGGAGGGGCCAGCTCCCGGCAAGCGGCGGAGGAACGGAGCACAAAATCAGGACTTTTAAAAGTCTGTTCCACTGAGGGACATTGCTCCAGGGGCTAAACCGGGGTGAAGCCCACACGGGGCCAGCGTGGCCCCAGGCCCCGCAAGGTCACAGAAGGATCGGGGGTGTCAGAGTGTCGGAGAGCTCGCAGGTATTAGAACGGAGAAACCGGCTGCAAAGACAGAGCCGAGGACTGAACTCTCAGCTCGGGGTTACCTTGAACTGGTCGCGGGCTGGGTGAGCTCGGAGCGCGGCTAGAGGCTGGGGATACGGGAGTGATTGGGTGCTGTCCTCTGGGGGCGCACTGAGGAGTGGGGCCCCAGGCTCTCGGCTCCTCCGGGCCGGAGACTGGGAGGCCGCCATTTTCATTCCCGTCCTCCGGAACTCTACGGAAAGCGTTCAGGGAACAGAAGCTCCCAAAAGCGAACCCGAGCCGATTACTTAGTCTGGCCGCCGGTAAGGGCGGTGCAATCCCGCCTCGGGCAAAGACACTTGAGAGTCACTACAACAGGCCCCTCCCCCAGAAGATCAACAAAATATCCAGCCAGGACAAAGTTCATCTATCAAGGAGAAAGCAGATTCAATTCCTAAGACAGCAGAGCAATTCCAGAGGAGGAGAAAGCAAAGCACGGAACTCATGGCTTTCTCCCCATGATTCTTTAGTCTTGCGGCTACTTCAATTTTTTTTTCTTTTTTCAATTTTTTATTTTTTTTTTCTTTTTTCAATTTTTTTTTCTTTTTTCTTTTTTTCTTCTTCTGCTAAATTTTTTTAAAAAACTTTTACCCTTTTCTTTTTTAACGTTTTTTGACTAGTTCATCTAAATATATATATTTTTTCTTTCTTTTTTATATTTTTTTATTTGTTTTATTTTTTAAATTTTTTTTTTCTTTTTTTTTCAGAACCTGTTTTTTATCCCCTTCCCCCCCCCCCCCCCCCACAATTTGGGGTCTCTTCTGATTTGGTTACAGCTCATTTTTCCGGGGTCTTTGCCACCCTATTAGTAGTTTATTTGCTCCTTCATATCCTCTTATCTGGACAAAATGACAAGGCGGAAAAAATCACCACAAACAAAAGAACAAGAGACAGTACCGAAGGCTAGGGACCTAATCAACACAGACATTGGTACTATGTCAGATCAAGAGTTCAGAATGACGATTCTGAACATTCTAGCCGGGCTCGAAAAAGGCATGGAAGATATTAGAGAAACCCTCTCTGGAGATATTAAAGCCCTTTCTGGAGAAATTAAAGAACTAAAGTCTAACCAAGTTGAAATCAAAAAAGCTATTAATGAGGTGCAATCAAAAATGGAGGCTCTCACTGCTAGGATCAATGAGGCAGAAGAAAGAATTAGTGATATAGAAGACCAAATGACAGAGAATAAGGAAGCCGAGCAAAAGAGGGACAAACAGCTACTGGACCATGAGGGGAGAATTCGAGAGATAAGTGACACCATAAGACGAAACAACATTAGAATAATTGGGATTCCAGAAGAAGAAGAAACAGAGAGGGGAGCAGAGGGTCTATTGGAGAGAATCATTGGAGAGAATTTCCCTAATATGGCAAAGGGAACAAGCATTAAAATCCAGGAGATGCAGAGAACCCCCCTCAAAGTCAACAAGAATAGGTCCACACCCCGTCACCTAATAGTAAAATTTACAAGTCTTAGTGACAAAGAGAAAATCCTGAAAGCAGCCCGAGAAAAGAAATCAGTAACATACAATGGTAAAAATATTAGATTGGCGGCAGACTTATCCACAGAGACCTGGCAGGCCAGAAAGAGCTGGCATGATATATTCAGAGCACTCAACGAGAAAAACATGCAGCCAAGAATACTCTATCCAGCTAGGCTATCATTGAAAATAGAAGGAGAGATAAAAAGCTTCCAGGACAAACAAAAACTGAAAGAATTTGCAAACACCAAACCAGCTCTCCAGGAAATATTGAAAGGGGTCCTCTAAGCAAAGAGAGAGCCTAAAAGTAGTAGATCAGAAAGGTGCAGAGACAATATACAGTAACAGTCACCTTACAGGCTACTAATGGCACTAAATTCATATCTCTCAATAGTTACCCTGAATGTTAATGGGCTAAATGCCCCAATCAAAAGACACAGGGTATCAGAATGGATAAAAAAACAAAACCCATCAGTATGTTGCCTACAAGAAACTCATTTTAGACGCGAAGACACCTCCAGATTTAAAGTGAGGGGGTGGAAAACAATTTACCATGCTAATGGGCATCAGAAGAAAGCTGGGGTGGCAATCCTTATATCAGATCAATTAGATTTTAAGCCAAAGACTATAATAAGAGATGAGGAAGGACACTATATCCTGCTCAAAGGGTCTATCCAACAAGAAGATCTAACAATTTTAAATATCTATGCCCCTAACGTGGGAACAGCCAACTATATCAACCAATTAATAACAAAATCAAAGAAACACATCAATAATAATACAATAATAGTAGGGGACTTGAACACTCCCCTCACTGAAATGGACAGATCATCCAAGCAAAAGATCAACAAGGAAATAAAGGCCTTAAATGACACACTGGACCAGATGGACATCACAGATATATTCAGAACATTTCATCCCAAAGCAACAGAATACACATTCTTCTCTAGTGCACATGGAACCTTCTCCAGAATAGATCACATCCTGGGTCACAAATCAGGTCTCAACCGGTATCAAAAGATTAGGATTATTCCCTGCATATTTTCAGACCACAATGCTCTGAAGCTAGAACTCAATCACAAGACGAAAGCTGGAAAGAACCCAAATACATGGAGACTAAACAGCATCCTTCTAAAGAATGAATGGGTCAACCAGGAAATTAAAGAAGAATTGAAAAAATTCATGGAAACAAATGATAATGAAAACACAACAGTTCAAAATCTGTGGGACACAGCAAAGGCAGTCCTGAGAGGAAAATATATAGCGGTACAAGCCTTTCTCAAGAAACAAGAAAGGTCTCAAGTACACAACCTAACCCTATGCGTAAAGGAGCTGGAGAAAGAACAAGAAAGAAACCCTAAACCCAGCAGGAGAAGAGAAATCATAAAGATCAGAGCAGAAATCAATGAAATAGAAACCAAAAAAACAATAGAAAAAAATCAATGAAACTAGGAGCTGGTTCTTTGAAAGAATCAATAAGATTGATAAACCCCTGGCCAGACTCATCAAAAAGAAAAGAGAAAGGACCCAAATAAATAAAATCATGAATGAAAGAGGAGAGATCACAACTAACACCAAAGAAATACAGACAATTATAAGAACATACTATGAGCAACTCTACGCCAACAAATTGGCCAATCTGGAAGAAATGGATGCATTCCTAGAGACATATAAACTACCACAACTGAACCAGGAAGAAATAGAAAACCTGAACAGGCCCATAACCAGTAAGGAGATTGAAACAGTCATCAAAAATCTCCAAACAAACAAAAGCCCAGGGCCAGACGGCTTCCCAGGGGAATTCTACCAAACATTTAAAGAAGAACTCATTCCTATTCTCCTGAAACTGTTCCAAAAAATAGAAATGGAAGGAAAACTTCCAAACTCATTCTATGAGGCCAGCATCACCTTGATCCCAAAACCAGACAAGGATCCCACCAAAAAAGAGAACTACAGACCAATATCCTTGATGAACACAGACGCAAAAATTCTCGCCAAAATACTAGCCAATAGGATTCAACAGTACATTAAAAGGATTATTCACCACGATCAAGTGGGATTTATTCCAGGGCTGCAGGGTTGGTTCAACATCCGCAAATCAATCAATGTGATAGAACACATTAATAAAAGAAAGAACAAGAACCATATGATACTCTCCATAGATGCTGAAAAAGCATTTGACAAAGTACAGCATCCCTTCCTGATCAAAACTCTTCAAAGTGTAGGGATAGAGGGCACATACCTCAATATTATCAAAGCCATCTATGAAAAACCCACCGCAAATATCATTCTCAATGGAGAAAAACTGAAAGCTTTTCCATTAAGGTCAGGAGCACGGCAGGGATGTCCATTATCACCACTGCTATTCAACATAGTATTAGAAGTCCTAGCCTCAGCAATCAGACAACAAAAAGAAATTAAAGGCATCCAAATTGGTAAAGAAGAAGTCAAACTATCACTCTTCGCAGATGATATGATACTATATGTGGAAAACCCAAAAGACTCCACTCCAAAACTGCTAGAACTTGTACAGGAATTCAGTAAAGTGTCAGGATATAAAATCAATGCACAGAAATCAGTTGCCTTTCTGTACACCAACAACAAGACTGAAGAAAGAGAAATTAAGGAGTCAATCCCATTCACAATTGTACCCAAAACTATAAGATACCTAGGAATAAACCTAACCAAAGAGACTAAGATTCTATACACAGAAAATTATAAAGTACTCATGAAAGAAATTGAGGAAGACACAAAAAAATGGAAAAATGTTCCATGCTCCTGGATTGGAAGAATAAATATTGTGAAAATGTCTATGCTACCTAAAGCAATCTACATATTTAATGCAATCCCTATCAAAATACCATCCATTTTTTTCAAAGAAATGGAACAAATAATCCTAAAATTTATATGGAACCAGAAAAGACCTCGAATAGCCAAAGGAATATTGAAGAACAAAGCCAAAGTTGGTGGCATCACAATTCCGGACTTCAAGCTCTATTACAAAGCTGTCATCATCAAGACAGCATGGTACTGGCACAAAAACAGACACATAGACCAGTGGAACAGAATAGAGAGCCCAGAAATCGACCCTCAACTCTATGGTCAACTAATCTTCGACAAAGCAGGAAAGAATGTCCAATGGAAAAAAGACAGCCTCTTCAATAAATGGTGCTGGGAAAATTGGACAGCCACATGCAGAAAAATGAAATTGGACCACTTCCTTACACCACACACGAAAATAGACTCCAAATGGATGAAGGACCTCAATGTGAGAAAGGAATCCATCGAAATCCTTGAGGAGAACGCAGGCAGCAACCTCTTCGACCTCAGCCGCAGCAACATCTTCCTAGGAACAACGGCAAAGGCAAGGGAAGCAAGGGCGAAAATGAACTATTGGGATTTCATCAAGATCAAAAGCTTTTGCACAGCAAAGGAAACAGTTAACAAAACCAAAAGACAGCTGACAGAATGGGAGAAGATATTTGCAAACGACATATCAGATAAAGGGCTAGTATCCAAAATCTATAAGGAACTTAGCAAACTCAACACCCAAAGAACAAACAATCCAATCAAGAAATGGGCAGAGGACATGAACAGACATTTCTGCAAAGAAGACATCCAGATGGCCAACAGACACATGAAAAAGTGCTCCACGTCACTCGGCATCAGGGAAATACAAATCAAAACCACAATGAGATATCACCTCACACCAGTCAGAATGGCTAAAATTAACAAGTCAGGAAATGACAGATGCTGGAGAGGATGTGGAGAAAGGGGAACCCTCCTCCACTGTTGGTGGGAATGCAAGCTGGTCCAACCACTCTGGAAAACAGCATGGACGTTCCTCAAAATGTTGAAAATAGAACTACCCTATGACCCAGCAATTGCACTACTGGGTATTTACCCTAAAGATACAGACATAGTGATCCGAAGGGGCACGTGTACCCGAATGTTTATAGCAGCAATGTCTACAATAGCCAGACTATGGAAAGAACCTAGATGTCCATCAACAGATGAATGGATCAAGAAGATGTGGTATATATACACAATGGAATACTATGCAGCCATCAAAAGAAATGAAATCTTGCCATTTGCGACGACGTGGATGGAACTAGAGCGTATCATGCTTAGTGAAATAAGTCAATCGGAGAAAGACAACTATCATATGATCTCCCTGATATGAGGACATGGAGAAGCAACATGGGGGCGTAGGGGGATAGGAGAAGAATAAATGAAACAAGATGGGATTGGGAGGGAGACAAACCATAAATGACTCTTAATCTCACAAAACAAACTGGGGGTTGCTGGGGGTAGGTGGGATTGGGAGAGGGGGAGCGGGCTATGGACATTGGGGAGGGGAGGCGAACCATAAGAGACTATGGACTCTGAAAAACAACCTGAGGGTTTTGAAGGGTCAGGGGTGGGAGGTTGGGGGAACAGGTGGTGGGTGATGGGGAGGGCACGTTTTGCATGGAGCACTGGGTGTTGTGCAAAAAGAATGAATACTGTTACGCTGAAAAAATTAATAAAAAGGGAAAAAAAATAAGAAATAAATTAAAAATTTTTTAAAAAAAGTTAAGGAAAAAAAAAAACTGCCAGAGCATTCCTGCCTCTGGTTACCAATAGGAGAGTTAGTTCAGAGCAACACATTTCCATCCAATTTCATATTCTCCAAGCACAGAAAAAGAAATGAGTATCTGGTGATTTTGAGGGGAAGATGGCAAAAGTAGGAGAATCCTGAGCTCATCTCATCCCACAGACACACTGGGGCAAAAACTACATCTATGCAACTGACTCTGAAAATGACTGAAGCCTGGAAGAATGAATTTCCCACAGTGAGTCACAGAGAAAAAACTACATCAAGAAAGGTAAAAGGGGCAGAGAAAATATCAGGACCCAAACCCCCTGGGCAACTAACCACAAATAGGAGGGACATCAAAAGCACAGAGAAGCAAGGGGATTAGACCCCACATCAAGCACCCCTGAACCTGGATACAGACACTACAAAGACAAATCCTCCATACCATCTGGCTTTGAAAATCAGTGGGGCTGAACTATGGGAGAGACAGAAGGTGATAGGAAACCAAGGTTCTGCTCTTAAAGAGCCAGCACACTAAATAAGAGCCAATGACAGAGCACAGAAGCAGCATCTTGTAACATGCCTAAGGTATATGTGAAGGAGATTTATTGACTAATCTTAAAACATGTACTGAAGGGACAGGAATCTGCAGGAAATTTCTCCAAGCACAATAGTGTTAGTGGTTGCCATTTTATTTTTCTCCCTCCAGCCAAAATAGCCGAATGCTTGAGAAAGACAGTTCTAATACTCCCCATCTACCTTACTAGAAATATATGCCCTCCTTGCCGGCTTTTCCCAGCAGACTGGACATACCCAACCACTGCTCTCAACAGGCATCCTTTCAAAGCAGCTCCTGTTTCACTATACATGGTGAGCCTCCCTGGCCAGGACTGGTATCACTCCAAAATGACTCCTGCCCTAGAAAGGGAGAGAGATAACCCCGTATACCAGTGCCCACACAATTCCTGTAGCCAGGCCTCTTACCTGGCTTTTCAGGGAGCAAGCCCTGCCTTTCAGTGGCCTGCAGCTGTAGTACAGGCTAATGGCGACAACCAGACTAAGGATTAACCACACCTAACAGTGATCCCAGAGCAGTTCCATCCAGGCCTCTCAACAGCACAGGTGAACAAAACCTTCCCAGTATGCCCACAGCAGGCAAAATGGGTCATTGCAGCCAGGTGGGCCAGCCCCACATATCAGCAGATCCACAGAAACTGTGACTCAGCTACATAACAGCAGGGAACAGAAGCCCACACAGAGGACACCAGTGAAATACCTGGTTCTGGTGACCAGGGTGACTGCACTATAAGGCACCACAGGACCCCTTCTACACAGGTCATTAATTACAAGACCAGAAGCTGTAGCTGATCTACCTAATATGTTGAAACAAACACAGATGTTTAAATAAAATGGGCAGATAGATATTTCCCAAACGAAAGGACAAGAAATTAAATGGCAATAAGTAATATACCTCGTAAAAACTTTAAAGTAATGCTCATAAAGATATTCACTAGACTTGAGAAAAGAGTACATGAATTCAGTGAGATCCTCAACAAAGAGAAAATTTAAAAGGGAACGAGTTAAAGTTGAAAAATCAAGGCAATAAGAAATAAAAAATACACTAGAGGAAATCAATAGCAGATTAGAGGATGCAGAAGAATGGATCTGTGATCTGAAATACAGGTAGTGGAAAGCAACCAAGTTGAAGAGCAAAGAGAAAAAAGAATAATAAAAAAATGAGACTATGAGGTTATGGGAATTCTGCAACATCATTAAACATAATAACATTTGCATTGCTGGGGTCTTAGCAAGAGAAGAAAAGGAAGCAAAAAACTTTTTTAAAGAAATAATAGCTGAAAACTTCCATAATCTGGGGAAATAAAACAGATACCTAGATTCAGGAAGCACAGAGAGGCACTAACAAGATTAACCCAAGGAGGCCCACACTAAGACAATTAGTAAATAAGACAGAATAATAAAGAATCTTAAAAGCAGCAAGATAACATAAAATTAGTACATACCAGAGGATCCCCATAAGGCTGCCAGCTGATTTTTCAGAAGAAACTATGTAGGCCCAAAGAGAGAGGCATGATATATTCAAGGTGCTAAAAGGAAAATATCTACATGGCCAAGAATACCCAACAAGGTATCGTAAGGAGAGACAGTTTCCCAAACCAACTTAAAGGACTTTACCACTAAACCAACCTTACAAGAAATGTTAAAGGGAATTCTTTAGATTAAAAGAAAAAGCTATAACTAGAAATAAGAAAATTATGAAAGGAACACATGTCACAGTAAAAGCAAACATATGTAATAAAGGTAGATTAATTACTTATAGAACCAGTATAGAGATATAAACACAAAAGTAGTAAAATTAATTATATCCATATAAATTAGTCAAGAGATACAAAAACTTAAAAGATGTAAAATATTATATCATGTATGTAAAAAAGAGAGGAGTAAAAATTTAGTGCTTTTAGAATGTGCTCAAACTTAAGCAACTTGATACAGACCACTATGTGCACTGGATGCTGTATATGAATTCAAAGGTAGTCATAAATTTAAAAATCTGTAATAGACACACACACACAAAGAGAGAAGAATCTAAGCATAACTCTAAAGAAAGCCATCAAACCACAAGGAAAGAGAGCAAGAAAAAAGGAACAGATGTCAACTACAAAACAACCAGAAAACTACAAAACAGCAATAAGTACATACCTATCAATTACTTTAAATGCAAATGGACTAAATTCTCCAAAAAATAAAAAGCAAGGCCCATCTATATGCTGCCCATTTGAGATGACACACACAAACTGGAAGTAGAGGGATAGAAAAAATATTCCATACAAATGGAAACAAAAAAATAAAAATAAAAAAGCCTAAGTAGCAACACCCATATAAAACTAAACAGACTTTTAAACAAAGACAGTAGCAAGAGACAAGGAAGGACATTAGATAATGATAAAAGGATCAGTACAACAAGAGGATATAATAATCATAAATATCTATGCACCCATCATGGTAGCACCTAAATGCATAAAGCAAATATTAAAAGCCATACAGGGAGATGTTGTTAATAGTAGAATAACAGCAGGGTACTTTAACACTCTACTTGCATCAATGGATAGGTCATCCAGATAGAAAATCAACAAGAAAACAGTGGTTTTGAATGACACATTAGACCAGATGGTCTAACAGATAAAAGCATAACATTCCATCCAAAAATAACACTGTGCACATTCTTTGCAAGTACACATGAAACATTCTCCAAGATAGATCACAAGTAAGGCCAGAAAACAAGTCTCAATAAATTTAAGGAGACTGAAATCATATTGGTCATCTTTTCTGACCACAACAGTATGAGAGTAGAAATCAATTACAGGAAGAAAAACTTCAAAAAAGACAAACAGAAGGAATCTAAACAACATGCTACTAAACAATTAATGGGTCAGCAAGGAAATAAAATAGGAAATAAAAAATTACATGAAGACAAATGAAAATGAAAACGACAGTCCAAAATCTTTGGATTGCAGCAAAAACATTTCTAGGATGAAGTTTTTAGCAATATAAGTTAACCTCAAGAAACATGAAAAAGTTCAAACAATCTAACCTTAAACCTAAAGGAACTAGGAAACAATAAACAAAGCCCAAATTAGGAAAAGGAATGAAACAAAGGTCAGAGAGGAAATAAATTAAAAAAAATAAATCAATCAATTTAAAAAAAGATAAATGACACCGAGAGCTGGTTCCTTGAAAAGATAAACAAAATTGATAGGCCTTTAACCAAATTCATAAAGAAAAAAAAGATTCAAATAAATAAAATCAGAAATGGAGAAATAACAACCAACACCACAGAAATACAAACGATTGTAAAAGGATTTTATGAAAAATTATATGCCAACAAAGTAGGCAACCTAGAAGAAATGGATAAATTCCTAGAGATATGTAATCTTCCAAAATGGAATCGAGCAGAAATAGAAGTTTTCAAGAGGGCAATTACCAGTAACAAAATTGAACCAGTAATTTAAAAAAAATTAAATTAAATTAAATTTTTTAAAAAACCCAACAAAGTCCAGGGTCAGACGGCTTCATAGGTGAATTCTACCAATCAATTAGAGTTAGTAACTTTTTTTCTCAAATTTTCCAAAAACTAGAAGATGGAAGAAAACTTCTAAATTCATTCTTCAAGGCTAGCATCAGCCTAATGCCCAAACCAGACAAAGACACTGCAGAAAATGAAAACAATAGGCCAGTATTTCTGATGAACAAAGATGCAAAAATACACAACAAAATATTAGCAAACCAAATTCAACAACACATTAAAAAAATTGTCCACCACAAATGGAATTTTTTTCCAGAGATGCAAGAGCAGTTTGATATTCATTAAATCAATCATTGCACTATATCACATTAACAAGTGGAAGGATAAATACCATATGATCCTCTCAATAAATGCAGAAAAAGCATACAACAAAATGTAATACCCATTCATGATAAAAGAGGAACTATATCTCAACATAATAAAGGTCAGTTGTAAAAAATCCAAAGCTAGTATCATACTTAATGGTGAAAAACTGAAAGCTTCTCCTCTAATATCAGGAATAAGACAAGGCTATCCACTCTCACCACTTTCATTCAACATAGTTGAGTGAAATCCTAGCCACAGCAATCAGATAAGAAATAAAAAGCATCCATATTGGTAAGGAAGAGGTAAAACTATCACTATTTGCAGATGACATATAGAGAAAACCCACCCAAAAAATCCTAAAACACATACAGAACAACAACAACAACAACAAACACCTCAAGTAGCCAAAGCAATTTTGAAAAAGAGGAACAAAGCTGGAGTCACCACAATCCTAAGTTTCAAGATACATTATTTGTAGAAATCAAAACAGTATGATAATGATACAAAAACAGGCACATAGATCAATGGAAAAGAATACAGAACCTGGGAATAAATCAACAATTATATAGTCAATTTATCTATGATAAAGGAGGCAAGAATATGAAATGGGGAAAACACAGTCTTTTCAATAAATGGTAATAGAAAAACTGGAAAGCAAGGAACTGAACTACTTTCTTATTTTGTACAGAAGAATAAACTCAAAATGGATTAAAAATCTAATGTGATACTTGAAATCATAAAACTCCTAAAAGAATACATAGGTAGTAATCTCTTGAACAGTGGTCTTAGCAACATATTTATGGATCTGTCTCATCAGGCAAGGGGAGAAAAGGCAAAAATAAACTACAAAAAAAGATTACAACAAAATAAAAAGCTTTTGCACAGCAAAGGAAGCCTAGGAGGCAATATGTACAAATGATAAAAACGATAAGGGGTTAATATCCAAAATATATAAAGAACTCATAAAACTGAACACACATATATACACAAAAAATCACTTTAAAAATGAGCACAGGACCTGAATAGACATTTTTCCCAAGAAGATAGACAGATGGCCAATAAACACATGAAAAAGACCTTATGATGAGGACGAGGTGCTGTGTGGAAGTGTTGAATCACTATACCATATACCTGAAACTAATATTACACTGTATGTTCACTAAACGGAATTTAAATAAAAACGAAAAAAAAAAAAAGCTCGGCATCACTAATAATCAGGAAAATTCAAATCAGAACCACAGTGAGATACTGCCTCACCATTCATAATGACCAGTATAAAAATACAAGAAATAAACTGTGTTGGCAAGGATGTGGAGAAAAGGGAAGCCTCATGCACTGTTGGTATGAATGCAAACTGGTACAGCCACTGTGGAAAACAATACGGACTTTCCTAAAAAAATTAAAAATATAATTATCATATTATCCAGTAATTCCACTACTGGGTATTTAAAATGAAAACACTAATTTGAAAAGATATATGCACACCTTTGTTCACTGCAGCATTATTCACAATAGCCAAATTATGGAAGCAACCCCTGTGTCCATCAATAGACAAATGGATAAAGAAGAGGGGGCATACATACACACACACACACACACACACAATGGAATGTTATTATTCAGTCATCAAAATGAGACCTTGCTATTTGTGCCAACATGGATGGACCTAGAGGGTATAATTCTAAGTGAAATAAGTCAGACAGAGAAAGACAAATACCATATGATTTTCTTCTACATGGAATCTAAAAAACAAAACAAACTAAGAAGCAAACAAAAAGAGACTTAAATATATAGAACAGACTGGTGGTTGTCAAAGGGGAAGTGGGTGGGGTGACGGGTGAAATAACTTAAGGGGATTAAGAGGTAAAAACACACACACAAAACTTCCCATTCTAAAATAGGTCAAGAAGATGAAAAGCACATCACAGAGAACATAGTCTATAATATTGTAGTAACATTGTATGGTGCCAGATGTTAACTACACTTACCAAGGTGAGCACTCAGTAATATATATAACTGACAAGTCACTATGTTGTACACCTGAAACTAATGTAGCATTGTATGTCAACTAAACTTTAATTTTAAAAAAAATGTTCAGCAATGCAAACATGCTAGAATAGCTATACTATATTCGGCTGGAAGACCTACCAGGTGATATGTTCCACATGGAAGCCCATTATAAACACCATTTACCAAGGCTGCAAAGATGTGCTGTTGATAAGAACACTAGCATCACTAAAACATTAAATAGTAGTTTTAATATATAGATTAGTGATAATATTTGGGAAAGTTGTTATATAATTTGACTTGGTTATGGTAATGGGATGATAAAACCCTAATTAACAGAAGCCAAGTGAAAGAGTCACAGTGATCATGAGTGGCAAGACTGGAATAGTAAACAAAGGGACCTAACCCACAGAAAAGTATGGCAATGGTTAATGGAATATGGTAACCCAGAAGCAAGATAGATGGGCAGCCAATAGGGATACTCTTTGATTTGTACCAAAAAGGAAAACAATGGATGACAAGGAGCTTGAGATGACACCCTGTTAAAAAGACACAATTCATTGTGCATTTCTGGTCCTGAACCAGTTTTCAGACTTGGATCCAATTTTTTGAAGAAGTGGCCTTGTCACTTTGCATGAAGGATCCTGCAAAGGTACAGCAAGTATATATGGTAGTCATTCTTTTCCCCAGGGGTTTTTGACCATTTACTCATGGAAGCTACATTGTGGAAAAGAGAATTCTTATATTTTGACGATTATTGGGAAAAGAGTGTGAATTGATAATAAAACCTGGCAACTCAAAGCATTATAATGGTTCCCTGTTAGAATGGAGGCATATTAGTGCTAAATAATGAAGTCCAGGCTAGAGTCCAATTTACAGTGGGTCAGCTTGTTCTGAAGACCTATATGATGGTCATTTCTTCATTTCCAGAAAGTACGATTGGAATTACCATGTTTGACAGAGTGCAATTCCCATATTGGGGTGTGGGCTTCCCCACTATGAAACTTTTAATTCTAAAGGTAGGTGGAAATCTGTAAAACTGCTCCAAGGATGGCCAAAGCAGTAAATCACAAATAATATCACACTTTGGGGAAGAGGGATAGTTCATATTAGTGTTACTTTTATTTTTTTTAAAGATTTTATTTATTTATTTGACAGAGAGAGTAATCACAAGTAGGCAGAGAGCCAGGTAGAGAGAGGGGGAAGCAGGTTCCCTGCTGAGCAGAGAGTCAGATGCAGGGCCGAATCCTAGGACCCTGAGATCATGACCTGAGCCAAAGGCAGAGCCTTAAGCCACTGAGCCACCCAGGTGCCCCATATTAGTGTTGCTTTTAAAGACTTCAAGGATACAAGGATGGTGATTATATCTTTATGTAATTCTCCTTTTCGTCCCTACAAAAACCAGAGAGAGCTTTGGGGATGACTGTAGACTACCAAAGCCCAACCAAGTAATAGCTTTAATCATAGCCACTTACCCTAATTCCTAATGACTCACTGGGGTCCTTGTTTTATGCCTCTTTTCTCTGTATTTTCTGAAAAAAATCACAACATGGAAAAGTCCTGGTGCCCAAAGGGCTAACACTTTCACAGAGGACCTATTAAGCATCCTATTGAATTGTAAGCTACAGCTGGCTTATTAGCACTTTATGTTATAGGAATCAGCAAGCAAAGAAAAGCATCACAATCTTAGCAGGGGAAACTGACCTTGACCATTAGGAAGGAGTAGGCAACACCCAACTTGGGCACTTCATTGGGCTTAGTTGCCCATTATTTACTATGAGTTAACACCAATACTACAACCCTAGCCTGAGAAGGGCATGGTAATCAAAGGCTTAAACACCTCAAAGGAAAATCTCTGAATAGCTTAATGTTTTACAATAGTTATGCCAGATTTAACCCAATGCCCATAATACAAATGTGGTTATATATTCTAAAACCTAGAACATAATATTGTACTGACTTATTTTGCCAAATTTTAGATTATTAAATATCTTAATTTCATGAAGTTAATGGTAGATTTATTCTTTTGCAAATTTTACTTATTTTCACATCACAGCACCTCAGTTAAATGTAGCCTATAGGGTCTTACTGTTCAGAAATACTATTCCTCTTAAGCTGGAGGTAACACAAAAATGAGTTTGTGTTCTTGCTTATTTCTGTCCTTTCTCTTTGAAGGTCACTATGGATACAACTGGAAAGTCAGACCATGACATCTGTATAAACACTGACCAGCTGTTTATCTTCTCTCTAGAGTCAGAAGATTGGGGGGTGGGAGGGGGTGATAGAGCCCAGAATGAGGGAGGAGGGCCTTTAGATACACATCATACATTCAACTGAGGCCCCCTAGTGGCTGAGAAACTGTTAGTTAAGTTGATTCTCAACCCAATTTCTCCCAATTTTAATAGAAATTTGGTGGAGATGCTGCTGTCTTCTTTCCATTTTTCATGTCATGGATCCTCATTATTTGCTTTTATTTCAATTCTAACCCTTCTGGGACAAATCTTCTGTACACTCCTGGGACATCCTGAAACTTGCTTCTCAGACCCACCAAGTATTGACAATACAAGGTCATCTCTCCTCTCTATTTGGACACACACAAATAGGTCCCTCCCTAGGTTTATTTTCCCAGGCCTTTAGCATAGGTTTAATAGGTGAGGATAATATATATATTTAATGCTACTTCAAAATCATTTCCTGACCAAACTTTTATATCCCTGAAAGTGGATTCTCAACTCTTTTACCAGGCTTCTACAAGATCTTCACGATTTTGGGCTCAGTGTACCCCATACATTCACTAGAGCATCATAATACAGTAATTATACCTTTGGTGTCTGTTTTCAGCTTTAACAGCTATATTTCTAGTTTAAACAAAAATTCAAGAACCTATGGTTCAAGTTGAATGGAGTTTGAATAACCACAATGCACAAAGTTGCAAAAATATCGATTACGGTATCTTCCAAAATAACATTCAAACAATGAGCGCTTCCTGTGCAAATGGCTTATCTGAAAAACTTTACCAACTTCTTCATAAGTGTGAACTTCAAGAGACAAAGTAACTTTCAAGATAATAATCTTCATGAAGTACTTCCTGTATTTTAATCAAACCAAGCAAAGATGTAGCCTAACACATCAAAGATGCATATCCTATAAACTCCAGCATGAATAAAGACTTACACAGTGTTACAGATTTCTGTACTTTGCAGTGGCAGAAAGAGCCATGGAAGGGGTACGTGGCAACACAGACACATATATTCTAAGATACATCTCAGACTTCTAGCAAGCAGTAATCCACAGTAAGGAGACACTGATAATGTTACCATGGCAACTGTGGGAACAGACAAGATGGAAATGGAAAAGACTCAATACTGATAAGAGGTCAGCTATTACTCCCACAAGTCCTGCTTGATCAATAAACCAGTAACCTTACATCTTCACCAAATTTTCAGCTTAGTGGATAGTACAGCTGAATATTAGTGAATTATGATTCTTCTAAGTATCTTTCAGCCACCTGAGAATACTGTAATGCTTCAAAGTTAGATGTGTTTTTTAAATGAAGGAATAAAATTTTCCCATGGTGTTTTTTTAGTTGGAACAGGTTAAGATGTAAGGATCCCGTGTGTTCTCTGAGAATTCACATTTTTCTCTACTGTAAAGGACTATGTGACAGGTCTCTCATGCCCTTTCCCCATCATTTCATGCAAATATCTGGACCCTTATTAGCATGTATACATAAGTACTTAACAGTAGAGAAAAAGGAAATCATTTACTTTATTCATAGTTTGTTACTGAATTAAGCATCAAGAGATACTCCTTCCTGAGCTGTAGGTGTTAATTTGCTCAATAATCAAACACTGCCAATTCTCAGTACCTATCACAAGTCCATCTCAAAACTTTCTAACCCACCATAGCCCCTGAGGACTCACGCCTTCCATAAAACATGAGCTATGTGCCAGAACAGAGTATGATACAACCCCAGCATGTAGCCCACAAAGAACATCAAATGTCCAAGTGACATTTGGCATCTGATATTTTTCTGTTCACGGACTCATATAACGTTAGACATGAGAGGACCTGAGGTAATCTAATCTGCTCATTCTCTCTACATAAAAGATTCTTTACATGTAAAGTGAGTGACCTACCTGAAGTTAAAATATCATTACCTGGCAAAGATACGCTAGATATAGACTCAGTCTTGGGACAGACAGCAAATACTTTGTCATTTTTTAATTTCAGATCTAAAATCCTCCAGGAAGAAGTCCTCTGGGTTATCTGATGATTTTTGTAATCCAGGACTGTATCAAACAACATGCTGCAGAACCACAAACCAAATTTGCTTTGACTATATCCCCTTACTGTGGCACAGAGACAGCTCACCAGCTTTTCCTAGCCCAGCCTGTAGTGCCAGATTTATGGTGCTTTTAAATTCTGCCTGCTAATCCCTTGCTACTCTGCTTTTCCAAATCAAATTCAGTCAGACTTATCTAGCTCTGTCTGAATGTGTCCCTTGATTGAGTGATGTTAGTTCAAGAAAAAACACTCAAATCAATTTAATGCAAATTCCCATTCACAGCCTGGTTGACCCATCAGGTTACTGACAATAATAGATTGGAGTACTTAATTCCTAAGGCATGTGACTCATCGAAGGCTTAGTAATCAATTTCCATTGCAGCGACTGCATAATTCGTGTTTGGTGCTCTTAAGCTCTGGAATACCAAGTGGTTGTTCATTTAAAGGCCTACACGTTCTTTTCCAAATAGTGAAGCCTTTCCATGTCTCTGCAATCATTTCCTTATCTAAATTTCCATATGCTGCTCTGGCAAGGTGTCCTACCTATGAAGGCTTTAGATCAATAAAAATAATTGGCATGTTTTCCTCCAGTTGCAGATGCCTAGAATAGATTTCATGCTATTCTGGCAGACAATGGAAAGATGAAATGGAGGTTGGCCACTGCCTCCATCCACATTAGTCATTAACTCCATATAGGACAGCCAGTAGGGATTCTTTATCTGAACCCCACTTCCCAAAGGTCCCCAATCTGTTTTTTTTACTCTAAGCATTGAAGTGAAGGAGAGCATATACAAATAGGCAACTAGCAGATAGTTTTTCCACTTTAAGGAAGGCATACTATGTTTCATCCAGTCTGCATTTGTATTGTATTCGTCACTTTTCTGTTTTCCTTTGACAAAAAGCTTTGAAAGTTGATTAGGCCCTGGGAGTTTTCTCTGACAACCAGGTAAGCTTTTGCCTCAGTTCTTGAATCCACAGGTAAAAATGTGTTTAAAAATTAGGTCAAACAAATCTGTAGAATAAAAGCTATCATCATAGTTACCTTTTTCTATAGGAGCCAAGTCCTTACCCATAACTTTGTTCTTGCTGAGGTAGGAAAGAAAATCAGGCATGTTTCCTTTATGATCTGGTGTTCTCCAAATGCAGAAGACCATATGCATTGCCATGTCATCTATGGGAGCTACAGTGAACATTTCCCTCAATTTGATACTTCTGGCCCTTTATAAGTCAACAAAAGTATTAAAGGAACATTTAATGCTCAGAAGGATTAAATATCACACCTTTGAGAATATGTATGTCTCATACCTGTGGCCCTATCTCTTCTGATGTAAGTCTGCATCCTTTCATCTTATCAATGAGGAAACTGATGTCTAGAGGAGGAAGTAGAATAAGAAAAGGATGTTAGCAAACCTTTAAGATTCTTCTCTGAGTCCACAGAGAAAATGTAAGAAATTTGAAGAAAGTACTTATGAAAGTGTGAGGACTCAAAGTCCCATTAACAAGAAACATTCTTGTAGTTACCCAGTGTTAAACTAAATTTATATATGTAAATATGCCCATTTATACATTTTGTATACTAAACTTATGTATGATATATAGAATAGCCTAAGATTTTAATTAAGAATAAACTCCTTCCTCATAAAACTTACTGTCTTTGTCAGTGAGGGCCCCTGTAAGAGAGTACCACAGACTGAGTGGCTTATAAATAACAGAAATTTATTTCTCATAATTCTGGAGAATGGGAAGTCCAAGATCAAGGCATTGGCAAATTCAGCGCCTAGTAAGGGCTCACTTTCTGATCACAGATAGCTGTCCTCTTGCTGCGTCCTCAACGTAGAAGGGGTGAGGCAGTTCTATGGGGTCTCTTTTATAAGGGAAGTAATTCTATTCACAAGGACTCCAGTCTCATGATCTAATCACCTCTGAAAGACCCCACCTCCCAATATCCTCACAATTGAGGATTAAGCTTCAATATATAAATTTTGAGAAGACACATTCAGTCTATAGCACTTACAGTATAAACTTAAGATTTTTGTGCTGTGTATTTGGTATTTAGTGATAAAAAAAGCAGTGCCCTACACATTGTAGCAATTTAGCAAATGTTGGAATTAAGACTCCTTATGCAATTATAAAACCAAAGCAAATTTACAAATTAACTTTAAAACCTACTAAATAACAAAGTGTTAATTAACAGCATTAATGTAATGTGATTTTTTTTTTTTGGCTTGAAAATTGTTCTATTATTAACCACATTGAAAATTTTTCTTGGTGATCACAGCTTTGTAGTAAAGCTTGAAATCAGGCAACGTGATGTCTCCAGTTTTGTTTTTCTTTTTCAACATTTCCTTAGCAATTCAGGGTCCCTTCTGGTTCCATACAAATTTTAAGATTGTTCCAGCTCTTTGAAAAATGCTGGTGGAATTTTGATCAGGATGGCATATAGATTTCTCTAGGCAGTATAGACATTTTAACCATGTTTGTTCTTCTAATCCATGAGCATGGAATGCTTTTACATCTTTTTGTGTCTTCTTCAATTTCTCTCATGAGTGTTCTGTAGTTCCTTGAGTACAGATCCTTGTACCTCTTTGGTTAGGTTTACTCCCAAGTATCTTATTGTTCTTGGTGCTATAGTAAATGGAATCGATTCTCTAATTTCCCTTTCTGTATTTTCATTGTTAGTGTATAAGAAAGCAACTGATTTCTGTACATTGATTTTGTATCCTACCACATTACTGAATTGCTATATGAGTTCTAGTAGTTTGGGGTACTGGCACAAAAACAAACAAATAGACCAATGGAATAGAGGAGAGAGCCCAGGTATGGACCTGCAACTCTATGGTCAACTAATCTTCAGCAAAGCAGGAAAAAATATGCGGTGGAAAAAAGATTCTCTTCAATAAATGGTGCTAGGAATATTGGACAGCTATGTATAGAAGAATGAAATGCGACCATTCTCTTACACCATACATGAAGATAAACTTGAAATGAATAAAAGACCTCAAAGTGAGGCAGGAATCCATCAAAATCCTAGAGGAGAACATAGGAAGTAACCTCTTGAACATCAGCCACTGCAACTTCTTTCAAGATATGTCTCCAAAGACAAAGGAAACAAAAGTGAAAATGAACTTTTGGGACTTCACCAAGATCAAAACCTTCTGCACAGCAAAGGAAACAGTCAACAATACAAAGAAGCAACGCATGGAATGGGAGAAGATATTCCCAAATGACACTACAGATAAAGGACTGATATCCAAGATCTATAAAGAACTCCTCAAACTCAACACTCACAAAACAGATAATCATGTCAAAAAATGGGCAGAAGATATGAACAGACAATTTTCCAAAGAAGTCATACAAATGGCTAACAGTCACATGGAAAAAATGTTCATCATCATTAGCCATCAGGGAGATTCAAATCAAAACCACATTAAGATACCACCTTATACGTCATCGCAAATGGCAAGATTTCATTTCTTTTGATGGCTGCATAGTATTCCATCGTGTATATATACCACATCTTCTTGATCCATTCATCTGTTGATGGACATCTAGGTTCTTTCCATAGTTTGGCTATTGTAGACATTGCTGCTATAAACATTCGGGTACACGTGCCCCTTTGGATCACTATGTTTGTATCTTTAGGGTAAATACCCAGTAGTGCAATTGCTGGGTCATCGGGTAGTTCTATTTTCAACATTTTGAGGAACCTCCATGCTGTTTTCCAGAGTGGTTGCACCAGCTTGCATTCCCACCGACAGTGGAGGAGGGTTCCCCTTTCTCCGCATCCTCGCCAGCATCTCTCATTTCCTGACTTGTTAATTTTAGCCATTCTGACTGGTGTGAGGTGATATCTCATTGTGGTTTTGATTTGTATTTCCCTGATGCCGAGTGACGTGGAGCACTTTTTCATGTGTCTGTTGGCCATCTGGATGTCTTCTTTGCAGAAATGTCTGTTCATGTCCTTTGCCCATTTCTTGATTGGATTGTTTGTTCTTTGGGTGTTGAGAGCGTATCATGCTTAGTGAAATAAGTCAATCGGAGAAAGACAACTATCATATGATCTCCCTGATATGAGGACATGGAGAAGCAACATGGGGGGTTAGGGGGATAGGAGAAGAATAAATGAAACAAGATGGGATTGGGAGGGAGACAAGCCATAAATGACTCTTAATCTCACAAAACAAACTGGGGGTTGCTGGGGGGAGGTGGGATTGGGAGAGGGGGAGGGGGCTATGGACATTGGGGAGGGTATGTGCTATGGTGAGTGCTGTGAAGTGTGTAAACCTGGCGATTCACAGACCTGTACCCCTGGGGATAAAAATACATTATATGTTTATTAAAAAAAAAAAAAATTGGAAGGGGAGGTGAACCATAAGAGACTATGGACTCTGAAAAACAACCCGAGGGTTTTGAAGGGTCAGGGGTGGGAGGTTGGGGGAACAGGTGGTGGGTAATAGGGAGGGCACGTCTTGCATGGAGCACTGGGTGTTGTGCAAAAACAATGAATACTGTTACGCTGAAAAAATAAAATGGAAAAAAAAAAAAAGATACCACCTTATATCAGTTAGAATGGCCAAAATCAATAAGACAGTAACAACTGTTGGAGAGGATGTGGAGCAAGGGGAACCCTCTTACACTGTTGGTGGGAATGCAAGTTGGTGCAGCCACTTTGGAAAACAGTGTGGAGATTCCTCAAAAAATTAAAAATAGAGCTACCCTATAACCCTGCAATTGCACTACTGGATATTTACCCCAAAGATACAGATGTAGTGAAAAGAAAGGCCTTCTGTATTCCAATGTTCATAGCAGCAATGGCCACAGTCACCAAATTATGGAAGGAGCCAAGATGCCCTTCAACAGACAAATGGATAAAGAAGATATGGTCCATGTATACTTGGAGTATCATGCCTCCATCAGAAAAGACAAATACCTAACTTTTATATCAGCATGGATGGGACTGGAGAAGATTATGCTGAGTGAAATAAGTCAAGCAGAGAGAGTTAATTAACATATGGTTTCACTTACTTATGGAGCATAAGGAATAACATGGAGGACATTGGGAGAAGGAGAGGAGAAGTGAATTGGGGGAAATCTGAGGGAGAGAGAAAATACGAGAGACTGTGAACACTGTGGGAAAAAAAAAACTGAGGGTTTTGGAGGGGAGAGGGGTGGGGGTTGGGTGAGCCTGGGTATTAAGGAGGGCACACATTGCATGGAGCACTGGATGTGGTGCATAAACAATGAATCTTGGAACACTGAAAAAAAATAAATTTAAAAAAAAGAAAATTTTTCACTTGCCAACTTGATACCTTGAATCTGAGCATGATGAACCACTGTTTGTCATTATTAAGGAAAAATAATAAATTTGATACTGGATGTGGGGTACACTGTAATCTCAGCACTTCTGAACATCACAAGTTTGTACATATATATGGGTTTGAGCCAACATGTCTGCTTGAGATATGAGTGTGGTGGTGACTATACACAGGTTATTTCTTTTGTTTTTGTACATCAAAATCACTATTCCATCCTGAAGATGTTATCTCTAATATCAGTAAGAGCAAAAAGTGAAAAAAGACAGCCCCTTTAAGATCATTTAAAAGCTGCAAAGTACAGAAGATCTAGAAAAGTTATATCACCAAACAACAGAGATGATATGACACTAAAATTTTTCACAGGAAAAAGTCAGTCACAAAAAGTGGAATAGGAATCAGAATTTCTTCATAACTCTCAACATTAACACTAGATGCCTAAAGGCAATAGATGCAATAGAACAATGCCTTCAAAACTCAGAGGAAAAAAAAATATTGTTCTACTCTCAAAAGGTTGAAAACCTTTTTCTTTCTTTTTTTTTTTTGAAAAACCATTTTCAAACCTAGAACTAAAATATATCTTTCATATACCTTTTCTCAGATGCTACTGGAGGACGAGTTCCATTCAAATCAAGGCTATAAACAATGACAACAGCAACAGTAAGGTATATATGATCCAGGAAATGGAAGCTCAAATGTTGGAGAGCAGAGAAAGTCCCAGAAGAGTACTAAGTTATGCCCAGAGCATAATCAATCCCAACTGGTGCTCCCAGAGAAAGTTATGGAGAAAATAAAGGGAACTGATGGATTTGTATTTTGGCACTTAGAAAAATCAGGAGGTACTTGACAGCTCACCTGATATGTATGTAGAAAACTAAACATTGTACAGAAAAGAATCTTAATTATAGTATATTACCTGACTCAGCAGAGAGAAGTATTTCTAAAGTCATATTGTAAATTCTAGCTTGACTTGGCCAAAAATTATAATAATAATTTTGAGAAAATCATGGAAGTGGGTAAGCTGAGGCCAGGGATAGGAGGTTGGACTAAATCACCAGCACCTGTAATAAGATAATAACCCTACTAATAAAGAAATAAAAAGAAGTACACATGCTCAATGAATTCCAGATAAACAACTAAGAGTAAAAGTGGTTCTCTCTAGGAAATATTAGTGGAGGAGGACGTATGGGGTAGAAGAAAACTTTTCAACTTTTCACTGTTTTTTCTTTCTTCTTAGGATTTTTTTTTATTTTTGAGAGAGACGGAGCTGGGGAGGCAGAAAGGGCAGAGGGAGAGGGAGAGAATCCCAAGCATATTCCCAGCCAAGCACAGAGCCTGACTAGGGGCTCAACCCCATGACCCAGAGATCATGACCTGAGCCAAAATCACGACTCAGATGCTTAACCGACTGAGCCACCCAGGCTCCCCTCATTGTTTTTTCTTATGCCTTTTATCGCTATTTGAGTTTTTAACTCCATGAATGAATGCATTCCTTGGAATAATGATTTATTAATTTTAAGACATTCTGATTGAAAGGATTCCCCAGGCACTGAGTAGGATGAATAAAATATGATTCATACCTAGACATACATTCAGAACTTTGTCATCATCAGAATTTCTAAATTATACCAGCTTTCAGAAAAAATTCCTTTGTAATTAATATTCCCACAGATATTTTAGCAAAAACATCTATCCATTTTGTTTTTGTTGTTATTTTCCATCCATTACATCAAAGTTCTGGGTGAAAATCTTGGACTTACTCATTCACACATGAGTAATAGTTTGGCTGTTTTGACCTTGACTTAAAAGTCAAGGTCCTCCCATTAGGAGGAGGAAAGGAAAAGTGAATTGGGGGAAATCAGAGGGGGAGATGACCCATGAGAGACTGCCAGACTCTGAGAAACAAACTGAGGGTTTTGGAGGGGAGGAGGATGGGGGGGTTGGGTGAGGCCGGTGGTCGGTATTAAGGAGGGCATGTATTGCATGGAGCACTGGGTGTGGTGCATAAACAATGAATCTTGGAACACTGAAAAAATTAGATTTAAAAAAAAAGTCAAGGTCCTCAGAGGAACCAGCTGACACTACTGAGGTACTCTATGAATAGTCTCTTTATTAAACCTTCCCTAAAGTATAGACATGGTATAGAGGAAAAACAAGGATGTACAATATTCTTTGGGTATAGTAACAGAGGGAGACATTCCAACTGTAGGGCTGAGGAAGAGGATAGTTATGAGAAACCAGAGAAGTTAGATAATGGAAATTAATAGAATATATTGGAACTTAACACATGGAAAAGTCTCCTTCAAAGAGCTACGTTTCAATAATCTAGGGTTGTCTACTTCTTTAAGAATCCATTCATATTAATTGGCTTTAAAAGAACATTTACATAATATGATAAATGCCATTCATTATCTATGAGTTGAATCCATAAACCAGAGCATGGAAGACTTAGTTATAATTTATTTTTAAATCAAACATTGACATTTACAATCTTTTCTATAACTATAATGAACAGATTTTGTAAAAGAGATAAGAGATTGGGTAAATTTAGTAAATTCTTCATCTTCCCCAGCAGACAATAAATCCTCTCTAAACACTCATTCTTTTATTCCTTGTCAGCTTTGAAGTTACGATGCAAACCATAGAATCAGTTTTAAGTCATTGCTCCTCAATAGTAAGATTGGAGCTTGGGAAGGAAACTTGAAAGTCCTGTTTTTTTATCCTTCTGTATCGTTTAAATAGTGAATCAATGTATGCACGTGTTAAAACGAGTCAGTGATATCAGTAAAGATATCACTGAAGTCATCCAGGAAAGAGTTGTGGAAGGCAGAGGCTTACCACAGACCAATCCAGGGCACAGACAGCTTCAACTATGTGGTGTCTCTAAACACTCCTAGAATTTTTTTCATTTTTCTCAGTATCTTTGTCATCAGTGTCAGAAGCCCCAGGAAATGAGTAGAAGGAATGTAAAATCCTAGATTTATCCTTCTTTCAATCAGAAATTATTAATTTGATAACTTGTTCTAGTTTGAAGTGTTTAGAGTATTTTATGACTCATACTTAGTGGGGAACTCCATAACATGAGCTCAATTCTTAAAAAACATAGGTTACATTGTTCTCACATTTGATATGCACCATGAAATCCATACCCATTACTCTTAGGAAAGGTGACTAAACACAAGGTAAGTTAGTAGAAACAAAGAAAGGAAACAAGTGGACCATGCAAGAGGCCAGGAAGAAAAGATGGGTGACTGACCTTCATAAAGAAACACCATAATATGATGAAGCCCTAGAAAAGTGCAAACCTGGTAAGCATGAGCAGCTCTCTTCTTATCACATAATCCCCAACAAGCATATGAAGCCAGCACAGGGAATAGCCTTATTATTTTAAGGGTATACAGAAAAGCTTCTTCATATATACCTCATGAATACCGCTGAGAGCCTGAGAAGTAAAAATAGTCTAGATGTATACGGTGCATACGATATGGAGTGAAGTGTACTGCCCTGAAATGCATATACTGAAGCCCTAAGCCCCAACATGACATGGTGAGGAGACTTTCAGGAAAAGCTTTTGCTTAGATGAGGTTATGAAAGTGGGATTCTCATAATGAGATTAGTGCCTTTATCAAGGAGGGGAGGAGGAGGAGAAGAGGAAGAGGAAGAAGAAGAGTCAACAGAGGATGCTCTGACACAAAAGGAACAAGATCGTGGCTATCTGCAAGTCAGGAAGAGAGCCTTCAGCAGAACCCAAGCATGCTAATACCTTGATCTTGGACTTCCAGCCTCCAGAATTGTGGGAAAAGAAATCTCTGTTGTTTAAGCAAATCCACCCACGTATTTTGTTATGGCAGCCCAAGCTAACACAATGATGCAAAATTTGACTGCTGCCCACTCACACCCAACTGTGGTGGATAGCACTGGATTCTAGTTTTAAAACTATTGTGCTGGCACTGGGAAATAAAATGTGGCCTGAGAATGCTAATGCTTGTCAGCAACTAGATTTCAGAATGCTTCTTGCTACAAAAACAAAACACCAGTCAGAATGGCCAAAATCAACAAGACGGTAAACAAGTGTTGGAGAGGATGTGGAGGAAGGGGAACCCTCTTACACTGTTGGTGGGAATGCAAGTTGGTGCAGCCACTTTGGAGAACAGTGTGGAGATTCCTCAAGAAATTAAAAATAGAGCTACCCTATGACCCTGCAATTGCACTACTGGATATTTACCCCAAAGATACAGATGTAGTGAAAAGAAAGGCCGTCTGTGTTCCAATGCTCATAGCAGCAATGACCACAGTCGCCGAATTGTGGAAAGAGTCAAGATGCCCTTCAATGAATGAATGGATAAAAAAGATATGGTCCATATAGACAATGGAGTATTATGCCTCCATCAGAAAGGATGAATACCCAACTTTTGTATCAACATGGATGGGACTGGAGAAGATTATGCTCAGTGAAATAAGTGAAGAAGAGAGAGTCAATTATCATATATTTTCACTTACATGTGGAGCATAAGGAATAACACGGAGGACATTGGGAGAAGGAGAGAAGTGAATTGGGGGAAATCAGAGGGGGAGATGAATCTTGAGAGACAGTGGACTCTGAGAAACAAACTGAGGGTTTTGGAAGGGAGGAGGGTGGAGGGGATGGGTGAGCCTGGTGGTGGGTATTATGGAGGGCACACACTACATGGAGCACTGGGTGTGGTGCATAAACAATAAATTTTGGATCACTGAAAAAAATTAAATGTAATTAAGAATAAAACAAACACACAAAAAACTCGATTTTTAAAGTACCTCTACTCTGGTTATCTTTATCACATGATATGATTGTAGAAGTAGGCTCAACACTGATGCCGGCGGCCGAGAGTCTTTAGTCTCACATTTTTTAAATGTTGAATTTTTTCCACAGCTTTTCAATTTATGGTAGCTCGGTGACCTCGGCGCATCTCATTTGACTTCCAGGCAAAAAGAAAGAAGAAGGAGCAAAAGGCCTGTCCCTCCTAAGGCTTTGATGAGGACCACGCTTCTTTTTCTGAATAAAAAGGACAATGTTCCCCTATAGCTCATTCGCCAAAATTAAGTCATGTTCCCTGCCTTCCCCTTCTCATCCACTGATATCAATCTGAGGAAATAAATATCCATGAGTAGTCTGGACAAATCATGATTTGTTAGCCAGGGCAAGAGCCTAACCTACTTGAGATCATATATGGAGCACTATCTGCTCCAGGAAAAACTAAGGGTTCTTTAGAGGCAAAAAGATATGGGTAGAGAAGCCATATATCTTCTCTGCCTTGAATGCCAACGCAAGGGCTGATGGGCAAGTATTTCATATTCCAGCAATGTAGCTAAATTTCCATGTAGGAGTTTCAGCCATTCAATTTCCTTTTATAATTAAGTGCCCCTGGGGTACCTGGGTGGCTGTGTGGGTTAAGTCTCTGCCTTAGGTTCAAGTCATGATCTCAGGGCCCCAGGATTGAGCCCAGCATCTGGCTCTCTGCTCAGCAGGGAATCTGCTTCCCTCTCCCCCTCTGCCTGACCCTACCTGCTTATGCTCTCTGTCAAATAAATAAATAAAATCTTTTAAAAAAATTAAGCCCCCCCAAATAAATTTCTAATGGTAATTAATCTTGGTATATATTAAAACAGAGTGACATTTGAACAGAGTGACAATAGTGTAGATGACACCTCGCTGAGAATGATATGGGCTCCCAGAGTGAACTGAGAGAGTTGGAGGCAGACAAGTACAAGATGGAGAGCTGATAGAATCAATAGAGGTGAATGCCAGAGAAACTTCTTCCCTACTTCCTGAAAGGGCATAGGCAGCTATTAAATCCTATCAATACTGACTTATAACCTCTACAGGAAGAAGAGGTAATAGTATTGTGCAAAGTATTTGGCAACTAGCACTGTTTCAGCAACATCACACAAGACTTTCAAAAAAGCAAAATATGGCTATTGCTATAACTGCCCAGTGTATATACTGCGAGACCAACAGCACTTTGCTGATAGTGAATCTCTTTCAAACTCTAATAGCTACCTGCTATAACTTTATATGTGAAGTCAATGAATTTCAGGATTTGAATTGTGAGCTTTCAGAAACCTCATACGTAATATTTTTTCATTATATTAAGTTGTATGCAGAGAGATATAGAGGTTTTTATAATGCTGGGTAAGTGCAGTCTTGCTTTTTGATGGAGTTTCAACAATAGAACTAGTTTATTACACCCTCGAGCTACATCCCTATCTGATATGGTACAGTAATGAGATTTTTAATACTTATTAACCTCATGAATTTTGCAAACTGATAAAATTGAAAGAAGGAACATCTACTGCATCACTGAGACTTTATTCAATGATTCTGTGTCTAATATGTTAAGGATATTAAGTTACCTCCTTCTTAAAGATTAAAGAATAATTTTGAGCAATTCCTTGATTTTTTTCTTTTTGACACAAATCCTTCTGACCATAATGTATTATTCTTTGCATCCAATTTGGATACAAGTTTTAAAACAAAGCATAGTTTCAGTTCAAGCTAGAAATATACCTCTGTTTTTCCATGACTAACAAATTCTTATGTGGTGCCAAAATAATATTTTAAAAGAAATGCATTTTGAAAATAAAATTAATAAAAATAAAAATAGACATAAGAAAAGTACCCTGTATAAAATACTAACCTTATCTCCCTCCTGGTATCCCAATAAAAAAATTTCAAAATTAAGGATAGAAGACTCAGATTAAATAATAGCCACCATTTAAATGCTTACCGTCCACCAAGCCCTGTGTTAAGTGATTTATAAAAACTGAATGCCCACAAACCCTAAGACATAGATATAGGTATTTTTAACTCTTAAGCTTGTTTGTGTATCTATAAAATGGACATTTTAATTGTACCAATATCATGGGACCCCAGATAATAAGTGAAAGAGCTAACAATTTGTACCTTCTCTAAAGGTCTGGCTTTCCCAAACTTACCAGTCACTTCATGCTCATGCTATGGACAAAGGCCCTTCACTCTACTTCTTCCTATAGATTTGGAAATGGAATTCTGCCTCTTACGTTTCAGATTTATGGTCAGAAAACAAACATATAAGCATAAATAATGGGAACAGATTTTAATTAATCTGGCCTGGGAGAAACAGGAAAGGATTCACAGAGTATGTCACACTTAACAAGCCTTAAAAATGAGTAAATGACTACTAATTGTTAAGAAATAATCTCTACATTCTCTTTGGTATTATAAGCCTGGCTATGAAAGCTATCAATGCTTTTTGTTCTAGCAAATCTGAATTATCTAGAACACTGCTATCTAATAGAATTTTCAAATAATAATGGACAATAGAAATCTTATCTGTGCAGTCAAATATGGTAGCCTCCAGTCACATGTGGTTATTGAAAATGGGAACTGTAACTACTGTGATTGATGACTTTTTTATTTGATTTGATTTTCACTACTTCAAGTATAAATATATTTTGGGTTAGAGGCTCCCATGTTGGGAAGTACAGAAATATGGCCTGTTTGCATGCCTTGAATCTGTAGACTGAAGGTGGAAGAGATAGATAGATATTTGAATGGAAAGTAATGAGTTTGGAGGGAAAGGTCTCAGCAAGAAGATTTTATACACTTGTTAACAATTCATAATTTTTATCCTGAAGGCAGTAATGGCTAGTGAAAAACATTTAACATTATTCCTTTTGAGATTCCTCTAGAAATCTTATGATTGGTGTATATGTATGTTCATGTATTCATAAAACCACAGAGAACTTGGTTTAAGCAATATGGTAAGTAGATGTTTCATTTATTCAGATGTTTTTCTCAAATGAGGGCATCCCTTCATCTATTTTTACCATGAGTTAAAGAAAAAAGTCATTCTGACATTGAAAATGGTAAGGAAGACTTTAGTCAAGACTGCTGCAATAGGTTTCAAGACTATTACAATGGGAGAGAGAGATCAGGCCCAACTTGGAATACAGTATAAACAGCTGAGACATTATAGCCAAGGAGCTGAATTGGGGGATTGGTAGATGGAAAATTACTAAGAAGAAACATCAAGGGTATGGGATTCTTGCTGAAGGCAGGCCAGGTAATCAGATATCACCAAGTGATGGTGGGGAATGGGGAGTTTGATCAGCTATCCAAGACAGAGGATTCTGTCTAAACTGACTTAGCAGATTTCTTGCTTCACTGGGACTGGCCGGAATAAAGACGGTACAGAAACAAGATCAAGGCCTAGTTGGGCTCAGAGGAGCCTGACTCAAGTTTAACCAAAGAGAGTCTTTGTCACAAGAATTTGCAAAGATTAATACTATGACATTCACTGGAAGAGTAGATGGCAGGTGAATAGAGAGTTCTCAAAGACCCCTATTTTCCATAAATAATGTGAGTCACAATACAATATGAAATTCTTTTGCTCTGCTCATTCTTAGCCTTCTGCAAAAGAACCAGTAGAATGATTTATGTAAGAAGAAATAGCTCTAAGAGAAGGGTCATCAGGAAAGATATAAAAGGGTGGTAGGCATCTGTTGTGGAAAGAACCAGAACTCTCATTTGCTGTCAGACTGCTTGCCCTCTCCACAGCTTTTTTTTTTTTTTTTTTTTTTTTTTTTCCACACTTCTTCTGTTCCTTTCTGGTTGCAATAGATTGGTTTTCCCCTGACTCATAAATTTTGGGTGTGACTCCTCTTCAGAAAGAAAGACAAAGGAATTGAGGGTCCTCACAGTGAATGGGAAGAGAGTTGCTAGCACCAGGTGAAGTTGGCGCAGGAGTCAGGTGGAAAATGTCCTTTCATGATTGCCCCACAAGGACTTAGTCAATGAGCACGATAGTTTTTCTGGCAGCTTGAAGCATCAGTCTCCCTGTCCTGCTGGTTTTCTTGGGCTTATCTTCCTGCAGCATCTTGTTCCTCCCTGAAGAGCTGACCACGTGCTCACTGTTCTATCATTTAGAGCACTTACCACATAGTGCTTATGAAAAAGCTGAGTACTGAAAAGATTATTTTTATAAAAAGCTGAAAGAAAGGAACCAGGATTCTCCACCCTGTGAAGCTTTAGCATAGCTGCCTTGGGCAAGAGCATTTAAGGATGACTATCGCAGACCTGCCTCTCCCTCCTGATCCTCTGAACAAACCTTCCACTCCCAATTCCTCCTCTGTTACTAGCTCAGCAACTTTTGGCTACAAAGATGACTGCCCTTCCCAGCTGCTTTGTCAACTCCAATATTAATTTCCTAAAAACTTCCTGACCACTGCTGATTCACTTTAAAGAAAGAGACAAGCTACTTTTGTTTTACATTCCCTGGTAGATTCAGTATGACTGCACAGGGTTAGAGATTAATGGATGGAATATTCATTTCCTGTAGCAGATTTTCATAAACATAAACCCTCACAGGATACATGGGGCTTTTCAGAGAGCTGTTCAGAATACTTTGTGGTTGCTGGTTTACACTGAAGCTACGCAATTGAGGAGAAATAAAATATTTGCGGCTACATTGAAATCTAAAATCTTTAGAGGGCGATACATAAATTTACAGTGGATTTTAAAAAATGAGTTTGGTTTAATTGTGAATAATGACTTGGTAGTCCTGTAATTTGGGGTAGGGGAGAAAGAGGCTACAGTTTAGTACCAGACCTATAATGAAATATATTTGTACCCTCGTTCTCTTCAAACATGAAAACAGGTGGTCAGGGGGAAAAAAAAAAAACGAAAATGTAGAAGCCCTGAGCGAGATAATGGGATTTCTCTTAATTTGATTTGCTGTGGAGAATGCTGGCCTATTTAATACATCCATGTGGAGTTGCTGTTTATATTTTGGTTTCTAATTAGCATAGTCATTCTGAAGCCTCTAGCTGACTTCCCCTTCCATATAAATCTAATTTGGCCTTGAGGAGGGTTATTAGAGCAGCGCAAGGAGCACAAACAAAGGGAAATGTCTGCCAAACAGCAGGCAGGCTTAATGCATCTGGGACATGCGCTGAGGCCAGCAGCCAGGCTGGTGTGTGGTGCTGTGGAGAGCAGGACTGATGGTGGTTGGACAAGCAATCCATCACCAGCATCCCTCCCATCCTCCTCAAGCCCAGCCTGCCCCAGCCTGTGTAGCCTGGCGGAGGCAATTTCATAATAAAAAAGGGATGATATTGAGGGAATGTGAGAGCTATAAAGAAAATGTTTAAAATTGATTTTAAAAGTTTCTAAACTAGGCCATAGAATGGATAGTCTGTATTGAAGTAAATGCTTAGTCTCCCTCCTAAAACTCCTTGTAAAGAGTGACATTTCAATTTTCCCTGGCTTTGGGGAGCTTGATTTTTTTTTTTCTTTCTTTCTTTACAGCTCTACAACTCAGTCTTTGAGAACTACCTTCCAGCAGTGATAATAAAGTATACTGAATGAGGATATGGACAACATTGATAAAGAGGCACTAATCCTTATTCTGTGTGAAAAATAGTCTGAAGGCAGATTCTATCCCAAAGGGGAAGAAAGAAGAATGCTAAACATGACTAGCAGTAAGCAATTTTTCACCAAGCAATTGGAGCTCGAGTACAGTTTGACTAAAATGCTGTTTGTGGGAAAAAGCAAGGGACTTAGACTCTTTGTAAAAGGCATTGAAGTCCTAACTTACAATCTTGCAATAACTCTAAAGAAGAGAGATAACAAGGTTCTTTTGAAGAGATTTAGGGGGGCTACTAACATTGATCTGGTGGGTCCTTTATGGGATCTACATTTGTAGTTCACAATTTGTCTTAACTGATTTCTGCATGCTTTCTGCATGCTTTCAAGGGCTCAGTGAGCTCTGTTCCTAAAGGTCTGTGAGAGCACTGATGAGCATAACTTACTGCAAAATTTTCTCCTACCGTGAGGAGCAGAATGCTAATGATGTGAATCTGTTCTTTTCCAGCACAGTGAGAATTACAGCTCCCCCAAAACGCATTAAAAAGTCTCTAGGATTAAACTTTATAAAATGCACTTCTGTCACATTCTGCATATTCTATTTAAATAAACATCTATCAATAATTTATTGTATACAGGCAGTGTTAAGAGTTGCCGATACATGAGCTTCTTATAACCCAAAGGAAAGGAGAAATCACATAGATAAGTAAATATCAGATAACTGTAGACAGCTATTGGACATTTAAAAATTAAAAGAAGCTTTTTCACTCAAAAGATTTTTTTAATGTGGTAAGGGTGGGAGGGTAGTTTCCAATAAAGAGCTAAATGAAAATATCTTTCTTAGGTAATTCATTTTTTATTTTTTCACTTTTTTAATATTGATTTATTTATTTGAGAGAGAGAGGGAGAGAATGGGGGAGGGGCAGAGGGAGAAGGAGAGAAAGAATCCATGCTGAGCTTGGAGCCCTACCTGGGGTTCCATCCCATAACTATGAGATCATGACCTAAACTGAAATTGAGTGTTGGATTTTTTTTTTAAAGATTTTATTTATTTATTTGACAGAGAGAGAGGTCACAAGTAGGCAGAGAGGCAGGCAGAGAGAGAGGAGGAAGCAGGCTCCCTACAGAGCAGAGAGCCCGATGTGGGGCTAGATCCCAGGACCCTAAGATCATGACCTGAGCCGAAGGCAGCGGCTTAATCCACTGAGCCACCCAGGCGCCCGAGTGTTGGATGTTAAACCAACTAAGCCACCCAGGTGTCCCATTCTTAGATACTTTTAAAGGTCAGTAGACAGATTTCAGGTGGAAGAAAAGAGGAACATGAACTAAGGACTAGGAAGAAAAGAGGAACATGAACTAGTTACATGAACTAAGGACTCTGCTTAGAGTTTAAAACCTCTTCTTACTTTGATTTGTTTATTCTTTCTACCCTACCCTGATCCAGAAACAGTTTGCTTAAACTCACTGCACAGCTACCCATGAGATCAGGCAACTTATCTCATAGCTCTTGGCATCTGCTTCTTCATCTGTCAAAAATTGATCAGAATCAAACTCTAACCAAAGAGGCAAAGAATCTGTACTCAGAAAACTATAAAGTACTCATGAAGGAAACTGAGGAAGACACAAAGAAATGGAAAAATGGTCCATGCTCCTGGATTGGAAGAAAAATTTGTGAACATGTCTATGCTACCTAAAGCAATCTACACATTTAATGCAATCCCTATCAAAATCTCATCCACTTTTTTCAAGGAAATGGAACAAATAATCCTAAAATTTATATGGAACCAGAAAAGACCTCGAATAGCCAAAGGGATATTGAAAAAGAAAGCCAAAGCTGGTGGCATCATAATTCCGGACTTCAAGCTCTATTACAAAGCTGTCATCATCAAGACAGTATGGTACTGGCACAAAAACAGACACATGGATCAATGGAACAGAATAAGGAGCCCAGAAATAGACCCTCAACTCTAGGGTCAACTAATCTTCGACAAAGCAGGAAAGAATATCCAATGGAAAAAGACAAGTCTCTTCAAAAAATGGTGTTGGGAAAATTGGACAGCCACATGCAGAAAAATGAAACTGGACCATTTCCTTACACCACACATGAAAACAGACTCAAAATGGATGAAGGACCTCAATGTGAGACAGGAATCCATCAAAATCCTTGAGGAGAACACAGGCAGCAACATCTTCCTAGGAACTTCGCCAAAGGCAAGGGAAGCAAGGGCAAAAATGAACTATTGGGACTTCATCAAGATCAAAAGCTTTTGCACAGCAAAGAAAACAGTTAACAAAACCAAAAGACAACTGACAGAATGGGAGAAGATATTTGCAAACGACATATCAGATAAAGGGCTAGTGTCCATATATAAGGAACTTATCAAACTCAACACCCAAAGAACAAATAATCCAATCAAGAAATGGGCAGAGGACATGAACAGACATTTCTGCAAAGAAGACATCCAGATGGCCAACAGACACATGAAAAAGTGCTCCACATCACTCGGCATCAGGGAAATGCAAGTCAAAACCACAATGAGATACCACCTCACACCAGTCAGAATGACTAAAATTAACAAGTCAGGAAATGACAGATGCTGGCGAGAATGTGGAGAAAGGGGAACCCTCCTACACTGTTGGTGGGAATGCAAACTGGTGCAACCACTCTGGAAAACAGCATAGAGGTTCCTCAAAAAGTTGAAAATAGAACTACCCTACAAACTCCAATGGCACTACTGGGTATTTACCCTAAAGATACAAATGTAGTGATCCAAAGCGGCATGTGCACCTGAATGTTTATAGCAGCAATTTCCACAACAGCCAAACTATGGAAAGAACCTAGATGTCCATCAACAGATGAATGGATAAAGAAGAAGTGGTATAAATATATACAATGGAATACGATGCAGCCATCAAAAGAAATGAAATCTTGCCATTTGCAATGTTGTGAAGGAAACTAGAGGGTATTATGCTGAGCGAAATAAGTCAATCAGAGAAAAACAATGATCATATGATCTCCCTGATATGAGAAATTTGAGAGGCAACGTGGGGGGTTTGGGGGGGGTAGGGAAGGAAAAAATGAAACAAGATGGGATCAGGAGGCAGACAAACCATAAGAGACTCTTAATCTCACAAAGCAAACTGAGGGGGGAGGGGGGAGGGAGAGGGTTGTGGGTTATGAACACTGAGGAGGGTATGCGCTATGGTGAGTGCTGTGAAGTGTTTAAGCCTGATGATTCCCAGACCCGTACCCCCGGGGCTAATAACACATTATATGTTAATAAAAAGTAAAATTTTTTTAAAAAGAATCAAACTCTAAAGGGGGAGATCCATCTTCTGGGGATTTTTCCTTTCTACCTGATCTCTGTTACAAGTTGCAGTGTCTTAGGGGTCAGTCTTAGGCTCTCATCTGTTTGCTCCTCACACGTTTCCTTAGAAGATCTTTTCTATAAATTTTCTGTAATTCAAATACCATCTACAGGCTGCATGCTAAGTTTTGAGATGCCTATAAATATGAATAGAAATGTCAACTAGGTGATTAGAATGTCAACTAGGTGATTCTGGCTGTCAGAAGAGTTCTGGTATAAAGACAACAGGCCTAAAATAGAAGTCATTATCTGCTCTACAGACTGAGGGTCAATACGCAAAAATCTACTCTATCTCCAGATGCCTGGGCTCATCAAGAGGCAGCACCATCTACCCCTGCTCCCTTAGAGAAAGTCTTGACAGTTTCTCCAAGTGTCCAAGGACCTTGTCCATGGTTCCTGGCTCTCCACTCCCTTGCCCACCTTACCAATCTAGAACACATCATCTGCTATCCAGATCACTATAGTGGACTGCTCCAAACGTCACTCTTCAACCATTCTCCACACACAGTAGTCTTTATAGTATGTAAATTTATCACTACTCCATTTCAAATGTTCAGTGCCTACCTGTTTCTCTTGGGGAATTTGGGCCCTTTCCTAATTTGCCCTCTGCAGCCCAACTAGTCTGGCCTACCACTCCTTCTCCATCACCATTTTGCCTAACCTCAGCGCTTTCTCTTCACAGTGCCCTCCTTTCAACTCCTTCAGCAAGTGGAGTTCCTTTTCATGCTATACAATTGCCTGTGTGGGATCTTCTAGGTCACCCCCTTTCATCATGCAACAAAGTAAGTGAAAGCTTGTCAGACGGCACAAGTTTCTATCAGAAAGAAATAAGATGGAGTGAGAGGCAGGGAGCAACTGAGGAAAAGGAGGGTGTTGTAACTTCATACTGGATGATCAGGAAGGATTTTGCTAAAACAATCACAACTGAGAAATGTGAAATTTATGAGTGCGCTGATCAGCTATCCTGGTAAGAACATTCCAGGCAGAGGGAACAGCAAAAGACTCTCAGTGGGCATCAAAGTTTAACAAGGAGGCCAGGGTGGCTGGAGCACAGTAGGGGGAAGCAGAGGACAGAAGATGACAAGGTCAGAAAGGTGGCTTATTGACCACTTAAGTGTTCCAGATTTTGCTCCAGTCTGGAAAGTCACTGGCATTTTTTTGAGAGATGACTATAATGTAAATTATATTCTTCAAGAATGACTCTGGCTGTTGTGATAAGAATAAACTGTAAGAAGGTAAGGATGTAGGGGCACCTGGGTGGCTCAGTGGTTAAAGCCTCTGCCTTCGGCTTGAAGGTATCCCTTCAAGGATCCCAGGGTCCTGGGATCAAGTCCCACATTGGGCTCTCTACTCAGCAGGGAGCCTGCTTCCCCCCTCTCTCTGCCTGCCTCTCTGCCTACTTGTGATCTTTGCCTGTCAAATAAATAAATTAAATCTTTAAAAAAAAAAAAAAAAAAGAAGGTAAGGATGTAAGCAAGAGACCAGTTAGGAAGATACTGAAAGAGTTCAGGTGCTGAGGTGATAGTGTTGGGATAGCCATGAGGGTATGCAAGAAATGAAATGGTTGCCTTAAAGGTACAGTTTGAAGGGACAGCTCACAGGATTTACTCATGGACTGGATGAGAGCTGTGAGCTTCCTACACATTGTCCAGAAAAAATCTGTGTCAATTTCTCAGAAGCCTTTCTGTTTGTCTTCACCAAATAACTCGGTTTTTTCCCATTTATATATAACCCCCAACTTATTCTTATCTTTGTAGCACTTGTCACCCCTGTAATTAAGCAGAAATTATTCTAATGTTAAATTTGTTCCCTATGTTAAGTCATATATGCAGGGAAGGGCAGTGTCTATCCTGTTCCCCACTCTATTCTGAACACAGAGGCACTGGAGGCACTCCTCAAATATTTTGGGTTACATCTCACTTGGTTTCACTATACTGAAGCACAGCTGGCCAGTTACTTATAAGTACAGCTTTCATCATCCCTTTGTTATACTGCTATTAAAACAGAACTGGAGACTTTTAACTCCGACAAGAGTCATGATAATTACAGAAGAGCTACTTCCTTGTTGGCAGCCTTAGAGTGTGAATAAGAGTGTAATGCATGATTGTGAGATAATCTGGAGTAATCAGACCTTTTGGAATATTGAGCCAATATGTATATGCATCAAGCTGTATCCATATTTTGTTATGATCCATTAGACTTCATTATATAAGCACTTAAAAGTATGTATTCACATTATTAAGATGCTAAAGGTTTCTAACATGAAGATTTCAGAAGCTCAGTTAATTAAGCATCATATCTTCTGGTTTGACCAAATAAACCCAACAGGATCTATACATCATAAGCAGCCTACACCACTGAAATCTGGCTACTGGATGACATATATATGACACCTGTATACAAGGCCACAAAAATCCATTTTTAGACATTATATTAGTTTTCTACAGATGCTGCCACAAACCTAAAGCAACTGAAATGAATTCTTGCCATTGTGGAGGCCAGAAGTTTGACATGAAAGTGTTGTCAGGGACTTACTCCTTCCAAAGCCTTGGAAAGGGGGCTCCTTCCTTGCCTGGTCCAACTTCTGGGAATGTCAGGCATTCCTTGACTTGTAAAAACTAACTCTAATCTCTGCCTTGGTCTTCACATAGCTGTCCTCCCTTTCTGGTTGTGTCCAAATTTCCTTCTTATAAGGGTACCAGGCATATTTGATTAAGGGCCCACCTTACTCTTGTACGATCTTCCTCTTAACTAATTATATCTGAAATGATTCTACTCCCAAATAAGGTCACATCCAAAAGTACAGGGCGTTAGAAAATGAACATATATTTTGGGGAGACACAATTCAACCCATAACAGACATGGGTTAAAGTGGAGCTGGGGGGGGGGTAGTTATACCCAGTGTAAAGAGAAATGGACTAGGAATCAGGAAACCTTCATCTGAGTTACCTCACTATATGTAGAAGTAGGTTAATTTAACAAGTTAATCTCATTTCTTATTCCCCACTCTTTAAAATCAGAGTGTTAGCAGAGAAGTTAGAAGAGTGTTAGAAGGGAGGTTAGAAGTTAGAAGAGTGTTAGAAGAGATGACCTCCATCCACTCAGATATTTCAGATCAGATGAGGATGAGACTAAGTTAAATACTGAGTCTGTTCAATCATAAAATCAGTCATATGCAGAACCTTGCTGGTCCTGCCAGTATTTCCTTCAAGGTTTAAGAAACCATTTTTATTTTTTTAAATGCCTTTGTAAGGGGCAAGACTTCATATTTGATTTTCACTTCCTAGTTGTATCACATCAGTGTCAGACGCTCAGACTTGTAATGCATTACAAGTAATGTCTTCTACACTTAATAAATCATAGCCTTAGCTATGTAATTCAAGAGTGTAATTCAAAACACTCTTTCAGACCTGAGGTCACAATCCACCCCTCAAAAATGGAGTTTACTAGCAGACTCTTTACAATATAAAACTTTACAATACGAAACTTTAGTATTCTATTGTATGACTGGCAGTTTACTCTATCATAATGTTTTGTCAAATTGACCTTAGTTTAACTAGAGACTGTAAATATTGATGTCTTTCCATTATTCCTGCAATGTTCTACTAGGAAAACCAATTAAATTGCCCTATCACAGTTTGAAGAGATGGTATACTGGGCCCCCCCCCCAAAAAAAAAACCAATCAGACAAAAAATAGCTTTAGAAAATGATCTTGGAAATGTCATTATTGGTCTAGACCGGACTTACATCCATTCTTTTTTTTTTTTCCCATTTTATTTATTTTTTCAGCGTAACAGTATTCATTGTTTTTGCACAACACCCAGTGCTCCATGCAAAACGTGCCCTCCCCATTACCCACCACCTGTTCCCCCAACCTCCCACCCCTGACCCTTCAAAACCCTCAGGTTGTTTTCCAGAGTTCATAGTCTCTTATGGTTCGCCTCCCCTTCCAAATTTTTTTTTTTTTAATAAACATATCAGACATTTCTGCAAAGAAGACATCCAGATGGCCAACAGACACATGAAAAAGTGCTCCACGTCACTCGGCATCAGGGAAATACAAATCAAAACCACAATGAGATATCACCTCACACCAGTCAGAATGGCTAAAATGAACAAGTCAGGAAATGACAGATGCTGGCGAGGATGTGGAGAAAGGGGAACCCTCCTCCACTGTTGGTGGGAATGCAAGCTGGTGCAACCAGTCTGGAAAACAGCATGGAGGTTCCTCAAAATGTTGAAAATAGAACTACCCTATGACCCAGCAATTGCACTACTGGGTATTTACCCTAAAGATACAAACATAGTGATCCGAAGGGGCACGTGTACCCGAATGTTTATAGCAGCAATGTCTACAATAGCCAAACTATGGAAAGAACCTAGATGTCCATCAACAGATGAATGGATAAAGAAGATGTGGTATATATACACAATGGAATACTATGCAGCCATCAAAAGAAATGATGCCATTTGCGACGACGTGGATGGAACTAGAGCGTATCATGCTTAGTGAAATAAGTCAATCAGAGAAAGACAACTATCATATGATCTCCCTGATATGAGGACATGGAGAAGCAACATGGGGGCTTAGGGGGATAGGAGAAGAATAAATGAAACAAGATGGGATTGGGAGGGAGACAAACCATAAATGACTCTTAATCTCACAAAATAAACTGGGGGTTGCTGGGGGGAAGTGGGATTGGGAGAGGGGGAGGGGGCTATGGACATTGGGGAGGGTATGTGCTATGGTGAGTGCTGTGAAGTGTGTAAACCTGGCGATTCACATACCTGTACCCCTGGGGATAAAAATTACATCCATTCTTATTTTAAAATAAGAAAGGCCTGGTGAAAGTTAAAAGCAAGTAAACTAATGTGAGATCTGAAGATGGTCCATAAAGGCAGTGTGATATACTGGCTAATACATCCAGTGCTTTTTAATATGCCAGTCACCATTCTCTGTGGTATTACTGACTGTTCCTTTTACCTGCATATTAATTTGATGTAGGGTAATCCTGGAAAATTGCCATCATTTAAATTCATAATTCTTACTATCTCTGAGTATTCTTATCTTTAACATCTTGAGAGTATATGGTAGTCTAAAAATACATGAATATAATGCTTTCTATTGCTGTTCATGAAATACTGGTGAATCAGAGAACTTCAGGACTGGAAGAGTTAGGAGATGTATACAAGGTTGATTAGCCTGAACAAAAACTTGAGGCTTTAGCTCTATATCCTATGGTCTAAACACAAATAAATTAACAAGTGTATATGTATAGATATATACCATTCAATTCTTAAAACTCCATATAGATCTTTAAGAACTCTATGAAATTCTATAGAATGGATATAATGTGATTTATTTAACTGTTAATGTGATTTATTTAACTGTTTTCTTATTGGTGGGCACTTAAGTTATTTCACTTTCTGTCATACTTACAAAGCTCTAATTAGTTACCCATGTATGTACCTGTATAGGTACTTTAGAATTAATTCCTCGGAGTAGGACTGCTGGTCAAATAGATTGTTTATTTTTTTATTTTGAAGGATAAAATTTACTATTATTTAGAATAGTTACTAGTGTTAATTGGGATTTTATTTATTTAGTGTTATTTAGGATATTATTATTAGATAGTTACTAGAACTACTATTAGATAGTTACTAGTGTTATTTCGGATTTCTCTCTCTCTCATCAAAAGTAAAATTGGCCTACAGTTTATTTTATGTGCTTATCTTGTCCTGTTTAGGTAAATAAGATTATGCTAGACCTATTAAATGAATTGGGAAGCTTTGCATTTTACTCTATGTTCCAAAACTATTTAAATAATGGGGGGAGGGGGCAGAAATCTGTTCCTTGAAGTAACTTTAAAACTGGTTACTAAAACCATCTAGGCTTCATGCGTTTTTAGAGGTAGACCTTTACCAATAATATTAGTAGTTATTACTGATCTAATCTGCAATAAATCTCAGGAGATACAATAGCTTTAGCCTAAAAATGTGTTTATTTAGCTCTACTGAGGTATACAGCCCAGGAAATGCAGCATTAGTATCTCATACAGAGGACCAAGGGCTACCCAGGCTTATAGTCTCTTTTGTACCCTTACACACATGATGTGTGTATGATTGCCCAGAACGAAAGCCAGGGTGTGTGGGTACCTTAACATATAAAAGTCACACCTTTTGCTTCCAACAGCATTTTATGCCATTCTAGTCATGTAGGACCAAGGCCTGGATGCAAGCTTACATCTCTATCAGTCCAGAGTAATTGCCCAGATTGGGAGATTCACAGTGCAAGAATAACCATGTAGTCCACACTGACATTAACTTTGTAGGTTCCAAAGAGAACCCATCTGTCAGCAGGCTTGGATTAGGTGTGGTGTTAATCTATACTCACATCAGTGGTCCTGCCCAGGACTTTTAATCTTTTCTTGAGTCAATTTTAAATAACTTTATATATATATCTATATTTTCAAATTCTTTGGTAAAAAGTTGGTTTTGTCAGAGAAATGTGTCTTTAACTGATTTCTTTCTTTCTTTTTCCTTTTCTTTTAACCATGGTCAAAGACTTCTTTGGTTTGTACTGCAAAACCAGATTCATGTAATATTTATGTTTAAATATTTAAAAACAATGTTACACAAACCAAAATTCATCTGTACTGATATTTTAAGAGAAGCAACTTTCTTGGTTTTATTGATCATATATTTGTTTCCTCTATCCCTTCAATCTCAGGAACGTCCTCTTTTGTCTTTATTAATTATCACATTCATTTTCTTTGGGTTAATTTTTCCCTTACATTGAGTTAAATGTTTATCTTCTATCTGTTTTGTTTTCTTATAAGTGAATACAATTTTCCAAAATTTTCTTCTTAGTACTGCTTTAACTGCATCTTTAAAAGCATGTTTTTATTTTGTTAATTTCTGAGTTGACGTAAGAAAAAAAAACAAATTAGCCTAACTGGAAGGGTACTTAATTTCCAGTAATGTTTTTTGCCACTCTGTTAACTACTAATTTACTGCAATGGACTTAGAATGTGACACTGTAATTTTTCCTTTTGGGAATGGTGGTGGGCATACAGGGATTGTTGACTTTCCTTAGTCAAATTTTATAAGCCAAGGTAGTTAGTTGCTCTAACATTTATATTCTTATTTTTGGTCTACTTTGACCTATTTTCTAAGATAAATATGTTAATAGTACAGTATGATTAGTTTTGTCGATTTTTCATTTCTAAAAGTTTTGGCTTCATTTATTTTGGCATGTTCTCCACATACATTTTTGACATGTTGGTAAGATATATCTCTCATCAATATCAAATCTACCTCTTAGCCCCCTTTAATACTTATATCCTTATGATAGTATTAATACTGAATTGTGTTTTTTAGTTAATTATGACATTATGCATTCACTTATGAGTGTTGGCAAGCAAGAGTCATCAGCCCAATATATGGGATAAAATATTTGCTTAGTTTTTACTTATTTGTCTAATAGTCTTTGTATCCTTTTACTTCAATTTCTCTGTCATTTTATTTGAAGAGTCCTAATTAAATTATTTTTCTTCCTTAGATTTATATCTATTAATTTAGGAATCCTTTTGTAATGATTGTTTTAACATTTATAACCATGTTATCCACAAATATTTTTAAAATGTTTGATTTTTTCCCCCCCTTCAGTGTTGTTCCTGGAAACTGAGAAATAAAAATGTACTTATATATCCTTCAGAATTTGAGAAGCATGCAGGTAAACTAAGTCGTATCTCTGAAATGACCTACATCATCTTCATACTTAAATAACTGGATTATAGAACTCTAGACTCAATCACTTTCTCTTAGCAATTTCCTTAGAATTCCATTTTTTACTGTCTTTTGATTGCCTCCAAGGAAATAATCAATAAATGTCAGCCTGTATCCTCTAGAAAGCAGAGCTAGAGTCAGAGATTAATCTTTAACAGATGACATCTTATGGAAGGTGAAAGGCCAGGGCAATAAAAATGAGGAAAAGAAGAGAAGTGAGGTAAGCAAAGACTCAATGTGACAAGTTACTGTGCTGGTCACCTCCTCACACAGTGTGCCATAGAGAATTACCAGATGTCTTTACAGATACAATTCAAATTTCTCTCAAAAGTTTGTGTGAAGAAAATGCATTTCTGAACAGTCTTTGCACAAAGTTCTATTTGCCCAGTTCTCTGCTTCCTCGCGGTATAGGTCCATCCCATAGGGAGCTAGCCCTGTCACTCTTCTAGGCTGCATCACCCTGTCCCTAAACAGCCTCTAAGGAGGTAGGTTCTCATGCTCCAAGGTATGGCATTGCCTCCAAATCCAGAAACATAGGGATGACAAAGAGAAAAAGGTGGCTGGCTCCATAACATTCCAATTCTTCTTAATTTATATCTAAAATAAACCATGTCCTTTCTTTTTTGGGAATGTCTCCAGATTCACTATATATTTTTTAAAGATTTTATTTATTCAATTGACAGACAGAAAGAGAGAGCACAAGCAGGGAGAGGGGCAGGCAGAGGCAGAAGGAGAAGCAGGCTTCCTGCTGAGCAGAGAACCCAATGTGGGGGTTGATCCCAGGACCTGGGGATCATGGCCTGAGCCAAAGGCAGATGCTTAACGGACTGAGCCACCCGGGCAACCCTCATTATATTATATTTTTAAGGGAACTCTAAACTGTACAGATTCATAAGGAGTCTAATATCAGATCTCATTGAACAGACCCCAGAGTTACTATTTTAGATCCCACAGTTAGTGCTTTTATGATTACCAATAGTGTTTACTAACATTCAGCCTTGAGTGACCACAACCATCAGGAGTATCTGTTATGGTTTTGAAGTAAGTAAGTCTCCATTTTGTATTTGTGGTAATAGGTTTTAAGTTTTGAAGTCAAAAGACATGTGGCCCTATTGGATTTCATAATGAGTGTATAGAAAATTTAAATCCTTGTCTAAGAATTTTTTGTGTTTTTGATCCTAGAGTACCAAGGACTTTTCCTGAGATTCCCAGAAGTGGACCCCAAGACAAGCATTGCATGCACATGGCTTATTAAGAATATGCCCCTAGAGAAACCAATAAGGAGGTGAGGTAGCGGGTCAGAGACAGGCAAGATGCCAAGTCAGGGAACACAGATGACCACAGGGATTATGAAAGCCTAGGTGTCTTGCTTCAAGTTAGGACAAACACTGAGGAACAACTGATGAAACAGAGCCCCTCTTGGAGAAAACAGAGTAAGCCCCCAGGTCTTTCTGACTTATATGCCTGCATTCTGACCACTAGCAGACAGCAGTTCTCTGAATGAGAGCTGCAGGTACACACTGTGGGAGACAAGAGCACAAAGTCAGCAGAGAGACTCACAGAAACAACACAAGTAATCCAAAGGGACACGTGTGGAGCTCTACTAGTTTCCACTATAGACAGCTTCCTTGCTTTGGGAGATGACAAGATATTTGCCTCTTAAGGCATACCTGACTCCTTGGAGAAATAGCTGAATCTACTTCTTGATAGGAATATAGACTTTCCCCAGGGCATAAAAAAGGACCTGGAATATTTAGGGATTATAGTTTGGACAATGGGATGCTCATTGCTACTAAGTTGATTGACATCTCTAGCTGGTGCTTTTCAATCACAAGAGCTAGGAAGAAAATATTTATTAAGACACAAAAATCTTGTTTCCAATTCAAGTACTTGGTGAAACATACCACAACCTCCAAAATGGCAAAGTCTATCTAGTCCTAGATCCCCATATTAAAGTCCACCTCATTCTCTCTGTGAAACTGCTTTTCCACTGCTTCTTTTTGAGGCCCTAAAATTAAAAAGAGCCAATTGACCACCATTTCCCCACAAGCCAATAAATTGTGTGTCCCATAGGTCTGCGTTCTCATATAGTCAAAGGTTTTCCATACCTCAGAGTCAATTCATCCTCACAAGGGTGACAGAGATAACTCTAGACTGCTCTCATCATCCTGAAGTGAAATACTGACCGATGGATTAGGACCTCCAAAGATGATGAGCTCTGGTTGGCCAAGAGAAAATAATCAAGACTTAGGGTTGGGCTTAAATGCACAACAGTCACAAAATCTTGGTCAAAGGGTAAAAGCTAATTCAACCACTCATAGCTATACCCCCTAGATTTTCCTCAGAGCCCAAATTCATGCTAGGAGAGCCATATGTTGCCTCTGTGTATATTTGCTACCATGCCTTCATCCAATAAAGGCTGGCTTTGGGCCAAAAGGATCTCAACCTGTCCTATAATTGTAGTTGGCATGAAACTAGATTTTCTTCCTGCCTCAGTGCTGGTTGAAACCTAGGGACTATCACAGATGTGCCACAAAGGCATAGCTAAGCTTTGAAAGTTGAAGGAGAAAGGAGTACTATGTAAGTATTTGAAAGTGAGAAACATGAGAAATGTATCAGTTCCATTCCAAAGAAATGAAAGATAATCTGTTTCCCTTAACCAGTCAAAGGGGAACTGGAGCCATAGTGGAAGGAAAACTATTCCACACTCCCACCAACTTCCCTGGGATCAGTAGACTCACTCTGAATGAACTGGTACCTTCTATCTTGTAAAAGACTATGATCCCAAAGACATCTGAAGTCCCAGCTCTCTAAATCAGATGTAGAAGTTATGTGTCACCTTATAATAAGCTTCCACAGGGAATTCATCCTGCAACAAAGATTAGCAGGGAGCACACCTATTAGAAAATGCTCTTGGGGGCACCTACGTAGTTCGGTAGGCTAAGTATCTGCCTTCAGGTCAGGTCATGATCCCATGATCCTGAGATCAAGTTCGGGCTCCCTGTTCATCAGGAGGACTGCTTCTCCCTCTGCCCCTCCCCTCTGCTACTCCCTCTCTCTCTCAAACAAATAAAATCTTAAAAAAAAAAAAAAAAGAAAAAGAAAAAGAAAGTGCTCTTGGGATCAATGCCTGTCCAAAAAAAAAAAAAAAAAGTTGTGGCAGAAGTGGGAGTCAACCAATGATCCTATCACAAGAAAGTCTCAACTAAAACTGTATGGCTTTCTGAACCTGGCATATTTTTAAAATTTCCTGAATTGGAGAGATAGCCAAGTCTCTATACCTCTACACTTCTCATCCATTGGACATAGGCCATACCAGGAAGAGGGGGTGACCTTCAGGAAGGTACCTATCTTCAGCTGAAGCAATCTCAATGGGGTTTTACAGCTAAGGACTATCACACATGCTCCCAGGAGTTAGGGTAATACAGCTTTTGTTCCTGTAGGGGATTTGGATGGTACATCACAGCATCTACTACATAAATCTTACTAACTGGTACTTTAATTATAGCTTGTCTCCAAGACAAACAGATTCTGGTTGATGGGAATAACTTAAATGATGTAAACAAGCCAGATTAATCAACTTCACAGAAAGATTAGCTTTACGTGGCTAATTCTGGTGACATTTCCCAGCCTACAACAGGCTTAGCCCTTTAAGTCTGAGTCCCAACTTGTCAAATCCTCCCCTTAAATAAGTACATGTAAATTGTCTTTATAACCAGATAGAAAAGTTGCAGTGCTCATCTGGCTGTTGTTTGCTACAACCTTCTTCCTGCTACCTCTTAAATTCCATTCCATACCTTCCTCAGATTCCCCTCAGATTCTTCTCTTTGTGTAAAGAAACTCAGTAAACCTGGAAAACTAGTAGGGAGTAAATACAACTCTCAGAGTAGTCTAGTTTCTCAGTCAATAACAATATGGTTATTTCAGCCTACTAGCTAGTAAAGTTTTAACAGTGAGAAGTTAGCAAATCAGGTAGACTGTAAGAACACAACTCTACTGAATTTTATTAGTGGAGTAACAACTGATGAGACTTCTAGAATTAATGAAAGAGATCCTCCACATCTTCCTCAACCTTGATGCCACCATCAGATCCACACTCATAGAGCTTGCCCCCATGTCCCCTGGGGCTCATGGTAAACTGTAGTAATTATTTGTTGATATCCTAAGAGAATGATTTCCACAATCTGGCTGAATCATCAGATATGGCCCAGTCCAGGGGCAATGTCTGATGGAAAGGCAGACTAAGTACTGACCTTTTTAAATCTTAATCAGGTCTTTTTAAGATATCTCAAGAACAGAAATCTCCATAAGCAGAAGACCAAAGAATTCAAAACTTTTAGGACTTTTGATACAAAAGTATCTGGGCCTTATCAGAGTTTTAAGCAATGACTCAGTTGCCATGCATTCCAAAATTCTTATTTTTCTCTACCTAGCATTAGGAAAGAAAATTACCAGGTTTTAAACTCTTCTCTCACCATGAGGAAATGGGAAGTGGTTCAAACTCTCAAAGAAGGAAGGAAAGCATATAAAAGCAGGGTTGTTATCTAGCTGACAAAAATTTCATCATGGAGTACAGTCAGTTGTTGGATCCTATGATAAATCTTTCAGACAGAACACGTGAAACAAACTACCTTGCATCAGAATGAGACTATGAATGAGAAACTTTAGACAGAAAAAAAGGCAGTTGATAAATATCCTTCCTTCCCTCTTTCCAGGGAAGTTTGTCACATGGTGTGATAACTATACCATACTGACATGTTGTTCCCTAGCCATTCTGGAAAGCCACTGTAGAAGCCAGATTTCATACTCTACCAGCATTGTATTGCTGAGGAGTCCAGAAATAGTGTGAGCAGTCGTAGCCTCTATGGATCTCACTGTACTGGATCTAGAGGCTTAAACCACTGTGGCTCTCACTAAGGAAGTACAACTGAGGGTGTGCATTAGGAAACGAAAGAAGAGAAACAGGTTCTAAGCATAATGGTTCTTAGCCTTTCTATTGAGCAAATGCCCAGGGCCTGGAAGGTAGGTATAATTAAAAAAAAAAATACTGAAAGGACTAAATACTGGGTTTAGTATAGCCACAAATTTAGAAACTGATGCACAAATCTTCCCCAAAATATGAGATTCACAACTGTCCCCATCATACCCAGACACTGGCCACATGGAGCTCCACAAAACTATAAAATCTCTCTTCCTATACAAGAGCCCTAAAGTGAAATAGCTGTCACTCTCTAGCCATGTCTGGGCTGAAAAAGCAGCTACTCTTTTACCCAATTCTGCCATTTTTAGACCTACACATTGGAAAGGTGATCTTATATAGCATCATATTAACACATACCTTTCACAAAAACTGTAAAATAAATGACAGAACCTGATTATGGACTAAAAAATTCTACCCAGAGAGTGGCCTTAACAATAATATTTAAAGATACTTAAAATCAGAGAGGAGAAGTTAAGATGGCAGAATAGGAGGTCCTTATGTTTGTCTCATCCCTCAAACATAGCTAGGTAACTACTAAATTATTCTGAACACCCAGAAAATCAATCTGAGGACTAAAAACAAACTGCACAACTAGAGGGAGAAGAGGCCACATCATGGAATGTAGGAGGCATGCATATGTGATTTGGAGGACCAAAGAATCATTGGTGCTGCAGAGGGGAGGGGTCTAATCAGGGAGAGAGGAGAGAGAGAAAGAAAAAGAGAGAGAGAACAGGGCAGAGGGCACTGCATAAGAAAAACACTTCCCCAAAACTGCTGATAGGGAAAATAAGGGAGACTGATAAATGCAAGTTTTTACAAGAGACAGAGCAAAAGTCTGAAGTCTTAGAAGTCTGCACCACTGCCAGGGTGGAGCCTGGTGGGTATAGAGGTGCTCGTGGGGAGAAGGAGGGGAAAGGCCTGGAAGCACACAGCACTGTCTGAGGATCCCCTGGGTTGCAATGGGAGAGATAATTCCCCTTCTTATACTGTGTTTGGGAGAGGTGGCACTCCCTCTCCAAGGGTAAAAAAGCCAGCGGGTGCCATTGAGCTTCCCCATTCATTAGCATAGGGGCAGAGGCACTGCTGAGGCAGCAGCTAACCTGGATGCTGGCTTTTTGCTGCTATTAACCATAAACCCCAAGACCCTATGCATTCATGAGACTACACTTCTGGGACAAACTGGCACCAGTCACAGTATAGTGAGACCATCCCCCAGAGGAACAGCATAGGTCCCTAAAACTTGGGAGTTTTGAAACCCATCCACTGTGTCTGAGATAAAACACAGAAGCACAGCACCACCAGGTGGGCAGAGGGCTGGGACACAGAAAGGGTGTTGGTAGGGATCAGAGGGAAGCCTGGGATATATGAAGAGAGGTTGTTTGCTCTTTTGTGAGGGCCTCCTGAACAGGCATATTTGGGCATGAATTCCCCTCTTCCCCCAGGGATAACCCTAGGGATAAAGCCAGGGGACATCATTTTTACCCCTGCCCATCAGCACAGCTGGACTTCAGTGCACAGCACAGAGCCCACAGTGGAGGTTTGAGCCACTTAGACTAAGCCCCACTCCCCTGTGCTCTGCAGATGCCTTTTTAATAGGGCAAGTGTGCCTGAGAGTCAGAGCAGCAGTGGGCCCCTCCCCTAAAGACCAACACAAATCCCCCATACCCACCAAGTCTACTGGCATACCCACCAAGTCTACTGGGCATATAATGCTGCAAAGCTTTGGCTCTAGGGGAAATAAGATCAGGCTTTTAAGATTTATTTGACAGGCAGAGATCACAAGTAGGCAGAGGGGCAGGTGGAGAGAGAGGAGGAAGCAGGCTCCCTGCCGAGCAGAGAGCCCCATATGGGGCTCGATCCCAGGACCCTGGGATCATGACCTGAGCCAAAGGCAGAGGCTTTAACCCACTGAGCCACCCAGGTGCCCCAATCAGGCTTCTTTTAATAAGCAGATCAAAACACGCCTAGTTTTAACTAGGTGTGACACAGTGGACGAGGTCCAGACACTCCCCACTGCAGGCAAGGAGAAAGTCTACAGAGGACTGACTTAAGGGGAAAAGTAGCCAAAATACAACAGCAGAGTGCATATAGCATACCCCAGAAACACTTCCTGAATTATCAGGCCCTGGACAGTATATGATCTCTTCCTAATATAGTCATTACTCTCAGGAACAGAAAACCTAACAGGTATTCCTAACACAGAGAAGATAGAGACCTAGACAAGATGCCAAGAGGGAGGAATTCATCTCAAAAGAAAGAACAAGAAGAGGTCATGGTCAGGGATCTAATCAAAACAGACAAAAGTAATATGCCTGATCCAGAATTTAAAACATCAACCACAAGGATACCAGCTGGACTTGAAAAAGCGTTAAAAACATTAGGGAATCCCTTATTGCAGAGATACAAGAGCTAAACAATAGAAATTTTTAAAAATGCTATAACTGAGATGCAAAACCAAGTGGTTGTAATGACAACAAGGATAAAGAAGCAGATGAGTGAATAAGTGATATAGAAAGTAAAATTATGGGGGTAAATGAGCTGAAGAGGGAAAGGAAAGTATTGGATCGTTAATGTAGACTTAGGGAACTCAGTGACTCAATAAAGCATAATAGCATTCATATCACAGGATCTCAGAAGATGATGTCAAATGGGAAAAAGAGGCAGAGGTTTATTTGAGCAAATTATAGCTGAAAACTTCTTTAATTTGGGGGAAGGAAACAGACATCTGAATCCAGGAGGCACAGAAAACTTCCATCAAAATGAACAAAAGCAAGCCAACACTAAGACATATCACAGTAAAATTTGCAAAATACAGAGATAAGGAAGGAATGTGGAAAGCATCAAGGGAAAAGTAATCCCTAACCTACAAGGGAAAACAAATAACATTAGCAGATCTCCCCACAGACACTTGGCAGACCAGAGGGGGTAGAATGATATATTCAATATGTTGAATGGGAAATATATGCACCAAGAATACTTTATCCAGCAAGGTTATCATTCAGAATAGATGGAGAGATAAAGAGTCAGTCTCCCAGACAAAAACTGAAGGAGTTTGTGACCACTAAACCAGTCCTGCAAGACATATTAAAGGGGAATCTTTGCAAAAGAAAGACCAAAAGCAACAAAGACTAGAAAAGAAGAGAGAAAATCTCCAGAAATGATGACTTCACAGGTAACACAATGAAACTAAATTCTTATCTATCATTAATCACTCTGAATGTAAATGGACAAAATGCTCCAATCAAAAGATATAAGGTATCAGAATGGATAAAAAAAAAAGACCCATCTATATGCTGCCTAAAGAGACTCATTTTAGACCTAAAAGACACCTGCAGAATGAAAGTGAGGGGATGTTTAAGGCAAGAGAATATACATTCTTCTCAAGTGTACGTGGAACATTCTCCAAAACAGATCAAATACTGGGTCACAAATCAGGTCTCAACCAGTACCCAAAAGGTTGGGATTACTCCCTGCATATTTTCAGACCACATGCTTTGAAACTTGAACTTAATTGCAAGAGAAAATTTGGAAGGAACTCAAATACATGGAGGTTAAAGAGCATCCCCCTAAAAAATGAATGGGTCAACCAGGAAATTAAAGAATAATTTTAAAACATCATGAAAACAAATGAAAATGAAAACACAACTGCTCAAAACCTCTGGGATGCAGCAAAGGCAGTCCTAAGAGAAAAGTGTATAGCAATACAAGCCTTTCTCAAGAAACAAAAAAGGTCTCAAATACACAACCCAACCTTATACCTAAAGCTGGAAGAAGAACAGCAAATAGAGCATAAAACCAGCAAGAGAAGAAAATAAATAAAGATCAGAGCAGAAATCAATGAAATGGAAGCCAAAAGAAGAATAGAACAGATCAACAAAATTAGGAACTGGTCCCTTGGAAGAATTAATAACATAGATAAACCCCTGGCTAGACTTATCAAAAGGAAAAGAGAAAGGACCCAAATAAATAAAATCATGAGTGAAAGAGGAGAGATCACCACCAACACTGAAGAAATGCAAATAATTATGATAATAATGCACAACTATATGCCAACAAATTAGGCAATCTGGAAGAAATTGATGCATTCCTAGAGACATACAAACTACCAAAACTGAACCAGGAAGAAATTAAAATCCTGAACAGACCCCTAACCAGCAAAGAAATTGAAGCAGTAATCAAAAATCTTCCAAAAACAAGAGTCCAGGGCTGGGTGGTTTCCCAAGGGGATTTTAACAAACAAGTAAAGAAGAATTAATACCTGTTCTTCTGAAACTATTTCAAAAAACAGTAATGGAAGGAAAACTTCTCAACTCTATGTGGCCAGCATTACAATTATCTCAAAACCAGACAAAGGCCCCACTAATAAGAATTACAGATCAATATACCTGAAGAATACAGATGCCAGAGGCACCTGGGTTGCTCAGTCTTTAAGCGTCTGCATTTAGCTCGGGTTATGATCCCAGGGTCCTGGGATCAAGCCCCACATTGGGGTCCTTGCTCAGTGGGAAGCCTGCTTCTCCCTCTTCCACTCCCCCTGCTTGTGTTCCCTCTCTTGCTATGTCTCTGTCTAATAATGAAAATCTTAAAAAAAAAAAAAAAAAAAAGGACATGGATGCCAAAATTCTCACTAAGACACTAGCCAACAGGATCCAAAAGTACATTAAAAGGATTATTCACCAGGACCAAGTGAGATTTATTCCTGGGCAGCAAGGGTGGTTCAACATCCACAAATCAATCAATAGCAATACATTACATTAATAAAAGGAAGTACAAGAACCATATGATCCTATCAATAGAGGCAGTACATTTGACAAAGTACAGTATCCTTTCTTGATTAAAATTTTCCACAGAGTGGGGATAGAGGGAACATACCTCAGTATCATAAAGGCTATCTATGAAAAGCCCACAGCAAATATCATTCTCAATGGGGAAAAACTGAAAGCTATTACCCTTAAGGTCAGGAACATGACAGGGATGCCCACTCCCACCACTTTTGTTGAGAAGTCCTAGCTAGAAGCAATTAGACAACAAAAAGAAATTAAAGGCATCCAAATCTGCAAAGAAGTCAAACTTTCACTCTTTGCAGATGACATGATGCTCTATGTGGAAAACCCAACAGATTACATGCCAAAATTGTCAGAACTCACACAGGAATTCAGCAAAGTGGAAGGATATAAAATTAATGCTCAAAAATCAGTTGTATTTCTATACACTAACAATGAGACAGAAAAAAAAGAGAAATTAAGGAGTCGATTCCATTTACAACTGCACCAAAAACCGTAAGATACCTAGGAATAAACCCAACCAAAGAGGCAAAGGATCTGTACTCAGAAACTGTAGAACACTAATGAAGGAAATTGAGGAAGACACAAAGAAATGTAAAACATTCCATGCTCATGGATTGGAAGAAAAAATATTGTTAAAATGTCTATGCTACCTAGAGCAATCTATACATTCAATGTAATTCCTATCAAAGTACCACCAATATTTTTTCACAGAGCTGGAACAAATAATCCTAAAATTTGTATGGAAAGAGAAACACACCAAATAGCCAAAGCAAAGTTGAAAGAGAAAAACAAAGCTGGTGGCATCACAATTCAAGACTTCAAGTTCTATTACAAAGCTGTAATCATCAAAACAGTATGGTACTCTCACAAAAACACATAGATCAATGGAACAGAATAGAAAACCCAGAAATGGACCTACAACTGTATGGTCAACAAAGCAGGAAAGACTATCAAATGTGAAAGCAATCTCTTCAAAAAATGTGTTGGGAAACTGGGCAGCAACATGCAAAAAAAAAAAAAAAAAGAAAGTGAAACTGGACCACTTCTTACACCAGACACAAAGCTAAATTCAAAATAGATGAAAGACCTAATTGTGACATGGGAAAACATCAAATTCCCAGTGGAGAACACAGGCAGCAATGTTTTTTATATCAGTCATAGCAACTTCTTGCTAGATACATCTCCAGAGGCAAGGGAAACAAAAGCAAAAACGATCTGTTAGGACTTCAACAAGAGAAAAGCTTCTGCACAGTGAAGGAAACAATCAACAAAACTAAAAGACAACCTACAGAATGGAAGAAGAGATTTGCAAGTGTGTTATCTGATAAAGGGTTAATATCCAAACTATATAAAGAACTCATCAAACTCAAAACCCAAATAATCCAGTTAAGAAATAGGTAGAAATATGAACAGATATTTTTCCAAAGAAGACATACAGATGGCTAATAGACACAAAAAAATATGCTCAACATCACTCACCATCAGAAAATATAAATCAAAACCATGAAGAAATACCACCTCCCACCTGTCAGAATGGCTAAAATGACAATACAAGGAACAACAGGTATTAGGAAGGATGTGGAGAAAGTGGAACACTCTTACACTGTTGGTAGGAATGCAAACTGTTGTAGCCACTCTGGAAAACAGTATGGAGGTTCCTCAAAAAGTTAAAAATAGAACTAGCCTATGACCCAGCAGTTGCACTACTAGGTGTTTACCCAAAGGATACAAAAATACTAATTTGAAGGGGCACATGCACCCCAATGTTTATAGTAGCATTATCAACAACAGCCAAACTATGGAAAGAGCCCAAATGTCCATTGACTGATGAATGGATACAGAGGATGTGATATGATATATACATATATATACACAATGTAATATTACTCAGCCATAAAAAAGAATGAAATCTTACCATTTGCAATGATGTTGATGGAGCTAGAGTGTATTATTCTAATCAAGATAACTCAGTCAGAGAAAAACATATACCACATGATTTCACTCCTATGTGGAACTTAAGAAATACTACAGATTAACATAGGGGGGAAAAGAGACAGGCAAACCTTAAAAGAGACTCAACCACAGAGAATAAACTAAGGGTTACAAGAGGGGAGGTGGGCAGGGGGAATGGGCTAAATGGGTGACGGGTATTAAGGAGGGGAATTGATTTGATAAGCTTTGGGTGCTATATATAAAGGATGAATCACTAAATTCTTCTCCTGAAAATAGTATTACATTATTTGTAACTATCTAGAATTTTAATAAGAACTTGAAACAAAGAGTCTTCTCTCGCGCGCTCTCCGCTGCTGTAGCTGGACCCTTCGCCTTCGCCACCGCTCAGCATCTGCACATCCCTACAATGGCTAAAACAGCAATGGCCTACAAGGAAAAAATGAAGGAGCTGTCCATGCTGTCACTGACCTGCTCTTGCTTTTACCCTGAACCTCGCAACATCAACATCTATACTTATGACGATATGGAAGTGAAGCAAATCAACAAACGTGCCTCTGGCCAGGCTTTTGAGCTGATCCTGAAGCCACCATCTCCCATCTCAGAAGCCCCACAGACTTTAGCTTCTCCAAAGAAGAAAGACCTGTCTCTGGAGGAGATCCAGAAAAAACTGGAGGCTGCAGAAGAAAGAAGAAAGTCTCAGGAGGCCCAGGTGCTGAAGCAATTGGCAGAGAAGAGGGAACATGAGCGAGAAGTCCTCAGAAGGCTTTGGAGGAGAACAACAACTTCAGCAAAATGGCGAAGGAAAAGCTGATCCTGAAAATGGAACAAATTAAAACCGTGAGGCTAATCTAGCTGCTATTATTGAACGTCTGCAGGAAAAGGAGAGGCATGCTGCCGAGGTGCACAGGAACAAGGAGCTGCAGGTTGAACTTTCTGGCTGAAGCGATGGAGGGATGGCATGCCCCACCGTTAGTAAATCCCCCTGCCTATATTATAATGGATCATGCGATATCAGTATGGGAAATGTATGACATGGTTTAAAAAGAACTCATTATAAAAAACAAAAAACAGAATCAAAAATTTTTAAAAAAATGCAATGCAGTCTCTTTGCAGAATGTTTTGCTTGATGTTTAAAAAACACCTTGCCAATGTCCATAGCCCAAGGGGAGGCGAACCATAAGAGACTATGGACTCTGAAAAAGAACCTGAGGGTTTTGAAGGGTCAGGGGTGGGAGGTTGGGGGAACAGGTGGTGGGTAATGGGGAGGGCACGTTTTGCATGGAGCACTGGGTGTTGTGCAAAAAGAATGAATACTGTTACGCTGAAAAAATAAATAAAATGGAAAAAAAAAATAAAAAATAAAATAAAAAATAAAAAACACCTTGGATCTTATTTTATAAATACTTACATTTTTGTTAAAAAATACAAGTATTGCATTATGCAAGTTATTTCATAATCTTACATGTCCTGTAACAAGCTCTTGATGTTGTGTCTTTCCACTCAAATGAATTTGCTAGGTCTGTTCTTTTTGAAGCCCTCATGTTGAACTCCATTCCCTGCCCTTTTCACTCCAGCAGAAAAATGAGGTCAGTAGACAGTCCATGGTGCTAGAAACCCACCATTGCCTAATGACCTAGACGTCTTTGTAATCTCTGAACTTGACTAAGACCATGCCTAGGTTACAGGTATTAATCACAATTCCACGCAAACCTCCACATTTGTTCACTCATCATCTACTAACTGCCTAGAAACTACAAAACCAGGCTAAGAAAAAACAAACAAACACACACCAATCATAGCATTTACTTCTGCTTCTACTGGATTATGTGCTACAAATGTGCTTTGGCTTTACAAAGGGATGGATGAGAAGACAGATCTGAGATCAGTCCGGGTAGAAGCAAAAAGTTGAACCTTTTAAAACTGCTGTACACAGATCCAAATCCCAGTGGATCAAGCAGCCACAAATTCGCTCTTCATGAAGTGGGCTTAATTCTCTAGTTTAAGTTCTTTTGATGGAATGAATTACTTAATGTGTCAGGTGGCATATTTGTGGATGCCATGACTGATGATGTCATTTTAAGCTCTTACCTATAGTACAAGTACATGATGCTACTGAATATTTTTCCACTTGGAAATGGTGAGCTGGTTGTTGCATTAAAACACACATACGAACAAGATCAAAAACACTGTGGACTTTCACTCAAGCTGGTCTTTCTTCCCCAATCCTGCCTGAGGCAATCCTGCCTGTTAAAATAAAAAGAAACTTACTCCATCTGTGAGGGCTGGTACAGCTCAGGGGGGTAGGCAGGGCATTTGTGCCAACTAAGAATCACCAGACACCCACCGTAAGTACCTATTGCAGTTTTGAAGTCGTTTCTCCCCCAAATCCCAACTCCTGAAGGTTGCTGCCTGCGTCTTTACTCTTCATTAGTGCTGTTTTCCTGTGTCATTGTGAGCAAGCTGTGATTAATAAAGAATTGGAGTTCTGTGGGGGGGGGGGGGGGGGGAGAACCTGAAACAAAGAAATAAAATAATCCATTCACACTTCATCATTAACCCCAATTTACAGATGAGCGTACTAATCTGAAAGATGTTAATATTACCCCAAGTTTGAACAGTTAAGAAGTAGTAGATTCTGAATTCATCTATGTCAATTGACCTTGAGCCTATATTCTTAAAAGCTGGGCAACACTAGTTCCTCAGAAAAGTAAATATGAATAATAAAGCTGCATCACTTTTCTATAAGAGTCATCATTTAAAAAGTAATAAAGGCAAACATCATACACTATTATCTTAACAACAACAAAATGATTCCATTGTACAACTTCCTTTTTTTTTTTTAACCATTGGCTTTTACTTAATCCATTAAAATCTTATGATCTCAGTCAGCTGAACCCCTGCTATGTTTTATTTTAAGAATTTCTGGGGCACCAGGGTGGGTCAGTTGGTTAAGTGTCTGCTTTTGGTTCAGGTCATGATCCCAGGGTCCTGGGATGGAGCCCAGCATGGGATTCCTTGCTCAGCGGGGAGCCTGCTTCTCCCTCTCCCTCTGCTGCTCCCCCTTCTTTTGTTCTCACACTCTCTGTCAAATAAATAAAGTCTTTTTTTTAAAAGATTTTATTTATTTATTTGACAGAGAGAGAGATCACAAGTAGGTAGAGAGGCAGGCAGAGAGAGGAGGAAGCCGGCTCCCTGCGGAGCAGAGAGCCCGATGCGGGGCTCGATTCCAGGACCCTGAGATCATGACCTGAGCCGAAGGCAGCGGCTTAATCCACTGAGCCACCCAGGCGCCCCAAATAAAGTCTTTAAAAGAATTTTCATGCTTTTATAAGAAAATATTTTCAGAAATATATTGACAGTAAAAGTTCTGATTAGAAATTAAGGTCAGTTTGTAAATTATGTAAAGAATTTATCCCAAAATTGAACCCTATATTTATAATGGGCATACAAAGTTTTATTTAAAAAAAAAAAACTTTTAAGGAAATTTCAGGCCAAATATTCTTTATGAAAAGCTTCATAAAATTCTTACTTAGGTATGTCCTAATAGAGGAATCAGTATTTCTGTAAAACTATGGTATCATGTCTGTGAAATAACATTTCCTTAGACTGAGCCTGCTCTTCTCTCTGAATACTTAATGTTCCTTTATTTCGTTTTCACCCCCTAATTAAACTATACATGTTCTAGAAAAGTATATTCCACCAGGACACTGGGATGATGCTTAAATCACTGGCTTTTGACAAGCTACTACTGCAGATACGGAAGCAGCAGGAACAAAATTTTGGTGTGTGCTCGTGTTAGTGTATTTTGCTTTTGCCAATTTTTATACAGACCATGCAGGAAAGCACCATCTTGGTACAGCAACACATGGTTCTGACTACACGAAGCAAAGTAGGTATAGAAAACAAATATACCCCATGTCATTCCTTGACATGACACTGAAGTATTATCTTGGGTAATCCCCTGGTCCAGGTGAGAGGGCCATGGGTGGTGACACAATTACAATTGTCATTCTTGCTATGATTCTGTCAAGAATCCCTGAGGACTATTGTCAATGTCTTGAATGAACCATGGTGAAAATGAATAGCACAACTAGGTTTAGACAGCTACATAAGTCAGCCAGTTAATCATTCATATTCAACAGATGTCCATAACCATCTAATTCTCCCAGGATTTCATCCATTCCACCTCTTTGGTAATACTATAGCTTCATAAAATGTGAGTTGCCTATAGTGGAATACTACAAACAGTTCTAAATAATGTTTGCTGACTATTAAACTTCCTGGTGAAACTTTCTCTGGTACTATATGGCAAAGTCAAAGCAGCAGGGCACTGCCAAGAAGATATTTGTTGTTGGGTTAGACCATATGGTTCAAAAAATAGTATCAAAGGATTTTGAGAAAAAGACTTACCACCTCTCCTATTGTGCCACATTTTCTGTCTCATGATTTCTTGAAGTGTTGGCGGATCCAAGCAAGTGGATTGTTGACTGAGGATTGTTTTAGGCTATCCTCAGAGCTGGGATGGACCCCCTGACACCCACAATTTGGCTTGGATGTTGAGACTGATGATATCACACACAAATCAAAAGGGCATGAAAAGTATATTACTTACATAATGAGGCTTTCTGGGGAGAGCCAAATCAAGTTTCCAAACAGGTCAAAAAATGGTTTGAACAAACCATAAGTGACTCTTAATCTCACAAAACAAACTGAGGGTTGCTGGGGGGAGGGGGGTTGGGAGAGGGGGATTGGGGTTATGGACATTGGGGAGGGTATGTGCTATGGTGAGTGCTGTGAAGTGTGTAAACCTGGTGATTCACAGACCTATATCCCTGGGGATAAAAATACATTATATGTTTATAGAAAAAATAAGAAATAAATAAAAAAAATTTAAAGACAAAAAAAATGGTTTGACATGGAACAGGGAAGGGAGATTGGTATGGATTGCATTTTGGTTAAAGGATGGAGATGTGGGGGGCGCCTGGGTGGCTCAGTGGGTTAAGCCGCTGCCTTCGGCTCAGGTCATGATCTCAGGGTCCTGGGATCGAGTCCCGCATCGGGCTCTCTGCTCAGCGGGGAGCCTGCTTCCCTCTCTCTCTCTCTCTCTCTGCCTGCCTCTCTGTCTATTTGTGATCTCTCTCTGTCAAATAAATAAATAAAATCTTAAAAAAAAAAAAAAAAAAAGGATGGAGATGTGGTGATAATTTCCATGCACAGGATGGAACTTGTGTTGTTTGAATTTCTTGCAAGCACCAAAGCAGGGAGTGGGTGAGTTATCTTAGTGACTTGACAGAATACAGGCTAAGACAGAAGGTGGTAGTCAGTGAGGCTTGAAAGCTGTCACCAGTCAAGTATCACAAATGGAGTCAGAATTTTAGTCACAACTTAACCCCAATGTCTGATGACTGAAATGTGCTGTTTTATTTAATTAAATTTGAACTAGAATAAGCCATTATTAGCACTCTGTAAGGTCTTGTGTATTGAGGTCAGTAAAGGAGGTGAAAGTTCTATTACTATCTTGTTTAAAAGCTTAGCATTAGATATTTTGTGAGGTAACTTGTATTCCTTGGTCACTTCAATAATATATAGAACTTCAAAGAAAATAAAAAGTTTCTTGATAAGGACTTGCACTGTGGCTTTAATATGTACAGAGACTTGTATGGGCTTGATTTATACTTGGGGTATTTGTGAGGCAAGAGATTCTCAGAGGTTTTGTTTGTTTTGTTTGTTTTTCCAAAGTGGGAAACTTTGGTTAAGGAATTTCTGTTGCTGCTATTGGCCAGACAGTTGGCCTGCCCATTGGAAATAGCCAAAGAATCTGCAAAAATTCACAGATGGGGCTGATAGTTGGCCAGTACATCCAGTGCTCAGGTGACAGCCTCAAGTTTATCCAATATGCTGACCCTTGGGGTCAGTTCTTAGAGATGACCCAGTTAAAGATAAGAAGCAGCAGCTCTCCAGTAAGCTACATCACATGTAATGATGACACCGCCCTCTCTAAAGTATATACATGCCCTTTGCCATTCACTCAGCTGATGCTAAGGGAACTCAAATATTCAAGGGGTCTTTGAGAGAAGTGACCTCCTTGAACACTATAACACCTAGCGAGGGACTGAGAACAGAGGAGACTACCTGCTCTTGCAAATGGGATGTACCATAGCACACAGGTTTAGCTCTGTCCTATACATGCCACTTCCATTTTAGCTAGAAAACTTCAGTGTTCATGCTGAGTTTGTGGGGTGAAGCTTCCATTACCCAAGGCATAATGGGCAGCTGAGCACAAAGGGTCATGGATTCAGGGCCTGTGATATCCTCCATCTCTAGGAGAGCCCAAGATGTGATCAGCAATTGTCACTGTAATGGTGTAAAGCATGGTGCCAAAGAAGGCTTTTCTTGCACCAGAAATCCACTAACAACTATAGCTGTTGGGGTGGTCCAGAGACTACAGGAGGCGTGAGAGGGGGTTGCTAATACCTCTATAATGCAGGAATTTCTTGGGAAGTGTCAGGTATGTTGCAATTTGGACAGATTCCAGAGCCTTTTGTTATATGCAGCCCTATTTAAGATGAACCAGTTTATGAAAACTAGTATAGTTAGGCTCAAGGAAAATGTACAAATGAGGAATATGTTGCCTCCAGAACCCCAAAAAAGCCTACACAATGTTGGGTTTATTTTAAAGGTTTAAGTGCTTTATTCCCAGGTATCTTATGGTTCTTGGTACTATAGTAAATGGAATCGATTCTCTAATTTCCCTTTCTGTATTTTCGTTGTTAGTGTACAAGAAAGCCAATGATTTCTGTACATTGACTTTGTATCCTGCCACATTACTGAATTGTTGTATGAGTTCTAGTAGTTTGGGGGTGGAATCTTTGGGGTTTTCCATATAAAGAATCATGTCATCTGCGAAGAGAGAGAGTTTGACTTCTTCATTGCCAATTTGGATACATTTTATTTCTCTTTGTTGTCTGATTGCCGTTGCTAGGACTTCTAATACTATGTTAAACAAGAGTGGTGAGAGTGGGCATCCTTGTCATGTTCCTGATCTCAACGGAAAAGCTGTGAGCTTTTTCCCATTGAGGATGATATTTGCTGTGGTCTTTCATAGATAGATTTTATGAAGTTCAGGAATGTTCCCTCTATCCCTATTCTTTGAAGCATTTTAATCAGGAACGGATGCTGGATTTTGTCAAATGTTTTTTCTGCATCAATTGAGAGGACCATGTGGTTCTTCTCTCTTCTCTTATTGATTTGTTCTATCACATTGATTAATTTGCGAATGTTGAACCATCCTTGTAACCCAGGGATGAATCCCACCTGCTCATGGTAGATAATCTTTTTAATGTGCTGCTGGATCCTGTTTGCTAGGATCTTTTTGAGAATCTTAGCATCCATATTCATCAGTGATATTGGTCTGAAATTCTCCTTTTTGGTGGGGTCTTTGCCTGGTTTGGAGATCAGGGTAATGCTGGCTTCATAAAAAGAGTCTGGAAGTTTTCCTTCTGCGTCATTTTTTTGAAACCCACAGAATGGGAAAAGATATTTGCAAATGACAGTACAGACAAAAGGTTGATATCCAGGATCTATAAAGAACTCCTCAAACTCAACACACACAAAACAGATAATCATATCAAAAAATGGGCAGAAGATATGAACAGACACTTCTTCAATGAAGACATACAAATGGCTATCAGACACATGAAAAAAATGTTCATCATCACTAGCTATCAGGGAGATTCTAATTAAAACCACACGGAGGGGCACCTGGGTGGCTCAGTGGGTTAAGACTCTGCCTTCGGCTCAGGTCATGATCCCAGGGTCCTGGGATCAAGCCCCACATCAGGCTCTCTGCTCGGCAAGGAGCCTGCTTCCTGCTCTCTCTCTGCCTGCCTCTCTGCTTATTTGTGATCTCCATCTGTCAAATAAATAAAATCTTAAAAAAAAAAAACACATTGAGATACCACCTAACATCAGTTAGAATGGCCAAAATTAGCAAGACAGGAAACAACGTGTGTTGGAGAGGATGTGGAGAAAGGGGAACCCTCTTACACTGTTGGTGGGAATGCAAGCTGGTGCAGCCACTTTGGAGAACAGTGTGGAGATTCCTCAAGAAATTAAAAATAGAGCTTCCCTATGACCCTGCAATTGCACTGCTGCGTATTTACCCCAAAGATACAGATGTCGTGAAAAGAAGGGCCATCTGTACCCCAATGTTTATTGCAGCAATGGCCACGGTCGCCAAATTGTGGAAAGAACAAAGATGCCCTTCAACAGACGAATGGATAAGGAAGATGTGGTCCATATACTCTGTGGAGTATTATGCCTCCATCAGAAAGGATGAATACCCAACTTTTGTAGCAACATGGATGGGACTGGAAGAGATTATGCTGAGTGAAATAAGTCAAGCAGAGAGAGTCAATTATCAAATGGTTTCACTTATTTGTGGAGCATAACAAATAACACGGAGAACATGGGGAGATGGAGAGGAGAAGGGAGTTGAGGGAAATTGGAAGGGGAGGTGAACCATGAGAGACTATGGACTCTGAGAAACAACCTGAGGGTTTTGAAGGGGCCCGGGGGGTGGGAGGTTGGGGGAACCAGGTGGTGGGTATTAGGGAGGGCACGTATTACATGGAGACTGGGTGTGGTGCAAAAACAATGAATACTGTTATGCTGAAAAGAAATTTTAAAAAGTACAATGTATTACAGAAGTGATATAAGTCAGTCAGAGAAAGGAAAGTAGCTCTGGATTTCACTCATATGTAAATTTAAGAAACACAGGAGCAAAAGGGAAAAAACAAGAGAGGCTAAGCAATAAAAAGACTGTTAACTCTAAAGAAAAACCTGATGGTCACCAGAGGGCAAGATGCAAGGGATGGGTAAAATAGGGGATGGGTATTAAGGAGTGCACTTGTAATGAACCCCAAGTGTTACATGCAAGTATTGAATCACTACATTGTATACCTGAAACTATTACACTGTACAATAACTAACTGGAATTTAAATAAAATCCTTAAAAAAATAAACGTTTAAGTGCTGGCAGGGTTGGTAGTTATTTCTTGACAGTCTCAGTGATGGAGTTGTCCTCAACTTAAATAGTTATTAGAAGTTTTAGAAGTTCAGCTGAGGTGGAGGGACTTTGTACTGTTTATGGGCCAAGTTCCCTTTTATAAGCTCCTTTTGTGATTATTTTTATGCTCTAAATAAGTGGATCAAAGAACTTTTCAGATGAAGAGCTCATCAGTTTGTTCTACAGTGTGTATCTATGCTCTTGGAGAAAATTGGATGTTGTTAATATCTTTCTACAAAAATTGTGTTTAATGGCATCACTGTTGAAGTACCCCATGGAATGACAGATAAATATATTTTGTTGTCCCATCAAAGGTGAAGGCAAAGTGCTTTTGAGAGGCTGTTGAAGTTGTTGTTGAAGGTTGTTTAGAGTACTAAATAGAGAATATTAGCTAAATCTAGGATAGCAAAGTATTTACCAGATTGGAAGAAGCCAGCAATTTAATAATTTTGGATATAGGAACCTTAATGGATAGGTCCCCAACATTAAGGTTGTACTATTACACTGTGAGGTGCTATTCATTCTTTTGAGCTTTAGAATAGGCCAAAGTGAACTGTTAAATGGAGAAGCTGGAGAAAGTGACATAGGCATGGTGGTGGCATAAGATATTTTCCTTTTTGTGCTTATTTTTCAATATGGGATTATTAATCTATCCACAGAAGGGGGAAAAGGTGTATTTGTGAGAATTCTAGTATTTAGCACCATATGCCAAGGCACTCGGGAGAAGTCTTGCCCACCTGCACATTTTGTAGTATACAGACAGACCTCAGTTTGGGCTTTGAAAACAGAAGTGTGGTGCACTTTTCCAAAACTCTCTCACTACACTCAGAGAAAACCTAGGGAGTGCTGTCCTGAACAGATTGCCAAAAAAGAGAGGGAACATAAACAAACCCAGCCTTTCCAAAGGGAGATTCCAGCACACAAAGGTAGAGGGAGGGGGCGAGTTTGGATGAAGTGGAGATAATAAGAATTAATTTACCCTCACACCCACAGCCAACACTGCATAGGCTGAACTATCAGGCAGCAGTGAACTCTTCTGCAGAGGAAAAGGACAGTGGTGAGTGTTTAACTACTATAGTGCAGAATGCTGCTGAAGTCCATTCCTCACAAGTGGCAGCCAGAGTACTAAGACAAAACCTTCATGACAAAGTGGGAAAAATCAAGAAAAAGGCAGATAAGGATATCAAAGGGAATTGGCAGAGGGAGGGCGGTCCAAGATGACAGCATAAAAGATCTTAAACTCACCTCCTCACACAAATACACCAAATTTACTGCTACATATGGATGGATCATTTCCCTCCAAAGAAGATATGGAAATTAGATATACTGTTCTCTGCAACATAGGATAAAGAGACCACATGGTGGCAAGTAGGAAAGACATACACAGTCACACACACACACACACACACAATGCAAAAACACTCCCAGTACAATGGCATACAATAGGAAAATATCTGATGAGACAGGCTCTTTTCCAGGAAGAGCAAGGAGCTGACACCAGGGATCTGCCTGGGTAAGACAAGACCTAGAAAGTCCAGCTTGGAAAACCAGTAGGGGCTGGTGTCCAGGGACCCCAAAATGCTGTAGGAAACAAGGATTCTCCTCTTGGAGGGTTCACATGAGTTCTCACTTGCCCTGAGACCCAGAGAAAAAAATAGCAGTTTGAAAATTGTCTACACTATATGTGAGGGTGATCATTCACTGATCTGGGAGCAGGGAAAAGCAAAATATCCACAGAGACAAGGCAGGGGGTCGCAAGGAAACAAAATTTAGAGTTTTGGGATGCGTCTAAATTTGTCACTATCAACTTAAACAGTTAAATTCATAGGCTAATATATGTAAGCCACACAGCAACCACAAATCACAATCTTATAGTAAATACACAGGCACAAAATTAGAATGGAATCTAAATATAACACTAAAACATTTCATAGAATCACAAAAGATAAATAAGAAACAGAGAACCAGAAAAAAATAGCCAGAAAATGATGAACAAGACAGCAATAAGTACAGATCCGTCAGTAATTACTTTAAAAGTAAGTGGACAAAATTCTCCAATCAAAAGACACTGTGGTTGAATGGATTAAAAAAATAAGACATATGCATAAACTGCCTACAACTGACTCACCTCAGATCCAAGGGCACATACAGATCAAATGTAAGGCGATGGAAAAATATACTCCATGCAAAAGGAAACAAAAATAAAGCTTAGATAGCTATAATCATATAAGAGAAAATAGAATTTAAAAGAAAGAATGTAGGGGCACCTGGGTGTCTCAGTTGGTTAAGCATCTGCTTTCAACTCAGATCATGATCTTGGGGTCCTAGGATCAAGCCCCATGTCAGACTTCTTGCTCTATGGAGAGTCTGCTTCTCCATCTCCTTCTGTCCTTGCCTTATGATCTTTCTTTCCCTCTCTCTCAAATAAATAAAATCTTTAAAAATAAATAAAGGCTGCAATAACAGGCAAAATTGGATCAATCCATGAAGAAGATATTTATAAATCATATAATAACTTAGAAGGACTAAGATTTGTAAAGCAAAGAGTAAGAGACCTGAAGGAAAAAGTTGACAATAATACAATTATAACAGGGAATTTAAACACCCCACTTACAACAATGGATAGATCATCCAAACAGAAAATCAATAAGAAAACTTCAGCCTTAAATAACACATTAGACCAGATAGTAGATATATACAGAACATCCCATCTAAAAACAACAAAATACACATTCTTCTCAAGTTCATATGAAACTTTATCCAGGATAGGATAGGCCACAAAACAAGTCTCAATAAATTCAAGGAGACTGAAATCATATCAAGCATTTTTTCCAATCACAACTAGAAATCAATTGCAAGAAGAGTGGAAAGCTGCAAATATGTGGAAATTAAACTTCATATTACCAAACAACTACTATGTCATGGAGCAAACATAGGAGAAATTTAAGAAAAAATACCTATAGACAAGTGAAAACTGAAATAGGACATGCAGAGTAAAAGTGGTTCTAAGAGGAAAGTTAATTGTGATGGAGACCTACCTCAAGAAAAAAGAGTAATTCCGAAAAAATAAATAAAATGGAAAAAAAAAAGAAAAAAGAGTAATTCCAAATTAACAACTTAACTTTACATTTAAAAGGAACTAGGAAAGAGAAAAAATCCAAACTTCATATAAGGAATAAATGAAACAAGATGGGATCAGGAGGGAGACAAATCATAAGAGACTATTAATCTCACAAAACAGACAGAGGGTTGCTGGGGGTGGGGGTGTAGGGAGAGGGTGGTTGGGTTATGGACATTGGTGAGGGTATGTGCTATGGTAAGTGCTGTGAAATGTGTAAGCCTGATGATTCACAGATCTGTAACTCTGGAGCAAATAATACATTATATGTTAATAAAAATAATTTAAAAATAAATAAAGAATAAAATAATTAAAATCAGAGTGGAAATACATAAAATAAATACAAAAATAACAACAGAAAATATTGATAAAACTAAGAGCTAATTCTTTGAAAAGATAAAATTGGAAAACATTTAGCTAGACTCATCAAAAAAAAAAAAAGAGGGCTCAAGTAAAATCATAAATGTAAAGGGAGAACAAATGATACCAAAGAAATAAACAAAGAGTACTATAAATAATTATATGCCAACAAATTGGATAGCCTAGTGAAATGAATAAATTCCTAGACACTCAATACTCTTGCAAGCCTGACCCATGAAGAAATAGATCTAAATGGAAAATAAGTAAAGATAATGAATCACTAATAAAAAACCTTCCAACCTTAAAGTATCAAACACCAGGGTGCTCAGTCAGTTAAGTGTCTGACCAGCTAAGATCATGATCCCAGGATCCTGGGATTGAGACACCACCACTCCCAACCCAGGCAGGCTGCACACTCAGTAGGAGTCTCTTTGTATTCTCCTCCTCTCTCTCTTCTCCTCCCTCTCCCCCACTCTTGCACATAGCATTTCACTCAGTGTGAAAAGCTGTAAGCTTTTCTTCTAAAAGCAGGAATAAGACAAGGATACCCAATTTATTCAACATGGTATTGGAAGTCCTAGCCACGGCAATTAGGCAAGAAAAATAAATAAGACATCCAAAAAAGAAAAGAAGTAAAACTTCCACTATTTGCAAATGACATACTATATAGAGAATACCCAAAGGACTCCATAAAGAAACTATTAGAACTAATGATTGAATTCAATAAAGTTGCAAAATACAAAATCAAAACAAAAAATCTATTGCACTTCTTTAAAGTTATTATACAAATTCCAGTTAGTTAACACACAGTGTAATATTAATTTCAGGTGTACCATTTAGTGATTCATTACTTACATACAACATTCAGTGCTCATCACAAGTGTCCTCCTTAATGCCCATCACCTATTTAACCCACCTCCCTCCTGGTAACAGTTTGTTCTTTACAGTTAAGAGTCTCTTTCTTGGTTTGCCTCTCTTTTTTTTTCCCCCTACATGATCATTTATTTTGTTTCTTCAGTTCCACATAGGAGTGAAATCATATGCTATTTGTCTTTCTCTGACTGACATTTCACTTATCATTAACACTCTCTGACTCCATACACACCACTGCAAATGGCAAGATTTCATTCTTTTTATGACTAATAAAAAGCTCCTTTATTCATTCATCAGTTTATGGATATTTGAACTCTTTCCATAATTTGTCTCATGTTGATAATGCTGCTATAAACACTGGGTATTTATCCCTTCAAAATTTATCCCTTCAAAAGAGTATTTTTGTACCCTTTGGTATCTCTTTGTATCCTTAAATACCTAGTAGTGCAATTGCTGGATCATGGGATAGCTCCAGTTTCAACTTTTTGAGGAATCTTCATAATGTTTTCCAGAGTGGCTGCACAGTTTGAATTCTCGCCAATAGCTCGCCAATAGTGTAAGAGGATTGCCCTTTCCTCACACCCTCATCAACACTTATTCCTTGTGTTGTTGATTTTAACCATTCTATAAACTAATAATGAAGTAGTAGAAACAGAAATTAAGAAAACAATCCCATTTACAATTGCATCAAAAAGAATAAGGTACCTAGGAATAAATTTAATCAGAGAGGTAAAAAAAAAAAAAAAAAAAAAAACAAAAACTGTGAGACACTGATGAAAGAAATTGAAGACACAGATAAATGGCAAGATATTACATCCTCATGGATTAGAAGATACCCAAAATAATCTACAGATTCAATCTCATCTGTATAATTCCAATAACACTTTTCACATAACTAGAACTGATTTTAAATCTGCATGGAACCACAAAAGACACCAAATAGCCAAAACAATCCTGAAAAAGAACAAAGCTAGAGGTAGCATGTTCCCTTATTTCAAATGATACTCAAAGTTACAGTAATCAAAACATTACAGTATTCATATAAACACACAGATCATTGAAAGAAATTACAAAGCCCCAAAATGAGCCCACACATATATGGTTAACTAATTAATGACAAAGGAGGCAAGAATATACAATGGAGAGAGGACAGTTCCTTCAATAAATGTTATTGTAAAAACTGAACAGCAACATGCAAAAGAATGAAAATGCACCACTATCTTACACTATACATAAAATTTAACTCAAAATGGACTAAAGACTTGAATGTCAGACCTGAAGTCATAAAACTCCTAGAAAAAAAGCATTTTTAGTATGTGCCTTGACACCTGTCTCAGTGATGTGCTCTTAGATCTGACTCCCAAGGCAAAGGAAACAAAAGAAAAAATAGATCTGTCTACATCAAACTTAGAAGCTTCTGCACAACAAAGGAAACCATTGGCAAAACAAAAAGGCAACCTACTGAATGTAGAAAGATAATTCCAAATCATTTATTTGCTAAGGTATTAATATTCAAAATACATACAAACCTCAAACAACTCAGTAAGAACAAATAATCCAATTTAAAAACAGCAGATAATCTGAACAGACATTTTTTCCAAAGATTTATAGATGCCCAACAGGCCCATGAAGTAATGCTGAACATCATTAGTTATCAGGGAAATGCAAATAAAACCCACAATGAGATGTCATCTTACCACTGTCAGAATGACTAATAAAGAAGATGTGGCATGAATGTGTGTATATATGATACACACACACAACATACATACACAGTGTAATATTACTCAGACAACAAAAAGAATGAAATCTTGCCATTTGCAATGACGTGGATGGAGCTAGTGTGTTTTATGCTAAGCAAAATGAGTCAAAGAAAGACAAATATACAATTTCACTCTTATGTGGAAGTTAAGAAACAAAACAGGAACATAGGCGAAGGGGCAAAAAAGAGAGGGAAGCAAACCATAAGAGATTAACTATAGGGAACAGAGGGCTGATGGAGGGGAGGTGAGCAGGGGGTGAGCTAAAAGAGAGATGGTTACTAAGGGGGGTACTTGTTGTGTTGAGCACTGAGTGTTATATGTAAGTAATGAATCACTAAATTCTTCTTCTGAAACCAATATTACACTGTATGTTAGCTAACTAGAATTTAAACAAAAATTTGGGAAAAAAGGATAAAAAATGACAAGTGTTGAAAATGATGTATAGAGAAAAAGAGAACCCTAATACATTTTTGGTTGGAATGTAAATTGGTTCAACCACTATGGAAAGCAATATGAAATTTCCTCAAAAAGTTAAAAATAGATTTCTTCTAGGTTGCTTAACATAATAGCATATAGCTGTTGATTAATAATTTCTGATGACTATTTCTATTTCCTTGGTGTTAGTTGTGATCTCTCACCTTCCATTCATAAGAACTTTTGGGACTTCTTCAAGATAAAAAGCTTCTGTACAGCAAAGGAAACAGTCTACAAGACAAAAAGGCAACCCACAGAATGGGAGAAATTATTTGCAAATGACACTACAGACCAAGGACTGATATCCAAGATCTATAAAGAACTTCTCCAGCTCAACACCCAAAAACCAAATAATCAAGTAAAAAAATGGGCAGAAGACATGGACAGACACTTCTCCAATGAAGACATACAAATGGCTAACAGACATATGTAAAAATGTTCATCATCATTAGCCATCAGGGAAATTCAAATCAAAACCACGTTGAGATACTACCTTACACCAGTTAGAATGGCAAAAATTAAAAAGGCAAGAAATAACAAATGTTGGAGAGGATGTGGAGAAAGGGGAACCCTCTTACACTGTTGGTGGGAAGGCAAGTTGGTGCAGCTACCTTGGAAAACTGTGGCGGTTCCTCAAAAAATTAAAAATAGAGTTACCCTATGACCCGGCAATTGCACTACTGGGCATTTACCCCAAAGATACATATGTACTGAAAAGAGGGCCATATATACCCCAATGTTCATTGCAGCAATGTCCAAAATAGCCAGCCTGTGCAAAGAGCCGAGATGCCCTTTAGCAGACAAATGGATAAAGATGTGGCCCATATATACAATGGAATGAATATTACTCAGCCATCCATCAGAAATGAATACCCAACTTTTTCATCAACATGGATGGGACTGGAGGAGCTTATGTTGAATGAAATAAGTCAAGCAGAGAAAGTCAATTATCATATGGTTTCACTTACTTGTGGAACATAAGAAATAGCATGGAGGACATTAAGAGAAGGAGGGGGAGACAAACCATGATAGACTGGACTCTGAGAAACAAACTGAGGGTTTTAGAGGGGAGGGAGGTGGAGAATGTGTTGGCCTGCTGATGGATAGTAAGGAGGTCACATATTGCATGGAGCTCTGGGTGTTATACATGAACAATGAATCTTAGAATACTACATCAAAAACTAATGACATATTGTATGGTGACTAACCCAACATTATAAAAATAATAATTTTTTTTTAAGTTTAAGATAGAGCTACTATATGATCCAGCAATTCCACCACTGGGTATCTATGTAAAGAAATGAAAACACTACTTCAAAAAATGTATGTACATACACCCAATGTGCATTGCAGCATTATTTACAAAAGCCAAGATATGGGAATAGCCTGTGTCCATCAATGGATAAACAGATAAAGATGTAAGGCATATGTGCACACACAAACACACACACACTGGAATAAAATTAGCCATGAAAAAGATTAAATGATTTCTGTTTGCACCAGAAAGAAGCAATCTTGAGGGCATTTTACTAAGTGAAATAAATCAGATAAAGAAACAAATACTGGGGGCACCTTGGTGGCTCAGTGGGTTAGAGTCTCTGCCTTTGGCTCAGGTCATGATCTCAGGGTCCTGGGATCGAGACCCGCATCGGGCTCTCTGCTCTGCAGGGAGCCTGCTTCCTCCTCTCTCTCTGCCTGCCTCTCTGCCTAGTTGTGATTTCTCTCTGTCAAATAAAATATTTAAAAAAAAGAAACAAATACTGTGTGATTTCACATGTATGTGGAATCTAAAAAACAAAAGAAATAACAAAACAAAATAAAACCCAGACTTGGGGCGCCTGGGTGGCTCAGTGGGTTAAAGCCTCTGCCTTCAGCTCAGGTCATGATCCCAGGGTCTCTGCTCAGCAGGGAGCCTGCTTCCCTTCCTTTCTCTCTGGCTGCTTCTCTGCCTACCTGTGATCTCTGTCTGTCAAATAAATTTTAAAAAAAAAAATCTTAAAAAAAAAAAAAAAAAACCAGACTCATAGATAAAAAGAAAAGGCTGGTGGTTGGCAAAAGGAAAGGAGATAGGGGGATTGAAAAGTGGCTGAAGGGAATTAAGAAGTACAAACTTCCAGTTATAAAATAAGTAAGTCATCAGATATAATATACAGCATTGTGAATATAGTATATAATATTGTATAAATTTTATAAGGTGACAAATGGTTACTATGCCTATTGTGTTGAACATTCCACAATTTATACAAATGTCAAATCACCGCTATACACCTAAAACTAATGTAATATTGTATGTCAATTATACCACAATTTAAAAAATGAAAGGGCATTACAGGGACATATTTCCTGCTGATTGTTCTCAGCAGGAAGTCTGCCCATGAGCCACTGGGAGTGCCACACTCAAGGATCCCCTTATCAGTACAGAGGTACCCTCCCAATACCTTAAGTGCAAATCCCCCATCTCCCCCACACCATGGATGGCTGCTGGTGTGTGGTCCTTAATGCAGGATAAAAGCAAGCTCCAGCCAATAGGAAATGTACTCACAAAACATCTGAGTCTCTAGGCAAGGGAGAAGCTGTAAACTTGAGCTATAGCACACCTTTTGGAAAACATAAGAAATGTTTCCAATAGACAGCCTAGTGAGTTTTAAGAACCATAAAAGACAGAAAAGTTTAAGAATTCTTCCACAATAGGGAGGAACAAGAGTGGAACAGGTATATGTATACCTAGGCAGAGAAAAAAACAATACTAATGAGAAAAATATCCTATCTGAAGATAAGTAGCAAATATTTAAGGAAGTGTTTACTACTTCAAAAGTGAACGCAGCAAAACAAAACTACAAGGAACATGAAAAATTAAAGAAACATGTCACCACCAAAAGATAGTAATTCAATATCCAAGCTCCCTGGCATGGAAGTTTGAGTTCTTTTCGGTAAAAAATTCAAAATAGTTGTTGTTACAAAATACAGGTAGCTACAGGTAAAATCAGAAAGACAATGGAGTGAAATCACAATATGAGCTATTTACCAAAAAAGAACAAAGCATATATTCTGGATCTGAAAAACAATGAATGATATTAAAAATGCAACAGAGAGCATCTGCAGTAGAGTAAGGCAAACTGAAGACAGACAAGTAAGTTAAAGAATAGGACTTTGAAATAACTCAGAGGAGAACAACAGCAACAAAGAGTGAAAAGGAGTGAAGAAAACTTACATGATCTATGGAACTCTACCAGACAAACCAATATTTAGAATAATAGGGAATCCAGAAGAAGAGATGGAGATGAAAGCAGAAATTTCATTTAAAGAAATAATAAGCCAGAAATTCTCAAACCTGGGGAGAGAACTGGACATCCAATTTCATTGAGCTAAAAGATCACTCTATTAGGTGTAAAAAGACATTCTCTAGGACACATTACAATGAAACTGTCAAAATTCAAAGATAAAGGGAAACTAACAGCAGCTAGGGAGTGAGGGGGGAGGGGGGGATTTTAACCTACAAAGGAACCTCCACTAGGCTATCAGTGGATTTTTCAGCAGAAACCCTATAGGCTAGGAGAGAGTAGAGTGACATAATCAAAGTGTTGAAAGGAAAAAAAAAAAAAAAAACCACTAGGCAAGAAAACTCTGTGTGCTGAAGTCATCCTTCAGATATGAAAGAGAAAAAACACTTTACTAGAAAATCAAAAGCTGAGGGAATTCATCACCATTAGCACTGCTTTGTGAGAAATAATTTTAAAAACTCTCTAGACTGAAATTTTTTAAAATGCTATTTAGTGTCATGAAAATATACAACACATTGATAAAGGTAAATATACAGTTAGATAACTAATCTGTAAGAGGAGGGGGTGTTAACCACTTAACTGTAGTAAAAAGTGGAAAAGAGTATTAGTTAACAAACATACAATATAAAAAGAGGTAAATGATGACATCAAAAAATATAAAAAGGGGAGTAAATGAATGAAGCTTTTGTAGGCAAAGTGAAGCTCATATCAACTTGAAATAGACTATTTTGTCTACACGATATCTTATGGAAACCTCATGGTAATCACAAAGCAAAAACCTGGAGTAGATGACCAAAAGGTAAAGAAAAGAAGAGCAAACCACCACAAAATCACCAGTTTACAAAGATAGGCAGAAAAAAAGGGACCAAAAGAAAAAATTAAAATGTATAAGCAGCAGCAATTAATAGGACAGCATTTTTAAGTCTTTACATATCACTAATAACCCTAAGGTACAGTGTCTGAGTTAACCAACATTGCAGAGAGGCTGAACAGATTAAAAGTAAAACAAAACTATGGGCTGCCTACTAGAGAATCGCCTCAGCTTTGGGGATATAGATAGACTCAAAGTACAGAAGTGGAAACCAAAAAAGAGGCTGGCTATACTTATATTAGACAAAATATACTTTAAACCAAAAATGGTAACAAAAGACAAAGAAAGTTATTATATAATAAAGGGGTCAAAAGCAGTCTTAAGAAGGAAGGACATATCAATACAGGTCTACCTCAAGAAAAAAAAAATCACAGGTATACAATCTAATCTTATATATAAAAGAGCTAGAAAAAGAACAACAAATGAAGCGTAAAGCCGGAAGAAAGAGGGAAATAATAAAGATCAGAACAGAAATAAATCATATAGAAATGAAAAAAGGGGGGTGCCTGGGTGGCTCAGTTGGTTAAGCATCTGCCTTTAGCTCAGGTCATGATCCCAGGGTCCTTGGATCCAGCTCTTTGTTGGGCTCCCTGCTCTGAAGAGAACCTGCTTCACCCTCTCCCACTGCCTGCCACTTCCCTGCTTGTGCTCTCTCTCTGTCTTTATCTGTCAAATAAATATATTTTTTTTAAAATGAAATAAAAAAAACAATAGAACAGATATATGAAACCAGAAGCTGGTTCTTTGAAAAAATAAAATTGATAAACTCCTAGCCAGACTTATCAAAAAAGAAAAGAGAAAGGACACAGATATCACAAATGAGATAGGAGAAATAACAACCAACACCATAGCAATACAAATGATTATAAGAGAATATTATTAAAAACTATATGTCAACAAATTGGACAATCTGAAAGAAATGAATAAATTCCTAGAAACATATAAACTACTAAAACTAAAAAAGGAAGAAATAGAAAACTTGAAACAATTAACCAGCAAAGAAACTAAATCAGGAATCAAATATCTCCTAACAAACAAAATTTCAGGGCCAGATGTCTTCACAGGGGAATTCTACCAAACATTTAAAGAAGAGTTAATACTTACTCAAAAAACAGATATGGAAGGAAAACTTCCAAACTCATTCTGCGAAGCCAGCATCACCCTGATACCAAAACCAGATTAAAACTCCACTAAAAAAGAACTACAGGCCTATATTCCTGATGACTATGGAAGCAAAAGTTCTCAAAAAAAAAAAAAATTAGCAAATGGTGGGGGGGTTGGGTGGCTCAGTCAGTTAACTATCTGCCTTTGGCTCAGGTTATGATCCCAGGGTCCTGGGATCGAGTTCCACAATGGGCTCCCTGCTAAGCTAGGAGTCTGCTTCTCCCTCTGCCTCTACCTGTCCCCACTGCTTATGCTCTCTCTCTCTCTCATGCTCTTGCTCTCAAATAAATTAAATATTTTTTTAAATATTAGCAAATTGAATGCAATAACACATTGGAATAATCATTCGCTACCATCAAGTGGGATTTATTCCTGGACTGCAAGGTGGTTCAATATTCACAAATCAATCAGTGTGATACATCACATTAATAAAAGAAAGGATAAGAGCCATGATCCTCTCAACAGATGCAGGAAAAGCATCTGACAAAGTTAAACATTGATTCATGATAAAACCTTCAACAAAGAAAGGATAGAGGGAATATACCTTAACATAATAAAGGACATGTTTTAAAAACCCACAGCTATTATCATTCTCAATGGGAAAAAACTGAGAGCTTTCCTCTATGGTCAGGAACAAGACAGAGATGTCTATCCTCACCATTGTTATTTTAAAAGTACTGGAAGTCCTAGCCTTAGCAATCAGACAACAAAAGAAATAAAAGGCATCCAAACTGGCAAGGAAGAAGTCAAATTCTCAATCTTCACAGACTACATTATATTCTATATAAAAAATACAAAATCAAGGTACAGAAATCAGTTGCTTTCTTATACACTAACAATGAAAATACAGAAAGGTAAATTAGAGAATCAGTTCCATTTACTATAGCACCAACAACCATAAGATACCTCGGAATAAACCTAACCAAAGAGGTAAAGGACTCCATAAAAAAAAAAAAAAAAAAAAAAAAAAAATTGCTGGAACTGATACACAGAATACAAAATCAATGTAGAGAAATCTGTTGCATTTCTATACACCAATAATGAAACATCAGAAAGAGTAGTCAAAGGGCGCCTGGGTGGCTCAGTGGATTAAGCCGCTGCCTTCAGCTTAGGTCATGGTCCTGGGATCGAGCCCCACATGGGGCTCTCTGCTCAGCGGGAAGCCTGCTTCCTCCTCTCTCTCTCTCTCTGCCTGCCTCTCCAACTACCTGAGATCTCTGTCTGTCAAAAAAAAAAAAAAAAAAAAAGAGTAGTCAAGAAATCTACCCCATTTATAATAACACCAAAAACTGTAAGATACCTTCAATAAACCTAACCAAAAAGATGAAAAGCCTGTACTCTGAAAACTATGAAACACTGATGAAAGAAATGGAAGACAACACAAATAAATGGAAAGACATTCTGCTGATGGATTGGAAGAACACATATTGTTAAAATGTCTATATTAGTAAAGCTTGAAACTGGGTAACGTGATGCCACCAGTTTTGTTATTGTTTTTCAACATTTCCTTAGCAATTCGGGGTCTCTTCTGATTCCATACAAATTTTAGGGTTATTTTCTCCAGCTCTTTGAAAAATACCAGTGGAATTTTGATCAGAATGGCATTAAAAGTATAGATTGCTCTAGGCAGTATAGACATTTTAACAATGTTTATTTTTCCAATCCAAGAGCATGGAATGGTCTTCCATCTTTTTGTGTCTTTTTCAATTTCTTTCATGAGTGTTCTGTAATTCCTTGAGTACAGGTCCTTTACCTCTTTGGTTAGGTTTATTCCCAGGTATCTTATGGTTCTTGGAGCTATAGTAAATAGGAATCAATTCTCTAATTTCCCTTTCTGTATTTTCATTGTTAGTGTATAAGAAAGCCACTGATTTCTGTACATTGACTTTGTATCCTGCCATGTTACTGAATTGCTGTATGAGTTCTAGAAGTTTGGGGGTGGAGTCTTTGGGGTTTTCCATATAAAGAATCATGTCATCTGCGAAGAGAGAGAGTTTGACTTCTTCATTGCCAATTTGGATACCTTTTATTTCTCTTTGTTGTCTGATTGCCGTTGCTAGGACTTCTAATACTATGTTGAACAAGAGTGGTGAGAGTAGGCATCCTTGTCGTGTGATCACCAAAGATGTGATCACAAAGCTGTGATCACCAAGAGAGCGTGGTACTGGCATAAAAACAGACACATAGACCAGTGGAACAGAGTGGAGAGCCCAGATATGGACCCTCAACTCTATGGTCAAATAATCTTCGACAAAACAGGAAAAAATATACAATGGAAAAAAGACAGTCTCTTCAATAAATGGTGCTGGGAAAACTGGACAGCTATATGTAGAAGAATGAAACTCGACCATTCTCTTACACCGTACACAAAGATAAACTCGAAATGGATAAAAGACCTCAACGTGAGACAGGAATCCATCAGAATCCTAGAGGAGAACATAGGCAGTAACCTCTTTGACATCAGCCACAGCAACTTCTTTCAAGATATGTCTCCAAAGACAGGAAACAAAAGCAAAAATGAACTTTTGGGACTTCATCAAGATCAAAAGCTTCTGCACAGCAAAGGAAACAGTCAACAAAACAAAAAGGCAACCCATGGAATGGGAGAAGATATTTGCAAATGACAGTACAGACAAAAGGTTGATATCCAGGATCTATAAAGAACTCCTCAAACTCAACACACACAAAACAGATAATCATATCAAAAAATGGGCAGAAGATATGAACAGACACTTCTCCAATGAAGACATACAAATGGCTATCAGACACATGAAAAAATGCCCATCATCACTAGCCATCAGGGAGATTCAAATCAAAACCACATTGAGATACCACCTGACATCAGTTAGAATGGCCAAAATTAGCAAGACAGGAAACAACGTGTGTTGGAGAGGATGTGGAGAAAGGGGAACCCTCTTACACTGTTGGTGGGAATGCAAGTTGGTGCAGCCACTTTGGAGAACAGTGTGGAGATTCCTGAAGAAATTAAAAATAGAGCTTCCCTATGACCCTGCAATTGCACTGCTGGGTATTACCCCAAAGATACAGATGTAGTGAAAAGAAGAGCCATCTGTACCCCAATGTTTATTGCAGCAATGGCCACGGTCACCAAACTGTGGAAAAACCAAGATGCCCTTCAATGGACGAATGGATAAGGAAGATATGGTCCATATACTCTGTGGAGTATTATGCCTCCATCAGAAAGGATGAATACCCAACTTTTGTAGCAACATGGACAGGACTGGAAGAGATTATGCTGAGCGAAATAAGTCAAGCAGAGAGAGTCAAGTATCATATGGTCTCACTTATTTGTGGAGCATAACAAAGAACATGGAGGAAATGGGGAGATGGAGAGGAGAAGGGAGTTGAGGGAAACTGGAAGGGGAGATGAACCATGAGAGACTATGGACTCTGAAAAACAACCAGAGGGTTTTGAAGGGGCGGGGGTGGGAGGTTGAGGAACCAGGTGGTGGGTAATAGGGAGCGCACATACTGCATGGAGCACTGGGTGTGGTGCAAAAGCAATGAATACTGTTACGCTGAAAATAAATAAAAATAAATAAATAAATAAGCAAATAATGTAAAAAAAAATAAAATCTTTAAAAGAAAAAAAAAATGTCGATATTACCCAAAGCAACCTACACATTTATATATAATCCTTATCAAAATGTCACCAGCATCTTTCACAGAGCTAGAGCAAACAATCCTAAAATCTGTACGGCACCACAAAAGATTCCAAATAGCCAAAGCAATCTTGAAAAACAAAATCAAACCTGGAAGCATCACAATTCCAGACTTCAAGTCATACTACAAAGCTCTCGTCATCAGAACAATATGGTACTGGCACAAAAAATAGACACATAGACAAAAGAACAGAAAAGAAAACCCAGAAAAGAATCTACAACTACATGATCAATTAATCTTTGATGCAACAGGAAAGAATATCAAATGTTAAGAAGACAGTCTCTTCAAAAAATTGTGTTGGGAAAATTGGGCAGAAAATGCAAAAGAAGGACAGTAGACCACTTTCTCACACTGTATACAAAACTAAATTCAAAATGGATGAAAGACCTAATTGTGAAACAGGAAAATATCAAAATCCCAGAGGAGATAACAAGCAGCAACCTCTTTGACATCAGTCATAGCAACTTCTTACTAGGTATTTCTCCTGAGGCAAGGTCATCAAAAGCAAAAACAAATGATTGGGACTTCATCAAGATTAAAAGCTTCTTCTGCACAGTGAAAGGAACAATCGACAAAACTGAAAGACAACCTACATAATGGGAGAAGAGGTTTATAAATGATGTATCTGATAAAGGGCTAGTATAAAAATATATAAGGAACTTATCAAACTCAACACCCCAAAAAAAAACAAATAATCCAGTTAAGAAATAGGCAGAAGACATGAATAGACATTTCTCTCTTTTTTAAGATTTTATTTGTTTATTTGTCAGAGAGGCAAGGAGAGAGAGCATGCACAAGGAGGAGAAGCAGCAGGCATAGGGAGAAGCAGGCTCCCTGCTGAGGAAGGACCCCAGTGTGGGACATGATCCCAGGACCTTGGGATCACCACCTGAGTCGAAGGCATACGCTTAACCAACTGAACTATCCAGGTGTCTCATCAATAGACATTTCTCCAAAGAAGACATACAGATGGCCAACAGACACATGAAAAGATGCTCAACATCACTCATCATCAGGGAAATACAAATCAAAACTACAATGAGATATCTCCTCACACCTGCCAGAATGGCTAAAATGAACAACACAGGAAACAACAGTCGATGGCAAGGATGTTGAGAAAGGTGAACCCTCTTACACTGTTGATGGGAGTGCAAATGGGTGAAGTTACTCTTGAAGACAGTACTGAGGTTCCTCAGAAGGTTAAAAATAGAACTACCTTATGACCCAGGAATTGCATTACTAGGTATTTATCCAAAGAATACATTAAAAAAAGAACAGATTCAAAGGGATACATGCATGCTGATGTTTATAGCAGCACTACCAATGATAGCCAAATTATGGGAAAAGCCCAAATGTCCATCGAATGGTGAATGGATAATGAAGAGGTAATATATGCGATGGAATATTACTCAGCCACGAAAAAGAATGAAATCTTGCCATTTGCAAGGACATTGATGGAACTAAGGAGTATTATACGAAGTAAAATACACTGGAGAAAGACAAATACCATATGATTTCACTCATTATGTGGAATTTAAGAAACAAGACCAAAAAACATGGGACAAAAAGAGGCAAACTAAGAAACAGTCTTAACTATAGAAAAAAACTGATGGTTACTGGAGGGGACATGGGTGTGTGTGTGGGGGGGGGGAAACAGCAGAGATTGGTTAAATAGGTGATGGGGATTAAGGAAAGCACTTGTTATATATAAGTGCTGAATCACTAAATTTTACACCTGAAACTAATATTATATCAATCCTAACTTGAATTTAAATAAAAACTTGTAAAAAGAAAAAGAAAAGCCCTCAAAAAATTGGGTGTAGAAAAAACATATCTCAACATAATGAATATTGTCTATAACAAACTCACAGCTAATACTATACTCAAGAGTACAAAAACTAATGAATACTGTTACGCTGAAAAATAAATAAAATGGAAAAGAATTAAAAAAAAAAGAGTACAAAAACTGAAAGCTTTTCCTCTAAGATCAGGAACATGACAAAGGTGCCCACTCTCACCACTTTTATTCAGCAGAGTACTAGAAATCCTAGCTAGAGTGGTTTTGCATGACGGAGATAATAAAAGACATCCAAAATGGAAAGAAGTAAAATTATCATTTGCAGATGATATGATCTTTATACAGAAAACCCTAAAGGCCTGACCAAGAACTGGTGGAATTCATGAATGAATTCAGTAAAGTCACATGATATAAAAATCAACATATAGATATCAGTTGCATTTCTATGCACTAAAAATGAAACATGTGAAAAAGTAATAAAACTGTCCCATTCACAATAGTATGTAAAATGATAAAATACTAAGAAAAATTTTGATCAAGGAAGTGAAAGAGTTGTACTATTAGACGTATAAGACTTGATGAAAGAAACTGAAGATGACACAAACTAAAACAGGATATTATATAGATATTACCAATCTATAGTAATTAAAACAGTATGGTGCTGAAATAAAAATGACCAACAGAACAGACTGTAGAGGCCAGAAAATAACCCATACATGTATACTCAACTAGTCATTAACAGGTAGCCAAGAACAGTCAGTGGGGAAAGGATAGTAATGAGAAATTTTGATAACCACATGCAGAGAAACTGGACTCCTATGAAACAAAAATAAGTTCAAAATGGATTTAAAATTTACCCATAAGACCAGATACATAAAATTTCTAGAAGAAAACACTGGAAAGAAGCTCCTTGACGTTGGTCATGGTAATGATTTTTTTGATATAACATCAAAAGTGCAAGCAACAAAAGCAAAAATCAACAAGCAGAACTAATCAACAACAAATACTGCAACAAAAGAAACAATGAAAATAATAAAAAAGGTAATGTAAACAATAGGAGGAAATATTTGCAAACCATGCAGTAGATAAGGGGTTAACATCTAAAATATATTTAAAAATTCATACAACTCAGAAAGACAATCTGATTTTAAAACAGGCATAGACAGATATTATTCAAAGAAACCATCTATATGGCCTATAGGTACATGAAAATTTGCTCAACATTCTAATTATTAGGAAAATTCAAATCAAAACCACAAGAAGACATTACCTCAAAGCTATCAGAATGGCTGTCATGAAAAAGACAAGCAATAACAGCATTGGGGAGGATGTGGAGAAAAGGGAACCTTTGTACATTGTTGGCAGGAATACATATTTCTTCAGCCACTGTGGAAAACATTATGGAGATTCCTGAAAAAATTAAAAACAGAACTACCATATGACTCAGCAATTCCACTGCTGATTACATATCCAAAGGGAATGAAAATAGGATATCAAAAAGATATGTGCACCCCCATGTATTTCGTTTCCTTTTTGAGACATAATTGGCATATGACATTAGTTTCAGGTGTATAACATAATGATTCAGTATTTGTACATGTTGTGAAATGATAACTACAAAAAGTCTAGTTAACATCATCACCACAGTTACAAACATTTTCTTGTTATGAGAACTTTTAAGATCTCTTCTCTTGGGGTGCCTAGTTGGCTCAGTTGGTACAGCATGAGACTTTTGATCTTAAGAGTCATGAGTTCCAGCCCCATGTTGAACCTAGAGATTACTTAAAAAAAAAGAAAAAAGATCTACTCTTAGCAACTTACAGATATGAGTATAGGATTATTGACCGCAGTCATCATGTTTTACATTACATCTCCATGACTTATTTATAACAGGAAGTTTGTACCCTTTGACCCCCCCCAACCCATTATGCCCACCCTCCAATGCCCACTTCTGGCAACCACCAATCTGTTCTCAGTATCTATGAGTTCAGATTTTTTCTTTCTTTAGAGTCCACGTATAAGCAAGATCAAGTGGCATTTGTCCTTGACTTATTTCACTTAACATAATGCCTTCAAAGTCCATCCATGTTGTCACAAATGCCAAGATTCCCTTTTTTGTAGCTGAATAATATGCCTCTGTGGGTGTGTGTGTGTGTCCGTCATTTAGGTTGGTTTTATGTCTTGCTATTGTAAATAATGGTGCAAGAAAGATGGGGTCAGTTATCTTTTCAAGTGAGTGTTTTTGTTCTCTTTGGAAAAAATGTCTACTCTGATTTTCTGCCTATATTTTAATCAGGTTTTTTTTTGCTTTTTGTTTTTTGTTTTTTGGGTTTTTTGCTACAAGTTGTATAAGTCTTTATATATTGGGATATTAATCCCCTGTCAAACATATGATTTCCATATACTAATTTGCAAATTTACTTGAATATATTCAGTAAGTTTCCTTTTCATTTGTTAGATGGTTTCCTCTGTTTTGCAGAAGCTTTTTGGTTTGATATAGTCCCACTTGCTTCTTTTTGTTTTTGTTAGTTTTATTTTTGGTGTCAAATTTGGGTATCAAAAAATTCACCAAGACCTATGCCAAGGAGCTAACCACCTATTTTTCTTCAGAAGTTTTATGATTTCGGGCCTTAATCCAGTGCTCCCACTTTTATTGCAGTATCATTTACAGTAGCTATGATATGAAAACCACCTATGTGTCCATCAACAGATGAATGGATAAAGAAGACATACAATATACAATGGAATATTATTCAGCCATGTGAAAAAAATTAAATACTATCATTTGCAAGGACATTAATAAACCTTGATGGCATCATGCTAAGTGAGATAAATCAGACAGAGAAAGAAATATACTATATGATATCATTTATATGCAGAATCCAAAAAAGCCAAACTCTTTCCTTTTGTAAAAATGGAAAGTAGAATGGCCGTTACCAGGAGCTGGGAGTGGGGAATGGAATTGAGGAGATGTTGTTTTAGGGTACAAATAAGCAACCAGTAGCTAAGTCTTAGAGATTTAATGCACAATCTATGATTATAGATAATAGTGCATTACTATAAATTCTAAAATTGCTTAGGGACTAGATCTTAACTGTTCCTACCAGGAAAAAAATGATAATTATATGATATGATAGTGGTGTTAACTAATGTTACAATGATAATCATATTACAATTATATAAATGCACCAAACCAACATGTTATATCCCTTAAGTTTATAGAATGCTCTCTTTTTGCCTGTGAAGAAGCAAAGTACCATGTTGTGGAGGGGGTCACATGATAGGGAACAGTAAGCACCCTCTAGGAACTGAATTTCACACTCCCACAATCACAGAGACCCAAACACTGCCATCAACCAATGAGACTGGAAGAGCAGGGGATCCAGCTAACCTACAGCAGGAAAACAGACCCACAGAAACTGAAAGATAATGACTCTGTTACTTTAATCTCCTGTTTGTACTAATTTGTTATGCAACAATAGAAAGCTAAAACAAACAACATGGTTCACATGGAAATAACTTGTAACTTCAGGGTCATTCTCTTCTTCAGTGTTTAATTAAACCTGGTCTGTGGTTGCATGAGGCAGACAGCAAATTTGTGTATTTTTACAAAGACCCACACCCCACAGAACTACCCAACCTACTGGAAATCAGTAACGAGGACTGCACTGAAGTCACAATTTCTGCCCCATGCCTTTATCCCATCTTTGTGGGAGAGAGGAAAATATAATGCATATCCACCTTAATTTGGTATCCATGAGCCACAGATTCACAGATTATTCACAGATTATAACTACTTGGCAGAAAAGCAAACTACAAATGAATTTAACAGGTTTGTTTTTTTTTTCTTTTCCAATGAGGTCTGGAAGGACTTCAACCACTTTCAGAAAATTTTCCTACAGCTGGTTTATTTATTTGGAGTTTTGGCACAGGGATGACTGGCAGAATGGATTTCAACAGGAAGACCCTTGCAATGGTGGAAGCATACTTTCAGAATAAAAAAGGAGAGAGCAACCATGTGTTTAATGGGTCAAGCAGTGTATTAATTATGTATTATTGCATAACACATTTCTTCAAAATTTATCAGCATAAAATTATAGAAATGTATTATCTCTGAGGTCAATAATCCAGGCATTGGTTTTATTGGGTGGTGCTGGCTCAGGATCCCCCATGATTTTGTAGTCAAGCTGAACCAGGACTTCAGTGATCTGAAGGCATGACTGAAATATAATTTTCTTCCAAGCTCACAAATCTGGATCTTAGCAAGAGATCTCAGCTGTGGATTTTTTCCATTAGCTACTCACAAGATGGCAGCTAACTTCCACCAAACAAGTTACCTAACAGAGAGAATGTGGAAGGGAAGAAAAAGGTAGAAACCAAGATGAAGGCACAATATACTTTATAACTTAATCTGGAAACAATATACAATCACTTTTTCTATATCCAATTGACCACAAAGATGAACCCTCATAAAATGTGGAAGGGCAAAAATCACACAAGGGTGTTAACACCAGAGGGAGGGGTCATTGGGAGCTGTTCTGGAGGTTAGCTACTGCAACTGGAAAGTCTGAACCATATTCCTCATTTGATCCAGCAAAAATTAGAACACAATTCATGTATCTGAGGCTGAAAGTGTTTCACAGCTTTGGGGATCCTCCCATCTTAGGGTAAAAATCTGCAACCAACCACTACAGGTTTTCATTGCCTACCTTGTCCTACTATTGATCACTGTTGTGTCTCCCTATTCAACAAGCTTCAAACCATGAGCTCATTTGGGCTTTCTCAACTAAGGAATATGACTTGAGTCTTACAAGTGATGTTCTGAAATGTTCTCACCAATTTCTTGACTCGTCTGTATTCTTCTTATTCCATATATCCCTGGCAAACCCTACCTTAGGTAGTTTTTAGCAGTTTAGCCTAGATTAAAAAAAAAATCCTGACAGCTCTTTGGGAGGCAGAAGTCCATAGCCTCAATGGAAAGGAGAGAGGAAAACAAGACCTGGGAGGAGGAGAATTACTATCATTTCTGCCACTGCTGCTTTAAAGTTGCTCACAGAAAGTTGCTCAACTGTGTGGAATCTATTAGGAAGACCTACAGGGTGAAATCATAGGTGAGTGGGATCAGGCTCAGCAGCAACCGAGGTGAAAGAGATTGAGAGATGGGCAGCACCCAGATAATGAGAAGGTACATGAGATCCATGTCAATTACATCCATGTTCTCTCTTTTCTGCTCTTCTAATGATACTTGGAAGAACATAGCCAACAAAACAAATCTGTGCCTCTCTGATTATAACCCCCATCCCAAGTTCTTCCCAATGCACAACTGGATTTTTTTTTTTCCCTACTGCTGCTCTTCTCTGACTTTTATTGGTCTCCACATCCATCATTGGGACAGTAAGTGGTAACATCAACAGGGAAATGATCTGAAGGCAAAATCCAACCTCGGAATTAGACAGGTGTGTGGTAGCTAAAAGATAAAAGAGGAATGATGTGTGAAGTAATTCTTTGATTATTTTTTAAATCTTAAACAATTCCATTAAGTTGGTTCAGTGCAGACAAAGCATGCACAAGCCAGACTTTTGTTTAAGGTCTTTCCCAAAGAAATGTGAAGAACTTGCTGAAGGGTTCTTTCTGAGTCTTTGATTCCCTCTATTAACAGCAGAAATGAGAAAATTTCACCCCCCCCAAAAAAAAATTTTATTGGTAGCCTGAAAAGTGATAGTAGCTTTTATTGAGTAGGAAATTTTCTCCAAAGAATAAAGTATCCAGATGTACCTATGACTACATCAAAGACAAGTTTTGGGGGATTTTCCTTTGGTTTGTTATAGCACATAAGAGTTCAGTTCTTTAGAAACAATAGTTCCTCTGATGTCTCCATTTTAGAGATGGTTTTTTCAAAATGAAATTCCATATTTGGGTGGAATCCATAGTTCAATGGGCAAGTCTTCCATAAAAAAAAAAAAAATCTGTTTGGACACTTATCTCTTAAAATAGATTCTTATCAGCTACTCTTGGCTTTGAAATAAGTTCCTACAATTCAGACAAACTTGTATTTCTCCTTTTCAGAATAGAAGAGATAAATTCCCCATTAATAGAGCTTGACTGCTTCTATAGACAGCACACTGGATCCAAGGACGAAGAAATTCATGTTCACAGCTTTTTCCAATAAAAGGCCACAGCATCACCATCTCTCTTGTTTCTTTAATTAGAGGTGTTTCATGGAACCCGCAATTATGACAAGTATAGAGATGTATGACTCACATCCTATTACAAGAAAGGATTTCTTGGATTGTCTGGGTGGCTCAGTGGGTTAAAGCCTCTGCCTTTGGCTCAGGTCATGATCCCAGGGTCCTGGGATTGAGCCTCGCATTGGGCTCTCTGCTTGGCGGGGAGGCTGCTTCCCCCTCTCTCTCTGCCTGCCTCTCTGCCTACTTATGATCTCTGGCTGTGAAATAAATAAATATAATCTAAAAAAAAAGAAATTAAAAAAAAGAAAGAAAGAAAGGATTTCTTGCCCAACTATGAGGAGTATGGCTAGCTGATATTTTCCATGTTTACTCCTTTTCACATCTCAACATTTGAGCTGGCATACTCTTCTCAAGGTGGACCCAACCAAAACAGCAAAACTATGTAAAATGACTTAAACGTTTGACCTCTAATGGACAACATTTTCTCTGATACTGTGAAACTCCCTGCTAGCCTGACAAAGATTTTGTCTGACATGCACCAAGGTCTGACACCTTCCTCTAACTATTGTGCTTCCTTTTTTTTTTTTTTTTTTCCTTTCATGGGTATTACTTTCCAATAAACTTTTTCATTTCTTAACACCATCCCAGTGTCTATTCCCTGGCAGGCCCAACTGACAGAGTGGCACCATATGTGCTCTGAGAAAGCAGACTGTAGAGGCACCTTGATGGCACAGGTGGTTAAATGTCTGACTCTTGGTTTGACTCAGGTCATGATCTTATTTTCGTGGGATCAAGCCCCACCTCAGGCTCCATGCTCAGAGTAGTCTGAGATTCTTTCTCCCTCTCCTTTACCCCTCCCACTCATGTTCTTTATCCCTGAAATAAAAACTAAAAAAAAAACCAAAAAACAAAAAAAACAGACTGTAAGACAGGATGTGGGAACTGGGTCACACTGGCTGTCTAGCAAGAGGACCACAGTCCAGGTGATATGTGGGACCCAGATACTCCCTCGGACAAGATGGCAGCACAAGGACTTTGTTCAGTGTTTTACTCAATGATAGTTACATGAAAGAACATTCTGATAGAAAGAAACATACTAGCAGTTACAATGATTTAAAAGAAAGAAAATCATATAGACCAAAAGTGAAGGAACAGAAAAAGATATTTCACCCAAATGATAACCAAAAGAGAGAGGATTGGCAAACTCAGACAAAATATTATAAAAATTATATGATCATCTCAATAGATAAAGCTTTGATAAAATTCAACATCTATTTATGATAAAACTCAACAAAGTGAGCACAGAGGAAACATACTTGAACCTAATAGAACCCATATATGACAAACCCACAGCTAACATCATATTCAATGGTGAAAAGATAAAACTTCCTCCAAGAGCAAAGCAAGGATGCCCACTTTCACTACTTTCATTCAGTTTTGGAACTCCCAGACACAGCAATTAATAGAAATAAGATCCATCCAAGTAAGAAAGGAAGGATTAAAACTGTCTTTGGGTGCAGATGACATAATTTGTTTATATAGGCAATTGTAAAGAATCCACCAAGAACAATTAAATTTAATAAATGAATTCAGTGAAGTTGGAGAATGCAAAATTAATATATAAAATTCTATTGCAAGGTCCCTTGGTGGCTCAGTTGGTTGTGTGCCTGCCTTAAGCTCAGGTCATGATCCCACAGTTCTGGGATTGAGCCCCACGTTGGGTTCTTTACTCAGCGGAGAGTCTGCTTCTCTATCTTTCACCCCACTTGTGCTGGCACTCTCTCTCTCATGCTGTTTCTAATAAATAAATAAAAATCTTTAAAAATAAATGAATGAATGAATAAATAAATAAATATCCCTTGCATTTTCATACACTAAATGAATTGTAATCAAGTAAAATTAAGAAAATAATCTTATTTACAAGAGCATCCAAAAATAAAATGCCTAGGAATAAATTAACCAAGCAGGTGAAAGATCTAGATGCTGAAAACCATAAAACACTGATGAAAGAAATTAATGACACAAACAAATGGAAAGATATTCTGTACTTAATGATTGGAAGAATTAATATCGCTCAAATATCCACATTATCCAAAGCAATCCCTATGAAAAATCCAATCCTATTTTTCACAGAAGTAGAAAAAACAATCCTAAAGTCCATATGAAGCCAAAAAAGACTGAATAGCAAAACCAAACCTGTGGACCCACAAGTTGGGAGTTCACAACCTATTTCAAAATATACTATAAAACTATAGTTATCAAAACAGTGTGGTAGTCACATAAAAACAGATGTACAGACCAATGGAACAGAATAGAGAACTCAGAAATAAAGCCAACTGATCTTCAACAAAGATGCCAAGAACACACAATGGGGAAAGGACAGTCTCTTCATTAATGGTGTTGAGAAAACTGGCCTTCTACATGCAGAAGAATAAAATTGAACACTGATCTCACTCCATATAAAAAAATTAGCTAACAGTGGATTAAAGACTTGATGTAGGACCTCAATCTATAAAACTGCTAAAAGAAAATAGAGAAAAAACCTTCTTGACATTAGTCTGGTCAATGATATTTTTGGATATGACCTCAAAAGCACAAGGAACAAAAGCAAAAATAGACAAAGGGGATTGTGTCAAACTGAAGAGCTTCTGAATAGCCAAGAAGACAATCAGCAAAGTGAAAGGACAGCCTACAAAATGGAAAAACATATTTGCAAACCACACTTCTGACAAGGGGTTAATATCCAAAATACATAATAAACTCAAAGCAACAGCAGAGACACAACCTGATTTAAAAACTTGGCTAAGGACCTGAATAGATGTTTTTCAAAGGAAGACACCCAAATGGCCAACAGATAAATAAAAACATGTTCAACATCACTAATCATCAATAAAATAAAAATAAAAATAAAATAAAATAAAAATTAAAAATAAATAAATAAAATAAAAATAAAAACCACAATAAGATATAACTTCATACCTGTTAGAATGACCATTATAAAAAAGACAAAGTGGCCAGAATATGGAGAAAAGGGAACACATGTACACTGTTGATGGGAATGTAAATTGGTACTGTAAATATCAAAACAGTTTATAGATTCCTTGGGACACCTAGATAGCTCAGTCAGTCAAGCATCCACCTCTTGGTTTCCATCCAGGTCATATCTCAGGGTGATGAGACTGAGCCCCACATCAGGCTTTGTGCTTAGTGGGGACTCAGCTTGAGATTCTCTCTCCCTCTGCCCTTCCCCCAAACTCCCTCTCTCAACTAAATAAATAAATCTTAAAAAATAAACAGTTTATAGATTCCCCCAAAATTAAAAATAGAACTACCAGGAGCTGAAGCAATCCCAATTTGGGTATATATCCTTTAAGAAAATGAAATCATTACTCCCAAGAGGTATCTGCATTCCCATGTTCTTTGCAGCATTAGTCACAAGAACCAAGATATGGAAGCAACCTAAGTGTCAACATAGATGTATAGATAAAGAAGCTGTGCTAGATATATATAATGGAATATTACTGAGTCATGAAAAGGATGGAAACTGTCATTTGCAACCATATGGATGAATCTGGAGGACATTATGCTAAGTGTAATAAGCCAGACAGAGAAAAGAAAATACTGTATGATCTCATCTGCAATCTAAAAAAAGAAAAATGTTTTAAAATTCTGACTCACAGATGCAGAGTAACAGTGGTTATGTGGGGCTGGGAGTGGATTGAAAGGTGGCTGGTATGACAACTATGTGAGGAGATGAAATGTTAACTAGCTTGACTAATAATCATTTCACTATATATATATATGTATATAAAACCAGTTGTACACCTTCTATATAATTTTGATTAAAAATATATTATATTAGAAAGCATGCTAAGATTCTATGCAGTATTTCAAGAGTGGAATTAGTCCGTGTGAAATTAATTTTTCATACTTTCAGTATATGAAATCTTTCCAAATCTAAAAAAAAAAGAAAGAGTATTTTATAATGACAATAGAATTGATCAAATGCACTGATGCCCTGCACAAAGATAAAGAAAAATGGGGACACTGAAATGTAAGGTTGAAGACCAGAGGGAATTCTTTGTTAGATTTCAAAAAGACCTTATCTTTTACAGTGACAGAGCAGAAGGAAGACCAAACTCGGGATTTAATAGTCAAAATCAGAGTTTCAAGACTGAACATTTTCAACAAGAAGTAGATCTGTTGGGAATGCCTAGGACACATGGAATGAGGACAGCTAGGTGGGTGTATCTAAAAGCTTGACCCAGATTTTTCTGAACTCTCGGAACTTGCCAATGTGCCCCTTCTCCCTAATAAGAGTTAATAATCCTTTCATGTGTGAAGTCATTTCAGACCTGTTACTCAGAAGGCAACAGATGGCCCTCTCAGAATCTACTGTCACCTCCTTTCCTACATGCCTGATCAATAACTGAGGGTGGATTATCATCAATGGAAATCTGATGAATTGATAAGGGAGGAAAGGAATGATACTTTGAAAGAAGCTGCAAGAATTAATCAAACTATATTGGCTGGAGTCAAGAACATAAAAATGGTCCTGTATTTTAAGAAAGCTTGATAAAAGGGGTTAGAACATAAGACTGGGTGTAGAAGAGTTAACTTACTCAGGGACAGCGCTCTCAGGATAGAGTTACACCTTTACAGGAACCCACAGGTGATGGCGTTAATTGCTAGAGAGTCACCTAGAAGTCCAAAGAAAATAATATCCCTAGTGAATGAAATTGCAACACCTGAGTTTCCATGCAGATTATGGCGAAAAGTAGAAAGCTCAGATCTGCAGGACATGTGCCTATAATTAACAATATCATATTTTGTACTTAAAAATTAGTTAAGAGGGTAAATCTTATGTTAAGTGTTCTGACCACAATAAAATAAAATAAACAATATAAAAAGTGTATGTCTCAGGAGAGTGGAGATTGCGGGAATGAACATACTATATGAGACCAAAAACCCACCAGAAAATTATGTTGACTGAGAAAAATGAAAAGTCATAATATTCACCAAGACCATCAGGAATGTGCTAGTGAGGAGACATTAGGTTACTGAGAAGTTAAGACAGAGTTGACAGGAAAGGTTGTCAAAGATCATGGCTTATTGATAACAATGGGGGATAAGGGGCCACAAAGCACTAGAAACTGGTTTCAACAAACAACTTCTAGAACCCAGAAGATTTCAGTTATAGCAACAAGAACTTCAGAGTGATAGCCAAGGAGGCTTGGCCTATAGAAGGTTGTAGAGATGGTTTCCCCTGGGGCGGAATGGATGGGCAGCCAATAAGAGTACTGCTTGAAAAATACACAAAATTAAAAAAAAAAAAAAGAATGGATAATTAGGAAGTTAAGAATGACTATCCCAAAACAAAGTTTAAATCCCTTGCCCAATTCTCAGACTTAAGTCAGTTTTCAGATCCATAACATTGTAACTGAAGTTGTAGCCAGGTCAAAAGAACAAAGGACCCTGAAACATCACAGGAAGTTTATGCTATAATAATTTAATTTCCCTAATGTGATCCCAAGAAGGTGAATGTCACTTACTCAGGTAACTGTTTAATGGAGAAAGGAGAATTAATTCTCAGACGATTTAAATGCTGTGACTTATGATCGGCAAAAGGTTTTGACCCTAGAGACCTGAAGCACTTTTGTGGTCCCAAGTTTGAATGGGAGGATAAAGGAGATAAATAATAAGTGGAGTCCTGGCAAATTTCAGATTATGATTAGTCTACTAGATCCAGGAATCAACTTGGCGGTCATTTTCTAAACACCCACTGTATAATTGAAATTGATATACTTGGCAGTCAACAAAACTCTCAGATTGCTCTTTGGTCTGCCCACTATTATATTTGTTTTCCACAGGCCAAGAGGAAGCTTCTGAAACTCCTCCCAATTTCCAGACCAATATAGTAAACCATGAATAAGATCATATTTCACTGGGAGGTGGTGTTATAGGATTAGTGTGTAAAAAATGGAAGGGTGGTACTTCCTAATATATCTCCCTTTAATTCCCTTATATTCTCCTATAGACACCAATGGACAAAAATGCATCTTAGAGACTAACTGGTAGTCCCAATCACAATTTCCATGCTGGTTATGGTCTTACTGCCACAGCAGTTGCAGGTTAATCAGGTATTGCTTTGGAAACTGATTATTTTATGTCCCAATATAGAATGAAAACCAATATTCACAAAACAATCAACATGCTCTATCACATTAACAGGAGAATAAAACCACATATTTTCACCAGATGCAACAAAAGCTTTTGACAAAGTACAACATTTGTGCATGATAAAACTTGTCAACAAATTAGGGATAGAGGGAAAATACCTCAACATAACAAAGGCCACATATGAACAACCCACAACTAACATCCTCAATGGTGAAAAATTAGATCTTTTCCTCTAAGATCAGGAACAAGACAAGGATGCCCCCTCTCACCATTTTTAATAACCACAGTACTAAAAGTCATGGCCACAGAAATCTGACAAGAAAAAGAAATAACAACCAATTATTAAGGAAGAAATAAAACATTAACAATTTGCATATGACATAATACTATGTACAAACATAGAAAACCTAAAAGACCCAACCAAAAAACTACTAGAACTGATAAGTGAATTCAGGAAGTTCACAGGATACAAAATCAATATAAAAAAATCCGTTGCATTTCTATACACTAATAATGAAGTTGCAGAAAGAAAAGTTAAGAAAACAATCCTATCTGCATTGCACCAAAAATAATAAAATACCTAGGAATGAACTTACTGACCCAGGAGGTTAAAGTCCTGTACTCCAAAAAATATCACACATGAATGAAAGAGATTATAGACAAGTCAAATGGGAAGATACGTCATGCTCATGGACAGAGAACAAATATTCTTCTTTTTAAAAGATTTTATTTATTGATTGATTGATTTGGCAGAGAGAGAGAGAGAGATCACAAGTAGGCAGAGCAGCAGGCAGAGAGAGAGGGGGAAACAGCCTCCCCACTGAGCAGAGAGCCAGACATGGGGCTCGATCCCAGGACCCTGAGATCATGACCTGAGCTGAAGGTAGAGGCTTAACCCATTGAACCACCCAGGTGCCCCCAGAGAACAAATATTCTTAAAACATCCATACTACCCAGGAAATCTACAGATTTAATGTAACCCTTATCAAAATATGAACAGTTTTCACAGAACTACAACAAACAATTGTAAAATGTATATGGAACTGGAGAAGATCTCAAATAGCCAAAAAAATCTTGAAAAGGAAAAACAAAACTGGAGGTATCATAATTCTAGATTTCAGGACATACTACAAAGCTATAGTAATCAGAAAAGTATGGTACTGGCACAAAAATAGACCACAGATCAGTGGAACAGAACAAGGAGTCCACAAATAAACCCATGCTTTTATAGTCTATTAATGTATAACAAAGGAAATAAGAATATACAATGGGGAAGACAGCCACTTCAACAAATAGTATTGGGAAAACTGGACAGCAACATGCAAAAGAATGGAACTGTACCACTTTTTTATATCATACAACAATAAACTCAAATTGATTAAAGACCTAAATGTGAGATTTAAGACCATAAAATTCCTAGAAGAAAACATAGGCAGTATTTTTTTTTTTTACATCAACTGTGGAAACATTTTTCTATATATGTCTGGACTGGCAAGGGAAAAAAAAGGAAAACTAAACTACTGGGACTACACCAAAATGAAAATCTTTTGGACAGTGAAGCAACCCATCGACAAAACAAAATGGCAACACACTGAATGGGAGAAGAGATTTTCAAATGATAAATCTGCTAATGGATTCATATCCAAAATATATTAAGAATTTATATAGCACAACACCAAAATAATAATCTGATTTTAAAAGGACTTGAAAAGATATTTTTCCAGAGAAGACATACAGATGGCCTACAGACACATGAAAAGATGCTCAACAGCAGACTTCTGAACAAGATGGTAGAGTAGGAGGACCCTAAGCTCATCTAGTTCCAGGGACACAACTAAATAACACTCACATCAGTGTAAATAGCCCAGCAAACAACCCAAAGTCTGGAAAAACAGATTCCTCCGCAGTTAACTATAAAGAAGAAGGCACATCTAAGTGAGTAGGAAGGGCAGAGATATGGTATGGAGCTAAATGGACAAATGAAACTGTCCATGAGTACCTGTACTCAGCAGATAGGAAAGGACCCAACCCCAATACCAGGCATGGGAAAGACAAAGCCCCATAATATTTGGCTTTAGAAAACAGAAGGGCTGAATTATGTGTTTTTACAATCAGCAGGGCTCAACACCTGGAATTTTAAAAATCAGTTGGCTGGCCTCTGGAAGAGCTAAGAGGGTACAGTCCCTGCCCTTAGAGAGAGAGCACAACAAAGAGCCCCTGGCAGATACAGTACAGAAGCAGCAGCTTGAAAAACACCTGTCTATATAAGATATGATCATATGAGATATATGAGAGGAAGAGCTGTTTACTAATTTCAGAAGAGCATATGGAGGAGTAGGGATCCTTGTGAGACTTGTCCAGGAACAAAGGAGCTAGAGAATGCCATTTTCCTCCCCTGTATCCCCAGCCTAGACACAAGGACACCTGCAGAAACCAGCACAGAACCAACACCTAGATTGCTAACAGTGTGCCCCATCCCCATGTTCTCCTTGAGGACATGCCCCTTCCATTCAGGTTTCCAGTCTAGGTCCCTCCCCAAAGACCTGCTCAAACCTTGCTAACACTTTAGACCTATCCCCCACATTCTCCTACAAACCTGTAGCATCAGAAACAACCTTGGCTGGAGCCCATACAAAAGACAAGCCTGGCACTGTGCAAGCAGCCCTGACAGGGGCCAGCACCACTTCAAAATGACTCCTGCCCCAGGGAGAGGAAGATAACCTCACACAACTGTCCCACTCTGGCCCAAGCAATGGGCTGGGGGGAAGACAACTGCTCTGACTGCAATCCCCACACACCAATGAAAGCTTCTCAAGGGACAACACAAGGAAAACACACTGCAGTTTAGTGTTACCACATCCCTAGATAATGTCTGTCTGACTCAACTGATGTCCAAAGTGACCACAGACTGACCCCTAACAACACAAGGACCAAACTCTGCCTACAAGAAGCAAAGGAAGCCATTGTAGATGACAGGACTGAAGGCAGAAGTGGGTCAACCACAATGGCAGAGCAAAGGCATAACACACAACCCTGTAGTGCCAAGTTCTGGTGAAAAGGGAAGACTGCACTGCTTATGGCCACTACTTAATGGCCAAGAGCAGGAGAGATAACTGACTTTACTAACACAGAGAAAAAAGTCATAGAGTTTGGCAAAATAAGGACATAGAAGAATATATCCCAAATGAAAGAATAGGATAAAATCACAGCAAGAGGGCTAAATGAAACAGAGATAATCAATATGCCTTATAGAGAATTTAAAGTAACAGTCCTAAAGATACTCATGAACTAGAGAATGTAGTGAAGGACCTCAGGGAAACCCTTAACTAAGGGACAGAAAACATAAAGGAACCATTCGGAGATGAAGAATTCAATAAACGAAATTAAAAATACATTACATGGAATAAAGAGACTAGAGAAAGCAGAGAAAGGGATCAGTGATTTAGGAGACAGAGTAAGAGAAAGCAACCAAGCTGAAGAGAAGAGAAGAAAAAAATTAAATAAAAGAGAATAGACTTAGGGAACTCAGTAACACCATCAAGTAGAATAACATTTGTATTGTAGGGATCTCAGGAGGAGAAGAGAAAGTAAAGGGAACAAATAATTATCTGAGGAAATAATAGCTGACAACTTCCCAATCTGGAGAAGGAAATAGAAATCCAGATAGAGGAGACCAAGAGATCCCCCAACAAAATCAGCCCAAGGAGGTCCACACCAAGACACATAGTAATTAAAATGGTTAAAAATAGTGATAAAGTAAAAAAAAAAAAAAAATTAAAAGCAGCAAGAGAAAAGAAACAGTTACATATAAGGGAAACTCCATCAGCTATCAATACACATACTAGATCAATTAAAAATAAATAAATGGATTAAGGCAAGAAGCAAGATTGTGGAGAAGTAGGAGACTGAAATATCACCCAGTCCCAGGAGTTCAGCTAGATAGTTATCAAACCATTCTGAACACCTAAAAACTCAACAGGAGATCGATGAGAAGAGCAGCAATTCTAGGAACAGAAAATCGACCACTTTGTGGAATGTAGACTGTCAGGGGAGGGGCCGGCTCCTGGCAAGTGGTGGAGTAGCAGAGCACAAAATCAGAACTTTCAGAAGTTTGCTCCACTGAGGAGCATTGCTCCAGAGGCTAAGCAGTGATGGAGCCCTAACGGGGTCAGTGTGGTCTCAGGACCCGCGGGGTCACAGAAAGACCAAGGATGTCAGTGTGTGGCAGAGCTGCCAGGTATTGGAGTGGGGAAGCGGGCTACAGAGATAGAACTGAGGAGTGAGCGCTCAGCTCAGATTACCTTAAACTGTGATCATAGGCATAATCAGGCCACTGTTCTTCAAGCAGGGACCCAAGTTCCAGAGCCAGGGAGACCCCCTCCTTCGTCCTCTGGGAGGAGCAGCATAGAAGCATGTGAGAGGAATCTGCTGGGTTTGGAGACTCCAAATGGGGCTGTGCGCCAGAAATAGAAATGCTTGGTCCCAAGTTGGGTGAGCTCAGAGTGTGGCCAGAGACCAGGGAGTTTGGAGGGATTGATTGCTCACTGAGAAGTGGGGCCTGAGCTCTCGGCTCCTCCATGCGGGAGATTGGGAGGCTGCCATTTTCATTCCTGTCCTCCAAATCTCTACAGAAAGCATTCAGGGAACAAAAGCTACCGAGAGAGCAAACCTGAGCAAATTACTTAGCCTGGCCCCTTGCAAGGGTGGTGCAGTTCCACCTGGGGCAAAGACATTTGAGAATAACTGCAATAGGCCCTTCCCCCGGAAGATCAGCAAAAACATCCAGCCAAGACCAAGTTTATTGATCAACAAGAACTGTAGAACTCCAGAGCTAGGGGAAAGCAACACAAAGAATTCGTAGGTTTTCTTCCCATGATCCTTTAGTCTTAAAAAATTAATTTTTGCTCGGAGTCAAGATGGGGGGGAAGTAGGAGGAGGCACCATTTCAACCTGTACCCTAAAGTGAGCTGATTACCTACCAAAGAACTCCGACCACCCATGAAATCAGCCTGAGATCAGAATTATACACGTCTGGATCTCTACAGGAGCAGAAGACGCCAGTGGCAGGTAAAGCAGACTGGGAACGTCCGACTGATATTGGAAGATAAACAAAAGGGGGAGGGAGCCACCAGAGGTGACCGATCGGAAAGTAACACCCCAACACGAGAGTACTCTGCATCTGGGGACCAGCATTAACTTGGAGTCTGGTTGAAAGCACTCAAAAAACAAACAGCAAAGGATCGCGGGGGGTAATAGTGGGAACCTGGGAAGTTAGGGTCAGGGACCTAAGTCCCCGGACCCAGGACAGCCTCCCCTGGCGCGGAGCCAGAGAGAGTGCGGCGGAGAAATCAGGTCTCCGTCCCTGAGCGGCCAGTGCACCTGAACGCCAGCGCGCCCGAGAACGAGTGGGGTCTGGCTCCTGTGAGGGGCTGGGAGCCTAGCCAGACGGCAATCCTAAAACGTGCGCGTCCCACACCCTCCCTTGGGATAGGTGCTCATAGGCGCTAGCCTGAAGCTCTGGCAGCCGGAAAAACCAGACATTCCCAGCCCCGGACAGCGGGAAAATCTCAGGGTGCGATCTCTGCTCCGAACCTCTCTGGTGGTCTGGAGTTGCCTAGACAGCCACCGCTGCCCTGGTTTTGGGTACAACGAGGAGCTCCTGCATCCCCAGGGACAGTGACTCAGAACCGACTCAGCGAGCAGCTTTTGCAAAACAGTCTGAGGCTTCTCTCTGAGAGGGAGGTTGGGGTGCTGTTTGGTCTCCTCTAAACCTCCAAAAACCATCAAAAGCTGTCGAGGCGAGAGAAAGCAGATGAAAGAACATAAAAACCCCCAGAGAACAAAAGGCTGAAAAAAACAGTTTCCTGAAAAAAAAAAAAAAAAAAAAAGAGCTCACCCCCTTGAGGGGAGCGGGAGGACCTAACTCAGGGAACATCATTGTCTGAAAACCCACGTGGCAGGCCCCTCCCCCAGAAAACCAACCAGGAAGGAAGAAAAAAAAAAAAAAAGACTACAAGAGAACAATCACCACTACTTCATAAATACAACTTTTATTTTTAACTCTTTACCAATATTCTGGTTCTTTTTTTTTTTACACATACAGATAATTTTTTAACCTATTTACCATCACACTGAGATGTCCAGTCCATCAAATTCTTTAATAACCTTCTAACCTGAACTTTTTGATACATACACCCGTGTTTTTCTTTTGTTTTTCTATTTTTTTAATTCTTTTTTAATTTTAACTTAGTTTAGTCTAGTTTATTCTTTTTTAATTTTTATTTTCTACTATACATATAGAGTTAAACTTCAAGGGAATCCCCTTTCCCCAATCAATGCTACCTCTATAGGCAAACCAGTTTCTAATCCCCCTGTAACTTAGGAAAGTTGAGTCCCTTAACAAAAACATCAAGATACCTTCAGGAAGAATCAAAATAACCTTCCTCACCCACACTGAGAATCTATAACCATTCTCCCAATTTTTCCTTCTGTCAGTGTTTCTGTGAATTTGTGTTTGTCCTGATAATATATAAACCTTATACTTGGGGTTCTTTCTGATGAGGTTCTTCCCTTTTTTTTTTTTTTTGCTTATATATACATACTTTTTTCTCTTGTCATATACTTTTATCACTCTTTTTGTCTGCTGTTTTTGTTTGTATACTCCACAAATCTTACCTTGTGGCCCATTTGGGCTGAGCCTTCTCTTTTATCTTCCCTTTTTTTCCTATCTCTCTCTTTTTTTTTCCTTTTTTCTTTCCCCCTTTTTTTTTTCTTTCTTCTTCTCTATTTCTTTTTCTTCTCGTTTTTCTCTCATTTGGGTGGGGAATCCTGATTGCACAGAAGCGTTCCAGGGTGCACATTGACTGCACCACAATCGATAAGTCCAGCTGCATCTGTTTAGTCATCTCTTACCAAAATGACTAGGAGGAGGAATACCCAACAGAAGAAAAATACAGAGGATGGGCCTTCTGCAACAGAGCTAATGGCTATCGACATAGACAATATGTCAGAAAAGGAATTCAGACTAACAATTATCCAGGCAATAGCTAGGTTGGAGAAAGCCATGGATGACCAAACAGAATTGATTAGGGCAGAACTGAAAGCCACCAGGGATGATGTTCACAATGTTAGGGCAGAACTGAAAGCCACCAGGGATGATGTTCAAAATGCTCTCAATGAGTTCCAATCCAATCTAAATTCTCTAAAAGCTAGGGTAACTGAGACAGAAGATAGAATTAGTGATCTGGAGGACAAACAGATAGAGAGAAAGGATCAGGAGGAAGCCTGGAACAAACAGCTCAGAAGCCACGAAAACAGAATCAGGGAAATAAACGATGCCATGAAAAGTTCCAACGTCAGAATTATTGGAATCCCTGAAGGGGAAGAAAAAGAAAGAAGTCTAGAAGATATAGTGGAAGAAACTTCTTCCAGTTGTCTATGAAAATTTTCCCAATCTCACGAATGGAAACAACGTTCATGTACTAGAGGCAGAAAGATTTCCTCCCAAGATTTTAGATTCTCGAAAGTCCTCACGGCACCTTATCGTTAGAATGGGGAATTTTGTTTCAAGAGAGACCCTCTTAAAAGCAGCTAGGACAAAGAAGCTTCTTACATACAGAGGAAAGCCCATTAGAATAACGTCAGACCTTTCCACAGAGACCTGGAAAGCCAGGAAGGGCTGGCAAAATATATTCAGAGTACTAAATGAGAAGAACATGCAACCAAGAATACTCTATCCAGCAAGACTGACATTTAAAATGGATGGAGAGATAAAGAGTTTCCAAGACCGGCAAGGCTTAAAAAACTATGCAACCACCAAGCCGACACTGCAGGAAATATTAAGGGGGGTCCTATAAGAGAGGAAAAATCCTAAGAATATCATTGAACAGAAATACAGAAACATTCTATAGACAGAAAGTCTTCAAAGGCAACACGATGTCAATAAAAACCTATCTCTCAATAATCACTCTCAATGTGAATGGCCTAAATGCGCCCATAAAATGACACAGGGTTGCAGATTGGATAAAACGACAGGACCCATCCATATGTTGTCTATAAGAGACCCATTTCGAACCTAAGGATACACCCAGACTGAAAGTGAAGGGATGGAGAAGCATCTTTCATGCCAATGGGCCTCAAAAGAAGGCCAGAGTAGCGATTCTCATATCAGATAAATTAGATTTTAAACTAAAGACTGTAGTCAGAGATACAGAAGGACACTACATAATTCTTAAAGGGACTATCCGCCAAGACAATCTAACAATTGTGAATATCTATGCCCCCAATATGGGAGCACCCAATTACATAAGAAAACTATTAATCAAGATAAAGAGTCATATTGATACGAATACAATAATAGTAGGAGATCTTAATACGCCTCTCTCAGAAATAGACAGATCATCGAAGCAGAAAATTAATAAAGAAATAAGAGCATTGAATGAAACATTGTACCAGATGGACCTCATCGACGTATACAGAACATTCCACCCTAAAACAACAGAATATTCATTCTTCTCAAGTGCACATGGAACCTTCTCCAGAATAGACCACATGCTGGGTCACAAAGCAGGACTCAACCGATACCAAAAGACTGACATTATTCCCTGCATATTCTCTGATCACAATGCTTTGAAACTGGAGCTCAATCACAAGGAAAAGTTCAGAAGGAACTCAAACACCTGGAAGCTAAAGACCACCTTGCTTAGGAATGCTTGGATCAACCAGGAGATCAAAGACGAACTTAAACAATTCATGGAAACCAATGAGAATGAAGACACCTCGGTCCAAAACCTATGGGATACAGCAAAGGCGGTTCTAAGGGGGAAATACATAGCCATCCAAGCCTCCCTCAAAAACATTGAAAAATCCAGAATACACCAGCTCTCTCTACACCTTAAAGAACTGGAGAATCAACAACAAATCAAACCAACTCCACATGCAAGAAGGGAAATAATCAAGATTAGAGCAGAGATCAATGAGGTAGAAACGAGAGATACAGTAGAACGTATCAATGAAACTAGAAGCTGGTTTTTTGAAAGAATCAATAAGATCGATAAACCATTGGCCACACTAATCCAAAAGAAAAGAGAGAAAGCCCAAATTAATAAAATTATGAATGAAAAGGGAGAGATCACAACTAACACCAAGGAAATAGAAACAATCATCAGAAATTATTACCAACAGTTATATGCCAATAAGCTAAGCAACCTAGATGAAATGGATGCATTCCTGGAAAGCTACAAACTCCCAAAATTGAACCAGGAAGAAATTGACAACCTGAATAGACCGATATCTAGTAATGAGATTGAAGCAGTGATCAAAAACCTCCCAAAAAACAAGAGCCCAGGACCTGACGGATTCCCTGGGGAATTCTACCAAACTTTCAAAGAAGAAATAACACCAATTCTCCTGAAGCTGTTCCAAAAATTTGAAGCAGAAGGAAAACTTCCAGACTCTTTTTATGAAGCCAGCATTACCCTGATCCCCAAACCAGGCAAAGACCCTACCAAAAAGGAGAATTTCAGACCAATATCACTGATGAATATGGATGCAAAGATTCTCAACAAGATCCTAGCAAACAGGATCCAGCAGCACATTAAAAAGATTATCCACCATGAGCAGGTGGGATTCATCCCTGGGTTGCAAGGTTGGTTCAACATTCGCAAATCAATCAGTGTGATAGAACACATCAATAAGAGAAGAGAGAAGAACCACATGGTCCTCTCAATTGATGCAGAAAAAGCATTTGACAAAATCCAGCATCCGTTCCTGATGAAAACGCTTCAAAGTATAGGGATAGAGGGAACATTCCTGAACTTCATAAAATCTATCTATGAAAGACCCACAGCAAATATCATCTTCAATGGGAAAAAGCTTGCAGCCTTCCCGTTGAGATCAGGAACACGACAAGGATGCCCACTCTCACCACTCTTGTTCAACATAGTATTAGAAGTTCTAGCAACGGCAATCAGACAACAAAGAGAAATAAAAGGTAACCAAATTGGCAAGGAAGAAGTCAAACTCTCTCTCTTCGCAGATGACATGATTCTTTATATGGAAAACCCCAAAGACTCCACCCCCAAACTACTAGAACTCATACAGCAATTCAGTAACGTGGCAGGATACAAAGTCAATGTACAGAAATCAGTGGCTTTCTTATACACTAACAATGAAAATACAGAAAGGGAAATTAGAGAATTGATTCCATTTACTATAGCACCAAGAACCATAAGATACCTGGGCATAAACCTAACCAAAGAAGTAAAGGACCTGTACTCGAGGAACTACAGAACACTCATGAAAGAAATTGAAAAAGACACAAAAAGATGGAAGACTGTTCCATGCTCTTGGATTGGAAGAATAAACGTTGTTAAAATGTCTATACTGCCTAGAGCAATCTATACTTTTAATGCCATTCCGATCAAAATTCCACCGATATTTTTCAAAGACCTGGAGCAAATAATCCTAAAATTTGTATGGAGCCAGAAGAGACCCCGAATTGCTAAGGAAATGTTGAAAAACAAAAACAAAACTGGCGGCATCACGTTACCCGATTTCAAGCTTTACTACAAAGCTGTGATCACCAAGACAGCATGGTACTGGCATAAAAACAGACACATAGACCAGTGGAACAGAGTGGAGAGCCCAGATATGGACCCTCAACTCTATGGTCAAATAATCTTCGACAAAACAGGAAAAAATATTCAATGGAAAAAAGACAGTCTCTTCAATCAATGGTGCTGGGAAAACTGGACAGCGATATGTAGAAGAATGAAACTCGACCATTCTCTTACACTGTACACAAAGATAAACTCGAAATGGATAAAAGACCTCAACGTGAGACAGGAATCCATCAGAATCCTAGAGGAGAACATAGGCAGTAACCTCTTTGACATCAGCCACAGCAACTTCTTTCAAGATATGTCTCCAAAGACAAGAAACAAAAGCAAAAATGAACTTTTGGGACTTCATCAAGATCAAAAGCTTCTGCACAGCAAAGGAAACAGTCAACAAAACAAAGAGGCAACCCACGGAATGGGAGAAGATATTTGCAAATGACAGTACAGACAAAAGGTTGATATCCAGGACCTATAAAGAACTTCTCAAACTCAACACACACAAAACAGATAATCATATCAAAAAATGGGCAGAAGATATGAACAGACACTTCTCCAATGAAGACATACAAATGGCTATCAGACACATGAAAAAATGTGCATCATCACTAGCCATCAGGGAGATTCAAATTAAAACAACATTGAGATACCACCTAACACCAGTTAGAATGGCCAAAATTAGCAAGACAGGAAACAACGTGTGTTGGAGAGGATGTGGAGAAAGGGGAACCCTCTTACACTGTTGGTGGGAATGCAAGTTAGTGCAGCCACTTTGGAGAACAGTGTGGAGATTCCTGAAGAAATTAAAAATAGAGCTTCCCTATGACCCTGCAATTGCACTGCTGGGTATTTATCCCAAAGATACAGAGGTAGTGAAAAGAAGGGCCATTTGTACCCCAATGTTTATTGCAGCAATGGCTACGGTCGCCAAACTGTGGAAAGAACCAAGATGCCCTTCAACGGATGAATGGATAAGGAAGATGTGGTCCATATACACAATGGAGTATTATGCCTCCATCAGAAAGGACGAATACCCAACTTTTGTAGCAACATGGACGGGACTGGAAGAAATTATGCTGAGCAAAATAAGTCAAACAGAGAGAGTCAAGTATCATATGGTCTCACTTATTTGTGGAGCATAACAAATAACATGGAGGACATGGGGAGATGGAGAGGAGAGGGAGTTGAGGGAAACTGGAAGGGGAGATGAACCATGAGAGACTATGGACTCTGAAAAACAACCAGAGGGTTATGAAGGGGCGGCAGGGGGGTGGGGGGGGTGGGAGGTTGAGGAACCAGGTGGTGGGTAATAGGGAGGGCACGTACTGCATGGAGCACTGGGTGTGATGCCAAAACAATGAACACTGTTATGCTGTAAATAAACAAATAAAAATAAATATTTAAAAAAAAAGAAAAAAAATTAATTTTTTTAATTTTATTTTTTTCTTATTCTATTCTTTTAACTTTTTCTCTTTCCCCTTTTAACTTTAATTATTTTATCTTAATACTACTTTTTTAAAAAAACTTTTAAAATTTTCATTTTTATAGTCATATTTTACCCCTTCATTGTATTTAACCTTATTTTTTGTATACATACAGGTTTTTTTCTTTAAAATTTTGGGACACAATTTTTCCTAATAGATCAAAATATACCCTAAATCTAGCGCATGGCTTACTTCTACTCGCCAGCCTAATCATATTCTCTCTTTTTTTCTTTTCCCAACCAACTTATCTTATCAAGTCCTTTTTTTAGACTCTTCTTTAATTTTCATCTTTACAATCATATTCCATCCCTTCATTTCATTTACCCTAATTTTTGTGTATATAAAAGTTTTTCTTCCTAAAAGTTTTAGGGGTAGGTTCTTCTAAGAGACCAGAATACACCCAAAATCAAGTGGGTGGCTCTGTTCTATTCACCAGTCTAATATGTATACTTTTTTTCTTTTTCTTTTTTCTCTCTTTTTTCTTCCCCCAGTTTCAGTTCTCTTCTGATTTGGTTAGCATATATTTTGGGGGGGTCTTTTCCACCCTTTTAGTATTTTATTCTCTCATTCATATAGTCTCATCTGGATAACATGACAAGGCAGAAAAACTCACCACAAAAAAAAAAAAAAAAAAGAACAAGAAGCAGTACCAATGGCTAGGGACCTAATCAATACAGACATTGGTAATAGGTCAGAATTAGAGTTCAGAATGACAATTATCAAGGTGCTTGCTGGGCTTGAAAAAGACATGGAAGATATTAGACAATCCTTTTCTGGAGAAATAAAATCCCTTTCCAGAGAAATAAAAAAACTAAAATCTAACCAATTGGAAATCAAAAGAACTATTAATGAGGTGCAATTTAAAAAAATGGAGGCTATTACTGAGAGGGTAAATGAGGCAGAAGAGAGATTAGTGATATAGAAGACTAAATGACAGAGAATAAAGAAGCTGAGCAAAGGAGGGACAAACAACTACTGGACCATGAGGGGAGAATGAGAGATAAGTGATACCATTAGACAAAACAATATTAAAATAATTGGGATCCCAGAAGAAGAAGAGAGAGACAGGCAGAAGATATATTGGAGCAAATTACAGTAGAGAATTTCCCTAATATGGCAAATTAGGAAATAAGCATCAAAATCCAGGAGGCACAGAGAATCCCCCTCAAAATCAATAAAAAATAGGTTCACACCCTGTCATCTAATAGTAAAACTTGCAAGTCTTAGTGACAAAGAGTAAATCCTGAAAGCAGCCCAGGAAAAGAAGTCTGTAACATACAATGGTAAAAATATTAGATTGGCAGAAGACTTATCCACAGAGACCCGGCAGGCCAAAAAGGACTGGCATGATATATTCAGAGCACTAATTAAGAAAAATATGCAGCCAAGAATATTATATCCAGCTAGGCTGCCATTGAAAATAGAAACAGAAGGAGAGATAAAAAGCTTCCAGGACAAACAAAATCTAAAAGAATTTGCAAACACCAAAGCATCCCTATAGGAAATACTGAAAAGGGTCCTCAAAGCAAAGAGAGAGGCTAAAAATAGTAGACCAGAAAGGAACAGTGACAATATACAGTAACAGTCACCTTACAGCCAATACAATGGCACTAAATTCATATCTTTCAATAGTTACCCTGAAAGTAAATGGGCTAAGTGCCCCAATCAAAAGACACAGGGTACCAGAATGGATGAAAAAAAAAAGGCCCATTAATATGCTGTCTAAAAGAAACTCATTTTAGACCCAAAGACACCTCCAGATTTAAAGTGAGGGGGTGGAAAACAACTTACCATGCTAATGGACATCAAAAGAAAACTGGGGTGGCAATCCTTATACCAGATAAATTAGATTTTAAGACAAAGACCATAATAAGAGATGAGAAAGGACACTATATCATACTTAAAGTCTCTGTCCAACAAGAAGATCTAATAATTTTAAATATCTGTGCCCCTAACATGGGAGCAGCCAACTATATAAACCAATTAATAACAAAATCAAAGAAACACATCGACAAAAATACAATAATAGGAGGGGACTTTAACACTGCCTTCACTGAAATGGAAAGATCATCCAAGCAAAAGATCAACAAGGAAATAAAGGCTTTAAATGACACACTGGACCAGATGGACATCATAGATATATTTGAACATCACAGGTGTATTTAGAACATTCCATCCCAAAGCAACAGAATACACATGCTTCTCTAGTGCACATGGAACATTCTCCAGAATAGATCACATCCTGGGTCACAAATCAAGTCTCAACTAGTACCAAAAGATTGGGATCATTCCCTGCATATTTTCAGACCACAATGCTCTGAAATTAGAACTCAATCACAAGAGGAAAGTTGGAAAGATCTCAAATACATGGAGGCTAAAGAGCATCCTACTAAAGAATGAATGGGTCGGGGCGCCTGGGTGGCTCAGTGGGTTAAGCCGCTGCCTTCGGCTCAGGTCATGATCTCAGGTCCTGGGATCGAGTCCCGCATTGGGCTCTCTGCTCGGCGGGGAGCCTGCTTCCCTCTCTCTCTCTCTGCCTGCCTCTCTATCTACCTGTGGTCTCTCTCTGTCAAATAAATAAAATAAAATCTTAACAAAAAAAAAAAAAAGAATGAATGGGTCAACGAGGAAATTAAAGAAGAATTGAAAGAATTCATGGAAACAAATGAAAATGAAAACACAACTGTTCAAAATCTTTGGGACACAGCAAAGGCAGTCCTGAGAGGAAAGTATATAGCAATACAAGCCTTTCTCAAGAAACAAGAAAGGTCTCCAGTACAGAACCTAAGCCTACACTGAAAGGAGCTGGAGAAAGAACCGCAAAGAAAGCCTAAACCCAGCAGAAGAAGAGAAATCATAAAGATCAGAATGATCTTTATGAATAGAAATAGAAATAGAAATAGAAATCAAAATAACAGTACAACAAATCAATGAAACTAGGAGCTGGTTCTTTGAAAGAATTAATGATTGGTAAACCCCTGGTCAGACTTATCAAAAAGAAAAGAGAAAGAACCCAAATTAATAAAATGAATGAGAGAGGAGAGATCACAACCAACACCAAAGAAATACAAACAATTATAAGAACATATTATGAACGACTATATGCCAGCAAATTTGACAATCTGGAAGAAATGGATGCATTCCTAAAGACTTATAAACTACCAAAACCGAACCAGGAAGAAATAGAAAACCTGAGCAGACCCATAACCAGCAAGAAGATTGAAGCAGTCATCAAAAATCTCCCAAGAGGGTGCCTGGGTGGCTCAGATGGTTAAGCATCTGCCTTCAGCTCAGGTCATGATCCTGGGGTCCTGGGCTCGAGTCCTACATTGGGCTCCCTGCTCAGTGGGGAGCCTGCTTCCCTCCTCCTCCTCTACTGTTCCCCCTTCTTGTGTTCTTTCTCTCTCTCTCCCTCTCTCTCAAATAAATAAATAAAATCTTTTTTAAAAAATCTCCAAACAAACAAGAGCCCAGGACCAGATGGCTTCCCAGTGGAATTCTACCAACCATTTAAAGAATTAAGACCTATTCTCCTGAAACTGTTCCAAAAAACAGAAATGGAAGGAAAACTTCCAAACTCATTTTATGAGGCCAGCATTGCCTTGATCCCAAAACCAGACAAAGACCCTATCAAAAAGGAGAATTACAGACCAATATCCTTGATGAACACGGATGCAAAAATTCTCACCAAAATACTGGCCAACAGGATCCAACAGTACATTAAAAGGATTATTCACCATGACAGAGTGGGAGTTATTCCTGGGCTACAAGGTTGGTTCAACATCTGCAAATCAATCAGTGTGATACAATACATTAATAAATAACAAGAGCTATATGATACTCTCAATAGATTCTTAAAAAGCATTTGACAAAGTACAGCATCCTTTCTTGATCAAAACTCTTCACAGTGTAGGGATACAGGGTACATACCTCAATATCATCCTCAATGGGTGAAAACTGAGAGCTTTTCCCCTAAAGTCAGGAACATGGCAGAGATCTCCACTATCAATAGAACTGCTATTCAACATAGTATTAGAAGTCCTAGCCTGGACAATCAGACAACAAAAAGAAATAAAATGCATCTGAAGCAGCAAAGAAGAAGTCAAACTTTCACTCTTTGCAGATGATATGACACTTTAAGTGGAAAACCCAAAAAACTTCAGTCCAAAACTTCTAGAACTCATATAGGAATTCAGTGAAGTGTCAGGATATAAAGTCAATGCACAGAAATCAATTGCATTTCTATACACCAACAGCAAGAGAGAAGAAAGAGAAATTAATGAGTTGATCCCATTTATAATTGCACCCAAAACCGTAAGATACCTAGGAATAAACCTAACCAAAGAGGCAAAGAATCTGTACTCAGAAAACTATAAAGTTCTCATGAAAGAAATTGAGGAAGACACAAAGAAATGGAAAAATATTCCATTATCATGGATTGGGAGAACAAAATTGTTAAAATGTCTATGCCACCTAAAGCAATCTACACATTTAATGCAATTCCTATCAAAATAGCACCAATTTTTTAAGAGAAATGGAAAAAATAATCCTAAAATTTATATGGAACCAGAAAAGACCCTGAATAGCCAAAGGAATGCAGAAAAAGAAAACCAAAGTTGGTGGCATTACAATCCCAGACTTCAAGCTCTATTACAAAGCTGTCATCATCAAGACAGTATGGTATTGGAACAAAAACAGACACATAGATCAATGGAACACAATAGAGAGCCCAGAAATAGACCCTCAACTCTATAGTCAACTAAACTTCAACAAAGCAGGAAAAAACATCCAATGGAAAAAATACTGTCTCTTCAACAAATGGTGTTGGGAAAATTGGACAGCCACATGCAGAAGAATGAAACTGGACCATTTCCTTACACTACACACAAAAATAGGCTTAAAGCGGATGAAAGACCTCAATGTGAGACAGGAATCCACCAAAATCCTTGAGGAGAACATGGGCAGCAATGTCTTCTACATCAGCTTCAGCAACTTCTTAGAAACATTCCCAAAGGCAAGGGAAGCAAGGGCAAAAATGAACTATTGGGACTTCATCAAGATCAAATCTTTTGCACAGCAAAAGAAACAGTCAACAAAATCAAAAGACAACTGACAGAATGAGAGAAGATATTTGTAAATAACATATCAGATAAAGGGGTAGTATCCAAAATCTATTAAGAACTTATCAAACTCAACACCCAAAGAACAAATAATCCAAACAAGAAATAGGCAGAGGACATGAACAGACATTTCTGCAAAGAAGACATCCAGATGGCCAACAGACACATGAAAAAGTGCTCCACATCACTCGGAATCAGGGAAATACAAGTCAAAACCACAATGAGATACCACCTCACACCAGTCAAAATGGCTAAAATTAACAAGTCAGGAAATGACAGATGCTGGCAATGATGCAGAGAAAGGGGAACCCTCCTACACTGTTGGTGGGAATGCAAGCTGGTGTAGTCACTCTGGAAAACAGCACGGAGGTTCCTCAAAAAGTTGAAAATAGAGTTATCCTATGACCCAGCAATCACACTACTGGGTACTTACCCGAAAGATATAAACGTAGTGATCTGAAGGGGTACGTGCACCTGAATGTTTATAGCAGCAATGTCTACAATAGCCAAACTATGGAAAGAACCTAGATGTCCTTCAATAGATGAATGGATAAAGAAGAAGTGGTATATATACACAATGAAATACTATGCAGTCATCAAAAGCAATGAAATCTTGCCATTTGCAACGACATGGATGGAACTAGAGGGTATTATGCTGAACGAAATAAGTCAATCAGAGAAAGACAATTATCATATGATCTCCCTGATATGAGGAATTTGAGAAACAACGTGGGGGGATTTTGGGAGTAGGGAGGGGAAAAAATGAAACAAGATGGGAGGAAGACAAAACAAACTAGGGTTGCTGGGGGGTGGGAGGGTAGGGATAGGGTGGCTGGGTTATGGACATTGGGAAGTTTATGTTCTATGGTGAGTGCTGTGAAATGTGTAAGCCTGGTGATTTACAGACCTGGTGATTTACAGATCCTGCGGCAAGTAATATATGTTAATAAAAATAATTTTTAAAAAATAAATAAATGGCTTTTTTCTAGTTAAAGAAAATCAATAAAATTGATAAAGCTTTAGCCAGATTCATCAAAAAGAGAGAGGACTCTTTGAAATGAAAGTGGAGAAATAACAGCTGACACCACAGAAATATAAAGGATTGTAAGAGTATTATGAAAAATCATGTCAACCAATTGGACAAGCTAAAAGAAATAGATAAATTCCTAAAATCATATAAGCTCCCAAAATGAATCACGAAGAAATAGAAAACTTGAACAAATCAGTTACCAGAAATGAAATTGAACAAGAAATCAAAAAACTCCCAAAAAACAAAAGCCCAGGACCAAATGTGTTCACAGGTAAATTCTACCAAACATTCAGAGAAGAGTTTATACTTACTATTCTCAAACTATTTCAAATATTGAAGAGGAAGGAAACTTCCAAATGGTAATCCTGGCCTGATAGAATAACTTATATTAAGACCAGATAAAGACAGTACAAAAAAAGAAAACTGTAGGCCAACATCTATGATGAACATGGAAGCAAAAATTCTCAGCAAAATATTAGCAAACAAAATCCAACAACATATTTTTTAAAAATCACTCACCAAGATCAAGTAGAATTTATTTCTGGGATGCAAAGATCATTTAATGTCTCATTTTAATCAACATGATACATCACATTAATAAAAGATAAAAAAACATATGATCATTTAAAATATGCAATCAAAGCATTTCACAAAGTAGAACATCTATTAATGATAGAAACCGTTGATAAATTAGGTTTAGAGGGAACATATTTCAACATAATAAAAGCCATATATGAACAATCCATAACTAACATCCCCAATGGTAAAAAAAACTTAGAGGTTTTCCTCTAAGTTCAGAAACAAGATAAGAACGTCCACTCTCACCACTTTTATTCACACAGTACTGGAAGTCATAGCCATAGTGATTGCACAAGAAAAATGAATAAAAGACATCCAAACTGGCAAGGAAGAAGTAAAACGTTCACTATTCGCAGATGGAATGATACTATATATAGGAAACCCTAAACACTCCAATACAAAATTACTACAACTAATAAATGAATTCAATAAAGTTTTGGATAAAAAACAAATATACAGAAATGCAAATGCACTTCTATACAGTAATAATGAAGTATCAGAAAGAAAATTCAAGTAAACAACCCCATTCACATTGAAATAAAACTGGAGGTATCTATCATAATGATAGATATTAAGACATAGTACAAATCTGCAGTAACCAAAACAGTATGGTGCTGGCACAAACTAGACACATAGATCAATGGAATAAAATTGAAAATACAGAAATAAACCCATAATTATATGGTTATTTAATCTTCAACAAAGGAGGCAAGAATATACAATGAGATAAAGACAGTCTCTTCAACAAAGGGTGCTGGGAAAACTGGACACCTACATACAAATAATGAAACTGGATCATTTTCATACACCACACACAAAAATAAACTCAAAATGGTATAAAGACCTACATGTGAGACCTGAAACCATAAAAATGCTAGAAGGCAGTAACGTCTCTGACATCAGCCATGGCAACATTTTCCTAGATAAGTCTCCTGAAGCAAAGGAAACAAAAGCAAAAATAAACTACTGGGGCTACATCAAAATAAAAAGCTTCTGTACAGCAAAGGAAATAATCAACAAAACTAAAAGGCAACCTGCTGACTTGAAGAAAATGTTTGTATATGACATATCAGATAAAGGGTTAGTATCCAAAATATATGAAGAACTTAAAAAACTCAAAACCAAATAATCCAGTTTAAAAATGTGCAGAAGACATAAACAGACACTTCTGCAAAGAAAACATACCAGTAATCAACAGACACATGAAAAGATGCTCAACATCACTAATCATCAGGGAAATGCAAATCAAAACCACAATGAGATATCACCTTGCACCTGTCAAAATGGCTAATAAACACAAGAGGGGTGCCTGGGCGGCTCAGATGGTTAAGGATCTGACTCTTGATTTCAGCTCATGTCATTATTCAGGGTGATGAGACTGAGCCCTACATGAGTCTGTGCTCAGCATGGAGCCTGCTTAATATTCTCTCTCCCCCTCTGCCCCTCCCCCTCATTTTCATGCATACCCATGAACTCTCTAAAAACAAAAACAAAAACAAAACAAAAATAAAAAAAGAAACAAACACTGGCAAGGATGTGAAGAAAAAGGAACCCTCATGCACTGTTGGTGGAAATGCAGCATCCACTCTGGAAAACAGTATGGAGTTTCCTCAAAAAAAATAAAAGTAGAATTACCATATGGTCCAGTAATTCCATTACTAGGTGTTTACTCAAAGGAAATGAAAACACAATTCGAAAAGATATATGCACCCCTATTTTTATTGCTGCATTATTTACAACAGCCAAATTATAGCAGCAACCCAAGTGTCCATCGATAGATGAACAGATATAGATGTACTATATATATAAAGAAATGTTACTGAGACATAAAAAAGAATGAAATCTTGCCATTTGCAACAACGTGGGTGGACATAGAGGGTATTATGTTAAGTGAAATATGTCAGAGAACAAAAAATACTCCTATGTGGAATTTAAAAAACAAAACAAAGTAACAAAGTAAAAAAGAGAGATGACCCAGACTCTTAAATACAGAGAACTAACTGGTGGCTGCCCAGGAAGTGGGGAGGGTGGGTGTTCCCGTTTTGGGAGAAGGGGTGCAACAGGTTAAGTGGATTAAAAGTACACTTATCATGATGAGCACTGAGAAATATATAGATTTAATCGTTATATTGTTTACCTGAAACATAACACTGTGTTAATTTTTAAAAAATGAACGAATATCACAGTTTGCATTCACATGCAATGGATAAACATATATTTTCATAATAGAGGATGTGAGGTTTCTAGAACAAGAATAAGCCTTCTGAAGCAGAGAATTAAGCATCTTTTGCCCAACATCTCTTAGGATGTTTCTAGAATTTGATATAAATGAGTGTTTGACCATGGGACATCTACTGCCCATGCATTCAGAAGCATTTATAATAAGCTGGATTTTTGCCAGAACAGTCCAGGTCATAAAACATGGTAGTGTCATCATTAATATATAGTAATGTGTAACTGGTACACTCAGGACCAAGCCCATGGAAGACCTGGGACCCCTGCAAATGTCACGAGTAGATAAACCCATCTACTTGTGTCACCCACCATAGCTCAAACTTATGATTTCAAGGGTATCCTGTATAGCAAGTTAAAGGAAGAAAGAAAATTCTAAACTTGACTTATGAGTGGGTTAGCACAGTGCGTGGGAGCAAACAAAAACCTTGTATCTCACCCAAGAATGCCTCAGGAAGACAGTACAATTAGAATACAAAATCCTTCCAATGGGCAAAACTTAGGAGAGAACACCTGGCATCTATTTTGCATGGAAACTGAAGTGGCTCAATTTCAGAATATATTTAGGAAAGATCAGAAGATCAAATAAAAGGAAATTTAGAATAGAGGCATATAGGTGGATGTATAGAAATGGGCACAAAATTAAATATTTTTTAATAATTTTTTTATTTTTTTATAAACATATAATGTATTACTAGCCTCAGGGGTCAGGTCAAAATTAAATATTTTTATGCATCATATTTATGCCCCAGAATACCTTCATCTTAAAAGAGGCACTAAAAAATTACATAATCAACTCAGCTAGTTGACAGTTAGCTTTCATCAGCAGCCACCCAATGCTGGCATGATGAGAATGTGAATGAAGTGACCATGGTGGCAGAGAAAGAAGTTACGCTTGAGCCTATCAGCATAGATTTTACCTACAAAGATTCATTTCACCTCTGCCAGATGCCTGACCTGTCAGTAACAGAAAACTACACTGAACCTTCAATATGGCACTATTCCTTGAGAGACAAATTGTCCAATGGTCTCTTGGCAACAAGTTGCCTAAAGTAGGCCTCTGACATCCTACAAAGGCTATTGATTTGTGTTTATAGGAAGTAGATATTTATTCTAGGCAAATTTGACCTTCCAATCCATGGAACCTTGGTGCCACTAGTTTCCAAGAATGTATACTGTGTCTGATAGTCACATAATCCCACACAGCATAGCATCTGGCCAACAGCATACTTCACAGCAGAAGAACTGTGGGAGTGGGCCTATTTCCATAGGATCCTTTGATCATATCACATTGCACATGACCCCTAAACTTTTGGCCTTATAAAGTATTGGAACAATCTGCTGGAGATACAGCTTAAGCACCAGTTCAGAAGCAATACTTGAAGAGGATGCACGTCTCCTTTTTGGCATCATATTACCAATAGGAAGTATATATAGACCCTGAAACCAAAAGGTGAACAGAGACAGGGTTCTACTTATTCCAATAACACTTGGGTACTCTCCTTTTCATGCCTATAAATTTCAGCCTTGCAGAGTTAGACTGTTTTCCAAAAAAGATGCATTCTTCCCAGTGAGAATCCCACTGCACTACAAGATAGAACTGACACCTCCAGCACTTGGTAGTTTGGGGTGCCAATAGATAAGCAGGCAAATGAAAGGAAGCACCATAGGCAGAGCAAGGAGTAATTTATCCTGATCGGAAGAATGAGGTAAAGTTTATTTTCCACAATAGACAAGGAGGAATACACATGGAACCTCCAGGTGATCCACTTGGGCACCTCTTGGTATTCCCTTGCTATCTTAGTTTGGGCTGCTACAACAAAATATCATCAGTTGGGTGCCTTAAACAACAGACTTTACTTCTCACAGTTCTCAAGGCTAAGTCCAAGATCAAGGTACTAGTCCCAGTTGGTTCCTGGTTGAGCTACCTCTTCCTGGCTTATGGATGGCTGCCTTCTTGCTGTGTCCTCACATGGTGGAGAGAGAGCAAGTTCTCCGGTATCTTTTTATAAGGGCACTGATTCCATCATGAGGGCCCCACCTTTATAACCTCGTTACCTCCAAAGGCCCTATCTCTAGATACCCATCACACTGGTAGGTAGGGCTTTAACATGAATTTTAGGGGGATATAATTAGTCCATAACAGTTGCTTAATTAGGACATTAAATGAATAAAATACAGTAACGTTGGCCTGAGAAAAAGATATGACTACCAAGGGAACAGGCACCTTAGGAATGAAATTTTGATCGTACTATGAGACAAACCACCAATCACAGCAGAGATAGTAGTTAAGGGTAAAGAGAATTTAGGATGGTTAGTGGAAGAAAGAGACAATGAGTACCAGTTGCAGCCTTGAGATCAGCTGCAACAGGAGCTATAGAATGTCCTGCCAAATTCCTTCTAAGTTTTTTCTCTGTGTAAATTGTTCCCTGGAATCCCTGGAGAGGCTGCTCCACAAATGGGATGGAGGAGTAACCCTGTGGTACCAGGGGTAAACTGCAGCAGTGCTGTTCAGATCTACCTCCAGGAAATGATTGCTGGAAGTGTAGAATGTGGCTAGCCTCCTTCACATCTGCCTCTCACATGTTCTTCTGGGAGGGATGGCCCCAGATGTCAATAAAAAGTCTTGACAGTTCTACCCTTGCCAGAGGACTTGTTTAATGGCCAACCCTTCCTCAGGAGCTCACCGTGAGGGCTAGCAGAAACTTTGTCAAGAGATGGAGCACGGTCTGATGGCTCCCTCTGGCCAATCTGCTCAATACATCTTTTTCATTTCTAACTTCTTCTCTGCCTCTGTTGTCCAAAAGATGCAACTAACACATTTATAAGTGGTTTATGTTACAGACAGACAATTCTGATTCACTATCCAGTTGCATTGATCATTCAGTCCCTTCTGCCCTTGGTTGCTCATTCCCATTTTCTCAGTTGCTTTCTCATGATCTCTGCTCTGAAGAGTATCATCCTACTTTCCTGTTTTTGTTTGGTTAATCAGGAGATCATTAGGGTTTTTCCTTAATTCAGCAATAGAGGCTTCAGTTAAAACCTTATCATATATAGCCCCATCTATCCTTTGCTCAATAGGAATCAATTTACCTCCCTCTATAAACCATAATATATCTCTTTATTTATGTTAGAAGCAATTTGATAAAATAAGGTCTTTTCAAACTGCTGATACATAGCTGAAAAACTTAGGACTATGTGCAGATTATTTATAAATGTTTATAAGAATGACTAAATGCTTTATATTAGCCCCAAATTTTGAAATATAGTCCTTCTATTTAATGACACAGATGCTGAGTAAGTGCTTATAAACTGAAGTGAAGAAGTAGAGGTTGATGGTAATGGACCTTAAATATTGATTATTTGAGGTCAGCATCTTTCCTTCACCAGAAGTAAAGGATTATTTTCTCAGGCTTAATACAACTCAGAGTGGTCTGCTTTCTGCATAACTCCTGACTTTCAAACACATAAAACAGCCCTCCCTGCTTATTGACCATATATTTGGGCTCATATCTCTGAAGATGTGCTCAGGTTTGGAACCATAGAAACACATTTATAATGATCCTCTTTCTGGGAGAGACCAGCAATATCTTTCACTATTTATCCATATTATTGTAAAAATTTTAAGGTAAGGGACTTAGAGATCACTTTCTGGATTGTCTTTCTTTCCTACATTAATCTTGGATTTGCAGAATAATCAGTTTCTTCTGAAATCACTAGCAAGTCCATATTGATGCTCTCTGCACATCTAAGAGCTTTAGCAGCTTACAGCATATATTCAAATTCCTCATTTTCACAGTTCATTGCTATTCATTCAAACCAAACAGTGATTTAGATATCCGCAACCATTCTTTCATGGCACAATTATGTAACTGCCTTTGGCCCCAAACTTAGTTTGTTCTAACTCCAGGCCAGTAATTTTCCTATAATCAAGATGTATACTGTACTGACATCAAATAATTCCAAACTCCCACGCCTGTATTGCCCTGGTTCCCTAGCCCAACCCTACTTAATGTCAGGCGCTCTTTCTTTTCTTTGTCTCATCCTTAGAGTGATTTTCTTTAAGTCCCAAGTGGGTAGAAGGGCATCTCATGCTGCTCTTAAATAGCATCTCATGCTTCTTCTGCAGAAACTAACAAAGAAGGCAGTCTGCTTTTCTTATATGGTCCTTTTTCAGTTAACAACATCACTGCCTTAATTTTCCAAACTAGAAATCTTGCAGAATATGGCAGCATTAGAGGATTCTGAACTCAGCTTTCTCCCATGGATACACAAAACCTACAGCTACATATACGAATCATTTCCCTCTGAAAAAGATCCAAAAATCAGGTGAGCTTCTTCTCCACAACAAAGGAAAATATTGAAATGGGTAGGAGAGGGAGAGACCCTCTCACTAAAAATCCTACCCCCAGTGCAGTGAGACACAATAGGGAAGAACTCCACCAGTCTGATGCTTCTAGAAGAGCAAAAGGTTGGTAACCCACATGAGGCAACCCAACCCCTGGGATCTGCACTGAAACAAGATCCCAAAACACCTGGCTTAGGAAACTAACAATACTGATGTCCAAGGGACCCAAAGTGTTATAGGAATGTGAGGTTCCCCCTCCAAGGGGCTCATGTGTGATCTCACTTGCCCCAAGACTCAGCAATATAAGAGCAGTTTGAAAAATGTCTAGCTAACATGTGAAGGAGGTTCATTCGCTAATCTAGAAGTATCTCCTGGAAGGCAAGGGACAGATAAACTCTCCCAGAGATGAAGGTGCTGACAGACAAAGGTTTATACTCTCCACATACTCTGGTAGCACAGGTGGGCAAGCTCTCATACAGCACTCTCCAGCCGCCTTGCTCAGACTGGTGGAGCAAGTGATTATAGCACTATCCCACTGTCTTGCTGAAGTCCAAGAGCATAGGCAGTTGTAGCACTCCCCCACTCTTTGGCTAGGGCAAGCAAGTACAAATGGTCACATCATTCTCCTGCTTCGTAGTTAAAATTGGCAAGTGGGGCAATTATAACACTTCCTGCTTCTTGACTGAGACTAGTTAGTGAGCAGGTTTGGCGTTCTCTTGCTCCCAGCCTAAAGCCTTTGCACATGCACAGACAAAGCATTCCATGCCTGCACTCTTGGAGCCCCCAGGCATGCACAATAAAGAAATTTTTCCACTGCCTTTCTGAAGCTGATTAGTGTGACACATGCCCTTCATTCTCCAGTGATCTAGCTAAAGAGAGCAGGCATACATAATCCACAAAGGAGATGCTCCTTGGTCACCTAGCCCTGGTGGCCAAGAGGACTGGCATTCCTGAGCTTCATGGGAACGCAATAATCAGAAAGACAATGCTTGGCAATCCACTACCCCCAGGGCACTGCAAAGACAGCAGGTTAAAACATAACTTCAGTTTCCTGATGATATAGTCTTATTTATTTAGTCCAGAGCTTTGGCCTGAGGGACAGACTTCAGATTTCCCAAATATCCAGAGGCTAAAGGACATACTTCAAGGGAATGGAAGCATAAAGACACCATCCTTGAACCGTCCCTAGATCTTGCTACAGCTCGATGAGATCACTCGGAAAAGAGGTCATACAGTTGTCTGGAGTGCTGATTTTTGCAATTGTCACCAAAGGGACACCTCCAGATATCCTGAGGTGGAAGCCAGCATGGATAATAATTTAGGCCCCATAGGACTGTATATACCTGCATACTGTAAAAGCTGCTAAGAGTCTAGCTTCCAGTCAACTTGCAACTAGGTGTTAAATGAGATTCCTCCTGTCGGAACACTGAGAGGTCTTGACATACCCTCAGCAATAGGGACAAATCAAAAATAAATCAGGCAGCTTAGAAAATCAAACACTCAAGAGAAAACCAAGAGCTATGGAGAGGCTGAATGAGAAGGATCACCACCTACACAAGCCTTCCCCTGTAAGACTGAGGGAGATAGCATTGTTGCCTAATACAAAGGAGCATGAAGAGTCAAGCAAAATGAGGAAACAGAACTATGTTCCAAACCAAAGAATAAGACAAAACCTCAGAAAAAGACTTTAACAGTATGGAGATAAGTAATCCACTTGAAAAAGAATCTAAAGTAATAACTATAAAGATGCTCAACGAACTCAGTGAGAACTTCAACAAGATAAATATAAAAAAGTACCAAAGAGAAGTCACAGAGCTAAAAATAATACAATAACTGAACTGAAAATACATTAAAGTGGTTCAACAGTAGACTAGACAAAGCAGAACAACAGATCAGTGAGTTGGAAGTCAAAACAATGGAACTCACCTAGACAGAACAACAAAAAGAAAAACTAATTAAAAACAATGATGATGACTTCAGATACCTCTGAGACAATAACAAGCAGAATAACATTCACATTAAAGGGTCTCAGAGGGAAAAGAGAGAGCAAGAAAGGGGCAGATAAATTATTTGAAGAAATAATGGCTGAAAACTTCCTTAATCTGGGGAGGAAAGAGACATCCAGGTCTAGAAAGTCCAAAGAATTCCAAGTAAGATGAACCTAAAAAGATCCATACCAAGGAACACCAAAATTCAAATGTTACAAGTTAAAGAGAGAACTTAAAAGCAGCAAGAGATGAATAAATTGTTATATTCAAGGGAAACCCCATAAGTCTATCAGCGAGATTTGTCAGCAGAAATTTTGTGGACTAGAGGGAGGGACATGACATAGTCAAAGTGCTGAAAGAAAAATAAAAATCAATAAAAAGTACTCCACCCAGAAAGACTATCATCAAAATTGAATGAGAGATAAAGAAATTTCCAGACAGGCAAAAGTTAAGGGGGTTCATCAGTACTAAAATTTCATTTAAAAAATGTTTCAGGGACTTTAAGCTGAAAAGAAATTATAATTTATAACAAGAAAACAAAGTCAAAATCTTCCTGGAAAAGGTAAATATATAGAAAGGTAATAGATTAATCACTTATAAATCTGCTATGAAGGTTAAAAAACAGAAAGTAGTAAAATTAACTAAGACTACAAAAATTAGTTAATGGATACATAAAATTTATAGGTATAATATTATATCAAAAACAAAACCATTAGGGGGCAATTTAAATGTGTTCAAATTTAAGTTGCTATCAACTTAAAATAGACTATTACACACATAGATTGACATATGCAAATCCTACAGTGATCACAAAGCAAAAACTTGTAGTAAATTAACAAAAGAAATGAGAAAGGAATGTAGTTATAACACGAAAGAAAGTCATCAAACCACAAGGGAAGAAAGTAAAGAAGCAAAGAACAGAGAAGAACTACAAAAACAGCCAGAAAAAAATTAACAAAATAACAAAAAGCATATAACTATCAAAAGTTTTTTTTTTTTTTTTAGATTTTATTTATTTATTTGACAGAGAGAGATAACAAGTAGGCAGAGAGGCAAGCAGAGAGAGTGAGAGGGAAGCAGGCTCCCTGCCGAGCAGAGAGCCCAATGCAGGACTCAATCCCAGGACCCCGAGATTATGACCTGAGCCGAAGGCAGCGGCTTAAACCACTGAGCCACCCAGGCGCCCAAAAGTTATTTTAAATGTAAATGTACCACAGAAAAAAAATTGAGGGTTGTTGGAGGGGAAGTGGGCAGGGGATGGGCTAAATGGGTGATGGGTATTATGGAGAGCACTTGTGATGAGCACTGGGTGTTATATGTTAAGTGACAGATCATTAAATTTTACTCCTGAAACCAATTATTACACTGTATGTTAACTAATAAGAAATTTAATAAAGTCTCCTTAAAAATTTTAAAATAAATGTAAATGTACTAAATTTTCCAATCTAAACACATAGAGTAGTTGAATAGATTTTTTTTAAAAAGACAAATTTATATACTGCTTATAAGTGATTCATTTCAGGTCTAAAGACACACGTAGACTAAGGACACACACAGACTGAATATGCCATTATGGAAAAATATATTCCATGCAAATGGAAATGTAAAGAAAGCTGGTGTAGCTTTATTCATGTCAAACAAAACAGACTTTAAAACAAAGATGGTAACAAAGGTAAAGAGCAATACATAATGATAAAGGGGTCAATTCAGTAAGAATATATAACATTTATGGGGCACCTGGGTGGCTCAGTGCGTTAAAGCCTCTGCCTTCGGCTCAGGTCATGATCCCAGGGTCCTGGGATCGAGGCCCGCATCAGGCTCTCTGCTCCATAGGGAGCCTGCTTCCTCCTCTCTCTCTCTGCCTGCCTCTCTGCCTACTTGTGATCTGTCTGTCAAATAAATAAATAAAATCTAAAAGAAAAAAAAAGAATATATAACATTTATAAATATATATACATCTAAGGAGCTCCAAAATATACAAAGCAAATACTAAAAGACCTAAAAGAAGAAACTGACAGCAATATAATAATAGGGGACTGTAAAACACCACTTACATCAATGGATGGATCATTCAGACAGAAAATCTATGAGGAAATATCAGCCTTAAATTAGGCTTAATAATAATTAGTTGGACTTAACAGATTTATGTCTATCTATATACATCTCTATCTATATATCTATATTTACATATATAATATTCCATTCTAAAATAGTGTACACATTCTTCTAAAATACACATGGAATATTCTCCAGGATAGATCACATATTAGGTCATGAAACAAGTCTGAATAAATTAAAGAAGACTGAAATCATAACAAGCATCTTTTTTCACACAACAGAGAGTGAGAGTGTGAGAAAGAGAGAGAGAAACCAAGAAACAGACTCTTAACTACAGAGAACAAATTGGTGGTTACTAGAAGGGAGGTAGGTGGGGGAATAAGGGAAACAGGGGATTAGGCTTTAGGAGTACACGCATCATGTTGAAAAAAAAAGAAAAGAAAATGATCAGGGAAAAAAAACAAAAGAAAATGTCAAAAAATTTTAAAATCTTGTCATTTAGAACAAAATGGATGGACCTAAAGGGCATAATGCTAAGTAAAGTAGTCAGAGAAAGAAAAATACCAGATGATTTCACTCATATGTGGAACGTAAGAAACAAATGAACAAATAAAAGATAAAATTGAGACTCTTAAATACAGAGAACACATACATACACTGTATGTGAATTATACTTAATTAAAAAATATTTTTTATCTTTAAAAAAGTTATATGATCAATTCCACCAAGGCAGAAAAAGCATCTGACAATATTCAGCATCGGTTAATGGTATAAACTCTCAACACTGTAGGTATACATGAAATGTGCCTCAACATAATAAAGGCTATATATGACAACCTACAGCCATTATTATACTCAACAGCAAAACAAAACAAACAAACAACAAAAAAAAAACCTTTGAAAGCTGTTCCTCTAAGATCAGGAACAAGACAATGATGCCAATTATCCCTACTTTTAGTCAACACAGTAGTCCTGGAACTCCTAAACACAACAATTAAGCAAGAAAAAGAAAGAAAAGACATCCAAGTGAGAATGAAAGAAGTAAAACTCTATTTGGGGATGATAACCCTAAGATGAAACCCTAAAGACACCACACAAAAACTGTTAGAATAAATGAATTCGGTAAAGTTGTAGGATATGAGATCAATATGCAGAAATCTGTTGCATTTTTATATGCCAATAACAAACTATTGGAAAGACAATTCAAGAAAACAATCCCATTTACAATAGCATCAGAAAGAATAAAGTACTCAGGTATAAACTTAACTGAGTAGGTGAAAAACCTACACATTGAAAACTATAAAGACACTGATAAAAAAAAATTAAAATGACACAAAAATGGAAAGATATTCTATGCTCATGGATTGGAAGAATTAATATTGTTAAAATGTCCGCACTAAACAAAACAATCTACAGATTCAATGCAATCCTTATCAAAATTCCAATAAAATTTTTCACACAACTAGAATAATTCTAACATTTATATGTAACCATAAAAGACCCTGAATGACCAAAACAATCTTGGGAAAAAACACAACTGAAGATATCACACTCCATGGTTTCAAACTATACTACAAAGCTATCATACCTAAAACAGTATCATACTGATATAAAAAGAAACATATAGATTAGTGGAACAAAACAGAAAACCTAGAAATAAACCCATACTGATATTATCAATCTATGACAAAGGAGGCAAGAATATACAATGGGGAAAGAGTCTCTTCAATAAATCATGTTGTGAAGACTAGACAGCAACATGCAAAAGAAACTGGCCCACTTTCTTACATCATACACAAAAAATAATTCATGTATTAAATGCTTGAATATAAGACCTGAAACCAAAAAAATCCTAAAAGAAAACATAGGCATTAGTCCTATCAGTTCCTTGACATTACTCTTAACAATATTTTTTTGGATGAGACTCCAAAATCAAGCAAAAATAAACAAATAGGACTACATCACACTAAAAAGCTACTACACAGGAAAGAAATGATCATGATAACAAAAAGGCAGTCTAATGAATGGGAGAAGATAAATGCAAATAATTTATCTGAAAGGGGGTTACTACTCCAAAAGTATAAAAAATTCACACAACTCAAGAACAAAAAACAAAATAGCATCATGAAAAAAATGGGGAGGATCTGAAGAGATTTTTCTAAAATAGACATACAGATGGTCAACAGGCACATGAAAACTAATCATCTGGAAAATGAGAATCAGAACCACAATGAGATAGTACATTACACCCATGAGAATGGCTCTAATAAAAAAAGACTAGAAATAATAAGTATTTGCACTGATGTGGAAAAAGGGGAGCACTTGTGCACTATTGGTGGGAGTGTATATTTGTATAGCCAGTATGAAAAACAGTATTGAGTTTCCTCAAAGAATTAAAAATAAGAGCACCATAAAATTCCACTACTGGATATTTATCCAAAGAAACTGAAAACAGTAATTTGAAAATATCTATGTATCTCTATGCTTATTGCAACATTATTTAAAATAGCCACAATATGGAAAAACCTAACTACCCAATGATGGATGAATGAATAAAGAAGGTGTGAGAAATACACACACACACACATGCACACGGGATACTAATCCATAAAAAGAGAATGAAATCTTGACATTTGTGACAACATGAATTGACCTTGTGAATACTATGCTAAGAGAAATAAGTCAGATGGGGAAAGAAATACTATATGATTTCATTTATAAGTTATATAAATAACATTCATATACTTATTCATTTATATATGAATAATCATTCATTTTATATTTATATTTCATTTACTTATATTTATATTTCATTTACATAGGATTTCATTTATATAAATATATATTTTATATATTAAATATATATCTCAAATATATATTTCATATATATTATTTCATTTAAACTCATCTAAAAAACAAAGCAAGCAAACAAAAATAATACTCTGATTCTACATACAGAAAGAAAATTGGTGGCCACCACAGTGGAGACAGACTCGGGGTGGGATTATGATAAGTGAAGGGATCAAGAAGTACAAACTACCAGTTATAAAATAAATAATTCATGATAATGTAATGCACAGGATGGGGAGTACAGTCAATAATATTATATTAACTTTATATGGTGATAGATGGTAGCTGGACTTCTTGTGATCATTTTGTAATGTACACAAATGTCAAATCATTCTGTTATGCAATGATACTAATATAATATGGTGTGTCAATTATACTTCGTTATAAAAAAAAAACTTGCTAACAATCACCTTTAAAAATGACACAGGGAAGGAGTTAAGATGGTGGAGTAGTAGGAGGACCGTAAGCTTGCCTTGTCCCTCGAACATAGCTAGATCAATATCAAACTTTGAACAACCAGGAATATGATCTGAGGCTTAAGAAAACTCTGCACAACTGGAGAGCAGAATGTAGTAGATATGAGGCTTATCTTAAACAAATCAAAGCACACCTAGTTAAAGGCCCAAACACTTCCCACTACAAGCAAGGAGGAATTCTATGGAAGATGGACCAGTGGGAAAGAGCAACCAAAATGCAACAGCACAGTGCACACAGCATACACCAGAAACCCCTCCTGAAGTGCCAGGCCCTGGACAATGCATGACCTCTTTTTAATACAGTATTACTCTGAGGCACAGGAAACATAACAAGCTTTCATAACACATGAAAGATAGAAACTTAGCCAAAATGATGAGATGGAGGAACTTTCCCCAAAAGAACAGTCAGGAAGATATCACAGCCAGGGACTCGCTTAAAGCAGATATAAGCAATATAACTGAATAAGAGTTTAGATTAACCATTATAAGACTGCTAGCTGGACTTGGAAAAAAATTTAAAAAGGCATAAAAGACAGCAGAAAAACTCATCCTACAGAGATTAAAGACCTAAAAACTACTCGGGCTGGAATAAAAAAATTCTATAACTGACATGTAAAACAGACTGCATATAATCAGTCTGTGAGGATTGAAGAGGCAGAGGGGAGGATAGGCGATATAGAAGACAAGATTGTTGAAAATAATGAGGCTGAAAAGAAGAGGGGAAGAAAACTATTAGAACAGGAAGGTAGATTTAAGAAACTCAGTGATTTCATAGCCAAACTATGGAAAGAACCTAGACATCCATCAACAGATGAATGGATAAAGAAGATGTGGTATGTATATACAATGGAATACTATGCAGCCATCAAAATAAATGAAATCTTGCCATTTGCGACAACGTGGATGGAACTAGAGGTTATTATGCTTAGCAAAATAAGTCAATCAGAGAAAAACAATTATCATATAAGCTCCCTGATATGAGGAAGTTGAGAGGCAGAGTGGGGAGTTTGGTGGGTAGGGAAGGAATAAATGAAACAAGATGGGATTGGGAGGGAGACAAACCACAAGACACTCTTAATCTCACAAAACAAACTGAGGGTTGTTGGGGAGAGAGGGGTAAGGAGAGGGTGGTTGGGTTATGGACATTGGGGAAGGTATGTGCTATGGTGAGTGCTGTAAAGTGTGTAAACCTGGCAATTCACAAACCTGTACCTCTGGGGCTAATAATACATTATATGTTAATAAAAAAATAATTTAAAAAACCTCAGTGATTTTATAAAGTGAAGTAATATCCATATCATAGGAGTCCCAGAAGAGGAAGAGTGGGGGAAGTGAGTAGATGGTTCAGTTGAACAAATTGTAGCTGAGAACTTCCCTAATCTGAGGAAAGAAACAGGCATTCAATTCCAAGAGGCACAGAGAACTCCTCTCAAAATCAACAAAAACAGGACAAGACCACAACATATTACAGTGAAACTTGCAAAATACAAAGATAAAGAGAGAACCCTGAAAGCAGCTCAGGAGAAAGAGTCCTTAACCTACAAGGGTAAAGACATAAGGCTTGCAGAAGATGTGTCCACAGAGACCTGGCAGGTCAGAAGGGTCTGGCATGATATATTCAACGTGCTAAATGGTGAAAATACGGAGCTAAGAACACTATCCTGCAAGGCTGTCATTCAGAATACAAGAAGAAATAGATTCCAAGACAAACAAAAACTAAAGGAGTTCATGAACACTAAACCAGCCTTGGAAGAATTAAAGGGGACTCTCTGAGTGGGAAAGAAAGACCAAAAGTAACAAAGACTAGAAAGGAACAGGAACAATCTAGAGAACAGTGACTTTACAAGTAAAAATGGCACTAATCATATCTTTCAATAATTACTCTGAATGTAAAATGGACTACATACTCCAATCAAGAGACATAAGGTATCAGAATGGACTAAAAAACAAACAAACCAAGATCCACTGATTTGTTGCCTACAAGAGACTCGTTTTAGACCCAAAGACACAACCAGATTGAAAATGAGGGGGTAGAGAACCACTTATCATGCTAATAGACATCAAAACAAAGCTGGCGTAGCCATTCTTATATCAGACAAACTGGATTTTAAACCAACGACTGTAACGAGAGATGAAGAAGGGCACTGTATCATAATAAAGAGGTCTATCCAACAATATTTAACAATTATGAATATTTATGCCCCTAAACTGGGAGCAGCCAAATATATAAACCAATTAATAATAAACTTAAAGTCATTGATAATAATACAAGAATAGTAGGGGACTTCAATACCCTACTCACAGCAATGGACAGATCATCTAACAGAAGATCATCAAGGAAAGAAGGGCTTTGAATGGCACGCTGGACCAGATGGACTTAACAGATATATTCAGAGCATTTCATCCTAAAGGAGCAAAATACACATTCTTTTCAGGTGGACATACTCCAGAATAGATCACATACTGGGTCACAAATCAGGTTTCAACTGGTATAAAAACACTGAGATCGGGGCGCCTGGGTGGCTCAGTGGGTTAAAGCCTCTGCCTTCAGCTCAGGTCATGATCTCAGGGTCCTGGGATCGAGCCCCACATCGGGCTCCCTGCACAGCAGGGAGCCTGCTTCCTTCCTCTCTCTCTGGCTGCCTCTCTGCCTACCTGTGATCTCTGTCTGTCAAATAAATAAATAAAATTTAAAAAAAAAAACTTAAAAAAAAAAAAAACCACTGAGATCATACCATGCATATTTTCAGACCACAGTACTATGAAACTTGAAGTTAACCACAAGAAAATATTTGGAAGAACCACAAATACATGGAGGTTAAAGAACATCCTACTAAATAATGAATGGGTCAATCAGGAAATTAAAGAAGAATTTTTTAAAAATACACGGAGGCCAATGAAAATGAGAACATGACAGTTCAGAACCTTTGGGATGCAAGAAAGGTGGCCCTAAGAGGGAAGTATATAGCAAAAGAGGCCTTCCTTGAGAAGGAAGAAAAGTCTCAAATACACAATCTAACCTTACAACTAAAGGAGCTGAAAAAAATAACAGCAAATAAAGACTAAATCCAGCAGGAGAAGGGAAAGAATATAGATTAGAGCAGAAATCAATGATACAGAAATTAAAAAAAAAAAAAAAAAACCAGATCAACGGAACTAGGAGCTTTGAAATTGTTAATAAAACTGATAAAACCCTATACGGACTTATCAAAAGAGGAAGGATCCAAATAAATAAAATCATGAGTGAAAGAAGAGAGATCACAACCAACACGGAAGAAATACAATTGCTACTGCTCCTCAGAACAATTTGTTACTTAAACTATAGCCCCTGGAGGATTTTACTATTTGCCAAGCACATTTAGATACGGCCTTAAGAAAAACATATACTGGCAACAGGTCTTTGGGGAGAAGGACGATATACGACCGTGAAGCTGGGCAACTGGGGATGCCCAGCTCGCTCAGGGCAGAACGCTGCCCCTTCACAGAAGCAGGGCAGCCGGGAACGCCCGGCCCGCCCAGGGCCAAATGCCGCCTGCTTCAGGGACTCCGAGCACCTGGGAACACTGGTCAGCTCAGGGTGGAACGAAATACTGCCTGCTTCTCTTTTCCATTATCGCTCCTTTCTCTTCCCAGAAGCACCCGTTGTTTTTTAGATGAGTCCTTTGAATGTGCTTGGTTAACTATAAACTTTATCCTCTTTCTTGCTTGTCCACAAGACATGTAACTAACGTTTGACCTTCATCGATTCTTCTGTTGGCTTTTGTTTCTATCTAATAAAAGTGAGACTGTGGAGTTGCTCCTGGCAGCAGTCTTTTCGACTGTTGTGCCCTGCTCCCAATCTCTTGCTGCTGACTTGTTTGTGCCTAATTCTTCTCCCATCGCCGACTGGAAGCGGCATACAATTATAAGAGAATATGATGAACAATATATGCTAGCAAATTAAGCAATCTGGAAGAAATGGATAAATTTCTAGAAACATAAACTACCAAAACTGACAGCAAGAAACAGAAATCTGAACAGACCCAACAAACAAAAGTACAGGGCTGGATGGCTTCCCAGGGGGAATTCTACAAAATATCTAAAGAATTAGTATCTAGTCTTCTAAAACTGGTTGAAAAAAATAGAAGTGGAAGGAAAACTTCCAAACTCATTATATGAGGCTGGCATTACCTTGATCACAAAACCAAACACTCCAGACCCACATCCCTGAAGAACTTGAATGCAAAAATTCTCACCAAGATACTACCTAATAGGATCCAAAGGTGTATTAAAAGGATTATTCACCAGGACCAAGTGGGATTTATTCCTGAGCTGTAGTGTGGTTCAACATCCACAAATCAATCAACATATTACACCACATTTATAAAAGAAAGGACAAGAACCACACAATTCTTAACAGACACAGGAAAAGCATTCGACAAAATACAGCATCATTTCTTGATTAAAAAAAAAAAACAATGGGGCACCTGGGTGGCTCAGTGGGTTAAGCCACTGCCTTCGGCTCAGGTCATGATCTCAGGGTCCTGGGATCAAGTCCCGCATCGTGCTCTCTGCTCAGCAGGGAGCCTGCTTCCCTCTCTCTCTCTCTGCCTGCCTCTCTGCCTACTTGTGATCTCTCTCTGTCAAATAAATAAAATCTTTAAAAAAAAAAAAAAAAAAAACAAAACTCTGCTGTGTAGACATAGAAGGAACATACCTCAATATCATAAAGGCCATATATGAAAGACCCAGAGCAAATATTACCCTCAATGGGGAAAAACTGAGAGCATTTCTCCCAAGGTCAGGAATATGACAGAGATGTTACCACTTCCATTCAATATATCACTGCAAGTCCTAGCTTCAACAATCAGACAACAAAAAGATATAAAAGGCATCCAGATTGGCAAAAAAGAAATAAAACTCTCACTTTTCACAGCCAACATGACATTTTATGTCTAAAACCCAAAAGACTCACATGATACTTTATGTCAAAAACCCAAAAGAGGGGCGCCTGGGTGGCTCAGCGGGTTAAAGCCTCTGCCTTCAGCTCAGGTCATGATCCCAGGGTCCTGGGATCGAGCCCGGCATCGGGCTCTCTGCTTGGCTGGGAGCCTGCTTCCTCCTCTCTCTCTCTCTGCCTGCCTTTCTGCCTACTTGCCTACTTGTAATCTCTATCTGTCAAATAAATAAATCTTTAAAAAAAAAACAAAAAAAAACAAAAAACAAAAAACAAAAAAAAACCAAAATACTCCACCAAAAAATTGCTAAAATTGATACAGGAATTTAGCAAAGTGGCAGGATATAAAATCAATGCACAGAAGTCAGCTGAATCTCTGTACACTAACAATGAAGCAGAAGAAAGAGAAATCAAGGAATTGATCCCATTTACAATTGCACCAAAAACCATATGATACATAGGAATAAACCTAACCTCAGAGGGAAAGAATATGTACTCTGGAAACTATAGACCACTTATGAGAGAAACTGGGGAAAACACAAAGAAGTGGAAAACATTCCATGATCAGGGACTGGAAGAATATTGTTAAAATGTCTATGCTACTCAAAACAATCTACACATTTAATGCAACCTCTATCAAAATAGCATTAGCACTTTTCACAAAGCTGGAACAAATAATCCTAAAGTTTGCATGAAATCAGAATAGACCCCAAATAGCCAAAGGAATGCTGAAAAAGAAAACCAAAGCAGAAGGCATGACAATTCCGGATTACAAGCTGTATTACAAAGCTGTAATCATCAAGACAGTAAGGTACTGGTACAAAACCAGACACACCAATCAATAGAACAGAATAGAGAACCTGGAAAAGGACCCTCAATTCTATGGTCAACTAATCTTCAACAGAGCAGGAAAGGATATCCAATGGAAAAAGACAGTCTCTTCAACAAACGGTGTTGGAAAAATTGCACAGCCACATAGAGAAGAATGAAACTACTCCACTTTCTTACACCATCCACAAGAATAAACTCAATATGGATGAAAGACCTAAATGGGAGGCAAGGAATCCAACCAAATCCTAGAGGAGAATGCAGACAGAAACCTCTTTAACTTTGTCACAACTTCCTGCAATACCTGTTTTCAAAGGCAAGGGAAACAAAGGCAAAAATGAACTATTGGGAATTAATTGGGTTACATATCTTTTGCACAGCAAAGGAAATAGTCAACAAAACTAAAAGGCAACCTATGGAATGGGAGAAGATATTTGCAAATGACTTATCAGATCAAGGGCTAGTACCCCAAATCTATAAAGAACATATCAACCCCAACACCCCCCTCCAAAAAAACCCAAAAAATCTAGTCAAGAAATGGGCAGAAGACATGAACAGACACTTCTCCAAAGAAGTCATACAAATGACCAACAGACACATGAAAACATGCTCAACATCACTTAGCATCAGGGAAATACAAACCAAAACCACAATAAGCAACCCCCTCATACCAGTCAGAATGGCTAAAATTAACAAGTCAGAAAATAATACATGTTGTTGAGGATTCAGAGAAAAGGGAACCATCTTACACTGTTGGTGGGAATACAAACTGTGCAGCCACTCTGGAAAACAGTATGAAGTTTCCTCGGAAAGTTGAAAATAGAGCTACCCTACGACCACCCAGCAATTGCTGTACTGGATATTTACTCCAAAAATACAAATGCAGTGATCTAAAGGGGCATCTGGACCCCAATGTTTACAACAGTAATGTCTACAATAGCCAAACTATGGAAAGAGCCTAACATGCCCACACACTGGAATATTACTGAGCCATCAAAAAGAATGAAATCTTGCCATTTGCAATGATTGTGGATGGAACTAGAGGGCATTATGCTAAGTGAAATAAGTCAGAGAAAGATAAATATCATAATTTCACTCATATGTGGAATTTAAGAAACAAAACAGATGGACACAGAGAAAGGGAAGGAAAAATAAGATGAAAACAGAGGGGGAGGCAAACCATAAGAAACTTCTAACTCTAGGAAACAAACTGAGAGTTGCTGGAGGGTAGAAGGGTGGGTGGAATGGGGTAACTGAGTAATGGACATTAAGGAGGGTACCTGATGTAATGAGCACTGGGTGTTATATGCAACTGATGAATCACTAAATTCTACTCCAAAATTAATAATACACTATGTTAACTAACTTAAAATTTAAAAAATCAAAAATGACAAATAAAAAGGTGAGACAGAGAAGGAAGCATTGTTTTAGTCCAGCTCACCTTTCTAATACATTTCTTCTTTTTAAAGATTCTATTTATTTGTCAGAGAACAAGTGAGCACACAAACAGGGGAACAGCAGGCAGAGGTAGAAGCAGGCTCCCCGCAGAACAAGGATCCCAATGCAGGACTTGATCCCAGTACCCTGGGATCATGACCCGAGCTGAAGGAGATGCTTAACTGACTGAGCTACCCAGGCATCCCTCTCATGTATTCTTTAGCTTCCAGTCTCATTGTCCGAGATTACTTTAGGCTATAATCATTTGCGCTATTTCAATAATCTTTACACCCATCTTTTGGCATGTACTTTCTGGTCTTTCCAGCCCAGCCTCCAAGTGGCTGTCAGAGCGATCTTTCTCAACTTAATTCACATCTACCTTGCTTGGCAAAACAACTTTCTATTCCTGCTGCCAGTAAATAAGCACTATCTCTGTGAAGCTTTTGAGGGTTAATTTCACGCTACTAATTTAGATAAATTATGATCCCCAATCTATCAATTCCCAGAATATTTTACAAAGTCAAACTATGCCTGTAATATTTGCTAGCAGAATGCTATTTAATCTTGAGAGTTAACTATGACCTTTTTTTTTTTTTCCTCTTGCTCAGAACTTTAGGATCCTCAATCCTGTTTACAACAGCTTATATTTCTGTTCTTTTTGCTGATAGTTCTGTATATGAGGACAATTTAATTTGTATCTTAGCTATCTTAGCTATAATCTAGAAATGTACTGGACATTTGCAAGAGAGACCCAGGGTTTTTGAAGCTTACTTTCTGAGCCCTTCTATGTATGTAGGATTAGTTTTACACTTACTGAAAAAAATACTTGCATGACATATTTACCAGCCTATGAAAGGGAGAAAAATTCATTCTATACAGTTCTGAAGGTGCAATTCTTTTGAAGATAAAGAACATACATCAGACACAGAATGCAAGACCTTGGATTATGTGGTTATAACCAAAAGTGAAAACTTTAAAACTTCCCAATATGCAACTGGACCCAAAGACCAAAAGTACTGAAGAGCATTTGTAAAGCCCTATAGAATATTAAGACACTGATCACTAGGTATCATGCAGAGAAACTAATTAAAAATTTAAGATTTGGTCCCTGCTCAAAAATTAACTGGTGGCATAAATATTATAAAAGAAATGCAAAGGGCCATGAGGGCTTTGGCATTCAGCTGTGTGACATTCAAAGTCTATGTTAAAATACAGATAATATCTGATATGGGTATTGAAAGATGGACAAGAATTTACTGAATAAAAGAGAAGGCATTCTGCATGGATCAAATGGTATGAATAACTGTAAAAATACCTAAAGCTTTTGAGTGTGTATAGGCTAGTTGAACCAGAACATAAGCTCCAATATAAAAGTACTATGAAGAGATTTCTCTAACCTACCCTTCCACTGTTATACAAGACACTGAACACAAGTATAAGTAGTTTCCCATTGCCTACAGAAGTATAATTACTAGAGGCTTTGAAAAAAGTAGTGATGATCATAACTGCTCTTTAGAGACATTAATTTAAGCCATAATGGAAAAGTTCCATAGGGGAACAAAAAAAGTAGAGAATAAGCAGGCTTTAGACCAGTAATAAGGGCTTATGGTGATTTCTAACAGTCTCTGAAATAATTCTTCTCAACTTCCCAATTAAAAAAAAAAAAAAGAAAACTATTGTTGGGCCTCTGCCTTCAGCTTGGGTCGTGGTCCCAGGGTCCTGGGATCCAGTCCCACATCGGGCTCTCTGTTCAGCGGGAAGCCTGCTTCCCCTTCTCTCTCTGCCTGCCTCTCTGCCTACTTGTGATCTCTGTCAAATAAATAAAATCTTTAAAAAAAAAAAAAAAAACCTATCTGTGAAGGCACAAAGTCTACTTAGAGAGGGAGTCCACCACTATGGAAGTACATATATGCTTAACCCCTCCCCTCTGGTTACTGCTAAGTAATCTTGCTATATAAACCTTTTATAATCTAGAGGCAGCCAACTCCTGGCCTCAAAAATCATTACCTCCAAGTAGTGATTCCCCCTTGAACTCCAATGGTACCTCTTCCTACAAATATTTAAGAACTTCAAGAAAATAATAGAAAATGGAAGCTTTTAACCCAATTATAAAATGATTATCCCATCGTTTGCCACCAGCTGGGTTCTTTCCTCTCTTGCCACAGCATTCTCCTAGAAGTAACATTTCTCTGAATAAAAAATGTTCTAGAACCACACAGTGAGTGTAGAAAACACTTCCAGCATTACTGAAGTAAAGACAAATATCCTGAAACACTAATAACTCATCAGGGAGCTAGGCAAGACTGCTTCCTTTCCAGGTGCACTTTTGACAGGGATTTGAGTAGAAGTGAGTACAATCCACACAATATATTTAAACACGTTTAGTCAAGAAATGTCTCATATTGGCTTTCTTCTAACCAGTAAAAGTATATTGTAAAAAAAAAAAAAAAAAAAAAAAAAAAAGATACACCATTATAAACTCAAGAGAAGCAAACTTCCAAAAAAAAAAAAAAAAATACTATGAAACTTAGAAAATTACTTTAGAAAAACGGCTTTTCATCCTCCCTAAAATGCATGAAAATGTGGTCCCTACGGAATGGAAACAAAAAGTTATAAGAAATTCAATAGGTGAGATGGGAAAAAAGAATGAAGGAAAAGACCTAAAAATGTACAATAATTTGAATCTGCTTTGAAAGACCCAAATAGCATTCAAACCACAGATGATAGAGGCAGTGATACAGCATAACACACTTGACAAGTTCTCCTTAAATGTGAGGAAATGAGTCAAAGTAAATGTCAAGATGACGGGAAAGAGTGGATATCCATTTTTTGTTTTCTATTTTTATAATTACAGATCTTTGTGAATAATATGGCAACAATAAGAACAGCCACCTGGGGTGGCTTTCCTGGGATGAAAACCTTCATATGGTATTAAATTCTAAGTGAAATTCTTTCAATTCTAAGTGAAACGAAAAGACCAATGCTTAAATACATGTAATCAAGATTTTAAAATTACAACTGTAGTAAAAACATATTTTTAAATACTGATCATATCTATTTCTTACCAGTATAATTCGCCATAAATTGGGGGATATTTCTGTGATGGGTAGTGTGATTGTTATTAATTTGATTTTCTTGAGAAATAGCCTTAACAGGTCTATCTCAAAGTCACACATATGGGATAAGCTCCAGATCAAGACAGTTGAGCAAAAAATTAATCCTGAGAATTTCATTCAGAGAGCAGCCCGGAAATAATGTAGAAAACATGTAAAAGAAGTGGGAACTTAATAGAAGCCCCAACATGTCTAACAGAAGTTCCAGGAAATGAAAATTAAAGTAATATTCAAAAGCAATGTTATGCACTTTCGATCTGAAGATGCAGGTTCCCCTCCCCCAGTTCCAGATCAATTTTAACATCTAAGTAAAATAAAAATAAATCCTCATCTTGCAAAATTATAGACTTCACCTTATTTCATCTGTAGATTATCTGTCATTTTATACATATTCTGTCTTACTTCTTTCATAGACTGACAGAACGCAAGCTGTCCACATAAATTACAGGATAAAATAGACTAAAATTCTCAAAATTCTGAGAGAATTATAAAACGTACAAATTTTTTTAACCCACTTAGATTACTACTCAAGAGTAAGGGAACAATAGGCATTTCCAGATTCAACAGGACAAAGTGTTTTCAATAGGGATCTGTGGATGGTAAATTCTATTGTAAAAAGAGTAGACTAGAATGCAAAACAAATGGTGAACAGAAAACAAATATTGGTAACTCTAACTAATGACAAATATTATTTGAAAGGCAGAATTAAGTTTAAAAACATTAACAGAAACACAGAGGAGATGATTTCCGTATTTTTGGTCTTCTCACAAGCAGAAAACACTTAGCACATTAATTATGTACTGTACAATCATAAATTTTATTACTAAATATAACTTTAGAATGTCTGTTTAAAATTTAAAATGATGAGGGGGAGAAACAGTTTTAGCAAATCAAGAGAAAGCAAGGAAGAAAAATATAATAGATAAGACAAAAGCTGTTAGAAATGTTTATATGTACCAGTAATCATAACAAAAATGGATTAAACTCACCGATTAAGACTATCAAATGAAAATCAAGCAAACGAAATCCAATTATGTTTCAAATAAGATATGTCTAAAATGACCCCCTAAACTCTAGTCTTTTAAAAGTTATTTTATTTTCTACCTAAAAAATGACCCCTTGAAGATATTATCTGATAAAATTACATTTTAAAAATCTCCTATTATCTATCATATTATCTAAACATAAGATGAGACATGTGTGTTAAATCTTTATGATTATTCCTTTGGATAAACGGAGTTTCAGAAAAGAGATAAGCCAAGTAGGAGGAAGTTATCAAAAACAAAAGAAAAGATTTTTCAACTGAAGACCTTGATGGGAAGGTGATCCACACTGAAATACCATATGAGGATAAACACAAGACTCTACAAACTGCCAGGGGGTTGGGGGGAGCCCTGGTCATTTACTACAAAGTGAATTTTAGAGCTGTTACTTGTTAGCACAACTCCAAAAATTATTAGGATACTAACTCCTACTTTGATTTGAGGAATATTTTTGAATCAGATGCAAATGTCCAGGAGAATCTCAGGATGATAAAAAATGAAGATTTTGTGGAATGTGGAAAATAAAGGAGACTTTAGGAGACCATTGCACCTTGCAGTCACATTATACATTGAATTAATCAGCCTAACCTGAGTATGTGCTGAGACTACCTCACATGGGCTTAGAACCTCTCACTCTATATGCAGGACCACTCCACCTTTATGTTTGGGAATTCTGGGCCTGGAGGGGAATGACTGTGGACCATTATGAACATTTTGAGGAATGTGTGGAGTATATCTCAGAACATCCCCCCAAGAGATGAAAAGCATTTATCCATTGATTTCTATACCTCATTTGGCTAAAGATTGCTTCTTAAGTCATTAACACCCCCACACTTCTGGGTATGTGAATGTCCAGTGGGTTCTCACAGGGACCCACATGGTATCAGAAGATCCAGGTAGGACACCAGGAGACTCACATATCAAGATTAGGGAGAGATGATGTTGGTTCAAAGCAGACCAGAATCAGTGTGAAATTACTGATAACAGACATTGCTGGAATCAGGTGAAGCAGAGATGATGTGAGACTTTACACATGAGGAGTCTGATAGGGGAAAACATTCCTTAACTCTGTGTCAACAATATTTATGTACTCATCATGTAAAGTCTGTTAGACTTACACAAAGGAGTAAAGAAACTGTAATGACTTGGCTTTCTACTAAGCCCTGAGGTGGTGCTATATTCCTTGTGGTTCTCTACCATACATTTGTAAAAAGGTCCTTTGTAAACAAACTCTCCTCAAATTATCAAATTATCCTACTTTGAGCATATCATCCAATTTTTGTTGGGATCCTGATTCAAGAAAGTATTGTTCTGCTAAAACAAATGGAGACTATCCTTCACACATGCATTGAGCTACAGTGATCCCTATGAATAGAGTATTGGGTGGGTCTGATTCAAGTGCAACTTTTCTCATGAAGCAATGATCTGCTGTACTCAAACCTGGTCTTCTGACAATACTGATTCCAACACACTTTTTCTCCCACTTTGTTATTATTGAAAAGATTTCTTCTTGATAACACAGCTCACAAAATGAGTTTTTAGTGACAACTGAGTTAAAAAGCAGTACCTGGCATTTCTTCCTCATGTAATACATATATATTAGAATTGGTTTTGTCCAACTATAAAAGCAAATTATCTGCTAGTGTGTATGTGACAGTAATTGCTTTTCCATATTGTATACCATTGATAAAAGGCAATGCCCAAAATGTCTTTTTAATAAAGAAATTGTGCCTATAGCTTGTCCTTCCTGTATGAGCTATATTTATCAATTTTATGGGCGATTTTATAAGCTTCTTAGCAAGAGTGGGTATTGTATTTGTATTTTCCCTAAGTATTATAACTTTGAATGATGCTTCTGATATTTTGGTCTCCTTTCTTAGTGACAATCTTGTGTACCTGAAAGTGTTATTTTATGCTTTTCCTAAAAAAGAAAAAAATGTTCTGGCAGAGTGGTCATTGTGTTTTGATTAGGACATCACATAAAATCTTTAAGGGTTTCAGGGTGCCTGGGGGCTCAGTCCCTTCAGTGACCAACTCTTAATTTTGACTCAGGTTATAATCTCAGCATCGTGAGACTGAGCCCTGCATTGGGCTCCATGCTCAGCATGGAGTCTGCTTGAGATTCTCTACCTCTGCCACTTCCCCCACTCAAGCTTGCTCGCTCACTCACATACACACACTCTCTCTCTCCAAATAAATAAATAAATAAATAAAATATTTAAAAAAAAAAAAAAAAGCTCTGGGGCACCTGGGTGGCTCAGTGGGTTAAAAGCCTCTGACTTTAGCTCAGGTCATGATCCCAGGGTCCTGGAATCGAGCTCTACCTCAGGCTCTCTGCTCATCAGGGAGCCTGCTTCTTCCCCCTCTTTCTCTGTCTGCCTCTCTGCCTACTTGTGATCTCTGTCTGTCAAGTGGATAAATAAAATCTTTAAAAAAAAAAAAAAAGCTTTGTGTCTCACAGCAATTTCATATGACTGTAATGTTCCATCCAATAAAATCAACATTCAGATTCTTCATCTTTCTTAGTTGCTTATAGAAAATCACATTAGCCAAATCGCTTTTTACAGTATATACATACAAATTATTTTGAGTTGCATTAATTGTCCTATTTTATCACACTTTATTTGCTTCCATTTCTTTATGAACTATTTTTGTATTGCTATGGAATTATAAACTTTAGTGAGTTGTAAATATAACAGTAAAGAGAAATTGCCATTTATTTTCACAGATATCTAATGTCCTTCATAATTGTGTTCTTAAATGCTGTTTGTTGTAGCACACATTCAGGTTGTTAGTTAATAGGATGCATTTTATATGTTTACAATTAATAACTGTTTACAATTAATAAACTTAAATGTAAAATTTGTGAAATACAGGAGAAAATACTGAATAAAGAAGATGTAGTTCATATATATAATGGAATATTTCTCAGCCATCAGAAAAGATGAGTATTCATTTACATCAACATGGATGGAATTGGAAGTAGTATTATGCTAAATGAAATAAGTTAATTAGAAAAAGACAGTTATCATATGGTTTCACTCGTGTGGAACATAAGGAATAGTGCAGAGGACAATAGGGGAAGGGAGGGAAAACTGAAGGGGAAGAAATAAGAAATGGAGACAAACATATGAGACTCTTGACTCAAACAAACTGAGGGTTGTGGAAAAGAGGTGGATGGGGGAAGGGGTAACTGAGTGACAGGCAATAAGGAGGGCACATGATGTGATGAGCACTGGGTGTTATACACAACTAATGAATCAGTGGACATTGTATCAAAAACTAATGTACTATACATTGGCTAATTGAATTTGCATTAAAAAAATATATAAAAGTCCCTTATGTACCACTTGACAGGCCACCATGGATCATCAACAAAGTATATCCAAACCAAAAAACACTGGTCTAGGTGTGAGAAAGAGGGTTCTGATTTTGAAACCTGGTTTTTATACTTAGTACTTAGGTGATTTTCACCAAGTTATTACATGTCTTAACTTTAGACACTATGATGATCTCCCATTTTACAGTTGAGCTGCTTCAGTGGCTGTTACATGATTGTTTTGTTTTTATCCTTAGAGTAATGCTTGGTACATATTGCATGCGTACACACATATGTGTTATATACTTCATAATAACCTAGCCCATCCTGACTTGTAAATCATAGGAAACTACCAAAAAACTCAATGGTTTAACAGGATAAAGTGTATTTCTTGATAAAGTTACATGTTCAAAGAGATCTGCTCATTATTGTCACTCAAATCCAGGTTAATTAAAAAATATTCTCAATATTTCAAAATCACCATGGAAAGAGAGGCAAAATACAGAAAATTATACTTTGGTTCATAAAACTTTTGCCTGATCCTTCTCAATCCCACCCACATTTCATTGGCTAAAGTCAATTTCATGGCCATGTTAACTTCAAAGATCATAGAGATGTATAATCCTACCAAGTCCTGGAAAGAAAGCCATAGTATTTATAAACCTTAAAGAAAATCAGGCTCCACCTGATTGAGAAATATTTATACAGGAAGATTTGTCCCAATGTTTGACATTTTTCTATTTTTCTAAATATCCATTTTCATATAAATTGAATCAATAGCATAGTCATAGTCCTAAAAATTAAAGTCATGCTACCATTAAATGAGGCTGTATTTATCTCAAGACTTGGCCTGGGTTTCCTTGAAAGAAGTTCCTGAATGCAGGAATTAAGGAGTATGATACAGAGAACAGAATTTTAGGACAGAAAAATAAAACAAAAAAGCGGGGAAAGGCAACACAGAAATACATTATCTAGTTAGCCACCATAATAGACAACTGATGTTTGCACCCACCCAACTTTCAAAGCTATCTACCCAGTGGACAAAAGTGGTGGCATTTATACATCAAGTCTTTCCTCTTTTGCTCAAAATAGGACCACAGACATTAACTTTCCTGTACTTTTAGGTTTTGCTTGTAGGCATGCACTTCTGGAAGTATCAAACAGGTAGTCATGGGCATCCCATATGTGCACCAGGACTCCCAGGATAGGAGACAAGAGGTGAAGTTCATTGGAACTACACCTACACTAAGCTAACTTGTATGGAATTAGTCATTTCAGTAGTAGCTGGAATAAAAAGAGAATCCAATAATTCATTAAATTATGCACAAGAGAAACACACACCCCAGTGGTAAAGGAATAAACTCACCAGAGTGCTTATATTTTTGTTTGGCGCATATAATGAGATACAAGTTATTTTGTTGCTGTATATTATATATAAAGTTTTTAAGCTTTAAAAAACATAGTGAAACACTTTTCTAAAACATTTGGAAAAGACTTCCAAATAAGCAATATATCCAAAGTTCATGTATTTTAACCCAAAAGGTTCTGGTGCATCTTGGGATTTGCTACAGCCTTTCCAAAGATTTCTCAGAGATGCAATGTGGTCTGAGGTTCCCCCATCCCCAAGTCTCCCTTCCCTCTCTCCTTTCATGCTTGTCAGACCTACATTACAAAATAAAAATTTTCCTCTTCCACTTCTGCTTTCTCTCCTCTTCAGCCTTCACAGGTATTTTCCCTAATAAAAGTCATATGTACAACTGCCCAAAGTGACCCAAGCCTCAATATCAACATGCATTCTCTTGGGTTTTTTCCCCAATATACGATTTAATTGAGGCATCATGTACTTTCTCAGCTTTAATTTAATGCACTGAAATGATTATTTTAACATTTTGTATTGAATAATCAAACTTTTGAAAATCTTGATGACATCACAGTAATCTCACTGGTAATATACATTATGACCTAAGCCATCTTTATGGTAAAGATGGGTTCCTGCCACCCCACTGATTTGTCATTTGCTGTGAAGAATGTGCATTTTTATGTTATAGTAAATAATCCATTTTAAGAAATATTATTGTAAAAAACTGAATGATCATTTGAGAGTGTTCTAAAAATTTTTTAAAAAGCAAATGATCTTCTGCATGTAAATTAACAGTATTTACATTTTAAAAGCAGGACTGTGAGGCTTTTTTCCTGGAAGAGCCTGGGAAGACAGTAGAAGAATCTAAGCTCACATTGTCCCACAAATACACCTAGGTAACAGCCACATCAGTGCGACTAACTCAGAAAAAAACCAAAATCTGCCAGAACAGACTTCCCAATCAATTGTAGAGAGAAGGCTACATCAAAAAGAGCAGGAAGGGTAGAGTCCCAGTCAGGAACCAAACTAACCTGTGAGGCTAATCACAAAGGGGCAGCACATCACAAGCACAGAGAAGGGAGAGGAATCGATCTCACATCAGGCATCTCAGACACAAAGGACCTGCATTGGTAAGACAAGTCTCCATAAAACTTGACTTTGAAAAACCAAAGACACTTAACTACACTAGTTTTTTGTTGTTGTTGTTTTGTTTGTTTTTTGTTGTTGTTGTTTGTTTATTTGTTTTTACAACCCGTAGGTCTTAATGCCAGGAATTTTAAAAACCAGTAGGCTTGGCTCTGGGAGAACCAGAGGGTGATAGAAAACTGAAATATCATCTTTCAAGAGCCAGCATAACAATAATACGGCCAAATACAGCATAGAAAGAGCAATTTCAAAATCTTCAGGGGTATATGGGAAGGAGTTTGATTTACTAATATCAGAATGTGCACTGGAGAAGCAGGGATCTTTAGGACACTTCTCCAAGAATGAAAGAGCTGGTAGGCACCTATTCTCTCCCCACTCCCACCCTAGCCTAGACACCCAGACAATTACAGGGACTGGCATGAACATTTAACATAGTTTGCTAGCACCACACTCCTTGCCCTAAGTTCTTCTGGGGACGCACCCCATCCAACTTGCCATATTTGGCAGAAGTGACTCAAAAGTGATGCCTGATAAGTCTCATTCTTCAAGCAGCCCCAACAGTGACCAATACCATGCCAATGTGCCACTTGCCGTGGGGAGAGGGGAAGATAATAACACACACATGTTTGACTGCAGCCCCAGTACTGGACAGGGAGAAGACATCTGATCTGACTACTGACACCTCCAACCAACAAAGCTTCTGAGGGGACAACACAGGGAGACCATACTCGAGTTCAGTGCAACCACAGTCCCAGAAAATGGGTTAAGAGCAAACATCTGATCTGACCCAACCACAAGCTGTAGTGGGCCCATAATGTCCCTTAAGAGCACAGGGACCAAATGCTGCCTACAACAAGCAAAGAGGGCCACTGCAGCTGACTGAAGGCAAATGAGGCTCAGTCACAACAGTAGGAGGATGTAATACATATAAGAGACACACCTGAAGTGCCTGGTTCTGGTAATAAAGACATTACACTACATGGTAGTATGAGACCCCTACTTCATAGGCCATTGCTTTCCAAATCAAAAGACATAGCTGACTTTCCTAACACAAAGAAACAGACACAGAGAGTTAGACAAAATGAGGAGACAGAGGCACATGTCACAAATGAAAAAAACAGGACAAAAACACTAAAGAGCTATATGAAATGTCTGATGGAGAACTCAAAGTAATGGTCAAAAAAATACTCACTGAATCTGAAAAGAGCGGAAGATCTCCGTGAGACCTTCAACAAAGAGAAAATATGAAAAAGAACCAATCAGAGATGAAGAACTGAAGAGATAAAATTTAAAATAAACTGGAAGGGTGACTCCTGGTGGCTCTGTCAGTAAAACTGGCTTTAGCTCAGGTCATGATCCCAGGGTCCTGAGATTGAGTCCCGCATCAGGCTCCTTGCTCAGCCAGGAGCCTGCTTCTCTCTCTGCCTCTGCCTGCCACTCAGGTTGCTTGTGTGCTCTCTCCCAATCTCTCTCTCTGACAAATAAATAAAATCTTTTAAAAAATAATAATAAAATAAAATAAACTGAAGGAATCAACAATAGATTAGAGGATGCAGAAAACTGGATCAGTGATCTGTACAACAGGTTAATGAAAAGCAATCAAGCTGAACAGCAAAAATTTTTTAAAAATGAGAATAGGTTAAGTGAACTCAGCAACATCATCAAGCATAATGACATTCACATTATAGATATCCTAGAAGGGGCAGAGAGAGAATAGGGGGAAGAAAATTTACTTCAAGAAATAATAGCTGAATATTTATGTAATCTGGTGAAGGAAATAGATATCCAGTTCCAGAAGGCACAGAGAGCCCCTAACAAAATCATCCCAAGGAGGTCCACACCAAGACACATAAAAATATAGCAAAATGTAGTGACGAAGAGAGAATTTTATAAGTGACAAGAGAAAAGAAAACAGCTACATAAAAGAGAAACCTCATAAGTTTATCAGCTGATTTTTCAGCAGGAATTTTGCAGGCTAGAAGAGAGAGGCATGATGTATTCAAAGTACTGAACAGAAAATAAAAACCTGCAATCAAGAATACTCTGCGCAGCATGGTTATCATTCTGAAATGAAGAGGAGAGGGGCGCCTGGGTGGCTCAGTGGGTTAAAGCCTCTGCCTTCAGCTCAGGTCATGATCCCGGGGTCCTGGGATCGAGCCCCACATCGGGCTCTCTGCTCTGCGGGGAGCCTGCTTCCTCCTCTCTCTCTGCCTGCCTCTCTGCCTACTTGTGATTTCTCTCTGTCAAATAAATAAAATATTTTTAAAAAAAAGTTTAAAAAAAAAAACTGTTTGAAATGAAGACGATAAAGAGCTTCCCAGACAAACAAAAGTTAAAGGAGTTCATGACTGATAAAAACAGACTAATAAGAAAGGTTAAAGGCAATTCTTTAAGTGGAAAGAAAAGGGCATAATGAGGAGTAAGAAAATTAAGAAAGGAAAAAAATTTCACAGGTACATAAAAGCAGTGAAAGTCAATTAATTACTTATAAAACCAGGATAAAAATTAAAGTACCAAAAGAGTAATATCAAATACATCTATAATAATTAGTCAAGGGATTCAGAAAATAAAATATAAAATATGATATATACATAAAACATGTTAGAAGTAAAATTTTAGTGCTTTTAAAATGGGTTCAAATTTAAGTGACTATCAACCCAATATAGAATGCTAAATCCATAGGATGGTGTATATATAAACCTAATGATAAACACAACCAAAAACCTGTAAGAGATATGAAAAGTAAAGAGAAAGGAATCCAAACATATTACTAAAGAAAACCAACAAACATGATAGGATGGCAAGAGAAGAAAGGAACAGAAAAGAATTGCAAAAACAACCATAAAAAAGGTAACAAAATGTCATTAAGTGTATACCTAATTACTTTGAAAGCAAATGAAGGTTTCAATCAAAAGACATAGGATGACAGAATGGATATTAAAAAAAAATCAAGACCCATCTATATAAGAGAATCATTTCATACCTAAAAACACATGCAGATTGAAAGTGAAGGGATTGAAAAACAATTTATCATTCAGATGAAGCAAAATAAGCTAGGATACCAATACTTATATTGGACAAAATAGACTTTAAAATAAAGACTATACAAAAGACAAAAAGAACACTACATAATCATAAAGGTAATGATCAAAGACGAAGATAAAATAATTATAAATATTTATGCACCCAATGTGGCAGCACCAAAACACAGAAAACAACAATTAACAGATATAAAGGAATAAATTGATAGTAATATAGTAATAGTAAGGGACTTTAACACCCCACTTACATCACTGGATAGATCATCCAGACAGAAAAGCAACAAGGAAACAGTGGCTTTGAATGACACAGTAGACCAGTGGGACCTAACAGATAAATTCAGAACATTCCATCCAAAAACAGCAGAATGAACAGAATTTCATTGTTTTCAAGGGCACATGGAACACTCTCAAGAACTGATCATAAGTTGGGCCACAAAACAAGTCTTAATAAATTCACAAACACTAAAACCATTATCATGGATCTTTTCCAACCACAACAGTGTAAAGCATAAAACAAGAAAAAAAAATCTGGAAAACACACAAACATACAAAGGCTAAATAACTAAACAATGCTATTAATCAATAAATGGGTCAATCAAGAAATCAAAGAGGAAATCAAGAAATACATGGAAACAGATGAAAATGGAAATACAAAAGTCCAAAATCTTTGGGATGCAGCAGAAGTTGTTCTTTTTTTTTTCTTTTTTTTAGATTCTATTTATTTATTTGACAAAGAGAGACACAGTGAGAGAGGGGACATAAGCAGGGGGAGTAGGAGATGGAGAAGCAGGCTTCCTGCCAAGCAGGGCACCTGATACAGGACTCGATGCAAGACTTGATGCCAGGACGCTGGGATCATGACCTGAGCTGAAGCAGACGCTTAATGACTGAGGGACCCAGGTGTCCCAGCAAAAATCTGTTCTAAGAGGGAATGTTATAGCAATACAGGCCTGCCTCAAGAAACAAACAATCTCAAATAAATAACCTGAACTTACACCTAAAGAAGCTACAAAAAGAACAAACAAAACCCAAAGCCAAGAGAAGGAAGTAAATAATAAAAACTGAAGCAAAATAAATGAAACCAAGATCTAAAAAAAACAAAACAAAACAATAGAACAGATCAATGAAACCAGGAGCTTGTTCTTTGAAAAGAACAAAATTGATAAACTTTTAACCAGAGTCATCAAAAAATAGGAACTCAAATTCAGACAAGAAAGAGGAGAAATAACTGACAACACAGATATATAAAGGATTATAAAAGATTATAAAAGTATGAAAAATTATATGCCAACAGTTGAATCACCAAGAGGAAATGGACAAATTCCTAGAAATATAACCTTCAAAACTGAATCAGAAAGAAATGGATAATTTAACTGATTAATGGCAGTGAAACTGAATCAATAATCAAAAACTTCCAACAAACAAAAATCCAGGACCAGATGGCTTCACAGGTGAATTTTAGCAAAAATTAAAGAAGATTTAATTCCTATTCTTCCCAAAGTACTCAAAAAAAAAAAAAAAAAAGAAGAAGAAGAGGAAGGAGATCTTTCAAATTCATTCTATGAGGCCAGTGTTATCATGATACAAAAACCAGTAAAGACACTACAAAAAAAGCACCTCACACTACAGGCCAATATTTCTGATGAACATTGATGCAAAAATTCTCCACAAGATACTAGCAAACAAAATCTAACAATGTATCAAAAAAATCACCATGGTCAAATGGGATTTATTCCAGGGTGGTATTCAATATTCACAAATCAATTAACAATCCTTCACATTAACAAGAGAAAAGATAAAATGTATATGATCATCTCACTAGAGGCAACAAAAGCATTCCACAAAATACGACATCCTTTCATGATAAAAACTCTCAATAGATAAGGTTTAAGGGGAACATACCTCAACACAATAAAGGCCATATACGAAAAACCCACAGCTAATATCATATTCAATGGTGAAAAACAGAGCTTTTGCTCTAAGATCAGGAATAAGACAAATATGTCCATTCTTACCACTTTTATTCAACATAGTACTGTAAATTCTAGTCATAGCAATCAGAAAAGAAAAACAGTATGCACATTGGCAAAGAAATATTAAAATTTTCACCAATTGCAAATGACATGATACTATCTATAGAAAACTCTAACAACGCCACCAAAAAACTATTAGAAGTGATAAATGAATTGAGTCGTCACAGAATACAAAATTAAAATACAGAAATGTTACATTTCTATACATAATGATCAAGTTACAAAAAGAGAATTCAAGAAAACAATCCTATTTACAATTGCACCAAAAAGAATAAAAATACCTTGGAATAAACTCAGTCAAAAAGGTGAAACCCTATACTTAAAAACTATAAAACACTGATGAAAGAAATTTCAGATGACACAAACAAATGGGAAGATATTCCATGCTCATGGGTTGGAAGAACCAATATTGTTAAAATGCCCATGCTACCCAAAGCAAAATGCAAATGTAATGCAATTCCTATCAAAATAATAACAAACTGAGGGTTTTGGAGGGGTGCGGGGGTGGGGGTTGGGTGAGCCTGGTGGTGGGTACTATGGAGGGCATGTATTGCATGGAGCACTGGGGGTGGTGCATAAATAATGAATTCTGGAACACTGAAAAGAAATAAAATTAAAATAAAATGAAAACAACAACAACAACAACATTCTTCACAGAACTAGAACAAATAATCCTAAAAGTTGTATGGAGCCACAAAAGACCTTGAACAGCCAAAGCAATCCTAAGAAGAACAAAGCTGGAAATACCACAATTCCATATTTTACAAAGCTATAATCAAAACAGTGTGGTACTGGCACCAAAATAGACACACAGATCAATGGAACAGAATAGAGAGCTAAGAAATAAACACACTTTATGAGCAATTAATCTACAACAAATGAGACAAGAATAGAAAAGGGGGAGGGGTACCTGGGTGGCTCAGTTGTTTAAGGGTCTGACTCTTGGTTTCAGCTCAGGTCATGATCTCAGGGTCCTGAGATGGAGGCCCACATCAGGCTTGGCACACAAAACAGAATATGTTTGCGACTCTCTCCCCTCTGCCACTCCCTTTGCCCATGTTCTCTCTCTAAAATAAATAAGATCTTAAAAAAGAAAATGGGGAAAAGATAGTATCAAGAAAAATGGGGCTGGGGAAAACCAGACAGCTATGTGCAAAAGAACAAAACTGGACCACTTTCTTACACCAGACACAAAAATAAACTCAAAATGGATTAAAGCCTTAAATGTAAGGCTTAAAACCATAAAGTTCCTAAAAGAAAACATTGTCCCTAATTCCTCTGACATGGGCAATAGGTACATTTTTCTACATGTCTCCCTTGGCAAGGGAAATGAAAACAAAAACTATGGGTACTACAACAAAAATAGAAAACTTTTGCACAGGAAGGAAACCATCAACACACATAAAGACAATATAGTAAGTGAGAGAAGATATTGGCAAATGATATATCTGCCAAGTGGTTCATATCCAAAATGTATAAAGAAAGTATACCACTCAACACCAAAATACCCCTAAATTATCCAGTTAAAAGAATGTACAGTGCACCTGAATAGACATTTTTCTGAAGATATGCAGATGGCCAATAAACACAAGAAAGGAAACTCAACATCACTAATCAACAAGGAAATGCAAGTCAAAACCATAATGAGGTATCACCTCACACCTTTCAGAAAGGCTAACTCAAAAAGACAAGAAATGACAAGTGCTAGAAAAGTTGTGGAGTAAAGGAATCCTTGTGCACTGTTTGTGGAAATGCAAGCTGGTACAGACAATGTGGTAAACAGTATAGAGACTCCTCAAAAACTTAAAGATTACAATATGATCCATTAGTTCCACTGCTGGGTATTTACCCAAAGAAAACAAAAACACTAATTTGATATATGCACTCCTGTGTTTATTGCACCATTTTATAGAGCCAAGATATGGAAACAGCCTGAGTGTCCATCAACAGATGAATAAAGAATACACACACACACACACACACACACACACACACCAGGACACTGCCATAAAAAAGAATGAAACCTTGCCATTTGCAACATGGATGGATCTAAATAGGCTAATGCTAACTGAAATAAATCAGAGAAAGACAAATATACAATTTAACTCATATGAAAATTAAGAAACAAAGAAAAAAAAGACAAAAAAAAACCCTAGACTGAATATAGAGAGTACACTGGTGATTGCCATGGGGTAGTGGGTAGGCAAATGGGTGAATTAGATAAATGGGATTATCAGTACACTTCTCTCAATGAGCACTGAGTAATGTACAGAATTATTGAACTATGTTGTACAACTGAAACACTGTAGTAATTACATTTGAATAAAACACTAAAATTTAAAATTAAATTAAATAAAAATAAATGAAAAGCAGGCCTATAGGTCAAATTTTCATGACTGAACACTTGGAAAGAACACAATAAACATTTCTAATTTTCACACAAAATATAAAAATACACATATTCAGAGGAGTTTGCTTAGATCTATAAAGGACCCTAGAAATAAAATCTCCCAGCCTATAATTGGTATTTCATCATCAACACCACACTGATGAGTCATCAATATCAAAACAAAACCTCCATCAGCAAAAGACTTACTCACTGAAAGCTCAATGGTTAGCTTTTTAAAATTTTTTTAATTTATTTATTTTTCAAAGACTTTATTTATTTATTTGACAGAGAGAGAGATCACAAGTAGGCAGAGAGGCAGGCAGAGAGAGAGGGGGAAGCAGCCTCCCCAGTGAGCAGAGAGCCCGATGCGGGGCTAGATCCCAGCACCCTGGGATCATGACCTGAGCCTAAGGCAGAGGCTTTAACCCACTGAGCCACCCAGGCACCCCGGTTAGCTTTTTTTTTTTTAAAGGCAGTAAACCATTTCCTAATTAAAGCATATGCAATTTTTTTTTAAAGATTTTATTTATTTATTTGACAGATAGAGATCACAAGTAGAGAGAGAGGCAGGCAGAGAGAGAGAGAGGAGGAAGCAGGCTCCCCACCAAGCAGAGAGCCCGATGCGGGGCTCAATCCCAGGACCCTGGGATCATGACCTGAGCAAAAGGCAGAGGCTTTAACCCACTGAGCCACCCAGGCGCCCCAATTAAAGCATATGCAATTTTTTAGACAATGTTATTACATACTTAATTGATTACAGTATAATGTAAACATAACTTTTATAAGCAGTGTAAAACCAAAAACTCATTTGCCTCTCTTTTTTTACAATATTTGCTTTATTGGGGTGGTCTGGGACCAAACCTGCACTATCTATGAGGTATGCCTATATAAACTAGACTTTATCAAAATGAAACTTTTGTGCTACAGGAAACACCACCAATAAAGTGAGAAAATAATCACACAATGGGAGAGGATATTTGAAAACTATATATTTGATAAGAAACTTGTAACCAGAATACATTAAACACTTTTACAATCCAATAATAAAAAGATAGATAACCCAATTTAGAAATGGGCAAAGATTTGAAAAGATATTTCTTTGAAGATATACAAATGGCCAATATGCGCATTAGAAGATGCTCAACATTATTAGTTACTAGGAAAATGCAAATCAACCACAATGAGATAACACTTCACTGGGCTAGAGAGCTAAAAGCAAAACAACAATAACAAGCGTTGATGAAGACATGGGGAAAGTGCAACCCTCGTTCATTGGTAGTGGTAATGTAAAATATAGCATCAATTTGAAAAATTGCTTGGTAGTTCCTTAAAAATGATATCGAGTTGGCATATGAACCAGATATTTCATTCCTAGGTACATACACAAAAATGAAAATATGTCCATGCAAAAACAAATGCACACAGAAACATTATTCATAATAGTCAAAATGTTAAAATGACTCAGATATTCCTCAACTAAAGAATGTATTTTAAAATCTGGTACAGGATTCATCCTAAGATGACAAAAATGTTCAGGGCGCCTGGGTGGCTCAGTGGGTTAAGCATCTGCCTTCGGCTCAGGTCATGATCCTGGGTTCCTGGGAACAAGCACCATGTCAGGCTCCCTGCTCAGCAGAAAGCCTGCTACTCTCTCCCTCCCTCTGCCACTCCCCCTGCTTTTATTTGACAGTAATAAATAAATAAACAAGTAAATAAATAAATAAATAAAATCTTTAAAATGAAATAAAAATAAATGAAAATCTTTAAAAAGAAAACAAAAGATGACAAAATGTTCTAAAACTAGATTGTGCTGATAGTCACATAACTGAATATATTAAAAAACTACTGAACTGTACACTTTTTAATTGGATTAATTTTATAGCATATGAATTATATCTCAATACAGACAATTTTTTTTAAATCAGGCCATACATGAAAGCAGTTTTAAATTGCCACAAACTGGGGTGCCTGGGTGTCTCAGTGGGTTAAGCCTCTGCCTTTGGCTCAGGTCATGGTCTCAGGGTCCTGGAATTGAGCCCTGTGTCTGACTCTCTGCTCAGCAGGGAGCCTGCTTCCCCTCTCTCTCTTTGCCTACTTGTGATCTCTCTCTCTCTGTCAAATAAATAAATAAAATCTTAAATTGCCACAAACTCCATAAAGCAAAATGTTTATTATAAATTATCTTTACCCTAGAATGGTCTCTGAGGGACATCTCCTTAGAGGTAATCAGAGCATCCTCTGCTTGGGAAATTTGCCTTCACCAACTACATATTCCATCATTAATATACCTTAGGGCAATGACACACCTTAACAATGCTCAGAGATCAATGGGTCGGATATAATTGCTTTTAAGTCCAGAGGGATTCTATCATTTTAGACTCCATAAAAGTGAATTGAAAAAAATCTCTCCCTTCCTCTACCACTGATTCTCCTACATCTCTAAAACTGTAAGCATTATAGTATTTTTACAGGTTTTTTTAAATGAAAATGTCATTTTCCTATAAAAAGAGATTAGATATAATTACACTCAACAAAACATAGCAGCCTGGCCTCAGGAAATTGTACTTCTGGTAGAGGCAATCTGCTCTGGAACAGCCCTTATATAAATGTACAGGTTTATGTTGTTTCTCACAGATACAGTACCAAAGTCACCAAAATTACTCTTCCAGCTCTTCTGTAGTGTCTTATAGTGGAAAGAACATGGATTTGGCAGTTACACCTGATTTCCAATCCTTGCTTTACTACCGACCATGGGCAAGTTACATACCTTCTCAGAGTCTTTGTCTGTCATGTCTACTGTTTGGGAAGACAGTGGGGGCAGTTAATTGTAAAGACAGATGCATGGCAGAGGGCACAGAGCTACTCAGTAAGTATTTAAAGTCCACTGGGGGAAAAAAAAAGATTGAGTAGGGATAAAATAATGTCCTTTCCTTCCCTGCCCCTCCCACCCAACACACACGCACACGCGCACACACACTGCAGAAGTGCCTGATAGTAAATACTGTTAATTGAATTTTAATTCACTAGCATTCAGTGGAAAGCCAGACGCTGAGGGAATGTATCAAAGAAATATTACAGTAATATCACCTCCAACTGTGAGTATTTCTAGATTCACTTCCCAGTCCCAGGTCATACCTCCAAGCAGATATCTTCTCTGAAACCACAGATAGACCTTTGAGTAGGAACCAGTGCTTAAGCATTTACCTCTTCCTTGAATTCTAACAAGGTAGGTCAACCCTGTGCACCTGAACCCTGTGCACACTCTTCCATCTACCTTGCCTCTGGTGCAGAAGAGCTGGGCATGAAACCAGTGCCTAGTCCTTTTACTGAGTTTCTCTTTGACTCATCTTCATATAGTTACACAAAAGCTGATTGTACCAGGCACAGAACAGATACAGTGCAAACCTTCACATGTTCCTATTCTGATTAAAGTAGAATAATTTTTTTCTTCCTTAACTGGTTTCAAATGTGGGAGTCTAAGAAAATCTTTTGCATTCTGACCCCAGTCACATAAAATCTGAAGTTCTGAGCTAGGATGATTCCTGTCTACATACAGATTGCTGAGACTTCATCAGTATCTGTTCACAGTGGTATGAAGACACACTTAAATCAGGATTCTTGGCAAATGCCTGTTTATTTAACATTAGAATAAGCCCCATAGCCTGGCAGAGAACCATGCAGTATTAAGAGCTCAGCCAACTGGGAGGAGTTATGAACCTAAGTGTTCCTTAATAGACCACATTTGCCAATTACATCTCAACTTGATATTTTATTTATGAATTAAGTTTAATTAGCATAATAAAGGAGAGCTTGAAAAAGGCATTTTAAATAAATTAGACTTTTGACTATTAGTACCCTCTCTCTAGGCACATCAAAATCTTTGAAAGAATGAAAATACCTAGAATTAAGTCCTTTTTTACTTGGACTTTTTCATCTTGTCTTTCATATGTAATATACGAATCCATATATTACACAAATCCATACATCTTCACTTTTTAAAAGTTATCTTCTTATTGACTTGCTTCTCAACTTGTGTTAGGTTATTCACTCTCTATGGTAATTTTACCATGAAGAATTTGGGCCATTTACTCATTAGACCTGTCTTCATGAAGGATGAAAATTCTTATTCAATTACAAAAAAATGGTTTCAATGCAATAAATTATTGAATGTATCAGAAGGTCATTGTTATGTAAATAACCCCAAAGCAGGGTAGCTTAAAAGAATTTTATATTGTTCATGTGTTTAAATGTTAGATGGGTATATTTTCTGGTTTCTGGTGGACTCATAAATTTTCTATAGTCATCTATAACTTAAATAGGCATCTCTGCTAAACTTGACTTGTCTCTTCAACTTTCTTTGGGCTCACCTGGCTATCAGCTTGTCTAGGATAATCTCAGTTCTCTACATCATCACTCACTCTCCCTCCTCCACCCCCTTCTTTTCTGCTATGCTGTGACAACAAGCCCAGGATAATCTGATAGAAAATGAGAACAGAATCATACAAAGCCTCTTAAAGCCTAGGTTCAGAATTAACATTCTCTCTTCTGTTTTGGCCAATGATTGTGGCAGGCCATGAGTCAGCTCTGTTTCAAAGAGTAGAGAAACAGAAATTCCTTCCATCAAAAGTAGAGTTTCTAAGTAGTATTGCAGAGTGTGGCTATAAGGAAGAGGGAGAATCTGCTTTAAGCATTGACTTTATGCTGGGTATTAGGCCATAACAGTACCATGATAAATAAGACACTATTTTAGAATCCTCAAGGTCCTAGATTGCAAGGAAATTAGGAACATAACTATAATGATGCAGGTCATGAGGTGGTAAGTGCTAAGAGAGAAGTATGGGGCAGAGGGATCATGAAGACTTGAAGATCCAGTCATTCAGGCTCTTCTCCTGTAAGAGGATAGTGAGCTTTTAATAGGCTGCAAGGAGCAAAGGCACAAGGTTAAAAAGTACATGATGCATTCAGGAAATCCAAGAACCCAAGTACATGGAGGATGGGGAAAGTAGCATTTTACTGGAGGGGCTTCAATTTAACTCCTGATTTTCCAGCTTATAGAAAACAACAACATTTTCTCTTATAGAAACCAGCAACATCTGAATCTCCATCTGCTGAAAGGAAAGAACTGGAATTACCATAACTAATTTTTAGGGAAAAAATTAGGGCATCTACAGACAGAAATTTTCAGGAGTAGGGTTGTTTTTAAGTCACTGAATTATTTAAGTTATCAAATCTTCCTTTAGCTCTTATGAAAACCAACTATTAAACATTTGATAAAAACTTAAGTTGGTCCATTCCACTGAGTAAGAGCTCTTATGGGACACACCCTTGGGTTTTCTATGCTCCAGCTATTATCTAATAGAGGAGGGAACCGACAAGAATGTGAGTGAAAATGGTAAAAATGCCAGCTCTGCATTTCTGCCATCTCTCTTTACACTAAAACATGTGACAAAATCCAGGCCGAATTTCCCTGAAGCAAAATATTTACAGAGGGCTCCCGGAAATTTTTCTCTTCCAAATTAAAAATCAAAGAACCTATGGCAAAAAAACAACAAATTTTTTGGCCAGGTATTGTCCACATGCCCTACCTGGAATTATGGCAGCCATCTTGTTCCCATGAACGGAATGGCTTAAAAACCACAATGCTAACAATTGTCATGGGGAAAAAAAATTGTCTCATGAGCTAAGGCAGGGATAAATAAATGAAGTATTAGATGAATGGCTTTAGATAGCAGTCCATAAACTTAGCTTATACATAAAGTCTATCACTGAGAAGACTACGTCCTGAATTTTCCATATACTTGGGTTAACTCAGAGTCTCTGCTGCCCCTATGGTCCATGAAGCATGAATAACATTTTTTAAAATGACACAGTCTGGTCAGAGTGCTCAAGGACTACTCACTTTTACATTGCCAATCAATATGTAATTAAGTACCAATTTTATAAATAGGTATTGTACTATCTCTGCCTTTTAACCTGCTGAAAGTATGCATTGTAAAAAACATGACGGTGGGAAGTCAGACCTGAGGCCAATTCCTTGTTCTGCCACATTTGAGTATTCATTTATTCAATAAATACTTACAGGCACTTACATGTGTCATGCAAAATGTACTAAAAATATGGTAGTATATAATATAGATGTGGTCCCTACCTTCCTGGAACTTGCAGTCCAGTGAGGAAGATGTAATTTAATTGAACAGTTATAAATTGTAATGGCTATAAACAAGAACTCTAAGACACTCTAAAAAATTGATTAGGGAGTCAGAAAGTCTTTCTGGGGAAGTTGTGTTTAAGTTTGTGACTGCAGCCTAGTTATTCAATTTAAGATCACTGCCAATGCGTAAAATGGACAGCTTTACAGTGTGCAGAGGATCAAAGAACAGTTCAACAAAAGGCTTTGGGGAAGGACTCAATTTTTAAGTTCATTCAAGCATCAAACATAGTCCCTTCTCTTTCAAGCCTTCTCACTTGTCTCTACTATCTCTCCTGTATTTTTCACATCACACTGTACATACAGTAGGTGCTCCATTAATGTTCCCTTAATGATAGCATCTTGCCTTGGTTTCAAATCCAATGAATTAAACTTTGGGCTTCATTTCCATCTGGACCCCAGTGGCAAAGCTAAAGGCACAAATAAGAATGTCTGTTTTCCTACTCTAGTTTTCCTGTGAGCTCTAAAATGCTGTCAATCTTAACAATGTAGACATGTTTAACTGTGGGAAACTAACAAAGGATTTTAGTTCAAATCCCACTAACATGGGGTAAAGGTGGGAAAATGTAATCATTTAAGTGCTATTGAGAAGCCCATATTTTTATTTCTTCGTGCAGTGAAGTTTTATTTAACTATTCTTAGAGCTATTTGATGTATCCTACATTTAACCTGAACCCGGTAGACTTGGTAGATTAAGACCTTATCTTCTATCTGGCTGAGAGGTGATTGGATTTTTCAGGAAGGCCATGATTCTGATTGTCCAGCTCAATGGATTACCAAAAATCCTGCTCTCAGTAATGAAAGGTCTTGGATGACAGGCCAAGGACTTTGGACATTACATTTAGCAACTTAAATTTTTATATAAAACCATTAAACAGTGCCTGGGTGGTTCAGTCAGGTAAGTGGCCAACTCTTGGTTTCAGCTCACATCATGATTTCATGGGTCATGAGATCAAACCCTGCATTTGGTTTCCCAGTCAGTGCGAAGTCTGCTTAAAGATTCTCTCCCTCTTCCCCTCCCCCAAATTCCTCTCCCTCTCTCTCTCTCAAATAAGTCGTTTTGCCCTTCCTTCCCTAACTTCCTCTCTCTGTCTCAAAAATAAATCTTTTCAAAAACTCAAGATGTGGGGCGTCTGGGTGGCTCAGTGGGTTAAGCCGCTGCCTTCGGCTCAGGTCATGATCTCAGGGTCCTGGGATCGAGTCCCGCTTCGGGCTCTCTGCTCAACGGGGAGCCTGCTTCTCTCTCTGCCTGCCTCTCTGTCTACTTGTGATCTCTCTCTGTCAAATAAATAAATAAATAAAAATATTAAAAAAAAATTTTTTTTAAAAACCTCAAGATGTACTAAACATTGGCTAATTGAATTTAAATAGAAAAAAAGAAGAAGAAAAGACCATTAAGTGATCACATTTGTGTTTCATTCAGGTAACTCTTCCTGCACTCAAACCTTCATCTCAGGGTTTGCTGCTGAGGCAACCTAGCCAAAGGTAAAAGCTTTACAGCCAGTTCCTAAGGGAAGGGATACCAGGAAACACTGATACCAGAGTGAAGAAGTAAGATTCGGAAAGGAAGGGTGTCACAGAAATTTATATTACTGAGAAGGTTACTATAGACAACTGAAAGTTTTAAATCCACAGGTCACCTCTGGGAGACCATATAGAGCACAGTTCAGTTTCCGATCAGTATCTATCCACCAAGTCCCATCTGCCAATGATTGAGAGCTGCTCCTGGCAGAGTTAACTCCCTTGTCTGTCCATGGCACAAACTCAGCAGTCTCCACAGGTCAAAGAAAGCCCTCAGGCAGAGAGTTGCAGGTGCTTGCTGTAACAAACCTTTGGCAAATCTGGGAATAGTGAGTGTCAAGGGATATAGCAGAGCACTGACAGCACCTGCTACAAATCTTTAAGTTATAAGGCTGCTGCTCTAAACAGGCAAGAAATAATGGGGGCTTGAGCCATAACAGTGGCAGTAGGAAGGAAGAGAAGAAGGTGTATTCAGACAGGAATTTCAGAGAGTCAACCAGCTTGATAATGATAAAAAATTGATAAGATAAAGAATTGATAACATAAAGAAATAATAGTGATGAAGAAAAGAGTCCAGAGCAAATCACTGATCTCTAGCTTGGGTGTTAGAGCGGTTGGTGGTGCCATTGACTGGTTTAGGAAATACAACAAAAGCCCTTATCTTCTTCCCTAAATCCATGTTGAGTTTCAGACATACCAAATTTGAGATAACTGTCAGTATCTCAAACTCAGTTTCCCGGGAAGTTGACCCTGGGGTGGAGTTTAGCATGTATAGGTGTTTTATTAGAGAGTGCCTTTCGAATTAACTCATGATGAAGGGAAGGAAAGAAAAGGAAGCAGGATTGGGCAGAGAGAAAATGTGGGCAGCGATGCAGTAGGGAGTTTTCAAGACAGAATAACCCTGAGTTGTCACTATTTGAGTGTGAGGGTCAGGTGTCTATAACCCTTTATCTGTCAGTCACTGGAAGGAATCTGCCCCAGGAAGGGAGGCATGAGATTGAAATAGGTACCTCTCCTCAACCAGAGCAATCCCTGAAAAGGGCTGACAGTTGTGAATACCATCATAGTTAGAGTAAGAGGTATTTCATTCCTAAACAGGCATCTGGTAAATGCATTACAGTGTCCATTCACAGAGACTATTAAAATCAGAAGGGTTCAATTGGTAATTAATGCAAGGGTTTAGTGCACAGAAAAAAAAATCTGGGCTAGCAACGTATTTGGAACATTGGCCAGTGTTAATAGGTAAATTTGGCAGATGGAATAGAACAAAAATTTCTTTCTGAAACACTTCTAATATGATTACTCTGGTAAATAATGATTATTATCACTGCTCAGAAAGGATGGAAATAAAGTCATCAGAACACTATATAGCAGGTTATACATTACCTGTTGACAATAAAATGTAGAGAAATGTAGCTTAATTGTTTTGTTTCAAAGGTGGATAAGTAAAATAGTAGAAATGTTATGAGGAACATAAACACATAGTAAGGATAAATGTTTCTCTTGGTGTATATGAGAATCATAGCAAAAGAAATTACCCAATTTTTCTGTAAACTTCATTTTGATATTAGATAACATCTATAAATATGTGATTAAAGAAAATATGGTTTTTAATACTCATGACAAGTATAGCAATTTGAAACAAAAATATGAAATACTATCTATTAAATGCTATATTTTATGTGAATAAAAAACAAAGTAAAAAAAACCATAAAACACTAAGAGTGAACAGCATTTTTCAAGGACACTCTAGCCTGGGGGGAAAAAAAGAACAGATCATTCTAAGTAGTAAATGAGTTTTCCCTGGTATTTGTCCTCCTTCTGCCTATCAGGGTCATCCATATTTCCTTCTATGACCTTCTGCAAAGGGAATACAAGGTACTGATCAAATATGTTGATCTGGGAGTTAGATTCCTTCTTCCTCCACTTGTTAGACCTCATCAAGATATGTGCAAGCCTCTCAACTTCTCTCTCAGTCTTCTCACTTGTGAAATGAAGTTAATGAAAAGATCTACTTCTCAGTGATACAGCCAAGTGTTTACTGGCACACAGTAAGCTTTCAAAAATGGCAGGGTTGGAGGAGAGCTGAGAGAGGAATTGGCAGAACACAGAGCATTTACAGGACAGTGAAAATACTCTGTATGATACTATACCAGATGCATGTCATTATACATTTACCCAAAACCATAGAATGTAAAAGACCAAGAATAAATCCTAAAGTAAACTATGGACTTTGAGTAATTTTGATGTATTAACATAAATTGTAACATATGTATCACTCCAGGGGGGACACTGATAAAGGGGGAGTAATTCATGTGTGTAGGTAGAAGGTATAGAGGAAATCTCCATATCTTCTTGATCTTGCTGTAAATCTCTTTTTTTCAAAGTCTTTTATTTTGAAGTTTTATTTACTATCATTTACCTGGAAAGGACTGTGCAAAGCCACATGGGTGTCTCAATTCTGCCCTCAGAACTTGCCAGGAAACAAAACAAACCATTGGCAGACTTCCTACCAGGGAGTCAAATCAGTGCTAACATTCCCAAGATGCCAATACCACCTCTATTGTTAATGGCCCATGCTGATGACACCTTAATTTCATCGTGCCAAGAAATATAGATCCCATAAACTCGTATGACAGAGTGGCAATGGTCAGAGGAAAGACAACATAATAAAGCACACAAGTTTTTCCTTTCTGTCCAACTCAAAGTAACATAAATATGTGGGAATTCTGAGCAGAAAGCACCATCCCCTAGGCTCACGGGATTTTATACAGTTCTCCACACCCAACACCAACCAGCTCACAGCTATAAAGTAGCAGTGTGAACATGAGACATGACTGAAAGACCAGATCCGAAAGCTTAACGATATACTAAATCACAGATGGTTTACTCTGTGAGGAAAACACAAATAACTGATGATCTTGATGCTTCTAATGATGGGAGTGCTGCCCAACATCGAGATCTACTAGTTCTTAAACTAAATTCTAGGCAAGTAATTCTATATCTGCATCTGAGGAGAGAATACAGAAATGATGCCCTAACATTCCTAAGCAGCCCATCCATGCCTCCTACTAGAGGGCCACTCACAAAGCCCACTGCCTGATATATCTTTTCATACCTGATGAATACACTATTCCACACTCATACATTCACAGGGAGACTCTCTTTTCTCCAACTTTGTTGCACACTATCAAATCACTGTCATGGACACCTTCCATCTGCCCCATGACTGAAGCATAATTGTTTAATTCTCCACCCCCAGGTGGACATTCTCATTTTTTTCTCAGGGGACATTCTCATTTTTTTCTAACAAATACAATCCTGGGAGGCCTGTACTCACACAGGTTTCCAAATAGTCTAGAGGTGCCCAAATTGTAAGGTAACTCCAGTGATTCCAGAGTTTATAGAGAGAGGCAAAAGACTCAGAATGGCCATTTGGTAAGAATTCCTGTAAAAATCAGAAGACAAATACTACCCACTTCAAGATTTACTATAAAGCCACAGTAATCAAGATTGTGTGGTATTAATGAAAGAATAGGCAAATAGATAAATGGAACATAATAGAGAGCCTAGGAATAAACTCACATACAGTAAATCAATCTTTGAAAAGCAATGGCAATCCAAAACTCACATATAATAAACCAATCTTTGAAAAGAAGCAATAGCAATCCAAAGAAGGAAGAAATAAAGGAACAACTGGACATCCACATGTAAAAAAAAGAAAAAAAATGCATCTACCCATTGACTTTACACATTTGAGAAATATTAACTCAGTATGGATAGTAGATATAAAACACAATGTTATAAAACTTCTAGAAGATAAGAGAAAATCTAGGTGAACTGGAGTTTTTAAATATAATACCAAAAGCACAATCCATGAAAAAAACATTAAGTTGCAATTCATTAAAATTCAAAACTTCTACTCTATTTAACGTATCATTAAGAGAATGAAAGGATAAGGGGCATCTGGGTGGCTCAGTCAGTAAGTGTTTGCCTTCGGCTCAGGTCATGATCCCGGGGTCCTGAGATCAAGTCCCATATTGGGCTCCTTGTTCAGTGGGGGCCCTACTTCTCCCTCTGCCTACCCCTTGCCCTGATTGTGCTCTCAAATAAATAAAATCTAAAAAAAGAGAGAGAGAGAGAGAGAGAATGAGAAGATAAATGACAAACTGGGAGAAAATGTTCGCAAAACACATCTCTGATAAAGAATCTGGATCCGGAATATACAAAGAACTCTAAAAATCTAACAATAAGTAAACAACCAAATTAAAAAGTAGGCAAAAGAACATAGATAACCTCAAAAAAGATACACATACAGCAAGTAAATGTGAAAAAAACGCTTTAAATTATATGTAATTAGGGAACTGCAAATTAAAATAGCGAAGAGATACCACTGCATACCTATTAGAATGGCTAAAATCTAAAACACTGACTACACCAAATGCTGGTGAGAAGGTGGTACAACAGGAATTTTTATTCCCTGCCAGTGGGATTGCAAATTGATAAAACCCCTTTGGAAGACAGTTTGGCATTTTTTTTTTTTTACAATGATAAACACAGTCTTACTATACATTCTAGCAATCCTGCTCCTAAGTATTTACCCAAATAAACTGAAAATCTCTACACAAAAACTTGCACATAAATTTTTACAGTAGCTTTGCTCATAACTGCCAAAACCTGAAAGCAACCCAAGATGTCCTTTAGTAGGTGAATGGATAAACAAACTGGAACATCCATGCAATGGAATATTAGTCAGCAATAAAAAGAAATGAGCTTTCAAGCAATGCAGAGCCACAGAGGGGCCTTACCTGTATATTGCTAAGTGAAAGAAGCCAGTATGAAAAGCCTATAGCATGATTCCAAATATATGACATTCTGAAAAAGGCAAAACTATAAAGACAGTAAAAAATAGTCATTGCCAGGGAAGGATAAGAGAGGAAAACTGAACAGGTATAGGACAGAGGATTTATAAGGCAGTAAAATTAGTTCATGTTACTGTAATGGTGGAAAAATGACATTATGCATTGGCAAAAATTATAGAATTGTAATCTATGGACCTTAGTTAAAATGATACATCAATAGGGGTGCCTGGGTGGCTCAGTGGGTTAAAGTCTCTGCCTTCGGCTCAGGTCATGATCGCAGGGTCCCGGGATTGAGCCCCACATCGGGCTCTCTGCTCAGCAGGGAGCCTGCTTCCTCCTCTCTCTCTGCCTGCTTCTCTGCCTACTTGTGATCTTTGTCTGTCACATAAATAAATTTTTAAAAATCTTTAAAAAATGTATCAGTATTAATTTATCAATTGTCAAAAATGTACAGCATCAATGCGAGATGTTAATAATGGAGGAAATTGTGGGTAGGGAGAAAAGGAATATGTTGAACTTTTTGCATTTTCTGTTCAATATTTCTATAAACCTAAAACTGCTCTAAAAATAAAGTCTATTAATTTAAAACTATAAAAGAAAAGTGCAATAAAAACATTTCTAAATAAACAAAACCTGAGACAATTTGTTGCCAACACATCTTTCTTATAAGAAATGCAAGAGAAGTTGGGGCGACTGGGTGGCTCAGTGGGTTAAGCCGCTGTTCGGCTCAGGTCATGATCTCAGGGTCCTGGGATCGAGTCCCGCATCAGGCTCTCTGCTCAGCAGCGAGCCTGCTTTCCTCTCTCTCTCTCTGCCTGCCTCTCTGTCTACTTGTGATCTCTCTCTGTCAAATAAATAAAATCTTTAAAAAAAAAGAAATGCAAGAGAAGCAAGTCCTTAATTCTGAAAGGAAATAACATCAAATGGCAATTCAAATTCTTATGAAAACAAAAGGAGCACAGGAACAGGTATATGCATAGGTAACTATAATAGACTATATAAATATATCTTCCTCTGTCTTTTCACTGATTTAAAGTATATAAGGTTAAAAAATAATAAAATTATATTATTAACTTAAACAGAAATATCTAACAAAAAAATAATATGTAACAATAATAGCAAAAGGAAAGGAATGAAACTGTACTAAAGTTATTATATTTAATCAGACGGAGACAAATGTAAGTGAATATACACTATACCAAAATATATGGGGGCTAGCTAAAGCAGTCCTTAGATGGGAAATTTATGAGATATATAGATACATAGATATAACAAAAAAAGAGAAACTTTCAAATCAGTCACTTAATCTTCCACCAGAAGACACTGAGAAAGAAGAGCAAACTAAATCTAAATCAAACAGAAGAAAGGAAAAAATAAATAAAGGTTACATAGAAAAGTACTGAAATAGAGAATGAGTAGAGAAAAAATCAAGACCCAAAGTTAGTTCTTTTTTTTTTTTTTTTTTTAAAGATTTTATTTATTTATTTGAAAGACAGAAATTACAAGTAGGTGGAGAGGCAGGCAGGCAGAGAGAGAAGGAAGCAGGCTCCCTGCTGAGCAGAGAGCCCGACGCGGGGCTCGATCCCAGGACTCTGGGATCATGACCTGAGCCGAAGGCAGAGGCTTTAACCCACTGAGCCACCCAGGCGCCCCCCAAAGTTAGTTCTTTGAAAATAAATTGACAAGTATTTGTTAGAGTTACCAAGAAAAAAGACTCAAATTAATAAAAATATGAATGAAAAGGGTACAGGACTATGACTTATGAAATTTTTTTAAATTACATAATAATATCATAAATAACTATGCCAACAAATTAGGTAACTCAGATAAAATACAAAATCTCCTTGAAGAAAAAAAAAAATCTCCTTGAAGAACTCACACTATTCAAAACTGACTCAAGAAGAGAAAACTTGAGTAGGCCTATTAAAGGTAAGAAAGTGAACTTCCTCAACCTGATCTTTAAAATATTATTTTACTAAGTCTGCTGTAACAAAATACAATACTTAAAACCACAAAAAATTCATTCTCTCAGTGTAAGATCAGAGGTCTGCAACCAAGATGTTGGGTGGGGGCCATGTGGGGAATGGCTATCCTCCCTGAGAAGCCTCTAGGCTTTACCTGTTCTAGCTTCTTGTAGCACCCGCCATTCATGTGGCAACATAGCTCCAATCACTGCCCTTGTCATACACAACCATCTTCCTTCCATAAGTTTGGCTCCCTATCTCTTCTCTTTTCCCTATAAGAACACCAGTCATACTGGATTAGGGCCCATCATAATAACCTCATCTTAACTCAATTACATCTGCAAAGACCCTATTTTTTTTTTTTTTAAGATTTTATTTATTTATTTGACGGAGAGAGAGATCACAAGCAGGCAGAGAGAGAGGAGGAAGCAGGCTCCCTGTGGAGCAGAGAGCCTGATGCGGGGCTCGATCCCAGGACCCTGAGATCATGACCTGAGCCGAAGGCAGCGGCCTAATCCACTGAGCCACCCAGGCGCCCCAAAGACCCTATTTTAAAATAAAGTCACAACTACCAGAAGTTAGACTTTAGAAAATCTTTTGGAAGACAATTCAATCCATGACAAAGTATATTTATTATGTTTTAAAAACCTAAAGATAACATCATACTTAGTAATAAAAGAATGGATGCTCATCCCTTGTGATCAGGAATAAGACAAGAATATCTGCTCTGGCCACTCTGATTTAGATTTGCACTGGAGAATCTAGTGATGGTATAAAGCAAGAAAAAAAAAAGAGGAAGAAGAAAAGAAAAGAAATAAAGACACTCAGATTGAAAAGGAAGAAGTAAACTATATTTGTTGATGACATGATTTTGTATGTAAAGAAACATTAGGAATTCACCAAAATACTATTGTAATGAATAAATGAGTTCAGAAACTTTGTAAGAGCTAAGGTCAAAATACTATAATTGATTATGTACCTATACGCTAGCATTGAATAAAAATAAATCAATTCCATTTACAATAGCATCAAGAAGAATAAATTATGTAAAAAGGATTAAAAAAAGAATGCAATACTTTTACACCAAAAACTATAAAACTTCATCAAAACATTTAAAGATATAGTTAGAAAGACACCCATACCCATTGACTAGAAGATTTAATATTATTGAAATGGCACTATTCCCTAGGTGAATCATCAGATTCAATACAATACCCTCCTTATCAAATTTATAGCTGCTTTTTTTTTTTACAGAAATTTACAAGTTCATTCTGAAATTCATATGGAAATACAGGGGACATTGAATAACCAACACAATCATGAAAAAATTTAAAAAGAAGTCAGAGGACTCAGGCTTCCCAATTTCAAAACTTACTACAAAATATAAGCAACCAAGACAGTGTTGGGGGGGAAAAAAAGATAATGTGATATGGGTGTAAGATTAGAAATACAGAAAAACAGAACTGAATTGAGGGGCCAGAATTAATACTTATATTTATGGTCAATTTTCTACAAGGATTCTATGATAATTCAATGAGAAAAATACAGTCTTCTCAAAAAATGCCAGGAAAACTAGAAGCCACATGCAAAAATAAATAAGTGAAACTGGACACCTTCCTTATGTCATATGCAAATATATATTTTAGATCTATGATCTATTTTGGCAAGAGCTAAAACTATAAATTCTTAGAAAAAAACAGAAGAATAAATCTTTGTGACCTTGGGTTATTTTAGATATGATGCTGAAAACATAAGCAACAAATTTATAAAGTGGACTTCATCAAAATTAAAAACTTATGTTTCAAAGACATCATTTAAGTAAAAAAAAAAATCATCATTGCAGCATAAGACACTCCTCCTTTTTAATTATCTTTTTCGACAAAGAATTAGATATCCATCTACAGATAAAAGTGAGAGCTGAGGGATCCAGACCAAATGCCAAAGAACCTGAAAGGAGTCTTACCTACATATGCATCTAGTAATAGCCAGATAGACCTTGGTATGGGCTGTGGAACTAGGAGAGTTAACAAACCTATTCCAATACCTCTTGCCACTATCAGGAAAAAACCTGGAGAAGGCAGAGAGCCACAGAAGAGAGAGCAATTTCTGACATACAGGCTTGCCAAGGGGAGATTCCAGCATGCCACAGAATGGAAAAAGAATGAATTGGAAAATAAGAAGAACCAGCACCACCACTACTAACCTCAAGGCAACACTGGCATGCACAAGGGCTAAACTCTCAGGCAGCAGTAACCTCTACTGTAGGAAACACAAACCAAGAAAAAGGAGAGTGGTGAGTGCCCAGCTACCCTAGTGGCATGGGATGCAGCTGGAGAAACCCATTTCTCTCCAGTAGCACCCAGAGTACTGAGGTAGGATGTCCCTAACTGGGAGGAGCTCAGGAAAGAGATAATATCAAAGAGCATTAAAGAGATGGAATTCCTGCTGTCTGTGCACAGCAGGAAGTTTCCTGATGGGCTTCTGGGAGACCTGGGAATCTCCCTACCAGGTCTGTGGTCACCCCTAACACTCCAGCCATTAAACCTACACTTCTCCACTCTGTGTCTAGCACCTTTTATGTGGATTGGAGTTCAGGTGAGAGCAAACTCCAGTAGCCAAAGGCTGCACTCTGACATTAGGCCAGGGTCCGAGGACATGGAAGAAACAACAAACAAGCTATAATGCCACCTTCTGGAAAACAAGAGAAATTTCCAGTAGCCAGTCTAGAGAGTTGCAAACTATCTGCAGAAGAATGAAACTGGACACCTGTCTTCCATGACTGACAAAAATTAACTCAAAATGAATTAAAGACTTGAACATAAGACTTAGTATCATAAACTGCCTAGAGAAACCATAGGAAAGAAGCTCCTTGGCATTTTACACATGACACCAAAAGCACAAGCTCCAAAAGCAAAAATCAATAAACAGGACTACATTAAACTGAGGAACTTTTATACCTCAAAAGACACTGAAAAAAAAAAAAAAAAGAAAGAAAGAAAAAGAAAAACAACCTACCACATGGCATAAAATATTTTCAAACCATATATCCTACAAGGGATCAATATCCAAAATACAGAAAGAATTCATACAACTCAATAACAACAAAAAACAAACTAATTAAAAAATGGACAGAGGAACTAAGTAGACATTTTTCTGAAGATATACAAATGGCTAACAGGTACATGAAACGGTGCTCAACATAACTAATCATCAGGGAAACACAAACCAAAACTATGTGATATCTCATACCTATTAGAATGGTGCTCATCAAGAAAACAAGTGAAAAAAGTGTTGGTGAGAAGATGGAAGAAAGGGAAGATTTATACACTGTTGGTGGGATTGCAAATTGGTTCGGGCATTATGAAAAACAGTATTGAGGTTCCTCAAAAAATTAAATACAGAACTACCATATGATCAAATAATTCCACTCCTGGATATATAAAAGGAAATGAAAACAGGATATTGAAGAGATAAATGCATTCTCCTGTTTAATCACAGAACTATTCATAGTAACAAAGACATGGAAACAACCTAAATGTCCATCAACAAATGAATAAAGAAGATGTGGATGGGATGCCTGGGTGGCATAGTCGGTTAAGCATCTGCCTTTGGCAGGTCACGATCCCAGGGTCCTGGGATGGAGTCCCACATTGGACTCCTTGCTCAGAGGAGAGCCTGCTTCTCCTTCTACCTGCTGTTCACCCTGCTTGTGCTCTCTCTGTCTCTGACAAATAAATGAAATCATTAAAAAAAAAGATGTGGTATATACAATGGAATATTATTCAGCCATATTTTTTAAAAATCCTGCCATTTGCAACAACATGGATAGAATTTGGGGCATTATGGTAAGTGACATAAGTCAAAGAAAGACAAACGTTGTATTATATCACTTGTATGTGGAATCCAAAAAAGCCAAACTTGTAAAAACACAGTAGAACGGTACTTATCAGGAATGGGGGAATTGGAGAAGTGTTTAAGGGGACAAATTTGCGAAGTTCCCAAGCACTTAGATCTGTATTATTGGGAAAAATTATGTGGTATGATAGAGGTGTTAGCTAATGCTATGGTGAGAGTTATATTGCAATGTATAAACACATCAAATCAGTATACACCTTAAACTTATACAATGCTACATGTCAATTAAAGTAAAAACAATTTTTTTTTAAAAAAAGTGAAAAATAACTCAGAGTGGAACTAGTTCCAGATCACATGTCTGATAGGGGACCTATATCCAGATTATACAAGGAATACTTGTAACTCAAAGCTGAAAAGACAAATAATGCAGTCACTGTGGAAAACAGTATAGAGATTCCTTTTAAAAATTAAAATAGAATTTCCATCTGATCCAGTAATTCTACTACTGGGTATTTATCCAAAGAAAATAAAAACATTAATTCTAAAAGATATACACACCCCTATGTTCACTGCAGCATTATTTACAATAGCCAAGATATGGAAGCAACACAACTGTACACCAACAGATGAATATATATATATATATATATATATAGAGAGAGAGAGAGAGAAAGAGAGAGAGAGAGAGAGAGAGATCCACACATACATATATACAGGTATATAAACTATGTATATGGAATATTAGAATATTACTCAGGCATAAAAAAGGACAAAATCTTTTTTGAGGATGTAATGCTAAGTGAAATAAGTCAAACACAAAATGACATAGTATATAATTTCATATGTGGAATTTTAAGAAGCATAACAAATGAACAAAGACAAAGAGACCAAAAAAAAAAAAAAAAAAAGACAAATACAGAAAACAAACTGGTGGTTGCCAGAAGGGAAGCAAAATAGATAAAGAGGATTAAGAGTACACTTGTGATGAGCACTGAGAAAGGTACAGAATTGTGGAATCATTATATCATACACATGGAACTAACAGTGTCGGCTAATTATGCTTCAGTTTAAAAATTATAAATAAGAAAATTAAAAATGGGCAGGGTATATGAATAATGATTTCAACATAAAATATATACAAATAACCAATAAGCACATCAAAACATGTCAAACATCATTAGTCATTAGGAAAATGCAAATCAAAACCACAAGATACCACTTCACATCTACTAGGATGGCTATAATCAAAAAGAGATGACAAGTGTTAGCAAGTTAGGTGAAAAATTATAACCCTCACACATTGCCAGTGGCAATGTAAAATGATATGACTGCTTTGGAAAATAGTTTGGCAGTTCCTTAAAATATTAAACAAAATTACCATATGAACAGCAATTCCACTCCTAGGGAAGTACCCAAGAGAAATGAAAACATGTCTAAGGAAAACTTAACCACAAAAGTTCATAGCACCATTATTCATAAACAAAATATCGACAGCACCCCAATACCCATCAATGGGTAAATAAAATCGATGAATAAATAAAACGTGGTATATACTTATAATGGAAAACTGGACAATAAAAAGAAAGTACTGATACATGCTGCACTATTGATGAACCTTGAAAATATTATGCTAAGTGAAAGTCTCAAGTGATCGTGTATTTTATGATTCTATTTCCATGACATACCCAGAACAGACAAATCTCTACAGACAAAAAGTAGACAAGAGGGGCGCCTGGGTGGCTCAGTGGGTTAAAGCCTCTGCCTTTGGCTCAGGTCATGATCTCAGGGTCCTGGGATTGAGCCCCACATCGGGTTCTCTGCTCCGCAAGGAGCCTGCTTCCTCTTCTCTCTCTGCCTAGTTGTGATTTCTCTCTGTCAAATAAAAAAAAAAAAAAAAGTAGACAAGAGTTGCCTTGGGTTGCAGGGGAGAGGGGTCAAAAGGAATGAAGAATGACTACTAATGTGTGTGAGTGTCTTTATGGGGTAACAAATGTTCTACAATTGACTGTGGTGACAGCTGCATGATTGTATACAGAAAAAAATGGAGTTGTACACTTTATTTTTTGTGTGTGTGTTCTTACATTTTTTTTATTTTTTATTTTTTTTTAAAGATTTTTTATTTATTTATTTGACAGAGAGAGATCACAAGTAGGCAGAGAGAGAGAGGAGGGAAGCAGGCTCCCCGCCGAGGAGAGAGCCCGACATGGGGCTCGATCCCGAGACCCTGGGATCATGACCCGAGTCGAAAGCAGAGGCTTTAACTCACTGAGCCACCCAGGCGCCCCTATTTTTTATTTTTTTATAAACATATATTTTTATCCCCAGGGGTACAGGTCTGTGAATCGCTGGGTTTACACACTTCAAAGCACTTACCATAGCAAATACCCTCCCCAATGTCCATAACCCCACTCTCCCTCTCCCAACCTCCCCCTCCCCCCAGCAACCCTCAGTTTGTTTTGTGAGATTAAGAGTCACTTATGGTTTAATCTCCCTCCCAATATCATCTTGTTTCATTTATTCTTCTCCTATCCCACGACCCCCCATGTTGCATCTCCTCTTCCTCATATCAGGGAGATCATATGATAGTTGTCCTTCTCTGATTGACTTATTTCACTAAGCATGATACCCTCTAGTTCCATCCACGTCATCCCAAATGGCAAGATTTCATTTCTTTTGATGGCTGCATAGTATTCCATTGTGTATATTTACCACTTCTTCTTTATCCATTCATCTGTTGATGGACATCTAGGTTCTTTCCATAGTTTGGCTATTGTAGACATTGCTGCTATAAACAATCGGGTGCACATGCCCCTTTGGATCACTGCATTTGTACCTTTAGGGTAAATACTCAGTAGTGCAATCGCTGGGTCATAGGGTAGTTCTATTTTCAACATTTTGAGGAACCTCCATGCTGTTTTCCAGAGTGGTTGCACCAACTTGCATTCCCACCAACAGTGTAGGAGGGTTCCCCTGTCTCCGCATCCTCGCCAGCATCTCTCATTTCCTGACTTGTTCATTTTAGCCATTCTGACTGGTGTGAGGTGGTATCTCATTGTGGTTTTGATTTGTATTTCCCTGATGCCAAGTGATGTGGAACACTTTTTCATGTGCCTGTTGGCCATATGGATGTCTTCTTTGCAGAAATGTCTGTTCATGTCTTCAGCCCATTTCTTGATTGGAGTATTTGTTCTTTGGGTGTTGAGTTTGCTAAGTTCCTTATAAATTTTGGATACTAGCCCTTTATCTGATATGTCATTTGCAAATATCTTCTCCCATTCTGTCAGCTGTCTTTTGGTTTTGTGAACTGTTTCCTTTGCTGTGCAAAAGCTTTTGATCTTGATGAAATCCCAATAGTTCATTTTTGCCCTTGCTTCCCTTGCCTTTGCCGATGTTCCTAGGAAGATGTTGCTGCAGCTGAGGTCAAAGAGGTTGCTGCCTGCGTTCTCCTCAAGGATTTTGATGGATTCCTTTCTCACATTGAGGTCCTCCATCCATTTTGAGTCTATTTTCATGTGTGGTGTAAGGAAGTGGTCCAATTTCATTTGTCTGCATGTGGCTGTCCAATTTTCCCAGCACCATTTATGGAAGAGGCTGTCTTTTTTCCATTGGACATTCTTTCCTGCTTTGTCGAAGATTAGTTGACCATAGAGTTGAGGGTCTCTTTCTGGGCTCTCTATTCTGTTCCATTGATCTATGTGTCTGTTTTTGTGCCAGTACCATGCTGTCTTGATGATGACAGCTTTGTAATAGAGCTTGAAGTCCGGAATTGTGATGCCACCAACTTTGGCTTTCTTTTTCAATATTCCTTTGGCTATTCGAGGTCTTTTCTGGTTCCATATAAATTTTAGGATTATTTGTTCCATTTCTTTGAAAAAAATGGATGGTATTTTGATAGGGATTGCATTAAATGTGTAGATTGCTTTAGGTAGCATAGACATTTTCACAATATTTATTCTTCCAATCCAGGAGCATGGAACATTTTTCCATTTCTTTGTGTCTTCCTAAATTTCTTTCATGAGTACTTTATAGTTTTCTGCATATAGATTCTTAGCATCTTTGGTTAGGTTTATTCCTAGGTATCTTATAGCTTTGGGTGCAATTGTAAATGGGATTGACTCCTTAATTTCTCTTTCTTCTGTCTTATTGTTGGTGTAGAGAAATGCTCTTTAACCAAATCAGAAAAGACCCCAAATCGTGGGGGGGAGAAAGGGGATAAAAAGTGGTTCATAAAAAAAAAAATTTAAAAAAAGAAAACAAATAAAGAAAAAATACAAAAAAGAAATATATATATACACACACACACACACACACACACACATATATTAGATAAACTAGTTTAAAATGTTAAAAAAGAAAAGGGTAAAAGTTAAAAAAAATTTAGCAGAAGAAAAAAAAATTGAAAAAAAAAAATTCAACCGCAAAGCTAAAGAATCATGTGGAGAAAGCCATGAGTTCCATGCTTTGCTTTCTCCTCCTCTGGAATTCCACTGCTGTCCTTGGTATTGAACCTACTCTCCTTGGTAGGTGAACTTGGTCCTGGCTGGATTTCTTGTTGATATTCTGGCGGAGGGGACTCTTGTAGTGATTCTCAAGTGTCTTTGCCCGAGGCACAATTGCACCACCCTTACCAGGGCCAGGCTAAGTAATCCGCTCGGGTTTGCTTTCGGGAGCTTTTGTTCCCCGAATGCTTTCTGTAGAGTTCCAGAGGACCAGACTGAAAATGGCAGCCTCCCAGTCTCCGGCCTGGAGGGGCCAAGAGCCTGGGGCCCCACTCCTCAGTGCACCCCCAGAGGACAGCGCCCAAACACTCCCACATCCCCGGCCTCTGGCCGTGCTCTGAGCTCACCCAGCCTGCGACCGGTTCAAGGTAACCCCGAGCTGAGAGCTCACTCCTTGGCTCTGTTTCTGTAGCCGGCTTCCCGTTCTAATACCGGCAAGCTCTGCAGCACTCCAACACCCCCGATCCTTCTGTGACCCTGCGGGACCTGGGGCGATGCTGACCCCACGTGGGCTTCACCCCGGTTTAGCCTCTGGAGCGATGTCCCTCAGTGGAACAGACTTTTAAAAGTCCTGATTTTGTGCTCCATTGCTCTGCCGCTTGCTGGGAGCTGGCCCCTCTCCCCATGGTCTATCTTCCCGTCGCTTTGGATTCTCTTCTCCGCCAGTCCTACCTTTCAGAATGTGGTTGATTTTCTGTTTCTAGAATTGCTGTTCTTGTTCTCTTTGATCTCTCGTTGGATTTGTAGGTGTTTGCAATGTTTAGATAAGCTATCAAGCTGATCTCCTGCTACCTGATGTAGTCTCAACCTGCTACTTCTTTTTTTTTTTTAATTTTTTTTTTTATTTGACAGAGAGAGAGATCACAAGTAGGCAGGGAGGTAGGCAGAGAGAGATGAGGAAGCAGGCTCCCTGCGATGCAGAGAGCCTGACGTGGGGCTCGATCCCAGGACCCTGAGATCATGACCTGAGCCGAAGGCAGCAGCTTAATCCACTGAGCCACCCAGGCGCCCCTCAACCTGCTACTTCTCCGCCATCTTGACTCCTGCCCCGAGTTGCACACTTTAAATGGATGAATCTGCATGAGGCAGATTTCAAAAAGAAAAAAAGGACTGGTTCATAAAAGGCATCAAAGTGCTACTCTTAGGTTCTCTTACGGTTCTCCCCAAAGCAGATCCTAAACAAAGCATTTAAGTTCAAAAACTTTAGGAGACTCCAAGAGCAGCAGGAGAATAAGGAAGTTAGAAAGAAAATAAAAGGCAACCTAGATAGAGTACAGTACAGAGCAAGTTTCCCCGGAGAGCAAGTGGGGCTCAATCCCACTGAGCACCTTTGGGAAGTGATGTAAGAATCTTGCATTAGTTTTGTATTGCTATGTAACAAATTGCCGCATAGTTTAAAAACAACACATGTTTATTACCTCAGTTTTCCATGGATCACAAGTCTGGGCACAACTTACCTGTGTAACAGCACTCCAACCAGTCTTAAGGGTTAATCTGCTTCAAGTTAACACACTCCTTACTAGCTGACCTAGGTCCCTGGATCTGTAACAGACAGATAACAGGCCTTGAGGAGGACAAAGAGGCCACAGGGGCCAGCAAGACTGTTTGAAGCCACGTTGACTTTTTGATTAGCCTGGCAATTTTTTTATCAAAATATTTTTCCTTTCTTAGGTCACCCAAATGATTTCATTAACCTCCCTTTGTGTATCTGTAGCCCTTGCCTTCCTTTGCAGCAATACAAGGGTCCTCCTGTGCATCACAAAACAAGAACCGAACCCATTTGCACAACCCACGAGCATTGAGATGATATTTGTGGCTGGCACCATCGAGTCTCACATAATCAAATATTGAAGACCACAGCACTCCCTTTACTGATTACACTAAACCCCTTTAAAAACCCCTGGGTCGGGGCACCTGGGTGGCTCAGTGGGTTAAAGCCTCTGCCTTCAGCTCAGGTCATGATCCCAGGGTCCTGGGATCGAGCCCCACATCAGACTCTCTGCTCTGGGGGAGCCTGCTTCCTCCTCTCTCTCTCTCTGCCTGCCTCTCTGCCTAGTTGTGATTTCTCTCTGTCAAATAAATAAAATATTTAAAAAAAAAAAAAAAAAAAACCCTGGGTCAGGGAGAAAACTCACAGTTGGCTTTGGACAAGAGTCTGTCTTCTCCCCAGGAATCCAGCCTCCTGAATAAAGCTAAAATTCTTTTCCAATCAAAATTTGTCTCTTGAAAAAAAAAAAACAAAAAAAACTGTCTCTTCAGTATTGGCCTTTCAAGTGACAGGGTAGACAAATTTGGGATCGGATAACAGCTGGATCCTCTATTCAGGGTGTCACAAGATTTCAAACAACATGTCAATGGGGCTGCATTTCTTTCTGGAGCCTGTTGTCTTGGCATTGATGACAGTGTTCGGTTCCTTAAGACTACGTGACTGAAGCCCTCAGCTCCTAGTGATAACTGGCAGTTTCTTGCCATGCAGCCTTCTCAACATGGCAGCTTACTTCCCCAAGGCCAGCAGGAGAATCTCTCACTCTGGTCTGCTAAGATTAGGTCTTCTATATCATCATCACAGGATTAACTCTCCCATCACATATGCCATAGTCATTGGGTAGAAGCAAGTCTCAGGTTCTGTCCACAGCCATGTGAATGGGATCATCCAATGACGGGATTTGTTGTGGCTTCCCGTAGAGGCTAAAATGGAACTCTTGCAGAAGAATTGTCCCACTTGCAGAATGAGGATGGTGCTTATCTGCTAATTCCCAGCCTTCTCCACAAGGGGCTAAGAAAAGTGTCCCTGCATTCAGAGGAAGCCCTAGACCAGAGAGTCCCATGAGTTTGACATAAGAAACCCTCCGTCTGTCTGAGAATGTCCAAGGCTGATGGGAAGTCAGCTGCCCACTAGAGCACCTGCTGACTGCTATTAAGCAGAGAAGTCTCGAAAAGTTAAAATAGAGGTGGAGGAGGGATAACAAATTCTTAATATTTTATAATATTTTAAACACCTATTCTTTTAAAGGTGCTTAAAATATTAGATACAAATGAAAAAGGTTAAGACTATATAACATGGGCATAATACTTGTAGCAAATGTATGAAAGACTTCTTTAATGTTAATTATGGTTTTATAATGAAGTTTTTTTCCTTAAATATTTAACATCAAAGAAAGTCACAGTGAAAATACAAATCAGAAAACTTTCTAACATATTCCCAGGATCCAGACCCCAACCCCGTTTTTGGCACAAACCATCAACTGAGGTGAGCAAAGGTCATGGCAAGAATGCCACAATGTTATCATAGCAGAAAAAGCAGGGGTCACTGAAGCCTCCAGACTTCCCTGGACCTTGAAAGGAGGAACAGAGGTTCAATTCTGTATCTGCTACCTCTGGGTCTGCCCCATAGTACAGGACTTCCTGTTGTTACTTGGTGTTCCTCTTTTACCGGAGTTAGCATTCAGGTGTCTGAAGGAGAGTGCTAAACTCTAGCCTGCACTCTTTGGGCTTCAAGTCTCTCATAGTCATACCCCTGAGATTACTCTTAACAGAAGCATTTACGGCCAGTGCTATGGTTACAACTGTGTCCTCACTGCCCTCTTCCTGCTGTGCCTTAGAAGCAGGAAGTCTAGGGCGCCTGTGTGGCTCAGTGGATTGAGCCTCTGCCTTCAACTCGGGTCATGATCTCAGGGTCCTGGGACTGAGCCCCACATTGGGCTCTCTGCTCAGCGGGGAGCCTGCTTACCCCTCTCTCTACCTGCCTCTCTGCCTACTTAAATTAAATTAAATTTTAAAAAGAAGCAGCAGGAAGGCTAGATTCATGCATGCGATGGATAATGACGTCTAGCTTTCTGTCCTGGCTCGACTGATTACAAATTGTGTGATCTTAATCAAGTCCCTTAACTCCCCTGGCAAATAGTTGTTCAACTGGACATAATGATACTGAACCAGACGACTTCATCGTTCTCATCTAATTCTCAGTGTCCCAAGCTCTGTGACAGTTTTGTCAGGTCTCTGTAAAACAGCACAACCATCTCTCCAGTGCTGGAAGTATACTTTCTCTGTGCTATCCAATATGGTAACCACTAGCCACCTGTGGCTACTGAACAGTTGGGCTGGGGTAGTGTAACTGAGGAAATGACTTTAATTAAATTTAAATAGCCACACGAGGGTAGGGCCTACTGTACTGGATAGCACCACCCTAGAGACACATGCATGGGTAGAGACAATAATTATTTCCTTACTAATGTGTAATCAGTTGTTCCATTTTTTTTAATTCATTGTTACAAGGATTAAACAAGAATACATGTAGAGAACTTCAAACAATACCTGGCCCACAGTAAGCACAAAATAAATGTTAGTTTTTCTGTTAATACTCTTATTTTATGTAGCTGGCTGTTAAATTTTAATTACTAACCAGCTTATTTTTTTGTAGTTTGATAAGATAAACAATAGATTTATAAAACTCTAAGCAATTATCTCCTTTGGTTCAATATTTATCTGCATGGGTAGAGGAAAATGGAGCTTGGGAGTGTGGGGGAAAAAAGTTTAACCAATTCCTGAGAATTAAACATATATGGCAGCATAATCTAAAACATATCAGAACGGAATTCTTTATGCTTTTATGGAGTAGTTTCCATTTGTGATGGTATTTTTTTCGTTTCAGCTCCATTTCCTCTCCACCCTTAAAGGGTCTCAACCTGTTTCTGTGGCTCAGTAGTTTTACAGCCACTGAAAATAGCTCATTTTACCTCTTGTTAGGTGCCCTTCAGAGCAAGATAAGATGGCTAATTACATATGCCATTAACTGAATGCAATTCCAACTAATTGACAAAAAGTATTATACAGCAGCAATTTTTGAAGAACAAAGTTGTATGAAATACAAGGTCATACTTCAGAAGTTTGTCTCCAGGAGCAAAGAATTCTAAACATTTACTGTCTCGCTTATGAATTCTGCTAAGATCTGTGCCTGTCATGTAGTGTCCCAGAACTGCAGGAGCTCCAGCATTTAACCCAAATTCATTGCGTGCCTGCTACACATTAGCTCTGCTAGGGTGCCTGGGTGGCTCAGTCAGTTAAGCGGCTGCCTTCAGCTCAGGTCAAAATCCCGGAGTGCCTGGGATTGAGACCTAGATCAGGCTCCCAGCTCAATGGGGAGTCCGCTTCTCCTCTGCCCTTCAGCCTGCTTGTACTCACTCTCTCTCATTTGCGCTTGCTCTCTCTCAACTAAATAAAATCATTAAAAAAAAAAAAAAAAGGCAGCAGCAGCTGCTCTGCCAGGTGTCATGAAGGAAACAAATACATCTAAGGTATAGTCCCTGACCCTCAAGAGGCTTGCAATCTCTCTTCTACTGATAGTGGTTCCATGAGTCCTCCTTGCCCCTAGGGTAATACCTGTAGCACAGTCTATAGCCAAGCATGCTCTCGTCCCAGCTTTCCCACCCCACCTGATCTGTCCAGTTCTCCGCTATCTGTCCTGTGCCACGGCCTCACGAGAATACATCTGATCTTCCATCCATGCACCCCAGCAGTATATGCAAGACCCACCCTCCACAACTGCTCAACATCTATTACCTTCCAGACTCATTTTGGTCTCTCGTGCTCTCTCACACGCACATTCATTCATCACTCATTTTTAAATTCTAACAATTTCTTCTGTGAAAACTGCACTAATGCCATTCTCCTTTCTGCTCACAAGGCAGCTTCAGCATTACATGATAATGACTGTGATGGAGATAATGTTTTATGGATCCCTCCACACTGCATCAAAAGTTCCTTGAAGACAATGGCCAGGGCTTCCCATTTCCATAACCCCAGATCCTAGACATAGGTTCTCAAAGTTGACTAAATAAATAAATGAAGTAAAAATGAAATTTTAAAATATGCACTTAACTACATTTCTATGCAAAATATCATAGAATGCATTCAGATTTTTTAACACATTGCCATGGGCAATTTAAGATCTCTCAGAAAATACTGTCACTGTTGGTTGAGGTGACAACTGACCCACTCCCCGACATAGAGGGTAGAAGTGAGAAGGAAATCACCTCAGATGTGGCAGGCAGGCATTAAGGTTAACCACTAAGACCGATCTTTATTTATTCATCCATGATCATCCAGTCACTTTGAGTGCTTTGAGAAATCCATAGAATAAAATATATGGTCCCTATTCTTGGGGATTTTAGGATTTAAGTGAGCAGATAAGAATTTTTGCATATTCTTATACTGAGGGACATATCTGAGCTAACAGGCAATTCTGAACATGTCGTTCACAAAAATAATTCCATTTCATCCTGCAAAGAATCCAAAGGAAGGCCTGGATAAGAGTGGAGAAAAGTGGCTACAGTCTGAGTCAAGCAGACACTGTCAAGGCCCTGGGGTGTTTTGGGGTTATTTTTGAACTAGCGTGAGATACAAGGTGCACACAAATCCATCCAGGAGTCACTGAGGGAAGAATAAGTATTTGGAGGTACTTCTTTCCAACCCTGCAGACAAAAAAGCTTCCTTCTTTTTCTCTCTTAGCAGCCTGCCTATGCAAGGTTGCCTCTCCACTTCTGGAGGCAGAGGAAATATCACAGAGGATCTGACTCCCTGAAGAGCTGCTGATAGATGGTGAGACAGGAGAGTTAGCTCCCCTCAAGGACCAGAGGAAATAAGACAAGAGAGGCAGACAGGTAAAGGTCTACTCCTTTCTCTCCCCTATGACCTCCTGAGGTGTGGTTCTTTCCTGGAGAAGCCCCATGTGTTGAGTGAACATAACTACAGAGCAACATACCATGTCCTTCAGCAGGCCATTTGTAGCAATGAGCACTAAGGGAACTCCCGAATTGCTTCACATCTTTCCCAGCTCAATTCCCTTCTGCCCTCACACTCACTGCCCTGGGCTGGTAACACTTAAATCCTTGTCTCAAGATCTGATTTCTGGAAGCTCCAGGTTAAGATATTATCTTATTCTTTGTTTCTCAATCACTGTAATTCTTTAATAAATATTTTCTGAACAACTCTGTGAGAATTTTATTATAGAAACAGAATATAATCCAAGCTAGTTGTAATAGATGACTTCACATGCAGCCTTGGAATAAGGACCATTGTGTTTCTCAAATAATGGCTAATACTTAAACAGTTCTCACTATGTGATGTATCCTAAGCATATTACATAGATTAACATAATTACTGCTCACAACAGCCCACAGAGGGGTGTGATACTCCTTCTCCTCTTGCCAGGTGAACACACATGACAAGTGTCTCTTTAATTCCTTATGTAAAGGCAGTTAATATCACCTAATATCACACTGTTTGGTGTCTTTCTTTGTGTCATCTGCTCTTTTCTTCCTCGGCCTTATCTCCCTGGTCTTGGACCTCCAGTATAAGCACCGAGCCTTACTCTGCTTTCTAGATGATCAAAGAAGAAATACACTAAACTTAGGACTTAATTTTAAAACTGTGCATTTAATTTCAATAAATTAGCTAAACCTTACTAGAAAATCATTCAGTCAGCTTTACGTGAACCTTCCATGCAAAGAGGTTGTCAGTATGCCCAGCAGAACAGAGTGATGGTTTTACCAAAGCAGCATGTTGGTGCCTGTGTCATAACGGTAGCTGCAAGAAAACGCTCATGGGAGATGGATTTTAAGTATAATTCTAGTAGAAATTCTGCAGGAGAGGAAAACTACAGCCCTCATTGACCACTGCTCTCATTCCAATAGAATGAGATTGTTGCCATCCATTGAAAACACTTAAAACAGTTTGCCTGGGGGTGCCTGGGTGGCTTAGTGGATTAAGCCGCTGCCTTCCGCTCAGGTCATGATCTCAGGGTCCTGGGATCAAGCCCCGGGCTCTCTGCTCTCTCTGCTCCGCAGGGAGCCTGCTTCCTCCTCTCTCTCTGCCTGCCTCTCTGCCTACTTGTGATCTCTCTCTCTGTCAAATAAATAAATAAAATCTTTAAAAAAAAAAAAAAACAGTTTGCGTGTTCACAAAAAGCACACAGTATCTTTCCTTTTTTTTTTTTATTATGCTTATCCTGGATCACACAAATATTAAGGCAATCTATAAGACATACGAAATACATTATTAAAGAAAATATCAGGAGTGAACAAACGGTCAGAACTTTGAGATGGTGGCTCTTCAGGTTCAGTCTTAGATAAGAAATGGGAGTAGGACTGAAGTTCATTCATTTAATCAACAATTGACTGTCCTGATGCTAGTCACTACACAAAATGCACACAACACAAAGACCACTAAAGCACTGTGTGCCTCAAAGGAGGTTATCATCTAATGGAGAAGCTGTGATAAGAGGATACATATTCTCTATGAATTGGTGCAAAAGTATTTGAGGGCTAGGATGAGAGAAAAAGCTGTAGCAGATAGGACCCTATGCTTAAATCTCATGATCGTTCAGAGAGCTTCAAGAGTTCTTTGTGTTTGTTTAGGTTTCTTTTTTCCTTTTCTTGTTACCATAGTAAATGTTGCTCCCAACATAGAAATTAAAAAACTGCAGAGCTGCACCAAAAAAAAAAAAAACACAACTATGAGTGATATAGGTAAAAATAAAGCTAGAACTTGGTGTCAATGTCCATAGACATTCAGTTTCTAAAGGGCCATTAAGGGATTTCTCTGTTTATAAACTAAAGTGTGGGGACTTAAAGAGTAGTTTCAACATAAAGATTATCATAAAATTGTCCTAAAAGCAGCTTCCTGGTATAGTAGGAATGGAACAGAGTAAGTTACCTGTTGTATGCAGGTCCCTGAAAACAGTCATAAAATATGTGGCTTTTGAGATTGACTTTGATTATCTGTAAAAATGGAACCAAAAGTTTTACTGTCTTATCTACAACTAGTAACTGGTGCTGGAAGCAGGATTCAAACTGGTCTGTTTCCAAAACAGCCATGTTTCTGTTATAGTCAGGCATTCCCCCCTCATATCAGTCAAGATAATGTCTGGTGCTGTCATTTACTGTGTGACTTTGAACTTGTCACTAGAAACCTGAAGCAAGAAGAGACCTGGGAAATGTAGCTCAGCTCCTCCATTTCAAGAATGAGGAAACAAATTTCAAACAAGCTTAAAGAATCAGAGCTGAGAGCATTGGACAGGTTTTGTTGTTTTCTACTGAGAGATAAGAAATTCCATTAACATACTTAGTGCCTCTAGACAAACTTAGTTATACCGTTTGCTGAAATATCCTTGAAATACCTGTAAGAAAAAAAAAATCAATTTAGAATAACTGTCATTTTTACTCTAAATGCACCTCAGGTAAGAAAGACATCTGCTAAATCTTGCCCAAACAATACCCAGAAGATTCTTTTCTGAAGATTTTTAAGTAAATGCCGAAGTCAACAGAGATGAAGAGTGTCTTTAGTTGGGGTGAAACTGCTGCATTATTTATTATCTCATTATGAACCCACATATTTTAATAAGATCATTTCCCCTAAGGCCCATTCACCAGAGGGTTTAAGAGAGAACAGAAGGTCATGAGAAGAACAGTAAGGAATATGTCCATGCTGAATGGAATGTGAAAATCCAATTTGGGGGCACTCCTATCAGGTGACTACTTCTTCACTCCCTTGCCAAAATGAAAAGCAGAGAATACAAAATCCAAAAGCACTTGCTCCCCTACACTTCATTTCTTTTGGACCATGTTGCATGGGGGAAAAAGAAACTTGGCTTTGTAATTATCTGTTTCAGATAGCTTATGCTGTTCAATACCTGTCAGCTTGTTAAAATTTTTAAACAAAATCCTTCCTTAAAATAGGAGCTTCAGGGGTGCCTGGGTGGCACAGTCAGTTAAGCATCTGCCCTTAGCTCAGGTCATGATTCCAGGGTCCTGGGATCGAGTCCTGCTTCAGCCTCCCTGCTCACTGAGGAGCCTGCTTCTCCTTCTCCCTCTGCCATTTAATTCTATTTGTGCTCTTTGGCTCTCTGTATCCGTCAATAAACAAATAAAATCTTTTAAAGTATGAGCTTCATATATATATCAGGAAAAACTCTAATCATGGCTTCTCTGCTGAATCTTATTTACAACTGCCTCCAGCATTCACTCAGTTTCCCTATCAATATCTCCATCAGGTTTGAACATATTCCAAACCTAACTTTCCAAATCCATACCATTCCCCATCCATCTCTGTAAACCAACATCCACAGTTATTTGACCGCCACTACCATTATCCTAGCAAGCTACGTTCAGAACTCTCGGATTTTCTATCTTCTCACATTCAGCTACCCAATTCTGTAGCTACTACTTGAGTATTTGTGTCCATTTCTTTCTAAGATGTTCTCAGAGGCTTCAGAACCACTTGCAGAGCCACCAGGTTCTCTAACTGGTCTCCCTATCTCACCTCCACTCTTACCAAGTAACAGTGGATAGGCCAAATTAATTAATGAACACAAAACTGTCAAATCTGAAACGGAAGTAAACACCACACATGACACATGATGAAGGTATAAAGCAGATTACTTGTTGATGCCTGAAGTCCTAGAATTAGCAAAAGAATGTATTTGATAGCAATTTCTCACCATCCCCCAGAGAGGAGTACTTGGGTATAGCTCAACACACCAGGGGTTGGGCTCCAGAAGATAAGCACAGCCACTTCCCCCCTTAGTTCTATTTATTTATAGAGCACTAGAGGAAGAAGGAAAAGGAACACACCAATTATTATCTAATAATGAGGATTAAAAGGCCCTGAGCTCACATGGTGAGAGAAAATAGCCTTGCTGGCAAAAGAAACATCCAGCTCCCAGGGTTAGTCTCCTAGGAGACAGCATACCAACATCAGTATCAGCTCAAGACCTTGTCACTCTTTTTGCTGAGACATTTATCCTTGGTCCTGAGGGACCTGAGGGAGCCACCTGGACCACCTGGACATTCAGCAGACAAAGCAGGTATGTCTTACTTCAAATCAAACTCATTTTCACAACCTAACTCAAAACTTCCTGATTCTTCATCACCTAGAAAGACCAATATATTTCTCTAGTGTAGTAAACAAAATGTATTTCCAGGAAGTTATTAGTCCATCCTTTAATATGGCTGCAGTATTATCCTACTTCTGTGAAGATGTTACCTGCTTTTCCTCCATATCAACCCTATCTCCAAAGAGCAGTCTCCCTCCTTTGAAGTTCCATTGCATTTGTTTTACCTCTCTGGTTCTTTCCATACTCTTCCTTGTATTATAAGAATCCATTAATCATCTTTTTTTTTTTTAAGATTTTATTTGTTTGACAGAGAGAGACACAGTGAGAGAGGGAACACAAGCAGAGGGAGTGGGAGAGGGGGAAGCAGGCTTCTCACCAAGGAAGAAGCTCAATGTGGGGCTCAATCCCAGGACCCCAGGATCATGACCTGGGCCGAAGGCAGAGGCTTACCAACTGAGCCACCCAGGCGCCCCCATTAATCATCTTTACAGCCTACTTTCTCACACCTCCACACCTGTTTGTGAGTTAACATATCTAATTCAAATGTAAAACACAGTGCAGAGTCCAGTTTAAGACAGTGACAAAGGCTTCTGAACTCACCTCCCCACAAGAATGCACCAAATCTACAGCTACACACAAAACAATTCCCTCTGAAAGAAATCCAGAAACTAGCTGAGCAACTCCTACACATCAGGCAAATAAGAAAAATCCCTTGTCAGGTGCCTGGGTGGCTCAGTCAGTTAAGTGTCTGCCTTCAGCTCAGGTCATGATGCCAGGGTCCTAGGATTGAGTCCCACATCAGGCTCTCTGCTCAGTGGGGAGTCTGCTTCTCTCTCTACCCCTCACTCCTGCTTGTGGTCTCTCTCTCTCAAATAAGTAAATACAACCATAAAAAAAAAAAAGAAGAAGAAGAAGATAATGTAATAATATGTTTTTAAAAAGGGGGGGAAGAAAAAGAAAAATCCCACTTCAACATGGGCAGGAGAGGCTGAGACACAATCTCCCCATAAACTTCACCCCCTCCACAGCAAAGTACAGTCAGAAAGAAACACAACCCCAGCTTTTTCCCGAGGAGTGAAGGGTTTGCACCCAACATCTAGATATCCAACTTTGGAAACTTCCACTTGAGACGCAGGCTCCCAAATCACCTAGCTCTGAAAGCCAATAGGGCTTGCCTCTACAACACTCACAAGACTATAGTAAACAAAGAAATAGTTCTTGGGGCATCTGGGTGGCTCAGTGGGTTGAACCTCTGCCTTTGGCTCAGGTCATGATCTCAGAGTCCTGGGATTGAGCCCCACATTTGGCTTTCTGCTCAGCGGGGAGCCTGCTTCCCCTCTCTCTGCCTGCCTCTCTGCCTACTTGTGATCTCTCTCTCTGCCAAATAAATAAATAAAATCTTTAAAAAATATTTAAAAAAAAAAGAAAAAGAAATAGTTCTTAACAGGCTCGAGAGGACTTACTCTGGCAATCACCCACCTGCTGCAGAGTTCAGCAGCTCACTAAAACACCCAGTTTTTCCCTGAAAGCAGTTTATTTATATATCTTAAGAGCTGGAGCCTGAGAATCAGGATTCTAATTTGACACAGGTCTAGGGGTCAACTGCAGTCCTCTCCAGAAACTCAGGAGGCTGGCATGTGCCAGTTCACATTGTTCCCCTGCCCTGACCCAGGTCACCAATGTCATATGTCTGACATCCCATCTTTTTTGGCTACAAATAAAAGATCATACCCCCTTGGTCTTCTGCCCTTGGTGGCCAGTGAAGTTTCTGTTCATGGGTCTCACAGTAAAGAAGGAAACAGTTCTTGACTGGCTATCTCCCTAGAACTCAGCACAGAGTCACTCAACTCTGAGGCTTTCCCTAGGGAGGCCAATTTTCCTATCTTGGGGACTGCAGCAGGGTGTCTGTCTTCTAGTCTGACACACATTTAAAGGCTGACTGCAAAACCCTCCAGAGATGAGGGAGGTGCCATCTTCACATTCACCTTCTGCCCCATTCCAGATCGGCAGTGCCCACATGAAAGGAGCCTGGGCATACATCTGGCATCCTAGCTTCTGTGGCTGCTGCCCTGAGGACACATGCCTTGAGAGCCTGGCTGGTGGCCAGCAGGGCTTGTGTTCATGGGTTCAGTGGCACTGCAATGAAGAAAGAGATAGTTCTTGGCTATGTGCCCAGTTGGGCACAGAGGGAGCTGAAAGAGTCACCAACCTCCTATTTCTCCCTGGAAGTAGTATATTTACATACTTTTAAAACTGCTTCCAATGGTCCAGCTTCCAATCAGCCTGCATCTAGGTGCAGACTGAGATCCTTCCTTTTAGGACACTGATGGTCTTGACACCACCTCAATTAGTGGGAGCCACTAAGAAGAAAGAAAGCTGCTTAAGCCATCACAAAATTTGAGAGATAGCCAAGATCTAGGGCTGGAATAAATAATAAGTTTCTTCTATATGGGACCACTCCTTCCCCCTGGTAGAGGCAGCAGCTTTACCTAATGCACTAACCAATGTAGAGTCAAAGAAATTGAAGAAAACAGGTTTCAAACCAAAAAACAATAAAACCCCAGAAACAGACCTTAATGAAAGAGAGATAAATGATTTATCTGATAAAGAGTTCAAAATAGTAGTCATAAAGGTGCTCACTGATAACAAGAGAATAACACATAAAGAATTTTAAGAAATATAAAAGATAAGAAAGGACCACAGAGTAATCACAGAACCAAAGAATATAGTAATTGAACTGAAAAATTCCACAAAAAGTTTTACTTACAGACTAAAACAGTAGAAACAAGGATAAAGCAACTTGAAGACAGGGCAATGAAATTCCAACAATCAGAGAAGCAAAATAAAAACAGGATGAAAAAAATAAATATAGCATAAGGTACTTATGAGACATCATTGAGTGGACCCATATTTGTATGATAAGGATCCTGGGGTGGGGGTGGGGGGGGTGGCGGAGAAAAGGCTGGAGGAAAGAAGCAGAAAGCTTATTTGAAGAAATAATGGCTGAAATTTTCCCTAACCTGGGGAGAGAAAGAGACAACCAAATCCAAGAAACCCAGAGTTCTAAATGAGATGAACTCAAAGACACACAACTGAGACACATTATAATTTATTTGTCAAAAACTGAAGACAAGAAGAGAATGTTAAAGGTAGCAAGAAGGAAGAAAGAAAACACACACACACACACACACACACATACACACACACACACACACACACGAGTTGTTACATACAGGGGTAACCCCTATAAGACCATCAGAAATTTTATCCAAAACTTTGCAGACCAGAAGCGAGTGCCAGGATATAGTCAAAGTATTGAAAGAAAAAAAGTGAAATGATAGAAAATATATCCCTAAAAGAAATCCATCTTAGCTATACTTATATCAAACAAAATGGACTTTGAGACAAAGACTGCAATAAGAGACAAGGATGTTCATTACATAAGGATAAAAGGATCAAACAACAAGAAGACAGGACATTTGTAAATATTTTTGCACCCAAATATATAAAGCCAATTTTAACTGACATAAAGGGAGAAATACAATACAGGATTTCAATACCTCAGTTTCATCAATGGATAGATAATCCAGATATAAAATCAATAAGGAAACACTGGATGTAAACTACACATAGACCAGATGGACTTAACAGAACTTTATAAAACACTCTACCCAAAGGCAGCAGATTGTACATGTACAATGCACATAAAAGTGCACATAAAATATTCTTCAGGTTGTATCATATGTTAGGTCACAAAGTAAGTCTTAATAAATTTAAGATTGAAATCATATTAAGCATTTTTTCTGACCACAGTAATATGAAACTAGAAATCAATTACAAGAAGAAAACTGAAAAATTCACCAAAACGTAGAGATTAAATAATATGCTACTGAACAACCAATGGGTCAAAGAAAAAGAATCAAAAAAATTTTGTGACAAAAATGGAAATACCACATCCCAAAACTTAGGGCATGCATCAAAGACACTTCAAAGAGGGAAGTTCACAGTGATAAATGCCATCTTCAAGAAATATGAAAGATAAATGAACAATGTAACTTTACACTTCAAGGAACCAGGAAAAGAACAAACTAAACCCCAAGTTAGCAGAAGGAAAAAAACAACAAAGATGAGAGCAGAAATAAATGAAAATGAGACTAATGGGACAATAGAAAAAAGCAATGAAATTATGAGTTGGTTTTCTAAGAAGGTAAAAAATCACAAGAAATCACAAAACCACTAACCAAGAAGGAAAAAGAGGACTTGTATAAAATACAATCAGAAATGAAAGACACATTACACCTAATACTACACAAATACAAGGATCATGAGAGACCACTATGAGCAATTACAGGTCAAACTGGACAACCTAGAAGAAATGGAACAATTAGAAACAAACAACCTACCAAAATTGAATCATAGATAGAAATTCTGAAAAGATCAGTAACGAAGGAAGGATGTTAAATCAATAATTTAAAACCTCCCAACAAACAAAAGAGCAGGACCAGATGGCTTCACTGGTAAAAATTTTAGCTAACATTTAAAAAATACCAATCCTTCCTGAATTCTTCCAAAATAAAAAAAATTTTAAAATTAAAAAAAAAAATGGAAACAATCCCAAACTCATTTAATAAGGTCATCCTTACCCTGATAGGAAAGTTAACTAAGGACCACACAAGAAAACCATATAGACCAATATACCTGATAAACATAGATGTAAAAGTCTTCAACAAAATATTATCAAACTGAATTCTACAGTAAAGAATTTTATAATTCTTTACACATAATCCCACAATCAAGTGGGAATTATACCAGGGATGCAAGGATGGTTCAACATACACAATACAACATACACAATGTTAAAAAGTCAATGTGATACAGCCCATTCACCAAATGAAGGATAAAAAGCACATGATCATCTGAATCAATCCAAGAAGAGCATTTAACAAAAACATTTGGCCCATTCATGATAAAAATCTCTGCAAACTGGGTATAGGGAGAATGTACCTCAACATAATAAAAGACATTTATGACAAGTCCACAGCTAATACCAAACTTAACAGTGAAAAGCTAAAAGGCAATGATGCCCTATCTCACTACTATCTCACTCACTCCCATTACAATGCTGCAAACAGCATTGTAATGGGAGTCATAGCCAGAGCAATAAAAAGAAGGCATCCAAACTGGGAAATAAGTGCATCTATTTGAAGATATATAGATAGATAGAAGACAGACACACATACATGCGCCCTTAAGGCTCCACCAAAAACTTAGGATTAATAAATTTAGTGTAAGTGGCAGAATATATAATATCCAAAAATCAGTGGTCTTTCTATAAACTAAAATAAGCTAGAAGAAAACTTCAAACAATCCCATTTACAATTGCATCAAAAAGAATACCTAGGAATAAATTTCAAGGAGATGAATAAATCCATGGAGATGAAAGATCTGCACACTGAAAACTATGACACTGAAGAAAGAAAATGAAGACCAAATAAATGGAAAGATAGTCAATGTTCATGGATTGTTAAAATGTCCATACTACCCAAAGAAAACTACAGATTCAATGTGATGCCTATAAAAATTCCAATGGCATTTTTCACAGAACTAGAGCAAACAGTCCTAAAATTGGCATAGAACCTTAAGAAGCCTCCAAAGAATCAATGCAATCTTGAGGAAAAGAAGAAAACTGAAGGCACCACACTTCCTGATTTCAAACTATATTACAAAGCTATGGTAATCAGAGCAGCATGGTAACCACATAAAAAGAGACACACAGATCAATGGAATAAAATGCAGAGGCCAGAATAAAACCCACATATATGGTCCGCTAATAGGACAAAGAAGCCCCAAGTATACAATAGGGAAATGACCGTCTCTTCAAAAATGATACTGGGAAAAATGACAGTTACATTTAAGAGAACTGAGCTGGACGCATATCTTACACCATTCATAAAAAGCAACTCAAAACTGATTAAAGACTTGGACATAAAAGCTACAACCCTAAAATTTCTGGAAGTACACATAGGGGGTAAACTCCTTGCAGGTGTTCTGAGCAATGATTTCTTGTGATGATTGCAAACAAAAGCAAAAACAAACAAGTGGGACTACTTTGAACTAAAAAGCTTCTGAACAGCAAAGGAAGCCATCTACAACATGAAAAGGCAACCTATGGAATGGGAGAATATGTTATAAATCATATATATAATAAGCAGTTAATATTAAAAGTATATGAAGAACTCACCCAACTCCAAAACAAATCATAATTAAAAACAGGCAGAGGAACTGAATAGACTTTTTTTTTCAAAGATGACATACAAAAGGGACAATAGATACATGAAAAAAGATGCTCAGCATTGCTCATTGTTTGAAGTTTTCTTCTAACTTGTTTTTAGTTTATGGAAAGACCACTGATTATTGGGTATTATATATTCTGCCACTTTACTGGATTTATTAATTCTAACAGTTTTTGGTGGAGCCTTAAGGGTGCATGTATGTGTGTTTCTCTATCTATCTATCTTCAAATAGATGCACTTTTTTTCCCAATTTGGATGCCTTCTTTTTATTGCTCTGGCTATGACTCCCATTACAATGCTGCATAAAAGAAGTGAGATTGGGCATCCTTGCCTTTTAGTTTTTCACTATTAAGTTTGGTATTAGCTGTGGACTTGTCATAAATGTCTTTTATTATGTTGAGGTATATTCTCCCTATGTTTGCAGAGATTTTTATCATGAATGGGTCAAATGCTTTTGCTAATTGAGAAGGAAATGCAAATCAAAACCACAATAAGATACCACTTCACACCTCTTAAGAGTGGCTTTCACCAACAAAACAAGAGGTAAATGTTGGTGAGTTTGTGGAGAAATGGGAGCCCTTGTGCAGCCACTATAGAAAACACTATGGAGGTTCCTCCAAGGATTAGAAATGAAAACTACCACTTCCTAGTACATATCTGAAGGAAAAGAAATCACTGTGTTGGAGAAATATCTGCATCCCCATGTTCACTGTAGCATTGTTCATGAAAGCCAACACATGGAATCAACCAACCATGGGTCCAAGAACAGATGGATATAGAAAATGTGGTCTATATACACAAGGAGGTATTTTCTTCAACCACTAAAAAGATAATCCTGCCATTTGCAACAATCTGCATGGAATGTGAGGGCATTATATTAAGTGAAATAAGTCAGACAGAAAAAGACAAATACTGTATGATTACACTTATATGTGGGACAAAAAGAAAATGGAACTCATAGAACAGATTAGGGATTGCCAGAGGTGGGGTGGTGGGTGAAGTGGGTGAAATGGGTGAATGTGGTTAAAAGGTACAACCTTCCAGCTATAAGATAATTAAGTTCTGGGGATACAACACATAGCATGTTGACTAAAGTTATTATTTTGTATGTTTGAAAGTTTTCCTAAGGATAAATTTTAAAGTTTCTGATCACAAGAAAGTAACAGTGTGAGGTGACGGAGGTTAACCAATCTTGTCGTGGTGATCATTTTGTGATCATGCATATACTGAGTCCTGGTGTTGTACACTGGATACTGATACAATGTTATGTGCCACTTATAGCTCAATAAAACCAAAAAGAACAAACAAATGCATTGTATAGCATAGTAACCATCATAATCCATTACTGATAAACTTCTCATCAGTTTTGAAAAATTGTTCAGGTCTAAATATATGTATGTGTGTGCGTGTGCACACATCTGTGTAAACGTATGTGTGTGTGCATGTGTGTATACATATATATATGTAGATCCTTTTGTATATTTAATTACTATACATGTATTACATGTAATTCAAGGAATCTTCATTTGTTGAAGCTCTTTGGTTTTAAGACATATTTGACTGGTTAGAGCCAAACAAGTTTATTATAAGATCATAGGTTTATTTCACACTCAGGAACCCAAAAGGGATGAGAACCTCAGGAGCACAGGTCATGTATCATTCAGTCATGATCCCAGCAGGAAACAGAAGCCATTCTCAAAAGGGCCTAATTAGATTCATTACAAAAAGGTCAGAGGCAGAGTAAAGAGAAACCAACAGGGCAAGACGAAACCTTCCCTGCCAACCTCCAAGCCTAAAGGTGGTAACGGTGTCTGCCCAGTTGCTAGACAGAAGGGGACATTTCCTGAAACACGGTGACATCTATAGCTATGGCTGGAGGAGAAATATCATCCATCAAGTTCTGTGACCTTGCAACAGAAAGGCAACTGCTGCCAATCTGCAGCCTGAGAGTGAAAAAGCAAGGAAATAAATACTCCAACCTCGCTTCCTGCATTTTGATCTCCTCATGAGACCGTACATTGTCCAAACCCACCCTGAAGCCAGAGGATGAGGGAGTCACCTTGAGTCAGATGATGGAGAGCTGCGTTCTGGGAAACAAAGCAGGAAGAAGAGTGAAGATGGATTCAAGAAGGGAAAAGTGAGTATTCTCCCTGCCGTCATTCTCTCTTCATACCACATTTCTGTAACGATGGGGAAGAACAGAGAAGCCACGTGAAAGGAAGTCAGGTTGGCTTTTGAGCTTCTCCTACCCCATACAGGGGCAGATGGCCACCGTGTAGTTCTCAGGGTTACAGATCACCCGGCCTGGGATCAGCTCTTGCTCCATCTCAACTGCAAATTCCGGACAGAGAATGTCTGGCCAGGCTTCAGTTAGGTATCCACTTCTCATTCAATCCCAGGTGACCGAGAGTATCACCGTGACTGCCAAAAGACTCAACCCAAATGATCCATAAAAATCTCAAAGAACCAAGGCGGCACACACATCTCCAAGGAGTCTGCAACTGAATCCTAAGGACGCATATTTAAAAGCAACATGCTCAACTTGTGAACGTGATCATCGAGTAACAGGGAGATCAAAAGGGAGAAAAAGAAAAAAAAAAAAGCTGGAAATAAGGGTTTACCTCTGCTCTGAGCCCTTCCATTAAAGCTGCCAAGTGTGATATCCACCCGATTAGGCCCTAATGGGCTGAAGACATTAACCAATCTGAAAGGAACATTTTCATTTACCAACAGAACTCAGTGTTAAAAATGCACTTGGGTGCGGTTTCTGTTTATTTGCCTCAAACCCTGCCTCAGGCTCATTGAACGCCACTCAAAGAAGAGAGCATCTCAGAAATAGTTCAAGGCCCCAGTTCAACCTCAGAAAATGTATTGACAACAAAAACAAAAACAAATACCCCCGAACAGAGAAGAAAAAGTATGACTGAAATGGTCTCCACTGTGAAAAACCGACTCTTCGTATTACCGCCCCAAGATGTACTAGCAATAAACATTACAGTAACCTGGTATCACATATGCGACAGAGGGCCTCGTTCCCAAATGTGTATATATTAAATGGAACTTCATGAAAGAGCCAGAAATTACACCTCTAACAGATCAACTCTATTTGAAACAAAACAATCCAAAACCCCTATCCCACGTCTCCTTGAGCTGTCCTTAGCATAGAAATTGTGTGCTGCCTCTACCATGTGCATATTTTCCACCTGTAAAATTTAACTTCCTTAAGGTGAAATATGGTATCCTGAATTTATGCTTTGGGGTCAGACTTGGACTCAAATTCTGGATCTGCCACTTAATCGTGACTGACTTAGCCCAGGTCCTTAGGAAAGCAGAACCTTGGGGAAGGGTTAAAGTGATAATATCTTCTTTGGGAGATACAAGACATATTGGTGAGGATGAAAAGGAAAGAAAGGAGCAAAGCGTGATGTGACGCCTTCCCACACTGGCTTCTACTCACAACAGGCTGGGAAAAGACAAAGCAAGATAAGCAGTAGGTGCGTTCCCTCGGCACATACCCAGGGCTTCTTTAGAAAAGTTACATATTAAAAGCGATAATTACAGTAGCCAGTGGAGGGAGGGAATTTAGGAATTCATTCTCCTCTTCCTCCCATCTTTCCTTTCCCCATTGTCGAAACTCCTCCCACGCCCCCCACCCCAGGGAGTTGACTCCCCTGTTCTTCTGGGTTGTCATCTAACTTCAGCTTGGGAGACCAGATCCCATGCACTGCAGTGTGTGTCTCATTTTATATTACTTTTCCGTTGCTGTATGACAAATTACCACAACCTAGCTTCATAAAACACAGTTATCTCTGTTTCTGTGGGTCAAAGTTATCTCCGTCTCTGCGGCTCTTCTGTTCAGGGTGTTATAAGGCTGACATCCAGGTGTCAGCCAGCTGCATCCTTATCTCAAGGCTTGACTGGGGAAAGATTTGCTTCCATCCTCCTTTGGCTTGTTGACAGAATTCATTTCTTTGTAGCCAGAGGACGGAGGTCTCTGTTTTCTTGCTAGCTGTTTGTGGGGGACTATTTTAGTTCCTAGAGACCGCTCTTGGGTCTTTGCCAAGCTTCCCTCCTCACAGTGTGGCAGCCTGCTCCTTCGAGGCCGGAAGCATCTGGTGCCGCATCTTCTCGTAAAGGACCCTACTGATGTTTTCCGAGGGAAGATGGATCACAGAACCGGATGAAAGTGTATGGGTGGGTGAGGCTGGGAAAAGACGCCCAGAACCAGTGACCGATACCTGCCCTTTTATTAGATGCTTTATTTCCGCCCCCACCAGGACTGCCTTGCACACGCAGGCTGTTCTGGCGTTGTGTTCCTGTGGCAGCCACATAGGTATGCCTTAATCTGCACCATTTACAGGTCATTAATTGTTCCTGTGCAAAATGAAAGTCCAAGAAAACCAACCACAGACTGTAAGCACCTGTGTAGTGATTTAAGTAGGAGTGACGGGTCCTGTGAGTTGATACTGAGACCAGGCTCTTGGATGAGGCACCACTGACCCTGATGTAGCTTTAAGTCACACTAGCTGTATGCAAAGGGGTCTGAGCCCAGGACTTTCTAACGCACTGCAGATTTTTTTTTTTTTTTTTTTTTTTTAGTTCACTGCCAAGCTTTTGGGCTTTGTTACTGTACTGATACCTCAAATTCAAACTTCAGTTTTTGAGAAAGGCAAGTCAGCATCCCCAAAAATGCCTGACGGGTCTATATGCAACTCTGGCCTCCAGTCTTCCACGAAAACAGACACCGCTGGCTCCATGCGACCAAATGTTGCTGCAGACAATTCCAGCGGCGCCAACCAGCTGACTGGCCCCACGCCCAGGACTGCCGGAGCCAGCTGGAGCAGTGCCCCACACAAGGGAAAATGTTCACTCTCTCCTTTGTCTGACCCAGGTAGGACCCCGGGGATATAGGGCTTTTTGTCTTTCAGGTTTGGTCTCAGAGTGGGGTTGGGAGAAGTGAGCTTTAAGGAAACACCTTAATTGTTTCTCTCACCACCTGTGAAGGAACCTCACCTGACTGATGGCTATTTCCTTAAGAATGACACAGCAGGTCATGGGGCTTTGAATCTCTGTACCTTGCCATTGGCGTGTTTCCAGAAATCCTCTCATTCCAAGTCTGACTGTGACAGTATCAACATGACAGGCATGCAGCCCTCATACCCACTAAGCCCTCCGGTGGGTCTATTCCAGAAAACCTGCCATGGCAGGGGGTGGGGAGACCTGTTTGCCTGAACCTCAACAAGGTCATGCCCATCCTCTTCCTGAACCCCATGTCTATGCTCAGGGTTTGAATTATTAGTCCCAACTCTGGCCAAAGACAAGCTTCCCTCCAGATGCAAAGGATAGGAGATGGTAATTTCCAATAGCCCAGCTGGCCTTGGTAACCTCTGAGCTTTAATTGGAGGACCCTGGGCCAGGACAAGCAACAGTGTCTTCAGGATCACAGAATATTTTTAACCAGTTTAATGGTGGTACCAGACTGAGTCAAGATAAGCAGCATTTCAGGTTTCATATGAAGCAATGCATATTTTTAAAATTAAAATGTATTTATCTACATAGATGAGCTTTGCCGAGAAGTTAGGTCTGTTATAGACCAGAAACCACATGTTGTCATTTCATGTTTTCTTATTTTTTTCTTAGATATTTCCATTTACAGTAAACACTGTTAGTAGATAAATAATGTATCTATATATTTGTTTCTGGAGTGTTTTTTTTATTCAAGGGATATACTCCCTCAACTTACATAAAGAAATACCAAGTACCTATCACAATTTGGTTGTAAAGTGAATAGTCAAACTGGAGGGAGTATGGCTATCAAACTGCAAATACTAGGTTCACAAAATAAAAACCATGTTCAAACAAATGAAAAAAGGACTCCTCTAATCAGATTAAACCCACATAGAGTAATTTCCTCTTGATTAACCAAAATTAGTGGGCTAGTAACAAATCATGGGAATGATACCCCATCATATTCACAGGTTCTGTCCATGCGCAAGAGGAAGGTACATACAGGGCATGTATATCACAAGCAGAATCTTGGGCTCTTAGAATTCTGCCTGCCACATCCAATTCCAAAAGCGGAAGAGCAGCCAGGGGTTGCTGGGGCACCAAAGAGAGAAAGGAGGAAGCCAGAAGACACAGAACACGTATATTTTTTCTGTCTCAATACACTGACCTTAGTGAATTTTCGCTAGTATTTTCTCCATGTGAAAAGTAGAAAAACTAAAGCTAAGAACTGGTACTTCAGGTGTGAAGAAGCGTTAAGTCAGGGTACATATTAGCTATCACTTATTTTTATTTTCTCTATGTTGTGCATGCTCTCCACAAACTGTCCACTGGACAAACCAGGGAGTGGTCTACAAAGCTTCATTTTCCAGCTGAGGCTATCCATCTTGTTATCACCTCTAGACCCTATACCATACTTAGAACAGTGACTCACATAAAAGTATATTTTAAATGGTGGCTATTAGATTAAGAGTTGTATAAAGAGTTGTAGGTCACTTTTGGCTAATCATACTTTTATATTTATATAAAATTTAAGATGTATGGACCAACAAGAATCCCCATGCCTGCCCCAAAATTAAAAATGTAAGTTAGGAAAACAGTGTGGAGATTCCTCAAAAAATTAAAGATAGAGCTACCCTATGACCCAGAAATTGCACCACTGGGTATTTACCCCAAAAATACAAGTGTAGGGAAAAGAAGGGGCACCTGTACCCCCAATGTTCATAGCAGCAATGGCCACGGTCGCCAAACTGTGGAAAGAACAAAGATGCCCTTCAATAGATGAATGGATAAGGAAGATGTGGTCCATATACACGATGGAGTATTATGCCTCCATCAGAAAGGACGAATACCCAACTTTTGTATCAACATGATCGGGACTGGAAGAGATTATGCTGAGTGAAATAAGCCAAGCAGAGAGAGTCAATTATCATATGGTCTCACTTACTTGTGGAGCATAAGAAATAACATGGAGGACATGGGGAGATGGAGAGAAGGGAGTTGAGGGAAATTGGAGGGGGAGATGAACCATGAGAGACTATGGGCTCTGAGAAACAATCTGAGGGTTTTGAAGGGGTGGGGAGTGGGAAGGTGGGTGAGCTGGTGGTGGGTATTATGGAGGGCACGTATTGCATGGAACACTGGGTGTGGTGCATAAACAATGAATTCTGGTGCACTGAAAAGAAATTTTAAAAATTAAAAAAAAAGATGTGGTCCATATATAAATGGAACATTACTCAGCCATCGGAAAGGATGAATACCCAACTTTTGCATCAACATGGATGGGACTGGAGGAGATTATGCTGAATGAAGTAAGTCAAGCAGAAAAAGTGAATTCTCATATGGTTTCACTTACTTATGGAAGATAAGGTATAACATGGAAGATATTAGAAGGAAAGGAAAAGTGAGGGGCGGCGGAATCGGAGGGGGGACAAACCACAAGAGACTGTGGACTCCCAAGAAACTGAAGGTTTTGGAGGGGAGAGTGTTGGGGGATTGGGTGAGTCTGGTAATGGGTGTTAAGGAGGGCATGTATTGCATAGAGCACTGGGTGTTATACATAAACAATGAATCTTGGAACACTACATCAAAAACTAATAGTGTATTGTACAGTGACTAACATAACACAATAAAAAAATAAAAATTTATAAGAGATATAAATTAGGCAAACACAACAATCTTCTTTAAAAGTATTAAGGAGGGCACATATTGCATGGAGCACCGGGTGTGGTGCATAAACAATGATCCTTGGAACACTGAAAAAATTAAATTAAAAAAAAACTTTGACTGCTTGTGTTACTATTTTAAGTATTAAACGTCAATGAAGAAAATAAAATCTTTAACTTCACTGATTGTGTGTGTGTGTGTGTGTGTGTGTGTGTGTGTGTGTGTGTGTGTTTAGATCTACAAAATGCATACTAATTTTAAGTGTAGAGCTCCGAGCAGGAAAGCCTTATGTTTTTCCCCTTGATCCTATCAGAACTTCAGAACAGACTACTTGCAATGCTACTTTCAAGATAATTAATAACGTATATCTCCCAAAAATGCAAATTCAGAATTGGCAATTTATCTTTTTTTCTTTTTAATTATAGAGCTGCTATTATCCCCACCCATCCACAGCTCCAGTCAGGGATTTTTTTTTTTTTTTTTTTTTTTTTTTTTGAACCAGTTCAGCTTCCCTATGTCCCTCCTTTCCTCTCCTGGCCTTTGCTGTTTCACAAAAATAAAAGCAAAACAAAACACTAAAAATGACCAGATTAGAGGAATCTGAGATACAATGGCCAACTGTACTTTAGCAATATTCCTTCCAGAGAGAGAATTACCACAGTCTGGTGTTCCTTAGTCCTTTTTAAGTGAAAGTATCAAGCCTCCAAACAGAACATACACAAGATGAAACCTATGGCAATTTCAACTCTAACAGTCAGTTTGGGTGAAATCATGCATTGATAACAATCTCAGTGTCCTAAAACAGCAGAGGTTTACTTCTCCCTCACTCTGTATTTTCATCATGAGTCAGCTGTGGCTCTGCTCCATGGATCTTTGTGTTGAGGCCCAGACTGACACAGCAACCCCTCACTGGAATATTTCCCATCTTATGAAACAGTAAAAAAGGGGGCCAAGGCTCAGTTAGTTTAGCATTCGACTCTTGATCTCAGCTCAGATCTTGATCTCAGGGTCCTGAGTTCAAGCCCCACATTGGGCTCCATGCTGGGCATGCAGCTACTTAAAATGGACTGGGGGGATTTGGGGATGGCCAAGTAGTAGACTATGCAATGGTTTTAAATCTTCTGTTCAGGAGTGATACCCATCATTTTACTCATTGGCCTTTTTGCTTCATGCAACACATATAGCAGAGACGGATACCAAATGAGTGGGTGGGGATATGTGATCCTTCCCTATAGGCAAGCAGTAATGTTCTGAACAACAGAAACGGTCATGGATAATTCATCTTAATGCTGTAAGGTAAATTACTCCACCACACTCAAAGTAACGTAACATTTCTTTGTATATCACCAATGAAACAACTCCCCAAGTAAATAATTTTGGACCTTCCACCAATTTTGGTACACAGAATCCTTAAGCAAGGCCCATGTGTATTTAGATAAGGGCCTGGATGATGGAAGCCATAGCCCAACAGCACAAGGTGAAACTTCCAGCAACAATAGCAGTGTAACAGCCATGGGATAAGACTGCTCTTTCAAGCCCTAGTGATTCATCTAGGGTCTTGCATACCCTGCTGGTCAATGTGTGTCCAGTGTGATCCATTCAAAGTCAGACAATTCTGCTGGCAAGTGTACTCTATGGCAATATCACCCTATACACAGGGGATATTAACACTCACAAAACACTTACTACACAGCTTAAAGATACATGGTGGCCAAACATTTAGATTCAGCCACCTCTAAGGTGCCCTATTCAGGTTAGGCTCAAGTCTACTCTTGGAACCTGGTAGTGTGATAGTCTGATCCTTTCCCAAGCCTGAGGAGCTCAGTATCACAGAAAGAGAGGGAATCTTCTTCAACCTTGTAGCATTATTCCTTTCTGTCTCAGAATAATACCTCTTAATTTTCCATCAGCCTTGTGGTAGATGCTGTGGTATACCACAGAAATCCCCCTTCAGAACTAAGACACACATCTCCCCAGCCACAAGGGGTGTTGGCTGTTGATGGCTCACAGCAATGTCCCTATCTAGACATTGCCCTTGACTGAAGGAAGCTGCACATATTACATTTCCACCTCAGGGGCAACCCACACTAATGTGCTGGTACAAAAGACTGGCCCCCTATCTAAATTGGAAAATTGCTGAATGGCCTTGTTTTAGAGTTCCTCACCGTATTGGCTAAAATGGCTATTACAACTACATCGCAGTTCAGCTTCTCCCTTGGCCCAATTTTGAATCCATGGCCCCCTCAAAATGTATTCACATAGACAGCACACCCAAATAGACATGCTGGATGAAAATATCAGTGTCTGAGTGTTTCCTAGGGAACCTGATGTGTAACATTTGGTACTGGGGATGATCCTACAAAGCAGACTCTCATGGATTTTGGAGGTCTATCACTAACCAGCTGGTAAAGAGGAGCCCTTATTGGTAGGTAGCAAGAGGAGTATAAATAGTTCCTGACTTGTTGTAGTGGTGTAACTGTCTAAAACTTTTATGAGTGATGAAATGGAATGGATTATCAGCAGAAGGGAATGCACTGTCAGATGAACATAGGAGGCATTGGAGAGGTAGTCTTTATAAGGTTATGGAATCTGTTTATGGTTGCTGGGTGCATGCAAAGCACTGAAAAAAGCAATGAATTGGATCATTAATCACCAACTTAAGGCAAAATATCAAAACCAGAAGCCTTCCCTCATAACATAAGGAGACTTAACTCCTACAGGCATAGAGCAGGAAAAAAACTAAGGCTTAGATCTAGGTCTTACTTATAACAAGAAAATGGAAGAGTTCCAAAAGGGGTTGAATTCTTGACATCAACAAGTCTACTATGACTAAGAAAGTAAACCCTAAAAGTTCTCATCACAAGAAAAAATAGTATGTAACCATGTGTGATGATGGATTATTAAACATATTGGGGTGATCATTTCATAATATATATATGTATCAAATCATTGTGTACACCTAAATTCATGTAATATTATATTTCAACTCTAATTCATTAAAACTAGAAAGAAAGAAAAAGAAAAGTCAAGTCTTTACCTTAAAGTCAGCATTCTGATTAAGAGTCAACCCTAAGGCATGGAAAAATCTGGGTCAAGGCATTCAAAATCTTGAATCCCTTGATTCACCTAAAATTTATCCACTCCTCCCATGTTAAAGACCCTCATCCCTGAGGAGTCTAAAGAATGTAGAGTTGTGGAACAGGAAACACAAATTCTCTAAATGGAAACTAGGATAGTAAATGAGGCCACCCCAACTTTCATTCCATGGTTCCTAAGCTCATGGGTTCTATGTTTTGGCCCATTGCTTGACATAATGCCAAGTAAGGGTCATTGATTCAGAATAGATCTGAGTCTAGAAAATGGCACTTCATCTTCACCAGGTACCTCCATGCTGAAGCAACTTCAAAGGCTGTTTCATTCAAGCCACCAGCTTCTGAGTGATGGCTCAGAAGTGGTAGCTCAGACTCCTAGTCATAAGCTCATGGCTACAGCTTATTTGCTGTTAAGAGTGTCTCTTGGGGAAATATCAAACACTCTGTTCTCAGATTTCATTGCTGACTGAGGCCCTGAGAAGAAGAAAGAAAACATACCCGGAATATGTACCAATTCTAGCCACAATGAATCACTGTTCCTTCCATGGAAGAAAGGATCTAGTATTATCCTCCATACCAAGTGACTAGTTGATCCCTCAACAGAGGACACTAGATCAGGGGCTTAGCACTGGTCTTCATTGCTGGCAGGGTGGGCATTTGGTGGTAGCAGAAGGTAGATTAGTCTTGGCAAGCAGAACTCATGCTATGGGGACCACATCGCCTCCATCCCTGCTATCATGGCTACTTTTACAAGTGCCCAGGCACAGGGGTGGTCAATGACAGAAGCTGGCTAATACTAGTCAAGACATTCTGTGTAGTCAGTTATTCAGTACCAATCTTCTGTGCTTCACATATTCTGGTAGACACCAACATGTTATATAAAGATCTACACATTTCATGCCAACAACCCCCTGCCTCTTCCTCAGACAACTTTTCTCTAATCTTCTAATCTTTCTCATTCCAGGCCCACCAAATAACCAACCAAGTCATCTTCACTTCCCATGGATTAGGGCCTGGGTCCCCCTTCAGTTAAGCCATCTAGAGCATCAGAGGTACCAAACAAGAGTGAGGGTTTTCTAGAAAGGGATTGGAATAGGGAGATGATGAGTATCATTTGTGTTGTCAAGATCAGCTACAGCAACAGGAGCTACAGTATATCCCCCTGATTTTATTTTTGTAAGTTTCCCCAGGAAAATAAACTAATCAGGATCCTAGAGGACATCTTCACAGGTGGTATGAACTTACTATATAGAACAAGTGGATCCAAGTGACACTAAAAATGGATCCTAATGGATCAAGACCAAGACACTCATTTCCCCAGCCACTGGAAATATATCTGCTACTACAGACGCACAACTGTGTTCTGCACGGGGAACTGCCCTCAGCTAAAAGAATCTGCTTTGACCAAGGTTACGCTCCTTCCCCAGCTGATCCATATGGAGGCACAAAGGTCTAGTCTCTTTGTGAGTTTGGTACTTCTCTGAAAGGCCATCCCAGCTGCACAGCAATGTGTGTTAATGATTGAGAATTGCAACCACATCACTGTTAAACTTCTCCCTCTGAAAATTCTGCTTTTCTCACTCCTTAGCAAGTGCCAGAGCATTCCCCAGTAGATCTTTTGTACCTAAATGTCAGAGTCAGATTCTGTGTCCTCACAGCACTCTACTCATGACAGTCCTAGGGGTCCAACAAAGGCCTCTCGAGATGGTATCCTTCTCATCTGTACCTTTCTTTTCTTGACACACAAAATGGCAGATTTCTGGAAGCCAAAGCTACACATCTCAGGTGAATTACAGAATGGTAAACTCTACCCATACCACTCCTGCTAGGGCAAAGAAAATATTCGTATTGTCCAGTATTAGTGTTATTCTAAAGGGTCCCAGAGAGCCTCTCTGGCTATTTCAAGAAAGAGAACATTCTACCTCAGCAACAACACCACCACCACCACCACAACAAACAAACAAACAAACAACACTTAGGTATGTCCAAGAAATTGGCCACTGGCCAAAAGAAACATGAAGAATATAACCAAGCTGGTTCAGGTACTGAGGAGTTTCATAATGACAGCATCCTAGCTGTCAGCCAAGTGGTCCAATGGAAACACTATGAATCGGAACTGGCCACAGTGTCTGTGAAAAGCCAGAAGTCACTGATGTATACAAAGGTATATAGGCTGGACTAAATGGCTTCAGGCCAAAGAGGAGGAAAAAAAAAAATGGAATTTTCCTTGGATTAATTCAACAACAAAAATGAACAGATTTTCTATCAGTTTTTTGGAATGACTCTGACTCGGCTTTCCTAGATGCTAACAATAGTGCCTATCCCCTTCACGTTACCAAGCTGACAGTGGAAGTAGGAATAAAGTAGGAAGTAGGAAATAAACCAGGAAAGAAGGAAAGAAATCTTACTTTTTTTTTTAATCCTTTCCTTTTCCACACATTGAAGAAATGATAGTAATCTCCTTTTAACTTTGCTATGAGACAGACAAATATTTTCTGGTAATTATAACTTCTAAGGCATGTCCTCTGACATTCTTTTACAGAATAAATGTCCCCAAGGGCAGACTAGTGGCAAGGGGATAAATTTAAGTTCCAGCCTCTGGAGAGTCAGGCTTGTGGCTATTGCGAGTACAGTGACATTGCCAACTAGTGCATCTCTACGTATATATTTACATTTTTATGTATCCATAGAGAACTTCCATACAGTGCACAGACGATGACCTTTACATCTACCTACTCTCATGTAGCTATCGCCTAGATCAAATTAGAAAAGCTTCCCATCACCCCAAAAGTTCCCTCATGCCTCTTTCCAGTCAACACACAGTTCCCATCTACTGAAAGTAACAATTTTTATTGCCCCCCCCCATCCCAGACTAAATATCAATGTCTCTTTTAAAGAAAAATTCAAGTCCCAAAAAAAATGGTTCCAACGATATGGGCTCTCTTTATCATAGATGAGGAGAAAGATAGGGCTGGAGAACAAAGACTTAGTATCCTCCTAGGAAAGGGAATCTAGGGAAAGTTGCCATTCCTTCTTTCTGTGTCTATGGCCACAAGAAACAAACCAAATTTAGTTATTCAGTGATACCATTACATTAAATTTTCAAATTATCTTGCTATATTATATCTTTTTTCTGCATCACGTGGACAAAGAGAAATATATCTACAGATATGAACAGTGGATCAGGAAAATCCAAGAGAGAAACCTGAGTTTCCTAAAAGAAATAAATAGGTCATCAACAGCCAAACTCTGTGGGCTAGTTGAGGGCCCAAACACCACCATGTGAACTAAATTAAATTGCCCCAACTTTAAGCTTACTTTCTGAGTAATTAACGAGAGTTACTGCTGTAAGTGCAGAACAAAGAAAACTTAACCTTTAAAAAACAGGCTGTGGGTTACAAAATGTAACAAATTAGAGTGTGAACATGTAACTAATCAGTCCCCAGTGTATTGGGAAAGGAGGGAGAGCAGGGAAAGGAGGCGGAAGCAAGATATATTATTTCTCATTTTCTCCCACCAAAGATACAAGACACCCCTCATCCCATCTCCTAACAAAGATGTGCCCTGGTGTATCACTGGAAACCCAATGCTTCTCTGTGTCTCTTACTCTGAAACTCCAAATTGTTCTCCTTCTTCAAACCTCAGAGGTAGATGATTAGGAAGAATATGGTTTTCTAGCCAAATGGAAAAGATAAACACCTTGATAATAAGTCCCATGTTTTTCCTTTCTGTTTCCAAACTAGGAAATTGTCTTCAGAGTTAACTTGGTTTTCAGCCCAGGCTTCAGTTGCTTGCCTTTTATATCCTCCTTCTAGACTCTAGAATATTTTTCTCAAGGAGAATGGGAACTATTACATGTTCCGTATACATTTCATCTTTTTGTTGTAAGCTGGGTCCTCTAAGAAGCCAACTCTGACGGAGTGTAGTATTTAGTATGTTTATTAGGGAGAGACTGTGGAACCTCACAGGTAAACACAGATAGAAGGTAGGGCAAGGAAGCCCGAGTCGGCAGAAGTCAAGCTACAACACAAGCCCAACAGAGAGCAAACGAAAAAGATTTATTGTAAGGAAATGACTCACAAAATTGCAGAGGCCTGGTAAATCCGAAATCTGCAGAGCAGGCTGGCAGAATGGAGCCCCAGGGAAGAGATGCAGTTCGACTCCAAAGGCGGTTTGCGGGCAGAATGTGCTCTTCTTCCAGGAAGGTCAGCCTTTGGCTCTGGGGGACTTCAGGTGGTTGTTTTATACCCACCCACATAATGAAGGACAATTAGCTTCACTGAACCCAGTCTCTTGATTTAAATGTTAATCTAACAAACTTCAAAGAAACATCTAGAATCAAGAGTGACCAAATATCTGGATATAGTGGTCTAGCCAAGTTGACACACACATTTAACCATCACACCACCCCAGAAAAGCACAATCTGGGGGGAAAACGGCTTTCTACAGCTGAGGCTCTCTGAAGGGACTCACAGCTGAAAACTGTCTGCAGATGACATTCCCAGCAGCTGCGGCAGTGACTCTTCCCAGAGTGGAATCTGAGCAGAGCCTTTCTGGGTTCATCACACCTATGCGATTAATTACATGTATTCAACAATTAAATTTAGTGTTAAAAAGTTTATTCAGATGATGTTTCAAAGCAAAGATTGATAAATACATATTAAGATATAGACATAAAGGACACATAAACACCCTTTTTGTCTGAAAGAAATGATTGAGTGTTTGAAATACCTGAAATTATTGTTCGCATATGGGACAAACCAAAAAGCAGAGTCTGTGCTGTTTTTACCAATGGAGTAGTTATCTCCTCTCATATAGTGAGCCTCTCAGTTGCTTGTATTTCTAATCCCTTTCAGGACCAGATGCAGTGACCTCTTAAGGTGTCTGGGATGAAGAAGGGGGAGACAGCTTGGAGAAACTTATCCTGTGACTTAAGCAATTATTTGATATTTCCTGGAATCAACTAGTAAGTATTATTTAAAGATAATGGGTCAGTGATGAAGTTTTAGAATATAAGTGAGGTCCGGAGCTGAAGACCGAGAAAGAATTCTTAAGACACCACTGGGGCAAAAAGGTGATTTTCTTAAAGCACGTGGGCAGAAAGAGTTGCAGCCCTGTGATCCCAAGGAGTGACTGATTATATTCTCGGGAGTTGGGGAGGTGAGAACAAAGGAGGTGTTCAGAAGGGCTGTCTTATAGTAAAGAAAATTCTCAGGGGCGCCTGGGTGGCTCAGTGTGTTAAGCCTCTGCCTTCGGCTCAGGTCATGATCCCAGAGTCCTGGGATCAAGCCCCATATTGGGCTCTCTGCTCAGCAGGGAGCCTGCTTCCCCCCCCCCCCCACCCTCTGCCTGCCTCTGCCTCTCTGCCTACTTGTGATCTCTCTCTTTCTGTCAAATATGTAAATAAAATATTAAAAAAAAAAAACTCTCAGGATAATGAAGTCCTGGTTATTGTCAAGCCAACCTATTTTTTTTGGTTTGTTTGTTTTATTTTTTCTCTAATGAGGTACCAACATGAAGACAGTTGAGAGTTTTCTGGTAGAATGTCATTCATAAACTGGAAGGGGAGATGAACCATGAGAGACTGTGGACTCTGAAAAACAACCAGAGGGTTATGAAGGGGCGGCGGGAGGGGGTGGGGTGTGGTGGGAGATTGAGGAACCAGGTGGTGGGTAATAGGGAGGGCACGTACTGCATGGAGCACTGGGTGTGATGCCAGAACAATGAATACTGTTATGCTGTAAATAAGCAAATAAAAATAAATAAATAAATTAAAAAAAAAAAAAAAAAAGAATGTCATTCATACTCCTGCTGTCGCACGTCCCTGTCAATAGGCTTTAGGTTTAGAAGAAATTCAACTTTATTTACATTTCCTTCCACCTCAGCCTCCCTCAATTTTATGGAGGGGAGGATGATGTTAGGGCTTCAGGAACTGAGTTATGGGTCTCTGGAAATCAGGCTATTGATAAGAAAGCTTCTTCTTTGTAAATCACTAGGACATTTGTAAACTGAGGGAGACTCTTATCTTGCAGGATTGTGATCTTTGCAAGTTAACTATTTGTTTTCCCTTTAGGGCAGCCAGGAGTGCCTGAGGAATGTCACATATATCCCATGGAGGGAGGGGGAGGGTTGCAGGATGTCAGCTTCTGCTTTGCCCTCAGCTTGCCTTCTACTCCCTCATCATCAGGACCCAGCACAGAAACACAAATCCATAGAAGAGCTCAGCTGCCATTTCTCTCAGTTTGTGTGTCTCTCCAGCTTCTAGTAGCCATTCCATGAGACATGAGCGACCATCACCCCAGGAACGGTTGGATAAGGAACCATTAAAGCAAATCCCTTAGGATGGCCCACTTGGGATGGGCCTCACCATTTTCTTCATGTAATGGAACTCACTCCTTAGAAGGATTCCAGCGTCAACTAATAAAATTTACATGGGAGTGATTCCCCTCACCCCTCCGCCACAGTGATGGCTCAGGAATGGACATGTGATGCAGAAAGAAGTAATGAAATATTTACCGAAGTTTCTGGGAAATGGGGAGGGAGAATCCATCTGCTGAAAGGTGAATTTGTTGCAGCCACCCTGAGGATGAGATGGGATGACAGAGAAGAGCACTGCGGGCAGCAACTGATCCTCTGAATTAAAGACGACTTAAAGTTAATCCTACTTCTGGGTTTTTAGTTATGTGACTCGGCAAATTTTCTTGTTTGTACTTTTATGAACCACATCATTCATACAAAGAAGAACCTAAAATATGTGTGAGGTTTAAATCAATTATAGGCTCTTCCCTAGATGCCAGGGAAACGGGGGTTGGGGAGGGCTGGTTGGGGGTGCTGTGTAGGAAGTGCCCTGCAGGGGGAGGAGTGGGGATTTGCTAAGGCCACACTCACTTGCAGGGGGTGCCCACAGCCTAGAGCAGGGACTTCAGCCTCTCTCACAATCAGGGCATGGTCATGTGCATGGAAGGTGCTGCTGTCGGGAAAGGGCTGCAAGCGCAGTGTTCAATGGCCACAGGGCCTGTACAAGCTCATGGAGGACACAACCAGAGTCCCATAAGCAATCTGAAGATTCTCCTCACACAGGCGGTAGAAACACTTGGAGTCCTGGGTGACCTGGTCTCACTGAAGAAATCTTTGGACCCGAATTGACTATTGTATGAAGGTCTGGGTGAAAACAAGAAACTGAGAAGGAGAAATTGCTGAGACAAGAAGGAAAATTCAAGAAGATCCAGACGGGGTAAAGTGAGAGGACTGTGAAGTTTCTGAGAAGCTGCCACCTGGAGGTGGGGTGAAGAACAAGTTCAAATGGGAACTAAACCCTGAAATAGCCGCCAACTATTTCTTCAAAAATAAAATAAGATAAAAGGGGCTCCAGGGTGGCTCAGTCGTTAAACATCTGCTTTTGGCTCAGGTCATGATCCCAGGGTCCTGGGATCAATCCTCACATAGGGCTCCCTGCTCAGCAAGAAGCCTCCTCCCTCTCCCACTCCCCGTGCTTGTGTTCCCTCTTTTGCTGTCTCTCTCTTTACCAAATAAATAAATAAAATATTTTTTTAATAAAATAAAATAAAAACAGAGAGGGAGACAAACCACGAAAGACTCTTAACTCTAAGAAACAAACTGAAGGGGGACCTGGATGGCTCAGTGGGGTAAAGCCTCTGTCTTCAGCTCAGGTCATGATCTCAGGGTCCTGGGATCGAGCCCTGCATCAGGCTCTCTGCTCGGCAGGGAGCCTGCTTCCTCCTCTCTGCCTGCCTCTCTGCCTACTTGTGATCTCTCTCTCTCTATCAAATAAATAAATAAAACCGTTTTAAAAAATTTAAAAAAAAAACTGAGGGTTGCTGGAGGGGAGGTATGTGGGGGTGTAGAGTAATTGGGGGATGGGCATTAAGGAGGGCACGTGTTGTAATGAGCACTGGGTGTTCATATGTAAGTGCTGAATCACTATATTCTACCCCTGAAACTAATAATACACTCTATGTTAACTAAACTGAATTTAAATAATTTTTTTTTTTAAATCGGTGTTGTGGTCGTCTCATACGCATTAAAATTACCAGAAGAGCCCATTACACAGTGGGCAACAGTAAATGGACTGGACACTGTGAGGGTACCTATGTCTGTGGTGAACCCTGAGAGCCCCAACACCAAAAGCTACAAGCATGGGTTAGCTCAGCAAGCTGCCAAGGGAATGGGCCCCACCACCTCTGAGACCATCTGAACCCACTCTCCCTCGAAAGTAGAATGGCAGAATCAGAGGAGCAATGAGCAAAGATGGGCCAGGACCCTGGTACCACTCCCAGCTCTGACCAAATAATGAAATTTTCGAGAGCATATGGGGACAGGGGCCTAAGCTGCACGTTTGCTTTGTATCCTCCATATCTCCCACCTCGGTCTTTGCCCGTTATCACATGGGACCTTGCTGGAGCAGTCCTGCTCCAAGAGCATCAGGCTATAGTTTTGATTAGCTGAATGTCAGCAGATGGAAACTGTCTAGATCCTGTTTAGGCTCTTCCTTCCCTGGAACGCTTGGAGCAAATGGAAGAGCTAACCACTGTCTCCAGTACTGGGCTCTCTCTCATACAAACAGAACATTTGTAGCTCAAGAGAAAATAAAGAGACTATATTCTTTTTATTTAAAAATTATAATAAACAAAAACAATTATAAAGCAAACACCGATGTAACCACCAAGTGAGGCAAGAGAGAATATTTCTACCACATCAGAAGACACCTGTATACTTCTTCCATCTCCCAGAGGTAACTCCTGGCCTAACTTTGATGATAATTATTCCTCCTCTATCCTGTATAGTTTCTGTTTGCCCTCCAGATATACTCTCCATCTCTCACCTTGCTCTGGACCCCAAGAGAAATAAATATATGTATTATATTAGCAGATTCTCTTGTACTCTGGTTTTCAGTTGAATGTGACCAAACAGAAGGATTGGAGGAAAACTGGAATATTGGAGAGGAGAAACCAGGGAATTTCTGTGTCACTCAGACTCTAGGGCAGAGGCTGCCAACAGCTGTGTTTCCTCTTTGAAGCTCCCGCCAAGAACAGCCCCTTGCTTTGTGTTTCCCTGTGCCATTATGGTTCCAGCCTTTACCCAAAGGCCCCAGGTTCTGGGTTCTGGTAATAGTCCCCACTCTCTATGCTGGGAACAACAATCTCCAGTAAGAGCCACCTTCCCTCTGTGGTTTCTCCACTCTGACAAGATATACTTGCTCTCAAGTGATGGGTTGATTCCTTAGATAGATGACACTACCTAGGGGGCATAGCTCTGGTCTTTGTTGCTGGCAGGTTGGACATTTGATGGCAGCAGAAGCTACATAATTCCGTTTGCTTATATTTTGTTCATGATTTCTCTTCCTGAGTACAATTCTTTCACATCTTAATAGGCGGTAGCAATATTATTAGGATATTAAAATTTTTATTGGGAGCAGGGTCATCTTTTCTGATTCTCTCAAAGTTTTCGTTGGAAGTGTTTCTTCTGGAATGGCAGACAGAACTCAATGGAAAAAATAATTTGGGATATTCTTTGGCTTTAACTATGGTTCCAGATCCTTTAGTCACTAGATGACTATCCATACTTCCTACTTCTTTGGTATGAACTTATCAAAGTTCGTTTCTCTAATAGAAATGTTTCCATTTTTCTACATTTTCAAAGTTATCAGCATAACATTGTTCATACTTTTATCACACTAAGCTTTTTTTCTTCTTTTTATAAAGATCGATTGATTGATTGATTTTAGGAAGAGAAAGAGCACACATGCATGAGTAGGGTAAAGGGCTAAGGAATAGGGAGGGAGAGAATCTCAAGCAGACTCCTTGCTGAGTGGGGAGCCCAATGCAGGGCTGGATCCCACAACCCTGAGATCATGGCCTGGACCGAAATCAAGAGTCCGAGGCTTAGCAGATGGAGCCACCCAAGCACCCCATTTCTCACTAACCTTTTAAGAATTGGAAGATATGTGAATTGTGTAATACTGATGAATCACAGATCTGTACCCCTGAAACAAATACATTATATGCTAATTTAAAAAAAAAGATCTTTAAAAAAAAGATAGGAAAAAAATGAATTGAAATATCTATAGTGATGTCCTTGTTATTTCTGATAACAGTTATTTATATTTTTTTTTCCTTTGGAAAAAACTCCAACAAGATCAGTCATTAAATAAAAAAAAATAGACTATGGATTTTTAAAAGTCTTCTCTGTTGTTTGTCTTCTAGTTCTATAATTTCTACCTTTAATTATTTCCTTCTTTCCAAATTTTAGATTGGTTTCGATATTTTTATTTTTTTGAATTTTCTCAAATTTCAAGTGCAGACTGAGTGTTATACGTAAGTGATAAATCACTAAATACTACTACTCCTGAAACCAAAAATAAATAAATAAAATAAAATACTTCCAAAACCTGTTGCCTAGTACCTTGTCCCCTCCCTAGGACCCTCCCTCTCCCAATACCTACCAATCCTGGTGTGCTGGAGGGTAAGGCCTGGGTGGGGGCCTCAGGATGCTGCTGACCTTGGTCCTCGCCATTGCTATGCCAGCAGTTAAATATCATTAATATTTCCCCAGCCTCTTCCTCCTCCTCCTCCTCTCTGTCTCCGCATAAAAACAGTTCCTCCTCTTGACTTCCGTATTTCCGGGTCCCGTATCTCATTCTCCCATTCATGTGACATGGAGCCTCCTCTGAGCCCTCTTTTCCTCTCCTCTCCTGCTCACCTTCAACTGGTTGTCTTCCCTGTGGCTTTGACCTCTTTCACCCTCTGCCTTTCCATTCTCATCTCCTCCTTTCCCCTCTCTACAGCCTCCACTCTGGAACAGACCCTGATTCTTGGCCCAATTTCCTTGGCCCCTTTTGAACTCTCCTTACCCCCATCCTTTCCTCCTCCACAAACCTGCCTTCCCGGGGCACCTGGGTGGCTCAGTGGGTTAAAGCCTCTGCCTTCAGCTCAGGTCATGATCTCAGGGTCCTGGGATCGAGCCCCGCATCAGGCTCTCTGCTTGTCAGGGAGCCTGCTTCCTCCTCCTCTCTCTCTGCCTGTCTCTCTGCCTACTTGTGATCTTTGTCTGTCAAATAAATAAATAAAATCTTTAAAAAAAAAAAAAAAACAAACCTGCCTTCCCTATCTTGCTTCCTCATGGAATTATACCTTCTAATCAAGGACCTTACCCCTGCAAATGCCACCTCTATTGGAAAGCCTTATACAGAAAAGTTATTTCATAAATATTTATTAAATTCAGTCAACTTGGGGCACGTGGGTGGCTCAGTTGATTAAGCATCTGCCTTTGGCTCAGGTTAGGATCCCAGAGTCCTGGGATGGAGCCCCACTTCGGGCTCCCTTCTCAGTAGGAGCCTGCTGCTCCCTCTGCTTATACACACACTCTCTGCCAAATATATAAATAAAATATTTTTTTAAATATATTAAATAAATAAATTCAGTCAACTGATTAAAAAAAATTTCAAGTGCACAGAATTATACTAAAATAAACCTTAGGTCATGAAACACTCTCACCATTTCTATATACTCTATGTCCCACCTTCCCTGTATCTTTTTTGTTCCTCTTACTTTCTTTTGAGTTGCTTATATTTTATTTCTCCAGTTTTTCCTCAACTAGTTTCTATTCTTTTTAATTTCTATTCTTTTGGTGGTGACCTAACAATCCCAACGTGTGTCCTACATGTTTAATCTATACCACCTCCCTACTTCCTTGAAGACTTCAGCTCCACCTAACTCCTTCTCCACTTCCCTATTATTGTTCATCATGAACTTTGATTATACATTCTGACCCCATTAGACATTTTTATACACAGCCAATACTTACTTAAATGTACCAATATACTTGCCACTTTTTTGTTTTGAATTACTCCTTGCACATCAAACCCTCAATGTGGGATGGTTTTTCTTTCTTTTGACCTTTAGAACTTTTTAGTCAGGGCCTGCTAGTAATGAAGTATGGATTTTTAACTTAAAATATCTATTTCATCTTCAATCTTGAAATATTTTTTTAAGGTATAGGATTTTATTTTGGCAGATATATTTTCAACTTACAAGATCATATTCCTTTGAATACCAGCTTCCATTATTATCAGTAAGGTGCTAGCTAGCAGTCTACTGCCACTCCTTGGAAGTAATCTCTTTTTTTATGACAACTTTCAAGACAGTTTGTCTTCAGTTCTCTGTAGATTCACTATGTATCTAGATAGGAGTCTTTTTGGGGGGGGGGTTCTGCTTTGGATTCTTTGGGTTGAGTCTTTGGATTAGAGTCTGTCCTCAGTTCTGGAACTCTATCAACGGCTGTCTCTTTAAATATCTCTTTTTCACTCTCTCTTCTCCTTATTGGACTCTAAGCAGATGTTAGACATTTTAACTCTTATCTGCATTTTCCCTCTTTTTCGTCTCTGGATAATTTCTTTTGACTTGTCTATCCTCCAGTTCACTAACTCTATTCACCTGCATCTGGTATTAAGCCCCATCTACTGAGGTTTGTTGTTGCTTTTTTAATCAACTTTATTGAGGTATAAGTTACCACCCATTGAGTTCTTTCAATTTAGGTCACCGTGTTTTTTATTTCCTAAAGTTCTCTTTGGTTTATTTACAAAATTTCTTTGGCGCTTTTTATAGTTTTCTGTACCATCCTAAGATTTTTCAAATTTGTCTTTATTTTAGTGCCTTATAATCACTGTGTGATCATTTTCTCTTGGGTCTGTCTGGGTCTGGTTGATATTATTTCTCTTGTAACCATCACTGTCGGTGCCCTGTTCTTATCCCTAGGAACTTTTGGTGCTCTGTGACTCCCAGTTGCCACTATCCACTGCCAGTTCTGCACATGATGGCTCCCTCCTCAGGACAATGACAACTCTTCTACCCATGTGTGTGGCTGGCTAGTCGTGCAAAGTAATCCACAATACCAACCCCTCACACTGCAGCAACCATCAACCAGTGTTCGATCTATCAGAATTGGCCTAAAGGTGAGTGTCCTCATCTCTTAGATGGGATTATTCTAAGATATGTGGTTTTTTTTTTAATATTTTATTTATTTGACAGAGAGAAATCACAACTAGGCAGAGAGGCAGGAGGAAGGAGGCTCCCCGCGGAGCAGAGAGCCCGATGCGGGCCTCCATCCCAGGACCCTGGGATCATGACCTGAACCGAAGGCAGAGGTTTAACCCACTGAGCCACCCAGGCACCCCTAAGATATGTGTTTTGTGCTATTTCCCAGTTTCCTCGTGAGTTTAAATACTGATCTCCTACATTGGGCTCTATTGTCTGCCTTCCCTATATCACGTCTCCACTTCCCAGCTAGTGTCACTTGCAGTGCCCAAATAATCTACAGACTTTCAAATCCTTGTCTTGAAGTCTGCTGTCATGATTAGGATTAGGATATGGTTCCCTATTTTCTTCTGCGCTTAGTTGCCCACTCATAACACCCACTACCCCCTTTGTCACTTGTCAATTAACTTAGAAATTGTTTTGCAGAAATTCAAGACCAACAATAAAGATATATTTATCCAAAGATTTGGATTTGCTCTGATGATTCTGGGATGCTTATTGGACCACCAAAGTGAAAGAAATCTAAGCTAAACATTCACTTGAGGGCCAATCTATTGTTCAGACTTTTCAGGGCCTTTTAAGTTCTGTTCTGTTCAGCACAAAAGTACATTTTCCTATAAGCCCCTGGGGTAGAGATCTAGAGCAGATTTAATTCTGCATCACCCTTACTCTGAAGAATGGCCTTTTGGGTTCCAGCTTTATTGCGGGTGGTCTCCCATAAGGTGCCCATTTTGAAAAAATGCTGTTTTGTCTTCTGACTCCTCTACCTAACAAAACTGCCCCTCCCCCCCCAAAATACAGGTTTGTTAAATGTTCTTTGAATAAAACAAGAATTCTCAATTTACCTCTCTGGGCTCCCACCTTCTTTGATAATGGCCTTTAATTTCTTACAATCTAGCATGTCTCCAGTACTTTTTAAAGTATTTTATTTAATATAGCACTTTTATTTTTTTCTAAGAGGAAGGGTCAGGTCAAATACCTAGCTATTCATGTTATCAGAAATGGAATTCTACTTTCTTTTGTTAAAAGGCAACTTAACTTTAGGTTTTCTGTCACTTCCACATGAAAAAGTCCTAATAATTAAGAAGATGTGTCCCAAAAAAAGGTATTAAATAACCAGCTAAGCATAAAGGAGAAAGTATCACTGCATTTTCCTTTGTTACTTGATTGCTCCTTGAAATAAACCTTCTCAGAACTTGAGGTACATTGTTTCGCTAGTATATTCTAAGCACACGTCTATGTCATCCTGTGGGCATTATAGGGTCACATTAATTCATGGGTTCTATCTATCCATGTAGGCTATGAGAGCCCTCAGAATGATGGACCAGAGTAATTCATTTATTATTCAGTTAACAAATATCCATTAAACGTGCCTTGCACAGACACTAAAAATACAAAAGCAGCCAAGATCCCTGACTTCATGTATCTCACATACAGGTATGTAAGACAGACATCAGTAAAATAATCACATCAGAAAATATATGCATAGACATGCTGCAGTAAGAGCATATAATAAGGGAACGTGTGCTAGCAAGCAAGCAGGAAAGGCTTTTGATGAAGTAATAAATGAAGTTGTTAGTGTCTGTGGAATCCATGTCATTATTTGATTTTTTAAGGGATTAAAAATTATAGGGGAGAAGCTTTTTTCTGTTAATTTGAAATTGTTCATTTACAAATAACTGTGAACAGGCTGGTCTTGAGGTTGGTTAATTCAAAAATCAATCAAGTAAATTGTTTTACCCCTTGTCCATGCCAGTGAATTCCATACGGGATGCTTTTTAACCAGAGGGTCATGCCCGAAATCTAAGCATTCATCTCACACAAAATGTCAGGTGCATTTCTCAAGTACTAATTCTTTCAAATTCTATACCTTTCCCCCAGAACTATTACTATTATAACGCAAACTAAGGCGACTATCATCAAAGACAAAAACTATAAATTAAAGATGCCATCCCATTTATCCCTGTTATCCTAGTACTTGTTATTTTAGACAAAGCACAATTGGCTATGGATTATTTGCCAGCTGTGCTTAAGAAATTGACTCAGTCAAATAACCCAAGAAATCTCTGATTCCTCAACATGAAACGCTAGGTGGTAAGCATTAGTTTCGGGACATGTTTTTTTAGTGAGTCGTTTAAGATTTATGGGGTCATTTTTTTGTGATTATTTCTGATGTTTCCCGACTACATACACTGCTTTCAGAACTCACTGCAGCAGCTCCAACTCACTGAGTGCTGCCTGGACCTCTCATAATTCACTCTAGCAGGGCCCTAACTGAACCAGAACATTTCGGTGTTGCCATCTGCAAAGCAAGGTCTGGGAAGTGGAAAACTTTCAGTATTTGAACCAAAGTAGGGCAATTCAATTTTTTATAGAAGTCACCTTGAATTTTCAGTCCCTCAATATATCTATTTCTCCTCACTTCACCCAACTCTAATTCTGTAGAAATTTACTTGTAAGAGATGCATTTTAAAATTAAAAAAAAAAATTAGAAATATCACAAGTTTGTATTTTTTTCATATTAGGCCAATAGGTTTAAAAATGTAATTTGCCTACATCGAGATTTCATTCCCAACTATGAATATTTCATTTAGAAAATACTCATATTATGTTAAACACATGGCAATGCAGTGTAATTCCAAAATAAACAACTCTGCAATATTGCCAGCTGAAACTTAAACCAGCAAGTCAAGGAAATAATCAGTGTTCACACATCATATTGTATTTAATCGTATTAATTACAAATGAGTATTGATGATTTTGAAAATTAAGCTGATGGTGATGTTTATTTTTTCAATTGCTTCATCAATGCCATATTTGGATAGCATTAGACAATAAGTTGTCAAGATGCTGGAACACATTTTGTTGAAAATAATGTAAATATCTTTGGCAAGTATAAGAACCATTTGTATTATAAAACTGTTCCTCAAATAATTCTGAGAAACTTTGCAAAGCTTTGCTCAGTACCCCCTTAAGGATAAACTTCATTGAAGTTTTAGTTAATGGTAAAGACAATCTGTCTACACTGACACAGAGTTCATGCTAGTTCTACTTTACATCGCTTAAAAGAAAAGGTCTATAAATCACACAGAAGAACAAAGGTATTTGACAAAGAGAAATATAATCAACAGGCTGTTCATTCCTCACTTGTCTTTACATTAAAAGAACAGGACAAGGGGCGCCTGGGTGGCTCAGTGGGTTAAGCTGCTGCCTTCGGCTCAGGTCATGATCTCAGGGTCCTGGGATTGAGTCCCGCATCGGGCTCTCTGCTCAGTGGGGAGCCTGCTTCCCTCTCTCTCTCTCTCTCTCTCTGCCTGCCTCTCTGCCTACTTGTGATCTCTCTCTGTCAAATAAATAAATAAAATCTTAAAAAAAAAAAAAAAAGAACTGGACGAGTGACCAAAAGAAAGCTCCAGTAATGACATGTAATTGCCAATGTTAGCCCAGAATGACATTTTTATGGGACAAAATATGTGATGTTCTGTAGGTGCTTTCATGTCTGCAGTTTATCTATCCCAGATACAGAGATCAATAAAATCGGACTGGAAAGTAAAAACTTTTCCAGCTTCTCCCCCCTCACCTTTAATCTCCCCTCCTCAGGACTCACTTCTCCCTATTTCCCCTCCAGTTCTTCTCAAAAAGACCAGTAGGGTGGAGAAGGGGATCGAACGTCTTGGCAGAGTGCAGAACGAGGCTACAACAATGTCTAAAGCTCTTAAATGTGTTATTAGAAAATAATCTGACTTCTTATTTAAAACCTTTCTGTTACTGCATCCAGCTGTCTCTATATCTATAATCATGTTGCTCTACCTGCATCTTCTGTGTGACTGATATTGAGGCCAAACCCATCAAGTGGTGTTGTGTAGGCCAGGGGTCAGCAAACTTTCAGAAGGAATGATCCAAGCAGCTATTGTCTCTTCCCTTCCTAAAGAGGATTAAAAATGCAGCCAGGGACAGCTATTCGGTCTGAGGATTGACCTCTCCCCCTTCATCTTCTCTACCACCTGGGCAGTAAGTTAGACTTCAGTTCCCACTTAAAACTATAATAGGCCTGCTCAAGTTTGCTCGTTAAGTCTTCACCAAATGAGTTTTAAGTTTTTCATTTTCATTTTTAATTTAACTACACTGAGCTCTGTTCAGGACGTGACTATGTACTGTTTCTTGCCAAGATGGGGCTCCAGAGGGTCCTGTGGGAGAAGTATTTGAAAAGAGCATATCCTGAGACAGTTAGCAGGACTACTGCTTGAAGAAGTCATACAGGGCCCAAACCAAGCTTCTCTCGCTTGATAATTGTATCTGGGCTTTGGCGTTTGATCATCTCGTTGTGCCAAAAATATGCTGGCATTGACCAAGACTGCATTTGTTCAAACTGAATACAGAGGTGCTGGTTTATAGATGCGTGGTATTGGAAAAAAACTATAAGGTAGTCCTCAGCTTGGTTTCTCCTCGGGAATGAATAGAAAAGAGGACTGTGTGTGTATGATTGTTCCATTCCAGTTGAAGGCTGTTTATTATTTTTTAAAAATTTTTAGAGGGTGGAGGGGCAGAAGAAGAGAGAGAGAGAATCTTAAGCAGGCTCCATGCACAGCACAAAGCCCAAAATGGGGCTCAACCTCCCAACCTTGAGATCATGATCTGAGCCAAAATCAAGAGTCAGATGCCTGAATCAGCCACCTAGGGTCCTGAAGGGTGTTTATTTTTAAATTAAACTGGCTGTTCATTAGAAAGGGTGAATACCTACCATTTACATCACCATGGATGGAACTGGAGGGTATTATGCTAAATGAAAAAGTCAATCAGAGGAAGACAATTATCATATGGTTTCACTCATGTGGAATATGAGAAATAGCACAGAGGATCATAGGGGAAGAAATCAGAGAGGGAGACAAACCATGAGAAACTCTTGATTCCAGGAAACAAACTGAGGGTTGTGGAAAGGGAGGTGGGTAAGGGGATGAGGTAACCCGGTGATGGGCACTAAGGAGGGCACATGATATGATAAGCACAGGTGTTACATGCAACTAAGGAATCACTGAGCACTACACCAAAAACTAATGATGTACTCTATGTTGGCTAATTGAATTTAAATAAATAATTAATTAATTAAATGAACTGGCTATTGCATGAATGGATGAATAATGGGTATAATGGAGAAGAATCTTATGAGCGAAAATACCTTGGCTTTCCAGACTGATCCTATTAAGACATAAGTCAGATCACGTCGCTTTTTTTTTTTTTTTTTTTTTTTTTTTTCAAAATCCTTCTGTGCCTTCCCACTTGGATCTAGGAGCCTGATCTTCTGTCAGTACTAAACATACATTAGCCATCAAACACCAGACACTTCCCTAGGCTCTAGGGATTCAAAACAGACAAAAACTCCTGCTTTCATGAACCTTGTATCATGAGGGCAGGAGTTACTGGAAACTAAACAATAAATTAAAATTTATTAATTTAATAATTAATATTAATTATTAATAGTGATAAATGCCAAAGAGCAAAAGTAAGAACCAATTCAAGTGCGAAATCTTCAGTGCAGTGCCAGCATTTTATTTTTTCTGAGTTTATTTTTTTTATTTTATTTTTTCAGTGTTCCAAGACTCACTGTTTATGCACCACCCCCAGTGCTCCATGGAATATGTACCCTCCTTTATACCCACCACCAGGCCCTCTCAACCCCCCCAACCCAAACCCTAGGTTTGTTTCTCAGAGTCCACAGTCTCTCATGTGTTGGCATTTTAGATAGGATGGTCAGAGGAAACCTCAATAAGGTGACTTTTGATTCAATATCTGAATAAACTGAGGGACTTAGACATCTTGGGGAAGAGAATTCCAGGCAGAGGGAACAGTAAGAGCAAAAGCCCTAAGGCAGGAGTGTTCATGGTGTGCACAGAAAAGCAAGAGGCTCAGTGCAGCTGGTTGGAAGGAACAATAACAGCAAGAATCAAAGTCTTTCCAGGCCGTAGGATGTGATTGGCCCCTTGAATGATGTAGGAAGTCACTGGAAGACTTTGAACACGGAGTGCCATGATCTTTTAATAGGATCAGACCAGGAATCCAGGGTATCAGAAAGGTGATCAATGTGCATTAAATCACAAGACACTATAATAGAAGTAGCACTGAAGGGCTAAATAGTAGCTAAGATAATTGAGGAACAACAGGGAGTGGGCTGGGGATAGGAGACAGCAAAAGACTGTAATCAAAGAGGGGTAGAAGGGAATATAGTCTGATTACATGAGGTTCAAAGCTGAGTGTTTTTATGGAGAGAAAAAAAAGCAATAGATATAGCAAGGGATATGGAAAGAAATCAGGACACCCTTCTGACCTCTAGACTCCTTCTGAGGATAGATGTAAAAGACAGAAAACACCCCCACGTAGGGGGGCTGCAGAGTAGTTGTCAAGAGAAGAGAGGGTTTCAGAGGAAGAAGTGGAGAGAACATTCACAGAAGAGGCACCAGATAAAGGGATCTTAATCATCACTGGCCTCGTGTTCCTGGGGACAATGTGAAAGAGTTCAAGAGATGGCGAGGCAAGGGAGAAGGGTCAGAGAAGGCAATAGAGGTAGCTATGGGGGAGATGAGGAATGATTTCAGTCTTGAACTTGTGATGAACATGGAGAAGGGGCATGCTGAGACTTTTGCCAATGGTCCCAAGGCACATAATGATGGAGAAGCTGTGAGTATTGAGAAGAAAAAGGGATGAGGGAGTCTTTCAGGAGCAGAAACATTTCTGGGCTCCTAAGAGCTGAAGGAAGCACACCCTATAGAAGGTGATCTTTTTCAATGTGGGTTCACTCAGGATCCCCATAAAATAGTTGTCTGTGGGGTGCGGATTCCCTTTTGATCCTGCTGATGGTAGATTGCCAGGGTATGTGGTCTGACTCAGAACACAGGCAAGCACTTGTCCCCTGATAAATGGGGGACTGCAGGATGCTGAACATTCTCCTAGACCAGACAGTACCTCAATCCCTTGATTCTTGTTGATGGTAATCTGTGAAAGGGGTTCTTCCTCTGAAAATTCAGGGACCCTTTTGACATCTGATGAACGAAACATTGAGGTTACCTTTAGGAATACTTTCTCTTTAGAAACAATGTCTATTTATTGAGCACTTAATGTGCCTAGGTTTTGTGATAGCCCTTAAAATACATTCTTACTTAGTCCTCTGATGTCCCCATACCTCAGTGATACAGTCCCATTTTACAGATGATAAAATTGAGGCTCAGATCTGTGTTCCAGAGTACTCAGCTAGTAACTGGTAAGTTAGGATTTGAATGCCTGGTCTGAATGATGCCAACTCTTGAACTCATTATCACTACACTTTACCACCTCCCAGCTGAGAGATCACAAGACTGTTGACTCACTAAGAGCTGTCAGTAGCTGGGCCACTATCCTTAACTGTGATGTAAGTCTGTAAGTTAAGACAGACCTGTGGGCACTTCTGTGGATGAATTCTAGGGAGCATTGTCTCTAGTCCAGGATCCTTCCTTTGAAGAGACTGCAAGAATTAAAATTCCTCATTTGATGGCCTGAGGATGCTAATCTCTTTAACTTCTTAAGGTCTGGGACAGAATCTACAGGTCTTATACTCACCCTAGAAAAAAACATGATTCCCAGCATTGGAGAGTCTAGCCATATCAATGGGAAAAAATGAAGCTGACACAGAGAACTAGAAGCAGACTGGCTGAGCAAATGAGCCCACAACCCACCCAGCTGCCCTCCCTTTCAGTGGTTTAGAGAAGCACCCTGGGAACTGAGAGAACCAATTCTTCCTTCATCTTAGGTCTGACTCCAATAGCTCCTGGAACCTTCTGATCAGAAAGAGAGTGAAGGAATAGACTGTCACCAAAAAGCACAAGGGCCCTTCAGTTGGGGTCTCCCATTATCTCTGTCCTGGCAATAGGGAAGGGGAAGGATCTATCCAGTCAATTCTGGTCTATCAGCTATAGGTACTAAAGACCCACTACCTTACAAATAGCCCCAGAAGTACCTTAGAGCTAGCCCCAGAGCCAACCAGAACTGGGGCTGACAATATTTTAATACTTACAGCCACCCACCCACAGCAGACACCACAGGAATAACAAAGGCAAAACCTCACTGACCCTGATCCCATTAAGTAGCTGTAGATGTCTTCCTATCCTGATAATTATTAACATTGCTTAAATGCTTCTTGGTTTCTTTTTACCATTCCTACCTTCCCTTAACTTGCCAGTCCATACAATCTGCTTGAGAAACTGAAAGTTCTCTAGACACTTCATCACCACTTGCCTTCTTTTCAACCCATTCTTAGTGACCCTGAAGTACTCTAGATAAAAGCAGGTATAAGCTTTGATTATGCCAGCAATGTTACTGAAAGGGATGTAGAAATAGAGTTTGGCCACTAATACCTCATAACCCGAGATCCATTTCTAAAGGAATAATTCTGGCCCCAAGATGTCATTGAAAATCACACAAAGAAAATAAAATGCTATTTCATGAACTAACTCTGATAAAACATTTATAATTCCGTTGAAAACTATACTAAAATGGTAGTACTCTAGACTGCCACAAGCTGAAGTAGCTGTTATTGGGTTGTGGGCAGAAGGCCTCACTTCACCAGAGGTACACTCAAGAGTTTGTGTTACAAAAAAAATAGCTCAGGTAACTAACTGCACTGAACAAATGTTCTTCCCATTCAGTTCCCAGAGGTGCCTGAAAAATCATTATTAACTCTCCCTGAAACGTTCAGGTTACATACATGATTACATCCACTTGATAGGATTGCAAATCTGTCTTAAATTGCCCAAAAGGCTTATGCTTTTACACTTGAAGCTAATTAGACTAACCCCCCAAATTTACTGGTTTTTAAATTCCCTTTATCCAGGTGATGAAAACTTAATGGGATGTTAAATACTTCACAGGTGCCCCCAAAAAGTTCCATCTCTCTAATCTCAGAGGTATGGAACCAAGCCAAAGCTTCTGCAGTTCCCAACGGCATGAGGAATCTAGGGAAGCTTTGGCAAAATACAGGGTTGAATTGGAATTTGGACCTAGTCCTTCAGCCCAGCCTAGCCTCTGAGTTGCCTATAAAGAGGGCAATGCATATTTCATAGGTCTGTGGGAGAAAAATACATATTTCTCCTAGAGTGTCTGACACTGCATAGGTTCCCAAATGTTGATTAGACACATTAAATCTATCCCTCTATCTAAGGGTCATAAACATGAAATGCCTGGGGAGCCAGGCATAAGTGGGTCTAAGAGGGCCTGAAGGCAATGGGGGCATTCAGCGGGGCTGCTGCTGGCACTCCTGGGAAGACAGCTTCAATGCTGATGAAACTCCTGGTTCTCCCTTAAGGTGACAAGTCTGAATTTTTATATGAAAAGATCTCAGCTTTTAATTATGCCTTAAATCTTTCTAAAAACACTGTTTTAAAATAAATTTTAATGAAAATTCTAAATAAATTTTTAAATAAACACCTGCTAGACCAATGTCAGCCATGAGCCACCAGCTTGCAAAGCCAGATTTATCTTTTTCCTGTTATCAGAAAAAAAAAAAGCCAAACCAAAACCAAAGAACAGGAAAAAAAGGCAAGGTGATTCCATAGCAAAACACAGCAAGGAATACATTCATTGCTATGACCTACAGACAGGAGGGTTTTAGGCAACATTGTTAAAGAAATAATTTTTATTAAAGCGGTTTTCACATGACAGACTTTTGAAACCATATATATTAAAAGATTGTATTTATTTATTTACTTAACAGACAGAGATTACATGTAGGCAGAGAGGCAGGCAGAGAGAGAAGAGGAAAGCAGGCTCTCCGTTGAGCAGAGAGCCCGATGCGGGGCTTGATCTTGGGTCTCCAGGATCATGACCTGAGCTGAAGGCAGAGGCTCCAACCCACTGAGCCACCCAGGTACCCCGAAACCATATATATTCAATCCTCTAGACTAAAGTGGTTGTTCTCAAACCTGGCTACAGTCTACAGTCACTTTGGAGGCTTTAAAAAAAACACTGATGCCTAGTCCCTACTTTCAGAAATTCTCATTTAATTGCTGTATGGTGGGTTCCATGTGTTCTGTTTTTTAAATGAACCTCCCCACTTCCCTATGCTCACCTCCACCTGGGACTTACAGCCAAGATTAGGAACCGGATATAAAGCAGGGGCCCACAAACTAGAGGAGGTTTTGTTATTGTTGTTTTAATTGCATCTTAGGTGCAACTGAAAACTAGTAGCTGGAGGTAGGGCTCAGAAATATTCTTTGTGAAATTGCTCCTAGATGATTCTGATGTAGGTGATCCACAGACCACACTTAAAAACATCACTAATGTTTGGGTTGAGACCCAATGCTTTCATCCTATTTAGTACATTCAATATGTGCAGTTTTGTGTTTTTTTTTTTAACCTAAGTATCATTTCATAAAGCAGAATGACAGGGAAGGACCAGGAATGTGCTCCCCAGGGAACGTGGTGGGGCTCACATGGAGACTAAATCTGATATAAGTAAACTTAGATGAAGACCACAAAGTGGTAGCAACCGCCAAGCAAGTAGAGCAGAGCCCAGCAATTGTTGGTCCCTGAGGTCTTGGCCAACAAAAGGAACACCAGGAAATACAAGCATCAGACCACACCTGCCATCAGGAAGGTCATGGCAGTTTGTGAGAAAGATGCCCAAGGGCAGCAGCCACATTGGCAGGAGAGCGTAAAGCACAGAGATGGTAAGAGCAGAGGACAGGGGAACAGAGAAGGCTGAGGAAGGCAGTCGGGGAAGGTAGGCAAGGTCAAGGAGCTTAGCCACCCACTGGCATTCACCACAAGGCCTGAGTCATGGCAGAGTTCTCAAGCAGAAATCGTAAGTGAGAAACAGGCAGGGTCCAGCAGCACAAATGTGTGCCTAATTGCTCCCCTAACTTTAACATTCTTTGATTCTTTTTCTCCTGGCTTCCCAGCACTGGGAGTTGAATAACAGGTTTCCGGTTGGCTGGGTAAATCTGACTAACTAAAAGGACTCAGCTTGTTTATAATTCATAGGCACGCCACATTTTTGTTAAGCATCAAATCATTCTTAAAAGCTTTGCTTTCCCGGGGTCTCTCAATCAGCATAATTATCGAACACCTGTTATGTATATTGAGCTGTGGCCTAGGTGTTACAGTGTGAGACAGAGGAAATGAAGATACCAATTTATCCTGCACCCCACCAAACCCCTCCCTGTCCACCATAAACACAATTGAAAGTGACAAGATAATACAGCCAAGAAGTACAGAGGGAAACGCAAACTCTCCACCATGCTGGACTCTTCTTGATAAGGCTGGTGTCCTCGCGCCACTGCCAAGGCCATCCAGGTAGTACCAGAGACAAGCACCGCCACAGGTCTGAGGAGACTCGGCTGACTCGCATTCTGCTGAGACTCAGAAAACACTGGCGTTTTCTGGAGCCATGAATGGCCTAAAACAAAGCCATTTTTCTTACAGCAGAGCAAGGATGGATCCTCTCTCCCAACCGAGTTGTACTTTTCCTCCCTGGCGTCAAAGCAACACCTCTGCCATAAGATCTGAGTTGCTGATGTGAAACAACTTCACATTTCTACTTACAGCCCACCTTTCTTCCCCAGAACCAGTGGTCAAGAGACAACTCTAAATATTTCCAGGGAAGGATCCCAGTGGTGACTCAATACTAGTTACTGGTTCACCTGTGTCTAATTCTCTCTTCTTTAAGACGAAGGCCATTCCCAGGAGGCTTCCCTATGCCTCATGTAATAAATTCAGGTAGGAAGCACGCCCAGTTATGCTTGAATATCTAGACACAATTTGTGCACAAGCTGTACCTACCATTCCCCATTCACAACAAAGAGAAAGGTTTATAGAGGTGGAGTTGTCTATTACTTTTGCTCTCAGGCTCACTAACGAGATATACAGAATTTGCTAGCTGGAAACAATCTAGAGAAAGTTGGAGGCAGAGAATATGTGAGAATGACAACATGAATTAATTTCATATTTATATGAGAGCCAAGTGGCTATTTGCTTTCTGGTTCTTCAAGATGTGTCCCCTCCAAATTCCCTTGAATTTTCTCCTTTCGAATCCAGCGGGAGAGTCATTGGTTTTGTCTCTGGTTCTTGAAAGGCTTCTTTCTTGCCTTTAATGTATTCGCTCTGAATGCCCATCAACTGAGGAATGGATAACGAAAATGTGGTGTGTATCTATATACACACACTAGAATACTAGTCATCAAGAAGAATGAAATCTTGCCATTTGCAATGATGTGGTGGAGCTAGAGTGTATTACGCTAAGTGAAATAAGTCAGAGAAAGACAAGTATTATATGATTTCATTCATATGTGGAATTTAGGAAACAAAACAGATGAACATATGGGAAGGAGAAGAAAAAAGAGAGAAACCATAAGAGATTCTTAACTATAGAGAACAAATGGGTGATGGGGATTAAGGGGAGCACTTCTTAGGTTGAGCACTGGGTGTTAAATGTAGGTAATGAATCACTAAATTCTCCTGAAAACAACATTACATTCCATGTTAACTAACTAGAATTTAAATAAAATTTTGAAAAAAAAAAAAAAACATATTTACTCTGGGTCCCTATCCAATTTTTAAAATGATTTTCCACATCAGCAGTGAGATGCTGTATCCCTCTGAAAGGATACATTCTCTTTTAAGTCATTCTCCAGGACTTCTCAAACCTCTAGTTTCCATCAGAGATACCTGGGGGATTGCAGAAAACACAGATTGCCTGGCTCCATCCCCAATCAGATTAGGTGGGTCTGGAGTAGGGCCCAAGAATTTTCATTTCTAACACATTCCTCAGTGATGCTAAGTCTGCTGGTCCAGACACCATATGTGGAGAACCAGGAGTCAAAAGCAACATTCTGCCCCTTTAGATTTAGGAGCTGAGTGGAATATCACAGTGAGCTTACAAACTGGCATCAAAGAGCCTCCATACGGTAGACACTCGAGTTGGGTATACCTGTCCCCCTCAGAAAGTATCTCACCTAGAGTCTGCTCTTCCTAAAGGGCTATTGCCACTTCTCCTGCTAGACTGTAATGACTTTGGTCATGAGAATTAGAATAGGCTGTTTCTATAGACTTTTCAGGCACTCGCCAAGTTACCATGCCTCTTCATCTGTTGAACCAGTGGCTTGAAAAATCTGAAGTATTAAGCTTTATTGCTGTTTTTAACTAGCTTTACAAAATATAAAATGGGCGACTGCAGGAGGAGCCACACTATGTCTGCAAGGTCAAAATGCCTAATTGCACCACCATAATTACAGTCACCCTTGAGTTCTCCTCACATAAGGGGTTACATAGAGAGAGTCATTAAACAATTACTTGTAAAAACACACTATGAATTCAAACTTGGCCTCCATCAGCCCATCCTAGCAATTATGACTTTCAAAATAAATATAAAAACCCTATTTAGTCTCCAGGCAATTGTAAGGATCAGTTAAAATAAACATTAGGAAAATATGAAAAGTCTTTGTTTTCCAAGCCCCAGACATTTATGTTTTGCTTGAGTCCAACTAAACCAAATTTTAATGATGTTAAATAAAATCATTCAGTGGGCCGGGACCAAGACACATTGGAGGGACAATTACAAACTGCTTTGTTGTTGAAAACTCATGTTCTAACTCACCTGGAGAACAGACTTCGCGCTTGAACTACAGGAATCTAGACTTCCCTCCTTCCCCCAGCAGGAGAAGGTAATAATTCAAGAGTTGAGAAAAACTGGCATGGGATGAGGTCAAGTACTTAGAAAGCCTCACATAGGTTGGGGAGAAACCAGGCTAGAGTATGAAGAAACATCCTGCAAACCCTATACCTGTAGCAGCCATCCTCCCCAGACAGGTTTGACATATGGTACAGATGCTTTGGACAGGCTAGTTTGAGATTTTCTGAAAGATCTCTTCTTGCAGCATCTCCTCTAAAACTCATTGAATCAAAGACTAATGATTCTTTCAACACTTGACCACAATTTAGCTCATACCATGTGCCAGATACCTCATAATACACATGTTACCACTCAACCAAACATGTATTTTAAAATTTCCTCTGTTCTCCTCAGATTTTAGTGCTAGAAGAGGCATTCTGGGCAAATCTAGAACAAGAGCTGGATTTCACAAAAGCTGTTAACTGGGGAAAACCAATCAGCCTCCGGCCTCGAGTTTTCTCATCTCAAGAGAGACCATTTGGTACAGAGTAGTAGTTCTCAAACTATAGAATGCATCAAAATCACTTGAGGGACATGCTAAAACACAGCTTGCTGAGCTCAACCCTCAAGTTTCTGACCCAGTAGGTCTGGGACAGGGATTGGAAATTTGCCTTTTTTTTTTTAAGGGGGAATAGAGGGTGGAGAGAATCTTAAACAGGCTCCATGCCCAGCATGGAGCCCAACATAAGACTCAGTCTCACAATGCTGAGATCATGACCTGAGCCAAAACCAAAAGTCAGACACTTACCTGACTGAAACACCCAGGCACCCCAGGGAAATTTTCTTTTTTTTTTGTAAGCTCCCAGGTGATGTTGATGCTGCTGGTCCAGGGACCACATTTGACTAGAGTATAATGATTATTGTCTACAAGTTTTCTCTGGCCAGTTTGTTCCTTTCCAGGTTCAAAAGCAGGCTTTTTGTGGAACGTTTTTTCCTGTTTGTTTTTGTCTGTGACTATTTGGTATTTCTGGGTTGCCAGTGTCTTCAGTCATAACACTGCCTGTGAAACTAAAAGAAAACCCAGGGAACTCATCACTGTGTCATTCCTTGGGTCCTGAGATCCCTAGCCAGTCTGTCTTTTTCTATCCTTTAGAGTCATGTTTGCTCTATATAAACTGCTCAGGGCATTGTACTTACCAGGAGAAATAGAGAAAAGTGGGAGAAATGCTTCTCTACCCTTCCAGAATCAGAAGACTGAACCCCATTTTGAGAACCAGTATCTTAGATAACCTGTCACATTCCTTCCAGCTCTATACTCTATAATTTAAAAAAGCATCTCCATGAAGACATAAGACACATAGCAGAGCACACGCTGAGCAACACAGAAAAGGGAGAGGGCTGCCTCTCTGGGCTTCTCTTCTCTTTTGGTCTAATTACAAGCCAATTAGCACTACCAAGTGTGAGGTCTGAGGCTCCTTCAACTAACTCCCAGCTCCAAAGGTTCACCGCCATCCAGACCACACCTCCAAATAAGTATTCTGGGTTCTGCTATTTGTAACCTCGAACCCATTCTCTGGGGCCTCTCTCCATGTCAGAACCAGTCTGTCAAACCTCTTGTGTACAGTGTGGTACATACTAGTGAGGGCTCCAGATCACATCTGTATGAGAATTTTATTTTCCCTTAACTCAAAGGACAGACTGGTAGTGATTTCGCATACTTCAAATCGTCCTAGTCAAAGCTGGCATCACCTCTTCCCTGGTTTCCCACAGTCGCATCCCCACAGCTCTTCTGCACACTCTTGCCCCCTTCTAACCTCCTTTCAATATGGAAGCAACAGTGATCCTGTCAGAATGAAATGTTCGTGGATTGTTTAGGGTTTCAATCACTTCCTGCAGCTCCCAAAACAAAGAGTAAAATACTTGCTATGTCTGATGTGGCGTGGTGTGTCCTGGGACACACCTGTCTCCTCTGCTCCCTGCACTTGGTGACAATGACCTTCCTGGATTTCCTCAACTGTCTTCTTTAGTTCCAGGCACCTTCCCATCACAGGGCCTTAGCTCTTGCTGCTCATTCCCTCAGAAATTCTCTCCCCCTTCAGCCAGTTAACTCACCCTCCTTCAGATGCCAAGTCAGAACTCTCCCTGATCACTTAGACTTCCTCATGCCCGGCTGTTACTCATTTACAGCACTGTTCACTTTCCTTCATAGCACCTACTGGCAAATAATCACAAAGTCTCTTTCACCTTTATTTTCCTTGCACCATTATATCACCAGGACCTACCACAATGCTTGGTATATGAGATACGTTAAATCAATCTCTCTTGAATGAGGTGTGTTAGAAGAGGAAAAACCGTGATATATCACAGATTAGTCAGACCTCCTGCAAAAAACCCCAAAAAACAAAAAACAAAAAAAACCCCACACATTTGTTTTACTTCAATCAATAGTGACTAGCACAGTGGCTTTTCAAATATGGTGAAAGAAAATTTTCACATTTCATCTCATATGTTAAAGAACTAACATAGTGTTCAATATTCAACATAGTAGATTTTGCCATCCCTTAGGGCACCATCTGGAGATTTTGGCTAATACATGAACAATGCCCTCACATATTATTTACTCCACAAAAGTGTGGTTCAACAATGACAGATAAGCCTTTAACTCCTGATGCTTCAGTTAGATGACTGTGCCTCCTCTCGACTTTGGGTCACATTTGCAAAGAGACTCAGTCATGAGTTTCCTGAGCACGATCTCAACCACTGAGATAGCTTGCTGGCTCAGCCTCACTCAAGTTTTCTCTCTTACTTGCTGAGCCATTTTAGACCTAACCAAAACATGCCTTGAAATTTTATGTCACTTTTCTTACCCTATTGAGCACATATGGTAAACTTTCTCTGGTGGTTCAGGAATCGTTAGGATAAAATTAAATGCACAGTGTTGAATTCAACTTAGAAGCATCACTTTCTCTGACCTTGTCTAGAGTCACAGACACCATAAAACAAAGAGATATCCACCCAGAGACTCACAGCTGAAGAATCTTGATAAATCACAAGCCTCAGACTAAATTATAATGCTGATTTATATGTAAGATCCCAGCTCACTTATTTAAATGTAACTTGAACAAAATATATGACATCAGTTAGCATGTATTTATAGCTACTTTTAAAAGGAAATCTGTTTTGAGGCATTACATTCACAAAAGTAAGCTAAAGATTATCAAATATATCAAATATTTATCAATATATCAATATATCAAACAACAAAAACTTTCATAGAATACAAAACACTTGAAACATGACTCTACTGTGAGAGTGGTTATTCAAAGCTACACTTCAGTGAGTGAGCAAACCTGGCTTGGACTACAGAAAATTCAACCAAAAAGCAGTCTGCAATGTCCAATCACAAATGGTCACATACCCAGAGGAGTTCCTAAGTGCCCACTATCAGGATTTAATAAATAAGCTACAGTAGTAGCTGTCATGTTAAACAAATAACAAACATCAATTGAAAAGTTTGAGCCATCAAAACACAGGTATCAATAAAGAAACAATACAGTAAGTCCAGAAAATATGCATTGAGTTACACAAAAAAGGATAAAAATTGCTCAAGAAAAATTACTTTGAACCAAGGTATGGTTAGAAGGTGGAGGAGGGACAGTAAAGTATCCTCCAGACTGAGAAGGCACTTTGAGACCAAAAAACAAAGCAAACTATTCCATACAATTTAAAGTTTTATTGAGGGCAACTTACTGACTGGGGGGAATCAGACAGACAGAAATCCAGACACTATTCTCTCATAGACCTTAAACTACAGCTTTTATGGGATGAGGGGCATCGTGGAGATGATAAAGGGTACCTTTGTGTGCCAGAGGGAAGACTGGGAACAAGCCTTCTGGAATTCTGGTCAGAGCTTACACCAACCTTCCAGGAGCCTGGAACATGAAGGCCTGAGGGAGGTCACTGCACAAACATGAACAAGATGGCGTGCTAACGATGCAGTCAGAGTTGTCAGCACTCCGACGGCAAGTACTTCAAGTGCCTATTCTAATGTACTGATGGAGATTGCCTAATGAGTCGGGCTTATGAGAACTGTGAGGCAGGGACTAAACTTAGCAGAAAAGAACAAATAATTACTTTGCAATATCTGCCATGGGCTTGAGAGCAAAGTGTGGTGGGAGAAATGCCACTTTTGCTGACCCTCGGGTCTCTCTGGTTTTGGAGCTGACCCTTGGGTCTCTCTGGTTTTGGAGCTACTTCTAACTTTTCCTTGTCTTCACCAGCACAAGCAGTTGGCTTTACTGGGGATAATATTTTTCACAAAGAACCCAAGTATTTGTTTGTTTCACTTAAGCAGAATTTCTACTTGAGGAGTCATGCATAGAAGATGGCCAAATCTCACTGGGATGCTGTGAGGTTTACCAGCTGGCTAAGTGGCTTGCTGCTGCACAACAGCTTCACAGTATGATCAGTTCCAGTTCTTGCCTCAGCATTGTTCAAATTACTACATGGGCATTTAGGGTCACTCACTGATAGTTAAAAGTGTGTCGTTAAATGTGTAAATGAGGTTCAGTTCTTGATTTGTGGATATGATTAGTCGCTGGCTTTTAGACATAGTCTTTCATACAAGTTGACAATTTCTGCTGGAAAAGTAGATACAGTTGGATAAATACACATGCAAGCAATGCTAAAAGGAACCCTTTAGAACTGAGTCTTGAAGGATGAATAGAATTTGGAAAGCAGGTTATTAGTTTAAAAAAAAAAAAAAAAAAAAAAAGGATTTCAGGCTGATCTGCCCTGGACAAAATGTTCTTAACTCTAGTCTTGCTGCTTCCTCCAAAGATCCCACAGCTACTTTACCAATACTACTAAAATCTTGGCTTATATTAACTCTCCACTCTTCTGCCCCTTGGCTATGTGCATTAATGGGTGTTATCCTAGGACATACTTACCAGAGAAAAAGAACACCACAGAGCTGGGAAAGCACTGCTGTGTCTACAAGTCTCTTTCTAATTTTTCTGGACTACCACAAGCAGAAGCCATGAACACGGTATATACTATCTCTTGTCTCCCAATGTTCTCAGGTTGATGAACTTCTGATGAACTCAGAAGTTCAACAGACTGATGACAGGACAGACACCCCTTTGCTGCTTCAGAACCCAAGCCATTTTTTTCATTTGGGTCAGAACACAAATGGTTTCATGTGTTTTGTGCCACAGAGAAAGTTCTGAATTGTCTGAACTCAGCAGCTACTTAAAGGCTCCCTGTCTAATCAGAGACGCTCGCCCAGAGCAGCTCCTCCGTGAATGACAAAAGGCCTCAAACTCACATGTATGCATCGATTGTATGCTGAAGCAAATCCGTGCTTGCGACCAAGAAGAATGTACCATGGAAAATTGCTTTAGTATGCTTCTCTGACCATAATCTGTAGTTTAATTTCATCATTGAAAATCATATCTATAGAAAAATTTTTATAGAAAATATAAAATTCAGTGCTGCTTTTTGTGGATTGCATTCGTTTCTCTTAAAAACTTGGCTAAGGGGCGCCTGGGTGGCTCAGTGGTTTAAGCCGCTGCCTTCGGCTCAGGTCATGATCTCAGGGTCCTGGGATCCAGTCCCGCATCGGGCTCTCTGCTCGGCGGGGAGCCTGCTTCCCTCTCACTCTCTCTGCCTGCCTCTCTGCCTACTTGTGATCTCTCTCTGTCAAATAAATAAATAAAATCTTAAAAAAAAAAAAAAAAAACTTGGCTAAGTGCACACCTTGGCATTAAATATGACTGTCTAGTCAGATTCCACAGAAGGAGGATCTGAGAGAGGGATTCTTGTTCAAATGATTTAGGAGGAGCACTCTCAGGAACACGGGCATAAGGGAAGCAAGACAGGGTAGGGCAACATAGGGAAGCAAGAGCACACTCTCAGCTGAGACCAGCTTCAGTATTCATCCTTGAGGAAGCTCTGGGGTATGAATTTCACCACAGTTAATCCACTTTGAGGAAAGAAAGCCAGACTTTGCACATACTTGTTGCAGTCATTAGCCAAAGTCAGTGTTCAGAAGGGAACATCTGTCATGGTTATCAACACTCAAGTACCTGGGAGATCTGGGTGGGGACCACCAACATGCACTAAAGCCATTTTTATTGGTAACTGGTCATCTATGCTATGACAGTTTCATTAACCAATTGATTTTTCCTACTTCACCTTCCCTTCCTCTAGTCCAGGGGTTGTCAGTAATCTTCAATGTAAAAATAAATATTTTAGGCTTTGCAGGCCACGTATCCTCTCTGTCACAAACACTCAACTTTGCTGTTTTAGCACAACAGCAGCCATAGATAATATGTAGATGAAAGACCTTGGCTGTGCTCCAGAAAAAGTTTATTTACAGAAATAGTCAGCTGGTTAGATATGACATGCAGGCCACTGACTGCTGCTATAGTCCATCTCTGTCTCTACTTCCCGACTTATTTTCTTTACTATTCATCCTTGATCTCCCACATAAGTCATTACACTATTAATTCCTTACTGCTCTCCTTCCTACTGTCCCCCTCTTCTGACATGCCTCCCAGCCAACTTCCTTTCCCTACTATTCCTCTCCTTATCCTCCTACTTGACCTCTGAAATAGAGCATCACTTGAAGTACCTCATACAGTTGCTTGTTCAAATTCCCATTGTTCCTTCTCTCAGTGATCTTTTCTTTGTTTTACTATCACATGTCTCTTCTAGTTCTTCACTTCTTTCTGATTCATCAGTATATCCGTTTATGCCCAAATTTAGTTCTCTCAGCCTGGTCTTCTAGAACACAGCAACAACATTGTATGCACCAACCAGGAACACATTCTGTACTTATTCCAAATGCCTACAACAGTACAGGTTTTCTGTTTGTCTTTCTTCCTTTTATTTTTTAAAAGATTTTACTTATTTATTTGAAAGAGAGAGTAAAAGAGAGTATGAGCAGGGGGAGAGGAAGACAGAGAGGGAGAGACAGACATCCTCCCTGAGAGCAGGAAGCCTGATGGGGGTTCTCAATCCCAGGACCCTGAGATCATGACACAAGCCAAAGGCAGCCACTTAACCAACTGAGCCACACAGGCACTCCATGTCTTTCTTCCTTTTAGATATTTCTTTAATTCTATGAACAGTAGTTTAAATTTTACATGCTGTATAATAAAAAATACCGATTTTCAACCAACCTAGTATCCCAATCTAACCTCACACACTTCTCAAGGAGTATCTAAGGACATCCTGTAATCCATACTCAGAAGCAATCAGATAGAGAAGGTAGAGTTTTCTGTGGGGCAGAGATAGACTTGTTTTCCATACAAAGAGCTCTTTTATCCTCCCCTTTTAAGACTGTTTTACTCTCTTAGAACCCATATGCTGTTTCTGAAAATAGTCTGAAATCTCTTTCCACTTAACAGGAGGGATTCTTCTAGGGTGGGGATCTCAGAGGCAAGAAGGTATGGAAATGCAGCAGAAAACTCTACATTAGTAGCCTTCACAGTTTACTTGTAGTTATGGCAAATTCATTAGGTTAAGATATTCCTTAAGAGTGTGGGTCAAAGCTCTGACTACTTATAAGGTAGTTGTTTTCATTGGAAAGAACCCAAAGCACATATCCCTGGTGACTATTTGAAGTGGCATCAGTCATGGTAGGCAGCTGGGCAAAGATATGAGGACTCAGGATACCAGTTAAATCTTTTCCCAGAATCACATCTGATGGAAATGAGTAAATGCAGAAGACAGCAGGGCATGGGAGACAGGCTCGCTCAGAAAAATCACACTGCAGGGGCAACTGGGTGGCTTAGTCAGTTAAGCACTGGACTCTTGATTGTGGCTCGGGTCTTGATCTCAGGATCACGAGATCAAGCCCCACGTTGAGTTCCATGCTGAATGTGGAGCCTGCTCTCTCTCCCTCTGCCCCTCCCTGCCTACCACTGCCATTCGCTCACTCTTGCTCTGCTCTCTAGAAAGGAAGAGAGCGAGGAAGAGAGAGAGAGAGCCAGAGGAAAAGAAAGACACAGAGAGAGAGAGAGAATGAAAGAGAGAAAGAAAGAAAGAAAAAAAGATCAAATTGAAAAAAAAAAATCTCTGGTATTGAGAGATGTCTTCCACCACTGGTTCTAGAAGTCATCTCAGTGGGGATAGGATTCATTGTAAGGGCTAAAGCAGGTTCACTCCTAAAATACAAATTATAACAGCAATTATGTATCTGACCCCACTTGAAACAATAAGTTCTTGTTTTAGACACTGTCAGGAATTCAGTTCTAGACTGGAGTAGGCCCAGGTCAGTTATGGAAATACACTTTGGGCCTGACAGTATGGAGAATAGTAAGAGGAAGTAAGTTCGTAATTCTATTTTTGTTTTCCCTCTTTCTCCTATATTCAGTAAGAATTGGAGTCTAGCATTGCTGGGAATGCAAAACTGAATTTTACTTCTAGAGTCTCCTATTATCTGTGAAGAGTTACTTGCTTGTCAAAAAGTAGGAGTATTGGGCGCCTGGGTGGCTCAGTGGGTTAGGCCGCTGCCTTTGGCTCAGGCCATATCTCAGGGTCCTGGGATCGAGTCCCGCATCGGGCTCTCTGCTCAGCAGCGAGCCTGCTTTCCTCTCTCTCTCTCTGCCTGCCTCTCTGTCTACTTGTGATCTCTCTCTGTCAAATAAATAGATAAAATCTTTAAAAAAAAAAAAAAAAAGTAGGAGTATTGGGGCATCTGGGTGGCTCAGTGGGTCAAAGCCTCTGCCTTCGGCTCGGGTCATGATCCCAGGGTCCTGGGATCGAGCCCTGAATCGGGCTCTCTGCTCGGGGGGGAGTCTGCTTCCCCCCTCTCACTTTGCCTGCCTCTCTGCCTATTTGTGATCTCTGTCTGTTAAATAAATAAATAAAAACCTTTAAAAAAAAAAAAGTAGGAGTATCTTAATTTGAATTCTCCCAGAAAGAGAATCTGAGACAAGGAATTGAGTATAAGTTGTTTATTTCAGAGATGATCTAAGAAACACCTGGAGGGAAGTGGGAAATAAAACAGGAAAGGGAGGGTATCAAGCCAGCTAACACTGTAGACCACTAGAGCCTCATGCTGCTGGGAAACTCCAGGAATCAATGTAGAACAGGCATCCCACCCAAGTCACTGATTAAGGGCTGATTACGGGACATTAATTCTGTGGAACTGCTAGCCTAACTTGGGTACAAACAGTTGGTTCCAGCTACCTTCCTAGCCACCATATCCTGGCAGTTGGAAGTAAAATAGGGTATATAGCACAAACATGAGGCCCAAAGAGATGTGGTTGGGGTACCAATAGCATCTTTTACAAGGCATAAATCCTGAACTCATTTGACTGTGAGCTCTGGGAAGACGTAGCAAAATTCCAGGCTCCAAAAAAGGATAGAAGTCATTCTTGGTTTTTTCTTTTTTTTTTTTTTTGGAAATTTAAAATACATCATCCAAACACGAAATGGAAAAAGGAGTCTTACAAATTACCTGGAGGAAAAGGTCTTACCATTTCAAACTTAAGAGATTTTATTAAAAGAGAGGAATGTTTTCCCCACAGCGAATATCATTCTCAATGGGGAAAAGCTGACAACCTTCTTTTGAGATCAGGAACACAAGGACGCCCACTCTCACCACTCTTATTCAACATAGTACTAGAAGTCCTAGCAACAGCAATCAGACAACAAAAAGAAATAAAAGGTATTCAAATTGGCAATGAAGAAGTCAAACTCTCTCTCTTCACAGATGACATGATACTTTATATGGAAAACCCAAAAGACTCCACCCCCAAACTACTAGAACTCATACAGTAATTCAGTAATGTGGCAGGATACGAAATCAATGTACAGAAATCAGTTGCTTTCTTATACACAAACAATGAAAATACAGAAAGGGAAATTAGAGAATTGATTCCATTTACTATAGCACCAAGAACCATAAGATACCTGGGAATAAACCTAACCAAAAAGGTAAAGGATCTATACTCAAGGAACTACAGAACACTCATGAAAGAAATTGAAGGAGACACCAAAAGATGGAAGAGCATTCCATGCTCATGGACTGGAAGAATAAACATTGTGAAAATGTCTATACTGCCTAGAGCAATCTATACTTTCAATGCCATCCTGATCAAATACCACTGGCATTTTTCAAAGAGCTGGAACAAACAATCCTAAAATTTGTATGGAACCAGAAGAGACCCTGAATTGCCAAGGAAATGTTGAAAAAGAAAAACAGAACTGGGGGCATCACGTTGCCTGATTTTGAGCTTTACTACAAAGCTGTGGTCACCAAGACAGCATGGTACTGGCACAAAAACAGACACATAGACTAGTGGAACAGATATGGACCCGCAACTTTATGGCCAAATAATCTTTGACAAAGCAGGAAAAAATATACAGTGGAAAAAAGAGTCTTCAATAAATGGTGCTAGGAAAATTGGGCAGCTATGTACAGAAGAATGAAACTCGACCATTCTCTTATACCATACACAAAGATAAACACGAAATGGATAAAAGACTACAACATGAGGCAGGAATCTATCAGAATCCTAGAGGAGAACATAGGCAGTAACCTCTTCAACACTGGCCACAGCAACTTCTTTTTTTTTTCCATTTTATTTATTTTTTCAGCGTAACAGTATTCATTCTTTTTGCACAACACCCAGTGCTCCATGCAAAACGTGCCCTCCCCATTACCCACCACCTGTTCCCCCAACCTCCCACCCCTGACCCTTCAAAACCCTCAGGTTGTTTTTCAGAGTCCATAGTCTCTCATGGTTCGCCTCGCCTTCCAAATTTTTTTTTTTTTAATAAACATATAATGTATTTTTATCCCCAGGGGTACAGGTCTGTGAATTGCCAGGTGCCACAGCAACTTCTTTCAAGACATGTCCCCAAATGCAAAGGAAACAAAAGTAAAAATGAACTTTTGGGACTTCATCAAGATCAAAAGTTTCTGCACAGCAAAGGAAACAGTCAACAAAACAAAGACACAGCCCACTGAATGGGAGAAGATATTCGCAAATGACACTACAGATAGAGGGCTGATATCCAAGATCTATAAAGAACTCCTCAAACTCAACACACACAAGACAGATAATCACATCAAAAAAATGGGCAGAAGACATGAACAGACACTTCTCCAAAGAAGACATACAAATGGCTAACAGACACATGAAAAAATGTTCATCATCATTAGCCATCAGGGAGATTCAAATCAAAACCACATTAAGATACCACCTTACACCAGTTAGAATGTCCAAATTCAACAAGACAGTAAACAACAAGTGTTGGGAGAGGATGTGGAGAAAGGGGAACCCTCTTACACTGTTGGTAGGAATGCAAGTTAGAGCAGCCACTTTGGAAAACAGTGTAGAGATTTCTCAAAAATTAAAAATAGAGCTACCCTATACACTGCAACTGCACTGCTGGGCATTTACCCCAAAGATACAGATGTAGTGAAAAGAAGGGCCATCTGTACCCCCAATGTTCATAGCAGCAAGGTCCACAGTCAACAAACTGTAGAAAGAACCAAGAAGCCCTTCAACAGAAGAATGGATAAAAAAGTAATGGTCCATATATACTATGGAGTATTATGCCTCCATCAGAAAGGATGAATACCCAACTTTTGTGTCAAGAAGGATGGGACTGGAAGAGATTATGCTGAATGAAGTAAGTCAAGCAGAGAAAGTCAATTATCATATGGTTTCACTTACTTGTGCATATGTGGAGCATAAGGAATAACACGGAGGACATGAGGAGATGGAGAGGAGAAGTGAGTTGGGGGAAACTGGAGGGGGAGATGAACCATGAGAGACTGTGGACTCTGAGAAACAAACTGAGGGTCTTGGAGAGGAAAGGAGTGGGGGTTGGGTGGTGGCTGGTGGTGGCTATTAAGGAGGGCACATATTGCATGGAGCACTGGGTGTGGGGCATAAACAACGAATTTTGGAACACCAAAAAATAAAATAAAATTAAATTTTTTTAAAAAGAAAAAAGGAATGTTTCAGAGTGGTACATACCTTCCTCTTCCCTTTCTACTCCCCACTAAACATGACAATTACAGTGTAAGAGTCCTTTGTCAGAAGATTGTTACATTTGAGGTTTAAACTGAAGGTAGGCTAGATAATAGATACCAATTAGACTTGCCCTACGGAGAAACTAAAGGTCTCTCTCTATCTTGCTAAGCTTTTCTTTCTATATATGATTTCCAAAACATGCTGCATCTTTGTGGTGGTCTCTTACTGATAACAGCAAATTATGGTTAGATTCTAAGTTATATGTTTGGTACTGGAAACACTGGATTGCCTTGTGCATAAGATGCTTTGTACTTAGAATGTAAATATTTAGTTCAGTAGATCTGTGTCTAGACAGTTCCCTGAAACTTTGGAAATATGGGAGATTTGAGACTAATTTCTAGAGGTGCCAAAGGAATGGTGCCATTTCTTATGGGAAGTACTCCAGGTTGCAGCTGGGGAAGAGATCCAGGTACTAGGAAGATACCATAGAGTGAAAACTGAGCCAAAGAAGAATACAATGAGAGGGAAAGTATATATGTATATGTATGTATATATACTCATATATAATGTGTATATGTGTATATATTATAGTATATACTGTAATAAATACTTACATAATACATATGCTATTAGAGCTCTAATCCTTCTAAGAACAAGCAGTTGACTTTTAAAAGCAAGATAATTTTTAGAATTACATCAAGTAAGGTTGTCAAGTAGAGTAATAAGAATTGGAGTTATGCCCCCAACTTAAATAATTAAAAACTTGGACAAAATATATGAAACCACATTTTTCAGATATTGAATGACCAAAGACTATACAGAAACCCCTGAGAGAAGGGAAACAAGATGAGCTCTACAACTGTACTTGTTTACTATTTAGAAGCAATTTTCAGGCCTTCATGCAGAGGGAAAATCCAAACAGCACAACACTTCTTGAATTGAGAAGACAGGGACTGGAATACAGAAGGCCAAGGTGGCTATCATTTGTGGGGCAGAAAACCAAAAAGGAGAGGATTAGATTTCTACAGAGGGATCCCCGAGACCCCTATGTACAGAAGTGCATGTGTTACAGGGAAATAATCAAAAGAAAAAAGTAAGAAGAACAATTCCTGAAGCCCACTCAAAAAAAGGACTAGTTTTTGATCCTACCAACCAGATAAAAATATCACAACACCAGGCGTGTCACTTAGGAGATGTAAGCGCGATAATGGAATTAAATCGATGCTAGAGTACAGGATCATCTGAATCCACCCTAGCAATTCTTGAAAGCAACATTCAAAGATTTAACTGAGGCCAAATAATTTAACTGCACATTAGAATAAAATCCAGCACTATTTAATAGAAGCAACAAAATTCAGTAGCCAAAAATACACACAATATGAAATCACAATGTCAGGCATGCAATAAAAAATTATAAAGTATGTAAAGTACCAGAAAATTTTGACCTATTACCAGAAAAAGCAAAAAGTAAAAAAAAAATTATAAATAGATCAAGAAATGGAGCCAGCACACAAAGGTATAGAAAAGGCTATATAGGGCGCCTGGATGGCTCAGTGGGTTAAGCCTCTGCCTTCAGCTCAGGTCATGATCTCGGGGTCCTGGGATTGAGACCCGCATCAGGATCTCTGCTCGGCAGGGAGCCTGCTTCCCCCCTCTCTCTGCCTGCCTCTCTGCCTTCTTGTGATCTCTGTCAAATAAATAAACAAAATCTTTAAAAAAAAAAAGGCTGTATAATAAACATATTATATATGATCAAAAGCTAGAGAAAAATATGAGCATTATGGAGAAAGAAGTGAAAGATAATTTTAAAAGACACAAATAGTTTTAAAAGTAACAATATAAAAATATGTATAATAGGTTCAACTGAATGACCCAGTCAGTTAAGCATTCAACTTTTGATTCCCACTCAGCATGATCTCAGGGTTGCAAGATCAAGCCCCACATCAGACCAGCGCTGAATGTGAAAGCTGCTTAAGATTTTCTCTTTCCCTCTCCCTCTTTCTCCCTCCCTCTCTCTCTGTTCACTTGTTCCCCCCTTCCTTCTCTAAATATGTGTGTGTGTCTGTGTGTGTGTAATAAAAATACTAATCAAAAGCAAGAGGGTATAGCTATACCAGGGCAAAGCAGATTTTAGACTGAGAAATATTGCCATGAAGAAAGACAGATATTTTATAATGGCAAAGGCATTAGATTCATCAAAAGCACATAAATTATTTTGCTGGGGCTACCATAACAAAGTACTACAGGGACACCTGGGTGGTTCAGTTGTTTAAGTGTCTACCTTGAGCTCAGGTCATGATCCCAGGGTCCTGGGATTGAGTCCCACATGGGGCTCACCAATGAGCAGGGAGCCTGCTTTTCCCACTGCCTGCCACTCCCCCTGCTTGTGCTCACACACACACACACACACACAGTCTCTCTCTCTCTGGCAAATAAATAAATAAAATCTTAAAAGAAAAAAAAAAACAGTACCACAGACTGGATGGCTTCGGCAAAACAAATTTCTTTTCTTTCTTTTTTTTTTTTTAAGACTTTATTTATTTATTTGACAGAGATCATGAGTAGGCAGAGAGGCAGGCAGAGAGAGAGAGAGGAGGAAGCAGGCTCCCTGCTGAGCAGAGAGCCCGATGTGAGGCTCAATCCCAGGACCCTGAGATCATGACCTGAGCCGAAGGCAGAGGCTTTAACCCACTGAGCTACCCAGGTGTCCCAGAAATTTATTTTCTTATAATTTTGGAGGCTAGAAGTCTAAGATCTGAATGTTAGCAGGGTTGGTCCTTTTTTTTCTTTTTTTTTAAGATCTTATTTATTTATTTGACAGACAGAGATCACAAGTAGGCAGCGAGGCAGGCAGAGAGGGAGGAGGAAGCAGGCTCCCCATGGAGCAGAGAGCCAGATGCAGGGCTCAATCCCAGGACCCTGGGATCATGACCTGAGCCAAAGGCAGAGGCTTTAACCCACTGAGCCACCCAGGTGCCTGAGGGTTGGTTCTTTCTGAGACCTTTCTCTTTGGCTTGTAGATGGCTATCTTCCCCCTGTGTCTGCACATAGTATTCTTTCTGAGTGTGATTATATGCTAATCTTCCCTTATTATAAGGAAACATATCATATTAGATTAGAGCACATCTAATAAAATCATTTTAATTTAGTTACCTCTTTAAAAACTCCATCTGCAAATATAGTCACATTCTGAGGTACTGAAGGGTAAGAGGGCTTCAACACACAAGTTTTGGAGGGACACAAATCAGTTCACAATAGTATATAACAACCCTAAATGTATATGTACCCAATAACAGAGCTTCAAAATACATGAAGCAGAAACTTATAGAACTGAAAGAATAGAAAAATCTACAATTACAGTTAGCTAATTCAACATTCCATTCTCAGTAATTAACAGAACAAGCAGAGAGAAATGTCAATGAGGATAAAGAATGTTTAAACATCATTATCAACTAAACCAAACTGACATGTATTTCATAGCTCAACAACTGCAAAATACACATCTTTTTCAACTGCACATGGGATGTGCACCAAAATAGACCATGTCCTAGACCATGAAACTAGTTTCAACGACTTTAAAAGAAGTTAAATGATATAAAGCATGTTTTATGACCAAAAAAAAAAAAAAAAAGAATTAAACTAGAAATAATACAGGTGCCCCAGTCCTATATCTTTTAAATGAATTGAATTCTTAGACAAAAACTATCTCAAAAGTAAAACTTCAGTCAGATAGCTTCAGTGGTGAATTCTACCAAATATTTAAATAAGATATAATATAGGGATGCCTGGGCAGCTCAGTGGGTTAAACCTCTGTCTATGGCTCAGGTCATGATCCCAGAGTCCTAGGATCAAGCCCCATAACAGGCTCTCTGCTCAGCAGGGAGCCTGTTTCCCCCTCTCTCTCTGCCTACCTCTCTGCCTACTTCTGATCTCTATCTGTCGAATAAATAAATAAAATCTTTTTAAAAAATAAAAAAATAAAGAAGAAACAACATTAATCCTTCCCAGACTTCTCCAGGAAATAGAGGAGAAATACTTCCCAAATTTTTTTAACCCAGTGAGCCACCCAGGCACCTCAACTTCCCAAATTTTTTTTAATATTTTATTTATTTATTTGACAGAGAGAGAGGTCACAAGTAGGCAGAGAGGCAGGCAGAGAGAGAGGGAGAAACAGGCTCCGCACTGAGCAGAGAGCCCTATGCGGGGCTCGATCCCAGGACTCCGAGATCATTACCTGAGCCGAAGGCAGAGGCTTAAACCACTGAGCCACCCAGGCGCCCCCCAAATTTTTTTTAATGAGACCAGCATTTCCCTGACAGAAAACTAGATAAAGGCATCATAAGAAATAAAAAACAAAGATATAAAAATGAAAATTTTAAGCATAAATGCAAATATTAACAAAATATTGGCAAATTAAATCCAGTAATATATAAAAAAGAGAATAATACATCATTACCAAGTAAAGTTAATCCTAGAAATACAAGATTGTTTCCAAAAATCAATCAATATAATTTGTTATATTAACAGACCGAAAAAAGCCGATGATCATCTTAATAGTTGCAGAAAAGGCACTGGAAAAAAATTTAGCATCTACTTACGATAAGAAGCTCTCAGAAAACTAGGAATAGAAAGAAATTTCCTGATAAAAGACATATATAATAAGCACATAACTAATATCCTACTCCTAGTGAAAGACTGAATGCTTCCTCCTAACATCAGGAAAGAGGCAGAGATGTCTGCTGTCACCAATTCTATTCAACATGGTAATAGAAATCCTGGCCAGGGCATTAAGGCAAAAAGAAGGGGAAAGAGTTTGAAAAAAAAAAAAAAAAAAAAAGGCATACAGATTGGAGAAGAAGTAAAACGCTCTTCATTTGCAGGTGACATGATCTATGGAGAATATCCTAAGGAATCTACAAAAAAAGGTACTAAAACTACTGTGAGTATGATGAGGTTGTGGATACCAGGTCAATATGCAAAATCGTATTTCTATATATTAGAAATTAACAACTAGAAATTGAAATACCATCAAAAAGTGTGAAACAGGCATAAGTCTGACAAAAGACATTGAACCTATACATCAAAAACTATAAAATATTCCTTAGAGAAATTAAGGAATATTTAAATAATTGGAATGAAACTTCTAATCCTCATGAATTGGAAGACTCAATAATGTTAAGATATTGATTCTCCCCCAAAATGACCTATATATTCAACACAACAACAGTAAAATCCCAGCATGCATTTTTATAGTTTTAAAATGATGCCTCTAAAGTTTATATGGAAATACAAAAGACCTAGAATGTCCATAATCACTTTGAAAAAGAAAAAATAAAGTTAGAATTTTCCTGATTTCAAGATACATTATAAAGCTAGAGTATTAAGAGACTGGAGTATTTCTATAAAGAAATCATCCCAGGGGCGCCTGGGCGGCTCAGTGGATTAAGCCGCTGCCTTCGGCTCGGGTCATGATCTCAGGGTCCTGGGATCGAGCCCCGCATCAGGCTCTCTGCTCTGCAGGGAGACTGCTTCCTCCTCTCTCTCTGCCTGCCTCTCTGCCTACTTGTGATCTCTCTCTCTGTCAAATAAATAAATAAAATCTTAAAAAAAAAAAAAAAAGAAATCATCCCATTACACAGAGCAGGAGCTTGGGAAGATGGCAGAGTAGGAAGACCCTGAGCTTACACCAGCCCATGTTTTCAACTACATATCATCCACATCCAAGTCAACAAACCGGAGAGCATAATCCAAACACTGGCAGAAAAAACTGTGCAACTAAATATAGAGAAGAAGCTTCATCTGAAAGGTTAGGAAGGTCAGAAAGGCAGACAGAGGCTGCCTGCAGGAGGGACAGAACCGCACATAGGATAGAGAAAGGGATCCTAGCACCAGGGAGCTCATAGGGGAAGAATTAATCCTCATAGCATTTGGCTTTAAAAACACTCAGAGAGCGGGACGCCTGGGTGGCTCAGTCAGTTGAGTCTGCCTTCTTCTCAAGTCATGATCCCAGGGGGATCTGGGATCTAGTCACACATGGGCTCCTTGCTCAGTGGGGAGCCTGCTTCTCCCTCTGCCTGCTGCTCCCCCTGCTAGTGCATGTGCATGCTCTCTCTGACAAATAAATAAAATTTTTTCAAAAAATTTAAAAAAAAAACAACATTCAGAGGGACTGATTTTCATGAGTTTTTAAAACAAGGGGGACTTGGAGCCTGGACTTTTAAAGTCAACTGACTCAGCACTGGGTGAGCTGGGAAAACAAGTCACAGCTGGGTCACAGCCCTTAAAGAGACAGTAGTGTATGCAGGGGGCAACATAAAAACAGTTTATACAACATAGGGGACAAACAGGAGGCAGATCTGTTCATGCTGATTTCTGAGTGTATTGGGGGATTTCTCTAAAAATGAGGGAGCTGGCAGGTGCCCTTTTCCTCACCCACCCCTCAGCATAAATACAGAGCCACCTGTGGGAGATAGGGAGCAAAGGCACTTGTAGCCTCAGCTCAGGGCTCAGGGTAATTTTTGTTAAGGCTGCTTGGGTGCTCCCCGCCAACCACTGCTGAGAGTATAGCTGCCACTGTGCACCACTCCCAGCCACAACACAGCACCCACCAGCCACCACACTCAGAGACTGGCTGCCTAGCTGCTACTGATGAAGTTCTAGAACCTAGGTGAGGTTCGGTGGGCTGAGGTCCGGAGCCGATGACCAAGAAAGAATTCTTGAGACATTTTTGGTGCAAAATGGTGGTTTATTAAAGCATGGGGACAGGACCCATGGCAGAAAGAGCTGCTGCCCGGGGTTGTGAGGGATGGCAGGTTATGTACCCTGCGGTTGGGGGAAGGTGAGGGAAAGGGAGGTTTCAATGGAGTTTTCATATGCTAAAGAGGGCCTACGAGGTGCTCCAGGCTTGATCAATGTTGTCTTTTGGCAAGCTATTAACATCAAGATAGTTGGGAGATTCCTGGCGGAATGTCACAGTTATGCTATCAGGCGTCTTTGTTAGAGAGATTTAGGTTCAGAAGAGATTTAACTATATTTACATTTCCTTCTACCTCAGCCTGGTTCAGTTTTGTGTATGGAGGGGAGGGCGACCTTAGGGCTTGAGGAACTGAGTTATTTGCCTCTGGAAATTATCAATAGCACAAGGTAACTTCTCTGTTTGTAGATCTCTAGGACATTTGTAAACCAAGGGGAACTATTTGTTTCTCGTTTATGGTGGTCAGGGGTGCCTGAGGAATGTTACACACACTACCAAGGGGAGTGGATAGAGAGGGGGTGCAAGCAAAGCCAGCTTTTGCTTTGTCCTCAGCCAGCCTCCTGCTCCCTCATCACTACCACATGCTACCCTCATCTGCCACACCATACCACACAGCCACATGCCCCCAGCCACCATCATGTATGTACCAGGCCACCAGTGCTGCTGACCACACTCAGCCTTGTGCTGCTAGCACACAGCCCCCAGCTGCCACAGCACTTCAGAAGATCAACCTAGGCCCAGAGCAAATTTTGTTAACACTCCTGCTCATTCCCAGATTCCCCAGCAGGCATGCCCCCTCAGAACTGGCCTGCCTGCGTCCCACTAACACCACAGGGAGCAAGCACAGCCCACAACCGGCAGAGTCAGTACAGATGACTGCACAGAAAGGAAAGGTGACACAGACAAAACAGGGTGTAAGCAACACCACAGGATACTCCTGTATCGTGCCAGGTTCTGGTGAACAAGGGAGTCCATACTACAGGGCACCCCAGACCCTCTTCTTCATAAAGTCCCTGCTTTCAAGAGTAAAAGACACACTGACTTTCTTAACACAGAGAAGGAGACCCAAAGAAGCAGACAGAATGAGGAGACAGAGAAATTTATCCCAAATGAAAGCACAGAACAAGTCCACAGCCAGAGATCTAAGCAAAACAGATAGAAGTAAAACACCCAATGGAGCATTTAAAACAACGATCATAAGGATACTCACCGGACTTGAGAAAAGGGTGGAAGATATGAGTGAGGCCTTAACACAGAGATAAGAAATAACACAGTAGAAATAAAGGGCTCAATAAATGAAATGAGAAACATGCTTGATAAAATAAACAGCAGGATGTAAGAAGCAGAGGAATGAATTATGACCTAGGAGAGAGTAATGGAAAGTAGTCAAGCTGAACAAAAGAGGGAAAAAAGAATTAAACAAAATGAGAATAGACTTAGGGATCTCAGAGATTCCATCAAATGTAATAACATTCATATTATAAGAGTCCCAGAAGAAGAAGAGAGAGAAATGGAGGCAGAAAACTTATCTGAAGAAAAGACAGTTGAAAACTTCCTAATTTGGGGAAGGAAACAGATATCCAGATCTAGCAGGCACTAAGAACCCCCACCAAAATCAACAAAGCAGACCCACACCAAGACATATTGTAATTAAGTTAGCAAAATATAGTGGTAAAGAAAAAAAAATTTAAAGCAGCAAGACAAAAGAAGTCAGTCACTCACAAGGGAAAACCCTTGAGAACAGGAGGATGTTTTTCAACAGGCACTTTGCAAGTCAAAAGGGAGTCCCTGATCTATTCAAAATGCTGAATGGGAAAAATCTGCAGCTGAGAATGCTCTATCCAGCAAAGCTACTATTCAGAATGGAAAGAGAGATAAAGAAATTTCCAGACAGGGGTACTTGGGAGGCTCCATAGGTTTGGTTTCTGCTTTGGGCTGGGGTCAAGATCCCAGGGTCCTGAGATTGAACCCCACCTCAGGTTCCTTGCTCAACAGGAGCCTACTTCTCTATCCCCTCCCATCCTGCTCCTGCTCTCTCTTGTTATCTCTGTAGCTCTCTCTCTCAAATAAATAAATAAAATCTTAAAAAAAAACAAAAACAACAACAACAACAAAAAACTGAGATTCCCAGACAAAAACTAAAGGAGCTCATGACTACTAAACCAGCCCTGCAAGAAATATTAAAGGGGACTCTTTGACTGGAAAGGAAAGCCAAAAAAAATAGGATGAAGGTAGGAAACACAAAAGCAGTAAAAATGAAAACGTGGGGAGGAGAGAAAAAGAGAACAGGTTCACACTTAAATGACTATCAAGTTAATATTGACTGCCAGAAGATGTTATATACAAATCTAACGGTAACCAGATATCAAAACCCACTAATTAATATGCAAGGAATATTGAGAAACAAGGATCATAGGGGAAGAGAGGGAAAAATGAAACAAGACAAAACCAGAGAGGGCGACCAACCATAAGAGACTCTAATCTCAGGAAACAAACTGAGAGCTGCTGGAGGGGAAGAGGGTAGCAGGAATACCGGTGGCTGGGTGATGGACATTGGGGAGGGTATGTGCTATGGTGCGTTCTGTGAATTGTATAAGATGAATCACAGACCTGTACCCCTGAAACAAATAATACATTATATGTTAATTAGACTTATTCTATTTGAATCAAGAGTCAAAGGATTTAACCACTTAAAGAAAAAAAATGCAAAGCATAAAGAGAAAGAAGTCCAAATATATCACTAAGGAAAATTAGCAAATCATGAAAGACAGAAAAACAAGAAAGGATCAGAGGAAATGTTCAGGAACCACCATAATGTAAATAATAAAATGGCAATAAATACATATCTATCAATAACTATTTTAAATGTAAATGGAATATAAATGTCCAATCAAAAGACATATAGTGACAGAATAGATTAAGAAACAAGATCCATCTATATGCTGCCTACAAGAGACTCATTTTAGACCTAGGGACACATAAAAATTGAAAGAGAGGGGATGGAGAAACATCTGTCATGGAAATGGATGTCAAAAGAAAGCCAGGATAGCAATTCTCATACCAGATAAAATAAATCTTAAAACAAAATCTGTAACAAGAGACAAAAAAGGACACAATATAATAACAAAGGGGATAATCCAACAAGAAGATGTAAAAATTATAAATATTGGTGCACCCAACATAGGGGCACCCAAATTAATAAAACCATTAATAAACATAAAAGGAAATAATTGATAATAATACAATAATAGTAGGGATTTAACACCCCACTTACACCTATGAAAACATCAGCTAAATAGAAAATTAATATGAAAACAATGGCTTTCAGTGACACACTGAAACAGATGGATTTAACAGGTATATTCAAAACATTCCATCCTAAAACAGTAGAATACACACTCTTTTCAATTATACATGGGACAGTCTCCAGAACAGATCCCGTATTGGGCCACAAAACAAGCATCAACAAATTGAAGGAGGTCAAAGTCATGCCATGCACCTTTTCTGACCACAGTGATATGAAACTAGATATCAACTACAAGGAAAAAGATCTGGGAAGACTATAAATTCATGGAGGATAAATAACTTGCTATTAGACAATGAACTGGTTAACCATGAAGTAGAGAATAAAAATAAATATAAAAAAATAAAAATAAAAATGAAAATACATGCAGCAAAAGCAGTATAAGAGGAAAGTTTATAGCGATACAGGCTTACCTCAAGAAACAAAAAAAAAAAATCTCAAATAAATAACCTAACCTTACATCTCAAGTAGCTAGCAAAAGAATAACAAACACAATCTAAAATCAGCAGAAGGAAGGAAATAATAAAGATTAGAACAGAAATAAATGATATAGGATTTAAAAATACCACAAAACAGATCAATGAAACAGGAGATGATTCTTTGGAAAAAATCAATAAAACTGATAAACCCCCAGCCAGCTTCTCAAGAAAAAAAGAAAAAGGACTTATATAAATAAAATCACAAATCAGAAAGGAGAAATTACAATTACCACAGAAATACAAACAATTATAAGAGAATATTTTGAAAAACTATATGCCAACAAGTTGGACAACCTACAAGAAATAGATAAATTCCTAGAAACATATAAACTACCAAAACTGAAACAGGAAGAAATAAAAAATTTGCACAGATCCATAACCAGCAAAGAAATTGAATCAGGAATCAAATAACTCCAAAAAGCAAAAGTCCAGCAGATGGCCTCACATGTGAATTCTACCAACCCTTTAAAGAGTTAATACCCATTCTTCTCAAACTATTCCAAAACATAGAAAAGGAAGGAAAATTTCCAAATTCTTTCTATCAGGTCAGCATTATGCTGATACCAAAACCGGATCAAGACAGCACTAAAAAGAGAACTACAGGCCAATATCCATCCCTGATGAACACAGATGCAAAAATTCTCAATAAATACTAGCAAACTGAATTCACCAATACATTAAAAAAGAACATTCACCACAATCAAGTGAGATTTATTCTTGTTTTGTGAGAGTGGTTCAATATTCACAAATCAATGTGTTACACCACATCAATAAGAGAAAGAGTAAGAACCACATGATCTTTTCAACAGAAGCAGAAAAAGCATTCGACAAAGTACAACAATGAGTCATCATTAAAAAAAAAAAAAACTTCAACAAAGTAGGTATAGAGGGAAAATACCTCAACATAATAAAGGCCATCTATGAAAAACCCACAGCTAACATCATCCTCAATGGGAAAAACTGAGAACTTCTCCACTAAGGTCAGGAAAAAGACAAGAAGTCCACTCCCATCACTTCTATTCAACATAGTATTGGAAGTCCTAGTCAAGCAAGAAGATGATAAAAAGAAATAAAGCGCATCCAAATTAGGAAGGAAGAAGTAAAAGTTTCCCTATTTGCAGACAACATGATACTATATATATATAAAACCCTAATAACTCCACCAAAAAACTGCTAGAACTGATAAATTCAGTAAAGTCATAAGACACAAAGTCAATGTACAGAAATCTGTTGCATTTCTATACACCAATAATGAAGCGGCAGACAGAGAAATAAGAAAACAATCCTATTTACAATGCACCAAAAATAAAAAGGTACAGGAATAAACCTAACCAAACAGGTGAAAGACCTCTAAAACACTAATAAAAGAAATTGAAGAGGACACAAAGAAATGGAAAAGCATTCCATGCTCATCAATTAGAAGAATAAATATGCTTAAAACATCTATTCTACCCAATGCAACTTACACATTTAATGCAATTCCTACCAAAAACCAACAGCATTTTTCACAAAACTAGAACAAACAATCCTAAAATTTGTATGGAACTAGAAAAGACCCTGAACAGCCAAAGCAATCTTGAAAAAGAAAAGCAAAGGTGGGGTTGGGGGGAATCACAATTCCAACTTCAAGCTATATTATAAAGCTATAGTTATCAAAACAGTATGGTACTGGCACAAAAACAGACACATAGATCAATGAAACAGAATAGAAAACACAGAAATAAACCTACAACTATATGGTCAATTAATCTTCAACAAAGCAGGAAAGAATATTCAATGGGGAAAAGGACAGTCTCTTTAACAAATGGTGTTGGGAAAACTGGACAGCTTCATGCAAAAAAATGAAACTGGACCACTTTATTGCTCCATACACAAAAATAAACTCAAATATATTAAAGACCTAAACATGAGACCTGAAACCATAAAAATCCTAGAAGAGAACACAAGCTTTGACATCAGCTTTAGCAACTTTTTTCTAGATACGTCTCCTGAGGCAAGGGGAAAAAAACAAAAACGAATATTGGGACTACATCAAAATAAAAAGCTTCTGCACAGCAAAGGAAACAACCAACAGAATTAAAAAAAATAAGCCATGGAATGGGAGAAGATATTTGCAAATGACATATCTGATAAAGGGTTAGTGTCCAAAATATATAAAAGAACTTATAAAACTCAACGCCTAATAAACAAATAATCCAATTTAAAAATAGGCAAAAGACACAGATATTTCTGCAAAGAAGGCATACAGATGGCCAACAGATACATGAAAAATTCATTATCATTACCATCAAGGAAATGCAAAACTACGATGAGACATCACCTCATACCTACTAGAATGGTTAACATCAACAACACAAGAAACAACAGGTGTCCACAAGGATGTGGAGAAAAAGGAAAACTGCTATGATCCAGCAACTGCACTACTGGGTATTTGCCCAAAGAATATAAAAGCACTAACTCAAAAAACACATAAGACACATGCCCCCCAGGTTTATTGCAGCATTATTTACAATATCCAAGATATAGAAGGAGCCCAAGTGTCAGTCAATTGATGAATGGATAAAGATGCTATGTGTGTGTGTGAGTATATGAGTATATACATATATATATATATATATATATATATATATATATTTTTTTTTTCCCCAGCCACAAAAAACAATGAGATCTTGCCATTTACAATGACATGGATGGAGCTAGAGAGTGCGATGCTAAGTGAAATAAGTCAGTCAGAGAACAACAAATAACACAAAATTTCACTCATGTGGAATTTAAGGAACAAAAGGAAAAGAGAGAGAAGCAAACCAAGAAATAGACTCTTAATTATTGGGAACAAACTGATGGCTACCAGAAGGAAGGTGGGTGGAGGATGAGTGAAATAGGTGATGGGGATTAAGGAGTGCACTTGTGATTAGTAAGGGGTAATGTATGGAACTGCTGAATTACTATGTTGCACGCCAGAAAGTAATATAACATTGTATGTTAAACAAAACAAAACAACAAAAAACCTGTATATTAACTATTAACCAATGAATTAAAATTAAAATTTTTTTTTAAAAGAAATAGGTTACTGCCTATGTTCTCCTCTAGGATTCTGATGGATTCCTGCCTCACATTGAGGTCTTTTATCCATTTCAAGTCTATCTTTGTGTATGGTATAAGAGAATGGTCGAGTTTCATTCTTCTAAACATAGCTGCCCAATTTTCCCAGCACCATTTAAGGAAGAGACTGTCTTTTTTCCAATGTATATTTTTTCCTGCTTTGTCAAAGATTATTTGATCACAAAGTTGGGAGTCCATATCTGGGCTCTCTACTCTGTTCCACTGGTCTATGTGTCTGTTTTTGGGATAGTACCATGCTGTCTTGGTGATCACAGCTTTTAGTAAAGCTTGAAATCAGGCAACGTGATGCCGCCAGTTTTGTTTCTCTTTTTCAACATTTCCTTGGCAATTCGGGGTCTCTTCTGGTTCCATATAAATTTTAGGATTGTTTGTTCCAGCTTTTTGAAAAATGCCGGTGGAATTTTGATCAGGATGGCAATGAAAATATAGATTGCTCTAGGCAGTATAGACATTTTCACAATGTTTATTGTTCCGATCCATGAGCATGGAATGCTCTTCCATCTTTTTGTGTCTCCTTCAATTTCTTTCATGAGTGTTCTGTAGTTCCTTGAGTATAGATCCTTTACCTTTTTGGTTAGGTTTATTCCCAGGTATCTTATGGTTCTTGGTGCTATAGTAAATGGAATCGATTCTCTAATTTCCCTTTCTGTATTTTCATTGTTTGTGTATAAGAAAGCAATTGATTTCTGTACATTGATTTTGTATTCTGCTACATTACTGAATTACTGTATGAGTTCTAGTAGTTTGGGGGTGGAGTCTTTGGGTTTTCCATATAAAGTATCATGTCATCTGCGAAGAGAGAGAGTTTGACTTCTTCATTGCCAATTTGAACACCTTTTCTTTTTGTTGTCTGATTGCTGTTGCTAGGACTGCTAGTACTATGTCGAACAAGAGTGGTGAGAGTGGGCATCCTTGTCATGTTCCTGATCTCAAAGGGAAGGCTGTCAGCTTTTCCCCATTGAGGATGATATTCACTGTGGGTTATTCATCAGCCACAGCAACTTCTTTCAAGATATGTCTCTAAAGGCAAAGGAAAGAAAAATGAAAATGAACGTTTGGGACTTTATCAAGATCAAAAGCTTCTGCACAACAAAGGAAACAGTCAACAAAACCAAGAGGGAACCCATGGAATGGGAGAAGACATTCGCAAATGACACTACAGATAAAGGGCTGATATCCAAGATCTATAAAGAACTCCTCAAACTCAACACACACAAGACAGATAATCACATCAAAAAATGGGCAGAAGACATGAACAGACACTTCTCCAAAGAAGACATACAAATGGCTAACAGACACATGAAAAAATGTTCATCATCATTAGCTATCAGGGAGATTCAAATCAAAACCACATTGAGATACCACCTGACACCAGTTAGAATGGCCAAAATTAGCAAGACAGGAAACAACGTGTGTTGGAGAGGATGTGGAGAAAGGGGAACCCTCTTACACTGTTGGTGGGAATGCAAGTTGGTACAGCCACTTTGGAGAACAGTGTGGAGATTCCTCAAGAAATTAAGAACAAAGATTCCCTATGACCCTGCAATTGCACTGCTGGGTATTTACCCCAAAGATACAGATGTAGTGAAAAGAAGAGCCATCTGTACCCCAATGTTTATTGCAGCAATGGGCACGGTCACCAATGTGTGGAAAGAACCAAGATGCCCTTCAACGGATGAATGGATAAGGAAGATGTGGTACATATACACAATGGAGTATTATGCCTCCATCAGAAAGGATGAATACCCAACTTTTGTAGCAACATGGACGGGACTGGAAGAGATTATGCTGAGTGAAATAAGTCAAGCAGAGAGAGTCAAGTATCATATGGTCTCACTTATTTGTGGAGCATAACAAAGAACACGGTGGACATGGGGAGATGGAGAGGAGAGGGAGTTGAGGGAAACTGGAAGGGGAGATGAACCATGAGAGACTATGGACTCTGAAAAACAACCAGAGGGTTTTGAAGGGGTGGGGGTGGTGGGGGGAGGTTGAGGAACCAGGTGGTGGGTAATAGGGAGGGCACGTACTGCATGGAGCACTGGGTGTGGTGCAAAAACAATGAACACTGTTACACTGAAAATAAACAAATTAAAAAAAAAAAAAAACCACATTGAGATACCACCATACACCAATTAGAATGGCCAAAACTAACAAAACAGTAAACAATATGTGTTGGAGAGGATGTGAAAAAAGAGGAACCCTCTTACACTGTTGGTAGGAATGCAAGCTGGTGCAGCCACTTTGGAAAACAGTGTGGAAATTCCTTAAGAAATTAAAAACAGAGCTTCCCTATGACCCTGCAATTGCATCATTGGGTATTTACCCCAAAGATACAGAGGTAGTGAAAAGAAGAGTCATCTGTACCCCAGTTTCATAGCAGCCATGGCCATGGTTGCCAAACTGTGGAAAGAGCTAAGATGCCCTTCAATGGACGAATGGATAAGGAAGATGTGGTCCATATACACTATGGAGTATTATGCCTCCATCAGAAAGGATGAATACCCAACTTTTGTATCAACATGGACGGAACTGGAAGAGATTATGCTAAGTGAAATAAGTTAAACAGAGAGAGTCAATTATCATATGGTTTCGCTTACATGTGGAGCATAAGGAATAACACGGAGGACATGGGGAGATGGAGAAGAGAAGTGAGTTGGGGAAATTGAAGGGGGAGATGAACCCTGAGAGACTGTGGACTCTGAGAAACAAACTGAGGGTTTTGGAGGCGAGAGGAGTGGGGGTTGGGGGAGCCTGGTGGTGGGTATTTTAGAGGGCATGTATTGCAAGGAGCACTGGGTGTGGTGCATAAACAATGAATTCTGGAACACTGAAGAGAAATTTTTTTTAAAAAAGTAAAAAAAAAAAAAAAAGAAAAGAAATACATCCACACATTTTTGCCAGTTGATTCTTGACAGAAGTGTCAAAGCAACTCAGTGTGGGAAGGATAGACTTTTCAATAATTTTGAAACAATTGGATATTCATATGAACAAAGAAAAAGAAGCTTGACAGTTGCCATATAAATAAAAATCAGTAGTCTTCAAATAACATTACCTTATATTATCTTACAATGTACACAAAATATTAACAAGTTAATATGATCAAATGGCTCATAGACTTAAATGTGAAACCTAAAACTACAAAATTTCTGTAAGAAATCATAAGGGAAAAAAGAAGACTAAATCTTTATGTTCTTGGGTTAGCAATGATTTTTTTAGGTAAGACACAAGAAGCACAACCTATAAAAGGGAACATTGATAAATTTAACTTCATAAAAGTTAAAAACTTCTCCTCTCCGAAAGATGCTGTAAACAAAATGAAAAGGAAGGCTACAGATGGGAGGAAATATATGCCTAATAAAGAACTTGTATCTAGAACAGAGGTGGGCATATTATAGCCACCTGTTCTTGAAGTCAAGTTTTATTACTTGACTTTGTCTTCTTTCAGGTTCAAATGTCAGAATTAAGTAATTGCAATCCAGATCGTATACACCACAAGCATAAAATATTTGCTAGCTGACCCTTTAAGAAAAAAATCTGCAAACACAGAGAATATTTAAACAATTGCTAGAACAAGAAGACAATCCAGTTTTCAAATGGGCAAGTGATTTGAATATATTGAAGAATATATTCTTCTTCACCAAAGAATATATATGAAAACAAAACTGACTTTCAGTTACACAAGATGAATAAATTCTAGAGATCTGCAGTACAAAACAGTATCGTACACTTCAAAGTTCAAGAGGGTCGTTTTCATGTTAAGTGTTCTTACCAAAACAAACAAAACAAAACAAAAATAAAAACAAAAGGGACATAAGGAAACTCCGGGAGATGTTGAATATATTATTTCCTTGATTTGGGTAATGGTATCACAGGTGTTTGCACATTGTACACATTAAGTATGTGCAGTTTTTTGTGTATCAATTATATCATGATAAAGCTGTTTAAAAATGCCAAATATCATTAGTCATTAGGAAGAAGAAAATTAAAATCATAACGAAATATCCCTACATACAACTAGGATGACTACAATGAGGAGAACTGACAAAACTGTGCCAGTGAGGAAACCGTACAACTGGAACCCTCATTCTATGCTAGTGGGAATACAAAGTATTATATATAGTCACTTTGGAAAACAGTTTGGCAGTTCCTTATGAAACTGAACAGACATCATTTCACCCAACAATCCCATTCCTAGATATTTATATGAGAGTGGTAAAGAATATGTTCATAATAGCCAGAAACTGGAAACAACCCAAATGTCTATTGACAGGTGAACGGATAAACAAACTGCAGTGTATATAAATGATGGAATACAGCAATAAAAAGGGAAGAGTGACTGACACACAGAATAACCTGCATGGATCTGAAAAGCACCATCTTAAATGATAGAATATGAATTGGTTTTCACTTTCTGCAATTTAGATCTAAATTTTACTGTATTTTGACAACATTTTTCACTGTCTATGATTGGGGTTGCTATTTCCTATGTTCATTTTATATGAAATTTTCTTTAGTCTTTATTCTATTTTTTAAACTTTATTATTGCACTATAGTTGACATGTAATATGAGTTTCAAGCGCACAACATAGTGATTCAACAAGTTTATACATTAAACAATGTTCACCGTGATGTGTAGTTACCATCTGTCAGCATACATTATTAAAATATTATATTTAGGGGCGCCTGGGTGGCTCACTGGGTTAAAGCCTCTGCCTTTCGCTCAGGTCATGATCCCGGAGTCCTGAGATCGAGCCCCGCATAGGGCTCTCTGCTTGGCAGGGAGCCTGCTTCCTCCTCTCTCTCTCTCTGCCTGCCTCTCTCCCTATTTGTGATCTCTGTCAAATAAATAAATAAAATCTTTAAAAAAATAAATAAATAAAATATTACATTTAAAATTCCATATATGTTTGTGTGCGTGTATATAGCTCTACATATACACATATGCATATGCTGTACTTTTCATCTTTGTGACTTATTTGTTTTATAACTGTAAGTCTGTACCTCTTAATCCCCTTCACCAATTTTGCCCATCTCCCCCTTCCCTCCCCTCTGGCAACCACCAGTTTGTTCTCTGTATTTATGAGTCTGTTCTGTTATTTGTTGTTATTGTTGTTTGATCATTTGTTTTGTTTTTTAGATTCCACATATAAGTGAAATGATGTAGAATTTACCTTTCTCTGTCTGACTTATTTTACTTGCCATAATACACTCTAGGGCCATCCATGTTGTCTCAAATAGCAATATTTCATTCTTTTTTGTGGTTGAGTAGTATTCCAGTGTGTGTGTGTGTGTGTGTGTGTGTGTGTACTATGTCTTCTTTATCAATTAATCTGTTGATGGATACTTAGGTTGCTTCCTAATCTTGGCTATTGTAAATAATGCTGAAATAAACACAAAGGTGCATATATCTTTTCAAATTACTGTTTTCATTTTCGTTGGGTAAATTCACAATAGTGAAATTACTGGAAATGGTATTTATATTTTACATTTGTTGAGGAAACTCCATACCAATTTCCAAAGTGGTTGCACCAATTTATTCCTATCAACAGTGCGTGATAGCTCCCCCTTCTTCACATTTTTGCCAACACTTGTCCAAGGGAGTACTGCCTATGTTATCTTTTAGGAGTTTTATGGTTTCAAGACTCATATTTAGGTCTTTAATCTGTTTTCTTTAAATTATTATGTTCAATAGCCAACATATAATCTTTTTTAACTTTATTTGTGTATATGGTGTCAGAAAGTTGTCCTATTTCATTCTTTTGTAGGTAGCTACCCATTTTTCCCATTACCATTTATGGAAGAGACTGTGTTTACCCTGTTTTATATTCTTGCCTCCTTTATCGTATATTAATTAACCATATAAGTGGGGTTTATTTCTGGGCTCTCTAGCCTATTCGATTGATCTTACCTCTGTTTTTATGCCTGTACCATATTGTTTTGGTTACCAAAGATTTGTAATATATACTGAAATCTGGGATTGTGATACCCCCAGCTTTGTTCTTCTTTTTCAAGACTGCTTTAGCTATTCAGTGATTTCTTTGTGTGTGTGGTTACATACAAATTCTAGGATTATTCGTTTTAGTTCTGTGAAAAATGCTATTGGTGTTTGATAGATATTGCACTGAATCTGTAGTTTAAATATATTAATTCTTCCAATCCATGAGCATGGTGTTTCTATTTGTGTTGTCTTCAATTTCTTTTATCCAATGTCATAGTTTTCAGAGAATAGGTCTCTCGTGTCCTTGGTTAAGTTTATTCCTAGATATTTTATTCTTTTTGGTGAAATTATACATTTCTTAATTTCTTTTGTTACTTTGTTATTAGTGTATAGAAATGCAATGGATTTCTGTAGACTGATTTTGTATTTTGCAACCTTATTTCCTTCAATGATTAGTTCTAAGAGATTTTTGGTGGAGTCTCAAGGCTTCTATAGATAGATAATGTCATCTGTAAATAGTAAAGTTTTACTTCTTCTTTACCAATTTGATGCCTTTTCTTTCTTCTTCTTGTCTTATTACTGTGGCTATGACTTCAGTGCTGTGTTGAATAAATTCAGTGAGAGTGGAGGACATCCTTGTCTTGTTTCTGAACTCAGAGGAAAAGCTCTCAGTTCTTCACCATTGAGTAGAATGTTAGCTGTGGGTTTCATATATGCTTATTATGTTGAAATATGTTCCCTCTATATGTACTCTGTTGAGAGTTATCATAAAAGGATGTTGAATTTTGTCAAATGTTTTTTCTGCCTCTATTGAGATGACCATACTTTTTTTTTTACAAGACTTTATTTATTTGAGAGAGAGAGCATGCACTCAAGAGAGCACAAGCAGGAGGAGGAGCAGAGGGAGAGGGAGGATGTCCCCCACTAAGCAGGGAGACCGACTCAAGGCTCAATCCCAGGACCCTAGGATCACGACCTAAGCCAAAGGCAGACACTTAACCAAATGAGTCAGCAGGTGCCCCCCCCATGTTTTTTTTTTAATCTTTTATTTCAATTCAATTAAGGTAACATATACTGTATTATTAGTTTCAGAGGTAGAATCTAGTGATTCATTAGTTGCCTATAATACCCAGTGCTCATTACATCAAGTGCCCTCCTTAACGTCCATCACGCAGTTACCCCATCCTCCCACCCACTTCCCCTCCAGCAATCCTCAGTTCATTTCCTAAAGTTAAGAGTCCTTATGGTTTATCCCCTATTTTCATCTTATTTCATTTTTCCTTCCCTTACCCTACATTTATCTGTTTTGTTTCTTAAATTCCACATATGAGTGAAATCATATGGTATTTGTCTTACTCAGATTGACTTATTTCGCTTAGCATAATATCCTCTAGTTTCAACCTTGTCATTGCAAATAGCAAGATTTCATTATTTTTGATGGTTGAGTAATATTCCTGTGTGTATGTGTGCGCATGTGTGTACACATAACACATCTTCTTTATCCATGCATTTGTTGATGGATGTCTGGGCTCATTCCATAGTTTGGCTCTTGTGGACACTGTTGCTATAAATATTGGGGTACGTGTGTCCTTTCAAATCACTATGTTTGTGTCCTTTGGGTAAATACCAACAGTGGAATTGCTGGGTCATAGGGTAGTTCTATTTTTAACTTTTTTGGAACCCCCATACTGTTTTCCAGAGTAGCTGTACCAGTTTGCATTCTCACCAACAGTGTAAGAGGGCTGGTTCCCCTTTCTCCACATCCTCACCACCATCTGTTGCTTCTTGACTTGTTAATTTTAGCCATTTTAACTCGTGTAAGGTGGTATCTCATTGTGGTTTTGATTTTAATTTTCCTGATGTCAAGTGCTGTTAAGCATTTTTTCATGTGTCTGTTAGTCATTTGTGTGTCTTCTCTGAAGAAGTAACTGTTCATGTCTTCTGCCCATTTCATGACTGGATTTTCCGTTCTTTGAGTGTTGAGTTTGACAAGTTCTTTATTGATTTTGAATACTAATCCTTTATCTGATAAAACATTTGCAAATATCTTCTCCCCTTCCATAGGTTGCCTTTAGTTTTGTTGATTGTTTACTTTGTTGTGAAAAAGGTCTTTATCCTGGTGAAGTCCCAATAGTTCATTTTTGCTCTTGTTTCCCTTGCCTTTGGAGATGTGTCTAGCAAGAAGTTGCTGTGGCTGAGGTCAAAGAGGTTGCTGCCTGCCTTTTCCTCTCAGATTTGTATGGATACTTATCTCACATTTAGGTCTCTCATCCCTACTGAGTTTATTCTTGTGTGTGGTATAAGAAAGTGGTCCGGTTTCATTCTTCTGCTTATGGCTGTCCAATTTCCCCAGCACCATTTGTTGAAGAGACTGTCTTCTTTCCCATTGGCTATTCTTTTTTTTTTTTTTTTAAGATTTTATTTATTTATTTATTTATTTGACAGAAAGATCAAGAACACACAAAGAGGCAGAACATCAGAGGGAGAGGGAAAAGCAGGCTCCCCACCAAGCAGGGAGCCCAATGTGGGGCTTGATCCCAGGACCCTGGGATCATGACCTGAGCTGAAGGCAGTCACTTAATGAACTAAGCCATTGGATATTCTCCATTGGATATTCTTAACTGTTTTGTTGAAGACTAGTTGACCACAGAGTTGAGGGTACATTTCTGAGTTCTCTATTCAGTTCCATTGATCTATGTGTCTGTTTTTATGCCAGTCTATACTGTCTTGATGATTACAGTTTGTAATATAGCTTGAAGTCTGGAATTGTGATGCCACCAGTTTTATTTTTCTTTTTCAGCATTCCTATGGCTATTCAGGGTCTTTTCTGGTTCCATACAAATTTTAAGATTGTTTGTTCCAGCTCTGTAAAAAAAAGCTGATGGTATTTTGATAGAGGTTGCATTAAATGTGTAGATTGCTTTGGGGAGCATAGACATTTTAACAATATTTGTTCTTCTAATCTGTGAGCATGGAATGTTTCCTCTGCCCTGTTTGTGAACTTGCTAGTGCTGGTTCTGGGTCTTCCTTCTGTACTTACACCTAGACCTGCATTCTTGCCAATCTTGATTTCTGAGGCCCAGTTAGTCCTTCTGACTTAGTTTTTCTCCAGATTCCCATAGTTTCTACTTACTCCAGATAACGAGAATCTCCTAGACTTACTTGCCTTATCATTCCTGGGCCCTTAACTTGAGTGTCTTGCTTCAAATTCTGTATCTGATGTCACAGTGTGATAATGAGTTTCCTTATACAGAAACATAAAAGGCCAACCCTCAGTAAATGATGGATATAATCATGGTGGCTTAATGGCCTCTGGGGAAGAGTACCAAGATGCATCACTCAGATCCTCTATCAGCTACTGAGACTGCTGATGGGAGAGATCTCAGCTCTCAGGTTCCTATTGCCATAGCTGAAGGTGACTGACCTTCCCAAGGCTGCCTGAATTCAATGAGTGATCTTCACAGGGATAAGAGAGCCTGGACCCTTTGTCCCCACAGGATTCAGAATTCCCTATAGTGCTGGCAGAGGCCTTTTTCAAAACTATATTATAGCTAAACTTCTCCCTCAACCCAGTCTGGCTTTGTTCCCTTTCCTTCCTCACTCACTAACAACTCTCCTGCCCATTTATCCCCATTGAGGAGTCTACTTCCTATAGAACACAACAGGTAAAACTTCTTAAAGCTAGCTTGGGCTGGTCCACTGCATCATCGTGATCAGAACATCATATAATGGGCCTAAATGCCTAAATGCCATAGAACATGTAGGGCCAGAAATGAAACACAGGGCACTAGAAAAAGTTTAGAATTCCAGAATGGAATGGGGATGAATAAAAGAATGGAAAGGAAGGAAAAAGAAAAGCAAGCATATCAGGGTAGCTATATCTATCCTCAAGATGTAAGTCTGGGGATTAGACTTTGAAGGAATATCTGAAAACCACCCTCCATGTTCCACCAACACCGTATTACCTAAAAAAGGAACATCTGAAACTTCTATAAGATTCCTAACCCTCCAGGGGCACCTGGGTGGCTCAGTGGGTTAAAGCCTCTGCCTTCGGCTCAGGTCATGATCCCAGGGTCCTGGGATCGAGCCCCACATTGGGCTCTCTGCTCCGCGGGGAGCCTGCTTCCTCCTCTCTCTCTGCCTGCCTCTCTGCCTAGTTGTGATTTCTCTCTGTCAAATAAATAAAATATTAAAAAAAAAAAAAAAAGATTCCTAACCCTCCAACCACTAAAATGTTTCTATGTATCTTCCAATTTGCTCCCTCAAGCTTTATCTGCCTGAAATTGTGCCTCCTTCATCTCACGGAAGGGGAGGAATACTCAAGAGTTTAGGTGATTTGTCTAGGGCCACCCAGCTGCAGGCCCAAGGCCACCCCATGACAGCCTCCTCTGAAATAGAGGGACTCAAGACACCAGTTGGCACTTACCCATTTTAACTTAGCTTTTTTAGATTAGAGTTGCCCATTTCCTTGGGTTATATACACAACTTGAGTAAAACACTCTGGGATCTCTGGCCTGCATGAAGTCACTGCAAAAATAATTGAAAGCTGGTTAGAGTCAGAGAGGAAAAACTCTGATCCTGTCAGCCACTGCCTTCCACTCTCCACAGGTGTAAATACTACTCCACAAGCCCCTTTAGTGCATGGAGTTAGAGGCCTATTTATTTTCATGGTTTAAAACAAAAAAGCTTTTCTGAAATCTTGCTTTGGGTCTCAGAGCTTCCTGCTATGCCACTGTGTACCTGCAGTTTTGGTATATAAATGTGTGGAGCTTGTTTCCTGAAGTTTCCATGGGGCCCACATTAGCTTTATTTTCCTTGTGTGGATCTAAGCATCACTGAGCAAATTAGAGTCAGTTCCTGGAAGACCATATAATAGAGAGTTGTGACTTAGCTGGCAAGGGACACTTTGCTGTGAGTCTTGCTACTGAATATTTTAAAACAGAAATAGATCAAGGACCTGGAGAAAATCTCCCTCTGCCTTTGCCCTGACTCCTGATTCTTGCTTATTTGGATCTGTGTCCAACATCCCCTTGTTGCCTGCATTTTGTGTTGCTCTGGAAGGTGGTAGACTCCCAGGATTAGTAAACAATGTACGTTTCCCCTGGACCCCATGGTTAGATTTTTTTTTTCATAGGTATGTAAAATAAGCAAGTCTCTAAGAATGTGAATAGGAGAAAAATAGGGGATTTTCTACCCCAACTACCTCTTGGAAGACTCAGGACAGCCCCCACTCCCATGCATCACATGGGCTGGGTGGCCATGCTCTCCCTTTAAGCCTGATTCAGGAGAAATTTTTATAAAGCTATTTTGAAACCTGAGAAGTTCTCTTAGAACAAAGCAATATTTAATTATCTTTTCTTTCTTTTTTGCCCCTTTTATTTTTGGAGGGCTTTGTTTTGTTTTGTTTTGTTTTGAAGTAGGCTTCATGCCCAGAACAAAGCCCAACATGGGACTTGAAATCACAACCCTGAAGACCCTGGGATCAAGACCTGAGCTGAGATCAAGAGTCAGATGCTCAACTGACTGAGCCACCCAGGTGCCCCTTGGTGTTTTCTTTTAATGAGAGTCATAGGAGTCATCCATGCTGGACTTCACGTGGTGGACGAATGCTGTAATGGGTAATAGGACTACTTTGTAGAAGGCAACAAATGAAGAGGCTTAAATATAATTCAGTGATATTTATGACACTGTGGGGCATTCCTCTTTCAAGTATTACTACCACAGAATGGAGTTGTGGGTGATGGTTGGGGGGTAGTCAGTCAAGTGCCATATGAATAGAAAATAACTTCATTTAATTTTCTTTTTAAAAGAACAGAAAAATTTTTTCACTTGGATATCTTATAATTTAGAACAGAACAAAATACTCTTCTATCCGAAAGAATAATTTTAATTAACATTTTAAAGAGAAAGCGGGGGAAAAAATAAATAAAAAATAAAGAGAAAGCGGGGAAGAGATAGTAGTAGAGTGTTGTGTGTGGCAAATCACCTAACAGTCTAAGCAAGTGAAGACAGGACAGTACTTCAGGGTACTGGATAAGGGCCTTAATTGGGAGCTAACCTCTTGCTCCTGGCTCCATAGGCTAGAGCAAAATTAAGGAACATCAGATCAAGATCTGATCCTTCTCACCTTTGCTCTTTATATGTCATTTAAATCTCAGTTATGGCCAAAGACCAAGTTGTGATGTTAGCAGATTTGCTCTAGCTAATACCAATACATTTTGGTGAGAACTATTTCTTTCCCCTGGAGAAGGTCATCTTTTTGCCCAAGTTTGCACTGTTAAGAGGGAAGAGTGAGAGACTATGAAGCAGGAACCAGTTTCATTCTAACCAGTCAGATCAACTGAATCAACTTTTATAATCAAAGCAGTGACCAATGTTTCTTCTAGAGATCATTCCTTTCCTACATATCCACAAAAGTTAGCTTCCATAGGCCAAAACACTCCATCTTTTTCCAGATGCAATTTCCATCAGTAAAAGGTACAGTTCTGAAACATGAAGTGTGTTAAGTGTGTGTGTGTGTGTGTCTGTGTGTGTGTGAATGTGTTGATTTGCTGAGTCTGGTTGGAATGGTTTGAGAAAAGATCCCAGAGTTAAGAAACCTGGGACAAAAAAACAGCAAAATAAGCCTTTAAAAAATATCTTCAGAAGGTAGGAAGGAAAAGTGTGGCTAGACACAGATACATGCCACCCTTTAGAAAAGGACATCTGCTCAGCTATCAAGCCATGGGCAATATGGTCAACAAGACGGCTTCCCATCAACAGCTACTTTGGGGTCTGCCTCAGCTCCAGACAGCTGCTCAGCCAGGTTGCTGCCCTTCCTGGGACAGCCTATATTTAATGACTGAGCAAGGTAGAGGGACAAAGTCCTGCTGTGTCCGTCCACCAGATAGCTCTGATTGACAACACACATTCCCAAACTTCCCGCCAGCTTCCTGGAGACAAGTCGGGTCTTCACTGTAGTACATCTACTTCCCACTGCCACACCCTTCCTTTCACAGGTGTTGACTCCTAACAAACCTTCTGCCTCCCAAACTCCATCTAGATGTCTGCTTCTGGAGAACCCAATCTCTGACAGTGGGTGTCTGTTTCTGAGAAAGCTGGCAGTAAGACTGGGACTTGGAGATGGCTTGCTGGCCCTGGCTGGCACTGAGCTCCCCATCACTGGCAGAAAGTGAAGCACAATCAGCTCCTGGTACCACTGGCAGTTAAACTGTGAAAACGTTTGACAGTGGTTAAGTTGGGATGATACACTGCTAAAAGTATGGTGGATGCATTGGCAAGTGTGTCAGGTGTTTGTGATCTGTAGAGGAAATAGTAGCTCCAGGGACAGGCAGATTTCATGACTATGCCTAATTGCCTTCCATACTCCAGAAACATAACTAACAGCTAAGCGCAAATAAAAGCAAAGCTTGGCTCTCATCTCCTACAGGAGGAGGGCAAAGGATTTAGAAGTCATAGTGGTTCAACTTCAAAGAAACAAACACTCCAACAAGGCCATCATCGTATGCTGAGATCAGGGCCTAGGTTGGGAAAACACAAGATGAACATACCAGATGGAGACTTCTGTGTAGACGCCCTTGAAGATTTTATCTCCCAAGACCCCTCAGAACATTCTCTAGTAAGAACTACCATTTCCCTCAACCTCTCCATGCTGGAAGAGAGAGCAAAGGCAGCACGTGCCCTGCTCTGGTTAGGCTCCACCTCCCCTCCTGGATACCAGGCCTATATGTACAAAACCCAGTTGTCTTTCTGGAGTATGGGACAGCAGCCCTATTCTGCCACCTCTCCTTTCTCTCAAAAGTGTTGATTCCAAACTCCTCATCAATGCTGGCTTCTGGAGAATGCTTCCTACAAAAGGAAGGGTAGCTTAAGGCAGGCCCCAAATCATTTTTAAACATCAGTGTGAAAAACTGAATGTGCAGTACAGGGGAGTATATTTTGACAAGCTATAACTCCGGGAGGACTGGTTCTGGGCAAACTGTGAGGGAGACAGAATTTACCTTTAGAGCATGTCTCCTCACCCTGTCTGCCTCTATCCCCACCCATCTGCCAAGTATTCTCTTCCCAGATATGTAAGGTCTTCTTGTTTTATCTGGATGCCCCCCTCCCATACTGTGGTTCCCTACACACCAGACTCTCTTGCTTTGGTCTCCCTTCATACCAAAATTTATCTCTAATATATAATATACATAGGTATTAACCATGGACAGTATCTTAATGTGTTGCTCCCACTAAATGTTTAATAGCTACTCAATCAGTATTCTTAAATACCTACTAGATGTCATGGAGAATCTGGAAAGGATTTGTTTCCTGTTCAACCGCTTCCTCCTTAGTTCCACCTACCTTCAGCCTTGTCCTTTGTAAATTTATTCAACACATTGTCCCTTGAACAGCCTTTCTAAAACGTAAATTGATTATGTTGTTCGGCCTCTTAGAATGCCTCTAGGACTCCCATGATGCTCAGATTGAATTAACAACAACAATAATAATAGCTATCTTTACCAAGTACTTTGTATATGCCAGACACTGTATTCGACATTCTCGATGGGTTCACTCAGCAGCTTCTTTCCACATCCACCAAACCTTATTGAGGTGGGTAAACTGTTGTTTCCTGGTTCAGGTGCAAGTTCAGGGTACCAGATCCTGCCCTCCGAACCACTACACTACATTGTTGAATCCTTCCTTTGATTTGTAGAGAGCCTATGTAACGTGGTCCCAGCCTTTCTCTTCAGCCTCACCTAGTCTCTCACTTCTCCCTAGCCTGAATTCACTGGGCTCTGCTATGCTTTCCAGACCTTTGCCTGATGTTTTCTAAAACTGCCCCTAATGTACACTATAGCCCTGTCGCTTTCTCCTCACCTAGACTTTATTCGCCCTTCCAGTATCCATTTTGACATCACTTCCCATATGCGCTCCCCTCACCATTCTCCAAACAAGCTGGGGAGGATGGTCCTCCATGTATTTACCCTTATTGTGATACCTGTTTGCTTGTCATCCCCACTGGCCTGCATGTTCCTTACAGGAGGGAACATCTTGCTCACTGATCTGTCCTCAGCACTGGCAGCACCTGACACAGAACGGATGGTCAAAAACAGTACTTGTTTGATGAATGAATGAATGAATGAATGAATCCCAAGGGAATACATGAGATGGGAATTTCTTGGTGGTGGTAGAGGTATGGAGGTGTGCAGTTAATTTTATGTGTCAACTGCACTGGGCTAGGTGGTGCCCACATAGCCAGTAAAACTATTTCTAGATGTGTCTGTGAGGGTGTTTCTGGAAGAGAACAGCATTTGAATCAGTAGATTGAATAAAGAAGGCAACCCTCCCCATTGCCAATGGGCATCATTGGATCTGTTAAGGGCCTGAAAAGAACAAAATGTGGAGGAAGGACAAACATGCTCTCTGCTTGGGTTGGGGCATCTGTCTTCTTCTGCACTTGGATACCAGTGTCTCTGGGTCTTGGATGGAGACTTTCACCCTTCTTCTATTCCCTTCCCACAGTTCTCCAGCTTGTAGACTGCTTATATACTTTCTGGCCTCCAAAATCATATCAGCTTATTCCTAGAATAAATAGAGCTTTCTGTGTGTGTGTGTGTGTATACATATTTATGTACATATACCATATATATAGATATATACACATATATATACACATATATTTAGTATATATATATGTATTTAGTATATACATCCACTAGTAATACTTTCATATATACATATACATATACATATAAAAAATATGAGTTTGTACACTAAGCTCCAAACATCTTGCCCCACAAATTCATCTATGGATTCTTTGGCGATTGGGGCTAAATTTTGGATCCAAGTCAGGTGCAGAGTCTGTTATGCCATTTTGTGTCTGACCACATGTTCTACCCAGGAGGGATGTGGATTGGCATGTTCCATGCCAGAAGAAGCCTGACAATTGCTTGTTGAAAGAAAATTGTTACCAACTCTCTAGATATTTGCAGTCTGACAAATAAACTGTCTTCCTCAAAGAGTTTACACATACATAACTAAACACTGAATACCCAGATGGCCCATCATGAATGAAAAGGTGGTAAATAAGAAAAGCCCAGTGTAATCAATGTTGCTGTCTTCTAAACTACGTGGAGAAAAATCCCAATCAATATTTGGGACAGTCAGTTCTTTTAAAACTGGGGAATGCTGAGAATGAAAGACTATTCCATACACAGAAAATAATTTGAGGAAAGCTTTATTCTAATTTAAAATGTTCACGTTTTTGCAATTCATGAGATTTGCTCTGTAGCAAAAAAGGGAAACTATTGTATATAAAATTTAGCAGCTCTGGACAAAATTGACTAAATGCTGAAAACATTTTTGCAGTGTTTTTTGCCTACAAAACAGTAAAGGAAAATAATAGCTAAAAGGCAGCTAGAAATAAGTAGGCTTTAGTTGGGAAGACATATTTTTGAAAATCCATTTTTTTAATTACAAAGAAATTGCCTCAATTAATTGTTTTTAGGAATAAGGCATAATGAAAATCTAAGAACAAAGCTTTCTGGAAAGTATAGATATTTATTTATATCAGCTCGTTTAAAAGATCTTTAACTTGCTTTAAGTATAGCTTGCTAACTAAATATTTACCTCACTAAGAAATAAGAGCCTATTTTTTTCATCATCTGTTTTTTTTCCTTAGAAAGGGAGAATGTCTCTTTCCTTTCTAAGCTCCAGTAAATCAGAATATTGGTCAAATATTTATCAAGTGCCCATGATTTGACCCATGGTGGTCCACTGGTTAGACCTTTCTTCTGACCCCATTGGCTCTGCTGCTTTCTCATGTATAGAGAGTGGTTTCTGCTGGTTTGAAGAAGGTAAAAGCACATTTCTCCATGGCTATGTCTGTCCTATCCCTGACTTTCTCATGATGCCTAGAGTGTTCTATTCACTTAGGCCTTGTACTCCCCTGCCCACATTGCCCTCCCTCCCCAATCCCAATCTCAACACTCCACATCTCTGTGCTCATCTAACCAGCCCCAAGTGGAAACTTGGGACACAAGGCAGAGAAGCCACCCCTCCCTCTTCTTTCCTTCCTCTGAACACTTAAGCATTTACTCTGTACCAGGCTCCGTTTTCAGTATTAGAGAGAGATAGAAATGTGTAAGCAAATAGGAACCAAGATGATTTCAGAGATGATGAATGCCAAGAAGGGATGGTGGGCTTTACTTTGGATTGGGAGGGTGGTCTAAATGTCACATAAGTGACCACTTTGTGAAGATCTAGGGGCAGAGAACTTGGGGCACAAGGATAAGTAAGTAGTAAGGTGGCAAGATGGAAATAAGAAGCCAGTGTGATGGGATCACAGTGCTTTATGGAGGGAGCTGGAGATGAATTTACAGAGGTAAAGAGGAGGCAGACCACTTATCATTATTTAGTGGATAGCTGCATTCTGCCCTTCTGGGTCCACTCTTCACCCTTTGTCCTGGAGGCAACTTTCCCTCACCTTCTGCCTTCTATTTGTGTCCAGCCAATGAGGAATCGCAGCAGGTGAGAGAAGATAGGGGCCTGCATGTTTAACTGTCAGTATCAGCCCTGTGCAGCCTCTTGGTCTTTATGTAACACTTAACAGGTGGCCTTCCTTTCAGGCCTGGGGTGCTAACTATGCCCTGCTCTTACTAGCTCTGGGGACTCCATATCACCTGTCACTTCATGACAGTCTGCTCACACTTTTAAGGAGAATTCAATAAAGTACCTACAACTTCTTCCTAATCTGAATGTGTCATCTGTTTTCCGTGGAACCCTGACTCATACAGTCATGTCATCCATGGCAAAGCACGTGGCTTTTGTCTTAAGGACAACGGGAAGTTGTTGTTGATTTAAATGTTTTTAATTTGAAATTAGTTTTACTGAAGAATTACTTATGTATGGTAAAAATCACCCCCTTAGGTATATAATTTTGTGAATTATGACCAAGGTCTATGGTCATAGGATCCGCACCACAATCTAGATACAAAACATTTCCAACCATTTGAGGGTTTTAAAAAGTGGGGGGGGAGGGGGGGGTATGTGATTTTTGTTTCTGTTTTTAAAATCTTACTCAAACTTGAAGAAAGGTCATAGGAAGGCAAGAGTAAATGCAGAGAGGCTAGCTAAGAGGCTACTATGGTGGTTTAGGCACTGTGCTGATCAGGGTATAAGAGTGAAGGATCTGTTCTTTAAAAGATTATAGTCTAGCGGGACAAATCAATAAGGAAGGACAACATTATAATTCAGTGTGAGAGCTTGTGTGATATCCTGAAGTATGGGGTGCTAGGGGAATACAAGAGAAGAACATGAGGGATCAAAAATGCACAAATTCTGTCTTCCTGCCACCCCTTTGGTCTAACCAAACCCTTTGGCCTGGGAGTGCCCAGAAGAAGTCTGATTCCATTAGCGCCAATACTTCGGGGCAGAGGGAAGCAGAGTTTTTGAATTCTCAAAATCCCAGCAGTTCAAGGCATGAATGCCACTTATTAAAGTATGAACAAAAAACATAAGAAGATTAATACATCGGCATCAGATAACATCTATCAGTGCCTCCTAACAGTTTCCACATCACAGTCCATATAGCACACTGGGGTGCTCACCTCCAGGCATGGACCAACCAGGCCATCTTGGCACATGGCTTTTACTAGGCCACCTTGAGGACTGAGGAGTGTCAATATTTTGGTTTCCATTTAAGCTGTTAATTGGAAAGAGCTAACACAGTCTCCCTCCCAACTAGAAAGGTGTCACAGAGAGTGAAAGAACCATGGAATTTAGAGTCACGAAATCTGAGGGTTTTTTGTTTGTGTTTTAATTATTTTTTTAATTTTCATTTAAATTCTATTAGCCAACTTACAGGACATCATTAGTTTCAGATGCAGTGTTCAATAATACTGATAAATTACTGAATGAAATCTGGTTTAAGTCACAACATTGTTTGGGTGATCTCTGCTAAGGATGACCTATCTAGGCCTCAGTAAAAGATATCTTCCAATTTTAGAGACTACTGAGCACTTTGTCAAATATCAGTTATTATAACACTGTAAAAACCTCAGTTTTAGGGGGATACAGGAGCCTCAGGATCGATCACAATGCTCTGCTTGATGTGTGGACCTGGGAAAAAGCTAGTTGTCGCCTGATCACCCCAGAAGAACAGCTCAAGGGAGGGCAGTGGAGAAGAGGGAAGACCTTAAGGACTCCTTGTCATTAACTACCTCCTGTAACTGCCCAGCCGCATCACCTCTGTTCACCTGTATCAACATCATCAGCTCTAATCACCTTCTCCACCAAGCTCCTAGAAAGCAGAGGCTAGAAAAAAAAAGTGAGGCAATGTGGGTGGAAGTACCATCTGGGTTGATTTTAGGTTATTAAATAATAGACTTGAAGAGGGTTGAATGTCATCCTTTTATTACAATTCGATCCTTTGTTATGTTTTTCTAAGTTTTACATTACGTTTAGATTTATCTGAAATGGCTTGTTAAAAGTAAACGGTGGCAACTGATGCACTGTTAAACACTACATCTGAAACTAAATGATGTACTATGTCTTGGCTAATTGAATTTAAATTTTAAAAAAAAGTAAACAGTGGCTATCAAATGATTCCACTTTAATAGGCAACTAAAGATCTGTCTGGATACTCAAGAGAGGAATGCCTTCAATCCCGCAAAATAATGTCAGTGGTAAACCCAGGCAGGAGAAAGAGGATGGTCCATTGATATCTAAATCACTGAGATGATGATAATGTTAATAAATATAATAATAAACATAAGACATAATGGTAATGCTAACAACATTAACAGCATCAATGTTGACAGCGTTGTGACAGTGACAACTATAACGGTGTAAATGGTATCATGGTCCAAATAATTAAAAAGCATGAAATCTAAGGTCTCATTATTATAAAGTTAATGAAATGATCAGGGTGAGCCTGCTGTTAAGGTTTGGAATCAATTACTAGTTACGATTATCTGAATTTTCCAGGTTCCATTGCACATACTGTGTACTAGGCATTGTGCTAAGCAGTTTATATGAATTATCTTGCTTAATTCTGATGAACAACTGTAAGAGCTAGGTAGATACTATTGATCTTGCCAAATAACCAGTAAGAAAACTAAAGCCCAAAGATTCAGTATGCTTTCTTAACCAGGCTGAGGTCAGGGAAGAGGATCAATGGCATATCAGAAGACTTGCAATTTGGGGAGGCTACTTTGCCAAGCCTTGGGCCGCCTTATAGAGCTATTTAGCCAATGCAATTGGCAATTTATTGTTTCAAGGTCTTTTATGATGTTTCTGATATAATTCCTAGAAATATCTGAAATAGACCAGAGCATGACATCAATTCAGTTTACTTCAAGGTCAGCCTATATACTAGGTTGATGGCTTTCAAATTTTACCATGCATCATAATCATCTGGAGAAACCATTAGATCACACAGGTCTATCCCCCCTACCTGACCTTAGGTCAGAATCTCTGGGAGTGGGGCCTGGAGAGCTGCATTTAGACAACATCCCCAAGGAATTCTGATATATATGTGTTCGGGACTACTGCAGTAAGGAAAACATCTCTTTTTATATTTTCTCATCTCATGTTATGCTCATATATGTTGTCAAAACTTTCTTAGAGTCAAGAATCCAATGTATATAGTGAAAAAGAATTATTTCAGGATATATATCACATTTGTTGCTTCTTTAACTTTTAAAAATCATCTTTACAAAAACTTTTCCAGTTATTGTATACAATGTGGTGAGTTTTGGCAAATGTACATAATTGTGTAACCACCACCACAATGGGCAATATGTAGTATTTCCATTATCCCCAAAGTTATTTTGTGTCTCTTTGCAGTTAATCCCTTCTTTGGCCCCTGGCAACCATTGACGGGCTTTCTGTCAGTATAGGTTTGCCTTTTCTAAAAATTTCATATAAATAGATTATACCAATTATAAAGTAGAATAATACATTAGATATCTTTTCTATTCCGTTGGGTCTTAATAAGAATACAGATTTTTTCAAAAAATCACTGAGACCCCAAGGGAGCTAGTTTTACCTGGAAGGATGAGTATAAGTGCACCCCTAGTCCATGCTGAGATCATCATGGAGGCTATTACACAGTGAGGAACAGGAGAACAAGGGTTGAAGAAGTATTGTTTCTATCTTCACATTCTCCAGTTATAATTCCTGGGCTGAAAAAAGCAAGAGATGAGCAAGTTGAAGAGAGATCAGAAAGAGCAGTCAGATTTGCACCTGCTTCCTACACCCAACTAAGCAAAATAAATAAGTACAAATCACCAGACGAAAGCTATACTTCAAATACTCATGGATCTCCTGGCTGGTGGTTTGCATACCCAGAGAAGGGGAGAAGGGGCAGATTATTTCAAAATCTGAGCATAGATATATGGAAATACCAGAAAGAGAAAATAAAGGCAAAAGGCAAAAGAAAAATGAAGAACACACATAAAAGGAGAAAGTATGGTGGTGAAGTCAGAAAGAGGATATAATAAAACCACTACAAAAATGTAAAACATTAAAAGCAGCAAAAAGGAAAAGAGAGACATCTGAAATGTAGTGATATGGACTCTTTGAAGCTAGGCAATAAAATGGAAAAAAAGGAACAAAAGAAGAGGCTAAAGAGAAGATCAGAGGCGTGGAAGATGAAAGCAGATGGCTAATACACACATAATTAATAGTTCTCAAGAAGGGAATGGAACAGATGGACCCCAAATTTTTTTCAAAAATATGATAAAAGTTGGCAGAGAAACAAGCAAGCCCTAAATCTGTAGTAGCAAAGATCACACTGTGGCCCAAGAAAATTTACAGGAAAACACGATCCTCACCAAAGAAGTCACTTACAAGAGAATACGGGGCATAAGGTTGGCACACATGTTGTCAACAGGGATGACATCATCCCCAAGGGGACAAAAATTGGTTCTTGTAGGGTAAGGGGGACTGAGAAAAATCTTAGATATTATAATAGTTTGTGGCCCTCCAGAGGCCATATGGTATTAAAGGCTCTTCAGGAGAAAAAGCAATAATGAAATTAGAACATATGATGATATATCTATATCTATATCTATATCTATATATCTTCTAATTAAATATTTTATATATATATCTGTGTGTGTATAATGTATATGTAAATATAATAATAGTGAGACTAGAAGCATTGGATTAGTATAACATATCTATAAAATCCTCCACGTCAAAGCAATGTTTAGAGAGGTCTGGAGAGAAATATGCATGCCCCCAATAATTTCAAACCAACCAATTATCAATCATGAATATAGTCATTAGCCATGTGTTTGCAATTATGCAAAGAGTCAGAATATAACAATCATAGGCTCTAATGAGAAAAACTGAGAGAGAATGAACTCCAGCCCCTCAGAAGAGAAGCTGAAATAACCAGAAATGAGGGAGTTGTGATATTTAAGGACTTGGTGGTGAACACTGAAGCCATTGGTAGTTTATTACATTTACTAGAAGTGTTATAAACTGTAACACTGTGAAAATAAAGGGGATAAAAAGCAAGGTAGTGGTGTAGGGGTGGTATAGGATTTTCCCATATTTCATAGCAAGGAGTCAATAGACCTAACTTGAAAAAATATTAACAATCATAAAGGTAACCACTAGAGGAACTAAGATCCAGATTATAAATCTCTCAAAATATCAATAGTAAGATAGCAACAGAACCAAAATAAAGAAGACATAACCATATAGCAAAAGATGAAAAGCAACAGAAGCATTAGAAAGAGAAAATACAAGATGATAGAATTGAAACATTATATATATAATAAACATTATATATGTATATGAAATAAAATTAATTTTTTAAAGATTCTCAAATTGTATTTAATAAACAAAAACTACCTATATGTCTCAATCATTCAGGAATGTTAAAAGTAAAATGAATGATACGACAAGTGATTCTGGCTTCTCTCTCTCTCTCTCTCTTTTGGCATTAATTTGTCATGTCTGCCAGAAAGACTTCAAGGCAAAAAGCATTAAACAAGACAAAAGAGTAGTTTAACATTATAAAAATGTTCAATCTCAAATGAAGATATAACTACTGTTATATTTTACATTCCAATTATTGTAACATAAGAACACATAAAGCTTAAAACACGGGGAATTTAAGGAGATTGCTCCAAATGGAGAAGGATTTAAATTTATTTCTTTCAGTTGCAAACAAGTCAAATTCTCAAAATGAGTGATGGTATAAAGAATCTGGAATCTAATCCATCAGATTAACATCTTTGTAATTCCAGTGCTGAAAACAAAGAGACTTCTAATACTTCTAAAAACATTTATAAAACTTGACCACACATTAGACACAAAAAGTATTTTAAAACAAATGGTAATGACAGTAATGACCATGCTCTTAGCTTATAATGCAATTAGAGTAGAAATTAATAACTAATAAAACCAACCACATGAAATGTTATAACTCACTCTTTAACAATTCTAGTCATGATTTCTTTATTGCCTCCAAAGTTGCAGAATATCTAGCAAATAATAATAATACTGAAAACTCTACATTAATAAAACCCCATGTCAATAACTAAAGCTATGCACTGTAAAAAAAAAAAAAAGTGAGGTTCTAAATACATTACTAAATATGAATTCAACTCAGTAATTTAAAAAGAATAAAACCTAAGGCAAGCAGAAGGAACAAATTATTTAAGATAAAAAGCAGAAGTTGATATATTATAAAACAAAAGAGAGAAAGTAAACTTAATCAATAAAACCAGAAGGTGATTCTTAGGGGGAAAAGAAATAGAGATAAATCAGCAGTTAGTCTAAACAAAAACTAAGAAGGAGAAAGCACAAACACAGATCATTAACAATGAGTCTAAGGGGGAAAGAAACCTCATATGTATAAGATTTTTAAAAGAATTATGAGTAGTTTGTAAAAGCTCTATAAAAATAATATTGAATTCCTAGATGAAATGGATAGTTTCTAAGTTAAAAAAGTATCAAAACTGAGAGCATTCTTAATTTTTTTCATGAGTATAAATTTGCTTATTCGTCCTTCTCTTCTGGGACCAAAGAACAACTATTCCTCATTTGCCCACCTCCAACAAGAGTAGGTCAAAAAGATGCAAAAATGCATTTTTGTCAAACATTATTTACACTCTTTCAAAGCATAGAAAACAAATAAGAAATAAAGATAAACTAACGATGTATTGTATGGTAACTAACACAACACAATAAAAAAAAGATCAATCTTTCTAATAAATGTCAATGTAAAAATCTCTAATGTAGTATTAGCAAATAGAATCCAATGGAACACAAATATAAATATATCTATGTGTGTGTATGTATATATATACATATACATATATATGTATGTATACATATGTATATATGTGTGTGTATATATATTTCTCCCATGACCAAGTAGAGTTTACTGAGAAATGAAAGGATGGCTTAAGAATAATTAGAGGGCACAACCTTCCATTTGCTACTGATCACTTCGTCCTCAAACCGTACTATAACTGGCCCCTAGCCCTTTAAGTTCATTCCTCCTCCCTCCCTCCCCACCATTCCACCCCAGGGGATCTTTTATATTACAGGGAGAGCCTCCTAATACATGAATCTATATTTTGTTGCTTCCCTACTTGCATAGTTCAACTTGAATAAGTTGAATAAGATTTTTAAAAGAATTATGAGTAGTTTGCAAAAACTCTGTAAAAATAATGTTAAATTCCTAGATGAAATGGACAGTTTCTAAGTTCAAAAAGTATCAAAACTGAGGAGCATTCTTAATTTTCAATTCAATTACTTGAATAATTTTACTTGCACTCCATCAGAGATCTCCACACTTCAGAAAAATAGTTCAATCCCCTGACTGTGGCATGTGAGGCAGGTTCTGCCCACCTGTCTAGCTTTGTTTCTAACTCTCTCTCTGTCTCTGTCTCTGTCTCTCTCTCTCTTGATTCTCCAGCAAAGTACCTGGAGATCCTTGACTCTTCTTACTGTCTCTTGCCTCTGCGCCCCAGTACTGTTTCCTCTGCACAGAAGGCTTTTCTTCCTCCTCTTCTCTTCTTTCTCAGCTTATTCTGGTGTCATCTCCAGGATACCTCCCCACGAGGCTGAGTTGCTTTACTTCTCTGCTCACTACAACACCTTATCCAGACCTCCATGGGACTCACCACACTGCATTAGAACTATTGGCTTGTGCGGCAGTCTCCCACTTTACACCCTAACTTCCTTGAAGACGAAGAGTTTTCTTTTGTCTCTTGCACTGGACATATCCCTGGCACATGGCAGACATTAAATAAATGTTGAAGATCTCCGCCGAGAGTCGCCGCGGGTTCCTGCTTCAACAGTGCTTGGACAGAACCTGGAACTCGTCCCTTCGCCCAGCCGGCCGCTCGGAGCCAGCCCTCCGCCATCTCCTCACAGCGCCTTCGGACCGCTCCAGGGCCCCCGTCGCCGCTCCAGCGCCGCGCAGCCGCTGCCCGCCACCGCCTCTCCTCAGCCACTGCCATGACGACCGTGTCCCCCTCGCAGGTGCGCCAGAACTACCACCAGGACTCGGAGGCCGTCATCAACCACCAGATCAACCTGGAGCTCTACGCCTCCTACGACTACCTATCCATGTCTTACTACTTTGACCGCGATGATGTGGCTTTGAAGAACTTCGCCAAATATTTTCTCCACCAATCTCATGAGGAGAGGGAACATGCTGAGAAACTGATGAAGCTGCAGAACCAACAAGGTGGCCGAATCTTCCTTCAGGATATCAAGAAACCAGACCGTGATGATTGGGAGAACGGGCTGAATGCAATGGAGTGTGCATTGCACTTGGAAAAGAGTGTGAATCAGTCACTACTGGAACTGCACAAACTGGTCACTGATAAAAATGACCCCCATTTGTGTGACTTCATTGAGGCTCATTACCTGAATGAGCAGGTGAAATCCATCAAAGAATTGGGTGACCGCGTAACCAACCTGCGCAAGATGGGGCCCCCGAATCTGGCATGGCAGAGTATCTCTTTGACAAGCACACCTTGGGAAACAGTGATAGTGAGAGCTAAGCCTTAGGCTGTCTTCCCAGAGCCACCTGGTCCCTGAGGCCGTGCATGCGTGTTGAGGTTACCTTTACCTTTTCTATAAGTTGTACCAAAACATCTACTTAACCTCTTTCATTTGTACCATTCCTTCAAATAAAGTAATTTGGTACCCCCAAAAAATAAATAAATAAAATGTTAGGGTCTGTGATCAAAGGAACAAGACTGACACAAAGCAAAAATCAAGCAAAGCTTTATTTCGTGCCATGCATCAGAAACCAAACTGACCGGTAGGTGCCCGGGCCCCATGCATTAGAAACCAAACTGACGACAGGTGCCCGAGCCTTGCTAGGGGCCACCGCCTCCCTGGCCTGGGGTCCTTCCTGGAGGCTCCCTGCCCCACCTTCAGTGTACCACAGGATGCTCCCGGCGAGGCTGCTCCCTGGACGAGGCCGCAGCCAACGAGGCTCTCAACAATGCCAAGCATCGAAAATCAAATCAACCAGTTGGGGCGACTCTTACAAAGAGGTACCGAAGACCAGGACACCGACCCCAATTACTTCCCTTACCCAATGACTCCCGCTACCCGACGACTCCCACTACCCAACGACTCCCGCTTCCCAATGATGACACTCCGGCAGTGTTGCTCCCTGGCGAGGTGGATGCGCGGCTGGCGAGGCCGGTGCCCGGCGACGCTCATGACGCTCGGGCAGCAGTGCTCCTAGCGAGGCCACTCCCGATGACGAGGTTGCACCGCTGGCTCCTGGGAGGCTAGTCCCCGCGGCGGCACTGCTAGAGTGGTGAGGCCGCTTGCGGCAGCGCTGCTGCTGCTGGTGCTGCTGCTCAGGGCCGCGGGGCCACTCCAGGCGGCGCTGCTGCTGCTGTTGCTGCTGCTGCTGCTGCTGCTGCTGCTGCTGCTGGGGTAGCGGGGCCGCTCGCTGCGGCGCTGCTGCTGCTGCTGCTGGTGCTGCTGCTGCTGCTCCGTCGGCGGGGCCGCTCGCAGAGGCGCTGCTGCTGCTGCTACTGCTGCTGCTCCGGCGGCAGGTCGCTCGCGGTGGCGCTGCTGCTGCTGCTGCTGCTGCTGGTGCTGCTGCTGCTGGTGCTGCTGCTGCTGGTGCTGCTGCTGCTGGTGCTGCTGCTGCTGGTGCTGCTGCTGCTGGTGCTGCTGTTGCTCGGACGGCGGGGCCGCTCGCGGTGCCGCTGCTGTTGCTGCTGCTCGGCGCTGCTACTGCAGCTGCTGCTGCTGCTGTTCCGTCGGCGGGCCGCTCCCCACGGCGCTGCTGCTGCTGCTGCTAGGGGTGGCGGGGCCGCTCACTGCGGCGCGGTAGCGCTGCTGCTGCTGGTGCTGCTGCTGATGGTGCTGCTGCTGGTGCTGCTGCTGCTGGGGCGGCGGGGCTGATGAGGCTGCTCCCAATGGCTCCCCTACCCGCTACTCTGACTCCTCCTGCTATATATATATATAGCTGCAGACTCACAGACTAGCTTTTATAGAGATGGTTGAGCCCCGCCCACACACAGGTGGCCAATGGGATTGCAATACACAGAGAAAACTGCACAGTCATGCTAGGTCAGCCACACACACAAAAAAACTGCTACGTAACACAGAATTGTTACCAATTGAAGTTCAATTTACCCTAGTAGATATATGTGCTCCGCACTGATTGGATGTCTTCACCTGGCCTGACCCGCCCTTGCATCTAGGCTTTGCAAGTAAGTTCCTCTGGGAGGGGTGGGGTCAATCTAAGTTCACTACATAAACACAGAATGACTCCCTCTGGCCAACCAGGCCCTTACATAAAATAAAATAAAAAAATAAATGTTGAAGGACTGAGTAGTTCCCAGTCTGGTAGAAAATCATCTCCAGATAACCAAGTCCCAGGAGGTTGTTCATGAAATCACCCAGAAATGGGATCACTCTCAGGACCCTGTTTAAAACTACAGTATGTCAGCTTCTGACCACAGGCAAATTTTTTCAGGAGTGTCACTGCTTGAGAAATAGATGATTATCTTAGAGGACTGTACATTTTCACATCTTCTTGTCCTTGGGAGGATCAGAAACAGAATTCCATAGTTTGAAGGTGACAGAATGCTGAGGACGAAATCACCCATCTCGAAATTCAACATGGAGCAAGCCCAGATTTAGTTTACCACCACTGCCCAGGCAGCATGCTTGTCTGCAAACGCCCTTGGTTTGCACATGAGGAGCTTTACAAACCCACATATCACATTATTTCATAGCCCAGATTGTATTATTAGTACAGGGAAGAAACCACGGTCCTTCCCCTATCACTCACTAGAAACAGCTCAGCTTACTGAGCTACTTTCTTAGTAAGATGTCATCTGCATTTCTTGGTCCTAGATTCTTAAACGTTTCTACTTCTATCACAGCTCTGGTTGTATTTCTTTTATATAATTTATTTCCCCCTATAATTTTATTTAAAGATGACTTTCAAACTTTTTGGAAGGAAAGCACTAAGATTTTGTGCAACTCTTATTTCACAGATGAAGAACATGAGGCCAGTAGGTTAGTTGTGTTTGCCCACACAGCTAGTTATTAAAAACCAGACCCATAAGAAATATCAAAATCCTACATATGGTGTTCTTCAGGGAGTATAATACTCGTACTTATTTCTGCTTCCAATGGTCTATTCCAGCACAAAAGTCTATGTGCTCATTGTCCAAGTCTCGTGATACAGCATTGGCTACTATATTATTCAATTATCTGGCTTTGGGGGGGGGCGTCATATTTTCTAAAGTATTACTCAAAGACAAGATTTTTAAAACCTAACACTAACCAGACAACACACACACACACACACACACACACACACACACACTCTCTCTCTCTCTCTCTCTCTCTCTCTCTTCCATGAGGTTACCAGACACACAGCTCATGACACCTGGAAACTAGCTAGCAGATTTCTGCTCTAATCAAATCCACTGTCAATAAGTCACAAAACAAATTAAAATGCAGCAGAGAATGAGGGAAGTTAACTTCAGGGTCCACCAGTGTGTTCATTCCAGCACCATCTGTGCATCTGTTACATGATTAGACTCTGTGTTGGGCAGTTTTTAAATAACTGGGCAGCCCTACCATAAAGACCATATGCTTACAAGTGAGTAAGAGTTGGCCATACAAGAGCCATCAACAACTCCGCAGAAGAATCTACTCTGAGAGAAATCTCCTTTAAAAAGTGTTGTTTATTTCTCAAACTGAAGTAAGATTGTAGAAAGACCTCATTAAACTAGAGCTACACTGGGGATACAGCACAAAGACATGGGGCCACAAACCAAGCCACCTTTGCACATGCCTTGGTGGACGTATAAGTTCGTCCTTCAGACCTCACAGAGCCACTCCACTCTGCACTTTCACATAGCTATGGATGAAGTAGAAGAGGGCACTAGAGGAAGTATACTGAATTTCATATACACTATTTCAGTTTTTATTACACACTTGCACATGAGGCCATGCATTTTGTGTGCCAAAAAATATGGTAAAGTGTTCTCTACTCTACTCTTTTCAAAACTCATTACTATGTAATCTCTTGCCAGATCATATCTTTGGAAAGAAGCAGTTATTTTTCCCTCCTATTATATAGAATTATTACACTCTTTTTATTTTTTTTATTATGTTATGTTAGTCACCATACAGTACATCATTAGTTTTTGATGCAGTGTTCCATGATTCATTGTTTGCATATAACACCCAGGGCTCCATGCAATACGTGCCCTCCTTAACACCCATCACTGGGCTAACCTACCTCCCTACCTCCCTCCCCTCTAAAACACTCAGTTGTTTCCCGGAGTCCACAGTCTCTCATGGTTCATCTCCCCATCTGACATCCCCCCTAGTTTTTCCCTTCTTCTCCTAATGTCCTCCATGCTATTCCTTATATCCCACAAATAAGTGAAATCATATGATAATTGACCTCCTCTGCTTGACTTATTTCACTTAGCATAACCTCCTCCAGTTCCAGAATAGAGAGCCCAGATATGGACCCTCAACTCTATTGTCAAATGATCTTCGACAAAGCAAGAAAAAAATATCCAATGGAAAAAAGTCTCTTCCCTAAGTGGTGCTGGGAAAATTGTACAGCTATATACAGAAGAATGAAACCCGACCATTCTCTTACACCATACACAAAGACAAACTCTGAATGTATGAAAGACCTCAATGTGACATAGGAATCCATCAACATCCTAAAGGAGAATGGAGGCAGCAACCTCTTTGACAATGGCCACAGCAACTTCTTTCAAAACACATCTCCAAAGGCAAGGGAAACAAAAGCAAAAATGAACTTTTGGGACTTCATCAAGATAAAAAGCTTCTGCACAGCAAAGGAAACAATCAAGAAAACAAAGAGGCAACCCACAGAATGGGAGAAGATATTAGCAAATGACACTACAGATAAAGGGCTGATATCCAAGATCTATAAGGAACTTCTCCAACTCAACACCCCAAAAAACAAATAAGTCGAAAAACGAGAAGACATGAACAGACACTTGTCCAAAGAAGACATACCAATGGCTAACAGACACATGAAAAAATGTTCAACATCATTAGCCATCAAGGAAATTCAAATCAAAACCACATGAGATACCACCTTACACCACTTAGAATGGCAAAAATTGACACAGCGGGAAACAACAAGTGCTGGAGAGGATGTGGAGAAAGGTGAACCCTCTTACACTATCGGTGGGATGCAAGTTGGTGCAATCACTTTAGAAAACAGAGTGGAGGTTCCTCAGAAAGTTAAAAATAGAGCTACCCTATGACCCATCAATTGCACGGTTGGGTATTTACCCCAAAGATACAGATGTGGTGAAAAGAAGGGCTACATGTACCCCATTGTTCACAGCACCAAGGTCCACAGTAGCCAAACTGTGAAAAGAGCCGAGATGCCCTCCATAGATGAATAGATAAAGAAAATGTGGTCCACATATATATTCTTTTTAATCATCTGTTTTGTTTCTTTGCTTCCTCCTACCAGACAGCAAGCAATTTTGTATAGCCACAATGTAGTATAATTTGGCACATACTAGATACTAACAAATGTAAGGGAAAGGGTGAAAGGAGAGAGGGAGAAAAGGAAGTAGCAGTTGACTCATCAGAACAAGAGCAATATGGGAAAGAGAAAAAGGTATAGACAGATGATTTGTGAGAGTTTTACCATCAGCCCATTAGCCTATAGAACTTAGAACTTATTGAGAAAAAATTAAAGACCGACATCAAGACACACAGTATACCTTCAAATTTTGTCCTTTTAGTGTGCACATACCATACACCGTTTTCCTTTAGAATGTATGTTCAAAAGGATTTGCTGAAAGTGACAAAAGTCTTTACAAAGCCCACATCAATAAACCACTTGGGTATTATTATGTACATGAATACACATTGCATTACTATTAGACTCCAGATTGTACAGCTTAAAGTGAGAAAAACTCCTAGCATTCTTCCAGTACCTCTACCACTCCCTATTATGTACTTTTTTTCTGATCATGTTACTCATTTCATGACCCTGAGCCCAGAGCCTGATGTGAGCTTCTACGAGCTTCTAGATCTACCCATCTAATACTTCAAGAGGCAGCTGTGGGGGGCGGGGGGAATAAAGTCTGAGATAGAATATAAAGATGGAACAGGAACAAAAAACTAGATTGATCTTGATTCCCTCCAAACTGACAATTCCAAACTGAAATATCAATGAAGTTGTACTGAGATTTCACATGAGATCGACTATCTATGAAAGTTTGAAACTGCTAGGTTACAAAGAAGAGATATATTAAGTATACTTGAAAATAATGGGGTGCCTGGGTGGCTCAGTCATTAAGCATCTGCCTTTGGCTCAGGGCATGATCCCGGGGTCCTGGGATTGAGACCCGCATCTCACTCCATGCTCAGCAGGAAGCATGCTGCTCTCTCTCCCTCTCCCCCGCTTGTGTTCCCTCTCTCACTGTGTCTCTCTCTGTCAAATAAATAAATAAGATCTTAAAAAAAAAAGAAAAGAAGCAAATATAATTAATGAATAAAATTCTTAAGCATATACTCAGGTCTTAGAGTGATAAAAGAAACTTAGATCACGTTCAGATCCCTAACACTAACAAAGGAGGAAGCTCAGGTCCAGAGATATTTCCCTTGGTCTAGGATCTTTGAGTTAGTATCAGACTAAGATTCCTAGTTTCAACTAGAATGCTCTCTTCTTTCTGTCCATCTGAAATAATTCCTAATTATGCATCATTTGCACAAAACTAAGTCAAAACAATGAGGAACTATATGATTTAACTGGGCCAGAGACAGAGTAGTTTCCAGTTACCCATGGTCAGCAATTCAGTGATGTCATCAAAGACCCACGTTCTTTCTACCTGTTCCACTCTTCCCCCCTTAGTATAACTTCCTCCTAAGTCTGATTCCCTTCCTTGTTTTAAGACAGCATTGATTGCTACTGGAGGCTGTGTGTCTTCTTGTTAATAATGGTTACGGGAGGTAGGGAAGGAATATAAATCTCTTACAATTTGACAAATTTAGATCTTATGCTCACCCCTGGTCCTTGAAAACTGGAGACAGGATGGATACTTAAATACATCCAGAGTGCTATTATGCACCAATAATTTAGAGTTAGGTAATAAATTTAGCTTGACTACTACATGTCTATCCCAGTAGTAGTTCAAATTAATATGCAAGTAATCAGAAATCCAAGCTGCCCTAGATATACCTTAAGTGCTTCCTTCCCACTTCTAACACACCATTCCTCAATATTTCCTCCATCAAACTTCCAAAGTGATATAGCAGATGGGGTGAGAAAGAAATTGGCATAAGCTATTATATCCATTTGTATGCAATTCCTGTTCCTGATTGGCAAGACTCCTTCTTCAATTTTTTGGGTGGGCAGAATATAGCAGACTCAGCTAAACCCAGCTTTTTGGGTTTATGTAAATCAGTGTTGTTTGGTATATTAGAATACAGAACGCCTGCACAGCACCAGGAAACTAATTAAATTAGACTTTCTGGGGGTAGAATCCAGGCATAGGTACTTTTAAAAAATATTTTATTTAATTCATTTGAGAGACAGAGAGAGAGAAAGAGAGTGTGCGCGTGCACTCACACACAAGCAGGGGGAAGGGGCAGAGGGAGAAGCAGGCTCCCTGCTGAGCAGGATTCCTACGCAGGACTCCATCCCAGGACCCGGGGATCACACCTGAGCCGAAGGCAGATGCTTAACAGACCGAGCCACCCAGGCATCCCGACATAGGTATTTTTTTAAACCTTCCCAGATGATTCTAATCTACAGCCAGAGTTGAGAATTACTAGTGTACTAAACATGCTGATTGCCTGAATTTCTCAGTTAATATCCTTGAGTTGTCTAGTTACGGCCTGAGACTTTGAATTCAGTTTCTTTGCCATTTTCCCAGGTGACTTAAAGCATAATCCATTTATATAAAACATCATCTGTGGTATGATAACAACTACAATTTAAGGTAAGGATGCTGTGTCAGCTTCCTTTTAGAGAATGCTGCTCAATCAATGGATGAATGTCTGAACCAAAATATTATATAGGCATAAGGGTTTTTGTATTGCCTTCTATCTATTTCTGGGTGTAGTGTATAACATACATTGACAACATTTCATTTTTATATTGTAATGGGATCTCCATAGGCTTATATTGAAATTGGTTCTCTGCTGCAATCTCACATTTTAACAGCCTCTATAGACCTGCTCAGAAACTGAGTAAAAATTATTTTGAAGAATATCTGGCATCATAGTTTATTTTTAAAATTATACAAATGCCTCAATTTCCCCCCAACCAACAACCACAGGAGATACCGAAGTACCATTATAACTGCAACGGGAAGTAAATACTTGACATATTTGATAGTCATTTTACAAAAGCAAGAAACTGTTTTTCCTCCTGAGTGCAGTCTTCAGTCATCCTCAGATTTTTAATAAGATTTTGATGTCCATTTCAAATGATAAGGGAAAGTGATTTTATCACTTGTTTTCTTTGAGTAAATGTTAACTTGAAATTAATACTATAGGCACCAGAGCTATTCAGAGCCCCTAGTGCACCCAGGTGGTGATCCTTCTTTGTCAGACTTGTCACATTCAGGCTGCTGTCTAGATCAGCCAGTATTGGAGGAGGTCAACTGGGAAGATAACGACCACTGGTTGACCCATGAGCAGGACCTGAGCTCAAAGGCTTCTCACCCTCTTCCCTGTTAATGTGTGTTGTACTTGCCTTCTGCATGCTAGAAGTTGCCTCAAGGACATAACCTTGAGATAGTTATCTGGACAGTATACAATGGCTGAACCCAGGTGGACCTTTATACGAACTTTTGAGAGATCTACTAATCTTGTGGCCTGCTGCCCAAGACAAGCCTTGTAAGTAAGTTCTCATGCTTATTAAATCAGCCGCCTACTACCTGAAGTGGTCTGCCTCTTTCTTCAGTCTCTCTTTACTGCTTGTGTAGTAAGGACACCAGGTTGTCAACCAACAATTGGTGAGAGCCAGCCCAGAGGCTAAAGAAATGGGTGGGGAAGAAGCATTCCAAGTTGGCCACTGACCTCTATGCAGGGAGGGGGTGGAACCATATGTTAGATGCTTTGTGGACTGCCGTGTAGGTACAAGGATGGCCTGAAAACACTGGCTGCTTGAATGCACTTGTCTAAGAAACTATATATAGAGAGCATTGTGGCAAAGAAGTGAAACGAATGGCTGCCACAGTGGGTTGGCCTCTACTGTGGGCAGTTTGGCTAGACACTGATGCCCAACTAGAAGCTGAAGCTCAAGTTAGAAAGTTGGGAGAAGAACTGAAGTTAGAGAAGGATGTGCAGTAGTCTTCTACTCTGCTAGCTTCAGGGCTGGCAGACAAGGTAGAGCTAAATAATAACTTGGAGAACTTACTGTGCCATTTTGTAAAGCTAGGAGGAGGGCTTGTGACAAAGCCTGATTAGGATGCTAAGAGGCAGAATCCCCAGGGACCGTAAGGAAAGCAAAGGGGAGAATGTTATGATTGACAGTGAAACATGAAACTGACCCCGAGCACAAAGAAAAATTTTAAATAGCAATTATCCTAGACTTCTGATAATAAAGAAATACACCCTAAAACTCCCAGGAGAAAAGTTGCATTCTTTCTCTGTCCCTTGAAGTTGTAACTCTTATAATGTCTTTGAAATACAAACACCCCAGGAGATAACTAAAACACTACCCACAAAGACTGAAGAGGAAAAAGGGGGGGGGGAGATTTCTACAGACTACTGTAGAAGTTACCCTGCCCAAAATGTAGTCCATAGCCTCCATGAGATTATTCATCAAGGGTTAAGGTTTTGAAATAAAAACTATGGCTCTCTGTTTGTGTCTGTCTGTATGTTTGTGTATGTCTATGGATGTGTTATGTATATGTGATTTTGTTTCTACCTCTAGAGGTAATTTACAAAATTGACTTGTAAAATAGCTCTATTCAATTGACCCAAAGAAAAATAAGCTTTAATATCAAGGTGTACTTATGTAAAACTGAAACTTAATTTTCTTTCATCTGCTAAAAGTTCTTCCTCTGTTCTTGGTGGGATTGTGAAGGCTTTGGCTTACTTGTTAAGTAATCTGCCTAAAAAACAAAGATTATGTATTTCATCAAAATAATTTCCTGTGCTTCATGTTGTATTTATCAGGTCTTTGATTACTGGAGAAAACCGTCTTCTCTATTCAAAGAGCTAAGTTTTTACAACTATATAACTTTCCGTATTTGCCTTTGAAGTGTTTGTCACTTGCACTAATGGATAACTAAGTACTGTTTCACAGTGACTTATGATCCTACTTAATCAAGTGTTTTAAAAATTTCAATATTTTTAACAAACTTCCCCAAAATCAAATCCTGAAGTTTTTTTGACCCTGAACTAACTTTGGGATTTTCCAAAGGGTCCCTAGACCATCTCAAAAAATGGCTTCTCTCTCCTTATGAAAGCAAGATGTCAAACTAATTAGGCTTCCTTGGTATATTAAGGAAAACATTGGGAAATGGAAATGGGAAACATTGTCAAATAAATAATGCTAAATTTTCTTTGGGATATATTTGTATGAAATTCCAAAAAAACTGATGTATTCTGGTATAATGTTATCAGTTATAACTTTAAAATGTGTGTCACTGAAATAAACAAATTCCCTTTTCAACTGCATTATAATAAACTCTCATCAGATCTTTAACCAAAGACATTGTATATCTTTTGTCATTTACAGAGAGTTATGGTTTAATTCTGATATTTGCAAAAGTGTTCCTGCAAAAGTGCTTCACCTTCAAGGAAATTCATGGAAATGACTGTGACAAGTATAGGTTTCTGATAATTAAGATCAATTGGCTTTCATAGGGAAAGGGTAACAATGGCCCTTATATATGCTTCCCCAAGGCCATCTGTGTGGCCCCACAATATGTCATGGGATGGTAGTTTGAGACCTGTCCTTGTTCTTCTTCCCCACAACAGTAAAATGAGCCATCACATTGATAATATAATGTTAACATGTGAAGACATGCTTCTCCTGTTAGAAACGCCACAGGATTTGCTGAAACATCTGCGAGGGAGAAGTTAGGTGGTGAATCCACAAAAATTCCCACAGAAAACCCACAGAAAAAAGGCACCCCCACAAAATATTTGGGAGTCATCTGGTTAGGTACATTCTTCCAGAAACTGTTATTGACAAGATGTAAGCCTACCCAACCCCTAAGAATGTGAAAGAGATGCAAGCCTATGTAAAGATTTTAGAGTTGGAGGACTTCTATTCCTCACCTGGCAGAGTGCTTCCATCCATTAAATCACATGGTTAAGAAAAGGCTTGTGTGAGAATGGGGATTAAAACAGTAAGCTGTCTTCGGAAAGCCATAAATACTTATGAGGAAAATTAAATCAAATCTCTGGACATTTCCCAAGCAGCCTACTATTTGAGTTAGAAGTGTTGTGTTTGTGATTCTGGAATATAAAGGTCAGTGCTCCTCCAGGAAGATCCTTTCTTAGAGAAGCCAGTGCACCAACTAATAGGCTGAACTCAGAGCAGTTTGGCTGGTGATCACTCATGATCCCTGACCATTAACCCTTTGCACTGACAACTGGGCTATTCTAAGGGGATTAACCCTATGGTTTATATGATGGGGAGCCAAGAGGTGACTGTGTCCTTAGGGGTCATGATGTGTGGAGGGAAATTTGGGTTCACCCGCAGGAGCCTGAGACAGTCTTCCCTGTCTTCCATGCCCTGGCTTATAATGCTCTGGTATTCCATGGCAATCAAGAAGCTGATGCCCGGGGCGCCTGGGTGGCTCAGTGGGTTAAAGCCTCTGCCTTCCGCTCAGGTCATGATCTCAGGGTCCTGGGATCGAGCCCCACATCGGGTTCTCTGCTCCGCAGGGAGCCTGCTTCCTTTCCTCTCTCTCTGCCTGCCTCTCTGCCTAGTTGTGATTTCTCTCTGTCAAATAAAATATTTAAAAAAAAAAAAAAAAGAGAAGCTGATGCCCTAGCCCAGGTATAAGCCCTACCAACTGACCCTTCTGTAAATATAGCTGACTGGGTGCATAGGAAGAGTGGCCATGATTGCACCTGAGTTGTTTAGAATATGCTGGTACTGCATTAACCAAGTCACTGTAATTCAAAAGCAACCCAGTGTCCTTGGCAATATGCCATCCCACCTGGGTACAAAGGTGGCCTAACTGGTAAGGGATTGGCAAATTGATTATATTATTCCCCTCCAACTGAGTGAGGGTTCTACATATGCTTTGGTTTGTGTAAACACCACATCTACACTCACTCAAATTTTCCTGTCACCATACAAATCAGGCTGCCACAATTAAGGGTTTAGAGAAGCTGAGTACCATGTATAGATATCCTAATCAACTAGACAGGGATCAGGGGTCACATATCAAAGGTATGATGTGCAACACGGGGCAAAAGAACATGCCACTGAACAGAAGTTCCATCTCTCCTACAACCTGCACATAACAGGGTTGGTAGGAAGGAAAAATGAAATAATAAAGCAGCAGAATAAATTACTAATGAGTAAAACCATCTCAGGTGGGTGGACTAAAGTACTGTCCCTGTGGGAGGCCACAATAAGGCTTGAGGCGAGAACCAAACCAGGCCCTGACTTGTGTCTCCTCTATTGCCTCTATTGATCTCTGGCTGATCAAAGACAGAAGATAATGGAGTTGAGTTGCACTGAGAAAGGGTCTGTGTTATGTGTTGTGTGCTTGCCTACATGACTTCCCACATGCAGTTAGCTTTGAACACAATTCGGACGGGTTGTAAATCCTTAAGTGGTCCTTGCTGTCCCAGCACAAACTTGTAAATTACTCTCGGGACTGTTGTTACTTCTTGAATCAATATTGAAACAAAGTCTTAGCTCCAGCCTTTTGGTGTCCTGAAGTCTGTGTATAATCATTTATGAGATTGATTATGGGAACTGGTTATGGGTACTTGTGGTTGTTTAACTAGACACGGATGTATTGCTTCTCTTATTGTAGAACTACTATATATATGGCCATAATGCCCCTAATAAACTTGCCACTGTTGGACATCCTCCTCAGTGTCCCTCCTGCCCCCATCTCTTTGCCTCTGTACTTCTTCTTTTCACCATCCTCTTACCCTCACGTTCCTGGTCAATTTGTCGCGCTGGCTGTGGCATGTCCCACGCTTTAATACATTTGTTTTTTTGTGTGTGTGTGTTTTTAATATTTTATTTATTTGACAGAGAGAAATCACAAGCAGGCAGAGAGGCAGGCAGAGAGAGAGGAGGAAGCAGGCACCCCGCGGAGCAGAGAGCCCGACGCGGGGCTCGATCCCAGGACCCTGAGATCATGACCTGAGCCGAAGGCAGAGGCTTTAACCCACTGAGCCACCCAGGCGCCCTGCTTTAATACATTTGAATGATGAACAGGTAAGACCTGTTGCCCCATATGCCAGACTGAGAACACCTGCTGAGACACCCAGTGTCATAAGGTATGGAAGTCCAGGGGAAATGCCATTGCCCTGATTCTCACCATGGATCAATGTGCTATGCTGTTGAGAACACCAAGCCCCATCAAACCTGGAAAAGGTATCATCTACTGGAATTTACAATGGGATGTCCCACCAGGATGGGTGAGTTACTTCACACTCCTGGGTAAGAAGGAACTGTTCCATCTCCACTGAAATTCCATTGTCCCACTATAAAGTGAACCTGCTGAAATGCACTATACCTGGAATGGAAAATGCACCATTAAAAGAGGGGAGGTGGTGGGGGTCCTGGTCTGGCATATCTTGTCTCCAGTCCATCTTCTCGTGCCTGACAGTGCCATCTCCCGCAGTCAACACATACAGTACATACAACCAGGTCAAGCTCCTAAATCTGCCCACCTCGCTCCCTTCAAGGCCAGGTGAGCACATTTTTTCCCCCACTGGTATTATCATTTGGCCACCATCTTTCTTCCCTCTTTTGGCTTGTAGGATGTTATAGCATAGATAGAAGCCCTCACTAAGTTCATCCAGCAAGCCTTAAATAATAGCCTGTCCTTACTAAACACTGAAATATCTCTAGTGAGAAAGACTGTCCTCCAAAGAGGATGGCCTTGGACATTATTACTGCTTCACAAAAAGGCACCCATGCTATTATCCAAACAGAATGTTGTGTGCTCATACCTGATGAGTCTGCCTATGTGTCATCTTTATTAAATTACATGGGGACACAAGTGAATGCTCTGAGTGCTCAGAAGACTTAATAAATCGGTGATTCAGATCATGGGGCTCTTGGTGGAAAAAGTTTTCACTGATTTTGGGAATTATTGTCTTAATTTATTTTCTCTTGCATGTGCCTGTATTGTTGCTATAGCATCCACCTCCAAGGCAGCCAGAGAGCTGCCAAATGAGCCATATTCATGCTAGCAAAACCCCTTGCTGACCAGCCGGGATGCACTGCAGAACAGAGAGGGGCCTGAGATTGTAAGAGCTGGTCATGAGGGGTGGAGTGTCAGAGGAGGACATGGAAAGGCCATGCCCACTGGCTGACCTGCAAGACAGACCCAGCCAACCAGAGGGTCCTCACCCCTTTCCCTGTCTTTGGAATGTGCATGCCTTTTGCCTTCCGCACTCTAGAAGCTGCCTCAAATACTCAGCCTTGAAATAGTAATGTGATGCTAAGACCACCTGGAGAGTGTATACATGACCAAACCCAGTTAGGGTCCTATAAATTTTTAAGATTTGGCAGGTGGGTACAGAGATCTACTTGTCTTGCAGCCAACCAAGACAAGCCTCAAGGTAAGTTCTCTTGCTTAATAAGCCTGCTTTCTACCAATCTGGAGTGGTCTGCCACTTTATTCAGTCTCCCCTTGCTTTCTATGTATGAGCATAGTTTATAAACCAACAGCCAGGCCACCCTTTTTATGTATTCCACCCCCTAGACACCCCCAAAGTGACAGGAGAATTAAACCCACAGCCTCTGTGATGAAATTAACATTATAAGTTGCCTCAGAGTCTATCAGATTCATAAGGGAGGTGGCCGCCTCCTCCCTCAGGTCATCATCTCTGGGCAATCTTCTCTGGGCTGGAGTCTCACTCCTTAATCCCACAGCATCTCTGGGGCTCTGCAGAGGTTCAAAGCAAGATGCACCACTTACTTGTTCTAGGTTATTTAAACAACTTCACCTCTACAAATCTCCATTTCTTAATCAGTAAAATGCAAATATTACCTCTTAGTGTCTTGGGGAGGATTAAATGAGATAATGCATAGACTGTGTGCACTCAGCACAGTACATGGCACAGACTTTAGCTCCTATTAATACAACACTGCTGCTGATGACTGTTGCCACCACCATTGTGACTACTTCATGGGCATATCTTATACAATTCTATGTTTTTCTTATATTTAATTTCTCTTTTCCATTGCTGTTTCAGCCCTTTACCCTATCAGACCTAGACTAACTTGTAAGAGTCCAGAATAGTCCTCTTTTCCTGCTTTAGCTGCTGGACTCTACTCTCTAGCAAGAGAAAGAAAAGAAAAAACAAAAACAGCAACAACTAAATTCTCTTTGTGAGAATTTCACAAAGAAACCTCCAGATGAAATGGAAGAATATGGATGCTGTTTCCCAAACTTACCCCCTTTTCTTAGTACAGCTCTTCTTATCACCTCTTAGAACTGGAACTCTGCAGAACATACTTTAGGAAATGGTGTTTTAGGGAAATAATAAGACCAAATCCCAGGAACCTAATATGCTCTTTCTCAATGTCCCCATGCCCTAAAGAAAAAAATGCCAGCAGCCTAAGAATGGCAGCACGGTCAAGCCTAAGTCAAGGTCTCCTTCATGAACCATGTTTCCAGGAGTCTTCACTTCTGTCACTGATCTCTAAGGAGAAAGCTTTGGGAAAGATGAAGACATCTACAGTGCGAGTCCGTCAAGACATGCACAGCAATGACATCCTGATGTTGCTGTTCAAGCCCTTTCAGTAACACAGGAAGGGCATAGAATTCTCTCAGTCACTCTATAAAATCCTCATTCCCATCGCCTGCTCAGCATGAACCTTGCTTGCTCCTTGGTTTGAGGTGATTCACTTAGTTGCTTCTCCAGCATGTACCAGACACTGTTCTGTTCCAATTAAGCTAATGTAATAGCCCAGGGTTCTGAAAAGAAAGCTTTGCTACTTGGTATAGGGACTGGTCCAAAAATTTATAAAAGAATGTTCTTCTGTCACTTCTCTCTCCATCAGAATACACAGCTCTATAAAGAGGAATGAGGGATTTGTGCTCACAAAGGTAAACTTTGCCACTCCTGATTAACAGTCTAAGTCTCATACCTGTGACGACAAAAGTCCATTAAGTGTTAAGCACCTGTTCTCCTCATCTCAGTTCACAATCGAAGGGTACAGTGGTCAGTGTGACTGCAGTCACTGCTTCACGGGGCAGTATGAGTAGGAGAACGGTGTAATTAATGAGCTAGACCAGAAGACTTTTAAAAGTGAAAGAGGAAATTATTAATAAAATCATTAACAGTTAACCTAGGATAAGAGGCACAAAACAGAATGATCCTGAGCAAACTAGGAATTACATCACCATACTTAGGAGTACTATGGTTCTTGGAAAATGCCCATCCTGCATCCCTAGACATAAAAATGATGAGTCTTCTGCTGCTACCAGCTGGCAGAAGAGAAGGAGCCTGTAGTCCTTATTCCCATAACCCAGGCCTTTTCTGTTAATCTGGTATCTAGGATGAAAGTTGTCTCCCATTCAAACCTTCTGATAATGCTCATCAAAAAAGGGGGGAGCTGTGTTCTCTGGTTTGATTCCATCTTTGCTCATTTTATTTGCTCAAAGGAAGAAAGTATAGACTGTCCCTGACTTACAATGGTTCAACTTATAATTTTTCTATTTTATGATGTGCAAGAATGATATGCATTCAATAGAAATAATATTTCAAATTTTGAATTTTGATCTTTTCCTGGGCTACAGATATGCCATGTGATACTCTCCAGATGCACAGGAGTGGGAGTGAGCCCAGTTCCCTCAGCTACACACTCACAAGGGTAAATGACCATACACTACACCATTCTGTTTTTCAGTTTGGGTACAATATTCTTTTTTTTTTTTAAGATTTTATTTATTTATTTGGCAGACAGAGATCACAAGTAGGGAGAGAGAGAGAGAGAGGAGGAAGGAGGCTCCCCGCCGAGCAGAGAGCCTGATGCGGAGCTCTCTCCCAGGACTCTGGGATCATGACCCGAGCCGAAGGCAGAGGATTTAACCCACTGAGCCACCCAGGTGCTCCTTGGGTACAATATTGAATATTGAATATCAATATTGAATACAAATATTCAATCAATTACATGAACTAGTCAACACATTATACAATAGGCTTCCTGCTAGATGATTTTGCCCAACTATAGGCTAATGTAAGTGTTTTGAGAACATTCAAGGTAGGTTAGGCTAAACCATGATGTCCAGTAGGTTAGATGTATTTAAGTGCATTTTCAACTTATGATATTTTCAACTTCCAATGAGTTTTCTGGATGTAACCCCAATATAAGTTGAGGAAAATCTATATCTCCTTTGCAATTAAATCATAAAATCAATTGACTAGTTCCATTCTGAAAATAGAGCTTGACTTGTGATAAATACACAGGAAGAAAAATGTAAGTTCCAAATACTCCAGAAATAAGGGGGAAATTCCAGTAGATGAATGGATAAAGAAGATGTGATAGATATACAATGGAATACTACTCAGCCATCAAAAAGAATGAAATCTTGCTATTTGCAATGACACTGATGGAACTTGAGGGTATTGTGTTAAGTGAAATAAGTCAGAGAAAGACAGATACCATATGATTTTACTCATATGTTCAATTTAAGAAACAAAACAGGTGAACAAATGGGAAGGGAAGGAAAAATAAAATAAGAGGAAAACAGAGAGAGAGGCAAACCATAAGACACTTAGCTACAGGGAACAAAAGGAGAGTTGCTGGAGGGGAGGTGGGTAGAGGGTGATGGGCATTAAGGAGGGTAATGGGTGCTTGAAGTAATGAGCACCGGTGTTTACGCAACTGATGAATCACTGAATTCTACCTCTGAAACTAATAACAGTGTATGTTAATTAAATTGAATTAAAATAAAAAATTTTAAAAATTAAAAATTTAAAAAATAAAAATAGAATAAAATAAATCTTTTCAAAAATAAATAGGGGGAAATTCTAGTAATAATAAAAGTTGAAAAATTAGAGAAAAATATTTTAAAGTATGTGAGACACAAGATAATATGCTAAAATACATAAATGACTTATGTGGCAAAATTTGAAATGATTATGAAGGGGATGGTCAACTATTATAAAAATAACAGGTCTTTCCAAATTGACTTATAGATTTAATAAAATTCTCATCAAAACTGCAACAAAATTAGGAGATGGGAGAGTTGCCAGAGTGGTTCTAAAGTTTATCTATAAATACATTATTTTATTCAACTTCATTTTTGCAATTTCACAAATGGAAGATGTTTAACCCTTACAAATATTAGAATATATTATATAACTACAATTCCTAAAATAGTTAATATTTTTATAAGTAGACCAAACAACCTAAATGTATGTAGAAGTTAGATTTAAATAAAAACCAAAAAAATAAAATATATAGTTAGTTGATTTCTCAGTGACAGATTTTATACACATTAAAACAATGGAGAAATCACGAAGAGAAAAAATAGATTTGGTTTTATAGACCTCTTAAACTTCTAGAAGTCAAAATGTCATAAAATTAAGAGGCAAGATCTAAGACAGATTTATAATTTAATGAATGAAAGAAGATAAGAGCTGTATGTTATCTATTACCATAACAATCAAAGCCTCAGAGAAATATAATGATAATATTTATTGCTCACAGCCAGGGGGTCAGCTGGGCATCAGCTCGGTGGCTCCGCTCATCTTGACTAGGTTCACTCTCCTGTCTACGAGTCAGCTACTGTAGTTGATTTACAATGGCCTCTTCTCCTTTGCACATGTTTCTCATCCTCCAGCAAGGTAGCTCTGGCATACACTCATGATAATAGTGGAAATACAGGAGGTAAAGTGGAAGTATGCAAAGATGTTTGTGACCTAAGGCTTAAAAGTGGCACATACCAGGGCACCTGTGTGGCTCTGTCGTTAAGTGTCTGCCTTTGGCTCAGGTCATGATCCCAGGGTCCTGGGATTGAGTCCTATATCAGCCTCCCTGCTAAGCACTCCCTCTCCTTGTGTTCCCTCTCTGGCTGTGTCTTTGTTGAATAAATAAATAATTTTTTTTTTAAAGTGGCACATATCTTACTAATTGTATAGATCAAAGAAAGTTCTAGAGGGTGAAAAACAGACTGCTTTTATGGGAGGAACTTTAAAGTCACAGGACAAAGAGCATAATGGATATAGAGAAAGGTGAAAATTTGGGAACACTGACACAATCAATCTCCCACAACATCATTCATCAATGAAGAAAATAATCTCATCCTAATTGATGAGTGGGCAAAGGCTCAGGTAATCACACACACACACACACACACAAAAGATATACAAATGGCAAATAAAAATACGAAATCTCATATTTAGAAATGAATACACAAGATGCAATTTTTTTTAAAGATTTTATTTATTTATTTGACAGAGAGAAATCGCAAGAGAGGCAGGCAGAGAGAGAAGAAGGGAAGCAGGCTCTCCGTTGAGCAGAGAGCCCGATGCGGGACTTGATCCCAGGACCCTGAGATCATGACCTGAGCCGAAGGCAGCGGCTTAACCCACTGAGCCACCCAGGCGCCCAAGATGCAATTTTTAGGAGATGTGAAAAAATGTGATGTTTTAAACTTATCCTAATTTGAAAAGTTTTAAAAATATAATTGGGGCACCCAGGTGGCTCACTCAGTTAAGCATCTGCCTTCGGCTCAGGTCATGATCCCAGGGTCCTGGGATCGAGCCCTGCATCCAGGCTGAGCCCTTCTCAATCCAAAGATTGAGCCCTTCTCCAGGTCCTGCTGCCACTCCCCTTCTTGTACGTGCTCTCTCTCTCTCTCTCTCTCTCTTTCCCAAACAGATAAAATCTTTTAAAAAATAAAGTTAAAAAAAGAAAACATACTATTATTTCTTAATCTATTTTCTAATTGGATGCTATCCATGGAGTGGAAAATTGGACACTTACATGGACCTGGTGCAAACACATATTAGTACAACTTTTCTAGAGGCATGCTGGGTAGTATGTATTTAAAGTGTTTTCTCTATTACCTCTAACTTGGAGGAAATAAATATACCTGAAGAGGTTTGTAAAATATAGAACACACAAAAGTGATCAGTACAAGTGTACACTACAGGCATTTATTAAAGTTTGAGAGGGAGAAATGAGGAATGGAGATAGGAAGGCAGATTACTAAAGTAAGAATCTGAATGACTACAGCTCGAGATACAGCTTTTACTTAAGTAAAAAAAGGATCATTTTTCTTCTTTGGTAGAACACACTTTTGGTTTCTTACCCAGATCCATTTTTTTTTTTTTATCCTTTCTAACAATACCTCAGTGTTGTCCATGGATCCACCTATTTCCTGAAATCCTGACCCTGTCCCAGTCTGCATAAAAGCATTTTCCTGACCATGATTATTGATCCTGATAGGGGCACATGGCCTGTGATGGGTCAATCATATCAAATGGAAGAATGTATATTTCATGCTTGGGGAAAAGACTTCCCTCACTTCCTCCTGGTTGCAGGAAGCATGTACACTGGTTGATACTGGTGATCATTTTACAACCGTAAGAGTAATAGCCCTAGAAGGTAGAAGAGCAGAGAAATGGAAAGAATCAAAGTCCTGGATCACCATGCTTGAAGTCACCTTTGCCTCTGGGCTCCCAGGTATGTGAGACATTTCTCATTATTCCTGAAGTCTCAAGGTGCCTGGGCTTTCTGTTACTTGTACCCAGAGACATCCTAACCAATATACACCCCCACCACACACACAAACACCGCTTTTCCTATAAGTATCTCCTTGCGAAGCATATGCAGACATTGGAACTAAAACATCTTTACAGATTTCAGGACATGATATAGAAAAACATCAGTTGGTATCACGAGCCACTTACGGCTCCTAAAGAAAGCACAAAAATCTCAGACACCTCGGCCCCCACTTTCTTCCAGCCAGATGCTGGGACAGCATTCCGCACAACCTTGAGAGTGTGAGATGAGTGGAGAGGCAGTGGCAGTGGCCTGCCTTCTGTGGATCTCTCTGTAGATGGCGATAGACTCAGGTCAGAATCTCAGACCAAGCCTATTATAAGCAACAAAAAGAGCATGGCTTTATGAAATACCTCCAAACATATTTCGGATTTAAGACAAGCCTCTTTTCTGCTTGGTGTTTCTAATCTGTGGGGATACTACTTGTGTCTCTACTAAAAATGGTTACAGTCTCAATATTTTCTTATCTGAAAACCAAAATGCTAAAGATGTGTTAGAGCAAATGTCTTTTATAAAGATATGAGTTGCAATTTTGTTCTCCATATCACAATTGTTAAGCTCTATTACAATGATTATGACCTTTCATTTGAACCATTCTTGAGATTTTTAAAGCCATATCCATATGATGAGATATAAAAAGAATATTTTCAACACACTTCTAATAGGACATAAGGGTTCAATAAAACAAATGTTCTGTGGATATGAGAAAGTTCAAATTATTGGTGCGTTTTTCAAAAATTTTTATTAAGATTGTATTGAATTTTAGCATTGAGTTAGAAGCTATTCCAACAGTGCAAATGCAAAACCTCATCAATTTTTACTGCATCAGAATGCAAATTCTGTCCTTCCAAGTACCTTAATGAATAATTAATATCATGTTCAATGATCTGGCTGCAAGCACCAATCGGTTGGCCAAAATAAATTGGATTTGTATTGAGGAAATAGTTCCCCATGCTCATCACAAAGATTACTGTTTCTTTTAGGGAAAGCCTATGACAGTATTAAATGAAGCCCTATTGGAATACATTGCTGCTATCTGCTTGAATAATCATTCCTTTTTAAAACTACACTGTCAAAGCACTAGCTGTTCTTAAAAATTAAAAATCTGAGAGTGACATCACCAAGATGGTAACATAGGCTGTTCCTGAGTCTGCCCCCACTACACATACACACAAGAAGAACTAGCAACTATTCAAGAACTGAGAGAATTTCCAAAACGCAGGTGTGAGGCTAAAGCCCTCCCCTGCACCACAGAGGCCAAGACAGACAGCATTAGAAGGGTAAGCGAAGCAGTTACATATTGCCCCTCCCCTCAAACCAGCACAGCACCTTGTGGGGAGTCCCCCCAGTCCTCTGGTTCCTTCACAGGAAAAAAGAACCCAGAAGGACAACAAGCTCCCCACAACTCCCAGCACTGTGAATCACTTGGTGGGAACCCCTATTCTGATCTTGCGCCACAAGGATTGCAGGGGAATCTGACCATGATGAAGAAGGAGGGAGGGATTTGCAACAACTAGCACGCAGATCTTGATAGACCAAGTTTATATCCACAGTGTTCAATTAGCAGATTTCCTCATCTGTGGAACCAGCAGATTTGCTCATTGAGAGAACCAAGTCAGAGGAGCACTCTAGTCAGGGAATTCAGTAGGGTACAGATCTCCCTGATTTGAATCCTCAAATGAGGAGATATCCTGGCAAGTCTGGCCCTATCTGACCACAAGGGCTAGCAACAACTCCTGGAAGCTGGGCAGCCCAGTGGCGCTTAAGCCAAGAGGTGGGCAGGCAGAGATGGTTGCCTCCAAAGCAAAGCCAGTGGTGGGCATGGAGAATTCCTATGCTATGCATAGGCAAGGGGATTAATTCATAGCCAAGACTAAAGGTAGCTCCCAGAGCCACCCTACCAGAGGTAGTTCCCTCTGGTACCAGAGCCAGTTTGGGAAATTGAAAGTAGAACAATCCTTCCCAGTCCTACCCAGACAAGGAACTGACTCACAGCCCCGCCTGCTGTGGAAAGTGTCTCCTGGCCCCATCTCTGACCAGAAGGGCTGGTGACAATTTATGGAAGTTGTGTGGCCTGTGGTGCTTGACCTAACAGGCAGAAAGCACCAATACATTGCAGAACAAAGCCAGCAGCCCCTGCTCAGTTAGGAAATTTGGGTCTAAGTCAGCTTAAGTTAAGAGACCAAAGAATTTTACTGGCATTCGAGCTGCTTCTCCCACTACACTCAGGCAGGAAACCTACTTCACAGTCCCACGCACTACTGAATACAATCTTCAGCCTTGCTGACCAGGGAACCTAACAAGAGCACCCAGGAAGTTGGTAAAGTGCCCATTCAACAGCCCCACATACAGTAGCACATGAACAGAGAGCACAGCTCATGGTTTCCCCTGCCTGCAGCAAAACCTGTGGCTTTACATGATTAGGTAATTCAGTGCACACTCTGGCCTGATTCAGATCCCCAAACAATGAGTGAGGAAACTAATTCATAGCCCCATCTACTGCTGAATACAGTACACAGTCCTGACTATCTAATAAGCTTGCTTAGAGAATCCAGACAAATGCAAGCCTATCCTGCAGGCTTGCTTGGGTAGGGAACCAGGCCAGCAGTCCTATCTAACTATTTTCAGCCAGGGGCACACTCCCCATCCCTGTCCTCAGAGCTCAAACAGTTACCTCACGCAAAAACAGACCATAGCAGCAGGCCTCGCCCACCCAAAACATTACCAGCAAGCACACTGGAAAGCTGACAGATGAAGAACTGTCTCTGCCAAAGCAAGTCTGTAAAGTCAGGAAAAGGAGCCCAGTAATTCAACTGGCACAGAAACCAACATGAAGAATTAAGGATCACAAAAAATCAGGTAAATATGATACCACCAAGGGAAACTAATAACGTTCCAGTAACTGACCCTAAAGAATTGACCCAGATCTATGAACTGTCAGACAAAGAATTTAGAATAATTCCCTTAAAGTTCAGTGAACTACCAAAAAAACACAGACAACTAAATGAAATCAGGGAAACAATGTATGAACAAAATGAGAAGTTTGACAAGGAAATAGCAACTATTAAAAAAAAAAGAGAGAAAGAGACCACAAGAACAACCAAAAACCGGAAATCCTAGAGTTGAAAATACTAAACTGAAAGGAAGAATTTAATAGAAAGTTTCAGACATAGTCTTGACCATGAGGAAGAAAGAATCAGCAACTGAGAGGATAAGACATTAGAAATTATCCAGTCAGAGGAGCAAAAAGGAAAAGAAAGAAAAAGAGTAAACAAAGCTTACTGGAATTATGGGACAAAATGAAAAGAAACATTCTTTGCATTATGGGAATCCCAGAAGGTGAAGAAAAAGAGAAATGAACAGAAGGTATATTTAAAGCAATATTTACTGAAAGGTTCCCAAATGTTGGGAGGGAAATAGATGTCCATCCATGAGATCCAAATCACTCCAAAAGGATTGAAACTGAAATGGGTTATACCAAGACACATTATAATTAAATATCTGGGTGGCTCAGTCAGTTAAGAATCTGCCTTCAACTCAGGTCGTGATCTTGGGGTGCTGGGATCAAGTCCCACATCAGGCTACTTGCTCAGCTGGTAGTTTGCTTCTCCCTCTCCCTCTGCCTGCCACACCCCTGCTTGTACTCTCGCTCTATGTCAAATAAATGAATAAAATCTTTTTTAAAAAATAGGGTATTATAAGTTTCAGATATTTTATGTCAGCTTCATGGTAACCACAAGGAAAAAACCTATATTAATTACACAAACAAACATGATGAAGAAGTGAAAGCATACTGATACCAAAACATATCAAACACACAAAAAAGTCATCAGAATAACAAATAAGGAACCGCAAATCAATAAAACAACCAAAAATAATTAACAAAATGGCAATAGTAAGTCCTTGCCTGTCAATAGTAGCTTTGATGAGAGGTGCCTGGGTGGCTCAGTCATTAAGTGTCTGCCTTGGGCTCAGGTCCTAATCCCAGGGTCCTGGGATCTAGCCCCATATCAGGCTCCCACTAAGCAGGGAGCCTGCTTCTCCTTCTCCCACTTCTCCTGCTTGTGTTCCCTCTCTTGCTATGCCTCCATCAAATAAATAGAATCTTTCAAAAAAATAAATAATAATAATAACTTTGATGTAAACAGATTATATTCTCCAATTAAAAGACATAGAATGGACAAATAATTTATTCATTTATTTTTTTTTAAAGATTTATTTATTTATTTATTTGACAGAGAGAGAGATCACAGGTAAGCAGAGAGGCAGGCAGAGAGAGAGGAGGAAGCAGGCTCACCGCTGAGCAGAGAGCCCGATGTGGGGCTGGATGCCAGGACCCTCAGATCATTACCTGAGCTGAAGGCAGAGGCTTAACCCACTGAGCCACCCAGGTACCCCGGACAAATAATTTAAAAAAAAAAAAAACAAGATCGGGGGGAGGAGTCAAGATGGCAGAGAAGTAGCAGGCTGAGACTACATCAGGTAGCAGGAGATCAGCTAGATAGCTTATCTAAACATTTCAAACACCTACAAATCCAATGGGAGATCGAAGAGAAAAAGAACAGCAATTCTAGCAACCACTTTCTGAAAGGTAGGACGGGTGGAGAAGTGAATCCAAAGCAACGGGAAGATAGACCGCGGGGGGAGGGGCCAGCTCCCGGCAAGACACGGAGCAACGGAGCACAAAATCAGGACTTTTAAAAGTCTGTTCCACTGAGGGACATCGCTCCAGAGGCTAAACCGGGGTGAAGCCCACGAGGGGTCAGCGTGGCCCCAGGTCCCACAAGGTCACAGAAGGATCGGGGGTGTCAGAGTGTCACAGAGCTTGCAGGTATTAGAACGGGGAAGCCGGCTACAGAGACAGAGCCGAGGAGTGAGCTCTCAGCTTGGGGGTACCTTGAACCGGTCGCAGGCTGGGTGAGCTTGTGGCTTGGGGCTGGGTGGCCGGAGGCCGGGGATATGGGAGTGATTGGGCGCTGTTCTCTGGGGGAGCACTGAGGAGTGGGGCCGCAGGCTCTTGGCTCCTCTGGGCCGGAGACTGGGAGGCTGCCATTTACATTCCCGTCCTCCGGAACTCTACGGAAGGCTTCAGTAACAAAGGCTCCTGAAAGCGAGTCCAGCCAGATTACTAGGCCTGGCCCCTGGTAAGGGCGGTGCAGTATTGCCTCAGGCAAAGACACTTGAGAATCACTACAACAGGCCCCTCCCCCAGAAGATTAACAAGAAATCCAGCCAGGACCAAGTTCACCTACCAAGGAGAGTAGGTTCAATACTAAGGACAGCAGCGGAATTCCAGAGGGGGAGAAAGCAAAACACGGAAATCAAAGCTTTCTCCCCATGATTCTTTAGTCTTACGGTTAATTTAAATTTTTTTCAATTTTTTTTCTTCTTCTGTTAAATTTTTTTTTAACTTTTACCCTTTCCTTTTTTAATCTTTTTAACTACTTTATCTAATATATATATATATTTTTTCTTTCTTATATTTTTTCTTTATTTGGTTTCCTTTTTAAATTTTATCTTTTTTTTTTTTTCTGAACCTCTTTTTATCCCCTTCGCCCCTCCATGATTTGGGGTCTCTTCTGATTTGGTTAAAGCACATTTTCCTGGGGTCTTTGCCACCCTTTTAGTATTTTACTTGCTCCTTCATATACTCTTATCTGGACAAAATGACAAGGCGAAAAATTCACCACAAAAAAAAGAACAAGAGGCAGTACCGAAGGCTAGGGAACTAATCAATACAGACATTGGTAATATGTCTAGATCTAGAATTCAGAATGACGATTCTCAAGGTTCTAGCTGGGCACGAAAAAGGCATGGAAGATATTAGAGAACCCCTCTCTGGAGATAAAAAAGCCCTTTCTGGAGAAATAAAAGAACTAAAATCTAACCAAGTTGAAATCAAAAAGGCTATTAATGAGATGCAATCAAAAATGGAGGCTCTCACTGCTAGGATCAATGAGGCAGAAGAAAGAATTAGTGACATAGAAGACCAAATGACAGAGAATAAAGAAGCTGAGCAAAAGAGAGACAAACAAATACTGGACCATGAGGAGAGAATCTGAGAGATAAGTGACACCATAAGATGAAACAACATTAGAATAATTGGGATTCCAAAAAAAGAAGAAAGAGAGAGGGGAGCAGAAGGTCTATTGGAGAGAATTATCGGAGAGAATTTCCCTAATATGGCAAAGGGAACAAGCATCAAAATCCAGGAGGTGCAGAGAACCCCCCTCAAAATCAACAAGAATAGGTCCACACCCCATCACCTATTAGTAAAATTTACAAGTCTTAGTGACAAAGAGAAAATCCTGAAAGCAGCCCAGGAAAAGAAGTCTGTAACATACAATGGTAAAAATATTAGATTGGCAGCAAACTTATCCACAGAGACCTGGCAGGCCAGAAAGAGCTGGCATGATATATTCAGAGCACTAAACAAGAAAAACATGCAGCCAAGAATACTATATCCTGCTAGGCTATCATTGAAAATAGAAGGAGAGATAAAAAGCTTCCACGACAAATAAAAACTGAAAGAATTTGCAAACACCAAACCAGCTCTACAGGAAATATTGAAAGGGGTCCTCTAAGCAAAGAGAGAGCCTAAAAGTAGTAGATCAGAAAGGAACAGAGACAATATACAGTAACAGTCACCTTACAGGCAATACAATGGCACTAAATTCATATCTCTCATGAGTTACCCTGAATGTTAATGGGCTAAATGCTCCAATCAAAAGACACAGGGTATCAGAATGGATAAAAAAACAAAACCCATCTTTATGTTGCCTACAAGAAACTCATTTTAGACCCGAAGACACCTCCAGATTTAAAGTGAGGGGGTGGAAAACAATTTACCATGCTAAAGGGCATCAGAAGAATGCTGGGTAGCAATCCTTAGATCAATTAGATTTTAAACCAAAGAATATAATAAGAGATGAGGAAGGACACTATATCATACTCAAAGGATCTGTCCAACAAGAAGATCTAACAATTTTGAAAATCTATGCCCCTAATGTGGGAGCAGCCAACTATATAAACCAATTAATAACAAAATCAAAGAAACACATCCATAATAATAAAATAATAGTAGGGGACTTTAACACTCCCCTCACTGAAATGGAAAGATCATCCAAGCAAAAGATCAACAAGGAAAAAAAGGCCTTAAAGGACACACTGGACCAGATGGACATCACAGATATATTCAGAACATTTCATCCCAAAACAACAGAATACACATTCTTCTCTAGTGCACATGGAACATTCTCCAGAATAGATCACATCCTGGGTCCTAAATCAGGTCTCAACCAGAATCAAAAGATTGGGATCATTCCCTGCATATTTTCAGACCACAATGCTCTGAAGCTAGAACTCAATCACAAGAGGAAATTTGGAAAGAATCCAAATACATGGAGACTAAACAGCATCCTTCTAAAGAATGAATGGGTCAACCAGGAAATTAAAGAAGAATTGAAAAAATTCATGGAAACAAATGATAAAGAAAACACAACGGATCAAAATCTGTGGGACACAGCAAAGGCAGTCCTGAGAGGAAAATATAAAGTGGTAAAAGCCTTTCTCAAGAAACAAGAAAGGTGTCAAGTACACAACCTAACCCTACACCTAAAGGAACTGGAGAAAGAACAACAAAGAAAGCCCAAACACAGCAGGAGAAGAGACATCATAAAGATCAGAGCAGAAATCAATGAAATAGAAACCAAAAAACAATAGAACAAATCAATGAAACTAGGAGCTGATTCTTTGAAAGAATTAATAAGATTGATAAACCCCTGGCCAGACTCATCAAAAAGAAAAGGGAAAGGACCCAAATCAATAAAATCATGAATGAAAGAGGAGAGATCACAACTAACACCAAAGAAATACAGACAATTATGAGAACATAGTATGAGCAACTCTACGCCAACAAATTGGACAATCTGGAAGAAATGGATGCATTCCTAGAGACATATAAACTACCACAACTGAACCAGGAAGAAATAGAATACCTGAACAGACCCATAGCCAGTAAGGAGATTGAAACAGTCATCAAAAATCTCCAGACAAAAAAAAGCCCAGGGCCAGACGGCTTCCCAGGGGAATTCTACCAAACATTTAAAGAAGAACTCATTCCTTTTCTCCTGAAACTGTTCCAAAAAATAGAAATGGAAGGAAAACTTCCAAACTCATTTTATGAGGCCAGCATCACCTTGATCCCAAAACCAGACAAGGGTCCCATCAAAAAAGAGAACTACAGACGAATATCCTTGATGAACACAGATGCAAAAAGTCTCACCAAAATACTAGCCAATAGGATTCAACAGTACATTAAAAGGATTATTCACCATGACCAAGTGGGATTTATTCCAAGGCTGCAATGTTGGTTCAACTTCCACAAATCAATCAATGTGATACAACACATTAATAAAAGAAAGAACAAGAACCATATGATACTCTCCATAGATGCTGAAAAAGCATTTGACAAAGTACAGCATCCCTTCCTGATCAAAACTCTTCTTAGTGTAGGGATAGAGGGCACATACCTCAATATTATCAAAGCCATCTATGAAAAATCCACCACAAATATCATTCTCAATGGAGAAAAACTGAAAGCTTTTCCGCTAAGGTCAGGAACACGGCAGGGATGTCCATTATCACCACTGCTATTCAACATAGTACTAGAAGTCCTAGCCTCAGCAATCAGACAACAAAAGGAAATTAAAGGCATCCAAATCAGCAAAGAACACTCTTCGCAGACGATATGATACTATATGTGGAAAACCCAAAAGACTCCACTCCAAAACTGTTAGAACTTGTACAGGAATTCAGTAAACTGTCAGGATATAAAATCAATGCACAGAAATCAGTTGTACTTCTCTACACCAACAAGACAGAAGAAAGAGAAATTACGGAATTGCACCCAAAAGTATAAGATACCTAGGAATAAACCTAACCAAAGAGGCAAAGAATCTATACGCAGAGGGGCACCTGGGTGGCTCAGTGGGTTAAAGCCTCTGCCCTCGGCTCAGCCCCACATCGGGCTCTCTGCTCAGCAGGGAGCCTGCGTCCTCCTCTCTCTCTCTCTTTGCCTGCCTTTCTGCCTGCCTGTGATCTCTGTCTATCAAATAAATAAATAAAATCTTAATAAAATGTCTATGCTACCTAAAGCAATCTACACATTTAACGCAATCCCTATCAAAATACCATCCATTTTTTTCAAAGAAATGGAACAAATAATCCTCAAATTTATATGGAACCAGAAAAGACCTCGAATAGCCAAAGGAATATTGAAAAAGAAAGCCAAAGTTGGTGGCATCACAATTCCAGACTTCAAGCTCTATTAGAAAGCTGTCATCATCAAGACAGCACGGTACTGGCACAAAAACAGACACATAGATCAATGGAACAGAATAGAGAGCCCAGAAATAGACCCTCAACTCTAGGGTCAACTAATCTTCGACAAAGCAGGAAAGAATGTCCATTGGAAAAAAGAAAGCCTCTTCAATAAATGGTGCTGGGAAAATTGGACAGCCACATGCAGAAAAATGAAATTGGACCATTTCCTTACACCACACAGAAAATAGACTCAAAACGGATGAAGGACCTCAATGTGAGAAAGGAATCTATCAAAATCCTTGAGAACACAGGCAGCAACCTCTTCGACCTCAGCCGCAGTAACATCTTCCTAGGAACATAGCCAAAGGCAAGGGAAGCAAGGGCAAAAATGAACTATTGGGATTTCATCAAGATCAAAAGCTTTTGCACAGCAAAGGAAACGTTAACAAAACCAAAAGACAACTGACAGAATGGGAGAAGATATTTGCAAGCAACATCTCAAATAAAGGGCTAGTGTCCAAAATCTATAAGGAACTTAGAAAACTCAACACCCAAAGAACAAATACTTCAATCAAGAAATGGGCAGAAGACATGAACAGACATTTCTGCAAAGAAGACATCCAGATAGCCAACAGACACATGAAAAAGTGCTTCACATCACTGGCATCAGGGTACATTACGATACAAATCAAAACCACAATGAGATATCACCTCACACCAGTCAGAATGGCTAAAAGGAACAAGTCAGGAAATCACAGATGCTATTGAGTATGCGGAGAAAGGGGAACCCTCCTACACTGTTGGTGGGAATGCAAGTTGGTGCAACCACTCTGGAAAACAGCATGGAGGTTCCTCAAAATGTTGAAAATAGAACTACCCTATGACCCAGCAATTGCACTACTAGGTATTTACCCTAAAGATACTAACATAGTGATCCAAAGGGGCACGTGCACCCAAATGTCTATAGCAGCAATGTCTACAATAGCCAAACTATGGAAAGAACCTAGATGTTCATCAGCGGATGAATGGATAAAGAAGAAGTGGTATATATACACAATGGAATACTATGCAGCCATCAAAAGAAATGAAATCTTGCCATTTGCGACAACGTGGATGGAACTAGAGGGTATCATGCTTAGTGAAATAAATCAATCAGAGAAAGACAACTATCATATGATCTCCCTGATATGTGGAAATGGAGATGCAACATGGGGGTTGGGGGATGGAGAAGAATAAATGAAACAAGATGGGATTGGGAGGGAGACAAACCATAAGTGACTCTTAATCTCACAAAACAAACTGAGGGGGCGCCTGGGTGGCTCAGCGGGTTAAAGCCTCTGCCTTCAGCTCAGGTCATGATCCCAGGGTCCTGGGATCGAGCCCCGCATCGGGCTCTCTGCTTGGCTGGGAGCCTGCTTCCTCCTCTCTCTCTCTCTGCCTGCCTCTCTGCCTACTTGTAATCTCTGTCTGTCAAATAAATAAATCTTTAAAAAAAAGAAAAAAAAAAAACAAACTGAGGGTTGCTGGGGGGAGGGGGTGTTGGGAGAGGGGGAGTGGGTTTATGGACATTGGGGAGGGTATGTGCTATGGTGAGTACTGTGAAGTGTGTAAACCTGGTGATTCACAGACCTGTACCCCTGGGGATAAAAATACATTATATGTTTATTAAAAAATAAAAAATAAATTAAAAATATAAATAAATTTTTTAAAAAAGAAGAAGAAAGATACACATTTCACAGATCAAATTAGTTTTCTGGGCAATGAGTGCTGCACATCTCTACTGTTTTCCACTTGTAGTGCCTAATAAAGAATATCAGTGTTTAAAAATAAATAAATAAACAAGAGCCAACAATATGTTGCCTACAGGAGACTCATTTTTTAAAGATTATTATTTTTTTTAAAGATTTTATTTATTTATTTGACAGACAGAGATCACAAGTAGGCAGAGAAACAGTCAGAGAGAGGAGGAAGCAGGCTCCCTGCCAAGCAGAGAGCCAGATGCGGGACTCGATCCCAGGACCCTGAGATCATGACCTGAGTCGAAGGCAGAGGCTTAACCCACTGAGCCACCCAGGCGCCCTTAAAGATTATTTATTATAAAGAGAAAGAGAGAGAAAGCATGAGCAGGGGCAGGCGCAGAGAGAGAGAGATTAAATCTTGAGCAGACTCCCCAGTGAGCACAGAGTCCAATGGAGGGCTGGATCTCACTACCCTCAGAGTAACATTAAAGCACCTAAATATATAAAGCAAAACCTGACAGAGCTAAAAGGAGAAATAAACAGTAATACAGTAAAATTGTTGGGAACTTTAATACCCCACTCAAAAATGTTTGATTAAATGTTTGTTACTAACTTCTTGATGTATAGAGCCCTTAGTATTTGGTCTACAGTGTTGGTCAAATCTACAGAATCAATAAGGAAACAGTATATTTGAACAATGCTATAGACCAAATGGACCTAAAAGACATATAAAGAATAATCTATCCCGAGAATAATTCATCTCTCAAGTGCATATGGAACATTTTCTAGGACTGACTACATGTTAGGTCAAAAACAAGTCTTAACAAAATCAAGAAGGCTGAAATCATGCCAAGTATCTTCCATGGCCACAGTGGCATGAAATAGGAAATAATGACAAGAGGAAAATTCATAAACACACGTAAATTAACACTGTCCTGAGGAATCAATAGATCAAAAGAGAAATTAAAGAAGAAATAAAAGTTTTGTAAGACAAATGAAAATGGAAACACAACATATTAGAACCTGTGGGATGCAGCAAAAGCAGTCCTAAGTAGGAAGTTCTCAATAATAAAAGTCTACTAGATGGAGAGGAGAAGGAAGTTGGGGGAAATCAGAAGGGGAGATGAACCATGAGAGACTGTGGACTCTGAGGAACTAACTGAGGGTTTTGGAGGGGAGAGGAGTGGGGGTTGGGTGAGCCTGGTGGTGGGTATTGTGGAGGACACGTATTGCATGGAGCACTGGGTGTGGTGCATAAACAACAAATTCTGGAACACTGAAAAGAAATTAAAAAATAAATAAAAACAAAACAAAAACAAAAAGAAGCAAAAAAGATGCCAAATAAAGACCCTAACTCCAAGACTTAAGGAACTAGAAAAAGAAGAGAGTCCAAAGTTAGCAGAAAAAAAGGAATAGTAAGGATCAGAATGAAAATAAATGAAATAAAGAACAGAAAACAATAGGAAAGATTAACAGAACTAAAGGTTGTTCTTTAAAAAGGTAAAGAAAATTGACAAACCCTTAGCTATAATAACCAAGGAAAAAAGAAAAAGAACCAGAATCAACACAATTATAAATTTTTAAAAAGGAGACATTACAATGGATACCACAGAAATTCAAAGGATCATAAAATGCAACTATATGTCAACAAACTGGATGATCTACAAGAAACAGAAAATCTCTTAGAAATTTACAATTTACAAAGACTGAATCAGGAAAAAATAGAAAATCTGAATAGGCCAAATACTAGTAAGAAGATTGAATTAGTAATCAAAAATCTCCCAATAAAGAAAAGTCCAGGACCAGATGGTTTCACAGGTGAATTTTACCAGACATTTTTTTCCCCAAGGTTTTATATATTTGACACAGAGATAGAGAGCACAAGTAGACAGACCAGCAGGCAGAGGGAGAGAGAGAAGCAGGCTCTCCGCTAAGCAGGGAGCCCAATGTTGGCCTCAATCCCAGGACTCTGGGATTATGACCTGAGCCGAAGGCAGCCGCTTAACCAGCTGAGCCACTCAGGCACCCCTGAACTTTACCAGACATTTAAAGAAGAATTAAGAGCAATCTTTCTCAAACTTTCAAAAATTGAAGAGGAGGAAAAACTCCCAAACTCATTTCACAAGGCCAGCATTATCTTGATGCTAAAACCAGGAAAGGACACCACTAAAAAAGAAAACTACTGGCCAATATAGATGCAAAAATTCTGAATCAAAGACTGGCAAACCACAGTTAACAGCACATTAAAAGGATTGTTCATCATGATCAAGTGGGATTTATCGCTGGGTTGCAAGGACGTTTTAACATACACAATTCAATCAATGTGATTCATCGCATTAATAGAATGAAAGAAAAAATCTTATGATAATCTCAATAGATGCAGAAAAAAGCATTTTACAAAATTTAACATCCATTCATAATAAAAACATATCTCAATATAATAAAGGCCTTATGACCAGCCCACAGGTAACATCATACTCAACAGTGAAAGTTTGAAAGCTTTTTCTCTAAGATCAGGAACAAGACAAGGATGTCCACTCTCATCCCTCCCATTCAACATGGTACCAGAACTCCTAGCTAGAGCTATCAGGCAAAAAAAAAAAAAGAAACAAAACATAAAGAATTGGAAAAGAAGATGGGAAGTTGTCTCTATTTGTGGATGATAAGATTTTATACTTAAAAAATTTTAAAGACTCAACCAAAAAACTTAGATCACTCAATGAATTCAGTATAGTTGCAGTACATAAAATTAACATACAAAAATCAGTATTATTTCTATAACACTTACAATGAATTTTCTGGAAAAGAAAGAAATGGATCCTACGTACAATAGCATCAAAAACAGTAAAATACTTGGGAATAAATTTAACTAAGGAAGTAAAAGATCTTTACCTGAAAACTACAAGTGAAAGAATTAACACTGCTAAAATGTAAATATTACCAAAAGCTATCTGTAGATTCAATGCAATCCCTATTAAGTTTCCAATGGAATTTTTACAGAAATATAAAAGCACTCTTAAATTAAATAGCCAACAAAATCCTGAGAAAGAAGTACAAAGCATGAGGCATGATCAGACTTCCTGATCTCAAGCTATACTATAGAGCTATAGTCGTCAATACAGTATAGTATAGGCATAAAATCAGACATAGATACCAATGAAACAGAATGGAAAGCCCAGAAATAAATCCGAGCATATAAGGTCAATTAACAGTTGACAAAGGAACCAAGAGTACTCAATGGAGAAAAGACAGCCTTTTCCATAAATGGTGCTGGGATCATTGGATATTCACATGTAAAGAATGAAACTGGACCCATATCACACACTATTCACAAAAATCAACTCGAAATTAGATCAAAGACTTAAATATAAAACCCAAAACCATAAAACACCTAGAAAAAACCATAGGAATAAAGCTCGTTAACATGGGTATTGGTAATGACTGTTTAGATATGATACCCAAAGCACAAACAACAAAATACATAATAAATGAGTGGGACTACCTCAAATTAAAAAGCTACTGCACAGCAACAAAAACGTATTGAATGGAAAAAAATATTTGCAAACCATACATCTGATAAGAGATTAATAACCAAAATATATAAAGAATTCATACAATTCAATAGCAAAACCAAAAATTAATAACCCAATTAAAAATGGGCAAAGGGGGGCACCTGGGTGGCTCAGTGGGTTAAGCCGCTGCCTTCGGCTCAGGTCATGATCTCAGGGTCCTGGGATCGAGTCCCGCATGGGGCTCTCTGCTCAGCGGGGAGCCTGCTTCCCTCTCTCTCTCTCTCTGCCTGCCTCTCTGCCTACTTGTGATCTCTCTGTCAAATAAATAAATAAAATCTTAAAAAAAAAAAAAATGGGCAAAGGACCTTAACAGACATTTCTTCAAATAAAATATATGAAATGTCAACAAAAGCTATATGAAAAGGTACTGAACATCAATAGTCATTAGGTAAATTAAAATAACAATGAAATATTTTCACCTATACCTGTTAAAATGATCATCAACTAAAAAAAGAAATAACAAACGCTGGCATGCACATTGCTGGGACTGTAAATTGGTAAATCACTACGGAAAACTATGGAGGATCCAAAAAAATTAAAACTAGGACTACCATGATCCAGCAGTTCCACTTCATGAACTATATCCAAAGTAAATGAAAACATTAACTCAAAAAGATATCTGCACCCCCATGTCCATAGCAGCATTATCTATAATGGACAAGACATGGTAATACCGTAAGAGTCCGTCAATGGATAAATGAATAAAGAAGTTGTGAGTATAAAAAGATATAGATCTATAGACATACATATACATATAACATGCATGTACACATACACTTACATACAGTGGAATATGATTCAACCATTAAAAAAAAAAAACAAGGAAATCCTATCATTTGCAACAACATGGATGGACACTGAAGAAAGGAAGACAGTATGCTAAGTGAAATAAGTCAGATAGAGAAAGATAAATGCTGTATGACCTCACTTATATGTGGAATCTGGAAAAAAAAAAAAAAACACCTCAGAAAAAGAGATCAGATATGTGCTTGCCAGAGGGGAAATTGGAAGAAGGTGGCCTAAAGATACAAACTTCCAGTTATATGACAAGTAAGTACTAGGGATATAATGTACTATAGCTATCACTACATGACACATAGGAGAGTTGCTGATATAGTAAATCATGGTGTGATGTATGAAATTGTTGAATCACTATATTGTACACCTATAATGAATAAAACACTATATGTTAAAAAAAAAAAAACCCAAAATCAGAAGAAAGCAAAAATACCATTTCATTGAATCATCCATCTGGTTTTTGAATCCTCACTGCAAAAAAATATCAAGTAGACATTTTTGTCAAAAACATAAGTGGAAGATGCAAAGAATCCTAGGGCCTATCTTCTTTTGGGAATGGGGTATTAGGTAATCATAAAAATTAAGTCAATGAATAAGCAAAGCAATCTGGAAATGGGAGAGAAGAGATTTGGGTTTATTTATATCCATATAGATACATCAACAGAGGTAAGAATGACTCAAACTGAACTATTAAGTTGTAAAGTCTAGTTAATGGAAAACTATAGGTGCAAAGTGCTCTTGAAGCAAATATATACTACTCTATATTGTAGTGTTAATGAAACAATCACACAATTAACTAAATAGACAACAGTGCTAAACTAATAATTTTTAATTCAAATATTGTTACAAATGCATCATGAATATTATCATGTTATCATAGTTTAAAAAGAAAGGCAGCAATTAATCATGAAGCAGTGTTTCTCTGGAACTTTCCTGAGAGTTCCTAATCTCTATGTATAAGTATGCAAAATAGTTTTGCCATTCTGTCAATTGCTGAATACCATTTGTTAAATTACTACTCCTCAGTCAGCTGGTAAGTGCACACATTTTAGTTTATAAATACCAAAATTTTATAAGCCTTAATTAAGATACCTTCTGTGGCTAACAAACCCAAAATCCAAAGGAATTGTGCCCTCTGAGGAGATGCCATATAAAGGACAGACTTGAATTTTGGATCCAGTTTTGACCCATCAAGAAGACCTCGTGGACCAGCAGTGGGCCACAGAATATAATTTAATCACCAATGTAAAGACAAACTATTCCCTAGTGATCTTAAATTTAAAACTCAGAACTCTCCCAAGATGAAAGGACATGCTGTCTTCCATTTACTTCTTTCTATTCACAAGTCTTAGTTAGCTGTCACTGCCTCACACTGAACAAAACTACTCTAAACCTCTTCCACATGGCAGCCTTTTAATTAAAGATGGTAGTTAGTCCCTGAGTCTTCTCTCCTCTGAGTATGGCTTAGGATCCCATCACATCCTGGTCACCCTCCACTGAATACAAACCTCATGCTGAGTTTGAATAGCTGAAAAAGAGAAGAGTTAGGGGAGGGAATACTTGGCAGAGAAAATGACATAACCAAAGATTGAAAGAGAAGAAAAACACCTAGTAAGTTCAGAGCAGGGTCAAGGCAGGGTGAGAGAGGCAGCGAGAAGGCTGGCCTGCCAGGAGTGGAAGGTCACTGAGAGCAGTTAGAGGAGACAGTGCTGGCAAGCTAGCCTGGAGCCAGACTGTGTATTGCCTGGCTGAAGAGTTTACTGTGTGTTTGGGGAAAGGCCAGGAAAGCTTTCGAGCACAGGAATAAAATGTTTGAAGTAGTATTTTAAGAACATTAAATCTGACAGCAGCATAAGGCTAGCCAAGAGACAAGACATTTAGTTGGAAGACAACAAAGTATTAGTGATTACAGACTTGGGCTCTGGAGCCCAACTGCCTGATATGGAATTCCTGCTCTGGCGCTTTCTGTGTGAATGCAGTAGGCAAGTTACTGGACCACCAAGTCTGTTTCCACATCTATAAACTAGGCACAGAAATATCATTACCTACTGCAGACATTGGTTGTAAGGATTAAATGAGTTAATATGTGGAGAGCACTAGATATGCAGTACATAATAAGTACTTAAAAATGTGAGCTTTTATTATTATCACACTTATTATCATTACTAGGCAACACTAAGTGTAACATAAGATCTTGAACTGGAGTTATAGTAAAGGGAATAGAAAGGAGAGGATTTTTTATTTGAGATTTCTTGAAAATGAAATTGCTCACCCTCCTCCATAACCTTCTTTGTTCTTGCCTCTCATTGCTGGTCAAAGACATGGGTTTGGGTCCAAGTCTATGTGACAGCATAAAGTAATGAAAAAAAAAAAAAAACCTTATTTTATAGACAGGGAATGAATTCAATTTCTATCAGTAAGTCCAAACAGCCTCATTAATTTCAGACATGTTAGAGAAAGGATTATATCTACATAGACTGTATCCCTAAACTCTTGTCTCATATACTAACTCCATGATCCCTTACACACTTCTGCTCAGCTGTTCTCAGATTCTAAAATCTCTCCTGAGTGAGGGAGAAAAATACTGAATTTATAAATCCAAATTTAATATTTTTCCTGGTACTCTTTTGTTTAAAATGTAAGAGTTCCAAGTTCTAAACTTACTTTAGAACTCAGAAGTGTTCTAAAACCTCACCATCAGAGGGAGGTAAGATGGCAGAGAGGTAGGATAACCCCAAGCCTGTCTCCTCACTCAAACACAGCCAGAAAAATATCAAATCATTCTGAACACCCAAGAAATCAATTGGAAGTCTTAGAGAAAAAAGCTGCACCTCTACAAACCAGAAAAGTGACCCATGGAAGGTAAGAACATGGAAGGTGGAAAGCTGATCGGAGGGAAAAAACTGTAGTGGGTGCTCCCTGGAGGAGGGAGCCCTGACTAAAGAGAGAATATGAGAGAGGAAGAGAAAGAGAAAAAGCATGGTGCGGTGGTGGGGGGTGAAAATACATGCAGGGACCTGCACAAGAATACTATTGCTCAAAACCATTGATGGGAAAAGGAGAGGGCTACACTACTACCAGTTTTCTAAAATAGTGGAGTGCAGATTCTAAGGTATCAGAAGTTTGTGACACAGTCAGGTTGTGCCTGGGGAACAGGGCAGTGCTCTGGTGGGAGAACAGAGCCGAGCCAGAGCAGTGGGCAGCCTGAGAATCCCCAGGGCGACAGGAGAAGAAGCAGTTCACCTGCTTGGAGTGTATTTGGAAGAGGTGATATGGCCCCTCCTTGGACACAAGACCATGTGCGTGCCATCAAGCTGTCCCTCCCCCAGTATGGAATAAGGACACTAGCTGAGGGCTACAAAACCTGGCCCCAACTGTGTGTTACAATTCACCATAAACTCTGAACTGCTGCAAGGTTCCACCACTGCCTTCTGCTACTAACCAGCACCAGCCACAATGCAGGGAAACCCTCCCCCAGAGGATCAGTACCTATAGATGCTGCAAGTGTGGGGTTTTCAAACACAGCCATCCTGAGATTAAAACACAGGACTGCTGCACCGTTTGGCAGGTGGACAGCTCTGACACAGGGTAAAGGTGGGAATCTGACAGAAACCAGGGACACGGGAGGGACCATTATTTGCACGTCTGTGAGTGCTCACTAAAGAGGAATGGCATGCATTTCCCTTTCTGGAAATGAGAGAACCAGCAAAGTCATTTTCTCCCCATACCCACCAGCTTGATCCACCTCAGTGAGCTAAACAGCACCACCAAGCGGAGAACAGAGCCATCACACCAAACCCACCCCATTCCCCAGCCTGCAGGCACTTCTCCACTAGGGCAATTCCACCTCAGAATCAGAGCAGCAGGTACTTTTCCAGGAAGACCAGCACAAACCCCTCACCCACACCAAGTCCAATAATTATAGGGTGCTGCAAAACTTCAGCTCTAGGGGAAACAGGATCTAGCATCATCTTTTGGTGGGGGTAGGGGTTCTTTGTTGTTTGTTTCTGTTCAGGTTTTTTTTTTTTTTTAAAGATTTTATTTATTTATTTGACAGACAGAGAACACAAGTAGGCAGAGAGGCAGGCAGAGAGAGAGGGAGAAGTAGGCTCCCTGCCCAGCAGAGAGCCTGATGTGGGGCTCGATCCCAGGACCCTGAGATCATGACCCGAGCCGAAGGCAGAGGCCTAACCCACTGAGCCACTCAGGTGCCCCTGTTGGTTTATTTTTGTTTTTGTTTTTGTCTGGTTTTCTTTTGTTTTGTTTTGTTTTTAGAAATGCAGCCATTTCATTTCTTTATATTATTTTATATATTTTTTAAATTTTTTATTTTTTTCTCCTTTTTCCTTTTCTTTCTACATTCTTTATAATGAGCTTCTCGTAACAAGCAGACCAAAACACACCTAGGATCTAGCTTTCTTTATGTATTTTATTTTATCTTATTTAATGTTTTAAATTTTTTTATTTTTAAATTTTTTAAATTATTTCCCCCCCTCCAAAATGACAAGATGGAGGAACTCACCCCAAAAGAAGGAAGGAAATATGGCCAAAGAGTTAATCAATGCAGATATAAGTAAGATGGCTGACAAGAATCTAAAACAATTATAAAGATACTAGCTGGGCTTGAAAAAAGCACAAGACACTAGTGGGGCCCCTGGTGGCTCAGTCAGTTACGTGTCCGCCTTCGGCTCAGGTCATGATCCCAGGGTCCTGGGAATGATCCCCACACCAGTCTCCCTGCTCAGTGGGGAGTCTGCTTCTCCCTTTCCCTCTCCCTCTCGTGCTCCCCTGCTTGTTCTCTCTCTGTGTGTGTTAAATAAATAAAATCTTAAAAAAAAAAAACAAAACCCACTAGGAATCCCTTACTTCAGAGATAAAAGAACTAAAATCTAGTCAGGCCAAAATTAAAAATACTTTAACTGAGATACAAACTCAAATGGAGACCATAAAAATGAGGAGGGATGGTTCAGAGAAACAACCACTGACATAGAAGATAAAATTATGGAAAATAATGAAGTTGAAAGAAGAGTAAAACTAAGGTCATGGATCATGAAGGAAGACTTAGGGAACTCCGTGTCTTATTAAAACAGAATAATATTTGTATCATAGGACTCCCAGAAGAAGAGAGAAAATGGGACAGAAGGCTTATTCAAGTAAATTATAGAAATTCCCTCATCTGGGGGAAGAACACAGGCATAAAAACCAAGCAGCACAGAGAATTCCCATTAAATTCAACAAAAGCCAACCATCACCAAGGCACATCATAGTCAAATTCACAAAATAGATGAGGAAAGAATCCTGAAAGCAGCAAGGGGAAAAAAGTCCTTAACCTACAAGAGAAAACAGATCAGATTCACAGCAGATCTGTCCACAGAAACTTGGCAGGCCAGAAGAAAGTGGAAGAGTACATTCAAAGTGATAAATGGGGAAAATATGCAGCCAAGAATTCCTTATCCAGGAGGCTGAATAGAAGAAGAGATAATGTTTCCCAGACAAAGACTAAAGGAGTTCATGACCACTAAACCAGCCTTACAAGAAATATTAAGGGGGATTTCTGAGTGGAGAAAAGAACACCAAAAGCAACAAAGACCAGAAAGGACCAGAAAACATCACCAGAAACACCAACTCTACAGATAACACAATGAACTAGATTAATATCTTTCAATAATCACTCAATGTAAAGGGACTAAATGCTCCAATCAAAATACATAGGGTATCAGAATGGATTAAATAAACAATATCCATCTCTATGTTGCCTACAAGGGATTCATTTTAGACCTAAAGACAGATTGAAAGTGAGGGGATGAACGATCTATGATGCAAATGGATGTCAAAAGAAAGCTAGAGTAGCGATACTTATATCAGATAAAATAAATTTTAAAACACAGACTGTACAAGAGATGAAGGGCATTACATCATAACTGAGTGGTCTATCCATCAAGAAGATCTAACAGATCTTGGGGAGCATTCAAATATATAAATCTAATTAATAATATAAAGAAACTCATTGTTAATAATATAATAATAGTGAGGGACTTTAACACCCCACTTCTAGCAATGGACAGATCATCTAAGCAGAAAATCAACAAGAAAACAATGGCATTGAATGTCACACTGGACCAGATTGACTTAAGAGATATATTCAGAACATTTCATCCTAAAACACCAGAGTACACATTGTTTTTTGAGTGCACGTGGAAGATGTGCCAGAACAGATCATGTACTGAGTCAAAAATCAGGCCTCAACAAGCACAAAAATATTGAGATCATACCATGTATTTTTTCAGACCTCAACACTATGAAACTTAAAGTCTACCACAAGAAGAAAATTTGGAAAGTCCTCAAATACATGGAGGTTAAAGAGCATCCCACTACAGAATAAATGGGTTAACCAGAAAATTAAAGGAAAATTTAAAAATACATGGAAGCAAATGAAAATGAAAACAGGACAACCCAAAACCTTTGGGACACAGCAAAGGCGGTCCTAAGAGAGACATATACTGCAACACAGGCCTACCTCAAGCAGCAAGTGAAGTCTCAAATACACAACCTAACCTTAACATCTAACGGAGTTAAAAAAAGAACAGCAAATGAAGCCTAAGGCCAGCAGAAGAAGGGAAACAATAAAGATTAGAGGAGAAATAAACAGTATAGAAACAGACAAAAATCAATAGAACAAAATGACAAAATTAATAACTGGTTCTTCACAAGAATTAATAAAATTGAAAAACCCCTAGCCACTCTTATGAAAAAGAAAAGAGAAAGGACCCAAATAGATAAAATCATGAATGAAAGAGGAGAGATCACAAACAATTATAAGAGAATAGTATGAAAAATTATATGCCCACAAACTGGGCAATCTGGAAAAATTGGGCAAATTCCTAGAAACTTACAAACTACAAAAACTGAAACAAGATGAAGCAGAAAAACTAAACAGACCCGTAACTACCAAAGAAATTGAATCGGTAATCAAAAACCTCCCAACAACTGAAAGCCCTGAGCCAGATGGCTTCCCAGGTAAATTCTACCAGACATTTAAAAAAGAGTTAATACCTGTTATTCTGAAACTGTTCCAAAAAATAATAATGGGAGGAAAACTTCCAAACTCATTCTATGAAGCCAGCATTCCCTTGATCCCAAAACCAGACAAGGACCCCAATAATAAGAAGAATTATAGGCCAATATCCCTGATGAATATGGACACAAAAATTCTCAATAAAATACTAGCAAATAAAATTCAACAGTGCATTAAAAGGATTATTTACCACAAGTGGGATTTATTCCTCGGCTGCAGGGGTGGTTCAATACTTGCAAATCAATCAACATGATAAATCACATTAATGAAAGAAAGGATAAGAATCATATGATCCTGTCAATAGATGCAGAAAAAGCATTTGACAAAATACAGCATCCATTCTTGATAAAAATCCTCAACAAAGTAAGGATAGATGGAACACATCTCATCATAAAGGCATATAGGAAAGATCCACATCTAATTTCATCCTCAATGGGAAAAAACTGATAGCCTTTTCTCTACAGTCAAGAACAAGACAAGGATATCCAGTCTCAGCACTGTTATTTAACACAGATCTAGAAGTCTTAACCTCAGCAATCAGGCAACAAAAAGAAATAAAAGTCATCCAAACTGGCAAGGAAGAAGTCGAACTTTCACTATTTGCAGATGTCATGATGCTCTATGCAGAAAAACCAAAAGATTCCACCAAAAAATTGCTAGAACTAATACATGAATTCAGCAAAGTTGTAGAATATAAAATCGATGTGCAGAAATATGTTGCATTTCTATATACCAATAATGAAGTAGCAAAAAAAAAAAAAAGGGGGGGAATCAAGGAACCTATCCCATTTACAACTGCACAAAAAAACAGTAAGATACCTAAGAAAAAAACCTAACTAAAGAGATAAAAGGTCTGTACTCTGAAAACTAAAGAACATTTATGAAAAAAAAAATGAAGAGGATGCAAAGAAATGGAAAAGCATTCCATGCTCATGGATTAAAAGAAGAGACATAATTAAAATGTCTATACTACCCAAGTCAACCTACACTTTTAATGCCTATCAAAATAACACCAGCATTTTTCACAGAGCTAGAACAAACAATCCTAAAATTTGTACAGCTCCACAAAAGACCCTGAATAGCCAAAGCAACCCTGAGAAAGAAAAACAAAACTGGAAACATCACAATTCCAGATTTCAAGCTATATTACAAACCTGTAGTCATCAAGACAGTATGGCATTGGCACAGAAACACACAGACACACTGATCAATGAAACAGAATAAAGGACACAGAATTGGACCCACAACTATATGGTTTATCTCTCTTTGACAAAGCAGAAAAGAATATCCAATGGGGGGGAAAAAACAGTCTCTTCAACAAATGGTGCTGGGAAAACTGGAGAGCAACATGCAAGAAAATGAAATTGGACCACTTTCTTACACCATACACAAAACTAAATTTAAAATGGATGAAAGACCTAAATGTGAGACAGGAAACCATCAAAATCCTAGAGGAGAACACAAGCAGTAACCTCTTCAACATTGGTCATAGCAACTTCTTACTAGACATATCACTGGAAGCAAGTGAAACAAAAGCAAAAATGAACTATTGGGACTTCATCCACATAAGAAGCTTCTGCACAGAACAGGAAATAATCAACAAAACTAAAAGGCAGCCTAAAGAATGGGAGAATATATTTGCAAATGACATATCATATAAAGGATTAGTATCCAAAATCTATAAAGAACTTATCAAACTCAATACCCAAAAACAATCCAGTTAAGAAATGAGCAGAAGACATGAACAGACACTTGTCCAAAGGAGACATCCAGGTGGCTAACACACACATGGAAAGATGCTCAACATCACTCATCATAAGGAAAATACAAATCAAAACCATGATGAGATACCACCTCACACCTGTCAGAATGGTTAAAATTAACAAGATAGGAAGTAACAGGTGTTGGCAAGGATGCAGAGAAAAGGGAACCCTCTTACACTGCTGGTGGGAATGCAAACTGTGGTGCAGCCACTCTGAGGAACAGTACAGAGGTTCCTCAAAAAATTAAAAATAGAACTACCCTGTGATCCACCAATTGTATTACTAGGTATTTACCCAAAGGATACAAAAATACAGATTCAAAGGGGTACATGCACCCTGACATTTATAGTAGCATTATCAATAATAGCCAAGAGAGCCTAAATGTCCATCAACAGATGGATAAAGATGGTGTATATACATACAATGGAATATTACTCAGCCATCAAAAGGAATGAGGTCGTGCCATTTGCAACAACATGGATGGAGCTAGAGTGTATTATGCTAAGTGAAATAAGTCAGTCAAAGACAGACAAATACCATATGATTTCACTCATACTTGGAACTTAATAAAGAAAACAGATGAACGTATGAGGGGAGTGAGGTGAGAGGGAAATAAACCTTAAGAGACTCTTAATGATAGAAAACAAACTTGTAGCATTGATGGAGGTTGGGGGGTATTAAGGAGGGCACTTGTGACGAGCACTGGTGTCATATGTAAGTGATGAATCACTGAATTCTCCAGAAACTAATAATGCACTGTGTATTAAGTAAAATTTAAATAAATTTAAAATAAATAAATAAATAAAACCTCCCCATCATTCACTAGCTACATAATTTAATTTTCAGCTTAACCTGTGGGATTAGGGTTTAAATTATTTAAACTAACTTATTAACATACTACCTATAGTTCCTCATGAAACAAAAGTATTACCTATAAAAACTTTCACAATTGACTTGTGTTTCCTTTTTATCCACGTCCTCATTTCTTTTACTATTAGTTGTTAAGTTTATGCAGTCTAAAAATTAAAATTCCTGAAAAATTAACTACATCTAACTTCTGCAATGCCAAACCTTTACTACCCTTCACACCCAAGAACCAAAACAGCATTAGAGGAAATGAAGTAGAATTGGTATTTATTAGTTGGCAATATTATATAATTGGAGAAATTCCAGGAGAAAAGTAACCACCGGGCTTAGTGTTTAGAAACACCAGTTAGAAAAGAATTTGCCTCACAGCAATTCCAGGGGGAAAAGGAAGAGGTTGTGTGTTGACTTAGGAAAAGTATCTAAAAAGAACACCCGTTCTCTTAATGTGTAGGGGAATTTAAAAATATTTATGTGTCTTATGTTTTAGTATTATGCATTCTCCATATATTTCACATATTTTATACTAGTGGCTGACATCTTTAAAAAAATTCTGACCTACTATTCTGACTTGAAAATGCTGAGAAAGACTTGTTCCCACCAAATTAACCCTATACATTCTTACACTTCTCTACATTTATACTCATATTTCAGATTCATATGTTAACTTGGTCCCCATACAATACCCACTCTATTCTGCACCCTGTTCACACACTTTTTATGTTTATATATATACATGCCAATCCATATGCTCATCATACACCGTGGACTTCATGGTGAGTCAGCACAAGGTGGGCACAAAGTAATAAATAGTTTTTGTCAGTGAAGAAAGCCAATGTAAGACTAGCAACTACCTCCCCCACTTTTCTTTCTTGCCATCTTGCAGGTCAAGCCTTTATCAATAACTAACAATAGGGCTTCCACAAATAAGGATCTGGAAGCTCAGAACAGGTCAATGATGTCAAAACTTGCCTTCAAACAGGAGTTAGGTAAGTGATCTTTAGAGGTGACTTTACAATTATCATATGGTTTCACTTATTTGTGGAGCATAACAAATAACATGGAGGACATGAGGAGATGGAGAAGAGAAGGGAGTTGAGAGAAACTGGAAGGGCAGGTGAACCATGAGAGACTATGGACTCTGAAAAACAACCTGAAGGTTTTGAAGGGGCGGGTGGTGAGAGGTTGGGGGAGCCAGGTGGTGAGTATTAAGGAGGGCACGTATTGCATGGAGCACTGGGTGTGGTGCAAAAACAATGAATACTGTTACACTGAAAAGAAATTTAAAAAAATAATAACAAAAAAAGAGGTGACTTTAATTGCTAAGATGCAGATTCTTTATCTACGGTTTTTCAGACCATTTCTGGAATTTTTAACACTTGCTGGTATTACAGAAAGACTGTCTAGGTGAAGTTGGAATCTCTACTCCGTACCTGGCCATGTTCACTCTTGTTAGGACAGGCGGCTTGGAACCAAACTGAGGCTCGTCAGTAAAATAAGGATAGCAATAGAATCGAATTCATAAGGATGTTCTCACGTTAATGTGGTCATTTGTATCAAGGGCTCAGCACAGTGCCTGGCTCATGGGAAGTGCTCAGTAAATGTTAGCCATTATTTGATTAACAAGAGATGGTTGCGTTTTCCCCCAGCTTGATCTCAATACTATTCACTGCAACAGAGTCGCTGCCACATCAAATTATTCTAGTAAAGCAACAGCAGCTCTTCCTTTTAGGTGGCAGGGACAGAATAGACACCTTAATAACTTGCAGGTCTCACCCGGATGAAGTTAATTGAGTCCTCTCACTTAAAAAATGTTAAGAATAACTGGAAGGGGAGATGAACCATGAGAGACTATGGACTCTGAAAAACAACCAGAGGGTTATGAAGGGGCGGCAGGGGGGTGGGGTGGGGTGGGAGGTTGAGGAACCAGTTGGTGGGTAATAGGGAGGGCACGTACTGCATGGAGCACTGGGTGTGATACCAAAACAATGAACACTGTTATGCTGTAAATAAGCAAATAAAAATAAATTAATTAATTAAAAAAAAAGTCTTATAATGAAGATTAGCAAAAAAAAAAATGTTAAGAATTTATACTTTCTTATACATGTGCTCTAAGTTCTGAAAGCAAAGACAGAAAACAGAGAGTGAGAATAAGAGTTAAGTTAAAGATCTCCTGCCACAGACCTCCAAATCTGCAGGAATAGGGGCTCCACTAAATTGCCAGGTCACTCCAGGACAAGGGCTGGTGGTGACGGGAAATTTAAATCAATGGGCAACATCACTGTCAAGCTGCTACTTGGTAGTTTTAAATAAATTCCATTAGAGACATCTCCACGTTTTGAAAAAGAGCAAATGTCAGTACTTTCTACCAAACTAGAAAGGAGAAAAGAAGAATGACCCTGAAAGGGATAGATCAGTCAGCTTAATGTCACAAACCCTGCGTGACGCTGGAGATCATCAAAGGATCGATTTATGATCACGCAGAAAATTAAGAGCTAACAAGTGCAATCAAATAGCTTAGGGAGCTACAAATTACACCACATTAATTGAACACAAGGGCAGTTTATCTAAACAACGGCAGCAGGCATGAGAGAGCCAGAGATAAGTCTCTCCTGAGCTCAGTGAAACTTCCAGAGTCTTAGCCTCAGGAGGTTTTCAGAGGCACACCAGAAGGACATGGTCTGGATCACAGAACTCTCAGGCAGTTTGTTTGTCCTTAACCCACTGTGACTTAACTGGGTTACTGGTTCCCGAAAAAGTCCTAGAGCCTATTTCATCCTTTACTGACACAGCTGGACACCAAAGTGCAATGGAGTAGCTACTATGTGCTAGGAATTACACACAAATTATCGATAATCTTCCTCCTTCCTCACTTCCTCAATGACATGGCAAAGTAGTTATTTCCTTCACTTGGAAATGGAAAAATACAAATCTGAGAGGGACAAATAAGAGTTGCCCAAGTGGCGGAGCTAAGGCTCACACTCAAGTCTGTGTCTCCAGAATCTGGGCCAACATGAATTGTCAAAACCATAATTTATAACAAGTAATCATAAGCTCCTTCCCGGGAAAGGTGAATCAAAATAATCCATTTATTTTTCTCCTACCTCAGGCTATAGAAATTTGGTTAAGATGATAGTCAATGATAATCTTTTTTTTTAAATATTTTATTTATTTATTTGACAGAGAGAGATCACAAGTAGATAGAGAGGGGGCAGAGAGAGAGAGAGAGGGAAGCAGGCTCCCTGCTGAGCAGAGAGCCCGATGCGGGGCTTGATCCCAGGACCCTGAGATCATGACCTGAGCCGAAGGCAGCGGCTTAACCCACTGAGCCACTCAGGCGCCCCTAGTCAATGATAATCTTAAAGAGAGGAAACAAAGACGAAACGTGCAGTCTGTACAGAAGGGAGGGTAGTATCGGACACTCAGCCCTAATTTTCAGATGATGGTGAGAGAAGGGAAGGAAAGGGTGCAGAAAACCTTACATCCTAATTTGTGGGTAAATGTATATCAAGTAGAGGATCACTTCCTGCTGCTCCACTGACTGTCCATTTGGCTGCCTCCCCCCCAACAAGAGACGGACACAAACACACACACTTTGAAATCTGAGACAATTATCCCTATGTGCCATTCTCTATAGATGGCCCTGGTATAGCAGTGTCAGTTAATTTAAAGAAAGATAAGCATAAAATGTAAAACAGCATAGGCCTTGGAATACTAACATTAAAAATGCATTATAGGGGCGCCTGGGTGGCTCAGTGGGTTAAGCCGCTGCCTTCGGCTCAGGTCATGATCTCGGGGTCCTGGGATCGAGTCCCGCATCGGGCTCTCTGCTCAGCAGGGAGCCTGCTTCCCTCTCTCTCTCTCTCTCTCTCTCTGCCTGCCTCTCTGTCTACTTGTGATCTCTCTCTGTCAAATAAATAAATAAAATCTTTAAAAAAAAAATGCATTATAGATCTAGTTCCAATTTTTCATTTTATAGGAGGAGAGCATAAGATTCAAAGAGGTTAAGTCACGACTTACCCATGATCACACAGATTTTCCCCAAGACAAGAACACGGTACCTCTGATCTGCTATTTCAGTGCTTTTCCACCACAGCTAAGAAACAAGAAACTAACTCCAGAGTAAATGAATGAATGAACACATGATTCAAAATTTCTCTTTCTCTTTCACACACACATACACACACTCTACAAATAAAAATAAACAGCTACTAATAATGAACAGTTATGGAGTGCCTGGATGGCTCAGTGGGTTAAAGCCTCTGCCTTCCGCTCAGGTCATGATCCCAGGGTCCTGGGATCGAGCCCTGCATGGGCCTCGCTGCTCAGCAGGGAGCTTGCTTCCTCCTCTCTCTCTGCCTGCCTCTCTGCCTACTTGTGATCTCTGTCTGTCAAATAAATAAATGAAATCTTTTTTAAAAAAAATGAACACTTACAAAAAATGAACAGTTACTAGTAATATTAGCAGGTATTAACCAACTACAGCAAGGGATTTTGAAAGAAAATACAGTACTTTGAAAGAAAAATAAGGTAATAGATTCCAGAGATTCCAGGGTGTAACAAAAGTAACATGATGACCAAGGGCCCAGATACAATTTTCCCTTTATATGGTAAAATGCTTTTAGAAGATTGTGCAATTTGTTCCCCAAACTTTAAAAAAGAAGTGGTTCAGCTGGAGAGAATTCAGAAAAAAGGAACAGATGATTAACCTTTTTGTGTAAGATCTACTTTTCTTCCTGTTAAATAAATCAAGGGTAAAAAGGGGATGGCTTGAGTACCAGATTCAATTTGGTGATAAAAGTGAACTGGATGAGAGGGACAAGATTTGAGATGTTGAAAAGAGATTTAGGTTATTCATAATAACAACAGCAAAAAAAGGTCCTGACCATCCAGATAATGATGCTCTGGAAAGGTCTATATGGGAGTCCCTGAATCATCTTCAACCTAGAAGCACTTGTCCCTGCTTGAAAGAGACACAAGAAGGTTGTGTGGGGTGAGGACAGGAGCAGAAGAGTACTGGGCCACCCCGTGTCCTGGGCACCTGAAGAGGTGAGCACCACAAGAGAGTAACGCTAATAAGTCAGAGGAGTCCCCTGGCCAAAGGACAGTGACTGATGGGGAAACTCACTCCTCAGGATGTCTGGGGCAGTTGATACTGGTGGTGGCTAGTGAAAGTTCTGCGGAACTGAGCTTGAATCTTGAGAAAAGAGAATGGGGAAGGAAGAGCAGAGAAAAAACGTACAATCTGTAGACTGAGAAACTGGGAGATGAACTGAGATGCAGGATGCTTTCAAACTCCTCTTAGGCCCCAATCCTCCTCCCCAAGAGAAATGCTTAGGGCCTCTTTAGGTAACATCCAAAGTACACACACAGTAGGCACCCTCCAAATCCTGCTAAAAACATCCAGTAAGGAGAGGAACTAACATTTCAGTGATCTTGTGACAGATGCTAAGCTTGGTACTCCAGCACTTACTCCATCTCTCACTCAGGTCTCCCTACAATCTGAGCAATACAGGCTTTATCTTTTTTTTAAATAATTTTTTATTATGTTATGTTGGTCACCATACAGTACATCATTAGTTTTTGATGCAGTGTTCCATGATTCATTGTTTGCATATAACACCCAGTGCTCCATGCAATACATGCCCTCCTTAATACCCACCACCAGGCTAACCCACCTCTCCACCTCCTGCCCTCTAAAACCCTCAGTTTGTTTCCCATCATCCATAGTCTCTCATAGTTTGTCTCTCCCTCTGATTTCCCACCCCTTCATTTTTCCCTTCCTTCTCCTAATGTCTTCCATGCTATTCCTTATGCTCCACAAATAAGTGAAACCATATGATAACTGACCACCTCCACTTGGCTTATTTCACTTAGCATAATTTCCTCCAGTTCTATACATGTTGATGCAAATGGTGGGTAGTCATCCTTTCTGATGGCTGAATAATATTCCATTGTATATATCGACCATATCTTCTTTATCCATTCATCACTTGAAGGGCATCTCAGCTCCTTCCACAGTTTGGCTATTGTGGACATTGCTGCTATGAACATTGGGGCTCATATGCCCCTTTTTTTCCCTACATCTGTATCGTTGGGGTAAATACCCAATAGTGCAATTGCTGGGTCTTGGGGTAGCTCTATGTTTAACTTTTTTTTTTTAAGATTTTACTTATTTATTTGACAGAGAGATCACAAGTAGACAGAGAGGCAGGCAGAGAGAGAGAGAGAGAGAGAGAGAGGGAAGCAGGCTCCCAGCTGAGCAGAGAGCCCGATGTGGGACTCGATCCCAGGACCCTGAGATCATGACCTGAGCCAAAGGCAGCAGTTTAACGCACTGAGCCACCCAGGCGCCCTATGTTTAACTTTTTGAGGAACCTCCGCACAGTTTTTCCAAAGTGGCTGTACCAACTTGCATTCCCTCCAGGAGTGTAAGAGGGTCCCCCTTTCAGCACAACCTCTCCAACATTTGTTGTTTGTTGCCTTTGTCATTCTAACTGGTATAAGGTAGTATCTTAGTTGCTTTCCTATATACTAACAATGTAACTGTAGAAACAGAAATCAGGGAATCAATTCCATTTACAATAGCACCAAAAAATTTAAGATTCCTTGGAATAAACCTAACCAAAGAGGTAAAGGTTCTATATTCTAGAAACTACAGAACCCTTCTGAAGGATATTAAAGAAGACACAAAAAGATGGAAGAATAACGATGGTCAAAATGTCTATGCTGCCTAAAGCAATCTATACTTTCAACACCACCCTGATCAAAATACCATCGGCATTTTTCTTTTGTTTTTGTTTTTTTTTCCATCGGCATTATTCAAAGTGCTGGAACAAACAATCCTAAAATTTGTATGGAACCAGAAAAGACCCCGAATTGCCAAGGAAATGTTGAAAAAGAAAAACAAACCTGAGGACATCACATTGCCTGATTTTAAGCTATATTACAAAATTGTGGTCATCAAGACAGTATGGTACTGGCACAAAAACAGACACATAGGTCAGTGGAACAGAATATAGACCCTCAACTCTATGGTCAAACAACTTTAACAAAGCAGGCAAAAAATATATATATCCAATGAAAAAAAGACAGTCTCTTCAATAATAAGTGGTGCTGGGAAAATTGCACAGCTACCTATAGAAGAATGAAACTCAACCATTCTCTTACACCATACACAAAGATAAACTCAAAATGGATGAAAGACCTCAGTGTGAGACAAGAATCTAACAAAATCCTAGAATAGAATATAGGCAGCAACTTTTAGACATTGGTCACAGCAACTTCTTTCAAAACACGTCTCCAAAAGCAACGGAAACAAAAGCAAAAATGAACTTTTGGGACTTCATCAATATAAAAAACTTCCACAAAGCAAAGGAAATAGTCAATAAAACAGACAACCCATAGAATGGGAGAAGATATTTGCAAATAACGGTATAGATAAAAAAGGCTGGTATCCAACATCTATAAAGAACTTCTCAAACTCAACACCCAAAAAGCAAATAATCAGGGCCACCTGGGTGGCTAAGACGGTTAAGCATCTGCCTTTGGCTCAGGTCATGATCCCGGGATCCTGGGATCGAATCCTGCATCAGGCTCCCTGCTCTGTTCCTGTCTCTCTCTCTCCATCTCTCATGAATAAATAAATAATATCTTTTCAAAAAAGGCAAAAAATGGACAGAAGACATAAACAGACACTTCTCCAAAGAAGACATACAAATGGCTAACAGACACATGAAAAAATGTTCAACATCATCAGCCATCAGGGAAATTCAAATACATTATCTTTTCCTTTTCATAGGTGAAGTTCAAAGAGTCTGTCCCTTGACCAAAGTCAAAAAGCTAGGATATGATAAGAGCTGAAATCTGAACTCATATCTAATGTCAGATTTTTTTTATTCACTGAGACAATAAACCAGGTATATTTTTTTAGGCCCTGATTCACTTAGCTAATGATTATGATCAAAATATATATTTTCCTCTGTGTTTTGTTCTCTTTTCTTTTTCTTTCCCACTTGAGGCTCAAGAAAAATCAGATAGCAAAGAGAAGACTATCTTGGAAAATAAGATACAAGACTTTTTGATACAGATGGAACTTCTTGAAAGTACTCAGAATTTTAAAGTTAGCTCTCTTGGGTGTTCTTTTTAATATGCACGTCATAGCTGATAAGGTGTCAGCAGGAAGGAATCATACAATACTTATAGCAGACATCTGAAGAACATAATTGCCCCAGCTGACATGTGTGACTGCTCTTTCATTATCATGTCAAGAGGACAGTTCAGCTTATAAATTGTTTGCAGTGAAAATAAAATAGGAAGCACTTGCTTAAAGTTTATTATAGCCTTTTAGAGTAACATAATTATGGTTATAAAGTGTTCTTCCTTGGTGTGAACATTTTATTTGTTCTTCAGAGGGTTTCTTTAAGATCAGAAAAGAAAATGTTATTTTGGTAGATGTTAAGCATAAAAGTTCCATTCATGGAAACTTTACCTGGATGTTCAATCATATTCTCTGGAAGATGCAGGCATCCAGGACCTGCTGTGCACTCTTACACAAATTAAGAACATCTTAGCATGTTGCCTTGTTGCAATTTTCCTGGGGTATCAAGAACCCAAACTAATCTTCAGGACTAGCATCAATCTGCAGTAGAATTTAAAGTGAAAAAGGAATGGGATTCTGCAATTGCACTACTGGGTATTTACCCCAAAGATACAGATGTACTGAAAGAAGTGCCATCTGCATCCCAATGCTCATACCAGCCACGGCCATGGTCGCCAAACTGCAGAAAGAACCAAGATGCCTTTCAACGGACGAATGGATAAGGAAGATGTGGTCCATATACACGATGGAGTATTATGCCTCCATCAGAAAGGATGAATACCCAACTTTTGTATCAACATGGATGGGACTGGAAGAGATTACGCTGAGTGAAATAAGTCAAGCAGGGAGAGTCAATTATGATATGGTTTCACTTATTTGTGGAGCATAACAAATAATACGGAGGACATGGGGAGATGGAGAGGAGAAGGGAGTTGAGGGAAATTGGAAGGGGAGGTGAACCATGAGAGACTATGGACTCTGAAAAACAATCTGAGGGTTTTGAAGGGGCAGGGGGTGGGAGGTTGGGGAGCCCAGTGGTGGGTATTACGGAGGGCACGTATTGCATGGAGCACTGGGTGTGGTGCATAAACAATGAATTCTGTTAAACTGAAAATAAATCAAATTTAAAAAATAGATCAATTAAAAAAAATGTTCTGAGAAGAACAAAACAAAAACTTAAAAAAAAAAAAAAAGGAATGGGATTCGTTAGCGTCAGGACCAAGGCTGCTTTAACTCCCAACAAGACAAGACAAGCCAGGAAATAGCTTCCACACATGCTAAAATGAAAGGGCCCTGGGATGGGCAACCCCAAAAATCCATCATTGGCTCTTTACTGTGAATTTATTTCAGGTTATATTTAGCTTTTACACAATTCTAAGGACTAGAAGAGGCTTAGGGACCACCTTGTCCAGACTTCATTTCACAGATGAAATAACTAAGATGCTCAAGGTTGTATGCTTTGTTTGGGATGACAGAAGGTAGAACCAGGAGGCAGATCCAGGACTCCTACTCCAACTTCAATCATGTCTCATCTAAAGGGCACCTGGGAGAAGACAAAGGGGAAAATAGGAATCAAGCAAAATAAGTCTTTGGTGTTCCTCATCTCTCTGCTCTCTGTGATGAGTGAAATGAGAAGACACTCATGTGAGAAATTTCTAGGAAATAAGCTTTCCATGCACATGTGGTGTATGCTACAATGCCTGTATTCCGTTGCTCAGAACTCGGTCACACAGCCTCAAGCAACTTCTAGAGAAAAGTCACTTAGCTGTCTAGTCAGGAGGTGAAGGAAATTGGTCTGGGTAAATAGCTATCTCCTTGAAATGGTCTGGTTTCTAATATTTCATGACATTTTTGTTTTCTTATTCTTAGATTCAGAATCACTGATTGAAGAGGAAGCCAGATCCTCTTGAGAAAAACCATGTAACCCCCCATAAGTTCATACAATGAATACTCCCCCAGTTCTTCCCCCAAAAGATCTGAAGCCATTTACCAGGTAAGTGTACACCAGGAAGAGGAATGTCCAGAATATACAAATTTTTTTGAGGAATGTGAGATACAGGATCAGAGCCACCACTGATAATAAGAAACCCAAAATGTCATGATAATTCTCTGGGCGAGGTGAATGTCTATGGAGGCTGGGTGATAAACAGAGTGTTATACTAATACCATTTTAGAGAGGGCTCAATAGAACTTCAGACCTGCCCTATGGTTATTGCTCAGTTCCAGTGTATAACTGGATAGATATACTTAGCTCCTAGAAGAATCCTCATATTTGTTATCCAATTTATGGAATAAGAGCCAGTATGCTAGGAAAGGCCAAGTAGAGGCCTCTAAAACTGCCCTAGCCTTGATTCAGAGTAACTCACAAACCATACCGTTTCCCAAAAGGAATTTCAGAGGTTAGCACTACCCTCCAAGGATTAAGGAAAATAAGGCTGGTACTCTCCATATTCCCCCCCATCAGTGTTTAGACACCTGAGAAAACAAGACAAAATGTGACAGCCAACAGTGGCCTACCATAAGCTTAAACAGGAACACCCTCAGTGCAGATGCTATTTCCAGATACAGCATCTCTATTGGAGCAAAACAAAATGGTCTCAGGTACCTGTTCTGCTCTTACTGATCTAACAATGTATTCTTCTCTAACTCCATCAATAGAGAGGATAAAAAGACCAAAAGAAAGGCAAGGACAGAATTATACTTTAACTGTCCTGTCCTAACTAATGCCTATTCTATGTCAAAATATATTCCACAAGCCCTTGATCATCAAGATACTACACAGAAAATATTAGCATTCCTCTAAATTGATGACATTACACTAACTGCACCTCATATGGCAAATACTACAGTTGCCCTACAAAGATACATTATGCCGGAAGGTACAAGAAAAATCCTATGAAGATACAGGATCCTGCCATATCCATGAAGTTTTAAGGAATGCTGTGGTGTAGGGCATATTACATCCCCTCTAAGATAAAAGACACATTCCTTCAACACGCATTTCCTATAATAATTGTCTGATCATCTTGTTGAATTTTGGAGGTAGTATACATTATACTTAAAAATATTAGTAGTAGGGATGCCTGGGTGGCTCAGTTGGTTAAGCCACTGTTTTCGGCTCAGGTCATGATCCAGGAGTCCTGGGATTCAGTCCCACATCGGGCTCCTAGCTCCACGGGGAGTCTGCTTCTCCCTCTGACCTTCTCCCCTCTCATGTTCTCTCTCTCTAATAAACAAACAAAATCTTAAAAAAAAAAATAGTAGTATACATCACACCTGATCCATGTTATCAGGTGACTTGAGAAATAAGACAGTTTTGAGTGAAATACAGGCTGTGGCACAAGTTTCCTTACCACTCAAGTTGTATGACCCAGATGATCTTAGGTTGCTACAAGGTATCCATAGCAGGATATCATGGATGTATAAAATCCTTGGCAAGCCCAAATAGGAGAGGTACAGTACACATCCCAATAATCTGGAACATGGCCAAGCCTTCTGCAGCAGAGAACTACTCACCATTTGAAAAAGATTCTGGTGTGCAACTGAGCCTATGTATAGACAAAGTGGGTCCAGAGGACATGATTAAATTATTTGCATAGAGCCTACACTTCATGTCCTTGGCCTCTATTTGCACTAATGCTTATCCTTCTGCTCATGACAAACTCCTCCATGACATATCACATAGAGGGGAAAAAAATCAAGCTTGGTTCCCAGATGGACTGGGGTATGAAGAAATATGTTACTAATATGATGGTGCAAATAAAAAGTGGCTTACTCTCACAATACAACCCCTCCTGAAGAGTGCCCTGAAGGAGAGAGGAAAAAGCAAGTCATGCCTATTGGGCAGATCTGTAGCCAGTATAGAATGGTCCAATTTGCATGGAGAGAGAAATAGTTAGAAGGAAGGATGGCCATGAAATCATGGGTAGTACTTTATGTTCCCATACCCAATGGTATCAGTATAAAGGGGCAACTGTACCAACCACAGCCAAACGAGGGCAAAGAAACTCAGAGCACAGTCCTCTAAGGGATGAAGGTCTGCATCATCCCACAGTCGAGGCAACCCAGACCAGCTGAAGGGCTGAATGAGGCTAAGGGAAACTGGTGGTTGAAAAGGCACATTTATTTTTTTTTAAAAATCTTATTTATTTATTTGACAGACAAGAGATCACAAGTAGGCAGAGAGGCAGGCAGAGAAAGGAGGAAGCAGGCTCTCCATGGAGCAGAGAGCCCGATGTGGGGCTCGATCCCAGGACCCTGGGATCATGACCTGAGCTGAAGGCAGAGGCTTTAACCCACTGAGCCACCCAGGCACCCCTGAAAAGGTACATTTAAACATCAACTGAGACTTCAGGAAGTTGCTGTAATGGAAACTGCCTACCTCACTAACTTTTTTGTTTTAGGTTACTCAGAGATTGCAGCTAGCCACCTCCACAAGAGGACTTTGTGACCAATGAGACTTTTAATTCCTCTCTCAGGAGAGAATGGGTGGAATGGTCATCTCACCAAAAAAGGTCAGGGGAGAAGAGAAAGAAAAGAACTATGCCTTTTATCCCATTGTAATGTGGGAGCTGGGGACCATGGAGAGTACAATCTGCGTGATGCAAGTGAGAAGCTATTAATGCCTGCCTGTGTATGACCCAGGTTCTTGAAACTTTCCAGACTCTTCCAGCTCTGCACGCTATCTTACCCAGCTTAAGCAGCTGCATCTCCACAGAGCCTCACCTTCTCTCTGAGCCTAGCCTCTTCTTTTTTCTCTCCCAAGTGCTGTCCTGTTGAAGCTGTTGCAGGACCTGAAGTGGTGCCCACAGGCACCAATGCACAATCAGGAAATGCAGGGAAGTTAACACCCTTGACAATGGGAAGCAAGGGTCAGTAAATAAATTCTTCCCCTATCTCCCTTTTCCCACCCAAGGACAGTTCTGAGACAAAATTTATATAACTACTCAGAGATGTGGTCCCCTGATTTGAGCAATTAATTGCACTGATGGCCAGAGGGATAGCATCTTCATACAAGACTCCCTCCTTGCCTGTGTTACTCATGTCAGTCCCTCACTCCTGCTACCTGAGATTGCACTTCCTAATAAAATCATAGCAGAGAAATCTGCCTGAGCTTCTGTTTTCTTGGCAACTGAGAAAGGCTAAGACAGTTACTATATTTCATTTTATTATTGTTGTTGTTGCTGTTGTTATAATGACCCCCTAATAGATTTGTTGAAAATATAATTATTAACACATTTAAACTGCTTAGAAGCAGTGCCTAAATATCGGCTATCATCACCAACATTAACCTTTATGATTACTGTTACCTCCCAGTCACATTTCCTGCCTTGGCCTCTGACCTCCTCAAACTATATTCTATAAAAATTGGACTTTTCCATAAATGAGAGGATATGCTCTAAGGTGCCCCTTCTTGCACTGATTTCAGTGGGGGAAGAGACAGAGAAAAAGTGCTATAAGTGGCAAGAGAGGATAGATTGGGACCATGATGAGGTGGTCCCCAAAATGTCCAGACTATTCCAAACCTTGCCAATATCCCTCCCTATCCAAACTCATGCATCACTAATTGTCTACACCAACCAAGGCTACTTTTGATTTTATGGTGTTCTACAAAATTAATACACACATGCATACACACGTGCCCATGCGCACACACAAATAAGTTCTGTCTTCCTATCTCTCTTGAAAAACCTACTTAAATACTTAAATACCCCTCCTGAGGTCCTGATTCAGGCTGAGCAGACTCTGGTGTTTGATTGATGTTTATTTCTTTACTTCTGGGAAGGCTGGGCGGGATTTCTTCTCACTGTTCCCCCATGGCACCGTTTCTTTCCCCTCTCAGTGGTTCCTCTCACCTGCCCAGATTCATAACAAAGCATGAGCTACTTGTATCTAGCATTTCTTTCTTCACAACTCCATGGCTGCTTTTCTTCAATTAAATAAGACTTTTCTTAGGCAGAGAAATCTACCATTTTATGGAAGAAGTACAAAAGAGTCCCAAAGGCTCCTAAGTCTTCATAGAATACTCTGCTCCATCCTACAGCCATCTTGGCCACTCTGGCTCGGCTGGGCACTCTGTTCTCAGGGCAGAACCCAGTCTTGAACACTTTGAGAGGAATCTGTGTGTGTGTGAGATCAGGGGAGAGAATCGGTCAAAAGTAACAAAGCTGGCAAATATTCCCCTAAGCACCTTCAATCCCAGACTTTGTGTGGTCCACACTCACAGCTTGGGCTGAGCGTAGGAGTTTACAAGTAAATGATGTGGGGTAGCAGATAAGCTCCTTCTACATTACCCCCACATTTTCCTGTAATAATTTTACCTTGTCTGTTTCATCAGTGTTCATGTCACAAACTGTCTGCCTCTGGGACTGGATCTTGCTCTTTTAATTTTCTTTCACCATTTTCAAAATTAAAGGGACTCTATTTTTACTTTAGACCTTCCTTCTTCCTGCTCTCACCAGATTGCTTGGAATATAAGCTGTCAAGAAGGAACAAAACTTGCTTTCTCCACCCTCAGTATTATTAAGCTTTGTCAATCAGAGGGGATAGCATTGTTACTAGGGCTTTCTTTGCATATGTCAAACTCTAGGCAAGATGAGACCGATAGGGCTCAGCAATGTGCTGCAGGGCTCCTTGCCAACTTTGTTACCTATGTGGCTCACTTAAGCTTAGATGAGAGATTCCTCACCTAAGAAAGGTCTTCTCCTTGAGGATCTGTAAACAGTAATCACTCTCATGGATTTCTTTGAACAGCAGAAATTTTAAACGTTGGGGGGCAAAATTTAAAGACCTTCAGCCTTACTGGCCTAAAAAAATGGTAATTTTCAGAAATATCATTCTGATGCTTTGACAATAGATACAACTGGAGTCATACTATTAAGGGTTAAATGCACAATGTACAAAAATGTTCTACATGGGGTGCCTGGGTGGCTCAGTGGGTTAAAGCCTCTGCCTCCAGCTCAGGTCATGATCTCAGGACCCTGGGATCGAGCCCCATATCAGGCTCTCTGTTCAGTGGGGAGCCTGCTTCCCTTCCTCTCTCTGCCTACCTCTCTGCCTACTTGGGATCTCTGTCAAATAAATAAAATCTTTTAAAAAAAATGTTCTACATCTAGCAGAAGGAAGTTCTGACTTTAGCTCAGACCTAAGGAGCCTATCTTTTTGCACATGAGGACAATCACTGTATTGTCAATTATGAATGAATGGCAGCAAATTCTGGATTCATTGGAACTCTAAATGCAGAATTTTTGGAACCCATAAACTTTTTCAGGGAAAAAAAAAAAAGAAAATCATAAAGAAATATATCTTCTCTGTAGATTCTCTGCCCCCCAATCAAACACCTTTCTCTGCCCCCAAATCAAACACCTCTTTATATACGGCTTTCACTTTCCCCCCGGTCGCCTATATCCTGTTATAGTTAGGTTTATCTGGTTCCAAGAAATAGAAACTCACTCCAAGTACTTCAAATAATTCTAGGCTCATTCAAAGGATGAGCAATCACAGGAATCCAAGAACAAGCAAAATCTAGACCTCAGGGCAGGTGATTATGCATCCATAGTAACTCTAGGGAGAAGAATTTCACGAATCTTCATTAAGACATATAAGATGATCTGTCAACATCACTTAGCAACTTTCCATTGTCCATGTCTCTCTACCAACTTGCTTCCTCACCCTCTGCTTTCCTTCTTTCTCTCCCCACTGTCAACGCCTTTGGGGACTTCGAATTTCTTCCCTCATTTGCTTCCATCTCCCAACGGGATAAAGAAGGAAGCAACATGAGATTCTGCTCTCAGCTTGCAACAGTTCAGTCTCTCACTATTTCCTGATGCAAACTCTCAGAAGAGTCTGATTCAGCTCCATCAATTTGCTGTTGTTTCGCTGTTTCTATCAGGCCATATTATAGGTAGCTGGCTAGCCTGAAGACTGGCTACTTTGAAGTCATGTGGCCACCTCTGATCCACGCCATAAAAAGACTATCATAGTGCCCCAAACAGACCATTGAGCCTAGCAGGGAATCTCACTGTGGTAGCCACAATGGCTGATTTGGGAACCTCAAGCCCTTACATTCCTATAGATAGAAGTTAACACTTAATCATGCATAATGCTATGTTGTTCACTAATTTTTTCATGTATTTATATCTTTTACTATCATATAAACTACATGAAGGCGGAGGCCATTTTTTAGAGTTCTGTGTTCTCTATAGCAACTGGCACAGGGTTGAACTTACACAGTAATATTAGCTTATTCATAAGGCTTCATAAGAAACCTTGCTAAAACAACAAACAAAAATGGGTGTCCATTCAACCAAATCTCCATATGCCTTCTATATCCTCTAATTCTGCATCATAATTTTAGTACCTACTGTATCTATTTGTACCCCAACTTGTCCACCAAGATTTGAGGTTGTATAATCATTCATTTCCCAATAACAAAGCTAAGGCCCTAGAAGTTTCTGGAAAGAAGAACTCATAGGTTAATCCTTTACTACAAGAGAAAAGAAGATTCAATTTAGGTTGAAATAAGAGTCTATGTGTAACCCTGAGTCAAACTAATAATACATTTAGGCATTCTAGTTTTTTTGAAGTTCTGCTAATATTTGACTTCCCTATGTGTGCCAGTTGCTTAATGTTTCCTAAAGGCCTAAAAGAAGACCCAGAAGTGATACAGTCATAAAACAGTAGTGCTCTCTTCTTTCTCTTTGTGTTCAAGAAGCCACTAGATACAGAAAGATGATATTGACTTGCACTGCCTCAGAACTCCTAGACTTATGAAATTCTAGAGTTGGAAAAACCCTGGTAGTTCACTCACTTTTAAAACTGAGAGAAGATGTGGTGTAGCAGTTAAGACCATGGGTTTAGAAGTTATTCAGGACTGGACTCAAGCCCACCACTACTACTTACTAGCTGATGGTTGTGGGCAATTAATTAAACATTTTTATTTTTTTTTTAATTTTATTTATTTATTTGACAGAGAGAGATCACAAGTAGACAGAGAGGCAGGCAGAGAGAGAGGGAAGCAGGCTCACTGTTGAGCAGCGAGCCCGATGCGGGACTCGATCCCAGGACCCTGAGATCATGACCTGAGCCGAAGGCAGCGGCTTAACCCACTGAGCCACCCAGGCGCCCTAATTAAACATTTTTAAACTAGGGAATTCTCTTCTAGAAAATGAGAATTGAATAAAATAGTACATGTAAATTACTTAACCAGGTGCCTGGGTCATAGGAAGTGTTCAGTAATGTTAGTTGATTTTAATTATATAATCTATTTTCTTAATTTACAAATGAGGAACTGAAGGCCAGGATGTAAAGTGAACTAGCTAAGGTTGTATATCTGCATACTAACAAAGGTAGGTCTTAAACAACTGACCAATAACTGAATGAAATCTTTCCTCTAGAAAACAAAGTTCCTTTCTGATCCATGTTATAGGCAAATGAATGGATACCCCAAACAAGAAAGGAAAACTACATATGCTGAGTGTTTTCTCTCTCTCCAATACAACCAGATACAAAGTGGCAAGTAAAAATATAAATGAGGGGTGCCGGGTGGCTCAGTGGGTTGAAGTCTCTGCCTTCGGATCCGGTCATGATCCCAGAGTCCTGGGATCGAGCCCCGCACCGGGCGCTCTGCTCAGTGGGGAGCCTGCTTCCTCCTCTCTCTCTGCCTACTTCTCTGCCTACTTGTGATTTCCATCTGTCAAATAATAAATAAAATCTTTTATATATATATATACACATTATATATATATACATATATATATAAATGAAACAGTGCTGGCTTCAACTCACTTAAAATTGATTTGAAGAGATTAAAGATAATCCTAATTAATTAATAAGATATTTTCTAACTAAATGCCAGATATGTGTAGCAGTTTTGCTAAGAATGAAGAGGTGAGACATGTCACTTCCCTGGAACAATCAGAGAAAGCTTCTTGATAAGAATGGGTCATGGTGAGACATCTAGTTGACTCACTCATTTGGGCATCTGCTTTCAGTTCAGGTCACAATCCCAGGATCCTGCTATCAAGCCCGACATCGGGATCCCTGCTCAGCGGGGAGCCTCTACCTCCCCTCCCTCTGCCTGCAGCTTTCCCCTTGAGAGCTCTCTCTCTAATTATTTAATTAATTTTTAATTAATTAATTTTAAGTAATTTTTAAAAGACTGGGTCTTAAGATGGGGTTTCTGATTGGGCAGTGAAGTTTCAAAGAAGAAGGGGGAAAGCATGAGCAGGATTACATTTAGCTGCTAGAGAGGGAGTCCCTGAAGTCTTCATTTTCCATCTAATTCAGAAATTCACAGGGATGTATTCTTTGTATCAATGAAACCTCACTTATACAACATATTTTTGAGAAATAAAATTTCATTTCTTTCAGAGATTACACTTTAAATCCTTTTCCATTATTTTTGATTCATTAGACACTCTCATAAGTGAACGCAAAATGTAAATAATCCAGGAACAAAAGTCATGTATATAAATTAAGCACTAGTGATATCAGGGAGCTGTGCTTCATTGTCATTGGCTAAACATTTCCTTTTTAACCGCTAATTTGCTTAATAGGCCTCCTTTCCTAAAATAAATCCTTATAAAAATATATTTCAATACATCTTTAATTAGTTCTGGGATCTGTGTCTTCTTTCTTTGAGGGACAAGCCCCACATTAGAGGGCTCTCATAATCTGTGTGTGTGCTGCATTCTGGAGGATGGCACCATATGCTCAGAGTGTTGCCTCTGACCTGTGTATCAGCGGCTCCGTCCACAGATGGTTCCAACACTCTCCTGAGCCACTGCTTCTAGGTGGCACAGTACGTGTGGTAAGGAAAGGGCTACTGGTGCAACTCTGGTGAGGACCATGGGGCTCTGGGATATTCAACTCATATAGGTTGCTTGTGCCCCCTGGTCCTACTTGTTCTAGATCCTAGATGCACCACTTCCACCTTACGGTGGAATACTGCTGGGTATATCCAATTTTATGACTTGGTGGTTCAACAGGACATAAATGGTGGGAAATTCTGAACTTAGAGTTACTTAGTGGTCCTATGACCAAGTTTTTTGTCTTTACAAGACACTCTTGGGGTGCCAAGAGCTGTTTTGCCAAAGGTGCTATGGGCTTGCTCCAGAAACACAGGGTGCCTGCATTTTTATTCTCATACCGAAAGGGTTTGCTAGATCAAATAGCCCAAGAAATAGGGCTGCTTGTGCAGCCAACTGGACATTGGCAATACCTCTCTTGTAGAATGACAGTCCTTCATATCACCAGGTATATGGGCTTAAGCACCATTCCTAAATTTGTAATGTGGTACCTTCAAAACCTCACTGTGATCAATGAGTTAACTTCTATGAAAGATTCTCCTACTACCAGGCCTAGTCTGCAAAGTAGAGCCAATGGTGAAATTCCTAATGGTGCTAGTACCTTTTACAAGTGCCTCCCTGGGGTGCCTGGGTGGCTCAGTTGGTTGAGTGTCTGCCTTCAGCTCTGGTCATGAGCCGCAGGTCCTGGGATGGAACCCCTTATCAGACTCTGTTCTGAACAGAGGGGATACGTCTTCCTCTCTCTCTCTCTCTGCTCCTCCCCCTGTTGGGGCTCTCTCTCTTTCTCAAATAAACAAATAAGATCTTTAAAAAAAAAAAATTAGAAAGTACCTCCCTGATAGCCTTGGAAAACCATGTGTGCCCTCAGACCCTTCCCATGGAATAGAATCCTCTAGTGGATCTTATGGCTTCATCTAATAATATCTCCAATCCAGCAAGTCCACTTCCCTGAGACTTTTGTTTTCTTCTCTGCCATTCCACAATGGCAATTGTAGCATTTCCGCTTCACTCAGCATGGGCCATCATTTTCTCTTGCTTCTATAAGCCAGCCTAGCAGTGAGTCTTTGCCGAGGTAGTAAATTATCTGTCCAAAGAAACTGCCTTCAAGCCAATAAACTCTTTAGTATCCAATGCTATGTTCTGGCATCTCAAGAACACTCAAAATCCAGTACCATGGTACTCCAGTAGCTTTTGTTGGTACATGCTGGCTAGATCCTACAACTTCTTTAGAGTGTAATACCATTCCTCCCTTATCAGACCCAGGACATTCCCATCTGGGACATGCTGTGATTTGACCCTAGTTATAGGCCAAGCATCCAAGACAGGAGGTTTTTGGCCATATCTTGATGAGACTGGTGAGAAGTCTGTTACTTTACAGAAGAATGGCCAGCAATGGCTTCTCATATGAAAGGTATATATATTAGCTCTTAGTAGGGAAAGGGTTAACCTCTGAAAGCTCTGAGAATTCAGAGGCATTTGGAGAGCCAAAATCTGAAAGATAGGCAGATTACCCCCATCCCATGTGTCGGGATGGGGACAGTTTTCTCAACCAGGATCCTGACCTTGGAATAACAGACCTGCCTCAGGCACATAACTAGTTGTGTCTGAAGCTCTGGATTCTATTTAAGCCAGACTTTGGTCTGTTTATATTCTCCCAATGCTGAAGATAAGGCCTCTTTTTAAGCTACGGAAAAGGATTTCTGATCTCCTTAGTTATCAACTTTGAACTGCCTTCAGCTTTTCATTATCCCTCTAACAAACATCAGTGTTAATAACAACCAGCCAATTCCATTTTCCTTGTATGAATTCTTTCCTCTTTCCCTTTTCCAATGCCTAAACCACTGTAATGGAACATTCTCTCTCAATTCACCAGGGAAAGTTTTTGCAATTGGGCCAACATCTTATGCCAGACACTAATCTGTGCCCCCCACACACCACCTGGGATAAGAGACTCATTGCCAATCAGGCACTGAGTGATCGAACCCCAAAACCTCATCCTACCACCTGTTTTCTTTTAGCACTCCTGGAACCAGTGTGTCATTAGGGTCCTCTGGGATGCAGGTATTGGGACAGAATTAAGAGAGCAGATTGATGAGTAATACTCATGAGAAGAAAAGTAAGGAAGTAGTATTGGGCAGAGAGAAAAGGATGTAGTGCATATTGGACAAACTCTCTGCCTGCCCAGTAAGAACTTTTGAAGCTAAGGTTGCCCATTACGGGAGTCCTGGCTCAAAGGCTGAGGTGGACATGAAGAAGAAAATAGCAGGAGGCTGCCAGTGAACCACACTTCTTACACTGAGCAGCAAATCCTTTCTTGAAAAAGGATCCAAACAATGCATCTCTATGTCTGCCTCTATGCTAGCTGAAATAATAAGGTTTTATCTTATATGTGGGCCTGAATATATATTGACCTAATTGAGGCCAGACTGCCCCTCATGGAAATTTGAATGGATTCTGCATGAGTCCCTCAACCCTCTCTCATCTCCAAAAGCCTCTAAGTTCCTCTGAGTCTTCTCTTAGTGTGTACCTGGGTATCTTCTTTGACATCTCCATGTCGAAGGAGATTGAGAATAACCCTAAGAGAGACAAGCAAGTTTAAACAGGACCCTGACCTCTGAAACTATGTCCCATTTTCCAACTAGCTTGCTCTGAAGAGGAAGTCAAATGACTTACAGTTGGGTCAATTAAAAACAAAATAAAACAAACAAAAAAAAAAACCCTACTCATGGCTCCAATTCTCCAGTCAGACTCTGAGTGAGTGTCAAAGAGCTCCCAAGTTACCATTTTGCAGGTTTAACTACACTGGCCATAGTAAAATGAGATAAAGTAACATCCTAAGCTCTGACTTTATGATGTTTGCAATATTTCTGAGCATGTGTAGGAAATTCTACAACACTGAGACTAGAGTAGGGAGGACATTCACACTATAAATCCCTGCTTTGAGAGCTATTAGTCAAAGGAGTACCAACTCAGGAGCAAAAAAAATACCATTTTCAGGAGCCACCCCATGTGTTGACATTGTGGGGAAGCTCTGAATAGTCTCAAAAAGAGTGAACTGTAAGCCCGTAAGAACTCAAGTCTCTTCTTCTCCCAAGGAGAAATGTCATGGATTTAAGAATGCATCCACCCCCAGGCCCACACACACCCTTAATAATCTTCTCAGCTCTTTGAAGAATTTGGCCTTCAGGATGACAGGAGGTGGGGAGCTTTCTTTTCCCTAAAACTTTGTAGTAGCCCGATCACACCACATCAATGATAGAGCAGCTTCAGTCTTGTTTGGGGCAGCACTGACTCGAGTCTACTCGCTGAGTAAGGTCCACAGCATATCAAGGTTGAGAGTTAGGTAGTAGCTCTGGTGACCTGGAAAGTATTTGTCAAAGTTGATCCTGCAGTTATACAGACCACCAGCATTATCCCCAGCCTCCTGGGGGCTTCCAGCACTTGCCAATTTGGCCGTGGTCATAGCTCATGTGGCACTGAAGTTTCCAGGTCTCCCTCATTCTGGATGGCATGTGGGCAGCCCATATGAAAGGGTAAAACAACCAGTTTTTGGATGCTCTGTGGCCCCACAGAGAAACAGAGACTGAGAAGAGATAGAGAGGATCAGGAATGGCTAGGTGAAGTGCCTCCTGAGCTCGGGAAGGATCACATCGGTCCACAGGACACTGACCATGGATATTTCACTATCTTTACTTCAGAACTGTAGAATCACCAGTGGGGCAGATGGCTCAAGGGACCAGAAGACAATCAGTTTTCTTCCTATAGGTAAAGTGAAATGAATAGCCATTGTCCATACTCCCAAGACCATGGAAAGTGAACTCACAAGGGCTTTGAGTTTAGAAATAAAGCCAATTATCAAGAAAAATCAGCGACCTCAAGGTCAGAGCAGAAGCAGCCACTCAGGAATAGCAACATAATTTGTGGGTCCCAATTATAATTAAATTAGAATGTGGGTCCCCTTGCAAAAATTATTAAGGATTTCAAAATGCAACAACTGAGCATGAAGCCGAGTGCAAGACCCTTCTGAGCAAGGGGCCCCTGCAAATGCACAGGTTGCAAACCCATAAATCCATCCCTGAAGAAGTTAGTTGTATTAGTTATTTACTGCTGGGGAAGGAGAATTATGTCCTACCTTTGAAGAAAGTAGCATCCAAAAAAAGGGAGGGGCATGTTTGAAAACTTGCACAGCTGTCTTCTGGTCAGAAATTATTTACATTCCTCCCACGTGCAAAGCAGACACACCTCCCAAGATCCCTCAAAAGCCCCCTCCTTTTATGTCATCAACTCAAAGTCCAGGACACTGGCATCTGAATCAAGTCCAAATGAGCAGGACCAAAAATCTATCCATTGCTACATCACAAATTGACCAAAAATTTAGTGAATTAAAACAATAAACATTTCCTCTCACCATTACTACAGTTTGTATGGTCAGGAATTCAGGAGCAGCTTAACTGGGTGGTCTGGCTCAGGAACTCTCATGGGTTTGCTGCCAAGATGTCAGTGGGGGCTGCGATCATCTGAAGGCCTGACTGCAGCTAGATGGTCCACTTCCGGATGACTCACTCACATGAATAGTGGCAGGCAGGAGGCCTCAATTTTTAGCCACACGAGTCTTTCCATAGGGCTGCTTGAGTAAGTAGGCAAAGAGCCTCTCCCCAAAGCAGATAATCCAAAAAAAAAAAAAGAGAGAACAAGAAGCTGAAATGCCTTTGGGGTCCTGATTTCAGAATCATACACCATCAATTCTGCCATATCACATTTGTAAGGAGCAAGCCACTGAGTCCAGTTCCCATTCAAAGGAAGGATAATTAAGTTCACATATAGAAATGAGGGAGAGACGAGAGATGGCTAAGAATTTTAAGGCCTATTTTAAAGTCACCAAACTGACCATCTCAGAACTTATACAAAGTGTTCTTTCACTCAGAAACATTCTCATATGAGAATATTATTCATAGGCGCATTAAAAAAGCAATAGTAGAAAAAGCATTGGACCCAAGAAGGATCCTAAAGCCCTCAAATGCAGACAAGAAAGAGCTGCCTGACATTCCAGGAGTTTAAAAAGCCATTTCCCCTTTCAGTATTGATGCCATTCTTTCTGCTTAAACTAACCTGGGTCTGTCTTGGGTTAGGGTAAGTGCCTGTGACCCTGAAACAAAGGGAAGATGGTTATATATGGGTATAATACCTGTAATCCGACTTCATGAATGCCACAGACCGGGCAGAAAAAGCCAATTAGCAGAGTAAGAGCAGGGAGTGACTGCTGCTTAGGGCCACATGAAGACAGCCTTCTGCAAAGAAAAGCATGCCTGTGTAGGGGGAGTTTTCTTTGTCATCTTTCCTATTCCTCTTTCTGTACGTTTTCTCTTCCACAAGGTGGTGGATTCTTTTCCCCAATGTTATTCTCTGATGTGGGGAAACAAGAACTTGAAGCAATCCAAAAATAACCTGAAGACCTCAGGCACCTATATATTCAGGTTTCCAGTGAGTAAGAACCAGTAACATAAATACAAATAAGAGATAGAACCTCCAAGAAATCACCAAGGATTGGTGAGAGACCATTGAGGAGTAGCATAATGAATCAAGAAATCTGTTGGGAAATCTACAAGCCAGGGGAAGAAAAACCTTAAGGAAATACTTAAGTAATGTTTTTTAAAATGATGAGATACAAAAACGATACAATTTTGAGGCAACATCAAGCAACATATTTGGATAATATTTTGCTAACAAAGATTATAAAAGTTGCAAGAATAGTATAGTGGAAAGAATACTAAACATCAGGAAACTTGGGCTATAATTCTGGCTTTGCAACATTTACTTGTGTGATATTGGACAAAACATTTGCCACTTTTAATCTCATTGAGAGAGGAAAGAGAGAGAGAGAGAGAAAGGGAGAGACTGAAGTTATATGAAATTATATCTCCCCTAATTTTCTCATAGGGTGTTTTAAAGGAATAAATAACATGTAGCAAGAGACTAAGCTGCAGAGCTACAATGAATCAGAGATCCAGAAATGTTTTTCTATGCATGTTGGAAAAAACCTGTATTTCAGGGGATGCAATGGACTGAATGTTTGTGTTCCTCCAAATTCATATGTTGAAACCCTAATATCAAAGTGATGGTGTTTGGAGGTGCCTTTTGGAGGTAGCTGGGTCATGAGGGTGGAGCCCTCACGAATGGAATTAGTGCCCTTACAAGAAGAGGCCAGAGAGCTAGCTAGCCCTCTCTGTCATGGGAGGATAAATGAGAGAACAGTAGTCTTCAGCCTTAAAAAGGACTCTCACCAGAACCTGATCACACCCGCACCCTGATCTCAGACTTCCAGCCTCCAGAACTGTGAGAAATAAGTTTCTTTTGTGTGTAAACCACTCAATTCACAGTAATTTGTTAGGAGCCCAAACTGACTAAGACAAAGTTTAAGACCTCCCAAGCAATGGGGAAAAAAATACAGACCAATTAACTCTTTAAGTAATGCATTGATAAGAGAAGGGAAGGCTTCCAAACAATCCCACAGCTCCACTCACTATTGTCAAGGAACTTAAATCTCCTTTGTCAGTGTCACCTGGAAAAATCTTAGAGGTCTTACCAAGGATCTTAAATCTCAGAACTCTTGAATTAAAAAGCCATACCTGGACTTAGTAACCGTGACCAGGGAAGTACAGTACAATACTGTGATTTAAAAGGTAGCCACCCTAAGATGGCACCCAAGGTCGTACCCAAGATGAATCTTGGAGCTCTGCATCAAAAACGAGTGACATACTGTATGGTGACTAACATAATAAAAGTAGTAATTACAAAAATACATAAATTAATTAAATAAAATACAAGGTAGCCACCCTAGATCATTTGGAGCCCAGGAAACTGTAACATGTAAAAACATGGCAGCTCCAAACACAGAGATAAGAATTACGGGAATAGAAAAATAGGCAGTGCCAGAGGGCATCTGGGTAACTCAGTCACTTAAGTATCTGCCTTTGGCTCAGGTTATGATCTGGGGGTCCTAGGATCAAGCCCCTCATCAGGCTCCCTGCTCAATGGGGAGTATGCTTCTCCACCACCCTCTCCCTCTGTGTGTTCTCTCATTCTCTCTCTCTCTCTTTCTCTCTCAAATAAATATTTTTAAAAAATAATGAAAAGAGGCATTTCCAAAGGAAGATGATGAGGGAAAAAAGCAAGAGAAATGTAGCTTAAATTAAATCTCCTTACAGTTTGCAGGCCACTGAAAGATACCTGAAACATGCAGTGTGTGACCTTCCTCAAGGAACTCATGGCCGCCTTAGCACCTTAATCTTTAGGTTTTATTAAAGAATAAACGTAACCTTATCTTAATAGCAGCTAGGCCTGCAAGGTCCTGAAGCCCCTGCTTCCCAGTTCCTTAGAGACTTACACTAGCCCTAACCTCCACTAATTAAAAAATATATAATCAGTCACTTCTCACAATCCCAGGGCAGCCCTCTCTGCCCATAGGTGTCCTGTCCCTGTGCTACAATAAAATCACCTTTTTGCACCAAAAACATCTCAAGAATTCTTTTTCGGCCATTTGCTCAAGAACCCCAAATCTTCCAAGTTTCATCAAAGAGAGCCACATATCTGAGAAGAGGGAAGGAATTGCAGGTCAAAAAACCCCCCAGTAGTTGTACTTTTCAGACAAAAAAAAAAAAAAAAAAAGAAAGAAAGAAAGAAAGAAAAAACAGTTCACACAAAGTAAAATGCTGAAGTCATTGAAGGGAACTGAAAATATAAGGCATCCCACACCCTAGCTTCAAAGACGACCTAAGAAAGGTGTAGGGAGAGTATGCCATACCCTCTGCGTTTGACCACAAATAAAGCAATGCTCCTGCCATCCCACTATGGGTAATATCAAGGGAGAAGTAGTTAGGGTAGGGAAGAATGGCACCCAGCCATGGAAAGGGAGCCACAGGTGGCAGGAATGCCATGAATGAGCTAGAGGAAACAGGCATTTAGGGACACTCACAGTGACTCTTGAGATGATTCTGGAGGAATTTGGGAACAAAGACAGCAGAGACTTTGAGAGTACTGCGGCAAGTCAGACAAAAATGTAACATTGATTTATGCCTTAATTATATTGCCTAGGCTGTTGTTGCTTGGGAAACCACTGACTACTGAAATAATAATACCAAAGAGCTAAACAAATTAAAAGTATCAATTTTAGAAGTGATAGGAAACATCTATCAGAAGGAGGCAGAAGGGAGCTGACATTTATAAAGCATCTACCATATGCAAGCTCTGAACCAGGAAAGTGACATTAGGTCTCATCGAATCTTCAGAAACCCTCAGAGTGTAGAATATAAGCTCCCTGAGGGCTGAGTTTTTGTCTCCTCATTGCTGTACCCAGAACTTAAAACAAATCCTGCAACTTAAAAAGCACTCAATAAATATTTGCTGCAAAGCCCTAATAAATATAATTGTCTCCATTTCTCAGGTGCTAAAACTGAGATTTGGATAGAGTAATTAAATTGCTGAAAGTAACATAAGATTTTAAACCCAGCCTGATTGACATCATCAAAGCTGACTGCCCTCAGAAGCCATTTTTTTAAATTTGATTTGATTTTTTTCAGTGTTCCAAGATTCATTGTTCATGCACCATATCCAGTGCTCCTTGCAATACGTGCCCTCCTTAATACCCACCGCCAGGCTCACCTATCTCTCAACTCCCCTCCCCTCCAAAACCTTCAGTTTGTTTCTCAGAGTCCACAGTCTCTCATGTTCGTCTCCCCCTCTGATTTCCCCCCAACTCACTTCTCTCTTTCTCCCATTGTCCTCCGTGTTATTCCTTACGCTCCACAAGTGAAACCATATGATAACTGACTCTCTCTGCTTGACTCATTTCACTCAGCATAATCTCCTCCAGTCCCAGTTTCTACGAAAAGCAGAACTTCCAAAAAATTTCTGACCCCATTTGCTATTTAAACTGCATATCTCCAAAAAGAATTGGAAGAATCTAGTGTGTGACTTGTCCCACTATTTATCTCATCTTTCAAAAAGTTAAAGAAACTGATACTCCATATTTTGATCAATAAAAAAGTAGTAGTCCATGAAACAGTTGTAATAGAAGCAACCATTTTATGTGTCATAACAAATGATGGGAATAGTGTCTATCACTGGGCATGTAACCTAGACAACACTTCCTGAACGTAAATGAAATCCCAGAGCTACACCATTTAAAAAGGAAGATACTCTTCCAAGATTACAGATTCTCAGAAAGAAAATTCTACCATTCTAAATTTCCAAAGCAGGAAAGAATATCCAAAGGAAAAAGGACAGTTTCTTTAACAAATGGTGTTGGGGAAATTGGACAGCCACAAGCAGAAGAATGAAACTGGACCATTTTCTTACAGAATACACAAAGATAAACTCAAAAATGGATAAAAGACCTCAATGTGAGGCAGGAATCTATCAAGTCCTACAGGAGAACACAGGCAGCAACATGTGTGACCTTGGCCACAGCAATTTCTTGCTAGACATGTCTCCAAAGGCAAGTGAAACAGGTAAAAATGAACTACTGGAACTTCATCGAGATAAAAAGCTTCTGCACAGTAAAGGAAACGATCAATAAAACTAAATGGCAACCTACAGAATGGGAGAAGATACTTGCAAATGACATATTAAGGCTAGTATCCAAGATCTATAAACTTATCAAACTCAACATCCAAAAAACAAAGAATACAGTCAAGAAATGGGCAGAAGACATGAGCAGACATTTCTCTGAAGAAGACATATAAATGGCCAACAGATACATTTAAAAATGCTCCACATCGGGGCGCCTGGGTGGCTCAGTGGGTTAAGCCGCTGCCTTCGGCTCAGGTCATGATCTCAGGGTCCTGGGATCGAGTCCCGCATCGGGCTCTCTGCTCAGCAGCGAGCCTGCTTCCCTCTCTCTCTCTCTCTCTGCCTGCCTCTCTGTCTACTTGTGATCTCTCTCTGTCAAATAAAAAAAAAAAAATGCTCCACATCACTCGACATCTGGGAAATACAAATCAAAACCACAATGAGATACCACTTTACACCAGCCAGAAAGGCTAAAATTAACAAGACAGGAAACAACAAATGTTGGCAAGGATGTAGAGAAAGGAGAACCCTCTTACATTTTGCTGGGAATGCAAGCTGGTACAGCCACTCTGGAAAACAGTAAGGATATTTCTCAAGACCTTAAAAGTAGAACTACCTATGACCCAGTAACTGTACTACTAGGTAATTACCCCAAAGATATAAATGTAGTGATCCAAAGAGGCTCCTTCGCCCCAATGTGCATAGCAACAATGCCCACAATAGCCAAACTGTGGAAAGAGCCCAGATGTCCATCAACAGATGAATGGATAAAGAAGATGTGGTATATACATACAATGGAATATTACTCAGCCAGCAGAAAGGATGAATACTTACCATTTACATCAATGCAGATGGAACTGGAGAGTATTATGCTGAGTGAAATAAGTCAGTCAGAGAAAGACAATTATCATATGGTTTCACTCATATGTGGAATATAAGAAACAGCGCAGAAGACCATAGGGGAAGGGAGGAAAAACTGAAGGGGAAACAAACCAATGAGAGACTCTTAACTATAGGAAGCAAACTGAGGTTTGCTGGAGGGGTGGTGGATGAGGGGATGGTGTAACTGGGCAATGGGCATCATGTGATATGATGAGCACTAGGTGTTATATGCCACTGATGAATTACTGAACTCAACATCTGAAACTAATGATATACTGTATGTTGGCTAATTGAATTTAAATTAAAAAATTTTTCCATTAAGAGTTCTAAAACAGTAAGATCTTTTTTATTTTATTTTACTTTTTCAGTGTTCCAAGATTCATTGTTTATGCACCACACCCAGTGCTCCATGCAATACATGTCCTCCTTAATACCCACCACTAGGATCACCCATCGCCCCCACCTCCCTCCCCTCCAAAACCCTGTTTGTTTCTCAGAGTCCACAGTCTCTCATGGTTTGTCTTGTCCTCCAATTTCCCCCAACTCACTTTTTCTTTCCTTCTCCTAATGTCCTTCATGTTATTCCTTATGCTCCACAAGTAAGTGAAACCATATGATAATTGACTCTCTGCTTCACTTATTTCACTCAGCACAATCTCCTCCAATCCCATCCATGTTGATACGAAAGTTGGGTATTCATCCTTTCTGATGGAGGCATAATACTCCACTGTCTATATAGACCATATCTTCTTTATCCATTCGTCTTTAGAAGGGCATCTTGGCTCTTTCCACAGTTTGGTGATTGTGGGCATTGCTGCCATGAATATTGGGGTATATATGGCCCTTCTTTTCACTGCATCTGTATCTTTGGGATAAATACCCAGTAGTGGTTGTATTTGCAGGGTCATAGGGTAGGCTCTATTTTTAATTTCTTTTTTTTTTAAAGATTTTATTTATTTATCCAACAGACAGAGGTCACAAGTAGGCAGAGAGGCAGACAGAGAGAGAGAGAGGAGGAAGCAGGCTCCCCGCGGAGCAGAGAGCCTGATGCGGGGCTCGATCCCAGGACCCTGGGATCACGACCTGAGCTGAAGGCAGAGGCTTTAACCCACTGAGCCGCCCAGACGCCCCTCTATTTTTAATTTCTTAAGGAATCTCCACACTGTTTCCCAAAGTGGCTGCACCAACTTCTGTTCCCACCAACAGTGTAAAAGTGTTCCCTTTTCTCCACATCCTCTGCAACACATCTTGTTTACTGTCTTGTTAATTTTAGCCATTCTAACTGGTGTAAGGTTTGTGGTTTTGACTTGAATGTCCGCGATAGCTAATGATGATGAACATTTTTTCATGTGTCTGTTAGCCATTTGTAGGTCTTCTTTGGACAAGTGTCTGTTCATGTCTTCTGCCCATTTTTCAACATGATTATCTGGTTTTGAGTGTTGAGTCTGAGGAGTTCTTTATAGATCCTGGATATCAGCCCTTTGTCTGTATTATCACTTGTGAATATCTTCTCACAAGTGGGTTGCCTCTTGGTTTTGTTGACTATTTCCTTTGCTGTGCAGAAGCTTTTGATCTTGATGAAGTCCCAAAAGTTTATTGTCGGCTTTATTTCCTTTGCCTTTGGAGACATGTCTTGAAAGAAGCTGCTGTGGCCAATGTCGAAGAGGTTACTGCCTATGTTCTCCTCCAGGATTTTGATAGATTCCTGCCTCACGTTGAGGTCTTTTATCCATTTCGAGTTTATCTTTGTGTATGGTGTAAGAGAATGGTCAAGTATAAAAACAAAAAAAAGCAAGCAAACAAAAAACCCTGAACCCTGTCTCTATCCCAAGCCTAAGAAACAGCCAGTAGCAGTCTTCCCCTAAGAAGGGTCCAGAGCATGAAGAGAAACCCCTCAGTGGCACAGGCCTACAATGCCCAGTGGAGGTTGAGAATAGACCAGAATTCTGAGTAAAATCCTGCCAAAGCCTCAGGGCCCACATAGAGCACAATGTACCAGCAGCCAGATGCTGGAGGAATTTGAGGTCTGTGCAGGACTGAAGGTGTCATCTTGCCAAAGGCATTGATGGTAAATCTGATACTTTGCATTGGCTGCTAACTTAAGGAAATTCACAGGACAAAGGCACATAGTGAACTGCACCAGAAACATGCAATTGACAAAAATCCAGACTGTGGGTAATGCTACAGGTCAAAAGCCCCCAGGGTCCTTCAACAGATCACTTAAAAGGAAAATAAAGGGTTGGAGAGACACTGAAAATTTTAAAAAAAATTAAGAACAGATAAAAATGGGCAAGATTAAAGTACTGTCTAGAAGGGATTACTATAAAAGCCTGGTGAGTGGCACCTTGAAGGGAGGGAGAAGATGGAAATTCTAGCAGGGCGTGTGGAAAAGTTTCAGGCTGGGTGGTGCAGTTCTGTTTTTTAGCCTGGGTGATAGTTACATGAGTGCTTGCCTCATAGTAACTCATTAAGCCACAGGCTCACTTTATGTGTCTTTCTTATCTGTGTTTTCTACAATAAAAGGTCAAGAAAAAAGGCAGCATGATCTCAGACCTCATTACTGAGAAGTTATATAAAAGTTGAAAACTGGGGGCTAAATGATAAATCCTAAAGAAGGAGTAAAATTCCTCAAGATAGTGCAGAATAAGGTCAAAGCAAAAAGGTACACAAGAAAAAGCAGCTTCCCACCCATGGCAAAAAGATTAATGTTAACAGGTTCTCAAGATGGCAGAAAGGATGGGACGCCTGGGTGGCTCAGTGGGTAGAGCCTCTGCCTTCAGCTCAGGTCATGATCTCAGGGTCCTGGGATCGAGCCCCGCGTCGGGCTCTCTGCTCAGCAGGGAGCCTGCTTCCTCCTCTCTCTCTGCCTGCCTCTCTGCCTACTTGTGGTCTCTGTCTGTCAAATACATAAATAAAATCTTAAAAAATCTTAAAAAAAAAAAAAAAAAAAAAGATGGCAGAAAGGAGAGGCCAGAACTTCTATCTCCAATTAACAAGTGGGATCTTCAGTTCCTTTTCACAAGAACTGTTCTTGTCTTTTTGGTCCAAAGTCCAAGATTGATTTAAAAAAAAAAACAAACAGGGGCACCTGGGTGGCTCAGTGGGTTAAGCCTCTGCCTTCAGCTCAGGTCATGATCCCAGAGTCCTGGGATCGAGCCCTGCATCGGGCTCTCTGCTCAGCAGGGAGCCTGCTTCCTCCTCTCTCTCTGCCTGCCTCTGATCTCTGTCTGTCAAATAAATAAATAAAATCTTTAAAAAAAAAATAAAAACAAAAACAAAAAAACAAAACAAACCCTCAGAGACCCTAGTTATTCCCTAAGAATTCAGATTTCCAGATTAAAATAAATCACATCCTAGCATATAAGGATTAGTGTTCAGGGACACTTGGGTGGCTCAGTTGGTTAAATGTCTTCCTTCAGCTCAGGTCATGATCCCAGGGTCCTGGGATAGAGTCCCATGTCAGGCTCCTTGCTCATTGGGGAGTCTACTTCTCCCTCACCCTCTGCCTCTGCCCCTCCCTCTGCCCCTCACCCCCTGCTCATGCTCTCTAATAAATAAATAAAATCTTTTTTAAAAGAGAAAGAATTGGGGCGCCTGGGTGGCTCAGTTGTTGGGTGTCTGCCTTTGGCTCAGGTCATAATCCCAGGGTCCTGGGATGGAGCTGCTCCCTGCTTGGTGGGAAGCCTGCTTCTCCCTCTCCCACTCCCCCTGCTTCTCTCTCTCACTGTGTCTCTCTCTGTCAAATAAATAATAAAATAAAATCTTTAAAAAAAAATAAAAAAGAAAGAAAAAATTATGTGATCAAAGGAATGCTCCCAGCCACCTCCAAGAAATTATGGAGAGAAGTTTTCACTGCTTTGTTTAGATTCCACATAATTAGGTTCAATTGGAAATTATGAAGGTCTTCTGACAGCCACTTAAACTATCTATGCCACCAAGTTTCCTGTTAATACGTATTTATATATGCCTAGTAACTATGTGTAAAGAATACTTGTCAGAGTGCTAGAGCATCATAGGCATTTTCCCTAAAACATGATAGCAGACATTTTTATTTTCTAAATTATTGTAGCCACAGTATTTTATTCCATACATACTACACAGGGACATGAATATATAAATCATGAATCTTCCAATATGGAACATTCAGTGCTTTTAGTTTTCATTCTATTTTACTTAAGTACCTTGATAATTTTCAGGAAGTTTGCTAACACCAGCATTTCCAACTGTAATTATGATAAAATAACTGCTATTTGTATTCTCACGGTGTAGTACTAGACTGGAAGTCAGAAAATTTGGTTTTAGTCTGAGCTCTGTGACCCTGGTTGGAACACCCTCCGGGAAAGAATTTAGCTTTCCCATCTGTAAAATATAGATATTGGATTATATCTGAGGGTCAAATAGAGTGTCTTCACTTTAATAGAGGGCCCAGGGTTTTGCAGGTTTCTCAGATTTCAAAGGGAACGAGTCTCTAATGGTGTCATTTTGGACACCTTTTCAGGGTTTGTGACTGAAGTCTGGTGCAAGGGACCATGAATACTTTGCTTTTCTGCTTCTGAGCTGAGAGCTCTAAGCCGAGCTAAGTCCAACACCAGGCTCCTAACAGAGGATGGTCCTAACGCAGATCCACCAGTGGCAATCATGGACAAGGGACAGAAAGGGGAGGAGGTGGGGGACCTTTTAAACTGACTTATTGGGACGCCTGGGTGGCTCAGTTCATTAAGCAGCCGCCTTCAGCTCAGGTCATGATCCCAAGGTCCTGGGTTTGAGCCCCTCATCTGGCTCCTTGTTTAGCAGGCAACCTGCTTCTCCCTCTGCCTGTTCTGCCTGCTGCTCCCCCTGCTTGTGTTCTCTCTCGCAAATAAATGGGAAAAAAAAATCTTTAAAGGGTGCATGCTCATTTTTCAATCATCAAATTGGCAAAATTTAAAAGAATGACAATACCCAGGGTTGGTATAGCAGTGGGCAAAGATGCATGATAATATACCGTTCATGGAAGAGCAAACTGGTAATGCTTTGAATGTCAATTTGGCAGTATGTCCCAACATATACCTTCATATCCTTTGCCTCAGCAATTTCAACTTTAAGAATTTATCCCATTGCAAAAGCTGTATATACATAAATATATACAAGTGATAGTAGGTTTTATGGCCTTATTTGTGATGGTGAAAAACTAGAAAGAACTTAAATGCTAATCAACTGAGAACTGGCTGAGTAAAATGAAGGAGAGCCAAACAGTGAAATTCCACTCAGGCATGAAGAAGAATGAAGAAGATCTATTTGTGCTGATATGATACTCACATGAAATTATTATTCAATGAAAAATACAAGTTGTAAAACAAAATGTATGACCCCATTCACAAAACTGTAAATATTTGTGTAGATATGCATACACATTCATGCATATATACGTGTGTGTAATAGTATAGGAGCTTACACAGGCATAGGAAAAAGGCTGTAAGACAAAAGCCTACAGCGGCCAGGAGAATGTACCTCTTAGATTGTCTCCTGTAGGGAGTACAGTTGACCAATGGATCCCAGAGGCTGTGCTCTGAATCCATCACTGTGTTTGCACCAAAGCTGCATTCCCCAGCCAATGACTAAACTCAGCAACTCAGCAAAGACACTAAAGCAGGTCCATTTCTGGAAGATGCATGAGTCCTGACAGAAGACGGTCTCAAAGACCCCCCACTTGCCAGGCCTAAACTTTCTTGGAAAAGTATTACAATTTGAGACCTTGCTTCCTTCCTTCCTGCATTGCAGTCTGACTCACTCTTCAGTGTCCATCATAGGTGTCTTCCCCAGTTAATTTTGGTATGTCCCATCCCAGGTTGGCATCTGTTTTCTGAAGTATCCAGACTAACACCAAGCTGACAGTGATTGCCTCCAGGAAACAAAAATTTGGCTGGAAGCAAAATATTATTTTGCAAACTCTTTTTCTTAAAAGATTCAAAGATGAAGCAGTAGTAACAATGTCCATGTGCTTGAAGGGAATCCCTTTTCTGCATGAGCACACAGGAACACTTGCACCGACACCCACAGGTAACTGGTCCCTCCACCAGTGGGGCAGATAATGTCTCCCACTAATGTTTGAACAGTACATTATAGTTTTCATTCCCATCACATCTCCACGTGGAAAAAACTTCAGTTCTCTGAACCTGAGAGTTCTTGATTCAATCCAGTATTCCTGTGCCCTGAACTGCCCCCTTGCATTAGAGAGCCTAGGGCACCCAGGTAAGGAGCTACTGTCCTGATGAGCCAGCACACCATGCTCATGATCACCCAAAAAGTAGATATTATCATTATCCTTGTTTTACAGATGAAAAACCAGAAGCCAGAGAAGTTAATTCACCCACACACAGTAGTAATAATTCAAAATTTGAACAAAGGTAGTATGATTTCAAATGAACTTCTTGCATGAACCTACTTATTGTCTAAGAAAAACTAAGACAAACCATAAATGACTCTTAATCTCACAAAACAAACTGGGGGTTGCTGGGGGGAGGTGGGATTGGGAGAGGGGGAGCGGGCTATGGACATTGGGGAGGGGAGGGGAACCATAAGAGACTATGGACTCTGAAAAACAACCTGAGGGTTTTGAAGGGTCAGGGGTGGGAGGTTGGGGGAACAGGTGGTAGGTAATGGGGAGGGCACGTTTTGCATGGAGCACTGGGTGTTGTGCAAAAAGAATGAATACTGTTACGCTGAAAAAATAAATAAAATGGAAAAAAAAAAAGTAACAGACTTGAAAATGTCAAGTGTTAGAAATTTAAAAAAAAAAAAAAAGTAGTAAAACAGGAAAATTTCTCTTCTTCCATGTACATTTCTATATTCTTCTTCCTCTTCTCCCCACTCCAGCAGAGGTATCTTATCACCTTCTTCCATTCTTCCTTTCTCAAGTGATACTGTGCTTAATGGGAATACTGTCCTCACGTCATACCTGAGTTACGGCATAATCTACAACCCAGACCCTGGAAAGAGGAGACATTAACTGGCCAATGAGGGCAGCCCTGAGGTTCAGACAATACTAAAGGAGAGGTCTAATGACTTAGAGGAGCCAGAGAGAACTCCACAGTGGCATGGGAGCCTGGAACAAGCTGAACAAAGTCTACAGAGTGAGTCCTAGAAGTTCTCCTACTCTTTCAAACTGAAAAATAATTCAAGAATTTTAAACTATTCTGAGACCAATATGGTAGGACTTTCATTAGTGACTTAGGGAAACAGACATAAGAAGCTGGGGAGTGCGGGGCGCCTGGGTGGCACAGTCGGTTAAGTGTCTGACTCTTGGTTTCCGCTCAGGTCGTGATCTCAGGGTCGTGAGATACAGGGCTCCACACTCAGCATGGAGCCTGCTTGAGATTCTTTCTCTTTCCCTCTGCCCCGCCCCCAACCCTGTGTATTCACTCTCTCTAAAATAAATAAGTCTTATTTTTTAAAAGATTTTATTTATTTATTTGACAGAGAGAGAGATCACAAGTAGGCAGAGAGGCAGGCAGAGAGAGAGGAGGAAGCAGGCTCCCTGCGGAGCAGAGAGCCCGATGTGGGGCTCGATCCCAGGACCCTGAGATCATGACCTGAGCCAAAGGCAGTGGCTTAATCCACTGAGCCACCCAGGCGCCCCAATAAATAAGTCTTTAAAAAAAAAAAAGTTGTTGGAGAGTGAGAGAGAGGTGGAGATTTCAGACCCAGGGAGCAGATGGGGAAGGGGAAACCATGTAAAAATCACTTGTGCTCTTTCAAAGGCCAAGGTAGTCTGGAGAAGACACCTATCTTCAAGGCCTGAGTAGCAGAAATTTTGCCCACAGAGGGAGAGATGTCAGCTTATGAACACTCTCCTTAGGAGCTATACTGGGATGTATTTCAACATAAGCATTTCCTGTCCAAGCTGGAGCTTCCCCAGCCCTCTCACAGCTTCTGAAACTCCCTTTCCTTCCCTCCCTCTCAGCACCCCTCTGGCAGCACGCATACATCTTCAACGCTACACGTCTAGCTCATCAGCGTACTTTGTTAACCACGGGCTTTCCAGGATAGCCTTCATTTTAAATATTTGGTATTTCCCATATATCAAAAAAATACACTAGAAATTCCATTATGTTCAAATCTAACTTATACCCTCTTGTACCCAGAAATAGTATAAAATTCCTCTTGCCATATTTTTTATCTCAATTTTTATTAAAAATTAGACTATTCATCTACCACCAAAGCATCTGGGCCTTGCATAACCAAAAATCAGCCTGAATTCCACAGTTTCTCCCTCTAAACCCATGGCAGAAATTGTTAGTTGAATGCAGAGCTCCTTGCCACTGAGGTCTCCTTCCACCCCAGAATCCTCAAAGCAACAGAATCGAGGCTGAGTCATTGCTAATCAATGATTCATTTGTTCTAAGCTTTGTAAACTTATTTATATAAAGATGTCACTGTCCAATAGGTTAATGTAGTAACCCATACAGTTTTCACTTATCTAGATATCTGTATCCCAAGATACCTGTATTGTAAATCTTATCCTGAACAGTAAATCCATTTTTTAAGAAAGACACCTGTGTGAGTAGTTCCTTTATCCAAGGAATGTATCCCTAATTGTAGAATTCCTTTTCAAAGAGATGGATAAAATAGGCCCTCTAGCAGCTTCAAATGGAGTTATGTGAAAGACCCCAATTCCACCTGTGCCCAAGACAAGCCCAACATCTAGTTAAAAATGTGTTCAGACTACGACCTTGTACGTCTTAGAGAAAGAGTCACTAAACCACAAATCCACCACTATAATAAAAAGCCAAAGATACAAGGCATTCTACATTCACCAGGAATACCTGAGTCCTTTCTGGTGACCAGAAAGGTTTAAGGAAGGGTGCAAATGATTGTTCTTACCCCCTACCTCTTATCACTCAGCTGGAAATGCGTGCACATATGAATCCGGGCCATAAAGGATGATTTGCAGAGGCATTTATTATAACAGAGCTATTTCAGAATATGTTTGGTGTCTGGGGAATTATTTTAAGGATGATAATTAGCATTCATGTACCACCTCCAAAAGTAGTTCTGTATTAGCAATGCTGTTTAATTTCTGAATTTATAATGTCACATTTTATGAGCTCAAATAAAGACAGAGACAAGACCCAACACTGGCTGAACTGTCTGAGGACAGTTTACAGGAATAATATTAGTAACCTGAAACTTTTGGAGCAATTGCTATAATTTTCCATTTCAGCCCTAATTTCAAATATTGTATTGTAGGCCTCAGAGGTAGCCTGGTTCTTGAGGAAATTTATAGTGCATGGTTTTTGAAATTTGAAGAAAAAGGAGAGTAGACTATTTTCTTTTGAACATAAAAGACAGGTTTATTGCCAACTCTGGGTTATGTTCAATGACCACAAATTATCAGGCCAATATATTCATAAGCTTTTTCCTTTTCAAGTTAAAACCCTCATAATAAGATTACCAAATATAGATAGATAGATAGATAGATAGATATAGATAAAGATATAGCAAAGACTTTTTTGTGCTTTGATTCTCAACTTGGAGGTACTTACAGAATGGGGATTTGCAAAGACCTTAGGATAAATAACTGTACATGGAGAATAATTGCACAAAGAAATGGGTTTATCTCTGTATTTTCTTCTTTTTGGTATTTTCTAAATATTCCTCAAAAAATATGTATCACTTTATAAGAAAAGGGGGATATATATAATTTATTAAAATATATCACAATAATCTCTTTACTTTTTAATATTTTTTATTATGTTAAGTTAGTCACCATACAGTACATCATTAGTTTTTGAGGTAGTGATACATGATTGTTTGTGTATAACACCCAGTGCTCCATGCAACACCTGCCCTCCTTAATACCCACCACCAGGCCTCACCCACCCTCTCAACCCCCCACCTTCTAAAACCCTCAGTTTGGGGGCACCTGGGTGGCTCAGAGGGTTAAAGCCTCTGCCTTCGGCTCAGGTCCTAATCCCAGTATCCTGGGATCAAGCCCTGCATCGGGCTTTCTGCTCAGTGGGGAGCCTGCTTCCTCCTCTCTCTCTGCCTACTTCTTTGTCTACTTGTGATCTCCATCTGTCAACTAAATAAATAAAATCTTTAAAAAATTAAATTAAATTAAATTAAAAATTAAAATTAAATAATAATAATAATAAAACCCTCAGTTTGTCTCCTGTAATCCATAGTCTCTCATGGTTCATCTCCCCCTCTGCTTCCCCCCCCTTCATTTTTCCCTTTCTTCTCCTAATGCCCTCCATGCTATTCCTTATGTTCCACAAGTAAATGAAACCATATGATAATTGATTCTCTCTGCTTGACTTATTTTACTCAGCAAAATCTTCTCCAGTTCCATCCATGTTGATGCAAAAGTTGAGTATTCATCCTTACTGATGGCTGAGTAATATTCCATTGTATATAGGGACCACATCTTCTTTACCCATTCATCTGCTGAAGGATATCTCAGCTCCTTCCACAGTTTAGCTATTGTGGACCTTGCTGCTATGAACATTGGGGTGCATGTGGCCCTTCTTTTCACTACATCTGTATCTTTGGGGTAAATAACCAATAGTGCAATTGCCAGGTCATTGGAGTAGCTCTATTTTTAACTTTTTGAGAATCTCCACACTGTTTCCCAAGGTGGCTGTACCAACTTGCATTCCCACCAACAGTGTAAAACATTCTCCACAACCTCTGCAACATTTGTTGTTTCTTGCCTTGTCGATTTTTGCCATTCTAACTGGTGTATAGCAGTATCTCAATGTGGTTTTGATTTGAATTTCCCTGATCACTAATGATGTTGAAGATTTTTTCATGTGTCTGTTAGCCATTTGTATGTCTTCTTTGGATGAATGTCTGTTCATGTCTTCTCCCCATTTTTTGACTTGATTATTTGTTTTTTGCGTTGAGTTAGGGAAGTTCTTTATAGATCCTGGATATTAGCCCTTTATCTATAATGTTATTTGCAAATATCTTTTCCCATTCTGTGGGCTGCCTCTTTGTTTTGTTGACTGTTTCCATTGCCGTGCAAAGCTTTTTATCTTGACAAAGTCACAAAAGTGCATTTTCGCTTTTGTTTCCCTCACCTTTGGAGATGTGTCTGGAAAGAAGCTGCTATGGCCAGTGTTGAAGAGAGTACTGCCTATGTTCTCCTCTAGGACTCTGATGGATTTCTGTCTCACATTGAGGTCTTTCATCCATTTTGAGAGTTTATCTTTGTGTATGATGTAAGCGAATAGTCAATCTTCATTCTTTTGTATGTAGCAGAGAAGACCCCACCCAAGATCAAGGAGAACAGACCAACGTGCCAACATGTAACAGTAAAACTTACAAATCTTGGAACCAAGAAAACCATCTTAAGGGCAGTTAGTGGGAAGAAATTCCTTACATACTGAGGGAGGAACATCAGAATAACGTCATACATGTCCACAGAGACCTGGCAAGTTAGAAAGGGCCGGCAAGACATATTCAGGATACTAAATGAGAAGAACATGCAGCCAAGAATATTTTACCTAGCAAGGCTGTCATTCAGAACAGATGGAGAGATAAAGAGCTTCCAGGACTGGCAGAAACTGAAAGAATATGTGACCACTAAGCCGGCCCTAAAAGAAATATTAACAAGGGTTCTATAAAAGGAGAAAGACCCCAAAAGTGATATAGAAGAGAAATTTACAGAGACAATCTATAGAAACAAGGATTTCACAGTCAACATGATGAAAATAAAATCATATCTTTCAATAATCATTCTCAAAATGAACGGCCTTAATGTTCTCATAAAATGGCACAGGGTTGAAGACTGGATAAAAAGACAGGACCTATCCATGTGCTGTCTACAGGAAACTCATTTTGAACCTAAAGATACATCCAGACTGGAGGCGCCTGGGTGGCTCAGTAGTTAAGCGTCTGCCTTCAACTCAGGTCATGATCCCAGGGTCCTGGGATCGAGCCCCACATCAAGTTCCCTGCTCAGCAGGAAACCTGCTTCTTTCTCTCCCACTCCCCCTGCTTGTGTTCCCTCTCTCACTGTCAAATAAATTTAAAAAATCTTTTAAAAAAATTGTTTTAAAAAAAGATATATCCAGACTGATAGTGAAGGGATGGAGAACCATCTTTCATGCCAACAGACCTCAAAAGAAAGCTGGGATAGCAATTCTCATATCAGACAAATTAAATTTTAAGTTAAAGACTGTAGTTAGAGATGCAGAAGGACACTATATCATTCTTAAAGGGTCTATCCAACAAAAGGATCTAACAAGTGTAAATATCTATGCCCCCAACATGGGAGCAGCCAACTACATAAGCCAACTGTTAACCAAAATAAAGAGACATACTGATAACTATATTAATAGTAAGAGACCTCAATACTCCACTCTCAGCAATAGATCATCGAAGCAGAAAATTGACAAAGAAACAAGAGTTTTGAATGACACCCTGGACCAGATGGACTTCACAGATATATACAGAACACTCTACCCTAAAACAACAGAATACTCATTCTTCTTGAATGCACATGGAACTTTCTCCAGAATAGACCACATATGGGGTCACAAATCAGGTCTCAACTGATTCTAAAAGGTTGAGATTATTCTCTGCATGTTCCTAGGCCACAGTGCTTTGAAACTGGAACTCAATCACAAGAAAAAATTTGGAAGAAATCCAAACCCTTGGAAGCTAAAGACCATCCTGCTTGCAATTGTTTGGGGAAACCAGGAAATCAAACAATAATCTCTTCAAAACCCATTTTGATAATGCAAAAAATACTGGATTTGGCCTGTGGGATTAAAATTGGATTAAAAAATTGGATTAAAATTAAATTAAAAATTGGACTAAAAATTGGTTGATGGAGCACCTGCGTGGCTTAGTCAGTTAAGCATCCTACTCCTGGTTTCAGCTCATGTCATCATCTCATGGGTTGTGGGATCAAGCCCCACACTGGGCTCTGTGCTACATGTGGAATCTGCTTCAGATTCTCTCTCCTGCACCCTCCCTCTCTCTCGCTCTCTCTCAAATAAATAGATAAAATCTTTTCTAAAAAATTGGCTGATAACTCTGTGATACCAGATTGTTCAGATCTTCCTTCCTAAAGACAACAAAAAGGTAACCAACAATAGTGACAAAGACAGACATTCACAAACACTGTTGAGAAGATAAAGCAGATTATACAACCCTCTGCATAATATGATTCCAATGAATGCGTGAGTGGGTGTGTGGGTGGGTGGACAGACCGAAGGATGGATAGACAGACTGTCAAATAAAAGGAAGGGAGAAAGGGAACAAAGGAGGGAGGAAGAAAAGAATGAAAACATATTCACCAGTTTCTAAGAGTAGTTTTTCTGAGTAGTGAGACTGATAACCTTTCAGTTCCTTCTTTTTATTCCTTGACATTCTTGATTTTTCTACAATCAACATGATGAATTTTTTTTAACTTTAGGTTAAATTGATACTGAAGAAGGAGGTGAACCTCCAGAGAAATTCAATGATTTATTAAAGTCTATCCAGTCTAGCTGTCGTAGAACTTAGACTTCAACCCGGCTTTGTAAATCTAAAAAGAGATTTGACCTGAAGTCTTGGGAAGGGTTTCAAATGTTTCAGCTCCAGCAAAACAAGAAGGCATCCTTACTATGCCCTACGGAATCTTAACACATTAAGTCCCAAAACTAATGGCCTCATGAGTCAACAATAAATTAATATGTTAGGTAAAATGACCAATTTCTGCTCTCCCTAAAGAGAGGATAGTGGGTCTATTTGTGGCTCATTGCTTCTTTTTACGCCTTCTGAAGAACTCCTCCTGAGGAACTAGGAGCAGGGGACTCTAGTTTAAAACACTGCTATGGAGGAATTGAAATTGGGGGTTTTATAGACGGCTCCAAGCTTTTGTTTCTCCGAAATAAATGTATGTTCTATTTCCACAGATCCAGCTCACTGGTTTGCAGAACAATCTGGTATTTTCATCAAGAAGAGTGATTACCACATCAGCAGTTGCTGGAAACCATATCTATTGTCCTGATTATTCATTGTCAAGAATTCCTTGTAATCAGATCAGTGAAACATTGTTATCCCAGAGCAGTCCCTACAGGGGCACTCACAGATATCTGTTTTCTGTAGAGGAGAATTTAGCCTGTACTGTTTAAACAGAGGAATGCAAGTTTTCCAAATTACTTCAGCCATTCCTGCAAAAGATGTCGTCTTCACACCCCCTTTCTCCTCCCATCAAACCCAACAGTCCTGTGGAACGATAGTTAAAGGCAGTATCATTGGCCATGAAGTCAGGCTGATATATACATGTTTGGTTAGAGAAGCAAACAATATGCCCAGGAAACATAAAGGTATCCTTCACCCTCTCTATCCCCTCCCAAATAGTAACACAGAGGGTGACTGGAGGAGGAAAAAAATTATTAAGAAGTCATGGGTGGTTCAAAAAGGCTGTTTCCTGAGTAGCCCAAGATTCTTTATGTGAATCTCAGCTGAAACAAGGAGAAACAATCTCAGAACTTGGAACTTGAATGAAAATGTTTCCATGACTTCCTAAGGAGCCAGATAAGAACAAAGGCCAAGGATAGGCTAGGTCCAGCATGCAGAATTAAGATCCATGTCCAAAATTCTACACTTAGATTCTGTATGTGCTTGAAACATACCTGTCTCAGTGCACAGCTCATCCCCCACATCACTGTGGAAGCCCATCTGCTGCATCCCTTACACCTCATGTCCACAGTTCAGCAGATTTTATCATCCTCTAGAAACCTGACTTGATACGAAGCTATTCCTTTAGTTAAGACTTGCCTTTGGGGGCACCTGGGTGACTCAGTCATGAAGCATCTGCTTTCAGGTCAGGTCATGATCCCAGGGTCCTGGGATCGAGCCCCACATCGGCTCCCTGCTCAGCAGGGAACCTGCTTTTCCTTTTCCCTCTCCCCCTGCTTGTGTTTCCTCTCTCACTGTCTCTATCTCTCTCTCTCTGTGTGTGTCAAATAAATAAATAAAATCTTTAAAAAAAAAAAAAAAAGACTTGCCTTGGAGGTAAGGTAAAGGGAAGTACACTCAGTTCCCAGGTCAAGGCCACTGAGAAGAACCTCTCAGAAGAGCCTCACGCAATGAATTAATATCATGGGCTAGAAAAGCCAGGGCCAGTGAACCAGTCATCTTCTGCATCTGTAGGTTTCAGACAGGTCTATCTCCTATGCCATTAACTTGGTCCAGAGAAAGGTCTGGTGGTTCTTTGTTGTACAGTAGGACACCCCAGGCCACAAATAAATTACTAACTTGACTCAGTGGTCATAATCTTCCAGATTGCAGTACCACCAACTCTACCCATCGAATCTGTGTGAGCAGACTGGCCACAGCTGGCTTAGTTCTTCAGGAAATACCAATAATGATAATGGGACTAATAATAGTAGTGAATACTTATTTGGCACTTATGGGGGGGGGACTATTCCAAGCATTTTCATGTATCTGTCTTTCTCTCTCTGAGCCTATGGGGTTAATAATAGTACCTGTACACTTGAGTTACAAAAATTAAGTGAGTTATGAAATGTTCTCAGTGCCATATGGCCAAAATACAGTGGGGAGCCAAGATTCACATTTAAGCAGTCTGATTCTGAAATCCGTGCTTTGAAACATTTGTATTAACCATGTTTCTAGCTTCTATAAACGTGATGCTTTAACATGCTCTAACCCTACAGGCATATGTCACACAAGCCTTGTTCTGAGCAATACAACAACATGCTTGAGTCACCTTGCCTTGGCTTCCTGCCCACTCCTTGCCACCTGACACCCCCTTCCTCAGGAGTCCTCCTCCTCCTAGAAGCATGCTTTGTCAATACAAATCAGCCAGTACAGAGCTCAGAAGTCCCCAACCACGCCCTCTATCAGGCTCCCACACTCCAGGTTGCTATCCACCTTCCTAATTACCCTATGGCCAGAGAGCAGACAACTAGGGACAACCTCCATGCTCTAGAGCCACCAGAAGTATTCAAACTAGCCAATACCCTGCTTCACCTGCTCCTTCCATAGAAACTACAATAAAAGCTCTTGCCCGTAGTTTTTCCTTTCTCTGCTACCTCGCCAGCCCCTGCGCCTCCCCATGCGTCTTCCTATAATAGGACAAGCCCCTTCCTCTTGGAACTGTCATTTCCAATGTCTTTCAACTCTTGACCAGGTGGTCTTAGTATACTGCAAGTTTTCTATTAATATACTATATTCTAATATACACCACCATGCCATACACAGCAAATACACTCCTATGAATCAGACCAAGACTGCTTGCTCTGTACTCATTTCAATTCCTCTCCAAAGACTTCCTTGCTTTCTACCATTACTGGGTCGAATCTCAAAGAATTATCTGTGTATGAGGAGAGGCCTAAATGACATCTCTGATGCTTGACCCCACCTTGTAATGATGTTTCCTTCGCACAGGACTAGGAGGGAGCCCCATCCTAAAACATAGCATGGCCAAGGTGACTGTACATATTTAAAATCTATAAAGATATAAGATATGCAACCATATATAGGATACCTCTCTATTATGAGAAAAGAAAATATTAAAACCTGAAAATCTCCTGCTAGGCGTATTTTGACCAGAAATTCTGCTTGCTTCAAATTTACATGGATAGGTAGAAATGTCTACAAAGATCAATGAAAAACTTATTCTCTGGTATCCTACATAAGGCAAAGGAAAGTTACATCTGTGTGCATGATAGGCCTAAGGAAGGTAATAAATGAGGTTAGAATGTTCTTCTACTTTTTATTGGAATAGCCCTCACCAACCTCACAAGGGTTTATGTCCTCACAATGGGCTACAGACAAAACCCCCAGCAAAGAAGTACTTCAACCATGTTCTGAGTTCAGAGGGACTGGTGGTAGGAGGCATTATCTGACGAACAAATAACATCCAAAGATAATGTGACATGTTATTTGCTAGGAAACAAAAAGATAAATAAAACCCACTGGCTAATACCTGACCCTATGTGTCCTAAGGTATCCATCTCCTTGTAATCAGAAGAATCAGTACAGTCAAGCCCCAAGAGGGAAAGTCATCCTAGGGGTGACAGTCACCGAGACAGCCACCCCATGGAAACCTAGTGCAGAATGTGTTACAAGCATAATTTAAAAGCTTAGGATCACTTCGAGGCAATTTGCTAAAATGAAACATCGAGATCCCACCGTATCTAACTTGCTTCCTTGTTTAAGTAAATTGTATTTGTGAGAAAATGCTTTATTTGCATCAACGGCATGTGCATCAGATGCCAGGTTTATCTCAATTCAAGTATGCATTTTAAAGCTGTAAACATATGGTTACAATTTCTGTGGAGCTGTTTAGGAAATTTTTATGGATCAAATACTTCGTCCTGACATTCCAGCCAGGTTCAGAGATTGTTAAGGCTGCTGCAAAACTCTTTGCTTCCTAAAGAATCATTTATAACAGGAATTGGCTTTGGAGGTGTTTGTATGCTCTTTGGTGTTGTCTATAATTACTTCCTCAGCTGAAGTGGCGGGAAGGAGGGAGATCCAGACTGAGAAAGGAGATGAAAAAGCCTGAATAAATAAATAAAAGTCTCTTATGGGGAATCTGTTTCATCTCTCTGGTCTTGCAATTTTCTCCACACCCCCTCCACCACCACCCCAACTATAATTGAAAATAAAATGCCCAAGTCCAACTGTGGATATTAAAAGAAACATTGCTGGTTTTTGTTATGTGGGTCTCATAGGCTTGAAGTTCCAACAGCAGTTGCATAACGGGCAGTGTCCAGTGAGGAGATTGGGAACAGTGAAAACTGAGTTTCATCTCCATGTTATTTAGACCCACTTGAGAAAACTATTTTCACTTTACCTGGAAGAATAAGAAAAACAGCTTTCTCAGCCCTCCTTTATGTGTATAGTGTATGAACAAGTCCAAGATAGGGTACTTGAAAGTAAAATAGCTATTCTGAGGGTTACTGAGGTAATACAAAAAACTTGTACTTGTGATAATGTGCTCTGGGCTTCTTGACAGTGGAGAGCTGTATGTAATCCAGAGACTCTCTGGGCTTTGTGGTCTGGGAGAGACCTAATACGAGATTGTGGTAAAAATCCAGGAAACTTTAAATTAGCAGAGACCTCTGAGATAATGGTAGCTCTCTTCTTTCTTCCACCTGTTTCATTTCTCCAAACAGAGCCTATCTCGCTTCCCTCACTGCCTTTGCCCACCCACTGAACTGTGTCTATCTACAATGAGCAGAAACAGTGAGGACCCCAGAACAGTCAGTGAGCAGGCAGGGATCACCTGGCAGAAATCTCTAGTAAGACACCACATTGAAACGTGGCCACTGCTTACAATAATGATGCAGTCCTTTTTCATTCATTCAACTGTGATGCTTATAAAGGCATGATCACTATTTTCAAATGAGGCAGATATATTTATAGAGAGATATAGATATAGATAGATGTATAGATATAGATAGATATATAGACATGCACATATATATGGAGCACTTTTAGATATATTGCTAAATTTAAAAATAGGGTCCTGAGCAGTGAATATTTTATTTTTTTAAGGCAAGCACTTACTTACACACATACGTATCTCTATGTTTAGATTCTCCCTGGAAGTATAAACTGATAACATGGTTGTATCAAGGAATAAGAACTAGCAGACTCATGGTCAGAGAGAAGAGGGAGGCTTAGTTTTCATTTTGTTCTATATGAATTTTTACTATGGGCACATATGTTAATCAGAAATTAATAAAATGTAAATAAAAATAAAACGATGATTCACATAGTCTAGTTCTCAGAACAGTCAGTCTCATCTCCAAAGAAACAGTCAGCAGACAAAAAAAGTTATTTCGGAAAAAGTCAAGTGTTTTACTTACATCTCTTGAACACCATGAAGCCTGTTTCTCTGTTCCACTTCCCTTCATACCAATGCTGTTCCAGAACGTTTCTCTCCCTTTCTCTCCAAAATCCTTATAAACTTTACCTCCAAGCCAAGACTCCTGCATCTTCTATCTTTAACACATTTCTCTTTTCTCCAAATTCTGCCAAATAAAGCTCCCAAGTGTTTAACTGTAGACACAGGACCACACTCACAAGGGCAGGCAGGGGAACAGACCAAATGGACCAACCTAGAAACCTTTTCGGCAGGGCAGGGAAAGGGAAGGCTGAGACACAACTGAGTTGTTAGTTTCCATCCCATTTCATAACATTTATTGACCTCACAGGACTGGAGCACTGGAAAGTTGAAGTCAAGACACCTGGGGCTCACCTGCTTCATCTTCCCATAGGGATTGTCTCAGCTAGGAGTGACTGAGCAGAGATAAAGGACCAACAGAGCCTTCTGTGCAAAAATATGCTTTTAAATGTTATATATCATGAATAGTGAGACCTAAACAGAATGTGTGTTTATATGTACACACACACATACACACATAAAGACTGGTGATCTATAAGCCTCAGGTATAAAGGGGACATGGTTGCAATTCAAAATTAAGCCTCTAAGATTTGGCAAGACCCAGTTTATGTGAACAACAGCACTGTTAGCTTTGTACCCTCTTACTGGGGGTTTGGAGCTCTGAGGCCTTGGGAAGTTGGGTTGATTCATGGAATGTGTGTTCTGGTTCTATGTGACCCCTCCCTTCACCTAAGTTCTGTATCCTTTATTAAATAAATTGAGACCTGAATTTTTAGACTATATACAGGTGTGTGTGTGCCAACACAATGCCTACCCAAATCACTGCACATAATTAAAGAAAGAAGGTGACCATGATTTTAAAAAGGACAAAGCAAAATTCAGCAAAACCCGTGCAATCTCCATCTACATAGGGGGACTCAACTTCTCTGGTCCTCGTGGCACACCCACCCCTGCTGTGTACCAGAGTTTGTCGTACAATTAAACTTGATGCACATGTTACTAACACCCCTAGTTCTGATCTCCTCCATGCAAGATAATATTATGCTCATAATTGAGTTTCCCTCACAATGAGTGACAGAGGGAAAACCGATGTCAAGTTTTCTCCGCAGTTCTTTCTTATCCCAACTTAATTCATTGGCATACTGGTTTTATTTATTTTTTTTTAAAGATTTTATTTATTTATTTGACAGACAGAGATCACAAGTAGGCAGAGAGGCAGGCAGAGAGAGAGGAGGAAGCAGGCTCCCCGCATAGCAGAGAGCCCGACGTGGGGCTCGATCCCAGGACTCCGGGATCATGACCTGAGCTGAAGGCAGTGGCTTTAACCCACTGAGCCACCCAGGCACCCCAGCATACTGGTTTTAGATATCAGTCTCTATAAGCTTAGTTAATGTGAATCTGCCCCTGAGAAATTTTACTATATTTAGTAAGCAAAAAAAAAAAAAAAAAAGGATTTTTCAGCTTGGAAGACTGAACCCTGGACTACAGTGAATTCTCACTTTGGCAGGCTTCTTGAAAGACAGTTTACCATTTGCAAAGGGTGCATTTTCTTAACCATAACATTTGTTTGACTATATAAGTAATGGATTCCTGTTGTAGAAAGTTGAAAACATAGAGAAGTTGAAAGAAGACAAAAATCACTCATCCCAAGAACCAAAGATAGCTATTGTTAAATACGTGAAATCTGGGGCGCCTGGGTGGCTCAGTGGGTTAAGCCGCTGCCTTCGGCTCAGGTCATGATCTCAGGGTCCTGGGATCGAGTCCCGCATCGGGCTCTCTGCTCAGCAGCGAGCCTGCTTCCCTCTCTCTCTCTCTGCCTGCCTCTCTGTCTACTTGTGATTTCTCTCTGTCAAATAAATAAATAAAATCTTTAAAAAGAGAAAAAAAAATACGTGAAATCCTTCCTCCTAGCTTCAGTTCTGTGTTGTATCTCTAAACATGCATTCAAAATTTAAATGCTACTATAAATCACTTTGTAACTCATTAATTTCACTAAACATAATATTTTAAGCATTTCTCATATCATTAAATATGTTTTGAAAATACCTTTACTCAATCCCTTTTGGATATTTAAGTTAATTCCAGTATTTTGTTAAAATAAGGCATGCTCTGATGAACATTTCATCTTCACATCTCTGAATATTTACTTAGGGAAATTCATAAAAGAAAAAAATACTGACTACTCAAGAGGTATGAACAATTTTGGTGCTTTGATATATATTGCTAGATTATGCCCAAAAACTTGCTGAGCTGATTTTCACTAACATCAGCAATTTTGCTTTTGGTGCCAGAATCACAATTTTGTTAATCTTTCACCAATATTGGATGAAACCTTCTTATTTTCAATTTTTGATTAATCTGAAAGACTAACTTTATATTTGCCTTGGAATAATCTGTACTTTTTTATATTTTGTGTGAATATTATTTCAAATATCTATGGCCATTGTCATTCTCATTTTGTGATTTTTGCCTGTTCTTGCCCTTTGTGCATCATCATTTTTACATGCTGATTTGTAAAATCATTTTTATAGTAATCCCATGTAACATATTAAACTTTCTACCCAGTTTATCTCATATAAATTCATTATGTTTATGGACTTTTTCCTTTTTTCAATAGACGGAAATTTTTTAAATTTCTCTTTAGAGATCGCAATCAGCACCTACCTGTCTATACCTCCTTTTGAATGACTCAGCAGCCCATGGATCCTATTCTATTGCCTGGCACCCATGCTTTATTCCAAGTTATCCCTTTCTTCCCAGTCCCAGCTGGGGGGTGAGAATTAGGCACCTGATCCAACCTTCTCTGTAGGCAACCGTCTCTGTAGGTTGACCAGCAACTTCTGCCTGTAAAGCAGTCTGACATAATGGCAGAGATGTGATTAAATAAAAATAAATTTTTATTTCTCAAGGAAAACAGCAGAACAGGATCTGGAAAGTACAGATTCCAGAAAAATAATTGGAAAGCTAAAGGAACATACAGGCAGAAGGGAGACAGGATCAGAAACAGAATAAACAAAAGAAGCCAGTGAAGACAGAGAGGACAAAAGAGAAGGAGGAGAGCAGAGGAGGTGCTGGCCTGAAAGAAAACCACCCCCAAACCTACCAGGGGGATAGAGAGACCAGAGCTAGTCCCTTTATCTGCTTTGTTTTCTTGACATTCTACATTTCTAAGACAAGGTCTCATGTTGGCATATGATAAGACCCCCCAAGACTTTCTTTGTAAGGCCATTTCTTCCTTTTGAGGAATAAGTGGTTCCTCACCACCAACCAGTGGTGATTTTTAACCCATAGGGAACATTTGGCAACATCCAGGGACATTTTTATTATCATGACTGAAGGGATACTACTAACATCTAATGAGTACAGACCAGGGACGCTGCTTAATATCCTATAATGGTCAGCCTCCCATAACAAAGAATTATCTGACCCAAATGTAAACAGTATTGAAGTTGAGAAACCCTACTCTAGAACAAGCCAGATTTTTTTATGGTTTCCCGTTTGCATTTGTGTTCAGCAAGTCCTTCCTTATTCTGTGATAAGACAGATTGTCCTATAGCTTATTCTATTTCTCTGAACTCATTTTATACTTTCTTTTTCTTAGAAATTTCTAGTAACAAGAAAGCCATGTTAATAACCAGGAAATCAGGAAACTGACTAAACATAGCATGGGTCACAATGTCTTCATGCCTGTGATTACCACACACCACTAGAAGAGAATGTGGCAAAGATTCTCACAACTTTCTTGATTTAAGTCTCCTCTTTTGTGAAGGTGAACCAGCTAGTGGGAAAATCTGTATTCCTCTAAGTGGAGAGGCAAATGCTAATAAATTCCCTCAGCAATTGTACTGAAAATATACGGTCTACTTACCACAATCTGATGACATACAGGATATCATATTCACTTGACTACCAGATGTTCAAAATTACCAGATTTGGGAGGACTTAAGAAGGTGGTAGTCAAGGAATGGTGTCAGTATACTGGCCATTGGGCATATGGGGCAGAAGTCTCTTACTTATAAGGTGGAGTTTTTAGAGGTTTTTAGAGGTGACATGTGAGGGTAGAACTAGGATACTATGGTGAAAAGTTACGCTATGAAGAGAAGAATATGACTTACATAAACTTTAGTGAAAGTTTACATACTTGAGCTGGTTTTCAGACGTCACATCCTGTCCTCCCCTTTTTGCCAACATTATGGGGGCTATAAAGTTTTCTAAGTTTCCTCGAGGCAGATGGTTTCTGTCTGCATATCACCATAACAACCCATATTTCACAGTAAGTAACAAGCATGATTAGGAAAGACAGATGGAATGAGCCTGCAAATGCAAAATACACCCCTCGATTTAGAATTCTTTGTCCCTGGGGATGGGTTCTCATCTGGAAATTTAGTTGTCTTCTTGTGAACTCTTGGTGGCTCATAACAAACTACACTCACACATTAGACTTGTTCCTTAAGAACTCAGATTCTTTTCTCTGCATCTACCCTGAACCAAAGATTAATTCATTCTATCCTTCAGTGACTTGAGATCGGGGGGGGGGGGGGGGGGGGGGATGGGCATTTTCTGCCCAGTTACTCCAGATTCTATCCACAGTATAATATCAACTGCAACCCAAGCAGCTCCCTGATATTGCAAATAGCATTTTGCTGGTCTGCACTTGCTGACAAATTATCACCATGACTCTATTAAGGACTTCTATCTTCTCTCCCCTACCCCTTAGAATTTGAATTCTTGGGTTGAATCTCCATGTCTTCCATACAGTCCTCACTTGGACACCAGTATCTTTAAACTTAAGCATACCTGGGGTGCCTGGGTAGCTCAGTTGGTTCAGCATTTGTCTTCAACTCAGGTCATGACCCCAGGGTCCTGGGATAGAGCCCTGTGGCAGGTTCCCCGCTCAGCAGGGGGTCTGCTTCTTCCTCTCCCTGTGTCCCTCCTCCCGGCTTGTGTTCTCTCTCTTTCTCAAATAAATACTTTTTTTAAAAACCTAGGCACATTTATCTCCCCAGTACTTATGAGCTAAGTTAATATACATATATCTGGTGATGTACAAAACATCCATAAGCAGAAACATGGAGAAAAATAACTAGGATACAAAATGTGACTTTCTTCTATAAAAACAGTGAAGACCAATGCCATGATTGGAAAATGTGCCTCTAAACAAAAAAGATGTGGCGAGAAAGAGATTAAAAGCCCTCTCAAGGCCTATATATAACAAAATATGCTGATTCCAAAAAATACCCCATCAAAAAATTAGAATAAGTGTTCACCAGCAAGCAGTCATAATTCAATGAGGTTATTTATTAAGAGCAGTTCTTAACGTTTTCTTCATGTAACACTATCACATAGACCAAGGGTCAGCAAACCATTTTTATAAAGGGCCAGATAATAAATATTTTAAGCCTTTGCAGGTCATAGGGCTTCTTTCTGACTACTCAACTTTGTCATTGTAGCGCAAAACAGCCACAGATGATACAAAAATGAATGGGTGTGCCTGTGTTCTAATAAAACTTTATTTATAGACATTGGAAGTTGAATTTTATATCATTTTAATATATCATGACATGTTATGCTTCTTTTTATTTTTATCAATGGGGTCAATGATTTAAAAATCTAAAAACTATTCCTAGCTCAGAGGACATACAAACAGGCAACAGGTTGGATTTGGCCCATGTGCCATAGATTGCCCACCCCTGAAACAGACTAACATTTCTGATAATTGAAGTGATTCTCAAAGTGCCTCACTGAGAAACACAGCTTAATAATGCTCAACTCTCAAAAAAAAATCATCATCATCATCATGTCCAATTCTCCTTGCTCTGTTTACTGTGCAACCTTCTCCTAATCTGCTGACTAATCAGTTTGTACATGGTACTTCCTTCTGGTGAAGTGGTTCAATCAGAGAACCAAAGAAGGGATTCTAGGAGCAGAGCTTTCTTTCCTGATGCATTAATAAGTTGGTTTCCAGATCTGAGTTATTCTTATAAATTGTCCTTTGGGGTGGGAGTCAAGATGGCGGAGAAGTGGCAGCCTGAGACTACATCAGGTAACAGGAGATCAGCTCGATAGCTTATCTAAACATTGCAAACACCTACAAATCCAACGGGAGAGCGAAGAGAAGAAGAACAGCAACTCTAGAAACAGAAAATCAACCACTTTCTGAAAGGTAGGACTGGCGGAGAAGTGAATCTAAAACGACGGGAAGATAGACCGCGGGGGGAGGGGCCGGCTCCCGGCAAGCGGCGGAGGAACGGAGCACAAAATCAGGACTTTTAAAAGTCTGTTCCACTGAGGGACATTGCTCCAGGGGCTAAACCGGGGTGAAGCTCACGCGGGGCCAGCGTGGCCCCAGGCCCCGCAAGGTCACAGAAGGATCGGGGGTGTCAGAGTGTCGGAGAGCTTGCAGGTATTAGAACGGAGAAACCGGCTGCAAAGACAGAGCCGAGGACTGAACTCTCAGCTCGGGGTTACCTTGAACTGGTCGCGGGCTGGGTGAGCTCGGAGCACGGCTAGAGGCTGGGGATACGGGAGTGATTGGGTGCTGTCCTCTGGGGGCGCACTGAGGAGTGGGGCCCCAGGCTCTCTGCTCCTCCGGGCCGGAGACTGGGAGGCCGCCATTTTCATTCCCGTCCTCCGGAACTCTACGGAAAGCGTTCAGGGAACAGAAGCTCCCAAAAGCGAACCCGAGCCGATTACTTAGTCCGGCCGCCGGTAAGGGCGGTGCAATCCCGCCTCGGGCAAAGACACTTGAGAATCACTACAACAGGCCCCTCCCCCAGAAGATCAACAAAATATCCAGCCAGGACGAAGTTCATCTATCAAGGAGAAAGCAGATTCAATTCCTAAGACAGCAGAGCAATTCCAGAGGAGGAGAAAGCAAAGCACGGAACTCATGGCTTTCTCCCCATGATTCTTTAGTCTTGCGGCTACTTCAATTTTTTTTTTTTCTTTTTTCAATTTTTTTTTCTTTTTTCAATTTTTTTTTCTTTTTTCTTTTTTCTTCTTCTGCTAAATTTTTTTAAAACTTTTACCCTTTTCTTTTTTAACGTTTTTTGACTAGTTCATCTAAATATATATATTTTTTCTTTCTTTTTTATATTTTTTTATTTGTTTTATTTTTTAAATTTTTTTCTTTTCTTTTTTTTTTCTTTTTTTTTCAGAACCTGTTTTTTATCCCCTTTCTCCCCCCCACAATTTGGGGTCTCTTCTGATTTGGTTACAGCTCATTTTTCCGGGGTCTTTGCCACCCTATTAGTAGTTTATTTGCTCCTTCATATCCTCTTATCTGGACAAAATGACAAGGCGGAAAAAATCACCACAAACAAAAGAACAAGAGACAGTACCGAAGGCTAGGGACCTAATCAAAACAGACATTGGTACTATGTCAGATCAAGAGTTCAGAATGACGATTCTGAACATTCTAGCCGGGCTCGAAAAAGGCATGGAAGATATTAGAGAAACCCTCTCTGGAGATATTAAAGCCCTTTCTGGAGAAATTAAAGAACTAAAATCTAACCAAGTTGAAATCAAAAAAGCTATTAATGAGGTGCAATAAAAAATGGAGGATAAATGAGGCAGAAGAAAGAATTAGTGATATAGAAGACCAAATGACAGAGAATAAGGAAGCCGAGCAAAAGAGGGACAAACAGCTACTGGACCATGAGGGGAGAATTCGAGAGATAAGTCACATCATAAGACGAAACAACATTAGAATAATTGGGATTCCAGAAGAAGAAGAAACAGAGAGGGGAGCAGAAGGTCTATTGGAGAGAATCATTGGAGAGAATTTCCCTAATATGGCAAAGGGAACAAGCATCAAAATCCAGGAGATGCAGAGAACCCCCCTCAAAGTCAACAAGAATAGGTCCACACCCCGTCACCTAATAGTAAAATTTACAAGTCTTAGTGACAAAGAGAAAATCCTGAAAGCAGCCCGAGAAAAGAAGTCTGTAACATACAATGGTAAAAATATTAGATTGGCAGCAGACTTATCCACAGAGACCTGGCAGGCCAGGAAGAGCTGGCATGATATATTCAGAGCACTCAACGAGAAAAACATGCAGCCAAGAATACTCTATCCAGCTAGGCTATCATTGAAAATAGAAGGAGAGATCAAAATCTTCCAGGACAAACAAAAACTGAAAGAATTTGCAAACACCAAACCAGGTCTCCAGGAAATATTGAAAGGGGTCCTCTAAGCAAAGAGAGAGCCTAAAAGTAGTAGATCAGAAAGGTACAGAGACAATATACAGTAACAGTCACCTTACAGGCTACTAATGGCACTAAATTCATATCTCTCAATAGTTACCCTGAATGTTAATGGGCTAAATGCCCCAATCAAAAGACACAGGGTATCAGAATGGATAAAAAAACAAAACCCATCAGTATGTTGCCTACAAGAAACTCATTTTAGACGCGAAGACACCTCCAGATTGAAAGTGAGGGGGTGGAAAACAATTTACCATGCTAATGGGCATCAGAAGAAAGCTGGGGTGGCAATCTTTATATCAGATCAATTAGATTTTAAGCCAAAGACTATAATAAGAGATGAGGAAGGACACTATATCCTACTCAAAGGGTCTGTCCAACAAGAAGATCTAACAATTTTAAATATCTATGCCCCTAACGTGGGAGCAGCCAACTATATCAACCAATTAATAACAAAATCAAAGAAACACATCAATAATAATACAATAATAGTAGGGGACTTGAATACTCCCCTCACTGAAATGGACAGATCATCCAAGCAAAAGATCAACAAGGAAATAAAGGCCTTAAATGACACACTGGACCAGATGGACATCACAGATATATTCAGAACATTTCATCCCAAAGCAACAGAATACACATTCTTCTCTAGTGCACATGGAACCTTCTCCAGAATAGATCACATCCTGGGTCACAAATCAGGTCTCAACCGGTATCAAAAGATTAGGATTATTCCCTACATATTTTCAGACCACAATGCTCTGATGCTAGAACTCAATCACAAGACGAAAGCTGGAAAGAACCCAAATACATGGAGACTAAACAGCATCCTTCTAAAGAATGAATGGGCTAACCAGGAAATTAAAGAAGAATTGAAAAAATTCATGGAAACAAATGATAATGAAAACACAACAGTTCAAAATCTGTGGGACACAGGAAAGGCAGTCCTGAGAGGAAAATATATAGCGGTACAAGCCTTTCTCAAGAAACAAGAAAGGTCTCAAGTACACAACCTAACCCTACACGTAAAGGAGCTGGAGAAAGAACAAGAAAGAAACCCTAAACCCAGCAGGAGAAGAGAAATCATAAAGATCAGAGCAGAAATCAATGAAATAGAAACCAAAAAAACAATAGAAAAAATCAATGAAACTAGGAGCTGGTTCTTTGAAAGAATCAATAGGATTGATAAACCCCTGGCCAGACTCATCAAAAAGAAAAGAGAAAGGACCCAAATCAATAAAATCATGAATGAAAGAGGAGAGATCACAACTAACACCAAAGAAATACAGACAATTATAAGAACATACTATGAGCAACTCTACGCCAACAAATTGGACAATCTGGAAGAAATGGATGCATTCCTAGAGACATATAAACTACCACAACTGAACCAGGAAGAAATAGAAAACCTGAACAGGCCCATAACCAGTAAGGAGATTGAAACAGTCATCAAAAATCTCCAAACAAACAAAAGCCCAGGGCCAGATGGCTTCCCAGGGGAATTCTACCAAACATTTAAAGAAGAACTCATTCCTATTCTCCTGAAACTGTTCCAAAAAATAGAAATGGAAGGAAAACTTCCAAACTCATTCTATGAGGCCAGCATCACCTTGATCCCAAAACCAGACAAGGATCCCACCAAAAAAGAGAACTACAGACCAATATCTTTGATGAACACAGACGCAAAAATTCTCGCCAAAATACTAGCCAATAGGATTCAACAGTACATTAAAAGGATTATTCACCACGATCAAGTGGGATTTATTCCAGGGCTGCAGGGTTGGTTCAACATCCGCAAATCAATCAATGTGATAGAACACATTAATAAAAGAAAGAACAAGAACCATATGATACTCTCAATAGATGCTGAAAAAGCATTTGACAAAGTACAGCATCCCTTCCTGATCAAAACTCTTCAAAGTGTAGGGATAGAGGGCACATACCTCAATATTATCAAAGCCATCTATGAAAAACCCACCGCAAATATCATTCTCAATGGAGAAAAACTGAAAGCTTTTCCGTTAAGGTCAGGAACACGGCAGGGATGTCCATTATCACCACTGCTATTCAACATAGTATTAGAAGTCCTAGCCTCAGCTAGGAAATTAAAGGCATCCAAATTGGTAAAGAAGAAGTCAAACTATCACTCTTCGCAGATGATATGATACTATATGTGGAAAACCCAAAAGACTCCACTCCAAAACTGCTAGAACTTGTACAGGAATTCAGTAAAGTGTCAGGATATAAAATCAATGCACAGAAATTAGTTGCATTTCTGTACACCAACAACAAGACTGAAGAAAGAGAAATTAAGAGTCAATCCCATTCACAATTGTACCCAAAACTATAAGATACCTAGGAATAAACCTAACCAAAGAGACTAAGAATCTATACACAGAAAATTATAAAGTACTCATGAAAGAAATTGAGGAAGACACAAAAAAATGGAAAAATGGAAAAATGTTCCATGCTCCTGGATTGGAAGAATAAATATTGTGAAAATGTCTATGCTACCTAAAGCAATCTACACATTTAATGCAATCCCTATCAAAATACCATCCATTTTTTTCAAAGAAATGGAACAAATAATCCTAAAATTTATATGGAACCAGAAAAGACCTCGAATAGCCAAAGGAATATTGAAGAACAAAGCCAAAGTTGGTGGCATCACAATTCCGGACTTCAAGCTCTATTACAAAGCTGTCATCATCAAGACAGCATGGTACTGGCACAAAAACAGACACATAGATCAGTGGAACAGAATAGAGAGCCCAGAAATCGACCCTCAACTCTATGGTCAACTAATCTTCGACAAAGCAGGAAAGAATGTCCAATGGAAAAAAGACAGCCTCTTCAATAAATGGTGCTGGGAAAATTGGACAGCCACATGCAGAAAAATGAAATTGGACCACTTCCTTACACCACACACGAAAATAGACTCCAAATGGATGAAGGACCTCAATGTGAGAAAGGAATCCATCAAAATCCTTGAGGAGAATGCAGGCAGCAACCTCTTCGACCTCAGCCGCAGCAACATCTTCCTAGGAACAACAGCAAAGGCAAGGGAAGCAAGGGCAAAAATGAACTATTGGGATTTCATCAAGATCAAAAGCTTTTGCACAGCAAAGGAAACAGTTAACAAAACCAAAAGACAGCTGACAGAATGGGAGAAGATATTTGCAAACGACATATCAGATAAAGGGCTAGTATCCAAAATCTATAAGGAACTTAGCAAACTCAACACCCAAAGAACAAACAATCCAATCAAGAAATGGGCAGAGGACATGAACAGACATTTCTGCAAAGAAGACATCCAGATGGCCAACAGACACATGAAAAAGTGCTCCACGTCACTCGGCATCAGGGAAATACAAATCAAAACCACAATGAGATATCACCTCACACCAGTCAGAATGGCTAAAATTAACAAGTCAGGAAATGACAGATGCTGGAGAGGATGTGGAGAAAGGGGAACCCTCCTCCACTGTTGGTGGGAATGCAAGCTGGTCCAACCACTCTGGAAAACAGCATGGAGGTTCCTCAAAATGTTGAAAATAGAACTACCCTATGACCCAGCAATTGCACTACTGGGTATTTACCCTAAAGATACAAACATAGTGATCCGAAGGGGCACGTGTACCCGAATGTTTATAGCAGCAATGTCTACAATAGCCAGACTATGGAAAGAACCTAGATGTCCATCAACAGATGAATGGATAAAGAAGATGTGGTATATATACACAATGGAATACTATGCAGCCATCAAAAGAAATGAAATCTTGCCATTTGCGACGACGTGGATGGAACTAGAGCGTATCATGCTTAGTGAAATAAGTCAATCGGAGAAAGACAACTATCATATGATCTCCCTGATATGAGGACATGGAGAAGCAACATGGGGGGGTAGGGGGATAGGAGAAGAATAAATGAAACAAGATGGGATTGGGAGGGAGACAAACCATAAATGACTCTTAATCTCACAAAACAAACTGGGGGTTGCTGGGGGGAGGTGGGATTGGGAGAGGGGGAGCGGGCTATGGACATTGGGGAGGGGAGGTGAACCATAAGAGACTATGGACTCTGAAAAACAACCTGAGGGTTTTGAAGGATCAGGGGTGGGAGGTTGGGGGAACAGGTGGTGGGTAATGGGGAGGGCACGTTTTGCATGGAGCACTGGGTGTTGTGCAAAAAGAATGAATACTGTTACGCTGAAAAAATAAATAAAATGGAAAAAAAAAATAAATAAATTGTCCTTTGTTCCCCTAAGTTTACATAACCATTCAAAGTTCCAGATCTCATATTAAAGGAGCAAAGAGTGTAATATGAAAGTCAACAGCAGCTATTAAATCCCCAGACAAGGCAGAATCACTCAACATCCTTACTGTAAATTCTAATACATCATTGTCAACTCAAAGGGAGTCCAAATGAAGACAAGCTATGAGTTGAATCAACTGCTAGTCTGATTTGTGGTGATTATAAAGACATAAATTATAACCACAAAACTCAAGGATCTCAAACATCTAATATGCAAACAGAGTCAAAATGTGCTAAGACTGTACCTATAGGATAAAGGGGAAATTCCAGCAGCCACAGTGTCACAGGAGAGATAAAATGGAAAATAAACATCTAATAAGCAAGTAGCTAATAATATAAATATATGAGTCTCATAAAATTAATGGAAGCATACTTATCCCAAAAGAACTATGTAAGAACCTAGTTTAATCTGTGCCAAATTTGTCCTATTGCACAGTTGATCAATCATGGAATAATGTGAAGCCCACAATTCCCCAGACCTCACCTCCGAGATGGTAAAAATGAGCTCCATTACTAATTTAATCTCATTCTTGTCCTCCTACACTGTTTAGCCAAACTTACGAGAGTCTCATTTTCTTTAATGCAATCTTCTTCCTGAGATTTTTGAGATTCTCAGGCAAATAAATGTCCAGTGTGTCTTTCCGACCAGCTATTTAGACATGGAATACTGAAATCTTAACAAAGTGGGGAAAATATAAATCAAATAAGCAAAATCCTGAAGTCAGTGGCAGGACTGAGGTTGAAACCTAGGCCAGAGTCTAATTAGCTCTATAAATTTGGGACAAATTGTTTTACTTCCCCATGCCATGAAGCAACCGAGAGGCCTTCAACTTATCAAGTCCTGGTTTTCAAGCTCTCCTTTAGCAAAGAAATTTTTTGTTTAAAATGTGGCTTAACATGCAACCCCCAAATGTACAACTGAAGAAGTTTAGCTGCTTTGTTAAAGAGAAGTCAGGACACCAGGAGTCCTGCCCATTCAGCCTTCCCAAGGCACCCATTTTTGTCCCCAAGTGTCTTCCCCAGAACCCCAGATCTTTGGCGAGGACAGCCAGAAACCACTAATCTTTTTTTTTTAATTAATTTATTTATTTTCAGCGTAACAGTACTCATTGTTTTTGCACAACACCCAGTGCTCCATGCAATACGTGCCCTCTCTATTACCCTCCACCTCCCCAACCTCCCACCCCCCGCCCCTTCAAAACCCTCAGGTTGTTTTTCAGAGACCATAGTCTCTCATGGTTCATCTCCCCTTCCAATTTCCATCAACTCCCTTCTCCTCTCCATCTCCCCATGTCCTCCATGTTCTTTCAGAAACCACTAATCTTATGCAATCCTCTCATTTTACAAATGAGGAAGCTACCAAAAACGTGAAAAATGGCCCTGCCAGCAGCCAGACAGTGCTATTCCTAGCTGAACATAAACAATGAATATAAACAGTGCTCAGACAAGGCCACACTGCTGCTGTGTTTGGAACAAGACAGAAACAAGGCCACCCCACAGTCTTAACAATGACAAAACACCCCTTCTGCTGATTAACATGAGATTGCAGTTTCTCTTCCAATAAGAACTCCTAGCCCACCTGCAATCAACCAGTCCCTTTGATAAAATGTATGAAGAAGATAACTACATCTGAAACTAATAATGTACTGTAAGTTGGCTAACTGAATTTAAATTTAAAAAAAAATTTTTTTTTTAAACAAGATACCTAGTCACTAAACGCCCCTACTTCTTGATATCATGCACTCTAGAACCAGTCCCTGCTCTCCTGAATCTTCCCTCAAATCATCCAACATAAACCCAAATCCCATAAAAGGGACTGTCCCAGTTCCTCTCCAGCACATTTTCCCTTGCTGTGGCAGGCTCAATAAACTTAACTTTTTGGTTTTACTCCAGGTATGTCCCCAGTGGCCTTTGGCTTCAACACGACAGTATTGCAATTCTAAGCAACGTCCTCAAGAAAAACAGAGCAGCACCAAGAGAACAGATAGCTGAGCTCCTGGAGTCATAAATAAACATGTTAAAAATGGAGGATAATTCAGATCACTAATAGACAAAATGCTACATATATTTGACTATTTTTTAATTTACTAATAATTCTCAAATCTAGGTCATGCCATTCTTCTGAGCATTGATGTCTACATTGATTCATCTTACAGGCAACTTAACACCTGTAAGAGCCTTGGTCACTTTCTGCTCCTTTTACATTTTCTTCACCTCCACCTCAAGCCTGTTGGGTCTCCTGGTTTTTAGATCTTTTCTTGGTGAACAGTCCACCCTCCCCCACACCACACCAGAAACCTTGAGATTATTCTAAACCACTCCCTCATTATATTCTTTCATTGCATTAGCCACCAACCAAGTATTTCTCGATTTCTTTCTTCCTTTCCATTCTTCCTGACACTCACGTTGCTTCTTATTTGAAATAGTCCCCAGAGTGTTCTCTCTGCTTTCATTTTCCTCTACCTTCAAACAATCTGCCACATCTGCTGAAAGAGAGCTTCCTAAAATGCAAATCTAATCACATCAGGCTCTGCTTAAAATCACCTTTTTAGCCATCACCCCAGCCCACCCCACGCCGCCTTACCCGCTGTCCCTGAGATGAAGTACAAATCCCTTAATATGGCAAAGGCACCCCTGCCCCATCTCCTGCAGGGTTACCCTCCCCCACTCCAGCCATGCTAACTGGCAGCTCCCTCCGCTGTGGTTAGTGCACCAGGAGAGGACTTCAGCTCCTCTCTGCCTAGCTCACCTTTCATGTTCTCCACGCAGCTCAAGCACAGCCTTCAGAGGGCTTTCTCCATCCTGATCCTTCCCTTGGCTGAGTTAGAGGCCATCTTCTGTTTCCCATTTTACACAAAAAGTTTCCACTCTGTTTGAGGCAATTCGGAGGTTCTCAACTCCAGAGGCAAGCTAAAATTCACCTGGGCACCTGAGTGCCCAGAACTCAACCACTGCAATTCTGATTTAATTGCTCTTGGAATCAACATGATTCCCATGTGCACTGGGCTTCATGCTTCTCAAATTTCACTGTAAGGAGCAACCACCTGGGGCGCTTTTAAAAATGAAGGTTCTGACTCAGCAGGTCTGGCTAGGATCTGAGATTCTACATTGTTAATAAGCTCTCAGGTGATGTCAGTGCTACAGTTCCACAGACAACACTTGGAATAGTAAGGACCTAAATAAACTCTGACATTGGCCAGCCCATCTGGAGGCAATAAAACTGTAAATAGACAAAGCAAATACAGAAAGTCTTTCCCTGTCAAGGAAAACAGATGTTGCTAAAACATCTGACATAGCCTGGTTCCAGAAAAATTTATGAGTGTCTGTGATAACTGCAAGGTTGTAGAAGGTATTGTCACCTAAAGGTGTAAAGCCCAGAGAGTGAAAGTGACTTGCCCAGAATATCCCAGAGAGTAAACAGCAGGACAGAGATCTAAACTCAGAGCACTTGACTCCCTAGCCTGTAGACCATTCAGTAGATTTACTGCCTGGAAGAGGTGCTGAAGACCATCACACCACAGAGGAAGCAGCCAAGCAGGACATGATAAACATTAGCAGGACCCAGGTAAATACTTTGATACAGAGGTGGCTAGAGCAGTTCACTCAAAACAGATCCCAGCCAAAACCACTGATGAGAAGGGCAATAGGGAAACTGATCACTTGAGCCCAAAGGTACTGAATGTGTTCCTGAATGAACCTAATTTGTCATTGTCCAAATGACCTTGGAAAATGTGCACTGTGGAACTCTGGACTATTCCAATGTCTTTAAGTATCTTCGTGACAGCAAGAATGCCTTATTCATGTTAATATTCCCAGTATCTAGCGTAGTGTTCAACACACAGAATTTGCTGGATCTCTGTTTAATAAACCCTAACCAGAAAAAGTCTTGGCTTTCTTTACATAATACTGTATCTATCTATGTTGTGGCCACTCTCCATCCTATGGGATAAGATGATACCAGCCCTTGCCCCTCTAAAGAATTCCACATGTTTTTGAGTGGGAGCAGGACGGTGGAAGTAGGCTATAGTATGAGTTTCCCCAGACCCTTCACACATGTGTATCAAAGATATAAGGATTAGAGGCATAAACACAGTAGTGTTTATTCTTCCTGAAGAGCCAGGCAGGGGTGAACAACTTATTATTAAGTGGAGTGAGGGAGGGAGGGGCGGTAACCTCACTGGTTTTCCAGGGAGCAGAATTGTTGGTCAAAGACAAGAGAATCATTGAAAGATATGTTTTATTACCTACAGGTTGGAGAGCATGGGCTTTAGGGGCAGAGAAATCTGAGTATGAATCTGAGTGTGGTCACACATCACTTGGCACAAGTTCCTTAACTTACTAAGCTTCAGCTTCCTTATCTATAAAATGGAGGAAATAAGTAACTTCCTAAGAGGATTGCTATAAGGATTAAATGAGATAATTTTGTACTTAACATAGTGCCTAGGGCACTGTAGATATTAAATAATCACAGTTTAGCAACAGTACCAATGGAGAAAGTCTTCAATCCAGCTGTGGCTGCATGACTAATTCCAGAAGCAAGAATGGTCACCATTTGTATATCTTGCCAGAATATAAGAAGACTGAAAAGGTGTCTTTTTATTTTTTCTTTTTCCTTTTTGAAAACTGAGATATGTTATTTCATATTAATTATATTAACCATATTTTGTTTTTTCCTCTACTATTGTATATGAAGTAAGTAGGTGCTAGATACACTGAATAGACAAGGAATGGCTAATTTTTTCCTCTTAAATCACTGCCACTTATTTGGGGTTGGCTGCCAGGAACACTGTATTAAGAGGGATGTTGATGCTAGGTCCAAGCTTTGTGAAAAAGAGCTATGATTGATTAACAGCATCTGTAATGAGGTGTGACAATCACTCACTTAAGCATGTGAGGCCTTGTCGCACCTTGTTTTAATCCAGAGGTGGCAGAACTGTGGATAACAACAACTAGGTGGGGTGACAATGAAACCAGACGGAATGGACAGCAATGGCAGATTGTAGGTGGAGAGAGTGATGAACACTCTTACGCTGACCTTGAGACATCTTTTAATATAGTCACAGTGTGTGTGTCAGTGTGCATGTGCATTAATTTCCCCTCCACACCTACTCTGCACCCTCCTCCACCCTAGAAGCTGACCTCTATCCAGTATATAAACAGGGTTGTGTGCCCCCTTGCTCTGGTTGATTTGGCCAATGGAGAGTCCCAAAAGGAGATATGTGTGAGAAAACAGCGAGAGCAAGGTCATTATCTCCCTGGATCTCTCTGCAGGGCTGCTTCAGGCTAGCTAAGGTCCCTTAATATGAAGTCATTGATCCTCTCAGAGCAGATGACTCTTATGTGATCCTTATTCCTTTAGGTCTCAAAAACCATTCCCTCTTCCCATCCCTTTAAAACAAAAGATGGTAACGCTTCAATGTTACAAGCTCTAGGGTACAGCACTATCCTTGATGGTTCTCCTCACCTACACTATTATAAATAGCCCCTTTGTAAATGAACACTATCAAACTATATTACTTTGAAAAGATCACCCACTTCCCTTGGAACCCTGACTGACAGACTATGCCTTTGGGTTGCCTCTATGTTGGAAGTGAAGTGAGCATCTGCAGAGACACACATAAGACAGAATATGCCAGGCAGGAGTTTCTTGTACATCTAAGAAGAAGGATATGTGTCCGGTGGCCAGAGATAGCAATACAGATGTCTACCACACCTACTTCTCCATCTATCTTAAACTGCCCACCAGTGATCCAGATCTGTCTCTGCACAGCAGTGTGAACTGACTGAGCAGAATTAAGTCCTACCATTAACAATCTCTAATTTGACCTGATGGCACAAGATGTCCTATACTATTCTGCTTCCCTTGATGGAAAATTAACTCAAAAATTCATCATCCAGAGGCCAATGAGATGGAGAGGTACAGACAGAGAGGGCGCCAGGGTCAGGTTATCAGCAGAGAATCTGACTGAGGAGGACAATGGGGTCCTGCCCTGCTAGTCACCTGCCTTTCTCACCAGCCTGCCCTTTCTGAGGCCAAGTTGTACATTTGAAGAAAAAGGTGCACCTCTGATCCTTATTCCAAAAAAAGAGAGAGAAAGAAAGAAAGGGACAGAAAGAGAGAGAGAGGAAGAAAGAAGGAAGGAAGGAAGGAGAGAGAGGGAGGGAGGGAGGAAGGGAGGGAAAGAAAGAGAGAGAAAAAAGAAAGAAAGGAAGGGAGGGAGGGAAGGAGGAAGAAAAAGAAAGATGAAAGGAGGAAAGAAGGAAGGACAGACTAAAAGATCCCTGTTCACCAAGCTTCAGTCATCTAAGGACCAATATTTCATGATCAGCAATGCACACTGAATCAGGACAAGAAAGGTGAACCTGCAAATGTGAACTCTCCACCCTCAAGGTAAAGGTGCTGCTCTTGAATATGGCATCCAGCAATTTGTGAATCATACACTGATTCACCTGCACTGATGGGAAATCATACCTGAAAATCCCCATGTGGACTAAGGTGATCTTAGTTCTTAGTAGGACACAGACCCCTCAGAACCATTAAGCCTCCCCGCCAGTGTCCAGCATCCAGAGATAAGGCCTCCACAGCAAACACAGGAGAGGTAGAGAACTACAGCTCTCTCTCCTATACAAAGGGAAAAGATAATGCAGGATTTCTCTGAGAAGGGAGGTTGTGAGAACCATCACAACACTATTTAGGGGGAAAAAACGGAGAGGAATTAGGGCCAAGGAGGGTTCCTAGCTTAAGGGCTGCCCCTTAAGCTAGGAAGACAGTAAATCTCACCCCAATTCCATTTTAGTAAGACTCTTTTTAAGCTTTTCCAACCCTTCAATTCACTATCTTCAATAGTCTTTTCATCTCTCAAGGTCCATATCAAATGCCTTTTCTTTGGTCAAGGCCTCTCTGACCCCAACCCCTCCCATTCCTGGTCAAAATTAACGGTTCCTTTCTCTACACTCTTAAGGAATGCTAATCCTTTCTTTAGCATTTTTTACTTTCTAAGATATGACCATGTCTGCCTCCCCTAAATGATGTGTGAGCTTGCTAATGGCAGGATCTGTCCTAGTGATTTCTGAATAAAAATGGTCCCTAGACGGTAGTGGAAGAATATTAAATGTTCAGTGAACTTGACAATGACAGACTCCTGCTATCAATTGGAAAAGGAGAGCCTCCCTTCCCCCACCTCACTCTCATTGTTTTTCCAGATATGCCATTGGTGGGAAAGTAAGGGAACCTCCAATGCAGGTAGAGCTGATTTTCACACCATCATAGGCCTGGGTTCCCACAGAAAGTGGAACCTGAGGCAAGGACTTCTGGGAACAGAAGTAGGTATGGAGGGAGCAGGAAGAATGAAAAAGGGAAGGAGGAAAAGTCAAAATAAGTGTTGTTATCAACCTAGTCCCCTCTTGGGTGACCGGGGAGTGGAAGTTCCACTGGGGGCACTCTGAAGAGCTGTGGAGAAAGTACCTCAAAATTGCACACCCCCAAGGCCAAGAAGATGGGAGAATATATCCAGAGGCTCCAATTACCCATTGATCAAGGATTACCTATGGGATCTTACCTACCTCATACTTTTGAGTGTGTGGCTATGTCCCAATGACTGAACAAATGTCTCCAGGAGGCCCAGGTGATGATAGCAGAGATGTCCCAGGACAGAAAGCAAGTGATAAATGGTGCAGTTGAGGCAAGGTGCAGTCAGATCACACCTGAGCAGAGCTGGTTGCCACAACAACAATTAGAGTAAAAGGTGAGCTAAGAGGATGGGATGCGGCCCACAAGAAGGATCTGACACACGTGTTGGGATGATTCTTATTAGCCATTTATGAGTTCTATCCATCTTGGAGATGTCTCACTCATCCTAGCATTAGTCACTGTTAAGCTGTTAGCAAAAAGAAAGTGTTACGTGGTACAGCTAGAATTTCCCCAAGCTTCCCCAGGCTGTGGGTACAGAGTCATGATAAACACCCAAATTTCAATGGCTCGGACCTTCTAGCTTCTAACTAGCTCTAGCGTCTACCTCCAGTTCGCCTACTGTTTGCAAGTTTCCCCCAGCTATTTCTCCAGGCCTGCTGAGGGTGCTTGACACAGAGAGATGGATCTGTCAGCTATGGTCGCCATGTTCTTCCTCTCCTGAATGAGAACGCCTGCTGTATAGCCTTTCCCAAGCAGCTCTTTCCTGCCCCCTCTGCTGCCACCGTCACACTGAGACCACACTTGCTCCCAACCCTGCCAAAGCCTCCAGATGCCAAAATGACACATTGCTTTCCACTGTCCTGGTGCCAGGGCCATGTCACGGTTCACCCAGAAATGGCAAGATACTTCTTTCCCCCAGGTCATAATTGGGGCTGAGAGGCCACTAGCAGTGCTTTTTCAGACCCAGAGGCTCAGTCAGGAAAGGCAGCTCCCTCAGCTTCAGCTCTGTGCAAGGGTTGAATCTCCTATCTCCCTCGTCCTCTCTCTCCCTACCCTCCACCACCACCACCAATAACAACACAGCTCACACAGAATGACCTCCTTCCTCCTTCAGACAAAAATACACACCCTCATGCAAATAAACTCAAATGGAGCCAGCAGCTTGCAGCCCACCTCCGCGGTGCTCCGGACATGCCCAGGCAGGCCCGCACACCAGCAGCGCTCACAGCCTCAGCCCACGCCATCTCTCCCCATCACAGCAACTCTTTGATACCTTCTATACACCAGCGCTTATGTGCATTGGGGCTTAGAGTCCCACGGATGCAAACAGTTTGGCATGAAAAACTCCCAAGGGTTTTTTTTTTTTTTTTTTTCCTATAGCTACAAAATGAAATCTCATCAGCCATTCAAAATAGCTTTTTTTCCTGGCATTCCCTCATAACAATTCACATTAAAAAAAAAAAATTATTTATTTACTTGAGAGAGTGAAAGAGAGAGAGAGATTGAGAGAATGGATGGGAGGAGGGGCAGAGGGAGAAGCAGACTCTCCACTGAGGGAGTCTGATGTGGGGCTCCATCCCAGAACCCTGGGATCATGACCTGAGCCCAAGGCAGATGCTTAACAGACTGAGCCACCCAGGTGCCCACAACATCTCACTTTAAAGAAAAATGGGTTTTTGGTTAATAGAGGTACTTAACCTCCAAATGACCTTCCCTCCAAGATGCACGTGGTATGAGTAACTCCAGTACACATAAAGGTTTTCCAGGTATATTCTTAAATGACAAATTTCCCTAAAAGTAACCTTCACGGATATCCAACATCAGTCCTCGGTTGTGCCCAAAGAAAAAATGTGTTCACAACATGCTACAGCTTGGTCCAGCTGTTTGAAGAACAACGGCTGATGACAGCCAGGAGCAAAAGAAAATGGCAAGGCGGCACATTGACAGCTGAGATCTAGTATGACATCTATGAATGGCTCTGTGGCTCCAGGATTAGATTGCTCTCACTTCAAAAAAGCCATCCATGAGCTCTGTCAATCAGCAACTCAGTCATGCATACATAAAATTCTTAACCCCCATACCCTGCCAAAAAAAAAAAAAAAAAATTCTTAAAAGATGATGCTTGAAAAGCAATGTATAGACCATACACATTCTACTAGGGGATAGTTACATTTTTCTCCTCAACTAATTTATAAACTGAGTTGAATTTTAATCCAACCTTTCCCATGCCTCCCTTTTACAAAACGAATTCAATTTATTATTCTCTGTGGACTTCAAATGAAAAAGTAACATCAAAGTCGAACAGAAAATGAAAGCCCCGGTTCAAACATTATTTTGTTTTCCTCTCCCAAGTAAATATTTGCACTTGCTGCAGGAGCTTATGCTGATATGTCTGTCAATTGAATACCTAGTTTTATGAGAAGGTAAGTAGCCGGGAACAAAGGGACACAAACCAAAGCTCCCCTGTGCTCTCTTCCGAGTGACCTCCAGCCGACTGTGCAGATGACCTGTTTAGAAGGAAGACGATTTGGTCTCCATGGAAGCTCAGCATGTGGGCTCTGCCTTGACAGATTGACAGCTGTGCTAAATGATGTTGAAATTACATGTAATAGATTGTAGATTATGACTATTGTCCAGTAAGAACTGAAGAGCCCCATGCAGTGAGAGGGGACTCAGTTTGGTTACCTTCATACGCTTCATTCGAGAGGAAAAAGGCACAGGCTCTTATTATAAATTGGACTTTCTGTTTGTCGAGGGAGGTGGTAAGTACCACAGTAGTTTCACTAATTAGAAGCTATAAACCCAGAACAGCCATTGCCATTCTTTCCCAGAATGAAACATAGCCACGCTCAGTAGGTACCTTTCCGGATGCAACTCTACCCCCAATTTAAAGCTAGGAATAAATGAAATGTCCAATTTCTCAATGTCATAATAGCAAATTAGAGTATAATTAGCCCAAACTGGCATCTGGACTTTGACTCTTTCGAAAACTAGTGGGCTGCTGACCTGATCCTGATATTTATTTACTGATGTGCATGATTTTCTGTTTTGTTTTGCCTGTATAAAGTAGGAGGGTGGGGTTTATAGGAGGATGACCAGGAGAGAGAAGAGTGATGGAAAGGACACAGGTGTCAAACCTCAAGGAAATGGAACAGACGAGCAAGAACAGACTTGAAACTAATACAATTAAGATGGGCACTCCCAAGGACTCCCCAAAATGAGGAGGAACTAAATGCCTGTATGAGAAGGTAGAAGTGTAATGTCTGAAAAATGTGCCTTTTAAAATACTACCATATCTGTTCCCAAAGACTAGGAGCTGGAGGATACAAACTACCCTGCAGACCTGGGTTTAAACAGCATTCCCTCTGTCATAGGACAGCACAACATGGGTCATGCCCTACCTTTATCCTTTTAGAGCAAAGCTGGCGTATTGCTCAGTAATTAACATCCCTGACCAAAGCACTTGAATCTCTATAAAAACAAAACAAACCAGCAGATTATTAAGCCACTGGATAGAGGAGAAAAAAGGGATCAGGGAAACAGGAAGAGAAAATAAGAAAGATATTTTACACTTCATCAATATATGAAGTCACATTTCATGTTTATCTCCCCCAGCATACTATCCCCTCCCCCCAACAAAAATGAAGCATTGGTTATACGGAACTAGCTCCCTTTCTGAGCTAAACGGACCAGTTTAGACAAGTATACGTATTGGGTCCAGAAAGCCACTTCAGGAACTAGGGTCTGAAGTCACTGAGTGTCAAAGGAAACTGCCATCATGCAGTCACACCCACATATTGTCTGGGGGCCAGCTACTAAGGTGTGGCTGGCAGCCTAGCAGAAACACAGAATCTGAGCCCCACCTACTATGTCTGCCCTGGGGATTTTCATGTACATTAAAATTCACCCCAGCTCAGGTGATGAGTCTTGATCCATCAAATGTATTGAGAGAGGCCAAAAGGGAGAACTTAAATTTTTTAAAAAATGGGGTGCCTGGGTGGCTTAGTCATGTAAGTGTCTGATTTTGGCTCAAGTCATGATCTCAGGGTCCTGAAATCGAGCCTGTGTTGGGCTCCCTGCTCCGCAGAGAGTCTGCTTGTCCCTCTCCCTCGGCCCCTCCCACACTCACGCTCCCTCCCTCACTCCCTCCCCTGCCACCACCCCGTCTCTCAAATACAAAAATAAAATCTTTAAAGAAATCTGAAAATAGTGAAGGTGTTGTCTCATCCTTTCTTTCTTGCCTCTCCCATTAAGAAAAGCTTCCCAAAATGCAAAAGACCGTATTTTGTGTGAGGAAGAGAAATAGAAAGTGAATATATATATATATATATATATATACACACACACATATATATATACACACACACACATACACACACACATATATATTTATGTGTTTATATTCACAAAAGAAGAAACACAGGACAGATAAAACAAAAACAATCTGGTTACTTAGAAGGTGTGAGGGAAGAGAACAGGGTAGAAGGGATGTAAGAGGGAATGACAGCTCTCCAAGTATACCTTTTGGTATAATTCTGATTTACAGGAGCATGATAACATTCTGCATATTCAAAAAATAAAATAAGGGACTCCTAGGTGGCTGAGTCAGTTAAGCATCTGCCTTTAACTCAGGTCATGATCCCAGGGTCCTAGATCGAGTCCCACATCAGGCTCCTTGTGTAGCAAGGAGCCTGCTTCTCCCTCTGCCCACCGCTCCCCCACTTGTTCTCTCTTTCTCTGACAAATAAATAAATTAAATCTTAAAAAATAAATTAAATTAAATTAAACCAACAGTGACAGAGGAAAGAAAAACCTAAACCAAACTAAGAAAAAAACTGTATTTCAAGTGAATTCTATAACCACAGTGAAGAAGATAAAAATGAAATGAAGAATTAATCCAAGTAACTTGTGAGCATAGTATTTGACTGTACAGATGGTCCCCCAACTTATGATCGTTCAGCTGGCGATTTTTCAACTTTACAATGGTGTAGAAGAAAAATGTATTCAGTAGAAACTGTACTTCAAATTTTGAATTTTGATTTTTTTCCTGGGATAGCAATATGCAGTACAATACTCTCTCATGACGCTGGACAGGGCCAAGGAGCCTCAGCTCTCAGTCAGCCCCGTGATCACAGACAGACGTAAACCTACAACCATTGTGTATCTGTGCAATCATTCAGTTTTTCACTTTCAGTGCAGTATTTAGTTACATAAGACATTGCCATTTTATTATAAAAGCACTTTATAGGGGCACTGGGTGGCTTGGGTTGGTTAACTGACTGACTCATCTCAGCTCAGGTCTTGATCTCAGGTCATGAGTTCAAGCCCTGCATTGGCCTCCATTCTGGGTGTGGAGCCTAGATACATGCAAAAAAATAAAATAAAATAGGCTTTGTGAACGATGATTTTGCCCAACTGTAGGCTAATGTAAGTGTTCTGAGAACGTTTAAAATAGGTTAGGCTAAGCTATAATGTTTGATAAGTTAGGTGTATTTCACACATTTTCAACTTATAATGGGTTTATCAGGACATAATCCCATCATTTGTAAGTCCTTAGACTTGGGTAAGATTGATTGATGACAAGCATTACAAACAAATCTTGAACTCTTTTCTTTTAAAATTTATTTATTTTAGAAAGAAAGAGAGCAAGCGAGCAGGAGGAGAGGCAGAGAGGGAAAGGGGTGAGAATCCTCAAGCAGACTCCCCACTGAGCAGGGAGCCCAACACAGGGCTCGATCCCAGGACCCTGAGATCGTGACCTGAGCCAAAATCAAGAGCCAGATGCCTAACTGACTGAGCCACCCAGGTGCCTCCCTGAACTCTTTTAATACCTTTGGTTTTTGTACAGTTATTGGCACACCAATTGTGAAGTTTTGTTAAATGTGTTGGAGGAGTGAACAAATGAGTACATGTATGATGTTGTTGGTAATCAAGGACCGGTGCCTGCTTGAGACATACACCCGTAGTCACATGTAAGGGCTATTCACTTGGGCCTAGCCTCAAGTATACTTTATATGGGAATCAAGACACACAATAAGAGATAGACACAGGGAGTTCCAGATGGTCACACAGCGGAGAAGGCAAAGTGGAGATGAAGGTAGAGATGAGCAATGCAGCTGCAGGCCAAGGATTGCCTACAGCCACATAAGCCAGAAAAGACAAGAACAGATTCTCCCCTAGAACTTCCAAAGGGAACATGGCCCTGCCCACACCCTGAACTCAGACTTCCAGCCTCCAGATCTGTGAGAGAACACATTTCTGCTGCTTTAAATCCCCAAATGTGTGATAATTCGTTACAACCTCAGGAAACCTGCAGAGTAAGGGTACTATCATCTCCACTTTCTAGATAGGGCAATAGAGGCATAAAGAGTTCAAATAACTTGTACAAGTTCCAGAACTAATCAATATTTTAATAGTAAATGTTAACCCAGGAAATGTGATTCTATAGACAGCCCTTTATAACCTCTATTTCAGACTCTTTCTGCCACACGCTCATTAAAGATAACAGCTACCTGGAGTAGCCATCTTTCCACATCAAAATGTGATTATGTAGAAAAGAAAGTCACAGAACCATATACAGGGATACCTCGGTAAGCAGGAATGGAACCTCATGGTTAGTAAAAGTTCATGGAAAGGCTGGGTAATGAATTATAAGAAATAAGTACCAAGCTGAGCTCAAAAGAAAGGAAAATCCCCAGTAGCCAGAAAAGAAGGAACAAAAAACCAGAGCAGTAAGTGGATGAGTAAGGGCAGGGGATTAACATCCATGGAGGAGCAAGAGGCTTAGTCTCAGAATGTACAACCAGGGAGTCAGAACTGAAACCCCCCTTTAAAGACAGGACTCATGAAGCGCCATCCCTCAGTAAAGTCTGACGAGACATAAACTCCACTCGCCCCCTAAGGGAGGTTGAAGAAAGCTGGTCCGTGCACTGTATATGGGAAAAAGAGCCCCCATTAGAAACAGCAGGCCCAGGTCTGTTCCACACATGTATGTGAGGCCTGAATTTATAAAAACCAAGCAGTATGAGAATCTCCAGTCAAGAAATTAATGTAAATATGGGCCCCACATAGGTGAAAACCCTGGGACTTCAAGCAAAAGCAAACACAAAGCTGCTTAGAAACAAACCTTAAGCATCTGCCTTTGGCTCAGGTCATGATCCCTGAGTCCTGGAATGGAGCCCCACATCGGGCCCCCTGTTCAGTGGGGAGTCTGCTTCTCCCTCTACCCCTCCTCCTGCTTGTGCACAAGCTTTCTCTCCCACTCACTCTCTCTCACTCTCTCTGAAATAAATAAATAAATATTTAGAAACGAGCCTTCTAAACCCTAAGACATACAGAACATTCTAAGGCACACAAACACATACAAATAAATACAGCTGGGCTGAAAATGAGCTCAAAATTTAAAATTCCAAAGAACAGGAGAAAAGGGTCACCATGAGGAAGAGTCAACAGTCACCGCAAACAGAAAGATCTGGGTGGTCAATAATATGACAAACTGAAAGCCACTGTTTCAATAATTATGTTTCAACTGATAAAATAAAAAGACTCAAAACCTTAAGGAAAGAACAGGCATTGTGTAAAAAAAAAAAGGGCAGGTCTGAAAATGACCAAACAAAACTTCTAGAAGCGCAAATATAAAATTCAACAGGTAAAAGAGCAGGTTGGAGACGGCTGATGAGAACACAGATGGGAAGAAAACACCCAAAATACAGCAACGAAAGATAAAGAGATGGAAAATATGAGAGAGCAATTAAGAGAGATGAGAAAGTAAAAAATCTATCTCATTAGAATTCCAGGAGAGGGGTGCCTGGGTGGCTCAGTCGTGAAGCGTCTGCCTTCGGCTCAGGTCATGATCCCAGGGTCCTAGGATCGAGCCCCGCATCAGGCTCCCTGCTCAGCAGGAAGCCTGCTTCTCCCTCCCACTAACCTGGCTTGTGTTCCTTTTCTCGCTATCTATGTCAATTAAATAAATAAAATCTTTAAAAATAAAAAAATAAAATAAAGCAACTGCTCACAAGAGTGAGAGCAGAGGTTCAGGGAAATAAACAAGGAGTGGCAGAACACTCAGAAGCTAGTTAGAGCAAGGAGTTTGCAAGGGCAAGGTGACCAGATCTCAAAGAAAGCAGCAATTAAGAAGGTTGCCCAGAACAGTAGCTATCCCTTCAGTGGACAGATGCAGCTGACCCCCAGTAAACTGGCATGCGGGGAGCCTACGGAATAAACACACCAACCTCACTCTCCCTGGCCCTTGGAGCCTCTACTGGTGCATCACACTAATGGACCTCTACTAGAAGCAAAAGGGCAAGAGAAGATGTAATCCATCCATTAACCTTCTCTGTTCAGGGTCTTCAAGTAAGGCTAGTAACATCTCTCCTCACTGTAGCCCCAGGGTACTTAATCAGTTTTCCTAACCCCTGCCCCTTTTGTAAAGAGCCCCAGGGCAGTATGCTACTGCTAGAACCCTGACATCCTTTACAGGTAGGCAGGTAGTGTGTGTGCATTATAAGTGGAAAAGAGAGAGAAGGGAGAGAAATACAGAGAAAGCCTACAGGTAAATATACCAAAATGCTACCATTTTAGTGATGTGTTTGTTTGTTTGTTTGTTTTACTTGCTATATTTTCTCATTTTTCTACAGTGAACATGGAATACAATGATGCAAAACATCAATCTTTTAATAATGCTTAAAGTCTATAGAAAATAAAGATTCTTAATCAACTCACTCCCCACTAGACTGACATGCCTAACCCAGACTCCCTGCTGGATATCAGAGCTACAGACACAAATAATGCAACTGGGGGGAAAAAAAAGAAGAAGAAAAAAAAAAGAGGCAGGATTCAAACCAGGTATTGAACAATGGTTTTGTAAATGGTGAATGTGTATACATAGGGTTATTTAGAGACTTGCTTAAGCTCAAACATAATCTCCCAAGTAAGACAGGGCCAGGTTGTGGAGGCCTGGGAAAGGTAACAAGAAGTCCTATGAAAACTGAGGCAATGCCATGTTTAAAAAGACAACAGTGAAATCTCATCTCTGACTATCTAGAATGCTTCAAGAAATAGGTGAACCTTCACTTTGGCCCAAACTTAAGCTTGGCGTTATAATGTATAACGCTTGCTAGATTTTGTTATTAATCTACCCCCATAGCTAATCATTGCTTGAAACCCAAATATCCATATGTTGAGGCTTGGGGTGACATCTGGCTTTTGATGGATTAGCAAGCAGGTCCTCTTGCGTGCGAATGTTGCTACCTGGAAAGGGACACATCCTGGCTCCAACTGCAGTCTGCTAGGCTGGATTTAGAGGGAAGAGCGCCATCTACTGAACATTGTTCAGCCTAACGGTTCTCTGTGTGCTTTTCCTCTCCAGCCTACTGGTTTTGTTGCAGCTCAGACTAACTCATGAGAATTCACAAGATTTCAGCTGGGGGTTGGAGGAAACGGAATCTTGGCCCCAGAGTAACACTTTACTATATGAAAAATCCCAAGTCTTTGGCGAGAACTATTTGTTCTTAACATCGTAGTGCTGATGGCAAGGATAATGATTGATAGAAGTCATTTTACTAGGCAGTCAGATACAAGTGTCAACTTCTCGGAGTTTATATGAGAAATGACATCAGCAGCACAACTGTCTGGTGAAGACTGCGGAAGGACACAAGAGCTAGTAGAGCCAGCTAGAAGCCTTTTGGTTCTTAACAGGAACCACTTCTTCCTGACACCCCTGCCTGCACCCCTGGAGGGAATACCTAAATCCTACTTTTGTCCTTTATCTGTAATAGAAATTCACGTGCAGGTGAAGGAGACAGGAGGAGGCATGCCGATCACCTGTGGTCATCCTATTTTCTGCAAAAAGTAGGCTTTTGTACATCTCAAGTGAGGCAGAATAAACAGGCTTCAGCTTAGAGAACAGCAAACAATGGGACTTGGTGGGTCATATAGGCTCACAGAAGATTCCACCAACCATTGACAGAGAGCTTCACAAGGGACTAGCAGTCAGTCTCTTCCGAGATGAAATGCAAATGCAGCTGTCTTTGGGCTATGAGTCAAACACTGATTGGCATGCAAATGCACATATATTCCTTCCAGCTCCAAAATTCTATGGCAACTTACACCCACATTAAACTATGTGATAAAACACAGCTCAGAGCTGCATCAAAACCAGCGCTCCCTGAAATGCAAATCAAAACCACAATGCGATATCACCTCACACCTGCTAGAGTGTCTATTATCAAGAAAACAAAAGATAACAAATGCAGGCAAGGACGTACAGGGAAGGAAACCCTTGTGTGCTGCGGCTGGGAATGCAAATGGGGGCAGCCACTATGGAAAACAGTATGGAGATTCCTCAAAAAAATTAAAAATAGAACGAGCATATGATCCAGCAATCTCACTTCTGCATACATATCCAAAGGAAGTGAAATCACTATCTCAAGGAAATATCTGCTCTGCTCTATTCATGCAGCATTATTCACAAGAGGCAAGATAGGAAAACAGTGTCTGTCGACAGAGGGATGGATTTAAAATATGGTGTGTCTATATACAATGGAATATTATTCAGCCTTTAAAAAAGGAAATCCTGCCATTTGTGCCAACACAGATGAACCTGGAAAGCATGATGCCAAGTGAAGTAAGTCAGACAGAAAAAGATAAATATTGTATGGCATCACTTATGTGTGGACTCTTCACCAAAAAAAAAAAGATAAATTCCTAGAAATAGGGAGCAGAATGATTGGCTGAGAGGTGGGGAGAGGGGATGGGTAGGGTAAAGTTGGTCAAAGGGTACCAACTTTCAGTCATGAGGTAAATAAGTGCTGGAGAACTAATGTACAGCATGGTGATTACAGTCAATAACAGTATGTTGTATACTTGACATTGGCTAAGAGAGCATCTTTTCAGCATTTCCACCAAAAGGAAAAAAAAAAAAACTAACAATGGGAGGTGACAGATGTGTTAACTTAGTTATGCTAAGTCTGTACAGTGTGTACAGACACCAAATCATCGTGTTGCACACTTGAAATGTATTGCAATTTTATTTGTCAGTGATACCTCAGTAAAGCTGGGGGGTGGAAAAGAGAGTGCCCTCAGCCTTTATTACTACTGCATGAATTCCTGCGCTATCACCCAAAAGGCTGGAGGAGTTTCTTCTTCAACAGCTGTGCCCTTGGGTCTATGACATTTCCCTGGCTGTGTTACTTCTCTCATTATATCCTCCTTATTATAGAACTGAAAACTCAGGTTTAGAAAAAAATATCTCCATACCTCCACAAAAAAAGTTAATGTATATAGTAAGTAATTATAAGAATGCCACATTCCACACCTTTAATTGCTTTGTATTTCATTCTTCCTGCCCAGGCAGGAGTCACCTCACCACTCGTACTTTCACTCATTCATTTGTTGGATTTCCAGCCATCTGTGTTGAATTCCACCATCTGGCTGTCTTAGAGTGCAACGACATAGTAGCTGGGTTTTATGGATTTCCAACAGAGTGAAATGCTCTCTATTATTTCAGCAAAGTTTTAGTACTATGGACTGGCAGCCTGCAAGCAACTTTTGTTAAATCATCTTTGGTACTTCTACCAACGATTAGACTTTCAAGAGTCACACATATGCAGCAAATCCCCCGTTTGGCTTGGTGCTGCTGACCACCTTCACATTTCATATCAGGACCGTTACAGAGAGTCTTTCTCTCTCTCTCTCTCTCTCTCTCTCTCTCTCTCTCTCTCTCTCACACACACACACACACACACACACACACACAATTTTGTGTGATGGGGAAGCATGAAATAGAAAGCCTTCCACTTTCTGTGGTGCTTAGCAATCCTTCTCTGTGTTCCAGTCTCATTTCTCACATTCACAATTTCTAAACTTTATCTCCCTTCCTAAGTCTCCTTGTCTCACCATCTCTCCTCCTTCTGCACAGAGAGAAAAATGGCAACATGAGGAATGAACTCCTTTCATTTCTTGCTCTCCCATTTCCACATCTTTGCCTCCACTCCTAACCACACCTCCGTCCCCAGTCAGATGTCCCTCCTCTCCTTCAGGACTAGTCTTTCCACCTGAGCTTCCATTCCAACATTTCCCCCTTTCTCAGAGACAAGAAAGAAAGGGAGGAAGACAGAAAGAAAGGAAAAAGGAGAAAAGGAAGAAAGCAAGCAAGCAAATGGAGATGGAGGTGAAAAGAAAAGAAACAGACTACAAAGGGTAAGGAAGGGAAGGGAAGTGAAAGGAAGGGAAGGGAAGGGAAAGGAAAGGAAGGAAAAACTTCCTAAAGACAACATGCCTCTGATTTTCACTCAATCTCTTTGCTTCCCACACAGACCAGCTACCCTTAAGAGTGTGCTCTCAGGGCACCTGGGTGGCTCAGTCAGTTAAGCATCTGCCTTCGGCTCAGGTCATAATCCCAGGGTCCTAACCAAGCCCAGCATTGGGCTCCATTCTCAGTAGGGAGCCTGCTTCTCCCCCTGCCCCTCCCCCTGCTCATGCTTTCTCTCTCTCTTCCTCCCTCCCCCCCACAAATAAATAATCTTTAAAAAAAAAAAAGATTTACTTATTTGGGGCCCCTTGTTGGCTCAGTCAGCTAGACATCTGCCTTCACCTCAGGTCATCATCACTGGGTACTGGGATCAAGCCCTATGTGAGACTCTCTGCTTTGTGGGGAACCTGCTTCTCCCTCTGCCTCTGCCTGTCACTCTTCCTGCTTGTTCTCTCTCTCTCTCTCACATAAATAAATAAAATCCTAAAAAAAAAAAAAAAAAAAAGTGTGTGCTCACTACTTGAGTCTCCATTCTCTCACGAACTACCCTTTCATCAACTGAGTGCAATCTGTGTTCACTCTCCACCACTTACCTAAGCCTTAACTGAAGTAGATTTGTGTGAGGGTATGTGTAGTGCCTCATAGGGTGCCTGGCATAGGGTGAAGCTCAATTGCAAACTTCTCTGGCCAGTCTCACCCTAGTCTGTAAACTAGATGGGAGCTTTCCAGTTCTTCTTTGACTTGACTTTTCTACATCAGTGATGCCTCCCCTTCTGAAATTTCCCTTATTTACTGCCAGATCTCTTCTCTCTCCTGGTGTTTGTCCTACCTCTAACTACTTCTTATGTCTCCTTTTAAGGATCCTACCCCCTCAATGCCTTAAATTAGGACCATTTTTAGTCTTCAACTCTTGGTTTTATACTCTGATTGGGTGACTCTATTAACTTCCACAAAAGCTTTACCATTTCCATTCATTTGACAAATACATAATGGGTTCCTACTATATACCTGTTCTATAATCCTCCTCACTGGACCTCTCCATTGGAAGGACACACACACACACACACACACACACACACACAATTACTCTTCATTCTCTCCTTCCTGTTTAAGTAAATGACACCCATCCGCCAACTCAGTCAAGTAAGAAACTAGTAATAATGTTAAAATTGCTTTTTACCTACCCCACATCCTAAGAATCACCAGGTCCTGTGGATTCCACCTTCTAAATTCTCTAGACTCTCTCCCAGTGTCTCCAGTCTCCTGGCTGGCTTCCATTCACACTTCATCCTTCCTCATCAGAATTACGGCAGCAGCCTCTTCACTGGCCTCTCATGTCCATTTTAGGTCCCTGTCAAGCCATTCTCCACACCGGCCTTTCTAAAACATGATCTAATAACAGCATTTCTCTGTCTAAAAAAATTCAGTAGCTCTCACTGCCCCAGTATAAAATCCAAATCCATCAAAGTGTCAGTGATCTGGCTCCCACCAACCTGCCCACAATCATGTCTTGACACCCACTGTCCTACTTATACTCAGTGTCTGTGGTTTCCCCTGCCCTCCCATGCCTCCACGACTGTACACACTGGTACCTCCTCTCAGATCTTCTTTACCTCTTCCTTTCTGTCCAGGTGGGTTCTCATTTCCAGACTCAGATCAACTGTCATCAACTCCAGAATATTTCTCTGTCCTTTTCCCTCACATCCACAGTCTGAAACAGGTGCTGCTTGCCAGGGAAACCTAAAGCACTCTGTACTTCCCTCTGCAATATAACTTAACACGCACTTGTAACTGATATCTACATAGCCATCTGCCCTATGTTTTAAGCTATATTGTAAGCTCGCCAAGGCCAGGGGCCATTAATATTCAGTACCAACAGTACCCATCACAGTGCGGAAAACATAGTAGGTATTCAATAAGTGTATGTCAATTCAATGTTGGTAGAGTAAAAGCACTACAAACCCTTCCCCGGCCTCACCAACTATGGTGCCAGAGAAGTCACGGTAACAGTACTAACTCAAAGTCCAGTGAAGTCAGGCCCCAGCTTTTCACTGACAGCCTACAAATATATACACATACACACATCTGTGCACACAGGGCAAAGCGCTCCAGGAGGGCTGGCATGTGATTCCTTCTACCTGCCAGAGGCTCCCTGTCCCACCTGACCTCACCATGGTCTCCAGCAGTCACAGATGCCCCCTTTCTGGCACCTCTACAGTGCCCTAATTCCTTGGGTGGTCCGTGGCAAAGAAGAAGAGGTGGAAGTAAACAGAGGAAGCCGACCTCCCTTCACCAAAGGTGCCCCCAAACAGTTTGTGCTATAATTTATGACATACCAGTGAGTGTGATCTTCTTATCACTAATCTGTGTCTCCCCTGCTCTGCCTGGGGCCACAGGTAGACCAGTAGGGATTTTGTCTGAGAGAAATATGAGTATTGGACACGAGGCTGACTCGGTCACTTTTCCTTTCCAAAAATTACAGCATTCTTACAGAGGAAGTTCATCTGCCCTGCCCCTGTAGGGCACTGGCTATGAATGATTCTCATCTATACCCAAGATGGACTCCAGTCCTCACTCCAGACACCATGCTGGCACTGGGGCCAGATGGTCAACCAGGCAGACATGCCATCACAGAGGCAATAGCACAGAGGTGAGAGGCAGGCTGCTGGAGCCTTACGGCCTCAGTGTACGTGCTAGCCCAGCCATCTTCTAGCTTCTGTGACCTTCAGCCTAATATTTTAACCTCTGGGTGCCTCAGTTCCCCCACTTGTAAAGGGGTGAAAATATAGTACCTATTGTATAAGGTTGTTATAAGGAACAAGTTAATTCATGTTCTACAGCACTGCGTGTCACATAACAAGTCCTCTATAAAAGTTATCTACTATTATTATAATCTAGTGGGAGATAAACAATAAAATAAAGAGACCAATGAGCAAAATAATTATGAGTCATGGTAAGTGCTAAAAAGGGAAGGAGCCAGCCACACAAATAGCTGGGAGTATAAAATTCCTGGCAGGGAGAGTCCCTGAGATGGAAAGGAGTTTGGTGAATCTTAGCACTTGAAAGAGGGTTCCTGAGCTGAGCAGAGTGAGCCAGCCCCGAACAGCGAACAGCACAGGAAGAGGAGAGAGGGAAGATCAGATTCCGTGAGGCTGATGGGCTGCAGCAGAAAATTTCAATTTCATTCTGTGTTAAATGGAAAGCCATTGGAGGGCTTTAAACGTTATCTAATCTACATGTTTTAAGATTACTCTGACTAATGGACTGAAGGGTAAGCAAGAGGAGAAACAGGAAGATAATTAGGAGGTGATGGCCGGCGTCCAGGATAGAGATAGCAGTGGCTGGCACGAGGGGGTGGCGGTGGACATACAAGGAATCAATGGACTAGAGAGTTACCTGTGGAGAAAATCCAGTGGACTCCGCAACAGGGTAGAGCTGGCTGAAGCATTAAAGGTTAAGAGAAGGTGAATTATCTCCCTAATGTAACCTGAAAGAGAGAGAGGCCTTTATTTGTAAACATGGCTTTGGTTTTCCCCGGGAGACACACAATCACTACTGCTCACAGCACAAAGCAGTGATTTCCTGGGAGCCTACAGAGGCTAGAGCTCTGGGCTTGGTAGAAATGACTTCCTCCCAGGATAGGTGCACAGATAACTTCTTTTTTCCGTGATACATGTGCCTGAAACCACTGTTTTTTAAGTAATCAAACTTATATTGATAAATCCTCTAAATAGTAAAACTTGCATACAAAATAGGAATTAACTATAATAATCATGAAAGAATTAACTGACATGTTTTAGGTCACTTCGAAAACAATAGATTCATATTTGATAGGTGATGTGTGTTTTGTGGTACTTTGTGGGCCTTTCTGTTGTAAATATATGCAGTATATTTATGAATATCTTATGGAAATTACAATGTAATTTTGTTTTAAATGATTGGATTGATTTTATACTATTTTCCTTTGTAAATATTGATGACCGTATGCATGACTGTTTTATATGTTACACTTTTAGTCAAGAATTGTCGCCCTGAAAAGGGAAATGAAATTTCCTTCATGACAGTTTTTAGAAACCCATTCTAGCAAAAGTGGGGTCTGCTTATGAGCTCTGTTTACTTTTCCTGGGATCAGAGTCACACAGCAGAGGTTTTAGAGTCATTGTTTAGTATCCTCTTTCCTCTGCTCCCAAATAATTGAAGCTTTCTCTCTCATAATATCTCTTGTCACTAAAAATGTAGGGTCCCTCTAAGAATAGTATGACAAAAACATGGCAAGTGCAAGAAAAATAATCAAATCAAATCAGCATTTATTTATCAAATAACTAATACTTGAACTCCCTTCTCTATATACTCCACTTCCAAACTTCGTTATTTTATCCCAACTAAAAGTAAAGTACATGTGGTTTGGACCACCTAAGGAAGTAAACAGGTACTTAAATAGACTGGGGAAAAGGTACAGTCAGAGAAAAATAAAGGAAAATAAGAGAAACCACCCAAATTTAGGGGCTACTGGCTCCTTGTGCACTTCTCTCGGATGGCTTTCTTTAAAAAAAGAGAGAGAGAGAGAGAGAGAGAGGTTTTATTTATTTATTTGAGAGAGAAAGAGAGCATCAGTGGAGGTGGAGAGGCAGACAGGCAGAGGGAGAGGGACAAGCAGACTTCCCACCAAGCAGGGAGCCAGATGTGGGGCTCAATTCCAGGACACCAAGATCATGATCTGAGCCAAAGGCAGATGCTTAACTGACTGAAACATCCAGGCGCCCCTCCAGACCACTTTCAAGATAAAAACTCAAGAGAATTGGGGCACCTGGCTGGCTCAGTCAGTGGAGCATTTGACTCTTAATCTCAGGGTTGTGAGTTCAAGCCCCATGCTGGGTATGAAGCCTACCTAAAAACAAACAAGCCAACCAACCAACAACAAACTCAAGAGAATTAACATTTGTTGCATATATAAACTTAGGGAAGACTAGGCTAATGTGAAAGCAAATGACCTTCTTAGGAAAGTCACGTTTCTTACTAACCATAGAACAGGCACATTCAGTACATGGGTAGGATAACACGATGAAGAGAATAAGCAGAGCCAGCACTAGGAGATTAGGACAGAGTGTGTGAGAAGTCAAGTCAATTTCCATTTATTCAATTAATGCATGGATGAAGACTAGCAGATGGGAAGACAACCAAGGGATTCAAGGTTAAAATGTATACTCTGAGTTGAACATTATGCAGACAATAATTCACAAGTTTTGGGCTATTTCAAAATGTCTGAACTAGAAGTTTCTCAAATCCATTGCTAAGCTAGGAATTCTATATAATAAGTTCGTAAACGTGTAAGTGGGAGTCTGGGGTGGAGGGAGACTGCATGTCTCCAAAATGGTCATCCTTCATGTTAATGTGAGAGGATGATCTGCTTCTTAACTACCTTGATGTTAAGGATCTGTTTCACGCATTTGGTCAGTATCCAAAATGGCAGGCCTAACTGATTGTCTAAGACTAACTCCTAAGGCCCAGCCAAAATGCAGGGAAATTATCAAAATTAAAGGAGAGCAGAATCAAAATGGCTATTTGTAAATGAGGCACGTCATTTTTGAAGGCTAAGGGAAAAAAATCAGAGAAGGAAAGTAGGAGTACAGAGGGCTATGCTGCTATTAGAAATTTCAACAAAAAAACAGGACACCCACCCCCCAAAAAAATTTGAAGAAAGACCCAACTGGCCTCCCTGCTTTCGCCCCCGTGTTCCCACAATCTACTTTCAACACAGAATCCAGGTAATTCTATTAAACACAAACTAGATCATGCCCTTGTCTCTTCTAAACCTTCCAATGACTTCTGACATCATTCAGAGTAATTGCCAAATCTTGTAATTTGTATCTTGTAATTGCCAAATAGCCCCAAGCTATTTAAATGGTGAGGACCAGAACAGAAGGCTCCACAAGACATTTCTTCCTCTTTTGGCTCCCCAGTATCTGTACAGCCTTCCCAGCTAGGGGAAATCCTCTGCACAGTACGGTTCTCAGAGGAGGTAGGGCCTATGGCAGTGAAAGAGGGACTGTTCCCTGTCCCCAATCTCTAACTAGCAGAACAATTACATGACCCAGGCTAGGCCATTCTGGTCTGCATTTTTTTATTATGGAAATGATCTGCAATGATGGAATCAAGGATGCTGCGGCTGTCACATTATATATGGTGGCAGCATCCCCACCAAGGGCAAGCTGTCCATCTTCAGGGATGCCATAGTAGCAACCCAACCAGACTGCTCTTGCTTGTAACCCTGGTGCATTCCTGCCTGCTGAGCTTTCTTTGGCTCCTACCCATTTTCTGAGGCTGGTTCTATGACCTCTTCTCTGATTCTGAGAGTTGTTATGACCTTCTAATAAATTCCTTTTCTGCTCAGATTAGCCAGAGTTGTTTTCTGTTGTTTAAACCCAAGACTCATGACAGGTAAAATGAGCTTTGTTGCACATCAATGAATCTTTGAATACAGACGAGAAAGACTAAAGTCTAGTAGGGCATGCTGAGAGCCAGCTGGCTCTGAATAAAGTGGAAAGAATTGAGTTTCTTGGGGCACCCAAGGAGAGGTGGCCTGGGATGTAATCTTGAAGGAGAGAGGGGTCTGAGTAGTAGGGCTGAGGAACCCATGAAAGGAAGAGATCAGGGAAAAAACTGAAAAAATTGTTGCTCCAGTGACCAACAGGAGGAAAGGCAAAGGAGAATGAAATGGTAAAAGCTTATTTGAAACAGCCTTACTCTTGAGGCTCCCGGGTGGCTCAGTCATTTAAGCATCTCAGGGTCCTGGGATCAAGTTTCACATCGGGCTCCCTGCTCAGTTGGGAGCCTGCTTCTCCCTCTCCCTCTGCTTGGCCCCCACCATGTCAAATAAATAAAATATTTTTTAAAATAATAAATAAAAAAATAAACAGGCTCACTCTTTAGAATCCCATCTCCTACCTTGTATCTTATGTGTCCATAGTTCCTTTTCTTCCTGGAACTGCTCATTGAAAGTCAACAGCTCCAAAGTTTTTGGGTGAGGTGTCATTTGCTAACAGCTAAACTAAAAAAAAAATTTTAATTTAAAATTTTAAAAATCTCTTTTTAATCACTACCTAGGTAAGTCTGACTTAAGGGGGAAAAATGCAGCAGAATATGGGGCATGTATTCTGCTTCTACAGGACTATCGATGGGCTTTGTCATTTGGTTGAGTAATTGATGTATTTTATCGCTTGCTAGCCATTATTCAGAGATCGATTTCCTGAAACACGAAACTTTGGAATGGTCAACAAAGAACGCTGCATTTATGAGGTGAGTACTGACAGGAACTGTGTGAGTCCCTGTATTACTCAAGCCTCGTGCCCTGCATTCCTCTCTGACCCTGTCTCAGTGTCTTTTCCTGGTCTCTTCTCCATGTCCCTGCTTCCTTCTGTCTGTGTATGTCTGTCTACTTCTGCCTGGCTCTGCCTTGTCAATTGACCTCCTGTTCAAAAAGGGTTTATCTCACAAATAGCAAGATAACATGATTCAATGCAGATCAGAAAGGAAAAGACAAAGGAAAGAAAGACACAAACTCGGGTCTTAAATGTAAAGAAACCAAAATGCATACTAGGAAGGCCTACCCACCAGCACCAGTGGTGCCATCGATTTTACCCGCGCCCTCCAGCAGTCACTTCAGAGATGGAAATACAATTGGTGTCCGTAAGATAAAACTATGCCAATTGCTTGGGCTTCCTAAATCTGCATAGTAACATAATTTAAGAAAATGATGCATCTCAATGACACAATTTGTCAGAAAATCCCTCTGCCTCACAAATGGCCCTGCCACACTTAATAAGCTGAAATAACTGGCAGAGAGTTCACTCACCTTCCTTGGCTGGAAGAGCCGGGTTCCCAGTGTGCTTGATGGAAGTATTGCTTCACACAGCAGGTAATAAATTTGCAGAATTCATTACCCCCAGGAGGAGGTGCAGGCAGGAAGTAGAAATGGATTTTAAAAGAATCGGTCAAATTTATAAGTGGTGAAGCCATCAATGGCTCTTATTTTGTTTGCGTTTAATAATATTTTATCCTGTGATCAACCCCACTCCTTACCTGCTATCCTAAAGTGCATCCTTACAGCTCCTTGCCTCTCTCTCCAGTGAGATTTCTGATGTTAGACATAATATGATATATATTGATCTATATACAGAAATACTCTATGTTTACTCTTTGTTGGTAGAAATACATTTCAGATTTCAGTAATGTTGCTCAAATGTAGATGTTTTAATAGCCTTCACATTTTCAGCATATTTTGTAACACTCACAACACGTAACTAAATTAATAATTACAACACTGTAGTCCAATGAATACCCTGCTTTAGAACAAATTAATTATGCTTTGACAACCCAGCAACTGAAGTAAATGTGGCCTCAGGAACATTTTGGAAACTTTCTGATTGTTCAAGGCCCAAAAGGGAGTAAGGAAGGTAATTAGAGTTGGATTAAGCTGGACTGACACTTTGCATGGCCGAATAGGTTAAGTCTCATGTGTCTCCTGTAGCCGTGGGTGCCTCTCTATTCTATGATCCAGCCAGCCTGAAAGAGGGGACATATGTGGCCAGTCTTGGCAGGAAACCAGCACAGGTCTGCTCTTACCACTCCAGGGATCACCGTCAATGTGCAGTGTGGCACTTATGGGAACCAGCACTCTTCAGCCAGACCTGGACATCGGATATCGGTTCCAAAGTCTCTGAGCAGAACGATGGGAGAAAGGATTCTGCTGTACTTGAGGTCACTTTCTTCTCTTCAATTTGGGAACATCCTAGAGAACTAACCAAGTCCTTGAGTAAGCTGGGAAAAGGCAACTGGAAGCCAAATCCTCATGGGTTTTTGAGGGAAAGGACTTCTGGGCACCCAGGGAAGGAATCCATATCAGGGTATGTTATTTATATCAGGAGGGACTGAGGCTCACAGAGATGAGGTTCTTTGGCCCTTCCGAATGGGATGATTTTTGGAGGTGGGAATGAGTGTAGTAAATGGTTTTGCAGCACAAAGATACACTTTTTTGATGTGTTGGTATTTTCTGCAGCTGTCACTAACACGGCAGAGATAGGTCTCAGGACCTAGATACCAGCCAGGAAAAAGAGGTCAGAAAAAGAGGTCCTGGTGTACCTTCCCATTAGTTTGGCTGGGACTTGCTCTGAGCCAGAATAAACTGGAACATCACCTTGGACAAATTCCTTAATTTGTCTACATCTTCCTCATCAGTAAAATCAGGCAGTTAGACTAGGTTATCTTAAAGGTTCCATCCAGCTCCAAGCTCCTGTCTCTCTGGTCTGGGCTCATGGTTCTGCTGATATAAACAACAGTGCTAAGGGTGCTCCTGCCTACTGCCTGTTAAATTTACATGATGCTCCTAAGTACTGATCTTTCTCTTGGTGGCAAGAAAGCAATGCTCATCTCACCAGAATATTCTTGAAGAAATGTAAAAATAAGTTTCTACACAATAACATTTGTACTGAGCAAGAACTGTTTGAGGTTTTTAGGGATCCACTAGAAGAGAGCTGGGAAAGCAAATGTAGGCTTACTCACTTTCCTTCTCTTTAAAATGATGAGGGGTGCCTAGGAGGCTCCGTCAGTTAAGCATCTGACTCTTGGTTTCAGCTCAGGTCATGATCTCAGGGTGGTGAGATGGAGTTAGCCCCATATCAGGCTCTGTGCTCAGCAGAGATTCTGCTTGTCCCCTCCCTCTGCTCCTCCCCTCACTCGCTCATTCTCAAAATAAAAAAATGAATAGGGGCGCCTGGGTGGCTCAGTGGATTAAGCCGCTGCCTTCGGCTCAGGTCATGATCTCAGGGTCCTGGGATCGAGCCCCGCATCGGGCTCTCTGCTCTGCAGGGAGCCTGCTTCTCTTCCTCTCTCTCTGCCTGCCTCTCTGCCTACTTGTGATCTCTGTCTCTGTCAAATGAATAAATAAAATCTTTAAAAAAAAATGAATAAAATTTTTTATTTTACATGATGCTCATTCTCATTCTCAAAATTAAAAAAATAAAATTTTTTTAAGAATAAGTAAAATAAAGGGGCGCCTGGGTGGCTCAGTGGGTTAAAGCCTCTGCCTTCGGCTCAGGTCATGATCCCAGGGTTCTGGGATCGAGCCCCGCATCGGGCTCTCTGCTCTGCGGACAGCCTGCTTCCTCCTCTCTCTCTCTCTCTGCCTGCCTCTCTGCCTACTTGTGGTCTCTGTCTGTCAAATAAATAAATAAAATCTTTAAAAAAAAAAAAAAGAATAAGTAAAATAAAATAAAACAAAGGAGCACCTGAGTGCCTCAGTCAGTTAAGCATCTGCCTTAGGCTCAAGTCATGATCTCAGCGTCCTGGGATCCAGCCCCGTGTTAGGGTGAAGCTCCCTGCTCAGTGGGAAGTCTGCTTCTCACTCTCACTCCACCTCTCCCCACTCCCAACTCTCTCTCTCTCTCTCTCTCTGAAATACATAAAATCTTCCAAAAAAATAATAAAATAAAATAGAAGAGGAAAAGGACACCTATCTCAAGATGGGGTATGGATTAAATGAAACCAGATTCAGCCAGCACTGTGTCCTGTGTACACAATGCTATGAATGCTATGGTGAGCACTATCATGAGGTGGCCATGACTGCCTCTGCACAGGAGAAAAGTCACTAAGGCCACATAACTATGATATGGTAGATTGACTTTTATTTTGGTACACTGGCTTTTAAACACACAAAAATTTGACTCCAAATCTCGTGCTTTCAGTTCAGTATATATATGACTTGTTTGGCTTTGCCGTCCTCAGTGTGTGTGTGTGCTTTGCAGTCAGACTGACAGAGATGTAAACAAGTCGATGACTAGCACACACAAGCAATGACTCTAGACAACTGAACTCGTTTTGCTGGGTCTTGGCTTCCTCATCTGTGAGGATTAATAGAGATTTTTTATATACATATATATGCATATATACTCACATTTTTGTGTGTATACACACACACACATACATACATATAAAGCAGGTAACACATGGTGCTTTGTAACATGGTAGATGTTTAACAGATGGTGGTTTTTATCCTGAATTTGTAAGTCCCTAAAACAAACTCTGAGAACAGGGTTTGGATGCAGGATTTTATTTCAGAGGTGATCCTCATAAGTACAAATAAGGAGGTGGGCAAAGCAAGACAGAGAAAAGAGAGGGTCAATAAAGGATGGATTAGTGGCTCAAGCCCATCTAGAATATCTGAGAAGGGTGCCTGGGTGGCTCAGATGGTTAAGCCTCTGCCTTTGGCTCAGGTCATGATCCCAACGTCTTGGGATCAAGGCCCACATAGAGCTCCCTGCTCAGCGGAGAGTCCACTTCTCCCTCTGCCTCTCCCCCAACTCATTCTCATTCTCTTTCTCTCAAATAAATAAAATCTTTCTTTAAAAAAACATAGACTGAGAAAATGTGTGAAAGCCACCTCAGAATCATCCCATTAAAGCTGCAGTTCTCAGACTTGAGGACACATAAAAATCTCCTGGAGGGCTTGTTAACACAGATTGCTGAGCTCCATTCTCAGATTTTCCCATTGAGTAGGTTTAGAACTTGTATTTCGAACAAGTTCCCAGATGATACTGATATTGCTGGTCCAGGAGCCACACTCTGAGAACCACTGCACTAAAAGATGGGATGCTAGAAGTGGGGGGCATCAAGCCACTGACTTGTCCCCTATTGATTAAGATGCCCCATTGTTTGAGAATGAAACTATCACACACATATTTCCAGGTTCACCTACAGAGGTGAAGCAAATTTAAGCAGCACCAAAGCAAGTTTGCAGGCACAGCAAAAGAGAAACAGGTGCTATAAGTAAGAAGCCACTGCGTCCCACAGCAGCTGATGAACCCAGGTAAGCTGAGGGCTTGGGGCAGGGCACCAATAGTGTCTGCTATACTTTCTCTTCATTATTGTTCCTGTGTTTGTGGCCATTATTAGTCTCCAAACCGAAAGGCTATAGTCTCAAGGTCATTGGTGGAAAAATGTCTGAATCCAGTGGCTATAAAGGTGGAAAACTCCCTCACCCTGAGGCTGATGGCAGTCATGAAGGACTCTTCCAGGTCAGTAATTTCTTCATCGAATCAAAGAAATGAGGAGGAGAGGAGTGAAGCAAGGCCAGAGCAATTATCAGTGAGTGACTGTAATGACCAGGAGACCCACTGTGACCCAACACAAACTTCTGACCCCACTGAAGCACATCCAGGCTACAAAGAGGACACATTTTATATGCAAATCATGCAGAGCTCAGTGCTCTCCCACATGCTCTTTGTGCCCTGTGGAGAAAATGGTTAACACTGGTGATAAAATGGGACTGCTCCGTTATTCTGTTCCGCATGTACATTTAATTGTCAACATTGCAATAGCTTTAACTGCAAATAAGCACAAACTCATTGCCCATCAATTGTTTGATGGGAGGAAAACGGGCAATTTGGAGATGATACGGAGATGAGAAACATCATTATTATCTTTTCGTATAAGGTTTTGTTTTCATTCTTCACTTTCCTTGTCCTTTCCTCAGTGATTATATTTTTCACAAATTCAACATCAAAATACTACAGCCAATGCAAAATATTCCAGCATTCATCTCAGTCCTGAGGGTTTCATTTACTAATTTCAGATATCTGTAGTAGCATTTTTTTCCTCAAAACATTTTATATCTCTTAATCCATTCATCCTCATAACAGTGCCTTGAGCTTAGGGTGCTGGAGTACTATTTGCAAATGAGGAAACTAAGGCACAGAATAGCAAACTGACTTGTCCAGAAACTGACTGGCAGTGATAGAACTGATTCACATTAAGTTGCAGTGTGTTGCATTTAATTTTGTTCATACTATTAGAAAATCTTTAGATATATTAATCAATGAGTATAGAGAATTCCTAACATAGTCCCTCTTCCCTTTATTCAAGCTAGTAGCAGAGCTCTGCTCAACAGCCCAACGAAGGTATGTGGTTCAAAAAATACATTATCCTTGGAGAATTCCACAAGTTCCCAGAAGAAGTAGGAAGGAAAGTAGAAGAGTAGAGACGAGGTGTCAGAAATATGTAGCAAAAACATAAAAGAATAAAACAACAACCCCCCCCCAAAAAAAACATGGAGGGAGACTCTCCCCAGACTGGAAAAGGACTCTCTAAAATTCAAGATGAGTGAAAGAGAGAGCTGTGTGCTAATGCAGCAGGGACCCAGACTTCCACCTCCTGGCATTATAGCCCAGGTGGAAGCAACATGCTTAAAAGCGCTGTGGGTGCAGGATGCCCTACCCTGGACTCACAAAGCTTTTCACAGTCCCAGCATATTCAGGAAGCAACAGTGTCCCAACACTTGAAAGAATCATGAGGACAAAGGCATAGGATGTCTCGGCTTAGAGACAGATGTCCCATCAGCAAGATCTCCTTAGGTCCCAAAGATCCCTTAGGGTCCCAAGATCTCCTTAGGTCCCAAACATGGCACTGGGTAATACCTGAAACAATGAACCAAATCCATGAAGCAGAGGCCAGAGTTAGGGGGCAGTGTAAAGGGAGAAACCTCAAGATGGCTGAGGACTAATTGTTTAGCAGGGGAAGAGTGACTGAATTACATGATAGAAAGTAAGTGATATTTCACACACCGGAGTTTGGGGCTAAGCTTTAAATCTGTTATGGTGTCTGCTATTGCTCTGGTACCATCAACATTCTTGAACCAGGGAGAGTCTTAGGGAAAAGAAGTGAAAGAGCACCAGGGTGGCTCAGTTAAGCATCCAACTCTTGATTTAGGCTCAGGTTATGATCTCAGGGTTGTGAGATCAAGCCCTGCATTGGGTTCCATGCTGAGCGTGGAACCTGCTTAAGATCCTCTCTCCCTCTCCCTCCACCCCTTACCCCGCCCACCTGCATGCATGCTCTCTCTCTCTCTAAAAAAAAGAAGTGAAGATTTCTCTGACTCTTCCACCCCAAAATACTGATGCTCCCTCCAGGTCTTTCCTCTGCTGCCTTCTGGTTCCAGGGCTGCATCCTCCTGGATGCTTACTCACTACCACCTTCCATTACCACCATCAAGACACCATCATGTAGTACCAACTAGATTATCTCATAATTATTCTCAGTCTTCTCCCCACCCATGCCCTAAGAGCTGTAACACACAAACTTCCACCAACATAACTTCCATCAGAAGCAGCTGATCTCTCTGCAGAAATTCTCAGATTAGGATACAGGAATGGATCAAAATAGAGAGGAAAAGTGGTGAGGTATGAGCTACTAAACCCATCCAAAAGGGACAATGGGTTTGAACACTACCACCCCAGCAAAGTACAGAAAGAGCATCTTCAAACTCTAGACATGGCCGTTGGGGTGCCGTAGACATAGGAGCCAGGCAGGACAAAAGGTTCAGAACCACTGTATTATGCTAAGTCATAAAGATCTGGAACCATGGTGAGCCAGGAGAACAGAGTAGATCCCAACTCTACCATTTACATCTGTGTGATTTTGGATGAGAGTCACAGATAACTGTGCTCTCCCACAGTAATACTCACCTTAGCAGCAGGAGCATCCCATCATCATCCTCACCTCTCCTACTACTATTCGCAGCTAGGGCCTGCGAATAGTCTCTCACACAACAGATCTTATTGTAAGTGCCTCTAAGCTGCACACAAACTGTCTATAGCATCATTTTGATCACTGAGATCTATGGCACAGAGAGCTTAATTGGTTGCCCCACAAGAATGTCCACTGCAGACGCAGAAAGCAAACCCTGTAGTGTGAAGTAGAGCTCCGAAACACACTGCTATACTGCATAGACAGGTGTGTGGAGGATTGCAGGAGACAGTCCAGGACTTTGTTCCACATACTAGAAAGCCATGCAAAGGGGATATAATCATGGGAAAACCAAGTTCCTCCCGAATCCACAGAGTACTGGTCAGGATTCTTGGTTGCAAGTATGTAACCTATCCCTGCAAACCCAAGCAGAAAGAGAATTTACCCAAACGATGCTGAGTGACTGAGAGTCATAAAAGGACTGACAAATAAGATGAGGGTGAACACTTAAGGGCAGTGAGCTATAGTGAGGACCCTGCGATGAGAACAATCCACTCAAGACCCACCAACAACACTTGTTGGCCCCAGCCATTGACCAGGGCTCATCAAGCTTTGCCAGCCCAGACACTTGCTGCCATGCTGCCTGACTCAGTCATGGCCACCAGGAATAATGTCTTTGTCTGATACATACCACCCACACCCTACTTTCTGCCTCTCCTTCAAGTTCTAAGGGCTAATTCAAAAGCAGTTGATCGGCTGCACTTAGATCACAGGCTCAGTTCATATCCTGCTAGGGATCTGTAGCTGTCAGCTATTTCACAGTAACACTGTATAACAAAACTCCCCAAAACCCAAGAGCTTAAAGCAACGAGCATTTACTTCCCTGGCTCACCAGAGTTCAGCTGGAGTAGTCGGCTTCAGACTGCAGATCAGTGATGTCAAGTCTGCTCCATGAGTCTCTCATCCTCCTTGGACCAGAGGCTCTATGGAGTGTGTCTTCCTTATGTACAATGTCATCAGGGCAAGCGAATAAGCCGAAATACATGATGTTTCTTAAGGCCCTGGCTTTAAACTAGCATACTACCACTTCCACACATATTCCATGTGCCAAAGCAAGTCACAAGTTATGGGACCAGTCCCAACATCAATAGGGAAATACACTCTCCCCACTTTAATAGGAAAGACTGCAAAATCAAATGATAAAGGGAATGGATGGACATAATTCTAACACAAAAAGGTGTAGTATATTGTGAATTCCCTCTATTACAGGAGCCAAAAATAAGGGATGTGCTTCTGCTCCACCAAGGAGTAGAAAGGGTTTTCAGCTTCTATTCAGCCAAGATCAAGCAAATCCACTATTCATGCCAGGGAAGAGGCCTTCCAGAGACAAGGGGACCAGACTAAGAAACCTCAGAAATGAGAAATCCTCTCACTTCACACAGTGAGTTATCATCTCACACAAGGTCCAGTTTAGGGTCAAAATTTTATTGCAAGTTTTTGAAGATGTGGATTTATTCAGTATGTCTCAGCCTATGATACCCATCCATTGTATTATTTCCCTGGATGATTTTTTTTCAATTTTTATTAGAAATGACAGCTCTTTTATTAAAAAAGTAGGAAATATTATATCAAAGAAAAATAAAAGCAACAATAATCAGGTGTTAAAGGATATGAAAGTCCTATCTTGTGATAGAGAACTAACTGTGTCTTTAGAGGGTTTGTGGTTTGAGTGGTTTATTAAATCTGACACCAGGCCTACAATTACCACCAATTATTTGGTCATAGTGTCAGTTCCATTTAAAGTGAGAAAGATAGTGATGGCAACAGCTTATTTTTAATAACTGATTTCAGAGAAAACCATTTTCTGTCCAATTGCTACTTCTTCACCTCCTGATCTCCAAATAAAAGACTTGTACCTGTGGGGTTACTGGCGTGAACCCCAACCCAGGAAAGCAGTCACAAGATGCTATTATGGGCTGACAGTAAGTTATATATTCCCTCCACTGCCCATCATGCATCCTACAAACACAGAGGTGTACCCACCCGGCGCTCGCCCCTGCAGTAAATTCCTCCTGAACATGCTGCATTCAGCCAAAATGCTGAATCTGGAAAACCCCACCATATTACTAAGAGGGCTTCATCCTCAGAGCAGGAAAAGACTTTACAGTGTTTTGTGTGGCTTATGTATGAGGAAATGCATCCTTCTAGGTCTACGAATCCACCCTGGCTTTACGTATTTAATAAAGAATTAGATGCATTTATCTAGTTGCTTATCTTGAAAGGTGTGGTCCTTGGGTTGAACAAATGGCTTTCAAGTCCCGGGAATGCTAGCAGGCCAGCATCTTACCCCTCATGTATTAGCTCCTGCCACTAGGAGAGTAGAATTCCAAATTTAAATTCAAACAAAGTTGCCAAATTTAAATGAAGTCATTTTTTTAAATGACATTTCTCTGAGAAACAAACTGAGGGTTTTGGAGGGGAGGGGATGGGAGGTTGGGTGAGCCTGGTGGTGGGTGTCAAGGAGGGCACGGATTGCATGGAACACTGGGTGTGGTATATAAACAATGAATTCTGGAAGACTGAGTAGAAATTTTAAAAAATAAAGTGATTAAAAAAGAAACCAAAAAAAAAAAAAAAAAAAGACATATCTCCAAAGGCAAAGGAAACATAAGTGAAAATAAACTTTTAGGACTTGATCAAGATCAAAAGCTTCTGCACAGCAAAGCAAACAGTCAACAAAACAATGAAGCACCCATAGAATGGGAGAAGATAATCACAAATGATACTACAGACAAAGGGCTGGTATCTAAGATCTATAAAGAATTCCTCAAACTCAACACTCACAAAACAGATAATCACGTCAAAAAATGGGCAGAAAACATGAACAGACACTTCTCCAAAGAGGACATACAAATGGCTAATAGACACATGAAAAAATGTTCATCGTCATTAGCCAGCAAGGAGATTCAAATCAAAACCATACTGAGATACCACCTTACACCAGTTAGAAGGGCCAGAACAAGACAGTAAACAACAAGTGTTGGAGAGGATGTGGAGAAAGAGGAGCCCTCTTACACTGTTGGTAGGAATGCAAATTGGTGCAGCCACTTCAGAAAACAGTGTGGAGATTCCTTAAGAAATTAAAAACAGACCCTATGACCCTGCAATTGCACTACTGGGTATTCACCCCAACAATACAGATGTAGTGAACAGAAGGGCCATCTGTACCCCAATATTCATAGCAGCATAACTCGCCAAACCGTGGAAAGAGCCAAGATGCCCTTCAACAGACGAATGGATAAAGAAGATATGGTCCATATAGACAATGGAGTATTATGCCTCCATCAGAAAGGATGAATACCCAACTTCTGTATCAACATGGACGGGACTGGAGGGGATTATGCTGAGTGAAATAAGTGAAGCAGAGAGAGTCAATTATCATATGGTTTTGCTTACTTGTGGAGCATAAGGAATAACATGGAAGATATTGGGAGAAGGAGAGGAGAAGTGAGTTGGGGGAAACTGGAGGGGGAGAAGAACCATGAGACTGTGGATTCTGAGAAACAATCTGAGGGTTTTGGAGGGGAGGGGTTGGATGAGCTTGGTGGTGGGTATTAAGGAGGGCAGGATTGCATGGAGCACTGGGTATGGTGCATAAACAATGAATCTTGGAACACTGAAAAAATAAATTTTAAAAACCCCACATTTCTATTTCAAGATACAATCTCTCACAAATTGCATCAAATGTATGTAATTAGTGGGTATTAAGGAGGGCATGTATTGGGATGCCTGGGTGGCTCAGTTGGTTAAGCCACTGCCTTCAGCTCAGGTCATGATCCTGGCGTTCTGGGATAGAGTCCTGCATCAGGCTCCCAGCTCTGTGGGGAGTCTGCTTCTCCCTCTGACCTTCTCCCCTCTTGTGCATGCGCACACTCTCTCTCTCTCTCTCTCAAATAAATAAATAAAATCTTAAAACAAAACAAAACAAAAAAGGAGGGCACTATTGCATGGGGCCCTGGGTCTGGTGCATAAACAATGAATCTTGGAACACTGAAAAAATAAAATCATATTTAAAAAAAACAACAACAAATGTAAGTAAATTAGGGGCTAAGTATTTTGTACCTTAATGTATTTCTAATTCTAGGCACTCGTGTTTGATACTACGTTCAACCCTCTGACCCACCCACCCAACAGACAAGTTTTTGCTTGACTTGGCTTCAGTTCTCCCCCTACTCTCTTAATTTATTTTTATGATTCTGGAATTGAAAGCACAGCAACAACAAAAACCCAGAAAGCATAAATTTATGAAGTTTCAACCATCCAATCCACTAAGGTGACTGGATAAATAAAGTGTCAAGATTCAATTTTGACATAAAGAGTGACTACTGGTAAGAGACTCAGCTGAGGTCATCTTTTCCAAATGTTGTCAGTTGTGATGGAGTGGGAGAGAAAGGAGAGATGAGGGAAGGAGGAGGACATCAGGGAGAAGTCTGTATATTCTTATTTAAACAGACAAGCAAACAAAGACTGAGAGGACCTTTAAACCTTTTGGTAAAGGCTTCTCACTTGAGGCAACACATGTCATTGTCTGTCTCAAGCTCCGAGCCTCTCTTCAGCGTGAACACAGCTGCTTCAGGAGAGAGAGACTGAAATAGAAAACCAGCCATGGTGATGAAATGTGACAACTTGCTTGAGAAAAGACATGTTTGATATGTTTCCCAACTGGATGTTTCTAAAATTTATGGCAGTTTCAGAAAAGATTTCCAAAGAAATCCTTTCTCTTACTCATTTCAAGCCTCTGAATCTATAATACCTTTATCACTGCTACAGAGAGGCACCTAAGAAAGTTTCTTCCTCGCCAGTTTCACAAATTACATTTCAGTCTTCAGAAGATGTGTCTCTCCTTGGCAAACTTCAGTGTCTCCCGCAGATCTCTCCCACAGATTACTCTCGCTCATCTCCCCCAGCACTGTAGGTAAATTACTTGCTTCCTTGAGACTCAATCTTCTTGTCTGTGCAATGAAGAGGTTCTGTCCCTCCCACATGTAACATCCGGGGACCTGATTTCACCACAAAACTGAAAGCATTTGAAGGGTTCGTTGCATTCATAATAGTGGGGACAGGGACCTCCTAGAAACATGAAAAGAAAAAAACAAAGATTTGGGATTTTTAAGACTTTATTTATTTATTTGACAGAGAGAGAATACAAGCAGGTAGAGCAGCAGGCAGAGGGAGAAGGAGAAGCAGGTTCCCCAGGGAGCAGGAAGCCCAATGCAGGTCTCAATCCCAGGACCCTGGGATCATGGCCTGAGCTGAAGGCAGATGCTTAGCCGACTGAGCCACCCAGATGCCCCCAAAGAGATGTTTCAAAACAAGGATTGAAAAAAAAAATTAAAAAAATAAAACAAGGATTGAGCTTCTAGTAATTGCCAAGTAAACATCCTGCTCTGCGTAGGATAAACCCTCTACATAATCCACATGGAATAAGCCTTCCACAGAGAAATAGTATGAAATATGGACATTTGCAGGCAGCAGCTACATGGAGGCACAAGAAATTGAAGGAATTATATTCCTATGGGGAGTCCATGCATGAGAGAGGGCAGTATGTGGCATAAGCACGCCATTTTGCTGCTTCTCTTATAACCTGAAGGAAGGCTCAGTTAGCATATACAGAGCATCAAGCATGGGTGGAAAATCGCCATTTTTTCTGGCCTAGAGAATCAGAGTACGGAGTCCAGGGTAACTGCAGTCATTGGGTAAAGGAAAAATTTTTCAAGGAAAAGAACCAGAAAGGGAATCCTCAAATTCAGTCCTCCTCACATACCTGGCTGTCTCCTGAGCCATATTTGCAAGGAGCAGGCTCAAAATACCTCACCTAAAGGTAAAAGATGAGAACTGAACTCAGTTTGGAACTGGAGAAAAGCAGAGTTTGGAGCTCATATCTAATCAAGTTTGCTAGAATGAAAAAACATGACTTATTAGAGGAAATTAAAAACAGCATTCAGAGTCTCTACAACATGACATTCATAAGGTGTATGATACAATCCAAAATTACTCGAAATATAACAAATCAGAAAAATGGAGAGCCTCAGCACAACAGATGGAGGATGGAAAGGAAAGCTCTGATATTTACTCTCTTATCTCCCTTCCTGTGAGGTCTGGTTGTGCCGGGCCATCCCATAATATTTTGAATTATCCACTCCCTTCATTTCCCTCAATCCCAAGAGCCAATTTTACTTCTCTAAATTTTGTATTCAGTGAGCTATTCACTTCAGGTGATAATAAGGGATTCTTTTCACCACTGCATGCCCTGAGCCCCCAGAAGACCATCTCCTAATATAAAGGGATTTTCACCAACTTTTGCCCCAAATAGCAAGCCTAGCTCCCTCAACTTCCTTTGAGGAATGGTTGCTTACAGTCTGCTCCCAGTAGCAGTATCGTACCACCAACATTCTTGATTGCAAACCACAGAATCGAACTCTGGCTGATCAAAAAGAAAAGACATTTACAGGAAAGAACAAAGTAGGTTTGGAAAAGTAAGAAGAAGGCAACTTCTGCTCCCAGCCATGGTTGAGTAACAACCCACTTTAGAGATAAAGATACTGAAGTTAAAATCAGAGGGTTGAAAAATATACATGCTACCACTAAGCATAAAAAAGCTAGCGTGATCATGCAGCCCCATAGCAAGTAGGCAACCATCTGCAAGCCACGAAGGACAGCCTTAAGCCAAACCTGCTGACACCTCCCTTGGAACTTCCAGGCTCCAAAATGTGAGAAAATAAATTTGTTATTTCAGCCAGAAAAAAAAAAAGAATTTTAAGATGGTGACCATAGAGGCTTGAACCAGGCATAGAATTCTCTGGGACTGCACAGGTCACACACCCACAGAGCACATCTACAAAGAGGCATACCCATGAAGGCACAGGTCCACAAAGGCTGCTTGTAAATCATCATAGCCATCCTGAACAAGGAAAGTCTTGTACGTATAAGCTGGGGGCTTTTATTATAGTATTCTTTGTGTCACTCTGTAGCACTTCTGATGGTATTTCTCTTCATGTATTTAAGAAGCTTCAAAAGACCAACTCATGCCATTTTTTGGTCATTTTATTGAGGTATAGTTGAAGTCAACTAAACTGTACATATTTTAAGCATAAAACTTGGCAATCTGCAATATATACATCCACCCAAGAAACCATTACCACAATAAAGATAACGCATACTTCTCTTATCTCCCACAACAAAAAGCAAGACTAGATCTATCTACCTATATTTTTATAAAGATCTTATAGTTTACATTTTATATTTTATATATTTTATATGGCTAGATACACATTTATATACATATATAGAGATAAATGCATACATATATATACACATATACATATATATGTATAATCATGGTAAGGAGGAAGATTCCCAACATAAAGACAAGTGGAAAACAGGATCCAAACCCATCTAGAATTTAAAAAGAAAAAAAAAAAGCAGTATTAAGGAATGAGGTTTTTTTATTTACTTCTTTTTAATTTTTTCTGTGTTTTCCAAAAATATCTAGAAGTAATACATGTTATTTTTGCAATCAGACAAAATGGGGTGAACTACAAAAATATTTCTACTAATAAGCTTATAATGATAAGAACCAAGACCCTTATGAAAAGGGAGGAAAAAAAGCAAACAGCCTATTTTCATGGATGTGCCATACTTGAATTCAACAAGCAGTTATTGACCCTTTGACACATGCCAGGCAGTATTCTGGATCTTGGGAACATAGTGATAGAAGAATTTGTCTTCAGAGAGCTTACCTTTGCTAAGAGAGGGAAACTCTGTGTTGGAGTGTAGACTTGGGAGGGAAGGGACAATGGCTGGAACATGGCCGCCCACAATGGCATGCAACGCAAGTTATCAGTGTTATCAGTGTTTATGGTGTGTGTAAGAGCTGAAAGCAATGGACTGGATGGAGCATGTGCTGAGACTCTGCCTCATGTTGCAAAAAATCGTAAGTATTGGAAATGTTCTCAGCATTACTGCTGTTCTGGGATCTAAACTCGAAGTGTTAGATCTGCATATGGTATGATAAAACAGGAGACCAATCCAATAGAGAGTCTTACAAAATGAACACAGTACATAGTAGCTAGCAGCCGTGGAGGGAAAGAGGGAGAAGGGAGGCAGAGAAGATTAAATTTATGTGCCTCTCACATAATAGGTTTTCAATATATTTGATACTGATTTAAAAAGCAAATAAACTAAACCTATGATACCTTGTTTAAAAAAAAAAAAAAAAGATAGTAAGTACAAATGTTACCCTAGGACTGGTATCCCACAAATGTGATTAGTTACCTGAAACCTTTTTTTAACACCATGAATTAGATCTATTCTTTACAAAAATTATAGGCTACAGAGCCTTTATGGCAAAAGCATCAGGAAGAAATTAAGCAATGAGTCACAGCACCATGTAAAGACAATCAACCAGAACCAATTTTCAAGCTTCTGTCAGGGTGATATTTATAGCATGTGATAGCTGGGTCAGTCCTCTTGGAATAAGAGCCATGCACTACGTCCTAATCACCATTCCCAGAGGCCTGTTAGCAGGCCCCAGATCAGCTGGGCATCAAGTGATATTGTGATTATGTTAAAGAGCTGGTGCAGGCCTGAGGTAATGAGAGCAGGTTTGGGCTTTAATGAAAGGAAGGGGATGTGGCTGTCATCCCTCGTGGGTGCTGCACATCACATTCTGTCTCTAACTCAAGTTACCAATGACACTAGAGATGTGCCTCCGACCACTAAGATGCTTAAATAGATCTGTAACTACACGGAGCACAAAACTTCACAGGTATCTTTACTCTGTTGTGTGAGGTCTATTTTCAATCTGGCTTTATGCTGTTGACAAAAAATTCCACAAACAAGATAGACTTTTGAAAACAATGTCAGATGAAAATAGTCTCAGTTGCCTCTATGTTTTTTAAAGAAGATATATTTTTTAAATCTTTAGAGATTTATTCAAAATACAGCATAGACATAGTATAGCTCTGGAGCCAAACCAACTGAGTTTAAAATCCAATTAAAAGTAGGTACAACCCTGGGAAATACTGACCACTCTGTGACTCAGATTCCTCAACTAAAAAATATGAGAAGAGTAACAGTAACCTCCTCATGGAGCTGTTATGAGGACTAAATGAGTGAATACCCTTCAAGTTCCTGGCACATAGTAGGTCCTTTCTTAGGATCAACAAGAATTCTCAGGATTTGTTGTTATAGGGTTTTTAAATAAATTAAACTACTTCCATTCATAGGTAATAGAGATAGTAATCTATGATAAATTGTCAGAGATCTTTAAAAACCCACTTCCCTCAAAATATACATTTATATAAAACTGCATATGATATGGCCCTTGAGAAACCAATCCACAAAACTAACTATAATATTAATAGGATATGTTCATTAACAAAAAGAAAATATACAAATTGTCTCTTATCATCCATTGTTACAGTATATCAGGCATTTGAAACTTAGGGAAGAAAAGCAAAACTACAAGGACAATGAGATTATGTAGTTATTGTCAAGGTGCATTGATGTTCCTCAGAAATAAACTAGATGCTAAGGGAAATTAACAAGCAATGGGAAATCAAGTGTGAAAGCCAGAGGACCAGTTGGTGGCACAAAGTAGTCCTTATCTCCTGCAGAGTAATGAAAGAGAAAACAAATGCTCAAGGCCAGGATTTAATGGTCCAAGTACCTAACCTTCAAAAAAGATCAAATGCCCAACTACGGTAGGTCTATTATACCAAGGTCAGGGCAAGGTCTCCCTACTTGTGAAACCTAGTAACTGTCATGCAATGAAGACATCTAGAAGGATGTCCCTGAAGATGTTTACTCCCTAGACCCCTCTGACTTTTCTGAGCCCACAGAAGTGGTCCATCCCCTATTACGAGCTAATATGACCCCTTCCACCTCATCCTGGAAGACAATGCAAAGATTTCTTCCCAAGAAGGCAGTAAGACTGCCTCACCTACCATTCTTGCCACTAGGCCTATAACACGTTAAATCATAGCATAAGCCAGCTGGGAATATATTGGGCCTTATAAGGAAAGAAAGGGATGATGCTTTCAAGAAAGCTGCAAATCCAGCCCAAATATACTACTATGTGGGGACGCCTGGGTGACTCAGTTTGTTAAGCAGCTGCCTTCAACTCAGGTCATGATCCCAGCGTCCTGGGATCAAGTCCCACATTGGGCTCCTTGCTCAGCGGGGAGCCTGCTTCTCCCTCTACTTCTGCTGCCGCTCTGTCTGCCTGTGCTCACTCTCTCTGACAAATAAATAAATAAAATCTTTAAAAAATAAAAAAAAAAATTTTTAAATATATACTACTATGCGCTGGCATGTACATACGTGCATATGGGACTAGATTCTGAAGGTATTTAATCAAGATGACTGGAACACAAATTAAAATAGGAAAGTGCTAAAAAAAAAAAACCTCAAAATGTATGAAAGCCCTAAATGTGAGATACAAATCCATCAAAATCCTAGAGGAGAACACAGGCAGCAACCTCTTCAACCTCGGCCACAGGAACTTCTTGCTAGACATGTTTTCAAAGGCAAGGGAAACAAAAGTAAAAATGAACTATTGGGACTTCAACAGGATAAAAAGCTTCTGCACAGCAAAGGAAACAATCAACAAAACTAAAAGGCAACCTACAGAATGGAAGAAGATATTTGCAAATGACAGATAAAGGGCTAGTATCCAAAATCTATAAAGAACTTATCAATTTCAATATAATCAAGAAATGGGCAGAAGACATGAACAGACATTTCTCCAAAGATAGACAAATGGCCAACAGACATAAGAAAAAATGTTCCACATCACTTGGCATCAGGGAAATACAAATCAAAACCACAGTGAGATGCTACTTGACACCAGTAAGAATGGCTAAAATTAAAATTTTAATTAAAATTAACTAAATTTAATTAAAATTAGAATTTTAATTAAAATTCACAAGACAGGAAACAACAAATGTTGGAGAGGATGTGGAAGGGGAACTCTCTTACAGTGTTGGTGGGAATGCAAGCTGGTACAGCCACTCTGGAAAACAGTAAGGACGTACATCAAGAAGTTAAAAATAGAGCTACCCTGTAACCCAGCAATTGTACTACTGGGTATTTACCCAAAGATACAAATGTAGTAATCTGAAGGGGCACTGAACCCCAGTGTTCAGAGCAGCAATGTCCACAATAGCCAAACTATGGAAAGAGCCCAGATATCCACCAACAGGTGAATGGATAAAGAAATGTGATATTGATATACACACACACACACACACACACACACACAAGTGCACGCGCGCATGTGCGCACGCAATGGGATATTACTCCACCATCAGAAAGGATGAATATTTTCCATTTAAACTGATGTGGATGGAACTGAAGGGTATTATGCTGAATGAAGTAAGTCAATCAGAGAAAGACAATTATAATATGGTTTCACTCATATGTGGAATATAAGAAACAGCACAGAGGATCACAGGGTAAGGGAGGGAAAATGAAGGGGAAGTTATCAGAGAGGGAGAAAAACCATGACAGACTTTTAACTACAGGAAATAAACAAGGTTGCCAGAGGGGAGGCAGATGAGGGGATGGGGTACTGGGTGATGGGCATTAAGTAGGGCACGTGATGTGATGAGCACTGAGTGTTATCTGCAACTGATAAATTACTGAACACTACATCTGAAACTAACAATGTACTACAAGTTGGCTAATTCAAATTTAAATAAAAAAAAAATTTTAAATACATTTAAAAAATAGGAAAGTGTTCAGCAACTTGGAAATGGTCTCCAAAGGTACAGAATTTAACACTTGATAAGGACCCCAAAAGACAGTGTGAGCTTGCTATGAAAATGGCTCCTAAAACATTTTAAAAAAAAAATGGTGGTAATCCCTGAACAAAGATGCAATGCCAAGATTATCAAGGCAAATGGTGCAGGCAGGGATTTAAAGACTCACTGAAGTGGCCAAGCTGAAATGGAGTAGGGCCAGAAGACCTACTCAATGACTGTGTTCCATAGAAAGGCAGAGAGGATCTACCATTTGCCCAAACTGTAAGGAATGTGGTAGAGAGAGGGGCACCAGCATTAAAAATGTTCAGTTATGTTGCTCTTCCATAGGCCAGAAGTAATGGTAGGCAAGGATATTATGGGACTTCGCTCCTTAACATCAATGGGGATGATGGGGCCCCAAAACACAGAGAACAAATGGTAGATGTAAACAGCTCAAAGCCAGAGGACTGCAGTCATGGTAATGAATGGCAGGGCTGGCACAGCAGTCAAGAGGCCTGAGCTGTAGAGAGTTATACAGGTGATTAACAGAATACCAAATACTTAAAGGCAAAATAGATGGGTACTACTAAGTTTATATCAGCAGAAGAAATCAACAATGAATGACAGGGATACTGAATAGTCTCCTCAATAAAAGCATGATCCCTAACGGAGTTTCCAGATTTGAACCAATGTTCAGATCCAGAACCCACTGACTGAAGAGGTTGCTTCATCCCCAGGAGGAAGGACTTGGTAATATCACAGCAGTAAACATTAAATTGATTGCTCTGACTTTTCCCTCAAAAGGGACTGAGGTAAATGTACACTGGGAAAAGGGAAACAGCCAGCACTATTGAACATAGGGTTTGAGGACCTGAGCTGATACCTGAAGACCTGAGATATCATGGACCCTTATTAGAGTAGGGATAAATGGAAAACAGGTAATAAATGGAGACATGGCCAGGATCTGGCTTACAGTAGGTTCACTGGACCCACAGATTAACCTGGTGGGGATTTCTCCAGTGCTAAACTTATAGTTAGTAATTGACATCGCCTAATACAGAGGGGGAGTTTGGGCAGGGAAGGTGGAAATTAGTGCTCTCCTGAAGATCTAAAGGATCAAGTGTTAGCTGCCCCCTTAATATCTCCATTCAGTTCACCACTCTGGCTCCTACAGAAACTAGATAGATCCTAGATTAATGTAAACCAGTGATCAGCATACATATTCTACAAAAGGCCAGATACTAAACATTTTAGGCTTTGTGAGCCATACAATCTGCCAACAACAGTTCAACGCTCCCATTACGATATGAAAGTAGTTACAGACAACATGTGAGTAGGGGTGGCTGTGTGTTCCAATAAAACTTTATTTATAAAAACAGGCAGCAGGTCACATTTGGCCCACAGACTATAGTTTGCTAAATCCCTGATGTAGACTACCACAAGCTCTACCAAACAGCAGCCCAGCTGGAACCATATAGCAGATGTGATATCTGCTAGAACAAATTAGCATGGCATCAGGTACATGGTATATGGCTATTGATTTGGTTTGATAAATGGATCAGAAAAGAGAATCGGAAACATTCCGCATTTGTGTGCGAGAGCTGTTATTTATTTATAGTTTTCCCTGAGGACTATGCTAACTCTCTGTGCTTTGTCATACTACAATCCAAAAAGATCTGAATCATCTGAACATCCAATACAATACTGATCCATCACATTGATAATATCATGCTGATTGTACTAGATACACAAGCAGTAGCTATCACTTAGACTTCATAAGACACACACACTTCAGAGGGTGGGAGATTAACCCTATGAAGATTCATAAAATGATTCATAAAGTAGAGCCACCACTCTGGTAAAAATTTTAGGCTTTAGGGACCAGGACCATACTGGACATCCCGTCTAATAATTGATTTTTTAAAAAGTATTGCCTCTTGTACTTCATACCACAAAAAAAAAGGGCAGCAGAAGTGGAGGAGGAGGGGGAGAAAAGGGAGAAGGGGAAGGAGGGGGAGAAGAGGGAGGAGGGGAAGGAGGAGGAAAGGGAGGGGGAGGACTACTGTCCTGATCTGTACACCTGGTGACCAAGGAGCAGCCAGCTTTCCATAAAGCCCAGAGCAGGAAAGAGTTCAACAGGTTTAAGCTGCAGTTAAATAGCCCTGCCACTTAGGCAATATGATCCAGGAGACCCTTTGATAACACAGGTAGCAGTGGTAGGTGAAAAAAACTTCTTGTTGGAGTTTGTGGCAAGCTCCGGTGAGAGAATCACAGTGTGGGGCCCTTGGATTCTAAAGCAAGGTTATATCATTTGAACTAGAGGTTACTGGTGAGATTAGATTTGGGATATGAATTTGGAAGGGAAGTGGTGGGTGCCATCATCTGGGATTCTAGAGCAAGGGCATGCTATCTGTACTAGAGAATTAGATGCTATTTGGAAAACAACTCCTGGCATGCTACAGGGCCCTGGAAGAAATGGAAAACCTCTTGATGCTCATTCCCAGATGAACCACTTTCATAATACAATAGATAGCTAGGCCTACCTGGTCATGTGTGTTGGTAGATCTGATGGAACCTAACTCATGATTAGCAAATCCGAACGCATAGTCACTTGGTATTTCATGGTGAGACACTTCTCCTGTGCCAGGACTAGGAGTAGGTCCATGATCACAAAGTCTGTTGATCATATCCTATTCCACAATACCCAGAGCTGCAGTCCTGATAGAGTGTTGGATAAGCCCATAAAAGTCACAGAGAAAGTGTCATCTTAGAAGCAATACTCTGACAGAATGAGATGCCATCCTCCAGGATACAGTATAGACATTAAATGAAATATCATGACACCACACTGTCCGCCGTAGAAAGAATACATAGGTCTAAGAACCAAAAGATTGAAGTAAAAATAACTCCACTTACCATTTCTCCCAATGACTGAATTAAAAACTTTGCATTTCCTATCCCCACAACTTTGTGCCCCACAAGGATTAAGATCTGGGCCCCAGAGAAGAAACGTCTACCAGAGAACTAGCAAAATCCGCACTGAATTATAAGCTGCTGCCTTTGGGTCTAGACAGAAAGAGGAGTCTCCATCTTAACCAAGTAATTATCCCCAATCATGAGAATAAGGTAGGACTATTGCTACAAAACAGGGGCAAGGAGGAATATGGGTGGCATTCAGGTAATTCATTTGGACATCTCTTGGTCCTCCCTTCCCCAATTATGACCATAAATGAACAGATACAACAACCCCTGCCTGAGGAGGCTGTACTTACCTAGGTCTCAGACCCCTGAGAGTCAGCATCAAGCCACTGCTGAAGCCGCTGAGGCTAGCAGATCTGGTCAACGAAGGTGAGAGAAATCTGCAACGGACAGTGAAGAGAAATTAAAATCAACTGCAGCCCCAAGACCAACTGCAGCAGCAAAAGCTACAGCTCATCCTACTAACCTCCCTCTTCTAAGTTTTGTATCATAAGGAGAGTCACACTGGTATCCTGGGAGAGCTGTTTATGAAGAAGCGGAGCCACAGAGACCATGGAATGTGGCAGATCAGAGATGCACCGCGCAGATCCCTCTTCAGGGAAGGACTTGCTGCCCAACTTCAGGGACAGCAGGGATCCTTCCGGTGTGCCTCAGCTACAGAGAGAACTGGCCTGACCCGGCCAAGGTCATGTCCTCCTCCAGTGACTGAGTGAGACAGAGGTACAAAGGCATAGCCATTTCAGCCCAACACAGAACAGTACTGATAGGCAGTACCCATTCCAGAGCTCCCCAGGGGGCTAGCTGAGGCTCTGTCACACCTGCACCATAGTTCAATTTCTCCCTCTGCCCAATCCTGCTTCTTCCCCTTTCCTTTCTCACGTGCTGATCCCCATTAGATATCTTACATCCCAAATTCCATCTTAGTGTCTATTTCTAAAGAATCCAACCTGCAACTGGGTGACTGTGTGTTTGTAGGAGCCCAAGCAGGTAGTACAACCTAGCTGAGTGTATTATGTAATAATGGAGAAAAGGTAACTTCCCTTCCCCCTCCAAGAGTATGCTGAAAAGCTGTTCCTGAGCTAACATGTACATCATTCCAAAAGTCCCTTTCTAAAGTGGTCAGTCACTATCCCAGGCTGTCGGATCACAGTGTCAATGGCATCAGACCTCTCCGTAGTGGTCAGGTCCAACACTGAAACACTATCGTGTGGCATCAAGAACAGCAACAGCCAATAAGTCAGTCAGAGAAAGAAAAGTACCATATGACTTCACTCATATGTGGAATTTAAGAAACAAAACAGATGAACAAAAGAAAAAAGACGCAAAAAAACAGACTCTTAACTATACAGAACAAACCAATGTCTCCTGGAGAGGAGGTGGGTTAGGGAATAGGTGAGATAGGAGAAGGAGATTAAGAGTACACTCATCCTGATGAGGACTGAGTAATATATAGAGTTGTTGAATCACTATATTGTATACCTGAAACTAATATAATACTCTAAGTTTACTCTACTGGAATTAAAAATAAAAGAACAGCCACAGTCAAGAGAATGAAACTTGAATACACAGATTTTCCAGTCTTTTTCCAAGGCAAGACAGTGACCAAGACTGAGTCCGAAAGTTAAGCAAATACCCTTGGGTTTTTTAACTTCATGTGTAAGCTCAAACTCTAAGATGAGAAAGAAAGAGAAAGAAATGAAAGAAAGATATTCTGTATGTTGGAGCCATAGGTTAATTTGACTAGAATCTTAGAAGTAATATGAACTCATTTAATACCTCTAAACTGATAAAACATACTGAGTACAACTATTAAATGAAAAAAAGCATATTATAGAATAGTATACACTACACAGTATGAACCCACTATTTATGAAATATATATCAATATGTTCATTAAAAAAAAGATCAGAAGGCCAAGATGTTGTTAGCAGTGGTTATGTCAGGACAGAGGATTTTTACTGCATTATTTCCCTTATCTGTATTGTCTGAACTCTCTGTGATGAGTATGTATTTTGGTAACAAGGGAAAAAGTTATTGTTTCAAATTTACTGATAGGGTGAACCTGTTTTCCCCCAATAGCTCTAATTAAAAAAAAAAAAAAAAAAAAAAAGAGCGGTACATGTTCATTTCCTAAGAAATACAAACATTCCCCTTTCTTTCCATTAGACCAGGGCTGCCAGGTTGAAAGCCATTCCGGATGTCGTTCTATAAAGCAGTCTAGAAAGGCAGGAAATAAGCCATGGAGTATTTTAATTGCTTTCATAACCTTGATTACAGAAAGGAGACATCTCCTTTGTGATTTCTGCTTCTGAGAGGAAGGTGGTATGGCCAAGGGTTGAGAAGCTCACAGAATCCCTCACCCCCTTCCATGAGTACTATTAAAGAGAAGGCATCACACTGAGCAATTGTGAGCATCAATATGGTAGCCTTCATCCACTCTGTGAGCTCATCTAGTCCAAAGAGCCACCCCTTCTGCAATATGACTAATGGCTACTCATGCAATGCCAGCTCCAACATCTCCAGAGTGGAGAAATCAACCCCTATTGGCAGTCCCAGTTAGGTATACTATAGGTACTTTGAATCCCAAACTAAATTTCCACCTTTTCTCCCCAGAAAAGTGCATTTTTTATGTGTTCTACTGTTGCCACTGCCCTGACTCCCACCTGGCTAATCTGTAAGCAGGTCATTCACCCTATCTCATTTCTCTATTAATACCAGTCTCTAGAACAATGTAGATAATATAGTAGTTGCTCAATACATGCTGCAGAATTACTGTTGAATGAATAACAGGAGCGCCAAAGATTTTCTTTAAAAATCCAAGTCCCTTGGTAAGCTTTTGTTTTTGATTGGCTTGTCTGTTCAATTTCTGCTGCCCTTCCTTTGATTGTGACCCTGTGCTATCTTGGAAGCAGTTGGTTTCTGTCAATTTTCTTTTGCTAATTATCTCAGTGCCCAAAACCAAGGTCATCTATTTCAAGGAGCCTGTGGGATGTCAACACTCTACATACAGTCATATTCCTCGGTTAACCCTCCTAAATAAGATTTGACAGAAAAAGGCATTTTTGAAATTTAAGGGTGAAAGAGTAGCTCAATACAATAAAAGCTCAGTAATTTGAACTAAGTGCAGAGAAGGTCAGTCTGACAGGGAAAAGTACAAATTATAAAAGCTTTTTTTTTTTAATAGAGAGGGACCATTCCCACATATAGGAGGCTTACAGACCAAATTCAAAATGGACCTTTAAAAAAAATTCATGGTATGCTATGGTTGAAAAGAGAGAGGAAAAGGCAAAAGCAACCTGAGGTAGAAAGAAGCAACGAGATGGGCTAGGACACAGGCCACCAGGAAAAAGCCAACCATTAAGAATGCCTCTCAGGCACCTCTCAGGCACCTGGGTGGCTCAGTGGGTTGAGCCTCTGCCTTCGGCTCAGGTCATGATCCCAGGGTCCTGGGATCGAGTCCCGTGCCGGGCTCTCTGCTCGGCAGGGAGCCTGCTTCCCCTTTCTCTCTGCTCTGCCTCTCTGTCTGCTTGTGATCTCTGTCTGTCAAATAAATAAATTAAAAAAAAAAAAAAGAATGCAACCTCTCTGCAGATGCTGCTGAACTGTCTAGAAAAATGAGAGAAAGGTAAAGAAATCTGAGGGAGGGAATGTCAGCCATGTTTTGACCTGACCTAAAGTGATGACCAAGAATGCCATAGAGGTAGCATTCCAAGTGAGGCTGGAGTCACACACAGCGGTGGTAAGGAAAGAGGACTGACAGTGAGCAGTGAGCACTAACTGGACATCTAATCAGACCTCTGACCTGTGCCCAGTGTTCGAAGGACACTTGCCATACAAGTTTCAGGGACAGGACCTACATTGCTCACTTATGCCTAAATCGATGAGGACAAGTTCCACCTCTTATGAAACCCTGAAAGAACTAAACCAGACCCTATGGCAGTACATGATGCGACAGCACATGATGGCAAGATACAGTCTGGCTATGGAAACCAGGACTTTGGGGACCAGTGGAAACCATCATGGAGGACATGGATCTCCCACCTGGTAGAATGGATAGGATTTGGTTGAAAGAGAAAAGGAGGGAAGCAGGTTCAGTGGGGAGAACAGTGTGAACACAACCCAGAAGTGAGGAGGGGGTGGACAATGTGGGGGATGACAGTTGAGGGGATGGTATAGGCTCGGCACAGGGAAATGGGAAATGGAGGGTCAGAGAACAGAGTTGCTGAGGTGGGAGGGGATCGGGCTGTATGCAGTCCCTAGGTACCTGGCACTGCTTTCTCCCAGCACCAGGCAGACCGCAGCAAGTGAGGCAAACCAGGAACCTAGGCACCACACGGCCACCATTGACTAGAAACAGACATCATATTGAAAAACTGGTAGTGAGAACACGTAATAAAAGATGAGATCCAAAGAAATCCACCTCACCCCCAAAAACCCACAAGTTTTGTCCAGCCAATACTGGCCAGAGGGAGGGAAGTGATTACATAAATTGGTGGAAACAACCAACTCTGCATTTCTTTCCAATTCTGAGTGACGTGGCAAGATAGGTGAATCCCAGCTAAAGAAAAAAGGAGGTGAAGGTGGAAAAGGGCCTCGGAAATAATTACGTCACTTTCAAGAGACCACCAAATCAGAATAAACATACTACTGATAATTAAGAAGTGCTGACTCGTGCCTCAAATTATATCTCTATTTACTTATAAAATAATTAACAGGTCAAACATTGGCAAATCAACCTAGCTTCTAGGAAATTTTTCAAATTGAACGTTTTCTCATTTGCATGGAAAAGTTCTTCACAGGACAAACTAAGTCGAGAATAACCAGAGGTCTTTAAACACTCTTTTTCCTATCTATTCCTTCTCTTCTTCCCCAAATTAAGAAGGGTTCATCTTAATTTTCGCTGCAAATATTATTTTAGAGAGCTGCTACCAAGTGTAAACATCTTCATGCACTTTCCTTGAAACTGCACTATTTTATTCAATAAATTATTCAGTGTCAGGGACCTAGACAAGGGACCACATTACTCTGAAAGAAGTTGAAATATGGTGTCAGAGACAGGCAAGCTGTCATGGCAAATTGGGCATGACCCACCACCTACTCACAACCTAGCCGCTACCGTGCTACTTCAGCTTCTGGGACTGAAGCAGAAGTCTGGAAAACTCAATTTGGTAAGTGTGGGAAGACAGATCTTAATTGAAAAGTTCATTTCTAATAAAATGCGAGGTGGTAAAAGGTTGGGCTGGCAGGGTAGATCATTTGAGTCTTTATTAATAACATCAATTCACTTTAATTCAGTGAAGCACTTAATTGGCATCAAGCTTTTCAAGTTCACCACACATTCCTGTGCCTGGAATCCTTAATATTAAAAAAAAAACAACTTTTCTTATTTGGTAATAGATGTTCTAATAATTTGCATTTTAACAAGAGGTTACTTGTAGCTGGCTTATACTAATTATAAGTATGTTGAGTTTTACTAAGCCAGTGGTACCCACGGGCCAGTGACAAATCTAAGTCTTAACTGGAATTCCCTGTAATTATTCTGCAGTCAGCTAAGACTCCAGCAAAGAGATGAATGAGGCCCCTTGAGATTACTGCACCTTGAATAATCAGGGGTGGTCGGCGGGGTCAATTACTGTTTCAGTTTGTTCGGTAGCTGCAGCATGTAAATCCGTTTACTAGGAGCTTAGAGAAAGCCTTGATAGCATTTATTTCATTGCCTTTATCTCCGCAACTGCAGTCGTTCCACAAAGCAAGACTCCAAGGGCTCAAAGGACTGTCTCCATTGGAAGTGTGGGTGTTTGCAGAAGGGCTGTGTTTTTGAGAAGAAACAAAAGAAAACTTTCTCTTATTCACAGGATGGAAGAGGGGGAGAACTGTTGGCTTAGTGAAAAGGACTTCGGACTAAGAGTCCAGACACAAGAGTTTTCTAATCCTCCTTGGCTGCGATAACCAACAAGCCAATCACACCAAAAAGAGCTTCTCCTGGTGCCTGGTACTGTCTGTCCTGATTCTCCAAAACAGGAAATAGGACGAGGAGTAGCAGAGGAAAAAAGGCAAGAGGCAAAAGCAAGAGAGGGAGAAGAAGCCCTACCGAAAGAATAAAAAACGGGAATAAGTAAGCCAGGAAGCTCCTGTCAGTGTAAAACTGAACACACCATCGCCTTCATATAAACTGAATGAATGTGCACGATGTTTCTGGCTTAATTTAATAACTTATTAATACCTACCGGATGTTACTTAAGTTACAAAGATAACTAAGAATAGCCGCTGCCCTCAATCATACAAGCTCAAAGACAAAAAAGACATACTAAAGAACAATATTAGCGAACAAACAATGTGGTTAAATATCACTCATTCAAATAAGGTTTCAATAATTTTGCAAGATTCAGGAAGCCAACTTTAGAACTCTGAAGCGTCCAAGCCTGGCTGTGCTTTAGAATTAGAGCACAAACCTTTCTTTAAAATACCCATATCTTGGGGCGCCTGGGTGACTCAGTTAAGCAACTGCCTTCCGCTCAGGGGGGAGTCTGTTTCTCCCTCTGACCCTCTCATGCGCGCGCGCTCTCTCTCTCTCACTCTCATTCTCTCTCAAATAAATAAATGAATAAATAAACAAATAAATAAAATCTTTTTAAAAATACCCATGCCTGGATGCCAGTCCAAACCTCAGAAGCTATATATATTTGGGGGCATTTTATTTATTTATTAAGAGATAGTGCACGTGCACGGAGGTGGGGAGAGGTAGAGGAAGAGAGAGAATCTCAAGCAGTCTCCCTGATAAGCACAGAGCCCATCTCAGGAGCTGAAATCAAGAGTCCAAAAAAAAAAAAAAAAAAAAAACTCAAAAAAAAAAAAAAGTCAGAGGCTCCACTGACTGAGTCGCCCAGGCGCTTCCAGAAACTCTATTTTTAACCAGCCTCCTAGGTCATTTTTATTCAGTCACCCTGACACCAGAAGAGGTTCAAATTTTGAAATCCATGCAGCAATTATCCAAATTTTCCCAGTTCTAAAGAAAGAAAGAAAAAAAAATCACCTTCATTAATCCTCCAGGCAGAGAAACGGGAAAAGTTCCTTAGTTAAATGCAGAACGCAGAGGTGTTTCACCCCAGCTCACTTCATCCTAGCCCTCTGTCCTGTACGGTCTATTTGTCGCTCTGACCCAGTCATGGGCAGGAAGGAAGGAGAGGAAGTGTGGAATTCCCCAGTCACCCGGATATTTGTGTGCGCGCAGGCTCAGGGCAGAAGTGCGTTTAGACTGCATCTAAGGACAGGTGGGAACGTTTGGGAAGTGAAAGCGGCTAGTGTGGCCTTTAAAGCCTGCCCAAATGATTTTATAATCAATGAAAAGACAAATGAAGAGCTCACCTTCACTCCCACCCCTCTATGTGGTAATAATGATGGAATTCGAACCGTGATCGAGGAACCCCGCTTAAGCTCTTTCTGGGAGGCCGTCCCCATCCCTGCACCTGGCCGCCAGCTGTTAGTAATGAAAGTCAGGCACACACGGTCTCGTTCTCCAGCCAGGACACGTATTTATATAAGAAATGGATGACATGCAAATAGTGCATTCGCTTACTCATTCAGCAACCAGAAAGCTAAAAGTTCACATTCACAGGTTCCATTTCCCCCTAAAAATGTGTTCGTGGCTAAGGAACACACACTGAAAATGTGAGTTACTATCTCTAGTCTCTTGAACTCATTTAAAGTTGGTAGAGACCAGCCCTGGTCTGGGCTGCTGGTGGCCACCGGGCAGAATTGTTCAGCACCCCACAGTGGATCAATATGGAAGGTGTAAAGGACCATAAGATACCTGGGCATAAACCTAACCAAAGAAGTAAAGGACCTGTACTCGAGGAACTACAGAACACTCATGAAAGAAATTGAAGAAGACACAAAAAGATGGAAGACTGTTCCATGCTCTTGGATTGGAAGAATAAACATTGTTAAAATGTCTATACTGCCTAGAGCAATCTATACTTTTAATGCCATTCCGATCAAAATTCCACCGATATTTTTCAAAGAGCTGGAGCAAATAATCCTAAAATTTGTATGGAGCCAGAAGAGACCCCGAATTGCTAAGGAAATGTTGAAAAACAAAAACAAAACTGGCGGCATCACGTTACCCGATTTCAAGCTTTACTACAAAGCTGTGATCACCAAGACAGCGTGGTACTGGCATAAAAACAGACACATAGACCAGTGGAACAGAGTGGAGAGCCCAGATATGGACCCTCAACTCTATGGTCAAATAATCTTCGACAAAACAGGAAAAAATATACAATGGAAAAAAGACAGTCTCTTCAATAAATGGTGCTGGGAAAACTGGACAGCGATATGTAGAAGAATGAAACTCGACCATTCTCTTACACCGTACACAAAGATAAACTCGAAATGGATAAAAGACCTCAACGTGAGACAGGAATCTATCAGAATCCTAGAGGAGAACATAGGCAGTAACCTCTTCGATATCAGCCACAGCAACTTCTTTCAAGATATGTCTCCAAAGGCCAAGGAAACAAAAGCAAAAATGAACTTTTGGGACTTCATCAAGATCAAAAGCTTCTACACAGCAAAGGAAACAGTCAACAAAACAAAGAGGCAACCCACGGAATGGGAGAAGATATTTGCAAATGACAGTACAGACAAAAGGTTGATATCCAGGATCTATAAAGAACTTCTCAAACTCAACACACACAAAACAGATAATCATATCAAAAAATGGGCAGAAGATATGAACAGACACTTCTCCAATGAAGACATACAAATGGCTATCAGACACATGAAAAAATGTTCATCATCACTAGCCATCAGGGAGATTCAAATTAAAACAACATTGAGATACCACCTAACACCAGTTAGAATGGCCAAAATTAGCAAGACAGGAAACAACGTGTGTTGGAGAGGATGTGGAGAAAGGGGACCCCTCTTACACTGTTGGTGGGAATGCAAGTTAGTGCAGCCACCTTGGAGAACAGTGTGGAGATTCCTGAAGAAATTAAAAATAGAGCTTCCCTATGACCCTGCAATTGCACTGCTGGGTATTTACCCCAAAGATACAGATGTAGTGAAAAGAAGGGCCATTTGTACCCCAATGTTTATTGCAGCAATGGCTACGGTCGCCAAACTGTGGAAAAAACCAAGATGCCCTTCAACGGATGAATGGATAAGGAAGATGTGATCCATATATACAATGGAGTATTATGCCTCCATCAGAAAGGACGAATACCCAACTTTTGTAGCAACATGGATGGGACTGGAAGAAATTATGCTGAGCGAAATAAGTCAAGCAGAGAGAGTCAAGTATCATATGGTCTCACTTATTTGTGGAGCATAACAAATAACATGGAGGACATGGGGAGATGGAGAGGAGAGGGAGTTGAGGGAAACTGGAAGGGGAGATGAACCATGAGAGACTATGGACTCTGAAAAACAACCAGAGGGTTATGAAGGGGCGGCGGGAGGGGGTGGGGTGGGGTGGGAGGTTGAGGAACCAGGTGGTGGGTAATAGGGAGGGCACGTACTGCATGGAGCACTGGGTGTGATGCCAAAACAATGAACACTGTTATGCTGTAAATAAACAAATAAAAATAAATATTAAAAAAAAATATGGAAGGTGTAATGTCGGCTCAGGGAAAACAGCTGAGGGCAGACAAGGATATATCCCAGGCCCCTGTAGTCAAGGGGGTTATAGTCAAGATGGGGAGGAGCCTCCGTGTGACTGGGCAGGGTGGAGGCAAGGGCATCAAATGGCTTTGCTTTTATTTCCATGTACTTTTATTTTCATGGGAGGTGTGTCCCTGGGTCCCCATGTCACCTCCCCAAATTCAGTGTCCCAACAGATGAATTGGCTAAACCTGTGTGGAGTGCCTACACCTAGGTACTCGGGGCTAGTGAGAGGCCTGGCCCCTTCTAGCCTCCTCTTCTCCTCTTTGGAAGACAGGAACCATAAACCCCCACACAGTGGACCCAGGAAAATCCAAACACACAAATGAGAACTGCCTGCTATAGACACTGTCTTTCTCCCAGGTACCGAAGTTCAAAATCTTAGAATCATCTCTGATAATGAGAACAAAGGGTCATTCTATAGTTCAATTCTGTACCTCTGTGTTCCCAATGTTCCTCCCCTGAGACCCCTTCAGATACAGACAGGCTGGGTCCAAGGACCAGAGGGGATCCCAAAGGACTTATGAAGAGGGTCCTTGGCTTCATGTAGGATGGAAATCAAATGTGAACCAGCAGGAAGTGAAAGCAGTTATCGAAGACAGAGAGAAAGAGAGAGATGGATAGAGCATCCGGGAGACGCTGAAAGGAAAGAGCATGAGTCTCATCTTTGCTTGGGGCCTGGGGTTTTTATTGGCATCTGTGCTCTACTGACCTCTTAGGCATCCAGGAACTGGTCAAAACAAGGACAGGGTCCAGGTGTCCTTCATAAGTCACTTATTTCCTGAAGCCAGGGGTCTTAGCATCAAGATGTTTGGAGTCAGTGGTCTTGGAGAACCCTTATGACAGCTCTGCCTGACCACTCCTTAGATGTTATCTATTATGCTGGAAGACACAAAAGTTATCATTACCTCTTCATCCCTTACATGGAGGACATACGCTATTTGCATTACAAGGCTTGTGTAGAGTGGGTTGAGGGTGCAGGTCCGAGCAAGAATAGAAGCCAGAAAAGGAGCAAAGGGGGAAAAAAAGGGAACAAAGGAAAAAAAGAAAAAAAAAACTCATTTTTGATGAGGTCCCTTCAGTTTCTCGATCTCACTTCTAACATTCATAGGCTCTTGTGTAACACCTATTTCAATCACCTCCAAAAGATTATCTCAACACCCTCACTGCCACCCTTTCTGTCAACCCTCTGTCCTGCTGCCGTGGCCAGAAAAATGTCTCAAAGACACAGAGCTCCAATAATGCACCTTCTCGCTCCATAACAATTGCCAATCAAATTAGATGCACACTCGTTTCCTCTTTTTCACATAGAGCCTTTCAAATTGTGGTCTTCCCACCTATCCTCCCAGCCCCTTCTTTCCCACCATTCCCCTGTAGCTAGAGCCTCCTGCTTCTGCATCTTTTCTCATGCCACGCCCTCCACCCAGAAGCCTTTCCCCATAATTTCTGGTTAAAACCCTGCCATCTGTGACACTGTGATTTATAAGAAATCTAAATGACCAGAATTTATACTTCTGATGTGTACTTGATACTCCTCCAGTTTCTCGCTCACAGTTCCCAAAACCCTTAGAATTTCCTGCGACAAGGGTGACAAAGATGTCTTTTGTTATGTTAATGAGATAGATTTTGGAAAGCTCTTAGATAATCTAAAAATGGGGTGCTGGTTGCCAGGAGAAATGACCAGGTTATTTGAGGGTTTGAAGTTTCAGTCCTACTTCCTACCTATGAAGAGAGAGGTTGGAGGCTGAATCACCGAATGGCCAGTGACTTAGTCCATCACGACTATAATGGAGCCTCCATCAAAACCCAAAAGGACTGGGTTCAGAGAGCTTCCAGGATGGTGAACACTTGGAGGTGTGGGGAGAACAGTGTCCCTGGAAGCTCCACCCCCTTTCCCTGCACCTGGCCCAATGTATCTCTTCATTTGGCTATTGAATCATACCCCTTATTGTATCCTTCAATAAACTGGTAAATTTTAACTATTGCCCTGATTTCTATGAGATGCTCTAGCATATTAATCAAACCTAAGGAGGAGGGTCATTGGAATCTCCAATCCGTAATTAGTCAGAAGCCCAGGTAACAGCCTGGGGCTTGCAACTGGTGTCTGATGTAGAGGGTGGAAGGCAGTCTTGTATGACTTGAGTCCTTAACCTGTGGAATCTGAAGCCATCTTGGAATAGATAGATAGAGTCAGAATTGAGTTGAATGCTCAGAGACTCCCCTGTCTTCTGAGGTCTTGTATTTGGTATTGTATGTGGGGGAGCTCCCGTGCCCCTCTCTTGCCCATGTTGGAATTGGGGCTGGGACCCTTAAAAAACCATCCCATTAAAAATCACCATAAATATCCCTTCTTTATTGAGCCTTTCACAATGCCACTCACCACCACCCCCAAATTCTATCTCCTTCACCTGATTTCAAAGTCACTTACTTGTCACACTTGCCTTTCTTAGGGTACATTTTGCACTGTCTTTGTGCTTATATCCTATTACTCATACCCATCCCCAAATCCCAAGCCCCTTGAGATCAGGAATCACATTCTACTCATCTTTGGGCTCTGCTCCTCCTCTCCCCTAAGCCCTGTTTCCCTAGCATGCACCACCATGCCTCTTATCAATTAGCTGCCCAACAAATATTTGTTAAATGTAATTAACATTTAACATTGTGGGTTAGGCAGAGAAAAAGAGCCATAGTTGCCTGAATTTTAGGTAACTTGAGCCAAAGTGAAGTCAGAGGCCTGAACTGACATTTACCTTCTCTCCTGGATGTATGTAGTAAGCATGTGAGTGGTTCCAAAACTCCCCTCATGATTGCCATTACTTGTTTTATGTCCAGCCTTCTGCTAGAATATAAACACCATGAGGGCAAGTACCCTGCTTTATCTGATTCACCTCTGTATTCTTACTGCATACCTCAGTGCTCAGCATACTGTAGGTGCTCAGAAGAGAGAGAACTGAATCAAATTGAACTGAATCTTATCCAGTCTGATCCAACCAAATGGAATCTAGAGGTAATGGGGTACAAGCCTTGCACTACATCTCAGTCAGCTGACCCCTGTCAGGATGGGGCTCCAAAATAAAGAAAGGGGCACAGTCTTCCTAAGAAAGATTCCTTAATAGGAAATGACCCAAGCAGCTGAAGCATTGCCTTGGAGCCACAACTGGCAGGGGGAAGCCTGTAGGCTAACATTTCATTAAAGGAACCAGGAGGAGACAAGTAACGCTTTGGGGAAGGAAGGTCAACCTTCAATGCTTTCTGTCTTTTCACTTTTGCTTAAAAGAGTTTTAAATGAAGGACTGCAATTCCATAACAATTAATTAAATCATGCAATTCCATAACAATTAAGAGAAGAGCTAATCTTTGCAGGAAGCTGAATAAACAATTACGCATTTGGTAAAATTTAAAGGTCACTAAGAAGGCTCCCCTCCCCACCAAAAGATATCGCCTGATATTAATTATTCCTGTTTCCCACACATTAATTAGGTGACTTCTCTAGACTGCAGAACGAGATGTCACCGAGTCCTGCTTTGCCCTATTACAAATGAACACATCAGCCCTCTGTGGCGACCTTAGAATGCCAACATCCTACCATGAAAGAACCATCCCTCCTGGTCTGGGAACCATCTTGTTCTAAGGAGACCATTTAAAAATGCCAGTGGCCCTGGAAAGGGTTGTGTTATCAATGTTTTTGTCTCTGCATTCAGTTGAGAGGGAGTTGAAACAGGAAAGACAGAAGGTAGATTCCCAGAAACAAGAGAGATGTTTGAGAGAACCAGGGGTGGAGGAAGAGGAGCAGACAAAAATAAGATCCTGAATCTCTTTTTTCATTAAAGAATAAAGAAGTCATTAAGAATGACTGCCTTTGTTTCTGCCATTTTTCCTATAGCTGGGACAACTAGGAATCTCAGAATCAACCTGTCTGTAGGAAAGTAACTTCAGGGAACTTATTACTTTTTTATAAAGGTAGCAAACAAATAACCTCCTTCAACTTAACGGCAAAAGCCTTTTCCAAAAATTAATATCCTCTAGAGATTAAGGTTCATAGATAAATAGCTTAGTGGGACAAAGAGATACACACATATAAGAACACTGATTCAAAATGAAGGTGACACTGGGGCACCTGACTGGTTCAGTCGGTAGAACATGCAACTCTTGATCTCAGGGTAGTGAGTTCAAGGCCCATGGTTGGGTGTGGAGTTAACTTTAAAAAAAAACTTTGGAAAAAAATAATAATAAAGGTAGCACTGTAGAGCAATGGGATAAGGACAACATTGTTACCAAAGAATGACAATGGAATGTTCATATGAAAACAATAAAATTCAACTCCTACCTCACTCTTTGTAAAACTCAAATCCAGATAGATGGTAAGCCTAAATGCGAAAGACAAAACAAAAAGCAACAGAAAAACTTTTAAAAGAGGGTTTAGGAGATTCTTCTTATCCAAGTCAGGAAAAGTTTTCTTAAAAAGAACACAAAAGGAGCACCTGGGTGGCTCAGTGTCTTAAAGTCTCTGCCTTTGGCGCGGGTCATGATCCCAGGGTCCTGGGATCGAGTCCCACATCGGGCTCTCTGCTCAGCGGGGAGCCTGCTTCCTCCTCTCTCTCTGCCTGCCACTCTGCCTACTTGTGACCTCTGTCTGTCAAATAAATAAATAAATAAAATCTTTAAAAAAAAAAAAGAACACAAAAAACGTAAATTATAAAAGGAGCAAAGATGGGCTTGATACAGTTGACTATCTTTGAATTCAGAACTTAGAGCCATGCAAAGACACTGCACTAGAGTTTAAAAAAAAACCCAAAGTGTGGGAAAGTATATTTGCAACACATTTCAACAAAGGACCCTATCCAGAACACAAAAGTAACTTCTACAAATCAGATTTTTTTTAAAGATTTTATTTATTTATTTGTCAGAGAGAGAGCGAGCGAGAGCAAGCACAGGCAGACAGAGTGGCGGGCTGAGACAGAGAGAGAAGCAGGCTCCCCGCTGAGCACGGAGCCCGATGTGGGACTCGATCCCAGAACGCCAGGATCATGACCTGAGCCAAAGGCAGCCGCTTAACCAACTGAGCCACCCAGGCGTCCCTACAAATCAGATTTTTTAAAGGCAGATAGTCAGAAGAAAAGTGCGCAAGAGATTCGAACAAGCACATCTGAAGACAGAATATCCAGATGCAAGAATAAACACATAAAGAGGTATTCAATGTCAACATCATTGTTATTGAAGAAATACAAAATAAAGCCATGATAAAATACCAATGCACCCACCAAGATAGGCATTTTTTTTTAAATGCCAAGCATTAAAGAGAATGCGAGACAAAGAGGAACTCTTCTCTACTGCAGGTGGGAGTTTCCATTAGAATAACTATCTATGAAAAGCTGGGCACAATCTACTAAAGACAAACATACACATTCCTTCTAAGTCAGCAAGTGCACTCCTAGGTATGTACCCGACAGAAATGTGCACACACACACCAAGAAAGCACACACTTCACGATAATAGCAACATTACTCTTTAAAGTCCAAATGAAAATGACCCAAACTGTCTAATAACAGTAAAATTGTTTATAATTGTATATACTTATACAATGAAATAACAGACAACAATGAAAATGAGTGAACTATTTCTATGTTAAACAATTTGGTTGAATCTCACATCGATTTTTAAGACACAGAGACAAAAGAATACATACCTACGGATCCATTTATATAAAATTCAAAAACAGGCAAATCTAAAGTATAACATTGAAAGTCTAGACGGCAGTTATCTTTGGGGAGTAGGCAAGTTGATGATTGAGGGGGGACAGGAGAGGAAGGCTTCTGGGAGCTGGCACTGTTGTTTTATGAGCTGGCTGGTGATTACATGAATGTTTATGATGTCCACCTAGCTAAGCTGTCCATGTAGATTTTGTATACTTTTCTATATGTCATTCTTAACAATAAAAAAATGTTTAAGTGAATATCCTTTATCCCAGCAATTTAGCTTCCAAAAATTTAACAAAAAATGTAAACTAAAGTTGATGTAAGTTATAAAAAGATATTTATTGCAGTGTTATTCATATGGTGAAAAGTTGGAAACAATCTAAAGATTCAACCAAGGTATTAGATCAATAAATTAGACTATATCTCCCCAGTGGATATGATGCATCTATTAAAATTGTTGTTCTGGATCTGTATTTGTTCATGTGGAAAGATGTCATATCACTTCACTTATACTAAGTGAAGAAAATGGTTTATAGAATAGGATAAGTAATCTAACTCCAACTTTGGAAATACATGCATGGAAAATTATGGCAAAACAATCCATATGTTAATAGTTATTATATCTAGATAGAATTTTGGTCACTGCTTTCCTAATTTCTCAGCCAAGATTACTATAGTTATAAATAATAATAGCGACCATATATTGAACAGTAACTGTGCAACAAATATTGAGAAAGATACAAAATATATTATTCTTATGTAATCCTCACAAAAAAACCAGCAAGATAAGTACAGTTAAGAAGTAACCTTAACTGTAACTGTAAGTAACCTTAACTTAAAATAATAAGTACACCTAAGGAGACTGAAGAGAAGTAAATATAGAAGATCAAATTACAGAAAGTGGTCCAAGTTTTTGGCCAGGGTCTGTCTGGGACCCAACAAATTCTCCACTCTACCACATCAGACAGTAAGGTCGTATTAAGAGTAATTTTCATAGTCAGAATTTGAACCTCAATCTCCATTTGGTTTCAAAGCAAAAATTCCTATAAGTTCATAAAGCAGCACACGCAAACCAGCTACAAAAGTAAAACCTTCATAGAGGTTAGATGTGATGTAAATAGGAAGTAGTAATAATGCTACCATTTATTAAATGATGGCCATGTGCTAAATACTTGAGAGTAGTATCTCATTTTAATCTCATTATCCTACAGTAGCTTAACTGTATTTATGGCCCCAGTTCTTCTCTCCCTACGTTCTTTGCAGGTAGTGTCCTCCCATTCTGACTTAGGGCTCCACCTTGCGATTTGCATTGGCCAGCCGGGTACAAAGCAATCAGAGGCTTGAATAATACTTCTGTGTCTCTGCTTGCTGTCATTTCCCTCTGTCATCATCATGAGACCATGCTAAAGCTAGCCAGCAGATAAAAGACATGGGGGGCACATCTAGTCACCCCAGTCAACCCAGATGAGACCATATAAGATTAGCCACGAGCCAGTCAACACCCAGACAGTGATTAAGTCCAGTCAAGATCAGCAGAACAGCCTCAGGAACATCACTGTGACTCCAGACACATGAACTCTGGATCTTCTAGGCCACTGAGGTTTTGTGCTTACTTATTATACAGCATTACTGTAGCAAAAGCTAACTGATAAAACCCCAGGAGGCCAAAAATATTATGATCGTTCCTATTTTACATGGGAGGAAACTGGGGTTGGAAGCAGTATTTCGGACTAACTTTAATATCTGAGCCACACTTAGCACTTTTTTTTTTAAGATTTTATTTATTTATTTGACAGAGAGAGATCATAAGTAGGCAGAGAGGCAGGCAGAGAGAGTGAGAGGGAAGCAGGCTCCCTGCCGTGCAGAGAGCCAGATGTGGGACTCGATCCCAGGACCCTGAGATCATGACCTGAGCCGAAGACAGCGGCTTAAACCACTGAGCCACCCAGGCGCCCCACACTTAGCACTTTTAAAAAGCTGACTGATCATAGTCTTTGTAGTTTAAACCCACGATTCTGTGCATGAGGACTCTCGTATCTTTTTTTTTTCCTCTCTCTCCCCTATACTCTCTCTTCTGTAGTCCAGAGGCATTTAATTTCTCACAGATGCCTTCAATGCTGACATGTATCCCAATATTAATTTGTGTGCTTCAAAGATTTATCCTAAAAATGCTGATGACACCAATAGAAGATGTAAAACCTGACCTTCACTTACACAATGATTGGCATTGACTATAATTCCTTATGAGATTTCACACAATCAACATGCTGATGTGTGCAGCTAGAGTACATAATCAGTTGTTCTATATCAAAAATCACCTTGCAGTTGGGGAAAGGAAACAATTTTCATATTATATGGTCAGGAGAAACACGCATTAGATATACAGCCAACTTTCAGGGTGCCTGGATGGCTCAGTCAGTTGAGTGTCCAACTCTTGATTTTGGCTCAGGTCATGATCTCAGGGTCATGGGATTGAGCCCATCAGGCTCCACGATCAGTGCAATGTCTCTTTGTCCTTCTTCCTCTGCTTCTCACTTGCACTCTCTCTCTCAAATAAATAAAATCTTTCTTTAAAAAGATATACATCCAAGGGGTGCCTGGGTGGCTCAGTGGGTTAAGCCTCTGCCTTTCGCTCAGGTCATGATCCCAGGGTCCTGGGATCGAGCCCCGCATCAGGCTCTGTGCTTGGCAGGGAGCCTGCTTCCTCCTCTCTCTCTCTCTCTCTCTGCCTGCCTCTCTCCCTACTTGTGATCTCTATCTGTCAAATAAATAAATAAAATCTTAAAAAAAAAAGATATACAGCCAAATTTCAATAGTTGGTGTTAAGGATATACAGAGATAATAAGTAGATAAATGATATATGCACCCAAAGTTTTGCTTTCTGTCCAGAAAGTCTCAGGATATAAGGATCAAACAGCAGAGGGCTCGGAGTGGTTTGAGGCCAGGTGCCGTGAACTTAGATTCTCCCCTCCAGAGGACAGTATAGCATACAGACAAGTAACAAGTGGGGTGTCTGGACCTCCAGTCCCAACCCCACCTGAGACTGATGGGTGTGGCAGACCCTTCCTTTGTTTCCCAGACCTCTCCACCCTCCCCCAACCTACTCGGTGCCAGGAGGTTGCCAAGTATAGACTTCCTTGCCTCTGGCTTCCGGTTGGGATTGCTGGAGAGGGAGCTCTGGCAACAAATCAGTGGGATGGAGGAGAGGGAAAAAGAGGTATTTGTTCCCCCTGGCTTTCTACCTGCGGTGTCACAAAGAGACGACTATAACCCTCCACAAAGATCTCCGCTCTTTTCAGGTGGCCCCTCCACCCATCCCTCCCTATCTCAGGGTTCTGCTAATTGCTTCGTGCATTCAGATCTAAAAGGAGTGACAGCCCCAACATTTATAACTCTAGAATCTATATTGCCTCCTAGAATTCCTCCCTATGCCATGTGCAAATCTTTGTAAGTGATCTCTTCTTCAGACCTACCTGGAATTATCCTGCTTTGAGTGAGCTCAGACTGATCCCCTCTGGGACCTTAGGCATGTACGCTCACTGATGGCATCTTCCCAATCTACAGAATGAAGAAAACCTCCCCTTTTACAGATAGTGGGAAGATTTTCTTTTTTAAGATCTTAATACCAACATCCTTGAAAGGGTCAAGTGCGATAGAATGTAAGGATATTATGACATCAAGTCAAGCTGATATCTTAAAGCCTGACTGGGTTTACAGAAAAGAATTGTATGTCAGAAACATGAGGAGAGATGAAAGTATGTGAAGTATCTGACTAAACATAGGATCTGATGTGAAAAAGACGAGGGAGGGATGAGAAGAACAAAAATTGGCCTTGCTTTGAACTCTGAGCCTTGGTAGGACCGGTTCTGATAGGGAATCAGATGTCCTACTCACTTTCTTGTTTTCTGGTCTTCTTTATCATCTCCCACTTGGAGCCTAGTCAGGAAAGTCTTTGCTTTGTTGAAAAGTAAAGTATGTTAATCTTGCTGATATAAAAGGTGAATATACTTTTTATTTTTAGATTTTATTTATTATTTGACAGAGACACAGCAAGAGAGGGAACACAAGCAGGGGGAGTGGGAGAGGGAGAAGCAGCCTTCCCGATGAGCAGGGAGCCAGATGCCAGGCGCGATCCGAGTACCCTGGGATCATGACCTGAGCTGAAGGCAGATACTTAACGACTGAGCCACCCAGGTCCCCCAAAAGGTAAATATACTTGATGCAAGACAATCTGGATGAAAAGTGAAAACTTCGCTGGCATCAACATTGATTGACACCACACCCTATAGTTCCCCCTGGCTCTCTCAACTGACCTAAGGGCATGGTCTGTGTCCCTAAAATTGTGCCCAACTGGGCCTTTCACATTATGTTAACTGACACAGTAAATTTGTTTATGCATTCAGCCTCATTTATTAGATACCCACTGTGTGATAAGAACTCTCCTAGGCAGGGTGGAAGAAGAACAACAAGGTTCCTTTTCTCTTAGAGTTGATATTCTAGTACCATAGTCCCATGGGATATGTATAATTTTAAAAGAAAGTCTTAGGCAAAATAAAAGCACAAATATTGATTTACAGTATCCTTTACGCATACACACAAATATAAAAGACTAATGATTATTCAAAAATAGAATTTCAGATCACTAAACTGAACCCCCCACAGCCTCATTCTCCCATCTCACCCCTACCCGACTCCCCACACAGAGAAATTACAAATGAGAAGACAGTGTGACCTTTGATAAATATCACAACCTCTCTGTTCCTTAATAAATGGCAGTCCCAGCACTAGGTTCCAGGCCTCCTGAATCCTACATGCCTGAGAGCTGATTTCTCTTAGTGTTTCCGTGCTCTTGTCACCCTTGACAGACTTTCTAAGAGATCATCTTATCATCTTCAAAAGGCATCTCATTGTCATCGGAGCCTTCCTACCTGTCTTTTTCCCTAGCAGGCCATCTCCCTTTCCTTCTCAAGACTGTTCAGGGAAGCTTCTCACGACCTCCAGACCAACCTGATCAGAGTACCCACCCCCAACGCCCACCATGGGCATCTGCGGTAATGCACTCTGCCCCATCCACACTGTATTCCAAATTCCCAGTTCCTGACTCTCCTGCGCCACTAGATAATCTCTAAGGTCCGGGAACCCAGAACCTGTCTCTCCCCTGTGCCCAGCAGATGGCAGGCCTGCTAAAAGGATCTGTGAAGAAATGAAACTCTTATTTAATTTATAAAGGAAAACGGTGAGAAAACTGGAATGCGTTCACAGAATTCTACATGAAAGAAAACTCTTAAGAATGAGACATTTCTACACCTTCATGTTTTAAGTAAAAATAAATATGATCGTATTTTTTAATAAAAGAAGACAGAAGGTTACCCTCTCTGCTCTTGGTGAGAAAGGAACCATGTCCCCCTTCCCTCTTTTCTCTATCCCCTCAGACATCAATCACCTCTCTTGTGCCAATAGTCATTAACACAAAACAGTCCCTTTTCTTCCTGTCCTCCGAACCAGCACAGAAAATGTGTCTCCAAGCCTAGGAAAAAGCAATTTCCTCAAGGAATCTAAGTGGGAGAAGAACAGAGGATTCAAAGCGGGGGAGCCTTTCCCCTCCACAGCCAAGAACTGCACAGTCCTCACGGTGGAGGAAAGACTACAGAAAAGCACAGATGGCATGCTGGCAGTTCGATGAATTAATGTGATTGCATCCCGGTAACGTTTCAAGTGAGATATTCATGTAATTCATGCAAATTCAGAAATAATTGCGGTTCATGTTTCCAGGATAAAGTCATGGCATTTTGCTTTTACCTGAACTACCCCCAAAAAGGGTCATTCTTATTATTCTGTGTTCAATTATTCATAACCACACGCTCGTGGATTTTAGAACCATAAAAGGTCAGCCCTCTCTGATTCCGCAATTGTTTTGCTCTGAAGTCAGGGAGCGGAGCATGAATATGCACGCGCACACCAGCCAGCCGCTTCCCTCCCCGTTCATTAACAGTGCGTTCTCTGTATATTTCAAAGTCGAACAAATAATACCTGTCATGAACATGCATTTTTAATCTCTCCTATATTTCATTTTAAATGAAATGTCAAAATGATGGAAAATATTTTCATGGAAGTTTGGAAAGGGCAGCGTCATGCCAGCGCTGCCCGGTAAGATCCAGCCCCGGCGTGGAAACCATCCCTGAAGCAGGTCCACTGCTGCAGGAATCGGATGGGGGGGGTTGTTTTTGCGGGCGGGGGGGGGGGGGGGTGGTTGTAGGTTTTTTTGGTATTTTACTGCCTTTGTCGTTCCTGGGAAATGTCAGCGTGAAATCTGTTTGCCGAGTCAATATGCTTTGGGGGCTGATGGGACCCACTCTCCTCTTTTCATCTGAAAATGGATGCCATTTGTTTACAGCCTGTTCAATTCACGGCTTTGGGGCATCCAACTACATTTTATTTGCGTGTGATGTTCCGCTCGGCATATGTGCCATTTGTCCCTCTTCATTCTTTGAACGCTGCTGCCCGTTCTTAATGGGAACTCAAACCACTCTGACCTCCCTTTTCTTTAAAACTCTTCATCAGAATTTCTTAATTTCAAGTCCCATCTAACTCTCCCAGAAATAGCCTATTTCTTTCCCTAGAAGTCGTTCCCTAGAGACTGGTGCAGGTCAAGGGCAGAATACAGCTGAGCTGGGGGTAAGGGAATAAGGAGGGCTCATGTGGCAAGAATGACCAGGAAGGTCTATAGCAAAGTGTCTCAGTGTTGGCACTACTGATATTTGGGGCCAGATAATTCTTTGCTTGGGGCTGTCCTTGTACATTATAGGATGTTTGGCAGCATCGCTGGCCTCTACCCACTAGATGCCAGCAGCACATATCCTCTTTCATTTGGGACAACAAAAATGCCTCTGGACATGCCAAAAGTGCCCAGGAGTAGGGCTGGAGGTGGAAAGCAAATTCCTCACACCCGCTATAAACCGCTGATTCACAAGTCCAACCACATATGATTGTTTCCTCCTCTGAGCATTAAAGAGGGCATATGCCCCAGGAGCTCCAGGAAATTGCACCAGCCCTAAAATGTTCAGCCTCTCTGTACGATGAGAAGCAGAGGTTTTCTGCTCTGCACCACTTGAATTCATCTGGCCAGGCAGATGTGGCCTGAGACTATGGCTGTGATCCTCTACCGCCTCCACCGTTTTGGCCAAAAGCAATTTCCTGGTCTCTGAACTAATTACATGTATCCTACCATATAAGAGGCTATTATTTTAACCTATTTGTGTGACCCTACCCTACCACTGCCCAGTCCTCTAAAGAAGACTGTAGTCTGTCCACTGTCAGGCTCTTCTGCCTGAATCATGGGGAAGTGGTAGGGTAGGGTGGGGTAAGAACAAGGAAATTGGGGATGACAATTTGTATCCTCTTCGTGGTGTTCAAGACAGACAAGCAAAGGACCGAAGTTAGCATTTTGGTTGAGTGAACCATGTTTTTTTCAGTCCCCCAAAAACTAGCTGTCTAGAAGTGAACCACATTATGGATTTTATAACTATTACATTTTTATTTGTATGGAATTTAATTTATGCAAAGAATCTTTGGAAAATGTTATCTCAGATGGAGTAGAAGAGATACTATATTCCCCATTTTATTGATCAGGAAACTGAGGCCCAAAGAAGTCAAAGAACACACTGTACGTAAACTCTGGCTCCCTTGTGTCCCATTCCCAAGTCTGCTTAAAACATCACCTATGAGGGCACCTGGGTGTCTCAGTGGGTTAAGACCGCTGCCTTCAGCTCAGGTCATGATCTCAGGGTCTTGGGATCCTGTCCTGCATCAGGCTCTCTGCTCAGCGGGGAGCCTGCTTCCCTCTCTCTCTATCTCTAGCTGCCTCTCTGCCTATTTGTGATCTCTCTGTCAAATAAATAAATAAAATCTTTTAAAAAAATTTTTTCTTGGCACATAGAAGCCAAATATTTTCTGTGCTTGTGAAGTCTTTTTTGTGCTTTTTAAATGGTCTGTTTATAATATATATTAAAGAAGTATGTTTAATGTGTCAGAAAAGTTGTCATCTCCATAAGGAGAGAATACTCAGCCTCAATAGCCTCAGTTTATCCATTAATAAATTCCTCCAATGGGACAGTATGCTGGAAAACCTGCTGCCATGCCAATGGGCAGACTTATAAGAGAGGGCCCAGCTGGAGGGAGGTGGTAAAGAGTGGTGCTAGGATCCTGTAAAACACCTGGGTCTCCAAACATAGAAGCAGGCCTGGGAGGTATGAACCAGTGAGAGAGAAAAGAAGGTTCCCTGTCAGCTTGTTTTGTCAAAGCTTCAGTGAGCTCACCCACAACTGAATGGCTCTCAGGTGCAAAACTAAAATTAAAAAAAATATATATGTACAGACTCCCTCCCCTCAACACACATTCCCAAAAGGGAAGAGGGATGGGCAAGAGCATCATTTTCAAATTATTCCACAACTATGCATTACTTTCCGAGAATTAGGAAATATGTACTAGTTCATCCTCTGCAATTGACCTTGATCAGATCATGTCTTGCATACTCTCTATAGATGGGATTTAGAAAAGGTAATGCCCATCCCAGCTGTCTCCAGGAGGGGTGTAAATTAAGGTCAGATGTAAAAGTGCTTGCAAATAGGAAGGTATTTTATAAAGCACAATGATATTGCCAAGTGAATGAGAGACTGACTTCCAGAGGAAAGGAGGGTGATGCTAGGTTGACAACTATAGTCGGTTGAATAGTGCCCCAAATCCATGAGCACCAAGGACTTCAGAATGTGACCTTATCTGGAAATAAGTTCTTCGTAGATGTAATTAAGGTCAGCATGGGGATGAGATCATACTGAATTAGAGTGTGCCCTGAATCCAATGAGAACGTCCCAGTCAGAACCAGAAAGGGCAGAGAGACATAAAGAAGGTTGTGTGAACAGGGAGGTGGGGGTTGATGTGACCCATCTACGAGCCAGAGAACACCAAAGATTGGGGGTCAGCCCCAGAAGCAAGGAAGAAGCCTGGGCCAGTTCTCCCTCAGAGTCTCCAGAAGGAATCAGCCCCGGGATAACTGGATTTCTGACCTCTGCCCTCCTTGACTGTGAGAGAACACAGTTCCAAAGTTTTAAGGTATCTAGCCTATGGAAATGAGAATGGAAGCCCAAAGAAACTAACACAGCCCCTTTGTGTCTAAGGGACTTGGACTTGAATATTCCCCCTGATTTGGGCCAGACCATCCCCAGCCTCACAATGTGTGTTACGGGTCGTCACCAATAAACACTATACCCCCTACGATCAGGGTCAGGCATAAATGAAGAAGGTTTGCTCTGTCAGCCCAGCAAGGATCTCAGTTAAACAACCCAATTAAACAACTGTCAGGATGCTACAGGTTTCAGTACAAACCCAGGCTTGGAGGAAGTGTTTCCCTTTCTACTAACTTCTAGATCACCAGCATGTGGGAGTCCTCCCCTAAGTGCACCAGACCAAGGGGTCACAGGGAGACTCCATAGGCCTGGTAGAAAACTTAGACCGCCAGCAGAATCCTACCTGTACATGGTTGCCCACCCCCGTCAACAGGTACCTTCAGGAATGCTTGGGACCAATCCACAAGGGCGTGTGTACATATTCTTCCGCATGCAACTCCATCACGATGGGCAGCCATGAGATGTTTCTGTGCCGTAATAACAGGGCCTCACACAGAAAGGGGAAATGAGATCTATTCAGAAAAGGGGAAATGAGATCTAGTACCTAGTACCATAGCAGGAGGTCTGTGGTAATAGAACCACATAAAGGAGAAACACTGACAGACCAGGGCTGGAGGGAAGAATGGGGGGCACAGCGGCAGGAGCCACAGTATCGTCCGTGGAGGGGGAGAAGCAGAATCCCCACAGACAGCAGGACAATGAAGCCGATGGCAAAAGATGATGATGAAAAAATACCAAGAGACTAGAAGAATCCTGTGTCATCAAAGCTGCAAGGGGACTGGTCCAAGGTTACTTAATGAGAATGATAAAATGTTCTTCAACAAGGAAAATTAAAATCTTCCACTATTCTAAGAACAGAAGTCTCCTTCTTGATTTAATGACTTAAAGAACAGCTCCACAGGGAGGCAGTCAGCAGTCACCCATCAGCATAGCCCATAGGGACAGATGCCATTTGGTGGGACAGCAAGGCACAGGCAATGACTGACTCCCTAGTCTCAGAGAATGTGTAAGACAGAGCTGTGTCCACAGGGATTCCTGATCTGTTCCTAAGGACTTTTCTTACAAATCTCCCTACCCAATATTGTGTCATGGCAATATTTTTGATCACCAAACAAACTATACTTACTGGGCCATGGATTACTTTGCTCTGCCCGTTTTTCTATTAATTACTGATCTACCTTAGAACCACACACAGCTTCTGGTCAGTGTTGGATAGTCACTGCTCCCACACTCAAGCGATAGACTCCCAGGCAAAATCAAAGAGGCATCTTTGTTTATCTTATTTAGTGTTCTTGCCAGCCCATACAGCCATGTCAGAGAGCAATGTATGATTTCTATCTGACTTTCATAGAGTCCCAACACAGTAGCATCAACCTCTAGGTCAAAAGATCCTAGGCTGGAAACCACTGATTAACTATGATTTTGTGTGGAAGCTGCTTGACCCCTGGAATACCTATAGAGGGGTTCCCTCCAATCCCCAGTTTCTGTGGCTTTTTCCCTTTCCCTCATTTCCCTACCAACCCTCCTATGGATAACTAATATCTCCCTACCACGTCAGAACTCTGTCCACTCATTCTTTTCCCTTCTTGACAACATATTATATAGCAGAGATAATACTACAGGATATTACACAGGTCAGATAATACTACAAGATAGTTCAAGAGATACTCCAATTCTTAAAACTGAATATGATTACTTCCTCTATCATAATCCTATTTTTCCATTGTGATATTTAATAGATAGTGCCTCAGTATTCAGGTACAAGGAATGTCACATTTGTTTTTCTCAAGGTTATTCCAAGTCCAGCGTTACCTTCTAGAGCTCCCCATCCTCCCTTGGTTGGTTCAAGGTCCCCATGAACCTACATAGCTCAGAAAGAACGCCCCCTCCACCTTCTCTCCCGGCAAGAAGGACCTTGGCTTCTGTTCTGGCTGCCTTCCCTGCCCTTGCTTTTCTCTGCCTCTTGGTGGTGCTGTCGAGCCTTCTTCAGATACTGGTCCCTCCAGCTTTGCTTAAGCACAGGGCAGCCAGATCCATTTCCTCCTTAAGAAGCAATCTGGGCTCTAAATGCCACCACAATCAATTACCAACCTGTTCAGAGCCCAAGTCGTCACCCTCTGAGATCCTGCTGCCTCAGAAGTAATATGCTAGCAAGAGTCCAGCACCCACCCCACCCCCCAAACACCTCCACACACACCCTCACCCCACCTCACCTACACCCATCCTTGTAGGACTTGCTCCTCCTCTCCAGGAGTGTCTCTTCATCCCCCCAAAACCAAAGTGTTGTGTCATTATCTTAGTAAGATTGCAGAAACACAGAGGCCTGTTCACCTCTATGAGGCTCGAGGGGTAAAGAGGGGAAGAGGAGCCTGGTAAGCAAGGAGGGATTGCCCTCCACTTCTTCCCAAGGAAGTAACCACAGACAGCACGGCTTCATGCAACAGCAGAGAAAAGCAAAACTGAAGTTGTCTGCAGCAGGGCACATACACACACACACACAGACTGGGTATGGACATCCTCCTGCCTCAACTTCATAATTTCAAGTGAAATTATTAATACAATTTCCAATTATAAATACATATTCACTGGAGGAATTTAGAAAATGGAAAAAAATTAAAACAGTCTTATGTAACTCTATGGATTCAATAAGATAAGGAGGCAGAGATTATTACGAAGAAGATCAAAATGGAACTTTTCATTGAGGCCATGCTAAGGAGATTACTCCCAGACAGCAAAAGGACTACTAAGATTCCTGTACAGGTGTATAGTCCCTCAGCCATAATTCTGACTTCCAAAACCAGGATCTTTTCTTCAATTCATTTGGCATCAAAACCTGACCTGACTATCATGGGGCTATTCATAGTCTTTGTTTATCTTACTTAGTGTGAACATTCATATTTTGCACTAGAAATATTAGTGGTTTTGAGATTGTTAGGTGATTTTCCAGATGGGACTGAAAGTACTCCATAATATATGTATTTCCAAATTTCAAACAATTCCAAATTCTGAAATCTATTTACCCCAAGTTTTGGAAAAAGAGATTGTAAGCCTGTAATATCCCAGTCTTTGAGAAACAACCTCTGCCAGGAGAAATTAGGACTAAAATACTCATTTCTTTAAGATCTTAAGCAGGATATTGTTTTAACACTGGGTCCTCTCAAAAGGGCTAAAATTTAAAGCATTAAAATGCAAGCCTTTTTTTCCACCAAGATTTATGCACTATAAACCTTCTTCTCTCGTCTCTAAGCTCCTCTTACTTCTGGGGAATCGTGGGGTGAGATTCAGGGACAGGAGGAGGGTGGAGGCTTGGAAAGTCAGGGATGGAGTCAGGGTTAAAGACACCATTTTATTTTATTTTTTTAGTTCAATAGCTATTTTTTTATGGTCACAAATAGATAAGAATGTCACTACAGCAACCAAATGGCTATACCAAAATGTCATGAACCCCATGAAAGAAAGAAGGAAATCTTTAGAGCTACTAAAGGGGAAACTGTAGCAGCTCACAGGAGGTCTAAGACCTCAGAGAGATAAATGGCACCCAGGAGTCTAGCCAATGAAACACTGTAAGCCCATAGGTCAGAATTGGAAAGCCACAGGTCTGCTTCATTTAGATGGCACAGGCTTTATTTCATTTTGTATGATGCAAGTAGCTTGCCACCATTAAAACTTGGACATTTTCACATAAATACCTTTGCACGTGTCTTCTTTTGAGAAATCCAAAAACCTGGCAGCATTGGGCCCCTGTTCAGGCATGGCAAAAATCATCTTGAGCTAAAGACAAACTATTGCTCCCATGTTAGGCAGACATGCTCCCCCATTTCTGCACTGTCCCCATATAGTCCTGGGAGCTGCAGGTAGTCCCTGCCGGCACTGGGAAGGAAGACCCATGCTTTGACCATCACCTCTGGGCTACCTGCCAGGAATTCTGAAATGTACAAGGGACACGCTGGGGTTACACATGACTGTGGACAAGCTCATCTTTTTCTGTGGGAGGTCTGGCAATCTTGCTCCAAAGCACATGTTTGAGCAGTAATGACTAGTTAAACGACCCAGGGAAATCACAAAAGGAAGCCCTGGGCAGAACTGGGAAGTCAGTGAGGGGTTTTGCATGAGTAAAATAGTGATGGTGGGGAGCACTGGAGGCAGGTACTCTCAGCTGAAAAAAAAACTTAGGGAATCACTAATATAATTATTTTCACTAATTAGAAGTTTGTTATTCTTCTTTCAGCCAGATGCAAACATCCCTAATATTTATAGTATACCTACTAAGTACATGTTGCCTCATTTACTATTTCAACTCCCTGGGAGACAGGGATGTCGATTTTAGAAACAAAGAAACTGAGCCCTAAAGATTTTTAGTAACTTTACTCAAGGACACCAGCTTGTAACTGTTATAATTAAGATTCAAACTTGGGCTTTGATGACCCCCAAATAATTCACTTCTCATTATACCACGAGGCCAAAAGCAAATGTTTTTATCTTTGCCCACCAAGAAAGTAATTCTCAAATAATGGAGGCATCTTTATTGTTTCCTCTCTCCTCTTAATAAAAATTACTCTCAGTACTTGACCTAGGCCAGTCATAACTTCATATCATTTTAAGTCATTTTAGAGTCTTAATGGAAACTGAAGGACTTTTCACCCAAATGAAAGGAGATTAATAGGGAAGAAGGGCCCTTCCTAGTGTCACCGAAGTCACATTAGCCTTTGTTAACCAAACTTAGGTCATTGATAAGCTTGCAAATATGACCTGGGGGGCATGCTCGGGGGCCACGTGTAAGTTTTCTCTATGAAGCCCTGATCAGGGCAGTCACAACCTCCTGGCAAGGAGAAGTTTGGAAGGATAAAGCATTGATTTTTCAGGCAGTGCAGAAGTCTCTGGCACCCAGGTCCCTACAGCATGATCTCAGAAAACCCAATTATTAATACGAGTCTATGAACATCATTTTGTTCTGATTAGATTTCACTTTAATTTAGATTTTGTTAAAGCCACAAGGGAGTACAGAAACAGTCTCATGAAATAAACGAGTCAGTCTCAGTTTTATTTTTCATGTTTGCAAGCCAGGATTGTTGGCAAATCTTATCAGTCAGGCGGCAAATTACCAGGAACTGCATTAAAAATGTGTATAGTCATTTTCATTTTTGAAAGATTCAAGACTATAAATAATTAAATGCATTAGACATCTGTTATTTATGAGCTGAAATGACAGTTTTAGTTTAGTTCTTCATTTAGCTGAGCCTGACGTATTGTGACTCTAAAGGAAAACACAGGAAATAGCTAAAAATGACATCTTTCTGGGTCCACAGTGACCATAGGTGCAGATCAAGGCCTGGTTATTTTCACTTGCCTTCAAGACCTGTCAAGACACAATCTTCCTTTGTGACCTTGTGTTGTCTGTCCTCGGGAATTCTGATTGGGTGTCCTCGGGAATGTCTGATTTCACGGTGTAAATCAGACAGCTTAGTAGGAGCTATGAATGCACTCCTCATTAATTATACATGGGGAACTAAGTCACTAGATCAGATCTATGGTCCACTTCAGGGAAATGCCAAAGAATTCAAACCACCTGCCTTTGCCTTTCCCTAAACTAGAGATGTTATTTGGGTTTCCCAAAGATGTGCAAAACTCATGGATTATGGAAAGGAAGAGGCAAGAAACAGATGCAGGAGTCGTGATTTGGAAGCCAAGGGACAATATGTTAATAATTAAGATGCACTGCAGTCACTAACTATAGTCAGAAAATGATGGAATCATTTTTGGAAATGTAGGCTCCCTAATCACCCAGCTCCACAACCCCCGCCCCCCCGACACACACACACACACAGAGCAGCCACGTGCCCTCTGACAAGATATCCTTGGATTCTTGGCTCAGAGGAACTGCAATTTCCTGCAGCTTGGAGCATTCCAGAATTGCAGTGAATCCTGAAGTGACCCCAGCCACCAGTAACGGGGAATCACAGCACCCTGGTCTCTGAAAGAGCTGCTGGAAGTGTGACAGGTCACACTACCCATGCTCATCCAACAAGTGTGCCGTTTGATTGAGCACATGAAGCAGTCACCACAGGCTACAGTTTGGCAATTACTGAATATTTAATGTTAGCTTACTGATCGCAATCCACAGATTGACAGATTTGCAGTTTGTCGATTTTAAACTGTTTGCCTTGTGAATTCTCATCTGTATGTTTGTGTTTCTTGTGTGTCATGCTTAAAGCGCTAGGACTCCTGGTTGGAAACCACCAGCACAAAATTTGGTGAATTCTGAGTGCCCAGAAGGGCTTAACAAACTGACAGGGATATATGATTTCAGGATCATTTGCAACCCCATTCTCTTTGGAGAAAGGTAGATTAAAGTTTTGGGTTTGTTCTAATACACAAAATATCAATCAGGGAGCAAACAGTTGCTTTTCAGCCAATACAGTACACATAGGTAACAACTCCCCTCACTCCCCAGTCCTGCGAGTTTCCAAACTCCCAGCTGGGACCACTTTGCCCTTCCTCAGGCACTGAGGCTGACCCTGAAGTCAGAAAAATGGAAGGACCACTCAGGGACTCACATCTGTGGAGTCTAGGGTCACACCTGGCCCAACCTCATATCCCAGATCCAGTACCAGAACTACTTCTTGCCTTGCTTCGTACAAAAAGCAACCCGCCTTATCTGCCAACATCCACGTTGTCCCCAGAACTCCTGAACCCCAGAACTGCCTTCTTCTCCTCTAGGTTCTCTGGGAGCTGGCATCAGCCTCGCTTGTTCCCCAGAAACTAGCATCTTATCCTTTAAACCTACTGCCAGTAATGAGGTCAGACTCTGTCATGCACCAGCCTGGATATCCACCATGACCCTCCCGAGGCTCCCCAAACCACCAGCCAGGACAGCTATCCGATTGTCTCTGCCAAAACCCACCAGGGTCTGTTCCGACTTCTTTCCTCCTCACCAGTCCTCACCAGCTCCTCCCACCTGGGTCTCCTAGCCTCCAGGGCTGGTCCCTTCTCACAATGGCTTCTCAGATCTAATAACTAGGCATTTAGCTTTTCCCTCTGTTCCATCCAACAAGCCTGATTGACAGCTTTTCAGGGATTTCTGACTTCCCCAGCTACTAATCCTGTCCCTCACCCAGCTCTGTATTCCCCTGCTCAAATTAATCTAGGCAGGAGCTGATTTGGCTTGTAATGTGAGGTTAATTACAGAAGTGATAACATTTCTAAATAAAAATGAGCTCCTCAATTTTGAAAATCCAAATTAAAATAAAACCAGAAGGAAATCATTTCTGGTTACAAACCACAACCCCAATTCCTGGCTCTTGTATCAGCCAGGGACAACAGGTCCTTTTCAGCAGGGTACCTTCATGGATGTACACCTGAGTTGTCACCCAGGGCCCTGCCCACACAAGGACCCTGTGCTTGGTTTAATGCTCTGCTGTTCCTGCCTGGAGAGTCTTATCTTTGAACTTGTGTTTTGTAAGTGAAGCCCAACGGGACAATGGAGCGGCACAGGAGCAGAGGCAATGTGCTTGATCTACGTATTCTGTCTTCCTTGCTACCTTGTCAGCATAGAATATTCTTGATGCCCCACAAACATGGAATTTATGTGGATCCATGATGGATCCATGAGACTCCAAGTGACTACAAGGTACATGTTACTGAGTATGTGGGGGCACTGAGAGCCCCCAGAAGCCTTGCTTTTTATTCAAACCAGAACTTGCTTTGAACACAGAAGGAAGACAGTGGTGTTCCTAAAGAAGAGGAATGACCAAGGAACCCTATCACATCCTTCCTTATTAGAGTTACTTGTGTTCCTACCAATAATTTCCAACCACTCCCACTGAAAATAATGACATAAAGGAAAAAGGAAAAGAAAGGGCAACCCACAGTTCCCTTCTTCTTGGTCCTTATGACCAAGTAAGGAAGACTTAGTAAGGAAGAGGTAGACTATGTTGGTAGAATGTGCACATATCACAAAGTGAATGAAACAGCTGAGTTAACTTTGCATAGTGTTCCCACCATTCTGGTCAGAACAAAATACGTCTGCATGTATTTTACATGAAATACTAATTGTGTAAATTTGGTGGTTCTACATATGAGTCGAATGCTCTTATATTTGCATTTAAAACTGGCTTTGCATAATATGAAGTTGAACGGTACAATCTGTGCTAATAATCCCACATTTCCATTTTGACTTGACTTAAAAAGACATTCAACAGCAAATAAAAATCATCATAAAATATTTTAAAAATCAAAATAAGTCATCATGACAAATTGTGAGAGAGACCACTGGAGAGAAGAAAAAGCTTTATACTTTGGTACTTGTAACATCACTCTTTCCTGCTTTTTGAACAAGGACCCTCACTCTTTGATTCTGCACCAAGTCCCACTAATTATATGGCTAGGGGCAGACTAACTGGGCAAGCAGGGAGGACTCTCCTTACACAGTTTAGAGTGGCAAGAGGGCAATGCTGAGACCCCCCACTTCTCCAAGCCTGCATGTTCATCTCTGCTTGCATCTTCCTTCTGGAACCCCAGTGCCATGGCTCTTCTGTCCCAGGACTGAGTTCCAAATCTGACCTGATGAACTGACCTTGAGTTCTCTGTAGCTGACTGTGCGGTGGCACAATGTCAACCACTGTGTCCAGGCCGCCAATACCTGAGGCCTGAGCCCCATACCACCTCTCCGTCTCCACCCCCCAGGATATTCCTGCTCACCCACTTAACTCAGCTCCTCTACACCCTCCATCCTACCAACCTCCCCTTGTAGCTCTACCTCCCCTAGCAGTCCAGTCTTGTCACCAGTGTCCTCTATCCAAGCAGCAGGGCCAGCTCTTGGCCACATGAAGCCCCTTTTCTGGATCATCTCCCCTCATGGGTTTCCTGTTCCCAGGGATATACCCCTGGGGACTGTCTGGTTCTCTATCAAACTGTTGACCCTTAATTGTGCCGACTAGGGTAAGTTACCATCACAGAAGGGGAGCCCCACTCCTGCCTCAGGGCTCCCTCAAATGTTACTTGGTTGTCTCTGACAAAACCAAAGTCCAATCATTCAAGAGAGCTTACATCAAAAGTTCTTCATTCATTAGAAACACCTGAGGAGATTTTAATAAAAACTGACGCTGGGCTCCCATCCCAAGTTCTAGCTGAATTGGTCTGGGGTCAGGACCAACACCATCCTCTCAGACAATACAGGGATCCGGATGTAAAATAAATCACTGAACTGAGCTTAAAGAGTGGAGCTAAGAAAGGAAGACAGCACCACCTGGTTACCTCAAGATCACTGCCTATTTCCAGCCCCTCACACCTGCCATTGAGGCTATAAAACAGGATTAGAACAATACATTCATCACATGTGCCTAGTAATTTATAATTTCGTGCATTCTTTCATAGTTATCAGACCCTAAGATAATCAGGCACTCTTGGGAGACACTGGGTGATGCTATGGACTGAATGTTTTTGTCCCCCACCAAAATTCCTATGTTGACATGTGATCCCCAGTGTGATGGTATTTGGGAGTGGGACCTTTGGGAGGTGATGAGGTCGTGACAGCTCCACCCTTACAAGACTCCAGAGAGATTTCTTGCCCCTTCTGCACTGTGAGGTTACAACCACCATCTACAAAACAGGAATCAGGAATCACCATGTGCTGCCACCTTGATCTTGGACTTCCTACCTGATCTATGGCCACCCAGTCTGTGGGATTCTGTTACAGCAGCCTGAACAAATTCAGACAGGTAGGGACATGGGAAGCATGTGAACCTGATTGTGTCAGAAGCCATGGGCTGGTGTATTTTACTCCATCTCTGCAAACTTCTTAAGTGTGACAAATACTTTGATAAATGAATGTCTTAGTAAGACACCAACCCCAACTTAACAGCAACACTCTCGATTATTCCTGTTACCTATTTTTTAAATTTATCCATTTATTTTACATAGAGAGATAGTTCTATCAAAGCTTAATGATCCCTTCAGTGGGTAAACTGCCTGATCCTGTTCTTTAAAATATCTCAGTCAGCGGGGCGCCTGGGTGGCTCAGTGGGTTAAGCTGCTGCCTTCGGCTCAGGTCGTGATCCCAGGGTCCTGGGATCGAGTTCCGAATCGGGGTCTCTGCTCAGCGGGAAGCCTGCTTTTCCCCCTCTCTCTGTCTGCCTCTCTGCCTACTTGTGATCTCTGTCAAATAAATAAATTAAATCTTTAAAAAAATAAAATAAAATACCTCTGTCAGGAACCTTAAGGGGACAGGTTTTGAAAGTATAAAGCTTCTACCCTGTCTCACTGGATTCTCACTTTTTTCTCTCCGTTTTCCTCTTCCTCCCTCCCCTACTTTTGCTTTCTTTCTTGCTTCAGCTTTCTTTCCCTGCGCTTTCATCTTCCCTGAGGGACTCACCTCAGGGGAGACTTTCTCAAGGTGTCTAGTCCGATTCCGTGGCTGATCCCACTCTCACATGACTGCTGGATGTGAGGAGTTGGCCATCTCCTGAGGCAATCCTGTCACTCGGACTCCTCGGGCACCACAAGGAGCCTCAGACTACACACCGTCAGCATCCTCCTGTAGCCCCGGACGCTTGCTTCCATGAGGACAACTGGTTTCCAGCGCACTTATAATAGCCCATTGGAAATCTAAAGAAACGTTTCCTCTTTCTTCTCATCCCTTTCTTACTAAATGTTGTGCCTTCAAAAGGAAAGTGGTTTTCCTCAATGTTCTCATCTGTCATTTTCGTACGGCCATCACATGGATGGCTGAGGGTCATTCTCTGCAGCCCGCCTGATCCTGGGCTACTTCTTGAAGTCAGCTGCAGGTGGTGTCACATGGTTGAGCCTGGAAATTGAAAACAATGGCAAGGAGCAGACCTCAGGGCAAGTGTGGGCTCTGGCAGGCAGTTGACAGGATCAGGAAGAACCTTTTACTCTTGGGGCAACACATCCCTCATCACCCAGACCGCCCTGGGGCTATTATCTTTTATGCCTGCAGTTGAAAATGCAAAATGTCATCAGAAAAGGCCACAAGAAGGGTATTAGTTTTTCTTGCTGTGCCTCTCTCCTAATTCTTTCAAACACACACACACACACACACACTCCAGACCCACACACTCTTTACATCTCTCTATTAATTTTTCATCCTCAACTTCCTCTATTCCTTTCCCTTCCCATCTCTCTCCTTCCTTTCACGGTTATCACCGAATTTAATAAAACCTAAGTATATACATCATCATTAATTGGTGAGATACCTTAAGATAATTAATTGTAGTCATTGAGGAAAATAAAAACAATCAACTGTATCAGGATGCACTTTTTTTTTTTTAAAGATTTTATTTGTTTTTGGACAGGCAGAGATCACAAGTAGGCAGAGAGGAAGGCAGAGAGAGAGGAGGAAGCAGGCTCCCTGCTGAGCAGAGAGCCCAATGTGGGGCTCGATCCCAGGACCCTGGGATCATGACCTGAGCCGAAGGCAGAGGCCTTAACTGACTGAGCCAACTAGGCGCCCCTAGAGTAGTTTAAGGTTCACAGAAAAAAAGGAAAGAAAGGTGTGAAGAGTTCCATATACCCCCTGCCCCCACACATGCAAGAAATGCCCCCATCATCAACATCTCTGACCAGAGAGGTACATTTTCCAGTTGATAAACCTACACTGACACATTATCATCCCCCAAAGTCCATAGTTTACCTTCAGGTTCATTTTTGAAGTTCTACATTCTATGGGCTCTGACGAATATACAATGACAGGTATCCACCATTACGGTATCTACAGAATAGTCTCACCTAAAAATCCTTTGCACTCCACCTCTTCATCCCACTCTCCTTGGTAAGCCCCAGTAACCACTGATCATCCCACTGTCTCCAAAAGTTTTGCCACATAGTTGGAATCGTACAGCATGTAGACTTTTTACACTGGCTTCTTTCACTTAGTAATATGCATTTGTTTCTGCCACGTCATTTCATGCCTTGCTAGCTCATTGCTTTCTTGAACTAGATAATTTTCCATAGTCTAGATGTACCACAGTTCATTTATCCACTTACTTACTGAAGGACAAATTGGTTGCTTCCAAGTTTGGGAAATTATGAATAAAGCTGCTATAAACATCCATGCGCAGTGCAGGTTTTTGTGTGGATGTAAGTTTTCAGCTCCTTTGGATAAATACCAAGACCAGAATTGCAGTATCATCCAGTAAGAGTACATTTAGTTTTCTACGAAACTACCAAATTGTCTTCCAAATTGACTGGACCATTTTGAATACCCAGCAGTAAACAATGAGAGTACCCATTGCTTGACCTTTGCCAGCATTTGGTGTTGACAGTGCTCTGAATTTTGGTCATTCTAATAGACTGGTATTGTTATCTCACTATTGTTTTAATTTGCATTTCCCTAATGGCACATAATGTGAACCATCTTTTCATACATTTACTCACCATCTGTATGTCTTCCTTGGTGAGATGTGTGTTCAGGTTTTTTGCCTATTTTTTAATTGGATTGCTCCTTTTCTTATTGTTGAGTTTTAAGAGTTCTTTGTATATTTTGGTTAGTAATCCTTTACCAGATATGTCTTTTGCAAATATTTTCTACCACTCCGTGGCTTGGCTTTTCATTCTCCTGACAGTGTCTTTCACAGAGCAGGGGCTTTTTATTTTAGTGAAGTCCAGCTTATCAGTTCTTTCATTGATCATGTCTTGGTCTTATCTAAAAAGTTATTACCAAGGCGCCCGCCGTAGCTTAGTCTTTAAGCGTCTGCCTTCAGCTCAGGTCATGGTCCCAGGGTCTCCTGCTCATCAGGAAGCCTGCTTCTCCCTCTCCCACTCCCCCTGCTGTGTTCCCTCTCTTGCTGTCTCTCTCTGTCAATAAATAAAATCTAAAAAGAATAAAAATAATAAATAAATAAATAAAAAGTCATTACCAAACACAAGGTCACCTAGATTTTCTCCTATGTTACCTTGTAGGAGTTTTATAATTCTGTGGTTTATATGTACGTCTATGATATGTTTGAGTTAGTTTTTGTGAAGAGTGTAAAGTCTAGGTCTAGATTTTTTTTTTTGCAGTTCCAACATCACTTGTTGAAAAGACTATCTTTGTCCCATTATATTGCCTTTGTTCCTTTGTCAAAGATCAGCTGATGATATATGTGTGAGTCTACTTCTGAGCTCTCTGTTCTATTCCATTTATCTGTCTATTCTTTTATCAGTACACAACTGTCTTGACTACTGTAGCTTTGTGAGACATCTTGAAGTAAACCCCTGACTTTGTTCTTTTCTTTCAATAGTGAGTTGGCTATCCTAGCTCTTCTGCTTCTTCATCTAAACTTTAGAATCAGATTGTCAATATCCACAAAATAACTGGCTGGGATTTTGATTGTGGTTCCACTGAATCTACAGATCAAGTTGGGAAGAACTGACATCTGACAATATTGAGTCTTCCTGTCCATGAACATAAACTTTCTCTCCATTATTTCATTCTTCTTTGACGTCTTTCATCAGAGTTTTGTCGTTTTCCTCACATAGATCTTATATGTATTTTGTTATATTTATATCTAAGTATTTCATTTTGGGGGTGTTAATATAAATGGTATTGTGTGTTTAATTTCAAATTCCTCTTGTTCATTGCTGGTATATAGGGAAAAATTGACTTTTGTATATTAACTTTATATCTTACAACCTTGCTATCACTTATTAGTACTAGTTTTTTGCTTGTTTGTTTGTATGGGTCTTGACCTATGGATAGTGATGCTATTGGTTAGAAATGCCTAGGGTCACTCACGTGGGCCCTGCATCTCCTTTTAGAACCAGTGTAGTGGTTGGACTGGTCCTTGTGGTTTTTATTATGATTGCCAAGACACCCTCAGCAATAACTACCAGGAAATGTTGAATGACAAGGTTATAACTCATAAGGCCTGAATAGTACACAGCATACCTCGGTCTGCACAGTGAAGTCATGGGTAGAGAAAGAGAGTGTGGACCTAGGGTTCTGCTTTTATTGCAGTGGAGAGTGAAGGCCTAGGGTTTCACGACTTCACTCCTTATTGGTGAAGTTTTACATAGGGGTGGGAATCAATGCATGAAAAATGAAAAACAAAAGGCCAAATGGTGAGTTATCTAAGTCAACCAACAGTCTCTAAAACAAAATGTAACTAGGGGGTGGGAGGTGGGGTTGGCCTGACCCATTATCTGGTCCTGTGGCTGGCTGTGTGTTTATTTGAGGTAGCCAGCACCATCTTTGAAGTGGATGCCTTAAAAATCAAAAGCTTAAGTCAGGCACTTGCATTACAATTAAAAAACAAAAAAAAAACCAAAACCCTATCAGGCACTTACACTTGTCAACTCTTTCAGATTTTCTATATAAACAATCATATCATATTCAAACAGTTTTATTTCTTCCTTTCCAACAATACGCTTTGGGGTGGGGGGGGGTCTCATTGCATTCGCTAAGACTCCCAATACAATGTTGAAAAGGAGGGATGAGAAGGGACATCCTGGCTTTGTTCCTAATTTAGAGGGAAAGCTTGAAGTTTCTCCGCATTAAGTATTAAGTTAACTGTAGGTTTTTGCAGATATTCTTTATCAAGTTGAGGAAGTTCCCCTCTATTCCTCAAAACGGGTGTCAAATTTTGTCAAATACCTTCTCTGCACCTATCGACATGATTATGTGATTTTTCTTCTTTAGCCTATTCACGAGATGGATTAATTGATTTTCAAATATTGAACAAGACTTGCATACCTGGGCTAAATCTCATTTGGTTGTGGCATATAATTCTTTTTATACATTGTTTCATTTGATTTTTTGATGTTTTGTTGAGGATTTTTTTTTTAAAGATTTTATTTATTTATTTGACAGAGAGAGATCACAAGCAGACAGAGAGGCAGGCAGAGAGAGAGAGAGGGAAGCAGGCTCCCTGCCGAGCAGAGAGCCTGATGCGGGACTCGATCTCAGGACCCCGAGATCATGACCCGAGCCGAAGGCAGTGGCTTAACCCACTGAGCCACCCAGGCGCCCCTTGTTGAGGATTTTTGCATCTATATTCATGACAGATACCAATCTATCGTTTTCTTTTCTCACAATGTCCTTATCTGATTTTGGCTTTAGGATAATGCTGGCCTCAGAATAATTTAGGAAGATTTCCTATGTTTGTATCTTCTGAAAGAGATCATAGAGAATTGGTTATAATTTTGTCCTTAAATGTTCAGTAGAACTCACCATCTGGGCCTGATACTTTTTATTTTAGAAGTTTATTAATGATTGATTTAATTTCTTTAATAGATATAGGCCTTTTGGGATTGTCTATTTCTTGTATGAGTTTTAGCAGAGGGTGTCTTTCAAAGAATTGGTCTGTTTCATATAGGTTATCAAATGTGTAGGCATAAAGTTATTCATAATATTCCTTTATTATCCTTTCAATATCCAAGGAATCTTATAGTGATGTCCCCTCTTTCACTTCTGATACTAGTAATTTGTGTCCTCTCTCTTTTTGTTAGTTAGCCTAGCTATAAGCTTATCAATTTTATTGACCTTTTTTCAAAGAACCACTTTTGGTTTTGTTGATTTTCTCTATTGATTTCCTATCTTCAATTTCTTTGATTTCTGCTCTTTTATTATTTCCTTTCTTCTTCTTACTTTGGATTTAATTAATTCTGCTTTTCCTAGTTTCTTAAGATGAAAGCTTAGATGATTAATTTTAGATCTTTCTTCTTTTCTAATATATGCATTCAGTGCTATAAATTTCTCTCTAAGCTCTGCTTTCACTGAATCCCACAAATTTTGATAAGTTGTGTCTTCATTTTGTTTAGTTCAAAATATTTTTTTAATTTCTCTTGGGGTTTCTTCTTTGACTCATGTGTTCTTTAGAAGTGTGTTGTTTAATCTTTGAAGATTTTTCCAGTTAGCTTTCTGTTTGATTTCTGGTTTAATGCCATTGTGTCTGAGAGCAGACATTGTATGACTTCTACTCATTTAAATTCGTTAAGGTGAGTCTTATGACTCAGAATGTGGTCCACTTCAATGGATGTTCCAAGTGAACTTAAGAGTGTATATTCGGCTGTAATGAAATGAAGTATTTGACTGATATCAATTATACCCAGCTGATTTGGCCCCTGATGTCCTTAGTGATTCCTGTGGGCTGGATCTATCCATTTCTGATAGGGTGGTGGTGAAGTCTCCAACTATAATAGTGGGTTTGTCTATTTTTCCTTATAGTTCTATCAGTTTTTGCCTCAGATATTTTGACTCTCTGTTGTCAGGTGCACACACAATGAAGATTGTTATGTCTTGGAGAATTGACCCCTTTTTCATGATGTAATGCCCCTGTATCCCTGAAAACTTTCTTTTTTCTGAAATCTGCTGTCATGGATCTACTCTTTTAAAAGAAAGTGTCATAGCAAGATAAGCAAGACTTCCCTTTGGTATTGTCGCTCAAGTAGTGACTTGAGAAGCACTCTAATCATGGTGAATGACCAGGACATAAGCACACCCTCACAGCATAGCACAAAGAGTCAGTTTAATTTTGTAAGCCATAGAGTGCTGTCCATTATAAATATATATGGGCAGACCCGAGTCTTCTGACCAGCCCAGTCTATTCTTATCTAAATGGCTAGAGCAAGGATCTTGTGTTCCTTCCATCCTTTCCATCTTCATTAGGAAACATGAAGGCAATTCATCATGGCGCAGTCCTTCAGTTCCTACTAAAGACACAAGCTTATCTGAGGTGAACAATGGGCTCCATCTGGACAACAAGAGTTCTGAATGCTTGACTATTCGTAGAACACCCTGTACATATGAACAGGTATGGACTTTGGAGTCATAGACAACCATGTTGTACGACCTTAGCCAGCCCTCAGTTTTCTCATCTGTAAAATGAGAGAGGAAGGAGAAGGGGGGAATAAAAAAATTTCTTCAGAGTTTGTTGTGAGATATAAATGAGTACTATATGTGAAGTACCTCACACAGCTGGTTACTTAGTAAATGCTCAGAAAATGGCAGGGAAGTATCTCCCCAAAATTATTCACTAATTACAAAGTGGAAACTAGTAACTTCACAGTAGGAAAACCTGAGAGACACCATCTTACCAAGTGATCAATGTTAATATTGCCAGTAATGAGACAATCTGACATCAAGTGCCTCCTGATGTGATGCATTTCTATTATATTCCTGCCAAAAACGTGTAACTGAATCTAATTATGAAGAAACATCAGACAAATCCAAATTAAAGGACATTCTACAAAGCAACTAGCCTGTACTCTTCAAAAATGTCAGGGTCATAAAAGACAAAGGTTGAAGGACTGTCCCAGATTAAAGGACTAAAAAGACATGACAATGAAATGCAATTCGTGATCTTGTGTTAAATCCTAGGCCAGAGAAAATTATATCCAAAAGAGACATTATTAGGGCAGCTGGTGAAGTTTGAATACGGGGTGTGTATTAGGTCATGGTATTACTGCAATATTAAACTTTCTGAATTTGATCACTGTGCTGTTATGTAACAGAATTTCCTTGTTCTTGCTGCAATATTTAGAGGTAAAGGGACATCCTGTCTGCAGCTTATGACCAAATGGTTCAGAAAAATCATCATTTTATATAGGTAGATAGATTGAGAGACAGAGAAAGCCAGGGTGACAAAATACTAACACCAGGTGAATCTGGGTGAAGTATAGACAGGAGTCCTTTGTGCGACTTTCCGTTCTGTGGGTTACAACTTTCCTTTTGAAAGGAAATTATTTTTGAAATTATTTCAAAATAAAAAGGTTTTAAATGGCATGAAAGATTATTTTTCATTGCTCATTGGAAAAAGAAATCAAGGTCACTGCCACTCTCTCAAAAAGGAGGAAGATCCTTTGGTAAGGGTTTTCTAACCCCAGTGGACTCTTATTCACAAAAACAATGTCTGAGACAATCCCACCCACAGCCACGCTCTGAGACTTGTGCTGGCGAAGCACTTCCCTCAGGCAGTGACCCTCCAGATATGTGTGTGCGCGCACACACGCACACACACACACACACAAACACATACACATACACACATACACAAACCTGGGGAGCTGGAACCATACCCCAAACCAGATTTGGAATCAAGATGTCCAGGTGGGGCCCCTCCCCTCACCACACACTCAACTAGTTCCTACAAATACAAGGAAAACAATATAAAGATGAAACCTTCTCCAGAGCAAGCACCCAAGAGTCATGGTGGTTTTATTTATTCCCCTTTTGGTCTGTCAGCACACTGTCTGTCAGAGAGGGATCACGGGAGACCCTAGGAGATTCATAGCAGGACCTCAGAGGGTAACATGAAGAGTTACTCCTTTTCGAGTAGCCTATATACATTAGACAGTTTAAGTTTTACCTTATTAAACAAATCATAACAATCCTTCAAATCAGATATTACTATTCCCGCTTTATAGATAATGCAGCTGAGGCTCCGGAGTATAAGCAGTGTGGCCCAGGTCACGTGCTAATAGGCAATAATGCCGAAACTTGAGCTCAGATCCATCTAATTCCCGTGTCTTTGCTATTTCTAGGATGCCTTTCCAGGATGTCTCGCGTTTGTTTAACAGATACACTCAAAGACAGTATCTTTGACAGATCTTTTGTTACATAATTCCCAACCCTTTCAAGCAATTTAACAAGTTCTTGGGGCAGCTTGTCTATTTCCTTAACACTAACATCAGAAACAATCTGTGGGAGTAGATATGCCCTGGGCACCAAGGCTGAATGTCCGCGTGCATAACCCCTGCCTAAACCTGCACTTCCCATAACTGAGCAGAAGAGCGAGTATGGGATAGATTGCTTCTGAAGATCCTAGCATGTAGATCTCACATGGCAGGGGACAACAAGTGTCCTAAAATGCCCAAAACCATGTGGAAACTCATGGGATCTCACCCAGAACTTATACATGCTCCAAGTCTTACTGTGGGTTGCAAAAAAAAGTAGGCTATGCTTGATGGTGAAGGTAACCTATTAATGTTGGAAAGTTTGGGAGAAAAAAATCATTATTCTCGACGTGCTTCAGATGCTTGTCTGTAAACACTTTATCACCTCAGAACTCCAGCGATCCAAGGCCATGGCTAATGCTGTGAAGGTTGTTGACTATCAGAATCTCCTGAGTGCTAAATGGGAGGCCGTAAAGCTGTCCAAAGATTAATTCACACCTGCAGCAAAGAATATTCTTGTACCAGGCAGTAGCTTATAATTCTAAAAGTATTAAGGTGGGAAGGCAAGATGGAACAGTCTACCCCAGCCTTCTATCAACCACACTTCAATGAAGGTAAACAAGTCCATCTGCATCTATTATCTATTGCCATATTCTTTAAAAATGCACACTGTTGTCTCATGGGTTCTGTGGGTCAAGAACCCCAGAGTGGCTTAACTGGGTCTCCTGGCTCAGGGTCCCTCACAGGCTGCAGTCACATTGGGAAGATGACCCCTTCTAGGCTCATTCAAGGGTGTTGGCAGGGTTCGGTTCCTTGAGGGCTGCTGGACTGAAGGCCTCAGCTCCTCACTGTTGACTGGAGGCCTCCCTCCCTTAGTTACTCACTGTGTGGGCCTCTCCACAGGGAAGACAGAAGCTGGCTTCCCTCAGAGCTAGCAAGCAAGACAGCTGAAAGGGGGAGTGAGAGGGAAGCCAGAAAGTCTTTTTGAAACCTGCTCTCAAATGTGCCAGACAGTCACCCTTGCTCATCTATCAGCATTCTATCAGTTAAAAGTGAATCATCTGGTCCAGCCCACACCCAAGGGCAGGGAATCACCCAAAGGCCCAAATTCCAGGACTTGAGACTCACTGGAAACCAGTTTAGAAGCCGCCTACCCAGGTGTCTGTGGACATGGTCCAGCAGATGGACTCAGGTCAGGATTTAGACTGACACCTTCTCACCCTCACTCTGAACAGTAGCCCCCCTCAGCCCTGGATGGCGCATGGGTGTGCTGGCAGGACCTGTTCTGGAGGAGGTGGGCTTTTGTTCTTGCTGAAACAACACTGTCATTTCACCCTGTAATATTCCCTGATAACCTCTGCTTCATCCTAATAGAGTAATACCATGGAAAAACACACACACACTGAGAGTGAGCAGACACACACACAAATGACAAATGTTCCCCCTTTTTTTTTTTTTTTATAAAAAAAATTTTTTTTTTTTTTTTTAAAGAATTAACCTCATGGGCACCTGGGTGGCTCAGCTGGTTAAGGGACTGCCTTTGGCTCAGGTCGTAATCCTGGAGTTCCCAGATGGAGTCCCACATCGGGCTCCCTGCTCAGCGGAGAACCTGCTTCTCCCTCTGACCCTCCCCCATCATGCTCACTCTCTCTCATTCTCTTTCTCAGATAAATAAATAAAATCTTAAAAAAAAAAAAAAGAATTAACCTCATAAAAGTGGCAAAAAAGAAAAGGCCCTTTAAATATCAGACAAGAGACCTGAGTTCAAGAGTTGCCTTCCACAGGGATTCATCATATGACCTTTGGCACATTACTTAACCTTTCCTCACCTACCAAAAGAAAAAAAGAGAAAGAAAAAGACACCTATCCAGCTCCTTTCCTAAAAGAATTCTCACAAGCTCTCCTTCAGGGGTCTGCCATACTGTAACTTATAAGAAATATGTATTTGGGCATTCAGATGACCAAAATTTATTTCTCATCCACAGTTTCTTACTCCACAGCTGCCAAAACCCTTGGAATTTCTGAAGTTTTAAGAGTGGCAAAGGCATCTCTTTGTTATGTTAGTGAGGTGACTTTTGGACCCCACCTAAGGATTCGAGGTCTGAACTTTAAGTCCCCGTCTCCACCCACCCCACCTCCTGTCCTGGCCCCAGGGAGGGGAGAGGGCCTGGAGGTTGACTCAATTGCCAATGGCCAATGAATTAATCAGTCATGACTATGTAGTAAAGCCTCCATAAATCCCCAAGAAGGAGTTTGGAGAGTTTCCAGGTGGATGAACACATCCTGCCCTTTCCCTGTATTGTCCTATGCATCTCTTCCATCTGGCTGTCCCTGAGTATATATCCTTTTATAATAAATTAGTAATCTAGGAAGGAAAATGTTTCTCTGAGTTCTGTGAGCCACTGTAGCAAATTAATCAAACCTGAGGAAAGGGTCTTGGGAATCTGAGTTATAACCAGTCGGTTGGCAGCACAGGTGACAACCTTGGCTTGTGACTAGCATCTGAAGTAGGGCGTGGGGGAGCAGAACAGTCTAGCAGGCCTGCGCCCTCAAACTAGGGCTTCTGATGCTATCTCCAGGTAAATACTGTCAGAGTTGAACTGAATTATAAGACACCCAGCTGGTTGGAGAATTGCAGGGTATAGGAAATCTCGCCCTCCAAACACTGGAAATCAGTCTCAGAACACCAGAGAGGACACAACACCAAAAGAGGTCATTTGCCCAATTTTCACACAGCCCAGGACTCCCGGAAACCCTGTCAACCAATTACTCTGTCAGTGCGTTCAAATTCCCACAGTAGCCAAAAGTGGTTTTTTTCCCTTCATGGCTATTTTAATTCACTGATGATTAAACTGAAGCATTAAGACATTCAATACCTTGTAGGACCACACAGTAGCAGAGGCCAAGCAACCAATAACCCCAAAAACTGTGCTGTGAAGTGTCAAACCTCTTCTAAAATGACAGTTAGGGACAAGGAATTCCAAATGTGCAGATAGAGCAATTTCATTATTAATGAATATTCTGAAATGAAAGCTGACTTCTAAAGAAACTGGTTCTATTTTTGAAATAATACATCGGGGGTGCCTGGGTGTCCCACCCAGTTAAATATCTGCCTTCCAGGGTCCTGGGATCGAGTCCCACATGGGGGGGGGGTCCTTGCTCAGCAGGGAGCCTGTTTCTCTGCCTGCTGTTCCCCCTGCTTGTGCACGTGCTCTCTCTCTCTCTCTCTGACAAATAAATAAAATCTTTTAAAACATAAATAAATTAAAAATAATACATCATGTATAGCCATCACCATACCATTTAGTTTGTGTGTGTGAAAGTTAATAAAGGGAAACCCCACTACAATGGAGTCAGGAGGTCCTGAGGGGAGCTCTCACGCTCTTACCACTTGTCCTCAGTTGCAAATCTAATAGGAAGACACAGACTTTGCCCATGGATACTGCTTTACTCTCCCAGCAGGGAGAAGAAAGATTTTTTCTATGCACACCCCCTACCCCCAGCAATAACCAGCCAACTCAGTCACGAGACTTCCAGTTCCCAGTTTATTCCAATGGACTTCTTGTTTATAGCAGCCTTCCCAACTTCCCACTCTCCTTTGTTCTTTGAACTGCCTATGGTTTTGCCTGTCCTGAATTTCAATTCTCTGCTATTCCCAACTAAACCTATCTTTTGTGGGTAAAATAACTGGAAGTTGGTTAGGGCTTTTTTAAAGAATTTTTGTATTTACTCTAGGAAGAAAGAATGAGGGTGCACACCCATGTGCTCGGTAGTGTGGAGGGAGGGGTAGAGGGTAAGGGAGAGGGAAGGAAGAAATCTCCAGCAAAATTCCTGCTGAGTGCTGAGCCAGACACAGGGCTGCATCTCATGACCCTGAGACCAAGAGTTGGACGATTCACTTACTGAGCCACCCGGGCATTCCTGAGCAAACAGAGGCAAGTACCCTCAGGGCCCATTGGGCTCATTGCGCTCTCGCCAACCCCGGGATCTGAGGGTAAGTTTTCTACTGGATTTTGAGTTCCACACTTTGTGTTTGAGCTCTTCAGCCTTCATTCAGGATCTGTTTTAAGGCCTTGTTTTTTGTTTTTCTCTCTGAGAGTACTCATTCAGCCTTCAGTCCAGCTTCTTTTCAGAATCCAACTGTACCTACGCAGGGCTAGGGGTGCCTGGGTTAAGTGACTGACTCTTGGTTTCGCCTCAGGTCGTGATCTCCGAGTGGTGAGATGGAGTCCAGCATTGGGCTCTGTGCCGAGCACGTTGAAGATCCTTTCTCTTCACCTCTCCCCACCATAAATAAATAAATATTGAAAGAAAGAAAGGAGGGCGGGAGGGAGGGAGGGAAAGAGGGAAGGAAAGGAAGAGAGAGAGAGAGAAAATAAATGTGAAGGCCTTCAAGTCTGAGTCTGGTTTGGAACTAGACTGTTCTATTGAACGGTACTGACCCTCAGTCTGACTCCTTTTTGGAACCAGACTATTCCTGTTGGAACTGTGCCAGTTTGAGTTCTATTGGCCTTTGGTCTGACTCCCTTTTGGAACTAGACTCTTCCTTTGGAACTGTGCCAGCCTTCAGTCTGACCCCTCTGGACCCAGGCCATACCTACTGGAACTTTGCTGGCCTTTGGTCTGATTTCTTCTGGAACCAGGCTGTTCCTGAAAAAACTAAGCAACGAGATCCGTTATGAAAGTGCTTTGAGAGTGCACCTCCCTACTGGGCCTCTAGCTGCTTTTATGTTTAAAATCGATAGTCCCTCCACATGCACACTTACAGATAAATGGACTGCCTTAGCCAAAGTAAGTCAGAACTTCAAATGGCCATTTTCTGTGGAACTTTCAATCTCCCCAAACTTGTTTTACTCAAAATTAAAAGCCATGGCTCTTTAAAAGGAAAAAAAAATACTGAATGGGATATTTATTTTAGAAGGTACCTTGAGGTTTTCAGATAGTTTCAGGATTCTAGATTTGTGTCTTTGCAAAGTACTATGTCTAAATTAACTAATGTAGCTGAAGGATCCGCCTTCAACTAGGGTTGTGATCCCAGGGTCCTCAGACCAGCCCTGCATTGGGCTCCCTGCTCAGCAGGAGGTCTGATTCTCCCACTCCCTCGGCCTGTGTTCCCTCTCTTGCTGTGTCTCTCTCTGTCAAATAAATAATTAAAAAATGATAAAATAAATTAATTAACTAATGTAAGTAACGAAAGAAGTCAAAATGTCTCCTGAGTCTTCTTTTCCCCCCCCCCCGCCCCCATCTTCTCTGTCTATAGACAAGCAGTGGCCTCCTGGTACTCAGGGCCCACCCCTGGGGCCATTTTCCGCTATTCTTTCTACTGACCTTTCCTTTTCCTCCAAATCCTTCCCCACTCCTTCCTCTCTTGAATCTATTAAAACCTGCCTCTTTAAAGTTAAGTCTTCTAAGAGTCTAAATAAACCTCAAGTTTCTTATGTTCCCCAGACTAAGGTCAAATTATGAGCCATAATTAAAGTGTTCCCCAAAGTGACTGAGTTAAGTTTGCTGAAGAATTTAACATAGTTACTCAAACTTACCAATCTGGTTTCTCAGGTTCATATCAATAAGTCCGCATGCTTGTTGGTGAGGACCAGGCCAAACATTGGATGAAACTAGCCAGAAGGAAACATCCCAAAAGGAATTTACAGAAACAGAGCCCTAACTTTAAGAACGATGTTAGAAAACACACTGGAAATCTCAACCAAGCAATAATAACAGCTTTTCCTAAGCCTGCTGATTGGAACAAAACTCAGGCTTGCACACGAAAGCCTGATGAGTCTGTTCATGATTATTACAATCAACTCCAGATTGTCTTTTAAGAATATTCTGGTCTTCCTTGAATGTTGAATCCACCTGGTAACAAAGGACTCTGTGTTTATTAACAGGACGAAGCTGTATCTTTGTCTTTTGGTTAAAAGAACCAGGATGCAATGGGAAATTATGTCCACTCCAAATTTAATTCATTAAGACCAGCTAAATTGCTTCCTAGATGAGTCACCTAGAGGAAAGACTGCTAAAATCTTCAATGTTCAAACTCCAGCAAATGAAGACCCCTAAACAAAATCAGAAACCTAGTTTCTGCTATTATTGCAACAAACCAGGACATGCGGGGGGTGGGGGGGAGACAGAAATTTAAGCATTCCGGGTGCCTTCAGCTCTCCAGCCAACATTCCCAGTGTCCTCCTAATTCCCAATGACAGGGCTTCAAGGAACTACAGGGACTCCTCCCTCTTAATTGGCTCAGACAAACCACTTTCCAGATTGGGAGTGAATTTCTCTCCATCCTTGTTGACAAGGGACATACGTGCACTCTCAGTATTTAACCTCCTGCTGTAAAGCAACTCTTTGGTCAGAGTACGAAAACAGTTTGAACAATAGTGAGGAAGTCTTCAAGTAACCTCAACAGATTCCTAACTCTAAGCCTATTCTATTTTGTCTAGCCCTTTGAGAAATACACACGCTTTCTCCTTAGTTCCTCTGCCCCATTCATTTATTGGGCCAAGATTTCATAGTAAAGTATCATGCTGGAACTTCTCTCAAAGGGGGAAGCAATTCTAGAATTTAAAAGTAGTAACAAAATAGCCCACAAGGGGAAATAAATGACCTTCAGCATCTTTTCTGTGCTCTAACTCTGATGACACTGGGGATACTGATCATTTATTCCTCCTGGTTCACCTACCATCCTCTTTATGGGCAAAATCCTCAGTTGATATTGGCAGAATTCACAAGACACCTACCATCAAGATTCAAATAGATCTCTCAAAACCTCTTCCCATAAGTAATCAATGCCCTATAAGCAAAGAAGGCCATAAGAGAAGACTGCAAGGTTCAGGGCCTTATTATCCCCTATACTAATCTCTGTAACACTCGTATTTTACCTGTGCAGAAACCCAATGGCCATGGATGGACCCCTTAGCAATAAACATTGCCCCTGGGCATCCCTGTTATTTCTAACCCGCATATGCTATAGACATCCACTCCCACTGAAGGCAAATTTTTCACCATAATTAATCCATGCAGTACATTCTTAGGATTTTAATTGATAAGGATAGCTGGTATCTTTTTGCTTTCATTTGGGAAGAATGGCAATACATGTGGACAGTAAGGCCCCAGGGCTATAGGAAGAGTCCTTACTTTTCACAAACCCTAAAGGCTGACTTGGATGGTAAAAGTTTTCTGCAGGCTCTACCTTTTTAAAATATGTAGATGATTTCCTTCTCTGCTCCCCTTCATAAACCTCTTCACATAAAGACAGCATCCATCTGTTAAAACCTTTGGCCTTAAAGGACATAAAACCTCCAGAGAAAAACTGCAGTTTGCTCAAACTCAGGTTCAACACTTAGGGCACCTGATCTCTCAACAAAGACTGGATTTAGATCCAGGTAGGCTTCATGGAATTCTGAATTTTCCAAAACCTAAAACTAAACACCAATTATGAGGCCTCCTTGGACTGACTGGCTACTGTCAAAATTGGATTCCAATTTTGGAATCCAATTCCAAAACTGGATTCTCTCTTATGGCTCAACCTTTATATATCTCAAAACAAAACAAATAAACAACAACAACAAAAAAAAAAAAAAAAAAACCTTTGTTGTTTTGGAAAGAGGGGGATAATCTAGCCTTGGGGACTTTTAAGAAAAGCCTAACAAAGCCCCTTGCCCTTAGACATTCTAATTCTCAATTTCCCTTTTTCCCTTTTTTTATGTAAAGGGAAGGAAATGCCCTTGAAGTGTTCACCCCAAAATAGGAAAACCATCATTGGCCAATAGGGCATTCTAGCCAGCAACCAGACCCTGTAGCATGGGGATACCCCTTTGCCTCAGAGCCCTTCCTGCCACTGTTCTATTAGTTAAGACCACTGAAGAAATAACCATGGGGTCCACTTTAACCATCCTCTATTAACTCCTCATATAACTCTTTCTCATTGCAATAACCTTAGCCCTGCCACCATTCTCCCCTCCTTCATCGATGAAACCCCTCATAACTGCTTAAAATGGACAGATCACCTTTCAAACTCCCTTTGACAATTTACAGGAAATGCCTCTAACAAATGCAGATTTGTCATGATTTACTGATGGTTCTTATTTAAAGGATAAACGTGGTAAATATCAGGTTGGGTATGTTCCTGCAACTCTCTGAAGTCACTAGGACAGCACCTTTACCTTTGGCTGTTTTAGCCCAACAGGCTGAGTTCTATGCCCTTCCTCAGGCTTGTACCTTAGCCATGGGTAAAACCCCAAACACTAACATGGATAGTCTGTATGACTTGGAGATAGCTCGTGATTTGGGAATGTACAAACAAGGTCTCCTTACTTCCAATGGCGATAAGATTAAAAGTGGCTCCTGTGTCCAAAATTTATTAGGTGCCATAGTTTGCCAGTATCTCTAGCTAGTATTCCCAGACATTCCAGACTTGACTACCTGGAAGCCAAAGGAAAGCACATTATTATTATTATTATTATTATTATTTGATATTGATTTTTTATTGATATTTCATTGATTGACATTGATATTGATATTTCTACCAAAACTGCTGCTCTCAGAAGACTGATGTACAAACTTCTGTCATGGTTCCAAAGGAATGTTCTCCCAAATAAAAATCTGGAAAAGTTGATCAGAGATGCCCAACAATTGGCCCCAGAAAAGGAAAAACAAGATTGGAAATCTAGTAATTGTTGGTTCGATAAAAAGAGAGAACTAAATAACAAGCCAGTCCTACCAAAAATTCCAAAATTCCCCCTACTTACAACTGTAAATTCATTAAACCATTGGTCTACTGACAAAATGATAGCTAGCATTCATGAACCAGTATTGATGGGGAAAGGTTAATAAGGCTGCAAAAAGTGCCTACTTCACTTGTCTCACCCCTCCAAAGTATAATCAAGAGAAACCTGTTAACCTGTTTGTATAAATGGATTTAATACAATTTCACCCTTTGGCAAAATAGCTAGACTATAGCTCTCTCTCATAGACAAGGCACTGCTTCTTCTGTTGGAAAAGATTATCCCCACCTGGGGAACCCGTCTCAAACCTCATAGAAATTAGGGAACCCATTTTACTAGTCAGGTCCTTTGACAACTCTGTGCTCTTTGGCCAGATGAAAGTATCCATGATACTTTCACTGTGTATCATCCTCAATCCTCAGGGTTAATCAAATGCACTAACAGCACTATTGAGACTCAACTGGCAGAAAAGGTCCTTCCTGGTACTAAATCACTAAATATATATATAAAGAACCTGACTATTGATCAGCCATACTTTCAAAGGAGGAAAGCAATACGTTCAAAAGGGGGAAATGTGAAAATTAATAAAGGGCAGCCTTAATAAACTGCAGTCAGGAAGTTTGGCAGAGGGAGCTCTCGTGCTCTACCAGTTGTCTTTAACTACAAATCGAACATGAAGACACAGACTTTGCATATGGATACTGCTTCACTATTCCAGTAAGAGGAAGAAAGGATTTTCTCTTGCCCCTGCAACAGCCTGACCAATGACAGACAGTCACAATTCAGCCAATGAACAGCCACTATACTACTAGCTTCCTGTTTACTCCAGTGGGCTTTTTCTTTAGAACAGGCTTCCCAACTTCCCACTTTCCTTTATAGAGGGTTCCTCCCCTATGTTCTCTGGACTTGCCTATTGTTGTTTCAATAACTTCCTTGTCTCAGATTAAAAATTCTGTGCTATTCCGAAATAAATTCCTCTTTTGCTGGTAAAACAACTGGAAGCTTTGTTTTTAAGGTTAACAGGTGTGACTTTGAATAAATTACTTAAGCTTGTTGAACTCAGTTTGTTCATGGTAAAATGTGGGAAAGAATGGCAATTTGCTGTTGGAGCATTAAATTAGATTGAATATCTAAGGTGTCTCTCATGATACATGCTAAAACATGGTATCTGAATTTATAGTATATTTTATAATTATATTTTTACTATAATTATTAGTTCTCTTGACTGGCTCATAAAGAAAAATCCGTGTAGTCTGTTTGAGTGATGGAATTAAATTTGGGGCCATAACAGACAGATGATAATTTCTCTACTCAGATGAACATCTATCTGTTCATCTTTCAATGGCCAAAGAGTGAACCTAGAAACATTTGGGGTTGGTCCCCAGGAGCTTCCAAGGGCTAAGGACTCTAGGAACCCCATTAAGGATTTCCCCTGTTAGTCAAAAGTAGAGCATTCATATGAAATCTTTCATAAGCTGAAATGACATAAAGTGAAGAAACAATTACCATTAGTTTATATGGAAAAATTTATGAGCATTTCCAGACCCAAAAAGTAACTTCTCATTGACTTTTCTGATACCTTAGAACCCATCTTGCTAATGGATACACGAAACAAACGGAGATAAAGCACAGATGCTCCCAGACACAATTCCAAGCTATGACGGCTTGATGCTGAGATGTTGAGCTTTCAAAAGTCAGGTAATACCACACAGGGTGTCGTTTTTAGAAATTAGAATTCCCCCTCCCTTAGTATAGGCAATCTTGAAACCCTTTCTATTTCTCTAAATTCTGTACATCCTCTCTTTTCTTGTCACCAACTCCCAGGTGCATATTTTATGTTTTTTCAGGCAACTGAATATAATTCCACTCAGCACTTGATAATTCAATTTTTCTCTTAATCTTTATAGGTAATACTTAGAATATATTTCCAAGTCTTCCACATTCCTTTTATTTTATAGCAAGGAACCTTCTGACAGCGAATGTATGAGCTGCGCACATAGCCGAGCCCTATACAACGTTTTCAACGAATGTTGGCATCAGTGTGGCTGGACCATTAAGAGCTAGCTAATATTTATTGAGAACTAATTCTGTGCCAGGCACTGTCAGCCAAAGGCTTTTTGTTGGGCCGGATTATCCAGAATCAATGTATTTACTAGGACATTTTTAAACCATCTAATTGGTATTCAAATTGATGGTCCAGATTTTTTTTCGTCCTCACAAAAACAAGTGCTGGATGCCACACGGGATGAAGGGATGTTCCTGTGGAGGGACACTACAGCAAAGCTCTTGCAATCTCACTATTCCCAGCAGTCTCACACATAAAATTTTTGATAGCTGGCCACTTAGCACATCCAACCAGAAACAAACCATCATCATTAAGCATCACTGATAGGCCATCCACTAAGCAGATGTGTGAGAATTTGTGTTGTAATTACCTACGGAAGAGTTGCCAACTGCTATTGTCCCAGAAAAATTTTTCAAGCACACAGGACTATTTTTTATCTATTGTCTAAAATGCCAGGAATCAAAGGTACTTTAGCAGCAGTCTAAGCAATCCAACTATCTGTTATGAGCTCTTTGGGGCCCTGAGTCTCAAATCAGCACCTTTCCCAATTACTCTTAAGTCCTAAAGTTTCACTGGTCATCCCTGGTTGCAACCATATTCTGATCCATCAAAAGCTGGGAGTGGGGGCGCCTGGGTGGCTCAGTGGGTTGAAGCCTCTGCCTTCGGCTCAGGTCCTGATGCCGGGGTCCTGGGATTGAGCCCCGCATCGGGCTCTCTGCTCAGCAGGGAGCCTGCTTCCTCCTCTCTCTCTCTGCCTGCCTCTCTGACTACTGGCGATCTCTGTCAAATAAATAAATAAATCTTAAAAAATTTTTTTTAAAAATAAAAAATTTTTTTTAAAAAGTTGGGAGTGGATACTAAGTAGCCCACCTCCCTGCCTCTACTGGTATCCCACCCTCCCATACAGAATCCTCCGTACTGAAACCTTGGAATGGGGTACACTACACTCCTTCATACGAAGGCAGATAAACAAATCCCTCTCAACATTTCCTGCATTTCTGTTCCTCCCTGTAACCCTAGCAGGGCTTTCCTCTTTGCCCCAGGGACCCACAATCCTATCCTAGGCTCAAACAACTGCACATTTTTCTTTCATAGTTCTTTGAGCCCCATGCAACTCTAGTCTCCCCTTCCTCGGTGAGTCAAGGCTTCACTTCTCTCCCACCATGTTCAAATCAGAAGACAGGTTCTTTGAGTCCGTCTGCCACTCATCCTCTGCATCTTCTCCCTTTCCACTTCATCTCTTTAACTGAAACACACTTTCCTCCTTTGCCATGCTCTCCAAGGAAGACCACTACTTCCCCGACTCACTCTAACTCAAGCCCAGAAGGAAGGATCCACGTACTCCTCTTTCTGTGGTCTACTTCACCAGCTCCATTCCTATCCTCTCAAAACAGTTATTCTACCTTCTTCCTTTCCCTTCCCTGACCTCAGGGACTTTCCAACCTTGTTTCCATCCTTGTAGCTAATTATCTCCTTCCATCATCCTCAGAGAAGTGGACAGCATCCATGCTTTTTAAACACCCGGTAGTCTTCCCCTCTTCCTTCAAACAAACACCTCAATGCACTGTGTGAGCAGGACCTGTTTTACCTTGACAACATCAAGATAAGTGCTGTTGCTCTGAAAGTTTCATCTGGCTGCTACCTCTCCCCTAGGACCCCAGTCCCCTTTCTCACTGAGCCTACTCTTCCCTCATTTCAATCCCATTATCCACCCAGCTAGCACCCCCTAGTCTAGCGAGTCCCCAAGCTCAAGCACTTCACTCTGGTTCTACTGATACCCCAGGATTTAACAGCTCTTGGCCTTCCACCAAGAGCACACACATGCAGGACCCATCAGTGTAAGAGAATCAGTATGGAAGTGTGATGTCACCAGGCTGCTAACACGATGCAAAGTCAGGCAGTCAGGCCATACCTGGGCACTGACTAGGGGTGAAGTGTTGAGTTGCTGAGCTAATCCCCACCCTTGAGCTGCACCCAATTGTTTTCACCCTACTCATTCTTGGTCCCACCCTCTCACGTTCAGAAGATGATCTCAATTCCTATTTCACTGAATAGAGCTACTCTTTTTTTTTTAAGATTTTTTTTATTTATTTATCTGACAGAGAGAGATCACAAGTAGGCAGAGAGGCAGGCAGAGAGAGGGGGAAGCAGGCTCCCCACTGAGCAGGGAGCCTCATGTGGGGCTCGATCCCAGGACCCCAGGATCATGACTCGAGCTGAAGGCAGAGGCTTAACCCACTGAGCCACCCAGGCACCCCAATAGAGCTACTTTAAAAAAAAAAAAATTGTTTCCAGGAGGTCCTGGGTGGCTCAATCTGTTAAGCGTCTGCATTTGGCTGAGGTCAGGATCCTAGAGTCCTGGGATTGAGCCCAATATAGGGCTCCCTGCTCAGCAGGAAGTCTGTTTCTCCCTTTGTCCCTCATCCTGCTCATGCTCTCTCTCTCTCTCAGATAAACAAATAAAATCTTTTTTTTAAAAAGGCTTTTTTTTTTTTAATTAAAATAGGGCGCCTGGGTGGCTCAGTGGTTTAAAGCCTCTGCCTTCGGCTCAGGTCATGATCCCAGGGTCCTGGGATCGAGCCCCGCATCGGTCTCTCTGCTCCGCAGGGAGCCTGCTTCCTCCTCTCTCTCTCTGCCTGCCTCTCTGCCTAGTTGTGATCTCTGTCTGTCAAATAAATAAAATATAAAAAAAATTTAAAAATTAAAAATTAAAATTAAAATAAAAAATTATTTCCAGTGAGATGTAATTGACAGTTAACATAGTATTAGTTTTACATACATGACATGATGATTTGATATGTGCATATATTACAAAAGGATCACCACAATAAGTTTAGTAAATAGCCATCAACTCACATAGTTACAAATTTTCTCCTTGTGATTAGAACTTTTAAGATCTACTCTCTTACAACTTTCAAATGTACAATACAATGTTATTAACTATAATCACCATGTTGTACATGACATCCCCAGAATATATTGACCTCATAACTGGAAGTTTGTACTTTTTGACCACCTTCACTCATTTCACCCGCCAATCTGTTCCCTGTTTCTCTGATTTTAGTATTTTAGATTTGACATAAAAGTGAGCTTATGCAGTATTTGTCTCTCTCTGTCTGACTTGTTTCACTTAGCCTAATGCCCTCAAGGTCCACCCATGTTGTCCCAAATGGCAAGATTTCATTCTTTTTTATGGTATGAAGGAACTCCTATATATATATATATATATATATATATATACACACACACACACATATATGTGTGTGTGTATGTATATATAATGGATACAGATATAGATATAGATATATAGATATATAGATATCTTCTTTATCCATTAATCCATCAATGGAGAGTTAGGTTGTTTCCATATCTTGGGAAATATAAATAATACTATGATAAATATTGTGGTACATATATCCTTTCCAGATAGTAATTTTGCTTCCTTCAGACATATACTCAAAAGCAGAATTGATGGATAATATGGTATATCTATTTTTAATTATTTGAGGGACTTTCATATTCTTTTCCTGGCTGCACTAATTCCCACCAAAGTACACAATAGTTCCCTTCTCTACACATCTTCAACAACACTTGTTGTTTTTTGTCTTTTTAATAATAGCCATTCTAACAGGTGTGAGATGGTATCTCACTGTGTTGTTTTTTTTTTCTCACTGTGGTTTTGATTTGCATTTCCCTGATGATGAGTAATGTTGAGCACCTTTGGATGTACCTGATGGCCATCTGTCTGTCTAACTAGAGCTAATATAATTCCTCCTCCCACCCACCCTCATCTCTCTCCAACCCCACCCACCTGTGGAATTACTTTCCCATATGGTTTTGGCCCAAGATGTTTGCACAGTTTGGACTGCTACTTGTTCCCTACCACACCCTCAGATGGTTGAGTTACAGAGCACCTGCCCTATCATTACTTTAAAGGAAAATGTTAAAGGCAGAGAGTGCAACCTGCTGGGCAAAAAGTCAAGGGCATCTCATACCTACCCTACCTTTTTCATCTTGCCAAAAACGTCCCTGCTAGGACAACAGGAGATACTCCAGCACAGGGACCCAGCCCTACCCTGGGAACTTGTAATAGATAAATGTTATTTTTGTGGTGGTTAGATATTTCTCTATCAGGCAAACAATCTGGGTCTATTACAAGGCTTTTTCACCTTTTTCTTTGTTATTATTGCTAAGAATTTTGTTGTCTTAATTTGTGCTAATTTAAATTTTCCTTTCCTTTACTCTTTATTATCTATCCGTTTCAGGTCAAGCTTCTTTTATTTTCTTTTTAAGATATTTTCTCTTGGGCGTCTGTGTGGCTCAGTCAGTTAAGGGTCTGTCTTTGGCTCAGGTCGTGATCCCAGGGTCCTAGGATAGAGCTCTGCCTCTGGCTCCCTGCTCAGTGGGAAGTCTGCTTCTCCCTCTCCTTCTGCCCCTTCCCCACTTTCTCTATATCATATAAATAAAATCTTTTAAAAATTTTTTCTCTTAATCCTCCTTGTTAAAGTATTAATACTCAGAAGAGCATTTTTTAAAGATTTTATTTATTTATTTGGCAGACAGAGATCACAAGTTGGCAGAGAGGCAGGTAGAGAGAGAGGAGGAAGCAGGCTCCCTGCGGAGCAGAGGGCCTGATGTGGGGCTCCATGTGGGGCTCCATGTGGGGCTCCATGTGGGGCTTGATCCCAGAACCCTGAGATCATAGGCAGAGGCTTTAACCCACTGAGCCACCCAGGTGCCCCTCAAAAGAGCATTCTTAATTCCTTATCTTGTACTTAAGCTCCAAACCCATCGACTTTTATGTTTTTAACATTTTTATAGCATGTTTTTCCATTTTTAGTCTGTTATTCTCTCAATATTTTATCTTTTACTTTGATATATGTGCCCTTTTACCTTCTTGACCTTGTTGATCTATGTTATTGTATTTTTTATCTTAAATCTTATTTATCTCATCATTACTTTCTAATACTTAATTTTTATTTTTTAAATTGTATTCATAGCTTGTTAATTTTTTTTTTTAAGATTTTATTTATTTAGTTGACAGAGAGAGATCACAAGTAGACAGAGAGGCAGGCAGAGAGAGAGAGAGGGAAGCAGGCTCCCTGCTGAGCAGAGAGCCCGATGTGGGACTCGATCCCAGGACCCCGAGATCATGACCTGAGCCGAAGGCAGCGGCTTAACCCACTGAGCCACCCAGGCGCCCCATAGCTTGTTAATTTTATTTTTTACCTTCAGTCTAATTTTGGCTTTTTTGTTGTTGTTCCTCTCACTTTATTTCAATGATTCTGTTCTTCTATTTCCTTTATCTTAAAACTTATTTAATTTATTTCTCATGACTATTTTAAATCTTAATTTTATCTGTATTGGGCTTTTATTCTCTTCAAATATTTATCCCATTCTTCTTTCAACTTTCTCTTATCAAGCCTAAATGCTTTTAACATTCTCTTAGCCTTCTACTCTGCTTTTATTATCTTAAGTTTTCTCTCTTTTCTTTCTTCTCCTACATTTTTATTTATTTATGACTTCGTTTGCAATCACCAGGAGGAGTATTAGTGAGAGAAAAACCCTACCTCCCTCAGGCAAGAATTGGAAAACTTCTCCCCCAGGGAGTTCTCCTGGCAGCTGTCCCCCAGACCCCTATCTCATGGATCCCCACCCCTTTTAAGGAGACAATAGGGGCGCCTGGGTGGCTCAGTGGATTAAGCCTCTGCCTTCGGCTTGGGTCATGATCTCAGGGTCCTGTGATCGAGCCCCACATAGGACTCATGCTCAGCGGGGAGTCTGTTTCCCCCCCCCTCTCTCTCTGCCTACTTGTGATCTCTCTCTGTGTCAAATAAATAAATAAAATTTTAAAAAAATATAAGGAGACTTGAGAAACCCTCCCTATAACTCTCTCCAAGACTAACATTCTCTGAATGGTTGGGGGTGTGGCCATGGGCATGATTTTACTCAAGGGCATTGCTTCCTGACATCGAATGTTCCCCCGCATATATATTTTTTTCAATCTGTGTTGAGGCTGCCTCAGCCTATGTTGAGGCATTCTGGAAGAAAAAGTCCCATGAAAACAGACAATGGGGGTTGCTGTGTTAGGGGCCCATGAGAGTATCATTTTCCTGAGGTTGGCTTCAAGAATAGGCATAGTGACACCAGCTCCCCTCTCTCATACGAAATGCTCACCTTTCTCTCATTGTGTTGTCTACTAGAAGTCTTAATGCCAAATGTGTAGTCTACACCAGGCAAGTTCCCAGAACCTGAGGGTAGGTCCTGTGCACACTAACCTCCCACCCATATCATCCTCCCTTTCTCTCAGCTACAATTTTCTAACCTACTTACTTAACTCTATTTTGTGGCATTATATGTATTTGAAAGCATCATACATAAATCCTTTCTAAAACCAACCCAGTTTGAGTTACTACATGAGTGACCTGAGGCAAGACGACTGTTCTCCCCTGGCTTCATCTTCCTCCTCTGGGAAATGGAAATAACTCACGGCTGATTGTGAGAATTAAATGGAGATTATGCATAGGAGTACTTAGCACAGTGTCCAGCATACATTCAGTGGTTAACAAAATTTTAGCTAAAATCGAGAAAGTGGCCTTAGAAAGAACTGGAATAAAAAGCTGAATAGAGGGCTATATGAATGAGTTACAACAGACTGTATCTTCTAAAATTGGCAACATTTTCCATTTTCCATTCCACCTGCTCTTCTGCATGTGAACTTGCTACTCCCCCATCATGATGTGGAGCCTCTGTCCCCAGCACTTTGACTCTGGGCTGGCCTTGTGGCCACCAGTAAAAAAGTGCTACTCCCCTGAGATCAACATACTCTGAGAATCCCAAGACAAGTGGAGGCACCCTGTAGGGTGAAGCCATGTGGATAAAGAGAGGCCAAGGAACCCCCAAGACCCCAGATAGGAGATGAAGAGTCCATCTCAGGAATGGATCCTCCCAGCCCCCAGCCACCCAGCTGACACTCAGCCTAGTCCTTCTGGAATTCCTATGACCAAAAATTGTAAGCAAAATGGAATAATTGTTTTAAGTCATGAAGTTTCCAGGTGATTTGTTATATAGTAATACATAAGTGAAATGGAAGTGGAAGTTCTTTGTGAAATATATATAACCCCTTTGGATCATCCAACCAACTCTTTATTGGTGAGCAGAAGCAAATTAAGCATATTGTTTTAATCATATGCTAAAAGTCAACTTCCCAGTGGATAAAGGCCATGTCTGACACTTCCATAGAATGCCTCGATAATACCTAAATTCCGAGATGGGCATTTTGGTATAAAGGCCACATGTCTGGTATGCAGGACATTTATTCATTCATTCAACAGATACATGTTGAATACTTACTGTGTGTCCAGCACCCATGTTGGAGATATGACAATGAACATGTCAGATCAAGTCCCTCTTCCCCAAGCTGATTACTCTTCATCCCACCTGCCAGATCTCTCCTCCCTTCTCTGTACCCTGGAAGCTGACCTCTACGGTCGGCATCACCTGAGCTCCTACGGTCGGCATCACCTGAGCTCCTTAATCTCTGGCTTTCTCATTAAACTGCGAAGAATTCAGTGAAAGGTCTGTTCAGTAAATAGGGCTCAGACACTAAAAACACTGAGAGATTAACTGGCAGAAGGAAAGAAGGGTCAGGATGTTTGCTCCCCCAGCTCCCTCTATGCTCCCTCTCCCCCAGCTGTGTCCCTCAGCCTAAGGCCCAGTTCATATAGAAGGTCCCTCTTCCTGGTCTCCCATTCTCCCCAGGATCCTCAAAGACTGTTCCTCTGTTTGCATTCAAGCCAAAAGATGAGAATTTATTTTCACTTGTACTAGTACCTGGATGCTTCACCATCCCTCTTAGGGATCCTTGATGCTGCCCTGAACCCTGTCATAGTCCCTTCAGTAAATTCTCTGCAGTAAATCACTTTGGGTGTGCTATTTGTTATCAGCCAGAATCCTGACCCATTCTCTTTTCAAATACTCAGGTTCAACAGGACCTTTACATAGAACACACTTCAAATTTAAATTTCAATCAGCATGGTCACTGTGGGCTTCCAGATGTACTGACCACCAAGGTACCAACTTTCCTACAGCTCTAAATCCCAGCATTCAAAGACACAGATAATGAATCCCAATCACTATTGATTATGCATAAAGATGCTAAAAGAGGTCTCATTTAATGTGCTAACACCAGTTAGCTGGAAGAGGCTGCCCAGACCACTGTGTTGAGAAGAATGGCAGGACCATATCTGAACTCTGTGGCAATTAGTTCTGTGATCGATTAGCAATATCTGCTGTCAGCGCAGGATGGGGAGTGACAGCATATGAAACCCAGAGTTCAGGCCTTGGTTCTAGTATCACTACTCTACCACTATATGCCATTGGTGTCTTCCATAAATACCTTTTTTTTAAAGTTTCTTCAAACTTTTTTTTTTTAAGATTTTATTTATTTATTTGACAGACAGAGATCACAAGTAGGCAGAGAGGCAAGCAGAGAGAGAGGAAGCAGGCTCCCCGCCGAGCAGAGAGCCCGATTGAGCAGGGCTCAATCCCAGGACCCCATGACCTGAGCCGAAAGCAGAGGCTTTAAACCACTGACCCACCCAGGCGCCCCCATAAATACCTTTTTAAACATAAATATATGAAGACCCAAAATAAGTAAATCTACTTTGCACAAATCTATTTCCATGAGTCAGAGATTTTTTTTGGTCAAGGAATTAAGCAGAACTGAGCCCCATGACCTTGAACTCATCCATATAATGCTCTCCCTGAATCAAACAAAACTTCAACCTACAAAGACTGTATAGACTCACAAAATCTGTATTTATTTGACTGTTTGGAACTATTGCAGTGATTTTCTAAAAAAAATTTTAGCAATAGAACTCTTCATTTAAATGAAATCTCACACAGAACCCTGAACAGATAAAAGTAGAGCTGCTCTCATTAAAGAGAGAAAAGCCAGAGCCTCACCTTGTCTGTGACACCCACCAGAAGCATCTTAGCAAATCTCTGCGACCTGGGGGGCACAGCTTGAACACTAAGAGGAACCCTCTTAGGTCCACTGAGAGCCTATGTAATTGGTGCAGTAGAATATTTTGATGTATTAACCAATTCTTTTCACCTCCAATTCCCAGTGACTCTGTGAGCCAGCCCTATTCATGCATTCAGACGTGAAGCATCCCTTGCCTCAAGGAGGATTCCTCCCATGGAACTGTAGATCTAAAAGGTCAGATGCTTAGCTTTTTGTTTTCAAAAGGCAAGGTCCAGGTTGAATCAGTCTACCAGACTCATATCAGGCTATCCTACAGCAAAAACCAAACCAGAAACATCAGTGGCTTTAGCACAAGAAAACTTGGTTGAGTTGGGCCTTCCTCCTCACTCTCTATAGCAACATCATCTAGAACACACGAAGGTCAGTACAGCAAAAGAAGAGAGAGAATGGGGAGCTCAGTTTAAAATTTAAAATTCAAAATTCAATTTAAAATTCTTCAGCCTATATATTAGTCTGCTCAGGCTGCCGTAACAAAATACCACAGACTGGGTGGCTAAAACAATAGAAATTTATTTTTCACAATTCTGATGGCTAGAAGTCCAAAGTCAGGTTGTCCGCCAGTTTGGCTTCTCCTGAGGCCTCTCTGCTTGGCTTGCAAATGGCCACCTTCTTGTTGTGTTGTCCTTGTGGTCTTCCCTCTCTTCATGCACTTCCCTGATCTCTTCCTCTTCTTATAGGAAGCAGTCATACTGGATGAGACGCCCCCCACTTATAATCTCATTTTACCATAATTACCTTTTTAAAGGCCCCATCTCCAAACACAGTCACATTCTAAAGTCCTGAGTGTTAAGACTTCAACATATGCATTGGGTGGGGGGAGTGGGTACAGAGTTCGATCCATACTACCTGGAACCAGTTAAGAATCATTTCCATTCATATTTTTTTGGCTAGAACAAGTCAGATGGTCCTACCTGACTATAAGAGACACTAGAAAGCTTCATCTTCACATGTGCCCAAGAAGGAAAGAAAAGCCAGATGTGAGCGAGCACTAGCAATCTCTACCTCACAAAAGTAAGATACAAAGATTTAGAAAAATATGGGATTGGGCACAAACAACCCTAGGGTGAGTGATGGGGAAGGAGGAGGGAAGGGTGATAAAAGGGGAGAGATGCAGGGAATTGACAAAGGGCCTTCATTTGGAGAGACATGTGGACAGAAGCACAGGCAACATCCAGAGATGTGTCCCCACATTCCCCTGCATTCAGGCAACAACCGCCAGCACCAGAAAACCAAACGGAAACTGAGTTCATGCTCACAATGACCCAGACTCAATTCTATTCAAGTAGGCACTCTACACCTAAAATCAGAGCAGCCATGCTAGTCAGCCTTTCCTCTGCCATCTGGGGATGATCTGTTATCGACAGTAGCCAGCACACTGTTCCCTGACCATCCAGAAGGACTGCCGGCCACATGGTCCAGACTCAGTATCGGATGGCTCCATCCTCTGACTATTCCATGGGACAACCCCTCTCCACACACACACACACACACACACACACACACACACACACACACACACACAAACGGAGGCCCTCAAAAAATTCAGATACCAAGGGCAGAGATGCTGATGGGGGCAAGGGGTGAGGGAGCCTTCAACCGCCCTCCTCCTCACCTGTGGTGCTGAATCACACAGCCCAAGATTTCCCCACCGGCCAGGGCAGAAGTGAATTAACCTCATATATTTAGCTGCACGAAACAAACGTGTGTCAATCCAAGGAACACCACAGAGCCATCTACTGGTCACAAGTAAGAAGAGAAAACAATAAACAGGAAAAAAAAATAATCAAATTCAACTTTAATAACTTTAAACTCAGAAAACAATAAACAGGAAAAAAAATAATCAAATTCAACTTTAATAACTTCATTACAGAATGTGACAGGAAGTGACATCTCATTCCTTCGATGCAAGAAAATATAAGGGACACTCCAAGTTAGACATGCCTTTAGTCAATGTGTTTAGGGAATCAGAATTGTAATATACTAGAAGGTCGTGCAGCACACTGTTCTAAGGTGCTTTCCAATTCTCTCAGTTCTACATGTTCATATTCTATAAAAGTAAGACATGGATTCATTTTCTGAAACCTGGAACCGGCAAGCTTAATTAAGGAATTTGAGATCCCGCAGCTTGGCTGACAAATGATCTACTGGGCACCCTGTTCTTAGTGCTGAGTGGTACACGATCACAGAGTACAAACAACGTCTGAGACCGAGTTTCCCGAATATTCCATCACGAAGGTTTTTAACAACAACAACAACAAGCTCCAAGACTTGGGAGCAGGGTAGGAGCAACAAAGGCCTCATTCAAGTAGGTGCCCACTTTCAAGGGAAATATTGGATTCAGAAATTGAGCTTTGCCTCCTCCAACACCAAGCAGCCTTGCTGCTCAAAAAGAAGCTGATGAGTTATGTCCAGCCCAACTCCTCTATCCTCATGGGATTAGAATGTGACTCTAATGTAGAATGTGACTCTGCTGTAGTCTCTGCTTCCACGCACAAAGCCCAGAAAAGGCTGCTAAGGCAGAGGCTCCGAAGAAACACCTCAGGGTCTTTTCCATAGCCTGGGGGCGTAATTCCAAAGCCCAGCGCGGGACATGATCCAGGCTGGGGTGAACGCTGCATTTGAGCACATAACGGCTGACCTTCCGTTTAGGGTCACAAATCGGCTAATCTGTTTCTCAGACTTGCTCCACAGAAGCTGAGCGGATAGATCAGGTTAACTAAAAAGATGCCAGACGCCATCTCCAAATGAACCTCTTGGAAACACGAGGACCACCAGCACTGAGTACACAGCGCCACCTACAGCACTATCCGTGCAATTCATCGTAGCCTCTTGAAAAGCAGCGTTTGGTTAGGGGATAGGAGAAGAATAAATGAAACGAGATGGGATTGGGAGGGAGACAAACCATTAGTGACTCTTAATCTCACAAAACAAACTGAGGGTTGCTGGGGGGAGGGGTGTTGGGAGAGGGGGAGTGGGGTTATGGACATTGGGGAGGGTATGTGCTATGATGAGTGCTGTGAAGTGTGTAAACCTGGCGATTCACAGACCTGTACCCCTGAGGATAAAAATACGTTATATGTTTATAAGAAATAAATAAAAAAATTTTTAAAAAAAGAAAGAAAGAAAAGCAGCGTTGGAAAAGCAGAAACAACCTGGGAAACACTTCAGGGATTCAGAGCAGAAAGTATCTAGCCTAAACTTTAAATTTGGCAGATACTATGTTTATTTAAGGGTAGGAAAAAATAGAAAACTCCAATAACGTGGAGTAGTTTGGTCTGATTACAGACTTGTCTGTTTGCTTTCTTGCTTGCTTTAGGCTAACAACAATGAATTCTGACATTGTGATTTTTCTCCCTGAGGTCTGTTGCAAGAATTTACCAGGAAGTCAAGTCAATCAGAAATAACCGTCAAGAGCAGCTGACATTGAAATCTGATGTGAAACATTCAGTCAATCATCTGCCATCTCTGAAATTTAGAAAATAAAACCCTAGTAGAAGAGATTCCCAGTCTTCAAAGCAACAAAAGCTAGAACTGGATGTGATCACAGCTCAGCATTCTGGAAAAGGCTGCTACAGTCACCTACCCATTAACTCCTGAAAGTCTCACCATCCTTCCCCTCTTTTGAGTCCATTTTCGCTGATTCTTTTATGTTTTAATTTAAACTGATTAAGCATCTCCTAATGGTACAGGAAGAGAGAGGATAGAAGAGGGAAAAACAGATACAGACAAGATTAGCTCTTAACCTCAAAAACTTGTGCCGTTTATACTGCTCAGCCTAACTTTATCACTTTAATATAACATCCTCTAATATACAGATCCATGTTTTCTACCAAGTTTTATTTGCTCAGAAGAGGAAAGAAAGGTCACTGTGTTTGGGAAATCAAGGAAAATTTCATGCAGAGGGGAAAAAAACTCACTTCTTCAAATTCAAGCTCAAATGTCAACAGGAGATAGCATGTGAAACAGAAGGAAAGACACAAGCAAAGTCAGTACTAGATGAGCTCTACATAAAATAGCACTCAGGCTGCACACACAGGGGCAGGGAGAAGACACACCTTCCCTCACACAAAATCCAATCTATCTCGTATCCTGCTTTGTTCTCACAACATTTATTATCACCTGATGTATATGTACTCCTGTGATTACTTTCTGTCTCCATGATAAGCTACACAATGACAAGAACTTTGTTTCATTCACTCCGTATTCTCAGTACCACATCTGGCACATTGTAGCTTCTAGATAAATATGGAAGGTAGGAAGGGAGGGAGGAAGGAGTCGGGGGAAGAATAGGAGGAGGGGAGGTGCTTAGGATACCCACTGAGAAGCAAATGAGGAAGATCATGGGAAATTAGATACCAGGGATGATGAGGATGGAGTATGGGGTGTCTTGAATGCCAGGTGGGAAACTTCGATTTTTTTTCTGCTTCTTCAAAGCTGCCAGTTGTTCAAAAGATAATGACAGTAGGCTAAGCTAAGATTTTAGAAGATTGATCTGGTGAAAGTATAGGATGACTCTGAAGGGAGACAGATTAGAGGTGAAAGGAGCAGTTACTGTGAAATAAATAATGGAGTAGTGATGGGTTACAACCATTGAATAAAGTGAGAATCTATAAGACCTTAAAGATATCAATAAATAAATGAGTATAAGTCCAAGATGAATCTGGAATATTCTGCTGTGTCAGAAAGTAAGGAAGTGCATGTAGGTTAATGAAGATATGTCAAAAGCACTAAGGAGACAGCTGGAAGGGGGTCCCATTAGCCAAACTTGGATGTTTGAAACTTTAAAATAAGTGATAGTGATGGTTTACAGTCTATTGAATAAAATGAGAGTTCATGAAAACTTAAAGATAAAAATGGGTAAATAAATAAGTGGGGAAGAAGAGAAAGTTCTTTCTTACAGTAGAATGCCAACTAATAAATGGAAACGGAATGATCGAAATAGACAATCACCATTTGGCAACCATCCTGGCATAAGTTATTAGTAGTTGCTAAGGCAGATGAGTAGAGATTTAATGAGTAACAGGATACTGATGTAATTTCAGAATATCTCCCCACAAAATATTTACTAATCACAATGGGGGAGGGGGGGACAGTGGCTTTATTGGTAGAGAAATCTGGCAGAAATCAACTTGACAAGGTGGTCAGGATAAATCCCATCAGATATTAACAGGAAGAGTGGCCGTCAGCTGCTCACTGGTCTGATGCCCCAAGAGCACAGCATCCTGTCCATGTAATTCCTGCCGAAAACATATGGCACGAGTCTGCTCGTGGGAAGACAGCAGCCAGACCCAGACTGAAGGTCGGCCTTTGGAATGGAAAGGTCACTACTCTGTAAATCTTTCTAGGTCATGCAAGACAGGGAAATACTGAGGAACCATTCCAGGCTGAAGGAGACTAAAGAGCCATGACAACTAAATACGTGTGAGCCTGGGCTCGATCATAGACCAGAAAGGGAAAAAATGACATCGTTGGGACAGCTGGGAAAACTTGGATTGGAAATGTATTAATGTTGACTTTTCTTTTTTTTTCACTTGGAGGACTGGATTGTAGGGTAGTTACTAAAGAAATTACTATTGGGGGAAAGACCCAGTGTAGTATTTAGAGGTCCTGAGGTTTCATATCTGCAGCTTGCTCTTAAATACTTCACATAAAAAAGAGCAAGAACAATGATTCTATATAATAACAAGGTTTATTTTTAATTATAATAAGATGGTATATAGAAAGCACCTGGCCTATGGTAGATTCTCATTACAAGTTAGTTGTGTCCCCCTAAGAAAAGAGGGGAAAAATGTTAAGTCTGTGTCTTCAAACTCTGTCCAAAATAAAGATATCACATAAACTCTCTCTTCAACTTACAAGGGGGCGGCCCACCCAAAGACACATTGCTAATGATAGGTATTGAGCCACACACAGTATAATGATGGTTCTTTTTAGATTACAAAGCATTTTTTAGTTCATTATCTCATTTTATCTTCACAGTACCCCAAGGAGACAGGCAATTATCATTATTGTTGCTGGGTTTTTATACTATTATTATAGTTATTATTAGGAAGAAATGGCAGTTCAGAGACCTCAGAGTTGGGCTAAATAAATAATAATTAAAATGATGGTTTACCTTCCCAGAGAGAACTAAGATTATGCTCATAACTTACATGCTTTTGTATATACAACCACAACCTAATATTCTGCAGACAAGAGAGGTGTCTCTTAGGACCCAAAGGAAAATGATGTGACTGTGTACTCACTCTGGAACTGGTCCAGCCTGACCTTAACATGCCTGCCCATGGGCTTCACGATCCTCAATATATGCTTTCTACCTCTGCACCAGTTAGAAGATGAGTAAGTTCTGGGAATCTACTGCACAGCGTAGTGATTATAGTTAATAATATTGCATCATATACTCAAAAGTGGCAAAGAGATGAGCTCATAAATGTTCTCACCCCAAAATGAAATGGTGATTATAGACACAATGCAGGTATTAGCCAATGCTAGGGTGGTCATCATTTCACAACCTATAGGTGTAACAGATCGACACTTTGTACATCTAAGACTTACACCATGTTCCATGCCAATTATTTCTCAATAAAACTGGGGGGAAAGATCGATGTTATAAAAGACAAACAAAGGCGAGGGACATGTTCCAGATTGAAGAAAGCTAAGGGGACATGACAACCACATGTAATCCCTGTCATGACACTGGAGCCTATACTAGAGGGGACAGTGCTCTGGAGGACCTCATTACATCAATAAAACTGGAATATGAACAATAGATTAGGTAAAACACTGTGCCAGTGAAACCTTGTGAGGTTGATAACTGCACTGTGAGACAAGAGACTACCCCTATTGCAGTATTTGGTAGATTTTGTATTATAGTTTAGTATTGAGTACAATGCAGTATTTAGGGCTAAAGACCATGATGCACGTAACTTCCATAAGCTATTCAGAAAAATGCACACATGCATGCACATGATATGCGTGCATACACGTATGTGTATATATGTATACATATACGTGCATGTGTGTATACATATATGTGTACACATGTATACATCTATAAATGTATGTACATGTATATAAATGTGTCCATACAAATACTCCACATATTTACAGAGAGAAGAACGATCAAGAACACAAATGACAAACAGGAGCAAAGTGTCCTGACAGGTGAATCTGAGTAAAGGGGATATGGGTGCAACTTGCACTATTTTATGTAGGCAGGTAAGTTTGAAATTATTTCCAAATAAAAAGTAGGGGGAAGAGAAAGAAAGGAAGGGGAGCCCTGGCCTCCACTGCTGGATTCTGGAAGTGCTGACAGGGAAAATTCAGGTCTGTCTTTGGCCCTCTTCAGTCCTTCTTCTGTGCACGTTAAAAATAGCTGATGCTTTTTATTTTTAAGACTTTATTTATTTAAGAGAGAGAGAGCACAGAGGGAGAGGAAGAAGCAGACTCCCCACTGAGCAGGGAGCCCAACGTGGGGCTGGATCCCAAGACCCTGAGGATCATGACCTGAGCCAAAGGCAGACACTTAAATAACTGAGCCCTCCAGGCACCGCAGTAACTGATGCTTTCATAGCACTCTGGTGCTTCTCAGACACCGTTTTATGTACCTTATATATATTAACTCACTTAATAATGGTTCACACACTGCTATCCCATCTGACATCAAAAGCCCAATTTTACAAATGAGAAAAGAGTATATATGAGTAAACCGGTACCTCTTTATGAAGGGAGGTCACCGTGGGCAAGCGGTGAAGCCAGGACTTACATCTGCCTCTTTCTGCTCCATGCTTGAGCCTCTTTCCACCTTTACATGGTTCCCAAGCCTGCACAAGCACCCAGCTCACCTCTAGGGGTTTTTAAAGTACAGAGTCCCACATCTTCCCTCAGAGGCATTGGTCAGAACCACAGACAGCCAATGTAGAGACCTCTGTCTTGGTTTTTTTGGTTGTCTGCCACCATCTTCTGCAGCTCTTCCCTTGCCCCTGCTCCTGGATAGCTAGTGTCCCACTGAACACACCCTCCCAAAACTGTGCTCCTACTCATCTGGCCTCTAGCCTATGGCCTCCTCTATGGAAACATAAGCATCCAGAGTCCCCGGGTGCCTTTGAGGCCCTATGTCAATGTCAGAGCTGACATCTGTGGGTCCCTGATTCCAGCTGAGAGGTAAAAGGCACCAGAGGCCATTCCAACCTTCTATTTGGCTCCTACGCAATACGGCATATGGTAGGCCCACGTGATTCTGGCTCAAATGCTGACTATCACACCTCCTTCACTGTAAAAAAGAGGCCCCTGGTATGAAAAGCTGTTACATGGGATCCCTTGTCAGAAGCAGACACTCTGTAAACCTTTGATGATACTAACAGAGGCACAGAAAGGAAAACAGATATCTGAAAGGATCACTTCCGAAAAGGATGGATCACGGTCCCCTGTAGCGTAAAAGAGGCCTGATAGCCTGAACTTGCCAGCAAATCTAGCTGGATTCCTTAAGAAGTGGTGCCATATTAAGAGTTCATTTTTGGGCTCTGCCACCAACACATTGGATATTCGGCAGTGACAGTAACTGGACCAGCTTCAGTCAGAGGCAATCCCTGCGGAGCCTCTGTCCCTGCTATTACAGCTCCACCACCCACAGACCCACTGTGCGAGCACTGGGGTGACCAAGAGCATAAGCTGACAGACATCTACCAGATGAGTCATTTCATGTACGTGGTTGCAGAGTGACCCTTCCACTGTACTGATGGTCAACATAAAGATCTACTGTTTTGTGCTCACTCTTGTGGTTCAGTCATACGCTTCTCCAGAATCCTGGTCTCGGATCTGCCACACCTGTTCCATCCAGTCTCCTAACCAAATTATTCACTGCTGCCTAGGAGTCCACGTAAACTACCTCAGGCCACCATACAGAGGGGACAAACAAGGGAACTGCTCACAAATCTGCCCACTGAAAGGATTTCCCTCACCACGGTCCTAGACCTAGAGGGTCTAGGTGAAATGACTCCAACAGAGACAGGAAAATACCATATGACTCCACTTACATGTGGAATCTAAAAAACAAAACAGATGAACAAACCATGCAGAAATAGACCCATAAATTCAGAGAACAAACTGGCAGTTGCCATAGAAAAGAGTGCTGGGGTAGGGATAGGCAAAGGGGGTGAAGGGAGGGTATGAAGTACAGGTTTCCACTTATATAATGATTAAGTGACAGGGATAAAAGGTAGCATAAAGAATATAATCAATGGTATTTTGATAATGTCTAAGAATTTTAATAAGGTACTTTAATAATGGTAATTTAATGAAACAGATAGTAGCTATACTTGCATAAGTGTACAGAGTTGTCAGATCACTATGTTGGACACCTGACACTAATGTAACATTGTGTGTCAATATATTTCAATAAAAAACTAATTAAGAAATATTTTTAAGGGCAGAGATGCGTGGGTGGCTCAGTTGGTTAAGCGGCTGCCTTCGGCTCAAGTCATGATCCCAGCGTCCTGGGATTGAGTCCCACATCGGGCTCCTTGCTCAGCAGGGAGCCTGCTTCTCCCTCTGCCTATCTGCCCATGTTCTCTCTATCTCTCTCTCTCTGACAAATAAATAAAATCTTTAAAAAAAAAGAAATATTTTTAAGAGCAGATTGTATACATCTATATAATCCTTCATGTCACCATTGATCAAAGCGGAAGGTGTGCAAACAGATATTTACATAGAAATTTTTTTTTAAAAAGAGTAAGTGCAACTTAGACATGGCGAACCATCAGTCAGACCAAGACTTGAGAGCAAGGGGAAATTGTGGGGTTGGGGGTTGGCGGCGGAGGAAGACTGGTGTCATTAGATTACCTTAGGCAGAGGAAAGCAGCTGCTCCAGACTTTAACCCTGAATGTTACCAACGCAAGAGAACCCAGGACTAACCTGACAGGAAGATCTAGAAAAGTGTGTAAGCTTGCAGGCATACACACATGATGTGGCTTGCCAGCCAAAACTCACAAAGGCCTCTGGTAGCTTTACAGTATCACCCCATATGGTACTGATGACCAATTTCCCAAATCGTACACAACGCCTAATTCAAAAATTCTGCCTCCTGTCACAACAGATGTAGCATAATTTCCAGTTCCGGAAATGTGCTCATAATACCTGAAGCCCACTTCCTAATGCTGCCCAGTTCCTCCAGTACATGCATGCATACATATAAACATATAATAGTGTTATACAATACATATATACCTATAAACACACAATACACACATGCACACATACATATACATGCATGCATGCACTAGACGTGCATGGACACCCAATACACACATATACACATACATGCATACACGTGCAAACATAAACATGCATGCACACACACTCATACACATACAAATATACATGCACATAAACACGCATACACACATACCCATACACAAACATACATACATGCATATGCATACATACGTGCGTGCGTATACATGCATGCATGCATGCATACATACATACATACATACGGTGTTTACATGGGTTTCTACAGGAGTCAAAATACAATGTGGTTCCCCCAGGAAAAGCGAGACCCCCTAGAACATAGAAAGTGAGGAGCGCCCTCTTGTGGCTCTAGCCTGACCCTGTCGCTGCCTGACCACGAGAGCTGGGGCCACTTGCTTCACTGTAAGACTCAGTCGTCGGTAACACACGGGTGAAACACCCTCCCAAAGGGCGACTGTGAAGATTAAACAAGAAATTGGATGCACAGCGCCTAGCCGAGTGTCTACCTCAAAGCACTCAAAACTGTAGCAGTCGATATGATTTCTATGAGGACTGGGGCCGTGATTGCGGCTGAGCAAACTCAACGGAGCAGGAAACGGTGAGGCGAGGGAGCGCGACGCCGACCCTGAGGCGGGCCGGGTGCTGGGCCGGGGGGCTGGAGAGACGCGCGGGGGCTTCCCGTGATGCGGGGCTTGGGCTCCTTTACTCAGCGTTCACGGGGCGGCCAGTCAATCAGGCGCAGGTGGTAAACAAACACAGCTTGGCCTCGCTTCAAACCAAGCATTCCCAGGCCCACTTTGTTACGGGATCCGGAAGGAACCACGCCGGCGGAGACCAGCAGGTGTCCGCGGCGCAGGTGCTCCAGGCGTCCTGCAGGGGGCGCCACAGCCTGGGCCGAAGGAGAGAGCGACGCGCGCTCTCCCCTCACCCGCGCGCTCTCCCCTCTCTCGCGCGCCCTCCACCGGCTGTTCCTTCGTAGTTCTCACAGAGACCCATGAAGCTGAAAAGGGCCATTGTTGGCAGGTGCCAGCAAGAACCCCTGGTGTCAGCGGACTTCTTGGAGGAGTTTCCCCTTCCTAGCTTGGAGGGTGTTTTGCAAGGGACCAAGAGAACCCTTGCTGAGAACTCACTCTCCCTTAGAGGCCGGAACCCATCTCACTCACCGGAAGACCTTTGCAGCTGGCCAGGCGTCGTACATCCGTATTTGCAGAATGAATGCATAAATAGATTAATATTGATGGTGGAGTAGAAAACAGGATGTATCCGCCTTGTTATCCTTGTAATAAAGCTAGGTTTGGGGGTGCCTGGGTGGCCCAGTGCGTTAAAGCCTATGCCTTCAGCTCAGGTCATGATCCCAGAGTCCTTGGATAGAGCCCTGCATCCGGCCCTCTGCTCAGCGGGGAGCCTGCTTGCCCCTCTCTCTCTGCCTGCCTCTCTGCCTACTTGTGACCTCTGTCAAATAAATAAATAAAATCTTTCAAAAAAAAAAAGAAAGTTGGGTTTTTAACCCTAGCGTCTCATGGGAGAATCACTCCCCTCCCACATGCATTCTTGGTCCCTGTGGCTCACATAGACCTACACAATCCTCTTCCCCAAGAGTGGGCACATGACTGGTTCCAAAAAAGTCACAAGCCCAGTTTGGATCATCAAATCTCTTCCCAGATTTTTCCCATTTCCAGTCAGAAAAGAGGGTCTGTTGCTTTAAGGACCAGGTAAGCCTGCCCCTGCCTGGGGCAATTCTGTGCTCCAAAGGTGGTATACTTGAGGAAAAAAGGAGCAGGTAGAAAAAGCAAACTGAAAACAAGAGAGGGGGACTTTGAGCCTCTGGATCTGGCCGTGCCTGATATCCCTCTCAGACTTCTAGATATACGAGCCAATAAATTGCTTTTTTTGCTACTTGGAAAATGAGAGGATTTGTACTGAGGCATTTCTTCTTTTTCTTTGAGTCCTGAGCAGAAATATGATAAGGCTGAACCCTAAGAAGCCTTCCAAGTGTAATCCTGATATCAGTTTTTCCAAGATACGGAAAACAGACTGAGGTAGATCCCTGTTCTGCTTCTCATTTGTTACATGATCTTGAAAATCTTTCAGGCCTTTTGACAATGAACACATAGTTCCTAGTCACAGATGACAGCCCATTTCTAGACTTAAAAATTGGATTCAAAACTTTCATCTTAACCATAACCATTCAAATTACTAGGTTTTTACAATTACTGATGTTTAAGCAGTAAACCTACAGTATTGTATTTGCACATAAAAACCATTAGAAGGCATTCCTCGTTTAGAAGACAGCCACTAATTAGTCAGACCTAAGGTGAATTAGTAGGATGTCAGGATGTATTAAGCTGGACTGGTACCAATTTGGAGAAAGTAAGCTAATAAAATCAGCTTTGCTGGAGCGAAATGGCACACAGTGAGGTCCTTGAGTCTCATTGCTTCCATTTGCTCAGATAAGGAAGGAGGAGGGTAAGGAGAATTTTCTACCACAATCTTGTTAAATTTCTAAGTATGGTCCCCAATCAACAGTAAGGCATTGATTCTGGGAGGAAGGGCCCTAGCTGACCACTGAGATTGTAAACAAGGTAGGAGCAGAGGGGTAAGGCTGGTCAGCAGTTGTCCCAACACCTTCTCCACACATCCTCTCATCATCCCATATGGGGATTGATGATCTCGCCCCGCCTTTTTTTTTTTTTTTTTTTTTAAGGAGACTTGAGAGAGAGAGAACATGAGAGGGGAGAAGGTCAGAGGGAGAAGCAAACGCCCAGAAGAGCTGGGAGCCCTTTGTGGGACTCAATCCCAGGACTCCAGGATCATGACCTGAGCCAGAGGCAGTGGCTTAACCAACTAAGCCACCCAGGCACCCTGATCTCTCCCCTTTTTAATCAGATCCATGCCCAAGTGCACCACTCTCTCTCCTCTCCATCCTTGGCCTCACAACCTCTTCATCCAGTCTCTTCTTCTCACTCCTTTGCTTTGCTTCAGGCCTCCCTCTGCCATTCGCTGTACTCTGCAGGCCAACAGGGTCCTTGTGCCAAAGAGATTGCCAACATTTTCCAAGTCCTAGAAGGTCCCCCATAAATCTACCAAAAGGAAGATTTATAACTGCTTTCGCCTGAAAGCTAGATATTCATCAGCTGTGGGACAATCCATTAATCCCAGGTTTGGAATACCAACTTTTTTAATATCAAAAGTATTCCAGGAATGGGGCACCTGGGTGGCTCAGTGGGTTAAAGCCTCTGTCTTTGGCTCAGGTCATGATCCCAGTGTCCTGGGATCAAACTCCACATCAGGCTCTCCGCTCAACGGGGAGTCTGCTTCCCCCTCTCTCTCTCTGCCTACTTGTGATCTCTGTCAAAAAAAAAAAGTATTCCAGGAAAATCACTGAGTGAAGCGATCTGAGTAAAATCCCCACTAGGGCAGATGGCAGCAACTCCACAGTTGGCAGGGGTTTGGGAATCTATCCTCCTGGCAGTGCCCCCCTTCCTGTCCAGAATCTTCTCTTCAGCTCTTCACCCTCTCCATGGTGGCGATACCATCCATCACAGTCACCCAAGCCTGGGAGTCATCCCAGCCTCCATTTCCCTTGCCCCTTGGTAGTCATCCCAAAGCCCTGGGCTTGTGTGCCCTTTCCCTTTTATACTTACCCCTGTATTAAGGAGGAAACCTGAGAAAAGACAACCAGCTTCACTGAGAGTCTGCCAGCAAGAGAGGGCCACTTGCACCAGACTGAAAAGCAGAAGAGAAGAACCCTCCCCCCTCTGGCCTGTGTGTTTGTGAGGCTTGCATATATCTGCAGGCAACCACCTACTTCGACGTGTTAGACAACTGAGAGCCATGGAGCCAGTATTTGCTGCCATGCCTCAGCCTCCTGACCTCCTGAAAACCAAGAGCAGTTTTCCATGATGTTTGTTTCCCAACGTTCCAGGACTCAGCAAACTTTCTGTGAAGAGCCAGATAGTAAATATTCTAGGCTTTGAGGGCCGCATGCTGTCTCTGTCACAACTGCTCAGCTCTTCCATTGTAGGGCAAAAGCAGCCCTAAACAATACAGAAACAGCAATGCCTGTGTTCCAATAAAACTTTATTTATAAAAACAAGCAGTGGACTGGATTTGGCTCACATATCCAAGTTTGCTGACCTCTGTAATCTTCAGTTTCCTTCTACCTGAACTATTTATACAGCGGCTTCTCTTTGACTGATCCAGTTTCCTAAATATCCATGAATTTTCCCCTACCCTCCTTCCTTAGTGCCTTAATTCAAGCCATCATCATCTCTTACTGAAGCTAGCTGGCCCTGGCTTTGGTCACTCCATCTGGAGTCTTCTCAATCCATACATCACTCATGCTACTACAATTCCCTGTCATTCCTGTGTAAACTTCGCTGTCTCTGCCTCCTTTGTCTGGGGGCACCGGAGTGGCTCAGTCTGTTAAATGTCTGCCTTTGGCTCAGGTCATAATCCTGGGATCCTGGGATCAAGACCCATGTCTGGCTCCCTGCTCAGCAAGGAGTGTGCTTCTCCCACTCTCTCTGCCCTTTTCCCTTCTCATGCTCTCTCTCCCCCCGTCTCTCTCTCAAATAAATAAAATCTTAAAAAAAAAAAAAAGTTAACCTTGTGTCAGTCAGGGTCCCCATAAGGAGCAGATGACAAGCCAAGTTAGGATCATTCATGATAGGCTTATTTATTTACACAGGTGGCTTGGATTAGGGGAGCCACAGGCACAGTACGGTCATTTGGGGTTTGTATCTTGGGGCTGTTTCCACCATTAGGCCCATAGGGACGGTGCAGGAGTCATCATCAGAACCCAAAAAGAGTCGTGCAGGAAGACCAGGTTTGGAGTTTTAGTTTTCATGTCATTTGATTTTTTTTTTTTTAATCTAATTCTTCTCAGACTAGTACTTTCGTAAAATACAATCAAAATTTATTAGAAGAAAAAGTGATATTTGAAAACACATAAAATACAAGCTCAATTTTTTATTATTAGATTCAACAGATATAAAATTTATCTGTCAAACTGCTATAAAAGTTTATAAAAAACTCTTACTCTCAATTTCTGTTATTACCTCATCATGGGGCCAGGACATGCCGCAGAGAGGGGGCCAGCCCCAGCTGGAGCTCTGGTCCCTCTGTCTCACTGCTACCAACAACCTCCACTGTTGTCACTAACAACCAGACACTAGAAAACAGGAGACAACCTCCACACTGCCCATGCCGTCAGTCTCCCAGGGCAGAGGACGGGGCGCAGAAGGTAAGGAAGCAACTGGAGGAACAGAAAGCAACATAAATCCCAGCCCTTTCACAGAACTAACAAACAACCCTAAAATTTGTATGGAAACACAAAAAACAGCCTGAATAACCAAAGCAATCTTGACAAGAAAGAACAAAGCTGGAGGCATCATGGTCACTGATTTCACACTATATTACAAAAAAAAAAAGCCAATGTAATCCAAACAAGATGCCATTGGCATAAAAGGAGACACCAGTGGAACAAAATAGCCCAGAAATAAACCCATACATATATGGTCAGTTAAAATGCAACAAAAGAGCCAAGAATATACAATGGGGAAAAGGACAGTCTCTTCACTAACTGGTACTGGGAAAACTGTATGCCATAAGGCAAAAGAATACAAAAATGAACTCAAAAATGGATGAAAGACTTCAGGTTAGACCTGAAACCATAGAACTAGAAGAAAACATAGGCAGTAAGCTCCTTGACATCAGTGTTGGTGTGATTTTTTTGGATTTGACATGAAAAGCAAAGGCAACAGAAGCAAAAATAGCAAGTGGGACAACAGACTAAAAAGTTTCTATACAGCAAAGGAAACCGTCCACAAAATGAAAAGGCATCCTACCGAATGGGAGAAGGCATTTGCAAATCATACATATGATAAGAAGTTAATATCCAAGATACATAAAGAACTCATATAACTCAACAGCAATAAAAAGAGGGGGAAAAAAAACAATTAAAAAATGGCAGGGGGAGGGGGACACTGCACCTGGCTGGCTCAGTCAGGGGGCGTACAGCTCTTGATCTCGGGGTTGTGAGTTTGAGTCCCACATGGGGTATAGAGATTACTTAAATAAATAAAAGACTTAAATAAGTAAACAAATAAATGAAAATGGACAGAGGATCTGAATAAATATTCTTTTAAAGAAGACATACAAATATCCAGCAGACACATGAAAAGATGCTCAACCTGGCTAATCATCATCAGAGAAATGCAGATTAAAACCGTGATGTGGTATTAGATCACGATACCCAGAATGTCTAGTTATCAAAAGACAGTAACAAGTGTCAGTGAGGATGTGGAGCAAAGGGAGGCCTTGTGAATTGTTGGTAGGAATGTAAATTGGTGCAGCCACTGTGGAAAACAGTATGGTGGCTCCTCAAAAAATTGAAAATAGAAATACCACATGATCCAGTAATTCCACTATGGGGTTTCTAGCTCCAAGAAAACAAAAACACTAATTCAAAAAATATATATGCACCTTTATGTTTATTGCAACATCATTTACAATCGCCAAGCTATGGAAGCCCCCTAATTGTCCACTGAGAGAAGAATTGATAAAGATCATGCACACACACACACATACACACACACAATGGAATATTATCAAGCCACAAAAAAGAATAAAATGTTGCCATTTATGACAACACAGATAGACCTTGAGGGCATTATGCTAGGTGAGAGCAGACAGAGAAAGACAAATACCATATGATCTCACTTATGTGTGGAATCTAAAATGAAAACAAACCAAAAACCAATAAACAAGCTCATAGATACAAAGAACAGATGGATGGTCACCAGAGGTTGAGAGTGGGAAGTGGGTGAAATGGGTAGAGGGGGTCCAAAGGTACAAACTTCCAGTTATGAAATAAATAAGTCATGGGGATGTAATGTACAGCATAGTGACTATAGTTAATACTACCATATTGTATATGTGAAAGTTATTAAGAAAGTAAATCTTTAAAGTTCTCATCACACACACAAAAATTTCTGTAACTATGTATGCTGACAAGATGTTAACTACATTTATTGTGGTGATCATTTTGCAATATACACAAATATCAAATCATTTTATTATATACCTGAACTAATATGGTATTATATGTCAATCATAGCTCAATTTCAAAAAATAGCCCGGGGCGCCTGGGTGGCTCAGTGGGTTAAAGCCTCTGCCTTCGGCTCGGGTCATGATCTCAGGGTCCTAGGATCGAGCCCCGCATCGGGCTCTCTGCTCAGCAGGGAGCCTGCTTCTACCTCTCTCTGTGCCTGCCTCTCTGCTTACTTGTGCTCTCTGTCTGTCCAAAAAATAAGTAAAATCGTAAAAAAAAAAAAAAAAAGCCCAAAAAAAGAAAAAGAAAAAAATATATACCAACCAAAGATCCTCCATAAGCCCATTTTCTACCCTGTCTTCCTGTGGCCCAATATTCTCTTTTTTTTTTTTAAGATTTTATTTATTTATTTATTTATTTGTCAGAGGGAGAGAGAGAGGGAGAACACAGGCAGGCAGAGCAGCAGGTAGAGGCAGAGTGAGAAGCAGCCTCCCCGCTGAGTAAGGAGCCCGATGCGGGACTCGATCCCAGGATGCTGGGATCATGACCTGAGCCGAAGGCAGCGGCTTAACCAACTGAGCCACCCAGGCGTCCCCCAATATTCTATCCATACCAAATTATCTATAGTTCCCTCATTTTCCCACCTCCATCCCTTTACACATTTGTTCCCTATGCCTGAGAAGCTTCCACTCTTCTCCTGGGAAAGTCTCGCCCATGCGTCAGGACCATAGAGGTATTAATGGTTTGGGGTGCTCAAAATATTTTTCTACCAATTTCTTGTTGATAGCAAACCCTGCTCTCCTAGACGTGGAGTGCACACATGGCCAAAATATAGCTGGTTAGTTCAGTTTCTTAGCAAATATTTACTAAGAACTTACTTTGTGCTGTTCTATATCATACTGTTGTATGTGCTGTTCTAGATCATACTCTTCTAGGTACTATTAATACAGCACAGAACAGAAGAAGATAAATCCCCTATCTGAATGATGGGGGAAACACATTTGTTTATTATGTGATAGTCATAATCCTTCCCCAGAAATGGTTCATGGATATTTAAAAAGAAAAGTTCCTCTTTTCCCTCTAGGAAAGTGAGGCTGGGAGGACGTGCATATAGTTCTCGTTCCTAGCCACACTGAGAAAGCTTGTCTGCCATAGAAGATTGACTCCAGGGAAAAGAATTGGGAGATGGGAAGAGAAGTACCTTGACTATATTATTTGACTCCTAGATCGAGCCAAGCCTGAAGTCTACCCTTGGATTTCCTAGTTACATATGCCATTAAGTTCTCCTTTTTTGCTTAGGCCTATTTGGGTTAGATTTCTGCCACTTGCAAACAGATGAGTCTTAGCTAGTACAGGGACTTTACCTTTTTCCCTGAATGACTAGTATAAGTCAGTGGCCTGTTCTGAATTCTATGAGCACATACAAATGGGACATCTATCTTGGCACTTGACTTAATAACTAAACAGAGCTCACTTAGGACAAAGACTTTCATCTCTGAATCCCCAGGGTCTTGTATACATTAGACACTTCCAAACTGTTTGTGGGAGTGATTAATAATGAATTCTCACAGTTATTAAATCCCTGGAGAGAGAGGTTGATTGAGATCAAGAGAGACGGAATACAAAGGACCTTCTAAGACCTAAACTAGCCAGACTCAACACAACTTGGGTCAGAGCAGCTGTCACAGGACCCCTCCCGTAAAGGCACCCATCTGTTTCTATGGGATATCTCATTACAAATCACTAGGAAGCAGCCAGTCCACTTTTTTATTGACTTGAGGCAATTAACAGCTTACACCTAGAGCAGTGCTTACTATTTGCTGAGCACTAGGTAAGAGTTCTCACAATAACCCAGAAAGGTAAATATTATTACAGTCCCAACTTTATAGGCAAGAGAACACGGCCTGGAGAATTTCCCTTAGATCACACAGCCCAGTGAGACTCAGGCTCAATCTTTTTTTTTTTTTTTTAATTTTTTTTTAAATTTATTTATTTGACAGAGAGAGAGATCACAAGTAGGCAGAGAGGCAGGCAGAGAGAGGGGGAAGCAGGCTCCCTGCGGAGCAGAGAGCCCGATGCGGGGCTCGATCCCAGGACCCTGAGATCATGACCTGAGCCGAAGGCAGTGGCTTAATCCACTGAGCCACCCAGGTGCCCCTCAGGCTCAATCTTTTTTTTTTTTTTAAAGATTTTATTTATTTATTTGACAGAGAGAAATCACAAGTAGGCAGAGAGGTAGGCAGAGAGAGTGAGAAGGAAGCAGGCTCCCTGCCAAGCAGAGAGCCCGATGCGGGGACTCTATCCCAGGATCCCGAGATCATGACCTGAGCCGAAGGCAGCAGCTTAAACCACTGAGCCACCCAGGCGCCCACCTCAGGCTCAATCTTGATCTGTGCTCTTAGTTACGACTGTGCATTGGCTAATCTGTATCACCAGGAACTTCCCAACTCTGAAAGTCTGTTGAAATGAGGCAGGGAGATGTACTATTGCGTCACACAATCCACCTGGCTTCCCGTTAGGACCAGGATGTTGAAGTCCCCTGTCATGACCCCCTTTCTCCCAGGTAGGCAGGCATTCTTAGTCTAAGGGGATGTTGTATCTGAGTGCTTTGTTCAGCAACCACAGTTAACAACATAACCTTCAGTCTCTATGCCCAACTGCTGAAAGCTACACCTTGATTCATTTGCTTATCTCAATTCTGTGAAGAAGGTGTTACCACCCACTTTTCAGGCCCCAAGGTGATGCGGTTAAAAAGCCTGAGTTGCCCCTCTCTCTCTGCCTGCCTCTCTGCCTGCTTGTGATCTCTCTCTGTGTGTCTAATAAATAAATAAAATCTTTTAAAAAAAAAAAAAAAAAAAGCCTGAGTTGAATGCTGAGACGCTAGTGAGTGGGAGAGCCAGGACCGGAATCCAGGTCTGCGGTTCCAAGTCCTGTGTTCTGTTAGGCTGCCCTTCAAGATCTGAAGCCAGCGGGTACCAGCACAGCAACCACAGGTCCTGCCTGTCTGCAGCTTCTGGCCCCTGTTGGCCTCGACAGGGCCCCATATTGTACCTGAGGGATGCAGTCGCAGTTCGCAGTTCTACTACAGGCAAATATGGGAAGCTATCACTTAATTTAGGGTTTTTGACGTGTGCTCTAGTCCAAGGAAGTTAATTTAAAAATCAATATTGAGGGAGAAAACTGTCCAGTATTTCACCATCCATCTTTCTCAACTGTCTCTTGTGATCTTTCTACCTCTCTGTTGCAAAGTATTAACCTTGACTTTCTCCTGCTTATTACAGACAAGCATTCTTAGCTACTCAGCAGTTAACCTAACTAGAGAGACCTGGTTTTCATTAATCCACTCAAAGAGCTTCAGCTTGGGCAGCACTGGGTGGCTCAGTCGGTTAAGCCTCTGCCTTCAGCTCAGGTCATGATCCTGGGGTCCTGGGATCGAGCCCCACACTGGGCTCCCTACTCAGTGGGGAGCCTGCTTCTCCCTCTGCTCCTCCACCTCCTGCTCTTGCTCTCTCTCAGAGAAGTAAAATCTTTAATTAAAAAAAAAAAAAGCGTCAGCTTGGGGTACCTGGTAGCTCAGTCCATTTACCATCTGCCTTCAGCTCCTGTCATGATCTCAGGGTCCTCAGATCGAGTCTACATCAGGCTCTCTGCTCAGCAGGGAATCTGCTGCTCCCTCTGCCCCTCCCCACGCCCACCGCTCACTCTCCCTGTCTCTCTTTCTCAAATAAATAAAATCTTTAAATAAATAAATAACAAAAATTTCAGGTTATCCAAAGCATTTTCTTGTTCCTGCCTTGCCTGAGATGATCACAATGAGTTCATTCTGACCGAAAGCTCCAAGTAGGGTCTTAGGGCATGAACTGGGGACTTTGCTTCAAAATCAGCCTGGAGTTACCCAGTGCATTAAAACAATCAGAGAAGCTAGTCTTAAATATTGGATTACAAAAACTACCTTCCTCAAAAAGAAAAAAATTCCACGTCTTTGATAATTTTGTTTGTAGGATTGTTGCAGGATTATGTGAAGGAAGTATCTAGTACTGACTATACCCCAATTCTCTACTAGGTAGGAGACATACATGTGTTACATTAATTAGTTAGCAGTTCTCTTAGCCAACACAAAGGATCTGTGCTCCTCATATAACTAATTACCCACCAATCTACTCTCTACAACCAACCTCTGGGTCTTCAACAGATAGGAAGTATAAAATACAAATAGTACTTGCAGAGTGATCTTTTTTTTTTAAAGATTTATTTTTTTTGACAGATAGAGATCACAAGTAGGCAGAGAGGCAGGCAGAGAGAGACAGAGAGGAGGAAGCAGGCTCCCAGCCAAGCAGAGAGCCCGATGCGGGGCTTGATCCCAGGACCCTGGGATCATGACCTGAGCCGAATGCAGAGGCTTTAACCCGCTGAGCCACCCAGGCGCCCCTGCAGAGTGATTTTTTGTTTGTTTGTTTTCAAAAAGTTGATACGTGATAGGTCAACAGAGAAAAAGACACCAAGACTTATTAGTTGCTATAACTGGGGGATGGATTTGGAGTCATTTTTATTTTTTGTTTATCTCTGTTCTCTACATTTTCTATAACAGTCAAACATAGAGGATGCCTGGGTGGCTCAGTGGGTTAAGATTCTGCCTTCAGCTCAGGTCATGATCTCAGGGTCCTGGGATTGAGTCCCACATCATCAGGCTCCCTGCTCAGCGGAGAATCTGTTTCTCCCTCTCCCTTTGTGTTCTCTCTCTCTCTCAATCTTGATCTTACTCTCTCTCAAATAAATAAATTAAACCTTTTTTTAAAAAGTTTGACATAAGAAAAAACACTAAAAATGTTTTTAACGGCAAAAAAATCTACTAAATCTGAAACCATGTCCCCCTTGATGACAAGTGCTACTTCCCTCCCTGGACCCCAGTGGTCCCTTAGCTGCCATCCCAACTCTGTTATTACACCCATAGCTCGCCCAGGGCTAATGCCAAGGCAGGAATTTCAACTCCCCGGAAGAAGCTCCTGGGACAAGCCGAGGGGACCAAGGAGAGATTGCTCAAATCAATAGTTCTAGCCTGGTGTCCCTTCGGTATTCTGAAGGCATCAGCTTCTGAGTGAGACAGAGCTCCGCACAGGGCAGGACCTGCAACCTCATTCCACCAGAGACCCCACCACTGGAGAAACCACCCACCCTCACCTCTATCCTAGTCTTACCCCCTCTTCCACTACCTGATCCCGTAACTGGAGGCAGTCCTAAGGGTAGGTCTCTCCCTTGGCTAACCCTACATTTGTGGTTAAGGAGATAAGGTTTCAAAGACCAAGCTTTTCTGGAATTCTAGCCAACAGCGGTTACTGCCCCCTCCAGCGTTGGCAATAAATTCTGCCCAGCATCATGCGAATCCAGAAGCAATTCCCTGATGCTTGGAGCTTTATTCAGAATGCATGATCGTAATCGGACCCAGGAGGCTCTCTGGTTCACCCTGCAAGGGGTTTCAAATTGACTTGACCTCAAGCCAATGGCGTCCTCAGCCATTCTGAGAATCCCAGCCTATCCCTAAAAATGCAGAAACCGGCTTCACCAGCACTTTTGTCCACATCCAGGGAGAAAGTAATGGCTGGCTCTTCCCAGGCCCTCTTGGATCTTGCAGAGGAAGGTCATGGGAGGTGAACAGCACCCAGCTCTCGCTGATTTCACGAGCCTGCCAGAATGGGCAGCCCACCAGGAGCCAGCCTGCAGCCACCTCAGGAGGGAGTCAGAGTAAAGGGCAGAATAATCCCACCCCCGCCTGCTTCACAAGCACCGTGTGAACATGCAGGAGGTGATGAGCTCCTTTGCTCTCTCTTTCCAGGCCTGAGGTGGGGTGGGAGGCAGTGAGTGCACCCATGACAATGGTCAATATATTGTCCAAACAGGACATTTTGGAATGAAAGGGGGCACTGTTAATAGCTCTGCTAGGATAACAGATGTTAGACAGGAATACTGCCAACAAGCCAGATATGTGGCTACCACAGAAAACATCTTCCTTCCACTCCTAGCACCAGGGGTCCACTGGAATGGTGCCATGTCCCTCCTGGAACGGGGGCCACTGAAGAAAGTCTACTTTCCAAACCAACCAAGACCTCATCCAGCAAGCCCCCCCACATCCCAGGAAAAGAGGAGGAAACTATCCCATAAACCTCAGAAGTCTGGGCAGAGCTCCCTCTGTCTGGTTCACCGCTGTGTCTCCCGGGCCAAAATCATGCGTGGCAGGTAGTGCATGCTTGGTAAATATTTGTTGAATGAATTGAGTGCCTGAGCAGTTTCTCCAGTCATCAGCAGAACTCCAGGAAACCAGAAAGACTTAGCAGTCCTAGGTAAATAACATTGTTACCTAAACTAGGTAACTGCTGAGGTTTGAACTCTGAATGGTTGTAAAGATCTAACCGGCAACAGCCACCAGGCCCCCCAAAGAGGAGGTCTAAGCATCACGTGTTCAGGGCTGTCTCACACACACCATTTGAAATAGTATTTTCCCTGGAGTGACTTTTCTGTGAATCCAAACAGGCTCTGGGGAAATTGTGCCAGCTGTCCATGGGACACTTATAAGTAGGCAACAGGTAAGCTTCCGCCACCAACTCTGGCTCCCAACGGCTGTAACTTTTCATTCCACCAGTCAAGATAAAATTGTCTCAAGGAATCTCAATCAATGGCAAACTTTTATTTAAAAAATAGAAATCTATCCTCTCATTTGAATATTTCCAAAGAATCACACTCATCCAGGGCAGACCACATGGTGGCTATCCAGAGGCACTGAAAAGGGAGGCATTTGGTCACCATGATCCAGCAATTAAGTCTTTGCACAGGGTTAGGTTTTAAGTTCTTCCTGCTGCTCTTGGTCAATCAGCGACTGTGATTTGGGTTCAGAAGCCATCCAGGAGAGCGAGGGTTGAGCTCTCCTTAACTCATACCCAGATGGAACACCTTCCTCAGAAAAGCTGGTCCTCCCCAGTAACCCCTGGAAGAAATGGCGGAGACAATTATTTGCATCAGAAAAGATGAGGGAGACTTCAGCAGCAGGAAGTTGAAAGGGAGGCTAGGCTGTTCCAGAAGCGCGCTTCTCGGCACAGAAAGCAACGTTTGTCTAGTGAAGTAGAAAGATCCCATGACCAGGAGGGGACAACCTACTTTGGATCCTGGCTTTAACACAGACTTGCTGTGTGAGCCTGGACACGCAGACTCAATTCAGCAAACTGGTATGAAGTCTTTGCTGCAGGTGAACTGCAATCCTCTCTGTGCTTGTTTGCTCATAAATTAAGTATAGATCAGGGTTTCTCAACCTTGGCCCTGTTGACATTTTGGACCAGATATTTCTTTGCTATGGGACTGTCTTGTGCATTTTAGGATGTTTAGCAAATCTCTGGCCTCTGCTCACTAGATGCTCCTAAGCATCCCCTCCAGTTGTGACAATCAGATACGTCTCCCAATATTGCCAAATGCCCCCTGAGGGGCAAAATCACCCCTGGTTGAAGACCACTGGTGTATATATCCCGATTTAACCATCTCTTAAGGGTTTGGACAAGTGAAATGAGATTGTCACTTTTGGGACAAAGAAGAACTATTAATTTTTGTTATTCTATTTATTTATTGAATGTCTACTATGTAGCTGTCTATGTGTCATCTCATTAATCCTCATCCTGTGAGGTAGGCAATGTTCCTTTCATTTTGTAGATAAGAAACTTAAACATAAAAAAGAAAACATAAAGAAACTTAAACAGAGTGTTTAAGCAACTTGCCCTAGGACACTCAGCTATTGAATGGAAGAAGCAGGACTCAGACACAAGTCTGACTCTAAAGCTATGATCTTAATCACTAGGTTTTCTTTTTCCTGGAATACAATAAAAACCAAAGGTGGCAGATGAAAAAGTATTTGACACATGGAAGTGATTTACTACTACTACTACTACTACTACTACTACTATTACTATTACTATTAATCTAGCACCAAGAGAGAGACAGGGCATGGAAAACAGAAGATTTGGTCACTGCCACTAATGAAGAAGGGAAGAGACTGCCTTCCCCTGTGGCTGGCAGATGTGGAATGACTCGTTTCTTTCACCCATAGCGGCCTCTTTCCCACCAAGTATGTCTGAGGTGAGCAGACCCTAGGCGGCCATCACTCATCCATGAGAAAACACAACAAAGCAGATGCCATCTTCCAGTTCTGCTCTGGGTTCTGATGGCTCCTACAGCTTGAAGTCTTCCTTGAAACAACCACCCTGCACAAGTTGGTGAGGCGTGTCGCTACCCTAGGTGATGACCTTACCTCAGCATCATATTCCAATATAGGAAAGGCATCAGGTCGGCCTTCATGAGGTACATGGTAAGTCGCTCTCTGCTCTGGTCAAAGGGGAAGGTTTCCAGCGGCTGAGCATTGTAGTCGAACTCCGCAAGAATCACACGGTTGTAGCCAGTCACCAGTGGACACGAGGTGTAGCCATCGTACTAAATTTGCATGTGAGACCAAGTTGGAAAGTGACTTTTTTCATGGTATGACAGAAATACTTGAGAATTTATTATTTACTCTAGAGAGTGGCAATTTTCTTCCTTCTTTGTATATTTTCATTTTTGTACAGTGAAAAATGTAAATTATCTAACAAAAATACATACTAAAGGCAAAAATTAAAGTGCCCATATGAAAGAAACCAATTAAGAAAGTGGCAGAATTGTGGGAAAACACTGCTTTCACGCAGAAGAGATGATAATTGAGCTAGGGCTTCTTATAAGGCATACAAACCTTTTTCATTGGTTTTTGGTTCTTCATAATCAGAGAAATTGTTCTGTCAAGTATTCCTGACTGGGCAGCTAGGAGAGAAATGGAAAAGTCATAAAAATATAAGCATCTAGGTTTTCTAAGAAAACTAAGTTGCAGATAAATGCCAACAAGTTAAGAAGCCTTTATTCCCTATCCCTCTAGATTTTTAACTGGAACATGGCTCACCTTACCATTCAAAGTTCTGGCTACCAGAAGGGGTTCTTTAATTCATCAAAGGTCCACAAAGATGCCTCTGTAAGTTTGAAACTCAAGAGCCAGTCCTATCTGAACAAGAGAACTGCAACAATGGTCCTACCCCAAACCCAGTTCCCCTTCTCCTGGGGTCAGTGGTTGCCAACTTGGCCTCTGTGTCCAGAATCCCCTAACCTATTCAGATGTCCCTCTGTCCTTGTTCAGATGGCCTCAGATATATTCAACTGGGCCAAACAGTGAGTTTTCCTTTGTCCTGGAATGCCCTGGAAGAGGCTGGACCAGATGTAGACAGTTCGGTAGACGGATGTTTTTGGTTTTTGATGGCAAGAGTGGGAGACTGCCTTTTCTATTATGAAAATATTCAAACTCTACCATTCTTGTTTCATCTATCCTATCAGATGCTACTATTTTTTTTTCTGGAGTATTTTCAGAGCAAACAATCACATCAATTCACCCATAAATATTTCTGTGTATATCTCTGAAAAATGAGGAAATTTTATTATTTTTTAAAAAGATTTTATTTACGTATTTGACAGCGAGAGAGAAAGAGCACAAGCAGGGGGAGCAGCAGGCAGAGGGAGAGGGAGAAAGAAGCAGGCTCCCCGCCGAGTGGGGAAGCCGGATATGGGACTCAATCCTAGGACTCTGGGATCATGACCTGAGCTGAAGGCAGTGGCTTAACCAACTGAGCCATCCAGGCACCCAAAAATGAGGAACTTTTAAAGTATAAACACAATAGCATTTTTACACCTGAAATACTAGCAATAATTCCTTAATATCCTCTAATCCCAGTCTGTGTTCAATGTTGAATAATCAAACTTCCCTTTTAAAAATATAAGGCAGTTTGTATCTCTAGAGGTAGAAAACTAGATTTGCTTTTGAGGAAAGATGGGTTATGTTTATACGTAAAATGTTCATTAAAGCAGTTGTTTTGCAATCCCCAAAGTCAGGAATCACAAACTTTTTCTGTAAAGGAGAATTTTATAGGGGTGCCTGTGTGGTTCAGTCAGTTAAGTGTCCAACTCTTGATTTTGGCTCAGGTCATGATCTCAGGGTCGTGAGATGGAGCCCCCTTATCGGGCTCCATGCTGGGCGTGGAGCCTGCTTAGGGTTTTCTCTCTCCCTCTCCCTCTGTACCCCACTCCTTCTCTAAAAAGATACAATAAAGAAAAACTTTACGCCTTGTGGGCCCAGAGGACAAGAGGCAAATATCAAAGATATTATATAACAAGAGAGAAAACAAGAAAAAAATTATTAACAAAATCCAAAATATAAAAATAATTTTTTGTAATACAGGTCTACTAGTGAGAAGAATGGAATTTTCTTACTCTCAGTGCTCCCTATCATCAAACTGATTATAAATATTAAACGACAGAAATCATTCCTACAAAAACAGACAGCACGTTGAATCTGTCCAACAGAGTATAGTTTGTGATGCCCAAATCAAAAGAGAAATAAATGTTTTTCCAAAATGTGGAAGTTTAAAAAAACAAGGAGTAAATAATTCTGCTTAAAAATATAAACTGGCTGGGGTGTCTGGGTGGTTCAATCAGTTAAGCATCTGAATTTTTTTTTTTTAAGATTTTATTTATTTATTTGAGAGAGATAGTGAGCATGGCGGAAGGTGGGCAGGCAAAGGAAGAGGGAGAAACAGGCTCTCCACGGAGCAGGGAGCCCAATGTGGGGCTTGACCCCAGGACCCTGGGATCATGACCTGAGCCAAAGGCAGATTCTTAGCAACTGAGCCACCCATGTGCTCCAAGCATCTGATTCTTTATTTTAGCTCAGGTGATGATCTCAAGGTTGTGAGATGGAGCCCCATGTCACGCTCTGTGCTCAGTGAGGAGTTTGCTTGACGTTCTCTCTCCCTCTGCCCCTCCCCCTGCTTGCTCTCTCTCTCTATTTCTCTCTCTAATATATAAACTGGCTGTCTTCATTGTTTTAACATATCTAAAGATCCTATTTCCATTTTGGAAAACTTTGTTCCCCTTTGAAGGCCCCAAAGAGTTTGGAATCTTTACTGAGAAGACCCAAGGAGGCCTCTGCACCAGGGCATCCAGGCCACCAGATAAGGAGAAACAGGGCCCAGCAGGTACCACCTGCAGAGAGGCTGGGACCCAGGAAGCAGTCACACTGTTAAGTGTCTGGTATCCAGGTTTAGGGTGTGTGTGCATAGAAGTGTATGTGAGTTGCAGGTTTTCCCTGTATTATAATCCCCTTCTGTTATTCCCAAACCTTCTGTTAACTTTTGTTAAATATCACATCCCAGTCTTGACCGTAGTGTGGGTAATGAAGGGACAATCTTCAGAGAAAGAGGCCTGAGCAGATGGGGAAGCTAGATTCAATGTGGCAACATGGGGTCTCACTCAGAGTAGCACAGTGGTCTGGAATGAGGTACGACCCCTGGCTGGGTGGCAAGTAAGCCAAGAATGGGTTATGGAACAAGTGAAAGCCTTGCTAGGGCTACTCAGGACACCCGGGGAAGGGAATCTACTGAGCAATGTGGATCCACTTAGGGAACACTGGGACTGCAGTCATTTCATCGCTAAAATGTGAAGTGACATATATACATGCATTTAACATGAATGAATGAAAACATTCACGCTGTTTGAAATGGAAATGGACTGGAAACAACATAAATATAAATTAAAGAGTAGACTCATTAAACGAATTCAGGAGCAACCATACAAAAGCATACAGACTGGAAAAAAAAAACAGATGTAAAAACAATGGGGACACTCTCTATGTGGTTAGGGCGAACAGAGAAGCAGCAAATTTTCCACATATAACTTTCTGTGCAATCATACTTAATATTATCTCTTCAGAACAGTGAATGGAATGTGTTTGAAGTAGGCCACACGCTGGGTAATCTGTGCCCCACGTGTACCCACAGGCATTCTCCACACATAAATTCAGCAGGTTACGTTAAGAGAAATGTAAATTGAGAGTATCGTCACACAGTCTGCCTGTAAATCACAAAGAGAAAAGACATCTTTATAGTAGAGAGAACTGACAGGCACCCCTTTACGCAGTGATGAAATCTAGCTTCACTAAGGACAAGACAAGCTAACATGGCAGGCCCCTAAGGGGAGGCAGCGGGGAGGAACAGAGTCTCACGTGTGGAGGGTCTTGCCAAAATGGATCACCTGAATCTAATTTTAAGAAGACCATCAGACAATTCTAAATTATGGGATGTTCTACAAGACAACCAATCTTGACTCTTCAAAAAGCCAGTGTCATAAAAGTGAGAAAAAAAAAAATGTCAGAAGGTCTATTCTAGATTAAAGGAAACCAAAAAGACAGGACATCCAATGCAGTGTATAGCCCTTAACTGGCTCATGGATTTAAGGGGGGTGACGTGGAGGTAAGAAAGGCCACTTTTATGAAAAGTGGAGAAATCTGAACTGGATATGAGATGATTATATATGAGACAATACAGTGTTCGATTCCTTCGACGTGTATCTCATGGATACAGAAGAGAAAGTCCTTGTTCTTAAAGAGATAGACGTTGACGTACTTGAGGGTGAGGTATTACTCCATCAAAACCCACTTTCAGATGACTCGCCAAAAAAATGTACATAGAGTAATCAAGCCAATGTTACAAAAGATGACTGTTGATTAATACCTAAAGGCTATTAGAATATTCATTGTACTTCCCAATTTTTCACGGTTTGAGATTTTTGAAATCAAGAGTTGGGGGGGGCAATGATTATTAATAATAATAAAGACATTGAGCAGGTTTCCCAGAAAGCCCTTCGTGGGTTGCAGTAGTGAAAGTAACAGCCAACCTGTTCCACGGGGGTGCAATTCACACAAAATACTCTCATCCCAGCCACGGGAATGTCTGTGTTTTACAGCACCCAGAGGAGACAGTTCTTGTCTAAAGAGGACAGCATCTAAAAGCCAATTCTCCTCATCACTGCTAGTGCAGAACATGGAGGAAAAGAATTTAGTTTTCCAGGCTGAGGCCTTAATCGTGCACCAATGATGGCACGCTCTACTGTATTTGTCCTAGGAGAACAATTTTCTGGTCTGCAAGCTTTCATTGACTTGCATGTGTTTTCTGTGGAAACAAACACTTCCCCAGCTTTACGGTGTTCCAAGCTCAAGAAAAATAGCCAACCTGCCTCATGTCACAGGCAAAAAAGAGGCCAAGCAGAGAAGTGTGGCGGGATGAGAAGTAATGGAATTTCAGAGATCTGGAAAGATGGTACCCTCTCCCAAATGCCCCCTGCCCGGCAAACCACTTCTCGGACCCAAAGGCAGATGAGGTCAGGTGGCTCTTTTTTCCTCATAGGATGCTAAGTTCACAGACAACCTGCTTCTGTGTCAGGGAGGCTGAAGTCATTTCTAGGCCACAGAAGGTTCATTATTAATGAAATGCCATTTGTGTCAAGCTTTGGTTTTTGTGATGACAGTGACTTCAGGATGACATCATTCTGAGAGAGTAAGAAACCTAGCTCATTCTCTTACCCACTGCGGCTGCAGTCTTTGACGTGGGAAGGTTGGTGCAGTCCCCGATGCCGAAAACATTGGGGTATTTCTTGTGTTGAAGAGTTTCTTTATCGACATCCACCCAGCCGGCAGCATCAGCCACAGGACTCGTCTTGAGGACATCTGGTGAACTCATGGGTGGTGTTACATGAAGCATTTCATACTACAAAGAAGGAAAGTATCCACATTGGTGTTTTTTCCAGTATTTCTCCAGCCTCTCAAGTTGTCCCCTGACCTCCCTTACCCAGATACTGAACCGTGCACTACCTACTTCACGTTTGCACTAATCCACACCTTCTCCAAGGTCTTAAACGCTCCCAGGCAGTGTCCTGATAAAACAACTAACCATTCTCTTGCCTGATGTGGTCTCCCCGTAGAGAGCTGATGTGATCCTTCTGGGCAGCAGGGATGGGGGAATCAGAAACACCGGAATAAACCTCACTAACCCCAGTGTGTCTGTTTTTCCTAAAACAAAGGAGGTGGTGGTTCTCAGTTGCTCTCTCCCTGATCCTTGGCTGCCTACTTGCAAAGTCTGGTACTTCAGTTTTATTTTGCAAAAAGGTGCTCAGAGTCCCCAAAACCTGTAAAGACTGTGTGCAGAGCTGGTAAGGGAACACCCTTCCCAAATATGGGTGGACTCCCAAAATCCATAAAGGAAACCAGCAGAATGCCAATTTAAGGTGAAATAAAGGTGGTGGGAATATTCACTGGCATTTTGGAGGAGAGAGGGATGTGATTCAGTGAAGGGTTTACTGAACAGTGGAGGGGACAGGGTGGGTTTTCTTCCCCCCCCCCAAAAAATCCTATGTCAATCTCACCCTTGGAAGCACTGCTCTAACCCACCAATTCGGATGGCTCATTTAATTTTTTTAATTTATGTAATACCTTTTTTTGTTTGTTTATATAATATTTCCGTAGTTTATCCTTTTCAGTCTTTTTTAATTATTATTTATAAACTCTATCTAGCAATTTCAACCCGATTTAAGAGTCCCAAAACATTTCATTAAGCTGCAAACTTTAGCCTCTTCAGACAATCCCAGCTTTGTGACAGTCCACAGGTCCTGGCTTCCATAAGGAGGTCCATGCCCTCGTTGGTGGGTGGCAATCATGGACAGCAGAAGGAGTTAAGGAGGTGGCTTGTCTTTATTCCCACTCTCAGATGGTTAGAAGTGTAATGAGCCCTAAGGCAGTAAGTGCTGTAAATGGCCAGTGCTCCTTTGCAAGCGGATCTTGGGTGGTTCTTTATTGGCACAGGCCCCTGGGCCTGGCTCTCCTAATGACCATGGAAACAGAGCACATGACTGCAGGACAATGTATGAAATGGGCCACAGCCACCATCCACCGAATTACTAAGGCTGGGTCTGTTTTTCTATAGTTAACCAGAACTACTTTTTTTTTTTTTTTTTATCCGAGGGAGAAATCTTACCAGAGTCATCTCAATCCACTGGCATCAATGTGCTTAAATTTCATAAGTACACATGAATTCCATACATCTTTGCTAGAGGGAAAGTTAAATGTTTCCATATAATCATCATAAAGGCATGAAGTTTTATTTGAGCTAACATCCTACAAAAGATATTCTAAGGTCTGCTTTACAGATGTATTGAAAATTAACATTGGCATTTAGCCGTAGCTTGTCCTTTGTACGTTATTTCCGCAAACTGTGTATAATGAAGAACTTGGTTCTCCTTCATTACCATAAATAATCTATTCAGAATAGCGGTTTTGAAACTTTCATGTTGAGAAGCAGCATTTGGGAGGTTTGTGGGATATGCAGGTTCCTGGGGCCCACCACCCCCAGAGCCCAGAGCAGCGGGTCTGAGTGAGGCCCAGGACTCCACACTCTAACAAAATCTCAAACAAAAATAGAGATTCTGGGGCGCCTGGGTGGCTCAGTGGATTAAGCCGCTGCCTTCGGCTCAGGTCATGATCTCAGGGTCCTGGGATCGAGCCCCACATCAGGCTCTCTGCTCCATGGGGAGCCTGCTTCCTCCTCTCTCTCTGCCTGCCTCTCTGCCTACTTGTGATCTCTCTCTGTCAAATAAATAAATAAAATCTTAAAAAAAAAAAAAAATAGAGATTCTGACACACGAAACCTGTAGGTCTTAGAAGCTCTGGCCTGAAGGAACAGGTTTGTTTACAATGAAAAACAGGGAGCTCCTGGGTGGCTCAGTTGTTAAAGATCTGCCTTCGCCCCGCATGGAGCCCCACATTGGGCTCCCTGCTCAGCGGGAAGCCTGCTTCTCCTCCTGCCTGCTGCTCCCCCTGCTTGTGCTCACTCTCTCTCTCTGACAAATAATAAAATCTTAAAAAAAAAAAAAGAAAGAAAAACAGAATGTCATTATATGGACAAGCCATTTCACCTTCCATTTGCTTATCTATAAAGAAATACATTATCACCGACCATTGAACAGTTTAGGCTATAGCCTTTCTTTTTCTTTTCTTTTTTTTTTTTTTAATTCTTTACAGTGGTGATTCTCAATCCTGCTTGTACATGAGAATTATCAGAGGAAATTCTGAACCTCCCAATCATCATTTCACCCCTCCCAAACTAATTAATTAAAATCTGTGGGAGTTAGACTTAGCCATCAGAACATTTAAAAGCTCCCCAGGTAATTTCCATGTGCAGCAGGGCTGTGAACACTACTTCAACACCTTTTAGCAGATTTTTTGAAATTCCTAGTTTAAGAGTGGGGTTGGGTTTGGAAAGAAAATCTGACCTGAAATCCTATCATTCAAAGGGGACCAAATATCCTTCTTCTTTATAAACCCTTTAGAAGAATAACCATTTAGGGGAGCCTGGGTGGCTCAGTGGGTTAAAGCCTCTGCCTTCAGCTCAGGTCATGATCCCAGGGTCCTGGGACTGAGCCCCACATCGGGCTCTCTGCTCAGCAGGGAGCCTGCTTCCTCCTCTCTCTCTGCCTACTTGTGATCTCCGTCTGTCAAATAAATAAAATCTTAAAAAAAGAAGAAGAAGAAGAAGAACCATTGATCTATCCAAGTCCCCGTCCACAACTTCAACTATCAAGAGCACAGCTGAGAACTGGAGTAAAAACCACTGAATAACAAAATTAAGTTCATGCACTCAAAGGCATACACTTTGCTCAGATAACTTATGCTGGGGGTCCTGACTTGTAGCCCATGCACTTTACTTTACACAGAATTGAGAAGTTTGGCTATCTCATTTTCCAGTCAATAAAGAATGAGCAGCAGCAGCTTAGATGAGCTGAAGCTGGAGGGACCTTCTGAAGTCACTTAAAACTACCTGACAGCCAGGAAAGAAGAAAAGTGGAAAGCTAAACACATACAAAATCAAGTAACAGAGTTGTCTGAGACCCTTTTAGGAGGTGATAACTAGCCCCAGTACGCCCTAGGAGCATAACAATATAAAAGCTATTCAAAGAGACGCCTGGGTGGCTCAGTTGGTTAAGCGACTGCCTTTGGCTCAGCTTATGATCCTGGAGTCCCGGGATAGAGTCCCACATCGGGCTCCCTGCTCAGCAGGGAGTCTGCTTCTCCTGCTGACCTCTCTCCTCTCATGCTCTGTCTCTCTCATTCTCTCTCTCTCCCTCTCAAAGAAATAAATAAAATCTTTAAAAAAAAAAAAAAAAGCTATTCAAAATTAGGACCCTGAGCTGTAGCAAGCAGGTATCAGATGAGCCTGGGACATCCTGTGACACCAGAAAGCAAGAAAGTGCTCAAAAATATGGCAGCAATACGTCACAAGGCCATAGCCATCTTGAAAGGGCTTCTACTGACCAAATCTGGATAATGTGAGCACCAAAATAATTATGGACAATAAGGAATTATAAACCATTGGGGGTAAAAACAAAATTCATGAGTTCATACCAATAACTACTGAATTAAGAGAGAAGGGAGGGCTTTTGAAGACAGAATGCTAACAGCCTACTGTTAAAGGTAGAGAAAATGCTTAATTGGGAAAAAACACCATTTTCCAATTGCCATAGTAAAGACTGGATTAGGCAAAAATGATCAGTGGATGGTAAATCCAGTGGGAAACTTAATGAGGAGGGAGTACGGTGTTTGCTTGACCTTAAGGTGTTTCCCCACAAACCTTTTTTTTTTTAAGATTTTATTTATTTTTTTTTTGACAGAGATCACAAGTAGGTGGAGAGGCAGGCAGAGAGTGAGGAGGAAGCAGGCTCCCCACTGAGCAGGGAGCCCGATGCGGGGTTCGATCCCAGGACCCTGAGATCATGACCTGAGCCAAAGGCAGAGGCTTAACCCGCTAAGCCACCCAGGTGCCCCTCCCCACAAACTTCTTATTAGTAGCAAGAGGGAAAAATGAAGAATAATTAAACAGTAGAGAAACTGGGTCATCTCTTGACTGTTGATCCAAATGAACATCATCAATGAGGGGCAGTTGACCATTGTGTGCTCTCAAACGTGATACCCTAGAAAGACATGACATCGCTTATGCAGTACTTCAGTCTAAAATGCACAGCCTGAAACTGATCACAAGAAAACATAAGCAAACCCAAAATGAGGAGCATTCTATTAAAAGATGAAGCAGTGGGAGGCGGTCTGTATTATTCCAAAATATCAACCAAGGAAGGCCATGGAAATATTCCAGATCAAAGGATGCTGCAGAGACATCCCAATTACAGGCAATACCTGCCTGTGGACTGGGTTCTGCCCTGGAGGGAAAAAAAACACTATAAATGCTACTAGGTCAATCAACAAAACCAAATATAAATGATAGACTAAAATATTGTGCCCATGCTAAGTCATCTGAATTGATAACTGTACTGTGGTTATGTAAAAGAATAGGGCTCTCTTAAAAGATTTACAGTAAAGTATTTGGGTAAAGGGCAATGCTATATGAAGTATATAACTCACCTTTAGAGGCTTTGAAAATATATTATATTATATTATATTATATTATATTATATTATATTAGGAGACAGAGAGGTCAAATGAAAAGCCAATAGGGCAAAACCCTATAATAAATGAGTCTAGGTAAAGGCTACACAGCACACCGTTTTCTTTGTCCTGGTTTTATGTTTGCAGCTTCTCTAAGTTTAAAATTATTTGCAAATAAAAGTTTAAAATTATGACCTTGAGTCATCAGTAACATCTTAAATGAGAGTCAATACATACCACTTAAGAAAGGAAAGATGTGTGCAATACATTTTAGAAAAAGCCTGCACTAAAAAGCTTAAAATGTGAAGTTTTGATGTTTAGAAGATTCGTTGTTGGCTCACTTCAAAATTCCTTTTTTTAATGGAACCCTTCATTCCTCTAAAGCTGCGGAATGAATAAAATGTCACTATGAGCCGTTTTCTCATTGCTAATGGCTCTTGCCAGAGTGCTGTAAACAAGTGATTCTCCCACGGGTGCTTCTCCAGATGCCTTTACATCTTCTCTTCAGCCTCATACGCCTCTGTAGAAGGACTATTCCCATGACACGGAAGAAGGAACACACGCAGAATCCAAGCCCATACACAGAGGCTCCATCTTCCACATCAGGGCATGGCTCCACAGGATCTTGCAAGGATTCTGAAGTGCCTCCTTTTGTGCACAGGTGAAAGACGTTTAAAGACACCCCCATCTCTCATGAACAGCCCACAGGCAGGGCTGTTTCTCCATAGAAAAGACAATCACCAAATCCTCCACTGAAGGAAGCCCTCCCTGAACTCTAGGCAAGACCTGAAGTCATCAAATATTTTTGGCTACTTCAAGTGACTCAGGGGAAGAAGAATGGAGATAACAAAACAGGATCAAAAGACACCTGATTCCAGTAGGTAAACGCTCCTCAGCTCCCAGGGACACCGCCTCTTACCCCTTTCTCCTCCCCATCCATTCTGATCCACCTCCTCCCCTCCCGCTGCCCTGGTGCACTCATTATAACCAGCCTCCTCCAGCACAAGAATGGCAACGGGGAGGTGGGAGGCACAGTGTCGCCAGCATCCAGAGGTGTGTGGAGCTGACAAGCTTCACTCCCACTCACTGAGATCACTTGGGTCTCTCCAGGTTTGTCCAGATTCTCAAAAACAGCCTCCTGTCTATCAGCGCGGACTTCGATGAGGTTTTGCTTGTAGTTAACGGTGAGGTTCCTCTCCTGGATGATCTCCTGCAGGGCAGCTGCATACTTCTTAACCCCAAAAATGGTTCCAAGAGACGTGTTGAAAATGATATTGGCCTTGGATCGCTTCCCTGTCTGGAAAAAATGGAAAGAACAGAAACAACCAACATCAAAGCATCACTTCAGCCACGTTTTTTTTTTTTTTAAACCTAGACAAGAGGGGCACCTGGGTGGCTCAGTTGGTTAAAGCCTCTGCCTTCAGCTCAGGTCATGATCCGGTCCTGGGATCGAGCCCTGCAATGGGTTCTCTGCTGAGCGGGAAGCCTGCTTCCCCTTCCCTTTCTGCCTGCCTCTCTGCCTACTTGTGACCTCTATCTATCAAATAAATAAGTAAAAAGTCTTTAAAAAAAAAACAAACCTAGACAAGAATTAAAAGAATTAAAACCCTCAGAAGAGAGCTCACCAGCTTTCTCCATCACTATACACTGGTGGGGCAAGGTGTGAACCAATTCACTATCTCCTAGTTTTCTGTCAGTGACACAGGAACTAAGTGCATATTTGAGTCAAGGGTGCCATCCATGTGAAGGCCAGAGATGGAAGTCAAGTCCAGGGAAAGACAAGCTGAATTATTTATTGATATACTCATTTGTTCACCCACTCAGTCAGTATTTAATGAGGTCCTAGAGGTGGCTGGTACTGTTCTAGGTGCTACGGGAACAGCAGTGACCAAAGTTCCCATCCCATTGGCTCATACATGCTTATATTGTTCACATGTTTCAGAGGCTGGTATTTTTCCAAATGCCTAGAATCTCACAGGGCCTGAAAGAGAAACTTCCTCTTGGCAATCTAAGACTTAAAAGAAAAGAGTTTTGCAAAGAGAAGTCCAGGTGGGAAGAAGCAGCTAGTCTCTCTTTTTCTTTGTTCAGCTCCTTTTGGGATTTGTTCATCTGGAGCACACTATTTGTTTGTCTGTTCATCTTGAGAGAAAGAAAGAGGTTGGGAAGGCGCAGGGGAGAGGGAGAGAGAGAATCTCAACCAGACTCCACGCCAAACAGTCCAATGTGAAGCTCAACATGACCCTGCAATCATGACCTGAGCGAAAATCAGGAGTCAGATGCCTAATGGACTAAGCCACCCAGGTGCCCCTGGATCACACTATTGGAAAGAAGTTAGGTGGGTCGAAACCTCAAAAGCCTGTGCCATCCAGTAATTCTCATGACCCAGAATGACATTTCTTAGAAACAGAAACAATGACTTGAACTCTTCCTTAATTCCCCGGGGTGGTTGGCACAGGTTTGCGTAACTCAGGTGAAGGCTTCCCAGGATGGTTCCAAGCATTACATTCAGGCGGCTCTTCTGTCCCAGCTACCCCTCCCCTTCTCTCACCTGCCCCTTTACAGAACCACAGGCTGCTCTGAATCCTGCCATTGCCTCAGGTCAAACCACACTGCAATAAACCAAATGTGACATCCCACACAAGGGCAGGAGGCCAAGAATAGCTCCCTGCTGCTTCACCAGATGGACTCAAGCTGGGGACACGGGATTGGACATGCCAGAGGCATGTGGAGTGTCCCTACCCAAAGAGCTCTTTCCACCAAAGTCTGAAGTTCTAGGTCAACATTTTTTTTTTTTTTGCCTTTAGAATTGGCATTTTGCCTACTGTGTTTTCTAAGATGTTTATCAAAAGCCAAAAAATATTCATAACCTTGAACCTGAGTGGGAGCAATGGAGGGTACTGTTTCTTTCTTTCTTTTTTTTTTTTTTAAGATTTATTTATTATTTATTTGACAGAGAGACAGAGTGAGAACACAAGTAGGCAGAGCAGCAGGCAGAGGGAGAGGGAGAAGCAGGCTCTCCATTAAGCAGGGAGCCCGATGCAGGGCTGTATCCCAGGGTCCTGGGATCATGACCTGAGCCAAAAGGCAGCCACTTAACCGACTGAGCCACCTAGGCGCCCTGACGATATTGTTACGTGAACAACCAATTGTCCAGCTATATGGAAAAATTTAAACAATCTCTAATGTATCTTCCCAGTAGATGTCTATATACATATTAAAAGTATGTTACAAAGATTATTTAATAACAAGTAGCACATCAAAATTTGTATGGCATGATTAAAAGCACGTTAAAAAAAAATTGGGGCACCTGGGTAACTCAGTCACTTCAGGCTCCAACTCTTGATCTCAGAGTCCTGAGATCAAGCCCTGCATTGGGCTCCACTCTGGGCATGTAGCCTGCTTAAGATTCTCTCTCTCTCCCTCTCCATCTGCCCTCCCCCTCCATGATTATGTGTGTGTTCTCTCTTTCTCTCTCTCTCTCTCTTAAAAAAAGAATGTATAGGGGTGCCTGGGTGGCTCAGTGGGTTAAAGCCTCTGCCTTCGGCTCAGGTCATGATCCCAGAGTCCTGGGATCGAGCCCCGCATCGGGCTCTCTGCTCCGTGGAAAGCCTGCTTCCTCCTCTCTCTCTGCCTGCCTCTCTGCCTACTTGTAATCTCTGTCTGTCAAATAAATAAATAAAATCTTAAAAAAAAAAAAAAAGAATGTATGGGAAAAAATAGAAGGACATGTCAAACTGATAACAGCAGCTATATTAAAGTAATTGGATTAAAGTGACTCCTTTTTTTCTATTTTATAAACTCCCAATTTTTTTCTATTTTATAAACTCCCAATTATATAATTTGGTGCATACATAATAAAAATTTATAAATAAAAAAGACTTTTTGACATGGATAAAATGGAATTCTGGCATTACTGGATCAGCACCGTCTGCCCTCCCTGTCTGGGGAGGAAGCATACCTTCCGGAAATAGGCTTCTGACAAATACATGATCTTCTGGGGTGCTCCAGCACATTTTACAGGGGTATTTGGGAAGGTAAAGATGGCATTGCCCTCCTTGAAGTCCTGCAGAGCTTTCCACGTCTTCTCCACCGTCTTCACTGAATAATTGGACCCTATTTTGGGATGGTCAAAACCTTCGGGTAAGCCTTTGATCTACAAGAAAGCACACAAAATAATTATTTCTTAACAAAACTGCAAATTCACAGGTGTAAATTTTCTAAGTGCAAAACTCTTGTTTAGAGCCTTCGTTCTCTGCCATTTCAATAACCAATATTTCAATGCAATCGTGAGCCCCCAGGACTCACATGCACTGCAGTAGGCAGGAGGGTGAGGGACCTGCTAAGATCAGGACTGTGGTGCCTGGAGTCAGGAGCCGAACCGCAGAATGGACTTGGCCCACGGGAAGGACTTTGCCTCGCTGGCCTCGGGAGTGTGGTTTGAACGTATCTCTTCCCACCATCAAGGTGAGGACAAGAAGCCAGCCACGCTTCCTTTTTGGAGTATCAACTGCCTTACTGGGAAGAAGGACAGGCAGAACCAAGGGTCATATTGTCAATAATCACAAACTTAAGCTACCCTTTATCAGGTTGTACCAAATCAAACTCTTGGTAAAGGCAGTAAAGGCTGCTCATTAAAAACATGGACTTGGGAACCCCACCAATCTGGCTCGAGTCCCAGCTTTTCTACTTAACAAGTGTTATGACCCTAGGTAAATACTGAATATCCCTAAGCCAGTGGGTCTCAAGGGCAGTTCCTAAGAACTTGCTAGAAATGCAAATGATCAGTCCCCACCCAGACCTACTAATTCAGAAACTCAGGGGCAAGCCCAGAACTCTGTCTGGCTCTCTGGATGGTTCTAATGTACACCGAGTTTATGTTCATCATCTATAAAATGGGTGTAAAAGTAACTGCTCCAGAGGGCTGTTGGCAAAAGGATATAAGACCGCACACAGAAAGTGCTTAGAAAAATGGCACTCACGCAGTAAGTGCCCCACAAAGTGTCTGTGTTCCTGCCAGTGAGATTAATTGGACACTGACTTGGATAGAGTGCTATGAAGACGGTTGAGTATCGAGCACCAGTTCTTCCAGCAAGAGCACAGAGAACCATCAAAAACCAGTGATGAGGGTGGGCTGGTCCTTCAGGACCTCCCAGGCTGTTCTCCAGACTGTAAGGAGACCATGCGACACGCACCCCTCAGCTGTCAAGGAAACTGCTAGGATCTCCTCCAAGAGGCTCAGTGTGAAAAGTGGCTATTCCTCCATTACTGACCATTATCTCCAGTTTAAGTAGTTGTAATAGCAGCAGTTTCAATAGCAATAATTCTCACTATTATTATTTTTATAGAATCTCCTCATATTTTAATGTTTCTGAAGTCTCAGCCCATGCTAACAGTGGATAGTTGTTCATTGCAGGCCTCTGAGGCAGGTGGGGAAATCATCCCAGATCGTAGACACAGATGAGGGAACAGAAGAAGAGTGAGGCTGAGAGACCTACACAGAACCAGATGCCGAGAGACTTTGGACCACTGCCTCAGGGTCCCCTCTAGCGCCCTCCATACCTCCTGGTTCCTAAAGCAAAATGCACTATCCAAGGGATAAACAAACAGCTGATCTCTATCTCCTTCATTACTTGTCTCTAGTTTGAAGAGGCTGTTGTTAAGGAAAAAGGTGCCATAAAGCGGTAACCAAGTTCATTTTAGAAGACTGGTCACAAAGGGCACTTTATGACCCCTCATCCAAGTCAAGCTGCTTCTTCAGGAACTCTGGAGCAGAGGAGACAGGGACAGAGAAAGAGAGGAGATCTGACTCCCCCTTTGGCTGACCAGGCCAGGGAGCAGGACATCACAGTGCAGACACCCTGTGGAACTGAAGGGAGAAAGAGGCAACTCAGTTCTACACAGCAAGGTGGTTTTCTTGTGAGTGTGGAAAAGCCTGCTGTTTTACAAGAATTGCCATTAGGGTATGGACATGCTAAACTTGGATTAAAGCTTAAAGCTAAAACATATCATCATCGTTGACATTGTTGACAAAATCTTAAAGATTTTTTAAAAAACCATAAAAAGACCGCTGAGAAAAGAAAAGCTAAAAGAGGATCCTTTAGCACCCTTTCCTGCCAAAATGAATACAAAGCAACTAAATGCAGCATTTGAACTTGGCATAAGGAGGCCAGTGCTACAGAGAAGTAGTTTAAAATCATACCTTCTCATAGTCCAGCTGAATCCCGAGAGCAATAATAAGGTATTTGTAGGAAATCTGCAACACAAAACAATGGTATTTTAGACCAGGATCCCGGAAGAGGCAGCCCAAGGGCTAACTCTGCCCCAGCCCCATGCCTCCATTTTCTACTGTGGACGCCGTGAGGCTGTGGGTGATGGGCAGGGCACAGGGAGGGAGGTGCGCTCCCATCTGCCATCGTGTCTGCCAGTCTGTTTCTCACACCACAGTGCTTCACAGCATTGAATAGCCTGCCTGGCCCCCAGAGGGCTTGAGACTCCTGTGTTTTTACACAGTGAAGAAGCAGACTGCGTGGTGCTCCCGTTAACACCTCCTCACTCCGAGGGGTGAGAGCAGCACTTCCTAATCTTAAAAGACAATCAGTTTTAGGGGCGCCTGGGTGGCTCAGTGGGTTAAGCCGCTGCCTTCAGCTCAGGTCATGATCTCAGGGTCCTGGGATCGAGTCCCGCATCAGGCTCTCTGCTCAGCAGCAAGCCTGCTTCCCTCTCTCTCTCTCTGCCTGCCTCTCTGTCTACTTGTGCTCTCTCTCTGTCAAATAAATAAATAAATAAAATCTTTAAAAAAAAAAAAAAAGACAATCAGTTTTAAAATGTGCGGAGTCAACTGTGAATCCCCGGCAAATCCGACCTGCCATATGGATCGGATAGATACTGTGAGAAACTGCTATTTTGAGGGTCATGGAAAAGGATGTGATTTTAAAATCCCCAGGGCGTCTGGGTGGCTCAGTCAGTTAAGCACCTGCCTTCGACTCAGGTCATGATCCTGGGGTCCTGGGATCGAGTCCCACGTTGAGCTCCCTGCTCAGCGGGGAGTCTGCTTCTCCCTCTCCCACTTCCTGCCACCCTACCCTGCTTGTGCTCTCTCTCTCTCTCTCTCTCGCTCTCTCTGTCAAATAAATAAATAAAATCTTTTAAATAAATAAATAAAACTGTTGGGTCGGCAGTTCCAGGAATGCAGGAGGAACAATAGAAATGTCCGCCCGGCCGCCATCTTCCAGTCCCCTCCCCACCCCCTTCCTTAACCCTAGACTCTCCCGCCAAAAGGGTGTACGCCCAGGTCACGTCTCCATAGGTAACGCGATATCTATGCAGGAACAGGAGTATCAGGACCCCCCCACCCCATACCCTCCCATCACCAAATACCCTACCATATATGGATGTGAGCCCATGCCCTGCCTTAGCCCCATAGAAGACCCCCGCCACCTCCCTCCCAGTGCGACTTCCTCGACTCCCCCTTTCTGAGTTGCGGAACCTCCCCAGAGTGCCCACCTCCCACCCCCCCCCCCACCCCACCCCGCGCACCTTTCCTGGCTCCCCTTCTCCCGAGCCCTGAAACTTTGCGGGAGAGTGCCTTTAATAAATCTTGCCTTGCACCCACCTTGCCTGGTGTTGTGTTTACCTTGCCTGCGAAACTTTACAAAAACCTTTTAATTAATTAATTAATTAATTAATATACTGCGATCACCCGTGCCAAAGGCAAAAGTATCCATGTATCATGACGGGAGATGGGGTTTAAGATCAAAAGGAAGAAAGCTGAGGCCAGAAAGTGTAAGCAAGAAGGATATAAAGAAACAGGACTTGCCTAGAAAACTGGAGGTGGAGAAGGATCGTGATGCAAGTCAGGAGCCCAGCAAAGGCGAAATGGGTTGTAATGAATTCTTGTACTCAAAGGAGAAGCAGAGCAGCAAGATGGGTAGGTCACAGTTGAAGAGAGAGGACTCTAAGAGCTAAGAGTGCTCAGCTCAGGCTGAGGAACCAAGGACAGCAAGTTTCTGCAGAGGTCCTGCCCTGGGATCCAGGAGGCTCAGCTCCAAGGTCACCTCCACAGTGAGGCCTCCTGACAATTCAATTCCCCTCCCTGCTGGCCCCTTCTGGGAGTTTCCTTAGTGTATATGATGCTTTACAGAACTGGTTGCATTATATAGGAATAATATCTTCCCTCACTACACTGAATACCCCAGACGACAGAGGTTATGTCTTACTCTTTATATTCCTGAAATTAAAGTGAGGAACTCAGTCATGTTTCTCGGATGGATGGATGATTTCAGTTGTTTGTGAAATATGTAATTTATCAAAGCACACAGATAGCATACACAGCTTCCTGTGTATGATGTGCCTATCTATAGAGCGCTGTACCCTGAAAATTCCTTGTTCCATAGCAGTGTACCAGGCCCATTAACTACCTGACTGAGCTATGCTGAGTCTTCAAGGTCAATGAGGTCAGATGGGACATGGAATCTAGGGGTGATGATCTATAGGCAGAACATGAACACGGTCAACAAGAAAAACCTTTGGTTTGTATGTGCCCTGATTGTTTAGTTACAGTACAATAATGATTATTTTTAAGGGCTGGTAACGGACAAGCTTAATATTATGGAAAAAAAAATCATTAAGGGAGAATAAACCCTAAGAGAACAAAGAACAAAAAGAAAGCCTTAAGCCTTCTGAGTAAATTCAAGTTTCCAGGCCAGATGATTTAAATTCTAAGGAACTGCAAAAACTTGTAGGCAAGACTTTTGAGCAATTACAGGCAACAGTGCAGACATTGCCAGAAGGCTCAATAGGGGCATCTATTCTCATTTTCTACAGGGAAGTGGGGGCGGTAAACTCTGATACTAACAATCTCGTAAACAGAATTTTCTCCATGGTGAAATTCCAGACTCATCTACCAAATAAATGTCTCTGGTGATTTGGAAAAAGAGCACCAAATAGGTTCACAGAGTGCAAATTGCTTTCAGTCAGTCAGGGGTCAAGAACTAGGCCAGCCCACAGCGGATACCTAATAAGTATTTCCTTTTCCTTTTTTTCCTGTGTTCTTTAAAAAATAATAAAAGTAACATCTCTTGAGCACTCACTCTGCAGGAGACCGTTCTAATTCATTTAGTCTTCAAAACAACTCAATGAGGTAGGTGGTATTATTACCATTTTTTTTAAGATTTTATTTATTCATTTTAGAGAGAGAAAGAGAAGAGAGAGGGAGGGAGGGAGGAGGAGCAGAGGGAGAGAGACAAGCAGGCTCTGCACTCAGCACAGAGCCCAGTGCAGGGCTCGATCTCACGACCCTGAGATCACAACCTGAGCTGAAATCAAGAGTCAGATGCTTAAGCAAGTGAGTCACCCAGGCACTCCTCCTTAGTCCCATTTTATACAGATAAAGAAACTGAGACACAATTTGCTCACAAATATTTACCGAGCATCTCCTATGTGACATACTGTGCTAAGTCCTGGACATACAACATTGAACCAGAAAGACACTGTTCCCACTCCTCCAAGAACTCAGTCTAGTGGGTGAGATAGGGATTATCAGATAATCATAGAAATAACTACTACATCACAGAATGCTGTGATAGCAGGTTACGGGGGAATCTGACCTAGTCAAGTAGGTCAGGGAAAGCTTTCCTGAAGGGGTATATCTAAGGTAGAGATGAGTAGGAGTTAGCTAGGAAAAGAGATTAAACTCAGCATGTGCAAATGTCCTGGGGAAGAAGGAACCCAAGGCTTTTGAGGAAAGGAAGAGGGAAATGTGCTGGAGCAGAAACTATGAGAGAGAGGGAGAAGGAACCAGAACCAGGTTAGGTCTGAAGAAGGACAACAGCCAGTCCACATGGCCTATAGGACACATTCCAGACAAACAGTATGTCAGAGACATACTGCGTCTGAATTTCAGCAAAGACTTCAATTCAGTCTTGAAGAAATACTAATGTATAAACTAATAATGGAAAAATTTTGGTAAAATGTTAACAAAAAATATTTACTAAACAATGTTGATTAATTTTTGCAAGCCAGAAAAAGCTCTCTAGGCACATGTTATCAAATTAAAACCTTGAACTTAAATGAAGCCATCATGGTTAATGGCTAGGAAAAAAAATTACTAACTGGATGACAGAATTGTAAATCCACAAGATCCAGGCAAGTTGGGAAGATCAATAAAACCAACAAGATGACATCCCCCATGAGTTGTTATATGCAGATTTCTGAGATCTGGCTATAGACTTTTGCTTAATAAAACCTTGGAAGAAAGTCCTGCCAGTTTACACCAACTTCTTCTCTAGCCCTAAAACAAGACATTGCAACTTTCCTAACAGTCTGAGCCCTAGATATCTAAGCAAGTTCAAAAGTGAGAACACCTACCAGTGCCTCTCTTTCTCAAGAGATGATACAAGTTTATGATTCTTGAGATGTGCACGAACCCAACCACAGAGGGCTCTAAGCTCTATGTGGAATGTGAAGGGGTCTAATCAAGGAGGCAAGCACTGCTATACCAAAGAGGTGATATACGTGGTAAGAGACAGGTATCCTGGACCCAGGAGCAGTGGACTGGCAAAGGAAATGAGCCCCGAACCTCAGGCTTCTGTTTAATACTGTCTGATCTCCTAGAGATTCTGGAGAAAATAAGTCCATCAACAGGGAGACATCATTTGTAAGTTTTATATATATGTTTATATAGAGAGATATAGGTATATATCTATATATATATAAATCTATTATATATGTCCTCATCTATTATATAGATTTTAATCCATTACATATATCCATATATTAGGCACAGAGGGAGAAAGGGTGACCTGACACTGGGTCATGTGAAAAAAAAAAAACCAGAAGTCCGAAGTGACCTCAAGCCCAGCATGAATCAGCACTGTGCTAATGGTTGGTAAAAAGGCAAATGCTAATTTAGGCTATATCCAGTTGTGGGAGAGAATAGTGTCACTCTGTTCTGGGCTGTTCTGTAAACCTGCCTCCTCTTCTGGGCAGCCTCTTTCATGGGGCACTGATGTCCACAGACGATGTCCACAGCAGGACAAGGAGAATGGCGAGGGCAGTGGAGACCCTGCTGGAGGACAGGAGAAAGTGCTGAGCAAAGTGGGGACAGGGCACAAATCTACCTGAAGACTAGATTTACCCAGATAAGAAGCACCACCTTCAAACAGTTGAAGGATTCCTCCACAGAAACTAAGTAATACTCTTGGCCATGCTACATACAGGACAAAGCAAGGAACAAGAGAGGCATTAAGCCCCCAAATGCCCTGGGGGCCCAAGAGAGTATGAAAGAGGGTACAGAAAGGTGGGTTCTGGCTCTGCTGAGGCAGAACTTTCATGGGACCCCTCTGTTAAAAAATGGAGAGTGATCACTTGTTGTCAGAGAACTCCTGGACGTGTCAATACCAACCCATTTTATTTTTTAATTTTTTTTTTAAAGATTTTATTTATTTGACAGACAGAGATCACAAGCAGGCAGAGAGGCAGGCAGAGAGAGAGGAGGAAGCAGGCTCCCTGATGAGCAGAGAGCCCGACGCGGGGCTCGATCCCAGGACCCTGGGATCATGACCTGAGCCAAAGGCAGAGGCTTTAACCCACTGAGCCACCCAGGCGCCCCAATACCAACCCATTTTAAATCCAATCCCTCCCCCCAAATGGCGCACTTCCAATTACTGTGCTCTACTTCTTTTCATTAATACTCATTATCTTCTAACACACTATATCATTTACTTATTATGTCTACTGGTTATTGTATGCCCTCCCCTGCTTAAAATTAAAACCAGGAAAGTAAGGATGTTTGATCTTGTTCACTCATGTATGTCTAAAACTGTATTGTTTATAGAAGACACTTAATAGGGGCACCGGGCTGGCTCTGTCAGAGCCAGAGCATGCAACTCTTGATCTCTGAGTCATGAGTTTGACCCACACTGGGTATACAGCTTACTTAATTTTTTTGTTGAGAGAGAGAGAGCATGCATTGTGGGGAGCCAGCAGAGGGAGAGAGAATCTCAAGCAGGCTCTACACTCAGCTCAGAACCCAACCTGGGGCTTGATCTCACAACCTTAAGATCATGACCTGAGCTGAGCTAAGACTAGGAAGCATCTAGGCACCCCTAGAGCTTACTTTAGAAAAGAAAGAAGGAGGGACGCCTGGATGGCTCAGTTGGTTAAGCATCTGCCTTTGGCTCAGGTCATGATCTCAGGGTCCTGGGATAGAGCCCTGCATCAGTTCCCCTCTCATCTGGGAGCTTCCTTCTCTCTCTGCTGTTCCCCCTGTTGTGTGCTCTCCCTTTCTGTTTCAAATAAATAAATAAATAAAATCTTTCTTTTTAAGATTTTATTTTATTTAAGAGAGAGACAGTGAGAAGAGAGCATGAGCAGGGAGATGAAGGAGAGGTAAGTTTCAGCTGAGCAGGGAGCCTGATGCGGGGCTCAATTGCAGGACCCTGGGATCAGTGACCTGAACCAAAAGCAGATGCTTAACTGACTGAGCCACCAGGTGTCCCAATAGATAAAATCTAGAAAAAGAGAGAGAGAGAGAGAGAGAAGGACAGACAGAGAGATGGGCTGGAAGGGATAAGGAAACCCCTGACTGTGCACTCTCTCTCTCAAATAAATAAAATATTTAAAAAAAGACTCTCTAAACTCAGTGAAATTTAATGCAAAATTTAATCATCTCAGGATCCTGAGATGGAGCCCCAAGTGGACTCCACATTCAGTAGGGAGTCTGCTCAGGACCCTGTCCCTCTTCCTCAGTCGCTCCCCCAGTGTGTGTATGCACACGTGCCCATGCTCTCTCTCTCTCTCTAAATCTTTTTTTTTTTTTTAACTGGTATGTATATGCATTTTCTAGATAAGGCTTTTTATCAGGTGCTCGGAAAGATCCATGACCCCAGGAAGGGTTACAACTCCCTGCAGCCAATAAGTCCCCATTTAGAGGAAGGGACTGGACTTAGAAACCTTTCAAATGCCCAACAACTCTCAGATTCTACAGTTCTGTGGCAGCGCCTATCAGGGTGCTTGGCTCAGGGGCGGACCAGAGGACAGAACCCTGCAGAGGACTTCCGAGTCTGTCACCATCCTGCTCTCGTCCCTACAGCAGCTTTGATCTCTGGGTTTTAGAAGCAGACTTCTAAGTGGTACTGAGCACTTCAGAGTCTCGAACTCCAGGAGCAGAAATCTTCCTTAGCCCTCGCACTGTCGGGACTGCCATGGTCCCTTACGACTCTGGCATAGCACCCCTGGAGTAACAGGAAAGGATATTTTCCAAATGTCTTCCTCCCGAGATCAACTGACAGTGGGAAGCGGCTGTTTCAAAGGTAAAAGGAGGGAGGTGCTGCTATTTGAACACATGGTGATAGTATCTGTTGAATAAATATTCAGATGCAAGATACTGTACCAAGCAACTGAGCAACAGTTCCACAAATCCGTGTCTTAGTTGTTCATTTATTCATCACTCGCTCCTTCCATCTAGCCCACCCTTCAGCCACCACACCCCTTCCCACCCCGTGTACTATCAACACACACACACATCCCCATGCACACACATTCATATATGTTGCTCTCCATGTGGCGGTCCCGTTTGCTAATGGCTGTCCATGAACACGAGCCCTGACTAACAAAAGCCAAAGGACCCCGACGCTTACCTCCTTGCCACTGTCTGTGTGGACACAGTTCTTGTCTGGGTTCAGCTCAACCACTCGAGCTTTGACCCATTCTACGCCAGAGGGTATCACACTTGCAGTGGGACGGCCCGATGCGGATAGCTGCTTGGCTCCAGCGCCCACCAGTGTCCAGATTGGCTGGTAGAAATGCCTCTGAGAAAGTATTTGGAGATGAGTTTCGATTTGAGATGAAAAGGGTCATAGTGAAAGGTACACAAGCTAGACTCTCAATTATCCCTCCTACCCCTTGAGCATCCCGTAGAAAAGCCTTAGAAGGTTAGTCTCCCCCGAGCCACCTACTGGCATCTCCCATTATGTTAAACTCTGAAGGGAGTTTAACCTAACAAAAGAATTCTGCCAAGATCATCCCGAAAAAGCCATCAACTATCTTTTGTGACCATTTTATTATTTGTTGCTCAAAGTTGATTTGATACTTAACATATACATGTTATATTACACACACACACACACATTATGGATACATTTATGTGCACTGACATAAAGAAAAATTAAGTCTGGCAGCCTAAATGTGGTTCCTTAGAACCATCTGGAGACTCTGGTAAGTCTGGGAAGTTCACAACCACTTTTGAAGAGTCTCAAAACTTCCTGAACTTCCAGCAGTGCTTCCCAAGCCCGTGGAGGACTGTAGACACTCCCTATTGGCCCTAGTATCTCCTCTCCTTTCTCAGGGGTTTTACTTTTTTTTTTTTAAGATTTTATTTATTTATTTGACAGAGAGAGAGATCACAAGTAAGCAGAGCAGCAGGCAGAGATAGAGGGGGAAGCAGGCTCTCTGCTCAGCAGAGAGCCTGATGCAGGGCTCAATCCCAGGACCCTGAGATCATGACCTGAGCTGAAGGCAGACGTTTAACCCACTGAGCCACCTAGGGTGCCCATCTCAGGGGTTTTATACCCGAAGATAGTATGGACCAGAGCCTACCCCCGATGCCAAATTTCCATTATTTTTCTAGAGTTATCTTGTTTCAGATGGTCCTCACTTGAACTAAGCTAGTTTTGAAAGTTCTAGGTTCATGGGCCAACGGCAGATTGATCTAAGCGTGTCTGAGAATCCCAGTACACTCATGCAGTGGCCTGGGGGATTAGGAACTCTCAACACGGCAAAATGCCTCAAACTGGCTGGACAGAATTGCCAGCCACAGAGGTGCTAAAGAGGATAAAAAAATGCCTTTGCAATCTCCATATAGCCAGTAATGGAGGTGCTCAAAGAGAAGGAAGGCAGAGGTCTCCAGCAGTGAGAACTCACTGATTTCGAGTCCATCTTGAACAGAAAAAGGAATAAAAACACAACCTCAGATTCTTTTTTAGACTACAAACAAGCACTGGCTCCACCAATCGCTAAACCAGACACAGGAGAAAAAGTATGAAAGACCTGAGTCCCTCATAGCACCCCTGAAAGACTTCCATCCTGCACCTCCTCACGGGGAGGACAGCCATGACTCCGGCCTCCTGAACTGTACCCAGTGCCTCAGAGCACCGTCATTACCCAGACTAGCCACAGTGGGAAACGTGCCCATGGGTCAGCTACAACACACCACAGGCCCCTGATGGAGCTCTCAGACCAGTGTAATTTAAAACACTGGGGCAGGGGCACCTGGGTGGCTCAGTGGGTTAAGCCTCTGCCTTCGGCTCAGGTCATGATCTCAGGTCCTGGGATCGAGCCCCGCATCAGGCTCTCTGCTCGACAGGGAGCCTGCTTCCTCCTCTCTCTCTACCTGCCTCTCTGCCTACTTATGATCTCTCTGTCAAATAAATAAATAAAATCTTAAAAAAAATAAATAAATAAATAAAACACTGGGGCACCTTGGTGGCTCAGTGGATTAAGCAGCTGCCTTTCGCTCAGGTCATGATCCCAGGGTCCTGGGATCGAGCCTATGTCTGGCTCCTTGCTCAGCGGGGAGCATGCTTCTCTGTCTCTATCCTTCCCTGCTACTCATGCTATTTCCCTCTCTCTGACAAATAAAATCTTTTTAAAAATTTAATTTAAAAAAATTAAAAATTAAAAAAATAGGGGCACCTGGGTAGCTCAATGGGTTAAAGCCTCTGCTTTATGCTCAGGTCATGATCCCAGGGTCCTGGGATCGAGCCCCGAGTCGGGCTCTCTGCTTGGCGGGAAACCTGCTTCCTCCTCTCTCTCTGCCTGCCTCTCTGCCTACTTGTGATCTCTGTCTGTCAAATTTAAAAAAAAAAAAATTTTTTTAATAAAATAAAATTAAAATTAAAAAAATAAAATGCTGATCCTGAATTAGTCACTTTAAATAGGAAATGGTCGAGAACACCCTCTCAGATCGCAGCAGCAGCATACCCATTTGAGACTACAGGCAAGCCCCAGGATACCTCACAGGGGCCTGGCAGACTTCTTGAAAAGGAATGAGCTTTTCTTGACCTGCCCTCCCAATCAAACAGGCACTGGATCCATTTTGCTTCCCTCCCAAAGACACTGCTCCCAACTCGTGTACACCCAGCTCCTCATAAAACATTAGTCAAACCACCAAAAATCTGGAATATTTTTTATGAAGGTACTGGATCATCTTAAAATGTTTTGCATGAAATAGAGCCTTACACACACTTCCCAGCTTCCTCCCTGGCACTGCTACCTTTTTCTGCTTTATAATCTGTTTATAATCCCTGGTTCTTCAATTTTTCAATCTCACTAACACCTTTTCCAGAGGCCTCCCTGATACTCAACTCATCACCTGTTCTCCATACTAGAACAGAGAAAGGAAAGTGTAATGGCCACCGATCTCCCTTTGGACACTAGCTTGGAACTGGGAGACCTTTTTGGGTTGAACTGTCTCTCCCCAAAAGATATGCTAACGGCCTCACCCCAGTACCTGTGAATATGATCTTATTTGGAAATAGGGTTTTCACCGATGCAATCAAGTTAAGATGAGGTCATGCTGCATTAGAGTTGGCCCTAAATCCAAGGACTGATGTCCTTATAAGAAGGTCACTGAAGACACTAGAGACACACAGAAAGAAGGCCATGTGAAGAGAGAGGCAGAGATTGGAGTGATGCCAGCTATAAGCCAAGGAACACCAAAGACTGTCCACAACCACCAAAGCTAGGAGAAAAGTATGGGACAGGTTCCCTCTCCTCTTAACAGCCTTCAGAGGGAGCATGACCTTGCTAATAACCTTCACATTGGACTTCTAGCCTCCAGAACTGTGAAAGAATAAATCTACTGGGGCACCTAGGTGGTTCAGTCGTTAGGCATCTGCCTTCAGCTCAAGCCATGATCCCAGGGTCCTAGGATCAAGTCCCACATCGGACTCCCTGCTCGGGGGGAGGCCTGCTTCTCCCTCTCCCACTTCCCCTGCTTGTATTCCCTCTCTCGCTGTGTCTCTCTCAAATAAATAAATAAAGTCTTAAAAAAAATAATAAACCTATTGTTTTAAGCCACACAGTTTGTGATAATTTGTTATGGCAGCCCTAAGAAACTAATACAGAGAACATGAAAGCCTAGAGATCTGTCCTCTCCCATTCTCCCTCTCCCCACCTCCTCCCAATCCTTTGTGATCAGAAGGAGAAGCACTGACGTGGACACGACAGCAACAGGGCCTGACAGCCATCCACACCCTAGCCTCTAACACACACGCACACCTACACACAGGCACGTGGATTCAAAAAGGGGAGACTTACCTCACTGGGCTCAACAATGGCGACATTCTCCGCACCCACTCTCCTCTTCATGCGGGCAGCCATACTGATCCCACCGCTGCCCCCACCCAGCACCAGCACTTCATAGTGGTTCTTGGCAGCAAGGCTGGACCTTGTGTGCAGCTGAAGGAGGCTAGTCTGCTGAGTGCCCAGCCTGAGGGAGCAGGCAAAGAGCTGGGCTCGAGGGCCAGATGCCACCGCGGCCAGTGGGATCATCTTCAGGCTGGATTAGGCTAGAAAGGAACAGATAAGGCTAGGAGTAAGAAGGCACCACTATGGAACCAAAGCATTTTCTTTCAGGGAGGAAGGGGAGGCTGGTGTCTGACCAGCTCTAGTTGGTTCCCGCCATCTGCTCTCAAGACCATTTTCCCATCTGGCTGTAGTCAAAAGTCTCCTGGGAACACCACTGAGAGCTAACATTGGGCTAAGCTTTTCCATTTCTCTCATTCTCCTTTCAGGACACCTCGGACTTTGTCTGAACTAGGTAGGCCTCACCTTTTAAGTTCTAATAATTTTCCTATACTTATCCTTGTCCATCCATAACTCTAGGGCGTCCTGTGGTTTATCTGCCTGCCCCCCATTTTTCCTCAGACATACTCTGTTTCTTTGACTTTTTAGTCCCTCAAAGATGTAGGAGTCCACAGAGAGATACCTGTACAATTCCTTGCCATAAAGCACACCTAAGACCTTGGGGAATTCCTAATACACCCACCTTCTGCAACTCAGAGTTCAGACCAAGGTAACTGGGGCATTGGCCGCCCTCAGAGGCCTCCTGGCTCTGCTTCCCAGCAGACATGCAGTGTAATCACATCCCTGACCACACGTAAGCAAAAGCCCTCCACACCCTTGGTAACTTCAACCAGAAGATAAAAAAGCCATAAAAGGAGCCCTGCCTGGTATCATAAAGTTATGTTTTATGTACAGAATCTGCACGTGCTGCTGACCAGTCTTTTATTATGTCCAATTCAATAAACAATCTTCGCTTCACGGTTCCTCCCAGAGACCCACTTCACCTGTTTTTCTGTGCTGAGCAGTTAGTGCTTTGCCAGAGAGGAAGTAAGGGCCTGTCGGGAAGTGGGCCTGGCTTCACCCCATCCACAGAATGGGTCTCACACTTTGCACACCCTCTATTTTTGTAACTTGAAGGGCCCAGACTCAAAATATCACCCTCTCTGGGTATTCCACTGCCCCAAATTTCACCATCAAGTTCAGTCCTTCGGGTTCGACAATGCTCCAGGAACCCTTTACTAAAATGAGGGTACTCAGCTGGGGGAGAACACTTCCAGCTGCTAAGGTCATGAACTTCTTCCTGGGAACACTTCAATCATACGATTTTTCCCTCCAACTAAAGAAGAGGAAGGCTACATGAGGGGCTTAAACAAAGCCAAGATGGGAAAAGGATGTGAAAGGAAGAAAGGCAGGCCCTAAAGAAGGGAAGAATGAACTAGTGGAAGGAGGAGGAGGTCAGTGTTGATTTTGATTAGAATTAACTACTACAGGGGCGCCTGGGTGGCTCAGTGGGTTAAAACCTCTGCCTTCAGCTCAGGTCATGATCTCAGGGTCCTGGGATCGAGCCCCACATCGGGCTCTCTGCTCAACGGGGGCCTGCTTCCCCCTCTCTCTGCCTGCCTCTCTGCCTACTTGTGATCTCTGTCTGTCAAATAAATAAATAAAACCTTTTTTTAAAAAAAAAGGAATTAACTATTACAGAGTTTTTGCAAACTCAACAACTTCCCCAATATCTTTGCTCTGAGGTCCCAGGAGAGGTGGGGAGGGGGGGCGCCTACAGTAAGTGGGGCTAGCTCATAAATTGTAGCTACAAGTTTAAAATCAGTGCAACCCTTCTAGAAAGCAACACTTCTCATCCACTGACCCTGTGTTTCCATTTCTGGGATTCCAAGCTAAGGAAATAACCTCTAACGCTGAAGAAAAAAATCCTTTACAAAGATACTTCTCACATACTCATTCCTAATATGGTGAACCTTCAGTTAACTGGTTTGTGGACTGGCTGATTTCATCCTGGTTACAGAAAACCCACAGGCTCCACTCTGGCTGGGGAAGGCTCAGGTCCCAGACTGTTTTAACCACCACTAATTCATGACTGATTTAATTTAACATGGTATGAAGGGGCAGGAATAGCGGTCTGAATGTCAGAACATCAGGGGAAAGGTTAAGTACTGTTATACATGATAATGGGTGATTTTGAGTTCTTCTGCTTTTCTGTTTTATAAAATCTCACCTATATACATAAATTAATGTTACAATAAAATCTTTATTTTCACAAGTAGCATGTATGAAGTCTTTTACATAAGCCTTCAATCTGTGAGTTAGATGCCATTATCATCTCCGTTTTACAGATGATAAAATCGAGCCAGGGAGCAGTTCAGTGACTTCAAGGTCATACAGCCCATCAGTGGTGGGCTGTGAACTGAATCCAGGCACTTCGGTGCCAGAGCCTCTACTCTAAACCACTGTACTCTACTATCTGTGTGATCCTTATCAACAACAGCAAAACACTGCCTATGTGATAATGTTAAATGAAAAAAAAAAAAAAATCCAGATATATTTTCCACACTTCACCATTGCTTTTTATGGTACTAACACCTAACTATTAATGTTTGGGTATAACTATAATTCATTTTTCTTCTTCTTTGTACATGCTTTTCTCAAGTTTTTGTTAATAAACTCTAGATTTTACATTTTGAAAATCAATTTTTGTTAAGTGATTTGAGGAAAATCACCATGTAGGATGTTGCTGTTTCATGGGGAGAGAAGATTTTTTTTTTTTAAAGGTTTATTTATTTATTTATTTGAGAGAGAGAGAGAGTGGGCATGCTGGTGGTGAGAGGGAGATGGAGAATCTCAAGCAGCCTCCCCACTGAGCATGGATACTGATGTGGGGCTTGATCCCAAGACCACGAGATGGTGACCTGAGCTGAAATCAAGAGTCGGAAGCTTTGGCGCTTTCGTGGCTCAGCCGGTTAGGCGTCTGCCTTCAGGTCAGGTCACAATCCCGGGGTCCTGGGTGAGAGTCCCACATCTGGCTCCGGCTCCACGGGGAGTCCGCTTCTCCCTCTGCTCCTCCCCGACTCACGTGCACTCTCTCTCTCTCTTAAATAAACAAAATCTTTAAAGAAAAAAAAAAAAGTTGGAAGCTTAACCAACTGAGCCATCCAGGCTCAGGCCCTGGGAAAGAAGTTATTTTAGGGTGAACAGATACCTATCACTTCCTGCCTTTTTCCTATTTTTCACAAAATGACAGTTCCCAGAAAAGGGAAACCATTTTCTCACGGTCTTGAGGCTACATCTTAAACCCCCCTGGAGAGGGTTAAACAATAATGATCTAGGAGGAGGCCTGGCTAAGTTTCTGGTTTCTAGCTGCTCCATCTATGGTTATTTAACCTCCTAGTCCCCCTTCCAGCCTAACACACCACAGTTTTTCTCTTGGAAGAGGAAGAGTTTACGCAAATATTTTCCTCATTCGGCCAAGATAGCTAGTTCTGTTCTCTTTCAGCAGCGACCCATAGTCTCTTTCTGGATTCAGTATTTTTAAACACAAAGTCCTCTCAACTCCAATAGTAACAGTCATCAGACAGAATGTCCTGAGGATTGACTTCAATAAAAACTCCTGAAGGAGATGCTGAGAGCTTCTGAGTTCGTGACACATGCTAGGAGGGGAAGTGCTGTACCCCCACCCCGACCCCCATACTTATGCTCTCGGCAATGTGGCTGTTTCCGAGTTGTAATAAACCTTAAGTATGTTGTAATAAAATGGTAAGTTTATTACTGGTAAAATTTAAGCTGTAATAAACTGCTAAGCATGAGTAGTGTTTTCTGTGTGTCATTCTAGTGAACTACCAAACCTAAAGGGGGGGTCATGGGAACCGCCAAATATGTAGTCAGCCAGGTAAGAGTGTGGGTAACCTGGGACCACATTTACAGATGACATCTGAAGAGGGGGCAGCCTTGTGGGGCTGAGCCCTTAACCTGATGTAATTCTGGGAGTTACTGCCAGGATTTAATTGTTGGACACCCACTTGGTGTCAGAGAACGGGCTAATGTTGGAAAAACCATACATTTGGTGTTAGAATATTAGAAGTGGTGTCAGAAAATATCATGCAGGAACCGATAAGAATTTCTGACATTATCTAAACCAAGTCTATAGCAACAACCAAAAAAAGAAAAAAGGAAAAAAACCCACAACAACAATGAAAGGAAGCAGCAGTCACACAACCTTAACCAGAAGGCAAACAGGAAAAGACCAAACTTGACTCTGAAGTCAGCAGAAAAGAAACAGAGTATTTCTGCCAACCAAGTAACGAGGAAGCATAAATCTAATATGACTTCTTAGTCTCTCAAGAAGATTATCTAAAAAATATTTACTTATTCAGTTAAGAAATAAGAACTACCAAAGAGGGACACCTGGCTGGCTCAGTCAGTTTAGCATGGACTCTTGATTTCAGGCTCAGGTCATGACCTCCCGGTTGTGAGATGGAGCCCTGTGATGTCCGGGCTAGGTGTGGAAACTGCTTAGGATTCTCTCCATCTCTCTCTTCCCCTCTCCTTCTCTCTCTGGCCCTCCCACACCTAGGGGGGAAAAAAGAATTAACTACCAATGATACAGAAGAATGCAGCCACTTTATCTCTACTTTCCTACAAGGTGAAACACACACTTTTTTTTTTTTTTTAAAGATTTTATTTATTTATTCGACAGAGAGAAATCACAAGTAGACAGAGAGGCAGGCAGAGAGAGAGACAGAGGGAAGCAGGCTCGCCGCTGAGCAGAGAGCCCGATGCGGGACTCGATCCCAGGACCCTGAGATCATGACCTGAGCCGAAGGCAGCAGCTTAACCCACTGAGCCACCCAGGCGCCCCGAAACACACACTTTTAAAAAATAAATAAGGCAAATTTAACTTGCATTTAACAAGTGCATGTAATACATTTTATAATTAAATGATTTCATGATTCTAAGTTAAACAAAAATTCTTCAGTTAATCCTACATCCATTGAGTGCCTCCTGCAAGGTATCAAAACAAATGCTTTGTTCAAAAAAAAAAAATTTTTTTTTAAGAAGGGGCACCTAGGTGGCTCAGTGGGTTAAAGCCTCTGCCTTTGGTCCAGGTCATAATCTCAGGGCCTTGGGATGGAGCCCACATCAGGCTCTCTGCTCTGCAGGGAGCCTGCTTCCTCCTCTCTCTCTCTCTCTCTCTCTCTCTCTCTGTCTGCCTGTTTCTCTGCCTACTTGTGATCTCTGTCAAATAAATAAAATCTTAATAAGTAAGTAAATAAATAAATAAATGCTTTGCTCTATCTAAATGAAATCCCTGCTGACTGAAAATAAGACCATAACCTAGGCATCTCTTACTTACATCACTGGCAGCTGGCTCCTGCCCAGGACCAGACACGTCTTTGGGACCCCTCACCTTTCCACTGCTGGCCCTTCCTGCAAAGGCAGCACCCAGTGCCTGTATGGAAACATCCCCATGATCAGGGAGCCCCACAGGCCGGATGCGGGGCTCGACTCCAGGACCCTGGGATCATGACCTGAGCTGTAGGCAGACGCTTAACCACTGAGCCACCCAGGCGCTCCTGCTCAGGGCACTCTTACTGAAAGCTCCACCAGGCCAGTCAGACTTGCAGTTAACCTTTCGGCGACTTCTGCTCTTGCAGAAACAGTGGGTGTCTGTACGGTTCACAGCTGTTTTACCTCAAGCCTATGCCAGGCAGGGCCCTCCTTGCTTCAGGTTTCAGTAACCACAAAGCCAACTTTTAACTTGTCAGCTGCGTAGAACACCTCCAAAATCAAAGCATAAAAGAGAGAGGAAGAGCCTCCAGCTCTGGCCACCCACTCTGTTCCTCCCACCCTGCCTCTCTGCCCCGGCTTCCCTGGGCCAGGCTTACTCTGAGCCGCTCTATCCTGATGGTCTGCGGGTCCCAGTCTCTGAGGCACAAGGGAGCCTTGTCCACTCAGCCCAGGTGGGGCTTTCCCCTGGTGCCCCCGTGGTGAGACTCCAGAAAGGCTCCTCCCCCTTGAGCTTTCTAGGCTTATTTACTTAAATCGGCCCTGTGGCTGTCATTAGTTACAGCTCAACCAAATTACTTCCAGAAGATAGGATTTGATAGGAAAAGGTAGGGAGAAACTGTCACAATGGTAATAGCTACATTTACTGAGCATTTACTAGTCCTACTTTACTTTCTCTCAGGGACTCCTTAAAAAAGCTTTGTAAAAGGGATAGTAGCATCCCCATTTTACAGATGAAAAAAAATGACGTTTAGTATAAAGTTGGAGGACTTTCCTGAGATTCCATCACTAATTTAAGCAGGAGAGTTTAATTCAAACTGCCTCCTCAACTGCCTTCTCACAGTGTTGGACCTAAGAGATAATAGGAGGAAAATGCCTACTGGCTAAATTGTATTGATACTCAAATTTAAAGTAACTTCTGCCCCCTGGAGAGGGGTAGGAGGGAATCTATAAATTGAAAGAAAAAAAAATTACATTTCTTGGGGAGGGGTGAGATACAATAACAGCACTAATATAATTTTTGAAGAGCCCTTATCTTTTAGAAATACATACTGAGATTCTTAAAAATGAAATGATTTGGAACCTGCTTGAAAATACTACAAGTGGAGGGGCGCCTGGGTGGCTCAGTGGGTTAAAGCCTCTGCCTTCGGCTCAGGTCATGATCCCAGGGTTCTGGGATCAAGCCCCGCATCGGGCTCTCTGCTCTGCGGACAGCCTGCTTCCTCCTCTCTCTCTCTGCCTGCCTCTCTGCCTACTTGTGATCTCTGTCTGTCAAATAAATAAATAAAATCTTTAAAAAAAAAAAAGAAAGAAAATACTACAAGTGGAGTAGGTAGAAGCTTAGAAAACACAAGACTGACCAGGAGTTGATAATAATTTGAAGCCAACTATGGATATATAAGGGCATCCTCCATGGTAGTGAAAGTGTCCACACAAAAAAAAAAAAAAAAAAAAATGGACTAACAAAAAACAATGTGTTAGAGTGGGCAGCTCTTTAGTCACTGAAATGGTCAGTGGGCATATTTCAAGTAACAGCAAGATAACAGACATGCAAGGAATAGCAGCACAATTACAATCATACTTCCCCCCTGTGTGCACAGAGCTGTGCAATTCACGGGGCCCACACCTGAGGCCCCCTAGAGGTACTGATACCACTTTACAGATGGGCAAACCAAGGCTCAGAGAGGCAAGGCGATCTTCCAAAAGTCACACAATGGATGAGTCAGCAACAAGACTAGAGCCACAATGAGTCCTTTATGTGAACAGCAACTTTTTCTGAATGCCCCCTGAAGCAGCAATGCAGGCATTCACAGGAGCTAGTAAGTCAGAGCTCGAGATCTGGGACAGCCTCTCTTCTGGGCTGGGCTGGGCTGGACCTGGAAGAGCAGAAGGGGACCTACAACCCCTAGGGGCCCCACACACCATCTCCCAGAGAGGCGGGACTCTAGGCAAGGATAGATCCAGGTTTTATGGTCATCAAAGCCTATACATGTAGGGACCGAAATTACAAACATAAAATTAGATATCATAGTTATTATTAACTTTGAATGAGAAAAGAAATCACAATAACTGTCTGGATTCTTGGTGATTCGTGACTCTTTCTTCTGATAGCTCCCTCAGGCAATTTAGAAATACAAGCATAGAAATACTTCCTGGTTGCAATATGGCTGCCCCACCCCACCCCACACCCCCCCACCCCCGCTAGAACTCCTGCCCCCACTAGGACCTGGACAAGAGACCGGGCCTGAAGCTTCAACTTCATGTGCTTCTGGAGAAATTCACCTCTAGTGCCCACAGCACTCCTTTAAAGCACTCTGCCCACCCACCCACGTCTCTCTCCTTCTACCGGTCCTGAGTTTTGTCAATCTCCCTCCCGCCCCTTCCCAACATAATATGGCTTGTTTGGAGAATCGGAACCTAGATCCTGTGAAACTAGTTCCTCACTGTCCTACGGCAGATTTTTATGTGCTGGGCACTGTGCTGGGCACTGGAGGTAGACACATTATCTTCATTTTACAACCGAAAAAAGTAAGGCTACAGGAAGACTGGTTATATTCTCAAGGGGTACACAGACAATAAGAAAAAGAAAGAAAGAAATTAAATAAATAATAAAATAAATAATAATTAAAAAAATAAAAACAGGATTCAACCAGAAGAGACGGTAAAGAGGGAGGGAGAGAAGGAAAGCAAACATTGTCACTTTCCCTGGCACGTGGAGAATACTCCTGGGAATTTGCTCGCACAGCTATGGAGGCTCCCGAGAGCGACAGCAAGGGGGAGACCTAGGAGAGCCAATGGTGCAGTTTTCGTCCAAAAGTCAGCAGGCTCAAGGCCCAGGAAGAGCTCATGTTGCAGTTGAGTGTGTAGGCAGGAGAAAACTACTGTCCCAGATAAAGGCAGTCAGGCAGGAAGGATTCTCTCTTGGTGGGAGGGTGAACCTTTTTGTTCTCTTCAGACCCTCAACTGATTGGATGAGGCCACCCACACTGGAAGGGCCATCTGCCTTACAGATTCCTCCACAGACATCTTCATAGACCGTCCCAGGATACTGTCTGACCAAATGTCTGGGCACAAATTAACGGTCCCACTGTCTGACATAACCTACAAAACTGCAAGTCCAATTCCGGGAAAACCTCAGAAAGTGGAAATCGTTACTATGACTGGATTAGTATCATTTTGGGATCTCAAGAAAATGCCAAACATTGTTTCATAAATCCTATGGCTCCTTAATATGATTTCATCTTAATCGACATGCAAATGAAGGATGCAGTCATTTCTGTGGGAATTATCAATGGCACCGGACTAGACACTTCATGAAGCCTTCCTGGAGATGTTCTGAGTCCTACTATATTCATAATGTTTTCAATTGTATTTTATGATTGTTTGACATATGGGAGCCTTGGTAATCCTAGTGAGACTGTCCCTCCAGGGCTAGCTAACCCCTAGAGAGAGTAAATAACTTGTCTGGGAGCACACCTCTGTTATGTAAACCAAACCGTCCACCATACTTCCAACCACTTCCTCCATCTGGTTTTCACACCCCAAAAGGCAATATTCCGATGACCTAATTATCCCGGGCCAGACATCAGACAAATGGGGTAGCCCCTATACTCCAAAGCCCACTAAAATTATTCAAATTAGTCAACCCCAAACCTGGTCAGCCCCTTCCCCTTGCCTCACAGTAACTCCAGTATAGGCTTTGCCCATGTTTTCCCCTAGGTGCTTCCCCACATTGCCCGATGTGGTAAAACATGCTCCTGTCCCTGAATAAAAACTGCCTCATAAAAAAAAAAAAAAAAAAAAAAAACTGCCTCATAGTCCTCTCGGGACATGATGGAAGATTCTGTATGTTTAGCCAATTTTTTCCTCTGCTCCTTCTCCTTACATCTCCACTCAACAGTAAGGTGGCAGCCAGTTAAAAAGCAATCTAGGGGCACCCGGGTGGCTCAGTGGGTTAAAGCCTCTGCCTTTGGCTTGGGTCATGATCCCAGGGTCCTGGATGGAGCCCCGCATCGGGCTCTCTGCTCAGCAGGGACCCTGCTTCCCTTCCTCTCTCTCTGCCTGCCTCTCTGCCTACCTGGGATCTCTGTCTGTCAAATAAATAAATAAAATCTTTAAAAAAAAATTTTTTTAAGCAATCTAATTACGTATGTAATTAATATGTAATTACTGTAATGCTAGAATTATGTGGGTGACTGGACCAAAGTTTTACAACTAAATAACAGATACAATGTGATTTTCTTAATCTGATAATTACTCTGGAAGACTAGAGTGCTGGACCTTCCTTTCCTTTGTCATACTCTTATTACCTGCTCTACCTAAAGGAGCTATCTTCTTCACCAAGGAAAGTGTTTTCACTTCCTTTTTATCCACTTAACCTTGATAAATGGGAAGTGTCATCAGTCAGAGGTGCTCAGAAAGGCGTTTCAGGACGGAGTTTCCTACAGGATATAAATACATGTGCATATTTATACCTATGCTAAACGTGTCACAATCATACTGTGGCTAAATGTGCACAACCCAAAATCTGCACAAAAGATCTGCAAATTAAATTTTATTTAGCTGTGCTAAATGTGTAAGTGTATCTTTATGGAAAGAACAGAGTTGCACTAAGTCCACATGCTGCTAAAACTATTTCTACCAGTATTCACTGAGTCTCTGCTACACACAAGGACCTGTGCGATGGACAGAAATTTCCCCAACCTATTCCTGCTCCCATTCTCGACCTATTAGCTTTAGGTGCTAAGGGAAGAAGAGCAGATTTGCCAACAAATGCTAATGTAGGCCAAGAATAAGGTGAGGCAAATTTCAGGGGAAAGTCTTTTTAAAATATTATAAGGTCCAATTTGAATATTGGAATGTTTAAAATAAGCCATAAAAAAGCTAGGAGAAAATTTAAGTGGACATTTACATCATCGGTAAGATTAAAAAAAAAAAAAAAAAGGTCTTAGCACAACACCTTAGCATAACAAAAATCAGGTCAATGGTTTGAATATTTAAACATTTTTCAAAACTTCTTTTTTAAAGATTTTTTATTTATTTGAAAGAGAGAGCATGCCAGGAGAGGGGAAGGGGGAAGTAGAGGGAAGGGAAGGGGAAGGGTAAAGGGGAGAGATGGAGGGGAGGGGAGAGGAGGGATAGAGGAAAGGGGAGGGGAGGGGCAAAGTGAGAGGGAGAAGCTAACTGCCCCCCCACCCCCCCAACACCCCCCCCCCAGCAGGGAGTCTGACCAGGGCTAGATCCCAGGACTCCCAGGATCTGAGCTAAAGGCAACTGAGCCACACAGGCAACCCTTTTTTGAAACTTGTGTTTCAGTCTTCATTTCCCCTTCTCCCCCTCCATCCACTCCACACCCATTTCTGTGCAGCTCAGGTCCTGAGCTGCTGACAACGTCACTGGACTCCCTTGCCCTTTGCCTCCTGGTCAGTTTAGTCTGGTGTAATTGTCAGCCAAGAGAGCAGAAAGAGTAGTTGGGGTATTTCCTCCCCATTTTCTGTCTAGTTTGGGCCATGCCAGAGTGGGACAATGGATGGAGGCTGAAAAAACATTGAAGAGCATAACAGAAAAGTCTAGATTGTCTTGAACACACTGTAAAAGTATGACAACTATCAACAACTGTCCTGGGGAAGGTTCAGGAGGAAGTGAGGAGCACAGTGGGGAAGAAAACTGAATCACCTGAGAGAACACCTAAATCATCACAAACAGAAAATTCGCAGACACACAAGCATTAAAGGCTCTGCTGGTGAGGGTTTAAAATGAAATGAGGAACAAGTTATTGAACACTGGAGAAAAGGGATCCTCCTTGACTAGAGGAGCAGAAGTGTAACAAAATTGTGTCCTATGGTTATGTGGAAAGTAGAATTCTGCAGAAAAGGAGAAGTTGAACATTTAGCTGAGGATATGCCCAAGCAAAGTGTTGAAGGTACAGCCAGATTTCTTCTTGCTGCTTTTAGGAAAATGTGAAAGAAAAGAGATAAACTGAGGGAAGAAGTCTTCAACCAGAATGAACTGGGACTACCGAGTGGCAAACACTTCGCTACGTTTCATGACAAGAAAGGACAGCCCAGAAGCTGGAGCCAAAAGCTATCAAGGATTACTCCCAGGTCTTGAAATCTAATGGAATTTGTCCAACAGGATTTTAAAATTTCTTGGGACCAATGACTCCCTTCTTTCCTTTCACCTTTTTTTTCCTTTTTGAACCAGAGTCTACGTAACTTTCATCCTACACCTATACTACCACTGTTTTGGGAGCAGATGAGTTGTTTCTCTAGTTTCACAGGCCCACGGATCAACAGCAACTGTGGCCTCACTTATACATAATTTAGATTATCTAGAAGATGAAACAGAGACTTTGGAGCTGATGAGACTCAAATTCGATTTTGTGCCTTAGTCAATACTCTGATAGGAGACCTCTTTGGGGACCTTGGAGTGAAGATCTTTTGTATATGGGATAAGAAGGAATCTTTGGGAGCCAGAGTATGAACAGTGTGGCGGGCAGAATAATGCCCCTGCCCCAAGATGTCCTCCTCCCAGGAACCTATGAGTATGTTACATTGCAAGCTAAGGGGACTTTGCTGGTGTGATTAAGTTAAGGACCTTGAGATGGGGAAAGTAGCCTGCATGATTCAGGTGGGCCCAAATATGATGGATCCTCAAAAGTGAAGAACCTTTCCCAGCTGTGGCCAGAAGGCAGGCGTGACTCCGGAAGAAAGGTGAGAGAGATACCAAGCTGCTGGCTATGAAGATGGTGGAAGGGGTCCATGAGCCAAAGAGGTGTGCAGCATCTAGAAGCTGGAAAAGAAAAAGGGAAAAACAAAAACAAAACTAGGTTTTCCCTTGGAGCTTCTGAAAAGAACGTGGCTCTGCTGGTTCTTTGATTTTCTAGTGAGACCCATGCTGGACTTCTGAGCTACTGTACTGTAGGAACAGAAATCTGTATCCTTTAAGTCACTAAGTCCATGGTAATCTGTTAGAGCAGCAGTCGGAAACCGATGCATCACCTCGCTCAAGCTTCCCAACAATCGCATTAGTTAGATATTGTTATTCCAATCTACTGTTGCTGAAATTGAGGTTTAGGGATGTTAAGGACATTCTAGTTAAATCTAATAGCTTGGATATAAACCCCAATTTTTCTTTAAAGATTTTATTTATTTATTTGACAGAGATCACAAGCAGGCAGAGCAGCAGGCAGAGAGATGAGGGGGGAAGCAGGCTCCCTGCTGAGCAGAGAGCTCCATCCCAGGACCCTGAGATCATGAACTGAGCAGAAGGCAGTGGCTTAACCCACTGAGCCACCCAACCACCCCTAAACCCAGATTTTTGAAAGTCAACCCTAACACTCCTTCCACTAACCCAGGGACCTTTAGAAAATAAAGGTAGCCCAGGGCGCCTGGGTGGCTCAGTGGATTAAGCTGCTGCCTTCGGCTCGGGTCATGATCTCAGGGTCCTGGGATCGAGCCCCGCATTGGGCTCTCTGCTCCGCAGGAAGCCTGCTTCCTCCTCTCTCTCTGCCTGCCTCTCTGCCTACTTGTGATCTCTCTCTGTCAAATAAAGTAAAATCTTTAAAAAAAAAAAAAAAGAAAAGAAAGGTAGCCCATTTTTGGGCAGCTGTTCCTACAGAGACAGCCATAGAGTTTGGTGCTATGCTCTTGGCAGACTACAGAGGTTTTCTGCCTGCTACTACCAGCTATCCTGATCATCCCAGGGGATGACCAGAACAGTCCAGTGGGGACAGACATGACCAGAGTCTAGAACCAGAGTCCAAAAGCACCAAGAGATTTCAATCTCTCTGGGAAAAGAGATGCATCAAAATGCCAGCAAATAACTGAGTGGCCACAAGAAAGTTCCAATAAAGGCAAGGAAGGTAAAAATAATGTACAGAATTGGCTTGAGCTGGAGGGACTAGAGCAGTGTGAGCTGGACTGGACGTTGGGCCATGGCTGAGATCAGGGTATTTCAGGGCGGGGGGGATAATCATGGGAGGGGGACAAGGGAGCACCATGTACTCCATTCCCCCTGGAAAGTAAGTTCTGTCTGTGCAAGGACCCCATGTGACATGCTCATTGTGTTAGTCTCAGCACCTAGCACAGTGCCTGCCACAATGAGGGATCTCAGTAATCATCTTAGCCCATCCAGCCTACTAGAAAATACCATAGACATGGTAGCCTATAAACAGGAATTTATTCCTCACAGTTCTGGAGGCTGGGAAGTCCAGGATCAAGGCACCAGCATAGTCACGTTAATGAAGTTCTAGAACCTAGGTGAGGTTCCGTGGGATGAGATCCGGAGCCAAAGACCAAGAAAGAATTCTTGAGACATCTTTGGTGCAAAATGGTGGTTTATTAATGCACAGGGACAGGACCTGTGGGCAGAAAGAGCTGCTGCCCTGGGTTGTGAGGGATGGCATGTTCTGTACCATGCAGTTGGGGGAAGGTAAGGGAAAGGGAGGTTTCAACAGAACTTTCATATGCTAAAGAGGGCCTACAAGGTACTGGATATAGGAGATCCCAGAGATCTTGCAGTGCTGATCAAGGTTGTCTTTCCCTTTTAGCAAGCTATTAACATCAAGATAGTTGGGAGATTCCTAAAGAATGTCACATGTGTCCCACCCAGGAGTGGAGGTGAGGGGGAGACTGAGAGGTGTCAGCCTTTTGCTTGGGGTGAGGGGGAGACTGAGAGGTGTCAGCCTTTTGCTTTGTCCTCAGCCAGCCTTCTGCTGCTCCCTCATCAATGTGAGGGCCTTTTTCCTGTGTCCTCACCTGTTAGAATTGGCTCTGGATCTCCCTGGACCCTCTTTTGTATAGGCAATAAGCCCATTCATGAAGGCCTGTGACTTCATCACCTCCCAAAGATCCCACCAACTAATACCATCACCTTTGGGGCACAGGAGTTCAAAGATGAATTTTGGAGGGAGCACAAACACTCAGACCACAGCAGTCATATTTGCTTTGAAACATGAATTAAACGATGAACAGATTTATGGAACTTAGTTCGTTCCAAAAAATTTACTGAGGGTGGAGGAAAACACAAAGTTCTAGGATGTGTCCCTTCTTCTTCTTCTTTTTTTTTAAGATTTATTTATTTGACAGACAGAGATCACAAGTAGGCAGAGAGGCAGGCAGAGAGAGGGAGGAGGAAGCAGGCTCTTCGCTGAGCAGAGAGCCTGATGCGGGGCTAGATCCCAGGACCCTGAGATCATGACCTGAGCCGAAGACAGAGGCTCAACCCACTGAGCCACCCAGGCACCCCAGGACGTGTCCCTTCTCGAGCTAGTAAGAGAATGCTGTGCACACTTCCCACCTCACCCTTTAGTGACAGAACAAAGTGCAGTGTAGTCAAAAGGAGCCGAACACCTTAGGAGATTTGATGAAAAAGTAATCTAGGAAAACATGGTGAAACAGACAGAATCTGAGCAGGAGCAGGCAGGAGTTGACAAGTGGACATGCTAGGGAAGGGAAGAGCGCCAATCAATGAATCAAAGAGCACATCTCACGCCAGCCTTCTCTGCCCTGTGCTGAGCCCTGAGAGCTGAACTGGGAGGTTGGTATCAACTGGCCTGCTCCACGGAAAGCCTTAATTCCTATGGGGAAGCCCTCAGCTACAGCTCAGCTCTTTCCTCAGGGTTTTTTGTTTTTATTTGTTTTTAAGATTTTACGTATTTGAGAAAGAGACAGGGAGAGAGTGAGCATGAGCAGGGGGAGAGGGAGAAGCAGATGCCCCACTGAGCAGGAACCCCCTACGCAGGGCTCAACCTCAGGACCCTGAGATCACGGCCTGAGAACCAACTGAGCCATCCAGGTGCCCCTCTCAGGGTTCTGGTAATCACACCCTCTGTTTGCTTTTTTAGGCCTTGAATCAATGCAATCGCTTCACCACTCCTGTTGGTTTCTCTTAACCTTGCCCACACCTTTGTAAACAGTTATTGTATTAAACCCTTCTTAATAACATGTTTGAATGTGCCGACTGTTTCCCAGAGACGGGGGCTGATAAGGCGGAAAGGCCCAGAACCTGTCTGGGCAATGGAAGACCAACCAGATTTGGCTGCTGTTCAGAGGAGGTGAAGAGTAGACAAGAAAGAAATACTACAGCCCAATTCTGAAGGGTCACACTAGGGAACTGAGGCTTTCTACCAAAAAATCACCTTTGAGAAGTAACAGAATCAAGGGAATAGTTTTGAGAAAATGAACCTGGTATCATGGGGCAATTTTTTTTTAAGATTTTATTTATTTATTTGCTTATTTATCTGAGAGAGTACAAGCAGGGGAAGGAGCAGAGGAGGGAGGGACAAGCAGACTCTGTGCTCAGCGCAGAATCTGCTGCAGGGCTCAGTCCCACAACCCTGGGATCACAATCTGAGCGGAAATGACCAACTGAGAAACCACCCAGGCGCCCCTCAGGGAGCACTTTTGATAGGGGAAGAATGGGCACCTGGGTGGCTCAGTGGGTTAAAGCCCCTGCCTTTGGCTCAGGTTGTGATCTCAGGGTCCTGGGCTCCACCCCCCCACATCGGACTCTCTGCTCAGCGGGGAGCCTGCTTCCTCCTCTCTCTCTGCCTGCCTCTCTGCCTACTTGTGATCGCTGTCAAATAAATAAATAAATAAAATCTTTTTTTAAATAAATAAATAGGGGGAGAATCAAACCAGTCCCAGAAGTCAGTTTTGGAGACAAGTGCAGCGGTCTAGGTGTGAGTGATAAGGGCCTAATCAGGTACTTGCATTAGAAATGCAAATAAAGATTCAGATAAGAATGAGGTGGAGGAAAAGGAATGAATTGAGTGAGAGGTGGGAAGGGTACCCTAGTGGAAAAGTCAAAGTTGACACCCAAGAAGCAGAAGAGAGAGGAAGTACATGAAATAGGAAACAGGGCAATCGGGCAGGCGAGGGAAAACCACCTAGAACCAGCATTATGTAACTGTGGACAGGAGGAGGGCAGCTTGCGGCTGAGAGGTGTCCCCTGGGAAGAAATAAGATTGGAGAAGCATATGGCACTGAAGCTCATGCTGGGAGCTTAACCCCAGATGACTGCAATCCCATCTAGGGGTCACAGGTCACAGAGCAGCAGTCTGCAGGCCAAACGCAGACCGGAGCTAATACCCCCAAAACTCCAAGAGCCTTGGCCTGATAGGACCAGGCCAACATTCTCCTGTGCTGACCCTCACCTGGAGCTGAGCAGTCATCGGTTCCAGTTTACCCCAGCTCCACCCAGTCTTGGTTGCTCCTCTGCATCACCCACCCCGCCCTGGTTGGCATTTGAACTCATGGCCTCCGCAAATAGCAGTGAGAGCCCTTGGAAGTTCTCAACGCCAAAGATCCCCTGCAGAAAGCACAGAGGAGCTTTTTCGCAATGGGTTTGACGCCAGAACACAGGTGTCATGAAAACCCCGCTCAACCTAAGCCAGAATGGGGAAGGAAAAGACTCATATCAACATTGTTGTCATCGGACACGTAGATTCGGGCAAGTCTACCACTACTGGTCATCTGATCTACAAATGTGGTGGAATCGACAAAAGAACTATCGAAAAATTCGAGAAGGAGGCTGCTGAGATGGGAAAAGGCTCCTTCAAGTATGCCTGGGTCTTGGATAAACTGAAAGCTGAACGTGAACGTGGTATCACCATTGATATCTCCCTGTGGAAATTCGAGACCAGCAAGTATTATGTGACCATCACTGATGCTCCAGGACACAGAGACTTTATCAAAAACATGATTACAGGCACATCTCAGGCTGACTGTGCTGTCCTGATTGTTGCTGCTGGTGTTGGTGAATTTAAAGCAGGTATTTCCAAGAATGGGCAGACCCATGAGCATGCCCTTCTGGCTTACACACTGGGTGTAAAACAACTAATTGTTGGTGTTAACAAAATGGATTCCACTGAGCCACCCTACAGCCAGAAGAGATACGAGGAAATCATTAAGGAAGTCAGTACCTACATTAAGAAAATTGGCTACAACCCCGACACAGTAGCATCTGTGCCAATTTCTGGTTGGAATGGCGACAACATGCTGGAGCCAAGTGCTAACATGCCTTGGTTCAAGGGATGGAAGGTCACCCGTAAAGATGGGAATGCCAGTGGAACCACACTGCTTGAAGCCCTGTATTGCATTCTGCCACCAACTCGTCCAACTGACAAGCCCTTGCGTCTGCCTCTCCAGGACGTCTACAAAATTGGTGGTATTGGTACTGTTCCTGTGGGCCGAGTGGAGACTGGTGTTCTTAAACCTGGCATGGTGGTCACCTTTGCTCCAATGTTACAACTGAAGTCAAGTCTGTTGAAATGCACCATGAAGCTTTGAGTGAGGCTCTTCCTGGGGACAATGTGGGCTTTGATGTCAAGAACGTATCTGTCAAAGATGCTCATCGTGGCAATGTGGCTGGTGACAGCAAAAATGACCCACCAATGGAAGCAGCTGGCTTCACAGCTCAGGTGATTATCCTGAACCATCCAGGCCAAATTAGTGCTGGATATGCACCTGTGCCGGATTGTCACACAGCTCACATTGCTTGCAAGTTTGCTGAGCTGAAGGAGAAGATAGATCGTCGTTCTGGAAAAAAGCTGGAAGATGGTCCCAAGTTCTGGAAGTCTGGTGATGCTGCCATTGTTGGTATGGTTCCTGGCAAGCCTATGTGTGTTGAGAGCTTCTCTGACTATCTTCCTCTGGGCCATTTTGCTGTTCGTGACATGAGACAGATGGTGGTTGTGGGTGTCATCAAAGCAGTGGACAAGAAGACAGCTGGAGCTGGCAAGGTCACCAAGTCTGCCCAGAAAGCTCAGAAGGCTAAATGAATATTATCCCCAATACCTGCCACCCCAGTCGTAATCAGTGGTGGAAGAATGGTCTGAGATCTGTTTGTGTCAATGGCCATTTAAGTTTAATAGTAAAAGACTGGTTAATGATAACAATGCATCGTAAAACCTTCAGAAGGAAAGGAGAATGTTTTGTGGACAATGTTTTTTGTGTGTGTGTGGCAGTTTTAAGTTATTAGTTTTTAAAATCAGTACTTTTTAATGGAAACAACTTGACCAAAAATCTGTCACAGAATTTTGAGACCCATTAAAACAAAAAGTTTAATGAGAAAAAAAAAAAAAAAGAAAGAAAGAAAGCACAGAGGATGAACCGGAGCAATTCGGTTGAGTTCAGCATTTCTGAGTGTGTGCTCTGTGCCGAGTGTCATGCTAGATGCTATGGGGACCGTCACGAAACAGTACGATCTGTCTGTTTTACTAGAAGAGATCGGGAATAGAAGCCCCCACCAAGCGGCTGTTTCAGCAACTCGGGCACCAGCGAGGGCCCGGAACAGACAATGCGAAAAGAGCTGAAGGCACAGATGCGAAACACATGCTGAGCGGACACTGTGTGACACATGGGCTATAGGGGACCGAGGAGGAAGAATGTGAGTGATGACCTCGCTCAGGTGGCTCTAATGAAGAGAGGCTGCAAGTAACAGGCTGGGATTACTCAGAGGACAGTCACGGTCCAAAGCTGGGTGGGAGAGAAGGAAACCACACCCCGAAAAGGGCAGGGAGCACCGCTCTGCAAAGACCGGCGCCAGCTGCACCCTTCCTCTTGGCACACGTCCTCTTGAGTAATGGCGGTGCTGTCACCACCTGTGTGTTCGGGAACTGGATTACTGTACTGCTAGCAAATAAACAAAATGGAGCAATCTTCGTTTAGGCCTGCAGGGCCACGGCGGAACTCTGCAGAGCTGCTATAAAAATCAAATATTTTAATATTTTAACATTAAGTATTAAGCCGTGCGGCAAATGCTCTGGTTGTGGACCAAGAGAAAATCATCCAGGAAACAAGTATCATGCCCTACTCCCTCATGACTCAGGGGTCAGAGCCACACTGGGGCTCGTTAGTTCCCTAACTCTTTAAGAACAAAGGGTAAGAAATGTCTTTGAAGAGTGACTGACAGAGTTATCAGTGAGGAGCTGGCCACGAAACAGCAGTCCCCTTGGCTGCTAAGGAATTTCCTACCAGTTTCCCTTGCCTATACTCATTTTATAATCAAGAAAGCCTTATAATGAGGGATTGACGATTTCACCAAGCCATATATTTGCAGAAAATAAAAATTCCACTTACGAAAGGAAAATGCTTGCACTCTGACTTCAGACAAGGAAGAAATAAGTCTGTCAACTGAATTATTTCAACAGAAAGTTAGAGGTTTTGATTGAGCTGTTGGCAGGTGGGGGAATGCCTTGCTTCCCTGCTTGAGTTAGCCAATGGGAGTATGGCCGCATGTGTTCTGGTATATGAATAATCACCCTTTAGCTCTCCTTCAAGTCCATCATTCACAATTGGCCTCTAGTCAAGTATACTGCAGGCTTCCTCTCAATGTCTGCATATGCCTGTGTCTGTGTGCCGATCCCCAGACTGTAGAACAGGACACAATGGAGGAGGGCTGATGTGGGATTAATTTGCTCCCAGTCACACAGCAGGGTCAGCTTAGGCTGAATCTGATAAATGGTCACAATAAAATTACTCATCAGGCTCGGGAGTGCTGGGCCTCCTGCTCAGTCTCCCATAACAAGAAGGCTCTGAAGGGCAGAATTTCATTATAAACAAGGACTGACCAATTAATCAGGCATATTAGTCCCTGGAATCCAGTGTGTGAGGTCTTAACACAATGAGAAAAGACTCTTTAATTACAAGTTATGTATCTGTTGTTTGAACATGACTGAAAAGACGCCAAACTCAATCCTTTAATGGTTAGAACAGAACGAGGGGTAGGCTAGGTAACAGGTGTGCCAAGTCGCCTAAGCTGGTGTCTGTCCTATGTCTAACCCAATGACGCAGTTCCCCATCCTGGTGAAGCTCTGTTTGAGGGTGTGTCAGGAGTCAGGGAGTCAGAAGACTGGGTCCACATTCCAGGCAGTGCCAGGCAGGGCTTGTCCTGAACCATTCTGGGCCATGCTTTCTTCAGCAATGGATAAAGGATTCTGGGAGTCTCCAAAAGTCCCTTCTTTTTCAAAGCACTGTGATCTTCCAAATGAAGGGGGGAAAGGAAAAGGGAGGTTCACAAGCAGGACTCAAATGGGAATACTTGTTCTCCTAACTCCTGAGATTGATCCCACCTATGAATTATTGCAGCACAGAGTCCCAAAAGTATAACCAGGCCTGCCCCTGGTATCTCTTCCTTTTGTAAGAAAATCAGTCATACTGGATTAGGTCCCACCCTATGATCTCATTTAATCTTAATTTCTTTAAGGGCCCTATCTCCAAATACAGTCATATGCCAAGGCCCTGGGCATTAGGGCTTCACATAGGAATTTTGAGCAGACACAATTCAGTCCATAACACCAGAGTTAGCCCCAGTGTGTTCTAAATTTCCCATTGTTTTCAAAGTTCTCTCCCCATTTTCCAGCCCCCAATTTAGCACTTTTACAAAGTAAACCTCAAGGCTGGCTGGCTAGACTGACTTTTCTTCTTCCTGTTACCATCCACATTTGCTGGATTACATGGACTTTAAAGGCTGGGAATTAAGAAGCAACTAGTTAGGAAGCAGCGGGGTGGCTCAGTCGATTAAGCTTTGAGACTTTGGCTCAGGTCATGATCTTGGGGTCCTGGGATGGAGCCCCCCACCTCGGGCTCCCCACTGCATTAGGAATCTGCTTATCTTTCTCCCTCTACCCTTCCCCTGCTCATGGGCTCTCTCTCTCTTAAGTAAATAAGACCTTAAAAAAAAAAAAAGAAAGAAAGAAAGAAAAAGAAGCAATTAGTTGGCTTCAGGCCTTGTCTGGGCAGCTTCTAGCAACTTCTTCCCACCACTACTGCTATTTACCAAGTCTTCAGGGTCAGACTTATGTAGTGGGTGGTAGGGCTGGGAAAGGTAAGAAGAAAAGAGGAAAAAGAAATGTGCATCTATGCCCAGAAGTGCCTCATCATGGGTCTGTCTCCATTCCCTATTAGACATTTCCTGTGTTACAACATACGGGATTAACAAGCTTAGACACAGTAAAGATGCAAGAGAACTGTTCTGCAGAGGAATGCGGGTTTCCCAACAACATTCAAAATCATTTTCTCGGGCAGTACACCAGCTGCACAGACCCACTCACACGATCGATCAGTCCTGACATCCCAAGCACTCAGCTCCAGATGTGTTTATATATTTGTTTAGCCTGTAAAAAAAAAAAAAAAAAAGCCGCCCAAATTTTAAATAATCATATCTCAAACCACCAGCTGTCTCCTCAATGAATTTTCGGTTTTTTAGATGTAATCGTAAGCAACCCTCTCCAACCTGCTTATTCATTCAATAAATGTTTACTGAGTACCTTCCATATACCAGGGCTGGGCATACCAACCATGATGGCCGTAAGTATGAGGAAGACAGGTTCTAATAAACGGTATTTAGTTCACATCTCTGTGCCAGGTGTGGTGCTAAGTACTTAAACAGATGGGAAGACACACTTATCTCCACCGAGCAATGAAAAAGCTAAGGTGGAAAGAAGTTCAAAAGCCAAGGTCAAGCTGCCAGTCAAAGCAAGTGTCAAGACATAGCCATGTCACCTGACCTCCAGGAGTGCTCTTTGCACTCTGCAGGGATCTTAACCTGAGGCCTGTGAACTTGAATGGGAAAAAAAAAAAAAAAAATCACATCTTTATTTTCACTACTCTCTAGCTAAAATTTAACATTTTCTTCAGTTATACATGTAGGCAAAAAACCACAGCAATATCAGCGGTACCTATGATTGCCAACCCAAATCACAGGTGGTGGGGCACCTGGGTGGTGCCGTCAGGTAAGCATCAGCCTCTGGATCATGTCATGATCAGGTCATGATCCCCAGATGGATCCCTACCTCTGGCTCTGTGCTCAGTGGGATGTCTGCTTCTCCCTCTACCCCTCCACCTGGCTTGTGTGCTCTCTCTCTCAAAAACAAATAAAAAAAAAATCTTAAAAACAAAACAAAACAAAAAAACAAAACCGGGGCACCTGGGTGGCTGAATGGGTTAAAGCCTCTGCCTTCGGCTCAGGTCATGATCCCAGAGTCCTGGGATCAAGACCCGCATTGGCCTCTCTGCTCAGCAGGGAGCCTGCATGCCTCCTCTCTCTGCCTCTCTGCCTACTCGTGATCTCTGTCTGTCAAATAAATAAATAAAGTAAAATAAAAATACCCAAAGCCACAGGTGTTTTCTTCTATCACAGGTGTTGCCTATATCTTGAAATACTGTTTATGCTCATTACTATTCCAATTATGGTAGCTAGATCTGCTGCTAGATCTTTAGCGCATTAGGTTTTTTTAAAGCACAGATATTACTACATTATAAATTCTCTTAATATTTTGATAAGTGCTTTGGAAATAGTTCACTACTTTTATTTTATAGCTTTAAAAGTATTGTTCTGAGAAGGCATCCTTACTCTCCCCAGAACTGCCTGCCGAAGGGCTACACGACACAGAAACGGGTCAGAACCCCGCATTACAGCAAAGAAGCCCAGGCAGATGCAGAGGCTCTTCTCACTGCGTCTTTGAGCAAGAAGCGAGGCTGGGATTTTCACATTTAACAGAGAGATGAAGAGCAAACGGTAAGAACCCCAATTCCACCAGAGGATTCTCTCTCCTTTCCACCAATTCCCGTTCAGCACATGACCTAAATGTTATCTTGTTCCAGCCGAAGCTGATTCCTTGAGTGTCCCCCTCATTCTGACGCTCGGCGTCGGTGGATAAATGTGCCTCCGCTGCGGGCTGAGGTCCACCTCGGATCCCTGAGACTGGGCACTGTGTGCCGCGACGGCGCTAAGTGACATATTCAACATGTGGTGGGCGTCACCAATTCCCGCATACCAAGCCGCCAAGAAATTCCCACGCACGGAGACCACGGACCCTTGGTTGGGTTTCCAACCGCCGCTCGCAGGTTGGCGTCTCCGCGCCCCCGAAACCCGACACTCCGGGAAGGAAGCACGAGTCCCCACAGCCAAGTTCCAGACAAGGGCAGCAAGAGCTGCGGGCGTCGCGGGTGAGGAAGGAGCGTGAAGCGACGGTCCGCGCACAGTCCCGGCTGCGTGGGCAGAGCTGGGCCACCAACCAGCCTCCGGGGTGATCCGTCCCCGCCCGGCCCCCTCCCCTGGCCCACGGCCCGAGACGGCCTCTTACCCAGGGGCGAGCGGAGCTTCCGGCCACAGTGTTGGCGCAGCAAGAGGGGCTGCTCCCTGCCCGGGCTCACCGCCTCCGCTGGGGCTCCGCCCGCCAGCCCGCCTGCCCGCCGCCTGCCCGGCCCCCGGGCGGATGCTAGGGGCGGGGAGAGCGGGGCTTCCCCCAGGAAAGGTCCTGCCGCTGCCCCGCCTGGCGCCCCAGCCCGAGACCGAGGCCAAATGCAAACGGCACCGGGGCTTTGAGTGCGCCCGGAGGACAGAGCCAGGGATGCGGGTCCAGCCGGCCGGGGACGCTGCGGGCATGCTGCCCCCTACCCCTCGCGCACTCCGGAGGGCGGCCAGCGTCCTCACGCGAGTCAGCGAAGGGCGCGGAGGCCACCTGTTACTCCCGCCTCCCCTTCCCCCGCGCCCTCCTGCCCCACCCCCTCTCCCGGCCTGCGCCGCGTAACTGGGAGGGGCGAAGGGGAGGCCGGGCTCGGGATAAAGGTCAGGCAGTTTGGGTTGGGTCCTCCTGAGCTGCTTCTGCCTGGTTCGGAGCGCGACCCAGGAAAACAGCGAACCCTGCGCACACTTAACAGATAAGGCCACCCTGGCCCAAAGCAGCCCAACAACTCGCTTTGGTAAAGACTGGAGCCTCTTAGCTTGGGGAGCAGGCTGGGGCCAGCTGGCTTCAGCACTGGCCTTCACACCATCTTCCATCCTGCTTTCATGACTGGACATTTTCAATTGGCTGCTCTTTTCAAGGGGGGGTGGCTGCAAAGTGTGGATGAGCGGGTGTCCACCAAAACAGATCAAGCAGCACCTCTTTATAATACATAGAGCGTGTCCCAAAAGTCTTACTACAATTTAAACTGCCTGAGACCTTGAAAACTGTAAGAACTGATGAAAGAAGTTGAGGGACACACAAACGGAAAGACAGTTCATGCTTGTGGATTGAAAGAATTAATGTTAAAATGTCCACACTACCGGAAGCAATGTGTAGGTTCAATGTAATCTTTCCAAACATTTCAATGACATTTTTCCCCACAGAACTAAAACAAACCCTCGTAAAATGTGTATGGAACCACAAGACCCAGAATATCTAAAGCAATCTTGAGCAAAAAGAACAAAGCTGGAGGCGTCATGCCTCACCTAAGACCCCTCCTTCTTCTTCCAGGACCAGTGACTGTAACATCACACAAACAGCCTAAGAGTTTGTGCGCTCACTCATGCAATCATTCTTTCATATGATGCATCCTCCCCAGTCCCCTGCCTGCTAGGTGTCCAGCAAGTGCTGTGCCTGGTCCCTGGTTGTACAGTTGACAAAAGCAGACTTGGTTCCTACCCACGTGGGGCTTGCAAAGTAGTAAAGTGTGCTTGCCCTGATGGGGGTCTAGCACAAACATCGTTGAAGGGTGGGAAGATGAAGCTGTTTTTCAGAGCAGAAGCACTAATGTAAATGGAGGGACTTCACCAACTAAGGAGGGCTCTATCTCAATCAGCATTCTTGGTTGTGAGCAGGAAACAAGCTCTGGATACCGTATGTAGAAAAGGGTTATTAAAGACTCTCAGGGGTTCATGGAACCACCAAAATGATGCGGTAATGGTGGCAGGAGAAGTGGACAGAAATCAAGACAGCTCTGCAGAATCAAAACCCGGAAAGCACAATACCATCTGGCGGCACCAAGAATGTTCCACTGCCCTCGCAAGTGACCCAGATATAAAGGAAATGAGAATTCACGTCCTCTGTGGGAGTGTCTGTAAGGGCCTCTTAGCCAGAGCGAGCCATTTTGTTTATGCAGTAAACTTAGATTGACCCTGGCCACCACCCCCCCACCTCACCCCCCGCCGCCAGGAACAAGTCTGGGAAACCAGTAAAATATGACTGACCAGTCCCTGATAACAGAGCCCATATAGCAGGACGTGTCAGGTCAGGGGGAGGTAACAGAGCCCAGAATACAAGGATGAGTCAAGCCAGGTGGAGACATCCAATCAGGAAAGCAACTCCCTAATTACCCAAGAATGTGGGCCCTGCCTTTTGCGCGCCTTTTGGGTGCCAATTCTGACCGGAGTGATAGGCTAGTTCAAATAGCTACTATAGGGTGAATTGTAATTCAACTGGCCACCTGTGTGAGGCCAGGCTCAACCACATGGCCTTTACTAAATCTATAAAAGTTAGTCTGTGAGGCTGGGAGGGGTCCCCTCTTTGCAAGAGAGGGCCCTGGCTGGTCAGTTTGATTCTTGATGCTTGGTGCCAAATAAAGCTTTGGTTGACCTTCGCTTTGTATCAGTCTCGTTCCTTTGACCATGGACCCAACAGTGTCCACTGGCCAGTTCTATGTCAAAGACAAGCCCATCGCCATTGAAGAAGAGTGAGAGCACGTTCCGTCCCTCTTCCACCAGTGTTCTTATGATGGGTGTGCCCCCAAGTGGGGAAAGGGGTAGAATACGGGGCAGGAAAACAAAAAAAAAAGAAAGACACTGTCTACCATAGGTTCCACAAATATAAGCTCTTATTAGTATAGATTGTTTTCTATACACATAAGCAAGATGGTATGAAAGTGAAAACTCTCAGTCCTAGAGCAACCAGGGGTTCTGCCAAACCTTTCACTGTTAGAATGCTGTAGAGTGGGGGTGTGGCTCAGGACGGTTCAGACTCTCCATCCACAGGAATCTCCTGGAATATAAGAAAAATACTGGGTCTGCAATCAAGTGTTTCTCAGAAACATAGTTCCAAACTCCATTTGAGGTAATTTTTTTTTTTTTTTTTGCCTGAATTTCCTGGTCTATAAAGTCTCCCCTCTGATCTCAAGGATATACTAGAAGAATAAACATTGTGTCTCTTGGGTCATGAATACTTCAGAGTGTATGGAACTAGGAGGACCCATATACTTTGGGTTTATGCACCACTAGTCTCAAAGACTGTTATCTGTATCAGTAAAATGGGTATTTTTTTTTAAAGTGCCTACCTCATAGTTATGCCTATGAAAATTTAAATGAGTTAAGACATATTAAAGGGAGGGCACCTGGGTGGCTCAGTTGGTTAAGCAACTGCCTTCAGCTCAGGTCATGATCCTGGAGTCTCAGGATCGAGTCCCACTTTGGGCTCCCCTATCAGCAGGGAATCTGCTTCTTCCTCTGACCCTCCCCCCCCAACATGATCTCACTGTCTCTCCCCCTCTCATTCTCTCAAATAAGTAAAATCTTTAAAATACTAAAAAAATATATGTATTAAAGTGATTGGGACCATATGGGGCACACAAATGCCCCTTAGACACAAAATTGAACCTGAGAGTGGGAGTGATAATCCCAAGAGATGAAGCAAAATGGGAGGGGAGGGCCCCAGTCCATCCTCGGGGCAGATACCTGCTGTGCGTATTCCTTCGACCCCAAGAGCTAGAGCTGGGGAGTGGGAGGGGTTTCTTTGGAGTTGATGCTTGGCGCCTTGTCAGCGTTGGCTCCTTGCCAAAGATATATTTCTTCCCAAACCTGCCCTAGTGGCCACAGTGAGTCCCATCATTCACAGTCTCTGTCCTTGTGATACCTTATGTCACACTTACCACTCTAATAAAGTTATGTACAAGGTGACAAACTGTCTCTCCAAGAAAAATATAAACCCACTGAAGACAGGAACTGTCTTCATCTTCTTGTCCCCAGGGCTTAGCACTATGTCTTTTATCCAATAAAAGTGTGTTGGGTTCAACAGAATGGTTTCTAGGTAAGAGTGTAAGCATCAAAAGGGGGCTCAAACAGGCTGCCTCAAAGGAATGTTAAAAATCCAGTAAACTTCTAATTCACATGTGATAAGCACCATGAGGGCTAATAATTCAAGGAAAAACTCAGAATTTGGGGCAAGTATGGTGATCTAAGGACTTTGGCACCCCCAGAACAGGTAGCAATTCTCGAACTTGGCCATTTACCACTTTTCTACATGTTTTGAACAACACAGGAAAAGCCCACCTAGAAGGGAGCTCTAGGGGGCTATAAAGTTGCAACAAGCATTGCTCTGGGGGCCTGGGGACTCCCATGGTTCCAGATGCAGCATGAAGAATGGAGGGAATTCGGGCCTGGTTTGTGGTAACTCTATTCAGTTTAGTTGGGCAGTTGACACAACCCTGACAAAGTTACTGGGTGCCTGAACACAGCAGTGAGAGAAGGAAAGCAAACAGCCTTTTTTCCAACAGCCAAAAGCATTGGCCCTGGGGCCACGACATCCAAGACCCAAAGGGAGCCCTACCCAGAGTCTTTCTCCAAAAAATGCCATTTCAAGGCTTCCTTGTTTTCTCTCTCAGCTATGCTCTACTTTTGTCCTTTCTTAAGTACATTCTCTCTCCTGTTACTGATTTCTCACTTTAAAAAAAAAAAAATATTTTATTTATTTGACAGACAGAGATCACAAGTAGGCAGAGAGGCAGGCAGTGAGAGAGGAAGGGAAGCAGGCTCCCTGCTGAGCAGAAAGCCCGATGCGGGGCTCGATGTGGGGCTCGATGCGGGGCTCGATGCGGGGCTCGATGCGGGGCTCGATGCGGGGCTCGATCCCAGGACCTTGGGATCATGATCTGAGCTGAAGGCAGAGGCTTTAACCCACTGAGCCACCCAGGCGCCCCAATTCCTCACTTTTCTATCTGTTGTCTCTTTCCCCCTACCCAGGAGTTTTAACCTCTACTACCACCTCGGGCCCAAAATATAGCCTTGCCAAACAGGAGAGAAGTCATGATGAAAATGGAATAAAAAGGCTTAGCCTTTATATAACCTGGGCTGCCCATTTGAAATCGGGTCATTTTGTGAATAAGCAGTATCATCCAGCTTGGACCCAGGAGACAGGGGTCCTAAATTGTTTTTATTGTTGGGGAAAAAGCCCTTGAAGTCATGTTGAAGGATTAGTAACATACATATGTGATAATGACAGCAGGATTAAGGGGCTGTGTTAGTCTAGGCATTGTGAGAAGTAGATACCAATACAGAATTAAACATGCAAGGATTTTATTGGGAAGCTCTTGGGAGAGAAAGAGAGGGAGATTGAGAAGCCTGGTATAACCATCAGAGTAGGATCCAATTCTGACCCTGAAAGAAGAGGAGAGGGAAGAAAGGCTGAATGGAAGCTTTCTAGACATGTGCAGAGTCTAAATAAGGTTCAGCAAAGCTATCGGGGGAAGTCAGCTATTAGAGGAGACCAGTACTTTCCCAGGCAGAGCCACCTGTAGTCTCACAGGGTCCACACCTGGTTCAATGCTCTGTGGCTGCCGTCTTGAAATTCTCAATAGAATTGAACAAGGGGACCTGGGCTTGCCTTAATATCCCCGCTGAGCTCAGTCATTGGCTCGGAGCAGCCTGTCAGATGCATACTTTAGCAAAAATGTGGCAGTGGAATCCACAGTGAAGTAGCTGAGGCCTTTTTTCAGTTATGTTCCTGTAGTTGGGAGAGTTGTGAGCCACGGTCTCTTGGCTCCCAAAGTCCCCCTCCTGTGCCACATAGATCTCCTTCTCCACAAAGGTGCAGAAAGCAGCTCCTCCATGGGCCTCCTGGCCTCCCTCTTGAGGAGCCACTGAGAAGAGGGACTTTACTGGATGAACTACAGTCCCCCAAGATCATCAGAGCTGATCCCAAGGCCACAATGAATACTCACCTTCTCCCTTCTCCAGCATCCATTCTAAACCCCCTTCAGCCTCTGCTCGCACCTTGGCAGGTGTCTTGGGACAAACCTTGATTCTTAAAGGGTTTGAACACCCTCCCCTCTCAGACTGGGTGGCTGCATGTGTCCTAGTCACAGTTATAGTGAGACAAGGGAGTAGAGGCGGTGCCTACATGGCTCACCAGAGTCCCACCTGCATTCCTCCTGCCCCCCCCCCCCCCCCCCCCCCCGCGGTGTACAATCAGGTTCAGTTACTCCTGCTAGGGAGGCAACTCCCCTCTCACCTTCTTGTCTGACAGGAAACTCCAAAGGGCTCTGTCAGCAGCCATAACTTCTCATTCAATGGGGCCTCCATTGTGCCTCTAGCGAGGCATTCCCTTTGGAAGCCAGCCCCTCAACCATGCGGAGCCCAGGGTTGCAAGGAAAGGAAGCACAGATTCCCTGGAGATCATCAAGAATGATGGTAAGTTCGGCCACTTCTGCTCCCACCCCTTGGTTTTCAGAGTCTTGTGTCCTTCCTACTGAGAACACAGCACCATACAGAGCGCTCTGATTTAAGAAATGCACCATGTCCTAAAGGACCGCACCCCACCATTTCAGTGTGACTTTAGAAGGCCGTTTCAGCAGTCTGTCAGACCAGTTAAGTCTCCACTTGAAGTAGATCCTGTGGTTGGACACTCTGCCAAATGGGATTCCACACCTGTGGATGCTGCGACACTTAAGCCTCCAGCGAGAAGCACTGGTGGAGACTGTGGGCAGGGAAAACAGACAACATTCAGTTGACAGTTTGCTTCAGGGTTATGTTAACACCCCCACGTCCTGTCATAATATGGTCTGACAGATCTGGGCCTGATATCCAAGGCAGTATCACACTGATCCATTTCACTGATGACATCCGGTGACTGGACAGGACCAGCCGGAGGGGCTAGAATGCTGGCAGGCCTGGATCAGATGCATGCACTCGACAGTGGGAGAAAACTCTACAACTCCTTGTTGTAGGAGTTAGGAATAGGCCATTTCCGTGACATTTTTAGAATTCTAGTCATCAGGGGGTATTCTGGGATATCCCCTCCCCAAATAACAGGTAAACTGCTGCATTGTACCATTCTGTCACAAAGAAGGAAGCACAGCACCTTGCAAACATCTTTGTGTTCTCGAGGCAACACATCCCACTCCGCAGGGGGTTTGCTGGCCCACATATTGGGTGACACAGAAGGCTGCCAGCTTCAAGCAGAGCTGAAGCAGGAAAAGGTGTTGCTGGAAGGTTCCAGCCAGTGCCATCAGCCCTGCCCGGCAGGCGGGGAGGGGTTTGGGGAGAGGGGGTTAGACAGGTCGGTGGTAGGAAAAGATGCAGTATGGTCACTGGATGGAGTTGTGGCTCCCGCAGAGCCATCATAAACTGGACTTGATGCTTGACCTCATTTTTCACCTGGTCCTCATAGGCCCCCATTCGAACGGAGGACCATGATGCTCCTTTGGGTCTCTATTGATCAGGGTCAACTCAGAACCTTTTGTCCAACAGTCCGTACATGCCAGTGTTGCAGGGTCCTTCCTCCAACCTCCTCCTTAGTCGGTGGGTTCCAGATCTCAAAACTGACTCAAGTTTGGGAACTGAGCAAGAGATCATGACTTGTATTGAAATGACTGCCCTTAGCTTCTTCTTCCAATTCTGCTTTTTTTTTTTTTTTCTTTTTAAATAGATAAGGGATCAGTAACAAATGGTCCATGGACCAAATCAAACCAACCACTGCTTTTTGTAAACTGAAACACAGCTACACTCATTTGCTGACATAGAGTCTATGGCTGCTTTTGTTCTACAACAGCTGATGTGACCTATAAAACCTAAAATATTTACTACCTAGTCCTTTACCAAAAAAGTTTGCTGACTCCTGTTACAGATACTAAGCAGCACCCTTGCTATCTCCCTATTTGGCCCCCAGAGGCAAAACCGACACCATGCCCCATTACCTATCACCATGACACCCTGCTGGCAAAGTCCACTAATTGCCCTCCAACCTTGCCTTCTGGTGAGGAAGGTAATTCTGGCCTCTGTCAACTTGACAGTTGAATGCCACTCCTGGCACCCATCAGTCTTCACATATGCTAACATGCTCACTTCTCAGAACTTCTACCACCCCCCGCCTGCAGAACTTCCTAGGGATGTTGATGCCCCTCCTGGCGATGCGCCCTGGGCTCTCTCGTAGGACATATTCCCTGTGGGTCTTCTGGTCTTAAGTAATACACCCTTCCCACATGCCCACTTCCATCCACCTCTTTATTCCTTCTTGTGCTGCCTGCTGAGATGAAGGAGAAAAGGAAGTAAGTTTGGGGGTGGGGGTGAGGGAAGCATCCTACATTGCTGAACAGAGCTTTGGTAATACCAAGGGGGAGACCTTAGCCAAAGCTGAGCATCAGGGGAAGGCCCATCTCTCCTAGGAGCAGGCTATGCTAAAGCAGAAAGGCCTCAGAGCACCGCAGCTGGGGCCCCAGGTCAGTTATGGTCCCCACAGGTAGAGGTGTACAAGACATAGTCTCCTGGCCACCATGGGAACAGAAAGAAGATAAGGGTGGAGATGACACAGCCTGCTTTAAGTGCCAGTCTGCATCCCTCACATTAGGTGGGACTCATACGGTGGCACAAGCAGCAGCTTGTCACCTTACAAGTTTGTCACCTCTCTTGGGGAGCAGAGGGTGGGTCAGTAGAATAAGAGGACTCCCAGAGGGACTGCAGAGACAGAAGGTGACTCATGTGTGCTTTACCTCCTCTCCTTACCATTATGCTTTCAACCCAGATGGGAAGGGGGCCTCTGTCCTCATTTAGAAGCAGTCTCTTCTCTGCTCCCCTCTTCTGAAAGGGTCCATTTGTGGACCTCAAGGCTTGTCCAAGGCCCAGACTGTGAGACAGTCAACAGCCAGGAACATCTCATCCGAGATGAAGTTGTTTGCCTGGATGTGGCTACCACAATGAACAAAGAGACCGGTGCATCATTAAGTGAAAATAGCAGTCCAGAAGCCAAGGCTCAACAGCCATGGAATCCAAGCTATCTTGTGTTAAGTAGCACTGGGAAAGTGTTAGGGCTCACCTCGGGTGTACACACTTACCCCCAATGGAAACTGAATGACGCCAGGTTCTCCAGTGAGAAAAGCTGGCTTCCAACCCTAGCTGTGCTCTTCCCCCAGAGCTAATAAGGTACAGAAGAGCTGGAGCTGAGCGGTACAGGCCGAAGATCCAGAAATGCAGGCTCAGCGAGGCAACATCAAAGGTAGCTTTCTTGAGGTGGTGGTGGTGGGGAAACGACTCAGAACAGCCGTAATGGGACTGTCCTGGCCACTCTGGAGTTATTCATTCCTCCTAGAGGCTTGGCTTGGCTTCTGTCAACTCCAGCATCATTATCATCTCAAGGCAAGGCTCCTGCACTACGTCTCACCCAGTTCCAGTCTCTCCATCGCTTGTTTCTATCAGAGAGGTGTGGGGCTTTGCGGTCAGCCTAGAATTAAAACAGCCTTGCGGGAAAATCAAAGCGTTCTGTGCTGTCTTCCCACTCACCTCTCTACTAACGGAGATGTTCAGGCCTCCTCCACTTCCGTTCTTGCGATATTATCAGAATGCATTAAGAGGATTAGCAGATGAAAGGGTGTATCTATGTAACTCCCTATCCTTGGTATAGTTTTACTGCAAGAGTTAAGGAAGAACTCCTACATTCTATTGTTATAATCTCTGGTGTCTAGGGTCTCCAGCACAGGAAAATTCCCCTGCAATGCAGTAGCTTTGGGTTTTTCCCTAAACCAAATCCCAGCTCCACCCCTTGTCCTCATCTGAAAAATGGTGACAAGAACAGTGTTATGGGGATGACCTCCTCCTACCACTGGTATGAGATAACACACGTGTAAAGTGACACCTGGCATGTGACAGATGCTCCACAGAGCTGGGGCTCTGAGTGCTGGGCTTGAGAATAAGCTGCAAGTATAGTGGGATCAGAAAGATGAAAATACCCCAAGAAATGGAACAAAACAAGGGGGAAAACCCGATAAGCAATGAGAACAGATGAGTGGCTGACAGCAGGACTGCACCTGGGCGCTGGTCATTGTCCTCTTCTTCCTTGAATTCCTGGGTGAGCAGGCATGGACATACCTATGCTCCTAAGTAGCATCTTAATTATTAAATTAGTTCGTGCATATTAAAACACTTTGAAAATTATAACATTCTAGAGTCACCTGAAAGACAATGACAATGTTAGGTGCTTCTAGTTATAATAAATGGAGATTTGTTCAGGTTACTTCAGAAATGGGAAAGGTAGGAAGGAGATGGGAGGGAGGCATTATAAAATACCTGTGGAAAATAGTAAACTTAGCTCTGCACTCAAATCCCATAGGAACCTAAGAAAAGAGCCTTCTATAGGAAAATGGCTCAGGATCCATGGCATTTTGAGGGATATGATCACCTTGTTGCCTTTTTTAGAAGTGGAAGTTCATGGTTCCTTACTCCTTACTTAGCTATTCTCTGTCTGCTTTCTATGTCTTATTTCTCCTTCAATGACTAAAGGGCTGATTCCTAGTGAGTATTCTAATACATATTCCCAAGACAGTAATCAACAAAGCCAGTGAGGTTTTCTGTAGTTCCCATTTAGACAGTTTTTACTGCCAGGCTAACTTTTCACCAACTGGCCTCTGGGTTTGCTGCCGTTGGGTCAGGTGCCCATCCCAGATCCTATCAGCTGAGGCCCAATGTGGAAGTTTGGGGGAATAAAAACATAGGACTTGCCACAGCAAGATCTCTGGCCTGGAATGTTTTTCTTAGAACAGGACACTGAGTGTGGTTGACGATAAATTACACAACTGGAAAATAAAGAGAGAGAGAAAAAAAAAAGCCCTCAAGCCCAACATCAGACTAAGACTCAGGGTCCCTTGCTGGCTCAGTTGGTAGAACATATGACTCTTGATCTTAGGGTAGTGAGTTTGAGCCCCATGTCAGGAGGCAGACTGACTAAATATTAAAATATTAAAATATTATTTTTTTTAAATCTCTAAAAAAAAAAAACCCTCAAAGACTCAAAAAGTTAGAAAAGTGTACTTGTAAACTCTATCAAACATTTCACACAGATTACTTTCAAACACCTCACTGTTTAAGCAAAAGTTCAGACCATACAGAAAGCATGACTTACCTAAAACTATAGTTGAAAACCCTCAGCCAGGGGTGCCTGGGTGGCTCAGTGGGTTAAAGCCTCTGCCTTTGGCTCGGGTCTCCATCCTGGGATGGAGTCCCACAAGGGCTCTCTGCTCAGCAGGGTGCCCGCTCCCCCCTCCCTCTCTCTCTCTGCCTGCCTCTCTGCCTACTTGTGATCTCCGTCTGTCAAATAAATAAATACAATCTTTAAAAAGAAAAAAAAGGAAAGAAAGAAAACCCTCAGCCAAATTTCATCAGAGACAGCACTAGAACCTGTAGAACGAGGGGAGCAGAGAGAACCACAAGATGGCAGCATAATCCCATAATCCATGCTCTATCGGGTTATACATCTAAGACTGTTTGGCTGTTGAACCTGCTCTAGACTGGCCCACCTTATTCCTTGAAGCTGTTTTTAAGAAACTGAACAGCTAGTAGTTGACAGAGAAAGTATAAATCTAAAAAGCACTTTCATTATCTCTGTGCTCATTTGATTCCCCAGATCTGGCTATCATGTTTTTAGTCTAGCTGAATTAAAGGAAGCAGTAACTTGGAAGGCAGCTATGCTCACCACTATACCACCAACGCGAAACAGTAACTTGGATTGTCCAAGGATTACAGGCTCCTGAGGCAAGTCCACATTGTAGAATTTAATCTTTTTATTGTAATATTCCTTATTTGACACTAACAGAATCCAGTTGTTTTTTTTTTTCAAAGATTTTATTTATTTTGACAGACAGAGATCACAGGCCGGTGGAGAGGCAGGCAGAGAGAGAGGAAAGGAAGCAGGCTGCCTGCTGAGAAGAGAGCCCAACGCAGGGCTCAATCCCAGGACCCCGGGACCATGACCCAAGCCGAAGGCAGAGGCTTTAACCCACTGAGCCACCCAGGCGCCCCCAGTTTTTGTTTTTTTTTTATTACAGCTATCTGTATCTGTCTCTCCTACCAGATTCATTTCAAGCTCTTAACCGAGGTTAACTTCCTATGGCAGCTTGGCTAGATCATAGTTATCTAGGTATTTGGTCAAATGTCAGTTGAGATGTTGCTGTAAAGGTTTTTCTTAGACTTAAAAGAGTACACTCCCTAATGTGGGTGTACTCTAATCATGTGAAAGCCTCTAGACAAAAAGACTTATTAGGTCCCCTGAGCAAGAGGGAATTCTCTCCAGACTGCCTTTGAACTCAAGCTGCAACATCAGCTCTTCCCTGGGTCTCTGGCCTGCAGGCCTGCCCTGCAGATTTTGGAATTACCAAGCCCCAGAATCATGGGAGCCAACTCCTGAAAATAAATCTTTCTCCTCTCTCTCTAAACACACACACATACACACACCCTATTGCTTCTGTTTCTCTGGAGAACCCTGACTAAGACACCAACAATAGACCAGGCACTAACAGCACTATGGAATAAAAAAAAAAAAAAAAAAAAGGCCACGAATTATCTTTGATCCTGAGATACATGTGAGCACATAACTAATACCATAAATGTGAAGGCATGTGTATTATTAAGTACTACAGAACACAAGAAAAAAATTCTTTAGGAAGTCTTTTGGAAAAGACTGCAAAGAACAAACAGGTGTCTCAATGGGCAGACATTACAGGATGAAGGATCCCTGACAGCGGAAACCCAGGGAGCCAAAATCAACATGTAAAAAGGGGCAAAATAAGCACCACTGCCCTGGGGCTATGTGTGACCTCAAGCTACTCTAAATCCACCATTTCCCAAGCTCCACTTTGTTTTTATGTGGATATCATAAAACCTTATAAATTAGAAAGCCAGAAACACTCATCCCACCTTACAGTTTAGAAAACTGAGGTACACGAGGATCAAACAAGTCCAAGGCCCGAAGATGATCAGGAGTATAAATCACATGAGCCTGGGCGCCTGGGTGGCTCAGTTGGTTAAGCACCTGCCTTCAGCTCAGGTCACAAGATCTAGTCCCACATGGGGCTCCCATCTCTACGGGGAGTCTGCTTCCTCCCTCTGACCTTCTTGTCTCTCATGCTCTGTCTCTCTCTCTCAAATAAAAAAATAAAATCTTTGGAAAAAAAAAAACACATGAGCCTGACTTCAGAGGCTGCAGTCCCAACCACTATACTCCGAAAGGCCTACACACTGTAGTTTTATGACCAAAGCAGAGGCCAGAACGTTCCAGTCTGTATACACATTTTTGTTGCTTAGGATTCCCACATTCCCTTGCGCAGTGTTCAATACACTTTTTGACTGCCTTTTCCAAAGTTCTAATAAAAGTCAAGCCTAGAATAGGAGTAAGCAGCACCCACACATGCTCAGAGATTTTCAGCCCCATCCTTTTCCAGTCTGGAGCACTGCAGGCCTCCTGAAGCCTATTAAGAATATATTTATGATCTAAACCAGAATGAACAGCCAGCTACAACCTTCTTTCCAATTTGCTTGAAGTGACAGTAGGAGGGAGACCTTATGATAAAGACGTGGATTTTACTAATTTTATTATTCTGTACATGCCTATCAGCTTCCCTTCTTTTCAGGCTACACAGGTCTGCAAAAGATCATTACCTTTCCTTCTACTTCAGTCTTGGCCTTCCCTTGTCTCTTTCTTGATTACCATTTCCACGCTGCCCCAAATTTTACTTCTCTTTGACCGCCCTTCCTTCACACTGTGTTTCTTTGGAATTTTTGCTCTAAGTGCTTTTCAAACTAGTTATTAGAATGTCTCCCTTGACTACTCTCTTCACTCTCTTAATGGCTTTGAAATAAACCTAGTCTCATCCAAATGCTAACCCAAAGATTGGATGGCCTCTGGCCTCATACATGCAAACAGAACTAAAATAGTATGAAAATGCAAGAGAACAAATCTTAAATACCTGACTAATCTGTATAAACATAGTCTTTGAACAAATACACAACATAGGAACTATCCGGGTGCCTGACTGGCTCAGTGGGTAGAAAATGCAACTTTTTTTTTTTTCTTTTTTTAAATTTGTTTGAGAGAGAGAAAGCATGAGCAGGGGGAGGGGTAGAGGGAGAAGTAGGTTCCCCACTGAGCATGGAGCCTGACGTGGGGCTCAAACCCAGGACCTTGGGATCATGACCCAAGCTGAAGGCAGATGGTTAGCTGAGCCACCCAGGCACCCCTCTATCATCTTTCCGAAAAGGATTTCATAAGTAGCCCAGTCATTTTGTAATACAATCTACAGAGAACATTAAGAGGTAGATTAATAGGAGAGGAAAGCAAAGGAATGAAATGTTTGAAATAATATGCATAAAGAGAAATACACACTGCTATGTACAAAACAGAGCTTCATAAATGACCTGGGATAATTCGAGATCTTTTTTTTTTTTATTAAATGTGTAAAAAGTAGTCCACATTGTACAAGCTCAAAATCAGACAAATGTACAAGGATGTATAATTGGCATATTTATGAACTATATCCACCCAAACACTCACTGCAGACACAATCCATATTACATTCAATGTCTGCATATTTACATAATACCACAAAGTAAATACAAAATTAATTGTCATCATTTTAGTTCAGTATGTATGTGATATACTTCAAAACAAAGGCAATTTCTTCCACCAAAAAACCAAAAGTAATTATTTTCAAACCAAGTACCAATTCATTATATTGTGCAAAAATATTTCAAGACTAATATAAGGGTTCCATTTAGGTTTAATCAGTAAGGTATGTTTCTATGCTACTGAAATATAGCTAAAGTTTTAGATTGTAATTACTAATATAACACTACTTCTGATTTACAACTGACCTAAAAATAGTGGCCACTAATATATATTCTTGACATTTTAAAAAATCTTCAAAACTTATATGCAATTCAAAAAGTGTATGTGCCTTGCCACTCACACAATAAACATGATTTACTTTAATACAGGTCACAGAAATTCAACTAATTAACTAGAATTCTGTATCTATTTCCTGCCTGCTATCTATTTCTGTCTTAAATCTGACTTTGTATCAAAAGCAGCCGTTCAGAATTCACTTCATAAAATTAATCCCAAGAGTTACTGGATAGCTTTTAAACTATTTCATTCCTTATAAATATAAATCACTAGACAGTCCAGATGGGTAGTTTCCTGTATTAGACTTGTGTGGGGAGCTCTTAAAATTTGCACGGGCCCACCTCAGAACTAATGAGTAAGAATCTTCCAGAATGTCTGTTTTGTTTTGTTTTATTTTTGTTTTAAGTTCCCGGGTGATAATGGCATGCAGCCTAGTGTGAACCTCTGACCTAGACCACTAGACAAGTGTGGGTCTCAACTTTTAAGGTACATCAGGAATCACCGGCGGGGTTTAAAAAAAAAAAAAAAAAAAGACAAACAAATAGATTTGCTTCGGTTAGATTCAGAGCTTGGTGTCCAGGAACCAGCATTTTAAATAATCACTGCAGCTGGCCCATAAACCACTCTGAAAAACCATGCACCGCCTTTCTAAATGAGGACATTCAGCATTTCAGGTGCTAATGACTCCTGCCCTGGGCAAGTTTTAGCTAGTGTCTGAGGGCAAATGTGGCCTTTTAAGATAAGATCTATTTATATTTTTAAATATCCAGAAAAGTCAAGTAAATTGTGAGATCATAATTCATTCATGAAAGGAACCGACCTTCTAATAAACTGTTTAAACATTTAAACAGACCAGTTTTGAGCAGTCAGCTTAAATCTAATGCCCTCTCCCTGATTAATTGGCCTGATATGAGATCAGAGGTAGTGATTCCAGCTTACCAAAATGTAATGTAGACTACAAAAGACACAGTTCTAAGCATACACCTTCATAGGTTCTGTACAGTCTCTATGTAATAGAGATTGAAGACCAGTTAGATATTAAATAACACTAAAACAATGAATAATATACTCTCAATCTTAAAAAATGAAACTTCATGTAATATTTCCCTCACATAAGTTCCTACTGAAAATATGGAGGGGAACAATCTAGAAAATACTAAAGGTATCATGCTGCCTCTTTGTGAAGAAGCTATTTGCTAATTTTCCACCAACTAAAATGGGTAGTTGCTATAGGTATCATTCTACTTTATGAATTTTTTTTAAAAGCACAGAAAAAAATAACCACATGTAAGGCCACAGAGCAAATCAGAGAACAGACCTAGCGACAGACCTTCCAATGGAAAGTTGGACTCATATCTTATCAATCTGACAACTGGATCTCAGTATGTGACAACTCTAAGTATTATAAATATTGAAGCCTACTTGAGCATGTGACAGCTCTATCACCCTTGTCAGACGTTAGAAGTAGGGATCATCTACTTTCAGCACAGAGAACATACGAACGAAGAGCAACAACATTAGGAAGCAGAGAAGATGGTTAGCAGGATCTGTCTGGAATCTTGCCCACCTGTCCCACGTCTAAGATGCTATTTCCTGTGTACACATGTCTCCATCATCTTCTTCACAAAGGCTTATACCAACTCTTTTCCAACAGCATATGTGATTAAACAGTTAGCATTTCTTCTTAACCAACCAGAAAAGGCAATTACCAAAAACCAGCACTGGGTTGCCAGAAAGGCAAGTTATTCCTTAAATAAGAAAATCTTTTAAATCCACACTTACCAAGATGCTACAAAACTCATCCTAGTTTTTAATCACTTAGAGTCTATACCATGTCCCAGTTTATATATCATTCAAGGCCAAAATAATAAATTTGAAAATTATGCACAACGGAAGTTGGAAAATTACACATAAATACTCAAACCAAGTGACATTATGTCTTCTACTCGGGGGGAAGCTTCTTGAATGTGGAAATGAAGATACGGAGACAGCAGTCCTGGGGAAAGAACTGCAAGATGTGAGACAGAGGTGTAAGGCACTACCTTCACTCCAGTCTACACTGAGGCCACCCTGGATGCCAGCCACACGGGCAGGGAAGTGGGGACACACACACTCTCGGCATCTCACGTCCTCTTAGCTGGTTTGGCAGTTAACTGCTTTTCTCTTTCAAATTCCTTCTCACGTTGCTGCTCCCTTTCCAACTCTTCTTTCTGCCTCTTCTGCTGCAGTTTAAGGGCTCTTTTCTGTGTCAAAAAAATTTAAAATGGAGAAAACAATCAAGGCTTATCAGCTGTAGCCTCATTTCAAAGTAGCAGTGCTCTGACTTGAGGTAATCCACATATGTTAATAAATTTCATGTTTAACTTTTAAATTTGCTCTGGGTAATTTAAGGTCCCCCTTAATATAAAAAAAAATTAATTTCTTACTCCAAACTTACTGAATGAGAACAGCAGGGAAAATGAAAACACAAGTTTCTTAGTCCAGCTATTAGTAGAAAAGCGCAGAGTAGAATGTGTTTTAAACAGTGAACCATGAATTAAGTATGTTATTGAATATGGATATCTAAGAAGTCAGAAAATGAATACTGAAAAAAACAGACAAACCCCCACTTCTATAAAGAATGTGAAAGAATTTTTGACTCACTTTTAACTTGGACGTCTTTTCATGAAGCATCAGCATCTCTTTTCTTATATTCACCAACTTGGCATGATAGTGTTTAGCTTCAGTGAACTAACCATGGAAAAGGAAATGAAAAGTCAAGTTAAAATAGGCTGAAATTTTTAAAAAGGGGGCGGGGGGAACAGACTGAAATAGTAAAATGGAAGAGTTATAAATTACATTTCATCCCACCTCAACTGGTCACATCTTTTAAAGCCTTAATTATCTCCACATTTTAATGCCAAAATTCAAATTTCCATTTAAACCATTAATAGGTATTTGAAAACACTTGACTTAGTTCAAATTGAAAACAGTTACTAAACATAAAATAGACATTTATATTGTGTACAGTAATGTTTTGCTTTAAAAACACACATCATAATCCCAAAATTTTATTGTAACTATCCAGTAATGCTATCAGTTTCATGTAAGAAAAAGTAAAACATTTTACTGTCTTGACAATGGAGAGCCTGAGCCAGGGTACACAGGACAATTTCAGTGAAGTGTCTGTCCATCAGGAAAAACCAAGCTATGGCCAGAGAATCCTGAGAGGGCTGTGGACAAACCTGGTCGTGTTCCTTGGGCTTCTAAAGTCAGACCAAGCAGAATCACTTCTGTAAGGACACTTTTCTTCCCAAGTCATGCTATATACAGACATTCCATCTCAACCAGAGATGGGAGTAAAGGAAAAAGCACCTCATTCTCAGGAGCCAAGGTTAACAGAAAGAGAAGACTAAGTAACAATAACGAGAGAAGCACCAGTAAAGAAATTAGCAACCTACATATATCTACAAGTAAAGTCTTAGTCCGATGAGCTCTAGAACTCACAGACTCTCTTCCTTCTCTCTCTCTCTCTGGCCCTTAGAGTTTTCAGATTCTGAATGATAACTGAACCACTCTTGGGCTGAGAGAGTTAAAAACAGGAAGACCCCTGCAGACTGAAGCAATACTATTACATTTTCTTGGTTCATTCATTTAGCATTCATTCATTCAGCAAATGTTTCTTCTGCTGCAATATGAATTCAGAGGGGAAGACAAAAGTAGGTCAGCATAGCCTTGTCCACGTCCTTCACAAGTTAGAAAACCATTAAGTGGAAGACTTTGTATTTACTACCCCAGGCCTCTGCCTAATGCTAGAGATGAACTCTGTTTTTGATCATTACAAAGGGAAAACATGACCCACATTTGTTCAACAAAAAGTCCATTTTTTGACATACATGTGAAAGTCCATAAATCATGCAAACCAAGCTACTGCTTAATGTTGAGGTGAAAAGAAAGCTAGCCACAAATTCCTAATTTTTGTTAATTCCCTGTTTCTTAAAATAGAGTATCAGTTCCTCTCATCAAAAAGCTATAAAGCTTCTGATGAAATTCACTACTATCACATATACTGAAAGATATAAGGAGCTATAAGAGGACCCCGGAAGGGTCCATTTCAGCATTATTAGGTTATGGTATTATGAATGGACCATACAATAAAATAAAATGCTGATTTTTAAAAAGTCATGTAACTGATTAGGAGAGATGCACTTTCCTTAAGGGGAAACAGTACCCTAAAAGTTCCTTACTTTTGGTTCTTTTAGTTCTCTTTTAGAAGTCTTAAATTATTATGAGCAAATCTATTCCAGACATTCACAAATAAGTTCCATTTCCTACTACAAGTTCAATATTTGAAAGATAACAATTCAAGACAATGGAAGTTCTAGTAAAGTTAATCAAGGTTTCCTGTTAAAAGACAAATTCTAAACATTAAAAATCAGAGGAAAAGATCCTAAATATACCTAAGTACAAAGTTGCACAGGATAAACCCAGCTATTTCTAAGCCAGTTCTCATTACACTGTGTCAACTAAATCATACTTACCAAAGCATTAATATCCAACATAGAATGACATTCTTTAAATTTCGAAATCTCTTGTTCCAGTGTGTCTAGTAATACAACTTGGTTCTGTCTGAAATAAAAGCACATAGCCAAAATAAAATGTACATACTGTAAGTGCTGGAATCACATTTCATCTTGGTTAATGTCAAAGGTAAAAATTAAGTTGAATATGTATTGCCTTTCTGAGGCTTATTTGGTTTAACAAAATATTTTTCAAAATAATATTCCAGGGGACTGGGTGGCTCAGTTGGTTAAGTGTCTGATTCTTTTTTTTTTTTTTAATATTTTATTTATTTGACAGACAGAGATCACAAGTAGGCAGAGAGGCCAGCAGAGAGGCTGGCAGAGAAGAGGAAACAGGCTCCCCACTGAGCAAAGAGCCCGATGTGAGGCCCGATCCCAGGACCCCGGGATCATGACCTGAACCAAAGGCAGAGGCCTTAACCCACTGAGCCACCCAGGCGCCCCACGTGTCTGATTCTTGATCTCAACTCTGGTCTTGATCTCAGGGTCATGAATTCAAACCCCACACTGGGCTCTACATTGGGCATGGAGCCCAAAAATAAAAATATAAATGTTTTATTTATAAAATTTATAATTTTATAAATAATTTATAAAATATAAATTATAAAATTATAAATTTTATAAATAATTTATAAAATAATTTATAAAATTATAAATTTTATAAATTATTATAATAAATTATAATAATTGGGCTATAATTTATAGCCCAAATAAAAAAATAAGATTAATAATAATAAAGTTGTTATTATTCAAAGCCTCATTCTAGTAACTGTATCTTTTATTCTTGCCTAAATGAATAATAATTCTAATAACTGAATCTAACTGTGGATAACTCAAATCACCAAATCATTTAAAATCATTTTATTATTTGCTATTTCTAGCAACTCTATTATCCAAAAAAGATTTTTTATACTATCTTGCCCCAAAAACTTGATTTTATGTATTTTAAAACTGCAAAATTACCATAAAGGAAATGAGGAGCAGTGACTTTTTAGATTAGAGTTGGGGAAATGCACTTAGTTATCAATGCATTTAGTGAATACTAAATCAAAAGAGGTAAATAAGATGAAAAAAAAAAGGAGTAGGAAAACACAAGATTCTCCATCAAGAACCAGTTGTGCGACCTTGGATATTTAGTTTATTTCTCTGGTCCTAAATTTCTTTATTTATAAAGTGAGAAGGTCCAACCAGGTAACTTCTAATGGTCCTCATTAAAATTCTGATTCAAAACCTTCCATTGAAGAACAGAAGCCAACTTCCCTGATACTCCACTCCAGATCAACCAGTGCTAGTATCACAGGAATAAGTAACACTGTTTACTTAAACACTTACTGTTTAAATAAACATTAAAATATTTAATGAGTTAAACATTTTAAAGAATACTACAAGCAAAGCAAAGCAAAATAAGACATGATTTCCTTGCAAAACTATGCTAAACAGAGAATGATGAAAAAAAGAAATAGCAATGAGGAGAATGAAGAGCAGTTACATCTCCACCATCCAGCAAGGAGTTTGGCATTCCCCCCAGGTAACAAGTTTGTCTGTTCGGCTCTGAGTGGAGACCACAGAATGTGAAAAACACAACAAATAAGAAGAGAATCCAGCAAGTCAATGGCCTGACATAAGCAGGGCAGCAATGACAGACTGTTACAACTAGAAAACTGTAAAGAGAAATCAATGAAGCCAAAAGGTGTTCTACAAAAGATCAATAAAACTAATAAACCTCTGGCCAGATACACAAGGGAAAAAAAGACACATTACTAACATAACTTATAGAAGAGATATCATCATTAATCCCATGTATATTAAAAGGATCAGAAGAGAATATTTTCAACAATTCTGTCCACAAAATTGATTACTTAGATGGAAACGACTAATTCCTTGAAAGACACAAACTTCCAAAACTCATACAAGGAGACACATAATCTACGTAGGCCTATATTTGTTAAAGGAATTCAATCAATAAGTAATAACCTTCCAGAAATGAAAATACCAGAACCAGAAGGCTTTACACGTAATTTCTACCAAACATTTAAGGAAGGAATTATACCACTCCTTCATAACAGCATCCAGAAAACAGAAGCAGAGGCAGCACCTCCTAAAAAACCTTCATTCTATGAGGCTAACATTACACTAAAACCCAAACCAGATAAAGATATTACAAGAAAGGAAAACTATAGACCAGTATCTTTCATGAAGAGAAATACAAAAAATTCTCCACAAAATATTAACAAAATGAATCCAACAATTATAAAAAGAATTACACGCACAACAAGTGAGATTTATTAAAAGTATGCAAAGCTGGTTCCACATTTGAAAATCAATCTGTGACATCTAGGACATCAACTGAGTAAAGAAGAAAAATCATTTGGTCCTATTATATGATGCAGAAAGGGTATTTGATAAAATCCAACACCCATTTGTGATTAAAAACTCTCAACAAAATAGAGAGAGGAATCTGATCAACTTGATAAAAAAAAAATTTTTTTTAAAGCCTATAGCTAACACCATAGTTATGAGAAACTAGATGCTCTCCCCTTATAATAAGGAGTAAGGAGGATTGCCTGCTTTCACTTCCTATTCAACATCATATTGGAAATTCCAGCTAATGTAATGAGACAAGAAAAAGAAATAAAAGGTATACAAATTGGAAAGGGAGACATAAAACTCTTTGTTCACAGATGATATGACTGCCGATGGGGAAAATCCCAAAAAATCAACAAAGTATATGAGTATAGCAACTTTTCAGCACACCAGGTTAATGTATAAAAGTCAGGAGTGAATAATTAGAAAAATCACTATCATTTATAGTAACCCCCTTCACATAAATACTTTGATATAAATCTAACAAAATATACACAGGAATTATATGCAAAAACTATAAAACTCTAATGAAAGAAATTTAAAAAGATCTAAGTAATGGATATTCCAAGTACATAGAATAAAAAACTCAATATTGATATCAGTGCTTCCCAACTTGATCTAAGGATTCTATGCAATCTCAGTTTAAAAAACACACGAAGAGGGGCGCCTGGGTGGCTCAGCGGATTAAGCTGCTGCCTTCGGCTCAGGTCATGATCTCAGGGTCCTGGGATCGAGCCCCGCATCGGGCTCTCTGCTCCGCGGGGAGCCTGCTTCCTCCTCTCTCTCTGCCTGCCTCTCTGCCTACTTGTGATCTCTCTCTCTGTCAAATAAATAAATTAAAAAAAAAAATCTTTAAAAAAAAAAAAAACACACACGAAGAAGGGGTGCCTGGGTGGCTCAGTGGGTTAAGCCTCTGCCTTCGGCTCAGGTCATGATCCCAGGGTCCTGGGATTGAGCCCCGCATGGGCTCTCTGCTCAGCAAGGAGCCTGCTTTCCCCTCTCTCTCTGCCTGCCTCTCTGCGTACTTGTGATCTCTCTCTGTCAAATAAATAAATAAAATCTTTAAAAAAATAATGAAAAAATAAAAAACACATGAAGTTATTTCATAGGTATCAACAAGCTGATTCTAAAATTCACACAGAAAGGCAAAGACTTAGGATAGCCAACATAAAATGAAGAACAAAACTGGAAGACTTAAACTACCCAATTTCAAGATTTACTATAAAACTACACAAATCAGGGGCGCCTGGGTGGCTCAGTGGTTTAAGCTGCTGCCTTCGGCTCAGGTCATGATCTCAGGGTCCTGGGATCGAGTCCCACGTCCGGCTCTCTGCTCTGAGGGGAGCCTGCTTCCCTCTCACTCTCTCTGCCTGCCTCTCTGCCTACCTGTGATCTCTCTCTGTCAAATAAATGGATAAAATCTTTAAAAAAAAAAAAAAAAAAAACTACACAAATCAAAACAGCATGATAATGGTGAAAGAACATTGATCAACGGAACAGTATAGAAAGCTCTTAAATAGACCCACACAAATTGAGTCAATGGTTCTCTGACAAAAGAACAAAGGCAATGCAGTGGAGCAAGGATAGCCTTTTCAACGAAGGTGAGGAACAACTGGACAGTGATGTGCAAAGAAATTAACCTAAACACAGACCTTCTAATTTCATAAGAATTAACTCAAAATGTACCAGAGATCTAAAAATAAAATGTAAAACTCTAAAAAATCTAGAAAGAAACACAAGAGAAAATCTAGGTGACCTTGGTTTGGAGATGAATCTTTGCACAAAATATCAAAAGTATGATCCATGAAAAAAAATGTTGGTATAAGTCAGACTTTTAAAATAAAAAACTTCTAAAATTAATTGATTGATTATTGATTAAATTAAAAACTTCTGCTCGGGAGCGTGGATGGCATAGCTGGTTAAGCGTCTGCCTTTCAGCCCAGGTCATGATTCCAGGGTCCTGGGGTCAAGCCCCACACTGGGCTCCCTGCTCAGCCTGCTTCTCACTCTGCCCCTTTTCCCCACTCATTCATATGCACGCTCACTCTCTACTGGAAATCAATCAATAAAATCTTTTTTAAAAATAAATAACTTCTGGGGTGCCTGGGTGGCTCAGTGGATTAGACCGCTGCCTTCAGCTCGGGTCATGATCTCAGGGTCCTGGGATGGAGCCCCGCATCGGGCTCAGCCGGGAGCCTGCTTCCCCTGCTCTCTCTGCCTACTTGTGATCTCTGTCTGTCAAATGGATAAATAAAAATCTTTAAAAATAAATAAATAAATAAATAAATAAATAACTTCTGCTAAAAAAACAAAAAAAAATTAAAAAAACAAAAAACAAAACAAAACCAAAAAACTTCTGCTCTGTAAAAGACACTATTAAGAGAACAAAAATGCAAACCAAGCACTTGGAGAAAATACTTGCAAGACACACAAAGGATTTGTATCAAAAATATACAAGGAACACTTAAAACGCAACAATAAGAAAATAACTAAACCAATTTAAAAACAGGCAAAAGCTCTGAATAGACACTTAGTGTATAATCACGAATTTGTCTGATCTTTGACCCAGGTTCCTGGCACGTCTATTTTAAGACACTTGTAATTTCCCAAATGATAGGAGTATCTTCATTATTCACAAATCCCTCTTGGAGCATCCCAAAGTTTATACTGAGGTGATAAGAGCTGGTCATGCAGGAAAGATTAATCATGTGGTTAAAGGGTTGGGGCTTTGAACCTTGTGATATCAGTCCTCATGATACCATGACTGTTACCAGTCTTCTCTCCACAGAAGGGAGGTGGGGGAAGGGTGCTGAGAGTGAGTTCAATTACATGACCAACGATCCAATCAATTATGCTTACAGAGCAAAGCCCCAATAAAAACTTAAAACACTGAAGCTCATGGGGCACCTGGGTGGCTCAGTGGGTTAAGCCTCTGCCTTCAGCTCAGGTCATGGTCTCAGGGTCCTGGGATTGAGCCTCACTCAGGCTCTCTGCTCAGCAGGGAGCCTGCTTCCCCCTTTCTCTCTGCCTGCCTCTCTGCCTACTTGTGATCTCTCTCTCTCTGTCCAATAAATAAAAAAAAAAATCTTAAAAAAAAAAAAAATACTGAAGCTCAGTAGAGCTTTCGGATTGGGAAACATTGATGTGCCAGAAAGGTCACATGCCCTAATTTCACTAGGAGAAGGGCATCGGCTCAGGTCATGATCCCAGAGTCCTGGGATCCAGCCCCGAGTGGGGCTTCCTGCTCCGCAGGGAGTCTGCTTCTCCCTCTCCCTCTGCCTGCTGCTCCCCATGCTTGTGTTCTCTTTCTCACCCCATATCTCTCTATCAAATAAATAAATAAAATCTTCAAAAAAAATAATTTCAATAGGAGAAAACACAGAAGCTCTGCGGTGAAGATACTCCCAAACCCCGCCCCTATGCGTCCCTTCATGCAGCTCGTCCTGATGTGTATCCTTTATAATAAAATAGTAATTCTAAGTAGTGTTTTCATGATCCATAAGTCTAGACACTCTAGAAGAAGATTCCACAGAATATTTAGCTACCATATCAGGCAGAAATGACTGGCTTTCCTTTCCCTTAAAGTTTTGTATAATCTGTGGCACACATGCTGGGAGTGACTGGGAGGCCTTCATGCAGTATCTGGGGAATGATCCTGTGAGAAAAAAACTATTTCCTTGGAAGGTCCAAGCATGAATTATCTCAAAGTGAATCCCGCTAAGAATACTTACAAGTACTTTGCTAGAAACTTTTAGGACCTAGGTCCCAGAACCTCTTTTTTCTTTCTTTCCAATGTTCTTAAAATGATAAACACATGTACAAGAATATTCATAAACTTTCTTATATATAAAGTCAAGTTTTGTTCTTGGTCTTCCCTACCCACTGTTGGCTACAAAGTGAACTTGATTTATGTCTACCACTACCTTCTCCTTCACCTCTGTAGGCCTGTAAGCCTACATGTAAACCACATGTAAAGTGGCTTAATGAAAATTAAACTGTTTGATAACACAGCCAGTACTGGATCTCAGCCGCCTCTCAGTTCAGTACTCTTCTCCCTAAATCTTTATCAGCAGTGGAGATCAGAGTGCAGAGAGCGATGAAAGAGGCAACTACTAGAAAACACCTCTCTTTTTTCTTTCTCTGACGTTTTCTTATCTTTCCTTAATGCTACAGAGGTATAATAACTGCTTACTCATCATATTTAATTATGAATTCTACCATTAACGACTGCCTGTGTAATCTTTTTCAATTTACTGACCTTTTGGACCTCGGTTTCCTCAACTAAAAACAGCAATAATATTAATACTTCATAAGGTGTCAGGATTGAGATATAGTATACAAAGTGCTGGGCAAGTAGTCTATACAGTAACAGCAGCTGAGTTTACCATCATCATCATCATCATCATCACCATCATCACTTAGGTGCCTTGGAAGGTAAGTGAGATTATTTAAAACACTGAATTGTAGTCAATGTCATCAATTAAACTCTGCAATTAAACTGTGCTTCCCAGCTCCCTGTAAGCAAACTGCTATCCAGACATGTTTTGCTTGCAGAGTTTATCTTTCTTCAGTTTGACATACTTCATCCAAACTCCCCTACAAAATTTTTATGACTTTTTGCCACAAAAATGCACTGGCTTTCAAATATAGGGAATACGGGGCCTTGAGAATCAAAATCAACTTTCCAGCAGATACCTATTCAAACCACCAAAGATCACATTTAAAACAAAGATTGATCACTGGAACATCGATGAAAAGGGGCAGGTCTGTCTGCCAGTAATTAGTGCTGAAAACTGGAAGCCAGAAACCAAAACTGACCAAGTAATCCAGTCCCTCATAGCACTGGTGAATGACCACCAGCCGGAGCACTCACTCAGAGCTGATCTAGTTGAACAATACTCTAAGGGCCGTAAAAAATTCTTTCAGAACGCTGAAGAGTTTACAAAGAAATACAGGGAGAAGCGACCTGTGGACTAAACTCTGCCAGGACTGATTCCAGTTAAGTGTGACCGGAGACCCCGAGCAGTGCATTCAGACACCCCTGCAAAGCAGGACTCTGTGGAAAACTGACACGTGCCACTGCCTGGCATTTGCTTGTGGCAGTTAACTCACTTTCTACAGTTTTCTTAATCAAAAGTGGTCTAGGGAGCCTGTAAAATAAGATTAAAAGTTTAAGATGTTCTAGTTCTGCTTTGTTTTAAAATCACTGCTTCGATCTACTTAACCAAAAAAAAAAAAAAAAAAAGACCACCACACAGTAAGGATTAAAAAAAATGCCACTGGAACTAGCAGAAAACCAGAAGAGCTGCCAACTCCCTAACTCCGGGAGGATCCCACATAGAGAACACAGCACCACTTTCATACTCATTTATCACCTTCAAATCCAAGGACTGTAACATTCCTTACTAATATGTAGAATATGGACAGTGGTTGATTGATCCTCTCCTTTTGCCCTACTACAGGCTTTTAAGGTAAGTTTTCAAAGCGCAGCTCTTAGAGCAGCAGCAGCTCATAGCTGGTTCATAGCTAATGACCATGAAAAGAAATGACAGGCCAGTTTGGGCAACCAAGCGAGGTCCTACCCAAGAGGAAGTACAAGTTCAGTCTGCTCTTCTGGGAGCTGATAAAGTTAGTATTTATTTTGCATATTGATCCTACTTCATGAAATCCCTTTTTTCTCTTGGTATATCCTCTAATCCTTTAGTTAAGTAGACTTATCTCCTAGAATTAATGGGTCCTTTCAAAAAAAGATACTTACAAACTTTTGGCAACTCATGTGAACCAGCGACTGAAAACAAATGTGGCTCTTACGGAGGCAATTTTGCAACACTACTCAAAAACTGGTGTGTGGGGCGCCTGGGTGGCTCAGTGGGTTAAGCCGCTGCCTTCGGCTCAGGTCATGATCTCAGGGTCCTGGGATCGAGTCCCACATCGGGCTCTCTGCTCAGCAGGGGGCCTGCTTCCCTCTCTCTCTCTGCCTGCCTCTCTGCCTACTTGTGATCTCTTTCTGTCAAGTAAATAAATAAAATCTTAAAAAAAAAAAACAAAAAAAACTGGTGTGTGCCCATCCCGCAACACTCCCAGTAGGCAATGTTTTCATAAAATACTGGTAAAACACCAAAACTAATCAAATAGTCCAGATCAGATTTAGGGGTACCTCTTATAAAAGACCAAACACTCTAAAAGTGTTTCGTATCACTTTTTACATTTAAAGTTTTACTCATTTAAGTAATCTCTATGCCCAATGTGGAGTCTGAACTCAGGACCCCAAGATGCAGAGCCACGTGCTCCTGCTTCTGGGACTGAGCCAGCTGGGCACATCTCACTTTTTACATTTAGATTACTAAGTACTCCTTCACTCCCAACTGCCACCACTAAAGACAGAACTACTCAATGTTACAAAATGTTATACCTTAATACAGTTTATATACACATATATAGTAAGTTATAACTATGCCAAAGGGGAAATGAGTGCATCTAAGATTTCTGTTAGCTCACGTGAGTTCCTGAAGAGCTTGTTTTGATCTCTGCAAATCTGGCAGGTAGTGAGAAAGCAATCCTTCTGCCAGCTGCTCCACAGCTTTGTCCTCTACAGTCAAGTCCTCTAGTAACCCTTCATCTGGCGAAGCGTCACTTAAACCTGTCCCCAGAAAAAAATTAGATGTAGGAGTTGTGTAAATGGACATGGAAGTAAGAGAGTAGTGGGGAGGGAGGGGGTTGGCAGTGGGGTTCACAGCACACACACAGGATACTACAGGCATACTTCCTTTGCTTTTTTTAGTTTTACCTGCTGAGAGTCCTCTAAAAAACAGGATATGAACACTCAAAAAATGTTTTTAAACTACTAGTATAAAGAAAAGTCTGGATTAAGAGAACATTAACACCTGCAAAACATATTCTGTATGTTTACGTATTTTCAAGGGCAGAGGATTTACAGTTTTCAATGGATTACTAAGAGTCTGAGGCCTAAAAGTGGGAAAGTCACTGAATGAAAACAATACATTCTTTTCAAAAGCATGCAGAAATGCAATGCCTAAAAAAATTTTTTCTTCAATTGAATGTAAGTAAAAATGTGGGTCAACATTTACTTTGCATATAGCTTGATATATTATTTACATGTAAAAGGAAGGTTGTTTTATCATTTGTTCGGAGAAGACTTTCAAAAGATTTCTCTTGAGACTTAGCGCCTTAATTTACCATAGAAAATAGTGTATAATAATTGCATGCAAATCTCAACGTAATGCCAGGAACTATGCTTCATACTTCTCCTTTGAATAACAGTGTAAGCACTTATATCGGCCATTCAAAAACATCTAAAATCAAGACCCATCATTCACTACTCCTACCAAGTAACAGTAACACAGCAAACTCACAGACCTTTAACTCACAGACCTCCCCCTACTCTACCCCAATCTTCTGGCTAATTATGGGAGAATCTAACTTACATTTCTAAATACATCAAGTCACTAAATTCAAGGTACTTTATCTTGAGAGGTAAAGTAAGAGAGGTAAAGTGAGAGATTAAGGAAAAAGAAAGGGGTCTTTACCCTACTCATACAAGAACCAATAGATACACACTAGTATTAATACCAGGTACAGTGTACCAGTTTCCAAGGTTATAAGAATAAATTAAGCAACTGCCCTTCTCTGAAAGGGCAGGGAATCATAATATATAAGAAGTGCCATTAGAGAAAAAGAAACTGTTATGGGAATTCAGAGGACAGAAAGATCATGTTCATCTGGGAAGTCTGGGAACAACTTCTAAAAGGAAGTGTGGGAACTGGAGCTTAAGCTTTCAGAATGGATAGAATTTTCTTTTTAAGTATCACTCATTGTAAGAACTTGAAATACAAAAGAGAGAAGTATAATCTGAAAAGTAAAAATACTCTTTCTTGGGGCACCTGGCTGGCTCAGTTGGTAAAGTACGTGACTTGGTCTTAGGGTTATGAGTTCAAGCCCCACGTTTGGTGTAGAGATTTCTTAAAAAATAAAATCTTAAGGGTGCCTGGGTGGCTCAGTCAGTTGGGCGTCTGCCTTAGGCTCAAGTCATGATCCCACTCTGGGATCGAGCCCCACATCAGGCTCCCTGCTCAGAGGGAAGCTTGCCTCTCTCCTCCTCCCTCTGCCTGCCACTCCCACTGCTTGTGTGCTCGTGCGTGCTTTCTCTCTCTCTGTCAAATAAATAAAATATTTAAGCAAATAAATAAAATCTTTTAAAAAAAAACACTTTTTCACTCCCTTACTCCAATCACTCTGTAGTTTCATACACAGGCTTCAAAAAAATTATTTCTGCATATCCATGCATAAACCCTGTTTTTAGGAGCACCTAGTGGTTCAGTTGGTTGGGCAACTGCCTTCAGCTCTGGTCATGATCCCAGGGTCTTGGGATCGAGCCCCACGTCAGGCTCCCTGCTCAGCGGGGAGCCTGCTTCTCCCTCTCCCTCTGCTGTTCCCCCTGCCTATGCTCTCCTGCTCTCTCTCTGTCAAATAAATAAATAAAATCTTTAAAAAAAAAAAAAAAACAAAACCAACCCTATTTTAATCGTAAATGAAATACAACACATATTGTTCTTCTCTTAAATATACATTTTAGATATCCTTCCATATGCACATATATACATCCACTACATTCTTTCTAACATAATAGAATTCTACAATTTTTTGTTTACTAGTTTTCTGTTATGGACTATTCTCTGTTACATTTGTATCCCTCCCCCACCCCAAAATTCTTCTGTTTAAGCCCCAACCTCCAACATAAAAGTATTTGGAGGTAGAGCCTTTGGAAAATAATGAGGTTTAGATAAAGACATGAAGGTGGGGCCCCATGATGGGGTTATTATTCTTAAAAGATAAAGAGAATCCAAAACTCTCTCCCTCCACTGTGTGAGGAGACAGTGAGAAGGCAGTTGTCTGCAACACCAGAAGAGGGATCTCACCAGGACCTGATTGGCCAGCATATAGATCCTGGACTTCGTACAACTCCAGAACTTTAAAGAATAAGTGTCTGTTGTTTAAGCCACCCAGCCTATGGTATTTTGTTGTAGCAGCCCATGTAGACTAAGATACCTAAGAATATGTATTTAGGTTATTTTCACTTTTTGCTATTTCAAACAATGTTATCATTAGTTTCCTTGCTTGTCTTTGCATATCCATGTCAATGTTTCTGTAGGATAAATTCTTAGAAATAGAATGATGGGATAAACGGTTTATACATTTCTTAAACGGACATTGCAAAACTGCCTTCCTAAGATAGGGCACCAATTTATACTCCTACTAACAATCTTTGAAGGCCACTATTTCCAAATGAGTAAGAGTTCTTTTTTTTTTTTTTTTTAAAGATTTTATTTATTTGGGGCGCCTAGGTGGCTCAGTGGGTTAAACCTCTGCCTTCGGCTCGGGTCATGATCTCAGGGTCCTGGGATCGAGCCCCGCATCAGGCTCTCTGCTCAGCCAGGAGCCTGCTTCCTCCTCTCTCTCTGCCTGCCTCTCTGCCTGCTTGTGCTCTCTCTCTGTCAAATAAATAAATAAAAATCTTTAAAAAAAAAGATTTTATTTATTTATTTGACAGAGAGAGAGATCACAAGTAGATAGGCAGGCAGAGAGAGGTGGGGGGAAGCAGGCTCCCTGCTGAGCAGAGAGGCCGATGCAGGACTCAATCCCAGGACCCCTAGATCATGACCTGAGCCGAAGGCAGCGGCTTAACCTACTGAGCCACCCAGGTGCCCCTAAATGGGTAAGAGTTCTAAGGAGTGGAAGGAATACCATATGGTTTAAAAAAAAAAAAAAAAAAAAGGCAATATAAGGAAAGGTGGAAATATGGGCTTGCTCTAGAGAGAGGACATAGTTCGGAGCGTCTAGAACATAGGACATATGCAACAGTGATCTTATAAGACCATGTGGCCAGCCTATGAGGAACCCTGAGTGTCAAGGGGTTTGGCTCTTTGGTTAGCAAGTAGTAAGGAGACATTTTAAGGTTTCCAAGCAAGAAAATTATATGACTGGAGCTGTATTTTGGGGAAGTGATAAGACAATAGCGGGACAGGTACAGTGGAAGAGTAAGAGACTGGAAGTGGATAGCCTTAGAACTGTCCTTGAGAGTGAAACTGGAGAAAGGAGAGGGAAACTGCATAGCAGAATCCCCTAAATAGAGGTAGGAGGCAAGTGAGAGGAAAGTCAAGAGTAATGCTGAAGTTTGAACTGAGAGTGACTTGGCACCATTAACAGAATCAGACATTAACTTTTACTTATGCACACCCTAAATGCGAGGTTAGAGTAAACAACCATGTCAAAATATCCAGAAAGCAGATGGAGAGGCAAGTGAACCCAAGCTGCACATATACACAAGGAAGTCATATTAATAGAAGCAGCTTATGAAAGAGTAAAGAGGGGGCGATCACGGAAGAGCATGACCAAGAAAGGGCTGAAAGCACTATTTTTAAGCAGCCCCTATATTCCTAGAACTGGAGGTAAACGAAACACATCTAAAGCCCTGCAGCCTTCCTCATTTGGGGTTCCTCATCTGAACAGAAACTGTTTTGACTATTTTCTCAATTCTCCTAAGGATGGTACATAAATAGTACCATTCAGGATGCCAGGCAAGACAATTTATTACAGTCAATGAATGCCTTTGGGTATTCGGGCTTAAATCTCTCCAGGAACTCAGGGTGAGAAAGCTGCTAGAGGAAGGTCAACAAGCAAGGCAGCACTTCATGAGTGTGTGGTCAATAATACTTGGATACCTCAATTCCCTGAACGACAAAACCGATCATCTTTCTGACAGACTCATCCTCCACTGCTAACATAACCAACAGCCAACAACGTGCTGGAGTCAACACACAAACGCAGAATGACCTCACCATCACCCGCCCCCCCCCCCCAACACCGCCTCCCCTCCAGACTTCGTTTCCCACTCATTCAGTTCCGCACCGGGGCGGACGCTATGCCCCACTTCCGCGCTGGGGCCAGAGCCTCAGAGACCAGCAGCTCTGCGGCGCGAAGGAGCCGGGAAGACCCAGCCACTCGGGTCCCGGCCGTCCGCCCCGCCCCATTGCACGTACCCGGCGTCAGCTTCCCGGCCTCGAGGCCGTGGGGTGGCCCTGCTAGGACCCCGTCCGGGGACGTCGGCCCAGGAACACTCATGTCCTTCCCGCTGGGAACAGGGAAGGGGCAGCTGCGCAGACGGCCAGATGCAATACGAGAGGACCCAAGGCGTCCAGCGCTCAGCCGGACAGAAGCGGCGGTCGCACCCGGAAATGACGAAGGCGGAGGATGGTGTGACCGCGGGTCCGCCCCACTTTTCTAGCCTCCACCGGTCGGACCACTACCCGCGGTGCTGCTGGCACTCCGCGCTGACGTCGTAGTAGGGTAGAGGGCGCGCTGTCATTAGAGTCTGCGGAGCCGGGGTCGTGTTCTTGCGACCGGTGGTGGCGGAGCGGGTGGGTCGCGCGAAAGGGAAGAACTTAGTGTTGAATGTGATCGCGCAGTCAGACTTTGTTCATCGAAGCAGGCACAGCTTTTGTTTGTGTTAAGGAAACGCTTTAAGAAAATAACTGCGTGGTTTTCCTGCGGTTTAGAACATTAAAAAAAAAAAAAAAGAGTGTTTAGCTCTTTGAGCTTCATACTTGCTAACTGGAGATTTGCCAGGATTCCGGTCTCCTCTTGTTGACTGTAGGTGAATGATTTTAAGGCCTGGGTTGCAGTATCTACTGGACAAATTGATCCAAATTACCGGAAACTGCCCATATAGAGATCCTGCGGGATGATGTCATGATTTTAATGAAAAAACTCAGAAACGGGTAGAGGCAGCCTCAGGCCAAATACAAAGATCAGCTATTCCCTCCCTACCTTAGACCATCTCACCTTGAGGGTAATAATGGCTTTCTGATGTTGCACCCCCAAATTGCCAGTTCGGTGTTTTATGGGGCAGCCAAAAAAAAAAAAATTTTTTTAAATGTGGATTTATGTCAAGCCTCAGAAACATGCACCTGCTCCCCATTGCTCTTAACAGTCCATTCACACCCTTTTGGTCTCCTTTCCTCTCACTACCTGTGGTAAGCAGAATAATGCCCCCCCAAAATGTACACAATCTTAACCCCCAGAACCTGCAAATATGTTAAATTTCACCCACAAAGAATAGTTAAAGTTGCTAACCATTTGGCTCTAAAACAGATTGTTCTGGATTACTACAATGGCCAGATGCAATCACAAGGGCCTTCAAAATGAAGAGGGAGGCAGAGAGAGACGTGACTATGAAGAATGATTAGAAAGGCTTTGCCTGCCAGTTCTGTGGTAACCTCTAGAAGCTGGAAAGACAATGAAGTGAAATTCATCCCTAGAGCCTCTAGAATGGAACTCAGTCCTGCTGACACCTTAATTTTACCCCAGTGAGACCTGTGTTAGACTTCTGACCCACAGAACTATAAGAAAATAAATTTGTTGTTTTAAGTTTGTGGTAATTTGTTACCATGACAATAAAATAATGCACTACCCTTAAAACATCCTTTGTTCCTTCCCAACATACGACTAAAACTATGCCCTTTGATGTCTTCAGTGTTCTTGCTCATGTTTCAGCCTGGAATATTCTATTCTTTTCAAAGTCCTACTCATCCTTCAAGGCTTGATCTAAATAATACCTTTAAAATAATTCACAATTCCCCTCCCCTTTCAACTTTCAGAAATTATAGTAATAATCTTTTCTTAACTACAAAGCATCTTGCTATTTAGCACTTAATCCATTTTTATGAGTTATTTCCTTTGACTTCCTTTTATTAGATTTTAAACCCTGAGCAGAAAGTCTTACTCAGAAAAAACCATAATGGATTTTCAATAAATGTGTACTGAATGAATGAAGTATTGATTGTCTAGAGCCAAATTCCAAATACCTATTATCTCCAAAATCTGAATCACACAAGATGGCAATAAACTGCCTGGTAATCCTAGTTGATTATTAGTATTATCCCAACTACATATTAAGGTCCTTTAGAAGAGACCTGTGTCCTGCAGGTTGTCTGTAACCTCTTTATCTCCTAGCACAGTGTTCAGCCATATTACTTGGATTTTAAAAGACTGGTTGTTTGAATTTAATAGGATGAAATTAAACTGTCACACCCTGCTATTTTTACTATCTTGTCCTTTCTTCTCTTTTGCTTTCAGGTAAGAGTCATGTTAGAAATTTTGATGAAGTTTCTTTTTCAACATTTTACTTTAATAAAAAAGGCATCAGTGAAAGAGACAAGGAGGACTTTCTGCCAGACCCATCTTTCTTTTCTCATTCTCCTTTTCCATCTTTCCCCTGCAGATTTCAGCTCAATACATCAAGTGTTTGTTGAAGATCCACTGTTCCACCCTCCATTATGCAGGTACTGTGCACCTAACACTGCATTTGAGAGAGAGCTCAAAGCACAAGATTAGAATTTGATGCTGAAGAAGTAAGTTCATTGATTCACATATGTCTTTCAAAATATCTTTCATCTCCCCATTGGTAGGGGCTGTCCTCTCTCTCTCTCTCCTTCTCTCTTTATTTGAGAACTCATGCAAAATATTCCAAATGAGTTTTAATCCTCCTCTTCCCTCTCCTGGTTCATCTGGAAGTAATGCAATTCATAACTCTCTTTGCTGTTAGCAATCACACATAACCAGTCACCTTGATTATTCTTCAGATATTTTTTGGTGAGATATTTCAAATGCCTTTTAGAAAAAGACACCTCAGAAGTTACAGAAATTTTGCTCTTGCTCCTTTTAATGGTTAGAACCCCTCCACCAAGATTCCAGCTCTTCCATTCACTTCTTTTCTTTTCTTTTTTAAGTCCAAGCCTGTTTATTTGGTCACCTTGATTCTCTCTTGCAGAAACTGCTCAAAATTGGCACCGTCCATGATTCCATCTTCTAGAGGGTGAGTGCAGTCAAGGGTAAACTTCAGAACTTGCTTCTTCTTTTTTTTTTTTTTTTTGGCTCCCTTTCACTAAAAGCTTTTTCTTGGGCACCATGGCAGCAGTGGATACAGAAAGGGGCCATTTTCTTTTATGCTTCAATCCATTCCAAATACCTCAGTTCCTAAGATTGGACTAGACATTGTAGGGTGTTAAAAAAAAAAAAAAAGAGGTAGAAATTCTGGTTCCTGTCCACCAAGAATTTATATTCTACCACTTAATGTAGTAGGCTTGGAGAACATGACAGTAAAGTGCTAAATTATGTGGAGCAGACCTAGAGGATTATTAAGGGTATAATGATGTCATGTTAGTTTCCTACTGTTGCTATAACAAATTACCACAAATTCAGTAACTTAAAACAATACAGATTTATTTTCTGACAGTTCTGGGGGTCACAAGTTCGCTATCAGCCTCATCGGGCTAAAATCAAGCTGTTGGTAGGGCTGGTTACTCTGGAGGGTCTGAAGAAGAATCTGCTTCGTTGTCTTTTCCAGCTTTAGAGACTGCCTTTGTTACTTGACTCCTGGCCCCACGTCTCATTGGCTTTTCTCCCTCTACTACCATTGTGGAATCACCTCTTCTCCCACTCAGCTCCTCTAGCCTCCCTCTCAGAAGGACCCTTACAATGACATTAAGCCCCCCTGCATAACCTAAGATAACTTCTCCAATCTCAATGTCCTTAAGTTAACCACATCTGCAAGGTACTTTTTGCCATGTAAATCTGTATCACAGATTCTAGAGAATGGAAAGTGGATGCCTTTGGGGGCAGGGGCCATTATTCAGCTAACCACAAATGCACAGTTGTATAGGACACAACTGGGAAGTAACTAGAGAAATTTTTAAAACTTAAAAGAGGAAATGAACTTAAGCCAAACCTTGAAGGTCAGATAAAATGTAATATGCAGAGAAAAAAATAGTAAAGCCTTCCAACAGGAAGAAAACACCACAAGTGGCAAAACAATACGTCAGGCTCAAGGACCTCAAGATGCTGGCTTCGGGGAAAACAAAACTAACACAGATTCAACAGTTAATAGAAGAACCTAAAGAACCTAACAGGAAAAAGGTGTTGTATAGTCTTTTAGAACAAAATAACTTAAGAAAACAAAAGATAACATGAAGTGTAGTCATATAACTCTGAAGAAATTGGTCCAAAGAAATGATGTCCAGAAAGAGTTAAATACTGTATGTATTCATAGCAAAAGGAAAACATGCCCATTGGTCCTTGAAATCCAAAAGAGAAGGAGCAAATATAATGTAATCCATCAAAACCATTTATTCATCTCAATTTTGTGGTTTTCCTTAAATTTTCTTACATCCTTTATTTTTGCTAACTGAAAAGGAATAGGTAGGTGGGGGATTCAGGTAAAGAAAAAAATGTTCATACATTAAGACTTTCTATTCCTTTTATTGATGAACGATGTCCTATATTTAGAATGCTCTAAGATTGATAAATCTACTCCCAGTTTGACCTACTTCTCTCACAGGATTTGCTTCATCTTCCCCTTTATTTTTCTCCACCCTTTTCCAAAAACAAAACAAAAATGGAGGAGAGGGGACAAAAAGATTTGAGTGAGGGGGTGCTTGAGTGGCTCAGCTGGTTAAGTGTCTTGCCTTTTCTGCCTTTGACTCAGATCATGATCCCATGGTCCTGGGATTGAGCCCTCAATGGGCTTCCCGTTCATTGGGGAGTCTGCTGCTCCCTCTGCTCTGCACCACCCCCCATGCTCTCTCCATCTCTCTCTCTCTCTCAAATAAATAGATAAAATCTTGAAAAAAAAAAAAAAAAGAAAGAGATTTGAGTGAAAAAGATATAGGAAGCAGGGCCTACAGAGAAAAGGGATGATAAAGGGAAAGATAAATAGGAGAAAGACATTACAGCCCATGACCTTTTGCTTCTGGTGGATTAAAGCATGGCAAATTTGAACACACTCACACAAGGTATATGCTCACAAAATAATAAAAAAGGAAAGGAGGGGTGCCTGGCTGGTTCATTTGGTAGAGTATGCTATTCTTGATTTCAGGGTTGTGAGTTTGAGCCCCACAGTGGGCATAGAGATTACTTTGAAGTAAATAAAATCTTTTAAAAGAAAGAAAGAAACTGAAGATAGGAAATCAGGAAGTTGGGGTACTAAGGAAAACTAGTTCACCGTCTTACCTATGGCTAACCAAGCTAAAAGGTTGCTCAAGCAATTTTAACCACTTTTCTCATATACTTACATGAGAAATATTCTTTTGTAGTCACAAAGTGCTAAAATATTTCCACTCGGTGCAACTCTGCTGCACTTTCCATCATTCTGTGAAAATTAATAAAGGAAAACTTCACTAAAGTAGAGTCAGGAGACTAGAAGGGGAGAACATTACTACTCAGTTACAGGAAGAATTGTCAATTATAGGTCCCAACAGAAGAATCTTCAACAGGAAGAATCATCAATTACATGCCCCAACAGAGAAAAATGTACACTGCATCTCCTATAAGAAATCAACTACTGCTACAATTCAGCCAATGAGAAACTCCTCACACTGAACTTTTGCTTTCCTCCAAGGGACTTGTACTCAAAACGATCCAATTTCCTCCTCCTTCTCCATAAAGTATCATTCTTCTTGGATTTGCCTTTAGTTTTTGATGTAGTGTGTATGCCTCCCATTGCAAGTCTTTGTTATTCCTGCATAAACTCATTTTTTGCTGGTAAAATAACTGACAAGTTTTCTTTTTAAGGTTAACAGTTCCTTCCTTGCACTAGGTATGGATTATTTCACCAACACATTCTCTTAACCTTGCCACCAAATGTTTGTAAGATATATGCAGAGGTCAAAAGCAATGGGTTTTGAAATGTTTTAAATAGGCTGTATTTTATTTTTATTTATTTATTTTTAAAGATTTTGCTTTTAAGTAATCTCCATACCCAATGTGGGGCTCGAACTCACAGCCCTAAGATCAAGAGTCACACACTCCACTGACTGAGCCAGCCAGGCACCCCTAAACTATTTTTAGAGATATTTTAGGTTTGCAGCAAAATTGAGAGTAAATTTTTAAGAAACCCACCCCCCATCCAGTAGTTTTCATTAAGATTCACTGTGTTGTATATTCTATAGGACTGCTCAAATATATGATGACATGTATCCACTACTATTAGTATCGTACAGGGGAGTTGAACTGCCCTAAAACTTCTCTGTGCACTGCGTAGTCATCCATCCCTCCCCCAAACGCTGGCAATCACCGATCTTGTTACTCTACAGTTTGTCTTCATATATTTGGAATCATACAGTATGTAGCATTTTTCGATTGTCTTCTTTCATGCCGTCATATGCATTTAAGTTTCCTCCATGTCTTTTTGTGGCTCGGTGACTCATTTCTTTTTGCCAGAGAGTAATATTCCATGGTCTAGATGTGTTGTCAAAAACCAACCTCCATGCTTCAGAGCCAAAATAAAAGGCGAAGACAAAGTTTAGGATAAAGAGGCACAATAGCTTTATTGCTCTGACTGGCCAAGAAGGCTGCAGCAAGCCATGGCCTTCAAAACCTGCAAGCCCACCTAGAGGCAGGAGCTGAGGCTTTTATAAGGAAATACAGGGTCTAGCTGGTTGTGACAGGAAGTGCTTACATGCTACTGGCCTCCTTCCACTTGTCTTGAGGGTTGGCACCTGCTTCTTGAAACAAAAGGCTAAGAAGGGAGGAGGGGAGGTTTGCAGAAGGGAGGAAAAAGACTACTTTAAAATCAAGCTTTGCTGGGGCACCTGGGTGGCTCAGTGGGTTAAAGCCTCTGCCTTCGGCTCAGGTCATGATCCCAGGGTCCTGGGATCGAGCCCCACATCGTGCTCTCTGCTCCACAGGGAGCCTGCTTCCTCCTCTCTCTCTGCCTGCCTCTCTGCCTAGTTGTGATTTCTCTCTGTCAAATAAATAAAATATTAAAAAAAAATTAAAATCAAGCTTTGCTGAAGCCTTAGTGCGGCCATTGTGATTTTTGTTCAACTTTAACCAGTTTCAGATATATCACAGTTTATCCATTCACTTATGGAAGAACATCTTGGTTACCTCCAAGTTTTGGCAATTATGCATAAAGCTGGTATCCATGGACAGATTTTTGTGTAGACCTAAGTCATTAAACTCCTTTGGGTAAATACCAAGGAGCAACATTACTGGACTGTAGGGTAAGAGTGTGTTTCGTTTTTTAAGAAACTGCCAAATTGTCTTCCAAAGGGGCTGTTCCATTTTGTATTCCCACTGGCAATGAATGAGAGTTTTTATGCTGCACGTTGTCACAAGCATTTGTCGATGTATGTGTTCTGGATTTTGGCCTTCTAATAGGTGTATAGAGGTATCTCATAGTTGTTTTACATTGCATTTCCTAATAACATATGATGTGGATATTTTCATATGCTCATTTGCTTCTGTTTGTCTTCTTTGGTGAAGTTCTATTTAGATCTTTTGCCATTTATTTATTTATTTTAAAGATTTTATTTATTTGACAGACAGAGATCACAAGTAGGCAGAGAGGCAGGGAGAGAGGCAGGGAAGCAGGTTCCCTGCTGAGCAGACAGCCTGATGTGGGGCTCGATCCCAGGACCCTGAGATCACGACCTGATCCGAAGGCAGAGGCTTAACCCACTGAGCCCCCCAGGTGGCCCATTTGCCCATTTTTTAATCAGGTTGTTTGTTTTCTTGTTGAATTTTAAGAGTTCTCTGTATATTTTGAGTAACAGTCCTTTATCAGATATGTCTTGTGCAAATATCTTCTCCCCTTCAGTCTGTGGCTTGTATTCTCATCCTTTTGATATTATTTTAAAAATGAAAACTTGAGGGGCACCTAGGTGGCTTAGTCTGTTAAGTGTCTGACCTCGGCTCTGGTCATCATCTCTGGGTCCTGGCCAACCCCGCATTGTGTCAGCAGGGAGTCTGCTTGCCCCTCTCCCTCTCCTTCTGCCTCTTCCATGCATGCTCTCTCTCTCTCTCTCTCTCTCTCTCAAATAAATAAATAAATAAATTTTAAGTAATGAAAACTTGGGCACCTAGGTGTGGTTAAGCTTTTGCCTTTGACTCAGGTCCTGGTCCCAGGATCCCTGGATCAAGTCCTGCATCGGGTTCCCTGCTCCAAGGGGAGCCTGCTTTTCCCTCTGCCGGCTGCTCTCTCACTGTCTCTCCCCGGCTGCCCCTCCCCCCATCTCTCATGAATAAATAAAATCTGTTTAAAAAAAAAAATGAAAACTTGAACAGAACCTAGAACACAGGGCAGGTTGTCTCCTCGAAAGGAGGGCAGTTTCGGGCGCCTGGGTGGCTCAGTGGATTAAGCCGCTGCCTTCGGCTCAGGTCATGGTCTCAGGGTCCTGGGATCGAGCCCCGCATCGGGCTCTCTGCTCTGCAGGAAGCCTGCTTCCTCCTCTCTCTCTGCCTGCCTCTCTGCCTACTTGTGATCTCTCTCTCTGTCAAATAAATAAATAAAATCTTTAAAAAGAAAAGAGGGCAGTTTCTCAAGTCTCCCACAACAGCACCTGATCCTTTTTTTTTTTTTTAAAGATTTTATTTATTTATTTGACAGAGAGAGATCACAACTAGGCAGAGAGGCAGGCAGAGAGAGAGAGAGGAGGAAGCAGGCTTCCTGCCGAACAGAGAGCCCGACGCGGGGCTCGATCCCAGGACCCTGAGATCATGACCTGAGCCGAAGGCAGAGGCTTAAACCACTGAGCCACCCAGGCGCCCCAGCACCTGATCCTTTTTGACATTTATGCGTGGGGTACCTTTCTGAAATATGCAGCAGTGGAAATAGCAAAGGATGTGATGTCAGAAGATATATTTCAATCATAACTAAGACTTTTATTAGCTGTATTAGGATTTTTTAAAATTGCAAGTGAATTAGTCCAAACTTATCAAGCCAAACAAGGAATTTATTAAGTCACTGAACTTGAAAATCCAGGTTAGGGGCGCCTGGGTGGTTCAATCGTTAAGCATCTGCCTTTGGCTCAAGTTATGATTCCAGGGTCCTGGGATCAAACTGCATAAGGCTCCCTGCTCTGGAAGCCTGCTTCTCCCTCTCCCACTCCCCTTGCTTGTGTTCCCTCTCTCGCTGTGTCTCTGTCAAATAAATAAAGAAAATCCAGGAGTTGATCTGGCTTCAGGGATAGCTATATTCATTTCCCCAAATGAAATCAAGAATATCTTTCTCCCTCTCTCTTTTCATTCTCCACTAGACTTTCCTCCATGTTGGCTTCACTCCAGCAGTTCTCTCTGGAAAACAGCTCCAGGTTTTCATAATTCTTACAGTTCTCAAGTGAAGCCAACTCACTCCTAGAATTCACTTATTTCACTCTGTTGAAAACAAAAACAAAAACACCTTGCATTACTTGGATCACAATACCTACCTGTATATCGGTCTCTGCTTCCAGAGGCTGTAGAAGATCCTGATGTGCCAGTGTGGGTCACGTGCGTGTAGTGGAGAGAGGAGGAGCCCCTTGGTGACAGTCCTGTTAGGAGTTCTAGAAAGGCACAGGAGTAGTTCCTTAAAGGAAAATTACAGTCCTATTACCAAAAGGAGGAAGGAAATTGGTCCAACCAAAGCAACAGATGTCAACTATATCAGTTATAAGATTTGAATTAAGGCACTTAATCTCTCAGTGCCTCTGGTTTGGTTTGGGTGTTTTTTGTGTGTTTTGTTTGTTTGTTTGTTTTGTTTTTCATCAGGAAAAGAAGTTGGAGGGGCTCCTGGGTGGCTTAGCTAGTTAAGCCTCTGCCTTGGGCTCTGTCATGATCCCAGGGTCCTGCGATGGATCGAGTCCTGCACCAGGTTCCCTGCTCAGCAGGGAGCCTGCTTCTCCCTCCCCCTGCTGTGTAAGCTCTCTTTCTCTCTCTCTCTCTCAGACAAATAAATAAATCTTAAAAAAAAAAAAATCCAGTGAATCATGGCACCTGGGTGGCTCAGTCAATTAAGCATGTCTGACTCTTGGTTTTGGCTCAGGTCATCATCTTAGGATGGTGGGATTGAGCCCCATGTCAAGACATGCTTAACACAGTTTGCTTGTCCCTCTCCCTCTGCCCCTCCCTGCCCTGGCATGCGCTCAATCTCTCTCTCAAATAAATAAATAAATAAACAAAGTATTTTTTTAAAAAATCCAATGAATCAAGTTATTTTAAAATTATTGCCCTAGTCTTTGGCCTTCCTATAAATTTCCTATCAACATGTTTTAAATTATCTTATGAAAGTGACATCTTTAAATTTATTCACTTACCTTCATCTTTTGTTTTTCTAAACTGCTCATTTAATGTACTAGATGAAAAAGCACATTTAAAAGCATTAATTTTTATTAACAGCTGTTAAAAACAAGACAACAGTCCCCAAACAAAGGCACTGAAGCCCCAGTTCACCAAACCAGATGTAAATACATTTTTGGCTCTCCCAGAAATGGAAGTTTAAACCAGTTCAATCAGAAACCACCTGGTGAGCACTAGTTAGGCCATGTGCCTGGTAGACTTCTACCATCTCCTAAAGGAAAGTAACTTTGCAATAAGCAATAAACAGTAAGCAATCTGCTTTCTCACCACTATAAATTCCCAGTTCCTGCTCCTTTCTGCCTGTGAAAGTCTTTCATTTTGTACAGCTCCTTGATGCTCCTTTCTGTCTGCTAGACTGGATGCTGCCCGATTCAAATTGATTTCTGCTCAAATAAACTCTGAAAATGTTTAATATACCTCAGTTTAACTTTTAACACAGCTAAAGAGTCATTTTCCTTTTTAAGGTTTTAGAAAAGTCTCTGTTATGTGTTCTCATGGGGAACAATGAACTCTAATTTAATTTACATAAAGAGATAAATATAATCTGTCTGTATTTCATCATAAACCTGGCAGAACTAATTCCTTAATGTCAGTAACTATAGCAGGATTTTGCCAGTTCTGGTTGCCCTATGGCCTGTTAAGTAACAAAATTCAACCAAGTGAATTTGAAGACCTAATTGGCTTTGTTCAACAATTCATGGGTCAGACAGCACCCCATCTAGCCAGCAGAGAGGTGCTCTGAGGAGGTGTCCAAAATGGAAAGATTTTTACAGGCAGAGGGTGGGGACAAGAAGGTTACTAGCAAAACAGAAGGACTGTTCCAGAGGAAGCTGTTTGCTAGGGGAAAAGCCAGGGGTCTTCTCATGCACGCTACCTCATCTTTCTTCGGGAGGATGGAGAGGACCCAGGCGACAGACTCCTTGGCACTGATGGAAAGAAACATTTCCTGACTGACTGGTGAAGGCCACGTTTCTTTAGGAGGTTGAAACTGCCATTAGACTGGGTATTAAGCTCTGGTTTGGGAACTCTGTCTAAGTGACACCATTTGAGGCCTTCGATTTTCCCTTTTATAACAATTTTCCCTTCTCAGTCACATCCCATTTGAGATGTGATCAAACATGATGGCCTTAGCACCACTCTCAGCTACTGCTCTGCAGTTCCCAGGTTCTGTTGCCCCTTTGTGTGGTATCCATAACTCACAACTTTTAAAAATTTAGCCTTTGTGATATAGGTCATGGTTTCTGGTTCACAGTCTTTAAGTTGGGTATTTTCCTCATTCCTTACATGTTCCACCCTTAGGGAGAGCATTTGCTTGGTGGTTAGCAGCTGTAAACTATTTAAGGCTTTTGAGAGAATACAATGCCCCAGATTATTAGGATTACTATGAGCAGGGAATTCCCAATATTTGGAATGTGCTTTAGAGCCATGGTCCCTAGGACCTATGCCAATCAAAATCATATAAGCCAGAGAAAGACCCCTTGGGAAGAGTTCCCTTTTTTAAGCCAAACAGTTTTAACTTCCTCAGGAGAGTAAATCCAGGCCTAGCACGTGGTGTTGGACCCTGCACAGAGACCTCCTTGATGAGCTAAATGATAATCAAGGGCTCTTCAGTTATTTTTTTTTAAGGGCTCTTCTATTATTCAGGACAATGTAACCAGAGAGTCTAAGAATTTGTGTGGGGCAGCTATTGCTTTAGCAGCAGACTTTGTAATGATTTTAAGGATTAAGGAGACGTTTTTTTGTGTGTTTTTTTGTTTGTTTTGTTTTTATTTAAGGATTTTATTTATTTATTTGACAGAGAGAGACACAGTGAGAGAGGGAGAAGTAGGCTTCCCGTGGAGCAGGGAGCCCAATGTGGGGCTTGATCCCAGGATCCTGGGATCATGACCTGAGCCGAAGGGAGATGCTTAACGACTGAGCCATCCAGGCACCTTAAGGAGAAGTTTTTGATCAATGCTTCAATTTGCATTTATGCCTAACCAGGGAAATAGGGACCTGTCAAAAGAAGTGTCCTTTTTAACTTAACAATGTCAGTTTAGAAGAGCAACACAACGGGGCACCTGGGTGGCTCAGTGGATTAAGCCGCTGCCTTCGGCTCAGGTCATGATCTCAGGGTCCTGGGATCGAGCTCCACATCGGGCTCTCTGCCCCGCAGGGAGCCTGCTTCCTCCTCTCTCTCTGCCTGCCTCTCTGCCTACTTGTCAAATAAATAAATAAAAAATATATTAAAAAAAAAAAGAAGAGCAACCAACGAGATTGTCACCAGCTAGACCCCAAGACCTGACTTATACTGCCCACCTGCTTATACCCACCAACTTTTGTCCCACATTTTTCCTTACGTTCTTCCAGCTTATCTCTTAACTTGGGCAAGAGACCTTAGGAGGCATGGCATCCCATGCTGGAAACTGAAACTGACCTTTAAGCAATAATGGCTGCCTTGACAAGACCTCCAGCTGGTCAAGACCACCCAGAACAGTTCAAGCTCAACCTTCAACTCACACCTGTACAGATGGACCATGGAGTGACACACAGAGTAATGACTCTTACCTTCACTTCATTATAATGCCAAAATCTCTGCACAAGGAGCACATAAGCCTCATTGACCTAACATACAATGTATGGATAGGTGTGTTTCCTTCAGACACATGCACAATTTTATGTCCACCTCTATGTACAAAGATCCCCATGATCTCCGTATTTGCTGCAAATAAAGTTTTTTATATGTGACATCTCCACCTAGTATAGTTTCTCTCTGTGACTCACCAAAGGAGCAAACTAATGTTTGTTCAGTTACAAGAGGTCTTATTTTGCTTGTGAAAATTAGAGGCGCAGTTAGATTCTTTTCCTAGCCTGAAATAAAAGAGGTTACCGTCCCTCCTTAGTAATGACCTGGGAGATACAGCTGAGGATGCCATCCTTTTGGGCCAGTACCAGAAAAGGACGGGAGAAGAAAAAGGGTTTTATGCTTAAAGTGTGATGTCTTGATCTGACGTCTTGGGAAGTAGTCTACACGTGGATGTCAGCTACTCTTCTTCCGGGTCAATTTGATTTAGAGATCTCCCACATCTTTTCATTTTGGAGCAGTGTCAATGGTCAGGAGCACTTGGGAGAATCCCTTTAATGGCCTGAGGGCTGTTTACCTCTGATGATGTTTTACAATACCAAATTATTAGGCTCTAGACTGTAACAGGCAGGTTTCCTTTCACTAGGATCCAAGAAGGCTTCTTAACCTGTTGATGACAGGCTTGAGCATAAAACATTAGAGATTTATAGCAACTGGTCATATTGGCATAAAACAGCAGGGATCCAAAGAAGGTTGCATACTGACAGAATTTCTAGAGTTTTGTAAGGTTTTGTTAAGGATCCTATGATTTGTCCAGTGAATGGGTGCCTTGATCCCTAGAGATGATGGAAAGTATAACCCAAATAGGAAACATCATTTTTAACAGTTGTTTTGGGGGTGCCTGGGTGGCTCAGTGGGTTAAGCCTCTGCCTTCGGCTCAGGTCATGATCTCAGGGTCCTGGGATCGCGCCCCGCATCAGGCTCTCTGCTCTGCGGGGAGCCTGCTTCCCCCCCACCCCGCCTGCTGCTCTGCCTACTTGTGATCTCTCTCTGTGTGTCAAATAAATAAATGAAATCTTAAAAAAAAAAAAACAGTTGTTTTGTTTTGTTTTACTGTGAGAGCATCAGCCTTGTAGCAAGGAAAGGTTTTAACCCCTCCAGAAAAAACACAAATACAGTAACAAGTACACATTGATAACTCCTACTAAGTGGCAGCTTAATAAAGTCCAATTGCAGGTGTTAAAATTCTACAGAAGTCTCTACACTTTTGTCTATTCATAATCTGAGTCATCTTAAACATACTATGGATGGGGAAGGAATGCAAAAACCGAAAAATGGGGTTTGTCAAGGAGCCAGAAAGAAGCAAGCAGCTGTCTTGGGCTTCTCATAGCCCTGACTGTTTACTGAATTTATAACCACTCTGTGTCTATTTTAATACTAATTTTTTTGAGTTGCAGACTGCTGCCATAACACAAGGACATTACGATGGCAAAAGTGTGGCAATAAGGGGCCTAGTGTACAGCAGAATGGACTTTGTGTACATGTGCCACAATCTTACAAATATAAAGAAGGCATAGTACTATTTATCTGACAATATTTTCTATGCAAATTTACATAGTAAATAAGCCTAATTAGTTTTACAACTCTTTTGGGATATTTCCAGTCAAAAAGACTTTTTTTTTTAAAGAATTTGATTGGAGGGGTGGTCTGGGTGGCTCAGTTGGTTAAGGGTCTGCCTTTAACTCAGGTCATGAGCGTCCCTGGATCAAGTCCCCTATCGCATAGTGCTTCTCCCTCTGACCTTGCCCCCTCTTGTGCACTCTCTCCCTCTTTCAAATAAATAAATAAAATCATTAAAAAAAAAAAAAAGAATTTGATTTGGGGAAGTTTGCTAAAAATGTCAAAAAAAAAAAGGTTTGCAAGCACTTATCTAAATAGGATCATGTATCATTATGAAATGATACTTAGAGGATAAAGAAACTTACAAAACCTCATCAAAAGCAGACTAAAAGTCCAAGAAAACTTTGTTCTTTTAACAGAGATAAGACCAAATTTTAACTTTGTACCAGTTTAATTTTGATATAAAAACATTTTTTATTAAATTTATTTTAATCTTAGCCAGCTTGACCGCACATTAAAATTTTTTTAGGATTTCTTTTTTTTTTTAACAAGCCACTGATTTTTGTTTTCTTTCTTTTTTTTTAAGATTTTATTTATTTATTTGACAGAAAGAGAGAGAGAGATCACAAGGAGGCAGAGAGGCAGGGAGAGAAAGAGAGGGGGAAGCAGGCTCCCTGCAGAACAGAGAGCCCGATAGAGGGCTCTATCCCAGGACTCTGAGATCATGACCCGAGCCGAAGGCAGAGGCTTAACCCCCTGAGCCACCCAGGCGCCCCTAATTTTTGTTTTCTATATTCTGATCTTGTCCCATTGTTACCAAAACCCAAGTTCAGCTGCTCAACCTCGAAAGTCAGTAGTTGAAGGACAAGTGTTGGTCAGAAAGGAGAGGTTGCTAGGGGCACCTGGGGGGCTCAGTCAGTTAAGCAACTGACTCAGTTTTGGCTCAGTTCATGATCTCTGAATGAATCTCCCTGAAATGGAGACCTTTGAGGGGCTCCACATTGAGTACAGAGTCCGCCTGGGATCCTCTCACCCTCTGCCCCTCCCCCTGCTCGTGTGGTCACGTGCTCTCTAAAAAAATAAATAGATAGGGGGCGTCTGGGTGGCTCAGTGGGTTGAAGCCTCTGCCTTTGGCTCGGGTGGTGGTCCCAGGGTCCTGGGATCGGCCCCACGTCCGGCTCTCTCTGCTCAGCAGGGAGCCTGCTTCCTCCTCTCAATCTCTGCCTCCGTGTGATCTCTGTCAAATAAATAAATAAAATCTTTAAAAGCAAATAAATAAATAAATAGATAAATCTTAAAAGAAAAAATAAAGGAAAGGTTGTTTTACTCATGAGGCCAGGTAACCTGGGAAGATGGTAGACTAATTAATGTCCAAAGACGGTCCAAGTCTCCAACCAAGCACAGGGTTTTTAAGGGGAAGGCACTGAGAAGTGGTAGGATTGATGTGCTGGGGAAGCATTCTTAGTGTGAGCCCAAGTGGACTTGCCAGCATTAGGAAAGGCTGTTTACTAATGTGCTCCACCTTGATTTTCTAGGAATGCCTTGTTCCTTGTTTCCCCAGGGTCAGTGTTGTGTTGCAATCTCAAAGAAGCTATGATTAGTCAGGCTATATGCTAGAGGGCCCAGGTCAGTGGTTTAGAAGTATGTGGCCTTTTTAAAGGGCTGGGAGCACAGTTACACTGTGTTTTCATTTCAAACCAACCTCATTTTAGGACAAAATTATTGTTGTTGTTGTTATGACTACTATTACCATTATTTGTGGGGCATCCCTATTAGGTCGGGGCTGGTGGTGCATGTGGTGAAAGGATTCACCCAAGGCAGAACAAAAGAGACGGAAGTTAATTGAATACACGGCCTCAAGGCAGTGGTGGGCAGGACAGCAAAGAAGAAACTGACAGAGCAGTGGGGAAGGACCACAGTTATGGGGCAGAGTGAGTAGGTATGAGAACGTATGGAACTTTCCCTTTTTTAGTAATCTTAAGAACTGTGTCTGGTCACTGAACAGTTAAGGCCTATGGCAACTTCGAGGAGGGTCATATAATGAACCTGTTTGCATTGTTCCAGCTTGTTGCCTAAAAGAGGCCTCTAAATTATCATCATTATTATTATTACTGAAAATATCTCTCATTTTCCTGGCATAGGGAGATGTTTCTTTTACTATTTTTAGTAGTTTTAATTACCTATTAATTAGAATTTTTAACCCTTTGAAACCTTGGTTTCCAATTGTGGGAGCCAAGGGCAGGTCCCCCTAAGATAAGCCATTTTGGCATGAACATTATTTTGAGTTAAAAGCAATTAAAACCCAGAAGACTCGGGAAAAACTCTTTAGGTTCCCCCTTGACTGCCTGCTCGTACTAAGAGAGCTTTTAACAGAGTCTCTATACCTAAGTAACCTAGCTCCATCACAGGGCAGCTTTTGTTTTCCAACATCTCCTCTCACCTTCCTGCTAATGGTCTTTCTCCCTTTTGTATCCTAGACTCTACCCCTTTTCTTAGCTCATACAAACATCATGGTGCCTCACTGTCTTTGGAATTTCCATGTCTGTGTGGAAATGCCTGTACATATAGCATTAAACTAGATTAGTCCAGCTAAAAGGACCTCAGAGGGTAAAGAAAATTCTTCCTCCTTGACACACTGAAAACTAAGTAAGTGATTGCACTCAGTCTGTCATATAATTTTTTACATTTGCAAATTAATGAATATTTAAAAATGTTAGAAGCATATGTCTTTTTAATTTATCTAAAAGTAACATATTCAAATAATTTTAATTTCTCTTTAATAGAAAGCCTAAAGTAGATAAACCTATGTTTAGTAATTAGTATTCTAGTATTTGTCTTATTTGGACATAATCTAGATGTTTAATGAATTTAGTTTAACTCTTAGCAAGACTTTTAAGAATTATTTTTTAAAGATTTTATTTATTTATTTGACAGACAGAGATCAGAAGTAAGCAGAGAGGCAGGCAGAGAGAGAGGGAGGCAGCAGGCTCCCTGGGGAGCATAGATCCCAATGTGGCCGATCCCAGGACCCTGATACCATGTCCCTAGCTGAAGGCAGAGGCTCCAACCCACTGAGCCACCCATGCACCCCAAAACTTTTAAGATTTTAAGTTGCCAAAAAAAATTGGGGGAAACTATTGTTGGAGAGGGCCCTGACCTCTTACCTGTATCTTTTTATTTAATCCACTTGTTTTTAACAATTGTAGTTAGATTGCTTACAAAAACTTCATGAAACATTAAACAAAGTCAGTCATTATTTTAAGCCATTTTTTTGTTGACAGATCTTAGAAGAGAGATAACAAAATTATTTGGCAGTAAACCCATATAGATAAAAGTTTTATATTTGGGGTGTCTGGTTGGCTCAGTCATTGGGCATCTGCCTTCGGCTCAAGTCATGATCCCAGAGTCCTGGATTCGAGCCCTGCATTGGGCTCCCTGCTCAGCAGGAAGCCTGCTTCTCCCTCTCCCACTCCCCCTGCTTGTGCTTCCTCTCTGGGTATCTCTCTCTATCAAATAAAATCTTTTTTAAAAAAATGTTTTATACAATAAATATTAAAACTAATAAAATAAAATAAAATAATGTTTTATATTTAATGTTCATATAAGGATCCTGAGATCATAACCCCAGTGGAAGATAGACATTTAACCTGAAGACAGACTCTTAACCAACTGAGCCACCCAGGTGCCCTGGCTAAAGCTTTTTCAAAATATACTACGGCCTTTCGTGAGTGGGGACAAAAGCAGAGAGTGCACCATGAAGGCCTCAGGTATCATTTCAAGAGTACGAGGTGAGGGGCACTGCCTCCCCACCCCCAAATGCAGCCCTCCACCCCCCTATTGCATACACATCTTTGTACCTCATCATATTGTTGCCCAGGCCACTTCTGGTACTTTCATTGTGGGATTGTTGAGTGTGATGGTCAAGAAAGAATTCTTGAGATGTCTGATGTTGTTTAACAACTTAGTAAGTTTATTTAAGTGGTGTGGAGTCAGGACCTGTGGGCAGAAAGAGCTGCCTTTTTCCCGTATGAAGCTAGTGACGAAATGCTTAGTGCTCCACGGGGGGAGGGGACATGCAGGAAGTGTTAAGAGTGTAAATGTCTTCTTCAGATTTCTACCTCTACTTTTGCAAGATTTCTTTGGCACTTATCGTTCAATTCAATATTCCCCATTGATGAGATAGATGTACAGGCAATCATGAGACCCTTTAAGAATGTAGCGGCCAGGGACACCTGGGTGGCTCAGTGGGTTGAGCTGCTGCCTTTGGCTCAGGTCATGATCTCAGGGTCCTGGGATCGAGTCCCGCATCGGGCTCTCTGCTCAGCGGGGAGCCTACTTCCCTCTCTCTCTCTCTCTGCCTGCCTCTCTGCCTACTTGTGATCTCTCTCTGTCAAATAAATAAATAAAATCTTAAAAAAAAAAAAAAAAAAAAAAAGAATGTAGCGGCCAGCCCCTATCTGATCCTTGTCCAAACTATGCAGACTATAGGTCAGCCTTTGGGACTCAAAGTGAACATTTTTCTTCTTTTATCGTTCATCACTTTGTTTCTCAGCAGAAGGAGAAGAAGAAGTCTTCAAGGGAAATTGCCTACTGTGGACGGGTGTTCAAGAAATCCCCCTTATGAGTGAAGAACTGTGGCCTCTGGCTGTGGTATGATTCCCACAGCGCCCCCCACAACACCTACCAGCAGTACTGGGACCTGATCACTATGGGCACTGTCACCCAATCCTACCAAGACATGGGTGTCTGGCACTGTGCCCAGGTCCACCTGATCCAGATCACTAAGGCAGAGGAGATTGGAGCCAGCAAGGACCGCCTAATGGCAGTCAAGCACTTCCAAGACTTCAAGATCAAATTGCTGCTACGCCACGAGGTCCTACCTTGCCAGCACAAGCCACGCTTCACCACCTAAAACCTAAAACCTTCATTTAGAGGCAGAACTCCCTGTTCCCAGGTCTGCCCAAATCAACTCCTTGAAAAACCAAAAAAATAATAATGGATAGATAGATAGATAGATAGATAGATAGACTGTAGACAGACAGACAGGCCGATAGCTAGCTAGCTAGATTTGTGAAGAAGACCCTTAAGATTTGTATTTGTCCTTGGCAAGTCAAGTTTTAGGTAGACTTTCCCTCTTGTTTTTACTTGGTAAGTATCACTTCCCTGGAATTTGCATTTTAAGGAGATGGACTAGATTAAGAATTCCTAGAAAAGACGAGGCAGGACACTATATTTAGTATGAGGGGATGGGGTGGTGGGGGGAATGCAAACACTTTCTAGGACTTTCCTTCTCTTCAGGCCAGAATTTTTCAATACTTATAAGCCTTTTGAGATGAATAAGGGAAGTTTTGGGACTGGTAAAAGGATTGGTCTTTGAATTGTTTTCGGAACCACACTTCTGGTCCTGTACCAACTAGATTTGTAAAACAGAGAGAGTCATTTTTCGTTTCTCAAAGAAACGAACGTTTTTTGTTTATATTCTTTTCCTCTGGATACATTTAGCTTAGGGGAGAAGGTCTTAAAAATTTTTTTCTTTTTAATCAGTGGGCACCCAGGTGGCTCAGTCCACTAAGTGTGTGTCTTCGGCCCAGGTCATGAATGCAGGGGCCTTAGGATCGAGCCCCAGTTTGGGCTACCTGCTCAGCAGGGAGCCTGCTTCTCCCTCTCCATCTAGCTTCTCCCTCCCTGGCTCCTGCTCTTTTTCTCAAATGAATGAATAAAATCTTAAAAAAAAAAAATAGGCACACTTGGTGGCTCAGTCAGTTAAGTGTCTACTTTTGGCTCAGGTCATGGTCTCAGGATCCTGGGATCAAGCCCTGCTCCTTGCACAATGGGGAGCCTGCTTCTCCCTCTCTTTCTGACCCTCCTCCTCCCTTGTGCATTCTATCTCTCTGTCTCAAGTAAAACAAAAAATTTTTAAATAAAAAAATAAAAATAAAATAGGCATCCCATTCTGTTTAATTTGGGAAGCTTTGCTTTCAAGGGCACTTCTTGAATGAACAAGTTTGTCTAATTGAACATTTCCCACAGTGGACTCTGTAATTCTAGTTATGTTGTTGTTGTTGTTGTTGTTGTTTTAAGACTTTATTTATTTATTTATTTATTTGACACAGAGAGAGACACAGAGAGAGGGAACACAAGCAGGGGGAGTTGGAGAGGGAGAAGCAGGTTTTCCGCTGAGCAGGGGGCCTGATGAGGGGCTCGATCCCAGGACCCTGGGATCATGATCTGAGTTGAAGGGAGACACTTAACCAACTGAGCCACCCAGGTGCCCCTATTCTAGGTTATTTTTAATAAAATTGTTTTATCTTGCTAGATATCTACAACTTCTGGGACTATGGTTCTTAGACACAAAACAAGCAGGTGCACCAGAAGGTAGCATGCTTGACTCTTCAGAATTTAAGGACTTCATTAGCTAACCCTTTGGGTTTCTTGGAGCCAAACTAGTACCTAAAAGGGGTGTGCGGCAGGGTTGTGATTGTGTGTGTTTTATAGTATACCTCATGGCACGGAAGTTTTCTTGAAGTTGGTGGGTGACCTAGTGTCAATCTAACCTGTTCCATGACCAACTTATCCTATCACAGGAATCTTCTTCAGGTGGCTCACTCTCTAACAGCCTTTAGATATGCAACACAAGCCCACCAATTTTTGCAGCTTTATAGCCTTTAGGATCTGGCTAGCAATAGCCTTTATTTACACAGAATAAGACAGACACACCTCCTCCTTAATATAATAGTAGTACTGTGTCCTGGCCAAAAGAAGGCCCTGTGCACACCACCACCAATTTCCATGGAATCTTGCTGGGTTTTCCACCTGGGGAATTGCGGTCTAAAGGTCTAGAGGCTTGGCTCTGCCAGCCCAGTAGGGCTCCAGCAAATATGTCAGCTCAGTTGGCTCTGGTCATAACTGTCTATCAGCTCAAGCCCACCCACCCTGGAAAGAAGAGCCAATTAGACGAAGAGCTCAAACACAAAACAGAGCAGACCTGAGACCAAGAGGAGCTTACCCTTGGAAGCCCCAAGAGAGGCAGTGACCTCAAAGGGATTTGCAGATACCACACCTGTGATTCTGTCTCCAAATGCTGCTAGAAAATGTGCTGTGGATCCCTCCACTGCCACCAAATCTTCTCAAATAACAAAATTCAACCAAGTGAATTTGAAGACCTAATTGGTTTTGGTCAACAGTTCATGGGTCGGACAGCACCCCATCTAGCCAGCAGAGAGGTGTTCTGAGGAGGTGTCTAAAATGAAAGATTTTTTTACAGGCAGAGGGTGGAGACAAGAAGGTTACTAGCAAAACAAAGGATTGTTCCAGAGGAAGCTATTTGCTAGGGGGAAAGCCAGGGGTCTTCTTATGCACATTATCTCATCCTGGACAGGACGCAGGTGACAGACTCCTTGGGACTGATGGAAAGAAACATTTCCTGACTGACCAGTGAAGTGCACATTTCTTTAGGAGGTTGAAACTACCATTAGATTGGGTATTAAGCTTTGGCTTGGGAAATCTAAGCAACACCATTTGGGGTCTGCAATTTTCTTTCTTTCTTTCTTTCTTTTTTAGAAGACCCATTCCTTACCTTTCCCTTCTGTGCTCTGTGTCACAGTAATCTGCATTCCCTAGTCCCTGTGTCATATGGCTTCCAGCTCAGTTTCACTAGTGGGGGGCACTGGGAGGGACTGGAGGCTGGGAGATTGGAAGGGAGAGTAAAAGAGAAATCAGGGTCTTTTCCACTCCTTCCTCTCTGCCTCAGGAAGCAGCTCAGCTGGTGCAGTGATCGGTTCCCTTGGCGGGCCATGGCTTCCAACCGGAGAGTTCTACCATGGATTCCAACTTTGTCAGGTATGTCAGTCAGAGTCCAACCACAGGAGAGAGAACTCACCCAGTAGTGTGAATGGGGAAAGTTTAGTATGAAGAAGTATTCACTCTAGCAGACACTGGAGTACTGCAGGAGTGGCCAGTAAGAAATAAAGAGGACCCTAAACAATTTTAAAATAGCAGATACAAAGAACAGTTACAACCTGGCACAAAGAGAATGAATCCAAGCACATCCTTCCCAACCTCACCAAACTAAGATTTAGATCTTACTGGAGACAGAATTGCCATGGCTCACTGGATGGTGGTGAAGATTGCTAATGTGCCACGCCAGCAGAACTTACTGAAATACTGAGGACATCCAGCCCCAGGCTGGTGCTTTCCCTTGCTACTCACTTGCAGAGCCACTCCAGGGAATGCTGGGAGAAGCTGCCTGCAGGGAGGTGCCATGTGCCACCGGCTAGGCGATCCTGCCGAAGCTGGGCACTGGGAAGCAAAACAGACTATGGGAGCGCTGGTAAGACAAGCACAGGTCATGAGAAAGAGGGAGGGAGAAAACAAACCCCAAAACTCCTCCTGAAATGTTTCTCCGGCACCTCCTACTGACAAAGTGTAATATTATGCCAACTGACAAAGGAGAAGTCCTCAGAGTAGTGTTTACAGGACCTGTCTTAGTTTACTACTGCTGCATCATATATTACCACAAACTCAGTAACTTACACAGGACAGATTTATCACCTCCCTCTTTCTGTGGTTTAGGAGTCTGGCTCATTTTGTCTGGGTCCTCTGCTTGGGATCTCACATGCCTGAAATCAAGGCATCAGTTGCTGCTACCTCATCTAGAGGCTCAGTGAGGAAAGGATCCCCCTCCAAATTCATTCAGGTCGCTAGGAGAATCCAGTTCCTGACAGGGAGGTAGGGCTAAAGCCTCTGTTTCCTTGTTGGCTGTTGCCTCAGGACCACTCAACAACTGGAGGCCTTTCTTGCCATATGGTCCCCTCTACAGGCCCTCTTAAACTTTGAATCTCTTATCTTAGGAAGAATATACTCTCTTTTTAGGGATCACCCGAGTGCCATGCCCACTCAGGAAAATTGCCTTTTTTTATTAACTCAGTCACCTGATTTAAGACATAAACTATATTTGCAAAAGTCCTTCATCTTTGCCATCTGATGTAATCTAATCATGCATGTGAAAATCCATCATGATCACATTCTCACCACACTTAAGAGGAAGGGATTACACAGCATATATACCAGAGAGGTAGAGATCTTGGGGGCCATCTTAGAATTATGATGACGTATAGATCCCTAACTCCTGGGTTCCAGAAACATAACCTCCTCTCCAGCCAAGAACAAAGCCACTGTCCACCATTGCTAATCTCTGAGTTGCCTCCCCATGCCTTGCTGATTTTTCGGTTGTTCCATCACCTATATATTATGACTTCCTGTGCAAAAGTCTTTGTGTCAAACAGTCAGAATAGTTCTTTTTCTCTAGTTAGACCCTTATTAAGACAAAGTTTTGCTGCCTGTGTCTTTTCACTCAGGCAACACTGGGTAAAACCATAAAAGTGGCTAAGTTGATAAATGGAACTGGGGTCTGGATTACGTGCTTCTGCTTGTTTGCTTGTGCCCTCGTGCCCTCTGACCCTGCTTGTACCTAATTCAGATGGACCACTTCCAAATTACAATGGCTTGCTGGTAACCCATGTGGCTTTATGACTTGGTGGGTCTTACAGAACCCAGCTCGTAACAGCTCTGGCCACAAGGATACTTGCTGTTGCATAATCAGATGCTCCATTGCTATCAAGGCCCGATAGCACAATAGGAGCTGATTTTCAAAAGGGTTTTAGGTCTTGTGCAGATCATAGACCTTGTTCCAGAACCTAGAATCTATCACAGTGATTCTTCTATGGGAGTTTGTCATAAACCACACAAGGCATGTTTTCCCACCATTAATATTTCCAACATCACAGGGTCTTCTAGATCTTAAGTTCCAAGCAAGAGTGCTGTTTATTCCATTGGCTTCAGGAAGCCTTCCATGCTACTGAGTAAATGGGTTAGAAGGTGAAATATGCTGTTTCCAGAACACAAAGAAATCTATGAGGTGTTGTACTTCCTTCTTAGTGGTGCGAGGTACAACTGTCAGGGGTGAGTGTCTGCATTACGTAAGCAGGGCTCTCAGTCACCAGAATCCCCATGAGATGATTTACATGGGGATCCACTCTCAGAATAAAGGCAGTCAGAAGGAAAGTAGCACGCACAAGGCAATTTATTAAAGCTCAAGTACACTCTCAAGGTGGGAGAGCTGGCAGGTTCCTTGCAGTAGAACCAGCCCCTAGGTTGTTTTGGAATTGGATAATTTTGGCTCTCTCTGGGCAGGGAGGAGCTGTGACTTATAGAGGGGTGGTCTCTAATAGAGGCTGTTTCCAATCATCTGGGAAACTTCTCCCACAGGTTGGGAGGGAGGAGTTTTTGATCCTTTAAGATTTGTACCAGAACTGTCAAGGCAGCTTTTCTCAAAGGGATGGGGGAGGGCAGGCTGGGCCCACAATGTAAATTCTTTATAATGAGTCTAGGGGTTACCCTGGGGCAAAGTAGAAGAGGAAAGGGACTGTTCTGCACCTGTGGCTCTTGATCTGTCAGGCCTGACATCTTGAAAGCCGCAGGTCAGGATGTTGAGTTCCTGGGCTTATAATGTGTAGTTTTGTGGCGTTTTTAAAAGACTTATTTATTTATTTGAGAGAGGGAGAGAGTGCATATGGAAGCAGGGGTTGCTAGGGAAGGGGCAGAGGAGGAGAATCTCAAGCAGACTCCCCGCAGAGTGCAGAGTGGGGGGAGATGGGGCTTGATCTGAGGACCTATGATCGTGACCCCAGCAGAAACCAAGAGTCTGGGCTCAACTCCAGTTGCCCCATGTGTAGTTTTGGTTTTGTTGTTGTTGCTGCTGTCTTTTGTTATTATTTTTTATTTTTTTTTAAAGGAGCAGCACTTTTTTTTTTTTAAGATTTTATTTATTTATATGACAGACAGAGATCACAAGTAGGCAGAGAGAGAGGAGGAAGCAGGCTCCCCACTGAGCGGAGAGCCCGATGCGGGGCTCGATCCCACGACCCTGGGATCATGACCTGAGCTGAAGGCAGAGGCTTTAACCCACTGAGCCACCCAGGCGCCCCTGTCTTTTGTTTTTAAATCACCATCCTTGCCTCCAGTTCCTGTCTCAACCATTCCCCTTCGACGACTTGGGGCTCTCCCTCGGGGCATTCCTTTCACTACTCATGTCTAGCTTCTACCTAATGTAATCATGGTGATTTGGCCTTTACCTTAGAAGGGACTGTCCCAACGTGCCTACACCACCCAGTCTCTAAAAACTTCACTGACGTTGTAGGGCCCTCCGTCTTCACAGGTTTTATCTCTCACTGACTGGAGCACAGGTGTCTTTCTGAGTTCACCAGCATACTTGTGCCTTCTGGTTCCTCCAGTCTAATGAAGTCATCCACAAATGTAATAGACCACGTGACATTCTGCATCTCCAGGTGGTCCAGGTCCCTTTGTACTGTGTCAGAAGATGAAAAGTTAACATGGCCCTAGGACAACAACATAAATGTGTACAGCTGTGTCCGTCTCACAGGAATGCAATCTGCTTCTTGTTTTCTTTTCTTACCAGGGTAGAAAAGAATGCTTTTCATACTATCCACAGTCCGTACCTGAGACCATATTAATCTTCTCTGGCAAGGACTTCCACGGACTTCATCCACTGAGCTCTCATCTGAAAACGGACTCTGATACAGAAACTGGGCAAAGAATCATGACTTTTGGGGGGTGGCTGCTCTCAGCCTCCTGATCATCTATTCTTGATTTCTTATTTTACAGATTGAGCAATACTCAAAACTCCTATTGGTTGTCCATTTATCTTGCCCCTAGACACATCTCTCTCTCTCTCTCTCTCTCTCTCTCTCTCTTTTTTAAAGATTTTATTTATGTATTTGACAGACAGAAATCACAAGTAGGCAGAGAGGCAGGCAGAGGCGGGGCGGGGGGGAGGCAGGCTCCCCTCTAAGCAGACAGCCCAATGCAGGGCTCAATCCCCAGACCCTGAGACCATGACCTGAGCTGAAGACAGAGGCTGAGCCACCCAGGTGCCCCTAGACACACATCTCTTAACCATCTTCATAACTCACTACGTGTTAGACTCCTCTGAGGGCCACTCCGCCCTTTCTTTTATGATAACTGTACCCACTTTGCTTCTGATAATTTTAGTTCTACCACTTGACCTCTGTTACTTTGAGATCCTGTCATCCCCACGGATATCAGATAGCAAAGTCTTATGATGACAGAGCTTACTGCTGAAGCCCCAGCCTGCAGAAGATAGTCACCACGGAGTTTCTCCATGATTCTGGTGCCATTTTTACCAGCACATTATCATTTTAGAAAATGGATTCTTCGGCAGAACATAGTCAGCAAATGGTTTTTTCAGACTTACCTAATACATCCACTCTAGAATACACATATCTCTGAGACTTTTAATCCTTTACTGTCTCCCAAAGCAGTCTGAATTTTCTATTTCACTTTTCCAAAGCTTCCTCAAAAACCATTCCTGTAGCAAATTAACACTGTTCCCCAGAGTGCTAAATCCTGTTAGAGAGAATGCTCTTGTAACCATAAATTCTTCTTTATCCAACTTTTTATCTCACCCCCATTAACTGAATGTCCTTCGAACCCAGTTCCGTGTATACTCTCCCAGCTCCTGCCAATATATGCTGGCTAGACGCTGCAGCTCCTTGGCATGTGGTCCACTTCCTCCCTGAGCAGCTATGGAATGTGCGAGGCTATATTGTGACTTGACCTCAGTAATTAGTCTGATGGCTAGAAGTCAGGATGGGGGCTGATGTTCATGTTGTCTAATAAGGTAAAGGCCTATACATTATCTTCAAGTAGAGGATGGTAAGTGGCCTTTCACAGGAAGGAAAGGGTTCCTTCCTCAGGCCCAGAGGGTCCAGGGGAATCTGAGGATTCCAGATTTTTAAGTTCCTCAATCCAGATGAGATACCCCATCTCAAGTTTCACAGTCCCACTTCTTCCCATTCATGACCCTAACCTTGGGGTAACAGACTTGGCATGGCTGAGAATTCACTCTTCTATGGAATTTTTCTCCTATTTATAAAGTCCTGGGCTCAATATTCGACTTTTGCTTCCATCTGGCTGCGGGATTTGAGAGTCTGCTTATATGCTGCCAAGAAGGTCCTCTGGTTTTCGCATTTCATCTTGAATTGGAGGTTAATTGCCCTCAGTATTTCATTGTTTGTTTTTTCTCCTCCATTGCTTTAGTAGCAGACAGCAAACACCATTTAAGATTTTATTTATTTTTATTTATTTGACAGCGAGAGAGAGAGAGATCACAAGCAGGCAGAGAGGCAGGCAGAGAGAAAGAGAGAGGAAAGCAGGCTCCCTGCCGAGCAGAGAGCAGAGAGCCCAATGTGGGACTCGATCCCAGGACCCTGAGATCATGACCCGAGCCGAAGGCAGCGGCTCAACCCACTGAGCCACCCAGGCGCCCAGCAAACACCATTTAATTCCATAGTCCTTGTAAGTACTACTTTTCTCAAACATCTCTAAGAACTGAGTTATTATGCCTCGTTTCCCTTCCACTGGAGCCCTATCCCAGTTGTCAGTGAATCTGGGTAATCAGTGAAAATTTTCACTATAGTGAAAGTTCTAATAACTGCACAGCTGCGGCATGCCAGGCACTATCCAAACTCTACCTACTGCCACTGATGGGATCCTCCTTGCTGGCCAGCCAGTGGGTCTTGTTGCTAGGACAGCTTGGGCACTGCTGTGGATGGGACTATCCAGGAAATAGATTCTGAGGCACAAATTTGTATGCAGGAGCTTACTGGAGCGCACTTTCAGAAACAATAACTGCCAGGAAGTGAAAGAATCCACTGCTGGCCATTCCTTCCATCTCACCTCAAATTCAACACATCCAAAACAAAATTCCTTTTTTAAAAGTTTTTACTTGTTCACTTATTTAAGTAATCTTTACACCTAACATGAGGGCTTGAACCCACAAGCCCAAGATCAAACATCATATGCTCTCCTGATGGGGCCAGCCAGGCAACCCATAACAAAATTCTTTAATACAACATTCAAGCGCCATCACAATCTGGTCCCTACCTAATTGGGTTCTTGCCCTTCCACACTCACTGATATCCTGCCTTTTCCACTGGTTATTTTCTAGATACACATACTCTTCTTTCTGACTGGATGCTCTGTTTAGCCTTCTCCGTTTACCAGAATTCATCGTCCAAATCGCATATTACGTATCTCTCTATTTAAGAAATCTTTCTTAATGCTACTATCAGAATTAATCTCTTCCACCAGGCTTTGTTTATACCTCCAATGAAGCAATTACCATAGTCTGCCCTGTATTATAGTTAGTGAATTTGTATCTTTCTTTCTCCCTAAGTTGTGAACTCTCTCAGGATTTGTTCGATCAAGTAGTTTCACTCATCTTTAGACATTCATTGCCTAGCTCCGTCTCTTGCCCATGGTAGGATTTATATTAGCTAGGGTACATATTCAATTGCTGTAACAAAGACCAAGGTAATATTGGCCAGGCAAGATAGAAAAAAAGTCTATTTCTATCTCTCTCACACAGGGACATAGGGTTCTTTGTAGTTTATAACTCTGTTACCGCTTGAGTGTTAGCCTCATTTCTATGTCCTAGAGAGCCCCACAAGATAGCTGCTGAGTGGGAAAGAGAAGGAAGAGACTGAGGGGAAGAAAGAGAACCAGAGGCTCCTTTTCAGTTGGCATTATCATTAGATACCGCCAGCTGACTGAGGTCCAGTTCTCTCTCAATATGATGGCCTTTCCTCCCTTGGTAAGAACTTCTTCAAAGTCATTTTGGCCATACAGTGAGATTCACGTCTGATTTGTGTCAGAAATAAGAAACAACTCAGGACTGACACAGCCAATAATAATTCCAAGTAACTCGACACCTCATCTCTTAAGGCTTTTCTCTCTTTCAAGTTATTATTTGTGCAAAACTTCTAGAGAAGCCGTGTTTTCCCTTCTATTTGACAGAGAGAGATCCCAAGTAGATGGAGAGGCAGGCAGAGAGAGAGAGAGAGAGAGAGAAGCAGGCTCTCTGCTGAGCAGAGAGCCCATTGCGGGACTCGATCCCAGGACCCTGAGATCATGACCTGAGCCAAAGGCAGCGGCTTAACCCACTGAGCCACCCAGGTGCCCTGTGTTTTCCCTTCTATTTAAGGGGAAAAGAAGACAGAGAATGGTAAGACAGACTGACAGAAAAGACTTAAGGGAAACTGTTGTCCCTCCTGCTTATACTATATTCTCTGTATTAACCAAAAAAATTTTTTTGTATTAACCAAATTTAAAGGCTAGATTTATTAGTGGGACTAGAGGAGGTCAAATGTCCCCTCCATAATTCATTCATTTCCCTTTCCCCATCTCTCTTCTTCCTCCCCCACTCTTACGCTACTTAATTTAAAAAAAAAAAAAACAAAAAACTGGTAGCCCTAATTGTTATAAAAGTTATGCAGTTATGCATATTTCTTAAAATGAGGCATACCCCAAAGCTGGAACTAACCCAAATATCCACCAGAAAAGAACAAATAAACAAACTGGTCTATTCACACAGTGGAATCCTAGCAACAGAGAAAGGATAAAATTACTGGTACACACAAGGAAAAATCTTAAATTCATTATGCTGAACAAAAGCATATGGACACAAAAGAGTTCATTTTCTATGATCCCATTTACAATACGCTGTAGAACTGGCAGAACTAACCCATAGTGATAGAAAGCAGAAAAGTGTTGCATGGCGCTGAGGAGAAGGGGGCTGGCTAATCAGAGGTATGAGGAAACTTCTGGCTTTTCTTTTTCTTTTTAAATTATGGCAAAATACATATAACATAAAATTTACCCTTCGAACTATTTTTTTTTTATTTTAAAGGTTTGTTTTATTTATTTATTTATTTGAGAGAAACAGCTGGGAGGAGGGGCAGAGGGTGAGGTTCAAGAAGACTCCATGTTGAACATGGAATCCAATGTGGAGCTTGATCACACAGCCTTGAGATCACCACATGAGCTGAAATCAAGAGCCAGACACTTAACCAACTGAGATACCCAGGTGCCATTTGTCAGTGTGCATTAAGTACATTCACATGGTTTTACAACCATCACCATCTTCATCCTCCCCAACTAAAATTCCATACCCATTAAATACTAACTCTCAGGGTACTTGGGTAGCTCAGCAGGCTCAGCCTTTGGCTGAGGTCATGAGCCCAGAGTCCTGGGATGGAGCCCCACATCGGGCTCTCTGCTCAGCAGGAAGCTTGCTTCTCCCTCTCCCCGCTGTTCCCCTGTTTGTTCTCTCTCTGTCAAATAACAAATAAAATCTATAAAAATAAAAAAGAAAAAGAAAAAAGCAACTAGCTCCCCCTCCCCCTCCCAGCCCTTGATAACTACCATTCTACTTTCTGTCTCTATGAATTTGACTATCCCATGTACCTCATACAAGTAGAATCATACAGTATTTGTCCACTTGTGATTGGCCTATTTCACTTATCATAATGTCTTTAAAGTCTGTCATGTTGTAGCACATATCAGAATTTCCTTCACTTTTAAGGCTAAATAATATCCCATTGCATGTGTATTCCACATTTTGTTTATCTACTCATCTGATGATGGGCACTCAGGTTGCTTCCACCTTTTGGCTACGTGAATAATGCTGCTATGAACATGGGTGTACAAATATTTGTTGAAGTCCCTGCTTTCACTTCTTTTGGGTATATACTCAGAAGTGAGATAGCTGGAGCATATGGTAATTTTAACATTTTGAGGAATTGCCATAACATTTTCCACAAGAGCTTCTCCATTTTACATTCTCACCAATAATGCACAAGGGTTCCAATTTCTCCACATCCTTGCCAATACTTGCTTTCTGTTTGTTGTTGTTGTTGTTCTTAAAGATTTTTTTTTTTTATTGATTTGACACAGAGAGAGAGATCACAAGTAGGCAGAAAGGCAGGCAGAGAGAGAGAGGGAAGCAGGCTCCCCGCTGAGCAGAGAGCCCGATGCAGGGCTCAATCCCAGGACCCTGAGATCATGACCTGAGCTGAAGGTGGAGGCTTAACCTGCTGAGACACCCAAGTGCCCCTGTTTTCTGGGTTTTTGATAATAATCCTTCCTAATATATGTGAAGTGGTATTTCATTGTGTTTTTATTTAAATTTACCTAATGATTAATAATGTTGAGCATCTTTTCATTTCCTTATAAGCTACTTATAGATCTTCAGAGAAATGTTTATTCAAGTCCTTTGTCCAATTTTAATCAGTTTGTTTTTTTCTTGTTGTTCTTGAGTCATAGGAGTTATTTATATATATTCTGTATATCAATCCCTTATCATATATAATTTGTAAATATTTTCTCCCATTCCATGGGTTGCTTTTTCTTTTTCTTTCCTTTTTTTTTTAAATTTTTTATTTATTTATTTTTTATTTCTTTTCAGTGTTCCAGAATTCATTGTTTATGCACCATGGGTTGCTTTTTCACTCTGTTGATAGTGTGCTCAGATACACAAAAGTTTTAAATTTTGAGAAAGTAGAACTTACGTATTTTCTTTTGTTACCTGTGCTGTTGGTGTCATATTCAAGAAATCACTGACAAATCCAATATCATGAACTATTCCCCCTATGTTTTTATTTATGAGTTTTATAGTTTTAGCTCTTACAGTTAAGTCTTTTTAAAAATATATATATATATATATTATTTATTTATTTGAGAGAGAGAATGAGCGAGTGAGAAAGAGAGAGAATACAAGCAGGGAGGGGCAGAGGGAGAGGGAGAAGGAGACTCTTCCCTAGGACGACTCCAGGATCATGACCTGAGATGAAGGCAGACACTTAACCAACTGAGTCACCCAGGCACCCCTACGTTTAGGTCTTTGATCCATATTGACTTGATTTCTGTATATGGTATAAAATAAAGGTCCAATTTTATTTTTTTTGCATTTGGATATCCAGTTTCCCCAGTACTGCTTGTTAAAAAGACTGCCCTTTCTCCATTAGTAGGATCTTGATGCCCTTGAAAGTCATTTGGCCATATATACAGGGGCTTATTTATGGGCTCCCTATTCCATTCTATTCCATTATTACATATGTCTGTCTTATGCCAGAATCTAGTTTAGATTACTATAGCTTTGTAGTAAATTTTGAAATTGGGAATTGTGAGACCTTCAATTTTGTTCTTTTTCAGGATTGTTTTGCATAATCAATGTCCTTGGGGTTCCGTATGAATTTTAGGATAGATTTTTCTATATCTGCAAAAAATGTTGAAATGTTGGGCCACCTGGGTGGCTCAGTGAGTTGAGTGTCTGACTCTTGATTTTGGCTGAGGTCATGATTTCAGAGTTGTGAGATGGAGCTCCCAAGTCAGTCTCTATGCTCAGTGGGAAGTTTGCTGGAGATTCTCCCTCACCCTCTGCTCCTCCCCCTTTTGGCATATGTGTACACACACACACACTCACTCTCTCTCTCTCTCTCAAATAAGTAACTCTTTTTAAAGAATGTTGAAATTTTGGTAGGGGTCACATTGAATCTATACACTATTTGGGTCATATTAACATATTAAACAAAAAAATTTTGATGATGAAAATGTTCTATATCTTGATTGTGATGATACATTAGTGTATCATTTTCCAAAATTCATAGAACTGTATTAAAATGAGTATACTATATTGCATGTCAATTATACCTCAATGGGGCACCTGGTGGCTCAGTCGATTAAGCATCCAACTCTTGATTTCGGCTCAGGTCATGAGCTCAAGGTTATGAGTTCAAGCCCCACACTGGGTTCCCTGCTCAGTGGGGAGTCTGCTTCTCTCCTTCTCTCAAATAAATAAATTTAAAATCTTTAAAAATTAAATAAATTAATTAAAATCTTAAAATTATGTCTTGATAAGTTGATTAAAAATTTTTTAAAAATACCATAGACTGAGTGCTGGAGAAACCTGTGCCAATGGGCATAGAAAAGAAAAAAAGGAAACACCCCCAAGAAAAGCCTGTTCTCTCTCTAGCCAAAGGATCTGGAAAGGAGTAGACTAACAGAAGGCTGGACCCTGGGTCATAAGTCATTAAGTCTCTCCCTATAGAAACAACACAATCTACATCTTTTATCTTTTATTTTTTTTGGATATTATATTCTCTGACCTCCTACTTTTTCAATGACCTCTTCTAAGTCTGTCCTAAGCCTTATTATCTCCTCCTAATTATCAGTAGGCTTCAGTCTCACTTAGATAAAAGTAATAACCTTGTGCCCCAGATGTGACTCTCCAACCCACAAGCGAGATCTGAATTATTCCTGTACCTTCAGGCCTTCTTGCCTTTTCTCATATAGCTCACTCAACCTGAAATACACTTCTTCCATCCATCAAAAATCCTCAAATCCCAGCTGAAAGGCCCCATTAGGTTTTCCCAGACTCTCTCAGTCACAGTAATTGCTCTTTCCTCTGTTCTGGGATTATTTCATTCTGTCCTCTGCACTAGAGGCCAAGGTCCTTTGGTCTAGGGATTGAGTCTGTTTATTTTAGATGTGTCACCTGCCAACGCCCCAGATAAAACGATGAATGAATGAATGAATAATTGGGTCTTCAAATTACAAAGACTCCTATAATTTATAGGACTCTTATACCTTTATAAAGCTCCTATAACTGTATAGGGGACAGATTAAACATGGGAGAAAAGTATGATTTATAAATATGTGCACAGAGCTGTGGGTATAGGGGAAGCCCAAATGTAGGTATGTGAGGTGTAGATATCAAGATATGTTCATGGGGGGTGCCTGGGTGGCTCAGTGGGTTAAGCCGCTGCCCTCGGCTCAGGTCATGATCTCAGGGTCCTGGGATCGAGTCCCGCATCGGGCTCTCTGCTCAACGGAGAGCCTGCTTCCCTTCCTCTCTCTCTGCCTGCCTCTCTACCTACTTGTGATCTCTGTCTGTCAAATAAATAAATAAAATCTTAAAAAAAAAAAAGATATGTTCATGGAAGGAAACTCCGAGGTGCTGGGGGGAGGCGTGGGGTAGGTATGTGGGTGAGGAGGTGGAGAAAAATGTGGAGATAAAATAAAAGATCTGAAATAGTTGATATACCAGGAAATGGAAGGGCAGGTGTGGGACATTGAGAAGCAGTGAGTGTACCTGTGGGCAGTACTGGTCTTTTGACTGCCCAACTTCACCTCACAGATACTTAGCTATTTTTATTTTAGTATTGTTTTACTCCTATGGTTCTTGAAGATTTCTTCATAAAATGAAAATAGCCCTGGGAAGTTCCATCAGTTAACATTTTAGTTACCAATTAAACCAGTATTTAAAAGCAATAGGGTGTGGTGGTCAGTTTTACACATTGACTTGGTTAGACAATGGTTTCCCCAGTTACACAATCAAACACTAATTTAGGCGTTACAGTGAAGACGTTTTGTAGATATGAATTAAATCCATAATCAGTAAATTTTAGGTAAATAAGAGAGATTATTCTAGATGATCTGAGTGGGCTTGATTCAATCAGTTAAAGGGTTTTAAAAGAAGAACTGAGGTTTCTCTGAAGAGGAAGAAATTTCTTGTACATTTTAGCTGCTGGCAGGAGTCTCAGTCTTGCTCTACCAGTGTTCCCTGCCAGCTACCACAGTCCTGGAAGCTAATTCTGTGCAATAAAGGTCTTAATAGGTATCGCCTATTGGTTGTTTTTCTGGTTGAACCCTGACTGGGGGCTGGGGGTTAGGAGAGGCTAGTAAGGAAGAGGAGGAACAGCAGAAGGCTGACATAGTAGCTGATAATTCTACCCAAGGCAGGGTGTATTCAGGGAAAATAAAAGGCCAAAAAGACAGGAGCCAGAGGACACTGTGAGTTCAAAGTAAAGAAAGATAAGAAGGGTAGGGACACTGCGCCACGAACTCACTCTTCCGTGGCAGCTTTAATTATTGGCAGCAGTAGGGGTGGAGAGGGAGCATTGACCTTCTAATGGAACCTAGTCTCTGCAGATTGCAAAAAAGTTATTCCTCACTTATTCTTCACTTTTGCTACTTTGTGCATTTCTAATCTTTCCCGTAACAAGAAAGGTTCGTGCATACCTTTGTAGCTAATGCTTCCAGACTCATCTGCAAAGTCAAATGCTCCTGAAAAAGAAAAAGAAGGAAAGGAAAAAAGGAAGAAAGGAAGGAAGGAAGGGAGGGAGGGAGGAAGGAAGGAAGGAAAGGAGGAAGAAAACAGAGGAGAGAGGGAATTGAGTTCCTTCTATATCTAGAGTGTTTCCCTAAACACCATGAATAATTCCAAGTTTCCAGAAGTTTGCCAGGTCTCCAGAAACTAGGTACATATTTGAATAACTTAATAACAGGAATATAACCTCAAGTAGGTTGTTTGGATAAATAAACTTAAATAAGCAAGTTAGTAAAAAGATAGCAATGTATATAAGCTTTGAAAGTAAGAAAATCACCTTTGACTATAGTACAATCGTCAGGGGACTTTAAAAAGGCAAGTACATGGGCATGACAAAAAAGAGGAATAAACAAAAAGTCAGATATCCCAAACTGGACCAACTTAAAATTGTACCAAATATTAAAGGAATTTGCAATTGGATGAGAAATGTAACTTGTATTCATTTGAGAGAGAGAGAGAGAGAGAGAGCATGCAAGCAAGAGAGCACAAGCAGGGGGAGCAGCAGAGGGAGAGGGAGCCACAGATTCCCCACTGAGCAGGGAGCTGGATATGGGACTCAATCATATGGGGCTCCATCCCAGGACCCTGAGATCATGACAAGACCAAGACAGCCGTTTAACTGACTGAGCCACCGAGGTGCACATCAAAAACATCATGTTTAGGGCGCCTGGGTGGCTCAGTGGTTTAAGCTGCTGCCTTCGACTCAGGTCATGATCTCAGGGTCCTGGGATCGAGTCCCACATTGGGCTCTCTTCTCAGCAGGGAGCCTGCTTCCCTCTCACTCTCTCTGCCTACTTATGATCTCTGTCAAATAAATAAATAAAATCTTTTTTAAAAGAAACATCATGTTTAATGAGAAGCCTATGCTAAACAACATATATTATGTGATTCCTTTTACATAAAGTTCTAGAACAGGAAGTATGGATCTATGATATAAACTAATCAAAGCAATGGTTAATTCTAGGGGATAAGAACAGGGTTCAACTGGAATGAGCAAGCAGAAACTTTTCAGGGCAATTATTAGCCATCAGGAAAATACATATTAAATGCAAGTTAGAACTACAATGAATTATTCCAATGAAATGATGCACAAGGGTAGGCATATAAATCAATGGAATAGAACTGAGAGTCCAGAAATAAACCCACACATTTGTGGTCAATTGTTTTTCTACAAAATGACCAAGACAATTCAATGAAAAGAGAATAGCCTTTTCAACAAATGATGCTGGGACATCTGGATATCCATATGCAAAAGAATCAGTTTGAACCCTTCCTTCACACGATACACAAAAATTAACTCAAAGTGGATTATAGATTTATATGTAAAAGCTAAAGTTACAAAACTCTTAGGAGGAAAAAGAAGTCTAAATATTTGTAACTTTGAATTAGGCAATAGTTTCTTTTAATTTTTTTTGTTTTTTAATCAGAGCGAGAGAGTGAGTGAGCACAAGCAAGGGGAGAGGTAGCCAGAGGGAGAAGCAGGCTCCCCGCTGAGCAAGGAGCCTGGTGTGGGACTCGATCCCAAGACTCTGGATCGTGACCTGAGCCAAAGGCAGATGCTTAACCGACAAAGCCACCCAGGTATCCCAGGCAATAATTTCTTAGCTATCACACCAAAAACACAAGCAAAAGAAAGAAAGAGAAAAAGAAATAAATTAGCATTCAACAAAATTAAATGATAAAAACTGACAATATCACATGTTGGTGAGGATTAGCAGTAACTTCTCATACTCTCCTAATGGAGGTATAAAATGGTATAAGCTCTTTGGGAAACAGGCAGCTTCTTATCAAGTTCTACATATATCTATCCCATAACCCAGAAATTCTACTGTTAGGTATTTACCTAAAAGAAATGATGGATATCTACGAATGTTAACAAAATTGTTTTTGTGGAGAATGTTGTCAATTAGTAGCCCCAGTGCATGGAAAGCCCTTTGAAGGGTCAGGGGTGGGAGGTTGGGGGAACAGGTGGTGGGTAATGGGGAGGGCACGTTTTGCATGGAGCACTGGGTGTTGTGCAAAAACAATGAATACTGTTACACTGAAAAAATAAATAAAATGGGGAAAAAAAAAAAAGAAGATGACAGCAAGGAAAGTTCTCGTGCTATATGGGGGAAGAGTTAAACTAAGGATCCCTCCTTGGAAATCTTGGTCTTTAACAACTTAACTACCAAGATAGGTGAGTAAGCTTTAAAAAAAAAAAAAAAAAAGGACAAACTGATATTTATTGAGCACTTAATATACGATGGACACTGTGTTACATGGTCAATCTCATTTAGCATTTAGGTTCCACTGGAACCCTAGTAGTGAATGTATCAGTGATGTTGCCTTCATTTTACAAATAGAGTATCCAAAGAGAGTTTGCCCATGGTCATCCAGGTAAATTCGTAATTATACATATCATGGCTTAAAGAAGTGAATCTGTCTCATTTATCTTTGGGTTACCAATATCTAGTACAAACTGATTACATAAATGACTGAAAGAATGAACTAATAAATGGTAGAAGCACTTGACTGACCTCAGAGAATACACACCGGTGGCTCTATACTAACTCTAACATCCCTCTTCTTAAGATCTAAATATATAATTCAAGGTTTTCTTTTGTTTTACATATACATACTATAGAGTTTTAGCATTGACAAACAAGTGAACTTTATCTTTCAAAATTCTAAATGTTAGCAAGACCCTTGAAATTAAGTTACTGAAAATAAACAAAATGGAGGTACCTGGGTGGCTAAGTTGTTAAGCGTCTGCCTTTGGTTCAGGTCATGATCCCAGGGTTCTGGGATCGAGCCCCACATCGAGCTCCCTGCTCAGCGGGACGCCTGATTCTCCCTCTCCCAGTCCCCTTTGCTTGTGTTCCATCTCTCACTGTGTCTCTGTCACATAAATAAATACAATCTTTCAGTAATTAATTAGTTAATTTTTTAAAATCTTAGTAAATTCTAGAGACCAACTCTACAACATTGTACCTGCAGTCAACAATAATATATCAACACTTAAAAATTTGGTAGGAGGGTAAATCTTTTTTTTTTAATTTTTTATTTATTTCTTATTTTTTATAAACATATAATGATTTTTATCCCCATACCCTCCCCAATGTCCAAAACCCCCCTCCCCCTCTCCCAACTCCCCGTCCCCCCAGCAACCCTCAGTTTGTTTTGTGAGATTAAGAGTCACTTATGGTTTGTCTCCCTCCCAATCCCATCTTGTTTCATTTCTTATTCTCCTATCCCCCTAATCCTCCATGTTGCATCTCCACGTCCTCTTATCAGGGAGATCATATGATAGTTGTCTTTCTCCGATTGACTTATTTCACTAAGCATGATACAGGAGGGTAAATCTTATGTTAACTGTTCTTTCCACAGTAAAATAAAATACAAGAAAATGAATTGCCAAAAGGATTATTTTGTGTGCAAAACTACTGTATTTACAAAAATGGCACAAAACGGGGCGCCTGGGTCGTTCAGTGGGTTAAAGCCTCTGCCTTCAGCTCAGGTCATGATCCCAGGGACCTGGGATCGAGCCCCGCATCGGGCTCTCTGCTCCGTGGAGACCCTGCTTCCTCCTCTCTCTCTGCCTGCCTCTCTGCCTACTTGTGGTCTCTATCTGTCAAATAAATAAATAAAGTCTTTAAAAGAAAAAAAAAAAAAAGAAAGAAATCTGAATCTCAACGCTTTTGTCCCAGATGAGGACACCTTGTTTTTAATGTTGCTTCTTCAGCTTTCTCTATACTAGTTACTATATCTTCTATTTCCTTCTGCTCCTCTGTGGAGGCTGCCTCCGGGACTGTGCAGACATACTGCTCAAGTCTTAACCTGGCTTCTCCTTGCCAAAAGGATTCAATCAAGTACCAGGCTTAGTCAAGACCCCCAAGTCCAGGACTCCAAAGTGGGGGTGGATACCTTGTTACAATCATGAGATACTGAATTTGGAGATTTAAATCCCACACAACCTTGGTCAAAAAAAAAAGCAAAGGAAGGAAATCTAACAATACAAAAAGAAACATGAATCAGACTTGGTCAGCTCTGTTGTGACATTAACGCATGAGAGTGGAATGATTCCATTCACAGACTTCCCCTTTTCTAACAATATTAAGGAACAGTGAATTTCTTCACCACAAGTCAATGTAAGATCCTGACCCTCATACATTACACAGTACAATCACACTAGGTTCTCCTTTGACAAAAGGAAAAGGGGGAGTAGTCAGAGCCACGGTAGCTTTGAAGGTGCAAAATAGTCCATTCATGTTCATGTTCAATACTTGCCCCTTGAAAAGTACCAAACCGTAACCAGAAGTGAAGAGAGGTAATCCTATCACAATCTTTCTCTCCTCCCCACCCCTCATCCTTACACTTTGGGGTCAATTCGATATTTGTCCTCCTAGTTTGGTGTGCACATACACCTGCACACAATATATTTATGCTTAGGTATTTTCTTAACCATATCATTCTGCCATCTGCCTTTTCTACTTAAGATCTATATAGGTGAACCTCGTTTTTTTCTATTGGCTGCCAAGTATTACATATAACTACTTAAAAATCACTCATTGAGGGGACACTTTTCATTCTTTTTTTTTTTTAAGATTTTATTTTTATTTATTTGACAGACAGAGATCACAAGTAGGCAGAGAGAGAGAGAGAGAGAGAGGAAGGGACGCAGGCTCCCCACCGAGCAGAGAGCCCAATGTGGGGCTCAATCCCAGATACTAGGATCATGACCTGAGCCGAAGGCAGAGGCTTTAACCCACTGAGCCACCAAGGCACCCCGACACTTTTCATTCTATTTCATTTCTTTTTTTCTACTTTTAAATGACTTTTTTAGTTTATAGAAGTAAAACTTACCCATATTTTTAAAAAATTCAGGCTGTATTGGGGCACCTGGGTGGTTGTTGGTTAATCATCCAACTCCTAATTTTGGCTCAGGTCATGATCTCAGGGTTGTGACACTGAACCCCACACTGGGCTCCACACTCAGCATGGAATCTGCTTAAGATTCTCTCCCTCCCCCTCTGCCCTCCCCGCCCCCAATCCACTCACACCCTCCCCCCCGCAAAAAAATTCAAATGGTACAGACATGTCTAAAATGAGAAAGAAAAAGTCTCCCTCCTCCCATCCCTCCAACCACATCTCTGCCACACCCATTACTCAGGTTCCATCAAGTTTCTCTTTTAAGTTCTACTCTTGATTACCACTGAAACTGTATGTAATACATTTACACCCCTTTTGCTTGACTTACCAACTATAGATATTATTTATCAACTCCTCATAATGAAAAATTAGGAATGTCTTGTTTAAATTAGTAAATGCAGGGGTGCCTGGGTGGCTCAGTCTGTTAAACATCTGCTTTTGGCTCAGGTCCTGGGATCAAGTCCTGCATTGGGCTCCCCTCTCAGTGGAGTGCCTGCTTTTCTCTCTGCCTGCTGCTCTGCCTGCTTATGCTGTCCATTTGTCTCTCTCTCTCTCTGTCAAATAAATAAATAAAATCTTGGAAAAAAATAAATTCGTAACACACAGATGAAAAGGAAATGCGGCGTTTCACTATTGAACAACTTTAGCCTGCTCTAATAATGACTCATCATTTGTGGTAACACAACTTGGGTACTACAAATAATAGTTTAATTAGGGAATTATACTAGTTTAGTAATAACTTGGATTTAGATACAGATAAACTCCTCCAGGGGCTAGGAATACCTAAATTCCCATCAGGGTCCTACTGCTAGTTAACTCTGTGGCTATAAACACGTGACCTCACCTTGCAGTGTCCTAGTTTCCTATCTCTTCAAATAAGAATGATAACTATCTCACAGATCTGAATGGGAACTGAATTAAATAAATCATGCCCTTGAACACGATTTGTAAAACACAGAGGTATCCTCAGCGCCTTTTGCTTTAGCCATCTGTGTCCTTCCTGGAGTGGGTGCCGGGCAAACAAGGCAGAAAGTAGGCAGACAGATCAGGTAGCAAGGTCAGGAATCCTCACCGTGCCCTGGCTTGCTGCTTCTCGGGTTTCAAGCCCCTACAAGATCTGATAGAATGGGGGTGTCAGCAGGAGTGGAAGCTGAACCAGCACTTGAGTCAGCAGGGTCTCTCATGTATCCCAGGAATGAGAAGTCCTAAAGCAAAATAAGAAGCTGGAAGTAGGAGAACCAGATGCTTGTTGCCAGTGGCGGTCACAACAGAGGCACCAACCCACTCAGTCTGGAGCAGAATTTAAGTGTCTGACCCAGGACAGGTAGTAGGACGGGAGAAGCCCGTGGATGTCAGAATCAGATGCCTTAGTCTCTGAGACAGAACCCAGAACTAGATCCTGAAGTAGAAGAGCAGAGGGGAGAATGAGTTCCTAGCTGCAGAAAGGGATACATCACCATCTTAGGTGACCCAGTAGTCTTAGGTTGAATTAGTTTTCCACATTGTATTCCTGGTTAAGGTAACTTGAACACCAAGGTAAACTGATTTTTAATTTCTTTCTGGAAATTACTGTCATTTTCTTTATATGTTTAATTTTTAAAAGATTTATTTATTTATTTATTTATTTATTTATTTGACAGACAGAGATCACAAGTAGGCAGAGAGGCAGGCAGAGAGAGAGGGGGAAGCAGGCTCCCTGCTGAGCAGAGAGCCCGATGCGGGGCTCGATCCCAGGACCCTAGGATCATGACCTGAGCCAAAGGCAGAGGCTTTAACCCACTGAGCCACTATATGTGGCTATATGTTTAATTTTTATATTAAAGGAGACCTATATGTTTAATTTTTATATTAAGAAAAATTCCAAACACATAGAAGTAGGGATATAATAATAAAGAGTATATAACATACATAACATACAAATAGTATAAAATACCCATTACCCAGATTCAATCATTATCAAGATTTTCCCACACTTGCTTCACTTTCTTGCATTTTGAAAAACTAAAATAGTTTAAAGCAAATAATAGACCCAGGTCATTGCATCCCCACTCACTTCAGTATGGATCTCTAGAACATATGTACACTTTCCCACATACCCTCAATAGTCTGTTTTGTATTTATTAGTTTCTGTGAGCCAAGTTAATGGGAATGACTATTTTCTCAGGGTGCCAACAAAATCAAGCTTCTGACTCTGATGCACAGTGAACTAACCCACTGAGGTGAATGCCACCATGATCCAGTTCACCAGGATCCTTCTGTTTGAAATGGACTGTAAGGACTGAACTACAACAGTCCAGGTCCCCTTACTTCTCTTTTGTGTACACAAGCACCCATTATGCATACACACACACACACACACACACACACACCTAAGGGGAAAATGAAGTGAACCCCTTCCATACAGTAAAACAGCCAGTCACTGCAGCAATTCTGGTTGGCTATCAAGATAAATGGGGATGCTACAGAGAACACAAACGCAAAGGTGTCCTCTCTGCTGGCTCGAAAAGAGTAAACAGGAACATCAGAAAGCTAGGAAAGTACTGGGTGGTGGAAAGGGAACTGAAAACCATAAGGCACACCAATAGAGACAGTATGTCATGTCAGGGCGAAATTCTGCTGGTTCTGCCTCACCGCTTCTAACTTGGTGTATGAGAATCTCTCTTGTTCATCTTCTCTTGCCTTCCTCATTATATTCAATGGCCTCCTCCTGACCTGTGGGCCCCCAAGGCAGTGACTTCTCTTTCTCATCCTTTCTCTCCATCTTTCCTATCTCCACACCCTCCTCCTTAAGTGCCTCTTCCATTAACTCCCCCATGTCTTAATGTTAAACACTAGCGACACATTTTAAACATGAGGGACCCATTTCTTCAGCCTAAGACATGTTCAGCGCATAGCACTGAGTCTGGTATACAACCACTGCCATGATCTGAATGTTTGTGTCCTCCCAAAAGTCACATGTTGGAATCCTAATGCCCAGTGTGATGGTGTTAGAAGATGGAGCCTTTGGGAGGTGATTAGGTCATTAGGTGATTAGGGTGGGGCCCTCATGAATGGGATTCTTGTTCTTACAAAGGACAACCCACAGAGCTCCCTCCCCTTTCTCACTCCGTGAGGACACAGTGAAAAGGCACTGGCTATGACCCAGGAAGAGGGTCCTCACCAGAACATGACCCTGCTAATGCCTTGATCTTGGACATCCAAGCCTCTGGAACTGTGAGAAGTAGATTTCTGCTGTTGATACACCACCCAGCCTGTGGTATTTTGGTATAGCAGCCCAAACAGACTAAGATAGCCTGTTAGGAAATAATTGGTTGGATGGATGGATGGATGATGGATGGATGGATGGATGGACAGACAGATGGTTTTAAGTGAAAGGGTACAACTTTAAAACCTACATGAGTTCTGACAGAACTTTACTATGACATTGAGGGATCATTTGCCAGAATGGTACTAGTCATGATAGCCGGCTGCTCCCCAGGAGGTTAGAAAAGTGGGAATGTGATACACATGTCCTCCCAGTACCACCAACAACCACTAAGCATAAGAAGGGAAGAAAATGTCAGAATGGAAAGATGATGGGCACTGGGCTGTGACAAACCTGAATGTAAGCCTTGACTCCACCATCTTCTAATTGTGTGACTTTGAACAAAGTATTTAAAAAATTTCATCTATCCCATGTATAAAATGGGGATAATCATATCTACTGTACAAGGTTGTTATAAGGTTAAATTAAAGAATATATTTAATTAAGGGTCTTAGCACAGTGCTTGATACATACTGGGCTCAAAATATTATAATTTTTATTATATGAAAATATTTATTATCATTAAGAAATCTCTGGTGAGAACTCAGGAAGTTATGATTTATTGTGAAATAGGCAAGCTAAATACTTAAAAACAACTTAAGAGAAAGATGACAAAATGGTATCTCTCTTTTTTTTAAATTTGAGAGAGAGAGAGAGAAAACGAGTGGGAGGAGGAGCAGAGGGAGAAGGAGACTCCCTGCCGAACAGTGAGCCCAACATGGGGCTCCATCCCAAGACCCTGGGATCATGACCTGAGCAGAAGGCAGACAACCGACTGAGCCACCCAGGCGCACCAGACAAAATGGTATCTTTAAAGGGAAAACTTACCAAATTAATTTATTTAATTTTTGAGGAAGTAAATCACATGTAGGCAAAAGAGAACTGCTTAATATTATCTACCTGAACACCTTAAGAAAACCTTGGACAGGGGCGCCTGGGTGGCTCAGTGGCTTAAAGCCTCTGCCTTTGGCTCAGGTCATGATCCCAGGGTCCTGGAATCGAGCCTCGCATGGGGTTCTCTGCTTAGCAGGGAGCCTGCTTTCTCCTCTCTCTGCCTGCTTGTGATCTCTGTCTGTCAAATAAATAAAATCTTTAAAAAAGAAAAGAAAACCTTGGACAGATTTCCAAAGGAAAGCCTGAAATAAAAGTCCCGGAAAACTGGAATGTTTCGTGAGGCAATGAGGAACTAAGCTCAGAAACAAAAACAATAGTGGAACCTCCTGATTCTAGCCACGGGAGGGAAGTACAGGGCCAGAGTGACAGATGCTGGAAAGGCCTCTGACGTATGGCGAGCATAGTAGTCACATTTCTAATTCTGGATTTCTCAAAGGAAACAGTGCAGTCTTCCTCAGGAAGGTGGAGTCCTGTGCACTGGGTGGATCTGACATAGAGGCATCAGACAACTGTGGGGTTGACATCCATGAGAGGAAGTGGGGAAGGGGCCCATTAATCTAATAGTAACCAAAGCAAGCCAGGTGCCAATCACATTATCTCATTTATATCACCACAACCCACTGATGGTAAGTGTTGTCTCCATTTTACAGAGAAGGAAACTGAAGCTCAAGGAGATCTTGTAATTCAAGTTCTCTCTGCTAGTAAGGGAAGGGGCCTGTTATCAAGAATAGTGCCCGCCTAATAAGCTAAGGTCTGCTGTGGCTCTGGTTCCTCTGTTCAACAGATACTTACTAAGCACCTACTATGTGCCAGGCACAGAGTCAGGTGTAAGAGATAAGACCCCCCACCCAAGTCTCACCGAGCAGAATCTTCTAAGAGAGTTGGAAGCAGCCATTAGTCAAATAGTGCCACTAATGAAGATAAAATTACAAAGTGAGACATGAAGACACGTCATAGACATGTCTAGATTTGGGATGGGATGGGTGCCATAGGGAAGAGTGGTTCTAGACTTCATCTAGAGCTAATGAGGTAAAGGAGTGGTGAAGAAAAGCATTCCATTTAAGACTATTGCCTATCCTAACCATGGTCCGAGCCCCAAACAATGCAACAGTGTGGCTACAGCTCAGAGGGGCTGAACTGAGGGTGTGGGGAAGTGTGGGCACATGATCAGATTTCCATTCTGTAAAGTCCAAGGTATTTAAACAAAAGCCACTGGCACGCTTGGGCAGCCCCAAACAGACCACTCTAGTGGGTTCTGGGACCCCAGCTACATTCCATCTGTATGAAGACAGTTGGAAGGTCCAAACATTGCTGCCTTAATAGTACATTGGGAAGCAGAGATTGATGGGCCCAAGTAAAGAGACTGACTCCTCAAGCATCTTTGCTAGCAAGGGGCTCTCTGAGATATGTATATGTGATCAGGAGGAGGCAGTGAGCAGTAAAATCTCTAACAACACTTCTCTCTAGTGATGGGTTAGATCAGGGTCAGCAAACTACAGCCCACAAGCCAAATCCAGCCTGTGCCTATTTCTGGGAAGACCTAGAGCTAAGAATGGTTTCTATATTTTTAAACGCTTTTATTTTTAAAGGAAAAGACAACTAATATTTTGTAACATGTGAAAAGCATATGAAATTCACATTTCAGCGCCCATAATTAAAGTCATACTCATTCATTTGTTATCATCTGTGGCTGCTTTCACAAGAACAGAGTTGAACAAATGAGACCAGCACCAAGGTGTGCTGCAAAGCTGAAATTATTTATTATCTGTCCTTTATAGAAGAAGTTTGCCAATCCCTGGGCTAGTCAGAAGAAACTGTAAATCTGACCATGTGGTCAGACAACTGACAAATGAGCTTTAGTGGGAACGAGTGCAAAGTAATGCATTTTGGGATAAAAATAACCTATTTATAAAATGAAGACAGGGCTCTGAGATTTGAGGTCACAACTCAGAAGTCAGCACAACTGGGAGGACTAAAGGCAGCAACAGTAATATTAAGTGAACTTCCTGCCCTAGATGATAAAAATCAACACAATGGCTAGAGTTGGTTATCTGAAGACTTCACCAGATGGGGGCCTGGGGAATGATTTCAGAAAGACTAAACTGAAATTCAACTAAGAAGAAAGCTTTTTATTTTTCACTTTCACTTAGAAATTACGTATAGATATTGATGAGGGAATAGAGGCAAGCCAAGGACAAAGCAGAAGGTGACACCCCACAACCCTGCTCCCACCCCCATATATGTGACATTCCTCAGATACTCCTGGCTTCCCTAAAGCTAAGGAAAGGAAAAACAAACAGTTAATTTATAGAGATCACAATCCTACAAGAGTTGAGTCTTCCTCCTCTTACAAAAGTCTTAGCAATTTACAAGAGCAAAGCATCTCTATGAATAATTGAGGTGCCAGAAGGAAATGTAGACACAATTAAATGTCCTTATAAACTGTGGCCCTGACAGATCCTAGGAGCAGGCAGTGTCATGTTCCTCCAAGAAAGCTCCCAGCTATCTTCACATTAATGCCTCACTAGAGGGAAAATAACCTTAACTTGACAAGGACAAAGCCTCCAGTATCCTGTGGGTCGTCTTTAGCATTTGAAAGTCCTGTTGGACATCTGCCTTTTTCCTTACTTCCTCCAACTCCCAAGTACATAGTCAGCCACCCCTCACAACCCCAAGCAGCAACTTTTTCTGCACCCCCAACCACCTTTTGCACCAAAGACATCTCAAGAATTCTGTTTCCGCCATTGGCTCCGGACCCCACTCCACCAAATCTTACCTATATCCCAAAACCACATCAGGTATCAACAGTCCATATGTAATCTGGGGAAAATTAATAATAAAGAATTAGAATTTGTGCTGTGTATACAGGACTAATCTGGGATGGGTTATCATCTAGACTTTGTCTATTTAATTCTATAGTTCCAGTGCCTACTTTAGTGACTGGCATATGAAAAACACTCAATATTTGTGGAAGGCAGGCAGGCAGGAAACAATGAAAGAAGGGAAGGGGGGGAGGAGGGAGGAGGGAAACTGAGCAGAATCTATGGGGTTTGAAAGCTAGACAGCCTTTAGCCAGATACTAAGAATGAAGAAGAACATCCCAGCAGGGAACCAGGAGCACAAAAGGCCAGGAGAGGTCATGAGGACTATAAATAATGTTATTAAGATCCCAGTCACCTTTGTTCTAGCTGTAAGGTAACTTAGTTTCTCATATTCATTGGTTTTGTGAAGAGGACATCCAGGCAATAAGAGAGTTGTAGCCCCAGGAGAATTAAGTAATCAACCTCACAGTAATTTTGTCAGTCTCTGGGGGCAGTTGGGTATACACTGATTTCCCCAGCCTCATCCTCAGGCATCATTTCCATACCTGCAAAACTACAAACTGATCTGGGGCCTCCGTGGCTCTAACAGGTCCTGGTGTCTTGAGGCCTCTACCTGGCTGTGGCTGGCATCCCTCTTGGACACCTTTGACCTCTTCCATTTCACTGTGACAGGAATCACACCCAGAGAATTCTGGAGAACAACCAGCCCAGTGTGCCGCTGAGCCCAAAAGGAACAAGGTATCCTTCCCAGGGAAGATACTCTCCCTGCCCAGCAATATCACGGTTACAGAATCTATTCTTGCCACAAGGTAAACTCATCCCAGTACACCAAAAGTCCCAGGTCTTGGGAATCCCTTCCGTCCCAAGTAAACTGGGACAGTTGGTCACCTGCCAGATGGGTTTCTCGTTTATAATGGGCTTCTTGTCCTGTTCTTCCCCAGACTCCACCTGGGTGGGCTCCACTGTTTCTGCTACCATAAGCCCACTGTAAAGTCCACTTTTAGGCAACAGGCTTGAGCAATGGAAACCTAAGTCAGGTAAAAGGGCCCACAGGGACCACCAGGCTGAATGCAAACAGGCCCATCAGGGGACCCTCCTCCAAACAGCCATAAACCCTAGCTGACTCAAGGAGAATTCTATCTGTTCCCATACCTCCTCACCTCCCACCTTAACTACAGCCCCATACCACAGCCTCCCTGGGCAGACAGTCTCTCCTTTGCTCTCCTGCCCATTTGTATTCAGTGAACTTCTATCTCCCCTGTTCTGCCACGGGTGAATTCTTTCACAGCCCACACCTCCAGCTTCCACCCAGCTGGGTGGCCCCACACCCACCACTCAATATTCAGAGAGCTCCTTCTGGGTCAGGGAAGGGAACAGCAGGGGCTGGGTGGGTCAGTGGGAACAGGATTAAGATCACAGATCTGGAGACACAGCAGAAGAGGTTCCCAAGGAACCTCGGAGATGGGGGAAACAAAGGCAGAAGGAAATGTAGGTTCAATTAAATGTCCTCAGAACCTGCAGCCCGTTGACAAATACTTGAGGAAGGGGGAGTACACTGTTCCTCCAGGAGCCTCCCAACTGTTAACGCCCTTGCTGGGGGGTGGGGGGGGGGGGACAACCTTAATGTGACAATAGCAAGGCTTCCCGTATCCCTTCAGTCTTCTTTAGCATATGAAAGTCCTTTTGGACACCTTCTCACTTTTACCTCTCCCAATCCAAAAGTATATAATCACAATCCCAGGGTACCAGGCCGCAGCAGCAGCAGCAGCAGCAGCCCCTCCCTCTTTCTGCCAAGGTTTCCGTCCCCATGCTTTAGTAAAATCACTTCTAGGGTCCGTGGGTGGCTCCGTTGGCTAAGGGATGGCCTTTGGCTCAGGTAATGATCCCAAAGGATTGAGTTCTGCATCCGGTTCCCTGTTCAGTGGGGAGTCAGCTTCTCCCTCTGCCCCTCACCCCCTCCTGCACATGCTCTCTGTCTCTCTCTCTCTCTAATAAAATCTTTTTTTAAAAAAATCACTTTTTAATTATTTTATTTTATTTATTTGAGAGAAAGACTGTATGTGAGAGAGAGCACAAGCAGGGGGAGCTGCAGAGGGAGAGGCACAACCTGCAGAGAGAAGGGAGAAATAGGCTCTGAGCCTGCAAAATCTGAGCAGGCAGCCAGATCTGGGAGGTGGGGGGCCTTGATCCCCCGACCCTGAGATCATGATCTCAGAAGGCAGACGCTTAACCGACTGAGGCACCAGGCACCCCATAAAATCACTTCTCTTGCACCAAAGATGTCTCAAGAATAATCTCTTGGGGAAAAAAAGTTCTGCCAAAGACATCTCAAGAATAATTTCTTGGGGAAAAAAAAATTCCTTCTTGGCAGTTGGCTCTGGACCTTACCTACATTCCAAAATGACATCATCAGCTGCTGGAGAGTTGATCATTAAGACTCCTGTCTTTCATCAGTGTCTATGTGTTTCTGTGCATACAAGGAAGATTAGACAGTATCTAGTAGGAAAAACCCTCATCATTTCCAGAGTTTGGAGGTGAGGAAGAACTACTAAAGGGAAGGCTGCCTTAAACCCCATCTGTAAGTGAGCAGAATGTGAGTTAGTAAAATATAAATCACAAAAAGGAGGGTAAAACTTTGTGGGCCAGTATTAAACAGCTGTAATAATTATAGTAATTTATATCTAATTACCATGTGGCATCGTGATTAGGAGGCATTATTGTGTCATGTAAATCATACACCAAGATCTTTGTGATTAGGGTACTAAAATCTGCTCATCCATGTGTGCTCCCACCGTCAGTTTAAAACCATTAGAGGATCATCTAGGTTGACGGTTGACTTAGTCATGGTTTTTTTTGTTTGTTTGTTTTTTGGGTTTTTTTGTTTTGTTTTGTTTTTTTGCTTCAGGGAATACAGGGAGTTAAATAGCAGGTGAATTTGCTACATTTGATTCTGGGAGGACCCATATAAGGATACTTAAAAAAAAAAATTAATGCCATCTTTATTTATAAAGGAGTTCTGGGAAAAACTCAAAACACTTTGCAGATTTTAATCTAATTAATCCTCACAATAACCCTAGGAGGGAGCTCTTACACAATGGCCTTCATTGTTTAAAGCCACCAGTTGTTAGAGGCCACAGAAGAGTCACTTGTCTGCAGTTGCTTCTCTGTCTTAGTTTTAATTATAAACGTTATAGTGTTCTTTGAAATAAGTCTTGTATAAATATAAACTGAGTATTAGTGTATTAATCATCTCCCGATCAGTATGAGACAGACTAAGCTCACCACTAAGAGTTTCTTAGAAACTATAGACCAGCTTCAAGAAATACGAATGTTTGAGTGGAATTTAAAGTTATGAATGAACTCTCTATGATTAAAACATTTTTGCATATAAATCCACATGAATTTACAAGGCTTCTGCTCTGAGCACAATGTTAGGTGCCCTGGACACAAAAACAACTTAGGATACAAATGAAGTAATAGTAACAGTAATGCGTGTGGTTGTGATCTAGAGATCTAACAAAGTCATAATATGCCCTTCACAAACCAAGGACTGGAGTTTCACTCTCCTAGGAAGGGACAGATACCAGTGGAGGCTTCTTAACAATCAGCATTTGTCTGTACCCATGTTCTGCATTTTGGTTCAGATGGCATGACCTTTAAGAGCTGTAAAGTAGGTAAGGGAATGTTTTCACATGCAAAATCTCACTGGATTCTTACAGTGTTCTAGGAAATAGGTAGGACAAGTACGATTTTCCACTTTGCAGACAGAAAGTGAGTCCTGAAACAGTATGCTATGAGGGATCATAGTGAAAGGATGGCAAAAATAGAGAAGCCGACAAGCTTCTCTTGTCTGAGGAAGGATTCCCAAAGCACACCCAAAGTCAGCCTTCCACCCTCACACCATCAAGCTCCCGGAGCCTCGCTGCCACCTCACTACCACCAGTCTCCAGGGCTGGTGTGCTTATGCCTTCCACCTGTCCCAGCATCTATTCCCTCTAGTTTTAGCCAGACACAGTCAGAGGAATTCACAGGTGCATTTACTTCCAAAACCAAAGGTGTGAAAACTTGTTTAGTGTAGGTTTTGGCTCACATGTTGGTTTGCCTGGAGGGATACATTGACTTGGCTCTCTCCTTTATGTCCTCTTTGTCCAAGAAGGAAACTTCCTTCTCCTTGGGCAATTCTCTTAACTACTCTGTGTTCTTCCCCTCCCCTTAGAAGAGGGGTTAAACAGAATCTCCAGCTTCTCTGTTACCAGAGCAATCCACAAAAAGAAGAGATTATTAGACTCCCTGTAGTTGTGTGTCACATCACCAACCCTTGTCCATATGAAGCCGACAGCGTTCATCCCCTCCTGAAACAGATAAGGGGTCACATTCTAAAAACATCCTTTGAGAATCTCCTACAATCACCTATTCCAATGGCAAAAGGAGTTCTCAGGAAGAAGAATATGCAACATTTGAGCCTATCAGTTAAGTGGCAACTTTTCCCATATTTCATTAAAAAAACTTTTTAAAGATTTAATTTGAGAAGGAGAGAGAGAGGAACAGGAAGGAGGGGCAGAGAGAGGCAGGCTCCCTGCTGAGCAGAGACCCCCCCCCCCCAACACAGAGCTTCATCCTGGGACTCTGGGATCATGACCTGAGCAGAAGGCAGATCCATAACTGACTGAGCCACCCAGGCACCACCCTCTCATATTTCCATTTTTGAAAACTTTCCCACTCCCTCCCCCTTCCTTTCCAAGAAGGATTCACAAGGTGATGAAGTCTGGAGATGATGGCAAATCTTTGTATGGAATAGGAATTTCTTCTAGAGCACTTCAAGGAGTCTAAGTACATTTCTGTAGATCATTCCATTTGTGTGTGGAAACAGACTGAGAGGATAATGTAGGCTAATGGTTGAGAGCATGAGTCGGGAGGAGAGGGAGAAGCAGGTTCTCTGGGATCATGACTTGAGCCAAAGGCAGATACTTACTCAACTGAGCCACCCAGGTGTCCCTCTACTTTAAAAATATTAATAGTTGGCATTGATGGATCAATTACTATGTGCCAGGAACTATATGTGCTATGTTGTTTTTTAAAAAAAATAGTTATTTATTTGTCAGACAGAGAATGAGAGAGTGAGCGAGCACAAGCAGGGAGAGCAGCAGGCAGAAGGAGAAGCAGGTTCCCTGCTGAGCAGGGAGCCAGATGCTGGACTCCATCCCAGGACCCTGGGATCATGACCTGAGCTGAAAGCAAACGCTTAACTGACTGAGCCACCCAGGCATTTCTGATCCACTGAGCCACCCAGGCGCCCCCAGGCATTTCTGTATATGCTGTTTTACATGCTTTACATGCATGATCTCACTGAAACCTTACCATAGCCCTGGGAACTGGGACTCTCACCAAGCCCCTTTTATAGGTAAGAAAATTGAAGCACAAATTACTTAAATGGTTTGCCAGAGATTATAGTACTAAATGGTGAAACCAGCACACACACACATGCAGTCAGACTTAAAGACCCATGCTTTGAATCATTAACTTCCTCATACTGATGGTCTAAGGATTAAATGAGCAGATATAAATCAGGTCTCTTGCAGAGGTGCTTGACACATAAAAAAGCCTCAAGTAAATGTTAGCTATGGTATTATTTTCAGCATTGTCATTTGTTCTGAAAAATGTCTGGGCCAGAAAACAGGTTTTGACATGGGAGATTGTGGGGCTACTCTAGTTGACTGCCAGAGGTCTTTTAAACGTCAGACATCTACTATTACCTAAACAATTAGTGTATTATGAGTTACCTGGTTAAGAGACGGGACAAATTGTTAGCAACTTTATCTATTTGCTCATGCAGAAAAGTTCTCCATACTGGAAAGAACTATGAAGTCTCATAAAAGAATGGCATGCTGAGCCATAGCTGAATTGTAGGCAGGATCAGATTATAAATGATTATGTTTCAAAAGTTCATTTGTCTATTGTCATAAATTCTGAATACATAGAAATAAGGTTGTAAATGGTGGTTACATGCCAAGACTATTCACAGAAGTCCATTCAGCCCATTTTAAAGTTCAATGCTAGAAATCATGCCACTAGCTCAAGGCCAAGCCTAGGAACAAGGGCCCATGTGATAAAATAAAAAGTGTCTTTCCTGGTACAGAGGCAAGTTGAGATTGAGTGTATTAGTTATCTATTGCTCTGTAACAAATTATCCCTAAACTTACTATATTAAAACAATAAACTTTATTATCTCACAGTCTCTGTGGGTCATCTGGGAGCAGCTGGTTCTGTTCAGGATCTGTTCAGGATCCTGGTTCTGTTCCGGATCTCTCTGGGGTTTCAGTCAACATCTCCTGGGCTACACTCTGAAGGTTTAACTGGGGCTGGAGGATCTACTTGCAATGTGGCTCATTCACATGGCTCTTGGCAGGAGCGCTCCATTTCTCATCACATGGGCTTTTCTTTGGGGCTGCCCGAGTTCCCTGTGACATGGTAACTCTGGTTTCCTCATCACAGATGATCCAAGACAGAATAAGCAGGTAGCTGCAGTGCCTTTTATGACGTAGTCTTTTAAGTCATACATTGTCACTATTGTCATATTCTATTCATTGTAGGCCACATGGTATTCATTAAGAGAAGCTCACATTCAGTGGGAGGGAGATTAAGCTCTACTTCTGGATCGAACGAGTATCAGAATTTGTGGACATACATTAAAATCACTATCCAGTTTTTTATCTCCTATCACTCTGTTTAGATATCCAGTGATATAAAATAGTAAAAATAAATTGGGAGGCAGAACTGCAGCCCTTTCCAACAAAGCTTGCCGTAAGTATCCAAAACAATCCATGTTCTGCCTCAACTTTTCTTGAAAACGTCTATCCCCTTTCCTTGAATGGAATTTTATTTGAACAATTTATGCCAAAGAAAGAGCAATCACATTCCTGACATATTTGCTTTATTTATGTGTATTTCTCATTAGCAGAATTTCAGCCAATGAAGCAAACTGAAATGAAAAATAAAAATAATTTACTCCTGAGTTGAACGGATTAAGATATTTGGGGTTAGGAAAGCAAGGCTTAGTAAGCACTGTCCCTTCAGCTGATAATGACCTGAGCTCTCCGGTTATTGAATATCCTAGGGAAGGTTGCCCTCCTTGGTCTTGGGAACCATGGCATCTCTGATCCAGATTTACTGAACAGACTCCCATAGCTGCAGCTCTGTAGGAGTATGGGGCGCATTCAAGACGGAAGGATTGCTGGGGAGTCCAAAAACATTTGGTGCTGTGGCACCCGTGGGATGCAAGATTCTACAGTACCGTCTGAATCTTCAGAGGAAAAGGATGCTCCATGTGACTTTTTATTGTGTATTTTGTAACCTGAAACTTGGTAATCCATGTAGACTACTCTCAAAATACAACATCCATTAACACAGGGTAACTAGGAGTTTCACTACAATTCAACTCCAAGGGTTAGCTAGGGACTTCCTCTATGAGTTCCCCTGACAATGTTGCTGTTTTAAATCTTAAAATTTGAGTCTTAAACCCTTTTGAGAATATGATAAAAGCTAAGGGACTTAATTCAAGAAAATACATATAAGCCACAATATTTTGCACATGAGTTTAAGGCCTCCAGAAGCCCCTAAAACCTATAAGGAATCTGGATTAAGAATCTCTTAAGACTTCAAGGGAGAAGAGGAGTGGGGAGGCTTATTGCCATTCCGTTTCACCATTACAGCTTAGATCTAAACCAGCAACTACTACTCAGAACTCAGCCTTCTAAATTTGTTGTTCTTCTAAATTTGTTGTTGCCAATAGAACCAAAGACCAAAACGGAAACTCCTACTAGACTTTGTGCTTGGGTTTAGTCCATGTTATAAGTGGAGGGAAAAGGAACATGGCAGCGAACACACACAGGACAACACATATCTGATGAAAAGCAATCGTAAATACAAAGGAGTTAGAATTGCTGACGACATTGAGAGGGCCTTGCCCTCTCGAAGCTGACCTGACGGTGCAGCCAATTTTGCCAACTTGCCAGAGAAGCAGCAACTCGAGGAGAGAAAGCCGGTTGGTTTCTCACTTGGCAAGAAAGCGCTAAAATCGTTTTCTGCTGCGGATCCGCAACCGAGGTCCTGACCCAAGATTCCAGAGGCGCTCCTCGGGTGGAGCGAGCGAGATCCCGCAGCAACGCCCAGCCCCGGGCGGGCGGGACCGTTCGAATCTACCCACTCGGTCCGCAGGCCCGGCTTCATCCGCTCCTGCTTCTCCGCCTGGGGAGGTGGCAAGGCTGCGCGGGAGCCAGGGGCATCCCTGTCAGTGCCCCTCGGGCAGAGGCAGGCGCGCCGGGCTCCGCTGCCGGTACTGGGGGGACGGGCGGTGGCTGCAGCGCGCGCCCCTGCCCCTCCCCTCGCGGGTGCCGCAGCCCTGCGCAGCGGGCCTGCGTGTGCTGCCGACCCCTCCTTCGCGCTCCTCGCCTGCGGCCGCTCCGGCGCACGCGCGCGGCCTCGCGCAGGGCGGGGAGAGGCGGCGGTCCCCGGCGCCCGGCCCCGAACCTGTCAGACCCGGGGAGCCGGCCCGGAGCTGCGGGCGCGGCCGGCACGAGGACCGCGCCGCTCCCCGCGCGGCCCCGACCCGAGCTGCGCGAGTCTGCCCTGCCGAGCCGGCCGGGGGCGGGGAGATGAGCGGCGGCCCCGCGGCAGCGCCCCAGGTAGACGCGCCGCCCCCTCGCGGAGCCCCGGAGCCTCCGGGTCGGCCTGCGCCCCCGCCGCCCGGGGCTTCGGAACTTGGGGGCAGTGTTGGGGCACCTTTAATTTATAACGTGTTTCGTTTTCCACAGGATGGGGAGGGACGCGCGGCAGTGCCATCGGGAACTGGCGCTCCGGTGAAGTAGGGGCCGCGGGAGCCGCGGGCCGGTCGCCTGCAACGAGCCGTTCCGTGCGGCGGCCGCTCAGCCTCTGCCATGGCCGGATCCGGTGCGTGGAAGCGCCTCAAATCTCTGCTACGGAAGGACGACGCGCCGCTGTTTCTAAATGACACCAGCGCCTTCGACTTCTCGGACGAAGTGGGGGACGAGGGGCTTCCTCGGTTTAACAAACTTCGAGCTGTGGTGGCCGACGATGGTTCTGAAATCCCAGAAAGGCCTGTTAACGGGGCGCACCCGGCCCTGCAGGCCGACGACGATTCCTTACTGGACCAGGACTTACCTTTGACCAACAGTCAGCTGAGTCTGAAGGTGGACCCCTGTGACAACTGCAGCAGACAGCGAGAGTTACTGAAGCAGAGAAAGGTGAAAACCAGGTTGACCATTGCTGCCGTTCTTTACTTGCTTTTCATGATTGGAGAACTTGTAGGTGAGTTGTGTTGTCAACTCACTTTACATTTACCTTGTCCCGAGGGTTGTTGTCCAGCTTTAGTTACACGTGATTTGAGGTTTAAACTTTGTTTTCGGGAAGTTTGTTATTTATCGAGGTATTGATCCCGTGATAGGAGGAATCCACACGGTTCCAAAGTGCAGGTTAACCTAAGTACGACCGAAACTTTCAGAGATAACTTGGACTTTTTCTTCTGGTTCTCCAAACACTGTGACACCTACTGTAAAGTTAAGGACATTAGCTTCATTGTATATCACGTATATCATGTAACTTCCTCTTTAAAAAGTGTATCAGAACTTTTAAAAGTTCTGATAAAACAACCAGGTTAGTTTTTGCATCGTTTAAAATAGTAAATGATCTAAGCGTAGAATCATAAAATTTTACAGTGTGAAGTGACCTTACTGAACACCTGCTCTTCCTTCTTTTTCACACATAAGGAATCTGAGGGCCCAGAAAGTTAAATAAGTTGGGAGGACACTTAGCTGGTTAGTGGAAGAGCCACATCCACAGTCGCAGGCTGCTTACTTTTTTCTCTACATTTGACTTAAGTGGTCTCTTCAGACTATTTCTTTTTGCATTTACATCCAAGAGATTTGCAAAATTAAATACTACTAACTGACCTTTAAAGTTTTTCATTATAGTAGGGATCTGAAAGGAACCAGAGGGCTCCCCCAGAGTTCATGAACTTGTTTTCACTTTTTAATTATTCAGGTAATACATTGTCACTCTAAATACATTCTTAGAGGTTAATTTCACAGTCACATTAGTGTAACTGCTAACTTCGCTGAAATAACAGTTTACAAAGTGACATTAAAGCAGGGAGATAATTCTGCCTTGTTTCTTAATGATTAACCATTAGGAGAACAGAGGTGGCAGTCCAGAACAAGACACTGGTCAGAGGTTATATGTGGGAAAATTATATACATTTCCTACCTCATTTTATACCTCTCCTCCCCAGTGCACACTTCTGCCATGCTGGCCTTCTTTCTCCCTATGACTCACAAAGCTCTCTCCAGTCCATGAGGCCTTCAAACTGGCTGGTTCCTTCACCTCAGTGGCTTTCAAATTTTCTTGACCTAATTATAGTAAAAACTACACTTAACATTGTGACCCGGGTAGGCATGCCTACATACATAGGTATGTATGGATGTACACACATATACATATATGTGTAAATATATGTGTAACTGAAACAAAAGTCTGATTTCTTGTGATGCATTCTAGTATTTTTTCGGTATGGCCCCAGTCCACTTAATTGATTTTGTGTTCCACAAGTAGATCAGGGCCTGCAGTTTGAAAAACACTGCTTAACCTGGAGTGCCTTTTCCCAAATATTCTCTTGGCTGGTTTCTTGACATTCATATCTTACCCCAAAAGATACCTCTGAGAGACCTTTTATGATGGACTGAAGTAAATATCTCATCTCCCCTATTCTCTCCCCAACTTTAAAAGCCCTCAGCATCTTGAAATCATCTTGTTTGTATATTCACTTGTTTGATATCTGTCTTCTTCCACTAAAATAAAAGCTACATTCCCAGGGGCGCCTGGGTGGCTCAGTGGGTTAAAGCCTCTGACTTCGGCTTGGGTCATGATCCCAGGGTCCTGGGAACGAGCCCCGCATCTGACTCTCTGCTCAGCAGGGAGCCTGCTTCCCTTCCTGTCTTCCTGTCTCTCTGCCTACCTGTGATATCTGCCTGTCAAATAAATAAATAAAATCTTAAAAAAAAAAAAAAGCTACATTCCCAGGAACAGAATAGACCTTCAATAAACTTTTGTTGAATTAATTTTTATTGTGATAGAGAATTATAAATGCTTAAGCTATAAAGAAAGTAAAAGGCAGGCATGAAATTGTGGCCAGGTAAGACACAGCCTCTACAGACTAAGATTCAATGACTTGCTCAAATTCACACAGCTAGAATATTGAGTCAGTCAGACTTAGTGATTCTTTTTTTTTTTTTTTAAGATTCATTTATTTATTTGAGAGAAAGAGAGCATGTGCACACACATGAAGTAGGAGGGAGCAGAGGGAGAGGAAGAGAAGCAGACTCCCTGGTGAGCAGGGAGCCCTACCCTTGGCATCTCCATCCCACAATGGCTGACTGAGCCACCCAGGCGCCCCAGACTTGGTAATTCTTGAAGTTAATATTTTGTATTTGAAGTTAAATCATATTAATCACAATTTTCCCCCTTAAAATTAATTTAGATTATTTTACCTAAGAAAAAATTACTAAGATAAAATTGTCCCGACATACCATTTTTGAAATCTCTTATTTGGTAAATGTTGTTTTGTGAAAGCCACACTAAGTATTTTATTTAAAATACTGATTTTGGGGCACCTGGGTGGCTCAGTGGGTTAAGCCTCTGCCTTCGGCTCAGGTCATGATCTCAGGGTCCTGGGATCGAGCCCCGCATCGGGCTCTCTGCTCGGCAGGGAGCTTGCTTCCTCCTCTCTCTCTGCCTGCTTCTCTGCCTACTTGTGATCTCTGTCTGTCAAATAAATAAATAAAATCTTTAAAATACTGATTTTATTTTCAAAGATAAAAATCTTTTGTTAAATAATACAGAAATGCTAATGGGGTCACCTGGGTGGCTCAGTCTTTAAGCCTCTGCTTTCGCTCAGATCATGATTCCAGGGTCCTGGGATCCAGCCCCCGTATCACATCCCATTGGGCTCCCTGCTAAGCGGGAGGCCTGCTTCTCCCTCTCCTGCTCCCCCTGCTTGTGTTCCTGCCTTCACTGTCTCTCTCTCTCTCTGTCAAATAAATAAATAAAATCTTTAAAAAAAAATGCTAATAGGATAAGCATTAACAAATATTCAGAATGTTACATAGAATTAAATTGTATATAGTAGAGCATATATTAAAGTGTATCAAAAGCACTTAGAAAAAATGGCATCTTATGTAGAAAGTATGGAGTAATTTTATTTATTTATTTTTTTTAAAGATTTTATTTATTCATTTGACAGAGACAGAGATCACAAGTAGGCAGAGAAGCAGGCAGAGAGAGAGAGAGGAGGAAACAGGCTCCCTGCTGAGCAGAGAGCCTAATGCGGGGCTTGATCCCAGCACCCTGGGATCATGACCTGAGCCAAAGGCAGAGGCTTTAACCCACTGAGCCACCCAGGCGCCCCTGGAGTAATTTTAAAAATGAAATAATTTAAAGATCTGAAAGGGAAAACTTGATTTTGAATCTTGGGTTTGCCACTAACTTGTTTTGAGACTTCAGATAGGTCCATTGTTTTCTTCCTTTCATTCAGCAAGTATTTTTTGAGTACTTGCTCTATGCCAGGCACTATATTAAGTATTTGGGATATATAATTACAGACAAAACTATTATGAAATCTACTGTTGGAAGCACTTAGTTTAATGGAGGGCACAGATGTTAAACATATAGACAAATAAATTTAAAATCCATATGGCCTTAAGTGTTGTGAAACAAAAGAACAAGATACTATAAGATAGAGTAACTAGTGGGACATAGTTTATGTGTGAGCCAGGTGCAGTTAAACCAAAATGTAAGAGTTACTCAAGTAGAGGAGTGGAGGAGTTTTCCAGGTGAAGAGAACAGCATGTTGCAGAGGTCCTAAAAACCTTCAATTCTTTAAAAAGACCTAGAAAGAAGGCAAGTTTCACTGGAAGATAATAATAAGTAAGAGGGAAAGAGCCCAGACCACCAGATCAGGCCAGTTCTGATAGATGATACTATGAGTATAGTTTTTAAGTCTAAGTACAATGAATAGCCAATGAAGGCTTTTAAGTAGAGAGCAATATGATGGGATTTACCTTTTTAAAAGATTATTCTGGGCCTTTTGTGGAGATGGATCGGAGGGTGCAAGAAGGGAAGCAAGTAAACTATTGCAGAGGTCCAGACAAGAAATCATGGCTTGGACTGATCCGGATGGAGAAAAATGTACTGACTGAGAAATATTCTAGAGGTAACATTAACAAAATTGACTATTGGCTTAGATGCGGGGGTTGATTCTGAAGTTTCTCACCTGAGAAACTGAGTGTATGGAAATGTGTATCATTTATTAGCAGGAAGAAAATACAAAGCAGGATTTAGGCACAGGCTCAAGGGTTGTTTTCGACATGTTCATTATTGCATGTACATAAAATAGCCAGTAAACATGTCTAGTGAGCTTTAGATATGAGTCTATAGTTCAAAAGAAAGGTCAAGTTAAGAGATACAGTGTGTAGTGCTATCAGAATGGAAAAAAACACCTACAGAATCTGTTTTGAGGAACTCCAACTTTAGAAGTCAGGCAAAAAACAAACAGGTATTCCAGAATCTAAGAAATTAAAGTATTTCCAAGTGGAAATAAATAAGTTAAAGCTGCTGAGAGGTCTAATGAGATGAGAACTAGACTATCCTTTGGATTTAGTAATAGTCATTGATTAACAATTGCATTTTTATTGGGAGTGAAAAAGCTTGAAGAATGAATGCAAACAGACTTCCTGATAAAGATGGCAAATGAACTCCTATATCTAAATGTACTTTTTCCTGAAGCCTCTCAAACTACAATAAAGGGATTTCTAAATGTATATATGTATATAGCCATATATCCATCCACATCTGTGTCTGTGTATGTGTGTCCACATAGATGGGGCAAACTGAAGAGGAAATAATAACATAAATTTGGGAAACTAGAAAGGAGATAGATAAAAGAAATAACTGACTTAATAGACCCAAGAAAGCCCCCTCCTAAGCAAGTAGTTAGGGAATGCCAAGAATCAACCCAGTTTACACTAATTCACCAGAAACACTTAGAGAATTTATTAAAACACACATTGTTGGGTGAGAGCTTCTAATTAAGTAAGTCTGGGATAGGGCCGGAGGATTTGGATTTCTAAGAAGTTCACAAGGGATGCTGATACCAGGGACTGTACTGAGAACTACTGCACTTCAGAATCCTAAGTAGGCCCAGAATTGTTTGCACCTGGTACCCCTAGAAATGTAGGTGAAGAGGAAGACTAAAATAAGGAAACTAGTTAAACAGATAAAATAATTATATAGTTAGTATCCACAGAAATAAGGGATATGTATCTACAGGAATAGGCTGTTTTAAAAAAGAAATTCAAGGGGCGCCTGGCTGGCTCAGTGGGTTAAAGCCTCTGCCTTCGGCTCAGGTCATGATCCCGGGGTCCTGGGATCAAGCCCCGCATCGGGCTCTCTGCTCAGCGGGGAGCCTGCTTCCTCCTCTCTCTCTGCCTGCCTCTCCCTACTTGTGATCTCTCTCTGTCAAATAAATAAATAAAATCTTTAAAAAAAAAAAAAGAAAAAGAAATTCAAGATAAAGAGCTTTTGAACAATAAAAACAAAAAAAAAATTTGAACTCCATAAAAAAGTTTTAAGATGAACTAAGGTAATCTCTCAGAGTAGAGCAAAACAATAGAAATAGATAATAGGAGAAAAAACACAAGAAAATTAGCATATCAATCTAAACTCCAGATAATAGGAATTTGGGGAATTGAGAAAACAGAAGGAAAAAAATTATCAACAATATAGTTTAAGAAATTTCCCCAGAACTGAAGGGTTTACCTTTCCAGATAAGAAGAGGAAACAAAAACTCAGCAAACTGGGTGAAAATAAAGCCATACCAAGGTATATCATTGTGAAATTTCAGAATACAGGGAGCACATTGTTATCTATTGCTTCAGGCAACTGCAGTGTTAACCTATTCCCTCTGATTGTTTTTTGACAAACATTTCTTAGGGTTTGCTTAAGGCAGATCCCCAAGTCAAGTCAAAACAGCCTTACTAGTATGGTTTTCCAGGGAACTACTAGGCAGATCAAATAATGATAGTTCTTTGGGAATGGGGCTTGGAAGGAGCTCTAACCACATTTTATACCTTGCAGTGGCTGCCAGGCTAGTTTTCACTATGGTTGCTGCTATTGGTTTTCAGGTCAACCACAGAGCAGGAGAGAGGGAGATGGGTCGGAGGCTACAAAATGTTCACTGTTCTGATGAAGATTCAATTGTTTTCCTTGAGTGAATACTACCTGTAACAGCCTCTAGTTAATTTCCAGAGTTCTAAAAAACTTGATTTGGACCATTTTTCCTAGGTTCTCATTACTTCCATAGAGGAGATGATTTTCAGAGGTCCTGACTCTGCTATTTTTTGCTGATATTATCAACACATGGTTCTTTAAATTTAGGTTAACTAAAATTGAATAAATCCCTCAGTTGCCTTATCCATATTTCAAATGCTGAAAAGCTACTGTGACTAGTGGTTCTTCTCCTGGACAGCACAGATAAAATATTTCCATCATCTCAGAAACTTACTGGACAGTACAGCTTTAAGGTGTTATCTTTATTTTATGGATAAGGAAATTGAGGCTCAAAAGTATTAAGTATTTTCTAAGAGAGTCTCAGAGAGTCCAACCCCCCCATGTTATTAGCCACCAACTTATATTTTTCTCAGTGATTTCCACCTCTTTAATGTCAAGGGAATACATTTAAAAAAAAGTGGTATTTGTATAGAGGATACTGGAGTAAATGGATGTGATTATAAGATCAGTAGCTCGGTCTCCTGCTGCTCTTGACTCTGCACATCATGCCATTAAAGAGGGGGAACAACGGCTCAGCACACTTATGTGTCATAATACCCTGGTCAGGAAGTTAATTGTAACAGTGATGCTCAAAATTACCAAGACCAGAAGCATCCACATCACCTTGGGAACATGTTAAAAATGGAAATTCTCCAAAAAAAAAAAAAAAAAAAAAAAAAGGAAATTCTCGGGCCTCATCCAGCCCTCTGGAATTAGAAATTCTGGGAGAGGGGGACCTGGGTGGCTCAGTGGGTTAAGCCTCTGCCTTTGGCTCAGGTCATGATCTCAGGGTCCTGGGATGGAGCACTGCATCGGGCTCTCTGATTAGCAAGGAGCCTGCTTCCCCCTTCTCTCTGCATGCCTCTCTGCCTATTTGTGATTGCTCTCTCTGTCAAATAAATAAATAAAATCTTAAAAAACAAAAAAAAAGAAAAGAAATTCTGGGAGTCGGGCAAGCAATTTGGTGTGTTTAACCAGGGGATCCTGATACACATAAAGTTTTGTTATAAAAAGCTTATTCAGGGGCACCTGGGTGGCTCAGTGGGTTAAACCTCTGCCTTTGGCTCAGGTCATGGTCCCAGGGTCCTGGGATCGAGCCCCACGTCGGGCTCTCTGCCGGGCGGGGAGCCTACTTCTCCCTCTCTATCTGCCTGCCTCTCTGCCTACTTCAGCCTACTTGTGATTTCTCTGTCAAATAAATAAATAAAAAATCTTTAAAAAAAAAAAGCTTATTCAATGAATGGTGCTAGGACAATTGGTTAACCAATAGTAGAATGATATACATATATATACACATATATACACACACACATACACGTATACAAAATGAGTTTTATATATTATATATACATATAATGCCTGGAAAATCAACATTATAAATTTTATTCTAAATACCACTTTTAATCTCTCTGAGACACTGCTGTCTGTACCCAAGGGAATCCATTAATCTTTATCCTTCATTTTGAACTCATGTACATTTATTTTTTTATAATTTATTTTTTATTAACATATAATGTATTAGCCCCAGGGGTACAGGCCTGTGAATCACCAGGTTTACACACTTCATAGCACTCACCATAGTACATACCCTCCCCAATATCTGTAACCCAACCACCCTGTCATGTACATTAAAAAAATTTCTTCAGTTTAATTTTGTGGTCAAACCTTCACAAACAAGTATCTACCTTCAGCTTTCTTGTAATATTTGGATATTATGGTTATTAATTTCACTAATAGTAGGATTAGTAGGTTGAGTAAAAGCTGCAGTGCTAAAACAAAATTTCTATGTGTTAGAGCCCAGTTTAATGGTTCTTAACTTTTTTTTTAAGATTTTATTTATTTATTTGAGAGAGAGAGAGCATGAGCTCAAGCAGGGGAGGCAGCAGAGGGAGAGGGAGAAGCAGATTCCTCGCTGAGCAGGGAACCCGACATGGGGCTCCATCCCAGGACCCTGAGATCATGTCCTGAGCCGAAGGCAGACAGTTAATCAACTGAACCACCCAGGTGCCCCAGTTCTTAATTTTTTTAAGGTCATCGACTCTTTAGAGAATCTGTTTATAGAAATGGACATTTTCACCACAAAAATACACACATATTTAATGTTTGGTATAAAATTTCAGGATATCTTGATTTAATTGTAATAGGATAAAGATTTAGTTAAAAGCTGATGTTTTGTAGGATGTTACATATTTTTGGTTTGCTTATGTTTATTATTTTAAACATTATTCTAATTATTCATTATTTTAACTTATTCCTTCTTCCCTCTCACCTTTACCCCAAGGTGGATACATTGCAAACAGCCTAGCAATCATGACAGATGCGCTTCATATGTTAACTGACCTAAGTGCTATCATACTGACCCTGCTTGCTTTGTGGCTATCTTCAAAATCACCAACCAAAAGATTCACTTTTGGATTCCACCGCTTAGGTAGGTAATTGGGAGTTTCTTTCGGTTTATAAAATTTCATAGTAAAATCACAATGAACTGTAAGTAGCCTCTGAGTAACTGAAGTCTTTCTTGTCATAACCTATTTGAATAAAGCAGATGAAAATAGATGAACAAGATTTATTCAGATACATATATTCCAGGGTACATTCAGTCTAGTCAGCTAAACAGTTTACACATACCCAGTAATACAGTAATCACTAATTGTTGTTCCCTATTTCCTGAAGATGTTAACAGAAAAAAGTTTACCTTATAGTTTATTCAACTAGGCAAAACCACATGGGTTTATGCTAATGTGTATTAGCTTCTTTCTCCACACTTCGGGTACTCCAACCAAAGCTACATAGCCCAGATCTTAAGCAGTACTATATAATATGTTTCACATATATTGTGTGGCTAACCTTCATTGCTGCCTTTGTATCATCATAATTCTGTAAATGCTGATAAGGATTCTTTGCTTGACCAAAGTTTAGTCAGGAAACTAAACCTCCCGAGCCCATCTGTGCACTTCCTTAAATAATCCTGTTTTAGCAAGAACCCTGCTAAGTCAGTTGAACAGAACCCACACTCTCAGTATCTGGTGGGTCATCTCACAGGTGATATCTCATTGCACTGGCCTGTCTCTAGTGAAAATTCTCTTGGGTCCATTTAGCCAGAATCCCCCTCAACCCTTATGTTTCCTCTTAGTAATTTTACATCCACTGACTTGCCCATAGAGTATTCAGAGCTGAACCCAATATCTCCCCTCCCACTGCAGAGTTCTATTGCACTGGTCCTGTACCTTTCTTCGTAGCTTCCCCTCTTGAATAAAGTCTTCTTTACCATGTGTTGACAAGTGTCATTAATCTTTTTTTCTTTAACAATGTACATGTTTTTATTTTCCTATTTTGAATAGATATTAATATTTGAGAGGTTAAAATCATACATTGTTATCCATACAACTCTTTCTCTGTTACTGTGTTTTTAGATTTTTTTTACTTATTTTAAAAATATGTATGAAACAATTTACTTGAACTAGTATGTGAAATGCCATATGTCCAGATGTCATTTGCTTAGAATCCAGAAGTTGACATTTAGGTAGCTTTAGTAAAACCTGTCTTAAAGATCCAGAATTAACAACTTGCAGTTTAATTTTGTAGAGACACTGACCTTCTTGGCTAATATATCAGTAAGTTCCTTCCCTTCTTGGTTGCTTTTTAGCCTCATCATAACTCATCATCTAGGTCTTCTAAAATTTAGTCACTGGGCCTTCCATGTAAAACTCCATTGTGCCTGAAAGGCTATATCCCAAATAGCTATCCAGATCATCAGATTGGGACATTCTCTGACACCCCACCTTCAGCACTCTCCGCTGCTTGCTGTACCAGAGAGCTAATGCCCTGAGGTGTGTCTGTGATTTTTTTTCCCACTTCACAGCACACCCACTGCTTACCAACATACTGTACAGTCATTTCTTACCTGATTGCATTGGGCTTTTTGAAAAAATTCAAGATTACTTTCAAACTTCAATTTCCTGTGATTTAAACACCTTCAATTTAAGATCTAACACTCAAACATAGCATCAAGGAATGGGGGTTTTACCTTCCACCACTGTTTCAAAGACTGTGTTTCATTTTATCCTGCAGCTCTTAACCTTTTAGGTTATAGACCCCTTGGACCGCTAATGAAAGTAGTAGAATTCTCCCCCCCACCAAAGAAACATTCAATAACAGAACATAGAAAGTCCTACATATAATAAGAACACATAATCATGAAAATCCTATTAAATATCAAAGAAATACTTTATCTAGTCACTTCATTTCTTCATACACAACAAGCAGTGTGAAAAGAGAGAAAATAGGACTGACTGTTCCTGTTTATCTCCGCAAGTTTCTGTAGAAAGTCAATACTCCTTTTTCCTTAGAAGTACAAAGTTTACAATTATGGATTAGATACCAGCATTTGACTCATCTCTTCTGAGAGTTCATTCAAATAAAAACAGCAGAGAGAAGCAAGTCATCAATAAACACCTTTCTGGAAGTTAGAAGATAGATGGGAGGGGGCTGAAGGAAGAAGCAAGCCAGGAAGCTGCAGCCCAGTGCACACTGAGCCAGGAGCTGTGGCAGCCCCACACTTTTCCATAGAAGACTCAGGGACAGAGATGAGCAATAGTGAGAACTGGGGCTGAAAACAAGGACAGTTAATTGAATGACTATAAGTGGGAAACTGCTCACACTTGTCCACTCTGTTCCTACCTTCCTATCCCTACTCAGGTAGCCTGCATTTTCCCCCATGCACAATACCAGATAGTTCTCGAAAGATCTTGAACAAAGTGTCTGGGGACAGCTGAGGCTTGTGGTGTGGAAGTTGATGTTCCAAAATAAGTCTTTTTCATATTAGAATTCAGGGTTCTGGGGCGCCTGGGTGGCTCAGTGGATTAAAGCCTCTGCCTTCGGCTCAGGTCATGATCCCAGGGTCCTGGGATCAAGCCCTGCATCGGGCTCTCCGCTCAGCGGGAAGTCTGCTTCTCTTCCTCTCTCTCTGCCTGCCTCTCTGCCTACTTGTGATCGCTGTCTGTCAAATAAATAAATAAAAATCTTTAAAAAAAAAAAAAAGGGGCGCCTGGGTGGCTCAGTGGATTAAGCCGCTGCCTTCGGCTCGGGTCATGATCTCAGGGTCCTGGGATCGAGCCCCACATCGGGCTCTCTGCCCGTGGGGAGCCTGCTTCCTCCTCTCTCTCTGCCTGCCTCTCTGCCTACTTGTGATCTCTCTCTCTGTCAAATAAATAAATAAAAATCTTTAAAAAAAAAAAAAAAAGAATTCAGGGTTCTGCACCTGTAATGTGTGGTTTCCCTCCTCCAAAGTAATACATTTGTTTTAGTCTGCCCTGCCTTGCACCCCTTATTAGTAGCTATTTTCATTTAGTTTATGGCTTATCCTTCCAGCATTTCCTTTTTGCAAAGAACCGTTTCCCTGTCCTTCTGCCCTAAATGTAAATGGACAACCAACGACCTTTTAGCAATAAAAAAACAGAAAAATTAGTCCTAGAGCAAAGAGAGGTGGCTTTAGAAGCAGCAAATGCTTTAAATCATCTTATTAATATACTCAGAAAAATAAGACAGTAAAATATTTTGAAAAAGAAGCATATAAGAAAAAGGTCTTTGAAATGTTACTACTAAAATTAAAAAAAAATTCAGTACACAGACTAGAAAATATAATCGAAGTCTTAGGATATATAGAACAGATAAAAACAGGAGGAAAGGGGCACCTGGGTGGCTCGGTGGGTTAAGGCCTCTGCCTTCGGCTCAGGTCATGATATCAGGGTCCTGGGATCGAGCCCCACATCAGGCTCTCTGCTTAACTTGGAGCCTGCTTCCCTTCCTCTCTCTCTGCCTGCCTCTCTGTCTACTTGTGATCTCTGTCTGTCAAGTAAATGAATAAAATCTTAAAAAAAAAAAGAGGAAAAGTTTAAAACTTTTATAAAAGAGCAATTTAGGGGCGCCTGGGTGGCTCAGTGGGTTAAGCCACTGCCTTCGGCTCAGGTCATGATCTCAGGGTCCTGGGATCGAGTCCCGCATCGGGCTCTCTGCTCAGCAGGAGCCTGCTTCCCTCTCTCTCTCTCTCTGCCTGCCTCTCTGTCTACTTGTGATCTCTCTCTGTCAAATAAATAAATAAAAAAAATCTTAAAAAAAAAAAAAAGAGCAATTTAGGAGGTCCAAAGATTGTACTTATTAAGAACCTCAGGAAAATGTAAAAAAATAATAATAATAAAAGGGAGTGACTGCATATAGGCTTCCCTTTGGCGTGATGAGCATGTTCTAGAATTAGAGGTGATTGTGGCATAACTTTGTGCACTGAAACCTACTCATTGGTGGTGTACTTTAAAATTGTTAAACTCGGGGTGCCTGGGTGGCTCAGCAGGTTAAAACCTCTGCCTTTGGCTCAGGTCATGATCCCAGGGTCCTGGGATGGAGCCCCACATCGGGCTCTCTGCTCAGTGGGGAGCCTGCTTCCCTTCCTCTCTCTCTGCCCGCCTCTCTGCCTGCTTGTGATCTCTGTCAAACAAATAAATAAAATCTTTAAAAAAAAATTTTAAATTGTTAAAGTGGTGAATTTTATGTGGGTGAATTTTACCTAAATTTTAAAAAATTATCTTAAAAAGGAAGAGAGTTACTAAGATACAGATAGGTAAGTATTTCCCAAAGCTAGGGAGGGACTCAGACCTTTACATTAGGATGGCCTTATGGGATCTTCATTTTCTTCTTTGTATTGCAAAATTTTATGAGGATATATGGAGATACAGAACTTATTTCACTTATTCTGCTCTTTGGGGAGGATTAGAGAGACAGCAAAGATATGTAGAATTGAATAAAGCTGTAAACCACAGCAGGGGCTGTCTTGTGTTCCACAGAATATACTGCTCCATGAGTATTCTTTTCAAGCTCTGTGAACCTCTAATACAAAGACTTGGGGATTCAGGTCCTAAAAAACACTGCAGGAAGAATCCCCCCTAAGAAACGTCTGGTGTTACTGTTGTTGAATTTTGTTTTGACATTGTGGGTTGTGGGGGGGAGGTTAGGACAGGAGTTAATTTTTTTTCTTTGTTGATCTGTTTGGTAAATATGTAAAACTTATGTTGCAAGAATCAAAAATGAGTTATTAAAAGAAAGGATTTACTCAGAGAAGCTTTATTTTCATTCTGTCCCCTCCAACCCAGCCTCTAACCCCATTCCTTATTAGTAATGATTTTTAACTTATTTCTGGCATATCCTTCCAGCATTTCCTTTTGAAAGTATAAGTGAATACATATATATACCATACTACCTTACATTATCCCATTCCCTGCCCCCCTGTCTTATGCAAAAGGCAGCATACTTTATACCCAGTTCTTGACCTGGAAGTGTGTGTCTGTGGGTGATAGATACTAGTTGTACCATTCCTTAAATTTATTTTCTTTTTGTTTGCTTCTAACAGTTTATACATGCCTAATAGCATTTATCACATTTTATAGCTATTTTTATGAAATTATATCTTGTTCTAGACCATGAATGAAGTCGGGATGGAAACAGATAATATTAAACTTTTTATGTCTGGCAGTAATAAGTGCACGATATGAGATTATTAGCTGAATTGTTGCTTATTCAGGCTGAGTAAATAAATAATAATATTATTATTCTGAGTAAATAAGGACATGAAAACTGTGAAGCAGATCATTTAATAGAGCTCAAGAACCTCTAATCACTTGTGTTTAGGGTAAATTAAACCAGTTTCCAAACTAGGAATAGGGATATTTTTGAAATTTGAGGACTAAAATATCTGGGACTTGAGAACATTTATCTGTAGTTCTGAAACTGTGATCATATTCACAAACTACACTGTAAAATGTTATTTGATTCATAACATAATGGGGTGGAACAGCCAGTCTTCTCGGTCCCTTCGACTAAGTAAGAAATTAGTCAGGAGAGTATTTCCCCCAGATGTCAGTCAGGAGCAGTCCTATTTGTTTTGGTACTTTCCACTTTTAAAGTTTTTGGGAATAAGTTGTCTTAGGTTCAGATCTGAGATCTGCAGTTTTACTAGCTATATGACCTTTTAGAGATGACTTAATCTAAGTACAAGGTTTTTGGGGGGTTTTTGGTAAAATAAGAATGATAATACTTGCATTGCAGAATTGTAAAGAATATGTAACGTGGTAAGGTCTAAGTACCTGACCTGGTAGACCTGACCCAGAATGAATTCCCAATAAAAGTTAGTTCCAGTCTTGTTTTCCTTCCCTCTTCTGCCTGCCAGTATATCACTCTGCCCACACTTTTTGCATCTCTCAGATGCTATACACCCCAAAATTATATGTCTTCCCTCCCCGCTAATCAGAATTCTTCTTTGAGCATAACCGTCTCAGCTAGGTAGTGGGAGAAAAGTAAGGTGATTCACCCTGATGATTAAGCAGCAGTTTTTAGAGCTATGCTTTGGTAATATATGTTTTTAAGATTTACTTATTTATTCCAGAGAGAGAAAGGGGGGAGGTGCAGAAGGAGAGGGAATCTCAAGCAGACTCCCCACTTCGTGCGGAGCTCCACATGGGGCTCAATCTCTCTACCTGAGCCAAAATCCAGAGCTGGACGCTTAAGTTACTGAGCCACCCAGATGCCCCTTTGGTAACTTTTTTGGAAATGTGACTAAATTTATTTTAGCACAAATCATTTAGTGAAGGTGAGAAAGGTGGTTTTAGATTTGAAGGGAGGACCAAATAGCTGCCCCAGGAGTCTGTTCCATTCTGGTAGTACATTTCTTTCCTTAACGTGAACTCACAGATTGTGTGAAGTCATTCAGGTTTTCCTTTTCTTTATTAAGTGGCAGCTCTTTTGTGGGAAAAGAGAGAGCAGGCCAGAAACCATATATGAGCTATTTTTAAGTGCCTCGATTTATTTGACTGTGGGTATGTCCTCTTACCCTGGAAGTTAATAAAACTTAGAACTTAATGAAACACACTGTAGCAGAAATCCCACAGATCCTTAGGAGGACAGCACTATTTCCCAGACAAAGGGGAATTGCTATTTGAAAGAGAACAGTACAATCCCTTGCTTTCTACTTTTATCCTTCTCTGTAGATTATGAGCTTAATTGACTTTTATTTATAAGGCTTTTCTTCCAGTTCTTGGGCTGAAGAAGCTTCAAGGATTAGATAAAGATAGAGATCCTGTAAAAGGACTTAGTAAGAGTTGTTTGTATTTGAAATAAAAAAGCAGGATTTACATTTCGGTAATGCAAATCATCAGCGTAGGTTAGCAAAGTGACAGTGCAGGAGTCTTTTGTAATAAGCAGAGTGTAGTTCCACTCAACAAAGACCTTGGCAGACATGGCTAGATGATGGTTCTACTCCTGTAGGTATACAGTTATAAAGCTAATTCTGTGTCATTTCTATTTCATTCCCTGTTGCTGAAGGAGCAGAAAGTATTCAGCTAAAAAATCTCTTTTCCCCATACATGCAGCCATGGTTAGTCATTCATTTTAACAATGTCCTCCCACTCCTGACAAGGGTTATGCCAATTAATGATTCACATCTTAGAATTCATATCACCTTAACATCTGGAAAAGAATAGATACCTCCTAGAAACTGGAGTTTTTGCTGAGACAGAAGGAAGACATGAGTGAGGTGGTCCATGTTGGATAGTCAAGAGTCAGTCAATTTGAGAGTGCTGGGCATCTTGGGTATGGGGTAGAGGGAGTGGTAAGAAGGCATTAGAGGGGCGCCTGGGTGGCTCAGGCATTAGGCGTCTGCCTTTGGCTCAGGTTCATGATCCCAGGGTCCTGGGACCAAGCCCTGCATCGGGCTCCCTGCTCAGTGGGGAATCTGCTTTCCCTCTCCCACTTCCCCTGCTTGTGTTCCCTCTCTTGCTAAGTCTCTCTCTGTCAAATAAATAGAATCTTTAAAAAAAAGAATTAGGGGCGCCTGGGTGGCTCAGAGGGTTAAGCCGCTGCCTTCGGCTCAGGTCATGATCTCAGGGTCCTGGGATCGAGTCCTGCATCGGGCTCTCTGCTCAGCAGGGAGCCTGCTTCCCTCTCTCTCTCTGCCTGCCTCTCTATCTACTTGTGATCTCTTTCTGTCAAATAAATAAATAAAATCTTTAAAAAAAATAAAAAATAAAAAGAATTAAAAAGATTATTTAGAATAGGAACTGAAAGGTTCCAAACATGGCAACCTACTGTTGCCACCGGAATACCAGGCAAAACTGCAAAGTCTGCTTTGCAGTCTGCCACCTGGTATTCCGGTGGCAACAGTAGGCCACTAAAAAGTGATGTCTTTAGCCCAAGTACATGCAGTAGGATTGTCTGTGGCTGAGTTGAAATACAAATACGAATTCAGGAATCCTAGGCAAATCCAGCACAGCCCACTGATTTTCCTTCTCTTTCCTTCCTATCTTTTACTAGAAGTAGGTAGAAAAGAGAAATAACATAAAAGGAAGTACAGGAGAGAATGTGTCTCCACTCTCCTTCCCTATTCATTTTTTTAAACCTCTGAAACCTGTTTTTAGATGTTTGCTATAGTTTTCTGAGACAACAGGAAGACAAGCATTATGGGATTTAAAGGAAATATACTCATTATTGGCATCCTAGCATAAGCAAAGTTAACGCTTATGATAGGCCAGTACATTTAGGCAGCACTCATGAAAAACAATATGCTTGGATTGAGTGTGGTTTATGTAACTGAAGCAAAGTGATACTCATTCACTGAATAGGTGCTCAAGTGCTCGCTTCGGCAGCACATATATACTGAATAGGTGTCAATAGTTACCTGTTGATTAGAGTAATACTATAGGTTGGGGAGATAGGCAGTAAATATGTACACAAATGCAGTATAATTATAAATTATAGTAAATGCTAGGAAGCAAAGAATAAGGTACTATAATGGAGAGTAACAGAGGACAGAGAAGGACTCAGTGTTTGTCATATGACCCTTGAAAACCTCTAGTTTTGGAAATTTATAGATGTGTTAAAATATGCAATAAACATTTTTCACATTTTCTAGTACTATCAAAACTTCACAGTCATCTGTGTTTTCTACCATTTTATTTTTTTCTTACCATTTATGAGCCATTTAAACCAAAACGGCCTATTCTCTGTATGTGAAATTCAGGGTATATTTTGGTCTTAATAGGTCATTGACCATAAACATGTGTTCATGTGATGTTATAATAAAAAACACATATTCATTCATCTTACTCCCTCCTCCAGTGCTCCAGTTCAGTCAGATGGAGTGATTTAATTATTTGTGTGTAATGAAGCAAAATAAGTTGGAACTACTATAATAATAGATTTTCTAGAATTTCCATAAAAATCTCTTTCAAGAGTTTTTCATTTATGATAAATTTCCATTTAGTCAAGTTTATCTAAAGTTACTGGGGTCATAACTTTCATGGAAATCTAGGGTTTCAGTTGTGAAAATTCTGGGTCTTCTTTCAACGATGAAAATTCCATGCTGTCATGTTCTCCTTTGTGTTGAAAAACTTTTTTGTATGTTATGTGACCAGAAACTAACCCAGAGCAAGAATGAGAAGATTGGAGCAAGTCAGAATTTGGTTGTTGATGGAAAGCTTCCCTCTCTTTTAAATGTTGGGAGGCAAAAACCTTGCCTGTGTTTATCTACATTCTGTCATGTTAAAAAATACTTTGAAAGGGTGCTCAGTTGGTTAAGCATGCAACTCTTGATCTTCAGCTCAGGTCATGATCTCAGGGTTGTGAGATCAAGCCCCATATCAGGCTCTGCACTGGGTGTGGATTCTTCTTAAGATTCTCTCCCTCTGTCCCTCCCCACCCCACACCCCCTTCCTTCTTCTCTTAAAACAAAACCTATGAAAAAAATTATAAATGCTAATTCATGATATTTCACCAGTTTAATTTATTCACAGTAAAAGAGCTTTTATCAAAATAAATGATCATATTACTACTACTAGGATTTTTAGCTATGTAGTATTATCTGTGCCTTTTACTTCTCAGTAAATCTCAGCCCTTTTAAATCTCAGCCCTAAAAATATACTTAATTTTTTTTCTGTTTTTGCATTTATCAGTATTCTAAGACATTTTGACAGGTGATTAGAATAAAAAATAATAGCCGAATGTCTCTGCTTTTCACCAAGGGGTTGAGACACAAGTCACATTCCTTATTAATTGCTGGAAAAGGGATTTCATTGATATCAGCATCCTAATATGTCATTTTGGCAGTTTCTAGGAATCAGCTGAATTCCATTACTATTAACTGTGGGTAGACATTAGGATCCCTTTTATGCTACTCACATGGGTGAAAACTGGTGTAGAAAACTGCAGGCTGCAGGTGTCTTCTTCTAAGTGTGGGAATCCTTCCTGCCGAGGATCTGTTTATGCTTTAGTCTGACTTTCATTTTACTTTATTTTGAAATAAGATAATTTTATTTCATTAGTTTTGCTTTATATGAAAGTTCACTAAAAGGTGATTTTAAGTGTTTAGGAAAATTATCATTAGGATATGGAGTTGCCAGATTTGGGTGTGTGGCCTGGGAGGGCACACACACATTCTTGCAGGACTCCCAATATGTCTGAAATATTGCTTGGGACATACTTATACTAAAAAATTATTTATCTGAAATGCAAATTTAACTAGATATCCAGTATTTTATCTGGCATACCTACTAGTGTTATCATTTATCATCCAAACCAATACACTTTTGAGAGTGAAGAAGGGCTCTTTAAATAATTATGCCAAGACAATGGTATAATTAATAAATTGGGGCTATCCCAGGAAAACTGTAAAGTATTATCAACTTAGTTATAGGGAGTTTTGAAAGAATTTTTAATTATTGGTTTTAGATTTTCATAAATAATCACAACTTAAAGACAAAGTTAATGGCATAAACTTATATAGCTATGAATTTTTATAAGTAAAGAGTACTGCTTTATAATTTTATATTAACAATTTGATTAAGTCATTTTTTTTTAAAGATTTTATTTATTTCTTTGACAGAGAGAGATCACAAGTAGGCAGAGAGGAAGGCAGAGAGAGAAAGAGGGAAGCAGGCTCCCCACTGAGCAGAGAACCTGATGCAGGACTTGCTCCCAGGACCCTGAGATCATGACCTGAGCTGAAGGCAGAGGCCTAACCCACCAAGCCACCCAGGCATCCTGATTAAGTCATCTTTTTTTTTTTTTTAAAGATTTTATTTATTTGACACACAGAGAGAGATCACAAGTAGGCAGAGAGGCAGGCAGAGAGAGAGAGGAGGAAGCAGGCCTCCTGCTGAGCAGAGAGCCCGATGCGGGGCTCGATCCCAGGACCCTGGGATCATGACCTGAGCCAAAGGCAGAGGCCTAACCCACCAAGCCACCCAGGCATCCTGATTAAGTCATCTTTTTTTTTTTTTTTTAAAGATTTTATTTATTTATTTGACACACAGAGAGAGATCACAAGTAGGCAGAGAGGCAGGCAGAGAGAGAGAGGAGGAAGCAGGCCTCCTGCTGAGCAGAGAGCCCGATGCGGGGCTCGATCCCAGGACGCCTGAGCCGAAGGCAGCGGCCCAACCCACTGAGCCACCCAGGCGCCCCGCTGATTAAGTCATCTTAAAAACTATCTGACCTCATTGGTAGCTTCAACCTTGACACATGATTAAAGTTCTCTTTTCTGGGAGGGTAGAGGTGAAGAGTTTGAGAAGAAGAATTGGTTTTGTTTTGTTTTTAAGTAAATTCTACTCCCAACATAAGGCTTCAACTCACAACCCCCAGATCAAGGGTTGCATGCTAGCCAGCCAGGTGCCCCAGAATGGTATTTATTAAATACCAATTTTAAAGAGAAAGTTCTCTTACCTTGTGAGTAAAATGAAGCTACTAGTGTACATGAACTTCACAGTTTAAAAATATTTTATTTTTTTTTAATATATGTATATTTTACCATCAGCAGTTATAACTTAAGAGGAGAAATTCCATGCATTTTCTGTCTTGTATTTGGCTTAATTCTTCTCTTCTAACCAATTTACTTACTATTTTGGGGGATTTAGTAAATAACCTGTTACTTACATTTAGCTTACCCTTCTTAACTGTATAGCCTTTATCATCTCCCCTTGCTCAACCTAAGTAACCTCAAATCCATCCATCAGTATTTGCTTCATGACAACCACTCTGCTGAATGTCACAGTAAGTGTGACGTGGAATGGAACTGGTCCTGCCCTCAAGCTGCTGAGAGTCTGTACTTGATGTCGTAGTTTCTCCACAGCTTTGTGTATTTCAGAGTGTCTTTCCTGGGTTGTAGCTGTATGCGTCTTTTGAAGTGGGATGATTAGTACGTCAGAAATAAGTGTACCATGGTTTTGAATAGGAGCTGTATGTTGTCTTATGCCAGCATTTGTTCTGCTAATGCACAGGATTTTATTGGAGTTTTAGCTATATTAGTGAGATGTGTTCAGGAAACAGCTAATAAGTCCTAGATAATTTTTCTGTGTTGTAATTTATGCATCAAAATGAAAATGTATCAAAGCTGAATATATTTGAACTGCCTGGAACCTTTGAGCAATGACTTGACTCAGATAACAGTTTCCCAGATTGTTTTACCTTTAACAAGATTACTGTCTGGTTTCTCTAAAGGAAAAATTTTCTTTAAAAGTATTTTCTTGCTTTTATTATTTTGAGTGTCATAAGTTGTTTTATATTGTATATATATTATATATACTTTATATATAATATATGTTTTTATATTATAATGTTAATTATTTTAAAATGTAAATATTTTCCATTGTCCTACTGTGTTATCTTGAAAAGAAATAAGGTTATCTCTACTATATACTTACATGGTAAAAGTTTATATGATATAAAAGCATATATAGTGCAGTCGTCCCTGTCTCCTAGTCAGCCATTTTCTTCATAACCAGTTTTTTATCAGCATTTTGTATATCCTTTCAGAGATTGCATGTACAGATATCATATATATAGATATAATATATATCTATATATATACTCTTTTTTCTTTTCACATATAGTAACATGCCATACACACTTTGCTTTTTTCACATAACACTATATCTTGGGAGATTACTCCGTATCAGAACACAAAAAGCTATATCCTCTTTTTAACAGCTGCATAGTATTCCATGTTATAGGGCCCCTACTAATCACTTTTTTATTGTTTTCAGTTGTTTGCTATTTTATACAGTGCTTGATGAATAGCTTCATAACATAACCTCATTTTGTACATATGCAGCTTAGTTAGCATGAATGTGTCTATCATTCCAAGAAGAAGAATTGCTGGGTCCAAGTGCATTCATAAATACTTGTATGCCTTGTTTTTCTTTAGTCTAAAGGTAATATGTGTTTGTGGTAAAACTTAAAACATTTCAAACATTACTGAAAAGAATAAAATGAAAACTAAGTTTCCGAAGCTCTAGTCCCACTTCCTAGATGTAACATTTCTTGTCTTGTGATTATCAATTTGCCTGATTTTTTTCTTTTTTTCCAACATAAATGGCTTTATGATATTTCACTATATGGATATATCATATTTTATCCATTAAGTTCCTCATTGGTGGACATTTAAGATGTCTCTAGATATTTTTTGATAATAGTGAATTTACAGTGAAAAACCTTATAGGTATATCTTTGCATATATATCATGAGTTCTATTGAATAGATTTCTAGAATCAAGGAACCCATGCATTTAAATTTTTGATTCATTTTACTAACTGCTCTCCAAAAAGATAGTTCCATGTGACACTTCCACCATTATATCCTTGCTAACTATAGCTGTTAACAAACTTTTTAATATTTACCAATTTAGTAAGGGACAAAGAATAATCATATTATTTGAATTTCTTGTATTATGATTGATTTTGATAAATTGGTTGTTTCTGTTAATTTTCTGTATATTAGTATTTGTTTCCTTTATCCATTTTTGTTATGGGTTCTTCACTTTATTATTAATTTGTAAGTGTACTCTTTTACTGGGAAATTAGTCTATGAGCATGTATGTTACCAATTTTTTTTTTCAGTTTTTCATTTTTTACCATGTATATGGTCTGTTAAATATACACAGTTTGACCCTAAAAGAGATGAGGAGGAAGGTGCGGAGTGGTGAGAATGAATTAGTGGAGAATCCAGAGCAAACTATTCAACACTTTTTAAATAAAGAAAATAACATGAAAGAAATAATACAGTGTTTTTAATCTCTTTGGAGGAAAGATAAAAGATCGTACAATATTTAGTTTGTATGAAGTGTAATAGCCATGCTACAGATATATTTGTTGTTTATATTTTTCCCTCCAGAGGTTTTATCAGCTATGATTAGTGTGCTGTTGGTGTATGTACTTATGGGATTCCTCCTGTATGAAGCTGTCCAAAGAACTATCCATATGAAATATGAAATAAATGGAGATATAATGCTCATCACTGCAGCGGTTGGAGTTGCTGTTAATGTAATGTAAGCTTTATTTTAAAGAAAAATATAATATAAAAGCTTTATTTTTTAGAATAGTTTTAGGTTCACAGCAAAACTGAGCAGAAGGTGCAGAGATTTCCTGTATACCTGCTGCCTTCACACACGCATAGCCTCCCCCATTATGAACGTCCTCCCTCAGAGTGGTATGTTTGTTTACAGTGGATGAACCAGCATTAACACATTACCCCACAGTATCCCTAGTTTACATTTGGTTCCATTCTCTGGGTGTTGTATATTCAGTGGATTTGGACAATTTTATGATGATATGTATGTACCATTATGGTATCATATACTATATATTGTTTTCAATTAATATTTTATTAATTTTTAATAAATTAATATTTTTAAGTTCTGTGAACTTAGAGACTATTGTACATGCATTCACTAATGTGCAGTGGTATCTTTATGTATCTTAAAATTATATGGTATGTTAATTTTTCTTATAAATATTAGTACAACATTGATGGAATTCTAAATTCCTCATTAGTTTGCTCAGTTATACTGAAGTTTGACAAATAATTTGGAATTTAAGTGGGACAAAGTTTTTTTTCTTTTATTATAATTAACAAGACTTTTTTAAACTACAAACCTTTTCCCTAAAGCTATGAAATTTTTAGTTTATATACTTATTTGGACCAGCAGTCAGAAAACTTTTCTGTAAAGGGCCAGATAATAACTATTTAAGGCTTTGAGAGCCATGTAGTTTCTGTCACAACTGCTCAACTCTGCTGTTAGAGAACAAAAGCAGGCACATTTAATATGTAAACAAGTGAAGCACTGCTGTGTCCCAATAAAACTTTATTTACAAAACAGGCAGCAGGCAACATATGGTTTACAGACTGTGGTTTGCTAATCCCTGCCCTACTGGCTTCCATTCCTATTAAAATAAAATCAGTCCTTACCACAGCCTTTTTTAACAAAATCCTGTGTGCCTTTCTAACTCATACCTTAGCATTCTTGCTCAGTTTATTTATTTTTAAAAATTATTTATTTATTTATTTGTCAGAGAGCGAGAGTAAGAGAGAGCACACAAGCAGGGAGAACAGCAGGTTGAGGCGCGAGCAGGCTCCGGACTCAATCCCAGGACCCTGGGATCATGACCTGAGCCAAAGGCATATGCTTAACAGACTGAGCCACCCAAGCATCCCTTCTTAATCACTTTAAAAATCACTTTAGTCTAGCCACAATGGCTGTCCTGCTTTTTTGAAACACATAGAGCACATTTTCATCTAAGAGCGTTTGCCCTGGTATTCCTTCTGCCTAGAGCACCACCACATGCTGCTTCCTGACTTGATCCAAGTCTCTGCTCAGAAGGAATCTCAGGCCTCTGACAGACTACACTCCCCCAGCACTCTCCATCTCCTGGCAGCGCTTTACTTCCCTTCAAAACATTTGAATTGCCTGGCAGTATATTATATATTTATTTGTTTACTTCTCTGCCTTCTCTGATGGAACATAAGCTCCATGGGGATAGGAATATGTCTTATTCACTGTTTTTTTGTTTTTTTAAGATTTTGTTTATTTATTTGACAGAGATCACAAGTAGAGAGGTAGGCAGAGAGAGAGGGGGGAAGCAGGCTCCCTGCTGAGCAGAGAGCCCAGTGTGGGGCTCAATCCCAGGACCCTGAGATCATGACCTGAGTCGAAGGCAGAGACTTAACCCACCAAGCCACCCAGGTGCCCCTTATTCGCTGTTTTGATGCCAATACCTAGACCAGTACCTAATACATAATAGGTGCTCATATATATATTAAATGAATGAGTTCCATGTTGCCTCTTAGTGTCTGATTTGTAACAAATCCTTTTATCAACAATACTAGGAAGAATAATAATGTTTCTTTTATTTTTGACAGAATGGGGTTTCTGTTGAACCAGTCTGGTCACCACTCCCATTCCCACTCCCTGCCTTCAAATTCTCCTACCACAGGGTCTGTGTGTAGACACAACCATGGGCAGGACAGCCTGGCAGTGAGAGCTGCGTTTGTACATGCCTTGGGGGATTTGGTACAGAGTGTTGGTGTACTAATAGCTGCATACATCATAAGATTCAAGGTAATATGATTGCTACTTTTTCTATTTTAAATTATATTTAATTTCAATATTAAGAATATTAACATAATTGTCTTTTATCAGTATACTGGATACCAAAGCCAGTCTTACTCATTTTGCATTTAGGTAGGCTTAATTGAGCCATCAGTATAGCTCCTTTGCTAGCACTAAACACAATAGTATCATTTCAGAGTAGCTTGTCTGTAGCTGGCTTCCAGACTGCCTTCACTGGAGAACTCAGTTTTAAGCCATGTCACTGAACTGCTAGGTACTGGAATGTACACTAGACTAGAAATCCAGAGACTGGGGTTCTAGTCTTGGCTCTGCTGTTAATGCTTTGACTTCGAGCAAGTCCCTCCTCCTTTGTAGGAAAGGCTTAGACCAGATATGTGGCTGCTAAAAGTCCTTCCAGCTCTGATATTCTAGCGTTCTGGATGGAAGATTTAGAGACGGCACAGAGGAAAACAATAGAACAAATTATTAAACTTCTAGAAACAGGTCTTAGAAGGAAAGGCAAAAAAAAAAAATTTTTTTTAAACAATCTAGGAAAGAGGGAAGATGTTTCTCAGTTGCAGTATTCAAAAATAAAGGTATTCTTTAGTCCTGGTATAGAAGGCTAAAGAACTGGGGACAGAGTATGGCTCGTTTTTCTTTACAGTCTGTTCTACATTGGTCTATATTTAATCACACAATTTTGGTCTGTAACTTTCAGCCAGAATACAAGATTGCTGATCCCATCTGTACATATGTGTTTTCATTACTTGTGGCTTTTACAACATTTCGTATCATATGGGACACAATAGTTATAATACTAGAAGGTAAGATCTCACTCTCATATCCCCAGTGTGGGTTTCTTACCTCCCTTAATCAGACTGGGGGTGGGGGGCACTCTAGAGTAAGAGTCATGTCTTTTCCTTTCTCTTTACTGATGCTTATTAGGCTACAGTTAAACCACTTCATGTGTATATAACATATAAGAATTGATGTACTCTTCCCTCTGTTACCCATTTGATCCTTATAATAGCTAAGAAAGGTAGGTAAGATAGACATTATCCCCACTTACCAACGAGGAAATTGAGCTTCAGAGGGGTTATATAACTTGCTTACTTAAGGTAATGCTGCTAGTAAACTGTGGAGTGAGGACAGAAATACAACTCTTGATTCTTGGTATAATTATGTTTAGTGGTTTATTCATTCTTTAATTCCCATTTAACTTGCTACTTTGTTATATTTTCAACATCCCTACTTACTGATCCTATGACTGAGTGTGTAAGTTCTCAGCACCAGGTTCATCATCATTGGATATTCCTTTTTCCCTTTTTTTGTGTATCCTAGCTTATTTGTTAAACGAAGTATTCAGATTTGATATTTCTTTTTAGCGAGAATGAACATTCTAAAAATTATTAACCTCTTGTACATATCTTGCTTTATGTGTGCATGGTTTATCTTAAGGTATTAAGATATTTTAAAGTGTCCATTTAAAGTGAATTTGCTAAAGCCATTTGGTTTCTTTGGGGGAAAACAAAAAGTTCTATTAGTAATGTATAACTTTCTTCCCCAAAATAAATTTTATTTATAAATGATATATTCTGAACTAATAGGTGTACCAAGCCATTTGAATATAGACTATATCAAAGAAGCCTTGATGAAAATAGAAGATGTATATTCCGTGGAAGATTTAAATATCTGGTCTCTCACTTCAGGAAAACCGACTGCCATAGTACACATACAGCTAAGTATGTTGCTGATAGTAAATGCTGGGGTTGATGGACTTTAGTATTAAACATCTGTGCTTATAATTAAGTAGGAGGACTTTTCTGCTGTAAAGATTTGCTTTAAGGGAGGGACCAGGCTTTTCAAAAGGTGAGTGACAGATCAGTAACAACAGCAGAGCAATAATTTTTGATCTCTAAGATGAGACTTTTTTTTAAAGATTTTATTTATTTGAGAGAGAGAGAGAGAGAATGCACAGAGGGGCAGAGGAAGAGGGAGGCTGCTGAGCAGGGAGCCTGGGATCATGACCTGAGCCCAAGGGCAGACGCTTAACCAACTGAGCCACCCAGTCACCCCTAAAATGAGATGTTACAAATTGATTTTTGCCTTCAGATTAAGGCATGAAGAATATTTACCATGCTTTTCTACATAAGAAAACCTGTTTTTATTTCTTATAGTCATTTCACAGATTGATGCTTTTTATTTATTAAAGTAATATGCATATGGGTTTTGTTTTTTTTTTTAAGGCAAAAGACTTAATTGATGTCTAGTATTCTTTCTCTACCTGCCAGTGGACTGGAGGGATTGAAATATGAGAAGGCATCCTGACTTTGGAGACTGGTGTACTTCTCTAACAGAGTAGCTTCAAGAAGGGAGAAATCAAACTAATAAAAATAGGTTCACTATATGCTGAGTTTGTTATTCCCCTATGTCATTATAACTATGTACAGTGAGTAGTAATGGTATTTTCTTGACATTGCAGTTCCTGGAAGTTCATCTAAATGGGAGGAAGTACAGTCCAAAGCAAAGCATGTATTATTGAACACATTTGGCATGTATAAATGTACTATTCAGCTTCAGAGTTACAGGCAAGAAGTGGACAGAACTTGTGCCCATTGTCAGAGTTCCAGTCCTTAACTTTATATGTTTTCGGGACTACTGCCTTATTTATCCTGCAGTCACAGACCTGAGAGCAATAAATGTGCACACCTGAATGAGACAGTGGAATCCCTGCCAGCTGTGTCCATATCAAGCACGGGTCTCTCAGAACAATCACTCCAGCCGGACAGTGCTAGTTTCTGTTTAATGGTAAAATGAGACTTCACCCTGACTTTCAGAGGAAGATGTTTCCAACACTATTTACAGAATAAGATGTGACTCTACAGATACCTCAAAGAAGACAATCCAAGACAACACTTCATTAATTATGACAGAGAATATGTCTTAAAGGAAGCATCAAGAATTCAGTATTTGCATTTAAAAATCCTTTTTAAAGACCATTTTTTATCAAGCCAGTGCTGGAAAACTGAATTTTTTTTATTATGTAATCTTGACATCCAGCTTCTGGAATTTGACACCCAGCTCTCTTTTTACAGAAATTATTTCTCAGCAGATTTCAGAAAGTACTAGACATTATCCAGAAAGTGGAATAAGCATGTATTCCCATGTTTCAGAAATGTTTTATTTCACAAATAACTTAATGTTATTATAGTTATACTTTATAAACAGTTTTTTCCAGATGTTATGGGGTTTTGCATCTCAAAGTTAACATTTTGGGTTATTTGTAATCTTGATCAGAACCAAATCTTTACATATTGTGATCACTGACAGGATTATTTAGGAAATGTTTTCAGTACTATTCTGAATGGCAGAAGTTCATCTTAAACTTCAGTTATGATATGATCATGTAAAACAAAATACAGGGGTAAGGATGGAGTGTGGAATGTCAGATTTAAGTCTTCCTGAAATCACTTTTATTGTTCATGGAATTATCTTTACTTAAGACTAGGAGGAGACTGCAAAATGTGAACAGTGATCCTCCGTCCTTTCAAGAACTGAAAGTTTGCTTAGTACCTTGCTTCTGGCCTCCTTACCAGTTAGTCAATTTGTGCCCTTTCAGGGTAAAACTCTGGAGGACTAAGGGTCAGTTTGTAATGCCCATCTTTCACATGTGTATTAACCACATTCCTCCAGAGAGATTTTTGTTTGATTATATGAGTTAGGGATTCTCCAGGGACTCCAGAAACCCTAAGATATAATTTTGAGGTTTTCCAATAATACCATAGCAGAAATGCTCAAAGAGATAGGGAGAAGACATTATTCTGAGGAAAAAAAAAAAGAAGAAGAAGAAGAAGAAGAAAAAAGTCAAGGATTTTTGACCTAGTGTTTGTGTTTTCTTAAAGCACAGGAATAGGGGTGGACATTCAGTCTGTGGTATGGGGAGGTTAAACATGAAACTTTCCAAAGGAATGCGACCTAATTGGTAACAGTTGTGTTAAAGAGGCAGCTGTGAATATTCACGTTCCATTTTGCAACTGTTGGTTTTGAAATTATCTTTATGCACTTTAGGAGTCCATTTTCACAGGGACAGTTTCTTAACCAAGAATGGCTGTGGCTCTTGGGGTTCTCAGAGACCCAAGAGTAGCGTACAGTGTAGGACAGACAGGTTGTGAATTGAAAGCCGACGTAAACATGCCGATGACTTACAATATCAAAGGAGGATAGGAAACAGATTTCATCTTTCTACCAAATACCTCACTATAAGTAAACCGAAGATAAAACCTGAATTTACCTAAGAAAGGATTATGAGTTGATGGTATCCCCCCAAAAAGGGTTGAGGAGGGATAATTGTATCTAATAAAACCCAGTAAGTGTTTATTGAATTGAATTTAAAATTAACTTTAGGGGATTCTTACTGTGAATCCATTTAAAATCATGATTTGAATTTTTCAAAATTTGGGTGGTATATAAACTGTTTAAATACAAATTCTCATAATAGGGAAGGCAAATAAGAATAAATGAGAAGCACTTCAGTGGACATCGGGGCATTTATGAACTTTGGGGTACCTAGCACAAGAAAGGAAAAGAATAATCATTATATGCTAATGGATTTTCACATATTTGTAGTTGTTTCTTATGTCTACTGAGTTTATTTCTTGTAAACTTCCCTTTGTCTTGAGTAGGTATATCTTACTTTTCATATCGACCTGTCCTTGAAAATTTACTTGATAAAACAGTCTAAAATCCACTTGAGGACTGTAAAGGAGCCTTGCATAAAATGCAAGAAACACTGAAAACTTATGTAAATCTTAATGACTGTGTTCTATTTAAAGTGAGGTATACATGAAGTTTCCTGTCTTTTGTCTTTTGTAGCAAGGATTACAGATTTTGTACTTTACTGGGTCTGTGGGACTGAGAATTGATAGATTTCACTTTTTATAACTTGACAAAACCCACAAAGGAGGATGTGAATTTAGCAGGTACGACCCAGGGACCATGGTCTGCCCTGATAAGGAGCCTTGTGTCTGTCCCTCACCTGTTGAGCTGCAAACCTGAGTTACACCTCCAGCCAGCCCTCACAGGAAGAGTTCTCCACCGTCCTGCGACAAGCGGTGGGGATTTGTAGATAAACACCTAGTGTGGTTAATTTTGCACTGGGCAGTTCTTCAGTATGATCTATTTTAATTAACTTTCCAAATAATCAGAGTTAACTTGTGTACATAAAACCTGTGTTTCACAACTCTGGCCAGAGGTAGCATTTTGATTTTAGGGAAAGACCTATTTTTCATTAACAACCATGCTGCCTTAGAAATCTCATGTGAGGAAGAGAGTTAAATAAAGTATCTTTCAGAGGGCTTTGAAATGCCAAACCACAAGCGAATGGAATTTGCACATACACTTTCCATTAGCTGTGCATCCTGTAATGTGAGCCCAGATTTTCGCAGCTCTCAGCTCCCATCAGTATTGTTTGCCAAATCACAGGAGCTCCTGTTTTACTGTTTTCCTTACAAATTTTGGTACTTTATTTCCATTTTCTAAAATGAATTTTCCTGCTCTTAAAAGTCTCAATATTCTGGTTCTGTCTCTTGAACCCAGTGTCCTGACTGACAGTGTTTGTCTTAAGTAGAATTTTCCCAGACTAGACACAGGCGGGATTAGATACACGAGCTTCCCTTTCATTTTAATGTGAGGAAAACCATCTTTCAGAAACAAAGTACCCCTTATAAATGTATTTCTAGGTGAGGAAGAATGCTTTTTTTAACAGCCCCTTGTTCCTGATCCAGATTTCTCTGCACACTGAATTTTAAAGAATAAGTATGATAGAAATAGGCTATACTATAACCATGAGTGAAGATCATTTCTAGTAAGACGACTCTGCGTCTTGTTTCTCAAACAACCACTCTCATTACTTTCGAAGATACAGTCATTCACTTCTGAAACAAGCACAATTAGCTAAATTTCTTTTCTTTTTTTTAATTTTTAATAGCCCAGTGCAGGGCTTAACTCACGACCTTGAGATCAAGAGTCAGTTGCTTAACTGACTGAGCCCCCTGGGTGCCCTAAATTAATTTTCTTTTTTTTTTTTTAATATTTTATTTATCTGACAGAAAAATCACAACTAGGCAGGCAGAGAGAGAGGAGGAAGCAGGCTCCCCGTGGAGCAGAGAGCCCGATGTGGGGCTCGATCCCAGGACCCTGGGATCATGACCTGAGCCGAAGGCAGAGGCTTTAACCCACTGAGCCACCCAGGTGCCCCTAAATTAATTTTCTTTTTATGAATTTATATAAATTGGCTCACCATAATGAATAGTGTGTTCTTACAGAATTTGAGCCCCTTTGGAATAAGACTTTAGGCAATTCTGCTGTTGACTCTACCTACAGTAAATTTAAAAAGTTATAGAATATGTTAATAGATACAAGACTAGTTCATTTGGTTCAGTTTGTCTTTGAATCAAGCTCAGCTCATGAGCCAGTTGGGTATTAGTCACAAATGAATAGTGACATCTTGCTGTGTGCTGTGTTGAGGGAAGGCGAGTCTCAATTCCAAATGATTAAGTTTTATTCCTAACTACAGATCTGTCTTGTGAATCTTGCCAGACAGGGCATGAGATTTATTTTACAGCTTATCAATCAGGGGTATTTTTGCGATGTTGGCAGGAACGTGCAAATTAGAAGAAATTGTCGTGGGGGAATTCCTCAGTATTGAATTGTATATGTGCATTTGGGCCATCCTGTAATTGATTTCTCACTTACAAAGGGTTTACCCTGTTCTTCTAATCATATTGTAAGGACCAACAAACATTTTCTGATTTTTGTAAGACTGGAAAACATTTATGGAGACTTTCCCAATTAAATCTATGACAGTGTCAATTTATAATAATGTAATTAAGTATATTCTGATGTAACTGCAACACAAAATTGAAATGGCCAGTAGTATGTCAGCTTTGCACCTGGAAGATATTGTATATTTGGAAAGCTTTTGCTTCTCTAAAAAAATATATATGTTATTAAGTAAGCCATATCACAGTTTAAGAAATTGTATATACTTTTCCATTTGCCCTTTCAGAAACCAGGTATTTTGCATATGATTGATTTTGGGAAGATTTTGAAGCTGGGGTTTGCCCATGTAATTTAAGATCAAAGTATAGTATATGTATATGTACTGTATTTGCAATTTTCAAATTGTAATTTCCTATACATTTATTAAATAAAGTATTGTTTTGCTGTGTGGTTTATTAAAAAATGAAAATATACAATCCCCCTTAAATCTCTGGGGTTTTTTTTTTCATTGATTAAGTAGTAGTAGGCCTTAAAACACAATAATCTTTAAAAGCATTAGAAAGTGGATTATAACCTAACTAGTTTTACCAACTCCGATGGTAATGCCCTCTTAGACATTTAAGAAATAAGCCTGGGGCGCCTAGGTGGCTCAGTGGGTTAAGCCGCTGCCTACGGCTCAGGGCATGATCTCAGGGTCCTGGGATCGAGTCCCGCATCGGCTCTCTGCTCAGCAGGGAGCCTGCTTTCCCCTCTCTCTCTGCCTGCCTCTCTGTCTACTTGTGATCTCTCTGTCAAATAAATAAATAAAATCTTTAAAAAAAAAAAAAAAGAAAAGAAAGAAGCCTGAAAAAAACCTTCCCTATAAGGAGAAAAAGATATTAAAAAAAATCTGTAACTTTTCCTATCTGTCACTTTTGATATCCCTGCAGCCCCAGCAACAATGGCAGAAAGGGAAGAGCAAGGCTCCTGCTCCAGTAAGGTTGGTGCGGGCCTTTGTGAAGTCTGGGCACGCTACCTGCTGACCCTCCAGGAGTGTAGACAAGGGCTGGGTCCGAGCACTGTGCCTCATGGGCCAAGTCTGGCCTGCAGCCTGATTTGTGCAGCCCAAGGAGCTCCAAATGGTGTTTATAGTTTTTAATGGCTAAAAAAAAGTCAGAAGAAAAATATGATGTGAAAATTAAATTGAACTTTACATTTCAGTGTAAGGGTTTCTTTTTTTTTTTTTTTTTTAATTTATTTATTTGACAGAGAGAGATCACAAGCAGGCAGAGAGGCAGGCAGAGAGAGAGGAGGAAGCAGGCTCCCCGCTGAGCAGAGAGCCCGATGCGGGGCTCGATCCCAGAACCCGGAGACCATGACCTGAGCCAAAGGCAGAGGCTTTAACCCACTGAGCCACCCAGGTGCCCCCAGTGTAAGGGTTTCAAACACAGCTATCTTCTTTGATCATGTGTTGTCTGTCGCTGCTTTCATCCTTCAATGGCAGAGTTGAGGAGTTGGGACACATAACATATTTGCTATCTGACCATTTATAGGAAGTTTGTCGCCCCTGGTTGTACACACTGTTGTTCTCTTTAAAGGTTATCACTTTTGGGTGTAGCAAACTTTTCCAATCTGGCTTGGACATTTCTGAGACTGGCTAATATGAAGGTCACCTGAGCCACCAAAGGTTCTTTCCCTCCCCTTTTTTCTTTTCTATATCCTCCTTGGAGTTTGGGGCAGAAAGAGGAAAGAGTAGCAAGATTTCAAACATTTTGTGACATATGCCCTAAATGTTTACTAGAAAAGCAGTTTTCCACCCCAAACACCAGGATCGTTTAAGAATACTTTTCAAGGGGCACCTGGGTGGCTCAGTTGGTTAAGCATCCAAGTCTTGATATCAGCTCAGGTTGTGAGTTCAAGGTCATGAGACTGAGCTCTACATTTGGCTCCATGCTCCGTGGGGAGTCAACTTGGGATTCTCTCCCTTTCTCTCTGGCCCCTTTCCCTGCCCTCATCCTGCATGCTCTCTCAAAAATGAGTCAATCTTTAAAAAAATACTTTTCAATATAAAGTTTTATTTACTTGATTTTTAAATTTTCACTTAAGTTATGATAAAAAAAAGGAATTTAAAATGTATTTATGTCGAGTACCTTATGTAGTTTGTGCCAACTGGGAGCTCACAAGTGAAAAACAACATTTTATCTGCTAAATAAGATGAAAATTGGAGAGTTCCTGGCTGGCTCAGTTGGTTAAGTGTCTGCCTTTGACACAGGTCATGATCCTGGGGTCCTGGGATTGAGCCCCACATTGGGGTACCTGCTCAGTGGGGAGACTGCTTCTCACTCTTCTCCCCACTTGTGCTTAGTGTTGCTATCTCTGTCGCTCTTTCTCAAAATATTTAGAAAAAGAAAAGATGAAAATTGGTTATTGGGGTTTTAAAATATGTCCTCTCAATTTTCCAGTCACTCAGGGAAAGATACATCTATTTTTGAAATACTTATGGGGGCGCCTGGGTGGCTCAGTGGGTTAAAGCCTCTGCCTTTGGCTCAGGTCATGATCCCAGGGTCCTGGGATCGAGCCCCCACGTTGGGCCCTCTGCTCAGCAGGGGGCCTGCTTCCTCCTCTCTCTCTGCCTGCCTCTCTGCCTACTTGTGATCTCCATCTGTCAAATAAAATCTGTCAAATAAAATTTTAAAAAAAAGAAATATTTATGAAATATGAAAATAGATGAAAGATACATCTATTTTTGAAAATAGCAATGAAATATAGTTTAGATAAATTGTACTAGGGAGATGTTAGATATTATTTGATTACTTATCTAGCTAGAGCTATCTAAAATGTGTCAATTTTTTTGCCCACATCAGATGCTAAAATAAATTCTAAGCTGGGGTAACAGCCTTACAAACTTTTTTTATTTATGCCAAACTTTCAGTTTTATTTACTATATTAGAATAATGTTCATTTATAATTCATTCCAACTATGACCTATTATTATTGCTGGAGGCTATGAAATAGCCTAAGCATAAGCAGGAAGCCTGAAGCCTTATGACTAAATATCATCTCTATATAAATCATCTGTTAAAGATTAATAAAGAGGTTTAAAAATCCAGCCTCAGTCAAATATCACCAAAGATCTCATCCTTTTTAAGCAGCATTCTGGTTTAAGGCTCTCATGTGACTTTTACAGAACATGAACTATAAAGTTTGGCCTAGGGGTATTATCCAGTAAATATGGAGATGATACTTTGTAAGTTACCAAATAGATTCCATGTCTCCTTTCCTGAACTTCTCAAAAATTCATTCTGGTTTGACTTTCAGATTCCTATTGTCTATGTTTTACTCGCCAGTTTCTGCATGTTGGTTTATGGGGTTTTGTTGTGTAGGTTTTGTTGTTGTTGTTGCTTTAACACTTCTCTTGATTTTAACAAAATGTCATGGAAAAAGTGTGTGGGGGTTGGTTTTTTTACAAACTATATTGAGCTATTTCTTGGTAAGAAAGTAGGATTTTTTTTTTTAAGATTTTATTTATTTATTTGACAGATAGAGATCTCAAGTAGGGAGAGAGGCAGGCAGAGAGAGAGAGAGGAGGAAGCAGGCTCTCCGCCAAGCAGAGAGCCCGATGCGGGGCTCGATCCCAGAACCCTGGGATCATGACCTGAGCGAAAGGCAGAGGCTTTAACCCACTGAGCCACCCAGGCGCCCCGAAAGTAGGATTTTTTTAAAAAGATTTTATTTATTTATTTGACAGAGAGAGAAAGAGGAAGAGCGCACAAGCAGGGGGAGCAGCAGACAGAAGCAGAGAGAGAAGCAAAGGGAAAAGCAGGCTCCACGGTGAGCCCGGAGCCCTGTGCGGGACTCAATCCCAAAAGACCCTGGAGTCATGACCTGAGCCAAAGGCAGATGCTTAACCAACTGAGCACCCTGGTGCCCCGGATATTTTCTTTACTGGAAATTTTCAGAGACCCCATGAATGCAGGACTACCCTAGGGCAAGTGAGACCTCTGTTCCCTTGACTTCCCTAGGACTGCAGATCTGACCCCACCTTCCTCTGTTACCTTTCCTCTACTTCCTTCCCAGAGGAATTCTGCTGATAGTGTGAATTATTACAGGGATATTTGCCTCTAGACAATGATTCTAGTCGGGGCATCAAGAAGTGGGGTGAAGATGAGAGTTTCCTGGACTTCCATGCATTAAATCACAGTCACCTGGGAAGGCTATGAGCAAATCCTAGTTCCAACAGGCTCTTAATCACTTTACAGTTTGGCTGGAGTTTCAGTATTATCTGAACACAAGCCCATTCCATCCTCTCTTTGCTTTCTTGTGTAAGAATATTTTCTAAAGTGCAGCATATTTTTTAAAGTGCCAAGACAAAGTATCATATATTTTATATATATATAGATATCTATATCTATATATCTATATATATATATAGTGCACAGGACAGTGTTTGAAATCTCAAAAAAAATGTTAGCACATATTTCATGTATCATATCACATATCACATATCATGGTATCTTAAAGATGAGAATGCTTCTCAAACCAGATATATATCTGGTTTATATATATCTCATCTTTAAGATACCATGATATTGAAATTGGGACATCTCAAAAAGTTGGTTCAGTTGGTTGGAATTTTTTATAAAATATATTAAGACTACTTCCAGAAGCCATTCATTTTATAATCATTCAACCACGAATTGATCTTTGAAGACCACCTCCTCCCTACTGAACATGTTATGGACTAGAATACAAAATTCCTAAGGATTTTTCAAATTAAAGGAAAGGAAACAATATTATGTTTTTGGAGAGCATCTTAGGTCATACCCTCACTCCTACAAATATAAGATCAAACTCCCATTAGGGATAGATTGAGAAACTCTGGCTGATAGGATAAAATCCACCCTCTTGGTAATGACATACAAAATCTTTCTGGTTTGGTGACTGCTCACTTCTGTACTGACAGTTCCATCCTTTCCACAACTACTGTCCTACCCCACCCTGTGCCAGCCATACCAAACCACAGTCAACTTTTGGTTAATGGGGGAAATATGTGCTAACATTTTTTTTTTTGAGATTTCAAACATTGTACTGTGCACTTCCTTAGGTAATTCTCATGATGGTATTTTGAGGAATATTATAATCATATTACAAATGAAGAAACTGAGACCAGGAGAAGTTAAGGGCCTTGACAAAAGTCATATAGGTAGAGTCATAATGCAGAAATAGAAGGTCACAGATAACTCTTAAATATAGTTATAATTAGTAAACAAGTGATACAAAAGGGATCCAATGTAGACAACTGTAGTCAAAATCACAACCAAGTTTTAGATAATAGATGTATAAAAATAAAGGAAGTATAATAGTTCAGGAACACTCAACTTTTTACAATGTATATGCATGCTTGGCCAAAAAGTAGCCAGAATTTTACTCTGTTTCTTAGCTGAGTTCTTGTTTTTTGAAGCACCAGAATGGTACTAAATCAGGTCTCAGCATATTGTTCTCACTAGCATTTCTTCTCTTCACTCCTCAACCCTCACAGCCATGATGGGGAAGTGTTGGGACCCAAGCCACAGGGGCTTGGCTCCTTCCGGCCTTCCCTCGATAGCCCGCCACTTCTTGCTCCCAGGACAGTGCACTTCCATGTCCACGCCTGGTCTCGTTTGTGAGGGGAAGGGGCTGTTTCACATTATAGTCAACATGCATGGGGACCCACTGGTCACAGCCATCCCCAAATCTTTTTTTTTTTTTTAATTTTATTTATTTATTTGAAAAAGAGAGAGCTCAGGTACACACACAGCAGAAGGAGAGGGAGAAGCAGACTCCCCACCAAGCAGGGAGCCAAACACAGGACTTGATCCCAGGACCCCACAATTATGACCTGAGCAGAAGGCAGACATCCAACCAGCTGAGCCACCCAGGTGCCCCCATCCACCAAATCTTAATTAAGTCAGTGCTTACATTGCTTGGGGAGAGGGAAAGGTAGATAAATCAAGGAGAAGGGGTTGTGCCCACCAATGGACCGTCACCAAGACAAGATTGAAATGACCAAGAAACAGCTTAAGAAATTCTATGTTGGGAAACAACAAAAACACAAGCCTCCAGTAATTCACAGAAATTTCCAGGAAGTCAGTGAACTTTCCACAAGCCATGGAATTATGGGTTAAAGCTGATCTCATCTGGGTTGGGAGTGGGTAAGATCTAGTAGATATCTGGGTTAGTAACTAGGAAGCTCCAAACCAAAGAGATGCTCTCCCTGTGAGCTCACACAGAGGTATGGACTCAGAGCAGGCTGTTTAGATTTCTATCCTGACCCTCCCTTCCTAACAGTGAGATTTTGGGAAAACTTATTGAACTTCTCTGTGCCTCAGTGTTTCTGTCTGCAAAACAGTAATATTAATTGTCCCTACCTCATGTGACTTTTACGAGGATTAAGTGAGCTACCTAGCGGAAGTGCTGAGAATACATCATTATCATCAAAAGTTAATTTCTTCACAAATGCACTGCCTAGGGCAGCTGGGGTGGCTTAGTCAGCTGGGGTCATGATCCCAGGGTCCTGGGCTCCCTGCATCTGCCTCTCATGAATAAATAAAATCTAAAAAAAAAAAAAAAAAGCACTGCTTTTTTTTTTTTTTTTTTTTTTTTTTACTTGACTAACTGAGCAGTGCTGGTCTTGCAGCTCCCAGAACAAGGCAAATTTGTTAGCCTCTGCTCCTTTGCCCCTTCTTTATCTGAAAGATCATTTCCCCAACTTCTTTTTTTTTTTCCATTTTATTTATTTTTTCAGCGTAACAGTATTCATTCTTTTTGCACAACACCCAGTGCTCCATGCAAAACGTGCCCTCCCCATTACCCACCACCTGTTCCCCCAACCTCCCACCCCTGACCCTTCAAAACCCTCAGGTTGCCCCAACCTCCCACCCCTGACCCTTCAAAACCCTCAGGTTGTTTTTCAGAGTCCATAGTCTCTTATGGTTCGCCTCGCCTCCCCAATGTCCATAGCCCGCTCCCCCTCTCCCAATCCCACCTCCCCCCAGCAACCCCCAGTTTGTTTTGTGAGATTAAGAGTCATTTATGGTTTGTCTCCCCAACTTCTTTACCTCAAAAAATTCATCTCATCCTTAAGGGCTCTCCTTGGGCATCATCTCCTCCAGAAAGCCTTCCTTGCCCTCCCTATGTGAATTAGGAGCCCCTCCTCTGTGCCCACCTCCCCCATTTGGTCACTATTCGAGCCACCACTGTCTGATCAACCCACAAGCCCCTTGGGGGAGGGGCCTAGGTCTTCTCTTCGAATTTCCAGTGTTGAAGACGCAAGAGGCCTGTGTGAATGTTCCACAGTTGGAAAGTATACATCCACTAAATATCTATTTTTGTATGGAAATTTCTTAAGTTGCCCTAAGAAACCCTATCATCAATGTTGTAATCTCTTTCCCATAACGTAACTGAAACCCTAGCATAAAATGGCTCCTCTGAAAAAAATGTTCCAGATTGGCCATCTTCCGATAACAAAGACTTAGTTTCTTTATACTTAAAGTATGTACAATTACAGTACAGCTATTCAAGAATTTCTGATTATTGGGGCGCCTGGGTGGCTCAGTGGGTTAAAGCCTCTGCCTTTCGCTCAGGTCATGATCCCAGGGTCCTGGGATCGAGCCCCGCATCGGGCTCTCTGCTGGGCAGGGAGCCTGCTTCCTCCTCTCTCTCCCTCTCTCTCTCTGCCTGCCTCTCTCCCTACTTGTGATCTCTATCTGTCAAATAAAAATAAAAATAAAAATAAAGAATTTCTGATTATTTTCCATATCGTTTTAAGATTACAAGAGAAATTAGACCCTCTCCTGAAACACCCACAGACAATTGCACAATTAACTGCAACTAAATTGCTGTTAACAGCTAGCAGTTATCATCACTCCCAGAACCTGCTCATCTCCGGGAGCCCAGGGGTAGCAGTTCCTGTCAGTTCCCGTCTTGCTGGTGACGGCTTGTTCCTTTAACAAAGACGCCTTATTTTTAGAAGTTGAACAGCAGCTATTTTCATCTTGAAATTGGGGAACAGCTCATACTCCTTTGAAAGTCTTGATGGAGTTTAAATCAATCTTTATTCTCACTTTACAACGTTATCACCGAGCATACAGGAGCACACTGGAGCAGAGGCGGGAGAAAAGATTCTGGTCTCAGCTCTGGTAGGCGTGTCTCATTGGACATTTGTTGAGCCTCAGTCTGGCTGTCTGAATACTACTACTACTAATAATAATAATAAAACACTGACTGAATGTTAGCACTATATATGCCAGGCTCTGCTCTAAGAGCTTTTCAGGTATTCAGGAATCCTACCAAACAACCCTATTTTATTGCCCTGGTTTTACAGATGAAGAAACTGAGACAAGGAGAATTGAAGAAACTTACCCCAGGTCAGCCAATAAGTGGCAGAGCTGGGATTCAAATCCAGGCAGGCTGGTCCAGCCTCCATGCTCTTAGACTTTCCGGCAAGATGGGAGCAGGGACGGACCTCCTGGATGAGCTCATGCAGAATTTCGTGATGCTCTCGGAGCACCCACGGGGGCTGCCTGCACACGCAGCTGTGTGGGTGGGATGAACGTGAGGAGGACCACAGCAGGAATGTGCCTGCTTCATCAAGAATTAGGCAACTGGGGACGCCTGGGTGGCTCAGTCAGTTAAGTCTCTGCCTTCGGCATGGGTCATGATCCCAGAATCCTGGGATCAAGTTCTGCATTGGGCTCCTTGCTCAGCGGGAGCCTGCTTCTCTCTCTGCCTCTGCCTGCCACATAGCCTGCTTGTGTGCTCTCTCTCTCTCTCTCTGACAAATAAATAAATAAAATCTTAAAAAAAAAAAAAAAGAATTGTGCAACTGGATGAACAGGTTACCTTAACTCTGACCCCATCTCTCCCAGAACTGCCTGAAGCTTACTCACATTTTTTTACAAATAGAGACCCCAAGGGGGCTATGCTCTGCCTCTTCTCTGCTGTGCTTTGCTGGTGAGAAGTTGAGAGGTGGCATAGCGTGATGGCAAGGAGGTTTGGATCCAGCCTGTGGAGATTCAAATTCGTCCCTGTGAACTTAATCACTGTGAACAGTTATGGTGTCCATAAAATGTCTAGTACTGTGCTTGCTGGTCAATAAATTGTCATCTCCTTCCCTGGCTCCCTGCTCCGTGAGAAATCACAAATGTTCCTACTGGACATTAGTATAACTTAGTATATAAGTTAACTTAGTATAACTCAGGTAGACTCTCACACCAGGGATTCACTGAAGGATGGAAAGTAACTATTACCTGAGATTTTATGTCAGGTCATTTCATTCCCATCAGCCTCTTCTCGATGGGGCTGAAGTGACCCCGAGTTTACATTCAGTATGAACTGAGGTTGATTACTTGACCTCTTTGGGATCTGTTTTTTTTCCATTGTTAAAGGAGGGTCTTAATGTTAGCTGGTCTCAGGCACATGCTGTGGGCACACTGAATGGTGGCTGCAGCTGCCGTTATTCCTACATTGGTGTCCTGAGCTTCTCCGGCCTCACTAGAAGCTTTCCTGACACCCTATAAACAACTACAAAGTCATAACTTCATCACACAATGGAGATGCAGGATCTGCTCCCCAAGTGAGTCAGTCACAACCACCCCAGCACAGATCATGCCGTCAGTTCAAGGAGGACATCTTACTGTGCCCCACTGCTTTCCACCGAAATCCTGGGCTCATGGCTGCTTCTGGGCAAAGCCTCCACAGGCAGAAACTGTGAGTCATGAGCAGAATGACCTAAAAATTCTTAGGAAGATTCTTGGTGCAATACACCCACACCCACTAACTCAGGACCTAAAAATAGTTTTCCTCTAGCAGGAATCATCAGTAGAGATGTGTCTATATTGCATAGAAGTGACAGTGAAGGCTCAGATTCTAGGGAGTTCCCATGAGCTGATCACTCCCTGTAGGGTCCCCACCCTGTCCCTAGGACAGGCACAATTAGTCCCTAGCACAGCGTGTGTCTCCCTCTCCCTCCCCTAAGCAGCTAATGCCCCCCACTACTCAAAACACCAAATTCACCAACTACCTCCCTATTCTCCAGAAACATGATGATCCCTGTACTTGCTTCTGATTTTCACAGGCTCCATCCGTAGGAGAGGAGAGGCTTCATCCTTCACCTTAATCCCACACCCCTCCTGGGGTCATCCCAACAGCCTAAACAGACTTGAACTACTGTACTTTACAATCACACTGGATTCTTCCTCTTCCTCCTCAGTGGACTTCACACACCCAGAACCCAACGAAACAGAATCCACTAGACTGTAAGCACCTCAATGACAGGGTCAACATCCACCTTGCCCCAGCCCATCCTTAGTGTCTAGCACAATGAGAGGCACAAAGTGGGTCTCAATAGATCTTCACTGAGTGAATGGTGAATGAATAAATTCTGATACTAGAGAAGGAGTGAAAGTCTCTCCCTGGTACAGAAACACTGGAGTAATAAATACTTTCTAGAACTGTGCTGCCAATGTGGGAGCTACTAGCTACCTTTGGTCATTTAAATTTTAATTATTCTTAATTAAAGAACATGGTTAAGTTATACCTACCATATGCTCTAGCCATTCCACTCCTAGATATGTACGAAAAATGAAAGCATATGTCCACACACAGACTTGTATAATGATGTACATAGTAAATTGATTTGCATTGCCTCAAAACTGGAGAAAAGAAGCAAATGTTCATCTTCAGATGAATGGATACAACAGAATACTACTGAGTGATAAAAAGGAATGAACTATTGATATAATATGGATAAATCGCTGAATAATTATGCTGAGCAAGTAGACAAAAAATAAATACTATATAATTCCACTTATATATAAAGTTCAAACTAATCTATACTGACTGAAAGCAGGTCAGCAGTTGCCTGGGGATGGATAGAACAGCAGGGGGGCTGGGGCAAGGGGCGGTTGAGGGGGCTGGCATGCCTGGGTGGCTCAGTGGGTTAAGTGTTGGCCTTCTGCCCAGGTCATGATCCCAGGGTCCTGGGGTCGAATCCCACATTGGGCTCCCTGCTCAGTGAGGAGCCTGCTTTCCCCTCTCCCTCTGCTGCTCCACCTCCTTTATGCTCTCTCTCTCTCTGGCAAATAAATAAATGAAATCTTATTTTAAAAAAGAACTGCAAAGGGCGAGAGGAAAAGATTACAAAGGCACATAAGGAGAACCTGAGCTGAGAGAGATGCTCAATATCTCAACTGTGGTGACTGTCTCACAGGTATGGGTGTCATTTATATACCAAATATTATTAAACTGTACCTTTTAAATATGTGCAGGATATTGTTTGTCAACTATATCTCAATTAAAATTGGATGTAAAAAATTCAATAAAACTAAAAATTCAGTTCCTAAGTCCCTTTAGCCACATTTCGAGCACTCACTAGCTTTATGTGGCTTGCGCCTACCACACCGAACAGCAAAGATATAGAACATTTCCATCATTGCTGAAAGTGGCAGATTCACATTGGCCTCAGATGCCGTCAGCACAACCCGTGACCAGAGCATAAATCTGCAGGAAAATTCCAGGCAGCCCCTGTGACCTCCCCTGTCCCCAGGGCACACCACACCCCAGCAAGATTTAGCCCCTGGGCAGGTCTCCCCAGCTCTGGGTTCCCAGCCTCCTGGCCTTTCACCCTCCCTGCAAATCTCTCAGCAGAGTAAACCTCCGTTGATCCTGGCCCTCTAGCTACTGCCTACTTCCCTCCTACCGTAGCAAGCAAAGCCAGGCAAAAAAGCCAGCAGTCTGTCTCTGCTTCTCCTCCTTCTCACCGACTCTATTGGACTGGGTTTCACTGCCTCCTCTTGACCAAATATCTCCCCCAAGGTCACCACTGCTCTTTCAAGTGACACTGTGGGAGGCATTTCAGCCTTTGAAGTTACTAGGTTTCAAACTTTCTCTGATTTCAATACATAAACCATCATAAGGTTCCAAAATTAAAGCCATACAGAAGCGACACGGCAAACATCTCACTCTTCTGGCTCTCACTGTTCTCACTGTCCATCCCCCACTAAGTAACCACCTATCTTAGCTGCTTAGGTGTCTTCTTCCAGAACTTACCCCCCACCCACCTCCACAAACACCCCATCGTCCCTCCTCTCCCCACCCCTCCACACTCAGTGCTCTGTTCAACCAGGAACTGCTTTCTCTGAGCTTTCCTGCCCATGAGAGTGCTGCTTCCTCAGGCTTTTGTTTAGGTGACTTATCACTGGATCTGCAACTGTTTTTCTCAAGGCTTTTTTCCCCTCCCCTTCCCCCCCCCACCCCCCGCCCCCGGCAGTTTTAGGTTAACAGCAAAACTGAGTGGAAGGTACAGATTTCCCATGGACACCACCCCCACAACACACAACATGCACAACCAGTATCAACATCTCTAGTCACAGTGGTCATAATTTGTTGCAATTGATGAGCCCATATGGACAGACCATCATCCTCCAAAGTCCATAGTTTACATGGGGCTTCACTCTTTGTGTTGTATCTTCTGTGCATTGGACTAATTAATACTGACATGTATCATACAGAGAGGTGTCATCCCCACAAAAATCCCCTGTGCTCCACCTCTTCTTCCAGCCCTCCTCCCTCACCCTCCTCAAACACGGTTCCTTTTAATGTCCCCCTATTTTAGCCTTTTCCAGAATGTCACACAATTGGAGTCATATAGTGTGTAGACTTTTCAGACCTGTATCTTTCATTGAGTAGCGTGTACTTAAGATTCCTCTATGTCTTTTCATGGCTTAAGACCTCATTTCTTGGGGTGCCTGGGTGGCTCAGTGGATTAAGCCGCTGCCTTCAGCTCAGGTTATGATCTCAGGGTCCTGGGATGGAGCCCTGCATCGGGCTCTCTGCTCCACAGGGAGCCTGCTTCCTCCTCTCTCTCTGCCTGCCTCTCTGCCTACTTGTGATCTCTCTCTGTCAAATAAATAAATAAAATCTTTAAAAAAAAAAAAAAAGACCTCATTTCTTTTGGGCACCAAAGACTTTCCATTGCCTTGTGGTACCACTGGTTCTTTATCCATTCACCTACTAAAGGATCCTGTTTTAAAAATCTGCTGTTGGAAGGCCTGAGGAAATATGTCCTTTGGGGTCATGCTGAGTTGCTCTAAGTTGTTTTGGAGGACAGTCTGGCAAAGTTCATGAAACAAGACATTAAAATAAAATAAAATAAAAATGTACCCTTTGACCAAATTATTCCACTTGTGGACATTCTTCCTACAGAAAGAATTCAAAAGAAAAAAAAAAAGGTCAAAACAGCATCTTTGCCTAATGCCAGAATTCTCAGGGAGAAAGGACTGGAAGAGGGGGCAGACTTCCCAGAGGGTAGAATCCGAATTACCTGGGGATTGTTTTATGGCCAACAGCTACATCTGCCCTGTGCTGAGTTTTTTCTGGTGTCTCCTTTCTATACTCTTGCCTCCACCAACACTACTGGTTAAGCAACCTCCCTACACTTTCATTTTAAAATTTTTACTTTCTAACTTTGTAACTGAAGTGTTAAATATATTTTTAAGTGCTCAAATCAAAGATGCATTATCATAAAATCAATACACTCCTATAAGCATGCAGGTAAAGAAACCTAACATTACCAACCCCAGAAAGCCTTCTCAAGCCGGATCTCAATCCTGGCTTCCACCCTCCACGCCAGAGGTCACCATTATCCTGACATCGACAGTATAAGCTGTTTTGTGCCTTTATACACTTATTATCATATAGTATGCATTATTTTATGCCTCACTTCCTTTGAAGCCCAGTTTTTTGCTTGTTTTTCTGTTAATTTTTTTTAGATAATGTTGAACAATTTTTCAAAATTATGTCAATTTGCCTTTCCTCCAACAGTAAGAGTACCTGTTACCCCACATTTTTTGCCAATTTGGCATTGTTAACCTTTCAGTTTTAACCATTCTGAAGGGTATACGGTGATAGTTCATTGCGGTTTTAATTTGCAGCTCCCTGATGCAAAGTGAGGTAAAATTTCTCCCCCTGGTGGGTAAAATCTGAATTACTTGGGAGTTTTTGTCTTTTTTTTAATTTACGTGTTCAGTCTTCCACTATTACCTTTCTTCTTCCCCCAAGAGTCTAAGAATAAGACGATGACTATCTTTCATAAATTCATTGTCCATTGCATATCTTCTTTCATGAAACATCCATTAAAAGTCTCTTGCTCAGGGCGCCTGGGTGGCTCAGTGGTTTAAGCCGCTGCCTTCGGCTCAGGTCATGATCTCAGGGTCCTGGAATCGAGTCCCACATCGGTCTCTTTGCTCAGCAGGGAGCCTGCTTCCCTCTCACTCTCTCTGCCTGCCTCTCTGCCTACTTATGATCTCTCTCTGTCAAATTAAAAAAAAAAAGTCTCTTGCTCAATTTTCTTTTTAAAATTTATTTATGTACTTGAGAGACGGAGTGAGGTGGTGGGGGAGGAGCAGAGGGAGAGGAACAAGCAGATTCCGCGCTGAGCACAGAGCCCAGTGATGCTGATCCCTGGACACTGAGATCAGTATCCAAGACAAACCAAGAGTTGCTTAAACAACTGAGCCACCCAGGCGCCCCTCTTGCTCATTTTTCTACTGTATTCTTTATATTAATATCTAAGAGTTCTTCATGGAATCTGACACAAATCCTTTGTTAGTTACACCTGTTGTCGCACGCAGCTTTTCCGCCTTTTAACTTTCAAGTCAACTCAAAATTTTCAACTCTATGAACAGGAGGCTCAACGCAAGCTCAATTTGTCATACTCAGAAATGACCAGTAGATGGCAACATAGTCCCACATCTGAGCCTTCTGACGGCTACGCCTGAATTTCAGCTAAATCTCCCAAGATATTTATAAGTAAGCAGCATTAAAGAGTGAGAAATTAAACTTTAAACCATTATGCAGCTACACAGAATACAGACAGGACTGGGTTTCTTAAAGGGAACAACACATTAATCTTTTTTTGCTCAGAATAAAGGAATAAAATGTTCTTTACCAGAAGGCAGAAAAGCAGGGCTGACGCTGTCCTCAGGCACGGGTGCACAGAGCAGAATCCATGGAAATGCCCTCTGAGAGTAACCTGTAGGCAGATTGAAAAAAAGAGAATAAGTACCATGCATGGCATTAGGATACTGTTTCACTCTTTACAGAAGTCAGGTACCCACTAGTGCAGGGTCTGAGAGGACAGCAGAACTGGGACTGGTGAAAGGGTAGAGAGATTTTCCCACCTCCTCTCCCTTATTACTTTTTTTCATTAGATATATCTTATGACTGCAGAAAACTGCTGTGGTGGGTCTCTGAAATTTAGTGGGAAACCAGCCCACTCGCTGTGATGGTAATGGCGTTTGTGGAGTGAACATGTTTGAACCATGAGGCCTTGAAAGTGATGGGTGGTCTGCCCGCTCTGCCTCCACTCAGAGTGGATGCTTCCCTCTAGCTGCCTCATGCTCGGTCTTCGAGAAAACTTCCATCTTCCTTCTCCTCCAAACCCCTCCCCACTGAATAAGGAAATGAATGAATGAATGAATGAATGAATGAATGAGTGAATGACAAGGTCCTAGTCTTCCAGACCTTAGAAAGCAGAGCATATAAACCCCACACTCAAAGGAAGACCCCAGGGACAATGCAGAAGCCCTACAAGTAAGAGAGGCAGCTCCTCTGAGAAGGAGCTAGGAGGGAGCCTGGTGTGATAGTTTGCCTTGTGATGGGCTATGATTAGGGACAAGGGGAAGGCACATTTAGCTGAGTGAAAGACATCAGCCAGGGACCGAGACATATTTGGGATGTGGTAGAAGGTGACCTCTTTCTTTCAGCTTCCACAATGGTCAGAGACAGGAACAAGGAGCATCAAACCAGAGATCCAACTCATTTCCTGGGGTAGCCAAGACAAAGTTTTCATTGCTGTGTGTCATCACCTCTGATGTCACCAAAGACCGAGTGCAAAGAGTGACACATTTAGAACGCGTCCACTGAATTCCTCGGTGCTTTCCATTCTCCCTGTTGCAAAGTGAGCCCAGGTTGAGTTAGCAGCCCTGAAGCTCTCTTGGGTTCCACATCCAGTCAGACCTAGCAGGACCTGCCTCACCCTGCAGCTCTTAATAAACAAACAAAAGGAAGCTCTATTCTCTTTTGTTTTCTTCATTGCCCAGAAAGCAGGCCTGCCCCATCATCCCCAATGTGGAAGTTCCAACCCTCACCTTCAAAGACAAAGGGCATTGTGTCTCTCAAGCTTCCTGGCTCTGGGCTGCCAGGGTAGGGGTCCAGAGACGGGTCTGGCACAGGGCTCAGGGGTCCAGTATCAGGAAAGCCCACATCTGCAGGAGGGAGGGGTACCCAGGCTCTGCTCCCCTGGGTCTTACTATAAACAGGGATGCTGAGGCCTGCTGCCCATCACCTGCCGCCCAGACTGATGGTTCCCACAGACGGATAGGGAGAGGATGCCAGCAGAGATCTACATCGGTGGAAATGTCACCCCTAAAATTTGGGGTTTGGAGAGTCCCCCCTTTCTTGTGGCCCAGGGACCACTCATGGTTTCCTGGGACCAGTCTGTGCTGCTTGTAAGACCTGTTAAATTTATAGGAATTTGGTAAACCAGTTGTTAAACAGCCATTATTTTAAAAAATTAAATCATAAAAATTTCTGAGAAAATAAGTTATGCTTTTAAAAAGCAATAAATACTCAAAACTCATTTCCTGCTTAATTACAGGTTGTAATTACACGAGGCTGTCTCCACCTCTCTTGTCTGCATGGCGGGGGTCTGACAGGAAAGCGTAATACTATGTACTGTATGCTGCACGCCTTGTCCCGGTTCCGCGTTCAGAGGCACCATGTTGGTAGCCTGAAATTGGTCACGGCAGGAAGTTACCCACAGAAATCAATAAATGGCATCCATCAGGGCTTTTTGCCCCAGTGCCTGTTAGACACTTGCGGGCGCCCTACCGCACCCGCCTGCAGATTGTGGAAGCTGGGTGTGTCATGGCGGGCAGCCGGGCGGGAGCACTGCCCCGCTGCTGCCAGCCTGGGACCCGGATGTCCTCCCAGCCAGACCAGAGCAGGCAGAGGGAAGGGGCAGAAGTGGAAGGGACCCCGCAAACGTCCTTGACTCTCCCCAGGGCACCGCTCCCTGGGGGACGGCCAGGACTACCTCAGGAACTCAGGAGTGTGAAGACGGTCAGGAGGGTGTGAAGCAGAAATGATACGTGACTGAGCTGAGGAGAAAGAGTTGGGCATGCCGGAGTGAATCCTGGGGAGCTGGGGTTTCAGTGAAGGCTCTACAGAGCTGGTGGCTCTCCCTGCAGTAATGGTGGGGTGATAATAATGAGGAGGGTGGGGGCGCCTGGGTGGCTCAGTGGGTTAAGCCGCTGCCTTCGGCTCAGGTCATGATCTCAGGGTCCTGGGATCGAGTCCCGCATCGGGCTCTCTGCTCGGCAGTGAGCCTGCTTCCCTCCCTCTCTCTCTGCCTGCCTCTCTGTCTACTTGTGATCTCTCTCTGTCAAATAAATAAAAAATAAATAAATAAATAAATAAAAATAATGAGGAGGGTGGGGGAGGAAGTCACAAGACACCCCCCACCCATTGCAGAGGTAGGAGCTGCTGGTGCCTCTCCAGCTCCCACTCATCCCTCAGCGCCCTCCTTTGGAGTTGTTTGTTTTGACAGAGAGAGAGGGGGAGAAAGCACAAGCAGGGGGAGCAGGAGGCAGAGAGAGAGAGAGAAAGCAAGCTCCCAGCTGAGCAGGGAGCGGGATGCAGGTCTCAACCCCAGGACCCTGGGATCATGACCTGAGCTGAAGGCAAATGCTCAACCCACTGAGCCACCCAGGTGCTCCCAGCCTCCTCTTTAAAAGTCCTTTTCTCTGGGGCATCTCAGCCCTCCTCTCTACATCTTGTCACACTTTTTCTTTCCAGAAACTGCCATTGTTGGAGACACCCTAATTTCTTTTTCTTTTTTTTTTTTTTTTTAAGAGTAGACTCCACACCCAGCTTGGAGCTCAGTGCAGGGCTTTGAGGACTCTGAAATCAAGACCTGAGATGAGATCAAGAGGCAGATGCTTAACCGACTGAGCCACCCAGGCACCCTACCCCACCCCACCCCCGCCAGCCTGCATCAATTTCTGTCACAAACCAGAAGTCCCACAGATACCAAATTCATCATCTAGTCTTCCAAACCTGCTGCTCCCAACAGGCTTGCATCCCATAGCAGCACTGAAGGCCAGCTGCCAAACATAGAAGGCCCCCTTTGCTCAGCAGTCCTCACTGGCCAGGGAAGCCCCACTCCATCCTGCTCCCCCAAGTCCCTCTTCCTTCCCCAGCGTGGCTCCCAGGCCTCTGACCACTGCTCCCCAAACTTTTGTCTTTTTCTTGCATGTGCCCCATGTTTTAAAAGATGCCTATCACATTGTATTTATTTAAATAGTAAGACCACCCACCCTTAAAGTTGTACATACAATTTTCAATCAGAATTTCATCCATTAAACGCCCACTGAGGAGGACCATGTGCTGGGGGCACTATGCCAAGCAAGTGGGATGTGATGGTGAAGACAGCCTGGCCCTCCAGGACTCATGGCCTACTTAGGGGAGGGTCACATAAAGAGATCATAAATCGTAGCAATGCCCCGAGGTAAGGACAGTGATGGTGTGTGCACACAGTCCTAAGGGATGTTAGTGGTAAACCTGTCTAAACTAGCAAACTGGGCACCCCCTGCTGGCCACCTCTGTCTCCTTCCCTCCTGATGTCCAGATGCTCCCAGCCCCCAGAACACATCTCCCTGAACTCTCAAGTCTGTGCAGTCCCCTACCTCCACAGCCATGGCTGGATTTAGGTCACCAGCCTCTGCCACTTGGGCTGTGTCTCCAGCCCTTCTCCAGGCAAAGCCAGAAAGGGATTCCTAGAACACAAAGCTCACGGAGGTGTTCCCCTATTTAAAACCTTCAGTGGCTCCCTATTGCCTCTAAGATAACATCCAAACTCATTAGCACAGCTTCACAGCCCTTTCTGACTTGATCTCACATTAACGTGAGAATTATTTCCCTTTTACTTGTTCACTCAGTACCAGCTTCAGTGAACATTTGTTCTATGCTAGGCATTGTGTGGGGCGTGGGAATTCTGCAGAGAATATAACGCACACCATCCCCTCTCCTGGAGCTTGTGGTCTAGAGGCGTGGGGTTGGGGGAGAAATGGTAAACAGAGGTGAATATGGGTAATTGAATGCAGGAGTTGTGAGGGCAGGAAAAGGAAGATCTCCGTGTCAGCTGTCTGCTCCCACCACAATCAGCGTCTCTGGTGCCTGCCTTCTGCCTAGGCTGTTCCTTTTCCTGAACTGCCGCTCTCCTTCAGTTTGGCCAAATCTCTCTAGCTGTCCAGGTCTCAGCTCAGGGTCCTCCCCTCGTGAGTCTTTCCTGAACCTTCCAGCTGGTTCCATGGGATCCTGCTCTCACTCCTGTGAGAAGGCAGAGCCCAGAGTGATCACGGGACCCAGCACTGTCAACTCTCAGGCAGTGTTTGCTGTGTGAACGCCTGCCAGGTCTTTTCATCCACTCACATCTAAAAAGGTGTTTGCATTTTAAAAAAAAGTAATTATAAAATTTATCTTAGTATCTATCATATATTCAAATGTGGGAGCATTACATTTAATGGTAGCACTTTGTGCCAATAAAGGTATAAGGAAATATTTCTCAAAATAAGGATAGGTGAGAACCTGAGGACTCCACGATGACTATGACTAAGCAGGAGGCAGGGCTGGTCCCAGGGAGGCCCAGGGAGGTGTCCTGCTGCCCAGCCTTGCTTTCCTCAGGCTCTCTTGGCCCAGGGGCGCCAATTAATGTTCCACCTCCCTGCCCGCCCCCACCCCCCCCGTATCTGCCCCTGGGCTTAACGCCCTGAGCTACACTTTGCTGGGGGACCAAGGGGCAGCTGGGAAAGGAGGGGAACCCCCCATGGGGGCTGGAGCAGTTGGACCCCAGCTGCATTCTTGCACTTTACCCTAGGCAGTCTCACCAAGGTGTCTGGATTTCTGTCTGCTGGGCCTGGCCATGAACTCCACTCCCTCACGTCCAGTCCAGGCCTTGGGGCCGAGCCCAGGTCTCCCAGCAACTCTCAAAAGCCTCCTGCCCCTCTGCAGGAGGCCTCGTTCTGTCTGAAAGCCCCCACCTGCAGCTGCTTATCCTTCCAATCCCAAGCAGCTCCCCTGTGCCTCCTCTTTCCCTGGAATCAGAGTTGGGAGATGAACTGGTCCATGCCCTGTGTTTTATAGCTGATGAAACTGAAGAGCATCAAGGGTGCAAGGTCCCAGAGCCGGCAAGGGCAGAGTCATGCTTTAAAACAAACGGTAAGGGCAGCGTCCTGACTCCCCAGCCACCTCAGGGCTCTTCCACAAGGCCGCCCCAGCTTTTTCAGCAGGTCCGAACTCGAAAGTTTGCCTCCACCAAATAGAAACTCTCAGGAAAAATCACTGCCCCCACCCTACCCCCTCTTACACACCCACTCTCCTTCATCTGACCTTCTGACCCAGAAGTGGGGGAAAGCTTGCCTCCACCTGGCAGGCCTCTCCCAGGCTGGGACCAGGAGGAGGGGCAGTGGGGACACCCAGCCTCAGGACTCACCAGAGGAAGGAGTGGCTGCTGAATGGCTTTACGGAAGGAAACCAGCACAGGTGTGCTCTGTTTACCTCCCTGGCTCACAAACATGACTGGGTCCTCTCTTCCTGATGGGATAAAGCTGCGTGTCCTCTGAGCCCAGCCCTCAAGCCCTTGCCATTCCGGCCACAACCTGCTTGTCCAGCCTCATCTCCCACCACTCCCAACCCCAAGCTCTCTCCTCTCATAGCAAACCATCCTCAGACTGCACCACACCCTCGGGGCCTCTGGCTTTGTCGGTGCTGTTCCCTCTGCCTGTAATGCCATTCCCTGCATCTCCATAGAGCAAGCTCCTCCTTAGACCCAGCTCAAAGGTCCCCTCCCCGCCTCTGTGCGCTGGGAGCGCTTCTGTGTCACCTTCATAGCATAGTAAAGAAAATACAAGGTCATGAATCTGTGCCCTCACTAGACTCTCAACTGCTCAGTGACAGCACTGGTATCTTTATCTTCAAATTCTTAGAAGCTGGTACATAGTACACATGCAAAAAAAGGTGGAATAAGTGGCTAAACAAAATCTGTGTATGGACCCTGGATTTATTCCAGAGCTATATGAGGAAGCAAGTCTCAATGCAAAACAAGAATCCCCTTCCAGGGGCGCCTGGGTGGCTCAGCGGGTTAAAGCCTCTGCCTTCAGCTCGGGTCATGATCCCAGGGTCCTCGGGTCATGATCCCAGGGTCCTCGGATCGAGCCCCGCATCGGGCTCTCTGCTTAGCTGGGAGCCTGCTTCCTCCTCTCTCTCTCTCTGCCTGCCTCTCTGCCTACTTGTAATCTCTATCTGTCAAATAAATAAATCTTTAAAAAAAAAAAAAAGAATCCCCTTCCAGCTCACTGATTCATATTTATTGAGGACCATTATGTGCAAAGCACTGAACAAAGTACTAAAAACTCAAAAGCTGAGTTTTTTTAAAAACTAAAAAAACTCAGGAATTTACAGTTTGGGGGTACAGAAAGGCAGAGCATAGGACTAGTTGGAAGGAAATCACTGACCTGCTGGTGTAAGCTGGAGCATGCATTTATTCCTATGCCAGCCTATGATGTAGGCACTTTTATTATTATGCCCACTTTACAGATGAGGAGATTGAGGCTTTCACGAGCAGGGAGACTTGCAATGGCATAACTGATAAGCCATCGGGGCAGGATCGGAACCCAAACACCACATGCCCAAGCAGAAAGCTCTGGTACAAGTGTTTTATTTTCTTAATTCATGACCCTCAACACCGTCTGCATCCCACAAGCGCCTGGAGAGCTTTAAAGAGCACGGGTGCCCACCCTGGCTCCACCCAGAGATTGCAGTGTAATTGCTGTGGGGTACAGCCTGGGCACCAGGGGTTCTGGTGTGCAGCCAGGGCTGGGAACCCCTGCTGAGATGAGGGAGTGCAGTGTCCAATGTGTAAGGGGAGACCCACCTGCAGCCGAGATGCTCCTGGTCGGGTCAGGGTCCTGTGCGTCCAGACACGGAGCTTTCTTGTCCCCTTGGGAGGGGCCCCAGATTGTGCAGGCAGAGCTAGCACTTCCTCCCTGGCATTCTCTGACCTTCCTGTAGCATCGGAGTTGCCAAAGACAATTTGCTGGGGAAATTCCATGGTTTCCATGCAAAGGCAGGGTGTGCGGGGGTTCTCCAGGCCACCCATCGCCCGGCCTTCAGTATGGAGGAGCCAAGATCTGGCTTGAAACCAGCAAAGCCAGCTGATGGGAGCACGCTGGATGAATGGTGTGTGGACTGCAGGCCAGAGTGATGGAAACACACCCTGACATGTCCCAGGAGAGTGGGGAGAGGGCTCCTGGGCCCACTGTCTAATGACTATCAGACTCAGCAGCCACTGGATGCCCTGTACTTGTAGGCTCTGAGGGGCCGTGAGGATCCCCAGGGCCAGAGTTGCCAGGCCATGTGGCTGCAGGCAGCAAGCCTGGGTTTTCCCTTCTCAAGCCCAGGCAGTGACTCAGGGAATAAATACAAAAAGCAGACAGTGACCTCGGCATCCTTGCCCAATGGGAGCGTGACCTTGCCCCAGAACCCTCTTAGGAAACCAGGGCCCAGTGGGATGGAAATTGGCAGCATGGTGTAGGCGTATGGAGTCCACAGGACACTGTCCTCATTTGCTGGGTGTCCTGAGCCCCTTGTTCATCACAGAGGTGCTGGGAGCACAATTTCATCGATCACAATTGGGGTGCGGCTTTCAATGCAATGAGCTTGGGGCTTCCCGGAACCACACAGTGCCTTGGGCATCAGTGCTGGGCTCCTACCTGGAGGGTCCTGGGAGAATGGACTTAGACCATCTCTCCCGATGCCGAACTTTCGGCCTCTCTGGTTCTAAGTCATGATTCACGATGGCCTGACTATGAAAAGCCATCTCTTAGTGTCTGTTCTTCCAATCTTGGGGGCTAGAATGCGCCTCGTGGCTTTACCCCACTGTGACCATATGGGAAATAGCTTTCTGGACAGGAGAACAACAGAGGGAAGGCCCAGAGCCACCACAGAATAAGGTTGGTCGCCCTACCCATGCTGCAATTATTCTTAAGGGTAGAGATCCTGTTTTCTTCACCCTTGTGTAAGCGCCCTCCTCCTATTACCTAGCACAGGACACGGCACGTGGCAGATACTCCTCAAAGGTTTTCTGAATGATGAAACCCAGTGATGAATCTTTTTGCAAAGACTCATGTCACAGTTGACCTCTGGCATACTTAATCTCAGGCATTTTAAAGTATTCATTTATTCAACGAATGTATTCAATGAGTTGCCTGCTGTGAGCCAGACACCAGCTGCTAGCGATCCAATGGCAAGCCAAAACAAAACAAAAAACAAAAAAACTCCTCATGGAGCTTTGTGTTTGTGGGGGAGGAAATTCCTTTCCCAAATCCACATAAAATGACACTGTGATAAGGTTTCTAAAGGAAAGGGCCACAGGACTGTGAAAGTGCAGGGAAGAGGGCCTGCAGAGGACTCAGAGAAGGTCTGAGGAAGAGGAAGAGGTCTGCACATTAATCCACCAACCATGATGGACCACGTTCCAGAGTTTGCTTAGCGAGATGCCAGGCGCCCGGTGGCTGCTTGAGTGATTTCCCCACCACGGTCCTGAAGAACAAGAGGAGAACCTGAGTTTCTGACCACCCTGTCCTTACTCAATGCCACCTCAAGCTTTGCTTGAGGAAAGAGGATTTTTGTTTTTTTTATGCAAAGCAGCTTAAACTGAAACTGACCTCACCATGGGCGGGCGTCTGAGGTAGATTTCCGTGAACGGGGAGGAAATGAGCCAACTTTCCAGGAACCTCAGGGCACACCCCGATTGCCCAATAGTGCAGGGCCCTGCAGCTCAGACACCTCCCAGGCCCCTTCTCCAGCCACAGGGCCCTGAGGGGACCCCCACCTCAGTGCCAGCTCCTCTAGAGCCAAAGGTTCACAGAGGGCGACCCCAGACCAAAACTTCCCCAGGGGCAGCGCAGGGTGAGGGCAAGGGCAGGTCTGGAGAAGTGACCCTCTCGGACCAGCTAGCGGAGGCTCAGAGGCCAGACTGTCAACCATCAGGAGATGGCTGATGACTCTATTCCCTCCGATGCTTTGCCTCTGAGGCGTTCTCGTGCCTATTCAGGGCTCTTGGCTCATGCTTCTGATCCTGCTGGCCCTGAAGGTGCTGTCTCGTCAGCAGAGCTTCTTTCTGACTTTCTGCTCAGCTCGCTTTCTCTCTCCTGACTGGCTTCTCTCCATGTCTACTCCCTCAGTAACGTGGGGTGCCAGTGGCCCTACGATGGCTTCTCAGTCTCGACTTTTCTCCTCAGGTGTATGCCTCCTGTCTGTCTCTTCCTTTTAACCTCTGGAGAGGGTCTGACTAGCCTCGTAAGCCTTTGCAATTCAGGCCTCCTGGGGTCTTTGAGAAGGGGGCTGGGAATACTTTGAGAACTCGGCTCTCAAAGATCTAATCTCACCCCTTCTCCTGCTCTCTCCTTTCCACTGATTGAATTGGTTTTCCTTTGGGGTGTATAGATAGCTATTAAATCTTCACAAATTCTTCCTGACTCCATGGCTTAGAGCATAAGCTCCAGGCTGTTTCTCAAGCTTTGTCCCTCCAAAGAAACCCCCTTTTGTCTCCCAGCATGCTGTGTACATTCGCACCCTGGCTTTCAGGCTGCCATCTCAGCTATGGATTTTTTTTTTTTTTAAAGATTCATTCATTCATTCATTCATTTATTGGGGGGGAGAAGGGGCAGAGAGAGAAGAAGAGAAGAAGAGGGGCGCCGGGGTGGCTCAGTGGGTTAAAGCCTCTGCCTTCGGCTCAGGTCATGATCCCAGGGTCCTAGGATCAAGCCCCACATCAGGCTCTCTGCTCAGCGGGGAGCCTGCTTCCCTTCCTCTCTCTCTGCCTGCCTCTCTGCCTACTTGTGATCTCTGTCTGTCAAATAAATAAATAAATAAATAAAAGAAGAGAAGAAGAAGAGAGAAGCAGACTCCTCACTGAGCACAGAGCCCAACGCAGGGCTCGATATCATGCCCCAAAGATCACAACCTGAGCCCAAACCAAGAGGTGGAGGCTTAGTCAGCCTCGCCATCCAGGTGCCCGTCAGCTATGAATTTCGAAGCCTCTTCCTTGAAACTTCTTTGTTCTAGACCAGAGCTTCTCTAGCTTTAGCCATGTGTACTAACCTGGAGAGGTTATGTGTTAAAACACAGAATCCTGGGCCTCCCTGACCCCCGAGATTCAGAATGACTCGGCCTGGGGCATGGTCCCAGATGATGCCGTTCCTACCAGTGGAACTGACTGCCCGGGGAAATGGGGGGGGGGGTCCGCACCTGCAGTCCCCACCCTGAGGTGAGGAATGCTCCCTACTTACCACTGGAGGAAAGTAGGGCAATGAGGAAATGATGCAGGCATGTAGTATCACAGCAAATACATTTCTAAATATTAACCCACCCCACAGGCTGCCTCCTGAGATGAATTCCCCTTTGCAAGGCAAGGTTCTGAGAAGTTAGGAAACTTGCCCCAGTCATGAAGCTCTTGGCTGGCAGAGCCCGGAGTCAGGTGCTGACCAGTCTTCTTGCTCCTGGCCCACTGTGTCCGCTAGGAAGCTGCGTTAACGTGTGGCCCAATGGTCCCTCACAGAACCGCTATCATCTATCCTGATAAGGGTGGTCAGTTGTGTCACCTCTGCAGAGAAAGGAAGACATTCTCAAGCGCACAAGCATCTACCCACATGCCTGATAAACCCACTGCTTCCAGGTTAAGGGGCCCGACCAGGGTGACCAAGAAGGTGGCCCGACTGGGAGAGGCGCTCCTACCCAAGCCCTCAAGGCCTCGCCCAACCTGCTCTCCTGAGAGCAAGCGTTCCACAGATGGCTCAGCACCGGGCAGAATTCCTCTCTAGTTACCAAATGTCACAAGGAGCAAAGAGCTTCAACACTATGCTCAGAGTGTGGCGCCCAGACCAGCGTCATCAGCCTTGCCTGGGAACAGGTTAGACACCCAGATACTTGGGTCCCACCCCAGATACACCAAAGCAGAAATTTTGGGTTTGGGGCCCGGCAATCCACATTTTAACATGCCTTCCAGAAGGTTCTGAGGTATAGCTGAGAACTACTGTTCTACTGAATTAGGCAGACTGCTAGTGGAGGACTTGACCTGGTGACATGGCGGGTTCTGGGCTCCCTGGGCGAGCTCTCACATACACCAGTGGCAGAGCAGTTGGTAAAGCATATGTTAACCCAGCTGTGAAGTCGACTGTAACTTCTCCTGCTTCACTTGGTGACAACCTTGCCCTGGAGAGGATTTACTGCAAGCAGAGCCTCGTTGCTATGGTAACTCTTGAACCCGGCCTGAGCCCTTCCTCTGTGGGGGGTAATATTTGTGTCGCTTAGACACTAGGTAAACCCAGTGTCCAGACTCTGCTTCCAGGTCTCTGCACACAGGGAAGCCTCTTTGTTGTCACTGCAGCGACAGACTGAACTAGAAACCCTGGTCCAAGGGAACTTGTTAGCGGGTTTCTTACAATCTTCAGCAACTTCCAATTTCCCATTTCCAGAAAAAAAGCAAATCAAGTGTAATATATAAGGTAGGGATTACTTCATAGGGTGGTTAAAAAAAGAAAAAGTCAACCTGTCTTATTTCTTGAGGAAAGATCACAGGTAAATGTGGAACAGATTTTTTTTTTTGAAGGGGGCAATAATTCACACATCAAACTCAGCCCTTTTAAGTGTACAGTTTGGTGGAGGGTTTTTAAATATTTATATTTTATATATATATAGAGAGAGAGAGCACGCCAGAGCGCGCGTGTGCAAGTGAGTGGAGGGGCAGAGGGAGAGGGAGAGAGAGAATCTCAAGCGAACTCCCTGCTAAACATGGAGCTTGATCCCATAACCTTGAGATCATGACCTAAACCAAAATCAAGAGTCAGATGCTTTACCGACTGAGCCACCCAGATGCCTCATTTAGGTGGTTTTTAATTTAAAAAGTGCCACAAGGGCTCCTGGGTGGCTCCGTTGTTAAGCATCTGCCTTCAGTTCAGGTCATGATCCCAGGGTCCCAGGACCGAGCTCCACATTGGGCTCCCTGCTCGGTAGGGAGCCTGCTTCTCCCTTTCCCCCTGTTTGTGTTCCTTCTCTCACTGTATCTCTCTCTGTTAAATAAATAAATAAAATCTTTTTAAAAATTAAAATAAAAATAAAAAAATAAAAAGTGCCACAAAAAAATGAAAATAAAAATAAAAATAAAAGTGCCACAAGAGTGGACTGGAAGGGTAACAAGATGGTGTGGAGATGGTGGAGCTCCATCAGCTGAAGCTTGTTGAACTAAAGCAGGAATGTCGTGCTCATGGTTTGGAGACCAAGGGAATAAAACAAGTTCTCATCAATGGGCTCCAGGCATATCTTGAAGAGGAGGCAAATGAAGATGTACTGGAGGGCGCCTGGGTGGCTCAGTGGTTTAAGCTGCTGCCTTCGGCTCAGGTCATGATCTCAGGGTCCTGGGATCGAGTCCCGCATCGGGCTCTCTGCTCGGCAGGGAGCCTGCTTCCCTCTCACTCTCTCTGCCTGCCTCTCTGCCTACTTGTATCTCTCTCTGTCAAATAAATAAATAAAATCTTTAAAAAAAAAAAAAAAGATGTACTGGAGAGGAAAACAGAGCAAGAAGAACCTATTAAGGAGGGAGAACCCCCCAGGCAAACTGTGGATGAGGCAGCAGAGAAGAAAGTGGTAAAAATTACTTCTGAGATACCACAGGTGGAGAGAAGGTAGAAGAGAGCTGAATGAGTCCATGTATCGATGAGTTTGGAGAGTAAGAAAGCAGCTCAGGCAGCGAGATTTGGCATTTCTTCAGTTGCATCCAAAGGCCTGCCATCTGACGCCAAGACTATGGTTAACCTGGATAAACTAAAGAAAAGAGCTCAAATATTTGGTTTGAATAATCTCCAGAAAGTCTTGAAGATGATGAGAAGCTGATAGAGAGGAAGGAGTGATTTGGGATTGTCACAAGCTCAGCTACAACGGAAACCACAGAGGAGACACAGGCCAAGCACAGAGCGCTTTGCGATTGCCTGATGAAAAACTTCCTGCTTTCTGTTCTCCAGTGGTTTCCATCTCTCAGACTTGTCTTGGTGATATATATACCTAAATGCACAGTCACGTGCCTGGGTCCTTGCCTTGCAATGAGAGAGCATGGACCCTGGTACATCCAGAAACTTCAGCAGCAATTTGACTCATTGCTGTTCCAACAACTTTAAGGTGGTTGTTCTTGTTTTTTTTTATTATTATTTTGCTTGTTAATAAAAAACAAATAGAAAGTAAAATAATGAATATATACATACAGATAAATAAATAGAAAGTGCCACAAGAGAACTTTCTGAGGTGATAGAAATGTTCAATAGCTTGTTTTGCATGATGACTTCACGGATATATATATATATACATATATATATATATACTTAACAAAACTCTTCTAACTGAACCATTAAGACCTATTCATTTTATTGTATCTAAACTATACCTTAATTTAAAAAATAATTCTAAAAGTATATGGCGCCAGGACACTTGGGTGGCTCAGTGGTTAAGCCTCTGCCATTAGCTCAGGTCCTGATCCCGGGGTCCTGGGATTGAGCCCTGCATCGGATTCCCTGCTCAGAGGGGAGCCTGCCTCTCCCTCTGCCTGCCACTACCCCTGCCTCTCTGCCTACTCGTGATCTGTCAAATAAATAAAATCTTTAAAAAAAAATAAAATATACACATTTGTCTCTAAGGATGTGTCTTTATATAAATATTTTTGTTCTTATGTGTTTTCTGGATGTGAGGTCATCTATGTGGGCATATATGTAGGGGTTTTAATCTCTAGCTAGGTATTTGTGTAGGAGAGAGCCGGGGTGAGATGTATTTATCTATGGGTGTGTTTGTGCTCTCACAAAGGTTTAGAATTGGGGCGTTGTACACTCAAAGTGGACCAGTAACTAGAGGTAGGGATGTGTGAATTTCAAACAGGCAACGTTCCCACTAATGGAATATAATTTTATTATTTATTTATTTTTAAGATTTTTATTTATCTGACAGAGAGAGAGCACAAGCAAGGGGAGTGGCAGAGGGAAAAGCAGGCTCCCTGCTGAGCAGGGAGCCCAATGTGGGGCTCTCCACCCTAGGACCCCGGGATCATGACCTGAGCTAAAGGCAGACGCTTAGCCAACTGAGCCACCCAGGTGCCCCAAGGATATAATTTTTTTTTAAAGATTTTATTTATTTATTTGACAGAGAGAGATCACAAGAAGACAGAGAGGCAGGCAGAGAGAGAGAGAGGGAAGCAGGCTCGCTGCTGAGCAGAGAGCCCGATGCGGGACTTGATCCCAGGACCCTGAGATCATGACCTGAGCCGAAGGCAGCGGCTTAACCCACTGAGCCACCCAGGCGCCCCCAAGGATATAATTTTAAATACATTAAGACCCTTCTACTTTACAGAGAAAATAATTTAAAAAAAAAGGGGGGGAACACTTTTTGAACAACTAGTGTTGCCCATACCCAGCTGGGTACTTCACCGTCTCTTGTAATTTTCACAATCAACCTAAGCAGGTACAAACTGACCCAGCTTTATAGTTGAGGAATCTGAGGCTTGTCCAAAGCAACAATAGGTGACCAAGCAGTCTGATCTCAGAGCCTGTAATTTCTCTTTCTGCCAGAAGTCTCAGCTAAACTGTGAGACAATCTTCTCAAGGAGGAGAAAATGATGAATGAGTATTTCATTAGACCTCGCACTGGCTTTTAGTGATATGGAATGTGATTTCAATTTTATTCAGAAAAATTTCACTTCTTATTTTCACATGAGAGAGAATTATAGTGTTTGCTTAAGGCTGAAGGTCATAAAGCTGAAAGGACTCTGGGCTTTAGTTTAATTGCAAACTATAAAGATCTGACCCAGAAGAGTGCTCCTACCTCTCTGGACTCCAGGATGCATCTCCCAGGTCTCCTCTCCTAACCGTTTCTCTCAGTCCCCATCAGGGACCAGATCCTCCCCCTTCTGCACACCCCCCACCCCCCCATCCCCCACCCCCCACTCCAGCTTCCTGAGGACGTTCCTTTCTGCACGGTCTTCATCTCACCTCAATGCACTCTGCCGTCTGTAGGCTGCCTCATCCACGCCCTTGGTCTCACCCGCCCCTGGGCTCACTCCAGCTCACACCCCCTTGCAGTTCTGCAGAAGTAATCTACCTAGATAGCTCAGAGGACTTTCAAACCCAACAATTCCAAAGTCTACCTCATTTTCTTCCTTATCTACCCTTCCCTGGAACATGCCACTTTTTCCTCCTATATTTATCGTGGCAGCACCACTCACCCACCTATCCAGGTGAGAAACCGGAGTCATTTTAGACATCCTTCATCTACATTCAATAAAGCTTGAGGTCTTCCCATCGATGGCTCTCAAACACACCCTCCTTTTCTCTATTCCCACAGCCGTTGCTTTGGTTAGTTATGACCTTCACTACCTGTTCACTGGACCACCCCCACAGCAGCTGGGCTCTGGCCTCCAACCAAAAAGTCCCTGCCAGTGTGCATGTCTTCCCTGTTTGCTGTAGCCAACAGGAAACCAGATTCCCTTCTGCCGTAACTTAAACCCTTTTCTGGTTCCTTTGTACCCGCAAGCTAACAGCGTAAGAGGCCCTACTGAATACTTCATAAATACGTGGTCAGATCCACACTCCAATATTCCAGTCTACACTCCCAACATTAAACTCCATGGTTTTTTAAAAGATTTTGAGAGAGAGAGGGAGCACGTGCAGGAGGAGAGGGTGAAGTTGGCTCCCCGCCGAGCAGGGAGCCTGATGACGACTCCATCCCAGGACCCTGTGATCATGACCTGAGTCAAAGGCATGCACCCAACTGAGCCGCCAAGCTGCCCCTAAATTCCATGTATTAAACGACTTAAAGTTTCCAGAAGATATGCTATTTTAGCCCTCTATGCCCTGGAAAGTATGTACTTCTACCTCAATTGAACTGATTTCCAATTATTGGTTTTCTTCCCTTCTTTGGGAAGTTTTTATACCTTGTGCTTCTCTCTCTCCTAGCTTTATCATCCCTATATTGCTCTGATTTGTTCATTGGTGCATCTGCCTTTCCTACGTCCGATTCTTGAAGCAGGCACAATGCCTACCACACTGTGAGTGTCTGAAATGGTACAATTTCTTAAATATTTATGAGATTGTATCTCAAATTTTAAAAATTCAAAGGCCACACCCAAGAGACTCTTATCCAGCTCGAACTCCACTGGTATAGCAGATCTACACCAGCTCCTTCCCAGTCACGTTGATGACCACGTATTTGTCAAGTATTCAGTACAACAACCTAGCAACCAAATACAACAAGGAATCTTGGATTGGATTCTGGACATAAAAATACAGCTATAAAGGACATTAATATTAGAATGGAAATGGGTTTTATGGCAGGTGATATTGTTTTAGGAACCATCTTTTTAGGAACAATGGTATTACAATCCGCTACAATGTTCTTTCCCTAGGCATAAAACTCTTTATGAGGTCTGTATTTAAGGAGTTCATTTATCTGTATTTATTTTTGAGAGAGAACAAGCAAGCGAGCAAGCATGTGCACATGAGGGCTGGTATGGGAGCAGAAGAGAGGGAGCAAGAGATCTCAAGCAAGCTCCATGCCCAGCATGGAGACTGACACAGGGTTGGATCTCATGACCTGAGCCAGAGTTGGACTCTTGAACCAACCGAGTCACCCAGGTGCCCCTCAGAGTTAATTTTAAAAGAAGCAAAATAATATAGAGATAGAGCAAATGCAGCAAAATTTTCAATAAAAAGTAGTATTCTTTGTACTAACTTGCCAACTTCTCTGCATATCTGAAAGTTCTCAAAACACATTTGGGGTAAATGCTAAAAACACAACGAAAAATAAAATCCGTTAAGTCTTTTGAAATTGAAGTATTAATACTGCTCTTGGGTTTCTCCTGCCCAAATCCACTGCCTGGTACCTTCCATTGCCATGTTCACCCCTTAAAACCACTGCATTTCAGTAATTAAGTTTGTGTTTTAAGGTTGTAAAGTACAGCTACCCCTCACAAAACACTCAAGTTTGCTCTCCTAATTGGTCAACCCGCACAAGACTGTTCATTTCCCTAAATGGCACCATATTGCACTTCATAAACCTAAGCAAATGAAACCTAAGCAAATGAATCTGCTTCCTCACTGGTCCACGTACTATCTTGACATCAACTACCAGAGCTTTTCATATGGGAAGACAAGGTGATCAAGGAATCACTAAGGTTGGAGTAGCCTGAGGGATTAAAGTCTGGCAAGAGCTAGTTATTTCTAGAAGGGGAGAGGATAGGCCTTCTCTTAAATTTCTACTACATTCAGACAAATTTTTAAAAGGCATTTATCACCTTTCAGAGTTGAATTTAGATATATGCCCCAAAGAAATGAAAATGTATGGTTCCACAGAAACTTGGATATGGCAGTCACAGTGCTATTATTCATAACAGCCGAAGTGGAAACAGTCCAAATGTCCATCAAATGATGGGTAAGCAAAATGTGGTATATCCATACAGTGGAAAATTAATCATAAAAAGGAGTAAAATATGCTTATGTGTCACATGGATGAATCTTGAAAACATTACACTAATCAAAGCTTACAAAGGTTATAGAACACGTGATTTATATGGAGTGTCCAGAACAGAAAATTCATAGAGACTAAGTTTATCAGTTTCTGATGGGCTGAGAGCAGAGGAGTCAGGAATGGGAGAATGACTGCCATAGGTACAGGGGAGATGGAAATATTCTGGAGTCAGATGGAGATGGTTGTAAAACTGTTGTGTGAATATACTAAAAACCAATGAAATGTGCACTTTACATCAATTAATACTATGGTATGTAAATTGTATTTCAATTTCTTTTTTTTTTTTTTTAAAGGTAATGAAGGGGCACCTGGGTGGCTCAGTGGGTTGAGCCACTGCCTTCCGCTCAGGTCATGATCTCAGGTCCTGGGATAGAGTCCTACATCAGCATCAGGCTCTCTGCTCAGGATGGAGCCTGCTTCTTTGCCTACTTGTGATCTCTGTTAAATAAAATCTTAAATAAATAAATAAAAGGGTAATGGAAAGCAATACCTACTCAGTCCCATTTTTAAGAACAGTCGAGGGGGAGCCCAAGGGCATGCTGGGTTTGGTTGCCCTTTCAGTCTTCAAGTCACCATTGGCCAGAGTGAAGTGTCCCCATTCTGCAAGGTGTCGCCAAAGCTCTCCATTACCCCCTCCCAACCCTCGCAGGGGTACTTATGTTAGCTTTGGTACCAGCAGGGCCCATCTGGGCATACCCCACATTCCTACTCACCATTGTAATCCCAGCGCTTCCTTCCAAGACCAATTGTCATGCAGATCTCATTCCCCTATCTTCTTCATTGTCCTCATTGTGCTCACCATTTATTCATCTTCCTAAATTTGGTTTTGTCCATTGCTTTATCTCATCTGCGCAAGAATGGTGTACAACTTAACAGCAGTGGCTCAATAATGTAATTTCTGGTGAATGAGTACACTAGCCAAAAGCATTTGCACTTCTTTTTTTAAGATGTTATTTATTTGACAGAGAAATCACAAGTAGGCAGAGAGTCAGGGAGAGAGAGAGGGGAAGCAGGCTCCCTGCTGAGCAGAGAGACTGATGCAGGCCTTGATCCCAGGACCTTGAGATCATGACCTGAGCCATGGCAGAGCCAAGGCAGAGGCTTAACCCACTGAGCTACCCAGGTGCCCTCCACTGTGTATTATTTTAAAAATGAAGCTCTATGCTGCAAAATGTTTTTCTCCCATAAAAGGACATCCTCCTTCATTCAAATATGTTATCTTTAAAAAATCTTGCACAAGTAGTATTTTATTATGGACAATTTAGGTTATAAATCTTTATACACTTTTAGGAAAACATTCAGGCATCATAAACAAAAATCTCAATATGCAAATTAAATTTACAATGAGAAAATAAACACAAACTTATTTTTGAACTATGTGGCTACTGCTGTACTACCTTTGTAAATCCTATCCAGAGTCCAAAAATGTAGTCAAGCCCTAAAAATGTAGCAGAAGCATTTCCGCACACTGGTATCCATCATCTAGTTTGTGCAGCAATGTTTCCACTAGATTCATAGAGTATCTTTTGGAAGAAAGAAGCAAAAGCTTGTCATTTGGTGGCTTTTCTGACTTTCTGCAATTCTTCAATGGGTTTCCATTCTTGGTTGATTGTTAGAAGCTTAAAAAAAAAAGGAAAAAAATTTTTTTAGATCTGTCCTTCATCCTCATGGCCCTTTTTTGGGATTCTCCACACTCCCTTTGGAAAAAGCCATCACCATAATAGTTGTAGTCAAAGAACCATCTCTAAAGACATGCACAAAACAGTATTGTGGGTTCCCAAAGTATCATAGATCAGAAAGAAACATCAAATATATTTTCCCACTTTCACGTAACAGGTGCTAGGTTTTTAAGTTCCCCATGGCTTTATGTGAACTCTTTTTAAGTTCAAAAAGAGTGTCTACCCCCGGTGAGTGGCTGTAGAATGCTCCAGCACAGGGGCGTGGCACATAGCAGGCTCTTAACCAAACTTCCTCACTGTAACTACGCAGCAAAGGTACATATGATCTAAGTTATGCAGTAAGGTGAAAAGGGGCAGAGCTGTGGACAGTCCTTGACTTCCCAAAAGCTCAAATTCAGAGGTTCTCATTTATCCTCACAGTTTTCTACTGCTGCAGGATCTAGGAGATACAGGTGTTTTTTTTTTTTTTTTTTAATTTTAAATTGAATCCCAGTATCATTAACATACAATGTTATCTTAGTTTCAGGCATACAACAATTCTCTACATTACTCGATGCTCATGATTCAACAACTCTATGCATTACTCAGCGCTCATGGCAAGTTCCCTCCTTAATCCCCATCTATTCCCCCCACCCCCCACCCAGCTCCCTCTGGTAACCCCTAGTTTGTTTTCTACAATTAAGAGTCCGTTTCTTGGTTTGCCTCTTTTTCCCCCCCTTTGCTCATTTGTTTCTTAAATTCCACATATGAGTGAAATCATATGGTATTCCTCTTGCTCTGACTTATTTTGCTTAGAGATACAGGTAGTTTTAAAGATTCTAAATGTCCTTCATTAGGTCAAACTATGCTATTCAGAGGTTTAAAGAAAAAAAAAAAAGATTTCCTGATTGACATAAGTAGTGTTAGTTCCAACAGACTCAGTATTTACTTCCAAAATATTTAAAATGTTATAAAATTTTTGCTGGTCTTCAAAGAATGAGTGCCTGTTAGTTGATTTTGCTTGAAGAAAAGGCCACTCCTGTTTCCCAGAGCTCCTGTTATTTTTCCCAACAGACCTTACACTAACTTCAGATAAATGATACCATGAGGTAAAATATTACAATAATGATTAAAGTTAGCATCTGAATACGTACTCTGGGCTAGCCACTATGCTAAAGGTTTTTATGTATTTTACATTCTTTATCTTCTTAGCCCTATTATTGAGCCCACTTTAGAGATTGAGAGCCTCAGAAAGGCCAGGTTGTCCAAAATCACCTGTGAATAACGGACAAGGACTTCAACTAGATCTCTGCAACTCCATAGCACTCCCCTTACCACTAAACAGCACTCTAAATGTGAAAAGGTATTAAATCCATTTTGCTGACAAGGGTGTTAAGGCTCAGGCTAAAGGTATATCGCCTTAAAAACAACAACAACAAAAAAAAAACCATTTATCTCGGAGAGAGCACAAGCTGGAGGAGGGGCAGAGGGGCAGAACCTCAAGCAGACTCCGTTTTGAGTGCAGAGCCCAACATGGGGGCTTGATCCCATGACACTGAATCCTGACCTGAGTGAAACCAAAAGTCAGACAGTTAACCAACTGAGCCACCCAGGCATCCCGTAAACTACTTTATAATATAGCAATACCTTTCTAGGTACACTAGGATCCACAGTTTCCCAAGGTTCTGGATTTCTTTTCCGATCAATGCTAAAAATAAAAGGAAGCTGATTAAACACTGAAGTAAGTGAATTTATATATTTATTTTTTATTTTTTAAAAGATTTTATTTGGCAGAGAGGAGAGCGCGCAAGAGCCAGCGAGCACACAAGCAGAGGAAAAGCAGGCTCCCTCCTGAGCAAGGAGCCAGATGCACGACTCAATCCCAAGACCTAAACTGAAGGCAGGCCCTTAACCAGCTGAGCCACCCAGGTATCTCTAAAAAATGTAAGTGAATTTAAACCAACTCTGACACAGGGTCTGTAAACATGCTGGGACATCATAGAACAGATCCAGACTGATAAACGGGCATTCATCAGTTAGTTCTTTGAAACTGATGGAAGGCTGAGTAAGGGAGCCTCAGGATTTGGCTCAAATGTTGAGGACCAGTTCCTCTGAGAGTAGAAGCTCTGTGTTCCCTTTGTTGGGCTGGATGGGAGAATGTTCCCATAAGCTGAAAAGCAGCAGTGAGGGTTTAGAAGTGTTAGGCTACGAGCAATAAAAAAACAGTATTCTCGCTCTGGTTTCTGAGACAGGCAGAAGGGCTGGGGTTGAACTCTGTAGGTGGTGAACTGCACGGTGAACTCCCCTCTGCCAGGATCTGGCTTTATTTATCCCCTTTCCAGTCCTGCTCTGGGTCAAGATCAGTTTCAAATTTTTCTCTTCCTCATATTCCAGGTCCCGTGATATCTGATCTTCTTACACAGAGCTGAGATTAGGTTCACTGTAGACAACTCAATCTATATACGCTACCACATTAGGAAAGATCTAATAAACTGATTTTTGATAAGTAACCCAAAAGACCATTTGAGAACTTTAAATTTCAAAACTTAACTTAAAAAATCAAACTTTACTGCACAAGTGGAAGAGGGCCCATGGATGAACGGGTGTACAAGGAACAAACTAATTTTATCAGCATCATAATTTAACAGTCTCCTGGGTATCAGAAAGCTTTCTAGTCCAAAGTTTGACATTCTTACACTAGAGATAAAGGTAGGAAACTGATACCATGCATTTCATTACTAAGGTCAACCTAACACTGCTAAAAACGTTTTTATAAATGATGCCTACTTACATCACATCAGTTTTTTGAAGGGAATATACAGCAAAAGCCGAAGCTCCACCCGCTGCTGTGGCCATGATCAGCACCAAGGGAATAAGCTAGCAAAAAACAAGTGGAGGATAAATATTCCGATGTTTCAATGTGAAACGTTAAATTTAACGCAGTTAACTAGATATCATTTTATACTTTCTTCAAAATCTGCACCTTATCTTTAAAAAGTAGTTGTTTTAAGAATTTCAATGGTCTTAAAAACTTACTTCCTTCTTTTTCCTCAGGAGTTGGAAAAAGTTCATGATGACTTCAGTGTAGAACGCCAAATCTAGAGTTTAAAAAAAAAAAAAATCCAAGATACTGATCAAAACTTCAGCCACTCCAAACCAACCTGGGATGGCCAACCGGCCGACGTCCTCCCCACAACGTCCGTCCGACTAAAGTCAGCCTCGGGCGCCTCACCTGGGAGGCGGGGCCACAACACACGCGCGAACGCTGCAACCGCCCCAAACATAATTGGGTCCCAGCGTCCGCACTTATATACTGATCGCAAAGGATGGGCCGGGCCAAGGCACTCTAATCACGCGGACCGGGCTGGGGGCGTGCGGGGCTGACTCTCTTCCCCCGCTCTGCGCCCATCTGTCGGGCGCCCCCTGCAGGACATCCTCCCCGCGGACGCGACGCAGCCGAAAGCGGGCACTGGCGCCCTCTGCTGCCAGGCGTGGTCCTTTCCCGTCGCCAGGCGAGCGCAGAGGCTCCGCGTTTTCAGAGCTTGGGACCCGGCCCAGCGCCTGCAAGGAAATGGGCCCTGAGAACAAGCGGAGCTCGGATGGCCAAGGCCTGGGTGAAAACCGAGACCTCTAAAAGGCAACCCGGAAAAGGAGCCGCAGAGCGGGGGGCGGGGGGACGGTGGGGCTCCCAGGTGCAGGCAGGTAAATTAAAATCAATCCAATCACATTAAAAGCTCCAGCATGTGATGCAGTGCACACATGGAGATAATTAAACTGCAATATCCATTTCAGAAGAACTCCCATGGTGTTGATTTGTTCCATTAAAATTTTAAATTTCCACTCCCCTTCTTTCCCCATTTCTTTAAATGGAAAAAATCAGGAGGTGGGGAAGAAACAGAACCAGCTTTGGAAACATTTCCATCTCGGAAACGACAGTCTTTGCTTTCGTCCTGAGGTCTCCTTTTAACTCGCCCCTAAACTACCAGCCTTGCCTTGCACAGAGCATGCAGGAGGTTGCAAAACCACGGAAATAATGCTAACCCTTCCGTTAAACCAAGGCCTAGTGCCAGACTCTGGGTCTGACTCTTTCTGGCGTTTTTGCAAGGTGATTCTGTTATTTAGATTCAGAGAGGCTCAAGTCAAGTAGCCAGTTAGTGGCGGGCATGTAATCAGAACCCAGGTGAGTCTGGCACCCAACACCGGCTGTTCTTTCCGCATCACGCTCTTAGCTCCTGCAATTAAGCCAAGAGCACTAGCTCGGTTATTTTAAAATAGTTATTTTAAATGTTTGTGGTCAATCCACAATTTTTTTTTAATTTTTTACTTATTTGACAGAGAGAAATCACAACTAGACAGAGAGGCAGGCAGAGAGAGAGGAGGAAGCAGGCTCCCTGCAAAGCAGAGAGCCCGATGTAGGGCTCGATCCCAGGACCCCGGGATCATGACCTGAGCCGAAGGCAGAGGCTTTAACCCACTGAGCCACCCAGGCGCCCCTAAAATAGTTATTTTAAAACAATTATTTCAAAGCTCTTTGAAGTTCAGGCTATGGGTTAACCTTAAAATGGAAACATCTGGGATGCGGCTCAGTTGAGTGGCTGCCTTCCGCTTAGGTTGTGGATCAAGTCCTCCATCATCCCCTTGCTCAGCGGGGAGGCTGCTACTATGTCTGCTTGCAGCTTCCCCTGCCTTATGCTGTTTCTGACAACACATAGATTAAAAAATCTTAAAAAAGAAAAAACCTCTTTATGTCCTCTGGAAAGGACCAGGGCCAGATCTGTTTCAGTCCATTTTAGTTCTAGGCATGGGCTTTGCAGTGAAACCAGACATGATCTTGGAGTCCACCCTGCTACACTATCAGCTGAATGACTTCGAGGAAACTACTTAACCTCATGAGTCTCGATTTATAAATCTGTAAAATGGGAACAAATCTAGCATAAGAGAAGGTTGGGAAAAAATGTTAAAATGTATGTTAAGTGCGTGGCATTCTGCCTTGCTTGTAGTAGGCATTTAATAACTAATTATTATTCGCAAGGATTTGTTTTGTTTTACACAGGGCAGGCGATAAACATAGCTTCACACCCACTTATTCTGATAAGGGTTTTTACTGTGTGACCTCAGCACTGTAACTGGAGACATTTTCTAGTCGGTTAGGTTCATTATTCAGTTCAAAGAAAACTCAACACTAATTCTCCGTGGTTTTTATTATATACAACCAAAGGAGCCTTTTAATACTCCTGCAGGATTTCTAAAATTACTTTTGTCAGAAGTTTCTTAAAAAGCCCCATTTTTTAACAAAGATAGGTGCTTCCAGGAAGGAAAGGAAGAAAAAAGGAAGGGGGAGAGAAGGGGAAGGAGGGAGGGAGAAAGAAATTTTACAGGAAATCTATCATGTCCCCAGATTAAAATTACAATGTGTAGCCCTTGACCACTGATGACTTTAAACTCAGAGCCCTGTTTTGCCAATGTCCTTTCTTTTAAAAATGCAGTATAGTTTTGTGGCAGTCTAAGCATTAACCTGGAGACAGGGGCACAGTAAACTTTAATAAGATATGAGGGATGCCTGGGTGACTCAGTCCTTAAATGTCTGTCTTTGGCTCTGGCTCAGGTTGTGATCCCAGGGTCCTGGGATGGAGCCCTACATGGGGCTCCCTGCTCAGTGGAGAGAGCCTACTTCTCTCTCTGCCTGTCACTCCCCATGGTTGTGCTCTGACAAGTAAAATCTTTTCTAAAAAAAGTCAACATACATATACTTTCTTCCCAAGTTATGGTATTTTAATATACTTTTTAGCTTATTAGGTATAAAGACTTTTATTTACAGGAAATTACACAAACTCTGAAAGTGTGAAGTTGCAAACTATAGGGCAAGTTTACAGTTAATCCTTGGTCAGGGATATAATAGTTATACGCCCTCTAAGTTCGAAAATCCTTGTTTCTGAAATAAGTTTTCATATAAAGTCAAGTCCTCATGACTTAAGGATGGCTTTACAGTCCTCAGTGATTTTACAAAGTGCTCTTGCTTCACTGTGGTTGCTTCTAATCCATTTTCTTGCAGAGCCAGCAAGGCAGCCTGTAAGAGACAAACAACAAGAAATAATTAATGTGCTTCTTTTAAAAAAATTTTTTTAAAGATTTTTAAAAATTTTAGAGAGAGAGAGAGAACACAAAGGAGGGGCAGAGGGAGAGGACAAGCAGACCCCCCCCACAGCCTGCTGAGCAAGGAGCCCGATGTGGGGCTCGATCCCAGGACCCTGGAATCATGACCTGAGGCAAAGGCAGCTGTTTAACTGATGGAGCCACCCAGGCGCCCCACAATTTATGGTAATACTTCAAAATCTAAGGGTAAAAACCTCAGTCCCACTTTTTAGAATTCCCATATTCATAACACTATAAAATTAAAAAGGTAATTTTAATAAAAGTTTTATTAAAAATAAAATTAAAAGCTGTCTTAACAGACCATAATTTTAAATGCAAAACCACAGATGAATTTCACAAACATAATTTTTTTTTTTAATAAAATTTTATGTATTTATTTGACACAGAGAGATAGACGGCGAGGGAATACAAGCAGGGGGAGTGAGAGGAAGAAGCAGGCTTTCTGCTGATTAGGGAGCCTGATGCGAGGCTCCATCCCAGGACCCTGGGATCCTGACCTGAGCGGAAGGCAGATGCTTAACAACTGAGTTACCTAGGCGCCCCTTCACAAACATAATCTCGAGTTAAAAAAGCAAATATATTAGTATACATAGTCCTATTTATATAAAGTTCAAAAGCAGACAAAACTAATCTCCAGTGCTTTAAGTGAGGAGTGTGGTTCCCTTTTGGCAGGAAGATTGGGAAAGCCCCATGAGGAGCCTCCAGGGCACTGATAATGTTCTCTCTCTAGTTAAACAAGTGTGTTCATTTTATGTCAATTCAATGAACTATGCCCTGATGATCCGTGCATTTTTCTGAACAGCACACTTAATAAAAGTTTATGGAACGGGAAACACCTATGATGGCTTCTTTTGGTTTCAAAACAAAGTCTAAATCCCTTAAAATGGCTTACAAGGGCCTGTGTGATCTGGCCACTGTCCAGCTCCGTAGTGTCATATTATCTCTCACTCAAGTCACCCGCACATTTTGTTCCCTCTGCCTCAATGCCACCCCCAGTTCCCTCCCTTAGCTACCTCTCTCATCATCCTTCCAATTTCCCCTTACACATGCCTTCTCTCAGAAAGCCTTCTCTGATGCCCCCAAGTCTGGGTCAGTGTCCTTCCCAGGTGCTCCCGCAGCACCCTAAACTTCCCGATTCACTACATATTTTCAATTGCCAATGCAGTATGACAATTTGCCTCTCTGCAACTTGCCACAAACCTGTAAGCTTGGGAAGGGAAAGAAAGGGTCCCTATCTGTTTGTTTCACCTTACACAGTGCCTGCCACATAGGAGGTCTTTCAGTAAATGCTGCCAAATGAATGAATGGAACCATCCCTCAGAATAATATACTACTCAAAATATAACTTTAATAACTAATGAGGAATTGTACTGGTCACGGAAGCATGAAGGATGACCTTGAGAAAAACATGTACTAGCAGCAGGCCTCTGGGGGAGGGGATGATACACGCCCTTGAAGCCAAGCAACTGGGGAGGCCCGGCCAGCTCAGGGTGGGACATCACCTGCTTCCCTTTTTCTAGTCCCCTGTACCTCAGAGAAAGCCTGCGGTTAAGGTAATCCCTTTAAGTGTGCCCGCAGCAACTACAAATCCAAGCTGCTGGACCAGACACACCTTACTCTTCTTCTTATTTACCTTGTTTACCTCTAAAACTTGTGACCAACATCTGACTCACATTCCTTCTTGTTTACCTACTAGACCTATGGCTATTGTATAACCTTCTTTTCTTCTCCTTTGTTGCTACCTTGTATCTAATAAATTCGGGACTGAGGAGTTGTTGGGGGACAATCCTTCCAGCTGTTGTCCCCTGCTCCCTGTCTTACAGCTGACTTGTTTGTGCCTCATTCTTCTCCCGCGTGCTGTTAGGAAAGTGGCAAATGAAGATCTGAATAAATGAAGAAACGCTGTCAACCATACATTCCCTCACTAATTAACTTACTTTTTATTTCTATTTTTTATTTATTTGACAGACATAAATCACAAGCAGGCAGAGAGGGAGGAAGCAGGCTCCCTGCCAAGCAGGGAGCCCGACACGGGACTCGATCCCAGGACTCTGGGATCATGACCTGAGCCGAAGGCAGAGGCTTTACCCCACTGAGCCACCCAGGCGCCCCTAATTAACTTACTTCTTTGCAAAGATTTCCAAGATCAGCACCAGAGAAAAAACAGGTTTCTGCTGCTAGGTTTTCTAAGGAAACATCAGGCCCCATTGGCATGTTTTTTGTATAGACTTTCAAAATAGAAAGCCTACCCTGGGGAAAAAAAAAAATAAGAACAATATGTTTATAATCTTACAACATTTATGTTAGACACAAATCTATATTAAAACATTTTTAAAAATAGTTTATTTATTTATTTGACAGAGAGAGAGGTCACAAGTAGGCAGAGAGGCAGGCAGAGAGAGGGAGAAACAGGCTCCCCACTGGGCAGAGAGCCCGACCCGGGGCTTGATCCCAGGACCCTGAGATCATGACCTGAGCCCAAGGCAGAGGCCTAAACCATTGAGCCACCCAGGCGCCCCTATATTAAAACATTTTAAGTTAGTGTTTCCTGTCATACTGCACCGGAAGTGTATATATTTATTTAATAAACAGAATCACTTATGAAGAGGTAAGAAAGAGTAACTCATCAATGGCTCATATGATAATGGCAAAAATTACATGATAAATTTTAGTATTTTTAAAATTTTTAGGGGCACCTGGGTGGCTCAGTGGGTTAAAGCTTCTGCCTTCAGCTCAGGTCATGCCTGCTTCCTCCTCCCTCTCTCTGCCTGCCTCTCTGCCTACTTGTGATCTCTGTCAAATAAATAAAATCTTTAAAAAAATTTTTTCTTTTAAATAGACAATTGTAGATAAATTTCTTTTAGAAACATGAGTCCCTATTTTGGGTACAAACAGTGTTATCAGACATGGCTTAAGAAGCAAAAACATGAATTATCTAGACACAATTTAAAAATAAATAGTATTTAATTTTAAAATTTTATTTATTTATTTTTTTTTAGGAAGGAAGGAAAAAGTTCATCTTTGTTTTTAACCATTCCCTGCCAGTGGCTGTGGATGTTAAGGGCAAAGATTTACTGATTCTTAGACTATGGATACATTGTGTAATCTCTCTAATCTCAGACTTTCCCACTGTAAAATAAGGATACTGATGCAAATCATCTCCAAAATGCTTTTAACACTTTGGGATTCCTCCATTCTAGTTGTAACAAGCTTGGTATTTTGAGTCTGCCACACAATGAAATAAGGTAATACTTTACTTATAGGCATATGTTTTTCTGAAAATACGCCTAGAGTATCCAGCAAAAGCAGATCGAAATTATGATTTTATGAAGGACCACCAGGCAATGGAAGACTGCAGAACCCAGTGTAAGACACATACATGTATATTTAGCTTGGAATTCAATTCTGTTAGGCTCCTTAAAGCTCAGATATTGATCTGTTCAGAATCCACACAAAGATTAAACATATAGAGTGATTACCTTTTCATCTGGAGGTGGAATATAAATAATCTTATCTAATCTTCCAGGTCGTAATAAGGCATCATCTAACACATCAGGTCTATTTGTTGCAGCAACAATCATGACACTTCTGTTAAAAACTTCTTGAAACTCTGAGGAAAAACACCAACCCAAAGTAATGTCAGTAAGCTGGTCAAATTATAAATCAGATGGTCCATTTATTTTTAAATAAGCATATTCTTTTCTTGGGACTGAAGTGCTTATACCTCCTATCCAGACCACCTTCTTGATATTAATATATGCTAAAACAAATTATTAATCAAAGAACTACTTTGTGTGTGGTGAAGGGACTGGCCATTCCTTAGGGACATCTGTCCACATGAGAACCAATGGAAAATCTTATACCACCACAGCAGAGAACACCTACTGAATGCACCTGAGCCCCAAAGAATGATTATAACCTAAGTGGATGATTTGAAAAGACAAAGCATATGACTAACAGGTGGAGATGTATGGCTATGAATCACTCTGGCTCTCATGTCCTGCAAGAGAGAGATTACTTTGCTTTTTATTTATTTTTCTCTCAAAAGGCAGAAATACAACATAAGCTGCAGATGTATAAATCCTAGATAAAGGTAAGAAATATAGAAAAGCAGCCAGAGCAAAGCCATACACACACTGAGCATTCAAAATTATTGAACTCCCAACAAATAAAAGTTCAGAACCAGATGGCGTCTAGGTGAATTCTACTAAACATTTAGAGAAGAGTTAAAACCTATTCTCAAACTATTCCAAAAAACAGAAGAGGAAGGAAAACTTCCAAAATCATTCCACCGAGGCCAGCATTACCCTGATATCAAAAACAGATAAAGATACCACAAAAAAAGAGAACTAAAGGCAGTATCTCTAATGAACATTAGATGCAAATATCCTCAACAAAATACTACCAAACCAAATTCAACAATACATTAAAAAAAATGACTCATCATGATCAAATGGGATTTATTCCTAGAATGAAAGGGTGCTTCAATATTTACAGATCAATCAACATGATACATCAATAAGAAAAAGGTTGACAACCATGATCACTTCAAAAGATGCAGGAAAAGTATCTGACAAAGTACAACATCCATTCATGATAAAAACCCTGAACAAAGTGTAGGTTTAGAGGGAACAGACCTCAACATAATAGAGGCCATATAAAAAAACCCCACAGCTAACATCAGAGTCAATGGTTAAAAAACTGAGAGCTTTTTCCTAAGGTCAAGAATAAGACAAGGATGTCCACTCCACCACTTTTATTTAACACAGTTCTGGAAGTGCTAGCCACAGCAGTCAGACAACAAAAAGAAATAAAGACATCCAGAATTGCAAGATTCTTCTACTTCAAACTTCCACTATTTGCAGATGAGATGATACTATATACAGAAAACTCTAAAGACTCCACCAAAAACTACCAGAACTGACAAATGAATGCTGTAAGGTCACAGGATACAAAATCAATGTACAGAAATCTGTTTCATTTCTATACATTAGTAATGAGGCAGCAGAAAGAGAAATTAAGGAAAAAATCCCATTTGCAATTATACCAAAAATAATAAAATACCTAGGACTAAACTCAACCAAAGAGGTGAAAGATCTGTATTGTGAAAACTATAAAACAGCAATGAGAGAAATCAAAGATGACATAAACAAATGGAAAGACCGTCCATGCTCATGGATTTGAAGAACAAATATTGTTAACATGCCCATACTACCCAAAGCAATCTACAGATTTAACACAATCCATATAAAAATACCAACAGCCTTTTTCACAGAACTAGAAAAAACAATCCTAAAACTTGTATGGAACCACAAAAGACCCTGAATAGCCAAAGCACCTTGAAAAAGAAAAAAAAAGTTGGAGGCATTACAATTCCAGATTTCAAGTTGTATTACAAAGCTGTCATCATCAGAACAGTGTGGTACTAGCACAAAAATAGACACATAGATCTATAGAACAGAACAGGAAGACCAAACATCAGCTCAGAAATGAGCCCACAATTATACAGCCAACAAATCTTTGACAAAGGAGTTAAGAATATGCAATGAGAAAGACAGGCACTTCAACAAATGGTGTTGGGAAAACTAGACAGCAACAACGCAAAAGAATAAAACTTTCTCGCCTTTTAAAAAAAAAAAGATTAATGTATTTATTTGAGAGAGAGAGCATGTGAATGGGTAGAGAGGCAGAGGGAAAGAATCTTTTCAGATTCCCCACAGAGCTCAAAGCCCCATGCAGGGCTCAATCTCACAACCTGAACACCATAACCTGAGCTAAAATCAAGAGCTGGATGCCTAAATTACTGAGCCACCCAGGAACCCTGAAAAAGGACCACTTTCTTTTTTTTTTTTTTAATTCTTTTTTGTTTATTTATTTGCCAGAGAGAGAGAGAGCACGTGCAAGCAGGCAGAGCAGCAGGCAGAGGTAGAGAGAGAGAAGCAGGCTCCCGTTGAGCAAGGAGCCCGATGTGGGCCTCCATCCCAGGAGCCTGGGATCATGACCTGAGCTGAAGGCAGCGGCTTAATCCACTGAGCCACCCAGGCATCCCCTGGGTCACTTTCTTAAACTACACACAAAAAAACCCAAAATGGATTAAGGATCGAAATGTGAGACCTGAAACCATAAAAATCCCTTAAGAGAGCACAGATAGTAATTTCTCTGACAGGAGCCATAGCAACATCTCTCTTGTCTCTTGATGCAAGGGAAACAAAAGCAAAAATAAACTACTGGGAGACTACATCAAAATAAAAACCTTCTACATAGCAAAGAAAATAATCAACAAAACTAAAAGACAACCTACTGAATAGGCAAAGATATTTACAAATGACATATCCAATAAAGGATTAGTATCCAAAATATATAAATAACTTATATAACTCCACACACAATAATCCAATTTAAATATGGGCAAAAGACATGAACAGACATCTCTCCAAACACATACAGATGGCTAACAGATACATGAAAAGAAGCTCAGTATCACTCATCATCAGGGAAATGCAAATCAAAACCGCAATGACATATCACCTCACACCTGTCAGAATACCTAAAATAAAAAACACAAGGAACAACAAGTGTTGGTGAGGTTGTAGAGAAAAAGGAACCCTTTTGCACTGCTGTTGGAAATGCAAACTGGTACAGCCACTTTGGATAACAGTATGGAAGCTCCTAAAAATATTAAAAACAGGGGGTGCCTGGGTGGCTCAGTCGTTAGGTGTCTGCCTTCAGCTCGGGCCACGATCCCGGGGTCCTGGGATCGAGTCTCACATCGGGCTCCCTGCTTGGGCTCCCTCTCTGCTGTGTTCCCTCTCTGTGTCTCCTCTGTCAAATAAATAAATAAAATTTTTAAAAAAATTAAGCACAGAAGTACCCTATGATCCAGTTAATTGCACTACTGGGTATTTACCCAAAGACTATGAAAACACTAATTTGAAGGGATATATGCACCCCAATGTTTACTGCAGCATTATTTACAACAGCCAAATTATGGATGCAGCCCAAGTGTCCATCAATAGAGGAATGGATAAAGAAAATGTGGTGAAAAAAAAAAAAAGGAATGGGCTTTTTGAACTTCTCCTGTCAAATAGAGCACAGGGGACTGGTACAGGTGACTCCAGCCTCAAAAAAAAAAAGAAGAAAATGTGGTGTGCGTGCACATGCACGCGCACTAACACACAAACACACACCGATATTACCCAGCCATAAAAAAGAACGAACTCCTGCCATTTGCATCATGGATGGCTCTAGAGTATAGTATAATGCTAAGTGAAATAAGCCATTCAGAGAAAGACAAATACCGTATGATCTCACTCATATGTGGAATTTAAGAAACAAAACAACAGACAAAGGAAAAAAAAGAGAGTGAGAGACAAACCAAAAAACACACTCTTAACTATAGAGGACAAACAGAGAGGAGGGGAGGTGGTGGGAGTGGAGGAAGTAGGTGATGGGGATTAGAGAGTACACTGATCACGGTGAGCACTGAATAATGTATGAACTGTGGAATCACTATTCTGTACACTTGAAACTAATATAATACTGTATGTTAACTATACTGGAATTTTAAAAAAATTTCTTTTAAATTGAACTGAATAATCAGAGTGGTTCCCCAGTAATGTCATCTCTCAAAGTAGTGAATTCCCTGTATCTGCAAGTATTTTAGCAGATGCTGACTAATCACTGGTCAGATACTGTAGAAGGAATTCCTGCGTTATGACAAAATTTGATTAGAAAACCTTAGGGACCCTTCAAATTCTAGTGTCCTATGTTCTTAAGAAGCTGTAAGATTCTCCTTCCATGAAATGATTTTTCAAATGGGAAACAAGATTAAAAACGAGGAAAGAATAAAAGAAAAATCATCCACTGGAAAACTTAAGGATATCAAATTCTATCTAGAAAGAGACTCAGAAGGGAGGAAGGGACTTCCAAAGGTCATTTTAATTTCATTGTACCTAAGGAAACCCATTCCTCAAGAAAATTAGAAGTTTTAAATTACTAAGATCATAGGTAATAATGTTTTGTTTTGTTTCATATAAAAAAAATTTTTTTTTTAAAGATTTTATTTATTTATTTTTCAGAGAGAGAGAGGGAGAGAGAGCGAGCGAGCACAGGCAGACAGAGTGGCAGGCAGAGGAGGAAGCAGGCTCCCTGCCGAGCAAGGAACATGGGACTCGATCCCAGGATGCTGGGATCATGACCTGAGCCTAAGGCAGCTGCTTAACCAAGTGAGCCACCCAGGCGTCCCTCATATAAAAATTTTTAGAAAGGGATGAACACTGGTTCTACAGGAAATAAAATTAAAAATCAACTCCCTTTTCTATTAGCAATATGTATAAAATTATGTTTCTAAATCTTAGGGAAAATGAAATTCATTCATACATATTTAAGATAACTTACTATAAAATTTACCTCCTTCCTAGCCAAATCACAGTTTTTAGGTCTATAGCTATCCAAATACAGTCAAACTGAAATTGTATAATTTCTTCTATGAGATGAATCCAGCATAGGAAAAGCTAGTGTATATACACTGTATTTAATGCTGGCCTGGGTTTTGGGTATTTTCTGGCTAATAAATACCTCTTCTTTTTTTTTCAGCTCCTTGTATTTACCCTGTTGATCTGATTTACTTCCTCTTCTCTCTGTAGTCTTTAGTCCCACACCATCTAATTCATTCAGAAGAACAGAAAGAACACGTTCTTGAACATTACATTCTGTTTTGCTGATGGATCGAGAGCCCAAGATTGAATCAATCTCATCCAAAAACACAACTGCTGGAGTATTTGCTCTTGCTTGTCGGAATACCTTTGGTTAGGAAAATAAAATTACTGAAAAGCCACACATTATTTAATATTCCAGCGAATATATGCTTTCTGCATTACTATTTATTATTTTTAAAATATAAAGAAAGTTGCTAAATGTCCAAGAACTAGGGAATGAATAAATAGAACAAGAAACAATGCAGTATTACATACAGGTTAAAAATCGTATTTTCAAAAAATATTTAAGGGGCGCCTGGGTGGCTCAGTGGGTTGAGCCGCTGCCTTCGGCTCAGGTCATGATCTCAGGGTCCTGGGATCGAGTCCCACATCGGGCTCTCTGCTCGGCAGGGAGCCTGCTTCCCTCTCTCTCTCTGCCTGCCTCTCTGCCTACTTGTGATCTCTCTCTCTCGCTGTCAAATAAATAAAATAAAAAAAAAATATATTTAATACTATGGGGTTTTAAAAGTGATAATGATTGGGGTGCCTGGGTGACTCAGTGGGTTAAAGCCTCTGCCTTTAGCTCAGGTCATGATCCCAGGGTCCTGGGACGGAGCCCCACATCCAGCTCTCTGCTCAGCGGGGAGCCTGCTTCCTCCTCTCTCTCTGCCTGCTTCTCTGCCTACTTGTGATCTCCGTCTGTCAAATAAATAAATAAATAAAATCTTTAAAAAATAAATATATAAAGTGATGATTAAAAAACCATGATAAAGATATAATCTACCCTCAATTTTATTATATTTTTAAATAAAGATTTTATTTACTTATTTGAGAGAGACAGACATAGCAAGGGGAAATACAAGCAGGGAGAGTGGGAGAGACTGAGCAGAGAGCCCGATGTGGGGCTCGATCCCAGGACCCTGGGATCATGACCTGAGCTGAAGGCAGACGCTTAACTGACTGAGCCACCCAGGCGCCCCATAATTTACCCTCAATTTTATTTTTTTTATTTATTTTTTTTTATTTATTTTTTTTTTAAAGATTTTATTTATTTATTTGACAGAGAGAGAGATCACAAGTATGCAGAGAGGCAGGCAGAGAGAGAGGAGGAAGCAGGCTCCCTGCGGAGCAGAGAGCCCGATGTGGGGCTCGATCCCAGGACCCTGAGATCATGACCTGAGCCGAAGGCAGCGGCTTAATCCACTGAGCCACCCAGGCGCCCCTTTACCCTCAATTTTAAAAGAAAAACAAAAAAAATGAAGCAAATTCACCAAAATGTTAACAGTAAGCAGAGAGATTACAAAGGATTTCTTATCTAACACTTTCCTATATATTCTATAAAAAATGCATGTAACTTTTCTAATTAATAAAAAGGCCAGTAATATTTTTAATAACTAAGGTTTATCCTTAAGGCATGCCATGAAAATTCAAAAGGACACTTAACTACGTGGAGGAAAATAAACAAACCTGAGACAAGACTTTTTCTGAGTCTCCAACGAAAGGAGAAAAGAGATCAGCACCGCTCAAGGAAACAAAAGAACAATGACAGCTTGTGGCCAGCGCCCTCACCAGGATGGTTTTAGCACATCCAGGGGGTCCGTACAGGAGAACCCCTTTTGGCTGTGTGAGGCCCATCCGGATAAATTCCCGAGGGAATTTTAGAGGCCACTCGATACTCTGCAGATACACAAAGAGAGATGGTATACAAAAAGAGATAGTTATTTTAGAATAAAGATTAAACATCACAAATAATTCAGTAAATTCATTGTTCACTCAACAATTCTTAGGTATCTGTTTTGAGCTGGAAATACAGTCCATTTTTCTTGCAGTAACCAGTGCTCTTCTAACCTAAGTCAGGTCATATCATATCCTACTTAAAATCCTTCAATGACCTCCCATCAGAATTAGAATAAAATCCAAATCCTTCCTACAGTGATTACAAGGCCTTACATAGCCTACTTCCCAAACACCTCAGTCTATTCCTATTTCAGCGCCTTTGCTATTCTATGTCTGAACACTCCTTCAAGCTCTGTGTGGCCACCCCTCATCATTCAGTCTCAGCTCAAATGTCATTTCCTTCGAGAGGTCTTCCCTAACCACTCTAAAGCAGAACACACTCTTCCTGCCCCCCCACCCCACATTCTCCCAGCCACTCTACACTACTGCCCATCTTTTACTTCGGGAGCACTTAATCATTTACTAACTGTAATTCTTTTTCCATGCTGAGTTTGTCATTCTGCTTCTGGCAGAACATAAATAAAGTTCACCTCTAAATAGCCACATACAAAATGTCACCTTCACGAAGCTGGCACTCCACAAATGTTAACTGAATAGTAAAAAGGTCTCCTTTATCTCTGAGGTAGGTGATTTTATTATCATCATAATTTTACAGATGCAGAAGCTCAGACTTACAAAAGTTAAGGAAGTTGCCCAGGTCTTATTTCTAGTGAGGCAACAGAACTGAGACTGACCCCAGGCAGTGTAGATCAAGAAGTATAAACTCTTTTAACTACTGCCTATCTATAAGAAAGGCTAAAATCCCTGGACCATGGCAATCCAGATTTTAGTTGGAGAGACAGAATTGTAAACTCACAATGAGACCAGCAAAGGGCATTCCACAGAGAAGGAACAGTATGCAGAGACACATGAAACTCTAATTCATATCATCAGTAAGCAGGAACAGAGGGGAGAATAGGGGAAGCAAGGAACAATAGAGTTGAAGTAGAAGGAGTCAGACTGTGTTGCACCTTGAAAGTTTTAGTTAACATTGAGGAAGCAGCAGGGAGAATGGACTGGAAAGAAATAAAACCAGAGGTGAAAGACCAGTTAGAAGTCTCTTGCAATGACTCAGACTACAAAAATAATAAAGCTGGATGTGTCACAGGCAGTGGCAATGGTGTCAAAGGGATGGACTTGAAACATAAAATGTAACTCTTTTAGGGGCGCCTGGGTGGCTCAGTGGGTTAAAGCCTCTGCCTTCGGCTCAGGTCATGATCCCAGGGTCCTGGGATTGAGCCCTGCATTGGACTCTCTGCGAAGCAGTGAGCCCGCTTCCCTTCCTCTTTCTCTGCCTGCCTCTCTGCCTACTTGTGATCTGTGTCTGTCAAATAAATAAATAAAATCTTAAAAAAAAAAAAATGTAACTCTTTTATGTAGAGACTATGTTCTAAATCGAGGGGAAGTTACACATACATAAGACATGACCCATGAATTTAGAAGACAGGTTTCTTTTTTTTAAGATTTTATTTATTTGAGAAAGAGAGCATGCATGGGGAGGGGAAGGAGCAGAGAGAGAGGGAAAGGGAGGGGGGAAAATCTTAAGCAGACTCTGCACTGAGCAGAGAGCCCAACATGGGGCTTGATCCCATGAATGTGGTGAAAATAAGAGTCAGACACTCAACCAACTGAGCCACCCAACTGCTTCTAGAAGACAGGTTTCTGACTTGGGACACAGGTGGGCTGCCTGTATTCAGAGATAGGGAATCCAGATACAGAGATGGGACTCATTAGCTGAGTTTTGGACATGCTGAGTTTGAGATCTCTGTAAGTTACCTGGTAGGCAAGCAGCTAAGCAATTCTGATGATTAAAAGAACTATCTGCACTGGATATAAAGATTTTCGATTAACAGTTTTCAGGGGACAGTCGAAGCCCTGGATATTAACATCATGGGCTCACAAAACGCAATAAGGGGCCTCCCAGGAGCTTGGAGCACTAACATTTAAGGTATGGAAAAGAATGTTCAGAAAGGCAGGAAAGCTTAACATCTCAAAGCTGAAGAAAGAGTGTTTACAACAGGAAGGTGTGGCTAATCTCTCCTGTACTTCCTGAAGATTAAGTGAGACAATGTATGTAAGAAATTAGGGAATATCACAAATGCACTGATCCATGGACACAAGGATTCTATGATTCAGTGCAGAAATAGCTTCTAGTTAAGATGAATAAATTATGATACCTATAAATCAGTCTTTTGTACATATGGTCAGAGAAACCTAATTCCTTATGGCAGGATCACTTGAAGGTAAATTAACAAGATTAACTTCTAAAACTGAAATGCCAACTGACCGGCATCTGGAGAATTGTGTCCTTAAGCATCCATAGTGAGAACAGTAGCCACCCGGGTCATACTGTATATTATAATTCTGTGCTTTTACCAGTCCCAGGGCAAACTCAGGCCTACAAATTAAAAATCTGTATTTTACTACACACAAACTAAGAACCATTTTTACCTTTTTAAATGCTCAAAAAAAAAAAATCAAAAGAATACTTTGCGACATGTGAAAATTGTGATTTCAGTGTTCATAAAGTTCCGCCAGAACACAAATACTGATTTTGCATTATCTATCACTGGTTCTATGGACTGAAGACAGAGCTGAGTAGTTGCAATCCACACTGGATGGCCCACAAAGCCTAAAATATTTACTCTCCAGCCCTCTACAGAGAAGTCTGCTGACCCCTTTCTACATGATAAAGCCTTTAAAGCAAAACAAGTGTGAGGCAGGAAAGTATGCAAAATGGTATTTGATGCCTAGAGAAGGCCAGTTAAACCAGGACTGAAAAGGGTTCCTTGGATTGTGATTATAGGATGTATGACCGATGGCAGCAAGATAGTCTCAACGAGTAACATTTGTCTTCATCATAAATGTGGTACATTAAACCCAACCATTCTACTGGCATAAGGGAACTCTCTAGATCACCTGTTTTAACTTCAGTTTGACATCTTCGAGGCCACCAATCTGCTCCCAGCCAACAGGCTTGATGTCCATCAGTCCAATACTACTTCGAAAAGATGAGGGTTGAATCTTTTTAAAAGCTTCAAGGAAGTCTGCTTCATCAACAACTGGGCTGTCCTTGTTCTGAAGAAATATGCCCCAAAAGCAAAATCAGACCAAAAATTACATGGGCCTTTTTTGTGCTACGGGAGCAAAATTATTTTTTATTTTTATTATTATTATTGTTTAAAGATTTTATTTATTGGGTGCCTGGGTGGCTCAGTTGGTTAGGCAATTGCCTTCAGGTCAGGTCATGATCCTGGAGTTCCAGGATTGAGTCCCATGTCAGGCACCCTGTTCAGCAGGAAGTGTGTTCTCCCTCTGACCTCCCCTCTCGTGTTCTCTTTCTCCCTCATTCTCTCTCACTCTCACATCAATAAAATCTTAAAAACAGACACAGTGACAGGGTAACACAAGAAGGGGGAGTGGGAGAAGGAGAAGCAGGCTTCCCGCTAAGCAGGGAGCCCGATGTGGGGCTTGATCCCAGAACTCTGGGATCATAACCTGAGCTGAAGGTAGACACTCAATGACTGAGCCACCAAGGTGCCCCCACTTATTTCTTAAAAAAAAAACAAAAACAAACCCCCCCTTCTTTTGAATTTATAATCTATAAAGATAAATCTTTACATATATAAATGTTCTTTTTTTATAAATGTTCTTATAAAAGATTATCTTAAAGGATAAATCTTTTATCATTATAAAAAAATTTTACATATATAAGACAAAAAAATTAAATGTCTCCTCCCTCAGTTCTCCCCACTACTCATCTCTATAGAATGTCAACCATTTCCTATGTACTCCAGCAGTACATGGGACATCCTTTCAAACAGATACATAAGCGGGACCTTACTATACAAATTAAGCTGCATTCTTTTTCACTTATATTAGAAATCTCCTACCAATTTAGTTCAACCTCACTTTTTTTGACAACTACGAAAGACACTGGTGTAGTGTATCGTAATTTAACTGCATCCTTCTGTTGAACACTGGATTGCTTCCAGTCTTTTGTTATTAAAAACAAAGCTACAGCTGAAAATGTTTGTGCACATGTTCAAGTATTTTTATATTTCCTCCGAGTAGAATGCACATTTACAATTGTGACAGGTATTATCACACTGCCTTCAAAGCTGCACCGCTAATATAAAGCTCTTCTTCCCATACCCTCTCCAGCACTGGGCATTACCAAACTTTTAAATGTTTGCCAGTGTGACAGAGGAAATGGTACTATTATACTAATTTCTTTTTTTTTTTTTTTAAGATTTTTTATTTATTTATTTGACAGAGAGAGATCACAAGTAGGCAGAGAGGCAGGCAGAGAGCGTGAGAGGGAAGCAGGCTCCCTGCCAAGCAGAGAGCCCGATGCGGGACTCGATCCCAGGACCCTGAGATCATGACCTGAGCCGAAGGCAGCGGCTTAAACCACTGAGCCACCCAGGCGCCCCTATACTAATTTCTATAATCAAGAGTGAGGTAGCGGCACTGGGTGGCTCAGTCAGTTAAGTGTCTGCCTTCGGCTCAGGTCATGATCCCAGGGTTCTTAAGAAAATCGAGCCCCATGTCAGGCTCCCTACTCTGCAGGAGGCCTGCTTCTCCCTTTCACTCTGCCCCTGTTTGTGTTCCCTCTCTCACTATGTCTCTGTCAAATAAATAAATAAAATCTTTAAAAAAAAAAAAAAAGAGTGAGGTAAAGGGAATATGGAATCAGAAAATCAGTTTTTTTACAATCACATATAGTAAAGGCTGCTCAGGGCAAGAATCATCCACAGATATAAAACAAGGGTGGGGAAGTTTTTCAAGAACCATGATCTCAAAGGGCCTCTTCATAGATTTCTTTTAGTTGCAAAGGGGAAAATAGCAGCTATACAGTGGAAAAATGGGACAAAACCCTGACTGGTTGGTTGATCGTATCAATCACCAGTTAGGGACAGCACCAAGGAGGGACAGACAGACATCTTGTGCCTTCACATGTGATACCTTAAGAAGGACACCAAAATTTATGGAGTATCCCAAACCAGAATGTGTAACCTAAATCTGACTATGAAAAAATATTAGACAAACCCATATTGAGAGACATTTTATAAAATCACAGACCTACAACCTTAAAAACTGTCAATGTAAAATATCTCTTTAAAAAAAAATGGGGGGGCGCCTGGGTGGCTCAGTCGTTAGGAGTCTGCCTTCGGCTCAGGTCATGGTCTCAGGGTCCTGGGATCGAGCCCCACATCAGGCTGTCTTCTCGTGGGGATCCTGCTTCCTCCTCTCTCTCTACTTGTGATCTCTGTCTGTCACATAAGTAAATAAATAGTCTTTGGCTCAGGTCATGATTCCAGAGTCCTGGGATCAAGCCCCGCATCAGGAGCCTGCTTATCCCTCTGCCTCTGTCTCTCTCTCTCCCTCTCTGATGATAAGTAAAATCTTAAAAAAAAAAAAAGAAAAAGAAAAAAAAGGAAAAAAAAAAAGCTGGGGAACTGGGTGGCACAGTCAGTTAAGCTTCCAACTCCTGGTTTCAGCTCAGGTCATGATCTCTGTCGTGAGATCAAGCCCTGTGTCAGGTTCTATGCTGGGCATGGAGCCTACTTAAGATTCTCTCTCTTGCTCTGCACCTGGCCCTGCATACTTTCTCTCCTTCTTTAAAAAAAAAAAAAAGCTAAGGGAGAAAGGGAGAACTATAGATTAAAAGAAACTAAAAACTAAACATAAGGTTTCTTCTACTAGAGGGGGAAAAAACCCAAAAAGATAGAGACAACTACCAAAATCAGAGTATGGGCAGTAGAGCTGATGATGTTTTGTATCCGTGTTAAATTTCCTGAATATAATAATGATGCATAGCCATACTGTGGTCTCGTACGGGGACATACTTTTTCTTAGGAAATGGATAACGGGTTATGATGTATGCAACCCATCCTCAACTGATTCAGAAAAAGTTAAGTAATGTGTGTATACACATACATTCAGAGAAGAGAGAGAGAGAGAGTGATAAAACTGATTTGACATAACGAAAAACTGATGAATTTGAATGGAGGGTTTAGCAGGACTTCTCTATTTTGCAACTTTCCCTAAACTTTTTGTTTCAAAATGAAGTTAAAACTGAAAGAGTTTAATTTTTTTAAGATTTATTCATTTATTGTTCACTTTGGCAGCACATATAACTAAGATTTATTTATTTTAGAGAGAGAGAGAGAGCGCACGAGCATGTGGAAGAAGGAAGGAGAGAGAATCTCAAGCAGACTCTACTATGAGCACACCCGAGGAGGGGATCGATCTTATATCTTGAGATTAGGATCTGAGCCAATACCAAGAGTCAGACAGTCAGGGTAGCCCCTGAAAGAGACTAATTTTTTTTTTAAGATTTTATTTATTTATTTGAGAGAAAGAGCACAAGCAGGGGGAGGGGCAGAGAGAGGAGGAGAAGCAGGCTCCCCACTGAGCAGGGAGCCCTATGCAGGGCTTGATCCCAGGACCCTGGGATCATGACCTGAGCTGAAGGCAGCTGCTTAACTGACTGAGCCACCCAGGCACCCCAAGACCAATTTTTAAAGAAAGTAAAGCTGAGAATTTTTCATGTTTACTAGCTATTTGTAATCCTTCTATGGTTAAGCATAGGGCTCCTGGTTTTGGCTCAGGTACTGAAATCAGGTTTGTAAGATTCAGCCTTGCCTTGGGCTCCAAGATCAGCATGGAGTCTGCGTAAGACTCTTTCCCTCTGAACCCCCCCACCTCGCACATTCTCTCTCTCTCTAAAATAAATTTTTAAAAAGTAATCTTCACATTAAGATTTTATTTTAGAGGATTTTCTTGTAATTTCCTTGATCATTCTAGTGAAGCAGATTTTTTGTTAAAAACTGCTTATATTTATAATAATTGTATTATATTTAAGATTTACCCTCATATCAAATTCTGAACATTTAGTTGTCAAAAAATTCCCCCCCTTTTTTTTTAAAGATTTCTTTTATTTATTTGAGAGAGAGCAAGAGAGAACAGGGTGAAGGGCAGAGGGAGAAGCAGACTCCCCACCAAGCAGGGAGCCCAGTGTGGGACTCAATCCCCGTGAAGTGAGCTGAAAGCAGACACTTAACTGAATGAGCCACCCAGGCTCCATTTTCTTTTTTTTTAAAAGATTTTATTTATTTATCTGACAGAGAGAGATCACAAGTAGGCAGAGAGGCAGGCAGAGAGAGAGAGAGGGAAGCAGGCTCCCTGTTGAGCAGAGAGCCCCAAGCGGGACTCCATCCTGGGACCGAGATAATGACCTGAGCTGAAGGCAGTGGCTTAAACCACTGAGCCACCCAGGCGCTCCAAAATTCCCATTTTCAACAACAAACTATATTATCCCATTTACCTAAGATTATGTAAGTGCATATATACGTATAGAGCTCTTCTGAATAACGTTTCTAAAAATTATAATCTCTGAGAGGTAGATTTCAGGCAATTTTTATTTTCTTTAAAATGTTTTTATCTAGTGCTCGCTTCGGCAGCACATATACTAAAATGTTTTTATCTAGTTTAACTTCTCATAAAGAGCACTATTAAATAATTTTTTTTAAATAGTGCTTTTTCCCCCCCTAACTACTAGCAGTATTAGATGTCGGGTACCTAAATACTAATTAATTTTTAAGTAACACTAAGATCACTTATATGTACATTAATTCACTTGACTGTCATAACCCTTCCAGGCAGATAAAATTCCTTCCCCACATGTGTGTGCATGTGTATGTACTAAACAATATTTCTAATCCTTTAATGGGAATTCACAAAAAGCTGAACAAACTTTAACATACCCCTGTCTGCCCTGGTAGCAGCAGCAGCCCCTCAGGTATCTGAGTGGCAAAGAAGAAAAAGATGAAGCCAGTACCTTCCCAGGTGCCTGTCCCTTCTTCCTTTTGGCCTTTCTTCCTTCCATTTCCCTTGGTTGTTTATGAACTCAGTCATCACTTGTGGTAACTATGCCTGGGCAGGGCCCTCCTGAAGTAGCAGCTGGCTGCTCCACCAAAGCCAGAGTGCTTAAGGTTAACCCTTGAACCTCAAAGCACAGGGAATCCTAAATGTAATCTTCCTTCCCAGCCCCTGGTACTCTCCTCCTCCCTTCATAAAGCAGTCTCACACCTCTACACATGAGAAGTTATCATTCAGTGTTCAAGCAGCTTAGATTCTAAACCCACAAGAGAACCTACAAGTTCACATAACTCCTTCTCCACCTTCTGTATAGGTGTAAAAAACAAATGGAAGTGAGAAAGGATGTCAATTATGTAGGTAAAAAAGTCTCAAAACTTTGGATGAAAAAAATCATCCTTTTATAATTTAAACAAACTCAATTTTTTTCCATTTGGGTGGCTCAGTGGGTTGAGCCGCTGCCTTCGGCTCGGGTCATGATCTCGGGGTCCTGGGATCGAGTCCCACATCGGGCTCTCTGCTCAGCGGAGAGCCTGCTTCCCTTCCTCTCTCTCTGCCTGCCTCTCTGACTTCTTGTGATCTCTCTGTGTCAAATAAATAAATAAAATCTTTAAAAAAAAAAATAAATAAATAAATAAATAAATTGGTTTTTAAAAATTATAAGATCAAAGGACAATTTTAATGTTATAATAGTTACAACAGAGATTGAAAACTTCGTCTCAAAATCCTCGGGTCCTAAATTATTTTTTTTCTGAAGGGGTTTAGGGATTAAGGATTACTCACTACATATAAGGTAAAGAGATTTTCCAATGCATAATGTTGAAAATTATTATATTTCAGCTAATATTCTAGGTATTTTTAAAAAGGTAGTCATGAATTAAAGATTTCAATATCAAAGACAAATTGAAAGACTGTATTTATTTATTTGAGAGAGAGAGAGAGAGATAGCAACAGAGATAGCATGAGCATGAGCAAGGAGGAAAGGGAGAAGCATGGGGAGCCCCACATGGGTCTTGATTCCAGGACCTGGAAATCATGATTTGAGCTGAAGGCAGACACTTAACTGACTGAACCACCCAGGTGCCTCTTAAAGACAAATTTAAATAAAAAATTCCAGGTGCCCAATCTTCTTCTGGGTTAGAAAAGGTTATCTTCCCCACAAAATATTTAGTTTTTAACAAGAAAGGAAAAAACAGATGCAATTAGAACATAGTATTTCTGTGATCCTCTCGCCCAAAATGCAAAAGCCAAATCAAACTATGAGGAAGTATCAGTCAAACCCACACTAAGGAGGAGTCTACAGAAAGAATGACCTGTAGTCTTGAAGTTAGCCATACACCTGGGTGGCTCAGACAGTTAAGCAACCAACTTTTGGTTTCCGCCCCCATCATGAGCTCAGGACTGTGGGATTCAGCTCCACATAGGGCTCTGCACTTAGCAGAGGCTGCTCTGTGCTCATCCCTCTCCTTCTGTTCTCCCAGCTCCCATGCTCGCTCTCTCTCAAATAAATACATACATAAAATCTTTAAAGAAATTAAAAATCAGAATTAAAATGTAGTGATAAAAGAAAGCTTAAAGAATGGTTCTAGATTAAAGAATACTGGGCAGACTGGGTGGTGCAGTTGGTTAAGCATCTGACTCTTCCTTTCAGCTCAGGTCATGATTTTAGAGTCCTGGAGTTGAGTTCCATGTCGGACTCATGGGAATCTGCTTGAGATTCTCTCTCTGCCCCTCCTGCTCATGCTGTCTCTCTCTCTAAAATAAGTAAAATCTTAAAAAGAACAACAAGAAATCATGGTAATTAAAGGCAATGTGGAATCTTGGGTTACTATTTTTTTTCCTTTTAAAATTTCTGCTATAAAGGAAATTCACGGGACACAGTGAAACTTGGATAAGGTCTATAGATATTAGGTAAAAGTACTGCGTTAGTGTTAATTTCCTCATCTTGATAATTGTACTGGGGGTAAAGTCTTTGTTTTTAGAAGATATACACGTAAGATTTTAAGGTAAAGGACCATCATGTTGGCAGTGTATTCTCAAATGTTTCACACAAAAAAATATACATACATAAGAGATTTATCTATATGTAAAGTTATATAAAAACACAGATAAAGAGAAAAAGATAAAGTAAAACTGGTCAAGTGCTATATTTGTGGAATCTGGGTAAAGTATATACAGAAATTCTTTGTACTATTTTTGCAACTTTTCTCTTGGTCTGAAATTGCTTCAAAATAAAGAAAAATTAAGAAGAAAAATGTTTGACTGTTCTAGGGCCACACTGTCTTTTTCCTGGCTGCTCTGGGCTTTGGCACTAGGGAGTTACTATGGGAATTAGGGAGCATGCCCTGACAGACCTGGGAGACTCAGTCCTCTATTCCCACCTTCAGTCAAATGCTAGTCCCAGGGAGGTGAGATATAAAAATATATGTAAGGAAAATGGGGCGCCTGGGTGGCTCAGTGGGTTGGAGCCTCTGCCTTCGGCTCGGGTCATGATCTAAGGGTCCTGGGATCGAGTCCCCCTTCGGGCTCTCTGCTCAGCAGGGAGCCTGCTTCCTCCTCTCTCTCTCTCTCTGCCTCTATGCCTACTTGTGATCTCTGTCTGTTAAATAAATAAAATCTTTAAAAAAAATAAAATAAAATAAAAATATAGGTAAGAAAAAAAAAAGGAAGAAACAGCTGTGGAAGGTATCACAAGTTGCAAGAAAATGTACTTACCACTTGTTTTAATCCCTAAATTCATTATAGTAATGAAAAGATCAACATACAGGCTCATGTATCATTTCTTCCTACCTTCTCACTATGAAGGAGAGCATGCAGGGCTGCCTCCCTACAGAGTGCAGTCAGGTCTGCACCAACATAGCCAACTGTCATTTCCGCAAGGAGGCTCAAATCGACTTGACTGGAGATGGGCATCTTTGAGGTAATCACTTGGAGTATTGCCTTTCTTTGTTTAAGTGTGGGAGTCCCAATGACAACCTATAAGCAAAGCAAAAAAAGAAAAATTAAAGTTTCCACAATTTAGAATATAATGTACTATTTTTATCCCCTCAAATGTGTTTAACTTGGTAAACAAATTTGGAAGCAGAACTATGTACTCTTAAGAATACCACAGACTAAAAAAAAAAAAAAAAAAGGAAGAATACCACAGACTCTCAATATATTAAAATCCTAATTTTCCAGAGGAATAACCATGGCTAAATAGTTGCATAATGAAAACTACATACAGGATCTTCCTGAGCTTAAGATGGGGTTGCATCCCAATAAATCCATTGTTTGTTTTTTTGGGTTTTTTTAAGATTTTTTTTTTTTAAAGATTTTATTTATTTATTTGACAGAGAGAGAGATCACAAGTAGGCAGAGAGGCAGGCAGAGAGAGAGGAGGAAGCAGGCTCCCCGCGGAGCAGAGAGCCCGATGTGGGGCTCGATCCCAGGACCCTGAGATCATGACCTGAGCCAAAGGCAGAGGCTTAATCCACTGAGCCACCCAGGCGCCCCAAGATTTTTTTTTTTTTAATTTATTTGACAGACAAAGATCACAAATAGGCAGAGAGGCAGGCAGAGAGAGAGAGAGGAGGAAGCAGGCTCCCCACTGAGCAGAGAGCCTGATGCGGGGCTCGATCCCAGGACCCTGAGATCATGACCTGAGCCAAAGGCAGAGGCTTAACCCACTGAGCCACCCAGGCACCCCCCAATAAATCCATTGTAAGTTGGAATTACAGTAAGTGGATAATGCATTTAATATACCGACCCTACTATCACAACTGAGCCTAGGAAACTTAAATGTGCTCAGAGCATTTACATTAGCCTATGGTTGGGCAAAACCATCTAACACAAGGTCCATTTCATAATAAAGTTTTGACTATTCATAGAATTTATTGAATACTGTACTGAAAGTGAAAAATAGAATGTCTGCATGGGTATAAAATGGTGGTCAATATGTTCATTGTTTACCCTCATGACCTCGTGGCTATCCAGCACCATGAGAGCATTTACTGCATATCGCTAGCCTGGCAAAAGATCAAAATTCAAAATTCAAAATATGTTTTCTACTGAACACATATGACTTTCAGACCATTGTAAAGCTGAAAAACCACCAAGCTGAACCACTGTAAATTGGGGGCCCTCTGTAATTCATTTAACAACATTCTGTTATTTTTAAAAACCTACCAAGTTCTGCGAGCCAGGGATGCAACAGTAGAGCAGATAGTCTAGGTCCCTGCCCTTAAGGATTTTATTCAGGAGACAAGTACAAGACAGTACAAAAAAGAAATCTTTTTTTTTTTTTTAAAGATTTTATTTATTTAGTTGACAGAGAAAGATCACAAGTAGGCAGAGAGGCAGGCAGAGAGAGAGGGAAGCAGGCCCCCTGCTGAGCAGAGAGCCCGATGCGGGACTTGATCCCAGGACCCTGAGATCATGACCTGAGCCGAAGGCAGCGGCTTAACCCACTGAGCCACCCAGGCGCCCCAAAAAAGAAATCTGATCAAGTTCTAAGTAGATTAAGCTAAAAGTGTGCAATTATCATCTCCTCGGAATCTTAACACAAAGGTTAAACATCACTTAATCACTATTCAACCTATTTAATAAAGGATCAATTTGGGACTGAAGCTTATAAAATAAAGGACACCTTTGAATACTCAATCCTCCTGGCAACTCAGGGAGCAATTGTGGGTAACTTCTCACCTGTGGGACAGGATGCTAGTGTCCTGACAAGGAATGAATGAATCCAGAAGAGTTATTGCCTGCTTTGTTTTAGTTCTTTCATGCCTTCTCCCTTTTTATTTCGAAAACTTATTTCTTGAGGCTATCCCACTTTAAATAAATTCTTATTCCAAATCCACAGTTCAATATGCTTACAGCTGACCTAGCTGCCTTAAAAACTAATATTACTCATTGTACTCAACTTCAGGTCCTGCACAAAATTAATCTCTAAAGCTTACCTTGCTTCTCCCAACAATCTGACTCTGGGGAAAAACAGGTCCTGGCTCACAGATCGCACAAGGGCAGAGAACACGTTCTCTGCATTACAAAAAACCCCACTCCAGTCTGACCGCCAAACCTAAGCGGCCCTCGGGGCAGCCAACTCCAGCCAAAAGAGACCTTGGTTGCAGGGACAAGGGGCTGACAGCCCGGGCCTATTTACCTCTCGGTCAAACCTCCCCGGTCGGCGCAGCGCTGGGTCTAGAGCGTCCGGCCGGTTGGTGGACGCCACCACCACCACCTCGCGGTCCCCACTGATGCCGTCCAGCAGCGTCAACACCTGGGCCACCACGCGGCTCTCGGGCGCTCGGTGTGCGCCGCCCCGCCGGGGACACAGAGCGTCCACCTCGTCCAGGAAGAGGAGGGTGGGTTTGCGGCTGGCCAGCTCCCGCGCGCGCTGGAAGACCTGCCTCACGTTCTCCTCGGTCTCCCCGGGCCGCGTGCCCTGGAGCGCGGGGGCGCTCACTGCCAGCAGCTCCGCGCCCGCTTCCCGGACCACGGTCCGCACTAGCTGACTCTTGCCCACTCCGGGGGGACCCGCCAGGAGCACCCCGCGAGGCACTGCTAACCCCAAGGCTGCCAAGGTGCGGGGGTAGCGGAGCGGGAGGAGGAGCAGCTCCCGCAGCGAGTCGGCGGCCTCCGAAAGACCCCCTAGGGGCACCTCGGGCTGCCGTTCCGCTTCCGACGGAGGCACCGAGCTGAGACTGATGCGGGTGCGAGCGGTGACCCGCCCGGCCGGATTCGGGCTGGGCGCCCCGCCGACGATGTGAAGCGCGGCCACAGGGCCGGAGGCCCACGGTGGAGCGGCCACCACGTGGCCCCGGGAGACCGGTCGGTTCCTCAGAAGCTCCTGCGCCGCCTCCAGCACTGCGGCTGGGTTCAAGGCACCGGGTGCGCCCGCCCGCTCCCGCAACACCGGCCACACGGTGAGGAGCCGCAGGGACGGGCAGGTCACTAGGCGGAGGCTGCTTAAGCTGAGACTCCCCCTGAACCTCGAAGCCCCCACAGCCGTCCCGGGGCTCGCACACTGCGGATCCAGTTGCACAAAGCCGTCTGCTCCGTCCCGCCGCAGCCAGGCGATACAGAGACAGGAGCCACCGTCAGGCAGAGAGATGTTTACCGCCGAGCCCAAGTGTGCGCCCAAGGCACGGAAGGCGGCCGGGCCCAGGCGACAGCGCTGGGTGCCCCGGTCCCTAGCGTCTAAGGGTAGCACCTTTAAGAGCGGCTCTTCGGGAAAGGAACCTGAGTCCGGAGCCATGGCACACACAAAAAGCCAAGCCAAGGAAAGTGAGGCAAGAATTCCACCCGGGTGGGAAAGGCGGGTACACCGCTCTCCGCGGCCGGAAGCTGGTAACGCGCATGCGCCAGGAATGACTCTCAGTTGATAGCCCAGAAGTGGAGGCTGAAACGGCCAATCGGAAAGTTAGATGATGCTCTGGCAGTGGGTGTTGTGGTGTCGAATTTGACGAGAGATAGTGGCCCATTCCAGGGCTGTATGGAAAAGGCCTTAGGTACAGGTGTCTGGGAGTCCTCATAAACTAGCTTCAGGAGGTCATTAGGCATATACGTAGGTGATATAGAGAGTGCCCGCATAGCATACTCTCCCTGGCTCTCAAACTCGAGCATCACCACCAGCGCTTTGTGAACGAACCTCAGCTGTCTGTGGGCACAATTTTTTGGAGTGCTGTGGTGCTAATACCTAAGGCGACCTGGAGTAGCTGACAAATACAGCATTAGCGCCCTCGATGGATCTGGGTTCTAACGTGTTCAGAAGGTCCAGGCATGCCTTTTCTATAGCAAAGCGCCATTGCCAAGAGAAAAAGCACAGGGTAGCATTTTCAATCCCTGGGAAAGAGAGAAGGAAAACCAGGCCATCTGATATTTGGTGGCACGCCAATATATTCTGCTCAGTCTACTCCTGTAGGGGCCAAGGGCAGGTGGGCCAAACTACCACAATGGCACACTGATGATTTTGAATTGAAGCTACCTGGAGAACAGCTAGTTCAACGGCACTAGGACTGTACGCTGTCCCCCAAAAGCAAGCAAGAAACCTCCCGTGAGCAAGAAACCTCCCGTGTGAAAGGTACCTTCTCTGTACTAAGAAGTAAGAAGACATCCTTATCACCAGAGATAGGAACGTTAAAGCTGAGAGTTGTAGAAACCAACCTTGTAACTTTACTAATCTCCCACCTCAGCCCAGATTCCACTTTGAATTTCTAATTAAAGCTCCCCAAATTTATTTTATCCTGTCAGTTCCTCACAAATTTATTGTCTTTTTGTCTAAAAAGTATACGAACTGCCTGCGTTGGTCATTTCTTTGGTCTCAATTTCATTATCGGGCCTCTGAGTGCATAATAATAAAATTCTGGGGTTTTTCCCCTATTAATCTGTCTTGTGTAAATTCAATTCTCCTCCAGCTGAGAGATGAAGGGCAGAGATGGACTTTTTCCTTCCCTACATTTCTCTGAATGTTCTATGACAAAACTTAATCATAATCTCTTCTAGTCATTTGATAAGTGCCTATTGCCTCTTTGGTGCACAGCAGTGCTAAGACCTGTATTAGAGGTGATGCCCGTCTACATTATTTTTTTTTTAAGATTTTATTTATTTATTTGAAAGAAAGAGATCACAAGTAGGCAGAGAGGCAGGCAGAGCGAGAGGAAGGGAAGCAGGCTCCCCGTTTTGCAGAGAGCCAGATGCGGGGCTTGATCCCAGGACCCTGGGATCATGACCCGAGCTGAAGACAGAGGCTTTAACCCACTGAGCCACCCAGGCGCCCCTGGAGCTGGAAAATCTTAGAAGGAATTAGGAAATAGCATAGTAAGGGGAGGTTCTGACCTGCCTAAGTCACCCATTACATACCATTTTCTTCTTTCTCCTAATCTCATTGCCTTCTGTTCTCTTTGGAGAACAAAGACCCCAAATTCAGACTTTCCAAGAAAAGTTTTGTATTTTCTGAAATAAAGAGTCACTATTTTTACTAACCCCTGTAGACGTGAAGAAAATGCCCATCAAGTTATTCTATCATACTGCCTATACATAGATGTTCTTTTATTCTGGTCCAAAGAAGCTTTAAGGATCAAAAAAAAAAAAAAAAGTGGGGGTTGGGTGACAGAAAGATGACTTAATGACATAATAACTGTCTTAAATATGTGAAGGGTTGTCATATAAAAGAGTTGGTAGAATATGAAAAAATATATATGTAGTATATATACTACATATATACATACATATATACATGTATATAAACATATATATACATGCATGTATGTATATATATATACACACACACATATATACATGTATAAATGTACATATATATATATTTTTTTAATAGTGCAGAACTAGCCAGGAAATGAAAGTTTAATGGAATAAACCTAAGAGTCTCTCCTCATATTCTGACTATTGTTATGTGGAAGAGGTAGGAGACTTTTTATAAGGTATAGCCGAGGGGCATAACCAAAGCCAACATAAATCAAGTTAAATCAACCTGAATTTTCTACATTTAATGTGAAAGAAACTACAGGTTGCTTTGGGCTCCCTAACCTTGTAGGACCCATAGACCCAGAAATATTTACTTCACCCTCTTTTTAAAAGTCTGGTTCTCACCTTAGCTTGCAAACAAAAGCAACCAGGAATCCTGTTTATGGGCCTTTGGCCCTTATCCACACACTCTTAGCAGAACTATAACTAGCTTTTCCAGTCAGCCCATGAAATCCACTGAGTCCCTTTAGGTCAAACCATTTGCAACCCCACTATTATCTCAACTATTTTAATGCCTACGTTTATTCTACCATCGATAAATGACAATAGTCTTTTATTTATTTATTTTTAAGATTTTATTTATTTATTAGTCAGAGAGAGAGAGACTGAACACAGGCAGACAGAGTAGCAGGCAGAGTCAGAGGGCAAAGCAGGCTCCCCGCCGAGCAAGGAGCCCCATGTGGGACTAGATCCCAGGACGCTGGGATCATGACCTGAGCCGAAGGCAGCCGCTTAACCAACTGAGTCACCCAGGCATCCCGACAATAGTCTTTTAAAGACCAGTAACATAGTCTTCTCCTTGTGGAAAACCATTCTAATAGTTGTGTGGTTCTTTTGCATATTTGTTTTTAAGGATTTATTTTACTTATTTATTTGGGGGGTGGGTGACAAAGGCAAAGGGAGAGGATCTCAAGCAGACTCCATATTGAGCATGAAGCCTGACACAGGGCTTGATCCCACGACCCCGAGATCATGACCTGAGCTGAAACCAAGATTAAGCTGCTCAATAGACTGATCCACCCAGGTCCCCTGCTTATTTGTTTTTAATATGACCCCCAATTTGGGTGCTTCTATGAACCGGAGTACCAATTAAAGTGCCAAAACGTTGGACCACTAGAGGGAGTCCAAAACCAAGTAAGTCAAAGGCTATAGGATTGTTGATACTGAAGTATTCTAACCTGTGGCTTCTGTTAGATTTACCAAGAGTAACACCCAGGTGTGTGAAACAGTCTGTTGTCAGACAGTTCCTTATTTTAACATAATTTCTACATGACTCAGGCTATGGAGAATTCATTTCTGAGTTATAATTTAATTGCCATATTAAATATCAAAATGATATTCTCCCCAGTTCAAATTTACCAGTGGATCAAAATACAAACAAAATGAATTTATCTTGCAAGAGCCCAGAAATAATTCTAGCTCTGGGTTGTTTCAAATAGGCTTGCTAAACAAAATCTTTTGTGAGATTTTCCTGAAGAAACGCATTTTAACAAATTGTTCCTCTTCATTTTAGTTACTACATTCAAGGTTACAATCGCTCTAATATTGAATTAGCTATAAGCATTCTTCATTAGCTTCTAAAGTCTTCTAAGTCTAAAATTAAAAAGAAACAGTTGTAACCTGTTTATTTTTAGAATAAGGTTTGCACATTATTTTTGTGCCTTCAGCATCAATAATATTACATATTAAATAATATTTCAGGATGTGAAACATACTGTAATTGTAAAAAAAATTTAAAGAAAATGGTTAAGTTAGTAGTAAATCATGAATGCTAATCTTTTTTTTTTTTTTTTTAAGGATTTTATTTATTTATTTATTTATTTGACAGAAAGAGAGATCACAAGTAGGCAGAGAGGCAGGCAGAGAGAGAGGGGAAAGCAAGCTCTCTGCTGAGCAGAGAGCCCAATGCTGGGCTCAATCCTAGGACCCTGAGATCATGACCTGAGCCAAAGGCAAAGGTTTAACCCACTGAGCCACCCAGGCACCCCTAATCTTTCTTTTGTTTCTGTTTTCATGTTATGAACATGTTATGTTCAACCCTAATATATTTGAACAGTAGTAATGATTATGAGTTGTAATAGGTAAGTGTAGACAACCATTTAACCACACTTAAAAGGCATGATTTGCAAATGCTTTCATCTCAACACACTCATCAAGTGACTTATTTCCACAGATACTTAACATGCCAAACAATTCAAAGCAAATAAAAATGAAAATCCTTTAAAATAGGATATCATTAAAATTGTTCTTTAAAACTAGGCGTTTTTAGTTTTTCTCATAGATCAAGGTTAGAATTATTCTTTGCAAGATACAGAGTCACGAGGTGATCAGAGCCGTCAGAAATCTTGGCTGGACTACAAATGACCTGCAGACAATGGTTGGCTGGACTACAAATGACCTGCAGACAATGGTTCACAGAACACCTTTTGTAAAGTTGGCTCTTGCAAATTTTCCAGAAGCTACTTGTTTCATCATTTTTGAGAAGTCCTTAAAATAATTATCCTCTATGATATTGGTTGAAACTATATAACTAGTGAAAGTAATGCTGTTCATGTATTTATTAGACAAATATTTATTGAACATCTACTTCATGCTACATACTGTCCCAGAGGCTTAGTATATGGTGGTTAAAAAAAAAAGGTAATTCTTGCCTTCATGAAATGTATAGTTTAGTAGGGAAGTCAGACATGAAAGAAATCAGTAACTAAATAAATCAGATAAGTAACAAGTGATGAAAACTGCTATTAAAAAAAATAGAGGGATGCCTAGGTGGCTCAGTCAGTTAAGCATCGGCCTTTGGCTTGGGTCATGATCCCAGGGTCCTGGGATTGAGTCCCATGTCAAACTCTCTGCTCAGTGGGGAGCCTGCTTCTCCCTCTGCCTGCTGTTCCCCCTGCTTGTACTCTCTTGCTCTCTCTCTCTTCTCTCTCTCTGAGAAATAAATAAATCTTTTTTTTTTTTAAAGAAAAATCTATTTTAGATACCTTTAAAGTTGATAACTTGGGGTGCCTAGGCTCAGTCAGTTGGGCATTTGCCTTCAGTTCAGGTCATGGTCTCAGTGTCCTGGGATCCAGCCTCACTCCTGGCTCCCAGGGAGCCGGCTTCTCCCTCTCTTCCTTCTGCTGCTCCTCCTGCTTGTGCTCTCTCACTCTCTTTCTGTCAAATAATAAAATCTTTTTAAAAATAAAAAAAATAATAAAGTTGATGACTTTCTTTGATCCATTCCCTTCTCCAAGATAAGTGTTTCTGCTGTGGGTTTCCTCAATAGCCTGTGCATGTCTCTTAGAGTGGTCATCATACAGTATCATAGCTCTGGTCTCCTTGTCTGTCTAAACTCTACCGACAGAAAATGGGTCTTGTTCTTCTCTGGATGCTCTGTGCCTACCACTGAGCTTGAAGCATTCACCTGTAAAATAAAGACCTGCTGAATGAATGAACGAATGAGTAGTAGCAAGGCTAGATTGGTAATATAGGACTCAGTTGGGGAAAGCTTGGAATACCATTTCATTAGTTCATTTTGTGTGCCAGGAAATGTCCTAAGAAATGGGAAGCAATAATACCCAAAGCACTACAAGGGAGGAGAGGACAGAGCTAATGGTATGCCCTTCTGCAAATAAATTCTTTACTCCAGTCCATTAATCTATAAATCCTCAATACAAATCTAACTTCCTCCTCCATACTGTGGTTCAAACTCTTCTTGCCTTAGTCTGAGATTCAAGAGCATGACCCATACATTCATGGATCTAGCTGCATTCTGTGTGTCGTTATGCAATTGTTTATGCAACTTTGTATTCTCTCCTCAGTGAGATCTTCAGGTGATTTGAGATTTGTCCCACTCTTTAATAATATTTTATAGTTTTTGCTGCCCACCCCCAACACTGAGCAAAATGCTAGTTTCTTAATAATTAAATATGTCTGTTCTTTTAATCACTAGAGATTTGGTTTGAATTTAGCAGAATGAGCTTGAAGAATCTCGGAAAATCTAGTTTGAGTATTACACTTGAGATCTATTAGATTGGAGAACTCTAGTCTATCATAATGAATCCTAGAGCTTTCACACTCTCAAACTTGTCTAGGAATTGATCTAGGATCTAGTCTTGGGGACTGAGCCATAAACAAGGCCAGGCTACAGAAAGAGGGAAGACCCTATCTGAAAATGGTTTATTCATAGTGATTCACAGATACATACTTCATTTAAGTTTCCTCCAGTGCTTTGCTATACCCCATCCCAAAATAGAATAAAATATCTATTTTCCAAGCCACCAAGATCTGGCAGAGGAGAAGGAATCATCTTTGCTGCACCACGATATCTCCTTGATTGGCAAGACCTTGCTGGAAGAGTATAAGCCCTGAGAGAGGAGAGAGAGACACACAGAGAATATCTCATAACCCCTGGGCCTCAAAATGGGAGGACTGACTCCAGAAGAAATTGATCCACTGGGTTCCAAAGTAGCAAAACTACAGATAAAAGGAAGAAGATACACATTCTCAATCCTCTCAAGCAGATAGGGAAATTTCTTTAGAATAATCACATTGTTCACATTATCCTTGGTACTGAATACTTCATTTGTCCTTATTCAAGGTCACTGTTTCTCTCCTACGTCCAAAAACGTGTAGGAGTGGCCACGAATGCCTAGGCATTTTTCAAAGTTTTCTTTGGGCAACTTCTTTCCCTGTTGTTCTGCTACTTCCAGACCTTCAAGCCTTCTGACTTCAAGTAAAAAATATGCTTCTCTACCATGAAATAGTGTCTAACCTGCCTTGCTGCCACTGGGCTGACTCCTAGGCAAACATACTACCTCCAGACAGAATTCATTGAGTCTTCCTCTGGCTTTCTTCAGCATGTATCTTGCACCCTTTTTAGCACATGGCTTCATTCTATCCTGAAAAACTAGTTATTTTCTTAGCTATCTTCCCTCTATTTCCTTCTGAATTTGAGAGTTAACATTGTGTGTTAGTCATTCTTAATCTTTCATTGTACCTTTCCCAACAGGGGCTACTGGCTTGCTGCTGTATGATCTTGAGCAATCCACTGAGACTTTCTGAGCCTGAATCATAAATTAATCTATAAAATGGATTAATGTGAAGATCAAGTGGTATGCAATGACAATAACTGTAATTATTATTGCCTATCTTTTCAAGTCATCATGAGACAATTTGTGGAAATTTCTTTTGAAGAGTAGCTCTATTGCTGTATAATATAAGGCTCTACTGAACAGTAATAGCTATACTTACAGAGTACATAGTACATAGTTCTGAGTGCTCATTTAATCCTCCCACTAACACTGGCAGGTAAGAATTTTTATTTTAATTTACAGATGAAGGAATTGAGGCACATAAAGGTTAAGTAACTTCTCCAAGGTCACAGAGCTAGTGTGTGACTGAGCTAGGATTCAAAACTAGGTCATCTGGCTGGCTCCAAAGTCCCCACTCCGAATTACTACACTATGCTATGCTATAACCACATTTGGCTTTGCAAACTAGGTTCACTAGTTACTTAAGAATTATGTGACCTTAAGCAAAGCTTGAAATTCTAAACCTACTTTTCGTCATTTGTAAAATAGATAAAAGTAATTCCTACTTCAGATTCATTAACTCAACGATACTTATTGAGCTCCTACTGTTTGTTATGTGCTGGGCATACTGCAGGATCACGATGATCCAATTCACATAAGACATCTACCATATTGCCATGGTCATATTAAGTGGCCAATGTCAATTATTATTTCAATGAATTATAATAAGCCAATAACTTCTCTGATACCTATTTCCTATTACTTGGCTAGAGATTATGTTTTTCTCCCCATATAGCCATTCTCTAGAATGTCCCCTCATTCTATTTGAAACATTTTTTTGTGGCACTGTTATATAGGATATTGCCTTGGTGTCAGAGCAAAACAAAACACAGTACAACTATCTCTCAGGGCTAAATTGAGGAAGTGCTTTAAATGCTACCTTCTGATACGTAGCTCAGGCCAGGCAAGGCAGGCAAACTGGGCTTACTCTGAAGGAATCTGAAGGGCAGTTGGCAAATGTGAAGCTGTGAAGATGATCACATACAAGGCTTTCAGGAAATGAAGGATGAGGTCATCTTAGGAAATGAAATAGACCCACATTGCATCTCTGGGGATATATAAAGAGCTCAGCAACACTCTTTGGACTCTAGACCCAAGTGGATGGTCTGCTGGGTTCTCCGGCGCAGAGCTTTGGTGCTACAAGGTCCATCCTATGCTCGCCTTCGCCACTATCTGTGAGACTCAGCAGTATTTGCCAAGTTGTGTAAGGGACTCCACCTCCCTAGACTGCTGATAATCAGATGATATATATGAAATCACTCTAAAGTACTACACACACACGTGTGCAAATAGTGAAGCACTTTATACAAGAGTGTTACAGTTATGTACAGAGAATACGTAATGTAGGAAGCAGATGGGGAAAGTACTATCTTCCTCACTTCTAAAATTGCTCTCAACATCTTTTCTTTTAACAGCTTTTTCTTTCCTAATGTGACCAAGCTTGCCTTCCTGTCCCAATTTCACTTCCTAATAATAACGATCATGAGAGCTAATTTTGTAGTGAGTGGTATTGTAAGTGCTTTACATATAAGATCTTCTTCAACTTACAGTGGAGTCACATTCTGATATATCTGCTGTAAATTGAAAATGTCCTAAATAGAAAATGAATTTTAGAGACCTAACCTAACGGACATCATCGCTTAGACTTCAATGTGAGAACACTTACATTAGCCTACATTTGGATGGAATCATCTAATACGAAGCCTATTTTAAAATAATGTGCTGATGGGACGCCTGGGTGGCTCAGTTGGGTAAGCCGCTGCCTTCGGCTCAGGTCATGATCCTGGGGTCCTGGGATCGAACCCCAAATCGGGCTCTTTGCTTGGCGGGGAGCCTGCTTCTCTCTCTGCCTCCGCCTGCCGCTCTGCCTGCTTGTGTTCTCCCCCCCATCTCTCTCTGACAAATAAATAAATAATTAAAATCTTTAAAATAAAGTGCGGAGTATCTCATGTAATTTACTAAATACCATACTGAAAGTTACACACAGAATGGTTGTTAGTGTGTGGGTTGTCTACCCTTGTGATTGTGTGGTTCATGGAGCTGCAGCAACCTGCCAAGCTCAGAATCACGGGGGAGTATCATACCACATATTACTATCCTGAGAAAAGATCGAAATTGAAAATTTGAAGTGTGGTGTCTACAGAAAGCATACTGCTTTCACATCAGCCACCGTCATAATGTTGAAAAATTTTAAGTCCAAATATCCTAAGCTGGGGACCACCTGTATTCATTTAATCATTAAGAACTCTGTGAGTTACATATTTGTATTAGGCCTATTACACTCAGGAAAGTTGAGCTATGGAGGGCTTCAGTAACTTCACAAAGTCACACAGCTGAAAAGTAGTAGAGTCGGGCTTCAGACCCGGACATGTAGCTCAGAGCACATGCTCCTAACTGCTACCATGAACTTTCTTCCATTCTGTGGCAGTGCCTGCCACTGTCTTGGACACGTGTTTACCAAGACAAACTTCTTCAGGCAGCAGTCAGCAGTTTTCCTCTTTACCTTTTATAATCAGGTCCGTGAAACCGGGGTCCTTTTTTTCCCCTAAAATCAACTCTATTAATATAATATTTGTTATGATAAATTCAGAATCTTATTAACTGGTAATAATTCACGCTATAAACTTTTATTTTTACTCATTATCTGGGGAAAAGGAGAATTTAGCAATAACTCTATGATATTAACTAAACACTGGCTAGCTCACAACCACAAGTACATCTATTCAAGAAATGAGGTCAAAATCTCAGCTATTTTTCCCCTGATGATTGTGTGATATATGATAACATTCAGGCTGCTACTTGCTCAAAGGTTAGACACAAAGTTGGCAGAATCAGCTTTAGTAATGGCATTGGGATTAAACAGGGATAAGCATTGTTTTGAAATGCATGCAAAGTATCTTTCTGAGATAGCAGAATGAAGTGGTAAAAAACCAGGACTTGAAAGAAAATTTGAGATTAACTAGTGAGGTCTGGAGAGGTTATTAAGTGTCAAGTAGTCAGTTATTCAAGAGGTTAATGGTTAAGCAGGGGCTAGAAGTCAGGTCTCCAAGTCAGCCTGAATTTCCTCAGCACTGTACTTCAGGCTAGAACTACCTCAGACAGGCTGCTGTCACAAGCACAACAACATGAAAGATTTCTCAGAGTCAAGAAACCCTTCATCAGTTGCCCTAATGAGGACACTACACTCAAGAATCACAAATTCATTGTATACTTAAATAAGTAGATTTTGTTTGTCCTATCAACTTAATTTGAAAGCAGCTGAAGGTTGGCTGCTGTGGCTTAGAACTTGAAGGACAAACCTACTTCCTGTTTGTGAGAAAACAATGGAAGCAAGCATATAAAATGTATGTGAGTGTTTTACTAAAACCCTCAAGAGTGACTTTAGGGTAAGAAGCCTCAAGTTCTAGAACTGGAACTTCTTTTCACAAAGCTGATCTCTACATTAAACTAACTTATTATCTTTTTTATATAGTCTGGGTACTTTTCAATATCAAAGGAACCACAGAGTTGAGGAAATGTTTACTTCAAAAGCACTTTTCTTAAGAAAGAGAATTCTTTCCTTCCTTTGGCTTATATTAGAAGGTACCCAGATAACTAAGTTTTATTCCTTTAATCACCCAAAGTTTTCATTTTATTTTTTTTAATTTATTTTTTTTTAAGAATCTATGTATTTATTTGAGAGAGTGTGAAAGCAAGAGAGATCACAGAGCTCCAGAGAGGGAGAATCAGACTTCCCACTGAGCAGGGAGCCCGATGTGGGGCTCTATCCCAGGACCCCAGGATCATGACCTGAGCCAAAGGCAGACACTTAACTGACTGAGCCACCCAGAAGCCACAAAATGTTTTTAATATATGAATTTGTACCATTCTTATGGCTGCCTTCCTAAGACATATACACTTTCTTCACCTTCTTTTTTTTTTTTTAAGATTTTATTTATTTATTTGACAGACAGAGATCACAAGTAGGCAGGGAGGCAGGTAGAGAGAGAGTGGGGGAAGCAGGCTCCCTGCTGAGCAGAGAGCCCGATATGGGGCTGGATCCCAGGACCCTGGGATCATGACCTGGGCCGAAAGCAGAGGCTTTAACCCACTGAGCCACCCAGGCGCCCCCTTTCTTCACCTTCTTGAACAGAATATGCTGAAACAGTATTTAACCTTTTTACAAAAGTTGATCATTATACTGAAATTCACAAGAACCGCGATGGTTGAACTTGATGACCTCTGCAGTTTGTTCCAACTCAAGTTAGTAAGTATAAGACAATATTAATGAAGCTATGTTCCCAAATAACCGAAGACTTGTTTTCAACCTAAGGTTTTTACGTCAGGGTGCGGTATAATAGTTGCAAACTTACTTCCTAGATCAGAGATAAGCAATAGGTGTTCACACAAAAGCATTCAGGATTGTGCATACAAATCACAGCAGGGAAGTTGTTAGAAGGAAGATTGATTCAGACCTGAGATTCTACATTTCTTTTCTTTTCAAGATTTATTTATTTGAGAGAAAGAGAGGGTATGGGGTGAGAGGGAGAGGGGAAGAGAATCCACTGAGTGCAGGGCCATCCATCTCACAATCCTGAGATCATGACCTGAACTGAAATCAGGAGTCCTGCAGGGGCGCCTGGTTGGCTTAGAGGCTTAAGTGTTTGCCTTCTGCACAGGTCACGATCCCAGAATCCTAGGATCAAGACCCCATGGGGTTCCCTGCTCAGCGGGAAGGCGTCTCCCTCTCCCTCTGCCACTCCCCCTGCTTGTGCTTGCTCTCTGTGTCAAATAAATAAAATCTTTAAAAGAAAAAGAAGAGACAGACACTTAACCACCTGAGCCATCTAGGTGCCCCTGACATTCTACATTTCTAACGTCTCATGTGATGCCAATGCTGCTAGTTCATAGATCACTCTTGGAGAAGCAAGGACCCAGGGAACCCCACAGAGCAAACTTTGTAGTCTGGCTGTTGACAGGGCTTTCTGAGGTCAGGGATTTCCTGGGACAGGGCAGAGCTTTCCTCTCAGGCTGCAAAGAGCATTGACTAGATACGGATTATTCACAAAGTACAGTCAAACCTTTATAGTAGAAGGAGGAGCTAAAATGAACATTTTTATTAGGCAATTAATTCCACAAACATTTATTAAGTGTCAAGCACTGTGCCGGGGGTAAGGGCTGCCCTCCAGAGGTTCGAGTCTGGTAAAGGAGACAGATCTGCATGCAAGCTGTTTTGTGTGTGTGTGTGTGTGTGTGTGTGTGTGTGTTTGCGTTTTTTAAAAGATTTTACTTATTTATTTGTCAGAGTGAGAGAGTGAGAGAGAAAGAGAGCATGCACACACACAAGCAGGCAGAGGCGAGAGAGAAGCAGGCTCCCTCCGAGCGAGGAGCCCAATGTGGAACTTGATCCCAGGACCCAGAGCCGACGGCAGGAGCTCAACTGACTGAGCCACCCAGGTGTCCATGCATACAAGCTGTTAACAGCCTCATGCGCAGGGAGGAAACACTTCTCTCTGCCTGTGCAGGCCAGAGAAGCCATGGGACCTAGCAACAAGGAAGACCGGAAGACCATGAATCATTACTACGTGATCTAACCAGAGCCAGTGAGGAATCAGTCCTATACTAAACCTTGATGTTAACTGGCTATGCATGAACATCTGGGGCTACTGGATTTTCCCAGCCATAAATTGGCTGCCACATGAGAAATCTGGTTGCGGAAGAGCTGGGCCAGAAACGCACAAGTATCTCCTGTTAGCAAATTCATTCTCTTGGGAATGCAGGTTGATATGCATGAAATCTGCCCCCTGAGGTGCCTTAACTGCTGTCACATGAACATAACTTTCTAGAAAAGACCATATGTTGGCTGTCATATTCTGTCATTTCTAAATCAGGCCTTCATGAAAAGTTCATGCTTCTGAGAGCATTCCACTTCTATTTTACCACTGCATACTTGTGGCTCAGGCCTTGCAAGCCTGTCTGATCACAGGGTTCCCCCGCCATCTGAAAGCACAAGGCCCCATGAGACATTTTCATAAGGCAAAGGGTGTAAAACAAAGAAGTGATTACCTTTTCCTAAAAAGGGAAAATCCTTTTTGGATTTCTTTCTGTTAATGAAAATGGGTACTAATGTAGCAGGTCTTTTGTGAAAGCGAAGTGGTATCATGTGAACCTTGGGATAGCGGGGGAAGCCTGTATATAGTTGGCCTTTTAAATTTTGAACAGCACATTGGGGAGCCTGGGTGGCTCAGTGGGTTAAAGCCTCTGCCTTTGGCTCAGGTCATGATACCAAGGTCCTGGGATCTTGCCCCCACCCCCACCCCAGTCCAGCTCTCTGCTCAGCAGGGAGCCTGCTTCCTCCTCTCTCTCTGCCTACTTGTGATGTCAAATAAATAAATAAATAAAACCTTAAAAAAAAAAAAATTCTGAACAGCACGGTGGAAACAGAAATTTAGGGTTCCAAAGCAAAAGTTCAAAACTGGCTCCCACTCTGACCCTAAGTTTGCAAATTCTGAATTTTCTACCTCGGCAGATATTTCTTTAGTGAGGATAACATGTCTGTGGGGCACATTTTGTCACTTAAATGGTCTGGGGGGTGGCAGTGAGTGCTTTCTGCTAGGATGTTGCCCAAGCTAAGTAGGATTACTGCAGCCCAGTACAGAAAACCAGCAAACTTGAGTTCTTTTTCCCAGGGCCCAACTGGACAAGTGCCTTTTGCTGGGAGCCATAATTCTGGAAAACTCTTTATCAGCAACAAGTGAGACAGACAGGAGTGAAAAAACAAGTACAGATCTGAGAGAGACGGGGCAAAGTGCATGGCATACAGAAGTGCCTTCCCACGCTAATCTCCCTGTCCTGCCAGATCCTGCAGGTTACACATGAGAGGAGCCAGGTGGCTATGGGAGGTTTTCTCCCAGAACAGTGTCTACAGTTTCCTCAGGGCAAAGCCTCAAGGGAAAACATCTGTGACAATAAGACAGTTCTTTTTGGGTATACACAGAACCCTTTGCTTCTTCAAAAAAAAAAGGGGGCGCCTGGGTGGCTCAGTGAGTTAAAGCCTCTGCTTTCGACTCAGGTCATGATCCCAGGGTCCCGGGATCGATCCCAGGGTCCCGGGATCGAATCCCATGTCGGGCTCTCTCCTCAGCAGGGAGCCTGCTTCCCTCCTCTCTCTCTCTGCCTACTTGTGATCTCTCTCTGTCAAATAAATAAATAAAAATCTTTAAAAAAAATTGGCATTTATGCTTTTTTTTCTGATTATAAAGTAATAATGGCTTATAGAGAAAAATGCACAAGTTGCAGAAATGTAGAAAGAATACTATAAAGAATACCCATTATCGCTCTGTCCAAAGATGGTCACCATTTAGTGAGTTTCTTTCCAGGATTTCATGTGCATAGATATTCAACATGGTTAAGAGAATCCTGTACAGACAATCTCATATTCTATTCTTTTTCTCTTAATGTTATGATGTAAGAATTGTTCTAGGTTATTACAATCCTTTGTAGGGGCACCTGGGTGGCTGAGTCAGTTAAACATCTGCCTTCAGCTTGGGTCATGATCTCAGGGTCCTGAGATTTGAGTCCTGAATCAGGCTTCTTGCTCAGTAAGGAGTCTCCTTCTCCTTCTGACCTTCCTCCCCACTTGCATGCACTCTCTCTCTCTGTCTCATATAAATACATAAAATGTTAAAACAAAACAAAACAACAACTCTTTGTAAACATTCTTCTTAGTGGCTGCATTTATCGTCATCCTATGATAAAATTTATATATTCTAAGTCCTAAATGTATTTATCATTTAAGAATATTCATTAAGAAAAATGTACTTAATCATTTAAAAACCAAATGCTGAATGTGTTGCAATTTCTTTAATCATTCTCTATCATTTTTGTCATTCAGTCTGTTTCTTATGTCATAGTGTTTTGTTTTGGGTTTTGTTTTGTTTTGTGGATATAGACCAGAAATGACAATAGGGAGTCAGACTGAAGAAGAGGGTTGAAAAAAATACTGGGAGAGGAAATTGTCGGTGGGCAAAGGAATCTTTGTGGCTCTGACACTACGTAACATAGTGTCAGATTCATTAACTTCTCCATCATTTCTGGAATTGGCCAGTATGCATTCCTCCCTGTTAGGTGCTGATGGGCTGTGTCCACTCCTGGTCACTGTTGCCCCTGCTACTGGCTGTTGGGTTCGGAAAGAGAAATGCCAACTTAGGGGGAAAGGTAAGGCACAGTTTTTCTCAGCAGGGTGAGTGGAGCTATTTTAGCCCCTGCTAAAAGTTTTTCTTTCCTTTAAAGATTTTATTTATTTACTTGAGAGAGAGAGCACACAGGGGAGGGAGAAGCAGACCCCTGCTGAGCACGGATCTGGATGAGGGGCTCCATCCCAGGACCCCAGGATCATGACCTGAGCTGAAGGCAGACACTTAACTGACTGAGCCACCCAGGCGCCCCAGCCCCTGCTAAAAGTCTTAAGGTTGGACTCAAGTAAGGATGAATAAGTAGCCTATTTCCGGAACCATCCCAATAGGATAGAGCCTTCTGGAGTGTCTTCCCCCTTCCTTGGCTGCAGAGTAGGAGGCGACAGCTACACCCATGCTCACACGCCCTCTCCGGCCTCCGTGGAGCTCTGCAGGAAGCATCAGGGCCATTTCTGCACTTCTTTAGAAGGCTCCACCTATGTTCAATTTGTCAAAGATTCATCACCATACAATCTTTATAGGTACAGTGTTATCCTAAGAAGGGCAATTACCTGGTAAATAGCTCCCAGACAAAATACTCAGAGACATCCTGAAGCATAAACGGGAGCATGTGACACCTGATGCTCACAGGACAGTATCTAATACTGGAAGTAGCTGGACTACATATGTAATTCTGTTATGGAATAGATACTCCCTGGGGGTTGTGAGGAAGCCAAGAGGTATAGAAGTTAAGGGCACAGGCTTCTAAGTCTGAGAGCCCTGGGCTTGAGTTTGACTCTGCCAGAAACTGAGCAGCTGTTTCACTGACTTTGGTTCAGTTTCTTCCTCTACATGAGATTATTTTAAGAATACCTCCTCGTAGATGAGTCAATGAGATAACACAGATGAAACTCTTTTCCGGCACATGGTAAGCACTCAGTAAATAGCAGCTATGATGCTTAAGTAGAGTGAGAGTCATCGTAAAATTAATTAATTGAGCACAATTAGGGGCGCGGCAGTATGAGAGACCCCCCCCCATGCACATACACTTTATCTTTTATGTAGACTGAGTTTCTCTATATGGGTTCATTTATATTAAAATAACTTTACCTTTTTCAGGGGCGCCTGGGTGGCTCAGTGGGTTAAAATAACTTTACCTTTTTCAAAACAGTAGATCTGTTGCATTATCTACTAACTTCTAAGAAAGTCTCAAATGCTCCTCCAAAAGATAGTAATATTGGTGGTAACGTCTCTTTCAAGCCTATTTAATTTTTAAGGAGGGAACTGTATTTACTGCTTATTTATCTACTCTAAAAATGAAATTTCCTCTAGTCATTTAGCTCTACGGTTATCTTTCATAATTTTTTTAAAAATAAGGGGTGTTTTTAACCCCAGTCTTATACAATGTATTTATTTATTTATTCTTAAGACTTTATTTGTCAGAGAGAGAGAGAGAGAGCACACAAAGTGGGAGCAGCAGACAGAGGGAGAAGCAAGATCCCTGCTGAGCAAGGAGCCCAATGTGGGACTAGTGCCTAGGACCCTGGGATCAAGACCTGAGCTGAAGGCAGATGCTTAACCAACTGAGCCACCCAGGCGTCCTTCATAGAATGTATTTAAAGAAGTATTTTTTCTTTGTATTTGTAAGCAACTATTAATTTTGCCTCATTTGAAGGAAGGATGTTAGTTCCTGTAAATGGGCATCAGTTCCACCCTAAATAAAGGTATTTCAGTTTTTACCTGTTCTAAGTCAGGTGTTCCCAAGACATACAAATGGCCAATAAGGAAATTAAAAGATTATCAACATCATTAGTCATTAGGGAAATACAAATTAAGCCCACAATGAGATACTCCATCATACCCACTAGGATGGACATAATCCAAAAGCTGGACCAATATAAGTGTTGGCGAAGAGAAACTGGAACCCTCTCCATACTGCTGCTAGGAATGCAAAACTGACACAGCTACTTCGGAAAACAGTTTGCCTGTTCCTCAGAATGTTAAACACAGAGTTACCATATGATGAAGCAATATCCAGAAGACACAAGAATCTATATCCATATGAAAATAGGTACACGAATAACAGCATTATTCATAATAGCCAAAAACAATACAAATGTCCGTCAACTGATGAACAGATAAACAAAATGTGGTATAGCCATATAATGGAATATTACTTGGCCTTAAAAAAGAATGAAGTACTGATACAAGCTACAACAGATGAAACTTCAAAATATTATTCTAAGTGAAAGAAGCCAGACACAGAAGATCACATATTGTTTGGATCCACGTATATCAAATGCTCAGAATAGGCCAATCAACATATTAAAAAGTAGATTTGTGTTTGCCAGGAGTTGGGAGGGGTAAGAAGCAGTGCCTGCTAATGGGGGCAGGACTTCTCGTTGGAACAATTGAAGCATACTGGACTTAGCAGTGATAGGTGCACAACTCTGGGAATATATGAAAAACCACTGACCTTGTACTCTTCTCTTTTTTAAAAAAAAAATTATTTATTTATTTGACAGAGACAGCAGGCAAGAGAGAGACAGAGATCAAGAACAAGCAGGGGGAATGGCAGGTAGAGGAGAAGCAGGCTCCCCACTGAGCAGAGAGCCCTATGCGGGACTCCATCCCAGGACCCTGAGATCATGACCTGAGCCCAAGGCAGAGGCTTAACCCACTGAGCCACCCAGGCGTCTGTGACCTTGCATTCTTTGAAAGAGTGAACTTTATGCTTTATGAATTATATCTCAACAGAGCTGTTATTTCATTTTTTTTTAAAGACTGGGGTGAGGGGCACTTGAGTGGCTCCATCGGTTCGGCATCTACCTTCGGCTTGGGTCATGATCCTGGGGTCCTGGGATAGAGCCCCAGCACTGGGCTCCCTGCTTGGTGGGGACACTGCTTCTTCCAGTCTCCCTCCCCTCTCCCTTCTGCTCATGTTCGTTCATTCATTCTCTCTCTCTCTCTTAAATAAATAAAAGACTGGGATGAGAATGGAACAGATGCAGTTGTTTTTCCATTAATAAAAGTTGCCTGCCATATACTTATGGTATCAAGACATGACCAGATGGTGATGACCTTTGTCTTTTAGTTTAAGTTTAGTTAGGACCTAAAAGCAAATAGTGTTTATTTCTTTTAAGTTCCAGAAAGCTGTCAGAAGACTGAAGTGAAGGAAAAAAGAAGATTTTCTGGAGCAGACTCTGGATTTTTCTTCTTTAATATTCTTAAAGCCAGATGGGTTTGAGTGCTGACTTAAACTGGGATTATTTTAAATACTTGGGGGGGATGCTGGATTTAACTTAGTATGTGCTATTGTTCTGCAACTGTTGTCTAATTAAAGACTCCATCTCTGAGACGTGCAGGCCAGTAACAACCTAGATGTTGATAATAAAAATCCTAAAAGGCTCTGTAAGAGGACCGTGCAGAAGAGGCCTTCATAAGATTTTGCAGCTCAGTGGATATGGAGGACCAGAGTACAGGGAGGAGGCAAAGATGTCTCTAGAGTTTCAAACCTAATTGACGGGAAGAGGATAGAATTCTTTCTAGGAGGAAGGGCTGGTGTGAGTTCCACTGCAGGAGACTGAGGTTGAGGTGCTGACAAAATCCCAGGGTAGAAACACAGCATTTTTAGAGCTGGAGGGGACCACAGAGATTATCTAGTAACCAGGGCCTTTAATTTCAGAGGAGAAATCCCGGGCTAAGCGAAGAGGAGTGTCTTGCCCATGTATAGCAGAAAATTGGTATCAGAGCTCCTGGGCCAACATTCTGACCTGAGGGTACTGGACAACATAGGTCAGACACCCAGGACAAAAAGTGGTACTAGAACTACTGGAAATCATCTGAATCGTGGGGAGAGTTAAAGTTATGTGAGACGAGTTCCAGAGACATAAAGGATGCTGAAATCGAAGACTGCAAGACAGACAGCAAAGACAAAGCTTCAGTTATTCAACTCCAGGCTTCCAGGGCAGCACCTCCTTCATTGAGATTGATGGAGGACCTGTGTAGTGACAGGCACTGTGCTCAGGATGCAGTGGCGGATGAAACCGGCTCTCTGCCTTTTGGGAGCCAATGGCCCGGCAAGAGACAGAGAAGCAGGCAGTTCCACAGCAGTGTGACAGGTGCTGAGCGTTAGGAGAACATGGTATTGTGGGAGTGTGAGCCAGGCTCACATAATTTCAGGCCCAGAAACCAGATTTCATCAGTAAACCTACAATTTACTAGGAAGACAGGAAAGGGAGAACATTAAGAAGGGAAATATACTTTGAGAGCAAGGACTGAGCTCTACCTACCAAACTCACCAGACTCTGAAGGATAAGCTAGAATATTGATGTAGAAGTCTACAATGGGGGCTCCACCTTTCCAGCTCTTTCAGTTGTGCTTGGCCTGAAGTGTGAACCCTTCCCCATGTCAAGGTTTCCAGAAATGATAAGGTTGCTTAGTGAACTCAGAAGCTGGGGGAGGTGAATATTCTAGAAGGATATTCCATCAAAACCCAGGAAATTATTCTTGTCCTCAATAGGTATAAGCTTTTCAGGGACCAGAATATTCTGATTCCATTCTTAGATAGAGCAGGATGAATAGAGTCTGACAAACTGTGCACACTGGCTTCCTTTTTAAAAACTCCATTTTGACAATCATACCTCTGTAAATGCAGTCTTTAACTATTTATTTGCTTAACAGGCAACTCATTCAAATGTTCAAAATTTAAAAGTGCAAGAGGGTATGCAGCAAAAAATCTCCCTCTGGCCCCTGTCCTATAGTCATCCAGATCCTTGCCCCAGGCACAACCTCTGTTATAACTGTCTTGTGTATCCTTCCAGAGACATTTTATTAATGCAATACAAATCATACTTTTTTTTAACTTGAAAGTAGTTTTTGTTTGTTTGTTTTGTTTTGTTGTTTTTATTTTTTTCCAGTGGGCGGGAGTGCCTGGGTGGTTCAGTTGGTTGAGTATCTGGTTCTTGATTTCGGCTCAGGTCATGACCTCAGGGTCATGAGGTGAAGACCGGCTGTCAGGTTCCACGCTAGGCATGTAGCCTGCTTAAGATTCTCTCTTTCCCTGCCCCCTCTCTCCCTCTTCCTCCTTAAAAAAAAAAAAAAAAAAAAAAAAGTTTTCAAATTAATCTCTATACCTCATGTGGGGCTCAAACTCACAACCCCAAGATAAAGAGTTACATACTCTATTGACTGAGCCAGACAGGTGACCCCAAATAATACTTTTTAAAAATTGCATCTTTCTGGGGCACCTGGGTGGCTCAGTGGATTAAGCCTCTGCCTTCAGCTCAGGTCATGATCTCAGGGTTCTGGGATGTAGCCCCACATAGAGCTCTCTGCTCAGTGGAGAGGGGAGCCTGCTTCCCCTCTCTCTCTGCCTGTCTCTCTGCCCACTTGTGATCTTTATCAAATAAATAAATAAAATCTTTTTAAAAAATTGCATCTTTATTTTTTTAATTAGCAATAATCGCGCCTCGGATAAACCTCATTGGCTACGATACTGCCACTGCGCAAAGCTGCATCTTTATTTTTTTAAAAGATTTTATTTATTCATTTGACAGAGAGAGAGATCACAAGTAGGCAGAGAGGCAGACAGAGGTGGGGAGGGAAGCAGTCTCCCCGCTGAGCAGAGAGCCCAATTTGGGGCTCGATCCTAGGACCCTGAGATCATGACCTGAGCCGAAGGCAGAAGCTTAACCCACTGAGCCACCCAGGCACCCCCCAAAAATGGCATCTTTCTTTAATTACATTCTAGTCATGAAAATATACTGTAGTCACTCTGTTTGAACTTGAGTAATACCATCTTTTTCTGATTTGAGAGCTACCCAGTCCCCTAAAGTTTAAGTACAAATGTCTCTTAGACAACATAGCTAATTCTATCTACTGTGTGTGTTACTAGTTTCACAGAGTATCTGTATCTCTTAAGTTCTAGGAACACATTATTCTTGCTTCCTATGCACAAATTCTGACGTCAACCATGATAGTCAAATAAATGAATTCTTACAATAGGCTCTTTTGTTGTTCATTGTGTTGACCCAAAGACTTTACTAGCTTTTGGGGTTTCTTTAGTCTCAGAGCACATTTCACAAACTCTGTACTTTGTTGGGGGGAACCAGGTAAAGTTGAACATGTCCCCAAAGCAACAGTGATGAGGGAGAAATCGGAAAGTGGAATAATCTGCCATGCTTCTGATAAGTTTTCTATTCCTTATGCTTTTACCCCTACATGACCCTAAATTATGCTCCTAGATTAACCCATAAGAGTATACTACTATTAGACATGAATATGCATAATCATTAATTATGGGACCACCAAGATCCTAAAATCATTGGTTTGATAAAGTTACTGGTGTTACATTAACCTATTGCCAATGAGGGAGAACAAGGCAAGAGTCACAGTCTATTCCACTTCTTCTGAAAAAAAGCAGCATAAACACCAAGGAGTTGCCAGGTATCACTGTAGACACTTTGCAGAGTCAGACAGACAGTATAAGACAAACCAGTAGGGAAGGCTCGTGCTTTGAATTGATGAAGTCAATCCAAAAAGTGTTACAGATTTTTTTCAAGAACAATACATATATCCATACACAAGAAAGAAAAAGGGAGTGAGGAAAGAGCTTTGATTTGCTTTTATAGCAATAGAACTGTTTTGGGTGGCTCTATCCACACACTTTCCCCTGGGTTCCAGAAGATAAGGGTATGTTCTATGGCTATAACATGAGTCTTTCTTTACGTAAAATTTAATGACACCCTGGCCTCATTATTTCCAGGCACTTCCAATTCTTACATCTGGAAAATTAAAATTAAAAGTGTCTTTAATGAATGATATGAGGGTGTCTTCAGATCTCAGACAGAAATAGTACAAAGTAATGTCAACACCATTTGTTAGGTGTACTTACTGTATTCTTGAATTCCTTTATTGAAGAGGAATATAGCTCTGGCCACCCTAAGTACATTAGAAAATTAGACCCTCAAGGTGGTTGCATTAATTCTTGGGAGAGGTACTTTATAAATTTTGAGATATATTAGCCAAAACCTTAATTAATAGTGTGATGCCTTCATTAGAAAGGAGGAGGAATTTGATTCCAGGTCACAAAGCAAGTTAATAGCAGAGCTAAGACATGGACCTAGACTTTCTGACTCCTTTCACCCTATTATCACATTTGGAGGCCTCCTTACTGTAAGGCCTGGTAAAATATTACCTCATATTCATATAGCTCTTAGTGCCACACCACGTTCAGCATGTACAGTCTCTCCTTTTGGCCCCTCAACGACCCTGTGTGCTAGAGACAATAAATGCAAGTGTTCTCTCTTTGAGGATAAGGTTGCAACTCAAGAAGACACATAGTAGTCTATAATAGAGTCAAAACTAGCACCCAGTTCTCCCAATTCCTCTTTCTACCATGCCATCCTGCTTGTCTGGTCCCTTCTATCAGTGAACTTTGGTTTGAAACGCCAGGATTAAAACAACAGCTCATTTTTTTTAAATTACCTATTTTGTAGGTACAAAATGAAATAGTTAAATCTCTCTGCCCCCTTTCCTCTGAAGTACTTAAATGTTAAACTGAGTTCTCTAGTTTTGCACTGTTCGGGAACTACTTTTCTAGGAAACTACCCTAATTAAGTTGAAACAAAAATTTTAATACATGAAATAGAAGGGAAGATGCATCTGCAGTCCTCTCTTATTTCTGGCCCACATCAGTCTCTATTGCCATGGTTGAGTTTCTCAAGCTAGGGCACATGGCCAAAGACTATTTGAAACGTCTGGTATTCCCCCAAACACCTAACTGGCTAGTAGTAGGTGGAAAGTGCAGGACCCCGGGGGAGAGATGACCTGAATTCTAGACTTAGGCTTCTCCAGTCTCAAACCCGGTGTTGCCTTAAGAAGCCACCTAAACTTCAGGTGGTTCCGTTCATTGCAAAATGAGGGGACTGAGTCAGTGCATACCGACAAACGTAACCGTGTGACTGTACTTACGCTTTACCCACGTCATCCAACAATGTACATTTAATGTACTATTGAGTTTCCTTCGTCAGAAGTCGCGTGCTCCTCCCCTCCCCGAAGCACGGGTGGGCCTCCAGCGGCGGACGGAGGCTGGGCTTGGTAGCCGAAGCCAGTCGGCCGACTGACAAACTAAAAAAATAGGCAAACACCGGCGGCTGGACCCCGAGCCACTCGCTGTGCCCTAACGGTTCCTAATTCGGGGCGGCGGGGCGCGCTGGCCTGCGCTCCCCGGACCCCGCCACCTGTTCCCAGCAGCCAATGGGGCGCGCGCGGAGGGCGGTGGGGCGGGGCGAGCCTACAAAAGGCCGGGGGCCGCGCGCCGCGACATCCCCTGCTGGCGCGCCCTCGGGAGGCTCGGACGGACGCGGCCGAGCACCTGGAACATTCCGTTCGTGGACAAGCCGGGCGCGGGGCGATGCTGCGGGTGCGGTGTCTGCGCGGCGGAAGCCGCGGCGCCGAGGCGGTGCACTACATCGGCTCTCGGGTGCGTGCGCCTCCCGCCTCGGCTAGCGGCCGCGCGCGCTCCCCCTCGCCTTCCCCAGACAGCATTGCATGACAGTGTCCCTCGGGTCCCCCCTTGGAAGCTCATCTTCAAGAACCTTTGCTGGCTGCTGGGAGCTCGGCGGGTTCCGGGGAAAGCGGGACAGGCATTGGGGCCACACCCCGAGGGACGCCGTGGCCGTCATTGCAGGGGGCGCCGCCATGCCCGCCGGACCCAGATTTGCTCCAAGAGGCTTCCCGCCCGGGGTGAGGGTATGGGGGCGACGAGTGACACTTAATACAAGGATGGAATTATTGGGCTTTAATACAGGGGGTGGGCATAGAGTTGGGGAGCCTTCGGGGAAATTCGTGTGGTGTGGATGGACGGGAGAGGAGGCAAACTGGGAATCTGGGATGGATGGAGAGGGAGCAAGCAGGCCCACTCCAAGAGTAACATGCAGTCCCGAGACCCGAGAAGAGTTGGAGCTAGTTCAGGCCTTACCCAGACTTTCTGCCGGTCCGGCCCTCCACTTGCCGGTTTGTAAGCGTGCGTCTGCAGACCTCCCTAGCTCCTGGGACAGGAATAGCTGGGCAGTTTGGCTCTCTGCTGGCAGCTGCTTCCAGAACAGCTGTCACTCTCCCTCCTGCTTTGGTTCTCACCCTGGCTCCCTTCCTGCCTCTTCCTAAGGCATTTAACAGAGTAGGAGCGACATTGGGCACAGGGGAGCGGTGTGGGCTGTGGGTGGTTTTGAGATTTGCGCGGTGGGTGAGGGACTCTCCCTATTGTAGATTTTATAGGCCTTGGATTTTCAAAAGGCTTTTTGGAAGTCCTTAGTTGTCTTTTCTGGTTTATAAATTTGTGCTTGGGTTAATTCTGTCATGGCTGGGATATTATGGACCATCTGTGAAATGGAGCAGATGGCACTTGGTTACTCTCAGAATTGAAGTGCCAAAGAGTGGGAAGTGTCTGTTACCAATGCAGAATTTTTAGTTTGAAGCTGATAATTCTGAAAGATAAGGCTCTTTACATATGCTTCTACATTTTCATTTGGAAAAAAAAAGTATTGGTGACTTTCACCGCTGAAGGGCGAAGGAGGCTTCTTCCTCCAGCTGGACTTGGCAGAGAGATATGGAGCAGCTTTCTGTGGTTTTCTAGGAACGGGGTGATCCATCATCTATGGAAGGGTTGCTTAAAGCTTGATTAAAACTTGAATGCAGAAAAATCATTCTGAGATATAAGGATAGAATCTTCTGAGGGGCTTTAAAGAGTTATGTCAGTTCACATATAGAGAAAAAGATAATTTATAAAAAACAAGAAGGGAAAACTATAGCCCCACTACCCACCTACATAGTAACTAACATCTTGATTTACATTCTTCTAAAGGATTTTAAATGTCTGTATTATGCTGGGTTTCATTCTACCTCCTCCTGCCTGCAAGTACTGTATAGGAATATGCAATAATCTCTTCTTTGTTCTTGGAAGCTTGGAAGAACCTTAACAGGGTGGGTGCAGAGAACTTTCCAGAGCACCCAGGCAGCTACTGCTTCCTCCCGGAATTCCTGTGCAGCTGATGATAAGGCCACTGATCCTCTGCCCAAGGACTGCCCCGTCTCTTCTTACAACGAATGGGACCCGTTGGAGGAAGTGATAGTGGGCAGAGCAGAAAATGCCTGTGTTCCACCATTCACTGTGGAGGTGAAGGTAAAGCAAGGGTATTCACATGTCTGAAGGGGGTTCACTCCTTACCTTCTGCAGGCTGGCCTCTAACCCCATTCTCCTCTATAGCTGCTTTCACTGTAGCTTACTCCAAACCTCTGAACTCGTGGCGATTTTAATTATCTTACGTGAAATACCTGTGGTGGTTTATTTTTCTTAAAGATTTTATTTATTTGTTTGACACAGAGAGAGAGCATGTGCACAAGCAGGGGAAGCTGGAGAGAGAGAGAGAGGGAGGGAGAAGCAGGCTCCCCACTGAGCAGGGAGCCCAAGGTGGGGATCCATCCCAGGACCCTGGGATCATGACCTGAGCCGAAGGTAGATGCTTAACCAACTGAGCCACCCAGGCGACCCTGGTGTTTTATAGTATTTACACAAATAACTCCTTCCTTCAGATTCTGACAGATCTCATCTGGGAATGTTAGTTCTTTCACTATTCCTCATACCTTCCTTCACTGTAATGTTGGGGTTGAGCGGAATTTCACTTTGGCCCTCTTCTCACAGCTTCGCCTCCCACTTCCAGTCTGGTCCAGATCTTTCTCCAAATCAGTGTGTTAAAACTCCTTGGCACATCTTGAGTTTAGCTGCCAGCCTCACTGCTATACTGGACCCTTCTTCATTTCTTCCTTTCCAATTTTGGCATTTCTATTTACTAGAACTGAAACAACAAGGAGCCATCTTTGATTTCACCCTCAGTCACATCCTCCGCATCCATTGTCCAAGATTCAACAAGTCCTTTGTCAAAAGCAACCTTACCTCCATCCCTCTGCTGCTGCCTTAGGTCAGGATCACATCTACTGCCTGGACCATCGCAGCTAACCCCTCACTGGCCTCCCTCATTTGTTGTTCTCTCCAAACCACCTTCCAGCTTCTGTGAGAGTGCTTTTTAAATTTTTAAATATTTTTTTAAAAAAGATTTTATTTATTTGACAGAGAGACAGGGAACACAAGAAGGGGGAGCTGCAGAGGGAGAGGGAGACGGAGGCTTCCTGCAGAGCAGGACCCTGGGATCATCACCTGAGGCAAAGGCGAATACTTAAGGACTGAGCCACCCAGGCACCCTGAAAGTGCTTTTTTTTTTTTTTTAAAAGATTTTATTTATTTATTTGACAGAGAGAGAGATCACAAGTAGGCAGAGAGGCAGGCAGAGAGAGAGGAGGAAGCAGGCTCCCTGCGGAGCAGAGAGCCCGATGCGGGGCTCGATCCCAGGACCCTGAGATCATGACCCGAGCCGAAGGCAGCGGCTTAATCCACTGAGACACCCAGGCGCCCCTGAAAGTGCTTTTTTAAGCCAAAATTGGATCACGTTGCTCATCCTGCTCCTTTCATTCCTCGATTTCCCAATCTTTTCTTTCTTTCTTTTTTTTTTTTTTTTAAGATTTCATTTATTCATTTGACAGAGAGAGAAATCACAAGTAGGCAGAGAGGCAACCAGAGAAAGGGATAAGCAGGCTCCCCGCCGAGCAGAGAGCCTGATGGAGGGTTTGATCCCAGGACCCTGGGATCAGGGCTGGAGCCAAAGGCAGAGGCTTAACTCACTGAGCCACCCAGGCACCCCCTTCCCAACCTTCTACATGTCCTCTTCCCCTACCACTACCTCAGATAAAGTTCTCATGGTATTCAAGATCATTCACAATCTGGCTTTTATCTGCCTTTCTAGGACTCCCCATTTCAATCATTGGCTCATCTTAGAGGTGTGTTAATATGGCAGGTTAGCAGATGTCCATTCTCGTTTGGGTCCCTCTCAACTCTAATATTTCACCTTGGTTTTCAGAAGACTTTATATGATAACCCTATAAGCAGCCAAACTAGACTTATCACTGTTCCCCAAACAACCATCATGCCTGTGCTCCCACTCAGGACTCTTCCATCTATGTTCTTGTACCGCTCCTGTCCGTAGTTTAAACCTACCCCTCTTACTACCACAGAGATCTGATGGTCCCTTCCCCAAAGCCTTCCAGGGTTTCGCTGGCAACAAGTAATATCTCCTAAAAACTCCTAGTGTTCTTTATCTGTAATATTCCTAAGGCTGGGCCTCTGTGGGTTAGTTTTCAGGTTTCATCTTGGATAAGGGAGTTCCATTCACATTGTAGACACAGCCTGAGCTTCCATTAATAATGTGTTCAAAATATATCTTAAGTGTACTTAAATTCTTCCTGGTTATTTACAATGTTATTTATAACATGGATTAAGGAAATAAGTTCCGTTACATCATTGCCCTCATGAGCAGAAATGCTGCCTACCTTGTACCGGTGCTCCAGAGGTATCAGCAAAAAAGACCTTGCTTTCTGTTCACAGAGAGAGCTTTGTCTAGCAACAAAGACTAAAGCTAAGTATCTTAAGCCAGTCACTTGGCAGTTGAATTGAATGCCCGAAGAGTAAAGGAAAAAGCAATGACCAAATGCTGGAGAGTTAGGAAGTCTTCTTGAAGAAAATGACTCTTTAATTAGACCTCAAAGACAGTGTAATAGAAAAAGTTACAAGTTCTAATTGTTCTGAAACTACCTCTGGTTCTGATATGTGATGTTTGCTGAACAGATTAATCTATGTATCATCCATGTGTTTTAAAAAGGCATTATCTTTTTTAAGTCTTTTCTTAAAAAGAAGTCCCATCCCTTAACCATATTAATTGGGTGGAATTAAATTTCAAATTCAAGCAATAGCTTGTCCTTTTACTTGTCTGTAAAACTGTTGACTTTTGTGCTATGTAATCTTACAGAAACAGAAGTGATTCTCACACATGATTTTGGGTTCTCTGTCATTTGTGGGAAATGTACTGGGCTGAAGTCAGGAGACCAGGACTGAATTACATATTTAATCAAGAAGCTTGATACTAGTCTTGGCTAATCAGCTCTTTGACCTTGTGCAAGATTCCACAGATTTCTGGGCCTCAATAAAGTGAAGATGTTAAGAGGTTTGCTATCTACCTAACAAGATTAAATATGAAGGTAAAAGGTTGCATGCTAAGTATTTCAAGGGACAAAACCATACTTCATTACTGTTGTATGGATCTAGGTTTACATTACAGAAGTACACTGTAAGTGCAATGATTGTAGATATTGCTAATATTAGCAGTATTGATTTCATTCATTTGTCTGGTTATTTCTGCTTTATGCCACATGCTAAACTAGGTAACTAGAGAAAATTAAAGACATGCATAGCCCCAGAAGGCAAGGCCTTACTAATGGAGAAAAATGATACAGATGTATCAATCATCTTGGGAACAATGAAAGATAAAATAATGTATTAAACTGCTTATGAGAAATTAGGCATAAGATTGGTTGGAAGATATAAAGGCTAGAGAAATTTTATGGGAGTAAGAACTGTAGTGTCAGAAAGCACAGTTTTTAAAAGCTGTGTAGCTTTTTATACTGTAAGACATAATGAATACTTTCTACCAAATACTTGCTTTTTGTTTTGCTTTTATCTTTAAAACAAAGCTTGTAAGAAAGGACCTTTTATAAGATACAAAGTCAGTCAAGGTTAATGTACTATAAGCTTGAGGCTGGATCGATCTATCTATGAAATATCTCTTGATATTTCATAGCTTCCAAAGACTATTTAAAATTCTTTTGGCAGCCGACCCCCTCACCCTCCACCCCTCACACCAACCTGAAGGGTTTTAAGCTCTGAAAGACTATAAAGTTCCAGGACTGCAGCCATATCTGTGCAACAGATTATTAAAAACACCATATGCTAAGCATTTAATGTAGTGTTTTTTATCTTGCAGACACTTGGTAAATAATTGCTAACTCATTTAGCAGGGTTACATGAGGCAACTTATTTAGCAAAGGTTACAAAGGAAGTGTAAATAATTTCCAACTATGTCTTGGAAATGTAATGTGCCTTGATCATTTGGACTTTGTTCAACCTTAGCCAGACAGAGTATGAGTTACATAAGGAAACTCACACTGTTCAAGTAGATTTTTTTCCCCTAGGAAATCTTAGTTCCTATTTACCAAGGCCAGCTTCATTCTGCTGCATTCTGCATTACACAGAATACTTTGGAATGTGTCCGGCAAGACAGCATGGCTGTGCATCTGCTGGAACCAGTTTTAAAGTTTCAAAGGCTTCTTGTCCTTTAGCGGACTGTAAGCGATGTGCCTGGCATGAGAAGGAGAAAGTGATGAATGGAGGAGTAGTACTGGGATGTGTCTGAGAGGACTATAGAGACTCATTGTTATCCTCTCCTTCCGGAGGCTGCTGCCGGACTTCCGAGGAGTGGAAAACAGTGGAATGCTTTTGTTTTTAAAAGGAGTAGATTGATCTTAAAAACTATGTGAATTAATACCGATCGTTTGATACTGATGATATTTGTCAGAAACTGAGCCTATTGTTTTCCTATAGATCTTCAAAAGAAAAGCAACTAACCAATAATGTGGACAGGGATCAGAAAACTTTTTTCTGCCAGATAATAAACATTTCAGGCTTTACAGACCATACATTTCTGTCATGACCACTCACCTCTCAACTCTGCCACTATAGTGCAAACAAAACAAAACAGCTGCTGACAATATGTAAATGAATGTGTATCTGTGTTCCCATAAAACTTGTATTTACTTAAAAAAAATGGCCATGGATTTTTAGTTTGCCAGCCCATTTTTAGAGCCTCACTGGCATCCTCCATTTTTGTTAAAGACATGTTTTTCAGATTCTTATTCCTTCTCCAGCAGGCTCAGCTCCAGCCTTAGTGGTGTGAACCTAGGTACTGAACTAACAAGAGGCAGGTCTGCCTCTATATGTTTGATATTTATCAGACTGAGGTGGAAATGGAAGTAGAGACAGAAAATCTGGAAAAGACATCATCTTTGACATTACTGGGCTAGACATCTAGACACTGTATCTCATCACCCAGTTCCCTTAACCACTATCTGAAATTGTCTGATTTGTGTGGAAAACTTACCTGACATGATCAAGACTGGTAGATAGTCAGTTAATCGATGATATAAGGAAGTATTTTGGGGGGCACCTGGGTGGCTCAGTGGGTTAAGCCTCTGCCTTCAGCTCAGGTTATGAGCTCAGTCCTGGGACAGAGTCCTGCATCAGACTCTCTGCTCAGCAGGGAGCCTGCTTCCCCCCTCTCTCTGCCTGCTTCTCTGCCTACTTGTGATCTCTCTCTCTCTGTCAAATAAATAAAATCTTTTTTAAAAAAAAGGAAGTATTTTTCTTAAATACCTGCTTCAGATATATTTTTTTAAACTTAAAATACATGGATGCATATCACTTTGCCAGTCTTCTGATGAAAGTCCAAGGTTTTCTCCTAGCATTCGGATCTTCTGATTGGACTTCTGCCTCATCTACCTTGATAAATTACATCCATAAACATGGTCTACATTTCCCAATGTATTTCTTTAAATTGAGAACTTAGGAACATGCTAAACAATCTGAATGAGGAATCCTTCTACATTTTTATATTTTTGAAAACCATTATTTTACAATTGTTAGGCTTGCCCTATTTCAATAGTCATTTTTAGCAAATCAAGCCTTTTAAAAAGCATTTAACTGGTTTTCATTTAGTTGTCTTTTTAAAATGCATATAACCCTTGGACACTTTCTAAATGTTACGCTTTTTTTCAGCTGCTAAGTGTGTGAATTCATTTATGGGACCACTTCCTTCTGTGACAAAAGGACTTGAAGTGGTTTGAGAACTTGGAAAGACTGGGGAGAGGAGGCATGTCTGCAGGGAAGGCTAGGAAGTAGCAAAGGCAGACTTGCGCTGCTGCACAATTTTGCCAAGTGCTAATTCTGTTGAATGAGAAAATCAGTAATGGGTTTTTAAGAGCAGCAAAGAACGTTTGACAATGTGTCCCTAATTTTAAGGGGGCGGTGTCCTATTTTCCTACAGAGTATCTTGCAGTGCTGTTTTCTAGATAGAATTCTGGGATGCGTGGGTAGCACATGGTTTTATCTAAGTACGGATGTGCTCTTCTTAGGCTCTTTTGTTTGTTTTGTTACTTGATTTCATTTAGTGTAACCATCCCTCAGAATAAGATGCTGCTCAAAATATAACTTTTAACTAGTGAGGAGTTGTACTGGTCACGTAAGCATGCTTAAGGATGACCTTGAGAAAAACATGTACTAGCAGCAGGCCTCTGGTGGAAGGGATGATACACCCCCTTGAAGCCAAGCAGCTGGGAATTCCCGGCCAGCTCCTGGCAGGACACCGCCTGCTTCCCTTTTTCCTTGTCTCCTGTACCTCAGAGAAAGCCTGCTATTAAGGTAATCCCTTTAAGTGTACTAGCAATTACAAATCCAAGCTGCTGGACCAGACACACCTTACTCTTCTTGTTGTTTACCTTGTTTACCTCTAAAACTTGTGACCAACATCTGACTCACATTCCTTCTTGTTTACCTACTAGATCTATGGCTATTGTATAACCTTTTCTTCTCCTTTGTTGCTACCTTGTATCTAATAAATACGGGACTGAGGAGTTGTTTGGGGACAGTCCTTCCAGCTGTTGTCCCCTGCTCCCTGTCTTACAACTGACTTGTTTGTGCCTCATTCCACTCCAGTGCACCATTAGTAAAGCGGTAGTTGAGACTGGCTAACGGAGTCCCTACGTCCTGTTTTGTCATGAAGCTTTTACTATGAAGGACCAATAAAAACTGGAGAAGACTCCAAGCCCACCTGAGGGCAGACATGCTGTGAATGGCAGGGCAGAAGATCGTGGGCAAAGAGTGCAAAAGATCTTAAAACATCCAGGAAATTTAGAAATTTTCATTCAGCAGATATTGAGAGTCTTCTCAGAGAGGCAGTGTGCTCAGTGCCGGGGATCAGCACTAGCCAAGACATAGTCTTAATCTCAATTCCATTAAATTATACAAATCAGGGGCACCTGGATAGCTCAGTTAAGCCTCTGCCTTCGGCTCAGGTCATGATCTCAGGGTCCTGGGATCAAGCCCCAAGTTGGCTCCCTGCTCGACAGGAAGTTGCTTCTCCCTTTCCTCCTCACTCATGCTCTTTTTTTCTCTCTCTCTCAAATAAATGCAATTTTTTTAAAAAAGAAAAAAAATAGGTTACAGAAATCCTTTGTTCACTGCCTAGGACTTTATCATGAGTTGTATTTTTCTCTGATTAAGTAAGTGTTTTTCTCTGATTAAGTATTTCACTTACTTTCTCCTGCTTGTAGGCCAACACATACGAAAAGTACTGGCCATTTTACCAGAAGCATGGAGGCCATTATTTTCCCAAAGATCATTTGAAAAAAGCTGTTGCTGAAATTGAGGAGATGTGCAATATTTTAAAAATGGAAGGAGTGACAGTGAGGAGACCTGACCCCATTGACTGGTCACTGAAGTATAAAACTCCTGATTTTGAATCTACGGGTAAGTGATGTTGGATACCTCAACTTCTAGTGTCTTAATTTTTAATTTCTTTCTTAAAAGCTCAGATAATCTCTCAGAGATTCTTTTAATAATCCTTTGAAACTTAAAGATTACTTAGGAACAGATTGGTTCTTTCCAATATGATTAAGATGTCCATATTCTAAACTCCATTGTAAATCAGAATCTTATTGAAAGAAGCAGTTTTTCTAAATCTTATGATCATTAACTTTCATAAAACAGTGGATTCCATGTCACAGAAGTTAAGAGGGGAATAGAAACATTCCCATTTTAGTTTTAACTGACATTGCTACAAGATTGTTCTTGTGCCTGAGTTCAGTGTTCTAATTCACAGTTCTAGAAATGATCCTTGGCCCAATTTTTATCTTGTGGTACTGATACTCCCTGAAGAACTCTGTTTCTATGTAGCAAGAAAGGAGCTTACAAAACGTGAAAACTTGGTGGTTCTAGATCTCTTTGAACAAGGACCTTATTACTTCATTTCTTTTCTTCCTTCCTTTCTTCCCTTTCCTTTCTTTGCTTCCTCCCTCCCTTTCCTTTCATTTCCCTCCCTTCCTTCCTTCCTACCTTCATTCCTTCCTACCTTCCTTTCCTAGCTTTGCCATCACCACACATGCTACCAATCTAGTATATATCACAATGTAGTCTATATCATCTAGTATATATCTAGTATATGGAGATATATCACTCCATCTTTTTCCATTTGCATATAAATACGCATACACATTCTTACAGATTTTCTGTAATTTATTTATTTTTTTTTTTACCAAGACATGGGATCCTATTATATAGATTCTTCTGTCTTGGAAATTAGCATTACTGAGGTTGTTGTGGAATTTTTTTGGTTTGATAGGTTTATATGGCGCGATGCCTCGAGACATCCTGATAGTTGTGGGCAACGAGATCATCGAGGCTCCCATGGCGTGGCGTGCCCGCTTCTTTGAGTACCGTGCATATCGGTCAATTATTAAAGACTACTTCCACCGTGGCGCCAAGTGGACAACGGCTCCCAAGCCAACAATGGGTGATAAGCTTTATGACCAGGTAAGACCCTAATTATAGGTGAGCTTATTGGTAACTTCTCTCAATAATCCAGAGAATGAGATAGAGATTCTCTGAAACCTTGTATTTGGTATGCATTTGAGAAACTAAGAACATCACCTGCATTTAAAAAATAATTGTTTTATGATAAAAATAAGGTAATGATATTGTGATAATAACAGTAATAGTAGTAATGGCTAACACTTATCTGGTGCTTATCGTGTGCTAGGTCTTGAACTAAATGCCTTTATATATTGTCAGTCCTGTTTATTCTTCACAAAATCCTCTGGAGGGAGAAGCATCAATCCTTCCCTTACAGGGAGGAAAACATGCCTAAAGGCACATAGCTATTCATTGGTAGAAACAGAAAAGTCACTCATCTGAACTCCATTCTTTTCTTCTGAAAAAAACAAAAAACAACGGGGGGGGGGGGGGGTCGTCTACAGGCCATATTCACAGTAAAAGGAAGTATATATCCTTTGTTAGGTCACTTACTACTTGATCATTTATAGAAAGAATCAAAAGATGAAAATTTCTTCTAGGCGTTTAAAGACAGAAATGAGTAATGAATTCATTCCACCACACCAAATCCATTTTGGCAGGGGATGCATGGCATCTCATTTGATGGTATGAGTTAGGCTCAGGACCAAATTCCTTTTCTAAAATAACAAAATGACTTCATCCTGTTGACTGTCACTATTGTAGATAGCTACATAAATCATTATGAGTCATGAATATTTTCAAAATCATTACCATTGCTGTACCATTTCCTTGTAAGTATCAAGAAATTGCTGTCATGCCTAGTTTTGGGCTTTTGTTTTTTGTTGTCAGTTTATTTTGATTTAGTTAGCATGGGTCTACATCTTCCCTGTGCATGTTTTAGTCTAAAACAGGGTAGTACTATTTTGGAAAATGATGATGTTGAATTAATTTTCTTAGTAATGGATGTCCCATAAATAATTTCCTTTGTATGTATTCATTCTCGTTCCAATTAGAATTACCCTATCCATTCAGTAGAAGACAGACACAAATTGGCTGCTCAGGGAAAATTTGTGACGACTGAGTTCGAGCCATGCTTTGATGCTGCTGACTTCATTAGAGCTGGAAGAGATATTTTTGTACAGAGAAGCCAGGTCAATAAAAGCTGCCTCTTAAATTTCATACTTTATTATTACGTTTTAATTCATTATTTTATTATTTACTTACACATTATTGTATTTTTTGATGAAAATATTTTCATCCTGACTATTTTTAGTTATCTAAACGTAGAACCAGATCTTTATAGAATTATGTCCTCCTTTCATTTTCAGGTTACAAACTATCTGGGCATTGAATGGATGCGTAGGCATCTTGCTCCAGACTACAGAGTGCATATCATCTCCTTTAAAGACCCCAATCCAATGCATATTGATGCCACCTTCAATATCATCGGACCTGGTCTTGTGCTGTCTAACCCTGACCGACCATGTGATCAGGTAAGGGAGCCCTTAAGACTCTGGAGAAGCATTAGAGTCTAGCAATGTAAGTAATTACCATTTTTATTTTAAGCACTTCCATGGTTCCTAATGGTCCTAAATGACAAATTCAGCAGTGAGAATCAAACATTGTATTGCTTGTGGTGGATTTACTATAAGGTGACCAGAATTCCCAGATGTATGTTGTAGCCATGTAGTGTAGTGTCTGTCATCAGACTTTGACTTTCCTTAAGGCTTGCCTTAAGGCAAAGCCTCCAGTTTGTGTGTCTCTATGTGTTTTTATTGAAGAGAGTCTATTATCCCACAGCTTGCAGCCAAGATCCCACAGCAGCTGAATTGCAAACAGAATGATCCCTGCATGGTAGGACAGTGCCCCTGGGTAGTGGGTGTCTTCCTCCCTCTCCAGTGGGCCAGGATCTCTTTGCCCAGCCCCAACTCACAGGAAGGAGCAGAGCTACTGGTCTCTGAGAGCAGCTGGTCTGCTAGCATCTGCAGCCTCCTGACTCTGCTGCCTCCCTCCTACTTCCAGTTGGGTGGTGAGTGATTCTGTGTTATTTGTTAGGCTGCGGTATATCTCTTAAAAATGACTACTTTAGGAGCGCCTGGATGGCTTAGTGGGTTAAAGCCTCTGTCTTCAGCTCAGGTCATGATCTCAGGGTCCTGGGATCGAGCCCCACATCGGACTCTGTTCTCAGCAGGGAGCCTGCTTTCCCCTCTCTCTCTGCCTCTCTGCCTACTTGTGATCTCTCTCTGTCAAATAAATAAATAAAATCTTAAAAAAAAATGACTACTTTACCATGTCACTGTTTATTTCCATCCCATATATTTATACCCAATGACCAAGATTACTTATCCATTTTCATTTTAATATAATTTATTAATATACTAAGTGAGTATGTGAACATAGGAATGGCTGGGTTATAATGGTCACTAAAGACACTTATGGTTCTTTGGGAGTACATCCTTAACACCTGTCTTTATGCAATGTAGAGATGCAAATAATGGACTGTGAAGTGGATGGACTATGGGTTTAACACAGTCATTACATTTTTGTTTCCTTATAGCTAAATAGATAGGAAATATTTTCATTTTCTTTAATGGGAATTTGTCAAGGAAAGTATCTTCCATATTTTAAGATCTCTGAAACCTAAATAAAGCACAAGAATATTTTTAAAAGCTTTAACATTTCTGTTACTTTTTTTTTTAACTTTAACCTGGTAATATGGTAATTTTATTTTACATTTCTAATTAGAATTCAAACAAAATCACTTCAAATGTTTGGAAATGTAATTTTATTTTGGCAGCTGAGAAGTCAGTGTCTCAAAAAGAATTATTAATCATAAGAGCTATCAGAGTACAAATGATAATAATAGCATATATAGATTTAAACCTCCTTGGGGTTTTTGTTTGTTTGTTTGTTTCTATTTTGCAGATTGATCTTTTTAAGAAAGCAGGATGGACCATAGTTACTCCTCCAATACCAGTCATTCCAGATGGTATGTTTACTGTTACATACTCCTAGGCTAAAATGAGTATTTCATCTATAGACAGCAGCCCAAATTTTAGTACTTTAATAAAGAAAATGTTTCCCCAGGAAGGAGTAAACTTGCACCTAGGCCTATAGGTACAAGAAAAGGCTGGGACTTACGTTTGTAATCTCTCCTTCCATACACAATGCAAGTGAGAAGATGGGAAAAATCAGCATAAAGCAACATCACAAAGCAAGAAACGAGTTTTTAAAGAAAACAAGGTGAAATCCAAATGTGTAATAGGTATCGATTGAGTCTAGATTGAATACTAATATTTACATATAAATTGTCTTAAGATTAAAATAAAATTCCATAGAGAAAGTGAACTACTGAAAGAATGGAAGTGTCACTTTAATATTCTTCACTTTGGAACCCTTGCTTTAAACAAAGATGATAGTGGACATGATTTAACTGTTGTTACCACTTTTAGATCACCCACTCTGGATGTCATCCAAATGGCTTTCCATGAATGTCTTAATGCTAGACGAGAAGCGTGTCATGGTGGATGCCAATGAAGTTCCAATTCAAAAGATGTTCGAAAAACTGGGTATGTACAATAAACGATGGCGTCATGCATGAAAGTATTAAATCAGAATAACTAAAGAAATTACCGCTAGGTCTGATGTATGATTTACGTAATTCAGTTGCTATTCCTTTTAGAGGTACCACGTTATTTCATAGATGCACAATATTTTTATTTCTAACAATCATAATTCCAAAGGGTTGGAGATGCATTCCAGGCTCCTCAAACATCCCTTAGGAATAAGTATATCAATCTTCTGTGACTTATCTAACCTCTTGGTGCCCACATATGAAGATTCATGTCTTATATTTCAGGTGTATTACCCGAAGAAATGATTTTCCCCCTTGACAGATCCCTCTTTAATGTGTTATCAGTTGAAAAAGACTGGCCTGTCCATTTTAGATTGAGCCCAATCTAATGATTTGACCTCTAATGCTATGCCACTTTTTTCCTGATTTTCATGAAATAGCCCAACTGCTTGGGTTCATTCAGTTTCTTTGTCCATTAAGATTTTATTGTTTCTCAACTTAAAATATTATTAATAACCAGATATATGATTCATCATATTTTATGATTTACACACAAGGAACTTGTTAAAGCAAACTTTATCAAACAACTGGAACCTTTCCAATTCAGGATTAAAATAGCTCTGACCATCTGAATAAGAGAGATACATCTGCCTGCCAGGAAACACACTTGTGTTTAAAAGTCCACTCTTTATCCCAAGTCCACTCTTTATCCCAAGCCCACTCCTTACCCCTTGTGAACTCTGTTCTTACTTCCCAAAGCCCTGCCCAGTCTCACTTTCTTGGGAAAGTCTTTTCTGATGGCTCTTGCTGCCTTCCCTCCCTGACTACCCCAGTGGAACTTTTAGTGACTCTAGAGCTATCTTTCCCCTCAAAATAATGTGTTCCTTGAGGGAAGAGGATAGATTTTCTTTTTAAAATCCTGTTATGCTGTGTTGAACACTACAACAGAAACTTATGATGTACTATATGCTGGCTACCTGCACACAATTTAAAAAAATGAAAAAAACAGATAAAAAATAAAAAAGTAAAATAAAATCCCATTGTGCTGAACACAATAGATTTCTTTCTAAATACAGTTGGTTAACTGGGCCATGCACATCATCACAAGCACATCAGTGCAAATGATGCCAGATTAAATTCTTGCCTGAATAGATTTGGTACCTGAATGAGCATCCAACCCAGCGTATTAAAAATACAAGCTCGGTTCCATCGTTTTCTTAAGGTGGTGAAGTTGATCCTGTCCCACTCATCCAACCAACTGACTTGTGAATTGTCAGCAGAACAAAATAGACTTCACCGTGTCTGCTGTCTGGTGAAGACTTTATATTAGCAGTGGAATAGGTTAGATGAAATATAATTGGTGACAAAACAGTTGAAGGACTGTTACTGGGGTTCAGGTAGACTTAAGGATTAGAGACACAGGATTCCTACCTATCTTTGGGCTTACTTTCTACAGGAAATCTTCTTGGGCGTCCATCTAACTGACCACCTGTCTCTCTTTTGATGCAGGTATCAGTACCATCAAGGTTAGCATCCGTAATGCCAATTCCCTGGGAGGAGGCTTCCACTGCTGGACCTGCGATGTCCGGCGCCGAGGCACCCTGCAGTCCTACTTCGACTGACGGGGCCTGACGGTGCTGGTGGCTTGGCCTCCAAGAAATCTAGGAAGCTTAGGGATAAGGTTCATTCTCCCACTTGAAAAAGTGCATGAACTGTAGTGCTTTAAAAATCGTATCCTTAACAGGGGTCTTAAGCCTGGTTTATTTTTATTGCTTTTCTTTGATGAAAGGAAATAACTTGTGCTAGGTCTTACTTTCTTCTCCTAAATTCATTTACTGTTTGGCTTCAAGTGTAAACATTTGGTGAATATGTACCAACAAAAATTAGTTGTTTTGAGTAACTTGGCCACTAATATTTAACCATCTACCTCTGTTTTTAATTTTCTTTCCAAAAGGCAGCTTGAAATGTTGGTCCTAATTTTCATTATTTTTTTCCTTTTTTCTAAGACTTGGGAATGTTTGTATCATTTCTTTTTTTCTAAATGAGAGAAAGACTTAAAATGTACACAGATCTTAAGCAGAACCAGGTAATTGTCTCTTTTTCTAATGAGGAATTTGGGTAATTTTAAATTTTTTGTCTTTAAAAAATAACCTAGACTATGCAAACATATTAAGTGAATTTTCCATGAATGTTTTTAATATTTTTATTTCAACATTGCTACTTGCTACTAAAAACCTTTTCATACAACTTACCTCATTTCAAGTGATTTAGTTTAATCTTTCTTCTCTGTCCAAATTTTAATGAAATATTTAGTACAATAGGTTGTTAGTTAACTATCAGTTCTGATCCTAAATTTTGATCTGTAGTATCTAATGGATATATTGCATTTTTGATAATCTAAGCTTGGTTTACAGATACACAAATTATTTCAAGCACAGACCTTAAAAGCATTAAAAAACTAATGGAGGTAAAACCTACATGCAATGTGAAATAATTTTAATGTTGGATTGTACGTGTATTTTTATTCTAATAAACTTTTATGTTACAGAATGGATTTCATTAGAGTTTGGTATCAGCCCAATTATTTTAAGCATAGGTAAATTATAAGAATGTAGCTCTAGGGACAAAATTTTAATGCTCTGAAGTAATACATTCATCCCTAGTAAATAACCTAATCCGTGTATTCACAAATGCTTAGCAGAGTCAGATTTTATTAGTTTTTTTTTTTAAGATTTATTTTATTTATTTTAGAGAGAGAGTGGGTGTGCACACACACATGGGGGAGGTGCAGAGGGAGAGGGACAGCAAGAATCCTCAAGCAGGGGCGCCTGGGTGGCTCAGTGGGTTAAGCCTCTGCTTTCGGCTCAGGTCATGGTCCTGGGATCCTGGGATCAAGCCCCTCATCGGGCTCTCTGCTCTGCGGGGAGCCTGCTTCCTCCTCTCTCTCTCTCTCTCTCTCTCTGCCTGCCTCTCTGCCTACTTGTGATCTCTGTCTGTCAAGTAAGTAAATAAAATCTTAAAAAAAAAAAAAAAAAAGAATCCTCAAGCAGACCACACTGAGCACAGAGCCTGACTCAGGGCTCAATCCCACGACCCTGAGATCATGAGTTGAGCTGACACCAAGACTCTGACACCTAATCGACTGAGCCACCCAGATGCCCCCAAATTTTATTAATTCGTTCATTTAAAAATACCTGAATGTTTTCTGAATTCAAGGGACTAATTCTAGGCCCCAGAAAAGAGAGTATCTGTTCTCAAGATGCTAAATGTTTTGACTTGTGAGAAATGGGGCGGGTCGGAGGGTGGAGAAGGCAAGCTCTGAAATGAGCCATAGGTTTACCCTATGCCTGTGTCCCTACCAACACCTTTAGCTCCATTGTATTCTGGTGTCCTTTCTCACCCCCACCCCCGCAACAGAACACCTATCAGTTCTACACTGGGCCGAATCCTGTTCAAGAAGTCCAGAGTCATGTGGACTGGGGCACACTTAGGGTATATATACATATTCCCAGGTCTAAATACTGCTCAGCAGTTGTACTATATACCCCTCCCAAAATCCCCATTGCCTATTCCAAACCTTCACTATGTTCTCTTATCTGATCTTATTGTTTCATTTTTCACAGAGCAAGTAAAGGCAGTTCAGTGTCCACTCCTCAGCTTTTCTGCTCTATTTCCATATTAGGATGGGCATTGTCCTCCACATTGGGAGAGCTTTTCTGACGTCACCCATGACATGCTGGGTATTTCAGGTCTTAGCATAATTTTACATCCTTCAGTTCTTAGAGCTGTTTCATATACAATCAGTAACAAACCTATAGCTGTCTTCTAGAAGGAGTATACTGGAGAATAGCAATTGGTGCTTTTCTAGTTCAAAAGTCTTGGGATCATGACCTGAGCCGAAGGCAGAAGCTTTAACCCACTGAGCTACCCAGGCGCCCCAGAACACTTAAAATTTCATTTCATCTTTGGGATCAGATCGCCCTAATGGAATAATTTTAGCTATAGCTTTCTGCAGTTCTAAGAAGCCTTGTTGGTGTTCAGAGCCTCAGTCAAATGGCTTTTCCCAGGTAATTTTAGATTTAAGTTAATAGTATCTATCCCTAAGTGAAGGATATGATTTTTCCAAAAGCCAAATAGGCCCACCAGGTGTTGAGCTTCTAGTTTAGTCCGGGAGGTGGGGAGCAAGAGCAACGTATTCCTGGTTGTCTGTGGTAGGGCCCAGGTTGCCCCAGCCCGTGCAACCCCCAAATTTTACAGTCTGTATAGGACCCTGAATTTTATTAGAGTTAAATTGATCATCCCCAATCCTCATATGATTTTATGACCTTAGTAAGTTTCTTTCAGTAAGTCTCTTTTAGCTTAATCCTCGGTTTCTAAGATAATCATAATATCCCCCAAATAGTGTACTGAAATACTGTCCAGTTGCATTAGATCTCAGTCCCACCTGACCACACTGACAGTATGTGGGAGAGTTCACTCTCCTTGAGGGGATCCCGTACATGTGTGTAATAGATCATAACATGTGAATGCATATTGTCGTTGCCTCTCCTTGGAGACTGGAATGTAGATTGTTGTTTCCTCTCCTTGGAGATAGTAAGAATAACATATTTTCTGGTGTGTCTGGGTGGCTCAGTCAGTTAGGCATCTGCCTTCGGCTTAGGCCATGATCCAGGGGTCTTGGGATCAAGTCCCACATCAGGCTCCTTGCTCAGCAGGGAACCTGCTTCTCCGTCTGCCTGCTGCTCCCCCTGCTTGTGCTCATGTGCACTCTCTCTCTCTCTGACAAATAAATAAATCAGTAAACTTAAAAAAAAAACCCAATATATTTTCTGTGCGGTTCTGTGGGGTGAATTGGCTCGCTTCTCACTGTCTATCTCTGCAGACACTTGAGCTCTGCTTCCTGCACCCTGCTATCGGATCAGATATCACTCCTCCATCAGCTGTCTTCTCTCTCAGAAATGTGTGGACAGCTCTCATTTACTATTCTCTCTTTCCCCTTCTCTTCATCCTGGTGGGTTTTTATCTTGTTATTCTGCAACTATCATTTTAGGGCAGTTTCAGAGGGAAAATGAAGATAAATGTTTGTGTTAAATCCACTCTAGTCCTGAATTGTATAGAAGTGTTTAGACCCTTAATCCTAAATGGCATGATAAAGGAGGAGGTTAAGGGAGTACCCCCAAAATCTTTATGAGATTTTATAGGAAGCTGGGTGGCTGGGGTGGGGGAATCCACAGCTTTGTCTCTTCAGACTCCTAGGATGTAAAAATCCCAAGTCTGGGAGTACAGTGAGTTAAGTGAAGTACTCACCTTGGGCACTAAATTTGGGGGGCCCCAAACTTACTAATCTACATAAATAATACTTCAATGCAGTATTATTAAAATTAATAAAATAATGAAAAATCCATGATGAACAAAACATCAAATTTTTAAATACAGATAGGATTGGTACTACTGATGTTTCTTTTGCCTCACCTCCCATGTGACTCAGCATGACACTGGGAGCACACTTGGAATTAAGGTGAAGTGGAAGTAAACCAGCCCTTACACTGTCTTCAGCCCCGCTTCAAATCATCTGTAGCCCAGAAAATCTTCTGATTATCTGCAGCCCAGAAAGCCCTTCAAAGTTTCTGTAGCTCAGAAAATCTCGAGCCGCCTAATGGGTTAAGATGGTACTTGATTGCTGGTACTCTGAGATGCATTGAAAAAAAGCAATGAAAATTCTTTTTTGAAGAAATGTAATATCCATCCATCCACCCAATTATTTCTAAAAATAAAATTTCACAAAGTCCCACCTGAAAATAGATGCAGAAGGAGAAAAGACCCCTTCAGCAAATAACATTGAATAGAAACATATCCACAGGGACTCCTGATACCAGATTATCAGACGTAGACTCTAAAGTATATTTCCACACAGAAAGCCCATAGCCATTAGGAGTCATTTCCCATTTCCCTTCCAACCCCCAGGCCATTACTAATCCACTTTCTGTCTCTAAATTTGTCTACTCAGGATATTTCACATAAATGGAAGCATACATGATGTGATCTTTGTAATGGGCTTCTTTCACTTAGCAAAATGTTTTCAAGATCATGTACTTTGTAGCACATATTAATACTTCATTCCTTTTTACGGCTAATCAAAACTCCACTGTACGGATATTCTACATTTTATTTGTCCATTTCTACTTTTTGGCAATTATGAATAATGCTGCTATGAACATCTGTGTACAAGTTTTTGTGTGGATATATTCCTTTCCCTTGGGAATAGGGTTGGAATTGCCGGGTCATGTGGTAATTTCAAGTATGACTTACAGAAAAAAAAAAAACACATTAAAAAACTATTAAGAATAAAAATAAGCCCACTAATATACCAAATCAGTGTATGATTTGTATGATTCATTTGTACAACCATTTGTAGGACTGCATTATGGTTTTAAGAAAAACAACGAAGGTGTGCCCGGGTGGCTCAGTTGGTTAAGCATCTGCCTTCATGATCCTACGGTTCTGGGATCCAGTCCTGTGTGGGGCTCACTGCTCAGCAGGGAGCCTGCTTCTCCCTCTCCCTCTGCTGCTCCCCCTGCTTGTGCTCTCTCTCTGTGTCAAATAAATAAAGTCTTTTTTAAAAAGGCAATGAAAATGATCTAAGGGGAAAAGGGGCTTCCATGTGAAGACAGACTTAGTAGCTTAGTAGCTTAGTAACTTAGTAGACCCAGTTGAGAAGGAGAAAAACTGAGGAAGTTACAAAATCAAAATTATGCAAGTTCTAAAATCTTGACCAATTAGTTAACTTCTGATTTAGTTAACAATTTTCAAAACACCCAATAGGGGTACAATCTTGATTTTAAATAAGTTAGTTTAAGGACCTAATAACAGGAGTGCCTGGGTGGCTCAGTGAGTTAAAGCCTCTGCCTTCAGCTCAGGTCATGATCTCAGGGTCCTGGGATCGAGCCCTGTGTTGGGCTCTCTGCTTGGTGGGGAGCCTGCTTCCCCCTATCTCTCTGCCTGTTTTTGATGTGTCTGTCAAATAAATAAAATTTTTTTTAAAATCTTAAAAAAAAAAAACTAATAAGGTAACATGTGACACACAAACTTTGTTGTTTTTTACCAAAAGAGTGGTGAACATACATGAATATTAATGCCTGTTATTAAGGGTCTACAGTATGCTAGGTATTATCCTGGGTACAAAACATGCTTCACCTCATTGGAGCCTTCCAACAAACTTCAGATAGGTATTATTTACCTTATTAAAAAAGAAAATAAATTAAGCATTCACACTCAAATCTCTATTTTTTTTTTTATTTGACAGACAGAGATCACAAGCAGGCAGAGAGGCAGGCAGAGAGAGGGGGGAAGCAGGCTCCCCGCTGAGCAGAGAGCCTGATGTGGGGCTCCATCCCAGGACCCTGGGATCATGACCTGAGCCAAAGGCAGAGGTTTAACCCACTGAGCCACCCAGGCGCCCCTCAAATCTCTATTTTAACAAAAAAACTCTCTTAAATCATATCATTCCCCAGCTACCTCTCATTTCTTTCCCCTCTTTTATGAAAGAACTGCTTGAGAAGAGCAATTAGCTAGATGATGAACCAGTATTAGTGTAGGCCATCCCTCAGCTCATTCCAATGTCTGACATGGACAGAAACCATGACAAGCAGCTTCCTCATTGAGCCAATGAGATAAGTACAATGCTTTTTCCCCATAATGATAACTTAAAATGTTTAAAATGTATTCTAGAATATAGTATTACTATACTATGAAATGAAAAATTCACATAATTTTTTAATATTTGAAAGGGAGACTCCAAAAGAATGTTATGATTTTGTTGGCCACTTTGGCCACACTCCCATACTCTCCAGGTATGCATTGCTGTCTTCTGCCAGTAAGGGGAATTGGTGGGAAATACTGAAAAGTTCTGATTGAACTGTTTTTCTCTTTTTAAGGAAAGCTTAGGAAGGGATCAATTCTTTTTAATTTAATTTAATTTATTTATTTGAGAGAGAGAGGATGAGAGAGCATGAGAAGAGGGAGGGCCAGAGGGAGAAGCAGACTCCCGGCTGAACAAGAAGCCCAATGTGAGACCTGATCCCGGGACAAGCCGAAGGCAGCTGCTTAACCAACTGAGCTACCCAGGCACCCACGATCAATTCTTTAAAACTTCTTTAAAGCATATTTCTGGGGGAGAAATTTTTCACGGTTATTTAAAAATTAGAATATTTTTACACATGCAGCAATTTTATTATTTTCTAATACACTAGTGTAGTCATTCAAAGTAGACCAAGAAAACATTGATTAATAGAGCACTTTGGTGAAATAAGAGAAAAAATGAACTGATTTGATATAAGAAAGCATGGGCTTACCACAAGGTGCTACTTAAATAGAAATGTATTGTTTGTATACTCATTGAAGATAATGTTTGAAGCCTTTTAAAAAAAAGATGCAGGGGCGCCTGGAGGGCTCAGTGGGTTGAGCCTCTGCCTTCAGCTCAGGTTATGATCTCAGTGTCCTGGGATTGAGCCCCACATTGGGCTCTTGGAGCCTGCTTCTCCCTCTCTCTCTGCCTGCCTCTCTGCCTACTTGTGATCTCTCTCTCTCTGTCAAATAAATAAATAAAAATCTTTTTAAAAAAAGGATACAAAGTTTTCCATATAATTTTGTAAACAGCCTTAATTTTCTATGAAAACAGTATCTCTCAGGTAAAAGAGAAAATTCTCAAAAAATATAAAAATAAATTAATAAATTTTTAAATAGGGGAAATTCTGATTTTGTCCCTTTGGATGATCACAAATGGTACTGGTTTAGTGAGGTTTTATTCTACCTACACTACACTGTTTGGGTGGTATTTGTGTGGATGACCAGAAATATGTATCCTTGGGCCAAAGCTGAGGCACTGGTCAGCATTTTCATCCACACACCCTGTCCCTGGGCTCCAGGATACAGAGACGGAGGCTTTCAGGTAACTTTCTACTCTGTTCCTGCAGAAACTATTTCTATAACCAGAGTTGCTGGCATTCATTGTGCATAGAATGAGAACAAATTCTGGCACAAAGTTTTGTGAGACATTCTGAGAACTGCTCCAGCAATTTCTCCCTTCTCTCCAAAGCATCGACGTATTTTTTTTCCTTTTCTACGAGACATTTCCATTAATACACAAACATGGTTTTATAGTTTCCACTTAAACAACAATGGCACTCTTGACCTCACTTTTGCCTCTAGCTTACTGCTCTATTTCTGTTTCCACAGCAGAAAAAGTCCTCACAATAACCATCTATCCCCACGCCTACAATTTCTCTCCCATTCTCTCCTGAACCCACTCACTCAGGCTTCTATCCCCACCTCTCCACATAAATTGCTCTTGTTATGGTTATTAATGTCTCTCTGTTTGTAAAATGCAAGGCACATCTCCATTAGCCTCACTTGCCCATCAGCAGTGTTCTCAACAGTAGACCACTTTCTTTTTTTCCTTGAAACATCTTCCCCGCTTTCAGACAACCCTACTCTCCTGGCTGGCCACTGCCCTCAGTGGCTACTGCCCTCAGTGGCCATTGCTCCTCAGTGTCCTCAGCGGGTTCCTCCTGCTTCTCTGACTTTAAAAGGCAGGCGTGCTCCCGGGCTCAGTCTTGGCTCTTTGTCTTACACTCTGTCCACGTTTTCTCCCTTGAGAGTCTCATGTGTATAGATGGCTTCCCCAGTTCTATTTCCAGCCCTGACTTATCTACACTCATAGATCCAACTGCCTCCTCAGTGTCTCTATGTGGATGTCTAATAGGCATCTCGATTTTCACATATCCCAAACTGAACTCCTGATCTTTTCCCCAAACTTGCTTTTCCCTGACTGTCCGCCTCTGTTTATTTGGTTAAGGTAACTCCATCCTTTCAGTGGCTCAAGCTAAACACTTTGGGCTTCTCCCTGATTCCTCTCTTTCTCTGGAATAAAATGCTGAAAGAAAAAGTCGAAGTCTGTTAATATATGTTTAAAGACAAAGGGACAGAATTCTCACCACTGTCTAAAAGCTACAAAAGGGATTTTGTACCTCTTCCTCTCTCTGGAAATGCCAAGCTTCCAATCCCCAGCTATAATCACCCTTTGGACAGACAAGGAAACTTTTTTTCTTAAGATTTATTTACTTATTTTAGAGCGGGGCTGGGGGAACAGAGGGAGAGAGAGGTTTGTTTGTTTGTTTGTTTAATTTTTATTTATTTGTCAGAGAGAGAGGGCACAAGCAGGGGAGCAGCAGGCAGAGGGAGAAGGAGAAGCAGGCTCTTGCTGAGCAGGGATCCTGATGTGGAACTCGATCCCAGGACCCCTGGGATCATGACCTGAGCCAAAAGCAGACGCTTAACTGACTGAGCCACCCAGCTGCCCAGAGTGAGAGAGAGTCTTTTTTTTTTTTTTTAAAGATTTTATTTATTTATTTGGCAGACAGAGATCACAAGTAGGCAGAGAGGCAGGTGGAGAGAGAGAGAGGAGGAAGCAGGCTCCCTGCCAAGCAGAGAGCCCGATGCGGGGCTCGATCCCAGAACCCTGGGATCATGACCTGAGCCGAGGGTAGAAGCCTTAACCCACTGAGCCACCCAGGCACCCCGGTCTTAAGCAGGTTCCATAACCCAACTCAGGGCTTGATCTCAAGACCCTGAGATCAGACCTGAGCTGCAATCAAGAGTCAAACGCTTAACCGACTGTGCCACCCAGGCTCCCCCAATCAAAGAAACCTCTATTCGGATCTGCAAATTCTACTAAATGGATAATGAATATTCAAACTTGTGCTGGTAGGAAGGAGGAAGGAAAAACACAAGGCTGGACATCACATCCCCTTTTATAAACTCTATTTAAATACACTGAAATATTTTCACACATTTCTTTTATTTTCTCCTCTCAAAAGATCAACTTTCCTATCAAGTGCTAAGGAGAACTCTGAGACACCAAACTCTGGAGAAGTTCTGTGCGGAGCACATAATTGTCACAGGTGCTGAGGGGTGCTTGTACTGGAGAAAGAAACAGAGTTGGCTTTACCTCCTATGAGGACATAAAAGATTCCTAAAAATTATGGTAATGGGGCAAACTTCTGTCATAGCCAGAATGCAGAATCTAAGTCCCTCTGGGAGTTATTTATTTATTTATTTATTGGGAGTGAGGGAGAGGGAGAGAAAGAATCCCAAGCAGTCTCCACGCTCAGCACAGAGATCTCAACCTGAGTGGAAACCAACAGCCACCCAAGCACCCACCTCTAGGAGCTTTTTTTTTTTTTTTTTTAAGATTTTATTTATTTATTTGACAGAGAAAGAGATCACAAGTAGGCAGAGAGGCAGGCAGAGAGAGAGGGGGAAGCAGGCTCCCCGCGGAGCAGAGAGCCCGATGCGGGGCTGGATCCCAGGACCCTGAGATCATGACCTGAGCCGAAGGCAGCGGCTTAATACACTGAGCCACCCAGGCGCCCCCTCTAGGAGCTTTTTAAACAGTCGGTGTATCTTCTGCTTTTTAAAAATCAGCCCCTCTTCAATTTCTTTGAAGATATGAGGTATGTTTTCTACTCTTTTTTGGTGGTGGGGGGGGGGGGATTACACTCAACAGCCTGAGTAATGTGTTTTGTGTTTGATGGGTACTCAAAAAAATAAAAATAAAAAATGCTGCTGATTTTTCTCAACTTTTTCTGCCCTCTTAGGAACTGGGTGAGTTCCTTTTTATTCTTTAAGCACTAATCATATTTATATGTGTTTCTATCACCTAGACCCAAAGAAGCACCCCCTTGTCACACGAGCACTAGTGACGAAGGCATTTGTGACAGTCTTGGAAAGCTGCTCTTCCAGTGGGACACCACTGAGGCTTCCGGCAACGATGGAGATTAGAAGAGAAGTTAAGGTAGCCTTGTGTTCTCCACCCTACCAGTTTATTAGGAGAAATTCTAAAAGGATTGTTAATTTATCACTATTAACAGCACTACCTTCTCCCTTCAAATCAGCACTTGTATTCTGCAGTCATTCTTACTAACAATCTTGTATTCCTTGGTGTCTTAAATTCATGCAAATACACTTCCCCTCTCCCATAATCCACTATCTATAACTAAGTATATTTTAACATAAAGGAAATGCACAGTATCTAATAGACATCCTAAAGACTTAAAGTATTTTTAAGAGTTCCATCTAAAACAAATTGTGGCAGAGAAGTATGAAGAAATCACTTCGTATTTATATTTTAACTTACTATTAAGTACAATTTTCAAACATTACTGGAAAAGATGAATGATAAAGTTTTATTTTTTTAAGATTTTATTTGTTTATTTATTTATTTAGAGAGCGTTGAGTGGGAGATGGAGGTACCCACACAGGGCTGAATCTCATGACCCTGAGATTATGACCTGAGCCAAAATCAAGAGTCAGGTACCTAGCCAACTGAGCCACCCAGGCACCCTGAATGATAAAGTTCTTTTTAAAAAAAGAAGCTGTACAACAGAAATCTGTTAGAGCTATTACTAAAAAAAGCCGTTAACCCATGAAGAAATGCTTGCAAATAAATGCAAGTAATTAATGTAAATTAAAAACCCAACCCGGTTTCAAACTAAAAATTGCTAAAAGTAAAGATACAGGAATGATTTTCCTTCCCACCCCTCCATTTTATTGAGATATGACTGATGTATAACATTGTATTAATGTAAGGTGTACAACACAATGATTTGTTATATGTATATATTCCAAAATGATTATCACAGTAAGTTTAGTTAATATCTATCACCTTACAGTTACAAAATGTTTTTTCTTGTGATTAGAACTTCTAAGATCTACTCTCTTAGCAACTTTCAAATATACAATACAGTGTTGTTAACTATAGTCACCATGCTGTACAGGATATCCCCAGAACTTATATTATGACTGGAAGTTCGTACCTTTTGACCACCTTCACTCATTACCTGCCCTCCATCCCCAACTCATTCTCTGCATTCTCTGCCTCTAGCAAACCAGCAATCTGTTTTCCGTTTCTGTGGGTTCCTTTATCTCAGATTCCCCATATAAGTGAGATCATACAGTATGTCTTTTTCTGTCTGACTTATTTCACTAGGAATAACATTCTTATTAAAAAGTTGTATTAGTCGGGATTCTCCAGAGAAACAGAACTGATAGAGAGAGAGAGGAGAGAATGAGATTGATTTTAAGGAATTGGCTCATGCAATGTGGGGGCTGGCAAATCTGAAATCTGTAGGGCTGGTGGGAGGCTGGAAACAGGTTGAGTGTCTATGTTGCTGCTTTGAGAAGAATTCCTTCTCCTTCAGAAAACCTCAGTCTTTGTTTTTAAGGTCTTCAACTGATTAGATGAGGCCCACCCACATTATGGAAAGTAAACTGCTTTTCTCAAGGTCTACTGATTTAAATCTTAATCACATCTAAAGAACATCTTCACAGCAACATCTAGATTGATGTTGGACCAAACAATGGGGCATCACAGCCTAGCAAAGTTGACACAGAATTAACTATCATAAGGGTAGTCAAGAAGGAGTAATCTTCCTCTGTATCTTCTTCAGCTGAGGAAGGAAAACAACTCTTGAGTATTCAGGGACATGATCAGGTATACTAAGAAAGGTCACCAGATTTATTCAAGATTAGCAGCCACCAGTCTAATGCTCTGAAAGCCTCAATGAAAGAAGTAAGCGGTGTGGGCATTTGATGAAGCTATTAAAGGTCCCAGAACTGTGGCCTGGGCAAAATAAACACAATAAAAATATATTCTTCTTTCTCCTTAAATTAATCCCTATAACTATACACTGGTATGGGATGGGCACTAGTTTTGCTTTGGCTTCAGTTTAATCCCCTTGGAGTTTTCATATAGGGTTCCTTCGCAGGTCCTACCTAAGGTTCCCCAGCACAGAGATGGCTACTTGCTTAGGGAAAACCGCTTCATTGCTATTAACACATAAAGTTAACTCTATTTTCTACTTGCAGATTTTCACCCTAGGGTCATTTATGAATTTAACTATCTAATCATATAGAGTTTTTAATCTATAGCTGAATTAGTTTTTTCTAAATTAATAGTTTTATTCCCCTATTGTAATGAAATCAAGTCTCTTTGATATATAATTATGATAGGAAATTATTGGTCTGCAGCAAGCATTCTAGAGAGTGAAGGGAACACATGGTATTAACAATTTCTCTAAATTGAGTCCTCTGAAAGAATCAGAGAAACCTGTTTACTTTTACTTTTTTTTAATTCAAAATGGCTTTGAATCACAATCAGTTGGGTAGACCTTCCCATCACATCTCTGACAATTTCCAGTGCCAGCTAAGGAACTGAAAAGGAGATAGTGGTTTGCTATCTGGGATGAAGAGTAACAAAGTCTGAATTCACCACCATTTCCCCCTAGGATTCTTTGTTCAGACCTTCTTCCATGACTCTTAAACTTTTTCTCTTGGAACCCAGGAGACAGAGAAAAACTCCAGGTGCCTTATTTACCATCTAACCCTTGTTAATGCTCCTTCTACTAGACAAGATAGTTGAAGGTTAACAGCATCCATGTGGGTCTGTGGTCAAGAATACTCCATGGAAGATACACAGAACAGTGTGGTGGTTGCCAAAAATGGGAGGAGGAGGGAGTGAAGGTCAAACTGCCAGTTAGAAAATAGTCATGGGAATGTTATGTACAACATGGCAACTAGAGTTAATAATACTATATTGGATATTTGAAAGTTGCTAAGAGACTACATCCTAAAAGTTCTCATCACAAGAAAAAAAAATTCTGCAACTATGGATAGTGGATGGATGTTAACTAGACTTATTATGGTGATTTTCACAATACAAACAAATATTGAATTATTATGTTATAAACCTGAAACTAATACAATGTGTATCAATTATACCTCAATAAAAAAGAATGAATAGTTTGCAGATAGTAATAACTCACATTATAAATTACTTTGTAATTTACAAAGCACTCTCACAACCATCCTATTTGTTCCTCTTAACACCTTAATGTGGCAGGGATGATTAGCTCAGATTTAAAGACAAGATTGAGGCTCAAGGAGAATAAGTGACCCATTTAAGGTCACAAGGTCAAAAGGTGATAACGACAAGAACCCAGGTCTTCCAACTCCCAGTTCAATGCATCACCACTACACTATACTGTCTTAAAATGAGCTGCTAAATTTACCTGTAGGATTCGCCACCACATGAGGTCGATATCATAGAGGGCAGAAAACACATAGCTGAAGAAAATAATTATTGGTAAAGCCTGCAGAAAGAACCAGCAACAGACCTCTATAATTTTCTCAGCAGGTTATTTCTTTCAAAAATAAAAAAGAGGCACCATTATGCATAGTATAATGAATTGTAAAGTGACTCTAGCGTCCCTTCCCTTTTCCCTGTGACCTCATTCTTTTTCTTAATCAATTATGAGATTGAATTTGCAGTTCTGAGTTCCATTAGCCAGCCTGGATGGGTATCTTAATACCTTGCTCTTCCAGTGGTAGCACATGGATGATAGACGGGTAGCCTGGGTATCATTTGGGAGCTTGTTAGAAATGCAGATTCTTGGGGTGCCTGGGTGGCTTAGTTGGTGAGGCCTCTGCCTTAGGCTCAGATCATGGTCTTGGGGTCCTGGGATTGAGCCCTGCGTTGGGCTCTCTGCTCGGTGGGGAGCCTCCTTCCTCCTCTCTCTCTGCCTGCTCTCTGCCTACTTATGATCTCTGTCTGTTAAGTAAATAAATAAAATCTTAAAAAAAAAAGAAAGAAAAGAAATGCAGATTCTTAAGTCAGATTCTCACCCCAAAATTACTGAATCAGAATCTACATTTTAACAAGATTCCCCATGTGATTCATGTGCACACTTAAGTTTGAGAAACATTGTTAATACATACTTGCAGATGTGTTCGATCTCATTCTGAAAAGAGGTGTCATACTAGCATGTTCTTTAACAAACAAACAAACAGAAAGTCGGCCTCAGTAGTGTGAAATGATGGATAATAAGTCAGTCAAAGATAGGTGAAAATTAAAATATCTGACTTAGGTTCATGCTAAATCAGCAAGTCCAAATGGCGGTGAGATATTAAATCATGCTGGTTATCATATTAAAATGTACAACTTCCATTCCAAATAATTTTCTCAATTAGCATAAGCAAAAAATTATGGGGAAACTTTCCATTTCCATATCCCCTCTACAACCACAGACCAAGAAAATATTACTGTCTGTAAAGGAGCCCACAATCACCTAACCATCTCTTACTCTGTGCTGGGTATATGTGAAAATAACCTGAGGAACTTTTAAAACCTGTGGGGGCCCAACCTCCAGACATTCTGATTTACTTATCTAAGATAAGGACCTGGGCCCCCCCAGGATTTGAATATGCAGCCAGGGTTGAGAACCACTGACTACCCAACCCTTTCATTCCATAGATGAGGAAATTGGGGTTAATTAAAATTACTAACATAGCATATTTAAATAAAATTTTTTTCATAAATAGTGATTTCTAAAACCTGAAACTCATTGACCAAGTGAAGCTTAACTGTTTGGACAACTGTTTACCATCTCTCTCTCTCTCCTTTCTTTCTGTATTTTTTTAAAAAGAAGTTTATCCTTCTTTATCCTTGCATTAACTCTGTGAACATGGGTTAACCCATCTAACCTTTCTTGAAAAAATTAACAGCAAAATATTTAACCACTGGAGCTGACACAGGCAAATTTTCAAAAGAATAAAACTTGAAATAACATGGTTGACTTCCACTTTTTAACTTGTTCTTACAGAATTTCAGCATGCATTTACATAGTGAGAAGGGCTATTTTAAGTAGCTTACAAAATTAAAATCCAAACAAGGATTAAAATCTAAGAGGTAACCCGCTGGGGATGCTGGGTAGCTCAGTCATTAGGCGTCTGCCTTTGGTTCAGGTCATGATCCCAGAGTCCTGGGATGGAGCCCCACATCAAGCCCCGCATCAAGCGCTGCATCAGGCTCCCTGCTCGGTGGGAAGCCTGCCTCTCCCTCTCCCATTCCCCCTGCTTGGTTCTCTCTCACTTGCTGTGTGTCTTTCTGTCAAATAAATAAATAAAATCTTAAAAAAAAAAATAAAAGAGGTAACCTCTGAAACTAATAATACAGTGTATGATAATTAAATTGAATTTAAATAAATTAAATAAAATTTTTTTAAATCATAAGAGAAAATAAATCTATCATGCTGTACTATTATATTGTAAGTATAACTGGACCCATGCAGTTCAAACCTATGTTGTTCAAGAGTCAGCCGTATTTAATGCCACTGAACTGTATACCTAAATATGGTTAAAATGGCAAATTTTATGTTATGTATATTTAACCATAATAAAAGAAAAAATCTAAATAGAAGGATCTAAAAATAGAAGGATAAAGCAAAGCTAGTTTTTGGAATACATTTTCGTTTTACTTTTCCCTTATGACAAAATGTATTTACCAAAAAAAAATCTGTATTAGTATTCAGTTCTTACAATAAATATATGACTTGTTGGAAGTTACATTCTCTTCCTCTTAACTCCCCTCCCTATCAACATCTGGATAAAAGTATTTCTAAAATTACATATAACAAAAATCTGAGAGGTGGACACCTGGGTGGTTCACTCAGTTGGGCAACTGCATTCGGCTTGGGTGGTGATCTTGGGGTCCTAGAATCAAGTCCTGCATTGGGCTTTCTGCTCCTTGGGAGTATGCTACCCCCTTTCCCTCTACCTCTGTGTTCTCCCTCTCTCTCTCAAATAAATAAATAAAATCTTAAAAAAAAAACAACTGAGAGGTAAATAGGGTGTTATGATAATTTTCAAAAAAGACTGTACTATCTGCGACTTACCTCCCACCAAGAGTGGGGTTCACACTGACTCTGAGAGGGTGTGATTGCTTTAGCTGATAGAGCAGGGCTCAGCAAAGCTTTTCTGTAAAGGGCCCGATAGTTAATATCTTAGGCTTTGCAGACCATACAGTCTCTGTTGCAACTATTCAAGTCTGCATCATAGCATCAAAGCAGCCATAGATGAAATGCAAAGGAATGGACATGGCTATGTTCCAATAACACTTTATTTATGACAGGTGGCAGGCTGGATTTGGTAGGAGGCCACAGTTCACGCCTCTCTATTGCAGAGTATGGAAGAAATGTCATGTGACTTCTGAAAGTAGGTCATAAAAGGCCCTACAGCTTCCACCCAGTCTCCTGTAACACTCACGCTCAGAAAATTCCCTCTTGGAACTTAGCCACCACCGAGTAAGAAGCCCAAGCCAGACAGAGAGATTGGCCCTAGGTAAGTGATCTAGTCAACAGCTCTAGTCAAGTCTAGCTTTTGTGTCATCCTAGCCCAGGCGCTGGCATGTGAATGAAGAAGTCTTCTCATGATTCCAGTTCCCAGATGTTCAAGTCACCACTCAACACTGAGTCTTCCTGGCTAAGGCCATGAACAGAATGGAACAAAGACAAAACATCCCTACCATGCCCTTACCAGATTTCTTTGAGGACAGTAAAACTGCTGTTTTCATGTTGCTAGATTTGGAGGTGGTTTGTTATGCAACAATAGGTAACTAGGAGAGAGGATGACTAAATAAACTTTTAAGATCACAGGAGGAAGGCTAAAAAAAATCTTTGAAAACAAAGTCGGAGTTAACAAACTCAAGTGAAAATATTTATGCCTTTTTAAAAAATGTATGCTTGTAAGATAAATCAAAACAAACTTGTAATATCTTTTTCATATGTATAATATAAACATTCTGGAGTAATACATGAAACATAGCTGCCAATCAATTTGGGATTGTCCTATGACAGTGGTTTTATGGGTGGTTGATAAAACAAATCTGGGACCAGTTACCCACTTATGATTAAACATTTATCTGGCTGAATATAGTAAACAATTGGGATCAGCTAATTTAGTCCAACTGGCCAAACCCGTTTCTGTGTATGTGTAGAATGCTGAATGCTTGACTGAGCTATGGTCACAGACATCTTGTATGTAATACTAAAACAAAATTTCCATAGCTAGTCAATACTAGAAAAGCTTTCTAACTTTAAGTAATATAGACTACGCTCTAGTTGCAGGTAAATTACTATAAAATCTAACCTACGAGGTATTCACTAATGCTGAACTTTAGAGATACATGGATTAACAATTTGCTAACAATTTGGTTATAAGTGTTTAAACTTTACCGTCACTTCACCCCAAACTAGCAAGGCCCTGGAGACTGTGTTGGATATGGTATTGTGTCAGGGTTGTCCTAAGATGTACAGAGTTTATAGGTTAAAGCCAACGTGAAAGCATCACTCTGAGGCACAAATAAAATCAAGTCTGGCACAGAAGAGACAAAATCCAGGTATAAGGGAAGGGTACAATCTCAAGCCACCAACATAGAACGAGCATTTATAAGAGAAGTTAAAAATTCACCAGGGATACTGCTAGAGTTTTCTAGGGAAGTAAAATGGTTCTAAGACCAATGCCCACATGTGTATGGAGGAGGTCTCCCCCAACACCACCAAGCAATGCTCAGGACACCAGATAGGTATTCTACAGTTTGACTCAATTCTGAATTATCTACCTGGAGAGAACACCCGATTTCAAAGGCACAACGCTCAATCCCAAAAGACCACTCTCTACTTCAGAAGCCAATTACAAGCTCAGGTCAACACCTGTGCTTCTGACCAACCAGCTATTGATTGGAGATTCCGGAGGTTCCAGAGATCCATTACTGGATTTCAGATGCCAGTTGCCAAGTCCAGGTTGTTAGCTGTGCTTCTTAGCAACTGGCTATAAATCAAAGGTCTCTCCTAACCTCTATGCTTTCAGATTCAACTTAATTAGCTGGAGCAGGTCATAGAACTCAGGGAAACATTTACGTACATTTACCAGTTTATTATAAAAGGATATGAAAAAGGATACAGATGAACACCCAGATGGAAGAGATGTTTAGGGCAAGGTATATGGCAAGGGACACAGAGCTTCCATGCCCAGCCTGGATGTGCTTCTCCCCTAGCACCTCCTTGTGTTCACTAACCTGAAAGCTGTCCAGATTCTGTCCATTTTTAGGTTTTTATGGAGACTTCATGACAGGGGCAAAACTGATTAAATCATCACCCTTTGGAGATCAATTCAACCACTAACCCGGACGTTCTTCCAGGAAATATGGCCCCATTCTTGGGTGACCCAGGGGCATTCCAAAAGCCACCTCATTAACATAACAAGAGGCACCATTCTCTCTCTCACCACTTAAATTCCTAGGGTTTTAGAAGTTTTGTCTTAGGAACAGGACAAAGACCAAATACATATTTCTTATTATAATTCATAACGTCACAGGAAGGAAGCCATTAAAAGACAATATTGCTTAAAAAAAAAAGATGATACTGCTTCCTGAAATTATGGATTCATTCTTGCACTCATTCGCTATAGCTGACAGTTCTCATGCCCAGTACCCTTATTAGCCTCCCATGGTTAAATCCCTGCAACTAGCTGTTATCCAGCAATATTCTACACTTCGCCAGCCTTAACAAAAAATAAGTATATAGACAAACTACCCATATGTGGGACATCAACTGCAAGTTGAAGAATCAAACTATTAGGTTAGAACAAGATTTCTTACAACTTTGGCATGAGTGACATTCAGATGGCATGTTTGACATAATTCTTTGTTGTGGGGCTATCCTCTACACTGTAGGATGGTTAGCAGCATCCCTGGTCTCTGCTCCTAGATGCCAGGGGTGCCCTCCATCTCAAGTCATGACAATCAGAAATGTCTCCAGACTTTGCCAGAAGTCCTCTAGGGATAAAACTGCCCCCAGTGGAGACACAAATATTAGATGGAGTAATTATGGCTAGTTAAGAATCTGTCCCTCTGCTGTGCTATCACCATATTTTTATTTTATTTTTGTCACTGTTGTTCTTAAAAATATCCTATCTTAACCTCTGCAAAAAAGTCCTACCTTTCATAAGAGCCCTTGGACAAAATCCCCACAGGGACACATCTTGTATGTTTTCTTTGCAGCTAGCGCTCCACTGCAGTGCGGCATTCACTAATGAGGTAAGGAAAATGTTAAAGCTTATCATGGACTTTTGGTTTGAGGAAGCCATAAGTTTGATAGCCAACTAGATATTCAAACGAAACTCCGGGAAAAATTCCACAGAGCTCAGCAAGCTAACCTGGAATCTCAACTCACCTCTGAGAATTACTATGAAGGATCCCGAAGCGTTCCAACAGTGGAAGACATTACTCAGGGACTTAAAGATACAATCTCAGAACATACCCCCAAAGCTTGTAAACCCTGATCTTGGGTACTGTCACAGGACAGCTCAAATTCAACATATCAGAGAAACACCATGTTGACTTGTACAGAAGTGACTTAGCCAAACCTGACACACACTCAGCCCACCTCCACTGGTAGAAAATTAAGTAGAAACACAGGAGGAAAGAGGTAGAGCCCCCAACCTCTACTTAGGAAGCCCTCCATCAGCCTGACTCCCAAGTTTCTCCCTAATGCTTATGCATGGCTGAAAGTCTTAGTATTTTTCCTGTAATTAAATTTGAGAATGAGTGCTCTGAAGATGCCCAAAGCATCTCAAAGGAATTCCTGAGAAGACTTTGACAGAATGAAGGTCAAATAACTTGGTTTTGCTTAACATAAACACATATAAACATGATCTGGATTTAATGGTAGATACACTATCAAACTCTATACAAACAAGTCAGTGCTTCCTACAGGTAATTTGTAAACCATAAAAAATACTTAAGAGAGTGTTAAAAAAATAGGGCGCCTGGGGGTTAAGTCAGTTTAGCTTCTGCCTCTGGCTCAGGTCATGATCCCAGGTCCTGGGATGGAGCCCTGGGTCAGGCTCCCTGCTCAAGGGGGAGCCTGGTTCTGCCTCTGACCCTCTCCCTCCCTAATTATGCTGTCTTTCTCTCGCTCAAATAAACAAAATCTTTTTTTTAAAAAGATTTTTATTTATTTATTTGAGAGAGAGAAAGAAAATAAGCAGGGAGAGGGGGCAGAGGAAGAGGGAGAAGCAGACTTCCTGCAAAGCAGGGAGCCCAACATGGGACTCAATCCCAGGACCCTGGAATAATGACCCGAACTGAAGGCAGACGCTCACCAACTGAGCCACTCAGGTACCCAATAAGTAAAATTAAAAAAAAAAAAAAAAAAAGGTTTTCTCCTTTATTTAATATTTGGTGGAAAAATTGTAAAGTATATACAGTTCACTTAATCACTGAATATCTTTGCCTATACATCTCTTATTGAATACTTTAGCCACTGATAATCTGGGTAAACAACCACAAATACTCACACCTTGAAGATTTATCTGTTCTTCCAGAAGAAAATATTGCAAGTACGAAGTTTCATTTCTGCATGAAATGGTTTTCTGGTTTCTGGCACTCTAGAAATGTTTAAAGTCATTTTGGATATGGCATTTATTCTCACTGTGGATCCAGCTGTATTGAGTTATCACTTCTTGAAAGGAATAAATTTTGAGAAAGAGTATGAGGAAAGAATAGATTTTATAAAATGTTACAATGAATCTCACAACTGACCTTTGACTAGTTGGGGTTTCAAGTATACTGTTAAAGATTTGTAATGCACAGTTAATGGAAGTATCAGAGAGAGAGAGAAACTGTGAGCTCATTAAACAAGAGTGTCAGTACAGGTTTGGTCTTTATCATGTGAACCTAAAGGAACAAGTTCTAGTTGAAGTTCAAATGGGAGAGCCTACCATTCTTGTTCCATAACTTTTTGTTGCTATTTATTACTTTGTTAAGCTACACCTTCCTAAGTCTTAAGCTTTTGAGTAGGTATATATGGAACACTTTTGTTTCATGATCAAACTACATTCAGAGACCATGGATTCTGAGAACTGATCTGTTTTCTTCTTTTTCTGTGACTGTATCTACTTCTCATCTTGACCTGGAAGACTTAAAAAAATAAGCGTTTTGTGGCTTATCCAGGCTTAATATAGAAAATATGACTCTTATTTTTAGTGGGAAAAATCAGTTTTATTTAAATCTAATAAGTTTAAGTAAGTGAATTTTAATTTCATCTTATTTCAGTGAAATGTGGGGTTTTTTTTCTAATTTGTTTTAAAAAAACGTTATGCCCACATGGGTTCACTGGTGAATCCTACCAAACATTTAAGGCAGAAATTATACCGATTCTCCATAATCTCACCCTGAAAATAGAAGCAGAGAGAATACTTCCTAACTGATTCTGTGAGGTCAGAATTACCCTGATACCAAAATCAAAGACATTATTAGAAGAGAAAATTATAGACAGATTCTCATGAATATAGATATAAAAATATTTAACAAAATATTAGTAACCCAAATCAAATAATGTATAAAAAGAATTATCTGCCATGACCAAATGGGATTTATCCCAGACATGCAAGGTTGGTTCAACATTTGAAAATCAGTTATGTAATCCATAACATTAACAGGCTAAAGAAAACCACATGATCATATTGATAGACGCAGGAAAAGCATTTGACAAATCCCACACCCATTCCTGATAAAATCTATCAGAAAACTAGGAATAAAGAAAAGCTTCCTCAACTTACTCGAAGATAAAGAACATCTACAGAAACCTACAACTAACATCACACTTAATGGTTAGAACTAGAAGCTTTCCCACTAAGATCAGGAACAAGGCAAGGATGTCCCTTTTCACCACTCCTTTTCTCTGGACACCACTCTGGGAGTTCTTGCTAATGCACTAAGGCAAGAAAAGAAAAAAGAACATAAACAAATTGGGAAGGAAGAAATAAAACTGTATTTGTTCACAAAATGATTGCTATGTAGAAAATCTCAAAGAATCAACAGAAAAACTCCTGAAACTGTCAAGCAATTAAATAGCAGATACAAGATTTATATACAAAAGCCCAACACTTCCCTATATGCCAGCAACAAAGAAGTGGAATTTGAAATAAAGCAAGGTTCTAAGTGGCTATGCAATTATTCCAATGTCATTTATTTACTTATTATTTTCTGCACTGATCTGGAACGATGCCTGAATCATACACAAAATTTTCCTACACATTTTCAATTTTTAGACTCTCAATACTGTTCCATTTAACTGTAGATTTCTGCATAATATAACAAACTGTTTTTATCATTGTAACTTTATGTTTAAATATCTAACTAGGTCAGTGTAGTAGTTACCTATTGCTGCATAGCAAATTACCCCAAAATATAGCATGCACAATCACAACCTGCGCTGAAACCAAGAGTCTGACATTCAACCGACTGAGCCGCCCTAGAAAAGTCTTCTGAAATGAAGGAAAGTAATATATAGGAAAACTATTTTACACATTTTATTATTTAGATTAAGGATAAATGTGCTATGATGTTTCCAAACTACCTTCCCCAAATGCTTTGAACCAAAACTTGGTACATAAAAAACTTCCCAGAATTTTACTTTAAATATCTCATATCTGCATTGCTTTGAAAGAACTTGCAAGAGAGTCTGACTTCCAGATGGCAGCCTGACTTTTTCCTTACTTAACATTTCAGGCAAATGTTCAAGGGGGACTTTTCATAGTACTTTAGACATGTCACTTCCCAAAGAATTTGCTCCCTAAAAAGCTTTGGAGCAGAATCACACATGTAAAGATGAATAAGAACAGAATCCTCTGCAAACCCAGAATACAGGCCACAGCACAAAGACAATATAACCTAACAGGAGAAGGAAAGACAAAGAATGGGAGACTCAGCTCTCAGGGGAATGCTACATCCTTTGTCAGGCACTGGCACCCATTCTTTTAACAACAGCTGTTAACAATCTTGAGCTTCAGGAGTGTCAGATTTCTTTATCCTGGAAATGCGTAGGAGTAGCAATCTGGTGGGAAGAGGAAGCTTCAGGACTTGTCTAAACTTCATGTTACTCCTGCATTGTAAGCACGCTGTTCTTACTTAGATTGCACACTACACAATGATAAAAGTAATGTGTTTTCTAAAAACGCTTTTATTTATAATTCATAAATTTGTCTCTTTTTATATATTAATTATGATTCCGAAGGAGGGTTGCGGGGTTTGTGAAAACTGGTAAGGGGGAGCTAAAGCTCTCCTAGGCCATTCCTTCATACATAACATTACCAAGACTATAAAATAGCACTGTTCTATACTGTATAAAAGTTTAAAAATATACAATTCTTACCTTCAAAAAAGCACAGTCCAAAGGTGCAAGCAAACAGGTGCAGAGAAAATGCAGAGAGTGAATCAAAGAAGACGAATGGGGTACCTGTTGATTATACTTATGGTACAGAATACTCAACCTCTAGGATACAAATGAAAACACTGATATTGAGGGCTAAGTTGATTTTAAACTTTGCCTTAACACAGTGGTAATGATGGCAAAATATTCCTGTGCAGTGGGGCACCTGTCTTTTTCTAACACATCGATAGGGTCTTAACCCATGTGAAGTTTGGAGAGGTACCTGCTCCCAGCCCACAGGTTATGTAACAGCTTTTTGGGAAGTAGGTGATAATATGAGGTATTTCAGGTCCTATGGAGAGTTCAACTGAGGGCTGAAGCCTGGAAAACCATCCGGATGGAGAGGCCTCATTTCAACACTTTTTTATCAGGCACTATGTTGGGGACAAAACATGGTCTCTATCTTCAGAGTCAAGGGAAGAAGTTTTCATCTCTGTCCTCTCTGAATCACACTCAGGATCTTACCTGTACATAGCAACTTGAGAAGATCCATCAAAATAAGTGGTCTTGCATTTCCAGCAGTTACTTTTAGATTGTGTCCCCCTTATGAACAGAATATAAAAAATAAAATGTAAAAGGTGCTGTGTCCTTTTTTTTTTTTTTTAAGATTTTATCTTTACATAATCTCTACACCCAACATGGGGCTCAAACTCACAACCCCAAGATCAGGTGTCACATGTTCTACTGACTGAGCCAGCCAGGCACCCCTGCCTTGTTCTCTTTAACTCTCAAATGCCCAGCTCAGAAAAACAACAACAACAACACTGAAAATTTAAGCAGATTTTGCTATTGGTCAGTAGAATGAGTGATTTAACAGCAATTTTTAAGTGAATGCCATCTGTAAGGTGATTTAACGCAAATATACCAGCCCATGCCATTCTATTGCACCAGTAGACTGGTGCAAACTTCATCCTAGCCTGGTTAAGTGACATCCACCAGAACCTAAGTACCTGGGGAGGAGCAATTTAATTAACATTTTTCTCTGAGAGCGCTTGGGTGGCTCAGTTGATTAAGCATCTGCCTTCCACTCAGGTCATGATCCCAGGGTTCTGGGTTCAAGCCTTGACCCAGGCTCCCTGCTCAGTGGAGAGCCTGCTTCACTCTCTCCCTCTGCTGCTTCCCCTGCTTGTACTCTCTCTTTCTCTCTGTCAAATAAATAAATAAAATCTTAAAAAAAACAAACATTTTTCACTGAAATCTTGATCTTATCTACCATTCTATCCTCCAAATCCTCTCTTTCCTCAGGTCTTCTCCACCTAAGAAAATGGCAACCCGTGCACCCAATGACTTGCTCAACCCAGAGATGTTAATTCATCTGCTCTCTGACCTCCCATATCCAATGACCAAGTCCTGTCAATTCTACCTCCAATCCATCTTCAATTCATCTACTTCTCTTTCTCCTAATACCACCCTAGTCCAAGTCATCTGTAACTCCCACCTACACAATTGGTCTGCTTACTTTCACCTTGACCTCTATCAAATTCCTCAGATAGATATGTGATTTAGCTTCACTTGGTTTTTTTTTTTATATTTCTCCCCTCAGAATGTAAGCTCCCTGAAGACAAAGATCATGTCTCATTTTTTTCCCTGTGTTATTGCTAATGCCTAGCATATAGTAGGCATCAATAAAACTTGTTGAGAGAATGACTGCATGAATGCTTTGTAGAATCCCTGCATAACAGGAGTCCTCCTCTGTAAAACAGACAATTATACTTTAGAGTCCATTCCCTTAAAAGTCTTTTTTCCCCTGAGAACCTCATGAACCAATTCCTAAAAGATAATTGAGTCTTTTTTCTTCCTTCAGGCAGATTGTATGGCGACCTTTTAGGAGTGCCTTTTAGGAAGAAATCAGGAGTGACGGCTCTGATAGAGCATGACTAGATGGAAATAATCCAAACCAAGCCTACCTCTTTTCTAAAGCTTCTGAAAGAAGTGGAGAACTCTTAAAAGAAAAACACCATTTTAGGAATAGAGCCTTTGAGGCAATACTGCCATCTGGTGGCAATAATCTTAATCTGCAGGCAACCAAGAATTTTCCCCTTTGCCTTAGATTCCTCTTTTTCTGAAATTTTACAGTCTTGATTTTAACTTTGGTATGAGTCTCCTTTAGTTCATCATGCCTTCTATTCTGGAAATATATGTCCTTCAGTTCTGGGGAACTTCCTGGAATTACTTTTTTTTTTTTTTTTTTAAGATTTTATTTATTTATTTGAGCCGAAGGCAGCGGCTTAACCCACTGAGCCACCCAGGCGCCCCCTGGAATTACTTCTTTGATGTTTTTCTATTCCCTGTTCTCGTTTTTTTTTTTTTTTGTTTTTTTTTTTTAAGATTTTATTTATTTATTTGACAGACAGATATCACAAGTAGGCAGAGAGGCAGGCAGAGAGAGAGGAGGAAGCAGGCTCCCCGTGGAGCAGAGAGCCGATGCGGGGCTCGATCCCAGGACTCTGGGATCATGACCTGAGCCCAAGGCAGAGGCTTTAACCCACTGAGCCACCCAGGCGGCCCCCCCCCCCTTCTCGTTTTGTTTGGAGTTCCTGTAAATTGGGTAATAGGTCTCCTGAACTGATCTTTTTAAACTTTTTTATCCTTTTCCTTCCACTTTCCTCTCTGGCGGGGTTTTCTGTACTACTTTGTAAGAAGTGATGATTTTGGCTTCACCAAACATTGCTAAAAAACCTGTTGATAAAGCAAAGCTGAGTTTATTCTTACTTAAGGGAATAAATGCTAACTTGACAGTCTACTAGTAGCCTCTCAGAGGGGGAGGGCAAAGTTGAGATATTCGTGAGGTGTTGACGCCTGGTTTAAGGCAGGTTTTTCAACACTACCCCTTGATTAGGACTGAACACATAGTGTTCACATGATGGTGGACACAGCAAGAAAGAATTCTGAGATGGGGATTGGAGTCTTGAGGGATAAACTGATGCTACTGTTTAGCTAACCAGGAAGAGATGCTCAACATCACTGGTCACTAGGGAAATGCAAATGAAAACCACAATGAGATACCACTCTAAGCCCACTAGGATGACTATTTTTAAAATGGAATATAAATTTTGATGAAGATAGGGAGAAATTGGAACCCTTGTATACTGCTGGTGGAAATGTAACATCAGGCAACTGCTATGAAAAACAGTTTGATAGTTCCTCAAAAACTTAACATAGACTTAAACATATGACCCAGCAATCCCATTCGTAGGTGTAGAGGTGGAAGAATTGAAAACAGGGTCTCAATCAAGTACACATATGTGCATATATTCATGTCAGCATTACTCACGGCCAAAAGGTACAAACAGTCCCAATGTCCTTTAATAGATGAATGGATAAACAAATCCCCGGCTTGTGTTCTCCCACTCTCTCAAATAAATAAACAGTCTTTTTAAAAAAGAAGGCAATGAATAGCATGGAAAAGAAATTCTATGTGATAAGGATTTGAGATTATTGCATAATTTCATGAGATAACAGAAATTATGGCACTGCTCATTGTGTTGAGAGTTGCACATGAAAGAAAAATGGTAATGGAAGATGAGCAGCTCCAGCCTCATGATACAGTAAGCAGAAGTTAGTACCTAGAGTGTAAGATGATTATTTCTAGGTTTAGAGCTTGCCACACCTAAAACTCTGGAAGCCTTGAGTTGAGGGAAAGGCACTAGCGTAAGCCCTGAAGTGCTAACAGCTATCATTCCAATAATCTCCAGCTGTATTTCTCAACTTCCTCCCACCCCTGCCTAATTGCCTATTCCACAGTAGCTATGGCAAAATCTACTACTATATAGTCAGAGCTGTGAAGTCAGCATTCCCTAACTTAGCAGGAACCTCAAAATATATTTTTTTCTTGAAACTGAAGTGTTTTATAGAAGCAATCTGACAGAAGGAACTCAAGGTAGTGACGTAGATTTATATGCCATTCATATACAGTACAGATAACTGAACTTGCAAAAAAACAAAAGAGCTTTAGACTTAAATGGAAACTGTGGTGTGGCTGAAAGAAAAAAAAAGCATTCAACTGAATTGGTATCACAGTCCTACCACTATCTAATATTTCTTTTTACTCAATTAGTTAAGGAGATGGGTTTTAAGTCAGATTTCCTGAGATCAAATTCCAGCTCTAGCACAAATTAGGAAGTTAATCACTCTTAGCCTATTTTTTTCATTTGTAAAAAGGGGACAAAAGCACCTACAGCTTAGGTTTTTGAAGAGCATGTAAGCTTCACAGTATCTAGTACTTACTAAGGTCTCAATACATATCACTTTCACTCACTTCATGAGTCCCAGGGTTTTGTTGTAGTTGTTGTTTTACCTAAAAATGACACATCCCTACAACATTATCTCAGAAGGCCCATTCCTGCTTTACCAGTCTACAAGTCTAGAGATCAAGGCTAGGCTTTTTAGGTGGCAGTGGGATGGAAGGAGGTACTACTACAGAAAATAACATGAAAGTTGATGAAAGAAATGTTATCAGAAAGGCAGCAGAAAATTCAGTAGAAACTGTCTTCAGGGAGTTCACGCCAAGAGAATGTCACGTAAGTCAAAGTGCCAGGTATCCTGTAAAGGCAGAGGTAAGAAGAGAGATGCCTTCTGAACTGGAGGATGTGCAGGTGATCTTGCAGTAATTTAGGTGTTCAGCTTGAACCCCTAGGCTACGCATACTCGGGTGGTTTATCCTATTCTTCCCTTTACCCATTCAGCGTCCCTCTTGCACTCTCCCTTCCTTGTCCTTAAGTCCCCTCACCGCGCCGCTCCCCCTACATCTCTCCCTCCCTGTCCCCATTTCTTCAACCCCTCTCAAGCTCCCACTAACTCTTTCTTCCTTATTGCTTCCTATTTCTCATCTCCGACATTCATATCTCACTTCTTTCCCGCTTCTACCCTCGCCCGGTTCCGGACCTTAATCGGCTCGCACCCTCGTCTAGCTGACTGTGGCTCGTCTAGCGGACTGTGGCTCGCCTACCTGAGCAGGATCCGCGGCCCAGAGGTCCCGCCCAAGGTGCGTGACGTCCCGGTTCTCCCACCCCCTGAAGGCGGAACCCGAGAGCGATTGGTCCCCAGGGCCTCCCCGGACTGGTAGTTCAGCGCTACCAACCTGGGCGTGTCCGGACCACTTCCGCCCCTCGCCCGGAAGGGAGCGCTTTCACCTGCAAGTCTGGCGGCTGGGGGTTTGTCTCGGTCTTGGCGGGGGTGTGCGCGGTTTCGCTGTACCTTTTCCAACTTTGCTGTCTGTTTTGCAGGCGGCGTTCCTAGTATCTGCCCTGTTTCTTGACTGCACTCAGGTTTGCTTTAAATAGGAGACCGAATTGGAAAGCCGGCCTTTCCTCTCCAAAATTCCTTCTTGCTCATTGTGTTTTGGCCAGATTTCTAAAAAGTCCAACAAACTGATTCGCCACCATGGACTGAGGTCCATGATAGTACTAGTAGTGGCTAATACTCCAGACTTACTGTGCGACAGCTACTATTCTAAGATGCTTTGTAAGAATTAGCTCATTTCTCTTTAAGGTAGACATATGTTATCCCCGTTTTACAGATGAGGAAACTCAGTTACAGAGAAGTATCTTCCTCAAGATCAGCTATTACTGCAGCTATTAAGTGGCAGTGAGAGTAGAATCGGGTAGTCGGGTTCCACTAAACCAAACTGTAATAACTGCCTTTGGGACCCTAGGATAAATCCCACTGCAACTCAAGAAGAAAAGTTTTGAGGCTTACTCTTCCTGGGTCAGATTTAGAAGACATGGAGGAGTAACAGTGAGGATGGGAAAGAAGACCAAGAGATTGTTTTGGCTCTATGTTCTCTGAGCTTGGTGAATTGGGAGGACAAGGTGGATTCCTTATGTGTATATACAGTATATGGATTTTTTTTTAAGGTTTTATTTATTTGACAGACAGAGATCACAAGTAGGCAGAGGAGAGGAGAAGGAGAGAGGAGAAGCAGGCTCCCCGCTGAGCAGAGAGCCCGATGTGGGGCTCTATTCCAGGACCCTAGGATCATAACCTGAGCCGAAGGCAGAGGCTTTAACCCACTGAGCCACCCAGGGGCCCCTGGATTTTTTTTTTTTTTTAAGATTTTATTTATTTGACAGAGAGAGCCAGCGAGAGAGGAACACAAACAGGGCGACTGGGAGTGGGAGAAGTAGGCAGGAAGCCCCATGTGGGACTCAATCTCAGGACCCTGAGATCGTGGCCCGAGAAGAAGGGAGATGCTTAACGACTGAGCCACCCAGGCGCCCCTATGGATATTTTTTTGAAATCATTCTTTAAAGGCAAATTGCTAAAATATTAAGAGGAAAAACTATTAAATGATCTCTTACTAAAATGGGGAAAACATAGCTCACGAATATAATACTAAAATATAGTATTATGTTTATTTCAAGAGAATGTATCACAGGGGTGCTGGGTCCTGAAAAGGAGCCTGGGTATTTCTTAGGGTTTGTAAATAAGACAGTATTTTTGTTTCTGTATTAATATTTAAGGAGATATATAGTAGCTATGCAAAATGAGGGGGGGAGGAAAAAACCTTGCCCATTAAATTTATATGCACCTTTCACATGATTGAGTAGCCACATAAATCTCAGTATACTGTCAAAATTTCCAGAAACAGAGCTTTTCTCTACAAGTGCTATTACCATACCATATTTCTTTGTAATTTATAGAATGGCCAGGAACAAAAATGTTAAATATTTATTTGCTATGGTATTTATCATTTCAAATATAAGTTTAGATAAGGCCCATGGACAGTTTCCAATATTATTGTTCAGTAAGTTTTCATTATTAGGATACAGTGAACAAGACTAAACTTAACATTTTCTAATAAAAGTTCTTGGTAAATTGTAGAGCAGGAACTCAGCTAGCTTTACCAATAAAAAGGTAGTCTGAATAAGGAATAGTACAGAAATGAATTGGTCTTAGGCACAGTGGTCTACTTAAACACTAAACTCATTTCCATTTAAGGACTAGAAAATGATGGTGCCCTGAAGAGAATGCTGAATTGCAAATACAGAGCAACAAAACTGTGTCAATATCTTATGTAGCTGGAGGAGAAGCCTTCAGCAATGGCTGAGTGAGTAAAGAATGTATTTTCCCTTTTTTCTACCTCAAATACACCAATAAGGAACTCTGGAAGATGTGTTAGGAGAACTAGTTTCTTTCCTGTCTTCTCCCATGCTTCATGCCTACCTCTTGGTCCTGTTGGGAAACTCTCCACAGGCTTTGCTGCAATTCAGTTCATGCTTTGCCAAGCAATTTCTTTGGCGGGCCTCCATCATAAAGTTGAGTTGTATCCTCAGATCTCTTTACTTTTGAGGGAGAGAGGATAGAGACTGAGGCTAAATGTCTACTAGTGATCGATTGCATAAAAATCATTCTTTCAGATTCAGGATGTTAATGGCCTTCATTATGGAACCTTAAGCGCATCTGACTCTGAAAAAAACGACTAAGAAACACTCAGCATTTTTTTCATTTGGTCATAATACACATCAGTGATGTGACTATAACTCATGGTAAACAAAGTAGTTATTTTTATATTATTCATTTACTACCTTTGGCCCTAATGATGACAGAAAGCCACAACAGGAACAAAAGAATTAAAAAAAAAAAAAAAAAGAGGCCAGGTCAAGATTATCCAGCTAAGAATTCTAATAATGGACCAAAAGGACTAAATTGGAGAATTAGATTACTTTCCCTGATGTTAAATTGGAAATTCAATAGGATAGCATCCTATAACTTTCCCAATCTGAAGCCAGGATAGTGAACATAAGATCTTTATTGTGACTCATTTATTTGCTCTTGACTCCCAAATCTACATCTCCAGCTCTGATTTCCTATTCTGAATTCTAACCTCTAATGGCCTTCTTTATTTCTGCCTGGATGTCCTGGGTGTCTCTAACCCAGCCTATCCAAAACCGAATTACTTATCTCCATCCTCATCCACCCCAGAACTATTCCTTTATATTTCAGTGAATGAATAGTACACCCTTAGACTCAAGCTAGAATTAGAGAACATTCCAGATCTTTTTCTCCCCTCACACTTTCTTCTCATTTCATCTAATTAGTGGTCAATCATACTAATTCTACTTGGATCAGTGTATCAAGCATCGCCATCCTTATGAACAGTTAATACTTGCTGTCTTAGGTCTGGTTCCCTAGAAGGAGAGTCCAAACAAGGATTTTGGGTGTACGTGATCTCTTGAGGTAATGAGTTTTAAGAAAGACCTATCAGGGAGGGAGAGAAGCAGACTAGGGAAAGGAAAAGAACTATCATGTGTCTCAGGTGAAGTCTAGCCTGGCCTGATCCACAGGTAAGGGACTTGAAACATTAACCACACAGCGGAATTATGCCCCCTTCAGGCAAGAGGGCCAATCCCTTGTAGACCTCCAGCAGTCACTGACCAAGGCCAGTGGTTGGCAGGGGCGCATCACCCAGTTTTCTGGGTAGGGTAACTGCAGTCAGCGGTGGGTGCTTCTCTGGAGAAAGGGGCAGCTGTGAGTTATCAGCATCCACAATCACTGCTGGGGATGGGGGCCCCCACTTGATGAAAGGCGATCTGGGTAGAGCACCACAGTTTCTACCACACTAGCCCTCATCATCTCTCACTTGAACTACTATAGTAACCTTCTTGCTGGACTTTCTACTTCTAGACTCGACTATCTTTAATTCACTATCCACACTGCAACCAAGATGATCTTTCCAAAAAGAAAATCTTATCATGCAGCTATTCAAAAGTATAGAGAAAAGAGCGAAACTCATTAACATTTCACATCAGCCCTTCATGTTAAAACTTGACACCACCCTCCTAGCCTTATTTCCTAGAATTCTTTAGCCACCCAAACTTCATGAATGTCTCACACACACACATACATGTGCATGATTTGCACACATGCACACACTCACGTTAGCTCTAGAAATATCAAAGGCAAATTTCATACTCTCTCGTATTACCATGCTTTTGTACTCCTGCTTGATCTGCCTAGAAGATGTTTCTCTCCCTGCTGCCACTTACCTATCTGAGAAATTCCTGTTCCTTTTCTGGAAGTAAGTATAGCACCACCTATAAAGCCCTACCTGATTTCCTTAGCCAGATCCACCCAAAGCACTCATTGTACCAAATTACAGCACATGTCATAATGTATTGTAATTGTGTGCTTAAGCACATGTCTCTCCATTTAAACCATAGGCTCTTCCTTTTACCTCCTGGGACCGGCTTTGAGCTAAGTTTCAATCAATGCTAGTGGCTGATCTTTCAGGTTTATCATACCTTGAATAACATGTTTCATTAATTTAACACTCAGTTTCATGTGGTCTTTCCTTACATGCCCCCAAACTGTTTTCTTGAAGCTCTATGACATATCCCCTTCTTTTAACATTGTAGAATTTAGTAAACAAGTCCATGTTCCTTCAGGATTTTATTAACCTCAATGTTATTTTTCGTGAGTCTTCTGCAGTGCAAACTAATGCAATAATTTATATTTAAGTTGAATACACTTTACAAACATGAGTGAAGGATGCCTGGGAGGCTCAGTTGGTTGAGCGGTTGCTTTTGGCTCAGGTCATGATCCCAGAGTCCTGGGATCAAGTCCAGTATCGGGCTCCCTGCTCAGGAGGGAGCCTGCTTCTCCTTCTCACTCTGCCCACTACTGCCTCTGCTTGTGCTCTCCCTCTTTCTCTTTCTCTCTCTCTCTAGCAAATGAATAAATGAATCTTTAAAAAAATAATAAAATAGGGGCACCTGGGTGGCTCAGTGGGTTAAGCCTCTGCCTTCGGCTCAGATCCTGAGCTCAGGGTCCTGAGATCAAGCCCCCCATTGGGCTCTCTGCTCACTGGGGAGCCTGCTTCCTGCCCTCTCTACCTGCCTACTTGTGATCTCTCTATCAAATAAGTGAAATCTTTAAAATAATAATAATAATAAAATAATCAAAAAATTAAAACGGAGTGATATTTCTATAGATGAGGCATAAGAAAGACTCCTCTGAGACTTAAACAGGAGCATGGATAAAGGGGAGGAATAAGAGTGCTGGTGATTCAGAGCACTAACTACAGTGACAGGAGGCTAGAGAGGTGTGTTGGGGAAGAGGTGAGAAACCAACGAGTGTGGAGCCTTGAACACCTTACTGACTGAGATGCAAGGTGTAACTTGTGTAGTCAGAGGGTGTATAAGTCCTGGCTCTGCCATGTCTTCACTTGTCGATCTTAGGTAAGCATCTTAAACCTCTCTAAACATCACTTTCCTCATTTGTAAATTGAGAATGTATAAAACCTAATTAAACCAATTAAATATATATAATCCTAATTAAAATGTGCTGATTGAATGCTAGTAGGGAGATGACTGGCAGAAGGGCAAAGGGGAAAGACCAATTCCAAAGAAGGGGAAGTGCTGGCTGGGATCTGGGAGGACTCCCCTAGTAGCTATTGGTGGCCTAGCTTGGGCAGAGGGAGGCAGAAAGATGGAACTGATTCCCTGGTCAGACTGAAACATCAAAAAATGACTCAGGAGCCACTACAGACTAAGGCCCAATGATTGCCCAAGCAGGTTGACTTCCTGGGAGAGGTTTCCCATGTGGCCTGAGAACTAGTAAAGAAGTAGGCCTTTCCCAGATGGGAACTGGTATGGGGGAGATGACCTAGTGTGGTTCTGATTTTGAACCTGGCACAGAGTTGCTCACCTGAGAGTTGACAGCACATGCAGATAGTAAGGAAGCAGAATCAACTGTAAAAGCATTCACACCCATGGTAACAACAACATGTTTGGTCTCAGTGGATGGTTTAGGACTAGAAAAGAGAATCCCCAGGCAACTGTCTGGCTCGATGCACGCCAAGATAACTGAGGAGCTCTTAGGGAACCCACCAACATCTGAAAAACAGGAGGTTCCTCAAAACAAGGCTTTTGAGGGATAACACTTATGTTCAGTCTTTGTGTTTCTAAGCTAGGAAGAGGTTTCCTCCCTCGCTTCTCTTTGGGTATTTGTATTTGGGATATGCTGGGCAGAGACTCACACAAATGGTGAGTTTGGGAGAAGGGTCAGGGAATATAAGGTTCAGTCTCTAACTTCATCCTCTTTGGGACTCGACCTGATCTCAGGATGCCAGTGTTAAAGTCTGTATAGTAAAGAGACTGTTCTTGCAGGAAAGGCTTGAGGTTGTCCTCAGGTGTTTGTCCTGGGTGGAAAAGTGCTGTATGTTCTTCAACTTAGCTCTCATCAGTTAAAAAAAAAAGGAAAGAAGGAAAGAAAAGAAAAAAGCTGACAATCCTTTTAGTTCATTTTAAAAATAAATATATTTTTGAAATTGATAAATTAACTTTGTTGAAAATAAATTTGATTTTATTTTCAAACTATCAGAATACTTCCCCCATCCAGATTCCTAATTGTAAACATCTTATCACATAGGCTCAATCTGTGTGTGTATGTGCTATATATATTTATTATATTTATATATATTATATTTAATTATATACATATATAAAACAAGTAGTTGTTTTTCTGAGCCTTTTGAGAACAAGTTGCATCCATGAAGTCCTTTCACCCCTAAATACTTCAGTGTCTATTTCCCCAAAACAGGGACACTTTACTACTTACTCACCATACAACCCTCCAACATTAATACAACACTATCACCCAATTCACAGACTTGTGCACCTCCCCACCCCAGCTCCATTCAAATCTCACAAACTTTCCCAACAACTCTTCTTCCTTTCTGGCACACTGTCCCTTCTAGAAACATACACTGTTGTTGTCAAGTCTCTTCAGCCTCGTCCAGTCTAAAACTGTTCTCCCTTTCCCTGCCTTTCCTGTCCTCAACTGTTCTACTCCTTATGTCTGTGACAGTTTCAAAGAATACAGGCCTTACACTCCAGAAAGATGATCCTTAGCCTTAGGCAGCTTGACGTTCCCTCACATCTACGCTTGGGCCTTGCTTTCTTGGCAGGAACTCCTCAGAAATGATGCTGTGCTTTTTAGGATTGAGACGGGCTATGTGTTGTTAATCCATCCCACCTCTGATGATGGTAATATGAATCAACTGATCACATTGGCATCTGCAGTTTTCCCTACTGTGAAGTCACCATTTCCCTTTGTAGTTGATCAGTACTCTGTGAGGATGTGTTACAAAATTATGCCATCAAATCTCCCATTAACAATCCTAGCCATCTCTGACAGTGAACCTGAATGTTGGCCTGAATGTTTCTACTACCTGCATTCCTGCTGCGTTTATTAGTTGCTATTTTACTGTTAGGAAGAGCTTTCCCTCCTCCCCATTTATTCTTTGATTTACTGAGGTATATTAGTATGGACTCATGGCCTCCTATTTTGTTCACTGGTTATAATAAATTGGTATCATTATTTTCATGCATAAATTGATCCAGGTTTGGCTGATGGGACTTCCATTAAGGGGCTGCTATGACCTCTGAGAGGTCTTCATCATTTTGTGAATACTTTCTTGCTTTCTGAACCAAGCTATTCCAGGATTTTTTTTATTTTTTATTATTTATTTATTTATTTATTTATTTGGTCTATTCTCTTCCCCAGCCCTGAAATCAGCCATCTCTCCGAGGAGTCCTGGTATTTTAGAGAAGGATGGTATTGGAAACCAAGATCTGGCTACTAGATGTGCTCATTGTTACTGGAGTGTCATGGCTTCCAGACTTTTTTCAGTGGACAGACTTAGGAAGTATGTGTATGTATGTATATACATATCCCCGAATTTATATCAGTACTTCTAATACTAACACGTTTCAGGATTCTTTCAAACTTTGCCTCCTTCCATGTTTTACATTCTCCAATAATGAAAACTTGGCTCTCTCATCCCAAATGTATTGAATTATTTGCTCAGTCAATTTTCTTATTTGCTCAATGTAAACAGTCTCCCAGCCATGTTGGTTGTCTGCTCTGTTTAACCGCTACATACACCACCTCTTCGTTCTTGGGAACCTGTGGGCACAACATCAACGTGCTTCTACGCAATTCCTTCCTCTCCACTTTAGTGTCCTGTGTTCTTTGGTGTAGGTTCATGCTGCCAAATCACCTCCGTGCAGCTCACCATCACTCTGCCCACCCCTGCCTCACTGCCTCTCTGCCAGGAAGGAAAGAGAGTGAAAAGGAAGAGAAGATGGGGAGTGGGGGGCAGGATTGAAGGAGAATGGCAGATTTTCTCTCATGTTAAAAATATCCATTTGAGGGGCACCTGGGTGGCTCAGTGGTTAAAGCCTCTGCCTTTGGCTCAGGTCATGATCCCAGGGTCCTGGGATCGAGCCCCACATCGGGCTCTCTGCTCAGCGGGGAGTCTGCTTCCTCCTCTCTCTCTCTCTCTGCCTGCCTCTCTGCCTGCTTATGATCTCTGCCTGTCAAATAAATAAAATCTTTTTAAAAAATAAATAAATAAATAAATAATATCCATTTGACCAACTTCCTTTGCCTTTCAATTGATTCTGAACTGGGGTGGGGAAGGAGGTGTTTTTATTGACACCCACCCTTCACTGCATGCAAAACTCCAACAATGGAATTTAATTCCCTTAGAAGCAAAGATTTATTTGTTTTATATTTGGCTATTCCCCCAGAGAGACCAGGTGCATTTTCACAAATGGCTTGAAATTCAGACAGTGTAAATTCATTCATTCTGCTGCTGGCTGTATGTAGTTCACTTCCTTGCCTTAGAAAGTGCTATCTACCCTCATCAACCTACTAGCCAAATTATGTCTCTATAACCTGGGATGGTGCTTGAGGAAATATCTTGAAGTGAGCAATTGTTGAAGTTGCTTCGCTGTGGCATCGTAATCCTCCAAGGGATTTTTCTTTTGAACACAGACTGTGGCTTGGTGGGCCACCTTCCAAGCAAAGTATTAAAGGAGGCAGGGATTTTAAGAACCAGCCCATAGTCCTGCCTCTTTGGATACACATTTTTTTTAAGTGTTTATTTGAGCTGAAGTGACATCCTTGACAGACAGGATTGGGTTGGTCACAAGGCCAATGGGAGTTGGAAAACCAGGGAAAGTCAGGCAGAGGCATAGGGGGTGGGCATGGGCAAACAGCTGAGTCTGGACTAAATCTGGAGGTGAGGCTGGGTGCATCTGGAGGTCATGAGTACTGAGATCACCAGCCAGGGTTGTGAATGAAAAGGAAAGCTGAGCCACAGCTAGAAGCTTTGTGCACTGCTGTAAGGCTCTGAAAAAGGACACCCAGGCCTTTAGACACACACAGTACTCAGCTTTTTATTCAGCTTTCTGTTTAAAGCTTGCTTCAGACTATAGCAAACCTGTCCTTGGATGCTAGCATTGGAGTTCCTTGTCAGAGGTCCACAAAGGCCAGAAAGTACTTCTGGTAGTAGGCTTCTCAGCAGGCCCCTCCACCTACCTTACCTCCTGGCTACTAGAACAGAGCTGCCCTTGCCTCTCCAAGGTAGGGAGTGGTGGTGAAGTCAGCCAGGGAGTTCTGCCACTCGCTTCTAGGTAAGCTGTCCTCCCTCAAGGAGGAGGGTGGGCCTCAGTCTTTGCTGACTCTTTTCAATCCAAGCCTATGGTTATTGCTAGAAGAAATTCTTCTGGATTTATAGTTTGTAGATGATTGATTCCAACCTTAGTTTTCAGTAGTGATAAATCATTTCCCCCTATATCCATGCTCTACTAATTATTTCAGCGGACTTTAGGGAGGGAATTGCAAGGGTTCCGTACTCTACCACCATCCTGCTCAGAAGAGTCATTCATAGGAGCAGGCAGAGAGTGTTAGAAGGAGCAGTCAGGGAAGAAAGAGGAGATGAGAAGAGGTCAATGCCTCAAAGGTCAACATGAAGACGAGTGCTCAGCAGTTTCAAAGACATCAGTAAAGAATAGACTGAATCTGGCAATCAGGAAGTGACTGAAGACCCTTGAAAGTACTATTTCAAAAGACTAGAGTGTAAGCTGAGCCTTATGGAGAAATAAAAATAGCAAACATGACTATTTTTTAAAGACATTTGGCAAAGAAAAAAAAAGACAAGGAAAGTGATGGGATATAGGTTGAGAGGGAGTAAGGCAAAGAGAGGAAGTTTTGTAGGGTTGAGCCAGTAGAGGCCAGCGTGGCTCCCAGTGTTGGCAAGCCCCCTTGGCTCCCTGACCCCAGATCCCCACGACTGTACAGCTTGCTTCATTCCCTCCACCAGGCATAGAGCATGACCTCGGAAGGCAGGTCACGCAGGAGAGATCACCCTGACTTCCACACAGCCTCTGTGACTTTCAATTTAACCCAGACCACATTGCTTCTTGCAAATCGTGGCCAGCAGTACAATGAGGGCCCAAAGAGCTGACAAAGTTCTGCTCTACATAAACCCTAGTGACAATGACAACGAACTAATATGTTGAATACATACAGTAGACCTGACTGTCCTACATTTGCATAGCTCACCCAGTCCTCTCAAACTCTCTCTTGTGTGGGGGTATTAGGACTCACATTTTACAGATGAGAAAACTGAGGTTAGGAAAGTTCAGTTAGTTGTCTAAGTCATAGGGTTGGTAGCAAGAAAGTTGAGGTTCAAAATTAGATCTTTCTGATTCCAAAGGCTGTACTTCTCCTTGAGCACCTGAGGCCAAAAATATAGGCTACAAGCAACATGAAACCTAACCATGAATAGCCTAGATTCATAGAAAGTAGGGAGCTATAGGACCAAAGAGAGACAAATTAGGGCCAGATGGGTTTGCCAGATAAAGTACAGGATGCCCAGTTAAATTGGAATTTCAGATAAATAGCAAATATATTATTAATATAATTACATTCCAAATATCGCATGTGATATACTTACACACACAAAAATTGTTGTTTATCTAAAATTCAAAATTAATTGGGCACCCTGTATTTTTATTTGCTAAATCTGGCAATTGTATGGCCAGATGTGGAAGGTTCTAAAATATACTAAGGAATTTAGACTTTATTTCATGGCTAACATGGACCCACTGAGGATTTGGGCACAAGGGAGTGACACTGATAAAGTGGTATTTGGGACCAGCCAGAAGACAATGATATTCTGAAATATAAGATGAGGATGTTGGAGGAAGGAAAGAAAAATGGCAGGATCTAGTAGCCAGTTAAATATGGACAGATGAAGAATAAGGACAAATCCAGGATGATAGGTTTTCAGCCTGGATGACTGAAAGAATGACTGCTACTGATGGAAGGAGACATGTCTAGAGGTGGAATTGCTTTGAAAATAAGCAAAAATAGACTTTGAGGTGATGCTTGCATATCTAAGTGAATTTTACAAGAAGAAAAGTAATTTTCCTTTTCTTCAGCACCTTTCCCATGGTACTGCTGAGATAGGCTACTACTCCTCAGCCTCAGGCCACCCAGGGCGGGTCCCTACAAAGACCAAAATTTTCAGACAGACAAAATTGTCACCACCAGCAGATGGCAACATCAGAACTTGAAGTCCCAGGCCACCGAAATCAAGTCTGGGCTTGTTCCTGATACTCCACACTGCTTCAGATTAGAGATCTAGACGCAGATCTCCAGGGAAGGCGGAGAGGAAGCTTTGGCTGCCTGAGAGCTGGGAAAAAAGAGCTGAATGGGACACGGAGGATGAGGGCAGGAGAGAGTTTGGGAACATCTCCGGCAGAGAAGACAGCATGGAGAATGGCTAGGAAGCTTGAGCAAGCCTAGCAGTTTGAAAACAGCAGCATTATGTGATGTTCCTAGCAAACAGGGAGAATAATAGGATGATGATGAAAGGAGATACAGGAAAGGAATACAGACGCTGCTTACTCCCAGACCACACCCAGGAACGCAGAATTACCTATAGGCAACCGAGCGTCACCGACCAGATTTGTGTTTCAGAAGGGTCATGCTGTTGGCAGTCGTGTGACCTCTGGACAGAAGGCCAATTAGGAAGCAGCTGTGGTGGTCCAGGGGCAAAAGAATGAGAAGAGGGGGCAGAAGTAGCAGCAGTTTGGGAGAATCAATAGGAGGTGGAGAGAGACGAGTTGTGAGGTGACCAAGAGGCCTTTTCCAGGGTGACTGGGAATGGTGAAGATATTTACAAAACAGAGTGCAGGAGGAGGAATGTATTTAGGAAGGAAGTGTGAAGTTACTCATTTTTGCATTCCTACAACATAACTTAGAGCTGACAGAGTAGACAAGCAGACTAAATGCAAGTTAATTTGCATTTGATTTTGAACATATTAGTTTATCACTGGAACACGTAGGGGGAAATGTTTGGCAAACTTAGAAATATAGTTCTAGAAGCTTAGAAGAACAACGAAAGCCTGTGAATTAGCTTTTCATTTTTAAAAGATTCTATTTATTATTTATTTATTTAGAGGGAAAGCATGCTTGAGAGCAGGAGAAGAGCAGAGGGAGAGAGAGAGAATCTCAAGTAGACTCCCCACTGAGCAGGGAACCCAAGGTGTAGGGCTCATATCACCACCCTGAGATCACGACCTGAGCTGAAATCAAGAGTCAGCTTCCTAACTCACTGAGCCACCCAGACGCCCCTGAATTTCCTTTTTTTTTTTTTTTTAAAGATTTTATTTTATTTATTTGACAGAGAGAGAGATCACAAGTAGGCAGAGAGGCAGGCAGAGAGAGAGGAGGAAGCAGGCTCCCTGCAGAGCAGAGAGCCCGACGCGGGGCTCGATCTCAGGACGCTGAGATCATGACCTGAGCCGAAGGCAGCGGCTCAATCCACTGAGCCACCCAGGCGCCCCTGAATTTCCTTTTTAAATCAAGACAAGGGAGTGAGAAAAGTCCATGGACAAAATCCCTGCACGTACTTAGCAAAGTAAAGTGCAAGTAAAGAGCAAGTGTTGGGGGAAAAAGCTAAGGAAGCAAACAGAAAATGGGCAGCCAGAGAGACAAGCGAACAAGAAAGTTTGGTGTAATGAAAACCGAGAGATGAATTTCAAGGAAGGGATTTGCACACCCATGCTCATGGCAGCGGTTTAAATAATGGCCAGGTGGAAGCAATCTAAATGTAATGGGTGGATGAGTGAATTAAGAAAATATGGTAAATACATAAAAAGGAATATTATTCAACCTTAAAAAAGGAGGAAATCCTATTATGTGTTACATAACAGGGTGAATCTGGAGGACATCGGGCTGAGTGAAATAGGCCAGCCACAGAAAGAGACATACTACATGATTCTACTTATATGAGGGATCTAAAATAGTCAAATTCATAGAACCAGAAAGTAGAATGGTGGTTGCCAGGGTCTGGGGGGAGGAGGAGAGAGGAGCTGTTATTCAGTGGGTCTGAGTTTCAGTTTTGCAAGATGAAAAAATTCTAGAGAACTTAACAACGAGCATATGGTTAACACTAGCCTACTGTACCTTAAAAATGGTTAAGATGTTTTGTTTTTTTAAGGGAAGGGGTTGTTTCAAGGGTCTGGCTACTGAGATACCTGACGAAATAAGGACTGGTGTGTGTGTGTGTGTGTGTGTGTGTACCTTTAGCGAGAGCATTTAATAAGGTGGTTGTGATGACAATTAAATTGCACTTAGCTATGGAATGAATGGAAGGTAAGGAAGTAGCAAGAGCAAGTGAATTTGGCTTCTGCAAGGAGTATGGCCACAAAGGATATGGATCTTTCCTGAGTAGCAGGACATTAAGGGAGGATAGATTTAGGGCTCACCTTGCTTGCATCCATTCTCTCAGGGGTTACAGTCCTTCACTGATTATTGTTTAATGTCCAAAAACAGTCATTTAATACATTTTTCCAGGCTTCTAATTATTTATTATGGGAGGACATTTTTCGTACCAGTTAATCATTTGTGGGCAGTTATGGGACTCTCCTTTATGAGTTCAATATTTTTAAAATCATTTTAAATGTAAAATGGGGAGTGGAATCAGAAGAAAAAAAAAAATCAATCACCTTCCAGATCCTCCCTTTTTCAGTACCTCCCTGGGGATTCCAGAAAGGTCAACTTTTATTAGCTATAGTAAGTAATAGTCCTATTCTGCATCCTCATGTACAGGGTCCCGACAGCACCTGCCTGGACAGGCTAATAATTTGGCAACCTCCAAACCAGTCTCTGAAAAATATTCTTAGTGGGTGGGAGGCTCACCTATGGGGAGGAAGGCAGCAAGGACTGCTACTGCTGGGGAACAAGGAGGCCTTGGAGTCCAGCGCTCAGGCCAACTTACCTCCTCCTACAGCAGAGACTGCCCAGCCTAGGTGATTCTATGCACAGGAAAATGGAAACTAAAAACAATCTCAAGCAAAGGGGTTGCCCCACAGGACATCCACCCAGCCCAGACCACCCAGACTGCTTTGAGTGTAACCCCCGACTTATGCCTGAGAAGACAGACCATGGTGTAACCTCTAGAATGACTGACAAGTACTTTTACTTTATTATCATTCTAAAACCTCCATCCAAAGAGGAGCACATGCTGGGGCGCCTGGGTGGCTCAGAGGGTTAAGCCTCTGCCTTCACCTCAGGTAATGGTCTCAGGGTCCTGGGATTGAGCCCCACATTGGGCACTCTGCTCAGCGGGAAGCCTGCTTTCCCCTTTCTCTCTGCCTACTTGTGATCTCTCTCTCTCTGTCAAATAAATAAATAAAATCTTCAAAGAGGAACACAAGCCTCATTTACATAACCTACAATGTATGTATAGGCATATTTCCTTAAGGTGCATGCATGGCCTTATGTCCACCTCTACATACGATGACAAGGCTTCCCTATATAAATATTCATCTTAACCCTTAATAAAAAGAACCCATTCACCCTTGCTTCGGGAGTATGGCTTTGGAAGTTATTCCCCACAATCCCCTTATTTGCTGCAAATAAAGTTTTCTTTGTGGGGCAACTCACCCCACATAGTTACTATCTGTGACTCACCAAGGAGCCAACTCACATTGGTTTGGTTACAGTATGTCATTATCTTTGTTGATTCTTTCTGCATCTGTGAGCTAGTCTGTAATCAGGCATAATCCTTCATTGTCAAAATCTTTGTGTAATATTATCACATTTATTTCTAGAAATTCTGTAATCTTATATATAAGAATTTTAATTTCAATTTTCAGGTGATTTGTATTTGCATAGAGACTAAAGTATTAAAAAATTATTGGGAGAGCATAGAAATTAGTCTTAAGAAGAAAGACCCACTTCCTACAGTCTCATAGGTCATGCACTGAAAAACTTCAAGGAATGTCTAAAGAGACAGATGGGTCGAGGGGCACCTGGGTGGTTCAGTGGGTTAAAGCCTCTGCCTTCGGCTCAGGTCATGATCCCAGAGTCCTGGGATTGAGCCCCACTTCGGGCTCTCCGCTCAGCCGGGAGCCTGCTTCTCCCTCTCCCTCTGCCTGCCTCTCTGCCTGCTTGAGATCTCTGTCTGTCAAATAAATAAATAAAATCTTTAAAAAAAAAAGAGAGAGAGAGACAGATGGGTCGAAAATGATTTAATTTTATTTGCAATTGGTTCCTAAGTGATTTTTCTGATGTTACAGTAACACGTTCTCTTACATAAGCCTGTAACTACAGGGAATCAAAAATTCACTAATGTGGTCATGAGAAGCTGCCTCTCCCATGATTGGTGATTAATAAAATTTGTTGATTGGTATACTTCAGTGGCTCAGTCGGTTGAGCATCCAACTTTTGATTTCAGATCAGGTCATGGTCTCAGGGTCATGGGATGGAGCTCCACGGCAGTCTCCACACTCAGTGAGGAGTCTGCTTGAAATTCTCCCCTCTCCCTCTCTCTCTGCCCCTGCCCCACCTCCTCTCTAAAATAAATAAATAAAATCTTTAAAAAATAATAATAATTGTGGATCGAATGACTGAAAAAATAAAGATATTGGTAATATTACACAGTGAATATAGAAACTTATTTTCTTTTTGAAAATTGAATGCCTCTTTCTTTATGCTTATAAACTGTATGTCAGCTGAACCCCTCGGCCTTTCTTTTGAGCTTTCCCAAGTGGAACTGCACTAACAAAAGAACATTACTAAGTGACGTAGAAGTACCGACTTCCTGAAATACAGCCTTCATTTGCTCCTTCAGGGATAGATGAGTGAAAGTCATCAGTCTTTCTTTGTCTGAAGATATCTTTAGTTCTCTTTCAGCTTAGGTAGGAATAGAAGTCTAGTTTGACCATTATTTCCCTCAGTACTTTGAAGAACTGTTTTGGCCTTTAATTATGCTGATGAGAAGTTCATTGTCCAATTGTTGTGTCCTTGTAGTTAATCTGTCTTTTTTCTCTTCTGTTGAAATTGTGTTCTCTGCATTTGGAGACTTAAAGTTGTAGTACGGTGTGTCTTGCTATACATTATTTTGAGTCATCTCGCTCAGGACCTGAGGGTCATTGACTTTCATCACACTGACATTGGTCCCAATTATGAGATCTCTTATCCACTACATCATCTTATGTATTTGTTTTCTCTTGATGCCATAACAAATTACCACAAACTTTGCTTAAGATAACACAAACTTGGGGCGCCTGGGTGGCTCAGTGGGTTAAGCCGCTGCCTTCGGCTCAGGTCATGGTCTCGGGGTCCTGGGATCGAGTCCCGCATCGGGCTCTCTGCTCAGCAGGGAGCCTGCTTCCCTCCCTCTCTCTCTCTCTCTCTCTCTCTCTGCCTGCCTCTCTATCTACTTGTGATCTCTGTCTGTCAAATAAATAAATGGAATCTTTAAAAAAAAAAAAAAGATAACACAAACTTATTATCTTACAATTCTGTAGGTGCAACACAATTCAGAAGTGCAACACACGTCTCTTTGGACTAAAATCAAGATGTCAGCATGGCTATCCTCCTTTCTGGTGGCTCTAGGATGGGAATCCCTTTCTTTACATTTTACAGCTTCTGGAAGCCACCCAAATTCTTTTGTTCATATCCTCTTCCTCCATCTTAAAAACCAGCAATGTAGAATCTCATTGACCCTTCTGTTGTTGTTATATCTCTTTGTTTCCTTCCACAGCTGAGAAAGATCCACTTTTGACTCATGTGATTACAATGAGCCCACAGGGACAATCCCAGATAATCTTCACATCTCAAGGATCTTGCCCTTAATCACATCTGAAAATGCCTTCTTCCAAGTAGGGTAGCATATTCTCAGATCCCAGGGATTAGAACATAGATATCTTTGGAGGATCATTAATCAATTTATTATTCCTTGAGACCTTAGCTTCTATCAAAGTCTTACCCAATTTTTGCTAGTGTTTCTAAGGGCATCAAATTCTCTTGCTCCAGCTACTTTGTTGAGAGGCTTAGCTCTTACTTCCACTACCAGTGACCTCTGTGAGAATGTCATTCCTCCAGACACAGTAGTCATTGATGGTAATCAAAATTATGATGGTAGTCAGCCAGAGCCTTTGGGGTTCCAGGCTACATGGAGGCAGAGGAGAAAGAGAAAAAAAAAAGGTCTATTCCCCAGCCCTACAGCTATATTTTTCCCCCGAGTTTTGGAATATAGTGAATAATGCCAATCTCTTAAATTTTTTCATGAGTTTAGAACTTTTTCTAAAATTAAGCTTTCTTTCCAAAGAAACTCAAAACTAGACAATTGGTTCTAATTAATGGACAAGCCCCATTCTATCCCCTCCTAGGTGTTATCTCCTTTTCTCTTACTCTGCATACTTGGCACATCTGCCTCACATGCCTACCAAAACAATGAAAGTCCCTATGCATCTCAGTTTGTGCCTGTGGCTTACCATTTCACCCATACCAATCAAGTGCAGCATCCACTTGGTACCCCAAGTGCTACCATTCCTCAGGTTCTCGACACTGCACGTTCTGAATAAATTTGGAGGTCAGTTAAGACTCCCTTCTATAGAATGAGTGAGTTGATGAAATGCTACAGGTTTAAACACAGTTTAGGTGGGAGATTCAATCCTCAGTTATTTTTCTATAATCAACATTATACAAGAGAACATCACATCTGAGATTATCTCAATCTTTTATCCTACCTGGACCCAAAGTGTCTTCAAATCTGTCTCTGCTTCACTGTTGTCAAGCTCCTTCCTGTATTATTGTGATCCCCACATATTCTCAAGTCCTACAGTTCTTTTGGGATGTAGGCAGATTCCTTCTACAGCAGGACTTGTATTTCCCTGCTCAGGCTGGGCTGAGCTCTGACACTGGCTTTCAGACTGAAGGCCAGAAGGGTGAAGAAAACAAGAGTCCTTTTGCAATGAATTTATTTCAGGTGAGTTCATATATGATCTCTAGGCAAGGGAAGGTTGTTCTCCTCTGCTAAGAGGAAATGGTCTCCTTCTTTTAGCTAAGGAGATTTAGGTACAATTGGGAGCTCAAGGTTCTGTGGCTCAGCTACCCATATTTCATTGTGCACGTCTTAGGGTCTCACATTTTTCCTATCTGGAAAAGACTTTGACATGGGAGACCTGTTGTTGTATCTATGCATTCAATCTTTTTTGCAGTTCTGCCACTCTAAATCCTGTACCTAATTTTCAACAGTGTCTAACTTACCGCTGCAAGAAATGGGAGTCTCCTTTATGGTTGCCATAGAAGTTCTCTGGCTTTCATAATGTTCTTACATTGGCAATAAGCTGCTTCAAAATAGTGCGTGTGTGTGTGTGTGTGTGTGTGTGTACGCACGCATGTGTTCTGCAAGGCTTGTAATGCTGTTAGAAGCAACCAGTCTGTTCCTCAATTCTGATCATTATCATTTCACCCATACCAATCAAGTACAGAATCTACTTGGTACCCCAATGCTTTATCTTCCATTTGTACCTCACCCCAATTTACTGTAGGTAAAAGCTTTGGTAACAGTGATGCATGCCACTGCATAGCAGGGATTACTATCCACTTGCCATCAGGAAAACCAGTCCTATTGCTTTCAGGTAGGCGGGCTACTCATCTCCAAAATCCCATTTTGAGGGTCTGCTCTTGAAGACCACTTCCGATACCAGCATTTTTAACTGAGGGTACTAAGAAAAGAAAGCTTGAAGCAAAAGATGATGTGCAAATGCTTTACTGATGAGTGCAATTCCCCAGGAAGGGAAGAAAGAGAGAGAGAGAGGGAGAGGGAGAGGGAACAGAAGTAAAGTAGTGAAAAAGTAAAAACAAACATAATGGATGTATTACCAAGATGGCCATAGTTTCATTGCAAATAAAAGCTGATTGTTTCATCTAGGGCATCTCCAGACAGTACTTACAAAAAAATTACTGCTTCTCAGAACCATCCACCACACAGGAGGCAGAGTTTACAATGCTGGCTTCTTTCTGTCTGCTGTCTCTCATGGGTTCAGTTTTACCACACAAACTCCCCAGTACTGCAAGACTGTATTACCCGACCCCACCAGGAAGCTTCTTGGGAAGCTGGAGCCTCTGAAGTTTATTCTGGCTAATTTTGGGATGCTTTGGTCCTTCCCCCTAGTCAACACTATGTGTAGGGACCAGATGGCAGCAGAGGCTCTGGCTATGGCTTTATGATTGTTGGATGCCTCACAGGGTTTTTGTCAGGACTCAGTCAGGTAGTACCCAGTGCCTGGCATGTAGTAAGCACTCAGCAAATGCTAGTTGTTATTATTAATAGTAATTAAGTGAAATTTTCATGTGTGATTATTATGTGGTTTGACTGTTATGAGCATTTGTCCCATCCCTTCTAAGACTTTGTTAAGCACCTCTGGACTCAGTCAGCACTCTGATACAGAGCCAGATGTGTATGTGTGAGTGGTTCTACAATGCTGTGGGCTGTTGTCTACAGTGTGGGAGACAGCCAGGATGCCAAAAGTGTCTGCAATAAACTCATAATAATGGTGGCCACCAGCCTGGTGGGATACAGCTATGGTGTTGAGAATTTTCCTTTTCTAAAAATATGACTACAATAATGCCTTGGCTAGCTACCTTAAAAAATTCTTTTAAACTTTTAACAGGTCTCTGAAATCCCCTAAAGAAATAAATTACTATAGTTGTTTGTTCTAAATTATAGCCTTGTAGCTGAAAGATAATTTGCCCATGCACAGAGTCACAGATTTGTTTCTGAAACCATGAATACAGGAGCCCTCAAATGTCAAATATCTGAAGGATAATATGTCTTTGGGAAATTTTCTGCATCATCCTCTGAGTTTGGTTACTCATAAATGAATATCTTTCATTTAATGAATAATTCAAATCTTAGTCTTGTCACCATAGAAAATGTTTCTTTATGAGGCATTTAGTGCCACATACATAAATGTTTACTTCCCTTCAGGGAATGACAGCTCTTGACAAGTGGAAACATGATTTCAGCAAAGAAATTGCTGTTCTTTATGTTAAAAATGGCTTCAATATTCTGCTTTGATTCCTGCTTAAAATATATGGAAAGGATATTTATAGTCAAAGTAAATCTCCGTACTGATGAATGTGATAGACATGAGCAGTGAAAAAAATGAATTTTGGGAATTCAAAATATGTGCCTTTGCCTTTCTGGAAGCAAGGACTGAGTTTTTAAAAATAAAAACTGATGGAAGTTATTCATTCTAATGAAGAATGTAAGCTACAACATGAGTGATTTCTAATAAATTTCCTACATCATGCTTTTCTTGTTGATGATAAATGCTTACCATGAGTGTCTGGTATTTGGGTTGAAACCAAGTGATGACCTAATTGTCCCTGTTCCCTGATCTTCTTCACCTCCAACACCTGAGAACAAATTTGGCTTCATCAATTCTGATCTTTGGCCTTGTGCCCTAAGCATGGCAGGGGGCTCTTGTCATGATGCTTCAAGCCAACCTGAGCAACTACCTTCTGAGACTATTTTTGGCCCCGAGAGAGTAGTAGGACATGCACAGGACATGGAATCAGGTGCCATCAAAGTAGCAGAGAAATATAAGGACTATATGGTAGAATTATACAGGAAGTATCGAACTTAAAGTTGGAAAATTATGAAAGAGAAAGAAAGCCAGGAAACAGAACATTCTTTAAGCCTCTCTATGTTCCAAGTGCTTTAAAGTTTAGACATTTAATCTCCACAACAGCCCTTTAACAAAGCCATTTTATCTTCATTTGTATAACTGTGAGAACAGAAGCTCTGAGAGGTGAGGTTAGGTACCTTTTTCAAAGTCACTTAAGCATAGATATCTTAGGGAAAGTTAATAGTTCTGTGTGCTGATTGTGTACATAGATGGGTGGCATGAGGCAATGGTAAGAAAGAGACTGGAAAGCTAGATTTCACCCAGATAGTGAAAGCCTTAATAAACCATGTACTTTTCACTATACAAGGCTGGCCTAAGTCCTTGTTACCTCTGTAACTGAGAGCAAGTATTTAACCGCTCTCTACCTGAATTTCCTTGTCTTTAAAATGGAGGGATGGGGGGGCGCCTGGGTGGCTCAGTGGATTAAGCCGCTGCCTTCGGCTCAGGTCATGATCTCAGGGTCCTGGGATCGAGCCCCGCATCAGGCTCTCTGCTCCGCAGGGACCCTGCTTCCTCCTCTCTCTCTCTGCCTGCCTCTCTGCCTACTTGTGATCTCTCTGTGTCAAATAAATAAATAAAATCTTAAAAAAAAAAAAAAATGGAGGGATGGGGAGTGACACCATCACACCTACCTCAGAAAGTTTCCTTAGTTTTTTAGTGTAGGAGCACCTGGGTGGTTCAGTTGCTTATGCATCTGACTCTAGACTTCTGCTCAGATCATGATCTCAAGGTCATCATCTCAGGATTGTGAGATGGAGTTCTGCGTCAGGCTCCACACTGGGTGTGGAACCTGCTTAAGATTCTCTCTCTTCCTCTCCCTCTACCCCTAAAAAGAAAAAAGGAAAGGAAGGAATTAACTAATTTATTTATACATAGAAAAGTGCCATACAAATTCAACTCATTTCTTGGCATTTCTCGTTGCAAAAATTTACAATTTTTTTGTAAATTTTTTTTGTAAAGCTGGGAGGACATGAAATAAATGTAATCATAGAAGTGTAACTTGAGGTTTAGCTGTCTTGATATTCCAAAAGTCACCCAACCCACTGGAGAATCCACCATCCTATAGGATTTAATGGAAATGGTTTTGCACCCACTTCCTATGTAAAATGAGACTCTTTGTTGACTGGACTGCCTATTGCACACCATCTACACTGCACACCACCTAGATTCTTGAATTCTCCAAAATACCGTTGGCAGCAGAACATATATAGAGCAGACTTTTACTAAGGATTTGAAGGCAACACTGGTGAGGTGACATCAGGGTAGATATTTGGTATCCTTGTTCTTAAATGTGCTTTGCCCTATTCTGCCGCTGAGAAGTCCTCACTGGTCATCTCTTCACAAACAACCCCAGCCTAACATCACTTTGCTCGTTTCTTTCTTCCTTTCTTTTCTGTCTTCCCATTTTCTACCTATTCATAAACCCTGCCCTATTCATATTATATTTATGTAGCAATAGTAACGAACACTGATTAAAAACTTATTTTGTACTAGGAAGTATAAGTACTTTATATGTGCTCTTCGATTCGGCAGACATTTTCTCTCCTTTTGTTGTGCCCCAGGTATTCATGCCCAAACCCTTGGAGTTTCATCTCTTTTTTTTTTTTTAGGATTTTATTTATTTGAGAGAGAGAGAGAGACAGAGTGAGAGAACATGAGAGGGGAGGTCAGAGGGAGAAGCAGACTTCCCATGGAGCTGGGAGCCTGATGTAGGACTTGATCCCAGGACTCCAGGATCATGACCTGAGCCAAAGGCAGTTGCTTAACCAACTGAACCACCCAGGCACCCTGAGTTTCATCTTTTTTGTTCTTCAACAAATATTAAACAACTCTGTGTGTGTGTGTGTGTGTGTGTGTGTGTGTGTGTTTGGCGCAGCGCTAGCTCTTAGGGCTGTGGTAACAAATAAAACAGACTTGGTTTCTGCCCTTAGGGAGCTCCACATTCAGAGAGCTGATGAAAGTAACTTGTTAAATGAAGTCAGCTCTATCTTTGAGGGAATTACCAGCTTGAACAGCAATCATTTTTTCATTTGTTGCAACAGAAGGCAACCGTAAGACAAATATCAAAATGAGACAAAAACACAAAAAATGCCACACAGCAGGACATGATTCGGGCACAAATAGTTCAGAAAGTGTAAAACACTTTAGAAACTGTTGAGATCACTTGGGTTAAACTTGTGACCCTTGAGGCACTGAAATGGAGAAGGAGGAAGGCAGGAAGGGCTGAGATGGTATGAGTGGATACAGTGGTTAAGAACAAGGCCTTTGGAGTAGGTCAGACCTGGGCTCAAATGCCAGCTCTGTCACTTACGATGCGGCTATAGAAGAAATTCACATAACAAAATTATTTTGAAGTGAACAAGAGTGATATTTAGGACATACACAATATTGTGCAACCTCCACCTATATCTAGACCTAAAACATTTCTGTCACCTTAAAGTAAAACTTATATTCATTGAGCAGTCATTCCTTATTCCTGCCTTCCTCCAGTCCTTGGTAACCACCAATCTGTATTCTGTCTCTACGGTTTTATCTATTTGAATATTTCATATAAATGGAATCATACAATAAGTCTTTGTGTCTGGCTTCTTTGAATTAGATAATGTTTTCTAGGTTCCGCTAGGTAGCATATATCAGTACATCATGCTTTTTATGGCTGAATAAATTTCCATCGTATGTATATAACATGATTTGTTTAACTACTCAGCAACTGATGGATATTTGGACTGTTTCCACTTTTTTTTTTAAGATTTTATTTATTTATTTGACAGAGATCACAAGTAGGCAGAGAGGCAGGCAGAGAGAGAGAGGGGTTAAGCAGGCTCCCTGCTGAGCCAGATGCGGGGCTCCATTCCAGGACCCTGGGATCTTGACCAGAGCTAAAGGCACAGGCTTTAAGCCACTGAGCCACCCAGGTGCCCCTGTTTCCACATTTTGACTACTGCGAATCGTGCTGCTATGAACATGCCTGTACATGCACGTGTTGGAATACCTGTTTTCGGTTCTTTGGGGTATATACCCAGGAGTGGAATTGTGGGGCCATGGGGTAATTCTATGTCTAACTTTTTGAGGAACACTTGCATCTTTTTGAAATTCATTCTTAAGCCTGTATTATTATTCATATTATAAATAATATTAGATAGATGATATATATTAAGCATTTTAAATCAGAGTGTCTCAAACCTAGCACTGTTGACATGGGGACTGGAGAATTCTTTGTTGTGGGCCCTGAAACCTGTGCATTTAAGGAGGTTCAGCAGCAATTCTGGCCTTTACCCAGTAGATGTCAGTAGCATCCCCCCAGTTGTGACAACTAATACTGTTTCAAGACATTGTCAAATGTCCCATGGGTGGCAAAAATTTCTGCTTCTTCTCACAGAAATCCATTGTTTTAAAGGATTCTCTGTACACTTGAAGCAAATCTATCACTGAAACAAAAGAGTCAAAGTTAGGGCCTTTAAGAAATGGATGTTCCTTGCAAATTTGCATACAGGAAATATTTTTTTTGTTTACTGTGTAATGATGTTAAGAGTTTGCAGATTTACAAACGTGTGACAACCAGAAAATTATATCATTAAATATTCATGTAACTTTCTTTTTTTTTTTTAAAGATTTTATTTATTTATTTGACAGAGAGAGAGAGAGAGAAAGAGATAACACGTAGGCAGAGAGGCAGGCAGAGAGAGAGGGGGAAGCCTGCCCCCTGCGGAGCAGAGAGCCCACCACGGGGGCCCATCCCAGGACCCCAAGATCACGACCCAAGCCGAAGGCAGTGGCTTAACCCACTGAGCCACCCAGGCGTCCCATCATGTAACTTTCACATCTACTTTTGTACCGTAAACCCAGCTCACCCAAAGAACTTCAAGAAATACAGATTTTCACCTCACTACATGTTATATACCAAATCACTTTTACAGCACACTGCATCACATAATTTTTAAGATGGCAGCTAGAAGATTTGCAAGATTTTTCTGATATGGTAATATTTATTATTTCAAATCTAAGCTCAGACAGAACCCGTAAGGAATTTCTTATTTGGCTCTGCCAAATAATGGCAAGATACATGCTAATTTTCATTATTGGGGTACACTGAACCAAAATTAAATTTTTATTTACTGTTAAAGATCATGGTGAGTTCATTGTAAAGCAGAAACTCTAAGCTCTTTTGCCATCAAAAAGCACTTTTGCCATCAAAAAGCCATCAAGATCAGGACTGTTATGGAAATGGACCAGCTTTAGGCATAGATGACATTGATGTAGAGCTCACAGCAGTTAGTAAGGGCTATGGCACTAAATTCTATCTTCCCAGGGATGGAGAGGCAGTGGGGTGGAACAGGAAGGTTGGTGCCATTCAGAGAAGTCTGGCCAAAGAGAGACCTACTAGGTCAGATAATGAAAAGCCAAAGAGATACATAGTAGGTCAGATAAAAATAATGCAACAAGTGTATCAATAAGTTCTACCAAACAGCTGAAGAAAAACAAGAATGAAAACTGATAGATGGATCCAAATCACTGAGGCAAAATTTAAGACTTGTAATGTGATACAGAATTCAATTTATTCTAAAAAGTAAGGTGGTATTCCAAAGCTATTTTTCTCTTGAGAAAACATCTCCAGCTTATTTATTTATTTGTTGTATTTATATGTATGTATTTATTTACTGCTTTGGCTTTATTGAGGTATAACTAAGAAACACAATTACAGGATTGCCTGGGTGGCTCAGTTGGCTCAGTGGCTGGTTGTTGATTTTGGCTCAGCTCATTATCTCAGGGTTGTGGGATTGAGCCCCACCTCTGGCTACGCACTCAGTGTGTGTGTGGTTGGGGGGGGGGGGGGGCTCTGCTTGAGATTCTCTTTCCCTCTGCCTGTGCCCCCCCACTTGTGCATTCTATCTCAAATAAATAAATCTTTAAAAAAGAAGTACAATTATAATATATTTAGAGTATATATGATGATTTGACATATGTATATGTGTGAAAGGATTCCCAACATTGAGTTAATTAACACATATATAACCTCACATATTTACCTTTTTCTTTCTTTCCTTCCCCCTTCTCTTCCTTTCTTTCTTTTTGGTGAGAACACTTCAGTTCTACTCTCTTAGCAAGTTTCAAATTTCAGTTACATAATACAGTATTATGAACTATAGTCACCATGTTATTTATCAGATCCTTGGACCTTATTCATCTTGCATCTGAAAGTTTGTGCCTTTATACTGGTCTTTCCCTATTTCTCCCAACCCCCAACCTGATGCAATCACCATTCTACTGATTCTGTTTTGGACTTTTTTTTTTAGCTTCCACATATAGATGATACCATGCAGTGTTTGTCTTTGGCTTATTTCGCATAGTGTAATTGTTTATCCATGTTGTTGCAAATACCAGAATTTTCTTCTTTTATAACGATGAATAATATTCCTTTGTGTATACATACCACATTTTCTTTATTCATTCATTAGTCAGTATGTAGGTTATTTCCACACTCTGGCTACTGTGAATAATGCTGCAATGAACATGGGAGTACAGCTAGTGATTTCATGTCCTTTAGATGTACACCAAGAAGCGGGATTGTTGGATCATATGGTAATTCTATTTTTAATTTCTTCCGCAATCCCCATATTCTTTTCCATAGAGGTTGCACGATTTTACATTCCCATCTATAGGGTATGAGGGTTTCCTTTTCTTCATATCCTTATCAGCATTTATTGTCTCTTGTCTTTTTGATAATAGCCATCCCAGCAGGTATAAGGTGATTATCTCCTTGTGGTTTTGATTTGCATATACCTGTTAATTAGTGATGTTGAGGACCTTGTCATGTACCTATTGGCCATTTGGATATCTTCTTTAGAAAACTGTCTATTGGGGTGCCTGGGTGGCTCAGTGGGATAAGCCTCTGCCTTCAGCTCATGTCATGATCTCAGGGTCCTGGGACCAAGTTCCGCATCAAGTCCCACATCCGCCCACATTGGGCTCTCTGTTCAGCAGGGAGCCTGCTTCCCCCTGCCTCTCTGCCTACTTGTGATCTCTCTCTCAGATAAATAAATAAATAAATAAAATCTTAGAAAACTGTCTATTAGTTCCTCTGCCCATTTTTAATTGGATTATGTCTTTTTTTTTTTTTTTTGCTATTGAGTTGTATATTTCCTTATTGGATATGTGGTTTGCAAATATTTCTTCTATTCTGTAGGTTGATTTTTCATTTTGATGATAGTTTCCTTTGTTATGCAGAAACGTTCTAGTTTTATGTAGTCCCACTTGTTTATTTTTGCTTTTGTTGTTTATGTTTTTGGTGTCATATCTAAAAAATAATTGCCAAGACCAATGTCAAGGAGCTTACCCATTATGTTTTTTTTTTCCCCCTAGGAGTTCTAAGGTTTCAGGACTTATGTTCAAATCTTTAATCCATTTGGAGTTGATTTTTATGTATGGAGTAAGATAGGAATCTGGTTTCATTCCTTTGCATGTGGATATACAGCTTTCCTGCACCACTTACTGAAGAGACTGTCTTTTCCCCACTGTCTGTTCTTGGCTCCTTTGTCAAAAATGAATTGACCACATATGCATGGGCTTATTTCTGGACTTTCTATTCTGTTCCATTAATTTTTGTGTTTGTTTTTACGTGAATCACTATGATGGGGTCCGTGATCAGAGGAGTGAGACCGATACAAAGCGAAGGTCAAGCAAAGCTTTATTTTGCGCTAACACCGAGAATCATACCGACCAGCTGGGGCCGTCTCTTATGGAGAGAGATGACCCTCAGCCTCACAGACTAGCTTTTTTTTTTTTTTTTTAAGATTTTTTATTTATTTATTTGACAGAGAGAGAGATCACAATTAGGCAGAGAGGCAGGCAGAGAGAGAGGAGGAAGCAGGCTCCCCGCGGAGCAGAGAGCCCGACGCGGGGCTCGATCCCAGGACCCTGAGATCACGACCCGAGCCGAAGGCAGCGGCTTAATCCACTGAGCCACCCAGGCGCCCCACAGACTAGCTTTTTATAGAGCAAAGGCCATGTGGTTGAGCCTGGCTAATGAGATTGTAACACACAGAGAAAGTTGCATAGTCGTGTTAGGTCACACGCAGGTGGCCAATTGAGGTACAATTTATCCTATAGTAGCTGTTTGAACTAGCCTATCACCTTGGTCAGAATTGGTGCCCAAAAGGCAGGGTTTACATTCTTTGGTGGTTGGGGAGATAGTAGGTGCGCTTTACTGGTTGGATGCCTCCAACTGGCCTGACACGTCCTGGTAACTGGGCTCTTATCAGGGACTGGTCGGCCATATTTTACTGGTTTCCCAGACTTGTTTCTAAGTAAGTTCCTGGGGGTGGGGGGGCAGGGTCAATCTAAGTTCACTGCATAAACAACAAAATGGCTGTTTACCGAGATGGGGTAACTCTGGCTAAGTAGGCCCTTACAACTATGGTGATACTATTTATAGATTTGTAATATGGTTTGAAATCAAGAAGTGTGATGCCTCCAGCTTTGTTCTTTCTCAAGATTGCATTGGCTATTCTGGATCTTTTGTGGTTCAACATGGATTTTAGGATTATTTTTTCTCTATGAAAAATACCATTGGAATTTGACACAGATTGTATTGAATCTGTAGATCACTTCAGGTGGTATGGACATTTTAACAATACTAATTCTTCTAATCCAGAAACACAGAGTATCTTTCCATTTCTGTCTTTTTAAATTTCTTTCATCAATGTTTTATATTTAACAGTGTACTGATCTCTCATCTCCTTGGTTAAATTTTTTCTAAGTATTTTATTATTTTTTGATGCTTCTATAGTGGGATTTTTTTTTTTAAATTTTTGTAAATGGGATTTTACTTCTTTCTTTTTCCAATAGTTGATTTTTAGTATATGGAACACAAGTGATTTTTGTATATTGATTATGTCCTGAACTTACTGAATTCATTTATTGGGCCTTACAGTTTTTCCATGCCGTCTTTAGGATTTTCTATATATGAGATCATGTCATCTACAAACAAAGACAATTTTACTTCCTCTTTTCTGATTTTGGTGCTTTTATTTTTATCCTTGCCTAATTGCTCTGGCCCTGACTTCCAGTACTGTGTTGAATGAAAGTGATGAAGATGGACACTTTTTGAAATATTGCTGACCTTAGAGGAAAAGTGTTCAACTTTTTAGTGTTGAGTATGATGTTAGTTGAGGGTTTGTCACATGTGGCCTTTATTATGTTGAGGTACATTCCATCTGTCCAAATTTGTTGGAAGTTTTTATCATGAGAGGATATTGAATTTTATTAAAAGCTTTTTCTGCATCTATTGAGATGATAATATGATTTTTATCCTTCTTTTTGTTAAACTGGTATATCACATTTACTGATTTGTGTATGTTGAACTATCAGTGCCTCCCAGAAATAAATTCCACTTAATCATGATATATGATTCTTTTAATGTACTGTTGAATTTGGTTTGCTAATATTTTGTTGAGAAATTTTGCATCTGTATTCATCAGGAATATTAGCCTGTAATTTTTTTTTCTTGTAGTGTTCCTGTCTGGCTTTGGTATCAAGGTAATGCCAGCCTCATAAAATGAGTTTGGAAGTGTTCATTCCTCTTACATTTTTTGGAAGTGTTTGAGAAGATTTAAATGAAATCTTTTTAACTGCTTGGTAGAATTCACTGGTGAACCCATCTGATCCTGGGCTTTTGTTTTTTTTGTTGTTGTTGTTTTAAAGATTTTTATTTATTTATTTGACAGACAGAGATCACAAGTAGGCAGAGTGCCTGAAAGAGAGAGATGGGAAGCAGGCTCCCTGCCGAGCAGAGAGCCCGATGTAGGGCTCGATCCCAAAGATTCGGGGCTCAATCCCAAGATCCTGGGATCATGACCTGAGCTGAAGGCAGAGGCTTTAAGCCACTGAGCCACCTGGGCTTTTGTTTGTTGGGAGGATTGTGATTACTGACTCAGTCTCCTTCCTAGTAATCAATCTCTTTAGAATTTGTTTCCTCATGATTCAGTCCTGGTAGGTTGTATGTTTCTAGAAATATATTCATTTCTCCTAGGTTATCTAAATGTTGGGGTATAATTGTTCATAGCAATTTCTTATGATCCTTCCTGTGCTATCAGTTGTGATATCTCCTCTTTTATTTCTGACTTTGAGTCTTCCCTTTTTTTCTTAGCTAAAGTTTTATCCACTTTGTTTATGTTAAAAAAAAAAACCAAACCCAGTTCTTAGTTTCATTGATCATCTCTATTGTCTTTTTTGCCTCTATTTCATTTGTATCTGTTCTGATTTTGTTATTTCCTATCTTCTACTAACTTTGAACTTTGTTCTTTTTCAGATCCTTCAAGTGTTAACTTCAAGCAACCCTTGAAGTGGGTTGCTTATTTTGAGGTCTTTTCTTTTTCTTAATGTAGTATTTGTTGCAATAAACTTTCCTCTTAGGAGATGGAGCTCTTGCTCCATCTCTCAAGTTTTGGTATGTGGTGTTTCCATTCTTATTCTCTCTCTCTTTTTTTTCCCCCAAGTTTTCACTTGTTTTATGTAAATATAAATTAAATATATAATATAAACATATAACACTTATAAATATAAGGTATGCAACATATTGATATATGTATATATTATGAACTGATTACCATGGTTAAGTTTATTTAACATCTATCACCTCATCTCACCTCATGGTTGCAACTTTGTTTCTTGTCATGAGTCAGGATATTTTAATTTTTCTCTCTCTTTTTTAAAAGATTTTATTTACTTATTTGACAGAGAGAGAGAGATCACAAGGAGGCAGAGAGGCAGGCAGAGAGAGGGGGGGAAGCAGGCTCCTCTCTGAGCAGAGAGCAGGATGTGGGCCTTGATCCCAGGACTCTGAGATCATGACCTGAGCCAAAGGCAGAGGCTTAACCCACTGAGCCACCCAAGAGCCCTTGACTTCTCTTTTTTTGGATCCACTGTTCAGGAGCATGTTGTTTAGTCTGCACATATTTGTCAATTTACCAGTTTTTTTCTTGTATTTTATTTCTTGTTTCATAGCATTGTGATCAGAAAAAAGTGCTTGATATGATTTCAACCTTCTTCAATTTATTAAGATTTGTTTTGTGATCTAACATATGATCTTCCAGACAATTTCCACGTATACCTGAGAAGAATGTGCATTCTGCTGCTGTTGGATGGACTGTTCTGTAAATGTCTGTTAGATCCATCTGATCTAACATGTAGTTTTAAGTTTCCTGGTGGATTTTCTGTTTGGATGATTTATCTATTGTTTAAAGTGGTGTACTGAAGTCCACCACTACTTTTTTTTTTTTTTAAGATTTTATTCATTTATTTGATGGAGATCACAAGTAGGCAGAGAGGTAGACAGAGAAAAAAAAATATTTTTTTCCCATCCCTTCACTTTCGGTCTATATGTGTCTTTGAAACTGGAGTCTCTCATAGACAGCATACAGTTGGATCTTTAAAAAAAAAAAATCCGGGGCGCCTGGGTGGCTCAGTGGGTTAAAGCCTCTGCCTTCGGCTCGGGTCATGATCCCAGGGTCCTGGGATCGAGCCCTGCATTGGGCTCTCTGCTCAGCAGGAAGCCTGCTTCCTCCTCTCTCTCTGCCTGCCTCTCTGCCTACTTGAAATCTCTGTCTGTCAAATAAATAAAAATCTTTTTTAAAAAATTAAAAATTAAAAATTAAAAAAAAATCCATTCAGCTACTCTGTCTCTTTTGGATTAGAAAATTTAGTCCATTTACATTTAAAGTAATTATTGATAGGGACTTAATACTGCAATTTTGTTAATTGTTTTCTGACTTTATTGTAGTTCCTTTGTTCCTTTCTTCTTCTCTTTCTCTCTTTGTGAGTTGATGGTTTTTCTATAGTGGTATGCTCTGATTCCTTTATCTTTTGTGTATCTACTACAGGTTTTTGTGTGGTTACCATGAGGCTTACATAAAATATCTTAGAGTTATAACAGTCTATTTTAAGCTGATAACAACTTAACTTTGAATGCACAGATATACAAACACACACACACACACACACACACACACACACACATTTTGTCTTTGCTCTTCTAATTTACAGCTTTTTACCATGTATCCATTAACAAATTATAGCTATAGTTATTTTAAATACTTCTGTTTTTTATCCTTAATATTAGTTATGTGATTTACCCACCATCATTACAATACTAGTCTGAATTTAAGTATATATGTACTTTTACTAGTGAGTTTTACACTTACAAGTGTCATGTTACTAAGTAGCAACTATGTATTTCAGTTTAAAGAACTTCCTTTAACATTTCTTGTAAGACCACTCTAGTGGTGACGAACTCCTTTAGATCTTGCTTGTCTGGGAAACTCTTCATCTCTCCTTCATTTCTGAAGGACAACTTTGCCACGTAAAATATTCTTGGTTGGCAGTTGCTTCTTCTGAATACATCATCCCACTTCCTTGTGGACTGCAAGGTTTCTCCTGAAAAATCTTTTAGTAGTCTAATGGGGGTTCCCTTGTAAGTAACAAATCACTTTTCTCTTACTGTTTCTAAGAATCTCTCTTTATATTTAACTTTTTAAAAAATATTTTATTTATTCATGGGCGGGGAGTGCACACAAGCAGGGGGAGAAGCAGAGAGAGAGGGAGAAGCAGACTCCCTGCTGAGCTGGGAGCCTGACATGGGGCTCCATCCCAGGACCTGAAGATCATGACCTGAGCCAAAAGCAGATGCTTAATCAACTAAGCCACCCAGGCACCTCTATATTTAACTTCTGACAGTTTAATTATAATGTTTTTCATTGTGGGCCTTTTTAGTGTCCTAAAGGGGAGGGTTGCAGTCAGCACCTACATACAACCTGATTAGAAGCTAGACGCTTGGGTACCCCGTGGGAAAGTATGCAGTTAAACCCCTTTCAGGGAGAAACTGGGAAATGATCACTTTTTGCCTGCTCTATGCTGAGCCTCGCTGTATAGCTGTTGGGGGTTGCTTCTCCACCCATTTGAAAACTGTCTTTGTTTGCTGTAGTTCTATTGTACTCATGAATGCAAATGCCATTTACTATAACAGCCAGGTGTCTTGGGGCCCATCCTTTGGGTGGCACCCATAAAAGTTGGGGTGCTACAAATGTATACAAACTCTTCCTGAAGATGGCAACTTAATTTTATTGTTGAAGGGAGCTGGAGGGGAAAGGTGAGCTCCAGAGAGGATCACAGTCATGCCCTAGATGCCTGCTGATTAGAAGCCGGATCCTCAGGCAGTGGGGCACAAAGTATGCAGTCACACCTCTTCCAGTGAAAGGCTTGGAGGTGGGTGTTTTCCCTGCTCCCTCTGCACCAAGCCCTGCGGGGAGAGCCACAGTGAGTGCTCTTGCACAAGCCCATTAACAACAGCTCCTTTGTCTGCTTCAGTCCTGTGGGACTCAGTGAATGCAAGTCCTTTTGGCTATCAGATCCAGGCAATCTGGAAGCTTGTCCCTTGGGTGGCAGCCACAAAAGCTCCGGCATCAGGCCTGTGGACAAGCTACTTCCAGAGAGATGCTGATGACCTGGTTTTACCATGGGAGTGAGCCTGAGGGGAAGGTGGGGAAGTGCCTATCAGCTTGTTCAGGCTCCAGGAAGATGGTCAGCACATGCTAATTAGAAGCTGGACCCTCAGGCAGCAGCTTGTAAAGTATATAGTCAAACCCCTCCCAGAGCAAGACTAGGAAATGGGCATTTTTGCCAGCTCCTTCTGCACTGAGGCCTGGAGGCATAGCCACAGTGAGTAGTCCTGTACTATCAAGAACGGCTTCTTTATTTGCTATAGTTCTCTGGGACTCAGGAACCCTAGCACTATAGGCTTTCAGAGCTAGGTGTTTTGGGGAGCCCATTGCTCAGGATAGGGAGCCTTAAAAGTTGGGACACTAGATGTGCAGTTCAAACCCTTTCCTTTTCAGGAAGAAGGAGGAGAAGTTCCCTTGGATTGTATGGTACTGTACCAGGGGTGTGGTTTATGGGGAGTCTGTCTCAGATTTCCCTACCCAATTAGATATGAGCATTTTTGATGAGGGAACAGAAGTATGGCTGAGGACAAAGGTGTCTGCAACCTCCCCGCACCCCTCACTCCTGGGAGAGATATGTGTGACACTTTTCCAGGAATCTCCCAACTGTCTTAATGTTAATACCTTGCTAGAGCAGAAAAACAACCTTAACTTGGAAATGGCAAGGCCTCCCTTATCTTGTAGGTCCTCTTTAGCATATGAAAGTTCTTTTGAAACCTCTCTTTTTCCCTACCTTTCCTAACCCCATAGTATATAATGAGTCACCTGTCACAACCTCCGTGCCACAGCTCTTTCCATCCTTCCCTGGTGTTTAATAAATTCTTTTATTTATTTGGTGAAAAAAAAAATTTTATTTATTTGAGCACCATTTTGCACCAAAGACATCTCAAGAATTCTTTCTTGGTTGTCAGCTCTGGACCTCACTTATATTCCAAAGCTTCATCATTTTGTCTGTTGAATGATATGTAGGAGTCAGTCAGCCACTAGTTTCTGGATTTCTCTCCGAGGGAATTACTCCACATGTAGCTGTACAGTCAGCACATCTATGGGAAAAGGGACATTCTGGAGCCTCTTCTGTGTCCATCTTGGTCTGCAGTCACTCCAGACTTATTTAGTATAAATGAGTTGGACAAAAACATTATCTCTTTCAGATTACAAATGCTAATGGCACTCAGTAAGTGACTTTAGGCAAAAAGTCAATTGCAGCTTTGAAGGCAGACATGAGCAGGAAGAATAGTTTATTAAATTTTTAGGGAAGTTTAGTGATGTAAAGACAACTCATCATTTAACAAAAATTAGCAATTTTCACTTTCATTTACTTAAAATTGTGCTTACAATGACATTCACTGAATTGCCACAAGAACATAGGATCAAAACTATGCTAGACCATGGTCTCTCCAATTTATAATTCATCTTTAATAGTACATCAAAAGGATTATTTTTTCAAGAGTTCTGATTATAACCTCCAAACACAGGAGGGTAACATCTCTTAATTTGGCATAGTAACTGTTAAACAGCTAGCACCTGAACATCTACCTGTATAGTGAACAAATCACTTACTTAATGATAACTTCCAAATCTATCTCCAGCTCTGATTTTTCTCCTGAACCACAGACCCCCAGCGGGCTTGTGAACAGCTTCACATGGTGGTCTCCTAGGTACCTCCAAGTCAACATATCCAACTGAATTAAAGCATAATCCCTCCTCTTTCCTCCTATTCCTGAAACTAGTCCTGTTCTCACAGTGAATGAATGGCACCCCTTAGACCCACTTGCCCAAACCAGAAAGAAGTCCTTTCCCTTCCTTACCACACTTCTTTCTATCTAGCAGTGACAAATCCTATTGATTCTCCTTGGTCTAGTGCATCTCCATCCTCACAACCTCCTAGTAACAGCTCTCATCATGTCTCACTTGGGCCATTAAGCAATGTGGTTATTGATCTCCCTGACATCCAGGTGGCTACCAGATTGATCTTTGGAAAAAACATCTTAACATGCCAGTGTTCAAAATTCTGACAATCAAAATCTAAATTCCTAGCATTTCATACAAGGTTTTTAAAGATCTTTCAACCTCATCTCCCAGAACTCTTTTCATTTACCCATGTATCCCTACTAATACACATATCTTTTGCTTTAGAGAACCAAACATTCTAGTTCCTCAAATCTTTTTGTGTGTTCTGTAAGTAGTAATTTTAGCTTAAGGATAATTTTTTTCCCCTGCTGGCTTCTTTCAGTATTTTTTCTTTTATTTTTGACTTTCTGTGATTTGAAATGATATGTCTAGGTGTAATTCTGGGGGGCATTTATCCTGTTTGGTGTTCTCTGAGCTTTCTGCATCTGTGGTTTGGTGTCTGACATTAATTTAGGAAATTCTCAGCCATTATTGTTTCAAATATTTCATTTATTCCTTTTTTCTTTCTGATATTCCACAATGTGTATGTTACACCTTTGGTAGTTGTCCCGAAATTCTTGGATATTCTATTCTATTCTATTTCTTCTTCTTCTTCTTCTTTAGTCTTTGTTCCCTTTGCTTTCAGTTTTGAAGGTTTCTACTGCTATATCTTCAAGCTCAGAAACACTTTCCTTATCTGTGTCCAGTCTACTAATAAGCTCATCAAAGGCATTCTTCATTTCTGTTAGTTTTTTTTTTATCTGTAGCATTCCCCCGCCCCCCTTGGGATTCCTGTATCTCTGCTTACATTGCCCATCTGTTCTTGCATACTTTGTACTTTATCCATTAGTGCCGTCTGCATAATAATTGTAGTTGTTTAAAATTCCCAGTGTGATAATTCCAATATCCAGAGATGGCAGTGTAAGGACCTATTTAGGAGCAGCCCCACCTCGGTAGAACAGCCATTTTGTTGTTTATGCAGTGAACTTAGATTGACTCTGCCCCCCAGAGGAACTCACTTAGAAACAGGTCTGGGAAACCAGTAAAATATGGCCGACCAGCCCCTGATAAAAGAGCCCATATACCAGGACGTGTCATGTCAGGGAGAGATAAGAGCCCAGGATGCAAGGACCAGTCAGGCCAGGTGGAGACATCCAATCAGTAAAGCGCACATACTATCTCCCTGACTACCAAAGAATGTGGGCCCCGCCTTTTGGGCACCAATTCTGACCAAGGTGATAGACTAGTTCAAATACCTACTATGGGGTGAATTGTAATTCAACTGGCCACCCGTGTGTGACCTAGCCTGACTGTGTGACCTAGCATGACTGTAACTGGTGTTACAATCTCATTGGCCACCTGTGTGTGGCCAGGCTCAACCACATGGCCTTTACTCTATAAAAGTTAGTCTGTAAGGCAGGGAGGGGTCGCCTTCTCTGTAAGAGGCAGCCCTGGTGGGTCAGTTTGGTTCTCCATGCTTGACGTGAAATAAAGCTTTGCTTTACCTTCGCTTTGTATCAGTCTCATCCTTTTGTCCAGGGACCCTTCAGGCAGGATGTCTTCAAGTTTGTTTTTTGACTTTTAGTGTGTCTTGTAGTTTCTTCTTGATAGCCAGGAATGATGTATATGTATGTATGTGATGCATTTTCCCATACAAGAACTACTACAAATAGACCTTTAGTAATGTGGTAGTAAGGGGTAGAGGAAAGGGAAGTGTGCTATTGTGGTATGATTAGGTGTCAGTCTTTTAGTGACCTACGCATCTAGACTGTAGACTTCACAAGTGTTTCTTAGTTTTTGTTTTTGTTTTTTGTTTTTTGTTTTTCTCCCTCCTTAGGTAGGACAGGATGGCTAGAGTGGGCTGGAGTTGGGTATTTCCCTTCTCCCAGGTTGGGTAGGCCCTGATAATACCCCAGAAGGTTAGGCTCTGGTTAACTAGTTTCCCCTACGGGAAGTCTTTGTTAAAAAGAACAGAGTGCTCTGGTTTCAAAATGGTTCCTTTTCCCCTTTCCCTGCCAAAGCATTAGAAGCTTTTTGTCCAATATGACTATGAGAACCTGGTGTAGCTACTGGAGATAAAACTCACAAAAGTACGGGGATGTCCTCTACGACTGGGTCCCCCCAGAGATCTTGGGGGCAATGGTTTGCCTTGTCTCGTCACCTCTCCTGTAGATCCAAGAAGTATTGTAGGCTTTTCAGACTGTTCATTTTTTTCAGTTGTTGTTCGGATGGAGTTGTGACTTCCAAACTCCTTACATTCCATTCTAATAATATCCCAGAATTTGGTAAGCAAGTTCATGTTTGCAATATCTAAATGCATCATGGTTTTATCAAAGCAACATTTTTTTAAAAGATATTATTTATTTATTTAAAAGAGAGATAGTGAGAGAGAGCATGAGCAGGAAGGAGAGGGAGAAGTAGGCTCCCCACTAAGCAGGGAAACTGATGGGGGGCTCGATCCCCTGGGATCATGACCTTAGCCAAAGGCATATGCTTAAACCACTGAACCATCCAGGCGTACCTTATCAAGATAACTCTATCCGATCTCAGTCTTCCTTATTTCTGTCAGAAGCAGCCCATAATTTTTTGGTCACTAAGGACCACTGCCAAACCTCTACCTACAACATATCTATATTCCAATCACAGTAAGTACAGTACCTCCTTATCACAGAAACCACCCTTCCTTACTTTTTCCTCTACCTTTCCACTTATCAGGAGCAGATGACCTGGGTGAAAGAGATACCCCAGGAAAAGGAGGCCAGGAGCCAAGGACTCTCTCTGGAGCCTTGACTCAGTCTCCACCCTTTTGCTATCCATGTTCTCCCTTAGCTCACCATGGGTCAGGATATGCACAGTTCAAGGACTACTCACTGCACTCTAGAGGGATAGCCCAACCTTCACCTGGAAAGGGCGAATCCTGTATGTCTACCAATTCTTCTAGCCAGCACAGGGCAGCACTGATGAAGGACAACACAGCCAAAAAAAAGGTGACCAGGATGTCTGCTACATTATCAACAAGGCCTATGGCATCCCATAGCTCCATTGCTGGTAGCTTCAAAAGGGTGCAACTCCCCAGCCCCAGAGTGCCCACCCCATCCCCCAGGACACATCCCTTCAGTGTGAGTGCCTCTCCAGCATCCAGCTTGCTCTCAGAGCTTCGCAGTGTTTACCTCATTTCTTCTGGCACCTGCTCTTATTCTGGCTGGCATTGTTCTCATCTGTTTTCACATGAGTTTGTCTCAATTCCTTTTTATGTTCTCAGTGTCTGGAGCCGTATGCTTTTTTTTTTTTTTTAAGATTTTATTTATTTATTTGACAGAGAGAGAGAGATCACAAGTAGGCACAGAGGCAGGCAGAGAGAGAGGGGGAAGCAGGCTCTCCACCTAGCAGAGAGCCCGATGTGAGGCTCGATCCCAGGACTCTGAGATCATGACCTGAGCTGAAGGCAGAGGCTTAACCCACTGAGCCACCCAGGTGCCCTGAAGCTGTATACTTAATGAATGACCTTATGGAGTACATATTAATTGCTTGAAAAGTACTTATTAAATTAATTGCAAATAGATGATTAAAGCCCAGTGTTGATGACAGAATCAAAAGAAACCATGTTTGTTGTAACACTGTATGTCAACTATACTTCAATTAAAAAATGTTTGTGAAAATGTTATAAAATGATGAAGCCCCAACTATGTAAACTGTATCTAGTATTGAGCTAAAATAATGTTATTTATCATTTAATGATAGAGATATTAATATGAATAAGGCAAACTTCTGCTGTTAGGAGTCTAGCAGAAGAAACTAAGCTGATAGTACATAATTTCAGCAAAATGTAGAGTGCTATGGTAGGAGTGTGGAAGTACCCTAAGAACATTTCAGAAATAGTTAATCCACCTAAGGCCTTGGGAGAGAAAGACCTCAATACTAACTCTATGTCAGTTTGACAAGCCATTGTCCCTAGCATTGAGCTGATCAGTCAATTGCACGTATTGAGCACCTACTCCATACAGACAAATGTATCAAACAAGTATTATGAGAGAGTCTTTATGTTAGCCCTGAGCAAGGCAGGCTATTGTCTCCTTAAAAACACTGGAAAACAAGGGTCACAGGGAGAAACCAGAATATAGAACTAACATCCTGCAGAGCCCCTGAAGAAGATTTGGAGCAGAACATTTCCATACATTCCTGTGTAAGAAGTTGGATCAGTGTCTAAGGATATCCAAATTAAGTACACCCAGATAAGTACTTACTCACCCAGAAGTGAGTAAGCAATAAGCAGAGTTTTCTTTGAGCTTCCAAGTTTTCTTTTATCAGTGATTGGCTGCCCATACTGTCATCAGATATTTGATTTATCGGAAAGAAAACATACTTTTCTCAATGGGCTTTCTGCCACACCTTGTGGTCCCCAAAGAAAAGAAGATCAAAAGGCCTTAAGGTGCTTACCAACCCCACAAAGATGCTTCCTGCCACAGCCTGGGTGTCCGTGCAGTGGTACCTGTAATGATTTGCAAAAGGTTACCTAAAGGGATGTAAAGACCTAAAGCACTAACATTAGGAGGAATCTTGGGAGAGTATCCCACAAAACCTCTCCTCCATTTTACTGGCAAGGAAATGAGACCTAGAGAAGTAGAGTGACAAGCCTAAGGCCACAAAGCAAGTTACAAACAGATCCTGGACCAGAAATCAGGACTTCTGGCTTCTAGAACAAGTACATTAAAACTCATTATGAAATAGTAGTTCAGCCTATTTTTTGTCTCTATTCTGCCCTTCAGCCTACATAGGGCCTGGACCTGACCTTCTGAAATCAGGCATGCTTGGAAGGGTTTGCCTTTTCACATTGGTTTTACCCCTCTACATCCTACACATATCCATTCTTCCAAAATAAGTGTCATCTTCATGCCTCTTGACAGATTACATGACGAAGGCCCACCTCCTGACTGGTATAGGAGAATGACTCACGTTCTGAACCACCCACTGCACAAGACCCAGGTAGCAGAGAATGGACATCACCCATCCAAAGTAAGGGATGATTGGTAAGGTCTGTAGTGAGAATGACAGGGCAACTGGTGAGATGAACGTGCTCATGTGTGCCATAAATGAACTGCATTTCAGGCCTCTAAATTAGGCTCTCAGCATCCCAAGAGCAGCTAATATAGTATAGATACTCAGTGGATATTTAAACACAAGCTAGTTTATGGGGCGCCTGGGTGGCTCAGTGGATTAAGCCGCTGCCTTCAGCTTGGGTCATGATCTTGGGGTCCTGGGATCGAGCCCTGCATCAGGCTCTCTGCTCCGCGGGGAGCCTGCTTCCTCCTCTCTCTCTGCCTCTCTCTCTGCCTGCCTCTCTGCCTACTTGTGATCTCTCTCTCTGTCAAATAAATAAATAAAATCTTTAAAAAAAAAATTTAAACACAAGCTAGTTCAGGAATACATTTAAATGTATTAAAAATCTATCATCTTGTCAGTACTAGCACAAGGAGATGTTTCTGAGACTTCCTCCTCAACCCCTATGTCATTCCAATTTCCAAAGATGATAATCAAAGAGCAAGAGACTGATGCTGTTTACTAATGGGATCAAATTCTCTTCTTAGAATCAAATTGATGTATATACTGCCTCATCTCTTGGACACACATTTTCCTTCTTCTTTTTTTAAAGATTTATTTATTTATTTATTTGTGAGAGAGAGAGAGAGAGACAGAGAGAGAGAGAGCGCAAGTGCAAGCAGGGGTAAGGGCAGAGGGAAAGAATCCCAAGCAGACACCTGGCTGAGCACAGAGCCCAGCACAGGGCTTGATCTCAGGACCCTGAGATCATGACCTGAGCTGAAATCAAGAGTCAGATGCTTAACCAACTGAGCCACCCTGAGTGCCCCTGGACACAAATTTTCATCGTCTACTTTATATCTCCCCCCACACTAACTCTCACTCCCCCCATAAAAACAGATATGACTTAAAAAGAAATGACATTCTTGGCTGGCATATCAAAATCAGAGAAAGCCACAGTGTAATTCAGGAAATTTTGAAAGTAAAAAAAGAGAGAGTGAACAAGAGTGAAGCCAGGAAGGACATGAGGGAAGACAGGATCATCTCATGTGGGATTAGAACCTGCTGCTGCTACTGAGGTAGGCCTCCCTATGACCCCATGGAGGCAGGCTTCATCCCTATGAGCTGCTCTATATACATGCTCAGTTGTACTCCGGCATACTCTTGCCTCTCCCACCAGATCTCCTACTACCATCATTAACAAAACACAGCACAGCCTCCTCATGCTTATCCCAAATTTCTTTTCTCTGGGGTCTAGAAGAGCTATTCTAAAAAAGCAGAGCCCTCACATTCAATTTCCCATACCTGGATCTGGTCTCCAGCCACTGAAATATATTAAATCGAGAATCAATTCTAATGACAAAGATCCCAAAGACAAATTGAAGACCCAGGCCCAAAACACTGCCCTCCAGGATACCTAGGATCAATCAGAACATTATTGCAATGTGAGTTCTGAATCCTAGATGTCCATTACCTGGTTGGATTTTTAAACATGGGTACATGTGCTCTGGGTGGAATCAACCTAGAATGTTAACAGTAAATCAGGTGAGATGGAGTGGGGACTAGAGGGAAACAGAGAAATCATATATAAAGAGCCCCATATGTCTATATGGTTTTTAAAAACTGTCTACAGGTTAGATGGCATACATACACACATACAAATAAAAGTGTCGTAAATCAATACTATTACTGTGTGCAATGTGGATTCTATTTTCTTTCCTTCTTTCTTTCTTTTTTATTTGTTCTTTCTGGGTCCATAAGTTGATATCAAAGTTCAGTAATGGATCACAACCTACAGTTTGAAAATAAGTGGTCTAGGGCCTCTGAGAACTTTAAAATTTCTCTAAGGAGGAAAATTGTCAGAGAAGCAAATTCCAGAGATTGTCAGATCTTAGCTCTATGCCTTTGTAATCAATATTGGACACATGTACTTTTTAACTAATAACACATGGCCCTGGGCTATGTTGTAATACCCATCCTGCATGCCCAAAACTCACTGTACTGCTGTGTTTGAAGCAGGCAGAGGGTGAGGATGAACACGCTGATTCCTGTGAAGAAGGTCAAATGCTCTGTAGACTCTGACTATCACCTCTCCCCCACAGCTCTCACAGAATGAAGTTAAAAGAGTCCAAGCTGAGGAGACAAGTCACATGACTTCCTTTTCCTTTTCCTCAAGTTTCTGTACCGGTAAGATGTGATAAAAAGGTTTATTCTTGGGGTGCCTGGGTGGCTCAGTTGGTTAAGCATATGCCTTCTGCTCGGGTTGTGATCTTGGGGTCTGGGGATCAAGTCTCACATCGGGCTCCCTGCTCAGTGGGGAGCTTGCTTCTCCCTCCCTCTCTGCTCTTCCTATTGCTTGTACTCTCTCTCTCTGTTTAATAAATAAAATCTTTAAAAAAAATTTTTAAAAGGTTATTCTGTAAGACTGTTCTTTCTAATGAATACCAAAGTATTTTTTTTAAAGATTTTATTTATTTGACACAGAGAGCTGAGCAGGGAGCCCAATGCAGGGCTCAATCCCAGGACCCTGAGATCATGACATGAGCCAAAGGCAGATGCTTAATCGCTTAATCGACTAAGCCACCCAGGCACCTCTAACCAAAGTATTTTTAAAAAGGAGGAAAATGTTCCCCTATGGATCTCTGCCCAATATCCAACCACTCCAAGGGCAAAAGTAAAGGCTAAGCCACAGATCAACTACTTATGGTCTTATGGTCTGTTGATGTATCAGACATGTTTGATCAATACACAAACTGCTTTCCTCACATCTAAGTATTGGACAAGAAAAGAAAATGAAAAGAGAGGTCTCAAAAGAAAAGAAAACAAAAAGAGCATGTTGTCCATTGGGATGTGTCAGGAACAACAACAATGACAAAAAGCTTCATAGGTCAGAGTTGAATTTCAGAGCCGTTCTCACTGTAAACTCATTGCACTTGAAGTGAATAAAATCTGGTTTTCAGAATGCATCCTGTTAACAAATGAAGTCTGAAAACTAAGGTTGTACTCTGGTGTGTTTCTCCAAATTATCATTCTTTTTTCTTTTCCTTCCTTCCTTCCTTCCTTCCTTCCTTCCTTCCTTTTTTAGTGTGTGTGTGAACATTTTCTGTGCATCCACTGGAGAACAGGCAGAAAAGAGGAACTCATAGAGAGTCTGGAAGTTACTCTCTCACCCCCAAGCCTACAATCAAAGGACACGTGCCTGCCATAGTTAGATGAGCTATGACTGATGTAGAATCCAGTTCAGTATACACTGGACAGTCAATTCTCCTTGCCCCCTAGCAATGAGACACGAGGCTATAAGAATTTGATGATCCGCGCACAGAGACCTGTTGCAGTTCGCTCCCTGAGCTTTGGGTTTGCAGGTGCAGGGGAGTGGTTTAAGACACAGCCCAGGAGCTGTCAACGGAGAAAAAGGGAAGTTGCTGAAATCTCACTCATCATTTCATCCAGAGCTTCAGGCAGGAGTTTTTAAAGGGCTTTAGACATCTTGTTAGTTTTTTACCAAAGAACCTTTTTCAGAAAGTGGTGACCCAGGACCAAGAGCACCAAACAGGTAAGTACAGACAAGGCCAGTGCCCTCTGGGAATCCATGATGTGGGTGCTAGGAAGTAAGCAGCTTAAGCTAAAGAGAGAAGGTACAGAGTGAGGATCAGCAAGCAGGGCTTCTCGGGGGCAGATGAAGCTCTGGTCATGAATGTCTGAGACTTAAAGCAAGAACAACCCTCCGGCGACCTTGCTACCCATCTCAAAGTGTCAGACTAAGCTGCAGTCCTCAAGTACGGAGGGATGGCTGTTTTCTTCTTGAGGATTCCCAGGGAGAGTTCAGCTTAGTCTGAATACTACATTTTTTCACTTATCTCTAATGAAATCTCACTCCCTTCTATTTTATCTGATATGCTCTTTCTGTCCCTTGGAGTAGATTTGATCAGCATCTACCACTGGACTCTTCAAAAGTCATCTGTCCTCAAAACCATATAACCTCAGTCATGTTAATCTTTCGTCTGGAGCAAAACCATGTAAATAAGGTTACTAATAAGAAGTACAGTCATATGGTTCTCACCTCATGGCTCCCTGACTAACCTCAGAATAAGACTTTTGTTTTCACCATCCTAGCTCTCTCTAATACTGGCATCAATGTCCCATACATTACTGACAGTATATTTTAAATGGATATTTTCTCTCTTTTAAAAGTATGTTAGGGGTGCCTGGGTGGCTCAGTGGGTTAAAGCCTCTGCCTTCGGCTCAGGTCACGATCCCAGGGTCCTGGGATCGAGCCCCACATTGGGCTCTCTGCTCAGCAGGGAGCCTGCTTCCCTTCCTCTCTCTGCCTGCCTCTCTGCCTACTTGTGATCTCTGTCTGTTAAATAAATAAATAAAATCTTTTTTTAAAAAAGTATTTTATATCATTGAGCTTACTAATAAAGCTAGAAATAAGTGCCATATACTAGGCTTCTCTTGTAAAGGCTACAAGAACCAGGCCCTGCATTGAATCAAGAGCCAAACCCAGATTCTCTCAAATATTTAAGTCTATCAAATAGTACAGTTTCGAAAAATAGTTTATTCTCAGATTTTACCTATTCCTGGAAGTGCAACTCAATAAATTATGATTCACTTTCAAGTAATTAAGATCTATACATCAAATAGCCCTTTAGATCAGTTTGTGAAGAGAGTTGCTTTCCATCTAGTAATTGTCTTGTCACAAGGTCACATTCCTAAAATAATTGTGTCTCTTGCTTCCCCTTCCATGCATTCTCAACACCTCACCCAAACAGGCCCAGCAGGATCTTCTTGAACAAGCCTGCATGTGTTTTGCAGAAACTTCTTGCTCTGGTGAAAGGCTGTATGTTCCCCCTGACAAGCACCCAAAAACTAAGTTACAAAAATTACTTCATCTCATTTGTATCAATTCCCAGAACTTAACCTGGCCTGAGGAAAAACTTTCTGTTCATCAGTGAGGAAAATTATTCAGCCAGGGGACACTAGACATTATTGTGGAAATGACAAAAAGGCCAGATCAAACCTTGCCAAGGAGGAGCAGGTCAGAATAGGCCTACCCAACCTGGACTAATAATCAGTAATCTCAGTAACCTGCTACCATGGAAGGGGACGCTAGTAACGGCAGAAGAGTCTCTTGAGACTCACTTTTTTCCCCTTGTTCCATAGCGACAAGGGATTATTTAGCTTGCAGATTCAGAAAAGGGTCTATTCTCAGAGACAGCTTTAACCATTCTTCCATAAAAATCACACAAACCTCTACCCTGCGTCGTCAACCAGATGTGCACTGACAGACTGGAAAGAAAACACCACCACCCTCAACACTCCGTGGTGGGCAGGGCCTGAGCCAAGATGCCCAGCAAGTAGAGCTACGGCAGCTTGACTGAACATTTTATGTGCTGGACTCTTTGTCGGAACTTTATAAGGAGGAACTCACTGACCCCTCCTTAGAATTATTGAGGTGGTTACTGTTATATTTTCCATTTTACAGAGGTGGGAACTGGAAAACAGAAAAGTTAAGTAACTTTCCCAAGGTCACGGAAGCTATTAAGGAGCATAGACAGAAAGCAAACTCAGGCAGCCTAGCTTCAGAATCTGAGCTCCCATTCTCCTATGCTGCACCTTACCCGGGCCAGGCTCGCCCATCTCTGCTCTTCCTAAGTATCTTCAGCACACTGAAGTCATATGAGCAAAGATCTCCAATTTCCAAACTCTAGGAAGGTCCAAAGAAGTCAAAGCCAGCAAGAATGTCCCCGCTGGCCATCATGCTGAGGCAGGCCACGGCTGGGACCAGTCACTAAGTTCAGATGCCCAAGGATCTTGGTTCACAGATTTCCATGACTCTTTCTTCACTGCTATCACTCCCATCTGAGATGCTCCCACTTCCTTATTACATAGCCTTCCTTTTCACCTTTCCCTCCTCCTGGTTTCCCCTTTGCAGGGAGCCCAAGCCTGTGTTAGCTGAGTAGAGTATATATTACCAGACACAGGAAATCTGAGAAAAGAGAAAATAATCTTTATCACCATCTAACTGAATCAATTCAAGAGGCCACTTTAGGATCACCAGAACTCTGTTGCCTTTCCATGCTTAATAGAGAACATAGTGAGTAAAACGTTTTGCTTGGAGGTGTCAGTGTGCCTGAGGGACATTATTATCTCTGGAACATCATTTGTGAAGTGTATCAAGGAACTAATTAAGTTTCAATCCTAGACTTCCTGTGTGTGTCAGGTACCTTCAGTTTGCCCCTCTAGATCCACTCTCTACCTCCTGGCTCTGGACCCTAGGAGGCCAAACCTATGAACTACAGGCTCCCATGCCCTCAAGTTCATCTAGTTGGGTTCTCCCGGGGGAACCACAAGGAGATCAGAGTGTCTGAGAAGACTGAGGTCAGTGTACTGAGGTCTTTATCTGACTTTCCTCCCGGGTTCTCTCAAGTCTTGTCCCTTCAGGCCTAGGAGTAGTAGCAGTTCCCTGCTTACTGCGGCAGGTTCTTGCATAATCCTTTCTTGTGTCTCTGCTCCATCTTGCACACATCTTTGTAATGGTCTCTTTGTAAATAAACCCTCCTCTAATCTGAGTTTAAGTATTCCATCTCTTTCCTGTTGGGTCCTGATACACTAGGTGAAGCTGATTTAAGATTATACCCCGTCACATGTCAGTTCAGTAAAGCCACCGCAAAATTAGAGGGGATGCACTAGTCAAAAAATAAATAAAAATCACATGCCTAAAAAAGATTTTTGTCATCACTTCATAATCACATTTGACTGTTTCCTGGGAACTAAAGTTCAGTGGGTACCACCAGAAATTAGTTAAGAACAATCACTTTAGGGGCGCCTGGGTGGCTCAGTGGGTTAAAACCTCTGCCTTGGGCTCAGGTCATGATCCCAGGGTCCTGGGATCAAGCCCCACATCGGGCTCTCTGCTCAGCGGGGAGTCTGCTTCCTCTTCTCTCTCTGCCTGCCTCTCAGCCTACTTGTGATCTCTGTCAAATAAATAAATAAAACCTTTTTAAAAAAAAAAGAATAATCACTTTAGCAGAATGTATTAACAACCTGATCCTGGAATATTAAGTTGAAACTGGACCTCTCTTGTGGGGGGGGGGGGGGAGCCATAAGGGGCATTGCAAAGGAAGAGAGAAAGTTCATGGTCTTGGTCTGCTTAGCCTGGGATATTGTGTTTTTTTGTTTGTTTGTTTGTTTTAGCCTGGGATATTGTTAATACTACCTAGCTCTTTACATAATGGTACAATTTGAGGGATTAGTAACTGTGTTCTATCTGGAAGCTGAATTGAGAGGAAATCTATCTGCTAAATGGTGAAACGTAATACCTTGACTGTAGCTTGCTATGAAGTATGTACCCACTGATAAATTCTCCACGTATGTGTATGGGAGGCTTTTCCAACATGGACTAACAATAGCCCTCTCTCATGCTTACTGCCTGTAGCCTCAACTGACAGAGCAAGAAAGAGTAGGGTAAAGGTGGTTGGTAGTGCTAGCTGAACAGAGCATTACAGCATTACAGGTCAGGCTTAGCAGAAAATGTCTGCGCATTTTCTCAATGACCTTATCCACAGGATGTGGAAACTCCCAACTAAGGGAGACAGAGCTATGGAAACTCCTAGGGCCTGGAGTACTAGCATTTAGCAGTTAGAATGGAAAGCTTAGGATGACTTTCAGAAAATCCATCTCCAGGGCTATTGGCATTGTGGCCCAGGCTGATTCTTTGCTGCTCTAGCTTAAAAAAAGAACAACTGAATCTGAAAAGCAAAAAGGTTATCAATAAGCCAAAGTGGAAAGCCAAATAGAAGGTGGAAAACCATGGAAGGCAAGAGAAAAGTCTATCAGATGGAGGCCAGGAAACTTATGAATGGTGGCACAGACTCCGTGAACCTGGCAATGACCAGCTCTGAGAGCCATGAGCGCAGGTAGAGTGAGAAGGGGACCTAAACCAGAATGGGCCCAGTGCTTAACTGCTAAGTTGTAATGGATGTGTTACCTTAGAAAAGAATGCTTTCTCCACGGAGTATCCAAATCTCTGTTTCCTCTACCCATTTCAGACTACCGAAAACATGTGATCTGCTTCCAGTAAGGGTGGACATCCAACGGGAAAGGTCAATGAAAACAGTAAGGTGAGATATCAAACGGCCCTTCAACCCACCCTCAACTTCTTCCTTCCAGAACTCTTATCTCTCAGAGTTAGAGATAACACTATTCTGACAGGCAGTAAAGTCTTCCCAGATAAGGTGCTTTCTCTCAGTGGGAAGAATCACGACTCTATCTCCAGTGGCCTTTTTAAGCCAAGTCCTAGGTTCTGTTGTTAGCAAAAGTTTTTCCTGGTTTCTAGTATACAGTTAATGCTGATCAAGGACTTCCTATGCTGATATAATTTGTTCCTATTTATACATTCTTTTAATAATTTCAGTAGGAATTTGAGGACATAAAAAATCTAGCTTCTTCAGCTGCAGATAGAACACTCAGGCCCTAATGAGAGGAACAAGGGAGCTCTTACCAAGGATGCGCTGCCTAAAATTCTTCACTAGGGATTTGCATTCACATGTGACATAGTTAAGCCTGAGATGTTCTTCCAGACCTCCCCCCGGGGAACTTGTACAGCTCATACCCACCCACCTATCCTGCTATGCCCACCCGACCCTGCCAGGCTTCCCACCATCCTCCCAGGAAGTCAGAATAGTTAACTCTGATAGGACAGCTAGAAGAGACAGCAGACTTAGGTGAGCTAGGAGGAAAAGTGAAAAAGAGATATAATCTGTAAAAAGGAGGAGAGATCAATAATATTCAGTGATGTATAAAATCAGGTAGCATGGCAAATGAGAAGATGATGCTAGATTTGTCACTTACAAGGTGACTGGTTCTATATGAGAGAGCTGTTTACAGGATAGCCAAGGTCCATACCAAGTACTAATGGGTTTTCAGAGCAAGTGGACTTCTCACCCATTGATGGTAGGAATGATTTCCACAAGAATATGCAAAAACAAAATGCAAAAATCAACAGTGTTTCTGTGTACCAAAAAATTAAGTTCAATGAAATATACTTTAAGATATAATTTTTAGGGGTGCCTGGGTGGCTCAGTGGGTTAAGTGTCTGCCTTTGGCTCAGGTTGTGATCCCAGACTCTCCCTCTGCCTGCCACTCGTGCTTCCTCTTTCTCTCTCAAATACACAAATAAAATCTTTTATAAAAGATATAATTTTTTAAATAGTGTATCTTCAAATATTTTTTCTGCCTCTCTCATATATCCCCTCTTTCTAGGACTCCAATTATATGTATATTAGGCCACTTGATGATAGCCCAGAGATCTCTAATACTGTTCTCTTTCTCTTTCTTTCAGTCTTTCCCCCTTCTCTGTTTTATTTTGGATAGTTTCTATTGCTGTGTGTTCAAGTTTGCTAATCTTTTCTTCTCCAATGTCTAAGCTACTCTTAATCCCATTCAGTGTACTTTCATTCTAGATTTGTGTTTTCACTTCTAGAATTTCAATTTCAAACTTTTTTTTTATGGTTGTTTAAACTGTCTACAGGTCAGGCCTTATTGCTCCTGTCTCTCCGCCAGAAAGTTTCCATTCTTCTCTGTGATGTCCTCAGCTATCTGTCAAATAGATGGAAAGCCTCTTCAACAGACCAGTAACCCAGTTGAAACACACAAACCAACCAACCAAAGCACTTGGCACTCACAACTCAAATGCACAGTGCTTCCTAGGCTGTTACACAGCAGATACTTGATACTTATTGGATAGTTAATAGTTAATAATTGGATAATAAACTGGATAGTAAATAGTTAATAATGAAGAACTCAACGCCCCCCCCCAAATACACATAAAAAATGGGCAGAGGACCTGAACAGACATTTTCCAAAGAAGATATATAGATAGCCAAGAAACACATGAAAAGATGCTCAATATCATTAATCATCAGGGAAATGCAAATCAGAACCACAATGAGATATCATCTCACACTTGTCAGAATGGCCAGAATCAAAAAGGCAAGAAAGAACAAGTGTTGATGAGGAGATGGAGAAAAAGGAACCCTCATGCATTTCTGGTAGGAATGCAAATTGGTGCAGCCACTATGGAAAATCATACGGAGTTTCCTCAAAAAATTAAAAATAGAACTACCATATGATTCAGGATTTCACTACTGAGTATTTATCCAAAGAATACAAAAACACTAATTCAAAGAGATACATGCACCCTATGCTCACTGCAGCATTATTAACAACAGCCAAGATATGGAAGCAGCCCAAGTGTCCATTCACAGATGAATGGATGAAGAATATATGTATATACATATATATATATACACATATGCATATATACATATATACACATATATATGTGTGTGTATATACCTACAATGGCATATTACTCAGCCATAAAAAAGAATGATATCTTGTCATTTGTGTCAACATGGATGGACCTAGAGTGAAATAAGTCAGAGAAAGATAAATACTATATGATCTCACTTCTATGTGGAATATATTAAAAAAAAAAATGACCAAACAAAGCAGAGACAGACCCATAAATACAGAGAACAAACTGATGGTTGACAGAGGAAGATGGAAGGGATGGGCAAAATGAGTGAGGGGGGTGTGGGAGGTACAGGCTATGGAAATCATAGAGATGAAAGGTACAGCATAGGGAATAGAGTCAGTGGTATTATAGTAGTGTTGTATGGTGACAGATGAGAGCTACACTTGTGATGAACATAACATAACATATGGAGTTGTCGAATCACTACGTTGTACACCTGAAACTAACATTGTGTGTCAACTATACTTCAATATTTTAAAAAGGGAACTTTTTTTTTTTTTAAATAATGAAGACAGAAGGAATAATGCTATAAGGAAAGGAGCTAGATAGCTTTGAACACCAGGATCTTTCAGGCACTCCTGAAATCTTCCCATGTGGGTGACCCTTTCTTGAGCTCTAAGGTTGGGTCTGCCAGTATTAACACAGTGCTTATGTCATTTAGCCACCTCTGGAGAAAATGCTGAAAATTTGTTTAAAATGAAAGAATTATATTAAGAGGAAAGGCCGAGAGCCTGAAAATTTCAAGAGACTGAAAATTCCAACTTTCTAATCATTGGCTGAGTTAATGTTGAGTGGTTATATGATCCTGTTATCAGCTAAGGAAGAGAACCGCTCTAGAAATTATTCTTCTTCCAAGAGAATGACTGAAGAAATCAAAGTACCAAGGAGGAGTATGGGGAGGCCTTTCCCTGTTCCTCTCTTACCCAATTCCATCTCAAGTCCTTGGCGCCAGCCAGAGTCATAAAATAGCTGTTATCTGGGGGCTTGGAGCAGATTATCTTGTAGAGTCATATAGATTTTTTAGAGCTTTTGGACCTTTAAGATCTTCCTGCTAATCACAACTATACTGGTTGTAGATAATCCAAATCATCAAGCCACAGGCAGTCACCTGAGGGGCATGGCATTAGGACACTGTGCTCTGCTGGCTCTGCATTCAGGACCTCAGTGAACTCAACAGCTTACTATATCTCCCGCTTCCTGAAGAGGACATCCAGTTCCTCTCTCTAAATCTGACTTTAAGAAGTCTCCTTCCATGCTCCTGTCTTCCCCAAAACCTGAACGTCATTTCCATTTAGATGACCCACTGATGTCCAGCACCACTATGTTCTACCAAAGAACTTCCTGTATCAGGGGCACTTGGGTGGCTCAGTCGGTTAAGTATCTGCCTTTGGCTCCCATCATGATACAAGGGTTCTGGGATTGAGCCCCATATTGGGCTCCGTGCTGGGCATGGAGCCTGCTTGAGATTCTCTCTGACTTGTGCTCGCGTGCGTGCTCTCTCTCTCTCAAATAAAGAAAGAAAGAAAATCTTAAAAAAACAAAAAACAAGAACTTCCTATATCTTCTCAGATGTCACCTCTTCCCAGTTCCCCTTTGTTACCCCCTGGGTAAGGTAGTCCTTACGCTTGCTTCTCTCCTCTTATACCAGCGCTCCCAACCCCCATCATTGGCACTTTCCCTCACTCGGCCTTGTGTTGGAGCTAAGCATGTGTTAGAGCTAGGATAGAGCTTATGTTAGACTTAGGGCCTTTATGCCCTCTCACCAGAGGGGAAGTTCCATGAGGGAAGAGCTTATGAGTGAGAGAAAGAGATGTGGAGCAGCGTGCAGAGGGAAGCATTTAAAGATATATTTCTTCAACATCACAATTTTGGATAGGGTTGACTCTGAATACCAAGCCATTTGAATTACTGCAGGCACTTAAAATGGCAGGTTTAAAGGGGAGATGACGACAAGTGTTTTGCAAGAATCCCATTATTTTTATAATCCCATTATTTTTGTATCTGGTTATAGTCTACTTTTTGAAATGCTGGCCATTTCTCATGGAATCCTGATGCTTTTTGAATTTTGCCAGCAAGAATGTTAAGGTCTTTTTCTCTCTAGCTTTGTCCCACATGTAGGTTCCTGCTGCAGTGAGACACTGGCAGTGTGAAGGGTGTGGAAAGACAGGAGGGGGGTGATAAATGCCGCTCCATGCTGCAGCTCCTGGCTTGGCCATCAGATAACCTGCTCTTTCAGGAAAGAGTTTCTATAAAGACTTAACTGAAAGATCCACCACACGTTATCCAACCGTAGAAAGGATAATGGGAATATAGTAAAACTAAGGGCTTATATCCTCTTTGCCCTGGCATTAGGGATTTCTATGTTCCCTTCCATCCTCTGCTTCTACATCCTGTTTGTACTTTCTCTACCCCTCTGACCCTCCTTCCTTCTCTCTCCCTCAAACCCCCTTCTTCCTTTCTCCCATCACTCCTACTTATACTTTGCAGAGAGCGCTCTGGGAAAACAGCCTCCAGAACGCCTGTGGGGCCACCACAGTCCTTGCAGAGTGGAGCTCATGACCAAGGCAGACTGTGCTGAGGGCGTGTGTGTCAGAGAGCAGGTGTGTGAGCAGTCATAGCCTCCGGATGGAGATGGACGAGGCTTGGGGAGAGGCCAGGGGGGCCCTGTGAGTGTGCTCATGCGCCACAGACATTCAGCATCAACATCCTTCTACAGTTAGTCTTACAGGACGTGGATTCAAATCTTTACTTTCTGTTTCCTAAACTTTGTGGGAGACTTTTCGCTTGGGTTCTGATTAGAAAAGCCTGACCTCTTGTACCATTATTGATTTATGATTGGCTAATTATTTGCCATGGGCTAAATTATGAGGTGGACAAAGTCTAAAACAGCAGGTGTTGGTCTCCCACTTCTGACCCTCCCCCTAAATTCTCTAACCTTCATAAAAAGTCTACCCTTGTTTGGAAAATAATCCGTGACCTATTTGTTATTAAGCATCTCAGGGTTTATCTCTCTTGGGGTTTTTCACTTTTATGGCAGGATTTAGAAATATTTGGAGTCAGGGGCTCTATGGGCAAAGTGACCTCATGACCTTGGGAAAAGTACAGTATTTAATTTTCTTGAACCTCAGTTTCCACTTCCACAAAATGGAAGTGGCAATAAGCGTATCTGCCTACAATATTGAGAATGATTAAGTTATAATCAAAGTGAAGGGGAAAAAAGACATTTGTATAAATGGAAAAGTGCTCCAAGAAGTACCAAGCACTTAGCATAGTGCCTGTACAAAGTTAAGTGTTTGCTTGCTTGGTCGTGGCTACCCTGCCCTACATAAGTAACAGAGCAGGAATCACTGGAGCAACTTAGAAGCAGGAGGTAGAAGGCGGCAGGAGAATAGAGAGAAGGAAACAGAGCAATATGGTGGTTGCTGCCGGTCCATGTAAAGAGCAGGCCAGTAAGGTCTTTTCAGAGGCAGCAATGGCCAAGGAGCAATTAAGGAAAAGGACATTTAACATCTGCTGTGCTGAGCTACAGCTTCACCCTCTTTCCCTCAAGACTTCAGTAAAATCTGCTACATATACAGCTTGGTGTCAGCGGTGCTTGGAGAATTCAGGAAGCTAGAGTATCTCTAATCAAGTTGAGGCATGGGAATAGGGTTGGGGGGAAGGGAGGTGATACTTTTAAAAAGGCGGTCAACATGTAGAGTTAGAGAATTCAGCAGAAGTGTACAAACAGAGCCAGGGACAACAAGGAGAGAATTGCCAAGATTTCTTAGAAATATTGGGAGTGATGGTGATTATTGTCATTCTGTAGGAGATGAGGATTCAAGACAATTTTATTTAAATATGAAAGAATGGGTGCTCCCAGCAGGCTAGAGAGTTTGGGGACATCTAAGTAGTGACTAGCACTTCAGTTACGTGAATGTGTGTGTGTGTGTGTGTGTATTTTTTTTTTAACATATAATGTATTATTTGCCCCAGGGGTGCCGGTCTGTGAATCATCAGGCTTACACATTTCACAGCACTCACCATAGCATATACCCTCCCCAGTGTCCATAACCCAGCCACCCTAGCCCTAACCCCCAACCAGCAACCCGCAGTTTGTCTTATGGTTTGTCTCCCTCCCGATACCTCTCATTTCATTTTTTCGCTCCCTACCCCCACTACCCCCCACCCTGCCTCTCAAATCCCTTATATCAGAGAGCTCATATGATAATTATCTTTCTCTGATTGACTTATTTCGCTTAACATAATACCCTCTAGTTCCATCCACATCACTGCGAATGGGAAGATTTTGGTTTTTTTGTTTTTGTTTTTTCTTAAAGATTTTATTTATTTGACACAGAGAGAGCTAGTGAGAAAGGGAACAGAAGTAGAGGGAGTGGGAGAGCGAGAAGCAGGTCTCTGGCCTAGCAGGGAGCTCGATCCCAGGACCCCAGGATCATGACCTGAGCCAAAGGTAGACACTTAAAGACTGAGCCACCCAGGCACCCTAAGATTTCAGTTTTTTTGGTGGCTGCATATTTTCCCGTTGTATACGCATATACACCACATCTTCTTTATCCATTCATCTGTTGATGGATATCTAGGTTCTTTCCACAGTTTGCCTATTGTGGACTTTACTGCTATAAACGTTTGGGTGCACGCAGTCACATGCATATTATTATCACTTGGTTTATGTTATGCCCCTTAGCTGTATTGTAACCTCTTTGGGATAGTACCTACGACAGGGTGTTGGAACTGAATCTGTGGGGCTTTTTTGCCTTGTATGAATTTCATTCTTGTATATGGACACACCAGATCCTGGCAGTGACCCACAAATAGTATGCAAAGTGTCAGTGTGTTGCTTCTATTTTCAAGATAAGAAAATGCAGCCTCAGATTGGTGACGTCCTGTTCCCTGGGTTCCAGACCCAACAGTGAGCCAAGCCAACCTGGGCCATGAGGATGCATGAGGTAAACCTGGATGTCAAGGTAAAAATCTAGCTTTCCATTCCCCCTCTTACCATCTAGAGCCACGCTCATGCAATAGTCAGTGTCCTCTTTAGTCCCACAGAGGTAATTCGTCTTTCCCCCTCAAATCTCATTTACCACCTACGGCAAAACCTTTAGATGAGCTCTTTTTTTTTTTTTTTTAAAAGATTTTATTTATTTATTTGACAGACAGAGATCACAAGTAGGCAGAGAGGCAGGCAGAGAGAGAGAGAGGAGGAAGCAGGTTCCCCGCTGAGCAGAGAGCCCGATGCGGGGCTCGATGCCAGGACCCTGGGATCATGACCTGAGCCGAAGGCAGAGGCTTTAACTCACTGAGCCACCCAGGTGCCCCTAGATGAGCTCTTTGATATTTAGAAAGCTAATACCAACGGCATCTTTACAGAACTATGGAATTAAATGAAATAAATAATTCATTTAGTTAAATGAAATAATTAAATGAAAATCTTTGACATGTTGCCTGGTACATAGAGATGTTCAATGCATTTTCTCTCCCTTTTCTCTCCTCCCTTCTTTCTCTATCACTAAATTTAAAAAAAAAAAAAAGATATTTATAAGAGAGAGAGAGAGACATCAGGAGTGGGGAGGAGGGGCAGAGGAAGAGGGAGAACCAGACTCCCCACTGAGCCGGAGCTCCATGTGGGACTTGATCCCTGCACTGTGAGATTTAATCCCAGGACCCTGGGATTAATGACCTGAGCTGAAGGCAGATGCTTAACCAGCTGAGCCACCCAGGTACCCTCTATTGCTAAATTTAGGTTCAATGTTCATTCTACCATGCTCTGTTCCTTATGTTTCATTGTATCTTCAATAACGCCATCACATGACATCATCTGACCCTTCACCTGGGGGTAACCCAGCAGGGTGAGACCAGGGACTGGGCTGGCTTTGGACCTGGGCGGAGAGAGCCAGACAAAGCCCCAGGGCATGGTTGAGGTGGAAGGACAGAGATCCAAAGTGGTAGGGCCAAATTTGTTCTCAGGTTCAAGAGGTGACCTCAGAGCCAGATCATGGGATAATTTCAACACAAATACTAGTCCGTGTGAAAATATCTATCAACAAAAGAGAAACATGGTCTGGAAAGTTTATTGGTGTATTAGCCTGTTTGGCTGCCATAGCAAAATACCATAGACTAGTATTAAACAACAGAAATTTCTCACAGTTCTAGAGGGTGAAGTCCAAGACCAGGATGCAGCATGGCTGGGTTGCAGATGGCTGCCTTCTTGCTATGTCCTCCCATGGGAGACAGCAAATGAGCCCTCTGGTTTCTCTATGAAGGCCCCACTGTCATAACCTCATCTAACCTAATTACCTCCCAAAGGGCTCAGCTCCAAATACTATCATATTGGCAGTTAGGGCTTCAACATTTGGGAGTGGGGGAGGACACAAACTTGCAGTCCATAACAGTTACCAATGACCACAGTACAGCTTTTATTTACTTTAGTCTGTGCAATTTGTTTCTAAACAAGCAAAATGCACACCTTTGAAAGCCCAAGTTCATTTTTTTACAGACACAAGGCTCAAGGAGACTTCCATTCATTAGTCACAGATTTCCTGTGACTATAAATATTCTCCCATATTTTTAATGTAAGAATTGAGACAGAATATTAAGTCTGATTTTTAACAAATTTAGAGCAGCAAGTTCTTTGCTGAAACCTTATTTCTTCTTAACAAAAGCCATTGTTTCCTTAAGGAGAGTGAACATTATGACCACAACATTGACTATCTTATGAGGACAGATGTCCTTACAAGAGAAAGGCACAGTGAGGTTGGAGACACAGAAGAGACAAAGCAATATGAGGACTGAGGCAGAGATGGAATTAGGCAAGCCACAGTCCAAGGAATGGCTAGAGTCACCAAAAGCTGAAAGACGCGGGGCGCCTGGGTGGCTCAGTGGATTAAGCCGCTGCCTTCGGCTCGGGTCATGATCTCGAGCCCCGCATCGGACTCTCTCGGGAGCCTGCTTCCTCCTCTCTCTCGGCCTGTCTCTCTGCCTACTTGTGATCTCTCTCTCTGTCAAATAAATAAATAAAAAATCTTAAAAAAAAAAAAAGCTGAAAGACGCAAGGAAGGGGTTCTCCCTTAGAGTCTTTGGAAAGAGTGCAATTCTGAAAACACTTTGATTTGGGGCTTCTGGCCGCCAGAACTGTGAGAGAACAAAATTCTGTTTTAAGCCACTTTACGGTCATTTGCTACAACAGCCTAGGAAGCAAATACAGGTGCCCAAAGGGCAGAACTAAGTTTGAACCCAAGTCTCAGGACTCCTTTAGTCTTATGTTTATTTCCCTGCCACCTTTCCACATTCTCTAAGTTATGATTTTGTCAGAGACATGAAAAAATTCACACTTTTCACAGCTGAAAATATAACTTCTGAGATGAAGGCATTGAAGAACATTGCAGGTGCTGCTTCTCCTATGAGTTGATGCTTAGGCCATCCAACAACTAAGCTTTGGGGCTTGAAAGTAATACATATGACTAAGACTGATATTAGGCATTAGGGAATCATTCTAAGATCTAGAGGAGAGAACTGATAAAATATAGCCAGAAGGGTAAGGCAGTTGACTCCAACAAAATACATACACAGGCGATAACAATATGTAACTCACAAAATCTGTATGCAGTTAACAGGATTTACTGAGCATACCATATGTGCTAGGCATTTTTCAAGACTTCTTGATCTCAATGGGAAAAATGGGATCTCAGGGTAGCAGGGGCTAGGTAACATATAAATGCCCGAGACAGTATAGTCATGGTTAGGGAAATGGGATACAAGTCTTGTATGTTAATCAGGGTGGTTTGAGCTATAGGCATCCTTGTCATTGACTAATTGTTCATGATCTCCATAGAAGTAAGACAAGTGTCTACGAAAGCCTTAACTGAAAAAAAAAAAAAAAAAGTTGGGAGGCCTGGCTGGCTTAGTCAGTAGAGAGTGTGACTCTTGATCATGGGGTCATGAGTTCAAGCCCCATGCTGGGTATAGAGTTTATTAAAAATAGCAGTGATGATGGGGTGCCTGGGTGGCTCAATGAGTTAAAGCCTCTGCCTTCAGCTCAGGTCATGATCCCAGGGCCCTGGGATCTAGCTCATCCGGCTGTCTGCTCAGCAGGGAGCCTGCTTCCCTTCCTCTCTCTCTGCATGCCTCTCTGCCTACTTGTGATCTCTGTCAAATAAATAAATAAAATCTTTAAAAAAACAGTAGTAATGATAATGATAATTATAATAACAATAAAAACATGCCCACAAATCCTTTAAAAAAAAATTGTCTAGATCTGGTAAGCAGAGATCTTACTTGAGGTACAATAATGGAGAACACACCACGTAGCTTTTGTTTCCTTCTCCAGATCCTCTTTCCATCTTTCTCCTCCTGCTCTGACTAGTGCAAGCTACATTACCAGGCTGCCTCAGTCTCTGGTTTTTGGTTAGGTTTAGCCAATGGGAACCACTGACAGAAGACTGGATATCTTTCAGTCTATTCATCAACTACCCCAGTGTTTGTTCAATGGACTCATAAACAAAATGGCCATGGTGGCAGAGAGGGAAGTTATGCATAGGCTCTACAACAGGGACTTCTCACCAAGGCAAATCTGACCTCTCCTGCTGGTGATTGCTGAATCTACCTAAAACAAAGACCAATGCTAAGTTCATAGTATGGCACTGTTCTTCAGGGGCACTAGCCAGTCACTCAATAACAGTTGATTATGTCGTCCCATCATGGAGGGAGTAGCAGTTCCTCAATGAACTTAACACTTATTCTGAATATGGTATCCCTTAATACTTTGATGTTACATAGTAGAAGTTAAGGGAAGACTACAGCAATACCATTAAGTCAGGACCACTATTAGTTCACACACGGAAGAGTAAAGGTTTGAGTCATCAGATAAAGAACCAATTGACCACCAGTTAAGAAACAAGATCTTAACAGCTAGGCATATTTTCCCCTTGGTTTATTCTGTATATATGTATACTTGTTAGTTTCTTTCTTCTCTTTTCCCTTCCTGTGCTCTTCCATATAGGATGAGTTGATCATAGTTAAACTTTTATTTTGTTTTTAATTTATAGGATATCAACGGGGGATCGTGACTGAAAAAGAAAAAGGATGACCATCACACAGACAAGAAAAATGATTGATAAGACTTTGGGTAGACTTTGTAAGAGAGATAGTCACAGCACATTAGGTGTAAGCATTATATCATCACCATCATTTTTTGGAAACTAAATGTGAGTAAAATGGTATATATGGATCCTAAGTACCTAAAATAATGAACTACACTAGACTGTCTACTGGCAACTCAGCTTCCCACTTTGTGCTCCCCAGAGCTCCAGAGTTAGGAATTCTGGAAAATATTTCTTAGATCTCTTGACAACTGTTTTCTATGTTAGAGTCCACAAATGACAGGTGCTTGCATGAAATTTAGAGAACAGAATTGAGGCAGCTTCTTCAAGACTATTCAGACTTTAGTACAACATCCATTCATGATAAAAACCCTCCACAAAATAGGTCGAGAGGGAACATACCTCAACATAATAAAGGCTTTGTATGAAGAATCCACAGGTGACATACTTAATGGTGAAAAACTGAGAGCTTTTCCCCTAAAGTCAGGTACAAGACAAGGATGTCCACTCTCACCACTTTCATTCAACAAAATACTGGAAGTCTTAGCCACAGCAATCAGACAACATAAAGAAATAAAAGGCATCCAAATTGGTAAGGAAGAAGTAAAACTCTATTTGCAGATGACTATGTATCTATAGAAAACCCTAAAGACTCCACCAAAAACCTACCAAAACTAATAAATTAATTCAGTAAGGTCACTGGATACAAAAATCAATGTACAGAAATTGGTGGCATCCCTAAAGACTAATAATGAAGCAGCAGAAAGTGAAATTCAGATAACAATCCCATTTATAATTGTGCCAAAAACAATAAAATATCTAGAAATAAACTTAACCAAAGAGGTGAAAGATCTATACTCTGAAAACTATAAAATACTGATGAAAGAAATTAAAGACAATGCAAAGAAATGGAAAGACATTCAATCTTCATGGGATGGAAGAATAAATACTGTTAAAATGTCTATACTACCTACCCAAAGAAATATACAAATTTAATGCAACCCCTATCAAATTACTGACAGCATTCTTCACAGAACTAGAACAAACAATCCTAAAATTTGTATGGCTCCACAAGACCTTGAATAGCCAAAGAAATCTTGAAAAAAACAAAACAAAACAAAAAACAAACCGGAGGTATCACAATTCCAGACTTCAAGTTATATTACAAAGTGGTAGTAATTATAACAGTATGGTACCAGCATAAAAATAGACACATAGATCAACAGAATAGAAAACAAGAAATAAATCACAACTATATGATTAATTAATCTTCAACAAAGGAGGAAAGAATATACAATGGGGAAAAAGATAATCTCTTCAATAAATAATGCTGGGAAGACTAGGCAGCTACCTGCAAAAAACAAAAACAAAAACAAAAACAAAACGAAACTAGACCCTACACAAAAATAAACTCAAAATGGATTAAAAGCATAAATGTGAGATCTGAAATTATAAAAACCCTTGAAGAGAGCACAGGCAATTTCTCTGACATAGGCTGTAGCAACACTTTTCTAGATATGTCTTCTGAGGCAAGAGAAATAAAAGCACAAATAAACTATTAGGACTATACATTAACCTGTGTGTCATCCTTGCAAAGGGGCTATGCTAATCTCTGCATTGTTCCAATTTTAGTATATGTGCAGCCAAAGCCCTCTACTGGGATTATATCGAAATAAAGTTTCTGAACAGTGAAGGAAACAACAAAACTAAAAAGCACCCTAGTGAATGGGAGAAGATATTTGCAAATGCCATATCAAAAAAAGGATGAGTATCCAAAATATATAAAGAACTGATAAAACATCCAAAAAACAAATTATTTGTTTAAATGGGCAGAAGACATGAACAGATATTCTCCAAAGAAGATATCCAGATGGCCAACAGACACTTGAAAAGATGTTCAACATCACTCATCATCAGGGAAATACAAATCAAAAGTATAAAGAGATAACACCTCATACCTGTCAGAATGGCTAAAATCAAAACACAAGAAACAACAAGCATTGGTGAGGATGTGGAGAAAAAGGAACCCTCATGCATTCCTGGTGGGAATGCAAAGTGTTGCAGCTACTGTGAAAAACAATATGGAGGTTCCTCAAAATATTAAAAATAAATCTACCCTATGATCCAGTAATCACACTACTTGGTATTTACCAAAAAAATACAAAAACACTAATTCAAAGAGATACATGTGCCCCTGTTTATTGCAGCATTATTTACAATAGCTAAACTATGGAAGCAGCCCAAGTGTCCATCAATAGAGGAATGGATAAAGAAGATGTGGTGTACATACACAATGGTATATTATTCAGCCATAAAAAAGGATGAAATCCTGCCATTCATAACATGGATAGAGCTAGAGTAGAATGCTAAATGAAATAAGTCAGTCAGAGAAAGACAAATACCATATGAGTTCACTCATATGTGGAATTTAAGAAACAAAACATGAGCAAAGGCAAAAGTGAGAGAGAGAGAAAGCAAGAAATAGACTCAAATATAGAGAACAAACTGATGGTTACCAGAGGGAGGTGGGTGGGTGGGGGATGGGTGAGATAGGTGATGGGGACTAAAGATTACACTTACCCTAAAGGGGAAGGGGGACCCTACCCAAACTTCCCCTAACACTCTTCTCAAAGCTCTTCTGTTGGTGTTTATATTATGGCAGTGCTCCACTTCTAGGTAATAAAATCTGTATTAATTATCAACTGCAGTGTAAAGAATTACCTGAAATTTAGCAGCTTAAGCTGATGAACACTGATTATCTCACAGTTTCTTAATTCAGGAATTTGGAAGTGACTTAGTTGAGTGTTTGGGTTCAGAGTCTCTTATGAAATTGCAGTCAAAATGTCGGCCAGAATACAGGCATCTGAAGGTTGACTGAGGCTGGAGGACAGGCTTTCAAGATGGCTCACTCACACAACTTTTGGTCAAAGACCTCATTTTCTTGATGATTGTTAGCAGGAGTCCTCACTTCCTCACCTCAGGGGTCTATCCATGGGTTGTTTGAGTCTCCTCATGACATAGCAGCTGGCTTCCACTGGAGCTAGTGATCTGCAGGTGCCAAGGGGAGGCTGACCCAAGATGGGTCACTCTGACACAGACTTTATTTGTACTTAGAAACAATCAAAAGCCAGTAGATTCAGGAAAAGCTCTTTGTAACTCCCTCAACTGTTCGCTTATACTAAGTAGAGAGCTATTAACAGATTCTTCTCTACCGAAGTAACTTATCTACATAATAGTGCGACCTTTGTTTTCCAAACATCTCTTCTTACCTTCTTGCTAACTGTCTTTCTCCCCCTTGTGTCCTCAAGTTCCTATCCCTCCTCCTCTTTCCCCTGAGCTCATAAAAGCCTCTTGTTGCCTCACTGTCTGGAATTTCCATGTCTCTGTGGATTCCTGGTACAAACACTATTAAATGTGATTTTCTCCTGTTAATCTGTCTCATGTCAATTTAATTCTTAGTCCAGCTAGAAGGACCCTGTAGGGTAAATTATGGCCCTCCAACAGATCCAAGAGAGAGAGCAAAAAGGAAGCCACAATGCACTCTATGGCCTCATCTAGAAATGACACACCGTCACCTCTACTTTATTCATTTGGAGATGTCACTAAGTCTAGCCCGCATGCTGGGGAGAGAAATGAAGCTCTACTTCTGGAAGGGAGGAACATCAAAAAAATTGTGAACATATTTTAAAATCACAAGTTCTCTTGAAGCATTTGATCTAAAGAGATTTAAGGAGGAAAAAGTCCTTAGCAATTTTGATGATATAGTAATATAGAAAGTCATCCAGACTCAGTATGAGGCCAGTGAACCAAAGAGTAGTTGTGACACAGAAGTATTTTGACTTTGAAATTTAACAGAAATTGGGAAAAGAGTCGAGTCATCTTTTTGCAGTTTTAACATGTGTCTCTCCCTTTTAACTTAAAATTACACTTAAAAACTGCATATTCTGTCATCATGTCAGATTCTCAATACCAGCAAGGCTATTAGAGTAACAATTTTCATACTATTTTAACTACCATGACTCCAAAAAGTATGCCACCCTTGATACTAGAGCTTCCTTTCAAACTCATCCATTTCCTTCATCCAACATGTCCATCCCCGCTACTTCTGAGCTCAAGACCCTCTGAGCTTACTGCCCTCTGATCACACACCTATGGAGAAGAGTCCCTCCTTCACTCTAATCTGGGGATTAGTCCTCAAGCCCTGACAACCAGAACCAGAAGCAGAAATTCTTTTCTGTCTCTCCTTTGGATTAATAATAATTATTAATAATAATAATTAATATATATTATTAAATAATTATATATTATAATATTATTAATATACTATATTATATTATATATAATAATTATAATATCATTAATATAATATATAATATTATATAAATAATAAATATTATTAATAATAATATTGATAATATTACCCATTTGCACCTCATCCTTCTAAAATACATATATGATTATGTTCCTCTTCTGTGTAAAAATGGAGGCTTACATGGTCCCCCAATACCTATAACAAAGTCTATACGTGGCTCTCAGGAAATCTGTGAATTCCTGACATTTTTGTCATAGGGACATCATTTAGGGAATAATGCTATGGCTTTAAATGGATCCCCCAAACAGTAAGTTACACAAAATGTCAAGAACCACCAGCCTCCAGGAAAAAAGGCCTGACTCAATAAGGGGCAAGAGAATCATCAGAATTTGACTCCACCTTTCCTTTCCTTCCATATCTTATGTCACAGCTATGACTTGTCTTTCCCTATGCTACCTGTATGTTTATGCTTCATTGCCTTTGTTTCGGCCTTTCTCTCTGCCTGGAATACCTTTCCCTCTTTTCTGCCAGGAAAATTAGTATGCATGCCTTAGAACCCAGCTCAAATATCATGATATTTGATCTAAGCTGTAATACATTTTGTATGTACTTCTAACATAATTGTTTCTTCACTCTTCTGATTAACCCTGGACTAAAATGATCATCTCAGAGTTAGAATGAGTCTTATTCAAATTTATATCTCCAAGGCCTAACATAAATCATACTAGCGCCTACTGTTTGTTGGGTAGGTGAATGGGTGTTAGCTTGGACCACTGCCTGACAAAACAGGGATAACTTCCCTATGAGCATTCCCCTGCAGACCCCCTGTAAACTGAGGACCATTTCTTCTCTCCCCAATGCTTTGCTCTGTAGTGAGCTTTGTACTTTTAGATTTTACTGACCAGTAAAATTTCAAAATAATTTTGGAGATCAACATAGGATGGCCAATTTTTTAACTTTCCAAGAAAAGACTTCAGTAGAAATTATCACTTACCTTCTCCATCATGTTTTAAAAGAAAAGTCACTTTAAAACCTCAAAAGTATGAAGGACATAATCAGCCTAGAAGATAGTCCTTGGTATTAAATACATTTAGCCTTTTGAAAACCTTACCACATTGACCTTATTTTCTCTCATTCCATGAAGAAAAATTCCTCCCTGTTTATCAGTTCTAGAACAATGTTTGGAAACCACTGATTTAGACCTTTGCTTCTGAGAGGTGGCTCCAACATTTTTCCTCAGGAGTGAGTTTTAGGCCTCATGCTAGCAATAGTCCTGCAGGATCTCCCTTTGGGTTTCTTATTGAAGTAATAGAGAGAAGTGCATATTGAGCACTTACCATTGCAGTTAAAAACTCAAGACTACAAGAAATGCAACCTTATCTTTTTCTTACTGAATTTATCTTCTATTTGAATATGTTCCAGTGGGTAACAAATATAATCTTAATTCAGGGTTCCTCTCCCTTTCTTTCATCTTTGATCCAGGGGACTGAATTAGTACACAAGCAGGGCTAGATGAAACCTCTCAAGGTCTTAAGCACTGATGAGATGATGATGTCTCATATGGAATTGAAAAAATTTCAGGGGTGCCTGGGTGGTTCAGTCAGTTAAGAGGCTTCCTTCAGTCCAGGTCATGATCCCAGGATACTGGGATCAAGCCCGGTATCAGGCTCCCAGCTCAGCGGAGAGCCTGCTTCTTCCTCCCGCTCTGCTGGCTGCTCTACTTGTGCTTTCTCTGTATCTCTCTGTCAAATAAATAAATAAATAAATTTTTCTTAAAAAAAGAAACAGGCAAAGGGTTAAAAAAGAAAAAAAGAAAAGAATACATATAGTTCGTTATTTCCCAACAAAGTTCTCGGTTTTTTTTTTCCTCTCTCCTTAAATTATCACTTCAATGCTTTTTACTCTTTCAAAAAGCTGTCTTACATTTTTGGGTGGATGCTTTGTTTCCCTGCGGTCCTTGGTAAGTTCTAGGCCTACCAGTGGGGTCATCTGGTTCTGCTCATTGGTTCTTAGCATCCACTTGGATATATTTGATTTTACCGTAGGTCCATGCAGATGACCAGAGTCGTCCTCACACAAAAGATTGCCTCAGATTTGAAGGCTCTTTATGCCACATCTCAGCCATTCAGGGTTAGAATTTCTCTCTTCAGTGTAAAACTTTGATCTCTTTTAAAATGTAATGTAAGGGCCTATTTAGCCAGAGTGGCTCATATCGGTTGAACAGCCATTCTGCTGTTTATGCAGTAAAACTTAAACTGACCCTGCCACCCTCCTCCCCTACCACCTCAGGGAACTTACTTAAAAGCAAGTCCAGGAAACTAGTAAATTTTTGGCCGACCAGTCCCAGATAACAGAGCCGGAATACAAGGGCGGGTCAGGCCAGGTGGAGACATCCAATCACTATCTCCCTAAAGAATGTGGGCCCCACCTTTTGGGCACCAGTTCTGACCAAGGTGATAGGCCAGTTCAAATAATTACTATAGGGTGAATTGTAATTCAATTGGCCACCTGTGTGTGACCTAGCATGACTATGCAACTTTCTCTGTGTGTTATAGTCTCATTGGCCACCTGTGTGTGGCCGGGCTCAACCACATGGCCTTTGCTCTATAAAAGTTAGCCTGTAAGGTTGGGAGGGGTCGCTCTCTCTGTAAGAGGCCGCGCGACGGGTCGGTTTGATTCTCGGTGCTAGCGCGAAATAAAGCTTTGCTTGACCTTCGCTTTGTATCAGTCTCGCTCCTTTGATCACAGACCCTAACAGTACACTTATTATTTCTTAAATATTTTTTTTAAAGATTTTATTTATTTATTTGACAGAGAGAGAGAGAACACAAGTAGGCAGAGCAGCAGGCACAGAGAGCGGGGAAGCAGACTCCCTGCTGAGCAAAGAGCCCAATGCCAAACTCAGTTCCAGGACCCTGAGATCATGACCTGAGCCAAAGGCAAAGGCTTAACCCACTGGGCCACCCAGGTGCCCCTAACCACTTATTATTATCAGTCACTGTACTTTGTACAGACGAAGGAGCTGAGGGAATAGAAGGGTGGACAACAGGCGGAGAATAGGAGGACACTGTATCACATTATTTTCCAATGGCTCTAACTCTCTTACTTATTTTTTGTTTAGTTTTCCTTCCTGATTCCTGCACTAGACTACAGATCTACGAGAACAACACATCTGTCTTACTCATTACCATAGTCCCAGAACCCAGAATAGTGCCTGGGACATAGGAGGCCCTCAATAAATACTGCTGATCTAATGAATGAGAATGATGAGATAAGAACAACACAAAGAGAGGCTGGAAGTGCTAAAAATTAACTTCAGTTCTTTTACATTCTAGTAGAAGTTTGTATCAGTTTTCTCTTGGAAAGTTTTGTTCCACTGAAGCAAGAAATGCATGGCTCTTCCTTCTACCATTTCGTGTGTATGTGTATGTGTGTGTGTGTGTGTGTGTGTGTGTGTGTGTGTGTGTGTGTGTGTGTGTAAGGTGGGGAGAGACAGAAGAAGAGCGAATGTTAAGCAGGGTCCATGCAGGAGAAGGGCTCCATCTCAGGACCCTGAGAATATGTCCCGAGCTGAAATCAAGAGTCCAATGTTTAACCAACTGAACCACCCAGGCGCCCCTCTTGTGTTGTTTGCTGATTGTTGCCTCTGGGCTAGTTGTTTCTCCTAGCTGGAAAATGAAAGAAATTATTTTGGGCAAGCAGTATCACTATATACCTTTGCAGCTCCCCAGGATGCAAAGCACTTTAACAGTTAAAAGATGCTAGTCTACCAAATGAATGAATGGATGAAACCTGAGTCTTGAATATCCAGAAAACTTCTGAGGAATGGTCTCCCTGTTGGGGGTTAAGGCCAAAGTGGTGTCTCCAACAGGGAGTCTTCTCCAGCCTCAGCATTTTATATCCACTTCCTGGGGTGCAGCACCTCCTAGTGGAAATCCAGGGGTGCTACCTCCTCCCTCTATCCCCCAAATACAGGCCTCTTGGTGACCCTCTCCCAGAACTACATCTTGTCATTCCTCAAAACCTTAATGTTACTCCCCTAAATGAGGCCCAGTAGACTCTGGCAGGTCCCTTCTAGTAACCCCAAGGACTGACAAGGTGAACAATGAAGGGCTACATTCCAGCCAAATGTTCTAGACAATAGCAGCACTCCTCAAACTTGAATGTGCAGATAAATCACCTGGGGAGGATCTTGTTAAAATGAAGATTCTGATCTAGTAGTTCTGGGTGGTGAACCAAGATTCTGAATTACCAACCACCTTCCAGGAGCTACCAAGGCTATTGGCCCAGTCTGTACTGCACCTCTGTGGTGGCCAGTGACTGGAGCAACAGAAGCCCGCAGATGCACCAGGTGTGCATCAAGCCATGCGGTTGGCTGTTTATGCAAACACTCTGAAGTTGATATATTACAGCTGTCCCCTTCAAGGATTGCCTCTTAAAAGTCAACACACTGGGGGTACCTGGATGTCTCAGTCGGTTAAGCCTCTGCCTTCAGCTCAGGTCATGATCCTGGGGTCCTGGGACTGGACTCCGCATTGGACTAGGCTCTGCATCCCGCTCCAGCTCCAGCTCCCAAATAAATAAAATCTTTAAAAAAAAAATAGCATGCTGTATGTTAACTACACTGGAATTAAAATTAAAACCTTAATAAAAAGAATGTTTTTTAAAGAAGCCAACACACTTATACCAAAAAGTATTTTGCTGGAATGTTGCCAAAAACATTTTTGGAATTGCTGCTGAAGCTTGTTGCACCTTAAAAACTCAGTTTTTCTTTTTCTTTGAAGGTAGATTTAAAAGCAGTCAAAAAACATGTCAAAATAAAACGTGACTATAAATATTGAGATGGATTTATTTGTATGACTTGTAAATTAGGCCTGAAGGTAATCCCCAAACAAGAGTTCCAAAAATATTTGGGCAGCTGATTGGAGAAAGTGGAATGTCTCCTTTGAAACACAACAGTCATTTAGATTGTTAGTCCCACTTCGTTCCATTTTAAGGAGTTGATTTCATTACTAGTTTATTTAAGAAAAACTTAAATAGGGCTTAGTGAGTGGCAGGCACTGTTGCTTTACAAATATTAACTCGTTTAATCCTCATAATAAGCCTGCTTTTATTCCCATTTTATGAAGGAGAAAACTGAGGCACTGAGACATTATGTAGCTTACCTAAAGTTACCTGGCTAATTAATTCAAGAGTCAAGATTCAAACCTTATGGACCTGCTTCTAGGTGTCACTGGCTTAATTAAAGCTATGCTAACCTTTAAAATTAGAGTTAGGACTAACCTAAAGAGTGTCAGCTACTACAGAGTCCATCAGAGGAAAAGAAAAAAATTAAGTGATTTACAGTGGAGACAGGAAACCTACAAAAAATAACAAATCCAACTCAAACAGAAATAGCTGGAGCTGGAATGTGTGAATAGAGAGAGGTCTTACATCTCCTGCCTCCTTCCTGGTTCTGATACCTAGAAAAGACCTCAAGATGGAAGGGAGAGCGAGTTCCCAGGTTGACTTTCTGCTATTCTATTCTCTCGTGTCCCGTTTTGTGGCTTTAAACTCCACAAATTTAGGGAACTGGGAGCGGGGAGATTGCATCTGCAGTAGTGTCTTGCTTTATACATGCTGTTCAGTGAGTCTTTGCTGATGGATTGTGGGTAAAGGGGGCACAGCCCCAGGAAAATGTCCATCTCTTTCAGGAATGCTTCCTGACTAGCTCTGCCACCTCCAGATCCCCTGAGGAGCTGGAGAGACTCATTCCTCGATCAGTCCTATTTCATTCCCTCCTTGGCAGTGACCCCAGCCGCCAGCAGCCACCAGAGAGCCAAATCCAAAACTCACTTCCATTTTGCCCAATGCCAAATGACAGACCCGAATTTGGGAGGCTCAGATTTTTTAAGTGCACATAAAACAAACTAACAAATGAAATTTGCTTTAAATCTGAGGTAGATTAGAGGGGGGAAAAAAAGAGCCCTCCAGGAGAAAACACCCTCTCACCTAGGAGGCTGTGGAACCGGAGGCTACAAGCCCCTCATTAGCACCTCTCACGGGGTCTATGGGAAACAGTGCCTCTAGTGTGGTCATGTTTCTCACTGGTCACAGGATCTGAACCAGAATGATTCACCGTATTGTGCATTCTTTTAACGCTCAGGAAATGTTTGCCCTTTGCGCCTATAACCCCATTCACTTCAAGTATTGAAGTTGTAGCCGGGGGAGGCTTTTCTGAGGACCTGGGGTGTACAATCTGACCACTGACAGTGGCCAAACGAGGAAAGACAATACCACACAGAACGAAGTCCTAAAATGATCACACAGAGGGGAGGATTGGAGGTGGGCCGCTCCCCTCGCACTTAAGAGAATTAGAGGAGTAAAGTCCTCGAGACCCGCAGAACTTCTGTCCACTTTGGCCGCATTATAATTTCGGCCCTGCCCTAACCTACTCTCTAAGAGGCAGTCGGAACACAACCACACGATGCAACGTGCTTTCCCAAACCTAAAAAGGGGCCCTTGCCGTGCCATTGTTCCCACAATGCCGTGACTCGGATTCGAACCGAGGTTGCTGCGGCCACAACGCAGAGTACTAACCACTATACGATCACGGCGAGCTACCGGGACACCACGGAAGTGAAGCTCCCGGGAATGGGCCTTCAGGTCTAACCGGCCGCCTCCTTTGCCTTTCAACGTCTCCCGCGGTCGGCCAGGCCTGCCTGGCCCTCGCGCTGACCCCGAAGCGAAGTAGGGGTGCCGTGGTCTCCACCGCCGGTCTCCGCCGGTCGTGCGCACGCATCATAAAAGAAAGGACTGATAAGTGCTTGGCAAACGAAAGGATTCCGAGGAGGCCGGGACTGACATGACGCCCCGGGGTCGTCCCTCTCACACCCACCGTGCCCGGCGCTCACGCTGTCTGAGAGGATTCTGGCTGGGAATGGGGCTGTCTCTCGAATTCTACAAGAAGGAAACATTAGTTCCAAGCACCCGCACTACTTCCTTCGAGGCGCGGGGGCCAGGGAGAGCTCCAGCGCAGCCGCCAAACCCGTGAAGCGGCGGGGTTTGGCCGGCGCCGAGTGCGGATCGCAATCGAGAACGCGGGGAGATCAGTACGTCTGCTTGTGCGCGAGGAACAGCAAAGCCAGAGATCCGCGAGAACCGATAGTGACGTGACAAGGGGGCGGGGCTTTCAACACAGAAGAACTCAGGCGAGGAAACCGAAGCCCGAATCCCCAGTAGCTCGCCGTGATCGTATAGTGGTTAGTACTCTGCGTTGTGGCCGCAGCAACCTCGGTTCGAATCCGAGTCACGGCATTGCGATAGCAATGGCACGGCAGGGGGTTTGACTTTTATCGCTGTCCTCCATTTTTTTTTTCGAATTTGTAATAACATTCTCGAAAATGGATCCCAATCCCCTTGTGGCAGTTGGAAACTAGGTTTACGTCACGCCAGCTCTGGCTAAATTGGACTTCCGAAGAATATAGGTTACCGTTTACTCGTCCTACCCGCGATATCGTTCAGTGGGGACAAGGCACAGAGCTCTCGTAAGGCTGATAATTGTCGCCATAGACATATGTACGAATTTCCATGGCAGCGCTGGAAAAGGACTCCCAATAATAATAGGAAGAGCGGGCCTCGCAGAGCTGACTTTTGAAGTAGCTCTTAAAGGCAGAGAAGGAATTTGAGGAGCAGCCAGGATACTCTTGTGTGCAAAGGTCTGAAGGAGATCTCAAAAAGGAATTATGGGCAATTCTTTATAAATCTTCCTCCTTCCCCACCTCTGAAGGACCTGTTGAGTGAATGAATGCAAGTAATTCCGGAATGGGAAATGACACGGAGGGCCAAGGTGGACGAATCTCCCGCAGTCTGTGGGTAGGGGGGTGAGGGGTGGAGAAATGAAAGGATTCAAATCGTGTTTGGTAGCATCCCTCCCTTGACTCTGCAGGGGGTGGGGGTGGTGATTAGAGCCGACAGGCGGTCACCGTGGATTCTCTTGTTAGAACCAGTGGCTCGTTCTCGGTGTAGCAAAAGGCCTCTGCCTGCTGTGGACTCGGCCTGGTTCTAGGCGCCGTGGGGGCGGGGGCACCGATGGACAAGAAGAAAAACCCGACTGGTGCTTGGTGCCGCCCGGGGCACAACCGAGGGGGCCACTGGCTCCCGCGGCGGGAGTACTGTAAGGGAGGAGTCAGGGCGGTCCCGGCAGGAACGGAAGCTGCTAAGAAGTTGGCGGGGAGGAGATCGGCAGGGCGAGATGCATTCATTGAACTCATTCTACGTGATCAACCGGTCCTGGGGCCGTCCATATCCTCCAACGGGGCGATGTTGGGTCACTTCTAGGGGAATCAGCAGGGACAGGAACCCCTTAGGAGCGTCCCCGGCAGACCGGGGTCGCTGGAAAGATCTCCCAAGCACAGGAGAGGGGCTCTTCCTAGGAGGGGGAATGACAACTTGTGAACATTGAGTTCCGGCCAGTCCCGTCCCTGCATACCCAAGTGTTCCCCTCTAAACTCCCACCTTATTCACACAGAACCCACCCTTCCCCACCGCAAAGGGACCAAAACCTGAGAGAACCCGAGCAACTGTCGAGAGCCCCATGCGCCTGCGCATTCTCAGATTCGGTTTTAGGCTGGAACTCCGCCCCATAGGTGGGTCTTTTGGTGACGTGCACAGTGGGAAGGCCTATGACTATTGAAGAGGACAATCAGAAAGCCATCCTTACAGGTCCCCGGTAGCTCGCCGTGATCGTATAGTGGTTAGTACTCTGCGTTGTGGCCGCAGCAACCTCGGTTCGAATCCGAGTCACGGCATTGTGGGAACAATGGCACGGCAAGGGGCTTGTCTTTTTAAATTTCTCTTCTTGCAGCGAGGCTCTACAGAGAATATAATTCGCTTTCTTGAAATGAACCCCCGCGTCTTTCTACCTAGAAGAGTGAGCCACCCTTAAGATCGCCACCTCCAGTAACTCTAACTTAACACTGTGAATTGAGTTTCACAGCCGTTATAATCCCTTCCCTCCCGAAGAAATTGAAAATCGGTATCTGAATCATTCTACAGCAGCAAAACAGCGCCCCCGTGACCTTGCGATTTTCCCTTTTATGAATTTTCTAAAAATTGAGTTGTTTATGTTTAAATAGAGAATACATGTGCACAGGTCCAGTGAAAAGTAAGTCTCCTCATTCTTCAGTTCATCCACCAATTACTGCAATTTTCTTCATACCTTTCCAAGGCAGTCCTTGTATAAACAAACATTTATACAGCATATATGTATAAAAATATATCCCCCCTTCTTGCATAATACAAATGACCTCTTCCCTTCCTTGCCCTCACCCCTAGAAGTCAGACAGAACTTGAGGTGATATATTTGCACTAATAGGCAATCTCCTTTTACAAGGAAGAGTACACATACAGGGAGGGAGCATCCACCCACCCATCCTGTCCTTTTTCTCCCTAGGCCCTGGATCCTGGCTGGGGCAGGTGAGGGATGGCTGGGTTGGTGAGACAGAGGAATGAGATTCCTTATTGTGCTTATAAAAACCTTTGGATCAGAGCCTGGGCTCTGTTGAGAAGCAGTCCTGTTTTAATTTCACGCTGGAAGGGCAGGATAGTATCCTAGGTTTGGGGTTGGGAAGAGGGACTTGACTTGGTAGTCCATTTGGAGACCCTTCACTTCAATTTCTCTGTTATTTTATTATGAGGATCAAACTTAAACTATAGGCCACTAGAGTTAGAAAATTCAAGGTAATCAAAGGAAGAACTGAATCTTACTATGTATATTTTCCAAGCATACATAAACATTTGGAGAGAGGTTTCTTATGGTGTCCATAAATGAGTGAAGTGGGCCAGTTTACTTCATGATTGTACCTTAGGTTGTATTCTTTCAAATATATGTTATTTTCATATCAGACAAATAGAAAACGTGGCCCAAATGAAACTCCATCTATATCTAGAATCTCAAAGAACAGAGTGCATGCGTGAGTATACTGAGATATGTTTGTCCTCTCAAGTTTGTGAACAGAGATGGGCCTGAGGCAAGGCTGGAGACAGAAGGCAAGGACCAGTCTTAGGAGAAGGCAAAACTCAGAAGGGATCAGAACTCAGGAGAGGACTGGGCATCCAAATTTAGATAAACAGAAGTGAGGACACCCCACTTAGTACCTACTAAGAAAAGTAAGGGCTAAAGACGAGGCCTTAGAACATACACAAATTTAGGAGGTTAAAGGAGGAAGAGGGTGTAGCCTAAAAGAAAGGAGGAGAACCATAACGGTATCATTGAAGGAAAGTTTGGGAAGGTTTCAGGGATGGAGGTCAGCAGATTTAGGTACTGCAAAGGAGAAAGAGGAATAAGATAAAATCATTGGGTTTGACACTTAGAAGTCATTGCTGACTTTAAAAATGTTCTATGAGAGCAACTAGGCAATGTGTATCAAGAGTCAGAAAAAATCGAAAAAAAAAAGAGTCAGAAAAAAAATGTACATCCTTTTCCCCAATAATTCCATTTCTGGGAATCTGCTAAAGGACATAATCGTAAACTTGGAAAAGGAATCTGCATAAAGATGTTTATCACAGGGTAATTTAGAAAGAAAGACAGTGCATATATCCTGAATGCTCAACAAATAAGGTAACATTGAGCCCAATTAAAATGTTAATTTGATGAAATATTGAATAGTCTTTTTTAAAGTATCTAAAGTACATAAATGAAGTTCTAGGTCAACTTTTAAATACCACTTCCAACCAAAAAGAGTAAGGTTCCCTTAAAAAAAATGACTGATTACGGGTCTCCAGCAGGACAATTACAAGTCTGAAATATTTTCTGTAAGGAAGCAAGTTAACTGCTTAAAGATTGATGGAATCAAGTCAAAAGGACACGGAGGCCTCTTTAAAGGGCCCCTATTGGCCAAATTTGGGACAATTTGAGCATCAAAAAGTAATAACAATAATAATAATAATGGATTATATCACACTGAATAAATAGACGGATAAATAGACAATTTTTTAGACCATGGGGATGAAAGAGAGAGAGAAAAACAGAGAAGCAGCAGCAGTTCTTCTTTACAAGAGAATGCCAGATAATAAATGCAGAAGAAATGACAGAATTAGAGTCACCATTTTCCAATCCCCCAGCATCATAACAAACAGAAGGAGAGATCATCAATGGAAGTTAACACCACTGGGCAAAACATTATTGGGAACAAATAATCAAAGGTCTCAGGATATCCCACCACAGCTTACTTTAAATTGTAAAGGAAAGATGTGGTGGACTCCAAATGAACCAGAGATTAAGCCCACATCACCAATGAAGAGACAAATGTGCGCTACCGGCCTGCCGGTGGAATTCAGTGGGAAGTCCACAACATTGCCTATGCAGTAGTCCTTTCCAAAATGTCTAACAGGAATCGAATCATGAGATAAATAGAAAACCCAGAATGTGGGACATTCTACATGACAACGGCCCTGGACGCTTCATAATGATCAGTGTCATGAAAAATTAATAATAAATTGGGGAACTGGTCAAGATTTAAAAAGACTAAGGAAACTTAACAAACAAATGCAATGGGAGAGCCCAGATTAAATCCTGAATCAGGACAAAAAATATATATAAAAGATATTTCAGCAAAGTGGAAAAAATTTAATACGGACTGCATAATAAACAACACTATTATGGATGTGTCTGAATGGACCTATAGAAGAATTCTTCATTTTTAGGAAATGAATTATTTAAGGAAATATTTAAGGAATTATTTAAGGAATAATTTTATTGAATTATTTAAGGAAATTATTTAAGGAAATTATTATTTAATTATTATGAATTATTTAAGGAAATATTATTTAAGGAAATAATATTTATTATTTCTGCTGCTGAATTATTTAAGGAAAAAGTGTCATGATGTTTGCAACTTGCATCAAACGGTTAAGGAAAAAAGAGAAAGGGGTAGAGTAATTGTGGCAAAATGTTAAAAAGTAGTGAATTTAAGTGAAGGGTATACAGATTTCCACTGTGCTTTCTTTGAACTTGTCTGTAGGTTTGACATTTAAAAAAAAATGGAAGAAAGTAAAGCTTACATAATAAAAATGGGGAAAGTATGCAATGTTAAGTGAACAAAAAATAAGGACATAAAATTGTGTATACCACAATTATAGCTATATAAAAATAAGAACAAAAGAAGTGATCTTTATTCATTTCAACATTTGTTAAGATCCTGCCAGCTCTACATTAAGAGATGGAGGACCCTGCTCCCCTCCAAAATCCTGATTTTATGGTGTAATGCTTAAAATGCAAGACTTTGGATCTGGCAAACCTCACCCAAGTCTCAAAGAGCCTTGCCATGATGACCTCACCTCTACATCCTGGGTTCAAGCTGCTTGGCCCCATGAGGTGTTTAACAGACTGCTTCCAGGAGTCCACACTCTGGTGAGGGAAGAAAGTGCATTAACAAATCATTTAAAACAACAGGAAGTGCAAGGTACACACAGGGTATTCGTTTTAAAATTATCATTTAAATTCTACCTTTATGATATCATCCACCCCCCCCCCCCCGCCATCTAACATTTTTTCCTATTCTCCACGAGGAATCCTCCCCTTCTTTATGCTGTTTCCTACCTCATTGCCTTGGCTCAGTTCATGCTGACCTCATTCATAGCTTAGAGTAACCTTTGGCTCTTTTGCTTCAAGTGCCCAATCCTACCCAGTTCAGGTCTCCCTCCCCCATGAAGTCTGCCATCTTTTGTATAGACTTGATTGATTCCATTCCTCTGAGCTGTCAGCAGCTTAACTCCCTATTTCTTAAACAAAGGTGGCTTCATTTGACACCTACTATTATAAGCATTTTACAGGTTTCATTGTCCATCATCTCCCCTAATCCTCCCACAACAGTTATTATGCCCTTTGCAGCTATAAGGAAAGTGAGGATGGGTTGCATTGAGTAACTTGCCCAGAGATCTGGCTAGAGCCTGCAACCATTGGATTCCTGAGTCAGTGTGTCCTGCAACCCTACTACTCCAAGCATGTGTGTATGTTTGGGGATGGGGGTGGGGACCTGCAGCATCTGTATAAACCTGTGAACCTGTTAGAACCACAGTCTAGGACACCACCCCAGCTAGTCCTACAGAACCAGAAACGGCAATGTAACAAGTTCCCTGGTGATTGTGTTCACATTAAAGTTCGAGAAGCACTGTCTTATGGTGCCAGCTAGAGTTGGCACAAAGCTGAAACCCAACCAATGTTTGGAGACCTGGGCCCTGGGACTTCTAGGGGATTTGCAGTTTTGCCATCACATCTTTCTTTACTCCCCCCACCTCTGAGACCCCTTCCCTTTGGGGCCTAATGTGGCTCTTTGCTCCCTCCCATGCAGATACGGGCCCAAGGGTGAGACAGACTCTGAGGCAGTGCCCTGAGGGGATGATGATGAGGCGAAGCTGCCACCTTCCCAGCAGAGCCAAAAGCAAATGTTGGCGTTTGCTTCAGGGCTACATTATTTCTGTGGAGAAACTGGCTTTATTTCTAAGACAAAAATGCCTATGGCTTGAGCATCAGAGCCTCGAGAGGATAAGGGGTTTGTGATAGACGACATTGGAACTGTTTCTAGACTTGATTTATTGACTTGTCTGTTTCTATTCTGTCACTAATCTGATTGACAATGAACCCTGGGATTTGACTTTAAGGGATTTCTGCGTGTGTGCATGCTGCCATCAGGGCCAGGTGGGCCTGCTCTGAGCGGCTGTGCCTGGGTTTGAGGTGTTCATGTGAGGGCTGTTTGCATGTGAGGAGGGTGTATGTGGAAAAGACACGGGAGAAGTGGGTGTCACTAGAGAGTTGATTATCTGTGATGTGAGATATGTCTGCCTGGATTGGGAAGCAATGCAGTGGGAGCAGCTGGATGGAAGGAGGTAGGTGGGGCTCCCGTGGTACACAGAAGAGGGGATTGTTACAGACACATCTGTAACAGAATGTTACAGGAACAGCCCCATCTCTCGCCCTCCCTAGCTTTTCCTCTTGGGATATTTCCCAATTAGGAGTCCTTGGGGGAAGGTAGGGGAGGGACCGGAGGCATCCGAGGGCTGGGAACCCAGGGGTGTGAGGCGCCGCGTGTGAGCTGCGATCTGGGGAAAGGGAACAGATGGAGACAAGTGCGGCCCCACAGGGGCACGTGTGGGACACGTGGAGGATTCACCTGCAAGTCCAGGATTCGCATCGCCTGCCTTGGGGTCGCCCACTTACTTCTCCTACGTCCACACCAGCTGGAAACCCGCACTCCCTCTTCTCTTCCCTGGCTGGGGGAGGTAGACCCCGATAGGGAGCGGAACCCCGCCCCTCCCTTGTTACTGACGAGCCCCGCCCCCTCCCGCCGCCCGGCGGAGCTCCGCCCCCACCCCCGCCCCCCGCCGGGCTACAGAGCTCCCCTCGCTCAGTCTGGCTGGCCCCATGTTACTGAGCGGAGCTCCTCCGGCGGGCTCCGGCCCGGGGCAGCGGGCGCAAGGGAGCGCGGGGAGCGGCCCGGGGGGGTCGCGCCGGGGCGCCGGGGGAGCGGGAGCCGGCCCTGGAGGGGGTGGCAGTGGCGGAGTGGCCAAGTGGCTCCGAGAGCACCTGGGCTTCCGCGGGGGGGGCGGCGGCGGAGGTGGGGGCAAGCCGGCGCCCCCGGAGCCGGACTACCGTCCCCCAGCACCGTCCCCGGCCGCGCCCCCTGCGCCACCCCCGGACATCCTGGCCGCCTATCGGCTGCAGAGAGAGCGCGACTTCGAAGACCCTTACTCTGGGGGGCCGTCCAGCTCCGCTGCTGCCCCAGCCACCCCCGCCGCCCCCGGCCCCACGCCGCCCCCGCGCCACGGCTCGCCTCCCCACCGCCTTATTCGGGTTGAGACCCCTGGCCCCTCAGCGCCCCCTCCCGAGGAGCGGATCTCTGGACCCCCGGCTAGCAGCGACAGGGTGAGTGCTGCACCGGGCGTGGGTGGCCGGGAGGAGAGGTGGTAGGAGGTCTGGGGCTTTCAAGAGGGACAAAGGTGGCCTGCTCGGGGCCGGGCCTGGGCCCCTTAATGTCACGGTTCCTGGCGGACAAGATCTTAATCCTTGACCCGGGGGCTCGGAGGCTTCATCCACCTTTGTTCAAATTCTCGACCGACTAATCTGGGACGTGTGCCCCCCAAACTCTGCTTCTGTCCCTAATATCGCTCCAGGACTAGTGACCCTCTTCCTCAGGGACTCTGCCCTCCTCCTGTCAGTCCTCCTCCTCCCAGGGCCTAATCAGCGAGCTTTTTTCTAACGGAATTTGAGCACCCCCCACCCCAAGCCAGTTTATAGCTTTTCTGCCCTCCGGGAGCAGTAGCTCCCTGCCCTTTGATCTCTGACCCCTCCCACCAGGGCAGAGGCAGCACAAAGCTCCATTCCTTCTCCTGGGGGGGGGGGGGGAGCCCAAGCATCCTTGCAGTTGCTGTAGCCCCAGGAAGGAGGTGAGGGCTGAGGTTTCTCCCTGTGGATACAGCAAGAGCTGGCCTTTGCCTTACCCAGTGGTACTGGAGCCTGGTGGACTGTTGTTCTCAGGAAGCCAGAACAAGCAGTATATAGTTCTTCACCAAAGATGCTGACCACTGAGGTCCAGGCAGGCTCACTCCTGCAGTATTTCCCTTGGTGTAAGGGAGCAGTCAGTGCTTCGGACCTGTTGCCCAGAAGGGGCTGAGCAGCTGTGTCCACTCCTGGCCTCCCCTTTCCCGGGTCCATTCTGAGGGAGGCTAGAGCCTTTGGGGGACCTGCAGGCATGGGATGAAGGGAAAGCTGGGCAATGCCTCAGAGACCACTGGTGGAGAAACCAGCCCTTGCCCAACCCCATTTCAGTCTTATCCCTCCTTGATAGCTGAAAGCCATCAAGGTCCCTCTGGCCCTAAATTCCATGACAGTGACTCTGGGGACTGCCTTGGCTCTGTTGTCCCCTCCTCACACATCCCTGGAAGCTCAGCCCTGGGGCTTACTCCCTTTCCTCAGCAGAGAACACAGTTTTATTTGGTTGGAGAGCAAAGTTGCTGTCTGAATCCATTGGCTCCCGTGTTGAGGCTTTCGGTGGAGAAACTGTCCTTCTGTCCGATTTCCTGGATAAGAGAGATGTGTCAGGATCAGAGCAGAAGCCTCAGGAATGTGAATTATTTTTCGCCTGGTTCCTGCCACGGGACCTGACTGCCCATCCTGCTTTCTCTTCTGAAAGCAGCGGGAGACTGCTTTCATCATGTGACCTTCAGCTCCTCTCCTTCCTCATTGTCCGCCACTGTTGGGTGATGTGTTGGTGGCAGTGGCAGTGAGGCAGAGGAAGCATTAAACCTTGTTCTTACTACTTACTAAATAACCTTGTTATTACTACTGACCAGTTAGTGTCCTCCCTGACCACTGCCCATTGGCACATGGGCCTGAGCTATCCCTGGCCTTCCTCTCCGCAGTCTTGGAATGGCCTAATAGGCTGCCCCTCAAGCCATGGGCTCCTCTAGGACAAGGATCATTGTCCTCCTCATGTCTGAATTTCCCAAGTGCCTGACATGCTTGGCATAAAAAGGGGTGAATAAAATACATCCATTGAATGGTGACTGTCCATTGCTAGGGTGACCTGAAGGTCAGAGACTCCCTTAACTACAGCTCCCTTTTGTTCATTTCCCCACAGAGATCCCCCCGAGGAAGGGGCTGCATCCACACAAGTGTGAGAGATCCATGGTCTCTTCTCACCGAGGGCATCCATGCCTCAGCCTGGGTTGGCTCTGTGATCTGTGGGCTATTCAGACCTTAGGGGCCAAGAGGTGTCTGACTCCTTTGTCAGCTGCAGGGACAGGAATGAAATCCAGCAGGATCTCCCAGGAGCTACACAATCTGTGGTTTCTTTAGTGGGTGTGATGAGAACAATCCAAACTGGCTCAGGGGCAGGGACATTGTCTCCGCGGGCCCCGACCTGGAGCCTCCCACCATTGAGAGAGAGGAGCTCCACTCGTTTAGGAGTACAGTTTGAGGGATCCCAGAGTCTTCCCTGAGGAAGAGTCCAAGCTAGGCACCTGAGCTCCATATCCTAAACCCAAGTTGCTGTCCCTGAATGGTGAGCCGTCCTGTTGAGCTGGAGTTTCTGTTCTGTGAAGTGTTTTGTCCCGATCCTCCGTTCCTGTCCTCTCGGCCATGCAGGTCTTCGTGGCTTTTTGCTTTGGGGTTACTTTCTGAGGTGAGATGGGGACTGCAGACCGGGATGGGCCATAGGCTGGCCCACTTTCCTTCCCTTCCTGGAGCTCAGTAGCTGGTGCCAGGTGGTTCAGAACCCCGTCAGAGGGCCTGGTTGTGAGGTTTGATGAAATGGATGGAAATACTGCTATGATGAGAAGGAGATGGAGGGGAGATAAGCCCTGTGGAAAGTGACTTTGGAGGGCAGGAGAGAATGGGGATTTCGACAGGCCCTGAGAGGCCTAGGGAGCTTAGAACCATTAGTGTTTCCCCATGCAGGGCTCTGGCTACTGGCCCTCCCTGAGACCTACTGCTGCATTTGGCAAGGGGGCAAGGGTGGCCATCTGGGCGGGCCTGACAGTGCAGGTGTGGGAGCCGCAGGAGCTGCCCCCTGGACCAGGCAGTCAGGACCACACCATCTGGCCATGGGAAGAGATCCCTCATGGTGCTGGGCCCTGTCTGGCCTCCAGGCCACACTTGGGCAGAGGGGTGAGAGAATTGGGCCTTATTTGCTTTGCTCCCTTTTCTCAGATCTGTGACAGGAAAAACCTGGTCTAATTAGGATAGGGAGATGGGTATGGAAAAGGGGCCCTAATTGGATAAAGCTTGGAGCTCCCTGTGACCATCTGCACAGTGTGTCCTTTGCCTCCATCCTGCCAAGATATGTGTGTGTGTGTGAGTGACAGAGAGAGAGAGAGAAAGAGATGATGTGAACAATAAGACAGGCACCCTGTATGCATTAAAACTAGGGCTCTTGTTCTTAGCTCATGGAGAGGCTTTGGGGGTTCGTGAACCTCCAGAAATTATGTGCAAATATTTGGGTGCATGAGCATTTCTCTGGGAAAAGGCTCACAGCTCCCAGATGCTCAAAGGGTTTCATAGGACCCAAAATATCAAGAACTTTAAAAAATAAATACATCATGTTCAAATGGATCCTCCAGCCCCAAATTTGGAAGCAAGTGAAAAGTCAGGTAGAGAGAGGAAAAGGAAGGAGACATTGATGGTGTCAGAAGGCAAACAAGATATTCCCGCTCTGGGGTCAGGAGTCTGACCTGAGGACTGCTGTGGTAAGATCGTGCCTCAGCCAGTGTTCACTGAGGAGTTCTAGAACATTAAGAGACACTAGCCCAGGCGCTGAAAAGGACTCACATCCTAGAAGACCTGGTCCTTGCCTTTTTTGAGTTTATTTGTTCTTGCTTTAATTTTCCTTTCTCTGACGTCCACAGAGTCTGGAGTTGTGATCTGTTTATCTTGCACATGTCCTCCAGTGGAGGCAGGAGGAGGAAGAAAGAAGGGTCCAGGTGAAGGGACCTTTGTGGACTGGTTAGAGCTCTTAACCCTTTGGCCAGGGCTGACCATCTTTGCTGTCACTGGGGCTTTGCGGGGTGTGAGGGGGTACTGCCAAGGCCTGTGGCTACCAGGGGACTTTATGGTGGGCCTACCCACTCTTCCTACTGCTGCTTCCTAACACAGCGGCACTCACTCTTTCAGGAAGACATCTGCAGCTTGTTGGCTTGGCCAGTGACTCAGGGACACCTCCGTTAGCCCTGGCACTCCACCTGTTGGGAGCCAGGAACAGCTAGGGCGCTGCGGACCATGGGTGGGAGCAGCTGGCTGGGGCCTGGGGCTTGGAAGGGCAGCTGCTGCCCTCTCCAGCTCGCCCCCCGCCCTGCAGAACCAGTGGGGATGCTGTGTGAGAGCAGAGTTGGGGCCCAGTCCCGCCGGCACACAGGGAGCCTGTGGGGCCTCTGGAGCTTGGGGCACAGCTGCAGGGCTTCACAGCCCCTCAGGGTGCCACACTCTTAGAGCTTTCTTTGTGGCTGTCCCTGTGAGCCCCTGGAGGACCAGAGATCTGGTCTTTCCATCTTTCATGGTATACTTGCAGACCATTACCTAGTACTTGCCATGTGCCTGGTACCATTTTGAAACAGCTGATGTGTTGTAGACCAATTGCTTCTGACAACGACCCTAGGAGAAGATTCTTTTATTATCCTCAGGTTATTTAGAGGGAGACTGAAGCCCAGGAGTGTTGCATCACATTTGCCTGATTTCACAGCTAGTAGGAGAGCTGAGGTTCACAGCCAGGCGGCCTCATGGCAGACTGGCTGCCAACACTGTGCTGTGGGACCATGGCCCCTTTCGGGGAGCTGTTCACCGAGCGTGGGGAGCAGACTCAGAGAAGGAATGAAGAGTGCACCCCATGCTGGGTTCTCCATTTTCTGAACCGAAAGGCCAGCACTTGCCACCCAGTCCTGAGGTGGCCTCGGACACACCTTGCAAGGGTTGTCGACCTCCATTGTGTATCCGTGATGTTCGAGTGTCTTCCAAGTGTGACATTTCTTTGTAATTAGAAAAAGACGCTAACAGATTGTTTCGTGGGAAGGAGTTTCCATGGCAGATAAAATTGGGAAGGGTGATTCCAATAAACGGGAACAGAGGGCGCAGAAAGTTAGATTTTGGGAAAGGTAAATAGTATATACCATTTCCAAAACTGACAGACTGTCGGCAGAAAAAGGATTTCACGGTTAAATACTTTGGAGAAATGCCGAGTTAAACAAAATTAGACAGCTCTCTTTGCTACACGATTTCTCAGAGCCTTTACCATGCTAAAGTGTATTTTAAATCTACAAGTGGAGGAGAGAGGATGCTACATTTCCTGAGTTGTCTGGAAAATCTGCAGCAAGGTAGTGAGAGTCAGGAGACCTGGGTGCCAGTCTTGTCTCTACTGCCGCCATCTGTGTCCCCTGTCCAGCACCTAAACTCTGGGCTTTAGTGTCTGAATAGAAGAGATCAGCGGCAGGGCCAACATCTATTGAGCCCTGACTGCATTCCAGCCTCTGAATTAAGGACTTTTACACTCATTGTCCTCTTTCCAATCCTATGAGGTGGGTAGTAATACCATCCCCATTCTACAGGTGAAAAACCAGAGGCTTCCAGACATTAAATGTCAACCGAAGACATGGAGGAAAGGGGCAGGGGGAGACTTTGGCAACCTTGCAGAGCCCAAATCCTGTGACATGTGCCCCCTGCTAGCTGCCCTTAGACCAGCAAGCCCCATGGGTAGGGTCAGGAACTCCTAGTGGGGCCCAGCTGCAGAGCGGAAGGTCGCACCAGATGGTAGGCCTGCCAGCTATCTTAGGAGAGGCTCAGGCAGGAAGGAGACTCAAAGCAGGACAGCTGCTCTGGGAGGGGCACTGCCCAGTTGGAACAGGCACAAGAGCCGGGTCTGGAGCCTGCTGGATGGCAGGAAGGGAGGAGATCTGGTTGGCAGGAGGCGTGGAGACAAGGGGGCCTCCGGGCAGCAGCTACTAATTTGGAAGTATTTCAGCCTTTCAGTAGCATTCTGCCTACCAGAGGGTTTGCCTAAATATTAGCCCTGGTTTTAGGTGCCTTCCCTGCCAGTTCTTCCCTTCTGCCCTTGAACCAAAGGCTTTGATCCCTCCTCAAGTGCCGGTTCTCCGGACAGCCTGCTCCCACAGCTGCTGCTGGTCTGTCCAAGTGCTCAGAGTTGGGGTGAATGGAGAGCTGAGAGTCTGTGTCGCTCCAGAAGCTAGAGTCTTAGAGAGGGAGGCCTTTGGAGCATCTAGTAAATGTACACTGAGTGCCTCCCCTGTGCCAGGCCCTGTGGTGGACATGGTATACAGCAGTGAGCACAGCAGTCAGGCAAAGGTCCCATGAACAAAATAAATCGTAATAGAGCAAAGGTGTCAGAAGACTGCAGAGGCAGCTTCCCCCCACTGAGCAGTCTGGCCTTCTCACATGGCCTAGAAACCACAGGTGGGTACCCATCTTGCCAACCTTCCCAGCAGGTGTTTCTGCTTCTGCTCCTGCCTCCCAGCCCTGTGGGTGGCTTCTCTAGGTGACCCGCCCAGGGCGGGGGGCTAGATTTTCCTGGAGCAGGGTGTGGAGTCTGGGGTGGAACAGAGGAGCCATTGAACTGCCCACAGAGCTGCCACCTGGGTGCCCACAGGCATTGTGGGCTGGCCCTAGGAAGGCCCATGCTGGGCCAGGGAGAGGTCACAGCTCAAGTCCAGCCCAGGGCTCCAGCAGGCAGGACACTGGCTTGGAGGGGGAAGATCCGGGGAAGGGACCTCTGCAGAGCCTGGGGGACTGGGGCTTGGGCACAGCACTTCTCACTGAGCAGTTTCTCCAGGACTCAGTGCCCTACCCCCCACCTCCCCACTGGACTCATGATGCCTTTCTCTTCTGAATAAACCAGGAGAAGTACTTCCTTTGTCTGTTCTTCCTGTTTTATGTGAACTAATTTAACAGATACCTACTGAGCCTTTTTAGGTGCTGGGAATTTAGCAGTAAGCATGGTGCTACCCTCGGGAGGCTCAGGATCTGCAGGAAGACAGATGATGAAACAAGTATTTATTACACAGTGTAATAATACCCCAGCACAGAGACATCTAACCATACATGGGGTTGGGGGGGAGAATGGAAAGGATTTCTGAAGAAAGAAAATCATATAATCCAGGTAGAGGGAAAGCTTTTTTGGTAAGAAACAAAGCACAGACCTTTCAGGTAACAGAGTGATCCGAGGTGGGTAGGGAGAAGCCGAAGAGGAAAGTGGAATCTTTAAGTCCCTTTAACTCTGGACTTTTTCTTGTGGGCATTACACTCTTTAAGGATAGCCCGTCCGATAACTCGGTTCCTGTTAAATAGCTGTTACATAGGAGTGTGAGGCTGAGTGCCAACTGCCAACTGCAGAGCCCCCTTGGTTGGGTGGGTGGGGCTGTGGGGGCTAGTATGCCTCGGAGGAAGCAGCCTGGGGTGGGAGTGGATTTCTTTTCTCTCCTTCCCGGAAGAAGGAGGACTAGGGGTGGAGGGCTCCGAGGGGAGAGAGGCAGTGATCTAGTAGAAACATTTTTTTAGTACCTACTGTGAGCCAGGCGCTTCTTAGAGCTAGAGAGACAGAAACAACAAAGAACTCTAGGCTGGTGGGTGAGCTGATGGTGGGGATTGTATGACCTGAGATGGTGGTCTTCTCAGAAGCAGCTGGAGATTTGAGGGAGGTGAAGGAGCTGAGGGACTTGGGTGGAACAAGGTGGAACATGGTGGGAGCTGAACTGAAGGGGGAGATGGTAGGAGTCATTGGGATATGCTTCAGAGACCCCTGGAGGGGCTTGTGGGGGGCCCAAGGAACAAGCAGGAAGAGTTCCTGTGGTGGGCAGTTTCCTTTCCCCATCACTGCTTTGCTAGGGGGTCCCAGATCCACTGACCCAGGGCAGACAATCACCCCCATAGCCTTCCTGCTTAACTGACTCCTGCAGTTCTGATCTGGCCCAGACCCAAAGCACACACTGAGAATGGAGGAGAGGGAGGAGTGGCCCCTCCTCATGCCACAGGCCCCAGAGCCACCTCTTGTCAATGCCTGTCAACTCAGTGCAGTGCTCCGGCAGGTGCTGGCAGCCCTGGGTGGGCTGGGCTCTGTCTCCGCCTAGGCCTGTCCCCTTCAAGGAGCCTGTGCCCAGCTTGGAGAAAGGCTCTATTGTCCTCTGCTGCACCCCGCCCTGAGCACCTTGGGCTCTTCCTCAGGGTGTGTGGCTTATAGTTCGCTCTGCCTTGACTGGAGCAGGGACAGGAGGTTTGGCCATGAACCACTTGTGAGGGAGAAAGGGGCAGTGCAGGATGTGGAGTGTCAAGGCTATGCCGTCCCTGTTCCTAGCCTCCAGGAACCAGGGGATTTCAACTGAGCCCAAACCCTGGCTTTCCTCAGGGCTGTCAAAGTTGGTCTCTCTCCTGGGATGGCCAAGACGCCCACTGGCGGCAGGTTGGCAGCATCATTTTGCACAAAGGGCACAGGTTCCAACTGGGTTCCCCCACTTAGGTGGAATGGTCTTGGCCATATTATTCCCTACCTACCCTGAGCCTCCGTTTCCTTAAAATGAGTGTAACAATGCACACATGATGTGGTGATGAATGTTCTGAGGCTAGACCAGCAGGACTGTGCCATAAAGTGAGTATTTGGCTTTGCTTTTCTCTATGGTCAGCAAATTTTTCTTTGTTCAGCATCTGGGATGGAACTTGTAGGTATGGACCAAGTTAATCTCTGAGTTGCCTGCTATTCCCTACTTGTTCTTTGAACTCCTCCGACACGTTTGCAACCAGTTCTCTGAATTGATTCCCTCTGTTGGACCATCTGGTGTTTAACACCTCTGTCACCCAGCCTGGACACGGACTGAGGTAGGCTGTAGTGCCCAGAGCTTTATCCTGGCCATTTAACCTAAAGGATGACCCAGAGGCAAAAAATTAACAGAAAAGATAGATCTGCCACTCTGTCTGCAGCCTTGTAGGGGAACCCTGCAGAGGGTTCTTGTCCCCATCCAAGCTCAGAGCCTGCCTGTGGATCCCTCTGGCTCTAGGTCTAAGACATTCTGCCTAGAACTCACTCCCATGGACAAAGCATCTGGGGAGATGCAGAGCTGTCTCTCCGATGTCTGAAGCCTGCTCTCCTCACTGTCTTCCCACAGTTGGCAATCCTTGAAGACTACGCGGACCCATTTGATGTTCAGGAGACTGGTGAAGGCCCAGCAGGAGCTTCTGGAGCCCCAGAGAAGGTCCCTGAAAATGATGGCTACATGGAGCCCTATGAGGCCCAAAAGATGATGGCTGGTGCGTGATGGAGTCGGGGGGGGGGGGGATTGCTGTCTGAGGCACAACAGGCTCTGGGACCCACAAGACTAAGGATTGATTCCATGATTCCTTACTGGTCGTTGGAGACCATGGGTCCACCACGGACCACCTTGCGTCACTGGCCACTGCCTTAAGAGAGTCAGTTTGGAGAAGGAGCCATGACTTGTGGTGCCTGAGATGTGAGGCGGTAGAGAAGGCCACACAACCAAAGGTCAGGCCGATAGTCAGGAGGGGCAGGATAAGTGGTGTGGGCTAGGGGTCATGGAACCCAAAAAAGAGAAACACCAGCTTTAGGGAAGGTGGTGAGCTTGAGAGGTTGTGATATCAGAGTGAAACAGCTTTATGGTGGTTGGAACCACAGGGCTGGAGAAGGGCAAGCTGGTCAAGGAGTGCAGGCAGAGAGCAATGAGTAGGACTTGGTCCTGGGGAGCAGAGCAGAGGTCAAGAGAGGGTCCAGGGAAAGAACTAAGGGGAGGTGATCTGAGAGGAGGACAGGGGTGAGTTGTTAAGTCAAGACCCCAAGGCAGGAGGGGAGGAAGGTTTGTTCAAGGGCAGACAGTTTTAGTGTTGGGCATACCGAGGAGCCAAAATGAGAGAGGCCACAGGGGCAGTGAAGGGCCTTGAAGGTGGGAATGAGGCATTTGGACTTGCTCTGGAGGAGGAGGAAAACTGATACGGATTCCTGAGCAAGACAGAAACAGGACAAGTGTGGCATTTTATTTATTTATTTTTTAAGATTTTATTTATTTTTTTGACAGAGAGAGAGAGATCACAGGTAGGCAGGGAGGCAGGCAGAGAGAGGAGGAAGCAGGCTCCCTGCCGAGCAGAGAGCCAGATGTGGGGCTCGATCCCAGGACCTTGGGATCATGACCTGAGCCAAAGGCAGAGGCTTTAACCCACTGAGCTACCCAGGCACCCCAAGTATGGCATTTTAAGGGGATTACTGAGGCTTTGGTGTACAGAACAGACCAGGAGAACTGGGCATCAGAAAGATGAGTTAGCAGTTGTGGAAACTGTTGAGGCTTTAAGGGAGCAATAATTAGCACCGCTTTCTTCCCCTCCTGAGCTTGGAGATCACTGAGAAGTCAGAATAAGGAAATAGATGGATGAAGATAAGAATTCAGCTTTATGAGTGATACAGTAGATTGGAGAACATCACTTAGCTATGTCTCCACAGTGGGTTGCTTAATACTTCACAGAATTAAACTTGCCCACTCGGGCTTGGGCAGTGCAGCACAGCTATAGGCCCCGTCACAGGAGCAGGGCAAGGAGACAGGAGGAAAAAGAGCCAGAAGGCAGAGCTGAGAAAGAGAGTGAACATCCGCTGCTGATCAGATAAGCTGCTCTCCCTCCTTGGGAGTGGGGTGAGGGGGCAGAGAGCAGTCAGAAGTGTTCTCCATGGAGCTCATGGAAATGCGAGCCAGGAGAGGAGGGCTCACCCTAGCAGCAGTCTAGATGTGGAGAGATGAGGCTAAGAGTCCTCAGGTACTGGGGGCAAACAGGTGGGATTTAGAGCAGGAAGGAGGGCCAGGACGGAGGAGAGCAGTGTAGTGGACAGAAAGGGAGAAGGTGGGAGGGAAACTACCCTCTTTAGATCAGAGAGGTGTGTACCCCTCGGAGGCTCATGAATGCCCCGGAATTGTATGTGAGAATTTGCACATTTTCTGGAGAGTAGCTCCATAGCTTTTATTGTATTTTCAATGGGACCAGTGATCCCAAAAAGGGAATAACAGAACCGAGTAGAAGAATTTCTTGGGAAAGTGGCAAGTTTGAAACATTCAAGTGAAAGATCTTACTGGCAACTGGAAGTGTATATGGTGCCATGAGACTGGGCAAGGAGTGAGGGCGAATAAGGCCTGGTTCTGGGGAACAGAGACCAAGAGAGGGGCCAGGGAAGGAGCCCAAACGGGTGACCAGAGAGGACAACCACGTAAATGACTTGTCAGAAGGGGACAGTTGCAAGGAGGGAGTGCTCAGCAGTAGCTGAGCAACAAAGAAGTATTTTCTGATTGTCAAGTGGTATTACTTGGGATGTAAGGAAAAAATTGGAGCTGTGTAGCCAGGAGGTGGATTAGGAGAGGACCCTGCCTCAGTTTCTGAAATGTGTAAGCCTCATTTCCCAACCCCTTGCTGGCCATCTAAAGATCTTTTTTCTGTCTTTCACTCTGGTGCTTCTCTGCCCCTGCCTCCATTGGATCCCATGCTTTTTGGAACCCCAGAGATGTTTTGAGGGCCATTGGGCCCCCAGAGCCAGTGGCATCTCCTCTGAAGGAGGCTTGGTGTGTTGCTGAGGGTGCTGACAGAGAAGCTGAGCTGGGCAGCCAGGGCTGCTCTCACCCCTCCTCTCCTGCCTTACCCTGGCAGAGATCCGGAGCTCCAAGGAGACAGCCGCTCAGGCCTTGCCTCTGTATGACACGCCCTACGAGCCAGAGGAGGAGGGGACCACCCCTGAGGGTGAGGGGGCCACCTGGCCTCGGGAGTCCCGGCTGCCAGAGGATGACGAGAGGCCCCCTGAGGAGTATGACCAGCCATGGGAGTGGAAGAAGGAGAGGATTTCCAAAGCCTTTGCAGGTAAGCCCCTGGTGGAGATGATGGGTCTGCTGGGGTCTCCAAACAGCTCTCCAGGCCCAGGGCAGTGGAAGGAGTGGACCCCAGGGGCTGGGGGAGGCCCTGAAGCTGGGCCCAAGGGAGGAATAGTTGCGTGCATCACAGAGATTGGCGAATTGGGCCATGTGGTTGCAGCGCTGTGTGTGGGTCAGGGAAAGGGTAAGGGAGGATGGTGGGTCTCCCTGCATCACCCCCTCTCAGAGCCCAAGAGGCTTAGGCCACTTCCCTCTTTTGGGAGACAGGGTATATCTTAAAATAAAGACATTCCAAGGAAAAAGATAAAACTTGTGACATGTTAAATACTTACCCTTAACAAAAGAAGGCATTTAACAGCCCAGACAATGAAAACGGCTGTGTGTGTAACCTTTAGAGATCCCAGCCTTGAATTAGAGAGCTGTGTCTCCCAGTAGCAGGCTGGACAAGACCAGGGCACCTGTGCCCTTGAGGGTATTTCTGAGGAGCAGGAACAGGTGGGGAGAGGGAGGCTGTGAGAAATCCCCTTGGTTGAATGAGGGTTAGGTCTCTCCTGTGTCACACACCCCATTGCGGATCCCAGGCCTGGAGTCCAACCCGGGGAGGTGTGGGGGGTTGGTGCTGAGTGGGTGCAGCTGGAGAGCCTGGAGAGGGCTTTAGCCCCTGGATTCTTGATTCAGTGAAAACAGATGTAAATGCCATTTGACTTCACCCCCACTCCTATGGCCCCTTCACCCCTCCTTGGGCAAGGGGGCTCATGCTAAAGCTGGACTCAGCTCTGCCCTGTCCTCCCCGCCCTGGCGGCTAGACTGGGAAACCACAGGTTTCTAATTTGTTCCTGTAAAGCGTGCACCATTGAGGAGGGACCATTTATCTCCAGAAGTCTCCTTGGAGAATCAATACTGTTTGGATTGCTTAATGGGAAAATCTATGCTCGTCATTAGGAAACCTCGTTAGCAGTCCTGCAGCCACCAGTGGCATCCCTTTCTTAATTGTCAGGGCTCAAGATTGAGGGTGTGGGGCTAAATTTCAATAAAACATCTGCCCCCACATCAGAGTATTCCTGACAGCCTGGAGCTGGGCTGTTAGTCTCGCTGCCCATGACTTCCCAGACCATGGGTAAAAGGAGGAAGGGCGGCAAGTCTGAGGGTGCCAGGAGGCTGTGGGAACCTGGGTGTGGTGCTGGGAGGTGAGGGCAGCTTGTTGTCCCTCCTTTCTTCCTTTCCTGCTCCTTTTGGGCCCTGGAGGCTTCTGAGGCTTCATATGAAGGGGACCCACATGGCTGGCAGGGCAAGAGTCTGCATCCTGTTTGCTATCTGTGCCCCTCACCCTTTGACTGAGCTAGCCTGGTGTGGTCACTGTGGCTCCATCCAACCCTCTGAGAGTCCTGCTCCCCCCTCAGAAGCCACTCCTGCCTCTGCTCTGACCCTCCTCCTTTCTAGGCTATCCTGTGTCCTGGCTCTGGGTTTTGGTGTCTCAACCTCTGCCTCTCTCTGTCTCTCTCTCTGTCTCTGTCCCTGTCTGTGTCTCTTCTCCCTGCTGCTGGCTCCAGTTGACATTAAGGTCATCAAAGACCTACCTTGGCCTCCACCAGTGGGACAGCTGGACAGCAGCCCCTCCCTCCCTGACGGGGACAGGGACATCTCCGGTCCAGCCTCACCCCTCCCTGAGCCCAGCCTGGAGGACGGCAGCGGTGGGTCCTGTGGGAGCTTCTGGCCAGGGTGACATGTTCTCTCATGCCTCAGGCCCTGTGGGCTTGGGTTGGAGGAGCTGGAATGGGGCAGGGTTTGGAGAACCCAGGAAGAATTCCCTCCATCCTGGAGGAAGAGAGAAGGGACAAAGCACACATTCCTCCTTCCTCCGAAAGGTGTGGGGAAGGTGTCTTCTAAAGGAGTCCCTTTACAAATATCTATCCCACCATGCCACAAAAATCCACTATTTTATTTTTTTTTAATTTTTAAAAAAATATTTTATTTATTTGACATAGAGAAATCACAACTAGGCATAGAGGCAGGCAGAGAGAGAGGAGAAAGCAGGCTCCCTGCGGAGCAGAGAGCCCAATGCAGGGCTCGATCCCAGGACCCTGAGATTGTGACCTGAGCCGAACGAAGGCAGAGGCTTTAACCCACTGAGCCACCCAGGCGCCCCCAAAATCCACGATTTTAGATTAACTTCTTTGCATAGGATTTTGCCTGACCCCACCCTTAGTGTAAATAACTCTTGAGGCAGGGATGATGCTAGCACAGAAAGTGTCTGAGTCCTTCCAGTAAGTGAAGGGTGTGATCCTTGCATCTGGTAACTGAGAGACAATAAGATCCTGAAAATGCTGCAAGGAGAGAAAAAACCCAAATGAGAAGAAAGGAAGCATTGAACACTTCCATCTCCATTCAGTTTTGTACAGAATGGGCGCCAAGGATTTGTGAACACCTGTTTGTACATTTGTGCCTGAGTGTGAGGGGTATTTTGTAAATATAGGATGAAAGAGGGTCTCTGTCACCTGACCATGTGTGCCTGTGCCCATGTGGCTCACTGGCTTCCTCCCTCCAGGGGGCTGGTTCAGTGGGGCAGAGCCACCCGAGCTGGGTTTCTCGGGTGGGGGCAGGGAGCCTGTGGGCAGCAGCCCTGGGGGCGGGGGAGGGGCAGGCTGGCTGGCGGCTTCAGGCAGGATTAGCCTGTCAGGATGGCACCAAGGGGAATCGGATAATTGTTCTCAAATCAATAAGTCATTTCTACAGAATGGCTTGGCAGGGTGATATGGAGAACGGTAATGAACTCTGAGGAGGAGAAAGAAACAATATTATCAGCGCTGAAGCCACCCCGAGGGGGAATGGAATAGGGAAAGGCAGGCAGCTGCTCCAGAGGGAGAAGTTGAAGTGGTTTCTCATGTTGCTTCTCTCTCCTCTCCTCCCACAGCATGGGAACTGGTAGGCACAGTGTGGCATAGGAGGGCTGAGCCCCACCCCCAACAGGGGAGTAGACCCAAGATTCTGTCCCCAGAGCCAGTCAAGCCCAGGAACATGTCCCACCCTTCTAGAACATTCCTTTGACCCCTTTTGGCAGAAAATGGGGGGAGCACTGGTTATTCTATAGAGCTCTGTCTCTAAGGGTCCTCGGAGTCTATGACTGGTATATTCCCCACAGCCCAGTTTGAAGGATCTGAGAAGAGCTGCCTGTCACCTGGCCGGGAGGAGAAGGGGCGGCTACCTCCCCGACTCTCTGCAGGGAACCCCAAGTCAACAAAGCCCCTAAGCGTGGAGCCCAGCAGCCCCCTTGGGGAGTGGACAGACCCAGCACTGCCTCTGGAAAACCAGGTGTGAGTGTCTGTGTCCAGCTGGGGACTCTCTCCCCTCCCTTCCCCTCCTGCCACTGGCTTACCTGCAGGGGACACCCAGAATGGGTGGGCCAGGACGGCGAGGGACCCAGCAGAGATGCCCCCCTTCCTCTCTCTTGTCCTCAGCTGGTACCACGGGGCCATCAGTCGAACAGATGCCGAGAACCTGCTCCGACTGTGCAAAGAGGCCAGCTACCTGGTGCGCAACAGTGAGACCAGCAAGAATGATTTCTCCCTGTCCCTCAAGTGAGTAGGGGTGGGCCAACTAGCAATGTTAGGCAGGATTAGCTCGTCAGCATGGCACCAAGGAGAATCCATGGGAAGACAACCAGCAGGACAGGAGGACCAACATTCTCCCCATGCCCAACCAAGCTGGGGAGAACTCCGTCCCCATGAACATTTGCTGACCCTGGGCCAGGCCCTGGGGATCTGGAGCAGTCTGAGGCTCAGCCCCTGATCTCAAGGAGCTCAGAGTCCATTACAGCAAACAGTCAAGCCTGTCCGATGGGAGGGGAGGGTCACCCCCCCCCCCCGTCACTTACTAGCTGTGTGGTCTGGGGCCCCCTTAACCTCTCTGGGCCTCAGTTTTCTTACTTATAAAATAGGAGAATAATAATATCTATCTTGTAGGGAAGGATCAAATGAAATAATATATGGGAGGCACTTAACATGGTGCTAAATGCTAAATAAATTATCACCATCATCTTTATTAATAGAAGTCCAAATATTCTTTTTTTTTTTTTTTTTAAAGATTTTATTTATTTATTAGAGAGAGAGAGAGCGAGAGCACGGGTAGACAGAGTGGCAGGCAAAGGCAGAGGGCAAAGCAGGCTCCATGCCGAGTAAGGAGCCCGATGTGGGACTGGATCCCAGGACGCTAGGATCATGACCTGAGCCGAAGGCAGCTCCCAACCAACTGAGCCACCCAGGCGTCCCAGAAGTCCAAATGTTCTTAAAGCACAGGCAAGGAGAGAGGAACTTTGCTCGAGGGAGGCTGGGTCCTGGGAGGAAGGTGGAACAGCGGACACAAAGCTATTATTCACTGTGAAGAAGTGGGCAGGCAGTCTGGGTACTAGTGGCTGATAACTGACTCTTAAAGGATCCAGAAAGAGGAGGGGGTGGCAGGACCCTCCCCTCCCATCAGCCTTTCTTCCCAGGAACAGATAGATCAGCATTGACCTCCTAGGCCATCCTGGTAGAATGGCCAGCCCTCCCCTTCATCCCAGGAGTTCTGCCTGGTAGATCCTACACTCCACACGACAGCCTGTCAGATGGTGTGTCCATTCACATCCCCTCAACACTGCTGGGACATCTGTACCACCTCCTATTACGCTTTCCGGGGCATTAGAATACAGGTATACCCCCACTTCAAACAAATGCAATATACAGAAAATTTGGGACTATTAAACAGATACATTTGAGGATAATTATTCAACTTCAACTAAAAGATAATGGGAAAATGCCAGTCTATATTCAAATAACTTGAATTTTATTCTTGGGCTTAATAAAACTAGCTCTGTGACCCTAGACAAATCATGAAACCTGTCTGGGCCTTGGTTTCTTCCTTTGCAAAATGCATTAATGGGTACCACTTAGGTTTCTTGCCACTCTCATACCCTGAAAATTATCATAAAATCAAAGGAGCATTTAGGAAAAGTTAATCTGTCAAAAATCTGATATAATACTAGGAATGTGTATTGCTTTAATAGATTAGAGTCACAGAGCATCTACTGTGTGCTGAGCAGAATATATACCCTCTTCAAACCACCAGCCTATAAGATGAATCTCTTTTTTATAGACAGAAATAAATACAAAGAGCTATGTGACTTGGTTGAGGCCACAGGTAATGAAGTGCCAAAAGCAGGATTTGCACCCAGCTCAGTTCAGCCTTACTACAAGAACCGCAGTCTTCCATTGCATAGCTCCACCCGACATCAAATCTGGAACAGTCCAAGGCTGGGTTAGACAGCAAGGGTCTGGCTCCCTGAACAGAGTGGGGCAGGGCTCAGCCCTAGCCTGGGGAGTACAAGGGGGAGGCAGGCGTGGATGCTGCTTCAGCCCAGCCTCATCTGGCCCCACCAGCATCCGCCTGCCAGAGCCTCGTTTGCATATAAATGGCTTCTCTGAAATACAATTATGGTTTCTCTGCTCTCCGTAATAGAAGGGCTTTCACTGGTAATTAAACAGCTTCCTCCGAAAGCCATGTCAGCTCTGGCCCTGCGGCCCAGCTAGTCCCATCCAGGCTCCTGAGGGTTGGGCAAGGACTCTGCTTGGGACTTTATCCCAGGAGGTCAGTTCTCCAGATGGAGGCTTATTACCACTTATTGCCCTTTTTGGCCAGAGCTGTTCCTCAAGGAGAAGATGCAGTGCAGTTTTTGGGAGAGGTTATTATCCCAAGTGGACTGTGGGTAGGGGCTTGTCCCCAAACTGTGAGAGGGTGAGGGAAAGCAAGGCCCAAGCTAGTACCCACAGCTTTGGGCCTGGGCCATTGCATAGGGCAGACAGGGGAGAGGATCTACTCACTGCCTCCCCCTCTCTGCACCGCCCCCAGGGACTGTACAGTTTCCCCAGGGCCTGTGTGGTCACCATCAGTCTCAGCCATTATCTGAGGCCTAAAGAAGAGGGATGCCTGTGCCCCCCCCCACCCCCCGCCCTACACCCAGCCTGGGGCTCCCAGCAGGCTTTAGGTTACTGTATCCTAGAAGGAATTGGGAGGGTTTTTCCTGTCATCCCTTTCCTCTCTCCAGTCATCCACTCTCTGTCTTCACTTGTGGGCCCAGTGAAATGGGTCCAGTCAGAGCCCTTTTTGTACCCAGGCAGGGGAAGGAAATGAAGTTTGCCAGCCTCACCTCATATGAGGGTCCCCCTCACCAGTCCTACTTCCCTTACTAGTTTCTGAGCCCTGCACTTGTCCCCAGGTAGGCTCTGGATGGGAGAGACAAGTATTCAGGTTTTGGGGCTCCCCTAAGGATTGCTTCCTCCTTGCCTGTGGTAGCTTGGGCAGACACTGTTCTTGCTTGGGCCCCACCCCCACCCCCATGTTTTCTCTCTAAGACAGAGGGTGTCTGGGTAGTTGGGAGCTGGCCAGAGCTCTGAGCAGCAGGGTCCTTGTCTTGTGGGCAGGGCCAGGCACTAATGTGGATTTCCTGGATTGTGTCCGGGAGATGGGAGAGGCAGTAGAGCGTTTCTTCTCTGAGGGAGGGAGTTACAGCCTCACCAGCCTCACCGATGATGTCATCTCAGGGTGAAGGGATAAAGGGGGGGGGGGGGGCTTGGCCCAAGGCCCAGTTAGCAGGAGGGTAAAGGGATATCCCCAGGACAAGGCAGTTGAGACTTCCAGATTTGGAAAGGATTTCCAGAGCCCCTAGCTCACGCCCTCCCCTGGTTTCTGCAAGAGACAGCCTCAACCAAGATTGACTTGGTTGTCAACAATGTCCTGCCAAGGATGTGTGTATCTCCACAGGCGTCACTAGGAGCCCCATTCCACCCCCTCCACAGCTCAGAGATGGGGAGGGCAGACCAGCCTTGGCCATACAGACTGGAGGACACTGGTGCCTGGGTCCCAGGGTTTGGGGCAGGGAGAGTGGTCGCTCATTTCCACCTGCACACGCCCTGTACACTCACTACACACACATTCTTGGCACACCCAGTGCCCTTACCACAAAACCAATGCCTACTGTTACCCAGTCACAAAATCCTTTGTGCCTCCTCCCTGTTTTCTGGACTGGCCTCCAGCTTCCCAAGTCACCTCCACACACAGCTGGCCAGAAACAACATTTGCTGCATGGGTAGGGGTTGGAGAGGGAAAGGGGACCGGAGAGGGCCCCTACTCACCAGGGTCTCCTTTCCTCTTCCCAGGAGCAGTCAGGGCTTCATGCACATGAAGCTGTCCCGGACCAAGGAACACAAGTACGTGCTGGGCCAGAACAGCCCACCCTTCAGCAGCGTCCCTGAAATCGTGCATCACTACGCCAGCCGCAAGCTGCCCATTAAGGGGGCCGAGCACATGTCCTTGCTCTACCCTGTGGCCATTCGGACTCTGTAGATGGGAGGCCTGGGCACTGTGACAAATCTGGACCAACCTGTGCCCACCCCCCTGCTGAGGGCTGTGGCTCTTCCCAGGGACATGTTCTGTCAAACCTTTCTTCCCCTCTTCCCGAGATCAAGTGGAAGCTGGAGATTACTTAATTTATTCTAAACGGGAAGGTTATTCCAGAGGACAGCCCCTGGAGGAAGGGAGCGTCAGAGCCGCTGGTCGCCAGAGGAGTTTAAGATCCGCAGCTCCCCGCCTTTTCCGCCCCTAGGGCACAGGGGGAGACCTTATTCCTCACCGTCTCCTTCCCCCTGGGTCAGTGTGGGGTGGGGCAGGACGCGGGCCTGCGGGCGCCCTGGCCATCTCTCTGCTTCCACCCCCAAACCACCGGCGGGCTCCGTCCAGAGTCCGGTGCGGGGCTTAGGGAAGGCAGAACCCCCAACCCCCGCCCCACCAAGGATGGAGCGGGCCTTGGGGGTTGGGAGACGAAGGGAAGGGCTCGGGCCGGAGGGAACTTGTGCAGTCCCCGGGCCGCCCCGGCTCCCGGCCAGATGCAATAAATAAACCCAGTCCTGCCAGGCACAGACGCGTCCGCGCTTCCAGCGCCGCCCCCCGGGCTGTCGAGGGAGGGAGCTGCGAAGCGAGCGCAGATTCTGTTTATAAATCAGCTCGGGAGCAGACACAGGCCGGCTGTGAAAAGCACTTTCGAAGCATCAAGTTCCTTCCCTTGAGATGTCAAAACAGCCCCCGCCGCCCCCGCCCCGGCCGGGGGTACCCGGAGCCGGCCGGCCGCGCGGCGCCCCCTCCCCGCCACGCCGACTCGCGCGGCTCCCCAAGAGCGCGTCCAATTTCCTGCCAATTCGTCTGGGAGGAGGGGAGCTGCGGAGAGACAAAGAGGCAGCGCGCCAGGCGAGGGGAGCGGGCGGCCCTGCCACGCGGAAACCGCGCACCCGCAGAGGCGGGAAAGCTGGCGCGGCCGACTGCGCTTTCTTCCAGAGGAAGCGAGGTCTGTCGCGCCTCACCCATTCGCCGACCCGGGATCGGGGCCCCTGGAAACTTGCAGCCTGCAGGTCTGGGCCGGATCTGCGTTCGGCGTGAGGCCTCGGCATGGCGGCTCAGCCTGGCGGGGCGGTCCGCGCGTGCCCCCTGCTGGCCGTGCCTCTAATCGCGAGTCGTGGGCGCTGGGCCATACGCGGCGCCCGGTCACACCCGACCCCGGCCCTGGAGACGCCCCGGCCCGCGCCCACACCTGGACCGGCCAAAGCCTGTGGGCCATGCCCCCGGGAACACCCACCGGGTCCCGGTCGAGCTGCTGGCGACCCGCCCCAGGCCCGCTCTCCTGCTCCCACGCGGCTCCCCGTGGGGCTGAACAAACATCCGCTTCCCTGGGACCTGCAACATCCGAATGTAGTGTCCAACATGGGATTTCGAATTTTCTATTTTATCGAAATATTTTATCGAAATCGAGGATATGCGATCTGACAAATAGAATTCTGTGAGGACAATCGAAAGTCTCACCTGAAATTGGGCCCTGCTTTAGAAAGTCCCTCAGAGGTTTGCCCTGTAACTTGAAGGGTACTGAGTCACTCTGGAGATGAGCAAACAGGCTCAGAGTGTTTAGGGGATGTGCTCATCCGTCTCCTCACTTTCATCTCTTTATGGGGAAGACCCATGTAGGCACCAAGTGGCCAGCTCCTGTTGGCTCAGAGGTCCTGGAGCTAGTCAGGCAGACTCTGGCTCCCTGTGGGCACCTGCCTTGTCCTGCCACACACACCCACACTTGGTGCCCGGCCCACCTTCTCAGGAACTCCCACCCCTTCCTGATCAGGCTCCAGAAGCTGCACACTAGCCGCCCTGAGAGGCCTTTCATCAGGAACGGGAGCTGGGAAAGAGGTCTCCAGCTAAAGCACTCGGCCTTTGGCCGGTTCCTTTATCCAGAAGGTGCTGGCAGGTTCAGAGGACTGTCTGCACCAGCTTGGGTGAGCTGGCTGGTGGAGTAGCTTCCTCTGCCAGTGCCTACCCCCACTCTGGGGCAGGATAAAGAAACCCAGAGGGCAGAAAAGTGGTTTATTTGTAAAGGAGACTGCTGCAGTAGGAAGAAGAGACAAGGCGTTAGGAGCACTACATAGATTTGGGGCCAGATTCTGACTACAGTACATGTTTAAAAACTGGGGAGAGAAGATCAGTTGTGCTGTTAGACTAGGATGCTGAGGGGGTTCCTGTAGACTTCTCTCTGCGGGCCCAGCATCTACCCCACCCCAAGGCATTTGCCAGCCCTTTTGACAGTGGGGAGCCTAGGGGAAGGGGAGGTTTTTGGGGGAGTTCCAAGATGCCAGCATCTGTGCTCCCACTCCATCCTTAGGCTCACAGCCCCCTAATACACATACACACTACTTGTCAGGTCCAGTCTTTTGAGACTTTTTCTTAGCTTGGAAGAAGAGGTATCACTTTGCCCCAAAGTAATAACAGCTCTCCTGCCGGGTCCCACCTGTTTCCCAGCCAATGCCTCCCTCTTCTCCAGGCTGAGACATTCTGGAGTTGGGGGTCTCTGAACTCATATGGATGACTGACCATGGCCACCTGAACCAAAATTCGGAGGTGGGAATGGGGAGGAGGCAGAAGGAGTCAGAAATAGGAAGTACAGAGTAAGGTATAGGCCCAAACCTCTGCTCAGCTGGGCAGCGGGAAGAAGCCCTGGGCAGGAGGCCTAGAAATTCTCATAATGGTGGGAGAAGTGAGTCCGGTCCTGTTTGTTGATGAGCTGACAGGCCTTTTCCACATTCTTGGTCATGCCCGGGGGGCCGCAGCTAAACACCCCAATCTTCCGGACCTGTTGGGGGAGGGGAACATGAAGGCTAGCTCAGTGTTCGTGTTAAAGACAGGCAAGAGTCCTTGATGAGGGCTCCTTCCAGGTTTCTGGTAAAGGTTTGCTTTGCACCATGTGTGGTAAGGGCTGGCTCGGTGTATTTACATCTAACTCAGTTTTGGTAGACTTGCTCTGTGTGGGTCCAACCTCCACCCCCTGGAAGGCATTTGTCAGCTTTAGGGGACATGATCAATGTTTCAGATCAGGGCTGGGTTAATAAACGTTCCAGTTAAAAGCTAGCTTAGTGTCTCACTGAGGGCTAGGCCATTATGAGAGCAGTGGCTAGCCTGGTATTCATGGTAAAGATCAGCGTCTAGGGTGAGGGCTGGCTTGGTATTCATGGTTAGAGTAGCTCTGACTTTATGGTAAGGACGAGCTCAGTCACTGCACCCTTCCTTCTGGACAGGCACCTTGGCTTTAAAAGTGGCAAGTCTCTGTTGCTGCTTCCCCCTTAGCCCCTCAGAGTGACCCCTACTATTTCTCTACTCCATGAAACCCACTTATCTCCTGGGTGATGTGTTCTTATCACCTGTCAATTCCTTCCCTCATGGAGATGGCCTGGAAGGTTTGCTCAGACCTCAGGGGATAAAGGCCAGGAGAACCTTCATATGGGGTGGGACTGACCTGTGGGTGGACCTCCTGCAGGGACTTGAAGAAGGGCTCGAAGGGGGGGCGGCCGAAGTGGGTGATGGAGCGCAGGCCCGTGAACAGACTCCGGTTCAGCACCTTCTGGAAGTGCCGCTCACAGATGTACTGGGGGCATAGGGGCAGGTCAGGCCAAGGACAGTCAGGGTCCATGCCTAGCCCAAGCCAGCCTGCAGCTCAGGAGACAGAGAATGGGATGGGGAGGGAGCTGGAGGGTGAGGATCAGGACCACCATCTCTGTGCCTCCTGCTGTCTGAACCTGGCTGTCCACACACCTAGCCTGGCCATCTGTGTCACCTTGCCAACCCAGATACCCACCTAGCCACCCTGCCCTACCAGCATGGTGGTCCTGAGGTCAAACTTCTCGGCCAGCTGGGTGATGTAGATGTGCACGGACACCAGGTCCTGGCAGTCATTCTCCTCCACCTCCCGGATGATGTCAGCCAGCCACTCAAACTGCCGCTGGGTTCGCGTCACCCAGATGAAGTAGATCTGGGGACACATGGCAGGAGCTCAGGACCTGGCTTAGCTCAGGGTCCCCATATCCCAGGGATTCCCCCACAGCAACAGAACTCTTCTGGTCCTGGCCAGCTTGTCTCTCCCCAGACTCCCTGGGGGATGGTGTGTTGCAGGGACCACAAGGCCAGGTTCTGGGTGGGGGGAGGGTGTGGAGTTAGCCCAGAGCATAGAGAGGTAGAAGGCTTTGATTACCTGGGGTGGTGAAAAAGGACACTTGTCAAGTGAGCTGAAGGTCTGATGGGGTGGGAAGCAGCTTTTTCACTCCAAGCCTTCCCTGCCATTCCCTCCAATGGGCCCTCCTCAGGCTGCTAGACTCTAAATTAACCCTAGCCCAGAGGGATAGGGTTCTACTAAGGGGCACGTCACAAAGCAGCCTTAGGGAAGACCCAGCTGGCTTCTTGGAGCGGATGGGAATGGGCTCAAAGAGAGACTGAAAGGATGGAAGCTGCCACAGAAAGACCCACGTCCAACTTCTGAAGAGGATGAAGCGGGGCTGTGTGAGTTAAGAAGCAGAGGCAGAGCTGGCATGGACAGAGGAGAAGAGGAGCTGCCTGTCACCCTCCAAGTGCTGACAGCACATGGGCTGGGCCTCTGCCTGCTGCGTTCCTGTGCCCCTGACTCACCCGCCAGGCCCAGAGGAACAAGCAGGGGCCTGCTACAGGGTCCAGGCTGGGGTGAAGGGACCTGGGATGGAGGGGGCCCGAGGGCCTGGGCTGTGTTCCCGGAACCAACCCAGCCCACCAGCCCTGCCTCGCACCACCTCCCCTCTTCTTCCTCTTGAATGCAGAGCCTGTTTCACTTCCGCCCCACCCCAAATGTTCCCTTCCTTCTCCCAACCTAACAATGCTCCCTTCAGGGGCTGGCCACCTCTGTAAGACAGAGTAGGTTTTTTAACCCTCTCCAACTCTGTTCCTTAGGGTCTGAGGATATCCTGACCCCTCTGGGGTCAGGTCAACTGTGCCTTGTTCTTCAGGTGAAGAACAGAGGCAGGGGAGACAGGCAGAGATGCACACAGTGATAGGGAGCAGAGGTCGGCAGGAAAAGAGGGCACTCACCTTCTTACAGAACACGTGGCAGCTGACCGAAGACTTGAAGACCAGGTCTTTGAGGATGGAGGCAAAGGGGGTGACCCCAATGCCCCCTCCCACCAACACGGACACCTCAAACTTATGCCATTCCTGGTGGCCCTCTCCAAATGGTCCATCGAGGTACAGCTGCAAGAAGAATGGATTGGAGTTAAGCTCCACCACCACAATAGTTCTGAAGCTAGAGATGGGAGGCAGGGAAAGGCAGGTATGTTTATAGAGTGAGGTGAAAGGGGGTACCATGGCATTACCGGGAAAGACTGGTCTCTGGATTGGGGAAGGGGAGGGACGCTGGGGAGCCTGGGGCTGCAGGGCAAGGCCTGCTAAGGGGATGTGGGGTAGGCAGCTCATCTGGCCTGGGTCTGGTCACCTTTGGGTATTTGGCACAGCCATCTCCTGTTGGAGGTGAGTAGATCTCCCTGAGCCGAGTGGTCCAGGGCCCTGCCGCCCGGATGTGCAGGCTGAGCGTGTCCTCATGGGGCGCAGAAGTCAGTGTGAAGGGGTGGTACTCAGTGGTTCCCAGAGCCAGACAGGCGATCCGCACCCACTGTCCCGACTTGTACTCAAAGCCTTGGGGCCGCTGGAACTGCAGGTGGGTCACTCCTGAGGAAAGGAAGTGGGCAGGAGGCTGCTATCCAGGACCTAGCACCATTGTGGCCTCTAGAAAGTTCCCCCACCTGCAGCCTCAGCTCTCCTTCTGGAATATGCCAAGGCCTCTTCCCACCAGAAGGCGTTACTCCCTTTGGGCCATGCCCACCCTAAGTAGGGGCAGTGAAGTACCGGTACTCATGGTCAACAGGGAAAGGAGCAGCCTGGCCTGGGCTCCTTCCCTCTCTGTTGTGAGAGAGGCTCAGATCTCCTGGCCAAGAGCTTCTCTTGCCAGCTCCCTCATCACTGCTACCCCAAGGCCCCTGCCAACTCCATTGGGCCAGGCCAGGAGATTGCAAGGTCCAGGCTCTGGCCATGCCCTGTGGGCTTTGTCAGTACCACTCAGGTGATCCCTGACCGCCTCTAGGCTGGTACCTGAAGGCAGCAGCTCAGCCTTCACCACGCTGATCTCCACCTTCTTCCGGCTCAGGCTCACCAGCTTGTCCCCCACATAGATTAGTGCCGGGACCAGGAAGAAGATGTGGAAACGGGGCAGCTGGATCAGGCCAAAGCTGCCGTGGATGATGAGCTGGACAGAGTGAAGAATTCGGCTCAGACCAAGCCATACCCACAACAGTGCCTGTGGCCAGCTCAGAGCTTAGCCCCTAGTATCCTCCACCCACCCCATCCCACCCCACGGTCACCTTCCACCCCCACCTCTCCGTGTACCATGCTCCCTCCAGGTTCCCAGATCTAACCACTTCGAACCCCAACTACATGTGCCTTTCTGGCACCATCCTAAACCAGCCCCTTTGACTCTCGACGGGTCTTCTGCAGTAGCCTCCTGGGTGGTCTTCTACAGGGCTGTCCAGTGTGACCCATTCTTTTCAAGGAAGCCAGTGTGACTTTTTTAAAGTTCATTTTATCATGCCATCTCAACTTAACCAGCCTTAGTGGACTTCCCATTATACCACAGGATCTTGAGATGCTCTGGCCTTTGCCTGCCACTGTTTCCCCTTCCCTGTTCTTCAAACATAGCAAGTCTATCTGCTTCAGGACCTTGGCACCTGCTGTTCCCTCTCCCTGGAATGCCCTCTCCCTGGTTCTTCCCCTGGCTACCTCTCTCATTGTTTTAAAATTTATTTATCTGGGAGAGAAAGAGTGTGAGAGCACGAGCAGTGGGGAGGAACAGAAGGTGAGGGAGAAGCAGACTCCCTGCTGAGCAGGGAGGCTGATGTGGGACTTGATCCTGGAACCCTGAGATCATGACCCAGGTGTACCCCTCAATCTCATTTGTCAGGGCTCAGCAGAAAGGCTGAGAAGGCCTCCTTAGGCCTTCCCTGGGTCCTGTGTTGTATCCCCCAGTTAACTCCCATCAGAACATTTGTCATCATCCACACTAATGTTGTTTCTTCATTGACATGTTTCCCCACTGGACTGGGGGTTTGTGTATGTCTTTTTTTTTTTTTTTTTTTTTTTTTTGCCACCATACTCTCAGCTCTTAGCAGTTGCTGCCTGGCACACAGCAGGCATTTAATAACTGCTGAGTTAGTAAAAGGAGTTCCCCCAATTTATCCTCGGCCTTTGGAGACTAAGAACAACTAACCAGTCCCCCTTTTCCAAGAAATAACATGACATAACTGTTTTCTGTGGACTTGTATTTCCATGAAATAACTAAGGAATTGTTCAGCTCTGGTCCTTTCCCCAACAAGCTGGTCTAACAAGGTCAGACACAACTTGCCCCCATGCTTCCCATTTGCTTGTTCCTAAGTCTGGTAAGTCCGGCTTCTGCTTCCACCTCTTCTCAGGACCTGCTCGCTGGGGGTTCACCTGTCCCATGAATGGTCAGACCCCAAGGTCTCCTTTCATTTGCTCCCATGGTTGGCCGTCTGTGGCACTAGTAACTGCCCACTCCTTGCCACATCTGCTGCTTCTCTTGGGCCACTCATTTTCCATCTCCTCCACTGGCTCCCTATTCCTTCTCCCAGCCCTGATCCTGCACATTGCCCAGTCTCCTCTGTCTATGCTGTCCCATGTGGCCCGGCCCCTCCACTGAGCCATAGCCCCTCAGTGGTCACCTCAGCCTACACAGGTCCTGCCACCACCTAATATCCTGGGGCCATCCACACCCAGGCTTGTCCCCTCTGTGCCCTGAATATTCTGTTATCATTTCCACCTCTGCACCAGTGCTCATGCCCTTTATTCTATCTGGGATGCTCTTCAGATTCCACTCTGCCCTGTCAAATCTTAGCTTACCTCTCCTTAAGGCTTGGCTCAAGTCCCATCTTCTCCCCAACATCTTCCCTAACCAGTTTGGCCCAAATGAAACTCCCTTCAGTGAGCTACTATAAACTCACTGTTTGGAACACTCAGCTCAGCAATTAATCCTATATTGTCTGCTCATTCTGACCATTTCAAGTGCATGGCCCTTATCTCTGCAGCAAACCCCAAGTTCCTGAGGGTGTAGCTTTGAGTCTCCCCGTCCTCCACAGAACTCCTATGGCATACCACCAAACAAACGAACAAACGTGTACTAGACCCTTCAACAAATAACTGTTAAACTGAACTCTGGGGGCACCTGGGTGGCTCAGCAGGTTGGGCCTCTGCCTTCGGCTCAGGTCATGATGTCAGGGTCCTGGGATGGAGCCCCATATCAGGCTCTCTGCTCAGCAGGGAGCCTGCTTCTCCCTTTCTCTCAGCCTGCCTCTCTGCCTACTTGTGATCTCTGTCTGTCAAATAAATAAATAAAATCTTAAAAAAAAATCAAAAAACCAAACTGAACTCTGGCTCCTCATTCAGCTCTCCCTTTCCCCAGCTTAGTGTTCCTCTGCCCACAGGACTAACCCAAACCTCTCTGGGCTCTTCCCTGAACTGGCTCCACTTTCCCCAAGCTCCTCTTTCATTATGGAGCCCACACCCACCCCCAAGGCTTTCTGAGCATTGAACCAGGCTGAGCACAATGTCTGGGTGACCTCATACCCCTCTGTTTATACATCCCATTTAGTGCTGGCTCTACTTTTAAACCACAAAGCTGCTGCAGATTCATGGTTGGCTGAGGAGCTGGGGTGGGGTGGGGGAGCTAGCCCTGCCCTCTTCTGCCTGGATCAGGAGCCCGGACGTCTTTCTGCAGGATCCACTCCACACTGGGGTCCTTTACTTGTAGCTTTTCTTTCTGTCCCAAGTCAAGTGGCCATGAGGGATAGATAAGTGGGTGTTTCCGCCCTGATATCCCCCCAGGTGAGACTCCCTCTAGTGGCCAGCTCTAGGACTGCCCAGCAGAGGGTCCTGCACCTTTCTGAGCCGCTGACTTCCTTGCTGGCGGGAAGGGTGGCTCTGAACTCCAGTGATCCCCCAAACCCAGGAATAAGTCATAAAGGGGTCTTGGTCTCAGGGAGTCAGTCTGGCTACCCTTCTGTATCTCCCATCGAGTTCAAAGAAGCTGCTTTTTCACCAGGACCCAGAACATCACCTCCGCCCCTAGCAGAAACTGTGACCCAGGAGGCTGCGGCTCCACCCGAGCAAGGGTGGGTAGGGAGGGACAAATTAGCCAGCTTCCAAAGAACGCAGAGATCCCTTTGGAAACAAACATCATCAGTTCTAGGAAACGACCTCACCCAAGGCTGGGTAGTCATCTTCAGAACCGTGAAGTGCTGAGCCTCGGGCAACAGGGAAACAGACCCTCTGATCAGTGAGGACAGAACTGCACCTGAGAGGAGGCAGGGCAGCCCCCAGGTGCCAGCCTGCCCCAGGCCACCATGGACCCTCTCCCTCTGTCTCACGACTGTGTGCAGTTCTGCCTGGAGCCAGGTGACAGATGGCAACCATCTGGGCTCTGCGCTTCTGAATATTGGCAGCCAAGCTATCATCGGTGGGGACGCTGGGACCTCGGGACTTAGTTTAGCTTCTCAGCAGGACTCTCGGGTGCTCTTTAGGGAACTGCCTGTAGTCCATGAGGAAGGCAAGCCAACCATGACCCAGGCACAGATTGGAGTCAGCTCTGGAACTAACTAGCTGGTGCAACTGATGGCAAACCCACGGAAGATAAAGGGAACAGGAGGACAAGAGAAGGGAGGGAGGCAGAGCCTGGGTTAAGGAGAAGGAAAGGGAACAGGTAGAGTCTTTAAAAAATCCATCTTATCAATAGGCCAAGTGAAGACATTTTGAGCAAGCTCATTAACTCTACAAGTGGCACTCCACTGGGCAGAGGGGTTGGGGTACTAAGACCTCAGAAAACAGGATCAGAACAAAAGTGGCAGAACCAAATTAAGATACGTTTCTCTCAAATAAAAAGGATATTGTTCCTTTGCATGTAGGCAGCCCACCCAGGAGCTCACACTAGCCACCGGAACTGCGGAATCACCGGCTCCGCAGAAATGACGGGGGGTGCCTCAAGGAATGCAGACCAGCCTGGTGGGGCTGCTACTGCCAGACCCCTGCCAGGGCACCCATCTTCCAGGTGCTGCATCCCCGGGTCCATCTGCTTGGCAGCCCCACACTAGATTCTCCAGCTTTGAAGTGAAAAGTGGAGGGGATTCCTGAGAGGATAGGGGAATAGAGAAGCCATCATGGCCTTCCTGGGATCATCCCACCCAGACCCCAGGAGCCCTCACCAGCACGTAGAGCAGAATGTAGAGGTGGTGGGTCAGCCAGAAGCCCCGGAAGCTGTGGCGCCGGAAGTGGTGGGAGGCGAAGACATACATGATGGCCAGGACCAGGAGGAGCAGCACCCCTGTGAGCCCTGTGAAATGAACATGCGGTGAAGGGCAGAGGGGCGGGGCTGTTCTGAGGTGGCCAGGGGTCGGGGTTCCCGTCCCACTTCATTGTTCTGGGTGGGGGCCGTGGAAGCCAGGCTTCTCCTTTGTTCTCTCCCTACACCACTGATTACAGATGCCTTTTATTTCAACAGACTCTGCTCATCCCTCCTAAGCCTTGTCCTGATTGTTATTTCTTGAGTACTGGTGTCATTTGTTTTTTGTCTGTCACTTCCCTCACTGTCAGGCCCACAAGAACAGGGACCAGGCTGCTGATGGTTCAGCTCAGAATCCTAGCGCCTCCTGAGGGCTTAGCACCCTGTGGACCTCATATAAATGTGTGCTGACTGAAAGAAGGCAGGGGCAACAACTCTGGGCCCTCTGGGTTAGACTTTGGACATTGCAGGTCCTGCCCCCATGGAGTCAAGACTCTGTCTAAGTTCCCGTAGCCCCTGCCTTGGCTACAACAGCGTGGGCTGTGGGACAATTAATGAGTAAGCACAACCACCTGAGACCCCTGTGTTCAGCCCAGTGCTGGTGGGAGGACCCTCCTCTCACAGGGGATTCCAGGCCTGGGGTACACAAGAGAGCAATACTAGATTCAGGATGGGAGTATGAGAACAGAGAATGGCCTCTCAAGTGTCAAGGAGGAGAGAGGCAGAAATTAAGAAGATTAGAGCACTGCAGTATGGAAAAGCTGAGGTTAAGAAGGGATCTAACCAAAGCCTGTAAAAGCCTGAACAGAGAGGAGGGCATAAACACAGCCTTACCCACTAAATCCCAGTGTGCAGGAATTAGCAAGCACTCTGAAGTTCAAAGCAGATTGTTTTAGGATTAAAAAAAAAAGCTGTGTTTCACAGAGAGGAGTGTAGAAAATGTATTACCCCAAGGAGGAAACAGACTGAAAATATAAATAGGTTTGAGAAGCTTTTGAATAGATTCACAGCTAATAGTTCTAAAATAGGTGATTATGGGGAGTTAGGAATATGTCCCTAAACAGCCCTTGTCAAGACAGACTACAAGGGGTGGAGGGCTCTGCCTAGTTTGACAAGCCCCATCCCTCCAACATGCAGCTGGGGCATAGCATTCCTCAAAGCCACTGTCATGGTAGGTGTGTATGTTGGGGTGTAGGGAGAGAAGACCACTCCCATACCACAGCAGAGGATGTTCAGAGTTGGGGCAGGAGCCCGGCCAAACTCCCAAGAGAAGGACTGGGAAGCAGAGGCTCTTACTGCCCCGGAGAGTCCTCAGGACCAGAGGGCAGAGCCTGGCCCACCCTGAGAGCTGAGTGAGTGCTGCCTCATGGCAATTGGAACCCAGAGCCAGGAGCTCAGAGCCAGACCCAGAAATTCAGAGTAGGGAGGGCTCTCACCTGGCACAGTCTGGAAGAACCACCAGTAATACTTCTGGGGAAACTCAGACCTGTGGAGAAGGGAAACCAAGGAAGGATGCTGAGAGATGTCTGGGACTTCCAGAAAGAATCTTCCAGAGGAAACAGCCCAACCCAGCACCAGTCTCCCTTTCTGCCCACTTGGGGCCAGGGCTCTGGCTGATCATTGTTTGTCCTATCACCTGGAAGGTGACACTCTCCTCTGAGCCAAGAAAATTTGGCTCCATAAAGTATCCCCCACCTTGACACACACACACACATACACGCACATATGCACACGCACATTCACCCACTCACTCACCCATCGTCATGGAAGAGTCCAGGAAAGAGGCAGGAGAGGACGCTGAGTGGGCTGATGGAGAATAGGTACACATTCACCACATGGCCCACACTGTGCAAGACTAAGGAAGACCAGACGGGGTGGGAGTGAGTCAGGGGGTGGCCTGGTGGGGGCCCTCAACCCATTTAGCCCAAGTTGGAGGACTCCAGCCACCCAGCCTTGGGGGCCTGAAGAAGGACCCTAGGGGTTAGCACTTCTGGTCTCTCATCATCCTCCTGTCCCTCCCCACCCCCGCCGTGCCCCATATATACCATCTGTGACAACAGCCACAGGAATCTGAAATTATACCATTGGAAATTCATTCTTTGGGTTTCTCTCAAAGAGTATGTTTTACTACATAAAAGCTGGGAAAGATGGCATTGATGTGCCCTCCTTCTGGGGTGTGGGTAGCTTGTCAGCTAGATGCTGGTGAGGGAGCCCGAGAGCATGGGAAGAGAGCATGTGGGGGGCTCCTGGGCTCACTTCACACCACTGTGGGGCCAGCTCCATCCTTCTGAGAAGGACATCCGGGGCTTACACTCAAGCACAAAGGAGAGCAGAGGGGCAGGCAGCAGGGCGCAGGAGGACGTGGACAGAACCCCTGGGACTTCGGGGCCCTACCTGTGAGGATGATGACAGTGGAGGCAATGAGCCGGTGGAAATCCACGGCGGCGTCAAAGGGCACGTAGCGGTGGAGGAAGGTCTCTCGCAGGAAGGTGATGAGGTTGCGGCACATGGTGAGCAGGATGTAGGAGAACATGAAGGAGATGCTGGCGGCCGTGCCCCGGGACAGGATGATGCCCACACGGGTGGTGTCCGTGATGCCCGTGTGGTGAGCCCGGTAGGCGTAGTCTGTCGGGGAGCCCAGGCAGGTGAGAGGGGAGCAGTGCAAAGGACAGCTGTGGAGGCGGGTTAAGGGCCCATACCGGCCACCTCCCCCACAGCCTCTCTTCAAGTTCAAAAAGGCCCCTTGGGCCCGCAGGGGGGCGGTGTGCAGGGCTGCCCATACTCACAGTAGGCACGCTCCAGGAAGAGGCCCCCAGCAATGGCATAGAACACAGCCACACAGCCGATGTGGCGGCGGTAGTTCTCGATGAAGCGCTTGAACTGCTGCAAGGTCTGGTGGCGCCGGCTGCGCTGAAACTTCTCCCGGTGAGCCTCCGTGAACAGCAGAGGCTGGAAGGATGTGACCCTGGGAGACAGGAAGTTTTGACTCTGGCTATGGAGCGCCCCCTCCCCCAGTGCAAACCCATCTTCCCAGAGCAGAGAAAGGCCATCAGTTGCTCAAGACAAACAGCATGCAGACCCCCAAAGGCTCTACCACACTCCTCAAGCAGTCAGAGTAGGGACAGCCTTGCAAGTGCTCACTTGGTCAGTTCATCCCAGGGGATGCTCTTCCTTTAGCCCAGTTCCCACTCACACTCAGACAGCCCTCTCCCCTCCCAGTCTGCAGCTGGCCCTTCTTACCCTGCTCTCTTCTCACCCTTTGCTGGAAGCTCAGAAGACACTCCCTCCAGGAAGCCTGCCTTGACTTCCCAGGCAGAGGTGAGCACTTCCTTGAGCTCTGAAGCCCCTTGCTCTGACCACTATTACAACAGTCATCAGTGGGACACTCTAATTATCAATGTACCAGACCATCTTGTCAGACTGTGATCTCCCTGGGCATGAACTCTGCCTCCTTCCTGCACCCCTTCATGCTGAAGGGATGGATGACCTGCCTGGCCTTAAGGGGAGGAGCAGGCGTACTTCTTGCCAAACCTCCGCCGGATCTCCTGGGGAGGGTCTGTGTCCATGGGGCACTGCAGTCTCTGTGCTGTCCACTCCACGTCAGCGTTGCTGTGGGGACAGCGAGCACTCACTCTGGGGGAGGGACTAGGACAGGAATGAGAGAGAGAGGATTTTGGCCACCTGAGCCACTTGATCCTCTGCTGCCCCGGTCTGTCTTCAGAGGGGTCAGAGCTCTCAGCCAGGGGACAGCAGGATTCTCTAGAGACCTAGAGAGAGAATGAGTTACGTCCTGGGGATACACACACAGTGGTGCCCTTCGCAAGGGCATCTGAGCCAGGAAGTAGGAAAGGGCTGAAATCCAGCAGGTTCTCTGCTCTTCCTGGTGCAGGGCTGTGTCTGCCTAGAGTGAGGGGCCCTTTTTTCTAATTTGTGTGAAGGCACTACATAGGCTGGTAGGGGAGAGAAGAGTCAACCCCCCACCTCAGCCCTCCTCTAACATTCCCCAATGAGAGCTCACCAGATCTTTTCCTGGCTGATGTAGGAGGCTCTCCGGCACAGGTCCTTGATGACTTCAGGTACCTCCACACCTGTAACACAGAGCAGCGCTCAGGGCCCAGAGTCCAGGAAGCCCTGGCACTCACCCCATATCCATACCATAGAGGGTCCTTGGCCAGTAACCTTGCCTTTTGGGTGCCCCAGCCTTGACCTCTGCCCCCAGTGGGACCCAGTCCCAACCATGAGTGGGCAGGGAAAAGGCCTGAAACAAAGTTGGCCAGGCAGTGTCCCCTGGGTGCATGTCCACCTTCAGCCCCACTCCTGGAACTGGAATCAGGCTTATGGGATAGAGTTCAGGAACTATGTACAATCTTCCTGCTGAGACCATTTTGCCTCAAAACCCCTGCTAAACCCTCCAGCTTAAAAGCTACTGGGAATTCAATGTAGCCCTAGGAGGTTCATAAATAGAGATCACCATAAAATCCTTGCCACCTTCCTCTGTTTAAAATGTCCATAATCAGGGCACCTGGGTGGCTCAGTGGGTTAAAGCCTCTGCCTTCAGCTAGGGTAGTGATCCCAGGGTCCTGGGATAGAGCCCCATATTGGGCTCTCTGCTCAGCAGGGAGCCTGCTTCCCCTCCCCCCTCCCTAGGCCTCTCTGCTTACTTGTGATCTCTGTCTGTCAAAAAATAGATAAAATCGGGGCGCCTGGGTGGCTCGGTGGGTTAAAGCCTCTGCCTTCAGCTCAGGTCATGATCCCAGGGTCCTGGGATCGAGCCCCGCATGGGGCTCTCTGCTCAGCAGGGAGCCTGCTTCCCTTCCTCTCTCTCTGTCTGCCTCTCTGCCTACCTGTGATCTCTGTCTGTCAAATAAATAAAAATAAAATCTTAAAAAAATAGATAAAATCTTTAAAAAAATAAATAAATAAAAATGTTCATAATAAAATGCTGGGGAGGGGTATACTCTCCCATGAGCCACCCATGCCTCTCTGTCTGGGCTGAGCACTGAGGGGCAAAATGGTACCAAAAGGCAAATCTAGGTGCACAGGGAAAGGGATGATTCTTGTGCTATTCTTGTACCTTTTCTGTAGGTATGTTTAAAATGTTTCATAGTAAATCTGAAGGAAACAGCAAGACACAACAACAACTACAAGCAAAACAAGATAGGACTCAGAGGTACTCTTCTACATAATCCTCACTCCCCCAGCCTGGTCCTCCACCCCAGGGGCTAGATGTTCTGGGACTCTGGCCTGGGCTCATCTCCAGGCACCTGCCCTTGCTCTGCCCTCAGGCCCAGGTGCCTACTGCCCTGGCTGCCTGGGAAAAGAGAGAAGCAGGAGAATCGGGAGTACTGGGTCTGCACTGCACCAGCTCTTCTCCAGCCCCGGGCTGGGGAAGCCCTGACCAGAGCGTCAGCTCTGTCCTGCCCAACTCGCCCCTCTCCCCGATCTGGGCTGCTGAGCTCCCCCATGTTCTCGTAATCCTGGGAGGGGCTGGGTTTGGTCTCAACATGCCCCAGTGAGACAATGTAATTGTACTGTAACAGCTTGGAGGAGGCCACAGAGTCCTGCTACCTGCCCCCTCCTCACCCTGGCTCTAGCTCCCACCCACCTGAGTCAGACTCTAGTGGGACAGGAAGTAGGGGGAAGGACAACAGAAGTGGGTCTCCGTGCACTCAAGCAAACATGAACTGAGCACGCAGACAAGGGATATAAAGGCAAACAAAACCAGAGCCACCCCTCCCCCCATCACCACCAGCCACCAAACTGCCTAGCTCAGGTGATTATGGCCCAGGGCTGTAACAGGGAGACACTGTTTCCCCCATGCTGGGCACCCAGGACAGGGGCTTTGACAGAGAGCTGGGAGAGGCAGAATCTTATCTGCTGTCCCCGCACTCCATCCCAACCTTGCCTCCCCACCCCCGGGGTAAAACTGCATTAAGACTCTTGTGGGCCCTAGGCACTGACAACTTACTAAACCACTTCTGCCCTTAAAAACAAGAACAAAAAAAGTAAATACATGTATTTATAAAAGGTAAATATTTTTTACAGCTGTGTTGGTATAGAGAAGGATATAATCCAGGCTGGATATGTTACCACCTATTCATTATTACTATATTCCTTCTTCTGATTTTAAAGAGATGAAAACATTTCTGTGGGCTTCTGAAAGTGGGTGGGCCCGAGGCACTGTGCCTGCTGTGTCTAATGGCTACGTCAGTCAGCCCCAAGCCCAGGCCGCCCCACCTTTGACGCAGAGCTGTGTGAATCGGAGCTCGCTGTCATGGTCCCGCAGCATGAAATGGAAGTCCTCCCACGTCAGCTCCTCCTTATCCTGGAAGCCAGACTCCCGGAACATGGACTCCACCACCTCTGTCAGCTGGGCCTTGGACAGGCAGTTGTTGGAGATCTCGATAAAGGACCTGGGGATGAGGGAGGGAAGCCATCAGGCCCCGAAAAGAAGCTTGAGGCCTAGACAAGAGGGCCTACTGGCCATCCCACCAGGCCTTCGGAGCCCATACAGAAGGGCCCCAACTGGCCAAATCCCAAGCCCCCTCTTAGTTTATAACAGTCTTCGGCTGTATGGTCCCTGCTCTTTACCCTCCTGTGTCCACCTTCATGCCCCCACTCCTTTCCTCCAGCTGTCCCTGTCCTGGCCCACTCTTTTGGCCATCCCACAGGACCAACCTCAGCATCCTGATGAACTCGTCCTTGGAAATGAGACCATTCCCATCAAAGTCATACATGCGGAACATAAGGCGAGACTTCTCCTCAGGAGAACCTGGGAGGAGGAGGACCCTGTGAGAGCCCCAACCTACCTGCCTAACCCCCAGGCTGGCCAGAAGGGGCCTCACATGAGTGTGACCCACTGCTGAGCACAACAAGGGGTCCTCTGCTTCCTGATCTCTACCTGGGTGCTCCCAGATGTCTGCTGTGGCTGGAGACCTGGCCTGGCACTTTCCCATCTCCAATGGGTCAGCTAATCTCCAGCCTCAGTCGCTAGCCCCTTCCATCACCGCCTACCTGGACGATTACTCCCCTCTCCCCTACCTTTCATGAAGACCACCAGGATGTCCAGAAACTCCCGGAAGGACAGGTAGCCATTGCCATCTTTGTCAGCCAGGGAGAACATGGACTCCACGAACATGTCCTGTGGCTTGAGGCCCAGGGACTCAGCAAACTCAGCTCTGCTCAGCTCGCAAGTCAGGGCCTCCCGTACTTTCTGGGATGAGTCCAGAGGCAGGGTCCCTGCGTCTGCCTGGTCGATGTCCAGCACCTGTCCCCGGGCAGCAGCAGAGGGAGGGAGAGAGAAGGAGACAAGGTATCCTTGATTTGAAGTCCAGCTGAGGCTTATAGGAGCCACCTTTTCCAGGTATCTGCCCCCTACCATCTCCTGAGCACCTGCCCTGTGCCCTGCAGGTGGTCCCTGGGGCCATTTGTTCTACAGAGCCCTGGTCCTCTGTGTTAGCTGGGTGGACCAGGGATGCACACTTGATCCAAGCAGGTGACGTTGAATGGGACTAAGAGGTCCCAGGTCTGTCTTGACCTGAGCACAAGAAAACTCAGAAGTTGTGGACCACCATGTTCTTCCAAGTGCTCAGAGACACAGACAGAGGGAAGTAAACATACAGAGAAGATCAGGCAGGCTAAGAGAGAGAAGTAAGTGACCCTGTTGGCTGGCAACTCTCCCTTTCCTCGCTTCTTCCAGGCCAGGACACAGTCCTCCCTTTGGAATTCCTGAGACATCACCGTAGCCTCAGTCAACTGATCCTTCGTCAGTACAAGCTTGCTCTTACACCCAAAGGAGTTTTGACTGGGAAAAAAAAAAAAAAAAGGCCTCAGCTGAGTTGAGAAAAAGCTGGGCTTGGGAAAGGAGAATTCTCACAGTGGGCTATCTGCAGCCCATCCAGGAGCTTCCCAAGCATCAGAATAGGCAGTGGGGGAAGGAGGCAGACTTCAGGCCACAGGACCTGTTTCTCCTGCCGGTCGACCGGGGACCCCCAGTCCAAACCTGGCTATGACTTCATGAGGCAAACCTTGTTGCTTCAAACAAGGAGCTTTAGTGGAAAGAGCCTGGGGCTAGAGGCAAAAGACCAGGTACCTGTCCCAGCTCTACCACCCACTTGCTGTGTGACCACAGGCAAGTCTCTCTAGTTGTCTGGCCTTCATTTTCCTTATGTGCCCTACTTTTCTGACAGGGCTACTGTGAGACTCAACAAGAGAAACTGTGTGGAAAATGTCTTGAAAATTGGAAATACTGTGCAGATAGAGAGGGTTGGCAGCTACCCCTAAGTCATAGTAGCCCACCCTTGCACCCCCAGCACAAGGAGTCCCCATAGTCCTGATGGGTCCCCAACTGAGTAGAGGTGCTCTACCCCCCCCCCCCCACCCCGGGCCCTGGCAATGAGTCTCGTCTCCTGGGGATCCCTCCATTCTAGTGCATACTCCAGTTCAATGGGCTTGGGGAGTAAATGACAAAAGACCTGTGCCTGGCACATCATAAATGACCATTAAATGGCCGCTTCCCTCACAAATCTTCTTCCAGGCCAGCCAACCCTGCTCCTTCTCCTCAAACATTAAGAGTTTGCCCTTCTACTGGGCACCACTGTGCAGTCCCTCCTGCTCCTTTCCTCTGAGCCCAAAATTTTCCACCTCTTTTTAAGTTCTCATCAAATGTGACCCGAACCATGACTGTCCACCGGCCTGAAGGCTTGCCACCTTTGCTGAACTCCTACACTGCTTAGCTCCTAGCTGTTTTGTAGCCATAATTCTATGCTGGTTATCTTCCCTTCTGTGGCTGTTCCTTCTTCCCAGAGGCATGACAGAGTCCTTGAGTGGGGCCTGGGCTAGATGGCTCTTATCTTTACCAAGCTTCTCCTCTCCACCCTCCTGGACCCAGGCTACTTTATTTCTGTGCCAGATGGGGACTTGAGTCCTTGCATTTCTCTTTCTGGCTTGTTTTCCCACATCCTCTCAGTAGTTATTGAAAGTATGCAAGGTGGGCACCAATGCCCCATGGAGGCCTCTGGCAGCAGCACTCCACCAAGGGGGGGGGGTCCAAAGGCCCTCACTGCCCCCACACTGACCCAGGTTTCTGCAACCTTTTAGCCAGAATGAGTTAAGTGAGGGCAGAAAGGCTGTACAGTCCTGAGGAGAAAGCTGAGTGACACATGCAGATAAGTTTCCGACGTGGCCTCCCTGGAGTCGCACAGGTAGGCGTCAGAGCATCTCCTTACAGAAAGGCCAGGTGATTGGGCCAAAAATGCAATAGGCCTGATTACCAGTGTCAAGGCTCCTGACTTTCCCTGGAGTCACCCCATGGCCGCACGTAGGCAAGGGCACCACCACAAGCAGACATGCACAGACAGACCCGAGCCTAGCTACACACCTGGGAGAAGAGGTGCCTGAAGAAGGTCTCCAGGAGGTGGCTCCGCTGCTCTCTTGTCACAGCTGCCCTCATCAGTTCCTGCTCCCGAAGCTCCCACTCCTGGAACCTCAGCCCGCTCTCCTTCAGGGCTGCCCGGAGGTTGTCCACTAGCACCTGCCGCTCCTCCTCCATGTTAAATAGCAGCACCTACGGAGTGGTGACAGGGAGAGCAACCCTTTGTGGAGGCCTCCTGGGGCCAGGAGCTTTGCGTGAGTTCTGTCCGAGGCCACTGGAAAGAGTGCCCTTATAAAAGGGATTTACTGTTCTGTCCTGGGCTCAGTGGGGTTCTGGGCTTGCTTATAGGTGCAGAGACTGCCTTCAGATACACATGTCTGCAGCCATCCTTCCCTCTCTGTTCGCACTGGAGAAGAGAAGGGAAGGCAGGGAGGACAGAGGATGGAGGAGACCGGGAGTCAGACAGAGCTGAAAACCAGGCTCTGATTGAGTTCCTCTCCAAAATCTCTAACAATTCACTAGATCCTATAATCAGAGGGCAGGGAAGAGGGCCTAACTTCTTCCAAGGATTCCCAGCTGGGGCCCACCAGGGCATCCTTAGAAAGGGGGGAAGACTGCACAGGAAGAAGGCGGCACTGGGGAGATCATGTCACCCCACACGCCCAGAGCCGGATGAACGTGTTCACGTTTCTCTCTCTATCAGGTACTATAGCCTGGGACTAGAAGCCGGAAACCCTTTCTGATTCAATGCTCCTTCCCCACCACCTGGCTGCCTCCCTGGCTGTGGCCCAGGAATGGGACCAGCTGGGCCATACCAGGTCATACTCCTTGGGGATCTTGAGCAGCAGGGCACGGCGTCCACGGTTGCTAGACAGGATGAGGTTGACCTGCTGTGGGGGCCGCAGCTGGATGGTGCGGAGCACAGAGAGCCTGCTGTCCACCACGCAGATCTGCCCGGGCTGCAGGTGCACCAGCACAGGCCGGGAGGGCTCCTTGTGGCCCTGCCATTCCAATGCTGGAGAGACAGGGCTGGGTCAGCTGGGGCCAGGATGAATGAGGCCGGCTTTGGGCTGGAGTTAGGTCAAGGCCTCTGTAGCTCCTGGCCCCTTCTTAGGTACAGAAGCCCCTCCCCAAGAGTCCTGCTGTGGCTGTAGCCCACATGAAGCATAACTACCGTTTCCTGAGTGTTTACTGTGTGCCCAATACTGTACCAACCCCTTGGAGTGAACTAGTTAATTTAATCTTCATAAACCTGTTAGGTAAGTGCTATTATTATTCCTGTTTAACAGATAAGAAAAAAATAGGTTTAAAGGGATTTTAAAAATCTGCCTAAGGCCCAAAAGCCCAAGTGGTAGAATCCAGATTCCAGTCCTCCATCAGTGTGACTCTGGACTTCCACTAATTTCTTCTCTGTTGCCTGAAATTCCAGGGTAAGATGCCACACAGCATCCATTGCTGAGGATTCTAAAGAGTCCTGGTAAGCCTATGAAATGTAGTGAGGGCCCTGTGACTCCTTCCTGTGAGTCCATCACACCCCCTTTTGGTGGGACCATGGGGAGGATCTATGGAGGGTGAAGGAGTCCAGGTCCAAGGTCCACCTGATGCCTCCATGGCTCTTCCCACCTGCCCCGATCTGCTTGGATCTTTCAGGGAGGCCTGAAAAGGGAGGCTTTTCCTTAGGCTGCTGAGGTGGGGGTGGTCTGCAGCTCTGAGTCATGTCCTCCCCCAAACCATCCTGGAAGCTCCAGACCTACCTTCCATGCCCCCCACGAGCTTCTCAGACATGATGCTCTGGCGGTTCTGGCCCTGGAGCCTCTTGAAATTTCTCCTTCGGAGCTGGGCAACAATCCAGGCACTAAGCAGGCTCACTGAGTGGGCAGAGGCAGGATGTTCAGAGGAAGTGGGGGGTGTCTGGCAAGATCACTAGCCCCTTTAACAGGCAAGACCCCTTGCTTTCCCCACCTCTTAGGTCCGCTCATTCAGTTCTCAAATTGTGAAGCTCCCTGATTGGGGGGGTGGGGAGGGAGCTTTGGGTATCCTCCAAGGGACCAGCACAGCCTCTGAGGCTTCTACCACTCAGGCCCCTTGCCAGCCAGAGACTAAGGCCAGAGTCCTTGTGCCAGAGACTGGATCTGCTCTGCCATGCTTCTGGTGGACTCACACATGGCCATGCCAAAGTCTAGGTCTCAAGCCTCTGCCCCAGCTAGTTCTCAACTGATTCTCAGGCAGGGTTTGCCTTGGACAGTTTCCCAGGCCCAGGCTCCTGCAAATAACTGTGAGATTTGGATTCCCTATGGCTTCTGACCAACCAGGGCCCTGGAGGGACTCCAGGAGGACAGAAAGGCAAATATCCCTGAAGCTGACTTATCTGTGGGTCAGATACTTCTCATGTCCCCTCCTGCTCTGATGTTTTTGTCATATGCCCAAAGAAACAGTACTCTGCATGGTCAGTGTCCTAGATGAAACCACACCACTGCCACCCCTTAGCTTTCGCATTTCACCCAATACCACCCTACCCATCACTTTTACCCAGGGGGAAGCAGCAGAGAGCCCCGATGGTAACCCCAAAGCCAAATCCACTGCCTTCAAAATAGTCACGCACGATGGAGGGAGCACAGGCTGGCAGGCCCTCGGTGCCGAGCTGTCTTGGCTGCGGGCAGGGGTCTCCTGGGGAGGCAGAGGAAGCTAGAGTTCTGAGGGTGCTGGGCCAGAGGTTCTGGTACAGAATCACTGAGGAGGTTAGGGTAGCAGGAAACATAGGGTGGGGGGGCCTCTGGGTAACAGGAGTGGAAGCTGCTTACCCTTGTCATTATACCAAGAATGGGGTGTTTGCCGAGTGAGGTAGCAAGTGGGGTAAAAAATGAGCCTCAGCCATTCTCTCCCTCACACACACGTATGTACACACACACACACACAGAGCACTTCCCTTGTCACAGCTGTGGGATTAGGATATCCTCACTGCACTGGGCCTTCCTGATATCATACCTACCCCAGGTTCAGCCTAGCCGATGGGAGTCTCCTCCCTAGGTTTCTCTGAGTCTCAGTCTTGCCCCCAATTGGGTACCCCCTGGGGCTGTGCAGAAGGGAACCTACACAGTCACATGTGGCCACCTTGGTGCCAAGAACCAAAGTTCCCAAGGGCAGCACCATGACTTACTGCCTCCTTGAAGTCTACTGCCCAGCCACACCTGTACCAGGCCCACAGCTGAGGAGGGATGAGACACCAGACCCCAGGCCACTCCAAGCATCCCCCGGACCACTCACCCGTATGCCAGAAGAAGACATTGGGTTGCAGGGCACTGGGGTTCATGCTGGTGACAGCCACTAGGACATCCCGCAGGGAAGTGTTTCTGATCTCTGCAATTTCTTCCTCAGTGAATAGCCTGGGGGTGGGAGAGTTGGGGAGCTGTTGTAATTGGGAGAGAAATAAATGCCTGCTCTAGTCCATGGGGGAGGCCAGCTGGGAATCAAGGGGCTGCTGACATTACACACGGAGGGCCTGGGGCCCAGGCCAAGGTGGGCCCTCAAGTCTGAGGAAGGGATCCAGGCAGGACTTACCCATTCCCGGTGTTCTCAAACCAGTAGCGGTCGCCATCACGCAGCCGCAAAAACTGGTCAAGGACAATGGTGCTAAAGAGGGACCCAGGGTCTCGATGACTCTCCAGAAGCCCTCCGGGGAGCAGCTCCAGCCGGGACAGGTCCTGGTTGTACAGGGCAGCTGTGGCCTCCAGCACCTGGGGCCAAGAAGGGATGGCAGTGAGTACAAGGACATGGTACCCGCCCTGGGGCAAAGAGGTAGTATGCAGGGATCAGCCCCAGGGATGATAATAATAAGTGACAGTGACAATTACTCACTTATTAAGCCCCAGGCACCATTCTGAGTGCTTTACACAAGTTAACTCATTTATGGAAACTCACTCACAGACTCAGCTGCCTATTTTAGAAAGTTGGAATAAAATGGGCAGCCAATTCCCTATGTGGATTGTTCTCAAAAAGGTATGAAAGTTGAGGATCAAAATCAGTAAAAAGTTGGAAAGGTAGAATGATGTATTAGAAAAGGTTTCTATTCTTGAGAGCTAAAAAAGTTCTTAAAAATCAAATCCCTTCATATACATTGCTTTTTGGAGACAGACTTCAACATTATATGAGCAGCACTTTCTACCTGACCTTTACTTTAGTTCTTTTCTCTGCAATGTAAACAAACATTTGCCCAGCTTAATTCCAGCAAGGCCCAGTTAAGATCAAGATTTACTACTTTTGATGTGCCCGGTGATCCCTATCTTTATATTGATTTTATAAACCTTACAAGCCCATCTGCATAGTGCTTCTTCATCAACTTTTCAATTCTCCACTTTTCAACAATCTTATAAAACAGTAAGGACAAAAGCAATAAAGCAAGCATGCAACTGTAGAAATGCCACTATGCCAAGACAGTAAGGCCACCAAAACTGGTCTGTTGGCTGGCAAGCAACGTCGCTTGCCTAGGCGATAGCTCAGGGCGTGACAGTTGACTCCCCAAAGGCATCTTGAATATCAAAAAAGTGTAAAATAGTACAGCTTGTCCCTGGATCAAGGACCTTCTACACCTGCTCAGATGGTTGTTGGAAGAGAAAATGAGATAACGCCTATTAAGTGCCTGGCATGCAAGAGATGCTCAACAAACATTTGCTAGATCTGCAGAGTGACAAGGTCTACTGCCAAATCCTGCTGGTCTGATAACTTCCATTGTGGTGTATGACACTGGGATGCCACCTGGATGAGTTCCATCCCTCTCCCCAGGGACTCGTCTCTAGTGTTTGTATCTCACTGACTGCCTTCCATGTCTTGGGCCAATGTGCTTCCACCTTCCCGCCCTGCCCTCTGGGTCCCAACCCTCTTACGGTGTGGTTGCTCTGGGAGAGTGCAGGGTTGATGTCCTGCCATCTGGTAATGGGAGGCAGACCCAGTGCTGCCCTGGCCTTGGTGTAAGAGGGCAGACCCAGATCCCGGCCCCTCTGCAGGCAGCCAGCCACGTAGTCTGTGCGGGAAAACTTCAGGGGTCCAGGCCAGAAATCTGGGGATGAAATAGCAGAGAGTCTGAGGGAGCTCAGGGCCACCACAGGGACACTAGCCCAGGACCCAGGCTCCAACCAGCCCCAGGGAACTGAAGTCACACAAAGGGAACCATGGTCACTAGGTCTCTCAGCAGTGAAAGAGTGCAGGTTCCCAGCCCTAGGCACCCCCTCTGCCCTGACACAGGAGCTCCAGCAGAAGCTCCACCCAGGGGCCAGCAGGGCACAGACTGAAGGGACAGCCTCAGCCTCACCAAGCACATCCTCGACCACGACATGGTCCTCTCGCTCAGCGATCTGGGAGGCCATGCCCAGCAGCAGTGCATCCACATCCTCAGCTCTTCGCAGGTTTGGATGCTTTGGGAATGGGGAGAGAGGGCGGGGCTGGAGGTTGAGCAGCCAGGATCTCCCCACACCACAGTGCATGTCTTGGGCCCACCCGGTACTGGTGTTTGCTCTGAAACTAGCAGGCCATTCCTCCTCCATAGGTTGATTCCTTACTCAGGGTGAGTGACGTCCCCATCCAAAGCTCATGCTGCTGGGAGACAAGTCCCCACAAACACAAGGGATCTAAAACTTTACTTCCACTTAGGAGACTTGACAATATGATCGAAAAAGACACTAGACCATCTAGGTCTTGGTCCTTGCTCTGTTAGTGAACACGTGTATGACCATGGGCAAATCACAGGACCTCTCTAAACTCAGTGCCTTTCCCTTGATAAAAAGGGCATTAGGGATAAAATTAATTTAAGTTAAATTAAATTAAAACAATTAGGAGGACACTGAGGTCTTCTTCAGTTCAGCTCTGTGACTCTTCTCCTGTGCTTTCCTCTTCTCCCTTTTCCTCCCACCTCTCTTCTTCTCTACACAAAGTATCAGATTTTGCTTTATTTGTCAATTCTCTTCACCCACACTGGCCTGGTTTGAGGGGGACAGATTATCCCTGATAATCTCAGAATTCTTTCCTCCTCCTTGCTCCCCCCTCAACATACACATTCACACACTGCCTTAGGTGTGTCTCACTGGGACATTTCCTTGGGGGGAAGGGTGGGATTGTTGGGGTACTCCAAGGCCTACAAGGGACTCAGAGCTGACAAAGGAGAAGAAAAACCCACAAGGAAGCAATGAATGTAGTGCCACATCTGCATAGGCCTCGCTGTCCCTCACATAGCCCTCAGGTGGGGGAGGAGGATTGGTTTTTGAGCATGTACACCTGGCTCCCTCGGCCCTACTGCCCACCTGCATCACACACCTCAGACACAGATGCACACAAATGCATGCACACACATACACACACCACACACACATGCCCACCCACATATGTGCCCCCGGTGCTGACCTTTCGGCTCCAGTAACTGTTGCAGACCCGGAGAGCTCTGGAGGTACTTGAGTTTGTATCGATGACCTCCTGGAAGTGACAACTGGCATTTCTGAAATGCAAAGAGTGGGGGTGTGATGACTTAGGCCATGGGGTCCTAAAGTCAGGAGTCAGTGCTGGTCTTCAAGACTGGATACAGCCAGAGGCCAGAACATTGTAAACATTTAAAAATGTATCCAAAACATCCACATGCTTCCCCTCCTCATCTCTTTCTCCATTTCTGTGTCTGTGTGTGTGTGTGTGTGTATACTGAGTGTATACATACACGCACACACACACTACATGGGGCTCTATTCAGAGTACTTCTTCTCTCCCGATTCCCAAAGACAGAATTCATTATATACACACACACACATACACACACACACACACACACACACACATGTATATGTAAGTTAAAAGATTTTAAAAGGATTTTTAGTTGTTCTTTTGAAATTACTTGTCTAAGGATAAGTCAACTGCTATGATTTCTTGGCTATCATTAGGCATATCTAAAAATTGTTCCAGAGTAAGAGAATCAAACCTATGAATTTTTTTTTAAAGATTTTATTTATTTATTTGACACAGAGAGAGAGATCACAAGTAGGCAGACAGAGAGAGAGGAGGAAGCAGGCTCCCTATGGAGCAGAGAGCCCGATGCGGGGCTTGATCCCAGGACCCTGAGATCATGACCTGAGCCAAAGGCAGCAGCTTAATCCACTGAGCCACCCAGGTGCCCCCAAACCTATGAATTTTTTAGAAAGATTTTTATTTTATTTATTTTATCTTTTAAGAGTTTTTTTTAAAGATTTTATTTATTTATTTGACAGAGAGAGAGTGAGAGAGAGAGAGCATAAGCAGAGGGGAGGTGTAGAGGGGGAGGGAGAAGCAGACTCCCCACTGAGCAGAAAGCCCGATGCACCACTCCATCACAGGATCCTGGGATCATGACCTGAGCTGAAGGCAGCCACTTAACTGACTGAACCACCCAGGTGCTCCTAACCAACAAATTGTTTCAAATTATAATGTAATTGTAAAAAATAAACTGATGTTTTGTTCCATATACATTTAATTAAATATGTATATTTTTAGTTTAAAGTTTGCTTTTCATTATTTTGGAGTCAAAATTTCTCTTCAGCTCTCACACTTTTTAAATTATAATTCCCTAGAAAGGCTTACAAGACCCAGGTCCTGGGGCGCCTGGGTGGCTCAGTGGATTAAGCCGCTGCCTTCGGCTCAGGTCATGATCTCAGGGTCCTGGGATCGAGCCCCACATCAGGCTCTCTGCTCCGCGGGGAGCCTGCTTCCTCCTCTCTCTCTGCCTGCCTCTCTGCCTACTTGTGATCTCTCTCTCTGTCAAATAAATAAATAAAATCTTAAAAAAAAAAAAAAAAAAGACCCAGGTCCTGTGCTTATAGCTACAAATGCCCCCAGTGTAGTGTCAAGACCTAAGTTTCAGACCAGGAGGGTTTGTGACTCACCCTCTAAGCCTCAATTAGCTTGTGTTTAATTGGGGGGTTATACATACACCAGCTGTAGGAAAATGGACACAAAGTGCTTCAAGACCACAATGATGTCTTTTTAAACAATTTTCTCCCCCCTCCAAATTCACTGTTCTCTGGGGAAATTAGCACACTTCAGACTGATAATCCTTTCCTGAGGGCTCCTGAGGGCTCCAGAGGGCAGATTTTTCTCAAATGACATCCCCATTTCTCCTAACACACAGACGTTTATGCTTTGCCCTCACCTCATGTAGATGCCAGGAGGCACCAAGGTGGAGAAGAATTGCTCAGAGGCCGCCAGGAACTCTGGGGAGATGCTGGGATCCAGGAAAGGGCGGTATCCTGGGGAAAGGGGAGAAGAGAGAAGATAGTAACATTTAGCCCTTAAACCACAGGCCCTCTTTCCCCTCCTCTTCTCCCCCCTTCCTCTGCACCCCTTCTCCCCCATCCAAAAGACTCCTGCTAGCTCCCCCCATTCTCCCTTCGCATCCCCTCACCTGCATACTCCCCTCACCTGCATACTTTGGGGGTGTTTTCTGCAGGAAGCTGGGCAGCCACTCATACAGAGCTATGTTCTGAGGGTCAAGAGAGGGCAAAAGGGAGGCAAGTGCTGGAGCAGCCATGCTGAGAGTGGCTCAAGTGAGCCCAAGGAAGGCTTGGGTGGGAGATGAGGGCCAGGCAGGGGCAATCAGGAGGGAGGCAACTCCAACAGGACAGGGGCAGAGGCCTGTCCCCCACGGGGAACATGGGATGGCAGTGGGCTAATAACTAATAACCACAGCCAAGTCTCGTGTATATGGCCCTCGCTCTGCTCCTCATCTTCGGGGTCCATTCCTAGACGTCAGCTCCAGTTCTGGGGAGCAGTGTCCTAGTGGGACAGGGCGTTTCTGGGGGCTGCTTGTGTGAGGATGAACGGCACTGCGGGGCAGCGGAGTCTCCCGTGCAGCAGAGGGCAGTGTGTGTGTTGGGGGGGCGGGGTGGTTACCGGGGACCGGGCGTGTGACTGACCTGGTAGGTGGCGATGACCCTCTTGCGCGCGTGCTGGAACAGCTCCTCGTCCCCCCACTGCGGGTGCTCCCGGGCCAGCCGCTGCGCGCACAGGTTGTGGTAGCGGAACCACAGCAGGCCCAGCGCCTGCAGGAAGGGGTCGCGGTTCCCTCGCTCTGCCCCGAAGGCTGCACACGACGCGGGGCCGCAGGGCGGGGGGCGGCAGGGGAGGACGTGAGCCGCGGACTGACAGCCGACGTGGCCGCCCGCAGCCCGCAGCCTGCCCCGGCCCGCCCCGCGCCCCGGCCGCCGCAGCCCGCCCCGCCGCCTCACCGTACAGCCCCCGCGGCCCGCGCTGTCCGGTGGCCGGGTCGGGCGCAGTCCACATGAGCAAGGGGCTTTGCGCGTCCCGGGGGAAGGCGGGGTCGGGCCCCGACGCCAGCTGCCCCCCGGAGAAGCTCCGCAGCGCGTCGCTCCAGGAGTGCGAGGAGCCATAGATGGCGCTGCCGTCCAGCCAGCCCGTCACCTCGTTGGTCTGCGGGGGCACGGAGACGGCGAGCCGCCAGGGTGAGCCGGGAGTCGGGGAGCGGAGGCGGGTGTCGGTGGGCAAGGGGGTGGGAGCCTCTTCCCGCCCCCCCCGCCCTGTCCGGCCGCGACCCCGGCCGCCTAGTCTCACCAGGTCGCGGGGATTACTGGGGCTCTGTCCGGTCTCGGGGTCCCAGCGGCTCCTCTGGAAGGGGAGGACCACGTCCCCGCGCCGGTCGGGGTCGAACACCGGGTCGCCGGGCGGGATGTGGATATTGAGGAACTCGGCTGGGCAGCCGGGGGTCTCCACGCTCACCAGGTCCGAGAGCATGTGGTAGCCTGTCCGCAACAGGAGAGGGCTGGCAAGGACCAGCTAAGGACCATTCTCTCTTCTTCATCAAGAATCTATACGCCTTCCCCAATTCCCCCCAAGCTTCAAAAGACTCCTCAGCCAGTCTTGGCAAGCCCAAGTCTTGACCTCCTTCACCCTTCCCAGTCCTTTGTTACACCCTGGTCCAAACTGTTTTCATTGCCAGTTTGGTCTTCTCCTTGGTAACTGGGAGGTGCCAGGTGAGTGTGCCTAGGCAGTCGAGCTGGGAACACTTGCTCCAACATGCAGCTGGGAGCAGCCCACACAGAGAACCTCCCAGTCTCACTGCAACACTGGCCACTGGGAGTCAAATATAGACACCCTGGGTGGCCACCATGAGCCTGGCATTCCTGCTGGGAGCAGCAACCCACAGTCACTGGGGCCTGGCCAACCACCCTAGCACCCCCGTTTTGACACCCCACCCACCAACCCTCTTGCCAAAATCAAAACCCTGCCCTGAGACTGTCCTAGGAGTCACAGGGGCAAAAGAGTGAGAATAGGGTCCCACCAAGAGTCCCTACCAGATTATTGTCATATTCCTGTCTTTACCTGTAGTCCCATCAACAGCTTAATGTGGGGCAAATTTATGCCTCCCCCAACCAGACTTTCTCCCTGTACTTTTTCTTCCCCAGAAAAAGAAATACAAGACATAGCTTTATTGACTTAAGAAAAGTCATTTTAGGCCCCAGACATCTTGTGATTTATGACTACTTGCCCAAAGCACATTCTTGAGTTATCTTTGCAGGATTTAAACCCCTTTGCCCACTCAGATACCAGATCAATTAAAGGCAGACTATTGATGCCAACCCTTGCTAGCCCTTGTGAGTTCCATCAATTAAGACCTGGACTCTGGGGCGCCTGGGTGGCTCAGTGAGTTAAAGCCTCTGCCTTTGGCTCAGGTCATGATCCCAGGGTCCTGGAATCAGAGACTCCCATGGGGCTCTCTGCTCAGCAGGGAGCCTGCTTCCCCCTCTCTGCCTGCCTCTCTGCCTGCTTGTGATCTTTGTCAAACAAACAAAATCTGGGGAAAAAAAAAGAAAATTGTTTATTTTTTAAGATTTTATTATTTATTTATTTATTTGACAGCGCGATCCCAAGTAGGCAGAGAGAAAGGGGAAAGCAGGCTTCCTGCTGAGCAGAGAGCCCTATGCGGGCCTCAATCCCAGGACCCTGAGACCATGACCTGAGCCGAAATCAGAGGCTTTAACCCACTGAGCCACCCAGGTGTCCCGAAAGAAAATTGTTTAAAAAAAAAAAAAAAAGCCCTGGACTCTGTCATTCCGAGATGACTTCTGCCTAAATTCTAGGCGGAATTCCCCATACACAAGTGCCTTCATGAATCCATATGGACCCTTAGCTTAAAACTTCCTCAGTTTTGTTATTTAGGAAGACTCTGCCTTGAGAAATATTCTCCATGGGGCACCTGGGGTGGCTCAGTGGGTTAAAGCCTCTGCCTTCGGCTCAGGTCATGGTCCCAGGGTCTTGGGATTGAGCCCCGTGTCGGGCTCTCTGTTCCGTGGGGAGCCTACTTCCTCCTCTCTCTCTGTGCCTGCCTCTGCCTGCTTATGATCTCTGTCTGTCAAATAAATAAATAAAGTATTTAAAAAAAGAAATATCCTCCATATCCCCTACTCGTTCTAAATAAAACTCTTCCTATTCTTGGCTCAATACCCTCCAAGAGGCAAATCCATTTTGGGGTAAGAATACCCCATCTCATTGCCTCTCCCTCCATCTCTCACCCACATTTCTAAGATCCTCCATCACTTTTCTCCCTCACTCCCTGACTCCCCACTCAGACATAGAGGTGTTCAGCCAACCCTACTGGCTGCCCTCCCCCAGAGGTTGAGGACCTCACCAAAGAAGACTCCCAGCACTGTTCGGTTTCGTAGGGAGGCCTGCCCTGCAGGGCCCCTCATTGCAGTGTTGCTGAGCTTTCTGGGGTTGGGCAGGTGGGGTTCTCCCAAGGGCTGGTACACACCATCTGCATAGCTGGCTGGGACCAGGCGCTGTAGCCGAGAGCCTGGGGTAGGAGGAAGTAGGGACAAAGATAAATCCTCAGTGGGGCTCCCTTACCCCCTCTCTCCCAGGCTTCCCTCCATACCACAGATCCGAAAACATTAAGAATGGATGAACCTTTACTGGTGGCTGCCAGCCCTTGCCCCTTTGTGCAACCCTGCCCCTGGTGCTGTCTCTACCTGGCCCTCACCTACCTTTGCTGCCCCATCTGTGCTCCATGAGGTTGTTGTACCACCCATCAAATCGCTGTACCTCCCAGGAAATGGGGTTCTGAGCTCCTGTGTGAGAACAGAGAGAAGGGGCAGCTGGGCGAGTCCGGGCATGAGAGGACAGGCAAACCTGCAGGATAAGGCTCTTGGGAGCCTAGCAAGAGGAGCAGCAGAAGGTGGACACCCAGCACAGTGTGGAAGGCGGGCGGCAGAGGGAGAGAACGGAGGACAAAGTGATATTCAAACTCAAGCTCAGTCTTCCAGCCGCTCTTGGAAACATGGCAGGGAGCACTGAAGTGGTGTAGCCAGAGGCGGTGTGTGCTGACAAATAACCAGAACAAGATGGAGCTGGAGAACAGTGGCGATGTGGAAGGGCACACAGGAGCCTTCTACTGCCCTCACACCTCAGCTCCCTGAGGGAACAAGGCAGGACAGAAACCATTCCCAGCCTTAAGATATCATACGGAGCAAGAGCCAGTGGCACCCCAAAAGCCAACCACTCTTCCAACCAGGGAAGGAGAGGTCATGCTGTGACCACTCCCTGGGTAGGGGAAGTATGGAGAGGGGCTTAGCCCTCTCCTGCTCAGCAGAGTGAGGACAAGGGTGTGGGCCCTGGGGCTGGCTCTGGGGCCTGTTGCTACTCTGGTCTCTTTTCCAGGTTCTGGGGTGGGGACCAGATCTGGGACTGCCTGGTCATGGGATAACCTTAGCCCCTCCTCTTTTGAGGCATCATGTTCCTCATGTAATTCCTCTTATTGACCCTATTATACTTTCCAAAAACTAGGATCTGGGAGGGAGCACTCAGTTGTTGAGGGAAGAACTCAGGCAGTGAAGGGGGAGGGAAGGATCCAGAATCAGAAGTGGAATGGGGGTCCTTCTGGTCAGTAGATTAGATGACCAGTCAGATTTCTTTCCCCAAACTAGAAGACTACAGGGTGGAAGCTCTCTCTCTGCTCACTTCAGGGAACAGAACAAAGGACCCTCATCAGCCAGAGAGAGACCCATTCCTGATTGTCTTTCCACTCAGACCAAGCACAAGATCTCAGAGCTCCTCTCCTGACCCACACTCCCATGTGTGCACACTCACTCATCAGAAGGTCAGAGAAGGAAAATGACTCAGGCTCTGATGTTTGAGCAAAGAACTCAGCTAAGAATCCCGGACTTGGGGCAGAAACAGGCACAGCTACATACATGTAATCTCTAAAGAAAGATGAACTGGTGGCAGAACAAGGGGGAGGAGGGTCTTTGGGGGAGAGCAAAAGGGAGAATGCCTCCTGGGAATAAGTGGCAAGAGCTAACAAGAAAAGGAAAATCCAAGGTCAAGGCAAAGAGAGAGCTAGAAGGAATGAGAATGCAAACAGCTCTGTCCTGGGAGAAGCTGCAGGGGTCTACTGCCTTCATTCAGAATAGGACTTTCCAAAGGTTTTCTCTGCTTACTTTTCTTGTATCTTCCCTACTTGCTCCTGATGATAAGGAAATGGCTCTTAAAAAAAAAGAAAAAAGGTACGTATTTATTTGAGAGAGAGAGAGAGCTAGAGAGTGAGAGCACAAGCAGGGGGAGCAGCAGAGGGAGAGGGAGAAGCAGACTCCCTGCTAAGTAGGGAGTCAATGAAGACACATGGGGCTCTATCCCAGGACCCTACGATCATGACCCAAGCTGAAAGGAGACACTTAACCAACTGAGCCACCCAGGCACTCCAGGAACTGGCTCTTTTTAAACCTAACTTGTAGCATTTTAAACCTACTTTCCTTCTCAGAGACCCAGACTTCAGAGAATGGCCTTAGAGTCTAGTGTCCAAAGCTGACAGAAACAAGATGAAATCAAACGGACCGCCCATATTAGTAGTGGTGGTTGTTTGGTTTTGGTTTTGTTTTGTTCATATTGTTTTGAAACATTGGTGACTTCCCTTCAGCTTTGGTCTAGTCTGACCACAGGATCCTTTATTATCTTGTATGCCTCATCAGTCTTTTCCCATTTGGAATCAGGGGTCCTTACTTTATGAAGAAAGAGAGAAGACAGAGAAGAGAGAAAGGGCCTCCAGACTAAGGAATGAAATAGGAAATGCTGACACAGCAGGGTTCCTCTGCTCCTAGCTATACTTCTTTAATCTGTACTTACCCATGGCTGTCCATGATCCGACCAGGAGTGTCCATGCCAGAGCCAGACAGAAACCCATGATGAATATAATAATTGGGCTCAGATATTAAAACACCCTAAAAATGGAAACCCTAGAAGAAGAGGACAGGAAGAATGAGTCCCAGCAATTCAGCAGAGTCGGGCCAGGGTCTCCGAAGGTCCCTGGGAATCTAGGTGTGGCCTGGGCCAACACCACAGTGGAGTGCAAAGAGCAGGAGACTCACGGTCTCCCAATAATCTTTCACTCACTCAACAAACATTTGACAAGTATCAGGCACTGGCTGACCTAGGAGCTGGAGATTAAGTGATGAACAAAGCAGACAGAAATCTCTGCCTTCCTGGACTTACCTTCTTAGATTAATTGAAACACCTTGCTTTGGCCCAGCTTCCTGAAGTGTATGTTCCTTGGACAGAGCCTTACTTGGGGGCCAGGACACTGAGCTGCTGCTAGTCCACGAGTGTGGTCTTAGGCAGGTCACTTACCTGGTCTGGACCTTGGTTACTTCTTCCAGCAATGAGAGTAACCATGCCTGAACTGTCTATCTCCTAGCATGGTTGCCAGAATCAAATGTGAGAATGAGGCTGAACAAAGCAAGAATGGCAACAGGTGTTATGTAAATGTGATGTAGACAGAGGGTGGGTTGGAGCTAGGCTCCTCTTGGTGGACTCAAAGAATGCAGTGCCAGGCTCTCCTGTCTTTGGTGTCAGCTTTCTGCTCTCTCTCCCCAGGTTCACAAATCACCCAGGGACAACGGGGAAACAGAGGCAGCAGTGGACTCAGGCTGGGACTCTTGACTGGCACAGGAAGTGCCTCAGGCCAGTAAAGATCTTCAAAAGGTGGCATAGAAACTGGGGGCTGGGGGTGGGACTGGGGAACTATCAAAGAAAGCCTTATCTCAAACCAAACCCTTAGGACTCCTGAACAGGTTTTCTAGTCCCAGAGGGTGAGCTCATCCCAGCTTGCCATCTCCCATTAAACAAGTGAAAAACCTTAGGCCCTGTCATAACTCAAAAGCTCAGCACTCCACCCACTCCTTCCCAGAGACTGTCCACATGGTGACCTTTGATAGTGCATGAAAAGCAGGGTCCTGAATGGTTGAAGCCATAAGGATGGACATGCTGAACTGGCCACAGTCCTTCCCTGATCTAGGATGCTCTGCCCCTTCCCTCCTTCCACTGTGTCTTCAGGATCTGGGCCCCAGAGACCACTCAGCCGGGAAAAGCACGCAGTGAACTTTCAGGCCCAGCTTCGGGGATAAACCTGAAGAGGAATGTGGGCATGCTTAATAACCACTCCTTTTGGGTGGGTAGCCACAATGATTTATACAACATTGGTTCAGTAACTTTCTAACAGCCTTGAGTAGAGGGCATAACCTTATGACAGGGCAGTGAAGCTGCAGGCCGTGGCAGAACTGCGGAGGGAACACAGGCCTACCTTGTGCTTGTCCCACATGGCTACTTTTCTAGCCTGAAGCCCTACAATGGTGACCCTGAGGTGGGAGAAATATAAGCCAAGGCCATAGGGATTCCAATCAGGTCGCAAGGGAAGGCTGAGGGGAAGCCTAGACTCTTAAAAGCCCAAAGTTACCTCCCTGATGTCCCTCCACAGAGATCCTTTAGGCCCAAGCAAACCAGGCCACCCAGCATTCCCAGTTCTCGAAGAACCCAAAACTTTGGTGGTGGAGGTGCGAAAAGGAAGAGGTCTGAACAGGCTCGATTTTAGCTCCAGGCTAACAACTGAGGCGCAGGGGGCCCAGGGCTAGAATTCCCCTTCCCTCAAAAAGCGTGGCCGACAGGGGCACGCTCTGTCGAAGCCACGCGGGCGGAGCTCCCTCCCCCGGAGCACCCAGGCCCGCGGGTCGTCCGGGTCTGACCTGTGGCGGCGGCGTTCCTGGACCCCAGAGGGCGGATGGGCTTCCTCCCCGCTCGCAGCGCGGCCGCAACGCCCTCCCGGCCGGCTTCCTCCGCAGCTCTGCGCGGGGCGGGCGGGGCTGGGGTGAAGAAGGACTGCGCGGCGTGTTCTGAGGCGGGGCGGGGCGGAGTGGGGCAGGATACCAGCCGGCGCGCGGTGGACCCGCCGAGGTGCTCGGAGGGGACCGGGACGCGCCAGGTGAGACGGCGCCGGCTCGCAGGGCTCCGGCGGGCCATCTGTCCGGTCCGTGGCGAGGGCTCGGCTAGTGCGGCCACTTGGACAACGAAAGGGGCAAGTCTGCTGTGGCTGGGGGGCGGGCGTGGGGGGACCGGGGAGGCGCTCCCCCAAACTCTCCACACCTTCGGATGTGCGCTCCAAGACCAAGAGGATCGGTCAATGCCGGCAGTCCAGGCCAGGCGTCCAAGCAAGGCACTCGTCCTAAGACCCTGAAAGAATCTGTGGCAACCCTAACCAACGCACCCCACCCCCACCCCCCGCAGGGTTCTTCGTGAGCTCTCGGAGGTCTCAGGCCCTAGAGCCCTGCCCGGGTCCCGCGGGTCCCCGGACTGCAACGCTAGGTTTGTGCGGGAGCCGCTGGGGATTCGGGGCAGGGGGCAGGAGGAGGGGGGCCAGAGCGATGGCTGCGGAGGGGACGGATCTTGTGCGCTGTCCCTCCTCTGTCCCAGGCGGAGGACGGGGGTGGGGGTGTGCAGTGCCTCAGAGCCTCGGGTGCGGTCTGGGAAGGTTGAGAGCGACTTGGAGTGGTGGGCGGGGAAGCACCCCTGACCCGGTTTGTCCGGTCGAAGCCTGGTCCTTCAGTGCATTAGGAGAAGTGTGGGGTGGGACGCGAGCTCCACCGAGAAAAGGGGAGTGCGTTTTCAGTGACAGAGCATCTGGCCCTAGTTCCCGCCCTAATCCCACCCCCAGACTTGCTGTCCGTGAGGTTCCACAAGGAGGAGGCGAGCCGCGCGGGCTGCCACGCACGCATCGTTTGCGAGACCCGAAGGTAGGAAACTGGTCCGGGTGTGAGTGGCGGGGATGGGGCTGCTGAGGTCGGTGTGGTCCGGGTTGGGGGGTGGATGTTGAAGGGAGCCTTAGAGTGCAGTCCCTGCCTGGCCCCTAGGGGCGTACTTCCCGCATCCGCCCAAGGGCAAGTTCAGATCAAGAGCCAGTTCCTCAAAGAGACCTTGGTAAGAAATGAAGAGGAGGCCATAAATGCCACTGGTTTACAGACGTGGGATCCTTATCTTGGCTTACCTGGAGACTAGATAGTTTGACTTGCATGATTCAGCACCCTGGGACTCCTAACTCACGCCAGCCCTTACTGGGGATTCCTGCCTAACCCCAGTTTTCAGATCTTCTATTTCAACACTCAGTGCAACAGCACACATACACATGTCCACAAGCCTTCTTGAAGAGAAGAGGCTGGGACAGGAACTCCTGACAGGGTCCCCATAGCCAGTTACAGCTGTAAACTTTGAATGGGACCAACCCCAACCAGAGAAACAAACTACTACATTCTAATAGCTGTGTATCATCAACCAGAACTTGTGGCAACTCCAGCCATGTCACCCATTTCCCCCTTTGTAGGGAATTCGTCATCTTTCTGGGTTCCAGAAGATAGGGGAGGTGGGCAGAGGGAGGCTACAAGAGGGGCCACAGAGCACTAAGAAAGCATGTGACAACTTTGAATACGAAAGACCAACTGTACCAGGCTGAATTTTCTTAAAGATGTATAACTTTATTTCCTGCCCACCCCTCATACACACACAGGAACCCCACTTCAACCTGAGATAGGTAAAGTTTAGATAACTGTCTGAAACACAACTGAGCATTAGAAATGTTTCAGTATTTTATTTTATTTTTAAAAGATTTTATTTATTTATTTGTCAGAGAGAGAGAGGGAGAGCGAGCGAGCAAGCACTGGCAGACAGAGTGGCAGGCAGAGGCAGAGGGAGAAGCAGGCTCCCTGCTGAGCAAGGAGCCCGATGTGGGACTCAATCCCAGGACGCTGGGATCATGACCTGAACTGAAGGCAGCTGCTTAACCAACTGAGCCACCCAGGCGTCCCTGTTTCAGTATTTTAAAGGAGTTCAGAAAGGGGAAAAAGTGACCTTACTTCTCCAGGCCAGGGAGGAAGGAGGACCCGAGTGTGGGGATGGGCCCAGCCCATTGAGAAAGCACCTCAGTTTTGTCACTGGGGCCTCTAATTGAGGGCTTCTGTGTCTAGTTCTCTATGTTACTGAGAACTACTTACTTCTTGTGTCTATATTTCTGTTTACATGAAATTGTAGGTGTATGTCTGACTGTATCTTGTCTTATTTATATCGGTGTCCATTGTATATATCTGCCAGTCATGGTGGTGAGCTAGGGGAGAACTGAGTGAAAACTGACAAGAGATTTTTCTCAGATTGGAGGAAATTCTACTGTCAGAGCCTCCTTGGCAAGCCAAGGAGGAAGATGTTCCAGAGGGAAACTACAGGCTTTGTAAGAAGAGCAGGATGGCTGGGCACAGGGACTTTTGATTTCAGTCCCACCACTTCATGCAGGAGGTCTGTTACCTTCATAAATTAAAACTAATTTGGGATCAGGGTCATCCAAAATTAACTTTAGATTAGGGGATGCAGATTAAGGAAAACCTAATTCATTAAGTTAAGTAAGATGAAATTAAAGAAGGTGAATTTTATCCACCAACTATCTTTTATCTTTAGTCATCTTTAATAAATATTCTGGAGAATTGAAATAAGTTAACATTGTTCTTTTGTACTTAGAGAGCCTTTTGTTAGTGTTTCTTTGAAGCATGATGTTAATAGAGATGAGCCATTCTTGTAAAATATTTTATAAACTCCCATTAAAATATATGTAGGAATAATGCTAACAAAAAATGCTAACCCAAATACATTACACTTTATTTGCTTATATTGCAAATGTTTGTTTTTGAAATTTTGGCATATAAGATATATTCATAGTATTAGGAAACTTACTTTATCTTCCTACTTTATTACCCAAGATGTTTTACATTTTTTTAAAGATTTTTATTTATTTATTTATTTATTTGACAGACAGAGATCACAAGTAGGCAGAGAGAGAGAGGAGGAGGAAGCAGGCTCCCCACCAAGCACAGAGTCCGATGTGGGGCTCGATCCCAGGACCCTGGGAACACAACCTGAGCCGAAGGCAGAGGCTTTAACCCATTGAGCCACCCAGGCGCCCCAATGTTTTACATTTTATAGACTTTTCTTAAAAATATAGCCTTCTATCACAATTGTAATGGCTTCAGTCTAGGTGTCATAGATAAAATATTCTTAGGCCAATAAATAAAATAAGTAGCATATCACATTTTATAAAAGATAACTTAATCCACAAGTTCTTAATAATTTATCTTCAGCTAGAGTTGAAATGTATGTTTCAGATTCGATTAAACATGACCACTCATGCTTTGGATTCCAACTACTGGAAGAGGCGCTCTCAAAATTTTGTGAAAGCACTAAAAATGGACAGGGTTGGTCAAATCCCTTCCTGCCCAGTCTTAGCCCTATATTGGTGACAATGTTGAATGACAGTTTAATACCTTCTAGAGCTCCCTCTTGTGTGTGAAATAGAAGATGCCACCTCCAGGGAGAGGAAGTCACTCGTTCACGTGTTCATGTATTCGTTCATTCACTCTACAGACTGAGTAGTATATGCTACATGCTGGGGATGCAAAGATGGAGATTAGAAGCTAATGGGGAGATGGATGTTCAAACAATTACAATAGGGTGTAATTATTGTGATCTTGGAGGTGTATTCAAAATGTAATCAGATTATTAGAGGTGGGAACATCCACATTGGCCCAGTAGTGTCAGAGGAAACTTCACAGAGGAAGTAACACAAGCTGAGACTTGAAGGGTGAAAAGGAGTTTACTAAAGGGTAAGAGCATTCCAGGCAGAGGAAATAGCATATACAAAGGCATGAAGACTTGAAAGAGCATGTCAGATTCAGGAAGTCTGGAGGTTAGGCTGCGCCAAAGACAGAGAAGCGATGATAGGTGAGATCAGATTACAGATTACATATGTGATTGTGAGATTGTGATGGAAGTCTAATCTCTGCTCTCCCAGAGCAAAGAAGTAAAAGGATTAAATTTGCTTGCTAGGAAAAAAACATATTCTGGCACTAGGCAAGATAGTATGAGGCTGAACTAGGGCAGCAGGGAAGGAAATAAATGGATGGTTTCAAGAAATGTTTAGGAGGTAAGTTGGTCCAGCTTTCTGATTTATTTTATTGATACAGTGGTGATGCCACCAAAGAGACAAAACAGAATAAAAAGCAGAGCAGAGAAAGTGAATTCAGTGTGGAACCTGTTAAATCTGAGGCATCCCTGTGAAAGCCAAGTGAAAAATGTCAACTGGGTAATTGGACCTTTTGTGTTTGGAGCCCTGGTAAGAGGTCTACCTGGGGACATATATTTGAGACACATCAGCCATGGGAATAAATGAGTTTGCTTAGGGAATCATGAAGACTGCTAGAAGAAAAAACCAAGACAGACTCTTGGGAAACAGAAACATTTCAGAAGGACTGGCAAAGGAGCCACAAAAGGAATGGCCAAAGGCAGGAGACCCCAGGAGAGCATGGTGTCATGCCTAAGGAGGACAAGAAAGAGGGAAACTTCCACATGCCAAATACCACAGGGAGGTCAAGAAGGATGAGAAGTGAAAACTTCCTTTGGATTTAGCCTGTGGTAACCTGATGGAGAAGTTGGAGAGTTCTTGGAGAGAGAAGCCAGACTGCAATGGGTTGAGGAGATGAAGCAGTGAAACACCAACATAGTCTGTTCTTCCAGAAAGCGTGGCTCTGAAGAGGGGAGAGTGGGATTAGACAGTAGCTGGAGGGGACTAAGAAGGTCAAGGGAGAGAGTCTTGTGCTTGTGTTCCTAAGATGGGAGAAATTTACACATATCCTTGGAAGAAGGAGCCAGCAGGGAAAGAGAAGCTGAAAAATTGTAATGAGAAAGGGCATGGCTAATAAGAAAGGTAGTAGTGAAGGCAGGCAGGATTGCAGTGACAGCCCAGGAGGAAAAGAGATACCTGTTCCTCTGGAATGGAAGAATTGAAGAGTTAAAAAAAAAAAAAAAAAAAAAAGCAAAACTTCATATGAAAACTGAGACTCAGAGGTCATGTGACTTGTCCAAAAGACAGGATTAAAAGAAAACTGTCACTTTGTCTTTTTGCCTGACACTATGCTACCCTAGAGGTAGCATAGGAAGCGGCCAGCCGAGGAAGAGAGTGGAAGGCTGGGAGCCACAAAGTATTAAAGAAGAATCACAGAATTTAGAAATAGAGTGGAGCTGGAGAGCATCATAAACAAATGTAGATGAGGAAACCAAAGACCAGGGAGGTTGTCATTTGACTTCCCAATGTTTTAAAGTTAGTGAGGAATAGAACTGGACCCAGAACTGATTCTAGCCCAGGGTTCCCTCCAAGAAGGATGGGATAAAGAGATAAATGGAGCAATAAAATGTCCCCTTTTCCCCATCTATTAAAGTGGCAGAGGCTGAAATCAGACACAGAGCTGCACAACTCCAAACTTATTCTTTCACTACATCGCTTAGCAAGACACTACCGGGTCAGACTATAAATAATGGAGCCTCCCAGGCAAACCAAGGCTCCAGTACAGATCACACACAGGGATACTGGCAGAGCTGGGATCATTGACTGTAAGATAAAGTGAACTCAGTTTAGTTTGTTTATTCTGGAGCTGCCAGAGCAAGAGCCAGGGTGCTGGAGAAAGCTGGACAGACCAGTGCAAGCAGTGCCAGGCCTGGGAATCAGCCCTCTGATGATGTAGGTGGATTAGATACTTAGCAGTGCTTTCTGGCCTTTGTTTCTTTGGGGACTGAGAAGGAAAGCCAACTTTTTGTAATCTATACCATCTTTCACCCTTATGCCTTCACTTGATAGTAAACACAGATCTTTTTATGTCCTGTGATCTTTCTGATTGTGCTGGAGGCCTGCGAGAGATAAAAGAGAATTATATTTCTTAAGACAGTCTCAGAGGGAGCAGAGAACGCTCGAGGGTAGTTGGGGCCCTGATTTAGGGGACCTGCAGGTTAGGAAGGGAGCATGGGGCAACAGAGACTGATCAGGCCACCACCCTTGTTCCCTCACAGTCAAAACAAAGGGAGATGAATGGCAGAGGGGCGGAGGAATGGCAGTAGCAGTAGCGTCTGGTGAGCTCCAGAGTTGAGCGACCCGGGCTGGTTTATCCTCTGCTGTATCTCCAGCACCAAGAACAGTGCCTGGCACATAGACATACATGCCTGTTGTCCTACAGCATACACCTCCCCTGCACAACCCTGGCAAAATGGCTACGTTGGGACACACATTCCCCTTCTATGTGGGCCACAAGCCGATCTTCCCAATGGACACCACCTTGGCCATCATCGTTGCCATCTTTGTGACCGCACTGGTCACCTTCATCATCATCCTGCCTGGCATTCGGGGCAAGATGGTGAGAAACAAGCCCAGCCCTGGAGACCCCAGCCCCAGAGAGATCTTGGCCTCAAGGTGAGGGGGCCAGACTCTCTGACTACAACCAGACTCAGGAAAGAGACTTCAGTCCTGAGAAAGTGTCACCCACCCCCACCCCCAGGAGGGAGTTCCTACTCATTGATTCAATGGATAATTATTGAGCACCTATTACATGCCAGACACTCTGATCACAATTGATCAAGTGACCCCAGTTTTAGAACCCCCCCCCCCCACACCACACACACCCAAGTCTGGAAAGAGAAAGGGTGGATTTGGAAGGAGGGTGTTCTCCCTAAACCCACCCACCCTGTGACTCAGAGGCTGTTCTGGCTGCTGCGGGTGGTGACCAGCTTATTCATCGGGGCTGTGATCCTGGGTGAGTATAATCCTGGTCATTTGCCTCTGTCCCATCTAGTTCCCTCTGCAGCCAGCCTCTCCTCTCCCTGTTTCCTCATGGCATCTTCTGCTTCAGGGGAGGGAGGGGTGGGAGTGCCGTAAGCAGAGTGTCACCAAAGGAAATCTTGGATTCTGACCCTTTGTTCATCTTGGGCAAACATATTATTGACAAACTAACTGTGATTCAGACCCTGATCTAGTTAACGGATATTCAGTTATGAGCAAAACAGACCTAGACCCCTTGTAGCTCTCCTTCTGACTCTAACCCAGTAATGCCTGGACCTTCCTGAGTCCCCACATGTCCACCTCTCCAACCCCAGCTGTGAATTTCAGCTCTGAGTGGTTTGTCGGCCAGGTCAGCACCAACATATCATACAAGGCCTTCAGTTCCGAATGGATCAGCGCTGATGTGGGGCTGCAGGTTGGTCTGGGAGGAGTCAACATTACACTCACAGGTGAGGGATGGCTCCTACCTGGGAGGGAGGAGAAGATTCTTCTGTGTCTTTGGGATCTAATTTGGATCTACAGGACAGGGGGGATGGTAGGAAGGGAAATTTCCAGAGACTGAGACTAGCTCCTGTCCCTCTGCCCAATGTGATGAGTCCCTATCCAGGCAAATGCCCACTCTGGTCCTGGGGTTCCTGCTGAGCACACCTGCCCCATTCCCCAGGGACCCCAGTGCAGCAGCTGAATGAGACCATCAATTACAATGAGAAGTTCACCTGGCGGCTGGGTGAAAACTATGCCGAGGAGTACACAAAGGCACTGGAGAAGGGGCTGCCGGACCCCGTGCTCTACCTGGCTGAGAAGTTCACCCCGAACAGCCCATGTGGTCTACATGGCCAGTACCGCCTGGCGGGACACTACACCTCAGCCATGCTCTGGTGAGGGTGGGATGGAGGCCCTGCTGGCCTAGACCCAGGAATGGAGTTTCTACCCATCTTTCCTTCACTTATGTGGAAATCCCTGATGGGACAGGGTGGCACCAGCCCCACAGTGCTTGGTTGGGAAACCTATAGGCAGAAATCCCTATCTCACATCTTTGGAGTATGCTTGGGTCCCTGAGCTTCCACCTGGGCCCTTCCAAGTAGAGGTGTCCAGGCCAGCCTTCAATGGGTCCTGGCTCTCTAGGGTAGCCTTCCTTTGCTGGTTGCTGGCCAACGTGATGCTGTCCATGCCCGTGCTGGTCTACGGTGGCCACATGGTGCTGGCCACAGGCGTCTTTCAGCTGTTGGGACTGCTCTTCTTCTCCACGGCCACGTCACTCACATCACCCTGTGCCCTTCGCCTGGGTACTGCTACGCTGCACACTCACCATGGGCCTGCCTTCTGGCTCACATTGACCACAGGTGAGGTGCAGCCCTGAAGACCAGACACTGGAGGGCTTAATGCCAGGGAGGGAGGGCCAGGGACCACCATATTGGTGAGGGTTGAGGGTCTGCCTCTGGGGGCCAGGATGCCTTTCCTCTCGTTAAAGCCCCATCTCTCTTACATCATGCATCTCTGGGTTTTCTCTCCCCATTTCGACCCCCTTCCTCTCCATAGATGCCCACTCCCTGTGTCTTCTGTCTCTGTCGTTTCCCTCAGCCCCTCACTCTCTCTTCACCCAGCTCTTTCCCAAATCTTCCAGTCTTGTGTCCCTGCTCACTTCCACCAAACACTCTTCTCTGTGTCCCCCATTCTTCTCTCCCCCTGCCTCACATAGTCCTAAATTGTCCTGCAGTTTCTTCTCTTCTCCTCTTCTCTCATGCCCTTTCTTATGCCTCCTCCTCTGTGCTTGGCTTTTCCCCCAGTGTTCTCTGTTTTCAGAGTTCTCTCTCTCTCTCTCTCTCTCTCTCTTGAGATGTAATGCAAAGAGCACTGGGCTTGAGTCTCAAACTCAGAATAACAGAGCTACACCAGCCATATGACCCTAAGTCAGTCACTGCTCTGAGCCCAAGTTGCCCCGAAACAGGGACTCCAGCAATTCTCTTAGAGTTGTTCTGATGCTCTTGGGAGAAGATGTCCTTGGGAGGGCATTACTATCACCAAGGCAGGACACCTGTTGTCTCATCCCCAGGACTGCTTTGTATGCTGCTCGGCCTGGCCATGGCAGTGGCCCACAAGGTGCAGCCCCAGAGGCTGAAGGCTTTCTTCAACCAGAGTACAGGCGAGGATCCTGCATTGGAGTGGAATCCTGAGGAAGGGGGACTCCTGAGCCCACGATACCGGTCCACAGCTGAGAGTCCTGAGCCCCAGGACATTCCTCTGTCAGAAGCTTCCTCAGAGGCATGCTGTAAGGACGAGCATCACAGAGAGTCTGACTGTGCCCTATAAGGTTCCTCTCCCTGGTGGACACCTGGACTGGTTGCAGATATCATTGGAGCCTCATAAACCTGCCAGAACTGACTGCAGGATGGGTTATATCTGATCTGTCCCCAGCCCCAATCTGTAGGTGGAGTCGGAAAAAGAGCCTCTTCCTACTGGTGTAAAAACAAAAACAAACAAAAAGCCCTAATATGCTAAACAGACATTGGGGCTGCCTATAAATCCTGTCTCCATGTTAAAAGCAAGCAGGTGCTGCCCATTTCTGTACAGCAACCCTGTCTTCCCTTGATACCCTGCCTCTTTGAGGGGCCATTTATTGAAACTTTGCTTCATCTACATAGTGTGTGTGTGTGTGTGTGTGTGTGTGTGTGTGGTGGGGGGATTACAATGTGATTCCCATGTAGTCCCCCTCATCCCTCTGTACCTCTATTTTTCCTTTTACCTCAGTCCCTTTTGTCCTTCTTTTACTTGTGTGATCTCTTGGTACAATGAAAGCCCTGGGCAGCAGAAGAAACCAAACTTCTGGTCCCAGGTCTAATATTAACTGAATGTGCTACATTATCTTTAAGCTTCACTTAAGCTTCACGTCTCAAATTTGCCAAGTAAGATTGTAGGTCTTGCCAAGGACCTAAAAAAAAAAAAAAAAAAAAAAAAATCCCAGGATTTACATTTTTATGCCTTGCTGACATTTACCTTGGCCCTTGGACACTACCTCTTAGTGAATAAACTGGTTAGCAAATGACCTCAGAAATGCCATTCCCTCCTAGTCCACTCAGCTGAGCCAGCAGAGGGGGATTAAATGGGAAGGCGACCTATCTGGTCACTGCTACGTGCCATCCACCTTGGGGCACCCCAGGAAGACGCTGGCTCAGGCGGGTTCCCCTTTGGGTTCACTAGAGGGCGTCCCTCTCACAGAGCCTTGTGGCAAGGCAGAGAAAATGGAGCAGGCTGTTTCCAACTCAGGGAAATCTGCCGAGAACGCATAACCCCCAAGCCTGGAAAAGCCATGGAATGTAATAGAAACAAGTTTTTTTTAAAAAAAGGAAAAAATTTATTTACAGTTCACCCTGGGAAACCTTTCCCCGGGCGCAGGCATGCGGCACGTCTGAGACCGCCTGCTTTTCCCGGCGCCTGGGCGCAGTGACCCTCCAGAGCTTTCCTGGCTGGAGCCCAGCAGGAATTGCTATCCCGCCTGCAGGGAGCAGAGGCCGAGTAGGAGTCCGAGGTTGAATACCCCTCAAAGGTTAGTGCTGGTCGTTAAGTCCAGGGCTCCGAACTGCTTATGCAGTGGGTTGCTCAGGATGAGAGGCAAATTCCTTTTCTCCTGGCTACCGCAGTCCTTGACACTTAGGTCCAAGAAGGTACGAAGAGCGCGGGGTCGAGTGTAGTGGAGACTCACCACCGCCCCTCCGAGGAGGAGGCACAGGATGCCTGCGGCGGCGCAGACAGAAAGAAACAGGGTAGTCAGGGCTTCAGGCCAGAATCTGGCCTGCCCCCTACAACTCTTGGGGGCTACCGCTTGCATTTCCTCCCCCCACCCACACGGCAGAAAGACCTCTAATATGGATAACGTGATACATGAGTTCATGCGCTAACTGGGGCAAACCCCCCAACCCTTCAGAACCCCCTGCCTCATCTGTAAAATGGGCATAATTGCCTGTTTCTAGGAACTATTAAGAGAATATATGTGAACTCATTCTGTAAACGGGAGACGAACACATCCCGCCCCCACTCCCAGCCTCCCGGAATCGATCCCGTTGGTCCTCACCGGTGGCCAGAGTGACCCAAAAGGCGGCCCCGTAATGAGTGATGAGCATGGAGGAGCCGAGGCGGAGCGGGCAGAGAGGCACGCTGGAGATGGAGGCGAAGGCGAAGATGGAGAAGAGCGTGAAGGCACCGGTGATCAGAAGAGCTAGGCCGCCGTAAAGCGGGACCGGCATGGAGAGCAGCACGTTGGAGAGAAGCCAGAAGCAGAACGCCACCCTGCGGAGGGGACCCGCCGCACAGTGAGCTGGCTTCCCCCAGCCTCGCCTGCTCTGTGTCCCTACCACAGAATGAAAGCCGGGGCTCGGATGGCGAAGGCGCAGGGGAACCCTCCCAGGGAGTAACCGACTCCCAGCCTTTGCTGGGTCTCTCCGGGTTTCGACGGTCTGTGCGGACCTCAAGACTTCCGACCCGAGAGGCGGTAATTCTCACGGCCAGTGCAGTGGAGCTGTAGCTAGACCTCACATCCTCCGGCCCCGCCCCGACCCTCCGTCCCTCCCTCCCACGTGCCTTCCCTCCAGCGCTCACCACAGCGTGGCGGAGCCGTAGTGTCCCGCCAGGCGGTACTGGCGGTAGAGCCCGCAGGGACTGCTTGGCGTGAACTTCTCCGCCAAGTAGAGAACAGGATCGGGCATCCCCTTCTCCAGGGCCTCCGAGTACTGCTCGGCATAGTTCTCACCCAGACGCCAATTGAAGTGCTCGTTGTAGTCTATGGTCTCATTCAGCTGCTGCACTGGGGTCCCTGCGACGGGAAGCCGAGGGCGACCGGGGTCATGGAGCTGCGCACAGCCCGGGACACCGCAACTAAGCTAGTACGTGTAGGAAAGGGGTGGTGTGAGAGAAATGGGTTTGGCAGCTGTTGGGGGAAATTCGGATCCACGAGGGCTAAAAACTATTTCCAGCCTGTGGGGTCTGAGATTTCCTCCAGCTGCCCCTGCCACACTCTCCCAGCCATGGGCTCTGCCAATCCAGAAGTTCACTTTGACCCAGCCCCCTCACCTGTGAGCGTAATATTAATTCCCTCCAGGCCAACGTGGAGACCAACGTGAGCGCTGACTCGTGCTGCACTGAAGGCCTTGTAGGATGTGTTGGTGTTCATCCCACCCACTGACCATTGTGCACTAAAGTGCACGGCTGTGGGGAGAGACACTAGTGTCGGAGGGGAGGGTTAGGGAGAGGGTTGGGGAGATGGAATGAGGGGAGTGGTGATGGCAGGTAGGACATTGTGCAGAGAGATGGTATGCATGGTAAGGGTGGAAGAGTGGGCACTAGAATGAGCTGAAGAACGGAAAGAGGGTGCAGCAAACAGACCCCAAATCTCCATTTTCCCGGGTGCCCTCCATCCACCTCCATCCTCACCCCAGGTCCTCTCCCCATCTGTGGCACCACACACTCACCCACAATTTCCGCGCCTATGAACAGACTGAGAAGAACTCTCACCAGCCAGAACCAGCGCTGGAAGAACAGGTACCTGGGTCAGGCCTGGTAACTGCCACCAGAGTCCCCAAGACCTCCCTTGACCCCATGCCACCTAGAGCTTTAGTGACCCTGCAACTGTCCCTTCTTGCCCCATACTCTTTTCCCACTTATATTCCTGATGTTTTAAAGCTAAAGTCAGTCTTGCTTTTTGTGCAAGTCCCTCTGGAACCACTGGCATTTCTGATGATTTCTAGCCGTGCACTTCTGCCTCCCTAGCCCCATTTCGCAGTCCACCCTGCAACCTGGCTCCCTGCCTGGTGTTATCACATCACCTTCACTCCCCCAGCTACCTGGCTCCTGGTCCAGGTCTTGCCGGCTACTGGAGTCACTACTATGATGAGGCTCAGTGAGTCCAGAAGTGCCAGGCAGGCTGGGGTCACCTCCCCCAGGAGAGGGCAGCCCCAGGGTCCTGTTGCCAAGTAGAGGAGGTAGGAATGCAGCCTCTCAGATATTCCTAGGTGCACCAGTTTCCCAAGGAAACTGACACAGATCAAAACTCAGGGAGGCCAGATACTCCTAGACTGGAAAAACAACTTAGGTTCTGGGAGCAGGGTGGTGGGAGGGGAGGGAGTTGGAGGTGGGGGGGGGGGGGAGATTGCCCAAGGAAAAGTACTCAGTCTGCTACAACTTTGAATCCTTTGAAGAAGTCCCTCAGTCCTTAGGATGGGAGCACCCATACACATGCATCTCAACCCAGCACACCAGTCTTAGCTGCTGGTTTCTGTCCTCTTAGTCCACTGGTCAGCACCTGAAGGCTGAGATTAGAGTGCAGCCACAGTCTGAGGAGAGGAGGGAAACTCCTGCAGCATGTGAAGACTAGCATTAGCTCCTGGATTACTGGACTGGGCACCCACTCTCCACAGCAGCCTCTTGGATGATCCAGGTAGGGCCAGTCTAGAATGTCTTACACAGGGCCTCTACCTCTCCCAGTCCTTGGGCAGGGAGGGGTCCCTGCTGTACCAGACTTTTGGGTCTGCTCCACCTATGCTCCTCTGGTTCAGCGTTTCATCTGACTAATCACAGAGGCCTTTGTTACAGTAGCACCTGTCCTAGGTCTTTCACAGACAAGCTGCCCATGACCCTCAGACCCTAGCATCTAGCGCCCCCTTACCGAGTGACCACGAATCCCAGGCAAGATGAGCAGGAAGCTGGCGGCCAAGACCAAGAACACCAGAATGACGATGAGCAATGGCACGCTGAAGCCAGGGGCATGCCGGGGCTGGGGGTAGAAAGGCAGCTGGCCATTCCACAGAGTCATGCTGCAACTGGGCCAAGCTGGGTCCGCTGGAGAGGGAAAAGCGCAAACCTGGCAACCAAGCCTGGGTCGCACTTCTCTTTACCCTGTTCCCTGCGTTCTTGAACAGGACTTAAGGGACTGGTCAAGTCTGAGCTCCTCAACTCGCCCCTAAGGAAGCACAGCAGCTGGCTGGCTGCCTTCAAGTGCTCTGGGTTGGCCCAGGCAAGGTTGCGTAGGCGGGAGAGAGGAATTATTTCTCACTGGCTATAGCCAGTTACTTTTGAGGCTCTGTGGTTTGCTCTGTGTTTGAAAGTGGTACAGGACCTGGAGCCCTTTTATAGCAGCCTGGGCAGCTTGCTGGGCGGATGGCAGGGCTTGGCAGCTGGGTGCAGCTCGGAAGAGATCTTGCAAATAAGAGGCGGAGGCTACTATGCAAATGAGGGAGCCCAGCCTTCGCAGCAAGAGGGCGAGCCTCTTGTCGAGATGTGGTCACTTGGCGCTAGTCTGATCTGAGAGGACAACAGGACGTCTGGCCTTAGAGGATCCAGAGAAGAGGGTAAGGGTGTTGCTGGGGTTGGGAGGAAGGATCTTCAGAGCTGGGAGGGTTGGGGGATAGAGCTATTACTGTTTTGGGAAGATGGAGCCTGGGAGGAGGGCAGAGAAGCAAAGATTCCAAGAAGAAAGACTTCTGACCTCAGCCAGAAGCTGTAAACCAGAGGTTGGAGGGAGTTTGGGGCCTGATCTTTCCAACCCTCCTATCCATGCACAGGCATTCAGAGTAGAGTAGGAGGAGCTACAGGTCCCGGTTCCCAGCTCACTAACCGTTTTCCCTTCCCTGCCTCCTCTAGGAGAAGCAGTTACTGAGAGTTTGGGGATGGAGATTGGAGGTTGGGAGTTGGGGGCCAGGGGAAGGCTGCCAGGCTGGATGTAAATTTCTGCTTGGAACTGACAAACCCCAGAGGGGTGGGGGGTGTCCTTTAGCCAGTGTTAGTTCTTCCAACAGGTGGAAAGTGGGGACCAGTGTCAGTGCCTACCAGGTGTACTGAAAAGAGTGTCATATGGATGAGCGTTCTTGGTGATGCTTCTAAAAGCTTTGCTCCAGAAATGAAAACAGCAGGCACCTCCTCCCCTATGTGGGCTGTAGGCATTGGGGTACACTAGCTCCTTGTCCCTCACTTTTCACCTCCCACCTCCCAGGCGGCAGGGTCAGCATGCTCTGCCCAAGGCCAGAGGCAGTAATGCTCCTGGGAGCTCTGCTGACTGCATCCCTGGATCCAGCGGGTAAGTGTCCCATGCCCCTAGCTTCGGGATGTCACCCTGCACCTCCTGAGGGTGGGGGAAGAAACAGATGCGGGCAAGCTACAAGATCGGTCAAATCGCAGCGCCGCTCCGCGGGGTAGGAAACTTCCCAGCGCAGCCTCAACGAGGCTCAGGTGTTGCCTCTAGGGTAGGATTGGGGGCGCTCAGTGAGCAGGAGCAGTCGTAGGGAGGGAAGCGCTGAGGGGACCGCTCTCTGACCCGCAGGCGGCCAGGACTCATTCCCGTCCTGGGAAGTGCAGCGCTATGACGGCTGGTTCAACAACCTGAGGCATCACGAGCGTGGCGCAGCCGGTGCGTCCTGTGGTCTGGGTCGGGGTTAGGGGGATGACTAGTGGAGGGCCGGGCCGCGGGAGATCACGCGCGGAGAAGCAGAGACAGCGCCCCCCCCCCCCATCTCCCCGCCCGCGCGGCTGTCTGAGCAGCGAACTCCTACGCACTCCTAGGGCCAGGAGACCCCGGCGAAGAGGGTCTTGCGGGTGAGGGTGGGGATTTGAGGTAGGCGTAGGGAGAAGTCTGTGGGCTTGTAGGGGACGGGGGTGCTCTGACAGCCCAGCTTCCTGCTTCCCACAGGCTCCCGACTGCAGCGCCTTGTGCCAGCCAATTACGCGGATGGCGTTTACCAGGCTCTGGGGGAGCCGCTGCTGCCCAACCCGCGCCGACTCAGCGACGCCGCCATGCGGGGCGCAGCCGGGCAGCCATCCCGCCGCAACCGCACGGTGCTGGGGGTCTTCTTTGGTGAGAGCGAAGTGGGAAGACGCCGGGGGTGAGCAGTCACTTAGCTCAGCACCTGGGGAGAGGGGCCTTGCGGCCCGTCCGCAAAAGCTCGGGAGACGGCCCGCAGACTCCCAGGCAACTCCTCTGCCTTAAGCAACACTTCTAGCCCTCCTTTATCTCGAAGGATTTGGGAGTGTCGAGTCAGGGATACTTGCTTCTCTAATCTTTCTGTAACCCCTTACTCCAAACCTAGGAGAGTCATTGACCTCCATTATAGCTCTAGGAGTTGCGTCCCCTGCCACCGCTCTCCCACCCGTACGATTATATCCTCTTTCCTCCGAAGTGAATGGAGGAGGCAAGATCTGTTGGAAGACGGGAATTGATTTGGGGGAGCCCTTATATTAATTATATTATTTTGATTCTTACAGCAACGTTATGAGGTGGCTGGAGAGGGTACTATATCCCCACTTTGAAATTTAGAAAAAAAAAACCCAGAGTTGGTGGCCGAGCTTGCACTCCAACATGTTTTTTGAGTCTTGAGAAACCTAGAGAAACTCCGAGCCCACGGTGAGTGGCGATTCTCATCAGTTTGCCTTGGCCACAGGCTACCACGTGCTCTCGGACCTGGTGAGCGTGGAGACCCCCGGCTGCCCAGCAGAGTTCCTCAATATCCACATCCCGCCCGGCGACCCGGTGTTCGACCCCGACCGGCGCGGGGACGTGGTCCTCCCCTTCCAGAGGAGCCGCTGGGACCCCGAGACCGGACAGAGCCCCAGTAATCCCCGCGACCTGGTGAGACTAGGCGGCCGGGGTCGCGGCCGGACAGGGCGGGGGGGGCGGGAAGAGGCTCCCACCCCCTTGCCCACCGACACCCGCCTCCGCTCCCCGACTCCCGGCTCACCCTGGCGGCTCGCCGTCTCCGTGCCCCCGCAGACCAACGAGGTGACGGGCTGGCTGGACGGCAGCGCCATCTATGGCTCCTCGCACTCCTGGAGCGACGCGCTGCGGAGCTTCTCCGGGGGACAGCTGGCGTCGGGGCCCGACCCCGCCTTCCCCCGGGACGCGCAAAGCCCCCTGCTCATGTGGACTGCGCCCGACCCGGCCACCGGACAGCGCGGGCCGCGGGGGCTGTACGGTGAGGCGGCGGGGCGGGCTGCGGCGGCCGGGGCGCGGGGCGGGCCGGGGCAGGCTGCGGGCTGCGGGCGGCCACGTCGGCTGTCAGTCCGCGGCTCACGTCCTCCCCTGCCGCCCCCCGCCCTGCGGCCCCGCGTCGTGTGCAGCCTTCGGGGCGGAGCGAGGGAACCGCGACCCCTTCCTGCAGGCGCTGGGCCTGCTGTGGTTCCGCTACCACAACCTGTGCGCGCAGCGGCTGGCCCGCGAGCACCCGCAGTGGGGGGACGAGGAGCTGTTCCAGCACGCGCGCAAGAGGGTCATCGCCACCTACCAGGTCAGTCACACGCCTGGTCCCCGGTAACCACCCCGCCTCCCCAACACACACACTGCCCTCTGCTGCACGGGAGACTCCGCTGCCCCGCAGTGCCGTTCATCCTCACACAAGCAGCCCCCAGAAACGCCCTGTCCCACTAGGACACTGCTCCCCAGAACTGGAGCTGACGTCTAGGAATGGACCCCGAAGATGAGGAGCAGAGCGAGGGCCATATACACGAGACTTGGCTGTGGTTATTAGTTATTAGCCCACTGCCATCCCATGTTCCCCGTGGGGGACAGGCCTCTGCCCCTGTCCTGTTGGAGTTGCCTCCCTCCTGATTGCCCCTGCATGGCCCTCATCTCCCACCCAAGCCTTCCTTGGGCTCAGACCACTCTCAGCGTGGCTGCTCCAGCACTTGCCTCCCTTTTGCCCTCTCTTGACCCTCAGAACATAGCTCTGTATGAGTGGCTGCCCAGCTTCCTGCAGAAAACACCCCCAGGATATACAGGTAAAGGAGTTGGGGGGGGATGCCTGGACTGCGGTGGGGGTACAGTGAGGGACAATGGTCAGGATATACAGGGGAAAGAAGACAGGTGGCTGCATGTGATGGCAAGATGTGATAAGGAGTCTATTTATCTTCATACCCCTGTTGGGCAGGGTATCATTCTTTCTTGGATCCCAGCATCTCCCCAGAATTCCTGGCAGCATCTGAGCAGTTCTTCTCCACCATGGTGCCTCCTGGCGTCTACATGAGGTGAGGGAGGGGCTGGCAGTGGGAGAGGCTTAGCACACTGGCAGAGGTAAAGTGTCAAGGACCTTAGGGACCTGGAGACTTTTATACACCTCCATAGTTTAAAGGGGAAGAGAAGCAGAATTGAAACCCTAAATAAGACCCAGGGGTAGGAGTTTCAACCTTAACAACCCCTCCTAATGGCTGAGCTTTAGTTGCTGACAACAGGATTTGTCCAGCAGCTTGTTACTCTGATCCCTCCTTCCCTTTCCACTCTAGGTGGACAAAAGAGCAACCCATACCTTCAATCCACACATACTGCCACATCCCTGCTGTGTTCAAAGAAGTCCCGTCCTCAGTCTTGACCAAACCCCTTGGAGTCCCTCATCCCACTCAACCTCATCTCAGCTTTCCCCCTGAGTTCTCATCCCATCTTTGATTCCCCATTTCAGAAATGCCAGCTGTCATTTCCAGATGGTCCTGAATGAGGGTTTTGGCCGCTCTCCAGCTCTCAGGGTCTGCAACAGCTACTGGCATCGGGAGGTCAGCCTGGGGTCTGGGTCGGGGAAGGTGGGTCAATGTCAGTCTTGGCACACAGGCTGGGGAAAGCAACCATTCCAGATCTTGGGTGTTGCCACTCCAGATCGTAGGAGATGAAGGGGAGAATGATCAGAAAATTATCTGGAGACAGCAGCTCAAAAGATTCGGGACGGGCCAAGGGCTCTCAGTCCTGAGGTACTGCATGGTTTAGGGTGACAGGGACCAGGCTTTGGGAAGAGGCCCAAGAGCCTATCCTGAATGTGTTTTTTTTTTTTTTTCCCCAGAATGCCAGCCTGAACAGTGCCCAGGCTGTGGATCAGCTGCTGCTGGGAATGGCCTCCCAGATTTCAGAGCTGGAGGACAGGATAGTGGTTGAAGATCTGAGGGGTGAGCTTGGGAGCCAGAGGGGATAAGGGCCAGAGGCTCGGAAGCCTGGGGACCCTTCTGAGTGAACCAACAGGCAGACCCTAGGGTACCTACAATGCAGAAGCACAGAAATACACACTGCAAATAGCCATTAGAAGGAAAAGTTTTTAACTTTTTTGTTTGTTTGTTTAATTTGAGTTTAGTGTGGTTTTCATTCTAAATTAACCTGTGTCTGAATATGTGGGAGGAGGGGTGACAGCACAATCTCCTTGGTGCTTAGGTCTCTAAAGATTTTTATCAAGTCCTGTCTTGAGGTTGAGGAGGTAAAGAACAGGGAATATACTGCTTGGTGATTGGAACAGTCTTGAGTCCCAGGGGAAGATTCTTGCCAGAAAAATTGCCCTTGATCACACATGGTAACATAGCCCCCATATAGAGGCAAGGTTGATATGGGCATAGGTCACATGTGGGGAGTGTGCCAGGGACAGGTAGTACCAACAGCCTAATGTAAGGTTGCTGGGCAAAGTGTCAGGATGATTTGGCCCTATAGCCTGGTGTTTCTCCTTCTCAGACTACTGGCCTGGCCCTGGCAAGTTTTCCCGCACAGACTACGTGGCCAGCAGTATCCAACGTGGCCGAGATATGGGACTTCCCAGCTATACCCAAGCCCTGATGGCTTTGGGGTTGGACACCCCACAGAACTGGAGTCACATCAACCCCAATGTGGACCCCCAGGTGAGAAATAGTAAGGATGGCAATAGGAGCTAAAACTTTCTTGTTTTAAGACCTGTATACATGTAACTCATTTAATCTATATCAAGATGCTATAGGGTAGATACTTTCATCATCCTTATCTTACCAATGACATAGCCACTAAGTCAGTCCTAGAGAGAGGATTTAAATTCAGCCAATCAACTCCAGAGTATGTTCCTCACCACTACACTGTACCACTCCTGCAGGGTGGCCTGGGTTGGGTGCCAGTGACCTATTCCTGCAGGCTCCCTCCTGCAAGAATGAATTGGGTGACCTTGAAGCTGTTCATCACTGGGGCCAAATAGTCTGGGCACTGGGGGTCATAGGATATGGTCCTCAGGCACTTAATGGTGGTCTCAGCATGGGCAGGGACACACTGGTCCTCCCATCGGACTTGCCACTCCTGAGGGGGATTGCCTAGGAAGAGGAGACCTCCTCGGGCCTAAGCAGCAAGATAGGCAACTGACAGAGTCCTGTGTTTGAAGGAGGGAGCAACAGCGAGTGCTCTCCCTAACATGCACATGGACATGCACAAACACACACACACAGATGGGCACACACACACTCCTCACCTCCCATGGTGCCCAGGTGCTGGAGGCCACAGCTGCCCTGTACAACCAGGACCTGTCCCGGCTGGAGCTGCTCCCCGGGGGGCTCCTAGAGAGCCATGGGGACCCTGGGCCCCTCTTCAGCACCATCGTCCTTGACCAGTTTGTGCGGCTGCGGGATGGTGACCGCTACTGGTTTGAGAACACCGGGAATGGGTAAGGCCTGCCTGGGTCCTTTCCTCAGACTTCACCTTGGCCTGGGCCCCAGGCTGCCTGTGTGTAACGTCAGTGGCTGATGTGGGCCCTTGATTCCCAGCTGCCCTCCCTCTTCCTCCTCCTCAGCCCTTCTGGGTCTCTTCCTTTATCTGAGGCCCTGGGCCTGAGATTGCTGGAGGCTGGCAGCCCTTCCCATTCCAGCAATTCCTGACTCTCTCCAACTTAGGCTGTTCTCCAAAGAGGAAATCGCAGAAATCAGAAACACCACCCTTTGGAATGTGCTGGTAGCTGTTACCAACGTGGACCCCAGTGCCCTGCAGCCCAACGTCTTTATCTGGCAGGACGGTGGGTGGCCTGGGAGAACATAGCGAATGGCAACCAGCGAGAGGACCAAGGATGGGGGACAGGAGCATTTGGTCTTGTCCAGGGAAGCAGGTTCCAGGCAGCCTGTCTGCTGTGGTGCTGGGAAGCCTGCATTAGGCTGCCTCCCCTAGTAGGACTGGACTAGTTTGCAGGCTGCACTCTGTGGTCAGGCTGCGGTGGGTGCTGAGTACAGGATATGGAAGGGAACTTTTTGAGGGGAACAAGCCCTAGCGAGGTGGGCCTGGAAGGAGAATTTTACCTAGTTCTTTACAGGAGAGAGAGGAGGAGTCCCTGACCCTGAGTGAGATGCTGACTCTGAGGTCTTCTGTGTCCTTTCCCTCAGGTGCCCCCTGCCCTCAGCCTCGGCAGCTCACAACCCAAGGCCTGCCCCGCTGTGTGCCCCTGACCATACTGGACTACTTCGAGGGCAGTGGTCCTGGGTTTGGCATTACCATTGTGGCTCTCTGCTGTCTTCCTCTAGGTGAGCTCTCCACATGCTCACCCACCTCTTTTCCCCTGGCCATCCCCCCACCCACTGACTGTCCCTGCCCCTCATAACCTGCTGGTCTGTGGCATGAGCTCCTTGCTACTGTTGAAGCCTGGCTCAGGGGAGCCCGTGAGGGAGGGGCAGCAGCAGAACCCTCAGTGAAGCTGCAGGCAAAGGGCTCCCCTCTCCACAGGCTCCTTCTGATCCCTTTTAGTGAGTTTGCTTATCTCTGGTGTGGTGGCCCATTTCCGGAGCCGAGAGCGCAAGAGGCTCCAGAAGAAAGGCAAAGAGAGTGTGAAGAAAGAAGCAGCCAAAGATGGTGTGCCAGGTGAGATGGGGCTGAGGGGAGGGAGGGAGCTGGGGCCAGATAGGGAGCCCTGGGAGAAAAGCCAGGTTACAGATAAGGGGAGAATGCCTGCTCAGACTGGTAGAGTGGAATTGAGATCTGGGCCTGGGTACCTACCTGTGCTGAACCGCTCTGCCCAACTGTCTGTTCCCCAGCGATGGAGTGGCCGGGCCCCAGGGAGAAGAGCTATCCCATCACCATCCAGCTGCTCCCAGACAGGCGCCTGCAGGTCCTAGACAGGCGACTCTCTGTGCTTCGCACGGTCCAGTTGCGGTCCCCGCAGCAGGTCAACCTCATCCTGTCAGGCGACCGCGGACGTCGTGCCCTACTGCTCAAGATCCCCAAGGAGTATGACCTGGTATGGCCGTCCTGCCTCCCCTACCTGGAGTGCTCACCAGTCTCCCCTCTCAGAGCAAGTCCTGTCAGCTCACCCTCTCCTCAGCTACAGAGTTTCCCTGTGAAGGCAGTGCTGGGGAGAGGCACCCTTTCAGCAGACCCTGCACTCCACGTGACCCTTCCTCTGACCCCCTTGGACTACTCACCTGGTTCCAGCCTGGATGGAGGGAGGGGGCAGGGGACAACTTTTCTTGTCTTCCCTAAACTCAAGGTCCTTTTGAAGGGAGGCTGAGCCAGAGCTGGAGCTCTGAGCACTGAGTGGGCTTCCTCCCACCCAGGTGCTGCTGTTTAACTCTGATGAGGAGCGGGGCACCTTTGTGAAGCACCTGCGGGACTTCTGTGTGCAGTGGGCTCTAGACCTTGACGTGGCTGAGATGAGAGAGAAAGAGCTGTTTAGGAGGGCTGTGACCAAGCAGCAGCGGGGCCGCATCCTGGAGATCTTCTTCAGACACCTGTTTGCCCAGGTGCCATGGCTGTGTCTTTTGGAGACGGGACATGGCTGGACAGGATCCTGCCTGGGGTGAACTAAGCTTCTGGTCTGTGGGCTGGAGACAGTCAGCCTTGACTGAACCGTAGCTTTGCCACTCACTCCCTGCCTGACCCGCCAACTCCACCACACCCAGCTAGCACCAATCCTTACCGTATAAATCTCCTGGATCTTGGGTCCAGGGAGAAAATGGGCTGGCTCCGAGAAACTGGAGTCATCCCCTTGGGTCAAGGCCCAAGTCAGAAGTGTATCTAAGGACCAGGAGTAGCCACTGGATTGGACTTTGGGGAGATGGAAAGGGTCACTGAACGGCACCCATCCCAGGCCTCACCTCCTTCTCTCTCCCTCTGCTGCTGCCCGGGGGCAGGTGCTGGACATCGACCAGGCAGATGCAGGGACTCTGCCCCTAGATTCATCCCAGAAAGTACGGGAGGCCCTGACTTGCGAGCTGAGCAGAGCTGAGTTTGCCGAGTCCCTGGGCCTCAAGCCCCAGGACATGTTTGTGGAGTCCATGTTCTCCCTGGCTGACAAAGATGGCAATGGCTACCTGTCCTTCCGGGAGTTTCTGGACATCCTGGTGGTCTTCATGAAAGGTAGGGGGAGGGTGGGCCATTCCAGGAACCCGCAGTCTTTCAGCACAGAGGTGACCTGCATCCCTCTTTGTCTTCCCAGGCTCTCCAGAGGACAAGTCCCGCCTGATGTTCACCATGTATGACCTTGACGCAAATGGCTTCCTCTCCAAGGATGAGTTCTTCACCATGATGCGGTATGGTGTGGGCCCTTCCAGTTCTGAGACTCCCTGCTATTTGAAACAGGGAATGTCAAACCAGAGGGTGGGTGAGGAGGCTATGTGACCATCTGTACTGAAAGGTGGCTTAGCTGCATTCTCCTGACTCGCAGAGCATCTAGCTTCATAAGAAGTTTATCTGGCCAGGCCCCTGCCTCTAGGAGGGTCTGTTATCTGCACTGTGTGTACCAGCCAGAAAATTCTCCCTCCCTAGTTAAAAACAAACAGGCAGACAAACAAGCAACAACAGCCAAACCAATATGACCAATAACAAAAGTCTATCAGCCCCCTTTTGGATGCCTTTGGACCTTCATAAACTCTTGTCCACCATACATAACACTGTGCTTTGCCCTGTGAAATAATGACCAAGATGAGCTTGGTCATTCTTCCTGTATTAATCACCGTGACATACAGGAGGAGAAACATAGAAAGTTCCTCTATATTCCAACCCTCTTTCTTCCTCTTGCGTAAGCTATTTCTGGTTAGGGTATGCTGATAAAGACCAGTTTTGAATGCATGGACTTCTTATTCCAAAAAACACTGTTCTGGTTACACAGCCCCCTTCAGCTCCATAAGGACAAGGGTCTGATTTCTTTTTTGTTTCACGCTGAATCCACCTCTTCCGCACTGTGATTGGCACACAACAGGTATTAAATACACACTTACCTGGATCACATGGAATAAGAGTACAAATTAATAAATAGAATGCATAAAATGGTGCAGAGTCTTTTACCTTTTCTACCTTTCCATTGCCTTTGGCATTTCCCTGAACTGCCGCATCCCTCTTGCGGCCCAGATCCCCACAATTGGGCATGGGTGTCTGAAAGGCTGGGGTGAAGCTGCCTGGGTGGCTGAGTCGGTTAAGTGGTCATGATCTCAGGGTTGTGGGATCAAGCCCGGCATTGGGTCTGTGCTCAGCGTGGAGCCTGCTTGAGATTCTCTCCCTCCCTCTCCCCCTACACCATCCCCCCACCCCCGCCTCTGCTCTCTCTCTCTCATTCTCTCTAGTCAATCAATCAATCAATCAATCAATCTTTAAAAGGCAAGTGGGAAGCCAATTGCAGTTCATCCCTCACTGGGGGTGCCATTGCAGGCCCAGGCCCAGGTGAGGCTCTAGGGAATCCAGAAGAGGGTCCCTGTCCCCCAGGGCTGAGCAACCACCATCTCCTCCTGTACCCAGTTATGAATCCTGCTCAGTCTCACTTGAATGATGCATTTTTGAAATGTGTTTTCTGGGACATGTGCACAGACGTCTTCTGTTGGACTCACACAAATGTGCACAGTTGGTTTGGTTTGTGTCCCAAAGCTCAGCCTAAAAAAAGAATGTGGCCTCCGCATCTGCCAGTCTGGGTGCTATCAGGTGGGGTGTGGAGACACTCCTGCATGGGCCCTGGGGTGTTGGCACAAGGAAGCAGCAACCACTGTAGCTACATCTCCCCTCCCCACACCCGGGCCATCTGTGCCCTCACTGGACTGTGAAAGGGGGAGGCCAGCAGCGGCGTGGGATGCATTAACACAAGAGAGTGGGCAGAGAGCCTGTCACGTGAGAAGCCCATGGCCCATCTGGACATGTCCCTACACTAAATGGACAATTATCCCAACTCTCAATGCCCCCTCGTTTGAGGGCTGCCTTCTGTAATTGGTCAAGGTCGTTTTCAAACCCTTGGCCGCCCCACCCCGCTTCACGTCAGCTGCAGGCTAGATGAACACCTTCTCAGTGCCATTTCCCGGGTCACTGGTAACCACATGAGATAATCTGGGGCCCGCCCCACCCTGCTCCTGCCTGAACCTGACCTTGCTGGATGACAGGCTGCTCTGTCTCTCCTCCTCCCCCCAGGTCCTTTATCGAGATCTCCAACAACTGCCTGTCCAAGGCCCAGCTGACAGAGGTGGTGGAGTCCATGTTCCGGGAGTCTGGCTTCCAGGATAAGGAGGAGCTGACGTGGGAGGACTTCCATTTCATGCTGCGGGACCATGACAGTGAGCTCCGCCGCACGCAGCTCTGCGTCAGAGGTGGAGGTGTGTGTGTGTATGTAAGAAGTTGTAGGAGTCAGGGAAGGGTGTTCCTTCAACATGAGAGTGGATAGGACCTGGGTTGTATGTCTCCCCAAGTCTTTTGTGCCTGGTATAGAGCTAAACACTTGTCATCAAGGGTGTCACGTACACCTGTACCATTTGTGCACTGGACAAAGATGCCCACTGAGAGGTCAGGGGGTGGGCTGAAATCCAGCCTACATGCCACTCACTGAGCTCGTGTGCACTGCCTGGGATACAACGAGTCAGAGGAAGAGGCATTATTTTCTTTATACAAAGGATGAAGGGTTGCATCCGCCTGCAGTGGTCCCTTTTCCCAAAGGTACCAAGTCGCCGAGCAGTGACTGCCCTGTGCACAATGGGTGCTCAGTGTGGGCAGTGAGGGGAACAAGGCTGGAACAAAAGATGAGAATGTGACAAAGTCACTGGCAAGTGCTGTGGTAGCCTTCCTAGAGAAGTGGGGCAGCGGGGTCGGGGGCAGTCTCCCATGCTTCCCCCCTGGTGGGGAAGCCTGTCCAGACTCTCGTTCTTCACTTCAGGTGTTGGTGACATCTTTAAACCAAACATCAGCTGTCGAGTCTCATTCATCACTCGGACTCCTGGGGAACGGTGAGCAGGAGTGGAGTATCGGCAGGTCCCCCGAAGAGAAGTAAAGGAAGGAGGGCTGGCTGTGTCAGTCCCCGGGACCAGATATTTGCCCTCTGAAAGTAGCTCTTAGTCCATGATCGATTCTGGCCCAAATTCCACTGCTTCCCACATCTCATGTGGCTCAGGAGACTGGCTCTCTCCCTGCCACTCCAGGACAGAATCTTCTAAAACAGAAAACCAGATCATATCCGTTCATTCTGCCCTGCCTCTCCTGTGTGGCTTCTCTCTGACCAGTTTTATGGGCAGGTTCTGTGGGCAGCCCATGGGTCCCAGGCTCCATCCCCATCTTCTAAAGTTCTGATCTGGTGGTTCTTCTCTCGGCTGCAAAGACAAGGAGAGAACAAGTCCCATTTTCCATTTCTCAGCTCCTACTCCCAGAAACTGGAGCTCCCTCCCTCAGAAGCCTCAGAGCTCGGAGGCCCTGGGCTGAAGAAGAGGTTTGGCAAAAAGTGAGTATTTTCCAGAACCTCAGGCCCAAGGAAACATGGGGAGAAGCCTCAGAGTCTCTGGGCCCTGCCTACTCCTCCCGGACACCCTGACTGGTGGGACACAGAGTCAATAATTCTTTGACATCTTCCAAGCTCTGCACCTTCGTCTTCAGGCATAGGGCCTGCCATGCAGAGACAAGACTGAGATGTCAGTAGGGGGTCTTTTGGCTCCTGCTTGCTTTGGGCACAGCTGCAAGGCCTGTGCAGGTAATAGCAAGAGGGAAGGACAGTCGGACAGAGGGAGATGAGGTGGAATAATGGGGAGACAAGAGTGGGCGTAGATGGAGCAAATAAAGATGACAGGTACAAGTTGGGGTCTGCTCACCAGGTGCAGTTTCCTTCTTCTGTTCCGGCCCCTCCTAACCCTGCCAGGTCTCCTTCATGGGGCAGCATTCAGGGGATGCTAGGGCCCCCGGGTCTCATGGCCAGTGCCTCCTACAGTGGCAGGGTGGCGGGGTCCACTCCCCGGCTGTACACGGAGGCGCTGAAGGAGAAGATGCAGCGGGGCCTCCTGGCCCAGAAGCTTCGGCAGTATAAGCGCTTCGTGGAGAACTACCGGCGGCACATCGTGTGTGTGGCGGTCTTCTCGGCCATCTGTGCAGGCCTGTTTGCAGAGCGCGCCTACTGTAAGAGCTCCCGGCTGCGGGCAGTGGGAAGGGAGACATGGAGAGCCTTCTGGGGGCTCTTTCCACAGGAGTCCAGGTGTGCCGACTCAGGCCTGGGCCCCCAACCTCTGGGTCGTGCTGATCCACCCCTTGCCCCCTCCCCAGATTACGCCTTTGCCTCACCGCCCTCGGGCATTGCGGAGACCACCTTTGTGGGCATCATCCTGTCCCGGGGCACGGCCGCCAGCATCTCCTTCATGTTCTCCTACATCCTGCTCACCATGTGCCGCAACCTCATCACCTTCCTGCGAGAGACCTTCCTCCACCGTTACGTGCCCTTTGACGCCGCCGTGGACTTCCACCGCTGGATTGCCATGGCTGCTGTTGTCCTGGCTAGTCCGTGGCTCCTGGGCCCCCTCTCCCACCCCATTGCTGCAAGCCCCTGGGTCTACCTGTGGGGGAAATAGTGAGGAGACTGGGACTACTCATCCCCCCATCTGTCCCCCTGGGTGTCCTCTGTCCCTCAGGGTCGGGCCGGGGTGGCATCTTGAATGGGGTCTCTCTCAGTTTTGCACAGTGCTGGCCACGCGGTCAATGTCTTCATCTTCTCGGTCAGTCCCCTCAGCCTGCTGGCCTGCGTCTTTCCCAACGTCTTTGTGAACGATGGGTCAGTTCTGGGGACGGCTCCCCCTTGGGACACTTGGGCAGGCCAAAGGGCATAATGGAAAAGCAAGAGATGGCCGTGGACACTCTGCTCTGTCTTTGAATGAGGGCAAGAAGCCTGCTGGGGAAGCTGAAAGTGACTTCCTTGCCATGGAAGGAAGCTGGCCTTAATTATCTGGGAAAGGTGTTCAGGAGATGAATCAGACCCTTTCCCACGTGTGCCTGGCATAGAGCGTGGCATCTTAGCCTATCGTCCATTCACTGGGCAAACATCTATGGAGCACATCTTATGGGCACATCCAGGTGCAGAGAACAGGCAGGCCAAATTCACACACTCATTCAGCAAATACTTACTGAGTCTTTACTACGTGCCTGACATTGTTTGAGCATAGGGATTAGAGCACTGAGCAGAGCAGAGCCCCACCCTCGCCCCTACGGAGCTTACAGAATATGAACCAAGCACTCAAGGAAGCAAATGTCTGCTGCGGTAGGAGAGTTCAAGATAACACAGGAGGAAGAATGGCTGAGAGAGCGGAGGGTAGACCTGTGGGAGGCTGGGTGCCATGCTCCTTGGATGGAACCCTGGCCATCTGAGTGGTGGAGGTCCAGGAAGCTCAGCAGTCAGGGCTGGTGGGAGCAGCATCACATGGTGACAGTTGGTGGGAGGTGGCCGTCCTGCTCCAGCCAGAAGCTCCATATGCCTTTGTCCCACAGGTCCCAGCTTCCCCAAAAGTTCTACTGGTGGTTCTTCCAGACGGTCCCAGGTAGGGAGTGGGGCTGTATGTGGGGTCTGGGGGTTCTAGCTGAGGATCTCTGCTTGACTTCCTCTTCCCATGAGTACCTCCTTGTTTGTAGTGGTCATGGTTTCTTTCTAGTCTCCAGGACAGGCCCCAGCTGCTGTTAAGCTGTTCTGGGGGGTGTGGGAGGTCAGAAAAGGGGGGCAGAATGGGGGCATACTCTGTTGTATTCTTAGCCCACGCGGAGGTCCTGAGAGCATTCTCTGGCTCTCTTCCCCTGCTCCCAGGTATGACCGGGGTGCTGCTCCTCCTGGTCCTGGCCATCATGTATGTCTTTGCCTCCCACCACTTCCGGCGCCGCAGCTTCCGGGGCTTCTGGCTGACCCACCACCTCTACATCCTGCTCTATGTGCTGGTGAGGGCTTCCTCTGGGCGGGGCCAGGCCACAGGACAGGAACGAGCACTCATGAGGGGATAGGGAGCTGGCTGAACTGGACCTAAGATCTCAGAGTGAGACCCTGAGGTCAGAGACCCCAGTCTGTGAAGTCTATACTGGCTTTATTGACCCAGCCCAGGCAGGAAGTGCCTGGGCAAGGGGAGTGTGGGGGGTGGGGACGCCTGGCTGGGCCTGAGCTGTACTAAATGGCCTTTTCTCCAGATCATCATTCACGGCAGCTTTGGCCTGATCCAGCTGCCCCGTTTCCACATCTACTTCCTGGTCCCGGCACTGATCTATGTGGGAGACAAGCTGGTGAGCCTGAGCCGGAAAAAGGTGGAGATCAGCGTGGTGAAGGCCGAGCTGCTGCCTTCAGGTACCAGGCCAGCCTGACCCCAGTGGGGGAGCAGTAGAAGTCAACTCTAGGGATATGTGAAGACAGCTTCCTAGGCCTCCAGACCACCATTGAGGTTTCTGAGAGCCCCTTGGGGAACTTGTGCCTTTCCTGATGCACACGGAGCCCCAGAAAGGGCTATGCTTGCCCCCAGGAGGACTTGCAATCAAGGAGAAGTAACCATGAGAAGAGGCACCTGGAAGTGCATACAGAGAGGTTTAAGGACAACACAGATCCCCCCCCCCCCCGCCCCCCGCCACCTTGTGTGTGGCCTGAGTGCACCTTGGGGAACCATATATACTCCTCCTTTCTCCACAAATAACCCCCCCCATTCAGAGATGGGCAACTGGCCCACATTTCGAGAGTCTGTTTTTGAGAGTCTATGTTGACCAAGGTGGGGATTCACATCACTGTAGGGGCTGGCAGATGATTGTAGATATTGTGGGACCATCTAATCTTCAGGACCAAGTAAGAAAATTAACCTCATTTCAACTTTATGTCAATTAAGATTACTCAAGGACAAAAGCTCAGCATGGTGTTAGTATACCCTTGGTACTCTCCAGTACTCGCAAGTCAACTTTTTTTTTTTTTAAATCAACTTTTTTAACAAAGAGAGAACAGGCCTGAAGCTCAGCCATGGTCAGGTACCAAATAGTATCCAGCTAAAATCTGATAAAATGTGCTGCCTTCTATTCAGAACACATGGTACTGGTTTTCCACCCATCTTAGTGAGCTGAAGTTTGTCAAGGTAAAATCAAATTGAAAAAGTAAGTCAATTTAAAGAAAAGTATTAGGGAAACAATAGTGCAGAGGTGTGTAGAAATGGCCCATCACAAAGGTAATTCTCAAATGGTAGAGGTTTGATAAACACTGATATGGTCCTTGGGGACCCCGCCGTCCCCTGACCTGTAGGCCGATATTCAGGACAGTGATATAGGGCCTGGGCCTTTTGTGGGATAAGGAGTGGAGGAAAGGAGAGAGCTGGAACCGGAGCAGAGAAACCCAGCTCTTGGTTTACCCAGGAAAGAGAGAAGAGGATCTTCCAACTCCCACTCCCAGGAACTCTGCTTGCTCAGACCATATATGCCCACTCCCTGTGCCTCAGGTGTTTGGAGAAGACAGGGTATCTGCCTGTCCTCAGGTACTAGGAGCAAGCCTTCTGATCCCTGCCCTTGCCTGCCCATGACCCCCAGGAGTGACCCACCTGCAGTTCCAGCGGCCCCAAGGCTTTGAGTACAAATCGGGACAGTGGGTGCGGATCGCCTGTCTGGCTCTGGGGACCACTGAGTACCACCCCTTCACACTGACTTCTGCGCCCCATGAGGACACACTCAGCCTGCACATCCGAGCGGCAGGGCCCTGGACCACTCGGCTCAGGGAGATCTACTCACCTCCAACAGGAGATGGCTGTGCCAAATACCCAAAGGTGACCAGACCCAGACCAGATGAGCTGCCCACCCCACATCCCCTTAGCAGGCCTTGCCCTGCAGCCCCAGGCTCCCCAGCATCCCTCCCCTTCCCCAATCCAGAGACCGGTCTTTCCCGGTAATGCCATGGTACCCCCTTTCGTCTCACTCTATAAACATACCCGCCTTTCCCTGCCTCCCATCTCTAGCTTCAGAACTATTGTGGTGGTGGAGCTTAACTCCAATCCATTCTTCTTGCAGCTGTACCTCGATGGACCATTTGGAGAGGGCCACCAGGAATGGCATAAGTTTGAGGTGTCCGTGTTGGTGGGAGGGGGCATTGGGGTTACCCCCTTTGCCTCCATCCTCAAAGACCTGGTCTTCAAGTCATCCTTGGGCAGCCAAATGCTCTGTAAAAAGGTGAGTGTCTCTCTCCCATCCTTTGAAGGGGACAGACTGCCTGATTGTGGGCCCACGTCACAGCAGAACAGTAAGAGGAAAAGCCCTCAGCTCCTAGACACTGATTCTGCTGGGGTCATTCATACGCTGTTGTCCACATGCTCAACATTTGAGGGCCTCTACTGGGGTTTGTTGGTTAAAAGCTTGTGGGGCTGCCAACGTTTGGTGTCTGTGGGTGGTCGGAGGCTTTCTGGCCTCTTGGGTGAAGGCATCTGGAGTAGAGGAACTGTGACTGGAGCCAGGTCCTGAGCTCCTGCCATGTGTCCCCAGATCTACTTCATCTGGGTGACGCGAACCCAGCGGCAGTTTGAGTGGCTGGCTGACATCATCCGGGAGGTGGAAGAGAATGACTGCCAGGACCTGGTGTCCGTGCACATCTACATCACCCAGCTGGCCGAGAAGTTTGACCTCAGGACCACCATGCTGGTAGGGCAGGGCTGGCAGTCAGGGCGGCTAGGTGGGCCACCGTCTAGACTAAGAGTTAATTCTGGCTCCGCTTGGCGGCGCCCTTCCTCCTCTACTCCCTCTCCCAGTACATCTGTGAGCGGCACTTCCAGAAGGTGCTGAACCGGAGTCTGTTCACGGGCCTGCGCTCCGTCACCCACTTCGGCCGTCCCCCATTCGAGCTCTTCTTCAAGTCCCTGCAGGAGGTCCACCCACAGGTCAGTCCCACCCCACTTGTCCTAGGACCCTGGCCCTCTCCTGCCAGGATATCCTGCCCTCAAGCACCCGACAGATGTATTCTGAGTGGAGGACCACACCATGCCAGCCCCAGGATGGGATCAAGTGTTGGAGGAAGGCTTCAAGCCCAACCCCCTACTGCCCCCAGCTGAAGAGAGGGGGTGATCAGTTTGCTGGTCATTCCAGCAAGCTTGAGAAGCGGCTTCTTCCCAGGGGTGAGCATCTTAAGCTTTCAGGCCTCTCCTCTCTGCAACCATTCCCCTCAACACACTTGACAGGTACCAAAGATTGGAGTGTTCAGCTGTGGCCCTCCAGGAATGACCAAGAATGTAGAGAAGGCCTGTCAGCTCATCAACAGGCAGGACCAGGCCCACTTCGTGCACCACTATGAGAATTTCTGAGAACTTCCTTGTTCCTGTTTCCCCTCTGTGGACCAGCCCTATTGGCAGCTTCTTTGTCAGAATCCACCTCAGGCCTCAGCTAGAAAGCTGGAAGAGCCCCTCCCTCATGGTCTCATCTGAGAAGGTAGAAAAGACCCTTCCAGCTCAACTCACAGCAGGTTATGGCAAACAAAAGCAGTGTTGGGACAGCCCCTGCCTTGTAACATCTGTAGAGGTGAAGAGATACAATAGTGTTTACCTCTTATGATAGGTCCCCATGTCTCTGTTTTCCTTGCACAAAATCAGTGTGTTTCTTTGGTATTTTCCTGACCGAGGCATTTAAGGGATGATGGGGTGGGGATATCTGATGTGAAGAAGAGAGCTAAGTGAGACTCACCTCAGAGCCTACCTCAGAAGTCATGATGCTTAGAACCTGGACAGTCAAACTGCCTCTATTCAGCTCTGAGGCCTTGTCCCTCCAGCTCCACCCCCAACCCCTTCTTGCCCCTAAAGAGAGCGCAAAGAACAAACATGGCTCCCTAGTCCTGATGTTCCCATGGTCAACTAGTAATGCCTACTGCTGTGATCTTTCTGTGGCCCCTCTCTGAGCTTGTGGAACAACCTCTGGGCTCTGAGTCCAAGGTAGTCTAGCCTGTCTGCCAGATGCCCAGAACTCCCTTTTAGTTCCCTACGTCCACAGGAGCGGGGTGACTAGCAGTCCTGGTTTGCCCAGGGCTCTCCCTGTACGACCACCAAAGGTCTCCTGTCCTCGGAAACACCTCAATCCCAGGCAACTCTGACAAAGTTGATCACCCCCCACAGGAGGCAGCCTGGGATGTCACTTCCACACTGGGCTCTTTGAGACACTTCCTTTTCCTTCTGTAACTGACCCTTTCCTAAAAAGTTGAGCTTTAATTTTTTAAATATAAATTTAAGTATAATTTTCATACAGCAAAGGATACAAATCTTAAAGTTACATGTACATGTGGTAACACTACCCAAGTCAAGATATACAACATTTCCATCACCCAGGAACTTCCTTGTACCCTTTCCAGTCAGTCTCCCCCAACCAGTAGAAGCAACCACTGATGTGATTCCTGTCACTCCAGATTAGTTTTGGTCATACTGAATGTATCCTTTGGAAACTGGCTTCTTTCACTAAGCAGAATGTCTTTGTGATTCATCCATATTGTGTGTTATCAATAGTATATTCATTTTCATTGCTGAGTTGTATTCCATTATAGAGATGTACCAAAATGTTTATCCTTTCTTCCACTGATGAACATTTGGGTTATTTCTAGGTTTTGATAATTCTCAATAAAGCGTCAATGAACATTCTCGTACCTGTCTTTGTTGGACCTAGTGCACTCATTCTTCTCGGGTATATATCTAGTAATGGAGTTGCTGGATCATGGAGTCTCCAACCAACATATGGCAGGGAGAATTTCTGTCCATCTCCGCATGCCTGCCCCAGGCTCCTCTCTTCCTTGGTCCCACCTCACCCTCTTCCTACAGGCCAAATGCCTTTGGCTCCCAACTTTCTATATTGAAGGAATCTCTCTGGCAAAAGTGGAAGAATGCTGGATCAGAGACCAGAATTCTGGGGCCAACTTTACCCCTAAGTAGCTACAGATGAAAAAAACCTTTAACTTCTCTGAGCCAGTTTTCTCATGTATTAAAATGTCTATGTGGGTATTAGGAAGTCAGACACCGATACAGGCAAAGAAAATGTTTCGGATGAGAAAATGTATGTGCTGTGTGCCAGTCTCAGCCTAAAATAATTGGTGCTATAACTGGACCAGACCTTGGGTTTCTCCTTGTGATTGCAAGATGTCCTTGGCGATAACCATCAGGGGACTTTGAAAGAGATGAGGCTTATTACTTTTATGAGTTGGAAATTACATGGCACACCTGGGGCCACACAGTGAGGTCATAGCTCAGGCCTGGGGTTCTACTTCTACTGGGGTAGAGGATGGGTGTTTAGGGTTTTGCAAGCTCATTCCTTATTGGTAAATTTAAAACATAAAAGAGTGGAGGTCTGTCTGGTGAGCTGGGTTGGTAGGTGGAGCACGCAATTCTTTTGATCTCAGGGTTGTGAGTTTGAGTCCCAAGTTAGGTGGAGAGTACTTAAAAATAAAATCTTTTAAAAAACCCATAAGAGGGGTGCCTGGGTGGCTCAGTCAGTTAAGCATGCAACTCTCGATTTTGGCTCAGGTCATGAATTGAGCCCCAACATGGAGCCTGCTTAAGATTCTCTTTCTGCCCCTCACCATCTCTAAAAAATAATAATGATAAAAAAAACCCATAAGGGTGGGAATTGAAAGTACAGGAAGAGAAAAAGCAAGAAGCTCAAATAGTTATCAAAGCAACTCAATGTAGATTTCTTAAACAATGGAGCTTTGAGTGGTGAGGTGGGAGAGATTGCGGCCTGGCTCTTTATCTAGTTGTGTGGCTGGCAATGTGTTTATTCGAGATAGCCATCTTTTAAATGACTGCCTCTTTTTTCCGTATTTATTGAGAAATAATTAACCTGTATCACTCTATTACTGTATAAGTTTAAGGAGTACAGCATAATGGTTTGATTTACATATATTGTGAAATGATCACCACGATTGCTTCAGCTAACATTCATCATCTCATATAACTACCATAAAAAGAAAAGAAAAAAATCTTTTTTTTTCTCCTTGTGATGAGAACTTGTAGGATTCACTCTCTCTCATTTTTTTTTTTTTTTTAGATTTTATTTATTTGACAGAAAGAGACCACAAGAGAAGGAACACAAGCAGGGGGAGTGGGAGAGGGAGAAGCAGGCTTGCCACTGAGCAAGGAGATCATGCAGAGCTTGATCCCAGAACCCTGGGATCATGGCCTGAACCCAAGGCAGACATTTAATGGACCCAGGTCCCCCAGGACTTACTCTCTTAACATCTTTCCTATGTATCACACAGCAGCGTTAGCTAATGTAATGTTGTGCATTACCTCCCTAGAACGTATATATTTTAACTGGAAGTTTGTACCTTTTGATCCCCTTCCTCTACTTCCCCCTCCCCACACCCACCTCTGGTAACCACCAAACTGATCTCTTTTTCTATGAGTTTGGTGGCTTTTTCTGTTATTGTTCCATGTATAGGTGAGATCATACAGGATTTATCTTTCACCGTGTGACTTATTTCACTTGCCATAAAGCCTTCCAGCTTCATCCATGTTACCACAAAGGTAGGATTTTCTCTTTTTTTTTATGACTGAGTAATAGTCCACATATATACTACATACCACAACTTCTCTATCCATTTATCCATCGAAGGACACTCAAGTTGTTTCTGTATCTTGGTTAACACAAATGCTTCTATGAATAAGGCAGTACAAATACCTTTTCAAGTTAACATTTTTGTTTCCTTTAGACATTCCCAGAGGTGGAATTGCTGAGTCATATGGTAGTTCTGTGTGTTTTTTTTAGAGGATCTTCCATGCTGTTTTTCACAGTGGCTGCACCAAATTACAATCCTCCTAACGGAACAGTGCACAAGGGTTCCCTTTTCTCCACAGCCATGCCAGCATTTGCTGTGTCTTATCTTTTTTGATGATGGCTATTCTAATAGGTGTGAGGTTTAGTTTGCATTTCCCTAATGACTAGCAATATTGAGAATCTTTTAATGTACCTGTTGATCTTTTTTATGTCTTCTTTGGTCCTTTGATGATTTTTTTCTTTTTTTAAGACTTTATTCACTTGTGAAAGAGAGAGAAAGAGAGCAGGGGGAAGAGCTGAGGGAGAGGGACAAGCGGACTCTGCGCTGAGCACAGAGCTCAATGCAGGGTTCGATCCCAGGACCCTGAGATCATGACCTGAGCTGAAACCAAGAGTCAGATGCTCAACTGACTGAGCCAATGCCTCGACAATCAAAAGTTAAGTTAGTCATTTGCATTTAAAAAGATATAGAGGGGCACCTGGGTGGCTCAGTGGGTTAAAGCCTCTGCCTTTGGCTCAGGTCATGATCCTAGGATCCTGGGATCGAGCCCCGCATCAGGCTCTTTGCTCAGGGGAGCCTGCTTCCCCTCCTCTCTCTCTGCCTGCTTCTCTGCCTGTTTGTGATCTCTGTCAAATAAATAAATAAAATCTTTGAAATATTAGACGAGTAATCTCATGCTTAGGAAACTTAGGATAGGAAATATCTCCAGAGGCTTAAAATATTTAAGCCCTCTCCCCTCCCCAACCAATTCCTCTTATAGGAACCTATCCCAAGAAAATGATAAAAAATCTGGACAAAGATTTACATTTATAGATGCAAATGTACCAAAATTACAATAGTGATCATTTCTAAATGGCAACGTTATGGTTGACCTTATTTTCCTTTGGTAATTTTCTTCATTGTTCAAAAATACAAGGTATTTCCAATAAGACGAAAAGAGAAACATTAAAAATAAATTCCATTCAGCCCCTGGGTGACTCAGCGGGTTAAGTGTCTGCCTTTGGCTCAGGTTATGATCCTGGGGACCTCAAACTGAGTCCCACATCTGGAGTCTGCTTTTCCCTCTGCCCTCCCCCCCCACTCATTCTCTCTCTTTCTCTCAAATAAATAAATAAAATCCTTTTAAAAAATGGGTTCCAGGGTGCCTGGGTGGCTCAGTAGGTTAAAGCCTCTGCCTTTGGCTCAGGTCATGATCCCAGGGTCCTGGGATGGAGCCCCGCATCAGGCTCTCTGCTCAGCGGGGAGCCTGCTCCCTCCTCTCTCTGCCTACCTCTCTGCCTATTTGTGATCTCTGTCTGTTAAATAAAAATTAAAAAAAAATTTTTTTTAATGGGTTCCAGTCCAAACAAAAGTATTTTGGGAAAAACTGTAATTACAAAGATTTTGTAAACATGTAAAAATGACTAATATTTATTACTGGGTAAAAATAAATCATATCTATGTTTTGATGGTCACTATGAAAACATTTATAAATTGTTAATAGTGCTTATCTTTGGAGTCATTAAAAAATAGAGAGCAAGGATTGGCAACAGAGATAAAGTCAAAGTTGACGTGTTACAGTAATGGCTGTCAAGTCAAAATTTGTATTACAGCTGTGTCAAAAAAGTTATTTTTAAATCAGGGTTTCTGTTTTAACCCATTAGATGTGTGTTGGTTTTTTTGTGCAGCAATTAAAAACTGTAACATCCTCTAATACATTATCCGGTACATTTTACTTCATATAATGTCTCAACCTGCAAGGGTCATGTTTACCATCTCTTTCTTTTTTAAAAAAAAGTTGTTGGTTTTTTTTTTTAATCAATGTTCAACCCTCAAAAGAGAAAAGGTGGTTAAGAGGAAACTGAAGAAGGAAGAAACAGTGGGAGAAATGCTGAAGAACTACAAATATCCAATTGACTAGATAGCATTTATTCTTTTATTTTAAACCTTTAAAAAATTTTTTTAAATTTTTTTATAAACATATAATGTATTATTAGCCCCAGGGGTACAGGTCTGTGCATCGCCAGGTTTACACACTTCACAGCACTCACCATAGCACATACCCTCCCCAATGTCCATAACCCCACCACCCTCTCCCGACTCCCCTCCCCCTGGCAACCCTCAGGTTTTTTTGTGACAGTAAGAGTCTCTTATGGTTTGTCTTCCTCCCGATCCCATCTTGTTTCCTTTATTCTTTTCCTACCCCCCAAACCCTCCACATTGCATCTCCACTTCCTCATATCAGGGAGATCATATGATAGTTGTCTTTCTCCGATTGACTTATTTTGCTCAGCATAATACCCTCTAGTTCCACCCACGTTGTCACAAATGGCAAGATTTCATTTCTTTTGATAGCTGCATAGTATTCCATTGTGTATATATACCACATCTTCTTTATCCATTCTAGATAGCATTTATTCTTAAAGAAAGAAAAGAGGAAAATATTTTTGCTTCCCCAAAGGAGCAGATGGTTGATCCTTGAAAATTCCATTAATAGGGACACCTAGGTGGCACCGTGGGTTAAGCTTCTGCCTTCAGCGCAGGTCATGATCCCAGGGTCCTGGGATCAAGCTCCGCATCAGGCTCTTTGCTCAGCAGAGAGCCTGCTTCCCTTCCTCTCTCTCTACTTGCCTCTCTGCCTCCTTGTGATCTCTGTCTGTCAAATAAATGAATAAAATCTTTTTAAAAATTGCATTAATATCCTTCAGCACAGGGGCACCTGGGTGGCTCAGTCCATTAAGTGGGCAACTTTTGATTTTGGCCCAGGTCATGATCTCATGGTCGTGCAGTGGAGCCCTCCATATTGGACTCTGCGCTCTGCAGGGAGTCTGCTTAAGGATTCCATTTCTCTTTCCTTGATGCCCCTCCCCTGGCTCACGCTTTCTCTCTCTGCCCCCCCAAAAAAAGGAAAGAAAAGAGAAAACCTTCAGCATAGAAATCCTACTTCTAACAATCCTACAGAAATATTTTATGTATTTACGTGGAAAGATATATGTACAATAAAATTCGTTGTATTTATAACAGCAACATATTGGAAAAGGTATATGATGGTATATGGTATATCCAGTCAATAGAATAATTTTAGCATTAAAAAGAATGAATATGGGGTGTCTGGGTGGCTCAGTGGGTTAAAGCCTCTGCCTTTGGCTCAGGTCATGATCCCAGGATCCTGGGATCGAGCCCCACATCGGGCTCTCTGCTCAGCAGGGAGCCTGCTTCTCTTCCTCTCTCTCTCTGCCTGCCTCTCTGCCTACTTGTGATCTCTGTCTGTCAAATAAATAAATAAAATCTTTAGAAAAAAAGAATGAATATGGTCTACATGGACTATTATATAAATATATGTAACGGGGACATGATCTCATTTTTGTAGAATTAAATCTGTATATGTATGACATAGATACATGGATATAGTGTACATATAACATTTGTGGGTATCTGCAAGGACATACTCCAAATTATTAACTATGTAGGGTTCTACAAAAATGACGATTGAGGTAAGGTAGGGATATTTTGTTTCTCAGCTGAGTTGAATCTCCATTTTACAGGAGAACAAATAATTAGCAATGCCAAGAATACTAGCCTAGAAAGCCTAAAATGAGCCAAATTAAACAACGAGTTGATTATAATGCAAACCACCCTGGCCCCACCACGTACCTAGGAGCTGAACAGAGAAAACACCAAGGTCCAAGGGCCACACTGTGATCAAGAATATCACAAAGAAAATGCAGCATCACTGTGGTTGAGAGATCTGTCATTTGAGCTCAAACCCCCATGAGCCAGTTATCCCCATTTAAGTTCCATCACAGCACTGACCCTTAATGTGAGGGCAAGATGAGATAATGTTTATAAAGCACACAGTGCGACCCAATCCTCCATATTTCCTTGTACAACTATTTGCCAAGTCTGTAAATTCTGAGATGAGATCAAATAGGATCATACAAATGTGGGTACATCACCTGATGAGTGGTTGGTGGGGGTGCAGGTAAGAGATGTTTTAAGAAAGCTAGAATTAAAAAAAATTTTTTTTTTTTGGAATAAAAATTTTTCTGAGCCTCCTGTCTCAAGCGTGGGGAAAGAGAAGAGCTTGAAAGAAAAGGCCCACAACACCAAGGAAAAGGAACTAGCAATGTAAGATAAAGACCCTAGGAGAATTTGCTACCCCAGGAGCATATTTCAAGAAATGGAAAACTTGAAAGACTTCACCAACAGAGGTCACGGCCTGCAGAAGTCATTCATAGTAATAGCGGGGACATGAACACAGGAGTGATTTGAGAGACTGAGGTCATGTCCAATGGTGTGAGGTCTAATTAAATGGTGTAACAGCTTCAATATCCTGAGATACCAGGCAAGTGAACAGTGAGGTTCACAGGGTTTTCTAGACAACTGAATGATATCAAAGGGCTAGTAAAGCTGACGAGGAAACTTAAACCCATATTTCTCTAAAGCAAGATTAAAATATGAAATCAGGAGTAGAAAGGATAAAAATACTCTGTTAAAGATTCTTATGGTAAAAAACATTTTAAAAAATGAGAAAGGTGAGGTGGTGTTCTCATCTGACCTCACTTTCAAGGACCCAGAAAATACAAAGTCCTCTACAGAAATCACATACAGGGAAAGGAAGCAGAAGGAGAAACCGGGGCGGGTCCAAGGGAAGAGGAAGCCACACACACCACTGTGACGGCTATAGTGACTACCAGCTGAATTCCTCCGACAGTGGAAGGGTCATCAGTGATTCAAAAACAAAACTCAGTGCAATGAAGCCCAATAAACATGGCTAAGAGCAAAAGATGCAGACATCTGGGGACTCACAGGAGGCACCAAAGACTGACCTGCTGTTGGAGGTCACTCTGCCAGTCATCAGATACAGAAGACGATTAAAAAGACCAACAGGGGGCACCTGGGTGGCTCAGTGGGTTAAAGCCTCTGCCTTTAGCTCAGGTCATGATCCCAGAGTCCTGGGATCGAGCCCTGCATCGGGCTCTCTGCTCAGTGGGGAGCCTGCTTCCTTCTCTCTCTCTGCCTTCTTCTCTCTCTGCCTGCCTCTCTGCCTGCTTGTGATCTCTGTCTGTCAAGTAAATAAATAAAATCTTTAAAAAAAAAATAAAAATAAAAAAATAAAAAGACCAACAGTGCAGTCTCATGGCTGAAGCATGCAGGCAGCTGGCTTTCCAGAACTAGCGGATCTATCCCAAAGTCCTTGAGGTCACATGATTGACCCTTAGGCACATGATGGAACAAATCACCCTGCCCAGACTGCCCAGGGGTCTGCTGGGTCTTGGGGTAGGGTTCTAATTGTTTGAGGGTGGGTAGCTCCCTCTGTCTCACTGATTCTGGGAAATGTCTGCAGCCAAAGGCTTTTTGGGAATGGAGGGTGTCCCCTGCCTTGGGGACCCTTGCTGCTGCTTATACTCTTCTGTGGTTAGGTCTGAAAGCCCGTGAACTGTGATTCCCTTATTCAATTTCTTTCTTTCTTTTAAAAAAGATTTTATTTATTTACTTTAGAGAGAGAAAGAGCGGGGTGGGGGTAGCAAAGGGAGAGGGAGAGAGAATCTCAAGCAGACTCCCCGCTGAGCAAGGAGCCCAACTTGGGGCTGAACCCCAAGATCATGATCTGAGCTGAAATTAAGAGTTGGATACTTAACCCACTGAGTCACCTAGGCACCCCTCCTTATTCATTTTCTTAAATTCCAAAAGTGAAACATGATACTGGTTTAATTTTTTTTTCAATCAATAAAGAAATGTATATGATTTTTAAAAAGAAATTCCTTCTGATCCCCTCCCTTCAAACAATACAAAACTTCAAAATCTTTTCCTCCAGAGTTAACTGTCATTAACAGTTTGGTGTTTATCCTCATAGGAATTTTCCCCCCCTGCACATATTCAAACATTTGCAAATATGTGGGTGGAGTAGGGAGTGGGGCAAATTATTTAACCCCTAAACCTCAGCTTTCTCAGCTTTAAGATGGGAGGAATGATAGTAATCCACTGGGTTATCTGAAGGTGATGTGAGTTAAGACATCAAGCTTTCTTAGAAGTGTCTGGCCCGTAAGCTAGTGAGCACTTGGGCATTTAGCTGTTCTGATTACTCCCTCATTCTTTTCACAGCAGCTTAGTATTCTACTGTATAAATGATAATGATACTGAGACAGGGGTTACTGACCCCATTACAGATGCCTGAGAACACACACAAATTAACTAGCTCTCCTAAAATTAGCTGGGGTTGGGGGGTTCTGTTGGCCCCAGAACCAAGGACTCCTGATACAGTATTGTTCTTACCATACCACAGGGTCCCCCACAATCCCTCTTAAAACCGAAAAGGTTTGGAGTGGCAGCTGGTCCCCATCTTATTAGGACTCCAGGCTGTCTCCTGGGTATCCCAGGGCTGGGGATTTGCGGCTCAGATGAACCTTCCTCTTGCTGCAGTCTCCCAACATGCCCCGCCTGGGTCGTTGGGGCTTGACTTCCCCTTTTACACAATGAGTCCTGCTGAGGTCTCCTGGCCACTCTGGGGTCAGCTCAAGCTGATGAGCAGGATGGCAATGGCTTGGAACTGAGAGGGAGGTCTGGCTGCTTATGAGGTTACAGATATTTCTAGAGCTCCTTCTGTGTGTTCCAGGCACTGTGCTGACTAGCGGGGATACCTCCATGCCTCCAGGAGTCCCTGTCCCACTGGGGTCAACTGCTCAGGGCTCTTGGGCACAGGGCTTCCTCTGGGGGGGGGGGGGGGTCTCAGGGGCAGCACAGGGCAGGCAGGTAAAAGGCAGCTCCCGAGTACAGTTACCTGGCTCCTAATCCTCCTCTCTGTCTGCCTTCCAGCTCTACTTCTTATGTCCTTGCCCTGACAGGTCTGTGGAAGGGTTGAGGGTGCTGGGTCGTGATGGGCTGAGGGCTTTCCTGCCACTCTGGGAACTTCTCACATACTTCCAATTGCCTTTCCAGACTCCAGGCGCAGAGCTGGAAAAGTTTTGGGGATCAGCCCCCCTGCTCATTTACCAGATGAGGAGATAAGGTTTGGTGAGGGAGAGGTAGGGGCACATGCATTTAGTAAAAACAATCATGGTGCCATTCACCAACCTGAAGACTTCAAGTCTAAGCTCTGTCTGGAGTTTTGGATATACTTGCATCAGCCCTTAGGTCAACGTGTCAGACCCCAGTCAGCAAAATGGTGAAACAGATGGAGAGCGAGAATGCATTTTAGGAAACATAGGAGATAAACCTGTAGTTGTTGACTTCTCAGTCACGTGGTGTGGGCCTTGCAAAATGAGCAAACCTTTCTTTCCCTCTCGGAGAAGTCTTCCAACGTCCTGGTGTTCCTTGAAGTAGACGTGGATCACAGTCCGGGCGTTGCTTCACAGTGTGAAGCCAAATACGTGCCAACCTTCCAATTTTTAAAAAAGGGACAAAAGGTGAGTGTATTTTCTTTTCTTCTCTCTCTCTCTCTTTCTTTCTGTTTTTCTTTTCTTTCCTTCTTTTTTACATGTTAGGCCTCGTGACCCGAGCGGATTTTCTTTCTGCGGCCCAGACACCGGAAGGTTTCCTCTCTCCAGGGAGGGCTCGTTCGGTGGCGAGGTGACTCCGGTCCCGAAGAGGGCTGGGGCATCCTGAACTTGAGCAGGTCCAGGCTGAGGTCTTGGAAGGTGTGCGGGGTGTAGTCATGGCGCTGGAGGTTCCTGTACGTGGTGTTGTCTCACGGCTCGGCGGGGGCTGACAGCTTGAGTGGGCATTTTTGGTGGACTTTGCCTCTTGGTGGCAATTCGGTGGCAGCCCCCTTTCGCTCTTCCCTCATTCTGCAGAGAGAGAAACCGTGGAAGCAAGTCCTCCAAACGCTTGGGCTTCCAGGAGCGTACGCTTCAGCGCTCCCGGACCGTCCTTACCGCGGCGGAAGGGAGGCCTCCATGACGCGGGCGAAGGGTGGAGCGCGCGAGGGCGGGAAGAGCGGGAGGTCGCGCCCGGACTCCTGAGGGGAATTTTCGGAAACCAATACGGAAGAACCTGAAGCCACCATGAACGAACCAATCTAATTATGTTTTCTGAAAACATAACCAGGCTTTGGCTGTTTAAAACTTGTAAATCTTTTTTATTTACAGAAAGGAAGTATCAAGTATGAAGGCTATACACTCAACTGCCATTAAAAAAATTTTTTTATTTATTTGTTTGTTAGAGTGAGAGAGAGAGCACAGGCAGGCGGAGAGGCAGGCAGAGGCAGAGGGAGAAGCAGGCTCCCCGTGGAGCAAGGAGCCGGATGTGGGACTCCATCTCAGGACACCGGGATCATGACCTGAGCCAAAGGCAGACACTTAACCAGCTGAGCCACCCAGGTGTCTTTCAACTGCCATTTGATTATAAGTGACAATAAAATATTGATTCTACCCTTAAAAAAAAAAAAAGGCTTCAAAATCACTTCTTTCTGTTTTAATGACAACCCTGAGCTAGGTATTATTTTTCTTACTTAAAGGATGAAGAAGCTTGAGGCATAAAGAGTTGAAGTGATTTGCTCAAAGTCAGAAGGAAATGGGTTAGGCTAACGTGTACCTACCTCTTTCTTACTGTAGGGAGGTCACAACATCTAGTCACCCTGCTAGTCACTTTCTTTACCACCTCTTCCAAATGCATGGGAGCTTTTCTTCCAGGCAGGCCCATGATACTGAGAGAGGTAAAATATGGGACATATTTTGGGTGACAGAAACACCTCCCCAGACAACCACCCCAACAATGTCTGTTTTCCCCTTGGAAGCCTCACTCCCTCTGGAACCCTATTCTAAGAGAAGGCAGCATGGTTTTGGGGAACCAGTGAATGGGGCAACGGTGTTCCTCAGGTTCTAGTTTTGTTGGGTGTGCAGCAAGATATAGGACTTACACGTGGTATCAGGAGAAGCCAAGTTGGGTTGGCTCAGGGAAGTTCTAGTTGGAGCCTGTCTGCCTCTGTGCAGTGCAGAAACCCCAGCCGCTCCTCAGAACCAGCAGCCCTAGTCTCCAAAGGCCACAGCTGAGTCACACTCTTCACCCTGCCCTAGATTACTAATTCCTTGGCCTCTCAGCTTTTTCCTCATTCACTCTCTCCCAGGTCATGTGTTGTCCTCTTTGTACTTATCACAAACAGTTTCTTCAGAAGTTCCTTAGAATCAATCCGTGATACTAGCAATGATGGCAGTACCATCCCATCCCACCCCACAAAGTGAGGGCAAGGGAGATAATTCACTTTAGTGTTCTTGGAACATGGGATCATGATCTGAGCCAATGGCAGTTGCTTAACCTACTAAGCCACCCAGGCACCCCTGGCTGTTTTTCATATTAAAACATAACTTTATTTCTTTACACCAACAATAAGACAGAAGAAAGAGAAGTAAAGGAGTCAGTCCCATTTACAATGGCACCCAAAACCATAAGATACCTAGGAATAAACCTAACCAAAGAGGCAAAGAATCTATACTCAGAAAACTATAAAGTACTCATAAAAGAAATTGAGGAAGACACAAAGAAATGGAAAAATATTCCATGCTCATGGATTGGAAGAACAAATATTGTGAAAATGTCTATGCTACCTAAAGCAATCTACACATTTAATACGATCCCTATCAAAATCCCATCCATTTTTTTCAAAGAAATGGAACAAATAATCCTAAAATTTTTATGGAACCAGAAAAGACCTGGAATAGCCAAAGGAATATTGAAAAAGAAAGCCAAAGTTGGTGGCACCACAATTCCGGACTTCAAGCTCTATTACAAAGCTGTCATCATCAAAACAGCATGGTGCTGGCACAAAAACAGACACATAGATCAATGGAACAGAATAGAGAGCCCAGAAATAGACCCTCAACTCTATGGTCAACTAATCTTTGCGAAAGCAGGAAAGAATGTCCAATGGAAAAAAGACAGTCTCTTCAACAAATTGTTTTGGGAAAATTGGACAGCCACTTGCAGAAAAATGAAATTGGACCATTTCCTTACACCACAAAATAGAACTTACACACAAAAATAGACTCAAAATGGATGAAAGACCTCAATGTGAGAAAGGAATCCATCAAAATCCTTGAGGAGAACACAGGCAGCAACCTCTTCGACCTCAGCTGCAGCAACTTCTTCCTAGGAATGTCGCCAAAGGCAAGGGAAGCAAGAGCAAAAATGAACTCATCAAGATCAAAAGCTTTTGACAGAAAAGGAAACAGTTAACAAAACCAAAAGACAACCAAAAGAATGGGAGAAGATATTTGCAAACGACATATCCGATAAAGGGCTAGTATCCAAAATCTATAAAGAGCTTAGCAAACTCAACACCCAAAGAACAAATAATCCAATCAAGATATGGACAGAGGACATGAACAGACATTTCTGCAAAGAAGACATCCAGATGGCCAACAGACATATGAAAAAGCGCTCCACACCACCCGGCATCAGGGAAATACAAATCAAAACAAATCAATGAGATAACACCTCACGCCAGTCAGACTGACTAAAATAAACAAGTCAGGAAATGACAGATGCTGGCGAGGATGCGGAGAATGGGGAACCCTCCTACACTGTTGGTGGGAATGCAAGCTGGTGCAGCCACTCTGGAAAACAGCATGGAGGTTCCTCAAAAAGTTGAAAATAGAGCTACCTTACGACCCAGCAATTACACTACTGGGTATTTACCCTAAAGATACGAACATAGTGATCCGAAGGGGCACGTGCACCCGAAAGTTTATAGCAGCAATGTCCACAATAGTCAAACTATGGAGAGAACCTAGATGTCCATCAACAGATGAATAGATAAAGAAGACATGGTGTATATATACAATGGAATACTATGCAGCTATCAAAAGAAATGAAATCTTGCCATTTGCGACGACGTGGATGGAACTAGAGGGTATTATGCTTAGCAAAATAAGTCAATCAGAGAAAGACAATTATTATATGATGTCCCTGATATGAGGAAGTGGAGATGCACGTAGAGATGGGGGTAGGAAAAGAATAAATGAAACAAGATGGACTCAGGAGGGAGACAAACCATAAGAGATTTTTAATGTCACAAAACAAACTGAGGGTTGCCTGGGGGGTGGGGAGAAGGGTGGGGGGAGGGTGGTGGGGTTATGGACATTGGGAGGGTATGTGCTATGGTAAGTGCTGTGAAGTGTGTAAACCTGGCAATTCGCAGACCTGTACCCCTGGGGATAAAAATATATTATATGTTTATAAAAAAATAAATAAATAAATTTTAAAAATTAAATAAAAAATAAAACATAACTTTAGAAAGCAAGAAGTACAAAAATGTATGTATAAATTAATAATTGCAACTTTATTGTAAGCCCCAAACCCTGTAGACTATACAAATACCCCAAATACTGTGATTTGCTTAATGGGTTGACAGTACATCCACACAACGGAATATGGTGATTAAAAGTAGGGGCTCCTGGGTGGCTCAGTGGTTTAAGCCGCTGCCTTCGGCTCAGGTCATGATCTCAGAGTCCTGGGTTCGAGTCCCGCATCGGGCTCTCTGCTCTGCGGGGAGCCTGCTTCCCTCTCACTCTCTCTCTGCCTACCTGTGATTTCTCTCTGTCAAATAAATAAGTAAAATCTTTAAAAAAAAAAAAAGTAATGATGTGTGTAAATATTGACACAAAAAAGGAATATAACAATTTATTAAATGGAAAACAATATGTGGAGGACAAATGACCCAGTTTCTTCCACATAATAATGACATTTAAACAAAACGAAGGGAAACTATAATACATTAAAAGAGACTTAAGAGACATGTTAACCACTCAGGCAACGTGTTTGAATCCTGATTCAAGAAAATGCCTTGGAGCAGGGCAACCTCCCAGCTAACCCAGGGCGCCACCTTCGCAAGGAGCAGGAGGCTGAGCCTGGGGACAGGGCTTCACTGTATTATCAAGTCCTAAATTTTGGAATGATCATCTCCTTGGCTCTAATGATCGGGAATGGGTTAGTGCTCATAGCTGGAAGTGAAAGTTCAATTGGAGTAGTGCTCAGGGCAGCACGGAACCTGCATTCATAGAGATCTTTTTTTTAACAAATAGAGTTGAAGATAACATTCAATTGAGAGAAAATGGTTGTTTTTAGGATAGAAGGAAGACAGACTCCTTGGACTCTTGAAGACTCCTGAGAAGCAAAATGGGGACAGCCTTGGTGGTCCCTCGGCTGAGCGTCTGCTTTCAGCTCAGGTCATGATCCCAGGGTCTTGGGATAGAGTCCCAAGCCAGGTTCCTTGCTCAGTGGAGAGCTACTTCTCCCTCTGCCTGCCTCTCCCCCTGCTTGTGCTCTCTCTCTCTCTGACGAATAAATAAATAAAACCTTTTTTTTAAAGAAGCAAAATAGACATACCAAATTTTTAACAAAAGGAGATAATAACGTGGTTGATGACTGAGGCCTCTATAAACAGGGACAGTACTGGCTACAGAGGAAAGATGTTGTGGGGAAAGCAAGGGGTTTGTTCCTTATTGTGACGATCCTCATGAATGACGATCCTAAATTTAAGTAGGCAGTACCCTTTCGGCTGGGTGTATTTGTGCTGGTCCATCGTAAGAAGTTTGCCTTCTGCTTCTGGAAGATGCCCTGCTTTTCCTTACTGAGTGTTTGGAGTAGACATTGGTCTGTGATTGGTGGAGTGGAGAATGCACCTGTCTGTACAGCTTGTTAGCAGTGGTTTGCATTAGTTTCTGTTTCCACACTGGGGTATGTACTGGGGAGGAGCTGGGCACCATAGCGCACACTTGAGGGGACTCTCAAACATAGGATTTCATATGTTGTCATTTTCAGGCTTTCATATTTTGTACACCAGTGAATTTTTTTATATTAAAAGGTTGAGCTGAAAAGGAAAAAAAAAAGAGAGAGAGAAAGGAGGGAGGGAGGGAGAGAGAGAGAAAGAGAGAAAGAAAAAGAAAAGAAGAAAATGAGGTGGAGAAAGTCACTTTTTTTTAGGTAATTAGGGAAACTTGGACTTGGATTGATAGGGTGTTATATGGTGGGAAGCAGTTATTGTTAAATTTCATTAATGGGAATTGTGATTATTAAGTAAACAGCAAAAAAAAAAAAAGGTCGTTATTTGTTCTGGGTGAAAATGGAGGGAAAGTAGGTAAAGTATATTCCCATTCCTGATTATAAATACATGTGTACAGGCTTTAGAGATGTATGGAGATACACAGGGAAAAGCTGGAAGGAAGGTCTCCCACTTATTAGCATCCTTAAATGACAGATTATGGCTGATTTTCTCTTCTTCTTACTTATCTGGCTTTATTTTCTTCACAATGTATGAACTCATGTGATAAGGGGAGGCGCACACACTGTTATCTCCTGGTGACAAGGGCTCTGCACAGAACTAAACAGCTGAGCGTCTTGCCACTCCTACAGGGAAGAGGAGCTGAGGCAGGTCTGTGGGGACAGGCTCCAGGATCAAGGAGTGGAGGGTTCAGTGAACAGAGAGCCCATGAGAGTAAGCAGGACACACAGGGCTTCAGCACTACCCCCCGGAAGGCTGGAGCTGGTCCCAATGGAGCTGTACCCCCACTGTGCCCACAACGGGCCCACTTTTGGCCCAGGCTCACCTTCTTCCCAGAGCTCCCTCCTAATTATGGATGGATTGCTGGGGTCCCCCACCCCCTGCTAGGCTGTGCTTCTGCCTCCAGTCCTATGAAGAGTGCAGAAAGTTGAATCAGTAACACCAGCCAGATCTCCTAGGGCCTAGCTCTGGGTTGTGCAGACCTCAGGACCATACCTGGGGGCCTGAGGCCAAGCAGAAGAACAAGGTGATGCCCAAGAGGCAGGTGTTTCCATAGGCAGCAACCCCACCACCGATTCCTCTCATCTCCCTCCTTCAGGTGACCTCCTCACACACACACATACATATACACACACACATGGGACTGGAACTGAAACCCAAGAAGGCCCTCACACCTCCCGCCTAAGGCCTTCCCCACCAACCCCGTCCTCACTTCCCAGGGCTTTAGCATGATGGGAACCCTGTATAATATTGTAACTGAACTCATGTGTGTTCCCTTCTTGGTGAATGGCAGGTAGAAACTACACCAGGTAAGTTGTTGCACAATCTACAATTTATTTGCAGCAAGTACGATCATGGGAAATAACTTCCAAAGCTGTGACCGCTCCCCACCCTTCCAAGAAAGGGTGGATGAGTTCCTCCTATTTCGGGTTAGGATTACCATTTAAAAAGGGGACTCTTGTCATGGTATGTAGAGGGGGGCATAGGGTCGTGCATACATACATTGTATATTACATAAAGGAGGCTTGTGCTCCTCCTTGGATGGAGATTTTAGCAGTATAATGAGATAAAGGTAATTGCCAGTCATCCTGGAGGCCACCCCATGGCTCATCTATGAGACTTGGGTTGGGCATTTCGGGCAAAGTGGCCTGGGTCATCTGGATCTTATCAGCGCAGGTGTTATTGCTTGAGTTTTGGTTTCCGACGTGGGATGTTATGCTCATTCAGTCTTTTGCCTGAGTTAAGAGATAAGCTGGAAAGAGGAGCTTACGGGAAAAGTGGAACAAAGGTCGGTGAGTATAAGCAAATGGGCAGATCACGTCTTAGGGTCTAGCTGGTGACAAGAACAGTGATGATAGAGACCTTGCAATCATCTTACCCTGTCCTTCTGTTAAAAAGGGAGGAAACTGAGACTGGGAGTGGGGAAGTGATCTGGCAAATCAGTGAGTCAGTGAGGGGTCTAGGATTCCAAAGAACCCAGTGCACCTGGGTGGCTCAGTCAGTTAAGTGTCTGCCTTACACTCAGGTCATGACCCCGGCGTCCTGGGATTGAGCCCCGTGTCAAGCTCCCTGCTCAGCAGGGAGTCTGCTTCTCTCTCTCCCTCTGCTGCTCCCCCGGCTTATGCTCTCTCAAATAAAATCTTAAAAAAATAAAATAAAAAACCCAGAACCCCAAATCCTGGTATCAAACCCTTGTCTCTCCTCGCTGTGATGGGTCATAGACCCTGAGGATAGAGGCTACTTCTCCACCCCACTGATGGTAAGATCTGCCAAGCAGTCTCGTGGCAGGAACACCAGCTATACATCCTGTCTCTCTTCCAGGTACCCAGGGAGGAGCTCAGTGTTCGACTCTAGTAGGGTTTTAAGAGGAGGGGGGAATTGGGAGTGGGGGATGCAGTCAGTGGGCGCGCAGACTGCTCTGTGAGGAGCTCCTGGCCACACAACTTCCCTGCTGCCCGCTCCTCACCCTGCTCCTCCCTGAACCTCCCGGGACTTGTGTGTGTACGCGTGTGCAGACATGTGTTGGGGGTGCGCGGAGGTGGCAGAGATCTGCCTCCCGCTCAGGAATGCAGGTCCCGTTATTGACCTTCTGTATTCCAAGCCTAGGCTGAGATGGTGTGCAGAGGACAGTTCAGAAAAAGGCAAATACCCACTAAATCCTGTCTCCTGCACTCCTAACTTCTGGCCCAAGCGACTTACCCACAGGCCCCTACTGTTCTCCCAAAGGTAGTAAAAAAAAACCCAGAAGGTAGAGGCTGGACTAAGTACATAGAAGTGAGGCTGACCGGGATGGCCTGAGAGCCAGGAACAGGCAGTCCATTAGTGACTTCACATCCACAGCCACAGGAGCCAAAGGTGGCCGGCAAGAGGGAACTGCTGAAGATGTGGCCCCTTTTCTCCTTTAGGATCCATGAGCTGGCCTCCCCCTTCCACCATCTAGCCTAACTTCAGGGTCTTTCTTTGAAGCTCTCCACTGGTACACCCCACCCTCATGCCGGGAGTGCCGGCTGGGTGGGGCCCTTGGTGTTGATGGAAAGCCCACAAGGTGCCAGGCACTGGCGACAGCACACACATTGGCCAGCAGGGCCATATTCTGGGTTCCGGGACTGATTCACTGAGTTAATCAGTATTTATTGAGCAGGCAGGGGAGGTGGTGGGAGGAATCAATTCCTGGGCTTCCTACATGTCCTTCCCAGCAGCAGGGGAAACATCCGACAAGGTTGCAAAGGCCAGGGAGCCAGGCAGAGCTCGGCAACACCAGCTCCAGCCCTCCCACTGCCCAGAGGACTCTCTGGGTAGCCAGCCCCCCGCCCCCGCAACCCCCCACCCCTGCCTTGGGAGCTGATAGTGCACCATGGTTTGGGAGTGGTGGGAGGATCTGGAAAGGGGAGGTACTCCCTGATGCTGTTTTCCATCAGGCTGTCTGGTCTTCGTGACTGTCCACATGGCAGCAGCATGGGGCCAGGTCAACACAACAGGAAATGGAGAATGCAGGCCACCGACTTGGAAGATCCAGCCCAATATGGATTGTGACATAAATGACACCTGTTTTGCCCTTGGTAGCCTCACCTTTCCAGGGTCCCCCCTCAGGTTCTGTGGCCTCCTCCCTCCAACAGATGACAATCAAAGGAAAAGTGCTGCCTGTGAATTTAACAGGGAATCCACTTCCCTTGAGGGGCATTTCTGTTGGAAGCCTTCGTCTAGAAGGGGAAGGCCTTCCCATTCCACATTCAAGGAACTCGGGACCACGGAGCTGGAACTGGTTTCAAGAGGAGACACCTGGCAAGTGTGCCCCTAGAGCTAAGGAGGACTCTGAGAAGGAAGTGGGACAGTTCCACAAGCCGGCTGCCTGGCTGCTGAGTGTGCGGAAGTCTTAAGATTCTCCCCGCCTTCCTCCAGAGATAACATGAAAGAGGAAAGGCAGTGGGTGACCTTGAGCAAATTGCTTGGCTTCTTTACTTCCTTAGGTGTAAAATAATCCCATGCATTCAGACCTGCTGTGAGGATTAGAGATCGTTACCATAAATTTCCAGCAGTTAATGACATTATATTTGATGCAGAAAATGTGTCCCTTTCAGAAATCCTGGATCTTTCCCTTTATGAAATAAGTAACCAGAGCCACCCTACCTCCCATAAAAAGGGGCACAAAGGGGCAGTAACGGTGAGGCACCAAAACCACAATTTATTACCCAAAGCAGTTTGAGGGATTCCAAGCATTGGTCATGGTCCTCCCCAGTCATAGGAAAGATAGAGCCTCTCCAAACTTAGTCTCCACTCCCAGCTGAAGGATTAAAAGGCTGCAGCCCAAGCTATGTCACAGCTACAATATCCTCATTCTTGACTATCTCAAAGTCCCAGATGGGCATCAAGTGATTTGGACCCCAAATCTTACACAAGAAAATCCTACAATTAAAATAAGATGGGAGCAATCATTCCAACAGAAAGATACCAACAGTGTTAACAGTCTATGAGAGGGAGAAGGGATTTCTGTTTATAATCATCAGGATTAAATGGAATTGTCCATCAACACGAGAGTGAAGGGAATGCTGACGCTGTGGGACGGGAGGACAGGTGCACTGGCCAAACCCTCCTGGGCAAGTCTCCCAGGAGGACTCCCCTTGATTGTCACCCTAAGGAAGGAGCCTCCTGGTTGACTAGTGACAAAGGAGCCCACAGTGACTGCCCCTGAAGGAACGAAGGGTGGGGTGGTAAGTGTGGGGAAGGCTGTTTAAGTTACACAGAATTCTGAGGAGTTGCAGAAGAGGCAATCTTCCAGCAGTATTGAGAGCTTACCTGACTGTTCCTACTTTTGGAGAATGTAAGCTGGTTGGATCTCACACAGGATTTCAGTTTTGGGGTTTTTTAAATTGATTTAAAAATTATCCTAGACCCAGGAAGGTCAGTTCCTTAAAGTCTCCTTTTATCATCCAACCGAAGACCACCTATGTCTAGAAAGACTGTCTATGAACTGCTGACAACCCTTCAACCCAGACCCTGAACTGAGATTTTTCATGAAAATCAGTTTTTGTGCCAGTCAAGTCTGATCAAGTTGTCTCTCCATAACTTAGCTCCCACCCCCACCTGGCCAGTCACGGTGGAACCAGGAACCCAATGGGCAGATTTCTTTCCTCACTTAACTGAGGCATTCCAGGAAGAAGGGGAGTTCCCAGGACCTGCCTAACAAACTCTGCTCTACTTGCTGAACTTTGCTTTGTATGAACAGGTAGGTCACTCTGCCTGCAAATTCCCCCAAACTGTACCTACTTGTGTTTTTAAGGTACACCAGTTCCTCCGTTGTTTAAGGCTCTCTGCTTGTAATGAATTATTTTAATTATTTTTGCTACTCAAAAGAAACTACTGCATCAAACCCCGCCCTGCCGAGATACTGGCACGGGGCTGGGGGTAGGGGGTTGAGGGCAAAGCCCAATTCGTATTAGGGATTCTGGTCCTTGGGGTCACACTTGAGCATGACTTTCAACCCCAGTCCCTTTCTGGCTGTTTCAAAGGCCTCCAGAGCTTTTTCCAGAGGAAACCTATGGGTAACTAAGGGCTTTACGTTCACAGACTTGGAGGCAAGCATCGAAATTGCCATCGGCCACCTGTAAAAGATCACAAATGTCGCATTCAACCTACAGGAGGAAAGAACCAGGTCCCCAAAGCCACCAAGCACAAGATCAGCTTGGCTCTATTTATTTATATAGCACTGTGGTTCTATAAGGTCTACTCGACAAACAATGGTAGAAATGATCTTATGATTTACAATCTGGGAGTACAGTCTATTTATTCCCAACGCCTCCACCCCACTGCAATGTCTGTCACGAAGTCTAGAATTCCTTTGGCATGAAGGCATAAGGCATACAGAGGCCACTGTGAAAAGGCAGAAAAGCCTCAGAGAGGCAGCTGATGATAAGCCATCCATATCCCTCTGCAGTGTGGCTTGGCAGAGTTTATTGGAAAATGGCACTCTGCTGACAGAATGGTCACAGACTATAATGGTGGGAGTAGGGACACTGCTGGGGAAGGTGGTCCTGGGAAAGTTCCCCTATTGGGGAGAGCCTAGAGCCACAGAGCATGAGGTACGTAAACTAAAACCCTCTCATTTCTCAGGGTGGGCCCTGGGATCTGCGGTGGATACCAAGGCATTTGAGTTCTTACTGTTGTTCCCTTTTCTCTCCTTCTTTCAGGAGAAAAATGAAGAGCAGGCCACTTGAGGAAATGAAGAGACATGCTTCCTTCAAGATCCCCCACCTTCCCTTCTTCCCTCTGCCATCTCTGCCCTCCTGTTCTTTAACCAGGAGTGATGCTCTCTCTGTGGACTCCGACCATGACATGTGGGTGTCAGTGTGGCTCGGGAGTGCTCCCCATGAATAAACGGGGGTGACTCTTGGTCCCAGAGGCTGAGCAGGGGTCTTGCCAGCCAATTGTCCCCCCCCAGCTCACCCACCACATACTCACGTGTTGCAATATCGAAACACACCCTTGATGTCCACCTCCCGGATGGCCGCATGCACCAGGGGTACAGTGGTCATCTCAGAGCCCAGCCCTACGAGCACCAGGGTCCCACCAGAACGAGTAGCCTGAAGAGGAGATGAGAACAAGAAAACCCAGAAGATCAGAAAATGCAGTCTTTCCATTCAAAAGGACTTTTGTCACATAAATATCTGTTTGCATCAGGTGAATATCCAAATACTCCAGAGAATACGATTCTTTCTCTACCATTAAGCTCTTCCGTATGTCAGCCAAACCTAACAGAGCAGCAGAGTTATCTTCTTTGAGGATCCTGAGATCATACACTTTACGAGTGGAGGACCAGGCCCAGTGGGAGCCCCTTCTACTGTCCACAAGATCCTAGGCAACAGCCCAGGATCTCCAGATCCCAGCAAGAATCTTCCCTACAAACAAGCTTAACCTTCAGCTCCTGAGCCTCTCTCAGAGCTTTACTAATTCCATACCAGGTGCTGGCTGAGGTACCTCCTCATCTTAGCACCCACCCCTCCTCCAGAATGTCAGCTCCACAAAAGAGAGGACATTTGTCAAACCTCTAAGGAACCTCCTCTTGGTGAGGAAACTACCAAGCACACACAAATGGGGAGAGCCATTAGAATTCTATGGCTTGAACATTGCCTTATATAAGCACACTGGCTGACATTTGGAAATATTTTTGTTCCAGAGACATTCATCCCAATAGTATCATCAGCCACAATGGATTTTGTCTTCCTTGAACATTTATCTGCCTATCAGTTCCCTCCTTGGCGTGGGCCATACATGGAAATTTCTCCTGATAATCTCTACCTGATTCCACAAGAATGCTGTGCCTGCTCCAGAGATTTTTGGAGATCACTGTGGCCAGTGCTGTGAGAGACAGAAGAATAGTCCATTTGCCTCAGTTTTCATGACAGTCACAAGCAGCAAGCACTTACTGGAACCATTCTAAGTTTAACCAGTGGAGCTGCAAAGAGGCCCGCACCACAGCCTCTATCTTTGAGGGGAAGGATACACCATGAAGAGAGGCCTGCAGCACCAGGGTGACTCTAGAATTTATACGTTGGATGGATCTGTGAGACCCTCTCAACCAGCTTCCTTGTGTGTAGGATCAGGATGACGCCTCCCAAGCAGAGCGGTTGGCCTAACAATCCTAGTGCTCAGCACTAGGTTGGGCCCACTGTCTGGCACATTTTTGTTTTTACTTAAGCACAGAGTTCCTGGCAAACCACCTGTGACTTACGAACACTGTTGGTTACGGGGGAGGCTCTCTCCCCACTGGAAAAGTTGGGGTGGGGCATAGAGTCAAAGTTGTGACTGAGCCATACAAAACTTGTAAGTGAGAAATTTTCTTGGAAACTGTTTCCCATTCGCATTTCCTCTCCACCTAGTGAGAAGGAGGAGGACGACGACGAATACTGCCAAATGGCCATCCCAAGGTGCCAGGATACTGACCACAGACAAAGGAACGCTTGGACTAGCTGACCATTGTTTTGTGGGTGTGACCTCTGCACCAAGATGACATGAATTCTACCCTAAGCATTTGCCACGCCTCCCAAAGATTTTCTAGTCACGAATCTGGCAGGAAAGTGACTCTCAGGTATGTCCATATAAGGTGCCTCCACCTAACCTGCCCATTGGCAGGGTGGCCTGCAGCATTCTGTAGCGTCTGTCATGCAGAATGGCTCCACTCCTCACTTGGGAGAGGTACCAGCTTCAGGTATGGTGAGGCCCTTGGGCACTTACCTCTGCACCCACCTCAGGGAGCTTGGCAATGGGGCCCCCACCATCAACAGCTGGAGAGAGATGCTAAGTGTTCCCAGTGTTTTCCAGGCAGCAGAGAAGAGGAAGAAAGTCTTGCATTGTGAAGCCATGTCTTTTCCTGCCTCTCTGTGGATGGGGGTCACTGACTTGGCCAACAATTTGGCCAAGTTGGCCAACAACTTGAAGATGGCTGGATGCACCTTATGCATCAGAGCCCCCAAGGTCCCCGGCATGAAGCCAGGGCACTGCAGGTGCCCAACACAGGTCACTGGTTGACTGATCACACAGACCCATCACCCTCTGAGTTTTGGGTTCTCTTTGCCCCTTCCCACAAGGCAACCATTACCTCTGACAGTGGAGCAGAGGGTGGGCTGGCTCCGACTGGAACTTAGGACAGAGCGAAAGTGGCAGCTGTTCCTCTCCTGTCCCACCTCTTCCTCTCACCCCCAATGCCAGGGGCATCCTGGTGAGCAAATGGCTAGGCAGCTCGGCCAGGGTACCAGACCGGCACTCCCCAGCAGGTCCTGAGTGGTGCAAAGTGCCCTTTTGCATGACCCAGCTGTGACTCAGAAGGAAGGAGGAAGCCCGTGCTGCTGTGGGACAGCATTGTGGGAGGCAGGGCAGGAGTGCCCGGAGGGTAGAGGGGACCGGCTGCTGCTACTGCCGTCCTCAGCCCTGTCCCTCCCTTCTAGCATGGCTGCCCACCGCCTCCTTGTCCCCTCCTTCCCTTCTCTCCTAAGCAGCGGACAGAGTAAGAAAATCTCAGGCATTGGAGCAGTGTGCTCAAGGCAAGTCACCAGGCCTCCTGTGGTGAAATGTGGAAAGGGGTAACTCGTTTTCATCTGGTGCACACTGGCAGCACATTTATAAATCACCCAGCAGAAGACCCAGCGCATGGTAGGGCCGGAACCTAGAAGGTATTCTTTTTCCCCTCATTTCATCATACTTGGATCTATCAATGCCACTTCCCACCCTAGTGTGCCTACGTGCCCCCGCCACTCCTCTTTTCTGGCAACTTCCCATAAATTATGGGTGGGTCCCTGAGGGTCAAATCAGGCATTGGTAGCTTATCCATTCCTAGGTCTGGGAAAGAAGAGTAGCAGCTGACTGTGACTCTGAAAAACCACCCCACCTTTGTGACTACATTAATGGCGGTTGCTTTTTAACAATGACTCAGACTGCAGTTTTCCTCAATAAAGGAAAACAGGGATTTCCCACACACAACTAAGGTATGGCTCTCCCTTCCTCCTGTTGATTTTTTTTTTTTTTTCTTGCCAAGAGTACTTTTATGATCACAGATATGATCATTTAAGGGGTGGGTCTCTTAACATCTTTCAAGGGCCATATACAGCTGTTACTTCATTGAAGCCTCACAATAAGGAAGGATGTGAAGCAAGTGAGATAAAACAAAAACCAGAGATACCGAGATCACCTCATTTTTTGTCTGGGGGGGGGGGGTCACAGGAGAGGGTAGTGGAGACACTCGATGCCAGCACCCCTTACTGCTGCCTGCCATGTGCCAATGCCCCAAAGCTGCCCACCAGCTCCGGCCACCCTCATCCGACTCACATAGATGCCTGACTGGATGGCAGGCTCTGCCCCTGTGCACTCGATGGTTACTTCCGGCTTGCACCCCAGCAGACCTTCCACTTTACTGGCGATTTCCTTAGGGCTCTCCTTGGAAATCTGGAGGACAATATCAGCCCCAACCTCCTTGGCTTTAGACAACCGAGAGGCAGACAGATCTAAAGTGGAACAAAAAGCTTCTTTACTACTGAGAACTGGATGGCGGATTAGGGAGAAAAAGGTGGAGGTGCAGGTTTTAATGGTAGCGAAGCTCGGGTGTAGTGGGTGGTGTCCACGAGCCCAGCACACTTACTCTCTACACCTTCAAAGGCTCCCCCACCCACCACACAGCTGCGCATGTGAAAGCTCTCCTTCCCCCCCCACCTCTCTCTCTCAGACACCCACACTGTTCTGCACCCCCACACACCCCTATACACACCACACTACTCCACACACACTCCCTCTCTCTCTGACAGGTAACTGCTCCTCACACGTAACACTTGCAGATACCTTCTACACACACTCTGAAACCTTCTTTGCACACAAAACATACTTGCTTATAACCCTACTCCCCTTTACACATACTCTACACAATGCTACATACTTACTCACACCCACACACACATTCTCTCTCACAGATGCCTTCTATACACACACACATACACACACACTGTCTTCTATACCCTACATGCTTCCATACATACTTCCCTGACCCACACGTGCTGTCAGACAAGCTCTCCTCACACATACACACATTTCCCACCCATACCACTCACCTCACACACAAACACCATCTTATAAACATATACATCCCACTAACTCCACATCTCACACACACACAAGCACACCTTCTGTGCCTCCTGGGTTTGGTCAAATGGGCCAAGGGCTAAGCCACTTCTTAGAATCAAGTGAGCAGTAGAGGCATCTGAGGTTCACACACAAGGAGCCAGGCCCTCTTCTCCACAGCATCTACCCTCTCCCAGAAGCTTCAAAAGAGCCTCCTCCTGAGCCCTGAGCTGGTCATCCCCTGCGTGGGAATTTTAACGCTGGAACCCAAGGGAAAAAAGGAGAAACCCTTTTAGAAACCCAGCACCCCAGGAAGAGAAGGGTTCATATGCCCTTGCCCCATACTATAGGCCAGTGTTTCCTCTTCAAGGAGATTTTCAAAAATTACTTATTTTGAGAGAGAGCACACAAGCAGGGGGAGCTGCAGAGGGAGAGGGATGAGCAGATTCCCTGCTGAGCAGAGCCTGATGCAGATCTTGACCCCAGGACCCTGGCAGGCGCCAAACCGACTGAGCCACCCAGGCACTCCCCCCTTCAAGGAGATTTAAAAAGAAAACCTTCTTACCAGTCACCAGCACTTGAGCTGCACCCATTGCCTTGGCCACAATCACAGTGACCAGTCCAATTGGCCCTAAATAAAGCAGGAAATGGGAGACATTTGTGAAATATTAAACATCAGCTCTCCCCCTTGTCCAGGCCAGGCTAGGAACCCTATCTTTTGTGCACCTGTAGCATCTATCCCAGTGCCTCACACATGCTGAGACCTTAACAACTGTTTGAATGAGTAAGTAAATGAAGAATTGTTCTCTACATGAAATTTTGCTCCTAGTGCTGAGTTCTATTTAATTCTCTCCAACCTCAGAGCTAGAAATTTGCCATTTACTCTCGGATACTGCTTGGGGATAATATCAAAGAACCAGAAGGCTCAAGGAAACATATATTTATTAAGAGAATAAGATGTCTTAGAAGGTCTGGACACATTGTCCTGTTCTCTCTTTGACCCCTACCTTTTTACACCCCATCACATCTCCCCAAGGAGAGACACATCCTTTACAGGTGCCCTCTGAGGACTACCTTGGAGGGTGTCATTAAGTGAACTGGCCCCCTGGATTGACCCAGCTGCTCAGGAGGCTCTAAGTTGTTTGGGTACCTAAAAATCAGCCCAGAGACCACCTGCTCCCCACAGTATCTGTATGCTAGATAACATAGTTTTTTTTTTTTTTCCCATTTTATTTATTTTTTTCAGCGTAACAGTATTCATTGTTTTTGCACAACACCCAGTGCTCCATGCAAAACGTGCCCTCCCCATTACCCACCACCTGTTCCCCCAACTTCCCACCCCTGACCCTTCAAAACCCTCAGGTCGTTTTTCAGAGTCCATAGTCTCTTATGGTTCGCCTTCCCTCCCCAATGTCCATAGCCCCCTCCCCCTCTCCCAATCCCACCTCCCCCCAGTAGATAACATAGCTTTAATATAAAAAACCAGACCTACAAAATGAAGCTATGCAGATTATCTTTGAGGACTGGCTTTTTCACAATGCTTTTGAAAATAATTTTGTTGAGTTCCCCCCAAATCAAAACATTGGAAAGCAAATGACCAACAAAGAGGTGATTAGCTAAACAAACTACAGTGGAATATCATACAGCTCTTAAAAATTATGTCATAACTCTTTCATCTAGTGTCATGGGAAGATGTTCATCATATACTGCTTTTTTTCTTTTAAAAAAGGTAAAATAAAGTGTGTTTAGCATGGTCTCATTTTAAACAAAACCTGAAAGATTCTACATGAAAATATTTATTGCGGTTCTCTCTGGCTGATAGGTGACAGGGCTACGGGTCAACCTCTCTGTATATATGTACACGTGTGATATGAATGACTCCTTTTTCTATGTCAAAAAGGTATTACTTATGCAGGTTTAAAACAGAGATGTCACCAGAATACTACACTCTGTGAGCTCTCTGAGGCAAGTCTGCTCTACACCCATCATCTCTCTTAGCCTTCCAGTCACTTAGCCCTGTCAAAATCAGTCCTGAAAATGTATGAGGACTAACCCAAAATGGATTAGACTTGAACATCAAGACTTAAAACCATTAAAACTCCTAAAAGAAAACAAAGGCCATAAGCTCCTTGACATCAGCCTCGACATGATTTTTTGGATTTGACACAACTGAATGAAAGCAGAAGTAAACATGGGAGCCACATCAAACGAAAAGGCTTCTGCACAGCCAAGAAAACCATCAATGAAATGAAAAAGCCAATCTGCCAAAGGAGAAAAAAGATTTGCGAATCATATCTGATAAGAGGTTAATACCCAGAAACTATAGAAAGAGCTCATACAACTCAATAGCAAAAAACCAAGCAATCTAATTTTAAAAAGGGCCAAGGATCTATAGACATTTTCCTTTTTTCTTTTTATTTATTTTTTCTTTTTTTTTAAAGTAATCTCCAATGTGCATGCTCTACTGACTGAGTCAGTCAGGCACCCCCAAGCAGACATTTTCTCAAAGAAGACATACAGATAGTCAACAGATACATGGAAAGGTGCTCAACATCATTAATCATCAGGGAAATACAAATCAAAACCACAGTGAGGTATCACCTCACACCTGTTGGAATAGCTGCTATTAAAAAGACATGAAGTAACAGGTATTGCCGATGATGTGGAGAAAAGGGAACCCTCAGGCACTGATGATGGGAAGGTAAATTTCCAATCCCTGTGGAAAACAATATGGAGGTTCCTCACAAAATTAAAACTAGAACTACCATGTGATCCAATAATTCCACTTCTGAGTATTTATTTGAAGAAAATGAAAATCACTACCTCAAAAAGATATATGCACCCCCATGTTCACAGCACCATTACTTACAATAACCAAGATAATGGAAACAACCTAAGTGTCCACCCATGGAGATGAAGACACAAAGAAAATGTGGTCTATATGTACACAGTGGAATATTATTCATAGTCATAAAAGGGAATCTTGCCATTTGTGACATGGATGGACTCAGAGGGCATTACGCTAAGAGCAATCAATGAGACAAAGACAAATACTGTATGATATCGCTTACAATGTGGAATTTAAACAAACAAAAGGAACAACAAAGCTCACAGATACAGAGTACAGATTGGTTGCTAGGGTGAGGGTGGTGAGAGGTGAGTGAAAGAGAGGGAAGAAGGTCAAAAGATACAATCTTCCAGTTATGAGATAAATACATCACAGGGATATAATGTACAGTGTGGTGATTATAATAAATAATACCATATTGCATATCTGACAGTTGCTATGAGAGTAGATCTTAAAAAGTTCTCATTGTAAGAAAAACTTTGTGACTATGCATAGTGACAGATGTCAATTAGACTTTTGGTGGTGATCATTTTCCAATATATACGAATATCAAATCATTACATCATACATCTGAAGCTAATGTAATATGTCAATTATACCAAAAAGAAAAGGCTGTATGAGGAACACCGACCAGATCACAACCACAGGGAGCATGAGCGTGCTGTCTGTGTCACTGGCATTAGACACCTTCAATGGTTTTGTTTGTTCAGGTTTGTTTGGGTGGCTGGAAGCAGGGGCAGAAAGAAAGCAGCCAGCTATAACCCCAATAAGCAGAGTGCTGGCTCACGGTGGACCAGACTCCATTCCTTCCACTGGCCACGAACAGGTCCCACCTCATTCCTGGATGGACCAGGAGACCACTTCTCTGGCATGATGTGAAAGTTCCAGAAGTTGCCTTTCCCTTTACTACCAAAAACATGTCCCTGGTTTCCTGTCAAGTTAAAAAATAATTGCAAATTGCTTTCTTTAAATGACCGAAAGGGTTATATTGCCTAGGAAATGACCTGAGTTACTATTATGCCTGCAGACGGTTTATTTAGCAGAAAGTTCTGGTCATGGAGGGAAGGGGACACCATAATCCTCCCCACCCCCAGGAAGATTTAAGGACCAATTTCAGACATTGAGGTGCGGTGGTGGGGGATGAGATAGGCAGAGGGATCTCCACATTCCCCTTTAAGGAACTCATAACTAGGGGGTCCCATCTGTTTCTTACCAGCTCCACACACAAAGACCTTGTTCCCCAGGGTGATTCCAGCTCGCCGGCAGGCATGGATCCCCACAGACAGTGGTTCAATCAGGGCCCCTTCTTCAAAGGTGACATTGTCAGGAAGCCTGGGGTGTCATTCAACACACTCAGTTAGTCCCTTTGGGTTAATAAAAAAAAGAGCTAATATTTACTGAGCATTTATTTATGTTTATTTATTTATATTTATTTATTTACGTATATTCCCTCATGTAAATCCTTGGAGAGTTCTGGGGCGGGTAGTAATACTTCCATTTTACAGACAAGGAAACAAAACCTTGGAGAATTAAATGACTTGCTTCTAAGGTTCAAAACTAGTGAGAGGCTCAAAGGGTTTGAAATGGAAACCAGATACGCCTGATTCGAGAGCCCAGGCCACACTGCCCTGCTCTGAAAATGGTTTTCTTTGGATAAGTCACTTCGGTAAATGAACACATTATGTTTGCTTTAACATGTTATCCAGGACAAGGTATGGTATGCCTGTCACTAATAAATGAGAATTTCAGGGCGCCTGGATGGCTCAGTCAGTTAAACAACTGCCTTCAGCTCAGCTCATGATCCTAGGGGTTCCCTGCTCAGCGGGGAGCCTGCTTCTCCCTCTCCAGCTACCCCTGCTTGTGTTCCCTCTCTTGTTGTATCTCTCTGTCAAATAAATAAATAAAATCTTAAAAAAAAAAAACAAATAAATGAGAAGTTAATCTAACAAGAGGTTAATATAACCACATGTCAGCATCTCATCTGCTTCTCAAACTTATGTACAACTATCCCAACTATTAGCAGCTTTGCAGAGTGATTTAGAACCCGGTATCACTCTGTTGTCCCCATATGGTATGTTCCAGAAGAACCACATCTGATGGCAGCAGCTGCCTGGCTGACCCTGGACAGGTCGTGATGGGGAAAGGGCCTGTCTTCCCGGCAGCTGATTAAATGCTGTGTCACCTTCTCCACTGGGCTCTTGGTTTTCACTTGAGTCCACTTGACCCTATTACCCACCCCACTGACAATGACAGTAAACATTTGCATAAGGCTTTACAGATTAAGGGCTTTTTCATCCATTATCTCATTTGATCCTCACCATGACCTTGTCAGGCAGGAAGGACAGGCTTTATTTTTACCTTTATTCTACAGAAGAGGAAATTGAAGCCCAATGACATTCAGAGACTTGCCCAAGGTTACAAGGCTAATGAGTGGGAAAGCAAGACTCGAAGCCAGGTCTCCCCGCTCCACATCCTGCCTCTCCCATTATTAGCTGCCTCCTGGTACAAGTGGCTCTGTGGATAGTATCTGATTTCTGCATGGTCCTCGCTGTCCAGTAGTTTTATTCAGTGCCCCAAACCTCCATATGCTAGAACAGAAAATCCCTCAAGTTTGAAAGGAAAGAAAGGCGGCAGCCAAAGTGCTCATTCCCATGATGCATCACAGAATAATGAGGCCTGAAGTCTGACGGCCGGCTGCCCCTCCTCCACCCCCATGCCGTCCCTCTGCTTTTCTCCCACAATCCCCCCACTTCAATCCTCGCCTGCTTAGATTGCTTCCATCACCCCTTGTACCCATGCCACCCACCCCACTGATTCTATAAAAGGGACAAAAGTTTGAAATGAAATAATGAAGACTCCCAAACTCTTCCAAGGAACCATCAAACCACACTCTCTCTGGGTCCTCCTTCCCTGACCTTGTTCAGTGGGGATTGAGGGAGAGGGAGGATGAGAGCACCCTAAGTTTCTTCTCAGCTCCAATCAATCATGACTTTATAAATACCAGAGAGTAAGACAACTTGGTGGTTTTCACAATAAGGTTGAGGGAATAACCAAAGGGTAGAGGATGATTAAGAAGCCAAGGGGGAAGCAGGAAGATAAAAAGAAAGAAAATAAGGTCGGTAGGAAAATAAAGAGGTTGTGACAGTACAGGAATCCTCACACAGAAACCAGAGAGGAGGACGTGGGTCCAAGGCTGGTGTGTGGATGTGAGCAGAAAGCACCCTGGGAGGAAAGGAGAGATGGGGGGGTTGCCTGTCCCCTATTCTGCCCTCCCATCAACAACATCACCAACACACTCTCCTCCATCACCCCATCCCCAGTACAAGGCTTCCTTTCAGTCCTAATATGTACCTATCCCCCAGACACAAGGCCATGGCTAGGATACATCATGGCCCCACTTACTGAGCACCTACTATATGCCAGGGCTCATGCTGAATACTTTATATGCTTTTCTCATTGAATTCTGTCAATAAGTCTATGCATTTCATCATATCAGTGCTATTACCATCTCTATTTTACAGACAAGGATGTCTGTAAGGATGCAAAGTTTAATAGGCTGAAGGTCACACAGTTGGTAAATGGCAGAGACCCATGGTCAGTTTTAAACTTTACCATTTTGCTTTTCTGCCTTTCAAGAAAACCTTGTTTGGTGCCTCCACTTGGAAAGGGCCCCAACAAAGTGGGCTGGTTCAGGAACCACTTGCTGAAAGGTGAACTCTACACCCATAAACTGCTTTCTTCTAGAGCAGTTAGGTGTTGACTTAAACTCATCACGAGGTCTGGCCTGTGAGCCCTCTCAAGGCTTCCAGTGGGCACTAGAAAACTCAGATCTGTCCAACTGCCTCTGTGACTGGCAGTTAGCCTCCTTCAGGCAAGCCCCATCCTGGCCAATAGAGTCGCAGCTGGGGCCAAGCCGGGAGGGAGGAAAACATACCTGCCAGAAGGTCAGAAGGAAAGTGGCGGATCAGCACCCACAGCTCCACAGCTGGGACCCATGTGGAAGGGGCAATACTTCGCCTCTGCCAGATTCAAGTCCTCACCCCAAAACCACTTCAAGAGTTGGGATAGGGTAGTGAGCCCAGGGCAGGAACCCAAGCTTGACTCCTGGTTCTTCCGTGTGCCCAATTAGCCTCCTCCCTCCGGCCTCTGCACCCCTCGACCAAACTGCCCACCTCACTGCTGTTCTTATGAAGGTTAATTTGGATAAAGGGTGCAAAGCACTGATGACCACAAGGCCAGGCATGGAGTACTAATAACTGTGACTCCACATGCATTGCCTTATTGGGTCTTCAGGTGATTAAATGAGACCAAAGCAGCGGAAGGTGATGTCATTTCCCCCAAAGTCACTCACTAGGAGAGAGAGGATCCAGGGTCCCAGAGCTCAGCGCTGGCTCCAGGCCATACTTCCTCAGGAAACACCCAGTAGCTGCTGTTACTGGTGTTGTGAGCAGGGTCACTGCTGTGCTAAGTTCTCTTTCCTGGGAGCTGCCTTGGAAACCAGTAATGCAGGACAACTACAGCAGGTTATCTGCAGGATAGCTGGAGGGGAGTGAGTTCAGCAACAATCTTCTATTGTTGCCCTAGGTGAGGGGAGCGTCAATGCCAAGACTAAACCAAGTGGTGTGAGTCAGTCTCGGCCCTAGGCAAGCTACCTTCCCTCAGTGCCACCAAGAAGAGCCTGTTGAGGGGATGCTTCATGTCTGGAATGACGAGCTGAAAAGAACAAATCACCACAGGAAACTAGAAGAAAGAACCCCAACCAAAGGGGCAGAGGTCCCAGGTGGCCAGACCAGGTTTCGGGCACTAACTTGTAGCAGAAGTCAGCGTTGTGCTTATAGAACCGGCAGAGGTTCCCGTCATCAGGGGGTGTGGCACAGAAGAAGATGGATGGCGACAGATTGTACCGGCCAATCTTGCTGAATTCATCCATTTCTCGCAGAGCGCCAGGCTCGATGGCAACACGATCTCCTGGAGAGGAAAACGCGAGCGGGGGCAGCACTTCTGTGAAGGGGGCCGTGCTCCTGGGCAGGTGCCAGTGGGGAACTCTGCCCCAGAGAGCCACCCCCCTCCCTGGGACCCAAGGTGCACCAGATAACTCCTATCCTAGAGCTGCCACAGAAAACTTGGGATGCAGGATAGACTCATACTCTGGGAGAGAATGACCAGCCCACTTCTCCACAGACTGGTCTGACCTACCCTTTCACCTACTCATGGAAAAAGCCAACCCCCCACCCCCAGCTCCACAGTCACTTCCCAGCTTGGGAAACAGAGACCAGCCCCCTCTCTAAGGTAAGCCAGGACCCAGCTCAAGCTGCTGTGTGGGGTTCGCAGGCTTTTTCCTCTTCACCTGCTTTGAAAATATGGGACAAGTTCTTACCAAACACAAGAGCCACAATTACGGCATGTCTTAAGTTCAATCTGGTTGTATTTAGATAATAACTAGGAGTTAACAGAGTCTTGGGTTAGGAGACTGGCTCAGGCAAATGACCCAGGAAGGTCTGAGACTCTGGAGGAGAATAACATTCAGGCTTGTGAACTAGTGTCCTTCTCCTCTTGTCCACTTGTCTCTGGTTCTTTTTTCAGGTAAAATTTAGGTATTGATAAAATGGGCCAGGTTACATGGATCACTACATGAATTCTCATAAATGTACTCACCTGTGTAATATGAACACCCATCATCATACAGAACATTACCACTACCTCGGAAATGCTTTCCTTCGTGTCCCTTCCCAGTCACTCCTCACTCCCTACCCCCAGAGGGGTGCACAAGATGAGCTGGGGCCTCCTTAGCCTGACATGAGGAAGCCTCACACGTGGGAGGTTTGCCCTTTACTAAACAGATACGTTAATTTTATGTCTTTTTGTGTTAGAAGTGCCTATCGAAGAGTGCAGAATCCTGGTATGTAGCTAGTGTTCATTAACAATAGTGGGGCAGTGATGGTACTAGTAGTAGTAGTAATGTAAGTAGTATTAACTATTTGCATTGTATTTATCATTATTATAACTATCTGAGCTGGTGTTATTGAACAGGAAATTCACACTCTAATATAGATAGCCAAATTGTATATAAGTTAGGAATTCTTCCATGCCCTATTGATTCTTTAAGATTTATGTTAGAATTTTAGAAAACAAACGTAAAGAACTAATCAGGAGTGCTTTTCTTCTTTCTAGACTAGTTGACTGGAACTTTCAGTCCAAATCAGCAAGGGAAATACTTCAATAAAAATTTTTGTGTTTTACAGATGCCTGGGTGGCTCAGTCTGGTTAATCATCTACCTTCCGCTAAGCTTAGGATCCCAGGGTCCTGAGATCGAGTCCCACAAGAGCCCCACATCAGGCTCCCTGCTCAACAGGAGGCTGCTTCTCCCTCTGTTGCTCCCCCTGCTTGTGCTTTCTCTCATTCTGACAAATAAATAAATAAAATCTCTAAAAAAGGACCCACAAAAGTCCCTGCAACCACCAAAATGTGCTGCTCCACCTGTAGGCATCCCTCTGCTTTCTCTGCAGCCCTTGCTCCAAATTATGTTCTAACATCGACAATGAGTTCTTCAAGCTAGGATTCAAGATCCTTCATCATCAGGTGGGGTTTTGTATGTCTCAGTTTTGTCTTCTAATGATTACGTTATAATAACAGAGTAACTCACAGTTGTATAGTGTTTTTTAAAGAGGGACTTTTATACAGATTATTAATTTTTAACATCCCCACTCACTCCCCAACACAGAACCTCTACTCTGAACGGCACAGAATTATTAGCAACCCAGATATGTTACACTTGCCTCCAGAATTTTTTTATTCTGTTCCTCTTAGCCAGAATATTCGCTTCTGACCTCTTCACAAACTCAAATACAAAACTGTTCTCAGTTCTCCAGTTGCTGGACATTGGTCTCCTCAGCAAAGGAAGGATACAGTCAACAGCTGGCCTTGTCACACAGCTGGGATGTAGTTCACTGTGTTGGGGAACATCACAGGCTACCGTAGCTGAGAAGTCCTCCCGCCAAGAGAATGAACTAAACAAATCTAGAAAATACTTGTGGTTTTCCAGTCATCCAAGAAGATCAAGGACTATATCCAAGACCCTGTTTCTCAGCAGGTGGAGGCAGTTTGTGGTTCCTATGGCTGGAATATTTCCCCCACCCCTATACCTAGCTTACCCCTTCACTGCCTTCAGATGTTAGATTAATTGTTCCTCCCTCAGAAGAGCCAGATCTGGTTAGAAGGCACTGATCAAACCGCTATTCTTCTCCAGCCCTCAACACAACAGCAAGCAAGCAGCTGTATGTGTGTTCCAGATCTATCTTCCTCTGTGAAAAGTCACATTTCATGCCGTGTAGAAATGGAGACTGTCTTATTCACTGCTGTAACCCCCGGGCTTCATAGAGGGCCCGGCCCCAAGAAAGTACACACAAATATTCATTTATGCTGAGGAATAAATAAATCAGTTAGTTGAAGGGTTTTGCTGACCTGGTTTTAGGTGCTTGACCAGTGATCCCACTTTTACAACTGTCCCTGAAGCTTCATGACCCAGCACCATGGGCTTTTCCACAATAAAATCACCAATTCGACCATGCTGCCAGTAGTGGACGTCTGAGCCGCAGATCCCAACAGAATGCATCTTCAGCAGCACTTCTGAGAAGAAGAAGGAGAAAACAAATGAGGGAAGGAATGACACCTCTGCCATCTGAGGAACCACCGTGCTTTCCCTCTGGACTCCACTTATTGGGCTGCCTAGGTGGCTCAATCAGTTAAGCGTCTGCCTTAGGCTCAGGTCATGATCCCAGCATCCTGGGATGGAGCCCCACATTGGGCTCCCTGCTCCTTCCTCTCCCTCTGCCCCTCCCCTGTCCATGCTCTCTCTCATTAGCTCTCTCTCAATAAATAAAAATATTTCAAAAACAACAACAACAACAAAAAACAAACAAACAAACCCAAAGAAAAACAGTAGTTGTGCTGTGAGGGCATTTTCTAGATATAATTAACATTTAAATAAGTAGACCCTGAGTAAAGCAGATTATTCTGCCTAATATGGGTGGGCCCCATCCCATCAGTTGAAGGCCCTAGGAGAAAAGACAGGTTTCCTGAAGAAGGAATCCTCCAAGACTGAAGCATCAACTTTTACCTGAATTTCCAGCTTGCTGGTCAGCCCTGCAAATTTCAGACTTGCCAGTCCTCACAATCACATGAGCCAATTCCTTAAAATAAATCTCCACTGCCCTCTTCCTAGAGACATATATAATAAACCTATATATAAACAAATCTATGTAATAAATCTTTCTCCTCTCTTTCTTGGTTCCATCTCTGTGGAGAACTCTAATGTACTATATAAACAAGATATGATTAATAGGGAAAAAATGTATCAACCATCTAAAGGAAAAACTGTTTTCTAGGAGATAACTATGCCACACAATATGCTATGCCTGTTTCTTACCTATCTTGACAGAAAGGTTGGCAAAATCTAGGCTTGGCAACACTTTGTGAGCTATCTACGTTCTTCATGCTTGTCGTTTTGTTTAAGAATGCGCTTTAATTTAAGCCATCCAAAGGTTTCAAAGGGTATTTCCCCCTCACGGGTTTGAGTAAGTGAGATTTGTTGGTATTGTTGTTGTCAGTTTTCCAAGTTAAAAATAATGATGCCACCGAGCCCCTTGGCTGAAGTAAGTGTTGAAGGATTACTGGCCTGGTCTGACTCAGATGACCACGTTGCAAGTTATCTCCCTGAGAAAAAGCTCTGTCTTAGAAAGACAAAGAGACCTAAAGTTCTACTGTACATTCAGGTGTCTCACACCCTGCCCTTGCCACAGATCACCAGCAGTCCACCCCAGGTGTGGCTCCATAGAACCTTCTCTGTCCTTGGCCTTGGTAACAGAGTAAGAAATGGCAGGGTGCAGATGGAGATCAAGGTAGAGGAAATTATCTCAGTTTCCTCTCTTTAAAGTTACCAACTTGTAATAAGAGGTTAAATTTGACTTGCTAGGATGCTAGTTGAAATTTACCATCTTTTCCCCTTCTAATTCAAGGGCAGCAAGAGACAAGTGAGAGCAGAATGCTGGGTCAGAGAGAGAAACAGCACCAGGGTCCTTTGAGTCCAAGATAGCCCTTGTCTGGTGACTTCTAGAATCCATATCGACTTTTCAGGACAAGGTGAGGGACCTCTTCCATTTCTCTGAACAAGGTATCTTGGTGAAAATGCTTCAGCCCTAAATATGTATTAGGTGCTGAACACTGATAGAAACAGCTATTGTCTGTATGTTTATCACTATAAATCAATAAGCCAGCTGACCTTTGAATAGCAAAGTTCTGGAGGCTCCAGGAAAGCTGCCTTCGATCCGATGTTCGCACATCCCCAACTCACCCAGGACAGAGAGGAGACCCGAGTGGTTGGGTATGGGGTGAGTTATCTACAGACACTCTTCCCCTTACTCTCAGCCTCACTTCAGAGTCCCGCAGATTCTGAAGTGGGACTCCATGGTTGGGAGGGACTGGAAAACTGTCAGCAGGTTATCTGCCCCAGAGAACAGGGGCCATGACTTCCCCACGTACACACAGCACTCCAGGAAATGTGCTTGTCATCTGGGCCTTACAGGCTCGCCCAGTGAGAGGCCAGAGGACTGGAACAAAGGTGGCAGGAAGTCTGCTCCAGAGTTGATCAGGACCCTGGGGCAGCACTCCATGTAGCCCCTCCCATCCCCACTGGACTGAAGGTCCTAGTCTTCCTAAAGTGATGCTCTCTTTATAATTAAAGATTAAGTTCTATAGACTTGCTCAGTTTCAAAGCTTGGGTTAGGGTTAAGACGGGATTTGGCCACCTGAATAGCAGTTTAAAGTACATAGAGTAACTTAGCTCCAGGTTAGGTCAAATGAGGAACAACTCTGCCTTTGGTCCAGAGAGATATTTTAGGTCAAAAACTCTGGGACACGTCAGCAATCTGATACGGTAACTCTTCCGAATCTATCACTGTTTATTTTATGTAGCAGTCAGGTTGAATCTATCTAGTCATGCTGTGGATAACAGACTAGGTTGACAGCCTAACAAAAAGATAGTTGTTGTTGTTTTTTAAGATTTTATTTATTTATTTGAGAGAGAGAGAATGAGCGGGGGGAGAAGGAGAAGCAGGCTCCCTGCTAAGCAGATCCCAGGACCCTGAGATTATGACCCAAGTCCAAGGCAGGTGATTAAATGACTGAGCCATCCAGGTACCCCAAAAAGATAGTTTTTAATTGGAGGCAAAGTCATAAACAATAGGGGAAAAGGGGTAAGGAACAATGCACAGGTGTCTTCAGGTTAATAGGAAACAACAAAATATAAGTCGAGTATCCCAAGGACCTACCATTTGGGCCTGGTTCAGGGATAGGATAGTTCTCCTAAAGGAAATAAAAACAGAAAAATCATTTAGCATGCATAAAAACTTTCCCTTATGAACATTTTCAACTGTTTAGTCAATGTAGAGTTTCATTCAAATATTTTTTCTAAGAATGAACACAGGTTCAGACCGTAGGGCAGTTGCATGGATGCCTGAGGGGGCCCCCTAGATCGTGCTGTCTCTAATTCCTGACCTCACTCCACCCCATGGTGCAATTTGCCCTAGACTAATAAAAAAGTGTACTAAACGTTCCCCTAGGCAGAAAGGATGTTTGGACTGCCATCCATATCAGATCCTTCCCTTCTCGAAAACCACATTCTTAAGATACAGATTTGTTTGGTCTGGGACACTCTTACAGGGAGAAGGGTGAAGGGATCTGGTAGTAGCACGTGAGGGCTTTGACCTCTAGACAGGCTGAAAAAAAATGCATGCTGCTGCTCTTCCCTTTACATCTGCACACACTGACCAGCGCTCAGCCCTCTCTTCTGAAACCTCCCACGTGGAGTTTTAGAGGCCCTTTGGGAACACAAAGGACCTGCATCTTGGCTACTCCCCAGGTTAAAAAAGCAATCTGAGCTATTCTGGCATTCATAGCTATTGATTATTCACCAACTCTGCTTCCCACTGCAACGAGCTGGGAAATTCATGGTGACAAGAAGGAAGGACACTGTGTGGCCAGATCCAAGGGTTCATTTTATGAATTTCTTGAAGGCGGCCAAGAAGACAAGAAAGGTGAGATGTTCACTGAACCAGCTATGCACCAGGCAATGTTCTTCCTTTACACACATCATGGCACAAGGCCCACAGTGTGCAAGAGAGAAACCCAAGGCTTGGAAGTGAAATAACTTGGTCAAAGTCACAGCACCACAGAGTGGCTAAACCAGGACTAAACCTGATTCCTCAGTATGCCTCACTAAATCCCACTGCACACCAAGGTGAAATATGCCTTTTCTCCTTCAAGCAACAAGAGGTAATTTATTCTTCATTATCTCTGCCTCCAACCAAGCCAGCCTGAATACCTGGAAAAAAAATCAAGCTCAAAGCAACAGCTGGGCACACCAAGTAGGCCCTGGGTGGCTAGTGAATACTACTGTAAACATTTGTTGGAGGGGACAGAGCCGACCAACCTTGGCCCTACCACCTCCCAAAGCTGCAGTGACTTCCCTAGACACTAGAGGGTGCTGTGCAGATAGCCTGGCTTTCCCCTGGCGGCTGATTGCGTATTATCTCCTTGCAAACCAGCTTTTCCTTTTCGTTCTTTCTTGCTGACTCGAAGGACCCTTACAACTCGGCTGGGCTCCTGACTCCCCTCTCTGCAGGAGACATGCCGCAGAAGCACAGGACCGTGTTAAGATCAGCCCTTATGTCTGTAAATGTTATCCTAAGCAAGGCTGTGGAGATCATGGTTGAGAAAGTTATCAGGGCATGGTTACTAAAAAAAACAAAAACAACTTGCTTTTCATTTGGGTTCCTTGGAATGACGCTGGCCACAGTCCTCTGTTTGCCTAATCTCCTTTTCTGTCTCAGATTTCAGTGATGATATTTTCATTCACCCTATTCCTCATCTACCAGTTTCTTAGCTCCCCTGAGATCCCCAGCTTTCACTGTTACCCCCGCAGCCCTTTCATCCCCAAAGTTTTGTTATCAGGCATATTCACGGTTTTCTGAACAGGATTTCCTACCTTTCTTGAATGACAGTTAACAAAGGGATAAAGGGGAGTAGAGGTAACTGTTCTTTCCTGTAGCTATGTCAGTTTTCCAGCCTTTTTCACTTCTAGTCAGAAATACATCACATACGTATCCTCCCTTCCAGTCCCTCCAGGTCTCCCCCAACCTCCGCCAATCAGTCATGGAAATACTTCGGGAAGAATTCTCTGTGGGAGCTTAGAATCATTCCAGGTGCCTCTTGCTTCCTGTTATCTTGGATTTCCTAAACATATTTTGTTAAATTAGCCTGAAAGTTTATTTCCTAAATATATCCTCACCGGCCCCCATCCTCTACCTCCACCTGCAGGGCTGAGTTCACACCCTCCATGCCTCTTGCCTGGGTTGCAGTAATGGCCTTGACGTGAGGAGAAATCAAGGGAAAATGCCTTTTCCCTCCTGCAGCTGACCCGAGTGGAGCAGGGGGTGAAGAACTCACCCTCTGGAACCAAGCAATGTGCAAACCCAGGCTCCGCTTGCCAGTTGCATGACCTCGGGGCACTTACGCAAGCTCTTTGCGCCTTTGATTTCCCTCTGTGTAATGAGGATCAGGATCATCATCAGACACAGTGCCCGACTCACAATAAGTAAGTTAGCTCTTTTTTTTTTTTTAAGATTTTTATTTATTTATTTGACAGACAGAGATCACAAGTAGGCAGAGAGGCAGGCAGAGAGAGAGGAGGAAGCAGGCTCCCTACAGAGCAGAGAGCTCGATGCGGGGGCTCAATCCCAGGACTCTGGGATCATGACCTGAGCAGAGGTTAAAGCAGAGGCTTTAACCCACTGAGCCACCCAGGCGCCCAGTAAGTTAGCTCTTATTACAAAAGAGGTAGAACCGAAGTCCTATTTCCTATCATTAACTCACAGTATGATTGAACCAGCTCTCAACGGCCTTCCTTGTCCTTTTCCTCTTGCAAAGTGCACTTTTTCAAAAACTGTTTTGGGGACAAGTTATTTCCCTTGTTGTCACGTCAATATTAAGAAAACTACACTGCTCCTTAAACGGCTGGCATTTGGGAGAAAGGGAACTAGGATTCAGGCAGTGTTTTAGCCTCATTCTACCAGGTGTTTTAAAGTGTGTCAAGCCAAGCTCCCTGCCTTAGAGTGAGAACTTGGAGGCCGGCCTCACCTGGGGGCCTCCAAGCTCTCATTCGCCACCTCTTCCCACCTGCTAGGCCTCCTGACAACCTGCCCACCAGCTGCCCCCCACACTTATGAGCAGAGCAGGCGACCTTACTTTGCTTAAACCTTCCACCTAAATTTTCCTCCTCCCTTGAGCATGTTTGGAGCATGGGAGGAAAATCCAAAGGTTTCCTAATTGGCCATTTGGTCATAAATGGCTTTGTTCTCGCCGCATTAGCCCTGACAAACTTGGGGTCAAAGTAGAAGAGTCGAACACTCTCCCAAAGTCCACTGAGCCACTCTCCAGCCCATGCTCTCAGGGCTCCAACCAGCCTCCTTCCACTAATAATATTTCTAAAATACAAATCCCTTTAAAGTGCCCAGTGACCCTGATGGACCCCCAGGCTCTGGAAGCCTCCTGCAATTCCCAGTACACCCTGGGCCTCACTCCCTCACCTCCTGGGACCACTTCCCCACCTTCAAGTTTCCACGTGAGGCAGGAAGTGAAGGGAAGGAAGATATCTGGGGTGACTTCCTAATGTTTGCGGGAACTCAGGGAGATGGAGGGTTGGATGGGTTGGAATTGCAGTGCCTGGGGACATCCTGGTGGGGGGGGGGGAGGGCGCTGTCCAATAGGTGGCTGTACTCCTGGGACTGGCAATCCATCCGGCATGGGTCAGGGGCAGAGACTCAGGACCGTGAGACACAAGGACAGACTGAAACTATCACCTCTGTGAAAAGACATCCCTGTCCTGATGGGGCTGGGAAGGCGGTCCCTTCCTCTCCTTTGAGCTTCCCAAGCACCTAGGACTGGATCCATAAAGGATGGTTAAAGGACTATTTCATTCTCAGCTGTGATAAATAAGTCAATTTTAAAAAATTAATTTCCCCCTAATTCAAAATGCAGAAATGTAACTGCGTATGATTATACCTGTCGATGGTTCTTTAAGCAAATATACAAAGTCTCTCAGCTTTGTTGAATGTTCTAATGTGTTAGTAACATTGATTAAATGCTGTGTTCAGGTTTGGGAAATGGGACATTTACATTAAAAAAATTATTTATCTAGCTGACTATAACTTTATAAAATCTTTGTAAAAACACATTCCCTCCTTCGTGTAAATCCGATTTTGAGTAAACTGCCAGTTTAACAGCCACACTAGAAGATTACCGAGTGGATGCCAATACTGTGGAAAGTACGTATTTCTCCCCCTTCTTAATTTCTCTGTAATACACAGAGAAAAGATATATATTTTTTTTTGAGAAAAGATATATTTTAAAGATTTTATTTATTTATTTGACAGAGGGAAAGGGGGGGGCACAAGCAGGGTGAGCTGCAGGCAGAGGGAGAGGGAGAAGCAGACTCCCTGCAGAGCAGGCAGCCTAAGTGGGGCTCAATCACTTGACTCCAGGATCATGACCTGGGCTGAAGGCTGACACTTAACCAACTGAGCCACCCAAGCATCCCTCTGCCATGCAATTTTAAAAGAGAAATTTCCAAAAAATAAAAAATAAAATAAAAGAGAAATTTCCCCATACCCATAGTTCTAGCTTTTCCCTTCAGAATAGGGCTACTTTCACTATACCTCTTAGTAGTACGAGGATTTATTACATAAAATGTTAAGATTCTATTTGTGGTACTGCTGACTGCTGCTGCTGCTACTTTGGTGGCGGGCAGAGTGAGCTTTCTAGGCCTATTGCAGACAAACTGTCCTTCTACAGCAGTTGACAGAGATGGAAGGACTGGCAGGACTGAATTTCCTGTTGTTTATCGGGTTTGGATCTTGTTTTATTACTGAAACATAATTAAGATAAAGGGAAGAGGTATTTCTTCCAGTTATTTTCTTTTCTTTCTTTTTTTTTTTTTTTTAGGAGTTTTATATTCTATTTTCAGTGCCTCTGACTGATAAATCTAGTTCAGGTGTTAAAGGGTTAAGGAGGCTACATTTCCTCCTCACTCTTGCCTGTAATCTCCCAGTTTAATCCAGCTGCTACTTAAAATTTACCACAGCCCTTTAATTTGATCCTACAGATGCAGCTAGCTCCGTCCCTCAGCTGGTGGGAAAAATAACCAAGGAAAGAAAGAGACTGTGATGCCCAGTACCACTTACTTGAGCTGCCAGTGTCGATGACCAACCCCACCCCCAACCCCCGGTTAAATAATCCCCTCCTCCTTACCCCCAAAATCTTAACAGTAAAGTACATATGTGAGGAGGGGATATTTTCAATATGTTATAGTACAGACATGAAATTATTTTACTTTATAACAATTATTATAGGGAGGCCTGGGTGGCTCAGTTAAGCGTCTGCCTTTGGCACCAATCGTGATCCCAGAGTCCCGGCATCGAGCGCCGCCTCAGGCTCCCTGCTCAGTGAGGAGTCTGCTTCTCTCTCCTGCCTACTGCTCCCCCTGCCTATGTTCTCTCTCTCTGACAAATAAATAAATAAAACCTTAAAACAAAACAATTATTACATATTCAAAGCAATTCTTTTGGCCTAGGGTATAATACATTTCCTCAAAGGGCCAAAACTCAAGAAATATCTTCGTGGGGCCTGATTAATATTTAAGCTTGATACAAACATGTTTTCTCTACGCTTTATAATTAAACATCAACCCATCATTCTAAAAGAACTATTTCCCTTTAATTTGGTCTTTCCTCAAGGGGAGCAGAATTTGCCATCCCAAAATAGATCTCTTTGACAAAAGAGTTATTTTAGGCTGATTATTTTTGACAGACAGCAGACTTAGGAAAAGCTCTGAAAACTGAAAAGTTACCTTCTCCTTTTGTAAGGGTGTCTCCCTCTCCACATCAGGAAAAAGATGACTAAACCTCTCTTACCAAAGAAGGAGGCACAGATTTAAATTTGCCTAACAACCATACCCTTGTTCATTGTGCTTTTCCTGAAAACTTCCCATTAACTGGCTTCCCCTACTTCAAGATCTTGTCTTTAGCTGGAAATAGTACTTAAGGTGCACCTGGGGCCATTTCATGAAATGACTCAGTTTTCATCATGTCTCCCATACGTATAGAAACTACACATTAATGAACTTGTTTTTCTCTTGTTAATCTTCCATTACAAGGGGTCTCAGCCAAGAACCTAGAAGCACAGGGAGAAAATTATTTTTCCTTGCCTACATCACAAAACAAAAATCTGACTATAGCCCATCCCAAACCCAGTGTTCAGTCCCCTGCAAATGGGGGCTGGGTTGTTCCTTTCTTCTCCCTGGCCAGATGCTGGTGCCTGAAATGTGGCAGAGCTGTCAGGAGTAAGGCAGATAGGGTACCTGGGTGGCTCAGTCAGTTAAGTGTCTGCCGCTTGTTGGGCTCCCTGCTCAGTGGAGAGTCGGCTTCTTCCTCTACCCCTCCCCACTGCTCCTGATCTCTCTCTCTCAAATAAATAAATAAAATCTTAAAAAAAAAAAAAAAAAGAAAGGAGTAAGACAGATAAACTGTACTCAATGTGGTTGATGGCCTACTACTGATCTGTGATGCAACATGTACAGAAACCGAGCATTTGGAAATATTTACCACATTTTGACATTGCTGCAACATCAAAATACGGCAATACAAACATACTGGTCCATGGCTGAAAATATAAACTGAACTGGTGTTTCATTTGGGATCGTTAGTGAAGCACTACATCAAAGGACCCAGCAGCTGCCCCATAATACAGCACACACTCAATATGTTCATTCTCTGTTTCCCTTACCTGTCAAGTGAAACCCAGAGCATTTAAAAAACCAAAGCCACCCCCAGCCCCTACCAGCAAAAACAGCTTCTGGGGATAAAATCTCATTTGACTGTTTTATATCCCAAATTCATGAACTAGTAACTCAGAGACAATTCATTTCCCAATCAAAAGGAATTTCTGGATTTCTCAAAACCACCAAGAGGCACAAAGTAATTAAACTGGTAAATACAGATGAATACAAGATTATTGCCTGGGCCCACATTTATTATAATTTAGTTCGGAACTATCCATACATGGGAACCTGGGTGGCCAGTCGGTTGAGCATTTGACTCTGTTTTTCAGCTCAGGTCGTGATCTCAGGGTGGTGGTGATGAGGGGGACAGAAGGGAAGCTGAGGACGAAGCACAAGATGACACCCCACAACCACCCCCCCAACACACACACACACACACCCCTTCTGGGTGGATTATGTGTGCCATTTTTCCAGGAAACTTCCAACTTTTTTTTTTTTTTTTAAGATTTTATTTATTTATTTGACAGAGAGATCACAAGTAGGCAGAGAGGCAGGCAGAGAGGGGGTGGGGTGGAGAAGCAGGCTCCCTGCTGAGTAGAGAGCACAATGCGGGACTCAATCCCAGAGCCCCAAGATGTTGACCTGAGCTGAAGGCAGAGGCTTAACCCATAGTGCCACCCAGGCGCCCTACTTCCAACTATCTTAGAATTAATTCTTTGCCAAGGAAAAAACAGCCTTAGCTTAACAATAGCCACTTAACCAACCACCCCTCTAGTATCCTGAGGGCCTTCTTTAGCATATGAAAGTCATTTTGGACACCTCCCTTTTTCCTTACCCCAACCCCCAAGTATATAATCAGCCACTCCTCACAGCTCCAGTACAGCCCCTCTTTCTGCCCCAGGGTCTTGTCCTAGTTGCTTTAATAAAATCCTTTTTGCACCAAAGACATCTCAAGAATTCCTTCTTGGCCCCTGGTTCCAGACCTCACCCATCAGTGGGATTGAGCTCTGCACAGGGCTCCAAGCTCAGCAGTCTGCTCCTCTCCTTCTCTCTGTCCCTCCCCTGCTCATGCATGTACTCTCTCTCAAATAAAACTTCAAAAAAAAAAAAAAATCACCCATGTATTTGAAGGTCTTGGTCTTTATCTCTTCCTATGCTGAGATGATTTTTAAAAATTTTTTAGTAATCTATACATCCAGTGTGGGGTTTGAACTGATGACCCTGAGATCAAGAGTCCTGTACTCTTCTGACTGAGCCAGCCAGGAACCCCTATGCTGAGAAGGTTTAAATGTCTGATTCTCCTAGGCCCTAGTCTCCCATGTGCTGGGCCTTCTACAGGAACCATCTCAATGTAGGTCTGATTGAGGGCGGGCTGCCCCAAAATGGGCCATTTTGGCGTGTGGATTATTTTTTTTTTTTAAAGATTTTATTTATTTATTTGACAGAGAGAGAGATCACAAGTAGGCAGAGAGGCAGGCAGAGAGAGAGGAGGAAGCAGGCTCCCTGCGGAGCAGAGAGCTCGACGCGGGGCTCGATCCCAGGACCCTGAGATCATGACCGGAGCCGAAGGCAGCGGCTTAATCCACTGAGCCACCCAGGCGCCCCGCGTGTGGATTATTTTGAGTTGAAGGCAATCTAGGTCCTACAGGCTCAGAGAAACTTTTGTCCCTCCCTTAACTACGAAGAAGAATCTAAATTGGAGGTGTCTTGACCACGGATAAATTTTATCTGAGTAATCCATCTATATGGGAAGGGAAATATTTATTTACTAAACATTTATTCTTTTTGATCTTCCTGTGAATTGCATTCATTCCCTTTGAAGTTCCAAGCCCCTAACTTCTTTCCCCTTAGTTCAGAATGACACAGAGACCTCATTTTGTCTGTCTTTCGCATATCCTTGTATGTGTGGATTCTCTGTACATACAAACTATTAAATTTGACTTTCTCCTGTTAGTCTGTCTCATGTCAATTTGATCTGGGGTCCAGCTAGAACCTTTGAGGGGTCAGGAATTCTTGTTCTCTGACACCATTCCGTCCTAAACCCAGAGATAAGAACTCCCGTCATGCCCATTATACAGGTGGGAAATTGAAGCAGAAAGAAGTCTGGTGAGTCACACAACTATTAAACAGCAGAGCTGGCACTAGACCCCACTCTGGGCCTCAACCTGGCTCATGACTTCATAACTGTTTCCCTTTAAAGAGGACCTCAGTGAGCTGTACTTCGAGTTGTCACTTTTTGCTGACAGGCTTTTGCCTCTTTGACACATCAGGGTGGCTGCCTCTCCCCCTTGCTCTATTTAAAATAGGGAGGGGAAAGTAAAAGTCCTTTTTCCCCACCTCATATTTGTGTTTTCCTCATTATAAAAGATAAACCACCAACCAGTGTGTGTTGTGTACACACATATACACTCTCTCTCTGATTTACCACCCAATTTAGAAATGCCCAGAGCCAAGGCACCATGCAGACCTGAATCCCCAGGCCAAGGAATTTAATTTTTCCTTCTCTGCAGCCCCAGTATCAAGAAAAAAAATGGAATCCTTCCTGCCTTCTCCCTAGGCAGGAGGAAGCTAGACGTTAGGTTTCCTTCCTGGCGGGTAGAAGATGGCAGGAGTTTGAAGAGGCCCAGGTCAAATATCCTCCAGAGACCACTGCCATGGATGCTGACTGGTCCCTGGGCTTGTCTGAAGTGGGATGGCAGCACCAGGAAGGGTTGAGCCCTTGCTTCCTGCTTCAGAACCCTTCCAAATCTTGCTTCAGATTTTAGAAATGGCTTGTTCCCAGACAACTCCCTTCACATGAGCTCCCGAGGCACAACCATTTCTATCAGTGGACCCTGACCCTGGCTGGCCAAAGTGGCCACAGACTGCTATGTCCAGGAAATCTTGGATTTCATTTTGGTTCTCCCACAGAAAGGAGAACTGGTGTTCATTCCCAAAACTGCCCTAGGGCTATTCCTCCTTGTTGCTTCCTGGTTTACTAACAGTACCATCAACCCTCAACAACCCCAAACCACTTACCTATTTGCCTTACAGGAGGGGGTGGAAGGGCAGAGATGCTCGATGGAAGTCAGGGGGCTCTCTGTGGAGGTGCTGGGGATCCTTCTCTAGAGGGAGCAGTGAAGGGCCAAGAGGGTCTGTGTTGAGGCACAGGCATCTCTGGGGCAGCACAAGCATCCCTGGTCACTCTTCTCAGCCAACAACTTTCTGCCCAGTCGCCTGAGTGTGGGCTCTCTCCAGGGTAATGTCCTCCACTTGCTGCCTTCTCACTCTGCATGTCCCACTCAGCCTAGCAAGCTCCTTCATCTACAAACTCCCACTAGGGTGCTACTTTGGTCAGGGGAAGACAGTGTTGTAAACCAAATGAAGTCTGTCCTTCAGTCATTGTGACAACCACCCCTCCCTTACATATTCCCAAATGCCTCAAGGGGAGGGGGTGCAGGACTGCTCAGTAAAGAAACAGATGACTCCTGAATTTACATCTCCCACCCCCAAATCATCCCTAGAACCAAGGTAATTTCTCAAAGATACCTTGCTGTCCCGTCCCAGAGACATCTTAAACTCAAACCTGATCTCATCATTCTAATCTACTCTTTTGTCTAATAAATGATCCCACCACTTCCTACTCTCCAACAGACCTGAGGCCCTCAGGAACCCACCCTGAACCCTTCAGTGTACCAATCCCACAACCACAGGCAACATTCTCTAGCCAGTTGTTTTTTCCAGAGCCTTTAGGACACACCCACCCCAATTCCTCCCTAATACAAAGAGCAGATTCTAAGGCAAAGCTGATAAAATCAATCTTTAAAAAAATGCTTATTATTTTTCACAAAATCAATTTTAAGGTCAGCTCTCTACCCCCTCCAATCTTCAAGGCTTTGCTCTAGAGAGCTGTGACAAAGAGAGGTCATGTGGCAGAGCCATGGGGGAGCATGAGTTTAAGAGTTAAGGCAAAGCAGATCCAGGGTTTGCAATTTTAGTTCTGCTACATATTAGGTCCATGACTTAAAGCAGGGCGTGAGAAGCAGGAGAAGCAGATCCTGTCCACCTCTCTAAGTTCAAATTCCATTCAGTACATCCCATTATTTGCAGGGCCAGGAAACAGGATTTATAATCTTGTACTCCATGTGTCTTTGCACTTGTTCCTACATTTGCCTGAATGACTCCTACTCATCCGCCAAGATACAGGTCAAGGAGCATCCATCTCCTCTAGGACCTCTTTCCTAGGCCAAGGGTATCCTCCCTGTGAGGGCTTTACTCTGTGCAGTCACCATCAAAGCCCTCACACTCTCATTGTTAAGTTCATCTCATCCATCTCCCTAGAGCAGTTTGAGGGTAAGGGCGCTAGCCCTCAGCCCAGGGCCTGGCATATGGCAGACACCCACTCATCTAATACATGTTTGTGGAATGAAGGACTGAGTTGGAGATCACTCTGTAAACTGCACAGAGCTGTACTACTTTGCCTTCCTTATAATAACATCTGGTGTTGGGAGCAATAAACACTAATAGCGTCACTTTAATTCAGGACCTTGGGGTGAGGTTCCACAGTGAGTGGAGAAAGCACTGGACCCGAGTTCTCAACTGGTCTCTGTTAACTAATCAAGCCTGTCACCCTTGTGGGGTACCTTCTTAACTGAGGAAGATGGGAGAGTGCCTCAGGGCAGGAGTTTGTAATCTGGGGTCCACAAACCTCTAGAGAGTTAATGGAGGGACTTAAAAGAAGTCCACAAAAATCTCTGAAACTGCTGCCAAACTCAGTCTGTTTGGATTCTGTGGGGAGAGAGACCACAGATTAGCAGTCAAGAACTGCTAATCTGGATAATCTCCTGAGTCCCTCCTATCTAGATCCTCCTGTATATTCTCTTTGAGGAGGAAGGAAGCACCAGGGAGCAGCAGAAAGGGCGGGCACCCGTCCCAGGCACCCACTGCCATCTCAGGCCCATCTGAGATGGACTTTGTCAAGGGACCCCTGAATCGACCACAGGGCTGATCCTGCAGCAACCTGACTTTGGCCCTGCGAGGCTGAGAGCAGATGAAAAGGTATGGTGCCCCGGAGGCATATACACAATGCTCTTAAAGAAACAATGGAGCCGCGGATCAGAGGAAAAAGGCCGAAAGTGAGCCAAGTGTGGACTAGGGGAGGTAAGGAGGAGAGAAGCTTTAGAGACATGGACACTATCCAGATCCAGAAGGAACAGGGAACAGCAGGAGTCCTGGAGATGGAAGCCAGTGCTGGAAGGAAAAGCAGCAGCAACTGGCACTTTCTCAGTACCTAGTTAAGTGCTGGGTACTCTTGTGATCATAATAATCCTGCAAAGGAGTTATGAGCCCCACACAAGACAGATTAAATACGAGTCCCACAGCTTTTAAATATCCCTGTGACCCTCCTTTCTGCTCTGCACTGTCTTCCCGGAGAAGTTCAGGGCATCTCCCATATCAGGGAGACTTTTGGGATCTCTTTCGATGCATTTCGGTGCAATGACAAGAGGCTAGACTACGACTCTGCAGCTGGAGGGAAGAGGCAGAAGGCTTCAATCGGTTTGCAAACTTCCTGGGCTCTGGCCACGTGCCGGCCACGGGGCTGGGTTCCGGGGAGGCACGCGACAAGAACCTTCCTCTTAGCACCTTACACCCAACAGCCCCCTCCCCCCAACATGGTAACCAGCTCTGATCCGGGTGGCCGGGACACGGAGGTGAGGGCCATCGCCAGTTTGGAACTGGCAAGCTGGGACCGCGGCTGAGTTCGGAGGCCAGCAGGGCAGGGTCGGGCTAGGTTTCCCTTCCCCCTTCCCGTTTTACCAGGCGCAGGTCTCCGGGTCCGTGCACCACCAGAGAGAGGTTCTCAGGCTTGGCCGCCGCCATGTCGTTTTCTCCCTGCCAGGCCGGGACGCGTGATGGTTCTGACCGCAGCCCCGCGAGGGTTAAGGGTTAGAGCCAGGAGGCCCCGCTGGTCAGAAAAGGCGCACGCCTTGCCCGGGGCGGGGCTTCCTCGCCCCTGACAACCGGGGCGGGGCTAGTTTGGGGGCGGGGCCTCCCTGCGAAGCTCCGCCGTTTGCCCTTAGGGGGGTCGGGAGGGGGCTGGGAGAAGGTTGGGAGAGGACTGCTGAGACTCTGGGGAGCAGGGGGGAAGCCCAGACGCCACAGCCATCTGCCGGCGCTGGTGTTTCTCTCAGCCTCCAATCCAAGGGAACATGGCTGCACTGCTAGTAGCCTGCAGAGGCCGCAGCCACCAGACCAATGTCCTCAGACTTAAGCTGCAGAAGGAGGGGGTTCTGCAAAGGGGAGCAGAGTCTCAGGACCAGCACTGAGATTCTGATAGGGTAAGTCTAGGTCTTACCCACGGGTGAGGCCTGGGGGGGGGGGGGGTCTGTATTTGTAGTAGCATTGGAATGCTGAGGCTGCAGGTAGGGCTTGGCCTATACATGGAGAAACAACCCCCACGTTCTCCCAGTGTCCCCAGCATCCCGCCAAGCGCCTGGTACTAGTAAGAGTCAGTGAATTGGAGTACCATCCCATGGGATTGATGCATCAGAGTAAAAAAGCTATGAAATGAAATCTGCAAACCCTTTCTCTCAGAGCAGCTGGCTCTGCTTCTTATAACGAAAGTGGGATTTCTGCCTACATTCTTCCTTCAAGCCTCTCTTTCCTCAGGAGTGAAGTTGTACTCCAGGGGGAGAGTTTCCCTCAGGACAGGCCCAAGTCCATAAACGCTTTTCCCTCCTTCGAGAACAGTGCTCAGGATTTCATTCCCTACAGGCTCTCCCCAGGCCCAGATATACTTCTGGATCATTTTATCTCCTCCAGGAGACTTGCCCCAGTGCCCAGCCCTTGAAGTTATCTCCCTGTGGCACTCAGTGCATGAGCCACAAGTGGGTCACATCTGTACTTTCACCTGTAGCCATCCCTTCCCCAAATGCTCTGGAAGGCTACTGAGGGCAAGGCCTCGTTTCTTTCTTTTTTTTTTCTTTCCTTCTTTTTCCTTAATCTAATAAATGTCTTACTTTCCTTTTACTTTCAGTTTTTAAACAGCTTTATTGAAGTATAATTGGCATACAGTGAACAGCCAATATTTAAAGTACACACTACGATAAGTTTTGATCTGTGTGTACATCATGAACCTATCATCATATTTAAGACAATGAGCATATCTGTCCCCCTCAAAAATCATCTCCCTATCCAAAGCAACCATTGCTTTTCTTTCTTCTCTAGAGATTAGTTTGCATTTTCTAGAATTTTATATAAATGGTATAAACCGTGGGTATTTATTTTAGTCTGGCTTCTTTTCACTTACCACAGTTGTTTTGAGATTCATCCAAGTTGTTACATATAGCAATATGTTCATTTCTTTTTATCAATATATCAATATGTTCATTCTTCTTTACTGCTGAGTATCATTTCTTGGTGTGGATGTACCATAATGTGTTTTTCATATACATGTTGATGGAGACTTGGGTTTTTTGTAGTTTTTTACTATTATAAATATGGTTGCTATGAACATTCATGAGCACGCTTTGATATGGACATAGGCTTTCCTTTTTTCTGGGTTGTTGGGTCATTGTTACTCTACATTGAGCCATTGGAGGAACTTCTAAACTGTTTTCCATAGTGATTGTACCATTTTACATTCCCAGCAACTGTGTGGCTGGAGCTGAGAGTTCCAGTTTTTCCAAATCCTCACCAACAGTTGATATGGTCGGTTTCTAAAAGATTTTAGATATCTTGGGGTGACTGGGTGGCTTAGTCGGTAAAGTGTCTGCCTTCAAGAGTGTTTTGTTGGAGCCCTTGGGTGGCTCAGTGGGTTAAAGCCTATGCCTTAGGCTTAGGTCATGATTCCAGGGTCCTGAGATCGAGCCCCGCTCAGCAGGGAGCCTGCTTCCTCTTCTCTCTCTGCCTGCCTCTCTGCCTACTTGTGATCTCTGTCTCTGTCAAATAAATAAATAATAAATAAATAAAATCTTTTTAAAAGAAAGAGTGTTTTGTTGTTATTGTAACTTTTTTCTTTGTTTTGTTTCTTGAATTCCTCATATGAGTAAGATCATGGTATTTGTCTTTATCTGACTTCTTCCTCTTAGCATTACACCTTCTAGGTCCATCCATGTTGTTGTAAATGGCAAAAAAAAAAAAAATACTCTTTTTCATGGCTGAGTAATATTCCGTTGTAAATATATACCACTTCTTCATTCATATATGAATGGACACTTGAGCTGGCTCCATATCATGGTTATTGTAAATAATGCTGCAGTAAACATAGGGATGCATATATCTTTTCAAATTAGTGGGTTTTTTTTTCCTTTGGATAAATACCCAGTGGTGGAATTCCTAGATCAGAGGATAATTCTCTTTTTAATTTTTTGCAGAACCTCCATACTGTTTACCTCAGTGGCCTCACCAGCTTGTATTCCCACCAACTGTGCATGAAGGTTCTTTTTTCTCTACATCTTCACCAATTTTCTTTTTCTCTAGAACCTTCGCCAAGGCCTCATTTTTATTTTTATTTATTTTTTAAAAAGATTTTATTTTATTTATTTGACAGAGAGAGAGACATCACAAGCAGGCAGAGAAGCAGGCAGAGAGAGAAGGAAAGCAGGCTTCCTGCTGAGCAGAGAGCCTGCTTCAGGGCTTAATCCCAGGACCCGGAGATCATGACCTGAGCCAAAGGCAGAGACACAACCCACCAAGCTACCCAGGTTCCCCAAGGCCTCATTTTTTTTTTTTTTTAAGATTTTATTTATTTATTTGATAGAGAGAGAGAGAAAGACCACAAGTAGGCAGAGAGGCAGGCAGAGAGAGTGGGGAAAGCAGGCTCCCTGCCAACCAGAGAGCCCAATGTGGGGCTCGATCTCAACCCTGAGATCATGACCTGAGCCGAAGGCAGAGGCTTAACCCACTGAGCCACTCAGTTGCCCCCAAGGCCTCATTTTTAAAAACAACAATTTGGTAAAGTGTTTTGGACAGTGAAGGAGCTCAAAAAAAAAAAAAAAAAGATTTGATGATAAACATGGATAAGCTCTGGAACCTCAGTCACGACAAAAATGAAAGTATGTGTCAGGGCAGGGGTAAGGTGTGACAAAGCAATGGGATAGATTTTTTCAAGGGACTTGTAGAATCTGTCATGTTCATTGCTTTGAGATCTATCCCACAAGGCTAGACTATACTTGGCAGGTCCCACCAGCACCTCCTGCACTCAGCTTCTGAGCAGGCTTTGGTTGGAGAGATGGACTAACTTGGAGTTACCCGGTTTCACTCATACACTTGAACTTAAAACTCAGCTTTCCCTCCTTGCCTTGTTGAGTTCTTCACAGTCTTCCAAGCAGGGCTTTCCAGCAGGTGAAGCTGACAATGGAGAAAGGCCTAGGAATGGCTTAAGTGCTGGGCAGGCCACTTAAAGTAGACACTCACTGACTTTTCAGTTGAATAAACAGAACACCAGAACCAAAGCAGAAGGTTGACACTAAAATACGACAGAATGGCCACACTCTGGAGAGTTATGTGTTCTCTCATGAGTAATAACACTTCGAAACTGTCTTGAGAGTTGTTGCCTAAGAGTAAAGAGATTTAGAAAAGCAGGAGACTAATTTAGAAATATATTTAATGACTGAGGCCCTTTTAAGAAAAAATAAAGGGGTGAGTTGATAAGGATTCTTAAGAAACTGACATTTTGGGGCACCTGGGTGGCTCAGTGGGTTAAAGCCTCTGCCTTCGGCTCAGATCATGATCCCAGGGTCCTGAGATTGAGCCCCACATGGGGCTCTCTGCTCTGCAGGGAGCCTGCTTCCTCCTCTCTCTCTGCCTGCCTCTCTGCCTAGTTGTGATTTCTCTCTGTCAAATAAATTTAAAAGAAAGAAAGAAAGAAAGAAACTGACATTTTTTAAAGTAGAAAAGCAAGTTGTTATTAGAGTATTTAAACAATTTGGTGTGGCATTTCTACAGAATTTCCTAACAGAGGCCAGCATTCATGATGGTAAGGACCAGATTTTTTTTTAGGCATTTTACTGAATAGAGGATAAAATGCTGGCTTTGCCTTTGTGGGTGCCCTGCTCAGCCCAGTTTCTCTGGGTCTCTGCCTAACTTTCCCATATAGCACAGCACTTTGAGGCACTCTGCACTGAATATAACTACAAGTTGGTGATAAATTTCCTATTAGAATTTAAAAATTAAATCACAGGTGCATATCTCCTAGGGTCACATATCAGGAGAAAGGGAGCCTTTAGTCCAGGCAGTATCCTATCATAAACACTGGGTTGCTTAAGGTGTAGATAACATTGTGTACTAACAAGTAAAGTGTGCCATGGGGCCTTAGTTTTCTAAAGGTCAGTAGAGTTGTAAAATCCTGATTTCGCCATTTGGTTATCAACTGTTCACGTTACTCCAGCCTGGTTATTTACAACAAAAAAGGAAAAACAAAAGAAAGAAAACAGGAAAAAAAAAAAAAGAAACTATGGTGTATCTTGCAGACCTTGGAAATAAGCTTTCCAATGAAAATTAAATTAATATATTCCATATGCAATGAATGAGATTAATGGGCCTCCCTAAGGAACTAATAACATACCTGCCATTAACAAAGTTCAAGGAAGGTTAGGAAGAGAATAGGGAGCCTGGGTGGCTCAGTTGGTTAAGCACCCGACTCTTGGTTTTGGCTCAGGTCGTGATCTCAGGATGGTGAGAATGAGCCCAGCATCAGGCTTCACGCTCAGCGCAGTCTGTTTCAGATTCCGGATGCCTGGGTGGCTCAGTTGGTTAAGTGTCTGCCTTCGGCTCAGGCCATGATCTCGGGGTTCTGGGGTTGAGCCCACATCGGGCTCCCTGCCCCAGTGGGGAGTCTGCTTCTCTCTCTTCCTTTGCCTGATGCTCCCCCTGCTTATGCTCTCTCTCTCAAATAAATAAAAAATCTGAAAGAAAGAAAGAAAAGAAGGAAAAGAAGGAAGGGAAGAAAGAATGAAGGAATCTCTGTTAAAAAAAAAAACAAAAAACTCTTTAGGAAAAGAATAAGGAATGCAGGTGTTTTAAGTCCAGAACTATCCAGAGGAGAGAGGTGCTTGCTGGTAGTGGTGGCAGTACTGCCGGCACAAAGGAGTGGAAGCAAGGGGACCTGTTAAAGGTTACTGTTACGTGCTAGCTGAGGATGGTGATTTGGATAAATGCTGGAGGTGGAGATGGAGTGAAGCCGGTAGACCTGAGATTTATTTTGATGTTGGTAAGGGATTGGTTTATAGGAGTTGGGGAGAAGGTAGTTGGAAGGTTGACTCTCAGATTTCTGACATGATTACTGGATAGATGAGTCCTAGTATCTGATAATGGGGGGTACTGAGGGAGGAGGGACAGATTTGGGGAAAAATCAGGCTGGTAATTTTGGATAGGCCACATTTGAGATGCCTGTGAGACATCCAAGAGAAATAACCCAGGGATATGAGGGTCTGAGAAAGTCTTGGTTTGGAAAATCTAGACTAAATTTAGATATCATTGGTATATAAATTGTATTTAAAGCAATAAGAGAGAGGGAGGTAATGTAGGGAGAGTATATAGTAATAAATGGTAGGCAGGAACAACAGGCCCCATCCTAAGAGGAAAACTACCCTTAAAAGGAAAAAGCCCCCATGCTGTTAATCTAGACTGTATTCAGTGCCCCAGCTTTAAGTCTGCTACTGGGAGGAAGGAAAGGGACTTACAGAAAGGAAGGGAATGGCCCTGGGCATCCTAACCCAGGCCTAGGGGCCAGCTTGATAGCCAGTGGGATATTTAAACAAAGAGCTTGATCTGGTGACTGGTAGCTGCCCAGCATGCCTTAGGATAGTGGCAGCCTCTGCCCTCTTGGCCCCTGGGCTATGAAACACCACCCTGGAAGGAACCCTCCACCCTTTCACCACGTGAACAACTACCTGATATGTAGATGAGCACCTGAACAAAAACCTGATGGGGTGACAGACACGTGGAGGGTTAATCAGATTAAAAGCAGCCCACACCCAAGAGTCCCTAAAAAACGCCTAGATTTAAACGCCAAACTGGCAACTCTCTCAGGTCCCCTCCCTTTTCGGGAGCTTTGTACTATTGCCCAATAAACTTTGCTTTACTGTCACTCAGTAAACTTTGCTTTGCCCATCATTCTTCTTCAGGTCTACCTCTTTATTCTTTGAAGTGGCATAACCAAGAACTGTGGACAATAAATGAAAAGAAATCCTGCAACCTATAGAATGAAAAAAGACCCACTTCAGGTCTGAACTTCCAGCATCCAACATTGAGGGACCAGGAAAAGGAAAGAGGAACCAGCAAAGAATCCTGAGAATAAGGGAGATCATACTGGCAAAAGGCAGTGTTTTAAGAAGGGCACAGCCAACTGTTGAATACTGATGAGAGATCAAGATAGAAACAAAAAGTGTCTAGTGAACTTAGCCAAAAGGAGGTCCTGGGTGATCATGGCAAAGAATTTTGTTATGAAGATAGGAACAGGAGCCATATTCGTTTGGAATCATTCATATATCCATTTAGCAAATACATGGTAAGTAATCCATGACATGCCAGGTATAAAATGTTCGAGATACAATGAGCAAGACAGAAACAATCCCATTCAAGAATGGGAAGCCATTTAATAGAGGTCTACAGAAGTCTAACTCTACCATAATTAAGGTAAGGGCTATGAAGAAAAAGGAAAGGATACCATGAAAGTGTGTAACAAGAAAACCCAGTCCGGCTTGAAAGCAAGGAAGATTGCCCCCAGGAAGTGATACAAAAGCTGTAATCGAAAGGCTTAGGCAGTCACACCAGGGAGGTGAAGAGAGAGTATGTATTCCAGCAACACAAGCATGGAGTCCTAGAAGCAAAAGAGACCAGCATTAAAAGTTAGCAGTGTGGGGGCGCCTGGGTGCCTCAGTGGATTAAGCCGCTGCCTTCGGCTCAGGTCATGATCTCAGGGTCCTGGGATCGAGTCCCGCATCGGGCTCTCTGCTCTGTGGGGAGCCTGCTTCCTCCTCTCTCTCTGCCTGCCTCTCTGCCTACTTGTGATCTCTGTCAAATAAATTAAAAAAAAAAAAAGTTAGCAGTGTGGTGGGGCACCTGGGTGGCTCAGTGGATTAAAGCCTCTGCCTTCCACTTGGGGCGTGATCCCAGAGTCCTGGGATCGAGCCCCACGTTGGGCTCTCTGCTCAGCAGAGAGCCTGTTTCCTCCTCTCTCTCTCTCTCTCTCTCTGCCTACTTGTGATCTCTGTCTGTCAAATAAATAAATAAAATCTAAAAAAAAAAAAAAAAAAGTTAGCAGTGTGTTGTGGAGCCTAGCAGCCCAGTCACTGAGCAGCCAGCTCGTGGTTTTGGTTCAGGCCCTGATCTCCAGGGTAGTGGGATTGTACCTGGGTGGGGCTCTGCTCACAGCAGGGAACTGCTTGAGATCCTCTCCCTCTCCGTCTGCCTTTCCCCCTGCTCATCCATGTGCTTTTGTACTCTCTCTCTTTATAAAAAATAAGTAAAATAAATCTTTAGTTAGCCATATGGTAGGGCCATGGTGAACAAGGGAACCCAATCCAGGGATGTACATAGGTCTTCCAGTGTTTCACATTACTGAAATATAGGAGTACAAGAAGAAATGTGGCAGGAATACCTGAAGATCTAGGGGGAAAGTTGGAAAGTCACACTTCTCTAAGGTCAGGAGTTCCCTCTGAGGTACAAAAAGTCCGTTTTTGTAGCAAGGACAGGGAGCATAGAACCTCCCAGAACTGGTATGATTCTAAGAATCAGAGAAGATAGGATTGGAAAGGGAATGCCATTAATAAGTCTTACTTGGAAGAGGCAATAGGGAGCAGCTGGCAGACTGTTGCAAACAGCCTGTCTATGCCATGGCTGGGAGAAGTAGGAGCTAAAAAGAACTCTTTTTTATTTTTATTTTTTATTTTTTTTTAAGAGAGAGGGAGAGAAAGGGTGGGGGGTGGGAGAGGGAGAGAGAGAGAATCAGCGCAGAGCCCGGCAGGGAGCTCGATCTTACAACCCTGAGATCATGACCTGAGCTGAAATCAAGAGTTGGGACACTTAACCAACTGAACCACCCAGTGGTCCCAAAAGAGCTCTTATAAACAACGTGGGTTAGAGAGGAAATTCCTGTTAGCCTCGAACTCTGCTTTGTCCTCTTCTCTTCATGTCATGCCTACAATGTCATGTCTACAAATAACTGGTCCAGGAGTAATTCATGTTATTCATTAGATATCAGTGAAGTTCCAGAATAGGAACTGTACAAACATGATAAAGGAAACAAAACAGGAAAAAAGGAAGAAAGGTAGAGGAAAAGAAATAAAGAACATTCACCAGAAAAATATTGCTGGGGGGGGCACCTGGGTGGCTCAGTGGGTTAAAGCTTCTGCCTTTGGCTCAGGTCATGATCTCAGGGTCCTGGGATCGAGCCCCACATCGGGCTGTCTGCTCAACGGGGAGCCTGCTTCTCCCTCTCTCTCTGCCTGCCTCTCTGCCTCCTTGTGATCTCTGTCAAATAAATAAATAAAATCTTATAAAAATATATTGCTGGGGAGCAAATGAGAGTTGTGATAGAGAAGTTTGCCATTTAACTGAAGAGGGTATCCAATCTCCACATTGGAGGTAAGGTGGGATGGAGGGGGTGCAAAATAGGAGTGGGGGGAGGGCAACAGAGGTGTAGAGCTTGAGTAGAATGAGAAGGGCATCTTTACAGGGAAATGGTATTAACATGGAGTGTCAAATCCCTAAAAGGGTGAGGAAGAGTCCACATGGGGGGAGCACAGCTCAGTGTGAGGTGAGGTATGGGTATGATGAAGACGATGACCATAGGGAAAAGCCGGTGTTGGGTATATAGAAACCTGAGTAGGTTGGGGACAGCATTTGCTCAGGTGGGGAGGGAGCCAGAGAGGTTAAGAGATTGGTACATAGAGTAGGATTGAAAAAATAAGTAATATATTAAGGATGATGGGAGAAGGGTTTTCTACTGTGGGAGAAGAGAGGTATACATATGGAAAGAGAAAAACAGAACAAAACCTATATGGTGTTAGATAAAATTGAAGGGATCAGTGTGAACTCATGATTTGCAATATAGACAGAAATAAATGTAGATATAAATATATGGGTTTATACACACATAATACTCCACAGCTGTTTATAGAAGGAAAGTGTACGTATAGCACACAAATCTTGGTTTCCATTCTCCTCTAACATGAACCAGAGCTTCTCTCTCTCTCTCTTTTTTAAAGATTTTATTTATTTGACAGAGAGAGAGAGATCACAAGTAGGCAGAGAGGCAGGCAGAGAGAGACGGGGAAGCAGACTCCCTGCTGAGCAGAGAACCCGACTTGGGGCTTGATACCAGGACCCTGAGATCATGATCCGAGCTGAAGGCAGAGGCTTAACCCACTGAGCCTCCCAGGTGCCCCAACCAGGACTTCTCTTAAAGAAATGACTTAATCTAGGGCTAGAACAAGAAAAGTACAAGATGAACCTAGAAGATCTTGTGCCAGAGAGTAAGGAATGTTGCCCGAATGATGGAACGTATCAAAAGACATAGAAGTCAGATTGAAGAGGCCAAATCACAGGCAATTTGAGCATAAAAATAAATTATGATAATAACAGATCATAAACCATTGAATAACATATGAACTATAAATCTATATATACTGTGTAGTTATGTAACCCAAAGCACCTTCCCACAAAATATTTATTAATTACATAGGGGAAAAGAGTAACTTTATAGTTGAGAAGCCTGGTATATGCCATCGTAATCAAGTGATCAGACTTAATATCATCAGCAATGGGACATACTGAAATTCTGTACCACTTGATATGATGCGGTGAGAAAAAACAGCTGAAGTATTCATGCCAAAAAATGCATAAGCTGAATCTAATCATGAGAAAACATTAGACAAGCTCCAATTGAAGGATATCCTGCAATAATTTGTCTGTAACCTTTAAATGTGTCGATGTTGTGGGAGTCAAAGAAAGCCTGAAGAAATGTTTCAGACTGAAGGACATTAAAAGGACAAGACAACTAAATGCGACATGTGATTCTAAATTGGATCCATTTGCACAAAGAGCATTATTGGGGCAATTGATAAAACTTGAATAGGGTCGGAGGATTATCTGATAGTAATTACTATATATCAGTGTTAATTTCCTGAGTTTGATGGGGCATAATGTTGATAATTGGGTTAGGAAATAAAGTTCTTTGTATTGTACTTGCAACTTTTCTATAAACAAAGTTTATAAAATTAATGTGTATGAAAAGAATTCAATAATGTATTTGCCCTTGTAAGAAAATAACAGAGAGAGGGGCGCCTGGGTGGCTCAGTGGGTTAAAGCCTCTGCCTTCGGATCAGGTCATGATCCCAGGGTCCTGGGATCGAGCCCCGCGTCGGGCTCTCTGCTCAGCAGGGAGCCTGCTTCCTCCTCTCTCTCTGCCTGCCTCTCTGCCTACTTGTGATCTCTGTCTGTCAAATGAATATATAAAACTTAAAAGAAAAAGAAAGAAAATAACAGAGAGAGGAAAAGAAGGAGCAACAGTGAAATATTAGGAAGAAATGAAATGTGAGCCAGAAGACCTCAGGAAGGTGGAATAAAACAAAATCATCCCCCCACCCCGAGAAAAATGAAAGCAAAACTGGAAGTATCACAAAGGAGTAGGCACTGCTAAAAACAGTGAAAGACACAGAGGACAGAATTGAGAAAAGTAAACAAAATGAAATGGAAAGGGACAAATTTAAAAGGAATAGAGAGAAAGTGACAAATATGAAAGATGGGCAAAAGAGGTCCAATATTTGCATAATGGATTTCCTGATGAGGAAGCCAAAATAATGGAATAGAAAATAATTTCAATATGTAATTTGAGAGAATTTTCCAAAAATAAAATAATAATGTAAGGGGAAAAATGTGCTAGCAGAAGGGGTTTTGGGTTTCCAGAACCATCCTGGAGAGACAGTTCTCTGACCTAAGGCTGTGAGGAGCCAGTCCCCACTAACAGCTGTGGAGGCATCCGGCCATGGAAGCAGGGTGGCATCAGCCATTGTGAACATCCAGCACACCCCCTCTCCCATCCCGTGGTTTCATGCTCACTGTGCAATCTTCCTAGTGACATTTTGATTTCCACCCAGATTTGCTCACAGGAAAGGGAGATGAACCAATTGCATATCGGCTCAATCCCCTTAGTGCTGTATGGGTGGAAATCTAAAACTCCTTAGACGTTGGCCACCTTAATTCCCTGAGTTAGGGCCTTGGAGAGATGCTAGTACGGATACTCTGTTACTTATTGTAGTTTCTATTTTTTTTCTCCCACCCCAGTCTAGTCAGGTCATGTGTCAGCAGGGAAGGAAAAAGGGGGCTTTGGTGATTGAGGTGGCTGCTACAGAATTCATCAAAGCCAATGTTGCAATGATGATTTCTCACTTATACTGAATACTGCCTAGCACTTACCCCTTCTGAAGAAAAATAGGTCTATTATGAAATGCCTCAATTTTTATATGGCCACTTCTGGCTCTTTCTCTCATATTTTATTTTATTTTTTTAAAAGATTTTATTTATTTGACAGAGAGAGATCACAAGTAGGCAGAGAGGCAGGCAGAGAGAGAGGAAGGGAAGCAGGCTCCCTGCTGAGCAGAGAGCCCGATGTGGGACTCAATCCCAGGACCCTGGGATCATGACCTGAGCCAAAAGCAGAAGCTTTAACCCACTGAGCCACCCAGGTGCCCCCTTTCTCTCATATTTTAGAGACAATCTTAAACTGCCTCTCCTTCTCCTTGCCTAATTCTAAGCCTTTCTTTTCTTCTTCTCTTTCATCGTGTTTTATTATCTTTCAGAAATACGTGCCTTCATCATGAACTTTTAAAAATATATATTTTATTTTTTTATTTGTGGGGGAGCATGGGGTGAGGGAGAGGGAAGAGCAGACTCAGCGCTGGCCTCAGAGCCTGAAGGTGGTGAGGGCTCAGTATCACCGCACTGAGAGTCTGACACTCAATCCTCAACTGATGGAGCCACCAGGTCCCCCACCTTCATCACATACTTTTATCACTTTTCCTTCATACTGCCTTTCTCCACCGTCACCCAGAATGCTTATCACTTTGACCTTGTAGATACCTCTTTCTTCATAGTTTATTTGCTGATTTGACTTTCTCCTGTTGAATGTTGCCCATTTCCTACCCATCCCAGAGTATGCTGAGTTTAACCACAGTCCCAACGTGCCAAGATGACTAGAACATACTGCATTAACAAAACTGTATTTGTTCTTTATGGAACAAAATGAGATGTTTTCCCAAAAAGTAGTTCTAATCTCTGCATGTCCCAGACCAATAGACTTGCTGACCTTTAGAAGGTAAAACTAAACTTCTCTATTTCAGTTCACCCTTCTCACTATGTCAGCTTTTAAGGGTTGGCAAAATAAGGTTGTGCGTTTTGTTCTGTTTGATCAGTATTGTTTGCATTTAATTGTCTTTATGGTCTCTAGCTTTGACAGTTAAATCAACAACATTGATTTCATTTTCGGTATGTACAGAGCACCAGGCCACAAGGGAAAGTGCATGACAGACTCCCTATCCTGAAAGAGAGTCTAGTCAGTGGGGAAGAACGTCCCTTCTCCAAGAAAACATGTATCCAGCCGCACCTGAGTGGCTCAGTTGCTTAAACGTCTTCCTGCAGCTCAGGTTATGATCCTGGGATTGAACCCCACATTGGGCTCCTTGCTCAGCAGGGAGTCTGCTTCTCCCTCTCCCTCTGCCCCTCCTCCTTCTTGTGCCTGCTTTCTCCCTCTCTCTCTCAGTCAAATAAATAAATAAAATCTAAAAAAAAAAAAAAAAAAAAAAGGAAAAGAAAAGACATACCCATTCAAATGACTGAAATACATTACTGTAAAGGGAGAATATTAGGTGTGCTCCCCAAAGCCAGACTGTGATCGTGGCCAAGGGCATGGGTTCTGGGTTTTAGTCTCTTGAGTTGGAATTCCACTTGCCATCTGATTTTAGGCAACTATTAAAGCTTTCATACCTCTTTTCTGTAAGATAGGGATATAGTCTCTACCTCACAGGGTTGTAGTGAGGATTAAATGAGGTGGTACAGATGATGTACTTAGCCCAGTAATAATAATAGCTAAGGTTTCTTAAGCATTTTCTTTATGCCAGTGTGGCAGAGATGATGTACTTAGCCCAGTAATAATAATAGCTAAGGTTTCTTAAGCATTTTCTTTATGCCAGTGTGGCAGGCTAAATAATGGCCCCCAAAGATATCCAGGTGTTAATTCCTGGAAACTGTATGTATGTGTGTTAAAGAGGGACTTCACAGGTGTAATTAAGTTAAGGATCTTGAGATGGGGAAATTATCCTAGATGGACTTGATGGATCCTAAATGTAACCAAAAGTGTCCTTATAAGAGGGGTTCAAAGGAATATGTTAGTACGGGAGAAGGGAATGTGATGCCTAAAGCAAGATGCTACACTTCTGGCTTTCAAGATGGAGGAAGGTGCCACCAAACAACCCAGCTCTCGATGCTGGAAAAGACAAGGAAACAGGTTGTTTTTTTTTGTTTTTTTTTTCTTTTTTTACTGTGCCTTGAGAGGGTGTGTGGCCTTGCAGATACCTTGATTTTGGCCCACTGAAACAGATTTCAGACTTCTGACCTCCAGAACTATAAGATAATAAATGTGTGGTATGTTTTTTGTTTTTTGTTTTTTGTTTTTTTACTTTTGTGGAGATATAATTGACATATAACACTGTGTAAGTTTAAAGTGTACAATGTGATGATATGATACACGGATATATCAGAAGATATTTACTGCAATAGGGTTAGTTCCATCCTTCAGCTCACATAATTACCAGTTTGTCATTGTTGTGGGGAGAATAGTAAAGCTCTATTCTCTTAGCAACTTTCAAGTACACAAATAGTATTGTTAATTGTAGTCACCATGCTGTACGTTAATTAGATCCCCAGAATATATTCATTTTATAACTGAATTTGTACCCTTTGATCACTATCCCCCCATCACTCCCACCATACAGCCTCTGGCAACCCCCATTCTACTGTTTCTGTGAGTTCAGTTTTTTAGATTCCACATATAAGTGAGGTCCTACAATATTTGTCTTTCTTTCTCTTACTTATTTCACTCAACAGAATGCCCTTAAGCTTCATTCATGTTGTCACAAATGGCAGAATTTTCTTCTTTCTCATGGCTGAATAACTTATGTTCCTTCTATTTCCAATTTGTTTTATCATGAAAAGATGTTGAATTTTGCCAAATTCTTTTTCTGCACCAATTGACACAATCATATGATTATTGTCTTTCGTTCTGTTAATACAGTGTGTCTTATTTATTGATTTACATGTGTTGAACCATTCTTGTATCCAGGGATAAATTCCACTTGATCATGGTATATGATCCTTTTAATGTGCTCTTGAATTCAGTTTGTTAGTATTTTGTTGAGAAATTTTGTGTCTATATATTCAATATTGGCCTATAGTTTTCATTTCATGTAGTGTTCTTTTTTTTAAGGATTTTTAAACCTTTTTTATTTAAAATTTTAATTCCAGTGTTATGTTAGTTTCAGGTGTATATTCCATATATTCCTCAGTGTTCATTAACAGAAGTGCATTCTCATTTTGTGTAGTGTTCTCATCCAGCTTTAGAATCAGTGTAATACAGGCCTCATAAAATGGGTTTGGGAGTGTTTTCTCTAAAAATTTTTGGCATCAATTCCTTAAATGTTGTGTAGAATTCACCAGTGAAACTATCCATTCCAAAGGGCTTTTCTTTGTGGGAAGGTTTTTGATTACTGAGTCAGGCTTCTTACTTGTTATTGGTCTATTCCAATTTTCTATTTCTTCATGATTCAGACATTTTTTTTTTTTAATCATGAAAAAACTGTATTTAGATTTAGCCAGCTGGACTCGGTTTAGATACTCCCAATTTTGTTGGCAACATCCAAAGCATCATAGTCAGGGGCCAGTCGAACGTATGCCTTCTTCTCTCCAGCAGGCCTGATTAAGGTGTTGACCTTGACTACATCAATGTCATAGAGCTTCTTCACAGCCTGTTTGATCTGGTGCTTGTTGGCCTTGACATCCACAATGAACACAAGTGTGTTGTTGTCTTCTATTTTCTTCATGGCTGACTCAGTAGTCAGGGGGAACTTGATTATGGCTGAGTGATCAAGCTTGTTTCTCCTGGGGGCGCTCTTTCGAGGGTATTTGGGCTGCCTTCAGAGACTCAGAGTCTTGGGTCATCGGAACGTAGGTGACGTGCGGATCTTTTTTTTGTGACTGTGGACGCCTTTCAGCACCGCTTTCTTGGCCTTTAAAGCCTTTGCTTTGGCTTCGGCATTGGGAGGGACAGGGGCTTCCTTCTTAGCTTTCGGTGCCATCTTCTTAAAAGGGCCATGATTCAGACTTAATAGGTTGTATGTTCCTAAGAATTTATCCATTTCTACTAGGTTGTCCAATTAGTGCATAACTCTTTATAGTTGTCTCTTATTATTCTTTGTATTTCTGTGGTATCAGCTATAATATCTCCTTTTTCATTTATAATTTTATTTATTTGAGTCTTCTTCTTTTTCTTGGTACATCTACTCAAAGATTTGCCGGTTTTATCTTTTCAAAATAACCAGCTCATCTTTTCTACTGTTTTTCCATTCTCTATTCCATTTATTTCTGCTCTGATTTTATTATCTCCTTCCTTCTGATAACTTTGGGTTTAATTTGTTCTTTTTCTAGTTCCTTGACAAATGAAGTTAGGCTATTTATTTGAGATCTTTTCTTTTTCTTAATGTAGGCATTTATGGCTATAAACTTCCCTCTTAGAATTGCTTTTGCTGCATCCTGTAAGTTTTTTGTTTGTTTGTTTGTTTGTTTTTTAAGGTTTTGTTTATTTATTTGACGAGAGAGATCACAAGCAGGCAGAGCAGCAGGTAGAAAGAGAGGGAGAAGCAGGCTCCCCTCTGAACAGAGAGCCGGATGTGGGGCGCGATCCCAGGACCCTGAGATCATGACCCAAGCCAAAGGCAGAGGCTTAACCCACTGAGCCACCCAGGTGCCCCATCATCCTGTAAGTTTTGATGCATTATGTTTCCATTTTAATTTCTTTCAATATATTTTTTTACTTCCCTTTTGACTTCATCTTTGACCCATTGGTCATGCTACCACATGAATTAGTGAACTTTCCAGTTTTCCTCCTATTAGTAATTTCTGATTTCATTCTATTGTGACCAGAAAAGATACTTGGGGGGCGCCTGGGTGACTCAGTGTTAACCCACTCAGCCTCTGCCTTTGGCTCAGGTCATGATCTCAGGGTCCTGGGGTCAAGTCCTGCATCGGTCTCTCTGCTCAGCAGGGAGTCTGCTTCCTCCTCTCTCTCTGCCTGCCTCTCTGCCTATTTGTGATCTCTCTCTGTCAAATAAATAAAATCTAAAAAAAAAAAAAAAAAAAGATATAGGGTGCCTGGGTGGCTCAGTGGTTTAAGCCTCTGCCTTCAGCTCTGATCATGACCTCAGAGTCCTGGGATTGAGCCCCACATCGGGCTCTCTGTGCAGCAGGGAGCCTCCTTCCCACCCCCCCCCCCCCACCCCTGGCTGCCTCTCTGCCTACTTGTGATCTCTCTCTCTGTGTCAAATAAATAACATTAAAAAAAAAAAAAAAGATACTTGGCACACTTTCAATATTTATGAGTTTTCTGAGAGTCATCATGATCTATCCTGGAGAATGTTCCAAGTGTGCTTGAGGTGAATATGTATTCTGCTGCCATTGGATGGATTGTTCACTGTATGTCTGTTAGGTCCACTTGGTCTAAAGAATAGTCAAGTCTAATGTTTCCTTATTGATTTTCTATCTGGATCATCTATCCATTGTTGAAACTGGGGGTATTGAAGTCCCCTATTATTATTATATTGTTGTCTATTACTCCCTTCAGATCTGAGCATTTGTTTAATATATTTAGGCGTTCCAGTGTTGGGTGCATATATATTCACAATTGTTATATACTCTTGATGAATTGGCCCTTTTAGGATTATATGATGATGTTCTTTGTCTCTTGTTACAGTTTTTGACTTAAAGTCTATTTTTTTCTGATATAAGTATAGCTACCTCTGCTGTCTTTTCATTCCTACTTGCATGAAATACCCTTTTTCACCCTTCATTTTGATCTGTATGTGTTCCTAAAGCTGAAATGAATCTCTTGTAGACAGGATGTAGTTTAGTCATGTTTTTTAATCTATGTGGCCACTCTGCCTTTTTTTTTTTTTTTTCACTTGACAGACAGAGATCACAAGTAGGCAGAGAGACAGGCAGAGAGAGATGGAGGAGCAGGCTCCCTGTTGAGCAGAGAGCCCGATGCGGGACTTGATCCCAGGACCCTTGGATCATGACCTGAGCCGAAGGCAGAGGCTTTAACCCACTGAGCCACCCTGGCGCCCCACTCTGTGCCTTTTGATTAGAACATTTAATCCATTTACGTTTAGAGTAATTATTGATAAGTAAAGAATTAGTATTGCCATTTTGTTCATTGTTTTCTGGCTGTTTTGTAGTTTCTTTCTTCCTTCTTTTCTCTCTTACTGCCTTCCTTTGTGAATTGATGATTTTCCATAGTGGTATACTTTTGTTCCCTTCTTTTTGTCTTGTATGTAACACCTATAGGTTTTTGTTTTATGGTTACCCTAAGGCTCACTTGAAACATCTTGTAGATATTGTAGTCTATTTATTTTGAACTGCTAACCTCTTCAACTGTACACAAAAAAATCTACCCTTTTATCCCACCCCTACCACATTTTATGTTTCATATTTTACATATTTTTTTAAGATTTTATTTATTTATTTGACAGACAGAGAGATCACAAGTAGGCAAAGAGGCAGGCAGAGAGAGAGGAGGAAGCAGGCTCCCTGCTGAGCAGAGAGCCCTATGTGGGGCTCGATCCCAGGACCCTGGGATCATGACCCGGGCCGAAGGCAGAGGCTTTAACCCACTGAGACACCCAGGCACTCTTACATATTTTTATATTGTGTATCCATTAATAAGTTATTATAGCTATAGCTGTTTTTAATACTTTTGCTCCTCAGGCTTTATATTAGTTAAGTGATAAACACACCACTATATTACAATATTAGAGTATTCTCAATCTGACTGTATCCTTGTCTTTACCAGTATGTTGTTTCTTTTCTTTTTTTTTTTTTTGAAGTTTTTATTTATTTATTTGAGAGATAGTGACAGAGCTAACAAGAGAGAGCATGAGAGGTGAGAAGAGGGAGAAGCAGGCTCCCTGCGATATGGGGCTCCATCCCAGGACCCCAAGATCATGACCTGAGCTGAAGGAAGACACTAAACTGACTGAGCCACCCAGGCATTTCTGTGTTGTTTATTTTCACATGTTTGAATGTTACTAGTTAGCATCCTTTTGTTTCAGCTTGAAGAACTCTTTCAGCATTTCTGCAAATGCTAATGATGCTGAACACCCTTTGGTGGCACTGGGTCTGGCGGCCATGGTGACTTGTCAGTAGGCCACTGGGGGCTGTCCTATCATCTGCATGCTCCTTATCAAGTGCCCGTTGCTCACCCGGCTCTTTTCTTCCTGGTAAGGGGAACTCTTTCTAGCTTGGGAGTTCCCTCTTGGTGCTAAGCAATTCTGGCAGGAGCCATGGGTTGATGTAGCAAAACAAAGCTGTTCTTCCTTCCCTTTTTGTGTGGTTGTTCTCAAACTTTTTGTTTAACTGCACTGCTGAAGTTTATCAAATGGACTCCAGAGCTCTCCAGTGCTGTTTTTATTTGTGGGTAACTATCTAATTGTTGATCTTTATGGAGAGATGGAGGAGTTTCCTACTCCGCCATCCTGGTAATGTCACTCCCAAATGTATGTTGTTTTAAGCTGCCGAGTTTGTGGTAATTTATTACAGCAGCCATAGTAAATGAATACAGCTGGGCATTATTCTAAAGGCTCTCTATATATTATTTCATCCAACTCTCACCTTTTCCCATCTCCTCATCAATCATGGAGAGGTGTGTTAGTAAGTTGGCCCCATCCTCAGCTGGCCCCACCACACCCACCCATCCCCATCTTAGATTGCATCCATCAGACTTTATTCTTTTTTTTTTTAAGATTTTATTTATTTATTTGACAGACAGAGACCACAAGTAGGCAGAGAGGCAGGCAGAGAGAGAGGGGGAAGCAGGCTCCCCGCTGAGCAGAGAGCCTGATGCAGGGCTTGATCCCAGGACCTGAGATCATGACCCGAGCTGAAGGCAGAGGCTTTAACCCACTGAGTCACCCAGGTACCCCAATCAGGCTTTATTCTAAGTAATATCCTTGGTTTGAATCCACAGGACAGTCTCTCTCTCATATACACACACAACACACACTCATAAACCATACGTGAGTTCTCCTAGTAAAACCTGCCCTTTATGCAGTTGTGGGAGGAACAGAGAGCAGCAGTAGTGTTGTCCTACTTCTGACATCTCTCTGCCTTGTAATTTTGTTTCTAGAGAATTCACTTAATGTGTTCCATTGAAGCTGCTACTTGGTAATTTCTTTCTTTCTTTCTTTTTATTTATTTATTTATTTATTGCATGGTGATTTCTGGTGGTAGATTTAGGGTTGCATGCTGGCTTTGCCTTGAGTAAATCTCTGTTCCCCAGTTTCTTCATCTATAGAAAATAGAATGATATCTATTTGCAGGATTGTTAGAAAGGACTAAATGATACAAGTGAAAGTGTCCTGGACATCGCAATTGTTATGACTGGCATGCTCACAGCCCTTGCTGGGAGAGAACTTGGACAGCCAGCCACAGTTGGTCAGACCACGTGTGGGTGCCTGATACCCCAAAGTCAGCCAGATCCACAGGCGGATCAGATACTAATGATGCAGTTCAGTGGCGAAAGTTCTGTCTAAACAGTAAGATAACCTCAGGTTGCTCTCTGGAACTTGAAATGGAAAGTAAAGAGGGAATCAGGCAATTAGGGATAAGAACTGAAGCTAAAAAGATGTTGAGAAGGAAGAGGTGGGACCAAAAGCAAGCTGTAATTGTTAAAATTAATTGAAGGAAACCTTTGTTTAGAAAGGCGTGGAGAGGCCAGCAGAGGGAGCTCTCACACTCGGCTACTCCTTGTGAATTGCAGACCCTACAGGTAGAGACAGGCCTTTCAGGTGTGTATTTCTTCACTATCCCAGCAGGAGGGAGAAAGTTTTTCCTCCTCCCCCTGCAACATCCTAGCTGGTGAGACTGTCAACTTCAACCAATGAAAAGCCACTATACTTTGAGCTCCCAGTTTACTTCAACGGACTTTTTGTTTATAATGGCCCTTCCCAATTCCCCGTTTCCTCCCTTAAAAAAGGGTTCTTTATTGTCTGGATTTGCCTATGGTTTTCCGTAGCCTGCTTCTGGGATTGCAGTTCTCTGCTCTTCCCAAATAAACCCATTTTTGCTGGTAAAGGCTCACATAATTCTTGAGTAGAGCTCAGTTACTGAGGAAACAGAAACTATGAGTATGCAAACGTAGGGAGGTCAAGATAAAAGTGATAGGATGGATGCTCAGAAAGCCAGAAGTGGGGAACTCCCCCAATAAGCAAAGTCTCAGCCAAGTCACAAAAATGGCAGAACAGAAGAGTGAAGACCCATTAACTTCTGCCACGGAGATGCCTAGTGCCATCTTCAATTCAGAAGAGCTCCTAACCTTGGATTTCACAGTTGGCCGATCTTCCTTATTGCCACATGCCATCTTAAAATGAAGTCCTATTACTTGAGTTTATCAATGGATCCTTATTTTACACAAAAGAGTTTAATTAAAACAAAAAGAATCCAAGTGGTAGTTCTGTCTCATTTTTTAAATGGATCTTGAAACAGTGGGGCATAATGGAGGCAGAAGAATATTACTGGCAAAGGAAATATCAAGAGTCAAGGCTTGGAGCTGAGAGAACATAAAGATATCAGTGGCTGGGCACAGACTCAGAGCAATAGTCAGGGGGTTGTGATCTCTCACAAAGGGCAAGGGCAGTAGGGTCAAGATAGTTGGGAACCTAGATGCCCAACATGGGCAACTTAACTGCGTTACCAGTAGCTGGAGCTCCTTCTCCGAAGCTTTGTTATTCTCACACCTGAGGGTTTTGTCTTAGTAATACATATCATTTTTAACATCTTAAAGATCCATCAACAATTTGTTATATATCCTCCCAGGCAAAAATTATACTAACTTGATTAATGATCAAAAACCTAGTTGTTATTGGAAGACGCTACCGAATCTGTCCCTTACCTTTGCTATTTAAGAGCTGTTTGTGTCCTCAAGGAAGCTGCTTGAAAGAAACACAGAAAACAAACCAACTCCCTGTCACATATATCCCCGTGGCCTGAGTCATAAGGAAATGCAGATGGGACAGAACCAGGTTTCCTATCTGTGGACTCTGCCCAGCCCAGACTCAAGTGATGATGACAGAAGTCCTTGGGAGTTTGAATATAGGTCAGGGCTGGTAAATACCACTGAGCCTGGGTCCTGATTCAGTATCGGAATCCATTTCCTTCAGGTGTTTTCCAAATTTTCCAGGCTCTCTGAACCTGAGGAACAGCCTTTAGAACAGCGGTGTCCAGTGGAAGTATAATGCAAACCTAATCTAATTTAATTTAAACCTATCTAATTTAAACTTGTGCAGTAGTCATGCAATAAAAGTGAAAAGACGTGGGTGAAATTAATTTTAATAATATATTTTATTTAACCCAGTATATCCAGAATATTATTTTTAACATGCAAGCAATGTGAAAACTAATTTTTTTTTGTCCTGTCTTCACAATCTGGTGCATTTTTTATGCATACGTACATCTCAGTTCAGACTGGCTGCATTTTTAAAAAAGATTTTATTTATTTATTTGTTTAAGAGAGAGAGCATGCGCACATGAGTAGGAGTGCAGAGAGGAGAGAGAATCCCAAGCAGACTCCACACTGAGCAAAGAATCCAGTGTGGAACTGGATCCCACAACCCTGAGATCATGACCTAAGCTGCCTGAGCTGAAATCAAGAGTCTGATGCCTTAACTGGACCACCCGGGTGCACCCAGACTAGCCGCATTTTTAAGTGCTCTATACCTCCATCTGGTTTAGATGGTGGCTGCGTATTAGACAGCACAGGTCTAGAGGTGCTTGACTTGCTTCCTCCTTCCCACTCTACCTCCTACTCCCATCAGATGCAGGAATTTGAGGGGTGGGCCAGGAGTTCAGAGGCCTTGTTGTCATGCCAATGCTTTAAGTTCACTGGGAAAAACCAAGTCATTCTTCTTCTGAACCATCCTCACCTATTCCAGTATGCCTCTTCTTTGCCTTCCTGAAGTCAAGGGCCTGTGCTCTCACAGAATGTGGTCTATGTTATAGGATTTTATTTCATTTTGCTTTACACTCCTTTGTTATGTTTCAGACTCCCCAACTGGATTACAAAGGTCTCAAAGGCATTTGTCCCACTCTTAGTCATCTCTTTTTGCAACACCTAGTCATCAATAAATGAATAATTGTTGAATAAATGAATGACTCCTTACAGGACTGGTAAACATGTATTATGGAAGCCTTTGTTTTATCTGACACCCCTAGGTCCATACAGCCTGTTTCCTCATCAACAGTGAAGCCAATCAGGGCACTGTCAGTCCCAGCCTAGAAACTGGGGGAAATGCTTGTCTTTGTCATTGGGATCTCAGGCCTGCATACTCAGTTCAACAAATAGTTCCTGAACAACTCCCATGCCCCAGGCACCATGCTGGGTACTCTGGGAGGTGCACAGATGAGTAACAAATACCCTTGCCCTCAAGTCCCTAACTAGTACAGGGCCTTTGACAGGTCTACACAAATAATTATAATTTTAGGTTAAGTAACCTCAGGGCTGTAAGGGGAATAAAGAGGCCAGGTAGGAGAGGGGCAAGAAGAGGGACTCGCAAAAGAGGCTTCGTTCAGACCTATCCTTGAGATGATGCTTGAGCCTAAGACAGGATTTGGACAAGTGGGACTGGAAGGAGGGAAACAAACAGCTTTTAGAAATCTGACGAATGAGGAAGAAACGCGATACAGAGGAGGTGTGATGAAGAGACTCCTTAGGACAAGGAAATGAGACAGACCACAAAGATAAGAGCAGGGTGGAAGAAATCACAACAGGGTAGGGGAGGAGCAAATCTCATGAGAGGGGTGAGGACTCCAGACCTGGAAGGCACCCTTGTTGAAGAAGACAATGCCAGGAAGAAGGGCTTGGCGAGTGAAGCTGGGAATTCCAAAAGGAAGTGAGATGGGTTTGTGTTATACACTCCTGGTGGCAGAGGCAGGGACGGGAGAAATAAAGAGCCCTCTGATCAAGGAAAGTAGACTCCCCTAAGAACGTTAAACAACCCGATTTGAGCAGAGTCCCAGAGTGATAGGGAAAGGACGAGAAGAGATAAGCTGGAAAGAACTTTACGTGACACAGGAGATGTGGGCAATATTCTGTCTAGCCAGTACCACGTGCCCTAGAGATTGCAGGAGCAGTCGGCACGCCAAGTCAGACATCAGCCTGGGAAATCAGCTCCCAGTGGGGGAATGGAAGCAGAACAGAAATAGCACGTGACTAGGTTGTAGTGTAAATTACAAGTTGGGATAGCCTTTCCCAAATCACTGAAGTAGGGATTCTCGCCTGGAGGTGTGTAGGTAGTTCTTTACACAGACAAGGGTTGCACCTGCAGCAGTGGGAAAAATTCCAAGACTGGCATCAGAGCAGGTGTACAAAAGGATATCAGAAAGAATCTGATTTAAGAAGAAGACTGATTTACTTTGTTTTATTTTTAAATTTCTTTTTTTTTTTTTTATATTTTATTTATTTATTTGACAGAGAGAGATCACAAGTAGGCAGAGAGACAGGCAGAGAGAGTGAGAGGGAAGCAGGCTCCCTGCCGAGCAGAGAGCCCAATGCGGGACTCGATCCCAGGACCCTGAGATCATGACCTGAGCCGAAGGCAGCGGCTTAAACCACTGAGCCACCCAGGCGCCCTTATTTTTAAATTTCAGATGCATCTGTTGCCTCTAAGCACTTTTATTTCCAAGAAAAGACAGACCAGACTGTTCTCTACCTTTCAGAGCATGCATACAAGGGTGCCTAAAGAACATACGTTTGTGTACTCAGTGACACACACCCAAAGCTGTAATGGAGACTAATAATTGCTAGCAGACATTGAGCGTGTGGTAACTGCTAGGCCGTGTACAAAGTGCTTTTACAGGTATTATCTCATTTAGTCTTCACAATATTACCTATGACAGGGGCGCCTGGGTAGCATGGTCAGTTAGGTATCAGACTCTTGGTTTTGCCTCATGTGGTGATCTGGGAGGTGGGGGCAGATCGTCGTGACATTGAGCCCTCTGTCAGGCTCTGCACTTAGCAGAGTCCACTTGGGATTCTCTCTTCCTCTTCCTCTGCCCCTCCCTGCCCACCTCCCATCGCAGGTAAATAAATAAATAAATCTTTTTAAAAAAACAATATTACCTATGACATTATGTTACTATCTTCATTTCTCAGGGAGATAGGTTACATGACTTGCTAAGATCACAATGCTAGCAACCTATGGGGCTGTAGGAAGCTTTTTATATTATTAATCCATTGTTTTTTATAGTTATAGGGCTCTTCAGATTTCCTTTTTTTGTATCTGTTTTAGTAAGATATATTTCCTAGGAATTTAGACTAAATTTAGAATTTAGTTCATTTAAATCTCCAAACTTACTGGCATGAATCTGGTCAAAAACCTTGTTTTTTTTAAAATAATTTAGCATCTGAGGGCTGCCTGGGTGGTTCAGTCAGTTAAGTGTCTGCTTTTGGCTCAGGTCATGATCCCAGCATCCCACATGGGGTCCCCTGTTCAGTAGGGAGCCTGCTTCTCCCTCTGCCTGCTGCTCCCTTTGCTCATGCTCGCGCGCTCTCTCTCTTTCTTTCTCTCTCACATACACAATAAATAAAATCTTTAAAAAACAATTTAGGATCTGAGATGTATTCCTCTTTTCATTTCTGATATTCATTACAGGTACTTCTTTTTCTTGACTAGTCTTACCAGAGATACATCCATTATATTAGTCTTTTCAAAGAAACAATCTCTCGATTTGTTGTTCCTTCTATTATAAATTTGTTTCCTATTTCATTAATTTCTCCTCTTATCTACATTATTTCCACTATTAGTTTGTTTTTGTAAATTTCCCCCCTACTTTCTTGAGATGGATGCATATTAGCTCATTGATTTTTAGTTTTTATTCTTTTTTTTTTAAAGATTTTATTTATTTGACAGAGAGATCACAGGTAGGCAGAGAGGCAGGAGAGGGGGAGGGGCAGAGCACGCTCCCTGCTGAGCAGAGAGCCCAATGCAGGGCTTAATCCCAGGAGCCTGGGATCATGACCCAAGCTGAAAGCAGAGGCTTTAACCCACTGAGCCACCCAGGTGCCTCTCCCACAACTTTTTAATTTTATTATTACTTAGTTTAAAATATTTTATAATTTCTATTATGATTTTTTTAATGCATGGGTTTTTTAGAAGGATATCTCTTAATATTTAGATATGGTTAATATATAGATAGATTTTCTAGTTATTATTTTTTATTGATTTCTTGCCTCATTGTACTGTGGTTAGAGAACATACTTCAAATATATCAGTTCTTTGAAATTTGTTGAGACTTGCTTTATGACCCAGTATATGGTCTGTAACATAATATTTCCCAAAGATGGCCACAAACATCTTCAATGCCTCATGCTCTTTTGCTATGTGACTATGCAGCTTCCCCATTAAGGAGGGGGATGTCTCGTTTTTCACTCCCTGGAATCTTGGCAGAATTCCAAGATAACCAAGAAAAAATAGCCTTACATCTTTTGCTCCCAGCTTCTTGGATGATGGCTGCCATGTAAGAAGTGACAACCCTGAGACCGCCATGCTTGAAAGATTTGAGCCATGTGGAGAGACTGGAGGATGAGATATCTTGAGGAGAGAAGGAAAAGCCAAGGAGGACCCAGGTGCCAGCACATGTGACTAGTCATCCTGGCTATCTAGTCAAGACTTCAGATGACTCTAGTCTCAGCAACTCTAGTTTCTGACTGCAGTCACACTGGAGACTCCAAGTGAAAACTACCCATCTGAGCCCAATCTAGAACCTTGAGAGATAATAAATTGCTGTGTTTAAGCTCTACATTTATGGGTTATTTGTAATGCAAGAATAGTTCTCCAGAACATGGTCAATTTATTTAAATATTCTGTGTGTGCTTTTTAACTGAAAATTATAATTGTTGGGTGTGGTGTTCTGTATGTATCAATTAAGCCAAGTTCATTGGTTTGTTTATCTAAATCTATATCCTTAATGATTTGGTTTGCTTTCTGTGAATTACTGGGAGGTATATTAAAAATCTCTCACTATAATTTGCTATTATATTTGCCACTATATTTGCCTATTTCTCCTCTCATTTGAGCTCAATTATTTGGTTTTTGTGAATTACAGGAAAGAATACAGAACATCTTAACTCTATTTCATTCTTCCATATCCAGTAACTCCAAGTTGAGTTTAGAAAGTACTAAATATGCTAGTAATAATACTAGATATGATAGTATATATTAGCTATGTTAGTATAATACTAGAATATGCTAGTAGTAATTCTGACTGCAGTCACACTGGAGACTCCAAGTGAAAACTACCCATCTGAGCCCAATCTAGAATAATAGTAATGAAACTATATAACTTTTTCTTTTTTTTCTTTAAGATTTTATTTATTTATTTGACAGAGAGATAGAGAACACAAGTAGGCAGAGCAACATGGCAGAGGGAGAGGGAGAAGCAGGCTCTCCACTGAGTAGGGGGCCTGACGTGGGATTCAATCCCAGCACTCTGGGATCATGACCTGAGTTGTAGGCAGCTGCCTAACCAACTGAGCCACCCAGGTGCCAGGTAACTTTTTCACTGAGCACTTACTAAGTGCCAGTTGTTGCCCTAAGTACTTTACATGTAGTACTTGCTTAAGCCTCACAATTTCCCTGTGATTTTGGCATTATGATTCCCATTTACCACAGACAGGTTAAGTAACTGGTCTAAGATCACTCAACTAGATAAGCACTATATTGGAATTTAAAACAAGACAGTCTGAGTCTGCTCTTAGCCACTCCCTTATACTGCTACTGAGATGTGATGCCCTCTCTAGGCCAGAAGATATGAGCCCAGGTGTCATTTATGAGCATGTTTGCTTTGACATACTGCAGCATGTAAAGTAAACAAACAAACAAACAAACAAACAAAAAATAGCTAAGGTACTCCAGGAAAGGTTTATATATTTTAATAAATTGTTAATAGCTTCAAGTGGGTTCTTCTGGTATATATTAGTAACAGGATGATAGATATGGCAGTGGGCCACTAGGCCTTTCATGTGAGTACTTCAGGGAATCACTCATACTAAATAGGAATTTGTGCTAAATATTATTTCTGGAAATAATTTATACCTAGTAAAATATTATAAACTCATAGGTCTGGAAGGTCCCTTAGAGATCACTTATTTCAGACCACTTATTTATAGTATTAAAAATCATTATCTTTGAAGGTAGCATTTTAGGGACTTTTACTTTTTATATTATTTATATGCTGTTTAATTTTTCATAAGAACACATCACACCTAATCAGAAAAATAAAATGGTTATTCCTGCTAAGACAGTTCAGTAGGGGAAAGAATAGTCTTTTATTGCAACAATTAGATATCCACATGAAAAAGAATGACTTTGTGGGGCTCCTGGGTGGCTCAGTTGGTTAAGCGACTACCTTCGGCTCAGGTCATGATCCCAGGGTCCTGGGATCAAGTCCCACATTGGGCTCCTCTTCCTCTGTGGAGAGCATTCTTCTCTCTCTCTCTCCCTCTGCTGCTCCCCCTGCTTGTGTTTTTTCTCTCTCTCTCTGTCAAATAAAATCTTTAAAAAAAAGAATGAATTTATACTCTTACCTTATAGCATATATAAAAATTAACTCAAAATGAATCCCAGACCTAAATGTAAGAATTAAAACTATAAAAGTCTTAGAGGGGGGAATGCCTAGGTGGCTCAGTCCGTTAAGCGGCTGCCTTTAGCTTGGGTCATAATCCCAGGGTCCTGGGATCAAGTCCTGCATTGGGCTTTTTGCTCAGTGGGGAAACTGCTTCTCTCTCTGCCTGCCTGTCCCCTGCTTGTGCTCCCTCTCTGTCTCTCTCTCTCTCTCTCTGACAAATAAATAAATAAAATCTTATTTTAAAAAGGCTCAGAAGAAAACATAGCGTAAGTCTTCATGATCTTGGGTTAGGCAAAGACTTCTTAGATATAAAACCAAAAGAAAAATATAAAAACTGGACTTCATCAAAATTAAAAACTGTTGTGTTGCAAACAATGCCATCAAGGCAGTGAAAGACAACCCACAGAATGGGAGAAAATATTTATAAATCATATCTTGATAAGGCATTTATATCCAGAATATACATATAAATTACTACAACTCAATAATATAAACACAACCTAAACTAAAAATGGCCAAAGAACTTGAATAGATGCTGATTTGCAAACTCAGGAGCTTTTCAGGTGAAATCTGTAACTGGCCCCAGATACAGAGGACAAGGAAAGGCTGAAGAAAGAGGCAGACCACTCCAGATTGGTAGGTGACAGTTTAATAAGCAAGGGCACTTACATACAAGGCTTGTCTTGGGCAGTTGCAAGATGGATAGATATCTGCACATACCCACCAGAGTCTTGAACATTTATATAGAGGCTTTAACTGAGTTAAATTGAATATATATTGACCAGATGGTCTTAACACCATATTGCTCTCCTCAAGTCTGCACCCTTTAAAATGGCTCTCACTGTGGGAAACAGTGGGCAGAACACACATTTCAGGGACATGGGAAGGGATGAGGAGCTTTCAATTGCCTGGGTCCAGACTACGGGTTAATCAGTGGTCACATCCTCTTGATGACCTCCTCTAACAGTTAGACATTCCTCCAAAGAAGATATAAAAATAGTCGATAAGCATGTGAAAAAAAATGGTCAACATCATTAGCCATAAGAGAAATGCAAATCAAAACCACAATGAGATAACAATTCACACCCACTTGGATGGCTATATTAAAAAAAAACAAACAGATAATAACAAGTGTTAGTGAGGATGTGGGCAAATTGGAACCCTCATACATTGCTGGTGGATAAATGATGCAGCCACTGTGGAAAGCAGTTTGACAGTCTTCAAAATGTGAAACGTAGTTGCCATGTGATACAGCAATTCCACTTTCATATACCAAAGAGAAACAGAAACATACATTCACAAAAAACTTGTGCACTAAATGTTCATAGAACCATTATTCATAATAGCCAAAAAGTAGAAACAACTTGTGTCCATCAATTGATGAATAGATAAATAAAATGTAGTATCTTCCAAACAATGGAATGCTACTTGGCAGTAAAAAGAAAAGAAGTACTGATACATGATAGAACATGGATCAACTTGAATATGTTATGCTAAGTGAAAGAAGCTTGTCACCAAAGAGCATGTTATATGATTCTGTACATATAAAATGTCCAGGATGGGCAAATCTATGGAGACAGAAAGTACATGAGTAGTTGCCTAGGGCTGGGGGTTGGGGGGAGGGGGTATGGGCAGTGACTACTAGTGGGTTTCTTTTTGGGGTGGTAAACATGTTCTAAATCAGACTGTGGTGATAGTTGCACAACTCTGTTGTGACACTAAAAACCATTTAATTATACTTATTAAATGGGTGAATTATATGGTATGTGATTATAGCCTAATAAAGCTGTTAAAAAGAAAAAATGGCTATTCCATTAAATTGATGCAATATGATTTGAGGTGGGTGCCTGGGTAGCTCAATCGGTTATGCACTTGCTTTTGGCTCAGGTCCTGATCCCAGGGTCCTGGGATCCAGCATTGAGCATGGTTGGGCTCCCTGATCAGCCTGGAGTCTGCTTCTTCCTCTTGGTCTGCCTGTCCCCCTGCTTGTGCTCTCTCTTTCTCTCATGAACAAATAAAATCTTATAAATAAATAAAATTATTTAAGGTGCCATTCTAGGGGCACCTGGGTGGCTCAGTGGGTTAAGCCTCTGCCTTCGGCTCAGGTCATGATCCCAGAGTCCTGGGATCGAGCCCCGCATTGGGCTCTCTACTCAGCAGTGAGCCTGCTTCCTCCTCTCTCTCTGCCTGCCTCTCTCCCTACTTGTGATCTGTCTGTCAAATAAATAAATAAAATCTTAAAAAAAAAAAAAAAAGCTGTTGGACCTGAGGGTATAGTGTTCGCCTGTTACAGGGATCAGGTTTTAAGGTGCCATTCTATTCATTCAATATTAAACAGGTTATTTTTAGACTTTCACATTGCTTAATGTAACCAAACACTCCATATGAAAGAACTGTTTTTTACTAAAACTACTACAAATCATTATAATAGATAGGTGATATCCCTAAGGTCACCTACATGTTTTCAACACCACAAATCTGTCAATACTTTACAGGTATAAAGATCTAGTATCTTCCACACAATTTTTTCCCATACAATAAGGACAGTGGCCTGTCCTTAAGCCTCAATTCAAATTACTCTAGCAGTAAGAAACATGAAAATATACTGCCTTAAACAAAACAGAAGTTCATTTCTCTGTCACTTAAAAGTCTAGAGATAGGCAACCCAGGGCTGAGATGGCAGATATCTCTCCAATGACCTCTGGCTCCTGTCACAGGTCCCAGGCACAGTCTACTGCTCTGTCAACCATAGGGTATAGGTCTTGCTGTTACGGTTCATCCAAGCAACAAGATGAAAGAAACAGAAAGAGTAGGGGTGGAAGGAAAGGGGACCAAGTGTATGTGCCAAAGGTCTTTAAGAAAAGTTCCCAGATGCCCTTAATGCTGTGCATTGATTGACCAAAACATTGTGATAAAGTCATACTTAACTTCAAGTGAGACTGAGAATATGGTCTTTATCCCAGGTACCATGTGTCCAGGTAGAAATTAGGGGTTTTATCATCATGAAAGAAAGGGAAACAGACATTCAGAAAACTCGCAGACTCTCCCAGTAACTCGTAACTTATCTAATGTCACAAAACCCCACCAAAATCTAGAGAAAAATAATCTGGTCACAAAGGATGAAAGAAGTAAGATGAACTAAGACCTATACACTAAATTAAGCATGAAGTATGAGGAATAATTATGCCTAATAGTGAAAAGCATCAGAGGAGACATGTTTGCAAAAGGGTAGAGAAATAACCAACAGTTCTAAAATGGGGAGAGCATTTTTATAAGATGGCAGCCAGAGGCAATAGAGGCAGTCAGATATACTAGGCAAGTAAAAAGTGGCTTGAATGAGCAGTAAGTAAAATCTCACTTCCTTTCAGGTCCCATTAAGACCAGCAATTTTTATCAAAACACTTTATTTTTGCCTCTTTTATTTGTTCATATGTTTCCAATTGCAAAGGGCTTACATTATCAACTGATTTTTTTTTTTGCTTCTGGTAGCGTTTCAAGGATATGCATTGTACCTGGCCTTCTCTATACTCCTAAAGATGTAATTAATTTTCCTTAGAAATCACTGTGGTTGTATTTTTTATTTATTATATTAACACTATCAGAAAAATACTGAACATTCCCAAGAAATCGCAGTGTACACAACTTAGTGTAAATTTACTTAGTCCTTTTAATCATTAATTTAAGATCCACAGACAGGCTTGGTTTCTATGTTAAGAAACAATGTGACTGAGATAAAGTGTTCAGGAGAGATAACATTTAATATGTTTCAGGAAAAGGGTATTAACATTTAGTTTAGTGGGGTTTTTTTGTTTTGTTTTCTTTTAGTTTACAAGTTCAGAAGAGTTAATCATAAATACAAATATAAATAAGGAAAAGTTACCATAGGGGAAAATAGAATTTTCAAATGATGCTGAGATTACCATAATAATGCTGTATAATGAAATTTATGGGAGAAATCACGGGAGAAAGGAAAGGTCAGGGTCCACATACACCCAAATGATCCAAACACTTTTAAAAAGTGCATTTTCTTTAGATAATTCTGCAGCTGGTATGCACTTCCTAGGAGAAAGTACAGTTTTAAAAAGATGATAGCCTCACAAAAAATATATCATATGTAAAGTAATAAATCCACCAGATTCTATATAGCATGACCATATGCATAAAGATAAGAAGTTGCTGTCTTGAAATCATTATTTAAAAAATAAGCCAAGCATGTTGGCTGGTTTCTGGTCCCCTTTGCAGATCTGCTGTCAGTTACATCTGAAATAGGCTACAGCATATATCACGTGAGACAGTGGGAGGAACTGACTAGGAAAATCAAGACAGTCATGTTCTAGTCCTTATTTGGCTCCTAGTTAGGGGCCACTCTAACTAGGCCCACTATTTGGCCCACTCTAGGCAAGACATACTCTCAAGGTCTTCAATTCCTCATTGTTCTCTAAGGTTCTTTCCAGCACCATGATTCTAAGGTGACTTGAGGGCCTATTTCAGATGATATAGTATTGTTTACATTAAATCACTTCTGGTACATGTTATCAGGAACTGTCCACACATGAAGTCTGCATCATTAAAACGTTTTTCTCCATATTTTTCAAGATAGAAACAGTAATTTAGAACTCAACAATAACATTTTAATTTTTTAAAATCAAAATAAGATGACCAGAATCATTAAACTTAGTATTCACAGCACTGAACCTAGAAAAACATATATAATTAATATAATGTTAAAGCCAAAAGACCATCTGACAGACTGAGACTTCTTATGAAGTGTTTTAAAGACAATTACTCCATAACAACTGTATACTCAGGATTTGTGGACATAACATTACAAGCTGGGGGGAAAAATCCAGCTCAAATGTCAAATCATGGAGCCAGAATGACTCTGAAATTCTGGAAGACACATTTTGAGAAAGAAACAGAATTCTCCCCCATTTCCCCATTCCCCTCTCCCAAAGGGGAGAATGTAAAATTAATGCACATCTTTGGTAAAATTTCAGAAAAAATAAATGCCTAGATATAAAGAAAATTTAATTTAACATTTTCTCTTCAATTTGTTTTTTATAGCAGACATGTTAATTTCATTTTGAACATGGTATGCCAAATATCCTGAGCTTCCAGGAATAAAGTCATGTAGCTCCCCAAGGAATTTCTTCATGGCATCAATTGATATATAACCTAAAAAATAAAAAAATACATATATTTGAAATCCTGTCATGCTATCATGTTGTTTTGAAGTATCTTTGATTTATTAGAGTTCAGATTTCTAAAGAAAGTTTTTAGAAAAAAGTGAAAAGAAGAAATAATGCCAGTGAGAAGATTCTCTGTGAAACTTAATAATTACCAGGGAACACCTCCTTCCCAACTCCCCACTCCCTGCAGCCATCTACCTCTTATTTTCTTTTATCTTTTTAAAAGATTTTATTTATTTATTTCAGGCAGAGAGAAAGAGAGTAAGAGAGAGCACAAGAAGGGGGTGGGTCGGAGGGAGAAGCAGGCTCCTTGCTAAGCAGGGACCCTGACGCAGGACTCTATCTTGGGACTCTAGGATCAAGACCTGAGCCGAAGGCAGTCGCTCAACCAACTGAGCCACCCAGGCACCCTATTTATTTATTTTTAAAGATTTTATTTATTTATTTAGAGAGTATGTGTGAGCAGGGGAGGAGCAGAGGGAGAGGGAGATGGTCTCCAGCCGACTCCATGCTGAGCACAGAGCCTGACTTAGGGCTGGATCCCAGGACCTGAGATCATGACCTGAGCTAAAATTGAATTAATCAACTGAACAACCCAGAAGCCCCTTCTACCTCTTTTTAAAACACAAATATTTGATTATCTACTTTGACTACTGAGAGTGTAATGTCCAGGTTGAGGATAAAACATAAAGTACCTAGACCAAAATAACTGGAAAGTGTCTGGCTTAGAGTATAATAACTTAGAACTATCTATCCAATAGCTATTAACAACACAAACAGTTCATCTTCACTAGTAGAGCAAGGCACACTTTCCTGCACTGCTAACACAGGGTTAGTATTCTATAATAAGAAATTAAGGAAAGGGGGGCCTGGGTGGCTAAGTTGGTTAAGTTGCTTTCAGCTCAGGTCATGATCCCAGGGTTCTGGGCTTGAATCCCGAATTGGGCTCCCTGCTCTCTAAGGTGTGTGGGGGGTCTGCTTCTCTCTCTCCCCCTGGCCCTAACCCCTCCCCCAATGCTCTCTTTCAGATAAATAAATAAAATCTTTTAAAAATAATAGATTAAGAATAATCAGTATTACTGCTTAGTCAACAAAGGTTATGAGTGTGATTAATTTTGATAACAGTAATCTGAAATTGATAAGAGTATTAAAGAACCCATCACAGAATGTAGACAGCTTAAGAGCTTAAGGGCTCAATGACTTTAGGGCAACCCATCTGGGACCCCTCTCACTCTAAAGGGCTTTTTTTCCCTTTCTTTCTGTTCTCGCCCTCACTTAATGAACTTTTACTCACTTCAAAAAAAAAGACTCAATGACTTGAAGCAATATTATCTTCACAGCAACTGCTTATCTGAGTGATTATTTTTATGAGTAATATATTTATAATTAATATTAAAACTGAAACCTAATTTAAAAGTCAATACCGTGTGAGAAAAATTCTGGTAGAGCTCAAAGATGATTGATTTTAGAAAACCACCACTAACATGCGGTACACGTGCATATAGTTTGATTGCTTTTAATAATATATAATAAATTGACAGTTAATAAATTAACTATGAATTCACTAATATAAAACTGATTAGTGTCTTTAAAGATATTTTAATCATAATAATTTACTTTAGAAAAGTAGAAAATTTAGATTTAGAAAATCTCTTGAGCCCTATTTCTATACCCCATATGGTTCATGATCTTTGCCTAATGACTAGGTTTCTGTGTAAAATAAACTAGTACAGGAAAATATTAACATTTAGTTAATTTCACTGTGTGAATTTTCTTTTTTCTTTTTTTTTTTTTTAAAGATTTTATTTATTTACTTGACAGAGAGAGAGATCACAAGTAGACAGAGAGGCAGGCAGAGAGAGAGAGAGGGAAGCAGGCTCGCCGCTGAGCAGAGAGCCCGATGTGGGACTTGATCCCAGGACCCTGAGATCATGACCTGAGCTGAAGGCAGCGGCTTAACCCACTGAGCCACCCAGGCGCCCACTGTGTGAATTTTCTAAAGGTATGTGTGAGGATAGGAATTTTTAAAATAATTTTTATATTAATAAAAATATTCCTATAAGAAGGATAGGACATTTTTGCATCAGAATGCATTTTGCATTATTTTAGCAGTTTTGAAGTAGTTAGGACTTCAGGCTGAAGTTGACTGACACTCAAACTAAACTAGCTTAATAGAAAGATTGCTGTGTCAACCAAACTGTGAGGAAGGCAGACATATTGTGGAGCCTCAGAAGTAACCAGAGCTCATGGCTGTCTCTCACTGGTATCCAATTTTTCTCTACATGTTAATTTCAGTTCCTCTCTCTTGAGGCAAGTTGGCTTTTTTTACATGGTAGGAAACATGGACCCACACGACTTCCAAGTTTTAGATCTAAAGAGCTATGTTCACCTGAATGAGAATGATTTGACTGGCTGCATTCTATGTATAAAAATCTAGAGAAAGCTATGACTGGCCCAACTCAAATCAGGTATTCATTCCCAAGGCAACTGCTGGGGGTGAGGAGCAAGCTCATGTTTTAGGAAATGACTATTTCTGTGTATCAGATGAATAGAGGGGAAGAAAAGAAAGTTCCTAAGAAAAGTATTCTTGGTGGAGGATTCCATACATGTCTATGGTAGTCAGCCTCCCAGATGACCCTAAATGACTCCTATCTCTTGGTATTCACAAATTTGTGTAGTCTCTAGAAGGAGAATCTGTACTTAGGTTGGTCTGTATGACCAACAGCACATGGCAGAAGTGATTGTATGCCACTTCTAAGAGTAGGATATAAAAAGAGACAGTGGCTTCTATCTTAGGTATGCTCTTTTTCCTTCTTGTATTTCTTACTCTGAGGAAGTGACCTGCCATGTTGTGAACAGCCTTATGGAGAGGCCCACTTGGTGAGGAGTTTGGCCTTTGGCCAAAAATCAGCAAGGACCCAAAGCTTGCCAATAACCACATGAGTGAACTTTAAAATGGATTTTCCAGTCCCACTTGTAACTTCAGCCTAGCTGACAACTTGACTGCAACCTTATGAGAGATTTTGAGACAGAGTATCTAATTAAGATGCTCTTGGAGGGGCGCCTGGGTGGCTCAGTGGTTTAAGCTACTGCCTTCAGCTCAGGTCATGATCTCAGGGTCCTGGGATCGAGTCCCGCATCGGGCTCTCTGCTTGGCGGGGAGCCTGCTTCCTCCTCTCTCTCTCTCTCTCTCTCTGCCTGCCTCTCTCCCTACTTGTGATCTCTATCTGTCAAATAAATAAATAAAAATCTAAAAAAAAAAAAAAAAAAAAAAAAAAAAGGAGTTCTCTTTAAAAAAAAAAAAAAAAAAAAAAGATGCTCTTGGATTCCTGGCCCTCAGAAACTATCAAGTAATAAATGTTCATTGTTTTAAGCTGCTAACTTTTAGAACAATATGTTATACAGTGATAGGTAACTAATACAGTATCTGTAATAGGTTCCCAAATTTTTAATTATCAGAACTTTTTGGTTTGAAATTTTTTGCCTGCAAGATATTTACAGTTATTAATTTTTAAAATTAGTCACACATATAGCTGTCAATCAGAATTTCTTATCATGGGTGATAAGTAATGATATCAGACTAAAATAATTTAATTCCAGTCAAAAGCAAAAACAAAAACAGATAAAAAAAAATCCCTTGATATTTTATGGGACATTTATGGGACATTTGGCACTATCTGAAGGTATTTTCAGTTGTCACAACTTGGGACCGGCTCTAGGGTATAGTTCCAACTACAACCTAAAATCTAATTAGTTCTATTTTAAGAGACTTAACATTCATTGAATTGAACCCAATCCTTTTTAAGGAAGATACAGTCAAGTTACAGTCACAAAAGTTGCTACCACTGTCTAAATTAGAACTGTCACTCACTATATTCCAACAAAAAGTTAGTTATTCCTTCCTATAAAGCAGATGGGCATGATTAAAAAAAAAAAGGAAGTAGTTGTCATTTCACATGAAAACAAAAGCCAAAGAATCATCTCTAAAGCTTGAAACTTTCTTTCAAGAAAGTACAATTTAAATTTTTTAAAAACTTTAATGTAGGGGCACCAGGTTGGCTCAGTCAGAAGAGCCATGCCTCTTGATCTCAAGGTCATGAGCAGGAGCCCAGTGTTGGGTGTGGAAGTTACTTAAAATAAATAGATAAACTTAAAAAAATAAAATCTTAATATAAAAACATAAGAAAAAAATAAAGAAAATAAAAAGATCAGAAAATTTTACTTTGGCTCTATCAATAAAATTAACAAAAGATTATCACAGCTTGAAATTTTACTTTTAAAAGTCTGACTGATTATTTTTATAGTTCTTTTTTAGTTTGTTTTTAATACAACACTTTCATGTCTTTTGAATAGTCAGCAGTGAAACAGAACAGTATTGTTACATGTCCAAATCTAAGGATTTGTCTTTATTATACGGCTGATTTTAACACTTATTATTGATTTTTAAAATATGTTATCAAACACTTGGTAAATCCAAATGAACATGAGACATTTAGAATCTGGTGATAAAGTTGCCTGAAACAAAATCAATACCAGTAATAGGCCACAACGTGGTTTAAGGGATACCTACATTTTATCTGAATGTTTAGGCCTAAAGATAAATTAGGGTAGCAATCATTGCTCCCGATATTAGAACTTGAGTATTTCTACTTAGTTCATTGTCCTTTGCAGGCCACAATTGCTCCTAAGAACCCCAGAACTGACTTCTCTGCTGTCAAAGCTAGGTAACAGACAGAGCCTCAGAAGACACATTAAAAGTTCTTTTTAAAGTGCTTTTCTAGGGCACCTGGGTGGCTCAGTGGGTTAAAGCCTCTGCCTTTGGCTCAGGTCATGATCCCAGGGTGCTGGGATCGAGCCCCACATCGGGCTCTGCTTGGCAGGGAGCCCGCTTCCTCCTCTCTCTCTGCCTGCCTCTCTGCCTACTTGTGATCTCTGTCTGTCAAATAAATAAATAAAATCTTTTAAAAAAATAAAAAATAAAGTGCTTTTCTAGGGTGCCTAGGTGGCTCAGTGGGTTAAGCCTCTCAGGATCCTAGGATTGAGCCCCACATTAGGCTCGCTCTCTCTGCCTGCCTACTTGTGATCTCTCTCTCTGTCAAATAAATAAATTAAATCTTTAAAAAAAAAAATAAAGTGCTTTTCTAAAGGCTATGAACAGAAGAAAAAAAGTAATGAAACAAATGGCTCAACCAAATGTTAGAAGGAATAGTACTATGAGAGAAGACGTAAGAATTTGTGGACTAGTTGCAAGAGTTAGTTTTAACACTGATAAAGAGAATGTGATAAATACACAAATGATTTTTAAAAATGAAATTTCAAAAACCTATACTTCTAAGTTGCTGTGTTTGAAACACAATATTTTTAAAAACAATCCGTGACCCTACTGAATACTACCCAGATCAAAGTATATAAATACCGATCTCACTCACTGCTGTCCAAATCCCAATGGCCAGTGTCATCTGGTTCCCATGGTTCCACCCTCTCATGTCAGCCTTAGTAAGCTGTCTTTCTATATGTCAGGTACTAGAAAACCCAAATATGGAGTCCATGGACACCTGTGAACCTCTTTAAATTTTATGTAAAGTTGGTGTGTTATGTTTGTGTGTGTGTATGCTAGGGAAGGGGGTCTATGTTTCATCAGATTCTCAGAGGAAACTATGATTAGAGTTGTCCATATAATTTATCTTCCAAACTGGGACACCCGAGAGGAAAAAACTGATCCCAGGACAACAGACATAAACTGGGACTGTCTTGTGTACACAAGGATGCGTATTCCTGCTACCAACAGACAAATGTTTTAACAGAAAACATGGGACCTATCTCTGGGTCAGTTCTGGAGATTTATTTAATGCATTGTTGTACATTGGGTATTTAATGCTTTATTATACAAAATAGTCTTTTGTTTCTTCCCTACTTGGGTTTTTCTCTAAATTTTATTTTATTTTAAGGTGCCTCAGCGCAGTAGGTAGCGCGTCAGTCTCATAAATTTTATTTTATTTTAGATTACCTGTTACCATGTTGTTCACAGGATAATTCTGAAGAGGGAAGTACATCTGCTTTTCTGTAACTGGAGTCCTTATAAAATGTTTTTCTGTGCTATAAAATCAAACATACAGAAAGTCTTATTTATATTTGTTTTTCCCTGAAAAATTATTCCAGGCAATATATATACAGTAATCTATTTGTTTTTGAGCAGACTTCAATCTCATTGGGTGAAAATGTTAAGTGCGGACTTCTTTTGTGCTTCTAAGTAATACAATTCCCATATAGATATTTTCATCTTTCTTGGCCACTTCACAAAACATTATTTTTTGTGTATATAGAGATATAAGTCTTTTTTTTCAGTATTCTTAAAAGCAAAATAATTCAATAATACTTTATAATTAGATTATATATATATATATGTATATACATATAAAATCTTAAACATGCCAAAGAAAGTATAGTGGGGTCTATTTGAAATAATCATAGCATTTTTTGTTATTCGGTGTTTAAAGAATTGGAACTCTATTAACTAGTACTTCAATGTTTTAAATAAAAAATGAAATTTGGGGAAATCATGAGGTACACTAAGATTCTGAAGTGACTTCTGAGTTAAAAAGAAAAAAAGTTAAAGTATTCTGAGTGTGGTTGTGTAGTATAATTATATTCTCACTTTGAAGAGCTAAGTAGTTTTCAACTAAAATATTCTGTTTTCTAACTGTGCCAAGTAATAATGTTTACTGTATTTAGACTACATATAACCAATAGGTAATACAATTATATGAAAATAAAAACCTCAATAATGAAGTTGGGGTCATCCTTAATTTATTATTTTCCTTTAAAAATCTAAAATTATACTTAGTGAAAGTAAAGCTTTATTTTCAATTTGTTTAAAAATTAGATTTCATCTGAACTCTTTTTTTTTTAAAGGTTTTATTTGAGAGCAGGTGAGAGAGAGAGTGAGAGAGAGAGCATGAGGGAGGGGCAGAGCGAGAAGCAGAATTCCCAATGAGCCGGGAGGCTGATGTGGGACTTGATCCCAGGACTTGGGATCATGACCTGAGCCAAAGGCAGATGCTTAACCGAAGGCTTACAAAAGAAATGACAGCTCAGTTAGGATAAGATCCTTCAAATAAAGCAAAATAATCTTCCCAGAAGAGTCAGGGACATTAAAAGGATAGCCATTATTGTTATTTAGTATGGCTTTAAAATTTCTGGCTAAGCAATGAGATGGGGGAGGGTAGAGAAGGAAATGGAAAAGATATCTAGTAAAAAGGAAGAAGCAATCTTTCATATTAACAAATGAAATGATTGTACACCCTGAAAAGCCAAGAGAATCACTGAAATATTTCTAGAATCTTAAAGATTCCAAGTGGGTAGTTATAAGACAAAAACCCAAATCAATAACTTTCCTATATAATAGCAATAACTAATAAAAATTAAATGGAAAAAATGATCCAATCCACAACAGCAACAAAATTCATAAAAATCTAGAAATAACCATAACAAGATATTTGTCATTCTATATGCAGAAAAATGGGAAACTTTACTGAAATAAAGAAAAGGAAAGTAAAGAAAAACAAAAAACATTCTCCTGCGGAGGAATATAGAATATTATAAAGTTATCAGTTCTTCTTAATATTTAACATAATTCTCGGGGTGCCTGGGTGGCACAGTGGGTTAAAGCTAAAGCCTCTGCCTTCGGCTCAGGTCATGATCCTGGAGTTCTGGGATGGAGCCCTGCATCAGGCTCTCTGCTCAGCAGGGAGCCTGCTTTCTCCCCTCTTTCTGCCTGCCTCTCTGCCTAGCTGTGATTTCTTTCTGTCAAATAAATAAATAAAATCTTTTTAAAAAAATTTGACATAATTCTCAATAGGGATTTTAGAGGTTAATAATTCTAAAATTTACCTGAACAACATGTTAGAATATCTAATAAGAGGCAGACCAAATTTATAATAGAATGGGAAAAAAACTAGCAATAATCTTAAAAGACATATAAAATTTAATGAGGAAAATATGAAAATGTTCCTCAAGGGGCACAAAAGAAAATTTGAAAAAGTGAGGAAAAAATACCATTTTCTCAGATAAGATTCAGTATCAGAGATAGTCTCCCTAAGTTAATCTATATATTTTTTGTAATGTTACTAGAAGTAACAACAGTAACTTTTTAAAAATATATGAACAAAGTGGCTCTAAAATTCAGAGAGAAAAACAAACCAGCAAGAAGAATAACTAAGATTTGAAAAAGAATAAAGAGGAAGACAAGCACTAAATATTAAATAAGGAACTAAAACAGAGCCATTTGTATGACAAATGAAGGGAATATAAAAATATAAAATGCAGAAATAGACCCAAATACTTATAGGGATCTAACCCTATGATAAAGGTGGCATTTTAAGGCAGGTTAGGGGAGGGGAAGATAAAATATTTAATCAACAGTTAGCTATCTGGAGGAAAGAAAAAAAAAGTGGAATCCCACCTCACTTATTACACAAAGATATATCCCAAATGTGTTACAAATTTAAATTGAAAAATAAATAATTAAGAAGAAACCAAAGCAAAAAAAAATAATAATAATCGTAAGAGGAAGACTTCCCTAAGTACAACACAAAACCTAAAAGCCATTAAAAAAAAGTTAAAAGGATTAATGTATATAGGAAAATATATTTGCATGACAAACCCAGCATTTTTTTAAAGATTATTTATCTATTTGACAGAGAGATAACAAGTAGGCAGAGGGGCAGGGGAGAGAAAGAAGACAGAGGGAAAGAAGGGAAAGCCGGCTCCCCGCAAAGCAGAGAGTCCGATGCGGGGCTTGATCCCAGGACCTTGAGATCATGACCTGAGCCGAAGGCAGAAGCTTAACCTACTGAGCCACCGGGTGCCCCAAACCCAGCATTTTTTAAAGTCAAAAGACAATAGGCTAAGGATTAATTCTAACTTATTTCACAATGAAGCAATTCTCCTAAAATGTAAAGTGTTCTTATAAAAAAATAAAAGCAAACTCGATCAATAGAAAAATGTGCAAAGGATATGAACAAACAGTTCACAGAAACGTATAGCGGTTCTCAAACACCTGAAGACACGCAACCTCGTTCATAATAATAACAATTCAAACAAAACGAGACTAAGATACCATTTTATACCTATTAGATTAACAAAGACCAAAATATATGATAGTACTCTGTGTTGGGGAAGGTATCATGAAATAAGAAGAGTAACCATCCCAAGTTTACCCTAGATTAAGGGATTTCTCAGGATATGGGACTTTTCACTGTTAAAATCAGGACAGTTCTAAGCAAACCTGGATGTTTTGTTCCCCCAGCTGGAAAAGGCACTTTTATACACAACCAGTAGGAGCATAAATTGATTTAACCTGTATGGAAGGCAATTTGGTAAGATTTATCAAGGATACAAATTTACATGCCTTTGACCTCCTAAGAATTACCCTACAGACACTCACACACCTGAAAAATTACATTACATAATCAGTCACTGAAGCATTGTTTTAAAGAGCAAACTAGAAATTACCTAAAAGTCCATTAAAATAAACAACTAGAGGGGCGCCTGGTCACCTGGGCGGCTCAGTGGGGTAAGCCTCTGCCTTTGTTCAGGTCATGATCTCAGGGTCCTGAGATAGAGTCCTGCATCGGGCTCTCTGCTCAGCAGGGAGCCTGCTTCCTTCCCCACAACCCTCTGCCTGCCTCTCTGCCTATTTGTGATCTCTGTCAAATAAATAAATAAATTTTTTAAAAAATAAGCCACTAGTTAAGTAAATTATGATAAATCCACATAGTGGAACACTATACAGTACAAAAATGAAAAAGCTCTTTATGTAATAATATGGAGTGTCTCCAAGGTAAATTAATGAGTGAAAAAAGGCAAAGGACTGAACAGGGCTTATAGTCTGTCACCATTTGTAAGAAAAAAGAGAAATGAAAATACTTACATGAATTTGCTAGTATATGCACATATAAGAAATTATAATATTGGTTGTTTCTGAGAGGGAAACTGGCTCGCTAGGAACCAGTATTTTCATAATACCCCCTTTTGTATGTGTTGGATTTTGAGTAATTAAAATTTGAAAATGAAAAATAATATGTAGGCATGAAGAACTAAAGAAAAGATTTTTAAAAGGAGAGTAATGGGGGCGCCTGGGTGGCTCAGTGGGTTAGCCTCTGCCTTCGGCTCAGGTCACAATCTCAGGGTCCTGGGATGGAGCATCTCAGGGTCCTGGGATCAAGCCCCGCATTGGGCTCTCTGCTCAGCAGGGAGCCTGCTTCCTTCTCTCTCTCTGCCTGCCTCCCTGTGTACTTGTGATTTCTGTCTGTCAAATAAATAAATAAAAATCTTAAAAAAAAAATAAAAGGAGAGTAATGAGTTTGAGACTTGCCTTATCAGGTATTAAAACACATAAATGAAGTTATATTATTTAAAATGAATATTGTATTGATACAGAAATAGATCCACAGATTAATGGAATAAAACAAATAGTCTAAAAATAGATCTCCATATATATATAAAAATGACAAAGAGAAATTACATATCAGTTGGAAATAGATTTATTATTCAAAAAACCAGTGGAAATTTCTTATTTGCAAAACAAAATCAATTTAGATCTTCACCTATTACCATACACCAAAATAGGTATCTCCAAAATTTAAAACTGATTTGATCTCTGAATGGGAAAGAACTTTTCTGAAAAGAAAAGCAATAGAAGAAATTATAAAGGAAAAGTAATCAATTTAATGATGCAGAAATTTAAAATATGTCTTTAAACAGTATAAGCCAGAAAACAAACTGAGGACATAATGTGACAAATTGGCAAAAGGATAATATAGCTATTATATAAAGATACCAGACAAGTTGATAAGACAATAAGACCCCCAATAAAAAGGGAAGAAAGGATAAAAACCACAGAAAAGAAATACAAAATGCTAATAAATTCAAAAAGTATCAAAGCCATTAGTAATCAAAGAAAAATGCACATTTAAACAAGATGTATTTGTATAAAACTAGTAAGAAATGTACTAATGTTGATAGTGGTTATCTCTAAGTGGTGGAGTTACTTATAATTTAAAATTGCTTTTTTTCTATTTTGAAAAATTAGATGCATTATGTTTATAACAGAATAATTAAATTCATGCAATTTTCAGAAGATTTGGGGAACATATTGGAAAGCAGGAAAAGCACTGTAATTAAGAGTTTGGATTCTAGGGGGTGCCTGGGTGGCTCAGTGGTTTAAGCCGCTGCCTTCGGCTCAGGTCATGATCTCAGGTCCTGGGATCGAGTCCCGCATCGGGCTCTCTGCTCGGCGGGGAGCCTGCTTCCCTCTCACTCTCTCTGCCTGCCTCTCTGCCTACTTGTGATCTCTCTCTGTCATAAATAAAAAATAAAATAAAATAAAATCTTTAAAAGAGTTTGGATTCTAGATCAGCTAGACTTAGCTTCAAATTCAGCTTCACTATGTAAGTATGTTGGGTGACATTAGCACTCTGAACCTGTTTCCTCAATTGTGAAATGGGACTGATAGCATTTATCTCTTACAAAGTTATGAGAATCAAATGAACTGATAAGCTCACAAGTGTCGTACATTTAGCAAGTGTTTAATAACTGGTTCATTACCTACTGTTCAATACCATTAGTAGTATGTCGACAAAACAAATGTTTCCTGAGTAAGGGCAAAATATATTTTATCTATGTTCACACTGCACCCTCTAGTGGTTCTATAAAGTAAAAGCTCTAGGTTAGACACCTACTAAGGTATCTATTCATGTCCTTTTTCTATTATTGTTATTGGATTGGACATACTTCCCCCAAATTAGTAAGTCCCCTTTGTATCCTAAACTAGTTTTTGGTAGGTGTTTTTCCACGTACATATTTTTCTTTTGACTTAGTTTATGGTGTTTTTATTGCCATGTACAAGTTTAAAATATTTTTGATAGTCACACTTACCAATCTTTTCCTTGATGGCATCTGTGTTTTGCAGGGCAACTATTTCCTAAAGAACTTATGTATCTGATATCTTTCCTAGTCAAGTGAATCACTGAGAGATACTTTTTATTTTCTATTTCCCAGCCTTTTCTTACAAGGTCACTTAGGATTATTATTCTTTCCTCTATTAAGGATATCTTCATTAAGATATTCTTCTATTAAGAATATCTCTATTAAGAATATCTTCACGGTCTTACCTCTTCCATTCTTATTTTCCTTCCTCTCTTTACCAGTTTCTTATCTCAAAATAAGCATAGTTTTTTTTTTTTTGCTATGTTCAAAGGAGTAAGTTGAAAGGAGTGCTATACATAGAGATCCCAAGACTTAAAATATGGATTCTCTAACTTAAGTGGTAGAATATCTAGAAGTCACAGGACCATGAAACAATACTTTACTAAACTTAATTAAATACACAACTTTGTGTAAATTAGATAACAACTAACTTCAAATTATAACAACCAAATAGTAGATACAAGAGATGTAAGTAAAAAAGAAGAAAAACTTAAAATTGAAGACACTATATAATGTAAACCCATTATTTTTTTTTCTTGGATGACTGGAGGTTTATTTAACACTGGTGGGCTCAGAGGAGACTGTTCTCCAAAGGTCTGAGCCAACCCTTTAATTTTTAAATTGAAAAGAGACACTACTATTTGATCATTTTTATTTATGCAGCTAAATGCCAGACCTTTGAATAGCCAGTAATCTCTATCAGTGTTTGAAAACCATGGAACCAGAAAATATGGAATTAGGACTGGATAATAAATAAGGCTGAAAAAAGGGGGCCTCTCAGAGATTGGCTCCAACATAATGGTAAATCCATGATTGTCTGTCTTTTTAAAATTGATTTCTTAAACCAAAGTAACCACATTACAAACAATTTAGAAAGGAAAAGGGAAAAATCACTCAGAACTTCCAATCCTAATAAAATTAATGCTCATATTTTATATATCTCTTTATTTAATAAATAATGTAACAGTAATACAATATACATAAATTCTTATTTTTCCTTTTGCAAGGATAGTACATCATAGTGGTTGGCTCTGGAATTACACTGATCCAGTTCAAATCCAACTTCTCCCCACTTAATAATATAAGTTTGTATGACTTTCAGCAAATTAATCTGTCTAATCCTAGACATCTTTGGGCTATAAAATGGCAGTGGTGATAATGATAATATCAATTGTGTAAGAAGACTGTGAAAATTAAATGAGATAAACACAGTTAGTGTTCGAAGATCCCTACATTGAATTGAATATCAAAGAAATGTATGAATTCAATACCTTTTGGATAATTCTTTTTCCTGATCTCTTGCTAGTTCACTGCTTTCCCTAAGGGCTTTTATTTCATTTGGTATTATTTCATCATGCTGTGGATAGCAAAAGAAATCACATTTTTAAAAATGAGCGCACCAATGATCCAATCAAATGGTTTTTAAAAAAGCAAAAAAGTAAATTGACAATATATATCAAGAGTCATAAAAATATTTATACACTTAGGCACATTCAGACTAGTTCGTTGGCAAAAACTTACAAAACTTCGCACGCACATACAACTATACTATCTGTTTTTAGGGCTGTGTTATGAAGACTGTGTGTTTTTAAAATATCAGGTCTGGTTGTATTAGATCATAGAACTTTTGCTGATTTTATTCTCTTTTCAAGTTTTGACCTTTTCCCTAATGTGGCCATATTACTTTTTATTTTTAAAAGATAAGGAAACAAAAAAAATGTTTATTAATTTAAACTGTCTTAAAATCCTTGACTTGAAAATTCCAGACTCCCTTGACTTACAAATCCAAAGTATGAAGTAAGCTGAACAAATCATATTTCCCCTCCAAAATTAAAATGGAGGGCACCTGGATGGCTCAGTTGTTAAGTGTCTGCCTTCGGCCCAGGTCATGATCTCAGGGTCTTGGGATGGAGCCCCATGTCAGACTCTGCTTTGTATTGAGTCTGCTTTTCCCTCTCCCTCTCCCTCTTCCTCTCTGCTCTCTCTCTCTGCTCTTCCTGTCTCTCTCAAATAAGTACATAAAATTTTTAAAAATTTAAAATTTAAATAAAATTTAAAATTTTTTAAAAATTAAAAATTAAAAAAAATTTAAATTAAAAAAAAAAACCACAAAATTAAAATGGAGTCTTAGGTTACTGAGTTAAGAAAGAGTAAAATGTGTATAAAGCTTTTCCAAAAGATTATGTGAAAGTAACTCAGGTACTGGTACCTGTCACATAATATAATTACTTAATATGCCATTAGGAAATTTCTCTGTTTAGATCACAAATCCACTCCAAACAATAATAATGTTCTTCAAATTACTTACCAGATTTACCCTTGTTGTTGCCATTCAATGAAGTCCTTTCTACTTATATATTCTATGGTTACATTATTATAATTGACTAATATCAATCATTACTTTCAAAGAACTAACAAAATCATTTATCATAAAATCATATAATTTCTAGAGTCAGTCATCACTACAGGCATGTTCTACTAATTTTTTTCCTGTCTTTTTTTTTTATTAACATATATTGTAATATTTGCCCCAGGAGTACAGGTCTGTGAGTCATCAGGCTTACTCTACCAACTTTTTTCATAGAAAAAATAATGGATTGGGTTGGAGCTAAGAAAATTTGATTCCATTTTGCTATTATCTAGTATGTGAACTAAAATAGGCTTTTACTTTCTCTTTACCTTGGTTCTCTCATTTTCAGAACTGAGTGATTAATTAATGGGCTTTAAGGAGCTTTTTAGCTCTAAAGATCTGCATACTCAATAATTATTGTTAAATAACAACCATTCAGTCACCACTCACATTCCTGAAAACACTATCACAAGCCAAGGGTTAGATATTATGGTCCTTAGTACAACACAGCCAAAAATACTAAAACAACTATGATTTTCAGATGATGAAAACTTGGAAAAAAAAGAACTAACTAATGAAAGAAACACAAAATGTATAAGTTAATTGCTTGGCTTCAGACATAGAAGATTTTCTTCCTAAGTATTTATTCTGAAAATTTTCAAACTATGAAATGTTAGAGAATAATACAGTAAATACTATATAGCTTTCACCTGATTCTTAACGTATCAACATTTTTATCACTCTGCATGCCTTCTCTCATTTTTTTATTTTTTGCTGGACCATTTGAAAAGATTTGCAGATATTATGACATTTTACTCCTTAGTCTTTAGCTTGCATTTTCTTTAAAAAGCATTCTTTTATCTTTATAATACTACCATCACAATTAAGAAAATTAACATTAATTCAATCTCACCTAATAATCCATATTTAAATTTTCCCAATTGTTCTCAACATGTCTTTTTTACTATTTAAAAAATATCCAGAATCCTATCAAGGTTTAATATATCATATTTGGTTGTTATGTCTCTTAATCTAGAACAGTATTCCTGCTTTTTTTGTTTTTTGATATTGTTTTAAAGAGTCTAATGTGATACGTCTCACATCCTGGAACTGTCTGAGTGTTAATTAGGTTAAACATTTTGAACAAGGACACTATATAGATAACACTGTATGCTTTCTACTATATCACATCCAGCTGAACGTAATGAGAGGTTATTCTAATTTTGGTGATGCTAAATTTGACCAGTTGGCTAAGACGGTGTCTGCCAGATCTCCCTACTGCGAAGGTACATAGCTTACCTTTGTAACTACTAAGCAACCTGTGGGGTGATAATTTGAGAACATGGTTTTAACACCCAATAATGACTCTGCCTAAATCAATTATTTTATTGGGGGTGGTAAATGGGGTTTTCTATTTAGTTGCTATTTTATAAGGAAAATTTCCCTTACTCCACTTTCCTTTCCTTCCTTCCAACCCTCCTTCTTGCCCTCCTTTCTTTCTTCTTCTTCTCATCTCTTTTCCTTCCTTTCTGCTGTTCTTTTTTTTTTCTTTCTTTCTTTCTGCTTTTGGAGTATCACTATTGATTCATGGATTCTTTTAAATTTAATGCATTATTCATTACTGTAATTCTTTTTGATGCTCAAATTATCTCAAATTTGGCTACTGCATAAAGATTTTGAAGTAAGTCAAAAGCATTGACAAATTTGAGGCAGAACAGCAGAAGCTATAAAACAGTCAATTTTCAGTATTGTACACATTTATGAGGGGTATTATTCAAAACATTTAATAATGACACAACACAGGAATTAGTAAATCAGAATCTATGCTGGCAGTAAAAAACTGGTAAATACTGTGAACCTATTATTCCCCTAATTAATGATAGAAGCAAATTTTCAAGTTATTTACAGGAATAATTTTATTCATACAAAAAATCTCAAATTTGTCAATATACTAGTGTGAAAACAATGTCAGAGTACATAATGTTCAATAAAAGCATGCCCTTTAAATTCCATAACTGGGATCACTGGTGTTAACATGTCACAAATAAGCATTTTTCAGATTACACTGCTTTCTAAAAATTTTTGAAACTGGAGATTCTAACAAAATACTTTAATTTACTCTTACCTTCTCTCTCTGAATATGTTGGTCTTGTTCCCAAATAAAACTACCAAGTTTTCTTCTTATTTCTGTGGTAAGAAAAACAAATCCAATACTGTTTTTTTAAAGTAATTTTGTAGAATTTTCTGAAGTTTACCTGAAGTCTGAAATTTCTAGGCCAGCATTATCCCACTTGCATCAAACTCACCTAAGATACTTGTTTAAAACGCAGATTCTTATTGAATCAGAAGACTGAGGAGGAGCTCAGGAATTTGCATTTCTGACAACCTCCCTGGATGATTCCAAAGCATTATGAAAATAACTATTGTAAATTTTTTTTCTGCTGGAATTTATGCCTTCATTAGATATCTGTGTCTTTAGGCCAACCATCAAAATAAAATAGGCCAACCAGTCAAAATAAAAGGCATAAAATTCCTAAATTTGTAGAGTAGAGGTCCTCAAGAATTCAGTAATTTGGTAAAAGAAGAGTGGAAGAGAAACATGTCTAGTGGGCATAGTAGTATAGGAATTCTAAGAATGCTCAGCATATCAAAGGAATATGTCATCATCCTTAATAATCTCAAAAGCTTCCACAGTAGCCCACTTGAGGACAAAAAGGTAACACTCCTTTAGACCTATGTCCAGTAACCACTGGACTAGGTATATATGAGCACCATATTGAAATGTGGCTAGTCCAAAGTGAGATGTGCTATGAGTGTAAAATAAACACTAGATTTCAAAGATTTAGCATCAAAAAAAAGAATGTAAATATCTCAATAATTTTTATGTTGGTTATATACTGAAATGACATTTTAGATATATTAGGTTAAATAAACTATATTTTTTAAATTAATTTTACCTAGGGGTACCTGGGTGGCTCAGTTGGTTAAGTGTTCAACTCTTGATTTCGGCTTAGTCAGATCACGATCTCAGGGTCATGAAATCAAGTGGGGAGTCTACTTAAGATTGTTTCCTTCTCCCTTTGCCCCTCCCCTCCCCTGGGCTCACTCTCTCTCTAAAAACAAACAAATCTTTAAAACATTAATTTCACCTATTTTTATCCACAGATTTCTTATTTATACTAGAAAATTTAAAATTAGTATGTGGTTCATATTTGCATCTCACACTTCTACTAGACTCTACTGGTCTAGGTGGATAATAATGTATACTTTTTATTCTTAAAAAGAGCATGTTTTCATTTAAAACAGATCTTTTAAAATTTTATTTATTAATTTTATTTTTTTAAGGTTTATTTATTTATTTTAGAGAGAAAGAGAGAGCATGCATATGTTGTGAGGTGAGGGAGGAACAGAGGGGGAGAGAGAGGGTCTTAAACAGACTCTGCACTGAGTGTGGAGCCCCTAATGCAGGGCTTGAACTCACAACCCTGAGATCATGACTTGAGCTGAAATCAAGAGTCAAATGCTTAACCAACTGAGCCACCCAGGCACAATACAAATATATGGGTTCATTATTAAAATGAATCTTAAAATTTCATTATAATAATGAAGAGATTGAAAACTAGCAAATATGTATTAAATGTTCACATGTCAGACTACTTAATATATTATCTCATTTTATCCTCAAAACAACTTTTTAAAATTCTCAAAACTAGTGAATATTGAATCCTCGCCAAGGAGCACTGGGAGGGCAAGATCTGCTTTTTGTCTTATTCACTACTGAATCCCCAGCACCTGGGTTGAAACCTGACACACAGGAGTTTAGTGAATGTGTGAATGAGCAATAAACAAAGATAGAATATGCACCCAAGGCAATCTGATCCCGAATCTATGATTTTCCACTTATATTAAATGATGCAAAATGCAAAAATCTCTTATTGAGAACGAAGATCAACCAAGATGGGAGACCGAGGTGGATTTGGCTAATAGAGATTGGATAAATGATTTTTGCTAACCTTCTTGCAAGCACTCAGGAGGAAGAATGAAATGACCTAAAGCCACCGAGTTTTTCATTTCAGCATTAGCTACTGCAGAGAGATAGTAGGCGTGAAAAACTGTAGCATTATCTTCTATGTAATCAAGGCTCTGATATATCCTAGGGGAAAGAAATGAAATATTTTAGGTTATAAAAGAAACAAGAATGTATTCAACCTTTCAAAAGAAAGAATAACTGAGTGGAAGTGGGGATAATTATCTATAGGCAATCAGGACAGTGGGGAATAAGGGAATGGGGAAAAGGGTAGCCAGGGTGGTGATTAGATCTCTGCTTTATAATGATAATATTAAGGGGGATTGCAGGTGGGCAGATTGGAGGCAGGGTAACCTTTCTGAAAGCTAGTGTGATAGTCCAGCAAGAGGTAATGACCGTGTGTAGGAAGATAGTAGCAGTGAGCAAGAACATTTACATGGGTACATCATGCATGTACCCTGATGTTTGGCCACCGACTGATTAATGGGGGTGGGGTGATTATTCTCAAGAAACTACTAGCGTTTTAAGTTTGAGAACACAGGACCTGGTGCGGGTGTGAAGGGGCAACCAGGAGATTTGGTTGAAACATATTGAACGTGATGGCCTTCAAAGCACCACGTAGAGCTGTGGGAGAGACAGCCAGAAACACAAGACTGGAACTCGGGAAGGCTCAAGGACCAGGTAGGAGGCCACGTCATTGTGGCAGAAAGGAGAAGAGAAAGGTTGTTTATGTCCCTCCCCCCTTCCCATCTAGGGCTGAAAACTTGCTCCTTTCCAGTCTATTCCTATCACCAATATTTCTTTTTTTTTTTTTAATATTTTATTATTTGACAGAGAGAAATCACAACTAGGCAGAGAGGCAGGCAGAGAGAGAGGAGGAAGCAGGCTCCCCGCGGAGCAGAGAGCCTGATGTGGGGCTCGATCCCAGGGCCCTGAGATCATGACCTGAGTCGAAGGCAGAGGCTTTAACCCACTGAGCCACCCAGGCGCCCCTCATCAATATTTCTTTGTGACCGCGACTTCCATCTTCAGCTCCTGGATCATCAGGACCTGAGAGGCACGGCCAGGTGGCCTTCAGGTACCTCAGCGTGTCTGGGTGGGAGGCATCACAGCTGAACAAGAAGTCGGCGTCCCTTGGGTCACTGATGGAGCCCCCTTCGGCCACTGTGGAGGCAAGAGCACAAGGGGAGTCTATCAAGTACCCTGGGACAAAAGTCCCATAGAGAACAGAGATGCTCTGCCCACCAGCTCACCCGCAACTTCCACCCAGATGCCTACCCCAGAACTGCCTCAGTTCTCGGCCGACGCTGCCACAGAACCAACCCCGCTGTCCTTGAAACATGGCGATCAGCTCGCACCCGGGGGTGTGGGGGAGGGGGGCCTAATGGGGATCGCTAATTGGTCTGAGGTGCGAAGCGAAGCTCGATGATTGGTTCTCAGAGTAATGGGCGGGAAAAGCCCAACGCTAAAGGAAGAGGGGTCTGGTCACTACCGGCGAGGGACCGACTGACCGGTGGGATTGTGAAGAAGCGGCTCAGCATTTCCCCGGAGGTGGCGGAGAAGGGTCAGTCATGCTTGTGAGTGTTAAACCTTCAGTGTTAAAGTTATTGTGCTATTGTTAGAGGCATAGCCACAGGTTCTGGAGCATCAGGTATTATTTTGAAGCCAAACTCATTTTATCATTTATAAATGTTTCAATTAGAATCTCTAAAAGATGACAACTTTTAGAAAGACAAAACCACAATACCATTATCACACTTAAAAATAATTCTTTAATACAAATTTCACCAGCATTGAAATTTGTTTGTTTGTTTGTTTTTTCAAAATTATGCTTTGCTTTTCGTTTCCACCACCTACCCCCCTACATGAGTTTTGATAATCTATATTTTTCTGGTGTTGGGTCCATTTAATCTAAAATTTCAAAAATATTGATATAAAGGTGATAAAACATTTTATTATCTTTTTTTTTTAAGATTTTATTTATTTGACAGAGAGAGATCACAAGTAGATAGAGAGGCAGGCAGAGAGAGAGAGAGAGGGAAGCAGGCTCCCTGCTGAGCAGAGAGCCTGATGCAGACTCAATCCCAGGACCCCGAGATCATGACCTGAGCCGAAGGCAGCGGCTTAACCCACTGAGCCACCCAGGCGCCCCATTTTATTATCTTTTTAAATGTCTGCAGTCTCTGTAACAATGGTTCCTTTTTCATTTCTGTTATTGGTTATTTGTGCCATTTTATTTCTTGGTCTCACCACAGGTTTGTCAGTTTTATCAGTCTTTTAAAAGAATAAATTTCTGGCTTTGTTGATACTCTAATTTATTTTCTATATCATTAATTTTTATTCTTGTAAGTTCCTTGGTTTTAAATTGCTGTTCTACTAATTTCTTGAAAGAGATGAGTGATTTTCATTCTGTTTTCTAATATGTGCATATAAGGCTATAAATTTTCTTAAAATTGTGTTTGCTTAAAATTTTCCAGGGGCACCTGGGTGGCTCAAGGGGTTAAAGCCTCTGCCTTCTGCTCAGGTCATGATCCCAGAGTCTTGGGATCCAGCCCCACATGGGGCTCTCTGCTCAGCAGGGAGCCTGCTTACCTTCCTCTCTCTCTGCCTACTTGTGATCTCTGTCAAATAAATAAATAAAATCTTTTTAAAAAAATTTCCAAACATGAGATTATGTAGTTAACTTGTTATTAATGATTTGTTTTAAATGCAGTAAGGTCGAAGAATATGGCCTGTAGGGTTATAATCTTTTAAAATGTGTTGAAATTTCCCTTATGATTGAAGTATATGGTTAGTGTTCTCTGTGTGTTTGCAAAGAATATTCTGCAGCGGGGCGCCTGGGTGGCTCAGCGGGTTAAAGCCTCTGCCTTCAGCTCAGGTCATGATCCCAGGGTCCTGGGATTGAGCCCCGCATCGGGCTCTCTGCTTAGCTGGGAGCCTGCTTCCTCCCCTCTCTCTCTGCCTGCCTCTCTGCCTACTTGTAGTCTCTATCTGTCAAATAAATAAATCTTAAAAAAAAAAAAAAGAATATTCTGCAGCTGTTGGATATTCTGAGTGTTGGATGCAGGATTCTCCATGTTTATATGGTCAAGTTTGTTAATCATATTGTCAGGTTTTACTATCAGTTACTGAAAGAAGCATATTAAAATCTCCTTTGTGGATAAATTGATTTCTTGTTAATTTTTGCTTTATATGTATTGAAATTATGTTGTTAGGCGCATGCTAATGTATACTTTCTACTTGACTGAACTATTAAGCCCTTAAATATGAAAGGCAAAACTTTAAAACACAGGAATAAAACAGGGGAGAATACCTCTCAGGCCTCTGGGTAGAGAATAACATTTTAACAGACACAAGTATTAACCAGTAGAAAGTATTTGCACTATGAATAACCAACAAAAGATTGGTATCTAGAACACATAAGTAACCCTATGATTCAGTAAGAGACAGACAACACAATAGATAATATGGGCAAACACCTGAATGGACATTTCATAGAAGAAGAAATTTAAATGGCCAATAAACTTTAAAAAGATGCTCAGCCATAGGGGTAATTAGGGAAATGCAAACTAAAACTATGAGATACCATCATGTACCCACTTAACTGGCAATAATTGAATTGCTAAAAACATAGATTAATGGGAACTTTAGGAATGTAAATTGGCATAGTCACTTTGACCAACAATTTAGCATGACTTACTTAAAAATGTGCATACCCTACCCGCCAGCATTTATTAGATATATACCTAGAGAAACTCTTGCTCTCCTTTACCAGTACATCTTGTACAATAATGTTTACGGCAAAATTGTTGCTAAAGCAACAGCAACAACCAAAAACAAAACTAGAAACAACTACTTATTTATCAACAGTAGTTTGGATATTTAAACTGTTGTAGTTTCACAGAATGAAATACAACATAATTTTGAATTTCAAAAAAGCTAAGGAAGACATAGAACATGATTCCATTAATTTAAACTTAAAACAACAGACATAAGGGGGGTTCCTGGCTGGATCAGTTGGAAGAGTATGTGACTCGAACTCAGGGTGGTGAGTTTGAGCCCATGGTGGGTGTAGAGATTACGTAGATAATTTTTTTTTTAATTAAAAAAAAAAACCAGGCATAATGAAACTATTTTTAAGGATACATATATATGAAAAAACAAATCAATATGGTTGTTGGAAAAATATACCTATGAATTATTTTCAGAAAGGAAAAAAACAGGTACAAAATATAGAATAATGATTACTTCAGGGCCTATAGAGGGACACTGGGGGCCTTAAAAGGTTTTGATACTATTCTGTATGCAAAGCTAGATGGTCAATTAATGAGTATTTGTTTTTTGTATCATTCTCTAAATTGCATATATATATACACTCAAACACACATAACATCTATATATATAAATACTCTCTTATGTATATTTTACAATTTAATTCTTAAAAATAATCAATTAGGTAAACTTTTGAGGATTTTATGTAAAGTAGTTAAGCATATCTCTGGCCTTGAATAAATCACTTTTACTCATCTGAAAAATAAATTTGTCCAGAGCATCTCTTTCCTAGGAAGTACTTAGTAATCCAGTATTTCTTTTTTTTTCTCCTATATCTCAACTATGTTATACAACTGTGCAATGATATTGCCACTGCTATTCTAAAGGTCAATTTAGTCACAGAAAAGTGCAGTCTTTCTCCTTTTAAGGTTCTCTTCTCTGAATCCTAACACAGTGACTTTACCTTCTACTTTTTTGTTACCAGCAGACTCATCTCCTAGGATAAAACCATATATAAGATAGCTCTAATAATAATTCTTAGTGAATACCATTCAGAGTCTAGCAGGAAAGTCTCATATTTGTGTTTTATGATACATACTCATTAGAAGGATTCATACTCATTAGAAGGATTCCTGCCTTTAATTGTAATCTGAGTTCTATATAGAAGGATTGCTCAAATTATTCTGTATAGAATAACCAATTATTGGGGAAAACTGTGTGAAAATAAATTTGTGTTATCTATGATAAGACAAATGCTGGAGAGTTAAGATAGTATGTTAGAGAAAATATTAAGGTAGATACCTACAGATAGTGGAAAATATGTATACACCTGTGGTCTGTCCTGGTTCCTCTGGTGATTCGGAAAAAAATTTATTTTTCCCTTTTTTGAAAACTTTATTGTGGTATAATTTACATCCTGTAAAATCTGCCTGTTATAAGTAGATGGTTTACTAATTTCTAGTATATTTATATAACTATCCAACCATCAACCACAAAAAACATTCATTTTTAAGAAACATATTTACCAATTCAGATTAGAATTTTTTATTCATTCTTATTCATCTTTCACTGTCTCCAACTTAATCACAACTTTTTTTTAGAATTTTATCTTCCTATTCTGGTGAATATTAACCTCTCCTTTCTCTGAACTCTGAACTCTATCCCCAAAGGCAGACTTTAGATATTGATTAAATAACCAAGCATCTGAATTTAAGTCTCTGCAAGTGAACCTTTTTTTCTTATGTTTCTTTTACATCTTTCAAAACATCCAGCAAGGTTTCAGGCACAAAACAAGTCCTTATTACATTCTGATTTAAGTGAATTTATTTATTTATTTATTTTAAGATACACAATTTGGGGCACCTGGCTGGCTCATTCAGTTAAGTGGCTGCCTTCAGCTCAGGTCATGATCCTGGGGTCTTGGGATCGAACCCCTCATTGGGCTCCCAGCTCAGTTGGAAGCCTGCCTCTCCCTTTGCCTCCCCCCCCACCCCGCTTATACATGTGCACTCACTCTTTTTCAAATAAATAAATAAAATCTTTTGAAAAAAAAGATACACGATTTATTTATACATTTATTTATTTATTTAAGTAGGCTCCATGTCCAATGTGGGGCTGGAACTCACAGCCTCAAGATAAGACTTGCATGCTCTACTGACTGAACCAGTCAGGTGCCACAAATTTTTTTTATTTATTTAAGTAGTTTTCTTTAAAAGTAGCCATAGTCATGTCATGGCTGTTTGCCCAACTCAGCAGCTATGAATATGTGTGTATTGTAAATGCCAGCAGTACAAATGCCACAGAATATTACCTGTGGTATGTGTTTATCCTTCCCATTATGATAGATAAATAAGGGGGCTTTTACCCTGCCAAAGAGTGTTGGCGAGTGCTAATTGTAATTTTAAAGGGCCAGTGCTGTAGGTCCTAGGTATCCCCCCCCCCACAAACACAAAAACCCTATCAGATGTAGAGAATGAAGCCCAGTTAGATGGGACTTTGAAGGAAAAGAAGGGATAGTTCATCAAGGGTACTGCTGAACTAAATGATGCTAAGAACTGTAGACAGAAGGAACACGCTGGAGGATGAGTGTACTGGAGAGGACAAGATAAAAAATACTGATATTTAAATTATAGGCAGGAATGATGGAAAAGACATAGTCAAAAGCAGACTGAAATACTTAAATATATTTGAGTACAGAAAAACAAGTACCTCCATAGACAAAGCAAGAAAAAGAGAGAGAGTCAGATTTGCTGGACTCTTGAGAGAATTCAAGACAAAATTATAAACTAGCCCAGATGATTTCCTGTTTTTTCTATAAATCTCTGCAACAAGTTCTAGAAAAGAAAGCTATTGCAAAATTTATATTAAAAGATAAATGGGGGGGGGGGTGCCTAGGTGGCTCAGTTGATTAAGCTTCTGCCTTCAGCTCAGGTCATGATCCTAGAGTCCTGGGATCAAGCCCCTTATTGGGCTCCCTACTCAGCAGGGAGTCTGCTCTTCCCTCTCCTTCTGCTCCTGCCCCCCTCTCGTGCTCTCTGTTTCTCTCAAAATGAATAAATAAAATCTCTTAAAAATAAAAAATAAATAGGAAGAAGAGTACACATCTAAAAATTTACCTATTAAGAGTCTTGTGCTAAGAATAATAGCAGCATAATAGAATTTCAGGACATCCAAACTTTCCAAGCATCACAAACTGAAGTTGCAGTTTGCTCCAGTGACAATAGCATGATGATCATTCTCATGAAGAATGGCTCCTGTGTCACAGAGGACCCCAGAGAAGTGGAGGAACATCTTGAAAAGCTCCAGTGAAATTTATTTAAGACACTGAGAATGGAATTTAGTTTTGTGAATCCTTTCTTCATTATTCTAGAGTTTCCCATAAACTGGAAAGAGAAACAGACTGGTAAACTATTTTAATACCTCTTTAATAACACTCTGAATACACACTAGTATGACTAATTACTGTGGATGTAAGATATGCAAGGGTTCTTTATTCTCTCCACCATCATTAAGGCAAGGGCAGAAGTAGGGATAAAGTTTCTCCGTGAAATTGTTAGTGAAGGTGTAAATGTGGGTCATGGTTTTAGCATTGTAGAAGGACACCTGCCCTCCTTCATAATCCAGGTATATGCCGACCTTGTTGAGGTTGTTAGTCAGTTTCAGACTGCAAGATGGCAAATCCAGAGCCTTTAGGTCAGTTTGGTTCCTTAGTCTTAAAAGCCAGAATCCTTGCTCAGGAGTCAGAGGACAGCTGCCCTTCCGAATGATGGATTCTCTGACGACTCCAACTGTCCATTTTGTCTTCTTTGCTACTTCTACTTCCCAGTACCACTTTCCAGATGTGAAGCCTTTTGAGCCCAGCACAGCCACACTTGAGTCAAACCTTTCTGGATCATCGGGCATTACCTGCTTAATGTCACCATGCCACACACTGGTTCGGTTTTTGGAGAGCATCAGATTTGGGTGAGCTGTTTTAGGGTCCAGAGTTAATGAAGATAGGCCTAGTAAGAAAAGAAAGCAGGGCATGGGAGAAAAGGGATGAATGCAAATTCCTATAGTTAAAGACCGTATTTACACAGAAATCACTGCTTTATCTTCCCATGCATGTATGCTCTTAGACAAGTAATTACTTATATACTTGTTTTATACCCATATGGCTATATTCTATACATTTTTAAATTAGTGGTAAAAGCCTGACTTTATTCTGAAGAAATTTATGGTCCAACAAAGAAAACAATACAAATAATATTAATCTGTACTAAAAAATTTTAAGAAAATACAAATATCAAAGGCATAAAGATAGGTAAGTTTGTCCTTGGAAAATTTTTTAAAGACAATAAGTATTTCAGTTATGAGATGTATTCAGGATGCACTGGATAAACAGAGGCCAAAAGCAATGGGTTAAAAATAGCAGATTATGTGAGGGAGAAGGTAAGGGCTTGCCTGTTAGAGGCAGGTAATTCTGAACTACCTGGGAGGGTTTAGAAGACAATGGTGAGAAATGTATATTTGATTTAATAGATAATGGGACTTTTGAGATGTGGAGTGGTTTATGCCACTGCTAATCAGAATGTGTGGTTACCAATCTGGAACAAAACAGTACAGAAATTAAAATTAAGCTCTTAGAATCTCTCCCTCCATCCTTCCTTCCTTCCTCTTTTTTTTGTTAAATATTTATTTACTTATTTTAGAGAGATAAAGAGAATGGGTGGGGAAGGGCAGAAGGAGAGGATCTCCAGCAGACTCAGTGAGGAACCCAACCTGGGGCTGGATCTCATGACCCTGAGATCATGACCTGAGCCGAAATCAAGAGTCAAATACTTAACTGACTGAGCCACCTAGGTGCACTGCTCTTAGAAACTTTCATAGCAATCTTATAGGGCAATTTTATGTCAGTTGGTCTAATAATTGAACAACTGGGCTTGCACTTTGTAATATTTTTTAATTCCACTTTTTCAGGTAATTAATTTGTATTGTCTTCCACAAATATATCAGTCCATGACAGGTTGAGTTTTTAAAAACTGGTTATTCATCACAGGTTATTTGCCTAGCACTGATTTAGACAAGTAAGTTGGTAGCAATGTAAAAAATTTCTAAATGAAGAGATGTTAGAAGCATATCAGCAAGGAGATAACATAAATTTTAGGCGTAAGGTAACCAAACCTTGGCACAAAATTTGATAAAGGAAACAAACTATGTGTTCACATGAGGGACACAGATACATATATGCATGTACTTGCCATTAATGAATTTATTTATCTTGGAAGTGAGATCAGTCCAGTCTAACTTTCTCTTCCCAGAGAAGCCAGAGTCTTTTGTATCATCCCAAGAAATTCTCTTCTAATATGAGACTTTGTAGAATCCTGACTTTTTCCATCCAGGCTGAATCTTCCCTCCCTCACATATTGCCATTTGTCTTGGGTTGTTCCTCTTCCAGTGTGAGAACTGGGATTTCTTTAGAGTTGTCAGACTCCTTACCAACCTCTTTAGAAATGCAGTCTGCTGTTGTCACCAAACCTCTCACACCTCCAGCTAACTCAGCCTGCCCTGGCTTCAAAGATAGAAGTCAGCTTTGCCTCCCCTCTTTTCTTCTCATACCATATTCAGTCCAACAGTACATTCTGTCAACCCCACCTTTAAAATATATCCTGAGCCTACTCAGAATACAGACAGATAACTTTCACAAATACTGCTAGCCTGGACTATTGCAGAAGCTTTTTAACTGTTCCGTTTCCGCTCTTGCCCCTCTGCATCCTATTCTGCCGTATGAATGAGATCATCCAGTTCTACTCAACACACTCTTAAGGCTTTCCCATCACACCCAAGATAAAATCTGGAGTCCTTACAGAGCAAACAGGACCTACATGATTTACCTACTTCTGTGACCTCATCTCCTAACACACACCTCTCTTATTTACTTTGATTCAATCATCTCTACCTTATGGCTGTTTCTTGAATATACCAAACTCTTTCAGACTTGAAGGTCTTTATACTTTCTTTCCTTGTCCTCAAACACTCTTTCCCCATATGGTTCACTCCTTTACATTATTCCAGCCTTTGTTCATGCAAGTTCAGTGAGATATCAGTGATTGAATATAGATACTGCAGTGCTCACTACAAAATTCTTTAAAGTTTTCTGTACGTTTGGAAATGTCTGTAATAAATACATAAGGAGGAATAAATACATAATAAAACATAGGGAGGGAGGAGTTAACTCCTCAAAGTTTTTTTCTGGCTAATGCCAAAAATAGTAGTTTCATCTGTTCATCACTGTTTGTACCCTTATTCTACTTTATTTTTTCTCGTTAATACTTACTTACTGAATATACCTTGCTTGATTTGTTTTAACAATGGTTATCATTTTGTGAAATTATTTGCTGTTTCAATGTCCATTTCTTCCACTAGAATGTAATCTCTGAGAGAATTTTATCTATTTTGTTTCCTCACATACCTTCAAAATTTTTAACTGTTCGTAGTTCATTCAAGCATTCAAGTAACTATTTGTTCAAGCATTCAGGTAACTATTTGTTAAATAAATAAATGAACTTCAGAATTCCATTTGAATCCCCGACACTCAACTAATCCCACCATGCTTCATATTCCTATTATGCTTGGCCAAAACCCATAATGTAGACCCTTCCAGTGATTTATCCTTTAATGTACTCTTATCCCCATTGTTCTGTTCTTTGGTTCCTCTGCCTTCACCCATCCTCCTCCTCCTCCCACCCATCCCTTTCACTTTGCCCTGTAGAACTCCCTCTCTAAATAACTCTCCTGCATCCTCACTTTACAAATTTCTCTCATCACCAGAAACCTGGATGGTTCTTCTCCCAAAAAAATACAACTTGTTGGGTGCCTGGGTAGCTCAGTGGATTAAAGCCTCTGCCTTTGGCTCAGGCGCTGATCCCAGGGTCCTGGGATTGAGCCCCACATTGGGCTCTCTGCTCAGCAGGGAGCCTGCTTCCTCCTCTCTCTCTCCCTGCCTCTCTGCCTACTTGTGATCTCTCTGTCAAATAAATAAATAAAAATCTTTTAAAAAAATACAACTTGAAAAGTTCATGAGACTATTCATTTTCTGATTTCAGAGCTACCACTGGCACTTCTAGACCGCTACTCTAATCCCTATCCTCATGTAAAAATCACTCTTCTTTTGAGGCTCTTGTTATTCCATTTCATATTACCCTCTATCTCTATTTGATGTTATTATGTACAGACTTCCTCATTATACTCTCTGCATTTTGGGTTAACTTTACTCCTTTACCCCAACTCCAGCCCATCATCCCAAGTGATTTCACTGTCTTTTGGATATAGCCATTTTCCATTCTTACATTCTTGATTTTACTGCTAGTGATTTTTGACTCCATTATATTTCAGCTATCCATATTAATGACCACGTTCTGGATCTTGTAGTCATTGGGAACTATTCATTCTCTAAAATCTTAAACTCAGATATCCCATCCTCTTATATTTTATTTTCTCACTTTCATCTCCCCTACAACCATTACTTGATTTTATTAACAACTTTAATCTTTCATTTCTCGTTATTATCCTAATCCCGCTGCTTCCTGGCTTAAAATCCTTCCCTAAACTACTGAACATTGACAGTTATATTGCCAATAACCTTATCACTTTTATCCTTGTATCTGCAGCATCTGCCATGCAACTCTCCAACGCTGGATCTATCCAGCTATCAAAATTAACATGCTAATTCCTGACCATTGTAGGAGGAAAATCACAAAATTGTACATGTCGATATTACTGCAGATTCATTATTTCCATTCTGTGCTTGACCATCAGCACTGCCTAGAACTCCTATATTTTCCTATCAAACACTTTCCAGTTCCTCACAACAGCAATTTCAGACCTACAGCAACCTCCTCAAACCTCTATGCCATCACTTCCTTACTGCCAGGCAGATGATTTCATCTCCTGCTTCACAAAGGAAATATAGTACATCTTATAGGAATCCCTCAATTCTTCCCACTCATTCTGCAAGTTCCACCTGATAAAATTATTTACCTCTACCATTTTATCTTCTCTCCATTTTCAGAGGAAACTGAAGAAAGTCAATACTTCTGTCTGTTAGATCTCACTCACTCTTCCCTACTTCCACCAGTTATCCTGTCTTTTTTTAAATTTTATTTTATTTTTTCAGTGTTCCAAGAAGTTAACCCCTGTCTTATACCTTTGGTTTCTGCCTTTCTATAGGCTGTTTTCCTTCACTATGTTTTAAAAGTTCTTTTTTGGGGTGCCTGCCTGTCTCAGCTGGGAGAGCACGTAACTCTTAATGTAGAGGTCATGGGTTCGAGCCCCACGTTGGGTGTAGAGATTACTTAAAATGTTTTAAAAAGTCTTCTTTTGATTCTGTTGCCATATTCACATCTTCCCTTTAGTGAAGCTTCTCAAGCAAGTGACCTATTTACTTCACTACTGCTTCATTCCAAATCACTCCTGAACCCTTCATAATATAACCTAAACACAATCCACTCATTTAAAATTGCTGCACTGAAAGATAACCACACACAACAGTATACTTACAGTCCTAGCGGCCAAAGTATATAAATAATTCATACAACTTCCACAACTGCATGAGAAAAGATATTTGCAAATGATATATCCTCTAAAGGGTTAATTTCCAAAGTATATAAAGAACTTAGACAACAACAAAAAAACAAATAATCCAATTAAAAAAAAATGGGCAGAGGACCTGAATAGACATTTTTCCGAAGAAGACATACATATGGCCAACAGACACATGAAGAGATGCTCAACATCATTAAGCCTCAGAGAAATGCAAATTAAGGATACCTTACTCCTGTCAGAATGACTAGAATCAATAACATGAGAAATAACAAGTATTGGAAGATATGGAGAAAATAGAACCCTGTATACTGTTGGTGGGAATGCAAATTGGTGTAGCCAGTATAGAAAACAGTATGGAGTTTCCTCAAAAAATTAAAAATAGAATTACCATATGATCCAGTAATTCCACTACTGGGTATTTACCCAAAGAATATGAAAACACTAATTTGAAAAGATATATGCACCCCTATGTTTATTGCAGCATTATTTACAATAACCAAGATCTGGAACTAACCTAAGTGTCCATTGGTAGATGAATGGATTAAAAATGATGTGATATATATACAATGGGATATTACTCAGCCATTAAAAAGAATGAAATCTTGCCATTTGCGGCAACATGGATGGATCTAGAGGATCTATGCCAAGTGAATAAGTTTGAGAAAAACACACACCATATGATTTTTTTCATATGTGGAATTTAAGAAACAAAACAAATGAGCAAAGAAAAAGAGACCACTCCCCCCCCTTTTAAAAAGATTTTATTTTTAAGTAGCTCTACACTCATCATGGGTGGTGGTGGGGGGCTTGAATTCCCAACCCTGAGATCAAGAGTTGCATGCTCCACCGACTGAGCCAAACAGGTGTTGTCCCAAGAAAACAGACTCTTAAATCCAGAGAGCAAACTGATGGTTGCCAGAGGGGAGGTGAGTGGGAGAATGAGTGAAATAGAGGGGATTAAGAGTACACCTATCTTAATTAGCACTGAGAAATATATGAATCCTTGAATCATTTTTTTGTATACCTGAAACTAATACAACACATGACATGTTAATTATCTTGAGTTAAAAAAAAAAATTGCCCTTACCAAAGTCCCCATCCCTGTTAAAAAATCTCTTTCCAATCATTGTTTTTCTTTTTTCTTTTTCTTTCTTTCTTTTTTTTTTTTTTTTTTTTTTTTTTTGGAGAGGGATAGAGAGGGGTTAGGGGATGAAAGGGGAGAGGGAGAAAGAGAAAAGAGAATCTTAGGCCCAGTGTGGAACCCAAATGCAGAGCTTAGTCTCGCAACCCTGAAATCATGACCTGAGTCAAAATGAGTTGGATGCTTAACTGACTGAGCCACCCACGTACCCCTCCAATCGTTTTCAAAATTGGTCTTCACATTTGGCATGAGTGATTGCTCCCTTCTTCTTGATACTCTTTTTCCTTAGATTTTGTGTCTACTGCATTTCCTGGTTTTCTTCTTAGCCTCTTTTGCCAAAATTCCTCACTCTTTTTGGGAGGTGTCATTGCCCTTTATTTCTATATAAGATGCTCCCTCCTTAACTGTATGTTCTCAGTTTTCTTGAGAAATCTCATTTATATCAATAGCAACAGCCACCCCACTCAATACCACTTATTTTAGCCCTGGCCTCTCTTCTAAGCTCCAGTTAGAATAGTTACCTATTTAGAATTTTTTTATTTATTTTATATTTATTTATATTTAGAATAGTTACCCATATATTCACTTAGTTTTCCTATAGATCAAACACAACATGGCCAAAATGAACTCCTCAACCCCCTCCAAAATCTGTATCTCCTATAGTTTTATCCTTGACATTACCTTTCCCTACCCCCTACTACCAACTCCTATCCAGTATATTTCAGCTTTTGGAATTCTGTTTCTAGAATCTATTCTTTATTTTCCATTCCCATTCCCATGCCTTTGGCTTAGCTCTTAACTTTTCACCTAGGTAGCTAGTCATAGACTCTACTCTGGTCTTTTAGTGTCTCCTTCCTGGGACAGAAATTATGTCTTTTATTTCTGAACCAATTGAGTCCAACTTAGTGCTTAACACATACTAGGCTTTCCAAAAGAGAGTGTTGAATAAATGAATAAACTTTGGTAATGTTTTACTGATACATAACTAAAAGAAATGAAGTTTTTTAAAAGATTTTATTTATTTATTAGAGAGAGAATGAGAGAGAGAGAGAGAGAAAGTATGAGAGGAGAGAGGTTAGCTGGAGAAGCAGACTCCCTGCCAAGCAGGGCGCCTGATGTGGGACTTGATCCTGGGAGCCCAGGATCATGACCTGAGCCAAAGGCAGTTGCTCAACCAACTGAGCCACCCAGGCACCCTATATTAAAGTGTTTTAAATTGAATTATTCCTTACACTGGAATTGATAAAACTACAACCAGCAGACCAAATGTGGCCTGCTGCCTGTTTTGTAAATAAATTTGTATTGAGAACATTAACTGAAAATTGAACACATTAACAGCCATTCATTTACACATTGTAAATGATTGCCATTTCTTTTTTTTTTTTTAAGGTTTTATTTGTTTATTCGACTGTGAGAGACACAGCAAGAGAGAGAGAGAAAACACAAGCAGGGGCAGTGGGAGAGGGGAAAAGCTGGCTTCCCACCAAGCAGGGAGCCCAATGTGGGTCTCAATCCCAGGATCCTGGGATCATGACCTGAGCCAAAGGCAGAAGCTTAATAATGAGCCACCCAGGCACCCCTATGATTGCCATTTCACTGCAATGACAGTTAAGTAGTTAAATTTTGTAGAAACATACAATCCACAAAACCTAAAATATTTACTATCAAACCATTTATTTAAAAAAAAGAAAAAAAGATCCAGCCTCTGCCCTAAAACAATAGCTTCTACTATAAGGCAGGAATAGAGAAAATATGAGCCTAAAGGATAAGCAAAGGTCTAGAAATAAAAAGTAAGAAGTGTATTTTACCAAGGTTCAACCACAGTTACATTATTAGTAAAATAACCATAGATTAAATGAATCTCATTTGATTTTCTTAGATGTCGACTTATACCAAAAATAAAGAAAAGTCAGTTTGTGCTTTAAATGATTGCTAGAAGTGAATTTTGATTTTACAGGGTAAAGAGTACAAGAAGTAAAACATGTGATCTGAACACTGCTCGAATTTGCAGAGTAGAATAACACAGAAGAATAACACAGAAGAGGGAGCTATATAGAGACTTTCAAATATCTACGAAGGGATTCCCTTAAGGTTGTATTGTTGTGCAGTGAAACTAATTAGGGCCAGTGAAAGAATCTCTAGAAAACGGGAGGCTGGACAATTACTAGAGCTCACACGAGTCTGGCAATAGTTTTCAATCCTGCAAGCCATAATGGGAAAATATTGTAATATATGGAACATCAGGCAGAGTATTCAGAAGGATATTATATTAGGAAATGGGCTGAGTTAGTCCTACATTAAAGACTGCTCTTGAACCACTCTAGCAAAGCTTAAACACCTCAACAAAGCTTAATGAAAGCATCAAAAGGAAAAAAGTTATTTAACTACATGCCAAAGTTAAATCCAATAGAATATAAAGGATTACAACAAGATCCAGTGAACAGCAATGTAAATTGATCATGCTTGGCATTCAATAAAAAATGACCAGCCAGCAGAAACAAATCTCCCATGCAGAAGAATTCCAAATAATTTATGTAGATAGTCTACACTCCTTAAGTGTGGGCTGTGCATAGTGACTTCCTTCCATAGTGTAAAGGGGTCAGGGAATAACTTTATAGTGAGAAACCTGACAAATACTGCCTCAGTTAGCACAGATGTTATAAGTAAAAACAAATACCAAGATGCTAGATTTAAGCCCAGTCATATTGATAATAACATTAAATGTCAAGGGTCAGAATGCCTCAAAAGATAGTCAGATCAGATTTAAAAACCCACAAGTCTTTACATGCTAGCTACATAAAATGTACCTGAAATATAAAAATACTAATAAGTTAAAAATAAGATGATGGGAAAAGATACATCACTGTGCAGTGATGTCTCCATAACAATATTATCGATATATGCAATAACATAAGTAAATCTCAGAAAGCATTATGCTAAGTGAAAAAGCCAGATAGAAAAGATTACATGATGTATGATTCCATTTATTTGAGAGTTTAGAAAAGGCGCAACTAAAGTGAAATAAAGCAGATCTGTGAGTGTTAGGGCTTGGAAGAGAATGAAGGAACTGATTACAAAGGAATATGAAGATTTGGGGGTGATTGAAACTTTTAGAGATGTTTACAGAAGTTTATATATTTGTCAAAACTCATCAAATCGCACACTTAAAATTGGTAAATTTTATTCTGTATTAATTAAACCTCAGCAAAGCTGTGTTTTCATTGTCAATTACTTGGAAAATTTGTTGACAGGAATAAATTTGTGATTGTCATTAAATCAGTAACTACAAACAATAATAATGAATGTATGTGAATTTTAAAATATTTAGAATTTTATTTTATAAATATTACTTAGATCTTTATGTTCTTGAATTGCCATTTGAGTTTCTTTTTTCCTGCTCAGTCCCTTGGTATCTGCAGGATAAACAAAAATGTGTGTCCTTATTCGACACATCTGTTGAAATTATTGGTTTTCTTTTAAAGCACTGAAAATCTCTAAACCGTAAAATGTTATACATTAGGAACATCAAACACAAGAGGATCTATAAAGACTCTATTACGTAAAAAAGTATGTACAGGGACGCCTGGGTGGCTCAGTTGGTTAAGCTGCTGCCTTCGGCTCAGGTTGTGATCCCAGGGTTCTGGGATCAAGTCCTGCATTGCGCTCCTTGCTTGGCGGGAAGCCTGCTTCTCTTGCTGCCTCTGCCTGCCACTCTGCCTGCTTGTGTGTGCTCTCTCTCTCTAACTCTCTCTCTCTCTCTCTCCCTGACAAATAAATAAATAAATAAAATCTTCAAAAAAAAAAAAAGTATGTACAGTAACCTCCTTGTTCAGGGCAGAGAAGCCCAGAGATTTATTTAGAAAAACAGGATAAAATAACTGGTTGTCACATTTGATAGAACAGTGAAACAAAATCATAAGCTGAGAAGAAATTCTCACATCAGACTCTCTTTCCCAATGAAAAGTCATAAATTCTTGGTCATGGTACAAAAAGAAATTCAGTCATACTGACTGAAGTCTTACCATAGTCGTCTTTTGGCTAAACTCTACCCTTCTCCCATCCCAAACTCTATAGTACTAATTAGGGCCACAGACGAGGTCCCACAGAAGGAACATAGATTCCTGGGAGACCCAGAAACCAATAACTACTACCCACTGATACCTGGAGAGAGAGAAAACTGCATTTCCCTCCACATCATATATTGGATGGGACCTTTGTACAGGCCTGGGTTCAGCTTTCTGGAGATAAGCTCTCTGGGCATCAACACCTTTGTTCCTTGTTCTAAGCTGCAGGGGACATAAATAGTTTATTCTTAGACATCCTCTAGGGACTGAAGGAAAGATGTTAATACCATGCAGAAACACTTACCTATCCAAGAGAGATGAGATGTCCTAGAAGAGGAAAGGAGTAATAAAGAAGTTAGATGCCTGCTTATGAACACCAGAAATTTCTTTGGTGATACTGGCTACCACCAGAATTTCACCATCAATACTGGGATCCTGTGCAGGTGTCCTCATTCTATCAGCAGTAACTCCTCCCATCCTCCGTATGCCTTTCCTGATCAGGTATCCTTCATCTAACCCATGACAAACTGGTTTTATCTTATTCTGATTTTCTAGAGTTCCCTTTTACATGGAACCAGAGAAATTGGGATGCCTGGGTGACCAGTTGGTTAAGTGGCTGCTTTCGGCCCAGATCATGATCTTAGGGTCTTGGGATTGAGCCCCACATCGGACTCTTTGTTCTGTGCGGAGTCTGCTTCTCCCTCTCCCTCTGTGTTCTCTCTCTCTCTCTCTCAAATAAATAAATAAATAAAATCTTTTTTAAAAAGAGAAATTAATAGGCTATTTCTACTTATACTGGTTTTAGTAGAAAAACACTATAGGTCTTCCAGTCCCAAAGCTACTTTTTCTTGCTCTGGCTAAGTAAACTTCTGAGGGCTGAGATGATAATGACACTTTAAAGGTCAAGCTTCAGGTAGGAAAGACTGGCAAACATCTTTCAAACAGGTCAGTTGAAAGCCAGTCTAAAATACAACTCGGGTTGCAATATTCTTATTTTTGAGAAAAAAAGTTGAGAAAAAAATTTTGAGGAAAAAAAAGAACTTCAAAGTTCTTTATGAAGAAATATTAAAATATTAATAGATACCATTATTAATGGCATTTATTATCTTTCTTAGGAGGGTGAAAGTAAAGCTTCTTATGAGTGTAAGGCAAAAGTAGCCTTCTGCTTTTCTCCCTGAGAATCTTAAGAGGACTAAAATAGGTTTTTCTTACCCCCTCCTGGTAGGGAAAAGCTGTTTCTACATCTTTCTACCCTCTTTCCCCAACTATTGTACCCATAATTATGTTGATACGGAGTCTCACTTTGAGAAACTCGAAGGGATTCTGCTGTTCCATCCGTGCTTGGATGCTCATCAACATTTCCTTGGCTAGGAGACACTGTTCCTGAAGTTGGTTCATATTTAGCTCCATCTCCTCATTCAAGGCTTTCCCCTCTTCTCGGAGCTCATTTAAAATGTTCTTTTCTTTGCTGTGCAGGAACTGATGTAGCTTTAGAAACTCCAAGGAGATGTGTTGCTGCAGATGTAGCTTGTTTTCCTGGAAACCTCCATGATCATCACCTTGGTAATTACTGAGACTAGCACTTGGGGATGGGGGCCCACACCACCAATACTCATACAACTTGGGAAATACCATTTAACAGGAAGATGCATTAAAATGGCTCTTGAGTATCATCACTCAACCATACTAAATAGTAGGAGTCCTCCGGGAGACTTACTTTATTTTTCATAGTTCAATAGTTCAGGAATATATTAGTCAAAAGTGGTCTCTAGGTACCTATCTCAGTACTGAGGGTGGTAACCAATGCCATATTAAATAAGGCTGTGGGATTAATTAATTAAACATTCTAGAATGAATGATAGTACCCTCCTACCCAGAAGTACAAACCAATGTCTACCAAGTGATGCTGTTAAACTGGGGCCATAAGGAGGCTGAAAGAACTATTCTTATCTAGAAATCAGAGTTGGGGAGATGAGCTTTTGCTTCCAGGACAATATAGAAGAAGCAGGAGATAGGCAATGTCTGAAGCACTGAAATTGATAACTGCTTTACCCCTTTCCTAAGGAACTGCAACATCCTGAGGGGTGAACCCTCTGACATCCAGGCTTCTCAGATCCTTATCCTCCTCATTTCTAGTGAGCTCCACCTTTATCAACTCATTCTCTTAATCACACAGGACTTTATCATCCCCAGCAATTTCACTCTCTCCAAAATTAACTTCTTATGTTCACTTAATCAGGTAATTCTATTGCAACAATTTCTGGGTCTCATCGAAACCTCTTATTCATTGACCTCTTCCATTTCTGTTCATCATTGTCTTCTGTCTCCATGTCTCCTCTTACCCAGCTTGGATTTTATGGTCCATCATTATAATGGCACTCTTAAAATTCATTCTATTCTCTAGCTCACACTTTTCCAGTTTTCCTTTTACCTATTTCATCACTGTTTCTCTGCCTTATTTGTTGGTTCTGTCTCCTCTAACCAACCTCTAAGTATCAGCGTTATTTGATATTCTGTCTGGGGCTCTTTCCTCTTCTCATTGTATATTCTCTTTTTAGGTAATATCCTCTCCTTCCACAGATTTAAGTCAATCTCTATGCTGACTTCTTATTTCCAGCCTAAACCAACTTCTGAGCTCCAGATTCCTGTATTCAACTGTCTTATTTGATGTTTCCACTCACCCATCCCATCTAATCAGTCACCACATCCAGGTTTTTTGGGTTTGTTTGTTTGTTTGTTTGTTTGTTTTACTCTCTAAAGCATATGCTGAAGTTGTTTATTTCTAATTTCTATCTCTGCTGCCTTTCTAGTCCAAGTTACTATCATTACTCTCTGGGATCACTGCAATAGCCTTCTAAAATTATCCTTTCATTGTCTCTCTCCACATAGCCACTAGAACTAGACTCATATTTTCAAAATGAGTTGAAATCATATTTTCTGGAGACATCATTATTTCCATCTATCCTTCTTCTTTCTCTCATTGTACATATTCCAGATGCCAAAAGCCAGAGAAGATTCTCTTCCATACAATAATTAATGAAGAAATAGAACCCCCAGTTTGGCCCCATAACCTAGGAACTGCTTTGCCAAGTTTCTAACTATTAATGTTCTTCTAGAGCTCCTGTGAAGCTCTAGGCAATAGTTTATTTAGTTTGGGGGGAGCTAAGAAAGATCAAATTGGATGGTAAAAAACAGCAATCCGAGAGACCTGCAGTCAGAGGTAGTCTGGTTATAAACCCAAAGAAAAGAAAGATATTTCTTAGGGCATAAAAATCTTTAGTGGATTCTTTTGATAAATCCCTTTTTTTGCCATATATAAAAGGAAAGATGAGACAGATCATGACCTCAGAACAATCACCTAGTGACTGAGCCATCAGAAGTATCAGGATGTAACAGGAAAGGTCAGTCTATTCTCTGTGTTGATCAGCCATTGAGAACTTATTTCATACAGTGTCGACTTTCTAATTCTATAGCCCAGGTGCCATTTATTAATTATTAATTAACTAATATTAATTATTAATTAATATAATCAATATTAATTATTAATTAATATTAATTATTAATATATGTATAGGAAACTTTCTACTCATATAGCTGAAGTTACAAACAAGGTGTTTCAGTTCTATCTCATAACCCCTCTACCCTGCTTCTTACCTTGTAAGCAGCAATAGCATCTTTCTGCATATTCTTCAGGGACTGAAGTTCCTTCAGGGTTGCCTCCAGTTGACCTTGATGGGTGGTGAGCTCCTTCTGGAGATACCACATAGAATTAATCCACACTAACTTGGGAGATGTCGGGCCATAGGTGTATCTCTAAGCCCCAGGGTGTCAGGGAAAAAAAGCGAGTTATTGCTGCAAGTGCTTCCTTTCCCCTGAGTCATAATTCCTGTTTCTTCAAAGAATTGTAAAGAAAATAACAAGTCACAGAAAAGCTTAGTTTTATGCTCTTATTAGCTTACTACAGGGGTTTGAAGAAGATAACTCTACATTTTCTACTCTAGTAATACTGTTCTCACTAACTATACTTCTACTTATATTGTTATCATTTAGAATACTCATTTCTGGGGTGCCTGGGTGGCTCAGTGGGTTAAGCCTCTGCCTTCCACCCTGGTCATGATCTCAGGGTCCTGGGATCGAGCCCCACTTCGGCTGTCTGCTCAGTGGAGAGCCTGCTTCCCTTCCTCTCTCTGCCTGCCTCTCTGCCTACTCATGATCTCTCTCCCTCCGTCAAATAAATAAATAAAATCTTAAAAAAAAATACTCATTTCTTCCTTTTGCCCATTCAAATGTAAATTATTTCCCAATTCAAGCTTTCATTCACCATACATCCCCTATTTCAGTTTTCTCTAATCTTCTTTGAAATTCTAAATATTTATGAATTACAAATGTGACAAAATTTAGCTCTCAATAGTAGACTATCTTGCTTCTGTTGTTTTATTCATTTTAAACTTGACTAAATTTCAAGACTTTTATAATAAGAGCAATATCTTGTACATCCATACTCTACATGGGGTCTAATAGAGTTCTCTCATGGCAGCATATAGGTAAATATTTGATTGATTGAGTGAGTAGGCCAGAGCTACTCCACTGCTCCTTTCCTATAATCAGCAAACTCTAGAGAAAGAACTTCGCAAGATATGTTGTATTTTCTAAGCTTACTAATAATCATCTGAATAAAGGTTGGCAGAGAGAAGAAACCCTACAAAAGATTTTTCCCAGCTTTCCTAAGGCATTTTTCAAGGTCCAAGGCTTACCCACCATGAAGAAATGGACAGCATCAGAGATCTGCAGGAAATCTTTAGACTGCCCCACAGACAACCGAACATCTTTACATTGAAAGCAGATCAGTTTCCCATCTGGCTTACTGAATAGCTTCAGGTTCTCTCCATGCTCTGGGCACTGTGGATGGCCCTTGAGTAAGGGTAACTTCTTAATCTTCTCTACCAGCTTCTCAAGTACAAGGTTGAATGTACAGTTGCTATATTGACATAGCATCTTACACTCAGGACAGAATGTTTCCTTTGCTTGCTGCTTCCAAAAGTTTTGGATACAGGCCTGGCAGAAGTTGTGGCCACAGCTCAGCATCAATGGATCACGGAACCAATCATTACACAGTGGGCAGTGTAGCTCCTTAGTAATATCTTGTATCTGCACTTTAGAGGGTATCTGGGTGATCAGATCACGCACTTCCTCATAGTTGCCTGGGTCGATGTTGGAGCAGGGTCTGGAAGGTACCTTTGGAAAAGAACAACTAAAATGAGTTTCACTTTCCCGCTGCCCGTTTCAGCACTCCAGGAGAGTGCTTAAAGGAACTGAGAATAGGTACAGCCAGAGTAAAAGCACCAATCTCCTCTTTGAAAGTGATCTGATAAATTCATCATTTTCTAATGTTATTTCTACTCCCAACACTATTTAAACTTTAACAGAGAACTAAGGCAAAAGAAAGAGTATTCAAACTAAGAATGTTTTTTATTGTATATTCTTCTTTCCACCCACTTTCCCAATGTATTAGTTAAAAGTTTTATTTTCAACTTTTGTTCTACTGGTTATTACCTTTTTGTTTTGTTTTGTTTTCTAGAAGTCATATACAAAGAATTGGAAGGTCAGATTCCGCAGTGATATAATATCACCAACCATAATATCTTCTAGTCTTTTCATCCTCCTTTTTTAAGAACACATTATAGAGGGGTGCCTGGGTGGCTCAGTGGGTTAAAGCCTCTGCCTTCGGCTCAGGTCATGATCTCAGGGTCCTGGGATGGAGCCTTGCATTGGGCTCTCTGTTCAGCAGGGAGCCTGCTTCCCTCTCTCTCTGCCTGCCTTTCTGCCTACTTGTGATCTCTCTGTCAAATAAATAAATAAACTCTTTAAAAAAATTTTTTTTTCTTTTTCAACTCTTTAAAAAATTTTAAAAAAGAACACATTACAGAAATAACATACATAGAGAAAAATGCAGAATCATGCATACAATTAAATGACTCTTCACAAAATGAACACCTGTGTAATCATCACCCTGATCAGGAAACAAAATTAATAGCGTTCCAGAAGTCTCCCATATGCCTGCTTCAAGTCATTATCCCTCATCAAGACTGACCCCTGTCTTGACTTCCAACACTATATACTAGTTTTGCCTGTTTTTGAATTTTATATAAATGCATGCACTATTTATTCTTTTGTTGCTGACTTCTTTTTTTTTTTTTAACATTTTATTTATTTACTTGACACACAGAGAGAGACAGTGAGAGAGGGAACACAAGCAGAGGAAGCGGGAGAGGGAGAAGCAGGCCCTCCCGCTGAGTAGGGAGCCCGAGGTGGGGCTCAATCCCAGGACTCTGGGATCATGACCTGAGCCAAAGGCAGACAGTTAATGACTGAGCCACCCAGGCGCCCTGTTGCTGACTTCTTTTATCAACCTTAAATTTGTGAGATTTTTACATATAATTCTGTGTAATTGTAGTCCATTCATCTGTTGTGTAAATATACCGTAATTTATTTCTCCATTCTACTGTTGAAAGACTTCTAGGTAGTTAACAGTTTCAGGCCATTATAAATAGTGTTGCTGAGAACATTCCAATTCATATATATATATATATATATATATATATATAAATATATATAAATATAAGTGTGCATATGTATATATGTATCTATATGGATTTGTTTTGTTTTCTTTGTTCAGTGTAACTTTTAAGATTTATCTGTGTTAATACACATAACTGAAAGTCATTCATTTTCACCTCCATATGATATTCTATTGGTGAAAATTGTATTTACTCATTTTACTGTCGATAGACAATTGGACTGTTTTGGTGTTTTGCCATACAACCAATACTACTATGAACATTCTTTTTCATGTTTCCTGGTTTATATATGCAAGGGGTTTTCCAGGTTATTTAATGTTAAACCAACTTTTCTTTCCTGGATCTAACCTATCTTGATCATGATATATTTTTCATGTATTCTTAGATTTGGTTTTGTAGTATTTTATTTAGGATTCAACCTCTATGTTCATGGCTGAGATTGCTTTTAATTTTCTTTTCTTAAACCATCCTTGTCTGTTTTTCGTATCTTATCTAAGTTATACTAACTGCATAAAATTAATTAGGGGGGGTGCCTGGATGGCTCAGTGGGTTAAAGCCTCTGCCTTCGGCTCAGGTCATGATCCCAGGGTCCTGGGATCAAGCCCTGCATCAGGCTCTCTGCTCGGTGGGGAGCCTGCTTCCCCCTCTGTCTCTCTACCTGCTGCTCTGCCTACTAGTGATCTCTGTCAAATAAATTTTAAAAATCTTTAAAAAAAATTAATTAGGGAGTGTGCCTTCTTTTTCTCTTTGAGTTTGTGTAAAAATAATAGAATTATCTGTTCCTTGAGTATTTGGCCAAATTCACCAGCATAACCTTTGGGACTGATGCTTCATTTTGTTTTTGTTGTTGTTTGTTTGTTTTTGCATTATCTGGAAGTACTGTTTTACTTCTTCAATACTTATGGGATCATTTAGATTTTCCATAGTTTTCTGACCCAGTTATGGTAATTTATGTTTTTCTGAGAATTTACTTTGCCTAAGTTTATAAGTGTATTTGTATAAAACTATATTCTCTTATTATCTTTTTATTGAGATATACATACGTAAGGGTATATACAGCATTTATATATTTTAAATAAGAATAACAAAGCAACATTTTGTAATTACCACCCAGGTCAAAAAGTAAAACACTAATTACCAATACCTTTGATGACCCTGTGTGTTCTTTTCCAATTGCATATGTCTTTTTTCTCATAGATAGCCAATATTCTGCTTTTTTGACTTAAACATTACTATACTTTTCTCTATTATTTATCATCTATGATTGCATCCCTAGCTAATATAGTGTTTAGTTTTTTCTTCTGTTTTGAACTTTATGTAAATACCCCAGATTAAGATAGTTAGGATTCTTTATTATCTTTCATTGCCACACCTTCACCAAGGTTGTAGCTCTTCAAATGTCCCAGCTTTATTCAAAAGTCTCAGGTCTAGTTCCTTACTTGGTGCAGGTCTAAGGATTGTTAAATCTGAGGTTTCCTCACTCTCAGTAACTCTAAACTACCTTGATGTTTTTCAGTTCTATATTCTTCTTTTTTACTTTGGAATTTCTCTTTACTTTTTGTACACTCCATTTCAAAGTATGGATTTCAAAGGATGTCTGTTACATCTTAACTGGCATTTCTGGGTATTTTATAGTGGTAGGTTTTCCAGGAAAAATGGTTAATGTCAGGGTTGCCTGGCTGGGAACTTCAGGGAGAACTCCACAAAAACAACTATTAAACCTGCAAAACTGTCAGAATGAACTTTTGCAGAACTTTGGGATCAGTAAAAAACTTATAACCAAGGGAAAACTTAAGGAAGAAGCTGCCACATGGTAGTAAGAGTGTAACCGTTGCATTTTAAATCATTCACATACCACTCTTCACTCCCTAAATTGTTGACAGCCATGAAGATGGCTGTACTCTTGGTGCAAGTTGCTAGTGCCAGAGGGAGAATGAAAGCAGTACTCACAGCTAAATTTATAGTGATAAACACCTACCTTTAAAAAACAATGACCACAAATCAATGACCTAACTTTCTATGTTAAAAAAAAGCAAAAAACCAAAAAAAAAAAAAAAAAATCCAAACCAACCAACCAGACAAACAAACAAAAAACAAGCTAAATCCAAAGCTAGCAGAAAGAAGGACAAAAAGATTAGAGTGGAGATAAATGAAATAGAGACTAGAGAAGCAACAGAGAAAAATGAATGAAACCAAAAGTTGATTCTCTGAAAACATCCACAAAATTGACAAACCTTTAGTAAGCTAATGTTTTTTAAAAGGAAAGAGAGAAGACTGAAATTATTAAAATCTGAAATGAAAGTAGAGATATTACTAAAGGCCTTTGAACTAGGAAAGTATTATAAGAGAACACTGTAAAGAATTGTATGCCAACAAATTGGATAACCTAGATAAAATGGAAAAATTCCTAAAAACATATTAACTACCAAAACTGACTCAAGAGGGGCACCTGGGTGGCTCAGTAGGTTAAGTCGCTGCCTTCAGCTTGGGTCATGATCTCAAGGTCCTGGGATCAAGCCCTACATCAGGCTCTCTGCTCGGCGGGGAGCCTGCTTCCTCCTCTCTCTCTGCCTGCCTCTCTGCCTACTTGTGATCTCTGTCTGTCAAATAAATAAATAAAATCTTTAAAAAAAAACTGACTCAAGAAAAAATAGTAAATATGAATAGACATATAACAAGAGATTAGTAATCAAGAACCTACCAATAAGGAGGGGAAAATATGGCAGAGGAGTAGAGGACCCTATTTCAATCAGTCCCTTGAATTAAGTTGGATTTCTGCCAAACCATTCTGAACACCCATGAAATCAGCCTGAGATGTAAGAAGTCTACAAACAGACTATCTCTGGCAGTTAGTCTCGAGGTATGAAGAGGGGAGCTGTGATTTTGTGAGCAGATATTGGAAGATAGGGGAGGGAATCTTCATAAACTTGCACCAGGAAGGTGAGAAAATGCAAAAACCTCCCATGCAGGAGACTGGGCATAGACTCTCAGACAAGTAGCAGTGGGGAAAGAACTTGATGATATCTCTGTTCTGAAACAGAGGTTTGGATGAAGTCACTTCTGCTCTGACTCTCGGAAGAGATTCAGAAAGCTGTCAGGAAAAGCTGCCAGAGAGCAGAAGCCCCCCAAAGCTGGTTTTCACTGAGCACACAGCGCCCCCCCAGAAAGCAGAGCAACTCTGCCCAAACAAGGTTGCCTGAGTAACAGCGTGGCAGGCCCCTCCCCCAGAAGACAGACTGGAAGAACAAGAGGAGGACAACCCTAAGGTCCCTATAAAACAGGTGCATCTTGCTTGGGTTGTTGTTAATATTCGAACTCTGCATTCCCTCAACCACCTCTCAACAGAATGACTAAGAGGAAGAACCCCCAACAAAGAAAAGAACCAGAGACTATGGCCTTTGCCACAGACCTAATGGATATGGATATAACCAAGATGCCAGAAATAGACTTCAGAGTAACAATTATGAAGTCGATATCTAGGTTTGAGAAAAATATTAATGACCATATAGAATCTCTTAGGAAAGAAATGAGATGTAACCAGGCTGAATTTTAAAATGCTATGAATAAAATGCAGTCTAAACTGTATACTCTGATCATCAGGTTAAACAAGGCAGAAGAACAAATTAGTGAGCTAGAAGATAAGATGATAGAAAAAAAGAAACCCAGGAGGCATGGGAAAAACAGATTAAAGCCCAAAGAGTCAAACTGAGAGAGATTAATGACTCAATGAAATATCTCAAAATCAGAATTATTGGGATCCCTGAGGGAATGGAGAGAGAGAGAGATATCTAGAAGATATATTTGAGCAAATCATAGCTGAGAGCTTCCCTAATCTGGGGAAGGAAACAAATATTCATGTCCAAGAGACAGAGAGGACCTCTCCCAAAATAAGACCAATGCCATGACATATAAAGTACAATTCACAAATCTTAGATGCAAGGAAACGATCTTGAAAGCAGCAAAGGGAAAGAGATTTCTTATGCAAAGAGGGAGAAGCATCAGCATAACCTGTCTGCAGAGACCTGGCAAGCCAGAAAGGGCTGGCAAGACATTCAGGGTACTTAAATGAGAAGAACATGCAGTCAAAGATACTTTATCTAGCAAGGCCGTCATTCAGAATGGAGGGAGAGACAAGGAGCTTCCAAGACAGGCAGAAACTGAAAGAATATGTGACCACCAAGCCAACTCTGCAAGAAATACTAAGGGGGGTTCTATAAAGGGAGAAAGAACCCAAGAGTGATAAAGAACAGAAATTTGCAGAGACAATCTATAGACACAACGACTTCACAGGTAACATAATGACAATAAAATCATATCTTTCAATAATCACTCTCAATGTGAACAGCCTAAATGCTCGCTTGAAAAATTATCAGGATAATTAAAAAATCTAAATATTAAAATTATCTAAATATATCTAAATATCTAAATATAAAATTATCAGGATAATTAAAAATATCTAAAACCAGATAAAGATATTACAAGAAAATAAACTAATTTTAGGATTTTTTTTTTACAAGAGAATGAAAAGCAACTCAAAGACTGGAGAAAAGTATTTGTAAAGCTTGTACCTGATAGAGGTCAAATATCCAGGATATATGAAGAAATCTAAAAATTCAATAGCTAAAAGACAAACACTCAATTTAAAAATGAGCAAAGGACTTGATTAGACATTTCTCCCCAGAAGATTGACAGATGGCCAATAAGTATATAAAAGATGCTAACATAATTAAAGAAATGCACATAGAAACCACAATGGTTGGTTCATACCAACTAGGATTGCTATAATTTTTTTAATAGAAAATAACAAACATTGGTGAGGACCTGGAGAAATCAGAAACTTCATACATTTTGTTGGAATATAAGATGGTACAGCCACTGTGGAAAACGTTTGGCAGTTCCTCAAAATGTTAAACATAGAATTAATACATGTCCAACCATTCCACAACTAGGCGTATACCAAAAAAGATTAAAAACAGGTGTTCAAACAAAAACTTGTTCACAGATATTAATAGCAGCACTATTCACACTTGTCTCAGTTGGAAACAACCTAAATGTTCATCAGCCAATGAAATGGATAAAGAAAATAAAATTTGGCATATCCATGAAATGAAAGATTATCCCATCAGAGGAAGGAATAAAGTACTGATACATGCTACAACATAGATGGACCTCAAAAACATTATGCTAAGTGAAAGAAGCCAGGCACAAAATTCGCATATTATTTCATCTGTATGAATATCCAGAAAAGATGAATACATAGAAACAAAAAGCAAATTAGTTGTTGCCAAAAGCTGGAGGGAGGAAGAAATGGGGAGTGACTGGTTAACAGGTATGGGATTTATTTTGGGGCCATAAGATATTTTGGAACTAAGTAGAGGTGATGGGTACACAATATTGTGAATGTGCTAAATAGCAGTCACTGAATTAAACACTTTAAATGGCTAATTTTATGTAAATTTTACAATTTAAAAAAATGAAGTCATATCTGACTCTAGAGCCAAAATTTTTTACTGAACAGTATCCTGCTTTGCATAATGCCATATTATGGCTACTGTTTGATGTGTACCACCAGAAGTGGCTTTGATCTCAATGCCTAAGAGTCTGATGAAGTACACATTCAATAATGCCAGCTCTGTTCTAAATGAGTAAAATAGAGATTCTGCCTATAAGCAGCTCACATCCACTAACATTTGTGGGTCAGGTTAAAATACAACTAGAAGCCCCTAGCCCATTCTTCTTTTCACTTCCCAGACTCCTTACTCTGTCCCATATACCTCATAATCATGTGTGTGGAAAACCCAGTCCATACAACCAAGACACACACACACACACACACACACACACCTGCACACAGCTACCCCTCGGGCACACAGCTGGGAGCTATGGAGGCCGCAGTAGTGGGATCAGAATCTTTTGGGCAGAGAATTTTAGTCCTGGGTACATGACATGTGATTCAAAGTAGGAGAGAATATAAGCTCCTTAGTCTCATTCATTCCTTGTCATATAAAGAAGAAAATAGTTCAGGAGGCTCAGACTTGGAGCCTCAAAGCACAGGCCCAGGAAAGAGCCCCCCTGCCATTGCCCAGGTCTAGGGCTGGTATTGCCCTTCTGTCCCATTCCACTCACCTTTATCCTATCTCGTCGGAGTGCCAGCTATGAGTTGGGCCTGTCTGTGCTCTGGAATCAGCATGGAGTTGTGATAGTTTTATCTCACAGGCCATACCCTCACCAGAATTGAATTCCTGAGTCTCAGGGGCCCAGTCGGGCTTGTCTGACTTAACTGTGTGGAGGACCTAGTTATTACAATTGACTGCTTAGATTTCAGGATTCTGGGCTCTGCTTTCTATAAGGTTTTCTGCCAAATTTCCTAAAATGACCTTGCCCACCGATTTTCAAAAGCGAGCACCCATTGATCCCAGCATATACCATGGCCAACTCTGTGTATTCATAACCTTTCCTAAATAAATGCTAAAGCTGAAAGGTTGTGGCCCAGGAGCATAAAAATGGGGACTGATTAGTGAAATAAGTCAATCGGAGAAAGACAACTATCATATGATCTCCCTGATATGAGGACATGAAGAAGCAACATGGGGGGTTAGGGGGATAGGAGAAGAATAAATGAAACAAGATGGGATTGGGAGGGAGACAAACCATAAATGACTCTTAATCTCACAAAACAAACTGGGGGTTGCTGGGGGGAGGTGGGGTTGGGAGAGGGGGAGGGGGTTATGGACATTGGGGAGGGTATGTGCTATGGTGAGTGCTGTGAAGTGTGTAAACCTGGCGATTCACAGACCTGTACACCTGGGGATAAAAATACATTATATGTTTATAAAAAAAAAATTGGAAGGGGAGGCGAACCATAAGAGACTATGGACTCTGAAAAACAACCTGAGGGTTTTGAAGGGTCGGGGTGGGAGGTTGGGGGAACAGGTGGTGGGTAGTAGGGAGGGCACGTTTTGCATGGAGCACTGGGTGTTGTGCAAAAAGAATGAATACTGTTATGCTGAAAAATAAATAAATTAAACTGTAAAAAAAAATGGGGACTGAGATGAGACCTCCTCAAAGTAGGAGTATAATTTGTATAGTGGAGATAGGAATGTTTTAGGGGAGCATTAATAGGTCCCTGACACTTGAGTAGGGTGTAGGAGTCAAAAGAAACATTTAAGATCACTAAGGTGGGACTTGAAAGATCATATCTTAGATAGACAAAAAGTGAGGAAGATTAATATGAGGGGTAAGAAATATTAAATGTACATGTATTATTTCTCAACTTGTATATTATGTCCTCTGAAGAATGAAAAAGTTAAATATAGACAGAAGTTATATTCTGAGGCAGAATCCCTGAGGATTGGTTATGTCTCATGCTCTTGAAAGGGAAACTAGAACTTATAACTTCTTCTGATTCTCAAGTTAATGATAGAATCAAGGGAATCCAAAGAATTCTAAGACCAGAGTTCTCTCCATCTACTACACTTCCTCCTTGAAAATTTGAGTGTCCAGAGCTGCTTTATTTCTCATTCTTGACCCCCCATTTCCAGGTCGAAGTTTGTATTTGCTTCTATCTATGGACTTAGCACTTCTCATATTCACATCTATCCTAGACAGGGGAACATGGCTAAAAATTATTTGACTCATCATCAAATTCCATTCTCATTGATGACTTTTTCTGTTGCTCTCTTCCCATACCTAGATTTTCATCTCTTTCTGTCCAAGTGCTTTGGCTTGTGTCCATAGACCTTGGTTCCCTAGTCTTGTACACTACTTGTATTCACTATCCCTGACACCAGATCTCCTCAAACCTGGATCTTGCCTGCTTGGATCTACTATATCCATTTTCTCTTTGAATATTACCTCTCCACCATGCTCTCCAGTCTCCTTTTCTGTAACTCCAATCAGACAAACATCAGAACTTCTTAGCCTCCTTTCCTCTTAGTTTCCTTTCCTTATTTTCTAACTACATTTTTAAACTGTGCTTTGCTCTGGACATTTTCTCCCATTCTTTTTTTTTTTTTTTTCTCCCATTCTTTTTTATAGATGCTGTTTATTTCTCATTTCTTTAAATATCTTTGAATGAAGAGACATCTTTAGTTCTCCCTGTATCAGCTATTTACAAGAAATTTGCAAGAGGGTGGAGAAAGGGATATCTGAGGCTATTTTCTTTATGAAACAATGTGTATATGAGTTCTCATAGCCCTTACTTTCCCCCATGATCAGCACTGCAGGGTTGCTTAAAATGTAGTCCGTCTCCTCCACTCTTCCTCACCAACAGACTGCTTTCCACAAATATGGCTTATTTGCCCTTGTTCACCTTCACTTTTCTTGTGTCTCAAATCTTGGTGATAAATGGGTACATGAAAGCTCCTGCTTTAGCTTGCTTGCCTGTTCTCATTGTTCTGTACACGTGCTTGCCGGTCTTGAGGCACTTTCTTTGGAGAGCTATGTCACTTTTGCTTTGTATAAAATCTGCATCCCTAAGCATCTATTATTACATTCCTGTATGACTTTCACTATACTGATATGGTAGCCCTTCAGAGGGTTGTAATCCAGTCTTATAGATGTCTCTAGTTATATTGCAAGTAGAGTTTGTCTAGTTTTCATTCTTCTTGTAGTTTTGAGTTACAGAAGGATAAGTTTCTGAGAGAAGAAGAAATGAAACCACTGTTTTTATTCTACCACTTGAAAACCAAAGCTTAAATTGTTTATGACACTTTATCCAACATTTCTACATGTTTTGGGGGAAGTAGGTTATAGAGATATTTCAATATGTCCTTCATATACCATCTTGACCAGATCTGGTAATGTATTTTCAGTAATAATCAGTGTGGATGCCTCTCCTCAAAGATTACAAGTTGGATTCCTCTCCAACTTATAGGAATGGGGACTCAAAGTCCATATTAAACTGTGTTACAGAAAAGGCTATGCACTATTCTTTGCACACCTAGATTTTTTAAACCAAGATTCATCCCCAGTACCTACTAGATGTGTTAATCATCTAGTTGCTGTCATTCGTGCAGTCCATGCTAAAGGTCAAGACTACATTCATGGGGCACTTCGGTGGTGCAGTTGGTTAAGCATCTGACTCTTGGCTTAAGGCTCAGATTGTGATCCCAGTGTAGTGACATGGAGGCCAGCATTGGGCTCTGTGCCCAGCACAGAGTCTGCCTTGGATTCTCTCTCCTTCTGCCCCTCCTGCCTTTGCTCATACTCATACTCACTCTCTCTCTCTCACACACTCTCTCAATAAATAAATAGACCTTTAAAAAAAAGGAGGGGGGGAGACTACATTTATCATGCAGCCTTTACCCTCTCCCAGGTATAGGTGAATAAAATACAGGTGGGCTTCTGACCCATTTGACAACCCAAGGTGTGACCTAATGCAAAAAGATGATCTGGGCAATATAGAACCTCTTGCGAATTTAACTTTGGAAATAGAATCAGGAAATTGACAGTTGAAGCAAATCGTATAGATAGCCATGAGGTACAATTTGGGACGTGAAAAGTCGTGGCATGAAGAATTTAATTTATTTTTTATTTTTTATTGAATTTTTTTATTTTTTTATAAACATATAATGTATTTTTATCCCCAGGGGTACAGGTCTGTGAATTGCCAGGTTTACACACTTCACAGCACTCACCATAGCACATACCCTCCCCAATGTCCATAACCCCACCACCTTCTCCTGCCCCCCTTCCCCCCAGCAACCTTCAGTTTGTTTTGTGAGATTAAGAGTCTCTTATGGTTTGTCTCCGTCCCGATCCCATCTTGTTTCCTTTATTATTTTCCTACCCCCCAAACCCCCCCCCAAGTTGCATCTCCACTTCCTCATATCAGGGAGATCATATGGTAGTTGTCTTTCTCCGACTGACTTATTTCGCTAAGCATAATAAGCATCTAGTTCCATCAACGTCATCACAAATGGCAAGATTTCATTTCTTTTGATGGCTGCCTAGTATTCCATTGTATATATATACTACCTCTTTATCCCTTCATCTGTTGATGGACATCTAGGTTCTTTCCATAGTTTGGCTATTATGGACATTGCTGCTATAAACATTCGGGTGCACATACCCCTTCAGATCACTACGTTTGTGTCTTTAGGGTAAATACCCAGTAGTGCAATTGCTGGGTCATAAGGTAGCTCTATTTTCAACTTTTTGAGGAACCTCCATGCTGTTTTCCAGAGTGGTTGCACCAGCTTGCATTCCCACCAACAGTGTAGGAGGGTTCCCTTTCTCTGCATCCTCACCAGCATCTGTCATTTCCTAACTTGTTAATTTTAGCCATTCTGACTGGTGTGAGGTGGTATCTCATTGTGGTTTTGATTTGGGCATGAAGAGTTTTAAAGGAAACAGAATCTAGGAGCTAAATTTTAAGTAGAAGTCAGAAGAAATGCAGGTGTAGATGGAGCCAGTTCATTGGTAAAGACAAGAATTCTAGAGAGAAACAAATGTGGAGAATGTCTATGTTACACTAATCACAGCACTGTCCTATGACTCTTCTTGGATTCTGATGCCTAGCACAATTCTTTGCTACAGAAGGGGCTCAACAAACAAGTTGGAAGAATGGATATTTATCCTCATGGTAAGTGTGCTTACCTCTTAAGATAACTTGTCTGAATCTCTCTGCTCTTGTTAATAGACCCTCTACCTCAGCACAGTATAAAAACTGTTTTCTGAAATCTTGTCATGGAGTTTGCTAAACATTCATATAATGACTTACTCTCAATCTTCCTCCTCCTTGACTTTCGAGTCTCTCTCATTTGACTCCTGTAATATGATACCATCTAGTTCTCCTGTCTCTGCCCACTCATATGCCTTGGTCAGTTTCTCTTCCTCTTCTCACTTTCTTAAGTGTAAGCAATCACCACGGTCTAGCTTCAGTTCTCTTCTACCTCTGTACTCTTCTTCCCAAGTGAGCCATTCATTCCCAATGTTGTGTGCAACCTCTATAGAGGTGACTAGGGAGGTGCTCCCAAATCTGTATCTCTAAGCCCACATCTCTGAGCTTACAACTGGGTCCTTGAAACTCAACAAGCCTGAAACATAATTTTTATTTCTCCCTAAGTCAGTTCCTTCTCTTGACTTCCCTATTCCTATTTATTGTACCATCAATATCCCAGTTTTGAAATACGAGTTATCTTTGGGTATTCTCTTCTTCCTTTCCCGTCACCTAGTCAGTTACAAAGTCTAGTTAATAACAGTAGAAATAATAATTGCTAACCCTTCTCTGCCTCAAATTCTGCTTTTGCTTTCCATTGCCTACCAAATAAATTGTGTGGGGTTTTTTTTATTACTAAAAAGTCCCTAGATTTCAAAATTCTATACATGTTACAAACTCCTATTTCTAGTCTAATTTCTAGCCTTATGAAGTCCCATGGTTCTGTTGTACAGTGAAAACTTTTAACTTACCAATGACTCATTTAAGTTCCATTAACCAAAAGATAACCCCCCAAATTTTTTTTAAGATTCTTCCATTTTTTGGGGCACCTGGGTGGCTCAGTGGGTTAAAGCCTCTGCCTTTGGCTCAGGTCATGATCCCAGCGTCCTGGGATCGAGCCCCACATCGGGCTCTCTGCTCAGTGGAGAGCCCGCTTCCCTTCCTCTATCTCTCTGCCTGCCTCTCTGCTTACTTGTGATCTCTGTCTGTCAAATAAATAAATAAAATCTTAAAAAAAAAGAGTTTAAAAAAAAAGATTCTTCCATTTTTTTTGCACTAGGCTGAGTGGGCAATTCTATGGAAAAAGAAAAAAATCTAATTATTCACCCTCTCAATATGTGCTTAGAAGATCAAACTCAGAAACATATGCCCTTCAGAGAATATGCAAATATAAAAAGTATTGAATTTTAAGCCAATCAGTCTGTCTAGAAAACTTTAAAATTAGATGCATTCTGAATAAGATAAAAGTTGTGGGAGAACCTGGCCAATTAATGATTTAAGAGAAAGGTTGCCTACCAGAGCACATTGTTAGTCCTAGTGAATGCAGTAGCTTTTGGAAATGGATACCATCTAGGAGTTTTATTCAATATGTTTTTAAAATACATTTAAAGTATTTGAGTGGTTTCCAGGGCTGGGTCAAGGAGGAAATGAGGTGTGACTGCTAATAGGTATGGAATTTCTTTTTGTGGTGATGAAAAATGCTCTAGAATTAGATAGTAGTGTTGGTTGTACAACTTTGTGACTGTGAAAAACCACTGACTCATACACATATGTGAAGACATCTATTTAATGTTATTGTTGACATTATATGATTTTTTGTAATTTGATTGTTAATTCATCTTTCCAATTGAGGTTTTACCAATTACTCTTTCAAGAATATAGCCTCTTCTATAAAACAAGGTATTAGTTTAATCATATTAACTAATATTTACTGACCATTTACTATGCAAAATGCTTTTTGCACATTATTTCATTTAATCCTCATAACAGCCTTTTGAGATAGGTATTATTCTGCCGTTTTGAAGGAAATTGAAGCCTAGGTTAAATAACTTGCCAGGGTCACACAGTAATTAAGTGGTAGAGCCTGGATTTGAACTGATTATCTGACCGCAAAGCCCATTTTCCTAATCATTGAGTCAGCAGAGGGCCAATCAGTGTTTTGTGCAATTGATTTATTAAATGGATCAAACCTGTGGGACACCTGGGTGGCTCAGTCGATTAAATGTCTGCCTTCAGCTAAGGTCATGATCCCAGGGTCCTTGGATTGAGCCCCTCATCAGGATCCCTGCTCAGCAAGGAGTCTGCTTCTTCTTCCTCTCCCTCTATACCTCCTCCTTCTCCTGCTCTCTCTTTCTCCCTTTCTCTCTAAATAAATAAAATCTTTTAAAAATCTTTAAAAAAAATAAAGTAAAATAAATAAAATAAATTTTAATGTATTTATTTATAATTTATAATAAATTATAAATTTATTTTTATTTATTTATTTTTTATTTTATTTTTATATTATATATAATTATATATTTATTATATTATCTTATATATAATAAATATTAATATTCTTATTATATTTTATGTGTAAATATATAATCAAAATTTATAAAATAATTTATTGGATTTTATTTTTATTTATATGTGCTTTATATTTATTATTTATATTATAAAAATATAAATTATAAATGAATATTTATTTTTATGTATATACTTATAAATAATATTTAATAATATATAAATAATAAATAATAATGAAATATTTAAAAAATAATAAATGGATCAAACTCCAGCAAAATTGCTGGAACAATTTACTGCAACTCTAGAGGGAAAAATAGGAGAGTCTGAAAACTGGAAAACAAAGGTGATTCTGAAATTTCTCTATCTGGAAATCTTAGGAAATCACATCCAGTGACAGCTCTAGCTCCTTAGGGAAAGTCTAACCTGAAGGTAGAAGGAGAGAAATTAAATAGGAATCATCCTTAGATAGGATAGGATAGGAATAGGGTAGGAATCATCCTTAGAAAGTACCTGGCTGGCAGCAATCACTTTATAAGAAAACACATCCACCTCCTTTCACTCACCTTGTATATTCTCATAAAGCAGAGAAAAGGCAAGGAAGGAGTAACACAATGAAGTCATTGGAAACTTGCAGAAAAATGCTTATTTTTTCCCAGTTTTTACTCCCCTGGGAAGTTTTGGATTGTGAACTTTTGAAATCATGGTTAGTAGAATATTTAAAGGTCATTTGTTACTTTTCAAAAACTTTTATTTCTTCAAAGTAATTTTTTAAAACTCTGATGGGCAGGTTTCTGAAGAATTAACCTTAAGAGCAGAAAAATACAATTCATCTATAGAAGACAAATTATGTGGTACATCTGGCTCAAACACAAGAGCAAGATACAGTCACGCTTCATGTGGCCGGTCACTTTCACTCTTTTTTTTTTTTTAAGTTTATTTATTTGATAGAGAGAAAAATCACAAGTAGGCAGAGCAGCAGGCAGAGAGAGAGCAGGAAGCATGCTCCCCGCTGAGCAGAGAGCCTGATGTGGGGCTCCATCCCAGGACACTGAGATCATGACCTGAACCGAAGGCAGAGGTTCAACCCCCTGAGCCACCCAGGCACCCCTGCCATTTTAACTCTTAAAAGAAAGAAAGATTATAAACTTTTTCACTTAGTCTGAGCTTCTCAGAGTTAAAAGAGATCAGAAGTCATTTAATTCACACCCTCCTACCTGCTGTGTGAACATTTCAAATAATGGAAAACTTACTATTACACAATTTTTTATTATTATGGGAAAGTGTCTATTTTTACTAATTTCACCTTAAAAAGAGTGCAGTAAGAATAGATAATAGTAATAAGTGTATAGTAGAAATAGACAATAGTGTCCATTTTTCCCTCTAGAAGTTATAAACAAAATACATGTAACTGTGTTTCATCAACTAAGGATAGGGAAGAGTAAGAGCAAATCTAAAGGTTCCAAAACTGAGGAAATTAAATCCTTATCTTAATGACTAATATACATTTAATGAAACTTTATAAGAAATGGAAAATGAAATGTATTTTTCAGCTTTCCTTTTGTAAATATACATTTTCTTTTGTCTATCAAGAAAACACTTAGTTCAGACAAATATAACTTCTTTTATTTTAGCTCTGAAGACATCTTAAAGGAACTCAATTAAAAATATTTAACCCTTAACAAAACTAAAACACAACCTACTGAATGGGAGAAAATATTTGCAATTGACATATCCAATAAAGGATTAATATCCAAAATATAAAAAGAACTTACACAACTCCTATAATTGTATAACAAAAACAAATGACCCAATTAAAAGTGGACAGAAGACATGAACAGACATTTCTCCAAAGAAGATATACAGATGGCCAACAGACACATGAAAAGATGTTCAACATCATTAATTATCAGGGAAATGCAAACCAAAAGCACAATGAGATACCACCTTACACCTGTCAGAATGGCTAATGTAAAAAAACAAGAAACAACAAGTGTTGTTGAGTATGTGGGGCAAAAGGAGCCCTCATACACTATTGGTAGGGATGCAAACTGGTGCAGCCACTGTGAAAAAAATTTTATGGAGGTTCCTCAAAAAATTAAACATAGAACTACCATATGAGCCAGTAATTCCACTACTGGGTACTTAACCAAAGAATTCAAAAACACTAATTTGAAGGGATACAGGAATGTGTTTATTGCAGCATTATTTACAATAGCCAAATTATGGAAGCAGCCCAAGCATCCATCGATAGATGAATGGATAAAGAAGAGATGGTATATATACACAGTGGAATGTTACTTAGCCATAAAAAAGAATGAAATCTTACCATTTGCATCAACATGGATGGCTCTAGAGGGTATAATGCTAGGCAAAATTAGCCAGTCAGAGAAAGAAAAATACCATAAGATTTCACTCATATGTGGAATTTAAGAAACAAGTGAACAAATAAAAAAAGAGACAAACCAAAAACACTCTTAATTATAGAGAACAGAGTGGTGGTTATTGCAAAGGTGGTGGGGTGGGGGATGGATGCAATAGGCAAAGGGGATTGAGAGCACACTTATTGTGATAATCACTGGGTAGTGTATAGAATTGTCCTGTCACTATATTGTACACCTGAAACTAATAAAACTCTAATATTAATTATACTGGAATTTCATTTTTTAAAAATTATATCTTAGCTAATGCTAATTCCATTTATAACTTTTCAGAATTCTAACAGGCATAAATAACCCCAGACTTCACTGTAGTGAAAATAAAATCATTAGTTCTTCAGTCAATTTTGTAAGATGCAGCTAAAGATAAAAATAAGTAGCTGGAAGACAAGAAAAATGTCTAATTCCTGTGAATATCAGTTCTATTATAAGTATGAAATACCAAATGTGATAGCATAACTGGCAAACCAAGTTATACATAGTAAATTTTCAATCTAAAATAAAGTGATTAGGATGGGTGAAATAGGTGACAGGGAATTAAGGGTACACTTACCTTCGTAAGCACTGAGTAATATATAGAATTGTTGAATCACTGCATTACACACCTGAAACTAATATAACACCATATCCTAACTGTAATAGAATTAAAATTTAAAAAGAAAAAAAGAAACAGATCCATGTATACTGTGAAATAAGACTATCTTTAGAATATTAAAAAAATTAAGTGATTAGTTAATAAATTTTTTACGGCATTTAGTTTTATTTTTCTCAAGTTTATGTTGGGCATCACTACTTACCTACTGATCTCTCTTATCTAAGTTCTCAATTATTCCAGGGACACCAGGGTGACTCAGTCAATTAAGCAGCCGGCTCTTGATTTCCACTCAGATAGTGATCTCAGGGTGGTGGGATTGAGCCCCGGGTCTCAGTGGGGAGTCTGCCTGAGATTCTCTCTCCCTCTCCCACTGTCCCTTCCTATCCCCCATCTCTAAAATAAATAAATAAATCTTAAAAATAAATAAATTCTCAGTTATTCCAATACCCGAAGAGAGGATAGCAGCTGTCACATAATCTGTCACAAATTAAATATTTCACTGAATTTCCTTTCATGATCTAAAATCCATACCTCCTCCTGTGATCCAGTTTTCTACACTATGCCTAGAAAATGAGCTGAGTTAGAGAAGGATCGCTCACCTCCATTAAGCTCTTGTCATCAGGCCACCAGAGGGCAGATGCAGGTACTTGGATCAGAGCACAACATGCCCAGAGTAGCTGCAGACCAGGAGTCAGGGACCTGGTAGTTTGCTAAGAATGGGCTCAGAGCATGACAGAAGGAAGAAAATTCAGGCACTGGGGAGATACAGCAAGGCCAGAGTGAGGTCTGGCAGATTCCGTGGCAGTTTGTCAGTTGCTTTGATCATCATTAGCTTAAGAGAAAGAGAAACCCTGATTGGAATGGCCTACCCACCCACCCTTTTTTGTGAGGGAGGGGGAAGCCAGCTCATTTAGATTCAAGGTGCGGTCTAATCTTGAGATTGACATATCACCAATTCTGAGTTGGGATTCTCTACAAAAGAAGAAATAAACATCATCTGCCTATAAGCCTAATGCACGAGAAATAACCACCTTATCTCCATTTGTGATCCCAGCAATGAGACACCATCTAAGTGGCTTTAATGGAAAGCTATTCCACCTCTCAGAGCTCACATTGCATTCAAACAGCCCGACTCTATTTCTGAGATATAAATGCCTGGAGAATGCTAGGCCCTTAAGGAAGCAAGATGAGAGAAACCTCATTTCTTTCTTGAGTCATTTTGGTTCACAGAGATTTGTACCTAGACTGTGCTTCTGAGTGACCAACAGATTTTCTTATAGTAATTCCTTTAACTCAATAGATTTTATTGAATGTCTGTCTCCTACTCAATGCCTCACTGTCCAGTCCTAATGCCCACAAATATTCCTCTGGTGTTTGGGCTTGTCCAGGTATGCCAGGTTCGCCAGGTTCTGTAGTTTGCACATGTTGTCCCTTCTGTTGTGGTGCCCTCTCCCCCAACCCCAATCATTATCTCTTTAGTAAACTTTTCCATAACCAGCCTCACCAAATTTTACTCCCTTCTCCTATCCATTGTAGAAAATATTTTGTACTGTATACTCTGTAGTACTCTGTACTAGAGTTTGTCACCTTCAGCCCTGCTGACATTTTGAGCTGGCTAAATTTTTGTTGGGTGGGGGTGCTGTCCTGTGAATTTTAGGATGTTTACCCACATTTCTGGCCTCTGCTCACCAGATGCCAGGAGCACCTCCCTAGTTATCAAAGCCATACTGTCTCCAGATACTGCCAAATGTCTGCTAGGTACATGGGGGTGGGATTCCCTCCCAGTTGAGAATTAGTGCTTTACACATTTCTATAGCATCTTAGATCTTTGTGCATACCTGTACATAATTATTTTGTTTGATTGCATGTCTGTCCCTTCACTAAAGTATAGACAAGGGCTGGGTAGTGCTGTGTCTTGCTCACCTTGACAGTACATGGCATTTGTTGGATAAAACTCCTTATCAAATAAATGGCTATTAAATTCTGATGATCAGCTAGGAACTATGTTCTTTTTTTTTTTTTAAGATTTTATTTATTTATTTGACAGAGATCACAAGGAGGCAGAGAGGCAGGCAGAGAAGAGAGAGAGGAGGAAGCAGGTTCCCTGCTGAGCAGAGAGCCCGATGCGGGGCTCGATCCCAGGACCCTGGGATCATGACCTGAGCCAAAGGCAGAGGCTTTATTTAACCCACTGAGCCACTCAGGCGCCCCAAGAACTATGTTTTTAAGTTAAAAAAAAATTAACTTTGTTTCATCTTGAATATTTTTGTTGTTAGCTGAAATTTTCTGAAAAAGACTTTATTTAAGAGAGAGAACAAGAGAGGGGGAGGGGGCAGATGGAGAGAGAGAAGCAGGCTCCCCATTGAGCAAAGAGCCTGATACAGGACTTGATTCCAGGACCCTGAGATCATGACCTGAGCCGAAGGTAGATTCTTAACCTACTGAACCCTCCAGGTGCCCTTTGGCTGAAATGTTTAACCTCATTCAGTAAAGATGATTGTTCTAAATCCTACAGTCTTGCACATTCTTGAGCCTGTAGCCCTGGGACAAGAATACTGGTATAAAAGACAGAAGCCTTCTGTCCCACTGAAGAACCCAGAGCACTGAATAATGCTGGCTAAGATGTTTAACTCCTCTGGGAATCAGTTCCTCCCATGAGCTGTGACTTCCTAAGACTCCCTTCCGCCTTTAAAGATTGTGATGCCAAAATCTATATAGCATGAGGTCCCAAATCTCACAACGGGGCACTTCAAGTTTTTATTTCACTATTTAAAAACAAAGTTGGATGTTGCCTGGATGGCTCAGTTGGTTTAGCATCTGTCTTTGGCTTAGGTCATGATCCCAGAGTCCTGGGATTGAGCCTTACCTTGGGTTTCCTTCTCACCAGGGAGCCTACTTCTTCCTCTCCCTCTTCACCACCCCTGTTCTCATCCCCACTCCTAGTCATGCTCTGTCTCTCTGTCTCTCTCTCTCTCTCAAATAAATAAATAGAATCTTGAAAAAAAAAAAAGTAAAACAAAGTTGGGGGAGGCAGTGGACAGTGATATCTAAGAAGCTACATGTACCAGGTTTTACCATGTAATTTGTAGGGGAGGGAAACAAAAACAAAGTCATAAATCAAAGTTACTTTTATTTTTCCAAGCCTCAATCTTACCATTATAAAAAATATAGATGATAATGCTTACTTCATAGGATTTCAGTGAGGATTAAATGAAACGATGTATATAATGAGTTTAGCAGCTCTTGGCACACAGTGAGCACCTGGTAGAGCTACCGTAATTGTGCTGACATTGGTATAGCAGATTGTTGATGAATCTTCTGCTCCCTCAAATTAACTTTCTGTCTTTAAATATAACAAGAGATACAGTCTCTTCAAGGACTCCAACAAAGCTGAATATAAATTAAAAATTCAATTTTCCATCTTCTAGAACCCAAGGAAGTTACTGAGAAGTCAGAGTTATTTCCTCTTTTATGGTTCAGTGAGGACCTGGCAGATATTTCTATCATAGCTTTTATCACACTGCATTATTTCTTTCATTGTATTACAAATGTTTTTCACATCTCTTCTCCACTAGCTGTGAGTTTCTTGGAGGAAAGGACTATCTTGTACATTTTTTTTCAAAGATTTTATTTATTTATTTGACAGACGGAGATCACAAGTAGGCAGAGAGGCAGGCAGAGAGAGAGGAGGAAGCAGGCTCCCTGCTGAGCAGAGAGCCCCATGCAGGACTCAGTCCCAGAACTCTGGGATCATGACCTGAGCCAAAGGCAGAGGCTTAACCCACTGAGCCACCAGGCGCCCCTATCTTGTACATTTTTTAACTACACAGGCCTACCACACTATGAAAATTTAATAAATACCCAAGTAAATGAGCAGATGAATGGGCCATGAATTAATGAATGGCCCATGCCTAGCAAAGCACTGCACCTACTCTCTTCTGGTTGGAGAAAAGAACAACTGTTGTCTCTGTGGCTTGGCCTTGTTCAGAAGAAAGGCAGAGAAAAATTCATTCTCTAAAGGCTCTTTTCTCAGCAGAGAAGCTAAGTGGTATGGGTGACTACTGTCCCTATCCTGTCACACCACCCTGGCAGCCCTTCTGCTCTCCCTTTAGAGAGTCAGTGATACTGGCAGAACCACATCTGGGGCCCTATGCCTTCTATGTGCCACTCCACAGGAAAAGGGAATATGCCCTTTAGGATCTTTTTGCCTGTTGACAGCTAAGAGAGTCAGGGAAGGGCCCAGATCAAATGCTACCTTGAGTAATGTTTCCCATACTGTCACAGTTACCATGTTAGAGCATCCTGTGAATAGTCCCTGGATAGTGAAGCAGAAAAAGATTGTCTCAAAGTCAGAAACCCACTGGCATAATACCGTGAAACTGAACTATGAAAATGGAGATGGAAGAAGAAAACTTTGTGTTTGACTTCTAAAGTACTGTGTTTAACAAATGTCTAAAACTGTTTATAAATAAGTCTGGCAGAATAGCCTGCTGACCCTAACCATGAATACCCAGTAGGTAGGGCCCAACCTTGCCTACTAGCCTCAGCTCCCAACCCAGCCAGGGACTACTGGATAGGACACTAGGACAACAGGGCCTGCAGACAAGGATCTGTGCCTTCTGGAGAGCTTTGGTGGTTCTCAGTATCCATGAGGCTGTCAGAAAGGCCCAAGGAGGCCAGTAGGGAAGAAACACTGGGAGTTCGTGTGCATTTGTGCAGGTGCCGGCTGCTGCTGTTCCCTGTTTTTGCTGCAGGGAAGCTACTCTTCTAGCGACAGACACCGAGGTAATGATGTCATTGAAACCTATTTTACTCTGTTAACACTCCCTGAGACAGTCATCACAGTACACAGATTTTAATATCAAATCAGTGGGACCTAATTAAAGTAGCTAAGGAAAGGATCTAAAAGTTTAATCCTTTGTAACAATTTTAGGTTCTTGGAAAGGAGTTTGTTTCTCCTGGCAGGTGTACTTAATATTTACAGTAGGTGTGAATTCACTGTGGACCGGATGATAGAAAAGACCAGTCCTTGCTGAAACTTGGGTGGGACTTCTCTACTCTGTCTCTCTTAACCCCTTTCTTGAATAGTTCCATTTCAGTTTGTGGTTGATGAAATGCAAATATGTCCCAGCTCAAGATATTTGGCTTTCATTCTCTGCTGTAACCCAGCGAACAGCAGGAAATGATAAATATGCATTGCCAGATTATTTCACTGTGAGGCTAACTTGGTTTAAAGCTAGATCAGTCCTCAAGTGAATACATTTGAATGTCCACCTCTCCTAATCCCGTATCCACTCTTGTCGCATGAGCTTCTACTTTTCCAAAAGGATACCTGAGAGCTAAATCCAGACTTCCATCGCTGTCCCCCTGGAGTCCTATCGTTGTCACCTTCAAACAGATACCATCTCCTAGGAGTCGCCGCAGTTCAAAGGCTTGCACAGCTCTGCTGGCTGTACTAAAATGAAACTGCTAGACATCTGAGGGCAGGAGAGCACATGTGCACTACCAACATCCTCAGACCGAGGTTCCTTCATCCTTTTTCTTATACACTTCTGTTTTGAGAGGAAAATCAACAGGTGGAATTATTTATTTATTTACCTCCATGTATTTATTTAATATCTTATTCTTTTTGTTTGAGAGAGAAAGTGAGAGACAGAGCATGAGCAGAGGGGGGAGAGCAGAGAGAGAGAGAGAGCCTGATGCGGGCTCAGTGAGTGGCTTAAAGTGATGCTCAATCCCAGAACCCTAGGGTCGTGACCTGAGCCAAAGGCAGATGTTTAACCCACAGAGCCACCTAGGTGCCCCACCTCCTCCATATTTTTCTTTCAGCTATCAAACACCATCTTTGGCCTTCACTGGGATCATGCTGAATCCTTAATAATCTTTCTCTGGAGGCTTTCTCCCAGAGCCTTTGGGGCTCCTTAGCCACTACAGAATAAACTCTAAATTTCATACCACGGGACCGAGTGCTCTATTCATGATGTGGCCTTAATCTTCTTTTCTTTACCTCTCACTACTTCCCACAGCTATGTAAAATAGTCAGTCAAATTATTCATGTCTGTATGCTCTGTGGCCGCTCACTTCAACTTCCGCTCTTACATCCTGTTGGGTTCCTGTTCTTGCCTAAGAGTATACCTTGATTCCCTGTGATGTGTGAAGAACCTAGTACTGTGCCTAGACCATAGCTATTATTTAATGCCAGGTGTCATTATTTTTTTTTTGATTTTTAAAATTTTGTATTAACATATAATGTATTATTTGCTTCAGGGGCACAGGTCTGTGAATCAACAGGCTTACACATTTCACAACACTCACCATAGCACATACCCTCCCCAGTGTCCATAACCCAGCCATCCTATCCCTATGCCTCCACTCCCCAGCAACCCTCAGTTTGTTTCCTGAGATTAAGAGTCTCTTATGGTTTGTTTCCCTCCTGATCTTGCTTCAGTTCTTTTTTTTACATTCAATTAATATTTATTAATAGTTATTGTACCCCTGACTGTCCACACAAAAGACTTTTATTTTTGTTTCATTTTGTTTTAAAGTATCATTTTTATTTTCCTTTCTTGAGTTCTTATTTAAATTCCAGTTAGTTAACATATTAGTTTCAGGTGTAGAATTTAGTGATTCATCATTTACATACAACACCCAGTGTTCATCCCTACAAATGTCCTCCTTAACCCATAAGGCATTGAATCTATCCTCCTGCCCACCTCCCCTCCAGTAACTCTGTTTGTTCTCTGTAGTTAAGAGTCTGTTTCCTAGTTTGCCTTGCTCTTTTTTCCCCATATGTTCAAATGTTTTGTCGCTTAAATTCCACATATTAGTGAAATCGTATGGTTTTTGTCTTTCTCTCATTGATTTCTTTCTTCGATTCTTAAAAGAGGTAATATTAAAAGTCATGCTGCCACTAAAATATTTGATCCCTATCTACTGCTTATACTCCAAATCCCTATCAAATTTTTCTCCCTGATGAGCTGGGCTAGACAATGAAGTAATAAAAGTCAGTGTTCCTAAGCATATGTATGAGTGTGCTTGTGGGGGATGAGGGGGATTGACTAGAAGAGGGCATAAGGGAACTTTCTGGAATGATGGAATTGTTCTATATTTTGATTGGGGTGTTGGTCATTATGACTATATATATATATACACACACACATATATATATTTATATCCAAATTCATCTAATTATACACTTAAAAATCAGTTCATTTTGCTGTCTATAAAATTCATCTTGATTTTTTTTTAAAGATTTTTATTTATTTGACAGAGAGAAATCACAAGAGAGGCAGGCAGAGAGAGAGGAAGGGAAGCAGGCTCTCCGTTGAGCAGAGAGCCCGATGCGGGACTCGATCCCAGGACCCTGAGATCATGACCTGAGCCGAAGGCAGCGGCTTAACCCACTGAGCCACCCAGGCGCCCCTCATCTTGATTTTTTGAAAAAGTCATAGTCCCCTCTATTTTTTTCCCCGTAAAGCAGAGTCAAAAACTCAAATGTCTACATGAGCTTTGCAGGTAACGGAAATGTGTAGTGGGCTAGGGAGAATACAATAGGGAGGTTTGAGGGCTGCTGACAAACTAGAGAGAGTCTGCTGTTTATCCTGATCACATAGGCAATATGTGCAAAAGCAGACTCTGCATTTAATAGGCACCTCAGATGTTTGAATCATTAGCCAGTTTTCTGATGCACTGTGCTATGTCACAGAGCAATTAATAGTCTCCAAAGTAGGACACATAAGATGATGTATTGAAATGTAAAAAGGTAATATTTGGAAATTGCTTTCAATTTTTTCATTTTCATGTTCTTTTTCTTCCCCTTTTTATTTTAGAATATACAAAGGAACCCACAGAAGGGAGTACACCACATTTATCTTTTCTTTAAAAGATTTTCGTTATTTAAGACAGAGAGCAAGCAGGAGCAAGAGAGAGCACGCATGCATGTGCATATGAGCAGGGGGGTGGGGCAAAAGCAGGCTCCCTCCTGAGCAAGGAGCCCAGGACTCTGGGATCATGACCTGAGCCTAAGACAGCCACTTAACCAACTGAGCCTACCAGGCACCTCCTACCACATTCATCTTGCATAGCCTGTGTCAAGTGAAGCAACAAAAGCCTGGGGTGTGGGACATTTCAGAGACTGCAGTGTATAGACAGATACGACACAGGGATGGGCACCATTCCATTGGCACCACTAAGCCTCCATGTTGGAGAGCAGCACTGCTATAGCCACAGAAAGTAAGGAACAAACTTTACTGCCCATTTCATTCTGAGGGAAAAGGAGAGAGGACTGTAGAAATCCCATTCTCTCCAGTTCTAAAGTGCAGGCTGAATTGTGAGTGCTATACGAGCCTCTGCAGAAGAAGAAAAAACCTGTGTTTGGCTGGAGGTGGAGCATGGGTGGCGAGGAGGTCTTCTTAAGGCCTGTGAGTGACCGTGGAGCAGCTGGGATGGTGATGCAGTGATGTGTTTGTTCACAGAGAGGCATGCTGGCTTGTTGATTAGCTGACCAGGGTAGTGGAGGCAGGCACACCTGTAAAGCCAGGGTGATGGCATCTCTTCTCTGGCCTGACAGGTCAGAGAGCACAGAACAACAACCCTAGATTCCCACGTGCCTAGACAACTCCTCAGACTAGCTCAAAGGCCAGTAGGAGTCCAGGGGACATGGTGCCTGCCCATATACCTACCTGAACCCCGCTGATTGGAGATGACGTCAGAAGGACTGACTTCCTTCTACTCCAGTGGAATCAGGAAATCCAGAGAAACCCAGAGACGGCACCCTGCCTGGTCCCTTGATTAAAATAAAGTTTCCATTGTTCTAAATAAACCTCGTATATGGTTACTTAAACAAGAATAACGTTTATTTATCTCTCAAGTAAAAGTCCAAATTTGTATGGTGGCTCTGACTTGCAAAGTTGTCAGTCTTCCAGGTTCCTTCCATCCATTTGCTCCACTATCTTTATGATGTTGCCCTTGTTTATGTGAGCCAAAATACCCATGTGTTGTCATTTAAAAATTGATTCCTATGAGAAAAAAAAGGAAAAATTGCTTTGAGAATAACGACTAGTCTCTGGCACACTGTGACAACTAAAGTCCAGACCTAAAATATGAAACTAAAGGAACCAAAAAGCAGTCTCACAGTGTGTGAGAAATGAATTTTTCATATACTCCAGAGAACAATTTTTTAAAGCAGCCTTTTCTTTTTTTTTAAGATTTTATTTATTTATTTGACAGACAGAGATCACAAGTAGGCGGAGAGGCAGGCAAAGAGAGAGGGGGAAGCAGGCTCCCTGCGGAGCAGAGAGCCCGATGTGGGGCTCGATCCCAGGACCCCAGGAATCATGACCTGAGCCAAAGGCAGAGGCTTTAACTCACTGAGCCACCCAGGCGCCCCTAAAGCAGCCTTTTCGAGACCAGTATACTGCATGCCAGCAACCCATAGTTTGTGCATGAGGCGTGTGTCATTCAGGATAGATAGAACCCTTGGCCCATGAATGACACATGACAGCTCATATATATCAGTGCAGTGGCACTGATAGCAGTTGAGGTTTTTCAAACAAACTGGGCAATTTTTATTATATTTAAGGGAAGTGCAGAGGCACTGACTGCAGAAGATGTGGCCACATTCTGTAGAGTAAGTGTGTCACCTACTCAGTTCAATCTCACAGTACCTATCCATACAAATTCAACACCCGATATAACCAGGTGGTATGCAATTTAAAGCTTCTTCCAGGGGATTATGGCAGGTACTGTTGGTCACATACACATCACTGTTTCTCATCAGCTCCTCCTTATCACTATTCACCACAAAGCTGCCATTTTGACCTTGGAGTCACCTTGTGTTTCCCCCTGGCCACCTCCTTTCTTCAGTAATCACAACAGAGTCATGGCAAGTTAGGTCAATCACTGTAGGTTCTAGGGATTCACAGGTGAGGTCAACTATTTCATTACTTTCCCTGAGATCTATCAGTTCTGCTTCTAAGACCATCTCAGGAATTGGGACTCCTTCCGCAGCTGTAAGGAATTCTTGGGTTTGTCTGGAATTCACCATGCTACCATAGCACATTCTTGTATTCATTATGCTTGTTGGATCCAGTCTTCAGAGAAGTGAGCTGTTCCAAGGTTTACAGTGAATGTTAAAGTCTCCAGTGTCTCAGACCTGTTGATCAGTTACTCTCTAAATAAATTCTACATAAGAATTTAGAGCCCAGGGGCGCCTGGGTGGCTCAGTGGGTTAAAGCCTCTGCCTTGGGCTCAGGTCATGATCCCAGAGTCCTGGGATCGAGCCCCACATCGGGCTCTCTGCTCCGCAGGGAGCTGCTTCCTCCTCTCTCTCTGCCTGCCTCTCTGCCTAGTTGTGATTTCTCTCTGTCAAATAAATAAAATATTAAAAAAAAAAGACTCATGCCTTTAAAAAAAAAAAAAAGAATTTAGAGCCCAGAGTTTCTGGCATATTTGAACTCCGATTCTAGTTCCTCCTGTCTCCACTTCCACAACTGCTGTGTTCCCACGTGTGTGGGTGGGTACAGGTTTATGACTTTTAAGAAAATTCAATCTGAATTTTTAACTGAAAAAAAAGAAAAATTAAGTTTTGGTAATATCTAAAGTAAGATTGATACGTAAAATAATGTAAAATTGATAGATATCCAAAGGAAAAAAATGTGTACTCAAAATATTTTGATAGTTATGCATTTAAACAAAATTTAAACTTTTGTCTTTCCGCATTCCATGTCCTGATGGCAGTGGAAAGGAGAAGCCCAAAGGGCACTTACATGAAGAAAAGCACAAAGTCACTGTGCCAGGGCACCTAAGTGGTGCATTCAACTAAGCATTTCAGCTCAGGTCATGGTCTCGGGTCATGGCTTTGAGCCCCATGCTCCGTGTGGAATCGGCTTGGGACCATCTCTCCCTCTCCCCCCCCCCCATTCATTTTCTCTCTCTCTCTCTCTCAAATGATAGGTAAAGAAATTTTAAAAATAAAAAAAATCACTTCATACCAAGAAAGGGCCACTCCTTCATCCAAGATCCAGTGTGAGGATCTCAAGGAAACTTTTTTTTTTTTTTTTTTTTAAGAGAGTGAGAGAAGGGGGAGGAGAAGCAGAGGGAAAGGTTGAGAGAGTATCTTAAGCAGACTCTACACCCAGCACAGAGCCTGACTGGGGACTCAATCTCAAAGACCCTGAGATCATGATCTGAGCCAAAATTAAGAGGGCCCCTTAACTGACTAAGCCACCCAGGTACCTTGAAAACACTTATTTTTTACAAAGTAAAAATGAAGAGACCAAAAAGTTCTTTGCACCTTTGGGTTTCTAATAACAAATAAGAAATGATCCATTTAGTCCACGCAGAGGTTCATCTTGCCCAGCATTCCTTTTCTAACAGCTATCAAGAGGAATTTTCTTTAAAAGTTTTATCCCAGATTCTGTTTTATAAAAGAGGGATGGAGTTCAAGCATTTGCCATAAAGAGACTTGGTTTGGGGGGCACCTGGGTGGCTCAGTGGGTTGAACCTCTGCCTTCGGCTCAGGGCATGATCTCAGGGTCCTGGGATCGAGCCCCACGTCGGGCTCTCTTCTCAGCGGGAGCCTGCTTTCCCTTCCTCTCTCTCTACCTGCCTCTCTGCCTATTTGTGCTCTCTCTGTTAAATAAATAAATATATTTAAAAAAAAGAGAGACTTGGTTTGGGTCTAGGCTCTGTGACTTTGGGCAAATGATGTAAATAGTTATAGTTCTCAAAACTTCAGCATGTAAGTCTTTTCTAAAAATTATTTTATAATTTAAAAAATAATGCACCTTCAGTCATCATTAGGGAAATGCAAATTAAAGCCATAATGAGATACAATTTCACACCCACTGGGATGACTGTAATTTAAAAAATAGATAGGGGCACCTGGGTGGCTCAGTGGGTTGAGCCTCTGCCTTCCGCTCAGGTCATGATCCCAGGGTCCTGGGATGGAGCCCCGCATCGGCTCTCTGCTCCACGGGGAGCCTGCTCTCTCCTCCCCCTCTGCCTGCCTTTCTGCCTACTTGTGATTTCTCTCTCTCTCTCTGTCAAATAAAATCTTTGGGGAAAAAATGATCTTTAAAAAATAGATTATATAAAGTGTTAGTGAGGATGCAGAAAAAATGGGATTCTGATATAGTGCTGGTAGGACTGTAAAATGGTGCAGCAGCTTTGGGAAACAGTCTGTGAGTTCCTCAAAAGGTTAAATATAGTTAGCATATGACCCAGCAACTCCACTCCTAGGTGTATACCCAAGAGAATTGAAAACATCTGTCCAATCTGAAAACTTGTACGTGAATGTTGATAACAATATTATTATTAATAGAGAAAAAGTGGAAGCAACCCAAATGCCCATTAATGAATGGGTAAACAAAATGTTGTGTATCAATACAATGGAATTTTATTCAGCAGTAAAAAAGAATAAAGTACAGATACTTGCTATAATATGGATGATCTTAGAAAACATCATATTAGGTAGTAGAACACAATCACGAAAGACCATAAGCGAAAAAGAACACAATCACGAAAGACCATTAATATGAAATGTCAAGAACAGGCAAATCCATAGCAACATAAAGATGAGTTGTTCCTTAGGCCTGGGGTATTGAGGAGAAATAGAAAGTGACTGCTAATGGGTATAGGGTTTCTTTTTGGAGAATGAAAATGTTCTAAAATTGAGGTGATGTTTGCACAACTCTGAATATACTAAAGCCCACTAAATTGTATTGTTTAAATAGATGAATTGTATGGTTTGTGAATTACATCTCAATAAAGCTTTACCAAAACTAGCACATAAGCTGCCATAGAAATGTTACACAAAACAATGTGACATAATCTGAATTCAGACATAGGCCCTAGAACCTGGTGGGGAAGCGTGGGGTCCTAAAGGAAAATGGAGAGGCACCCTCACGAAGGCATAATGCTTAGGGCTCCACTGGAATCGCCAACCTACTTACCGAGGCAGTTCTTTTAGACTCCCCTAGACACCTGCTTTTTGCCAGATCACCGCCCTCCAGTATTTGTCTTCTTTGACCGTCCTACTCTTCCTTCTTCGCGCTGTGCCCAGGGAAACAGAACCTTCAGGTCGAGGCTGAGCTGCCCCAAAAAGCAGCGCCCACCACCACGGACCCCACCCACGGACCCCACCCACGGACCCCATCAGTGACTGCGCTGTTTCGTCCTATCAACCCAGTCCTGCGGAGAGAACTATCCAGCGAGAATGCGGGCGAAGCGTGCGTTCCCGCGGCGCTCCACTTCCTGGTCCCTCAGCCGCTTCCCTGTAGGATCTGGACAGAGCCTCAGCAAGCTGAACCCAGTTGCTTGACCACATTGGGCCCGGAAGAAGGATAGATTTGCCACAGGGCCAGGGAGAGCCTGCGGATAGAGAGAAGCGGAGGGAGGGGGCGGCATGGGACAGGAGCTCACCGTGAACTCGCTCAGGCTGGCGGCAGCGCTCAACGAAAAATAGCCAAAGTCATGAAGCGAGGGGGTCTCAGTGCAAGTTATCGACGGGACCGCGGAAAGCGCTAGGGGTTTCCCTCCGTTTAACCCAACTATTTTAGTTTCTCAACTGACCAATCAAAAAACCCGAGTCCATGGTGGCTTGCCACCAGTCTCTGGGCGGAAAGCCATGTTCTAGGTTAGAAAAGGGGAGTTTCCCGTCCTTTGTTTCCTCTTTCTGCAGGCTTCACTTTCTGAGAAAGAGGAGGCACCGGTTTGTTTATTCTTTCCCCTGATTATTAGCTCAGCAACTCTCTACTCTATAGAAAAGGGGTTCTCATTCAATAGAGGCAATATGCCTCTCTAAAAGCTTTGGAAATTAACACGGCTATTTTTAGTTGTTCCAACTGGTATAGGGACTGAGGGCCAGGGGCCCCATCTTCCCACCCCCACCCACACACACATATTCATTCATTCTCTCTCTCTCTCAATGTATGGAAACCTGCTTATAATCTGGTCTTTACAATCACATGTAAAAATATGTTTTATTTTTCAATTATTTTATTTCTTGAATATGTATTAACTATTTTTTAAAGATTTTATTTATCTATTTGACAGACAGAGATCACAAGTAGGCAGAGAGGCAGGCAGAGAGAAAGAGGGGGAAGCAGGCTCCCTGCTGAGCAGAGAGCCCATGTGGGGCTCAATTCTAGGACCTTGGGATGGTGACCTGAGCTGAAGGCAGAGGCTTTAACCCACTGAGCCACCCAGGAGCCCCTGTATTAACTATTTAGTATGCCAGGACTGTTACCAAAGTGGGCCCACTCCTCCATGACTTATGAATAGAGACTACACCACACAGAGTTGCCTCAGGGCAACTTTATTTGTACAGACAGGGAGATCATGGGTAATCATTTTCACAGCTGCTATCCCAGAACAAAGGAAAGCAGGCTCCTTTTATTAACATTTGGGATATTCAGAAGGGGATTTTAACATTACAGTGAGGTTGCCGTAACTGCCACACTTTCTGAATCATCTGGGCAGGCACCTTACTCAAATGTTTCTTTTTCTGTTCCAGTAGTTTGTTAGTTTGTTTCTAAAAGGTAAGATTGATAGCTAGACAGAAGCTTCTAAAAATCTAGTTCCTACAAGGTAGGCTGGCTAAGCAGAATCCTCTACTTGAGATTTTCTGAGATCAGGGGGTCAGGCAGGTAATAGGACCATATAACTGAATTTTCCAGGAATGCAACTATCAGACAACTAAAAGGAAGGTGTGTTTTCGGTTTGTTTTTTGTATTTGGAATTTTTTCTAGAGATATTCACTGTTTAGGAGGAACACACCACAGCCAACAATACTATATCTGAGTCTGAGCCATCAATATAGTGCCACTCTGTCTTCAGGGTCATGGCTTACAGAGATCCTAGGCCAGTTGCAAGCATCTGGTACTCCTTCCATGAGCCTCTGAAGCCAGGCCAGAGCATTCACATACTAAATTGCTTAGCCTTCACAATCGAATTAGTAAAGGTACCATTAAAGATTTGTAAAAAGGAAGTGTTGGAGAAAATGGGGTGGGGGGTGGATTTGATTGGAGTTAAAACTTCTAATCTACAGTGGAGTCCTGGGGCCTGTGTCCATCTCAGTCTGTCAAGCCTGAGCTTGAGAACTGACTCCCCACCCTAAAAATCTAGCAGAGAAGGCTCCCATATACACGTGACCCACTTACTGCGCCATCACCAGTTGGTGGCAGAAAACTTCATTTTACAGTTAAGAAAACTGAGGCTGGGAAAAATTAAGAGGTTTAAAGGAGGATGAACTGTGACAGAGGCAGGACCAGAAGCTCCTAAGAATGCAGTTTGTATAATATCTGAGCAAGATCATTCCCAGAAATCCTGAGGCTGCCAGAAGAAAGCAGGCTTCCCTTTGGGGAACTGTCCAGAATGAGTGAGGACTTTTACCTAAAGCCCTTCATGAAAAGGAGTGGAAGCATGGTTTGTTTTTTTCACCAGTTAAACGCTTAAAAGTTTTCCCTTTTATCTCTTTGCTGTGGTTTAGGTCATTTTTGCTTGATCTAGGAAGCTATGAAAATAAATAACACTGCAAGTAAAAGCAGTTGCCTGGAGCTGTACATTTCACAGAGCTCTTCTTACCATCTCCTTCTCAGAATAACGCTTGAACAGTGTCTGGCATGGTGTAGATGCTCCATATTTATTGAATAAATGATTGATTGAGTAAGTGAATACACTTTGTGATGTAGGAATAATTATCCCATTTTATGGATATGGTCCAAAGGGTCAAGCCAGTAATAATGATTTCTCCAGTTTCTTTTGTGGAATTAGGATTCAAACTTAGGTCTGAGTTCAGTGGCATCTACACTTTAATGCTAGCCCCTAGAAATTTGGAACTTTTAATGGAAGTTAGGAACTGCATGTGTTATGGGCCCTGCAGAGGAAGTTAACAGGAAACTCTCAGTAGCACACTGATGCCCCACCCAGACTCTGTGAGTCCATACCCAGCTTTTTCTTATTTTGCTGCTAACAACTAGCACCTGCACATTACCCCCCCACCCCCCGCCCGCCCTGCAGGTTACCCTAAGGCACTGGAGTGAGCTGGTAGTACCTGGGAATTTCATGTTCATCCCACAACACACTCTGCAACATATAGCCAAAAACAAGCCGATAGGAGGTGCCAAAGCCCAACTCCTTTGCTCCAGGGCAGAACTAACTTTGAGGGGTATTCCTGTATTTTAGAGCTCCCTGGGACCAGGCTGAGTGTGTGACTTCTGAAATCACACCTTTACTTGGCTTCTTCCCATTCCCTCTCCTTCATTCCCCCCCACCCCGCCCAAGCCCTTATTGATTTCTCCTTGAATACCTGTTTTTATAAGTCATATACATACAGATTCTGGCATTGGGGACTGCTTCTGCAGGAGCTCAACCTAACGTGCTCCCTGATTGTTCAGACGATGAAAATGACATGCATGTTTCTAGACAGTCAGGATGCCTAGAAAACCCCTTCAAATAGCACTATGGCCTTGTGTGGCAGCAAGAGTGCTCTCTGTTTTTTTCTAATGAAGACAGTAAAAAGAGGAAGTGGCCCGTGGGGGTTGGGAAGACTTACATACATTACCACGGTCTTCAGTTAGGTCTCTGTGCTATAAAGACAGAAATGTCTTCTTTGTGTCAGAGACTTTTTAATCATAGTAAGTGCTTGATACATGACTAAATTTTTCCCCCCATTTCTATTTACCAGGTTTTCTTTTCCCCCTAAGGTTTACCTTCCTTCTTTTGCTCTCCAAAGTATCAGAATTGGTTTTTTTTTTTAAATATTTTATTTATTTATTTATTTGAGAGAGAGATCACAAGTTGGCAGAGAGGCAGGCAGACAGAGAGGGGAAGCAGGCTCCGCACTGAGCAGAGAGCCCAACGCGGGGCTCGATCCCAGGACCCTGAGATCATGACCTGAGCCCAAGGCAGAGGCTTTAACCCACTGAGCCACCCATGCGCCCCCAGAATTGTTTTTAATGCATGAATTTCCCAATCAAACTGCTCAGATATCTAGGACCCAGTTAGTTAGTCTTTGGCTAGTCTTTGATTTTTTTCTGAAAGTCTAGAGTCCAAGGAGACAATTTCCCTGTCAATCTGGACTGGTGTGCCAGCTCAGAGGTATGTATCAGCTGCTGTCAAGGTTTGTCTGTTAAACTGTGTCCTCTTTGTGTCCCAGAACAGGGGTATCAGCAAGAACGGGGACCTGCTGTGGCCCTCATTCAGGAATGAGTTCAAGTATTTCAAAAGAATGACCACATACTCCTCAGTAGAAGGTAAACAGAATTTGGTGATTATGGGTAGGAAGACATGGTTCTCTATTCCCGAGAAAAATCTACTTTTTTTTTTTTAAAGATTTTATTTATTTATTTGACAGACTGAGATTCCAAGTAGACAGAGAGGCAGGCAGAGAGAGAGAGGGAAGCAGGCTCCCTGATGAGCAGAGAGCCTGATGCGGGGCTCGATCCCAGATATTCAGAGAGTGGTTGTACACAAACACTAGAAAAGACAACATTTGCCAGTGCCTGTATTGTTTCCATGTATGCCATGTTTTCATTAGGAAAAAAAAAATGTTTTTCTAATGTTTTCATTACAGTGAAAAAAAAGTGAGATGTAACAATTATTATTTAATAAAATTTTTAAATAAACATAATAATCATACCAGTGACCATTTCTTATATTTTATTTCTTCTGACATTATCAAAATATAATTTGAAAAACTGGACATTAAACAAAATAATACTTTCCAAAGCCATGTTCTTGGGAATATGTACACTCAGTGCAATGCTGCTTGCCAGCCTGCCTGCCTGCCTGCCTTCTTTTCTCCCTTTCCCCCTCCCTCCCTCTTTCCCTCCTTCTCTTTCTTTCCTCCCTACCTTCCTCTCCCTCTTTTCCTTTCCATCCCTTCCTTCCTTCCTTCCTTCTCCTTCCTTCATTCCTTCCTTCCTCCTTCCCTTCCTCCCTTCCTTCCCTTCTTCATTCCGGTATAATTAACATACAGTGTTGTATTAGCTTCAGGTGTACAGTATAGTTGATTCAGCAACTTTCAGTGCTCATCAAGATATGTGTACTCTTAATCCCCTTCATCTATTTTACTCATCTTCCCACCTACCTCCCCTCCGGTAACCACCAGTTTTTTCCTCTGTGGTTGAGAGTCTGTTTTTGTTGTCGTTGTTGTTTGGTTTGTCTTTTTTTTCTTTGTTCATTTGTTTTGTTTCTTAAATTCCACAAATGAGTGAAATCATATTTTTTTTTTCCTCTGGCTGACTTCGTTCTGTTAGTTAGCATTATGCCTTCTAGATCCATCATGTAATTCAAATGGCAAGATTTCATTCTGTTTTATGGCTAGGTAGTATTCTATTATATATATGTGGGTATACACACACACACACACACACACACACACATCACATCTTCTTTATCTATTCATCCATTATGAATACTTGGGCTACTTCCATAATTTGGCTACTGTAAATAATGCTGCAGTAAACATAGGGGTGCATGTATTCCTCTGAATTAGTGTTTTTCTATTCTTTGGAAATACCTGATAGTGGAATTAATGCATCATATGATAATTCTGTCTTTAACTCCATAGTGTTTTCCACAGGAGCTGCATCAGTTTGCATTCCCACCAACAATGAACAAGTGTTCTTTTTCTCCATATCCTCTCCAACACCACTGTTTCTTGTGTTTTTTATTTTAGCCATTCTGTCAGGTGTAAGGTGATATCTCATTGTGGCATTTCCCTGAGGACGAGTGATGTTGATCATCTTTTCATGTATCTGTTAGTCATCTGTATGTATTCTCTGGAGAAATGTCTGTTCATGTCTTCTGCCCATTTTAATCAGATTATTTGTTTTTGAGTGTGTTGAGTTTTATAGTTCTTTACTTATTTTGGATCTAAACCTTTATCATATGTGTGATTTGCAAATATCTTCTCCCATTCAATAGGTTGTCTTTTAGTTTTGTTGGTTGTTTCCTTTGCTGTGCAGAAGCTTCTTATTTTGATATAGTCCTAATAGTTTATTTTTGCTTCTGTTTCCCTTGCCTCAGGAGAAGTATCCAGAAAGATGTTATGGCTGATGTCAGAGAAATTACTGCCTGTGTTCCCTTCTAGGATTTTTATGGTTTAAGGTCTCGCATTTAGGTCCTTAATCCATTTTGAGTTTATTTTTGTGTATGGTGTCAGAAAGTGGTCCGGTTGCATTCTTTTCATGTAGCTGTCCAATTTTACCAACACTGTTTGTTAAAGAGACTCTTTTTCCCATTGCATATTCTTGCCTTCTTTGTTGTAGATTAATTGACCATATAATCATGGGCTTATTTCTGGGCTCTCTATTCAGTTCCATTGAAATATGTTCCTATTTTTGTGCCAGTACCATACTATTTTGATTACTATAGATATACTACAAAGCTATAGTATATTTTGAAATCTGGGACTGTGATTTTATTCTTCTTTCTCCAGATTGCTTTGGCTATTCAGAGAGTCTTTTGTGGCTCCATACAAATTTTAGGACTGTTCATTCTAGTTCTATGAAAAATGCTGTTGACATTTTGATGGGGAATTGCATAAATTAGTAGATTGCTTTAGATAGTGTGGACATTGTAACAATATTTGCTTTCCCAATCCATGAGCAGAGACTGTCTTTCCATGTATTTGTATCATCTTCAGTTTCAACAGTGACCATTTAAAAAACATATAACAGGGGCACCTGGGTGACTCAGTCAGTTAAGCAGCTGCCTTTCACTCAGGTCATGATCCCAGGGTCCTGGGATGGTGCCCTATGGGCTCCTTGCTAAGCAGGAGCCTGCTTCTCCCTCTCCCTCTGCCTGCTGTCCCCCTGCTTGTGCTCTCTGTCAAATAAATAAATAAAATATTTTAAATTAATTTTAAATTAAATTTAATTTAATTTAAAATTAATTAATTAACTAGTTAATTAAACAGCAGTGCATGGCTGGTTCACTTGGGGGAGCATGAAACTCTTGATCTCAGGGTTTTGGGTTGGAGCCCCATGTTGGGTGTAGAGATTACTTAAAAATAAAATCTTTTAAAATTTTAAAATAAAATACAAATAAAACAAAAAAATGAAAATCTCTTGAAAAGCTAACCATGCCAAATTGAACACTGATAAGTGATCATCTCTGGCTGGGGAGGCAAACAAGGTATTTTTTTCTTTCTGCCTATATAACTACCTTTTTTTTTTTTTTTTAAAGAGTGAACTATACACAAATAATAAAAGATGTAAAAATTCAAATCATATAGAAGTATGTAGAATAATTTATTTTTTAAAATGTCTACGTTCAAAGGACACCTGGGTGGCACAGTCAGTTGAGCGACTGATTATTGGTTTTGGCTGTGGTGGTGGGATCTCAGGGTTATAAGATGGAGTCCTGCCTGGGTTGGGCTCCTTGCTCAGCACAGACTCTGCTTAAGACTTTCTCTTTCAGGGCGCCTGGGTGGCTCAGTGGGTTGGGCCGCTGCCTTCGGCTCAGGTCATGATCTCGGGGTCCTGGGATCGAGTCCCGCATTGGGCTCTCTGCTCGGCAGGGAGCCTGCTTCCCTCTCTCTCTCTCTCTCTCTCTGCCTGCCTCTCTGCCTACTTGTGATCTCTCTCTGCCAAATAAATAAATAAATAATCTTTAAAAAAAAAAAAAAGACTTTCTCTTCCATAGAACTACCCTATGACCCAGCAATTGCACTACTGGGTATTTACTCTAAAGATACAAACATAGTGATCCGAAGGGGCACGTGCACCTGAATGTTTATAGCAGCAATGTCTACAATAGCCAAACTATGGAAAGAACCTAGATGTCCATCAACAGATGAATGGATAAAGAAGATGTGGTATATATACACAATGGAATACTATGCAGCCATCAAAAGAAATGAAATCTTGCCATTTGCGACGACGTGGATGGAACTAGAGGGGATCATGCTTAGTGAAATAAGTCAATCGGAGAAAGACAACTATCATATGATCTCCCTAATATGAGGACGTGGAGATGCAACATGGGGGCTTAGGTGGGTAGGAGAAGAATAAATGAAACAAGATGGGATTGGGAGGGAGACAAACCATAAGTGACTCTTAATCTCACAAAACAAACTGAGGGTTGCTGGGGGAAGGGGGTTGGGAAAGGGGGAGTGGGATTATGGACATTGGGGAGGGTATGTGCTATGGTGAGTGCTGTGAAGTGTGTAAACCTGGCGATTCACAGACCTGTACCCCTGGGGATAAAAATACATTATATGTTTATAAAAAATAAGAAATAAATTAAAAAAAAAAGACTTTTCTCTTCCTCTGCCTCTGCTCCTTTACCCCCTGTTCGTGTGCTCTCTCTCTCTCTCTCTCTCTCATAAATAAATAAATCTTCAAAAAAAAAAAAAAAAAAGCCTACTTTTGATTGTTCTGGATTTCCGGGGAAGATAGCCAAGTAGGAGGGCCCTAAGCTCACCTCGTCCCACAGACACAACTATAGATAACACTAACATCAATGTAAATAATTGCAGAAATGACCTGGAGACTGGCAAAACAAACAATGTAGAGGAGAGGGTATTGAAGCAGGTAGGAAGGGCAGAGATGAGATAGGGAGTTAAATCCCATGGGTTCTGGTTGCAGAAGGAAGAGAGCTATGGGTGTGGTGAGGATAACAGACTATCACACCTGGGAGCCTGCACTGGGAAGAGGAATCCCTAAAACATATGGCTTTGAAAACCAGAGGGGCTGGGCTGAATTTCATGAGTTTTTTGTTTTTTAAGATTTTATTTATTTATTTGACAGAGAGATCACAGGGGGGAGTAGGCTCCCTGCTGAGCAGAGAGCCCAGATGCAGGGCTTGATCCCCTGCTCATTCCCAGGACCCTGAGATCATGACCTGAGCCGAAGGCAGAAACTTAACCCACTGAGCCACCCAGGAGCCCAAATTTCATGAGTTCTTATACCCACAGGACTTAAAGCCTGGAAAATTACAAATCAGCAGTTTCAGAGCTGGGAGAGTGATAGGAAATTGAGTCCCTGTCCTTAAAGAGACAGCACAAAAAACAGCTCGTGGAGATTTGGCTAAGACTTGGCTAAGAAGCAGCAGTTGGAAAAATGCCTGGGGGATATGGGAGGGAGAATTATTCACTAATCTCAGAGTTCAATTAAGGACTTCTCCAGGAACAAAGGAGCTGGCAGACATCATTCCTACCCCTCCCCCAACACACACATACTCCCCCCAGCATAAACACAGAGCCACGCGCAGAAGCCAGAGCAGCACTGACATTCACTACCTAACTGCTTAAGCCACATGCTGTGCCCTGCAGCTAGGCTTGACCCAATCGCAGCACTGCAAGTCCCTTCCCCTAGAAGACTAGTGCAAACCTTGCCAACATTGCATATCTGGACTACACACTTGGCAGAGCCTCAGTCCTGGCAGTGACGTGGCAGTCACTTCCCATGGAGGACATGCGCACCTTGTTAAAACTGCCTGCCCCAGCTGGCCCCAATTGCTGGCAACTGTGCATCCCCCGTGGAAAAGGACCAGCGCACACAACTTGTATGCTCCCCAGGCTCTGCCTTCTGCATGTGCTTTGTGGAGAAGCCCCTTCTGACTCTGGTCTCTGTGGCAGCTGCTCATCCCCTGTGGAAAAGGATTGGCACCACCTTGTTAAAAGTGCACACCCTGCCCACTACTTTCAAGGGCAAAGACTTTTCTACCAAACAGAAACAGATACAGAGAGTTAGACAAAATGAGACAGGACTATGTCACAAATGAAAGAACAGGACAAAATTACAGCAAGGGTCCTAAGCAAAATCGAAATGAGTAATACACCTGATAGAGAATTTAAAGTAATGATCATAAAGATACTCACTGGACTTGAGAAAAGAGGGGAGGACAACAGTAACACCCTTAACAAAGATATTAAAAAAGAACCAGTCAGAGATAAAGAACACAATAATTGAGATTAAAAATACACTAGATGGAACAAATAACAGGTTAGAAGAAGCAGAAGAACATATCAGCAATCTGGAGGACTGAGTAATGGAAAGTAAGTAAGCTGAGCAGGTGAGAGAAAAAAGTTATGCAAAATTAGGATAGACTTGGGGAACTCAGTTAAGTGTAATAACATTTGCATTATAGAGATCCCAGAAGAAGAAGAGAGAAAAGGGATCAGAAAATGTGAAGAAATAATAGCTGAACCCCCCCCCCCAATTTGGGAAAGGAAACAGAAATTCAGATCCACGAGGCACAGAGACCTCCCAACAATCAATCCCAGGAGGTCCACACAAGACACATAGTAATCAAAATAGCAAAAAGCAGTGATAAAGAAGGAATTTTAAAATCAGGAGAAAAGAAAACACGTGATGTAAATACAAGGGAAAACCCAGAAGGCTATCAGCAGATTGTTCAACAGAAACTTTACAGGCCAGAAGAGAGTGGCATAATATATTCAAAGTGCCGAAAGGGAAAAAATCCAAAAAACTTAGTGTCCATTGATAGATGAATGGATACAATGGATAAAGAAGAGTGGTAGGTAGGTAGGTAGGTAGATGGAATAATTTTTGACCATAATTTTAACCATAAAAAAAGAATGAAATCTTGCCATTTCGGCAACATGGATGGCTCTAGAAGAGTATAATGCTAAGTGAAATAAGCCAGTCAGAGAAAGAAATACCATATGATTTCACTCATATGTGGAATTTAAGAAAAAAAAAATTTAACAAAGGAAAAAAAGAGAAAGAAACAAACTAAGAAAAAGACTCTACTATAGAGAACAAACCAGAGGGGTGGTGGGTAAGGGGATGGATGAAATTGATGATGGGCATTAAGGAATGCACTTGTGATGAGCACTGCCTTAATAGAATTGTTGAATCGCTCTACTGTATACCTGTAATGAATATAACGCTGTATATTAACTACACTGGAATTAAAATTTTAAAAAAATAGAATAAAAATTAAAAACCTACTTTTATCTTACTTCTGCTATTCTAGCTCCTGACCTTAAGCAAACATTGTTAAGAGATTATTGCATATATTTCTGGACCTTTTCCTGTGAGTGTGTCTGCTTAAAGATGTTGAGAGAAAAATTTAAGAGACTCATATAGTTTGTTTAAAAATATATAAAATACAAAGATATATATATTTGTATATTACATATTTGTATATATATATTTGTATATATACATATATACATATGTATAAATATATATATTTATATATATATAAATATAATAGGATCAGAATTAGCACCTCAGCTTGGAATGCCTGAGATAGGCAAATGCTGGTGTTCTGAATGAAGGGTGAGCAGGATTGCTGTCAAGATCCGATCACCATTCTTTTTTTTTCTTTAAGATTTTATTTATTTATTTATTTGAGAGGGAGAGAGAGGGAGAGCATGATGGGGGAAGGAATAGAGGGAGAGGGAGAAGCAGACTCCCCGCTGAGCAGGGAGCCTGATGTCAGAGTTCAATCCTGGGACCCCGGGATCATGACCAGAGCTGAAGGCAGGCACTTAACTGAATGAGCCACCCAGGTGCCCCTCTCATCACCATTCTTGAGGAATGTAACACATTCCTCAAAGCTATATCCTCAAACCACTAAGCTATAGTCACAGTCTTGTCTCAATGTTCCCTGTAGGTCTTTGGGTCAACAAAGCAATTCCAGGTTAAAATTGCTGAATTCTAATTCACATTTCTGTATTTCTTTGGTCTCTGTCTTCCAGATATGTTTTTTCTTGATTTACCTTGGTGAATTGCCTTAAGCCATGGATCCCACCTTACAGCTTTTTCTCACTATCACTTGCTTTGGTCAGTTTAAGGTATGGGATCCTCTTGTACTCTCTCGGCAGTTCTAGAACCTGTATCATAACATATGCTGTCTTCCTCTGGTTTCTTGGACCCTTATAAATTTTTCTGAAAGGGAAAATTATAAGAAAATGCAAGAGAACTATTTTTTTTAGATTTTATTTAAATTCAATTAACATATAGTATATTATTAGTTTCAGAGATAGCATTCAATGATCTATCAGTTGCATATAACACCCAGTGCTCATTACATCACACACCTTAATGCCCATCACACAGTTACCCTTTTCTCCCACTTTCCTACCCTCCAGCAACCCTCAGTTTGTTTCCTATGATTAAGAGTCTCTTAGGGTTTGTCTCTCTCTAATTTCATCTATTTTATTTTTCCCTCCTTCCCCTTATGATCCTCTGTTTTGTTTCTTAAATTCCACCTATGAGTGAAATCATATAATTCTTTCTCCTATTGACTTATTTCACTTAGCATACTAGCCTCTAATTTCATCCATGTCATTGCAAATGATAAGATTTCAATTTTTTGACAGCTGAGTAGTATGCCGTTGTGTATATATACCACATCTTATGTATCCATTCATCTGTTGATGGACATCTAGGCTCTTTCCATAGTTTGGCTATTGTGGACATTGCTGCTATAAACATTGGGGTGTAGGTGCCCCTTCAGATCACTACATTTGTATCTTTGGGGTAAATACTTATAGTATAATTGCTGGGTCCTAGGGTAGCTCTATTTTAAACTTCTTGGTGTACCTGCATACTGTTTTCCAGAATGGCCGTACCAGTTTGCATTCCCACCAGTAGTGTAAGAGGGTTCCCCTTTCTCCACATCCTTGCCAACATCTGTCATTTCCTGACTTGTTAATTTTAGCAATTCTGACTAATGTGAGGTGGTATCTCATTGTGGTTTTGATTTCTATTTCCTTGATGCCAGGTTATGTGGAGCATTTTTTCATGTGTCTGTTGGCCATTTGGATGTCTTCTTTGGAGAAATGTCTCTTCATGTCTTCTGCCCATTTCTTGACTGGATTATTCGTTCCTTAGGTGTTAAGTTTGGTAAGTTTTTTATAAATCTGGATGCTGGCTCTTTATCTGATAAGACTTTTGCAAATATCTTCTCCCATTCTATAGATCTATTTGGTTTTGTCAATTGTTTCCTTTGCTGTGCAGAATCTTTTCATCTTGATGAAGTCCCAATAGTTCATTTTTGCCTTTAGGAATGTGTCTGGCAAGTTGCTTTACCCAAGGTCACAGAGGTTGCTGCCTGGGATTTTGATGGATTCCTGTGTCACATTTAGGTCTTTGATCCATTTTGAGTCTATTTTTGTGTATGGTATAAGGAAATGGTCCAGTTTCATTCTTCTCCATTGGGCTGTACAATTTTCCCAGCATCATTTGTTGAAGAGACTGTCTTTTTTTCCATTGGATATTCTTTCCTGCTTTGTCAAAAAATAGTTGACTGTAGAGTTGATGGTCCATTCCTGGGTTTTCTATTCTGTTCCATAGATCTGTGTCTGTTTTTGTGTGAGTACCATACTGTCTTAGTGATTATAGCTTTATAATAGAGCTTGAAGTCCAGAATTATGAAACCACCAGCTTTGGTTTTCTTTTTCAATATTCCTTTGGCTATTTGGTGTCTTTCTGGTTCCATACAAATTTTAGGAATATTTGTTCTAGTTCTGTGAAAAAAAGTTGATAGTATTTTGATAGGGATTGCACTGAATGTGGAGATTGCTCTGGGTAACATTATAATTAACATTTTAACAATATTTGTTCTTACTGTCCATGAGTATGGAATGTTTTTCCATTTCTTTGTTACTTCCTAAATTTCTTTCATAAGTGTTCTGTAGTTTTTACAGTGCCGATCCTTTGCCTCTTTGATTAGGTTTACTCCTAAGTATCTTATGGTCTTAGGTGCAGTTGTAAATGGGATTGATGTAAGAGAATTATTTAATAAAAATTAAAATTTTAAAATAGCCATTTGACTCAATTGGTTAAGTGTCTTCCTTTGGCTCAGATCATGGTCCCCCAGGCCTGGGATCAAGCCTTGTCTGCTTCTCCCTCTGCCTCTTCTCCCCACCCCCACTCATGTTCTCTCTCTCTCTCTCTATCTCAAACAAATAACTAGAATCTACAAAAAAAAAAAAAAAAAAAAGCCATTAAATGAAATGGAGAGTGATGGGTACACACTGAAAGAACTCAGTGGGGTCCAGAAAGTAGTCATCTCTGTCATAGGAGATTGCAGGGGTTTACAATTCTTTTTCTTTGTTTTCATTATTTGATGATGAAGAGGACAATTCTAATTCATTCTAAATTCATTCTAAAATGAATTTTTTTAAAGTATTTATTTATTGGGGCACCTGGGTGGCACAGTCAGTTGGGCGACTGACTCTTGATTTCTGTTCAGGTCGTGTTCTTGGGGTCATGAGATTGAGACCCACATTGGGATTCTCTCTTCCTGAGCCCTTCCCCCAACTTGTATTCTCTCTCTCTCTCTCTCTCTCTCAAATAAATGTATGATTACAACTTTATGATATTCTGGATAAGGTAAAACTACAGAAAACAGTAAAAAGATCAGTTGTTTGCCAGCGAATGGAGAGCAGAAGAAAGTAGTTGGGAGGAATCTATAGACAGAACAGAGGGGATTTTTAGGGCAGTGAAATACTCTGATACCATAATAATGATGGATGTATGTCATTATATATTTGTCCAAACCCACATAACATCATCAACATCAAGAGGGAACCATAAAGTGAACTATGGACTTTGGTGATTATACTATGTCAATGTAGTTGCGGGGGTGATAATAGAGAAGGCTCTGCATGTGTCGGGCTGGGAGGTATAAAGGAAACCTCTGTATCTTCCTCTCAATTTTGCTATAAACGCAAACTACTCTAAAAACACAAGCTTTTTTTTTAAATTGAACCATAGTTGATATACAATGTTACATTAGTTTCAGATGTACATTATTCAATAATTCTATACATTATGCAATTCTCACCACAATAGGTGTACTTGCCAACTATCACCATACAAAGTTACTACATTATTATTGACTATACTCTCTTTCATCCCCACAGTTTATTAATTTTATAGCTGGAAGTTTGTACCTCTTAATCCCCTTCATCTATATTTTCCAGTGCTGCATTCCCCCTCCCCTCTGGCATCCACCATTTTGTTCTCTGTTTTAGTTTGTTTTTATTTGCAGGGTTTTTTTTATTTCACAAATAAGTGAAATCATATGTTATTTGTCTTTCTCTGACTTATTTCACTTAGCATAATACCCTCTAAGTCCATCCATGTTGTTGCAAGTGGCAATTTTTTTTGGTTGAGTAATATTCTATTATATATATACATATACATATAGGTATACCACACACACACGAACACACACATGAACACACACACGATACCTTCTTTATCCATTTATCTATAGACTATGGATGGACACTTAGTTTATTTCCACTGCTTGACTATTGTAAATAATGCTGCAATAAACATAGGAGTGCATATAACTTTTCAAAGTAGTGTTTTCATATTCTTTGGGTAAATACCCAGCAGTGGTATTACTGGATTATATGATATTTCTATTTTTAATTTTTTGAGAAACCTCCATACTGTTTTACATAGTGCTGCACTAACTTGTATTACTACTAACAGTGTACAAGGGTTCCCTTTTCTCCACATCCTTACCAACACTTGTCTTTTTGAGAATAGCCATTCTGACTGGAATGGGGTGACATCTCATTGTGGCTTTGGTTTACATTCCCCAGTGAGCAGGGAGCCGGATGTGGGGCTGGATCTCAGAACCTCGAGATCATGGCATGAACCAAAGGCAGACACTTAACCTACCGAGCCACCCAGGTGCCCCTGTTTTTGTTTTCAATAGACTTTATTTCTTAGAACTAGTATTTTTTAACTTAGAACTAGTATTTTTTAACAAGTTCCATAGGTGATTCTAATGTGAATTTAGGATGGAGAGTGACCAGTCTAAGTAAGTCACTGCTCAATCTGCTCAGCTGAGTTCCTGCAAGTATTCCCCCAAATACCCTTGCTCCACTGTTTGGAATTACCCACACCTGTCATACTTTCATCCTTCCCATAATTTGTTGTCCTGCCTGGAAGCCCCAGATTCCATTCACCATTTGGGAGAACCACTACCTGCCAAGTCACAATTCAAGCAAATGGCTTCCCTCACACCTACCTAAAGTTTCTTTTTGTTCCCCGAACACATTTTCATATCACCTGGTTCTTTGGGCATACCTGTATTATACTCTATCAGGATGTTTTTTAATTGTTTGACCACATGTCTGTCCCTCCACTAGACAGCAATTTGAGAGCAGTTTTGTGTTTTATTCATCTTGTCAGCACTTAACACTAACTTAAATTCTTTGTCAGATGCACGATGCTGCATATATAGACTACATTTTGGAATTGAAAAATCTAGTATTTTTCATTCAAAGTTTGTCTATTACTTGCTAAAATATGAAGCCCTCGGATACTTTTGTTCCCTCTTACAGCCTGCACATTCCTTGTGTCTTGGCCCAAAGAACATAACTCTGACTAAAAGACAGGCATGGTCTCCCAGCACACCACTGTGTCACCCTAAGTCATTTAATTTCCCTAAGATCTTGTTCCTTATTGGTAAAATGCAGATTGCTGAGGCCCCTTCCACCATGAGTAAGCCCAAAAAACAGGGGTTTACACTTTTTTCCCAAGTGACACTTCAAGACTGTTTTCCTGTTTGATAACGAAGAGTTGGAGGGGCACCTGGGTGGCTCAGTAAGGTTAAGCGACTGCTTTCAGCTCAGGTCATGATCCCATGGTCCTAGGACTGAGCCCTGCAGGGGGCTCCCCGCTCAGCAAGAAGTCTGCTTCTCCCTCTCCCTTTGCCCCTCCCTGTTTGTGTTTTCTTTCTCTCTCTCTCAAATAAATAAAATCTTTTAAAAAGAGGGCAGGGCAAGAGAGGGACAGATGTATAAAAAACTGAACACATCAAGTTTTACCATTGTTTTAATTATTGAAACAAAATTAACATTAAGTCAAATCGTGTGCAACAATGTCTCTGATGTAAGAGGTAAGAATTTTATGACAGTGTCTTACCCACTATAACAAATTTCCAGTAACTTAGAAGTTATCTTTCAAAAAACTTCCCTCAAATTCTAAACAAAGTATGCAAATTGGAAATTAACTCTAAACATGTATAACTATCTTTTGTGTGAATAGACTGAACAATTCAGTTCTGACCATGAGAATTCTCTCCCAGATTTTCCAGCCCCACAACTACAGCCACCTCCGCAGACAGGTCAAATATAGCAACAGAATGATCAATGTGGAATTAGCAAGTAGATTATATTTGTATCATCATCAATATAACTATGATTTATATGCATAAAGCATAAAAGCATATCAGCATTAAAAAGAACATAGCATTTGGAATTAACGCAATCTATAAGCACAATCTTCAAACCTGGAAAAAAAGAAAAAAGATTTGTTAGCAAATACATTTATTTTATCTAGATTATAGATCACACCACCAAATTTGTCTGACTTCTATGTAAATCGTTGTTTGTAAAAGAAACAGCTGCAGACAATTTTCCAAACCCATTACAAAGAGCATACCCCCATTAATTTATCACATTGATTCTCCCACATCCTTATAGGAAAGAATGCTTGTATTAGAGTTTGGATCCCTGCGTTCCATTTAGTAACTGCGTTAACTCCAGGCAGGTGATCCAACCTCTCTGATGCTTTCTCAAATTAATTTCCCTGTGCTGGGAGGTAACAGGAAATTTGAATAGGTTTTCAGTACCGTGGTACCCCGTGGAGATGAATTTCATGCAAAGCTGGATTTTGACCTCTGGACTCCAGCAATGCAGACAAGTCCAATTCCTCCCACTTTCACAATGCTATAAATTTTTGTAGCTACATGTATTATAGTATCTTTACACTGCATTTTCCATTTCTCTACTCTGTTGGACTGGGAGCCTCTAGAAGGCAAACACAGTACCCACACACGAAGGCTGAACAACAGACTAAAGGAACAGGGAATCTGCAAAACCACGTCACTCCTCTCTTCAGGCTGAATAATAAAGCAACTGCTATACAAAGGAAGAGAACCATTCATTTCTGAAGGCCAAGAGATGCCCACCATAGAAACGGAAGAAGAAAGATCAAATCCTTGTAGGTGGTGTGGGTAACTAGCTGCCTCTATCCTCTATTATAGCGCTCCAACAACTCCTCTGATTTTGTTTGGAGGCCCACTGGCAGCATTAGACTGGTGCTACACACCTTTCTCATGCCTCTCCACAGGAAAGAAAATGTATTCCCTGTAGGATTCTTCCCTATGTGCTGAAATGCTACCCTGATTAAGATCTTCCCTGTAATGAAGGTTATGCTACAGAGCTGTCTGTAAATCGTACCCAGGACAGTGAAACAAGAAAAATATTTTCTTAAGGTTAGAAACCTACCTCCATGATGTTGATTAGTTGTCTCGCTCTATAAAAAAGAAAATGGAAAAAGAAAGAGAGTAAGTTTTACTTTCAAAATACTATTAACAAATGTCTAGAACTGTTTATAAATAAGTCTGGCAGAATAGCCTGCTGACCCTAACCATGAATACCCAGTAGGTAGGGCCCAACCTTGCCTATTAGCCTCAGCTCCCAACCCAGCCAGGGACTACTGGGTAGGACACTAGGACAGCAGGGCCTGCAGATGAAGGCCTGTGCCTTCTGGAGAGCTTTGGTGGTTCAAAGTATCCATGAGGCTGTCAGGAAGGTCGAAGGAGGTCAGGAGGGAAGAAACAGTGGGAGTTCGTGTGCATTTGTGCAGGTGCCGGCTGCTGCTGTTCCCTGTTTTTGCTGCAGGGAAACTACTGTTTCGGGCATTGGGATGTGCAGAGGTGTCTCTAAAGGTGCCACTTATCAGAGCTTTAAGTAATGTTACCTGTCAATCCCAGTATGCAGATTTTTTTTTTTTTTTTTTTTTTTTTTGTATCAAAGCAGCTTTAAGCTGTGCCTATTCGCAGCTACAAATGTCAGTAGCTAAGGAAAGAACTTAAAAACTTACCCCACTTAACGACCTGGGGCTTTTCGAGAGTAACATGCTTCACGCGGCAGCTAAATTCATCCTGTCCATTGGGAGTGAATTCAGTGTGGACCAGAAGATAGAAAGTCCAGTCCTTGCTGAAAGACAGGTCTGACTGTTCTGCATTCATCTTCACTCCATTCTTCAGCAGTTCTATTTCAATTTCTGGTGGGTGGAATCCTGAGACATAGCAGTTCAGGAAATTTGGCTTTCCATTCTCTGCCGGGTGCCGGGAGTAAACCTGAATTTTTGGAGCATCTGAGGGACATGAGAGAAAGACAAATGAAAATTGCAGAATATTTCACTTGGACTACCTTGGTCTAAAGCTATCTCAGGCAACAAATGTTTAAATTTGATTATTGATTTCTCCCAATCCCATTTCTACTCTGGCCAAATGAGCTTCCACTTTTCCAAAGGGCTGCTTCCATTTTGAGGGATAAACCACGACTTAGTATCCTTCCCACATTAATTCCTCTACTCGTGGCTTTTTGGTTTTCTCCTAACAGATTCCTAGTAGTATCATCTTCTGTCAATGGAGTTTGTGCCAAATCTTTAAGAACCTTTCTGTGGAGACTCTCAAGAACTTTTGATGGCTTCTTTAGCACCCATATAATTCCCCCACACATTCTCACGAGTCCTCATGATTTGGCCCCAACCTACTTTTCAAACTTCATTTCTCACTTCACACACTCTTCATAATAGCCACATCAAAAAACTTATGTTTTTGCACCTTATTTCATGCCATCTTTTTTTTTCTTTTTTTAATGTTTGCTCCTTTCCTTTTTGGTCCCTGCTCCTGCCTAGATCCACACCCATCTAACTTCTCAATATGTATTGTGTCTAGTATAGTGCCTTGCACACAGCAGCTGCTCTGTAAATGGCAGATATTGTTATTATTACCTCAAACAAAACTTAAATGCATACAGAAGCCAGAAATACCATAAATGAATGATTTGGGCTGGGTAAGAAAAATAGGGAAGGGTGAGGACTGTGGCAAATGAAAAAGGACATACTCTCCACCATGACCAAGTGGAATAATGTGTGCAAGAGTGAGATTTGCATTTTTAATTAGCACCCTCAAGTGATTGCTGTAACAAGCCCCACTGGGAATATGTTAGTGCTATAGAACAGTTGTTTCCAAAATGGGATGCATAACTAGACCATTTCTGTATTTTTCATCCAGTGAAGAGAAGTGTTACTGAAGTTACTAAATGTACAGCTTGACACCAATATATGTATATAATTCACTTTTAAATATAAGTATATCCAATGTATATGGTTACTAAAGGGAAACTCCTCTGTGTCCAGGAGGTGGTAGGGAGGAGCAGTACCAGGCTGCTCTGACCAGTTTTTTTTTTTTTAATATTTTATTTATTTGACAGAGAGAAATCACAACTAGGCAGAGAGGCAGGCAGAGAGAGAGGAGGAAAGAGGCTCCCTGCTGAGCAGAGAGCCCGATGTGGGGATCATGACCTGAGCCGAAGGCAGAGGCTTTAACCCACTGAGCCACCCAGGCGCCCCTGCTCTGACCAGTTTTATCTGTCTAGAAACACCCTGTCATCAAAGGAAAGGTCACCAGCCCCACCAGGAGCTAGCCTGGGGATCCCAATGAAGCTCTGATTTTTTTTCCATAAAGTTAAAAATGAAGACAAATCAGAAAGCTCTTTGTATCAGAACTTCTAATAGTTAGAACATAATAAATGCGACAAGAGTCAGAACAAAGGTTCATCAGGCGTAGAATTCTCTCTTTGAGGGAGCCAGGCAGGGTTCTGCAAGAACATCACAATAACCTCTTCTAAGAGGAGGACAAGTATCAGACAAGGCCTGGGTTTGAATCTGGGCTCAGCCACTTACTCGTTTTATGACTTTGGAACAGTTAGTTGAGTTTCTGAAGCTTAACGGAAACATCAGTTTATGTCCACAGTGAAACAAAACCCACACAAGAGACAGAGCAAAAAATAGACCAGAGACAGAGCAAAAAATAGACCCCCGAGGCAATCATTACCCATTTCTTGAGTATCTTTTAAGATTTTTATTTATTTTTTTGAGAAAGAGAAAAAGAGAGAGGAAGAGCATAGAGGGAGAAGCTGACTCCCGGTGGAACAGAGTGCCCAACCCAGGGTCCAATTCCAGGACCGCCAGATCATGACCCCAGTCAAAGGTAAACACTTAATCGACGGAGCCACCCAGGTGCCTCTCCAGAGTATCTTCTAGAAATGATCTATTCATGGTATGTACTACTTTGCAAACTTCCAAATTAAGATTTTTCTTTTAATGTCAGTTTGTTATTTTTTAAATTATTTCTATGGTTGTCACCAAATATCAATAATTTGTGCTTCATTTTGTAAATAGACTATAAATACCTTCTTTTCATGATCCAAAACCCCGCTTCACAGAAGCTTTTGTGAGGGGAAAATATGAGGGTTCTGGTATACTGCGAGTTATTTAGAACGTGCTCAAGATCTAGAGTGTCCCTGACACTCTGGGTAACCATGTTGATTACCCTTATTACTGGCTTTACAGTCTTCCTGACTGGTAAACCTTCGCTTTTTCAAAACAGAAAGTAGAAGCTTAGTTCATCTTGGGAAGAACCAGGCAATGAGCCAAAGAGGAAGCCCTCTGTGAAGAAAAACAGGGGCCCCAGACTCTCCAGCTTGCTGGCAAGAATCTCACACCAGAAGGTGACGGAGGAGGTACTGAAAAACCGCAGTTTGCAGCCAAAGGGCGCGCACCCCCACAAAAAGCTCTGCTCCCGTTAGACTGTCTGCCATTTCTCCCCGGTGTTGTGTTAAGTTACTTAAACTCTTGATGCCTCAGTTTCCTTACGTATGAAATGCCAATGATATTAACCATTGCATTTACATCGTAGGCTCATCTCAGAATCAGATGGCGTAGAGCACACAACGTCCCCAGCACGCCCCTTATCAATAAAGACTAGCTCTTATAATTATTAAAAGCGACAAGGAACGGGAACAAGTGAATTAATGATGTCAAAGTGCTATGTAACACCTCTAAGCCTTCTATAAACTCCACGTGTGGCCGCATACTGGTGGGGCCGGCAACCCGCCGGGCGTTACAGAGGAAGCCCCGAAGCCCCCGGGGTTCCGAGCGGAGCAGCTGCAGCGGACTGATGGACCCGCGCTGTGCCTCCCGCAAAGACGGATGACCCCACCTTTTCACAGCCCCCGACTCCGCGCTTTCGGAACCGCCCTCCCAGGCAGACAGCTGCCCCCCGCAAGCTAGAGGTTCCGCGGAAGAGAAACCCTCCCCCACCTCGGCCGCTCGGAAGTCTGTCATCACCTCGAAACTTTGTCCTGCCCCACCCGGCAAGCACTGCTGGAGGCCTCCCGCACCCCCCTCTCCCGAAGAAAAAAAAAGAGGCCTGCGTCCTGGGCTCGCACCCCCCGCCCCAACTCGCTGGCCACCCCACCGCTTCCCCACCCGCAGACCAAGCCCGCAGCTAGCCCCCAGATCGGGGAGAACTAGGGAAGAGGGGGCGTGGGTGAGTTACAGAGTGAACGCCGAGAATGCCAAAAAGATTGGAGCACAGGAGAAGGGCTTGGGCAAGAGGGGACACTCACGTTGGACGGCGTGCAGGCCGGACAGAGAGAGCAGCCCGACGAAGACCAACGTCCAGAGAAGCGCCATCGCCACCCGAGTAGGAGCAGCGCGGCACGAAGAGTGGCCCTCCCGCCGGGCGCCTCCATTTATAGTACTCGCGCGCACCGCCAATCAGAACCCTTCTGGCAGGAGCCGTCACTCGTCTCCGAGCGCTCGAGGCCGGGCCAGGTTAGAAAGAGGGACTTTCCCGTTTTCAGTTTCATTTTCCTATAAGGGCTCGTGATGCCCAAGAAGACGTGGGTTGGACGGAGGGGTTTTGCTGTCTATAGACCCGCGCGCTGCGACTTGGGTGCGCGCCAGAGCCTGGGTAGAGGGCCTGCTATCGTAGAACCCGTGCTGGACCTACGTTGGTCCCGCGCCCTCTCTTTGAGAACCATCCAGCCTCAGAATAACTTGCTTACTGTGTTCCAGCCAGGTGGGACCTTAGAACCTGGGGTTTTCATTCGAGAAAACTCAAACCCTGAAAGATTAAGATAGACAAAGGACGAATGGTGCGGGACAGAATAAGAACTCTGATTAAGAATTACGACCCAGGATTCCCGACTCTTTGGGCAAGAAAAGTAGTCCAGGAACCTCAAGGCCTCCTGAGGACTACTCAGAGAACTCTACAGAGTGGACAAGGACTTTCTTGCCTCCTGCATTCCTTCAGGCAAAAGTTTCTTTTTGTAAATAAACCCCTGTGCCAAGAAATTTTTCTCTGTATCTTCCTGCTGTTGTTTAGGTAACTTTCTTCGTTTTGTTGTTTTGTGGGAAAAACAACCACTGATAGCAAAAGCAGTAACTGCCTTAGAGTTTACAGACCTCTTTAGGTAATCCCTGTGAATTACCTCATTAGAATGGCTTGGCACATAGTAGGTATTCAATAAATGGAATGAATGAATGAATGAACCAGTTAATATGGGAATAAACAGTAAGAAATAGGAATTACGCCATTAATTTTTATGGATAAGGGAAAACAAAAGCTGAGACTAGGAATCAAATTCTCCCGATGCCATTGCCTTCATGCTTTAAACACTTGGAAGATAAGGGCTCTGAATTTTAGTGAGAATTTGGATTGCATCCGCTATGCGTGCAGCCAAAGAAGTCAAACCTACTGACTGTAAGAGCATAACAGTGTTAGACCCCTTAAGAAAAATTATACTCCAGAGATACCTTAAAAAAGATGCTGACATCATGTGGCAGCTGAATCCACCAGTCTCTCAGTGGAACAGTGAGGAGAGGAAGTGAACCATGGGGACAGGAAGACAGAGATCTTGGAAATCACCATGGTTTTCAGTTAAAAGGACGTGGGTTGTGATTCCCCAAGGAAACAACAAATATGTTCTATATTTCTTTTACATATTTTTAGACCTTGTACTAACCCCCATTGTGTAAGCCATGTCTGAACTAGAAAAAGTAGAATACCCTCCATGGACCTAATGAAATGAGATAATGCACAGAGAGCCTCACATTGTTCCTAACAGAGTGTTTTATGTTTAACAAGCGTACTCTAACTATTGGTATTATTTACCTAGTTTTCCTACCAGCCTTATCCATAATTCTCTCAAAATATAAGAATAATTGTTATGCATGAAGTTATGAGTAAAGACATCCTTGCTTCTCTCATTTGTTTTTTGTGTTTTTAAACTCATTTAAGACTCTTAAGGCCTGAAACATTTGTGTTGAATTTTCTAATGCCCTGGGAGTATAGGGTTATTTTTCACCTCTAAATTCTCTATTTACTACATCACAGAGAAATAGTATACTTAAAATTCAGTATAGATAGATTCTGACCTAGTCACTTAGAAAACCAATTTAAATAGTAATTTAAAAATGCAATAAAGACAGAGAAAAGTATATTTTTCAGTTTTCTGCATTTGGGAAACTCCTGTGTTTTTCTTAAATTTCCATTTATGATATGCTTTGAATAGTGAGAGTGAAAATGAGATATAAAACTTTTTTTAAAAGACCTGTTTGAGAGAGGGGTGCCTGAGTGGCTCAATGGGTTAAAGTCTCTGCCTTCCACTCAGGTCATGATCTCAAGGTCCTGGGATCGAGCCTGCATCTGGCTCTCTGCTCAGCGGGAAGCCTGCTTCTCCCTCTCTCTCTGCCTGCGCCTACTTGTGATCTCTGTCTGTCAAATAAATAAATAAATAAATCTTTAAAAAGAAAAACAAAACTTTGTTAGAGAGAGAGAGCAAAACAGGGAGAGAGAATCCCAAGCAGACTCTGTGTTGAAGGTGGAGACTGAAACGGGGCTCGATCTCACAGCCCTGAGATCACAACCTGAGCCAAAACCAAGAGTCAGACACTCAACCGACTACACCGCCCAGGTGCCCCAAAACTTTTTTTAGTTGAGAGCACTGTTTGTTTTGTAGGGTAAACTTGTGGAAATCTACAAACACAGCACTTTAATAATGTTATCTCCCAGTCATGGGAATAACAGCTGGATTTTTAAATTTTTTTTTTTGCCTATGACCTTCCTAAAAATTTTTTTTACAATGAATATTTATTTAAGATAGTAAATATTTCAGGGTGCCTGGGTGGCTTAGTCGGTTAAGCACCCAACTCTTGGTTTTAGCTCAGGTCATAATCTTAGGGTCATGAGATTAAGCTGAGTGTTGGGCTCCCTGGTCAGTGAGGAGACCTGCTTGAAGATTCTCTCCCACTGCCCCTCCGCCCTCCACTCACTCTCCGTTTCTTTCTCTCTCTCCCTCAAATAAATAAAATAAATCTTTTTAAAAAATAGTAAATTTTTCAAGAATGTAGATGAACTGGAACTCTCCTATCAAGTAAGATGATATAATCACTTTGGAAAATAATTTGACAGTTTTTTTAAAAAGTTAAACATATACTGGCCATATAATCCAGCCTTGGGTATCCTAAGTATCTACCTAAGAGAAAATAAAATATTTCTATACAAAGACCTGTACACAAATATTCATAGCAGCTTTATTTGTAATAGCCAAAAACTGGAAACAATAATCGTCCATCAATGGGTGACTGGAAAAACAAATTGTGGTGTACCCATACAGGGTAACGCTATCAGCATTAAGCAAGGAAGGAAGTACTTTACACAGCAACGTGGATGAAATAATTGTGCTGAATGAAAGAGACCAGACCAAAAAGTATATACTGTACAATTTCGTTTATATAAAACTCTAGAAAAGGCAAACTAATCTAGAACAGAAGCAGATGTGTGGTTTTGGGAAGGTGCAGCATAAGGGAGAGTCAGGAGCATAAAGGAAGTTTGGGGTTGATGGATATGAGTTTATCTTGAGTTTGATGATGATTTCATGGATGTATACATATTTTAGACTGTACAGCTTAAGTACAATTTACTGTATGTCAATTATACTTGAATAATGCTGTTAAAAAAACAACAACAAAAAAGCACAGATACTTGTGTTGTTGCCAGGCAGAAGAAGGATGAAGTGCTTGAACAGAAAGAGAAAGAACAATAGTAAAGTGGAAAGGAAATAGGAATGGGTTAATGCTCAAGTGAGTTGGGTTGCACCTGAGTGGATTTCAGTCAGCGGTTTTCTGAGATGGGTCCGGTCCTTCCAATAGCCCGGAGAGCCAGGCCCACTCAAGAGGAGAAGACCAAGCATAGGTGGGACATTTGTGCCAGGGCTTTTTCAAATGTTATGTCATCAGTCCCTTGCAATTCAAAGTGTAGTCTGTACGTCAATGGCATCAGCAAAACCTAGGCATTCTTAGAAATGCAGGCTCTTGGGCCCATCCCAGACCTATTAAACCAGATTCTGCATTTTAATAATATCCTCGGTGATCCATATACAAAGTAAAGTTTGTGAGGCTCCTAACCCGAACTACACAACAATCTAGAAGGTAGCTGTTACTTTCATTTACAGACAAGGAGACAGAGAGGTAAGATACTTGCCCACGTTCATACCGGGCTATGATTCAAACACTAGTCCATCTGAGTCCAAAGGCCCCAAAATTTCCACTAGAAAATCACCTTCAGAGAAGGAGTTCAGGGGAAGGATTCATTGGCTGGCTTGGAGATCTGGGCAAGGATTAAAAGTAGATAAGAAGGTAAGGGGAAATAAATAAACAGGAACCAGCACCAAGATGTGTAGGAGAATTTCTTAACATTTTTTTTCTGCCCATAAAAGTAATATATACACATGATTGGAACATACTAAAATTGGAACATACTAAAAACTATAAAAAAGAAAATCAGGGGCATCTGGGTGGCTCAGTCATGTAAGCATTTGCCTCCAGCTCAAGTCAGGATCCAAGAGTCCAGAGTCAGGCTCTATGCACAGCAGGAAATCTGATTTTCCCTCTGCCCCTCTCCCTGCTCATGCTGTCTCTCGCTCTCTCTCTCTCAAATAAAATCTTTTCTAAAAAGAGAAAAAATTAAAACTGGTAATCCTACAACCCAGAGATGACTATTATTAAATGGTTTAATTTAAGGAATCTGAAGGTTGCTGCCTTACCAAAAGTACATCCTGGTTAGGTCTATCTGGAGACTGAAAATCCTCAATCTTCTGTGTTCAGTTCCATTAAATGAAGCAAATGTCAGTTAAGTGTAGGCTTTGTGGAAAATCCTGTAACAATAAAGCAAAAAGGGACAACAGACTGACCACCAGGAGATTCCAGTCTTGAGTTAAAATCAGCACAATAATTAATTTATTAGCACCCACCTAAGGTGTCGGTTCTGATTGACTTCTGAGATTTGAGAGCTGTTACATAAGGCAACAGGACCAAAGGAAATGGAACACCATGTGAGTCTTTTTTTTTTTTTAATTGATTGCTGCTTAGTCAGACAGGAGGTGGGAAACAGGAGAGGGGAAAATACTTCACAAGAGCCATAGTAACTAAGTACTATTATCGTCATATGAGGGAGTACATAGGGGAGACAAAAGAGAGTTGAAATATCTGGATGGTGGGGAATCTCGGCCTCAGGCTTCTGGGTAACCACTACGCTCTCTCAATTGCCAGTTTGTTTTTATTGGGAAAAACATACACATTTGGTATGAAAAACATTAAGCGCTACAGACCTATAAAATTCCAATTTCTCTCAAATTCTTTTGACAGTAGTGACCACAGTATTTAATGTATTTTTTGTTTTTAATTACAAGCCCAACACATAAATGTATGCCCATTGGAAGAATGCAAAGTAAAAGTGAAAGTTCCCTCATCTGTCTCTTATTTCACTCTCCTCCCCTCAGAAACCACAAAGGTGTGGTGCTTATCCTGCCATTGATAGATATTGTGTATAGTTTGGAAAGCGAGGAATTTTAAAATTATGACTACAAAGACTATTATAGTTTGGAGCACAGCACCCACTATAAGAGGGATTAGAGGCATCATCAGTTGTCAGCTTGGATGAAAAAAAGTGCTAAGCAAATGCAGAAGCCAAAACCCCCTAACAGTGCGGGTGTAACAGGACAACCCCAGGAGCCACTGATTGGGCACCATCCCTGGGGATATTACACCCGTGACGAAATTACTGGAACGACCACTTCAAGCAATTTTTTTCCCTCGTAGGTCCTCGGGTCTGCATCTCACTTTCCATTTAAAAACTACAGAATTCTGGAGCACTTGGGTGGCTCGCTTGGCTAAGCGTGTGCCTTCAGCTCAGGTCACGATCCCAGGATTGGGGCTTCAGCCCCTGGGTAGAGCCCCCAGCCTGCAGTGGAGCCCTGCCTGCTCAGTGGAGAGTCTGCTTCTCCCTCTCCCTCTGCCCTCCCCCCCTGCTCAATATTCCCTCTCTCAAATAAATAAAATCCTTAAAAAACAAACAACATTCTTTCAAATGCTCCTTTTCTCTTTTGGTAAATTTTCTCTAAACCCCAGATTCCCACTTTCCAGCTCGCTTAGCTGATACTGGCCAGTTGGTATATGTGGTCTTTCCTGTTGTCCCCTGATGTATTGGATCTGCATCTGATTCTATGCTCTCTCCTCTCTGATGTCTTGGACCTTTCTAAACTCTTCTCCTTCTCCCCACCCCCACTGTTAGGTGTCCCGTAGTCAGAAACCACTTTGTTCTTTGCTCAGAAGGCAGGGACTTTTTGAAAACTCTTCTTCCAAAAGAAGACTGTAAAGAAACCAGGAAGAATTGTTTATTAAAAACTCAGTAATTTAAAGCAAAAAGAAAACACCAAAAGGCAAGAGATGTATACACAAAAGCCACCATACACACAATGGCTGCAGTCAAGATACAAAGGAGGAAGTGAGACAACAGAAGTTTGGTGAGTTTGTGATATTTTTTCCTTATTTTATTATTTATTATCATCATTATGACTGTAGATCAATGTGTCACAAATGAGTTTGCTAAAAGGTTTTATCATTACTAAAAACAGCCAAAAATCTTTTTATCCAATGACCAATGACAGCAAAACCAGAGGCAGAATTGACCCCTCTGGCCACTCGATGCTCTGAGGATGTGGGTGGGTGAGATGGGCTCCACCATCTACCCCAAGAGGCCATGACAGGTGGCAGGTGGTTCGGTGAGCTTATACTCAGTGTTTAGTGAGGGGAAGGGAAGATTCCAAAAAATTTGGATCATTCTATACATATAAACTGAACTTGATTATTTTAGTTTAATGATATAGCTATTTTCTATGTTATTATATACAGAATTGGTTTCTTATTTTTTTTAAGGTTTTATTTATTTATTTGAGAGAGAGAGAGAGCATGAGAGAAGAGAGGTCGGGGGAGCAGCAGATTCCCCGCTGAGCAGGGAGCCGGATGTGGTACCTGATCCCAGGACTCCAGGGTCCTGACCTGAGCTAAAGGCAGTCGCTCAACTAACTGAGCCACCCAGGCACCCTGGTTTCTTATCATTAATAATTTTAGATGTTTCTCCATGTCATACCTTGTGGTAGGCAGAATAATGCCCCACCCACACAGTTGTTCATGTCGTAATCACTGTGAGTGGTGTAAGGGACTTTGTACCTTCCCTTGATATTATCGGGAAACATAGATTCTCCTCTAGAGCCTCTAGAAAGAAAAGCAGCTCTGCCTTAATGTTAACCCCTAAAACTTACTTTAGACTTGTGACTTACACAACTGTAAGATGATAATTTGTGTTGTTTTAGGCCACTGAGTTTGTGGTAATTTGTGCAATTCATGGTGTTACAGCAGTAAGAAAAAAAACAATTCATGCCCCTTTTTCAGAATCACAAACATCTGGGCCTTGGTTGCCAGGAGCCTAGTTCAGTAGAAATACTTGCCTTTCAAAGTCAAGTTTACCCATTGGTTAACCAGATTCTGGCCATATAGTGCATTTTTGGTACACTCACGTATGAGGAAAAGCTATTGTCCATTCCATAGCTGAAGGGGTGACAGTTGGGCTGAAACCTGAGCTGATCAGAAGCTTTGGTCTTGCACCTCCCATCACTGCCCTCGCCAACATGGCTTAGTTCCCACTACCTCTTCTGGACAATTTCACAGACATGCCACGCCAAGTGGGCCAAACCACTTCTGCCCTCTCTGCTTTCGCCAGTGTTAAACACAGAAGGAGAGGAACAGGAAGAGCCTTCTAGCCCCCAGGATAAAGGTCTCCCAAAGCTTTGGTTTCTTTCTACTTAGCCTGGTCCCGATCTATCCCTCAGATCTCAGTGTGCACCACAATCAATCCTTTAACAAACCTTTACTGACCACCTTGCTAGATGCTGGGCACTGGTCTGGCACTGGGGGAACATCTTTCTTCAAAGAGCTCAGAGACTCTGATTTATAGGTGTGTGACTAAATTATGGTTCCAGGAAAGCGATTAACTCCACCTGGAGGGATTAAAGAGCATGCAGAGGACTTTGGTACCACAGAAAGAATGCGGACTTTATCCCTTAGATCATAATATAGGCACAGTGAAGCTGGGTTTGGTTTGGTTTTGTTTTTAACTGTTTGTCTTTGAGGCATTTTTTGTTTGATATTTTAAAAAGCTTTATCACATAGCTTCATGTTTTTTCTAACTATAAAATTCATATTCATTATGAAAAATTCAGACTACAGAGATAAGAATAAAAATAACTTAAATTGTCTGTTAAGCCACCAACCAAAGATAACTACTGCTAATGAACTGATGTTTGTCCCTAGACTTAGTCTATTTGTATACAGATATGAATATGGTCCTACATACAAAGATGTAATTATTCTGCATAGACTTTTTTGCAAATAGGTTTTATTTAACTATATATCATGGACAATATATCCATTTCTATAATAATAGAGATCTGGGTAGTTTTCTCATGCTTTCATAATACAGTTGCCACTTGCACAGCATGGGGATTATAGGACCTCCCCCACAGTTGAAAATCTGCATATAACTTTGATTCCTCAAAAGGTTAACCACTAATGACTGGAAACCTTACCAATAATATAAACATTCAATTAACACATATTTGTGTATATATTATATATGTATTCTTACAATAAAGCAAAGAGAAAAGAAAATATTAAGAACATCATAAGGAAAACACATTTACAGTATTAAACTGTATTTATGGGGTAAATCCACATGGTTCAAACCCATGTTATTCAAGAGTCAACTGTATTTCCTTATATGAATATACCATACTTTTTTACCCAATCCTGTACTGGGGACGTTTCCAGTTTTTTCCTATTGTACCACAACCTCCATACTGTGATTGCCCTCCATAGACTTTGTACCAGGCTACACTCCACTGCCCAATAGAAAGAGTGCTCATCTTTCTTTCCACACCCTTCCCTAAGGTAGTCATTATCATTGAAAAATCGCATCTCCTTGTTTGACTTCATATATTTTTTAAAGATTTATTTATTTTAGTGAGCACGCATGCATGCACGAGAGAGAGAGAGAGAGAGAGAGAGAACGAGAACGCAGGGCCGCGCATGCATGCGAGGGCTTTGGGAGCGTCAGAGAGAGAATCATCACGTTGACTTCCCACTGAAGGCAGAGCCCAAGGCGGGGCTCCATTTTATGACCCATGAGATAAGGACCTGAGGTGAAATCAGGAGTCAGCTCCTTAACCAACAGAACCACCCAAGGCCCCTTGACTTGGTATTTTTTTTTAAAAGGCAGTTAGATTGAACAGTTCTTCACATGTTTGCTTGTTATATGTGTTTCCTGTTCACTGAGTCTCCTATTCATGATTCTGTCAGTCAAAATCCCTGGTCACTGGGCTGGGCGCCTAGGTGGCTCAGTCAGTGGACATCTGCCTTTGGCTCAAGTCGTGATCCCCAGGTCCTGGGATCGAGCCCCTTGTGGGGCGCCTGCTTCTCCCTCTCCCACTCCCCCTGCTTGTGTTCCCTCTCTCTCTCTGTCAAATAAATAAATAAAATCTTAAAAAAAAATAATCCCTAGTCACTGGGAACAAACACTGACTAATGGAGCAGAGGAATGTGCTTAAAGAATATTTGTCAGGCAAATGTTACCAACCGCTAGGTGAAAGATACACAGAAGTTGATTTTATCATCTTCTCGACTTGTTTTTGTTTTTCAAAATAAAATGTTAGAAGGAAGAGGGCCCTGAGAGGGAAAAGGCAGGGGAGGGTTGGGGAAATGATGGCAGTCTGGCCTAGATCCCTTCCTTGCCCAGACTATGCTCCCAGCTCTGAGGACAATGGCCACTTTGGCCTGGAGGTTCTCAGCCATCTTGAATGAGTCTACCTTTTCCAGGCCCACAGCAGGGGTGACAAGAGCCAGGCAGCTCCTGTGGCAGCCTCAGCCCTCCAGGACAGTGATTTCCATCAGGCCACATCCCTGATGGCCTTGATCAACTACCAAGTTTCAGACCAAATAGGATAGGATATTGATTTTTTTTTTTTAAGATTTTATTTATTTATTTGGCAGAAATCACAAGTAGGCAGAGAGGGGGCAGAGAGAGAGGGGAAACAGGCTCCCTGCCGAGCAGATAACCAGATTTCAGGCTTGATCCCAGGACCCTTGGGATCATGACCTGAGCCGAAGGCAGAGGCTTTAACCCACTAACCACCCAGGTGCCCCAGGATATTGATTTTCATCTTGCCTTTCCCGGAAATAAAACCTTGGTTTTTGAATAGAAAAAATCAGGTGAAGTACATACAATGGAAACTAATGTTGGTGACTGTATATTCAGTACCATTTCTGAAAAGTGACTTTCTCAGAATTATCCCAGGATATCATAGGAGGACAGGGGCAAGAATAAGAGAGAATGTATTATAGGCACAGATGGGTTAGATCTGAAACCAGAAGGTCTAGAACCTGGAAGATCATGGAATCATTATCATCATCATCGTCATCATCATCAAATCAGGGTTAAGTAGTCATATCCAAATTCTGCTTAGAGTATTTGAAGCTCATGATAGAAAGAAATTTACAAGGAAGCAACTTTGATAGAGTTGATTTCTGGTCCACAAACAATTTGGTGGTCAATGGTGTCACCCATTCAAGTTTTATGCTAAATCATCTGTTTGAAGGTAAGTAGAAAAGTAGAACCTGAAACTCAAACTACTTAACTTTTAAAAAAGAGGCTAAAAAATCCAGTAAGTTGTCACAGTCAAGACCAGTAATAGTCTCTTCCAACTTGTTTTCAGGAAGTCTTGCGTGTGAAACAAATATAATTTAAACGTGAAAGAAAAGTCTTTACTTTTATCTAATCATATTTATTCAGTTGTACTTAATTGTGTAACAGAAATATTTTGCAGACTTTATGTATAATTCAATGAAGCCCTATTAATAACTGCATTTTCTGAAGTTTGAAAAAAAAATTTCAAATGTCACAGGTGATTTAAATAAATAAACAGTGAACCTAAATGCAACACCAAACAATCTGTTTTTAAAAGTTTCTCTTGGGACGCCTGGGTGGTTCGGTTGGTTAGGTGTCTGACTCTTGATTTTGACTCAGGTCATGGTCTCAGGGTGGTGAGATAGAGCCCCATGTCGGGCTCTGCGCTGGGCATGGAGCCTGTTTAGGATTCTCTCTCCCTCTGCATCATCATCCCTCACCCGTCCCCTCCTACCCCCACTTTCTCTCTTTCTCTCTCAAGATAAAAAAATTTTTTTTCTCTTAACCAGGAGTTTCCATGTAAATGTAGCAATTACAGATTTATCCCAGAAAGCTGACTTACCTGATTATGGATTGAATATAGATTTGGAAAACAAAGTCTCAACTTCTGTCTGCACACATACCTCTCCTATAATGTAAATAGAAGCATAGTTTTGAGAAACAGTAACATTTTTGAGATTTGTATAACTAAATATTATATTGCAATGTAAAATACAGATAAAAACATAGTAGTTTTATATACCTAGTCTATATTCTCCGAAGGTCATGGCTATAGACTGAATACTTGTGTCCCCCCCTTCCCATTCATATGTTGAAATCCTACCCAAGGTGATGGTATTAGAAGGAGGGAACTTTGGGAGGTGATGAGGTCATGAGGGTGGATTCCTGAATTTATAAAAGAGACCCTGCGCAGCTCCCTCAATCCTCCCTTTTACCATGTGAGGACACAGTGAGAAGGCACCATCTGTGAACCAGAAAGCGGGCTCTCACCAGACACTGAATCTGCCAGCACTTGATCTTGGACTTTCAGCCTCTAGAACTGTGGGGGGGAAAAAATCTGTTGTTTATAAGCAATCCAGTCTCTGATATTTTGTTATAGCAGCTCAAATGGGATAAGACAAAGTCGTACTTTTCTTACTTAAATTAGGACAATTTTTTTTGAAGAAGTGAATAATATGGTCAAAATTTCTCCGTCTTGGGGACACCTTGGTTGCTCAATTGTTAAGCTATCTGCCTTTGGCTCAGGTCATGATCCTGGGGTCCTGGGATCAAGCCCCATATCCAATTCCCTGCTGGGTGGGGAGTATGCTTCTCTCTCTGCCTCTCCCCCCAACCCCTGGTTTGTGCTTTCTCGCTCTCTCCCTCTGTCTCTTGCTCACTCTCTCTTTCTCTCAAATAAATAAATAAAATCTTAAAAAAAAACCACCATTTTTCAGTCTCAATGAGGATGTAGATTTCTGTGTTAACAGACATTCAGCACTTAGCCGAAGTATAGAATTTTAAAAGAAATGTGAGAGAAATTAGGAACCTTATTTTTATATTACCCATCAACAGTGTTATGTTAATTTTGAAATGGTTGCTGTTTGGGTAGTATTGGTTATCAGGAGGCATGAAAGAAGTATTGCTAAAAGGATCTGGACTTAACATAAGTATCTCTTTTCCTGAGCCCTCAAAATCTTCAGAAACAATATAAAGAATCTTCATCTAAAAGTTCTTTTAAGTAGATTCGAAAGGTAAATTTCATATTGCCAGATCAAAGTAAAGTTATTTTGTTTCCTTTTATGGTTTTTTGTTCTCTTTTGTTTAGTTTGCCATTTGGGAGCCTTACCTTTTCATGTAGGCAAATTTATCAGTCACTTATCATAGCTTATGAATTTGCCTGGATCATGGTTAGAAGGACCTTCCCTACTTTACACTTTTTATAAATTCACTTTGTTTGAGCTTTTTGAGGTTTAATTTTTTTTTTTAATATTTAAAGCCCTGCTCTATAAGAATTTATACTGGCATAAATGTGTCTTCAATATAGAAGTTTTTACTTTTTTAGTGAAATCTTTGTCTCTTATGATTTTTTTTTTTTTTTGGTCTTTTATGATTTCTGTCATAGGTGTTTTGGGGTTTGTTTTCTAGAATGACATTTCTTGGGAACAATGTGAAGAGTGGGCTGGAGTACACACCCAGGTGGCATGCTAGAAACTCTATCCGAGGGAGTCTCCAAGGGGAAGGACAGTTTTTTTCATTTCAGTTCAGCTCAGTTAACATTTACTGAGAACCTACTCTGTTGCAGATACTGTGTTAAGTGCAGGAAGCACAAAGATGACAAAGACATCTATCCGTTCTCAAATGAGGGTGACAAATGCAGAAATAGAATTACAAGTCAGTGGCAGGTACAATGAGAAAATAGTGGAAGGACCAATGAGTACCCCTAAGATGGGCACCTCATCTAGCCTGGAAGGGAAGATGATATTTGAGAATGCTTCCTGGAGGAAGTGAAGCCTGAGCTAAGTCCTCCCCCTGCCCCATTCGGATATTTAGAAAGTTAGAATAAGACAATTTCATAAAGCATCTGAAATCCCCCTCCAAATAAAATAACTTCCTCTGCAAATTTGTTTTGCTTGTGAGATCCAGTGAAGAGCATATTACTTGCTAAGATACACATTTAATATCACTGAAAAGAAAAAACTGGGACAGGAAGCTGCCTTGATCAACAGTTGAATACAACTCCCAGAGCAAAGGAGAGAGGCCCCCAGGCCAGAGAGAGTCATCCTAGTGCACACTGATTATGAGAGAGGGCTGCATCAGGATTCTACTTTCCCCACAGAGCCAAATGTAGCTCGCTGGTTCTGACCTAGAACTAGAAGGCAGGGATCTTGAGGACTGGAGGCTGGAGAGGCAGATTTTAAGGATCGTATGCCTTCTGTAATGGACAGGAGATAAAAACCACTGAGGTGCTTCATTGGAAAGTGTCAGATCTGATGAAGAAACTTGGAAATCATCCACATGGGCTAAGTAGGAAGATGTGAGAGGGTGAGATTGTCCAGGGATACCAAGGTGCAGAGGGCTTAATTTTGGGAGGGATTCTTGATCCCTTTGAGAATGTGACGAAAACTCTGGACTGCCTCTCCAGAAAAATGCCCCTTAACGATCACACAAGCATACACAATTTCAGAGGACTATCAAATTAAGAATATTCAACATAGAGGGGAAAGAGAAGAGGCACGAAGGAGAGGGTATTTGGATGACGATGAAGAGAGTAGGAACTAGGTCAAAGAAAGATGACCCCAGAAGTACAAGAAGAGCTGAGAGAGTAAAGTGATGGGAAGCTGCAGGAGAACAGAGATGTGAGGACGGCATGGGCAACAGTGTTAACTGCTGTAGAGACTTGAACTAAAAAACTTGAAACGTCTTGAAACGTCTTTTGCACTTACAGTTAAGAAATCGTTGGTAACTGTGAATAGTTTCTGAGGGGTGATGGGTAATGGTAGTTCCAGATTTGTTTTAATCCAAGAAGTTTCAGGGGTGGCGTCTGGGTAAAAGTGAGGGTGGGAGAGTGGCCTTGTGTGTTTGCAGAGTACTAACATGCAGCTGAAAAATTGTCATCTGTCCGTAGAAAGTGTTGAGGAGTGCATGAGCGTTCATCTGTTTCCTGGTGCCTTCACTGTGATGGAGTCAAAAGCCAGAAAGCAATGGTTGAAGGAACGATGTGAGTGGAGGAAGTGGCGAAATTTGGTTCATTGGTAGGTGAGAAATAAAGGGCAGTTAAAATGAGAAACAAGGGGCACCTGGGTGGCTCAGTGGGTTGAAGCCTCTGCCTTCAGCTCAGGTCATGATCTCAGGGTCCTGGGATCGAGCCCACATCCAGCTCTCTGCTCAGCGGGGAGCCTGCTTCCCACCGCACACTGCCCCCCCACCCGCCTCTCTGCCTGCTTGTAATCTCTGTCTGTCCAATAAATAAATAAAATCTTTTTAAAAAAATGAGAAACAAAATCAAGCAAGGGATTTTGTTTCGAAGAATGAACACAGCCTGATATAGTTAGGCTGTGAATGCCCCAAGTGGCTCTTCCTAAGACCTGGTCTCTACAACAGCCTCATAAATCGCTTCTGAAACACTGAAATTCACCGTTTGGTTCTTGGTGAGCTATTAGGAAATTCTTAACAGCTGAATGACATTACCAAAAAAAATCTGAACCAACTCAGATACTTGAAAAGTTTTTCAGTACCTTAAATTTAAGCTACTTAATTTCCCCCCTCACTCATCTCATTCTGATGTACAGCAAATCTTTTGAACAAAATTTTTCTTTAAAGGTACCAAGAACCACAATCCTATAACCATGACAATAGGGCCCTAACTAGCATTTTTGATGTAGAGAAATTAGCTTCATTTTAATTTTTCTTCCGAAATTCTACAAAGTCATGTGGGGTTCATTTAAACACAGGATGTGGGCGCAGAACCCAGGATCACTCAGGGGTTAGCTGAGGCTCAGGAGGGTCTTAGGGTTTTGCCTACCAGCTGTACCCATGTTCTCGCCTTTGTTGTTGTCTTGTTTTCTTTTCGCTCCTGAGCTTTTGAACCAGTTTTCCATTAGAGTAGCCAAGAAGGTATAAGATTGTCTGTGTACCTCATGCAAAAGTGTTTTAGCCTTGAAGATCTGTCTTCTAAATTCACAGGGGTGTGTCCTCAGTTAGAGCTGGGTGACAGACCTAAGTCCTGGGACCCCATGAAGGGTGAGCACCCCCCAGGTGCTCTGCCCACATGCTGAGATCTTGGTTGCCAGCAAATCTCAGCAAAACCTAGGGATGGAAAGGAACATAACTTCATAAATCTCCTAGGAAAGGTGTGGAAAACAGGGGTCTTTAAAAAAAAAAACAACTGGGGGCGCCTGGGTGGCTCAGTGGGTTGAGCCGCTGCCTTCGGCTCAGGTCATGATCTCGGGGTCCTGGGATCGAGTCCCACTTCGGGCTCTCTGCTCAGCAGGGAGCCTGCTTCCTCTCTCTCTCTCTCTCTCTCTCTCTCTCTGCCTGCCTCTCTATCTACTTGTGATCTCTCTCTGTCAAATAAATAAATATAATATTAAAAAAAAACTGCTCCCAAATATCAATCCCCATAAACTGTACCCACAAACTTGGGGGGTTTAAAAGTGCAGTTTATTTCTCTTACCCTTTTATCGTTAGATTACATTCTCATGTTTCTAGCAAGATGCAATGCTGGCCCTTTAAGGGGGGTGCAGGGGAGGGGCTGGGACTCTTAAAGCCAGGGGCAGCAAATCAGCCCTGGCCTAGGCTGCCCATGGCTAAACTAAGCAGAAAGGACAGCAACAGTCAGGCGGTGGGTGTTGGCAACAAGGCAGCTCTTGTTGAGGGGGCCATGTGTATCTGTGTGGAAGTGCTTCTCCAGTTGCCAGCTCTGTTCCTCATTTCTGTCCCTTGGCAGGACAGCTCCCTGCAGCTGGGGGGTGAGGGCAGAGGCCAGGGCTTAGGGCAGTCTGAGAGCCCAGGGTCCTATTCCTTGAGACCCTGGGCTAATACTCCTCTGGCAACTTTGGTAGGGGGAGAGCATGGCTGTTCTAGGGTGCCATGCCATCCTTACTGAGGAGGAGGCTGTCTCTGGGTTTTTTCCCCGTCTCAGGTTTACCTTCCAGAGGCGAACAGTGTTTTCTTACCAGAGGAAGGAGACATGGCGGAAGTCTGCCAGCCTGCAAAGATGAAATGCCTTGAAGGTACTGCTCATAGGGTGTGGAATCTGGATGAAAATCCTTGGGATGCAAAGACTTGCTGGTATGTTTCAGTGGACGGATGTGGGCCTGGGAATCCAGAATTTTTAGGAGTGACTTCCAAACTCTTCGACGTGCTGACTATATCACATAGGTGACTGAGGTCACTTTCCTTTTTTTTTTTTTTTTTAAGATTTTATTTATTTATTTGACACACAGAGATCACAAGTAGGCAGAGACGCAGGCAGAGAGAGAGGGGGAAGCAGGTTCCCCGCTGAGCAGACAGCCTGATGTGGGGCTTGATACCAGGACCTTGAGATCACGACCCGAGCCAAAGGCAGAGGCTCAACCCACTGAGCCACCCAGGCGCCCTGAGGTCACTTTTCTAGGCACTATTTTACCCCCTTCATGGGGAAATGATCACTACAAGCCTTGCAGGACTGCTCAGAGCAGAGCACTGTGTGAAGTATCTGGAGCACAGTAGGCTTTAATTGCAGTGAGTGCCGGTATCTGGCACTTGATTCGCTAAGGAGGCACTGAGGGGAGCTGTTAGGTGCGGGAGAGCAGGTAGAGCAACCTGGGGTGCTAACTAATGAGGTAATTGAAGAGATGTGGAAGGCAAAGGCGTTTGGCACCTGCCGGGTTCCATTTGCTCCAGTTGGGGGGTGGGGGTCAGGGGTAACAAGGTGGGGAACTGTTTGAAGGTGGTGCTGGAGAAGACTTATGAACAGAAGTGTTCCTGAGAAGAGTCTCTCTAGACGAGATTCCTCACACCTGCATCCCCCACTACTCCCTCATCAGGCCCCTACTTAAACCAAAACTCAAGCAAGTCCTGTTGTTCCTCAGCTCCTGAGGAGGAGCTGGTGTCTGCCTCCCAGTTGGATGAGGAGGAAGAGCAAGAGGAGGAGGAAGAGGAGAATCTGGATCCAGATCTAGCCCCAGAGCTGGAGGAGGAGGAGGAAGAGATGGAGGAGGAGGAAGAGCATGACCTCGGGGATCCAGCTGTCCTCAGTGCTATCCACAACACCCAGGTACTAGGGCTGGAGGGAGTGGGGGGACGGTCGGCTGGAACTCTCTGCAGCTCACAGACAGTTGCTAAGTTTCCTTCTTTACTCCAATCTAGTCCTTGCGTTAACCATTTGGCCATGACAAAATGGCCTCCCCATCTGCCTAGATAGGTTCTGGGTTAACACTTCCTATTTTAGGCTTAAACCTGAGTAGAGACTCTCTCCTTCCTCTCTCTTTCTTCCTATCTCTCACTTAGTTTCTGATGCTGTCTTCACCTTAAAAACCAGGTGGTATTAGGGTCGTGCACAGCCCACAGGTGCTGGTTGAACTCCTAGTACTGAAGGTGAGTCATCCTTGGCCCTGGGCCCCTGTGTCTCAGCAGTTCATTCCTGGTATTTATTCTCTTAGATTCCCACAACCAGTGGACAGCGACAAAGATTCCTATAAAGAAATGAAATCATGGGGCGCTGGGTGACTCAGTCAAGTGTCTGCCTTGGGCTCAGATCTTGATTCCAGGGTCCTGGGATTGAGCCCCACATCTGTCACTCAGGCTCCCTGCTCAGCAGGGAGCCTGCTTCTCCCTCTCCCTCTGCCTGCCGCTCCCCCTGCTTGTGTTTGCTCTCTCTCTGTGTCAAATAAATAAATAAGTAGATAAATAACATTAAAGAAATGAAATCACTCAGAGTCTCCCTCAACCTTTTCCTGAGATACCGGTCTTGCTTCTTCTCAGAGGAAGCAGAGGTCCTGACCCAGTTGATTTTTTTTTTTTTTTTTAACCGCAAGGGAGGGCCAGACCACCACTGTGTTAGATATTGGAAGTGACTGGCCTTCCTGCACTCATACCCAATGGACACTGATAACTATAGAAGACACCTCAGGGGCTCATTCAAGCCTGTTTTCTTCCCTCCCTTTCCAGAGAGGCCTTCTCAGCTCCTCTGGAATCAAGGCCTCCGGTGTGCTGGGGATGTCCCCTGCTTCCTTGCACTTTCTGTGGCAGGTGAGTCCCTTCAATCTCCATCCTGTGACAAAGTAATGGCATGTGGAGAAGGAGCATGTGGAGTGTCCCTTAGTCTGCCCTTGACCTTGTTCTGGCGATGAAACAGCCCAAGTGAGGTGTGGGAGATGGGAGACACCATAATGTAGAGTAGCTTGGTAAATGACAGAGGTGGTCCTGGGACAACTGGTCGTCCATATGAAAAGGACAAATCAGAGCCCTACTTCCACCTCCATACATTTCAGCAGATGAGCAGCATGGAGCAGAGGGCTAGAAAGAGCAGCTGCCCTCAAATGAACTGTGTCCTGAGAAGACAACCTGGGCCAGAGATGTTGCAGGAAATCCTGCAGGGAGAATGAGATGACCATTGTAGCTCTGAGGAAGGCTTCAGAGGAGTCCAAAAAGAGGCAGACAAGCATTGCCCCAGGGGCTGAAGGCACAAGAGCCTGAATAAATGACCATTGCAGAGAGGAGAGGGGGCGAGAGAGAGAAAAGAGAGAGAGGTGTTGACGCACCAGACAGAAAAGGCACATGCCCCCACATTGTCAGGGACTAAAGAGCTGCTCCCTAGGAGGTGACAAACTGTTGGGTGAGGTTCTTGTGGGAGAAAAGGCAGGTGAGAAAAGGCAACAGGAGCAGCATTCTGTTGGTGGAGCTTCCCTTTTCCCAGACCTCTAAATTCTGTTCTCAGACGCTGGACTACCTCTCTCCAGTTCCTCTCCGGACTACCTTTCCCAGTGCCAGCTCTCCAGCACGGCACTTTGGACCTCAACTTCTCTCGCCAGACCCAGCTCTCTTCTGCAGCCTGCCAACCTCCGGGCCCCCTAGTTTCAGGTACTGGCTCAGGGTGCTGGGCACCCCAGCATCTCCCCCAGACTGAGCTCTTCTCTGGAGTTATCAGGACGTAGTGTCTGAGGAGGGATGGGGCTACCTACCAGCTGCTACAGAAAATCACCTACAGAAACCTAGTCTTAGAAGTGTGCAGTGGAGTCCCGTCCCTTCTCCCTCACAGAGGAGGAAGTGGAGGGCCAGGGGGACTAAAAAGAACTTACTTGAGGTTAGCTGGCATAGCAGAACTGAGATTAGGACTCAGAACTCCCAACGACCAGGCCAAATGGGTTTCTATTGTGTCACCATTTCCTGCAGCGCAACTGCAGGAAAATAGATCCTGGAGGGGAATGTGAGCCCTGCCGAGCCATGGGTGTGTGGTTTCATGTGGCTGACTTTGGGGAGGCACGTGGGTGGGTGGGGTTGCCTTAGATGTTCCGCTGAGCTTCCTAGAGGCCAACTGGATGGAAGGGTAGGGAGCCGAGTGGTTTCTTTGACTCAGCCCAAGTTTCTTTCTAAGTCTGCCTAGCCACCTGACCCAGCTCCACCCTCAGCACCAACGGATCCTGCAGCTGCAGCAACACAGTCGAACACCAAGGTAAAGCCCAGAAGAGCAGCAGGGTTGAGGGCAGCTCGTTTGCGTGCTGGGTATTCCCCCCCCCCCCCCCCGCCCGCCCACCCAGAGTTCCTGCACAAGTAAGACTCTCCCCGTGTTGCCTACCTCCTGTACTCTGTTCCATCCCTCCCTGCTCACCATTCCTTGGGAAGCTATGTGAGGGTGGGTAGGTCTAAAGGAATGTTCCTTTCTGGCTTGAAGTGCCCCAGCCAAGAAGCCTTGGTCTCAGCAGCCAGACCCCTATGTTAACCTCATGACCCGAAAAGAGAAGGACTGGGTGATTAAAGTACAGATGGTTCAGCTGCAGAGTGAGAACCCCCACCTGGATGACTACTACTATCAGGTGAGCCCCAGTAGCTCCTCTCAGCCTCTGACCTTGGCATCCAACAGGCCTGGACTCCATGGGTCCTCTCGGATCGTTTCTCTAGCTCTTAGAGGGCCATGTCCAGTCAGGTGGGAGAGGCAGTCACTACAGGATAGGGGCCATATCCCAAGATGACATCCCAAGATCCTTCCCTTCTATTCTCCTGCACTTCAGACAAATGGGATTATTTACAATTCCCCAAACACCAAGGTTTTGTCTTCATCCTTTGCCAAGAACTTCCCTTATTCAGCCTTGAAATACGAACTTTTCCACTTTTGTATACTTCCGTGGGTCTTAGAAATATCTTGTTATAAATGTTCACCTACTTCTTGCTTTTTTTAAAGATATAAAACACATGAACTTTATGAACCATGGGATTTGACTTGTTGACTTGAATAAATGCCAGCAGACATATTAACTCCTTACCCTTTGCTCCCTGTCTTCCTTTTGCTTATGAGGCAAGCTTTGCTTATGGGTTTTTGGGTTATCTGAGTTGTGTTCCACTTTGTTTTCAACCTCTGTGAGCCTCCTACTAAGGTTCCCACCTTTATCTACTTCCTATTTAGACTAATTTCTTCCTTTCTATCCACCACGCTTTAAAAACTCTGCATGGATCACTGAAAGCAAAATATTTTTTTACCTCTTGCTTTTTTAGCACTGCTCCTAAATGAAAGAGCTTTATTCAAATCCTTGTTTGCCTCACAGTTGGTGGCTTTATTTTAGCTTGGGATTTTACAGATTTCCTTAAGACATTAGAGCTGCTGAGCCATTCTTCAGAAGCCTAAAACTGGCCTGGAGTGGTATTAGCTACTCGCCAATTGACAGTAGTGTTATCTCTGTACTACAAACTGCTGATGGTCTTCGTGCCATCAGATAACTGTGATTTTTGGAAAGCAGAGGTAGGATCACAAAACTAGAAGGGGAGGGTGAAGGAAAGGTGTGCAGTGTATATCCGAGGAAGAAGGAATGCAGGAAGGTTACAGATGCTGATACGGGTTTGCTTGCTGCCTCTCCACGTGGTTCTCTGCCTTTTCATCAGATCTGGTGGTGGTGTCTAGCTCTTGAAGTCCTCAGTATGGAGATCCCAAGCCAGCTGTCATGAGGCCCAGGGTACTCAAGATGCTTCAGAGTGGTTGGCAGGAGGTCCCAAGGGGCCAGTATCCTGTCTGGAATGAATGCAGTAGGAAAGGGTGTATTAAGAGGTTGCACTTGAGAACTTTAATTCTAAGTTCAGAAGATGAAGATACATTTTTCTATTCCATGGACACTCAGGAATATTATCAGAAACTAGAGAAAAAGCAGACAGATGAAGAGCTACTTGGGCGAAGGAGCAAGTTTGAATCACTCAAGCTGGTAACACCTTACATTCAGAAGGCAGAGGCTTATGACTCAGGTAGGACCAGGGCTGACCTGCTGGGTTGGGATGGACATCTGGATAATGGAGGGTGGAAAGAGAAGGGGAATATGCTTCTTCTGACTCTTCTTTGTGCAGTGGTTCGAATCGAGGGTTCCCTGGGCCAAGTAGCTGTATCAACGTGTTTTAGCCCTCGCCGAGCTATTGATGCTGTACCCCATGGATCTCAAGAGCAGGTAGAAGTGCTATCTCCCAACAACCTTTTTTTTTTTTTTTTTTTTTAATCTCCCCTGTTTTGGAGAAAGGACAGGGGCACTCTCATGCTTGAGGTCAGATTGTGACTTAAGAGTGAGAAAGAAGTGTGGTCAGACTCGGTGTTAGCTTTTCCAGCCCTATGTCTAGCTCGCCTGAGGCTTGGGCTGCTGCTCTGAAGGTGTGGCTGATGGCCTGGGACTCTCTCCTAGGAGACAGGAGCTGCAAGCAGTCAGAGGCTTCAAGTGTTGGCCCGGATTGAAAAGGTGAGATAGCAACTCCTTAAGGATGAGTTCTTCATTTACCTTTGGGAATGGGATATTCCTCAAATTGACCTCTTCTTTTCCCACCTTTGAATTCCCAGATGTTTCTTCAGTTGCTGGAGATAGAGGGCCAGAAGGACAGGCTGCTGCAGCCCTGCTCCTCTGAACAACAGAACAACCAGATTGAGAAGCTCTTCCAAGCCTTAAAGACCCCAGAGCAGAATACTCTGGAGTGAGTGTGGGAGGCTCACACCTCCTGCCCAGCAAGGGAAAGATAAGCAAACCCAAGGGCTTTCCTTCTGTCCCTCTTTTCTGGCATGAAGCCAGAGCCCTGAAAATGTCTTTCTTTCTCACATGTAGGGAGGCAGCAGATGGCTTCCTACAGGTGCTCTCCGTGAGGAAGGGGAAAGCTCTAGTGGCAAGGCTGCTCCCTCTCCTGCCCCAGGATCGAGCTGTTAGCCTTCTTCTGGCGATCACCCACCATTTGCCCCTCCTGGTCAGGAGGGATGTAGCTGATCAGGTACTGTGGCATTGAGGAGAGAAAAGGATGGTTTTGTGCATGAGTTAGAGATCCTTCTTCTTCCTCTCTCTCCCATCCCCAGAGATGTCCCAGAGAATGCTGGGCAGGGAAAGGTGCCAAACCTGGCCCCCATGGTTGAGGAGGTTATAGAACCAACTACTATAGAACGACTGATTATCTCGAGTACAATGACCAAAACACACAGACCTGCGGTTGCACAGGTGTGAGTGGGCTGTGGAGGTTTGAGAAGATAAGGACTCTCTGAAGTGTTAAGCCCCATATCTACCCTTCTTAGGGAAGACATCCTAGATAAGTGGGTATTGGAGGACCACTTAACAGTGGTTGGAGGGACCTGAGTAGTAAGTAACCCGAGCAAGAAAGTACCAAAAACAGGTCATCCAGAAAAGGGAATACAGGCAAAGTAGGAGGAGGTAAATTTGTAGTGGAGACTGAGAGAGATACTTACTGACCTTTTTGCAGGCTCTACAAATGTTATTCAAACCTCTGGGCAAATGTATCAGTCACTTGACCTTCCATGAACTCCTCCAAGGACTTCAGGGTCTAATGCTGTTTCCACCTGGCTCCTCGGAGAGGCCGGTCACTCTGGTACTTCAGAACCAGGTAACACAGTGGGAGGCTTTGCTCTTTCCACAGATGGCCTCCAGGTGGTATCACTGGCAAGGACTAAGCAACAGAGTATTACCTCTCCCTCTTCTCTGTAGTGCTTCTCCCTGTCAGTGAGCACTAGGATCACCTGGAGAGCTTACCAAACACAAGTTCCTAGGTCTCACCCCAGAGAGTCTCGCTTAGTAGACCTGGGGTGTGGCCCATCCATTTGCTTTTCTAACAAGCTCCCTGAGGATGGTGCTGATGGGGACCTCTAGAGCAGAGGTCACCAAACTTTTTTGATGGTGTATCCCTCATAGTAAAAAGCTCTGAACCCTATCACCCATGTGCTAGTCTAGAAGTCCTATACATGTCACATTACACTAAGTACGTAATAAATACAAGAGAAATTTTTTAATGCAGAGACTCTAGATGTGGAAGTTGATATCTTTTAATACCCTAATGGATTATTTTGTGAACTCCTCTATGCAAATCTTTGTCTAAAGAATTTCTGCTTTCAGTGCGGTCCATAAACTACCTGCATCAGATTCCTGAGTCTGTTCCTGATCTATAGACTGACTGTTGAGAGTAAAACCCACAACTCTGCATTTAATCAACTCTCCACAAGGATCTTTTGGAAAGTTCAGAGCAGTGATATCCTTCAAAAGGTCTGAGAGTTCTTTGGCCAGCCATTGTAAAATAGGAGTTTTCCAAGAGTTGAAATGCACTTTTACATGTGAACCTGCCCCCCCCTTTTTTTGAAAATAGAGCCAAGAAAGCACAGAATGCCTCTTGTGAACTCTTGACCTTGCCTACTATATTTCTTGCAGTTTGGAATATCTTTGCTCTATGCCCTACTAAGTCACGGGGAGCAGCTGGTATCCCTAGAGTCTTCCCTTGAGGAGCCCAGCAGTGATCACACAGCTTGGTAAGATCTTAAAGGCCTTGTAAATGCTATTTCAGTATCCCTGGGATGTATAGGTTGAGCCTGGTGAGCTATTACCTGAGTGGTATATTCAAGTATTGGGAGGAGGTTGGACAGAGAAGAGAAAAACATCAGACTTATAGCTGTTCTCCCTTCTCATTTGTTTTTCCTTCCTTCTTTCTTTTCTAGTGTCCTAGAGTGTTGGTTTCCCATGGAAGGCAGTAGAACAATGATTAAGGGGACAAGCTTTAGAGTCAAACAGACCTAAGTTGGAATTCTGCCTTTGTCAGCAGCATTGCAACTTTCAGACATGTTACTTCCCTTCTCTAAGCTTGTTACTTCATCTATAAACTAGGGATTTAGGGATAATGATGATAATCAGAGTTCTTAAGAAGGAGGATATGTACAGCACTATTGCCTGACACATGCAAAATATGCAAGTGTTCTCTTAACTGTTAAGAGCACAGAGGGTGATAGTGGTAGTGGTGGAAAAATAATTTGGAACCTTGGCCTTGAGTCTACTTCCTGCGTAAATACAAAGACTCTGATGTTTTTCCATCTTCTCTGCCCTCCAGGACTGACATGGTGGTTCTGATTGCCTGGGAGATAGCCCAGATGCCAACAGCCTCTCTGGCAGAACCCCTAGCCTTCCCCAGCAACCTTCTTCCTCTGTTCTGTCATCATGTGGACAAACCCTTGGTACAGCACCTAGAAGCTAGGATGGAGTAAGTGATGGTAGAAATGAGGTTATAGCCCCTTGTTCAAGCCCTGTATAGGTTCGGTCATTTCTTTTAAGCCAAGAATATGGAGGATAACTTGTATTTAGAAGTGATTCTAGGCACTTTAGCATTTACCCAGTAATCCGTCTGTCTGGGTTAGGGTCCTGAAGCCCATTTCTTCAGCCAAAACTTTTAATTTATTCCCAGATCCTTTGCTCATTGATCACGCTAAGCTACCTAAGGCCAAGGATTAATATGAGAAGCTGAACTGTTAACTGAAGAAATATTTGAGGGACAAATCTAAAAGTATGAGCAACATGAAGGTCACTTCTGTTCTCAGAATTTACCAGCTGCTGGAAAGAGATAATAATCAAATCACACGAATACTTTAGGAAATAGAATTGTTTACTGTTAAAAAAACTGTTCTCTTCATAGGCTTGCTTGGGTCTACTGATCCAGTTGTTCTGAAATACATATATGTGGGGAAATTTAATCATCAGACACTAGCAGTATGGGCTAGATCTAAAGGGATCCAGAGAGTCTGAGGACATTTTTTATGCCTTGATATGTTGGAGGATCTCACCCAGAACATTTTCTTATGGTCTCCTTAAAAACCTGAATGATATGCCTAAAACTCATGACACAATAAGGTTTAATTAAAGAGATAATAGAATGATGTGTTGAAATTTGTCATAAGTTAGGAGGTATAATGAAAGCCATTTTCTTATGTATGAATGCCTCCAAAATGTCCTTAATAAAAGGGATAAGGCCTTGTTATGTCTAACAATATGACCTTGGAAATTCCTTCACTGCTGACTTTTTTTTTTTTTTTTTTTACTATAGAGAGTAGCTAAGCTAATAGGGTTGGCTATAAATATCTCCCTTGGGATATGAAATGTTTGGTTTAAGTTGACAAACGAGGTCATGTATTCATCAATCCCTGGAGTCCCTTTTATGAACCAGGCACCATTTTAGGTGGTAGGGGAACAGTGAGCAGGGAACTGTTCTTCTGAAGCTTTCATTCTGGTTATATAGGGACTGATGGCAAACATCAAGTAGTGATAAATACCTTGGTGAAAATGAAACTGGGTGGGGAGTAACTGGAGGGTAATGATCCAGGAAGCCCTGTCAATAGCAGTTGCAATTAGGCTGAAAGTACTCCCTGTAGAGGCACTAGTGAGCACAAAGCTGCTAAGTGAGAAGGGCGGGGCGGGGGAGGAGCATTAATAAGAGTCAAGTAAAATTTTTCTAAAGGGAAAGCAAAATTTAGCAGTAGTGGTTGGTGTAGTTTGAGGGAGGATTCCTTTTGAGCATGACATTATAGCATGTTCACATGATAAGGCACCCCAATAAAGGGAGAGAAAGATATGCAGGAGAAAAGAGAATTTTACAAAGTCCTAGAACAAGAGGATGTGAATCAAAGCACAAGCGGAGGGTCTGGCCTACTGTGTGGCCCCAGCTGACTGTGGAAAAGAATGTGTTAAGAAAAATACTGATGTTTATTAGAACCTCCCAAATTCCTCCTCCACCCTGTCACCGGCCCCCCCTCTTCAGCTCTGCTGAAGGCCTTGGATCATACTTCCTTGAGAAGACTAGTAATTCGGAACTCTACCCATACCATTCCTTAACTACCCTGTTTCCCTGCCCTCTACAAGACATATTATTTGACTTCAGCATTCAGGTTGACTCTCTTAGGATGGATTGGTCCACACTACCAAAGACATGGTACCACCCAGGGCCTGTAAACGGAAATAACAGCACCATGGGTAAAGAAAAAGGAGAGAGGCGGGAAACGGTTTTTTTTTTTTTTTTTTTAAGATTTTTATTTATTTATTTGACAGAGATTACAAGTAGGCAGAGAGGCAGGCAGAGAGAGAGATGGGGAAGCAGGCTCCCTGGCGAGCAGAGAGCCCGATGTGGGGCTCAATCCCAGGACCCTGGGACCGACCTGAGCCGAAGGGCGGAGGCTTTAACCCACTGAGCCACCCAGGTGCCCCGGGAAATGGGTTCTTAATAAAGGGTAAGCATTTAGAGGAAGAAGGCAGAGGGTAATGCCACGGAGTGAGTAAAGCTGCCCCAGCGTGCCTGAGGCTGCTAAACTTGGCGTTTAACTCTTCCAGGGTAGTTAAGTAAACAGGCTTGAAGCAAAGGCAGATGTAGCTTTGCTGGAGGAATTGGCGCCGGCCTCCAGAGGCCAAGATTGCAAAAGGCGGAGACAGTTCAGCTGTTCCAGGGAGAGTCACGAGGCAGGGAGCGGGTGGGCTACACGGCGCATGCCCAGGACGCAGCTGCGCTCAGGTGACCGGAAGAAATAACCGAATCAAAATGGCTGCAGAAAAGGCTGCCGGGGGAGCTGCTGCTTGCGGCACTTGCAGCACTAAAGCCATGGAGCGGGTTCTACCTGTGCTGTTGGTGCCAGTCCCTGTGGAGGCAACGGGGCGGCTGGGATGCCGGGCGCAGTTGCACAGAGAGCAGGAGGTTCTGGGGAGCCTAACAGCTGCAGGCAGCCTGCAAGTGCTTTCCTTGGCGCCGGGCGGCCGGAGCGGGGGTGCCTGCTGCCTTAATGGCCCCTTTCGGCAGTAAGTGCTGCGGGAGTGCTGGGCAGTGGTGGAAGAGTCCGGAACCTTAGGCGGCTGGCCCCAGTACTCCCCTCCAGGCGTGGAGGTAGCGGGAGAGGAATGACAGCCGCGGGAAGCAGCTCCGATGCGATCCGGGTGCCCTCTCGGAACCTTTTCCTCGCTTTGCAGCCCCACCCTCACTTCCCTTTCCCGGGGCGCAGATAAGGCATCCAGCTCCTCTGTTGGCCGCGCACCCGGAGCAGGTCCCAACGTAGGGGTTCTTTCATTAATTCAGCAGAGGTTAATTAATTGCTATTGTGCTGTGCACCTTGCCCATCTTTCTTCAGTTAAATCCCTTGAAGATAGCAGCTGGGGATCATCTCTAATTAATTTGAACCATCCTGATAACTTTTTCTTGTGCCTGAAACAGCAACTTCCTGTATACATGGATTAACCTCGCCGCCCCCGCCGCCTCCTTGAAGGATAGTCTGGCTAACCCATTCATTTATTCACGCAACTGAGTATTTATATTTGTTACATTTTAGTGTAATATTTATTACAAGCAAACTGTTACATAGGAGCAGTCTATGACAGCTCTTATATGTGAAGGTTGCTTGATTGGAAAGACAGAAGACAGGGAAAGACAGAAAAAAAAATTATAATCATGTATTAACCTTCCATTTCTGTAACTCTTCATCCAGGAGTTAGAGTTAATGTCATGAAGTTTGAGAGTGGCCTCTGAGTCTTTGGGCTTTCTCTCTTTTTAAAAGTTTAAGTAATCTCGGGGCTCAACTCACAACCAGAAGGTCAAGAGGGGCTTGTTCTCCCACCTGAGCCAGCCAGCACCCAGGGGTCTTTTTAATAATAGAAAACGTTTAGAAACCATTTCCTAAAACATTAAGTAGTTAAGAGTTGTCTTAGTTTGGAATCTCCAGGTTCTGTAACAGTGTCTGACAATAGAGATTTGTTTATTAAATAAGCGAGTGCTTTAATCGTCTTACTCCTGGTCTCTAGTTGCTAGGAGGAAGAATCTCTCCATAGAAGAAGTTAATTTATTCAACTGTGTTAAGTACCTGTGGACACAGTCCCCTAAAGAAAGGATTGAGCAGAGAAAAGGAGAACTCTTTAGGTTCGAGAACTTAACAAAAGACACACACTTGAAATAACGAGGGCATCCATAATTGGCTGTGTGAAATTAGTGGATTGAAGGAGGATCAAGAAGGACTTTCTATTTGAATTGGATTTTAATTTTAATTCAGGTGCTTCATGGGGTAAAAATAAGGACAAATTTACAGTATTCAGGGCTTGCTTATCTCAAAGTATATATAGTCCTTTTTTATATATGTTGAAATCACTCTACATCCTGTAGTTATTTTTACTGAAAATTTCCTGTCTTTTCACGTGATGGTATAGTTCATATGCTGATGATGTCAATAATGTCACTATATTCTGCCTTTTAAATACACCTTAATTTGTTTAATCTTTTCCATATTCAACATTCAAAATTACCTGATTTTCACTGTAAACACTCAGGAATTGGGTGTTCATGAAAAGTCACCAGTTTAGGTATAAAGATAGAAAAGTAAAGTATGTCAGTCTTTTTCTTTAATAAGTACATTAGAGCACCAAGTCTGATTTTTTTTTTAGATGTAAGATACATTCTTTAGAAAAAAAGCCTTTTTTAAAAGATGAAACTTTATCAGCATGACAGCTTCCTCTCATTCCATTTTATTGTTTCCAGAATTGGGCCCTTTTATTTTTTTTAAATCTTTTTTTTTTTTTAAAGATTTAAAAGATTTATTTATTTTAGAGAAGATAGTGTTTGCTTGTGCACAAGGGTGTGTGGGGAGGGGCAGAGGGAAAGCGTGAGAAATCTCAAGCTGACTCCCGTGAGTGAGGAGCCCAGTCTTATGATCTGAGATCACGACCTGAGCTGAAATCAAGAGTTATTTGCTTAACCAATTAAGCCACCCAGGTGCAACCCCCCCCTTTTATTTTTTAAATGTAATTTAATTTAATTTGAAGCCGTATCATTCATTAGTCTCTTCCCACCATTGTTAGCCAGTGTTGGTGTGTTGACATCATACTGCTTTAATAATTTTGTGATTCAGCTGTCCAGCATGGTAGCCATTAGCTACATGTGCCTTAGTAAGTTTTGCATTTTTCCTCAGTTGCACTATTCACGTTTCAAAGGTTCAGTAGCCCTGTGTGGCTGTTGGTTACTTTATTGGAAAATGCAGATATATAAAGCACTTCCATCATCCCGGAAAGTTCTGCTGGACAGAGCTCTTCTATAGTATAGTATCTTGGAGTCCTCAAAGTCTGTAAATACAAATAGTCACTTTTAAAAGTCATTGAAAGCATTTAAGTTAGCAAAAGCTATTTTGTTAATTGTGAGTACCACCTCTTATAAATAATATACATATTTGGTTGTTGAAACTTATGATCATTTCTTTAAACATTTCATCAGACCGAATTTAAATGAAGGAATAAAAGCAGCCACCATTTATTGCTCCATGCCTTCTTTGCTCCACCCACTCCTATATTGTTGGCCTGAGGGGGTTCAGGGGGAAGAAGAGGGCTGTCCCAGAGCAATTTACATTCCCTTGAGTATAGGATTAATGCTATTACCGTGTGACCTAAGGAATTGTTCTTTACTCTTTTTGCTCTTCTGCCCGTTGTGGGTAAAAATTTTTGTGGATGATAGAATATAATAATCTACGCTTTTTCCTTAGCTTTGTATGGGAGGATTCTCGTAACAGCAGCTCACCAACAGACAAACCCAAACTGCTTGCTCTTAGTGAAAGTTATGAATTGTTAATCTATGAATTTGATTTGAAAGACGGAAGATGTGATGCAACCATTTTGTATAGCTGTAGTGAGGAGACCTTGCAAAAGCTCATTGAAGATCAGAATATCAGTAAGTATTTACAGGTGGTCTTTCAGAATGTTTAAATCTGTGACATTACTATGTAATTTTATATACATTCCAGGGAAGGTTCTTATAAAGATAAAATCAGGGAGGGAGATTTGCCTTGTCCAGTACAGTGGCCACTAGTCACATAGGGTTATTGAGCATTTGAAATGTGGTTAATCTGAATTAAGATGTCGTCTAAGTGTCTAATACATACCAGATTTTTAAGGATTAGTATAAAAAGGTAAAATATCTCATTAATAGTTTTTGTATTAATTATATGTTGTGATGATATTTTGGATGTAATGGGGTAAATAATATGTAAAAATTAGTTTCACCTGTTTCTTTTTTCAGCGCAGCTACTAAAAAATTTAAAATTACATTGTGGTTTGCATTTGTGGCTGACGGTATTTCTTTGGATAGTGCTGATCTAGACTGATTACTCATCCTGAGGGCTGCAGGGAACAGAAATCAAAGTACTCAGGCTTCTGTATTTAAGGCAGTAGTATACTTGACACCCTTGATTTTAAGGTTCCTTCGTTTTTGTTTTTTTCTTTTTCAGATTTTTTATTTTTAAGTAATCTCTACACCCAATGTGGGGCTTGAACTCACAACTCCAAGATCAAGAGTCCCATGGTCTTCTGACTGAGCCCACCAGCTACCCCCTTCTTTTTCTTTAAAAAAAAAAAAATCTGATTGTTTTTGTGAAGTTCCTGGGATAAGTAGGTTATTTATTTATTTTTAATTTTTTTTCTAATCTGGTGTGCTATAAGACTGTGGCCATAAACAGAATGAACAGAGACATTGTAGGCTGTCTCTATTTATCCTCTTACCGACAAGTAATCACTTGCTTAGGTAGGTGTGAGCAATAACTGCCTAGAGTCAGACAAAGTATTTTTTCTTCTTTGTTTTACCTGTTTGTGTTATGTTTACACAATCAAATTTATGAACTGTAAAACTGACCAGTGAATTTGAAATAATCTTCTTTTGTTTCCTAGATGTTTCTTTATTATCTTTGAGAATCCTGTCATTTCACAATAACACATCACTATTGTTCATCAACAAGTGTATTCTCCTACACGTTGTATTTCCTGAAAGAGATGCTGAGATTGGAGTACTCAACTGTTTCACGTTACCCTTGCCTACACAAGCAGTGGACAGGATTATTGACGTGCAGCTCTGCAGAGGAATTCTTTTTATTTTGAGTAGTTTAGGTTGGATCTGTATCCTTGGCAGTAAAGATGGGGATATTTAGGGGAGGAGACTACCTAGAAAGATGAGCCTTTTTCAGGTTTTTAGTCTTAGGGACTGGACTGGTATATAGGCAGAATGTTAGTTTTTCAGTAAAACTTTCCAAGGAAAAAGATCTTTATGAACTTAAAATACTCACCTATATTGCTTTATATCCTATTGAAATATTTTCTGTTATGTACATTTTTTTGTAGTCATATGATCATCTTGTGTCCTTTCTAAATTATATATGCTCTATATTACACATTTATTCAAAACATGCTTGTTGAATATCTACTATGTACTTGTTCCAGAAAGGATTTCAAGGACTGCTTATGATGTGATAGGTTCATTTTCATAAATAAATATAACCCACTTATCTCTAATGATTCCATCATATTAGTAAATCATAGGGTTTGCTTAACCACTTTTAATTTGGTTTTGGAAATATTATAGTTTTGGGGGGTTTTTTGTCTCTAGCAGATCCATAGATCATTAGCAAAATTGTTCTGAACACTTTGAAAATGACCCCTTACCTAATTTTGGAACTTTTATTTCTGAATTAAAGGGATGGTTTTTCTACTTTAGATATAAAATAGCCTTTACTAAAATTTTTTATAAAAATGTTATAAAATGTTGCACTAACTTCATCTTTGTTGCCAGGTTATAGAATGGTGCTGTCCAACATGGTAAGCACTAGGATTCTATGGCTGTTGAGCACTTGAAATTGGCTACTGTGATTGAGGAATGGAATTCTCAATTTTACTTAATTACTTTAAATTTAAAAGTTCATACTTGATTTAATTATTGGAGAACTTTTAAGTGTATTTACATTCTCAAATGTGAATTTTACAAAACTTAAATACAGAGCAGGTATTTCCGATGACAATTTAGTGTCTCAACTGAGATTTGCTACAAATGTAAAATACCAGATTTTGAACATTTATTGAAAAGAAGTTGTAAAATATCTCAGTTTTTTTATATCAGTTACATGTTGAGATGGTAATATTTTTGATATATTGGATTGAATAAAATGTATTAATTAGGTTCACTGGGTTTGTTTTACTTATTAAGGCTACTAGAAAATTTACAGTGATGAACATGACTCACGTTATATTTCTGTTAGCATTGTTGTAGAACACTAGTGGAAATATTAGCAAGGTGTCATTCAAGGCCTGGCACAGAGTGGATTCTCAGCAAGTATTGCTGAATGAACTCTATCAGGTTTATTGGGCCACCAACTTCATAGTCTGCTGATGACTATGATGAGGGCTGCCTCGGTGTCCACTAACCCTACAGGGTTGCAGCCATGAGGTTTCCAAGGTCCATCCCATTCTATGCTTGAAGTGGTGAGGCATACTTTTTTTTTTTTTAAAGATTTTATTTATTTATTAGAGAGAGAGAGAGAGTGAGCACAGGCAGAAGGAGTAGCAGGCAGAGTCAGAGGGCAAAGCAGGCTCCCTGCCGAGCAAGGAGCCCAATATGGGACTCGATCCCAGGACACTGGGATTATGACCTGAGCCGAAGGCCGCTGCTTAACCAACTGAGCCACCCAGGCGTCCCTGGTGAGGCATACTTAAGACTGGCAATTTCCTTAACTCTTAACTCAAAGACATTTTTGACACTGTGGATGGTACACACGTAGCCCACGTGGATTTAGCACTTCGCCAAGAAGATGTGTGTAATGAGCAACAGCAGGAACCGGCCAAGATTTCTTCCTTCACTTCACTGAAAGTGTCTCAAGACCTAGATGTTGTAGTGATTGTCAGCTCCTCCAACTCTGCAATTGCTGTTAACTTAAATTTGTATTTCAGGTATGTAAATTATTACAGTCTCTAATTTGAGATAAAGCCGTAGGAGGTTAAAAATGTACTTGTTAGCTTTTTTTTTTTGAAACGTGTTTTATTTCTCTATTTAGCTAGATCATGTTCTAGCTACTACCTAGTGAGGTTATTACTGTAAAATTGTGCAAATGACCATTGGCTACCTTTTTATTTTGTAATGTATATCAAAGTTGTGATTTTGATTTATGTATGTTATATATGACATATCATCATGTAAGTAAAAAAGTAATCAAGCACAGTTTTAAAAATAATCAAGTACATAATGTATAGTGGCATAGTTGGCTATTAATACATTTTTTTACCCGTTTTTTGCCCTACATTAGAGTAGAAGAAAAAAGGATTTACCCTGAGTTGAAATTGCTTCTTATGTGGCTCAGGGTCCTGGCAGCCTTAGGGATTACTTTTCTCTTTAAGGACTTTAATAAGTTATGTTGAGCTAGCTTGCTCCAGCTGAGGATTTCCTCAGGCATTTCCCTGGAAGGACCCACACCTGTGGCTATCTAAATATATTAGTAAAAATTGAATTCTCCTTTGTGTTGCTTTTTGATTTAGATATTCTAGTTACTTCTGATTTTACAGTGTTTGAGAGAGGTATGCTGCGAGAGGTTTAAGTAAACACCCCAGCCTGTACATTGCAATTTCCTTATCTAAAAGGATGCTAGTCCGCATTTATGACTTTCAGTATTGAAGGCCATTCAAAACCATTAGGATTTCTGGTCCTCACTTAATATGAATGAGATAAATAAATCCTTGAGTAATTGGGAGGGCACTTTGATGGCTTTTATGGCTTATTGTTTGGATCACAAGAAAGAACAAATTCATCTTCACATACCTTCCAGAACTTACCACTGTGATTTTTTTAAAGTGGCCTTTTAATGCCCCCTTTTTTTTTTTAATTTTTAAGCAGGGATGATTAGCACATTCTCAGATCATGTGCTTGTTTATCAGTAGGCCATTTTTTCTGACTAAACCATATCCTGTGTATTTAGAGTTACCTCCTAATCCTCTACCTTGGAAAATAATTTGATAGGTGAGGAGGGAGGAAAGCCTACTCAGCCACCCTGATCCTTGCCACTCAGATCCTTGTATGTAGGGTTCCTTTCCAATGATGTTTTAGTAACACTTCAAAAGTTAGTGTTCAAGAGAGCTCTGAAGAGGGCATCAGGCACATTCCTTTGAACAAATTGCATTGAACTCAGCTACTTTAACATCAAAGCTAGTGTTTTGTTCCCAATAAATTTAGGGAACAAATTTATTTATTTAGGGAACTCAACTAAATGAGTAATCTCTTTATTATTTATATGACTGCTCTTTAATGAGTGTGATTTCTCTAGAGTTGACTGCATATTTTATTTTCTAGCTGTTCTCTGAAGTTTAGAAATGTGTTTCTTTCTTCACTCCTGGTTCTAGGTCTTTTTTCCCCTGATACAGAATGTCAATCTCTCCTTTTCGTTCTATCCTTTAAGATCTACCTCTTTCATGAGGCCTTTTTTTTTTTTTTTAAGATTTTATTTATTTATTTGACAGAGAGAGTGATCACAAGTTGGCAGAGAGGCAGGCAGAGAGAGAGGAGGAAGCAGGCCCCCTGCGGAGCAGAGAGCCGGATGCGATGCGCTCAATTCCAGGACCCTGAGATCATGACCTGAGCCGAAGGCAGCGGCTTAATCCACTGAGCCACCCAGGCGCCCCCATGAGGCCTTTTCTTACTAAAACCCCTTCCACTTGTAATTTTACACTCATTTTATCATTTTTCTTTTCTTTGAACTTGTGTAGCACTTTTGCTTTAAATTACAGTTTGGCCCTTAATTGTATAGTCTTGTATTATTTCTCTCATTTTTTCATGTGTCCTATAGAATTTGTTAAGCTCCTTGAGAACCCAAATTCGTAGTTTATTCTTTCAGTTCATTGTCAGTGACTTTTTCTTCCAATTTACTTTAGTGGTACACTCCCGTACTCTTACCCTGGCTTTGTCGTTGTTTGAAACTGTTCCTCCCCCAAGTCCCTATTCTCCACATCTCACTTCCTGACCGCAACTTCCCAAACTTTCCACATCACTTACTCAAGTACTCCCACTCTTGTCTTCTGACATCATTGAAATTTCCAGTCAGTTGATCTTCCACTCTCGAGCCCCCTCTTGTCTTGACTTCATTCTCACCGTCATTCAGCCCCTTTTTTGCATACACCCTAAACTCTTGCTCCTGCCTTATGGTAGCCCTTGGTCTGACAAAATCTGCCCCCCTCATTCTGCCTTCTCTGTCCCTGCACCCAGGCAACCAGGTGCTTGTGAGAAAACTACGAAGGAAAATCGATAGCACTATAAGTTCACTTTTGCTACCTTCTACTGGTCTCTGAGTATTACCTGGAAATTTTATAATGATTTTTCATGAGCCCATTCTTTACAACAATGTTTTTTTTTTTTTAAAGATTTTATTTATTGGGACGCCTGGGTGGCTCAGTTGGTTAAGCGGCTGCCTTCGGCTCAGGTCATGATCCTAGTGTCCTGGGATCGAGTCCCATATTGGGCTCCTTGCTCGGCAGGGAGCCTGCTTCTCCCTCTGCCTCTGCCTACTTGTGATCTTTCTCTTTCTGTCTCTCTCTCTGACAAATAAATAAATAAAATCTTTAAAAAAAAAGATTTTATTTATTTATTTGACAGAGATCACAGAGAAGTAGGCAGAGAGAGAGGAGGAAGCAGGCTCCCTGCTGAGCGGAGAGCCCGATGTGGGGCTCGATCCCAGGACCCTGGGATCATGACCTGAGCCAAAGGCGGAGGCTTTACCCACTGAGCCATCCAGGACCCTTACAACAATGTTTTTAACCCTCTTTTCCTTAGGTTTCTACTCATTTCTTTGCCTCCAAATCTGGGGTGACATTGCCTCCTACTTTATAAAGGAAGTAGAATCTGTCTAATGAGAGTTCTCTCAGTTTCTCACATTAAGTTACAAACCCATTTTCCTGTACCCATCTCCTCATCTGCCCTCCTATTAACAATGGATTCTCCTTTTGTGAAGGCCCATCCTTCTGGATGTTCTGGATCCTATTTCTTCCTTCTTTCTTAGGGACTGTTTTCCATTTCCTTTCTTCTGTATATCTCAAACCTATTTTAAATGTTAGATCTGTGTCTAGTTAATCACCAGGTCCTAGTCCTTCTACATCTTCCTAAATGTTTCTTGAATCTGCCCACTTTTCTTAAGTCCTTTGTTATCACTCTCATCCATGCCACTGTCTGAACTGAGGTAAAGTAACAGCTCCTAATTGGTCTCTCCATGACGGCTCTTACTCCCTCAACTTCATACTCTGTACAATAACCAGAGTGATGTTGTTACAATTGTTATCTTATCAGAGAAATAGCCAGATACTAACATCTGGGGACAAGGCATCCACCTTTTGTTTGGGGGGATGGGGAACGACCATCTCCATGTGTCATCTTCTCTCACTGTTACCCTGCCTTCTCTAACTTCTTCTCATCATCTCCTTGATACATGTATGTTAACTTATTACCTTCAAATTGTAGAAAGGGTGAATAGTAATTTAACTAAGTGCTCAGGATGTTTAAATTCCTCTTTCTCCCCTAGCTATTCTGTATCTGATCATATTACTTTTCTGCTTAAAACCCTTATTTAGCTTCCCTCCACCAAGAAGAAACTAAAAATCCTTCACAGCCCATAAAACCCTGCACCATCTCTCTCCTGCCAGGCTCTCCAGCCTCATCTCACACCACCTTGCTTCTCATTCCTTGTGCTTTAGACACCTTTGCCTTCTCTGTGTTTCTCAAATGTGACAGCCCTCTTTCTGCATGTACTCTTGCATGTACACCCGCACTCGGATTTTGTCTTTCTAGTTCTTGTGTATTCCCCATCTCAGCCTAAATCTTACTTTGTGGTGACAGTATTGTGAGCAGTTAAAAACCTGGGCTTTATGGTCACATTGCCTGGGTTCAAATCCAGCCCCACTGTTTCTCTGAGTCTTCGTTTCCTTATCTATAAACCCTCATAGGGTTGTTGAAAGGTTTAGTTTATATAAAGTTTTTATCACAACATCTGCAATATAGTAGGCAATAAGTGCTCTTATCTCTTCATAAAACCCATAAATGTCAAATTCTTTTTTCTTAATTGAGATATAATTGACATACAATATTATATTCATTTCAGGTGTATAACATGATGATTCAGTATATGTATATATTATGAAATGAACACTACCAACAGTTTGTTACCACACATAGTTATAAATGGGCCAGATTCTTCAGGCTGACTTTATCATTCTGCTATAAGCAATGGAGATAAGGAGTCCTGTTCACAGAAACTTATTGTTTGTACTACTCCTTCTGTGTGACACCCACACCCCTCAGTTTTTAACAGGAGCAGTAGTAACACAAATTTGGATTTGATCATCATTGTTGACCATGATTATCATTTTAAAATGTAGGCAACACCCAGGACACCTACTACATGAAAGAACTCTAGAAGACATTCCTATTGAAGGCCCCAAGGGGATAGATGAAGATGATCCTGTTAATTCTGACTACAACATGAAACTGACCAAGTTTTCCTTTCAAGTTGATAGGTACAGAAACTCTCTTTTTGGATTTACTTTTTTATTTCATTTTTTTATGGTTTTTACTAAAGGGCTTTACAGAAGTAGACACTTTTTTTTTTTTTTTTTTTTTAATGCATCTGCTTCCTGATATAGTGTTTTATTTAGTGCCTTTCACTGTAACAGATGTGAGTTCTACCCTATTTTCCAGGTCTTGGAAAGCCCAGCTGTCATCACTGAATGAAACAATAAAGAGCTCCAAATTGGAAGTTTCCTGTTGTGCTCCATGGTTCCAGAATATTTTGCATTTGGAGTCCCCTGAATCTGGTAACCACAGTACCAGTATGCTAGGCTGGGCCTTCATTCCACAGGACATAATGCACAGCCATTATAAGTTTCCACAGAAGGATCATGCCAACACCAGTGACCCAGGGAGATCATGGAAAATCATGAACATTAGTGAACAAGAAGAACCTGTTGAACTTACTTGTATGTCTGTGACAGGATTCAGTGCACTGTTTACTTGGGCAGTGGAAGGAATGGGCTGCACCATTGGCCTTTGGGATTTGGAGACCCAGGGTATGCAGTGTTTCTCCCTTGGCAAAAAGTGTGTTCCTATAGACGCTAGTGGAGACGAGCAGCTGTGCCTTGTCTTGACAGGTGAGAATGTCTTGTATCAGGTTGAAATCCATTGCTGAGAGGTGTGCATGTAAAACCTATTTTATTTCTGTCCTGGAGATATTAGTGTCTACTCTCTCCTCTAAGTGGTAGTCTTTCACGGGGCATATTTGGTGTTACTCTTGGTACTGTTATTCCCTGTACTTGATTTTTAATTAAGGTTAATTTTGCTCAGCTAAATGCTCAGTTCAGATACTAAATCAGAGAGTCTTAAGAGTAACACAGGTTGGTTTTAATCCAGAGAGTTCACTTGACTCATCTGTGGAAGCAAAAGTTCCAAGCTGGCTGCTTGTGGGCCATCTATGAAGCGCAGATCTGTTTTGTTTGGCTTGCACTATCAAAGCTCTTTTAAAAAGACTTTATTATAAACCTGTAAAATTGAGGATTTCCTGCTGTTACTGAAAAATTCTAAGATCTGGCAACACTAGGCCTGCATTCCTGCGTAGTAATTTATAGACTGGAGCTGAATTTTAGTTCTCTTAGATGCGCCGTTTTCTTGTTAAGTTTTTCTTGCACTTGTCTCACCACCTGTTTGGCCCTGTAGACATTTGAGTTTGATATTTTAGATATATAGTCATTCAGCATTTATGCTATAACCTCCTGTAAAGCTACTGAATGATGTGATCATACTGTGTGTCTCTTTAATACCAGTTTTGGTAATTATGCATTTCCTTGTGTCAGGGGCCTGCTCTTTGCTTTATCTTAGTAAATCAGAAATGTAACCTCTGTAAATAGTTTAAAATTCCAAGAATTATTGTGCAGGATAATAAAAAGCAGAAAAGTGAGATTTACTACTATGTCATAGGATGCATGGTTCTTACTAGAATGTACCCTGTGGTCTGTGTTTAAAAAATAAAACTCCTCTTGCAAAAGCATTAAAAAATCAAAATAACTATGGTCAGAGTAGTACTTGGTGTCCAATAAATATATTTCTAATTACAGCACTGAAGTATGGAGTAATTAGAATTTAATTCATGTTACAATGCTAAACCTTAAGCCCTCATAACTTATTGAAGGTAACTTTTTTTTTCCCTGTAGAAAATGGACTCTCTCTGATTTTGTTTGGATTGACTCAAGAGGAGTTTTTAAATAGACTGATGATCCATGGAAGTGCCAGCACTGTGGACTCTCTTTGCCATCTCAATGGTTGGGGGAGGTGCTCAATCCCCATACATGCCCTGGAGGTAACCAAATTAAATGTCTGTATGACCCTGCAGGATTATTTTCTGTCATATACTCTTATTTGATTGAAGATTTGGGAGAATTCATTTAACCTAGCAGTTAAAAGAACTATTGTCTTTTTAAGATCTTACTTATTTATTTGACAGAGATCACAAGTAGGCAGAGAGGCAGGCTGCGGTGGGGAGGGGTTAGTGGGAAGCAGGCTCCCTGCTGAGCAGAAAGCCTGATGCGGGGCTCCATCCCAGGACCCCTAGATCATGACCTGAGCCGAAGGCAGAGGCTTAACCCACTGAGCCACCCAGGCACCCCAAACTATAGTCTTTGCCCAAACATTTGCTTAGTTCTAGTCATTTCATTACCCGAATTCCACTAAACAGTTTACCCTTTTTGGCCTTAAAAGATATAAAATTATAATAAACACTAAGAAAGAAAAAGTTGCAAGGAGTGGAGGCAACAGTAAGCTGATAAGACTAAATGAAGTGGAAACAGGCTATAGAAAGCATGAACAAGAGTGATCTTTTATTTCTCCCTGTGGTGGTCCCTACTCTTCTCTACAGCTGTAGAAGCAAGATAACCTGAATTTGTATAGCAGTTTTATAGTGCACACTCTTAGGTGCATTATCTAGTTTTGTTTTAAAATAACCACACGAAATGGGTTGGGTAGCTTTTATTCATTTCATTTTACAGATGAAAAACCTTGGGCTCAAAGTGGTTGAGTGATTGGCTCATAGCCTTACTGAGCTGGAGCTAGAATCAAAGTCATATTACACAGCCTCTGAAAGGTCAAAAAATGAAAGTAATGTTATGTGCAAATTTGTATTTTAATGACAGTTTTATTAAAATTATTTAGGGGCACCTGGGTGGCTCAGCCCGTTAAATCTCTTAAAATTTCAGCTTAGGTCATGACCCTAGAGTCCTTGGATTGGGCTCTCTCCTCAGCTGGGAGCCTGCTTCTCCCTCTCCTTCTGCAGCTCCCTGTGGTTGTGCTCTCTTGCTCTCTCTCTCAAATAAGTTATTAAATCTTTAAAATACATACATAACATAATTCACATTACATAAAATTTACCCACCTAAGTATACAGTCCAGTGGTTTTTAGTGTATTCAGACTCATATAGCTATCACCACTATCTAATTCCAGAACACTTTCATTAACTCTAAAAAGAAATTCTGTACTCATTAGCAGTCACTTAACATTTCTTGTGGCCTCTAAGTCCCAAACACTAATATACTTTCTGGCTCTGGATCTGCAAATTCTGGACATTGCATATAAATGAAAGTATGAAATATGTAGCCTTTTGTGACTGGCTTCTTTCACTTAGCATGTTTTCAAGGGTCATGGATGTTGTGGCATGTATCATTCATTTTTTGTATGGCTGAATAGTACTCCATTATATGGATGTACCACATTTTGTTTATCCATTCATCAGTTGATGGACATCTGGATGTTTCCACTTTTGGGTTATTATAAATAATGCTGTGAACAGTGGTGCACGAGTTTTATGTCCTATGTTTTCATTTCTCTTGCGTATACACCTAGCAGTGAAATTACTGGGCCACTTAACCTCCTGGAGAGCCGCACACTGGTTTCTCACAGCAGCTCCACTGTTAAACATTCCCACCAGCAGTGTGTGAGGGCACTAAGAGCGCCACAGTCTCACCAGCGCTTGTTATTGTCTACCTTTTTCTTAAAACGATTCTTGTAAGTGTAGTCAAAATGGTACCTCATTGTGGGGCGTGTGTGTGGTTTGTTTTAGTGTGCCCTCTGCTCATTGTGGGGCTTGCACCCACAACTCCAATATTGAGAGTGGCATGCTCTACGGACTGAGCCAGCCAGGGACCCCTCACTAGTTTTGATTTGCATTTTCTTAACGACTAATGATGTTCGACATGTTTTCATGTGCTTATCTTCCATCATGTTTTCATGTGCTTGTCATCCATTTGTAGGTGTCTTTGGAGAAGTGTCTGTTTACATCTTTGTCCAGTTTTAAATTTTTTGTCTTTCTTGAGTTCTAAGAGTTCCTTATATATGCTGGGTACTAGACTCTGATGACTTTCAAATATTTTCGCCCATTCTGCTGGTTGCCTTTTCACTTTCTCAACAGTGTCCTTTGAAACACAAAGGTTTTTAATTTTGATAAGTAAATTTACTTTTTTTTTTTTTTTGTCTCAAGTATTTTTGGTGTCATGTCTCAGAAACCATTGCCGAAACTGAGGTGTGGAGATTTACAAGAGTTGTATAGTTTCAACCCTTATATTTAGATCCATGATACATTTTGATTAATTCTGTACGTGCTACTAGCATGGGATCCAACTTCATTCTTTTGCCGGCAGATACTCATTTCTTCCAGCACCATTTGTTGAAGAACTTACTTTTATACACTACATAACATCATTGTAAAAAATTTGAGTAATTGGGGGAAAAAAGAAAATTTATCACCTGTAAATCTATTATCCAGAAGTAATCATGCCTATTTCCATATGGTTGTTTTTCTTAAATATTAATGATAATAGTAAAGTGTTATTTCATTCAGTCCTTATCAGTCCTATAGGTAATACTCTTATTACCTTATCAGTCCTATAGGTAATACTCTTATTACCTTATCAGTCCTATAGGTAATACTGTTATTAGCCCAATTTTATTGATGAGGGGACACAGGTTAGGAAATCTAATTCAGGTATACATGGACGGCAGGTGGTAGTTAACCAGGATTTGAACCCAGGCAGTGTGACTACAGACCACAGAGAGCACAGTGTAGCCTTACATAGTGCTCGTACATGTGTGTGAGTTTCCTGAGGATTGGATGGTACATGGGCAATCACTATCAACACCACAGAAATACAAACATGTACTGTTGGCATATGGTATCCCACTGTATAAATAGATCTTTATCCAACTTTAGATTTTTTCCCCCAGTTTGCTGTTGTGAACCGTGTTGTGGTAAACAGTTCACATCTACTGCAGCACATGTGTCAATGTTTCTCTGTGCTGGTAGTACGATTGCTGGTCGTAGGACGTGCACATCTTTCACTTCACTAGGTGATACTCCAGTTTTCCAGGGTTGATTTATCCGTTTATGCTCTTACCAGCAAAGTATGTTAGTTTTCATTATTGATGTCTTTTTCAGTACTCAGCATGTGCAGATTTTTAAACATGTTGCCGTTCTGATACTATGATGGGTTTTAATTTGCATTTTTCTGCTGGTTAAGGTTGATGTATATACAACATTTGAATTTCTTTTGTAAAGTGACTGTTCATGTCTTTTGCCTGTTCTCCCTTGGGGTGTTTGTTTTTTTCTTACTGGTGTGTAGTTTGTGTGTTCATTGTATTCTCGATACTAATCCTTTGTTATAACTGGAGCGAATATATTCTAATGTGTGGCTTGTCTTTTTACTTTCTTTGTGGGGTCTTTGATTTCAATGCAGTTCTAAATTTTAGTGTAGTTTCATTAATCAGTCTTTTCCTTTTTGCATGTAATTTGTGACTTCTCCTATCCTCAAGTCATAAAGATGTTTCTGTTATTTTTCCTGAAGTGTTAAAAATATGACTTTCACAATTAAGTCCTTTCCCATTTGGAACTTGTATTTATGTATAGTGGGAAGTAGAGACCCATCTCAGAGCCACTTTTTTTCCTAAAGTTCTTCCTTTTACCACTATCTGAAATCTCTGTGTGTCAAGTTTCTATCTATGCATGAGTTTTTTTCTGGGCTCTATTCTGGTCCATTGGTCTTTGTCTGTTCTGGGCCATTTCCACTCTGTCTTAATTATAAATTCCCTCACTTTATTATTGTTCAGGAATGTCTTTATTACTCTTTCTCCCTTGACACTCTTCCCTCTGTTTGGATCAGCTTGTCAAGTTTCATGAAAAACTGTTAAGATTTTTATTAGAATTACATTAAATCTATATATCAAGTTGGGAAGAATTAACATCTTTAGGATATTTAATATTCCTATCCTTAAGCAAAGTTTCTTTCTACATTTTTTCATGTCTCCATTAATGTCTTTCAATGAAATGTTACAGTTTTTACAATTTTCCCATTAAGAGCTTATCATCTTTTGTTAGCTTTATTTTTAGTTTGGATATGTATTTATATTTAAATATATGTGTATTTATATTTAAGTACTATATGCTTAAAGATAGAATGTGTTTATATATATTTAAAAACTATATTACATATTGCTATTTTAAATGGTGTATTTTTCAGTTACATTTGTTTGTTACCAGTATAAAGAAATACATTTAACTTTTATACATTGATTTTTGTATCCAAGAAATTTGCTGAATTTTCTTCCTTTTTTTTTTTTTTTAAAGATTTTATTTATTTATTTGGCAGAGAGAGATCACAAGTAGGCAGAAAGGCAGGCAGAGAGAGTGAGAGGGAAGCAGGCTCCCTGCCGAGCAGAGAGCCTGATGTGGGACCCGATCCCAGGACCCTGAGATCATGACCTGAGCCGAAGGCAGTGGCTTAAACCACTGAGCCACCCAGACGCCCCCTGAATTTTCTTCTTAATTCTAATAATTTATTTGTTAGATTTTCTTGAAGTTTATATATATTTCATGTTCAATAATATCAAAGTAATACAATTTGGTTTCTTCAAATCCTTATTCTTTTTACTTCTTTTCCTTATTTTGCTGCTGTATAATATCACTCAAAAGTAAGAGTGGGCAGCATCCTTATCTCATTCCTGATTTTAAAAATGAATACCCATAATATCTACCGATTAAAGTATGTGTCTGTGCACATGCATTCATGTATATTACAAAAATATTTATGGGGTGCTTGGATGGTTCAGTTGGTTGAGCATCTGACTCTTGATTTCAGCTCAGGTCATTTCAGGTTCGTCATATCAAACCCTGCACTGGGCTCTGTGCTCAGCCGGGAGTCTGCTTAAGATTCTGTCTCCTTCTCCCTCTGCCCTTCCTCTCCCAGCTCCTTCTCTCGCTCTCAAAAGAAAGGAAAGGGAATGGAAAAGGAAAGAAAGAAAGTCTTTATAAGATTGAGTTCTCCTTTTTTCCTGGCTATGAGTCTTCTTTAAATCATGAATGGGTATTGAAATTGTATTGACCACTTGGCCTGAATTTGTTGATACAGTCATATGAATCATCTTTTCATCTGTTACTGTAATAAACCACATTAACCAATTTTATTTTTATTGTGAAATATAACATGTATAAAAAAGTGTACAGAATATATATACAGTTTAACAAATAATTACAAAGCAGAAACTCTTGTAACCACCAATTACCTCAAAAAAATAAAACATTATCAGCTCTCCAGGAGCTCCTATGACCTCTGCTAGTTTGGATATTAAATACTCAGTTTTTGTTCTTTAGAGGATATTCTGGGAAACAAAATACAAAATGTACATATTTATTTTTTTTTCCTTTTTTTTTCCCTTTTTATTAATTTTTTCAGCGTAACAGTATTCATTCTTTTTGCACAACACCCAGTGCTCCATGCAAAACGTGCCCTCCCCATCACCCACCACCTGTTCCCCCAACCTCCCACCCCTGACCCTTCAAAACCCTCAGGTTGTTTTTCAGAGTCCATAGTCTCTTATGGTTCGCCTCCCCTCCCCAATGTACATATTTAAATTATCAAATCCAAAGTTCATAATTTTACCCTTCTGGATAATACAAGCCCACTGAATGCTTTAAACTTACTTTTCTCCTACTTAAGTTACTGTTGTGTTTGTTTTTTTTTTAACCATAATAGACATCATTATTATGTATTTAGGTTCATTCCGTTTTATACAGGTTTGATACGTCTCCTTGCTCTTTGTTTCTTCTCACATTTCTTCTCACTTCTCTCTGCCTAGAGTATCATTTAGACTATCTTTGAGTGAGGATCTGACTGGTGCTGAACTCCGTTTTTATCTAAATAATATCTATTTTGCTGCCATTTTTGAAAGGCATTTTTGGGAGGTATGGAATTATAGGTAGGCAGTTCTTTCAGAACATTCATGATCACTTTCTACTGTCTTTTGGATTCCATTGTCATTGAGAAATCAACTGTTATTTCTTTGAGGGAAGTTTAGTTTTTTCTCTTCAGGCTGCTTTAACAAGCTTTTTGGTTTTTAGTGTTCTCCAGTTTGACAGTGATTTTATGTCTCACTGATGAGTCATGGTCTTAGTAGGAAGAATATCGGTCTGATAGCAATTCTTTAAAATCTGTTGATACTTCTGGCCTAGTTAGTACTCAGTTTTCACAACTGTTGCATGTGCTTGGACACTGAATGTATATCCCCCCACACACACACACATTGTGTGAAGTCACAGTGGTATTTCAATCAGAAGTAATTAGACTTGGGACACCTGGGTGGTTCATTCGGTTCAAGTGTCTGCTGTCGGCTCCGGTGGTGATCCTGGGTCCTAGGATTGAGTCCAGCACTGGGCTTCTTGGTCGGTGGGGAGCTGGGGAGCTGCTTCTCTCTGCCTACTGCTCCCCCTACTTGTGCGCTCTCTCTCTGGCAAATCAAGAAAAAAATAAAATCTTAAAAAAAAAAAAAGTAGTAGTTAGCTTTTACATACTTAAACCTAATTTCAATTTTTATTTTTTTATTTCTAGAATTACTATTTGATCATTTTTTAAAAAGATTTTTATTTATTTATTTGAGGGAGAGAGAGAGAGAACCAGCAGCGGGGTGAAGTCATTTGAGACTGGAGGGTATTTCTTTGATCTTATTATTTCTTTTTAAAGATTTTACGTGTGAGAGAGAGAGAGAGAAAGAGAGCATGAACAGGGGAAGAGGCAGAGGGAGAAGCAGACTCCTCCCTGAGCAGGGAGCCTGACTCTGGACTCTTGGGGGCTTGATCTCAGGACCAGAGATCTCATATGACCTGAGCCAAAGGCAGCTGCTTAACCAACTGAGCCACCCAGGTGCCCTGGTCATTGTTTTTAAATATGTTATTTTGAGAATTTTCAAATTTACAGAAAAATTGCAAAAAATAGTAAAATGAACATCCAGTTACCCTTCACCATTCATCAGCTGTTAACATTTTTTTTAAAGATTTTATTTATTTACTTGACAGACAGAGATCATAAGTAGGCAGAGAGGCAGGCAGAGAGAGAGGGAGGGAAGCACATTCCCTGCTGAGCAGAGAGCCTGATGCGGGGCTGGATCCCAGGACCCTGGGATCATGACCTGAGCCGAAGGCAGAGGCTTAACCCAATGAGCCACCCAGGCGCCCCCAGCTGTTAACATTTTGCCACATATCTTGACTGTGTATTTTATATTTTTGCCAAACTATTTAAAAGTTACTTCATAACTCTTTACTTTGGCATATACTTCTAAGAACAAGAATATCACTTATTTAATCATAGACAGTTCGGTTTTACCTCCCACCAACCAGAGCAAAGGCAGTTTTTTATAGTCTCCCTTTGGGGACAGTTTTTCCAGTTTATCCATTTTGGACAGTGTCACCTTGTGTGGACCTTAGGTTTATCCTCTCTTACTCCATGTATAACTTCCACCAGTACCTCTTACCTCAACTTGCCTGGTCTGTTAACCCACAGAACTTCAAAGTATGGTCCCCAGACTAACAGCATCACTATCACCATAACCTGGAGATTTATTAGACATGCAGATTTTTAAGTCCTACCTCAAATTTACTGAATCAGAAACTCCTGGGGGCAGGGTTTAGCAATTTACATTTAAACAAATGCTCCAGATAATTCTTAGGTACAGGGCTTTAGGGTAGGAGTGGTAAACTTTCTCTGTAAAGAGCCAGATAGTTAAGTATTGTAGGGTTTGCTGGTAGATTTCTATTGCATCTAGTTATATATGCCTTTGCAGCCATTGGCAATATGGAAATGAATGGGGAAATGGGTGTGGCTGTGTTCCCATAAAACATTATTTACAAACACAGGCAAGGGCTGTGTTGATGGGCCTTAGTTTTCCAACCCCTGCTTTAGGCCATCAGAAAGATGCAGAACTTTTCAGGTAGCAGTCGGTTTTAGAGCCATTACTTTTCTGGGTTTGTCTTTGTTTTCATTTTTATCCTGGGAGGATTTTTTGTTTCCAGCATTAAAAGGTGTATATATATATGTGTGTGTGTGTGTGTGTGTGTGTGTGTGTGTGTGTGTGTGTGTGTGAAAGAGAGAATCAGTTTTTTAGTGCACTGTATGAAAAGCTTCCTCAAGATGCCTAGTCAGAAATGGGAATCTGTTTTTAGCCTGCTTTTTCAGTGAACTTTATATCATACTGCTTTAACATTTTAATTCAAATGGACTCTAACTTACCTAAAATGATGGTCCCCAAGTACCTAGCTTTGAGTAGTATTAGAATTACAGATGGTAGAATTGGAAGTGCTTTCTATTCTAACTTTCTATTTCTACTGAAGCAGAAATTGGTGTTCAGAAAAGTTGGAGACTTGCCCCCCCATTGCATAATCATTGTCAGAATCCTCACCAGAACCAGGGTACTGCTGCAAGATAAGTAGCCTTGTGTCTCTTGCAGTCCCAGTGCATTACATTCTAACGTTAAAAACGTAAAAAACCTGTATCCCCAATTTTTTCCTATTGTAATTTTTTTCTGATTTTCTCCTGTTTCAGGCTGGAATAGAAAATCGTCAGCTGGACACAGTAGATTTCTTTTTGAAGAGCAAAGAAAATCTTTTGAATCCAACCTCAAAATCCTCTGTACCTGATCAGCTTGATGACTTCCCATCTTATTTATATTTAAGAAGTACGTAGAAAAAGCTTCTACATTTGTATTTATCATTTTATCTTTTTGGTGATTTTCATATTGGTGTACTTTCTGATGACTGACAGACTTGCTGAAACTCAATGATGACATTTTTATACTTTGTGGAATCTTGAGTGAGTTGTAAGAATCTATAAATGTTCTCATTCTAAGTGGAGTGTTTATTGTTCATATCCTTTCCTGTCCTTTGTATTTTTAGTATGAAAGGAAGAGATGACCTTCTAAAGTCAAGAGAATTTTGTTCAAAGGAGGATAAAATTCATTTGCAAAATTGCCCACTCTTGCAGCTATCTGAGATATTTAGTGACGGGGGAGTTATGGATTGAGACTTCTTTTTTTTTTTAAAGATTTTTATTTATTTATTTATTTATTTGACAGACAGAGATCACAAGTAGGCAGAGAGGCAGGCAGAGAGAGAGAGAGGGAGCAGGGTAGAAGCAGGCTCCCCGCTGAGCAGAGAGCCCGATGCAGGACTCGATCCCAGGACCCCAGGATCATGATCTGAGCTGAAGGCAGCGGCCCAACCCACTGAGCCACCCAGGCACCCCTGGATTGAGACTTCTTATAAGAATTTTTAGCCTAGGGGTACCTGGGTAGCTCAGTCGATTAAATGTCTGCCTTCAGCTTAGGTTCCTGGGAACAAGTCTCATGTTGGGCTCCCTGCTCAGCAGGAAGCTTGCTTCTCCCTCTACCTGCGGCTCCCTCTACTTGTGCTCTCTCTGTCTCTGTCTCTCTCTCTCTGTCAAATAAATAACATCTTTAAATACTTTTTTTTAAAGATTTTTTATTTACTTATTTGACAGAGAGAGATCACAAGCAGGCAGAGAGGCAGGCAGAGAGAGAGGGAAGCAGGCTTGCTGCTGAGCAGAGAGCCTGATGCGGGACTCGATCCCAGGACCCCGAGATCATGACCTGAGCCGAAGGCAGTGGCTTTAACCACTGAGCCACCCAGGTGCCCCTAAATAAAATCTTTAAAAAAAATGTTTCCACCTAGGGGTGCCTGGGTGACTCAGTGGGTTAAAGCCTCTGCTTTCGGCTCAGGTCATGATCCCAGGGTCCTGGGATTGAGCCCTCCATCAGGCTCTCTGCTCGGCAGGAGGCCTGCTTCTCTTCCTCTCTCTCTCTGCCTGTCTCTCTGCCTAAATAAATAAAATCTTTTAAAAAAAAATTTATTTTTCTGCCTAACTCTTCAGCTTTTTTGCTACATTACCAACACTTTTCAAGATTTGGCTTTCCTATTTAATAAACCGGAAACCTAGTTTTTATTCTTGGACCAGGAAGCCATGTGCCTCTTTGCTTTAGAGGAATAGAGGAATAAAGTATGTTTTTACTTATACATACAGTTTTATTATCTGCTTTTTTTTTTCACTTGATGATATATTATTAGATCTCTCTTGTTAATACACTGTTTATTTGTGGTAGCCTAGAATTTCACTGTGTGGGCTATACCATAGTTTACCTAACCTTACTCCTGTTAGACATTTAGATTGATTCCAACTTTTACTATTGTTTGTGCTATAAATTCTCTGTGTGTTTGTATAATTTCACATATGTACAATTATTGTACATATAATACAATTATATGTATTGTATACATATAAGTATATGTGAAATACTTATGACGTGAAATTTCCAGGTCAAAGAGACATACAATTTACCTTTTTTTTCCTTAAGATTTTATTTATTTGAGAGCACATGAGCTGGGGAGTGTGGGAGGGGGAAAGAATCTAAGCACACTCTGTGCTGAGCATGGAGCCTGATGCAGGGCTCGATCTCAACCCTGAGGGCATGACCTCAGCCAAAACCAAGAGTTGGACACTTAACCAACTGAGTCACCCATATGTCCCATGATTTACATTCTTAAAGGCTTTAATAATTTGTCCTCCAGAAAAGTTTTATCAGCTGGTACTCTAATTCCATGGAGAAAATGACAACTTCCTTTTTTTCAACAATGTAGTGTTCTCTGTGGATTAGAAATTTTCTTTTTTAAGAACATTCTCTTTCATTCTGGTGTACAGTTTTGTCTCTTTACTCTTACATTGCTAACTTTTTTTTTTTTAGTGCTCCAAATTTTTTTTTTTAAATGTCTGCTTGAATTTAGAAAAAAGCTTGCTTTGTGTTAAGTGGGATTCCATTAACAATTGTATGGTTATTATTCTCTTCTGTTTGTCAGTGATTTCTCTTCATTCTATTCTCATCGGCACTGCTTTGGCCTGAAGGGTGAGGATGACTCTGGAAATCGGAGTGGAAATAGCTTAGCAGCTCTGTCAGGGTCAAACCCACATTTCCCACCATTCTCATGGGATTCTGGAGGTGGAGCCAGTGCTGAGAGAAATGGAAATCCCATTATTAGGGCTTGCAGCTGGCAAATGGAATTTTCAGGAACCCACATTTCTTGCTTTCACCTCCATGTTAAGAGGATGCTTTTGGAATCAGGCTGAAGGTCAAATTTTGACTCTGCCATTTACTTTCCAGATTAGCTTGGGCAAGTTATTTTATTCCCTCTTAACTTCAGTTTCTATATCTGTGGAAAGGGGGCTACAATAGTACCTCTCAGAGGTGTTGAAAATAATAAATGAGAGAGCATTTATAAGAGCAAGTCCAATACTTAAGATCTAGCATAGGGGGTCAGCAAAATGGTTGTTACTACTGATATCTGTAAATAACGACCAGTAGTAAGTAGAATCACTAACGTTTGCAGGTAAGACTTCATAAAAGTTTTGTCAGTTTTTTGAAAATAAGATATTGGTTCTTGTTTTATGCTTAGAAATATTGCAACATGTCAGGGGTGCCTGGGTGGCTCAGTGGGTTAAGCCTCTGCCTTCAGCTCAGGTCATGATGCTAGGGTCCTGGGATGGAGCCCCGCATCGGGCTCTCTGCTCAGCAGGGAGCCTGCTTCCCCTCCCCCCGCCCCCTGCTTGCCTCTCTGCCTACTTGTGGTCTCTGTCTGTCAAATAAATAAATAATAAAATCTTAAAAAATAAAAAAGGTTTAAAAAAATAAATAAATAAATATTGCAACATGTCAGAGCAGCCCAAGATGGCCAACTTCGAGGATCGAGTTTCAGATGAGGAGAAGGTACGCATGGGGCTGCTAAATTCATCACTCATGCACCCCCAGGGGAATTTAATGAAAGGTTCAACAATGTCTGGCTACTACTTAATAATGATAGTCTCCTCAGGGAAGGGGCAGTATTTGCATTCGCCCAGTATAACATGGGTCAGTTTACACCTATGAAGATCAGGTCTTAATTAGAGAACACAGTGACCTAGGTAATAGCAGATTTTTAGATCCAAGAAACAAAATTTCCTTTAAGTTTGATCACTTACAGAAAGAGGCTGGTGGCCCAGAGAATGCTGATAGAGGTCTGAAGTCTTGGAGAGAATCTCATGACAGTACTTTAAAGGCCTGTGTGAAAGATCATTATTCTAACGGCTTCTGTACTGTTTATGCCAGCGCTATAGATGGGCAACAGACCATCATTGCATGTATTGAAAACCACCAGTTTTAGCCAAAAAATTTCTGGAATGGTTGTGGGAGATCAGAGTGGAAGTTCACTGCCACACCACCTACAGCTCGGGTGGTGTGAGTAATTAAGATTCAGGTTCACTATTACGAAGATGGCAGTGTTCTGTTGGTTAGTTGTAAAGATGTGCAGGATTCAATAAATGTTTCCAGTGAAGTCCAAACTGCCAAGAAGTTTATTAAAGTCATAGAGCATGCTGAAAATGAATACCAGCCAGCATTTAGTGAAAACTACCAAACAACGTCATACCCCACATTCAAGACCTTGTGCCAGTAGCTTCCAGTTCCTCACACCAGAATTGACTGGAATAAGATACTCAGCTACAAGATGGCCAGAGCAATGCAGAATGCTTTAAGGTCAAGTGTAGAATTCTTTGGTATGTGGGTAGAAAGGAGTCAGTATGTGGTCATATGATAAATAAATGATTTATAAACAAGAGTGACATTTTGATTAAAAAAATAGTTCAAGAGGCAGCTGGCTGACTCAGTTGCTAAAGCATGCGACTCTTGGTCTTGGGGTTGTGAGTTTGAGCCCCATGTTGGGTGTAGAGACTACTTAAAAATAAAAAATATATATACTTTTTAAGTTTTTTTTTTTTTTTTTAATCTCAAGAGAGGGACGCCTGGGTGGCTCAGTCATTAAGCGTATGCCTTCAGCTCAGGTCATGATCCCAGGGTTCTGGGATCAAGCCCTGCATTGGGCTTCTTGTTCAGTGGGGAGTCTGCTTCTCTCTCTCCAGCTCCCCTTGCTTGTGTTCCCTCTCTCACTGTCTCTCTCTCTCAAAATAAATAAAATCTTAAAAAAAAAAAATCTTAAGAGAAAGCATGAGCACAAATGGGAGGTAGGGGCAGAGAGAGGTGGAGGAGCAGACTCCCTACTGAGCAGGGAGCCAGATGTGGGGCTTGATTGCAGGACCCTGAGATCATGACAGGAACAGAAGGCAGACACTTGACTGAGCTACCCAAGTGCCCCCTGCCGCCAAATTTTTTTTTAAAGTGTATTTTGCTAGAGCTTTCAATGTTAACAGGTTTTCTAGCCTTATGGAATACTGTTGAACCTATAACATCGTCTTGATTCTTTTGTGTTCTCTGCCTTGTAATTTTCTATTTTCACTATATCTACTAGTAAAATTTCTTAAAATTCTGCCACATTTAATGATGGTGAGAGAGATCTATCCTGGAGTCATTTTATTGTTTAGAAAATTTTCCTAACCATGAAGTCCTCTTACTGATATAGACAGGTAATATGCTCAGTACTTTTCTACCCCTGTCCTTCAAAGCATTTCTGGTATTTTGGTGGTTTTTACTGATCCACCAATAGCTAAAGAAGCTACACTACAAACTAGCTGAATGGAAGACCCATTCGTCCTTCTCCCTCTGACTGCTTTGATGATCATTTATTGCATCTCATAACTGTAATTTTCAAAAGTTTGGATTGGGCTTTTTAGGTCCTTTTATGGGGGCAAAGGAAGTTTTCTGGAAATTCCATTTTAGCCAGCTTCTCTGCAGAAGTTGTTTTTAAATACAAAGACTTGAATGACATTCCATGCACTTGAATGTGTTTGCTTCTCTTCCCTCGTTGTCTCCTTCCTATCTAGTACCATTATAGTTATAGACATTTTCATTTTTAGAAAAGTTTTACCCATTTATTATTATTTTTATTATGCAAGAACTGTTAATATACTAGGCACATAGTAGAGTGTAAAACTTGAAAAATGCAGATGTTGAAGGAATGTTGGTATCTTCTGCTTTAATACTTTGTGGCAGGATTGCACTATAAACAGATGAATCAAACAAATATGTAAATCACAAACAAAAACTAAAAACCAACGTGAAAAGGATACATTCCAGGCAGGATCTTTCTCTTATAACCTGTTATTTAAGGGAATACTAGTAATTTGTTCTAAATGGGATGTAAAACTTGTTCCAAATACTCTTCCTCAGTCCTGCCTGCCAAGAACTTAAATGGACCTGTGAGACAGCAGACCTTCCCATGTACATCATCAGGTATATGTGTGATCTCAGAATACACAAGTGACTTAGGTATAAGATGACAATGGTAATGGTGGCTTCATTTGCACTGTTTATACTTCGGTGACCAGGCCTTAAGGGAAGGTCAGTTTCTAAAAAACTAAGTAGTGTCTTCCTCCCAATCTCCAAATACATGTCAAAAAGGAAGGGTGTTTGTACTTCAGCTTTGTTTTTGCTCAGTAATACAGTTAAGCAGGTTTGTTCCCAAGTGACCGGTTGAGCTGTGTAAGCGTTTTTATTTCAAATAAAATATATTTATATGGTGTGTGTCATTCATACTATCCATTCTTACCACCCTAGCCTCTCCATCAGGTAGTCCAAAGGAAATATACTGGTTTTATTCTTTAAAAAATAAAAAAAATAAAAAAAATTGTTTTCCTAACTGTGGTATTTTTGGATATGTTTTTTTAGGAGTATACTGATTGATGTTCATGTTAATTTCTTTGATTCTTTCTCAGATGTGGAAAAGCTGATACCAGCATTGGATTTGCTTTGCTCAGCAATTAAAGAAAGTGATTCTGAAACCCAAAGCAAACACTTTTCAGAACAGTTGCTTAATCTTACACTGTCTTTTCTTAACAAACAAATAAAGGAGCTTTTTGTTCACAATGAAGGTAAGAATAGTACCAAAGAGGGGTGCAAGCGCCCTATTCCTGTGTCAGGACAGAGACACAAGTGGTCCTGGTGCATGAGAGAGCATGAGCTAGTAGAGCGCTGATTACTAAAGCTGAAAAAAGTCAGTGTAGAATTGAGTGAGTGACATGGGTTCTAGGACTGGAAAAGTTGACAGAAAGGATTAATCACCCTTTCAAAGGCATTAATATACCCCTTTTCACAAAGGGGTATATTAAAATACAGAGCTACTTGTAAATAGGAAAAAGCTCAGATTTTTTTGTCTGAAATTTGAAAACACTGAGTTTAGATTTTGGCATTTTCTAGAATTCTTTATGATCCTAACAGCATATGGTTTATTTCTTCTCTCCTGTTCTTGCTCTCCATGTGTATGTATATACTCGTATATTTTTGTATATATGAAATTGGCAAATTGGTGTTTTCCATAGAACTAGATGAACATCTACAAAAAGGAGTGAACATTTTGACCAGCTACATTAATGAACTTCGAACCTTCATGATAAAGTTTCCTTGGAAGATAATAGATACAGTAGATGAATATGACGTAAATGAAAATATTCCCAAAGTAAGAGAGAGCAGTATATGGGAGAAGCTCAGCGTTGAGGTAAATATGAGCAATTTTCACTTCTTCTATTTGCCAGATTTAGAGGATATGAGACAACAGAATTTAGAATCTTAGACTTGTGATTCAGAATCTTTGGCAAGGGTTTAGGTTTTACCAATTTGGGAACCTCTGGACATGACTTCAGATTTATGTCTACACCTTCATTTATTTAGAACACAGGTTCCCTCTTAATGCCAGGTCTGCCCACTTAGATCTGGTGACAGGCACCCACCCCCAAACCCGTGTGAGGTGGCACACTCTTAACACTTCCTCAGTGGTTGGGGCCTGGCACTTTGGACTTACGCATTCTGCCTGACCTATGGATAAATTGTTGCTGATGGCTTGATCTTAGGAAACTGATTTTATGCCATTATGTCTTGGAAGGATATTTAATTTGAGTTCTCAGATTCTAGATGCCTCAGATTAACATGTCTTGCCAGTTGAATTTTCTGTGCTCACCTGCTTACTTTTCTTTTTATAATAGAAGTCAGTACAACCAAACCTTGTTGCCCTCTTTGTGGCTGGGGCCTAGAAGAATCCCTCCACCCACATGGAGAATATTGGCTTTAGAAAGACAAAGACCAAAAACAAAATAGCTTAACCCAGATGATAAGACTCAGTCGGGAATGAAAGGGATAAGATTGACCTACTGGCAGGTTCTCAGAACCACTGGTCTTGAGGTGGGAGAATGGGGAAGTACCTGGTGTGACTGCGTTTTCTGAGCCAAAAATTTACTTGATTTTTCCCTCTGCTTTTTTTGGCTTCTCTTTTCCAATCTCCTTTGCAGGTTTCACTTCCTGTTTTCCCTTTTAATGTGCTTCAAGGTGCCGTCCATGGTCCTCTGGTCGTTTTTACTCAAAGTAATGGATTTTTAGTTTTGGGGAGGTGTCGTAGTCCGCTTTGATGAAAGCTGTGGACTCTGTCTCCAAAAACATGCTTGGGAATGTGTTCATGTACACATACATACAGTTTTGCACATGGCCTCATGGGATTTATGGACCCCTCAAAAACCCCAGGTTCAGAATGCCCCTTTTCTGTTCTGTTTTGAGTATAGGTCTTAAGTATAAGTCTTTATTTCTTCTTACTAGTGTATAACCTTCTAATGCCTTACTGTCTTGAGCTTGAATCCCTTTCAGTTCATTCTCCACATTGCTGCCTGAATATTCTTCCTAAAATATATATATCTGATTGTGTCACCTTTTGCTTTTAAGATCCTTCAGTGCCTCCACATAAGTTTTAGGATAAAATCTGTTTCCCATGTATAATGCCCTGCATGATGGAACCTCTGCTTTTCTTTTAGGTCTCATCTGCTACTCTGTCCAGCTTTTTTCTCCAGTTAAATTGAGTAATTTGGAGGTTCCTAAAGACTGATACTGTTTCTTGCCTTTATGTCTTTGTACATAGTCCATCTTTTTTTAAGATTTTATTTATTTGAGAGTGAATGCCTGTGTGAGCATAATCAGGAGAGAAGGGTAGGGGGAGAGAACCAGACTCCCCAGAGAGCAGGGAGCCTAGGACCCTAAGATAATAACCAGAGCCGAAGGCAGATGCCCAACTGACTGAGCCATCCAGGCACCCCCATAGTCTCTCTTTTTGGAACACTTACATATTTAATATTTGCCTTTTAAACTTCACTTATTAGTCTTCTCTACTAGGAAGCCTTCTCTTTTTTGTTACTCCTTTTATTTAGATGCTCCTCTTCTGGGTCCTCCTGTCTAGCACCTTGGGATACCTGTATCATTTCCTGTATCATATACATATACATATACATATACATATACATATACATATACATATACTCAATACTTTATTTGTACATTTTCCACTAGTCTAAAACCAGGGTCTGTGTTTTGGTCAGCTTTATCTCCCCTGTGCGAAGCCCCAAATCTAGCAGCAAATTTTCAATAAAAGTCCATTAGGTGCTCAATAAATATGTAAGTCCCATGTTATCATAATAAGGAAATGAAAAGGAACTTAAAAGGCAAATATTTTCCTCCTTTTCCTAGGAAGTTATTGCCAGTGCTGTTTTAGACAACAAAATACCAGAGGCACAGACTTTCTTCAGGATTAACAATCATTCTGCTCAAAGACTTGAGGAGCTGATTAGAATAGGCCTAAATTTGGTCTTTGACAATTTGAAAAGGAACAATATAAAGGAAGCGTCTGAACTTTTGAAGAACATGGTGAGTTGCATAATCTGTTTATCTGATCTTAAAGTCTCTAATGTAAGAAAAGATCTCTATATTTAATATAATTACTGGTTGATAGAAAATTTGATTTTTATTGATAGTTATGTTACAAACTAAGAAATTTATATAGCTTATATGGGAAGCAATAATAGAAATGTTCTTCAGTACTGAGAACTTTTTTTGAAGAGAATTTTTTTATTGGGAGTTCCACCATTTGTCTCTGTTACATTTGGCACTTTGGTTGAAGGAACCCATGCTTCACGTGTCAGAGTATGCCCAGGACCTCATTTTACAGGGGACATTCTTTTGTTCTTGTGACCCCTTACATCTCCATTTGAACTTTCTAATGGCTTATACCTCTGCTTTGTGCTCTGTGGTTTTACTTCATTTGAGAAGGGGAAGGCCAGAGGTAGGCCTCCTGGAACTAAGCTGAGGACCTGGCCCTAATCTGCATGGTTGGGGTCTTGCCCATGGTAACTTTCTAGAGGCACAGAGGAGTGAAACTGTGTGAGGGTTGTGATTTGCATTGACTTTTTTGTTTTCAGGTGAAGCATTATAGCAGATACCTGTAATTTTGGTCATATGGTAGCCTAGCATCATTTTACATTTTTCTGTGCTGCCTTTGTTTTGGCAAAATGGATAAGGACTTTAGGGATAGGCAGTATATATGTATGATAAATACAGAGAATGAATGTTCATAAGAGCAGAAGAGCTGTAGAATTCTAACAGGATACATGTCTGTAATAGAGTACTTCCTTATCCAGCATTTATTTATGTTTAAAATAACCCTGTTGCAAAATGTGAAGGTTTTCAAAATTTTCTGTTTACTCTAGGGCTTTGATGTAAAAGACCAGTTGCTCAAGATATGCTTCTATACAACTGATACAAATATACGGGACTTTCTGGTAGGTAAAGGTGAGGCTATGTAGTTTACATCTTCTATTAAACCTTGGTGAAACTCCAAAATGAATTATTTTAATATTCAACTACTATCTAGTAAGTAAAAGTATGAGAACTCCTTTGTAACTTTTAATGATTATTTTGCATTTGTGGTAAAAGATGATTTGTGTGAATTTACGTATACCCCAACAATTTCAAAATACAATTCTTAAATGGCATTTAATCTCATGACGTTTGTTTTGCAGTTGTGCTTGACTTTTGTGAGGTCACTGGTTAATTATTTTTTATTCAAGGTTGAAATTTTAAAAGAAAAAAATTATTTTTCTGAAAATGAAAAAAGAACTATAGACTTCGTGCATCAAGTTGAGAAGTTTTATTCAGGACAATTCCAAGAAAATGTGCAGATCCAGTCCTTCACCAGGTAGTCTCATTAGCCCACTTTTGATAATATGGAAAAAATACTGTAGACCGTGTTTAGCTTATAATTGTTAGTGAGCACAGATTTTTTTAATGTGGAACTGAACTTACATTCTCTGTGAAGATAAAACTTGTATCATCCAGAGAGGACTCAGGAATTTCCTGTCTTTCCATATGTGTATAATCACATATATATTTTTAAGATAATATATAAAAAAATGAGAATATTGAGTTATGTGTTTACTAAAAGAGTAGAAGTTCATGAACAGATAAAAAGGAATGATGCTTTTCCCTCCAAAATTAAAAACATTTATATCACTGTTGTAGGCATTGGATAAAGGAACAGGATTTTTTCAAGCATAAGTCTGTTTTGGACTCACTCCTGAAATATGATCCTAAAGATAAATTTAACAAACAGGACCATAGAGTTGTGTTAAATTGGGCTCAGTGGTGGAATCAACTAACCCAAGAATCCATCCTTCTCCCCAGGATAAGTCCAGAAGGCAAGTGCGAAAGAACCTAAAATCTAACATACTGAATGAGGATTAAATTAGGGATTGGTATTTGATTTCATGAGTCTCCATCTTAAACCTATGGAGGAAACATAGTTGCTTTAAAATGGAAGTCATTCCGTTAAGACCTCTTTCTTATCTAAAGATTTTTGTAAGGGATTTATAATGTGATACTGGAAAAGAAAAGCTATATGGTTCAGTGAATTGAGATTTCAAGGCTAAGAATTCTCTTCCCGGCCTCAAAGCGACATCTTTGTTTCTGCAAAGAGTCTTCACGTTTCTTGGTTTACGTAAACGAAGGATCTATATCACATTAGGGCTCTGGGGAACAAACAGTGATAGTTCATAGACATAAATTCATGTCTACTATTACAGCCAAGGTTTTTATTTATATTAAGGAAAAGAAAAGGGAAGAAGAGGCCTGAAATGATAATTGAAATACACAGCTGATTTCCAAGTTTAACCACTGTAGTAATGAGAACATCATTTAGCTCTTCCTTCCACTGAAGTATTGATTATGAATTGAGCACTTAAGAGGAAAACAGTAAAAGAAGCAGAGGGCCTGAATAATTCATATGTTATATAAATATTTGTTCAGTTAATTAGTGTTGAGTTTCGTGTCAATAATCATAATTTATTGCTATATTAAAATACATTCTTTTTAAAAATATTTTATTCTTAATGCAGAATATAAATCGTATTCTCCCGAAGCCCTCTGGAGCTATCTCACAGCTCGCCATGACTGGTCAAGCATTATCTTGTGGATTGGAGAATTTCAGACTCAGAACAGTTGTGCTTTGCTTGAGAAAAACAGATGGCCCCTTCTGACTGTTGATGTTATCGATCGGCATACTTGCTGCAGCAGCTACATGAGGAATGAAATTTTAGATCAGCTGGCCAGGTATTGTCACTGTGGGGATGAATACAAGAAAGAGCAATAAAAATAATGGTGTAATTTTTGCTTTGAAATGGCATAAATCCAATGCAATGTCGTGTCATAGTATTCAGAACTGTAAGGCTGTTATCTGTTGAGGTTTTAAAATCACAGGCATTTAATATCGTGGGATAGTGAATAGGTTCTCAAATTGTAGATGAAGGTTTTCCCTAAATCATTAAATGTGTTTTGGTGGGGCGCTTGGGTGGCTTAGTCGGTTAAGCGTCTGCCTTTGGCTCAGGTCATGATCCCAGGGTCCTGGGATCGAGCCCCACATCAGGGATCCTTGCTCAGCAGGAAGTCTGCTTCTCCCTTTGCTTGCAGCTCCCCCTGCTTGTGCCCTCTCTCTCTCTGATAATTAAATGAATAAATGAAATCTTTTTTTTTTTAATTTTCAAAGTTTTTTTTTTTTAAAGATTTTATTTATTTGACAGATAGAGATCACAAGTAGGGAGAGAGGCAGGCAGAGAGAGAGAGAGAGAGAGAGGAGGAAGCAGGCTCCCTGCCGAGCAGAGAGCCCGATGTGGGGCTCGATCCCAGGACCCTGGGATCATGACCTGAGCGAAAGGCAGAGGCTTTAACCCACTGAGCCACCCAGGCGCCCCGAATAAATGAAATCTTAAAAAAAAAAATGTGTTTTGGTGTAGAAGTGGTCAGCTGTTAGTGCGGCGACAAGGACCAAGTGGCAAGAGCTAAGATGAGGATACCTTAGTGTCCAGTAATGTCTGCCACTCTTCTCCCAGCTGTCCCTGTACCTGTATGCTGCATGGGGTTTGAACCAAAGAGAACTGCTCAGTTCAGGAATTGGTGAGGGGAAGTAGCTCTTGAAGTGATGAGTGGAGACTTTACAATTTTAACTCATCGCTAAAAATAATTCTGCTAGATTGAACCGTGTGAACTTGCATTTGTGTGGGTCAAAAATGATTATCAGCAAATCTCATATGGCTAAACCTAATTTGTCTTCCTAAGCTATAAAAATAATACAAGGAGACAATAACATATATGTTAATTTTTAAGTTTCATAAAGTTATTCCTCATGTATTTATTTTATTATATATTTATACTTATTGGGGAAGCATAGCTGTATTGTTCTACCCAGGTTGAAGATGGGAGAGGGAGATCTAGGGAGGAGTTTTGCCCAAGCCAGTTACTTACAGACTCAAGTTCTTTTACCACTGACTTTCTATTCACTGTTCTGTCCATCGCACTCAGTCCTCTTCTTGTTTACCAGAAGTAAAATTGCATATAAATTGCATACTTGTCAAATATATAGCTTAGTATTTGATTGCTTAAAAAGCTAGTGTATGTATGACTTAACATGAGTTATGACATTAATGAATTACTGATATCTACAGTAACAAATTAAAGGGAAGAAATCCCTGATACAGAAAAGCATTTGATAAAACTCAGCATCAATTTATAATAAAAGCTACATATTAGCAAACTAAGAGTAGACAAATATCCTTAACTTGAAAAGGGTATCTAAAAAAATCTCCTAGCTAACATTATGCTTGATGGGGAAACATCACAAACATTCTCTTTAGATTTGGAGCAAGATGGGCCTACCATTGACTCTTCCCAAGTTGATCTTTAGATATAATACAATTTCAGTAAAATTCCCAGCAGGTTTTCTTGTGGATTTTAACAAGCTGATTGAAAGTATTTATATGAAAATGCAGAGAGTCAAGAATAGTCCTGAAAAAGGACTTGCCCTACCAGGTATAAAAGCTTATTCTAGGGCGCCTGGGTGGCTCAGTGGGTTAAGCTGCTGCCTTCGGCTCAGGTCATGATCCCAGGGTCCTGGGATCGAGTCCCACATCGGGCTCTCTGCTCGGCAGGGAGCCTGCTTCCCTCTCTCTCTCTCTGCCTGCCTCTCTGCCTACTTGTGATCTCTCTCTCTCTCTCTCTCTCTGTCAAATAAATAAAATCTTTAAAAAAAATAAAAATAAGAGCTTATTCTAAAGCTATAGCAATAAGTATTAGTTCAGGCATAGACAGACCATAGAACAGAAGAGTAAGCATAGAAACAAACTTGTTTGTTCACTTGATGTATGTTTGTTCACTTTATATATGACGAAGGTGGCACTGCACAGTGAGCAAAGAACAGTCTTTTCGACAAAGGGGGCTGGGATAACTAGATTGCTATGGTGGAGGAATTAAATTGGACTTTTTGCCCTCTATCACGAATACAGTCAATTCCAAGTAGATTTCAAAACCTAAATGACAAATGTAAAACTATAAATCTTTTAGAAGATGTAGAATATCTTCTTGGCTCTGGGAATAGGGTATGCTTTCTAAATGCCTAGAGGGGTAAAGGAAGAGAATAGTTACTGAGACCTAGAGAGTTGCCCAGCAGTTGTGTCCCCTAGAGGAGAGTGTCAGCCAACCTGCAGTCAGCCAGCAAGGAGGGAGCCAAGGTATCCCCATCCTCTCTCTTTTTTCTGACGCTTAACATCTGACGGTGGTTTCCCATAGGGTGAACCAAAATGGAAGCCTGAGGACACTGGAGTCTTCTATCCAGGTGATCCTCTGGGGATAGAGAGCGGGAGAAGAGTAGAGCTTGGATCTGGAGGGGAAAGATATCAGGGCACATATGCATTTCACAAAAGAGGGAACACAAATGGTCAATAAATACATGAAAAGAGGCTCTTCCTCACCTGTAGTCGTGAAAATGTAAATTTGGTTTACCAAAAATTGAGGAGCACCTACAATGCCCATCAAAGATAGTAGAGAAATAAAATGTATAATCATTCAGTGGAATATTATAAACAATAAAAGGGAACACACTGTAGTCATAGGTATCCACATGGATAAATCACACAATGTTGAATAGAAGAAATAAAACTAAGAACAATATATCCAGAATATACCATTTATATATAAAGTTTAAAGTAGGCAAAACCCAACCATATGTTATTTGGGGTTACATATATGAGTGGTAAAACTATGAATAAAAGTAGGGAATGGTTATTACAAAGTTAGGATTGTGTTTACCTCTGGGGGAAGCAAAGGACGTGTAGTGGGGGAGAAATACACTAAGGGCTTCAGGAAAATATTCTGTTATCTAGGTGATGATTACATAGTGTTTCTTTAAATGCCACATCCTGGGGCTCCTGGGTGGCTCAGTGGATTAAGCCGCTGCCTTCGGCTCAGGTCATGATCTCAGGATGGGGCTCTCTGCTCAGCAGGGAGCCTGCTTCCTCCTCTCTCTCTGCCTGACTCTCTGCCTACTTGTGATCTCTCTTTCTCTGTCAAATAAATAAATAAAATCTTAAAAAAAAAGAAAAAGCCACATCCTATAAGTTCTGTACTCCTTTGTCTGGTATATACACCTAACAGTAAATTTGTAAAAAGTGCTATTTAAATGCAAATTTCTATTCTTATTTAGTAGTTGGTCTAGTTAAATTATTCTGTTTTAGTTTTTTTTAATGATTTTGTTAAGGTATTTTGGAAATTCTCAGTGGTTAAAGCCTGTAGCTTCAAGAGCTAGCCACCATTGCCACAATGGATCGTACAGTTCCAGTTAAAACCACAAAAAAATGGAAATAACTCAGGTTTTTGAAATATTTAAGATAACCCTAGATTGTTAGTACTGCCTTTAAATGTGAAAATGGTGTACAAACCTTCATCAGAAACTAGCAAAATATAGTCAGAGCATCATTACAGAGTGAGACTCGGCAGTCTTAGTTTGTAAATCCTGATTTTTAAGGAGTTGAGACTTCAGCAGCGAAAGTGGTTTGGTGGGCTCTGCATCTGGCAGCTTTGTAACTTGCCATCTCTGAAACCTGCCCAACAGGAATGGGATTTTTCTTGAATCTGAACTAGAAGACTTTGAACTCTTGCTGCTAAGACTGACCCGCATTGGGGGTGTGATGCAAGACGCTGTCCCTATTCAGAACTACAGAGCCCAAGAAGGCTGGGATTTCCACTCTCACTTCATTCTCTATTGTTTGGAACACGGTCTGCAGTATCTTCTCTATGTGTATCTGGACTGTTACAAGTGAGTACTGAGAACTGATTCGACTTTGAGCAGGTCTTCACATTTCCTTTTTCCATACTACTTCTGAATGTGACTTTTAGGAAAAGACTATACATTCACTTGAAGAATGCTGGTGTTTTAGGGGCGCCTGTGTGGTTCAGTAGGTTAAAGCCTCTGCTTTCGGCTCAGGCTGTGATCCCAGGATCCTGGGATCAAATGCCACATCGGGTTCTCTGCTCAACAGGGAGCCTGCTTCCCTCCCTCTCTCTCTGCCTACTCGTGATCTCTGTCTGTCAAATAAATAAATAAAATCTTTTTTTTTTTTTTTAAGATTTTTTATTTATTTATTTGACAGAGAGAGAGATCACAAGGAGGCAGAGGCAGGCAGAGAGAGAGGAGGAAGCAGGCTCCCTGCAGAGCAGAGAGCCCGATGCGGGGCTCGATCCCAGGACCCTGAGATCATGACCTGAGCCGAAGGCAGCGGCTTAATCCACTGAGCCACCCAGGCGCCCCAAATAAATAAATAAAATCTTAAAAAAAAAAAAATGCTGGTGTTTTGCTGTAGTTCCCCCCTTGCCCCGGCCAGCTGCAGCACTTGGTACCTTAGTTCAATGCTGCATTCAATTAAATGCTTATCATGTGTTTTTGGTGAGGTTAATCCTGTATCATCTCTGTTAACCTTTTAAATAACTAGAGAGAAAGAAATGCTATAGAAGTTTAAGAGAGGAAAATTCTGAACGTTACCTTGGAGTTCTTTGATACCTTCATTCTCAGACAAATGAATATTAAACAACTTTGAGTTCATAATCACTACAAGGTGTGTTAGATATGCTCTACAGTTTATATTTAGATAGATAAATATACATCAGTACATACCTGCCAAGATCAACCTGCAGAAGTCATATGTGGCCCCTGTGAATTACTGTTGGGCTAGTAGTACAAATTGTATTCTCTAATAAATGAGTATACAGTGGTCTTGGCACTAGGCTAAGTGCTTTATGTGCATTAATTCCTCTAATATTCACAAAAGTCCTATGAGGTGGTTACTCCCATCTCCATTCCACAGGTGAGGGAACTAGTATTGAGAGAGACTATGTGCCTTCCTTGAGGTGCACAGTTCTAGAAATAGCACAGCCAGATTTCATTCTACTTAGGTTTGATTCTAGAGCCCACACTTATTGTGCTAATGAGAACATTTTTATTTTTATTTTGTGTATTAAAGATTAGGAATTCCAACAGACGATGCTTTTCTGGTTCATACCATCGAGGCTTACTTAGACACAGAAATTTTTTTCTCCAAAGCTACTGGCAAGAGAAGATGTAAAAGTCATATATCAGAGGATGTATTTTGAGACTGAATTCCTCAGTCCTAGCTTCTCTGCAGTGTGTTAAACTTCTCAAAAACCTCTGAAGTTTGAAAATGCTAAAGAGTTTTTTTTTTCCCAGCAGATTAATTAATTTATTTTTTCAGCGTAACAGTATTCATTGTTTTTGCACAAAATCCAGTGCTCCATGCAATACGTGCCCTCCCTATTACTCACTACCTGTTGCCCCAACCTCCCACCCCTGACCCTTCAAAACCCTCAGGTTGTTAAAGAGTTTTTGATGTTTAAACAAAATACAATAGGGGGGCACCTGGGTGGCTCAGTCAGTTAAGCGTCTGCCTTTGCCTCAGGTTGTGATCTCAGGGTCCTGGGATCCAGCCCCAAATCAGGCTCTCTGCTCAGTGGGGAGTCTGCTTCTCACTCTGCTGCTCCCCTCACTCATGCCCTCTCTCTCTCAAATAAATTTTAGAAAATACGATAAAATAAAAAGTATCTGAAAGGACAAGGTATCTGTTAATCTTATAAGGTTCGTAAAATGGAAGTAAACACATTATAAATAAAATTATCTGCCTCTAAATTTTTCTCTATTTCCAGATCATAAGGAATATATAAAGCACAACACAAGAAGTATATAATGTTGTATTTACTTTTAATTCCAAAGTTCCTTTTTTAATGCTCATTATCATCTGAGCAAACATAGTTATAATTGTCTTACCCTGTATGTTAACCAGAATTTGTTTTTTTGTTTTATATACAGACTTAGTCCTTCAAATTGTCCCTTTTTGGAAAAAAAAGAATTACATGAAGCTTACCCTTGGTTTGAATTTTTAGTTCAGTGTCGACAAGTTTCCAGTAATTTAACAGGTATGGTGTACTGTATTATAATACAAAAATTTCTTTGGCTAGGGGCCCCTGGGTGGCACAGTCAGTTAAGCGTCAGACTCTTGGTTTTGGCTCAGGTCATGATCTCAGGTGCTAGAGATCAAGCCCCCCATTAGGCTCTGCTGTCAGCACTGAGCCTGCTTGAGATTCTCACTTCCTCTTCCTCTGCCCCTCCCACTCATGCTCTCTTTCTCTTTCTTTTTTTAAAATAAATCAATAAATCTTTTTTTTTTATTTTTAATTTTTTTTCCTAAATAACAGGTCTTTTGAATGGCATTTAATTTGTGAGGTCTAAATAAATCACTTGGCTGTAGACAGATATCTGACTGTATAACCTAGGCTCAAGTTTTGTTTAAGAAGCAGAAGACTGGGGCGCCTAGGTGGCTCAGTGGGTTAAAGCCTCTGCCTTGGGGCGCCTGGGTGGCTCAGTGGGTTAAAGCCTCTGCCTTCAGCTCAGGTCATGATCCCAGAGTCCTGGGATCGAGCCCCACATCAGGCTCTCTGCTCTGCAGGGAGCCTGCTTCCTCCTCTCTCTCTGCCTGCCTCTCTGCCTAGTTGTGATTTCTCTCTGTCAAATAAATAAAAAGTATTAAAAAAAAAAAAAAAGCCTCTGCCTTCCGCTGGGGTCACGATCTCACTCTGGGATCGGGTCCCGCATCGGGCTCTCTGCTTGGCGGGGAGCCTGCTTCCCCCTCTCTCTCTGCCTGCCTCTCTGCCTACTTGTGATCTCTGTCAAATAACTAAATAAAATCTAAAAAAAAAAAAAAAAAAAGCAGAAGACCAAGAATGTTCCCTTCTCACCAGCCAAGAAAAGTCCAGAGGGCATGTGTATGTGTGTGTTCCCCTCCCCCTCATGCTCTGTTGTCTTTGGACATCTCTCATCTTACCACTCTATCACAGGCTGAATTCCTGCTCTCTGGTAGACAGACACCCTTTTTTTGTGAAAAAGTGGTCAGTCTGCCAGGTGCCCTGAATCCTTTAGTAAGTAACTCCATATGTAAGAAAAAAAAAAACACAGGGTATGTGGGATTGTTGTGTCCTCTGTAGTAGAGCTCCTGAAGGAGAGTTTTGCTCCAGTTAGAATCAGAAAAGCCTTGTGACCCGCCTGCTTGAGGGATTAGTTGGTGTTATTCCAGAGATTCTCTCCAGAAAAGGGGTGGGCAGAGCCACTACACTCCCAAGAAATATCAACAGCCAGTCTTTTATAGAATTCCTGTTTTTTTCCCCAGAAAAAGAATTTTTTCATAATATGGATTGGGTTCTTTTGGTTGTGTTTTTGGGTTTTTTTTTTTTTTTTGATGCCAATTATAAAATAACACATGTTCATTGTAAAGGAGAGTTGGAAGCCATGAACAGCTATCTAGAAGATAAAACTCCACAGGCAGCTAGCCGAGGTAGAGTAATCATCCACAGGCAACTCCTGATATATTTTAATGTATTTTGTTCTGGGTATTTTTCTCTATACTTTTTTTTTAGCCTGGTCTACATTATATTTCATTCATCCAACAAATATTTGTTAAGCTCCCACATTGTGACAGTCTCTAAGTACTGGGGATACTCTATGTATTTATATATTACTTTTTTCATATAGTAATTACAAGAATTTTCCTGTGTTCTTAGAGACTATTTTATGTCTGCATAATATTTCATCATATGGATGTACTGTTAACTAATGTTCTCTCATTTTTTGACACTGAGGCCATTCTGTTTTTTTTCTATCATGAAAAATAGTCTTGTATATATTTAAACAAAGAATTTTTGTCTTTGTTTCAGATTATTTCCTTAGTACAGAGAGATTCCTGAGTATGAAATTACTGGATCAAATGTTATACACATTTTGAAGGTTCTTGTTATAAGGCCAGATTGCTTTTCAGGAGAATTAGAGCATTTTAAGTCCCAGCTTCTACATGCCCTGACCAGCTGTGTCCTTGAGAATGTTAATTTTTTTTTTAAATATTTTATTTATTTATTTGACAGAGAGGTCACAAGTAGGCAGAGAGGCAGGCAGAGAGAGAGGGAGAAACAGGCTCCTCACTGAGCAGAGAGCCTGATGCGGGGCTCGATCCCAGGACCCTGAGATCATGACCTGAGCCACCCAGGCACCCCGATAATGTTAATTTTTTAAAAATCATTGCAATAAGGAATATACAGCCTCTAAATACTATTTTATTTTGCATTTCTCTGTTGCTGATGAACTACATATTTTTATGTGTCAAACATTTATATTTCCCCCTTTGTAAAGGGTTATTTGTCTACTTTTCTGTTAGAGTCAGTATTTTAGGCGTTGATTTGTATAAGCTCTTTGTTGAAGACATTAATCCTTAGGCTCTCATTTGCTGTTAATTTGTTAAAATTTACCCCCTAGTTCATTACTACCTGTCAGTTTTCTTATGTTTGTCTGTTTCAACACTTGTTTGTCTCAATTGTCTGAATAGAAGTTTTTATGTCGACAAATCTCCCCCCCCCCCCCCGCTTTATGATGTTTTCCTGTTGCTTTTCATCTTAGAAAGTCCCTCTTAGATAGAGTTAAACATCTTTTTCCTCAGAACTATGTAATTCTTTCTCTTAAGGAGAAAAACTTACTGTCTTGTTTTTCAGATCCCAAACTGATCTTCCATGCTAGCCTTGCAAATGCTCAGATACTGATTCCCAGCAACCAGGCCAGTGTAAGCAGTATGCTATTGGAAGGACATACTCTCCTGGCCCTTGCTACCACAATGTATGCCCCTGGGGGTGTCAGCCAGGTATGGATAGCACTTTTACCAATTATAGTAAAATTTAGTGGAAATATCTATGGCTCTTTTAGACTCCTTTGATATTCAAATACAATCACTTACATAAATATTTCATTATTAAAGAGCATAAAACAAGGATGAGTTTTAAATTTTGCATCATATTCTCTTAAGTTGGAAGGGAACTAATCTGCTGTCTAGAGATTTTTTTTTTCCTTTTGTTTTGTAAACTTCGGGTTTGTTTTCAGGATAGAATCAGGATCTGATTGCTCCTGGGAGTAACTATACTTTAGATGTGTGGCTTGGGAATTATTCTGTACTATTTGTACTCTCAGGCAAAAAGGAAATCACATTTTTTAGCTATCCATATGAATTCTTCTGAGGGACCCAGTGGAAACTTGCCCATCTCTGCTTTTTTGAAAGTACACAGAACACCTCATTACAGGGAACTGAAGAATGCAATTTAATATCTAATCTCTAAAAGCTTCTTACTGATAATAGCTTAATATAATACCACCTCTTCCAGATTATTTCAGTATATTTTAATTCATGAGGTTATCTCTACCTCTCTTTTTAATAACTTATCAGAAATTAGTCATAGAATAACTTGAGAGCTGACGGAGAAGGACCTAGGTAGGAGTCATCTAGTCTAGTAGTTTTTTTCCTTTAAGAACATTTACTTGCTATTTAAATATTTTAGTAACAGAGGCTTTTTTCAAACAATACTTTCACATGTAGTTTGAAAGCCACTATCTAGTTGAACTTCCTAATTTTGTAGATGAGGAAACTGAGGTCTGCTGTTAAATATCTGGCCCAAGGTCACCAGCTAGTTTTTCTTAGAAACTGAACTAAAACTACTGGCTTCTGACTCCTTGATCAATGTCTTTTTCACTACCATGTAGTTTTTCAAGCTAATCTTGTTTCACTCTTGTGAAGAAAAGACAGATTTGGAGAAGAGAACTTTATACTGTATCATGTGATCTGTCTTTCTATTTAGGTTGTTCAGAATGATGAAAAGGAGACCTGTTTGAAGAAAGTAGATCCCCAGTTACTGAAGATGGCATTAACTCCTTACCCCAAGCTAAAAACTGCTCTCTTCCCACAGTACACCGCCTCTAATGTTCTGCCACCTGATATTACACTTTACCACCTTATTCAGGTACAGTATTTAGGAATATCAGTCAGGGTTCAGCCAGGAAAACCAAAACCCACTCTGGGTCTCTCACGTGGAGGACATTTAACATAGATAGTTACTTACACAGTCATAGCAGGGTGGGGAATCGAAGCATCTGATGATGAGACAAGTCAAAAACTGACAGGGAGGCCGCCAAAACCCCTAAAGCCCCAAGAACGGTACAAGAAAATAGTATTATCAGAACCCAGAAGCTGGACCTGGCTCTCTCTGAGAACTAAACTCACAGTCAGGCTGCCTAATAGGAGCTGGAAACAAACATACAGGGTGGGCCTGGAACCTGGAGGAGATAGCCCCGAAAACAAAGGAGGAGGAAAATACTCTGGTTTCTCCCCTCTTCCCACCTTTAATCTCCCATGTTGTCTCTCTTGACTGAACCTGTCTGGTAGCCAAAGGGCAGATGAGCTTGGGAAATGCAGTTCTCTGCAAAAGGAGAGAAAGGCGGGAATGGATCTGAGAGCAGACGGACAGTTGGCCAGCATGCCTGTCTGCCACTTCATTCTACTACTGATAAATTCTCTCTCTCCTCTCAGTGAATAGGGCTATTTGTTTATTTAAATCAGTACTTCTTAGCCTCTTTTAGGACAAAGATCTCTTTGAGAATATAAGCAAGTTAGGAGTTTCTTCCCAGAAAAATACCACATATGTGTATAATTCTGCTTCTATTTCAGAGGAATTCAGATTCCCTGAAACATATTCAGATCCTCCATGATGAACACATTCTTTTGTTCATTTTTTACTTCAGAGGGCTTTGCTTTTTTCCTCTGGGTGCACATATTCCCACAGTATCCTTAATTCAACATAAGTTCTATAATCTATAAAGGTACAAAATCTCTCTAATGTGAACAGTCCTTAATTTATAGAATAGTCCTACTCAAAAATGTCCCTGGATGGCTGCCAGTCCATGAACTGCTTGTTGCTGGTATGTGAGGACATTAGGATCTTAAGCTATTCTATAAATCTGTGTCATTAAGTACACTTTTCAGTTAAGCAGGCTTTCTGTGTGTGTATATGTGTGTGATGTAGCAAGACACTCTGGAAGCAGGAAGCATTTGAATTTATTGCAAGCTTCTTATCTCATAGCAGACCAGTAGCACACCTATAAACTATATATAACTGGATTATATAAAAACATATAAAACAGTTTCACTACCTAAAATGGATTCTGTCAGCCTAAAACATAAGTGGTTTCAAGTTGTTCTTTGTTCTGTTTTCAAGTTGACCGAAGCAGTTTTAGTCCTGTTACATTATGAAAAGTCATCCTTAGTAGATCATAAATTCTCCCGTAATTTTACATCAAAGCTGCTCTTTCATTAGCCACCCAAATCATGACTTAAGGTTTTTTTATTTTCTCCTTTATCTTTCCTACCATCTGCTTATCATCTTTGCTACGTCTTTGGCCTAGACAAATTTCAAACAGCCACGGCTCCCTGCTTCCAAACCTTCCCTGACTTGCTTAACCTTACCCCACTCTTTTTTTGTTGTTGTTGGTGGTGATTTGTTCATCACATTCCTCTAATCTTTGATCTCTTGTCTCCCTGTTTCCTTTCCAGACCAGACTTAGCTCACCTTGTCCTGTTTACATGGTAACATTGTCTAGCCTCTTATTTCTCTTGGTTTGGATTCTAAAAGCATTTCAGAAGTCCATTTTACATTATCATTGACGCTGCTTCAACCAAGAGAGTACACTTTCCAGACATAGTTTGAAGTGAGAAGAGTCTTTAAAATGAACATAGCTGGTTCTGTTTTTATTAAAAATAGGAAGGTGTCTCATGCACTCAGGGTTTTTTTGTTTTGTTTTTTGTGTTTTTTTTTGAAGCTACATTCAAAGAATTTATGTCCAGAAAGATGAGGTTGGAGAAGGGGAGCAGACTACGTGTGAAGTGTTTTCTTATAATTTTATTTACTTTAGAGTCAATTAACTTTTAACTTTGACTTTTCTGCTTTTTCAGTCACTGTTGCCCTTTGACCCTAGCAGATTGTTTGGCTGGCAGTGTGCCAACACTCTGGCTATAGGAGGTAAGTCATTCTAGGCACCTAGGGCTTTAGAAGTAAGTATTTCAAGCAGTGTTGACCATAGAAGTTAATTTTTGTAAAACCAATCCAGTTTTTTATTCTCACTGCATTCCATTTCAAAAATGAAGGTGCATTCCAATGGAAAAACATTTTCTAGGAGACTGAATTGAAAACGTGAGTTAAAAGTAGTATGTCACTAACACTGTTCTTGCTGGGAAATGTAAGATGTACCTGTCTGCTTAAATTTCTCACTTTTCCCAAATCCCTGTTGATTTACAGTATACTATTAATCTTTATTAAGTAATTAAAAATTAATTAATCTCAATTAATTAATTTAATTAATTAAAGTTAAGAGCATAGGTGTAGGCATTAGATAAATCCTGGCTCGACCATCTAATAGCTGTATGACCTTGGGTAAGTGGTTTAACCTGTCTTCAATTTCCTGTAAAATGAGGTTAAGAATAATGCCCACCTCACATATTACCTGAGAATGAAAGGAGACAAAGCATTTAAAAAGCTCTTGAGTTCCCTGTGCATGGTGAGCCCCAGATGCGTACACACTGCTATTCTCTTTAGGCTGTGAGCATTTCTTTCATTTTTTTTTTATGCCATTCTTAAACTCAACTTTTTCTATATCTTTTTTTTTTTTTTTTTTTTTAAAGATTTTATTTATTTATTTGACAGAGAGATGACAAGTAGGCAGAGAGGCAGGCAGAGTGAGAGGGGGAAGCAGGCTCGCTGCCGAGCAGAGAGCCCGATGCGGGGCTCGATCCCAGAACCCCGGGATCATGACCTGAGCCGAAGGCAGAGGCTTTAAACCACTGAGCCACCCAGGCGCCCCTCTATATCTTTTTACTTTTAAATTTAGAGTTAGCCTTTAATATCATGGTGTCTGCGGTGCCTCTGCTGGAATTATTCGGAAGTAGGCTTCAAATGAGCACTTCATGTGTCATGGATACCCTGTAAATATTTACTGGCATGCATAAAAATGGGTTTCCTAATTTGTGAGTTTTGTAAGTTCAAATCTCAGTAGATTTAATTTACCCAGTTCCCAGGGCCCAGTGCAGTGCCAGCCTATAGTAGATGTTCAATAAATATTTGTTGAGGGCTGGATAAAGTAGTACTTGTATTGCATTTTCAAGTAATAGTACCCTTTATACTGAATATCTGTGAAGTTACTACGAGAGTGTAGACTGAATCCCCTGTCCTGTTTTAACACTTTTCCAGCTCTAACACTTAGCCAGAGTCCTGACCCCCTTGTGGAAAATGAGCACTGTACCAGGTACACTTGGGGAACAGAGAGGAAGTTGAAGATGTAGTCCCTGCCTGGTATTTAGAAGTTTAAAACGTATTTGAGGAAATAAAGCACAAAGTAAATGAAACAATTATGAAAACAATGTGCATTTATAAAATTGGAGAATTGTCTTTAATTAGAATATTTACTTATTTTTTCAAATGCTTTTACCATTGAAAAGAGATGTAGGGTGACTGCAAGGTGACTTGGCTTCTCTGACAGGCTGGAGAAAAATTTCCCTAGGGTAGAATTTTCTCTTATATATGCTTTCCATACTAACCTCCAACTGCTTAAACATCGGAGTCTTATTTGAATTAGAAACTCAAGTTAGCTCATTTGGAGCCAGGCAATGCTATATACTTTACATGTACTCAGCAAATATTTAATGAATGAAGTAACAGTTTTATACATAATAACAAGTTACCAGAGTCACTGTGATCTCACAAAGAATATAGATATGTGACAATTTTTTAATCTCAAAGGAGGCGTACTTTTAAGTAATAGCAGGAAGTTTTAAGTTGACAGACACCTCAACTCTTCAAGTTTTTTTTGTTGTTGTTTTGTTTTTAAGAGACAAGTCACAATGTAAAAAGTCCTTGGAATGCTGCAGGAAGATAAAACTTTTTTCAGAAATAAGCTTTGACGGGGCGCCTGGGTGGCTCAGTGGGTTAAAGCCTCTGCCTTTGGCTCAGGTCATGATCCCAGGGTCCTGGGATCGAGCCCCGCATCAGGCTCTCTGCTCAGTGGGGAGCCTGCTTCCTCTCTCTCTCTCTCTCTGCCTGCCTCTCTGCCTATTTGTGATCTCTGCCTGTCAAAAAAAAAAAAAAGAAATAAGCTTTGAACTTTGAAAATATAAAAGCAGATGCACTATTTTCCAGAACTTGTTCCTTAACAGTTCAAAATGTTACTTCATTTTTTTTTATAGGTAGTGAGTGATTAAGAGGCAATTAAAGATTAGGAGTTGGCAGGAGGAGTCCTTTCATACTAACTTATCACATCCAGAACATCTTCTGACTTCAGATTTCTCTAAAGAGAGGAAAACATGTTTTTTCTGCCATTTTCAAGGGCACAGAGGAACTTTAAACTGAGTTACTCTGCTGGCTTGAGAAAGGTGGTACCATCATGTAGGTAATAAGGTGCTCTGAATACAATATCAGAAAGTATAGCTAATGATAACAAAAGGAAACTGAGGAGGGCATTAATAGGGAGAAAAGGATGTTCTTACACTGTGTATCAGAGAAAGGTAGAGGGAGTTGGCCTTGGTGTATAGAGGACTCGTAAAAATATTGAGAAGGGATTTCATTGTGTAATGAGCTCCATGAATAAATTAAAAAGCTCCTTTTGCAGATCCTTAGCAGAGATGTTATAGCTAAAGGATTATTGCTATTGTGACGTATAGGATCATCAAATATAGAATTAAGACATTATAAAATAACAAGTTGAATGAGGAAAAAGCATAATTTATAAGTTTTTATGCAGCTTCTTGGGTACATACTTTTGTATAATATGGGGGGCTAGGGTGAGTGGCTCAGTCAGTTAAGCATCTGACTCTTGATTTCAGCTCAGGTCATTATCTCAGGGTTGTGGGTTTGAGCCCTGCATTGGGCTTCCCACTCAGTGAGGATTCTGCTTGAGATTCTCTCTTTCCCTCTCCCTCTGCCCTTCCCCCCACACATTATGCTTTCTCTCTCTCTAAAATAAATAAATTTTAAAAATCAAATGGGCTACTTCTACACATTAAAGTGAACTATTATATTTTGGTGGTTCAGAGTAATGTACAGTGGTACAAAATGACTATAGCAACCATTTTTTTTCTTAAGATTTGTTTATTTATTTATTAGAGAATGCATGTGCAAGCTGGGGGAGGGGCAGAGGGCGAGGAAGAGAATGAATCTCAGCCAGAGCTGAGCATGGAGTCCAGCACGGGGTTGATCCCATGACTGGGAGATCATGACCTGAGCCAAAATCAAGAATCAGACACTTAACCAGCTGAGCTGCTCAGGTGTCCTGCAACTGGTTTTCTTTCACCATTGCAGAGTTAAGTTTTCCATGTACAGATTTGAAATTAATCATGGTGAGGTGCAGAGGACTAATATTGCTTCACTTTCCCCCTAGATGCAGTGAGTCATCTCCCACATTTCTCTAGCCCTGACCTGGTTAATAAATATGCTATAGTGGAACGTCTGAATTTTGCATATTATTTACAACATGGGCGACCATCATTTGCATTTGGTACTTTTCTGGTCCAGGAATTAACCAAGAGCAAGACTCCCAAGCAGCTGTGAGTATTTAAAACATAATTTTTACTCTAAATAAAAGACATATCTGGGGCGCCTGGGTGGCTCAGTCAGTTAAGTGTCTGCCTTCAGCTCAAGTCATGATCCCAGAGTCCTGGAATCAAGCCCCATGTCAAGCTCCTTGCTGGTCAGGAAGCCTGCTTCTCCCTCTCCTCCCTGCTCATCCTTTCTCTCACTATCTCTGTCTGTCTCTCTCTCATATAAATAATAAACTTTTTTTAAAAAGGTAATATTTAAAGATACTGGGGCACCTGGGTGGCTCAGTGGGTTAAAGCCTCTGCTTTCGGCTCAGGTCATGATCCCAGGGTCCTGGGATCGAGCCCCACGTCAGGCTCTCTGCTCCGTGGAGAGCCTGCTTCCTCCTCTCTCTCTGCCTGCCTCTCTGCCTAGTTGTGATTTCTCTCTGTCGAATAAATAAAATATTAAAAAAAAAAATTTAAAGATACTATTTGTATCTTTTATAATTCTGTTTAAAAAAAAAACAACCCAGGAACTTGCCAAATATTAGCAATTACTCTTAAGAGGGAATTGTATAACAAGATGTGAATTCTGTATTTAAGATCTTTATTTTTTATAATTCACTTTTATTTTTTATTTTTTTAATGATGGATTTTTTTTTAAAGATTTTATTTATTTGACAGATAGAAATCACAAGTAGGCAGAGAGGTAGGCACAGAGAGAGGGGGAGGCAGCGGGGTTCGATCCCAGGACCCTGAGACCTGAGCCGAAGGCAGAGGCTTTAACCCACTGAGCCACCCAGGCGCCTCTATAATTCACTTTTATAAAGCACAGAATTGGGAGGAGTATTAGATATAGTCAGCTAAATATAGATTTACTTTATTTACTGGCTTGTTTCGTAGTTAACAAAGTAGTGCACTTTAGTGATAAAATATTCAAGTAATTCAGAAGGGTGAAAAAATGAAAGATAAAAAGTCCCTGAGTCTCCTGTCTTCATTCTGCATAGTAAATAAACATGGTTAATTTCTTATGCATCTTTCCTTGAAATATGTCTATGCATATAAAACTACATATGTGATGTCAAACTTTAATTAGCATTAATTTTCTTGGTGGTTTGCATATATACTCATAATTGATAGGATCACAAGTTGGCAGTCTTTCTGTAATTCTGTTCCTGTTCCCTGGATGAAGTTGGAAGCAAGAATAATTTGGCTTATGAGCGGGTGTTTTATGAGGCTAAATATAAGACAATGGGGGGCTATGGAGACAACTAAAAACTACCAGGAACCGGGGCACCTGAGTGGCTCAGTAGGTTAAGCCTCTGCCTTCAGTTCAGGTCATGATCTCAGGGTCCTGGGATCAAGCCCCACATCACGCTCTCTGTGCAGCAGGGAGTCTGCTTCCCCCACTCTCTCTCTGCCTGCCTCCTTGCCTACTTGTGATCTCTCTCTCAGTCAAATAAATGAATAAAATCTTAAAAAACAAACAAACGAAAAAAAAATACCAGGAACCTAAATGGATGTGTGCAGAGCCCAAAACGGGAGCGGGGAGGAAGCTAAAAATCACAGGTATCTGACACTCCATGTATCACTGTGTAATTCCATCTGCTTTTCCTGGTGAGAAGCAGTTCTCTGATGTTATTTTAATTCCTGTCTTTTTCAGGATCCAGCAAGTAGGTAATGAAGCCTATGTTTTAGGGCTTTCCTCCTTCTACGTACCTTCAGTAGGAGCTGCCTGTGTTTGTTTCTTAGAACTGCTTGGCCTCGACAGTCTCAAGCTCAGAGTTGATATGAAAGTGGCCAATATAATTCTGAGCTGCAAGTGTAGAAACGAAGATGCTCGGTCCAGCTATATCAGAGAGTCTCTAGGTACAGTGCCTTTTCCATCTGGGGTTTGTTTCGTTTAGAAGACAAGGGATGAATAGGTCTAAAGCATCAGATTGTGAGTGGTTGGGGAGGAAATAATTACCTTCCTGTTTCCTCCTTTCTCTGCAGAATGTTTGCACTTTATCTCACTTTCTTAGACTCTTTAATCAGGTCTAAATGGCCCTGGGCCACACTCTTGAAACAGAAGAGTTCCTGACCCTTTCTCTTGACTATTTTTTATTGTTTGTCTTTCTTACAGCTGAAAAACTGTCTAAACTGGCTCTGGGTGAAAAGGCCACCATAGAGGAATTGCTTATTCTCTTAGAAGAAGGTATATGGAACAGCATCCAGCAGCAGGAAATAAAGAGGTTTGTTGAATTGCAGCCTCATTCTCTTTTCCAACAAGCTTTATTCTTCCAAACTGTATTTGCGTAGTCTATCTTTCTTTCAACAACTCAGGTGTTTTTACCAATCCCTTCAGGGCTTCTTACTCAGCCAGCATATAGCAGACACTTGATAAACAGACAGTTGAGTTTTAAATGCTTCTTGCCATCAGTAAAAGGAGGGTGCAGATAATTATTCAACTTTTTAGAAAGAGTTTCCAAGAGATGGAGAAGAGCTCTGTCTCCTTCACTGCCCAGCTGGTCAGAGAAGTCTTTTAAGTGTTACATGTTGAAATCATTTAGAAGACGTGGGATGGGGGCACCTGTGTGGCTCTGTCGGTTAAGCCTTCAACTCTTGCTTTTGGCCTGGATCATGATCTCAGAGTTGTGAGATTGAACCCTGAATTGGGCTCTGTGCTGGGAATGGAGCCTGCTTAAGATTCTCTCTCTCTACCCCTCCCTTGCTCGCTCTCTATAAAAAAGAAAAAAGAGAGAGAGAAGAAGATGGGGGATGGATCTCACAAATTTGATTCTAAGTGAGGTCTTTAATTTTCTCTTACTTACATATGTTAGTTGATAATGAAAGCTGAGGAGACCATCTGTCCAGAAAAACCCCTCTACTTACACATCGATGACATCTTTCATCTGTGCTGTGCCACCTGCGGTGACCTAGTCACCCCAGACCTTGGGAATGCACCATTTTCTTGTACTGGCTCTTGGTGACTGTGTTCTCAACAGTCTCTGGCTATGAACAGAAACAAGGACTTGCCCCCTTCCTGAGGAAGTCCAAGCACCTGTCAGGGCTCTGATACTCTAAAGTGAATCATGCAAAACAATTAAACCTTCGGAATTTCTTGAGTGACTATTTACTCAATTCTCCTAAAGATGGTATATAGCTAATATAATCTCTCTGTGGATAGATACTTAAAGGAATGCATTCTGTCAGTATGCTAAGAAAGCTTCTATGCATTATGGATGCAAGAGCCCTCTTTTTTTCTTTATTTTCCAGAGCAGCCTAACAAACACATGGTATTGTTGAAAGGCTTTTTAGAGAATATACTGCAGTTAAATTTGTTTAATTTTTACTTATTTTCCATTTCAATGAAAGCTGTATTTTAACAATCTTTTTTTCCTTCTACTGCCCCAACTTCCAATTACAGGTTATCTAGTGAATCTAGCAGCCAGTGGGCATTAGCAGTACAGTTCTGCAGGCTTCACAATGTGAAACTGAGCACATCCTACCTCAGAGAATGTGCCGAAGCAAACGACTGGTTACAGTTCATTATCCACAGCCAGCTCCATAACTATCACCCAGAGGAGGTAAGCCACCGTGTGTTGCCACTATTCAAGAAGAGAAAATTGGAAGGCTTCTCAGAGGACACAAAGTGTTCTTTCCTTTGTGTATATCTGGGCTTTTGTTTTATGTGATATTACTGTTTTTACTAAGAGTTCAGTGGGTTGGCATCAGACAGAGGATTAGTCATTCATACTAAAGAGCTGAGGGAGGAGTTTTTGCAACTCCAGATTAAATACGGAAATTCACCCCAAAGCAGCAAATAACTTTGTAAAATGATACAGTCACTTCCCACGCACACAGTTCAGAGTGAGAAAGGACAATTTTGTCTCTGCTTTAATTTAACATTTTTCGGCTCCAGATGAAATTGGTCTTTTTAAATATCTAATGTGTTTTCTAGGTGAAATCTCTCCTTCAGTATTTCAGTCCTGTCCTTCAAGACCATTTAAGACTGGCTTTCGAGAACTTGACCTCAGTGTCTAACTCCAAAATGGACAGTGATCCAGTCTGCAACAGGGTCCCCCAGGAACTCCAGAGAAACAAAGAAGAGATGACTGATTTATTTGAAGTTCTGCTCCAGTGCTCAGAGGAACCAGACTCCTGGTGCTGGCTCCTCACTGAAGCAGTGAAACAACGGGCCCCTATCCTTAGTGTCCTGGCATCCTGTCTCCAGGTAGGGTATGAGGAGCCGAAATTAAGAACCGAGAGAGTAATAGAAAAAGTGGAAAGGCTGATCATCAGAGGGGAAGTGGGGTGATGATGATAGGGAGGCTCCAGTGTGTGTTTTCAAGGTCACTGTCACTTTTGCACTTTTCCAGCGTAGGCTCCAGGCCATCCATTACACTTCCTTCTACCTTAATACTCAGTAACCGAAGTGGTCCGAGCCTTGGTTCCTGGTTGGAAGTCCTAGAGAAAGGACCCTGCCTTCTGAGCAGAGAAGTGGGATATTCTAGACAGTCCCTTGACCGTTGCTGTGGAAGGCAGTCTTGTTTTCTTATACTTAGTACTTCCACAAGTCTGTATATACCCATTCGGTCTCTCGATCTTTGAATAGATTATACTCTGCAGAACAGTTTATAGTAGTCCCTTGGTTGTTCATTAGAGTTCATTCCATGTTTGGAAGCTTTTCAAGGTGGGTTAACCAATGTATTGAGGTGACTTGTTCAGAACAGGAAACATCCATCCATGATTGTAGCATTGCTGGGAGCCCCCCAGCTCCCTCAGTCAGGTGATCCAGATGCAATTGTTGTTTTTTTTTTTTGAAAAGTTTTTATCCTGCAGCAGGATGCCAGTACTATCCCTTGTCTCTGTGTTTGGATCGTCACATCTGTGGAGGACACTGTTGCTGCTGAAGCAACAGAACACATTCAGGGCTCAATGGAAGAGCACATATGGGACCTTCAGGACCTCTCAGTCATCTGGAGAACATTACTAGCAAGGCAGAAGAGCAAAACTCTCATCAGAGGTTTCCAACTTTTCTTTAAGGTAGTGATAGTCACTTCATTTCGTTCCTGTGTTTAAAAGGGTTGCTTCAGAATATCCCCATTGGCTTTTTCAATTGTTTTTAATCTCTTGATTTTTTTTTTTTTTTAGATTTTATTTATTTATTTATTTGTCGGAGGGAGAGAGAGAGAGAACACACACAAGCAGGCAGAATGGCAGGCAGAGACAGAGAAGCAGGCTCCCTGCCGAACAAGGAGCCCGATGTGGGACTCAATCCCAGGACCCTGGGATCATGACCTGAGCCAAAAGCAGTGGCTTAACCAACTGAGCCACCCAGGCATCCCTTGATTTTTTTTTTTTTTTAAATCCAACAACAAATAGTGATAACAGAACTACCATTTCTTTATCAAAGAACTTTATGTATGTTATTTGAGGATGTTATGAAGTGGTAGTATCCTCATTTTAGAGTAAAGAACTGTGTTTCTAGTTCAGATGCATACTTTCTCACTCCAAAACTCCTGTCTTCTGACAGAAAAGCTTCCACCAAAGTGATAGAAATGCCACAGGCAGCAGTAGGTTGGCAGCTCAGTGGAGCCCATTTTCCGGGAGTATATGTAGAGGTATCCTAGTACCATCTAGTGGAATGTCTCCAGCTCATGTGCTGTGGACCACGTATAGAACAGAAAATGGACTGTTGTGTAGGTGTGCCTGGCCTAAATATCTTTTTCTAAAGGTAAAAGTAATATAAATTTAACCTCCTTTCTTTTTAACATACGACTTAGTTCGATGAAACTGTTATTAGTAATACTTGTGTTTTTACTTTAATCTTCTCTTACATTGACATTATTCATTGAGAAAACACTATTGATCAACTTCATGATTTTATAATTTCATTCAAACTCTTCCTCAAAGGCTTCCCCACTACTGTTGATGATGGAGATGTATGAACTATGTATGTTTTTCAAGAATTATAAGGAAGCCGAAGCTAAACTTCTGGAGTTCCAAAAGAGCTTTGAAACTGTAAGTTGGAACCCTACTGCTCTTTGTCACTGATCTGAAATTGGTTAGAGTGATCTGTTACCTGCTAGTAGCAGGCTGTGACAGCAGGCAAGCAGCTGGGATGTGGCATAATTGAAACTAACGCATTTGTACTATTCCAGAGGTGGGGAGGGAGGACAGGAGTTACAGTGGCTTTGCCTAGAGCACCTCAGTTGCCAGACATGACAGAGAAGTGTCATGCGAAGTGCTGATTCTGATCAGTGTGCTGAGCTGCAGCCAAGCTCAGTGGGAAAGAGATTACCAGGACCTGCAGTGGATGCTCAAGAGGAATGTGCTTGTTCCTCATGGGCCACATTTTGCCACTCTAAGATAACTCAGTATTGAGTGTGAAGGGTGTTTAATACTTCTTTATTCATGGTGACTGACAATAATGGCCTTTTTCATCAACCATCTTTATGGTCCCATTCCAAAATGATAATGAACTGTGTGGTCAATTTCAGACAATTTCAGATCTATTCAATGCTTGTTTTAGGCCTTATTTATCATGTGGAAGTAAGTAACCCTGTGGAAGAAAAGGGGAAGTTGTAAGGAAGCAAAAGAAATATGCCTTAGTTCTGCTTCGGCTTTTAGCACTTTTGCTTTCTCTCCCCTGTAAGAGCTCTATGATAAATGAGACAAAACTATATGCTTGTTCTAACCAACAAACATATCACAGTAGAACCCCAGTTTAGGCTTTTGCTCTCAATCAGTAACCGTAATGAAGGTTTAAAGGTTACTTTTTATTTGAAAATATTGAGTCATTTATTCAAGTATGCCTGAGGTTTCAAAATCACGACAAAGAAGAACGTTAATTTCCTTAGTCTGTCACTTTCCATGGCTGGGGCTCTACCAGATATCTTTTCTTTCTTTTGTTTTGACTTACTTTTTGGAGCAAAATACACATACCATTTACCATCTTAACCGTTAAGCATACAGTCAGTAGTGTTAAATACATTCCCATTGTTATGCGATCATCACCACCATCCATCCCCCTCACCCTACTCATGTTGTCATGTGTAAAAACTCTATACCCATTAAACAATAACTCTCCATTCTCCTTTATTCCAAGCTCCTGGCAACCACAATTCTACTTGTTGTTTTTATAATTTGGCTACTTTAAGTACCTTATATAAGTGGAATTGTACAATATTTGTCTTTTTGTGATTGGTTTATTTCACTTAGCATGATGTTCTCAAGGCTCCACGTAGAATTTCCTTCTTTTCAAATGCTAAATAAAATGCCATTGTATGTTGGCGAAAAACAGCTTTTTCCTAAGGTCACAAACACGGCAGAGATGTCCACTATCACCACTGTTCTTCAACATAGTACTAAAAATTCTAGCCTTAGCAACAGACAGCAAAAAGAAATGAAAGATATTCATATCAGCAAAGAAGTGAAACTCTCCCTCTTCACAGATGATATGATACTTTATGTGGAAAACCCAAAAACTCCACTCCAAAATTCCTGGAACTCAGATAGGAATTCAGCACAGAAATCAGTTGCATTTCTATACACTAACAGTGAGACAGAAGAAAGAGAAATTAAGGAGTCGATCCCATTTACAATTGCACCCAAACCTGTAAGATTTCTACGAATAAACGTAACCAAAGAGACAAAGGATCTGTACTCTGAACACTGTAGAACGCTCATGAAAGAAACTGAGTAAGACACAAAGAAATGGAAAAATGTTCCATGCTCACGGATGGGAAGAACAAATATTGTTAAAATGTCTATGCCGCCTAGAGCAATCTACACATTCAGGCAATCTTTCAATACCATCAACATTTTTAACAGAACTAGGACAAATAATCCTAAAATTTGTATAGAACCAGAAAAGACCCTGAATAGCCAGAGGAATGTTGAAAAAGAAAACCAAAGCTGGTGGGATCACTGGACTTAAGCTCTATTACAAAGCTGTAGTAATCATCAAGACAGTATGGTACTGGTACTAAACCAGACACATGGATCAATGGAGCAGAATAGAGGACCCAAAAACGGACCCTCAACTACATGGTCAACTAATCTTCGACAAAGCAGGAAAGTATATCCAATGAGAAAAAGCCAGTCTCTTCAACAAATGGTGTTGGGAAAATTGGACAGCCCATGGAAAAGAATGAAACTGGACCATTTCCTTGTACCATACACAAAAATAGACTCAAAATGGATGAAAGACCTAAATGTGAGACAGGAATCCATCAAAATTCTAGAGAAGAACATAGCAACCTCTCTGACTTCGGCCACAGCAATTTCTTGCTAGACACATCTACAAAGGCAAGGAAAACAAAGGCAAAAATGAACTATCGGGACTTCATCAAGATGAAAAGCTTGTGCATAGCATAGGAAATAGTTGACAAAACCAAAAGACAACCAACAGAATGGGAGAAGATATTTGCAAATGATAAAAGGCTAGTATCCAAAATCTATAAAGAACTTAACTGAACTCAACACCCAAAGAACAAATAATCCAGTCAAGAAATGGGCAGAAGACATGAAGAGACATTTCTCCAAAGATGTCCAAATGGCCAACAGACAGGTGAAAAAATGATTCACATCACTTGGCATCAGGAAAATACAAATCAGTCACACTGCACACTAGTCAGAATGGCTAAAATTAACAAGTCAGGAAGTGACAGATGTTGGCGAGGATATGGAGAAAGGGGAACCCTCCTACACTGTTGGTGGGAATGCAAGCTGGTACAGCCACTCTAGAAAACAATATGGAGGTTCCTCAAAAGATTGAAAATAGAGCTACCCTACAACCCAGCAATTACACTACTGGGTATTTACCCCAAAAACAAATGTGGTGATCCAGCGGGGCACCTGCACCCCAATGTTTATAGCAGTAATGTCTGCAATAGTCAAACTGGACTCTTTCCATAGATCCATCAATAGATGAATGGATAAAGAAGATGTGGTATGTGCATGTGTGTGTGTATATAATAGAATACTACTCAGCCATAAAAAATATTTCCATTTGCAGTGATGTGGATGAAACTAGAGAGTATTATGCTAAGTGAAGTAAGTTAATCAGAGACAATTATCATATGATCTCATCCAAATGTGGAATTTAAGAAATAAAACAAAGGACCATAGGGGAAGAGAGGAAAAAATGAAACAACATGAAACCAGAGAGGGAACAAACCTAAAGAGTTTCTGAACTATAAGAAACAACCTGAGGGTTGCTGGAGGGGACGTGTGCAGGGGACAGTGTAACTGGGTGATGGGCATTATGGAAGGCGCATGATGAGCACTGGGTATTATATAAGACCTGATGAGTCACTGACCTCTACCTCTGAAACCAATAATACATTATATGTTGACTAATTGAATTTAAGTAAAAATTAAAAAGGAAAAAAAAAATCAGGATAACATTTTCTCCTGGGAGGGAGATTATAGGGATGCAATGTCGTCCAGGAGGGGTAATCTAAGGCACTGGTAAAGTTCCATTTCTTCACCTTGTATATTCAGCATCAAAATTGTTTTTATTTTTTCTTTCAACAGTGTAGATATATTTTATGCATGCTTTTGCATATATGATCTTTTCCACAATAAAAATAACTTTTCAAATGAAAAAAAATTCCATTTTTTGTATATGCCACATTTTGCTTATCCATTCCTCTATCCGTGAATATTTGGGTCAATTCCACATTTTAACTATGCTACTATGAACATGGTATACAAATAATCTCTTCAAGAGCCTGCTTTCAGTTCTTTTGGGTGTCCTCTCAGAAGTGGAATTGTTGGATGATAGGGTAACTCTATCTTTAATATGTTGAGGAAGTGTCATACTGTGTTCTGTAGCAGCCGCACCATTTTACGCTGCCACAAGGTTCTGGTCTCCACATCCTCTTCAGCACTTGTTTTCTGTTTTGTTTTGTTTTGAAGTAAGCTGTACACCCAGTGTGGAGACCTAAGATCAAGAGTTGCATGCTCTACTGACTCAGCTGGCCAGGCGCAACATTGTTTTCTGGTTGTTTTTTTTTTTAATAGTAGTCATCCTAATGGGTGTGAGGTAGTATTTCATTATAGTTCTGATTTGCATTTTCCTAATGATTAATGATGTTGAGCATCTTCTCATGCTTATTGGCCATTTGTATATCATCTTTGGAGAAATGTCTATTTAAGTCTTGTGCCCATTTTAAATTTTGTTTTTAGGAATTTTGTATATTATTGAAAATACCCATTGAAATATTAATCATATATGATTTGCCCATAATTTCTCCCACTCTTTGGGTTGCCTTTTTACTGTTGATAATGTCTTTAGATGCGCAATTTTAAGTGTTCATGAAGTCAATTTGCCTATTTTTCTCTTGTTACTTGTGCCTTTTGGTGTCCTGTCCAAGAAGTTATTGCCAAATCTAGTATTGTGAAGCTTTTGTCCTATATTTTCTAAGATTTTTTATTGTTTTAGGTCTCATATTTAGGTTCTTAGTCCATTTTGAGTTAATTTTTATATATGATGTTCAGTAAGGGTCCAACTTCACTTTTTGCATGTGGATATTCAGTTTTCCCAGCACCATTTGTTGAAAATACTGTCCTTTCTTCATTGAATGATCTTGGCACCCTTGTCAAAAATCGTTAGACCACATATGTGAAGGTATATTTTTGGGCTTTCAGTTCTGTTCTCTTGGCAATATGTCTGTCTCTATGTCCATAGCACACTGTTTTGATTACTACAGCCTTGTAGTAAGTTCTGAAATCAGGAGGAAGAGTTCTTTTTCAAGATTGTTTTGGCTATTGAAGGTCTCTCAAGATCACAAATGGTTTTAGGATGGCTTTTTCTATTTCTGTAAAGACACATCATTGGGATTTTGATAGGAATTGCATCAAATTCAAAGATCACTTTGGATAGTATTGATGTTTTAACATTTAACGCTTCCAACCCATGAACATCACATGCATTTATAGTAGTTTTCACTGTACAAGTCTTTTACTTCATAGGTTAATTCCTAAGTAATTTATTATTTTTGATGCTTTTGGAAATGGCATTGTTTCCTGTATGGATTATTCATTGTTTGTGTATAGATATGCAAGTGATTTTTGTGCATTGACTCTGTGTCCTGCTATTTTGCTGAATTCATTTATTCCAAGTGTGTGTAAGTAATCATTAGGGTTTTCTACATATAAGATCATATCATGCAGAAGTCGTTTTATTTCTTTTCCAAATTGGGTGCTCCTTTTTTTTTTTTTTTTCCTTGCCTATAGGCTTCTGGCTAGAACTTTGAGTACTGTGTGGAATAGAAGTGTTGAAAGCAGTCATCCTGGCCTTCTTCCTGATCTTAGAAGAATGGTTTCAGTCTTTTACCATTGAGTAAAATGTTTACTGTGGGTTTTTCACATATGGCTTTTATTATGTAGGGTAGTTTCTTTCTATTCCCAATTTGTTAAGGTTTTTGTTGTTTTTTTTTTTAAACCTTGAAATAGTATTGAATTTTGTCAAATACCTTTTTTTTTTACATCAATTGAAATGATCATGTGGGTTTCTTTCCTACATTCTGTTGATGTACTATATACATTGATTTTTTTTTTCTATATTGTACCATCCTTGCATCCCAGGGAATAAATTCCATTAGGTAATGGTGAATAATCCTTCTAAAGCACTGAATTCAGTTTGCCAGTATTTTTTTTTTTTTAATTTTATTCATTTGACAGAGAGAGGCACAGGGAGAGAGGGAACAGAATCAGGGGGAGTGGGAAAGGGAGAAGCAGGCTTCCCACTGAGCAGGGAGCCCAATGCAGGGCTCCATCCCAGGACCCTGGGATCATGACCCGAGCCAAAGGCAGCCACTTAACAACTGAGCCACCCAGGTGCCCCCAGTTTGCCAGTATTTTGTTGGGGATTTTTACATCAGTGTTCATAAGGGATACTGGTTGATAGTTTTCTTCAGTGTCTTCATCTGTCTTTAGTACCAAGATTATGCTGGTGTCATAAAATGCGTTGGGAAGTGTTCCTCCTCTTCAGTAATTTGGGTAAGTTTGAGAAAGGTTGGTTGTAGTTCTTTAAATGTTTTTAGAATTCACCAGTGAAGCCATCCTGTCCAGGGGTTTTCTTTGTGGGGAGATTTTTGATTTCTTTTTTTTTTTAAAGATTTTATTTATTTATTTGACAGATCACAAGTAGACAGAGAGGCAGGCAGAGAGAGAGAGAGAGAGGGAAGCAGGCTCCCCGCTGAGCAGAGAGCCTGATGCGGGACTCGATCCCAGGACCCTGAGATCATGACCTGAGTCGAAGGCAGCGGCTTAACCCACTGAGCCACCCAGGTGCCCGAGATTTTTGATTTCTTAGTCAATCTCCTTACATTATCTATTGATTTGTGATTTAGTCTTGATAGGTTTTGCATTTGTAGGAATTTGCCCATTTCATCTAAGTTATCCACTTTTGGGCATGCAGTTGTTCATAGTACTCTGTTATAATCCCTTTTATTTCTGTGGAATAGGTAATGCCCCATGTTCATTTCTGATTTTAGTAATTTGAGACTTCTCTCTCTATAAAAATGTGTTGTTTAATTTCCATAATTTTGTGAATTTTCAGTTTTCCTTTTGATAATGACTTCTAATTTTATCCCCTTGTGGTCAGATAAGATACTTTGTATGATCTCTGTCTTTAAAAATCTGTTGAAACCTGTAGCTTAACCTGTGGTCTGTCCTAGAAAGTATCTCATGTGCACTTAAGAAGAATGTGTTTTCTATTGTTCTTGGGTAGAACATCCTTTATATATCTGTTAGATCTATTCAGTTTATTGTGTTAAGTCCTCTGTTTTCTTATCTCCGTCTCATTATGCTATCCATTTTTGTGAGTGAGATGTTGGAGTCTTCAACTATTATTATAAAACTGTCTGTTTCTCTCAGTTCCATCAGCTTATGCTTAACGTATTTTGATAATCTGTAATTAGGCATGAAATGTTGAAAATTGCTATATTTTCTTGCTGTATCGAACATTTTATTAGTATCTAATCTCCTTCTTTGTCTCTTACAAAAGACAAGTTTAAAGTTTATTTTGTCTGTTACTACTATAACCACCCTTGCTTTTTGTTTGTTTGTTACTATTTGCATGGAGTACCTTTTTCCATCCTTCCACTTTCAACCTGTTTGTCTTTGGATCTCAAGGGAGTCTCTTATAGACAGCAGCACATGGTTGGATCATGTGTTTTTGTCTATTCTGTTAATCTCTGTCTTCTAATTGGAGAGCTTAATTCATTTACATTTGAAGTAATTACTGACCAGGAAGAGCTTGCTTCTGCCGTTGTGTTGGTGGTTGTCTTTATGCCTTGTAGCTTTTTTGTTTATTTCCTGCATTACTATTTTCTTTTGTGTTTAGTTGATTTTTTTAATAAAAGGTTTAAATTCCATTCTCATTTTGTGCTTATCCTATAGCTATTTTCTTTTTGGTTACCATGAATTTATGCCAGCTTAACTTCAATAACATTAAAAAAAGTGCTTCTTTGCAGCTCTGACCTCACACCTTTTAGTTGTTGATGTCACCAGATTACATTTTTATACAATATGTGTCTCAAGACATAAACAAATAATTCCTTTCATGGCATTAGTCTCTTAAATTATGAAGAAAACAAGATTTGGAGTTACAAACCAAAGTTACAGTCATACCAGCTTTTATACTAACAATTGTTCTTTATATGTATATATATAAATAATAATATATATATAATATATAAATAATATATAATAATTTTCTTTATATGCACTAGTCTCTTAAATCAGAAAGAAAACAGAGACCCATTGCTACAGTAATATTGGCTTTTATAATTTCCCATGTATTATGTTTATTGAGCTCTTTATTTCTGCATATGTCATCTAAAGTGCTTTCATTTTACCTTACAGGACTTCTTGCAAGGCCAGTCTAGTGGTCAAAGACCCCCTCAGCTTTTGTTTCCCTAGGAATGTCTTAATTTCCCCCTCACTTTTGAAGGATAGTTTTGCTGGATATAGGAGTCTTGGTGACAGTATTTTTCTTTGAGCACTTTAAATATATCAGCCCACTGTCTCCTGGCCCCCAAAGTTTCTGATGAGAACTCTGCAGATAATCTTCTTCAGGATCCCTTGCATGTGACCAGTCACTTCTCTCCTGTTGCTTCCAAATTTCTTTTTTGTTCTTTGTCTTAAGAAAGTTTCATTATAATGTGTCTCATTATGGGTCTCTTTCAGTTCACCTTGTTAGAGTTTGTTGAGCTTCTTGGATGTTTATTTTGTTTATATTTATGTCTTTCAACAACTTTGAGACTTATTCAGCCATTATTTATTTAAATATTCCTCTACTCCTTACTCTCTTCTTCTGAGACTCCCATGATATTTATGTTGGTCCACTTGATAATGTCCCATAGGTCTCTTAGGCTCTGTTTGCTTTTCTTCAGTCTTCTTTCTCTTCCTCAAACTTGATAATTTCCATTGTCCTGCCTTTAAATTTGCTGATTCTTTATTCTGCCTGTTCACATTTGCCTTTTAATCCCTCTAGTAAATTTGTTATTTTAATTTTACTTTCATTTGTTATTTTACATTTTAGCTCCAGAATTTTTTGTTTTTCGATTTTCTTTCTTTGTTGATATTTCCATTTTGTTCACACATTGTTTTCTTGACTTTCTGTACATCATCTTTAGTTAAAACAGTTGTTTTAAAATCTGTGTCTCATGTATCTGCCATTAGGAACAGTTTTTGTCATTTTTTTCTCTTTGAATGGGCCCAATTTTCCTGTTTCTTTGTATACCTTGTGATTCTCCGTTGAACTTTGGACATTTGGATCTAATAGTGTGGTAACCCTATAAATCATATTCTCCTCCTTCCCCAGGGTTTGCTAGTTTTTATTAATTATTTTTGGGTTTTGGATAGGCAAAAGTCATTTCTGTGCCAAGGATCAGCATGAAGTGTAGACCTAAAGATTTCTTGGGTCTTTCTGAGCCTTTCCTTGCATATACACAGTCTCTTTCTAATTTTGCTCAGAAAATTGTTTTTAACTGTCCTAATCTTTAAAGTTTGGCTCCCAGAAGGGAAAAAAACAAAAAATGAAGGACATGATGAGGAAAAGGGTGCCAGTCCTTTATTTTTATTTTTTAAAGATTTTACTTATTTATTTGAGAGAGAGAGAAAGTAAGAGAACACAAGCCAGAGGGAGAGGCTGAGGGAGAAGCAGACTCCCACTGAGCAGGGAACCTGATACGGGGCTCAATCCCCAGGACGCTGGGATCATGACCTGAGCCGAAGGCAGTTGCTTAATGACTGAGCCACTCAGGCATCCCAAGAAATTTATTTCTTAGAGCAATTTTAGTTAATCACAAAATTAAGAGGAAAGTTCAGAGATTCCCCATATATCCCCTGCCCCCACACATTTAGAGCCTCCCCATTATCGATATTACTCACCAGAACAGTCCATTTGTTACCAAGGATGCACCTATAGTGACACATAATAATCACCCCTAATCCACTGTTTGCCTTTGGGTTTCCTCTTGGTGTTGTGCATTCTTTGGATATATATTTGGATATACATTTGGAGAAATGTATAATGGCATACATGCATTGTTCTCATGTCCTACAAAGTAGTCTCACTGCCCTAAAAAGTCTTCTATTCTCTACCTATTTATCCCTTCCCACCCCCAACTCCAGGCAGTCACTGATCTTTTTACTATCGCCATCATTTGCCTTTTCCAGAATGAGGTATAATTGGAATTACATGGAATGTAGACTTTTCAGACTGGCTACTTTCACTTAGCAGTATGCATTTAAGTTTCTTCCATGTCTTTTCATGGCTTAATAGCTCATTTCTTTTTAGTGTTTTCTTCCAAGTTTTCGCACTTAAGAATGCAGCTGCTCTAGGGACACCTGGGTAGCTCAGTCGGTTGAGTGTCTGCCTTCGGCTCAGGTCATGATCCCAGGATCCTGGGATCAACCCCACATTGGGCTCCTTACTCAGCAGGGATCCTGCTTCTCCCTCTCCCACTCCCCCTGCTTGTGTGCTCTCGCTCTCTCTCTGAAATAAATGAATAAGATCTTTAAAAAAAAAAATACAGCTTCTCTAAACATCTGTGTGCAGGTTTGTTTTTTTTTTAAAGATTTTATTTATTTATTTGACAGAGAGAGATCACAAGTAGGCAGAGAGGCAGGCAGAGAGAGTGAGAGGGAAGCAGGCTCCCCGCCGAGCAGAGAGCCCGATGCGGGACTCGATCCCAGGACCCTGAGATCATGACCTGAGCCGAAGGCAGAGGCTTAAACCACTGAGCCACCCAGGCGCCCTGTGTGCAGGTTTTTGTGTGGATGTAAATTTTTAACTCCTTTGGGTAAATACCAAGGAACACAGTTGCTGGACTAAATGGTACAATATGTTCAGTTTTGTAAGAGGCCATCAAACTTTCTTCCAAGGTGGCTGTGTCATTTGTACTCCACCAGCAATGTGTGATAGTTTTGTGGATCCACATCCTTGCTGGCCTTTGGTGTTGTCAATGTTCCAAATTCTGGCCATTCTAATAGGTATGTTATAATATGTCATTGTTTTAATTTGCATATGATGTAGAGCATCTTTTCACATGTTTGTCATCTGTATATCTTCTTTGGTGAGGTATCTATTAAGGTCTTCAGCCTGTCTTTTTAAAAAATAAACTCTGTGCCCAACATGGGGCTCAAACTCACAACCCCAAGATCAGGACTTGCATGCTATACCTACTGAGCCAGCCAGGTGCCCCTAGCCTATTTCTTAATAGAATTATAGTTTGTTTGTTTGTTTGTTTGTTTGCCACTTCAAGAGTTCTTTGTGTATTTTGGATAACAGTCCATCATCAGATGTGTCTTTCACAAATATTTTCTCTCAGTCTGTTGCTAGCCTTCTAATTCTTTTGAGATTATGTTTTGTGGAGCAGAAGTTTTTAATTTTAATGAAATCAATTCTGATCAATTTTTTTCATGGATTAATATCTTTGGCATTGTATCTAAGAAGGTATCACCATATGCAGTGTCATCTGCGTTTTCTCTTATATTATCTCTTAGGAGTTTTATAGTTTTTCATTGTATATTTAGGGCCTCCCAAGTGTCTTATTACTCTGGCCTGACTGCCTCTGCTCCAGCTTGTCCCCGTAGAGGGACAGTGTTCCTCTTCCATCCTTGCCTCCACCCTTTACTTCCATGTATGTTTTTCTTTCGACCAGTTCCATCACCTGCCTGCTGTAGACCCTCTTAACAGCAAGAGTAGTAAACAAGTAAATAAAGGCTAAGAACTCATGCTCTAATTGCCACTTGGGGTCATCTTCCTATTAATATTTCTAGCATTCGATTGTAGTGCCATAAATCCAGACTTCTTTTTTTTTTTTAACAATTTCATTCATTTATCTGACAGAGAGAGATCACAAGTAGGCAGAGAGGCAGGCAGAGAGAGAGGAGGAAGCAGGCTCCCCGCTGAGCAGAGAGCCCGATGCGGGGCTCGATCCCAGGACCCTGGGATCATGACCTGAGCCAAAGGCAGAGGCTTTAACCCGCTGAGCCACCCAGGCGCCCCACATTAAATCTTTCTAAGAGGTCTTAATATGTGAATTTCAGATCTTCTGGACTACAGGGCAAGCCTACATCCCTCTCAAAAGCTGTTAAGTGAAACGTGTTGGGTTAATGTCACAGAAACTCACAGGGTTATTACTTGGGCAGTCACTAACTTGAGGGTGTTTGCATCCATTCACTCCATAGTTAGCATTCAGTCTTTAGGTCTCTTGTTCATCCTTGACTTTGACACACATAGCTCTCTCCAATAGGACATCTCACAGAGAGACAGACCACAGAGCTGCCAAGGAGGGCTTATTTTTGCCCCTCCTCTGAGGCGTGCTTCCAATTCTTGGCATTTGGAAAGGACCTGAATAAGCGTTCTCCTTTGTGAGAGGAGATACTCATGATGATACTGTGGCTTTCTTAGCTCTTTCCACATTTGGAGGTTTTGATTTGTTCCTGTGAAAGCAGCTTTCCTCACCCCCTCTTATTTCCCTAGGTTGAAACAGCAGCCACAAAGGTCCACGCTACCATCCCTGCCCCATGGCTGAAGGAGCACGTGTGTTTTCTTCTGAAGCTTATGCTGCAGCAGTGTGGGACCCAGTATGAACTGGGGAAGTTGTTACAGCTCTTTATTGGAATAGAAAATCTCTTCTCTGATGGTAAGACAGTCCTTATAGTTAAATTGTTGTTAAGAAATTAGCTTCCTTAATCTTGAAAGTACTTGAGAAGGGGTTCAGAAAGTGAAAATGCATATGATGTATAACATTACATTTACAGTCCATTATGAGGTATGAAGAAGAGGTTGCAGGAAACTGCAGTCGTGGTTAAAGCATTTGAAACATAGCACAGCTGGAGACAACCTAAATAATACAATTGTCTTCTTCTGAGGACTTGTCAGCTGCATTTCCCTCGGCTAGTCACCACCCTGTTACTGTCATTCCTTAACATGGCATCGTTGCGCGGGGTCACGTACTGTGCTTCAGGAATGACTAATCCATTTTGAAGTTTTCAAAGACCAGTGATGCTTATTTTTTGCAGATTCCTCCAGACTATGGCAGTCTCTTAAGGTTTTTGCCGATCAAGTGAAACCAATTACTGCCTTACCTTCTTTTCTACTTGATAATTTTAAGTTTCTGTTGCATGATTATGTTGTTTGTAGATTCTGTTGTTGTTGTTATGTAGATTCTGACGTTTTTCACAACTGGGGTTATTTTACCACATTTAAACTCACAGGTAGTCACCTGCAGAGCTCATATCTGCACAGGAGAGTGACAATGCCGGGCTCGGTGCCTGTGGTGTGGGCTGTAAGGGCTGAGGACTGGACACAAATAGGGGTATTTCCAAAATGCAGTGTCAGTAGGAGGGGACCTGTCCATGACTCTGTAGACCAAATAGTAGGTCCTTTTAACATACAGATGTTTTCAGTAGTAATTTTAATTTTTTTCAGAAGAGAACATCCTATTTTCTTGCCGGAGTTACTGTATCCTTGAAAAAGTACAAGGATTGTCTACGTTGTTAACTGTTATACTGCTTTTATTCATATAATTGTTTTGTTTTTATAGCACATTTGTGTTCTGTGTGTGTATAACATACATGTGCCTAGAAAAAAGAAATTGTTTCTCTAAAAACCTAGGTTTTATGTGCTGTCAACAAAGAAACCCAGCATCTCGCTACTGGTGGATATTGTGCAGGGTGTCTCCCTGTCCCCAGAACTACCTAAATCAGACCACAGTGGCCCAGCAGGTGCCACTGGGAATAGGCTCCTACAGAATGCTTTCATGCTTGTCCTTGGTTTTGGCTCAGGTCTTGATCTCAGGATCATGGCATCGAGCCCCAAATCAGGCTCTGTGCTCAGCACGGACTCTGCTTAAGACTCTTTCTGCCCCTCCACCTTGCTCCATGCTCTTGCTCTTCAATTAATAGATAAATCTTTAGGGGCGCCTGGGTGGCTCAGTCATTAACCATCTGCCTTTGGCTCAGGTCATGATCCCGGGGTCCTGGGATCGAGCCCTGAATTGGGCTCCCTGCTCCTCGGTTAGTCTGCTTCTTCCTCTGCCTGCCACTCCCCCTGCTTGTATTCCCTCTGTCACTGTGTCTCTCTCTGTCAAATAAAAAATAAAATCTAAAAAAAAAAATAAATAAATCTTAAAAAAAAAAAAAGAACAACAACTCAGCTGGGTCTCCCTGGTTTAAGTAGTTATCCAAAGGAGCAAGTGATGCTCCATTCAGAATATGAGAAGACTTGGCTGTTGGTCAGCTGCAGTTTCAGCTGTCCTACCGGTTCTGTGTCTTTTTTTTTTTTTTTTAAAGATTTTATTTATTGATTTGACAGAGCGAAGAGACCATAAGCAGGGAGAGGGGCACAGAGAGAAAGGGAAGCAGGCTCCCCACTGAGCAGGGAGCCTGATGTTGGCCTCGATCCCAGGACCCTGGGATTATGACCTGAACTGAAAGCAGACACTTAACCATCTGAGCCACCCAGGCGCCCTGGTTCTGTGTCTTAATTCACATGATGTCTGCACTGAATGAGCAAGTAAACAATCATAAAAATAAATGTGTTCAACGTTGGAGAAAAATTCAGATAAGTGGTGGGGTTGGCCTGAATGAATGATCTTCGCTACCACATGACAGGACTACCGACCCCCACCCTGAATATAAAGCCAGCTGTGTAGATGGAGTCCCTATGTGAATCTTGAAAGTTCTTACTATATAGGAGATGGCTTATGGCTTCATCTGCTAGCCAGCCAGAGTATAAAAATTGTTTTTTGTGTTTTCTTTACTCACATTATTTTGTTAAACATACATACTTTCACTCTGATAGCAGCATTTTACTGATAAAATGTTTTATACCCTCTTCTCTTTGGCACAGGTCCAGATGTGAAGAAGCTCTATGTCCTTAGCCAAATTTTAAAGGACACATCAATAGCCATTAATCATGTAATTATTAGCAGCTACAGCCTTGAGAATTTCCAGCATGAATGTAAATCTATTTTGGAAAAACTGGAGACAGAGGGACGGTTTGCTTTGGCCAGAAGAGTAGCAGAATTAGCAGAACTACCTGTGGACAACTTGGTTATTGAAGAGGTATCATTAGTCTTTTAAGTTATTTGAAATCTTGGCTTTTTGATCTAGTGTTAAACAGAATCAGATGAGATAAGTGATTTATAGGAGAAGCTTGTTTACTTTGGATACACACATGACTTTCAGAAATGGATGAGCACTGGGATGCCCATTAGTGTAGAATGTGTGCTTGAAACCAAGGTTAGCTTACAGGCTGTGCTACAACTCTATGCTTTGAATAGAATTAAATATGGGATGGCTTTGTCTTGAACCCCCTCCAATTAGGTAAATGTAGAATTGTTTTTCATAGTTTGACTTTCCAGATAAAATATCCAGGATCATCTGTAGCTGAGTCTCATGTTCTTGGACTTGATTTGGCTTTGACTAGTACGGCCTAGCGAGGGAACATTAGCATTTCTGATACTTCTTTATCCAGGAGGGGCTAAAAAGTGTTTTGTTAAATTTCACAGGTAACACAGGAAATGCAGACCTTACAACACACCGACCAGTGGGCCCTGAAACAAGCAAGAATTGACTTCTGGACAAAGTGTCATGAGAATTTTAAGAAAAATGCCATTTCAAGCAGAGCAGCTGCTTCCTTTTTCTCAGCTCAGGCCCAGGAGGCCCCTGAGGCCGCAGGGGAGGAGGGACCGCCCGGCCTGGAGGAGCGCTGTCTGCTGCTCACACTGGCGGCTCACTGGCTTGCTCGGGAGGCCCCAGGGCCCGAGGACGAGCTGGAGGAGCTGGAGAAGCAGATCTGGCGCTGCCGCATTGCCCAGCACGCCCTCAGAGAGAAACAGGAGGACACAGAGCCCGGGTTTCCTCAGCACATTTCAACTAGTGGGGAGCCTTCCTTTGATAGTGTAGCTCGCAAGTTTTCACTCTCCATGTTGGCTGCTCTGAACACAGCCAAATACTTAGAACTTAATGGCCTTCCATCCAAAGAGACTTGTGAGAGCAGACTGGATTGGAAGGAGCAGGAGTCCCTTAACTCTCTGATTGGGCGCCTATTGGATGATGGCTGTGTCCATGAAGCAAGTAGAGTGTGTCGGTATTTTCATTTCTACAACCAAGATGTCACCTTGGTGTTGCACTGCAGAGCACTGGCCGCAGGGGAAGCTAGTGTGGATGGCCTGCACCCAGAGATCCGTGCTCTCCTACAAAGCGCCCAGTGGCTTGAGGAAGAAGAACCTGGCACTCCACTAAGAAAAGCCCAAAGCAGTAAGTGAAGGAGAGCAAACAGCCCTGAGTCCCAAACAGAGCTGTGGGCACTCTTTCCTGGAAGGAAACGGTTCCTTTTGGCATACTGGTTGAACAAGCCAAGGGTAATCCATAAACTACGTAGTTAGCTTGTCAGTGAAATAGAAACTTAAGTCTTTTAACTAGCTGTATATCCAAGTTGGAGGGAATCTACTTGACTTGTAGCTAGTTCATTGAAATTTATTCTATACCATTAATCATGTTTCTAATTGTATATTGATGGTATATAGAAATATACTGATTTTTATGTTACTCTTGTATCCTATGACCTTGCTAAACTTGCTTATCCTAGGGGTTTTCTTATAGATCCCTTGGTATTTTCTATAGACAATACTATCTGTGAATAGAGATGGTTTTATATCTTCCTTTCCAATCCAAATGCCTATTATTTCTTTGTCTCACTTTATTGCCCTGGCTAGGACTTCTGGTATGACGTTGGATAGGAATGGTAAGAGCAGATATACTTGCCTTGTTACAGATTTTAGGTAGAGAGCATTCAGCTTTTTCTTTTTTTAATTCAAGTATGATTAACAAACAGTATAGTTTCAGGTGTGCAGTGTGATTCAACATTTTTAAACATTACTCAATGCTCATCAGGATGAGTGGAATCTTAATGGCCTTCACCAGTTTCATCCATCCCCACACCCACCTCTCCTTTGGTAACCACCAGTTTGTTCTGTATACTTAAGAGTATTTTTTGTCTCTTTTTTTCTCTGTTCGTTTGTTTCTTGAATCCCATGTATTAGTGAAATTATATGGTATTTCTTTTTCTGACTGACTTCTTAGCATTATACCCTCTAAATCCATCCATATTGTTGCAAATGGCAAGATTTCATTCTTTCTTATGGTCGAGTAGTATTTCATTGTGTGTGTGTGTGTGTGTGTGTGTGTGTGTGTGTGTGTACACAAATACATACACCACATCTTCTTTATCCATTCATCTATGAATAGACACTTGGGTTGGTTCCATATCCTGATTATTATAAATAATGCTGCAGCAAACATAGGGGTGCATATATCTTTTTGAATTAGTGTTTTTGTGTTCTTTGGGTAAATACACAGTAGTGGAATTACTGAATCATAGGGTAGATCTATTTTTAATTTTTTGAGAAATCTCCATACTGTCTTCCACAGTGGCTGCACCGGCTGGGATTCCCACCAGGAGTGCACAAGGATTCCTTTTCTTCACCAACACTTGTTATTTCTTGTGTTTTTTTTTTTTTTTATTTTAGCCATTCTGACAGGTATAAAGTGATATCTCATTGTGGTTTTGATTTGCATTTCCCCAATGATGAGGTATGTTGAGCATCTTTTCTTGTGTCTTTTGGCCAACTTTATGTCTTTGGAAAAACGTCTATTCATGTCTTATATTTTTTTAGTTGGATTATTTGTGGGGGTTTTGGTGTTGAGTTATAGAAGTTCTGTATGTATTAACCCCTTATCAGCTATGTATTTGCAAATATCTTGTCCCATTCAGTAGTCTGTATTTTGTTTTGTTGATAGTTTCATTTGCTGCGTAAAAGCTTTTTATTTTAGTCTAGTCTCAATAGCTTAATTTTGCTTTTTCTCCCTTGCCTGAGGAGACATGTAGAAAAATGTTTCTATAGCTGTCAGAGAGATTGCTGCCTATGTTTTCTTCTAAGAATTTTACGGTTTCAGGTCTCACATTGAGATCTCTAATCCATTGTGAATTGTGTGTGTGTGTGGTGTAAGAAAGGATCCAGTTTCATTCTTATGCATGTAGCTGTCCAGTTTTCCCAGCACCATTTGTTAAAGAGACTGTCTTTGAAAACATTCAGTCTTTCATAGTTAAGTATGATATTAGCAAGAGGTTTGTTGTTGTTTTTTTTTAAAGATTTTATTTATTTATTTGACAGAGATCACAAGTAGGTGGAGACACAGTCAGAGAGAAAGAGAGGTGGGGAAGCAGGCTCCCTGCCAAGCAGAAAGCCCGACACAGGGCTTTATCCCAGAACCCTGGGATCATGGCCCGAGCCGAAGGCAGAGGCCCCAACCCACTGAGCCACCCAGGCGCCCCAGCTATAGGTTTTTTGAAGTTAATCTTTGTCATGTTGAGGAAGTTCCCTTCTATCACTAGTTTGTGAGAGTCTTTTTATCATGAATCAATATTGAATTTTGTCATTTTTTCTGCATCTATTGATATGATCATATGGGGTTTTTTCTTTAGACTATTGATTATACTAGGTGGATTACATTAATCTTAAAATATTAAACGAGCTTTGCCTTCCCAGGATAAATCCCACTTATTCATAGTGCATTACAACTTTTAGATACATTATTGTAATCAGTTTTCTACTTTGAAAATGTTTACATTTATTTATTTATTTATTTATTTAAGATTTTATTTATTTATTTGACAGAGAGAGATCACAAGTAGATAGAAAGGCAGGCAGAGAGAGAGAGAGGGAAGCAGGCTCCCTGCTGAGCAGAGAGCCCGATGCGGGACTCGATCCCAGGACCCTGAGATCATGACCTGAGCCGAAGGCAGCGGCTTAACCCACTGAGCCACCCAGGCGCCCGAAAATGTTTACATTTATATTCATGAGGAATATTGATCTGTACTTTTTGGGGAGTACGCTTTGTCTGGTTTATGTATCTGGGTAATGCTGGTTTCATGAGTTGGAAAGCACGCCTTCCTATTCTGTTTTGGGTTTTTTTTTTTTCACCCTTTGGAAGACATCGTAATGGAATTGGTGTTAGTTCCTCTTTAGGTGGTCAGTAGAATTTACTAGTAAAACCATCGGAAGCTGGAGATTTTTTATGCTTTGGAAGACTTTATATATTTTTTATTTTTTATAAATAACGTTTTAAAAAGATTTTATCTATTTATTTGACAGACAGAGATCACAAATAGGCAGAGAGGCAGACAGAGAGAGAGGAAGGGAAGCAGGCTGGGATCATGACCTGAGCCAAAGGCAGAGGCTTTAACCCACTGAGCCACCCATGTGCCCCACTTTGGAAGACTTTAAACTACAAATTTAATTTCTTTCTTAGTTATACAACTAATTAGATTATCTTTTTCACCTTTGAAGAGTTTGTGGTTTTTTGAAGAAATATTTTTCCTGCCTTTGGGTTATTTGAACATTTTTTAGTCTTCCATTTTAATTTATTCTAATTTTGACTATGTAGCTTTGCATAGGTTTTTCATTGGTTGATTTGTGGATTACATTAAACATTTTTTACAGTGTACTTAAAAATCAGTATTTTACTACCTCAGCTGGAATGTAGAAACCTTACCACCTATAAAGTCACTTCTTTGCCTTTATGTCCTTTTTTTTTTTTTTTTTGAGAGCGCATGCACCTGTGTACAAGCTGTAGGGGGGTGGGGGCGGAGGGAAGGGCAGAGAATCTCAAGCAGACTCTGAGCCAAGCTAGGAGAATCTGAGAGGAGCCTCAATCTCACAACTCCGAGATCATGACCTGAGCTGAAACTTAGAGTCCCCATCGCTTAGCCAACTGAGCCACCCAGGCACCCCTACTTATTATATTACATCTACATAACATTGAAATCCCCATAAAACAGTGCTAGAATTTTTACTTTCAACCAAAAAACATATTTTTAAAAAATTCAAGAGGAAAATAATTATATTTACTCAGATATTTACAATTTTTTTGCTCTTCCTTCATTCCTGTTGTTCCAGGTTTCTGTCTAGTTTCTCTTCCCTCTGTCTGAAGGACTTCCTTTAGTGATTCTACTTTAGTGATTCCTTTAGTGATTCTAGTTGTCTGCTAGTAACACATTCTCTTAGTTTTTCTTCATCTGTTTATCTTCATCTGAGAATGTCCATTTCACCTTCATTCCTGGAGGATGATTTTTGCTGGATATAGAAAACTCATAATTTTTTTTCAGTGCTTAAAAATGTTGTACAACTTTTGATCTCCATGGTATCTGATGAATAATCTGGGAATCATTCCCCTTGGATAATGCATTTTTTCTCTGGTTGCTTTCAAGATTTTTTTCTATGTTTAATCTTTTTTTTTTTTTTTAAAGATTTTATTTATTTATCAGAGAGAGATAGAGAGAAAGATCACAAGTAGGCAGAGAGGTAGGCTGAGGCAGAGGGAGAAGCAGGCTCCCTGCCGAGCAAGGAGCCCGATATGGGACTCGATCCCAGGACGCTAGGATCATGACCTGAGCCGAAGGCAGCTGCTTAACCAACTGAGCCACCCAGGCGTCCCTCTATGTTTAATCTTTAGCAGTTTGATTTTACATGAGCGGCATGTATTTCCTTGAGTTTATCCTGTTTGGGGTTCACTGAACGTTCTTGAATGTTTGCATTTATATGTTTCATCAAATTTAAGTAGTTTTCAGACATTATGTTTTCAAATACTTTTTCAGCACCATACTCGTAGTCTTTCCCTTCTGGGACGCCAGTGACGCAAATCACAGAAATCTTGTTTCTGCTGTCTTACAAGTCCTTTAGACTTTATTTTTTTTTTCCGATTTTTTTTTTCTCTTTGTTGTTCAGATTGGAAATTTTTTCCCCCAGATTGGATAATTTCTCTTTGTCCATCTTCAGTTTCAGTGACTCTTTCATCTGGTATTTACATGCTGCTGTTGAGTTTATTTCTGTGATTTAAAAATTTCAGTTATTTTTCACTTCCAGAATTTCCATTTTCTTCTTTATACTTTCTGTTTCTTTGAGACTTTTTGTTTTTCAGTCTGTCTCAAGAACATTTATAATTGTTTTAACAGTTTGTACAATAGCTGCTTTAAACTATCAGGTAACTTCAATGTTTATGTCATTTTATTTATTTATTTTTTAAGATTATTTATTTATTTATTTGATAGGGAGAGACACAGTAAGAAGGAAACACAGGCGGGGGAGTGGGTGAGTGAGAAGCAGGCTTCCTGCTGAAGCACCAAATCATGACCCGATCTGAAGGCAGACGCCCAATGACTGAGCCACCCAGGCGCCCCCATTTAAGTCATTTTTACTAGGTGTCATCTGTTGATTGTCTTTTCTCCTATGAATTGAGGTTTTCCTGCAAAATTTTTGTATGTTGAGTAATTTTGAGTTGTATCCTGGACATTTTGGAAAGTATGTTATGAGATTCTCTGGGTCTTGTTTAAATCTTATGAGGAATAGTGATTTTTTAAATTTTTAATCTTTCAAAAATTTTTCAGCAGATAGCTGACCTGGTTAGGTTTGAGCTACAAGTTCCAACCCACTTTCTTTTGCCTGTGGTTCTATTATCAGTTGGGCTTCCAGCCTCTTTGTGGTGCTATTCAGATCGGTGGTGTATATATGCGGCATCCTGGGGTCAGTCCTCAGCCTGGGTGGTGGTCTATGAATTCAGCTCTCAGGGTCTTGCTACGCTGACAAGGAGCAGATCTCCAGATGCAAAGCCCAGGACTGAGCCCTAGAATTGATAAACAGCTTTATTGTGTGGCTTTCTGAATCTCTCTCCCAGGTATTTCCTTGCTCCCTGAGGCTTCCCTTTGTCGTCTTATGGCCCAAAGCTGGAGTTCTAGCTCCCTTGTTCTGTTAGCACACCCCTGACCACACCTGCATCCTGGGCCAGCCCACAGGAGGATAATGCGAGAGGAAACACGGGTTCACTGCGTCGTCTGGGGCCCAGAGCAGCCGAATCTAAAAATAAGGTTCGGCTCTGAGTTTGGGATCTTAGCAGCTGCTGCTGCAGCCCCTCCCAACACAGCCCGGGGCTGCTGGGGAGCAGAGAGGAGAAAGCGCAGAGGAGCTCCCTCTCCTGCTTCCTGACTGCGAATGCGGAGTGCGTGCTCTCTTTCTGCCAGAGTTAGCGCTTAGTTTTGGGTTTCAGGCAGCATTGCATTCAGGCTAGAGGTTACTAGAGGGGGAAAGATGATCATTTGTGTCATTTCATGCAGCCTGCTGTGTGCCGGGATTTACACCGAGTTCGGTGGGTGAGACCCGGTGCGGTGAACTGCCTCTACCTGCCCTCGATCTGGAACGCCAGTGAAGGATTTTAAGCAGGGAATTACCCAGTCTGAGTTGTTACTTACTTACTTTTTGGTCTTTAAAGCATATTTTTAAATATGTAATATCTTAAATGCAAAGGTATTCCATGCTTAGTATAACAGATCACAGTAAGGCAGTGCATAAAGTACTAAGTGAAAATCATTCACCCAATAGCCATCCCCGACCCCCACCAAGTTCCCCGGAATAACGTCTTTTACTCACTTGGGATGTGGTGTTTTCTCTGTGCGGGTTTACACGTTATGTGCACACATACACCCCATTTATTTTTTACAAAACTTAAGTTCTAGGGGCGCCTGGGTGGCTCAGTGGGTTAAAGCCTCTGACTTCGGCTCAGGTCATGATCCCAGGGTTCTGGGATCGAGCCCCGCATCAGGCTCTCTGCTCTGTGGACAGCCTGCTTCCTCCTCTCTCTCTCTGCCTGCCTCTCTGCCTACTTGTGATCTCTGTCAAATAAATAAATAAAATCTTAAAAAAAAATTTTTTTTTCTAAAAAAAAAAAAAAAGAAACTTAAGTTCTACATTTTTTCCTGTCAGTACACATGTATTGACCTCATTCTTTTTAATGGCTGCAGGAGTATTCTGTATGGATATACTATTTAATGCTGTATATTGATATACACTTAAATTATAATTTTACTTAAACTTTTATTATTTAACAGTACTTTATTGGTACATACTTAAATTTTTCAATTCTGTTTTTGTTACGAGGAACAGTGTGACCTATATACTCTTTAATACTTTTTTTCCTAATAGAAACACTTTTTCAAATTAAGACCATTTCCTTCTGTTTTCAGCTAAGAGCTCTTTTTGTTTCTTTTCAAAAATCTGGAATGGATTTTAATTTTATCATGCCTTTCAGGCTTCTATCCAGATGAGCCTTGGTTTTTGTGATGGGCATTTTGGAAAGACTCTCCTGGATCTGTGGGAGATTGATGTGGGGAGGTGCAGCTGGCGGCAGGACACGGTAGCAGCCTCTCACACTCAGGGTCATGAAGACTGTAAGGGAGCCTGTGACCGGGGACGTGTTTTGGAGACACAGTCAGCTAGACCTGGGGACTTACATGATATTAGAGGAAAGGGGGAGGGTGTGTGGAAGAGAGTTTAGCAGACATCTTTGGTGATGATCTAGTGTTTTCATTAGGTGTCTTGGAGTCTAGTAGCCTGTGAGGCCTTCAAAGGCTCCCAGGCTGGGATTTCCTCGAAGACGGTGATGAAATAAGCTTAAGTGGGGTATGGGCCCAGTCAGAAGTGGTCCTGGACCCAGGGAGAGTCATGGAGGTGCAATGGAGGAAGCTGTGAGCGGAGAGGTAGTGTCATGGGAGTTGGGGGGAGGCCTCCACTTGGCAGCTTAAAGCCCCTCCTCAGACCTGTATCTGCTTCCAGCTTCGAGTTTGGATAGTCAGTCGTTTGTGATGCTGCCCCCCAGTGATGAAGTGGTGACTAATCTGGAAACTCTGACAAGCGAATGCCTCCATGGGAAGAACTATTGCCGGCAGGTCCTGTGTCTGTATGAACTTGCCAAGGTATATGCTCCGGGGGTGGGGCGGGGGGGGGGGCAGGAAGTTGGAGGTAGATTTTGGATGCTGCCAACTTGGCCTTTCACATGATAATCATGATGTGGGAGCAGATGACTCATCGGGATATTGGCCCCTGTAAACGCATCCTTGGAATACGGGGCAGATGCCAGGCCAAGTGCCGGGCCTTTTGAGTCCTGGCCGTGGCCCATCCAGCCAGAGCGAGGGCAAGGCATTCCACACCTCTGGGTTCCTGGTTCTCCATCTGTACATGACCTAACCCTGAAGGTCCCTTCTGGTCATGATATCTTGGTTAGTTTCAGGATCGTTGGGGGATTTCCATGGGGGAGAACCCAAAATAAGTTGGTAAAATACAACAAAATGGAATGTGAGGACTATAAAAACAGGAACCGAAGCAGCCGAGAATTGTCTGTGACTTTGTGCTGATTGAGGGGCAAAAATAATACACTCTAAGAAGCAGAAGAACACAAGGGACACAGTGCCAAGCACTAAAGCCCTTCTTTGGAAGGGCTTCTCTGGAGACGGAGGGTTTTGCTACTGCTGTGGGAAGAGTAGAAGGCAGCCTCTTGCCTTTCCATCCAACTTTCTTGCATGTCATAACATTTAGAAAGCTCAGTGTTCAACAAGATGTAAGTCACCTGATGGCTTCTGAAGACAAGCCTTTCTTTCTCTTGCTTGGCTTAATCTCATTGGTGAAGTGAAAGAAAGGGCTAGAAAACGGTGTTGGCTGCTTCTGAGGTTTCTGCTTGGGGTGCAGGATCTCTAAGCTCAGCAAACCAGAGTTAGCCCATGTGGGGTTTCAGAAAGGGCTGCCTTTTGCTAGCTTTTTCCTGGCTCCTAACAGGAGCTTTGACCGACTTTGCCTTCCTCTCAGGAGTTGGGCTGTTCCTACACAGATGTGGCCACTCAGGATGGTGAGGCCATGCTCCGGGCAATCTTGGCCTCTCGGCAGCCGGACCGATGCAGGCGAGCTCAGGCTTTCATCAGCACCCAGGGCCTCGAGCCAGATACCGTGGCTGAACTTGTGGCTGAAGAGGTGACCCGGGAGCTACTGACCCCGTCGGAGGGAACAGGTACCCCACCCGACAGGCCTCCCCAGCCCCTAAGAGCACATTCTCAAGTCCCAGCAGTAAGGACGTGGGTGTTCCGCCCCTGTGCCTCCCACACACCGCTCTCTGACGTTGCCAGGTTGCCCTTGTCGGGAGAACACGTGGCGTTTATGTTGTTGCGTTTCGTGGATTGTTTTAGGATTAACACTTAGAGCAGCCATGCCCTTCTCTGAGCTGGCAAACTACTGCTGACCTGTGAGGGGACACCAGGCCGAGGAATGTGAGTTCAGCAGAGCAGGGAGCTGCCCTGGGGGCTCCTTTGGCGTCCCCTTCCAGTGCACAGGCCTGGACAGAGTGGGCCTCTTAGCCAGGAACTCTGACCTTGCTCTCAGCTTGCAAGGTTAAAGCCGCACGTTTTTCCCCATCTTTCTCTACGTACAGGACAGAAGCAGATGTTCGCTCCAGCAGAGGAAAGCCAGACGTTTCTTCAGCTGACCACTCTGTGTCAAGATCGCACGTTGGTAGGCATGAAGTTGTTGGACAAGATTTCCTCCGTTCCCCACGGGGAACTGTCTTGCAGTAAGTTCTTGGCTGTTTTCTTCTGTGTTGGGGGCCCGGAGGTCTCCAAGAAGTCTCCTGGCGTTAGCTTTTCCAAAACACTGTTTGGATCCTTGTTCCGGCTCTGGATCCCCACCCTTCCAGCATGGTGTGTAAGTTCTTAGTGGAGAGCCAGCAGTTCACTGAAGAAAACATCCATGGAAAAGCAGCCCCAACTGTGAAAGTGCACAAGAAGGCAACCTGGTAACATTTGGCAGTTAGGTTCCTCTTCCTCTTCCATCACTCCACACAGCAGAGATCACCATCCCCATTTTTGAAGGAAACTGAAGCTTAGAGAGATTGAGGAACTTCTAGCTGTTATGTGGCAGAGGGACCCAGACTGTGACCTCGAAGCCTGCTGGCTTTCCACAGTCTCTAGTTCATTCTAGGCAGTCAGTAGTATGTGTCCCTCTGATCTTCTGTGCGAGTCTATAGGTTTCTGTTTTCAAAACTGGCATGTGTAGACTGTTTATAATTACCTTATGAACATGCTGTCACTAACATCTTTCCATGATAGTATTCTTCTTTATCCTTTTTACTGGTTACATGGTATTTCTCACAGAATTAAAAATTTTTATACCCTAATTCCGGACCTTTAGTTGGCTTCCAGTTCCGCTGTTTCAGACACTGGGACAGACATCCTTATGGGCAAGTTTATATGCCCATCCATGATTATTTCCCTAAGATAAATTCCTGATTCCAGAGTATACCCATTTTTAAAGTTTTATATGTCTGTTGTCAAATTTTACTCCAACGCTGGTGAGGTCAAGGATCTCAGAGGACCGGTGGGGGGCCTGCTCCCAATGGGCTGTCCGTATAAGCCCCTTCCCCCTCCTTCCCAGGTTTGTAGCCTTGTCTTACCACCGCCTCATGTCCCCAGCTGCAGAGCTGCTGATCCTGGCCCATCACTGCTTCACGCTCACGTGCCACATGGAGGGCATCATCCGGGTCCTGCAAGCGGCCCGGCTGCTCACGGACAAACACTTGGCCCCCAGTGAGGAGTACGGGCTGATGGTATGAAGCCCCTGACCCCCTGCCTTCCTTTCTGAGGAAAGTTTTGAGAGAATGGATAGGCTGGCAGCCAGTCCAGAGCTGGTGAGGTCTTAGGGCAGGTGCCCATCTAGATGCGACTCTCTCACTGGGGGCTGGCTGGGTGACTCAGCCCTCTGCTCCAGGTTAGGACTGCTGTCACAGTCAGACACTGTTGCAGAGGAGCAGCCCTCAGAAGGATCCCTGCCATGCTCCAGGGCTGGCCCACCCTCTTGCCAGGGCAGTTAGTTTTTCTAGAGGGCTGAGTCAGCTGTATTTCCCCCCGAAACAAGATTGCGTTCTGTCTGAGTGAGCTGACGACTCACGCACGTCGGCGCTTACAGTCACATGTACACAAAGCAAAGGCTGCAGTGGCCCCTGGTGTCCCAGTTGACAGGCCTTTCTGAATCCTCCAGAGGAGGCCCCCTGTTGGGTCCACAGGAAGGGAGGGAGGGAGTGAAGAATAGCAGCCTGGCAAGAGCCCTTCTGCCCCCTGGAGTTTGGCATCTGGAAGCAGTCGCACTGGAGGGGAGTGGTGGGCTGGCTGAGAGAGCTCCAGCTGCTGCTGAAGCAGGCGGCCCTTGCCCTTCCCAGGTGCGCCTCCTCACTGGCATCGGAAGGTACAATGAGATGACCTACATATTTGACCTGCTGCATAAAAAGCACTACTTCGAAGTGCTGATGAGGAAGAAGTTGGATCCGGTAGGTGTATGGTACTTTGAGCTCCGGGATGGTATATACTATTGACATTTAAGAGTCTCAGACTTGTCAGGAATAATCCTAACCAGGGTGGAACCCTCGATCTGGAGGGAGGGAATGAACTCCCTAGAACACGCACTGCAACCTGTAGATTCAGATTAGCTTCAGGCCAGGTAGCGATTATGCCGATGGACATTAAGTAACAGACAAAATGAGTTTGCGCACTGCCACCTCAGCCTCGGTCACCTGTCTGAACGCCGGCTCTGGCGGGGCAAGAACCACTTCAGTGAGCTCAGTGAAAGTGGATTAAGCAGCTCATTAGTGGAGAGTTCTGGGGGGTACCACGAGAAAGCCTTAGGAAGTGAATGTTGAGGCCTGGCCCTGGAAGGCTGCAGAGCGATTTGTGGTGATGACCCCAGAGGAGGCTTGGAAGCCAAGGGTGGACATGTCAGGCCTTCAGGCTGTCTGTCTGTAGCATGCTCTGTGACATCTGGTGTGTCACAGAGCTTCTGTTTCCAAGTCATTCATTTGGCTGATTCATTGCTTCAGCCTATTGTACCTCTGAAGACTTAAAAACCGAGGCACGTTTTTGGCTTCCGGGAACTTGGGCTCAAGCCCAGAGGGACTAAAAAGATGAAGTAGAAAAAGTCTCCCCAGTGCTGGGCTAGTTTCAGTCCCACTGTCAGGAGAGGAGCGAGTCCTGGAGCTAGGCACCCTTTCAGGATACCCCAGAGGGTTTTCAGGATTGTTTTTGAGGTATTTTTATTTCTGCATGTAAATATTCTTTTAGTAACTTTTTTTCTGATAACAAAAGTAATGCATATTCAGTGTAAAGACACTTGGAAAACAGCACGCCACAGAAAAAAGCCTTCTGTTGTCTATCGACCATCTGGAGACAGCCACTGCTAACAATTTGGTTTAGGCCCTTTCTCTGCACAGGTACCACAAACATAGATACATACATATTTACATAGTTTCAGCAAAACTTTACTAATGCTGTGTAGATATGAAAGAGCTGGCTTTTCATATCTACACAGCATTAGTAAAGTTAATAAGCATGTCATGAATATCTTCCAAATCAACACTGGTTTTAATGGCTACATGGTATTCTCCTAGGCCTTGTTTTGGACGTCTGGGTGATTTCTAATTGTTTGCTATTAAATATTTGTTACATGCATCTCAGCACTTCTTTCTGCTTATTCCTTAAGGAGTCGATTCCTAGACATGGCTTGCTGGAGTAATGCGCATGTGCACATCTTTTAGGTCCTCCCTTCCAACTGTTTTACCATTCACATTCTCACCAGCGGAGAGGATGTGCCAGTTTTCTTATACTTGGGGCAGCATCAACTTCTGTGTTCAGTTTTCATTATCTTCTTTTTGGAGAGAGTTTCTAAGGAACCTTATGAACCAAGGACTCAGCTGGTCACACCTGCCTTGCAGTCCCTGGTTGACCCCAGTACTCCTTTTTTTTCCTGGGCAGAGTGGCACCCTGAAGACAGCCCTCCTGGACTACATCAAACGTTGCCGCCCTGGAGATAGTGAGAAACACAACATGATCGCTCTGTGCTTCAGCATGTGTCGGGAGATCGGGGAGAACCACGAGGCGGCTGCCTGCATCCAACTGAAATTGATCGAGTCCCAGCCCTGGGGTGAGCACAAGTCATAGCAGTGCTCCGGGGCCAGTGCCGCCCACCAGCCCAGGTTCTAAGGGCTGGGGGTGGGGGGCAGGAGACCAGGAGACCACTCTCCACTGTGGCTGCTCATAGCCATTCGTGGAGCAGGCAGGAGGCAGAATGGGATGTGGAAGGCATCAGCCCCATCTGCAGTCTGTGCAGCTGGGGTGTCATCAGTCAGGAAGCAGTGTGTCTGCTGAGGCCATGCAAGCCTGCCTTTATATTTCTGAGAACTGGAGGAGGCCTACCAGAGTGTGCACACTTTGGCCCAGTAGCGTTTACCCGAGCAAGCCATACCTGCCTCCCTGTGCGAGCCGGGTGGGGACATTTCCAGTCCAGTCCACATTACTGACTGGGATGGGAGCAGCCTTAGGAGTCACACACGGGTGGGTTTCCTTCTCTACTGCAGAGGACAGCCTCAAGGATGGGCAGCACCTGAAGCTGCTGCTGCTGAAAGCCCTGACCCTGATGCTGGACGCAGCGGAGAGTTACGCCAAGGTAACAGCAGAGTCCTATTCCAATGCAGCCTTAGGATGCGATTTTGTCCCTGGGCTTTTCCAAGTAAAGGGGTCGACTGGGGACAGGAGGGGTTAGTTCAGTTGCTGGAAGAGTCACAGGGGAGATGGCAACCGTCTATCTATGCCTGCTCTTCCTTTGTTCCTCAGGACTCCTGTGTGCGACAGGCCCTGCACTGTCACCGGCTCACCAAGTTGATAACACTGCAGATTCACTTTCTGAACACGGGCCAGAACACGATGCTCATCAACCTGGGTCGCCACCGGCTGATGGACTGTCTCATGGCTCTACCTCGGTTCTATCAGGTAAGCAAGGAAGGGAAACCTAGCCAGCATCCTCTCCTGCTGTCCCTCTCCTGGGGCCCATAGGTTGAGTGACTTGCCTGAGGCATCAAGGCTAGTGACAGAACCAGGGCAGTTCTAAGCTTTTAACTTGAACTGCCTGATAAATCAGATTCCCTGGCAGTGTTAATTAGTATATTGTTTGGGCAGAGGTGGAAGGATGTTGAGGCGGTGCGGTCTCTTTTCCTGCTCTACGAAGCCACGGACAGGGAGACAACCTTGCTGCTCACACAGCTGGGACTGGAGCAGACCTGCTGGCAGGCGGAGCATCTCCCAGCCCCAGTGTTCCTAGGATGGTGCACCTGGGGTAGCAGGAGTCAGGGCTTTTGGGAGGTTGGCATTTAGCCCCTGAATGAGAAATGGTTACCAGGGAATCAGCTCTTCCCCTGTTCCTTACACAGTTGCGTTAGGGGGAAAAATACTGTTTCTCGGCAGTTTTTATTAATGCATTGTGAAGATTAAAAACACTCCAAGATGGGGTTTAAGGGCAGAGAAATGTCGAACATCAAACTTTTCCCCAACGCTAATACATAAACCCTTTCAGCATAATTGGCGATGCCCACACTCACTGCGAAAGCACAGTACTGTGTTCTAGAACAGCTTGCCTTCAGTTTTACATCAAATAGGGCCTTAACGCTATCTTCCCCTCTATCCTTTTAAGGCTTCTATTGTGGCCGAGGCCTATGACTTTGTTCCCGATTGGGCAGAAATCCTCTACCAACGAGTGATTCTTAAAGGAGACTTTAATTACCTGGAAGAATTTAAGCAGCAAAGGTTATTAAGATCTAGTATATTTGAAGAGATTTCCAAAAAGTAAGTATTAAAATGCCTCTGCTTTGAATAAGGCATGGGTTAATAATTTTATGGCTAAATAGAACATGCCTATAGATACCTCTCTGCCTGAGATGGCAGATGTCAAGAAACCCCGAAGCAAGAGATCATTTAATAAAGTTATGCAGACAGATGGATGAGAACGGTGTCCTCACAGTGCTCTGTATTTAAAATGGGAGGATAGCTACTCAGCCTGCCTGAGGTACTGACAACCCTAAACTTCAGGGGCCCCCTTGGGAGTACCACACTTATTCCAAATAAGGCGAGCATGAAGGTAACATTTTTAATGAAAGCCATTTCAGTGTTTATCTAGTACCCCCTAATACTAGTCTTAAATAATTTCTCAAATTCCAGGATCCTAAGTAGCTGTGTCAGTGACAGGCCTCACTCCAAAATGCAGGATTGTAACCCGTACGTTCTTATGTTTGTCTAGATATAAACAACATCAACTGGCTGATACAGCTGTGAAAAACCTGAAGAAGTTACTCACATACTGTGAAGATGTCTACCTGTATTACAAGCTCGCATACGAACACAAGTTTTTTGACATTGTAAATGTGCTGCTGAAGGACCCTCAGACCGGCTGCTGTCTGAAGGACATGCTAGCAGGTTAGGTGCATTCAGATGACCGGAGGGTGGTTATTGTCGAGGTGTCCTAAGGCGCCTATTTTCTGGTACTGAGATGAGGTACTGACGGATGTTTGTGATCAGAGTAGGATAATGCATTGGGGATATTTGTTTTCAAGTTGTAAAACCCCAGGACTGATCGTAACCAGTCCCTTGTGAATAGTGGATAAAGAATGAGAGAATTTTCACAAGGAAATTATTTAAAAGTGATTGTTCATCTATACCACTTTATATAGATATTGGTATTAAGATCAAAAGCTCCATGTTCCTCAAGTCTGGCTTCTATTTAGATATACAATATTGATTAAAGAATACCTGTGCCTGGAGATTCCAGTTTCAAAGGAATTTAATATTATTTACACAGTTAAGGAACAGATGATACATTTTCATTTGTTAGAAACTGATCTCTATAATAAAATAGATTTTAAATTCATTGTATGTCATTATTACTGCCAAGGAAATCTTAGCCCTTGTCTGCCTTAAAACAATCTTTATTTGCTGTAATTATTGCTGTGTAGTCACTGCTTTCTGTTAACTCCTCAGATCACTCAGATGGTCCTTTCTTATACTCAGCAGTCTAACAGAGCTTTGATTGAGGCTGCTAATTCCTATTTAAGAGAAATTTAAAACATTTTTGTTCTGCCCCTGCTTTTGATTCTCTGGTGGTTTCAAAAAAGACTCCAACCACAAATTTGGTTAAATTGTTTAACAGAAAATATATAATAAAGATCACCCAATCTGTGCTTACAGCCATAACCTGAGTAACAAGCTCAATTACTTCAAATAAATAAGCTCTTCTAGTTACTAATTTGCCCAAATAAATAAGAAGTGGAAGGCAGCCCTATCCCTCTTTTGCTCTAGGGTGACACTATTCAGGGCCTGGCACATCATTTTTGTCTTAAAGCCATAACTGCTCGTTAGGCATTTACTAAGCTTTCTAAGTATACAGAGAACTCTAGTCCCAAGAGCTGGGTTCTGTACCCTCGAAAACTAGCTCTTGGGAGTTAACACAAAATTTAAGTCCTCACAATAGTGATTTTATTAAATTAGTTGCTTTTATAAAACATTGCAGATGTCATAATTGTTAACGTAACAATTTACCAAACTGTCGTCAACTGGTGCAGTTTGCTGAGCATGTTTTATAAAGGAAAGGAAATGCCAAAACCCTGTTAGTTATTCCACTGCAGCCTAAAAGAACAAAGGAGAATTGTCACTTAAATCAGGGAAATAAAACAGGTAAAGAGCTTCCATCCCCCATCTGAAGCACTCCATCAGTAGAACAGTCTGATAAATAGGAACTAGACAGTCTATGCAATCGAGAGATCCCACAAGTTGTAATGCAGTGCAATAATGGAGAGGTTTACCTTCTTCAGCTTCAAAGTTGGAGGGTTTGGTCATTTAATTTTTAAATATCAAGCTAGTGCTTTTCAGCCATTGTATCAAACAGTCTTCTTCACAATGTATTTTTTTAATATCCTCACGCTCAATTTTAAGACAAAGCAATTTTAATACTAGGTGCACACCACATGGCCTTGCCGCAAACTGCTTTTCTTGACAAGTTATGAAGTAGTTCAAGGAGGTATGGTTAAGGCTGTATTACTGAATGGTGCTGGTAAATACTACACAATTTTTGTCATGTTGCAACCTTTGTTTCCAATTCAGTGACTGCTGCTATGGAATCAGAGAGCAACAATGACAACATTATTAGGTTTTGTTTTTTCTTTTTTAAACTATGATTTAGTAGCAACTGAGGTTCCCAATTTTAACCCCTTGGCAGCAAGATCCAAGTTCCCTCATTCGCACATTAGCACCTAAGTGTCAAGGGGTTAAATAACCAGCACAAAAGATACTGCACTTCTGATTGTAGCATTTGGCAGAACTGAAAGGAAAGGAAGTTGTGCTACATGTTGAAGGGATTGTGGGCAACAGAAAGAAGACACCAGGAGAAGAGAAAATGTCACATGAAGTCTTCATAGTCTTGTACATATCCTCCATCATAGCCACCGTAATCTGCCAGATCATCTTTCATGGTAGCCTTTAATCCCCCTCCAGGGACCACGCCTTTCTTCTTCTTTTTGGCTTTGCTTTGCTAAAGACAAAAGAGGGTGAATTTATGAGCCTACCTACTGGGAGTATCTTTTTCTGGTACAGAAACCCTCAGATACCAAACAAAGCCTCTGGTACCAAAAAGCTTCAGTTCTCAAAGGGAGATCCCAGACCCTAACCCTGGGCAATTTCTATTAATTCCCAAAAGAAAACCATGAATGTGTCTGTAAACAAGAGGATGGTAATTGCACTCAGTCCTGCTCTGTTCCAACTTAAAGTTTTAGTTCAGGCTTCTTCTACCCTTGTTCAGAATATTATGCCTACATCCCCATCCTCCTGGAATATGCATTTCCTCCGCATGCTTGCTCTTACCTTTTCTTGCTTTTGTTTTTCACTGCAAAGCACAGTCAGTGAATTGGTAATCTTTTTCAAGTCATCAATTTCCACTAAGGGGAAAAAAAAAAAAGGAATACCACATCTAATTTGGCCATGATTAACTTCAGTAACTTTGGAAAGCCTATGAATTTAAGACAGTAAAGAATCATTCAGTCTAGGGTTAGGCCCATTAAATCAGAACTACTTAAATTTCTTTATAATAACCTATAATAACCAAGACACCATTGTTCAAAGAGAAACGAAAAAATGTCTTCAGAGCTCACAGAGCTCCCTACCATACTTCCTTACTCAATCTACAAACATGAATTGGTTGGGGGGGGGGGGGCGCGGTAATCATATAGAGGATTACTATGCCTTTCCACAGCAAATCCTCAAATGCGCAGTAAAGAGTGGCTTAAATGAACATGGAAGGATTTTTAAAACTACAAATGACAACTCTCCACCCCTTGGGGTCTCCATTTTCAACCAGAGGAACCAGAATGAAAATAGTAGGCGCCTCAGAGATCGCAGTGTCCCATTGGAGACAAGCCTGTTTACAGGACAACACATCCTTCCATCCTTAGAGAAATATCAAGCTGGAAACAGACACCAGTTTTCAGCTATCAAAAAAGTGTTTCAGTTTTCATTTGAGAGCACCTTCAAAAATAGGGGGAAAAAAAAGTACATGCAAATAAAATACCAACCATGGGTGTATCACTGATCAAGTTTAGAACCTCCAGTGCGGTAAAGATTTCTCAAGGAAAACCCAGTGTAAAGTTCACTGTGCAGAATTCCTTTTTCTCAATCTTAACAACAGCAAATATCAGCAAAAATAGTCCCTTCCACACTAGTGTCACTCCACCCCTGGTTTTTAACTCCCACACACCCTGCCTCTGAAATGTAGGACTCTCAGAGCATGGCACCACACCAATGGACCCAAAGAATAGGGACCAGCTCTGTTGAGCAACTTAAACCAAGTCACAGACTTCCTTGTTTGTAAAAGGAAAAGACATTTGCTGTGGTCTCCCTCGGGTCTAAGATTCCATATGCTCAGGGATCATTTTCCCCAAAAGATACTTCCTAGTCCCTTTAAGATATAGTTAGATAAAAGCAGCAGCTAGTATTTTGTTAGCTGCTGGGTCAGCAAAGCTCACATGTCCCTTTTGGGAAGCCATTTTAAAAACATGAAGAGGGCCGCCTCAAAAAACAAAACCACTCATGCTTTTTGCAGAACATTCCCAAGGTAACTTCTAAAAATCAATCCTATGTTTATTATAGAATGCGAAAAAATAGTCAACTTCCATCCTCCTGAGTATGATGTGCCCTTCCTAAAATCCACCCACAAGGATAGAGATTAGAATTACTTACATGAAATACACACATCTCGAACTAAGGCTTCCAAAAAACTGGCATAATATAGTGACTTTTCATATTGTGTAATTTTATCTTTTAGTAACTTTCCAAACTCTGTGAAGTCATCTCTTGAAGATGGGTTCATAGCATCTATTCCATAAACTGTATTATTAACACCTGCAGGAGAAGAGGAAGCACTAAAAATATCAGAAAGGGTTTTTGTTTTTTTTTCCCCACATTTATAAACTAACTAGATGGCTGAACTACCCTGTTACTTCACGCTAAAGCACAGGTTCTTAACATAGGTCCACTGGAGTCCTTGGACAGCAATCAGGAGGTATGTGAATTTGGGTCAGAAAAAAATTTATAGCTTTATTTTCACTAACCTCTAATTTAGCATTTCCTTTCATTTTGATTATAGGCAACAATTCACAGTGAAATTAGCAAAACCTGTTACCAATAAAAGATCAGGTATTTTCATATCACATTACAGGTGTAGTTATCCTGAAATGTTTTTAAATTATATTACTTATTAGATCTGACACTGGCTCTTAGTTAATGCATTAATAAAGAAGCACATTCTTTTTAAAAATATATATATATTTATTTGACAGAGAGAGAGAGATCACAAGTAGGCAGAGAGGCAGGGAGAGAGAAAGGGGGAAGCAGGCTCCCCACAGCAGAGAGCCTGATGCGGGGGCTTGATCCCAGGACCCAGGGATCATGACTGAGCCTAAGGCAGAGGTTTAATCCACTGAGCCACCCAGGCACCCCAAAGAAGCACATTCTTACTGTATCTCAAGTTGTTTTAGTATTTTGATACCTATTTCAGAGGGCTTTCTCACTAAGTAAAACCCTACGTATTTTGTTTTATGCATTTAAAAACATATTAAGAACAAACCCATAGTCTTCAGCAGACCACCAAAGGAGTCCTTGGCACAAAAGGGATGCTCTTAAAGCATAGGTCTAAGAAGAGCCCACAGGAAAGTACAGAGAGAAGGAAAATGCAATAAAATTAAAGATGGTTCCCATGAAAGTATCCAGCTGACTTCAGAGGCAAAGTGGGGGTAAACCATGTGTTAAATCCCCAAGGAAAAATAAATCTGGCCTAAAAGGATTCTAGGCTAAGAGACAGTACATTCTATATCCTCCTCAACAGTAAAGCAAATTAGTTGTTAACAGTATCACTGATTCAGTATTTTAGCATGAGAAACACAACATTAAAATCCTATTAACCAAATGATGCCTGTATGAATGCATATTTTTGCCTTTTAATCTATAATTGTGGTCCCATATTAGAATTTATGGGTACCAGGTAAACTCTTCTCTTTAATAAACACATGGGTGGCTTATTACCATCCTATGAAGACACTGGATAATAGTTGCATGCCCTCTGTAATGAGATGAGTGCAGGTAAGACATGCCAAGCACACACCAGGGTACAGGAGCATCATAGCCACTCCTCAGAGATTGCTGGCAACTCATGGGGAGAAAAATCACACCTCCCGAAGAAAGGAGAAGGATCATTATAGCCAGCTTGATCCTTTTTTTTTTTTTTAAAGATTTTTTTAATTTATTCATTTGACAGAGAGATCACAAGTGGGCAGAGAGGAGGAAGCAGGCTCCCCGCTGAGCAAAGCCCGACGCAGGGCTCGAGCCCAGGACCCTGGGATTAGGACCCAAGCCAAAGGCAGAGGCTTCAACCCACTGAGCCACCCAGGTGCCCCTGCTTGATCCATTTTTAAAAAGAGGAAGGAGGGGGTAAAGATCAAGATAACTATATCCTTCTTAGCTCTAGGTTTCAATTTCAAAGTTATTTAATGTTTCAACATGATCTTCTACTCTGAAAAGTACTCAATAGGTAACGACAACAATGAGCTTAAACAAAATGAGAGCTTTTATCTGTTTCTTTGGCCATGTTTCTTCCTTTACCCTGTACCCCTAGCACTCTGAACTCAACTGGGCACAAGACCCTAAACTATCTTTTATCTCATGTACCAACCACAGCTGCAAGGGTGGCACAAAGAAATGGAAGCCCTCCAAAGACAGGGCATGGTGAGGGCCAAGAAGGGTCACAGAAAGAAATGAACCTGAGCAAAGGCACAGCCCTATAGTCAGTTCAAAATTTAAACCTCAAAGCTACAAGCCTCACATTTCATCCAAATTTCATCCAGCTGATAAGTATATTTAAAGCGGTAGTATACTCTATTTGGGTCCAATGACTTATCTTAATAATCTTTTACTTGATACTCAAAACAATTTTTCAAAAATCTGAACATGTATCTCACTCTACCTTAAGCAATGAAATCTCAAATACAAACATTAAAAACTACTTTCTGGGATGCCTGGGTGGCTCAGTAGGTTAAGCTGCTGCCTTCGGCTCAGGTCTTGATCCCGGGGTCCTGCGATCAAGTCCCACATGGGCTCCTTGCTCGGCAGGGACCCTGTTTCTCTGTCTGCCTCTGCCTGCCTCTCTGCCTGCTTGTGTGCGTGCGCGCGCTCTCTCTCTCTCTCCTTCTCTCTGACAAATAAATAAATGAAATCTTAAAAAAAAAACTACTTTCTAATATCTAAGCAAATATTATTTCAAAAACAAAAAAGGATATATTTTCTAAACTTGGTAGTATTTAGTAACATTTCCACAGTATTCACCTGGAACTTCAATACTTCACTGCAATCACCAGCACTTACCAAAAGTTTCTTTTGCTAATTCAAGGTCTGATTCTTCCTGTAATTTCTTTAGCCGCAGTTTATCTGCTAATTGTTCTTCTGGTGTTAGTACTTTAGGTTCTTCAGGTTCTTCTAACTAAAATTAAGACAGAAAGGAAGTTTTAAAACAGCAGGCATTATGATGGACCAGTACACTTTTGTATTGTGTGAATTTTTTTATAAACACATATAAATAATAGCAAACACTTATAAAGTGTTTATTGTATTTCAGGCATCCTTCTAGACACTTTAGATATTTCTTTTTAAGATTTATTTATTTGAGGGGCGCCTGGGTGGCTCAGTGGGTTAAAGCCTCTGCCTTCAGCTCAGGTCATGATCCCAAGATCCTGGGATCAAGCCCCACATCGGGCTCTCTGCTCAGCAGGGAGCCTTGCTTCCCCTCCTCTCTCTCTACCTGCCTCTCTGCCTACTTTTGATCTCTGTCAAATAAATAAAATCTTTAAAAAAAAATTTTATTTGAGAAAGAACAAGCACGAGGCGCAAAAGGATAAAGAATCTCAAGCAGACTCCATGATGAGTGAGAGCCCAACATGGGGCTCAATCCCACGACTCTGAGATCATGACCTGAGCTGAAACCAAGAGATGGATGCTTAAGCAACTGTACCACCCAGGCACCCCAATACTTTAGATATTCTTACCCTGATTTTACATGAAATAAAATACTAGGCGCAGAGAGGTTAAACAACCTGTCCATAGTAACAGAAGGTTAACACAGCTGGTAATGTGAGAGAATGAGTTTATTTCCAAAATAGCCTTTTGAAAAAATATGGAATTGAGACTATAGAAAAGGGAAAGACTGCACTTTCATATTCTTCCGCTAAAGACCACATTTTGAAACAACCTTTCTAGGGCAACTTGGAAATATGTATGAAGTCTTAAAATACTTTTATATGATTTATATGAAATCAAATAATTCCACTTCTAGTTATTTATCTTAAGAAACCAAAGATGCACACATTTAGCTACAAGGAGGTCCAGTGGAGCATTACCTATAATTTCAAATACATCTAGAGACAACCCAGATGTTCAACAACAGAAAAGTTAAATAAAGTATAGCACATCCATATGACAATACAGATGACCCCTTGAATAACACAGGCTTGAACTGCATGGGTCCACTTAGTCATAGATTTTTTTTAATAAGTATAGTAAATGCATTTTCTCTTTATGATTTTTTAAAAAGATTTATTTATTTGAGAGAGAGAACAAGCAGGAGGGGCAGAAGGAGAGAGAATCTGAAGTACACTCAGTGGTCAGTGTGGAGCCCGACACAGGGCTGGATCTCATGACCCCGAGATGATGATCTGAGCTGAAACCAAGAGTCCAGTCAGACACTTAACCAACTACACCACCCAGATGCCCCTCTTTATGATGTAGTGACATTTTCCCCCCTCTAGTTTACTTTATTGTAAGAATAGAGTATATAATACACACAACCACAAAATTATGTGCCATTTACGTCAACATTAAGCTATTAGTAGTTAAGTTTTGGGGGAGTCAAAAGTTGTATGTGGGGGTGCCTGGGTGGCTCAGTGGGTTAAGCCGCTGCCTTCGGCTCAGGTCATGATCTCAGGGTCCTGGGATCGAGTCCCACATCGGGCTCTCTGCTCAGCAGGGGGCCTGCTTCCCTCTCTCTCTCTGCCTGCCTCTCTATCTACTTGTGATCTCTCTCTGTCAAATAAATAAATAAATAAAATCTTTAAAAAAAAAAAAAAAGTTGTATGTGGATTTTCAACTGTGCACCCTTAACTCTCATACTGTTCAAAGGTCAACTGTACCATGCAGACATAAAAAAATGTCCTTTTTTCAATGAATCATAAAAAGAATTTATCTTTTCATATTGTTACTATTATAAAAGTAACATTATCTGGAGCTTGGGTGGCTCAGCTGGTTAAAGTGTCTGCCTTCAGCTCAGGTGGGATGAGTTCCGTGCCTGGCTCCCCACTCAGTGGGGAGTCTTTCTCCCTCTCCCTCTGCTTCTCCCACCTGCTTGTGTGCTTTCTCTCACATAAATGACTAAAATCTTAAAAAAAAAAAAAAAGTAACATATTATCATTTATTAACAAATTTAAACACATACAATAGAACTTATTGCTTATTTCCCAGTCCTAGTCCTCTGAGATGCTAGTTAATGGTTTGGTGAATATCATTTCTTTTTTTTTTTTTTTTTGAATATCATTTCTTTATACTATGATGTTTCCTACAACAAATGCATTTTACTATGAGGGAAAATCTGTGACAGTATTTACTGAAGTAACAAACTTCAAAGTTTGTTTTCCCTCAAAGCAGAGGGAGCTTGTGCCATTTGTGGTCTTCCCTGTCCGTGCAGTTTACAAGATTCTGATTCAGAAGTACACTTCTATAATATACAGCATTTTGTTTCTCATGAAGAAGATGAAATAAGAAATGTCATTATGCCAAGTTAAAGAAATCTCAGACTATTTCTCAGGGAAATATTGTGACTTAACCATCTTCGTAGATCTGGACATCATTAAGTATTTCCTGCATCAAAACTGAACATATCTTAACTCAATACTTGACCTAAGACAAACTATCTAATGTTCCTTTATGTTGGAGACTAATACCAAGATACAAAAAAGAAGTATAGGGACGCCTAGGTGGCTCTGTCAGTTAAGTCACTGCCTACGGCTCAGGTCATGACTCCAGGGTCCTGGGATCGAGTCCTACATTGGGCTCCTTGCTCAGCAGGGAAGCCTGCTTTACTTTACTTTACTCTCTTCCTCTGCCTATGTTTGCTCTCTCTCTCTATCTGACAAATAAATAAATAAATAAAGTATTTTCAGAGAAAGTATAAATCTTAATTTCAATGACCAAGAAAGACCTAATCAAGATGGCTTCTTAGACTGAGCTATAAGAGTCTATTGCTTGTTCTGATCATAGAAACACACCTGTGGATATATTTAGATACACAAATACAAATTATTAAAAAGTACCTAAAATGTTCCTGGGGAATGTAACTGGGGAATGCGGTAACTCTCATACGTTGTCACTGGCAAACGCAAACTGATACAATGCCATACAGAGGGCAATCTGGGAACATTTATCAAGACCACAAGTATGATTTGCCTTTTAATCCAGCAATCTCTCATTTGGGAATTTATCCTGCAAATGTGACTACACCCATCAGAAATGACAAACACAGGGACGCCTGGGTGGCTCAGTTGGTTGGGTGGCTGCCTTCGGCTCAGGTCATGATCCCAGCGTCCTGGAATCGAGTCCCACATCAGGCTCCTTGCTTGGCAGGGAGCCTGCTTCTCCCTCTGCCTCTGCCTGCCACTCTGTCTGCCTGTGCTCACTTGCTCTCTCTCCCCTCTCTCTGACAAATAAATAAGTAAAATCTTAAAAAAAAAAAAAAAAATGACAAACACATATGGTTATTCATGGAAGTACTGTTAATCAAGTAAAAGACTAGGAGGAAAAAAATCTAGCTGTCCCTCACTCGAAGACTGGTCAAACAAAATATGGTGCATTGAGGCAATGGAATACCATACAGCTACCAAAAAAAAAAAAAAAGGATGACTAAACCAAAAACTAATAAAAATGGTTTCTTATAGGAAGTGTCAGGGAACAGGATGAAGAGGACAGAATAAGAATGGATGTTTGAGACTTTTCTGAGTGTACCATTTCGGTATAGTTTTGACTTCTGAACACATTTCATGTTTAAAGGATAAAGTTAAATTAAAAAGAAAAGGAAACCTTAAAAATGGAAACAAAATGACTCTAAAATGTATATCAAAATATACAGGGAAAATAATACTAATGACTTTAGAACCCAGGATCTAATTCTACATCCTTAGTAGGAAATATTCTAAGCCCAAAAAGAACTGCAAGGAAATCCTAAACTTGATTCAGTAGCTTTACATTGTTAGTATTACTGGTATTGTAGAAAAGCTAATAAAAATTATGTTAACATTATCAGAAACCAGTATTTTCAGAATAAGAGAAAACATCAATATGAACTAATGCTTACACACACAACACATACACACACACTCTCTCATGTACATTTATTAATTTCCTAGCTTCACCCATAAAAAAGGTCTAGAAAGCAAGGCCACCTCAGTGAGTCCTACTAGCAACTAGATTTGGCCATTAATATCATTTTCAACTAAAAAGAACCATAAAAGTAGTAGCTGATTCCAGGCCTAAAGAAGAGAGTTTACCAATTGAGCTCAATACTTCTTACTGTCAGAAAGCAAGGAAGTTTTCAAAGATTCTGTTAAAAAGATGAAGTGGCTCAGTGGTTTAGGCTGCTGCCTTCGGCTCGGGTCATGGTCTCAGGGTCCTGGGATCGAGTCCCGCGTCGGGCTCTCTGCTTGGCGGGGAGCCTGCTTCCCTCTCACTCTCTCTGCCTGCCTCTCTGCCTACTTGTGATCTCTCTCTGTCATAAATAAAAAAATTTAAAAAAAAAATCTTTAAAGAAGTTTCAACAACCTAAAGGGTTTCCTACTGGCTAAAGCTGGGACAATTTGAGCGTCAAAAAAATAATTACTATATCTGGGTAAAACAATCAATTTATAAAAACCTCTAAATCCACAAATTTACTCAAAAAGAAACCAACAGGGCGCCTGGGTGGCTCAGTTGGTTAAATGAATGCCTTCGGCTCAGGTCATGATCCTAGAGTCCCAGGATCAAGTCCCACATCGGGCTTCCTGCTCAGCAGGGAGTCTGCTTCTTCTCCTGCTTACCTCTCCTCTCATTCTCTCTCCCTCTCAAATAAATAAATAAAATCTTTAAAAAAAAAAAAAAAAGGGAAGAAGAAGAAACCCACAAAAATCCCTCATTTTTCACCATCTGAAGTATTTTTACACACCCTCCTTACTCTGAAAAATTGGTAATTAAAACAATTAAGCTTTTACTCTTCTAGCACAAACCATATCCAAAGTAACCAAACAACACAGTTTCTTACTTTTTCCTTCTGGTGGGGGGGGGGGATGCCAGCCAATAATAAATGAAGAGAAATCATAGGATGAGAAAAATCACCATTCTGCAATCCCTAATAACACTAGGCAACAATCATCACTAATACTAAACAAATGGGTGAGAGGCTAACGTCAAACTGGATTACTTGCAAGGATATGTAAGTTTATAATAAAAGGATGTTACCACCTTAACCAAGTGATCAATTTTAGCACCGCTAATAATAGGACAGACTTTATGTGACTCCTGGTGTGATGTGATGCAATATGAAGCACACAGCATGACCTCTCAAGGATTCCAACTAAAAATGTTTAATCTGAATCCAATCCAATTTTTAGATTTATCTGCCAAGTTACAGGAAACTGACTATAATTAGACTATAAGCAATCAGACAAATCAAGAAGGTGGGATTTTTTTTTTTTTTAAGATTTTATTTATTTGACAGCGAGAGAGAGAGAGATCACAAGCAGGCAGAGAGGCAGGCAGAGAGAGAGAGGGAAGCAGGCTCCCTGCGGAGCAGAGAGCCCAATGTGGGACTCGATCCCAGGACCCTGAGATCATGACCTGAGCTGAAGGCAGCGGCTTAACCCACTGAGCCACCCAGGCGCCCAAGAAGGTGGGATATTTTATAAGACAACTGGGCTCCTCTCTTCAATAAGGCAATGTCATTTTAAAGAGAGAAAGACATTCCAGAGACTTAGCATGTGTTAACTCATGTAATGCAAGGTCCTTGTCCGAACAAACAATACATAAAAGACATTTGGGGACAATCAGAAAAATGCATATAAACTGAATACTAGAGGATGTTAAAAAATTACAGTTCACTTTATTAGGTATGTAATCATGTGAGAAATAGCTTTGCTCTTTCAGAGATGCATACTAAAGTATTTCAAGATAAAATGCAAAATGTCTATTACATACTTGATTACATTTTTTAAAAGAGATTTTATTTATTTGACAGAGCAAGACACAGCAAGGGAGGGAACACAAGCAGGGGGAGTGGAAGAGGGAGAAGCAGGCTTCCTTCCAAGGAGGGAGCCCAAGTGGGGCTCGATCCCAGGATCCTGGGATGATGACCCAAGCTGAAGGCAGACACCCAACGACTGAGCCACCCAGATGTCCCCTGATTACATTTTAATAACAAAAAGAGTTAATGAGGCAAATATGACAAATATCAGCAACTGTTAAACTTAGGTGACACATATGATTATTCACTTTCTCTATTTCTATGTTTGAAATTTTTCTGAATGAAAAGCCAAGAAAAAAAATAAAGAACTCTCTTTAATCTGAGATGAAAAGATTAAATACATTAAATGATACATTAAGTAAAGTAAGGTGAAAACTATAAAAATTTTAAAAAAACTTAAGAAAAGCACGGAATAATGGGATGGCTGGGTGATGGGCACTGGGGAGGGTATGTCCTATAGTGAGCACTGTGAAATGTGTTAAGACTGATGAATCAGACCTGTACCCCTGGAAAAAATAATACATTATATGTTAATTTTTTTAAAAAGCAAGGAATAAGAATATATAGGAATATCCAAATACATAAAGATACCTTAGTGATGTAAGAAACCGATATTCACTTAAGGGACAAAGGGAGAAAAACAGGATAAATAAATGAAGAGTTGGGAGTTCTTCTTACCATTGCTTTTTTAATCATGTAAATGTATTTTCTATTAAAAAAATTAATACAGTATTCCTGATCGTCCTCCAAATAATCAGGAACAAAAACACCATATAGTACATGGCAGAGAAATGGATACTTTCTGTATTTCACTCAATATGTACACCACAAATAAAGACTAATCACAACTAGTAAGAACTGCAGGCACTGGCAAAAATTACTGACTGTGGTACTACACAATCATGACTGTCCCAAATGTTTGTGGAAACTTAAAAGGCATTCTAATACATAAAACTTCTGGGTTAGCTTTTTGCAAAAACCACAAATTCAGTTCAGGGATTTACTTACCTGACAGTGTCCATTAACAGTCTTTACAAAGCCCCAGATTGCCAGGTAATATTTGGTGTCTGTTAAGACACTGTACACTACTGATGTGAGAATTCTGTATTGCAGGAAATGAATGGTACTTACCCTCTTTTTAATTTCTTCTTGCCTTTTCTTCTGTTGCCGTTCTTTCTCTTTTATTTTCTCTGCTATTTTTTTCTTTTCTGAAACTTTTACTTCTGAAAGAAATGTTTTAATCAGTTACCCTGAATATTTTCCAGTTTATGGATGAGACAGACTTATAACACTTGTATATTTCAAGAGACCAACTTCTCCCAGTTCATGATTTACAGGCAAATAAGAATGGGAAAGTTCTGGGACTCTTCCTTTCTCCTCTCTGATCTGATCCCAAGCACCTCCCTTCATATTTCTCCAGCACTTTCAGCAGGATTTGGATCATTATAATATGAGGCCACACCCTCTACTCTCTCCTAACAGCAGCACTCAAACAGAAAGCGGCAGGCAGGATCCAATCTGATTATGATTTGAGGGAGAGAAGAAATGGGAGAAGATAATAAAGGGAGAACAGAAGGATGTTTGGGTTTCTTAACAGCAAAATTTTCAGTTTTGTGACCGTTCCATCATGTATCTTAACATAAGCACTAAACTCTCACCAAGACTGAAAACCAAAAATGAAGGAACCCCAGTGGCTCACCTGGTTTTACTTCTGCTTCCTCTTTTTTTTCATCATCATCATCATCCCAGTTATCCTAAAGAAAAGGACCTCTATTAATAATTCTCGCATGTTTACTTTTTTCCGTGTGCACCTTATTATCAACTTTTCTAACTCCATGGAAACAAGCTTATTAGAATTTTTTTGGTATTGCATTAAAATTATAAATTAATGTTGGGAGAACAGACATCATGCTGTTGAGCTACCCTAGCCAAGGAAAAGGTCTGTCTTTCCATTTGTTCAAGTTTACTTGTTTTAAATTTTCTCTAAATTTTCACCTCTTAGGGGTGTGTGGAAAGGTCATGATCCCAGGGTCGAGCTCTGGGTCAGCAGGCTCCCTGCTCAGTGGGGAGCTTCCTTCTCCCTCTCCCCCCTCCCTTGCCCATGCTTTCTCTCTCAAATAAATAAATCTTTTTAGAAAAACAAAGTTTCTCTCTTAGAAGATTTGTGAATTTCTCTTTAGGTACATTCTTAAGAATTTCTGCGTTCCTACTGTAAATACGGGTTTTTTCCTGTTATGTCCTCTAACTGGTTATTATTTGTATATATGATTGACTTTTAATTTTATATCCTGCTACCTTATATTTGAATTTTTTAAAATTCATTTATCACTTTTCATTGATTCCCTAGGGTTTTCCAAGTGTACTACATATCATCTGCAAATGAGAATAGCTTTACTTCTTTACCAGTTCTTTTTTTTAAAGACATTTATTTATGAGAGAGAGAGAGCAGGGGTAGGGGGGAGAGAAGAGTCTCAAGCAGACTCCTCACTGAGCATGAAGCCTGAAGCCCCAGATTCCATGACATGAACTGTAACCAAGACTCTGACACTCAACCGACTGGGCCACCCAGGTACTCTACTTCTTTACCAATTCTTATGCCTCCACAACTGATTTCTCCAATTACACTCACTAAACCTCTTGTACACTGTGAATGGTAGCAGCGATAATGATGATTACCTTCTTCTCTTATGGAAATACCTCTAGTGTTTCCCCATAAAGTGTATGCACCCCACCGTATTTATGCAGTAAAATTTATCTTTTCTTGCCTGTGGATTTCAAGCCAGCTTCTTCTGGAATATATACACTTTCATTGTTCTTCAACAAGATCTCTGGTCCATGTGGAGTTTTTTCGCTTGTGTGGTATGAAGTATGGATCTTATTCTATTTCCAAATGGTTACCCAACTGTCACAGCTTTGGTTATTAAAAAGTCCACCTGAGGGTGCCTGGGTGGTTCAGTGGGTTAAAGCCTCTGCCTTCAGCTCAGGTAATGATCCCAGGGTCCTGGGATCGAGACCCGCACTGGGCTCTCTGCTCAGCAGGGAGCCTGCTTCCCCCCCTCTCTCTGCCTACTTGTGATCTCTCTCTCTCTCTCTCTCTCTGTCAAATAAATAAATAAAATCTTAAAAAAAAAAAAAAAAAGTCCACCTGAGTCCAGTGATTTGCCATGTAGTAAATTTTCACAGGTACTTGGTCTATTTCTGCTTTCTATCCCATCTGGCTATTTTCTCTTCATGCCCCAATACCATACTGCTTTACTTTAATTTTAGTAACTTTACTTTAATTATAGTATGTTTTTATATAGGCCAGGGCTAGTCCCCCCCTTATAGATTTTCAGGCTTTTTAGTATTTTCCTAGCCATTCTTGTATGTTTGTTTTTCCGTATTGACTTTTATATCATCTTGTCTAATTCTATAAAAAACCTTCTCTGTTAACAAAATACAAGATAACCAAGCCAGAACTACTTCTCTTAAAGTAATTTGCAGCTAAGGACTTTATATTTCTTACTTTCTCAAATGCAGTGGTTCAGGGCGCCTGGGTGGCTCAGTGGGTTAAAGCCTCTGCCTTCGAGTCAGGTCATGATCCCGGGGTCCTGGGATCGAGCCCTGCATTGGGCTCTCTGCTCAACGGGGAGCCTGCTTCCCTTTCCCTCTCTATCTCTGCCTGCCTCTCTGCCTACTTGTGATCTCTGTCTGTCAAATAAATAAATAAAATCTTAAAAAAAAAAAACAAATCAAATGCAGTGGTTCAATTATTTCAAGTATTCCATTCAACACAACCCTGATTAATGAATTAAATCCATATAATATTTAAACCCAATATTTAAGAGCAGTCAAGGGCTAATCAATAGCTTCTTGAACCCACTCTCTAACTTGAGTGGGACACTTTAAGGTGGATCTATACTCTTGTCTTTTCTACACCTAACAGAGCCACTAAATATAAAGTGATTATCAAACAATTTTCCAAAGGCTCCACAGATTTGGAATGTTTAAGTTTAATACGGGCAGACACAACCTTGTATTTAGATAGGGCTTTAATCTACAGGTAGCCTGGCCATTGTCTCAGCAACTACCATTTGAAATGTAAATGACATGCCATTTGAAGCTGAACCACAGGATTGCAGATGCAAAGCAAGAGGCCCTGATGCGACTGGAGGATGTAGAGGGTGACTAAGGTGCCTAACTATGACACCAAGCTTCTGTTTTATAACAAGACAGGTCATAATCTGAATCAGTCTAGGTATTTAAACTAACCAAGCCTTGATTTTAATAAAAATCCACCAAAGAACTAAAAACTCCTGGTTAAGACTGCCATGTGGTCTACAAGCAGAGTAGAAACAAATTTGTAGAAAAGTAAAATATTTTGGGATGCCTGGGTGGCTCAGTCGGTTAAGAGTCTCCCTTCAGCTCAGGTCATGATCCTAGGGTTCTGGGACCGAGTCCTGCATCAGACGCAGTTGGTCAGTGGGGAGCGTGCTTCTCCCTCTGCCCGTCACTCTCCCTGCTTGTGTTCTGTCTCTCTCTCTCTCTGACAAATAAATAAAATCTTAAAAAATAAAGTATTTTCATAATCACCTTACCCTGGCAATTTAACTTACAGTTCAAGGTTAACAGATTGAAAGCAAACCTGCTTGTCACTGTTTGGACATCTAAGATACATGAGTTAGAAATTAGACAGTAAATGTTTATATAATTTCACCGGTTTGCTTAAGTGCTTGTTTTCAATACACCACAGTACAAAAGTCACCCCAGAGCTAAAAATAAAAATTAACCACCAGGAGTTTTTTTGTTGTTTTAATCTTCACAGAATATAGAAAGCTGGGTCTGTGAGTGGGTCTTCAGACGGGAAGACCATTTGCTTACTTCAAAGGGGTACATATTCACCTCTCTCTACTAATAACCGTGATGATGATGATGATGATGATGATGAAGATGATAAAGCATTTACCAAGTGCTTACTTTTCACCAGGCACTGTACAAAGGGCCTTACATGTAGTAACAGTTAACCCTAACAAAAGTTCTGTAAATAAGATGGTGCTATCCCTATTTTATAGATAAGAACATTAAGGCCCTGCGATTGCTATCCCAAAATCTTAGTGAAATATAATGAAGGATGAAAGAACCAAAACAAACAAACCCCCCCCAAAATTAAGGAACCACTTCTAAATGGACAAAAGTTCCTTTAAAGTGTCATAGAAACATAACTTCTTACCTGAGCCCTGAAAAGTATACAATAACTATCTGAGACTTAGGTCTCTCCCCCACCAAAATGTGTTCTTTAAATCAGTTCTGGAATGACTTCCCCTGGAATTGCAGAAAAGCTCATCAAAGAGAAGGGTATGGCATATGGTATCATACCCAGCTACAATTTTATCAGTTACCTACCTCAAATTGCCTGTGATGATTTTCTACTAATTTTAAGAAACTAGCCTAGCAGCCTCTGGTAGTAGGGGGTCAAGAGGGGAGAAGTATGGCTAAAAATGAGTAGCTCCATCCCAGGACACCCAAAAATGGAGAAGCAGATACATCAGGGGAGCATTTCTCAGTTCCCTCCCCCAGTAAAACATTACTCCCACCCATATCACTGCTCCCTCAGTATCTCATTTATATCAACTCTATGTACCACATCTTTATCCCTGTTCCTGATTTCCCCATCAAAGCATAAACCTTATTCCAGACGTTCAAGTTAAACTGTCCCATCAGTGTAGACATAATGAGGCTACCTGGTATTCCACCGCAGAATGGATTTTAGAAGCTAAAGCAGTGGTTCCATCAGAGTCCTGAGAACAGCTATGGCACCTGCTTCTGCATTCATAAAAGAACCATGAAAGCAAGCCTTGCCTGTCACCCTCACCCCAGAGTACTCAATTCTGCCCTGAAGTTTCTACCACAGCGGGACAAGTCCCTAAAGAAGGGAGCATAATGATGTCAACAAAGAGACTAGTCACCCTTCCAAAGAGAGTAATCCCAAAAAAGGTCAGGCAGTTTTCCCCAAGAACTTAAAGTTTTTGTTTTCTTAGTTATAAAATTTGCCAAGTGCCTAAAAAGTACATGTAAGGTAGAATGTCGAAATCTGCCCAATTTTCTATAAACACTAAGACTTTGTAAATCCTGACAATAACTTGGTAAAATTCAAAAAAATGTTCTTCGAGAAACAACTAAAATTAACACATTTAAGTAGCGATTAAATCTTTATTTTAGTAAGCTCTAAATGGCTATTTGGTTCCAGAGACTACCTGTCAATAACCAAGTAAATTCCTTGCCCAATTATCTTTGGTAGGTTATAAACCTGCTAAACATAATATTCGATTTGTCTTTAAAACAATCATCCAGGTTGCTCTTGGTAAAATAGCTAGCTTCCTTAAAAAACAGAGGTGGTTTATAACTACTTACCTGTACTCTTCTACAATACACACCCAACATCATTTGAGCCATTTCTCTGAAAGAGTTGACTGCTTTTCAAGTTTTAAACCTGCTACCCAGGGCGCCTGGGTGACTCAGTCGTTAAGCATCTGCTTTCTGCTCAGGTCATGATCCCAGGGTCCTGGGACAGAACCCCACCCCCCATCAAGATCCCTGCTCGGTGGGAAGCCTGCTTCTCCTCCCACTCCCCCAGCTTGTATTCCCTCTCTGTCTCTCTCTGTCAAATAAATAAATAAATAAATAAATAAATAAATAAAATCTTTAAAACAACAACAAAAACAAAATCTGCTTCCCAACTGAACAGGACCAGAAATGAAAACAAAACAAAAATTTTAAATCCTGCTTTTTAAAAATTCTTCATAATATAGCCAGTAGTTGGCTAATCTGTCATTTTTATAATGTACAACTACAGAATGTCACATGCGTAAGAGAACACATTTAGGGCTGAAAATGCTTTCCAACTTAAGCAAGATATATTTATAGATCGTCAAACAGAAGTAGCTACAAAGGAAGGTAAAATTCTTTTGCCCCACCGCAAGAATCCATTAATTAACACATACTCCTTTACTTTTCTTTAAGTAGTTTGGTTTAGGTAAAGAATAACCTTTTGCAGAAAAAAAGCCTTTCACGGATGTTCTGTAAGCTGCACTGTCTTGCTCTAAGAGGCCCCAGAACTCTGTAACAGGCTTCTGGCAAGGGTAGACTTTCCAGAAAAGTTCAGTTTTTAAAAGAAGCCCAGGGGCACCTGGATGGCTCAGTAGGTTAAGGCCTCTGCCTTTGGCTCAGGTCATGATCCCAGAGTCCTGGGATAGAGACCCACATCAGGCTCTCTGCTCAGTGGGGAGCCTGCTTCCCTGCCTTCTCTCTCTCTGCCTACTTGTGATCTGTCTGTCAAATAAATAAATAAAAATCTTAAAAAAAAATAAAATAAATAAAAGAAGCCCAAATGTTCTTCCATCATCTCAGAAGTATGCTGTCTTCTGGAAGCCAAGGTACCTGCCTCAATAAATCCTACTTCATTTAATTCAATTCATTAAGTTTTTAATATCTTACTATGTATTACGGCTCAGCACTCAGTTGAATTCCACCTCGATGCCTACCTGTCTCATATCTGGAACTGTCATTAATCAATTCTACTTTACAAGTTACTGAACAATAAACAAATGGCTTATTTATTCAGTCATCCAGCATGACAAACATAGCAGGTAAATATTTTCCAGTAACAAACATGCTATCTAACTAAAAACTTACTAGTTTATAAAAACTACCAGGGAACTGAAATGATATAACTGAGATTTACCTCAAAATAATCTGGTTAGGGGAGAACAGTGAGTGGAGAGACAGAAAAAATAAGATTGTTCGTGGGTTTATTAAACTTCTCTTTACCTCTTTTTATGCTTGGAATTTTTCATAAGAAGTTACACACACACTTCAAGATACCATTTCCTGGGGTGCCTGGGTGGCTCAGTGGGTTAAGCCTCTGCCTTTGGCTCAGGTCATGATCCCAGCATCCTGGGATCTGAGCCCCGCATCGGGCTCTCTGCTCAGCGGGGAGCTTGCTTCCCCCTCTCTCTCTCTGCCTAGCTCTCTGCCTACTTGTGATCTCTCTCTCTCTCTCTCTCTCTCTGTCAATAAATAAATAAATAAATCTTGAAAAAAAAAAAGATACCATTTCCTGGCAAAATGCCCACCTTTTGGGTATTTTCCAATAATCTCCCATTTCTCTGAAGTAGAGAGAACAGCTATTTCCAGTTTTTGAAAAAATGTCCTCACTCTGGTAGATTTAAGCTATTGAGCTGGAGAGGCTCCTAAAAGATGGCTGAATGGGTAGGATGAGACAGGCAGTTTTCAACTAAGTCCATTCTCAGATCTTTATAAAAAATTCTATAATAGCATTACAGGAGCAAATGCCAGAGATATTTGAACACAGCCAGAAGTCTCCTCAAAACAATTCTACACACCTTAAATAAATTCAACTTTTAATCTATTCTATATAGAAATGCTCGGAGACTAGTATAACAGAGTAAAAGCTGTGTTGTCCCTGCTCGTGAAGGATAGGTACTCACTGCCTTCTTAGTCAACACATCCTGCACATCACTCCAGCAATGGGGAAGGAGTGCTGTGATAATATGCTAAGTGAACAATTCGTCCCACTACCTCTGCATAACATCAGGACAGTAAGAAATGTAAAATAAAGCAAATGTTAACAGGAGAGGATGTTTGCTAGTTCTCACCTTTCTTTTTTCCTATTTTTTTTTTGTAAAGGACTTAAGTAATCTACAACCTAAGTTAAAGAGTTGCATGTTCTGCTGACTAAGCCAGCCATGGGCCCCCAGTTCTCATCTTTTTAACTGGGAAGAAGGATAGGCTTCTCTCCTAATGAATATTAATAATTCTATGGTTTCACCTAAATCCATTTCTGTCAATACCACACACCTATTTGAGAAGTCAAGGGCAGCAAAATGTTATAATGTCTACTGAAAGACAGTAAACTACTGAAGCAAATTACTGTAACAAAGACCTCAGTTTTCTTTTCATTTCTCAGGACATTACAAATGACATTAAATCTATATTATTAAAGGTTAAACACTAGATGATGACATAAACTAAAGAACTTATTGTTTCTGCATATTTTACCTTTAAAGACTTTTAAAAAATTCATAACACTGTACAATTAAAGGTTATGAGTATTTGATCTCATGAAAACTAAGCCTTGTTTCCGCATCCCTAAAGAATTAAGTACTAAAACACTATAATTCAGAAATTTGGTATTACTCACTACCATCCAAAGTGACAAAATTGAACTCTAGATTGGTAATCTCTAAGCAAGCAAAATAACCTTGCTTAAAATAAGCTTAAAATATGCTTAAAATAAGCAAGCTTGATAACCAAAGTCATCCCATTCTGAGTAAAATTCTGAGTAAATAGCTACTGTGGAGAGAACTTACTTCTGAGTAAATAGCCACTATGGAGAGAAGTTAGCTTAGGAAATCACAAAATGTGGCACAAAATAAACCCCCAGATACCAGATCTAACCAGCATATTTTCCTTTAGCCAGAAAAATTAGTTTCTTTTCAAGACTGCATCTTGAAAAGAGTATTAACATTTATGGAATACCTCCCAAGTGCTAGGTAATTCTGCTAATGCTAGACATATTAAAACATTTAAAGTGTAAAACAGGGGCACCTGGGTGGCTCAGTAGGTTAAAGCCTCTCCCTTCGGCTCAGGTCATGATCCCAGGGTCCTAGGATCAAGCCCGCATCAGTCTCTCTGCTCAACAGGGAGCCTGCTTCCCACCCCCACTCTGCCTGCCTCTCTGCCTACTTGTGATCTCTATCAAGTAAATAAATAGTCTTTAAAAATAAATAAATAAAATAAAGTGTAAAACAGGGGCACCTGGGTGGCTGAGCTGGTGTTGGACTCGATTTCCGCTCAGGTCATGATCTTGGGTTCATGAGATCAAGCCCCACCTCAGGCTCCACACTAGGCGTGGACAGCTTGCTTAAGATTTTCTCTCTCCCTTCCCCCTAGCCTAAATAAATAAATAAATAAATAAGCAAACAACCCCCTGAAGTTATCTCCTATAATGAAAATTTAGATTAGGAAACTAAAAGGAAAGATTTAAAAACGTGTTTATAACCAAGAACAGAGAAAATGTCAAGGCAGTAATATACACCCAGGTTGGTCTGACTGCAAAGCCCAGGAATCAAACTATTCTTTGAATACCATAAACCTGGGAATCTTGAAGAAATTCAAAAGAAATAAACCAACATTTCAACTCAGAAATAAGATGGACAAATTCAGTTTTTCTCCAAGATCCAACTTCAATGTTTATGTAAAAGCATAAATCTGCATAAAATAAAGAATCTGCACTGAAAGAGTGAGTGGACAAGATGACCTTTATGGTCTCTTACAACCTGTAAATCTCTTAGTTCCAAGTGGTCAGAATTAAATTTATCAGGACTGGACACCCTTGAGATCCAGTAATCTCTGGCAGGCTACTTCACAGTATCACTTCAGACTACTCCATTCAGACTTCATTTTCTAGTACGTCTTTCCTGATTTCTCTAATCTCTTCCTCTCACTTACTAAAGTATTCCCAATTTCCAGAACAGATGTCCTAATAGCTGCATCCAGTAAGAATACAAAGTGAAAGGACAAATTTGAATTTAAGCCTCAAAACATAAAGTCCACTACAATATAAGGAGGTAACTAGTATCTTGCAATGAGACTGATACATAGTTCATTCCCATGTTTATACAACATGTAAATGGGCCGTCGAAGTATCTTCACAAGGGTACTACTCATTTATTAATCCCAATGTCTGCAAAGCTCACATTATTCCTGAACCTCAAGCTGTTCCATAAATTGGACATCCGCCTCATCAGACTGAGGAGAAAAAGGTAAAAAAAATCCAAACAAAAGTAGTAATAAGTTCATAGTGATTATCTAGCTTAAATTTTTTCAACCCAAGAAGAAGGACTTAATAGGATTTCCCAATATGTATTGAAGTGTAGAAGTTAGGAAAGTAAAACATCCACTAAGCCATTTAAGCCAAGAAAAACCATTTTCTCAATTCATACAAAACTTTATCTGCACAAATATAAAAGATTTTGAGAGTTCTGTTAATAAAAATCTTAACATTTTGGTCTTGAAAGGTTTGTTAGCTACTTAAAAAAATGAACGGGGGCGCCTGGGTGGCTCAGTGGGTTAAAGCCGCTGCCTTCGGCTCAGGTCATGATCCTAAGGTTCTGGGATCGAGCCCCGCATCGGGCTCTCTGCTCTGCGGACAGCCTGCCTCCTCCTCTCTCTCTCTGCCTGCCTCTCTGCCTACTTGTGATCTCTGTCTGTCAAATAAATAAATAAAATCTTTAAAAAAAAAAAAAAAATGAACGCCCTAGTCATACTGCCATCTGAAGCCATTTGATGAGTCCCCAGGAGTCTTCAAGAACAAAACGACAAACCTAATTCTGGTTCAGATCAACAAGGCACGGGAGAAAAAAACTGGTCCCTTCGTCTACTCCAACCAATATTTTCTTAGGCATCTTTCATATGTAGACAAATAACTCACTCTGTCAACTGTCCGTTTTCCAGACCTGTTTTCCAGATCACTGTGTGGACTACCTAGGTTTCTGACCACTAGCCGCTGACTATTTTAGTACTCGTTCATCCTATTACCACAGGGTGGGGGTGGGAAGCCTAAAGTTATTTCACTTCACTGCTTCTATTTGTCTTGTGTTTTAAAACAAACAAACAAACAAAAAAGACTGAAATTAAACCACAGTATTTCATTCATCTAACTACTCGAACAAACTCTACAAATGGGCTTTCGGAAACAAATGAGTTACTGCCCCTAGGGAGGCCTGAGCTCAACAAGGTAGGTGGGTTGCAATACTTTCCATATGGGAGAAACCATGGGGCTCAATCCCCAACTTCCCAGATCCTTTTGGCGAGCGCCTCCAGCCCGTGAAGTTTGCACGTGGACCGGGCCCTTCCGCGGCTGTCACCTCCCGTCGCCAGTTGGCGGGTGGGATCCAGGCCTGGGTGCAGACCCTTAAAGTAAGGCTGGGGCCGGGGCAGCCACCGCTCTCGCCAATGAGTCCAAAAGGCCACGCCGCTCGACTCCGGCCCATATGGCCGGCGAGCAGAGGAGAGAAGGGCACCGGGGAACCCTACGCTCGCGTCTGGACCCAGAGCCCGCAGGCCCGGGCGGCGCCCCTGGGCCCAGAGTCCACCCGCCCGCCCGTTGGCGGGCATCCCCGCCCGCGACAGCGCCAGTCCGCTCCCGCGCTGCCCGGAGCCCCGGCCCGCACCCACCTTGACGTCCTCGTCCTCGTCCTCTCCTTCCCAGCGGTCCCCGCCGGCAGTGCCGCCGCCCCCCACCTTCCGCACCGGGTCTTCCACGGAGAACGTGTCCGCGTCTACGGAAGAGAGCGAGCCGCGTTAGTGCCTGCTTCGGCTTGAGGCCGGCGCCGGCCCAGGCCCTGGCCCCGTAACCTCCTCACCCCAAGAATCAGAGTCCCCCGCCGCCGCCGCCGCCATCTCGAACCGGGTGTGAGCGTGTGTGAGGGGAGAGCTAGCGAGGAGTTAGCTCGGCGGAGGTGAGTCACTGGCTTTGCTCTCGTTGGCCGGCGCGGGGCAGGCTGGGACCGTGGCTGACTGTGCTCCGCGGCCCAGGCCCCGCCCCCTCGGAGTGCTGCCGCGGCAGCGGCGAAGGAGGCGGCGGAGGCGGCGGAGGCGGTGGAGGCGGCGGAGGCGGCGGAGGCGGTGGAGGCGGTGGAGGCGGCGGGGTGATGCGCGCGCGGGCGACAGGGGGGTGTGGAATGCTATCGCCGGCGCGGGAGTTGGGCGGGCGGGTGAGGCCGAGCGTACAGTAGTACTCCGTGGCGTGGAGGTAGTGGTGCTGAAGGTAATGGGGCGGGAAGAGAGGAACAGGTCAGGAGGAGGGCTGCCCCAGCCTGGGCTCCGGGGAGGAAACGTAAGTGCGAGGAAGTTAGAAGGGCGTCCCCTTGCCTGGCGCTTGGCCCTCGCCGGTCTTAGCCAGCCCCCCGCCCCCCCCCCCCCGTGCCAACCCCAGCCCCGCCCCGACCGGTCGGGTGCACCCTCCCTCTGTTCGCTTTGGTCGCCGCCCGGGGCTGTTGGCGGATACCAAGGAGACCCCCAAGCTGCGCTCTGAAGCGGGCTGTGGACGCCAGGGCCGCCAGTGGGGGCGGTGGGCCAGCAGCGTGGACCCTCGGAGGGCGTCGCGCTCTGGCGGAGGGAAGCTCCCTCTGGAAGCTAGCGTGGGCTCGGCGCCCGGGAAGGAGCGAGTGGACAGGGCCGCATTCTTGGCCGTCTTCCTATCCAGGGTGCTTGAATTCAGCTCCTGGCACGTTTGCCTCGAGTTAGTCACGAAGGGATCGAAGAGAGCCCCTGAACTCGAGGATTTTCCCTTCCCGTGAGCCCTTTGAGGCCAGTACATGATTCTTTTGCAGAATAATTTCGGAACTCAGTCTGCGGTAGGCCTAGTCTCTAGCTTTGTCTTCAAGGAGCGCACAATCAAGTAGCAAAGATAGACATGTAAACAAAATTTCGACACAGTGTGATGACTGCAACAAAAAGAAGCATTATGAGGTTAAATGTAAAAAGGTAACTTTAACGGCGAAGGGGTGGGAGAGTGGGTGGGGCGGAATGCATGAAAGGTTTCCTGGCTTAAGTGCTTCGGTATCTGGAGTTTGAAAGACCACGTGAAATTTGTTCAAGTGCATTTCCTGTGGAGGGAAGGCTTGTGGTCCCAGATCTGATGGGCACAATCGGAGATAAACTGAATAGGTAAACTGATTATAATAAAGGGTTTAAGATGGGCTAAACTGCACTCTTTCCTTTGGGTCACTGGGCTCCACTGCAGGGTATTAAGAGGGGAGCAGTTTAAGATGTTTTTATTTTGCTTTAGTTGTTAATTTGTTTTCGAATATGTAATACATGTACTTGGTATAAAATTCAACTTATAAAAGAATATATACAATGATCAGCCATTCAGTTCTTTCTAGGAGCAACAGTTCTCTGTTTCTTGTGTATCCTTTCAGGGAGTCAACAAATACACTTTTTTTTTTTTAAGTTTATTTATTTATTTATGTACTTAAGCACTGTCCACACCCAGGGTGGGGCTGGAACTCAGCACCCAGGAACCAAGAATCACAGGCTCTTCTGACTGAACCAGCCCGCTGCTCCTACAAAAACACCTTTTATAAACATGGTCTTTCAAGAGACTTTCTACAGCTCACTCATAGTTTTTCTTGATCTACAGCAGTACTTGGGGAGCTTGTTGGAAATGCAGAATCTCAGGCCCCATCCCAAACCTACTGAATCAGAACCTGCCCTTTAATGAGATCCTGAGATGAATCTGCACATTAAAGTGTGAGAGGCAATGATAGAGTCATCCATTATAAAGACAGATGAAAGGGGGGGATGCAAGATCCCTAGGACACAGTCTATCTTTTATTCACATTTGTATCTCCAGCATTTGGCACAGTATCTAATACCATAAAGCAAATATTTTATGAATTAATTAAAGGAGAACACAAACCTAAAGTAAAGTAAAGCAGTGGTAACAGAGGAAAGGACTAATTGAAAAATATTTAAGGGTCAAAACAATTCATTGACTGTGATGGTTAATTTTATGCATTAGCTTCACTAGGCCATGATAACCAATTTTTGGTCAAACACTAGTTTTTGTTAATATCCTTGTTGTATAAGATTAACATTTAAATCAGTAAGCTCTTAGGTAAAGCAGATTATCCTCCAAAATTTGGATGAGTCTTATCCAATCAGGTAAAGGACTTAAGAAAACCACACCAAGGAAAAAGAAATTCTGCCTCCAGTCTGCCTTTGGATTCTGCAGCAGCAGCTCTTGCCTGGGTCTCCATCCTAATGGCCAGCTCTGCAGATTTCAGAATAGCCAGTTTCTATAATCTGTGAATCAGTTCCTTAAATCAATCACTCTCTCTCCGTCCCTCTTCCTCTACACATTCACACACGCACACGTGCATCTCATGCTATTGGTTTTGTTTCTCTGGATAACCCCAACTAGTACAGTGACTGATTGGATGTGGAGGGGAGGGGGATGACAGAAGTAGAGGATGATGCTTTTGGAGATTGAATGAGTGATGGTGACACCAATCTGTGGGTGCTGAAATCAAAAACATGAGAGCTATCCTTGCTTCCTCTTACCCCCTAAATTCAGTCACCAAGTTCTGTGATTTATTTTCTCTGTGAATCTTGAATCCATTTACCCCCATATCTCTTGCTACCACCTTCGTCAAAGCTTTCTCTAGGCTCTTCTATGGTGACCTTCACAATTGCTTTTCCTTCTCCCCCACTTGCCCTTCTACAGTCCATTCACTACACAACAGGCAGTTTGCTTATTTAAAAATTTAAATCAGATTGTAACACCTCTTTCTTGAGACTATCAAGAACTATGAAGTTGAGAACTATTCAGTGGCCTGTTATTTTTAAATTCCAACTCCTTACTATAGCATACAAGGTCCTGTATGTTTTGACCCCTACCTCCCATCAGTCCCCTATGTCATTCTCTCTCATTAACTTCATTGCTACTAGCTGTCTAAGGCTACTAAGCCCTTTCCTATTTTTGGATTTTGTACTTGCTATTCTTTCTGCCTACAGTGTTCTTTCCACACATCTTTGCATGGTGTTTTTCTTTCAAATCAAAGTTCAGATGTTACCTTTGCAGAAAGCTCTTCCCTGACTTCCCTCCTGCAAGAGGCCTCCCCCAATTACTCTATCTCATCACTCTGTTTTTGTTATAACATTTATCAAAATCTCTAATGACCCTGTTTACATATTTAATGTCTCTTTGGAGTAAGGGACTTTGTGTTCTTTACTACTGTATTCCTATTACCTGGCGTATAGTAAATGGTCAATAAACGTTTTTGAAAATGACTGGTGCCTCATCATAATAAGGACTAAGGATAAATTAACTTATGATCTTCTGATCTTGACATTCTTGTGGGATGTCCAAATAGAAATGTCTAGTATATATTTGGAACCACAGAGGCCTGGGCTATGGATAGACAACTAGGAGTCATCTGATTACTCTGGATGAAATCATGTGATTAGAGACTATCTGATAATAATAGGACAGAATGAGAACAATCTTTGAAAGACATCAACATTTAAGGAGCAGCCAGAGAAAATAGGTATAGAAAGCATACTAAGTTAAAAAAAAAAAAAGTATCCTTCCAGTTCTATTGTTTTGTTTGTAAAAAAATATAATTTTAAAACACTGGGGGATGTGGTATATTTGAAATTTCATTTTTTTTGACATCAAGAGACCTGGGTTTAGTCATTCAAATATCAGATTATATTGAACTGAACATTGGACACTTCTGGTGAAGACTGGAGAAAGCGCACAATGATTCCTCATTTTCTGGAAATTGTCCTAGTACACAGGAGTAGGTAGGCTCCCAAAAGCTGTGTTTGCTTTCTTACCATAGCTGATTTAGGAAGGGCATAGCTGGTTTGGGAAGGTCAAAAGCAAATTAACTGTGAAGCTAATGAAGCTTTAGCTTCAGGGCCCCTAGTTACATGGATGGACCCCTTCCACTCTGCAAAGAAAGCCTTCCAAATTGTACATGCTTCAAAAATCTGTAATGCTCTGTAAAATCTGGAACTGCCTCTAGGTGGGATGTAAATAACTGAGTGGAACTATCAATTCTTTTTAGGTAGTCTCCAAAGATGGCCTTTCATTGAATAGTACTCAAGCCCTTAGGCAGTCTCATGCCCTTGAGTCTGGGCTAGCCCTATGATTCATTTTTAACCAGTAGAATAGGGCAGATGTGATATGGGATGCTAGGCCATAACAAGCCATAACAAGCAGCTTCCACCTGCACCTTTTGGAATGCTCACTCTGTTGGAAGCCAGCAGCCATGTAAAAAGTCTTACTACTCTAAGACCACCATGCTGTTTCAAACTAACTAGATGGAGAGGCTGTTTAGGGAAAGAACCAGACATGGTAGTGCAAAAGCCATCTTGGGTATCCAGCCTGGTTGAGCCTTCATATGATTCCATCCCAAACATTTGAATGCAACTGCAGAAGATCAAAAGCAAGAGTTGCTCAACTGAGCCCTATCAACCTACAGATGAGTGAGGGAGAAGTTAATTAAGCCTCTTAACTTTTTTTTTTTTTTCCCAAGCCTCTTAACTTTTGAGGTGAGTCCTGTGCAGTGGTAACAGAAGGATTCTCTTTCCCAGGACTTTAGAATTTGGTGATTGATGACAGCACCCTGAAGGGAAGACCACAAACTCCTGATGAAGTGATGATTTTCCAGGCCACCTAACTTCCTTCTGCCTACTCTTGAGGTCCAGTTATCCAGCTCCTCTTTAAATGTCATGAGGTACCCCAGCATCTTTGATTCTTGGCCTCAGCAAAAAATTTTAACAAAGTCCAAACTTTGAAGTGTGAGCTCATTCATTGATTTATTCAACAAATAATTATGGAACGCCTAACCTATACCAAGGACTGTTCTAGGTTCTGGGGATATTAACTTGAAGGTATTAATCTACATGGAATTGAACATGGGTTTGGGGAGTTGGAGATGCTATGGAGAAATACATGGGCTATATGTATGCAGCCCTGATAAATTTTTTAAGGAAAAATTGAGAATTTATTCACAGTGTTGTGCATGCTGCTTTTTGAAATGAGGAAGCAAGGAAATAATTGTCTAGAATTATGTGCAACAAAATTCATTCAGTCCTTAAAATGAGTCTGTAATTCACATGTCTCTAGGGGAGCCCTATAATCATACATAACAGTATTATTTTACAGATGACCAGAGTAATTGATCAATTTGGTTTAACAAATTTATATTAAAACCTCTGCCTGGGTGGCTCAGTGGTTTAAGCCGCTGCCTTCGGCTCAGGTCATGGTCTCGGGATCCTGGGATTGAGTCCCGCATCGGGCTCTCTGCTTGGCAGGGAGCCTGCTTCCTTCTCACTCTCTCTGCCTACCTCTCTGCCTACTTGTGATCTCTCTCTGTCAAATAAATAAATAAAATCTTAAAAAAAAAAATAAAACCTCTGCCTGTAAGAACTTCATCATTAAAACCATAAGGTGGTAAATGACAGCAGAAATGAAGCAGAGATGCCAATGGCTTTTTAAGATTTTTTTTTTTTTAATTTATTTGACAGACAGAGATCACAAGTAGGCAGAGAGAGAAGAGGAAGCAGGCTCCCTGCCGAGCAGAGAGCCCGAAGTGTGCTGGATTCCAGGACCCTGGGATCATGACCTGAGCTGAAGGCAGAGGCTTTAACCAACTGAGCCACCCAGGGCCCCCCCCCAATGGCTTCTTTTTAAGTGAGGTCCCTTAAGTACCAAACTCAAAATCTCAGAGATAAATGAATTAAGGCTGAAGAGGTTTTAATTGCATATAGGACAAGTTAAGATATTATAAAGTACCAAACTCACTGAGTCATTATATATGTAAAAAGATTGGATTTGTATTTGATATAGACACAACTAGGGGCACTTGGGCAGCTCAGTCGTTAAGCTTCTGACTTCAACTCAGGTCATGATCCCAGGGTCCCGGGATCAAGCCCCGAATTGGTCTCCATGCTCAACCTCGGCGGGAAGCCTGCTTCTCCTTCTCCCACCCCCCGTGCTTGTGTTCCCTCTCTTGCTGTCTCTGTTAAATAAATAAAATCTTAAACAAAACAAAACAAAACAAACAAAACCCCAAAACGAATTGGGGGCACCTGGGTGGCCCACTTCGTTAAGTGTCCGGCTCTTGATCTCAGCTAAAGTCTTGATCTCAGGGTGGTGCGTTCAAGCCTCACAGGGCTCCACGCTGAGTATGGAGCCTACATTCAAAACAAAACAAAACAAAACCGAATTGAGTTTTTCCTCTTAGCCCTCAGACCTGCCAAAAAGCCTACCCTAGGATTTTGTACAACATGAAGTGACAGCATCTGTCTCTGTTCAACTCCTATACATTTTCCTTTACTTCGTTTTATATGGTACTGTAAAATCTGAGAGGACCTTCCTATTCCTGTCCATAAACTGGACAACCCATACTCTTCCTAGGACTTTATCAATCTCCTGGCCTCACATTGTCCACTAAAGGGTAGCACCCAGCGCATTAACCATTTGTTGTCTTAGAGGAAGAGAATACATTGTGTGGTGAATTAGGTCAACTTCTACATAACTCTTAACTGGTGTCCCACCCACTCACCCACTCTATTCCCTATGTCATCCAAAGTGATCTTTTGAAGACAAATCTGATCATATACTCCCTTGTTTGATTTTACATCCCCACTCCCCCCAACCCCACCCACAACCAAGCCTGGCTTTACATTCTTTCTGATAAATATTCTACAGATCTCAACTTAATGCTTTTTCAGCCAACCCAAGCGTGGCTCCAGACGAGATTGTGTAACTGACATTCTCAAAGCCACTCTTCTCTGTGACCCTTGTCCCAACATTATTGTCAGTTTTCCATACTAGACTGTAAGCTTGAGGGCACTGTCAGGCTCAGAAAACTTTGTCTAGTAAGTTAACCAGTACTTGTGGACTTGGAATCAGACTCTCTGACTCTGAATGACCCTTTTACTAACCAAACTCCCAAGTCAACTATTCACTTTAAGTCCAGTCATTTCTTTCTAAATATAGTAGGGGTACTGCAGTGATTCTCAAACATGCATGTGCATTAAACTCCATTGGAGTGTAGGGAAAATAGTTGTTAAGTATTCCATCACAGCCAGGGAGTGAGGAAAATGAGATGCTGGTCAAAGGACAGACATCCAGTTGTAGGAGGATCTAGTTTACAGCACACTGACTATAGCTAACAGTGCATTAAGTGTGTACTTGAAAGTTGCTATCAGACTAGACTTGAAATGTTCTCATCTCACCCTAATAAAAATGGTAATCGAGTTAAGGATGTGTCCACTAACCTTACTGTGGGAAACATTTCACAATGTATCAGGTCATCACGCTGTACACCTTACACAATGTCAGTTTTACTCAGTAGAAATGGAAATAAGTCTCACCACAGAGATTGGGGTGGAACCAGAGTACTATTTTGTAGCTATGTGGTTCATGTTATTTTGCCTCATCTTAGGTTCACCATAATCTGGTTATTTGCTATCATATCTTCTTCTCAAAATTTGCCCCTTTATTCAGATTTTATTCTACTTCCTCAAACAGTAGTTCCAGAAATTGTGATTCCTTTTGTCAGTAACCTACTCTGTGTACCTTACCCATATGTCCTGAAGATATCAAAGAGGAAATATGAAAAAATCATGTAACTGTAACCAAAAAAAGCACTACACAAGTATAAGCTGTTATTGTTTCTAATGGCTGATAAAATATGGTCAAAGAAAAGTGTTTCCATAAAAGTTTTATTTATCCCCACAACAACCCTGTGAGGTAGGGTGATCAGGGCATTTGAAGATGAGAAAACTAAGTCTACATTACTTGTTCACGGCTATACTGCATAGTAAATATGTAGAAATTAAACTGAGTTTTTTTAAATATCCATGACTTTTATATTGATTCACATGGAAAAAGGCAGAGAGAATATTAACTCCCCCCTACCTTAATGCCAAAAGGACACTACCTTGAAAAATCCCATTTCAAAAGATGAAAGTAGTATTTCATTGCTTATTTCTACAAAGATTTATAAAATAAAAAAATAGTGAAATATTTTACAGTTAATATATATAATGGTCTTATTCAGGGATGTCCTCCAGCTATATATATGATCAACTATTCCAAGTGCTAGAAATGCAAACTCTTAAAAAGTATGAGACAAGAATGATAATGAGCAGTAGCCTGAATCTTCTTTATTATTCCTCCATGTATCTTGAGTAAGTTCTGTGAAATCTGATCCCAGTTTAAAAAAAAAAAAAAAAAAAAAAAAAAACCAACCAACAAAAAACTACCACAGAGATATCTGGTAAACCTTTATTTAGTTGCCTATTCTCAAACCACTGTCACATTATTTAAAACAGTGATTTCCCAAAGCTGGCTATTAGAATCACTTGGAGAGCTTTAAAAAAAACAAAACAAAACAAAAACAAACAAACAAAAAAACCAGAACTCTCAGGCCCCACTCTAGATCCACTGAGACAATTCTGTAGGGCCTAGGCCTCAGGAATCTGTATTTCATAAGCTCTTCAGAGTAATTCTAATGGTGAGGTTTGGGAACCATTGATATATTTTAAAATACTAATAACAAAACCAAAAAGTAACTAAGTATAAACTTGCTGCTTTCTTACCCCTTTTTAAAAATTTCTCAAAACACATTATATCCCCAGAACTCTTGCCTCTGGGCAAGTAATTTCAATTCAAGATACAGAGAAACATTTTATAAAAATGTATCCTAGTGAGGGAGACTTGGATTCCAATAATAATTTAAGTGGCATTTAAATACAAGATACTAAGTTTTGTGGTTCTTAATCTGAAATTTTAAAATGTGTTTTATACAGATTCCTAGCAGGCTTTCACCTTCAGAAGATAGTAAAAGTAAAGACATAATCAAGCATATGAGCACTGAAAAAATACTATACTCAAATATAGCTCATGTGAGGAATAAGAAAGTGAATGAATGACAACCTAAGGCCTTTTGGCCCATACATTTTTGTTCCCAGTCCACTCTTCCCCTATAAGGGGAAATAAAATAAACATTCTTTCCTAGTTGCTTGGCATAGTTATTCAGTGGGTAACTATTAACTAAGTTAATTTAGATACACAAGATTAAAAGAGGTAACAAATAAATACCTAGGAAGACAAAGAGAAGTCAGTTCAGAAAACCTTAACTATCTAAGGATGTGGTATATAACACCATCATGTTAGTACAATTAAATGAAGACTTCAGTGTCCTTTACATTTCAGCTTTATGTGATTGACATAAGATGTGGAAGAGATCTGGTCCTTATGAAGAATTCTGTGCTCGCTGTAAAGATTTGTAGGAATAATGAAATGCTTTCTTCATTGATGAGATGAAGTCTCTGTTTTTCAGGCAAGTTGACTGGACAAAACAATGAAAACGAACTTCTTTAGAAGGTTGAATGAAAGTACTATCTAGCTGAAAAAGTCATTGGCCAAAGATAACTTTTTTTAAACCATTCTATGTTTAACACTAAAACAAAAACAAAAACAAAACAAAAAAAGCCAACAGTAACAACCACCAAACAAACCAGAAAAACCAGAGAAATGTAAAAAAAACAATGTACACATCCATTTCACTGACAGGTACAAGAAAATAGCCATTTATAGAAATTACAATGCTTTCAACAATCTCCACCCCCCCCCCACCCCGCCGAATTTTGGGAAACAAGAGAAAGCCATTGGGTAAATAAATATACATACTAGCTAATATAAAACAATTATGGTTTCAAATCGTTATCAACTCTTTTAAGACTCAAAGAGAAATATGGTGATATAAATCTGATTAGGGCTACATATATTACACAGAATTAAAAAACACAACTGATTTAAACATCCTAACAATAATACAAATATTTAAAAGAATGTCTTAAAAGCCAGACATTTATCACTGGAAATATCATAATTGTAGTATGTACTTCAGATATGTAATGTGTATATAGGTCACTTTTGCTGTGTCTTATCAGGTATCCGTCTCTCCTGCATTTCCTACAGTCAGTTTTTAAAGAGTTCATGTTTCCTGCATGAATTGAAGCAGTTGGGCACATCTCAATTCACAAAACAGACACCTCCACTTAACTAAATGGAAGTGTTTAAGATAACATTTACCAAGAGCTAGAAAAGGGGTATGAGAAGGTAAAGCATTAAAGTGGAAGGAAACTGGATAACTGTCTCTTCATAAATTATTTTAAATTTTTTATTAACAACAAATTTAAAATGACTGAAATAGAGTAATGGAGAAAAATAAATTGGTCTCAAGATATTCTCTCAGGCCATATAATTTCTCTTTATTTCTTTACAGAATCTTGTTATGCTAGATTCCTTTGTCAGTTGACTTAAAGAACTCTCCTAGCATGGGACTGAAAACACCTTTACCATTAATAAAAGATGATTAAAAGTTGTTTATTTTAAAGTGCCCATAGGCAAAACATTACAGGTGCTTACATTTCCCTTTCAGTTATGGGAAAGCCCTTTGAGACTGTGTTTACTTAATCAGAAAAGCTTTCAGCAATTGTAATGCATGCTGAAAGCTTAGAACTTGTATAGGTTTTGGGTTTTACTGTTTGAGCATTAAAGGGGAGCAAGGAGAAATGTAACTAGGTTCACAATTTTGAGCAAGAGCATATGTAAAGGTAACGTATGTACATTTTATTTCAAGAAAGACAGAAGACAAACAGCATAAAGATGCCCAGATGCCCTAAAGATAAATACATTTCAAAGATTCTCATTAAAATGAATCTGGAGTATTTTTTCCTGCAAGCAAAATACCTTTCTTTAAATTAAAACAAAAACAACCAAAACAAACAAATTAAAAAAAAAAAAAACAAAAAACCCAGTATTCTGAATTGCAAATGCTTTGCTTTTTTTTTTTTTTTTTTTTTTTTGCAGAATATCTGCCATGATTATTTTTTTTAATGAATAAGGATTTTCCACAAAACAGGCTTGCTCTACATGCTAGGTTTTTTAAACAGTTCAGTGACACAATATGCTAACTACATACACAACAGATAATATAGTAAGAAAACACTCAACCTGATGAAAAGTTAAAATCTTCATTAATACACTGAAAATTGACATAACTCATGCCTTTAAAATCAAAAATACAAAAATTAAATGTTTTCCTAAAAAGATTTCCTTATTTTAAGGATTCATTTGAAAATGAAGCTGCATGTAATTTGTACAATAAGTTGTACAAGTAAACAGGTAATATACATAAAAAATTAAGTGACATACTCCTCAATTATCAGTTGTCCACCTTTAATTTCCAATACTGTACTTTCTTAACAAGCATACAAAATATCAAACTTCTCTTTAGAAAAAGTGCCGTTCTTTGACATCCTTTACACAAAAACAGTCTGAGCCTGTGGCATGTCAATGCAGTTGAGAGGCAAAGCATACTAACTTTTACAAATTCTACCTTCCATAAAAAGCCTCCCGAAAAGGAGATTACACGCCACTATAAAAATATCAACCTCTTGTGGTAGCTGCATTAGAGAACCAAGGCTTGACGACTATTTTCATATAGCATAGAAAACCACTATGAGAGCATATTAACTGCATTGGTGGCCTGGGAGTTTACTGTGCCACAGGATTATGCATAGCTACTGTAAGGTACCAAGACTGTTACACAGAGTTTTAAATTGATTGTAACCAAGAGCATAACAGAGGTACTACCAGCCCATGCAAAATAGCTAAAAATACTGAGTCACTGTGCTGAATACTTCATTCCTGGAGAAAACCAAAGGCAACAGTAACCAAATCAAGCCCAACAGGTGACCAAACTCATTCTCCTCAAAGATTGGTGAGCACAGTGAAGTCTGAGGTATACCTTTATCCATTAAATCTGTGTGCCACTGCAAGATATTACCATTTGGGAACACATGCCATCACAATGGTTTAAATCTTTTGAATATTAGTCATTCATATATTCTTATCTACCCAGTCCTTTGATTTTTTTTTTAAAAAGATTTCACCTACAGTAGAATATTACAGAAACAAAATATAAATGCATGTCTTTCTAAATGAAACTTACATGGACTAAAAGTAGAGAATATTTTTAAACAAATATACAATATGCAGGCAGACAAAGCAGGAAAACGGCCATTCAAATGTATAATAAAAAACTAAAAATTGACTATTTCCAGAAAACTATGAAGCGCCTCAACTAAAAGGAATGCATAATGAAAATCTAATCTAATACAGGTCAAAAATGTAAAAAGGTTATAAACCTTAACAGGAAAAATAAAACAACTTTTACTGGCCATTCCTGTTGAAATGAGAATCTTAAAGTAACAGAAAAGTGGCTACAAACCCACTTAGAGCACCAAACAGAGAGAAAATAAAAGTCCATTTTCATCTCTGTTATTATCATAAAATCCTGTGTGACTACAGGTCAAACTGCTGGTGGCAGAAACAGAATTCTTTATAAACTGCAGATGTCCTGTACATAAAAAAATTTCACTGGAGTTGCACTAGTTCTAAAGACTCTTCTGTTTTAGCCTACCTACTGTATGTATTCAATCTGAGATAAAGTCTCTTTCTGTAACCCTTGATTATTATTGGGCACCAAAGATAAGAAAAGCAAGACGGGGTACAAAAATGCAAAATTTCAACAGTAATGGCAATGTTTTTGTCTTAGTCCAAAAGGGTCCTGCATTCTCTCCCCCTTCAGTGATTTGACAAGTCTTTGTACTTAATCTGGGGGCAGCAAATCATGCAAGCGAAATCTGTCTCTGATGTGAGGTCGAACATCTTCATTCTGTGTGGAGAAAAAGACATTTTTAAAAGCCACGTAAATTTCAAAAGTATGATTCTCATAACATTCTTCCTTTGCAGAGAAAATATACAGTTTATTTTACAACTTATATTATTTTGTTTGGCCAATATAAAGCGACTATGAAGAAGCAGTTAACTTAAGAATTAAATTTAGACTAAAAAAAACAAACCTGTCATTCAGGTTTTAATTCTGTAAAGAACATTATGCACTAAAAGGCAAAATCAAAAGACAGGTAGAAGTGTTAAGCCGCTGAACTCTACTTTATAAATTAGGAAAAAAGTAACACCAGAATAAAGTTTCAGTAGCATAAGCATGAATTCTAGACCTGAACTATGAAAGCAAAATGAAATCAATTTGATACTACTAGTTGTGACTTGCAAGAAGCCCAGTGAAATAAAAACACCCAATCTACAAATTTTAAAATATTGATGAGCATGATTTTAATATAATTTACAAGGTTAGAAAATGCTTGTAATCCTTTTCAACTTTTGCCCTAATTTCATACCAAGCTGACTTAAAATGTCATATAAAGCAGTTAAAAAGGTTTGTTTCAATAGAGTTGAGGCAACAAAAGCAAAACAGAAAAAGAAAATTAAGATATACTTACCAGTTCTACAAGCTTCTCCAGAAATGGAATCAATTTTAGGAGTTCATTGTCATTTTTATCCATAAACCAGCTTTCTATAGGGATTCCATTAGATAGCTATAACGATAAATAAATAATTAAATCCTCTTTTTACATTTTGCCTACTTTGTAAAAGCCTGAAAGAGAAATAGCAGATACTTAAGAAACACATGTATATAATAAGTTCCTCTGAAAAGGAATGCCATCAAAGTTTATGCTTGTCATATTCCAACAACACAACAGTGCAAGAGACAGATGTTAGGGAATACATCAAAGCCTAATGGTTTTTCCACGTCATGTCTTCCTAGTGTATGTGAAACTATACAAGAAAGATCCATTGAAACGTTTTGCATTAACATAACTAAAAATATTACTTCACTGATTCAAGAAATAGCTACTATTAGTGCAAGGTACTGTGAATGAAGGAGTACAGCCAATGTAAAAAGAACACTACCAGAAAGCCTATACTTTTACACATGGATTATATCACATTCATTTTATTCCAACAAAAAGCAGGATAACCTGAAACAGCATTAATATAACAAACAGTTACAATGGTATATCACTGAAGAGGAGTCCAGAAACAAGAATGCAAACCATATTTGTTTCATAGTAAATAATCTCTAGGTTGTCTTTAACATTTATGCAGAATACTGTGTTTAAGATGGAGGACAATTGATGGGAGGTTGGGGGAAACAGGTGGTGGGTAATAGGGAGGGCACGTATTGCATGGAGCACTGGGTGTTGTGCAAAAACAATGAATACTGTTACGCTGAAAAAAAAAATAAATTAATTAAAAAAAAAAAGATGGAGGACAATTGAAATGATTTTATCCAGGAACCAGTAAGAAATTCTTAAAAAACACATTTCAAAATGTGAGCAGTGACCTATTTTGAACATATTTCTTTTTTTTTTTAAGATTTTTTTTTTTATTTATTCATTTGACAGAGAGATCACAAGTAGGCAGAGAGGCAGGCAGAGAGAGAGAGAGAGAGAGAAGCAGGCTCCCTGCTGAGCAGAGAGCCCGATGCGGGACTCGATCCCAGGACCCTGAGATCATGACCTGAGCCGAAGGCAGCGGCTTAACCCACTGAGCCACCCAGGCGCCCCTCTTTCTTATTTTTTTTTAAAGATTTTATTTATTTATTTGACAGACAGAGATCACAAGTAGGCAGAGAGGCAGGCAGAGAGAGAGAGGAGGAAGCAGGCTCCCTGCTGAGCAGAGAGCCTGATGCGGGGCTCAATCCTAGGACCCTGAGATAATGACCTGAGCTGAAGGCAGAGGCTTTAACCCACGGAGCCACCCAGGTGTCCCGAACATATTTCAATACCATATGCAGTTTTTCCCTTTTCTCCTTTTTCATCTTTTTACTTTTTTACTTGTTCTATCAACATCTAGCCCAATTTCCACCATCCCTATTCTGCCCAGATTTATTGTGAAGGAAATCTCAAACTATCACATGAACATATTCATAATGTAAAACATTACGCAAGGATGCTTCAGTTCTAGTTCAAGTTATATTTCTTTAAGAGGTCCTTTTTTTTTTTTTTTTAAAGACTTTATTTGTTTGACACAGAGAGAACACACGCAGGCGGAGCAACAGGCTGAGGGAGAGGGAGAAGCAGGCTCCAAGAAGAGCAGGGAGCACAACGCAGGGCTTTATCCCAGGACTCTGAGATCATGACCTGACCAGAAGGCAGATGCTTAACCAACTGAGCTACCTAGGCACTCCCCCAAGTTATATTTCAAAGAAACATTGACACAGCATATAAATATACTGACAAAATAGTCTAAGAAATTATTTCAGAATGTCAAAGCAAACATATCAGAACATGACTGAGGTATTTTTAATTCTCAAACATGTTTACAATTACTTATTTAACAACTGCTAAGAATACTATTAACTGATATATATATATACATACATTTTAAGATTTTATTTATTTGACAGAGATCACAAGTAGGCAGAGAGGCAGGCAGAGAGAGAGGAGGAAGCAAGTTCCCCGCTGAGTAGAGAGCCAGATGCTGGACTTGATCCCAGGACCCAGAGATCATGACCTGAGTTGAAGGCAGAGGCTTAACCCACTGAGCCACCCAGGAGCCCCTGATATATATTTTATAGTCCCTTCTTATTTAGGCCTACTACCCAGATTTTTATCTGTGTTGTACTTAATTGAAAGAAAATTTTCAGGGTGCCTGGGTGGCTCAGTGTAAGTTAAGCCTCTCCCTTTGGCTCAGGTCATGATCTCAGGGTCCTGGGATGGAGCCCGCATCTAGCTTTCTGCTCAGTGGGGAGCCTGCTTCCCGACTCTCTCTCTGCTTGCCTCTCTGCCTACTTGTAATCTCTCTCTGTCAAATAAATAAATAAAATCTTAAAAAGAAAAGAAAATTTCCCACAAGGAACATAGCAATTTGGCATTTCTCATTCTAAAAGATAATACTCAACACAAAAATTTCACCAGTCAAAATTCTGTTCTCCTATCATATTCTTTTTGGCAGCATTTGTTCTCACTATATATATTTTTTCCCAATCTGAACTTTTTAGCAACCCTCCCTTCCTACCTGATATGCAAAGGCTTGTGGTGAGTTGTCAATTATTATAGTCTTTGAAAGATCTCTTCCAAGGATATTTAAGTCTTTTATATAGTTTCCTTGTACACAAACACAATGTTCACGGAAAAGCCGATGCCTAAACATAAAAATAAAAACAAATTAACTAAGAAAAAAAATCTCTAAAAATTACAACATATACTGAAACATACATACACATACCATAGGCTTTATAGTTTCAAGCCTTATTATTTTCTCTCACAAAGGAAATTAAATATAAATGTGAGCCTAAGCTTTGGGCTACACTTATACTTTTTAAAAATGTTAGCAATTATTGAAACCTTACAACCAAATATTACCATGCCTTTAAGAACTTTGGCTTATCCCAAAATGTTATATTAAATTATAAAGAGGGATTAAAAACTCTGTAAATTGTTTTTGTAATTTATTTACCCAGGAAAGCTCAGTTCAGATGCAGCATCTGGTTGTCAGCGAGGTCCTGCTTTTTAACCAATTTTCCAGATGGTTGACTGAGGCACAAGGAGGTCAAGTGACTTGCCCAAGGTCACACAGTAAGTCAGTGGTTAGCCCCGCATTGGAACCCAGGATCCTCCTGGTTCCCAGTCCTTTGCTCTAACCAGAAGACCACACAGCCTCCCTATCCCTGTACATGCCAGAATAGAAAATATAAGAAGGAATGTTTCTGTGTTGGCATTTTTAAAAATGTTTTTAGTTTCCCTTACAGTTTTTGAGAAAAGGTGTGGAGGCCAAAACATTCCATCATTTCAACTTTTCCCAAACACCCATCTTTCTTTTAATTTAGTTGAGTGTGTATATGATCATTTGAAAAAACAAGGACTGAATAAAATGATGAATTCAGATTTAAGTATTACAAATGTAAACTAATGTTTTACCAATGATACTTAACTGAAAAGTGCTGTTATCATTTTAAAAAGCTATGAAAGGCTTTATAATAATACTTATAAACTGTCAAAATTATATCATCTCATTTAGCACTCAAAATGTTAGTCTCTAAATATTACTAATAATACAGATCACCTTGAAATGCATACATTAGTAATTTAGTAAGTTTGGCTTCCTTGTGTCTTAATCCCACTAAACAATTTTCAGCAGCTAGGGTCTACTCATACCTCTATTTTTAATTATGGAATTTCAAGAAAGGGGCATTTTCTACCAACAAAACTTGCCATAGCTCTGAGAACAAAACTCAACCTTAAAAACACCCGTGCCAGTGGTGATGACAGTTTTCTAACCAGATAAAACATATTTAAAATAGTTCTCTTCCTCCCTTTTTATAAAGAATACTTTTAACTAAATCATGATCTACCTCTGTATGGTTTAAAGACCATCCTACTTTGAAAAGGTTAAGACCAGATAAAAAAATTTCATTCCTGGTTGGGCCTATAAAAGATTCCATTTTTATTTGTATGAATATTTACGTTACATATGAGGAAACTGGAGAAGCCAGTGCAGCACATAATGCAAATTACTACTAATGTGTCTTCCCCAATAGCAGCAAACTCACCCAAGACAGGAGACAAATGACTATGTATGTGGATACTACTGATTACTTCAATTAAATTACAATAAAACTCCTCCAGTTATTCAGGAGTCTGACGTTCAGTCAGTAGCAGGTATTTGCAGTTTTACAAAGGAACTACTTTTGCCAGTCATCAGATTTGCATTTGGACACATGAGATTCAGACATCATCGAATTTCTGAGTCTACCTTGTCTTCAACATAATTCCCTTTAGCATTCGAATGAATTCAAGCTACTATTCAAATAGTTCTTCCTGTTTTAAATTATTCAAATACAACTACATAAAACAAATTTAAACTCCTAAATATGTAAGCTTTATAGAACTAGTTTAAAAGAGGGGCATTAATTTGTAACATCATAATTCCAGGACTATGACTTGCCCCCCAGTTAAAATGAAAGCTCTAAGAGGGAAAGGCTGGTATTGCTCACCACTGTTGCATGGAACACTGGAGGTGCTGAATAGAAATCTTCAGAATGAATGAAGTCATCAAAGCAAAATCATTTGTGTACTTTTGTTAAAGTTAGGTAAAATGAGCATGTATTATACTTTCATAAATAGAAAATACCATTTTCATTTTTGATCTGATGCTTGCTTATATGGAAGATAAAATGGAAAGTGACAAGGACAAATTCTGATCCTTTAAAAAAATCACAGTTCCATTTACAAGACAGAAAATCTAAGTGTGGACATCAGAAAATGTCTTTTTGAATAGCAGCAACCACTCAATAACAAAGGTACCATTAACAGTAGAAATTAGGATTTTCCACTAAAAAATATGGAAGAAAGTATTCAAGAAAATCAACTCCCAGCTATTAAAGCTTTCATGAGCCTTTTCTGGCATCTCTTACAGCTCTTGGTCCAAAAAAAAAAAAAATCAAAGATTAACTCTGGCATCTTAAAGGATCCAGCAAGACTGCTAACAGTCTTAATATCTCACTTCAATTGACACAAACAATGGAACTAATTTTCAAACTGTTTTAAAATTACCCAAGGCACTCCCACCTAACCAGGAACATACTGCATCTGCTGGCTCAGGACACACACAAGGAACTGAGTCCAGATCAGGATAACTTGAGTGACTAAACCAACTGCAATTTCCAATTAGAGTCATGTAATGTTTTCTTTCCATGGAAGACAAATTTGCTCTTGAAAAAAGCAAAAGAGTTTAATTTATCCTTTCTGTTAAAATTAACCTTTATTTCTCTATGCCATTAAACAGGGGACATAACATGCATTATCTCAGAGACATAACGAAGTGAAAATATCATGCACACAGTGAAAAATTCCGCATACCCCCAATCTCCCCCCAGTCCCAAAAGAAGTGAGGATACAGATGGACTGTGAATGAATATATACATTTGATCTTTGTATCCTTTAAAGAACGTCTGTCTGGAGTTATATCATTTGGAACTCTTAAAGAGTTTGGGGCTTAAAAAAATTCATTTCACCATTCAACACAACCAATCTCTATATATGCAGCCAACTGAAAATGGCCATCAAAATTAAATAGAATCAAAGTAATTTCATAGATCAGTGTGACAGACATTTCCACTATTTCTTAATTAAATTTACCTGACCAGTTGCTTTTTAGGGTCTAGTATGTTCAGTAACTTGTCTGCATACACCTTCTTAGAAGCAGTAAAAAGAATGATCTACAAATTCAGGGGAAAAGAAGTAATCATTATACATGATCTAAATATGGGTACTGTATTGAATAAAATAAAAATACTTATGTAATTAGCTTAAGCATGTTTACCTCATACATCTGAGACATTCGTTCCAGGAATTCCCTGAAGAATGGTCTTAATCTCACGTAAACCTGGAGAAATAACAAAGACACACTTCAGTAAATAAACATACAGAGTAGAAACAACTTATTTGTAAGAGATGTTGTGTTCTAACTCTGAATATACTATAATTAAGAAGTTCATATTTTAAAGTAATAGAAAAGTTCACTAAGTACCACTCAAATATATTTCATAAACCAAAAATCACTTAAAACAATCTTTTTGTAGGGAAATGATAGTCATTATGATGTCACTTTTTAATATTTAAATGGCACCATACAATGTAATAGAACTTTGTGGAATATAATTTTAGTAAACATTTAAACTAAAAACTGAAGGATTCCCTTTGAGATTTTGATCCGCCAATCAGCTCCATCTTCCAGCCAGGTAGCATCCATCCAATTATTGGGCAGGCTGTGTCCACCTCTAGCTGACCTGTCTCAATGACCTTCCTCTATATTCAGAATTTCTTCTTAACAATCACCTGCTAAGAATACCTTTATTTTCAATCTCTATTAAGATAAATAATGTTCAAGAAAGAGATGTCTGGATTGGTGGGTTTAAATAACTGGAATTTTTCAGAATTCAATCTTTTTCTACATTTACTGACTCAGACATGGCATCTAAATTAGCACTACCAGGCTACTTGAGACTAAAAATATAACCATCAAATACCAGTTATCAAAACTTACTGGCAATATCAGGAAAAACTATAGTACCCAAAGAACTGCCCTTTCTTATTTGTGTGTGTCTGTCTTCTTGCCTACATTTAATGTAGCTCTTGTAATACACTCTAGAATTCAAAAAGCACAGAATTATAAGCCAAGAGCAACCACTAAAATGGATTTACAGAAGATTTTAAATTATATTCATTTTGTGACAAAATTTTATAAAGACAATTTTATACTTTATACTCAACAGAGATTATTAACTTCGAACACCATGAACAACAAATATTTATAGAAGATGTATGCACCAGATTCACTGGATTCAGATTTAAAAAAAACAAAAACAACCCACTAGTAACTACAAATTCAAAATCTAGGCTTCCTGAAATTTAATTGTCCTTAATAGACATCCACACAAAAATGATAAAAATTTCATTCTGGGAATGTTTTGGGAAGAACAGGGAAATCATGCAAAGGATTGTAGGAAGTAGTGACACCACTGTACTACCAATCTTTATAGTTTCCAGGGCCCTCTGGGCATAAGACAATGTCAAATATACAGTAAATATTTGATTTAAAAAAAAAAACAAAAAAAAACTGTTGAGTAAATGAAATAGAATTACCCAAAGTTAAGCAATATAGACAAAATAGAGAAAGAGAAGCAAGCCTACTGAGTTTCCTCGAAAACTAATCATTTGTAGAAGACAAATTCTGAACAATTATTAATATGCTAAGAATATCACTACCCCTACCTCCAGCCTAGAATATAAAGTATACTTGCTTTGAATCCTACTAGGCATTTTATTTCAATCTCTTGACTAATCAAAAACAAAAGTAAAGCCATGTACCCCTACCCCTAGAGCAAATAAAAATAACCAAATCCTTGGTATCCAATCACTGTCGTTTAGGATGAGGCACAAGAAATTTAACTAGAGCTGCTCTTCTAAATAATTTTAACATTTTTGATCCTAAAACATTTGGTATTCTTTGTGGCCAATCCAGGTAACTGAGAGATTTCAGATATATTACTGTCTTAACTGGAAATAACATTTTTTATTAACTATGTGTCTTTTCAAAAATAGATTTGTGATGATTAAGGAAAAAAATCAATTTAGTCAATACTTTTTTCCAATGACCTCATCTCAAGGATGATAAACTATGAACCATCAGTGCTAATTATCAAAATACTTTATTTTTGCATTTTTGTTCTCAATATCTCTGTTATCACTTGCTCCATACTATAAACTAAGTAAGGTCTCTGTAATTTGGGATTTGTTTCCTCTGAACCCTAACATACTTCCATTTTATTTTAGAGGAATACTTCTATGTAAACGATATTATTCAAGCAGAGGAAGTGGAGCACCATACAAAGGTGACATTTTTAATTTCTTATACATGACTTCCAGATTAAGCCAAAACTATTATTTCATTATACACAGAATGTATACTACTATATATACCATATACACTATATTCTATACTACTTTCACCATTCTTAATATAAAAATACATCTTAAATTTGACATTACTCTCAAAATGTACTTGTTTATAGGGGAAGATATGGCCTTAACGATGGGGAATATATTGCTAGACTGTTTCCTTACATGAGAATAGAATTAATTGTTAGCTACAGAAGTTCCTATCCTCAAAACAGATTCACCATTTGAACAGGAAGGTGATTCAGTATTAAAATGTATACACAAAACTAAGGTGGTTAGTGAAAAAGAAGAATATAGAAAGATACAATGTTAACAGTGAGCAGGGATGGAAGTTCTGCTTTGTGCTGCAAAGGCGAAATCTCAGAAAGAAAAACAGAAATTGAGGCACAAGGCCAGCAGGGTCTAAGTCATTTGGATAGATATATTAAAGCAAAAAATATATAAAAGTCAAACACTAAGTACTATGTAGTAGGAAACAGAAAACAATTTAAGATATGTATAATACAAAGAGACAACAATTACTTATCCTGTGAGGTCACAGAGATATAGAAATATACAAATGCACAGAGGCATTCCAGAATGCTTCCAAATCTATTCCACAGATGCTCTTAACTACATTTATCTTCTCCTAACTTTCTCATCATAAAGATTCCTGTCCTGAGCTGCCTACTTCTGTATTTTCCACATTCTTTCTCTACTTAGTATTTCACTAACCATCCTTCTTCAAACTTGTAACTCTTTACGAAGTTTTAATCTTCCCACCACTGAACAACATACCTTCTGAAAAAAGCCAAAAGTCTAAAAATAATGCAGAATGCTACAAAGAAACAATGATATAAAAATACTGTATCCAAAGATACATCTTGAATAGGACTACTATGCAAAGATAGGGATTTATGAGTATGTTCAAAATACAAAACTTTAAAAATAAAAGCTACTAGAATAGTATCTGCAAAATAGTGTTAAAGGAACTAATCTTGTATATAATCTGTTGTGGACTGATTTTACTAAAATTTAAATTTTATATAGAAAAGTAATGAATGAATATATATAACGTTACATTAACAGTATATCAACATTCCTTCATATGAGTAATACCTGACAGCCTGTACTTCCTTTGGTATTAAGACAGTGAGAACATCCTATAATTGTGTATACACATAGTCCAGCCAGGCCATAAATGGTAAACAAAACTAGATAGAATAAAAGCGGTCACCAAAATAACAATCTAGGGCGCCTGGGTGGCTCAGTGGGTTAAGCCGCTGCCTTCGGCTCAGGTCATGATCTCAGGGTCCTGGGATCGAGTCCTGCATCGGGCTCTCTGCTCGGCAGGAGCCTGCTTCCCTCTCTCTCTCTCTCTGCCTGCCTCTCTGTCTACTTGTGATCTCTGTCAAATAAATAAATAAAATCTTAAAAAACAACAACAACAATCTAATTATAAATTGATTAGAAATTATTTTACGACAGTCAAATTCATGACTAAGTATGCAATGTCAATCTATATAAACTGAATAATTTCTATTAGTTTACCAAACCTTATCTAGTTTCATAGATAACATTAACAGCATGACCAAAAAAAGAAGAAAGAGGAGGTGAGGGAGAAGAAGAAAACACCCAAAGCAGCCATCCTTTTGTGGGCAAGAAAAAAAATTCTTACATGTAAATCTTTTAAGGAAAAATATGTCTTTAAAAAAAAAAAAAAAAAAAAAGGTTTACTTTATTTTAGAGACAGCTCAAGCAGGGGAAGGGGAAGAAAGAGAGGGACAGAATCTCAAGCAGACTCTGCATGGAGCACACAGCCTGGTATGGGACCAAATCCCAGGACCTTGAGATCATGACCTGAGCCAAAACCAAGAGTTGGACGCTTAAGCAGACACTTAACTGACTGAGCCACCCAGGTGCCCAAGGAAAAATATTTCTAAATGGTTGTAAGTAAAGATAATACAACCTTACCATATTTAAAAAGAAACATATTAAAAGTATTTCCATGATATCCTTTTAATTATTGCTATACTGATAAAGTTTTTTAAATTGTTTTAATTTTATGCCAAACATGGGACTCAGACTCATGACCCCAAGATCAAGAGTGACTGGCAACTGAGCCAGCCAGGTGCTCCATACTGATACAGGTTTAAAACAAAACAGTCAATTCAGTGGGGCTCACCTACTTAAAAGTATGGCACCTTTAAATAAAAAGATGATTGGTAAATACTATATATAATCAGCAGTAAGACTTTAAAGCAGTACAAAACCAACAAAGCTGGGGAATGTGAAGAATGAGATGCTACAAATAACTGAAAAATCTAAACATTAGTAGACACCATAGGTGTACAAGGTGACTCTGCCAAGTTGTTAACCCTTCTATACACCTCAGTCTCTTCATTTATAAAGTGGATAAAGTAACAGTACCTACCTCATAGGGTTGTTGTGAGGGTTAAATAAGCTAATACATGTAAAGTACCTCGAAGAGTGCCTGGCACACTGAGACTGCCAACAACTATTATTACTATCCACCCTATAATTTAAAAGTAATCAGTCATAAGAATAGCTGGAATGAGTATGATTCTACAGGGCAGAACTGGATAACCTCCACTCAAAAGAGTAAGCTGTACAGCAGCAACCTATACTTTTAAATCATGAATTGCATCAGTTGACAGCTTAACTATTTAACTTTGTGAACATTTTCTTAGCGTCAATACTAGAGCATAGAGATAAAACCTAAACCCTCTTTACAGAAGAAGGTTGCTCAAGCAGGCCCTGTGGAGACCTCAACTTCATAACCCACTGGGTGACATTATAGTCATCCTTTGCTTAACACAGTTCCAACAAGAAGTAGATAGCTGCTGGGGAAGGTATTTGTAGGCAGATCAATCTGGAAACGAATAGGTAAATACTAAGACATCAAAATAAAAAATAGTAAAAATCGCTAACTAAAAGATTGTTCAAAACATTACACTAAATAGGAATAAATCAGAAAAGGGATTTTCCTGGGGCGCCTGGGTGGCTCAGTGGATTAAGCCGCTGCCTTCGGCTCAGGTCATGATCTCAGGGTCCTGGGATCGAGCCCCGCATCGGGCTCTCTGCTCCGTGGGGAGCCTGCTTCCTCCTCTCTCTCTGCCTGCCTCTCTGCCTACTTGTGATCTCTCTCTCTGTCAAATAAATAAATAAAATCTTTAAAAAAAAAAAAAAAAAGAAAAGGGATTTTCCTATAAAGTCTACATGGGATAAAGTGAAGCTTATGGTATTCATATAAATAAGTTGCCAACGAAGCAAAATTTTCAAGTAAAAACTGGCCATTACATACATACATACATACTTTAAATGTGTGTGTGTATATATATATAATATATATATAATAAACAGTATATATATATACATATATATATATATATACAGTATATATATATATATATATATATATATACTGTTTATTTGTATGTGTATATATATAAACTATTGCTGTGTTTATATTTACATGAAATTTAATCATTTTAAAAGCAAAAATAAGGTCATTTTAGTTAAACAAAAACGCTGCCTTTAAAAACAAATTCTAAACTGTCTAAACAATTTAATATGCTTAGCAATCAACTGTCTCCTTTCCCGTTTGCAGAACGTTTTCAGCCATTGAACAAGATTTTCCATGGATTTTAAAAATAAACTGCCTCTAATTTTAAGATACATTTACAAAGAATACAAAGAATTCCTAATGAAATACATTTTATCATCTTTGAGAAGTAGATAACTCTAGGTTTCAGCTCTTTTTAACCTTAAAAATCAGTAATGAATAATTACAATGAAAAAACTAGTACCAATAACTATACTTACTAATAAGGAAAGTTTCTGTAAAATTACTTTTTAATATTAACCTACAACTAATTATCAAAATATTGTTCCCTACCAGTTAAAATATTATTTTAATCCTCAAAACTAAGTGTCCACGACCCCAAAAGTTTTATTTAGGGCACAATTATACATACTACTTTTGTACAACAAAAATTATGCTTTGTGAAGTTCAAAACAAAATGCCTCTTGGTTAATACCAATTTAAGTCAGAGCCTGAGAGAAGGAAAAACTTGATTAGATATTTACTACAAAATTCTTCATTTACATGATTGCTTTTTCTTCATGAAGCAAAAATAATTCTGACTTCTCTACAAAAGACTATAAAGAGGAGAAAGGAGCCACTGACCCTCTATTCCTCTTGTTCTGTAGTACAAAATATTTGAGATCCTTTTGAAAATTACTCTATGCTATAAGGTTGCCAGAAAACAAACTATAGTAATGGGGAAGAGGTGGAGCTTCGCTAAACATGGATTTCCCACCCACCTCTCCCCCCAACTTTTCCCATACGAGCAACCTCTACTAATAAAACAAAGCACCCTTTAGCAAGTAGCTCCCTACGGAACCTATCTCTCCTTGAGTGCTTACCACAATCTGATTTCTGGACAGCTGACCCAAAGTTTGATGATTTTACTGATCTTCAGAAAGCCACTGACTGGCTAAAGTCTTATTGGTGAACAGAGTCAAAAATCAGATGCCCCTGCCATACTTTACAGAATGAGGAGTTGGACAGCACAGTTACGTTTGGCTGCACTGTGGTGAAACATATGAGGCATCTTCTTTTTGTCTTCAATTAGCCACGTTTGGGCTGAGTAGCTCTATTACATCTTCAAAAAACTGAGCTCCAGTTCTTGATGGAGATAGAGGAAGGTCATTGAGGAGGTGGTTCAGCTCAAGAGCTAAGTGAAAAATCTGTCTTTTGATTCAGTCCTGCTTGTGGATAGAAGTCATCTTCTGGATGGAAGAGGGAGTGAGATGACCTAGAGTCTTGAATTGGTGGATCTGCAGGAACAGAAACTAAATACAGTGGAGACCTCTTAACTGAGTAACACCACGAGATGGATTTCCTGACAATGTGTCAATATAAGCTAAATATAAAGATTAAATATGTGCACTGGAAATGATCATGCACTTGTTTTTCCAGATATCAAATGCATTTGCACCATTCTATGAATAAATAACATTTTCCCAATAACTAACTTCTGTAAAATAATTTATGGAAAAACAACCAATTTAAAGGGGGAAAAAAGACCCATTCAAACAAAAATCCATACACTTTTGCTTTGTGAGTGGCATATCCTCACTTTAAAAACTCAGTACTTTCAAATGACTTATTCTCTCCATCTACACAAACCACAATCTGTCTATCCATATAGTTTCAGCAGTAACATTTATCAAATTCTAAGTTGTATCTTTTAGGATTTCTTATCCCCCAGAGAAATGGAATTCAAATACACTCAATGTAGTAAATTGAGGCTTGAATAATCGACCTGCTCAAAAATTCTGAGAACTGGATTAAGTAAGTTCAGTCCTACTTATCAATCAAAAAGAGAGTATATACCATTAAGGCAGGCAATTTTAAATATGAGTAGTGATCATCTTAAATTTTCCTTAAACTTTCATCTGAAAAAAAAACTAAGAAAGCCCACAACCAGATTATAGTGGATCTAGTTTTAAATTTCTCTATACATTATTAAGAATTCTGATGAACATTTGATTACTCACTCCCACTTAGAATTTGAGTACGTAAATTTACTGTATATACTCTCATAATTATTAGACCAAGGGTCACCAAACTATGGCTTGTGGGCCAAATACAAACCGTCACTTCTTTTTGAAAATGAAGTTTTACTGGGACACAGCCACGCTTATTTGATTATGTACTTACTGTCTATGACTAGTTTCATGCTACAATGGCAGAAAAAGTATTTGGAACAGAGACTACAGAACCTAAAATACTAAACTGTCCCTTTTCAGGAAAAAGTTTGCCAACCCCTAACATAGATGATTATTAAAGCATACGTAAAACAATTTACACTTTAAGTTGCTTTGAAAGAAAGAAAAACAAGTAGAATTAAAATTAGATATAGGCCAACCATAACAAACTTACCATAAAAAGAAACCCAAAGTAAAGTAAGTCCCAAGAGGACACTTTACTTGGTGCTGATTCAGATGAAGAATTTGATCCTACCTTAACATACCAGTTTATTTTTAAGAGTATATACTATGCTATGTAAATGCTATGAAACTGACATATTCAAGAGTATATAGATAAATGCCATGGAACTGTTCACTTAAAAATGATTTATCTTATGTTGTGAATTCATCTCAATAAATTATTTTTTAAGAGTATATACAGTATTTTACAGGTTTCTACCTTTAAGTGGGCCACATTACATTGCAGTGGTTAAATATGTAAGTTACATCTTACCTAATAATGTGGTTTCTCCAAAATCTCTTAGATCATCTCAGACCCTTGTGTATATTTCTTCTTTGCCAGTAGATGGAGACAACACCACTGAAAGTTTAAAAGACATCATTCCCTGTTTAAAGGGAGCTTGCTGGTCTGAAAACTAGGGGAACCCTAACCCAAGATTTCTTCAGTTATTTTTTTAAAAAGCAGATAGAATGCTATGCCAAAACCAGAAATCCAAGGGATTAATACCGAATATTAACTATGGACATCCTCAAAAATGTACTGAAGGGAGACTAAACTCTGTACACAATTTAGTAGCTAATAAATCATAATAATAAAATGCAATCATCTCTGTAACTTACAAGATTCAAACTTCTTGCTCACTGCTCCTAATTTAGGCTAGAATATTTATTTTTCAGTTTCAGAAAGTGTAATTCAGAATATGTAAGAAAAAGAGTTATTTGAATTCCAGAGGTAGATGCAGTACATGTATGGTGTTTGTAAGTATGAGTTTATGTACCGCTAGAAGACTTTTCTTCAAAATAAGACAACTATCCTGATCAACATAAAAATCATAAGAACTTTATTAAAAAAAAGAGAAGGCAGAAATGGTGGAAGCAGCAAGAAAAAATTCAACTGTATGGTCACAATAAAAAGAAATGCTCATGAAAGGGAAGAATCAAACTCATCTACTTTCCAAGTTTCTTACTTCACTACTAAAAATGATATAAACAAACCAAAATTATCTTCAAGAAACAAATTTCAAATCTGAAAGCTTAAGAAGTCATTCAAAAATAATTATTTAATATGTTTCAAATAACAACTTTCCTTTCCAAATTCAGAGCCTGAATGCAATTTTGAACAAAAAATGAAGTTATCAAGCTAAAAAGAGAGAACTGAGGTATTACTGAACTATTTATATTTGCCACAAGACTCCTGTCCTTGATGTGCACTAAACAAGAACAACCCATATGGCAGAAAATGTCTTATTAAGAAAAAAGATTACATTAAGTCAAATAATATCTAGTTAAAAAGAAATACAAAAATCTTAAAATCCTTTATTTTTATGTATATTTTGCTCATTCTGTAATCAAAAGCCAGAACTAAAACAAGCTTCCACAGAAGGGAAATGAATATAGTGCTCAAATATTAGCATGCCTGAAATGCCTATTTAGGTTAAACCGGAACTAACAATAATTGCTAAAATAAATTCTCTTATGACTCATTACAAGATAAAGTAGGTAAAGCAGATCCCAAACCACAAACTTCTATTTAACTCTGAAATTTTTTGATTCTCAAAAGACAGGAACTATCATGTGCCAAGAAAACTACACCCCTATTCTAACTGCCTATTAAGAGCACAAACAACCATGAGCTCCTTTCCATCATCCACACAGTAAATGTTCTGCAGCTTTATTTAATCCTTGGGTTGGCTTCCTCTTGACAAAGAACAAACTTTTGACCCTTTCCCAACCCTTCAACAACTGGTGTGTATGAAGGTAATGCTAATTAAGTAAGAACCACCACCACCACCACAGAAAGGCACTTCGCAATTTTCAAAGTGTATTCATATAAATAAACTGAAATTTTATGACAGGAAAATCTCAAATGTAAAGAAAAAACTATGGCCAACACACATAATTCACAGTGAAATGTAAATAATATTTGCATTTTGCATGGTTACCTGTCCACCAACACAGATGAGGGAGAAATGATTTTACCCAGATTTTTAAAGCAATAACTGGAAGAATGTCCTGAGATTCTAGGATTAATATAAAGTAGATATACCGAACTGACTACAGATGATCTTACTACAAAAGGAAATAAAAATGACCAACAAGGAATGAATTTTTATACTAACTGGATTTCTGGGGGAAAGAAAACCACACACAAAAAACCAAAACACCAGGTATTAACCTGGAAAGTTCTTCTTGGGGATCTATGATGTCAGTGCTCCTGCCTCCACCTGCTGGCAAACAGATTATGAAACTAACAGAGATCACTGGGTTTAAAAAGTAGACATTTTTGGGTAACTTTAATGTTTTATGTAATTATTTAGCACAATGCTACTTTGTGTTAATAAATCAGTAATATATTGATGAAATCAATTAGGAAAAAACACATTGAACATTGCACACACAAAATTACAAAAGATTTCTTGGTTCAGAACATTGTCTAACAGGCCAAATCAATTTATAAATTGTTTTAATTACCTGATAAATGACATCTTGGAAAAGGACTGGAAAAGTAAGTGCTGCATCTTCTAGCTCATTTAGACTACAGTGTACTAGTGTTTCATCCTTAAAATAAAAAGCACATACCAAGTGAACCAAGATATTTAAAGAAATTTCAAATGATAATTTCATGTACCCATGACCACCAAATACATTTATGAAAGTACTCATTCATATGTGGAATTTCATATTTATCATACATTCCTATGTGTGGCATAGCAATTTGGGATAGAATTTTCTAAGCCACTGGTTCTTGGGTATGGTATGGTCCCTGGACCAGCAAGTAGTATCAGCATCATCTGCAATGAAATGTAAATAAATAACTAGTTAGAAATGCAATATTCTAACTAGTTATAAATGCAAATCCTCCAGCTCCACTTGTGATAATTCAAAAACTCAGAGGGGGATAAAGAGGAGCTCAGCAATCTTTACTTAATAAGCCCTTGAGGCGATCCTGATGCATGCTCAAGATTGAGAACCAGTGTTCTGAATTCTGCAGCTGCCAACTTTCTGTTAAGTAAAATAAATATATACCCCTTTTATTTAACAATTAGCAAATGGAAGTTTAGAATCTAATTATTTTAAAAAGTACATATATTCTATTCACATAGCTCCTTATCCTTTAAACTTTTATAAAGATTTTTATATTATAAAATGGATGCCTCAGTATCTGTTGAGTATGTTTCAGACATAAACATTATTTAAACTAGCAGTCAATGAAGACTTGTCATTTTTGATTATCAAACCCTGTTTGCTATTAAGAGGATAAGAAGGTGAGGATCATTCGATCTAAGATATGTGCCAATATTTATATTTCTTTAAAAAACAGTTCTATCTGGAATTAAGTGAGAAAACACTTTTTTTGAAGAAAAAAAAAAAAAAAAAAAACCAAAAAAAAAAAACAAAAAAAAAAAAAAAAAAAAAAACCTGCTAATGACTACCCCCAAAATTTTCCAATGCATTTACAATGAATTAAAATGAAACACAAATGTTCATACCTTGTGATTCCACATCTTATTAGCTGGAGTGTTTCTTTTAACCTAAAGTTAACTCTGGGGAGGCAAAGAGCAAAAAATACTCTAGATATGCCTCATTTTCTTTTAATAGCATATCAGTCTATATACATTTCAAGGTATTGTCTTAGCATCTTAAAAAAAGGTATCCTCTTTCCCTCAACTGAATCATAACTAATTCTACTACTTCTTCATCTATAGATTATCTAAATTTTGATCATTCTTCATTTACTTCTATAAAATTACTCATTTATGCTCAGCCAAGTCCTATCTTTTCCATTTACCTTCACACTGGATTAAAAATTATATGGTCAAGCTTGCTATCATGACCACATCAACTCCTAACACAAAAATATAGCAAAAGCTCTTTTTTCAGTTTCTTCACTAACTTGCACATCAAATCTACACTACTCATAATCAGTTTCAAAATTTTTCTCTTGCTACTTATCCTCTAATAAATACCTAATACTTAGGACCTCTGGAGAGCTCTCTTACATCTCTTTGGCTAGACAAAGGCTAAGGTGCTGAACTCTCAAAAAAGAAATATACATGCTAGTTATGATTTCAAATAATAAACTTTTCCTCAAGAAAAAAATTTTATGAGAAATAAACCACATTTCCAATTACAGGATACCAGTAACAAAGGCTAAATAATAACATGCTTCCCAATATTATGTAACAGGTAGGTGTTCAGTTCTCAAAGTTCTTCTGGTACCCTAAAACATAAATTTTTAACACACCAAGAGAGCATATTAAAGGTTTTATTAGCATTAAGAGCTCATGTTTTTAGGAGTCTACTAATAAAGTCATTGGTATTAGATAATGCACAAAAATAGTAAGAAGAAAGGGGCTATAATCTTGCATAAGGTCCATTCATTGGTACCCAGATAATATTTGGTTCTTCAAGAAAACATAATCCTGACACTGCCCCCAAGCCCCACCTGAAAAAAGACGAAATCTATGCATGAAATGAAGTAGGATTTATGGGGAAATTTAAAAAAAAATCACAAGAGTCTCAGAAAAAGAGGGGAAAGAACTAATTTCAAAAAAATGAAAGCCTAATTTATTTTCAAAGAGTACCTGATGACAACCAAACTGAGGACCTTGGCATTAGACTATGCTTCAAATAAAAACATTTCACAACATCCACATGTTTTGTAAATGTTTAAGATTATTCACATTCACTTTTATCCTTCCAGGTATTTTGGGCTAGTGTTTCAAAAAAGAAATTTAACTCCTTTATTTTCCCTACCAGTACTTATAATATACTTACCAAGTCTAAAACTAGGGAGAATTCTGGTGTGCTTCTTGTTTTCAATGGAAGAGCAGGTTTCCTATTTAGTTGTTCTTCTGTCAGTGGTGGAACATGTTTGATGAAATAATACCTACAAATCAAATTTTAAGAAAATCTCATTTCTACATTTTATAAATATAAAACATATTACTAAATTCAGCTCATATTTAAATCTTTAATTAAATAATATATTTTTAATCTAGTAAGCCAAAACCTGTGAAATGTAAATAAAACTGAAAATATTAGTACTTCAGTAACTCAGTAAAAGTATTAAACCTACAAGTTACATGTTCTTTCCAATATACCATTCAGCCACCCCTCCACTGTCTTTCATTCTGCTCCAAGAGGGAAAGGAAAGCGAAAAAACAAAAAAACTCACGGGTCAAATACTTCCCAGTCTTCTTCATAGGTGGCCTCTGCGTGAGTTGATGAATAGCCACTATCTGGAGTTACTGGTGCTATTTAATAAAATGAAAAACAAAATGTTACTTTTACTCACTATGAAGTATACATTTTTACCATTTTATATGATTTTTCTGAAGCCCTGTGTATTTTAGGTTCAAGAAATGACAGAAATAACTTACAAACAGTAATGCAAAGCAAATTTATTAACACAGAGATATAACTCCAGACCCAAAAGAAAAAATTGCCATTACAGGTAAAATGGCAAGCTAAATCATGGTTGGCAGAATTAAAATCCCTCACAGCCAAGAGAAAATTTACTACTTATTAACAGAAACATACACTCCATGAAATTTCAGTTTCTAGCTGAATGGTGCTTTATATATATAACCATAAATATTTCATGGGGCTCTTGGATGCAGTGACACTTAGCAAACTACCATGTACATGTACAAGCAATCAGTATATATTTGTGCTGACCTTACAGTCAGAGGTAGATTTTAACCTGAGATCTATGAACACTCCTTAAGAGGTTCATGAAACTCCCTTGAAAACTTATGAAAAAATGTTGTATGTACATTTTTACAGGAATCTCAGTGGTGTCTAAATTTTTTAAAAAAGTTATAAAATGTTGCTCTGTATAGAAACCATTGCTTTAGAAGAGGCTTTATTTTACTCCTAATTTACAAGCAACCTAAAAATAATCATGAACTAATTCTATATTCCATGACAAACGGTCCATTCTACATTTAAGTTAAAATTCTGTCAAATGATAGAGCATTAGAAATAATGCCGGGAGGGGAGCCAGGCTGGCTTACTCGGAAGAGCTTTGACTCTGGATCTTAGGGTCAAAAGTTCAACCCCCATGTTGGGTGCAGAGATTACTTAAAGAAACAAAAAACTTAGAAAAAAAGAAATTATGAAGGGAATTTTCTAAGACAATTGTAACAAATTCAAGGAGAGGACAAAATACAAGATTTTAAGTTAGAGGTACTGTCTCTGAGACAAAAGTTCAAGATGGATGCTACAGACTGAATGTTTGTGTCCCCACAAAATGGTATTTGGAGGCGGAGACTTTAGGATGTCATGAGGTCATCCACCCTCTTAAATGGGACTATTGCCCTAATAAAAAAGACTCAAGAGAGTTCAAATAGCTTCTACCATGTAAGGATGCATGAGAAGACAACTGTTTATGAACCAGAAAGCAGGCCCTCACCAGGTAATGAATCTGCTTGGTGCTCTGATCTTGGATTTCCCAGTCTCCTAAACAGAGAAATAAATTTCTGCTGTGTATACGCCACCTAGTCTGTGGTCATTTGTTTTTGCAGCCCAAAAGAACTAAGACAGTGGGAACTCAAAAAAACTGATATAATCTATCTATAGGAATGCAATATTGGTGGATAATAGTCAAAGGACAAAAACAAATCCTTTTTGGTATTAGCAGGTATTCTTTTTTTAATGATTTTATTTCTTTTAGAGAAAGAGAGACAGAGAGACTGAGTGCATGCATGAGTGGGGAGAGCAGCAGGGTGGGGGTGGGGCAGAGAGACTCTCAAGCAGACTCTGCAATGAGCGTAGAGCCTAACATGGGGCTCCAATTCATGACCCTGAGATCATGACCTGAGCCAAAACCAAGTCAGACACTTAAATGACTGAGCCATCCAGGTGCCCCTATCATGTATTAATTCTTTGTGTATGTATTACCTTGTAACATAGTGTATATGTTTAGTGAATGACAATAAATGTAAAGCATAATTTTTGTCCATCTAACAACTTTATGCCAATAACAGTTTATTAGCACAAGGGGTAATATAAAATATATCTTCTAACTACTTCTGTTTCAAATTCCTATTAACTTCAGAGAAAGGGGGAAAGGAAGCAATATTTGAGTGCATTTTAATTTCACCCCATTTAGTTTCAAAACCCTGAATTATTTCCCCTTCTAAAGGTCAGAAAACCATCTCAGAAGTTGACTAAAGTCACAGAGCTGAGTAAATAACAGAGCCAGTCTCCTTCCTTCTTATTCTCTTTGGCTAGGTTCTTGAAGTTACAGAGAAGTAATAGTAATAACCTTTGTCACTCATACTCTTCTTTTAAGATCAGCAAAAATTTTTCTTCTATCCTGTCATGATGCAGAGTAAATGCAATGTGCCACCTCATCATTTTGTGCATTTATTTCTAATATCACTCCCCACACTGTACAGTAATTTTTGTGATTACCTGGCTCATCAACTAGATCGTGTACTCTTCAGGGTCAAGGAGCATTTATCTTATTCATCTTAATAAATAATGTCCATCACAGAAAATAGGTGTTCAATAAATGTTAGGGGAAAAAATGAATGAAACAACTGGAATAAATTTTATTTCCCACCCTCCCCACCCCGAAACCACTAATGTTATAGAAATCCCTTCTCTATTTTTGCTGTTGTCAGAAAAAAATAAATCAAAAGATTATAAAGCAGCACAAAAATAATGAACAAACATCAAACAAGAGACCTTGACTTAAGTCTATTTGCCCAAACACTGGAAAAGGAATGAGCATAAAATAATAGGTGAAGAGTTGGCTCCTCTGTAAATCTTATCCACCCAAGAATGAACTATGTGCATAATCCATTTTGATTCAAAAGATTCATTATTATTCTTAAAATATAACATTATAGGGCACCTGGGTGGCTCAGTCAGTTAAACAGCTGCCTTTGGCTCAAGTCATGATCCCAGAATCCTGGGATCAAGTCCCACCATCAAGCTCCCTGCTCAGTGTCCTCACTGAGGTCACTCAGTGAGTGCTTCTCCCTCTGCCTGTTGCTCCCCTTGCTTGTACTTTCCATCAGATAAATAAAATCTTTTTAAAAATTTAACATTATAGATATTATGTTTAACATTATAGAAATTAATCTTTTATTAGACCAGTTTAAAATAAATCTTTCCTGTTATGTCGCTTTTCTCTTCATATTGGTATTACTGGGTTGTGCTATATAGAAGTTTCATAATTGCATGCATTTTTAAAATGTTTTCTGTTTTACTTTTTCAAGTTTCCCTTTATATTCAAGGGAAGAACATCATTCTACTTCCTTACACCAAACTACATTTTTGAACCAATACACATGTGCTAGGGTCTCTCAAATGCCTAGCATTATAGGAAATTAAAAGACAAATCTAAAATAAAAGTCTGAGGGGCGCCTGGGTGGCTCAGTGGGTTGAGCCACTGCCTTCAGCATAGGTCATGATCTCGGGGTGCTGGGATCGAGTTCCGCATCGGGCTCTCTGCTCAGCAGGGAGCGTGCTTCCCTCTCTCTCTCTGCCTGCTTCTCTGTCTACTTGTGATCTCTCTCTGTCAAATAACTAAATAAAAAAAAAAAATCTTAAAAAAAAATAAAATAAAAAATAAAATAAAAGCCTGAGATCTTGTTCCTTTGGGAAAAGATGACCATCCTCAATTTTATTTCTGCTTTTAAGCATGATGGAACAGTTTCATCTTTTAGCTTTATACATCTGTATATCACAACCCTCAGAGGGTTCTGATCTCATATGTTCTACATTTCCATGACAACTGGCTCAGGCTCCTAACAAGTATGTTAGGCCTTTATAAGGATCCAGAATTAGGCTGCAAAGTTTGGAAAGATCTAGGAAAAGAAGCTTCTTTTGGGAGGATGTCATCTATATACACAACAAATCTGAAGGTATACGGCTGCCTGCAGGTGGGAACTTCAGGTCTGAGACTGGTACAATTATAGCAAGAGTCTTTGTTTTGCTGTTTGTGTTAAAATTCTCTACGTAGTCAGATTAGTACAAATAAACTGTAAAACGACTAATGCTCAATCAAAACAACGTTTTTTTTTTTTTTTTTAAGGATTTTATTTATTTGTCAGAGAGAGAAAGCACAAGTAGGGGTAGCAGCAGGTGGGGAAGCAGGCTCCCTGCTCAGCAGGGAGCCAGACACAGGACTAGAGCCCAGGATCCCAGGATCATGACCTGAGTCAAAGGCAGATGCTTAACTGAGCCACCCAGACATCCCTCAAAGCAACCTTTAAAAAAAATTCAATTTCAAAATGACCAGATTTGGGGGAGAAAGTTTTATTTCTAATTTTAATCGTTTTATGTTCAAGAAAGAAAAACTTACGTATTTGATCTATTAAAGAAAAAAATACTGCATTTTTATACATTATTCATGAAGATGCATTAAAAAAAGGAATTTTCTTCACCTGTAAGGGGTGGGATATCACGATTAACTGTTTCTTCTGCTTCTTCTAAACCATTATTTATTGATGGCCTCACTTGAACTGCTTGATTTGAGTAAGCCGCTCCATTTGTTGACGTAGTAGTACTGGTAGTGATCTCATCCACCTGTTCCATATCAAGTTGTTTTACTATCTCTTCAGCTTCCACAGCCTGTCCTGGGGAATCGGATCCTGATGTTCCTATAATCAAGATTCAGTATGCTCACAACCATCATTTAAAAACTCAACAGGGGGTTGGGGGAGAGGCACAGGTGTTTTCAAGGGTACAAACTTACAGCAAGTAAACATAAGCCCTAGAGACTTAATGCACTGTAGAGTGAATATAGACAAATACTGTATTATAATCCTCAAACTTGCTAAGAGACTAGAACTTAATTGTTCTAACCACTAAAAAGAAAAGGTAATTATGTAATGTGATAGAGGTGCTCATTACTGTTACAAGGCAATCATATTACAATATATAAATGTATCAAATCAACTTGTTTACCCTTAAATTTACATAACATGGGTGAAATATATTTTAATGAAAGCAAAATTAAATAATGAAAAGTAAACTCAAATATTTGGAAAAAATAAATACAACAGAGATAGAGCTGAGGATACCACTGTTAGAGTCTTTTCCAGACATTTCAAATAATCAGGAATAAAGACTATTATAAAATAGAATGATATTGGTGAACTAAATTTTCTTCAGTGTTCAAATAGTTTAGAAACACCTATTTATAGTCAAACCAGTCATAATTTAGAACTTTTAAACATTTTGAGATGTAACTGACAATATAACCTTGTGTAAGTTTCAACTGTTATGTGTTGATTTAATACATTTATATATTGCATTATGATTACTAACCTAGCCTTAGGCTAACACCTCTGTCCTGCCATATCATTACCATATTTCCATAGGGAGAAAATCTAAAATCTAGTCTCTCTGCAACTTTAAAGTATACAGTACAGTACTGGTGACTACAGAACTTTTCATAAAGCAAGTATCATTTATTAAACGCCTACTATGAGCTAGGCATTATATATGTATTTTTTCCATTATCATTTCCATTATTTATTTCCATTAAACAGCTCCTGATTCTTCCAGTACTAAACATCCTACCCACTGTAGACAGTTGTAATTTTTAAGCCAAACGTAGTTATCTAAGAATGAGCTAACTGTTCCCCTAAGCATCAGACCATTTTTATTCAGAGACATATGAACAATTTCCTAACAAGATTCCATCTTAGTAACAAAGACTGAAGTTAGTTTCCTCATCATACTCGACCACCACCTAAGATGACCCTGTTGCCCAATTCTTCTTCCACTATGAGATAAACCCAACTTGCTTTTTTTATTTTTAAAGATCTTATTTATTTATTTGACAGAGACAAAGCAAGAGAAGAAACACAAGCAGGGGGAACAGGACACAAGCAGGGGGAGCGGGAGAGGGAGAAGCAGGCTTCCCGCCGAGCATGGAGCCCGATCCCAGGACCCCAAGATCATGACCCAGCAGAAAGCAGACGCTAAACAACTGAGCCAGATGCCCCCCAACTCTATTTCTTTATGGAATGCTCCAAATGTCATTTTCAATAAAATCAACCTTCCATACTCTTTTTCCATCACAGCTTCAACCCCTTTCCAAAAATCCTCTCTTCCCGACATCTTTCCCACAACATACTAACTGAATCAGAACTCATTTACTTCTATTGCTGCTACCAGATCAATGGTTTTCCGCTGGATTTGCAAAAAATGCCTGTTCCTTTGAGACTGATGTCACCTAGCTATATAATTCTTCACTTATTCCCACTGCTGACATCTCCCAACTGCAATCAGCACCCTCTCTCAATCAGAGGAATTTAACACCTAGCTACCAGTTCAAAGCTCTATTAAACATCACCTAGTGGTTACTACAGGTGATATCAATGACTCACCTAAGACTAACCCTTAAAGGTCTTACCCTCTTTAGCTCCTTCTTTGTTTATACTGCTTTCTTAAGCAACTACCATGACCATAACCTGGACATTCACACTAAGCAAAGGTTCATCTCTGAAAACTAAAGTTCAAATATATCAATCTCCTACCATAACCTAATCTTTTAAATATGTATCTCATATTCCTATTATATGTGATCTTCAAGTTTGATAAAAGCCAGTCTCTCTCATTCTAAACAATCCCTCAACAGCTCGTTCCCCACCCTCTCATTTAGTTAGATTTCATGGTATATCACTTAAACCACTCTCAAGTCAGCAGCTTCAGGATCCTTGCTCTCTTGTCTTTCCACTGTCATCCATTACAGAAATCCCTCTTGAATCAATGTAACTTACAGCTTACTACTGTGTGTGTTTCTTTAAATTATACCCCAAAGCAAACACTCTGAACCTTCACTGTTCTCTTCAATCCTTGCCACCAGGAATCTCAGTACATGTCATCATCATCTCCTTCAAAGAAAAAGTTGTAACTATCAAATCAACTTCTTCCATCCACTTATTCCTCCAAGATCTTAGTTCGATAAACCATACAGACCATTTATTATTTAAATTTATTTATTATTTATGAAAAGACCATAGGTATTTTAATACCTGTAAAGTGATAATACAATAGACTATTGCTTAAGCCCAGATTTCTAAGCTCCACACCACACCAGAAGGACAAATGGCTACCGGACATTTTATTTGGCTGTTTCATGGCATCTCAAACTCAGCATGGCCCAAATTAAATTCAATTATCTATCTTCCAAAACGTAACTTCCTGTTCTTGAAAAAATAACCTTGTGTCCTCTTAATCTCTTGTTTCTTTCACCTCCAATCTGTGCCCAAAATGTGTCCATTCTATACCTCTGATCCTTCTTCTTTTCTCTAATATCACCATTAAGGTTGCATGAAGTCTCACATGGACTACAACTCTAATTGTTTACCCCACACACAACCTTTTTAGAATGTAGCCAACACACTACTGCCGAAGAGCTTTTTGGAAAACACAGATCTGTTCATATTACTCACCAGTTCAAAATCTTTCAAACATCCTTCACTGACTAAGGATAAAATTAAAATTAAAAATATCTTACCATGTTAGCTTTAATTTGCCAAATTTGCAACTCTATCTTAACCCATCCTATGCACTCCTCAAATCCAATGCTCCATCTGTAACTAATTTGTTTCTCAAACACACTATGCCTTCCCTCATGTTGCTCATTCTATCTGGAATGCCCTTTAGCACCTTTCAAGATTTAGCTTTTCTTTTTTTTTTTTTTTTTTTTAGATTTTTTTTTTTTATTTATTTATTTGACGGAGAGAGAGATCACAAGCAGGCAGAGAGGCAGGCAGAGAGAGAGGAGGAAGCAGGCTCCCTGTGGAGCAGAGAGCCCGATGCGGGGCTCAATCCCAGGACCCTGAGATCATGACCTGAGCCGAAGGCAGCGGCTTAATCCACTGAGCCACCCAGGCGCCCCAAGATTTATTTTCTATAAAGACTATTGTTAGGGGCGCCTGAGTGGTTCAGTGGGTTAAGCCTCTGCCTTCAGCTCAGGTCGCGATCTCAGGGTCCTGGGATCGAGCCCCACATGGGGCTCTCTGCTCGGCATGGGGGCCTGCTTTCCCCTCTCTTTGCCTGCCTCACTGTCTACTTGTGATCTGTGTGTCTAATAAATACATAAAATCTTTAAAAAAAAAAAAAGACTAATGTTAGATGCCACCAAGAATATAGAACCACTCCATTCTTTGAATACGCCACTGCCCCATACCTCCATCAATGCACTTATAAACATTTATAATACCTACTTATGCATCTCTCTCCCTCTTGTAAAAAAGTAAGCTTCTTGAGGGCAGGGACCATGTGTTAATCATCCTTGAATCTCCAGGGCCTAGTACAATGGCTGGGACATGGCAAATATTGAACTGAATGAACTGAAATCTTCAAATCACCCCGTCCCATACTTAAGTATAATTATCCTCTCTCACGGTTAAGAGGCTCCATTTAAAGAACTGGACCAAGGTAACACAGTTAAAGAGTGGCAGAGCTGGAATTTTAAAACAAATCTTTCTAATTCCAATGCCCATTCTTTTTCCACCACACCAGCTATTTCCAAAGATGTTCTAAGGGGCACTAGTTTTACGAGATATTAATTGATCTTCCACAGGAAAGAGTTCTTAGGGTAACATATGTCTAGAAAATACAGGGTTAAACAAAGTTAAAGGTAGTTTTTTGTTTTATTTCTACTACAGTATTTTACAAGTTCTTTCATGTGCCAAAATGCATTATTTTTAGCTCCCAGAGCATTTAGGTTTTATAGTGTACCACTCTGTCTTTTAAAAATTATATTATTATCCAGAAACATAATTCAGACTAGAATTTAAATAATTAGGCAACAAGCACTTAACGGCTATTTTCCATGTGCCCATGCTATATCAAACAACTTGGTAGATGCAAAAATAAAGACGTAATCTCTTACCCTCATGTAATCCAGAGACTAAATCAGCATTTATGAAATTAAGAATTAATCATCAAAAAAGATAGGACACTAAGTTAAATCTTTAATAAATATACATGGAGCAGGACAACCTGGGTAGCTCAGTCCACTGGGCAGCCAACTCTTGGTTTTGGCTTGGGTCATGATCTCAGGGTTGTAGGACCGAGCCCCACATTGGGTTCCACACTCAGCATGCTGTCGGCTCTCTCCCTTTCTCTCCCTTCTCAGATTCTCTCGCTTTCTCTCCCTCTTCTAGGGCCCGCGTGCACGCGTGCTCTCTCTCTCTCTCTCTAACAAATAAAATCTTGAAAAAAAAAAATGTTGGGAAACAATCCAAGTTTCATTCTTTTGCAAAGGTATTGTATAATGAAAACCTTCAATTCATTTGCATTAGAGTAGTTACTAATTATCCAAATTAAAGATCCCTAGCGGGTCTTTGATGATAAATGATGAATGACAAATAAAATGTGCTACAAATGATAAATAAAAATGTGTTACAGGGGGCACCTGGGTGGCTCAGTGGGTTAAAGCCTCTGCCTTCGGCTCAGGTCATGATCCCAGGGTCCTGGGATCGAGCCCCACATTGGGCTCTCTGCTCAGCGGGGAGCCTGCTTCCTCCTCTCTCCCTCTGCCTACCTCTCTGCCTACTTGTGATCTCTATCTGTCAAATAAATAAATAAAATCTTAAAAAAAAAAAAAAGTGTTACAGAAAATATTTCTATTCACTTAAAATATTTAACAAATTCTACTTTATTAATCTAGAATATTGAAAATATTTCTGGATTCTCTCCTGGTACACACTAAGGATTACAGAAATCATTCCAACATAAAAGAAATTACTTACTTTCCCTCCAGTCCAAAGTTTAGCATTTAGCTTTTCAGGTAGTGAAATACTTCAACAGAATTAAACATGACCTAAATTTACCTCAGTCACACACACAAAAAAAATGGTCTTTAAGAAGCTATGTATTTTTTTTTCTTCAGGAGCTGTGTATTTTTAACGAGGCTGAAAACAAACATAAGATGCTGACAAAATATGCCAGTAAAATCAAACAGATCTTTTAAAAAACTAGGAAAACTATTAATTTTTTAAACCCAAATTATGAGTAATATAGTTTATACTTACCATTTTTTTTTAAAAGATTTTATTTATTTATTTGACAGAGAGAGACAAAGCAAGAGAGGGAACACCAGCAGGGGGAGTGGGTGAGGGAGAAGCAGGCCTCCTGCCAAGCAGGGAGCCCGTTGTGGGGCTCGATCCCATGACCCTAGGACCATGACCTGAGTCGAAGAGCAGACGCTTAATGACTGAACCACCCAGACGTCGCTATACTTACCATTTTTATTTGCTGGTGAAAAAAAGTTGAAGACAGGAGAAAATATGGTCCCCAACAATGTAGTCCTTGGAGGACTGCCAGAGGAAGGATTATCTTCTAATTTTCCATTTTGTTTTACATGTTGATTTGTCATTTCGTAACTACCAGCTTCTAAGAAAGAAACAAGAAAAAGGTTGCAATCTAGAAAACATGACTTTTAGAAATGTTTTAAACAATTCACTGTGAAAATAATTTTTTGCCTCAAAATACTTCATAAAAACTGATTAACATTTAATGTTAAGAAAGATGATTACTTAAAAATATCCTGAGGTAAATAAATTATAAATCAAATTATTTTTGTAACAAGTTTATTTATAATGTTTTATTAACTGCTACAAAGCATGTTGACATCTATAAGTATATAGAATGAAAGGCTTCAAAATCCATAGTGTTACAGAAAATGAAATAAACTCTTTGTAAGTAAAGCAAGTTACATCAAAAACATAAATGCAAGATCCTGTCATTTACATTTTGGGAGGCTGCCTACTTCACAAAACCAATTTATTAGTAACAAATAACAGCTAAATAAGTAGAGGCAACATAGATCTACTGAAGTAGAAGACTGTGTACAGCAGTGTCTATGACTTATGTATACCCAGGCATCATTACAGAGTGGTTAAGAACAGGTTTTTTTGTCTTTTGGTTTTTTAGTTTCTTATGAATAAAAAAAATTTCAGGGATTTTTGGAAAATATACCATAAAAATAAATTCAAACAAATGTGTTTTGATTAACCATCCTTGACCTTCTGCAACTTTACTTGGTATCTACCACATTCTTTCCTTCTTTGAAATAGGTCTTTTGTTTCTTTTCCCCTAATTCTAACAATAGAGATACAACACTGAATTGAGGGGAAAGAGATAAGGAATTATTCTTGTTGTTTTTAAACCAGTAATGGTTAAAAAGCAGTAATCCACAATCTAAAGTGTTGTTTTTTATAGCTTTCTCAGCTTGTCCTTTTCTCCTTTTTGACTTTGAGGAGCTTCCCAGCAATATTATAAGATATTGACCTATAACAAGGTTTATCAAGAGCAGCACTACTGATATGGGGGCTGGATAATTCTTTACTGGAGGAGGATATCCTGTGCATTGTAGGATGTTTAGCAGCATCCCTAATCTCTGTTAGATGCGAGTAGTAACCTCCCAACAAGCTGGGACAACCAAAAAGGTCTCCAGATATTAATAAATGTCCCCTGGGGACAAAACCACCCCTAGTTAAGAACCACTGTCCCAAGTGATACAAGTCCCCTCTAAGCTATGAAATTCCATGATTCAGAAATAAATTCTTTATACATATTTCAATACATTAAGTTTGATACATTAACTCAGTTAACTGAATTTATTAGAGGTCAAAAATGTTCCATATACATTTTTTTTTCTTTCTTTTCAGCGTAACAGTATTCATTGTTTTTGCACCACACCCAGTGCTCCATGCAATACATGCCCTCCCTAATACCTACCACTGCTTCCCCCAATCTCCCACCTCCACATATACATTTTTCTGATACACAGCATAAAGCTTGCTGCTCTGCCTTCACTTATTTTAACTCATCAAATAGATTTATACTAGATAGATGAATTTTTATTTCATGCTACTAATACTTAATACAAAGATTACAAAAATAAGGGAAAAACTCTAGAGTCAATTTTTAAAAACAGAAAATAAATGTAACAGGTGAGATCTCTGCTTATGCCTAATAGAACAATATCTAAATATTAACAAACCTCCATTTACTTGACTTTTCCGTCTTACTCGAGATATCTGTTTGTTAGGCTTTTCTCCTGCTCTTGGTGTTGATGTGATCAAATTATTATCTATATCACGTTCAATCCTACTCCGTTTCGAAGGATTTTCTCTCTCTTCCTTAAGATATGAGGAAAAAAACATGCATTGAGCATAGGCATTCTGCCTTTAGATTATACTTATAAAATATGATATGTAGCCCCATGTTCACTGCAGCATTATTTACAACAACCAACAGAAACAATTTAAGTATTTATCTGTTGATGAATGGATAAGGAATATAAGGGGTGTACACACACACACACACACACACAGTATTATGCAGCCATTAAAAAGAATGAAATCTTGTCACTTGTGACAACATGGATGTGCTAAGGGAAGATAGTTAAAATACCGTATGACCTCACTTTTATGTGGAATCTAAGTAACAAATGAAAAAAAGACTCTGCTCATAGACACAGAGAACAGACTGGTGGCTGCCAGAGGTGGGGGATGAGGTCTGGCAAAATGGGTGAAGGGACTCAAAAGGTACAAATTCTAGTTCTAAAATAAGTAAGTCATAGAAATGTAATGCACAACATAGAAACTATAGTTAATACAGTACTGCATGCCTGAAAGTTGCTAAGAGAATAAATTTTAAAAGTTCTCATCACCAAAAAAAGTTCTAACTATGGTGACAGATGTTAGCCAGGCTCATTGTGATGATCATTTTACAACACATATATATAAATATCAAATCATTCTGTTTTACATTAAACCTAATATAATGCTGTCTATCAATTATACTTCGTTTTTTAAAATAGATATGATATGTGTAAAATACTTGTTTTCCACATCCAGAAGAAACAAAAGAGAACTACATAATATCCAACAGTGCTAAAAAACAAAGGAAAAATCTGACAATGTCAGAGGTTATTTATTAATGTACTTATAATACACAAATATAACTACAGCATCCTTGTAATTCAGATCCTTTCTCCTGGGTCCATTTAATTACCTATGCTGGGCGCCTGGTGGTTCAGTTGGTTAAGCATCTGCCTTCGGCTCAGGTCATGATCCTGGAGTCCCAAGATCATGTCCCACATTGGGCTCCCTCTTGGTGGGGAGTCTGCTTCTCCCTATGACCCTCCCCTCCCTCCTCTTGTGTTCTCTAATAAATAAAATCTTTAAAAAAATTAAAAAAAACAACAACAAACTGTGCTACTGAAATACTCAATTATACAATCTCCTCTGAGTTTTCAGCAATTTTCCCCTATTCTTAAACTTGTCCGAAAGAACAGTGGTTGTTTCCTTGAGCACTCAGGATAAGAGACAGAATCCCGTTGGAATTTGCTGGCATATCACATATTACCAAAAATAACAGGGCCTGCCATGCCACACCCCAATGCCAACCTCAATTCTTTAACTGCCCAAATTAATACTGAAGAGTTTACTCCCTAATAAAGCTCCCTATTCATTTCCTTTTATATGGGGGAAATCCACATCACCAGTTAACACTGTTTTTGCAGTACTGACTAAAGGACTATATGCCAAGTATACTGTCAAAGTATATTGATTTTTCTTCATTTGTACATCTATTTTTCTCATTTGTAAAAGTTTTCTAGAATCATCTACCACAGGACTGACTTTCTTAGATTACTGTCATACTGGCATATAACTCCTTGGTTTTTTGTTTGCTTTTTAGTAATCTCTACACCCAACGTGGGAACCTAACTTACAACCCCAAGATCGAGAATCCCATGCTCTACCAACTGAGGAAATCCAGTGCCCCAATTCCTGCTGTTTTAATGCGACTACCTGGTATCTTTTGGTAAGGATTAGATTTTTAAATCTATATCAAATATAATCCATATATATAATCATTATTCTTATTCAACAGGAATAACTCCTTTATTTGTACTGAATATTTGTATCCAATGCTTTTATATCAGAGCAAATAAGATGCTGCTACGCATTTTCTAAAGGTTGAATATTATTATTATTTTTTAAGATTTTATTTATCTGACAGAGAGATCTCAAGTAGGCAGAGAGGCAGGCAGAGAGAGAGGAGGAAGCAGGCTCAGAGAGCCCGATGCGGGGCTCAATCCCAGGACCCCGGGACCATGACCTGAGCCGAAGGCAGAGGCTTTAACCCACTGAGCCACCCAGGCGCCCCTTATTTTATTATTTTTAAAACAAACCTTGGTATTGTAAATGGCTACAATTACAACTGCCTATTTGGATCAAATCTACTCCTGAAACAGGTACTACACTGTATATTACCTAACTTGAATTTAAATAAAATCTTGGAAGGAAAAAAAAGATATTAAAGATTATTAAAAAGCTAAACTTCCCTAAAAAACAATTCCCTACTTAGATCAAAACAAAGATAATAATATCAGGATGCCTGGGTGGCTCAGTGGGTTAAAGCTTCTGCTTTCAGCTCAGGTCATAATCTCAGGGTCCTGGGATCAGCCCTGCATTGGGCTCTCTGCTCGGCAGGGAGCCTGCTTCCCCCCTCTCTCTCTGCCTGCCTCTCTGCCTACTTGTGATCTTTCTGTCAGATAAATAAACAAAATCTTTAAAAAACAAAACAAAGGGGCGCCTGGGTGGCTCCAGTGGATTAGGCCGCTGCCTTCGGCTCGGGTCATGATCTCAGGGTCCTGGGATAGAGCCCCGCATCGGGCTCTCTGCTCCGCAGGTGAGCCTGCTTCCTCCTCTCTCTCTGCCTGCCTCTCTGCCTACTTGTGATCTCTCTCTCTGTCAAAAAAAATAAAATCTTAAAAAAAAAAAAAAAAGTAAAACAAAGATAATATCAAAATACATCATTCCATACAGAATTTTACTTTTACTCAGTTTCTCTAATGTTAGGTACCTCTGTTTTTGTTTTTTAAAATTTATTTTTGTATGAGAGAGAGAGAGAGCATGAGCACGCCCAGGGCAGGCAGAGGGAGAAGCAGGCTCCCTGCTGAGCAAAGAACCTCGATCCCAGGGCCCCAGGATCATGACCTGAGCTGAAGGCAGACGCTTAACCAACTGAGCCACCCAGGTATCCCTAGATATCTCTGTTAAAACAGCGTCTTTACAGCACAAAATAACGCTTCAGTGATCTACAACAAAATTCCTCAAATGGTTGCTATTTGTCATTCCCCTGCATTTTTTTTTTTAAGATTTTATTTATTTATTTGACAGAGAGGTTAAGAGAGAGCACAAGTAGGCAGAGCAGCAGGCAGAAGGAGTGGGAGAAGCAGGCTCTCCTGCTGAGCAGAGAGTCTGACACGGGGCTCAATCCCAGGACCCCAGGATCATGACCTGAGCTAAAGGCAGACGCTTAACCAAATGAGTCACCCAGGGCCCCATTCTCCTGCATTTTAAAATCAATAGTAACTCTCATATCCCAAACACTGGCTCTCCAATGCTAGAAAACAGGACTCTATGAAGTCCTTCAAGAACAGATATAATGCTACAAAGCCAACCACACTAAGCTCGAGCATCTTCTTGAAGAAGCCTCTTAGTAGATCTGCTATAACAGAAATACTTACATTCCTGAAAATCCTGCTTTCTGCAACGCTAAAAATAACAAGGCTTAAGGAAAAAATAATTGGCCCATGAGGGTAGAGAGGGGTATACAAAGCAGATCAGTCAATGCCCCGTTAACTCTAACCACAGCACTAACAAAAACAATAACTGGGACACCTCCAGAGATAACTTGGACACCCCAGTGAGGCAGCAAACAGCAGCTGAAATGCTACCTCAGGGCTTAATAAAAGGTAATAAAAACAGAGAAAGAGAAACAAGGGCTTATGGGAACTGAGTAGTGGAGCTTTAAGACAGTAGAGCTAAGATGGACACGAAAGGAAATGTAGACTGCCACATGAGAAAAGTCCCTGCTAGACCAGAGTGTACTTCTCTAGGAGGGAACCCCTCCCACCCGCCACTGCTATTTATCACTTCTAATTAAAAACCTGTGTGTGTGTGTGTGTGTGTGCGCGCGTGCGTGCGTGCTGGGGGGTGGGGGCTTTTGTTTCTGTAGCTGCTGAATTTAAAGTTTTTTTACTTTCTTGATGAAATGTAAAAGTCAATTCTCTGGGGCACCTGGATGGCACAGTGAGTTAAATGTCTGACTCTTGTCAGGGTTGTTGAGACCGAGCTGAACCCGTTCAGCATGGAGTCTGCTTAAAAGACTCTTTCTCCCTATCCATCTACACTTGTGCTATCTCTGCTCTCTCTCTCTCAAATAAATAAATAAATCTAAAAAATTCAACTCCCTCTATTCTATATACATTTGTCTAGTTTAGGAAAAAGTCATGTAGAAAGCAATACACTACCCATGTTATACTGACACTGTTCCCCTATTTATCAAGAATCTATAAGCTAACTAATGTTGCAGAATTACAACACATTTCTTGTAGAACGGACTGTAATGTGGTCAGTTAAAAATACATATAATATCTGAGGCATGTGAGTGGCTCAGTTACTTAAGCCTCCAATTCTTGGTTTCAGCTCAGGTCATGATCTCAAAGTCCTAGGATCAAGCCCCATGGTGTCAGGCTCTGTGCTCAAAAGGATCACTCTCTTTTCCTCTGCTCCTACCCTTGCTTACACTCTCTAAATAAATGTTTTTTTTAAAAAAGCATGTATGGGGCACCTGGGTGGCTCAGTGGGTTAAAGCCTCTGCCTTCAGCAGAGGGATCCTGGGATCAAGCCCCACGTTGGGCGCTCTGCTTTGTGGGGAGCCTATCTCCCCGCCTTTCTCTCTGCCTGCCTCTCTGCCTGATTGTGATTTCTGTCAAATAAATAAATAAAATCTTAAAAAATAAAATACAAAAGGGAGGAAAAAAGGAAAGTGAAGTTTCAGATAAATACTGGGTAGTAATTAAACAGACAGGAAAACTCAAAAAGCGATCACTGTATTTTTAACGTTACACAAAAACAACAAAAACAGTTAGAAAAGACACCCTAAGCCACAAAACCTTCTAAAAAAACCTAATCTCATACAAAAATGAGCAACAAGGAAATACAGATGTTAAATCCACACAAAAATTATTGTAATAAAATATACAAGAAGGGGGCGCTTGGGTGGCTCAGTGGGTTAAAGCCTCTGCCTTTGGCTCAGGTCATAATCCCGGGGTCCTGGGATTGAGCTCCCCATAAGGCTCTCTGCTCAGCGGGGAGCCTTCTTCCTTTTCTCTGCCTGTCTCTCTGCCTACTTGTGATCTCTGTCAAATAAATAAATGAAGTCTTTAAAAAAAAAATACAGGGAGTAAAATAACATCTCTACAGATAAAGAATACATGTTAGAAAAATATGCATATAGATCAAAATTATAACCTTCTATTTCAGAACACAAGACTTAGTAAGAAAATGATACGAGACATATGGGTTAGAAAAATTCAAATCATAAAGACAAAACAAAATAATTAGAAATAACAAAAAAGTCGTATCAGAAATAAAGACTGAATTAGAATGTACAGAAAACTGAGTAAACAATAGATTTGCCTTAAAATAAATAGAAGATAAAACGGGGAAACAGTGGATTAAAGTCTCTGCTTTCGGCTCGGGTCATGATCCCAGGGTCCTGGGATCTAGCCCCGCATTGGGCTCTCTGCCCAGCGGGGAGCCTGCTTCCCTTCCTCTCTCTGCCTGCCTCTCTGTCTACTTGTAATCTCTGTCTGTCAAATAAATAAATAAAATCTTAAAAAAAAAAAAAAGACATCAAAATATTATAAATACTGAAGACACACAAAGATCTAACAGAAAATAGGTAATCCCTGAAGAAGGAAACCAATCAAAAGCATGGCCAAAGAATGAATATTAGATTTTCCTCAAAGGAAAGATTTTAGGGGCATCTGGGTGGTTCAATCAGTTCAGTGTCCAGCTCTTGGTTTTGGCTCAGATCAGGATATCACAGTTGTGAGACTGAGCTCTGCATTAGGCTCTGTGCTCAGCACACAGTCTGCTTCAGATTCTCTCTCCCTCTTGCTCCTGCTCACACTGCCACTGTCTTTGTTTCTGTGTGTCTCTCTCTCCTTCTCTCTCTCTCAAATAAATCTTTAAAGGATTTTAAATTACATATTGAAAGATATGTCTAACTAAAACTATCAACTCAGAAAACAAACAAGATACATCCTAAACTTCATAGAATTTAAAGAAAAAAAATCCTATGGAGATCAAGACAAAATCATTTAAAAAGCAAAAAATAAATAAATAAAATTACATTATCATCAAACTTCAACAGCAATGCTTTTTATGTCAGAAGAAAATGAAGTAACAGTTAAAATAATCAAGAAGAGAAAAGCCTAGCTAAGTTATTTTATATGCAGCAAAACTGGATTTTCATCCCAAAAGAGCATTGTGTTTTGTTTTGTTTTTTAAAAGATTTTATTTATTTGACAGAGAGAGAGACAGTGAAAGAGGGAATACAAGCAGGGGGAGTGGGAGAGGGAGAAGCAGGGAGCCCGATGCGGGACTTGATCCCAGGACACTGGAATCATGACCCGAGCCAAAGGCAGAAGCTTAACGACTGAGCCACCCAGGTGTCCAAAGAGCACTGTTACCAACATGCAAGAATATTGTTCCCATGAGTGCTTTCTGTGGCACCTATTAGAAAATGAGCTTCAAAAAAAAAAAGAAAGAAAATGAGCTTCAGACAACAAAAATAACTGCAGATGATGACATGAGGACTGAGGATAAGCATTAAATATACTGAACATATGCAGATCCTATAAAACTAGGATAAATGAGGATTGAAAGATGGTATGTAATGACAATAGGCTCAGTATGCATAGATATAAAACTAAGAGAACTGGTAAGTGATATATCAAGTTTTTTTTTAAACTGTTCACTTTAAAGTCATTCTGAGACAGAAAACTTAACAGAATTCATTCCCAGCTGATCTATACAAGAAATACTAAATGAAGTTCTTCAGGCATAGAACAAATAATACCAGATGGGATCCTAAACCTGCAGTAAGGAATGAATACCACTAAGGCAATTATGAGGAAATATGAAAGATCTTGGTGTCCAGTACTACTGTGATCTTACCAGCTATCTTTCATAGTCACACTTGCTATAATCTCTGTAGCCTCATTATGATCCAGTAAGTTCCTATTTTGAAGTCTTAAAGTTTTTAATATGTGTATTTGTGGAAATATAATAAGAGTACTCTTAGTATTTTGTTTTGCAATAATATCAAATTCGGTTTTTAAAATTATATCTAAATAGCTATTTTGAAATTGAATAATATTTTAAGAGTATTTAGAACTTTATAATTAAGAATGGATCATTGGAATAAAAAAGGGAGGTTAGGGATGCATGGATGGCTCAGTCAGTTAAGTGTCTTGCCTTTCGCTCAGATCATGATCCCAGGATCCTGGGATCAAATTCCACATCGGGCTCCTTGTTCAGTGGGGAGCCTGCTTCTCCCTCTGCCTGCCACTCCCCCTGCTTGTGCGCGTGCTCTCTCTCTCTCTCTGACAAATAAAATCTTTTAAAAAATAAAAATATAGGGGTGCCTGGGTGGCTCAGTGGGTTAGAGCCTCTGCCTTCAGCTCAGTTCATGATCCCAGGATCCTGGGATCAAGCCCCGCATCAGGCTCTCTGTCAAGCCTGCTTCGTCCTCTCTCTCTGTCTGCCTCTCTGCCTGCTTGTGATCTCTGTCTGTCAAATAAATAAATAAAATCTTTAAAAAAAAAAAAAAAAATATATATATATATATAAAAGGGAGATCAGATGATTTGTGGTTTCAATCCATTATCACACTGAAAAAGAAACTGACACATCCGAATTCTTTGACTCATAAAAGGGGGAAAACTACTCCAAAGAATCTGAGTCAAACATAAATTACAAATGAGAATATGATAAGGTATCTTCCCTTTGGCTACAAAAATACTATTACGTTGTCCTCTCATGCCTTATGTAATAAAACATATTCAAATAAAGTTATGGTGCCAATTCAGTTTACTATCATTTGAGAACACTCAGCATTAAAAAAAAGAGGAGTTTAAATGTACCTCAAATGTACACATGATGAGTTCTTTTATTTATTTTTTTTTTAAAAAGATTTTGTTTATTTATTTGATAGAGATCACAAGTAGATAGAGAGGCAGGCAGAGAGAGAGAGAGAGGGAAGCAGGCTCCCTGCCGAGCAGAGAGCCTGATGCGGGGCTCGATCCCAGGACCCTAGGATCATGACCTGAGCGAAAGGCAGAGGCTTTAACCCACTGAGCCACCCAGGCGCTCCTGAATATCTGTCTTGAGTCCATGTGTGGACATACATTTAAGTTGGATAAATAACTAAGATTGGTATTAGTGGATCATACAATAAATGCATGTTTATTTTTTTGTGGTAGCTTTATTGAGACATATAATTAGCATACAATAAAACTCACCCATTTAAGGTATAAATTTAGTAGCTTTTAGTATATGCACAGAGTTCTGCAGTTGTTAACCACAATCAATTTTATACCACTTAAATCATCTTCAGTGGCTGTCACCCATCAACTCTCCCTTCCTTCCTTGCCCTGAGCAACCAATAGTTGACTTTCTGCATATAGATTTGCCTATTCTGGACATGTCATATAAATGGAATTCTACAACATACAGTCTTTTATGTCTCGCTTCTTTCACTTAGCATGTTTTCAATGTGCATTTGTGTTGTAGCATATATCATTTTGTCATTCCTTCTTATTGTGAAATAATACTCCATTGCATGGATATTTTCCATGTTATCAGTTGATAGATTTTGGGTTGTTTCCATATTTAGCTATCATTAAATGACTACTGTGAACATTGACATACGAGTTTTTTTTTTTGTGGAAATCTATTTACATTTCTCTTGGGCATATACTGAAGAGAAATACAGGATTATATGATAATTCTGTGGTTAGCTTTTCAAGGAGCTGTAGATTGTTTTCCAAAATGGCTGCACCATATTATAGTCCCACCAACAAAATTGAGGGTTCCAGTTTCTCCATGTCCTTGACAATAACTTGTTTATGTCTTTTTAGTTTGCCCATTTTAAATTGGGTTTTGGCTTTTTATAATTGCATTCTAAGAGTTCTCTTTTAGATACAAATCCTTTTTTGACATATGATTTATAGATACTCTATCCCATTCTTTCAGACCCCTTTGAAGCACCAAAGTTTTAAATTTTCACGAAGTTCAGTTTATTTTTGGTTATTATTGCTTATATTTTTGGTGTCATTTCCAAAAGCTATTGCCAAAATCAAGATTTGATAAAGTTTTAGCCCTGTGTTTTCTCTAGAATTTTTTCTTATAAGCTCTAAGTTTTTTTCTTACATGTTTTTAAAGTTTTAGTTCTTATTTTCAGCTCTTTCATCCATTTTGGATTAATTTTTGTAGGTAGTGTAAGGTCCAGCTATTTTTTTTTTACATATTAATGATATCTGTTGGTCCTAGCACCATTTGTTGAAAGACTCTTTAACTTTTAAGAAACTGCCAGTTGTTTTCCAGACTATTTGTACCATTTTATATTTTATCCAGCAATGTCTGGCAATTCCAGTTGCCCACATTCTTAGCAATATTTGGTATTGTCAGTGTTTTTAATTTTAGTCTTTCTACAGGGGTAGGGTGGTTATCTCATTGTGTTTCTTTCTTTCTTTCTTTCTTTCTTTTTTTTTTTTTAAGATTTTATTTATTTGAAAGAGATCACAAGTAGAGAGGCAGGCAGAGAGAGAGAAGCAGGCTCCCCGCTGAGCAGAGAGCCCGATGCGGGGCTTGATCCCAGGACCCTGAGATCATGACCTGAGCCGAAGGCAGCGGCTTAACCCACTGAGCCACCCAGGCACCCCTAAAATTAGGACTTTTGCTTGAAAGCTCTCACATTTTATTGTTGGCAACAAAAAGTTTTTCTTGAAATGCTAAATTTACTTTGTTCACTTTTCAGAAAATACCTACTTAAAAATAGTTTTACATTGGAAAAGTGGTCTAACTCTGCTTATAATAACTTAAACACTCAGATGCTTTTTTCTTTTTTTCTTTTTCCTTTTTCTTTTCCCCCCCCTTAGGGGGTGGGGGCAGAGGGAGGAGGGAGAGAGAGACTCGTAAGCAGGTTCTGTGCCCAGCACAAGCCCGAGTTGGGGCTCAAGCACACAACCCTGAGATCATGACCTGAGCCAAAATCAAGAGTTGGATGCTTAATGGAATGAGCCACACAGGTGCTCCAACTCAGGTGCTTTTTCTCAAGACAACTGTAGTAGCACAAATTTGCGGCCCATCATACAGTGTTAAGACACATTTAAGAGTTGAGATTTAATTAATTTTACAGCTTCGTCAGGAACATTCTTAAGTCAAACTGGCCTTTTTCCCCCTCTAGTGCATGGCAATAAATAATACAGTGATTATTTGGTATCATTGCCTTAATTTGTGCTAAGAGATAGTACTTATATCATTGCTTTTGTATAGTCAGCACAAATATTCAACAGAGGTTATTTCAGGATAAACTGAGATGCAAAAAAATTATTTACCACTTGTGTTTATTACCATTTACACTAAAGATCTTTGATGATTAGTTGATGCTCGTATCAGATAGAGTCAAAAGAGAAAGTTGGCCATATCCATAAGGCAGAAATACAACACTGTAGACCAGATATTAACTCATTTCCTGTATTTGCAGATAAGTTATCAGTTCAGTTCCACTTTATCTTTGGGAAGTGGAAGAGCCTGTTTCTTTTACTGACTTTATCCAGCAGGGTTCCAGCAATGTCTGCTGTGTGGGAGTTTATAAGTCTTTCAGATATTATATATACTTTTTCAACCAATGCAATATGGTAACTTACTCTTTAAGATATTTCATTGACTTTTTTTTTAGTTAGAAAAACTAATGATTATTGGCCTTTAAAGAACTCATCATGGGCGCCTGGGTGGCTCAGTGGGTTAAGCCGCTGCCTTCGGCTCAGGTCATGATCTCAGGGTCCTGGGATCGAGTCCCGCATCGGGCTCTCTGCTCGGCAGGGAGCCTGCTTCCTCCTCTCTCTCTCTCTGCCTGCCTCTCTCCCTACTTGTGATCTCTATCTGTCAAATAAATAAATAAAATCTTAAAAAAAAAGACAGATATTCATAGCACCTTTATTCACGATAGTCATAAAACATATGCAATCCAAATAGATAAACAAAATATGTTTTTTTTAAAGATTTTATTTATTTATTTGACAGAGATCACAAGTAGGCAGAGAGGCAGGCAGAGAGAGAGAAGGGGAAGCAGGCTCCCCGCTGAGCGGAGAGCCCGATGCGGGGCTCGATCCCAGGACCCTGGGATCATGACCTGAGCTGAAGGCAGAGGCTTTAACCCACTGAGCCACCCGGCGCCCCTAAACAAAATTTGTTATCTAGTATACTCATACAATAGAATTCTGGGCGGAGGGGTGAATAAAGTATTGAAAACATACAGTAACACAAGTGAGTTCAAAAGCTTTAGGCTGAGTGAAAAATGCAAGAAATGCTGTAGGACTACAATCGTGAAACTCTAGAAAAGATTTATGTGACCTATAATAACAGTATGTTGATGGTTGTCTAGAGTGATGCTTGAAATTGTCTGCAAAGACTATAAGGACACTTTTTTGGACATGAGTGTATAAATATGTTACAATGCATGACAATATATACCTTAAATAGGTGTGTTTTGTTGTGTATAATTATAACTCAAAAAGTTAATTTTTTTTTCAAAAAGTTAATTTTTAAAGTCAATACAGGAGATAGAATGAAATTCTAAAAGACAACTGGTTTAACAAAAAGAAGGCAGGATAAGAAAAACCTAACTAAACATGTCAATTTAAATACAGAGGGTATATTTATACATGGGAGGGAAAGAATTATAATCATGAAAATGCTAGGAAAGTTTATATAACTATATTAATATTAGGCAAAGTAAACCTCAAAGCAAATATTACTAGAAATGAGAGATTTCAAAGTGGTAACAAGAACAATTTATACTCATCACAAATGTGTATACACCTAACAAGAGAACTTCAAAATACATAAAGAAAAAAACTGACAGAACTAAAAGGCAAAGTCACAGTAATAGTTGGAGATTTTAACACCCCTCTCTTAGTAACTGATAAAACAAGTTTAAGATATAGAAGACTGAAATATTATCAACCAACTTGATCTAATTAATAGTTACAGAATACTGCACTGCAAAATTCTAGAATATGCACATTTCTTCAAATACACATGTGACACTCATCAAGATAGACTATATGCTAGAAAATATCAAAAAAGACGAAAGAAATGAAATCATACAGAGTATAATCCTAGATAACAATGATAATAAATTATAAATCAACAATTAAAAGATATCTTAAAAATGCCCAAATATCTGGAAATTAAATAACAAATTTCCAAATAATCCATGTGTCAATAATAAATCAAACAGGGGCGCCTGGGTGGCTCAGTGGGTTAAGGCCTCTGCCTTCGGCTCAGGTCATGATCCCAGGGTCCTGGGATCGAGCCCTGCATCGGGCTCTCTGCTCGGCGGGGAGCCTGCTTCCCTTCCTCTCTCTCTGCCTGCCTCTGTCTACTTGTGATCTGTCTGACAAATAAATAAACAAAATCTTAAAAAAAAAAAAAAAAGAATAAATCAAACACACCCACAAAAAAGTTAATAAAAATATAATCAGAGGAGCACCAGGTAATACATGTATGGAATTGTTGAATCACTGTATTGTACACATGAAACTAATATAAGAGTGTACATTAACTAACTGCAATTAAAATAAAAACTTAAAAGAATATATAATCAGAACATGTGGGAAATTAGTACTTTGAAATTCAGAGTTTTAAAACTTTTATTGGGGGAGGGGGGGTATAAAATCAGTGATCTAAGCAAGGGGCTGGCAAACTATACAATCCAGAAGCCAACTCCAGCAAGCTGTTTCTGTATGCCCAGCAGGCTTAAAATGGGTTTTTTAAATTTTTGTTTTCAAAGATTTTAATTTTTTTAAGTAAGCTCTACACCCAACACAGGGCTCAAACTCATGACCCCAGGATTAAATGTCACATGCTCTACTGAATGAGCCAGGCAGGAGCTCCAGGAATGGTTTTTTATATTTATAAATGGGGATGGAGGAGGAAAGGAGGAGGATCAAAAGAACAACATTATTTGATGACTTATGAAAAATTTATGAAATTCAAATCTGTGTCCAAAGTTATTCTTTATGTATTACCTGAAGAGTAGAGTAGTAGCTGTAACACAATATAGTCCACAAAGCCTAAAATATTTATCAGAAACAGTTACAGAAAAAGTTTACCAATCCTTGATCTAAGCTATCACTTCCAGAAACTGAAAAAGTAAAAGTAAATCAAACAGGAAGAATAAGAAAATATTAAAAATAACAAGTAGAAATCAATTAAATAGAAAAAATGAAAATTAACAAAGATGTTGGTTCTTTGAAAGAGTAATGAAACTGACAAAGCTCTAGCAAGACAGATCAAAACAAAGATAAATCATTAAGTTATCCATATCAGGAATGAAAAGGTATACATCATTACAGATCCATTAGACACTGATATTTATGTAAATATCACAAAATTTTACACCAAGTAATTCAATAACTTGAATGAGTGAACCAATTCCTTGAAAAACACATGACCAAGACTGAAACAAGAAACAGAAAAGCTAAATAGCCTTGTATATATTACAGAAATCCAATTTACAATAAAAGCTCTCTCACGAAAACTTCAACTTATTTAAGTATAAAATAATACTAAGACAATATAAGTTCTTTCGGAAATAAGCAAAGGGAACAATTCTTCACTTGCCTTATGATCCAAGCATAATAATCTTGGTTCCAAAATCTGAAAATATGACAAATCAAGGAAACTACAGACCAAAGCCCTCATGAACACAGATGTAAAAATCCCTTAGAAAAAAACACAGTAAAGCAAATCCAGCAATACAAGTTTGGTTTTCCATTAAAAAATATTTCTGCTCTACTCCACATGAAAAGAATAAACAAAAATCTGAAGAACATCTCAAAAGATGCAGAAAAGTCTTTGAGAAAATTCAACATGTTAAGAATTTTTAGCAAACTAGGACTAAAAGGGAACTTCTTCAAATGAGTAAAAGATAACTATGAAAAACATTTAGCTAACAACATACCTAAATGTAAATAAACTCTTTTCCTCTAAGATCAGCAACGAGAGAAGGTGTTATTTCTCACCACTTCTATGGAACATCGTACTAGAGGCCCTAACTAATGCAGTAAAGAAAATGAAATAAAAGACCTAGAGATCAGGTAAAATAAGTAAAACTGTAGTTATCTGGTGTATTTTATGATTATGTATGTATAAGCATCCAATCTGAACTTCTAATTTTTTCATGCCATAATAAATGGTAAAGTACTTATTAATCTAGCTGTTGAAGAACACATCTAGAGAGACTGACTTACAACCAAAGTTAATACTTTGGGAGGAAGGAAGAAAATTCCCAATAAAACCATGAAGCTTCGCAGTAGTATAAAGGTTAGAGTTACAACAAAGTTTTCATCGAATCACATTTTTCAAACCAAGGGGTAAAACCCATCAGTGGATGAGGAAATTAAAGCATTAAAATCACCTTTATTTGTTTTAAAGATTTATTTATTTATTTGAGAGAGAGAGAGACAATGAGTGAGCACACAGTGGGATAGGGAGAAGCAGACTTTCTGCTGAGAAGCAAGCCTGACGTGGGGCTCAATCCCAAGATCCCAGCATCATGATGCTTAACTGACTGAAACACCCAGGTGCCCCTAAAATCACCTTTAAAAGGAGAATAAGAAACAAAAGAGAAGAAAAATCAGACATAATCAAATATACTAAGGGTGAGTATGGTTTCACATGTATGAGTATAGTGGAAGACATGTTTCTTTCTAAGGGATATACTTAGAAGATCTTAAAACATTGATTTAATATAACAGGTAAGGAAGAGGGCCCCTGGGTGGTTCAGTTGGTTAAGCCTCTGCCTTTGGCTCAGGTCATGATCTCAGGATCCTGGATCAAGCCCTGTGTAGGGCTCCTCACTCAGTGGGGAGTATGCTTCTCCCTCTCCCCCACCACCTCCCCACCCACTCACATGCTGGCTCTACCTCTCAAATGAATAAATAAAACTTTAACAGCAAGAGCATAATAGTATTTAGATAAGAACAGAGGAAAAGATCATTTTGTTATGGGAAAACTCTAGTAACCACCTATTTGGAAAGGTGTAGAGAGATTTCTGATATAAAGCATATATAGATTAGCTGTGAGGTCTTCACTTCAAATATATATCAGATATCTCATTATGCTAGAGTGCCTGGGTGGCACAGTCAGTTAAGTGTCTCACTCTTGGTTTTGCTCAGGTTGTGATCTCAGGGTCATGAGATCAAGCGCAGCCCCACCCTCCCCCCCACACCAATATGGCTCTGAACTCAGCATAGTCTGTCTGCTTTAGTTTCTCTCTCCCTCTCCCTCTGCCCTCCCACTCGTTCTCTCTCTCTCTCAAATAAATAAATCTTAAAAAAAAAATCTCATTATAAAGCAGAAAGACTGCATGTCAATAATTCTTGAGTGCTCTGACAATTTCATAATTCTGAAATCAGAGAAGTGATAAACATTTGAATCATAAAATCTGGATTTGAAAGAGACCAAAGATTCCATACATACTGTTATAAAATGAATTTGTGTCATGCCCCTCCCCCCAATTCCCAAATTCATATGTTGAAGCCCTAACCCACAGAATATAACCATATTTAGAAATATGGCTCTTAAGCAGTAATTAAGTTCAAATGGGGTCATTAGGGCAGGCCCTAATCCAATTATGAGTGGTGTCCTTATAAGAAGAGATGGTAACACAGACTACACAAAGGACTGAGAGGTAACTATGGTAGGACCCAGCAAGAAGGCAGCCATTCAAGTCAAGGACAGAGGCCTCAGGAAAAAACCAACCTGCTGAAACCCTGATCTTGGACTTCTAGCTTCTAGGACTATAAAAAAATTTTGTTTTTTAAGCTACCCAGTCCTTGGTATTTTCTTATGGCAGTCCGGGCAAAATTATACAAACCCTTATATTCATAAATTAACAACCTATGTTTGGTTTACTTAAATACTCTCCTGGCTAATTTATACAAAAGTAAGATTAGAATACAGATTAAAACTTGTTAGCAATATAAAAATATAAAAACAGGTCAGTAGTGATAAAATGGCAAGCACTAACAGCCACTGATCCTAGAAATCATAATAGTAACAGGAGAGCAGTAAAGTAGGGTGATACAAAAAGTCAGACTCCTGAAATAGGGATGAAAGCAATGTTAGATACCTTAGAAACGACTACAGCTCAAAAGAGAAAGCAAGAAGGTTTGTCTAAAAAGTTCAATTCTAGCCATGTAACTTTAAAAGTCCAAAAGCAGACAAAAAGGAACAGTATTAAAGAAACAAAAAAGGCAGCACAGGGAGTTGTCTAACTGATTTGGTTTTAAAAAGGACACTTGTCGAGATAAGAAATGTAGTTTATCATCTACTCAGACTAAAGGAGATGAAGATATATGCAAAAAGTACTGCGGAAAAAACTTCCTATAAAAAGAGTAAGTTTCAGGAAGCTTTGAAATGATGACAGAATATAAATAAACAACAAAGTGAGAAGGCAGTATAAGAGATTCGACCTTATTTGCTTTCATCAAGAAGAGTTTTCCTTACACAAGACAGGTGATGCTCTTAAGATGTTACCTAGCTACCGAGACAAAAATGGTATAGGACAAAGAACACAAGTATCAGAATCAAATGTACCTGGGTTTAAATCTCAGCATCATCGCTTACTGTAGAGGCAACAGTGCATAGTGGGTTAAAAGTGTAGGCTCTGAAGCCAGGGTATTTGGGTTTCAATTCCAGTGTTGCCACTTAAAACTAAGTAACCCTGTGAAAGTTATTTAATCTTCCTGTGCTTTTGTTTCCTTACCTGTAATACACAGATAATACAACCTACTTCCTTTGTTTGTACAGTTTAAAGCAGTTACTACACTTAGAGCACTGAGAACACTGTATGACACATTCTAATTGCTCAATAACTGGTAGTTATTATCTTCCATTTATTCTTTATTGTTTGTTTTTATCCTGTACATTTATTACACTCATTGTTGTTACTGACATATCCAAGTTACCCAAATTCACTAAGCCTAAATTTTTCTCTTCTATAAACTACCAAAAAATACTTACATGAATTAAGGAGATAGAAGATATAAAGCAACGAATAAATATATTCAATAAACATTACCCGCCAAACCCTACCCAAATTTTGAAAAAGGCAACACTACTTAAGATACTGAACATAAGGGGTGCCTGGGTGGCTCAGTGGGTTAAAGCCTCTGCCTTCAGCTCAGGTCATGATCCCAGAGTCCTGGGATCCAGCCCCGCATCGGGCTCTTTGCTCAGCAGGGAGCCTACTTCTCTCTCTCTGCCTGCCTCTCTGCCTACTTGTAATGTCTGTCAAACAAATAAATAAATAAAATCTTAAAAAAAAAAAAAAAGATACTGAACATAAGCAAGCATTGTATAGATTCTCAATAAAACTTTAGAATGTATTATCAAAGAGATGATTTAATGACAATGAGATAAGAAAGAAATAACAATCAGAAGCCAGTGTAATCTCAGTAGGAATAATACATGACAAACTAATCATTTAATTTACTTCTAACACAGAGTTAGTAAACAGGGGGCGGGGGAGGGGAGGATGAAAGTGCACCTTGATTTTAGCAAGACATCCCAATACTAATTTTCATAATAACCCTATAGAAAAAAAATCTGGATGATTAACAGTACAATTAAGTGAATTTGAAGCTGTAGGAAAACTCTTGCCCCCCAAATTAGTGAATAGACATTAGTTTGCAAACAGGTTTTTAGTAGCCCTATCTTATTTAACATCTTTAAGTAGACATTAATGAAAAATGCAAGATTTTGGTTTAAAAAAATAAAAAGAAAGAAACTTGACAGTAATTTCTATAGGAAAACCCTGAATGTGTAGTTGATATGGGCAAAACCTGCTAACCAACAAAGATAGATCTTACTACTAAAGGAGGAAAAAAAATATCATGATATGTTATGCGATGGTGCCACATTAATACAATCAGAAATCAGAAGACAGAGGAAAAACCCACCCATCCAGACTTTTTTTAAAACCAAAATCTTGCATTTGTCATTAATGTCTACTTGAACACATACAATGAATAACAATAATGCTCTTATTTATAGAGTATATTAAAATTTCTCAAACTGCTTTTTCTATTTACCATCTAATGTAAAAACAACTCTGAAACAGATAAAGCAGTTAGAATTAGTCCCATTTTACTGTCTTCTTGAGGTTCCGAGGGGTAAAGGAGTTTCCTCAGATCAAGTTGGTCCAAAGTATGAATGTGGAACATGTGACTCTTAGTCAATGTCCATTTTTTCTTTAATAACTTTTTACCTCTTTAATAAAGTAATACATTGTCATTGTAAAGTGTTAGAAATCAGAAAAAGAAATCATCTCCCTAATCACTGTATTAATATTAACAAGAAAATTTAACTTTTCTCTGAAATGAAAAAAATGGAAGTGAGAGAACTCACATAAATAAGGAAAAATTTTTTACGTTTCATGATACTATGCTGAAAAAAAGGCTAATTGGATCAGTTAAGTAGAATAAGTGTTTTCTTGAACTCTTTAAATATTTTTCATGTTATTCCTCTTAAAATGATATCAAAATGTAGACATTTCTTAATCTACTAGCAATATTAAACTTCTCATCTTTGCATGCTTAAAGAAAACAACCTAAACTTTAATTTTAATGATGTAAGTACAAGGTAAAACCATTACCTTGGGTGTGCTTCCTTTAATGAATTTCTTAATTGAAGACAACAAGCCGGTTTCATTTTTCGGTGTTTTTTCTCCCCCTGAAGGCAGGCTATCATCAACCTCTGAGTATTTCCTCTTTGCTCTAGCAGTGCGTTGTGTTTGGATTTGATTTGATTGCTGAGAAGCTTTACGTGTTCTCAGCCTCATCTTTTATGAGTGCCACATATAAAACTGTAAGAGAAAAATAACAAGGGTTATTACATTAAACCTAGCACACCAAAATGTGGCCCAGCTTATATAAGAAAAATCTCTTGGTCCAAGTCCCTAGGGGATTAAAATAAGGAAGTAACATCTTAAGCAAAAGGTTGCTTTGAAGTTTTACACATTATCCCAAGTAACCTTCCCACCAACTTCTAAAATATTATACCCTGGGCACCTGGGTGGCTCAGTGCGTTAAGCCGCTGCCTTCAGCTCAGGTCATGATCTCAGGGTCCTGGAATCAAGTCCCGCATTGGGCTCTCTGCTCAGCAGGGAGCCTGCTTCCCTCTTTCTCTCTCTGCCTGCCTCTCTGCCTACCTGTGATCTCTGTCTGTCAAATAAATAAATAAAATCTTAAAAATAAATAAATAAAAATAAAATAGAATATTATACCCTATGATCTAATAAAAATATGAGCAACACCAGGGTGCCTGGGTGAGTCAGTCTTAAAAGTTAAGCACCCAACTCTTGATTTTGGCTCAGGTCATGATCTAGGCATTGTGAGATGGAGCCCCATGTCAGGCTCTGTGCTGGGTGTGGAGCCTGCTTAAGATTCTCTCTCTCCAGGGCACCAGGGTGGCTGGGTAGTTAAGCGGCTGACTTTGAGTCAGGTCATGATCACAGGGTACTGGTATCGAGCCCCATGTCAGGCTTGTCAAGCTCCCTGCTCTGCAGGAAACCAGCTTCTCCCTCTCCCACTCTGCCTGCTTGTGTTCCCTCTCTTGCTGTGTTTCTCCACCAAATAAATAAAATCTTAAAAAAAAAAAAAAAAAGACCCTCCCTCTCCCTCTCCAAAAAAAAAAAAAAAAAAAAAAAGACTAACACCAAGAGTGGGCATACTCTTTTCACAGCGCTATACTGCCTCCACTGGTGCTGACATTATCTTTCATTTAATCATTCACTCAACAAGTATTTATGAAGCACTTGACCACGTTCAAGGCACTGAGCTAGGCTGAGCACCTAGTAAATAGTATACAACATATGGAAGGTTTCTGACTTCTGGAGCTCAAAATGTCGTGGAAAAGCCCTCAATAAACGAACAAATTAATTACATGAGCATGATTCTTTTTTTTTTTTAAGATTTAATTTATTTATTCGACAGAGATCACAAGTAGGCAGAGAGGCAGGCAGGGGGTGGGGGGGTGGGGGAAGAAGGCTCCCTGCTGAGCAGAGAGTCCGATCCCAGGCTCGATCCCAGGGCCCTGAAATCATGACCTGAGCCAAGTCTTTGGCTTTAACCCACAGCGCCATGCAGGCGCCCCCTCCATGAGCGTGATTCTAATGATCAACAATCACACAAGTGTAAGAAGAGGAGTTGGATCATTCAGTTTATTATATCAATTGATCTTACCACACATAACGAAACTAAAAACTGAATTCACGTTAGAAAGAAAATATGAGGCAATTTACTTAGAACTCTCTCACTTTATGGATGAGAAAATTAATGGCTGGCAAAACTGTACGAAGTTTTTAAACTTCAGAAGTTCTTAAACTTCAGAAGTACAGAAGTGATTAAATACATAACCTAAATTAGAATCTAAAGTAGAAATATAAAAATTACCGAACTAAGAATTAAGAAATGTGAATTCTAATCCTATTTCAATCATAGCTATACTACAGTCAGTTGTTTTTTCACCTATATAAAGAATATATTCATCTTAGCATCCTGAGCCTCAAAATGAAAAAGGAATTAGAAAAGGCTAAAAAATGCAGAGAACAATAATGCTACTCACAACAGTGAATGCATTCGCAGAAAAGTCTAACTCCATTTAAGCATTCTAAACTCCTAAAGATGCAGAAATTCCTGGCAAAGGATAGGGTCTTCACCGACCAATTAAGAAGCTTAAGACATTGTGTCTTTACACAATGTTCAATGTTAACAGTCACAGAAAAAAAAAGTTAGAAACTTCTAGAAAGTTATATATAGATAATCTGATCTAACAAAAAACCTCAAATTCAAAGGATTCACCAGAGTCCCTAAATAAAACAACCGTTTTTTTCCTAGCAGCAAATGGTGCTCGGTTTTAAGATACCATCTCAAAATAAAAATATTGCCTTTTCTCTTAGAGTCCACGTTAACTTCTAAAGTGATTTATCATTCAAGGCATGTATTATTTACTTTAAAACCCTATTTAAAGTGGATAAATGTTGCCTTAATTCCTTAGTTATTGAGTACAGCATGCCTTAGAAAAGGAAAATTCCAGTATAGAAAATGCAAGGGGGGGATTTATGTTTAATCAATTTCTGTAATCTTTAAAGTTTTTTCAAAAATATCCAAGAATTGGGGAACTTGGGCGGCTCAGTGGGTTAAGCCTCTACCTTCGGCTCAGGTCATGAACCCAGGGTTCTGGGATTGAGCCCCACATCGGTCTCTCTCCTCGGCAGGGAGTCTGCTTCCCCTTTCTGTCTCTGCCTGCCTCTCTGCCTACTTGTGATCTCAGTCTGTCAAATAAATAAATAAAATCTTAAAAAAAAACCCAAGAATTAATCTATCTTAAGCCCAGAATCATTAAAGGGAAATTATAAAACTTTATGAAATAATACATTGATCTAAAGTAGGTCTTAAAAGACCAGAGGCATGTAAGTCCAGTCTTATGAAATCTGGCTGATTAAAATTTAAACACTCGGGGCGCCTGGGTGGCTCAGTGGATTAAGCTGCTGCCTTCAGCTCAGGTCATGATCTCAGGGTCCTGGGATCAAGCCCCGCATAGAGCTCTCTGCTCTGCGGGGAGCCTGCTTCCTCCTCTCTCTCTCTGCCTGCCTCTCTGCCTACTTGTGATCTCTCTCTCTCTCTCTGTCAAATAAATAAATAAATAAATCTTAAAAAAATAAATAAATAAAATAAAATTTAAACACTCACGGTCACCTGCTACTAGAATGGTAAGAATGAAAACTATAACCTCTGCCCATGAGAATCAAAAAGTCTGGCAGATAAGTATACATATCATAGTGTATATATAAAGTCCTAGATCACTCCACATGAAAAGAGTGAAGACAGTTCTAGGAAAAGTTAGGAGAAAGGTCCTTTAAACTCAAAAATAACCAGTGGGCATTTACTTGAAAGAAAGACATTCAAAGAAGGAGCTGAAAAGTAGGATTTTGTCTATTCCATTAATGAATTGTAAAAGGTGTACTTGATAGATCTTTTTAAAAGGCCTCTGGGAGGCAAAAAGGCCGTGACAGGGACCGCCCTGGAGGTGACATGGTGCCAGAGCATACACCTTTCCTGAGGGTTGCTCGATGGGAACAAGTAAGTTCATAGCCCAATCCAACAAAGCCATGTTGTCTTTTCTTGCCACAGCCATGGAGATGTGTCAGTAAGGCCTTTGCCCTAAAAGGCAATTCCAACATTTCACAGCCCTGACCCTGAACCTCCAGAGGGCTGCCAATGCCACGAGGCCAGTCAAGCAGGTCCTCCATCCTAACAGGTGCGACACTGAGCACTCCATGCCTACTGGCACAACCTCCTAGGACAGCCACCTCTTCTGGTTCCTCTGCACTTTCACCTTCAAGCTCTGCTAAGCAGAGGCCCTTGTGCGGGCAGAGAAGCCATCAGTGAGCACAGTGCTGGCGGGTATTAGAGTTTGTGGTGGCAGAAGATTGTGTTCCATGTTCTAATTTGCAGGCTACAACGACCCAAGTGTGGTACCACAGGGTATGTGGAGAAAATCACATGCAGTTCATCTAAGAGAAATGAATTCAAAAGCTGCCACTCAGTTCTGATGGAAAAACACATATTATGGAAATTTGAAGGGGCCATCGTGGGTGTTGCCTTGGTATTCACTTGCTTTGTTCATCAGGGACAGCGGGACAAAAAAGCTCTGGATAAAACCGGGGAGCAAATCAAGTCTATATAGCTACCTTCTACTCTTTAAAGTGGTCTTAGCGATTGCACCTCAGACAGAGGCAGTACAATGAATGGATCTGTGCCCCTTGTTCTTGGGAACTTGTAGTGGTATTTCTTCCTCCAACTCTTGTCTAGATCATTAACAAACAAAATATAGAATAGTTCCCTTCCCTGTTATAATTTGGTTTACCACAGGAAGTCATGGTGGCAGAAAAAGGACAGCAACTTTATGCTCCAATTTACCAACTACCTATCTTCCCCTTCTTCTACTTATTTAAAACTTTCAGGATGTAATTTCAGCAAAGTTTATTTCTCAGCCAAAAATCTCTGTTTCCCCTCAACCCTAATGCCAAAAAAAATAAATAAAATAAATAAATTAATTAATTTAAAAACCTATAGATGTATTTTTAAAAAAGGTATATAGGGGCTGGAGCAATCAAGCCCTCATGAACTTTCAAAATGGACTACTCGCACAACAGATGAACATATAATTTTTCAATTTCTCATGGAACACTTACCAAGACAGACCATATGTGGAGATGTAAAACAAATCTAAATAAATTTAAAGACTAAAATCTTACAAAGTATGTTCTCTGACCACAATTACAAATTTTTTTTTTTTAAAGATTTTATTTATTTATTCGACAGAGAGAGATCACAGGTAGGCAGAGAGGCAGGCAGAGAGAGAGAGAGGGAAGCAGGCTCCCTGTTGAGCAGAGAGCCCGATGCGGGACTCGATCCCAGGACCCTGAGATCACGACCCGAGCCGAAGGCAGCGGCTTAACCCACTGAGCCACCCAGGCGCCCAATTACAAATTTTTTAAAATCTTAAAAAATATTAAATATTTGAAAATTTTAAAATATATTTATAAGTAAATCATGAGTCAAAAAAAAAAGGGAGAAAGAAAGACGAAAAAAAGAAAACCACAAAGGAAATACAACATATTTTGAACTAAAAAATAAAAATACAGTAGCACATCAAAATGTGTAGGATGTAATCAACATTCAGAGGTAAATTATAAAGATATATGCACCTCACACCAGAGTCTCAAAATATACTGTCAAACAAAAGTGAAAAATAAACAATTCAACAAAAATAGCTGGGTATTTCAATACCCCCATTTTCTTTTTTTTTTTTTTAAGATTTTATTTATTTATTTGACAGAGATCACAAGTAGACAGAGAGGTAGGAAGGAGGTGAGGGGTGGGGTGGGAAGCAGGCTACCTGCCGAGCAAAGATCCCAACGCGGGGCTTGATCCCAGGACCCTGAGATCATGACCCAAGCCGAAGGCAAGGCTCAACCCACTGAGCCACCCAGGTGCCCCAATACCCCATTTTCAATAATGAATAGATCAATAAGGAAATCAAAGACATGAACAATTCTCTTGACCTAAGAGACACATACAGACCACTCCACTCAGCAGAATCTGTAACATCGTCTAGGATAGACTACATGTCTGGACACAAAACAAGCATCAATAAACTTAAAAGGATTGAAATCATAAAGTAGGAGCACCTGGGTGGCTCAGTGGGTTAAGCCACTGCCTTTGGCTCAGGTCATGATCTCAGAGTCCTGGGATCGAGCCCCACATTGGGTTCTCCAAGCGGGGAGCCTGCATCCCCTTCTCTCTCTGTCTGCCTCCCTAGTTTTGATCTCTCTCTCTCTCTGTCAAATAAATAAATAAAAACCTTTAAAAAAAAAAAAAAGAAATCAAACAAGTATATGGTTTCCAACCACACTGGAATGAAATTAGAAATCACAAGGAAAGAAACCTGAGAAATTAACAAACATGCACAAATTAAACAACAAACTCTAAATATGTAAGCACTGTATCAAAGAAGAAATCACATGGGGAATTAGAAAATTCTTCAGGATGAAATGAAACAAAATTACAACATACAAAAACTTATGAGATGCTCCCAAACAGTGCTCAGAGGACAATTTATGAAAATGCTTATTATCAGAAAAAAGACCTCAATGCAATAACAAACTTTTCAGCATAAGAAACTATAAAAACAAACTAAATCAAAGGCAAGCAAAAGGAAAGAAATAAAGAATAAAGCAGAAATAAATCAAATAGATGATTTAAAAGACAAAGCAGGGGCGCCTGGTTGGCTCAGTGGGTTAAGCCTCTGTCTTTGGCTCAGGTCATGATCTCGGGGTCCTGGGATCAAGCCAGCATCGGGCTCTCTGCTCAGCGGGGAGCCTGCTTCCTCCTCTCTCTCTGTCTGCCTCTCTGCCTATTTGTGATCTCTCTCTCTCTCAAATAAATAAATAAAATCTTAAAAAAAAATAAATCACAAAGCAAAAAGAAATTAATGAAGACAAAGATTTGTTCTTTGAAAAGATAAACAAAATTGGCAACCTTAAATTAGATGAGCCAACAAAAAAAGAAGCCTCAACCTATCAAAGTCAAGAGTGAAAGATGGGTCATTAATACCAACCCTACAGAAATAAAAACAATTTTAAGGAAATACTATGAACAACTGTATACCAACAATTAGATAACCTAGATGAGATGGATAAATTCCTATAAAGACAAAAGTAAAATGGGTTCAAGGAAAAAAAAAATCCAAAGCCTCATAATAAGTAGAGACTGAATTAGTGATAATTTTTTAAAAAGCCTCCCGGCAGGGGCACCTGGGTGGCTCAGTGAGTTAAAGCCTCTGCCTTCGGCTCAGGTCATGATCCTAGGGTACTAGGATCGAGCCCCGCATCAGGCTCTCCGCTCAGCAGGGAGCCTGCTTCCTCCTCTCTCTCTGCCTACTTGAGATCTCTGTCTGTCAAATAAGTAAATAAAATCTTAAAAAAAAAAAAAAAAAAAAAGCCTCCCAGCAGTGCCTGGCTGGCATGCAACTCTTGATCTCCAGGTTGTGAGTTCAAGTCCCACTTTGGGTATAGAAAATACTTAAAAATAAAATCATAAGGGGTGGGGGGGGACCACCTACAAAGCAAAGTCCAGTACCAGATGGCTTAACTGATGAATTCTATCAAATGTTTAAAGAACTAACACCAATCCTTCTCAAATTCTTCCAAAAAATTGAGGAACACCTCCCAACTCATTCTATGAGGTCACTATTACTCTGATACTAAAGTCAAACAAAGACATTACAAGAAAAGTAAAACTACTAGTCAATATTCCTTGGGCACATAGATGCAAATATCCTCAACAAAAAGACTAACAAACCAAATCCAGGAGATTTAAAAAAAAAAAAAAAACAACCCACAAAAACCCCTTTTTCTTCATCTTATCAATTTTCTTTCTTTCTTTATTTTTAAAGATCTATTTATTTGTCAGAGAAAGAGAGAGTGGAAGAGAGAGAGCACAAGCAGGGGGGAAAGGCAAGCAGAGGGAAAGGGAGAAGCAGGCTCCCTGCTGAGCAAGAAGCCTAATTCAGGACTCCATCCCAGGACTATGGGATCATGACCTGAACTGAAGGTAGATGCTTGATTGAATGATCCACCAGCATCCCTCCAGCAGCTTTATAAAAGGAATACACCTCAAAAAAATAAATAAATAAAAAGCAAGAAAGCAAAGGTTAAAAAAGGAATAAGGAATATGCATCATGACCAAAGTGGGATTTATTCTAGGGATGCAAGGCTGGTTTAACTATGAAAAATCAATCATAATACACCTTATTAAGAAAATAAAAAAAAAAATCCATATGATCATCTCAAAAGATGCAGGGAAAAAAAAAAGAAAGCATTTGACCAAACCCAACACCTTTTCACAATAAAAATACTAAAAAAAAACCTGGCAATAGAAGAGAACTTCTTAAACCTGAGAAAAGGCATCTACAAAAACCCCTCAGCTAACATCATACTGCATAATGAAAAACTACATGCTTCCCACCTAAGGTCAAGAAAAAGACAAGGTTATCTACTCTCAATACTTTTACTCAACATTTTGCTGGAGATTTATGCCATGGAACTAGAAAGACAAATAAAGAAGAAATAAAAGAAATTCATATTAGAAAGAAAAAAGTAAAACTATACCCAGAGGACATGATATTGTATGAATAACCACAAAAGGAGAAACCACAAAAGCAAAAATTAAACTAGACTTCATAAAAATTAAAAAGACCTGAGAAAACACTTCATAAAAGCTAGATGATTGGTCACAGGCTTATGAAATGATGCTCAATATAATTCACCATCAGAAGTGGAAGCTGAAATTAAAATAGCATACTAATCCATATTTACTTGGAAGGCAAAAATTAAAGAGACTGACAATAATAAATGGTAGCAAAGATGTGGAACAACAAGCACTCTCATATTCTCCTGGTGGGAATGTTAGGTTTTTGGTAAATTTCTATTCAACAACACCTCGCCCCTTGACCCAATAATTTTTTCACTTCAAGTTTTTATCTAAGAGAAATGTAAACATGTCCACACCATACTTTTACAAAAATGTTCCTGGCAGGCTTTATTTACAGTAGCTCCAAACTGGAAAAAGAGACAGAAAAGTGAATACTGTGGTGTTTTCACATATTAGGATAATAATCAAAAACAGAAAACAACAATTATGCTGAGCAAAGGCAGACACAAAAGAATACATATTTGAATACACCAATAAAGAGAAATTCTGTCAGAGGCAAAAATAATCTAGGAGAAACAAATCAGAATAGAAGCTGTCTTGGGGAAAAGAAAATGACATATATGTGATGGAGTGTGGATCTATCTGCCAAAACTTACAGCTAAAATCTATTTATTTCAAAGTACGTAAATTTTACCAAAATAAAACACGTGCAGAAAGTTTTTATGAATAATACCAGGTAGCAGGAAGTCAGAGCTGGTAGGGATACAGATCTAAAAGAGAGACAAAAATGTTAGTAAGTACTCAAATCAAGTGATGGTCATATGGTGCTTCATAATACCATTCTGTTTACTTTGCGCATGTTTGATATTTTCTATTAAAAAACAGCAGCAACAACAAAAGCCTGGACTACCAGAGCTACCAACAGGATTCAACACTGAGAAGAAACTGAATTAAGTCAAAATAGAGTAGGACAGGATCAAATGAGAAAAGCAAAGAGAACATCTAGGAAAAGGGGGGCAGAGGAACATAAACTAAGCAATCTCAAGAGAGCAGTCCTCCATATTTTTGAACATAGAAAGTAACAGAAAGCTCCATGTAAGTCAAAAAACTGTCTTGAGCCAAAAGTCCTACTAAAAGTTCAGGAAAACAAATTACACATTAAGAAGTAACAGAAGGGGCACCTGGGTAGCTCAGTGGGTTAAAGCCTCTGCCTTGGGCTCAGGTCATGGTCCTGGCATCCTGGGATCGAGCCTGCATTGGGCTCTGCTCAGTGGGGCCTCTCTCTGCCTGCCTCTCTGCCTACTTGTGAGCTCTGTCAATAAATAAATAAATAGTAACAGAAATTAGTCAGATCCCATACAGTCATAAGAAAAAAAAAAAAAAAAAGAGATAGAGAAGCAAAAAAAAAGAGAGAGACAGCAGAATAAAACCCCCAACTTTTAGTCTGGCTGGCTAAGTTGGTAGCATATGTGACTCTTGATCCTGGGGTCGTGAGTTCGAGCCCCACATTGGATGTGGAGCCTACTTTAAAAAAATAAATAAAATATTGAAAAAAAAATTTAAACCCCTAACTTTCTACAGACAATAAGACTATAAAAAGATAAGTCCACAAAACCAGATCACAACTACATACTATTTCGAAGCAACCTTAAAGACATTGATACTAAACCATTTAACCAGGATTTGAAGAGAGAGAAATAAAGTGAAAAAACAGAAAAAATCATTTCAGAAATAGACTAATAAAGAAGGAACAAAGAATTAAATGAACAGAACAAAGAAAGAATATTTTCTAAAAAAGATTCAAGCAGTGCCTGGCTGGTTTAGTCAGTGGAGCATGAAACTCTTGATCTCAGGGTTCTGAGTTCAAGCCGCATGATACGTGAAGAGATTACTTAATAAAAAGATTTAAGAGAAACTGATAAATACTGAAAAATAGATCAGATACTCAAAAACAAGAGAACTTTTCAGAAATAGAAAAAGTCTGAAACCATGTATCGAAAGAAAAAGACCCGAGAATAGCAAATGTGAAGAAATAGTCTGGTACGAATTACTAGAACTTTACCGAACTTAATTAAAGAGGGAAAAATCCTTTGGTCATCTAAGCCAGATGCAGGCAAACTTTTTCTTATAAAACACAGTAAATATTTTAGGCTTGCAGACCACAGGGTGAAGGTTAAATGAAATTCAAATATCAGTCTAGACCATGCTCATTGGTTTCAATACTGTCTATGGCACTGCATAGCAAGATCATCCAAAACCAGTATGTAAGTGAATGAGCATAGCTGCTACATACAATAAAACTGTGATTACAAACACAGGCAATCAGCCCATGCTCAGCAGTATGCAGAACCCTGATGTAGGCATGCACTAAATGACTTTCTAATGGAACAAAACATTAGACTACTCTAAATTTTTCAATAGCAACACGTTATGCCAAAGAATGGAGCAATATATTTAAAATAATCAAGAAAAGAACATGTAAACCCAGGATTTTATATCCAACAAAGATAACAAGAATAATGGCCACAAACTATTATCAATGAGCAAAAACTCTAGGAATGCTGTGCCTATGGAGCCCTTGCTAAAAAATCAGAGCATTTGAGAAAACCCAATTGACTACAGATACTGCGTAAGAACTAATGGTGACTATCAAACATACAATATGCAGTCACTCATACAGCAAAAATAAAATGAAGGTTGAAAGAGAGAAAGTACAGTATGTATATTTTCTGACAATGTAAATATACTTACCTATTTAAAAAAGTGAGGGGGGCATAGAAGAACACAGCAAAGGGTATATATATGGCTTCAATAATCATATATAGGATAACAGCACTGGCATTGCTATTGTAAGACTATTATGAGATAAATCTAATTTAGTATTTAGATTTCTAATTCCAGGTCTGTCATCTACTGGGTCCTCAGGAACCTAGACACAGTATGGAACAAGAAGACAAGAGACAGACAGGAAGTTAAAAATAAAATCCCTGGAATTCTGACTATGGTCAATAAATCTCCCCAAAAAGCAAGCACTCAGTTGGACAAAATAACAAAAACCACCATTTCAGTACTCTAGAAACCAATCAAAACACTATTAACACTCCGAGAATGCTTATAAAACTGCTCAACTTTGAGTAAGAACATTAGGAGTCTGTGTCATTCTCATCTGGGGCTGCTCTATTCCTGTTTCCTCCACCTCCAAGCTCAGATGGTCTGTCAGGCTGAGGACCACCAACTTAGAGGTCATCATAAAAAGAGACTCACAAGATTTAAAGCAGTTGGGCAATGACCACACTCAGTGGTCACCAGTGTAAGTGACAGTTTTGGTATAAGTAATAATTTCTATGGCAGGCAAACTATGAGGGCCAACAGCTCTAATAGCCTGAAGTTGCAGGGGTGTAGGGACAATCACATTTCTGGCTAAGGCAGTACACATGCACAACAAAGACCAAAGAGGGCCCCATCTATACACATACTGAATCTTGCACATCAGAATTTTTTAATTTTTAAAATGTTTGCTAAGTGAAAGTAAAAAAGACATTAAATTGTCATAATAACTGGTTAAATTAAATGTTTTAATTATATGTATAGGCTACCTTTAGTTCCCATTTTGTTGAATGCCTATGTATGCCCTTTCCTCATTTTTTCCTCTAAGGATCAAAACACGAAAGTTGAAAAAGACTTTAGTTCAACTTCCCCAACCAAAGCAGTAATCTTTCAGGTAGTCTTCCTGTCTAAGATAACCTAGAATGCTCAAATACTTAAGGAGACATGAAGTTCACTACTTCCCAATGCAAGTATTTTAAAATGTTAAATGAGTCCTAACCAAAAAAACTTTTAAAGTGAACTGAATAAAACCCGCAATATACTTGGGTGCTTGGGTGGCTCAGCTGATTAAGCAACTGTCTTTGGCTCAGGTCATGATCCTGGAGTTCCTGGTTTGAGTCCCACATCAGGCTCCCTGAAGGAGCCTGCTTCTCCTGCTGACCTCTTTCTCTCTCATTCTCTCTCTCTCAAATAAATAAATAAAATCTTAAAAAAAAAAAAGTGCAATATATCAATAATTCCCTTATTTAATAAAGAAGAATTTCTAGGGGCGTCCTGGGAACTCAGTCGGTTAAGCTTCCAACTCCCGATCTCACATCAGGTCTTGATTTCAGGGTCATGAACTCAACCCCGCACCGTGCTCTACGCTGGGCCCACAGCCTACTTAGAAAGCAAATAAACAAAATAAAGAAGAATTTTAAAGAAGAATTTAACTCTAGCAATTGGCTAAGCATAACTTTCCTTGATTTAAGTCCAAAGCTTGAAAAATTTTTTCATTTTAATACTTAAAAAAAATTTTATATAACTTTTTTATTTGCCAATTATGGCTTAATTTACAGGAAGATATTTGCATTATTTGCCCGAACTCCTCAAAATAATGGAACTATATTTAATACTTCAAAAATACTTATATATCCAAATATCTCAATAAATATTTGCTAATTTAATCTCTTGGCATTTCTTGCAAATTACTAAAATCCTAAAGTAAAGGCTCAAATGCCCATGCTTACTTGAATATTGAAACATAATCCAAACAACCACACTACCAAAGCACTGTAAAAAGTACTGTGTTGGTTTTCTAGTAAGTCTCCTGTCCACTCCAGAAAACCAACCCTTAACTTATCCTTTTCAAAAATAAAGTACCTACATTTACCTGAACATGGAAAAAGTTAAATACATTAACAAACAGCTAACCTTTGTTAATTACTAGGTGCAAGGCACTGTCCTAAGTGCTTTCTAATACATTATTTCACTTTTAATCTCTCAACAACATAAAGTGGAAATGAGGTGGAAAAAATGGCAGAAGTGTTTTAAGTAACAATTTCCACGTAATTTCAATAAAAATAAGCAATAATGGTTTATTTACCACCAACAAGAAACTAAAAAATTTCAATGATTCGAATTTCCCATTAGCCTCTAAAGTTTGTTTTTCCCTCTGCTCTTTTCTAAATACATAGTCATTCATAAGTGATTTTCCTGCTGAACCCCTGTCTATACAAAGCCTTAAAATAGGGTTAACTTACAAACAGCTGTGTTTACAATTGGCAGTTGGAAGCTCAAAATAAAATTTCTCATAGAAATAGTGTTACAAATGGGGATTACAGTTCCAGGGTAGGTCCTATGGCATATTTTTACCCACAGTGTAACTGCAAAGAAAAACCTAGGGGTGTCTTGGTGGCTTAGTTTGTCAAGTGTCTGATTCTTGGTTTTGGCTGAAGTCATAACTCAAGGTCCTGGGATCGGCCCCAAATCCGGCTCTGTTCTCACTGGGAAGTCTACTTGAGATTCTCTCTCCCTCTCTCTCTACCCCCATGCCATCTATCCTTTCCTCCTCTCTCTAAAAATAAATCTTGAAAAAAAAATCTTGAACCTAAACAATTACACCAACTATATATATAGTGTGGAAAACTATATTCCTTCCATATTTCTACACCAAGCCTATTGATAGTAAAACTATCCATCTCTAGTGCTGGGAAAACTGAGCATCCAAATAAAAAATGAAACTAGATTCTTACCTTACGTTATATACAAAAATTAACTCAAAATGGATCAAAGACCTTAAGAGTTAAAACTATAGAAGTCTTAGAAGAAACAAAGGACAAGCTCATGACACTGAATTTGGCAAAGATTTCTTGGCTCTAACACCAAAGTACACGCAACAAAAGAAAAAAAAAGATAACTGAACTACATCAAAGTTAACTTTGTGCATCAAAGGATACCATCAACAGTGAAAAGGCAACCTATGGAATGAGAGAAAATATATGCAAATCATATATCTCAGTAGGGCTTAATATCCAGAATATATCTGAAAAACTTCTACAGCAACAACAACAAATAATCAAACAACTGGTTCAAAAATGGGTAAAAGACTTGAACAGATATTTCTCCAAAGAAGATATATAAATAAGCCCATCAAAAAATGCTCAACATTAGTAATCATTAGGGAAATGCAAACCAAAACCACAATGAGATACCTCTTCAACCTAGTAGGATGGCTATAATAACAAACCAGAAAATAAGAGGTGTCAACAAGGATGTGGAGAGATTGGAACTCTTGTGAACTGATTAAGAATGCAAAATGGTTCAGTCACTGTGGAAAATACTACGCAGTTCCTCAAAAAATTTAAAATAGAATTACCATATGATCTAGCAATTCTACTTCTAGATATATATACTCTATAAAGAATCGAAAGCAAACAGACATTTGTATAGCCATATTACCAGCAGCATTATTCACAATAGCCAGAAAGTGGAAGCAAAAGTATCTATCAACAGAGAAGTGGAGGGGTGCCTGGGTGGCTCAGTCAGTTGAGCATCTGCTTTCAGTTCGGGTCATGATCACAGGGTCCTGGGATGGAGTCCCATGTTCAGCTCCCTGCTAGGTGGGGAGTGTGCTTCTCCCTCTCCTGCTCCCCCTCTGCTTGTGCTCTCTCTCTCTGTCAAATAAATATATAAAATCTTTAAAAAAAAAAAAAAAAAAAAAAACAGGTAAGCAGGGAAAATGCAATAGGAACACACAATGGAATATTATTCAGCCCCAAAGAGGAAGTAAATTCTGCAATATGCTACAACATAGATGAAACTTGTTAACATTATGCTAATTAAAATAAATCAGTCACAAAAGGACAAATAATATATGATTTCACTTACATGAGATACCTACTCAAATTCAATAGAGATAAAAGTAGAATAGTGGTTGCCAGAGCCTGGAGGAAGGAAGGGAAAGAAGGGTATTATTTAACAGATACGGAGTTTCATGTTAGGAAGAAGAAAAAGTTCTGGAAATGGATAAACAGTGGTAATGGCTGTACAAGATGAATGTTAGTACTACTGAACTGTACATTTAAAAATGGTTTGGGGCACCTGGGTGGCTCAGTGGGTTAAGGCCTCTAACTTCGGCTCGGGTCACAATCCCAGAGTCCTGGGATTGAGCCCCGCGTCGGGCTCTTTGCTCAGCGGGGAGACTGCTTCCTCCTCTCTCTCTGCCTGCTTGTGATCTCTGTCAAATAAATAAATAAAATCTTTAAAAAAAAAATTTAAAAATGGTTTAAGGGCGCCTGGGTGGCTCAATGGGTTAGGTCTCCGCCTTCAGCTCAGGTCATGATCCCAGGGTCCTAGGATCGAGTACCACATCGTGCTCTCTGGTTGGCGGGGAGCCTGCTTCCCCCCTCCCCCGCCTGCCTCTCTGCCTACCTGTGATCTCTCTCTCTCTGTGTCAAATAAATAAATAAAATCTTTAAAAAAAAAAAAAAAAAAAAGGTTTCGAGCGCCTGGGTGGCTCAGAGCGTTAAGCCTCTGCCTTCGGCTCAGGTCATGATCTCAGGGTCCTGGGATCGAGTCCCGCATCGGGCTCTCTGCTCAGTGGGGAGCCTGCTTCCCTCTCTCTCTCTGCCTGCCTCTGTCTACTTGTGATCTCTCTGTGTCAAATAAATAAGTAAAATCTTTAAAAAAAATAAAAAGTTAAAAATTAAAAAAAAAAGGTTTAAAAGGTGAATTTTATGTTTTCTATATTTTACCACAACTAAAAAGGGGGGGTGGTAAAACCCTACACGTCTCCATCTAATCCCTTTCTCTGAGCCACTATGAAAATATAAGGTAAAGGTTTCCAAAAGGGTAAGAGATGGGGACTCTGGAATAGGAAAACAAAATCCCCCCCCCTTTTAAAAACTTTTCAACAAACTACATGGGGAAGAACAGAAATACAGAAAAGGGGAAAGGAAAGTACAGAAAGGGGGACATGTAAAATCTTCCCTCATACTCTGCTGTTTATATATTTACTACTTTTAAGAACCAACAAAATAACCCATAGACCAAAAAAGCGGTGGGTTGTCAGATATACAAAGTATCAAAATAGTTCATCTAAATTTGGGATAAAAAATTTTAGTATTACCTGGTTTTTCTGGGCCTTTCATTAACAGGAAATGGAATGGAAGGATAAGTAGGATTGGGAGAAAGACAGGTTTGGGGGAAAGATAAAAAAATTGTAAAGGAGGGGCTAACCATAAGGCAGTTTGGGGGTAACCGCAATATTTAGGGAAGAGGAAAAAATTTGCTCTTCCCGCTGCATGTTCCAACCGGCACCTCAACCTTCTGCCCTCGCTGGCTGTCAGAGCAATGATCACAGTGTTCCATCATCAGGCGGACCCTGCAGCACCAGACCCGGAAATATCGGGCCCCAACAGGGACTAAACTATGGAAAAGGCAGAGGGAGTTTATCCCAAGCAACCTGAGAACAAAGAAATCGTAGGACAGGAAAGCTCCTCTAATTGTGGAGTTTTGCCTAAAGATCCATTTTTATACACAACAGAAAGTTGTGAGGAAAATGCTACCAGCCTAACAATTTAAAAAACTGGGTAAACTACAAAAATCAAACTTTTCTTGAACCCATCAGAGAGCTAAGGTCACAGGACAACCAAATAAATATTCAAGAAAAGACAACTCCCCCTTAGGAAAGACAGGATGGCTCATCTACATCACTACATCATCTACATCTACATCGTTGCCTCATCTACAGCACAGCATGGGAAAAGACAGCGGGGCCATAAAAGCAGGTAAAAATAATTCATCTAAATTTGTTAATAAATTCCTTAAGGCAAAGTGGGCTGGCATATAATGTAGTACTCCTGGGAGCCCTAGACACAACAGGGCTCTATATTTGCAGTATCTTTGCCACAGACCTCCACCAGGTACTCACAATATATGGGAACATATGATTAGAAAGAATCTTCTTCTGTGGAGCAGGGCTTAAGAGAAGAGCAGCTTCTACCAGGGGAACAATATCAAAGCCCTAACTAGATCCTTCTCCCCTAAGGAAAGAAAATTTTAAAGCTGGGGGAAGAGCAGCAAGTCCAGTCACCTTCAGGGAATAAGTGAAGACATTATTAAGGATAAGGGTAGAGTCAAAGAAAAACCCTTCGACCACTGTGGGAGGGGGCAGGAAACAGTTTTGGGCCCAGAATCTTAGTATCACTGCCTTCAGAGATCTCCTACCACTACGGCAAGGCTTGGGAAACACTTTTCTAAACAAGACCTGAAAAAATGCAAGGCGTAATTTAGCACAGAGCGGCAACCACTGACAGAGCCCCATCCCTGAAGTCCAGATACATAGGGCCTACCCTACATTGAGACTGGACCAGGACGACAGACATATTCCTGATTCCACCACCAGGTGAGCAAGCACAGATCAAGACAACAGTAATCTCCCACTGGAAGAGAATCAGGAGCATCTACAGTCCACATAGAAGGACAAATGCACAAGGAAAGCCAAAAACTGAGTCAATCAGGTAAACTACGAAACACTTTTTCATGCCTCAATTTCTAGCTAATGGACAATGTACCACTAGAGAGGTTTGAAATCAATGGTGCACTTAAAATATTCTTTGCAAAGAAAAAATTTTTGCAACAACAAAACCAAAACTCAACTAATCCAGACCCCCTACACTAAGAAGCCGGGTCTCTACTGTCCTATTCACGATACCTAGCATTTGATAAAATACTGCAAGACACACAAAGAAGAAATATATAACCCACTGTCAAGAGACAAAGCATTCAACAGAACCAAAAATCACTGAGGACAAAAACAGAAAAGTCAATGAAACCAAAAGTTAATTTTTAGAAAAGATCAGTAAAACTGATAAACCTCTAGCAAGACTGAGGGGGGAAAAAAAGACACAAATTACAAATATCAGGAAAGGAAAGATGAAAATCACTACACATCCCACAGACATTACAGGAACAATAATGGAATACTACAAGGAACTTTATGCCCATATATTCAACAATTTAGAAGAAATGGTCAAATTCCTCAAAAAACATGAACCAACAAGGCTCACAGAAGAATAGGTAACCTAGGGGCACCTGGGTGGCTCAGTGGGTTAAGCCTCTGCCTTCGATCAGGTCGTGATCTCGGGCTCCTGGAATGGGGCCCTGCATTGGGCTCTCTGCTCAGTGGGGAGCCTGCTTACCTCTCTCTCTCTCTGCCTCTGCCTACTGGCAATCTCTCTGTCAAATAAATAAATAAAATCTTTAAAAAAAAAAAAAGAATAGATAACCGTAACTGTCCTATATCTATTTAAAAAATTGAAATTATAGGAAAAGTGTCCAACACACGGGTGCAGATGACACCACTGGAAAGTCCTACCAAACATTTAAAACAAAAACAAAACACCAAATTGACACAAACTCTTTTAGAAAAAGGAAGGGAACACTTCTCAACTCATTTCATGAGGTCAGCATCACCTTAATAACAAAATTAAATGATACATATTAACTAGGCCAAATATCAATAAGAAACTGCCAATACTATACCTGCTATAACCTAGTAGTATTATTTAAACTTAAAATACAAAGGAAAGAGTTCTGAACATGCATATATTGCTTCATCCCAGTAATTTTATTTATGTTAGAATTTAATATATCCTCTAGGTTTTCTGTGGAGTTCCACTAGATATGTTCTTTTCTATTATAAGTAATATAGAATAAAACAAGTAAAGATTGGGAAATGAGCACACTAGGGAAATAAATCCACTACTAACAAATGAAAATGGTACAATTTAAGTAGATTACATCATAAAACAAACATAGCAATGGGGCCAATGACATGTTAAGCCTAAGAACTCATGACATTGGGGTGGGGGATGAGGGAGTATATAATGTAAAACATTTCCACTTTTTTCAACATTTAAACCAGACCTCATTACAGGAACAGAAAAAGCTGATTGCTCAGCAATCTGAAACTAGGCAATGAAGTTTGCTTTCTATTTACCTGCAGGCCAGCTAAAAGGTTTAGGAAAGTGGGGTGGGGGCAGAGAAAGCCTATTCCAAATGTTCACTATCAATTACAAAATTAATTCTGCTAGTTTCTCTATCCCCTTTATATTTCAGACTCACATCCAGCAGCCTTCTCAACACTTCTCAACACACTCAACACGTGGCACCTCAAATTCAACTTACCCAAAACTGAACTCACTTTCCCACCCAACTCCCACATCAAACTCAAACCTATTCTTCCTACTATATATTTTCTACTATATTCCTTTTTTTTTTAAGTTTATTTAAGCAATTTCTACACCCAATGTGGGGCTCAAACTCTTGACTCCAAGATCAAAAGCCACATGCTCTGCAGAATGAGCCAGCCAGGAGCCCCTCCTATATTTTTGATCACAAGTAATGCTTCTATCATCTACCTAATCAACCAAACCAGAAACCACCCTAAACATCCCACCCATTCCTTCTCTCTCTTGTCTCCTATGTCAATCACCACATCCTTATTATTTAATCTCTGAAACATTTCTTAGTCTTGTCCCCCTTTAAATCCATCCTCCACACTCCACAAATCTGCCTGTTCCTTCTCATTAACTACCTTCAAAATAAAGATTAAACTCCAGTATTTTATGTAAAACCCTATACAATACACCTCCCCCAAGTGTTTTTTCATTGCTATTTGCTGCCCCACTCTATGTGCCCTGATGATTAGTTTCCTGACCACAATGTGCTGTATCCTGCTTCTGCTTTTCTCTACCTCAAACATTCTTCCAACTAAACTAATTCTTATCTTCATCACTGAAAGCTCAGCTCTAGTAACATGCACCCTGGTAAGGTAAGTAAACACCTCCACATCCATAAGCCTAAGGTAAACCTATGATTATCTCTACTTAAGCTCTCCACAAATCCTACTGAAATAATCTAAATATCTTTAGCTCCACTAGACTGTAAGAGTCTTGAAGGCAAAAACCTTATCTGTAACTCCAGTAACCTAGTACAAAAGAAAACTCAATCTCTGTTGAACTGAACCATAATTTTTCTCATTTTCCTCAGAGACGAGAGAATGGAGGGAAAAAACTGTCACTAAAACATAAACAATCCTCACTGCAGCAATCAATTCCTGCTCACAAAAAGAGGCCTATAAATAAAACTAAAATGTTCCTTCCTCATAAGATTTCCTTCCTCTTCACAAAATCCCTGATTCCAAGCAATATATGAAGCAAACAATTACAGTTACAAATTATCTTGTGTTAAGATTATAATAATGTTACAAGCATAAACTCAATAATTTGCTACTGAGGTCTTGAGTTCACAAATTTCTATCAAAACAACAAAAGAGCACACTGCATATATAAAGGATTCCTAACAAATCAGCTAGGACTAAACGGATGTACGTCCTTTAAACAAGTATTTGCTGAATAAAGCAGAGAAGAGGGAAATAAAAGTAGGTAAAAAATATAAAGAAAACTAGAAACATCAGAAATCAAACTTTAAAGGAAAAGTCTGGGTTTTCCCATAAAATTTAGGTAAATATAAATAATATATTAACTATATAAAGAATAAATGCATGCAAGGTTATGGAATAGCCTCCTCAGGGAGATACTGAAGGGGTAACAGGGAGGTACCAGTACCGAATCTACCACTAGTTAGCTATAACACTGATCAGGCAATGATTAAGTCATACAATCATTCTAGCATTTCATTTCCTCAACAGCATAAATTGTTACCGGACATCAGATCTGTGCATTTCACCACATGTAAATTTAAAAAAAAAAAAAAAAAAAAAAAAAAAAAGGCTGCCAAAATGGGAAATGAGTCATTAACTCATCTGAGCTATTTTCATCCTTGTATTACATACAATCCATCCCACAGCACCCTAATTAAGACAAACATTTACTACATGTCAAAAAAAAAAACTCCAAAATAGTTCATCATTAATAAAACAAAGACTTTACTGGACTAGATGACCCCTTTGGTCTCCATTAGCTCTAGAGTTCTATGGGTTTGTTAAATTTATACTATTACAAATGGTATCACTACTAAATTTATATTAAAAATTATATTATGAAAGAAAAATTAAAATCACTACCTTCATTGATACCAAATAACAATTTCAAAAGTGTCAGCATCGGTTTTCGAGGTCTATATTTCTAGCCTGACTAAGCTGAAATCAACAGCTTCAGGTATTGCAACTGTCCTCTTAATCTCCACTACTTCCCTAAGTTTTCATTAAAAGACTTCAGAGAAGGAAGAGATTTCTCTGTCTCTCCCACTTATCACCTAATAAAAGTCAAAAGTCAACTAGAGCAGGAGGAGTTAAGTAGAGGGTATTATATAAGCATCAATTCCAATACAAGGAGAGTTTTCTTCAAATCCTTCACTAAAAAAGTGTGTGATAAAGATAGGTGGTCTTTGGAGTTATTATTATCTTTTATACATGACTTGGTCTTTTTTTTTTTAAGATTTTATTTATTTATTTGACAGGCAGAGATCACAAGTAGGCAGAGAGGAGGCAGAGAGAGGGTGGGGAAGCAGGCTCCCTGCTGAGCAGAGCCGGATGTGGGGCTTGATCCCAGGACTCTGGGATCATGACCTGAGCCAAAGGCAGAGGCTTTAACCCACTAAGACATCCAGGCGCCCCTGACTTGGTCTTTTTAATTTTTTATTTATATATTTGACAGAGACAGCGAGAGAGGGAACATAAGCAGGGGGAGTGGGAGTGGGAGAAGCAGGCTTCCCGCTGAGCAGGGAGCCTGATTCAGGAAAAGATCCCAGGGTCCTGGGATCATGACCTGAGCTGAAGGTAGACATTTAACGACTGAGCCACCCAGGCACCCCTGACTTGGTCTTTTTTTATTAGCTAACATTATAGGAGTCCTCAGAAACTACAAAAATTAATAAACTTACAGTCAAAAGCATTTCTCAAAATACAGAGAAAATACAAAAAATAAAAGAGCTGCTGAGTTATGTTAATAAAATTATGTTTTTTTAAAATTTAAAAATTATGTTTTTTTCCTCTCAAAGTTTTCTTTGATGAACAATAACAACAAGGAATGGTTTTTCTAAATCCATGATCAATTATTTTTCTCTGGAGAAACAAAATATGTGGATTGTTAAATTAGTGATGATTAAAAGACTATATGAGAATAGAGAGCATTATTCAGTTATTTTCAGTAATTCAGTAATTATTCAGTAATTATTCAGTAATAATTCAGTAATTATTCAGTTAATCACTGAAAATACTTACTAAGGGACAGTTTTTCAGATATATGTTTTAAAATACTACTAACAGTACCCCAACTTAAAACCTAGTATATCCTCAGTAGAAATACCGTTGGGGCAAAATCAATGTATGTTATGGATAGCATGAGGTAGTTATGTCCTGTTGAGAACATTTTTTTTTCTTTAACCTAATCTTTAATAGAATAGTAATCTGGAGATTGTTTTAATTTTAACTACCTTCAATAAATACACTTTAAACATCTTGTAAAAAGGGCATTCAACTACATGGTTATGAAAGAAATTCCCTAAATTACACTTTATAACATAATGTGTTAGCAAAAATATTTCTGAATTTTTTAAATTTCTGAATTCTTAATAATTGAGTACTATAGAGTACTATAGTATTCATGAGAAACTTTTATTTTTCCTCAAAAAGCACACAGGAATTTTGTCACTCTATTCTATCATTTTTCACCATATTACTTCCTTTGGAGAACATTTATATATTCCAACATTTTTGCTTTTTAATTTGTTGGGTCACCCATATATATATACATTACAATGTACTTATTAGATACATTAACAAGGAAAATTGGAAAATAAAAAAAGTGAATTTAATTTTAGCAGTATTTTCCAAAGAGTGCTTTTTATTTAAGTAGTTCTCATCAAAACTGGGAAAGAGGAAAAATATGGCTACTTATTTATATTCTCTGATTAAAACTTCTATTTAAAGAAAATTAATTTTATATTAAACCTACTCTCAGGCCAGTAGAAATCTGAAACCTGCAGAAAACATTAATTTATAAAGAACCAGTGAGGGGCGCCTGGATGGCTCAATGGATTAAGCTGCTGCCTTCGGCTCAGGTCATGATCTCAGGGTCCGCAGGGAGCCTGCTTCCTCCTCTCTCTCTGCCTGCCTCTCTGCCTACTTGTGATCGCTCTCTCTGTCAAATAAATAAATAAAATCTTAAAAAAAAAAAAAAAAAAGAACCAATGAGATGTTGACCAAAAGGAAAATAACTAAAAATCTTTAAAATTATGTAGTAGGGGCGCCTGGGTGGCTCAGTGGGTTAAAGGCTCTGCCTTCGGCTCAGGTCGTGATCCCACGGTCCTGCGATCGAGCCCCGCATCGGGCTCTCTGCTCAAGCCGGGAGCCTGCTTCCTCCTCTCTGCCTGCCTCTCTGCCTACTTGTGATCTCTGTCTGTTAAATCAATAAATAAAGTCTTAAAAAAAAAAAATAAAAAAAAATAAAATAAAATTATGTAGTAAAAACACCATGGCCTTTGTCCAAAATACATTTATAGTATCTGAAATAATCCCTACTATCCTTACACTACCTACCACATAAAAACTAGTCATTTTGATGGAAAGAAACTAAAGACAAGCTCTATGAAGGGTGAATTTTTTTTTTAAGTAAACTTTTTTTTTAAGTAAAAGTTTAAGTAAACTTTTTTAAGTAAAAGTCACATATTCTATGGGCTGAAGCTACCCAGGCACCCAGAGGGAATTTCTATTTAAATCACTAATAGGGCACCCGGCTGGCAGTCGGTAGAGCATGGAACTCTTGATCTTGGGGTCATGAGTTCGAGTCCCACGTTGGGGACACAGATTTCTTAAAAATAAAATCTTTAAAAGTAAATAAATAAATAATCAGTCAAAGACAAGGTATAATCGTAATTCTCTAACAGAAATACCTTTTGTTTGCTGTGACTAAAAAAATAAAATAAAAAGGTATATTTCCTTATTTCCCAATAAGGAAAAAGTGCATGATTGTTTGAAATGTGATTGTAAATATTTTTCAAATTATTTTTATCAGTATCTCAGAAAATTAAAGGATTGTATAATTATTTTATTTAACAAAATACACTAAAGCAGGCACTTGTAATATCAGTGAGAGGTTAATCATACATACATACATAATCATACATAATACATACATAAAGCAGGCACTTGTAATATCAGTGAGAGGTTAATCATACATGATACCAGGAAGAAAGCAATTATTACTAAAACAAATAATCGTAGTTTTTTCCTCAACTAAAAAGATACTTACACATTCTGGATATTTTTAACAAGTAATATACTCAGGGCGCCTGGGTGGCTCAGTTGGTTAAGTGTCTGCCTTCAGCTCAGGTCATGAACCCAGAGTCCAGGGACTGAGCCCCCATCTGCTTCTCCTTCTCCTTCTGCCCTCCCCCACACCCTGCTCATGCGTGCTCTCTCAAATAAATAAATAAAATCTTAAAAAAACATAAGGCATACTTTTAAATTCCTACTTAAAGATTACTTAAACTGGTCGACATGAGAAACTTAAAATATCAGGTTATGCTGCTAACAGGGTCTTAATCTTCCCTTTATTTACTTTTAGCCAGAGCTCTGCTTTTTTACTTTCCAAAAAATTTTGTTTTAAAGATTTTATTTATTGAAGAGAGACAGAGAGAGAGTGAGCGAGCTCGAGTGCATGAGCAGAGGGAGGGGCAAAGGGAGAAACAAACTCCCTGCTGAGCAAGGACCCTGGGATCAGGCCCTCCTTCAAAGGCAGACAGACCCTTAACCAACTGAGTCACTCAGGCGCTCCCCGCTCCCGAGAATTTCTTTATATGTAAGTACTTAGTCCAAAGAAAAGAAATTCTTCCTACACTATATAAGCAACTATTACTAAATATTAATCTCAATTACTTCTGAAGTATTTAAGAGGCTTTTAACAGCACAGCTTTATGTTTCTTTAAAGTAGTAAACACATTTCCTTGTACTAAAATTATTACAGCTATTACAAAAACCTGATTGCTAGAACCTCAAGTCAAAGTACTGCTGATGATTCATGTTTAATCTAGACATACTTCCTTTCCTACAATGTCCCTCAATTAATACAGGAGAGTTTATGAATACCATAAAATAGGGGATCCAAAATATACTCAACCGGCGTATAGTGACCTTATAATAAAGTTAAAAGACTCATTATGTAAAAATTTTACAACACTATTTTTTTTAGTGGCATACCAGAGTTTCCCTTCACTCTTCTAAAAATACCATACTAACTGGGGGACCTGCAGATGAGGGTAACAAACAAAAGGGCTGGCCAAACCTACAAGCCTATTTGTATTTACGGTTCTACCATTCTTTAGACCACACTTAGTTTCACCCCTCATTACTGTCAGATTCACAAGATTCCTAAAGGACCCCAAGAAACCCAAGCTTCTCACTACAACTCAACCCCCACCATGCCTTTCTCTGCTAGACAGTGTTCCTATATGCCACACCTCTCCTGATCAGTGAGTACATAAAAGGTTACTTCTACATGCCACTGCCTCTGGACCCTTACCTGTTTGTGGTATCAGCAAGTTTATTTGATAAACTAATATGGGATAATACTGCAAATAAAAGATAATAGCTTAAAGTTTCTCTTCCAGGGAATTTATGATTTTAAACAGATCATTTAAAAAAGAATTCCATAACACACAGGAGAGACACAAAGTTTGGCATTGGCAATTCTCACACTACAGTCGATCACCTAATCTACCTATCTGTAATGGAGATCCAGTTACAATTTAACACAGTTTAAACTAAAAATTAATGTAGTCCTATACAACCAGTACTGAATATATGTCTGGCTTAGATATATACCTCATGGGAAATGTCAAATAAGTGAAAACCAGAACTACAACTGTATGGTTTTATCTTAAGTCCTGTATCTGTTAAATCTTCTCGTTTTCAAAGCAGAGTAAATGACCCGTTGTAGTTAATCCAGTTAAAGAAGTCAGGTAATTTTTTTTAATTTTTAAAAAATTTTAAGTAATCTCTATTTACCTCTAATGTGGAGCTTGAACTCACAACTTCAAGATCAAGAGTTGCATGCTCTATCAACTGGGTCAAGCAGGTGCCCCTAAAATGGTCGGATAACTTTTTAACCTACCCAGAATAACTACTTTAGCATACCATTTATGAGTCCTTCTCAGAACATTTGATATTTACGAGTTAGTGTCTTTTCTGCTTTATGCTTTTCACGGCAGCTTGGTAAGGTTCAAATATAATTACAGACTGTTTACTTCAAATTCTAACAAACCACTTTATTCTTTATTGCATTAATCCAAAGTACAGTCTCCTATGACTGAGATAATTTAATACCATTTCATTCAATCTGCAATTAATACAAGTCTAAAGCTTAGTACATCTTTCTGAACAACAGGTCCAAGTTATTTTTTTAAAACCAGAACTGTATGGATTTTGTTCTGCAATAATCTTGTGAAGAAACCTCTAGACCAGAAATCTCAAACATGAGAATAGTTAAATAAATTTGGGAGAGAAAAAAATTCTTTTAATTAAGAATTAAGAAATTCTTAATTTCTTAACAGTGGAAAAAGAATACCATTACTAGCACAAATGAAATGCTGGAGACATTATGTAGAATATTATGTAGAATTATGTAGAATCCTATTTTTCTATACAACCCTATTTGGAATTTCTTTACAGCTACAAGTCCACAGAGATTAAGGACTATACCACTTAGAGCTCTTAACAACCTTTCAACCCACACTGAGAAGAGTATGAAAAGAGCACAGGTACTCTATGAATGCAGAATTAAAACAATTTGGGAGAATTCTTGAAGACAAAATCTATTTACAATTTACAATCTATTTAATAGATTTACTATCTATTTACAATTACAAAATTGATTTCCTTAACTCAGCTATCTATAAATCAATTTTTACTTAAAACGGTACTTTATAAACTACCCAAAAAGGTCATTAAAATAGAAATAAAACCTACACCAGCCCACTAATTTACATTACTTTAAGTCACATATTTGGCCCTGTTCTTTAAACAAATAGGCTCAGCAAGTATTCAATATGCCCTCACCTTCACTTCCCATCCCCTATTCTTTCAGTCTTAGAAGGCAAGTATGAGGTTCAAGTCAATACTAAAAGACTGCTTCACCTAAGAGCTACTTTTGCTTTGACTTTCTTTATGACCTTGGGGGGGGAATCTACCAAATGACAACTATAATGAAGTTGGCATGCTCTTGTTTATCACTGAAATTTAACCCCAGTATGCTAACATTAGTGAAGTCTTCTAAAGTGAACCTAGAGAACTGAAAACCTTTGAGTTATAAACGTCGACTGATATGTAACATGAACCATATTTTTAAAAATTTAATTTGACTAGTTAAAGGGGGAAAAAAAACCTATCAATGCCCCAAATTCAGTAAGATGGAAAACAAATTCTGAAAACACCAACAGCCTCCTCATTTCTTCTCTTTAGGACAACTGGTCTGCAAGGTTAAAAAAAGGGGGGAGGGGACATAAAACTAGCTTTAACTAGCAGCTTCCTTGCTTTTATAAGGATTCCATTTGGACAACAAACGAAAATTAAAAACTTGGCAAAGAATGGGGAAACTGTATATAAAGAAACCTACAATCTGAAAACTACTAAGATAAATCTATCATTTAAGCCACTAATTCGTATACCCATATTGGGCAGTAATCATGGTACTGCTTTATTAGCAATAGAAAAATAAATCCTTGCCTTGGAGGAACATTCACTAAGTACATTTCATTTCAGGATCTTAGGGCAGTTTATGAGCAGTATCTCTTTAGGCTTCCCTAAGGTACTCTAAAGTGCTTAACATCATTCACACATCCAGCCACCACTAGGGTGAGAAGTAAATAAACACGATTTACTTATGCAATTATTTACCACAGAATTCTAGTCAAGAATGAAAAAGTAAACATCCACATAGTCATTTAACACCCAAAGAAAGCGTCGAATACTACGGCCTATAAGATTCACCCTTAACTGACCACTACAGAAACCACAGGCCTTCCACATTGGGCTGTCCTTTACTACCACTCTTGATTCGAGAAAGTAACAATGTCAACTCAACATTTTATCAGTACAGAAGATAAACAGAACTTGATGAAATCTCTAATTCCAGATCCTTAAAAGATGTTTATAAAAACTGAGAAAGAGCAACGCCCCCCTAAAAGCGCCCTACTAGAAAGAATGAAATATCGAAAACATTAGGTGGGCCAAGGTTAGAAAAGCTGATCTAACCCAATTACCCGGAGGGACCACAGGGTTTGGGACTACGAACGTGAGATCGGGGTGGGGGTGGGTAGCAAAGTGAAATCTAACCCCAGAAATCACAACACAGGCCGCAGCCTGGGAGCTGAAGCTGGCGGGAAGTGAGCTCCCTTTCTGTTCCCAGGGGAAAGTCCAGAGAAGAGCGGCTCCACAAGGCGCACTTACAAGGCGCCAATAGTGCATGCCTACCAAGGCACCGGAGCCGCTGGAGAACCGGGTTAAGAAGGGGAGGAGACCCCGGCAGACGGCCCTGGAAGAGGAGGAGGACTAAGGTTGGAAGCAGCGGCAGTGTCTGGACGAGGGGGATTACCTAACTGTGACGACAGAGAAGTGTCCTCAGGCTCCGGCGATGGTCCCGACTGCGCAATGTGTGGTGTCTTTCCCGCTTAGCCCGCAGCAGCAACAGAACCAGCTCCTTCAGCCAGTCGCCATTTCCCGCCTACCGACCTGCTGCACCGCACGGACAGAGACCCGGATGGAAAGCGGCCTCTCCGCGCAAGCGCCTTGACTTCCTCCTCCCCCTCCCGCCACAATTCCGCGTGGTGGGAGGGAAGGAATGCGGGAGGCCTGAGAGGCAAAAAAAAAACCAAAACCAAAACCAAAAACAAAAAACCAAAAACCAAAAAACAAACAACTTTTACTTCCGTAAAGAGCGTTGGAGTTCCTGCCGCCAGAAGAAGCTCACAAGCCAGATTCCCGACAAAAATTGAACGCAGGCCCTTAGGACCGAATGGAGGAACAAGGACAAAACCAATCAGGATACGCCAGGGCCTGGGGGTTATTTGTACTTTAGGGGCCTCCGTAGCTGGTTGTGTAGTGATTGCAGGGGGAGTAGGGAGTAAAGCGTTGCGAGTGAAGAGGCGGGGATCCAAAGGACGGTTTTTCCTCCCGCGGCTAACGGAACTGCTTAGGCTGGTGGGAGGGGGAGGGCGCCCTCGCCCCGGAGGCGGGGCTTGGGAACGCGGCGCTCACCCGGGCGTCTCGGGTTTAGTAACTCTGGCGAGCCAGGTGGGTGGAGCCAAGTGGGACGGGGTGGGACTAACGCCTTGGCGCGCTGGAGAAGATGGTGTGCCGAGAGCGCTGCCCGAGGCCGTGATGAGATGAATCCTTTCATCTTTCCAGGGATCCTCATGGCCCTTTAAGGTCCTCTTTCCAGCTCTCTGCCTAGAGAGCACTGCAGTCGCTTGTGGATCTGTCATACGACTTCAAACGATGTTGACGGTGGTTCTGCCAGGAAGTCTGATCATTCAGACAAATGGTTCCTACCTGCATGCCTGGGTCTAAAGACCGTCAGCCTCACGGGGTGAAAGTGTGTCAATCCAAGCGTCCAGCCCTAGTGGAATACCAGAATACCAAGCGTAGTGGCTGGAAGAGTATCATCTGTTTACTAAAACTCCGGGCCATTCACATTATTCAATCAAGAAATATTTATTGAAAAAACAGTATGAGGACCATACTAGATGCGAGGGATACAAGGCAGACAGGAACCCTGCCTTCCCAGAGTTCACAGTCTATTGAAGGAGAGAGACATGTAAACAATTTAAATACAATGTGCTAGAATGACCACAAGAAGTTTTGACAGGCGCACAACTGGGGGTCTGGGAGGGCTTACATGAGATGATATGAGGATTTGATGTTACAAAGGAAGGGTTTCGGATGGAAACATGGAAAAATCCAAAAATGAGATTGCATTGACCAGTTAGGGAAATAGTTCTGTGCACCAGGGATACAGGAGTTGAGGGGAAGATAGTGGAGAGAGATGAGACGAAGGTAAGCAGAGAACCCTTGTGACTCTGGTTGTTTGTTTCAAAGTGTGGAGCAGGTGGGTTGTCTCCTGAAAGCTTTATGTACTGCAGATCCAGAGTTCATTTGCACCCGGTATCTTCCTAATACAAGAATGCTCTGAATGAGACAATGATTGACAGCCCGTGGTGTAACAGCGTGCAGAACTGGTATTAGTCCACAAAATAATAATTACTGAAAAACTAATTGGAAATCAACAGTTACTGATTATCCCGTCTGTATCATGGAAAGCAATAGAATACAGACTAAACAATTTCCCAATTGATTACCAAAATAATTTTTAAATTAGATAAAAATTGGAAATATTTCTGGAAAAAAAATGTTGCCAGTAGTAGTAACTTCCCAGTGTTCTCTCCTAAAACTTAATTATGCTATTTATAAAATACTTTTATATGCAATTTGATTTTCCCAACAACCCTATGAAATAAGAATAGGTGATACTAGCCCCCCAACCCTTCAGCTGAAAACACTGAAATTTTTTGATGGTGGGGACAGGGGAGAAAAAAGGAAAAACAGATGCCTATACAAAAAAATAATCCACTAGTTAAGAAACACAATCAGGAGTCAAGCTCTCCTTCTGCTCATTACACCATATCCAACTGTCTCCTGTGGCAATGTTGTTATTGTTAGATGTTAAGTTTAGAAAGGCTGCTGGTAGCAAGTCTAAATGCCTTTGCAATTTATTTAACATTCTAACAGCATTTTTTCACAGAGGATAACTGTATTATGTTCTGACTTTCACCTATTTACATCTAATAGTCTCTACTAGACACTTTTCTGCAATATCTAAGTGGATTGTTGTGAAGATCAAATGAGATTTATGGGAAACACTTAACAAGGTGTTTTCCTTGCTTCTTATCTGATGGTTGTTATTGTCATTAAGCTTCAGTAAAAATCTTATCCAAGTTTTTAGAATAAAATAAAGGTTTAAAAATATGAACTTTAAAAAAAATCTGAAGTGTATTAAGATGCAAAGCGGTAGCCATAGGGAAAAAAATTAATGCAAAAACCTAGTGACATTCATGCTTTCTAAACTATATGTGGGACACCTGGGTGGCTCAGTTGGTTGGGCAGCTGCCTTCGGCTCGGGTCGTGATCCCAGCGTCCTGGGATCGAGTCCCACGTCGGGCTCCTTGCTCGGCAGGGAGCCTGCTTCTCCCTCTGCCTCTGCCTGCCACTCTGTCTGCTTGTGCTCACTCTCGCTCCTCTCTCTCTCTCTCTCTGACAAATAAAATCTTTAAAAAAAATAAAATAAAATAAACTATATGTAACTATTGCTATAAGAAAACATGAAATACGATGTTTAGTAAGCAATGTGATAGAAGTATCTTGGATATTCAACAGAATCCTTCAAAGAGAACCTTATTTCACAGTATATGGACTATATTTACCTTTTATCTGATATATAAGGCATATGTACTTCACAATCCACTCCTATATTAATTCTCTATGAGATAAATTTTATCACTCTTACTACAACTCATTAAGGAAGTAATACTCATAATAAATATTGAAATATCAGAACTGCCATTTTGCTCTAATATTCCAATGACTTGATGGCAATGATCAAGTGAAACATAACATCATCAAAACTAAGCTCTTTTCTCTCAAACCTGCTTCTCTCTTAGTATTTTCCACCTTATAGAATGCAGTTTCTTTTTCATATTTCATTCTTTCTGTTTTAAATGCAATAAACTAAACTTTGAAAATATATCTTGAATCCAAACACTTATCACCCCAGCCATCTCCCTAGGTCAAGGACCATCATCTCTGACCTGAAATACTATGTCTTCCTGTTCCTGTTCCATTCTTGAACCTCCTTCAACCTAACACATACCCAAACTGATCATTTTAATCCTCTTTATAAATTTTCCATCACCCTTAAAATCTAAAATCTTTATTAGGACACGTGAAGCCCTTCATTAGCTCACTCTAGGCTACCTTACTATATTCCCTACCTCTTGCTATTTGGATTCCCATCATACCGCTCAACTAACTGTTCTTTGAAAAAATGTATTTCTGTATCAAGGATTTTTTAATTTATTGTTTCTCTGCTTCTAATTCTCTTCCCCTAGACCTGTGCTGTTCAACAGCCCCTAGCCACAAGCCATGTATGGGTACTGAGCACTTGAAATGTGGCAGTGTGGCTGTAGAAATCAATTTTCAATTTTATTTCATTTTAATTAGCTTAAACTTTAAGACTTTATTTTATTATTTATTTGATAGACAGAGATTACAAGTAGACAGAGAGGCAGGCAGAGAGAGAGGAAGGGAAGCAGGCTCCCTGCTGAGCAGAGAGCCCGATGCGGTGCTCAATCCCAGGACCCCAGAATCAAGACCTGAGCCAAGGGCAGAGGCCCTAACCCACTGAGCCACCCAGGTGCCCCTAATTAGCTTAAACTTTAAAATTAATACCTGCATAATTAATAGAGCTTCCATTTGGGGTAATGAGACAGTTCTAGAACTAGTTAATGGCAAGGGTTACATAACATTGTTAATGTTCTTAATGCCATTGAATTGTGTATTTTACATGTAAATGTACAATGATAACTTTTACTTTATGTGTATTTTACAACAATAAAAAAAATAGCTTGTTGGTATTTCCCCAAAGAAGTTGAACTTATGTCCACACAAATGCCTACACAAGTGTCTATAGCAACTTTATTCATAACTGCCAAAACTTGGATCACCCAAGATGTCCTTCAATAGGTGAATGGGTAAACTATGATATAGCCATACAATGGAATAGTAATCAGCTAAAAGGAAATCTTAAATGCATCTATGCATATGCATATGCTTAAATATGCATATGCTTAAAATATGCATATGCATAAATGCATATCTTGAGAAATCTTAAATGCATATTACTCAGTGGAAAAGCCAATCTGAAAAGGCTATATACTGTATGATTATAATCATATGATATTCTGAAAAAGATAAAACTATGGAGACAGTAAAAAGGTCAGTGGCTGCCAGGGTAGGGGTAAGGAAGGAGAAAGTGGAGCACATGGGATTTTTAGGACAGTTAAACTATTCTGCATACTATAATGGTAGATACACATCATTATACATTTGTCCAAACCCACATGGAATTTACAGTACAAAATATGAATCTTAATGTAAACTGACTTTGGTTGATAACGTGTACAGCCGTTGGTTTATCAATTTTAACAAATAATTTTACACTGCTGCAGGAAGCTGTGTGTGTGTACACATATGTGCACACACACGCGTGTGCAGGAATGGGGTATGTGGGGATTCTCTACTTTCTACTTTATTTAGCTGTGAACCTGAAACTGCCCTAAAAAGTAAAGTCTATTGAAAAAATTTAATACTTGTTTCAGTTATTGGAAAACTTTTAAGTATGCATGGTACATGAATATTGTGAACATACTCAAACATAAATTTTAATAATGCTAAATACCAATCAAATATTTCCAATGACAATTTAGTGTCCAAACTGAGATGTACTGTAAATGTAAAATATACATTAGATTTAAGAATTAGTTCAAAAGAAAATATAAAATGTCTCATTAGTAGTAGTCTATGTTGATTACCTATTACAATGGTAATATTTTGGCTGTATTGGTTAAATATAAAAATTTCACCAGTATTTTAAAATCCGATTACTAGGAAGAGGGAGGGGAAGTGAGGGAGAGGGAGGGAGGGGGCCTAGGGAGGGAAAATAAATAAAAATAAAATGTGGTTACTGGAAAATTTAAAATTACATAGGTAGCTTGTATTATTTCTATTGCATAGTGTTGCACAGGATATTCACATGGCTTGTTCTCTTACCACCTCTTCAGAAAAGCCCTCCATGATGATCCTATCTAAAATAGCAGCCCTCTAGGGACACTTGGGTGGCTCAGTCAGTTAAATGTCCAATTCTTGATTTCAGCTCAGGTAATGATCTCACAGTTGTGGGATTAAGCCCTGCATCAGGCTCTGCACTCAGCAAGGAGTCTGCTGGAGATTATCTCCCTCTGCTCTTCCCCCTGCTTGCACTCTGTCTTTCTCCCACTCTCTAAAATAAGTAAAGTCTTTTAAAATAGCACTCCTCCATTAATATTCCTTTATTCTGATTTATTTTTCTTTTGTATTTATCAATATGAGTATAGAAAATAATGATCTCTCCCTCTGGCATGTAAGTTCCATGAAGGCAGAGAATTTATCACTGTTGTAACCCTAGTACTCAAAACAATTCTCCATATATATTAGGTAAGCAATAATTAAATGAAAGAATGATCATTGTTTTTTCATAATGGAATCTTTAGGCTTATGTGTTGGGGGTGGGATGGACATCTTGAGCACTCACCAAATATTGAATGAACCCCAAATCCACATTTCTGGGTATCTCAACACTTCAACCCTCTATTTTCAAATACCTGTAGTACAACTACATTTGTATGTCTTCACAGTCATTCTACTACCATTGCAATTTGCAATTAAACCCAACCAATGAATTTTTCATTTCAATTATTATACTTTGCAGGTCTAGAATTTCCATTAGGTTTTTTGTAATTTTCATTTCTGTGCTGAGATCCTCTATCTGTTCACTCATTTAAAATATTTTCATTTTTTTTTTAAACATAACTTTAAAAACCTGTATTAACATAACCATATAACTAACCATCTAATTTTTTTAGCTATGGATCACATTTCAAGTCTTTGTCTAGTAATTTTTTATTGAATATTGGACATTGTGTATATGTTGTAGAGGTTCTGGATTCTGTTATCTTCTGAAAAGTGATGATTCTTGTTTTAGCAGATTCTTCAGCTACTGAGTGATCACTTAAAGAACTACAGTCTTGGTTTTATGCTTTGTTATTAGTTCATATCTATGAGAAGCCCAGGGACTTTCATTAAGTTCTAACTTGGCAGGCAGGACTCAATCTTCATACTCTATCTCCCCTTATAATCTTGTCAGAGCTTGTTAGGGCAGGTCTAGGGAGGTCTTACACTATGGTATGGTCTTTACTCCCAAGGTACAACCTATCTAACGTTTCAGCTTGATGCCACAACTGTTAGAGATCTCTACCGGGAAACTTGGTGCCCCTGACTACTGATTTTAGGCCAACACTTCTTGACCTCTAGTATCTACATTCCATTCTCAACTCTGTGGCAACTGCTATCTAGTAAGCATTAGGTGGTCTTCCTCTAATTATGTATAGCTCAGCCCTCAGCCATGGATTTGTGGGCATCCCCATGGATTTCTCGGGTAACCTCTCTGTATAGTTTCCTCTTGATGCTCACCCCACAGATTCCAACCATTTAGCTCCCTCTTGATGCCCACCCCATTGATTCTAACTGCTTCAGCTGCTCTCCACCATGATCTCTGTCTTCTCAGCTCAGCCTCTTTACACCACAAGAAGCTGGGTGATTGTGGGGGTCAATCGCTTAATTTCCCTTATTTCAAAAGTTTCAGTTTTGTGCTACCCCCAAACAGTCGCTTTTTTATACTGTCCAGTTTCACAGTTGCTACTAATTCAGGAGAGTTAGTCAAATTACTCAGTTATAGCCAGAAACAAAAGTCTCCCTTCCCTCAGATTGTTTGGGAGTGTTATTAAGGAAAGAGGAGCAGCTGCTTGCAAGTGACCAACGAAGAAAATACGACTTGCTGGAAGTCATGGTTAGAGGTTTGAGGGGAAAGCTGGGTCTATATGAGAGAAAATAGCAAGGAGAGGCAGAAATGGGAGTTGACGAAACAAAGTGAGCAGCATTTAATTGCGTCAACTGTCCACAGATCCAGGAGATTCCTGTCCTTAATGCAGTTTGCTCACATGGACCATTAAATTTCCCCCCTTTTTTGGGATAGTTGTTTAATTTTCATTTGGAACCCTTAGTGAGAAGAGTCTTAAAAGGAATTGGGTATAGCCCAATTAAAAGTGAATATTGATGTGAAGACTCAATAACCTAGATGTTAGGAATATGTTAATGTCACACAGTTTGATTATCTTACTGAAACTATAGGGTCAGACATGTATGTAAAGGAACAGAAGTTTTCAAGGCTAGCCATTATGGGAAGTAACTATTCCCCTCATAACTATGCAGTTTTTGTTTTATTTTGTTTTCTTGCAGATTCCCTTTCCTCATTCTAGCAAATTTTGTTACAGGCATATACAGGACAAGTAAAAAAGGCACACAATATTAAGACTTTTTTAAGATAAAGTTACATATTTTAGAAGTGATTTTGAAGTCATATTTACATTTCCCCAGAATCATCCCTCCATGTATACTTTATTTTAGATTTTCTCTTTATGGGTCAGTAGCAAGTGACCTGAACTTACAAGGTTCTCCCTCCTATACCCTTTCCATACCTCTTCAGCTGCATTTCTCTCTCCTTGCTCATGATACTCTAGCCTCACAATTATAATGTTTCAGTTAAGTGGAAACCTAAATTTAGAAACTTAGAAACCTTGGAACTTTGTTTTATTTTTAATAGTTATTATCACTATTTAAAACTAACTGGTTCATGTGTTTACTTATATATTGTCTGACAGCTCCAACTTCAAAGCTCCATCAGAACAGAAACCTAGTCTATCTTATCCACTACAGTATTATTATATAAGACAATGCTGGGCACATAGGAAGCATTCAGCATTTGTTAAATATACTAGCACTACAATAAACAACCCCAATATAAATCTTTCTGCCATTCTCATTTAGCTTAGCCTAAAATGTATTCTAAATTTGCTCAAATTTTAGTGTTAAAGTGTAGCTATTTGCATCACATGAGTGTGATATGTGTATATGTATCAGAATCAGCAAAATAGTAAAACAAGTTTAATTTTAATTTATTAGAACCCAGTAAGTGATGATTTTAAAAGCAGAGTTTCCATCAAATTAACACTTAATTCCGGGCAAAAATACATATAAAAAACCTAAATCTTAAGGCAGAAGTAAAATATTATAAAAACCGGCATGTCTATTACAGACTTTAGAATGTCAGAATTTTAAGAGATTCACATAGTATTTTATAGCACTAAAATGTTAATACAGTCAGAAATATTATCAATTGGTCCAAGATTTCTCAGTTTATAAAATGTCTAGATTAATTAAAGAAATTTTGTTGTATAAGTAATAGCTACCATATAATTAAGTGATTGTTTTTATGACAAAGGCAGGAAATTTCATGGTTTTCATTTGTAAAGATTTTACAGTATTAAATATAAAGTATTACTAGAAGTATGTTTTAGAGTCATCTCCCCACACTAATGCCCAAACGGTGTACATCGATTCCCTTTAACTCCATTTTTAAAAATTCTGTGAATTCGCATACCTATTCATTATAGGCCTGAGTATACTCAGCAAAGGCATGAATTGCTTACTTTGATTTGGTAGAAATAATAATTTTAGTAAATCACTGTATCTTTTCCTGGTTAGTAAATAATTTCAAACTGAAGTCCAAGAATTTTTGCACCTCTAATAAGTGAACACCTTTTTTACCTCTTTAAGTCTGAATTTTTGACTAGAACCTGAGCACAAAGTTGGGGGGGGGGGTGGATTTCATGTTTATGTGCAATTAACAGTAGTCTTTCTGAAAAAGCAGAGTTAACAACCTTAAATTTCTCCTTATGATCAAAACCTTTTATTTTGTGGTGGGGATAAAATTTAAAAGATTTAAATCCAAAAGCAGGGATTAACTATAACTAGCTTATGCATTTTATGAAATAGTGTCAAAAAATACAAATGGATTTAAAATAATTTTGTAAGTCTAGCAAATATGAGGTTTATGGGTTCTTAACAACATATTAATTACAAAGATTCTTCATCTTTATTACAAACTTTTAAGCTATTTTAATAAAATGGCCGTAGACCTCACTGTACTTCTACCTATCTGTGCATTAATAAAAACCTGTTAAAACTCCTTATTTAGTACTTCTGAAAAATTCTAGTCAAATAAGATCACTATAACTACCAGAGAAGTTTGAAATACTGATTTCAGATTCATTTCAAAGTTGATTTATCTTCTTTCAGAATCTGGCATTTAAATCATAAATATTTTCACCAACTTGGACTCTGAAATTATAAAAATTTTAGCCAATGACAGTTAAACAGTACTAGGATGATGTGGAAAAAATAAAAATTGAAAGTATATTGTCAATCATGCATTTCACAATTTCATGAATTAAGTAAGGTATAACTCATAAATATTATGTCTTTGCAGGTTACCTCAACTTCCATCAAGCACCAGCTGAAAGCTAATCTGCTGAAACACATCAGCACTCTATAAAATAAAAGAAGTAGGGAAATGATTTTGCACACATGCTGCCCAGTGTTTGGCTTTCAGGTTCCAACCCCTCTTTTATGTAACTATTCTAGGTATAACTCCATGAAGAGCATGAGATGAGGGGTAGATAGAACAGAACAGTTGTTGGGCTAGCAAGAATATATTAGTGAATAAAAAGTTTTTCATCTGAGTAACTGTTCTCACTGGGGTTATGCTATGTGCAACATATAAACTGTACAACCAATTTTTCCTATCTGTTCATTTGTGGAAATAATTGGGCTCAATAAAATGTAAAATATACATTAGTTCATTTTAAACGCAAAGACTACAGTTTTGCCTATTTTGTTTTTGGCTCAACTGTAATATAACCAAAAAAATCTCTGCTTTAATAATACAATATGAAAAAGTTCACCTATGTACATGGGTACATTTCTTCATTAAAGTTTTTCCTTAAATCTATCTCATGTATCTTTACAACTGATCTTTACAACAAAAGTCAAAACAACAAAGTAGAAATGATTCCATTTTACAGCACTTTAGGTTTTCTGAAGTTTTCTTTCAGGGCTTAAAGAACATCATTGAAACGTTGCTTTCCATAGTCTGCAGGATCCATCTGAAGTTCTCGTTCTTCATCATCTGTAAGGGAAACAGTTATGTATCAAGAACATTATTTTAAAAATCATTTGCAGAAAACCAATTAAACAATGCCTCTGTTTTTTTTCTCGGCCTTAGGGTAGATTTCTGCTTGTTATTTTATGCCTTCTAAAATAGCATTCTATTTCTTAGTTGCTTAGCTTAACAGTGAAAAGTCTGTCTTCCAGTATATTGGAAGATTACTTAATTTTAATAAATCTTTTGATGGTAGTCAGATATGTAAGTAGATAGGAAGAAGTAGAGCTAGATATAGTTAGCAAAACTTTAGAAAGCCACAGGTATATTATTTCCACTAGATGATGCAGTCCTTTAAACTAAAGTTTTGGGGGTGCCTGGGTGGCTGAGTGGGTTAAGCCTCTGCCTTCAGCTCAGGTCATGATCTCAGGGTCCTGGGGATCGAGCCCCACGTCTGGCTCTCTGCTCGGCAGGGAGCCTGCTTCCCCCTCTCTCTCTGCCTGCTGCTCTTCCTACTTGTGATCTCTCTCTCTCTCTCTGTCAAATAAATAAATAAAATATTTTAAAAATTAATTAATTAATTAATTAAAGTTTTGGTAGAAACCATTCTGTATACATTTTCATGCCTTTAAAAACCCTTTTTTTTTTCTAATTACAAAATGAATCCATACTCATCACATAAAAATTAGAAAATAAAAGATAGGAAAATAAAAATCACTCAGAATCTCAGTATTTAACATTATAGTGAACTTCTCTGCTCCTCTGTAAAGAGCTTACCAGCAACTTCTTAAGTGAAATATACTAACAAAAACATAACTTTTTCTTTACCAAAAAGAAAAAAATTATTACATAATATTGTTAGTAAGATCCTCAAGGTCATTATGCGTAACTATATTAAACAACTCCTTAGAATACTTCGGAGTTTGACTTATTTAAGCCATTGACGGGTTTTTCTGGGTCGTTCTTGGTTATTACCTGTCACTTCACATTACTGTTAGCTTATCTGCCAGTAGCAATCCCTTTCTAATTTTGTTATAAACTACAGGTTTTGAAATAAGACTGCTCAGAATACAAAAATTATGTTAGAACAAGAAGGAAAAGTAATTTAATCAAAGCAAAAATACTCTTTCTTAGTATAAGGCTTTAATGACATATTAATGACATGTTTTGGTTCCTCCACAGCCTTAAAAGATGATTTTTCATACTTTCTGGTCCACAGTTACAACTACCCAACAGGTGGCTCAGTTGGTTGAGCAAATGCCTTCAGCTCGGATCATGATCCTGGAGTCCCCGGATCTAGTCCCTCAATGGGCTCCCTGCTCGGGAAGGAGTCTCCTTCTCCCTCTGACTTTCCCCCTCTTGTGCTCTCTCTCTCTCTCTTTCTCTCCCTCTCAAATAAATAAATAAAATAAAATAAAAAAACAACTAACCAACAGCTTAGTTTTTGATAGACTGAGGTGATACTATCATAATTATCTGGAAATATAATTTCATATAATTTAAAGAGTTATAGGTTAGAATTCAAATTCACGTGTATACTATAACTTTCTGAAATCACTTGTTTTAGATTTGATAAGTTTTCTACTCTCAGCTTCTCTAGCATATCCTATAGCAAAATTTTGTCCAAGAAAGATGCCATATGGTGTATGTAGTATGTATGAACTTCACATAATGATGTGTTATTTCTTCTTTATGTTTATTCATAAAAAATGCCAAATAAACCAATCTTCTTTTTTCCTTCCAATAACTTTCCTGTTAAACTTACAGAAATTCTCATATAGAGTTGTAGGCAACCATTTTGCATCATAAGCTAACAAAATGATCTCACATCTCCAACAGGTAATCCACTAGGTATGATAAGCTCAAATCTGTTACAAGTAAAGGCTGAAATTGTATCCATAATCACATCGGTATTTTGAAAATATGCTAATCAATCTCTTATCATAGAACTCTTTATACTTTAAAAATTATCTTTTTTTTTTAAGATTTTATTTATTTATTTGACAGAGAGCATAAGCACCGGGAGCCACAGGCTGAGGGAAAAGGAGAAGCAGCCTCTCCCCCACCCTTCACCCCCGGCGGAGCAAGGAGCCAGATGTGGAACTGGATCCCAGTACCCTGGAACCATGGCCTGAGCCCAAGGCAGGCGCTTAAACAACTGAGCCACCCTGGTGCCCCAAAATTATCTTTGGTTTTAAAAGGAAAATAGGGACACATGGGTGGCTCAGTTGGTTAAGCATATGCCTTCAGCTCAGGTCATGATCGCAGGGTCCTACGATCTAGTCGAGTCCAGTGCCCTGCTCCGCGGGGAGTCTGCGTCCCTCTCTGCCTGCCACTCCCCATGCTTGTATGCGAGCTCTCTCTGACAAATAAATAAAATCTTTTGAAAAAATAAAATAAAATAAATGGAAAATAGTCACTGGCACGTCTCCAGAAAGCTCTCCTTAGGATCCATATTATAGAACATCACCTTATGGTTATAAATACATCTTTCAGGGCTTTAGTAATTAAACGAAGACTTAATCACTGGGGAGCAGTAGGGAAAGCAGCTATACAAAAGAGAATTCCTAGAAATTTAACAGGAAAGTTACTAAAAGGAAAAAGGAGATATGTTGGAGGATGTTTAAGTGGCTGATTATAAAGAGAAAATAAAAGCAAACTCTAGGAATAGAAAAACTGAATTCTAGTCCTGACCCATGCACTTATGAACAAACCTGAGCTAGTTTCCAAACCTCTTTAGACCTTTAATTACCTTCTCAGTAGAGTACAGATAGAAGTTGTTTTTCCTATCTCAAAATACTGCATATGAAGGCAGTCTTTACTTCCAAAGTCTTCTATAAATATAGTTTGTTGATTCTATTAAGTTATGCTTTAAATCAAATTTTAATATGGCACCTTCACATTATTTTTTAAAATTCCACAGGACTTTTAGAATATTGCATTTTTCTTTCATTGAACTATTATTTATGTTAGAGTACATTTTCAGTGTAGCTATTCTAACCAAAATTCAAATTTCTACTGACAAACTTTTTGCATGTATTTATAAAGTCTGATGAAATTACCTTACCAAATCTGATACAGAACAGAGACCCACTAAATATAATTATATTTTATTTCATTTTATAAAGCAGCAAAATCTGTAAATACTTCATTAACATAAAATGACTATTAAAGGAAACAGAAAAACATTCATAATTTATTAAATAATTCCTAAATTCCCTCTGAAGTCAAGAAATGACCACCTCCATAAAGCAAGCTATACCAAGCAAGAAATCTTGGGGTAATAAGGCAGTGAGACTCCACTAAAATGTACAAATTAATCCACAGGCCAAAGTGCAGTTATCCTCTAAAGCAGGCAATCCAAGGAAAAAATATTCTGTTTGCTTTTACTTCTTAAAAATTATTATTCAACAAACACGTAGTGCTTGCAGTGCAGACGATTTGTTCTAAGTACTGAACAAATATGTGAATCATATAATCCACACAACAACAGGTAAGTATATCCCTATTCTACAGATAAGGATATTGAGGTATAGAGGTTAGGTAATTCACAAGGTCATAGAGCTCATAAGTGGTGAAGCTAGGATCAAATCCAGGCAATTTGGCTTCAGAATCCAAGCACTTAAGCATTATGTTAGCTTCCTTCCATAAATATAACCTGTTATATGCAGGTCATATTCTACTAAGCAAACTTGGAACTTCTATGGGATTAAAGATAAGATTAAAGAGAATTTGCAAGCATCCGTCCCCTTATTACAATAAAGAATGAATTAAAAGACATATCCATCAGACGTATACAGTTTCCAGAGTTAATCTATTCACTGGGTCACTTAAAAGAAGGCAGGAAAAAGAATATCTTACACTAAAGCAAATAAAGTAATATTTCTTTAAGAATGCTTCACAAAGGGGCGCCTGGATGGCTCAGTGGGTTGAGCTTCTGCCTTCAACTCAGGTCATGATCTCAGGGTCCTGGGATCGAGTCCTGCATCGGGCTCTCTGCTCAGCAGGGAGCCTGCTTCCTCCTCTCTCTGCCTGCCTCTCTGCCTACTTGTGATCTCTGTCAAATAAATAAATAAATTCTTTAAAAAAAAAAAAAAGAATGCTTCACAAAAACAGAAATTAAAAAATCAAAATAAGCCAGGATAATAAACACAGGAAAAACAGGCTTCATTTAATTCTACAAGGAAACACTCTATAGGTAGTACTGTCCCAAATGATCAATACAAATGAACAAGCATCAGAGATAAAAAACTGGAATCCTCTAGCTCTCTAATGGCAGAGATCATGCCAAAATCTCCATTTCATAATCAAGAATTTGGGGCACCAAAGCTAGAATGTCCTTAGCTGAATCCAGAACCTCAGTACTACAACTGGAATCTCAAATCTTAAGGACCCAACAGATTGAGAAAAAAACTACTTCTAATATCAGAAAAAGCAGAAAAGAGCCCCTAATGCTAGAACTTTAGTAGTATTTCTGAAGTGCATGTTTCAGTTTTTTTAACTGAAGTATAGTTGATACAATGTTCCATTAGTTTCAGGTGTACAGCATAGTGATTCCACAAGTCTACACATTATTCTAGGTTCACCACAAAGTGTAGGAACCATCTGTTATCATCATGTTTCAATTTCTGATATCTCTCTAGCTGCAGAGTCTCAATGGTGGTAGTGAAGTTTCCACTTTCTCTCCTGGGTTTGGAGGAAGATGTGTTTCAAATCTGAAACACATTTTCCCACAATACCTGTGTTCAATATAGCGCTTCCACTGTGAATGTGACCACAGAATTTTTGAACTGAGAAGGACCATCTATTGTTGCTCAACACTCACATTACAGATGAAGAACTGTGGCCCAGAGAGTTTAAGTGACCTGAAAAGCAATACACAGTCTCCTAACTCAGAATAATGCCTATTTCTTAGAAAAGAAATTTCTTTTATTCTACTGCCCGCTTTGGCTACAAGGGCAAACTGTCCTGGAAATCCAACCACTAGTTCTACATTAAAACTATGAGAAATGCTTTTAAATTCTAAATATTCTAACTTAACAATAAACATTAGGAATCCAAATTGTTGATAAACAAGGGAACACCTATAATTGCCCCTTCCCACTTTTTGGACAGTTAATACTACACCTAAAGAATCCCTGAAAGCATGTTTAAAATTATTTGGGCCTACAATATCCTTTTTTAGTCAGTTCACTCAAACTTATCCCTCTTCATTTGCTGCAGCTGATGTTCTTGAATCCTTGTTCCCTATGATAAAGGTATCCCATCCTTCCACTGCTGTCATCTAGTGAACCCCAAATTAGGATAAAAAAAAGGTTAAGTTGGGGCACCTGGGTGGCTCAGTGGGTTAAAGCCTCTGCCTTCAGCTCAGGTCAGGATCCCAGGGTCCTGAGATCGAGCCCCACATCGGGCTCCCTGCTCAGCGGGGAGCCTGCTTCCTTCTCTCTCTCTCTCTGCCTGCCTCTCTGCTTACTTGTGATCTCTGTCTGTCAAATAAATAAATAAAATCTTAAAAAAAAAAAAAGTTAAGTGGCAACCCCCAGGTCAAGTAAGCTTCACCTGCAAATGAGGAAACCCCAAAATTTAACAATCCCCTCCCTACTTCATTGAGAGTATCATCTTAGGTTATTTCCTCATATTCCTTAGACCTGGTGCATTTATTTCTTGTGGAAGGAAAAGCAGCAGAGCAGCATTAGGGTACTGGAGACCTAACGTGGCAATGAGAAACGAGGGGTGAGAGAAGGAGAAGGGTACAGGAGAGAGAGAGACAGAGAGAGAGAGGGAGAGAGAAAGAGGACACTGAAGATAAATGTACTTACTATGGATAAAAGCCATACAAAATAACTGAAATTTTGTGACAAAAATCATTAACTTTAAGATACCCTAAAACATAAGAAATGCTTTTCAATTATAGTTGAAATTATTTGCTCTAATAAAAACCTCAAAATTATCCAGTAACATGATAGATAGCAGCTCTTATGAATGAAAACTAGACAAAGTATAAACTAAGTTTGTAAGACCAGAAGTTAAAAGGTTATTATTCTAGTCACAGTTATAAGAATAAAAACTCAATGAGAAAGCATAAAATTATCAGTTAACAACATTTACCCAGGGCCCTATGTATGCTAAGTACTTTGGTGGGGGGAGGTGGATGGGTGAATGTGAAGGCAGAAAAGGATACAAACAAAATATAAGGCAAAAGAAATGAAAATTCCTGCCCTCCAAGAGCTTACAATCTAACTGGTGATAAAATGTACATGCACGAAAACGCCTGAAATGTTATAAATAACTGCAAAAAAATATAATCCAGGCAAATCACAAAGCAATGAGAAGAAAATGGTAAAATTTATGAAAAATGGATGAGATTATAGAAAAGGTGGTGTAATTTATTCAATAGCTCCAAACAGTGTTTGAGTTCTCATTAATGCATCCTTAAATAACTCCTGGAATGATTATTATCTCTTTCTATTTACAACAACCATTCTTCCAAAACTAGAATGTACTATCAAAACAATGCCTGCGTGGAAGACTGAGTCTCTAATTTCCCTTTTTCTATTAACTATGTAGTATTCTAGGACAACTATATTTTGAGTTTTTATAAAAACAACCCTTGTCATGAACCTAAATAACATCTGATTACTTTAAAAAGAGTTAAGGAAGAAAAAAAAAGAGTTAAGGAAGAAATCAAAACAGTTTACATTGGAAAATATTTCATGCATCACATTATAAAATCAAATACGTCAGTCATTATGTTCATGATCAACTTTTACAGAAAAGAGAAAAAGTTCCACAAATACTACTAAATGATATTAGCAGGCAAAAAAAAAGCCTAAAACCTTGGAATAATGCAACATACTCTGATACGCATGCATGGGTAGGGCTGCATGCACACAGGTAAATTCTGAACTTTTAATAACTTAAAAGCTCAGAAGTTACATAGTTAACAAGGAAAATACGTTGAATCTGTGTATTAAACATAAAACAGACAAATCTTTACAAACCATTAAATATAAATTTCCTGCTGCTCAGAAAAAATTTCAGAAACAGCCTTCCTATACTGAATCAGTAGTGAAATCATCTTCATTGTGGAGGAGACCATTACTTTTGGGGCTTCCCTTATAACAAAAAGGTTGTCTGGTCAATATTTGTACCTGGAATAATGAAATGTTTTCGGATGAGAAGTTGGAAAAGAATTATTTACTGGGAGTATTTGCCTCAGATTAACTCTAGAGCTATTTCAAGCAATTTAAATCTAAAATTTCTGAATACTCTTGAGTTTCAAATTATATCAATAATATATGCAAGATAACTAAAATGAAAATACTTAAATAAAATAATTAAGATTTATAAATACGACTATCATAAAACTGTTTTCAAAATAAAACTGAAAAACCACACAGGATCTCTTTGTATTAGGATTGTAATGCCACTAATAAGTGGGAAAAATTCTACACAAATTCAACCAAAAAATTTAGAGGTGGTTTTCACGGTCACAGCATGGAGGCCAGGCCCACGCTCACCTTGGACGTCTTCCTCTCCACCATCACCATCTTCTTCCTCATTGTAAGCCAGCTCAGCCTGCTTGTCTGCCTCGTACTCACCTACGTTACCATCATCCCCATTATAATCCGCCAGTTTAGAGCCATGCTGCGGATCAACAGGGGATTCATTCTCATCAAAGAATCGGCCTGTGAAGTAGGTAGAGGATTAATTCAAGAGTAAAGAGAGAAGAAAAGAAGGGACCTACTCTGGAGGCAGACCAGAAAGTAGACAAGTGAAACCTGGCAACTTTGAGGGTACGAGTTATAAAAAAGACACATTTTGTGAAGGTTATCCAAGACAAAAAAGAAATAAGAATGAAGATTGAAAACTTTTTGAAAAATAATTTCTCTTTCGTGTTAATTTTAGTACTTGCTACTTAAGGTTTGAATAATATCAGGACTGTTTTCCTAATAACTGACAACTTTTCCAACATAAGTATTTGTCTAACTTACCACTTTAGAAGAATAATAAATAATTTTATTACTGGATACAATACATATTTTGAATCTCTAGTCATTTACTGATTATAAAATACCACTTTCTATAAATAATTTTGATAACTTTTTTTGTAAAAATAAACAAGTATTATGCAGATTCGTTTCTTTTTGGATGCTAAGACTAACACGACTGAGAGCTATCTCAGGTTTCTTCAGTGACAGTGACTCACTATAGTCTTGGATTTCCAAGGAGAGATGGCAGAAAGAATAAACCATCAGAATTCCTAGTGGTATGTGTTTTGAAAAAACACCCCATTTAATTCTGATTTATTATTTCCCATATCCTAAATAAGACTTAAGTCCTGTTTACATTCAGAAAAATAAATAAAAAAGAGCAATAGAAATAGCATCTACTGTAGTAAGCTATTCAATAACTAAATACTGAAAATAAAAATGTTAAGCACACTAAGATCTGACTCACAAACACAAGTTAATCTCTAATTTGACATTAAATTTAAGTAGCATAAAAGTAAATTTTATTCCAATCCCTAAAATGGTAATAACAGCAACTTACTGATAATGAAAGAATTTAAGACTTTAAAAAATTGTAAAAACTTTCTATGATAAGTCTAAAATTTTTTGAATTATATTTTTAAGAATTACATTGCAATGAGACATTCAGGAAAAAAATTAATGACTTCTTTGCTTGCGAAGAAAGTTTAAGTACAAATAGAAAGAATTATGGAGGTATTGGTCAAGTCTACAAATAGTTCACCACATCATTAGGCCAATATATTTCTATTTGCTGGGTAAAGAGTTAGTCAGGAAAATAGTTAAAGAACATCACTCTTAACATAGGCTTTCAAGGATTGGGGCATGTTTACAACAGGGAGACTTAAGTACTTAGGGCCAGTAAAAAGAGCACAAAGTCATCTTACATCTATTCCAGAATAAGGTTGGATATGTACACTTAACAAAAAAAAAAAAAAAAAAAAAAAGGGAAAAGTTGATAAAATAAAGTTAAAGAAATGGATATAAAAGAGTTAAAAAGGAAAAAAAAAACAAAACAAGAAGAATATGTAAGGTAATTTGTGAGAAAGACATCTTGTCTTCTAAGGATAGTAATATAAAACATCTTGGTGGCTTTTGTTATTATTTCTTTCATTAACAATAAAATAGACGACAGCAATGTAAGCAGGAAAAAGGGAGATTTATAGAGATCTGTATTGACTTTTTTTTAAAAGATTTTGTTTCTTTATTAGACAGGCGAGAGAGAGAGAGAGTGAGAGAGAGCGCAAGAGAGAAAGGGAGAACAGGCAGAGGGAGAAGCAGGCTCACCAGAGCAGGGAGCCCATGTGGGGCTTGATCCCAGAACTCTGGGATCGTGACCTGAGCTGAAGGCAGACGCTTAATGACTGAGCCACCAAGGCGCCCTATATTTTCCTTTTTTAAAAATGTAATATTTATTATGATCTAAGTACCTGGAGTAGTTAAATCATCCTTATGCAATAAGGAACTGCTGTTTTATATATAAACATTTTAATATGGCAGTTACCAGTAAATTTCTCAAGGTATACCATTTCCTCTAAGAATTTTTTTATAAGTTATAAAATATAGAACGTTAAAAAATTAGTCTAAAGTTACTGTGAAATATAGTTAATATTATCAGACACGGTACACTAACCAAAAAAATCATCCACCTATACCTATTATAATATTCCAACAGAACAATTTACAGTTTCTTTCCTTTATAGGTGTTTGGTGATCTGACTAAAGTGAATTCACTCCTAAAATTATAATACTACAATTAGTGACATGAGACACTAGACAGAGACAACCAGAATATCAATAACAAGAATGCTTAAAAAATCAACCACAGGGGCATTTGGCTGGCTCAGTCAATGGAGTGTGAGACTCTTGATCTCAAAGTTTTAAGTTTGGGCATAGAGGTTACTTAAAAAAAAAAAAAAAATGGATTACCACACCACTGTCCTTTGCTGAATAAGTAATCTGTGCTACCAAACATACAGAATTTTCATCTTTGGGGAAAGAGCTAGCCCTTCATGTAGGGTTTCTAACACTATGATAGCCAAAACAATAGAGTAAAAAAGAACCAGCTAAACAATGTTGCCAGTCAAGTCGGGACATCAAACTTCACATTAAACAGTGAATAGACATGAAGTATAAATAAAAATGCCTAACAATAATAAATATAACAGGTTGCTAAACAGTATGATTGTCAGGCAACATATCTGCAGAAAGAGTTATATAAAGGAGAAATCTGTATGGGTTGGAGCTAGAAGGGAAGGTTTCAAAAAAGAGGCAAATATATTGGACCATGACAGAGTGAAGGAAAGAAATATTCAATGGATAAGTTAAGAAGGTAGATGAAGTACTCAGGAGACAGTAGAGAGATTAATTTGACTGGGTTTATATTAGACTGTAGAAAGAGGAAGTTTAGACAAGAAAATTAGGAATAATTATGGAAAACCTTTACAGTTAGAGACTTTAAAGGGCCTCCTATTTCCACTTCACAAGGTCCATGTTAGAATGAATGACAAAGAACATGAAATTATCTACAATGTTTTTTCATCCAACAAAGATCCACTAATGTATGTGAAAGTTATTGCACTGGGCACTGTGATGCAAAAAGAAACTTACCATCTCTATATCTATTGTAGTAAGGGAGACAAACATGTAAACAAATATTTAGAAAGCAATGTTGTGTGTACTATACCCAATGACCTAGAAAGTAACATCTGAACATGGAGACTATCACTACCACTGGATAGAGGAAGTCTGGACTTTATGCAGGAGTCAATAGGCAGTTGTCATGATTTCTTTTAAGCTCTCTGAGAACAGGAATCTAATATGGCTTATGTACCATAGTAACTCCACTATCTATTCAGGTAAGGAGCTAACAGAAATTAGGAATGAATGAATCAAATAGATTTTAAAATGACAAACTGAATACATGGCACAATGGAATGGGAAGACTCAAAGAATCAGTTTATAAGCCTAGCCCAGAAACTAAAAATAAAGGTATTTGCACCCAAATGGAACAACTGAGAATGTATGGGAAAGCAAATGCTTTTGGTATACTGAACTTAGGGTTACAGTAAGATGTCCAAATGAAAATATTTTATAGATGCCTGGAAATACAGAACTAGACTGTGGGCACAAAGTGAGGGCTAGTTGTATAGATTTAAGATTCATAAATATAAAGATGACAGGTTAAATTATGGCAAGATAATTTCTATTAGGAAATGAATATTCACAGACAACAGCTATAAATCGAAGGAGTGATCTTAGGTAATGACTGAATTTAAGACGGGGAAAGGAAGTAATGAGGGTAAAGTTATCACATGATGGTGTAAAACTGTGATATGTTCAACAAGAATTAAATACTGTATTTTATCTCTGAAGCATTTTACCTATTTAAAGATTTTTAATTCTGTCCTATTTCTTAGTAACCATATTGCTAAAACTGTGCCCAGGTAGGTGAGTAATATAGTAATTATATTTAGTTTGGGTCCCCCAAATCTCATTATATTTTTGTAAAATTCAATTGGGTATTTGAATATTATTTTCATCCTGGTGGCTGCTTGAAAATGATTAACTTACAGCCTATCAGTAGCAAGATACTAGTTCCATCTCAACAGGTTAAACAAGAGCACATGAAGAAAGAAGCAACATACACTCTAGCTACTGAAAAGTCTTTGGGTGGTATCAAGTTGTAAAAAAAAATCCTAAGAGATTGTTGATACACTTTTCATTTCACTTTAAACAATACAACAGAACTTCATACAGAATGACAAGTATTCTGTAAAACTGCTTAAACATCAGTCTGCAAACTTGCAATAGCAGTAGAAAACGAAAAGTTGGTAACAAATAACGGTAACATTTCTCAATCACAACAAGGCATTTCAATCAAGAGAACGTGAGTTTTAATCCCATACTGGAAATCAAACCAAGATAAGTCACTTTTTCGCTTCATTAGCTCAGGGCTTGCTTATAGGTTTCAATTTCTCAACTATTGTATGAAAAACAGGTTTTAAGTTTTTCTAGTCATTCTTTTAATATGTTGTCACTATTATAAAGAAAATGAATCAATCTGAGTTGTCATAGTAACTCCAGAGAGTAAAGGAAATAAGGAAATTTTACTCTAAGTAAGGCAACCTCTTTTTCTAGCCTTTATCTACTCCTGGTATCCACTTTGTACCATTCATTTGGAAATCAACACATTCAAATGACACCTACAGTTTTGACTGCTTAAGTATCCTTGAGGGTCCCTGGCATGTGATAATTTATAATCTGTTGAGACATGAGTTAGAGTTTGAATGCTGGAAAAGTGAGGTGTGCAAACTGGATAAAAATGTTACCGTAGGTTTTCCCCACCAACAATGCATAGGGAAAACTACCAAATGGCTTTTGAACAGCTTACTCTGACTTCATTACGAGGCACATTACGGGGCAAAAAGATCATAACTTATTTTACATCTCAAAGTACAGGACCTGCATGTAGTAGGCACAGGAAAGAATCTGTTAATTGACTGTGGACTTATGGAAGGTAAAGAGAAACCAGGGAAATGAAAGAAGTATGGTAGCTGGAAATTATGTCTAATAGCATATGAATAACCTAACCTTCATCACTCCCTCATTCCCATTCCCAATGGAAAGAGGTTCAACTGTTCTTTCCCCTTCTTTACATTACCCATGGGCGACGTTTTTGTTATTTTTTAAGACTAATTCTATGAGGGGGAAGGAGAAGAGAACGGAAAGAATTTGATTTGCATCAAGGTCAAATGCTCTTCTCCTTTACCTTTTGCTTTTATCCTCCACCAAACCTACTGGACTAGTCTCAGAACCAGCCTAAAATAAAGGAGCCAGAGGCAGGAAGTAATTTGCTAATATTTTTAGTAAGTGATTAGAAGTAATTACTTTTAGTAACTAAAAGCTATTTTTTTTACCAGGCACATGGTAACGTATTTATGACAAGTACATTAATCTCACATACATTAAATAGTTGGACATTTCATTTCAGCTTCAGTATTCAAATATTCTTAATAGTTTTTTTTTAAGGATTTTATTAATTTATTTGAGAAAGAGAGAGAAAAAACATTCGCAGGGTGGAGCTGCAGAGGGAGAGGGAAAAGCAGGGAGCTCAGCAGGGAGCCAGATGTGAGACTCAATCCCAGGACCCTGGGATCATGACCTGAGCCAAAGGCAGATGCTTAACTTACTGAGCCACCCAGGTGCCCTGAAAAATTTTTCTTTCTTTCCTTCTTTTTTTTAATTAAAGTAAGCTCTCTACTCAACATGGGGCTTAAACCCACAACTCAGAGATCAAGAGTCCCATGTTCTACCAACTAATCCAGCAAGGCGCCATTACAAAATTTTTTTTCTTTTCTTTTGTTTTGTTTTGTATTTTTCTTTATAATTTAGCACTATATTCCATACTTTACAAAAGTTTGACATATTTTTCTATTTTTTATTATTAAATATTTTTAGATATACACAGAAGTGTGGAGAATATAATATCCATGTTTCCATCATCCATAATTTTGTCTAATTTAAATTTTTTCTGCCATATTTTAGAACTTTTAAAAAAGAAAACATTACAGATACATGAAGTTCCCCAGGACCTCTCCCTAGTATTCTCCTCCTATCCCAAAGATAACCTGTATCTTAAACTGGATGTTAAACATCCCTATGAAAGCTTATGTATTCATTAATAAGTAGTATTGATTCACCAGCCTCTAAATCTTAAATACACGGCATCTGGGCAGGAAAGAGTTAACTTGGCATGCCTGGTTTGCTCAAACCTGGTACATTCCAAAGAAAGGTTTGTCTTTGGGACTGGTGGTCGGCTGGAAGATAACTTCTGAGCCTATGGAATGTTCTGCTTGATAAGCATTTTTGTATGGCTGAGGCCTTGGGCCATGCTATACCAGTATGATTAGATAAGTTTATCCTAACAAAGCAACTTATGGTGTATATTTATTCTTGCTAGGTGGAGGATATAAGGGCTAGAGTATGAGCTCAGTCATAAGGGCATCACATGATATGTCACTACATGACTAACCCCCAATAAATACTCTAGACCCCAAGGATCAAGTGAGTTTCCTGAGCAGGCAACACTTCACACGTTTTGTCACACATGTTCACTCAAAAGATTAAACAAATCTCCATGCAACTCCACTGGGAGGAGATATCGGGAAGCTCACATCAGCTTTCTTCTGAATCTTGCCCCATGAGCCTTTTCCATTTGCTGGTTCCAGTCTCTGTCTTTTCACTGTACTAAGCCTTAACTGTGAGTATAATTCTTCTGTGTCCTGTGAGCCCTTCTAGTGAATCATCAAACCTGAGGGTGATCTTAGGACTTCCAACATAGCATAATGTATCTGTTTTACATTTATCCAAGTTGATAAATGTGGTTTTGTTCATTCATATGAATTCCTATATATAATTCCATTATATGTATAATTCCATTGTATACACAATTATTTATCCATTCTCATACTGATGAATATTCATTTCCAATTTTAATGTAATAAACAATGAATATTCTTGTACAGTGTTTTTAAGTACATATTAGGTACTAAGTTGTAGGGTATGTGCATCTTCTCACTCTTATGACTGATGTTCTGATTAACAAAAGTTCTTAATTTTAATCAACTCCAACTTACCATTTTTTAAATTCATGGTTAGCTTTTTAGGGGAGATTAATCTGGTTTAAGAAATCTTTCCCTATTCCATGTTACGAAGATACCATTTCGTTTTCTTCTACAGGTTTTATTAGTTTTACTTTTAAAACTGCAATCTTTTTTTTCTCATTAAACTTTTGTCTTAATGGGTCTCAAAATGGGTGATAGATTTTTGGTCAAGTTGTTTCCACTAAAAAGAACTGATTCTAAAAACATATAACTTGGGTGCCTGGGTGACTCAGTTGGTTGGGCGACTGCCTTCAGCTCAGGTCATAATCCTGGAGTCCCGGGATTGAGTACTGCATCAGGCTCCCTGCTCGGTGGGGAGTCTGCTTCTCCCTCTGACCCTCCCCCATCTCATGCTCTCTCTTTCATTCTCTCTCTAATAAATAAATAAAATCTTTTAAATAAAATAGAATAAAATAAAAACATACAACTTAAAACTGCCACACACACACACACACACACCATGGTCTACAAAACATTTTCCTTTCCTTCTGAAGGTCTTATAATGCAGTTATCAATAACCAGTCTTTTACTATTAAACTTAAATGGCCAATGACACAAACAGATCTCAGACCATTCTTCCACCACTGATTAAGACTGGGATGGCAGGTATTGGGGATAATATTCATTTAGCCTTCTGAGCTTCCTAGGCAGACTTGGTGACCTTGCCAGTTCCAGCTGCCTTCTTGTCCACTGCCTTGATGACACCCATGGCAACCAACTGTCCCATGTCATGAACAGCAAAAGGGCCCAGAGGAGGATAGTCAGAGAAGCTCTCCACACACATAGGCTTGCCAGGAACCATACCAACAATGGCAGCATCACCAGACTTCAAGGACTTGGGACTATCTTCAGCTTCTTTCCAGAAGGATGATCTATCTTCTCCTTCCACTTAGCAAACTTGCAAGCAATATGAGCTATGTGACAATCCGGCACAAGTGCATATCCAGCACTAATTTGGCCTGGATGGTTCAGGATAATTACCTAAGCTGTGAAGCCAGCTGCTTCCACTGGTGGGTCATTTTTGCTGTCTCCAGCCACAATGCTACAACAAACATCTTTGTCACATATGTTCTTGACCTTGAAGCCCACACTGTCCCCAGGAAGAGCCTCACGCAAAGCTTCATGGTGCATTTCAACAGACTTTACTTCAGTTGTAACAATGACTGGAGCAAAGGTGACCACCATGCCAGATTTAAGAACACCAGTATTAAGAACCACCAATTTTGTAGACATCCTGGAGAGGCAGACACAAGGGCTTGTCAGTTAGACGAGGTGAAGCAGAATGAAATCCAGAGCTTTAAGCAGTGTGGTTCCACTGGCATTCCCATCTTTACGGGTGAGTTTACATCCCTTGAACCAAGGCATGTTAGCACTTGGCTCCAACATGTTGTCGCCATTCCAACCAGAAACTGGCACAAATGCTACTGTGTTGGGGTTGTAGCCAATTTTCTTGGTGCTGACTTCCTTAACAATTTCCTCTTATCTCTTCTGGCTATAGGGTGGCTCAGTGGAATCCGTTTTGTTAACACCAACAATTAGTTGTTGTACACCCAGTGTGTAAGGTCTGCCCATTCTTGGAGAAACCTGCTTCAAATTTACCAACACAGTGACAATAATCAGGACAGCAGTCAGCCTCAGATGTGCCCATAATCATGTTTTTGATAAAGTCTCTGTGTCCTGGGGCTTCAATGATGGTCACATAATACTTGCTGGTCTCGAATTTCCGCAGGGAGATATCAGTTGTGATAACCACATTCATGTTCAGCTCTCAGTTTACCCAAGACCCAGGTATACTTGAAGGAGCCCTTTCCCATCTCATCACCCTCCTTCTCAAATTTTTCGATAGTTCTTTTGTCAATCCCACATTTGTAGATCAGATGACCAGTAGTGGTAGACTTGCCTGAATCAACGGGCCCAATGACAATGATGTTGATGTGAGTCTTTTCCTTTCCTATTTTGGTTTAGGTTTAGCGGTGGTTTTCACAACACCTGTTTTCTGGCAGAATACCTGTTGTAAAAAAGCTCTGCCATCTATCTTGATTTTAATTTTGTATATTGTGGAGGTAGGAGAGCCAAGGTTAATATTTTCCCATTTGGCTATTGAAATGACCCAGTACTAGTTATTGAAGACTATCCTTTCACCCACTGCATTATATTATCAACTTTGTCATAAATCAAGTGACTATATATGTGTGGTTAATTTCTTCATTCTTCAATCTGTTCCACTGGTCCACGAGTCTATTCTTATGCCAATACCATATTGTCTTAATTACCTCATCACTAATAGTTTTATAATAATCCTGATGTCTGATAGTAAAAGTCACTAAGTTTCATTCCTCTTATAGATTGTCCTAGCTATTCTTAGTCTTTTGCATTACCATACATATTTCAGAATCACTTTATTTCCACCAATAAGAAAAAAATATGGATAATGAATGGCATGGACCTGGAATTCTACATCAATCAGAGAAGAACTGACATCTTCAAAACACTGAGCCTTTCCAATCTATCAACATGAATTTACTTATATATCATCTAATATCTGTCAATAATGTTTTGTAGTTTATAGAAGTTCTTGTGAATATTTGGTTAGATTTTTTTCAAAAATCTGAGTATTATGCTATTAAAAATAGTTTTTTGGGGTGCCTGGCTGGCTCAGTCAGTAGAGCATGCAACTCTTGATCTCAGAGTTGTGAGTTTGGGCTGCTGGTTGTGTGTAGAGATTTCTTAAAATAAAAATCTTAAAAAAAAATAGTTTCCTTTGGGGAGCCTGGGTGGCTCAGTCATTGAGCATCTGTCTTTGGCTCAGGTCATGATCCTAGAGTCCTGGGATCAAGCTCCACATTGGGCTCCCCGCTTGGCGGGAAGCCTGCTTCTCCCTCTCCCACTCCCCCTGCTTGTGTTCCTTCTCTTGCTGTGTCTTCCTCTGTCAAATAAATAATTTTTAAAAAATTTTTTAAAAGATTTTATCTATCTATCTATTTATTTATTTATTTATCTATTTATACATACAGAGTAAGAGATTACAAATAGGCAGAGAGGCAGGCAGAGAGAGAAGGAAGCAGGCTCCCTGCTGAGCAGAGAGCCTGATGCGGGACTCGATCCCAGGACCCTGAGATCATGACCTGAGCTGAAGGCAGAGGCTTTAACCCACTGAGCCACCCAGGTGCCCAAATAAATAAATTTTTTTTAAAAATCTAAAAAAAAATTTTTTCATTATGCTGAGCGAAATAAGTCAAGCAGATAGAGTCAAGTATCATATGGTCTCACTTATTTGTGGAGCATAACAAATAACATGGAGGACATGGGGAGATGGAGAGGAGAGGGAGTTGAGGGAAACTGGAAGGGGAGATGAACCATGAGAGACTATGGACTCTGAAAAACAACCAGAGGGTTATGAAGGGGCGGCGGGAGGGGGTGGGGTGGGGTGGGAGGTTGAGGAACCAGGTGGTGGGTAATAGGGAGGGCACGTACTGCATGGAGCACTGGGTGTGATGCCAAAACAATGAACACTGTTATGCTGTAAATAAGCAAATAAAAATAAATTAATTAATTAAAAAAATTTTTTCTTTTAAAAATTTCACTTTTTTGCTGACATACACAATTAATTTTTTATATTAGTCCTCTAATAACTTTGCTAAATGTTTAATACTTATTTACTTTAATAGTTTGTAGACTGTTTTGTTTTCCACATATAAAATTATACCTGCAAATAATATCAATTTACCAGTTTTATTTCTTCCTTTTAAATCTCTATACTGTTTATTTTTTTCTCCTTTTATATCATTTACTAGGACCTACGGTGAAAAGCTGAAAATAAGTGATGATAAAGGTTATGTTGGTGTTCATGATTTCAAAAGGAAAATTTCTGATAGTTCACCATTAACTGATGTTATAGGATTTTTGCAGATAGTCTTCATCAGATTAAGGAAATTACCGTCTAGTCCTAGTTTGCTTAGAGTTTGTTGTTCATCATGAATATATGTTGAATTTCTTCAAATGCTTTCTTTGCATGTATTGAGATGCACCTACTCGACCTGTCTCATATATTTTCTTAATATGGTGAATTACATAGACTGCTTCTCAAATATTAAATAACCTTGCATTTTGAGAATAAACACAACATGGTCATCATGTATATATTTTTATCTATCTTTGGATCTGATATGCTAATATTTTATTCAGTATTTTTAGATGTACTATGTTGGCAGGAATTGTCCTGTAATTTTCCTTTTTCATAAAATACTTAGTACTGCCACCAACTTACGCTGGCTTCATAAAATGAGACGAGAGGTGCTACCTCATTTTCAATTCTCTGAAAAAGTTCATGAAAGATTGGTTTTAGTTCTTCCTTTAAGTGTTTGGAAGAATTCAACCATGAAACCATTTGGGCATGAAAATTTCATTAAGGGAAGGTTTTAAATTACAGATTAAGGATCTATTCTTTTTAAAAATTTTACTTTTAAGGGTACCCGGCTGGCTCAATGGGTGAAGCATCTGCCTGCAGTTCAGGTCATGATCCTAGAGTTTCAGGATCAACCCCCACGCTGGGCTCCCTGCTCAATGGGGAGTCTCCTTCTCCCTCTCCCTTCCCCTGCTCCTCTTCTCTCTTGCTCACTCTCTCAAATAAATAAAATCTTTTAAAAAATATTTTATTTTTAAGTAATCTCTACACCCAACTTGGGGTTCAAACCCATAACCACAGGATTAAGAGTCACATGCTCCACCAACTGAGAGAGCCAGGTGTCCCCAGATTCAATATCTATTTTAAGATTTTATTTATTTATTTTAGAGAGAGAGCATGAGTGTGCAAGAATGGGGGGAGGGGCAAAGGAGGGAGGACAAGCAGATTCCCACTGAGCACAGAGCCTAGTGCAGAGTGTGGAGCCCTAGGTGGATCTCACGACCCCAAGACCATGCCCTGAGCCCCATACCAAGAGTGGGCACTTAACCAAATGACCCATCCAGGCGCCCCAGATTCTATATCTTAAATAAACACAGAACTATTCAGATTTTCCGTATCTTCTTCTGTCAGTTTTATATAAAGGTGTTTTTCTAGAATACTACCCACTTCTACATTTTCCAATGTTTTGGTAGTAATTCATAATAATACCTCACTAAATATCCTCTAATATTATTTGTAGGGCTGATATGGATGCTCTTTTTCATTCCTGATAATATTTTGTGCCATCTCTGTCTTGATCTGTGTTAGAGGTCTTATTTTCACTAGTCTTTTCAATGAACCAACTTTTAGTTTGATTGATTTCATACAGTGATCCTGAATTTAGTTATCTAGCTAAACTCTCTTATTAGTTATACTAGTCTCTTTGGGGTGTAGTGAGATTTGATTATTCAATTTACTTAATGGTCATTAGTTTATTCAGGTTTTTAAATTGTCTTGAGCCAATTTTGGTAATTAATTTTCCAGAATATTACCCATTTGATCTAAGTTTTCAAATTTATTGTCAAGTTTTAGATAAAAATATCTTGTGATTTAGAGATTCGAAGTATGCCCTCTGTTTTTTTAAGATTTTAAGTAACTTCTACATCCAACATGGGGCTTGAACTCAATACCCTGAGATCAAGACACACACTCCTCTGACCTAGCCATCCAGGTGCCCCAATCTCTGTTTTTTTGAATATTACTGATTTTTATCTTTTCTATTTTTTTCATTAGTATTACTAGAGGTTTATCTAGTTTGTTTTATTTTTTGCTCCTAGTTATTCTTTATTTTCCACTTCACTTATGATTGCTATTACTATATTTCGCCCTCTCTTCTACATTCTTTCCATTTCTGCTGCTATTCTTTTTCTCCTTTCTGTGAGATCAGATTTGTCTTTGAGGTCAGGGTTGGTCTAATGCTGATTCAGCTATTTACTAGCTAAGTAATCTTTTTTTTTTTTTTTTTTTTTAAGATTTTACTTATTTCTTTGACAGAGAGAGAATACAAGCAGGGGGAGCAGCAGGGAGAGGGAGAAGCAGGTTCCTGCTAAGTAGAGAACCCCTGACGTGCAGCTTGATCCCAGAACGCTGGGACCATGACCTGAACCAAAGGGAGATGCTTAGCTGACTGAGCTACCCATGTCCCCCAGCTAAGTAATCTGAAAAGTACTATGAAACTTCTTTGTGTCTGCTTCCAGCCTATAAAATGGGAATAAAATCTACACACTGATTTGTTATGCATTTATACATACAAATACCTTTAGAACAAAAACTGGCACATAATAACCACTCCAATGTTAGCTATTACATTAGTATCATAATCATTAGTAGTAGTAACAGGATAACTACTTCAACCTCTACTACTATTATTACTATTTTGAATTTTACTCATTTAATTTTTTTTTAAGATTTTATTTATTTGTTTGAGACAGAGAGAGAGAGAAAGTGAGGGAGAGGGAGAGAGAATCTGAAGCAGACTGCACTGAGCACAGAGCCTGATTTGGGCCTTGATCCCACAATTGCGAGATCATGACCTAAGCAGAAACCAAGAGTTGGAGGCTTAACCAAGTGAGCCACCCAGGTGCCCCTCAACTCATTTAATTTTTAGGGCTTTTTTTCTTACTGCTTTCAAGGCCATAAATTTATTGTATGTATTTCTCACATTTTGATATGTGTGGTACTATGTTATTTTTCAATTTTTAAAGTGCTGATTATTAATTCCCCCTCAAAAAAAAGTTCTTGACTGATACTTTTAAGTTTATAATACATGGGTTTTAAGATATTATTCATGATATAAATTTCTAAAATTTATCAAGACCTTCTGTGACCTAGGATCTAGCCAATTTCTGTAATTGTTCCATGTATACTTTAAAAAGTCTCTCTACTAAATGTAGGGATCTGGGGTACCTGGGTGGCTCAGTAGGTTAGGCCTCTGACTCTTGGTTTCCATTCAGGTCATGATCTTGGGGTCTTAAAACCAAACCCCAAGTGGGGATCTGCACTCAGTGGGGAGCCTGCTTGTTCACCTCCCACCGCTTCACTCCCCCTATCCCGCTCTCTCCAAAATAAATAAATAAAATCTTTTAAAAAGTAGGGGCACCTAGGGGTGCCTGCGTGGCTCAGTGGCTTAAAGTCTCTGCCTTCGGCTCAGGTCATGATCCCAGGGTCCGGGGATCGAGGGCCGCATGGGGCTCTCTGTTCAGCGGAGAGCCTGTTTCCTCCTCTCTCTCTGCCTACCTCTCTGCCTGCTTGTGATTTCTGTCAAATAAATTAAAAAAATAAATAAATAAATAAATAAAATCTTAAAAAATAAAATAAAATAAAGCAGGGGCACCTGGGTGGCTCAGTTGGTTAAGTGTCTGCCTTTGGCTTAGGTCATGATCCCAGGGTCCTAGGATTGAGCCCTACGTCATGCTCCCTGCTCAGAGAGGAGTATGCTTCACCCTCCACCTTTACCCCCTCCCTCTTTCCCACTGCTTGTGCTCTTCCTCTCTCTCTCAAAATAAATAAATAAATCTTTATAGTTGTTCCTCTTATTATGGAGTAACCTTTTTCTGTTTTCCTTAAAATCTATTTTGTCATTTAATACTTTTTTTCTTTTTCTTTCTTTTAAGTGATATCTTTTTAAAATTTAATTTTTTTCAGTGTTCCAAAATTCATTGTTTATGCACCACACCAGTGCTCCATAAAATACGTGCCCTCCATAATACCTACCACCATTTGTTTAATACTGTACATCAACTTTCTTTAGTTTTCACTAAGTAGTATCTTTATTGAAATTATGGTAAAACATACACTCCATAAAATTTACCATCTTAACCATTTTTAAGAGTACAGTTCAATGGCTTTAAATATATTAACACTGCTATGCAACCACCACTACCATCCATGTCCAGATCTTTTTTCATCTTTCCCAACTGAAAACTCCAAGTTCATTAAACAGTAATATCTTCTCCCCGACCCAGGGCCTGGCAACTACCACTCTTTCTGTTTCTGTATATTTGACTACTCTAGGTACCTCAAATAAGTAGAGTAACAGTATATGTCCTTTCGTAACTGGCTCATTTCACCTAGCATAATGTCTTCAAGGTTCATCCATGTTGTAGCATGTGTCGGAATTTCCTTCTTTCTTCGGCTGAGTAGTATTCCTTTGTACCTATAAACCACATTTTGTTTATCCATTCATTCAGCAATGATCACTTGGGCTGCTTTACCTTTTGGCTACTGTGAATAATTCTGCTATGAATATGTGTACAAATATTTGCTCAAGTTCCCAAGAACAGAAAACAAGGAACTTGAGCAGAGATTTGTACACATATATTCAAGAAGTGAGAAATAGCTTTCATAGTCCTTCATATTTTCTGTGTGTATTTAAGATTTAGTTGTAAGCCTTTTATAGCTAGATTCTGCTTTTGTATCCTTTAATGATCTCTTTTGATAAATTTAACCTGTTTATCTTTATCACAGTTTTTGTAATATTTGAACTTATTTCTTTGATTTTACTGTTTAGATTTTCTTCTTTAAATTTTCTTCTTTCGGGGCGCCTGGGTGGCTCGGTGGGTTAAAGCCTCTGCCTTCGGCTCAGGTCATGATCTCAGGGTCCTGGGATCGAGTTCTGCATCAGGCTCTCTGCTCAGCAGGGAGCCTGCTTCCTCCTCTCTCTCTGCCTGCTTCTCTGCCTACTTGTGATCTCTGTCTGTCAAATAAATAAAAAGAACTTTAAAATAAATAAATAAATTTTCTTCTTTCTTTCTTTTTTCAAGATTTTATTTATTTATTTGACAGAGAGAGAGATGTCACAAATAAGCACAGAGGCAGGCGGGGGGAGGGTGAGTGGGTGAGCAGGCTCCCTGCTGAGCAGAGTGTCTGATGCAGGGCTTGATCCCAGGACCCTGAGATCATGACCTGAGCCGAAGGCAAAGGCTTAACCCACTGAGCCACCCAGGCGCCCTTAAATTTTCTTCTTTCAAATTTATCTCCTTTCCCTTTTCTATCCACTGATAGATGGAAGTGGTACATTGTATTTCTATTTTTTTAAGTGATTACCCTTGATTTTTAAGTTTTTCTTTTTTAATTAGTTATTTTTTTAGGTAGGCTCCATCCCCAACATGGGGCTTAAACACAAGACCCTGAGATCAAGAGTCACATGCTTTACCAACTGTGCCAGCCAGGCACCTTAACCCTTAAGTTTTAATCATACATAATTTATACATATTTTAAACAACATTACAAAGTATTCAATATTTCCATCCTCTTTCTGAGCAGGACATGAACCTTTTCACTTTACCCCTGAATACCTTCTCTTTTATTACTTATTTATTATCTATCTATTTATTTATTTGACAGAGAGATCACAAGTAGGTGGGGGGGGGGGGAAGCAGGCTCCCTGCTGAGCAAAGAGCCTGATGAGGGGCTCGATCCCAGGACCCTGAGATCATGACCTGAGCCAAAGGCAGAGGCTTAACCTACTGAGCCACCCAGGTGCCCCTTATTTGCTGTTTGTGCTGTCTTAACACAAAAATAATTTTAAGTCAATAAATTTACCAATAGGTTTGATCAATTTGAGATCCATTTTTTTTTGTAGCTATTACTAGCACTCTTCAATTTTCTTTTTACTAAAGAATAAGTTTTATCCTTCATTGAGTGTATTATGAGATGTAAACTCAGTCTTGTGCAACTGAATATGTCCTCATTTTATCCTCTTTGTCCTCATTAGCTAGTACATTCTACACTGGTAGTTATTTTCCACTCATCACACTGAAGATATTATTCCATTATCTTTTGTCATTTGAGTTGCTTATGAAAAGTCTACTGTCAATATAACTGTCATTCGTTGGAAATAATCTATATCTTCTGGTATCATTTAAGACTTTTTCCCTTTATTTTTGGATACTCTGAAGTTTCCCTACAATGCCTAAAAGCAAAGATTTTCTTCATTATCCTACTTGACACTCAGTAGGCACATTAGTTCTGAGAACACATGCATGTCCTTATTCAACTGCAAAAATTCTGAGCTCTTCAAATTCTTCAAAATTATTTTCAAGTATTGATTATCTACCATTTCCTCCATTCTCTACCTGAAACTCTTATTAGACATATATATATCTTCTTTAACATCTGTCATATATACATATGACATGTATTTGTCTCTGTATCCACCTCTTTGCCATTCTGTGCTATATTCCTGGTAAATATCTCAATACACAGATGCCTGTGTGGCTCAGTTGGTTAAGTGTCTGCCTTTGGCTCAGGTCATGATCCCAGGGTCTCGGATTGAGCCCTGCATCAGGTTCCCTACACAGTGGGAAACCTGCTTCTCCCTCTTCCCACTCCCCCTGCTTGTGTTTCCTCTCTCTGTCAAATAAATAAATAAAATCCTTAAAAAAAAAAAAAAAACTCAGTACAAGTTTCCAAATCACTTATTTCAGTCAATTATTTTCATGGTCTAGCATCTCATAGCTGATTTTATTGCAGTGATTATATTTTGACTTTCTAAAATGTAAAACTGGCTTTTTATTTATCTGTTTTTGCTTTACCTCTGCCTCTTTCTTAATCTCTTCTCTCTCTCTCTCTTTTTTTTTTAGATTTTATTTACTTATTTGACAGACAGAGATCACAAGTAGGCAAGGAAAGAGGAGGAAGCAGGCTCCCCGCTGAGCAGAGAGCCCTATGTGGGGCTCGATTCCAGGACGCTGTGATCATGACCCGAGCCGAAGGCAGAGGCCTTAACCCACTGAGTCATCCAGACACCCTTCTCCTCTCTTTTTTATAGTAAATTATCTCTTAATTTACCTCTTTGAGCATCCTTAAACATTTTGTTTTTAGCAGGCTGTTAGATAAAATTGTTTTCACATTTCAATAGTTGATATGGTGGCTATGTCCCTTAGCATTAATATTTTCATACATTTTAGAGTTTTGGTTTGCTGACTTATTTTCCACGTAGGTGGGGTATTTGTTCACGTTTTCTCTCTTTTTTCTTCTCTATGTCAACTCATATTATCTGGTAAGGTTAAAGATATTTTTACCCAGTTCCCCAGTCTAGAATGAGATTTATAATGACATTTCTGAGTTTCTATTGCATGATGCTACTGGGATAGCACAAATTCAGTATAAAACCAATGATGGGGGGGCGCATGGGTGGCTCAGTGGGTTAAAGCCTCTGCCTTCGGCTCAGGTCATGATCCCGGGGTCCTGGGATCGAGCCCCGCATCAGGCTCTCTGCTCAGCAGGGAGCCTGCTTCCCTTCCTCTCTCTCTGGCTGCCTCTCTGCCTACCTGTGATCTCTGTCTGTCAAATAAATAAATAAAATCTTAAAAAAAACAAACAAACAAAAAACCAATGATGGTGTGGTAGGACCATATAGCATGGTTACAAGGCTGCATCCCCAAATTCCTGTCTCTGTAAGCCTTCAGGTTGCTAAATACTGACAGCAGTGATACTATCAGATACCAGATACTGTTGATAACAGCCAGCAATAGCTTTATTTTCTGTTTCCTTTGCCAAGTGAAATGGAGCAATAACCAGGTCTTGGCTTTAAGCAATAAGTGAGGCTCCTCTGTCATTCTGGTTGCTTTTTTTTTTTTTTTTTTTTTTTTTTTTTTTTTTTTTTTTAAAGATTTTATTTATTTGATAGAGATCACAAGCAGGCAGAGAGGCAGGCAGAGAGAGAAAGGAGGAAGCAGGCTCCCTGCCGAGCAGAGGGCCCGATGCGGGGCTCGATCCCAGGACCCTGAGATCATGACCTGAGCCGAAGGCAGAGGCTTTAGCCCACTGAGCCACCCAGGCGCCCCATTCTGGTTGCTTTTAAAAGCTGAATTCCTTGAAACCTACATTTCCAGACCTGAGCATCATAGGTGTAATAATTCAGTTCTTTTCATTATCTAGTATTTTTGTTTCTTGACCACAGAAATGTTAGCATTGTTTTGAGATTATCTGTAACTTTTTAGTCCTCTTTTTTATATTTTTGTTTATCGTGTGTGAGCAGAGTGGATGTATCAAAGGCGAACTCACTAAACCATGAGGATCAGAGGTTGAAAAGTACTTTTAAAAATGCATATATATAGGGGCACCTGGGTGGCTCAGTGGGTTAAGTCTCTGCCTTTGGCTCAGGTCATGATCCTAGGGTCCTGGGATTGAGTCCCACATCAGGCTCTCTGCTCAGCGGGGAGCCTGCTTCCTCCTCTCTCTCTGCCTGCCTCTCTGCCTACTTGTGATCTCTGTCTGTCAAATAAACAAAATCTTTTTAAAAAATCCATAAATATATATATATATTTATATATAAATCATATACTCTCTGATACTCTAGCTTGTCTCTCCAGTGTTGTTCAGGAGAATCATTAACCTTGGTTAAATAAATGAACTCCTGCTGCTACTTACCCTGACACATACTATACAGAAAAAAACCATATGAAAGGCAGCCTGATCATTGCCTACTGTTTGGAGTAACTGTCTTTGTGACTTTCAGGATAAAGCTGACATTTAAAAAGAACAGTTTTTTTCTATTCAAGGCATCTAAATATACAGGATATGTCCTTCCTACTGGCAAACAGGTAGGCCTTACATGAATTTTCAGTTTCAACTACCTTGGAGAATATCTGACTCCCTCCTTAGAGTATGCCTCCAGGATACTTTGAAATATCCCCTAGACTATATTTTGTGTCACAATATAGCCTACATTCTACATTTCAAATTAAACCAACCCAAAGAGATCTTCCAAAATTTAATGAAACATGCCAACATAGCCATTTTCAAATGATGTGGCAATACAAAATTAAATTTATGAAATTATATCAATAAAAATATGATACGCTAACCTAAAAAACAAAAAAATACTAAATTTTAAAGTGCCAAAAAATTTGTGGTGATTATTGAATAAAATCTAAGATTATTCCTCCCATATCTAGTCAGGAAAAATTATAGCTATAAATGCATAAGGTTCTGCCTAACAGGCATTCAAGAAAAGTTAGTTTAAATGTATTAGTAAGAAAAAGAAATGTGAAGATTTAAGTATCTGAAACTAAAAATTAAAGTTTAAAACCTAAAAACTTTAAAAAAAAAGTGACAAGTCACAAATAGCAAATAATAAAATAAGTATAAGATAGATTAGAAATTAAACAGTGGCAGGAGCACCTGGGTATCTCGGTCAGTTGAGCATTCAACTCTTGATTTTGGCTCAGGCCACATCATCAGGGTAATGGGATTAAACCCTGCTATGGAGCCCCAGCTCTGCACTCAGTTGGGAGTCTGCTTGAGGTTCTCTCTCTCCCTCTTCCTCTGCCCCCAAACCCATGCTCTTACATGCTCTTTCTAAAATAAATAAATACATCTTTAAAAAAATTACACAGTGACAAAATTAGTAGTCAGGTTTTTGAAAAATAGAAGAATTTAAACAGCTGATAAACTACAATTAATAAAAGAGTAACTACAGGGAGGCTGGGTGGCTCAGTCATTAAGCATCTGTTTTTGGCTCAGGTCATGCTCCCAGGGGCCTGGGATCGAGGGCTCCCTGCTCGGTGGAAAACCTGCTGCTCCCTCTCCTACTCTCCCTGCTTGTGTTCCCTCTCTCTCTGTGTCTCTGCCTGTTAAATAAATAAATAATCTTTTAAAATAAATAAAATAAAATAAAATAAAAATAAAAAAAAAAGAGTGACTATAATAGTTCTAGGACTAAGAATTTTAGAATAAAGAAATTAAAAGTAGGAAATTCTCATAACTATATATTGATATAATTTATGATCAAGCTATCATTTTGATTGTCACTATCTATAAACAAAAATCCCAAGACTGATATAATAAGTTTAACAAGTATTTAACAAATGCTTACTATGTATATGAAGTCTGGGAAAATAAAAAAGAGTAAGACACAGTTCTGCCCTCAACAAGTTACCATTTTAATACAGAATGCGGGTAAATGAACAGTTACAGGATTCATGACACACTATCCAGCGTTGCTGGTTTTGCTTTTCAGATTTAAGGAAAACTTTTTCTCTTTTCTCTTAAGCAATCTATAACTTAAAGCAATTTGTAAAAATATACCTTTGTTAATAAAGATGAAGTAATTTTTCCCCCTACCTGATCACTAGAAAATTCAGAAACAGAGTAATCTTATTTTCATGCAATATAGTTATTTGGGAAAATTCAGTAAGAATCTGTTCTCCAGGTATTAGGACATATTTGGAAACTTTAGTTATATTACCAAGGATCTGACTAAATGTCATACTTCAGAATGATGCATAAAATTCAGTATGACCAGCTTCACAAATCTAAGGTTGACTGCAGGTGTTAGTATTTATTTATTGGGTCTTCCTTGGGTTGGCTTCCTAACCTCTAAAGGCTTTTAAAATTCGAATCTGAGATTCCTTATGAAAAGTCCCAGCAAACAAACTCAAAAGACCTATGTGGGTAATCACTATTATTGCTATACTTATATAAATAATCAGATCAATTTTAATGAGACTAGCTTTATTTTGCAAACAGATTGTCTTACTTTGATAGAAATGGTGATGACTATAGAGGAAAAAATGATGCTTCAACAAAAAACTATAGCACACCCTCATGGGTATTAATTCTAATCCTGTTCATTGTCTTTAAGATTTTGTTACCTACTAGGATACCTGGATAGCTCAGTTCGTTAAGCATCTGACTTCAACTCAGGTCATGCTCCCAGGGTCCCAGGGTCCCTGCTTGGCCGGGAATCTGCTTGTCCCTATTCCTCTGCCCCAACCCAAGCTTCCACTTGTTCACTCTCTCTCTCTCAAATAAATAAATAAATAAATAAAATCTTTTAAAAAAGGATTTTCTTACCTACTTATTAACCAGACTGCATCTTGAATCCTTCTAGTTTCTAATTTTTCCCCACCCTCTGACTTCGAATTACTAAAAATTTAAAGTGTCCTTTTCCCAAAGTTGTGCTAACTGAAGCTGGACAACTTAAATGTAAACTTCAGAGAAATCACCACAACAGCTCCTATATGGAAAAATTTTGTGCCTTCCTATGTGAGTCACCTCGTAAATTCACCAGATTGGGACGCCTGAGTGGCTTAGTCAGTTAAGTGTCTGCCTTCAGCTCAAGTCATGATCCCAGAGTCCTGGGATGGAGTCCCACAGTGGAGGTCCTTGCTCAGCAGGGAGTGTGCTTCTCCCTCTGCCTGCCTCTTCTCCTGCTTATGGCTAACAAATAAATAAAATCTTTAAAAAGGGGGGAAAAAAAGAAAGAAAATTCACCAGATCACTTGATGACACTGTCAAGAGACATTCAAAGTATAAACCAGGAAAATATGTCATAGTTCCAGTGCCTTGTCCTTATTTCACCTGAACATGCTTCAAGTCCAACATCTAGAAAATCTTCTTAACTGACTGTCTTCTGGGCTAAAAACTGGTCCCAATCATTAACTGTTATTTTTCTTTCGTTTCCCTAGAAATACTCAGGACAGAGACAGGTTCAATGGGTTATGGGACAGTCTACCAACTCAGTTTCTGGGATGATATTTCTTGAAGTTTCAGATGGGGGAATGACAGGATTCAGGACATGCCACCCCCAAATACAATACCTTGGCATATTAAATATTTTAAGCTGAAGGAATATGAGAAATGGTATGTGAAGGAAGGACTTTCCGACCTTTCCTGAAGCAGGTCATAAAACCCTCATGTGATAGGTACCCTCCTGGACCCAGAGGGAAGGAACATTTTTATATCCAAGACACAGCAACACCAAGAAGAATATGAACAAATAGGCCTTGCTACATTTCCCCCAGTTTACTACACTTACCTCATACCCTTTGTCTTATCACATCTTTCCACAACTTTCCACTTTTCATCTGACCTAGCATAAAAACACTCAGGTTTAACCATTTCTCAGGTCTTCATTTTCTTATGAAGTATCCTGCATCATTAAAATTTACATTAAATAAATTTGTATGCTTTCCTCTTGTTAATATTTGTCAGTTTAAATTTCAGACCTGATCATAGACCCTAAGAAGGTCAAGGAAAACTTTCCTCCCCTATAGCAGTTTATTCCAGAATATTACAGAATAAACTGGCAAATACACTTAATGAAGGTATGTTCAATAGATTGAAAAAATATGAGAAAGGTGTAATTAACATGGTCAAGATTAGTAACAATATGAAAAAGGACTTTACCAAACAGGTGATAGCAGAGCATGGCTTTAAAGTATGATTAGAAACTTCTTAGAAAAAGAGCAAGAAAAGGAAATATTGAAGAATTTTTCTAAAACTTCAAAAGTAGAGGAGGCGCTGTGATACAGCAGAAAAACAGTGAACCTGAAGACTTAGAAAAAACTTTCTGGACCTAATTTTTCTTTTCTGGGAAATGAGGGACTCACATATTAGAGAAGAGTCTCAAACTATAATGTAAATATAAATAAGATCTATGGGGGTGCCTGGGTGGTTCAGTGGGTTAAGCCTCTTTCTTCGGCTCAGGGACTGGGATGGAGCCTTGCATCGGGCTCTCTGCTCAGCAGGGAGCCTGCTTGCCCCTCTCTCTCTGCCTGCCTCTCACTACTTGTGATCTCTGTCTGTCAAATAAATAAATAAAATCTTTAATAAATAAACAAACAAACAAATAAATAAATAAGGTCTAGGGTAAGATCTGAAATCCTAACAGGTGATATGGATGCTCTTGGTCACTGATCTATATACTTCGTGTAATAGGGCATTAGGTCAGATTTATCTCTATAGGTTCCTTGTATCTTAGAAGGTTATTTCAAATCATTTTTCTATTATTTTGAAATTTTTTAGGCAAATCTGATCTTGAGAAGGATAAAACTAAACAGGAAAGTTACAAGGTAGAAAAATAAAAGAAGGAAAACTATAAGGCAAAACTATACTTAAAAAATAATTTTCCTTTATGACTAAATAGTGTTTACTCTCTGAAAAATAAATATTTAATAAAATCACTTTCACAATTAACATGATAATATATCTCTCAAAATCTTTATAAAAAGAATTTGTTGGACATATTGAATAATCAATTTAAAGGTGCAAGAAATGAGAAATACCAAAAAGTGAATTATAATCTACAAAATAGTGATGTACAATTTGAAAACATAAAGAAAAACAATTCCATTTTTAAATAATGAGGAAAAACAGTTAAATATTCGGATATCAATATAACTTGGAAAGTCAGATATTTATTCAAAGAAAAGCATAAGACTACAATAAAGCATGAATAAATGGAGGCTTAGATGTAAAGACTAAAGATAGCAAATAATACAGTTCCTTTTTTTTTTTTTTTTTTTAATTTTTTCAGAGAGGGCGAGGGGTGGGAGAGGCAGAAGGAGAGAGAAAATCCCAAGCAGACTCTATGCTCAGCACGAAGGCCCTACCTGCAGCTAGATTTCACAACCCCGAGATCATGACCTGAGCCAAAATCAAGAGTCAGATGCTTAAGTGACTGAGCCACCTGGGTACCCCTACAGTAAGATTACTGAGGAATATTTAATGAAATTATTCTGGAAGAATAGAGAAAAAATTAGATTTTTTTTAAAGTTTCTAAGTTCAAATTATTATAAAGCAGTTTTCAAACCCATATGTGATATTCTGATTTATGCTAAGAAATATGTATTTGTCTTCATCCCTTTTCTGGCAGAGAGCTCCTAAAACATTTGGAATTTTCTAAATGAGGAAAGCCAAACTCTACCTTGTCTCTATACCTTCCAATATATCTCTTCTGTCTGGCTATTCCACAGTCTATCCTTTCATAATAAGCCTGTAATCTAGGAAATAAAAAGTTTTTGAGTTCTGTGAGCCACTTTACCAAATTAATCGAACTTACGGAAGGGGTTGTTGGAACCTCAGATCTACCATCAGTTGGTCAGAAGCACAGACAACAACCTGGACTGAGTAGAGTACATTATGCACAGATAAAGAATAGATGATTAAAAGAAATGAAGGTTCTCATAAAAGTCAAGATGGATATACCTGAATATATACAAATAAAAACCTAATGTATCAAATTCAGCTAAGGTGCAGGATAGAAGATCAACAAACAAAAATCAGCCATAACTGGAGAAATGTGGAGAAAGGGGAATCTTTGAGCACTGTTGGTAGAAATGTAAATTGGTATAGCCACCATGGAAAACAGTATGAAAGTTCCTCAAAAAATTAAAACTAGGGGTGCCTGGGTGGCTCAGTGGGTTATGCCTCTGCCTTCAGCTCAGGTCATGATCTCAGGATCCTGGGATTGAGCTCCATACATCAGGCTCTCTGCTGAGCAGGGAGCCTGTTCCCACCCCACCCCCACCACCTGCCTGTCCACCCCCCACCCCCACCACCTGCCTGTCCACCTACTTGTGATCTCTGTCAATAAATAAATAAAATCTTAAAAAAAAAATTAAAACTAGAAGTATCATATGATCCAGCAATTTTACTTTGGGTATTTATCTAAAGAAAATGAAAACACTAATTCAAAAAGATATATGTACCCCCATGTTCACTGCAGCATTATTTATAATACTCAACAGTTGGAGGGGTGCCTGGGTGGCTCAGTGCATTAATGTCCAACTCTTGATTTCAGCTCAGGTCATGATGTCAGGGTTGTGAGACAGAGCCACATGCTAGGCTCCGTGCTCCGTGGGGAATCTGCTTGTCCCTCTGCTTCTCCCCCACTTACGCACATGCACTCTCTCTCCACTAAAATCTTTTTTTAAAAAAGGGAGAGCTGGAAACAATCTAAGTGTCTATCAATGGACAAATGGATATCCAATGGAATATTCAACCATAAAAAAGAAGGCAAGTTTGCCATTTGGGACAATATGGATGTACCCCCCAAGGGCATTACATTAAGTGAAATAAGTCAGAAAAAGACAAATACCATATGATTTCTCTTATACATTTTTTAAAAAAGGGAAAAACCCAAGTTTATAGATAGAGTGGGCAGATTGGTAGTTGCCAGAGGTGGAAGTTGGGATGAGAAAAATGGGTAGAGGAGGGCAAAACATAAAAAACAAAACAAAAAAACAAAAGCAGTTGATAGAAAATAGGCACAAAAATTTTGAATCATATTCAAAGTGCTGAATTTGTGTGTATGTATATATACACATGCACACACATGTTTATATATGCTGATGTATGACATAGGTATATTACATATAATATATATAAAAACACTGATCCAGAGCCAAATTGCTACAATAATGAAAATAAAATACCACATTCTAAATTTTTAAGATGAAACCAAATATTACATATTTTTAGAAATTGGCATAAAAATTAAAACCTCAAAAGCCAGGGGAAAAAAGTCATATTTCTGTGCATTATCAATGAATAATTTGAAACGGAGAAAGAATTAAATTTACAATAACATCAAAAAGAATAAAATGCTTAAGAATAAATTGAACCAAGGAGGCACAAGACTTGTACTCTGAAAACTATAAAACATTGCTGAAAGAAATTAAAGATACTCTGAATTAATGGAAAGACACCCATTTTCATATACTGGAAACTTACGATTGTTCAGATGCCAATATTCCTCAATGTAATCTACAGATTGAGCAATTGCCTTGGGGCACCTGGCTGGCTCAGTCAGTAGAGCATGTGACTCTCGATCTCAGGTTCATGAGTTCAAGTCCCACATTGGGTATAGAGCTTACGTAATTAAAAAAAAAATATGCCAACTGCCTTTTTAGTAGTAGACAAGCAGATCCTAAGAGTCATATGGAATTGTAAGAGATCCCAAATCATCAAAATAATTTTATAAAGAACAAAGTTGGAGGACTCATATTTCCTGACTTCAAAACTTAACACGAAGTTACAAAACAGTGTGGTAGTGGCATCTGAGGAACAGAATTGAGAGTCCAGAATAAACTCATACATTAACTTTGAACAAGGATGCCACAAGTGTTCAATGGAGAAAGAAAATTCTCTTCAGCAAATAGTATGGGACAACAAATACCTGCATACAGAAGAATGAAGCTGGATCCTTACCTCATTATATAAAACTTAGATTAAAAATAATATAAGAAGTAGATCAAAACCTGTATATAAAGGGCAAAACTATAAAGCTTCTAGAAGAAAACATGGGGGAAATCTTTATAAGCTTTGATTAGGCAAAGATTTCTTAGACAGGACACCAAAACCATGAACAAGAAAACAAGGGATAAATTGGACTTCATCAAAATTAAAAACTTTGTGCATCAAGGGACACTACCAAAGAGTGAAAAGACCACCTACTGAATGGCAAAAATAATTGTAAATCATGTATCTGATGAGGGTCTAGTACAGAATATAGAAAAGAATGCTCAAGGAGTCCCTGGGTGGCTGTCATTGGATGTCTACCTTCAGCTCAAGTCATGATCCTGAGGTCCGGGGATCGAGCCCCGCATCAGGCTCCCTGCTTAGCAGGAAGCCTACTTCTTCCTCTCCCACTCCCCCTGCTTGTGCTCCCTCTCTTGCTGTCTCTGTCCAATAAATAAATTTTAAAAATCTTTAAAAAAATTAGAAATTAAAAAAAGAGAATGCTCAAAACTCAACAACAAAGATAAGCCACCCAATTTAAAAGTGGTCAAACGACTTGAATAGACATTTTCCCAAAAAGATTTATACAAATGACCAATGAGTACATGAAGAGATACTCAATTTCTTTTGTCATTAGGGATATGCAAATGGAAGTCATAATGAGGGGCACTTGTCCATCTCAGAGAGTGGAACAAATGACTCTTGATCTCAGTGTTGTAAGTTTGAGCCTCACAGTGGATGCAGAGATTACTTGAAAACTAACATCTTTAAAAAAAGAAAAGAAAAGACAATCACAGTGCGATACCACTTCATATCCACTAAGATGACAACAGTGAAAAATAAAACAACAAACCCCAGAAAGTACTAAGTTTTGGCAGGGATGTGGAGAAATAACTGTCTTACATGCTGGTAGGACTTTAAAATGGTACAGCTACTGTGGAAAATAGTATGGCAGTTCCTTTATAAAGCTAACCATAAAATTACCATATAGCCCAGCAATTCCATATCTACGTATACACTTGAAAGAATCAAAAACAAGGGTTCGACAAAAACTTGCAAATCAATGTTCATACAGCACTATTCATAATAGCCAAAAGTGGAAATAATTGAAATTCAGAAAAATGGATAAACAAAAGGTATGCATACAACTGAATGTAATTTAGCCATAAAAAATAAAATACTGATACATGCTATAACAAACAGGCTGAATCTTGAAAACATCATGGTAACTATAAGTAGCCAGACACAAAAGGTCACATATTGTGATTCCATTTATATGAAAGATTCAGAATAGGTGAACCCCTCAAGTCAGAAAGCAGATTTATCTTTGCCAGGGACTGTGGGTAGGAGAGAACCAGGAGTGACTGCTTAATGGATACAGGTTTTTCTTTTGGGGTGATGAAAATGTTCTAGAACTAGATAATTGTGATGATCGCCCAACATTATGAATGTACTAAATGCCACAAAATGTACAGTTTGGTAAATTTTATGTGCATTCTGCCAAAGTTTAAAAATTATTTTTAATTAAAAAAATTCTTGCATGATAAAATAAAGTCTCATATCAGGAAAGGCAATGGAAGAGTAAAACTGTGGCTAAGGTAATTTTTAAAAGGTTAATATCTGAGTTACATATAAAGATTTGACATAAAGATATAGGATCAATATCCAAAGTTATCAGGCTAAGTGGTCAAACTGATACACAGATTATACACCAAGAAATAATTACAGTAAAATTCCTCACATAAAAATGGAGAAGCTACTAGGAAGTAAATGTTTAATAAAACATTTTTAAGGAATCATTATATTCTAAATGTCCCATAAAAGAGTTAAAAAGCAAATGTGGTCAGGTCACACGGAAATAAATAAGTTTAAAATCTCCAGTGATACCTGCCCTTTCTCCTTCTCTTAATCCAATGATTGTATTATTGCCATTAAAGGATGCAGTTATTTAAAAAAAAAAAATCTCCAGTGACATAGTGAAACTGTTCTGGAGAACAATCTAACAATATGTAACTGGAACTGTAAAGAAGCTTGTCAGGTACTTTGACCTAGGAATTTCAGTTTGGGGACTACTTGTAAAGGAACACCCTCAATAGGAGAAGCAGGAAATAATCTGAAGATAAGATATTCACAGCCATGACAACTAACATGAGAAAATATGAAATAATTTAAATGGTCAATAAAAAAGAGTTAAGCTAAATGAATTTTTATTATTGCTTAAGCACAATGGAATATATGCGTCTATACATGTGTGAATATGTATATATCTATTTAATATGACAACCGTGTAACTATTTCATAGGTTAAAATGTATGTAAAGTAATGCTAATGTACAGCACAAAACAGTACTCCCATTGATTTCAACTCTATATATACAATGAAAAGAATTTGGAATAAGACTTTAAAACTCAACAGGCTCTTTTAAATAAGTTGTAGAGAATAATAATTTCCTGGCAATTATTTTCCAATCACATTCTTTACTAAAAGATCAGTAAAAAAAATACAGATATGGGAAAAATAAAAAGTTTTTCAGGATAAACAGTAAGTTTAGAATAAAGTCTTAAATGAATTAAGATGTTGAATAAAGATATTTTATTTTATGCTTACTATCTCTTTCTGTTCAGATAAAAGTTTTCAGGCCAATTCCTCAACAAGACTTAGAGGAAAATATTTTCAGTGTATTTTTTTTTTAAAGATTTATTTATTTCAGTGGGTCATGCCTCGATCCCATGACCCTGAGACCATGACCCAAGCAGAAATCAACAGTTGGACGCTTAACCAACTGAGCCACTCAAGCACCCTTCATTGTATTTAAACATTATGGGCACCTGGCTGGCTCTGTCGGAAAAACATGCAACTCTTGATTTCAGGGTTGTGAGCTTGAGACCTAGGCTTGGTGTAGGGATTACTTGCAAATAAAATCTTAAAAAAAAAATTAGCCACATTTGTTTAATAAAAATTCAGGGTGCCTGAGTGGCTCAGTCAGTTAAGCCTCAGTCTTTGGCTTAGGTCATGATTCCAGGGTCCTGGAATCGAGTTCTGCATTGGGCTCCCTGCTCAGTGGGGAGTCTGCTTCTACCTCTGCCCCTCTCCCTCCACTCGTTCTCTCTCAATCTCTCTTTCTGACATGTGTCCAAAAACAAAATAAGTAAGTCTTTTAAAAAAATGTTTTTCAGATGATACTTCATTCAGTCTACATGGATACACTTTAAAACATCAAGGAAGGAGAAAGTGAGTTAAACATATGCAAAGTATAACACCCAGTGCACATAATTAAATAAATAAATAAATAAAAACTATCACTAGAAAAAAAAAAACCGAGGAAACAATATATGCAAAGTATGTATTCATATAGATGAAGAAATATGAACTGTCACAAGACCAATAAAAATATGTTGAATAGATTTAAAAATATAACAGTGTGCAGTCCTCACTGTATAAGGAACCTGTGCACAAGTACCTGCCTAAACACTGCTCTGAACAGTTGTTGCCATAGGAACCATCATAAAAAGCCAACAAAGGCAAATTGCAGCTTTGAGACATTCTGTCTGTTCAGAAGTTGAAGGGAAAAAGCTTTGTAAAGCCAAAGTAGTGAAAAGTATAGTTTAAGGGAACTGACCTAAGAGATATGTCCTGTTCAAACTTTACTATCAGAATTTCTCGCACTTCCTAAGAACCTGCCAATTAGAGAGTTACACAGATTAACAGCTACTGTCCACTTATCAAAGTTGATACCCCTGAAACAATTAAGCAGTGATAATTCATTACATGGTACGACAAATTTGTTCAATTTCTTTCACTTCTCTCCTAACACTTAAATGAAGCAAATTGCAACTGGAGGGAATAGAAACCGAAGCAGCATTGAGCCTTCTACTATGGCAATCTCCCCATATCTGTATATCTCCCAGAATCCATTATCAAAACTACTTATCTTCTCCTCCTAAGCAAAGTTTTCATTCATTAGCCTAACAAAACATATCTTTTTTCACTTCTCCAAAAAATTTTATAGTCATAAGAACTATATTCTTATTTTTTTTAAAACCAACTCACCTGAAGTTCATTATTTAATAATGGAAAACATGAGAAGATTTTAAAGTCTTCTTTAATATATGTCTATCCATTTAAAACTTGCTTTCCTTTAATTTCACCACCATCATACCTTCCCTCTATATGCATATAACTTCACACTCATTAGAGACTATAATAATGAAGATCTTAACTAATCCTTGTAAACATATTATATGTAAATCTTTTCAGCATAACATTCATCAACTGATTCTTACTTTGCTTCAACTTATGGAAATCACCGACTCTATCCTTGGTAGCCTGCTTTAGTATATCTCCTTGAATTCTGGGTACACTCTCCACGTTCGGGCCCGGAATTAAACGCTGAAGAGGGTTGGAAGGGTTCTGTTTTGAAGTTCCAGCATTTCCATTGTGATGTCCATGAGAATCTATAGCATAAAAACATCAAACTAAAGTCATATTTTGCTGAGGAATTTCACAAGACCTGCTTTAGAAAAGGTAAAACAACTGTTGTTTGAAACTGAGCACTCAGGTAGGGTTTTCTTGGAGGGGGGGCTTTATTCTAACTTCTTTAATCAAATCTGACAGCTAATGTGATTTTAGCTATGAGAAGTTCACTAATCATTTCTAGGTAAGTATCTCTAGTACTGATTTTATATCCATATCCAAAAGAGAGATATATAATAGAAACCCAAAGATTTAAATGGGATTAAGACCTGTATCTTTGGGGGCGCCTGGGTGGTTCAGTTGGTTGAGCGTCTGCCTTGGGCTTAGGTCATGATCCCAGGGTCCTGGACTGAGACCCATGTCAGGCTCTCTGCTCAGCAGAAAGCCTGGTCTCCCTCTCCCTATCTCTCTGTCAAATAAATAAATAAAATCTTTAAAAAAGAAAAAAAAAAAGAAAAAAGACTTGTATCTTTGGGGCACCTGGGTGGCCTAGTCCTTAAGCATCTGCCTTCAGCTCAGGTCATGACCCCAGGGTCCAAGGATTGAGATATGCATGAGCTCCCCTGCTCAGCGAGAAGCCTGCTCCTCCCTTTCCCACTCCCCCTGCTTGTGTTCCCTCTCTCACTATGTCTCTGTCAAATAAAATCTTTTAAAATTTTGAAAAAAAAAAAGAAGACCTGTATCATCATCTTCTCCCTTCAAACTCTGTATTGCTGTCAGCAATCTCTGGTCTCTAAGTCATTTTCTTTTCTTTCTTAAAGCGTTTATTTATTTATTTGTTGGAGGTAGGGGAGAGAGACTGTGTGCGTACACAAGCAGGGGAAGAGGAAGGCAGAGGGAAGGAGAGAAGCAGGTTCTCCGCTGAGCAAGGAACCCAATGTGGGGGACTTGATCCCAGGACCCTGGAATCATGACTAGAGCTAAAGGAAGATGCTTAACCAACTGAGCCACCCAGGCATCCCATCTCTAAGTCTTTTTCATCTACACAGTGACTCAGAACTGTTAAATTTTTTTTCAGTTCACTTATTTATTTTTAGGTAATCTCTACACCCAATGTGGGGCTGAAACTCAGGAGCCCAAGATCAAGAGTCATAGACTCTACTGACTGAGTGGGCCAGTATTAAATCTTGATTATTTCTCTCTCTCTATTAAAGATTGTTTAAATATTTTTTAAAGATTTTATTTATTCGACAGAGAGAAAAAGAGCACAAGCAGGGGGAGCGGCAGGCAGAGGGAGAGGGAGAAGCTGGCTCCCCTCTGAGCAGGGAGTCTGACGTGGGACTGGATCCTAGGACCCTGGAATCATGACCTGAGCCAAAGGCAGACACTTAATGGACTGTGTCACCCAGGCACCCCATAAAGATTTTATTAAGTAATCTTTACACCCAATCTGGGGCTCAAACTCACAAATCCCAGAGATCAAGAGTCACAGGCTCTACGACTGAACATGCTAGGCCCCCATGCAAACTCTTGATTCTTTCTTATTAGTTAACTCCTGGATAAAACTGTCCTTTGCCCCACTCCTCATCAAAGCCTTGATTAAGATCCTTACTATAATTAATTTTAATCATATCAATTCTCATTTTTTTTTAAGATTTTATTTATTTATTTGACAGAGAGAGAGATCACAAGTAGGCAGAGAGGCAGGCAGAGAGAGAGGAAGGGAAGCAGGCTCCCTGCTGAGCAGAGAGCCCGATGCGGGGCTCAATCCCAGGACCCTGGGATCATGACCTGAGCCGAAGGCAGAGGCCTTAACCCACTGAGCCACCCAGGCGCCCCTCAATTCTCATTTTAGAGGAACATTTCTATAAAATCAAATACACATTCAGTAGAAGACAGATATGTTTATAAGTAAGGAGTAGGGAGTTGAATACAGATGGATGTAGTTGTTAATAGAAGGACTCTGTGAGATAAATTTCAACACATTTTGTAAAGGGTAAACACATACAGACTGGCAGAGATGAAAGGGAACATAGTCCAGACAGGCAGAACAAATAATTCTTCTGCTCTTCAGAACACTTCAGACAAAGTGCACTTTTTTTTTTTTTTTTAAATCATGAAAAAACTGTATTTAGATTTAGCCAGCTGGACTCAGTTTAGATGATCCCAATTTTGTTGGCAACATCCAAAGCATCATAGTCAGGGGCCAGTCAAACGTATGCCTTCTTCTCTCCATCAGGCCTGATTAAGGTGTTGACCTTGTCTACATCAATGTCATAGAGCTTCTTCACAGCCTGTTTGATCTGGTGCTTGTTGGCCTTGACATCCACAATGAACACAAGTGTGTTGTTGTCTTCTATTTTCTTCATGGCTGACTCAGTAGTCAGCGGGAACTTGATTATGGCATAGTGATCAAGCTTGTTTCTCCTGGAGGCGCTCTTTCGAGGGTATTTGGGCTGCCTTCGGAGATGCAGAGTCTTGGGTCGTCAGAACGTAGGTGATGTGCGGATCTTTTTTCTGTGACTGTGAACGCCTTTCAGCACCGCTTTCTTGGCCTTCAAAGCCTTTGCTTTGGCTTCGGCTTTGGGAGGGGCAGGGGCTTCCTTCTTAGCTTTCGGCGCCATCTTCGTAAGAGGGTGACAAAGTGTACTTTTAAAGGGTTATTTATCCCTGAACTTTGATCAATCACTGGGAAATATGTAACATTAACTAGAAGAATGAATGCTACTTCACCATGTTACTAAATGACATTTTTAAAAAGATTTTATTTATTTATTTGACAGAGATCACAAGTAGGCAGAGAGGCAGGCAGAGAGGGAGAAGCAGGCTCCCCGCTGAGCAGAGAGCTCGATGCGGGGCTTGATCCCAGGCGCCCCACTAAATGACATGTTTTATTCACCATCTAATAACACTTGGCTGATTTCCAAATGGAATTTTAAGAATAAGACTTCATACCTGGAGCCATATTTGGGGAGAGAGGTTGTCCAGTTGGAATATGGGAGATTGCTTGATGACTTTCATATTGAGAAACGGAAATAGAGGGTTTCCTTAGAGCTAAAAGAAAAGAGATCCATATTATTCCTGATAATATGATTTCCAAAAACCAACCACCATGAATCTATTTGCACTACACTAATCCTAAGATGCTTATTTTAATTTTGTAATCTTTATAGTTGATATATTAACTAATTAACTTACAGTTACTAAGTGATACATTGTACTATCCATCACAGATTCTGGTGACCAATAAATCTGACCAGGATATAAAATAGATGGAACTCATATGTTTTGGACACCACTATATCCCCATCACCCAGAATAAATGGCACATAACAAAAGCTCAACTAAGATTTGATGAATGAAAAAATAAATGAATCTCTTCAGATACAGCAAGATCTTTTTCTATTGATAGTACAAATAAAAATCGACATTTACAGATTAGGTAAAGCAATGAGAATATGCTACTCTTAAGTTGCTCAGATTTTAAATAAAAATTAAATATGACTGATGGAACAATGCATTTTATTTTTGAAGAGGGAAAATTTATATTTTGTACAAAGAGCTTTACTAAGAAAGATGTGCATACTTCTAGTGGGGACTTTATTCTCCCTTAAGAAATGAAGGCAACAGTGAAAGATCATTTTCCACTCACTACCACTAACGCTACAGTTTCCCTGGGCAGCATAACAAGACAGAAACAAGAGAGCAAAGAAACTAGAGAGAACGGAAACAGGTAAGAAGAAAAAAACAGAGAACCCATCTGTAAGATATGATTAGTGGCACATTTTATTCTTCTAAAACTTTGGTGGCAGAAATAATGTGTTCTTATCTCATCAGAGGAAGATCAGCCTTCCTTACAGTTAGGGGCCATACGACTAGGTTCTGATCTGAGGTTATAAGCAAAACTGAATGTGCCACTTCCAGGTATGGCAATAAAATCTATGCAAATCACCCACAATCTCCCTTCCCTCTCTGCTGCAACTCAGGATGCTACATGTGAAGATGAATGTTATCAAATAATGAAAGAGACACTACTTGGGGGACAGCTACAAGATAATCATCCAACCTACATCAGACTGTAAAATGAACAATAAATAAATAAAGCGACTACAGTTGGGGGTTGTTTGCTAATATAACACACCTGATGAATTCTTTCTTTCTCTCTCTTTTTTGGGGGGGAGGGGTAGAGGGAGAGGGAGAGAGAGTCTTAAGCAGGTTCCATGCTCAGCACAGAGCCAGACATGGGATTCAATCTCATGACCCTGAGACCATGACCTAGGACAAGACAGTTAGAGGCTTCCCCCAGGGGTCAGAACAAATGACCTAGAAAACTACTAGTGGGCTTGAAGATACGTGACAGTGCTAATCTCAACTCTCCAATTTCTACAGAATTCTTCAAATTCTTTTCTATATACATGTAAGTATCTAATGTTTATACAACAAAAATGAGATATTATACTTGCTTTCTTGTACCCTGCTTTTTCATTTAAAAAATCATAAATATATTTGTATGTTAATAAATACAGTTCAACATTATCATTTTTAACAACTACATACCATACTTTATGGATATAATAAATTTAATTAATTAACCCTCTGTATAACACATATAACTTTCAGTTTGTCATTATAAACAGTTTTGTGTTATGCCTTTTTACATCTACACGATAGAGTAAATTCTCAGGGAAGTACTAAGCAGTAGGGCAAGAGCAAACAATAATTTGTATCAAAGCATTTCTAACTTTCTATGTATTTTACCCTGGTCCTCTCCATTGAAGACCATTAAGAGCCAGGGGAAAGTATACAAATCAACAGATAATACCATGCTGCTATCAGATAATACTAATAACTAGGCTACTAAAATATGTATCATTGATAAAGCCATTATTAAGGAAAAGTACCAAAGATAAAAATGACAAAGCCTAGTTACGATAAGGACAAAACACAGGAAACAAAATTGTAGCACAGAGCATTTACCCTACTACTCGGGTTCTGTGTTTTATTTTTTATAAAGGAGAGCTATCTGTATGAAAATTCAATCATTCAACATTATCTATTAAGTGTCTATTATATGCTAGGCACTGTTATAAAAAGCTGGAAATACAACAGTGAACAAAATAGACCAAGTTACTGTCCCCATGAAGCTTACATTCTTATTGGGTAGATAGTAAGTAAACAAGAATATGTATAAAATATAAATGTCAGAGTGAAAAGTGCTATGTATAAAGTAAAACAGGGAGATTATCATGATAGAGAGTGATGGAAGATTCTACTTTATATAGCTTGGTCAGGGGAGCCATTTTCAAAGAAGAGACATTTGAGCAGTGTGTTTAAATCACTTTAAAACATGTTTGAACCAACATGGAGGGAAAGCATTCAGGCAAAGACCATCGAGTACACACAAAGGCCTTGAGACAGGAGATGCATAGCATATCTGAGGAACTGCAAAGAAAGGAGTGAGGGAGAAGTGTTAGAAAGGAGGTCAGAGAAGAAAGAAGGATCTATATTAGAGACACAACAGTTAAAACATTAGGAATAATTGGCTAGGGGGCTGGGGGGGCTGATGGCTGGGACTACATTTGGCAATTCCAAAGGAGGCAATAATGTACTACTAATAATAACAGTAGCTCCTATTTTCTGACTGTTTGGTATAAAGCAGGCACTAATCTCATGTCACCCTCAAATCTATGTGAGATAAATATGCCTTTCACAGATGAGGAAACTGAAACTCATGACAGAAGAGATGAGATATACATTCAACTTGACTTAAAAATTCAAAGTAGTCATTTCTGGAGAAACTCACTGAGATGCTTATAAAATGTGATAGAAGGTTTAGGGTTAATCCTCCTTCACTTCTCTATTAGACCTCAGTTGTAGTCCCTACTCTGAGAGCCAAAAAAGAACTGCCCGCATTTCCTTTTTCCAACAACAGGGCTACAACCTCAAAATGTTCAAACCTTCCAGTTTTTGTCTCACAGGGCATCACAATCCAGTGACTATGACTAGTGAGAAGTTACACCGCACTAATAAGCAACAGTCCTCAACTCTGGGAGCGCTGCGCCATTACAGATACCACCCTGGACATACTGCATATGGGGGTGGTTCGCAACTATCTATATTCATTAAAAGCTCCAAAAGTGGTTCTGCTGCGTAGCCAAGAGAATAAAAGAATAAAAAGCATAAGCTTTAGAATTAGACCAGGACTTAAACCATGTTCTGTAATTTATTAACTGTATGATTTTAGGTTAGTGACTTCTAAGAGCCCTAGTCTTCACCTGAAAAACAGGAATAATGCCATTTACCCTCTATGATTGTTTTGGAGGCTAAGTAAGAATATTAACTAATGAATTATGATATAAGCTAGAAAATAGTAGATGTTCAATATATACTGAAGTTGTCAAAGTTAGGTATTAATCCTTAAATGAAAAAAGAATCCAAGATTCAGGCTGAAAAAACAAAAACATTTAAATGTAGAACTATTGGCCCTAGCCAATATATTCAGCTTCATGAGCACATAGTTTGCTCATATTCAGGGGATCCTGATGAATGTTTACTTACAGTAATGTTTTGGGAAGTTATGAAACTCTAATTGGTAATAATAAAAATATTAAAATCATCTTGAAGCATGAACATTAAATATAAAACAATGATACAACATTTTAATGTTCCTTTGTTCTGCATATACAAACAGATATAACATGCTTGTAAACTGTTCAAATACGAGCCAGTAGAATCATCCCCACGCTCTGAGCAATATAGATACATATCTAAAGAGACTATTAAAATGATATTCTCATGTGGCTCGTAAGACCTGGCCTGTGAACTCAACATACTTCAAATTTGGAGATTCATTTATATAATTTCAAAAGAGCAACACAAATTTCCACTGCTAGCCATGACATAGAAGCCAGTACTGGACTTACCCTCTCACACTCCAAACTTTTTAAAATATGGACAAAAATATATGAGACAACAGTTTTCAGGCACTGGACAACCAGCAGCACAAGACTAACTCTTGAAAGAAGTGCTATATACATGAGATGGGCAATCTCAGTGAGCAGAGGAGGCAGAGATCATCAGAGTTTGGGCTGCTAAGATGGCTGGAATTTGTAAGACAGAATACTACAGAGAAAGAAACTGCATGGGGTGAAATGGAGAGAGATTTGCATGGATATTCCTCTTGGGTCTTTGGCTGAGGCCTCAGCTAATATACACACAGGATAAGACTCTAGAGGGGCTAACAGAAAGCACTTGCTGCTGCAGGGCTGAGGGCTGAAAAGAAAGAGGTCATAAAGCACTTGAAAACAATGCATCTTTGGACCAGCCACAATAGAGAATCTTTACTGACCATCCTAGGCATTCAGATGAGATGCTACAAGGCCTACTTTAGAAGTAGGGATCATACTGTATAGTTAAGGGCCATGCCTTCAGATGAAAAACAAAATCAAAACTAACCTGTCCTGACCGCATAAAATCAAGTCTGACAGAATCAAGAGCATTCACCAGTAATTTAACTGTCTGCCAGAATAAAACTCAGCACCCTTTAAAAACAAAACCCATACTTCTATACTATAGCATTCATATAGCACACAATAAAATTACTAGACATAAAAGCAGGAAATAATACCCATAATCAAAGAAAAATACAATCAACAGAAACAGACTCAAAGATGACCCACCTGCTGAAACTACATACAAGGACCTTACAACCAAACAGTTGTAAACAACTGTTTCACACACACACACACACACACACACACACAATTTAAAGGAAAAAATGGAGACATCCAGTAGAGAAATGGAAACTAAAAAAAGAACCAAACAGAAATTCTAAAACTCAAAACACGTCTCAAATGAAAAATACATTGGATGAGTTTTGAACAAAAGACTAAATAAACACCATAGAAAAAGGGTCAATGAATTTGAAGACAGATCAAAGACATTAAACAAACTGATAGAGAAAAAGTACTGCAAAAAAACTGAATAGAACTTCAGTGATCAGGGCGCCTGGGTGGCTCAGTGGGTTAAAGCCTCTGCTTTCGGCTCAGGTCATGATCCCAGGGTCCTGGGATCAAGTCCCACATCGGGCTCTCTGCTCAGCAGGGAGCCTGCTTCCTCCTCTCTCTCTGCCTGCCTCTCTGCCTACTTGTGATCTCTGTCTGTCAAATAAATGAATAAAATCTTTAAAAAAAAAAAAGAACTTCAGTGATCTATGGGATAATATAAAGCAGTCTGAAATGCATGTATCTTGAATTCCAGAAGGAAAAAAAGAGAACAGGGCAGAAAAAATTTGAATAATATCTGAATTTGAATGAAGGCTGAAAATTTCCCAAATTTGGTGGAAAACATCAACCCACATATTGAAGAACCTCAGGGAATCTCAAGCAGGACAAATACAAAAAAACCCAGGAGACCATTTCAAGGTATATCTTAGTGAAACTCATGAAAATTAAAGCTATAGAAAAAAACCTTAAAAGCAGTTACAGAAAAAAAAAAAAAAAAAGCATACTATCAGTACTTGCCTGGCTCAGTTAGTAGAGCACACAATGCTTGATCTCAGGGTATGAGTTCAAGCTCCACACGGGCATAGAGCTTACTTAAAAAACAAAACAAAACACAGTAATACAAAGGCACAACAAAAATAATGATGGCTAGCTCAGAATCAACGAAGTCTATAAAACAGTGGAATTGTATTTTTAAAATGACAAAAGAAAAAAAGCAACTTGAACTTTTTTTTTTTTTTAAGATTTTATTTATTATTTGTCAGAGAGAGAAAGTACAGGCAGCTGGAGGTACAAGGAAGCTCCCCACTATGCAGGAAGCCCGATGCAGGACTCAATCCCAGGACTTTGGGATCATGACCTGAGCCGAAGGGAGACACTTAACCACCAAGCCAGTCACCCAGAGGTCTCTTGAATTTCTATATTCAGTAAAAACATACCTCAAGGGGCGCCTGGGTGGCTCAGTGGGTTAAAGCCTCTGCCTTCGGCTCAGGTCATGATCCCAGGGTCCTGGGATTGAGCCCCGCATTGGGCTCTCTGCTCAGCAGGGAGCCTGCTTCCTCCTCTCTCTCTGCCTGCCTCTCTGCCTACTAGTGATCTCTGTCTGTCAAATAAATAAATAAAATCTTAAAAAAAAACCCTCAAAAATGAGTATGAAATAAAAATGTTTTTAGAGGGCGCCTGGGTGGCTCAGTGGGTTAAAGCCTCTGCCTTCTGCTCAGGTCTTGATCCCAGAGTCCTGGAATCAAACCCCGCATCGGGCTCTCTGCTCTGCAGGAAGCCTGCTTCCTCCTCTCTCTCTGCCTGCCTCTCTGCCTACTTGTGATCTCTGTCTGTCAAATAAATAAATATAATCTTTTTAAAAAAATGTTTTTAGATAAACAAAAGTTGAAAAAAATGTGTTGTTAGAAGACCTGCATTTCAAGAAATGTTAAAGGAAGGTCTCCTAGCTGAAGGAAAAATAATAATCAAGATAGAGCTCAGAACCTAGGGGCACCTGGGTGGCTCACTTAGTTAACCATCTCACTTGGTTTTGGCTTAGGTCATGATCTCAGGGCTGTGAGATCAAGCCATTAAGTGGGGCTCCACACTCAGCAAGGAGTCTGCTTAAGATTCTTTCCCTCTCCTTCTACCCCTTCCTCTGCATGCTCTCTCTCTCTCTCAAATAAATAAATAGATCTTTAAGATCTTTAAGAAAAGAAGATTCTCTCTCTCCCTTTCCCTCTGCCTCTGCCCCCACAACTCGCACACACTCTCACTCTCACTCTCCTTCTTAAAAAAAAAAGAAAGAAAGAGAAAAGAAAAGAAAAGAAACCAGAATCTTTAGGAAGGAATGAAGAGCACTAGAAGAGGTAAGTATATGGTAAATACAAGAGACCATAATATATTCTTCTCTTATGTTCTTTATTTCCCCCCCTATTTTTTTTCTTTAATTTTTAATTTTTTATTAACATATTATGTATTATTAGCCTCAGGGGTACAGGTCTGTGAATTGCCAGGCTTACACACTTCACAGCACTCACCATAGCACATACCCTCCTCAATGTACATAACCCAACCACCCTCTCCCTACCCTCCTCCTCCTCCCAGCAACCCTCAGTTTGTTTTGTGAGATTAAGAGTCTCTTATGGGGGCGCCTGGGTGGCTCAGTGGATTAAGCCACTGCCTTCGGCTCAGGTCATGATCTCAGGGTCTTGGGATCGAGCCCCACGTCGGGCTCTCTGCTCCGCAGGGAGCCTGCTTCCTCCTCTTTCTCTGCCTGCCTCTCTGCCTAGTTGTGATTTCTGTCTGTTAAATAAAATATTTAAAAAAAAAAAAAAGAGTCTCTTATGGTTTGTCTCCCTCCCCATCCCGTTTCTCTTATGTTCTTAAAATAAAGCTTGTTAAAGCAAAGTAATACTAAAAATATTAGCATTTATATATAAATAAAATACACAACAAAAGATGAGGCAATGCTAATGGCATCACACCTTGGAAAGTTGTATATTTCACATGAAGGACTACAAGATTATTTCTAAGGAGACCTTAATATAGAAAGGATGCATATAGTAATCCCTGGAATAACCACTAAAACACAGTATAGTTCTTAAAAAGTGAGAGAAACTGACACCAATTAAACCCTCAAACCCAGTGAGTACTAACTATCCTACTCTCCCTAGGTATTTTCTAATTCAAGACCCTATTTTGATTCCTTTTTTCTTAATTGTGGCCCCATAAAATATGACAATGAAAGAAATTATAAACCAATGTACCGTTAGAAGTTTATGTATCTTTAGTAGCAATTTCCAGTAATACAACTTGATATTATGCTAACTTAAGTATTTTTTTTCCTACCCCCCAAAACCATGCCCAATTTTATATAATTTGTTTCTTTGAAAACTTTTTTTTTTTAAAGATTTTTATTTTTTATTTATTTGACAGAGAGAGATCACAAGTAGATAGAGAGTCAGGCAGAGAGAGAGAGAGAGGGAAGCAGGCTCCCTGCTGAGCAGAGAGCCCGATGTGGGACTCGATCCCAGGACCCCGAGATCATGACCTGAGCTGAAGGAAGCGGCTTAACCCACTGAGCCACCCAGGCGCCCCGAAAACTTTTTCTTAAAGGGTCAGTTAGTGAATATTGTAGGGTTGGAGGCGGTACTCAACTGTTCTGGCACAAAAGCAGCCATAGACAAAATATAAATAAATAAGCAAGGTAATGTTTCAATAAATGGTTTATTAAAACAGGCAACAAAGCTATAGTGTCCCACTACTGTCTTAAAGGATGCCTAAGAGAAAAAATTAAGTATATCTACACTTATTGGATAAAAACTTTTAATGTATTTTTATAAATTTCCTCTAAAAGCTCTAATCATTTAAGAATCTTAACCAAAATAAGTAATAATAATAATAACTACATTATTTCTTTCTTCCTTCCTTTTTATTTACTTATTTATTTTTAGAGAGGGAGGGGAAGAGGGGCAGAGGGAGAGGGAGAAAGAATCCCAAGCAATCGCCATGCTCAGTGCAGAGCCTGATGCAGCACTGGATCTCAAGACCCCAAGATCCTGACCTGAGACAAAATCAAGAGTTGAACACCTAACCAACTGAGTCACCCAGGTGCTCCTACATTGCTTCTTTAGAACATAATCTTTTCTGGGGCTCCTGGGTGCCTCAGTCAGTTGGGCAACTGCCTTTCGCTCAGGTCATGGTCCCAGGGTCCTGGGATCGAGCACCATGTCAGGCTCTCCACTTGGCGGGGAGCCGGCTTCTCCCTCTCCTTCTGCCTGTCACTCCCTCTGCTTGGGATAGAGGGTAGAGAAATGGAAAACAAAAAAAGAACCAAATAGAAATTCTAGAACTCAAAACATGTCTGAAATGAAAAATCACTGGATAGGCTTTGAAAAATAGTCTAAACACCATAGAAAAATGGATAAATAAAATCAAATGGATAAATACAATCTTTAAAAAAAATCTTTTTTTCCTCCTCTCAAACATCACTATAATTACCTCTCTTTAATTTTTAAAAAAATATTTATTTTTAATAGGTAATTTATGAAATTACCTTATGAAATTTTGAAACCAAAATCCAAAAAGTTCAAAAGACTGCATGATGAAAACTAAGTCATCTTTTTATCCTGTCCTCAGTCTTCTTTCCCAAGAGTAATCACTATTATCATGTGGAACAGCACTGTTCAATAGAACTTTCTGCAATGATGAAAATGTTCTATACTTGCACTGTCCAGTACAGTAGCCACTAGCCACAGGCAGCCATTAAGCACTTCAAGTATCTCTAGATTTAGGAACTGATATTTTTTTTAAGATTTAATTTATTTGACAGACAGAGATCACAAGTAGGCAGAGAGAGGGGAGGGAAGCAGTCTCCCTGCTGAGCAGAGAGCCTGATGTGGGGCTCGATCCCAGGACCCTGAGATCATGACCTGAGCCGAAGGCAGAGACTTAACCCACTGAGCCACCCAGGCGCCCCTAGGAACTGATTTTTTAGCTCCATTTAAGTTTAATGAAGTTAAATAAATACATGCGACCAGCTATTACTGTATTAAACAGTATAGATCAGAAAATTCCCCCAAGAGAAGTGTTTTTCAACCTTAGTTACATAATACAATTACCTACAGAACACTTGCACATTCGGTGCCCAAGCTGCATCACAGACCAAACATATCAAAATCTCTGGAGTGGAACCCAGACATAATTTTATTTTCACTCCCCAATGATTCCAATATACAGCCAAGGTCAAAAGCCTCTATTTCAGAAAATTAAATATCTTACACATAGAGTAGCTCTATCTAATACACATGTATAAACCAAAAGGAGTCATTTTTTCTTTCGAAGTTATTAATTAGAAAAGAACTTCCAATTGTTTAGGAACATAAAAATCTTTGTATCTATCAGGATTTTCCCCAAAGTAAATCATGAGAGGCAATTTTTACTAAAACAGTAACTGGATCTTGGGGTGCGTGGGTGGCCCAGTGGGTTAAGCCTCTGCCTTCGGCTCAGGTCATGATCCCAGGATCCTGGGATTGAGCCCCGCATCAGGCTCTCTGCTCAGCAGGAAGCCAGCTTCCTCCTCTCTCTCTGCCTGTCTCTTTGCCTGCCTCTCTGCCTACTTGTAATCTCTGTCAGATAAATAAATAAAATCTTTAAAAAAAAAACAGTAACTGGATCTTAAAACTAGAAAAAAGTTTCCATGTAAGAAATAAGATTTTTCTCTCTGTTGATATACATGACATGGAGAAGACATTTGAATCACATACTTCTAAAGAACTCTTAAAGATCAATAAGGAAAATACCAACAATCCAAGAGAAAATTGGGCAAAACTGATTACCAGGTAATTTATAGAAGGCAGCAACCAAAATGGCTAATATATGAAGGGATGCTTAATGTCACCAGTACCACAGCATATTTAAGTTGAAATAAGATAGCATTCCATAACTTTCAGAATGGCAAAAAATTAAAGTATAGCAAACCCAAATGTTAGTGAGGATGTGGATAAACAGATACTGTCCTATATTTCCAGCAGAAGTGTCAACTGATATTACTGAAGTTGAAGATACTCTATCATGCAAGCATTCTACTTTTAAGTTCATACCCTTATACACAGTTTTGCAACCATTTTGCTGAGAATTGTTTATAGGTTACCAGTGTGCTGAGCTATTGATCCCCACAACTCTGTGACTGAGGAGTGCCTGGGACTGGTAGATCCCTGGTCACGTTTTCTAGCCAATAGCAGGCTCATCTTTGTAACTCAATATACTACTCAAATATTAGAATCCAGAGAGTAAACAAGAACATCCACTGTGGTATTGTCTGAAATAACCAAAAACTAAAAACAGTCTTAAAGCTTATTATATGTGAATAATAAATCATGATATATTTATACAATGAAATAATTATAACTGTTGAAAAGCCACAGGTATGACATGGGTAAGTTGCAAAAGCATAAAATTGAGGGAGGAAAAACAAGTTATAGAACAATATACACAATAAGACATCATTTATTTAAAGCTTAAGGCAGCAACAAAACAATACTTTATAGTTTAACAAATGCTTGCAAATACAGTAAAAGTCTAAAAACATGTATGGAAATTGATACACACCAATCTCAGCATAGTAGTTACCTCTGGGGAAGAAGAGACAGGAATAGGATCTGGAGGGTACACAAGGAGGCTTCAACTTATCAGTAATGTTTTATTTCTTTAATAATAACATCAATAACAGAAATATCTGAAACAAATGTGGCAAAATGTTATGTTATTTTTGTGGCTTTCTTTTGGGGGGATGTAGGTACTTGGCTATTTATCATATTATCCTGTTTTTCTGTATTTTTGGATTTTTTTAAAGCTTTTAAAAAAAGCTTTAAAAACTAGTGATATAAATATTATAGCTGTCTAGCATAACAGGTGCCTAAAATAGCATAAAGGTAAATATCCAGGTAAGGGTTTGGTAAAGGATTAAATTCTAAGACTCCATAAAAATCTTGGTGACTAACGCAAATCAACATTAAAAACAAACAAAATCCACTGAGGTTTAGCTCTATGGTTTAGGGAGCTCAGAAGCTGAAATGTCATGTTAATCATAGTCACATATTATATACCCCTTGACTGTTTCAGAGCTACATTTTAAGATAGTTCAGCCCTGCTTTGTTATAGTTTCTGGTAAAGCCTTGGCTATCATAAGTAAAACAGTCATTAACACATAAAAATCTACTTTAAAATGACAAGGATGTGTTCTTTTCTCTACTTCTTCTGTGGGGTTACTACCTCTACAGCCATTAGGGACTCCACATATACACCAGAACTTGCACTGGCATTAAGAATTCAGCATGACTACTTCAGAAAGAAGAAGACAACACTCAGTAAAAGGAATGACAAGAATATGTTTCTAATGATATGCAAAATCATAATAATAACAATAGTAACTAAGATTTATATAGCTGTGGCAATAAGCCAGGCCCTGCCCTACCTGCTTCACACTGAAATCTCACATTCACACTTCAAGGTTGGAACTGTTGTTATTTTATAGATAGTGCTAAAAGCAAATAAATGATCATCACGCACCTATTAAAAGATGGGAGCCAAGGGTTTGAATCCTGGCAGTTTAATTCCAGATACCACTATCCCATCTAGGTGGGGGATATTCTGGTAATTCAAGCAGACATATTTATTGGGACCCTGTTATGTCTAAGGCATCAAGCTAGGAGCTCAAGGTACAAAGATATGACATGGCTTCCTTTCTGTGTGCATCTGACTGACTACACAGCTCAAAGTTTCTTTTCAACAGTTACTATATCAAAATAATCTTCATACTCAGGATACATACCTAAATAATTAAGGGTAACTGTCACGAACAGTGATTTTTAAAGCAAAGCACCAACAGTTTAATGAAGTTCAAAAATTAATCTATAGGACTTCTGGCTTCTGGTTCTACAAGTAAGGAGCTTAGGAGTTGCCACACTATCCTAGTAAGTAAAAAGCTATACAGGCTGAAAAATCAACAACTCTTCCTGGATAAGAGAGAAGAGGACACAGGGCAGACTACTGTTCTTAAGAATGGAAAGACAGAAAGATGAATACAGGAAGTCACAGCTTGCAAAAAAGATTCATAAGCAGAAAGTGCCACAGGAGCCAGTGGCAAGATAGGAAAACCTGAACTGTAATTGATGTTCAGTGTGGACAACTCACTGGAGGCTCAGTGTGGTAACTCAGAGAGTTAAAAATTCCAGGGAGACTCAGTCACAGGGAGGCTCCCCACAATATTGTGAGATTTACCTCTAGGAGCTCAACTATATTCCCAAAGGAAATATTGGGGGGGGCGGGGTAGGTAAAATCCCCTCAGGCAGGAGGAAAGGAAAAAGAAACCATTTTGAAATACACCAGACAGAGCACTCTGTTCTTAACAAGGCCTGCCCTCAGGAGAAACTAGGTAAACAGAGCCTAATTTGCTAGGGTATTATCAGAGGGAGTGACCACAATTAGAAAAAAACCCAACTTCAGCCCACTCTAGCCATCTTGTCCCACCTAAGGGGAAGGAAAAAAACTGAAAAAAATTTGTGAAGTTCACAGACCAGAGACATAGACTTGCTCTAAAAGAACAGAAATCATAGAACTAAAGAACACTTCAGACTCTCCACTACCTCACACCTCACTACCACATTACTAAAGGGCTACTTACAGCAATAACTATTACCTCGTACATCATGTCTGACTATCAAGAAAAAAATTACAAGTCATACCAAAAGGCAAAAAAGCACAATTTTTTTTCCATTTTAATTTATAAAAAAGCACAATTTGAAGAGACAGACCTAGCATCAGAGAAGGAAATACATCAGACCAGGAATTTAAAACAACTATGATTAATGTGCCAGAGACTCTAATGGATAAAGTACACAGTATGCAAGAACAAACAGGCAATGTAAATAGAGAGATGGAAATCCTAGAAAGAACCAAGAAGAAATGCTAGAGATAAGAAAACACTGTTAACAGCAAGGAAGAGTACCTTTGATGGCCTCATTAGTAGACCATACAAAGCTGAGCAAAGAAGCTGTGAGCTAAAGGATCTATCAACAGAATCCTCAAAAACTGAAAAGCAAAGAGAATAATGGGGGGAAAAAGCCAACATCTAAGACAACTACAAAACATATAACATAATGCATAATGGGAATATTAGAAGGAGAACAGAGAAAAGAACAGAAGAAATACCTGAAACAATAATGATGAAGAATTTCCCCCAAATTAGTGTCAGGCACTAAACTGCAGGTCCAGGAAGCTCAGAGAACACCAAGCATAATAAGTGTCCCCCCAAAAGGACATCAAAGCATATCACATTCAAACTACAGAAAATCAAATATAAAGAAAAATTAATCCAGAAGAAGATCCCTAAGAGGCCACGACAGTGTAGACAGTGTCTACATATACAGGTATTTTTGGCATTAATGCTAAATTTACATAAAACATTTTTTGTGTTCTTCCCAATTCTAAGCCATAGTGCTACAACCATTATGTGACTCAAGATAGCAAATTCATACTGTAAAAATCAGACAAGAATTTGCTGGCATTTCATCAAAAGTATCATTATTCATCTCTATTCATTCTAATGAAATAGTTGTGTGATTATCATAATCAAGCAGTAGTAGCAAGACAGGATTTTTGCCCTACTAAAGGGATTCATGTATGAAAGACATCTGAAAACCACTGTCTGATAAGCACAATATACCTAAAAATGGTGAAGATAAGATCCTGAAGACCTCTTGCATTTTCATGTCATATAATTCTAACTCTGGAATTCTTTGGTGGCCAGGTAATAAATTATGATAGTGGGCCAATAAGAAAATAAATGGAGACGCTACATACTTAGAATAGCAATGATATAATTTTAACTTGAAAACTATATACAAAAGAGGTTAAAAATTATAAATTTCAATGCAAACATTTATATATATATATATATATATATATGACATCAAAAACAAATGCATGCAAAGAAGACATCAAAATGGCCAAGAGACACATGAAAAAGTTCTCAATATCACTCGGCATCAGGGAAATACAAATCAAAACCACAGCGAGATACCACCTCACAGCAGTCAGAATGGCTAAAATTAACAAGTCAGGAAACAAGAGATGTTGGTGAGGATGTGGAAGAAGGGGAACCCTCCTACTCTGTTGGTGGGAACACAAACTGGTGCAGCCACTCTGGAAAACACTATGGAGGTTCCTCAAAAAGTTGAAAATAGAGCTATCCTAAGACCCGGGAATCGCACTACTGGGTATTTATCCCCAAGATGCAAATGTAGTGATCCAAAGGGGCATGTGCACCTGAACATTTAAAGCAGAGCAGCAGTGTCCACAATAGCCGAACTATGGAAAGAATCTAGATGTCCATCAAGAGATAAGGAGGTAAAGAAGATGTGGTGTGTGTTTACACACACACATGTGTATGTATATGTACATATATATATATACATACACACATATGTATATATGTATATATACACAAACACTGAAATACTATGCAGCCATCAAAAAATGAAATCTTGCAACGACACGGATGGAACTAGAGGGTATTACACTAAGCAAAATAAGTCAATAGGGATAAGACAATATTAATACAATATCTCTGATATGAGGAGTTTGAGAGACAGGGTCGGGGTGGGGGGTCGTGGGGAGAAGGGAGGGAAAAAAATGAAACAAGATGGGTCCAGGGAGGGAGACAAACCATAAGAGACTCTTAATCTCAGGAAACAAACTGAGGGTTGCTGAGGGGTGGGAGTGGAAGAGGGATAGGGTGGCTAGGTTATGGACACTGGGGAGGGTATGTGCTATGGTGAGTGTTATGAATTGTGTAAGGCTGATGATTCATAGACTGTACCCCTGAAGCAAATAATACATTATATGTTAATAAAAGAAAATGCATGCAAGTTGGTAAACAACTCTCGTTCATATCTGAATAGGGTACTTCTATATACTAAAAACCTACAGTTTATCCTTGGCAAAACTTTGGGTGAAACTTAGAAAACAATCAAGGGCAATGTGGAAGAGATTAATCAAGCTAAAGGTCAGTAAGTATAGGATTGCAGTAAGTGCTGCAAAATTCAGAATAATACACGGTCCTTGTTCTCAACATTAAATTAAAGTTAAGTTAGTGGTTCTAAAACTTTAGCATAGATCAGATTCACTTGGAAAGCTGGTTAAAACACAGATTACGGGGCTCTATCCCATGAACCTCTCATTCAATGTCTGAAATAGAACCTAAGAATTTGCATTTCTAGCAAGTTCCTAGGTAATGCAGATACTGCTGGTCCAAGGACCACACTTTAAGAATCGCTGGATGAGGGGCGCCTGGGTGGCTCAGTGGGTTAAAGCCTCTGCCTTCGGCTCAGGTCATGGTCCCAGGGTCCTGGGATTGAGCCCCACATCGGGCTCCCTGCTCCGCGGGGAGCCTGCTTCCTCCTCTCTCTCTGCCTGCATCTCTGCCTAGTTGTGATTTCTGTCAAATAAATAAAATATTAAAAAAAAAAAAAGAAACGCTGGATGACTTCATTACTTCACAAACAAATCATGCTCATACTAACTCCGTATTTTTAAATCCTGTTACTGCTCTTGTCCTTGCCTTTATTTTAGAGGCATATACTATGAAGTGGAAACCCAAAAGAAAAGACATAAAAGAATTTGAAAAGATGACGAAACTATACAAATCAAAGGACTAATATTCACTCATTTGGACCTTGGACACTTGGCAATTTGACCATACACAATGAGCTATAACCACAGAAGTGATCCCTAAGATTGGAAAAGGAATCAAAATAAGAATAAAAGGAAGAATAAAAGACATGCTGTTACTTCCAATTTTTCACCACAATAAATTGGAGTCAGCAGGAAGGGGTGCTTATGACAACCAAGAAACAGAAATGGCAAGAAAAACAGAGAGACATGTAAACAAACAAACAAAAACAACCACTGAACAGGACTAGAAGTCACCCAGAAGTGACTTCAAGTGAAAATGGTAAGAAGCAGACACATTAATGAAGAAAGAAACAGACACTGAACAGCAATGGCCATAACAGAAGAAAAAGAAAAGTAGGGAATAAACTATTAAAGTGTGAGGTAATTAACTGAAAGAACAAGCCAAGTCCTAAAAACCTATATAAGGGTATTACCATGCCGTATTAAAGCACACCAACAACACAGCAATCTGGGAACATTTTGTCTCAAAGATATGAGCCATATATACTTTTGGTAAACACAAATGACTCTAACATAGGGTAACTGTTATGAGCAATAACTCTGAGTTAAGAAAATGTTCAAATATGGTTGACTCTTATCAACACAAAAACAGCACTTTGGCAGAATTTTAGCAAGATTTTTCAAAACAGTTGGATCCTAAACAAGTCCTGGCAATTAATGGGTAGTTAATTAACAGAAAATAGAATCTTCCAGCGATCTATGACTTTTCTCAAATGACTATGACTTTTACTAAAAAAGAGGGTAGGGTAAATACTCTGATAACTTTTACTCACCAGTAGGAAGATCTTCAACTTTTGCAAGGTCATTCTCTTCTATTCCAGGCATTCCTGCATCACCACCTCGTTTGATTTGTTCTGCCCAAGTAACAAAAGATATAATTCTTTTTTTTTTAATGATTTATTTATTTTAGAGAGACGAGAGAGAGAGACCATGGGAAAGGGTGCAGTAAGAGGGAGAGACTCTCAAGCAGACTCCACTCTGAGGGTGGAGCCCGATAGAGGGCTTGATCCTGTGACCTTGATACCATGACCTGAGTCAAAATTCAGAGTTGGTCACTTAACCAACTGAGCCACCCCAATAATTCTTTTGTTCCTTTACATAACTGAAAAGGTTTTGAACAAATGTAATAATCAGTTTCTAAAGCAATAGGCTACACTGACTGCATATCGTTATATCTTGCTTTGGACACAATTGTAACTCTAAAACAATTTACGCTTTTCTCTTTTCTATCAAAAAATCCAAATTTGAAACAACACTGACACCTAATCATAACTGAGCTAAAATCAAGCAATATTCTTTATGACTGAAAATGTTCACTTCAAAGTGAGTAGAAAAAGTTAATATCCTATTAACACAAAACAAAACAGTAATACCTTTCCCATGTGGAATATGATTGCTTGATGGTTCTTCGTTCTTATCTGCAGCATTCTCAGCTACTTTGGGAATGTTTTTAGGTAGTGCATGATTGTTTATACCCAAATCATTTTCATCTTTTGATTCAAACTTGTTTGAGTCTTGCTGTTAAATAAAGATTTGGTAATAGTAAATATTTTTCAGTTCAAAAGATAAAGCAATTGACACAACTACCAATTAAATGTTCTGAAACAGTTCATTTTCTGAAGCATATACTATGGGTCCAAATTCCAAACACTTGGAGATATGGGATATAATACTATTTTCTGTTCAGTTTTTAGACCTAATATGAAATAAAAGAACAACATTTTTTAAAGTCTCTAATTATAGTAAGTCGTCTAAAGTGTTAGGCAGAGGTAATTTTCTTTGGCCATGCTGAGGGAGTGAGGCTGCAAGATAGTCTTGCTGAGCACAGTAGGTTGCTGTGGAGGACTAGAGCTGGGCATTATCCTAGGTGCTATGGGCAGGATGGGTTCTCTAAAGGCCTATGGTGTGATTGAGCAGGATGGTGGACTATAGGAGGCTGGCACATGGATGCCCCCTCAAGTGTGATAGATGGCTAGTTACCCTGCCAGGCTTTTCCAGAAGCAGAAACAGCAAGGGTAGAGAACAGGCAAACTTCTCTCTAGGTGCACTGGCCACCCAAGCATAGGAAGTAATAGCAGAACAATACACAGGTCAGTGTATTCTAACATGCTTCTAACCCAATCATCTCTTTGGAAACTTGAATCTTTAGATACCTGGTTAGGCCTGACTCAATTCTATTGGTGGGTTAGTTTTGCCTTTCATATTGGTTGAGTGACCTCAGTGGAAAATTGAGAGAGGCAAGGAGTTAAATACACATACTTGTGTTGCCACCTAGGTCCTTCTACTTAATATTTAATGCATATATAAATGCTTTGTCAACTCTTAAAGCACTATGCAATGTTACAAAAAACAATATACTAAAAAATCTAAAGGAAATCTAGAAAAACAAGTCAAATTATAAAAATTCATTATAAAAAACAATAGTACTAAAAATCCAAAGGAAATCAATAAAAACAATAGTACCAAAAAATCTAAAGGAAATCTAGAAAAACAAGTCAAATTATAAAAATCTGTCACAATAAAGAAGAAAAGGTGTTTTGACAATCAGATATAGGTATTCCAGTGGGGCTGGCAGATAAAATTAACAATAAACATTTGTACTGTGCTTCATAGTTTACAAACTGCTTTCCAATCTATCCTCTAGTAAAGTGAACAGCTTTGGGAATAATGAAGTCACACTGAGGCTTGAAGAAGTTCAGTAGCTTATCCAAGGTTACCAAGATAGAGAGTTACAGAGAAAGGATTCAAACCACAGTATTCCTCACTCCCACATTTCCTGGGAGCCAATTCTGAGCTTAATATTCAATGAGTGAAATAATAACACTGAAATTTTTGAACATATCAATAGGAAGGCTGAGGGTAAGAAAATCCACGAGGTACAACCTGAAGAGCCAGGCTGCATCTCTGTGCATTTCACTATAATGCTATATCATAAGGCTATTTCTATAGTACTCTTTGTAGATGTGGGTAAAACAATATTAAGCAAAACTTAAAGTCAACAAATTACTGCTCAAAAATACTTTCCCATTAGAATAGTTAATGAAGATGAAATATTAAGGATAGTACATTGATATGATTGGACAATAGCAAATATTCTTAATAAAATTAGATGGCTTTCTAAATGCAATGTTGGTGATGTGGTAAGAGGGCCACCTAAATGTTTTTTAAATAAAACTTTTTATTCTGAAATAATTTGAGACTTACAGAGAAGTTACTACTCCTCACCGAATTTCCCTTAATGTTAACATCTTATGTTAGCATAGTCCATTTGCAAAACTATGAAACCAGCATTAGTACATTATTAACAGAACTCCAGACTTTAGATTTCACTTCTTTTTCCATTATGCCCTTTTTCTGTTCTAGGATTCAATCCAGAATACTTTATTTCATTTAAGCCCTCAGGTCTCCATAGTTTCCTCTGCTCTACAACAATTGTTCCTCCTTTGTAGCATGAAAGCAGTAAACAAATAACTATGGCTGTGTTCCCAAAAAAAACGGTATTTACAGACACTAAAATATGAATTTCTTTTAATTTTCCAATGTCATAAAATATTCCCTGGTTTTTTCAACCGTTTTTAAATGTAATAACCATGTTTTGCTTATGGGTCGTATGGAAACAGGCAGCAGGTTGGATTTAGTTTGCAGACCTCTTCATCAGAGTAATATCTAAGGTAGGCATGTGGTTGGTTAAAAAAAAAAATCCCTGGATACAACTTATGCTTGTTTCATACAGTTTCCATTAGATTTGTTCCAATGAAAAAAACAACTGAAATTTTACAGAATCAATTTATTAAGGTAGTAGAACAGGGAATGAAGGATAGGGAGTAGGACTAGCAGCTGGCCTGAAGGTTAAGGGCTGGTGCACGACCTTAGAGAGGAGAAGTTCCTTCCTCCTTTGTTCCATTTAGGGCAAAATAAGGGTAAATAAGAACTAGAGAGAACATTAGTTAACTAATAATATAAAAAGAGCCTAGTACACACTTGCCTGGAAAAAAGGAAAAGCTCTCATCTGTGCTTCTTGGGAGAACAGAAGAGAGTAATTTATATATTTATATATTGGTCTTATAATAATTCAACTGCAACAGCAAACCCCTCTCTTTCTTTTGTGTTCTACTATGCCCCTCGAGCCATCTAGTGTCTCAATAATACCTCTGGCTGCCTTCAATGCCTCTATGCTAAGATGGTAGCTCACTCAGTCACTCACTGTCATCTTCTAGCAATCTACGCTCACATTTCTTCAAAGCAAACTGCAGATGAGCAGCAGCTACTCCACTTTGTAGATTCAAAAAGTGAAACAGAAAGAACAATGCCCTTGATATTATGCTATAAAATAGTGAGTTGGCCAAGAACAAATCTTGTTTCCTTAACTTCTAGTCCTGTGGGTAAGATGTTAACACTTTTCACTATTCCATCTCTCTTTAAATCCCAAGACTTTTTACAAATCATGGTTAATCAGGTGAGATTACAAGATGCAAAAAAAATGAATGTCCTAATGACTAGTAGTTTTCAAATTCCTTCCATTTCTAGCAGGGCCTTCATAATATATAGCAAATGAAAATGGATAAATTAATAAAAGAAATTGCCACCCCCAAAAATATGAATCAAAATGACTAATGTTTCATTTCTGTGTTTTAAGAAAAGAATTTAAAGTAACAGAGATGAATACTTTACAAACAGGTGTCTCAAGTTTTCTCTATTTCTCAAAAGCATAAAATAAGAAGTAACTGATTTGTCAGTCAAGTTATATCCACTTTACAATCTGAGAAATATATTAATAGCAAAATTATTTTTAAAAGTCAGATAAAAAATATTTAACCCAAAATTAGTTACAAGAGTTGAGGTTATATTTTTGCAAATGTCTAATTTACTCAGCAATAAAAACACTGCAAGTCAATTCTAGATACTGGCAAGCTAGAATACTTAAGAATACAATGCTTTATGAAAAAAGTACATATTTTAATTTCTAAATTACAAGATTTATAACAAGAATGTATTCTAAGTATTTTTTAAATTTACCTTTTGTTCCTGCAAAAACTGGTCAGCTAACTTTTTAATATTTTCTTCATGTTGTGCTCTTAACTCCTTGATCTGTTGTCCACACTGAAAACTAAATCACAGAGTCATTCTTTTAAGCTATATTATCTTGGATTGACTTCTCAAATTTGTCTAGAAGTTGAAAACATACATTTATAAAGATAAAGCATTCAGTTAGCAAGAGGGTGGGCACAGGACAAAGAAAAGACATAAAAATAGCTCACAGTCAAAATTCTGAGAATATTTAGGATAAAGAATACTATAAAGCTAATTAAAATAACAAATTAGAAAGATGAAAAATTATTTTTATAAATTACATTTATAAAGAAACAATTATCAAAGCCAACTTCAAACACAGAAGAGAAAAAACATTACAAGAGAAAACCATGAGACCAATATATAGTAACAGATGAAAAAACATAGAATTATGAGTTGATAAGGAATAGCAGCAGATGATTCATCCAAAAGATAGCATTTCAAGGGTCAAGGGTGGGAGGTTGGGGGAACAGGTGGTGGGTAATGGGGAGGGCACGTTTTGCATGGAGCACTGGGTGTTGTGCAAAAAGAATGAATACAGTTACGCTGAAAAAATAAATAAAATGGAAAAAAAAAAAGATAGCATTTCAACACAACAGTAAGAGTCTAAACCATAAGAAGAACAAGATGGAAGGAACCAATAAATAATATAGAATGGAGCCATCAAGAAAAAACATGAAGGAACAGAAGAGAAAAAGACTGGGAAATTCCACTGGACAAATGGTCATAGAATACAAATACATCATTCATGTAAAAAGAAACAAATAGTTGTAAAAATATACAGAAAAATGTTAACTTTAACCATTAAAAATACAATTAAACTTCTTATATGTATATATGATAGTACTTTATTCCTATACTAGCAAAATTAAGACTGAATTATAAAAGCCAACATTGGTAGGGGTATGGGAAAATATTTACATTATAAATTAGTACAACGATTTTTTATATATGTGATACAAACAAAACCAATAAAACATTTTGTCTCAGGAATACTGTATTTGAGAATATATACCAGTGAAATAACATAAAAGAGAGAAATCCTTTTTGCATTAAAATTTCTATAGCTGGTGTTTACAACAGTAAGATAAGGAAAACTACAACAGTCCAGCAATTGGGAGAGATTAACAATTGGTACACTAGCAATGTGGTACACTAACATGCTGGAATAATATATTACCCTTGAATATGCTAACTCTCTAATTCTATAGATAAACTGAAAACTACTGAATACTATTGGGTTAAAATACATGTATGTAAGTAGATGTATATTGATTACCTACAAGAGTAGGAAGTTCAGAAATGGATATGGTTCATCTTTCTAGTTTTGGGTATGCAGATCCAAAAGATACCTTTCATTGTAAAACTGATTAAAGAAATAACAAATTTTTAAAGAGTGATTGCTAGAAAGAGGTTCCCTGATCTCCTCACCAACTGAGTGTAGAGGTGTACACAAGAGGACTGAAATACAGAGCAGGAGCTGCTGGAACTCAGTCCCTCAGCCATTCTGGGGACACCTCCCAGCATGGGCTTTGTCTTCTAGATGCCCCTCAAAGAGAACCACAGATTCTCCTGTCAGTCTTTGCACATCTAATGCAATGAAACTCAGGCCTTACAAGATTTTCTGGCTGACAATGAATTCTTCTATATGGGAAGACTAAACATATCTTGTAAAAGATATTTTCATGGTGTTTAACATATCAGAATGAAAGAGAGTAGATTTCAAAGAGGCATAGAAAGACAACAGAAAAGGAATTTAAAAGACCTAAGGAAATGAAAGAAAAAAACAGAAATCAGAAAGAAAGAAATTGTATAAAAGTTGGACAAATATTCCAGATTCATAACTATTTGTTGCATAATAGCATCTCACCTCTCATATTCTAACCTCTTCACAAGGTAAGTAGTGTTCTTCCTGTAGTCCTGAAGCTGGTCTTCTTGTCGAAGAAACTCCTGACGAAGTTCAGCAAGTTGCTCTAACCACACAAAGAATCAAAGGAATAGAGTTTACTCACTCTAATGCTTATCAAGAAATTACGGGATTTTAAAAATTTATATACATTTCTCAATTTCTTTACTCAAACTCTCGGGCAGTAAAATTATATAATTAGTACCACATTTAATTGTCTTTTATAACATAAGCATGGGCAATAAAATTTTTTTAAAGATTTATTTATTTATTTAAGGTGGGGGAGAGAGAGTGAGCAGGGGGAGGGACAGAGGGAGAGGGATAGGGAGAGAATCTCAGGCAGACTCTGCACTGAGCAGGAGCCCAAGATGGGGGCTCTTCTCTTGACTCTGAGATCGTGACCTGAGATGAAAGCAAGAGTCAGATGCTTAATAGCAACTAAGACAAAAACCAAAAAACCCTAACTCTTTAAACCTATCTGCTTTATAAAAGGGGAGTAGGGGGCGTGCCTGGGTGGCTCAGTGGGTAGCCTGCTTCCCCCTCACTCTCTCTGCCTACTTGTGACCTCTCTATGTCAAATGAATAAATAAAATCTTTAAAAAATAAATAAATAAATAAATAAAAAGGGAGCAGGGAATCGATGTGTTGGCTATGGATCAAGAATTCATGGTTTCTTTTTCATTCTAAATCACATTTGACTCCCAAGTTAAATGCCAATCACTATGGATCTCATTTCTAGTTCTGCTACTAATGCTAGGTCCACCTATACTATAATTATATTTTCAAAGCTTATAATTTCTGGACAAGAGCTCAAAGTTTTAGTTGTAATGAATAACATGAAATTCCAAGCTGAAGAGTAGATTAAAAGTGGGACCAGATGCTCTTCCCTGCCCCCCACCCCCCAGAGAAGGGGAAGCTGAGACGGGCAGAGGGAGAGGGAAAGAGACCTTAAGTAGGCTCCACGCCCAATGCAGAGTGGGAACTGTTGCCAGGCTTGATCTCACAACCCTAAGATCATGACCTGAGCCAAAATCAAGAGTTGGAAGCTTAACCGACTGAGCCACACAGGTGCCCCAGATACTCTTTTGTTCACATTTAATCCACAATCACCGACCCCACATTTTATAGATTGCTCCCTCTTCACGTGACCCTACAAATAAAAGAAATGCAGCCAGAGAAATGTCAGTTTCTTTCTTTTTTTTTTTTTAAGGATTTTATTTATGTATTTGACAGACAAGGAGGCAGAGAGGCAGGCAGAGACAGAGAGAGGAGGAAGCAGGCTCCCCGCTGAGCAGAGAGCCCAATGCGGGGCTCGATCCCAGAACCGTGGGATCATGACCTGAGCAGAAGGCAAAGGCTTTAACCCACTGAGCCATCTAGGCACCTCGAGAAACGTCAGTTTCTTAAACAGAGGATTAAAAAAATTGGGGCACCTGGGTGGCTCAGTTGGTTAAGCATCTGCCTTCGGCTCAGGTCATGATCCTGGAGTCCCAGGATCAAGTCCCACATCAGGCCCTCTGCTCATCAGGGAGCCAGCTTCTCCCTCTGCCCCTCACTCCTTTCATGCTCTCTCTCTCTTTCTAATAAATAAAATCTTTTTTTTTTTAATTAGCTAACAGCCTTAGCAGTAAGCAAAAGTGGTAGTTAAGAAAGTCTTAATTTTTTTTTTTTTTTAAAAACTTTATTTATTTGACAGACAGAAATCACAAGTAGGCAGAGAAGCAGGCAGAGAGAGAGAGGAGGAAGCAGGCTCCCTGCTGAGCAGAGAGCCCGATGCGGGGCTCGATCCCAGGACGCTGGGATCATGACCTGAGCCGAAGGCAGAGGCTTTAACCCACTGAGCCACCCAGGTGCCCCAAGAAAGTCTTAATTTTTATAAATGGCAACAGAAGTCTTTTCTATATAAAGTAACATCTCTTAAGACTAAATATATCTAATCATAATGTACCAATATTATAACATCTACTTCTCATGGAAGGCTTCTAAAATTAGTCTTATAACTTTAAAGGCACTCCAAAAATGCTTGGGATATAAGTTTTCAAAAAGCAGAGGTAAAATATATTTATAATGTAATTATATACATGTAAAAAACTGGACTAGAATAACAAGATATCAAAGTGCTACCAGTGATCATGTTTAGTGGTGGGATTCTGAGCATATTTTTTTCTCTACTTTCTAAATTTTATTGTGGAATCATAACTGTGACAATGACAACAAATAAAAATTTTAAAGTCAGATGGACAATTGCTGAAGTATATAAATAAAACATTTAACAATATGCATATTAATAGTTACTATATAGTATAATAACCAGGGGTGAAAAGTTAATGATTCACATAAAATGTTTATAATTAATAATTATGTTTATATATTCAAGCCACGTTTTTATTTAAAAAAAATTTTTGAGGGCTCCTGGGTGGCTCACTCATTAAGCATCTGCCTTCTGCTCAGGTCATGATCCCAGGGTTCTGGGATCAAGTCCCACATTGGGCTCTCTGCTCGGTGGGACACCTTCTTCTCCCTCTCCCACTCCCTCTGCTTACTCTCTCTCTCTGTCAAATAAGTAAATAAAATCTTTAAAAAATATATTTTTGAGATAGAACACTGTATAAGTTTAAGATGTATAACACGTTGATTTAATTCACTTATGTACTATGAATGATTACCACTAAAGCATTAGCTAACACCTCCATCATCTCACATAAACATCATTTCTTTTTTGTGGTGAGAACATTTAAGATACACTCTCTTAGCAATTTTCAAGTACACAATACAGTATTCTTAACTGTAATTATGATGTTGTTTATTAGATCCCCCAAACTTACTCATCTTATAACTGAGAGACTGTACACTTCGACCAACATCTCCTCATTTTCCCCACCCCTGGTAACCACCATTCCATTCTGTTTCTGTAAGTTTAGTCAAGCCACATTTTAACTTTCTTTTTACTCTATTAATTCTCCAATATCTAAACATGGTTGATCTTCATAGTTTTTCACCTATTACAACCACCTCAGATAAAAATAGCAAATTTGATGTCAGGTATCCCTGAATAACACATTCTGCTTATTACTTGACCCCTGGCCCCATCTCCTAAGACACAGAGGACTAGAGGTAGGACAAACTCTGGCCTCCGCTGTGGATGTTGATTCTACAGAGACAATGAGTTCTCAGCAAGAGGCAAAAAGCCTTATAGCTTATAGTCAGCCAGTTCAGTGAACCTATATTCAGGCAGGAAAGGTTCTAAAACTGAAAAGTTATTGCAATTAAAAAAAATGAGCACCACTAAGCAGCTAGCCACTAGAGAATATACTTCAACTGGTGGTCTTTAGGCTTCTTTTCCCCCACACAGTAAAATAACTGAAGTAGCTAAGTTTATCTTCAGAATGAGCCTGAGGCTTAGTATGATTTCAAGATTTTCAAGATTTGTGGGGCGCCTGTGTGGCTCAGTCAATTAAGTGTCTGCCTTCGGCTCAGGTCATGATCCCTCATGATCCCAGGGTCCTGGGATCGAGCCCCGCATTGGGATCCCTGTTCAGCAGGGAATCTGCTTCTCCCTCTCCCAGTCTCCCTGCTTGTGTTCCCTCTCTCGCTGTGTCTCTGTCAAATAAATAAATACAATCTTAAAAAAAAAAAAAGATTTGGGGTGGCTTCTCCTCCCCATATAGTTTTTCCCTAACAATATTGGAAATTCCTTTATAAAGAAGTAAAGTTTTATTTCTAACTGGAAATTAAAGGCTTAAAATACAATTGACAAAGAAAAATAAAACATCAGTGAGTTCCAGTCCATGTAAAATATCAGATTCTTTTCTGTTTGAATACAGGGAAAGGATTATAAAGCCGGGAGCTAATTGGTGCTTTAACACAAAGACCTGAAAAGGGGAGAAGTAAATAGATCGGAGAGCAAAACTAAAGAAAAATTTTCCTATATCTCAATTTTACCTTCAGCTGATGACCGTGTTTTTAAATTTTCTTTAATTGTCTTTATTCTACCTTCTTTCTTGCAGTATATTTTATTTTACTTTTTAAATAGGCTCCACACTCAACATGGGGCTCAAACTCACAACCCCAAGATCAAGAGTTTCATGTTCTACCCAACTGAGCCAGCGAAGCACCCCTTGTTTTCTTTATTTTAAACCCAAAGATACTCTCTGTCTACTGTGGTTCCCCCTGAAAACCACAGCAGGATTCTCAGAGTAACTTAACAAGAGATCAGGTCCGCAGTTGATCATGCAGAATGTACTACTTCTGACAGTAACACCAGGGTATATTACAGAAAGGCATGGCCATGCTCCTTCAAGAGGGATGTAGTTAAGAAATGTGTTGCTTAGAACCAACACTTAAGGAAAAAAAAAATTTACTTCTAGAAAATTTTTATTTCAAATTTCCTTTCAGTAATAGGCATAAAAATAAGGTGAGCTATTCAAGATAAAAGGGTGTATACTAAAATGTTACTTTGTTATCTCAGTGATTAAAAGCCAACTCTCATTCCTTTCATTTCCAAAAAAATATTAACTACCATAAGGTTTTTAAGAGTCTTAGTGTGTATTAATTCCATTATACCCACTATTAATTTCAATGAAAATACTCCAATTTGAATTTTATAGTTGATTTGAACTTTGTTTCAGCAGAAATAGTTCCTAAAGTGCAGAAAGTCCATTTAAAAGGATATTCACTCCTAAGAGTCCAAGCTTCAGTAATTGCACTAAGACTAGAAGTTGTACAGTTATGAGTTCAAATCAAAGCCTTTCTTACCACTGAAGATTATCACAGAAAATTTCCAAAGATCTCAAGATCTACTTCACTATACACAATACAATAAATAAAGATTTTTACTCAGTCACATGGGTTTTCATTTACTTTGGCATTGACTAGCAGAAGCCACTGGACTTCTTACTCAACTGATCTATGATTATTTAATAGGAAAGTACTTTGATGACAAACAGAATCATTTGTTAAAATAGCAAGCAGACGGGTGCCTGGGTGGCTCAGTGGGTTGAGCTTCTGCCTTCGGCTCAAGTCATGATACCAGGATCCTGGGATCAAGCCCCGCATCGGGCTCTCCACTCAGCAGGGAGCCTGCTTCCTCCTCTCTCTCTGCCTGCCTCTCTGACTACTTGTGATCTCTGTCTGTCAAATAAATAAATAAAATCTTTAAAAAAAATAGCAAGCAGAAAGAAGCACTGACAGAAGGATAAATGCCTTGCCATCACAGGACCTCTGTTCAAAAAATTTTATTTCATTTAGCTAACAATTTAATTCTTGAGGGTTTTAGACATTTAGTGAACTTTATTTATCTTTAATCTGCAATTACGTTTCTTACCCTTTAAATGATGTATATCTGCCATCTGATATGATATGTTGCTCTGTAGTTTAACCTGAAAAAAAAATTAAGTTTCATTTTACTATAGAATATACAGTTTTGCTCATATTTCCTTTTTTAGGCTCACATTCACTTTGAGCTTGATCATAAATGCAAAAGAAAAATCCTTAACTTATACAAACCCACCCCTTTCCAAAAAGAATTAAGAGATAAATTCTGATTAGTAATACTCATTTTAAATTTGCAAAAGAATATTCATTTTACTTAATATATAGTCTAATAACTTTCAAACATTTAGAAGTTTGAGTTGAATATCGCTTAATGGGATTTTTCAAAATCTTACCAGAAGAGACCTCTTATTAACTCTATATTAAGAAAAGAATTAATTATTTGAATCAGTTAATGGCAAATCAAAAATAATTGATGCTTATTAAGCTCCCATAAGATAACATATACTACACAGGACCTATAATTGTGGTCACTGCCCTTTAAGAGCCAGTATAAAAGAACAGTAAGAACTTAGAAGTATACCAAAATATGACTCAAATTAAGGCATAGCACTTCATTTAAATCTTTTTTTTTTTTTAGGTAATCTTTATACCAAACTTGGGGTTCTAATTCATGACCCTGAGATCAAGAGTCTCAACTTCTACCAACTGAGCCAGCCAGACACCCCAGGCTTAGCACTTAATTTAAAAATTTTTTTTAAAAAGGTTCTGGAGAGCTAGGATTCATCCACAAAGAACTACTGTACCAGTTCTTGCTTAAAAAGGCTTCATTGAATTGTTATATGCAACTAAAATATCGCTACAAACAGGTTCCCTTGTCACCCTCAAAAGTAACTTTACTTTACAGATTCATATTGATCAGAAGCAGCACCATGAGTACCAAAATGATTATGATAAATACCTCCTCAATCTCTGAAGAGAAAGCTTTAAAACCCTTAGTTTGAAATAATAATAGATTTGTAAGAAATTGCAAAGACAACACAGAGGAGTCCCATGGTCCTGTCACACAACTCCCCTGGTGCGTATACATCCTATATAACCACGAATAACATCTAAACCAAGCATCTGACATTGGTAAAACATGTAAGCATAATTCTATGTCATTTTGTCACAGGTATAGATTCATGTAACCACCACCAAAACCAAGATACAGAATACTCTATACTCTATCACACAAAGATGTCCTTCATACTGTCCTTTATATTCAAATCTATCCTCCTTCCTCACACCATTTCTAATCCCTGGTAACTACTAATTTGTCCTCCAACTCTGCAACTTTGTCATTCCATAAATGGAATCATATAACATGTGATCTTTTTTTAAAAAAACATTTTATTTATTTATTTGGCACAGAGAGAGAGGGAGACCACAAGTAGGCAAAGCAGCAGAGGGAGAAAGAGGGCGAAGCAGGCTCCCCGCTGGGCAGACAGAGCCCAATTCGGGGCTCGATCCCAGGACCCTGAGACCATGACCTGAGCTGAAGGCTGTGGCTTAACCCACTAAGCCATCCAGGTGCCCCAACATGTGATCTTTTTAAGATTTTTTTACTCAGCATAACACATAGTTGTTGCATATGTCAATAGTTCATTCCTTTTTATTGCTCAGTAGTATTCCATGATATGAATGTACTACTGCTTTTTTTTTTAAGATTTTATTTATTTATTTGATAGAGATCACAAGTAGGCAGAGAGCCCGACATGGGGCTCGATCCCAAGACCCTGAGATCATGACCTGAGCTGAAGGCAGAGGCTTTAACCCACTGAGCCACCCAGGCATCCCTGTACTACTGTTTTTTTTAAAAAATTCAACTACTGTATATTTTTGTGGTTTCTAATTTTTAGTTATTACAAATACAGGTGCTATGAAAAATCATGTACAGATTTTTACATGAACATTAGTTTTCACTTCTCTGAGACAAATACCCAGGAGTGAGGCTGCTCCTTTTCTAAAGGCCATGTCACTTTCATTTACTTTTTAAAAAATTACTATGCCAAGGTACTGGATGGGAGAATATAAAACTGGAAAACATGAGAGCAGCCTTAAAGAATCAGTAGACAAGGCAGCACCTAAAGCAGTATAATTACTGTAGGAATTCAGGGATGAATCTTAGCTGATGTGATCAGGGAAAACTTTATGGAAGGGATTTTATCTGACTTAGGCTATGAAGGCTAAGTAAAATTGTAAATTGGTAGAAAAAGACGTTTTAGATGGAGGGGATTGCGTAAGAAAAGTTAAAGAGCAAAGAAAGCATGAGGCATGAGGCACCTGGGTGGCTCAGTCTGTTAAATGGCTGCCTTCGGTGCTCAGGTCATGATCCCGGGGTCCTCGGATTGAGCCCTGCATCAGGCTCCTCGCTCAGCAGGGAGTCTGCTTCTCCCTCTCCTCACAACTTGTGCTGTCTCTCGCTATCTCTCTCTCTCTCAAATAGATAAATAAGATCTTAAAAAAAGAAAGAAGGAAAGCAAACAAGCAAGCAAGCAAGCAAGCATGAGGCACATACGAAGACCTGATCAAAATACTGTTTGGTTATAGCACATAATAAAGGGAAAAAAACAGTGAGAAAGAAAATTGGAGAAAAAGTCCTTCAGCCCTAAGAAGAGTCTACTCTTCAAATGGAGAGCCAGTGACTTTCAGATTTCAAGTGAAAGTTTATCCATAACAAATAACTAATGAAAGCATACCTGTTCTAGTTGAAACAGAAGTGGCAATCTAGGAGACCCTCTCTCTTTTTCCCCTAGAGTCCTGGTAGCTTTGAAGAATGAAGCTTAAAATATGATGTTGATATTCAGTCATAAAAAGGAATGAAGTATTTGTACATGCTACAGTATGGATGAACCTTAAAAACATTATATATGCTAAGTAAAAGAAGCCAGTTGCAAAAGAACATAGGGTTTCTTCTGGTAGTGATGAAAATGTTCTGGAATTAGTGGTGGCTGCATAGTACTGTGAATTTATTAAAAACCAAACTGAACTGGAGATAAAAACCTGAACTGCACACCTTAAAAGGTTAAGTTTTATGATATAAAAATTGTATCTCAAATTTTTAATGCAAAAAAATAGAAATGAAAATGCCAAAGGTATTACAGGGACTGGATATGAAACTGGGGATAAAATAATGGACAAACTCCAGGCACGCAAGAAGTTTATTATTTAGGAGAGGCAGTCAAGTAACTTGTCAATTATAATACAGTAAAATAAATGCTATTATTAGGTCCTACAGACATGATAGGAAAACTTAGTAGAAACATTTAACTCCTTAGAAGATGAAATGCCGGGGCGCCTGGGTGGCTCAGTGGATTAAGCCGCTGCCTTCGGCTCAGGTCATGATCTCAGGGTCCTGGGATCGAGCCCCGCATCGGGCTCTCTGCTCCGCAGGGAGCCTGCTTCCTCCTCTCTCTCTGCCTGCCTGTCTGTCTCCTTGTGATCTCTTTCTGTGTCAAATAAATAAATAAAATCTTTAAAAAAAAAAAAAAAAAAAAAAAAAAAAGAAGATGAAATGCCTTAGGGGAATAAGGGGTGGCTTCTGGAGATGATAGCTAAAATATGTCCAGTAGGAAGAGTAATGTTTTGCCAGGTAGAAGTGGGCTGAGGGTAAGGAGGAAAGATATTCAAGGCATGTGTCAAAACTCTGAAGTGAAAAATACCACACATTACAAAAACTTCAAACAGTTCTAAGAAGCTGTAACAGACAGAAGGAAATAGCAAGAAATATGCCTACAAACGTAAGCAAGGTCCACATTATGAATGGTCTTGCCAAAAAATGTGGATACATTCGAATGGCAATAGTCAACCTTTAAAGGACTTCAACAAGGTAAAGAGATCCAATTTGCAACCTAGTTTCAGTGTGATGAATGGACGAGAGGGACAAGATGAGAGAGGGAGACCAGGTAAGGAAAGTAGGAGAGCAGGAGACCACTGTTGCATTTCAGGTAAGAAAATGATGGTCTAGGCCCGGGAAGGGCACACTATGGCCTGTGAGCCAAATCTGGCCTGCTTCCTGTTTTGGGAGGGATGTCAAGCTAAGGATGGTTTATACATTTTTAAATGGGAAATCAAAAGAAGAATAATATTTTGTGAATTAAATGAAATGGAAATTTCAGTGTCTATAAATAACGTTTTATGGGAAACAGCCACATCCATTCATTTACATATTATCTCTGGCTGGAGCTATGGTGATTGTGACAAAGACCATATGGCCTGCAAAGCCTAACATATTTCCAATATGGCCCTTTATGAAAAAAAAAAAAAAAGTTTGCCAACCTCTGGTCTAAACTAATAGAATAATAGAGAAATAAAAACATGTGGGAAATATGAAAGAGGATGAATGAATAATCTTGCTGACTGATTAGATAACAGCGGTAAAAGAAGAAACACCAGGGACGATGTTTAGATTTCTAAAGTAGGACACTAAATGAGTAAGGTTGGAATACTCCCCAATAGGGAAGGGAAGCAAGAAAAATAGACTTGGGGTGGGAAGGAGAAGTGGGGGAATGATTTTTTTCAGTTTTGAACCTGCTGAATATGAATGAGGGCACTTGTGACACACCCCAAAAGAGATCTGGAAAAGGTCTGGAGCTTCTGCAACACTGAATTGAGGTTCATTAGCATATGAAAGGCAAATAAAGCCAAGGGAACTGATGGTGAGATCACTGATGGAAAGCTGCAGAGGTAGCAGGAGAAACTGATACCAATTCCTGCAGCTGATCACTAAGAACTACTCTCCAATCATCTGTAATTAGACCGTGTTTGCATTCTTTCCCACTTCCTTTATTTTCAGGATCCCCCTCCTTTTTCTTCGCATTTTTTGCCCCTCCAAAGAACATAACCATCTTTTTTTCTTGTTTTCAACAAGTTAGCATGACTTTGTTTTTTACCCATTTTTATGATGTTATTCCAACTTCTCCACACTCTATTTCACTTGCTTTTAAAATTGCTAGAGAGATGCTCTTCTTAAATGCTAGGCTATGAGTGCTCAGCTTCCCTAAACTGTCTCTTTTGTATCCTTATATACTTAAAAATTTTAATGGAGGAAGGGAAATTCAATCTATAAACCACAAAAATAGTACAGGATTATATGAGCAGTACTGCTTTATTCTTATCATTTTAATTTTCTCTTCAATATTCTTTATTGAGAATGGAGATGCTAATCCCAATGGCTTATATATCAAGTCCTCACATTTCAAAAGCTGCTCTGGAACAATGTATTTTACATGGTATTAAAGAGAAAACCATAGCTTGTCCAAAAAAGTCTTTACTTACACCAAGCATAATAAATTTTCTACCCCATTCCTTTGTCATGAAGAATTTTTCAGTTAGCTTCTCAGACCCCACCCCCGCCTTATGGCACATTGTTCCCTTGGCATCTCATGTTCTCTATTATTCCTGTCAATCTTTCCAGCAGGAGTCTCACAATAATCTTATATTTAATGTTTAGTATTACCAGCAAGTACCAGTTCCCAATTTCTCTCACTTCCTATTAACAGTAGTTTCATTGTGCAAGTTATCACACCTTCCACATGCCTTTGAACAGAGATGCCAAGGATTTGCTCAAAGATCTCAGCAGAGCCCAGCTGGTAGATCATTAAACCCAGAAGTTCTCTTCCCTCTACAGCAATTTTACTGTATTGCTCATTTTCAGACCCTTGATGTCTGCTACTAATCTGTTCATCTTTTTGACACTGCAATATCACAGGTGTCTGATCTCTCTTCTTTCCATATATACACCTCATCACCCCCTCCAATTCTTATCTAGCTTCTAAAATATTTTCATAAAGAATCTAACATTCAATGTTATCCTTTCAAGGAAATCTGAATGTGTTTTTAGCTAACATGAAACTTTTTTGTATTCTTGTAAAATCCAATATAAAGCAATGACTTAATTTTGGCTTTAATCTTATGTTTTCTACCATCTTGAGTCTGTTTATGAAGACTTTTCCTATTTGGTTTCTGATTTTTTTTTAATTTGCACTGATTTCTTCAACTTTGGCTTCCCTTCCTTTTAAACTTCTCATTAGTCAGTTCTTTAACTCCTTTGGCTTTAACCCTCTGAGAGTCTTCACTTCTTTTAATACTTCTACCATCTCATCATCTTCAAAAGGAAGCTTGGCTTCCCTTCTGATTATTCTTCCTTATAGTTTTAATTTTCTGGTATTCTAACATGAATTTGCTTACCTTTAAATGACACTGATAAAACTTCCTAGTTGTTTTGAAACTAATTTAAGTTCTCACTATTGCATGATCAGAAAAAGACATTTCATTTTACCACAAAAACTCTGTTGGAACTGGCAATGCTGTAGGAATACTTTTTTTTTTCCCCCTAAATATATTCCAGACAGGTAATAGTATATAAACTCTAAGAAGTATTATTTAATCATTATTTTATGAAAGGACTCTCATTGTCTGGCTATACAGGTCCCTTTTGGTCACTTTCAGACTTCTGCCAAAATTCCCTTTTTTACAATATGCAAGATCTCAAATAATTTCTCTATCAAATTTCTTTGGGGATGAGAGGTATGTGTTAGACATGGACACACACAGATGCACATGCGCACACAAACACAGCCCCATGCCCTTGCCTAATTTACATCTATCAGATAGATTCCAACCTAGATTCCAACATATCCTTCAAAAACCCACAATACTCAAAATACCTTGCCTGACTCAAGTCTACTGGTAAGAACCTCATATTCAATCCTGCCAAAAACTAAACATTCTTTCATCACACACAGCCCTATTTCCAATAAGAATGTCACCTTGTTTGTCTTCTACTCTCAAGGTTTATCAGAAATGACAATTCCATGAGAAGAGTAACTGTCTCTCACTCATCCCTGTGCATCCAACTCAGTAAATGTTTGCTGAATGACTCCCTAGATTTTCATGCTCCACTCTCTGTACTACATAGTTTTCTACCTTAACTGTACTTTATTCATATTTGTATAATTCTAATTATCCTCCAAGACTTCTAAACTCCCTCATTTATTTCCCCTTGTTATCAACTTCATTGCCTTAGGCCTTAGTTTCCCTCTCCTCTTCTGCAATGCTTTTTTCTCTGGGATTTGAAGTCGATCTGTAATTGGCTATTATGCATGCTGTCTTTGGCCTTTCCCATATTAATCTCTTAAAATGTGTTTACTATCATTCTTGAAACCTTTTTTTCTCTTCCAAGACATATGTTCTTTATCTCTTTCTTTAGTAACAATTATCTTCTGATAGTTTCCTAGAGCACTTCTCGCTCATCCCCAGCTATTTCATCTATTTTCCTCTAATCTTTCTTCCTCCAATACCTAACACTTAATCTTTATATTTTTACCAACTCTTTCTGAAGCTCTTTTAGTGCTTTCCCCATCCCACATGGCTACTTTGAATTAATTTTGGCAGCTGTTACCAGCTCAGTTGCTCTCCTTCTCTTTTCATTCTGGGACCTTGAAAATGGCTCAGCTGTGCATGCTTCACTTTCATTATGACCTGTTCTTGGGCAATCAGCACAACTTTGACCACTGATCCCAAAGGTTATATATAATTTGCTTTTTACAGATGTCATTTCTGGCTCCTTTTTCTCCACACCAGAAACATTTTTCCTTATATCTCATACCCAGATGATTTCTAGAAGCAATTCTATCTTCTGTAATGTAACTGCTAAACCTGGATCATGCTTAGAATCACCTAGGGAGCTGTAAGAAATACATATTCTTGCCTCCTCCACCTCACTCCAGTGTGATTTAGTAGTCTGGGAATGGGCCCAGAAATCTTTTTTTAAAAGCTCAAGTGATTCTGATAAGCAGCCAGGTTTAGTGATTGAGTAATCTATACTATGTCTTTGGCCGGCACCTATACTAGCTGGATCAAATTGGGATATTGATACAAACTGATGGGTGTAAATGTTTGGTTTTTTGTAATGTTTATTTTTGTGTCGGGTCTTGTGCTAAGTGTTTTATAAGTATCACTACATTTAATTCTCACAAACATCCTATGAGGTAGGCTTTACATTTTACAGATAAGGAAACTGTACTTTATTTCATATGCCTACAGTAGATTCTGAATATCCTCCCAAGCAGTGCCACACAAGAGTCTGTGCTCATGACACTGTGCATATACTAGATCAGCTACGTAAATAAACTTCACAGAGTGCCTGGGTGGCTCAGTCAGTTAAGTGTCTGCCTTAGGCTCAGGTCATGATTCCAGGGTTCTGGGATCAAGCCCCACACCAGGCTCCCTGCTCAGCAAGGGAGCCTGCTTCTCCCTCTTCCTCTGCCCCTGCTCATGTGCTCTCTCTAATAGAGAAATAAAATCTTAAAAGACGAAAGAACTGAGAGAAGAAAAACAAGAGTCTGGTGTAATGGAAGCCAAGAGCACAGAGAGCTGGGTGAAGAGATGGTGAGATATCAGGAGTAGGAAGAGAAAATCCAAATGTGAACAAAGACAATTTGCTTTTCAAGAAATGTAACTCGGAAAGGAAGAAAAGCATTTTTCAAGTACCGAGGAGCAAGTAGAGACAGAGAAGTTGAATATAAGAGGGAGACTGAATTAATAATATTACAAGGTCTTTGTAAAGGTGGAGGGAATTAAATCCAGAAAACAGGTATAGAGGCTGGTCCTAGAGAAAGTAGGAACTTTTTTTTTAACCCCAACAAGGAGGGAAAACATATGGTTAGAGAAGTAGGTATGCCTACAGATTTGGTAATAAAAATTTATCAGTTCCTCTCCAATTCTTGGTCAAAAAGGAGACAAGATCACCTGCTGGGCTGTAGAAAGGGAAAGAGGAATTTAAATGGGGGAAAGAAGGTGGGGAAGGCTTGAGGAGGGTAAAAGTTTGAAAGCTGTTGGAATAGATAATGCTGTCTAGAGAGTATTGTAATTTGTAAGGACTGCTGAAAACCCATTTGGGGCAGCTGAACATAAATTTCTACAAGTACCAGTCTGGTTATATGCTTTTCTCCAGCTATGCTTGAAATAGACATGTACAAGAGAGAATAATGGCATGTACAAGAGAGAAACTAAACTGAAACAACCGACCATGGAATCTTAGCTGGATAGGTAGTAACGAATGAACAAGGCTGCTGGAAAAGAAGGAAAGGATAAGTGGTCCAGGTGAAGCTGAAAAACAAATATAGTCCATCGGCAGTTCTAATATCTTTTTTTTTTTAAAGATTTTATTTATTCACCCATTTGGGGGGTGGGGGAAGTGCACATGCAAGCAGGAAGAGAGGCAGAGGAAGAGGGAAAGAATTCCAAGCAGACTCAATGCTGAGTGTGTGGAGCCCAACAAGGGGCTCAATCTCACAACGGGAGATTATGACCTGAGCCAAAATTGAGTGTCAGACGCTCCACCAACTGACGAACCACCCAAGTACCCCCCAATTTCTTTTTGATATATTCTCCCAAGAATATGCAAGTCTGAAGTTCACAAATTTTAATTTTTTTTAATTAAGTAAACTCTACATGCAACATGGGGCTCAAACTCACAATCCTGAGATCAATAGTTGCATGAAATATGAGCAAAACGACATGAATCACTCCCAGATATAAGAAATTACAAGGAGCATAATTCACCACTCTCTCATTCTACCATAGCAACTGATGTTTCAGATGGGGGCTGCTCCGTCTGCCTAGTTCCTAGAATGAGGAAGATGTAGAGCAGTACCTTCAGTCAACCCACAGAGAGCATGTTAAGTGAGTGTTAATCTTTTTAAAAATTTATTTATTTATTTTGGGGAGAGAGAGAAAGTGTGCACCAGTGGGGCAAGGGGCACAGGGACAGATTCTTTCAAGCAGACTCCCTGTTGATAGAGGAGCCCCAAGCAGGGCTCGATCCCACAACCCATGAGGTCACAACCTGAGCTGAAACCAAGAGTCAGATGCTTAACCAGCTGGTTTTTTAAGTAGGCTCCACACCCAATGTGGGGCTAGAAGTCACAATCCGGAGACTGAGCTGCATACTCTACCAGTTGAGCCAGCCAGGTACCCCAAGTCAGTGATAAATTTTAAGCCACATAAGACGATACAGATGGAGGACTAAGAAACAGAAAGGAGAGAAGGAGAGGTCGGTAGGGAAAGAAAGGCAGACTTTAAGGTACGAGAGGAAGAGTCTCCTCCCCATCTGCCATTTCCAGTTCATAAAGCATTTCTACTTAAACACCTCACTAATCCTTAAAACTTGAAATATAAAAAATAAAAATAGTTTCTCCACAAACTAGCAACCCTTCTCAGCTTCCACACTACCTTTAATCTTTTGGTTCTCCTGCCTCTTCCCTCTCTTCATCTTATTAACCAGCCCATTAGTGCCTACAACTGCATGCATTCACACTCCAGACAAGCTTTCATCAAGTCCAGCCAATTCTTCTTTTGCAATTTCTCTCAGATCTGACCCTTAATTCTTTCTATGTTCATGGCAACCACCTTGATCTACAAGGACTATTTTCATCTAGCTGAACTAGAAGAGAACCTCTGTAAGAGCAGAGATCTTATTCGATTGGTCACCCCTTATCCCCTGGTACAATTCAGGTACTCAACATTGTGACAGAATAAATAGATGAAGAAATCTAACCTATCACCAGTCTTTTTCCCACTTTTATCTATTTCCATATGGTAGTGACAAACATCTTGGCAAAAACTTGTTTTCCATAAAAATGTTTCTTCCAGTTGAAATCCAATAATAGAATACTATTACCCATAGTGTGAAACTCTTCTACCAAGCATTTAATGCCTTCCAAAAGGTGGGAACCACTTTATCCATTTATCAAAAATGGTCTCCTTGACATAGTCAAGCTAGTTTTAACCATCTCTAATTTAAACTACTTTTTCCTATGTCCGTGGTTCATCAGAGTGCCCTTTCCTTTCCTTTTTACTACTCTAAATTAAAAACCAAGACTTAAGCTGAGTCTACAATATCATAATGTTAATTTCTATAACTAAGAATTTCATTATATTCACTAGCCCCATCCTTCCAACATGTTCCCAATTTTTTATGCTATTAGGCCCTAGTCACAGCTTTCACTTCCAGGTCCCCTCTAACTCAGTCATATCCCAGTCACCTCCTACCAAGACTACCCAACACCGTTGTCAAATTCCCTTTTGGGTCTTAAGTGTGCATTTAATTTCTTCTTATGTTAATTTATTCAACATATATTTATTGAGCAGCTATTTCACACAAGTCACTATTCTAAGCACTGGGGATATAGCAAATCACAACAAAAGACAAAAATCCCTGCTCTTGCTAGAAGATTATAATATTTAATGTATAATGTTTATTATAATAAACAAAGGAGTCATACAATAGCATAGAAAGAGGTAAGTGCTGTGGAGAAAATACATTAGAGATGGAAAAGGGGGTAAGGCCTTAACAAAAACCTGTCATTTAAATGAAAACTTTTAAGAATGAACCTTACCATGAAGCTACCTGGGGAAAGTGGGTCCAGGACAGAGGGTATAGCCAGTGTAAAAGCATCATCACAGGAAAATGACTGATACGTCAAAGAACTGATCAAAACAGCCAGCATGGTGTGAATGAAATGAGCAACAAGGGTAGTAAGAGGTCAGAGAAATGTAAGAGAAGCAGAAGGTCTAGGGCCTGTGGACGACTGGAAAGACTCGGGACTTTTTCTGCAATTGAGATGAAAGCCACTGGAGCAAGTAAGGAATATAACCTAACTGGCATTTTAACACAGTGCTATGTTGAAAACAGATTGAAATAGGAGCAGGGAGCAAGAAGAAAGGAATCAGGTTAAGCTATCACCAATAACTTAGGCAAGAGATGGTGATAATTTAGACCAGAGTGGTAGTAAATGAGGTAGAGAGAAGTGTCTGAATGCTGGATTTATTTGGAAGCTAAGCCAACGAGATTTGCTGATAAATTGGATGTGGAGCTAAGAAAAGGTCAAGAATGACTCCAGAGCTTCTGGCCTGAGAAACTGATAGGGAGGAGTTGCCATTAACTGAGCTAGGAAAAACTGTGCATAGAAGTTCTGAGGTAGGGGAAAGATCGGGAATTTGGCTTTGGACTGGTTAAGTCCAAAACCATATATGCCATCCAGCAGAAGATGATGAGTAGAGAGTTAAATATCAAGGCTGGAATTTAAGAGAACAGTCTGGGTTAGAGATATAAATTTGGAAATCATCAGTACATAAATGGTATTGAAAGAGGTGGCAGGGTGAGCTCTAGATAAAGAAGAGGTTCAAGGACTAAGCCTTGGGGTATGCTATTTGAGGAGGAACCAGAAAAACAGAATGAGAAGGAATGACTAGTGAGGTGGAAAGAACGCAGTATTTCCTGTAAGTCCAAATGAAGAACATGGTTCAAGGAGGAAGAGGAAGTAAACAACTGTATCAAATGCTGCTCATAGGTGAAGTAAAATGATGACTAAGAACTGACAACTGGATTTTAGCCAATACTCAAATACTAGACCACAGTTGGTATGATGAGGGCAAAAGCCTGATTAGAGTGAATTTAAGGGAATATGTTACTGTTTTCAGAATAAGCTACCAGACTTACTTCCAGCAATAATCCTTCTACATAGCAGAAGACCAAAACTGGGTTTCAGCCTCACTTTCTATGAAAGTTATCTCAAGTGACCATACTCATTACTTCCAAATAAAAAAAACTGATGGTGGTAGAGTCAGCCCTTAGTTTTCTGATACTAATTCCCCAGAAGTCATTGTACTAGAAAGCTCACTTCAGTCCTCAGCACTTTGAGTGAGTATATGTCCTAGATTTTCTAAAGGTTCCAATTTAATATAATTTCCTTCTGTGAATGAAAGGGACTCCTTATATGTGCAATAAAACATGTAATTTCATGCCACAGTAATAGTTTTTAAATTTTTTTCTCAAATCAAGAAAATTCTCTTTCAGCTAGGGGCTGGGGTAGGGAAAAAAGAGAGCTTTGTTCGGGGCGCCTGGGTGGCTCAGTGGGTTAAGCCGCTGCCTTCGGCTCAGGTCATAATCTCAGGGTCCTGGGATCGAGTCCCGCGTCGGGCTCTCTGCTCAGCAGCGAGCCTGCTTCCCTCTCTCTCTCTCTGCCTGCCTCTCTGTCTACTTGTGATCTCTCTCTGTCAAATAAATAAAATCTTAAAAAAAAAAAAAGAGAGAGCTTTGTTCAATGGGTATAGAGTTTCAATTTTGAAGAGGAAAAGGTTCTAGAGATCTGTTGCATAACAATATGCATATTGCTAACATGACTGTACACTTAACAATGGTTAAGATGGTCAATTTTATGTTATGCAGTTTTTCTCCATAGTTTTTTTTTTAAATTTTTTCAGAAATGATGTCCTGATTTTCTATTTGGAAAATACAGACACTATGCTGTTAACTCAAATCTCAAATTGAAGGCATTCCAGGCACCATTAACATTTGAGAAATAAATGCTTTTTGTTTTGGGGGAGAAGTACTATTTAAAGAAGTAAAACTTGTTAAGAAACTCTTTCCTCTAAGCTTTAAAATAGTTTCTTCCTTTCTTCCAGTTAAAGTAAAAGATACCATATGGCATTAGGCAAGTGGCTATCAGAATGGGTCACTAATAAGCAGAATGTGTATAAGCACAAAAACGCCTTGGAGAATTTGGTATGGAAAGTTTCTATCCATATTTTTAGTCATAGGCTCTTTCAGTCTTTTTAGATGGTTCTTTAGTAACTGACCTTTCATTCCTTGATTTCGGTTGTTCTTTGTATCTTTATTAAACCTCCCTCATGTAATTAATACTGAACAGTGTTGCGCATAAGGAAAGACTGTGACTATGGAAAGCCCGATAACATAGTTCTTAAAAGAACAGCTCTAAGATTAAGCTGCCTGGGTCTGAACTCTGAATTCATAACTTATTATTACCTTGGCTGAACTGCTTATTAACTTCTCTGTGCTTCTGTTTCCTCATTTGTAAAATGAGAATATTATCTACCTCAGAGGACTGAGATGAACAAATAGTGTTTACAACACTGCCTGGCACATAGTAAGTGTTTAATAGATGTTACCTAGTAGAATATCTTCTTTACTGTTCCCAGTACCTAAAATAGTAGTCCCTCAAATTTAGCCTTTTTTGCCAAAATGATAAACTGGGAATTTCAAAGAATTTCCTAGCATGTTACTTTATTCCCGATTCCTTTTTTGCTGGCGCTGAGTTACTTACTCTATAAATAAGTACATTTTGGATTATTTTCTCCTAAATGCTTCCACTGGAGCTTTAACTTTTTTCCTAACTCAGTTAATGATCTTTTTGTTAATAACCCTTGCCCTTTAAGAGTGCCACCTGTAGGGGCACCTGGGTGGCTCAGTGGGTTAAAGCCTCTGCCTTCAGCTCAGGTCGTGATCTCAGGGTCCTGGGATGGAGCCCCGCATTGGGCTCTCTGCTCAGCAGGGAGCCTGCTTCCCTCTCTCTCTCTCTCTGCCTGACTCTCTGCCTACTTGTGATCTCTCTGTCAAATACAGGGATAAAATCTTAAAAAAAAAAAAAAAAAAGAGTGCCACTGTAGACTGTGAACTTTTTCTAAGTCATTCATTAAAAATGTTAAGTATGACCAGTGCCAAAACTAATCCCTTGTGTCCCATGTTTATTATAATTCGCCATCTGAGAAAGTAACCATAATACATTAAAAAAACTATGGCATTAGGAATCAGAAGACCTGTTTTAGATCCAACATCAGGTACTAAAGATCAGAGGCAAAAAACTTTTAAAAGCTTTAGTTTTCGGGGGACATGGGTGGCTCAGTGGTTAAGTATCTGCCTTTGGCTCAGGTCATGATCCCAGGGTCCTGGGATTGAGTCCAACGATCAGGTTCCCTGCTCAGCAGAGAGTCTGCTTTTCCCTTTCTCTCTGCCCTGTCCCCCAAATTGTGCATGTGTGCGTGCATGGTCCCTCTCACTCTCTCAAATAGATAAATAAAATCTTTAACAAAAAAGCTTTAGTTTTCTCATCTATAAAATGGAACTGCAAGTCCTACCTACTCTGGAGTTTAGCTATGAATATCAAATGCACCGGTCTGTCAACTCTATTATTTTCTATTCTTGCTGCCATTGTCTTAAATATAGATCCATAGTTCTTGCCTAAACTTCTGCAACAACATATTTCTGAACTGATCCTGATTTCATTTTCTTTCCTCTATAATTATCCTCTATACTATACCCATAACTATCTTTTCAAAATACAAATTTGATTATATTGTTTTCTACCACCTTGAAGGTGAAATTAAAACTCCTTAGAGTATGGCATTTAAGACTTTTAAGAGTCTGGCCCCAAAGAGCCCAGAAATAAAACCTCACATATATGTTAACTGATTTTGCAATAAGGATGCTAAGACCATTCAATGGGGAGAAAAAAATCTCCTCAACAAATGGTGGTGGGAAAACTGGATAACGATATGCAAAAGAATGAAGTTACAGTCTTACCTTATACCATACAGGAATATTAACTCAAATGGAACAAAAACCTAAACTTAAGAGCTAAAACTATAAAACTCTTAGGAGAAAATACAAGGGGAAATCTTCATGACCTCTGATTTGGGAATAGTTTCTTAATTATGACACCAAAAGCAAAGTCAACAAAAGAAAAAATGGATGAAACTGGATTCCATCAAAATTAAAAACTTTTGTGCATCAAAGGATATTATCAACAGAGTGAAAAAACGATATACTGAAGGGAGAAAATATCTGCAAATCATATATCTGAAAAGGTTTTTTTTTTTAAAGACTTTATTTTATTTATTTGTCAGAGAGAGAGCGAGCGTGCACACAGCAGAAAGAGCGGCAGGCAGAGGGAGAGAGGGAGAACCAGGCTCCCTGCTGAGCAAGGAGCTCAATGCGGGGCTCGATCCCAGGTCCTCGGGATCATGTCCTGAGCTGAAGGCACACCCTTAACAGACTGAGCCACCCAGGTGTCGCCGAAACGGGTTTAACATCTAGAGTAAATAAAGAACTCCTACAACTTAGCAAAAAACAAATAATCCAATTAAAAATGGGCAAAAGACTTGAACAGATCTTTCTCCAAAGATAAAAATGACCAAGAAGCACATGAAAAAATATTCAACATCATTAGAGAGAAATGCAAATACCGTGGGGTATCTCTTCATACCCAGTACAATGGCTATTATTAAAAACAAAACAAACATGTTGATGAGGATAAAAGGAAACTGGAACCCCTGTACATTGCTGGTAAGAATGCAGAATTGTGCAGGCACTGTGAAAAACAGTTTGGTGCTTCCTCAAAACGTTAAACATAGAATTACCATATGATTCAGCAATTCCACTCCTAGGTAAATACCCAAAAGAACTAAAAATAGATTCAAACAGATATTTCTACATCAATGTTCAAAGTAGTAGCAGTATTCACAATAGCCAAAAGGTGGAAACAAATCAAGTGTCCAGCAACAGATAAATGCATAAACTGAATGATATAAATACACAGAGAGAAAAAGATGGTAATGTTATTCAGCCATAAACAGGAATTAAGTTCCACAACATGGTAAACCCTGAAAACATTATGCTAAGTGAAATAAGCCAAACAGAAATGGACAAGTATGGTATCATTCCAGTTGTATGAAGAATCTGGAATAGACAAATTCATAGAGACTAAAGTAAAATAGAAGTTATCTGGGCTGGTTTATGGGAATAGTTATTGCCTAATGGGTACAGAGTTTTTGTTTGAAATGATAAAAACAGTTGTAGAAATAGATAGTGGTAATGGTTATTTGTCATCATTAATGTACTTAATGCCATTAAATTATAAACTAAAAATGGTTAAAACAGGGGCCCCTGGGTGGCTCACTCATTAAGCGTCTGCCTTTGGCTCAGGTCATGATCCCAGGGTCCTAGGATCCAGCCCCGCATTGGGCTCCCTGCCTAGCGGGAAACCTGCTTCTCCCTCTCCTTCTCCCTCTCCCACTACCCCTGCTTGTGTTCCCTCTCTCACAGTCGCTCGCTCACTCTCTCTGTCAATTAAATAAATAAATAACATCTTTTAAAACAATGGTTAAAATAGCAAAATTTTTTTAAAGAGGGAGGAGGGGAGAGACGGAGAGAGAGAATCTGAAGCAGGTTCCATGCCCAGCATGAAGCCCAATGTGGGGCTCAATCTCAGAAACCTGAGATCATGACCTGAATCAAAATCAAGAGCTGGATGCTTGGGGTACCTGAGTGACTCAGTCAGTTAAGTGTCTGCATTCAGCTCAGGTCATGATCCCAGAGAGCCTGCTTCTCCCTCTCCCTCTGCCTGCCACTCTCCCTGCTTGTGCTCTCTCTCTCTCTCTCTCTCTCTGTCAAATAAATAAAATAAAATCTTAAAAAGAAAAAAAAAGGTGACACTTAAGCAACTGGGCCACCCAAGCACCCCTAAATTCCTAAAATAATAAATTTTATGTTAAGTATATTTTACCACAACAAAAAAATGATAATGAAGAGTCTGACCCCAAATAGCTTTATCTCCAGCCACAAATTCCCTTCCTTTTCACCACCCTGCATGCCACTCTCCTACTGAACTGCCTCACCCATGAAGGTACAACAGACTTTCAATCTTTCCTGGCTTCATTTATGTTTCTTGGCTTTACCCCTTTCTTTCTTTCTTTCTTTCTTTTTTTTTATTTATTTCACAGACAGAGATCACAAGTAGGCAGAGAGGCAGGTGGAGAGAGACAGGAGGAAGCAGCTGTCCACAGAGCAGAGAGCCCAATGTGGGGCTCGATCCCAGAACCCTGGGATCATGACCTGAGCCGAAGGCAGAGGCTTTAACCCACTGAGCCACCCAGGCACCCCGCTTTACCCCTTTCTAAGTTTGGTGAACTACTCTTCATCTATCAGGATTCATTCTTCAGTGAATCCTTTTCTTCTTGACTTCCTGAAGCAGTTAATTATTCCTTTGTACTCTCAAATCCCTTCGTAAATAGTTCTACTGTAGCATTTAAAAAAATCTTAATTGTATAAAATCTTAATTGTATAAAAGCAGGATAGCTCCTCATTGTTGGAATTCACTCCTGCAAAACAGAACATCTACCATTCCTACCTCAATGTCTAAATGCCACTAATGCTCCCTGTCATTAATGCTAATAAAAATGCTCCATGAGGCTAGTACCGACCAGGCTAAGAATTGCACTATGCTTAGTTGAAGACTCCATTATCTCTTATCTGCACTACTAAAAAACAAATTTTAAATAAAAACCTTGATTATTTTCCTTACATCTATTTTTTTCTTCCCTCCAACCAACTCTCTATTCTGCAGCCAGAATAAATGTTTTAAGCTTAATCAGATCAAGTAATTAATCAAAATTCACAATGTTTCTGGACTTAGAGAAAAGCATTTAGTCTTTCACCATTAAATGTAACGTTAGTGGGGCACCTGGGTGACTCAGTGGGTTAAAGTCTGCCGTCGGCTCAGGTTGTGATCTTAGGGTCCTGGGATGGAGGCCTGCATCAGGCTCTCTACTCAGCGGGGAGCCTGCTTCTTCCTCTCTCTCTGCCTGCCTCTCTGCCTACTTGTGATCTCTGTCTGTCAAGTAAATAAATAAAATCTTTAAATATATATATATATATATATAACGTTAGCTGTGGGGGCTTTGATAGATACCCTTTATGAATCTGAAGAAGTTTCCTTTCATTCCTATTTTGCTTAGAGTTTCCTATCATAAATGGGTATTAAATTTTGTCAAATGCATTCTCTCCAAGGATATCCAATCTCACCAATTCTATCTAACATTGTACTAGAGGTCCTAGCCTTTGTAGTAAGACAAGGGAAAATAAAATAAAAATCATGCAACTGAAAAGGGGAGAGGGGCACCCAGGTGCCTCAGTCGGTTAAGCATCCATCTCTTGATTTCGGCTCAGGTTGTGATCTCAGGGTTGTGAGATCAAGCCCTGCATCAAGCTCCACACTAGATGTGAAGACTGCTTAAGATTCTCTATCTCTCCCTCTCCCTCTGTCCCACCCCTTCCCCCTCTCTTAAAAAAAAAAAAGGAATTTTTTATATGCAGATTTCATTTTTCATATGCAGATTTCATTTTTTCATATGCAGATGACACGAAGATACACATAAAGAATTCTAAATTCTAAGCAGGCTACAAAAAACCTACTACTAATGAGTATTGTGGCTTTTTACTGGTAGATTCTTTAGAAGTCCTTGGATTCCATTAATACTAGAATGAGCTCTAATGCATGGAAATAATCAACATACAAAAATTAATCTCATTTCTATGCAAAGAACAAGTAGAATAAAAGATATAATTTCATTTTTGATAGCATCAAGTACACAAAATACTTAGATATAAATGTAGTAAAATAAGTAGGGGTGCTAAATACTGAAAATTATAAAACGCTGCTCCAAGAATTTAAAAAAAGCTAAAAAATAGAGAAACACCACATACATGGATTGAAATATTCTGTATTATTAAGATTCAATTCACTCCAAATTGATTTCTAGATTTCCTATGGGCTGAACTGTGTGCCCAAAAAGATATGTTGAAGTCCTAACCTCCCAGTACCTGTGAATGACCCTTACTTGGAAAGAGAACCACTATAGATGTAATCAAGTTAAAACAGAGTCATTCTGGATTAAGGCAGAGTTTAATCCAATTTGGCCAGTATCTTTAGAAGAAGAGAAAACAGAATTAGGGAAGAAAACACCATGTGAAGAGACAAAGAAACACAGACATACTGGGAAGATAGCTATAGAAGATGGAGACAGAGACCAGAGTTCTGCTGCCATAAGCCAAGGAACACCTGATGTTATCAGAAGCTAGAAGAATCTTACCCCTAGAGGCTCTGGGAATATGATGCTGACAACACCTTAATTTCGGACTTTCGTTCTCCAAAACTGTAAGATAACAAGTTTTGGGGTTTTTAAAAATTTTGGGGTTTAGGTTTTTTTTTTTTTTTTTTAAGATTGATTGATTTATTTTAGAAGACAGAGAAAGAGAAAGACAAAGTGGGGTAGGGGCAGAGGGAGAGACTCTTCAAGCAGACTCCTTGCTAAGTAGAGATTCCCCTTTGGGGCTTGATCCCACTACCCATGAGATCATGACCTGAGTCCAAACAAAGAGTTGGAGACACTCAGGTACCCCAAGTTTCTGTTCTTTTAGGCCATTCAGTTTGTGGTCCTTTGTTATAGCCCTAAGCAACTAATACACATAGTGAATACTCTGAAGTTATTTAATTTGTTGGTGAGATACTGCTCTTATATAATATCACATAATATATATATATACATATATATATAATTTTACATTTTCTCTTTTTAAAAAAGATTTATTTATTTAGTTATTTGAGGGAGTGGGCACACACATGAAAGAGACAGGGCAGGGGTAGAGGGAAAGAATCTTTAAAGAGACTCCCCACTAAGCATAGAGCCCAGTGCAGGGTTTGATGTCATGACCTGAGCCGAAACCAAGAGTCAATGACTTAAGCAACTGAGCCACCCAGGCGCCCCTAATTTTATATACTTATAAACATACATATAAAGTACTGTGTGGCAACACAGTTTACTGGAAAGAGCAAGGGTTGTCGTAATCAAAGACCTGAGTTTAGAATTCTGCCTTACCTCTTAAGCCTGTTTCTCCATTCACAAAATGAGAAGATTAATGAAATAAAATATGTTAACACCTGTCCAGTACAGAGTTTGACATTCAGTAACGTTAATTCCTTTTTTTCCTGGGTATATTGGTATAGTTAGTCTTGTACTGTTCTCTTTAGGCCTGAATATATTAATTAAACTGACAAAAATATATTGAGCACTTACTCTATACTAAAAAGATCTTTGAAATCTGTCCCCATTTTTCTTTTTTGTCTCCCTTTATTTTCATATTTCTCCACTTTCTTTTGCATCCATATTAAGGAACAGTGATCCCCAGAAGGTTCCAAGGAGATCATAAATTGATCCTTGAAAAATGATGGCTACGTTGGGTGCCTGGATAGCTCGGTTAAGTGTCTCCCCTGACCCAGGCTTCCTGCTCATTGGGGACTCTGCTTTATCCCTCTCTTTCTGCTCCCCACCCCTCAAATTGGGTATGCACACTCTCTCTCTCAAATAAATAAAATCTAAAAAAAAAAAAAAAGAAAGAAAAGAAAACTGATGGCTACGATTTAGTTATGCAGAGAAAAGGTAAAAGGACATTCAAGGAGCTTCCTTCCACCTCCTTGATAGAGGAAGAGAAACAATCCTTAATTGTGTGGTGTGACACCTGTCCTCTGAGTAATAAGGAGAACTTTGTAGATTGTGACTTCATTAAGCAAGAAGAACTAATTTTTTGTGGCTTAAGACCTAAATTTTCCCCATTTTTACCTTCTTCCTTGGATGAAAATTAACATTTCCTTTGACTGAAAGTCCAAAGTTCCCTTTAGACACAGCTAGCTAGGTATGCAGTAATTCCAGCTTCCCCCACTGCCTCAAGGTTCTCTTTCTGATTCCTAAATAACTTGATCTAACTTTCCTGCCATTATTTCTTCCTGGCCAGGTAGGTCCTCCTTTGAACAATGTTGCCTGTTTTCCATGTCTGATTCTTTGTATCTGGCAAACTAGGTCCTTTCCCTAAGGATCAAATCAAACCTTATCTATAGCAAGTCTTTTCTATTTAATATAAAATGATATATTTGCACCTTATAATTTCAATCCTGTATATCTAATTTAAATTCACCTTGGGGCAAAACTGTTTCTCATTAGATGATTAACAGAGAACTCATCAACTAACATTTTTCATTCTTAAACTTGACCCTACTTAGCATTTTGTACTGATCTGTCCTGCCCGTCCTTCCTTCTTCAAATTTTTATCCCTCGGCTTTAATAACACCTATTCTTCTCTCATCATATCTGTCTCCTATTGAATGTTTTTATATCCCGTGCTTCCATCTTTAACCCTAATTTCATTACTTTATTCATCAAATACGTTTGAGTTTCTATTTTGGAGTAGTACCTATGCTATATACTATGGCTGCAGCAGTGAATCAGAGAATGAGAGCAAATACAGTATACATGATTATAGAGCTTACAATTGAGCAGAGAATATGAGGGGAAGACCTAACCCAATTTAAGAGTTTTGGGGAAGACATTCTTGAGAAAGAGAAAGAGAAAGCTGAGTCCTAAAAAAGATGAGGTTTTAGTGAGGTAAAGAAAAAGAGAGAGGTCTGGAGAAATAAGAAGCTTGGAAAAGATGAGAAGAGAGTTCCAAATGGAGGACACTTCATGTTTCAAAGCACAGAAGAGGAAAAACCATGGAGTGTTAGAGGATATAAAAGTTCAGTATGTGTAGAGGAGGGAACCAAAGGGAGAATAATAATATCTGATGCTGGACTGCAAGGCTGGAGTCAGAGTGTGAAAAGATCTATGAGCTATGTTTAGGGCAATAGGAAGGAATTGACTGGCTTCTTCATCACCTCCTTTTATGACATGCTTAATTTTTATTTTTAAATAACTTCATTGATGTATAATTACGTACAACAGACCACATTTATTTACAGCATTCAATTTAGTGACTTTTGATAGCTTTATGCATTTGTGTAACCACCACTGCAATCAAGAAAGAGAACATTTTTACCACCCCCTCAAAGTTTCCTTTCATCCCTTAGTTATCCCTTCCTCTGTCTCTGGCCTCAGGTGACAACAATTCTGTTTTCTATCACTATAGATTAGTTTCCTTTTTCCAGAAAACTATATAAATGGAATCTTAACTATGTACTGTTTTAATTGGGCTTCTTTCACCCAGCACAATGCTTTTTTGATTCATCTATGTTGTTGGGTGTATCAGTAATTCATTCTTTTTTATTGTTATGAAATATTCTACTCTACAGATTTATCACATTTCGTTTATCCATTTGCCTGTTGATAGACATTTGGGTTTTTCCAGTTTGGGGCTTTTGTGAATATAGCTGCTGTGAATGTCTGTGTATAAATTTTTTTTGTTGTGGTCATATGTTTTTATTCTTCTTCAGTAAAAACCTAGGAGTGGAATGGCTGGGTCCTATGACAGATATATATTTAACTTTATAAGAAACTGCTGGGCGCCTGGGTGGCTCAGCAATTGTTCCTAGCAATCCCTGTCATCTCCTGGCTTGTAGATGCATCACTCGAGTCAAGGCATCCATTGTCTCATGCTCTTCTTTCCTGTGTGTCTTTGTGTAACCACGTCCAAATGTCCTCTTATAAGGATACAAGACAGAGGATCAGGGTCCACATTAATCCAGTAACCCATAACACTTTGTATCAGCACTAAGGCCTATTAAGAACCCATAGGAAAGATTTACAATATAGTCCTTCCTCATGGAACTTAAAACTTTTTTTGAGAAGACAACATTAACATATAAGAAGCTACTAGTGAAAAATGAAAAACAAACAAATTAGTGTGGTTCATATAGTAAGTATAAATAGTATATAAGGAAGGAAAAGCATGCTCTGGGGCAGAAGTCCTGGACATAGATTTTTAAAAAACAAAACAAAACTGGATAAAGGGGAGCCTGGCTGGCTCAGTTGGTTAAGAGACTGCCTTCGGCTCGGGTCATGATCCCCGGATCCTGGTATCAAGCCCCACCTTGGGCTTTGTGCTCAGCCAGGAGCCTTCTTCTCCCTCTGACTCTGCTGCTCCCCCTGCTCATGTTCTCTCTCTCACCTCTGTCAAATAAATAAAATCTTTAAAAAAAATTTTTTTTAAAGCTGGGTAAAAGATTGATAAAATAATGTACACAGAACAGAGGTTAAGACACTAAGAGTCAAACACCAGGAACAAAAGTACAAAAGCAGGAATTAACATGCACAGAGAGGCAGGTGGAAACAAAAAGAAACAAAATCACATGTCTGGATCACAGTTTGAGTCAGATCATGGGAGCCAAAGGTCATTGAAGCCACTCCATGGGAAGACCTTAAAAGTTAGACATCAGAATTAATGCAATGAAACAGCCACTCTGAATGTAAGTTTTGAGGAAGATCAGATCTGCGTTAGGGGTAGGAACCGACTGAAAGAAATACAGACCTGGGCAAGGAGACTAGCTAGGAAGCTACTGCTGTTTCCTTTCCAGTCAATTCTCTATTCTGTAACCAGGAAGATATTTTTTAACTCAATCTGATCAAGGAACACCTCTGTATGTTAAATCACTGAATACCAGATGCTAGGTATTAAAGATGACACCAAAAATTTTTTTAAAAATTTTTTAAATTTATTTATTTGATAGCACAAGTAGGCAGAGAGGCAGGCAGAAAGAGAGGGGGAGCAGACTCCCCCCTGAGCAGAGAGCCCAGCGGGGCTCTATCCCAGGACCCTGGGATCATGACCTGAGCTGAAGGCAGAGGCCTTAACCCACTGAGCCACCCAGGTGCCCCGACACCAAAATTTCTAACCTCAGTCTAATAATGGTTGCATGGCCAAGAAAATATGAAAGTGATACAGTGTGGAGAGGAGATATGAATTTTGTATGGTTTATGAATAATTTGAGGTAGCAATTAAATTACAGCTAGAACTTGGCCAGATTATGACTGATGAGGCAGAGGCCAAGGCAGGAATTATCATGTGCAGCATATTACAAGAACTGTAGGAGGTTGATCCTCAACTCACAGAGGAACTGGCAGGCTCCAGGGCAATCAGCTAAGAAAAATATGGGAGGAGTAAAAGAAGCCGAATTAAAAATGGACCAGGAAATGGGGGAGGAAAAAAAAAAGTCAAACAACCAGGGGCAATGGGTGAGCAGGCAGGCTAGAGGTGGGAACAGTTCTAGGCAGGAACTCTCTACATCCTGGAAAGAAGACAGGATGTAGCTGTGAAATAACAGCTAGTATAACACTTACTGAGCCAATCTATCTATCTGTTGATCCTTCTCTCTTTCTTTCTCTCTCTCTCTTTCTTTCTTTCCTAGTATATGGTATGCATTATTCTGAACATGTTAATAAATTTCATTTAAACTTTATAAGAAAAAGAGGTAACTATTATTATCCTCATTTTACAGATGAGGAAAATGAGGCAGAGAGAAATCACTTGCCCAAAGTTACACACATAACTAAATGGCAACACCAGGATTTGAGTCCACAGCAATAAATATCCACTATGTGCCAAGGTTTTATGCACACGTGCATGCACACACACACACACACACACACACACACACACACACTGAGCATATTTTGGGGGTAAAAAGGTAATATGCTTCCCATCCTCCTTTCTGGCACATAATTTTTCCCCTATTTAACCACAGGTATATCCTGCCTCAGGGAAGACTGTGGTTGTTAAAGGCAAAAGAGATTATTTATTGTTCAGCTCCAAACCTCAAAACTGATTTTTTTTTTTTTTGGCATTTGTAATTACGCAACAATGTGGGGGAGTACAGTCTAACAGCTCCTTTTAATTTGCAAGAACCTGACTTGGCTCATGTGGACCACACAGCTTTAATATAAGATACACATAGGAAGAATTCAAGGTCAGATAAGAGAAATACCCTATAGGCAGGAAACAGAAGGATAGTCCTTTCTTTTTTTTTTTTTTTTTTTTAATATTTTATGTATTTGACAGAGAGAAATCGAAATCATAACTAGGCAGAGAGGCAGGCAGAGAGAGAGGAGGAAGCAGGCTCCCTGCAGAGCAGAGAGCCCAATGTGGGGCTTGATCCCAGGACCCTGAGATCATGACCTGAGCCAAAGGCAGAGGCTTTAACCCACTGAGCCACCCAGGTGCCCCAGGATAGTCCTTTCTGATGCAAAGAGGAAAGAAAGGTATTGTGCGCATCATAGATTCCCCTTCTGATGGGCTGAACTGTGTTCCCCCTATAATCCACATATTGAAGTCTCAAGCCCCAGTACCTCAGAATGTAACCTATTTGGAAATAAGGTCTTTAAAGAGGTGATTAAGTTAAAATGAGGCCATTAGCGTAGGGCCCTCATCCATTATGACTCATGTTCTTATAAGAAAAAGAAGAGACACTAAGGATTTGTGTGCAAAGCAGGTCAGGCAGGGAGGGAGGACCACAACCATGTGATAACAAAGTTGCAAGAGGGCAGCCATCTGCAAACCAAGGAGGAGGCTCCAGAAGGAACAAATCTGCTGTACTTCAACCTTGGATTTCTAGTCTCCAGAACTGTGAGAACAAAAAATTTCTGTTGTTTTCAGCCATCCAGTCTGCAGTATTTTGCATGGGAGTCCTAGTAAACTAACGGAACCCTCTGGGGAAACTCCTTTAGAGGATGGCAAAAAAATAAGATAAATATGGGGGAATCCCACAGAAGTGGGCCTTGATTCTTACTTTCCCAGACAACTTACACTCCCTTAAGTTATTTCTGTGTTCTAATAGCTCAGATAACAGAGGTAACAGATTGAAAATGGCAGGACAGTACATTAAGTTGGAAGACGTCCAATATCACCTTTCTGATTCCTTTGGAGCCGGGATTTCTGGACTCCCAAAGCTACCCTGACAGTAGCACACCTAGCACCTAGATCTTCGTCTCTAATACCATTTTTCAATGAAAGAAATCAAGTCTTCTTGGAGAAATTGCTGATTTGAGGACTGAGGCAGGAAATCTACAAGGTAAACCTGGAGCACCTTTTATTGCCAGAAGGTAAGAAAGGGGCATGTCACGGCAATGGGTATTATGTCAAAGGGATGCAGGAAGCAACTCAAAAGCTCCAAATGGTCAAAATTGGAACAATTTGAGCAAAAAAATAAAGTGACATTGGATTATAACCTGAAGTATAAAATAAATATCCATGAGTCCATACTAATATAAATAAATGACTAAATAAATTAATTAAGGAAAAAGAGACAAAGGTCCATGCAGAAGGTTTTCAAATAATTTATACAGACACTTTGACCTTAAGGAGGTAAGAGTATAATGCCCATTCATTTTAAGTGTGGGCTGCACATAGTAACTTCCTTCCAAAGAGTACAGTGTGGAAAAAGAGGAAAAAAAGAGTAACTTTATGGTAGAGAAACAGGACAAACACTACTTCAAGCCAGGTGATCAGGGTTAACATCAACAGTGAGAAGTCATTTTGAGAGACGTACTACTAATATGATGTGATAAAAATGACACTTTACCTCTGTGGTCTTCTTCCCCAAAACCATAAAAATCATAATCCTAATCTAATCCTTAGAAGAGCATCAGACAAAACCCAACTGAGGGATATCTGACCAGTACTCCTCAAAACTGCCAAGGTCATCAAAAACAAAGCCTGAAAAACTGTCATGACCAAAAGGAGCCTAAGGAGACATGAGGCTAAATGTTATGTGGTACTCTGGATAGGATCCTAGAACAGAAAAAGGACATTAGGTAAAAAATGAGGAAACTGGAATTAAGTATGGACTTTAGTTAATAACAATGTATCAACAGGGGTTCATTAATTATGACAAATGTACCATACTAATGTAAGATGTTAATAATGAAACTAGGTGTGGGGTGTATGGAAACTCTCTGTACTATCTTTTTTTTTTAAGGTTTTATTTATTTATTTAATAGAGAGAGAGAGCACAAGTAGGCAGAGAGGCAGGCAGAGGGGGGAAGCAGGCTTCCCACTGAGCAGAGAGCCCGATGTGGGGCTTGATTCCACGACCCTGAGATCATGACCTGAGCTGAAGGCAGAGGCTTAACCCACTGACGCACCCAGGCACCCTTTCTGTACTATCTTTGCAGTAAATTCATATATCTATAATTGTTGTAAAATAAAAGTTTATTTAATTTTTTTATTTTTTAAAGATTTTATTTATTTATTTGAAAGACAGAGCACGAGCAGAGGGAGAGGCAGAGGGCGCAGCAGACTCCCTGCCTAGCAAGGAGCCAGATGCTGGGTTCCATCCTAGGACTCCAGGATCGTGACCTAAGCTGAAGGCAGACGCTTAACCAACTGAGCCACCTAGATGCCCTATTTAATTTTTTTAAAGATTTGTTTATTTATTCCAGAGAGAGAGAGAGAGACAGAGACAGAGAGAGAGAGAGTGTGGTGAGCGGGGAGAAGGGCAGAGGCAGAGGGGAAACAGACCTCTACTGAGCGTGAAGCCTGAGGAGGGAGCCCTACCTACCCCATCACCCTGAGAGGCCCAGAGTTCATGACCGCAGCTGAAACCAAAAGTAGGCTGCTCAACTGACTGAACCAGCCAGGCACCTCTGAAAGTTTATTTAAAAAAAGAAAAGAAAAAAAGTCTGAGCAAGAACTGCCTTGCCAACACCCCCTACACATACTAACTAAAGCAACTCAGAAGGGCAAAGGGATTTTTGGTGTAAAACATCTATTGGAAGGAGGTGGGCATATAGGGGGTGATGCCTCCATAGGATCATGGTCTCCAAAAGACTATAAAAGAAATGCCTCCTCAGGCATCCAAACACCACTGTTGATACTTAAGAAAAAGACTTTAGAAGACCCCCAAAATGACGTGCAATTCTGAGATCACTGCCCACACTGCCCTGGGAACGTATAAAACTTAACCTACACCTTAGACTACCATGACAATAAGAATGTTACTAGGACACCTTAGGATGCAGTTAAGGAAATCTCAATTTGACTGACTTAAACAATAGGAAAATTTTTTATCTCAAGTAACAAGTGCCAATTATTCTATTACAATATTCTACCCTATAACCTTCAGTGCCTCAGCCATTCCTCGGGTTAACTCTCCTGGCACTCTTGACCTCTCCATTTCAGGTATCACATGCAGAAGAAACATCTGACAGAAGAGACCTTCTCTTCAAGTGAGACTCTTGGTTTTTTGTTTTGGGATTTTTTTTTTTTTTTAAGATTTTATTTATTTATTTGAGAGGGAGAGAGCACAAGCTGGGTGAGGGGCAGAGGGAGAAACAGGCTCCCCGCTGAGCAGGGAGCAGGAAGCAAGGCTCCATCTCAGGACCCCAGGATCACGACCTGACCTGAAGGCAGACACTCAACCAACTGAGCCACCCAGGCACCTAAGTGAGACTCTTTTGAAGAGCACTTGTCAGGTATTTTGCAGAATGTCACTCAGTATGAATTTGTCTGATGCTTTCTCATGATTAGACTGGGGATTTTAGATTTGGAGTAAGAATATTTTAGAATGTCATTCTTTAAGGAGCAAGAAAAACTTCCCCTCACAACTCAACCAGCCACATCAAAAGCCCCTCATTAAATTAACCACCAGGAAGAATAATGAAATTACCATAATCAGTTTAGATCTATCAGGACTTATCCCTGAGTCACAAGGGAAGGATATATATCAGACAAAATAGGGCTCGTCTGCAAAAATGAAGTGGGGTGGAGTGGACACTGAGCAGGCCACCACCAGTGTCCATAGGTAAAAACCCTAAAAGGCATAGCCTCTATTCAAGATACTACGTTAAATGAACAAGTCTGTTTTAAAATGAACGAGACACTTTTCTTTGACTAATTTACTTCTTCCTCCAACACTATCACCACCCAGAGCGATTTTTACATCAGTTATAGAAAATAATAAAGCTTGGGGCGCCTGGGTGGCTCAGTACTGGGGTTAAAGCCTCTGCCTTCAGCTCAGGTCATGATCTCAGGGTCCTAGGATGGAGCCCCGCATCGGGCGCTCTGCTCAGCGGAGAGACTGTTTCCTCCCCTCTCTCTGCCTGCCTCTCTGCCTACTTGTGATCTTTGTCAAATAAACAAATAAAATATTAAAAAAAAAAAAAAGAAAAGGAGAGGAAAGAAGGCTGGCAAGCATAATAAAAAAAGATTAGGATGGAAATGATAAAAGAAGTAGATGAAGCATTTCTAGACCACCAATACGTTTAGCAGTGAAAGGAAAAAAAAAGAGAGAGAAATTGGTGGGGCGCCTGGGTGGCTCAGTCCGTTAAGCATCTTTCTTCATCTTGGTTGTGATCCTGGGGTCTGGGATCGAGCTCCGCATACTGCTCCCAGCTTTGAGAAGCCTACTTCTCCGTCTCCCTCTGCTGCTCCCTCCCGGCTTGTGCTCTCTCTCTCTGTCAAATAAATGTATAAGGTCTTGAAAAAAAAAAAAAAAAAAGACACCCTTAAGTGAAAATGATTCTAAAAAAAAAAAAGAAAAGAAAAGAAGAAATTGGTTGGCTGGAAAAAGGCAGTATATAGTAGAATGAAAAAAAATTTGGAATGAGGGACACCTGTACCTGATTGAAGGGAAAAGGGAAAACATGCTGAAACATAATTACAGACCAGTATATGGAAGAAATGGAACAGAGTATAATGACTAGAAAAAACTTATCTTTCCACTTAGATTGGAGAGAATTTGAAGAGCAATGCCTAGCCAAGTCTAACGACCTTATTTTTTTTTTTTTAGATTTTATTTATTTATTTGACAGAGAGAGATTACAAGTAGACAGAGAGGCAGAGAGAGAGGGAAGCAGGCTCCCTGCTGAGCAGAGAGCCCGATGCGGGACTCGATCCCAGGACCCTGAGATCATGACCTGAGCCGAAGGCAGCGGCTTAACCCGCTGAGCCACCCAGGCGCCCCTAACGACCTTATTTTAATACTCCAAAATTTCATAGATTTCTGCATACTACACACAAGAGAATTTTTCAGTCTTTATAGTTCAGTGTGTAGCACGTATATAAATTTGCTGATGTGTTGCTCCTCTCAGAGGATGTCTATGTTACGGGCAAAAGAAGAGGTTTATAGAGCAGCAGTTACCTGAGGGCCCCAATCTGCATGAAGTAAGTCAGGTGGAAGAAGATGAAAAGAAGGAAGCTGGAGCTCCAATTTACAATGACTTGGTACAAATGATTTTGACATACAAAATAAAAACTTAAAATAACAATAGGAACACACAAAAAATGTGAAGATTACCGTAGAAGGGTCCAGAAAAAAGGCATCTATTTAGCCTACCCAGAAATTTTCACAACTCTGCTGTACCAACAGAAGTTGCATAAGTCATAAATTAATAATGTAACTCCAATATGCTGGTGAATGAGAAAAAAAACTACTCAGTAGCAGGTCTAGTTACACTCCAACCTCAAACTTTTTAAATTTAAACTTTGTATGGCTTTCCAATTACATAAAACACCAACCCTAAGAGCCACTTAACCATAAAAATTTTCATTTTTATTTCTCTCAACAACAACGACACTGACATGAGATTCTGTTGCTTAGAACATAATTATAGATTCTACCTTTTTTGGCTAATTTCATTAACAATTCAAATTGAGTACATAATTTTGTATTAACTATGTCCAAGTCACAATTCTGGCTCATGTGTGGCTCCAGAGCCCATTTACTGTAACCCTTTGATCACAAAAAATGTAGTAATATCTGATTCTTCAACTACTTAACATACCAACCTACACAGTTTAAGAAAAGTCATACTGCTTTAAAAATACGTAAGAACAGGAGTTAGAGGTTTCTTTCTTTAATTAATTTCTTTAATTAAAGAAATAAATATTGATCTGTATGCACGGAATAAGGATAAGGCAACAATACCAACACCAAATCTGGCAATCTCTAGACTGCTGTCTGTGTAAACCTAAGGCTGCCACATAGGCCAGATGACTACTACTGCCAGCTCAGCAGCTGAGCTTGGAGAAAAGGCGGCATCCACACACAGGCCACTCTAGAGAAGCAGAACTTAACGGCCAGTTTCGTCTGGTAGAGACTGGAGAACTTGGCAGTGATAAACCGGAAAAAGTCTGACAGACTTGACGGTAAGGGGAGCCTCCAGGGCTGCGATCCTGGAAGGCAAAAAGCAGCCGCGGCGGGCTAACCGCCCCCCCACCCCGGGGTTGAAACTATGGGGGTTGAAAGGAGAAGGCTCGTCCTTACCTTGTCATCCTCGCATCTTTTCCCCAGGCCCTCCCTGGCCTGCAGCCGGCTGCTGAGGCGGCCGTAGTCGGCCTCCTTCTGGTCGATTTGTTTCTTGTGCGAGTCCACCAAGAGCAGGAGGTCGGAATTGCGCTTCTCCAGGCGCCCGCGGGCCACCTCAGTGCGCTGGACCTGGCCCTGCAGCTCCGCCACCTCCTCCTGAAGCAGGACGTGGCGGGAGGAGATACTCCAGTAGTTGAAGGCGAGGACCGCGATCACCACCAGCAGCACCACCAACACGAAGGAGGGCAGGCGGCCGGCCCGCCGGTTAGCTCCAAAACCCACCATGGGGTCGAACTAGGCTGTGCCCTGGGGCCTCGGCGCCGACACCTGCGGGCAGAAGCTCAGGCCTCAGAAGCTGAGTTGCCTGGGGGACGCGGCCCCAGGGACGGCCGAAGGAGGAGGCGGGCCAATCTGCCAGCCGGCGAGCCGGAGAAGGGGGCGGGGCCGCAAGCCGCAGGCCCCTCCCCGCCCCCCCTCCTCAAATCCGGCCGAAGCGCGTTCCCTAGGCTTTGAAAACGACCCGCACCAGCCGGGTGGAGGCAGGAGAGCCCAGCTGTCCGCACCGGGAGCCCAACACCTCAGGGCTGGGGGGCGGGGAAAGGTGCCGGAAGGGGGCGGATTTAACTCTGGCTCCGCCCATCGGTGGGGTCCGGGTCGCTTAGGGGGCCATTGCCTAGTTTCCGCCGACGCCCCCTCTTCTCGCGAGATAGTGAGTTTCTCTCGCCCTTTGCATTCTTATCTCGCGAGTGTTATCGCTGTTGGGCAGTGTTCTGTTAATTTTGGCGTTTTGGGTTGGCTCTTGGATTGGAGTTCCAGTCGCTTCAGTTTTTGCGCTCTCGGTTCCTTTGACCCGGGGTTTAGAGAGTGTCAGCTCTACCCTGGTCCTTGTGAGAGTTTTTGTCTTCGAAGACATCTGCGGCTGAGACCGCTCTGTAGTGAAAACGGTAGGTGAGCTGCAGGCAGAAAGGGCGACTAGGAAGGTTTTGTACATAATTCAGTAAAAAGAGATGTTCTTGTTTGTGTTAATGATGTGGAGAGTAAACAAAAAAAGACCATAAAATAGCGTGCCCCAAACATTACAGAGAAAAATCCAGAAACTAAGATTTATGACTGAAGGGGGTGGTGCCAGCCTGGTTTCCAAGGTTACCGCTTTCAAGAAAAAGAAGAACTTAAGAATGTGTGAGCCCTGTTCTTAAACTGACTGGGCTTTGCTTTGAGCCAGGCTTCCAAACAGAAAATCCAGAACCTGCCCTCAATAAATGGTAACTGATGCTGTTACCGACAGCTGAAACACTCTGGGTTAGAAATAACAGCTCTTTTACAAATTATTTTTGCGTACCTACTCTCATGCTCCCTCTCAACACGTTTTTACACGTGAGGAATCCAAGACACAGGGTGTTCCAGAAACTTTCTCTAAGTCCCATATCTTGTTTGAGACAGAGTTCAGCTTGGATGCAGATCACTGTTCTCAAACTTCATTGCTTTTTGCATTATACCAGGCTAACCATTGCTAGATGTTCAGCATTAATCATAATGATGAAGAAAAAGCTCCCACCTCATTCTGTTTTTTCCTGCAGGTTTCCTTTGTCCTGACATAAAAAACTTGGAAGTCACTGGCTCTGTCCTGTTTAAGGAGATGGAATTGCTTTATTTTTCAAACTTTAGGTTCAAGAACTTCAATGAGCATAAAACCCCAAGAACAAAAAAGCTTTGGTGTTTTCATTCAAGTCAGAGTGGTATGGTTTTGAGGAAAGAAGACTTGTCATCTTTGTCATCTTTAAATAATTATTCTTTGCTTCCTGTCCATTTCAAAAATGAAGTTAGTTGTCTAATGGTCGCAGAGTAGACTGGAAGATTTATTGCACCTTCAAAGAATTATGATTTCTCTCTCATAGATACAGAAAAACAAGTAGCACCAAAATTATTAATCTTTAGTTCACATTACACTTGAGCCTTTTGCTCTGGTTTCCTAAGATCGAAGAAATCAGGGGACCTGAGATGCCTCCCAGTTTAGGGAGGAGTCTGCTTCTCCCTCTGCCCCTCCTTATTCCCATGCTCTTGTGTGGTCTCTCAAAAAAATAAATAAAAATTAAAATCTTAAAAATGAGATCAAAGAAACCCCCTCCAGTCTCAAATGGCAAACAGAATTTGACAAGAGGGAACAAAGCAATAATGGGAAATCACTGACTATAATGAGCCTTCCCACGTATCCTTTCTTCAACTTCATAATGGCCTTGCTTTGTGTAGCCAGCAGTTGAAAAATAACTATAAGGTAGTGTTAACTCCTTAAGATGTCACTCTTTCAAAAATGTTTTCATTTTTATGTGGGATTCTGACCTGTAAAACTTTAATATTTTATAAAACACGTTCACATACATTTTTTTCTGCAGATGCTTAAAAGAACTATTTGGTACTTATTATTCCATTATTCCATTTTACAGATGCAAAAGTGACTTGTCCAAAGTTACATGTCTAGCAGGTGGCAGGGCTGAATCTTGAAAACCAGTCCTCTTTCCACTCTTCCCCCAGGGAAAAAGTTTTTATTCCATTGTGGTTACCTCTTCAACCTATTCTCCCTACGAAAAGAGTCCAATCCACATATCATCAAGACACTGTATGAGTTCTCCCCTAAAGATGGTTCTGGGTTAGGAATTAAATAAATGGAAATAAAAGTCAATTCCTTAAGGCAGGAGATTCATAACAAAATCGGTAAATCATGTTTTTTTTTTAAAGATTTCTTTCAAATTTATTTGACTGAATGAGAGAGACACCACAAGTCTCATTTGACGAGAGAGAGGGGGGGAAGCAGGCTCCCTGCTGAGCAGAGAGCCCAATGGAGGGCTCGATCCCAGGACCCTGAGATCATGACCTGAGCTGAAAGCAGAGGCTTAACCCACTGAGCCACCCAGGTGCCCTGATAAATTATGTTATTAGTATGTATCCTTGATATGATGTGATGAGATTAGCACTTTGTGGTCTTCCTTTCCAAAACTCATAACTCTAGTCTAATCATGAGAAAATATATCACACAAATTCCAGTTGAGTCACAGTCTACAAAATGTCTGACCAGTAATCTTACAAACTATCAAAGTCATCAAAAACAAGGAAAATCTGAGAAACTTCCACAGGCAAAAGAATCATAAGATGCTGTAACTACTAAATATACTGTGGCGTTCTGGATAGGACCCTAGAACAGAAAAACAACAACAACAACAACAACAACAAAAACCAGGAGTAAAGGAAGGAAATCTGAATAAAATATGGACTTCATTTAATAATACTGTATTAATTAATTGTCACAAATATACCATGCTCATATAGCATGTTGATAATGGGGGAGATGGATGTGGGGTATGTAGGAATTCTGTACCATTTTCACTTTTTCTGTATTTCTAAAACTCTAAAATTATTTTTAAATCATCAGTTTCTATCTTTTGGGATATCTTTTAGGTTATCATGTATAGATATAAATATGTTCACATAGCTGGAAAGCATTATAATCACTGAGAAACTATGTTTTAAGATTTATTTGGGGGGTAGGGGCACCTGGGTGGAGTTGTTTGAGCATTAGACTCTTGGTTTTGGTTCAGGTCATGGTCTCAGGGTCATGGGATGGAGCCCTACCTCAGGCTCCACACTTAAGATGGAGTCTGCTTGGGGCACCTGGGTGGCTCAGTGGGTTAAGCCTCTGCCTTTGGCTCAGGTCATGATCCCAGGGTCCTGGGATCGAGCCCCACATCGGGCTCTCTGCTCCGCAGGGAGCCTGCTTCCTCCTCTCTTTCTGCCTGCCTCTCTGCCTAGTTGTGATTTCTCTGTCAAATTAATAAAATATTAAAAAAAAAAAAGATGGAGTCTGCTTGAGAGATTCTCTCCCTCCCTCTCCCTCCCCCTCAGCTTCTCCCCCTGCTCATGTGCACTTTCTCTCTCTCAAATAAATAAATAAAACCTTTTATTTTTAAAAGATTTTATTTATTTATTTAACAGATAGAGATCACAAGTAGGCAGAGAGGCAGGCAGAGAGAGGAGGAAGCAGACTCCCCACTAAGCAGAGAGCCCGATGCGGGGCTCAATCCCAGGACCCTGGAATCATGCCTGAGCCAAAGGCAGAGGCTTAACCCACTGAGCCACCCAGGTGCCCCTAAAATCTTTTAAAACACAAAAGAGATTTATTTGAATAAGCATCTATTATAAAGGGACGAATGAGTTTGAATAGCGGGAATTTTGTGTTTAAATGGAGTTTTCTTTAAGGGCAAAAATCACATTGTTCATTTCTCTCGTACAATCCAGACACTTTTTTGAGTTCAGAACACTATTTGGCATATATCATTTTATGTTGACTCAAAAATTTTTTTGTGCTGGCGTGCCTGGTCCCACTCTTGGTTTCACCTCAGGTCATGATCTCGTGGGTCATGGGTTGGAGCCCCACAATGAACTCTGCGATCAGTGGGAGTCAGTTTGAGGATTCTCTCCCTCTGCCCCTCCTCCCACTCACTCACTTTCTCTCACATGTGCTGTCTCTCTAAAATAAATGAATCTTTTTTTTTAAATTTTTAATTTATTTATTTGACAGAGATCACAAGTAGGCAGAGAGGCAGGCAGAGAGAGAGGAGGAAGCAGGTTCCCTGCTGAGCAGAGAGCCCAATGCGGGGCTCGATCCCAGGACCCTGAGACCATGATCTGAGCCAAAGGCAGAGGCTTTAACCCACTGAGCCACCCAGGCGCCCCTAAAATAAATGAATCTTTAAAAAAAAAAAACTTTATGTGCTACAGTTGACCAGAGGAGTGGATTATTTTATAGCTTATTCCTCAATATATATATTTTTAAAGATTTTACTTATTTGAGAGAGAGAGAAAGAGAAAGAACAGGGAGGGGCAGGAATGAGGACACAGGAGAGATTGGGGGAAAGAATTTCAAGCAGACCCTGTGCTTGAGCCTGAGGTGGTGCTTAATTCCATGACTGAAATCACAACCCAAGCCCAAACCAAGAATTAGAAGCTTAACCAACTGAGCCACCCAGATGTCCCATTATTAGTTTTTAATTTTATTTTTAAGCAATCTCAACACCCAGTGTGGGGCTTGACCCCACAACCCTGAGATCAAGAATTGCATACTCAGGGGCGCCTGGGTGGCTCAGCGGGTTAAGCCTCTGCCTTCAGCTCAGGTCATGATCTCAGGGTCCTGGGATCGAGCCCCTGCATGGGGCTCTCTGCTCAGCAGGGAGCCTGCTTCCTCCTGTCTCTCTGCCTGCCTCTCTGCCTACTTGTGATCTCTCTCTCTCTCTGTCAAATAAATAAATAAAATCTTAAAAAAAAAAAAAAGAATTGCATACTCTACCGACTGAGCCAACCAGTTGCCCCATTATTCCTCAATATTTTTGACATTGGGTAGGACTAGGTTAGAGAAGGTGGCAGCTCATAGAAATACAAAATACACAAATGTGTTAAGCAAGTTCCTTCCACTGCAAGTGGAAAAAAAAAATAGCCAAAACTGCACTAAGCAAAAAATTATACTTATCTTAGAAGCATACTAAGATAGTTCACAGTAATAGTAGAAGAGAAACAAGAACTGGGGTGCCTACAGGGGACTCAATGCTTCCAGGACTCAGTCTTTCTGTTTTCCCGTCTGCTTGGCTTTATTCGTTCTTTCTTCAGATGGTGCTTTGCAGATAAGAAATATGACCCCAGAGGCACCTGGGTGACTCAGTCAGTTGGGCGGCTGCCTTCGGCTCGGGTCATGATCTCAGGGTCCTGGGATCAAGCTCACATTGAGCTCTCTGCTCAGTGTGGAGCCTGCTTTCCCCTCTCTCTCTGCCTGCCTCTCTGCCTATTTGTGGTTCCTCTCTCTGTCAAATAAATGAATAAAATCTTTAAAAAGAAAGAAAGAAAGAAATATGACCCCAGTATTCCCAGGGTCACATCTTGATAGTCACATCTTGATCAGAGAAGAAGGAAGTTCTGCCTTTCAGTACAAAATTTACCAGGCAAGGATTCTGGTTGTCCAGCCTGATCATTGAACACCACTTATATCCATCACTGTGGCTAGGGAGGTAAGGTATTATGATTAGCCCAGCATAAGACACTCCCCTATGGCCAGTGGTCAGTCGAATACCAAGAAAGAGAAAGAATTTTGGGAAGACCAAAGCAAATAATGTTAGCTACAATTGAGTTTTCTTACTCTTGAGATATATCTTCCTTCCAATTAAGAACAGTTACTAAGTGAATAAAGACATTGTATTGCAGTTTGGGTTCCCCAGGAAACAGGCTTTGAGGTGGAGATTCATAATAGGAGGAAAATAGTATTGGAAGAGGGAGAGGTGGAATACTATGCAGTCTTAGCAAAAACCTCAGCCAGTTCTATCTAGAGTCTGAAGCTGGTGTGGCCCTCCAACATTGTCCGAAGTCAGGGGGTACAGGCCTTTACAGCCCCATATCAACCAGGTTTTGGACAGCTGGGGGAAAGGGCTAGTAGGCTATGTGTTAACTCCAGTGAATTAGTAACTATGCCTGAATTGCTGTATTAGAGAAAATTTGAGAAAGTATATCTGGGCTAAGTGAGGAAGGATGCATGATCAATGAGTAATTTGTCCACAGGCACAGCAGGGGGTATGATGTCCTGCATGGGAGGTAGATGCTATGATGCAGACTCCAGATCCCCTTTCAGGCGTAAAGGACTTATTGCCCCAACTGCAGGAGTGCTGCCAACAGAGACTTCAGTTATCAGCCATCTTCAGTACTGCCTCAATTGAAGAGAACTACCTAGTGAGTGGAGTGCCCTGTTCACATGGCAACCGGCAACCAATGCTAGTGAAGAGAACACGTGTGTACTTTTGTTATTTCCCTATATCAAATCTGCTTCCTATGGAATGTACTATAACGGTAGCATGGGCTCTGGAGAAAGAATGTGTGAGTTAAAATCTCTGCCTCTTATTTTTGTAACGTAAGGCAAGATACTTAACTTCAGAACCCCAGGTGTCCCATTTCCAAAGTGGCATATCAATTAGGATTAAGTTGGGCTCCATATCAGGGGAAAAAATAACTTGAACAAGATAGGATTTTTTTTTCTCTCACACATAAAATGTATTCAGACAAAAGCAATCCAGGATGGGTATGGCAGCCTTCTTCAAGCTCACTGCTGTCTTCCCTATAGTGTAGACCTCATCTTCACTTCCAGATATGACTTTCTTGATCCAGGAACCAAAAAAGAAGAAGGGCACTAACCTACCTACCTTCAGCTTTTAAGAAGACTTCTCCAAATGTGCATTTCTACTTATTTCTCATTGATCTGAACCTAGTCACATTTTCATCCCCAGAGACCAAAGAAACAAGGAAATATAGCCCTACACCAACAAAGTCTTCTGTTGAAAATTACAGTTTCCTAGTACTGGAAAGGAGGGAAAAGTATAGGGAAGCAAGAACGAACTGTCACAAATGGGGATAACAATACTTATAAGGTTGTTGTGTGAACTAAGTGAGTTAATATATATACCATGTTGAGAAGAAGCTAAGATGGTGGAGTAGTAGGAGGACCCCAGGCTTGCCTTGTCCCTTGAACCCAGCTAGATAAATATCAAATCCTTCTGAATACCCAAGAAATCGATCTGAGGACTGGCAGAACAAACTGCACCAACTAGAGGGAGAGTAGAGGTTATACTGTGGAAGGTAGGAGATGTAGAGATGTGACTTGGGGGAGAAGCTAATCGTGGGTTCCATGGATGGGAAGGAGCCCTGGTCTCAGAGAGAGGTGAGAGAATGAGAGACAGAGAGAGACAGACAGACAGGAAAGCACAGGGGATTGCACATGGAAAAACATTTCTCAAAAGCCATTGACTGGGAAAGCAAAAGGTGCTGATTTTTGTGAGTTTTTACAACCACAGGGCCCAAAGACTGGACTTAGAGGTCTGTGGTTTGACAGCTATAAAATTAGCCGGCAATGCAGTGCTCCTGAGGAGAAGGAGGGCACATAGTGTGGGGGCAGACAGTGTGACCTGAGGAGCCCCTGGGACACACTGAGAAGATGGTTGCCCTTTCTTGGAGCGCATCTGAGAGAGGTGGCATTGCCTCTCTAGGTACAAAGGAGTCCATGAGCACCATTTCGAAATCTCCCCAACCCCTCAGCATAAACTAACCTCATTAAGTAGCACAGTACCAACACTGGCAGCAAACACCACTTACATCAAGTCCCTTCCCCCTGCACTCTGCAGGTGCTGCTTTTCCCCAGCAAGTTTGCCTGAAAACCAATGCAGCAGCACCCCCACCCCAAATGCCAGCACAGGACCCCTCCACCCCCCACCCAACCACACACACACACCATATCTCCTGACCACCGAGTTCTGCAAATCTTCAGCTCTAGTGGAAATAGTATCAGGTCTCAGTTTTAACAAGGAAACCAGAGCACACCTAGTTAAAACTCATCACATTCTTGACAAGGTTGAAATGCTCCCTACTTAAGGCAAGGAGAAAGTCTGTAGAAGACTGACTGAGAGAAGGAGCAGTCAAAACACAGCAGCAGAGTGCACACAGCATACAGCAGAGACACTTCCTGAAGTGCCAGGCCCTGAACAGTACACAATCCCTTCTTTAGAAAACTTTTACTCTCACGAGCAGGAAACATAACAGGCTTTCCTAATACACAGAAGAAGACAAAGACCTAGACAAAACACCAAGACAGAGGAATTCAGCCCAAAAGAAAGAACAAGAAAAGGTCACAGCCAGGGATCTACCCACAATAGATATAAATAATATGCTTGATCCAGAATTTAAAACAACAATCATAATGATACTAGCTGGGATTGAGAAAAGCATAGGAGACACCAGGGAGTCCCTTACCACAGAGATAAAAGACCCCAAAACTAGCCAGGTCAAAATTAAAAATGCTACAATAAAGATGTGAACCCAACTGGTTGTAATGACCACAAGGATGGAAGAAGCCGAGGAACAAATAAATGATACAAAAGAGAAAATTATGGAAAATAATGAGTTGAAAAGAAGAGGAAAAGAATAATATTGGAACATGAATGTAGACTTAGGGAACTCAGTGACTCCATAAAGCATAACTTTCATATCTTAGGCGTTCCAGAAGAAGAAGAGGGGGGGAAAGGGGCAGATTATTTATTTGAGCAAATACTAGCTGAAAATTCCTCTAATCTGGGGAAGAAAATAGACATCCAAATCCAGGAGGCACAGAGAACTCCTATCAAATTCAACAAAGGCAGGTCAACACCAGACATATTCTAGTTAAGTCTCCAAATTCAGAAATAAAGAAAAAAATTCTAAAAACAAGACAAAAGAAATCCCTAACTTACAGGGGAAGACAAAGTTAGCAACAGATCTCACCATAGAAACTTGGCAGGCCCGAAGAGATTAGCATGATGTATTCAACATGCTGAATGGGAGAAATATGCAGCCAAGAATACTCTATCAAGCAAGATTGTCATTCAGCATAAAAGGAGAGATCAAGAGTTTCCCAGGCAAACAAAAACTAAAGGAGTTTATGAACACTAAACCAGTTCTGCAAGAAATATTAAAAGGGACTCTTTGAGTGGGAGAGAAAGACCAAAAGTGAAAGAAAAGAAGGGAACAGAGAAAATTTCCAAAAATAATGACAGCAGGTAATACAATGGCACAAAACTCATCTATCAATAATCATTCTGAATGTAAATGGATTAAATGCTTCAATCAAAAGACATAGGGGATCAGAATGGATAAATATGCCATCTATATGCTGCCTACAAAAAACTCATTTTAGATCTATAGAGACCTGCAGATTGAATGTGAGGGGATGAAGAACAATTTATCTTGCTAATGGACATCAAAAGAAAGCCAGAGTAGCCATACTTACATTGGACAACTAGATTTTATTTTTTTTAAAGATTTTGTTTATTTTATCTATTGCACAGAGCCCAAGGTGCCTGGGTGTCTCGGTTGGTTGAATGTCTGACTCTTGATTTCAGCTCAGGTTGTGAGATCGAGCCTCACTTTGGGTTCTGTGGTCAATAGGGGGTCTGCTTGAGATTCCGTCTCTCCCTCTCTGTCTGCCCCTCTCCACCATGTGCACTCTTTCTCTAGACAACTAGATTTTATTTTTTTAAAGATTTTATTTATTTATTTATTTGAGAGAGTGAGAGAGCACAAGTAGGGAGAGAGGGTGAGGGAGAAGTAGGCTCCCCATTGAGCAGGGAGCCAGATGTGGGGCTCGATCAGAGGACCCTGGGACCATGACCTGAGCTGAAGGCAGATGCCTAACCGACTGAGCCACCCAGGTGCCCCAACAAACTAGATTTTAAACCAAACACTGTAACAAGAGATGAAGAAGGACATTATATCATAATAAAGGGATCTATCCAATAAGAAGTTCTAAAGATTATGAATGTTTATGCCCACAACTTGGGAGCACCCAAATATATAAAACAATAATGAACATAAAGGAACTCATTGATAATAATACAATAAGAGTAGGGGACTTTAAAACCCCACTTACAACAATGGACAGATCATCTAAGCAGAAAATCAACAAGAAAACAATGGCTTGAATGACACACTAGACCAGATGGATTTAACATATATATTCAGAATGGACAGATCATCTAAGCAGAAAATCAACAAGAAAACAATGGCTTGAATGACACACTAGACCAGATGGATTTAACATATATATTCAGAACATTTCATTCTAAAGCAGCAAAATACATATTCTTTTCAAGCTCACATGCGACATTCTCCAAAATAGATTTCATAACAAATTGGGCCTCAATACGTGCAAAAAGATTGAGACCATAGCATGCATATTTTCCAACCACAATGCTGTGAAACTTGAAGTCAACCACAAGAAAAAATTTGGAAAGACCACAAATACATGGAGGTTAAAGAACATCCTACTAAAGAATTAATGGGTCAACCAGGAAATTGAAGAAGAAATCTTAAAAAAACAAATATGAGAAACAAAATAATGAAAACACAACAGTCTGAAAACTTTGGGATGCAGCAAAAGTAGTTGTAAGAGGAAAAATATAGCAATACTGGCTTACCGCAAGAAGCAAGAAAATCTCAAATACACAACCTAACTTTACACTTAAAGGAACTAGAAAAAGAATAAATGGAGCCTAAAGCCAGCAGAATAAGAGAAATAATAAAGATTAGATCAGAAATAAATTATATAGAAACAATAAAACAAAACAAATCAATAAAACCAAGAGCTGGTTCTTTGAAAGAACTAATGAAATTGATAAAACACAGCCAGATTTATCCAAAAGAAAAAAGAAAGGACCCAAATCAATAAAATCATGAGTGAGAGAAGTGAGATCACACAATGACACAACAGAAATACAAACAATTATAAGACAATATTATGAAATTATATGCCAAAAATTGGGTAATCTGGCAGAAATGGATAAATTCCTAGAAACATATAAACTAACAAAACCAAAACAGGGAGAAATAGAAAACCTGAACAGACTGATAACCAGCAAAGAATTTGAATGGATAATCAAAATCTCCCAACAAAAGTCCAGGGCCAGATGGTTTCCCAGAAGAATTTTACCAAACATTTAAAGAAGAGTTAATACCTATTCTTCTTAAACTATTCCAAAAAATAGAAATGAAAGGAAAACTTCCAAACTCTTTCTACAAGGCCAGCATTATCTTGATACCAAAACCAGACAAAGACCCCACTAAAATAGAGAATTATGGGCCAATATCCTTGATGAACACAGATGCAAAGGTTCTCAACAAAATACTAGCAAATAAAATCCAACAGAACATTAAAAAAATCATTCACTGCAACCAAGTGAGATTTATTCCTGGGCTGAAAGTGTGGTTCAATAGTCACAAATCAATCAAGATGATACACCATGTTAATTAGAGAAAGGATAAGAACCATATGATTCTCTCAATAGATGCAGAAAAAGCATTTGACAAAGTATAGCGTCCATTCTTGATAAAAATTCTCAACAAAGTAGGGAGAGAGGGAACATACCTCAACGTTATAAAGACCATTACAAAAGACCCCCATAGCTAAAATAATCCCCAATGGGGGAAAACTGAGACCTTTTCCTCCACAATCAGGAACAAAACAGGGATGTCAACTCTCACATTATTTTATTTAACACATAGTACTGGAAGGCCGAGTCTCAACAATAAGACAACAAAAAGGAATAAAACGCATTTTAATTGGGAAGAAAGAAGTCAAACTTTCACTCTTCACAAACGACATGATACTCTGTAGAAAACCTGAAAGAGTCCACCAAAAAAATTGCTGGAATTGATACATGAACTCAATAAAGTTTCAGGATAAAAATCAACACACAGGGGGCACCTGGGTGGCTCAGTGGGTTAAAGCCTCTGCCTTCGGCTCAGGTCATGATCCCAGGGTTCTGGGATGGAGCCCCACATCGGGCTCTCTGCTCAGCAGGGAGCCTGCTTCCCCCCCCACCCGCCTGCCTCTCTGCCTACTTGTGATCTCTGTCAAATAAATGAATAAAATCTTTTAAAAAATTTTAAAAAATCAACACAGAAATCTATGGAATTTCTATACACCAATAATGAAGCAGCAGAAAGAGAAATTAAAGAATCGAACCCATTTACAATTGCACTAAAAACCCTAAGATACCTAGGAATAAGTCTAACCAAAGAGGTAAAAGATCTGTACTCTATAAAATATGAATATAAAAATAAGTATAACAATGCTTATGAAAGAATTTGAAGATAACACAAAGAAATGGAGAAATATCTCATGCTCATGGATTGGAAGAACAAATAGTGTTAAAATGTCTATACTACCCAAAGCAATCTACACATTTAAGGTAATCCCTATCAAAATACCACCAGCATTTTTCACAGAGCTAGAACAAACAATCCTTAAATTTCTATGGGACCACAAAAGACCCTGAATAGCCAAAGCAATCTTGAAAAAGAAAAGCAAAGCTGGAGGCATTGGAATTCCAGACTTGAAGTTGTATTACAAAGCTGTAATCATCAAGACAGTATGGTACTGGCACAAAAACAGACACATAGATCAATGGAACAGAATATAAAACCCAGAAATGGACCCACAACTATATGGTCAACTAATCTTTGACTAAGCAGGAAAGAATATCCAAAGGAAAAAAGACAATCTCTTCAACAAATGGTGTTGGGAAACTGGATGGCAACATCAGAAGAATGAAACTGGATCACTTTCTTACACTATACACAAAAATAAATTCAAAATCGATGAAAGACCTAAATGTGAGACAGGAAAGCCTCAAAATCCTGGAGGAGAACACAGGCAGCAACCTCTTTGACATTGGCTGGAAAAAGTTCTTACTAGCTATGTCTTCAAAGGCAAGGGAAACAAAAGTAAAAATGAACTATTGGGACTTGATCAACATAAAAAGCTCTGCATAGCAAAGGAAACAATGAAACTAAAAGGCAGCCTAGAGAATGGGAAAATAAATTTGTAAGTGACATACCAGATAAAGGGTTAGTATCCTCAATCTACAAAGAATTCAACAAGGGGCACCTGGGTGGCTCAGTGGGTTAAAGCCTCTGCCTTCGGCTCAGGTCATGATCTCAGGGTCCTGGGATCGAGTCCCGCAGCGGGCTCTCTGCTCAACAGGGAGCCTGCTTCTCTCTCTGCCTGCCTCTCTGCCTACTTGTGATCTCTCTCTCTCTCTGTCAAATAAATAAATAAAATCTTAAAAAAAAAAAAGAATTCAACAAGTGCAACACCCAAAAAATAAATAATCCACTTAAGAGATGGGCGGAAGACAGGAATAGACATTTTCCTAAAGAAGACATGCTGCTAGCTAATAGACACATAAAAAGATATTCAACATCATCAGGGAAATACAAGTTGAAACTACAGTAAGATACCACCTCAAACCTGTCAGAATGGCTAAAATTAACACAGATAACAAGAAGTGTGGGTGAGGATGAGGTAAAAGGGGAACCCTCTTGCACTGTTGGTGGGAACACAAACTGGCACAGCCACTCTTGAAAATAGCATAAAGTGTCCTCAAAAAGTTAAAAATAGAACTACCCTCTGAGTCAGTAATTGCACTACTAGATATTTACCCAAATGTTATAAAATACTGACTTGAAGGGACACACGCACCCTGATTTTTATAGCAGTGTTATCAACAATAGCCAAATTATGGAAAGAGTCCAAGTATTCATCAACTGATGAATGGATAAAGAAGACGTGGTATATATACACAATGGAATATTACTTAGCCATCAAAAAGAATGAAATCTTGTCATTTGCAACAACATGAATGAAGCTAGAATGTATTATGCTAAATGAAATAAGTCAATCGGAGAAAGGCAAATACAATGTTATTTCACTCATATGTGGAATTTAAGAAATGAAATAGATGAGGGGCCCCTGGGTGGCACAGTTGGTTAAGCATTCGACTCTTGGTTTCAGCTCAGGTTTCAATCTCAGGGTCATGAGATTAAGCCCCAAGTAGGACTCTGCATTCAGCATGCAGTCTATTCTCTCTCTCTGCCTCTGCTCATCCTTCCCCACCATGTGATTTCTCTCTTTCTCAAATAAATAAGTCTTCAAAAAAAAAAAAAAAAAAAGAAAGAAAGAAAGAAAAAGGAAAAGGAAATGAAACAGATGAACATGGGCGAGAAAAAGAGACAGGCAAACTTTAAAACAGATGCTTGGGGTACCTGGGTGGCTCAGTGAGTTAAAGCCTCTGCCTTCAGCTCAGGTCATGATTTCAGGGTCCTGGGATCAAGCCCCCACATCAGGCTCTCTGCTCAGCAGGGAGCCCTGCTTCCCTTCCTCTCTCTCTGCCTGCCTATCTGCCTACTTGTGATCTCTGTCTATCAAATAAATAAATAATCTTAAAAGAGATGCTTAACTACAGAGAACAAATTAAGTGTTGTTAGAGGGGAGGTGGGTGGGGTTATAAAGGAAGGCACTTGCTGTGATGAGCACTGGGTGTTGTTGTAAGTGATGAATCACAGAATTCTACATCTAAAATGAATATTACACTATATGTTAACTAACTGGAATTTAAATAAAAACTGAAAAAAGAAAAAAATGTGTGTACCATGCTTAGGACAGACACTTAGCAAGTATTCAATAAATACTACTACTACTACTATTAGTATCATTATAGCAGTGATTCTCAGTTTGTGGGGAGGGCATGAGCAAATTTATATGTTCACTAACTTTGTCCATATATTGAACAAATAATTTTACAAAATCATATTTCCTTTGTTAAAAAGTGTGAGATGCTATTGTGATGAACAAAATTAAAATTTATATAAATTACTAGTAATTTCATCATAAGCTTCATTATATATTTTCTTTTTTTTTTAAGATTTTTATTTATTTGACAGACAGAGATCACAAGTAGGCAGAAGCAGGCAGAGAGAGGGGGAAGCAGGCTCCCTGCTGAGCAGAAAGCCCGATGTGGGGCTCGATCCCAGGATCCTGAGATCATGACCTGAGCCAAAGGCAGAGGCTTTAACCCACTGAGCCACCCAGGCGCCTCATTATATATTTTCTTAATGAATACTAATAGTTACGTCACATAGTTATCTGTAAAATTTCTGACATTAAAAAAGATGTTTTTAGAGACAAAAGATTGGTCTTGGGCCCCGAGCCCTATATTTTTGGTAGACTATATCCTAGCCTTTATCTGGCTTTCTAGACTTATTTTTCCCTTCTATCCCTTATGCCCCAGCTCTAAGGATATCCTGTTTCCCGGGCTGTTATGTATCTGATGCTTTTTTGGCTATTTCATATTTGAATGCTTCCCCAAGTTCCTTCCTTCTTTTACTACCATTTATTCACGAAGGTATTTATCATTAATAACAACTATACAAATTTCTCAGGTACACATATAATCGCATTATATTGTTAATATAACAGTTGATAGAAAAAATACTTAATTTAAATACTTATTATGAAATACTTATTATGAAGTGAGCAATGCTTTAATTTTAAAAAACTTTTTTTAAAGATTTCATCCATTTATTTGACAGAGATCACAAAGTTTTTTGTTTTATATTTTGAATTATGGAATTTTAGAACAGAAAGGGAATTTAGAGATTGCCTAATCTAAAATTTTGATTTTATAAATGAAGATGAAAATCCAGAGAAATAATGTGACTTGCCCAAAATTATTCTGTTCTACCAGATAATTGCAGACCTGAGATCAGAACGCAAGCTTTCTTCAAGATCCAGCATAAGTCTGTCCTCTCTGAGACCTTCTTCCAAGTTCTGGTCAGCTCATATTTCGCCCTTCTGAATTATGAAGGTATTTTCTACAAACCGCATAATTTCAGCAATGGTCATAGAGCACAATACTGCTTTACATTGTTACTCAATTCCTTCACATTAGTATATTCTAACTGACCAGTTAATTGTAAACATCAGTAAGCACAGATTTTGTTATTTTTATTTTCTCTCTCTCTTTTTTTAAAAGATTTTATTTATTTGTCAGAGAGTGGGAGAGAGAGAAGGCAAAGCGCTTGTGCGGGCAGAGGGAGAAACAGACTCCCCGCTGAGCAAGGAGCCTGAAGTGGTACTCGATCCGAGAACCCTGGGATCACGGCCAGAGCCAAAGGCAGATGCTTAACCAACTGAGCCACCCAGGCATCCCAATTATTTTCTCTTTTTAGCAGGTAGCATAGTAGTTAATAGGTATGAAGTACCTAGTGGGTATTGAATGAATCCACATAGTAGGGATTTAAAAAATACTTTTCCAACAATCAATCACCACTTCTCACATATCCTCCTGAAACATAATTATTCTTGGGACATCTAGGTGGCACAGTCAAGTAAGAGTCCATCTCTTGGTTTGGGCTCAGTCATGATCTCAGCGTTGTGCATGGAGCCCCATCACGGGCTCTATACTCAGCTTGAGGCTCTCTCTTCATCTCCCTCTACTCCTCCCCACCCTCCACCTAAAATAAATAAATAAATTCTTTTGAAAAAATAAAATATAATTCTTTGGTTCCTTAACGTTTTGGTTGTAATTCCTTTTGTAATTGTAAAAAACCAGACTTAGATTCTTGGCAATCGATGAAAAGATGGCTATGCCTCTGCACAGTCTGCTGCAATGTTTTTTTTTTTTTTTTTTTGAGTCTTGGCAGAAAACCCAAGGTTTCTGCCCTATTTTTTTGTTTTCCACACTGCAGTTCATCTAAACTTCTAGCTCTTTGTGGCTTTGTTTTCTAGACATTGTTCTGTAGAGCGACCCAATTAAATGTGGCCCCATTATAGGTAGTGTGACTTGACATGGGGCAGGTATCAAATGATCATCCTGTGATTTTCCAAACCTTTATTTTATTTGTTTATTTTGGTCTGCTGGTACAGTGTACTTGCTGCTCATGCTAGCATGGTATCCCAGTAAAGCCTCCCACACTGATGTTCAGGTGGAAGATACAGCTAGGAGTAGAGCTCCTCGTGCGTCATATATTGCGTTTAGGCAGATCCTTGTTAATCTATTGTCTGAGCTTTTAGTAGAAGCTAAAAGCCTAATTTTAACCTACACTGTTTTTTATTAAATCTGTTAGTTTCAGCATGTTGTTTGTGTTGTTTTCATCAGTGCAATCCCTTGATCTATATCAAGTAAACATGAAGACAGATTGAGCTCCTTTCACTGCTCCTGCTCAGGTGCTCTGAATTGATTTGCCAGTATCTTAGAGAAGCCACAAGTTGCGTGCCAAGACAGAACAGAAGCCGTGGTTTACAAACGACTACATCTTCCCCCACAAGACCATTTTTAAAAAAAGCAGGGTAGTGTAGTAAATTTAAAATATTAATCTGTTTTGAAATATGTCTGTTTCAACACCTCCTTATGACCTTATATTGGAGTCCACAATATTCTTTCTTTTGGCATCTGGACATTGCTGGGATTATTTGAAATCCATATTCAAAATTATAGGGGTGCACCTGGATGGCTTAGTTGGTTAAGCATCTGATTTTCGCTCAGGTCATGGTCTCACCGTCCTGAGATCAAGCCCTGCATGGGGCTTGCCACTCAGCAGGGAACCTGCTTGTTCTTCTCCCTCTGCTCATCCCCCTGCTCATGCGCGCTCTCTCTCTTTCTCTCTCTCTCTCTCACAAATGAGTAGATAAACTCTTTAAAAAAAATTATTGGGACTTTTGGGGGTGCCTATCTGGTTCAGTCATTAGAGCATGCTACTGTTGATCTTGGGGCAGTGATTTCAAGCCCCATGTGTGGAGTTCAGTTTACTTAAAAAAATTATTGGAACTTTAGGGTCACCTGGGTGGCTCAGTGGGTTAAAGCCTCTGCCTTCGGCTCAGGTCATGGTCCCAGGGTCCTGAGATCAAGTCCCTCGTCGGGCTCTCTGCTCAGCAGGGAGCCTGCTTCCCTTCCTCTCTCTCTGCCTGTCTCTTTGCCTGCTTGTGATCTCTGTCTGTCAGGTGAATGGATAGAATCTTTAAAAAAAAATTATTGGAACTTTAAAGAAAATCTATTAATTTCCATAGCCAAGTAACTTATTTCAGATGATGATTAGGTCACGCTCTATACACACTGTGCTATCTCATGCATCCATGCCTTGGTACATTCCATTCCTCTTCCCTTGAATGCACCCTTCTCATTCTCTAAGACTTTTATCATCTTATTTGAATGTCTCTTCCTGAACTGTTTCTTCTTTGTCCCTCTACTACACCTAACTTACATGTCTGATATTACACTTGTTATACCTATATTATAGCTATTAGTTTACATATTTATCACTCTATTGGACTGTGAAATCCTTAAGGACAAGAACTTTGTCCTATTTATCTTCTCATCATCTAATGTTGTGGCTAGTATATATCATGTTTGATGAATAAAATAAAAATATCTATTCCCTCTGGATGTTGTCAGTTGTCTGGATATTGTTAGTCTCTCTACCACATATGAGAAAAATCTTAAAAGTCTGAATGTTTCCTTTTTTTTTTTTTAGAAAGGAAAATAATTTAATATTTTACTCTCAAGCTTATGAAGGTAATACAGGCTCAGAACAACAACAACAAAGTAATCAGATAATCTAAAAAGGAAAAGACCAAAGTGAAAATTGCTCATGATTCCATCTGTCCAACTATAACCACTGCTAACATTTTAGTATAGATTTTTCCAGACTTTTTTCTATCTACATACATATATGCACAAAATATAAAACAAAAATGAAATATTATACATATATTTAGTGACCTACTTTTCCCCTTATTGTCGTATAAGCAACTTCCTGTTTGATGAATTTTATTACATATTCAGTTTGGGTAAATACATAGAAAGATGTACTATACTTTATTTAAACAATCCCTGTAGGTGCACACTAAGTATTTTAGGTAGATTCTTGTGGTTGTATGAAACACAGACATTCCTCCTACACCCCAGACACTTAAAAATATAAATAAGACCCATTCAAATTGTCTCAAGGGAAAGGAGGTTGTCTTAAAAACATATATAGATTGGAACTTGAACCAGAAATCCATCTATCAGGAATAAAGTTCTTTGAACCAGTTATTCTTTCTGCTGTTGCTATCTCTCCTCTTTCTCCACATTTCCCTAGAACTCCCTTTTTAGAGTGTTTGCTTCCTCTTCTAACCTTCCATTTACACATACTTTTGACTTGGCTTACTTTAGACTCTTAATTTATGTCATTCTTTCAGTTTCTGTACCTACTTCTCAGTCTCTAGAAGTTCAAATATTTTCCTCCCACACCCAGAAGATGACTTTGTACACTCCACTTTGTATCCCCTGGGTGTAGACACTCAAGAAGAAATGGCAAGAGATGAGGATGAAGAGATAAATGAAGGTTAGATCACGAAGAAGCCCCAATGAAAGGGTCTGGATTTTTAGCCAAGAGTAATAGAAAGCCATCAAAAGGTTTTAAGAGAGAGTGACACAGAGTTATGATTTAGTAAGACTTCTCTAGCTTAGTGTGATTGTGCTTACAAGTCTATAGAAGGCAGGAAAACCAGTTAGGACACTGTTGCAATAATTCCGGGAGAAGATACAATAATTCCGGGAGAAGAAACTGTAAGGAAACAGTTTTTAATTTGAACAACCCAATCTATACAGAGCCCATTCACTGAAATGGGGAACCCTGGAGAACTGATCGGAAGTTTCTTTGTACGTGAATTTATAGTCACTTCTATAACTAGAGAAGTTTTTCCAGTTGTAGAGAAAATTTGCACATCACTTCCCTCAGTCCTTGAAGATCTTCATCTGACAACCTCAGATCTTTTTACTCTCTCAAATGTAAGCAAGAGCTGTGTGGGGATGTAGTTGTCTTGAGTCTTAAACCATGCAGATAACTTTTTCCTTTGGCTTTATCCTCTATATGATGAAATCAGTTTTCTTGACTGAATACCATGTCACGCCTTTCACTTCCTCCTGCCAATGTGTAAGAAATATGTAAGAAAAAAATCCCAAGATATCTTTTGATAACCTGTTGGTAAAGTGTTATCCATCTCTATGCTCCTTTTCCCCTGTTTTTTCCCTAACTCTGGGAAGTTGTTTTGGAGGAAACATCCATCTAGACTGTTCTTCACCTCTAGAAAATATTAGGATGGCTGATGGATGCTTTGGAAAATGAATTCCTTGGGAAAAGGAAACAAGATTTCTGATTTAGTCAGCTGGCTTTGTGATAAGGCACAAACCATTCCATTAGTCTAAAGGTGGAATAGTAGGTAAGGCCTGGAAAGTTTCATCAGTCCTGGTGCACCCTGACTTGCCTTATATTCCCCAAGAAGGACCTATCCAAGCAAGATAGATGTCCAGCTTCTGTGAGCATGCTTGGAGTAGGAGACCTCCCTCCAGTACCTTTCTTCCTTTTCTACTACAGGATAATTTTTGGGTAGGAGCAAGTTAAGTCTAAGAAGTTACTAATTTGAGACATTGCTTGTTAGGATACATCTCTTAGTTATAGTATTATTTATCTATAACTTTGGCTAAAGTAGCAGGACCTGAGTCATCTCACCTAAATCCATTGAAATATTTCCCCCAAACACTAACAAAGGATTAACAAGGATTTATCTCTTACTTGGAATTAAAGATTGCTTATGTATCCTAGAAGAGAGTCCTTCTAAACGGCTACATAGAAATACCATTTCTCTGGGATGCTCGTAAAATAGATGGGGAGGTGTTCCATGGAGCAAATTATTTTGGGAAGCACCTCATTCTCCACTTTCTGCTTAAAGATTCACAAATTACATTAAGATATTAAAAGCTATATGAGAAGTCCTATAATAAACCTATTGATATTTTTGACAGTTTTTTAAAATATAATTTATATGCCATAACGTTTAGAATATTTACAGAGTTTTGCAATCATCAGCACTTTTTAATTCCATATTATTTTCATTGTCCCCCAAAGAAACCCATATGCAGTCACTCCCCATTCTTTCTCGCCCCTTCTTTTTTTCCCTTTAGATTTTCTGATTCTGGATATTTTGTGTAAATGGATTCATTCAATATGGGGTCTTTGTGATTGTCTTCTTTCACTTAGTATAATGTGTTTGAGTTTCATCAGGGTTTGTAGCATGTATGAGTCCTTCTTTACTTTTTATTGCCAGATAATATCCCAATGTATAGATATGCCACATTTTGTTTATGTTTATGATGCACATTTAGTTTTTTTCCATTTTTTGGCAATTATGACTAATGCTGTTATGAGCATTCATGTACAAGAACACATGTAAACCTTGCATGTGTTGACTAGCAGGCTGAGGCTATGGACACATACCTGTAAGTATATGTACATCAAAAACTGTCCCTTGGGGGCCAAGTTTCACAGGGAAAATATTGTATTAGCTTATGCTTAGGTTGTTCTTGTTCTCAAAACAAGACATATAAATTATATTTAAAAAAGGGAAGAACACATGAACTGTTACAAAAATGTTTGCATGCTTACTACTTTATACAGTTTCTAGTAGAGAAGGAAGGAATCCTACCTTTTAGTGCACCAAATAAGAAGGGGAAAGTGGTTATTGGATGTCTTCTACTGACAATCTTGATGAAAGGAGGAGACTAGTTACCTGGGAGGCAGGTAACTAGGTCATATCTCATGTTTTAAGGGTAGGGGAGAATCAAACTCCAGCTCTTCTTGAAACTTGCACAGAATTCCAGGAGCAAGATCACCAGGAGTAGATGACTAACCAGCGCAGGTAATATCTGGTACTAACTTAATGTTATCTTGAGTAGAATTTAAGGGGACTATGTTGAAAAACCATTTTAACTGATGCCTGTCTCTTAGAAACCTGACATTTTACTCCTTAAACCTATTAATTAATTTGGGTCTCTGTTTCAAATCCCCCCCCCACCGCCCCTTGCAATAATAGTTGTTAACTTCCTTGGAATTAGTCATATGGAGCATACCTTGGGAAATGGTATTCTAATTATTTTAGTTCTTAACTTCACTCCATGAGTAAATTACTTTCTCTTAGATCAAAGTTTGTGATCTTCTCCTTACAGCAATTATTTGAGACGGCATAAAATATCACATGTAGAACCTAACAATTTGGCCTCTTTTCTTTCATATTTGTGTCTTAGAGACAGTTCGACTAATTTCTAATACAGACCTGGGTCGAAATGATTTGTGCTTTTTAAATGAGTAGTCAAAGTCCTGAAATTTAAAAACTGATTCAGCACATGCAGAAGAATTAAACTGGACCATTTTCTCACACCACACACAAAAATAGACTCAAAATCGATGAAAGACCTCAATGTGAGACAGGAATCCATCAAAATCCTTGAGGAGAACACAGGCAGCAACCTCTTCAACCCTGGCCACAGCAACTTCTTGTTAGACATGTCTCCAAAGGCAAAGGAAACAAAGGCAAAAATGAACCATTGGGACTTCATCAAGATAAAAAGCTTTTGCACAGCAAAGGAAACAGTCAACAAAACCAAAACACAACCAACAGAATGGGAGAAGATATTTGCAAATGACATATCAGATAAAGAGCTAGTACCCAGGGGCGCCTGGGTGGCTCAGTGGTTAAGGCCTCTGCCTTCGGCTCAGGTCATGATCCCGGGGTCCTGGGATCGAGCCCTGCATCGGGCTCTCTGCTCAGCAGGGAGCCTGCTTCCTCCTCTCTCTGCCTGCCTCTCTGCCTGCTTGTGTTCTCAAATAAATAAATAAATAAATAAAATGTTAAAAAAAAAAGAGCTAGTATCCAAAATTTATAAAGAACTTATCAAACTCAGTGCCCAAAGAACAAAGAATCCAATCAAGAAATGGGCATAAGACATGGACAGACCTTTCTCCAAAGAAAACATCCAAATAGCCAACAGACACATGAAAAAGTGCTCAACATCACTCAGCATCAGGGAAATACAAATCAAAACCACAGTGAGATACCACCTCACACCACTCAGAATGGCTAAAATTAACAACAGATGAAACAACAAATGTTGACAAGGATGTGAAGAAGGGGGAACCCTCTTACACTGCTGGTGGGAATGCAAGCAGGTACAGTGACTCTGGAAAACAGTATGGTTGTTCCTCAAAAAGTTGAAAATAGAGCTACCCTATGACCCAGCAATTGCACTCCTGGGTATTTATCCCTGAAACATAAAGGTAGTAATCTAAAGGGGCATGTGCTTCCCAATGTTTCTAGAAGAAATGTCCACAATATCCAAAGTATGGAAAGAACCCAGATGTCCATAGACAGATGAATGGATAAAGAAGATGTGATATATATAAAAAATGGAATACTACTCAGCCATCAAAAAATGAAATCTTTCCATTTGCAATGATGTGGATGGAACTAAATGGTATTATTCTAAGCAAAATAAGTCATTCAGAAAAAGACAATTATCATATGATCTCACTGATATGAGGAATTTAGGAAACCAAACAGAGGATCAATCATAGGGGAAGAGAGGAAAAAATAAAACAAGATGAAACCAGAGAGGGAGAAAAACCATAAGAGACTCTTAATCATAAGAAACAAACTGAGGATTGCTGGAAGGGGAGGGAAATATGAAGGTGGGGTCGCTGGGTGATAGACATTAGGAGGGCATGTGATGTAAGGAGCACTGGATATTATATAAACTGATAAATCACTCTACCTCTGAAACTGATAATACATTATATGCTAATTAATTGAATTTAAATTAAAAATTAAAAAACTGGGGCGCCTGGGTGGCTCAGTGGGTTAAAGCCTCTGCCTTCGGCTCAGGTCATGATCCCAGGGTCCTGGGATCGAGCCCCACATCGGGCTCTCTGCTCAGCAGGGAGCTTGCTTCCTCCTCTCTCTCTGCCTGTCTCTCTGCCTACTTGTGATCTCTCTCTGTCAAATAAATAAATAAAATCTTTTAAAAAAATTTAAAAAAACTAACAAAAAAACCCACTTCTGATGTAACACAGAGAGAGGCAAACCAAGAAACAGAGTCTTAGCTATGGCGAACAAACGGATGGTTGCCAGAAGGGAGGTGGGTGAGGGATGGGTTAAATAGGTGATGGATGTTAAGGAGTATGCTTGTGATGAGCATGGGGTGTTGTGAGTAAGTGTCGAATCACTAAACTGTACTGAAACTAATATTACACTGTATGTTAACTGTCTGGAATTTAAGTAAAAATTTAAAAAAATAAAAATTTTTAAAGATTTCTTTATTTGAGAGAGAGAATGTGCACATGTGTGTGCATGTGCGAGGTGGGGGGGTGGTGGCAGAGGCAGAGGGAGAGAGCCGACTTCATGGTAAGCTGACTTCATGGTAAGCACAGGGCCAGACACAGGGCTTGATCTCACTGCGCTGAGATCATGATCTGAGTCGAAACCACGAGTCAGACATGTAACCGACTGGGCCACCCAGGCGCCCCAAAACATTAAAAAAATTTTTTTAAATTAAAAATTAATGAATATGGGGGATGGGGTGATTAAAAAAAATTAATGAATAAAAAGTGATCTAACAGATAGATCTTACATGGAAATGTAGACAAACCAGAACTGATGGTTTACATGGTGGCTGAAGTAAAGCTCCAAACTCAAAGGTTAGGTTGCTTTAAATCTAATATATCTAGTAATATATTTAGTGATATGATTTCTAAAAACAGGTCATTTAAAACTATTAAAAGTTGATTACAATGCATATTGTTTACAGTAGCAGATTTACCTTTCTAATTATGTTTCATTTAAGATATTGCTAAAATTTCTAATAAGCCAATACTTCTCAGCCTTTTTTTGTCTTATGACACGTGAAAAATGATCATCACTGATGTGATACTCTTCTAAGTTTATCTAGAATTCTCAGTACAAGCTGCAATTCTATTTCTTTATTTCCCACTCATAAAAACACACTAAAATGTAAATAAGTGAGAATGAAGTTATAAAAGGAAGTATTGCTTCCTTTTTCTGGTAGGGAGTTTAGCTGGACTTAATCAAGCTTTATTTCTCTTGGAAAAAGATCTCAAGCCATGATCAGAACCAGATATATTACTGGTAAATTGGGGGCTAGATGGGAGTAATGAAAGTGCAAGAGGAGCCAAATTTTAAGGAGAGTGTTTCCTAGAAACTCGTCGCAAAAGAAGAAGTAATTAAACAATGCCTTTCTCAGTTTAGGTCTTTCTCCTTTTGGACCATCCTTCTTAATATTATAACTTGTACCACTGATAAATCTTGTACTAGAGGAAGGGTTATAAAATGACCACTACCACATAATTAGAGAGCAGAATAATGGGGGGCAGGGGGTCACCAGGAGGAAAGGGAATGTTCACAGTTCATTCTTATTTCATTTTTACTTTTTATCTGCCCAAGTCTTACTGTGTTATCTAGGTTTCAGAACTTAAATGATCTTGCTGCTACCATGACCCCCAATGCTGAAATGAGAAACATTGAGTCCGTTTAATTCTGAAAGACCCAAGGATTTTTTTCCTTTTTAAAATGAGTTATAATTGACATGTAACATTATATTAGTTTCAGGTATACCACATAATGATTTGATATTTGCATATTTTGTGAAATGATCACCATAATATGTGGCTAACACCCATTACCATATAGTTAAAATTTATTTTTCCTGTGATAAAACCTTTTAAGTTCTGCTCTCTTAACAACTTTCAACCGTATTATTAACTAAAGTTCCCATACTGTGCATTATATCCCCTTGGTCTATTTATTTTATAACTAGAAGTTTGTACCTTTTGACTACCTTTACCGCTTTCATCTGTTCCCTCACCCTTACCTCTGGCAATCACCAATCTGTTCTCCGTATTTATGAGTCTGGGGTTTTTTGGGGGAAGGAGGGAGTTGAGGAGCAATTCCGTATAAGTGGAATCATGTGGCTTTTGTCTTTCTCCATCTGACTTATTTCACTTAGTATAATGTTCTCGAAGTCCATCCATATTATTGCAAATGGCAAGGTTTCATTCATTCTTTTTTTATGGCTAGATAAAGATTCTTAAAAGCAACACTAATGACATTTTGGGCCAGTTAATTTTTTGTTGGGGGGCTGTCCTGTGCATTGTTGGATGTTTATCAATATTCCTAGCTTGTACCCACTAGACGTCAAAACATCCCACTTCACAGTTGTGATGAGAAATGGCTCCAGACATTGCCCGCTGGGGGAGACAAGTGTTGCTAAATTGAGACAAAGCCCTCTTACTTTCATTCGGCTGACAGGAGGAGAAAATGTATTTAAAATAATATTTTCTGGGGCACCTGGGTGGCTCAGAGGGTTAAGGGTGTGCCTTCAGTTCAGGTCATGATCCCAGGCTCCTGAGATCGCATCAGGCTCCCCGCTTCTCCCTCTGCCTGCTGCTCCCCTTGCCTGTGCTCTCGCTCTGTCAAATAGACAAATAAATAAAATCTTTTTAAAAAATAATATTTTCTAAGGAAATTAGGGGAACAAAAGCAAAATACAAGAGCATAGCATTAATAAATAGCCACGATAGTTGTACAACACTGTGAATGTACCTAATGCCACTGACCTGTTCACTTAAAAATAGTTAAAAAGATAAACTTCAGGTTATATACATATATTTACTACAATTTTCTAAAAGAGGGCAGCATTAACCAAGTATGTAGGTTTCCGAATCTAAGTTAATTAAACTTTAATGACAGATTAGCATTATTGGTATAGTTTATCAGGTACCTAAATCGAAATTCTTCCTATGCTTCAGCGCTGTCTAGGGAACTCTACCCAAAAGCCCCTTTCTTTGAAAGTGAATACTTTAATTTCTGTTTTGTGTCAGGCATCTGAGGCAAATCTCGTAGGCAGACAGGACATTAGGCTGCTAAATAGCTCACAGTTCACTATTTGAAAGGACCATTATAATAGAAGGGATCATCCTGTTTCACAGATAAAAAAGGCGAGGTCAGAATAGGTTGGAGGGATTTCCACAGGTTCATGAAGCTCTTTGAAGGTCAGCCAGGACAGGACCCAGATATCTTGCTTAGAGTTCAGTGTTCGTGCTACTAAATCGCACAAAAGCCCATCCATGGAGATACATTTTTATCAGAGATTGCCAGCACCTTTTGTGAATTACAGTAATTCTTATGAAGGAGGGAAATGTCTAATGGGAAGAAAATGAATGCAGACTAACAGGAGTGTGATCATCTAAATAAATAGGTCCTTGAGAAGTGGCTGAGGAGCAATCACATCTATTCTCAGGAAATTAGATACACTAGTTTTACTCAAGGAGATGGATATACATTTGCGTTCATTTGTAACCTGGAGGTGCTTCCCCCTCTTCGACTCCCGCAGACACTCCTCTTCACTCAAAATTCAGATCAAATGTGAAACCTTCTCCGAGTTTCAATTTCCCTGGCACCTCCAAGAAGGAATTAAACATTTCTTTCTCTGTGTTTCCATAGCAACTCACACGGATAGGCATTTTACCTACACTAGGGTTTCATATTGCAAACTGGATATAATTAAATGCATAGGGAACATGACTCGCAGTGCCTAGACTGGCTTTTTTGGGGACATGGCCATGATAGAGAATTGGGGTTACTTGTTATGTAGAAACATAAGGCTGAGTGAATGGCTGGCAGCTTAGTTGGCCTCTTGTTTGTGAACGGGGCTAGAATTTGTTTGTATCATATTTCACTCTTGTGTTGTATCGGTCATAACAATGAGTAGTAAACGTAACAATAATGTGTGTAAGAAGTGCTGGGTGAATGATAATATTGTGTAGAGCTAGGAAAATAAAGCCTATGACTTATGCAAAAGACAAGGGCAATAAATTTTTTGAAAAGACATGCAGCATCATTAGAGCTGCTGGATTTCGTATCATTAAAGGAAATGTTAATAAGATTTTTAAAATTATCTTCCTGGAATATGAATGCTTGGAAAACTTCAGGCCAAAGATGATAACGGAAATGGAGGAGCTCCAGAGTGTGGACTTAAAGGGCTATGAGAAGGGTTCAGGCTTGTTTTTGTCTGTTTTGGTTAACCCATCTGTTACTTTAAGACCACGATAAAAAAAATTTTAAGGATTTTAAATTTATTTGAGAGAGAGAGAGAGAGAGCACGTGTGCATGAGCAAGGGAGGGGGTAGTGGGAGTGGGAGAGGGATATTCCCTGCTGAGTGTGGTGCATGCCACTGAGATCATGACCTGAGCTGAAACCAAGAGTCGATGCCGAATTGACTGAGCCCACCAGGCACCCCCCAAAATTTATAATTTTAAAAGATCGATTGATTGATTGATTGGAGAGAGAGACAGAGATAGTGAGAGAGCACAAATAGGGGTGGAGGGGAGAGAGAGAAGCAGGCTCCCTGCTGAGCAGGGAGCCCAGTGTAGGTCTTGATCCCAGGACCCTGGGATCATGCCCTGAGCTGAAGGGAGACACTTAACCAACTGAGTCAACAAACTCAGGCGCCCCAACAAAAATATTTTTGTTGCTGAAATTACTGAAGAGATATCTCAATTCTCTCCATTAAGACAATCACTTCTATAATGCAATGTTTAAATAATTGTTAAATAATTGTTAAATAGTGTTTAAATAAATTAATGTTTTGTAGGAACCCAATGAGTACAAGTAACAGAATGGTATCTTTGTTGATAATTAAATTCTACCTTGTAATACTTTATGTATCTCTCATCCCCATAAGACTATAAGCTTCTTGAAGCCAAGAATCATGGCATTTATCTTGGTTCCCATTCTACTCTTCACTTCAGAAAGGAGCACCAAACCTAGTGCAGAAGGATTTGATACTTTTTTCCCCTTCTGGAATTGAGTAGAGATAAAAAGATTCTGATATTTTCCTTTTTTTAAAGCCTTTGTTTTTGTGGTGAAATATAACTCAATCATAAATATATTTAACAGAAATATAACAATACAAAAATGTATAGCTCAGAGAATGACCGTGAAGCAAACACCTGTGTTTGCTACTTAGCTCAAGGAAAATAACATTACCAGAACCTTCTCACAATCACTATCTCTGTTCTCCCAAAGCTAGCCATTTTCCTGATTTTTCTAAGCATGCACTCTTAAACACTGCGGTTAGTCTTGCCTGTTTTTTTTCAAACTTTCTACAAATGGAAATATACATTATGTATTCTTTCATATCTAGCTTCTTTCTTATTTTTTTATATATATATATTATTTATTTATTTATTTGACAGAGAGAAATCACAACTAGGCAGAGAGGCAGGCAGAGAGAGAGGAGGAAGCAGGCTCCCTGCGGAGCAGAGAGCCTGATGCAGGGCTCGATCCCAGGACCCTGGGATCATGACCTGAGCCGAAGGCAGAGGCTTTAACCCACTGAGCCACTCAGGCGCCCCAGAGAGGGAAGCAGGCCCCCTGCTGAGTAGAGAGCCCAATGCAGGACTCGATCCCAGGACCCTGAGATCATGACCTGAGCTGAAGGCAGCGGCTTAACCCACTGAGCCACCCAGGCGCCCCTCTTTCTTATTTGTTTTTAAAGATTTTATTTATTTATTTGACAGACAGAGATCACAAGTAGGCAGAGAGGCAGGCAGAGAGAGAGAGGAGGAAGCAGGCTCCCTGCTGAGCAGAGAGCCTGATGTGGGGCTCGATCCCAGGACCCTGAGATCATGACCTGAGCTGAAGGCAGAGGCTTTAACCCACTGAGCCACCCAGGAGCGTACCTAGCTTCTTTCACTCACCATTATGTTTGTGAGATTTATCCATAATGTTGTGTGTAGATGTAGTCTGTTCATTCTCATTGCTATGTATCATTTTATTGTGTGAATGTATCACATTCCATATTTATTTGCTCTGCTATTAATGCCATACTTGGGTTGTTTCCAGTTTAAAGAGATTAAAAATAATACATCCATGAATATTTATGTACATGTCTCTTTGGTTTATTATGTGCATGCATTTCTACTGTGTACCTGAGTATTGAGTTCCTGGGTCATCGAGTGTGTACGTCTTAACATTCATAGAGAAATTCAAACCTAAGAGCGTCTGGGTAGCTCAGTTAAGCGACTGCTTTCAGCTCACTTAATGATCCTGGGGTCTTGGGACTGAGCCACACTTCAGGCTCCCTGCTCGGTGGGTAGTCTGCTTCTCCCTCTGACCCTCCTTCTCCCCTCTGCTTGTGCTCCTTCACATTCTCTCTCTCTCTCTCAAATAAATAAATATGATCTTCAAAAAGAAAAAAAAAAGTATGGGGCGCCTGGGTGGCTCAGTGGGTTATGCCGCTGCCTTCGGCTCAGGTCATGATCTCGGGGTCCTGGGATCGAGTCCTGCATCGGGCTCTCTGCTCAGCAGGGAGACTGCTTCCCTCTCTCTCTCTCTCTGCCTGCCTCTCTATCTACTTGTGATCTCTCTCTGTCAAATAAATAAAATAAAATCTTTTAAAAAAAAAAAGAAAAAAAAAAGTCAAACTGGTTCTACCACTTCTGCCAGCAGAGTATGAGAGCTTCCACTGCTTCCCATCCTTGCCAACAATTGTTATGGTCAGTCTATTTAATTTTAGCTATTCTAATGGATGTGCAATATTATCCAATTGTGGTTTTCATTTGCATATCCCTGACTACTGATGAGGTTGGGCAATTTTCACATATTTGTTGGTTATTTGATATACTCTTTGAGAAATATCCATTTAAATCTCTTGCCTATTTTTCAGTTGGGTTATTTATCTCTTTCTTACTTCTAGCAGTTCCTTAAGTACTTTAGCTAAAGTACAAGCCTTTTGTCAGTTTTATATGTTGTAAATTTATTTTCCTTTTTTTAATTGGAGTATTATTGACACACAATGCTACATTAGTTTCAGATGTATGACACAGTGAGTCGTCAACTCTATACCTTATATTTTCTTTTTTGTGGCTTGTCTTTTTATTGTCTAAATAATGTCTTTTGATGAATGGAAGTTCTTAATTTTAATAGTTGAATTTATTGACTATTTAACTTAGGTATTCTGTTTTAGAATGCTTTCCTTATGCCAAAATCATGAAGATTTCTATTCTTCTGTAGAAACTGTAATTTTTTGCCTTTCAAATTTAGATCTACAATCCACCTTGAATTGATTTTTGTATATGGTATGAGTTAAGGGTTGTTTTTTCTCTTTTTTATTCCAAAGATTTTTTTTTGTTTTTTTTTGTTTGTTTGTTTGTTTTAAGATTTTATTTATTTATTTGACAGACAGAGATCACAAGTAGACAGAGAGGCAGGCAGAGAGAGAGGAGGAAGCAGGCTCCCCGCTGAGCAGAGAGCCCGATGCGGGACTCGATCCCAGGACCCTGGGATCATGACCTGAGCCGAAGGCAGTGGCTTAACCCACTGAGCCACCCAGGCGCCCCCCAAAGATTTTTTTTTAAGAGTTTATTTATTGGAGAGACAGAAAGAGAGAGCACAAGCAGGGGGAGTGGGAGAGGAAGAAGCAGGCTTTTGCTGAGCAGGGAGCCTGACGCAACACTCAATCCCAGGACCCTGGGATCATGACCCCAGTGGAAGGCAGATGCTTAACTGACTGAGCCACCCAGGTACCCCTCTCCCCAAGATTCCTATTCAAATATCCTAGCATTATTTATTGAAAAGATGGTTCTTTTTCTACTGCTCTGCAGTACACTTGTTAAGAACCAAATATCCATCAATCGTGAACTATTTCATTCTATTTGCCCTTCTTTGGACCAACACCAGTCTTAATTCCTATAGCTTTCTACTGTGTGTTTATGTTCTGAAGAACAAGTTCTCTTTTTTAGTTTTTCAAAAGGTTCTTGGCTATTTTTGCTATTTTGCACTTCCATAGAACTTTGAGAAAGCCTGTCAAGTGTCACTTTCATTTTCTCTCCTAGGGCTGACTTTTCGCTAAGTTCCTTTGGGATGATGTTTAAGTTAGAACTTTAATGGCCCTAGCACTTTGAAAGGATGTGATACAATGGAAAAAACTTGGGCTCTGGTGTCAGACTGGAGTTGGAGGGTACCCCTGCCTCCATCTATTTGTTGGGCCACTAGAAGGGTTCATGCTTTTGTTTCTTTGTTTGGTTGGTTTTGTTTTTTGTTTTAGAGAGGGAGAGAAAGCGGGAGGTGGAGGGGCAGAGAAAGAGAGAGAGAGAGAGAATCCCAAGCCGACTTCCCGCTGAGTGCAGAGTCCAATGTGGGGTTTGATCTTATGACACCGAGATCATGACCTGAGTGGAAATCAAGTGTTGGATGCTGAACTGCCTGGGCCCCCTACCCGGCCCCTCGTGCTCCTCAGGCTTGTTTTTTTCTACCTTAATCAATCACCTATTTACTTATTTTTAGTTTACCATAACAAAAGCATCTTTATTACTAAAGTTACTGTTAAAAATTCAGCATTGCACAGGTATGCTGGTGACATGATAGCTATTTCTTAGTCTAACTTAAGGCTGAGTCAACACTATCACAACAATGCTCCAGACCTTGCCCTTGGCAGCTGCAAGCCTCAATATGTGTGTATCACCATAACTGTAGCTTGTGTCTCACTTTTTTGACTTTCAACATTTGTAGTTGCCTACAAACTAATTAAAAAGTTGTTTTTATTAGTATCCTTTTAGCCATACTCCCAGAACATATATTTTAATTCACGCACCCAAAAAGCATATATGGAAGTTGTAAAGTTGTAATAATTACCCATGAATCTCCCATTTGAAATCCAAACCATGTACTACTCCTCCTCTATTCATCCTAACTGCCTCCTTATTTCAGCATCTTTGAGAATTTGGCCTCTCTAATTTATATTATTAGCTTAATATTCACTTAAAATAGTTTCAAATTCAGTATAGGCAGCTGCATCCAGCTTCAATACGTGGCTATTTTGCAGCTCATTAATGCTCTGAAATCTGTGGACGTATTTATTTAGAAAAATTGGCAGGCAGGCAATTTTGTCTCCAGTTTGATCTCCACCTCTCAGTGTGTGGAACTGTGACTGCATATAGCCCCTTACACACATTCAGAAATGAATTCCAGTCTCCCCCCTCCACTCTCCGAATCCCTTCCCCTCTCTCTCTCTCACACACACACACATACACATATTCAGACACACATAAAGAGAAGCGTCTAGAAAAAGAAAAGATAAAAACAGCTCCCATCTGATCCATCCACCATCTGCCCTCTTCTATCTGTCACTGCAAATGGGGCAAAACGTTCACTCTTATATTAATTTCTCTCTTTTCGTCCTTATTCTCTTACTCACACTGGGTTGAAGCCGAAGTGGGTGTGCAAAAGGCAGATCCATTATTTCCCTTTTCAGTGACTCCCGGGAGGCTGTCAGTTCCCAGGAGCCATCAAGAGATGCTCTTTTATGGTTACATGGGGAACTCTGAACACTTCGTGGGAGGTGTCTTACAGGAAAAAAGTTGAGAATCTGTCAGCCACTGCCAGTACTGTCATCCGGTCCCCAGGTGGCAAAGGCAAATGTGTTCTGCCAAATAGCCAAAGAGCTTATCAGAGAGGAAAGACTGATGGATTTGCTTATACAACATGCTCATTTGATTTAGGGGATGTTTTATTTTTGTAGATGGCTCTTCAGTCTTAGGAACACATGTCTTTACAGTTATTATCTTTTGCTCCCCCTTCACCTCTTTATAAGCGTGTGTGTGTGAGTGAGAGTGTGTGTGTGTGTGTGTGTGTGTGTGTGTTACACATCTATATAGCATAGGCCAGTTCAATAGGCATTTACTAAGGCATCCAGGCATTCAGGACACAGAGATGAATAAGATGTGGTCCCTGCTGGCAAGGAGTTTATGGTCTAATGGCATTGTCCTGAAGAGAAGATTTTTATGCATAGGAACCATATGTGTTATGTCATACCGGTGGCTAATGCTGGAATAAATTGATCAACAAAATAAATAATGATTCTGCTGTAGTGTAACCCAAATAATAATATAACCCAATAATATAACAAATAGCCACGATCCACACTGATAAAAATAATTAATTGAATAAATAAATGGGGGAGAAGGGACACATATTACATAGAGTATTAAAACCTAATATGCGTACCTGGGTGGCTCAGTTAAGGGCCCTACTCATGATTTTGGCTCAGGTCATGATCTCAGGGCCATGATATCGAGCCCTGTACTCAGCGCGGAGTCTGCTTGAAATTCTAGGTCTCCCTCTGCCCCTCTCCCTGCTCACGCTCTCTCTCTCTCTCTCTCTCAAATAAATAAATAAATAAATAAATAAATCTTAAAAAAAGGTAAAACCTAATAGGATTTTCGCATAGTTCAGTCATAGAAAGTAGAAGAAAACCATTTTGTGATTCACTTAAATATAATTGTTATATTTTAATTAAAATTTTCTATATATTAAAATAATTTTAGACAGAAGAGTTGCAAATATAGTACAAATCTGTATTCCAAAAGTTCCTATGTACCCTTCACCTAAGTTCCCCTAAGATTAACATGTAGCCATGGTGTATTTGTCAAAACTAGGAAATTAACACTGGTACAATATTATTGACTAAAACACAGATTTTATTTAGCAATCACCAATTTTCCACTAATACCCTTCTTCTGGTCTAGGCTCCTATATTGCATTTACTTGCCTCATCTCCTAAGTCTCTTCCAGTTTCTGACAGTTCCTCAATCTTTCCTTGTCTTTCATGATCTTGACACTTCTGAATAGGGAATTTTGTAGAATGTCCCCAATTTTGGACTTGTCTGGTGTTTTCTTATTCTTAGATTGAGGTTAAATAGATTTTTGAAAAGAATCTTCCAGGGGCCATGTGCCCTTCATAGCACATCCCATTAGGGTTATGTGATATTAACATGTCTGATTACTGGTGATATTAACTTTGATCATTTGGTTAACGTAATATCTGCCAGGTTTCTTCACTATAAGTTTAGTACTTTTTCCCTTTGTAATTAATAAATATTTTTAAAAATTAAGAAACATTTTGTGGAAAATACTTTAGGACTACATCAACATCCTGTTTTTCCTTAAACCACCAGCCACTAATTTTGTTATGTCTAAAATGAATTTTATTTTTTTACTAAAATAAACTTTATTTTATAATTGTTGTAGAGGGGAGGTGCCTGAGTGGCTCAGTGGATTAAGTCTCTGCCTTTGGCTTGGGTTATGATCTCGGGATCCTGGGATCAAGCTCTGCATTAGGCTCCCTGCTCAGCAGGGAGACTGCTCTGCCCCGCCCCCCATACCTGCCTCTCTGCCTACTTGTGATCTCTGTCAAATAAATAAATAAATAAATAAATAAATAAAATCTTTAAAAAATAGCTGTAGAGGGGGGCCTGGGTGGCTCTGTTCGTTGAGCATCTGCTTTGGGTCAGGTGGTGATATCAAGGTCCTGGGATTAAGCCCCACATCTGACTCCCTGCTCAGTGGGGAGTCTGCTTTTCCCTCTGCTCCTCTCTCCCACCTCCCCACTTGTGCTCTCCTTCTCTCTCAAATAAATAAACTCTTTTAAAAAAAATTAAAAATAAATAAAATTTTAAAAAAAGAATAGTTTTAGAGCAATAGAAAGGTTGAGAAGATAGTATGTAAGGCTCCCATTTCCCCCTTGTTCATTTTCCCTTATTGTCAGTATCTTACATAAAATTTATCACAAGTGCTGAACAAATATTGCTATAGTACTATTAACTAAACACAGTTTATTTAGCTTTCACTACTTCACCCAATAGTTTTAATATTCGATTGATCTTACCTTTAGCAATTATTACTGTGGGGTTCTAATGGTGATTTTCTATTTTCATTTACCTCATTTTTTCTACGTCATTAATTAGAATTCTTCTGTAAGGAACAATTGTCCCTGGAGGAGGAGCAAGTTGGCAGAGGAGTAGGAGACCTAAATTTTATCGGGTTCCAGGAATTTAGCTAGATAGTTATCAAACCATTCAGAACACCTACAAATTCAACAGGAGATCAAAGAGAAGAAGAGCAGCAATTCTAGGAACAGAAAAGTGACCGCTTTCTGGAAGGTAGGACATGTGGAGAAATGAATCCAAGGCTATATATGGGAAGAGACTGCAGGGGGAGGGGCCAGCTCCTGGCAAGTCGTGGAGCTGCGGAGCACAAAATCGGAACTTTAGAAGGCTGCTCTGTGGAAGTATGTTGCTCCAGTGGCTAAACAGGAGTGGGAGAGTGGTGGGAATGGGGGTTGGGGGCATGGTGGGGTTAGGGGGTGGGGTCCTTGCATGGACAGTGTGGTCTCAGGACCTTCAGGATCACAGAAAGACCGGGGTGCCTGAATGTGGCAGAGCTCCTAGGTATCAGAGTGGGGAAGCCAGCTGCAGAGTCAGAGCCAAGGAGTGTGCTCTCAGCTTGGGGTTACCTTAAACCATGATCTGAAGCACAGTCAGGCCACTACTCTTCAAGCAGGGACCCCACAAGCAGCAGATCTGGGAGACTCACCTTCCTCCTCCAGAAGGAGTGGTGCAGGAGTGAGCTGCAGCAATCTGCTGGGTTTGGGACTCCAAATGGGACTGTGCGCCAGAGATAGAAATGCTTGGTCACAGGCTGGGTGAGCACAGAGTGTGGGAGGAGACCAGGGAGACAGGACTGATTGTCTGCTTTTCTCTGAGGGTGCACTGAGCAGTGGGGCCCTGAGAGCTCAGCTCCTACAGGCCCAGAGATTGGGAGGCTGCCATTTGCATTCCTGTCCTCCAAAGCTCTACAGAAAGCATTCAGGGAACAAAAGTTCCCTAGAGCAAACCCAAGCAGGTTACTTAGCCTGGCCCCTGGCAAGGGTGGTGCAAGTCCGCCTCTGGCAAAGACATTTGAGAATCACTGCAGCAGGCCCCTCCTCCAGAAGATCAAAAAGAACATCCAGCCAAGACCAAGTTAACAGATCAATGAGAACTGCAGTATTTCAGAGCTACGGATACAGCTTATAGAATTCATGGCTTTTTTCCTATGATTCTTTGGTCTTTCAAAGTTAAATTTCTTTAATTTTATTTTTTTTCTTATTCTATTTTTTTCTCTTTACTATTTTAACCTTTTTAACTATTTTATCTTATGAATACCTTTTTAAAAATCTTTAAAATTTTCATTGTTATAGTCATATTCTATCCCTTCATTGTATCTAACCTTATTTTTTGTATACATAAGTTTTTCTTTCTTTAAAATTTTGGGATACAGTTTTTTCTAACAGATCAAAATATACCCTGAATCTAGCATATGGCTTTATTCTAGTCTCCAGCCTGATCACATTTTTTCTTTTTCTTTTTTAACCAACTTCTTATCTTATCAATTCCTTTTTTAAAATCTTTTTAAAATTTCCATCTTTACAGTCATATTTCATCTCTTCATCTTGTTTACCCTTATTTTTGTATATATATAAGTTTTTCTTTCTTTGAAATTTCAGAAAACATTTTCTTCTAGCAGACTAAAATACATCCAAAATCAAGAGTGTGGCTCTGTTCTACCCACAGTTTTGGGTCTCTTCTGATGTTGTTAGTGTATATTTTTCTGAGGTCATTGCTACCTTTTAGTATTTGGTTCTCTTATTCATCTATTCTTCTCTGGATAAAATGACAAGGCAGAAAAACACACTGACAGCTAGGGACCTAATCAATATGGACATTAGTAAGATGTCAGAACTAGACCTCCAAATGATGATTACAAAGATGCTATAGGCTTGAAAAAAGCACAGAAAATACTAGAGAATCCCCTTCTGGAGAAATAAAAGAACTAAAATCTAACCAAGTTGAAATCAGAAAAACTATTAATGAGGTACAATAAAAAATGGATGTTCTTACTGCTAGCATAAATGAGGCAGAAGAGAGAATTAGTGACACAGAAGACCAAATGATGGAGAATAAAGAAGCTGAGAACAAGAGAGATAAACAACTACTGGATCACAAGGGGGAGAATTCGAGAGATAAGTGATACAGTAAGATGAAACAATAATAGAATAATTGGGATCCCAGAAGAAGAAAGAGAGGGCCAGAAGGAATAATGGAGTAAATTATAGTAGAGAACTTCCCTAATTTGGGGAAGGGAATAAGCAGCAAAATCTAGGAGACACAGAGAGCCCTCCTCAAAATTAATAAAAATAGATCAACACCCATCATCTAATAGTAAAGCTTAAAAGTCTCAGTGACAAAGAGAAAATCCTGAAAGCAGCTCAGGACAAGAGGTCTGTAACATACAACAGTAGAAATACATACAATGGTAATATACACAGGCCAAAAAGGATTGGCATGATATATTCAGAGCACTATATGAGAAAAATATGCAGCCAAGAATGCCATATCCAGCTAGACTGTCAGTGAAAATAGAAGGAGGGATAAAAAGCTTCCAGAACAAACAAAACCTAAAAGAATTTGCAAACACCAAACCAGCCCTACAGGAAATATTGAAAAGGGTCCTCTAAGCAAAGAGAGAGCCTAAAAGTAGTAGACCAGAAAGGAACAGAGACAATATACAATAACAATCACCTTACAGGGAACACAATGGCACTAAATTCATATCTTTTAGTAGTTACCCTGAATGTAAATGGGCTATATGCCCCAATCAAAAGACATAGGGTATCGGAATGGATAAAAAAAAAAAAAAAAACCAAGATCCATTGATATGCTGTCTGCAAGAAACTCATCCTATACCCAAAGACACCTCCAGATTTACAGTGAGGGAATGGAAAACAATTTACCATGCTAATGGACATCAAAAGAAAGCTGGGGTGGCAATCCTTAAATCAAATAAACTAGATTTTAAGCCAAAGACTATAAAAAGAGATGAGGAAGGACATTATATCATACTTAAAGGGTCTGTCCAATAAGAAGATCTAACAGTTTTAAATATCTATGCCCCTAATATGGGATCAGCCATTTGTATAAACCAATTAATAACAAAATCAAAGAAACACACGGACAATAATACAATAATAGTAGGGAACTTTAACATCCCCTCACTGGAATGGACAGATCATCTAAGTGAAAGATCAACTAGAAATTAAAAACTTTAAATGACACACTGGACCAGATGGACATCACAGATATATTCAGAACTTTCCATCCCAAAGCAACAGAATACACATTCATCTCTCATGCACATAGAACATTCTGCAAAATAGATCACATCCTGGATCACAAATAAGGTCTCAACAGGTACCAAAAGATTAGGATCATCCCCTGCATGTTTTCAGACCACAGTGCTTTGAAGCTAGAACTCACCCACAAGAGGAAAGTTAGAAAGAACTCAGATACATGGAGGCTAAAGAGCATCCTATGAAAGAATAAATGAATGGGTCAACCAGGAAATGAAAGAATTGAAAAAATTCATGGAAACCAATGAAAATGAAAGCACACGCTTCAAAATCTTTGGGCTGCAGCAAAAGGCAGTCCTGAGAGGAATATAGATAGCAATACAAGCATTTCTCAAGAAACAAGAAAGGTCTCAAATATACAACCTAACCCTACACCTAAAGAAGCTGGAGAAAGAACAAGAAAGAAAGCCTAAACCCAGCAGGAGAAGAAAAATAATAAAGATCAGAGCAGAAATTAATGAGATAGAACCAAAAGAACAGTAGAACAGATCAACAAAACTAGGAGCTGCTTCTTTGAAAGAATTAATAAGATTGAAAAAAAAAAAGAATTAATAAGATTGATAAATCCCTGGCCAGACTTAACAAAAAGAAAAGAGAAAGGACCCAAAATAACAAACTCATGAGTGAAAGAGGAGAGATCACAACCAACACCAAAGAAATACAAGCAATTATAAGATCATATTATGAGCAACTATGCACCAGCAAATATGACAGTCTGGAAGAAATGGATGCATTCGTAGAGACTTATAAACTACCAAAACTGAACCAGGAAGAAATAGAAAATCTGAAAAGGTCCACAACCAGTAAGGAGATTGAAAAAAAATCTCCCAAAAACAAGAGCTCTGGACCAGACAGCTTCCCAGGGGGATTCTATGAAACATTTAAAGAATTAATATCTATTCTCCTGAAACTATACCAAAAAATAGAAATGGAAGGAAAACTTCCAAACTCATTTTATGAGGTCAGCATTACCTTGATCCCCAAACCAGATAAAGATCCCATCAAAAAGGAGAATTACAGACCAATATCCATGATGAACATGGATGCAAAAATTCTCACCAAAATACTAGCCAATAGGACCCAACAGTACATTAAAAGGATTATTCACCATGACCAAGTGGGGTTTATTCCTGGGCTGCAAGGTTGGTTCAACATCAGCAAATCCATCACTGTAATACAATGCATTAATAAAAGAAAGAACAAGAACCATATGATACTCTCAATAGATGCTGAAAAAGCATTTGACAAAGTACAGTATCCATTCTTGATCAAAACTCTTCACAGTGTAGGGATAGAGGGCACATACCTCAATATCATAAAAGCCATCTATGAAAAACCCATAGTGAATATCATTCTCAATGGGGTAAAACTGAGAGCTTTTCCCCTAAGGTCAGGAACATAGCAGGGCTGTCCACCATCACCACTGTTATTCAACATAGTATTAGAAGTCCTAGCCTTGACAATCAGACAACAAAAAGAAATAAAAGACATCTGAATCGGCAAAGAAGAAGTCAAACTCTCACTCTTTGCAGATGATGTGATACTTTATGTGGAAAACCCCAAAGGCTCCACTCCAAAACTGCCAGAACTCATGCAGGAATTCAGTAAATTGTCAGGATGTAAAATCAATGCACAGAAATCAGTTGCATTTCTATACACCAACAGCAAGACTGAAATAAGAGAAATTAAGGAGTTGATCCCATTTATGATTGCACCCTAAACCATAAGATACCTAGGAATAAATCTAACCAAAGAGGCAAAGAATCTGTACTCGGAAAACTATGAAGTGTTCGTTAAAGAAATTGAGGAAGAAACAAAGAAATGGAAATATGTTCCATGCTCATGGATTGGAAGAACAAATATTGTTAAATGTCTATGCTACCTAGAGCAATCTACACATTTAGTGCAATCCTTATCAAAATGCCATCAACTTTTTTCAAAGAAATGGGATAAATAATCCTAAAATTATATGGAACCAGAAAAGACCCTGAATAGCCAGAGGAATGTTGAAAAAACAAAGCAAAGTTGGTGACATCACAATTCCAGACTTCAAGCTCTAATCCAAAGCTGTCATCATCAAGACAGTATGGTACTGGCACAAAAACAGACACAGAGATCAATGGAACAGAATATAAAATCCAGAAATGGACCCTCAACTCAATGGTCAACTAAAGAAAAGAATGTCCAATGGAAAAATGACAGTCTCCTTGACAAATGGTATTGGGAAAATTGGATAACCACATGCAGAAGAATAAAACCGGACCATTTCCTTACATCACACACAAAAATAGACTCAAAATGGATGAAAGACCTCAATGTGAGACGGGAATCCATCAAAATCCTTGGGGAGAACCCAGGCAGCAACCTCTTAGACCTCAGTTGCAGCAACTTCTTCCTAGAAACATCGCCAAAGGCAAGGGAAGCAAGGGCAACAATGAACTATTGGGACTTCATCAAGATAAAAAGCTTTTGCACAGCAAAGGAAACAGTCAACAAAACCAAAAGACAACTGACAGAATGGGAGAAGATATTTGCAAATAACAAATCAGATAAAGGGCTAGTATCCAAAGTCTATAAAGAACTTATCAAACTCAACACCCAAAGAACAAATAATCCAATCAAGAAATGGGCAGAAGACTTGAACAGACATTTCTGCAAAGAAGACATTCAAATGGCCACCAGACAAATGAAAAAGTGCTCAACATTACTCGACATCAGGGAAATCAAAACCACAGTGAGATACCACCTCACACCAGTCAGAATGGCTAAAATTAACCCGTTAGGAAATGAGAGGTGTTGGCGAGGTTGCAGAGAAAGGAGAACCCTCCTATATTGTTGGTGGGAATGCAAGTTGGTGAAGCCACTCTGCAAAACAATATGGAGGTTCCTTATAAGATTGAAAATAGAGCTACCCTACGACCCAGCAATTGCAGTACTGGGTATTTACCCTAAAGATACAAATGTAGTTATCCTAAGGGGCACATTGACCCAAATGTTTATAGCAGCGATGTCCACAAAGCCAAACTATGGAAAGAACCTAGATGTCCATCAACAGATGAATGGATAAAGAAGATATGGGGTGTGTGTGTGTGTGTGTGTGTGTGTGTGTGTGTGTACACATACATATGTACACATATGTATGTGTACACATACATATGTACACACACACACACACACACACACACACAGTGGAATACTATGCAGCCATCAAAAAATGAAATCTTGGGACATTTAGGTGGCTCAGTGGGTTAAGCCTCTGCCTTCGACTCAGGTCATGATTTCAGGGTCCTGGGATCAAGCCCTGCATTGGGCTCTCTGCTCAGCAGAGAGCCTGTTTCCTCTCTCTCTGCCTGCCTCTCTGCCTACTTGTGATATCTCTCTCTCTGTCAAATAAATAAATAAATAAAGTCTTTAAAAAAAATGAAATCTTGCCGTTTGCAATTACATGGATGGAACCAGAGGGTATTATGCTAAGCAAAATAAGAGAAAGACAATTATCATATGCTCTCTCTGATAAAAGGAATTTGAGAGACAGGGTGGGGGGTCATGAGGGGAAGGGAGGGAAAAATGAAACAAGATGGGAACAGGGAGGAAGACAAACCATAAGAGACTCTTAATCTCAGAAAACATTTTTAGTATATGTGCTGCCGAAGGGAGCACTTAATCTCAGAAAACAAACTGAAGGTTGCTGGAGGGGAGGGAGGTATGAAGGATGGGGTGGCTGGGAGATGGACATTGGGGAGGGTATGTGCTATGGCGAGTGCTGTGAATTATGTAAGACTGATGATTCATAGACCTATACCCCTGAAACAAATAACACATTATACGTTGATAACATAAAAAAGAAACAACTGTCCCTTCTCTATTTATTTACTTACTCAATCATCTATTTATATCAGTGTGGACTTATGGATAGTTATTTTATTTTTTGGCTTATAATATCATATTATCATTATTTATTTGGTTGATCAAATTATTCCAGGACTAGCCATTGGGAACTTTTCAAGTTAGTTTCTGTGTCTTTTTTTTTTTTTTTAAAGATTTCATTTATTTATTTGACAGAGAGTGAGAAATCACAAGTAGGCACAGAGAGGCAGGCAGAGAGAGAGGAAACAGGCTCTCTGCTCAGCCTGATGTGGGGCTTGATCCTAGGACCCTGCAATTATGACCTGAGCCAAAGGCAGAGGTTTAACCCACTGAAACACCCAGGTGTCCCCTTTCCGTGTCTTTTCTACATGCTCCTATCTCTTCTTTTCCTTTCTGGGGTGTTGGGGAACACTTCCTTACTATCTGGTTTGTACATGTAATTTTTTATGTAAACCTAACAGACACTCTTATCTAGGAGACTATCTTTTAATTAAATGCTTATTATTTTCTTCCTCAGTTGACATTTTAACTTTTTTTCTTTCCCTATCCTTATCATCCAAACATTATAATGATCCCAAATTTCTCTGAAAGGTCAAGATGCGAGAAGGGAAAGAGGGTAAGACGGAGGTTGACAGGGCTTGCTTTCCCACTCCTCCCTTTATTTATGGTCTTTGGCAAGTTACCCAACCTCTGCAAGTCTCAGGTAACTCATCTGTAAAATGGTGATACTACTAGTAATATTTACCTTGTCAAGCTTTATGGTTTAAATGAGTTAAGTGCGATAAGATGGGAAAGTACCTTCTTCATAAAGTTATTTAGAGGTTATAGAGTTATCTCTATATCATAGCACAAGGGCACTGTCTCCAGTCCTTTTAATTATTTAGTAATGGTTGTTAAGAAAATGTTTTTATGATAACACAGAGAGGCCCATTCAAGGGAGAACAATGAACAACTGAAATTGTACTAGCCAAAAAAACTGAGCCTGGAACCGGATTAATGTATTTACTCAGATGCAATCTCATTTCTATAACTCTATTCATTCAGAAAACCCGAGGGTTATCCTGGTAATAAGCATGACCCCTCTGTCTTTCAGACATAAAATGAAGGCTTTGTCCCTGTTAAAAATATAAATATGTCCAGATCAAGTTATTTTCCCTCCAAAGCCATGCAATATGTTTCCTAAACCAACATAAAACGCCATGTGGAAGTGATTCAAGTTGTAGAGTCTGATTGTTTGCTCCAAGTGGTCATCCACTTTGTTCATCAGTCAGTGAGATTAATGGAGTTCCCTTTACATACAGAGAATACATGCTCTGGGCACCACCCAGAGAGTCACAGGCTTAGGACGTGTCCTTGCACTGGCTGAAATCTACCATAGTGTTTCTGGGACCTGAAGCTCAGGAAGAAATCATTTTGGTATGACTTTCTGAAATCAAACTGGAATCTTGAGTTTAAGTAAATATAAGGTTTCTATAGAGAAATGTAGGTAGGAGACAGGAAAGTGAACTGAAAACCAAGATCAAGAGACAAGAGCTTTGGATTCTCTTTTTTAATGGCCCATTTTGACATGCACCTATTTTTTTTTGTCTAGTGTTTCACTGCTTTCTTCAAACTTTCTAAAAAAGAAAGAATATATTTGAGAGGTGCGCCTGGGTGGCTCAGTGGGTTAAAGCCTCTGCCTTTGGCTCAGGGCATGATCCCAGGGTCCTGGGATCGAGACTCACATCGGGCTCTCTGCTCAGCAGGGAGCCTGTCCTCCTCTCTCTCTCTCTCTGCCTCTCTGCCTACTTGTGATCTCTGTTTGTCAAATAAATAAAATCTTAAAAAAAAAAAGAATATATTTGAGAGAGAGAGAGAGAGAGCAAGAGAGCACAAGCTGGGTAAAGGGGAGAGGGGGAAGCAGAGTTCCCACTGAGCGTGGAGCCCGACACAGGGTTCTATCATGACCTGAGCTGAAGGCAGATACTTAACCTACTGAGTCACCTAGGCACCCCTGTCTTCTTCTAACTTTGATATTTGGCTTGACCCAATTCTTTATGGATACAGAATAATACTGGAGACCAATAAGTGTTTTAGGCTGCAATGCTTGAAAGAGATATGACATAATACATCATTAATCTCTTTAAAAAATATTTATTAGAAGCACACAGTGGGCGCCTGGGTGGCTCAGTGGTTTAAGCCGCTGCCTTCGGCTCAGGTCATGATCTTAGGGTCCTGGGATCGAGTCCCGCATCGGGCTCTCTGCTTGGCAGGGAGCCTGCTTCCCTCTCACTCTCTCTGCCTGCCTCTCTGCCTACTTGTGATCTCTCTCTGTCAAATAAATAAATAAAATCTTAAAAAAAAAAGAAGCACACAGCAACCCTTCTATTACTTAACAAGTCTAAAATAATCCAGTAATTTGCTATGAAAAATTTTGCATAAAGTAAACTCAAAATTTGGAATAATACAGTGATGCTACTGAAAATGTCCTGTTTCTGATTCTAGTCTGACGCTAGCTAGGTCCTTTCCCCCTCCTCCATGGAGTCTTAATAATGGCATTCAGGGAATTGATTTTGAAAGGATCTGCAACATTATGTAGAAAGCATAGAATGTACACCAGGAACCTGATCCACTGTCGTGGCCAGAGACTCTCCTTTCTCACTTAACTCCCATCTCTGGCATCCTATTTCTTGCCCCCAGATTCTACAATTTTCAGCACCGACACTTGAGTTGAACTTCAACTTCTCAGTCTGAAGATGGTAGCCACACAACTGTCCTAAACAGAAAAATGGTCTGTATTTCTCTCTTTTCTTGATTTTTATGACTGTGAAACCATAACCAGCCTGCACTATGGCATTTCAGCACTAAGTGGAGCCAGTCACCCAACTGCCTTTAAACTTGCAAATTGGCAAAGAGCACAGCCCGCTAACCCAAAAACCTGACTTCGTCTATGAGTTTACAAATAACAGCTGAAATTTCATAGCGAATCATCTATTTAATGCATTTGAATGCTCAAGCCTCCAGATAGATTACCAGGTGAATAATTCTTTTGGCTCATCTCCCATGGATTAAAGAAAATGGATCAAATAAACCCAAACCAACTAAATTGTACATAATGATTATCAATCCCGCTTTGTTCCAAGCTTCTACAGTCAGGGACCTAGATGTTAGTGATTCAAAGTCTGATCTGCAGAATGAGAATGGGTCCAGTCTACGGCCATACCACCCTGAACGCGCCCGATCTCGTCTGATCTCGGAAGCTAAGCAGGGTCGGGCCTGGTTAGTACTTGGATGGGAGAATGGGTCCATTTGGGGATGAGAACTGGCTAGCAGGATAATTGGTAATAATGTTTGAGTAATGCTTTTGCAAGTAACTATGTATTTGCATAGGGACAGGTTTGCTGAGGGTAGAATATCGGGTCATGGGAGTCAGTTATGGAGTGTAAGAGACCAATGGAGAGGTAATGAAAAGAGTCACAAAACCAGTCTGATCTAGAAACTCCACACAGACAGAGCAAACCATCGAATTTTTGAAAGAACCTAAGATCCTAAGAGGTGAACCCTTAAATTTACTTCGCTGCTTTCTGCCTTAGTTTCCTTATCCGTGAAAAGAAATGAGAATGCTTACTTTCACTTCATTTTCAAAGACAGGATAAAGGGGGTTATAAGGTTTTTAAAAAAATCTCTATTTTCAATTTCTAGAGACAGATTATTGTCAATTTCTAAGAGACTTCATCTTATGGATAAGGAACTTGGTGTGATATGCCACTTGAAAGTCAAGTGCCTGTTTGAAGCCTGGTACTTGCACTTGTCTTATGGGATGACTGATGGACTGAAAGGACAAATACAGTACTACTTGATGCTTTCTTTTCTTTTTTTTTTTTTTTAAGATTTTATTTATTTATTCGACAGAGAGAGAGACAGGGAGAGAAGAATACAAGCAGAAGGAGTGGGAGAGGGAGAAGCAGGCTTCCGGCTGAGCAGGGAGCCCCATGCGGGGCTTGATCCCAGGACCCTGGGATCATGACCTGAGCTGAAGGCAGATGTTTAATAGCTGAGCCACCCGGGTACCCCTGCTTGATGCTTTCTAATCTTACTTTCCTTTATTCACTCTTTTGCTCAATAAGCATTTACAGGTGCCTACTATGTGTCAGGCATCGTGTTTGGCATGGGGAAGCCAGTAATGAAAACTTCACTGTCTTTCTGCAAGAGTGCATTGTCTAGGGGCACCTGGGTGGCTCAGTGGGTTAAAGCCTCTGCCTTTGGCTCAGGTCATGATCCCAGGGTCCTGGGATTGAGCCCCGCATCAGGCTCTCTGCTCCGCAGGGAGCCTGCTTCCTCCTCTCTCTCTGCTTGCCTCTCTGCCTAGTTGTGATTTCTCTCTGTCAAATAAGTAAAATATTAAAAAAAAAAAAAAAAGAGTGCATTGTCTGTGTGAGGAGACCAAGAAAATACCAAGTTAGAGTAGAGTGCAGTAGCTGCTCTATAGGGTGGGAACAGGGTTCTGTGGGGACATAGAACAGAGGCTTTCACTCAGACTGGGGTCAGAGAAGACTTCAAAAAGACTGTGGCAGGGGCACCTGGGTGGCTCAGTGGGTTAAAGCCTCTGCCTTCGGCTCAGGTCATGACCCCAGGGTCCTGGGATCGAGCCCCACATCGGGCTCTCTGCTCCACAGGGAGCCTGCTTCCTCTTCTCTCTCTGCCTGCCTCTCTGCCTAGTTGTGATTTCTCTCTGTTAAATAAATAAAATATTAAAAAAAAAAAAAAAAGACTGTGGCATTTGGGCTGAACCTTGGAGATAAGTGGAAAAGGTCAGAGGCCTGAAACAGCCTACTTGTAGCAATATCTAATAACAAGCTGCAACTGGAAACAATATATAAAGAAGGGCTCAGGTGAACAGTACAAAACAGACTTGCCCTGAAAGGGATCACAGGAACTCAGAGTGAGGGCTTGCTTGTCCATTTACTAATGCATTATTTCCAATTGACTTATTGTTAAGAAAGGGACTTCTCTGGGCCTTCTTTTCCAACTTAATGGTTGTAAGGAGTGAAGTAACTTTTTGTGGCCACTACTCCAAGGGCAGGTAAGAGAACTGACCTTGCTGATACTGTGAGCTCATCCCTTCTCCCTTCTACTTGTCAATCTTCCCACATCTATAGTCCATATTCATGGCCCCTGCTTCCTTCTCTCCTATTCTCTTACTAACTCCTTGAACTTTGACTTCTATCTCTAAACGCTTTCTATAAGATAAATCAGTCTTCTTTTTTTTTTCAGTTTTATTTAGTTCATAATCTTCTCAGTAACATATATTCTGCTGACAATACTTTCTGATGGATGCCTTTCTCTAGCATCTTTTGATGGTCCATCCCTCCTTTGGTTTGTTAATATTTCTTCCCCTTTTTTTGGTCCCTGTTGTGTGTGCCCCTAAAGCTGTGCTCTTGACTTGGCTTTATCCTCATTTTCTTGCCCATTTTTTGTGCCCTCCCATTCCTTTATACCATCCAAATTCTAAGACTTAACTTTTAACCTGTGCTTATTTCAGAAGACATGATAGTATGCAAGTTAAAAGCATGGATTCTGGTGTCAGAATGTCTGAGTTCAAATCCTGGCTCTGCCACTTACTGGCAGTGTCACCTAAGTTCCTTATCCTTAAAGTGAAAATAATAAAACTTACTTCATTGGATTATTAGAAGATTAATATGCACAAAATATAGTAATACCTACAGAAGAATGCCTATTACATAGTAACTAATATGTAAGTCTTAACTCACTATTATTATGTTCAGATCAAAATTTAAAATCTGCTTTTAGTACATCTCCATTTACGTATCACTTGAATTCAGTCCTTACTTTCAATTCCTACAGCTTTTCCCTCCTTGTAGAGAAGTGATTAAGAGTATGGCCTTTTGGGGTGTGTGAGTGGCTTAGTTGGTTAAGGGGCCAATTCTTGATTTCAGCTCAGGTCATGAGTTCAGGGTTGTGAGATTGAGACCTGTTTTGGGCTCTTCACAGAGTCTCCTTGTCCCTTTCCCTGTCCCTATCCCCACGCTCACTCTCTTTCTCTCTCAAAAAAAAAAAAAAAAAAAAAAAAGAGTATGAAAAAAAAAAGAGTATGGCCTTGAGTCAAACCTGGGTTATTATTTCAGTTCAGTTCTTACCAACCACACGAACTTGTATTACATACTTCAACTCTCCAAGCCCTCGTCTCCTCATCTGTATCTACGTCATAGAATTGGTGTGACAATTAAAGTAGGTAATGTGAGTGGGAGGATACACGTATAGGATAAAACAAATCGTTATTCCATTGTTGTTACTGTCTCATATCCTATATTCTGCACAAATGCTGCATCTTTAACAAAGCCTCTTCAGACTGCTCCAACCACAGTGCTACCTCTCTCTTCTGAACTTCTGTAGCATTTGTTATCTGTACTCCCTACTCGACAGTTAGCATACATCACTAGGTATTGTCATTTGCCATTTTGCTAATATTTCTTCTCTCCCTGGTTTAAGCCTAAGCTTTTTGAAGGTAGGGATCTTGTCTTATACCTTCTTGTAGCTTTAGCATCTAGCCCGGTATTTGGCAAGTAAATAGTGATAGACAACCCTATTCTCCTCACATTTCAAGTGTCCAAATTGGAGTGATTATCTTTCTCCACAAAATCTGCTCCCCTTCTCAATTCCTTTGACTCTGTCTCTGTTAAGACACTACCTTTATTTCTAATGAAGTACAGAAATATTCGACACTTCTCATAGACTTCGTATGGACAAAATCTCACTGAGTTCTATGCTTTCTGCATGTTTCTGGCTCAATACCTATCACATAGCACTTGCTCAGTAAACGCTGAATGATGAATGACTCAAAATATGAATTTATATATATATAGGTATATACATATGTATATATGTTATATGTACATAGGTATATATATCTATATAATATATAGATATATATAACTTACTAGATTTTTTATTTTAAAATGTTTCAGATTTGCCTCTTTTCATTATACCTAGTGGCACTACCCTAGCATAGATCCTCAAGGACTCAAGTCTAGAATACTGAAAGAGCTTTTTGTCTGGCTCCCTAATTTTCTTCTTTCATTTTAATCTATCTTGTATATGACTGCTAGATCAATATTATTAAAACACTTTCAATCACAAGTATTACCTCATTTAATCCTCACACAAGCCTTTGAGGATGTTTTCTCTACAGCTTATGGAAGCAGCTAATCCTCTGAGGTTAGTTTTCAGGGTTTTCCACAGCTTAGTGTCACTTTACTTACCTCGCATTTTCACCCATCAATATCCCTCACAAACTCCATGCTGGTACCACTAGTCTTACACATTCTCCTTCATATTTACTCCTGGTGTCACATCAAACCCTGATTTAATCATGGTATTAATCATGAAATACTTTTATCTTCCTTTTTTCATTTCAACATTTACCCATTAAAAAAAGAGAAAGAAAGAAAGAAAAGAGAGAGGCGCCTGGGTGGCTCAGTCATTAAGTGTCTGCTTTTGGCTCAGGTCATGATCCCGGGACCTGGGATCAAGCCCTGCATGGGGCTCCCAGCTCAGTGTAGAACTGGCTTCTTCCTCTGCCTCTGCCTCTTCTCACTGCTCGTTTGTTCTCTCTCTCTCTCTCTCTCAAATAAATACATGAAATCTTAAAAAAAAAAGAAGAAGAAGAAGAAAACAGACACTCTTCATGATGCTTTCTTGGACTGTTGTAATCTTCATTTATTTAATTCTTCTTCTGGGCACCTGGGTGGCTCAGTGGGTTAAGCCTCTGCCTTTGGCTCAGGTCATGGTCCCAGGGTCCTGGGATAGAGCACCGCATCGGGCTCTCTGCTTGGCGGGGAGCCTGCTTCCCCTTTTCTCCCTGCCTGCCTCTCTGCCTACTTGTGATCTTTGTCTGTCAAATAAATAAATAAAATCTTTTTTAAAAATTGTAATTCTTCTTCATATAACTCTTGTAAACTCATTAAACTCCAGTATAAAATCTTTATTATTTTACCTGCCATGTAAATATTTGCTCCAAAATTTTACTGTCTAATCATTCTATGTGGGTTACTAAGTATAGTCTTCCTAGTTGTATCATAAATCTACTAAAAGAGTTATTATTCTTTGTATGTTCTTCAGTGTCTACATGAAGTAATAGAGTACAAAGTAGAAACTCAAAAATACTTAATTGATCAATTTTGTGGTTAATCTGATAAAGTTAGTGTTTGGGGAAGCATCTTTCTCAAATTTTGAACCAGGATAAGATCTTTTTTTAAAAGATTTTATTTATTTATCTGACACACACAGAGAGAGAGAGAGAGAGAGATCACAAGTAGGCAGAGCAACAGGCAGAGAGAGGGGGGTAAGAAGGATCCCTGCTGAGCAGAGAGCCAGACACGGGACTCAATCTCAGGACCCTGAGACTGTGACCTGAGCAGAAGACAAAGGCTTAACCCACTGAGCCACCCAGGTGCCCTCCAAGATAAGACCTATATTGTTTCCAAATAATTTGATTCAGTGCCTGATTATGTTGTCTGTTTTATATTGACTAGTAGGTAAAATGTTAATCATATCACTTACCTTAGTAAAAACAAGGTTTGCCATTGATGGAAGGTCTCTCCAGATTTATCTTTTTAAATCTGAATGGGATGCCTAAAATGTCGCATAAAAAGGAATAACAAAAATTGCCGAAATCAAACACCATTTAAAGTTTCTGTTTCTGATGCTAGCTCAACAAGTAAACTCAAGTATGTTCATTTTAATCCTTGCAACACTAATACCATGGAGAGAGCTTATGGCTGCTCTCCCTCATAACGAGTCCAGGTTCTGACATGCCAAGACTTTAGAACTTAGAGGAATCTGTTGGGTCCAACTGCAGGGTTGGTTGGTGGTTGTTGCTGGATGTTAAGAAGGGGATTGTGGTAGGGGCACCTGGGTGGCTCAGTGGGTTAAAGCCTCTGCCTTCAGCTCAGGTCATGATCTCAGGGTCCTGGGATCAAGCCCCGAATCTGGGCTCTCTGCTCAGCAGGGAGCCTGCTTCCCCCTCTCTCTCCGCCTGCCTCTGCCTACTTGTGATCTTTCTCTCTGTCAAATAAATAAATAAAAATCTTAAAGAAAAAAAAAAGAAGGGGATTGTGCCATGAGAAGAAATAGAAGCTTCTGTGGTGACATAGTGTGCTACAGGATTTTATTCAATGCTGCCTTAGAGAAATAGATGCATGTTTGTGCTGAGGGTAGAAGGAGTTCTAGATACCTTGCTCTTCCAACTCTTAATGAGTATGTGGAAATTTCCCTGGACCAGGGTTTCTCTGCGTCAATAATCCATATCCCACCTTTATGGTTTTTGCTGAATATTTTTGCTTTCAATGGACTATTTTTATTTACATACATTTACCTAAAAAGAAAAATATCTTTATATCACTCCCCAAAATAAAAAAATAAAAAAATAAACCAACCAGTTTTTGTTGTCATAAGTAGGAGGTAACCATAAAAATATAACAAAAACAAAACATTATAATCAAATTCCAGCCAGATACTTTTGGACCCTGAGTCTAAAGGTTTGACTCACTCTTTCTTATAAAGGACCATTAGTAGATATTAGAGAGGTGTTCAGACATATCAACATTAAAATGAGATTTTTGGGGTTACCTGGGTGGTTCAGTTGGTTAAGCCTCTGCCTTCTGCTCAGGTCATGATCCTAGAGTCCTGGGATGCAGCCCTGTGTTGAGCTCCCCGCGCAGTGGGGAGTCACTTCTCCATCTCCCTCAGCCCCCTCCTTGCTTGTGTGCACTCTGTCTCTCAAATAAATAAATAAAATCTTTTAAAAAATAAATAAAATAAAATGAGACTTTCTCGGGGCACCTGGGTGGCTCAGTGGGTTAAAGCCTCTGCCTTCGGCTCAGGTCATGATCCCAGGGTCCTGGGATCAAGCCCCGCATCGGGCTCTCTGTTCCGCGGGGGGCCTGCTTCCTCCTCTCTCTGTGCCTGCCTCTCTGCCTAGTTGTGATTTCTCTCTGTCAAATAAATAAAATATTTAAAAAAAAATGAGACTTTCTCCTCATCAAAATCAGTGTTGTTAAAAGCCAACTGATTGTGTTAATTACTCCCCTCAACTTTCTTTTTCTTTTTCCCACTGTTAGATGTTCTCCTAAGAGATAGGTTTCTGGTTCTGATTTATAGTGACGATATCCTTCTATGAGCTGCTTCTTTCACTTACCATTTTGTTCTTGAGATTTATCAATGTTAAATTTGTTTTAGCTATGGTTCATTTATTTTTTACTGCCTCACAGTATTTAGGTGTATAATATATCATGGTTAATCTATTCTTTTGGTGATAGTTTTGGTTTCTCAATTTTTGCTATGATAAACACAGCTATTTAGAACATCTTATACGTATTCCCTGATTTACATGTACCAGAATGTTGGACGACTTAAGAGTGGAATTGCTAAGTTATAGAGGGTATATAAGTTATTCCCTATGCCTATTTTCCCCCTTATGCCTTTTTTTTAAAAGATTTTATTTATTTGTTTGACAGAGAGATACACAGGGAAAGAGAGAACACAAGCAGGGGGAGTGGCTTCAGACTGAACAGAGATCCCGATGAGGGGTTTGATCCCAGGACTCCGGGATCTTGACCTGAGCCGAAGGAAGATGCTTAATGATTGAGACACCCAGGCGCCCACCCTTACGCCTATTTTTAAGTGCAAATTACATTACTACCATGTAAGGATGACTGTCCCCTGGCTGCACATCGTTGCTCACCCCTGATAATGTCAAAGTTTTAAAATACCTATCAAATACTGGATGGGAAAAAACCATCTCCTTGTTGCTTCCCTTTGCCTTTACATGACTACTAATAAAGTGCAAGTTTTTTCATAGAGAGAGAGAGAAAGACTTGAAAGAAAACAATTTTTTCATTGCTTTTAGTTAGTTAATGGTATCCTTGCATAACACCTAAAATTGTTTCCCGGGTACCCCACTTTGGGACTAGGAAAAAAGTTCAATTGAATCACTTTATCTTTCTTTTTTATTTTTATCTATTATTATTATTATTATTATTATTAAAGATTTAATTAATTTATTTGGCAGAGAGAGAGACAGCGAGAGAAGGAACACAAATAGTGGGATTTGGAGAGGGAGAAGCCAGCTTCCCGCCAAGCAGGGAGCTCAATGGGGGGCTCAATCCCAGGACCCCGGGATCATGACCCAAGCCAAAGGAGATGCTTAACAACTGAGCTACCCAGGTGCCCCTCTTTTTATTTTTTAATATAAGCTCTATGTCTAACGTGGGGCTTGAACTCAGACCACAAAAGCAAGAGTCAGGTGCTCTACTGGCTGAGCCAGCCAGGTGCCCCTAAATTGAGTCACTTAAAGAAAAAAAAAAAAACAACTGAAGAAGAATCCCCAAAAGGAGGTATCCTTATGCCATCCAAGACCATTGAACACTTGAGTTTTCAAATCTGTAAAGCATAATTCCATTAGTTTTCATTTTCATTCTAAGATCTCTCACTACAAAAGCTCAGGGCTAATAAAAGGAGACCTTTCAATGTACCTACATAATCTCCTCTGAAAAGTCAGATAAAATTCATGGAGGTCATTTGCTTACTTAGTGGTTAACAAATACAATAGACATTAAGCTATATACCCTAAACCTTGGCTTGGAAGTCCACAACAAGCTGAAGGGAAATAAGTCAGCAGAATTACGGGGAGAAACATTTTAAGTTTTTAGGAGAGCAATCGGGTAACCTCAGAAAGAGAAAAGAAGTGTTTTGGGAAATCTGGGTAGATACAGGGAAGTTTTCTATTATTTTTAAAAGGAGTTTTCATTTATTTGAAAGAGAAAGAGAGCATGAGCGGGGGAAGGGGTGGAAGAAGATGCCCCTGCTGAGCAGGGAACCCAACAAGGGGCTCCATCCTAGGACTCCATCCCAGGACCCTGGGATCATGACCTGAGGTGAAGGCAGTTGCTTAACTGACTGAGCAACCCAGGTGCCCCCTAAAAGGAGTTTTCAAAGTAGGATGATTAACTGTCCTAGTTTTCCTTAGACTGAGGGATTTCCTGGGATAGAATTTTTAAAATTAGGAAAATTTCCTCCAACTGAAAGGAATTGGTCACCCTATTTTAAATGCTTCCTTCATGCATCCTTAATAAGCAGCACAAAAGAAGTAGAGGTTGTCCTCCTGTGGGTTTAAGAAGGCATATGAGAGTATGTGTACAGAGCATCTAATAGACTTTGTCATTCCGAGTTCAGAAATCACTTTGGGTATATTATGAAGTATCAGGGTTTTTCCTTTAAAAAATGCGATTCAATTTTACTAAACAATTACCTGGAATTGAACAAAAGTGACAGTGTCTTCTTGCAATACCACTTCCCTCTGTTTGCTATTAATCACCTAAGTATAAGATGCCGCTCACATAGTAATCTTTCCAGGGATTCAGGGGCATTATTTGAATAAGGTTGAAGATACTAAGTAACCAAAGGCATCTGAATAAGAACAGCCTCCTACATGGCAGTTCAGCCTGCCAGCATTTTTTCACAAATCAGCTGCTTGTCTCTTGAACTCCTACTTCATGATTTGTACAATCAGTGTATACGAGACAATGTAATTTATACAATGTGATTTTCATACAAGAAAATGTAATTATATTTCCTTAATGTAATTACATTCAATAATCAGTCACTAAAATGCCTTCTCTGTACATGACGCTTTGCTAATTTAATTCTAAGCTCCTCTTATAAATCATAGGTAAAACTGAATTATACATTTTTAAATTAAAAATCAAGATTTGGAGTTTTTCCAAATGTGCACCTTGAAGATATCAATTTTCTATAGGGAAGACATTATCATGAAATGTTTAATTGTACATTTTCCAAGAACCTCTCATTTAAAGCTCTGACAGAATTTTCTTGGTGGAAAAAACAATACAGTATTCATACTCCATAATTCACTATCTATTTTCATCTTGTCTTCTTAAAGGCATTCTTCTCATTCAGTTATTTCATTATTTTAAAAATAATTATCTAGGGGCGCCTGAGTGGCTCATTTGGTTAAGTGTCTGACTCTCAATTTCAGCTCAGGTCATGATCCCAGGGTCATGAGATCAAGTCCTGTGTCAGGCTCTACCCTCGGCATGGGGGCTATTTAAGATTCTCTCTCACTCTCTCTCTCTCCCACCCTTTCCCCCCTGAAAGAAGTAATAGTTGTCTTTGGGGCAGATACTGTACTAGGAATCAGGGAAACAGGAAAAAGACGAAGTCCCTGCCTATGTGGAGCTTGCATTCTTGTGCTTTTAGACACCGTTACACATGCCTCAGGAAAAACAGATCCAGTTTCATAGTTCTGGAGACTTGATGGATCTCAACCAATCAGGATAATCACAACCCTTTATCATGTAATTGGCTTAAGAAGAGACATGTGAACCATCAAACTGACAAGTCATAGGAAAACTCTGTTGGAAGCTTCTAGAAAAGGAAGTTCATTGATCTGGCTGGGTGTTAAGAGGTAGAAGGGAGCCAATAGCTACTGACACCCATCTTAATTAAGATCACTGAGGAAGAGGGTAGGGTAGCTTCAGAATGAGGCTTATGTTAGGAGAGCAAAGCAGACAGATGGAAAAAAACCTGAGTTTAAAAAAATTTTTTTTTAATTTTTAAATTTTTTATTAAAATGTGTTATTAGCTCCAGGGGTACAGGTCTGTGAATCGTCAGGTTTATGCTTCACAGCACTCACCATAGCACATACCTTCCCCAATGTCCATAACCCAACCACCCTCTCCCTACTCCCTTTCCCCCGGCAACCCTCAGTTTGTTTCATGACATTAAAAGTCTCTTATGGTTTGTCTCCCTCCTGATCCCATCTTGTTTCATTTATTCCTTTCCTATCCCCCAACCCCCCACATTGCCTCTCACCTTCCTCATATCAGGAAGATGAGGAGATAACTGTCTTTCTCCAATTGACTTATTTTGCTCAGCATAATACCCTCGAGTTCCATCCACGTTGTTGCAAAGGACAAGATTTCATTTCTTTTGATGGCTGCATAGTATTCCATCGTATATATATACCACATCTTCTTTATCCATTCATTTGTTGATGGACATCTAGGTTCTTTCCATAGTTTGGCTATTGTGGACATCACTGCTATAAACATTCGGGTGCACGTGCCCCTTCGGATCACTACATTTGTATCTTTAGGGTAAATACCCAGTAGTGCGATTGCTGGGTCATAGGGCAGCTCTATTTTCAACTTTTTGAGGAACCTCCATGTTGTTTTCCAGAGTGGTTGCACCGGCTTGCATTCCCACCAACAATGTAGGAGAGTTCCTCTTTCTCTGCATCTTCACCAACACCCGTCATTTCCTAAAGGGTTAATTTTAGCCATTCTGACTGGTGTGAGGTGGTACCTCATTGTGGTTTTGATTTGTATTTCCCTGATGCCAAGTGATATGGAGCATTTTTTCATGTGTCTGTTGGCCATCTGGATGTCTTCTTTGCAGAGATGTCTGTTCATGTCCTCTGCCCATTTCTTGATTGGATTATTTGTTCTTTGGGTGTTGAGTTTGATAAGTTCCTTATAGATTTTGGATACTAGCCCTTTATCTGATATGTCATTTGCAAATATCTTCTCCCATTCTGTCAGTTGTCTTTTGAAAACCCGAGTTTTTGATCAGAATTTTTTTCTTCAGGCTTAAACAACCCTGAAAGCTTCTGCATCATTATACCTTTCCAGTTTTGTGAGCCAAGAAACTTTCTTATTTATTTATTTATTTATTTAAAAGATTTTATTTATTTATTTGACAGAGAGAAATCACAAGAGAGGCAGGCAGAGAGAGAGGAAGGGAAGCAGGCTCTCTGCTGAGCAGAGAGCCCGATGTGGGACTCGATCCCAGGACCCTGAGATCATGACCTGAGCTGAAGGCAGTGGCTTAACCCACTGAGCCACCCAGGCGCCCGAAACTTTCTTATTTAGATCAATTTGATTCAGGTTGATATTGTTTTCAGGAAACATCCTACTTGGATGCAGGTTCCAACTTAGGAGGACTCATAATCTAGTTGAAGAGGCAGGACTCACCATATTTTATTGACTCTGTGATGCACTTTATTTTCCCCACATTTTAATATCTCTGAAATCAGGATGTCTCTGAACTCAGGGTAATGTGTTGTAAAATTGCTCTTAGCCAAGCAGCAGACTTATCATAGCTGTCAATGCCTATGCTTTTGTGCACATGACTTCAGTCATACTGTTCATATTACTGATGCTTAAAATCTACATATTACTTGAAATAGATGTATTGTTTAATTGCCATTTAAAATTAATCATGATTATATATGATTCTAATTGAAATAAACATTGTTCTGTCTGTAGAAAACACAGTCATTGGAATATATATTTGCTATAAATGGAACAAATATTCATCCTTAGAGGAAATGCCTCCATTTCATAGTTTCTTGTAAATATTCTATACAGGACCTAGGAAAGGAAGACACCCACAAATATATGAAACTGTGTTTACATTTCATGACTGAGATGTATGTAAAAGAAAGGGCCATCACATACCAAACGATGCACCTGAAAGTAGGAAAAAAAAAACAAAAACCCAAAACCAAATCCCTCAGAATAGATGCAGGAAATTTCAGTCATGAGAGCTTGTGTTCTGGATTCATGAATAATGCGAGATTGTGATTAAGGCATTGTGCTATAGCAAATGGAAACCCTATCAACTGTCTTTTGCCTATATGAAACTAACTGGCAAACCGATTTTTTAGGTAGCTTGTGGTTATACCAACTGTGTATGACAATTTGTTTTCCTGAAATAGAGGAAGAGTTTTTAATAATTTGACCATCTACTATTATTTTTGTTCTCAAAAGCCAGATCACCTTTTCTTTACAGAACTGGGTTGTTTTGCTCCAGTAACAGTGCTACTATTGGTGATAGTGTTATTTAACTCTGATAAAAATCTGTTGCAAATACTTCCTAGAATCACTTAGATGTAGAATCTAAAAAAGTCAAACTCATAAAAACAGAGAGGGAAAAGTGGTTGCCAGGGACTGTGGTACAGGGATGAGGAAACAGGGGGAGATTGAGAAAAGGGTACAAATGTTCAGTTTTAAGGTGAATGAAGTCTGAGGATCTGAAATATAACGTGGTGGCTATGGTTGATAACGTTGTATTGTGGAATTGAAATGAGCTGAGAGAACTAAAAAAACCAACCAGCGAAGATAAGTATATGAGGGAATGGCTTTGTTGACTAACTAGATAGGGGAATTCTTTGACCATGTATTTATATATCAAATCATAGCAATGTATTCTTTAAATATCTTACAATTTTATTTGGCAATTATACTTCAGAAAAGCTGAAAAGAAAATTAAAAAAAAAAACACCCAAACTTTGGAACTTACACCTCTTGGTATAAATTTAGCTGGCCGGATCCTTCCCCCCCAACCCTCCTCTGGAACCAGCATCTATAATATTCATAGGTTTACTACACTCCTCTGGGAATGCTTGTGTGCTGTAGGACAGAGGTTTCTTTGAGGCTTATGTGTTTTAAATGTTTACAGACCTGTTTAGAGTATGGAGAGCCTACTACCTATAGATAGATCTGCTCATCTAAACAGTCCCTAAGGGTTCTCAATTCATCTTCTCTCCTTTTATTTAATTCCATACAATGTAAAATTTTCCTTTTCCCAGGTCCACATCAAAGACCTGTTTTTTTTTAAAGACTTTAAAGAATTTATTTATTTATTTAATAGAGAGAGAGGTAGCGAGAGAGGGAACACAAACAGGGGGAGCTGGAGAGGAGGAAGCAGGCTTCCCACTGAGCAGGGAGGCCCATGTAAGATCTACCCCAGGACCCTGGTGTTGGGGTCCGTTATCAAAGGAATGAGACTGAGACAAAGTGAAAGTGATGCAAAGCCTTATTCTATACCAAGCATTAGAAGTCAGACTGACACGCTAGGGAAACGAGACTGAGACAAAGAGAAAGTTATGTAGAGCTTTATGCCAAGCATTAGAAGTCAGATTGACCATCCAGGGCTGCCTCCAAAGAGAGCAACCCCCTCCTGATCTCACAGGCTGGTTTTATAGGTCATAACCGCAGACCCAAGGTATGTGGCTTCTATTGTTAAGGCGTTTACTCCTGGAATCGATACCCAGAACCATACCAGGAACTACTGGGGTGTTTATTCCTGGAATGAAGTTCGTGGATGTAAACAACAATATGGCTACCTAGGCAGTATGGAGTTGCTCTGGCTAAGCAGGCCCTAATAGTTAAACAGGTTTTAACATTAAATTGGCCCTAACATCCCTCCTTTTCTTTGGGGATTAGTAAATTTTTTGACTCTTCAGCTAGTTCTTGAGGGTGAAAACAGGCTGACCTGAGGTGCCGTTAACCTTGAGTATTGTTCCATCCGCTGTCTTTCTGATTTTCTATTGGGCTGTTTTAGGCCGATGAAGTGTCCCCTGGCTGAGTAAGCACAGGGTTAAAAGTGACCAAGTTATGAAACCCTTTTGAGTCTTAGTTTTAGTCCACAGTTAGTGGGTTCCACCGGTAGTGGCTCCCATTTCTGGGGGGTGTCCTTGTTTTCGGCTCATTTGACATGACACATGTGAATCCAGGCCCTGATGCCTTCTACTTTTACTGCAGTGGGGGTGGTCAGGATGACAGTGAATGGTCCCTTTCAGCAAGGCTCCAAGTTTTCCATTTGGTGGTGATGTATCCAAACCAAGTCTCCGGGTTGGTAAGGATGCAGTTTTATTTCCGTCTCTGTCTCAGTGTAGGCAGCTCAGATCCTTGCGTGGGCTCTTTTTAAGACAGACTGTAGTGCCTGCAGTGACTGGAGTACAGACTGATCAGTCATTTCCATTAGGGCAACCTCTTCTAGCTGTGGACAGAGTGGAGGGGGTCTCCGGAACATTATTTTAAATGGGGTAACCTTGTTTAAGTAGGGTGTATATCGTGCCCTAAGGAGGGCGAAGGGAAGAAGGTCCACACATCCATTGCCAGTCTCCAGAATTAACTTTGTTAAGGTCTCTTTAAGAGTCCAGTTCATTTTTGACTTGTCCGGAGTTCTGTGGCTGGTAGGCACAGTGTAGTTTTCAATTAGTGCCCTTGGCCTTGGCCAATGCCTGTGAGACTGAACTCACAAATGCAGGGCTGTTGTTTGACCCAATTATGAGAGGCAACCCAAACCTAGGAATTATTTCTTTTTTCTAGTAGCTTTTTGGTTACTATTCCTGCTATCTCATGTTTGGCAGAAAAAGCCTCTACCAGCCTGAAAAGGTATCCACAAAAACTAACATATACTGGTGTCCATATTTTCCCAGTTTCATCTCTGTAAAATCCATTTTCCAATAAATTCCTGGTTCTTTACCTCTTTCTCTTTTCCCTCTTCCCATTCTTGTTCCTCCCGCATTGACTGCCTGACATTGAGCACATCTACCAACCACATCCTGAGCCATACGCTCTAATTTAGAAACCTGGAACTGCTTGCCCATAAGCTCCTTAAGCTTGCGTGTCCCCAAGTGAGTGCCCTGATGTATTTGGCTTACTAATTTTTTCCCCTAGTCTTTGAGGAAGAATTAACTTTCCTGTTCTAGTCTTAGCCCAATCCCCTTCATAGTCTAATTTAGTCCATTTCTATAATATACTTGCATCCTTGACCAGGAGGGCCATGGCAGCAATTATGCGGAGGCAAGGGGGGAACCCAGCTGCTACTGGATCTAGTTTTTTGCTAAGATAGGCTACTGGCCTTTGCCAAGGCCCCAGAGTCTGAGTTAAAACTCCTTTGGCCACCCCTGCTTTTTCATCCACATACAAGTGGAAGGGCTTGGTAACATCTGGGATGGCCAATGCTGGGGCACTCAGTAAGGCTGTTTGTAATTCCTGAAATCCTCCTTCTGTCTCAGTTGTCCATTCTACCACAGTGAGTCCTCCCTTAGTCAGTTCGTAGAGAGGTCAGGCACTCTCCACAAACCGTGGTATCCACAGCCTAAATAGCCCACTGTCCCAAGAAACTCCCTCACTTGTTGGGACGTGGTGGAGCTGGGGTATTGGGAGATCATCTGTTTTCTGGACTCAGACAGTGAATGCACTACCTTGTGGAGATCAAAGCCTAAATAAGTGGCATGGCTCTGACAAAGCTGTGCTTTCGTTGCTGACACCCAAAACCTTTTTCCTGCAGAGTCTGTAAGAGAGCTCTCATTCCCCGCAAGCATGACTCATAGTCCTCAGCGGCTATTTCCATTATTCCCACTAACTCAGTCAGATTCTTCCTTTCAAATCCTTCAATTTTCTGAAGTTCCCTCCTTATATCTGGGGCTGACTGACTGGCAAAGGCAAGATCGTCTAAATGAGCTATTGTGCAATTTCTCTGAAGTTTACCTCAAGTTGTCTAGGATAGGTAAACAAACATTTAAAGACAACAAAATCTAGAACTTAATATTCACAAAGGTGTGTTACTGAAACATATTTTTTTTCTCTCTAGAATAACCCTCATTTCCAGAGATAGCCAAATCAGGACTAATTTATTTGAAAAACAAGTCCAGTTTTAACAAACTTGGTGTAATTATTTACATAAGCTCAGTGAGAACAGTGAGTGATCATATAAATCTTTTAGGATCTGTTTTGCTGGAACTTCTTATAAGGAATCTCTAGGTTGAACTTGTAATAGCCTCTCCAGGCCAGAAGCCAAGTCAAGTATTTGCCATCAGACATGCCTCCAATACCTGTCGATTTGGGTGAATTCCTCTTCCTGAGGTCCCAAATGTATCCTGAGGTTCCTGCACCTGCCAGGAAGTGACATTCTTTACTCACCTGGTGAGGCTGCTGGGAACTCTGTAAGCAAGGTATCAGGCCAACAGTTTCAGGGGGCTTTATGGCTCCAGGTTTTATAAAGTCAACCTTAGTTACTTTAAGCTGTCTGGTCATATCTGAGTCTTTTTTAAATACGGCATTCCAGTCAATGCCTTGGTAAAATAACCAGTGTTTCCAATGGTGTCCTGTAACAAGGAGAACAGATTCTTATTGAACTTATGCAAATGACTGATTGCCATAGAAGAAAGAATACTTACTGAGACCTTTTGAGTTTCACAGCGTTCAGATAGATAGAAAAGTTGAATACCTTGATTTGTTTACAAGTGAATACTTTTACATTTCTGTAAGTTACAGATAACTTAAGAAAAAGTTTTCCTAGTCTGGAAGAGCAAACATTAGAGAACCAGCAATGTTTAAAATAACAGATACAACATTAAGAGACATAACATTACAATCTTTTAGTTTATCGAGTCCCATGTTACTAATTCTGGTTTAGTTCGAATGCAGCTCTTCTGGAAATTCTTACTCATTTCAGTTACACGATTTCAACATATCAAAGACCTGTATTTGTCCTGACAGTTTCCCATATGAATTTCCTTTAAGTCGGAATTCATTTTACAAGAGAATTAAAACAATTACAAATGACAAAAACTCAGAACAGATATGGTTAAATATCAAGTGATGACCCTTATCAAAACATTAAAACTTCAGAAAATGTATAGAACCTCTAGAGTAGTTACGGTATTTACCTAAATGTAACCCAAGATTTATCATTGGTTTAACAGTACTTCCTGAGTAACTTAGCATACCAGGGAAAAGCCTTATGAGTCAAAGAGATCTCATTTACAATTTAAATCTTGTTGACAATTGCTAAAATCTAAGTTTTAAAGCCCATGCCTAAATAGGATTACAGATGTTTAAGATCTGATAAAACAAAACATAGAAACTGGTTTCTCTGGGCAGGCAAAGAGAAAACCATTTACATTCTCTTTTTAACGGCAGATATATATAGTGGATCACCAATATAGATTTGCCATGATACAGGGCTTTAGTCTTCCTTCCTTAAATACTATGCCTCATTTGAACAGAAGCATTTTACAGGAAAAGATTTATTAGTCTTTTTTCCCTTTTTGTGAATAAATCCATCAAAACTGATCTAATATGGTCAAATTTTCAACATATTTCATTGTTTCCTTTCAAACCTATAAACCAAAGCAAATAAAAGTCACTTTTCCCAAGTCTTCTACAACTTACTACATGCCCTCAAGTTTAGCTTTTACTTTATCTTTTTATGTTCTGGTGCAACCAGACATTTTTACTTTAAGACAAAACTACTTGCTCCCTTAGGCCGTCTTTTTTGTGTGTACAGTTTTTCTAAACTTACTATCAGTCAACTGCCTTTTCTCTGGTTTTTCAGAGAACATTAAAACTTTTAATAAAAACCTTACAGCGTTTTTCTTTTGGTAGTCTGTCCTCACCATACCTAAATTTTTTTTTTCTGAAGATTTCCCTTCACAAACATTTTACAACTTTCTTTTGCATCCAGGTTTTGTCCCAAGTCATTTCCTTTCAAACGACCATCTCTTTTAGGAAAAAATTCCCTTTTATCTTTAACAAAATGTATTCCCATTCCTTATCTTTCTTATGTATCTCCTACTTTTTTTTTTTTTTTTTACATGTAGGGTTATTTCCCTTACTTCCATCAGTCTTAGTTACAGTTAGCAGAATTTTCTATTCTTAGAAACACTTCAGTCTCTAGTGATGGTTAAGTATTAACCAATTGTGAATAGTTACAACAGAATTCTTAGAAGGCAAATTTATGAATCAGTTAAGCACAAAACATGTTTACCAACAGATTCCAAAAGCATAAACCTAGTTCCAGCAACCAATGCTGTAGCATTTTATCCCATTTTGTTAAGACCTAGATGTCCAACAAATTTAATTCCATTTGTCATCCAAGCAAAACTTTAAAGTTTCAGATTGCCAAAGACTTTGAAAGCTATTTTAACAATTACCCATTAAAACTTTGAGACAGACAATTAATCATCAGTTCAGTTATTTCTTTGCTAACAGATTTTAACAAATAACATGGGCTTATTTGACCTCTGATAAACTTTGATTGAAGTTTTACGTTTACTGCTGTTAACTTTAAAGACATGTCTATCTTAATTAAACGAACAAACTTAACTTAGTTCAAATACTGATTTATGTTTCACCTGGACCCACTCCACTTTTAATGTTTACCTGAGACACGGGTGGGAAGATCTGGAGTAGGGGGTGTTAGGTCCAGGGGCTGCTCTTGTGGCTCCTTGACAGTGAAGAGAGAAGGAGCTGTGGTGCAGGAAGCACCGAGGATGGTCCAGAGGCCAGTTACGCAGGCCGCACCCAAGTTGGTGCAGAAACAGAAGGGGGAGTGCTGCCAGAAGGCAGAGAAAGGATTCCCAGTTTTAGAGAGCTTTCCTGGGTAAACCTTGTCACCTGCCGGGTGGCTTTACCTTGAAAATCCTTGAAATGCTGGAGAACAAGACTTAGGGGTGTCATAGGTCCCTTATTCCCTGATTGCCCCATTTATTCAATCATAACAAACAACACAACAGACAACAAAAAGACAAGACAAAGACAACTGCAGACCCAGCAGCCCTTCCTCAGATATCAAGTCTAAGGGTGTGCAAGATATAATCCCAACTCAAAAACACAACCTGCTACTGATGGGGATTTTCTCGGTCCCCTGACCACCTAGGGGGACTCGAACCCCCTGGCAGGTCCCCTGACCACCTAGAGGGACTTGAACCCCCTGGCGATCTACCAGTGGAGGGATGGGGTGTCCCCACATCCACTCCAGCCCTGGGGAGCAATGCTGTGTCCAGCTTCTTCCCAGCGGGCTATACCCCTGGAGCTCCGCAATCAGACAGACAGAACAGATCCCGCAGAATAAAATCTCAAGATCTTACCTCCAGAGGCTTTTCCCAGAAATTCTGATGCTGACTCAGTTCTTGTCGTTTGATTGTGGACGAGCCCCCAGAATGTTGGGGTCCATTATCAAAGGAACGAGACTGAGACGAAGTGAAAGTAATGCAAAGCCTTCTTCTATACCAAGCATTAGAAGTCAGATTGACTGGCCAGGGCCGCCTCCGAAGAGAGCAACCCCCTCTGATCTCACAGGCTGGTTTTATAGGGCATAACCGTAGACCCAAGGTATGTGACTTCTATTGTTAAGGCGTTTACTCCCGGAATCAATACCTGGAACCATACCAGGTACTACTGGGGCATTTATTCCTGGAATGAAGTCTGTGCATGTAAACAATATGGCTACCTAGGCAGTATGGAGTTGCTCTGGCTAAGCAGGCCCTAATAGTTAAACAGGTTTTAACATTAAATTGGCCCTAACACCTGGGATCACGACCTGAGCTAAAGGCAGATGCTTAATGACTGAGTCACCCAGGTGCCCCAAAATTTCCCTTTTTAAGCCAGATCTGATCCTGAATAACATACAAACTCCCCAGTCTGATATTCAGTTAGATAATGCCAGTCTACCTTTCTAGCTTTATCTTGCATTGCACCCTTCCAAGAACATTCTATACCTCTATCATATTTGAGGATTTGCCTTTGCCCAAATCTACCTGGAGTCTCTTTTTTTCATACCTTTGCTTATGCTACTCCTCCTTGTGGAATCCTTTCCTATCATTCCTCCTGTTGGAGTACTTCCCATCCTTCACAGCCTGGCTCAAGTAGTGCTATTTTATATCTTTTTTAAAAAAAAAAGATTTTATTTATTTATTTGTCAGAGAGAGAGAGAGAGAGAGACTGCAAGTGCTGGGAGGGGCGGAGGGAGAAGCAGGCTCTGCACTGAGCAAGGAGCCTGATGTGGGACTTGATCCCAGGATCATGACCTGAGCCGAAGGCAAACGCTTAACCAACTGAGCCAAAACCAGGTATTCCAGGAAAACATCTTAAACAATTGGGCATTCTTCTCTAGGTGACCCCTGAGGTCTGTTTGTCCAGGTGCTGCTTGGTTCAGAGCAAACCATTCCTTCTCAGGAGACTCCTGAAGATTCTGTTTCAGGAAGAAAATGTAGCTTAAACTACTGCCAGCCCCATTTTATAGGAAAATTCCTGTAAGATCACTTGTTAAGTATTGGTGGAAATGACATTCCTTTCTGCTTTGGCAAAAGGAAGCTCATACTCTCTCATTAGCTGGCTTTGGTTGCTAATGTTTCAAAATATGCAAGTAAAATCTCTCCCTTAGCTTACTGCATAAAAAACAACAGCCTATGCTTTTCACCTTTTGTGAGGTTAGAAAATCAGTCCAGGTGTGATATTTGGTATTATTGTGTCAGACTGTTGTTTATGCTTAGTAATTTTTTTTTTTAGGTTTCAAGATAACAATATATCATTCAAGAGGGAAGTGACTGTGGGTATGTATATATGTGATTCAAGAACATGAGTCAAAGATGATTTATTTGTCACATTTTCACCTTGAAATGAACATAATTATACTAGAAAATATTTTAAAATATTTTTTAAAAAGAAAATAACAGGGGCACCTGGGTGGCTCAGTGGGTTAAAACCTCTGCCTTCGTCTCAGGTCATGATCTCAGGGTCCTGGGATTGAACCCTGCATTGGGTTCTCTGCTCAGTGGGGAGACTGCCTCCCCCGCTCTCTCTGCCTGCCTCTCTGCCTGCTTGTGATCTCTGTCTGTCAAATAAATAAAAAAATCTTAAAAAAAAAATAACAAGAAAAAGAAAATAACAGACGAGCAGATAACAGAGGGCAGCAACCATTTATGTAAGGCATAATTATTCCAGGGCATCTGGGAAATAGCTGTAACTATATCTATCTATCTATCTAGATAGAGATAAGGATACCAAATAGATACATTAAAATATGATCACCTTTTAACTAATTGTCTTTTCATAGTGACGAAGCCAATGAAATAATCCTGCTTCCTTCAAACCCAGTGTTCTTATCTGTAGAGATAATGATAGCTACTTCATAAAGTTGTGAGGATTGAAAAAAATCATTTGTTATATAAAAAATAAGTGCATAAAATATTCAAGTAGTGAAATAATATATAAAGATCCTGCTATGATGCTCTGCATAACTAGTCTTTTCTACTCAACCTGAAAGTTTTGATATTATTAAGAATGATTACATTATGGATTGGATTAAGGGAAATTGTTATACAATTTTTTCCAGCTTTATTGTTATATGATTAACATACAAGATCATTTAACTTTAAGGAATGCAACATATTAATTCGATACACTTACATATTGGGGGATGTGACTGGCTCAGTCAGTGGAGTGTGTGACCCCTGATCTTGGGGTTGTGAGTTCAAGCCCCACATTGGGTGTAGAGATTGCTTAAAAATGAAATCTTTAAAAGAAAAAAAAGACCCACAAGGGCGCCTGGGTGTCATAGTCGGTTAAGCATCTGACTCTTGGTTTCTGCTCGGGTCATGATCTCGGGGTCATAAGATTAAGCCCAGTGTCAGGCTCTGAGCTCATGATAAGGGTCTGCTAAAGTTTCTCTCTCCCTCTTCCTCTGCCCCTCCCAGCACTCTCTCTCTCTCTCTCAAATAAATAAAAAAATCTTAAAATAATAAAAGCACACACATAGATGATATACTTACATATTGCAAAATGATTATTCCACAGCCTTAGCCAATGGTGCCATCCTGTCACATAACTACCATTTCTTTTTTCTGTTGAGAACATTTAGGATCCACTGTCTTAGAACTTCAAGGTATATAACACAGAATTGTTCATTTATAATCACCATGCTCCACACAGGATCCCCAGAACTCACTCATCTTAAAACTGGAAGTTTGTACACTTTGACCTAGAGAAAATTTTAAGGTAGTTGCAATTTGTCTTTGATTCAGTCCTCTGCTCCTTTTCTCTGCTAATCTCTGCTTCCTTCCCTTCCATATTCACATTTGTGGTATTCTCATGATGATTTCTGATTGCTCATCGTTTCCCTTTCTACAGCCCATTCAGACCTAACCTCTCCCAAAGTATTTCATGATATATTCCAAAATGAGTTATCTTTTTCCCTAACCCTATTTAAACTCTCAATTTCTTCCTGAGCCTGACTTATCTAGATGTTAGGAAGAAAGTACTCTTACTAAACTAATTTGAATCAAAGCATTTGGTTTATTTAATCTTTATGAGTATATTTACATTTGAGAAGAGAACAGTCATTAACCCAGGTTGCGTTGCAGTAGAGTTTTAAGCTCTGTAAAACAGATGTTTTTTAGCTCCGGCAACAATTTACCTCCTAGTAGTTCTTAATCTTAGCTGCCTATTGGAATTATTGGTCTGGGGTAGAAACCAGGTATATTGGAGTTTTTAAGGCATCCCATGCAGATTTTAGTGTGTAGCTAGGTTTGAGAACCACAGGGTTAGAATGACTCTCTTGATTTAGTTTTCAATACTAATAATTTCCGTTTTTCTGTTATGTAAGTCACATACACATTAATTGCTGTATCTGGTATAAGAAGGTTGGGAAAAAATTAATGGAAAGGTAATAGAAAAATAACTATAATTTAAATGTCACCAAATCCAGCTCTATATTTTGCTAATGAGGAAACAGGTTCAAGTGTTAATAGCTAGCTAGAAATGGTATCGGGACAATAGGATATTTTAAAATACTCCAAGTATTTTTTTACTTTAAACATTTAGTCTATGTACTAGTGAATGAAACTTATTTCAAAATAAGATTAATTTATGCAAATGACAAAAATTTAAACAACGCACAAAGATATAAAATGCAAAGCAGATCTCCAACCACATTCCAGTTTGTACTTTTATTTTTTAAGATTTTATTTATTTATTTGACAGAGAGAGACAAAGCAAGAGAGGGAACACAAGCAAGGGGAGTGGGAGAGGGAGAAGCAGGCTTCCACCTGCGCAGGGAGCCTGATGCAGGTGTGTGTGTGTGATTCCAGGACCCCGGGATCATGACCTGAGCCAAAGGCAGATAACGACTGAGCCACCCAGGCTCCCCACACCTTTTTTTTTTTAAGTAGACTCCACTCTAGCGTGGAGCCCAACATGGAGCTTAAACTCATGACGCTGAGATTAAGACCTGAGCTGAGATCAAGAGTCAGACACTTAACCAACTGAGTCATTCAGGTGCCCCCTAGTACGCACTTCGAAAGGGTACTTTTTTTAAAAAAAAAAATTTCCGCCACAAAGAGTAAAATCATTGTCTTCCACTAGGCGGCAGTATTGCTTACTGTTCAACAATCTCCCCACCACCCAGCCCTTTATTGTCCAGGACGGGTTATGAAGACTCCAGTCCTCCCAGAGACAGTCAGTCCCTAATACGGAAATGTCAGGCCAAAAGCCAGATTACTAATTCATTAGGAAAACCAGAAGTGAGCAAAGAATTGCACAAGGCAGAGCTGTTAGTGTGTGGAGAAACAGTGGGTGTAAATTAGGCACTGAGACAGCCAACCAAAGGGCAGAGCAAGGTCCTGCTTGGAAAACCTATCAACTGCCTACCTCTGTGGAGGTATTGGAAGGGCTGTGGGTCCAGTTATGTGAAAATGTGCATCTGACTCTATTGTGCACGAAATATTCCCTTTAAGACGAACCGGTCAGAGGTTGTAGGACCCAGTCAAGTCTTATATGGTATCCTGAATGGCCCGAGGAGTCTCTGGGCTACTAGAAAAAGGCCAGGATCATTTGATAATACCCTTCCACAAAGAGATTTGGGGAGATCACGCGTGGATTTCCCAAACCTTGCAGAATTCCAGCCAGGAGCAGGTGATAAAGAGCACAGGTGTTTCAGTTTTCATTGTTAAATTCTGGAGACATATTTGAGAATTATTTTTAGACCTTCTGTGTGATTATGTATCTCCTATAGTAAAAAGTTTGTCACTGGTGATATCTTTGGGATCTTGACATTTAGGAATACGCTTCTCTATTACCTAGGAGGAGACAAAAACTGAAGAAAGTCATACAATGTTCACATTTCAGGAAGAAAAACACGTTTTAACCTCCTTCAAGCTTTGAAATCATTGCAGCAGGAATGGGGCAAAGGCAAGGAAGGGGCTATGAGATAAAAGGGACATGGGAATGCCATATCACTAACAGAGAAGCTCTGTCCCCAAAGTGAATCCAAGTAAATCAAAGAGAAAGACGTATGAGGGAAGCACATTATGGAACTTGCAGGATAAACCTCTGATAACTAGGAATCTATAGTGATCTGTTCGGGATTTCTTCAGTGTTAAAAGGTTTGTTGAGCAACATAGAACATAGAGCAGGGACCAAGAACCCAATTTTTATTTTTCCAATCAAAGGGCTTTCTGAAATCTTCCAAGCTCTTAGACCAACATGTAGTTCAAAAAGTCTTTTGAGGGGTGCCTGGGTGGCTCAGTGGGTTAAGCCTCTGCCTTTGGCTCAGGTCATGATTTCAGGGTCCTGGGATGGAGCCCCACATCAGGCTCTCTGCTCAGTGGGGAGCCTGCTTCCCCCCTCTCTCTCTGCCTGCGTCTCTGCCTACTTGTGATCTCTCTCTCTCTGTTAAATAAATAAAATCTTTAAAAAACAAAAAACAAGAAGTCTTTTGATAAGCCATGACCTAGGAGCTGGTGTGACTTTTGTCAACCAATGAGAGTTGGTGTGCCTAATTGCAATGAGAAACAAGAGAGGCATCATATTAAATACTTTGAATCATAATGTCAAGTTGAGTTAAAATTCTTGCTTTCCACACATATTATTTCTTTCAGAGCCCCCTATTTCTAAATGGTGTGCCTGGCTTCAAATTTGAAGTTACACTTTTTTTTTTTTTTTTTTTTTTTTTTGTACACTGTATCCAAACTTCATTCTAGATTAGAGCACTTGGCACTCTGTCCAATTATCATGGTTTGTAATGAGAAATCCTGACTTCTGTATTCACCAGTCTTGGAAATCTTACATAGTCCCAGGAGAACTTTTTTGATAAATAAAAGAAATGGGATGTTGACCTGCATTTTCTGTGTTTGAAGCTAAAATAAGTTTTGCACAGGGTATATAATGTAGCCAGCAAATACTCCCAAACCTCAAACTGGAAATATGAAACTTGATCAAAAGCCAATGAGGAAAGCTTGATGTATTCCAAGAGTCTATTATGAGAGTGCACCAAAAGAATTCTTGTTAATAATGTAAGTGGAATGCCATGCTCTTTGGTACAAGGTTAGTAGAACTATGAAAGAAAATGGCCCAGAATGCCCACTGAGTTCTCTTCATTTCACCTTCATACGAGTAAAAGATAGGCATAAAAATCAAGAATGAAGTAGCATTGCCAGTAAAATGCCATGTTGCCCCTTTCCCTGGAGCCAGGTTTACCTTCATCAGTAAAGAGGTTCTGAGTGATCATTAGGAGCACATGTCACTTTCTCTTTTCTTTTTCTTCCTCTCTCCCTCCTCTCCTCCTTCCCATCCTTCCTACCTTCCTTCCATCCTCTCTCTCTCGTTCTTTCTCTCTTTAAAGATTATATTTATTTGAGAGAGAGAGAGAGAGAACAAGCAGGGGGAGGGGCAGAGGATGAGACAGACTCCCCACTGAGCAGGGAGCCAGACACGGGGACCCTGGGATCATGACCTGAGCCAAAGGTAGCCGCTTAACCGACTAAGCCACCCGGATGTCCCTCTGCCTTTTTCCTTAATGTCTGAGAAGACTGCCTGCTTGATAGATTGTTCATCAATATCTAGTTTCCCTTCTTGATGGAGGATCACACTTACCAGTCCTACTGAGCGCAGGTGTCACCTTGTGACTTGCTTTGGCCATTGAAATGTGAGGGTGCTTTAGGGGTTCGCCTGGCCTAAGTTTTAAGAGGCGGAGCATGCTTGGCTATGTTTCCTTTTTCCTCTGCCATAGTTACCAGTGAAATTCCAGATAGAAGGTGCTCTGACAATCTAGCAAACAAGGCTCTTTGGCTGATTTCTTTTTTTGTTTTTCTTTTGCTGATTTCTGAGGCACATGCTGCACAAGCAATATGTGAACTTGTGTTGTTTTAAGCCACTGACATTTTGGGTTGTCTGTCACTGCAGCACAATCTAGCCTATCTGGACTAATTGGTTTGTTCAGTCTGCAACATACATTTTCAGTAGGAATAATATCACCCCAAGGGGGCAAACATTGGTTCTTGGAAGGCAAAGAGCCTTACTTTTTAATGTATAAATTACAGATATGTATTCAGCACACAACGGGTATACAGTATATCTGTGGTATTAAATTCTAATGGGGGTACAACTAGGGAAAAAAATTTAAAAGTCTCAGTAGGAGGCGATAATAAATTAAAGTCGAGGAACATTGGTCTAAATGGCAAAAAATAACGGTCAGGTTATCTTCATAAAATCTAATCCAGGGGTCCTCAACTCTGGGGGCACATCTAGATCCCTCGGAGAACTTTCCAAAGACCCTGAATCCAAGTCTGGTTCTCAGCGATTCCAATTTACTTGGTAGAATCCACACTTTGGTATTTTTTAAAAAAGCTCTTGGGTAATTCTAATTTGTAAACAGGATTAAGAACCCCTGGATCAGACATTTTCAAAGACAAAGCAGTATTGCTTCCTGCAGGGAGAGGTACCACACAAACAACAGAGAAATAACCGGGCACACTGGAATTGGCTGGCATGGAGTACAACGCTCTCCGATTTCATGTTATTTTATTTTATTTTTTTAACTCACTCTTATTTTAGATAGGCTAGTCTGGCCTCACAGCAGATAACAAAAAGCTGGATTCATCAAGAATAGACAGCAACATTCAATTTCTATGTTTTATCTTTCCCATTTCATGACATACTGTTTGAATGCACAGGGTCCTTTATGACTCATTTGGAAAACATAAGAAGGGGGGGAAATGGCTGTAGTTATTCCTAGACTTAGTATCCAAAGTCAGCATTTTCTGCACAGATGCAATTTGGAAATCATCTCTATCTTCAGCTCCTAAAATTCTAAGTTCTTATGGAGTGGGTTAAAAAAGCTACATAACGTGGGATCTTCTTTACCCTCTATATCTAGGGAAACTTGAGATGCCAGAGGGAGATTTTCACATAGATTGTGAAAATTAAAAATTGAGTTTAATTTTATTTATTTATTTATCTACTTAAAGATAGATTGATTGATTGATTTTACAGAAAGACAGCGGGAGAGGGAACACAAGCAGGGGGAGTTGGAGAGGGAGAAGCAGGCTCCCGCTGAGCAGGGAACCCAAAGTGGCGCTCGATCTCAGGACCCTGGGATCATGACCTGAGCCGAAGGCAGACACTTAATTACTGAGCCACCCAGGCGCCTCTATGTTTTTCAAAATTAAGGAGATAAAGCACTTTGTCATTCTTAGCATGGAAAGGATCCTTGATCAGGGCTAAATGACAGTAGCACAGGATTATCATGGCTGAATTTGGTTATTAGATGGATCATCATTTTTTTCCTGAAATGTTACTTGGAACTGACAATGATATGGCTGTATTTTAATGAAGTGACTCATTTCCAGCTAGGAAGTCAAAATTATAATGTGTTAATTAACAAGTATATCACTTTATGTTTTCCTTTTATACATCTTCACAGTGGATGGCATTTACATTGGTCTCATTGATTTGGAGGTTTTAATGAAAAGGTGTACCTTGGCTTTCCAGATTTTTTTTTTAAGATTTATTTATTTATTTATTTATCAGAGAGAGAGAGCGGGAGCGCAAGCATAAGCAAGGGGGGTGGAAGGCAGAGGGAGAAGCAGGTTCCCCCGCTGAGCAAGGAGCCCCATACAGGACTCTATCCCAGGACCCTGAGATCATGACCTGAGCCAAAGGTAGAGGCTTAACCCACCGAGGTACCCGGGTGCCCCTGATGTTATTTTTTTAAAAAGATTTTACTTACTTATTTATTTGAAGGGGGCAGAGGGGAGGAGCAAAGGGAGAGGGACAAGCAGACCCCGTACTGAGCTGGGAGCCCAACATGGTGCTTGATCCCAGGACCCTGTGTTCATGACCTGAACCAAAACCGGGAGTTGGACGCTTACTGACTGAGACACCCAGGTGCCCCTCCTGATGTTATTTTTGATAACTGAGAACCTCTCTTGAGCACAAGGGTGAGGCATTACTTGTGAAATTTCTTGAGGCATGAAAATAAAATTTCCAGGAAAATCTCCATAAGGAGAGAGTTAGCATCAGTTGTACAACTTGACAAAATGCTTACAACCAGCTTGCTAACACTTTGTTCATGATTTTGGCAGATGCAGAGATGGGAAAACCAAGTGTCTGAGATTATTAGTAGAGGCAAGGGTGGATTTGAGATGCTGGGATGGATACAGTGTGGATCCAAGAAGGTTTAAATGCTAACTCATCTCTAGTTCATCACCAGCTAATCCCAAAGAACAACAACAGTGTGCTGTAATGAATCCTTCTCAAAATGCCTATGGCCTCACTTACTAAAGGGGACAGAGCAACTCAGGGTCCATGTGATGCTGCTCCACTAGTCACAACTGATTGGACAAGGAGTAGACACGTGATCTAAATAGCGCTTAATTGCATTCTCCTGCCTGTTTATTTGGAGTTGGGATACAGTCTCCAGTTAGTTTGTTTTGAGCACTGGACCAAGTAGGTGACAAAGAGCTCGGGCTGGATTGCTGTTTTCTATCAAGTGGACGCTGAAGCAGAGAAAACTAATCTTCAGGAAAAAAAAATACATATATATGTGTGTATATATATATATATAAACACACACACATATATACACACATATATATACACACACAATATATATATACACACACATATATATATACACACATATATATGTATATATATATATAAAACTTTTATATTATATATAAAAAACTGTGCCTAGAGAAGATAAAGATAAGACCTTTAGGTCCTGACTTTCAAGTTCCATGTCAAGTCCCTTGGCACCTGACGTCCCATGTCAACATCTAGCTGTCCTGGCAGCTTTGGTTCCACAAGATACCTCCGTATCTTTTTAATAAGCATCACCGCCCTCGTGCTTGAGCTAATTTAAGTGGGTTTCTGTTCCTTGCAAGCAATTATCCCTGATTAAGACAGTGTTCGTCTCCACAAAGAAGAGCTAAAATCTGTGAAGGACATGGGCCACATTGCCTGCAGATGTGTAGCTTCTTAAAATTTTGCTTGAATTATCCAGATTAGCCTTCCGGTGGTTGAACTGGCTGTTTGGTACAACAGATGCAGCAGGCTTTGTGAGGAAATGGGTCACAAAGAAATGCTGAATGGCATGAATCTTTGCAGCAATGGGCACATGTTTTGCCATACAAGTTCCAAACAAAAAGGCATAGATATAAACATGCTAAACCTTATGGTTGCATTTTCTTTCTTTAACCTAATTATGCCCTTATAATACAGCTAGACTTAAAGGAGATATGCACAGCAATTTAATGTCTCCATTATGAAAGGGCTTAAAAAGAAGCTAAGATGGATAGAATAATCACCTCTATCAGTTCCATCAATTTCTAGCCCCCTTTGCTTCTGCTTTAGACCCCTGACACCAATTATGTAAATTTGCTCACGCAGCGCCTGGTTGCTTTGGCATTGTAATTTAAATGTAGGTGACTTACGAAGACAAAAGGAAATGCATTGTCCTTTTCAAAATTTAGAATTTGAACTGATTCACTGATTTTGTTCCTGTCGGATAACCAGGCAGCTGGAGGAACAGCTGGACCAGTTTCTGAACACCAACAAAAAAAACCTCAAGTCTGAATTACAATAGGGGTTTTCATCAGAATTTTATAGTATTGTTTAATAAATACAAAGCACACTTTACGAGTAATTGGCTGCTTTCCTGTTTATATTAGCAAGTGTATTATGAAGACAGAGCCAAACGTATCAGGAGTTCTGATTTAGTGAAAGTAATCAGTCTGGACTTTCCTTATTTTAAGAACTATAATGTCCATTTTGAAGGAGAAACTAAAAACACCCCCCCAACCCCCATTATTTGTTTTAGTTTTGCAAAGGCAATATAACATAGTGGTCTTCTAGGACTGCTTGGGTTTAACACCCGGTTTTACTACCTGTGTGATTTTAGTAAGCATTTCAATCTCTCTGTGCTTTAATTTTCTCATTTGTGATGTAGGGATAACAGTATGATCCAGTAGTTCCACTACTGGGCATCTCCTCAAAGGAAACAGAACCACTAATTTGGAAAGACATATGCAGCTCAATGTTTATTGCAGCATTATTTATAGTAGCCAAAATATGGAAGCAACCCAAGTGTCCATCAATAGATGAATAGATAAAGAAGATGTGACACATATACACACTGGAATATTACTCAGCCATAAAAAAGAATGAAATCCTTCCATTTACAACAATATGGATGGAACTAAAGGGTATAATGTTAAATAAAATCAATCACAGAAAGACAAACACCATATAACTTCCTTCATGTGTGGAATTTAAAGAAACAAAACAAACAAAAAAAGAAAAAAAGACAAAAACGGACTCTTTAGAGATATAGAGAACAAACTGATGGTTGCCAGAAAGGAGATGGTCAGAGAGAAGTGTGAAATGGGTGAAGGGGATTAAGAGTACACTTATTGTGATGAACACTGGGTAGTGTATAGAATTGTTGAATCACTATATTGTATGCCCAAGACTAATATAACACTATATGTCAGTTATATTGGAATTAAAAATAAATAAATAATTTAAAAAATAACAATACCTACTTCATTGGGTAGTCGTGAGGATTAAATGAGTTAGCTTATAGAAAGCACTGAGTATAGTGCCTAGCATATAGTGTCATTAACCGTTAGTATGCCCCCAGAAAGAAAAATATTATATTTTTTGAAAGTTCAACAAACAGAACTAATTATTCCTATCAGTGCCATATTCTTTCAAACCCAGTTAGTGACTCAAAAGTAGGGAAATAGATATATGTCTTTTTAACATGCAGAAGTGTGGGTATGGAGAGCATAGAGTCATGCATGCATGGACCAACTGCCTTGATCTAGAGTTCAGACTTCTTACTTCCTTATGAGAATCACATTCTTCCCAGTACGTTGGTTGCATGACTGTATTGTCTTAGGAGAGGGCCAGCATGTGCTAGTTAACTACAAGTGGACAAGGTACACTGGCTCAGGAGAGGTACAAAGTGGACCCAGCTGCAGGTCTTGGGAGGAAACCCTGCCTCACTGATACATATCAGAAAGATACAGAGATAGGAAAGGGAGGTGGCTTGGGGAAGCAGAAGAAGAAGGAATAACTTAAAGTCAATTTTTCTAAGGTAGATAGCACAGTGCTGGGAAATCCAGGAGAAGGAATATTTAGAGATCTAAACAGCCTGCTATTTGCATAAAGCAGCATCTGGAATGAAGGACTAGTAAGAGCCTACTAGACCCTTTCTCAGGGGGACTGTGATTTTTCAGTGTCTGAAGACTAGGAAGCCAACTAAAGAAACCAGGAAGGAACACAGAAACCATTGGGGTGCCTGTGTGGCTCAGTCATTAAGCATCTGCCTTCGGCTCAGGTCATGATCCCAGGGTCCTGGGATGGAGTCCCACATTGGCCTCCCTGCTCGGCAGGAGGCCTCCTTCTCCCTCTCCCACTCCCCCTGTTTGTGTTCCCTCTCTCACTGTCTCTGTCAAATAAATAAATAAAATCTGAAAAAAAAAACAAAAAAAAACCAAAACAGGAAAAGGAAAAGAAAAGAAAGAAACCAGAAACTGGAAGAATTCTGTGTCAGAGCTACAGTGTGGGACTGGAACCACAGCAGCAATGTTTAAGTTACACTGGGTGCTGGGATGGTTATAGGGATGGGTTGGGTGGAATCTAGAGCTCCCAAAAGCCCACCTGTATAGATGAGGATAAAAAGGGCTGGGAGAGAAGGAGAACAAAACACCAGGATGTCTATGAGAAAGGCAGTTTCTTAGGCAGTTTCATTTGTCTTCTTTACTTTGAGTCACAAGAAACACCATTTAACTTCTGGGCATTCTCTCAATGAAGGAATGGTGGTCCTTAAGGATGCCTTATGTTAGCCCTAGCTGCATCTCTGAGTGATGGGTAGAAAAAAAATAATGACTATATTCCACATAGAACTCCTAGATTTCTCCTGGCAATAAACTCTTAGAATTTGGAAGCTCCCCCACTCACCACGTCCTTAAAAAACCTGCGTCCGGGGCGCCTGGGTGGCTCAGTGGATTAAGCCGCTGCCTTCGGCTCAGGTCATGATCTCAGGGTCCTGGGATCGAGCCCCACATCAGGCTCTCTGCTCCGCAGGGAGCCTGCTTCCTCCTCTCTCTCTGCCTGCCTCTCTGCCTACTTATGATCTCTCTCTCTCACTGTCAAATAAATAAAATAAAATCTTTAAAAAAAAAAAAAAACACCTGCGTCCTAGTATGCCAGGAAGAACTAGGTTTATTTAGCATGACATAAAAATCTAATTTGAAAAAATCATGTTTCATGATTACCAGATTAGGGAAGTAGAATGGCTTTTGGGTTCAGAATTACACTATTTGCAGTGGAAAATGATCTTCTGGGAGAGTTGGATGCTAGTCAAAGATCCTTGTTGCTCTTGGATTAATAAGCCTCCTTACATATTATTGATCATAACAACATCTTGTTGCAGGAAAAAAAAATTCCTTTCCCCATCTACAAACTTAACCTGTTGCCTAAATTATGTACATAGATAAGCTGAACACAAGGGAAACAGAGACTAAAAGAAGTGCATTTAGAATTCAACTAACATTTGCTGCATCAATGAGATGCTCAGTGTGCACTAGAAGATGATGATAATGACAATAGTTAGGAATGAAGGAGGGAAAGGAACAAGAAAGGAACAGAGAAGACAAGAAACAGCTGTAGTTCTGAGGCAGTTGGGTTGCCAACTGCTGCAGCCGAAGCAACCACAATGCAGTTTTCAATTATTCAGAGCCTGGCTCTCCGGTTTGGGTATCATCTCAGCTTTTTCTTCCAATTTTCCCTTCTATTGATTGCCTTTTTTTTTTTAATATTTTATTTATTTGACAGAGAGAAATCACAACTAGGCAGAGAGGCAGGCAGAGAGAGAGGAGGAAGCAGGCTCCCTGCGGAGCAGAGAGCCTGATGTGGGGCTCGATCCCAGGACCCTGGGATCATGACCGAGCCGAAGGCAGAGGCTTTAACCCACTGAGCCACCCAGGTGCCCCTATTGATTGCCTTTTTGTCATCCATTTCATGTCCATCAGTCCATAGGGAAGACGAGAGATCAGAAGAGGTTGGTATTAGCTAAAATTTTCCTGATGTTTTCTTCATGGAAGTGTTGATCTCTTTTCATTCTCACATCAAAGCTAGGAGAGAGGACTATTATCCTTGTATTACAAATGAGGAATCTGAGGCTTAGTGATATTCCCAAGGTCATACAGCTAGTACATAGTAGAGTTAGAATTTGAGTCATGGGCTATCTGAACCTAGAGTCATGCTTTTACCCATTATGTTCTCCTGCTTCTATGTTATACAGTCTTCTAAGTTGTTCACATTTGCTATAAATGTTCTCAGTGCTCTACAGTTCAAAAAGTTCTTTTACTTTTTTTTTTTAAGATTTTATTTATTTATGACACAGAGAGAGAAAGAGATCACAAGTAGGCAGAGAAGCAGGCAAAGGGGGAGAAGCAGGCTCGCCACTGAGCAGAGAGCCCGACACAGGGCTCGATCCCAGGACCCTGAGATCATGACCTGAGCTGAAGGCAGAGGCTTTAACCGACTGAGCCACTCAGGCGCCCCCAAGTTTTCTCCTTCCTTCCTGCCTTCCTGCCTGTCTGCCTTCCTTCCTTCCTCCCCTTCCCTCCTTTATTTGGTGTATAAATGTGTGTTGCACTGGTTTATCATATTAATTTTCTTTTTGTGTCTTTTGAGTTTTTAAGCCTTAAGTTGCCCCTGTGCTGCAATGTTTAAGTTTAGTTTCCATTTTTTTTTTTTTTATAAGTAAACTCTATGCCCAACGTGGGGCTCGAACTCCTGACCCTGAGATCAAGAGTCGCATGCTCTACTGACTGAGGCAGCCAAGCACCCCTAGTTTTCATCTTATTTTCATATTTATTTTTATTTTAAACATACAGATAGCATAGGACTCAAATAGTTTTATAAAGTCTACTACAGAAAACAGTGATTCTCTGGTCCCCAATTTTCTCATCTTCCTTCCCCAGAGGCAATAATTTTCAGTTATTTTAGCTGTTTCTTTTTGTATTTGTCTCAGTATCTCTAAATAATATGCCTATGCTGCTACTTCTTGATTTAAAAAAAATTAGGTGTTATCTACGAAAGATATATCTTTCAACTACCTCTACCCCCAGCCTACCCCAATCACACATGTACGTCGTTTCCTGTCCATTCTCCCAATATCGTTATATTGTACTGTTGGTTAAATAAAATCAACACTTATATTACTATGACTATGTAAATGCTTATATACTATGACAACCTTTCCTTTTGTTTTTCCTAGAACTATTAAATGCTTCATTTTTATTTTTCACTTGCTTTGTTTTGATATAATTATCACTAACTCAATGAAATTCTCCCCCAGAAATATCTTTCTTTACACTATGTTACATCTATCACTTTTACCTTCTTTGAAACACCCGAGAGCCTTCTGATTTCTTCTATTTTGGTTTTGATTCTTCCCTAGAGTTGTTTCACAGCTGTGATTCTGGGATTAAATATTACCATTAGTGTGAGAATTAATTTCTTTATTTCTTCTTTCCTTCTTTATTTTTTATTTAACAGAGAGAGAGAGAGATCACAAGTAGGCAGAGAGGCAGACAGAGAGGGGGGGGGAAGCAGGCTCCTCACTGAGCAGAGAACCTGATGTGGGGCTCGATCCCAGGACCCTGAGATCATGACCTGAGCCGAAGGCAGAGGCTTAACCCACTGAGCCACCCAGGTGCCCCTCCTTCCTTCCTTCTAAGGCTTTGCATGCACATATCTCTTTCTTGTGTTAGATCCCATTTCCAAGATCCTATGTATGAACTTTTGCAACTTTTTTCTTTTCTTTTTCAATAACAACTCTAAAACATCCTTTTTTTTTTTTTAAAGATTTTATTTTTAAGTAACCTCTAGACCCAATGTGGGGCTTGAACCTACAACCTTGAGATCAAGAGTCGCCTGCTCTACTGACTGAGCCACGCAGGTGCCCCCAGTGACTCCAAAATTTCAGTGGTTTAAAACAAAAAACATTTATTTCTCATTTTCATTAGCTATTTATCGTGGATTGATGCACCCCTGGTCCCTCTTGGCTTTTTCCCAGGACCCAGGAGCAGTCATCATCTGAGCCATACCAATGTTTTGGGAAAGAAAAGAGCAATGGGAGTCACCATTTTCTCTTACATTTTATTGTTCAGAGCAAACTGATGGCCAAGATTGATGTTAGTGGGATGGGAATAAAACTCTAGTCCTGATAGAGAGAGGCAGAGAATATTTTGAACACATAATGCAATCTACCATGTGTTCCTATTTCTTGGTTAGCTCTCACATTTTGGAAGAGCCCATCCTCCAATAGCTTCCTGAGGAAAGGTGCATAAGAGTCACATTTATTGAGATCTTGCATGTCTAAAATATCTTTTTATCCAATTGGTAGTTTATTTGAATACAGAATTCTAGGTTGGAAATGATTTTCCTCAGAATCTGTGGATGTTGCCCTAATATCTTCTTGATTCCAGGGTTCTATTGAAAAGTCCACTGTAATCTTAATGCTTGTTTGTAGCGTTTTTCCTTTCTGGAAGCTTATTTTTTTGTTCCTAGTGTTCTGAAATTTCACAGTGGTGTGCTATGGTGTGACTTTGTTTCTATCTATTGTGCTGGGCACTTGGTAGGTCCTCTAAATTTGGAAATTCATGTCCTGCAGCATAGAAAATTTTCTTGAATTGTGCCTTTGATAATTTCCTGCCCTCTACCTTTTCTCTCTATTCTTACTACCTTTTAATTTTCATTTCTTTTGTTTTATTTACGCTTATAAAGGTACTCTTTTTTTGTTATTATTCTCGGAATGTTTCCCCCCCTGAATGGCATCCTGTACTTATTTAAGAGATGCCAAATCATATCCTATTTCTTTCTTTCTTTTTTTTTAGATTTTTATTTATTTATTTGACAGACAGAGATCACAAGTAGGCAAAGAGGCGGGCAGAGAGAGAAGGGGGAAGCAGGCTCCCCAGTGAGCAGAGAGCCTGATGCGGGGCTTGATCTCAGGACCCTGGGATTATGACCTGAGCTGAAGGCAGAGGCTTTAACCCACTGAGCCACCCAGGCACCCCTCATCTCCATTTCTGTTAGAATCTTTACTAATAAATTGCTTTTTGAAATTTTTCTTTCTCCTGTGTAGTCTTTCCAACCTAGAAGTTGACTGTTTCTTTTTTCTTTTGGTATCTGTATTTTATGTTAGAGATATTACTTAAATTTCTTAAATTTCTGGTGACTCCCCCACCCCCTTCAGAAACTCTGTTTTGCTCTCTCCAGGGAATTACCCAACACAGTGGAGAAAAGAAGTCCCTTGGCTGCATGGAGTTGAGGAAGGGAACCGCTACTTAAATGGACTTTCAAACAATCCTGTTTTCAGTCCTGGCTCCACTTCTGTTAAGTACCTGGTATATCAATTTTTAAATATTGTGTGGGTTCTGTGTGCAAATCAGATTGCCTCTCAGCTCTCCCCTTTGCTGGGTTTGGATTCAACTTTCTTGGGTCTGCTCAGTCAACTGTTAACCCCCCAACCCTGTATTTTCAGTTTTCCAGAATTGTTATTGCCGTGGTTCCTCTCCATTCACTTTGGTTTCATGGGTTTATGATTTTAAAAAATCACGTTACTGTTGTTTGAACAGAGGTAAATGCTGCATTCAACCTGCTATTTTAAAATAAAAGTCTTGGGCGCCTGGGTGGCTCAGTGGGTTGGGCCGCTGCCTTCGGCTCAGGTCATGATCTCAGGGTCCTGGGATCAGGTCCCGCGTCGGGCTCTCTGCTCAGCAGGGAGCCTGCTTCCCTCTCTCTCTCTCTCTGCCTGCCTCTCTATCTACTTGTGGTCTCTCTCTGTCAAATAAATAAATTAAAAAATCTTTAAAAAAAATAAATAAAATAAAAGTCTTAGGACTTTCAGAATAGCCGGAGAAGACCTTATTATCCCCAGTTTATGAATGAGTAACAGACTTCAAATGACTTGCCGAGATTATACTGTATATAATGTTGGATCTAGAGCTTGTATTCAGTTCTTCTGACTCCATTCTTTTCACTAACTTCCTGAAAAAGAAGACTATGTAACATAGTTATTAAATGCATAGTCTCTGGCAGCGGAGACCTAGGTATGAGTCCAGGTTTTGCCTCCTGATAGCGGAATGCTTATGACAGATTGTTTCGTTTCACTACATTGGAAGTTCCTCATCTATAAAATGGGGATAGTAGCAATAGCCCGACCTCACCATAGTGTTGTGAGGATTCAATTAGACAGTGCACGTAAAGTACCCAGCTGAGTCTCTGGCATATAGTGAGGGCTCCCTTATTACTATAATGGAAAAATTGAAATGATAAGATGTAATAATGATTTGCAGTTTTAATTAACTGAATGATGTCCAGGGAAACTTTCAAATTAATTCTGCAGACATTTACTGAATGATTAACATGTGCACTATGGAATGTTTATTCTTCCTTTCTTTTCCATTTGAATGTCTTCATGAAAATATCTTTGATTAGCAACTACTTCAAACCTAGTTGACCTTAGGTGACAAACATCTGAGTAAGGAGACAAGAATTGGGCAGGGTGACAGTTTTTCTCTCCACCAAGCCCAAAATTCGACAGCAGCTACAACAAGGTAAAGGATAAAACCTTACACATAAATTAAATGTTTAAAAAAAGTGGCCGACAAATGAAACAGAATATTCTGGTACAGTAAGTATGGCTCCTCACTCTAGTCCCATTCCTCAAAGTAGATTGAGAGGAAATAAGGGTGTGGTGGGGAGGTGACAGCTTTCTGAGTATTCTCGATGATACCTTCTTTAATATGTGAAGAATTCTGAGGGTATAGATAAGTAATTCTGGGGAGCATGGAGAGATGCGGGAATCCAAGTAAATTGTTTTAGATAGAAGCCTCCATATACCACATGAGCTTTCCCTTTCCCCCAGAGCTTTCCATTTCCCCCAGAGCTTTCCATTTCCCCATAGGCTGAGCAAAAGAACTGATACAAGTTATGCAGGAGGGTTCTAGCACCCCTGACTGGTTAGACTGGGCTGGCATAGACTGTTTAACTGGGTCTTACAAGAGAGAAAGGCTACTGAGGCCATCATTCGGCCCTAACTTCCTTTTTTTCTTTCCCTTATCCTGAATCCTCATGTTAGAGATAATTAGTTAGAAGACAACTCCGAACTCTTAAACTGAGGTAAGAAAAACTGGCATATATCAGAGCAAAATGAAAGTCTGAAAAGTCTGTCCACGCTAAGCATGAACTGGGTGAACCATAGTAACATGACCACCATTCAAGCATGGAAGAAGAAACAGGTGAAGGATCTTTTTTGATAAACAGGTGAAAGGGGCGCCTTGGTGGCTCAGTCATTGGGTATCTGCCCTCGGTTTGGGTCATGATTCCAGGATCCTGGGATTGAGCCCCACATCAGGCTCTCTGCTCAGTGGGAAGCCTGCTTCTCCCTCTCCAAATCCCCCTGCTTGTGTCTCTCTCCCTGACAAATAAATAAATTAAAAAAAAAATCTTAAAAAAAGAAAAAGAAAAAGAAAAACAGGTGAAGGATCTCGTTTAGATGAAAACAACTGTCAAGGAAAAACTAGAGCTGAACAGTAGTTAAAGTTATTAAAGTTAAAGTGATTAAAAACAGAGTTTATTCAGAAAAGTTATTCAGGAGAAAAGAGACCTCAGTATGAAACCAGGCTCAATTCTGAATACAGTAAGGAAAACTGGGAATTCATAATCTAGGAGCAGAGTCAGGACAGGATGGGTGGTTGGTGGATGAACAATTACTAAGAAGAAATAGGGATAAGGCAAAATTCTGGCAAAACCAGCCTAACAAGATTCTTGCTAAAGATGGGCCAAAGTGATCAAACATCACCTGGGAAAGAGTAGGAGATGAGGTATTTGGTAAGATGTTGAAGATGATCAGATATTGAGTTTGGGAGGATTCTGACTAAACTGACTTAACAGAGTCTTCCTAAAACTGAGTGATGCAGAGATGGACAAAATTCCAAAGGATGGAAAAAAGTCCAAAAGTCAAAGCTAATTGGGATGAGGATTCAGAAGATGCTGATTAAAATCTGGTCAAGGAGAAATTTTTTTGGTCACAACCCAGAGAAGGGAAGAGTATTCTTTCTTTCTTTCTTTTTTTAAAGATTTTATTTATTTATTTGACAGACAGAGATCACAAGTAGACAGAGAGGCAGGCAGAGAGAGAGAGAGGGAGGAAGCAGGCTCCCTGCCGAGCAGAAAGCCCGACGTGGGGCTCGATCCCAGGACCCTGATCATGACCTGAGCGGAAGGCAGTGGCTTTAATCCACTAAGCCATCCAGGTGCCCCAGGAAGAGTATTCTTTAAAGTTTATTTCAGTAATCTCTACACCTAATATGGGGCTTGACGTCACCACCCAGAGATCAAGAGTTGCACTGTCTTCCAACTGAGTCAGCCAGGCACCCCAAGAAGCATATTCCTTATGAATGTTTTCTACTATAGACTCAGTAAGAAATAATATTCAATAAAATAAGAAATCCCAGGTGAAACATAAAAACAACAGAATAATTGAGGGGTGCCTGGCTGGCTCAGTCAGTGGAGCATGGAAAGCCTTGATCTTGGGGTTGTAGATTCAACAGCAAGGAACAAAATAGACTTGACTAAAAATCAAGTTAATGGCATGGAGGAGAGACTTGGGACAGACACAATGAATAAAGAGGGAAAGGCCATAGAGATTTGAGAATAAAAAAAAAAAGAAAAAGAAATATATACTCAAATATGATCCAATATTGTGCTAACTGGCGTCCTGGAAGAAAACACAACAAATTCAAAGATAATAAGAGCTCTTGTTCAGAAAACTACCCTTCTTATACCAGGGAAAATTTATTCAGAAAAATTGACAGAGAGATATATTCTGATTAAGTTCTTGAACTTCAGAATTAAATATATGAATCCTCCAGGTATCTTGAAAAAAAAAATCACATTTGGGAAAAGTTTGATTCATCTGAGACTTTCCTATAGCAAATGTTAGGAAAAAAGACAAAGGGGTGATGGTTATAAAATTCTGAAAGAAAGCGAAGAAAGTGTGAGCGCAAAGTAACATTTCTATGCAAGTATTTGTTCAGTATAAATGCAACAGGTAGATAAGAAAGAACTCAGGTAACATCTCCCTCCACCCCCCACCCCCAGCAAAATCCCCAAATAATCCAATTAAAAAATAGGCAGAAGACCTGAACAGATATTTCTCCAAAGAAACATACAGATGGCCAAGAGGCACGTGAAAAGCTACTCAACATCACTGATCATCAGGGAAATGCAAATCACAACTACCAAGAGGTATCACCTCACACCTGTCAGAATGGCTAAAATCAACAACACAAGAAACAACTGGTGTTGTTGAGGATATGGACAAAAAGGAACGCTCATGCACTGTTGGTGGGAATGCAAACTGGTGCAGCCATTCTGGAAAACGGTATGGAGTTACCTCAAAAAGTTAAAAATTGAATTACCCTATGATCAGTAATCACAATATTGGGTATTTACCGGAGGAATACAAAAGCACTAATATGAAGAGATACATGCATCCCCTTTGTTTACTGCAGCATTATTTACAATAGCCAAATTATGGAAGCAGCCCAGGTGTCCATCGACTGATGAATGGATAAAGAAGACATTATAGGGGCGCCTGGGTGGCTCAGCGGGTTAAAGCCTCTGCCTTCAGCTCAGGTCATGAACCCAGGTTCCTGGGATCGAGCCCCGCATCGGGCTCTCTGCTTAGCGGGGAGCCTGCTTCCTCCTCTCTCTCTCTCTCTGCCTGCTTCTCTGCCTACTTGTAATCTCTATCTGTCAAATAAATAAATCTTAAAAAAAAAGAAGACATTATATATAATGGAATATTACCCAGTCATAAGAAAGAATGAAACCTTGCCATTTGCAACAACATGGATGGAGCTAGACAGTATAATGCCAAGCAAAATAAGTCAAAGAGACAAATACCACATGATTTCACTCATATGTGGCATTTTAGAAACAAGACAAACAAACGGAAAGAGAGAGAAATCAAGAAACAGACTCTTAATTACAGAGAATAACCTGATGGTTACCAGAGGGGAGGTAGGTGGGAGGATGGGTGAAATAGTGTTGGGGATTAAGGAATGAACTTGTGATGAGTACCAGGTGATGTATGGCGTTGTGGAATCACTATACTCTACACCTGAAGCTAATAAAAACACTATGTTAAACACTTTGTGTCTATTGGCCATTCTTAAACTACTTAGCAAAGAAATCCCACCTACCAGGACATGAATGGATACAAATAAAGCCTCCAGGGGGCGCCTGGGTGGCACAGTCGGTTCAACATTGGACCCTTGGTTTCAGCTCAGGTCCTGATCTCAAAGTGATGAGATTGAGCCCCTACTAGGGCTCTGAGTCTGCTTGAGATTCTCTTTCCCTCTTCCTCTGGCCCTCCTGCTCATGCTCTCACTCTCAAATAAATGCATAAATCTTTAAAAATAAAAAATAAAACCTCCAGGAATAGTGAATCTGGAGGATAAAAGGACTGCTTGCAAGCATTGAATCCATTTGAATACTGAAGTGAGATTAAACAACTAGAAGAAATATGGTTGCTAAAAGCCATAAGTATTATAAAGCCTGATAAAACAAATTATATAAACCACACAAATTGGGAGTTAGAGTCAGAGTTTGAGGGGAAGTACAGTAATGTTAATGATTTCATTTTGCAGGGCAAATAGTCAATTGACACTATTAATCAAGAAAAATGGGCTGTTCTGGTTTCTTCAGATTTATATACTATCTTTGCCCATATTCCTTTTTCTTCTTTGTTGCCTTTCTCTTTTATATATGTTTTAACCAATGTGCACTGAGTATTAATCTACATAAACTGAATACTTAATAAATGTTATTGAAGTAATTCTGCAGTTTGTATGGAACTGTAAATTCTATGAAGATTGGGAATGTGTCTTACTCATCTTTGAATTCTCTCAGCACTTAGCATGGGGACTTGCACGTAGTAGACCATAATAAATTTTTTAAATAAATGAATTAACTTGTTTTGTTTCATATACATTTTGTTGCTAGAACAATGGCTAAAGACTGGCTGGAAATAAAAAGAAAATGAACCATAATTGGAAAATATAATAAAGCCTGGCACCCACATCTGAGAGACCTATTGTAAATGCTTCTGATGCCTTGTTAACGACATTCTATTGTTTTCTGGATGCATATCCCCCTTTCTGTAATTTAATCATTGACACTGCTATCAAAATGATCATTTCCAAACACGGATCTGATCCTGTCATTTCTCTGCTTAAAAACCTGCAATGCCCCCCTACGGTCTATGCAACAGAATCCAAATTCCTAATTGTGGCATGGAAGGTCCTGTATGTTCTGGTCTCAGTCCATTGTTTCCTAGCTAACATGTTCCACATGCTATCCATCCAGGGGCATTTGCAATTTCTGAAACATGCTATACATATTTGTGCTTCTATGTCTTAACTCATGCTGTTTCTTCTATTTAAAATGTGACTCCTCATCCCATACCTTGCTCTTTCTTCTGTTATCTGCACCCAATGCCATACTAGTTCATTCCTAGGGACCAAACTCAAACGCTTTCTCTCTAAGACTTTGCTGTCTCCCAGGCTTAAATAATTTACCAATTGTTGTTCTCTTGTAGTGCTTTGTTCCTGCTCCATGTATGGTGTAATAGTTAATTGTTTCTATACCTAACCCTCTCTCCTAGATTGTGAACTTCTTGGTCTGTACATTTCATTTTCCCATTTTCTTTGGGCTATGTATTATGTTTTCTAGAAAGCTGACACAGTATAATGTGCCTAACACATAGTAAATGCTCAATAAATGTAGTTTGGACTAAAAAAACAACATGCACTTATATTTCCACATAAAAATCCACATTAAAATTTTTTTCTAAGTGTAAAATTTTTTTAGCTAAACTGAAAATTCAAAGAGTTGGTAGAAGGAGGAAAAACTGTCTGTTAAACCATAGGTGAATTCTGTCCTGATTAAAAAAAAAAAAAAAAAGACTTGAACATTTCTACAGAGGCAAACTGCTCTGGAAAAACTAAATGAATTGTTCAGCTACTCGTATTAAAGCAAGTATACATTTATTATTCTTGGAAAACTATAACTTGAGTAAAGATGTTTTAATCTGTGAAGCAGTGTGCTCCATTTGGATATGCAAATCTTTGTGTATGGAACAGGAGCCTTGCTTCCACAGACATTGTTGCTGAAGAGAAGAGAAAAACTGTTTCTTTTCTCTCTGTAGATGTAGACTATATATGCGTCAATATATTGTTTCTGTGGAGATGTGAATGTCCTCATTTGAGCCCTTGCTCTCAGGAATACAAAAGCTGAGATCTAAAAGATACAGGCAACCAAGGACAGGCAAGAGCATTACTACTTACTGGAGAAATAATTATGCAAAGGGACTGGACTGGTTTTGGTGAGTCTCTACCTGGACCTACCTGTAAAGACTGAATAACTCAGTCTCTGTGAGCAATGTGCTGATGTTGGACTGTTAAGCTCTTAACGCAATGGCACAGCTGGGTCAAAGGTCAAGGTCATATGCCTGGTGATGGGTGGTGTAGATATTCCCCGTCAATCATCCTAGGGAGAGGCAGCAACTGGGACAGAAAATGGGACTTTGAAAATGGAACTTAAATTGGGTGAGGAGAGTTGTTTTCTTCTCTGAGCTGCTTCTCTCTGTGGTTGAGCCTGAGTGTCCAAGATATGCTCAGGGGAACTCTTAATGGAGAGGGGAGCTGTCATCAGTCACATGGACCCTGGCTGAAAGCTCAACAATAAAGCCCATGAAGACTTTGAGAGTAGCCAGGTCATAACTGCAGGTTACTCTGGATAACCCTGGTCTTAGCTGTGCTGTAAGGAGACTTTGATGGGAAGAGACTGCATTTGTGATGTCCTGGAGAAGAGAGGGAAATTCCTCTTCCTGCCAGGTCCCAAGACAATGGTGAAAGTTGCACTGGCTGGAGAGAGATCAGTGCCCAGAATATCAGGGTATGGGATATCTGAAGTAGAGACAGGAGTAATTCAGTTTTTTCAGACCTATGTTGGTGACTGCATCTGCCCTAGGTACTCCTCAACAGGAAAGAAGGTAGAGAAACATTAAAGGGAGCTGCCATCCAAATAATTTGGAAGGCAAGAACTCAATCATTGTCGTTTAGAATTTTAAATATGGCCTTTTTTACACTGAAAAATTCATGAAAGCTATGATGCTCTAACAAGGGCACACAAGGTCTTTTATTGAACAAAACCTTATTATCATGGAAATCCTGCTCAAAAGACTTGAGAAAAACAAAGATAAATAAAATATTCCTCAGTTTGATTTTATATGAGTCTTTTAGTTTTTAGTTTCCCTTAGGCTTCTCTCTTGATCCCTGTATAGGTGTACATTTAACCAGAAACCAATAGTTGCTTTTCTTTCATTATACATCCAACCTCTGTTTTCCTCACAAAGTGTTCTGATTTAGAGAGTAAGGGGAGAGTTTGAAGCTCTTTCTGGCCATGGATGAACATCTAACTGGTCTTTCAATGAGGTGAGCATCTAAGTTAACATGATTTTCTTTGGCTGAACAGGAATGTTAACACATTGGCATAGCCCCCACAATCTCATCCCTGTTGATTGCATCTCCAGTCATACTCTGAAAAAAGACTGCATTCAGTTCCTTAGAGCTTTTCTGGATTCATGGTGTTTGCCTTTTTATTCTAACAGCTGCTTATTTGCATAACCGGTTAAAGACATTTCCCTACTGTCAAACTACTGGGTTTCCTCTAGCTTCTTGGACATTTTTTCTTGCTCTTGTAGATTCTGTAAACAAATAGCAACTTTTGCCTTCAACATAAGTTCTGCTTGCCTGAACTCTTTCATTATCTTCTCCAACCACACAACAAAGTTGAGCTTTGTAGAGTATCACTTTGGCATATTAATGATTTCATGTCTCCAAGGCCTTCCTGAAATTCTTAGTTTCTTCATAGATCTTTTTCTGGGACTTAAACACTATAAAATATCTAATTTACTTCATGCAACAAACACTTATTGAATACCTACTATGTTGCACACCCAGGCTACCTGCTGGGGCTACATAGTGGAGGCACTCACCTTTGGTTGAAGCCTAGAGTATCTAACTCACTGTTATAGATTCTTTTTTTTTTTTTTTAAGATTTATTTTTTATTTATTTGACAGAGAGAGAGATCACAAGTAGGCAGAGAGGGAGGCAGAGAGAGAGAGGGAAGAAGCAGCTCCCTGCTGAGCAGAGAGCCAGATGCGCAGGGCTCGATCCCAGAACCCTGAGATCATGACCTGAGCCAAAGGCATAGACTTAACCCACTGTGCCACCCACGCGCCCGCACTGTTCTAGATTCTTAAGTCCTCCAGGATTACATTGAAAAGTGGAACTTCCTCTTATGACTATTGAATGCCACAAAGGAAATTGCAACTAAGGGGAACAATCCAGGTTGTTGAGGTGATTACTGAAGAGGGGGAGGGTCCCATGCGAAAAATTGGGGAGAAATACTGAAATCCAAGGACACTAGGGAAGAAGTATACTTTATTTTTATGTTTTTTTAAAGATTTTATTTATTTACTTGACAAAGATCACAAGTAGGCAAATAGGCAGGCAGTGAGAGGGGGTGGGGGGAAACAGGCTCCCCTTTGAGCAGAAAGCCCGATGCGGGGCTCGATGACCTGAGCTGAGGGCAGAGGCTTTAACTCACTGAGCCACCCAGGCGCCCCTATACTTTATTTTTTTAAGAAGGTTCTAACCCCAACGTAGGGCTTGAGCTCAGTAGCTCAAGAACCGCCCCCCCCCGCCCCCATCAAAGGTCACACATTCTACTGACTGAGACAGTAGGAACCCCCCCTCCCCCGCCAGGGGTGGGGGAGGGACCTACTTTAAAGGTCAGATGTTTTCTAAGTTAATACAGGGTTTCGTCTTTGTTATGTGTGTTATCCCTATAAACACGAACACTATAAATGAAAATAATATGAAATTATGCACATTGCATTATTGTTCAGTTAATATATTTATTACAGCATTAATGTTGGGTCGATAGGATTCTTTTATATAACATTTCCTTCCATCAAAAAATTTTGAGGGAGAACATTGTTTTTTGGTGAAGTTTTCATAAAGAACATAAGGTCTTTAGATGTGGGGTCACAAAGGACAGGAGACTATTTTTTTCTTTGAGATATATACCTCCTGACACACTCTGGTATTTTGTTGAGGAAGTCTGGAGATACAGTAATTCTAGCTCTGAAGGTGCAAGGAAAGGACCCATCACTGCCTCTGCACCCTACCGGCTGAAGGAGCACACCTCAATCTCCTCCTTTTGTCTTCTGAAAATAAAAGGGAGGCATAGGGTGTTAGAGTGGTTGGTTTCCGAGGGGTTAAACTCAGGTGTTTAAAAACCCTTGCGAACCCTACGGCTTTTACTTAAGTAGCTCCTGTAAAACAGATGTTCTCCAAAATAAGAGCACCAGAGCAGACAGGCCCGCCAGGCCGACTCCGGGTAAATCTCAGGTGGGGGGAGCTGCCTAGTCCCGAGCGGAAGGTGCCAGCATTCTGCAGGTGCAGTGATTGTTATCTCGCACCGCCCCGGCTCCCGAGAGGGCGGGACTCGCGGCGTTGCAGACTGTGGGACTCGACCCTTGAAGCCCAGTCTAAACGTATTCCACGCAGCAGATATTTATCCGGCTGGGTGCCCACACCTGGCCCAGGGGAGGGGAAACAGCTTCTGGAGGAACCGCAGGGAGGAGAGGAGCCCCTCGTTTGGGACGCCAGAAGGCTGGTCCCGCAAGGTTCTGTTCGACTGCTTTCCCGTGATTGCTTCAGCTACCTGTCCATCATCCCAGTACCCTATTTCGATTGGCTCTACCGTCTGCCACTCCGTTCCGCCGCGCTGACCCCCATTGGCCCTTCTCTGGCCGAGGCCCCGCCCCACGAGCTGGGCATGGGGAGTGGGGCGCGGAGGAGAGAGAGCGGGGCGCTTTCTCTGGGCTAGGGGGAGGCGGTGGCGGAGAAGGAGGAGGAGAAGGGGGAGGAGCTGGGCCAGCAGGAGGCAGCGGCCGCGACCGGACTGGGGTGATGGTGCAGGTGCCGGGGGCCCGCGCAGAGCTGCCCGGCTGAGGGGCGCCTGGTCCGGGGACCGCAGCGCTGCCGCGTCTCTCCGGGTGGCGGGCGGCCGGGCGGGAAGATGCTGAGCAGGTTGATGAGCGGCAGCAGCAGGAGCCTGGAGCGCGAGTACAGCTGCACGGTGCGGCTGCTGGACGACAGCGAGTACACCTGCACCATCCAGGTCAGTGCCGCGCCGCCCTGCCCGCGGGACCCCCGCGTCCCCTGAGTCTGGCTAACTTGGCCCCCGGCCGCCGCCCGGGGTCGCCGCAGACCCCAGTGCTTTGTCCGTCCCTGGCTGCGGCGGACGGCCCCGGTGCAGAGCGCCTCCGCCCGAGACTTGGTCCGGGGCGGGGTACGGGGCGCTGGGCGCAGCTGCGGTGAGAGTCCCACCGTCCCGGACCCCAGCTCCCTTCCTGCCCTCTCCCAGGGCGAGGGCGCCCCATCCTGGCTCCTCGAGCCTGCCCGGGTGGGGAGCATCTTCCGCGGGCGTCCGCAGGGAGGCGGGCAGGGCGGGAGGCTCCTACCCCGGCCGCCCCGTCGGGGGGCGCAGGCTTCGGCTCTCTGGCCAGGCAAGGACCGCTGGCCGGCGTTTCTTATCTTTGGTTGGAAGGATAATGCTGTATGTCATAATCACCCGCCCCCCCCCCCCTCCCCGGCATTTGTGAGTCAGAGCTCTCAGAAGGTAGAAGTGAACGCGCAGCCCATGCAGAGTGGCCTATGGAAGGGAGACCAGCCCTCTGGGTTCTCGACCCCCCTCTCGAGAGCCCCCCACCCCCCGCCCATCCCGCCTTTCGCTCCCCAGATCTCATTGTGTTGGGCAATTTGGGGGGTTGTGAGGCAAAGATTTAGCAACAAGTACCAGAGATCTGAGGGTTGGCCGTGGCTAGAAAGAATGGGTGACTTGATAAAAACGCCAACAATACGTTAATGCTTCGCAGCATTTCTTCAGAACCTGGTATTTTGGAAGAGATTTTTACAACCCCTTGCTTGTGTTTTTTCACTACTGCCGTGTGGCAAGTCTGGAGTAGTAGTCTTTCCCAGGAATGCAGTCACAGCCCTCTCTCCTCCTCTGTAAAGTCAGAGATAGGAGCATTGACAATGCTCCGGTGTTTAGTTCAGCAGCCGAAGGATCCTGCGCTCGCTGCCGGAAACTGCTCTTTCAGGAGAAGCAAATTGAGTTGGACCCGGAGGGGTCTCACCTGATCCCTTGCCTTTGCAGCTAGAAACCAGAGGGGGCTTCTCGCCTCAGATGTGGCAGACAAAAACTGTCGGCCTCTGGTCCTACCCTCTTTGTCTCCCGCCCCCCCCCCCGCCCATTTATTTTTTTTGCTGACAATGCTCAACAGCGGAAAATAGCGGTGTGTGAGAAAGACGCTGGGTAGTGGATGAGAGCAGCTGCTCTCTGCTGACTCTGTGCTCATTTCAGCCTTCTCTCCACTTTCCCTTTTCTCCCACTCCCCAAACCACCTCTCGGCATAAGTGCTGACTGCTGCCAAAGATCCAGGAGGGCAGAGAAAGGGAGCAAAATCTCTTTAAGGCCACTTAAATACAGATTAAACAGTCATAACGATACTAGCCATCAAGTGAAAGGATTTTTGCAGTTGAATATGATAGATGTTCTGTATTATTTCCTTACTGAATGAGTGGCAGGCTACTTTTTGTTTCTATTGTATCTTTATGTGTGGTGTACAGTTCGTTTTTGGTGTTGGGTGGGGGAGGAGAAGGCATTGACTTGACATTCACCATTTAAATACATTGTCTAGAGCTTTTAAAGTCTTCATCCTTTTGTTTTAAAATTTAAAGCATGTACAGGATAATCTATCAAGGGCAGTGTGAGATTTAGACTTTGTGAGTCCTAAACATACTTTGGGGTATATGGTGAAATAAAATTTCTGGGGCAGGTCATTAACTTTTGCCAAGGTATAGAGTACAATTGAAAGGCAATTCACATAATCATCCCACCAGCGATTTTGAGGTATCAAAATAAGACAACTAGTTACTTTTCCCAGTTGGTGGAAACTCTGAGGTTGGTTGATTGGTATTATAGTTGTGGGTAAATCTTTATTAGTGTTGAGAAAAATAATATTTTCAAGTCAAGCAGTACTTACTGGGTTTATGCTTGTTATATCTTGCTATGGTTGTGTTTATTTTCCTGCTGGTTTTACTTTACATTATTACAATTTAATGTGTTATAAAAATTTAGGCCACATAAGAAAATTAAGCTTGGTGTAACATGACTATACTATAGTGAGTGTCCACTGTCTAGACAAGTTAATGACGGTGTGTTGTGATTATTTAATGAAAATTAAAAAACAAAGGAATTCTGAAGTTTATGTAATGTCAGTCTTTGGCACCACTACTGTGACTTGCTTCTGTTTTTATCCAATGTGAGGAAAGGTTAACAACAACAACAAAAAGACAGGATCTTATGTGAAGTTAATATTTTGTGCATATATCTTTTTTGAGCTTTTGGAGATTGAGTTTTTCTTAGCAACTTTCTCCCCCCATACATTTCTGTAGTGTGTGAGTGTGTTTGTGTTTGTGCATGCACGTATTTGTCCGACATTGGACATAAAGTCTTGTAAATCAGTATGGAAAGGAACTGTGAGCTACTTACTAGGTTAAAGCAATATTTTTAACATTTTAGGAAGTGCTGTACAGTATACTTTAAAAATTTTTTGATAATAATTTGGAGTCATTTTCCTTAAAGTGTGGTATGTCATTTTTTTTTTAAATAAGATATATATTTTAGAAAGATTTCAGTACTTCTTGAGATAATCAGAGAATAGTTAGGGGATTCGAGAGTCAGAAATGTATCCCTGGGTTAGAGCCATAATAGCCACATTTAGTAAATTTCAGTTGTAGGAAATTCTAAGTATTGGTCTTGCCTTTCATATTACATCAGTTATACTGATCTGGCATTTAGAATGTGATTATTAAGGTAAGGAAAAATGCCTTATATCCCTCCCGTGAATATTGCCACATTTACCAGCCTATTCTTCTATTCTTTCTGATATGCCAATATATTTGTAGATTATGAGAAATGAAGTATATATAGGAGGGCTGTAATATAATTGCTCCCCTGTGAAGAACATTGTTAACAGCTCCCTGCCAGTTTTGAAGGTCATTGCCTCATAAATGCAGATCTGGTCCATATTTTTCACACATCTGTTTCATTTATGAATATCTACATTTATTTACTGCATTTACTACCCTACTTGTTATTTAATTTGGGAGCAAATAGAAAAAATAAAAAGGCTACCTAATAATATCTTTGAACTCAGCATATCAAATGAAGTCATTTGAATGCTTAGACATGTAATATCCTAAGTAATAGATTTCTAACTATCTTTTGAGTTATAATAGTTTATAAAATATTAAGAATATATATTACAGAAGAGCCAGTAGAAATATGTATCAAAAATACATATTTAAGTCAGAAATGCTAATCACTTTTTTCTGCTTACTGAAAAGTAAAGCTGCCCTAGAAATGAATTTGATTTTACTGGGAACACATTAAAATAACAACCGATCAAGCAGCTGGCTTAAATTTGTTTTTGCAGTTAAATGAGGTAATGAAGTACTACCATAAGTAAAATGCATGTGGACAGAAACAGTTTTATAGTGCAACCAAGATTGTGGCTTGATTGTGTCTCAGCCATTCAGTAACTGTGGGACCTAGAGTAAGGGAGACAATATTGGGGAGAGAACAAATGTATTGAGTCCCGTACTTGCCAGGCGCCCTGCATGTGCTATTTTCTCACGTAACTCACAACAGCATATGGATTCATTATACACCCATTGTACCAGCTGAAGAAAATAGGATTGTGGATTGGTGGGAGAGCTGATATTTCTTCAATGGCCAACTGTACTATGCTTTCTGCGAGGTGTTTCTGCTTATACTTACATCAACTGTTTGAGAGATAGGTGGTAGTATTTTCATTCTACAGATAAAAGGCTTGGATGAAGGAACTTGCTCAAAGCTAGTAGGTTGCTGTACTATATTTAAACCATGATCAATTTGTCTCTAAATCCCATCTTTGTTCCTTCTATTTCTTCTGACTCCCTAAGTTATTTCACCTGTCTTTGCCTTAATTTCTTCATGTGTAAAATGGTAATAATACTTATTTCATAGTAAAGGAAAAATTATTTGGTAATGTCATTACAAATAATAACATTTAAACAGACTAATATACATTGTGCCTTGTTCTATCAAATCAAAAATAGGATTGAGAAATTTTTTTTGAAAATAAATTAAACCATAAGTCTTCTTAAAATGATTTTTTAAAAGATTTTATTTATTTATATGAGAAAGAGAGTGTGTGCCCATGTGAGTGTGGGAGAAGGGCAAAGGGAGAGAGAACCTTAAGCAGACTCCCCAATCAGGCCAGAGCCAGCTCAGAGCTCTGTCATTTGACCCTGAGATCATGACCTGAGTAGAAACCAAGAATCAGGCACTTACTGGACTGAGCCACCAGATGCCCTTCCTTAAAATGATTTCTTTTCTGCTCAGGTCATGATCTCAGGGCTCTGGGATCAAGACCTCTCTGTGTTCCCTGCTCAGTGGGGAGTCTGCTTCTCTCTCTCTCCCTCTGCCCCTCCCTCCTACTCGTGCTCTCTCTCTTTCTCTCGCTCTCAAATAAATAAAATCTTAAAAGAACGATTCCTGATTAATTTCAGTGAAATCATAAAATCCAAGCCTGGAATAACTGGATTCTGTTATAGAACTCTTCTCTAAAATTCAAGAGTTCAGGGGGCACTTGGGTGGCTCAGTGGGTTAAGCATCTGCCTTTGGCTCAGGTCATGATCCCAGGGTCCTGGGATCCAGCCCCACATTGGGCTCCCTGCTCAGGCAGGACCCTACTTCTCCCTCTCCCTCTGTCCTTTCTCCACTCATTCTCTCTCTATCTCAAATAAATAAAATCTTTAAAAACAGTAAAATTCAAGTGTTCAGGTTTGCTTTCCTTCCATCCTTTGGCTTTAGAGGGGCATTTGTTTCAAGGACCTACAGTGGTTTGTCTTTTCTAAGAACTTCTACTTTATATTTGGTAAGCGAAATCCTTGGTTTCATTAATGCAAAAGGGATGTTAGAGAATTAAGGTAATTGTATTCACAGAAAAAGACAAAGCTGTTGTATTTTCATGAATATTGGTTCTTTTAAAAACTTTGTTTTAAAAAGTAATTATGGTGTCTCAGAATCTGTTACAATAGCAAGTCAGACTCTAATCTTGAAACTAAGTTCCAAAATTAGCCTTCTAGAATTCTGAAAGCACTTGTATTCTATTTCTTAATTTGTATGCTAAAGTGTTCATTGTATAAAACTAATGCAGATCAACCTTTTAGGACAGAAGGTAAATTTTAGATGTGCTCTCATTCTTTCTCTTATTAAAAAGTTTGGTTTAAGGAAGTGTCAGTGGCATCCAAGAGAAACCTAGAAGCATTCACCACAGCAGATTTTACTCAAGGATATTTGTATGAATTTGCATTCTATTAAGTGCTAGGAATGAATATGCTGGATGAGGCAATTCAACATAGTGCATAATAAAAGAGCATGTGGGTTTTGAGTCTTCTGTTACATTGCCCAGAGATTCGTTGATCATGTCTGTGCTAGCATTAATATCACACTTAAAAAAAAAAGATGTTTGCCAAGATAAATCAGACAACCTGAAGACCAAAAAATAGCCATTTTTGTTATACATTTGTAGTGGTTTATGTATAGGTATTAAAATGCGCAGCCCAAAATAAGCAAGGCTTAAGTTAGTTAGATACTATAGTAGTTAGATACTGTAGTTAAGATGGCAAAATATTTTGGATTATTTTAATACCTATTTTCTGGCAGATTATACTTTAGAATTTTTAAAGGAGTAAGAGGAAGCTATAAATTTCAAACCCTAGTTTAAACCACAGTGCCTTATGGTTATAGTTCAATAAATATTTGTTCTGATTTGATTGTGCTCCATGATGGCTGTTTTAGTTCCAACACTTTAAAATTTCTTGTGCCTTGAAGTGCCTGGATGGCCCAGTTGGTTAAGAACTGTCTTCCGCTCAGGTCATGGTCCCAGAGTCCTGGGATCAAGTCCCACATTGGGCTCCCTGCTCAGCAGGAACCTTGCTTCTCCCTCTCCTTCTGCCACTCCCCCTGCTTGTGCTCTCCAGCTCTCTGTCAAATAAATAAAATCTTTGAAAAATATATTTTAATATTTCTTGTACCTGAAAACAATAAGCATTTTCTAACAACTGTATAAGGCTTTTTATAGTTTCAACCCATCAGATTCCAAACCACTTTGCTCTGCAGCCCCTCTCCCTGGTAAAAAGTATGGTATGTAAATATGGTATTTTATGACGCCTTTGAGGTCTCTGATAACTTTCTGCAATTATCTCTTGTTGAATTAGTGGGGCTGCGATCTAGAGCTTCTTGATTTTTTTGGTTTGTCTCTTAGGATTTCAGGCCTTTGAGGTCTCCCCTCCCCACCATCTCCACAGGTTTGGAAGGCTTACATCCAATGAATGCTCTGTAGTGCAGTGCTTTATGGGGTGTTGGAAGTCTGACAGAATTAGGATATTGAGCACTGGGCTCACCACAGCTATAGAAAGTTCCTTCATGCCTTTCCCCTAAGTCAATACCACAGAAAACCTCCTTCCAGCCTCATTTTTTAACCTCTTGCCCCAACTGGAAGAGAACCATGCTTCCCAACTTGTTTCTGATTATGTCTATGTTAAGCGGAATCCACCTTTTTTTTTTTTAAAGATTTTATTTATTTATTTGACAGAGAGAGAGATCACAAGTAGGCAGAGAGGCAGACAGAGAGAGAGGGAAGCAGGCTCCCTGCTGAGCGGAGAGCCTGATGCGGGACTCGATCCCAGCACCCTGGGATCATGACCTGAGCCGAAGGCAGCGGCTTAACCCACTGAGCCACCCAGGCGCCCCCGGAATCCACCTTCTGATAGCCTCATATGTAACATTCTGGCTCTGCAGACCCTGTTTCCTGAAGCAGCCTCCTATGGGTCACTCTTCCTCAGCTGTGTGTAGCCAGAGCTGGTACAACATATGTGAATCTCATGGAGCATTGGCAACAACCTTACAGCTTCTATATCTTGCTGGTGTGGTGCTCAGGGAGGAGGATGTTGCTCTTCTGGAGGCCAGGTGGTCGTTGTTGCCCCTGTTTTCGGGTGTGGATACTTGGGGCTGAAACCCTCTACCTGAGTGGTTCTCTCATGTAGCTGAGAACTTTGAAGAGTACTGAAGCATCTCCATGCCTATGTTGCAGAGTGAATGGTGTTCCCCTAAGAGAGCAAAACATCTTGTTACATGTTCATTCTAGCCATAGAAGCAGACTTGCCATTCCTTTAAGACTCTGGATCTAGGGGGCACCTGGGTGGCTCAGTGGGTAAAGCCTCTGCCTTCGGCTCAGGTCATGATCCCAGAGTCCTGGGATCGAGCCCCACATCGGGCTCTCTGCTCCTCGGGGAGCCTGCTTCCTCCTCTCTCTCTGCCTGCCTCTCTGCCTAGTTGTGATTTCTTTCTGTCAAATAAAAAATTAAAAAAAAAAAAAAAAAAGACTCTGGATCTAGGTGGCCAATACAACTTTTTGAACTTGTACAAACATTTTAAGTATCAGTAGAGCCCAAACTAGAGTAGGGAAAGCAGTTTCTCTTGGAGGCTAACCCTTAGATTTAAATTGTGGACCTCTTGCCACCTAAGGTACCATGCCATTCTCGTTGTCAATATTTTCAACAAGATCCTCTGTAGTGGTCTTTCACCAACTGTAAATGCTGTACTATTTCTGAGGATGGTGTTTTACTTTTGTAGTCTTCCCAACCTAATTGTATCATATCCTAGATTTGGAATGCAGGAACTTATAAAACTCTTCAGGTTCAAATTCTTCAGGCTTTTGCTTGCTACTGTGTACTGAACATCAACTTGTGTGAATCCAGTCCCCAGAGGAGATCCTTCCGTGCCATGCTCATACAGGCAAGCTAATTGGACCACATGCTTGGCAACCACTGAGTTTGTGTACAATAGTTCCATTCACTTGTCTACAGAAAACACCCCTTTGACAGTGATTATAGCCTTCATTCCCCTCTACTTCTGACTCCTTGCATTACCATGACCTCATCAGTTGGTCCTTATTTAGAGATGTCTTGGACCATTCCAGAAATGCTTTAGGACTCATTCCTGTCTGTTAAGGATCATTTCAAAGCCTTTGACAACCCCTTGCCCACCAAGGGAAACCGTTCTAGATCAGGACCAAACCTAGCTATTTTTATGCCTTATTTGAGCCATCTTACTGTGTCACAACTCAGGGGGCTTTTTTCCCTTTGTAGAAATTGTGAACCTTGTTAAAAAGAAGAATGGAATAGGGGATGAGTTAAAGCAATTGTTCCCAAAGTGTGGTTCCTGGATGAGCAGCATCATTTTCACCTGGCCATTTGTTAACAAATGCGAGTTTTTGGCCCCACTGCAGACCTAGTGAATCAGATGGGGGGGATGGGGCTCAGCAGTCTGTTTTAACAAATCTTTCAGGTGACTCTTATGCTTTTTCAGGTTTGAGAATCACTACAACTGGGTCACACACATATTTAATAGTTAAAAGTGATGAGTTGTGTTGACTGAGTATAAAAAGTGAGGGAGAAAGAGAAGCCAAGAGTGAATCCCATATTTCTACCTTTTGATTTATTTCTGAATGGCCTTAACTGATTCTCTACCTTTGTAAGGTAGAAGTTAGGTTATTTGCAGATACATATGCAGATATTTGCATACCGTTTTCAAGGGGGCAGGATTCTAAAGATTCTGTAACAGGTCATCATTCCAATTTGATGCTCTTGTATTTATTGGTTTTATTTTTGTCTTCCCTGACCTAGAAAGAAAATGATTTTATATTTCTATACTGTTTTTCAAAGAAATCATCACAACTTGAAGCACTGGGGGTGTAGGAAGGCCCCTGTTTGCAAACATGTAAATAGCAAAAAATAAATGTCATGGAATTCAGTGTTAAGACAAGGTGGTGTGCCGTGGCAGTGCAAATATGGGAGACTCAAAATTACTAAATATTTCTCAAAGGAGGTGAGATTTGAACTAGGTCATGAAAGATTGCCAAAAGCAGAAAATGGGCTATGGGGATGGGTAAAGGGCATTCTAGGCTGAGGCAACAGCAGGCTACTTCAAGGTAGGAAAGTTAAAAATGTAAAGCCAAATATATTTAGTCTTTCCTTTATGTTTATCTGACTTACTCTGGTACAGTTGAGTCAAATAACAGAAACTACTTGCTTAGGAAAGATGGCTGTCAGCAAATTTCAATCATTCTTGACATGCTTAGAAGAGTTAGTCTAAACTAAATTAAAACATAAAGCGGGTGTTGAGTTAAATCTAACTCCAAAAGTGTACAACACAAATTAAGGTTCTTCACAAAGCAATGGCATCATATAAAGAAGGGGTAGATTCATGTATCATTCTTAATTCTGAGGCTGCAGTAACTATGCATATGAATTTTGTTTCTGAGGGACCTCATTTCTGCATCAGCTTATTTGTGTACACAAATAAAGAAAAGTATCAAATCCCAGCTTTCAGCTGATGTTTGAAAATTCTGGGACTGATACAGTACAGCCTAAATGGTGCACTGACAGTTAGGAAATGTGACCAGTGAGCCCTAAAAGGCACAATTCTGCCCCTCTGTTACCAAACCTAAGTGGCCACCAAAATTGCTTTTCTAGAGGATGGTGGAGTGCTTCCCTGGATTCCCCAGTGAACCCCTGCCTGCCAGCTCCGAAGTTCCCAGCAAGTTCCCAGCCCGACACGGGGTGCACTTTGAGCACTCCACACAATTCCAGGCTAGAGCTTTGGGGATGGGAACCTCCAGGAAAGCACTCTTTGGCATTTAGGCAATCAATGTTCGGCAGAATGCCAATGCTAATAGGTTATTTTGCTCTGGAAAAGGAGAAAAAGAAGGGATGGTTTAAAGACCGATGAATAGGGGAATGACTGACAATACAGGCACTCCACTTTGTTGGAGAGATTAAGGAGGCTTGCTGTGAAGTGGCATTATGGGAGCCAGATAAATTAGCAAAGGCCCACAGGCCCAAGACCTGAAATAATAGTGGTACATCAAAACGGCATGCCCCAGGGCACACTCAAATGTCTGGCCACTTCCATTGAACTTGTAGTAGGAAAAAGCCAAATCATTTGGAACCCTCATAGTCTAGTAGTCCATTCAGGCACTCCATAGTCAGGCAAATTATTCTTTCCCTCCAGGCAGGTGCAAAACCTTATTTCCATATTGCCTGATTTACCTCAGGGGCCTCTAGGCTGGGCCTTAGCCTATTTTTGAGGACACCCAAGTGGAAGAGTTGGCTTCACAAGTACCAAAGGATTCCATATACGGTAGGCAGAGGATGCCACTAAGATTGTTTTATCAGACATGAGCCAAGCAGGTTAGAACATTGATCACAACACAGGGAAGCAAAATTAATTCATCTAAGGGTCTCAAGTACTTCTAGGGGATAATTTGGGCTGACAAAAACATCCAGCCTGCCTTCTTTCAGATTTTTGCTTCCTCTAGAAGAATCCAGACTCCTCCAGAGTTATTATGGAATTGGAAGTTTGTAGGTCAGAAGGACCCCATGGACCAACATCGATGCCTGGGATGTTACAAGGCAATCTCACAGTACACTCTCATCCATGCAATAGAATAACCCATCAGTTCTTTGGGAGACCACTCAGAAGAAATTTGGCTTTTGAGAGAGAAAAATCTGATCAAAACATAAGGTAGTCTAGTACTACAGTGCAACTTAATTTACACTTAGCTTCAGATTCTATTATGTGAAATAGGTTTTTTGTGTTGGTTTTTTTTTTTTTTTTTTTTTAAAGTGAATTGGCGTTGGCTTGGTGTAGCTTCAGGTCATAAGATACTGAACCAACCATGGCCATGTCAGATTTTATAAAACAGCATAGCTGATCTGAAAAATCAATACTTATTTGCTTATTTTTAAATACACTTTGGATAATTTAGATAAGCATATTCAAATGAGGACCCGTAGTATTGAAAGCATGTCTAAGAATTGTTTTCTAATAATTTGTATGGCAAAAGAGAATGCATTTCTCATATTCCAGTTTTTGATATTGGTACAGTAGGCTGATAATTTTTAAGAGGCAGATATAATGATAGTATATTGTCTTGCTGCAAATTAGATCTTTTACTATGTCATTATAAAATATTATGGAGTAGGAATACTCTATATTCCTACTAAGAATATATCTCACATAAATTATTTTTAGTTTCTGGTTGAAGGAAAACAAGAAAAAAGAAAACTTTCTCATCACTTCCTAAATTCTACAATTTTATTTCCTACCATCTATACATTTTAGCTTTTCTATTTGTCTCTTATGATCTCCTTTGTTTTATGCTAATTCATACTTAAGGCTACTTATTTAATACAGTCTTTTATTACCATTTCTTTTTTCTCCTTTATTAAAAAAAGATTTTATTTATTTGAGGGAGAGAGAGAGAGAAAGTGGGTGAGTGAGAGCACGGGCATGAGTGGGAGCAGGAAGGAACAGAGGGAAAGGGACAAGCAAACTCTGCACTGAGCACACAGCCCCACATGGAGCTTGATCCCATGACCTGAGCCAAAAGGAGGAGTTGGAGGCTCAACCAACTAAGCCATTCAGGAACCCCTTTTCCATTGTTTTAAAGCAAGCTCTACGCCCAGTATGGGGCTTGAACTCATGACCCCAAGATCAAGAGTTGCATGCTCCACAGACTGAGTCAGCCAGATGTCCCCTCTTATCACCATTTCTAATCGCCATCACTACTAAGTTATAGCTTAGCTTATGGTCAAATTCTTTGCATGGTGGCCACACATTTTAGTAGTGGTGGGAGGTGTTAAAAAAAAAAAGGTGCAAGTGAAATGTATATAATTATACACTGAAACATAATGCAATCCATATCCTTTAGTTTCATTATTTAACACAATAGTGTATATTTTAACTAACTGGAATTTGAAACAATATAAACAAACGAAACATAACATGAATGAAAATAAATGAAAATCTGTATTATAAAGTGATATCTTGGGGCTGGACTGAATATTATATATTTAGAGTTTTCTATTTTTTGCAATTATTTTTTTAAAAATTTATTTATTTATTTATTTTTTAATAAACATATCATGTATTTTTATCCCCAGGGTACAGGTCTGTGAATCGCCAGGTTTACACACTTCACAGCACTCTCCATAGCACATACCCTCCCCAATGTCCATAACCCCCTCCCCCTCTCCCGCAATTATTTCTTAATAGATAAACAGACTCAATGAGACTGTCCCTATACTGTAACTTCAGGTTCGTATTTAGGGACTGGGTCCGCACAGTGGGGGTGTTTCCCATGGTTAGGAGAGTATTGTGGACAGCTGGAGTTGGTGAAATTGTAGAGAGAGTGGAAATAATTGATAAAGAGAGAAACAAAAGATCAAAACCAGAGAAAGTGTTGAGATGGGGCAAGATAAGCCCTACGCAGAAGTACCTAATCAAAATCTGGAGGGAGAAAAAAAAAAATCTGGAGGGAGAATCTGGAGAAGCATGTTAGGAAATGAAAGAATATTGGAGGTCTTTTTTTGTTGTTCTTGCAGCTGTGTGATACGAGAGGTTTAATGGTTTAAAGGAACTCTCTGAGGTTGGCTCCCATGTGGGGGTAATATTGAAAATACTCAATAATTGGGGCTCCTGGCTGGCTCAGTCAGTGAAGCATGAGACTCTTGGTCTGGGCTGGGGGAGGCAGTGGTCATGAATTACAACTCTATGCTGGGCCTAGAGCTTAGTTAAATAGTAAAATTAAAAAAAAAAAAAATGTCAGGGCGCCTGGGTGGCTCAGTGAGTTAAGACTCTGCCTTCGGGGGCGCCTGGGTGGCTCAGTGGATTAAGCCGCTGCCTTCGGCTCAGGTCATGATCTCAGGGTTCTGGGATCGAGCCCCGCACTGGGCTCTCTGCTCGGCAGGGAGCCTGCTTATCCCCCTTTCTCTCTCTGCCTGCCTCTCTGCCTACTTGTGATCTGTCAAATAAATAAAAAATCTTGAAAAAATATTAAAAAACAAAACAAAACCCCCTCAATAATCAGTGAGTCACAGTGAATACCTCACTGACCAAGATTCTGCCAGAACACACTGGAATTGAGTCTGGGGCCTTCTGCTGGGCCAGATACTATTTAGTGTTGAAGCATGGGAGGTGGGGTTCAGAGTGGTCCCAGGGAAGAGGGAGAGGCCTCTTAAGGCAGTGGCTGTTGGCCAACTGGTAGGGAAATGTTTCTATATATATGTGTATGTGTATATATATATATATGTATATATATATATTCTAATATTTCTATATTTTAATGACCAGCAGGGTCTTGTTGGAGCAGGCCAACCTAAATCCACTCCTCCTCCTGTCAGGTGAGATGAGATGGGAACTTGCAAGAAGCCACAAGAGCTCAGGTGTTGTTGAGGTATGACAGGGATCTTGCCAAATTCAGTCTTCCTCTTTTGACTGCAGCTTTAGTGACAGCAGGAATCAGAGCCTCCTACATCTGTCTTCTCTGGCTCTTCATTTGTTGCTTGCCAGATACAGGGTCCAAATGGTCTAGGATTTACCTTCCTGTGGGGGTGGTAAGCTTCACATGCTTCCAAAATGCAACTTCCGATAATTTTCTCTTTTTAAAACCCTTCAAGATTCTCCCTTTACCTGCTGGATAACAGCCTTTTAGCACGTCATAGATGTCCTTCTGTTACCTTTGAGGCCTTCCTTTTGAGGCTTCTCTCCTGTCATCCATCTTATGCATTTTATCCCACTTTGTAGATCATCATCTTCTCATCACCTTATTCCAAGGTAAACTCCTTCCCCAGTATTGCTGGACTGTGCTTTGGGGGACCTTATTACAGCATTTGCCACAGTCACTTAAAAATATTTACTCACAAAAAAAAAAAAAAAATTTACTCACATTGTCTCTCTTACTAGACAACTATTTGAAGGGCAGGGATTACATCTTTCAACAGTTAGTACCTAAGGTCTCACCTAGGGGGCTTACTAAATATTCATTGCAGATGTGCATGGATGATAAAGAAGATTATTAATAACGCAAATATAAAGTTACCTCTACTTGAGCTAAATACATTTAAAAAATGAACATCGAATTTCTTGTCTTTAGAGTGATATTATGGTACTTTAGAAGATGGTTAATTAGCGGTGGTGTTTGTACAATTCCAGGATTATACTAAAATTCACTGCATTGTACCCTTTAAAACAGTAATCTGGGGGTGCCTGGCTGGCTCAGTTGGTAGAGCATGTGACTCTCAATTTCAGGGTTGTGAGTTTGAGCCTCACTTTTGGTGTGGAGATTATTTAAATAATAAAATCATTTTTTAAAAAAAAGGTAATCTTACGGTATGAATTATATCTTAATTCACATGTCAATTTCCTGGTTTTGCTAATGTACCATAGTTATATAAGCAGCTGCCCTTGAGGGAAGCTGGGTGAAGGATATATGGGACATTTTTCATTCTGTTTTTATAACTTCTTGTGAGTCTATAATTACAAAGTTTTAAAATGGTGATTAAATTAGTTTTTCTGAGCAAATACATTTATTATTTAGTTAGAATTTAGGTTCAAAATGACTGTAGAAAGTTTTCTCACTGGTTAGGGTCTAGTTAGCTTTCAAAATTATGTAGGATTATTTATAAGTAGACAAGTTTTAACGTAAGATACTTGAAAATAAAGTCAATTTTAATAAAGAGGTAAGATAAGAGTTTAAAAATAAGACCTTGGTAGTTTTTTTTGCATCTTTATTTTTTCTGTGATTCTGTTCCTCTCCTAAGGTTTCTCTGACATAATTACAATTAAAATGAATGTACTGACAAATTAGGCATCTCATAACATGCCATTGTTGTGTTTTAAAGAGTTATTTGGTGTAATGTCCTTATTACATAATTTAATATGTTAATTGAGCCGTTTAAAAATTTGTTGAGTACGTACTGTGTTCTGGGCTCTGTGATAAGCACTTTCTGTGCATTCTTCATTTAATCCTACCTCTTTAATGGAAAGTATTATTGTCCCTAATTCCAGATGAGTACAATAAGGCTTAGAGATGTTGAATAATTTGTCTAATGTCACACAGCTAGTCTGTTGGGGGAGCTGGGATTCAAACTCTGTGTGACCTCATTGCTGTCCTTTCTTACCCTGTTGCTCTCCCGTGAAGCAGGCAGTATGGTCTAAAGGGGAAAACATTGACTTGGTCCAATGCCCGACTCTCTTGACTGATTAACTTTGAGGTCTTGAGCAGGTAATTTGCCCTTTCATTTGCAAAATGAGGAAACTCAAAGAGAAGACACCTCCAGTCTCTTTTAGCATAAACATTCTACAGTTCCCAAGAAATCTGTCCATGGCTCAATAGTGTTTTCCTTTGTGTTCCTTCTGTGATGGGTATTCTTTTTTTTTTTTTTTAAAGATTTTATTTATTTATTTGACAGAGAGAGAGAGATCACAAGTAGGCAGAGAGGCAGGCAGAGAGAGAGGAGGAAGCAGGCTCGCTGCGGAGCAGAGAGCCCGATGTGGGGCTCGTGGGGCTCAATCCCAGGACCCTGAGATCATGACCTGAGCCGAAGGCAGCGGCTTAATCCACTGAGCCACCCAGGCGCCCCTGTGATGGGTATTCTTTACAAATGCAAATATTCCTGTTATTTAAAAAAAAAATTTTTTTTTTTAAAGATTTCATTTATTTATTTGACAGAGATCACAAGTAGGCAGAGAGGTAGGCAGAGAGAGAGAGGAGGAAGCAGGCTCCCTGCCCAGCAGAGATCCCGATGTGGGGTTGGATTCCAGAACTCTGGGATCCAGACCCGAGCCAAAGGCAGAGGCTTTAACCCACTGAGCCACCCAGGCACCCCGCAAATATTCCTTTTAAAGAGATGTCAAGACAGATCTTTGTGACTGCTTCAGCCTGTGTTCTGTCCCTTAGTTTTGCAGAATACGAAATATAGCTTTATCTACTTGTTATTTCCACACAGATCAGATTCTGGGGGATTGACTCATGCTTATCAAAAATCATGATTTTTTTGTTTTTGTTTTTGTAATTTAGAATCTCTGTTAATTACAGTGGGATGGTGAATACTAGTTTCTGCCATCGTAGGCACTTCTTCAGAATCAGAGACTTTTGGAAAAACAAATTTGAAAGCTGTTTTTTGTTTTTTTTTTTAAAGATTTTATTTATTTACTTGAGAGAGAGAGTGAGCAAGGGAGAGAGAGGGAATATGGGTGGGGTGGGTTTGGGAGAGGGAGAAGGAGATGACGCAGATGCCCCACTGAGCCAGGAGCCCAATGCAGGACTCCATCCCAGGACTGCAGGATTATGACCTGAGCCAAAGGCAAATGCTTAACCAACTGAGCTACCCAGGTGCCCCATAAGACTGCTTTAAATACCATTTTCTTCCCTATGTAAGTGGACTTGGCCAGATAATTTTCTTTAATCTATATTAACTTTTACCACTTTGTATTTTAGAGGGAGGCCCCCCTTTTTTTAACTTTGATACCAAATTCTGCATGGTCCTCATGTATGTTACCACTACGTTACCACTCTGTATAGGCAATATTATATAATCTTGATGCCATCCATAGGAGGCATACACCATATATGTTATAGAACTCTATAGAGTGAATTCTGATATATTGTAAACATTTCCACTTTTTTTTTTTTTTTAGATTTTATTTATTTATTTGAGAGTGAGAGAGAGCATGAGAGGCAGAAGGTCAGAGGGAGAAGCAGACTCCCCATGGAGCTGGGAACTCAATGTGGGACTTGATCATGGGACTCCGGGATGATGCCTTAAGCCGAAGGCAGTTGCTTAACTAACTGAGCCAACCAGGTGCCCCATTTCCACTATTTTGATCTTGAGTTTCCCAATACTGTTTTTCTGCATCCCCTACACTTTAACTTGCTCTTTTTAAAATTCAGGTTTATTGGGGTACAGTTTACATAGAGTAAAATGTACTCTTTTTTTTTTTTTAAGGTAAACTCTACACCCAACATGGGGCTTGAATTCATGACCCCAAGATCAAGAATCATGTGCTCTATTGACTGAGTCACCCAGGTGTCCCTGAAATTCATTCTTTCATAGCTATACAGTTCTCTGAATTTTGACAAATACACGCAAGTTGTATAACCATCATATTTCCAACATCCTGTAAAGTTCTCTTGTAACCCTTTATGGTCAGTCTCCTCCCTGTGTCTGGATGTCTGTCAGCTACTAATCTGATTTCTGTTCTTATAGGTTGGCTTTTTCCATCATGTCCTATATATATAGAATCATACAATATGTAATCTTTTGAGTCTGGCTTCTTTCACTTAGCATAATGCTTTTTTGAGCTACAAATTACGTATCATAAAGTTCATCTGTTTAAAGTGTACAATTCAACAGTTTTTAGCATATTTATGGAGTTGTGCAATCAACATAATCTAATTTTAGAACATTTATGTCACCCCAAAAAGAAATTTTGTACCCATTGGCAGTTATTCCTACTTCCTGTCTCCCTCTTTCCCCCCAACTCTCTATCCTAGGCAAACAATCTTCTTTCTCTATAGATTTGTCTATTATGGACATTTCAAATAAATGATACCACACAATACATGGTCTTTTGTAACTGACTTCTTTCACTTAGCATAATGTTTTTGGGGCTCATCCAAGTAGTAACTTATATTAGTACTTAATTCTTTTTTATTGCTAAATAATTTCCCATAGTATGGCTTTATCACATTTTGTTTTCATTCATCAGTTGATGGATATTTGTGTCATTCCACTTTTTGTCTATTATAGATGAAGCTCTGATTTATGTACAAATTGTTGTGTGGATGTATGTTTTCATTTCTTTTGGTTGTGCTGTGAACATTCCCATACACTTTTTTTTCTTTTTAATTGAAGTATAGTTGACATACAATATTTCAGGTGCACAACACATGTGTATAGGTTTTTGTGTGGAAATACATTTTTATTACTCTGGGATAGATACCTAGGAGTGGAATTGCTGGGTCATATGGTAATTTGATGTTTAGTGTTTGAGGAATTGCCAAACAGTTTTCCAAAGTGGTTGCCTGAGGGCTTCCATTTTTCCACATCCTTGCCAATCCTCACTATTGTCTTTTTGATTATAGCCATTCTGTGGGTGTGAAGTAGTATATCATTGTGGGATTTTTTCTATCTTAATTATTTTTTTTAAAAGATTTTATTTATTTATTTGACAGATAGAGATCACAAGTAGGGAGAGAGGCAGGCAGAGAGAGAGAGAGGAGGAAGCAGGCTCCCTGCCAAGCAGAGAGCCTGATGCGGGGCTCGATCCCAGGACCCTAGGATCATGACCTGAGCGAAAGGCAGAGGCTTTAACCCACTGAGCCACCCAGGCGCTCCTATCTTAATTATTTTATTTTTTATAGTTAACATACAGTGTTCTATTGGTTTCTGGTGTACAATATATTGATTCAACAATTCTATACATTATTCAGTGCTGATCAAAATAAGTATACTCTTAATGCCCATCGCCCATTTCACCCATCCCCCAAAGCCACCTCCCTTCTGGCAACCAACAGTTCTGTAAGTGTAAGAGTCTGTGTTTTTGTCTCTTTTTTTCTTTGTCCTTTTGTTTCTTAAATACCTTATTGGAATCTTCTCTTGCTCTGTTCTTTCATGATTTGCTGGGTTTCTTTAGTGATATACTGAATTCTCTTTTATTTTTTGGCTAGCACCAGTTTTTGATTTGCGGTTACCATTAGGTTATATATAACACGCATATAAGGGTTGATATTAAGTCAGTGGTCACTTAAGTTTGAATCCATTCTAAAAGCACTAGATTTTTACTCCTCTCCCCTCCTCGTTTTAGGTGTGTTGTGTCATACTTCACATCCTTTTATTTTGTGAATCCCTTGAAAACTTTTATAGGTACACTTAATTTCATTGCCTTTCTGCTTCCTACTTTTTTGTCTGTCCTTTCTATTCAGAGTTCCCTTTAACATTTCTTGTAAGAGTGGTTTAGTGGCCATGAATTCTTTCAACTTTTGTTTGTCAGGGGAACTAGCTTTGCTGGATAGGGTATTCTTGGTTACAGGCTTTTTTCTTTCAGCACTTTGAGTTTATGATGCCACTCCCTTTGGCCAGCAAAGTCTCTGCTGAAAAATCCAATGATAGCCTTATGAGTTTCTCCTGATATGTAACTTTTTTCTTTCTGCTTTTTGAATTTTTTTCTTTTTTCTTTCTTTTTTTTTTTTAAGATTTTATTTATTTATTTGACAGACAGAGATCACAAGTAGGCAGAGAGGCAGGCAGAGAGAGGGGGGGATGTGGGGCTTGATCCCAGGACCCTGAGATCATGACCTGAGCTGAAGGCAGAGGCTTAACCCACTGAGGCAGAGGCTTTAACCCACTGAGCCACCCAGGTGCCCCTAAATTCTTTCTTTATTACTACTTTATCCCCATTTTAATTACTAGGTGTCTTGGTGTAGATTTCCTTGGGTTGATTTTGTTGGGGCCTCTCTATGCCTTCTGGATTTGGATTTCTTTTTCCTTCCCCAGATTGGGGAAGTTTTCAGCTATTATTTCTTCAAATAAATTTTCTATCCCTCTTTTCCTCTTTGCCTTCTAGAATCCCTATAATGTGAATGTTATTAACCTATTTTCATGTATTATTGTTGTTTTTCTCTTTCCTGTTCAGATTCCCCCCCCCCCCCTTACTCTGCCCTCGAGGTCACTGATGTATTCTGCTTCCCTAGTCTATGGTTAATTACCTCTAGTGTATTTTTAATTTTGGTTATTTAGTTCATCTCTGATTTTTTAAAAAATGTTTTCTTTCTCTTTGTTGAGGGTCTCACTGAGGTTCTCCACATAAAGATACAATGAGTATCTTTATGACCATAACTTAAAATTCTCCACCAGGCATATGACTTCTCTGCATTTTGTTTAGCTCTTGCTGTGATTTGGTCCTGATCTTGCATTTGAGACATGTTCTTCTGTCTCCTCATTTTGTTTAACTCCCTGTGTCTGTTTCTTTGTGCTAGGAAAGTCAGCTATGTCTTCTGCTCTTGGAAGCAGTGGCCTTATGAAGAAGAGGTCTTTTAGTGCTCTGCAGTGCAGTGTTCCCTGTTCCCCAGAACCTGATTTCAGGAGTTTCTACTCTCCGTGTTGTGTGGACCCTACTATTGTGGTTGAGCCACATTTGCCTTCAGTCCACTTGGCTGCAATGGCCCCCTTTGCCTGTTGTGAGCAGGGCGGTATTTGGTCCCTGCTGTGTTAGTGGGCCAGTCTGGGTCTGCCTTGGGCTTGAGTTAGACCAGGTGTTTTCCAGAGCTGTGGTCTTGCCAACTGTAGGGCACTCTCCTTGTGTTGTCTCCTGAAAAGCTTTCACTGGTGAGTGGAGCCTGTAGTCAGACCAGATGTTTGCTGGGGCCCCAGCTGGATGGGTGTGTATTGTTATCTTCCCCTCTCCCTGGGACAGGTGTCACTTTGGAGAGGTGCTGGTCATTGCCAGGGCTGCTTGCACATTGCCAGGCTTGTGACACCACTTTTGGTGGTCTCTTGGCAAGGACTTGTTGGAAGGGGTAGGTCTGCAGGAGAATGCAGAGGCCAGGTGCATGGCACCAGGAAGGTCAAGCTGGTCCACTGTGGGAGGGGACCTGTAGCCACCAGGGAAAATTCCTGCCCAGACCAGGATGGAGGGGTAAGGTATACTTTTAGCAAGCTAGGTGGGGAGTGTTCCAGCTGCACTGGTTCTTGCAGGTGTCCACATATCTAAACTGGGGGGTGGGGGAGGGAAATGGTGCCCACTAGCTCTTTTGTTCTTGGAGAAGTCTCCCAAAGATCCCTGACCCTCCAATACACACTCTGATTTTAGTGTATAAATATCTTTCCCCCAGGTGTTTTTCGAATTCTGCTTCTGTGTGGTATCCCAGCAGGGCTGTTTGTTGTGTAGTCTTTGTAAGGGTGGGGGCTCCAAATTTATATTTTTATATGTTGATATCCAGTTGTCCAGTGTTGTTTGTTGGAAGACTACTCTTTCCCTATCAAATTATCTTTATTACTTTTGTTGAAGATCAGTTGACCATAAATGTATGGGTTTATTTTTGGACTCTTAATTCTATTCTATCGATCTATTCAATTGACCTGTATATCTCAATGCCAGTATCACTCTGTCTGAATTACTTTAGCTCTGTAATAAATTTTGAAATCAGAAAGTATGCATCTACCAACTTTGTTCTATTTCAAGATAATTTTTGCTACTCTTAGTCCATTGCATTTCTATATGAATTTTAGAATCAGCTTGTTAGTTTTTACAAAAAAATAAACAGGTTGAATTTTGATAGGAATTGTATTGAACCTGTAGTTCAACTTGGGGAGTGTTGCTATCTCCTTAATGAAAAAATTCTTCTGATTCACAAACAGAGGATGACTTTCTATGTATATAGATATTTGATTTTTCAAGTGATATTTTGTGGTTTTCAGTGTGCATAATGCTTTTGAGTTGCATTCATGTTAGTGTACCTATCAGCATTTTGCTCTTTTTCATGGCTGAGTAGTATTCCATTTATGGACATATCAAAATTTGTATATCCATGAACCAGTTGATGGAAATTTGAGTTATTTTCATTTTTTGTTAGTTATAAATAAATCTGCAAAAGATATTTGCATATACATTTTTATATAAACATAGGTTTTTGTTTCACTTGGGTAAATACCTGGAAATGGAGCTGCTAGTTTTATATAAGTGTTTGTTTACCTTTTAAGAAACTACCAAACTTTTTCCAAAGTGGCAGTACTGTTTTACCTTCCCAGTTTCAATATATGAGAGTTACAGTTGCTCCACATCTTCACCAACATTGGGGATTATTAGTTATTTTTTTTTAAAGCTATGCTGAGAGATGGGTAGTTATATTTCACTGAAAATTTAATTTGTATTTCTCTAATAACTGATAGGGTGGAACATAAAATTAATGAAATTCTAGATTTTTGGAGTTAGAAGAGACAGGAAAGAGCTCATTCCTGGTTTTACATTGTGTTCCTCAGACCTATTTCATGGGCTGTCTGAGGCTGGGGAACTGGAGGACTGAGGAGCATACTGAGTGGGTAGGAATCTGAGCTCCCTGTCCAGAAGGACTCTTGTTTTACCATTCTTTTTACATTGAATCCATGCAACACATTATTAGAAAAAAGATACCTCTGCTAAAATGTTTGAAAGCTACTGAGCTCACTCTTCTTTTTAGAGGACAAACCTGAAACCAAGAGAGGTAAATTGACTTATTTAAGGTCATGTAGTTAGTCTAGAGTAGGCTGATACTCCAGTGTTCTTTCTTCTGTATTGTATTATCTTGTCATAATGCTAAAATGGTAGTATTTATGGGCTTATGGAAGAATTATCACAAAATTTGTTGAACTCCTGAATTTTTTTAAAAGGAAGTTTCTTTCATGGGGAGGGAGACAAACCATAAGAGACTCTTAATCTCAGGAAACAAACTGAAGGTTGCTGGGAGTTGGGGGTGAGGGATAGGGTGGCTGTGTGATTGACATTGGGGAGGGTATGTGCTATGGTGAGTGCTGTGAACTGTGTAAGACTGATGATTCACAGACCTGTACCCCTGAAGCAAATAATATATGTTAATAAATTTTTAAAAAGTTTCTTTTATACTGAAAAAAGCACATGGAAACTAAGTCATCTTTTGTGAGTTATCTGCATTAAGAAAGTGGGGGTTATTTTTTTCTAAAGGAACAAGTTTCTAGCACAAAATCTTTTAAAATTACTGTGCTTGGGTTTCTAAGTAGTGTAAGAAATGTGGCACAACTGTCAGAGGTTATAAATGACAATACATTATAGAAATAGGTGAAGAAACAAGCAGGAATTTGCCATGGGGAAACAGACATTATATTTTGTTATTGGTTTTGACAAATACCAGCAATGGCTCATCAATGTTGAAAGGATAAAATTGAATTCATTAGGCACAATCATAATGGTTAGAATACGTTATATTTTGTAAGAAATATTCCGTTCTGAAATCCTTCCTTTATTGAAGTTTTTCTAGAAATTACTAGAGTGTGAAAGCAGTTCTATATTGGCAATTCTGAGACTGGCTGTAGGACTGATGAGTAAGCAGTGCATGGTTAGAGCAGAATTTTATTAGAATGTTTTTGGTGGATTTGAATACAAGTTTTATTTAATAATGGTATGGTGGAAGAAGTGTCATGTTTGGACTCAGAAAACTTAAGTCAATCTCGACTCTGCTTCATACTACCTATGTGACCTTGAATGAGTCACATCACTTCTACAGCTTTTTCACTTTTTTAAAACAATTGGAAAAAGATAGTGATATTTGCTTAGCCTGCCTCCCAGAGTTGTATTAAGAGTGGAAAAAATGAGAAAATTTATATTAAAGCACCTTGTAAATTTTATTTTTAATTTAAATTTTTATTTATTTATTTAATTTTTATTTATTTTTTAAGTAATCTCTACACCCAATGTGGAGCTCAAAACTCACAACCCTGAGATGCAGAGACACATGCTTTACTGACTGAGCCTGAGCCTGCCAGGCACCCTGTGCTTGTGTGTGTGTGTGTGTGTGTGTGTGTGTGTGTGTGTGTGTGTGTGTGTGTATATTTTTTTTTTTTTTTAAGATTTTATTTATTTGACAGACAGAGATCACAAGTAGGCAGAGAGGCAGGCAGAGAGAGGGGAAAGCAGGCTCCCTGCTGAGCAGAGAGCCCGATGTGGGGCTTGATCCCAGGACCCTGAGGTCATGACCTGAGCTGAAGGCAGAGGCTTAACCCACTGAGCCACCCAAGCACCCCTGCTTTGCATATTTTAAAGTGTTATTCAGGTGTAGTGTTTATTATTAATAATAACCTTTGGAATTGTGATATACAGGGTTTTTTTTTTTAAGATTTTATTTATTTATTTATAGATCACAAGTAGGCAGAGAGGCAGGCAGAGAGAAAGGGGGAAACAGGCTCCCAGCTGAGCAGAGAGCCTAATGCGGGGCTTGATCCTAGGACCCTGAGATCATGACCTGAGCCAAAGGAAGAGGCTTAACCCACTAAGCCACCCAGGTGCCCCGATATACAGGGTTTTAAAAAGTTTTTTCTTCTTTATATTTGGCCACAATTTACATGTATTCATTTAGCCTCTATCTCATGTCTCTAGTTTTAGGGAGAAGTTTTGCTCTGTCTTTAGTTCTCCTCTTTTTCTTTCAAATAAATGACCCTTTTTCACTTCTATCCATTAGAGGAGATGCCTGTGTTAGTTTCCTCTAAGGAAAAGAGGAATTGGTTTTTATTTTGTACAGAAATTTAGCTTAATAAGCCTTGCTGAAGTATCAAACTTAAAAGCTGTGTGTGGGTTTTCATATTAGACATTGCATTTCCCTTGCTCGTAGTTGAATTTCCTACACTGCTGCCTTTTCTCTGTCCTCTGCTTTGTTTAGGTGGATTTGATACTTAATATGTCTTTACCTTGGTCAATCCCATTTGTTGGTCTGTAAGAGTTCATGATACCCTATCAAGATATGCTTTGTGGATACAAATGGTGGAGTCCTATACTTCAACTCCCCCAGTACTGACAAGAGGAGATTTCATTTGCTGATCTGGCTCCTGTGCCTGAGATGGAGTTAAGGATCTTTGTCAGTTTTTAGAAACTGTAAATCTGGGAAATAAGTATTTTTTTATCCGTTGGTAAAATGGAAGAATCTACCCTTTCTGATACCTAAAGCTGATGAGGTTGTCAACTTTAGTGTTTTTTCTTATTCTTCCTGGTTTAGAGAGGGAACAGTTTTTACCTGAGGATTTCCAAAGACCTATCCAGTGGTCACTGTCTATCAACTTTTTATTCAAGTTAATTGAAAAAATTTTTAAAAATATTACTGAGATGAAGGGGTATTTTTTTAAAAAGGTTTTATTTATTAGAAAGAGAGAGAGAGCATGAAAGGGGTGAGGGGCAGAGGGAGAAGCTGGTTCCCTGATGAGCAGAGAGTCTGATGTGGGACTTGATTCTGGGACTCCAGGATCATGACCTGAGCCGAAGGCAGTTGCTTAACACTGAGCCACCCAGGTGCCCGAGATGAAGGGGTATTTTGGGGAAGTCATATCTAGCATAATGTATGGTTTAATTCTTAGGAGAGCTATTTATGCTTTTTGATTAAACTTTATCATTTGGAGTCATGTTATAAAAATAACATCTTGGGACGCCTGAGTGGTTCAGTCGTTAAGTGTCTGCCTTCCTCTCAGGTCATGATCCCAGGGTCCTGGGACTGAGTCCCTCATCCAACTCTCTGCTCAGCAGGGAGCATGCTTTCCCTCTTCCACTCTCCCTGCTTTTGTTCCTGCTCTCACTGTTTTTTTCTCTCTCTCTGTCAAATAAATAAATAAAACCTTAAAAAAATAAAAGTAACATCTCACTTTTAAAAATTAGAAGGTAGTTTTTTTTTTTTTTTTGTCAGCTCTACACCTAATGTGGGGCTTGAACTCATCACCCCGAGATCAAGAGTCCCATGCTCTACTGATGGAGCCAGCTAAGTGCCCTAGGCCTAGTTTTTAAAAAGTCATTGAGTTTAATTCTGAATTAAAGCAAAGGAAATAGAAATACCAATGTGTTTGTAATTTATTTAGAATGACTGCGGGTTATGTTACACTTTCTTTTTTAGAAACGTTTATGTAGTTATATAAAAATGATTTATAGGGATACTGTGTTAAAAGCTAGCAGATGATTATTTAAGGATACTGTCTTGAATAATGACATTCTAGTAGGGTCATTTTCTTCGCAGCACTTTTTATTGGATGGGTGGGAAGACAGTGCCTGGAATGCGGTAGATGAAGGTGCCTGTGCCAGTTGAGTTATTCATCAAGAATTCAAAGGTCGGCATATACTTTAATCATTCACTAGGAGAAAATCATATCTTGGCCTAGAAAAATATGATTTCTAAAAATACTACAGGGTTAGCATTCTCACTGTGCATTATTTTATGCTCCATAGTATTAATATACTAGAAACCAAAATAGGGGCACCAGGATGGCTCAGTTAAGTGTCTGTCTTTGGCTCAGGTCATGATCCTGAGCTGGAGCCCTGTGTCATGCTCCCTGCTCAGTGGGGAATCTGCTTCTCCCTCTCCCTCTGCCCCTCCTACCCTTGCTGGTGTTCTCGCTGTTTCTCTCTGTCTCAAATAAATAAATAAATAAATAGATAGATAAAATCTTTAAAACAAAACCGAAAATGTTGGATTCCTACATATAGCCTTGCAATTATAACTGAAACTTAGTATTAAATACTAAATAGACTGGAGATACTCATAACCAGTAAAATTGGGCAGTTTAAACAGCTTCATCAATGATTTGGCTGGAAATAGAATGACTTCTCTAAAATATCACTTATCAGACTTAATTATGATGGGCATTATAGAATAGCTTTCATTTTTCAGTAATATATACATTAAATCATATTCTACAATTGGCACCATTTTGTGACAACTTAGTATATTTTGTATTTAGATGTTTTACACAAAAAATGCACTAACATTGGGGCGCCTGGGTGGCTCAGTGGATTAAGCCGCTGCCTTCGGCTCGGTCATGATCTCAGGGTCCTGGGATCGAGCCCCACATCAGGCTCTCTGCTCCGCAGGGAGCCTGCTTCCTCCTCTCTCTCTGCCTGCCTCTCTGCCTATTGTGATCTCTCTCTCTGTCAAATAAATAAATAAAATCTTAAAAAAAAATGCACTAACATGCTTTTTTTGGTGTGTGTGTGTATTAACAAACTGTAAGAAGAGGAGGTTCTTCTACTTAGTACAGAGGGCATCATTGTGGAGTCTTAAAAATGTTTGCTTGTAGGCATATATTTGTCACCAAGCTGTGACTACTGTAGATTTTAATGGTCATGTATGTGTGTGTTTAAACATATCCTGCATAGGCATTAGCAGCTAGAGTAATATTGTAGGTATATCTTTTTTTTTTTTTTTTAAAGATTTTATTTATTTATTTGACAGAGAGAGATCACAAGTAGGCAGAGAGGCAGGCAGAAAGAGAGAGAGGGAAGCAGGCTCCCTGCTGAGCAGAGAGCCCGATGTGGGGCTCGATCCCAGGGCCCTGAGATCACGACCTGAGCTGAAGGCAGAGGCTTAACCCACTGAGCCACCCAGGCGCCCCATATTGTAGGTATATCTTGAGTGACAGAGTAGATGGCTTTCAAAGAAATTGGTTACAAATAGAAGGATCCTAAATGAGCGATTTACAGAACTCTGTAGCAAACCCTGTTCAATGAAAAAAAATTATATATAAGTTAAAGTAATACATAATTTAACCTTTAAGAGTTTTCATGTTATTGGTGTAATAGTATAAACAGCCGGGCAAGGTAGCCCTTTCTGGAGTAGCAAACGAAAGCCAACGGTTTAGCTAAGAGCAAAAACCAGCAGAGGTGGCTATCAGGGGTTACACACAAAGCCTGCTGTGTTTGGAAGAGGCCCTGGGCCTAGAAATGCTACTGGGGCCCCAAACCAAGAAATGGTGTAAGTGTACAGATTCTCAGTTATAGAAAGGGAGAAATCTTGGGAAAATGGAGATTTCTTTCCATGTTCAAAGAGAGATCTGATAACATTTTGAAAATACTTTTGAATGAACAATCAGGTATTTTTTTTTAAAAAAAGGTGGGAAAAGTAAGTTTTGAGAACTCAATACTTGAGAAGGAAATCTTGAAAAACAATATTTAAAAATCAGGAGGAATAGTTAATATGCAAGTACAACCTTCTTTCCAAATATAAAAGGGTGTGTAGCTGCTATATCCAAGGCAATATGCAAAAGGCTGAATATTCTATTCTACCTCTGCATGTGTTTCAGTATTTTTTTTTTTATAACAGGAAGGGAGTTTTAGTCGTACTGTATCTAAATAGGGTAATACCTATAGTTACCACATTAAAAAAAAGTGTATTCAGAAATTATATAAATGTAGCCACCATATTTGCTTAAAAATCACCCATTCTGTCATTGTGTCGTATTGGAAGTCATCTATTTTGATGAGTGCTGTTGAAGCCAAGGATCCCAGAAATAGGCTGCTGCCAAGTAAGCTCCTGTAAAACCCAACCCATTAGGTTCTGGGGTGGCTTCCCATTGTACCTACATTTACCAGCAAGAGATGCGCTTTTGGGTATTTTCAGGATAACTATTTTCCGCAGCTCTTTGCCAGCCCTTCTCTCTCCCGTTGACTCGGTTTTCTTATGAACTTCTCTCAACTTCTCCCTTCTACCTGGTGATCTTAGGTGGCAGAGATTTAAAAAAGGTATTTTTTCCCTCCTCAACATATATTTTTGGGCGTTCTAATTCCAAAAGAATTGTTTGGTTAAAGGTAGCCTTCATGTGAAGGTCTGAAAGAATGGAGGAGAATCTAGGAGACTGTTTTAGATTTTCCTTATGGAAGACAAAAGATGTCCTGAAAGATTACATGCATGGTGAGAATAAAAGATAATTTAAGCCTTCCAGGAAGCCAGAAGTAAAGGGAGATGAGAAGAGTAAATCCGAGTGCAATATAGGAGCCAGAAATAAGCATTTCATTAAGTGCTGCTTAAGTTTTATAGTTTCGGTTTCTATTGAATAAAATTAAAGTTGTCTTACTCAGGGCCCGTGCATTTTCCACGTGAGCTCTCCAAGGCCAGTGACTGCACACGAGCACAGGGAAGATCAAATAGAGCAATTTGAAGTAATAAGCAATGGGGAGGAGTAGCCTAGGTGATTCTGCAATGGTATCGATCAGGGATCAACAGGGAGAGAAGAACTGTTTGAAGTGAAGGAAGCCTGGAGCAGCAGGTGTGTGGTGCAGTGGAATAGCACTTACTCAGCTTGGCAGAAGGGCATGAGGACCAGCACGGAGGAAACCATCAGAAGAGAGAGGATGGGTAGAAGTGGAGTCAACATAAAATCTGAACTATCAAAAGTGAAGCATCAGAGGGAAATTAGTTAACTCCAGTTCTTTGCATTGTTCCAGCTTCCGAGTAAAATTGCACCTACAATTTTAAGTCTTAAGACCCAAATACAATTATTTATTTATTTATTTTAAAAAAGATTTTATTTATTTGACAGAGAGAGAGATCACGAGTAGGCAGAGAGGCAGGCAGAGAGGGGGCAGGGAGCAGACTTCCTGCTGAGCAGAGAGCCCTACTGGAGGTTCCATCTCAGGACCCTGAGCTGAAGGCAGAGTCTTTTTTTTTTTTTTTAATTAAATTTATTTATTTTTTCAGCGTAACAGTATTCATTGTTTTTGCACAACACCCAGTGCTCCATGCAAAACGTGCCCTCCCTATTACCCACCACCTGTTCCCCCAACCTCCCACCCCTGACCCTTCAAAACCCTCAGGTTGTTTTTCAGAGTCCATAGTCTCTTATGGTTCATGAAGGCAGAGTCTTAACCCTCTGAGCCACCCAGGCGCCCCACCTAAATTCATTTAAATGGATTCCTGGATTTTGATTGGGTAGTGAAGATACAGTTTGTATTTACTTTCAGATAGTGGAGCTGTTAAAATTTTTTTTTGTACACCAAATATCTGTTCTTGCCATTACTATTATAGTTTCAGTTGTGTTTGCCACCAAAAATAAAATTGGCTCTGACACACAAGAATCAAACACGAGAATTCTAAAATTCATTTTAATTTGGCAGTGAGCACATCTATATACATGATTTTCCTATTAATGCTTATGGGAACTTAATCAAATGGATGATTTCCTATATGTGAAAGAATTTTAAATTCAGAAGGATCCTAATACGTAGTCTAGTCTGACTTTAAAATTTTAGAGATTAAAAAAAAATTGGTATTGATTGCATTATAAAATTAATTTCCTTTTAATTGGGAAATCACTCAGAAAGCATGTGACTTATTTTAAGCAACTGTATTCACTTTGTCATGGCTTATTCTTTTTCTTCTTTTAAAGATTTTATTTATTTATTAGAGGGAGAGAGAGAAAGAATCATAAGTAGGCAGAGCATCAGTCAGAGGTAGAGGCAGAAGCAGACTCCCCGCCAAGCAAGGAGTCTGATGCAGGGTTCGATCCCAGGACTCTGAGATCCTGATCTGAGCCAAAGGCAGCCACTTAACTGACTGAGCAACCCAGGAGCCCCAGTCACGGGCTATTCTGTTCAGTGTTTTAATTATCTTGACATAAGAGTTGTGCTTTCTAAATGCAGACAATTTGATTTACTCTAACAGTTGTCTTAATAGTTAAAGAAATTTTTCTCCCTTTTCAATGAAGTATTGCTTATCTACTTATTGACTGCTAATAGAGTTTCTAGATACTTTACTTGATTAGAAGGTTGTACTGTTGATATGTCAGCCTCAGTATGTCTTAGAATAGAGCATAAATAGAATTAGTGTTCTGCTTTGTTGAACATAGACTTTCCCTCAGTGGCTCTACAACAAATATGAAGTTAAATTTTATTAATGAAATGGCTCATTCAAATGCTTTGAATGTCTCAGAGAGAGGGGCCTTGGAATGGATGTCATTTTGTCACCCAAAAAATACTTATTGAGTATCTCTTATGTGGTAGACACTAGGCCAAGCACAGAGGATGAGGAAGAAAGGCACGGCCCCCAGGATCCAGGTTCTAGGGAAGAGAGAGCATTGTTGCTGTACTCCCCTTCCTGGACTGTGGTCAGTGATGTAGGTATTCTTTGCTCTACTGAGTGTTTTTCTTAACCCAGGGCTCTAGGCCCATGCCAGTTGCTTGATGGTGGAAACTATTGGCCCTTTTGTCTACTACTATTATTATGTTGATAAAGACAGATGCCTTGGAAAAATTTGAATTAGTAATAAAATAATGAATTAGTTGGATTGAAAAATCCTGGGAGATATATTAAACCTATCAGCATTTGGTTTAGTTGGAATGATTCATTGACTTTGAGAAATATTGACTGAATTTAGATAAAAAACAAACTCAGTAGACAATTTCCCACTTTGGATAAGCCTTAATTTCTAAATAACTAGTAAGAAGAGTCACTAGAGCAGAGTAGAAGTATTTATTTAATCTTTGCATGCATCTTTATATAAGCATAAAGATGATGGAAGAAATCACAAAGGAAAAGATGAAAAGATTTATCACATAAAATTAAAAATTCATGTCAAAACATCAAAAACAAAGGCTGGAAGGCAAGCAAAAATTCGGGAGAAAAATCTGCAACTAATATGGCAAAAGATTGATATCCTTAGTAATAACCATAAAAACTCCTTATATAAACACTAAAAAAGAACCCATTTGGTCAATGAGAAAAATGCCCCCAAATGGACAATACAATCAGTAGTGACAGTTTGCTGATAAACGTGTGGAAATATTTACTTCACCTTCTTTAGTAAGCAAGAAACTATAAGTTAACATGAGATGCCAGGTTTAGGATTTAGGTTAGCAAAACCAAATCTCAATATTTATGGTAAGAATACTGAGTGCAAGTTTACATTGGTATTTCTGAAAAGATGGGCAAGTTCACTCCTAGTACCCTTTCCTAAGGAAATGACGAAAAATTCAAGAAAATAATTTTTACACCAAGATGTTTATTAAAACATTATTTACAATAGTGAAAATGCCACATATAAAACAGAAGAATGGTTACATAAATGGTATATACGGTATGTTTGTGCTCCCACCAGAGGGTTTAGGGGAAAATCCATTGCCTGCCTCCTCCAGCTTCTCATGACTGCATACGCACTCATTGGCTTGTGGCTGCATCAGTGCAGTCTCAGTCACATTGCCTTCTCCTCTTCTGCATGTAACCTTCCTCTGCCTCTTTTTAAAAATTAATTTTAATTAATTAATTAATTAGATAATTTTAATTTAAAAATTTAAAAATTTTGAGAGAATGTGCGTGAATGTGGTGGGGGAAGGCAGAGGGGGAGAGAGAGAGAGTCTTAAGCAGATCCCACAGTGACGGTGGAGCCCCGTTCTGGTGATGTCACAACCCTGAGATCATGACCTGAGCCGAAAACAAGAGTTGGTCGCTCAACCCACTATACCACCCAGGTGCCTCACCTCTGCCACTCTTTTGTAAGGAGAGCTCTGATTGCATTTAGGACGCATTTGGGTAATTCAGAATAATCTCCTGAACTTAATTTATCTTAATCACATATGTAAGGAGCCTTTTCTAGAAAAGGTGACATTTACAGGCCCCAGGGATTAGACCTGATTTCAGTCTGTTACTGAAGGTGATACATCAAATCTTCGTGGTGATTTTCTTTGAGTATTATGATTACGCAGAATTTTAATTTTACTTATATCCTTCCAGGAAGACTCAGTGAAATGATATTATTAACTCCATGAGCTGCTCTTAAACTGTATTAGATATGATTTAAACATTTTCAGATTTCTTTTTTTTTTTTTTAAAGATTTATTTATTTGACAGATAGAGATCACAAGTAGGCAGAGAGAGAGGAGGAAGCAGGCTCCCAGCTAAGCAGAGAGCCCGATGTGGGGCTCGATCCCAGCACCCCGGGATCATGACCTGAGCTGAAGGCAGAGGCTTTAACCCGCTGAGCCACCCAGGCGCCCCAAACATTTTCAGATTTCTTGATCATCAGGTCCTCTGCTTAGAAGTTCAGAAGGGACTTAAAAACTTTAAAAGTGTGGGTTTTTCTCCCCTCCAGTTTTATGACAGTTATTTGATTTAGAGGCTGTACCCTACCAGGACAGTTAAACAGAACTCCTTTATTATTTTCCCTTCCATTGATTACTTTTGAAAGGTTTTTAACCAATAAACTGATTTTAGTAATAATTAGTTTTCCCATTTTAATTAATAAAGGACATATGTAAATTTCAATGAGAAATTCTGATCATTATGAAATAATTAAATACAAAGAAATCTTAAGACTCAGTGTAGAATTTCCATTGGGTTCTTTGAAATATTGAAAATACCTCATAGATTATCACCATTATTCCCTTTGCAGGTAGTTTTTTTATTGGATGTTTTTAATTCCTAAATGTCCTGAGAACTCTATTTGAGAATACTCTTAGAATTTATTTCTTGAAATATTTTGAAAAAGATGCTTTATTTCAAGTTACTCTCCTTTTTTAGGATGACTATTTTAAATACAATATTGAATCCAAAATTAAACTTGTAAGATTGTCATCTTTAATAAAATCATTTCTGCTTTTGTTAGGGTCCTTTAACTTTTAGACAGCATTCAGAATTTGTTTTTGTATTAGTAACTATCTCAGTGTACCTTTCATCTTCAGCTTACCCTCTATCTTGCTTAAACTGGCTTTTAACTTGAGGAAGAAGTTAACGTCCCATTTCATTCTGATGGACACATAGCAATGTGGTAAAATATTAAGATTGAAAGAGAGGAAAGCTCAGCTGTATGTACAAAACAGGATCTCACTCATTTACTTCTCAGATAAGCTGGTTCTTGAAGGTGTCTTCATTCATTTTCAACATCACTTGGGAGCTTAGGTACATCAGGTTGCTGGAAGGTTGAATTTTTGTTCTTATCCAGCTCAGGATTTCTGTCTCTAATATTGCTAATGTTGGCTACTACTGTCAGTCCCTGTTATTCTTTACTCCTTTGAATTCCCCATGTCCTTCCTTAAAGAAGCAAAGCAAACAAGGGCGATCTTGAATATTAGGTTTAGGACTATATAGAAAATGGCTGTCTTGTGGGATAGGGAGGTGAATTTCAATTCTTTAGGTTATTTTGTTTGCTAAAAGTCTGGGTGGCCTTCAATAAATCACTCCTGCATATATGTTTTATTTTACAGTAGAATTATAATATAGTAGGAAACATTTTTTGTCTCAGAGAATAAATGTTGATATGACCAAGCAAGTTCATGGTTTCATTTTTGAGGTTTATTGTATGCTGCAATATCTAGCTTCCTTCTGCCTTATACATATTGGATAATATCCCCATAATTTATCCTAAATTCAGTGATACTAGCTATTTATAAGTGAACCGACTTGACTTTCCTTAGTCTGGGTATAAATATGTACCATGACTGCCTGGGAATTTTAATATTTTTAACTTTTAATTACAGTTAATTATCACTGTCTTTGACTAGAATCCATGTACTGGAAAATATGCTTGTAGAGCGACCACAATATAATAGAGATAAGCAAATCTATAATTTTGAAAATCTGCAAAAACCTTGCGAGAGATAGTGGACCCTTAGATGTGACTAGAATGCCTTTTTTCAGCATGACCAGAGAAGATACCATGGAGATACAGAGGTCAGCTTTGAAGCTCAAACTCTATCAGTGGATTTGGGGCCAGAATTCTGTTTTACATAGACGTGTTAGGATTTTTTTTTTATCTGAGCCAATATTTCTTCTACATTTTGAAATACGTATGTTAGTTATAACCCTTTTAATACTCAGAAGCTGAATGGACTGACTGTAACAGTCTTTAGTCATACTGTTTACAAAGCTTGAGAGTCATGAAAATAGATTTAGAGAATGGTTTTTCTCCTGTAGGATGAATTACCACAGGTTGGAAACTGGCAACAGCTTTGTAATTGCTGTTGAGTTAGGAACTTAGTTGATTTAATACAGAAGGCAACACTGATGTACATTCTGATTCTTATTGCATTCTACTATAGTGATACTCCTATGCAAAGAAGCAAAAATATATGCCTGTATTTCTTGAATTTCTTTTCCTGAAGATTTTTCTTATGGTTTTTCTTTTGTCATTGGGAGGGTTCAATAAAAATATCTTTATTTTTAACTGATGTGCCAGAAGGGGATACTGAAAGAAAAATTAAGCATATGTACCTCAGTTTACATCAGCTTTTAAAATAGAACAAAAAATGTTTTATGATAGAGAAAATATACTCTTTATACTGTCCTAGGACTCCTACTAGTTTAGCTCACAGAAAGTGGAGTGTAACTATTTTGATAAATTCCTGTGTTTTAAAAGGTTACTGTAGGAGACAACCCAAATATCCATGAGTTGGTGAAAAGATAAACAAGTTGTGGTACATCTATAAAATGGAACAGTACTCAGCAATAAAAAGGAGCAAGCCATTGATAAATGCAATGACATGCATGAATCTAAAATGCAGTATGCTAAATGAAAGAAGCCAGATACAAAAGGGTTACATACAGTGTAATTCTATTAGATGACAGTTGGGAAAAGCAAAAATATAGGGACAGAAATCATATCAGTGTTTACCAGGAACTATAATGTGTAGAAGGAATTAACTACAAAAAGATATAAGGCAACTTTTTTAGGTGATGGGAACATTCTGGATCTTTAAAAAAAAAAAGATTGTATTTATTTCTTTATTTGAGAGAGAGAGAGTGAGAGAGCACAAGCAGGGGGAATGGGAGGGAGAGGGAAAAGCAGACTCCTCGCTGAGCAGGGAGCCTGATGTGGGGCTCAGTCCCAGGACCCTGAGAACATGACCTGAACTGAAAGTAGATGCTTAATAACTGAGTCACCTGGGCACCCTGGAAACATTCTGTATCTTGATTGTGGTAGTGGTTAAATGACTGTAACATTTATCAAAATATGTTATTTAAAAAGGGTGAATTTACCTTTTGTAAACTGTACTTCATTAAATCTGACCAAAAGGTATACTGATGGGTCTTCATCAGATATTAATTTGCTGAAATTAAATTAATGTCTGCTACCAGCTAGCTACTAGCTCCTTGTCTCAGAGATCTTAGTTGCAAGCAACAGAAACTGACTTTGGCTGACTTAAGCAGAAATTTGTAGAAAGGACCTTGATTAACTCAGAAAATTTACAGGAAGAATGCAGAGCAGGCTTGGAAAATGGACAATAGCAGCAGAGGCTAGGGAGCACCCAGAACCGAGATTAACATTGTAGAGCCTATGGGAAAGGGTATTGCTGCCTCTGCCTGTAAACTCTGGATGCTACAGCTTGTCCTAGTGTCACCAAGGGAACTTGACACTAGGCATCATTGTCATATTGCTGCCAGTTCTGCCCCTGTCACTTGATATGGTGCTGCAACTTTCTTAGCTGCTTGCATCTGCCACCAGAATGTATTCTCCTTGGTCCCTACTTCTTTGCTGTCACAGCTTCAGAGTCAAGGTCTAGGACAGGAGTGTCTAATTGGCCAAGCCCAAGTCCTATGCTAGCTGCAAGGGAGGCTGGAAGAGTAAGTGTCTGATATTTTAAGTTTCTACATTATCTTCCACCAAGACTCCTATATAAGACAGTATATACACTGGGCAGAGAAGTCCATTTTATGTATGTATCCATCAAAATAAGAACAGAGTTTTAAAACTTGTGTAGCCCTTCTCCTGTTTGTGAATAGGCCAGCCTTCTGTTAATTTTTATTACCATATGATGCTATTTATGAGTGTGTCACAGTCCGACTTCATATATGATTTCTGATTTTCAGGTTGATTTTTTTTCAAAGACATTATTATTATTTTTTTCTTAGAGTAGTTTTAGGTTTACAGCAAAATTGAGAGGAAGACAGAGAGATTTCCCATATACATGCATCGATACCTCCATTACTTAGGCTGATTTTAGTTTGGAGAGTGGATCTGAATCTGCAGAGAATGACCAGTAATATTTGTTTTGTGCATGGTAACTCGATAGACGTTGTTAAACAAATTCATAAAAGTTAGGAAAAGCCCGTTTTGTTTTTTTTAAAAACACATAAGTGTCCTTTAAATACAAAAATAAAGAGTACACTTAAAGAATGTACCATGATCCATGGGGGAATGTGATGCAAGGTTTTTCACTGGGATGTGTATAGTAGACTATTATATCAAAAAGTCAAATGAGGAAATCTTGGGGTTGACTTTTCGGAATCTTCTGAGACGATGACATGCACTAGTAAGTAAGGATATTCAGGGGAACTGAATAAAACACGGCTATGTGGAAGGAAGTGAGGCTGCAGAAATAAAAAGCGGAGAGCATAGTGAGAAGTGGGAAAGAGAGAAACCTCTCGTCTTTAGCTTGTCTTTGTTCCATTTGTCTTGTTTGCCAAGAGGTGGTGCAGAGGTTAAGGGGTAGTGTAAAATGGAGCACAGATTTGAAAGACGTCCTCTTGCTAGTAGCAAGGCAGAAATAAAGAACATGGGGTTAAAAAATGGATGATGATGTCTATTAACATTTAATTTGGCTCATATGGAACAAGGGAGAAGCACTTGACTAGGCAACATTCAGGACCTCTAATCAGCTGCATACTTTCCCCATGAGACAAGGGAAGTGACCTTGTTAAAACTCTTAGCACAGGGGCACCTGGGTGGCTGAGTGGGTTAAGCCTCTGCCTTCGGCTCAGGTCATGATCTCAGGGTCAAGGGATCGAGCCCCACATCAGGCTCTCTGCTTGGCGGGGAGCCTGCTTCCCCCTCTCTGTATGCCTATCTCTCTGCCTACTTGTGATCTCTCTCTGTCAAATAAATAAATAAAGTTTAAAAAAAAAGGAGGGGGAAAAGGAGGTGGATAGCAGTTTTTACCTTTGCCTGAGACCTGACGGAAGTTGGTATTCACTAGACCTTCACTTTCTTCTCTTTCAGACTGGTAAAGAACGGACACTTGGGGGTTCAGGCCCATGCTGGTTTAGTTAGCAATCTGATTATCCAATAGTAGAATGTCCATATGCACTGAAGTCTGGTTCTTAGCAGTTCAGCTTTGGATAGTCAAATGAGGCTGATACATAAATAGCAGGACTCCAGAGCATTTACCAAATGGACACAAGAAGTAGGGAAATTTGATCTGTAGTGATCAAAAAAACAATGTAGTGGATCTGTTAAAGCTAAAGAAGTACATCATTGTCAAAATCATTATTTATTCACTTAGTTATTTAAAAGGTATTTTTTGAGGGCCCACCTACTCTGTTAAAGACACTAGTCATGTACAGAGGGACAGCAAGAGAGGCAAACCAGCCTGCTGTCTGCTCTGGAGGAGTTCACAGTCTACTGAGAAGCAGACACACTGAGTACAATCAAGAAATGTGTGCTTTCCCTAGCATTCTGAGAGACTCAAGCATAATTTAAGCTCGGAAGATGGGGAGCCGTGGGGAACATAGGAGTCTTAAGACAAAGAGAACATCAGATTTCCAGCCCAGAGGCAGGAAAAAAATCATGGCTTTAGAGAAAATGACAAAAATCTAAAATTGGCCAACTGTAATAAAAGAAAGGTACTAGAGAGAAGGAATTCAGTATTTGGCAATGAAATGTAAACAAAAAGACAAAGACAAAGAGACAGATATTAAAAAACAAACAAAAAAAACCAAAAAGAAGAAGAAGAAGTTAAAATACTGCCTGTGTGTTGGATAAGAAAATGAAATCTCATTAAGGTTAAGTTGCTTTCTCAGAATCACAGAGCCGGTGCTGGAGCCGAGGATTAGATCCTAGGTCAGTTGATTTTCAGAGACTGAATTGTTAACCATTACACATTACTGCCCCTTTCAATCAACAAAAGGTATAATTCTGCACAGTCATTTAAAAAAAAAAAAATTCTTGTCAATCTTGTTTCTTTTCTAAGTGATGTATGTGTTGTTAGTTTCATGATGTTAGTTGAGTTTGTGTTTTGTACCTTATTCCTGTTTTTTTGGTATATGGGTAGATCAGTTATGTAGTTTCTGAGACCTTACCTTAATATTGATTTTCTAAATGTTTCTGAAAAGTCCCAGGTGTATTAGCAGTACTTTCTTTACTAGCATTTGCCTTTTATTTTTGTTTATTTATTTATTTAAAAGATTTATTTATTTATTTGACACAGAGAGAGAGAGAGAGAAAGATTGAGATCACAAGTTGGTAGAGCAGCAGGCAGAAAGAGGGGGAGGCGGGGCTTGATTCCAGGACCCGGAGATCATGACCTGAGCCAAAGGCAGAGACTTAACCCACTGAGCCACCCAGGTGTCCCAGTATTTGCCTTTTAAAAATAACAGCTTTATTAAGATAATTTACTGACCTTTTACTAAATTGAGATAATTTACAAACTTGTCTTTATTGAGGTTTATTTACTAATACACAATTCATCCTTTTAAGGAGTACAGTTGATTGGTTTTTAGAGTATTCACAAAGTTCTGAAACTGTTACCACTATCTATTTTTAGACTTTTTTTTTTTTAAGATTTTTCTTTATTTGAGAGAGAGTTAGAGTGAGAGAGAGCTTGAGCAGGGGAGAGGGGTAGAGGGAGAAGCAGATTCCTCGATGAGCAGGGAGCCTGACATGGGACTTGATCCCAGGACACTGGGATCATGACCTGAGGCGAAGGCAGACACTTAACTGACTGAGCCACACAGATGCCCTTTAGACCATTTTCAGCCCTTCCAAAAGAAACCCTCTACATGTTAGCAGACATCTAGTTTTCGTTAGATATTAGTTTTCCTTACAGATAACTTATTTGGTGATTCTACTGTGACACACATCTGTGTCTATTTTTTTTTTCCTTGTGGCAAAATATAGCCCATGGCAATTACTATTCTGCTTTCTATGCCTGTAAGTTAGCCTATTTTGGACATTTCCTGTGGACGGAACCATATTTCATGTACCCTTTTGTGAATGACTTCTTTCAGTAGCATTGTATTTCCAAAGTTCACTCATGTTGTAACCTGTGTCACTACTTCAATCTTTTTTAAAAAATTGTGACAAAATATACATACAATTTACTGTCTTAGTTTTTAAGTATAGAGTTCTATGGCATTAGGTACATTTACATTGGTGTGCTTCGTTCCTTTTTATTGCCGTATAGTATTCCATCATATGAATATATAACATTTTGTTTACCCACTCATCATAATAATCCAAAGTGGATTATTTCTACTTCTTGGCTGTTATAAATAATTCATCTAATGAACATTAACCTTCCAGCATTTTTTTTTAAATTTTTATTTTATTTTTTTGACAGATAGAGATCACAAGTAGGGAGAGAGGTAGGCAGAGAGAGAGAGAGGAGGAAGCAGGCTCCCCGCCAAGCGGAGAGCCCGATGCGGGGCTCGATCCCAGGACCCTGGGATCATGACCTGAGCGAAAGGCAGAGGCTTTAACCCACTGAGCCACCCAGGCGCCCCCCAGCATTTATTTTTGATCTGAAATACCTCAATCATTATGAGGGAGAAAGGGCTTTGGACTTGTATTTTCAGCGACCCTCTCTTAGACGAATGAAGTATTATTGTTGTGCTCCTGGGTAATCCTCTACTTCTCTTGGCCTATGAGCAGGTGGTCTTATCCCCATTTGTAAGATGAGAAGACGGTACATAGTTCAAAGTATTGTGAAATGGAGTATGTAACATTTAAGACCAATGAAAGTTTAATGAGCTCTTCATTTGGCAGGCATTGAGGATAGAAGCTGGTTTTCAAAGAGGAAGGAAAGAAGAGAAGGATGCTTGGGCCACTGTAGATGGAAAGTCGAAGTTCGTCTTTGGGCTTCACCCAGTTTCCTTCCTCTTCCTGTTGCCATCCCTTATCACCTCGTCCCCAGAGCTTTCTTGCCGCCCCATTGTAGAAGTTCCACTTGGTCCTTCCCTTCCTCACTTTCTCTCAAAACTGTTCAGTATGATTAAGTATCATCTTGCTTTGTACCACCCACATGACCAGTAAACCTGTGTTGCTTAGTTTATTTGCTTTCTTTTGGTGATGGGAGAGGTGTGTGTTTATTTACTAACCTAAATCAGTCTGTAAAGGATGGAATGCTTAGTAATCTAAGGGAGAGATTTTTAGGCAGGATGTTCATACCATCCAACTTATTATACCTATTTAAAAAAAAAGACACTCGGGGACATTCAGCCACCTGGGTGGCTCAGTCAATTAAATGTCTGCCTTTGTCTCAGGTCGTGATCCCAGGGTCCTGGGATGGAGCCCCATTTCGGGCTCCCTGCTCAGCAAGAAGCCTGCTTCCCCCTTTGCCTGCCACCTCCTGCTTGTGCACACTCTCTCTCTGACAAAATCTTAAAAAAACAAACAAACCCACAAAAAATACCTGTGTAGGGAAAGAAAGGGGTGTCTGAAGTTCTTAACGACCCTTTAAGAAAGTGTCTCTATCTTAAAATCCCATGAAGGAATGGCTGAATATAAGGCTTATAATGGCAATAGCTCACTACAAAGGCAGAGAAAGAATTCTCTTAGCTGAACCCCATTTTCTAAGGAAATCATCATTTTGGTGGAGAGTGTGGAGAAGGAGGAAGGCCTGCTAGAGTAGGGGACAGTTTTGGGGCATAGGACATTTAGATAGAAGCAGAGCCAGATGAGGTCAGTACTCTCTCTGATGGAGAGAAAAGTTGGTCACTGAATGCCATCCTGCTGCATTCTTGGTAATTACCAAGGGTAGTAATTTGTACACTTAGTGTTTGTTGACTTCTTATGCATCACAACAATGATTATGCATTGTCAGATCATTATTGTGTTTTATTAGGAAACTATACTTTCATAGTTAGGCATGTTGCTCGATTACTCTCAGTAGAAAACATTACTGGTGGATAAGTGTATTGGTATGCAGGTGAGACTTTGTGACACTTTTTAAACCACAGCATACTTTTTAGTAATCATTTAAAGAAGTGGTGTGTTAGGCCCTGGAGGTGTTAGAGTGAAAGCCAAGGTTCCAGTCTACAGAGACTTAAGATTTCGTGGATGAATATCGAATCACCATAATAAACCGTGCTAAGTGTTTATAGTATAGGCAGGACACTTGGGGAACACGTAGCGCAGGATGGGTGTGGTCAGGGAAAGCTTTCTGGAAGAAGGAGCTGGTTGGGCACAGAAAGAGGGACATTAGAGTTGGAAGGAATAAGCATGAACACAGGTAGAGGCTTCTTTGCCTGCCTTTATTGCTGACTTGGAGAGGGACCTATAATAAGCATCCATGGGATTGGAAAGGAGACAGAAAACAATACACTTGATCCTGCTGACAGAGAGCACATGGTTCACTTACCGAAGATGCATTTATTCTTTTGTGCCACCAGGGTATCATTTAGTGAATTACCTGCCTCTTTCATTGTACGATATGGTACACTAGTGGCTTGATAAAACTCATGCACCCCCAACAACAATTGACTTTGTTCATATAAAAAAGTTAGGGCCAGCAAGTTGCTATGCATTCTTACAGCTGAGTATATGGGTATTTAAAAAAAAAAAAAGGTAAAACAAAAATATAAAGTGAATTTTATGGACAAGGAATCTTCAAATAAAATGCTTAGATATATTCTTAGGTATCATAAAAATGTGATTAACTGGTGCCAAAACTTAGTTTGAAAAGCTCTGTTCAAACCAAAATGTCCACCAATAGGGGATTTGTAGAATAGATCACAGTTTATAATCAGATACTATTCCACTTTATTTTTTGTTGTTCTTGTTGTTGTTATTTTGTTTTTTGGCGGATACTATTCTGCATTAAACATGAAGTTATAGAAGAATGTTATGACCTAGAAAGACGCTTACCATGTGGTTAAATGTCAAGGAGTAGTCCACAGAATGGTCAGTGAATAATATGAGCTCACTTTTGCTAGAATGTTTTAACTGGTAAGCTCCAGGCCGCAGTAGCCCAGGAGAATAAAATAGGTCCTATTTATATTCTCCAAATGAGACTAACTGGTATTTCCCCTCCCCCTCTAACTTGTCAGATCTTGGTCCATCCTATTAAACTCCCCCAGTTACTTCTGAGGGACTTAACTGCCAGCCACGTTATTCATCTTTGGCTCACCTTTGTTGAAAGATGCTGTCCTTGATAAGCCTCAGTGAAGGTACTGTAGACAGCCTCAGGGTCTTGCTAGAGAAGCTGCCTCCTGGGTCATCAAAATCCTTAATGTTGGGTTGACACAGAGGTTCTAGGCTCTGTTTAGAGGTGGGGAAAAAGGCTTTCTCCTCAGCTCTCGGCCATCCTTTGCTGCCGGGGCTTGAAGCAAGCACAAAGCCCACAGACTGACTTCTTCTAACTGCTCTTCTTCATCCTTTATTTACAAGGGTTCAAGTGTGACCCATTAAAGAAGTTACCATGTTCCCCAATCCAACCTAATGCTTCCCTCGATTTCACTCTAGCTGGATGGCACCATCATCTGCCTCATTGCTCAGACCAGAAACCTGAGAGGCATTCCAGATTCCTCCTGTTCCTTCACATCTAGCCTCCAAGTCCTCTTTATTCCTCTGTCTTGCTATCTTGGAAATCTATTCATTCTCCCCCTTCCATTACCCCGCCCCCCCCCCCCCCCCCCACCTCTCAGAATTCAGACTTGCATTTCTTCTCATCTGGATTATATATATAAACTCCTAATCCTGTCTGAAACTTCCAGTCCTTCTTTCCCTCAGATTAGACTCCATACTCTGTAAGCATGGAACACATAGCCTTTTATGGTCTAGCCATGTTATATCTCCATTCTTTCTCATGACATTTAGTTTACCTTACAGATAACGTATTTGGTGTTTCTACTGTGACACACATCTGTGTCTTTTTTTTTTCCTTGTGGCAAAATATACATTATATAAAATTGACCACTTTAAATGTATAATTCAGGGGCGTCTGGGTGGCTTGGTCGGTTGGACATCTCACTTTTGATTTTGACTCAGGTCAGGATCACAGGGTCATGAGATTGAGTCCCGACTGGGGCTCTGTGCTGGGCGTGGGACCTGCTTGGCATTCTCTCTCTCCCTCTCCCCCTTACCCCCAACTTTCTTGCTCACACACACAAAAAGCCAAAAGTAAAGTGTATTATTCAGTGGCATTAAGCGCATCCATAATGTTGTGTAACCATCACCACTCTCTATTTTCAGAACATTTCCATCATCTCAAACCAAACATCTGTGTTTTTTTACTTGCTACTTCCGTCTGAATAGAATGCTGTGCCCCCACACTCCCACCCCTGTTCTTCTTAAGGATCTATCCAGACTTGATTCTAATGCCATCTTGGCATTAGTGTCTCCAGAACTTTCCCCAATTCTTTCAGACTTGAGTTGAGTGCTTGGGTTTTGTTTTGTTTTTGCTTTTGTCCTCCCCTGCTACCCTGGACATAACTCCTCTCGTGACACATCTATGATGTTGTGATTGTAGGTTTATGTGGCTCTCTCCCACTAGACTTTGAAGTCTTTGAATGAAGAGTCTGACTGAGTCTTTTATCTCTGCATCCTTCCCTTCCAGCCCTGTGCCTGCTGTGAATAAGTGATTGGACTCAGCTTCCTATAAGCTATGCAAATTAGCACTTGCTCATGGGCTAGCATTGACAGAAAATCAGGTAGCAGGTCCAGAAGAAATCTCATAAATATAGGCTCTTTCCCCTTTCCATTAGATATTCATGGAATTTTGTTTTTGAGGACTGCTTTCAGTATGTAATTTCTCAGGCAGTTGCACATAGTTGCCTATATTTATGACTTTAGTGAGTGATGGGCTGTGTTAGGAGTAACTAGGTAAAGGGGACAAGGATTAGGAAGAGGAAAAATTTAGCAAAATGCTGAAAGTATGTGTGTTCTTACATATCCAGAATAGTGAGTTTTCAAGATAGCTTTGTCAGGTTACAAAAGAAAGAAATGAAAGTATTATTTCAGTGCTATTGAAAGGAAAATCATTGAAAAGACATTGGAATAAATCAAGGTACAAGACACAGCTTTAAGGGCACAGCAATTTTTTTTTCCCTTCTGTTAAAAAAATTTTTCCCTGAGAACAGGGAAAATAGATGGAAAAATTCTTAAAAGACAGAGCTGCTACTAAGTCTATTTTGGAGCCCCTAACTTCACACAGTAGTGGTTTAATGTTTCACTTGTGGTTACACCTTACCTTCATGGGAGATGCTGAGTTTTCAAAAGAGGTGGGACAGAGGCTATACAATTCCTAGAATAAAAGTTAGTTATGTGGATCTATCTTCCATAAACTCTTGTTTCATTTCCTTTTGCCTTAAATTGAGTGAACTAAAATCCTAAGCACACCATTTAAAATCCTGTTCAGCCAGCTGCTCAGCTAGAAAGGTCAATCTTCATCACTCCATTTACACTGAACAAACATATTTGTGGCAGCAAGAGAAGAGATCTGAATTGAGGGAAAAAAATGTAGTCCAGTAAAGTGATTCAGTTGTCTAATCAGGCATATGACTTGAACATAATCTGAAGGGTCCTTGAAGTTTCTTTTTTTAAAGGCTTGAAATCAGAAATTTGCAATTGACACAACATGAGTCATGCAGATCTGATTGAAGTTCCTGCATTTTCTTTGTCTTTCAACTCCTGGATTATACTCTTTCATTTTCTTTCCTGTTGGGAGTCTAGTAAAGAAAGGAAGTGAGAGTAATTTAAAGTGAAATTAGTACATTTGCATATTGTGGAGCTAGGGGCCTTTTGGATTTACAATTTATGATATAAATGATTTAGCAGTACTTCTTTTTCATACAACATATTTAGAAATTTCAGTTTCAACACCTTGAAAAAATAGTAGCATGGAGTATGATATACCTGGAGAGGACTTTTTTTTTTTTTTTTTAAAAGATTTATTTATTTGACAGAGAGAGATCACGGGTAAGCAGAGAGGCAGGCAGAGAGAGAGGAGGAAGCAGGCTCCCCGCTGAGCAGAGAGCCCAATGTGGGGCTCTATCCCAGGACCCTGAGATCATGACCTGAGCCAAAGGCAGAGGCTTAACCCACTGAGGTGCCCAGGCGCCCCCCCTGGAGAGGACTTTTAAAGCCATCCTGTTACTTAGATTTTCTTCTTTTTAAATCTTTAAATACTGATTCAACAACCAAATTGTTGTTTGAAGATGCCTGCCTCTCAGATTTTAGCCTTTGAATCCACTACTGGTAATTTAGGGTCACACTGTGCACTGATGTAACCGAATGCCTTTTGCTCCCCAAATATGTCATTTAAAATCTAAGTAGCAACTTGAAAGAAGGATGTTCAACATTTTTTTTTTCCTTAGCATGCTTAGCAAAAGTGTTTACTTTAAGGATGTTCTGTTTTGTTTGTTTTTTTCTGATCAAAACTGATTTCGTGGGGCACCTGGGTGGCTCAGTGGGTTAAAGCCTCTGCCTTCGGCCCGGGTCATGATCCCAGGGTCCTGGGATCGAGCCCCACATCGGGCTCTCTGCTCCGCAGGGAGCCTGCTTCCTCCTCTCTCTCTGCCTGCCTCTCTGCCTAGTTGTGATTTCTCTCTGTCAAATAAATAAAATATTTAAAAAAAAAACAAAAAAAAACTGATTTCGTAATTTTGTTGATTTGTTTCAAAGTATGTATAACTTAGAGGAAAATGCTTTTCAGGAAAGCAAGCAGGGAAGCATGGCTGCTTGCAGGGTACTATGGTGCTACTAATAATTTAGACTTATATTAGCCTTTCATATAATAAAAATCATCCAGTTATTTAAAGAGGAGTAATTCTGAAGCTTTAACCCTTAATATGAGGGAGACTTACGGATTACAAATATAGAACATGTCATATATTTATGCTTATGGATTCTTTTTTTTTTTTTTAAATATTTATTTATTTGACAGAGAGAGGTCACAGTAGGCAGAGAGACAGGCAGAGAGAGAGGGAGAAACAGGCTCTCCACTGAACAGAGAGCCCGATGCGGGGCTCGATCCCAGGACCCTGAGATCATGACCTAAGCCGAAGGCAGAGGCTTAAACCGCTGAGCCACCCAGGCGCCCCATGCTTATGGATTCTTGAATGTTTGGCTGGTGGGGACAATTTTTGAGGTGTACTTTGGAAGCTTTAAGTGAATGAGTGTGGATGTGAATTACACTTTTTAAGAGGTCTGGGTTGTGGGCTTCTGAAAAAGAAAGGAGGTGTGGTCTAGAGACAGGAATGAAACTGAGGGGATTTGGATTTCAACTTTCTGTGAAAAGAGTTAATGCATGCAAAACTTGTGTGTGTAGACCATGATGTAGAAGATGTAATCATAATGACATTTTTTGAGAAGGTTGATTTCTGATTTTTAATAGCAGAGCAAAAAGATACAGAATGAAAAGTTGATCTCTCCCATCCCCGATCTCTAGTCTCCCAGCTTGTCCTCTTAGAGGCAACCATTGCTTCTACATGTCTTGTGTATCTAGAATTGTCATTTTAAAAGATGTATTCCCATTGTACATGATGGTGCCAAACAGATAGTGGATATAAGTCAAGTTGTATATCTAATCCCCTTTTCGTACTTCCAAATGGCAGGGAAGAGGTGGGATTTAGCTCCTGAAGCAGCAGCCTACCTGGGTCATATGAAAGTTGAGGTATTCCTCAATTTTCATACATGATGTGTTACTGGAAACACATAGATAAGTCAAATATATAAACTTCAAACCTTAGATTCACAGGTTTTAAGAGAAGTTCAAGAATGCTAAAAGTTACTACAAAATCTTGAACATTTAAAAGCATAATCTTTGACCCCATTTACAGTTATACAAATACTTTTATATTTATAAATCCTTCCCTTATTTTGCAAATGGGTGTGAAGTTGACTGGCTTATAGCCATTGAGACTACACATTAGTCTTTTCCAGTATGCTTAAAGCTGTTGTCTTTGCTTCAGTCATTCTCCCTTTATGACTCTATGCTGTGTCATAGCTACCAAATTTTTCTCCCCTCCTTTTCTCTGGAGAACTTCTTGCATATTTCATTGTACTCCTTATTGCATCTAGTGAATGCTTACTAAAAAAATAAAGAGGAAATTAAATCAATGAATAAACATTTTACCTTGTGAAACCATAGAAGTTAGTGACCATGGATTCAGGTTTAGGGATATTTTGAAGTTGAGAAGATAATTCTGTGTCACAGTTTCTCAAATGCATTGACCATGGAACATTTTAAAGTGTAAAAAATGAAATACATGAGAGATATAATTAGTTCATGGATTAAAATGCAGTAAAACAGCTTTATAGAGAAGTTAGTTAATGCAAGAAATGATCAAAATTTGAATATTTTTACTTTTTAAAAAAATAGAGTCTCAATCCATGGGTAAAAAATTTAAGAACAAAAAGAATAAAAAATTGGGGCACCTGGGTGGCTCAGTGGATTAAGCTACTGCCTTCGGCTCAGGTCATGATCTCAGGGTCCTGGGATCGAGCCCCACATTGGGCTCTCTGCTCCGCAGGGAGCCTGCTTCCTCCTCTCTCTCTGCCTGCCTCTCTGCCTACTTGTGATCTCTCTCTCTGTCAAAAAAAAATAAAAAAAAAAAAAAATTACAAAATAAAAATGTTTTAAATACAGATTATTTTGGTTTTCAAATGCAACAGAGAAACAACATTAAAAATGAAAACAATGTTTTTGTATTTTGCACATATCCACTGTTTACTATTAGGAACCTTGTTGCCTCCTCATAGCAGATGTAGCATCAAATCTGTTCATTTATTTTTGTTGCAGCATAAGCCCATTTCAGAAAGGCTTTTTGAAACAAAAGGAATAACGTGAACTGCAGGCTTGCAAAAATCTGCTCTTGAAGTAGACAGCTCTGTAACTTATAAATTGTTCCATGGTCAACAGCTCACCCTCAGATTTTTTAGAAACCAAGTGTTATTATTATATTTTCACATTGAAGGATGTCTGGTTTTTTGCTTGTTTGGGCTGTGCATAGATTGTAAATTAGCCATAGTTTACCACATAGTTTCACCACAACTAAGAGTGGTACCAGTATGCTGTATAATTTTAAAAAATCACAAATATGGTGAAATACAATGACAGTATTCATAACATAGACCAGCAGGTATTGAATGGACAATACACATTCTGTGTAACTGTTTGAGAGTAAATACTCCGGGTAAATGACAGATCAAATTTTCTTGACATTGTCAGGAACTGTGCTGTTGTGCACCATTTCTTTCTATTTTTTTCATTCTTTAAAAATAAACTTTTAAACTAAAGTATTAAATATATATACCAAAAGACACACAAAATAAGTATACAGCTAGATGAGTTATCACAAAATTAACACGTCAGGTAACTAGCATCTGGATCAAGAAATAAAATACTACTAGCACCCCAGAAGCTCCCTCATGACTCACCCCCGCTCTCCATCACTACCTTTTTTTCTACCCGAAGATAATTACTATCTTAATTTGTAATGACACAGATTACTCTTTGTCTTATTTGAGTAAGTATTCTTTTGAGTCAATTTTTTCCCCTCAGCATACTATTAGCCCAATTTATCCGTGTTGTTGTGTGTACCAATAGTTCATCTCCATTACCGTGTGGTATTCCACTGTGTAAATGTACCATAATTCCAAATCCATTTTGTTTTTTATGGACTTTGGGATTTTCTCAGTTTAGGGCTATTACAAATGATGCTGCTATTTTTGTTTTTTTAATGTTATGTTAGTCATCATACAGTACTTTATTAGATTTTAATATAGTGTTCCATAAGTCACTGTTTATGTATAACACCCAGTGCTTATTGCTATACTTGCCCTCCTTAATACCCATCACCGGGCTACCCTGGTGGATAGCTATGGATACTCTTACATGTATTTTTTGGTGTGCCTATATGATTGATACATTTGTAAGTGTCTCTACATAGGTGTCTATAATATATCTGGTAGTGGAATTACCCAGGTCCTACAATATATTTATATTCAACTTGAATAATAGCTACTACCAAATAGCTTTCTAAAGCTCCTGTACAACTTCAATTCTTCTCAATGGTGTATATACACTATACCACATCCTCACCAACACGTGTTGTTATCCATCTTTTTAATTTTAGTCACTCTGGTAGTGTGTAATGGTATCTTGTTTTGGTGTTACTTTATATTTCTCTGATGCCTAATAAAAATGAGCATCTTTTCCTATGTTTATTGATGGTTTTTTGGATTTTTTAAAAGTGAAGTATCTGTTCTAGTACCTATTTCTCTTCTTAAAGATAGCTTTATTGAAGCATAATCCATATATTATATAATAGATACATTTAAAGTGTATACTTTTATTTATTTAAAGGTTTATTTATTTGAGAGAGAAAATGAATGAGTGGGGGAAGGACAGAGGGAGAGGGAGAGAGAGAATCTCAAGCACTCTGTGCTGAATGCAGAACCCCATATAGGGCTCAATCCTATGACCCTGAGATCATGACCTTAACCAAAATCAAGAGTTGAATACTAAACCAACTGAGCAACCCAGGTGCCCCTAATTAAGTGGCTTTTATTATATTCAGATTTGTACATTCATCACTACATCAATTTTAGAATGTTTTCTTTGTGCACAAAAGTAAACCTTGCACTAACTGTCACCACACTCCCCCCACCCCCCACCTCATTTCAGCACCCTACCCACTTCAAGCCCATTGGCAACAAGTAAACCTCTTCTATTTCTATAGATCTGCCTATCTGCCTGTTCTGGATATTTCATATAAATGGAATTGTACAATATGAGATCTTTCAATTAATGTAATATTTTCAAGATTCACCCATATTTCAGCAGGTACTTCATCTTTTTTAATTGCTGAATAATATTCCATTGTATGGACATACCACATTTTAAAAACACATTTATCAGTTGATGGGCATTTTGGTTGTTTCCATCTTTTGGCTGTTGTGAATAATGCTGCTATGAATGTTGGTGTACAAGTTTTTGTGTGTCAAGATATGGTTTTATTTCTCTTGGGGTTGTGAATTATTAAAGATTTGCATGTAGCAAGAACTCTGTAAAGGTATTTAGTGTTTTTCTTAGACATACATTTAAAATTTTACAAATAAATATTGCTAACGTGTTTTATGTTGAACACACATTTTTATGGCATACCAGTGTTCCAAGGAGCACATTTTGAGAAAGATTTCTAAATGGTCATGCTCTTCAGTATGATGAAAGAAGAAAGGTGTGAGCCAGGAATCAGTGAGGAACAGATAAGTATTAAGTATTCGATTCTTATTTCACAGAAGATTTTTCAATTTGCATTTCATCGTTGAAGGAACTGTTGTCAATGCTGAGTGTTAATATCTTTTTGGAAAGGTACAGAGGGCAAATGAGGATTTTAGGAATCCAGAAGATCTAAGAAACAGCCTTTTAAAACAATTAGGAGAAAGCTGTGTGATTTCCAAAATCTTTCAAGGATTCAGGGCTCTTCATCTTTTAAGATTGTGATAACTATATAGAATTTTCTTGTATAGGCACCTTGTATAGTGCATCAGAACATGAATTAGCAGGCCAAATAGAAAGGACATTATCTAGTGGTTGCAATAAAGGCTTTATCTGTGAAGTGTTGCCTGTTTTGCAATGAAAATAGTTCACTAAAACTTAATTAGCAGTATATATCAAGTAATTTTCACTCAGAACATCTTATAAATGTGCTCTGATTATAAATCATAATTACTCTTTTACACTGTTGAATAGGATTAAAACCCAAATTAATCCCAAAGAAAAAGCTTTGGTTCTCTTAGTGACCAAATAGGTGAGTAGATAAAGAAGTACCAGGGAAAATGGAAAACTTGTGTACTGTTTTGGTGGGCCTATTCTTAACATCTGTTTTTATTATTTTTTATTTTTTTATTTTTTAAAGATTTTATTTATTTATTTGACAGAGAGAGATCACAAGTAGGCAGAAAGGTAGGCAGAGAGAGAGGGGGGAAAGCAGGCTCCCTGCTGAGCAGAGAGTCCGATGTGGGGCTTGATCCCAGGTCCCTGAGATCATGACCTGAGCTGAAGGCAGAGGCTTAACCCCTGAGCCACCCAGGCGCCCCAACATCTGTTTTTAAAGACATGTTAAAAGATGGAATTCAACTTAAGTTAGCATCAAAGTGAAAGTTCAGTTTGATTCCCACTTTGCAAAATCATAATGCATTTATTTTCTACATAAGAATACAGCATTACATTTTAAGTTGCTGTTTCCATATGATAAACTCCTTTAGTATGTTGTATTTTTTCTCCTAATAAAGATGATTAAAATGAAAGACAAGGGGCCGATTATATTTTATTAGTGGCCAAATGTACTCACTAAATTACATGTGTTAAATCTCGAATTTTCTCATTCAGTTTGGCAGAATTATCTTTGGTAACCATGTGTCCCTGCTGCTTATTAAACATAATTGGACTTCTAGTGTGCAATCAGAATTGTAACCAAAAGTAATATGCTAACAGATTCCAGACTCTCAATAGCAACTTCTAGGGCTGAGTTTCTTAGAGTTGGGTCCTGTTCAGATAAGTTTTACACCAAAATGGATTTACGCCAAATTTTCTGTCTTTAATGTATATTTCATCAAAGTTTCTGTTTACCTTTTTCTGTCAAACCTGTTCTGAGAACCAAAGCCCCTAAAATCTCTTAATAACACCAGCAGTTAATCCCTGCTAGTTTGATATAAGAACACTGCATTCATGAACTTGTTCAAGCAAATACAGTTCTGAAAAGTGATACATTACCTGGAATAGTTTTATTTTAAAGAGATGCTGGGCTTCAGAAAGTTAAGTGTTAATGCCACACGAGGTTGATGGTGCCATAACTGATGATCGTTTCCCATTCCCACTTTGGCCTATGGTGAGTAGCAGGTGCATTCAGTTCTGTTACAGCTTTGCTATCTGCCAGCTCTCTGATGGCCTGGAGCATTAGGTCCTCAGGACAAATGTTTTCGGGAGGTCTTTATAGGTAAGTCTGTCAAACAGAATCAGTAGTGAAGCAGCAGAAATGGGAAAGTGGACTGCTGCAGTTTCTGTATCCTCCTGGGATTCCACTCCAGAAATTTTAATTTTAAATCTTAGTAAACTGAGAAGAGTAAGAGCTTTCCACCTCCAGAACAATTTATCAGGACAAATTCAATAATAAGTCTTGATGGTGTGATTCTGGCGAGATTTCAGCTAGAAGTCTTTCTCTCCTGCTTCCCATACCAATGCTGCACTAAAAGCTGCTTTCTTTGCGGGCTGCCACAGTAAGGGAAACAACATGGGCTTCCTCACTCTTCTGGTTTAGAAGGTTTGGAAGTCCTACAGACTTGACTCACTCTGTTGCAAGTTCTCCCTTCTAGAAGGATTTTGTTTGGAGAAAATGAACAGAATGTCTTAAATATAACAATGGTATATTTATGAATTGTGCAAGCATTCAAATGTCTGTTACTTATAAGATGTGTTTGAAATAGATAAGCAATAAATGGTGGTTAGGTTTTCATGCCAGTCCCTAGAAGCTGGTTAGCTCAGGATGTCTTTGCAAAGAGAAGTTGTTATAGTCTAGGATGCTTTAGAATACCTGAACCCACAAAGACACTTTATAGCTTAAAGGCTTGTATCACATGAAGTCCAGTGAGTGAAGTGGGTGAACGCTCCTAAGAACACTCCTTGCTATGCTCATTGTGTCATTGCCAGGCTTTTCTCCATCCTGTGTCTTGGCCGTAACCAGTGTCCATGTCTAGTGGGTTAGAGACAGGCAGGGAACAGTCAGCCCAGAAGCTGTTGGAATCAAAGGCTAAGTGGGCCTTATTTATTTACAAGTTCCTTTTCTAGAGCTGTTTTAGTTGGGGGAAAAAATGAAAGAAATGTTGATAAAAATAATACAGGCATACCTCATTTTACTATGCTTTGCCTTATTGTGCTTTTGAGGTACTGGTTTTTTGTTTTTTGGTTTTTTTACAAATCAAAGTTTTGTGATGACCCCACCTTGAACAAGTCTGTCAGTGCATTTTTCCAACAACATTTGCACACTTGTGTCTCTGCATCACATTTTGGTAATTCTTGCAATACTTCAAAGTTTTTCATGATTATATTTGTTATGGTGATCCACAACTCACTGAGTGTTCAGATGATGCTTAGCATTTTTTAATGATAAAGCATTTTTGGGGGCACATGGGTGGCTCAGTCATTAAGTGTCTGCCTTTGGCTTAGGTCATGACCCTGGGGTCCTGGGATCGAGCCCTGCATTGGGCTTCCTGCTTGGCAGGAAGCCTGCTTCTCCCTCTCCCACTCCCTCTGCTTGTGTTCCCTCTCTGTACCAAGTAAATAATAAAATCTTAAAAAAAAGCATTTTTAATTTAAGGTATGCACATTTTTTTTTTAGACATTATTGCACACTGTTAGGCTACAGTGTAGTGTAAGCATAACTTTTAAATACAGTGGGAAACCAAAGAATTCATTTGACTCACTTTATTGTGGTGGTCTGGAATGAAACCAGCAGTATTTCTGAGGTGTACCTGTACCTGTTTTAAGGTGAGATAGCCTCACCTTAAAAAAAATTCTTGTTCTTGGGGCGCCTGGTGGCTCAGTGGGTTGAGCCTCTGCCTTCGGCTTGGGTCATGATCTCAGGGTCCTGGGATCGAGCCCCACATCGGGCTCTCTGCTCAGCGGGGAGCCTGCTTCCCCCTCTCTCTCTGCCTACTTGTGATATCTATCTGTCAAATAAATAAAATCTTTAAAAAAAAAAATTCTTGTTCTTAATCAAAAGAGGTGTTTGTTTGTTTGTTTTTAGGGAAAGAGAAAAGTGTTGTAGCGAAATGTGAAGAACATTGGCTAGGGAATAAGGACATCCAGTTCTTAATTTTGACTTTGCTCTCCTCATTGAGAGCTTGTGCAAACATGCTAACCTCTGTTTGCTCATATGTAAGAGGCAGAGATAGGGAGAGACAGTCTCTAAAGACTTTTCCAGTTTCAAAATACTACGTTTATAGGAGCCCAATGTATTCGGCATCTGCCCAGAGTGGTAAGGCTTTTGTGAAATGACACCGCAGTGTCTGATGATAGTCAATAAAATGTTGAAACAGAATGAGAAATAATATCTTACCAGTAGAGTGAGACTCTGGCAAATCAAGGTTATGCCTGTGAAAGTGGAACCTCATGACCTGGGTTCTAGTTGCACTTCACTAAGAACTGATCATTGAGACTTCGGGCTCTTGAACTCTTTGGGTCTGTGTTTTCCTCTGTAAAGATTAGGTGGTTGTATTAGGTGGCTTCTAGATTATCATTCAGTTCTCAGGTTCTACTGGATATCTCTAATAGGTATTTAATGGTAATCATAGCATCTAAATGATTCCGTTGTCTTTGCTCAGCTGGTGATGGAAAGGAACTGGCAAGAGAAAAGCAGACAAAATCAATGATTGAATGCCTCCTGTATTAGACACTAATAAGCTCTGGAGAACTTTCATAGTCTCACATAGCAGCTGGCTATGTTTTTTAGATTTTAGGAGTTCTGTATTTCCATTTCTCATTTATGATCAAGAAAAAAAGCTTAAGGCAAAGATATTATCGTCTCCCTTCCAGTATGCAGTCTGATCCCTCTGGTGTAGTCTGTTGGGAGATGTTTCTTTTTCTTCAGAACCGGTTTTTGCAGTTACTAATTTTCTAATAATATCTCTAATAATATCTTACATACTCTCTAATAACATCTTATTTATTAATGGAACACTTGGAAGGGTGCCTTACATAGCAAAATATTTATTCTAGCTCATGGTCCTTTGTGGTTAGTGAAAATTCTTGGTCATGTGTCCATCTCTGTACATACAGTATCTGAACTGATTGTCAGTTGTCTGATTTCAGCTGTCTCACTGATTTTTCAGTCCCAGAGTGAACATTCTGTATTTGTGGGATATTAAGAAAGCTAGATGGAAGTAAATTTCTGAGGTGCTCATGTGGGAATTGAACAGAAGGATCAAATGAGGAAGAGTTTCAAAGCTAGATGCGTGAGGATGACAGAGTATTTTCTAAATCTCCAGTTCCAGTGTTTGGGTTGCACTGTGTGTGGTACATTATTTATGGTCAGGCAGGGCACCCCCTGTTATGTTAGAGCTGAGTTTTTTAACTCTGAATTTGGAACACATTGTTTACCCTCCTCATAGGAAGAAGTACAGAATTTGCCCACTTATATCCCTGTACTCCTCCTAATTTAAACAAAGTAATTCTTATTAACACAAGTTATCTTTTTGCACTTAACATCCTCCTCGAACTTTTCCCCTATGCCAAGGAGGGAGGCCTATTTCTTGCAGTTATCAGCTCTGTTCTGTGAATGATAGTTTTTTTTTTTAGGACAAAATTTTTTATTATATGATGATAAAAGGTGCAAGGTGAGAATAATCTATAATTATAAAACTGTATGAACCAATCAACATACCAGACAAGTCTATAAACTCCTAAGAATACAGAGGAGACTGTATAAAATTTTTAATATATAGTGGGTTATAGTAATATAATGTCTCTTTCAGAATTTGACATATCAAATTGATAAAGAGGTTGGTTAATAAGATAATAATACTTTTGTTTTAATAGATATAATAATACTTGTACTCTAGAATGATAGATTTTAAAGATATTTTCTGTCCTACACATTATGGGGATAAATATTTTTTTCATAATTCTATGTGCCCCATAGAGATTATAATAATTATGTTATGAATGTATGGAATTCTCATAATTTCATCTTATTTGTAATTTATGTTAATTTCTAATATACTTTAAAATTATTAATAAATGATTGTGATCATCTAAGAGAAGAAGCCCAAGTTCTTTGATGCTACCATTGTGGGTTCACTAAAACCAAGTTGTGTCCAACTCACTTCACATCCTGGCAGGTTTAGTAGATTGACTGATCATGGAACTGCACTGAGCAAAGCTTAGCCAAGACTCAATAGGACATTTGACCGCATGTTATAGTATTTTTGAAGACCAGGGGGGAGAAATATGGACGAATTGCTAATATAGTTAAGTGGATTAGTATTAATGAATCAATGCAGGAAATTTTCTGTTATCCCTCTAGGATTCTCTGTTTAGAACTGCTTGGTCAACATTTTTTTCTTCAATTCTTGGATAAAGTCTTCTGTAGAAGGTGTGCTTATTGGTTTTGTGAATGGCCTAATATGGGAAGATATAATGAATACATTTGATGACATAGGAGGATATTGAAAAGGTCACCACAGACAAAGACAACTGGCCAAGTTTAATGATAGCTAGCATTAAATGGATTTAAGAATAAGACTTTGTACATGGAGGAAATTAAAAAAAAAAACAAAACAACAAAACTCTATACAATGTGCTCCAAATGTGAGAGACTTGGCTGAAGTGTGACAGGCATAAAAAAAACGAGGTTGGGATTTAATAGATGGTAAGTGCAGTGTTCATCAATCCTATTTTGTAGTGAAGAAATAAAGTGTGGTCTTTTTTTTTTTTAAGATTTTTTTTTTTAATTTATTTAACAGACAGATATCACAAGTAGGCAGAGAGAGAGGAAGGGAAGCAGGCTCCCCACTGAGCCTGATGCGGGGCTCGATCCCAGGACTCTGGATCATGACCTGAGCCGAAGGCAGAAGCTTTAACCCACTGAGCCACCCAGGTGCCCCATAAAGTGTGGTCTTAGGTAGACTGTGTTACCAGAAGTCCAGTAACAACACCAAGAAAGTGATGTTCCCACTCTACTCTGCAGCTTCCAAATTATGAAGAGAATTCACTTCTAAGGACAGGGTGCCCTTGAGGAACAACTAGGATTGTTTAGACTCTGGAAACTGTGTCCAGGAAGGAGGTCAGAGGAACCACAATGTTAAAGGTCTTTTGGAATGGAAAGTTCTAGTTTTGCTTTTCACATTTAAGGTGTTTGGCTTTTCTCCCCCCATCAGTTTTATTTGGCTCCATGATGGGGATCTGATTTGCCATATGCATAGCCAATTATCCCAGCACCTTTTATGAAGTAGTCTGTTTCCTGCATTGATTTGGAATGCCTCTATTGTCTAATACCAATTTTCTGCAGATGCACTTGACTGTCTCTGAGTTCTGTATTCTGTTCCATTGGTTTATCTCTCTGTTCCCAGGCTAATATCACACTATTTTAATTATTTTACCATTTCCTTCAAAATTATGATGACTTTTCTTGGCTCTTTCATCTTTGTGAATTTTAGAATGAGCTTGTTAAGTTCCACAAAAATTCCCAATAGGATATTTGCTAGAATTGTGTTGATTTTTTTATAGAGTAATTTGAGGAGAATTGGTATAATTATTCCATCCAATATTCTTGTTTATGAATATATTTCTCTTTATTTAGTTCTTCTTTGAGTTTTTAATATAATCTATAATTTTCTCTGACAGAATCTTACAAATAATTTGTTGGATTTATTTCCAGTTACCCTATAGTGTTTATTGCTATTGCAAACTGTTTATTTTTAAAATTACATTTTCCAGTTGATTACTACTGGCATATAAGAATACTGTCAATATTTGTAAGTTGATTTTATCTTCAACAACTTTTCTGAATTCTCTGTATTCTCTGTATTGTTTGTAGATTTTATTGGATCATTTATGAGAGTAATGATTACATGCAAATCATGTAATGTTTTGATATTTCCTTCTCGTTTTATATATTTTTTTCTTATGCCATTGTACTCTTTGGGACCCCCACCAAACAGTGTTGATTAGAAGTAGTGATAGTGGACATCATTCTTTTATTCTTGATGATTCCATTTTACTCTTTTAGTTACATTTTTACAAAGTTTGGTATATGGTACTTTCGTTATTCTTCAGTTCTAGTATTTCATATTTTCTATTTTGATTTTATTCCATGTGTTACTTTTGAGTATAATTAAAATTTTATAAACATAGGATTGTTTGTTTTACATTTACATTTTATTACTGATTTCTAATTGTTGACATTGTGCTTACAGAATATGATCGGAATGAGATTTATTCTCAGGAATTAGTTGATGCTACCTCTGAGACCTAATATGTAGTAAATTTTTATGAATGTCTTACGTGTGCTTAAAACCAATGTGTATTCTTTTCTATTTGGTATAGGGTTTGTGTGTGTGTGTGTGTGTGTGTGTGTGTTTTTAAAATATCTTATTTATTTATTTATTTGACAGAGATCACAGATAGGCAGAGAGGCCGGTAGAGAGAGAGGAAGGGAAGCAGGCTCCCTGCTGAGCAGAGAGCCCGATGGGGGGCTCGATCCCAGGACCCCGGGATCACGACCTCAGCTGAAGGCAGAGGCTTTAACCCACAGAGCCACCCAGGCGCCCCGATACAAGGTTTTATATCAGTGTGTGTGTGCGTGTCTGTGCTTGTATGTGTGTGTATGTGTGTGTCTAAGATCAAATTTACAATTGTGTTCAGATTTGCTATGTCCTTAGGGAATTATTGTCAGCTTGATCAGTTTCTGGTATCAGAGTAATAGAATCTCCTGTAGTTTTGTAACCTCACAGTTGTAGTTTTGTTTGTTTATCCTTGTTAATTGTATCTGTTTTTGCTTCCTGTACATTTGAAAGCCTATATTTATTGTATAAGTTCATTACATCTTCCATGATTTTACCATCATGTAATGTCGTCTTTTGCTCCTATTTTGTTTTATGTCCTAAGTTCTATTTAGTTGTTCATATTGCTTTACCAGCTCTCCTTTAATTTTTACCAAATATATTTGTTCACTATCTATTGCCAAATTTTCCAGATCATTTTTCTTTAAATGTGTCTCTGGTTGGGTTTGTTAACTTAGTTTTGATACACTGTCTTTTAGTAGGGGTGTGTAAGCATGTTTAGAGACATTTGAACTCATTTTTGACATTTTCTTGTATATTTTCTCTTCTTTCTTTTGTATTACTCTTGTCATTTAGATTGATAAAATTGTCAATATCCTCTTTTGTATTCCTCTACTGATTTTTAGAAGCATAGATGGCATTTCTGTTCTTGTAATGGTTATTCCTAAGTTTTTAACATTCACACATATTATCACTTTTTGTTATAGCAGTTATAGATACAAAACTGTTTAATAACAGTTATAGATACAAAACCAGATACAAAATTTTCTATTAAAGATTAAAAGGATCTTAGTGTATGTGAATATCTTCTTCCTTTCTAGTTCACTTTTAAAAACTCCTCATTGAGACATAATTCACATATTTGATAATTTACCCATTTAAAGTGTACAATGCAGTATTTTCTAGTTTATTCACAGGGTTGTGCAAACATTGCCACAATCTAATTTTAGAACACCTTTTTCCCCCTTAAAGGCAATCCTATACCCAGGATTTCTTGTTTGGCCTACTCTACATCCCCTCCCCTGTTCTCCAGTCCTAGGCAACGACCAGTTTACTTTCTGTCTTTTTAGATTCATGTGTTCTGAACACTTCATGTACATGGAATTACACAATATGTGGTTTTGTTATTGGCTTCTTTCATGTAGCATAATGTTTTCATCTATGTTACTACTTTTAACTATGAAAAACTAGTAATTTTTTATAACCTGTTATCAGGTCCATTTGATAATATACTTAATCTGTTTGTGGGACCACCAAGATATCTTGCTTCCTTCTTTGGGCTTTTCTTTATGAAGTACCTCCTTTTTTTTTTTTTTTTTTTTTTAAGATTTAATTAATTAATTTATTTGAGAGAGAGAAGAGAGAATGAGAGACAGGGGAGGGTCAGAGGGAGAAACAGGCTCCCAACTCAGCAGGGAGCCCCATGCAGGACTTGATCCTAGGACCGCAGGATCGTGACCTGAGCCGAAGGCAGTCACTTAACCAACTGAGCCATCCAGACACCCCCTGAAGTACTTCCTAAGATATATCAATTCTTTAGTGAGAAACTTTTAGTGGAAAACTCGGAATCATTGTAGGTCTCAAAATTTCTTTATTTTGCTCCGATTCTTTTGGGTAGCTTAGCTGGGCATTGAATTCCAGCTTGACAGTTCTCTTGTTTTTAACGTTTTGGTTTTATAACTCCATTATCTTCAAGGCATCTATTATTGTGGCTTAAGTGGTCTGTTGTCAGTTTTTTTTTTTTTTTAAGGAGGTAATACTTTATGGCACTTTAATGTTCTGCATTTTCACAATGACATGTGCAGGTGTATTTGTATTTATCTTGATTGGTACTGAGATTGCCCTTTTTTGGGAAGGGGGAGGGTCAGAGGGAGGGAGAGAGAGAGAGAATCTTAAGCAGGCCCCATGCTCAGCACAGAGCCCCACCCAGGGCTTGATCTCATGACCCTGAGATCATGACTTGGCCGAAATCAAGAGTCAAAGGCTTAACCCACTGTGCCACCCAGGTGCCCCTGAGATTGCACTTTGAATGGCTGTGCTTTTATGGCTGTTTTTCATTTCTTTATTCCTTTAAGGATCCTAAACATACTTAGTTTGAAGCCATTTCCAGATGGATCTATTATTTCCATTTTGTCTTGAGTGGATTTATCTCTCAGCAGTTGATTTTGTTGGCGATTGTGGTGTTAATATTCTTTACGTATTTTGGAATTGTAGTTTGAGAACTTAACTGCAGTGGGAGTTATTACCCATTCTCACCTTACCTTACTTTGCCTTGCAATTTTGCCCGCATTTGGCTCCAAAAGGAATTCGGGATTCCTGACCTTCATGATAATAGTGATAATGTACATCCAGCCATTGAGCTAGCAAGTGGATGGCTTGAGTCCTGGCCTCTCCTGCCTCTTGTGTTGTACATCTCCACATAAACTGCTTTTTTTCCAGTCTCGTTTTTGGAGTTCTGCCCTCCCTGGTTTTAAGCAATGAGCTGGCTCCAATTGTTTGCTGTAAGTGAGGCACTTTTAATTCTCATTAACCTACAGAAGCTGAATTCCTGGCCTTCTTTGTTTGCTCCTGGACTTGGAGCCCATTAAGCTTCACTCACTGTTTTGTGTTTCTGTTCTATCTATAGTCTTTGGGAATATTTATTATAACTAATGTATAACAACAGAATTTATGTAATTTATTGTCTTTTTCCTGGGTATGGTTTCAAGATAACTCAGTATCTTTCTTTCTTTCTTTTTTTTAAGATTTTTTATTTATTTATTTGAGAGAGAGAGAGAGATCACAAGTAGGCAGAGAGGCAGGCAGAGAGAGAGAGAGGGAAGCAGGCTCCCTGCTGAGCAGAGAGCCCGATGTGGGACTCGATCCCAGGACCCTGAGATCATGACCTGAGCCGAAGGCAGCGGCTTAACCCACTGAGCCACCCAGGCGCCCTTTCTTTCTTTCTTAAAAAGATTTTCTCCTGGGACACCTGGGTGTCTCAGTTGTTAGGTGTCTGCGGCTTCAGTGATGATTCCAGGGTCCTGGGATCGAGCCCCACATCACGTTCCCTGCTCAGTAGAAAGGCTTCTTCTCCCTCTCCCTCTCTCCCTGCTTGTGCTCACTCTCTTGCTCTCTCTTTACCAAATAAATAAATAAAATCTTAAAAAAAATTTTTTTTTCTCCTATTTATTTGAGAGAGAGAGAGTGAGCCAGCACAAGTGGCAGGAAGGGCAGAAGGATGGGAGGAGGGACAAGCAGACTCCCCCTGAGCAGAGAGCCTGATGTGGGGCTTGATCCCAGGACTTTTGGGACTACGACGCAAGCTAAAGTCAGACATGTAATTGACTGAGCCACCCTTGGGCCCCAACTCAGCATGTATTTCAACTTCTTTCTGGTATTGCTTCTTTTACTACATGAGCTGGAAAGTAAAAATCACTGCCTGGGTTTCCTTACACTTTGGGCTCCTGATGTAGTTCAGAATTCACTAAGCGTATTCACTTCTATGAGACTCCAATTCAGAACTGTGTTCAGTGGAGATGGGGTGTAATAAACATGGCATCAGATTTGCTGGAGCAGATCCAGTGGCTTAGAATTTGCAGGTCTTTCTGATCCCCAAGTTGCAGCCCTGGACTATGTCCCCTAGAGCCCACAGTTCTGGCAGCAACTTCTGATGTCTAACTGAAGCTAAAACATTATGGTTTTAGACCCAGCAATCACATTGGTAGCTGCCTAATTCCTGGATGTGGCTAAGGAATTGTGATTCTGTCCAGCACTTAGCAGAGCAGTGCCCTGCTTCCTTAACTTTCTGATGGAGGCAGATGTGGCCGTTCCCTTGAGAGGCCAGTTCTGTGTGGATTCTGATACTGGTTCCTGAAGGCTTAGCATAGAGCCTGATTTTCCACATTTTCAATTATTTTGTTGACATCTGAATCTTAGCAACTATGTGTTAAATCTGATTCTGCTTAAAATCCTAGAGCATTTTTATACCTGCAACTGAATCCTGATGAATATAGCAGCTAGGATTTGACATTACTTTTTATTTTTTGTCTATCACTGTTACATGAGTAGTGCAGGAGTAGGGAGAGGGGTGTGGGCTCAAAGTGTGAACTTATCTAGAACTCTCTGTCACATTGTTTTGTTTTTCAATTTCAAGTAGTTTCTTTTAGATGCTCAACATGTAAAACTGTTGTCTGAATTATAAAACAAATAAAATGGTATGTGTTTTACCCCCAAGGAAAAAAAGGTTAGTAAATATTTAAGATTCCAGTGCAAATTGATTGGGCTAAGAACATTTAGAAGATACAACACATTTTGCTACGACTGGAAGGTAATGAAGCGTTATGCTCTTTGAAGACTATGATGACTTATATGACCAAAAAGTAAAAAATACCAGTTAGCTACAAATAAATCTTATTCTCCCTCTTTTTTTTTTTTTAAAGATTTTATTTATTTATTTGGCACAGAGATCACAAGTAGGCAGAGAGGCAGGCAGAGAGAGGAGGAAGCAGGCTCCCTGACAAGCAGAGAGCCCGATGCGGGGCTCGATCCCAGGACCCTGAGATCATGACCTGAGCCGAAGGCAGAGGCTTTAACCCACTGAGCCACCCAGGCGCCCCATTCTCCCTCTTTTTTTTCTACTTTTATATTTTATCATAGCCAGCTTGCTAGTTATGTATCTAAAGAAATTTTTTTCCTGGAATTTATAGAATAAAAAATATTTACTTAGTCATCTTTGAAGATGTTCTGAAGTTTTTGATATTCTCTTTTTATTAAAATGTTATTTGCATTTGATAAGAAATGTTTTTCTTAATTTTCCTGGCCTAAATTCATTCCCACCCAAAACGTACCTATACCACATCAGTATTCTAAGTAATATTGTGACTCTAGTTCAGGAAATAAGCAGAAATATCCTGAAAATTTCATGCCTCATCTACAAACTTGTCTTATTGTTCCCTTTCATTAACAGTTACTTAAAAAATTATGCCAGAGTCACAACACAGAGTAATGCTTATAATACAGAGGAATCTAAAATAGTTATGCAATAAAAATGTGTCTATGTTATAATTACAACTTTGAAAAATTATGTATGTGAAGAATAAGGACTGGAAAGAAATAATTTTAAAAAATGGAAGTAGTGCATTCTTTCGTGATGCTTTCTTAGAGAAAATAAAACCAGTTGGGCTTGTTTTGTTCATTGGAGCCTTGTTTTGACTCCTAATATCTGGAATCTGCTTTTCCTCTCCTCCATTTGTGAAAACCGGGAAAACCCTTCTAGGTTCCTGGCACTATTCTTGCTTTGTGAGATACAAAAAATGATTGAGAGTGGTTGTGAGAACCCTAACGCATCCATACATTTTTTTAGGGTAGTCTGAGATGTAGTTTATGTAGACTTGGGGACTCAAATTCAATTAGCCACCATGATCCCTGCCCTCAGTGTTCCAAGGGCCTCCTAGTTCGTTTATTTTTCATGCTTATCCCTCCATATCCCCTTTCCACAGCAGCCAGAGTGATGCTCCCAAAGTACAAGTCAGATCACATGTCTGTTTTGCTTTAATACTCCAGGGGCTTTCCATCTCATGCAGCTTGAAGCCTGGAGGCCCTCCACAGTTGACTCATCTTTCCAATTTCATTTCTGGTTGCTCTTTCCCTTGCTCCCTCCTTTCTAGCCACAGTGACCTTGCTGTTTCTCACTTAAACATTCTGTGAACTCAGGTCCCTGCATTTGTTGTTGCCTCATCCTGCAGGGCCTTTGTCCCCTGGCCTGCCCTATGCCTCATTCAAGTCACTGCTTAAATACCGTCTCAGAAAGCCCCTCATGGATTGTCTACATAGTACCTCTCTGTCCTCTTCCCTGCTTGATTTTTCGTCAAAATATTCTCACTACCAAATATTCTGTATTTATTTATTTATTGACTTTGTGCTCCACTAGAATGTAAGTACAATCAAACCACAGATTTTTGTCTTCTTTGTTCATGGTTACATGCTCAGGGCCAGAGACAGAACCTGGGACATAGTAGGTGCTCAATAAGGGAATTAGAATGTTCCCTTACCTTAATAACCCTTATTTTTTGTTTGTTTGTTTGCTTTATTTCTTTCTAATCAAAGTTTTTCTGTCCTTGTCAAATTGATTTTCAAACTGGATAAAGTGATGAAATGGAGACTGAGTGCTTCTTTTTCCTCTGCCTTATACAGTGGTCTTTTCCTTTTCTTGTTCTTCTGACTTCCTAGGCATCTAAGGAGAGCTCTTCTTATTGCTGTCTATGAGCATGAATGTCTTCATGAATCAGCTCATTTTGGACCTTTACCTTCCAGACATTCTTTATAGAAATACTTGCCAGTCTTGTGTATATTTCACTTCGGCCATTTTTTTTTTTTTTTTAATGTTTTGAACAGATTCTTTTAACATTTGGGCGCTTCATGGGGTTTCTTGTCTATACACGTCAACCTGGAGATCTTTCCCTTTTCTTCTTTTAGTGATTGTGTAGTTGAAATTTTTATTTTTATTATTTTTTTTTTGAGGCTTCTGGGACTTCAAAAATGGTTTTTTTCACAATATCTGAACATTGACTTTTATCTGACTTCTGAATTTTTTTTAAAGATTTTATTTATTTATTTGACAGAGATCACAAGTAGGCAGAGAGGCAGGCAGAGAGAGACGGGGAAGCAGGCTCCCTGCCAAGCAGAGAGCCTAATGCAGGGCTCGAGCCCAGGACCCTGAGATTATGACCTGAGCCCAAGGCAGAGTCTTAACCCAGTGAGCCACCCAGGCATTCCTGACTTCTGAATTTTCTTCTAAGATTTTATTTATTTAATTTATTTAGAGCGTTAAGAGCAAGCACGTAGAGGGCAGAGGGAGACAGAGAATCTCGAGTAGACGCCCAGCTGACATGGAGCCTGACATAGGGCTCAGTTTCATGACCTTGAGATCATGACCTGAGCCGAAATCAAGAGTTGGACACTTAACTGACTGAGGCACCCAGGTGCCCCACCTCTGAACTTTTGGTAATCTGTTTGTTAAATTTTAAACAGTGTGTCTATTATAATCAGGTACCTTTTTACATAGGTGGCATCTTTGAAGATTTTTTTGTCATTTTTTTATATCATCAATCTATTTTTTCTTGTTTGTCAGAATTATGTCCTGTTTAGCAATTCTCTTCCTTTATTTTCTCATTGTTAATTTCTCTAAAAGCCTACTTTTTTTAATCAGGTGATTTTAAAGATTCCTTACCAAGATAGTTAATAATTACTTTTTGATACTCATTTAAATGAAAGTAGATAGCACTGTCTTGGCTACATAGTAAGGTTTATAGACTTTATGAATGGCAATTGGAAGGTTAGAAACATTACACAGATTTTAGGTTAGACCTCTGGCAAAAAAATTGGATAGCTATAAGGCTAAAATCTGACTTGGATTTATCCTTTGGTCAGTAGAGGTCATCTGTGCTAAAGAAACAAAGCCATGTATGTACGTATGTATGTATCTATGTATGTATTTATTTTCTGACTGATATTACTGTGAAATTTGTAGCATAAAAACAAGAATTTCTTTTTAGTGTTAACACAACTAGTTTATGTCAAGCTGGTTTCTGCTTGCCTGAGTCAGAGTTGTAAATAAATTTGCAAATCTATGTATCCTGTGCTTTGAGGTTCTAATTATGGAAAGGTACCCAAGGAATACTGTGTTCTCTGTCTTTTAGTTCATCTTTAGTTGATCCTTAAAGCTGTAAACCTGTTGCTTTCCTATAACTTGTGTAGCTATTCAAAGTCTGGGAAAAAACCATGTATCTTCTGAAGTGCTAAGCTTACAAATTCTCAAATAGGCTTCACATTTCTAACAAATAATACATGTAATGGACAGATTTCTTCTAGAGTCATTTTCTAGAACTTTGAACAAGTTTCATTTTGCCTGTACTAGACCTATCCTTTTTCTCCTTAGTGACCAAGGGTCACCAAAGGACAGCTTTCCCTTCATAGTGTATAAGCCTCACTTGGAACTACCTTGGAGTAGTTAGAGTTTGAGGTCTAATCTTTAGAAAGAGATGGGGAAAGGAATGTAGTCAGAGTCCTGGGGATCTAATCTGCATTGCCTGTGTAGGAAGGAAAGCTATGGAGGTGCAGCAGAGCTGTTCCAGTCCAGGGGCAAGTCCTGTATCCCCCCAAGGATTGATGGGGATGCCAGTCTTTCATGGGTCCCATCTTGCATGGGGGCATAGATGTGGTACCGGTGATAAATGGAAGCAACCTACTGAGATGTAATCTCAGTTTAGAGAGCAGAGGATGATTCTAGTCATACGACAGCGCCTGGAAATAGTGCCCTTGGCTGGGGAACCCAAGCTGGAATCCCGTAGGGGAACACCTGTTATAAAGAGTTTGCTGAGACATTTGCTTTCCCGTGGCTCATTTGTTCCTTGCCAGAGGTCCACCCATGGGAAGGGTCCTAGTCACTAACCTGGGGAAATGCTGTAAGTCACAGCTTGATCTTTCTGCAGGAGGAAGCACAAGTGCTAGTGAAAACTCACAGAGGAAGATGTTGTTCCTCCTGTTCTGTGCTCTGGGTAGGTCTATTTTTGTTGTGTGGAAGACTGTGAGGAACTTCATTCTAAAAGCTTATCCTGCAAAATCTCTTGATGTCCTTGGAAATGACTTTAAGCTGTCTTTTCTTGTTTGTAGTTAATGGGATATTGAAGCGGAAATTGAGTTATATCATCATCTGGGGACCGCAGGGAATCTCTAAGGATTACTTTCACTTTTTGTTTATTTTAAATAAAAAAATGCCTTTGAGGTATAGATGGCAGGGTAAAGACACAATGACAGGTATAGCCACCCCTCCTCACTGGGTGCCTCAATCATGGCACAAAGTTGTTGCTGTAGTTCTATAGCCCTGGGGATAGTGTTTGTGATTTTTTTGCATATTATATTTTCGGGACAATGCTTCTTGCAGTGATAGAATCTGACATAGTAAGTCAAAATGGTTTCAGGTTTATGATATGCTTATAAAAGTGCACTAAAATTGGAGTTTGATTTTAGAAACAAAATTCTTTTTTTTTTTTGAACTATACATGGTTTCTTGAATTTTTTAAAAAATGACATATAAGCTAGAGATCTCTGTTCATTTTGGACTGGGGAAACATAAGAGCGTCTTGTACGTTTTTCTGATATAATTGATATTGATCCTTAAGGGTTACTTGGATTGAAGTTAGCCTGTAGTCTCAGTTTTTGTGTTATTATCTCTCAAAGTAGGATGGCCTGAGATTTTAATTTAATTTATTTTTAAATAATCTCTATACCCAATGTGGGGCTTGAACTCACATCCTGATATAGGAGTCACATGCTCCCCTGAGACAGCCAGGGGCCCCTAAGGTTTTATAATGTAGAAGGGTTTTATGCCCAGTACTGTTGATTTCTGTCTCTGTAAGAACATTGGACCTCCACTGACATTTTGCTCCTTGCTGGTGTTTAGTTAACACTACCTCTCTTCTTCAAAACTCTGAATGCCTTCCATATGTATGCCTTCTATTCCCATTGAGGCTGAGACTTACCACATTATTCACTCTCTTTTGCCTTTTTCTTTTTACTTTTTTTTTTTGACATCCACAGTCTCCCTCTCATCACCCTTGTCAAGATCTAAAAAATTCTTTTTAAAAAAATTCTGTCTTCAGTTAGATTCCATTAGATTCTCATTATGCTCAGGAAAAGGAAAGAATGATGTTGCAAATAGGAGAGAACCTAGAGGTAGTCATATTATTTGTTGTACAACTATTTTCTTTAAAATTGTTGAATAATGATAAAAGTTTGTTTAAATAAGCGCAGAGCTAGGAATCCCCTAACCTGCTCAATGGTGAACGTCAAGGTTGTAATCTTAGTGGTTTATGCCTAGCTTGTATCTTAATCAGTTTCACGATCCCATTACTTTTCAATGGTACTTCTTTATGAACTTAATTTCTTAACTTTTTAGCACTAAATAATGTGGACATAAAAATAGTTACTTTGGGTATTTTTTGATATATGCCTTTTTATTTTCCCCCCTCAGAAGAACCATTAAAAGATATTTGCCATGATCCCATCTTTCCATTAGGGGTGAAATTTTACTTTTTTTTCACCTTTGCACAGCTACTGAAGAAATCAAATAATTAAAATGGATGTCTAAGGAAAAATGGAGATATAGTGGAAAAGCCAGATTCCTCTAGCTGTCTCCCTCCTACTACTGAAAGATCTCTTAGAATGATATTTGATTGGGTTATTTTTATTAATGGGTATTGGTGAGGGAGAAGAGAACCAACAACAGTGAAGTGGAGATTGTTTGGTAGCCATGGAAATGGGGGTTGGTGATGGCTAGTTAGTGGTTTTCAGTTTTTGGCATGAACACTGAACAGTACAGATTGGAATTTGGGTATTATGACTTTCATAATAAAAAAAAGCATTTATTAAATGATTCTGTGTGAAACATGCTCTGTTCTCTGTGTAAGACAGAATGCTCCTCTGTGGGTGTTTGTGATGTAAAGTGAACAATCACAGAATGAATACTCATTAGGATCAAACACCAAACAGATACTTAAAGTGTTTATAATGCCTGAGTGTGGTGGTGCCCAATCATTGGTATGAGGAAAGTTTGTTTAGTTTAATTAGTCTAACAGTCCAGTGACTGGACTGTTCCCTTTGCTTCTAGTTACTTGGGAAAGTTTTTGTGAGGAAGACTGATTTCCAAAGTGAGTTAAGTGATAGCAGGTTGAAGGATTGGTTAGCTGAGAGTGGGAAGGACACAGTGTATGAGACAACCAAGGGACAAGGACAGAATCATGCACTGGTAAAGAGGATGAAGAATAGCTATATTCTTTTTTTTTTTTTTTCAAGGGTCTTTTTATTTTTTATTAAAGGAATCTCTACACCCACCATGGGGTTTGAACTCCCAACTCTGAGATCAAGAGTTACGTACTCCACTGACTAAGCTGGCCAGGCACCACAAGGACTGGATAGAGTCTCATGAGGAAAGAGTCTATGGGAGAGAAGGGAAAGGTGAAGGTCTTTGAAGTGCAGTGACAAAAATGTGAAACTCAGATTAAGGAGCTGGTTCCTGGTTAATAGGACGATGTGATGTTCCTGCAAAGGTTTATGAAAGGACCATGTTAGTGCAGATGGAAAAGAATTTAGTGTTTTTGAGACTCCCACATTTTCTTAGGAACTGTATGACACTCCTTTAAACATATTGTAGTCTGAGAATGTTCAGCCTCAGCATGTTGTAATACAGATCACATACAAACTTAGGGGAAAAGGAAGGAGTTGAAAATCAGAGGAGGAGACGAACCATGAGAGACTATGGCCTCTGGGGTTCAAACCAAGGATTTTAGAGGGGAGGAGGGGGGGATAGGTGAGCCCGGTGATGAGTATTAAGGAGGGCATGGATTGCATGGAGCCCTGGGTGTTATATACAATGAATCATGGAACACTGCATCAAAAACTAATGGTGTACTATATGGTGACTAACATAATAATACAAAAAGACTTATTGTATTGATGCATTTTAGTTTTTTTTATCATAAAGTTTGATGTAATTACTGTTACAAAGAAGAAGTTTACATAAAAATTTGTGGAAGGTAGTACCCATCATAGAGAAATGCCATTATCTTAGAGACTCAGCCTGAATTTCAAAGCTGTCCGTTGGAGCCATATTTCTTGAATTTTTTTTCTTTGAGCTCACCAAGCTGGGTTGTGTCATTTTAATGTCATAGCATATATATCAGGGAAAAAGAGAAAATGATCCTAGTACTGATTATCACTTGGGAGAAGTTTCATAGAGGTGAACTTTTAATGAGACTTTGGTGTACTTAGGATACATTTGTCCAGCACAATCACCAAAGTGGCTGACCTGACGTATATTGGTTTTCTGATAGCATCTGATTGCTACTCTGTGGGAATTTCTTCAAGTGAAAGGTAATTTATGGAACTTACTGATAAGACCACTTACATTTAAAAAAGCTTTCTATTGCTTTTAGATATACTCGGGAAAGGCCAAGATGTGCTAGGCTTCCCTGTTAAGGTTGTGCTTACCATGGGTCTATTCTAAATGACAGGAAAGGGACTGCTGTGCCAAGACTGGTGACAGGTGCTTTATTCAGTGATCACAGACACACAAAAAGTGCCACAAAAGAGGTCCTAGAAATGATGGTGGAATTTTAAAGATTGATGAGAAAGCGTGAGATTTTATCACCTTTCTATTTTCCCTTTTTTTCTGTAGAAGTAAGAAAAGAGCTTTTATTTCATCTGAATGTCAAGTCAAAAGTAGTTAGTATTCATCAGACCAAGCTTGTCCCTTATTGGGTCTAAGAAATTCAAGATCTCAGAAGTTTACAGCTGAAGCTTTATCCTCAATTCCAAAGGCCTGGAGGTAAAGCAAAGGAATTTAAAAATCAGCCTAACCTCTGCATTTAGGAAGAAAGTGGAACAAGTCATATAACACCTAGCTTGGTATCACCTATAGGAGCACAGGTACTAAGGCAATAATCAAAATGACTCTGAAAATCAGTCTTGTCAGATCCATTTCCTCTTCTATGCAAGAGCCAGAGACAAGGATGAAATAGTAAGTTACTCTTTCTTAATTTCAGTAAGCTTTTGATTCTGACACTCATGACATTCTCACTGACAAGCAGGAAAAGTACCCTCTTCAGGAATAAGTGTGACTTCACAGCAAAAAGAATACAATAAAAACAAAATTTCATTGACACCTTTCCAAATTAATTGCTCTCCTTTGTCACCAGATATGTTTTTAATTGCTCTGGCAAATTCTGTGTTGTTGATATATCATAATTCTTAAACTATTCTTCCACTGTGGGGTCCTTGGATGATTTCATTTTTAAGTATTCTAAAATAGCACAATGCAGAACCTCCCTATGTAGATTCTTTTTTTTTTTTTTTTAAGATTTTATTTATTTATTTGACAGACAGAGACCACAAGTAGGCAGAGAGGCAGGCAGAGAGAGAGAGGAGGAAGCAGGCTCCCTGCTGAGCAGAGAGTGGGGCTCTATCCCAGGACCCTGGGACCATGACCTGAGCCGAAGGCAGAGGCTTTAACCCACTGAGCCACCCAGGTCCCCTCCCTATGTAGATTCTTTTTTTTTTTTTTTAAGATTTTATTTATTTATTTGACAGAGAGAGATCACAAGTAGACAGAGAGGCAGGCAGAGAGAGAGAGGGGGAAGGAGGCTCACTGCTGAGCAGAGAGCCCGATGCGGGACTCGATCCCAGGACCCCGAGATCACGACCCGAACCTAAGGCAGCGGCCCAACACACTGAGCCACCCAGGTGCCCCCCCATGTAGATTTTTTTTCTTCCTTCTTCACTACCCCTTCCCTCCCTCTTTTCTTCCATCCCTCTTTCCCTTTTAGAGTACTGAATATTTCTTTGCATTCCTAATATTGCCAGCCGGAATTATTGAGTCAAAAAATACAAACAGGTGGGGCACCTGGGTGGCTTAATTGGTTAAGTGTCTGCCTTTGATTCAGGTCATGATCCCAGGGTCCCATGTCAAGCTCTCCGCTTAGTGGGAATCCTTCTTCTTCCTCTCCCTCTCCCTCTGTTTCTCTCTCCTATTTGTTCTTTCTCTCTATTAAATAAATAAATAAAATCTTTAAAAAATATGAACAGTTTTATAGTTCTTGTTACATATTACTGATTATTTTTCAGAAAGACTGAATGAACACATAATGTCACTAAGAGAAGTTCAGCCCATACCCAACTTTTGTATCAGCATGGATGGGACTGGAGGAGATTGTGCTGAGGAAATAAGTCAAGCAGAGAAAGTCAGTTATCATATGGTTTCACTTACTTGTGGAGCATAAGGAATAACATGGAGGACATCAGGAGAAAGAAAGGAAAACTGAATTGGGGGACATTGGACAGGGAGACGAAACATGAGAGACTGAGGACTCAGAAACAAACTGAGGGTTTTGGAGGGGAAGCGGGTGGGGGGGGGTTAGGTAAACTGGTGGGTATTAAGGAGGACATGTATTGCATGGAGCACTGGGTGTGGTGTATAAACAATGAATCTTGGAACACTGAAAAAATAAAATTAAAAAAGTTCAGCTCAGGCAACATCAGATTTTATAATTTATGTTTTAGGCAGTCATACTTAAAACCTAAATTTCTAACTATATTTTCTCATATGATTCCTCTCTTATTTGTCTTTCTTTTTTCAATTTGTTTTCTCCCCTTTGACTAGTTAGGAGTGATTTTTAGGTGTTGTGCTTACATAATTGTATACTTCTTTTACATTTTCACTCAACAAACCTTTATTACTTTCTTCCAATTCGTTGTATTCCTTTTTGTATTTCTTTATTATAGTTTAGTAAACTGATTTTCTTCTTTTGTTTTTTTCTGAGATAATTTCTTAATCACCACAAAAGATTAATTTTCTGGATTATTTTATTTTTTAAAATATTCAATCATGAAGATACACAGATATGCTAAGCAAAGTATGGATCCAAATAGTTTTTTTATATTAATATTCAATTATTCCAGTTATTCCAACATTTCTTAAGTGGTGATTCCTCAACATTGGGTTGCTATTGATTTCCTACTTATCATATATTAAATGAACAGTGCCGAATTATTCTTGAGTGAACTACAGGGGCCTTGTACTCAGTCTCCCTGCTTCTAGACAGCTCTTTCCTAATTAACCTGTGCAGTGACACCAGACAGCTCTTTCTAAAACATAATATGCTCATGCCGTTCTTCGTGTTGGACTCCTTTAATGGTTCCATTTTTGTCAGGATAAAGCCTAAACTCCTTAGCATGGCCTACAGGTTCATTTATGATCTGAGTCCTCTGTACCTGTCCATAGCTATGTCCTGACATTTCTTGAAGTGCTCTGTGCTCCAGCCATACTGAACTATCTGTACATCTCCGGATTGCTGCTACTGTGTGTTCATACCTTATGTTCCCTTGAAATATGCTCCCTCTTCTTTACTTAGTCACTTTCTCTGAGAAGGTCACTCACTCATTCAATAAAGATTTTTTACATAGTGTATGCTAGGGAGTTTTAGATGCTAGAGATAGTGCTGAATAAAACAGAAGAGACTCTCTGCCCCTGGAGCTTTACATTCTGGAAGAACCCATGCCTGGGCTGGGTGCCTTTGTCTTCTCACAGTCCATACTACCTTATTCTTTAAAAAGAAAAAAATAAACAAGAACAAAAACCCCAATGCAATATGAAATAGACAAAGTTAGTCTCTCTGATTCTAGCTTTTCTATCAAGGGACTTTCTCCTTACATCCTTTCCAGGAGATGGCATCGGTGTTAATGCATAAATTGCCCTCTCTCTCATCCATTATCAAAATCTGTTCTCATGAAAGGAGTTGAAACTAAACTCTCCTTTTTTATCTTCTTTAAAAGGAATAAAAGTATTATCCCTCCTGGGAATATTCCATTCTGAAAGGCCAGAGGAAACCTTAAGGTTGCATCAAATTGCCTAAAATCAAGTTAAATTTTGGAGCAACTAGCATTATTCAATACTGTTAAAACTGAAAAAAGAAAAAAAAAGAGACAGCTTGAAATAGAACTAGGTAGATTATGGTAGGTGTTCCCTCTAGGTCTGATGTCTTAGGCCTTCGGTTTTTAACACAGTAATGGATTTCATGAGTAACCTTGAGCCCATTCATATTACTTATTTATTCCCAGTTGTCTAGTGGGGTGAGAATTACTGTTTACTTCCTTTTTTGGATCTTGGGAAGAATGGTGAGCCACTTTGGAGGAGAAGTGCTATATAAATCTAATAAATGATAATAAATCAACGATAATAATTTTAAAAATAATCTCAGAGGACAGACTCTATATCAAGCTCTCTGTATCACCTTTGTGAATCCCACTGGGGGATGTGGGTGAATCTTGAGTTTGTGATTTCCTGATTTATGAAGATTACCTGCTTGGGGCTTGAATTTGAATTGGATTTTGAATGAGAGAAGTAAATGCTCTGATAAATTGAGCTAAGAATTTAGTTCAGTGAAAATAGGAAATGAAGAAAAAATAGTTCAGATGAAATAGGAAATGAAGAAAAGATAGTTTCATGGAAAACTGAGCATGGAGGAGCTAGAAAGTAACTGAATATAGAGATAAAATATCGCAGAAATGGTAAATAAGGGGCACCTGGGTGGCTCAATGGGTTAAAGCCTCTGCCTTCAGTTCAGCTCATGATCCCGGGGTCCTGGGATTGAGCCCCGCATCGGGCTCTCTGCTCAGCAGGGAGCCTGCTTTCTCCTCTCTCTCTCTCTGGCTGCCTCTCTGCCTACTTGTGATCTGTCTGTCAAATAAATAAAAATCTTAAAAAAAAACTTAGACAAAAAAAGAAATGGTAAATAAGGTACCTGTGATAAAATAATATAGAACGTATAAACAAAGTTAACCTTTTATTGGTCAGAGGAGAAGACCACCAACATGTTCTGAATCTGTAGGAAGACCTTAAAGTATATTTTCTACTTACCAGTGAAAGCTGAACATTTTTTTGAGGAGACTTTGGCCTACTGCAATGTAAATATGTGAAGAAAGAAAAACACCTTATCCCCCCTAAACTACTTTGGTTTAGTTTGAAGGATAGGATAGGCCCTGCCGGGTAGTTATGTATTAATATGGTGTTACTTGGGGGCCTATTAAAGAAGCATAAGTACTGGAGTTTTTGTAATTGCTTCTTTAATTCCTTCCTCATAGTTTTATTCTAAATCACAAGTGGAGAGTTACTGGAAAATATGAACTCTCCTCAGCCACTATACCTAGCAAACTTCATTATCTTTAAGATATTTGTTTCTGTAAAGAACAGTGGCCCAAAAAGTAAATAAAATGGAATCCAGATTAACCAATTTTTATTCCTTTCTCTAATTCTTCAAAGCTAACCTTTAAAATGGGGTATATATTTGAGAAAGAAAGACTTATTAGTGATTAAAAGCTGCTGTTATATTTAGAAATGCATTTTAATTTTTTTTCTTTTAGAGCGCATGCACACACAATGTGGGGGGCGGCAATGGGAGGGGGGAGAGAGAATTTTATTTTTATTTATTTATTTATTTTTAAATTTGACAGACAGAGATCACAAGTAGGCAGAGAGAGAGGAGGAAGCAGGCTCCCTGCTGAGCAGAGAGCCTGATGCGGGGGCTCGATCCCAGGACCCTGGGATTGTGATCTCAGCCGAAGGCAGAGGCTTTAACCCACTGAACCACCCAGGCGCCCCGAGAGAGAATTTTAAATGGGCTCCATGCCCAGTGCAGAGCTCAATGAAGGGCTTGATCCCATGACCCTGAGGTCTTGATCTGAGCTGAAATCAAGAGTCAGACACTCAACCGACTGAGCCACCCAGGCTCCCTGCCTTTTAATTTTAGTATTTGGGACATAAGGATATTGGACAAAGAAAGAAGTACACATAGCTGCTGGAACTGTTGATTATACCTATACCATTTTTGCTTTCCTCTCTCCTGGCCACCACAAGTCCCGAGGCTTCGTGAATATGAAGGCCCTGCGGGACTGTCCCCGTAGAACTGTTTACAGAGAAGAACAGTCCAGCAATCAGAGGAACTGAAAAGAAATCTCAGCCTTGACTTGCTTCTCTCAAAGAATATTAAATAAAATCTAAGTTACTCAGAGCAGTGCTTCTTACAATCCTCTTAATTTTTTTCTCTAATTCTTTCATGTTAGGGCTGCTCAGCAATGCTTCTTTCACTAAAAGTATGAGCTTTTTCTGGTACCCCAACCTGATTTTCTTTGTGTTCATATATTTTCCCCAACTCTTTATGAGATGGGCAGACTTAGTATTCCTGGCTTCTTTTCTTATTTTTCTCTATTTCTTTCCCATTAGTTAGACTCTTTACAGGAAAGGTGAGTCTGTGGGGGCACCTGGGTGGCTCAGTCGGTTAAGTGTCTGACTTCAGCTCAGGTCATGATCCCAGGGTCCTGGGATGGAGCCCCGCATCTGGCTCTCTGCTCAGTGGGGAGTCTGCTTCTCCCTCTCCTCCTGCTCTTCTCCCCTGCTTGTGCTCCCTCTCTCTCTCTCAAATAGATAAATAAAATCTTAAAGAAAGAAAGAAAGAAAGAAAGGTGAGTCCAGAAACTGTCAGAGCAAGCAGGAATTCTTCCTTCTTTCCTCTTGGCTCTCCAGTCTTGCCTCTCTCCACTAATTCTCTTGATTCTGAATCACAGCAAGTCTTGGGAAACTGAACAGTGCAGAAGAGAACTGTCCTCACAGGGCTGTGCAGGACTGAGAAGGGGTAAGTTGAGTGGGTGAAGATTAAGTATATTTTAGTGATCCCCTCTTCTCTTAGGTTGGGTGCATTCACACTTTAATAAATCATGTTACATAATGTTGCTTTGAGGATTTAAGAATTCTATTTTCTGGCTCCAAGGGAGGAAGGGTACAGACAGAAAAGAAGATAGCAGTAACCAGCAGCAGGGGAGGAGAAAGCATAAAGGAGATAATGCTGATCCATTCTCCCTCTATCCCAATCCTAATCAGTTGCAAGCAACTGGTCTTTTATTTTTATTTTATTTTTTTAACTCCTTAGCTGGTTAGTGAAAGTCTGTTTTGCTAGCAGCATCATATCTAATTGGCATATTTGGATCATTTGGTTGTTCTAGGCCATAGTCAGGGTGCAAACTCTGTCAGTTGTTAAGCTAAAAAAAATATATTTTGAAACATTGCTCCATATATCCTAATAATCTGTCTTCCTCTTCCTTATCCTTACCACTTCCCTTGGTTAGCACAAATCCTTAGCCACTGTCATATTAAAGAAGGCTAGCATTCAGACATGGGTGATGGGACAGTTATCCTGACTTATCAACGAACAGTAGCTCAGACTCCAGTGCTATAAGGAGTCGCTTTGATCCATCGTTACTTAGTAGCAGAATCCAGGGAGGGAAGGACTCTGTCTTGCTGGACTTGGTGCACCTTTGCATCCTGATGGTTGCCTCAGTACCTCTCCTTTTGCTCCTTATTCACCCGACTCTTAAGTTGAAAGTTCCCTGAAACTGTGCCTGCCTTCACAGTGGTTTTTTCCTCTAAGTGTTTAAGCCTTAGCTTTCCTCTGATCTTGTTTCTCTGATCTGATTCCATCTGCTTTCTATCCTTTGAGAAAGCCTCGAAATTTGTGATCTGCTTAGCACTTTCTTGCTGTCACTAAAATTCTGAAATTATTCTTTTAAAGCATTTTCTTCCCTTTCATTGAATTTAAGATTTGAAGGGGTTTTAGATGTGCCTAAAGTCTATCATCTGAATCCAGTTTTGGCTTACATTATTTTACATCCATGCATCTGTCGTTTTGTGTAATCACTCTTCCATGTGTGATCGACTCAAAACCTTATTAAATATCTGAACATCATTTATAGCTTTTTTGTAAGGAAGAAACATATTTTCAGCTCACGTATATTCAAAAGTATAGAATATGTGAAGTTGATTTTGTAAGTCAATCCCAGATTTAAAAGAATTAAAACTGACTGTGACATAAATGTCTGAGTAGTGCAGATGACTATTTTTATAGAGATAAAAGCTGATGTTGGGAACAAACTTGATTACTGGTTTATATTACATGTGACACGTGTATAGTTTTGATATATCTCTGTCTGTGGAGAAAGTACATTGCATTTGTATAATTTGACTTATGTTCCAATAGTTTGTGTTTTTAAACATTGTAACACAAGCATTTTTCAAAGATGGAGAGCAGAGTTCAAACCGGTGCACTCCAAGCCAAATCCAGGCTATGCTCATGTCTTGTTTGACTCTCATAATATTAGCTGACTCAGTGTTTTTTTGTTTTCCTTCTTTTTTTGATTGAGTTAATGGCCAGAGTGTGAAAGCCAGCGTGTGAACCAGACCCTAAGTTCCAGATTCTTTTGAAAAATCAAAAGATTAGGCAACATTGGGTCTGCATTGCTCTGGAGTAGTAAATGACTGGAGCTGAGTAGTGGCTGCTCTTGTTAGCTAGTAGTTTGCCACAGTCTTCATCCTTCTCACCGGTGATGATTCCTGTTGTTCCCTACTCTTAAACCAGTCTGCTGCTTTCTGGGTTTTTTCCCCCTAATCTTGTGGGCATTTGACTTTAAAGATGTGTGTGTATGTATGTGTGTATGTGCCCCTATGTATATATGTATATATAATGGACTGTTACTCAGCCATAAAAAGGAAATCTTGCCATTCGCAACAACATGGATGAAGCTATAGGGTATTATGCTAAGCAGAATAAGTCGGAGAAAGATAAATACCATATGATTCTACTCCTATGGGGAATTTAAGAAACAAATAAGCAAAGGGGAAAAAATGAAGGCAAACCATAAAACAGATGTTTAACTGTAGAGAACGAACTGATGATTACCACAGGGGAGGTGGGGGGCTGAGAGAAGTAGGTGATGGGAATTAAGGAATGTATTTGTTGTAGTGAGCACCAAGTGATGTATGGAATTGTTGAATCACTATATTGCACACCTGAAACTATATAACATTGTATGTATGTTAGGTAACTGGAATTTAAATAAAAGCTTTTCAAATAGTGTGTTGACACCAAAAACCAAACCAAACCAAACCAAAACATCTGTCTCTCAAAATTAGAATTCCTTTGAGTCAGGTTCCATTTCCCTTAGACACTGCTGGTTAAATACTGCCACATTTTTCTTTGCACCACCTCCCTTCTTTCTAAAAAAGCCATTTATACTGCCATCTTCTTTTAATATATTCTTCATACAAATTTCAATAACAGTAGATTACAGCTTTATTTTAAATAAATCATTTTTGCTGTGATAACTAATTACTCTACTTTAGACTTGGAGTAGAGGACCCAAATGGCCTTTTTATGATGGATGACTTCTACAGAGAACTAATGTCATTATATGTTTACCCTTTATAGACTCACATTCTGTTCTATCTTCCAAGTTCTGGATATACTTTGTTCTTATGTGCCAATTAAACTGACATTTACTTGACACCTCATAGTTCCCCAAATAAAGTTCATTATATTGTTTTATTCCATTCACTCTGTGTCAGTCCTCTGAGATAGGGTATCATGGTCCCCGTTTTAAAAAAAGAAGCTGGTGAACAGAGAATATAAGTGATTTGCTCAAGGTCAAAAAGCTAGTAAGTAATGGAGTTGAGAATTAAACTGAGATTTTCTGACCTTTAAAATTCCTGCTTTTGAAATAAACAGTAGTCTGGGGTCCAGGAGATCAAGTAGAACCAAAGAGTGGCCTCAGGGGTCAGAAACTAGGAGGAAGCATGATGCTAAGGTACAGTTTGTTCCTTTTGTAGGTCTTTTGTGCTTTTACCAAGACAGCAAGGTCACCCGACCGGTCAGGAAGGTTCTCAGGCAGACAGCTGCAGCCTGTTTGTGAGTCCTGAAAATTTGGTACCCTCCAATCCTGTCTGGGGTAGCTGCAGGTGGGAGAGCAAAGGCTGGAGAGGTTTTTTTGCAGATCCATTCCTGTAAGACCTTCTGTGCATCTGGCTAGTCACAAAGATACTCACTAAAATAAAACTTCTCCCTGAGGCATTTTCGTTTGAATAGAGGTTGTGTAAGTAGAAGGATGTGTCTCCTCCTTTTTTTTTCATACCCCAGAGCTGGCATAAAATATCCATTATTTTACGACCAAAAAAAAAAAAAATAGATGACAGCAGGGAAGAGTCAGTGAAAGGTAGGCTTGCGACTCTGTGCTGAGAGTGAAGCCTTGCACCAGGCTCCGTCTCACCACCCTGAGATCTTGACTGGGGCCAAAACCAAGAGTCTGGTGGCTTAACCGATTGTGCCACCCAGGTGCCTTGAATTATGAATTTTTAAATATTGAGCAAGTGTTTAATAGAAGAAGTTTTTATATTCCTTTCAGGCTTTTGTTTTCTTAAAATGATTTCTAAAACCATATAATAAGAACTATTTTTTTTTGAGTCTTTAAATTTTTTATTTATTTCTTATTTTTTTTTATAAACATATAATGTATTTTTATCCCCAGGGGTACAGGTCTGTGAATCACCAGGTTTACACACTTCACAGCACTCACCATAGCACATACCCTCCCCAATGTCCATACCCCCCTCCCCCTCTCCCAACCCCCCTCCCCCCAGCAACCCCCAGTTTGTTTTGTGAGATTGAGAGTCACTTATGGTTTGTCTCCCTCCCAATCCCATCTTGTTTCATTTATTCTTCTCCTATCCCCCTAACCCCCCATGTTGCATCTCCACTTCCTCATATCAGGGAGATCATATGATAGTTGTCTTTCTCCGATTGACTTATTTCACTAAGCATGATACGCTCTAGTTCCATCCACGTCGTCGCAAATGGCAAGATTTCATTTCTTTTGATGGCTGCATAGTATTCTATTGTGTATATATACCACATCTTCTTTATCCATTCATCTGTTGATGGACATCTAGGTTCTTTCCCTAGTTTGGCTATTGTAGACATTGCTGCTATAAACATTCGGGTGCACATGCCCCTTCGGATCACTATGTTTGTATCTTTAGGGTAAATACCCAGTAGTGCGATTGCTGGGTCACAGGGTAGTTCTATTTTCAACATTTTGAAGAACCTCCATGCTGTTTTCCAGAGTGGTTGCACCAGCTTGCATTCCCACCAACAGTGTAGGAGGGTTCCCCTTTCTCCGCATCCTCGCCAGCATCTATCATTTCCTGACTTGTTAATTTTAGCCATTCTGACTGGTGTGAGGTGATATCTCATTGTGGTTTTGATTTGTATTTCCCTGATGCCGAGTGATGTGGAGCACTTTTTCATGTGTCTGTTGGCCATCTGGATGTCTTTGCAAAGATGTCTGTTCATATCCTCTGCCCATTTCTTGATTGGATTGTTTGTTCTTTGGGTGTTGAGTTTGCTAAGTTCCTTATAGATTTTGGATACTAGCCCTTTATCTGATATGTCGTTTGCAAATATCTTCTCCCATTCTGTCAGATGTCTTTTGGTTTTGTTAACTGTTTCCTTTGCTGTGCAAAAGCTTTTGATCTTGATGAAATCCCAACAGTTCATTTTTACCCTTGCTTCCCTTGCCTTTGCCGATGTTCCTAGGAAGATGTTGCTGTGGCTGAGGTCAAAGAGGTTGCTGCCTGTGTTCTCCTCAAGGATTTTGATGGATTCCTTTCTCACATTGAGGTCCTTCATCCATTTTGAGTCTATTTTTGTGTGTGGTGTAAGGAAGTGGTCCAATTTCATTTTTCTGCATGTGGCTGTCCAATTTTCCCAACACCATTTATTGAAGAGGCTTTTTTCCATTGGACATTCTTTCCTGCTTTGTCGAAGATTAGTTGATCATAGAGTTGAGGGTCTATTTCTGGGCTCTCTATTCTGTTCCATTGATCTATGTGTCTGTTTTTGTGCCAGTACCATGCTGTCTTGATGACGACAGCTTTGTAATAGAGCTTGAAGTCCGGAATTGTGATGCCACCAACTTTGGCTTTCTTTTTCAATATTCCTTTGGCTATTCAAGGTCTTTTCTGGTTCCATATAAATTTTAGGATTATTTGTTCCATTTCTTTTAAAAAAATGGATGGTATTTTGATAGGGATTGCATTAAATGTGTAGATTGCTTTAGGTAGCATAGACATTTTCACAGTATTTATTCTTCCAATCCAGGAGCATGGAACATTTTTCCATTTCTTTGTGTCTTCCTCAATTTCTTTCATGAGTACTTTATAGTTTTCTGCATATAGATTCTTAGCCTCTTTGGTTAGGTTTATTCCTAGGTATCTTATAGTTTTGGCTGCAATTGTAAATGGGATTGACTCCTTAATTTCTCTTTCTTCTGTCTTGTTGTTGGTGTACAGAAATACAACTGATTTCTGTGCATTGATTTTATATCCTGACACTTTACTGAATTCCTGTACAAGTTCTAGCAGTTTTGGAGTGGAGTCTTTTGGGTTTTCCACATATAGTATCATATCATCTGCAAAGAGTGATAGTTTGACTTCTTCTTTGCCAATTTGGATGCCTTTAATTTCTTTTTGTTGTCTGATTGCTGAGGCTAGGACTTTAATAAGAACTACTTTTAAAGCAAGTTCTTGATAATTCTTATACACATAAGCATTATAGTACACTTTGAAATATAAAAATAAGATATATTTCTGTCTCCAGAGACCTCTGGTGTTTTCATATGGAAAGGGAGGCGTACTTAAGAAATCGTTTTTTGGCATTTGGGTTTCCTTTTGTTGACTCTTGAAACATCATTTGGTGAGTGTATTTCCTAGCTCTTTATTGCACCCCAGATGGCCAAAAATGGGAAGACCACTAACGTAGCATCTATTTCATGTGTAGAGATTAGAAAAAGATGCTTATTGTCCTGTTTCCTCAGAGGATTCAGAATGGGTGATTTAAAGCAACTCTAAATGTTTTGGAGTGAAAAGATAATTGGAATCCAGCTCCTCCAAGCCCAGTGACCTTGAGATTTACAAAGAAGCTGAAAGAAATCATATTACACCTTTATTAATGGTATATATTTGAAATATTTCAGCTGCATTTGTGCATTTTAGCTAAATTAGTGTAAATTCAGTGAATATAAATCATGGTTAGAACCCTACTAATTTCCATTACATCTAAATCATTATTCTCATATGAGACTGCCTTCTAACCTATGGAACTTTTCCACATGCAAGTTATTTTAAGGGAAAAAGTCTCCACGTGATCTGCAAATGTTATCTAATGCATTTTTAAATGCTGCTAAGACAGACCTGTTTCATACAGAGGAATTGTCCTAGGGACATTAAAAATTCTGTTTTGAGATCTAGAAATCCTCTTTTTGAGTCTTTTTTTTTCTTAGCCTGAGAATTACTATTATGAAGGGATGCATACTCAGCCAGTATCTGAAGGATGCTGCTAGCAGCTACATCAGAATATTCTTAGGGACTTTGTTTACAGACCAGTTGAAACCTGAAGATCAAAAGAAATACATTGGTCAAGTCCTTCCAGGAGCAATTTATCACTCTATAATACCTTTAGCAATTGCTGAAAATGTATGCTTGTAGGAAGTTTTTAAATTGCCAAAACCATCAAATCATTTGCTTGGTTCTTATAGACTCCGTAAACTAAATGATTCTGTCTAAGAAAAATTGAGCTAAGCACTGTGCCTGGCACTGTCCCTGTTGCAGATGGAAGGCCAGATGAGAAGGAGCAGTGGCCAGTCATCCAGCTCATAGAGGTATGGTGTGGAAATACATCATGCACACATATACAGGTATACACATGAGGAGTGTGTATAGAAAGGAAAGGTATTTAGTAGTGCTAAGAAAACCTCATGTTTGTAGTGGGTTGCCTTCCTAGAAAAGATATTTTAAGTGGAAATAATTTTTTTTTAAAGATTTTATTTATTTATTTGACAGAGAGAGATCACAAGTAGCAGAGAAGCAGGTAGAGAGAGAGAGAGGGAAGCAGGCTCCCTGCTGAGCAGAGAGCCCGATGTGGGACTCGATCCCAGGACCCCGAGATCATGACGTGAGCCGAAGGCAGCGGCTTAACCCACTGAGCCACTCAGGCGCCCAAGTGGAAATAATTTTTAAATTTAATTTGGCGTTCCATTCCATGTAACATTAGATAGGGGTTTATGCTTGACTAGGAGAGAGATTCCTTAGTCTTTATACCTTGGCTATAAGTCTAATATTTAATCAGCTATTAATGGTAGAAAAGTATAATAATAATAGCCACACACTTTTCAAAGATAATACATTTTCTCATTTAATTTCTCAAACTATTATCTTCATTTTGCAACCGAGGAAACTGAAGTTTAGAGAAGTTCAATAATCTGAGGAAGATCATAGAGCATGGAAGTACCAGAGCATGGATTCATTAAAGGGATTAGAAAATGCTTACCCCTTGAGAGTTTTGGGGATAGAGACTTGAGGAGCAAACAATGAAAAAATATGTAGGCTAGAGATGGATTATAATGGAAAAGAAGTGGTCTCTGCTTTTACTGTGTTAAAGGCAGTTATAAGATTTTGTTGCCAGAGGATTATATTAGTGATTTGCTTTGTTGAGTGTCAGTAAATTGAGGACCATTTGTACTGCAGTTGTAAAATATATGAAGTCCTGCAAAATGTAGGTAACAATAACGAATTTGTCTTGCCTGAGTAACTAAATGGTACCAACTCAAAAATAGGTTGGACCATCATAATGGATAAATACCTGTTTATAATTGCAGTGGGATGTGTACCTTATGGTACAAAGTTGTTCTTGGTACATGATGACACTGGACATGGTATCTTTAAAATAGATCAGAAGAGCAAATGATATTGTTAAAAACCTAAGAGCTATTCACAACCAGAGTATTCAAGAATAGTCAGGGGCGCCTGGGTAGCTCAACTGGTTGAGTGTCTGACTTCAGCTTAGCTCATGATCTCAGGGTCTTGGGACTGAGCCCCACATTGGGTTCCCCACTCAGCAGGGAGTCTGTTTGTCCTTCTCCCTCTGCTCCTCCCACTGCTTCCTCTTTCTCTCACATAAATAAATAAAATCTTAAATAAAAAGTATAGTCAGGATGGGACAGATTAACACCTAGTATGTAGAAACCTGTGAAGAGTGTTGCTCTCATACCAAGAATAAAAATTCAGATAATATACAAAACTGTAACTTTTCTTGAACTTATCAGAAGCCAACATTGTAAGGTAGTCAACTAGCTTGAAACGTAGGGATAGTTAGGCACCTCCAAGGAGAGACAGGATGAAAGCTCTGACTTACCTGTGGCAGAGAATAGGAGGGAGATGGGACCTCATACTAGTGAATAAGATCTTTGCTATAAAATTTAACAAATTATTAAAAGTTGAATGTGGGCTAGGATAAGAATGGAACACCCAGGGGCTACAGATACAAATGGTGTTTATACCTATTTATTTAAAAAATATTTTATTTATTTTAGAGAGAGAAAGAGTGAGACAGTGAGCATCTTAGCAGGAGGAAGGGCAGAGAGAGAGGGAGAGAATCTCAAACAGACTCTGCACTGAGCATGGAGCTTGATGCAGGGCTCAGTCCTTTGACTCTGAGATTATGACCTGAGCTGAAACCAAGAGTTAGATGCTTAACTGACTGAGCCACCAAGGAGCCCCTGTACGTATTTATAGTTCTATAACTAAGGTCCTCTGATGGGTATCCTTGGAAAGATGGGAGACAGGACAGGGGACAAAAGAAATCCTCCCTCAGTTCTGCAGGAATGGAGAGGGGGGCAGCTGCTGCTGTGAGAAAGACACAACGCTCTATCTGTACCGTACTTTAAGGGGAAAAAAAAGGCCTACATCTATCTGAAGGAGAGAAACTCTGTTGCTCCCTAAAGTACAAGTGAAGACCCACTGTGGCTAGGGATAAAGGAAATAAAATATACAATATATTCTACCCATGGGGGGAAGAAGTAGAAACCATCTGAACCCCCACACCATTAGAGGTCTTTTATATGAAGTATTAAAAAAAAAATTAGGAGACACACAAAAAAAGTGAGAAAAAACAACCCACAGTCAAGAGACAAATAATCAACAGAATAGGACTTAAGGATGACCCAGATGTTGGAACAACGAGATAGAGATTTTGAAATAACTATGATTTGCATGTTAAAGGCTCTAGAGGAAAAGATAGATGACATGCACGAACAGATAGGGAATTTCAGCAAAGAGATGGAACCTAAAAGAAGGAGTCAAATGGCAATGGTAAACATGTAAAACATCATAGTCATGAAGAATACCTTTCAGGATCTCAGCAATAGACCTGACACAGATGAGGAAAGAATTAGTTAAAGATAATTATTGAGGAATTAACTTGAAGGTAGTTAATAGAAATTGCCCAAATCAAAGCATAAAGAGAAAAAAGAGTGAGGATGAAAAAAAACCTGCAATACAGCACAGCAATCAAGAGTTCAGGAATAATATCAAAGGATAGAATATACTGATGTACATGTAATTGGGATCCCAGGAGAAAGAGAGAGAATGGACAGAAGAAATACTAGAAGACACAGAGATGAGAGTTTTCCATGAATTATGAAATGAAGTCAGCAAGCCACTGATCCAATAAAGCACAGAGAATCCCACGCAAGATCAGTGCTCCACACAATACATTCATCCCTACCTAGGCGTACCATGTTCACATTTCTGAAAACCAAATATAAAGTGAAAATCTTGAAGGTAGCTGAAGAAAAAAGGCACATTACATACAGGGGAATAAAGATGTTAATTAGAATAGACTTCTTATCAGAAACCTTGTAAGCCAGATGACAATGAATGACATCTTTAAAGTGATGAAAGGAAATAAATCTGTCAACCCAGAATAGATTTTAAGGCAAAAACTGTCACAAGAGAAAAGAAGGATACTATATAATGATAAAAGGTCAGTTCACTGGGAAAGTATAATAATTATATATGGAACTAAAATCAGAGCACTTAAATCTATAAAGCAAGCACTGGCAGAATTAAAAAGAGAGAAATAGGCAGCAACACAGTGGTGGTAGGAGACTTAATACTCCATTTTCAATAACAGATCGAACTTCTAGGCAGAAAATCAACAAGCTGTGGACAGTGATACATCAACAAACAAGACAACCTAGAAGAAATGGAAAAATTCTTAGAAACAAGCAGCTTATCAAGAGTGAATGAGGAAGAAAGAGAAAAATCTGAATAGATCAATTACAAGTAGGGAGATTGATCTAATAATCAAAAATCTCTGAAGAAAAACCCAGGACCAGATGGCTTCAATGACAAGCTCATAGCTAACATGCTCAATACTGGAAGGATGAAAACTTCTTTCTAAGATCAAGAACAAGACAAGGGTGACCACTCTCACTACTCCTATTCAGCATAGTACTGGAGGTCCTAGCTAAGGTAGTCAGGTAAAGAAAAAGAAATAAAGGGTATCAGAATTGGAAAGGAAGAAATAAAACTGTCTTTATTTGCAGGTAATAAAATTTTACATATAGAAAATTCTGAAGACTTGGCCAAAAAACTGTTATATCTAATCAACAAATTTAGGAAAGTTACAGGATACAAAATTAACACAAAAAATCAGTAGTGTAGGGGAATCTGGGTGGTTCATTTGGTTAAGCATCTGCCTTCAGTTCAGGTCATGATCCCAGGGTCTTGGGATGGAGCCCTGCGTCGGGTTCCTTGCTCAGCAGAGAGCCTGCTTCTCCCTCTGTCTGCTGCTCCCTTGCTTGTGCTCTCTCTTTCTCTGACAAATAAAATCTTAAAAAATGAGTAGTGTTTCTACACTAAGAGTAAAACTTCTGAAGAAATGAAGAAGGTGATCCTATTAATGATAGCATCAGAAACAATGAAATACCTAGGAATAAATTTAACTAAGGAGGTGGAAGATCTCTGCTGAAAACTATAAGACATTGATGAAAGAAATCAGACACAAATAAATGGAAAGGTATCCCATGGCCATAGATTGGGAGAATCAATAGTGTTGAAGTTCAGTACCATTGAAATCCATCTATAGATTCAGTGCAATCCCTATAGAGTTTCCAATAGAATTTTTTATAAAAGTAGGAAAAAAACTCCTAAAATTTATATAGAATCACAAGAACTCTGCTTCCTGATTTCAAGATACACTATAAAACTACAGTCATGAAAGCAGTCTGATATTGGCATAAAAATAGACAAAGAGGCCAATGGAACAGAACTCAGACCCTAGAAATAAAATCAAGCATATATAGTCATCTAATAATGACAAGGGAGCCAAGAATACCCAGTGAAGATAAGTCTCTTCTATAGTAATAATTAGATATCCACATGTAAAAAAATTAAACTGGGCTGATAACTCACTCACAAGAATTAACTTGGAAATGGATTAAAGAATTACATATAATACCTGAAATCATGAAACTCTTAGTAGAAAACACAGGAACAAAGCTCCTTGACAGGGGTCTTGATAATGATTTTTTTGGATATGACCAAAGCACAAGCAACACAATAAAAAAACAAGTGGGACTACCTCAAACTATAAAAGTCTGTACAGCAAAAGAAAACATCAACAAAGTGAAAAGACAACCTAGGGAATGGGAAAAAAATTTGCAAACTACATATTTGATAAGGAGTTAATATCCAAAACATAAAGAACTCATACAACCAACAGCAAAGAAGGAAGTAACCCAATTATAAAATGGGCAAAGAATCTCAACAGACATATACAAGAAGATACACAAAAGGCCAATAGGTATGTGAAAAGATGCTCAATGTCACTAGTCATTAGGGAATTGCAAATTAAAAACACAGTGAGATAGCACCACATACCTGTTAGAATGGCCATCATCAAAAAGATAAGCGATAACAAATGCTAATGTGAGTAGGGAGAAAAGGGGACCATTTTGCAGTGTTGGTGGAATTATAAATTGGTGCAACTTCTGTGGAAAACAGTATGGAAGATCCTCAAAAAATTAAAAATAGAACTACCATATGATCTAGCAATGCTACTTCTGGGAACATATCCAACGGTAACAAAAGCACTCGAAAAGGTGAATGCACTGTTATGTTAATAGCAGCATAATTTATAATAGCTAAGACATGGAAATAAGTGCCCATCAATGGATGAACACATAAAGAAGTTGTGAGATAAATAAATGTATAATATTTATAAATAAATATATATATTCAGCCACAAAAAATGAGGAAAATCTACCATTTGCAACAACATGATGGATTTTGAAGGCACTATGCTAAGTGAAATAAGTCAATGAAAGACAAATACTATATGGTCTCACCTATGTGTGTAATCTAAAAACAAACAGAACCCAAACTCATAGGGAAAGGCATCAGACTTGTGATTATCAGAGGCATGAGTTGGGGGAGGGAGAATTGGAGGAAGGTGATCAAAAGGTACAAATTTCCTGTTATAATTAAGTATTAGGGATGTAACATATAATATGATGACTATGGCTAACATTACTAGATGATATATCGGAAAGTTAAGAGAGTAAATCCTAAGACTTCTCATCACAAGGAGAAAATTTTTTTCCCTTTCTTCTTTTCTCTTTATTGTATCTATATGAGAAGATGTCAGCTGAACCTATTGTGGTAATCATTTTACAATATATGTTAAAAATCAATAAGGCAGTGTTGCACTTGAACCGTACTTTGGACCAAATGTAACTAACAGACATATACAGAACATTTCATCCAATAGCAGCAGAATACACATTCTTCCCAAGTGCATATACAACTTTGTTTAGGATAGATAACATGTTAGGTTACAAATCAAGTCTTTAAAAATGTAACAGATTGAAATCATATCGAATGTTTATTCTGATCACATTGGAAATGAACTAGAAATCAATAGCAGAAGGAAGACTGTAAAGCTCACAAATATGTGGAAATTTAATAGCACACTCTTCTCTTTTTTTTCCAAAGTATTTTATTTGAGAGAGAGAGAGCATGAGAAGGGGAAGGGGCAGAGGGAGAGAGAGAAGCAAACTCCTTCCTGAGCAAGGAGCCTGAGGCAGGGCTCTATCCTGGGACCCTGAGATCATGAGCTGAGCCGAAGGCAGATGCTGAACCAACTGAGCCACCCAGGTACCCCTAAATAGCATATTCTTGAACAAACATTGGGTAAAGATTAAACCAAAAAGGAAATTAGAAAATAGCTTAAGACAAATGAAAATGAAAAACAGTATACAAAGAGGGAAGTTTAGTGTGATAATTGCCTACGTTATAAAGAAAGATTTTATTATTTTTTAAGATTTTATTTATTTTAGAGAAGTACGTGCTTGCTTCTGTGGGGGTGGGGAAAGAGGCAGAGGGGAAGGAAGAGGCAGAGAATCTCAACTGACTGAGCCACTCAGGTGCCCCTAAAAAGAAAGATATTAAATAACCCAACTTTATACCTCAAGGAGTTGGAGAAAAAAGAACAAACTAAGCTCAAAGTAGAAGGAAGGAAATATCACATGTTAGAGAAGAAAACAGAAAAACAATAGAAAAAATCACCAAAAATAAGAGTTGGTTTTTTGAAAAGAGAATTGACAAACTTGGATTAAATTGACAAAACTGGATTTAAAAAAACCAGGACTCAGTAAATTAGAGATGAAAAAAGAGGGGTGCCTGAGTGGTGCAATTGGTTGAGTGACTGACTTTTGGTTTCAGCTCAGGTTGTGATCTCAGGGTTGTGAGATTGAGCCCCATTTCCAGCTCCACGCTCAGAATAGAGTCTACTTGAGTTCCCCCCCACCTCACTGCCCCTCCCCCACATCAAATAAATCTTTTAAAAAAGGTGGAAAAACATTTCTGCCTCAGAAATAAATGCTTCAGAAAGGATTAAAGAGATTGAACAATTATATGAACAATTATATGGCAACAAACTGGGCAACCTAGAATAATTGGATACATTTCTAGAAAGATACAACCCACCAAGACTAAATCTTGAAGAGATAGAAAGTCTGAACAAAACTATAACTTGTATGGGGGATTGAATTAGTAATCAAAAACCTCCCAACAAAGAAAAGCCCAGGACCACCTGTCATCACTGATAAATTCCACTATATATTTAAAGAAAAATTAATGCCAATCATTCTCAAGCTCTTCCAAAAAACTGAAGCAGAGGGAACATTTCTAAACTCATTTTAGGAGGCCAGCATTTCCCCAATGACAAAGCCAGACAAAGGTACCACAATTACAGAAAATTATAGGTCGGTATCCCTGATGAATATAAATGTGAAAATCCTCAACAAAATACCAGCAAACTGAATTCAACAATACATTAAAAGACTCACACAGCCTGACCAAGTGGGATTTATCCCTGGCATACAAGGATGGTTCAACATACAAAAATCAATTAATGTGATACACCACATTAATAGAATACAAGATAAAAATCACATGATTGTCTTAAAAGATATAGTAACAGTACTGGACAAAATTCATCATGCTTAAGCCACACATAAAAACAACTCAAAATGGATTAGAGATCTGAAACTGTAAAACTCCTAAGAGAAAACATAGGGGGAAATTTTTGTGATGTAGGTCATGGCAATGGATATGACAGCAAAAGCAAAAATTGGCATTGGTTCTATATCAAATGAAAAAAGCTTCTGCACAGCAAAGGAAATAACACAGTGAAAAGTCAACCTATGGAATACAAGAAAATATTGGCAAACAATATATCTGATAGGTTAATCTGCAATATATATATGTGTGTATACACACACACACACACACATATATATATATATTACAATTCAATAGCAAAAACACCAACTCCTCAATTTAAAAAGGGTTAAGGACCTGAATAGACATTTCTTCAAAGAAAAATATAAATGGCCAACAAATATATGAAAAAAAGTTCACCATCATTATCATCAGTGAAATACAAATCAAAACCACAATAAGGTATCACTTTATACTTGTCAGGATAGCTATTATAAAAAACAAAAGACAATAAGTGTTGGTGACAATTTGGAGAATTTGGAACGCTTGTCATTGTTGGTGGGAATGCAAAATGGTGCAGCCACTTTGGAACACAGTATCAAAGTTTCTCAAGAAATTAAAGATAGACCTACTGTATGATTCAACAGTTCCACTTTTGTGGATTCATTCAGAATAAAAATCAGGATCTTGAAGAGATATCAGCACTCCTGTGTTCATTTCCAGGAACCATGATGTGGAAACAATCTAAATGTCCATCAACAGATGAATGGATGAAGAAAATGTATTATATACATGGAATAGATTATTAATCAGACTGTAAAAAAGTAAAGTCTGCAATATGAAACATTCATGAATCTTGAGGACATTATGCTAAATGAAATAAGCCATTACAGAAAGACAAATATTCCATGATTTCACTTATATGAGGTATCTAGAATAATAGAACTCATAGGATAATGGATGGTGGTCACTAGGGGTGGGGATAAAGGAGAATTAGGGAGTCACTAATCAGTAGGCATAAAGTTGAATTAAGTAAAATAAGTAAGTTCTAGAGATCTGTTCTAAAACATTGTACTTATAGTCAATAATGTATTGTACACTTAAAAATTTAACATGGTAAATGTAAAGTTCAGTGTTTTTAGCACACAGAAAGAAAAGTTTAAAGGAAAAGATGGTAGCTTCTGTGTTATGTGTATTTTACTATAGTAAAAAAGAAGAAATCAAGGTTTTTCAAGATTTTTCAAGAATAAGGATGAAAGGAATGCAAAGATAAAACAGTGACAGTGATAGTTTAATGTGATTAGACAACGTTCAAGCCATGTCCTTAGAGTTTAGAAATTAAAACTTAATTATTCAAGGAGCATAATAATTTCAGATAATAAAATACAGGAATAGTAATATGAAAATAACGATGGTAGCTAACATTTATTTAGGATATACTATGGACCAGACACTATCATGTTTTACGTCTGGGATTGCCAGATTTTTTTTGTAAAGGCCAGATAGTAAATATTTTTGGCTTTGCAGGACTATATAATTTCTTTTGCATATTATTCTTTGGTTTGTTTCATGTGTTTTTTTCATTTTTGCCACCTTTTAAAAATGTGAAAACTATCTCAGCCTGAGGTCTATACAAAAACGACCTGCAGGTTGGATGTGGCCTAGGCCTCTTATGGTCTAGACCCTTGTCTAGACCTTGAGTTTTTGATTTCAGCACATATGACTACTTAATAAAATTCAAACAAATTGTATATTCCTGAAAAGTTTGTAGAAAATACCCAAAGCAGATGTAACTTGAGAATTAATTGTATTTCCATGGATTTTGTTGCTGTACAAAGAATGATATCACCACATTAAAGAAATCGTTCAGCTCATGTACCACCCTAGCACTATAACCAAGTCCATATTACTTTCCAATCCTGGCCTTCATGCAGTGTATTTTAAGGACACTAATTTTTAATGTATGTCCAGCATGTAAAAATAATTTCAGTGCTCCTATTTATAAAATCTCATTATCATTTTTATAATCTAATAGAATGTTTAAAAATTTATCAGTTGGATTCCAATCATGCTGCCTCATCAGATGTGTTGCTTTTTATTCCTTCTCTAATCACATAACATCTGAGCAACATTTTTAAGCCTATGACCACAAAGCAAGAATTCCAAAGGAGGAGGGAGGAGAGAAGAGTAAAAAAGAGCCCATGAGGATTGAGCATGACAAAAAGATGGGAGTGGAGAGGGACAGAATTACCAAAATGGTGCATTTCATACCCCCAAAGATCAATTTCTTTCTCTTTCTTTTAAGATTTTATTCTTAAGTAATCTTTATACCCAATGTGCAGCTTGAACTCACAACCCAGAGATCAAGAGTTGCATGCTCTACTGACTTCAACAGCCAGGTACCCCTAAAAGATCAATTTCTATTTAAAGTTTGTTCAAACTTTTGGCCTTCAGTGCCATTCTCATTTTGGTTATGTTTGTGCAGAGTTACTTTTGGCTTCTTTATTATTTCTTCTAAGACTGGTGCTGTTTTGTGTTTTATGACCACCTTATCTTTTCTTTTGCTGCTCTGTCTCCAGCAGTTTTCTTTAGCTAAGGCTAAAGTTGGATCTCCCTTACATTCTTAAGTATTTTCATTTGTCCATTACCCTTCCCAAATGCTTAACTTTCATAGGAATAAAAAATACATTTTGTAATTTAAGAAATAAACACTACCATGTACCATTATATTGAGGTCTGGGGTCCTCCAGGGTCCCTGAGACCCTTTCAGAGGGTCCTCAGTGTCACAGCTTTTTTTTTTTTTTTTGAGTCACAGTTATTTTTATAATAATACTAAAAGGTATTTACCTTTTTAACTTTCTTGATTAATGCATATTTTATAAATTTCTCAGTTTTAATTTCGAATAGGGTAGATATTAATAGATATAATCCACATAAACAAAAGCTCTTCAAATCCTTAATCATTACTAACAATATAAAGGAATCCTAAGACCAAAAAGTTTGAGAACGCCTGCTGCATCCTATCCTGTCAGCAAACGCTGACCAAGCACTTTGTATTTTCAAGCAGAGTTCCAGTCTTGGAATAAGTGACAGAAGTTCTCCTCAAAGATCTCAGTTTAAGTGGAGAGGGATAGGGGCACCTGGGTGGCTCAGTCGGTTAAGCATCTGCCTTCTGCTGAGGTCATGATCCCAGGATCCTGGGATTGAACCCTGCTCAGTGGGGAGCCTGCTTCTCTCTCTCTCTCTCTGCCCCTCCCGTTCCCGCTTGTGTTCTTGCTCACTCTCTTTTAGATACATAAAATCTTAAAAATAAATAGAGGGTGATAAAAAGGTATAAGATGAATCTTCCAGCTATAAGATGAATCAGGTCGGAGGATCTCATGTAAAAGATGGTGGCTATAGTTGATAACATTCTATTGTATAATTGAAATTTAATAGGAGAATTGGACTTAAATTTCCTCACAAAAAAAAAAAAAAAAAGGAGATGATGGATGTGTTAATTAACTAGATGGGGGGATATTTTCACCATGTATATGCATATAAAATCACCACAATGTACTTTTTATAAATATCTTACAATGTTATATGTCAGTTATACCTCAGCAAACCAAAATTTTAAAAAAAGCTCTCCTAGTTCAGGGGAGAACACAGACTCCTCAAAGCATAAGTGTAGTTGGAGGCAGTAAGTGAGAAGATAGAGAAGATACCCCATATAGTGGGAACCCAGAAAGAAGGAATTTTAACTAATTGTGCAGTATGGTGCTTGGTGGTAGAAGGGATGAATGAGAAGTGGGACTCCTCTCTGTTAAGACTTCCTGGAGGAGGTAACCACAGAACCCGTGATTTTAACGATCAGAATGGGTTAGCTGGGTCATGGACTTGTGATAGGAGGCATTCTCAAGCAAAGGGGTGGAAGCCAAGAGTGCAGTCAGTGCATACAAGCAGACACAAGCAGGGCTGGGTTGTTATGTGTAGTGTCCGTCTCAGGAAGAAGTGGAGACAAGGCTAGAGAGGTGGCAGGATTGGCCTATTGGGGTTTGGACTCCATCCTTAGAAGGAAAGGAAGTTCATTTATTTTTTTCTTTCTTTCTTACTTTCTTTGGCACATACTTGGTTTTGTTGCTCCTTTCTATACATAAGAATTTGGTTTATTAAAGTAGTATTCATTGCTGAGTGTCAGAGTAGCTTCTAAACATGTTACATATGTTGACACTTTACATAATACTTATTTTACTTCTGAGAAAATGAAAGCTCAGAGAGGTTCAGGATGCATAGCTGTCTGGAGGGTGAAATGATATTTAAGTCCATGCAGCCTCGCTCCAGAATCGGCACTCTTCACGGATGTGCTATAGCACCTCTCCATACAAACCAAAGGAAAAAGGGTAAGGGGCAGGGAAGTGAATAGCTAGTTACAAAACTGTTCTCAAAAATGAAAACTAGGGGCACCTGGGTGGCTCAGTGGATTAAGCCGCTGCCTTCGGCTCAGGTCATGATCCCAGGGTCCTGGGATCCAGCCCCGCATCTGGCTCTCTGCTCAGTGGGGAGCCTGCTTCCTCCTCTCTCTCTGCCTGCCTCTCTGCCTACTTGTGATCTCTGTCTGTCAAATAAATAAATAAATCTTTAAAAAAAAAAATGAAAACTAGCTCTGTGAATGTGCTGTGAACTACCGAAGTGTGTATTTTGAAGGGGTGAAATTTCTGGTCCTGTGTTATATCTCAGTGAAAGAAGAGCCTGTGATGAGATGCATAGAGCTTTATAGATAGAACTCAGGTAATGAAAGTAAGTCTCTGACTTACGTTCTAACAATAAAACTCTTCTATTAACATCTGATGATAGACATTTAGCAAATGGGATCTTAATAAGCTTCTGTGAAAATGTGAAATTGAAGCTCCCTTGGGAGCTTCAAATGCAGGTTATGAGGCATATGTGTAAATTGGGTCACAGCCCTCTACTTGGTTATATGTGGAAATTCAAAGATTTCTGCAGTGAATGTGTATAAAATAAGCTTGTTCCATATCTTGACTTAACTTTGCCTTTCCCTTTACTTTTCTACCTCTGACCTTCTTGTGCGTTCTCTGCTTCATGTTGTCCATATATGGATTTATATTTTTGCTTTAAAATCAAACGCTTAATGTCTTTTAATGTCTGCTTATAAATACTAGTTTCTCCTCAGCTCTGTGATAACCTTGAAAAAAAAATAGGGAGAAAAATCAGCCTTAGTACTTAGTTGTATTGCTCCTTACTGAAAAACATTTTTGCAAGTTTATTATCTTTTTTAGGGAAACATTTAACTTTATTTTTCTGTGAAACTGAATTTAACCATAGCTTTTCAAACACAGTAATGTGCTTAATGAGAAGGAATTGTGTGGTAAATATTCACCATCCATTTAGTTCTAATGAGTGGTAATTATGATGTTTTCTTGTTAAAGCTAATGAATGTTAAAAGTAGTTCCATTTTTTGAAAGGCAAAACTGAGAATTGCTAGAGCTAAGCAGAATAGCCAGGAGAGAAAGAATGATAGGCAACAAATAAAGAGTGGAAAGACCCACAAATCTTTAAATCCTCAACTCAGTAAGAAAAGACAAAACACGTTACCAAATCTGCATTTTTTTTGCAGACATTTAAATCTAACTGTGACAGTTTTTTACAACTAGCACATTTATTTTTAAGAAATTTTGTTTCCAGACTTTTGAAATAATTTGAGTGATCATCTTCAGACTACTGCATATGGTACTAATATGAAAATTTCAGCAGCATTATTCATAACAGCCAAAAGGCAGAAAAACCCAAATGTCCATCAACTGAGAAATGGGTGAATAAAATGTGATATATCCATACAATGGACTATTATTTGGCAATAAGAAGGAATATATGCTGCAACATGGATGAGCCTTGAAAACATTATGCTAATTGAGATAAACCAGTCACAAAAGACCACATACTGTTTGATTCTGTTTGTATGAAATGTCCAAGATAGGCAAATCCATGGAGATAGAAAGTAGATTAATGGTTGCCTAGGGCTGAGGGAGTGAGGATTTGGGGAAATGGGGAGTGACTGCTAATGGGTGTAGGTCTTCTTTTGGGGATGATAAAAGTGTCCTAAAATGGATTGTACCAAATGTTGCACAATTCTGTGACTATATCCTAAAGACCACTGAATTACATGCTTTCAGTGTGCGAATTATGTGGCAGGTGAGTTACATCTAAATAAAGCTGTTAGATCTATCCATCTATCTTTGTCTCAGTGGAGTGATAACTTGAATACTGAAAAGTTTGAAAATGCATGTTGTGAGGGGAGGTACAGGAACAAAGACTATATTGTACAGAATATGTCTAATTGGAACTATTCCATAAAACTTCACAATTTGAATAGAAGGATTTTCCCCCTTTTGCAGGCTAAAAATCCTGTATCTTATGATCATCTTGTTAATACTTAATTCCTATATTCTCTCTTTCTGGAGAACCTTTGACTCTGACAGATCTCATTCTATACTGCCCTAAGGTCCTGGAGGCTAACACTGTTGTAGCTGATGAGTCAAGTGGACACCCTGTCTGGCTATGTTCCCAAGGATATAGTTAGATTAGGGCAAATGGCATGAGAACAATGCATCAAATGTATCAAAGAAAAAGAGGTTTTTCTTCCTGATTGACCATAGGTGTCTTCTTGTCCTAGTCTCTCTTTCTTTGAACAACAGAAGGAAAATTTCCCAACCAAATCTTTGGGGATTGTCTTCCGTTCCCTCTCCCAGTATCCCAGGGTGTGACTGACAGTAGGCAGAACTTTTGCTCTGAAGTTGTCATCTTCTTTTATCCCTTTCCCTTCTTCGTTCCTTTTAGGTTTCTAAGGGTTGGATCTAAAGTTTGTGACTGGTGAGCTTTAGTGATTTGTTTACTCTTACAGGCACACACAGTAGAGCTTTGGGCACAGGCACTTTCTTTGTCCCATTGGTTGTCTAAGTGATCCCCAAGTGAGTCAGTGAGCTCCCTTAAGTCCAGCTCTTGCCAGCCACTTGATAGGTGGGTAGGCAGTGGCCTGGAAAACCTTTTGAACTCTCACAAAGTTACCTTTGAAATACTCTTGTCTGCAGTACAGAATGGAAGTCTGTTTGGGAGTTGCTGAAAAGACTCTCATCTTCAAACAAATAAGCAAAACACAAAACAAAACAACAAAACTCCCCCTACAAGCTAGGTCAGTTTCTTTGTTTCATTTCCCTATCAAAGAGTACTCTATTTAGGAGGTCTGTTTCTTTACATTGATTTCTCCATGGCCCTCTCGGTTTAACTCTTCTTCCCGTTGATTTGCCAGATCTCTTACCAGGAATAACATTCTTATAGATTGGGGCTCTCCTTCATTCCAAAACTCTTATTCCTCCTTTTATTTGACTTCAGTGGTAACACTCCTGACCACTCCCTTCTCTGAACTTTTTCTTCCTTTGTTTGGAACTCACCTAATGCTAACTGGATTCAACTACATTTTTCTCACACTGAAGTATCTGGGCATACTTCTTACCTTTTCAGCTGATCCATTTTTGTTTCTTGCAATGCACTGTATGTTTCTTTCATCTCCTAATTGGAGTATTTTTTCAAGACTTCACATGTTGGTAAATGACCATCTCCATCTCGTTCATATTTAGATCTTGTGGTCCAGGGTAGTAGGTGTGTCCAAGAGGTTAAAGGTACCTGCAAAAAATGCATAATGGTGCCAAGCAGAATGCTCCTGCCATTGGATGTGACATGGCAGTCACTGTAAAAATCAATTACTGCGACTTTTCTACCAGTCAGTAATGCAAAGCTTTTCAGCCCTGCAGACCTTAACCCAGGATTCTCTAGACTTCAGAGAACTCAGAATCATTAAGGATAATGGTGCAAAGAGATATTTCTGTACCCACTGCCAACCTGTGATTCATACTTTATGTGGGACCCAGGAATCTGTAGATTTAAAAGGCAGCCAAGTGATTCTGATGCAATTGGTCCAGCTATCATTCTTGGAGGAAACAATGTCACAATGCCCTTTCCTTTAGTGATAGGCTACATCCTTAGAGAATAAAGGTGGAACTAATAGTAATTTGCAAAATATTTTATAAGTTGCCCAGGACCTGGAATCTCTCTGTTTCTGAATGAATAGTATTCGCCACCTTATATTTGTTCATCCTTACCTGGGAAAAAATACATTCATTTCCATTCTTTCTAGTGAAGTTCTAAAAGAAGCAGGCAACCAGTTCTCACTATTGGTCTATTTCCACTTTCACAAGAGTTTCAGAATCATCTGTAAGACACCTGGAATCCAGAGGCACCCAAGGAAATTAGCAACAAGAAATATATAGTAAGTAGGTTAGTTAATGAGGTTATGGTGTTAGGTGTTGTTTCACATTAAGATACTTCATTACGCATGCATTTTGGGAGAAACATGTATATCTTCTAATATTTTTATTTTATTTGATTTGATTTCATACATTGACTGCTATCCACAAGCTTTCTCGGTGCTCCTTTTCCTGGTGGGGAAAGCCCCACAGAATTATGTAAGTAGCTGCCCAGCCCCAAAGCTGATTTCTCCAGATGGCATCACAAACCCCAAGGGGCTACTTATTTATAGCAGCAGGAGCTAGTTCTCTGGTCTAGACCCTCTAGACTAACAACCATATAAAGAGTCCAGAAAACACAGGATTCTTTTCTTATAGCAACTTCTTTGTCAGGTAGTATCTTCAGCTCAGAAGTCAAGCTGCCTGTGGCTCACATCTGCCTTGGGAGATATCACTTTCTCACATGGTGTCTTGTTAACATGGTTTTCACTTTGTTTTGTTACAAGAGATCTTGGTTGCGGAGTGAGGTCACTAAGATTAATAATGTAGGAGTGGTTTTTCGTTCAGAGGAGCAACTGGTCAAGAGCCTGTATTTTTAAATGTTGTGCCAGGAGAATATTGTATTCATAGAGTGTGTATTTTATTATTAGTGACTTGAATGCATGCATGAACGCTTTGATACACTCTAATTATTTCTAGAACTATGAATTCCATTTTCTACTAGGTGACAGTTTGGATGTTTGGAATGCAAAATTGTGAGTAAGGAGGCATCAAATATAATCAGGGTGACTGGATTTCAGCTCTAGTGAGTATAATTCAAACTTTCCCCCATTTGTCCCCCATCCTTTTTTTTTTTAAGATTTTATTTATTTATTTGACAGAGAGATCACAAGTAGACAGAGAGACAGCAGAAAGGGAGGGGGAAACAGGCTTCCCACTGAGCAGAGAGCCCAGTGCAGGGCTCGATCCCAGGACCCTGGGATCATGACCTGAGCCAAAGGCAGAGGCTTAACCCACTGAACCACCCAGGCATCCCCTATGTCCTCCTTCTTTTAAGATGAAAAACTTTGGCATATGCTCTCATGTCATGTTCCTGCTGTGGCTAGACTCAGAGTTCAGGGTTTTCTTCAGAGTGTTAGTTAAATACTCTAAATCACCAAGAGGCAAAGTCAGCAAAAATTGCTTACTCAGAACAGTTTGGTTGAACTCACACCAGATTATCTTTTTAGAGGTTGTGGAAGTCTTTGTGATTCTTCATGGAGTAATCAGGGTTGTTTAGTTGGGCTTTCAGTGCCAGAGATAGTCTGATGAGTGCCTCCCTGGCAAGCCCGAAACCAGCCCCTGGAGTTGTACACGGACAACCAAAGATAATTATCCTGGATACTGGTAAGCTTTGGCAACAAACAATATCTGTCTCTCCTAAGGGAGTCAGCATATCAAGCTAATTTTGAGGAAAAGAGAGTAGAATGATGCATATGAGTCAGAATAGGGTCCAAGATTCCCAATGTTGCTTCTTTCCCCCATTCTCTAGACTGAGGCCTGCACTTTCTTTTAACAGTGTCTTTTTCCATAATCATGTGACAGAGAAATTACTTTGACCTCCAAAGGGAGGTCCTGTAGAAGGCCTTGGTTCCATACTCACAATGCAGTCCCTGGATCAGCAGTACTGATCATGTGGGAGCTTGTCACACCCCATAAACTCGGGCCTTATCCCAGAACTACTGAATCAGAATCCGTATTTTAACAAGATAACCCAGTGATTTGTATACTTTTAGAGTTTGAGAAACACTGACATGGCGGGGGGATTATGGCTATTTATTTTTACTGGACATGACCCCACTCTTTTCCAAGCTCTTTTGATTTTAAAATGGCTGTGAACTTGCCAGAATTTACTAGAACTACAACATATTGGTGTGAGGGAGGTGTTTCTATGTGGGGGTGCTAGGCTTCCATGCAGAAGCCATATAACAACCAGCATAAACAGTTCTGATGACATTGCTCTTAATCTGGGAACCTGAAGGATAATGTCATGGTTTTGATATCTGACTACTGTTGTGTTCTGCTTGGATAAAGACATCAGAAAGGTGGGAAACAGTTCACTGCTCTTTGTCTGTACAGCACACCCCTTTACTATAAATAGCAAATAGCTGATTTGAGAAACATAAAAGTTAATTAAATTTTTGTAAAAATAATTTGAATATAGTTAACACACAAAAATAATAATTTTTAAATAAAGTTTGTAGATTTTGTGGGGGTGGGGGAATGTCACTCTAAGTATGCCTGATACACAGGTCTATTCTAGTATGGAATGTTTAAAGGAATTAAATAAATATGAAAAACCTCATCTCCAAGGTGTGGAGTACAGTTTCCTTTAAGTTAGGTTGTGATAGGGTCTCTTTAAGAGGCACCAGGAGTGTCATATGACTGTTGGTGAGGAAATGGTACAGTTGTGGTTGGGGCTCATAGTTGTCCAACTCTGTGGGTGAAGGGAGACCCACAGCTCTGGCAGAAACTAGCTCCTAGATTGCTTTTCTACTAGCATCTCCTTTTGCTTTCTGTTGAGTGAAGAGTTAAGTGAGCAGGAAGAGGCACATAGGCATTGAAGTTTGGTCTTTCTATTTTGTTTGTCACTCTGAACTTTTGGGAGTGTGGCGTTTCCTTTTTGGCCGCTTTAGGCATCTGACTCCTGCTGATGCATCTACGAGAGGGTCAGATCAGGTCTGTGCTGCTGCAGGTCCTTTCTCCTGTACTTTAAGAAGATGACATTTTACATTGGAATGCAGTACACGTGTCATTCAAAGGCCATTCTGTAGCTTCGGGAGCACAGGGACTCACTGAGTTTGTCATGGTTGCAAATATTTCAAAAGTCAAATGCATGTATAAAACAGTTTGTTAGGCTGTTGTTGGAGGCAAACAAGAACAAATTGAAATTAGTGGTTTGGGAGGAATATTTTGGCATGGTTTCTCTGAAGTTGGGTAAACATAATTTGTCCATGTATCCATCTGGGCACCCAGTTGCAGTCCTTCTGCCCACAGAAGGAATTTGTACACATCAGACAAGTTACCAGTCTGAATCTCCAGGACGTGGATAGACTGTTACTGTTTGTGTATTTGTCTGTATACACTCATCTGTTCTCTCTCTACACCATATTCAAGACAGAGCCTCCCCTGGGCTACCTTGCTTGCCCCCAGAGAGCTTCCCTGTAGCCCACTCCTGTGGAACCTTCTTCCAAGGTTAGTACACGTGTCAGGCTGATGGGTGCCCTGCTTCTTGTCTGTCTAGCTTGGACACTTTCACAGCCATGGTATTCTAGGGTTTCAAATCTGACTGAGGGTAAATCTTAGGGCCCAGACTGCTTGCTCAAAGTCTCCCCTAGAAAGCAGGTTTGCAGGAAATTGACACCATAGAATTTTTCACTAAGTCTGTGGTTCCTACCACGTGGGGACAGCTTTTGCTTTTCTCCTGTTAGCTTTACGGTAGCCTCACTCATCCCTCCCCACCCCCCACCAACGAGCAAAGTGAATTTTACCATTAGAAGTATCAGTTTATTTACTATGGAGAACATGGTGGTTTTATCAGGCTTCTAATTCTCTCACTAGCTTTTGTGGAGAGAGAAAAAATCCTGTGTCCCATAAACTAAAATGGTAGCATTATGGTGTTACATCATCACATCATTTGATTCGCTAGTGTGGTAAATCTATGAATAACTCCCTTTTGACAGCCTCTCCCTGCCTTTTGATTTACTACCATGCTTTTCCTACTTTCCAAAGCAGACCCCGTAGTTTGTTGTCTGAAGCATCCTAAGCACAAGCCATAGTGAGTGTCATTCCCTCTCATCCCTCCTTCTTACTGCCTTTTTTCTCGCTTCTGCCATTTCCCAGTGAGTGGTGGACCTATGTGACAGCTGGAATTCATGCTGGTGACCTTAAGCATGCATTTGTGGTTTATGAAATTGGTTGGCCAAGAATTGTCTCTTGAAAATTTTCTTCTACAAAATTTATTTCTAAGAAACATCTTACTGGATCGATTCTTCAGTTATACACTGGGGAATTTGGTTTGATATTTTTAAACATATAGGCAAAGGGATCCATATGTGATCAAATAGGTCAACTTGAATTAGAATGACGAACATCATTTACTCTCACATTTGTGGAGGGCGTGTAGGTCTGCCTTTATGGAGTCTGTTTTGGATTGAGGTGGGACCAGATGAAACCTGCTAGTGTTGTGTTTGAGTGCAGCAAGCATACAGTTGGAGGGGCTAAGGCAAGAAGGGGAACAAGATATAGGGGCAGTTCCTCTATTCCTGGGTTTCCAGGCAGCTATGGCAGGAAGAACAAGGTAGCTGAACTCTGGGAAAGCTTCAGAGCCTTGTTGCAGGGGGGTGCATTTGCAGAGGAACAAGAGAACTTAATGAAGGTCAGAAAATGCAAGGCAGAAAGATGAGGTACAGGTGAATCAAAGCCTAGCTCAGCAACATCTGACTGGTGTTTCCTCTGCAGTGTGAAGCTCAAGGGGTCATTCTTAAGGTATGCAAAAACAGTCTGGGAAACTGTGAGTCCTCTGGGAATGCTTGTTAGACATGCAGAGACTTAGGTCTATCAGAGATTCTGATTCAGTTGGTCTGAGGTGGCCTTTTGGAATCTGTGTTTACAAGTGCTCCAGGTGAGCTTTATGATTGGGTAATTTTGGGAAACACTCTGTTTCTAGACTATATTTTGTTGGATGGAGCTCTGTGTTGGCTGGCTCCCTAGGGGTCCAGTGAATGATGCATAGTGAACCACTGAATCATAGCAATGTTAAATCCAGGGGTATAATAATTGCACTTATACTTTCTAAAGAGGTCATTTCAATGTGTCCCTCAATGAATTGTCCTAGAACAGTTTTTCAGCCCACCCGAAATTTGGTAGTTGAACTTGGTCTGGTTAAAGACCAGAAAGATGCCATCTCTAAACTCATTGCCTCTTCATCTTCCAAGATGTCTTTTAGAATATTGATGTACATATATTAGCAACTCACAGAGTGACTATTAGCTGTGAAATGAAACAGGAATCTTAGGTTTTAGATTTATCTTATAGACCTAAAACTTTTAAATTTGTGTAGTCTAAAATAATGTATGCCATGGTCAAAAGAAAATGTTAAATAAAATGGAAAATAAGACTTAGGTTCCTGTACACTGATGGTGGATAAGTTTCTGCATGGTAGGAGCTTGAAAAACACTGGAAGATTTTCAATACACTGGTAAGTGGAAATTTTGTGGTTCAGTAAAATGTTTATGTCTTAGGTAGAACTAGCTGGCTGCACAGGCGTCTGAAGGAAACTTCTAGCCTTAGCAGAAAGAGGGGCTTATTTTAAGAGTATAGTTTTTGACAGGGATGCCTGGGTGGCTCAGTCCATTAACCATCTGCCTTCAGCTCAGGTCATGATCTGAGGGTCCTGAGCTCAAACCCCACATCAGGGTCCCTGCTCAGTGGAGAATCTGCTTTTCCGTCTCCCTCTGCCCCTCCACCTGCTTGCGCACACACACTCTCTCTCAGATAAATAAATAAAATCTCTCCCTCTCTCTTTTTTAAGGAAAAAGAGTATAGCCGTTGGCAGACCCAAGAACAAGAGCATAGTTGGGCCTCAGATAAGAGAACTTGGGAACAAACAGGAAGCCAGCATAGACCTAAGGGATGCTTGTGGTCCCTCTCCCTCTGCTTTTGCGAGCATATCTGCTGCTTCCTTATCTATGTACAGACCTGATTTCTCTGTACCACTGTCTACTTGGTAGAAAAATGACTACCCAATTGCACCTAAGTTTACATGTTACAATTCCAGCTTCATGGAGACATTGCCTTGGCTCTTCTCATGGTTCCTATTCCAGATCCACAGGAGGGGAGATCTGATTGGCCTGGTGTGAGTCACCATACATCCCTGGGTTCATGGTAAACCCAAGGCTGTTCCAGAGTCCGTTTTTCTGGAGATAGGGAATGGGATGTGGAGCTGTGATCTATGAGAAAGGAGGATCCTTGTGAGATGATCCACTTGCCTCATAATACAGCTACTGTGATATATATTGTTGAAGATTTTTGTAGTTATTTTTTTCAGTGGGGCTAGACTATATTGCTCTGTTAAGATAGCTCCCTTAAGATATTAGCGTGGTTGTAATATCTTATCATCATGATGCTTCTTCCCTTCTGCACTTTTACATAAGCTAACAGATTCAGTCATTCCTACACTTCTCCACCTGACTAACCTTTATTCATGTTCACCTTTCAGATTAAATGACTCTTTTCAGGAGCAGAACTCATCAGTCATTTATCTTTACCTTTATCTCTCCCTCCCATCTCCCCCATGCCTAATCAGATGGAGCTTTTCTGCCTGAAAAGGGAAGGAAAGAGGGTTTAGAAAATGTGTATATCCTTGAAAGCAAGGGCTAGGCTCTGTACTCCCTACCTAATTTATATGTTTCTCTGCTAATTCCAGTATATAATAAAATGGAGCAAGACAGGGGCTAGAACAAATACACAATGACTATAATACAATGCAAAATAAAAGTTCTTGAAGAACAGCTTAGGGAGACATAACATTAGAATATGGGGTCTTAAAAGGGTTTATGAACGAGATTTCACTTGAGACTTGCTGTGAAATACAGGTTGAATTTCTGGAGGATGAGATGGCACTGAAGAGAGGATTCTAGGTACAGAGGTCAGAATACATAGGAACATGGATGTAGCAAAATTCATGGTGTGCAAAATTCATTTCATCAGAACAGAGGGCAAAAGAACATAAGGAGCTTAATCCATAGAGGGTCACTTAGCTTATGTCCTCTAATGGGTATAGAGTAAAGAAATGAGGCTGAATTCCATCGACACTGGGGAACCATGGATGGATTCTGGACAAGGAATTCTATCATTAGAATGAAAGCTTCATGAAGTCAAAAACCTATGTGTCTTTTTCTTTGAATCTTTAGGGTCTAACATAGCATCTGGCTGGAGAATGTGTGCCTAAGAAATATTCAAACTCCACAAAGGATCAGAACTATATTTTATTTTTATTTTTTTATTTTCTTAAAGATTTATTTATTTGAGAGAGAGAGAGCAATTGGGGGTGAGGGGTAAAGGGGGAGAGAGAGAGAGAGAGAGGGGGTCTCAAGCAGACTCCTCACTGAGCACAGCCTGGACGCTGGGCTCCATCTCAAGACCCTGAGATCACTATCTGAGCAGAAACCTTGTTGGTCAGTTAACCAACTTTGCTTTCCAGGCATCCCCAGAACTATATTTTAGCAATATTAATCTATTAGGTACCATATGGAATGAGTTACAGGGGAATACCAGGAGCTGCGAGACCATTTTGGAGGCAAATACAGTAATTCAGGTGAGAATTAATAAAGGCTTCTCAGCTAGAACAGAAAGGATTAAGGTTGACTGGTATTATACTGTAAAAGTAGAATCTGAAGGACAGACCGACACAAGAGAGGAAAGAGACCCTTTCAGTCAAGGACTAGATTCCCAAAAGAGACTGCAGACCAAACAAGACCTACAAATTATTGTTTGATGAGAGAAAAACATGAAATATTTAGTTCCTCTTGCTTTTTTTTTTTTTTAAGATTTGTTTGTTTATTTTTAGAGGTGGGGAGGGGCAGAAGGAGAGAGATTCCCAAGGAGATTCTCTCCTGAGCACAGAGTACAACATGGGACTCAGTCTCGTGACCCTGAGATCATGACCTAGCCAAAACCAAGAGTCAGATGCTTAACCGACTGCATCACCCAGGCACCCCAGTTCTCCCAGTGTTTTATTTTTATTTTTTTCAAAGATTTTATTTATTTGACAGACAGTGAGAGAGGGACTACAAGCAGGGGGAGTGAGGGAGGGAGAAGCAGGCTTCCTACTGAGGAGGGAGCCTGATGCGGGCCTCAATCCCAGGACGCTGGGATCATGATCTAAACCAAAGACGACGCTTAACTGACTGAGCCACCCAGGCGCCCCACCCCCTGTGTTTTAAATTAAAAGTTGGGAACATTAAACCCAAATCAATCAGAAGAGCGATTTGAAAAAATATATGTATATTTCAAGGTCAGCTTCTCTGCCAACCCTGTGTCACACAGGGAGACTCTCTGTTGATGTTGCATATATGATGTTAGGCCTGAGCTTTATCTTAAAATTCTTTCTGTATGTGCCCTTTTTGTACTCTCCCCCTCCTCTTTTCACCTAAGAGAAACAGGAAGAGAGGGGAGTAGAGGGTCAGGTAGCACAGTTTTAAAGAAAAACATAACAAAAACTGTCAGCTAACAAAACCTCCTATGAGCAGAAGGAAATTAAGAGATAGAACTGCCTTATAGTTTCCTTTCTCCAAAAACAAACAAACAAACAAACAACAATGAAAAAGGAAAAAGGAAAAAGAAAGTTTGTGGAAAAAATTAGCAAGGATGTAACCACAATGTTTGTAAGGGTATAGCTTATGTACTTCCTAAAGATAACTTTCATGAACTTAGTCCTTTAGGGCTTTTTGGGTCACTGATTCTCATCTTTCCCCATCATAAAGTCCTGTTCACATTAATGTGCTGTGATTTATCTTCTTCCAAAGTCTCTTGTGCTCAGAAAGGAAGAGCTAGATTAGCCAGGAAAGCACTCATTATGGACTTACTGTGAGCCCTTTGCTAGGTACTGGTGATGTGGAGTCTTATGAATTGTTTGTTTCTTGTGCTTGAGGAATTTATCATCCTGGTTGAGGAGTCAGGCCGTCTGTATATATAATATATATGTATAATAGTACAAAGCCTATGCCACCCGCCAAATAAGCCTGATGTCATAGTGTTTGTTTCATAAATGGATCAAAACCACCAGTCAGGTGTACTGCACCACTTAAATGGATTTAATTTATCATTTCTCCTCCTTGAGGAAAACACTTCAGGATTTCCTAAAGATCTCATTGAGAGAGAAAATCATGTTTGACAAATTAAATAGAATACAATTATTAATAGCTTACAGTTGCTATAAATTGATCTCAAATGCTTGGTACTTGGATAATGAAACTGGTTCTTTGATTTATGTTGTAACTCCATTGCCAAGTGTTTCCATAGTTACAGTGTTCTTTGTGCGAGGTTCCCGAGCTGGTTGTGTTAGAGAGTCTCAAATTGCCCATTTTCGCAGATTGCATATTTGCAGTCTTTAGCTCTGGGAAGAATTTAGTAGTTGTGGTAAGGATTCATAGTGATCTTTTAAAACATTCAAAACAGGAAAGGTAGAGTGATTAAAATATAGCACTTCTTTTGGAAATGAGTACAATAAGACTTAATTTAAACACACACATCTTCAAGAGAAAATTGCGGTTATTCATCTCTCTGGTAATTCAGAGAAGGCTTCTGCTGCATTTTATCTCTGATAAAAAAGTATCTTGATCTGCTGTTGTGGCTAAATATTGCATATGCTGAAATAGAGTTAGATATCAAGATATAAAATCTGACTATTATGCACATAATTAACATTAGTATAACCTATATGGGGCATCCAAAAAGAATAGTACTCACTATGTATTTTATTTACATCATCTCGATAATTTCATGGGTGAGTGTTCTCAAGCACTAAGAAATTAAGTAATTTGCTTCTGTCCTGGAGGAAATGAAATCTAAAATAGTACCCTTATGTACCTGACATTCACCAATACCGCAAATTTTCAGATTCCTGGCATTGTCCTGGTCTGCCTTTGGTCTGAACTTCACAACAGCCAAGTTTGAAATGGGGACTGGTTGGAGTAGAATTTCGCTAAATCACAGATTTAGTTCAAGTGAGTAAGAAAAGTGAGTATACACGTGAGTGTGTGTGTGTGTACAAACACTCGAGCACACACTGCTGAGGGACACAATGTTGGAGGTTTTTGCTGTGCTCTTTCTTTTAAGAGGAAAGGAAGGGTGGAAAACAGAATTTTATTAGGCTCTTAGACCTCATCAGCTGCTTTTTCCTCCCTTCAGCCTTTTGGATTTCTGATGTTTTGACTTTCTGGGCTACATGCACTGTGGACATCCTCCAGTGAGCTGCTTGTATGTTTTGCTTGCTATGATTGCTGAAAACCAGTCAAATAAAATGCCACCTGTTAGAAAATGGTCAACTGTTTAAAGAAAAGCTGGCATGCCTGTTTATCTCCTGGGATCGCGTATTACAAGGAGTGGTCAGTTCTACATTATGCATAAACTTACAAACTTTGTAATAGTTTTACATAGGGTTTTTTTTTAACCTCTTTTTTTTTTTACAGTTGAGAATGGACTACTTGTTTCTTTTGGGGTGCTGAAACTGTTCTAGAATTGATGATGGTAATGGTTGTACAACTTTGCGAATACACTACAAACCTCCATTTGTATACTTTAAATGGGTGAATTACATGGTGTGTGAATTATTTCTCAAAGAAGTTGTTCAAAAATTGTTAGATTCTTGTGTGTCTTGTCAACTAGAACATATGGAACTTCCTTGAAGGACAGGTTCTAGTTCTGTCTTCTCCAAACCCTCACCATCCATCATAAAAACTAACACATAGGGGTGCCTGGCTGGCTCAGTTGGTAGAGCATGTGACTTGTGATCTCAGGGTTGTGGGTCGGAGGCCCCACGTTGGGTGTAGAGATTATGTAAAAATAAAATCTTTAAGCAAACAAATAAACCCAACTAGTACATAGCTGTTCACCAAATGTTGAATAATGAATGAATTCCTAAGTAAGTGCTATGTAATGTCCAGGACAGAATTCTCAAATAGTGTGATTGACCATACAGGAATCACTTCAATTACAGCCATGCTTCAACTCCATGTAAATATTGGACTTCCAATTTTTATCTTATTTGTACATTCAAAAAAGTTTGAAAAATTACTGGCCTGGGATACTGAATTTTATTCCTAAACAAAATTGACACCCACTTCAGCGTTTGGGTTAGTGATAATGATGTGATGATGATAGCTAATGTTTATTAAGCAATTTCTAGTCAAGGTGTTTTAAATATAAACTCATTTAATCCTCACAAGATTTGGTATAGGTTCTATTGTTATCCCCACTTTTCAGATGAGAACATTGAGGAAAAATAACCTGCATGATGTCACGCAGGTAGTAAATGGTAGAGCCAATGTGCAATATGAGTCCAAAACCTGCACCTTTTTGTTGTTAATAGATTTTAGTTTTTTGGAGCAATTTTAGTTTCCAGAAAAATTAAGTGGAAGGCACAGAGTTCTCCTGCACCACCTCCCCTGCTGCACATGCATAGTCTCCCCCATTATGAACATTGCCAACCACAGTGGTACATTTGTTACAAATGATGAAACAACATTGATACATCATATCATCCAGAGTCCATAAATGGCATTAGGGTTCGCTCTTGATGTTGTAAATTCTATGGTTTTGGGCAAACATATAATGACATGTATCCACCACTGTAGTGTCATACAGAGTGGTTTCATTACCATAAAAATCTAGGGTGCTCTACCTAAAAACCTACACTTGGAGTTAGTGCACTGGGTTGTCCCTTAATGTTTAGTTTCATATTTCAAAACTGCCTTCCCTGTTTTCCCCCTTCAGTCACAGCATATGTTGACTGCACTGCTCTTAAATTTTTATTTTATGTTATTTTTAACTGGTATACTATTGAGCTCTGTGAATCCTACTTATTCTACTTGATTCTAAAACCTTTGAGGGTAGGGACTAGCTCTTTATCTCCTTCTGTAACCCTGACTCTGTGTGGCCCCTTATATTATCAAAACCCTGAATGGTGATTTTGTTCAATAAATGGAAATCCTCTCCATAGTAGAACTCTGTTAAGGCCAGTATCCCTTTCACAATACAGTTGTTTTACAACATATATAATTATTATTTTTTTAATGACAGACTTGCCTTTCTCCCTCATCCTTGACAGTTCTACCCTTTAAATATCTCCATGTTCTGGGGCGCCTGGGTGGCTCAGTGGGTTAAGCCGCTGCCTTCGGCTCAGGTCATGATCTCAGGGTCCTGGGATCGAGCCCCGCATCGGGCTCTCTGCTCAGTGGGGAGCCTGCTTCCCTTCCCCTCTCTCTACCTGCCTCTCTGCCTACTTGTGATCTCTGTCTGTCAAATTAAAAAAAAAAAAATCTTAAATATCTCCATGTTCTATCAAGAGGTCAATCCCCCTTTTTAAAATGTGTGGTAAAATACACATAGCATAAAATTTACCATTGTGATCTTTTTTTTTTTAAAGATTTTATTTATTTATTTGACAGACAGAGATCACAAGTAGGCAGAGAGGCAGGCAGAGAGAGAGGAAGGGAAGCAGTCTCCCCACTGAGCAGAGAGCCCGATGCGGGGCTCGATCCCAGTACCCTGGGACCATGACCTGAGCCGAAGGCAGAGGCTTTAACCCACTGAGCCAGCCAGGTGCCCCACCATTGTAATCTTTTAAAAATACACAGTTCAGTGCTATTAAATACATTTACTATGCTGCGCACCCGTCACCACTATCTAGCCCCAGGACATTTTCATCACCCTATAAAGAAGCACCCTGTCTATTAAGCAGTCATTCACTGTTCTATTATCCCTGTAGCCCCAGAGAACCACTAATCTGCCTTCTGTCTTTATGGATTCACCTAATCTTATATTTTATATAGATGAAATCTTGTAATATGTGTCCTTTAGTGTTGACATCTTTCACTTGGCATAAGGTTTTTAAGGTTCATCCATGTTGTCGCATGCAGTACTTCATTCCTTTTAATTGCTGAGTAATATTTCATTGTACGAATATACTGCATTTTGTTTTTCCTTTGATCTGTTGATAAACATTTGGGTTTCCACATTTTGGCTATTGTAAATAAAGCTGCTATGAGCATTCATGGACAAGTATTTGTTTGATACCTGTTTTTAGTTCTCCTGCATGTGTATCTAGTAATGGAATTACTGTATCATATATGAATTTTGTATTTAGCTTATTGGGTAACCAGTATTTCTTTTATAACGTTATATTGTATAACATATACAGATAGTAAGTACTACTCGTATTGCAATTAAACACCTCCATTTCTCTCTTTCCTATGGCGAACTGGTCAGCAGGCACTCTCAGTTCTACCTTCAAAAGCCCTCTTTTCAATTTCCATTGAAATCATCAGACTCTTAGTATATCTGACCTAACCACTTGGTGATTATGTGACTTGAGCAAGTTATTTAACCTGGGTCTCAGTTTTATTATTGATCAAAGTGGGGAATAATTTCTATGTTTGTTAGTTGTTAAAACAATTTAGTGAGGTAATATATATAAAGCTCTTAGCTCTGTGCTGGTACATAAGGGCTCAATAAATATAGCTATTATTAATAGTTTTTTAACCTTTCTCTCTTCCCCACATTTGCTTTCCTCAGATCTATTAGCCATACTGTTGCCAAAGTAATTTCCCTAAAATACAAATTTGATCATGTTGCTTCCCTACGTTTTTTCCCCCAGCTTCCTTGGGGTATAATGACAGCTACTACTTTATATCCTCTTATAACTCTGTGCCTACAAGGTAAAGGCCCACCTCCTTAGCTTGATTCAAGACTCTCTTACTAGACTTCTCATGTCCTGTGTGGCCCTTCACGTTTTCAAGACCAATATCTGCATGCCCACCATCCACAGTGTGGCTATTATGGCAGGTCCTGTGTCCACTCTTCTGTTTTTTGTTTTTGTTTTGTTTTAGGAAAGATTTTATTTATTTATTTGACTGAGAGAGAGATCACAAGTGGGCAGAAAGGCAGGCAGAGGGGAGCGGTAGGCAGGCTCCCTGCTGAGCAGAGAGCCTGATGTGGGGCTTGATCCCAGGACTCTGAGATCATGACCCGAGCCGAAGGCAGAGGTTTATCCCACTGAGACACCCAGGCACCCTCACTCTTCTGTTTTTAATTTCATTTTCTATTTTGACCTCTAAGGAGTTCCTTTTTCCTTGAAAACTTAGCTATGTAAGTTGTTGTATTCTGAGTTTCTGCGTTTCTTGCATTTGGTTGGAAAAGGTTTTTCAGGTCATTTGGTCTACCCTGTTGCCAGAAATAAAAAGTCCTTTTTAAAGTTCTAATCTCATTTCCTATCTTTCTTTTTCAATTAGCAATAATCGCGCCTCGGATAAACCTCATTGGCTACGATACTGCCACTGCGCAAAGCTCTATCTTTCTTTTTCACCTCTCATTTAGAACAACTCTAGAGCTCGAGTTGGATTCAATTCATCTTTATATTCCTAGGGTCTGGGACAGAGTGCTTAGATAATATCTGTTTAACGAATTAATGAATATTCTCCAGGCTACAATATTTATTTGGAGTACTTGTTCACTTTTAAAAACTCAAAACAAACTGATGGTTAGAGTTGTTAAATAAGAATCTAAATAATGGCAGCTGCTGAGTGAAGTTTGTGCATCTGGGAAAATTTCCCTGTGGCCATATTTGATTTTCATGGGTAATCACTTTATGCTTAGATTACAGGCACTTATGTATCCTGGTCCCTGGTTTACACCTGCTGCTTTCCCAGATTGTGCACTGTAGCCACAGTCTTTGAGCAGAATTAGAAATATGATTCCAATGGGAACGATGACCTGGGAGGTTTAGAACTCAGGGAAGTATTTTTAGAGTTGCTGTCAGTTATTCACTGAGACATAACAGCAATTAAATTAATGACATTTCTATAGTTCTTTTAAAAGAATAACTTTATTGAGGTATAACACATACCCTATGATTCACCTATTTAAAGCATAAAATTCAACAGCTTTTTGTACACTCACTGAGTGGTGCAGCCATTACTGCAATCACATTTAGCACGTTTTTATTACTCCCCAAAGAAACTTTATACCCATTTCCAATCAGTTCTCAGACTGTTCTTCCCTTAGCCTGGCAACCATTAATGTACTTTCAGTCTCTTTAGATTTGCCTATTCTGGGCATTTGATGTAAATGGGAGTCATGCAATGTGCAGCCTTCTGTGTTTGACTCTACCTAGCATAATGTATGCAAGATTCCTCCACATGGCATGTATCATTCATTGTTATGGCTTAATAATATTCCATTGGATGGATATGCCACATTTTGTCGACCCATTCATCAGCTGATGGCTATTTAAATTGTTTCTACATTCTGGCTGTTATGAATAATGTTGCTATGAATAATGTGTACAAGTGTCTGTGTGGATACTTTTTTTTATTTCTCTTGAGTACATACTTATGAATGGAATTGCTGGATCATATGTTTAAACATTTGAGGAACTGCCAGCCTGTTTTTCCATAATTCTTTTAACTCAAGAAAATAATGGTTATACCCACTCATTTATCTTTGTAATATCTTTGATACTTAGAAGAATTGTTCTCTCCATTTTAGGAACGAGAAAACCAGGGCACGGGAAATTGAAATTGTTCGCCTGAGGTCACACAGTTAATAAGAGACGTGCCTCCTAACACCTGTAGGGGGCATCTTTCTCTTTGAGTTTCTAGCCATCCTTGTTTTCAGCTACAGATATAAGGAAGGCAAAATATGGTTGAATAGCAGTGCATTAAAAATATTAAGAAGTATAAATCTTATAAGTTAGTGTGATCTTAGTTGTATTAATGGAAACACCCAAGTGGATGTTTTGAACAAGAGGATATAATCCTTCTATTCTTAGCATTTAACCATCCCATGGCTAAAATGTTGGTTTCTATCTGGGATGATATACTTTTAGACAGGCACTGTCAACTGGAGTTTGTTCAGAGAAGGGCAGCCAATGAAATGATTAAACACTATGATACAGGAATAGAGGCTAACGAGTGATTAGCCTGGAGAAGGGAGAAAACTTACAGGAATGTGATAGCTTCTTCCAGTGTTAGAAGATCTGTCATGTGGAGCATGTAGAGAAAACGTTTAGATCTGCTGTCTTGCCCCCAGAGGGAAGAAGTGGGAAGTTGCAAGGAGATAGATTTGTTTCAACATTTATATCTGAATTCATATCAGAGTGATTTCTGAAAATTGGAGTTAGTTGAAAATGAATTGGGCTGCCTTGGGAGCTCACAAAAATTTCTGTCAATAACAGTATCCAAACAGGAGCAAGATGACAGCTAGAAAGGGATTCTGTAATGGTTATGCAGGCATCCTGGGGTTGCATTACATGATTTTTGAGGTCTCTCTCAACGGTGAGAAACTAATTCTTTGAAGTCCAGAGAAAACAAAGGTGGAGGAGATTACAGTCTGCCGAACAGCGGGTTATGCAGAATGTAAGGTTGAGTGTGTTATTATCCTCTTGACATTTGGTAGCCAAATCATAAAACTTAAGAGTGCTGAGGGACCTCATAGATTACTTTGTCTATGCCCCCTCATTCTATAGACAGGGGCACACAGATACAGATGTCATTCACCTTGCCCACTGTCAAATTGTTCATTTTAACAATGAAGAGAAAATACAAATAACTTACTGGATAGAAATACAAATCCTAGACTAGGTTATGACTAGAGGCTTCATGTATTATTAATGAAAGCTAGATATGTTCAGGATGTCTTTCTAACCATTAGAGGACAAAATCAAAGAGCGTGAATGACGAGCTTTACCACAAAACTTACCCTGGTACCGCTGTCAGAGAGGAGATATTAAACTGAATGAACCATTGATTTGACACAGTATGGTCTTTTAAGCTGTGCTATGTCTTTATGTTTTTTCTCTCTCTGCCTTTTGTCATTGTTTTTCAATGTTCTATTATTTTCATAGCTTGATCCCACTGATCTTGTTTGAGATAAAGGCTCACCTTTATCTCAGCGTCTTTAATGTTTAACACAGCAAATGCATTAAACAGTAAGCCATTCAAGGCTTCTCATGTCTATAACAGGAAAAATAGTAAAACATTCAAGAACAGTGAAATAAAAGCAGTGTGGGGTGTGGGGAACCCAAAATACCTGGGCTGGGTTGAAGCTTGGCTTAGAGGCTCATCAGCCAGTCATGAGACCTGTCTGTGCAGGACTGCTGAGGTGGTCGGCTTGGACATAGATGCGCTAGACTGGGGGTGTGCAGCAATTCTCTCCTCAAAATTTAGGCACATAGCATGGAAATCGTTTAACTATCAGGAACCATGTAAGACTGCCACGAGAAATGGAATCGAACCTTGATCATTGTTTTGAATCTTTCAAAAGGAGCTTATCAAAGCTTCTTTCTCACTTAAAATGGCTGTTATTTAGGGTACTGGGAGCATCTTGACTCCCTTCTCTTCTGGTTGGGATCGCGTGTCGTAATCTTCCCCATGGCATCCTGAAGAGAGGATAGTTTGGCATAGTTTGCACATTTCCAGTTCCCCTTCACTGCTTTAGTATCACATGAAATATCCTGTGATATTTATATATGCCCACATAGGCCCAAAGATTTTTTGAAAAGGGCATTTTAATCTGTCTTTTAAAGCAGATAGTCAGACAGTGTTTGAGATGCTTGCCATAAATTAGGAGCATTTTCAGTAAGTCACTGACAAAGTATCTTCAGCCACAAAATCCTGTGAAACTCAGCTTCATAATTGCATCACACTCCTTTGGTACCATTGTTGGAGTCAGAATTCACTGGGGGAAACACTAGCTTAATTGCCAAACTTTATCTCTTCTGCCTTCAGCACACCTGCAAAGTGCTTATCATAATGGGAATTATGCTTGTTCCAAGGAGAGGCTATCCTTGTGAATTAGCCAATTAGCCAGTGTTCCATATCTTATCTTTCATTCCCAAGCCTACAAATTTTCTTTTCCAAGTACTGACACTTACTTGTGAGCTTGTAAATTGAAATGTATGTATTTCTTTGCTTGACATCTCATCCCTGCATAATATGACCTTCAGCTATGCTTTCAGAAAGTGATTATATATGTCTGGGTTTAAAAAAATCTTTATACTCCTTGTGGAAGCTGATTTTTTAAAATAAATTTAAAAAACCCTCCCATCTCAGGGCTTTTCTTGGTGCATGAAACAAGGTAGTCTTCAACAGAAACAAAAGAACACTGGAATGAAATATGTACAAAGCATGTTTCAGAAAAGTCAGCACATTTTGGCTGTCAGTTATGGACAGAATCACCGAGATAAAACACTGGTCCCTCCAGGGAGGAAGACTATTTTTAAATAGAAAGAATCTTGGCCGATCTAGAATAATTCAGTATATGGAGTTGAGGCGATCTTACCACCAGAAAAGTCACCTGAGAGTACTTCATAAAAATACATTTGTGATGTACTGTATGTTGGCTAACTGAACATAATAATAGAAAAAATAAATAAAAAATAAAAATACATTTGTTTATTTTCAGCCATGGTAGATTTATTTTGATTAGCGGATAAGAGTGTGTTTGAAGGTTCACTGCAACCTTAAAACTCACTTTTCCTCTCTCTGTTCTGATGTGGGCTAGTGGATAAAGGGGGACTTTAGGGTTAACAGGAGCAAGAAAAAACATTGCATGAAACTCTGCTCTTAAGAATAACCATTTATTGTTATGTTGTCCCAAAGTGCCAAGAAAATTAAAGAATTTATGAGAAAGGCAGATTTCAGAGTAATTTTAAAGCCCATTGCTATTTCTTGGATCACGAAAGGCCTTAGGATATTGGTGTTGACGTTTTGGGTTCACTTTCCTTCCTCATTGTCCTCTGAGGCTATGTTCATGCAGCAGATGGACCAGATTGTGGCACAGCTGACCCATTAATTTTGACCATATTCATTATTAGAAACTTCCATTGGTTGTGTGGCAATTCACATCAGCCACAAAGATGGCCAAAATTAATGGATTTTTCAATGCCCCATAAGCCATTCATTTATGGTGCAAAAACAAAGACAAAATGTCAGTTAAGAATTCTATTCAAGGAGGGATATAAATCAGCTCGAGCATACTTTTTGAACATATACTAGTAATTTGTTTATTAATCCTCTGAGTTCTTAAGATCAGAGAAAGAATCTCAAAGGATCTTAGTAAATGTGAAATGTAAAGAACAGACCATACTATATGTTTGTATGTGAAAGAATATAACTAGTGACTTCTTTGCATTTATGACTACTGGCTTATTACTGGATTTCACCTACCAGGCTCTTTGTTTCCTGGAACAGATGATCTTAGAACTCTTAACGATCATAGTGCTCATTTGCTTTTCATGGTGTTAGGACAGTGATCTTCGTGGCAACACATACTTTCCTTAATTTGTAGTTGAGGCTTTTAAGCAGTCAGTAAAGGCTGAAAATGAAAGGAGAGAAAATCCAGAACAAGCTGTTCAAAACTAATCAGTAGGAAATTATGTAAACTTAATTAACTAGGGCATCCAGGGAAGGGCTATAGAGTATAATGAAATATTTTTGAAATGAGGCAAAGCAGCCAAACTAAAACAGGGTTACTTGAAGTGTTTCCAAAAGGAAGGGAGGGAATATCCTCCCTGCATAGGGAGCACTGCTTGACCTTGTGCCTTATTTTTGGCTGTGAAACTCTTTGCCAGGGTTCTCAGGAGGGAGTGGATATACAAGGAGAGTCTGGAGCTGAGTGAAGCAAAAAAAAAGAAAAAGAAAAAAAAAAAAAGAATAGAAAAGAGGCAAGTTCTGGCTTGAACTTTTTATTGGATGGTGTTCATGTAGTAAAATGGATTCTGAAATACAGACATTATGCTCTAGCTGCAAACCTCTGACCTCTCATTTACGAATGAGCCAAAATGATTAGTCAGGATTTGGAATAAATCTGTAAATATTGAGTCTAGGTACACCAGGTGGAAAAGGACTAAAGGGTCTCTCTTTAAGTGCTCAGATTCAGTTCAATTTTTAAAATCCCTACTTACATTATTTTTCAAAATTCTTAAAATTTTAATTCCAGTTAATTAGCATGCAGTGTTATATTAGTTTCAGGTGTATAATACAATGATTCAACAATTCCATACATGACCTGGTACTCATCACAAGTGCAGTCCTTAATCCCCATCACCTATTTCACCCACCTCCCACCCCCCTCTCCTCTAGTAACCACTGTTTGTTCTGTATAGTTAAGAGTCTGTTTCTTAATTTGTCCTTTTATTTTTCACCTCCCCCCCCTTTGCTCATTTGTTTTGTTCCTTAAATTACACATATGAGTGAATTCATATGGTATTTGCTTTTCTCTCATTGGGTTATTTCACTTAGCATTATATTCTCTAGCTCCAACCACGTTGTTGTAAATGGCAAGATTTCATTCTTTTTTGTGGCTGAATATTATTCCATTATAGCTCTGTGTGTGTGTGTGTGTATATACACACCACATCTTTTTTATCTTTTTTTTTTTTTTTTTTTTTTTTTTTTTCTGAGAAAGACAGAGAAGATAGAGGAAGAGGGGATAGGGAGAGAGAGAATCTTAAGCAGGCTTCATATCCAGTGTGGAGCTTGACATGGGGCTCGATCATCTTTTTTTTTTTTTTTTTTTAAAGATTTTATTTATTTATTTATTTATTTATTTGACAGAGAGAGACCACAAGTAGACAGAGAGGCAGGCAGAGAGAGAGAGAGAGGGAAGCAGGCTCGCTGCCAAGCAGAGAGCCCGATGCGGGACTTGATCCCAGGACCCTGAGATCATGACCTGAGCCGAAGGCAGCGGCTTAATCCACTGAGCCACCCAGGTGCCCCTAGGGCTCGATCTTATGACTCTGAGATCATGACCCAAGGTGAAATCAAGAGTTGGATGCCTAACAGACTGAGCCCCCCGGGCATACCCTCATCTTTAACCATTCATCAATCCGTGGATACTTGGGCTGCTTCCATAATTTGGCTATTATAAATAATGCTGTAATGAACATAGGGGGTGCATGTATCCCTTTGAATTAGCATTTTTGTTTTCCTTGGTTAAGTACCCAGTAGTGTGATTGCTGGATCATAGGGTAGATCTATTTTTAACTTGTTGAGGAAACTCCATACTGTTTTCCAAAGTTGCTGTACCAGTTTGCATTCCCACCAAGAGTGCAAGAGGATTTGTTTTTCTCCACATCCTGGCCAACACTTGTTTTTTGTGTTGTTGATTTTAGCCATTTGGACAGGTGCGAGGTGATGTCTCATTGTAGTTTCCATTTGCATTTTTCTAATGATGAGTGAAGTTGTGCATCTTTCCTTGTGTCTGTTGGCTATCTTTATGTCTTCTTTGGAGAAATGTCTGTTCATGTCTTCTGACCATTTTTTTTTAAAGATTTTATTTATTTATTTGACAGAGATCACAAGCAGGCAGAGAGGCAGGCAGAGAGAGAGGGGGAAGCAGGCTCCCCGCTGAGCAGAGAGCCCGATGTGGGGCTCTATCCCAGGACCCCAAGATCATGACCTGAGCTGAAGGCAGTGACTTAACCCACTGAGCCACCCAGGCGCCCCTTCTGACCATGTTTTAATTGAATTATTTGGTTTTTGGGTGTTGAGTTGTATGAGTTCTTTATATATTTTGGATACTAATCCTTGATTGGGTATATCTTCTGTCTCTTTGGAACATGCTGTGAGATGAGAGTAATCTCCCCACTGAAGGCACTCTCCAGATTGCTGTTTCCACACTGTATGTCTGCAGGTTGTTTCCCTTCCTTTTCTCCAGGAGCAGGACTGTGACCTCCTGCCTCTATACCAGTCATATCCACTGACCTTTAAAAATTCAGGCTTAAGGATTTTATGCCCCTGCTCCTCTGCTCCCATTTTCTCAATAGTCTTGTTTTTTGCTTTGCCAGTGGATAGCTTGGGGGATTTTTCTACCATAGTGTATAACATATGCATGTAGTTTGTAAACTATGAAAAATTAACCTAAATCTTCAGTGGTTACCTTTTGTTGTTTAAGGATACAAAATCATGGTAACATTTAGATAAATCTTTCACATCTTCATAATCTTCATGAAGCCTAGCATAGGTTTGCTTTCCATAGCAGATGTTTTATAATTGTTTTCTAATGAAATTTTAAAATTTTCATGTCTACTTTTCCCTATCTGATAATAGGAAGTGTTTGAAGGAACTTTTCTTAGTTGCTTTAGCACATCTAGTCACTTAGTTTTCACCCTTCTCTGTTCAAAGGAAAAATACTTACTGTATTTGTTAAAGATGGTCACATTTTAAAATTTTTGAGACTCTGTTTAACCATTCTGGATAAAAAAAAAAAAGAGAAGTTTTTATTTTCCCATCAATATTTTCATTTATTTGAATCATCAAGTTTCTTTTGGCCTTGAACCTCAGCATGAGGCACAGTTTTTTAAAATCTAGTAGTTACCTGACTATTTACTTTGTAAGACAGTATATATAAGAAGTTATTTGCAGCCCATCTAGCAGGTAGAGTCAACTTGAATCTATCGGGGAGAAATGGTAGACTGTTAGAGTCCAGCAGGAGCACTGTTCTCCCTCCTGCTGGGTCTGAGTGTCTCCTTTACGGTCAGGTCATGGTGTCTTCCTTTGGATCAAGTCTGACCACCCACATATTTTACACTCAGAATTAGACAAGTTAAATCTTCATAGGGTTTGATGTGAAAGTCAAGATCTTGCCATCTTTCTCTTGAAGTTCGTCACCAATCTACTACAGAATGTCATTTGCACATAAAAGGCAACAACCACATCAGTTTTGCCTGGTTAGATTCCAGGAGGTTCGAAATTATGTGGATATTTAATACTCTCTAACTGGTATATTTAATACAGGCTGTTAACTCCAAAGTCTAATTTGGCCATTTGAATTTTTTGTTATAATGATGAGTTATTGAAAAATAGTTGACAGGCTCACTGCATAGTTGATCTAGTTTGGCTATGATAGCAGTAGAAAAAAGCAGAAATTAATGAGAAATGACTCATTTTATTATGCTATAAAGCTCTGAGCTCAGTGTAAGAAATATATAATGCTTGACTTTTTTTTAAAGGATCCATGTTAAAATGCTTCACAGGAATGTACTTAAGAAGGTTATTCTTAAACATTCAATGAAAGATCGTGTGTGGATTTTTTTTAAAGATGTGAATGCCTGCTTCAAAATATGTGTGACAGTTCCTAATGCATGTGTAAGTGTCCAAGAATTGTTCATCCAATTTTTCCAAAATCAGAGACCTGAGAGACTTGCTGAGAGCTTACTGACTAGGCTGTCATTGCTTGAAGCTTGGTTAAACCCTCTGGATTATGGAAAATGTCCAATTTTAGCAAAAACTGAAGATTTTATTTACTGAAGTTTGCTTTATCATCATTGCCACCAGGTATCATTTATTTAGCATCAAAAAGATGTGACAGTATAAGAGATCTAAGTGTGTATAGACTGCTATAGAGATTCTTGGATCACTCCTCCAGTTTGTTTGATGAATTAGACAGACATCAGTCTTATCATAGGCTTTTGTAATAATAGCCTACCAAAATTCAGGCTGTATATAGAGTCATAAAGTATTCCTTGTGTGTTTTTTTTTTTTTTTTTGGTTTGTTTGTTTTGTTTTAAGATTTATTTATTTATTTGAGAGAGAGTACAAGCAGAGGGAGAGAGAGAAGCAGACTCCCTGCTGAGCAGAGAGCCCGATGCAGGGCTCCATCCCAGGACCCTGAGATCATGACCTGAGCTGAAGGCAGAGGCCTAACCCAGTGAGCCACCTGAGAGCCCCAGTCATGGCCTCAGGATCATGACCTGAGCCGAAGGCAGATGCTTAACCACCTGAGCCTCTCAGATATCCTTCCTTGTCCTTTTAGAAAGGAACAATTCCAAACTCTTTATTTGCTACTTTTCTCTTTCCAGCTGAAACTGCATGTGTTAGTGTTTCCTGGAAAACTTGGTTCTAAGAAAATTAACTGAGAAATATCTCTGAATGGTTAAGAATGGTCAAGGGCACAAGCTTTGAAGTTAGACCTATGTTCAAGTCCCAACTCTGCCACTTCTGTAGTTTCAAAATGGGGAGAATCGTAGTACCAGCCTCATAAGATTATAGTGAGGATTAAATGAGATAATTACTGAAAATGGCTTTATTGTTCAACCTGGCACAAAGTGAGTACTCAAGTATAGGAACTGTTACTATTATAAATTATTTTTCCTTCATATAAAAGCAGTATGCTTTTGCAAATTTTCAAAAATTTTGGAAATATTATAAACTCTTTTTTAAAAATTTTATTCATTTATTTGAGAAAGAGAGAGAGAACGAGAAAGAGCACTAGCAGGGGCCAAGGAGAGGGAGATGCAGGCTCCCCACTGAGCAGGGAGCCTGATGCAAGGCTCAATCCCAGGACCCTGAGATCATGACTTGAGCAGATGCTTAACCAAGTGAGCCATCTAGGCGCCCCAGGAAGAAACTCTTAATTGCCCATATCACATTGTGCCAGAGATAGTAATTAATAACATTAGTGTATTATTTTGTAGTCTTTTCCTTATGTTTCCATGTATTTGTGTGTGCCTGCATGTGTGTGTATGTGTACACAAATACAAGTCTGGCAGATAGTAACAGATTTCTTGAATGATATGGAATGACAGAATATGTCCTTTTTAGAAAATAGCTGCATAGTGTTCTCTCCTGGACATACCACAATTTATTTCACCAGAACCCTATTGTTGGACTACTACTTCTTTTTAAAAATTATTTATTTATTTTAGAGAGAGAGAGAGAACATGCACGGGAGGGACAGAGGGAGAGGGAGAGAGAATTTCAAGCAGAATCTGCTTAGCACAGAGCCCAAGGCAGAACTTGATCTCATGACCCTGAGATCACAATCTGAGCTGAATTTGAGAGCTGAATGCTCGCTTGACTATGCCACCCAGGTGCCCTGGACTATTATTCCTATAGAAAATAAATTTTCCTATAATAAAAAACTTTGAGAGGAGTATTTATGTATATAAATCTTTATGTATGTATCTGATTATTTCTTTAAAATAAATGCCCCAAATTAGAATTACCGGGTCAGGAGTTAGAAGCATTGTAAAATTTTGGGCACTTAACAGCCAAAATGTTCGATGTAAAGTGTGCCAAGAACAGAATTGCCTTTCTAAACTTTAATTTAATATAATCAGAAATGGTCTTTTGTCATTTCTTTTTGCAGGCTTGTATAGTTCTGATTAATATTTTTGACTTAATGCAGTTGAATGTTTTCCTACTTTATTTAAGAATGCTTGAAGAAATTCCCATTTCTTTGTAATGATTTTTTTCAAACAAAAGCTCCTCCACTCTAGTAATATCTTCCATCCCAGAATAGTACATCATTGTTCCTCGGAAGAAAAGGAAAATAATCATGCATGTGTGTTAAAAGTAAAGGGTAGCTTCTTTGATTTATTTGAATGCTAAGCCGTGATAGGTAATGACAGTTCACTCCTAAACTGTGTTCAGTTATCCATTGACATGGATATACTATAACCTGCCATCTTTGGCTTATAGATCTATCTCCCCAGGATGAATGTTGCAGGACAGTGAGCAAAAGAAATGTTTTCTGGAGAAAGAATCAGGGCATGAGTGTTGTGATTTCAGACATCACAACTTCTCCCTACAGCAGTCTGTATCCAAGAGCAAATCTGTGCCCGCCACGCAGATGAATCAGGTATTTTGAAGAGTGTATGTGATGGCTAGAATTGAGATTTTTGATGACAAGCATGGGCTCCTCTCAAATACCCATTTCTGGGCATCTCAGACTGAGAGATGACTGAAAGATTGTTTTACACCCAGAGACCGGGAAACCTTTGTACTTGTTCATAGAGCTTTTCATCTTCCAGATTATTTCCTTCTGCCTGTTAGGACTTGTGTTCTCACAAGTTCCTGCTCTCATACCAGGAGAGGGAATAACTGAATTTAGATAGTTGGTTTTTGAGTCAGCTTACTCCTTTCCATATGGAATTTCTGTAGAAGAAATGGGTCTAAAAGAAGATATGCAGGGAAAGCAACTTTGAATGCTTACATAGATACGTGCATACTTGTTTCTTTGATATGTTTGGAACCTATATAAAAGGAAAGTACTGTCTAAATAGGGTAATGTTCTATGTTTATACTATCATCTAAGTATTTGCCATTGAGTGTTTTCTATTACAAGTGTCGAAAAGCAGGTTGGGTCAGAGCTCACTTTAATTAGGAGGGTAAGGGGTACCTGGGTCGCTCACTTGGTTGAATATCCGACCCTTGAACTCAGATCATGATCTCAGGGTCACGAGATCAAGCCTTGTATTGGGCTCTGGTCTCAGTAGGGAGTCTACTTGAGGCTTCTCTCCCTCTCCTCATCTCCCGCCCCAATTTGCTCTCTTAAATAAATAAATCTTTTTAAAACATTAAGTGGGGAAATACGTGTTCCTTTATAATGCTTGAGCTCTGTTTGGAAATCAAGGTTTAAGAAACATATCTTTTAATATCTGTGATGAACATGACAATTTAAGCATTAAATAACATCTTGTTGGAAGTAATTAATTTATTTTCCATAAAAACTGGCAATACTTTAGAATTTGCAGTTTGAGGTCTACTTGGTTAAGACCTCACTTCCCATTCAATACTTGAAAATGGTTGCTCTCCAAGCCAGAGAGATGACATTTTTCCGGGCTGTTGAATGATGGCTCTATATCAAACCAGCAATGTCTAGTGAACTTCCAAGGTCTGTGTGGTATTTAAGAGATTGATTATGCAGAGGGAAGAAGCAAATATATTCTATTTTATACTACTCAGGACCAATGAATCATGCTTTTCCATCAGGATTCATTTGTACTAAGGCCTGGACAGAGAGAAGCTATTTACCATCCTGAGTTGTCCCAACCCTTGCTATGACCTGTAGCCGCAAGAGGGATCCTAATACTCTCATTTCCTTGGTGCTTATGGTATAAGTTCTAGACCTCTGGAATGTAGACCTGGAATATCTGGAGATTGCATAACAGCTGATATTATTATAAAAAGCAGGCAGCAAGTATTGTGCCCTTTGTGAGATAGTCTTAAAAGCTTCTTATAGCCTAACTACAGTTAAAGGAAACATTGTAAATTAAAACAAACAAAAAAAATACCAACAGCTGCCAACTTTCCCCTTAACACATAAGTAGATCTTCCATATTGCAGATGGAAGGCACTTAAGAGATCATCCCCTTCATGGGGCTGAACCATGAACTTCTTGGTGTTATTCCTATAACCCTCAGACCTGAAGGAAAACTTGGCATAGGTAAGTACACAGTAATTATTGGCTGAAAGAATAATTCAGTGATCTTTACTGAAGATCTTTTTAATTAATTTTGTTTCCCCTGGTCTCCAAATTTTGAAAGATTTACTAGTCTACATTAAGTAATAATGCATTTCTTTCCAATTTTATTGATCAAAGCCAACCAGGACTTCTGGTCAACTTGAGAAAAATGATGGTTAGGACCATGATTTTAGCCCAGAAAAAAATATGACATTTTATTTAGATGGTGTAGCAAATACGCTTTTTGGAAATAAAAGTACCATCCAGGTCTAATATTACTTTTGGGGGGGGGGTTCCTATGAGTCTGAGCATGCAGACTGAAAATCAGTGAGCTAGTCTCACTGACTCATTTTACAGATAAACTTGCTAATGCTTAAGGAGTTAGGATGGAGGGACTTATCTGTGAAGGAGACTAATTGGTTCCCATTTTCCAGTTGAGACAGTCTAGTTACGATGGGTATATATGCCAGGCTTGAAGAAGATATTTTAGAATAAGGCCCAATGTTCTTGTCTTTTTAAAATTTATTTTTATTATTTGTGGGGGTTTTTTTTGGAGGGGGCTGCTGGTTAGCAGAGGGAGAGAGAGGGTTTTAGGCAGGCTCCATGCTAGGCAGAGCTGGATCGCACAACCTTGAGATCATGACCTGAGCCAAAATCAAGAGTTGAGTGCTTGATCAGCTGAGCCACCCAGGTGCCTTTCTTGTCTCTTTTGAAAGAGGAGTGTTTGGATTACTGATGAGTAGACTAGGTTACAGAAAGAATCCCATTTTAACAAATACTGCATTATATCATTGCATATCCCTATGCTAACCCACAGTCCCTGCTAATGTTTTATTATTATGGACCACAAAATTCTATCAGGTTAAAAAAAATTTCATATGAATTGGCATCATAGAATACCCATTTTTTTCTGGTAAGGATGTGGGCCCCTGTAGAAGGAATGGCTTGAAGAGTTCATGCCATCAATTTGAGATCAGGCCAAGAGCAGTCATCATGGAGAGACTGTTGTGAACAGTGGGGTCAATCCTTGTAAAGCCTACAGAGAAAATTAGGAGTGAAACTAAGCAGTGAGACAAGGTCAAGGATTGGAAGTAGGTCAAGATTCTAATGTCCATGATGTTTTGCATTTTTGTTCTTATGAATGTGTCAGCACAGTAACAGGTAGTCAGTAAAATTTGATTGTTAAAAAGATAATATTAATCACAAGTCCCCATGGATTTAGAGAATATAGAAGAAATCATGCAACAGTGAGAAAAACACCACGATTTACCTGAAAGGAACCCTATTTTCCTGTGCTTTTCATTTTTTTAAGAATTTTCTTGAGGGGGCACCTGGGTGGCTCAGTGGGTTAAAGCCTCTGCCTTCGGCTCGGGTCATGATCCCAGGGTCATGATCCTGGGATCGAGCCCCGCATCGGGCTCTCTGCTCCGCGGGGAGCCTGCTTCCTCCTCTCTCTCTGCCTGCCTCTCTGCCTAGTTGTGATTTCTCTCTGTCAAATAAATAAAATATAAAAATAAAAAAAAAGAATTTTCTTGAGGTATAATTTATAGGCAATAAAAAGCACAGACTTTTTCTTTGTTAACAAAAATTTGGGACAATTTTGGCTTTGAAAGGGACAGTACCTGTCATTTATAATCATAATCCAATTAAAGAAATGAACTTCCTAGTTCATTTCACTAATTGTGTATAACTACACAATCATATGGACATTAGTATGATGTAAAGGAATGTAACATTCCTTACATTACAAACATATTACATTACATAACAAATTAATGTAACATTAATTTGGGAGTCCTACAAAAGCAAAAACACTCAGCGTTAATAATGGAGGCAAACAGTGACTAATTCTAAAGCTTTTTGAAACTCATTAAATTGTCTAGGACAGCAAATTTCCAAAATAATCTTTACCTTTTTCACCTCAGGAGGACAAGGTAGTCTAGCTATGTTTCAAAATCCCCTCTTTAATTACCAAAGGAGAGTTATTTAGTCACTTGTCATAAGTAGCAAGAAGGTGCAAACATTTGCAGGGTAGTGTGGATTGCTTCCTCTTCCATCAGGCAATCCCAGCACATGGAGAGGCATACTGTGTTCTTTGTTTTGACTGTTTTATGTCACACTTAGAACTGCTAGGTTTTAGGATCAGTAAAAGAGAACTAATGAGGTTGAGAGAACCAAAACATGTTTTCAGTCAGTTTGTACAACAGACTCTAAAGAAATATCTTTTTAAAAAATTCAACATTAACAGTAAGGAAGCAGTTTTTGCATAGAAGCACTTTTGTATATGGTGGAACATTAAAAGATATTTTTCATGTTTTCCTGATAAGAATATGATCAGTGTATCTTCACTAATAATACAGTGAATGACACAATTAACATTCAACCAAAGCGGGTGCCTGGATGGCTCAGCTGGTTGGGTATCTGCCTTTGGCTCAGGTCATGAGTCCAGTGTCCTAGAATTGAGCCCCACATCAGGCTCCCTGCTCAGTGGGGAGTCTGCTTCTTCCTCTCCCTCTGTCTGCTGCTCCCCTGCTTGTTCTCTCTCTTTTTCTGTCAAATAAATAAATAAAATCTTTAAAAAAAAAAGAGAGAGAGAGATTCAACCAAAGCTTCATCAGCTGAAATGATGGGACAGAGTTTCAAAAACTGACATTAAACAGAAATAAATAGAAAATCCTGATTGTTGATTCAAACAATCAACTCTGGTTATACAAGATGGAGAACATAGCATTTTACAGCAAAAAGATACAAAAGTTTTACTTAGTTATTAGTTCACCATAAAATATAATGCTGAAATGTTAGTTCCAAATGCTTATACTAAGTTGCATTAAATGGGAGGAGAGCCTTTAACAGTACGCTTGAGTGTTACTGCCAGAACTTGAGTTTTGTGTTCCATTCTGGGGAGTACATTTTAAGAATGATGTTCCTCAAAAGGAAGGCAGCAAGGGGACGAGGAGAGATACCATGTCCCTCCTGGGAGGAAACACCTTAAAGATGGTTTTGTCTGGAACTCCAACTTTTGAGGTGAGGAAGCAGGCTCAGAGAGAGGTGTCCTGAGTCACAGGACTCGAGAGGAGCAGACTAGTTTCCAGAAGTGCCACATGATGAGAGAGCAGGGGCCCAATATGTGACATGCTGTGTGGAAGAGGGCCCAGACATTTTTCAGAGCTTGAAAAGGCAGAACCAGACTAATGCTTGGAAGTTAAAGGAAAGATTTGGATTAAAAATAGAAGGGACAACTTTCTAAGCGACTGCAGTTGCCTAAAATTGGACTCACGTCCCTTGAAAAACTTGGAGCTCCCCATTACCAGATATGTTTAAGTAAGTTTGGGTAAGGTGTTGGGAATGTTAAGTGGTTCCTTCTGTGCAGGAAGGGTTGGACCACATTAGTTAATTATGGTAGCCCTTTTAATTGCTAGTAAGAGCTGTCATTTACTGAGTACTTGTAGAGCACTATGGTGATGTAATGTATATGTACTATCTCTTTGATTCTTATAATACAGGAGGAAGCTGAGGCCAACCCAGAGAACCACTTGTTTTGCCTAAGGTCATGTGGTCAGTAACTGATGAGGCAGCATTTAAATCCAGGCAATCTGCTCCAGAGCCAGTTTTGCTAACTTCTGTGCCAGAGCTGACCTTGAAATGTAGTTCTCTGACTCATGTAAAGATTAGATCCATTTAGATCCATTCTTTTATGACTTATAGCATTCTTTTTTTTTTTTTTTAAGATTTATTTATTTGACAGAGAGAAATCACAAGAGAGGCAGGCAGAGAGAGAGGAAGGGAAGCAGGCTCTCCGCGGAGCAGAGAGCCCGATGCGGGACTCGATCCCAGGACCCCGAGATCATGACCCGAGCCGAAGGCAGCGGCTCAACCCACTGAGCCACCCAGGCGCCCCTCTTTTTTTTTTTTTTTTTAAAGATTTTTATTTATTTATTTGTCAGAGAGAGAGAGAGAGAGCACAGGCAGACAGAGTGGCAGGCAGAGACAGACAGAGAAGCAGGCTCCCTGTGGAGTACGGAGCCCGATGTGGGACTCGATCCCAGGACGCTGGAATCATGACCTGAGCGGAAGGCAGCCGCTGAACCAACTGAGCCACCCAGGCGTCCCGACTTACAGCATTCTTAAACAGAAGAAGTCTCTCACTGAGAGGGCCCAGTTTGCATGTGGGTGGGAGCGTCTGGTTTTTTTGGCGGGGGGTGGGGTGTGTTTAGGTATCATGAAGGTACCCTTCAAGGCCTTTATGAATTTAGAGTCCTTGATAACGAATCCTCTGGACATGGCCAGCCATTTGCAGTTGCTGAGCCATTTAGTGATGGTAGATGTTAGAGTAAACTGCCATTTATCATGAAGAGACTTTGTGTTTCAGCATCTACTCACTTTACATATATATATATATATATATATATAATATATTATATATATATATATAAAATATATTATATATATTAAATATATTTAATTCCCCTTAGGTATATTATAGATTTGAGAAAGGCACATCAGATTTTGGGTTGGCTTTCCTCCAGCCTAGCCTGAACTAATTTTTAATTAAACTTTAAGATAATTATAGATTCACATGAAGTTGTAAAAAATAATACAGAGATTCAATGAATCCTTTACCCAGTTTCTCCCAATAACAACGTCTTGCAAAATTATAGTGCAATCTCACAACCAGGATATTGACACTCAAGTTACAGAATGTTTCCATCACCACAAGGATTCCTCTTACTGCTTTTTAATAACCACCTTCTCTTCTTTTCTCCCATCTCTCGCCCCTGGCAACCATTGATCTATTCTCTACTTTTATAATTTTTGTCATTTTTAAGAATCTCATACAAGTGGAACAATACCATATGTAACCCTTTGGAACTGGTGTTTTTCACTCAATATCATTCCTTGGACATCCATCCAGTTGTTGTATGTAACAATAATTTTCTTTTTATTGCCCAGTAATATTCCATGACATAACACAATTTGCTTAACCACTACCTGTTAAAGGATGTCTGGGCTGTTTCCAATTTTCAGTTACTATGAATAAAGCTGTTAGGAACATTTGTGTAAAGGTTTTTTGTGTGAACATAGGTTTTCACTTTTCTGGGATAAATGCCCAGAAATACAATTGCTAGGTTGTATGGAAAGTTTGTGTGCAGCTTTATAAGAAATTGCCAAACTAGGGGCACCTGGGTGGCTCAGTGGTTTAAGCTGCTGCCTTTGGCTCGGGTCATGATCTCAGGGTCCTGGGATCGAGTCCCGCGTCGGGCTCTCTGCTCGGCAGGGAACCTGCGTCCCTCTCACTCTCTCTGCCTGCCTCTCTGCCTACTTGTGATCTCTCTCTGTCAAATAAATAAATAAAATCTTTAAAAAAAAAAAAAAAGAAATTGCCAAACTGTTTTCCAGGGTATCTATACCGTTTCGCATTCCAACCAACAATGTATAAATAATCCAGTTTCTTTGCATCCTCACCAGCATTTAGTGTTGTCGTTATCTTCTGTGTTAGTCATTCTGAGAGATGTGCAGTGATACCTCATTGTGGTCCTTATTTACATTTCCCTACTGGCTTATGGTGTTGAATATCATTTTATGTGCTTATTTACCACGTGTGTATCCTCTTTCATGAAATGTCTCTTCATATTTTTTTTTGCCATTTTCTGATTGAATTGTTTGTATTTTACTGTTAGGTTTTGAAAGAGCTCGGGCTTTTACGGATACTATTCAACAATGTGCTGTTCCTTCCTTTCACTCTCTGTCTTTCCTTTCTTGCCAATACCCTGCCCAGGGTGACTTCCACAGTCTGACTTGTATGACTTCTTACAGCCTGAGGAAGCCATGATTCCATCCTCAATAGATGGAGAACAAAATGCAGGTCATCTGAAATCACCACTGCCTCGCAATCTTGATATGTATATGTATTTCACATATACCATAAATTTCACTTATTTAGAGTGTACAGTTCAGTGATTTTTAGAATATTCATAAAGTTGTACACTACGTAATTCCATAAAATTTTCATCACTGCGAAAAAGAAATCTCATACCATTTAGCATTCTCTAGATCTCCCCATTGTCCCATTCCCCCAGTCCCTGGAAACCACTGATCTACTTTTTGTCTCTGTGCATTTGCCTGTTCTAGACATTTCATATAAATGGAATCATGCAATATGTAGCTTTTTGTGTCCGGTGACTTTTAATTAGCATAATGTTTGTAAGATTCATCCATGTTGTAACATATATCAGTACATCATTCACTTTTATGGCAGAGTAATATTCCATTGTGGGGATATCCCACATTTTGTTGATACATTCATCAGTTGATGGCTATTTAAATTGTTTCTACTTTTTGGCTATTATGAGTAATGCTGCTGTGAACATTATGTACAAGTTTTCATGTGGATATTTTACTGAGATATACCTAGAAATAAAATTCCTGGGCCTTATGGTAACTATGTTTAATTGTTCGATGAACTGTCAAATTGTTTAGTAAAATGGCTGTACCATTTTTCATTCTCATCAGCAGTATATGAGAGTTTTAATTTCTTCACACCCTTACCAACATTTGTTATTTTTAATTATGATCACTTGTTCTTTTTAAATTAAAATATAATGTATTATTTGCCCCAGGGGTACAAGTCTGTGAATCATCAGGCTTACACATTTCATGACACTCACCATATCACATACCCTCCCCAATGTCTATACCCAGCCATCTATCCCTACCCCACCACCTCCCAACAACTCTCAGTTTGTTTTGTGAGATTGAGTCTCTTATGATTTGTCTCTCTCCCCGGTCCCATCCTGTTTCATTTTTTCCCTCCCTACCCTCCACAACTTCCCACCTGCCTCTCAGATTCCTCATATCAGAGAGATCATATGATACTTGTCTTTTTCTGATTGACTTATTTCATTCAGCATAATACCCTCTAGTTCCATCCACGTCGTTCCAAATGGCAAGATTTTATTTCTTTCAATGGCTGCATAGTATTCCACACTATGTATCACACACACACATATACCACATCTTCTTTATCCATTCATCTGTTGATGGACATCTAGGTTTTTTCCATAGTTTGGGTATTGTGGACAATACTGCTATAAACATTTGCCCTTGTACACATGCCCGTTCAGATCACTAAATTTGTATCTTTAGGGTAAAAACCTAGTAGTGCCTTTCTTCAAAGTGATCACTTGTTCTTGATTATGACCATTCTAATGGATATCAGGGGGTACCGAATTGTGATTTTGATTTGCATTTCCCTAATGACTGATGTGTTGAGCATTTTTACATGTGTGTACAGGCTGTTTGTATTTTTTGTGGAGAAATATCTATGTCAAATCCTTTGCCCATTTTTAAATCGGGTTATTTATCTTTTCATTTATATATTCTGTATTTAGACCCTTATCAGATGACTAGCATATATTTTCTCTCATTTTCTGGATTGTATTGTTACTTTCTTAATGGTGTCCTTTGAAGCACAAATATTAATTTTGAATAAGACCATTTTAACTATTTTTCCTGTAGTTGCTTTCCTTTAGGTATCTTAGCAATTTTTAAGTCAATACTTTTTTTACTCTTTATTTTCAAAGAGCTCTACACTCACAGCAAGTGCCCACTCTATTCCTAGTTCTTTTATGTAGATGAACTTCCTCCTACTTTCGGAGAAGGCTGAGATTATTTGCCATAAATTTCTCAACTATTTAAGTTTCAATGTATTTTCATTCTTCCTCCTCTTGTCACACCCCCCCTTCGAAATACAGACATTTTGCTTTTCTTTTTTAAGATGAATATCTCTACCTGGGTCTTTCCATCCTGTCCTCTAGGACTTTGTTTTGGTACTTGACCTCCCTCTTCCTCAACAGCATCAGTAATCTCTCCCCTGCTATTCTTTTTCTGTTTTCATATAATCTTAGGTCTCTATTTCCCCTTTAAAGAAAAATATTGGGGGCAGACGCTTTCCTCAATTTTGTTTTTCCTTTAACCTACCACCTCTTCGGTTTTCCCCCTTACTTTTAATCTTGAGAGAACTGTTTCACCTCATCTAAAATATTGCAATTATTTTCTCAGTGATCTCTAAGTCTGGTCTCCCACGTTCTCATCTTACACACTTTCCATGAGATAAATCTTCCCGAAGTGAGGTTCTTACCACCTAATTTTTCTGCCCAGAAATTTCCAATGTCTCTTTTAATAATGAGTTATCTATAAGACTCCCTAGCCCAATATTCAAAGTTATTTGTAATATGTTTTCTCAACTTTGACATGTCTGGACAACCCACTCTTCCCTAAACACCCTCTCCCCAGTCCCACCTAATGCCCACTCCCCAGAATGCCTATCTTCCTTTGTCTCCTCTTATGGAAGTTCTGTCTTTGTTTTAATGTCTTGAAGTCTGGGACACTCTCCAATCTTTAAATCCCTGTCACATAACAAACTTTTGTGTGGACCTGATCATGCTGTCTTATATCGTAGGTTTTAAAAATAGATTGAAAGCTCTCCAAAGGCAAAGACAAGTAGCTTGTCCATTTCTGGGCCCTCTCGAGCAACCAGACAGGGCTTTAGATATAATAGGTAATGAGTAAGTATCCCTCACTTGATTTTATTTGAAAACAAGAACCTGAGCACCCACATCCTTGGAGAAAAATCTGGAGAAGAGAAAGCAGAAAACACAATGTAGACAGATGTCTGATATTGAATAGGTAATTTATATTTTAGCTTTACAGTGAATCGGATCACAAACTCAAAACCTCGTTTTTTCTGAATGTCACTTTTGGCTTTTAAAGCTAATCTGTGCATAGCAGATGCTTGCTTACATGCTTGCTTGCTTGCTTGCTTGCTTGCTTGCTTGCTTGCTTGCTTTCTTTCTTTCTTTCTTTCTTTCTTTCTTTCTTTCTTTTTTACCCTTAGAGCTCTGAAAATAAAGTGGAACTGGTTGAGTAAAATTATGTAGAGTCACTTTATATGACAAATTATATTATCTGTTCTGAGTGAAGGCCTAAAATTGTTATGAAGAATGTCATGTTCACCTCTAGATTATGGAGAAAGGGAAGTAGCAAGTTGCAGGAACTTTTGAACTGTAGAGTCTTACCTATAAGTTGACCATTAAAGTTTAAAAATATTTCCTACAAAACATGGGTCAATTGATATGCTACTAGTTGATGGGCAATGATGGTCTCCTGACTGCCTCTTGAAGCCACTCTTACCATTAAGAGGGTCATAAGATGGGTCATAAGATCAGTATCAGGACCAAACTCAATATGGAATCAAAGATAAACCCAATATCCAATTTTTATATTAAAAAACTTTAGGTTAACCTATATATTAGATTGTATTCACACTTCCCTTATATGCATAGTGTTATTAACTCTATTAGGTATTTAAATAAGGTAAATTGATTACATATTTACCTGTCTGGGTAGGGTGTCTGAGAAGTGATTTTAATTTTTAGATATCAATAGGATGCTTTTTATTATTTTATATTTTCATTTTGGGATATTCAAATTGATTTCTAAACTATAAGCTATTGAAAATGGGAAAAACCATTCCATATTTTTTGTCCTAATAGAACTCCTTAAGGATTCTAATTATTCAATAATACTAATAATGCTAATCCCTAATATCAGTTGAGTGCTTACTAAGGGCAAGATACCTTCCTAACTACTACATGTTCATTATTTCTTTTAATTCTCATAGCAGGTTTGTGCGATATTTTCTTCTCTTTTCAAAGGAGAAAATGAAACTTCAATATTTGCTCAAGGTCATTACATTACATAAATGGCTGAGCCAAGATTGGAACCCAGGCAGTATGACTCCAGGGTCTGTGCTCCCAACCATGCCATTTTTTTTCCAATAAATATGTATTCATTATGATGTTAATTAGAACCAAGCTGTGAACACAGCATATGTGCAGTGACATCCTGTCTATGTGTTTATTGTGTAATGTACCCAGGATGCTAAGATCCCACAGCTGGTGTCCATTAATGATAGTGGTGTGAGAATTCAAGAATAATTTCCAGAGCATCTTGGTTACAAGGCATTACATCATTTTCATTATTTAGTGATCTTTAAATTCTTGGGCTTAAAAGAGATTTGTTATTTGGATATCTAAAGGAGTTTTTTCTTCTTCTACAAGTTGTATTTGAAATGGGAGTAATGGAAGTCGACAGTGTGCTTTCTGGTATTTCAGTAGTATTTTTAAAATTTTTATTCCTTCTGAGTTGTTTCTCTGCTTAGGTCTCTCCAAAGGGGAAAGATAGAGGCAACTTTCAGATTTTCTTTATATCATTGCTAAATTTATTGAATGAGAGAAAAATTTAAAAATTTTAAGACTTTTAAGGAATTTTGTTTTATCTTCAATTAAGAGTACTCTCTAATTTTCTACTGTTATTTTAGATACATTGAGTATCCACACAAAGGAATACTCCGTAGCTATCCCAAGGAATGAGCTAGGGTCCCCTGGTGGCTTAGTCTCTTGATTGGAGCTCAGGTCATGATCTCTGGGAGGAGGGGTCAAGCCCGGCTGTAGGCTCTGCTCTGGGCATGAAGCCTGCTTAAGATTCTCTCTCTCCCTCTGCCCCTCCCCTCTTGTTTGTGCATGTGTGCTTGCTCTCTTTCTCTCTCTCTCTCATAAATGAAATTAGAAGAATCAGCTGGATAAATATGTTCTGACAAGAAGTCTGTGATATATTGTCCAATAAACAGGGCAAGTCCTAGAATTATGTTCTATATTTTCTCAAGAGCCTATTAATATATAGAAATTATATATTTGTAGATGCATATAAAGTTGATTGGAATAGTGTACATCAAGCTGTCAGCTGTGGTTAAATGGGGAAAATGGAGTGAAGTAGGACTTTTTATTCTGTATATTTGTTTTCTTTGCAATTGTATATGCATGTATTCCTATTTTTATTGGATTGGGTTTGTTTTTCTTGCAAATAATGCCCCAAATACAAAAAATGTGCAAAGATAGTAAGATATCCCCATACACCCAGTCACCCCAAATGAAGAAATGTAAACTTTTTTTATATTTGCTTTAGAAAATTTTTAAAGTTAAACTTATAATAATTATAATAATTGAAATATCCTTTGGTTTTTTTCCTGGTTCTGTTCCTTTCTTTCCTTCCCAGAAGCCATCAACCTTCATTAACACCTAGTCATGTCAGTATCTTTAGAGCTAGTAAAACATTTTTACTATTGTGTTGCATTCCATAATATAAATATTTCACAATTATCTCACCTTTTATTGATGGGTTTTTTTAATAGATTTTTTTTCTTACAGATGGTTCTTCAGTGGTCACCCCTATACAACTCTCATTGTGTATTTGTGTGAGAGGTTTTCTAGGGCAGGGCTTCTCAAACTTTTTGCCTGTAAAGACAAAGACAGAAAAGGATTTTGCAAAGCATGCTATGTAAACAGGTGAGAGGTAAAGGGCACACTCTCTGGCTAACTCAGCCTAGCTGCTATCCTGAGGGCTGAAGGAGTCATTTTTTTCAATATACCTGTAATATCTTGCCGCATCACATCTGCGGAGAAATTCCGCTCTGGGGCATTCTCTCTCAAACTTTTTAACTTAATGTTTATGTGAATCACCTGGTGATCTTATTAAATGATAGGTTTTGATTCTGCAGGTCTGGCATTTGGCCTGAGAGACTCAGTGTTTCTAAAAATTATCTAGGTGGTAGTGATGCTTCTATTAACCAGACTCTAGGGCTTTGCTCTCCAATACAATAACCACTAGCCACCCATGTCTCCTGAGCCCTTGAAAGGAGGTTAGTCTAAATTGAGAAGTGTTCTAAGTATAAAATACACACTGGGGGTGTCTGGGTGGCTCAGTGGGTTAAAACCTCTGCCTTTGGCTTACGTCATGATCCCAGGGTCCTGGGATCAAGCCCTGCATCAGACTCTCTGCTCAGCAGGGAGACTGCTTCCCCCTCTATCTCTGCCTGCCTCTCTGCCTACTTGTGATCTCTGTCTGTCAAATAAATACATAAAATCTTTAAAAAAATAAAATAAAATACACATTGGATTTAGTCTGAAAAATAATATAAACTATCATTTATACTTTTATTACACATTGATTATTAATTACAAGTTACAATTATATTGTTGTGAGTATGTTAGGTTAAATAAAATATATTATAAAAAATAAAATATTAAAATTTCCCCTATGTCTTTTACTTTAATTTGGCTATTGAAACATTTAAAACTATGTGTGTGGTTTGCTTTACATTTCTGTTAACAGTGCTGCTCTGTTTCTGTACATAGAATTGAAATTACTAGGTCATTTTCAGCCTTACTACATATGGCTGTTACTCTTCCAAATGATTATACTAGTTTACACTTTCACCAAGAATTGGGCCCCTGGGTGGCTCAGTGGGTTAAGCCACTGCCTTCGGCTCAGGTGATGATCTCAGGGTCCTGGGAACGAGTCCCACATCGGGCTCTCTGCTCAGCAGGGAGCCTGCTTCTCTCTCTCTCTCTCTCTCTCTCTTTCTGCCTCCCTCTCTGTCTACTTGTGATCTCTCTGTCAAATAAATAAATAAAATCTTAAAAAAAAAAAAAAGAATGGATAGGGATTCCCCTTATCTCTACTTCCTCACAAAATTGTCAAACTTTTATTTTATTTATTTATCTTTTGATGGAGAGAGAGAGAGAAAACATGGGGATAATGGAGCAGAGGGAGAGAATCTTAAATTTCAATGCCTAGGGTGGAGCCTGATGTGGGGTTGAGCCCACAACCCTGAGATCATGACCTGAGCTGAAATCAAGAGCACCTTAAATTTTCAAACTTTTAAAATGTCTGCTGTCTTGTGGGTTACCTTGGAATTCCCTAACTACTGATGAGGGTGATCATCTTTTCATGGTTTTTTTGTTGTTGTTGTTTTTGTTTTTTTTCTTAAGATTTATTTATTTGACAGCGATCACAAGTAGGCAGAGAGGCAGACAGAGAGTGGGCGGGGAGCAGGCTCCCTGCTGAGCAGAGAGCCCAGTGTGGGGTTCCATCCCAGACCCTGGGATCATGACCTGAGCCGAAGGCAGAGACTTTAACCCACTGAGCCACCCAGGCACCCTCATCTTTTCATGTTTATTGGTCATCTTCCATGAATAACTTTATTTCCTTGTTTATTTGTGGTAGTTCATCACAAAGTTTGGATATTAATTCTTTGTTATATTTGTTGCAATGTTTTCTCCCAATCTGTTACTTATCTTTTTAACTTTGTTTTTGATATATTTGGTTGTATAAGAATTTTTAATTTCAATGTAATTGGACTCATTGGTCTTTTAGAATATGCCTATTTAAGAAATCCACTAAGAGAGGTGCCTGGGTGGCTCAGTTGGTTAAGTATCTAAGTCTTGATTTTAGCTCAGGTCATGATCTCAGGGTTGTGAGATTGAGCCCCACATAGAGCCCTGCATTGATCATCGAATCTGCTTAAGATTTCCTTTCTCCCTATCCTTATGTCCCCATTCCTTCCCTTCCCCCACTCCCGGCCTGCTCTCTTGTGTGCACATTCTCTCTCTCTTAAAAAAAAAAAAAAAAAAAAAGGAAAAGAAATCCATGTTGTGTAAAGATTTTCTTTTATTGGTTTTAAAGTTTTACACCTTAAATTTGGATCTTTTATCTGTGTTATAGTCCATACCTGTTTCTGTATTAGGTTTTTTCAGAATTATTGAAGATGACTTTCAAGATCAGTAATATCATAGGAAAGTCTTAGGAAGTCATCATCATACTGATCTGAGGCATTGAGTTATACCTAAGTTGACAAGATAATTTATCATTTCTCATCCTAATTCACTTTTGAGAATGAGAGGGTTCTTAAGCTAATTAAAATTATATAATTTTCAAAATACTCATTTCTTGACTGAAAAACGGTTTTGTTACATTGGTGAACTATAAAATAGCCTGTTCAGGTGGCTCAGAAGGCTAAGCCGCTGCCTTCGGCTCAGGTCAAGATCTCAGGGTCCTGGGATGGAGCCTTACATCAGGCTCTCTCCTCGGCGGTGAGCCTGCTTCCCTCTCTCTCTCTGTCTGCCTCTCTGCCGACTTGTGATCTCTCTGTCAAATAAAAAAGTAAAATCTTAAAAAAAAAAAAAAATAGCCTGTTCAAAAACTCCAAAAATATTTTTTTTCTAAAATACATACATACATTAAAGCAAATTTTTATATAAAATTTGTATTAATTTATCAGCAAGTTAAAATATAATTATTCTTGGCACAATCACTTTAATCATTTTCTTAACTGCTTATGTATCTATTATCACGTCACTGGTATTTTTAAAAAAATATATTTCAAAATGAACTTATTTTTGGTTATTTTTACAAAATTGTTCATGATCATCTTTATAGTTGCATTTTATGGCTCATAAATGTGACACTCTGAGTCTTCAGTCTAATCCACAATATTATTAATTGAAAAATTACTTCCTCTAAGGTGTTGAGGTATTTGATAAACTCAGAACAAATTGTATTAAATGGAGAATATTTTCAGTTTTGCTTTTATACTAAAATGTGTAAGTACATGCATAAATTTATGCCAATAAGTTTCACAGTTTAGATGAAGTGACACATTTTGAAGGACACAACCAAAGCTCAGTCAGGAAGAGACAGATAACTGGAGTAGTCCTATATTTTTTAAAGAAATTTAACTGATAGTTAAAAACCGTGAAACAAAAAAGAAAACTGTAGGGGCATCTGGGTAGCTCAGTCATTAAGTGTCTGCCTTGGGCTCAGGTCATGATCCCAGGGTCCTGGAATCGAGCCCCACATCGGGCTCCCTGCTCGACCCCGCATCGGGCTCCCTGCTCGGCAGAAAGCCTGCTTTTCCCTCTCCCACTCCCCCTGCTTATGTTCCCTCTTCGCTGTGTCTCTGTCAAATAAATAAATAAAATCTCAAAAACAGAAAACCGTAGTCCTAGATAGAGACATTAATACATTTTACAGTTCTGTGTAAACTCTTCCGAGATGACTTTTTTTCAAGTTCAAAAAAATTCCAGTGTAGTTAACAGTGTTATATTAGCTTCAGATATACAATATAGTACCTGAGCAATTCCATATACTACTCAGTGCTCATCAATGTAAGTGTACTCTTAACTCCCCTTCATCTATTTCACTCATCTCCCTGACCCGCCTCCCCTCTGGTAATCATTTCAGTTTCTCTTTTTCCCCTTGTTTGTTTTGTTTCTTAAACTTCATGTATGAGCGAAATTATATGGTATTTGTGTGACTGGCTTATTTTGCTTAGCATCATACTCTCTACATCCATCCAGGTTGTTGAAAATGGCAAGATTTCATTCTTTTTTATGGCTGAATAGTATCCCTACACACACACACACACACACACACACACACCTTTTTTTATCCAATCATCAATTGATGGACAAACACTTGGGCTACTTCCATATTTTGACTATTGTAAAAAATGCTGCAATAAACATAGGGGTGCATGTATCCCTTCATATTAGTGTTTTTGTATTTTTTGGTTGAATACCCAGTAGTGTGTTTACTGGATCATATGGTAGTTCTATTTTTAACTTTTTAAGTTAAAAAGTCTTCATACTGTCTTCTGCAATGGCTGCACCAGTTTGCATCCCCACCGACATTGATTGAGGGTTCCTTTTTCTCCACATCCTCACCAACATCTGTTATTTCTTGTGTTTTTTTATTTTAGCCATTCTGACAAGTGTGAGGTGATACCTCATTGTGGTTTTAATTTGCATTTCTCTAATGATGAGTGTTGTTGAGCATCTTTTCATGTGTCTGTTGGCCATCTGTATGTCTTCTTTGGAGAAATGTCTGTTCATGTCTTATGTCCATTTTTAAGTTGAATTATTTGGAGGGTTTTTGGTGTTGAGTTATATAAGTTTTTTTTAAAATACATTTTGGATGTTAACGGTTTATTGGATATGTCATTTGCAAATAGCTTCTTCCATTTGTAGTTGTCTTTTAGTTTTGTTGGTTTATTTCCTTTGCTGTGCAGAAGCTATTTATTTTTATGTAGTCCAAATAGTTTATTTTTGCTTTTGTTTTGCATGCCTCAAGAGACATATCTAGAAAGATGTTGTCACAGCTGATGTCAGAGAGATTACTGCCTGTGCTCTCTTCAAGGATTTTTATGGTTTTGGGCCTCACATTTAGGTCTTTAATCCATTTAAGTTTATTTTTGTGTATATGGTGTAAGAAAGTGGTCCAATTTCATTCTTTTGCATGTAGCTGTCCAGTTTTCCCCAACACCATTTGTTGAAGAGACTGTCTTTTTCTCATTGCATATTCTTGCCTCCCAGATGACTTTTTAAAAAAGAAACTGACACCTACAAACTGATGCTAAAAATCACATGGAAATGCAGTGAACCTAGAATAGCCAGAGTAATTTTGAAAAAGAACAACAAAGGTGGAGGTCTTACACAATTTGATTTTAAGAGTTGATGTAAGGCTATACTTAATCAAGACAATATAGTTTAGATTTAAAGCTAGATATATGCATCATTAGAACAGAATAGATAGTCCAGAAATGGATCTACACATAGAGGCATTTTTCAGCAAATGTACCAAGGGACAATTGGATATCCACGTGTGCTAGATATAACCTCAACCATTATCATACCCCTTATACAAAAATTATTTCAAAATGGATCATAAACCTAAACATAAGAGCTAAAACTTCTAGAAGAAAATATAGGAGAAAATCTTCATGATTTGGGGTTAGGCAAAGAATTCTTTGAGAGGAAACAAAGGCACACATCATAAAAGGGAAAAAATTGACAAATTGGACTTAATTGAAACTTAAATTTTGTTCTTTGAAAGACATGGTTAAGAAAATGAAAAGACAAATCACAGGCAGAGAAAAATTTAAAAAGCATGTGTCTGATAAAGGACTTATATCCAGAATATATAAACAATTGTCAAAAATCATTAAGACAAATAACTGTCTTTTTTTAAAGGCAGAGATTTAAACACTTTGCCAGTAACAATATACAAATGGCCAATAATCATTTGAAAAGATGCTCAACATCATTAGTCATCAGGAAAATGCAAATTAAAACCAAAATGGCATAGCACTACACACCCACTAGAGTGACTACAATTAAAGATTTATAATATCAAGTGTTGTTGAAATCTGGAGCATGTAGAATTATCATATATTACTGGCAGGAATACAGTATGATACACCCACTTTGGAAAACAGTTTGCCTGTTTCTTATAAAGTTAAACGTACACTAAGCATATGACTCTACAGTCCCACTCCTAACATATGTCCCCATAAAGACTTATACAATAAGTGTTCGTAACAGCTCTATTCATGACAGCACCAAAGTAGAAATAACCCAGATGTTTTTCAGCAGGTAAACTGTGGTACATTCATATAATGGAGTACTACTTTGCAGTACAAAGGCAAAACAATAGTATGGGTGAATTGCAAAAACATTATGCTAAGGGAAAGAAGCCGGAAACAAAGGACCATTTACTGTACTATACAGTTTATATGAAATTCTGGAAAAGATGCAGAAAACACATCACATCAGTGGTTGCTAGGACCTAGAGAGAGATGGAGGGATTGACAGCAAAGATACGAGGGAACTTTCTGGTGTGATGGAAATGTACTATATTTTAACTGTGGTGATTGCTATATGACCATATACAGTGAGTCAAAACTCTCTACACTTCAATATTGATGTGTGAAAATTATAAACTATACCTCAAAAAATTAAAATGTGTAAATATTTCATCCCAAATATTTTTCATAAACAGTCTTTTTAGCTCCATTCAGAATACCTATTTGATAATATTTTTATAAGACAAAATAATGATGTCTATACTGTTTTTTTTTTTAAGATTTTATTTATTTGAGAGAGAGCAAAGCAAGAGAGATCACAGAGGGAGAGAAGCAGGCCACCCACTGAGTAGAGAGCCCAATGCAGGACTCAGTCCCAGGATCCTGGGATCATGACCTAAACCAAAGGCAAATACTTAACTGACTGAGCCACCCAGGCATCCCTCTGTGATTGTTTTTAATGTTTAATACAGATACTGTTTGTCAGAGGACTTTTCAATTTCATTCTATTCTAGAATAAAATATAAATTTATCCAACTGAAATTAGGTGTTCCAAAAATGATTCTCCTCACAAACTAAGATATTTCAAAGTACACGGGAGAACATGGGGCACCTGGGTGGCTCAGTCAGTTAAGCACCTGACTCTTGATTTTGGCTCACGTCATGATCTCAGGGTCCTGAGATTGAGCCCCACAAGGATGGGGCTACCTTCTGAGTGGGGAGTCTGCTTTTTGCCCCTCCCACCTGCTCATGCACATTCTTTCCAAATCTTTTTAAAAAAACATACACTGGAGAATGAACTCCCATTATTGGAATTTATTAAATTCTTATTAGGATCTGATATGAATGGAAAGAATTTAATATTGAAAATTCGTGAAGTTGTTTTAGAATTCATTTGATCTAACTGAAAAGTCATGCTTCCCAGAGTAATACATAAACATATCTTATGTAGCTGCAATTGTTTAATTGTATTTTTCAGGCACATTTTTTTTTATAAGAGTAATTTAAAAAAAAAGTTTCTTATTTAAAAAAAGTTTTTTTAAAAAGTCTGGTTAAGATAATATTGTCTTGGGCTTTCTGCTCAGCAGAGAGCCTGCTTCCTCCAATCTCTCTGCCTGCCTCTCTGCCTACTTGTGATCTCTGTCTGTCAAATAAATAAATAAAATCTTAAAAAAAATATTGTCTTAACCAGACTTTTTTCAGATTTTCCTTGTTTTTCAACTAATGTCCTCTTTCTGTTCAAGGCTCTAATTTAGGGTACGACATTGCATCATGTCTCCTTAGTTTCTTCTGGACTGTGGTAGCATTTCTTTGGTTTTCATGACCTTGATGGTTCTGAGGAATATTGGTCAGGTATTCTATATAGTAGTCCTCAATTCAGGTTTGTCTGATGGTTTTCCTATGATTAGACTGGACTCAGGGGTTTGAGGGAATAATAAAGTCCTGCCTTTTGTGACTGTATGGACGGACCTTGAAGGCATTATGCTAAGTGAAAAATAAGTCAAGCAGAGAAAGACAAATACAGTATGTTCTCATGTATATGTAGAATCCCAAAAAATCTAACCTGTAAAAATGGAATGGTGGTTGTTGGGTGTGAGGGAATCCTGAACATATTAGATGTTGGTCAACATCTAGCTGCTTGTATTCCTGCATCCTTCATTTTTATCAGCAAACACCTTGTATGATGTCTTTAAAAGGGTGGTGTTAATTACTTATATCAGGAAATGGTGATAGAAAGTGATTTCTGGTCATCTTGAAGATTTAGCAACATATGGGAAATGTAAATGCATCTCACCACTAGACAAGACCATGGCACAGGTTGGAATTTCAAAACAAACAGCCTGCTAAAGCCATCTCACCCATATCCCAGCTTATTTTATTGCATTTTTATTAGAGCTTGTTTTAATATACTTGAAAAGTGGATACTCTACTTCAGATGTCAAACTATATGGAATTCCCCAATGGCAGGTGTAAAATTGGACTGGAGGATAGGCAGGATAAATGATCACACATTTATGGCTTATAAGAAGTCTTAAACAATTCAGAGTCCAAAGGATAATTGATAATAAGGTAGCCAAAGGCTCAGACTAAATAGTGGGGACGATTGGCATGCTTTACTGCTTTTTATCTTAGCGAAGCCTGGGATTATCCCAGAACTTTCTTTAGTACTGAGCCACTGAGATCATCCATTATACTTTACTTTAAACCCAGAATGAAATGATAATCTCTTCCAAATGTCTTAAAACCTGTCCCAGAACTCTGCCCCTTGATTTTGACTGGGAGAGAGTCAGAGTTAAGTGACTATGGTGTTGAGAGAAGCTGGCATGTCTGGATTGTGGGAACTGGGAAAAAAGAAATTGTAATGATAAAAATCACATCTGTAAATCACATGAAGTAGAGAGGCGGGAAGGACATAGGATTTCTCCATTGATGTATCTTTGTGTCGAGAACTGAAAAATGTAGCAGGATACTGCTGTACTCTTCTAGCTAATCTAAAGCAGCAGTTAGTATGGAGTGAAGGCTTTCATTGTTAAATGACAGGAAAGTTCATACTGCATGCATGACATTATGTCTAAGTACTGTGAAGCACAGAAACTGTTCCTTCCTTCACTGAGCTTATATTTTTAAAGGAATGTAAAATATTTGTACATAGGGACCTGTCTCGCTTCCTCACAGAGAGCATAGTCTCTTAGTCCAAGTATTCTCAGATTCAGATTTAGAGAACAAGCACGCCAGGGTTCTTCTTTATTGATTTCATGTAATTAAATGGCTTCTGACCTTGCAATTTTCTTAGATTGCCCTTATAGAATTATCATTTCTATCTTTGAGCTGCCGCCTTCTTCCATTATGGAATGAAATTCCCATTGTCCTAGGTCATTATGGAATAAATTGTTGAGGGAATAAAAGAATAGTTGGGGATTTGGCAATTTATGCCCCAAGTATTTTGACTTTAATTTTGAATGAAAACATTTCTTAGATGTGTCTTTTAAAACAGAGATTGTTGGGGCTCCTAGATGGCATAGTCAGTTAACAGTCTGCTTTGGCTCAGGTCATGATCTTGGAGTCCTGGGATCGAGCCCTGCATCGGGCTCTCTGTTCAGTGGGGAGTCTGTTTCTTCTTCACACTCTGTGTGTTCTCTCTCTCAAATAAATAAATAAAATCTTAAATTTAAAAACAGAGATTATTTATCTTGACTTCATCTTTTCTTGGTTCAGGTTCATATTTAGGAGCATCAGTGTTTTATGGTGTTGGGCATGAGCCTGAGTGATTTAGTTTGTCACTCTACAGCTCTGCACCATCCATAACCCCTATCCCCAGGAGCCTTTGGACTGCCTTGGTTGGCAGGCCTCTGGGAGGATGCTTGTGTCCTTAGGTGCTCTTCAATTTCTCTTTCTTCCCTGCCTGCTTATGAGCTGATAATTCTTTGTTGGCTGAAGCTGTAGAGAGAGTTTCTTTTCTCCCTCTTTTGTAACCGGCTTTCCTCTGTGCCAGTGTCTGCCACTGGCAACCTTGCCACCTGTCTTATCATTGTTTCTGACCTCTGCTTCTGCTTCCAGTCTCTTTGGCTGCCTGGCTCGCTCCCCTTCCTTGCTTTTCCTTCTCCTTTGTTCTTATAGATATTGTCAGCAAATCACAGTAAGGCTTTTCCTGCAAACAGCTGTCTGATCTGCCTCTGGCTGTTTTTGTAGCTACGTGTTCAGGGGTTCACTCTGAACTTTAAATACTTTAAGAGAAAGGTGCATCTGAATTTGAAGCCAAGGACTTGTCAGGAGACTTGTCTCTGTATAAATGAAGTTTTACTCTATTTCCATGAAGTGTAGTGACCCATACTGAGAGGTTTTTGGGTGTTTTTTTTGTTTTGTTTTGTTTTTTTTTTGTCTTAAATAAGGTAGAATAATTTAGTGTATGGATTATCTTCCTTGAATGATTCCCATTATTTGACTGGTTTTCCAGGGTTTAGTACCATATGGGATTGATATTCTCAAGTGTTTGAAGCCCAGAGAAAATGGCAGCTCTTCTGTGAAGCCTTCTTTAGCCCTTCTCAGTGCCTTCTCAGATTCTCTCATAACATTTACTCGCCTGGTCTTGCAGTGCACGTGTTCTCTCTCAGCAGATTAGAAGCTCTTGGAAGTACAGGAGAGAGTGGGACCCTAATCATGTTGTTTTTCTTCCCCATCTTTACTCCTGCTCTTATAACAGTACCTTGTATACAGCAGCTGTCCCCAGCATGTTCTGTGGAGTTGAGTGACCTCCTCTCTCACCCAGGTCCCTTTTGTAGTTTGTGACGATGCTCGTGGAGGGTTGCTCCCCTCGTGCCATGTGGTACTGGCTCACGTTGGAACTCCTCTGCTGGCTGCACAGGCTCCTGAGTTCCTCCTGTAGTCTGTCCCCAAAGAGCCTGGCTCCTTGCTGCCTGGGGAAATTTAGTGTCACACCGAAACCAGCTGGGTATCCTCTTCTAGTACCTACTTAAATGTATAAATAAGTAAAGTTCTTTACGGTTCTGTCCTTAGAGAGAAATGCTTGTTTGTCCCTCATTCACTTTTTGGTCTCTAAGCCATTCATTCTCAACAACAAAATAGCCCTGTTACTTTTTTAACAGCTTTAGTGATATATAATTCATACATCATACATTTTGCCCATTTAAAGTATATAACTCATTGTTTTTCTCTATGTTCAGAGTTGTGCAACCACCACCATAATCTAATTTTAGAACGTTCTCATCATCTCCTAAAGAAACTCCATGCCCATTAGCAGTCACTCTCCACTTCCCCAACGCCCAGTCCCAGGCAACCATGAATTACCTTCTGTCTCTATAGATTTGCCTGTGGTGGACATTTCATATAAATAGAATCGTACCATATGTGGACTCTTATGACTGGCTTCTTTCACTTGATACTACTGATTTTTAAAATTACTCTTAAAACTTTTCCACAAAACAGATGTGGTCGTATAATCTCATAATTCTTTCTGTGACCTAGTTTTATTGGATTTGTAATATTGGGTTAAGTTGCAAAATATACTGTCACACATCAAATATCATAGGGCGCTGATGGTATTCCAAATGGCTCTGTTTCAGAGCCAAGAGAATTTTGCCCAAGATTCAGTTATAGTTACGTATCATAGGGCTGATCCAAACTCTTGCCATGGTTAGATGAATTGGGATGTAATAGAACTCCATGGTTTTCACACTGACCCATCTTTTAATGGGTTATTTGAGGCTTTGGTTTGTGTAATTCCTAAGGATTATAAAACGCTGGAGCTGGAAGCAACTCAGCAGTCACTTAGCCTAGGATTTTTTTCTCCAACTCCTATCCCATTTTACAGATCTCAGGAAGTTACTTGTTTAAGGCTAAACAGTTAATTAATAAAGCCAGTTATAAGAAGATTGGGGCCAGTATCTCAGTTACTAATCCACTGTTCTTCCGTTCACTTCTTTTTGGCCTCGCTGCTGTTTTAGCCTGGGTTCTCTAGAAACCAGAGGCTGAGGAAGGAATAAAAAGTCACCCCATGGAGAGTTACTCCTGAGCTGTGTCATCTCACTCCACTGATAGCCAGTTGGAAACCCAGATTCCTTGCCATGGTGTGGGAATTTTGTCTAAGTTTGGAGGTGTTGGAAGAATCCGGAAACTCAGGGTATATAGATAATTAGCAGTCAACGGGGAATATCTTCCCCTCACCCACAGTGTCCTTGGCTGCCCTCAGGGAGGCCCTGAGGAGGCACCTAAGATTTGAAGTTATTTCTGAGGATGACAGCATCTTCATTCAGCTAATGCTTTTGAAGGAATTACTTAGACTGACACTCTTTCTTCTAAGAAGATATTTTTTTACATTGCTGTGGTTGAGACTTTTTAGGTATTTAAATACTCAAAACCCCATAACTAAAACCTTTAGTTAGGAAAGTTATAGTCTTGATCATCTTTCCTCGTTCCAATAAAGAAAACACACACACACACACACAGGGAGGAAGGAAGGAAGGAAGGAAGGAAGGAAAGAAGGAAGGAAGGGAACACCTGGAAAGGCTTTTCAGACTTACAGTTGCTCAGTACCTAGTTTTCTGTGTATGTTGTCCAACATGGAGAGATTTCTTCTGCCAATTCAATTCTAATTCTTTGCTCGAGATGAACTAACCTGTATTGAGATTTCTCCTGCAGTGACTTTAGTTAGAGTTTACTTTCACTATATTTATCCTACTTCCTTTCATTTATATATTACATCAGGATTAGTCTCTCCTGGTTTGCTTATAGGCTAATTTTCCTCCAAGATGTCTTTAACTTTTTTCATACCCCACCCTCCATTAGAATTTGAAATGATTGCTGACTGTGTGAACTTGGACTGGAGTGTTTGACTGAGGCTATTTTGTCCAGTAGAATTTGGAGAGTGGACAAAGAGAGAATTAAGTCTTTAAGCTTTTCAGTGAATAATTGCTAACGAAAATTTTAAAATAAGTTTGGAAATGTTTGAAGATGAGACAGGCTCTTAAGTTAATTCATGAATAAAAAGAAGTTCTTTCAATGTGGGAACAAATGCTTACCATACCAAGAAAAGGAGAACAAGACAGTAGTTAAGTAATAACCACGGTTATAGAAAATGAAGAAGATCATGCAAAGAAAAGAGTTGTAACAATGACATTTGTAGAGTTAAAATTGTCCAGCTGGAAGAAACTTTGGAAATAATTGAGTTCAGTCCACTTCCTACAAGTGAAGAGGCTGAGGCTAAAAGAGGTTAAGTGAGACAGGGCCAAACCATACTTAGAATCAGATCCAAGATTTGAACTGAGGTCTTTGGATTCCAGATGGTTTTTCCACACCTACTTTGTGCCACAAAGTACAACATCTCCTACAAGAATGGTTCATATATCTTTTCCTGAAGAGCTTCTCCAGGGCTGTTTTTACTATACGGTGGCTTTTTCTTTTTCTTTTTCCTTTTTTTTTTCACTGCAATATTTGGTAAAATTAAAGGTACTTGAGTTTTTATTTATTTTTAATGTTTCAGAATACATTAGGTATTAAAACTTAGCATGTGTGAAATGACTACATTGACAGTGTAGTATCCGTTAAAGGGCTTCAATAAGAAAATCAAACCATCTTAGTAGCTGAGGGTAGTATAATAATTTTTAGAAAGCATTTTAATGTTTGCTTTTGCCATAAACTTCCTTTCAAGATTGTTATCCAGACCCAAAATGTGTCTTTAAAGACTCCAGTGTTTGTCTGGACTCCAAACAATTACCCATGTATAAGATCCTTCGGTATTGCTACTATATAACCTGTAGGGTGCCAAAGATACCAAGTCAAACAAAACAAAATCCTCCATACCCCCTGCCTTTATTAAAGTGATCCTAGCCCTGCTATGGATCTCAAGGCTTTAGGAGAGGAGTGCAGACTGAATTTCAGACCCCATGACTTTGGGCAATTTACAAACTGTAATCTGAGGACACAGCTCAGCTCTTTTGGAAGCACATACTTATATACCTTTCATCTTTGTGATTCTGGAATTACCTTTATGAAAACTGACATGTTATAATTTTATCCTAAAGAGTTTGTGTGTGATTAAAATGTGGGTAGAATCTAATTTTTTAAAAATATTTTCAGTTCTACATAAAGAAGCTATTGATATTTTCTGGAGGACGGCCCCTATGAAAATAGCATTTGTTGATGGTCATAATCTATTAATTTTTTTTAGATTTATTATTAGATGTTTCCTCATTTCATTCAAGAATCAGTTTCTAAAAAGAATGAATACTGTTACACTGAAAAAATAAATAAAATGAAAAAAAAAAGAATCAGTTTCTATAATACAATGTTACTTTGTCATTTATGTTTAATTACTTAATGTGTATTTGAAGAGAGTCTTGGTAAAATCTGCAAGTTTTTCCAGAAGTTATACTGTTTTGGATCTTTTTAAAAAAGATATATTTGTTTATTTTAGAGAGAGGAAGAGAGAGGGAGAGCATGGCAGGGAGGGAAAGACAGAAACTAAAGCAGACTCCCTGCTGAGCATGAGCCCAACAGGGAGCTCCATGTGGGGCTCCATTGGAGGCTTGATCCCATGACCCTGAGATCATGACCTGAGCTAAAATCAAGAGTTGGACACTCAACCAACTGAGCCACCCAGGATGCCCTCTTTTGGATTCTTGTGGTTATAACCAGTCATTTCCAAATGGCTTTGGAGAGCAGACAACTCCAGGGAAGGTAAAAGGATGGAGGCTAGGATGTGGGCTGCTGCTATGACTCAATACTTTCTTCCCTCGATGCCTCATTTTCCACCTGTGGGCCAATAACTAGGAAAATGAGAGAACATTAAAGCAATATTATTTTTCATATTATTAATAGCATTTAATCTTTTACACTAACTACTAGAGATTCTGTGTTTTTCAGGTAATGAGTAATGGTGTACATTACTAAGTGGTTGAACACCTGAAGGTAAATAACCATACATATATCTCACAGGAGTGTTTTTTATAAAATGCACAATTTTAATAGTAATATCTAATAGAATTGGTGCTTACAGTTTGGCATTTGCTTTAATACACATGATGATATTTTATCCTGACTGTAATTCTATAAGATAGGAATTATTATTAATCTCATTTTGTGGGTAACTGCCTTGCCCAGTGCCCCTTCTCTTTCCATTCTGTATTCTTTCCTATTTTGTCTATGTTCCTAGCTTCACTTATCACCTGTGAAACTAACTATATCAAATTTATGTCACTAACCCTGAGCTCCAGATTTTTAAATCCAATGATCTTTTTGGCCTCTCCATTTATATGTCTCAGAAATAGCTCAAATTCAACAATCTAAAACTGAACTTATGGTCTTCCCCATCAAACTTGGGTGCTTCCACTGCTTTCTTTACTAACGAATGACATCGCCATCCACCATCCATCCAATTGTACAAAACAGAAATCAAGGTCTTGCCCTTAAACTGTTCTTTTGCTTTTTCCCCCATACACAGAATGTCAGAGAGTCCTCTCAATTTTTATTCCTACATAGTTCTAAAATCTACTCACTTCTCTCCATCTCCAGGACGACACTTCCTGTCCAAGTTCTAAAGTATCACCTCTTTGTACTGCTCCAGTGGCCTCCTGACTGGCCACCTCTCCCTGGAGCTTCTTGCCTACCAAAAATCCATTCTCTACCCAGTGACCAGAATGATCTCTGTAAAACACAAATCTCAACATGTCAATAGACACCCCACCCTACTTAAAATCTTAATGAGCTTTACTTCAGAAACTTCCTATTCCTCTTTAAAGTAAGACCAGATCCTTACCATTGCTGATAAGGACATGTAGTCTAGTCTCTGCTTTCCATCCACGCTCACCTTTTGTTAGGTTCCCTCAGCTCTTTGAGCTTTTTAATGTATTACATTCCCTCCTGCCATGAACCTTTGCTTGTGCTTTCCCTTTGTTTGGAATTGTCTTCTTGCTGCTTCTAGCTCCCACCTACTCTACCAGAGTTTAGCTTCTTTAGGGAAACCGTCCCTGAATCCTAATCCATAGCAGATTTTGTTTCTCTGCAGTGTTCTCTTCTATCATTTACCTTTTATGCATTTAGCACTGTTGCATCATTAAAATTATTTGTGTGATATTTTAAAATAAATATTCACCATTGTCAGCAGACCATAAGCTCCTTGATGTCAGGGACTGTGTCTGGCTTTGTGTACTGTTCCATGTTCATTCTATAGGATCATGCTCAATTCAGGGTAGCTCCTCAATATATATTTGTGAATGAGTGAACGAATGGATTTGATATGCTTTAAAGCCTTTTCTAACATTCTATGATTTTATAGAGGACAAAGAAGTGTACTACTAGGTAAGTGTTGAATGAAGCATAATTCTTTACCACATGTAAGAAATGGTGCCCGTGTCTTTTATTGAGACGGAAACAGATCCCTAAGTGTAGGGCTTCCCAAAGACCAGAGTGAAAGGTTTGCTGGTCTCTAGTATCCTTCCTACGCTCTATCTCAGGGTGGCTTGAACAACAGTTTGATTCTGTAAGTGGAGAGAAATGTGTAGAAATAAATGGCTGTAGAGAGAATGGTACTCAGGTATATAGCACACAGCTTTGGGATCCTGCTATCTTTCTTCAGGAGAGGGAACTAAAGATCTTTGGAGAAATACTTGATTCTAGGACTGGGGCAGGAAATATACAATATGAGCCTGGGGCATCGTGTAGTGCCAGAAAGTAAGGAAGCACTTAAAAGAAATACAATGGTGGTTTATGTTAAAGACATAAGATCCAAACGAATGGGTTCCCAATGGTCACAGCTGGAAGAATTCAAGCACAAAAAAAGTATTATTGTATCATATAAAATAAACATACATGAGTATGTACTGATATAGATAAATGACTGAATAAATTAATAAATAGGAGAGAATAGAAAAATCTGTGATAAATAAGTGGGGATGAACAGGCAAATATCTCCTGCAGAAGAATTCCAAATAATTTATGTAGCTATTTTGTACTTTGTCCTCGAGGAGGTGGAGTATTAATCACCACTCCATAAGTGTATGCTGCATATAGCGACTTCTTTCCAAAGTGTGCTGCATGGAAAGCATGAGGGAGAGTAATTTTACAGTGGAGAAATCTGACAAACAGGCAATAAATTGCCAGGCAGTAAAGATTAATATCAACAGTGACAAATAATGTCCGTAATATGCACCCTTGATATGATGTCATGAGAATCATCTTCCTCCCCAAAATCCACCACATCAGCATAGTCATGAGAAAAACTTCGGATGAATCCCAACTGAGAGACATTCTACAGATTACTTGACCAATCAATATTCCTCAAAACTGTCCAGATCATTAAAAACAAGGAAAACCTAAAAAACAGTCACAGCCAAGAAAGCCTAAGCTAACATGACTACAAAATGTGAAGTGATATCTTGGATGGGATCCTGCAACAGAAAATGGACATTAAGTTAAAGCTAAGGAATGTGAATAAAGTACGAATGTTAGTTAAAAATAACATATCGATACAGGCTCATTAATTGTGACAAATATACCATACTAATTTAGGATGTAAATAATAGGAAAAGAAACTGGTTGTGGGATATGTGTATTTTCCTTCCAAGTTTCTATTTCTCTAAAATGGTTTTAAACTTTAAAAAAAATTACTGAAACTTTTTAAAAGGTGGTTAAATATATAAACTATTGGGGGATGAAAGGTGGGGAAGAGTTAAAGATGACTCTGGAATTTCAGGGTCAACAAGAAGTAATTTAGGATGTAATTGTTTGCTATCTATTGCTCAATTGGGGGAGATTTGGGGGAAAGTTTCTAAATTCAAGGGAAAAAAAGAAAGATAGGGTTTAGTCATCAGATACCCCCAAGTATAACTTCCCCATAATTTTCTTTTTTGTTTTTAGTATTTTGAGTTTCTCTTAAGCTGAAATATTCTAAAAATGTAACCACCCCCATTTTGGCATACTGCTGAAGATGAGAAGAAATCATTTATATGGAACTAGAATAGCTGGTATTCCAGACTAAGGTAATAAGCTTATGCATTAACAATTCATGGATGTAATTTTTTGTGAAAGACATGGCTTTATATTAATCTTCTAATGGTGTTTCTAAATTTAATTAAAAAAAAAAACTCCATCCACTCGACTAAAATATGTTGTGTGTCATGCACAGCGTGACGTGCTAGTCAGGTAGGCAATTTATAAACGAATCCTGCCCACGAGGAGTTTAGAGTTTAGTGCTAGAGACAAGATGCATTTATAAACAACTATACCATAAACTAGAGGGTTATAACTTTCCAGTAGAGGTGTTGATAAAGTGCTATCCAAAATGGATAAGGGAAGAGATTACTCCAAAATGGAGGATTCTGGGAAAGTCTCATGAAGTAAGGAGTAGGTTGACTTTGTCATAAATATTTGCAGACTCCTCTAAGTCAGGGGTTATATATGATTAATTTATATACCTCTAGCACGTAGGTATGAAATAACATTTGTTGAAGGACTAAAGGATTTGCAAATGCCGAGATGGGAGGAAGGAAAGACATTTAGTTTTATCTATTGCTTCTTACAATGTGGTATAAAACTAATGTCTATGTCTATCTCCCCAACCCAAGCTGATTCTTTAGTTGATGAGTTAGTTAATTTGATTCTGTCACTTACCATTTCTGCATCTCAACAAATACATTACTTATAAATACATTATTTACAAAGGCTTTCACGGTGACTTTCCAAAGGCTAGAATATGGTAGGGAGGAGCAAAGCCAGTCCTTTATTCATTAAAAGTACTCTTTTTTGTTGTTGTTAGGAGCCCACTGTCCAGCTTCAGATTTATTCAGCCTGCTTGTACTCTTGTTTGCCCTTCTTCTTCGGTCAGCTTTAAGGCTTGTGGAAATCTCTACCAGATGGTGGTACAGATTCAGGGAGGAGAAGTAAAACTCAAACAAGTTACTACTTCTTAGTAACTCCTGTCAGGGTTCTGATGAAGGAGGTTAAAACTATAGCTAAAAGAAATATTGTATATCATCTGTGGATTTCAGTCATATGGGCGCTCTCCCACATTTCTGTGAATTACCAAGAGGTAGCTGATAGCACATCTCAACCATCTTTTGAAGGGTTTTTCCTGTCAGTTGCATTATTGTAATTTGGTTTTTAAAAATGACCCAAGTTTTTAAACTATAAGCAATAACAATCATGCATAACGCCTTTCCCCCAAGAACTACAAAGTGCCTTAGCAGTGGATTTCTAGAGATATAGCTATAGTAAAAAGTAGTATTACTATGACACCAAAACCACAACTAACAAAAAATAGGTACATTAGACTTCTCCAAAATAAGAAATTCATGTGCTGCAAATGATACCATCAAGAAAGTGAAAAGACCACCCATGTGATGGAGAAAATATTAGCAACTCATATAACTGATAGGAGACTTGTATTCACAATATAAAAAGAATGGTTAGAACTCAGTAATGAGGGCGCCTGAGTGGCTCAGTCAGTTAAGCGTCTGCCTTCAGCTCAAGTCATCCCAGGATCGATCAAGTCCTGCATCGTTGGGGGCCAGGGGGAGGGGGTGGTCCCTGCTCAGCAGGGAGTCTGCTTCTCCCTCTACACCCTGCCCCTGCTCATGATCTCTCTCTTTCTCTCTCAAATAAATAAATAAGATCTTAAAAAAAAAAAAGGAACTCAGTGATTAAAACAAAACCCAATAGAAAAAAGGCAAAGGATTCCAGTAGACATTTCTCCAAATAATACATATAAATGGCCAAAAAATACATGAAAGTGTGTCAACATGGTTAGTTGTTAGGGAAATTAAAATAAAAACCACCATGAGATACTACTTTATGCCCAGCAGGATGGCTCTAATAATAATAATAATAATAATAAAATAGACAATACAAACCTTGTGAGGATGTGGAGAAACTTGGTGGGAATATAAAATGATGTGTCTAGTATGGAAGGGAATCTGGCAATTCCTCAAAAACTTAAATATACAGGGGTGCCTGGGTGGCTCAGTTGGTTAAATGTCTCCCTTCAGTTCAGGTCAGGATCTCAGGGTCCTGGGATCACACCCAGCATCAGGCTCCCTGCTCAGCGGGGAGTCTGCTTACCCATCTCCCTCTGCTCCTCCCCTTGCTTGTGCTCTCTCTCTCTCTCTGTCAAATAAATAAAACCTTTAAAAAAAAAAAAAAACCTTAAGTATACAAAAAGTTTCCATTACCACCCAGCAATACCACTCCTAGGTATATACTGAAAAGAGGTGAAAGCATGTGTTCACCCAAAAACTTGTACCCAAATGTTAATGGCAGCTTTATTCATAATATTCTAACTAGGTAGAAAGAACCCAAGTGTCTGTCAACTGAGAAATGAATAAATAAAATCTGGCATACCTATATAATAGAATATTATTTGGCAATAAAAAGAAAATATTGATTCATACTAGAACATGGCTTTAACCATGCTAAGTAAAAGAAGGCAGATGCAAAAGGCCACATATTGTATAATTCCATTTATGTGAACTGTCTAGAATAAGGACCTCCATTAGAAATAGAAAGTAGATTAGTTGTTACCCAGGCTGGTAGTGACAGTGGGTTGCAGTTGGAGGAGTGGAAATTAGCTGTGATGAATATAGGGTTTCTTTTAAGAGAGGCAAAAATGTTCTAAAATTAGATTTTGCTGATGATTGCAAAACTGACTTGTACACTTTAAAAGGTGAATTTAATAGTGTGTACAGTGTATCTCAATAAAGCTGTTGTCCTCACAGCAAAGATGGTTCTGGCATTCTAGACACATAGAGCAAAATTTGAATAAATGTCTTCTTAAGAATGGTTCCAGCTAGTATGGGTGTGGAAAAGTTATGGGATAATCTTTTCTTAGGGTACATGGATGCTCTAGGTCCCGATGCTTTTAAATTAAAGGAAACTGAGTTTGACTAATCTTAAAACTTCCAAATGTATTAAATTTATATATTGTTTTATTTCCAAAAATTTGAAAACACTGAAAAATGTGAAAAGATTAGGAACTTTTTCTAAAAATTGTGGTGACTACTGCTCTTCTTATACAAGTAATTACACCAACATTGTATTTCAGTGTTAGGATCAACAGAATCCAGCATAAGGTAGCAAACACCAGAAAGCTTCTAGGAAGGAAAATTGGAAAATTAAATTAATATTAGCCTCTTGAGCCGTTCTGTGTGGTCCATTGTACTTTTCTGTTTGCCTGCAATTGGCTTCGGTAATTTGATGTGTTAACCTTAAAGAAATAGATGGAAATGTATACTAAATTTGGAAAGATGGAAATGTAAAGAAATATATGAAAATGTCCTTGGAGCCGTAAAGATCATAATGCATTTTCCATTGTTTGTCTTCAAAAATTATTTTTGTTGGATTGTGTGATTTGTCTACTTCCATTCCTTTTTTTTTTTTTTAAGGATTTATTTGTTTATTAGAGAGAAAACAAGCAAGTGGGGAGGGGCAGAGGGAGAGAATCCTTAAGCAGACTCCTCACTGAATGCAAAGCCTGATGCAGAGATCAATCCCAGGGCCCTGAGATCGTGACCTAAGCTGAAACTAAGAGTCAGCTACCCAGCCACTCAGGCACCCCTACCTCCATTCTTAGTGTAATGTATTAGGATTTTTGTAGCAATTTATTACATTCTCCCCCTTTTACTTTTGGCTTCTCCTTGTTTGTTAAGAGCAAAATTAAAAATACTAAAATGTTTTCCTTTGGGGGAACATTTAAGAAGGGAAGAATAAGACACTTCCCTCTTCAATGAAAGGAGAATTCCATTCATATTCATTCATTCATTTATTCAAGAATTATTTATTTACTTTTAATTATTCATTGAGTGCCTACTCTGTGCAGGGTGTTATGCTAGGTATTGCGTGTTTCTCAAATAATTGAGATTACTGCAAAGCTGAGTTCAGAAGAGTAGTTTAATAACATTACAGGGCTATGAATGGTGATAAAGAAGAAAGAGAATAATTCCACTGAACTCTTGGTGACAGAGTGACAAATGGCAACAGGCCTTGTTCAAGCCCTGTTCGTGAGCTGAAGAATGACTGTATCTCCCAGTAGTCAGATAGTGCTTTGACCTGATGTTAAAGCCAGCATTGTGCTCTCACATCAAAGAGTGGGTAACAAATACCATATTTTAACTTTCAACTCTTCTCCTTCTGCCCCTTTCTTACGCACTGAATCCCCTTTCTGACCATTCCTATCTCCATTTTGTTTCTCCTCCTTCTGTATCACTGTCTGTAGAGGAATAATAGTCTTTATTACTATTTATAATATAATAGTAGTAATAATAATAGTATTTATTACTATTTATTACTGTTTTATTGTCATTGATCTTTCTTAACAAATTTTCTGGTCTCCCATGTTGAGCTTCAAGGGCATATGTATGGGGGCACCTGGGTGGCTCAGTGGGTTAAGCCTCTGCCTTTGGCTCAGGTCATGATCCCAGCATCCTGGGACTGAGCCCCGCATCGGGCTCTCTGCTAGGCAGGGAGCCTGCTTCCTCCTCTCTCTCTCTCTCTCTGCCTGCCTCTCTGCCTACTTGTGATCTCTGTCTGTCAAATAAATAAAAATTTTAAAAAATTTTTAAAAAGGGTATATGTATGTATATGTACACACACACACCCACACCTACACACACACACACAGACATACTCACACACATATATGTAGGCATAGTCAACTTCTTATTCTACTCCCCCATTGTCTTTTTTCCACTTTAAAGTGTTTTAACTGTGGTCAGTGTGGATTGAGGAGCCTTTTGGTATGAATCATGTAAGCATAGTCAGAAAACAAGATACATCAGAGGTGGAAGTGAATCTGCCATAACTTATTAGCCATTTCTTTTATGTTACAAAAGACGGCATGACAGGAAAATGAATCCTTGCCAAAAATGCCATATCCAAGAATCTAAGACTAAACTGAAATATAGTTAGGCAAAATGATAGAATTTGTTAATGATTCAGTAATGCCACTTGTAATCATTTTGGAGGACAAAAGTCTTCCTGGACACATCTGAGTGTGATCAAAGTGATCCAAGAGACTCTGAATTTTACCTAATAGGATTTTGTAAATATTTGGGTAAGATGACACTTTAAACTGGGTCAGATGTTCAGCTATTTTTTCCCCCACTAAGCAATGATTGTTGTAGGCTTGGGAGGAAAGTTAGATTAGTTCTAAACAAAATAGAGGAATTTTATTTTTCTTTCCAAATCTGAGTTGCAGTGTGAGCTTTGTGTTATAGTTATATTTAGGGGGCCATGAGAGGAAGTGTCACCAAGTGAGTCTGAGACAGAATGTCCAGAGAGGTAGGAGATGAGCAAGAGTATGTATTCTTGGGACACAAAGGGAATAAGAGTTAAGAACCATGAAAAGTTGGAGTTGTTAATGTTGAATGATGCCTGACTGGGAAAATGATGACTGAAGTATGGTTGTTGAAATGAACAAGGCGGTCATGACTGGCCTCTGACAGACCTTGCAGGGACAGAGTGGAGCAGAGGTCTTCATTAAAACAGGCCACTGAGTGGAAGAGCCAGGAAGAAGAGATGCTGCCCAGCACTGCTTCTCCTCATCACTGTGTGGAAGCCCATACACAAAATAAAACAAGTGTAAGGCTTAGAAAGAAACAAGAGTAACATCATTACTTACACATGATACGACCTTTTGTTTTCTACTAGCAAAATCCAAGAGAATCTACTCAACTACCCGGTATACATGAACATCAGAGTTTGATATTTTCTTCTAAGTGCTTGACATGTATTATCTTGTTTAGTCCTCCTCATAACTATGATAAGGTACAGAGATCACTTTAAAAAAAAAAAAAGATTTTATTTATTTATTTGACAGAGATCACAAGTAGGCAGAGAGGCAGGCAGAGAGAGAGAGAGAAAGGGAAGCAGGCTCCCTGCTGAGCAGAGAGCCCAGTGCCGGGCTTGATCCCAGGACCCTGGGATCATGACAGGAGCTAAAGGCAGCGGCTTAACCCACTGAGCCACCCAGGCGCCCCTACAGAGATCACTTTAAAGTGCAGTGATCATCCGCATTTATTGATGAGGAAACTGTGGTACAGACAGGTTAAATAACGACATGGTCACACAGCCATGTGGGTACGGGGATTTGAGGCCAGACAGTCTGGCTGTAAAGACCCACACTCAGCCACTGCTCTCCACTGTCTCCAAAGACAGGGACAGAATACTAGATAGAAGGGATCCAGAATACAAGTAGGGTTTTGTTTTGTTTTAGATCTTATTTATTTATTTGAGTGAGAGAGAGAGAGAGAGCGCAAAGAGTGGGGCAAAGGGAGAGGGAGAAGCAGGCTCCCCACTGAGTTGGAAGTCTGATGTGGAGCTCAGTCCTCGGACCCTGGGACCACGACCTCAGCCAAAGTCAGATGCTTAACTGACTGAGCCACCCAGGTGTCCCCATATAGGTTTTTTTGTGTGGTTGGTTTTTATTTTTAAATTTAAAGATAGGAGAATGTTGAGGAGGTATATGAGTGATGGGGAAGAGGGGACTGATGAATGGAATTTCGTTCTAGAATCGCTTCTCGGCCTTTTGGCTAAGATCAAGTGTAGTATCTGTTCTTATCAGAATTTCGTTCTAGAGGAGACAGGAAAAAAAAATGTATTCGAAATAACTCAGGACAAGTTCACCCTTGGTCAGGAGAAAGGCCCTCTCTTCCTCTGACACAGGTTCAAGTATTGTTCTCCCTGAAACAAACAGCAGAGTTTGGAGTAAGGCATTTCTGGTGTTGTTCTAATCCTGTTGACAAGTGCTCTCTGACTGCACATTCTAGGCAATGCCGTATTAGGAGCTATTGCTTTAATTTTTGTGACATGTGACACAGTTTCTCTGGCCAGAGGCTTCTCTTAGGTCAACATACATTTCTCACTTAGTTCATCCAAGCCTTGCCTTTAGAGGGAGTTTACTATGCGGAAGGTCTGTCAGGAACATGCATGTGACGTTTTTGAGTCATCCTATTGAGTTGGCTTAAGGACAGAATAAAAGCCTCTTAGCTGATGAATTAAAAAGTACTGAACTGACATCACCTTTTTGAGATGCCTGAGAACGACACAGGGCTTCTCAGGTTTTGTGACACACAAACAGAAAATAGAGATTTTTAGGAAATAGGATCCACGTTGTTCAATTGGCAGTTAGTTCAAAGAAAAATGCACTCGTGTACCAACCTCTGACAAGGGAAACATCCAGGGACTTGCACATCACTGACAGGGCAGATCCAAAAGTGTCTCTGAATTCTCTCTGTAGTACACTAACAACACTACTCGGCAGATAATCATCAACAGACATTCTTTGGACAAGAAATAAAATGTTCTTTAGGAGGTAAAACACATTCTGACACCTTCAAACAGATGCCAGAAGAATTGGCAAAAGACGTTCTCACAAACGCCAAAGTTGCAGTCAGCCAGGGTGCTGCGCGCCCGGCTCACAGCCAGTCATGCACGTGCGGAGTCTGGAGGGCTGCTTCTCCGCAACAACCATCAGAGTAGCACTTAGGAAAATGCTCCAGATGTAGAAGTGTGCAAAATTTGAATTCAGACCAAGCCCAAGTGGTACATACACAGCCTGTTGCAAGGTTGGTTCCGTTGCTTAGTGAATGTTGATTCCATGAGAGTCTCTGTCAAGGGCTTTGTGTCAGCATGAACTAGCAAGACAACAAAAATGTAAAACCACAGGTATATGTGGAGTGTCCGCTGGGTACGGGACAGAGGACTCATAAATCGGGCCAGCCTTAGAAGAGTCAACTGCGACAGCATGGTTGCAGCCTACAGAGGTCATGGACTGAAGTCTGGAGCCTAGCAACAGGGACTGAAGGCTAGGAGTAAAGCAATGTTCAGTGTTTCAGGGACTCAGCTTCAGGGCCCGAGGTAACCGGAAGAGGGGACAAGGGATGAGGTAGAGATACAGTTTTCTGATGTGGGTACAGGAAAAATAGACTCCTAATCTACTTTACAAGTAATCGGTGACTAGGTTAGAACTAGGCTGAGCCTGGTACAGAGCTCACCAGTATTGGACTATGGCTTCTTCAATTCCCTTATTCCCCTTAGCTCTCAAGTTTCAGAGCATCCCTAAGAAAGAGCTAAATCTAAAAGCAGCTGAAGTTACTGAGGATTCGTTATGGGGATTGGGGCAGGAATAGAGGGACAGGGGAAGAGGCAAGCCCTACATCTTCCTGGCCCAAACAATGCTAAGTAAGGGAGAAGTATTTTCCTGAGACAGATAGGCAGATAAACCCATTAACCCCCAAAGGACATGAAAAAGAATGTCGCCTTCTCTCCATAATCCCTTACTACAACATTAGCTGATGCAGAAACAGGTGCTAATTGGTGGCAAACGAGATGAGTATAACTCAGTTTACCAGAAGTAAGTGAAGTACGTGAACTTGGGGTGCCTGGTTAGCTCAGTCAGTTAAGCACCCCACTTTTGATTTAGGCTCAGGTCATGCTATCAGGGCTGTGAGATGGAGTCCCATGTCAGGTTCCACACTGGGTGTGGAGTCGGCTAAAGATTTTCTCTCTCCCTCTACCCCCAACCCCACCACATGGATGTGTTCTCTCTCTCTCTCTCTCAAAAAAAAAAAAAGAAAAAAGAAAAAAGGAAAAAAGGAATTATGTGAACTCAAGTGTAGGTGAAGTGAGCCTTCAGGGAAAATACATGGACATTGGTCAGAGTAAAAAAGCTGTAAGTGACTAGTCCTATAATTCTAACCAGAAGGCCTAGAAAAATAAATTACCTTGCTGGAAAAGGAGGGTTGAATGAACAGTAGTCATCCCTGCATGATCAGTGACCTTTTAAGATCCTGCTGTGGTAATTTCTATCACTGTACTTTTCAAGTAGACCAGATTCAATTAGACACCTACCTGAAGAGGGTATTTTTCATTGACTTTTGCTTATCAAAATTGGGATCTTTTTCAAGCCCAGACTGTTGTCAAGGAAACAAGTATAACAGTTTCAGTGCAGCAGCCTGGCCAAATTCCAGAACCCTGTGTGACCAGGCAAAGTCCCGGAATCTTTCTGACCACCGGGATTAGATAAATCAGTGTCTGTGTCTTGTTGTCTCTCCCCTGTGTGATATAAGTGCTGCATGGGAAAATGTATATTCTAGATCAAATAGGTAAGAATGAATCCTAATGACCATTTATTAAACACTAGATTTCAGACACTGTGTAAGGTCCAAACATGAATGATCTTAATTAATTTCCATAATCTTTAAGGAACAACAATTTCCCCCCCATTTTATAGAGGAAGCTCAGCCTAGAGAAATTAAATGGTTTGCCCGAAGTCACCCAGTTGTCACCCAGTGTCAGAGCCAGAATGTGAACTCAATGACTGTAACTGTAGTGCCTTATGATTTTAATCATTACATTCTAATTACATCCTAGTGCCTTTTCTCCTTCCACTTTTGAAATTCAGAACTAAAACTATCTTTCAATATAATTATTTACTTATGTACTTTTCTGAGAGAAAATTCTTATTTTTTTTAATTTAGATTTTTGGTAGTTATCATACTATGCAGTACTGGTTTCTGAAGTAGAATTCAGTGATTCATCACTTACAGCACCCAGTGCTCATCATAACAAGTGCCCTTCTTAATGCCCATCACCCATCTAGCCCATCCCCCGCCTACCTCCCTCCATCAGCCTTCAGATTGTTCTCTATCTTTAAGAGTCTCTTATGACTTGTTTCCCTCTCTGAGAGAAAATTCTTACAAAGCAAATGGAAATAATGAGATACATGAAAGATTCGCTTGAATATACAAATGCAAACTTTAATAACTATATATGAAAATATAAAGGCTAGAGCTCACTGATGCCATGTCAAGAAAAAGGCTGGTATAAAAACTGTCATTTGTGATATTTATTTATTTATTTATCTCTTAAAAGAGAATTTGTTTTTTATCATCACTTCAAAAAGCATCCGTGATCGATTTTCTGGCCTGCTTGAATATTTAAAAAGCATCCAAGGGACCTGGTTAGTAATCAGTCTGCTTCTGGCCATATGATCTTTAAAGCTGGGATAGAGTAATCATTTGAGAAAAACAAAAGCTGTTTGTCTCTAGTTTCTCAAATACCTGTAACATTCTGGTAATATTAAACTTAAGTTGTAAGGTGATTGGAGAATACCATAGAAATAGCAACCAAATACTGGAGTACACAAAATAGAACAAAACAATATTATTAATTTTGTTTTTACATTTTCACAGAAAAAGAATGAAATAGCTATAATACCCACAGCTTCCCCGCCCCCCCCCCCCCCCTTGGAAGAGGGACCCTGGACAGAACTTGATATTCTTGCTTATTTCAAGTAGTTCAAAGACAACCGTCATTTACACCACCGACTGTAATAGCGTGTGTCAGCCAGGTAGGTAGCTGAGTGTGTAGTACTTGTCCACACAGGCAGGCGCCAGCCCAGAGCACTCCTCACAGGGGTTGTCAAGCCTGTGGGTGTGTCTGATCATTCTGCCAAGACTTGTGATTAGGACACTCAGTCAAACTAACAAATCTCCCCCATGCTTCCGGGGCTTCTTCTTGTATTTGTTTTACTGGCCCCTTTTGGAAAACTTGTGGAAAGAATGCTTTGGCAATGGTTTACCTTTTTTTTCTTTTTTTTTTTTTAAGATTTTATTTATTTATTTGACAGACAGAGATCTCAAGTAGGCAGAGAAGCAGGCAGAGAGAGAGGAGGAAGCAGGCTCCCCGCTGAGCAGAGAGCCCAATGCCGGGCTCAATCCCAGGACCCTGGGATCATGACCTGAGCTGAAGGCAGAAGCCTAACCCTCTGAGCCACCCAGGTTCCCCTACAGTTTACCATTTTAACAGAGAATAGATTCCTTCTCCCCATTTACCTCCAGACCATTCCTCTCTCTCTCTCTCACCTCAGACTTCACATTCTTTGGTTCAGTATGCCCTGTCTGCTGCTTCCCCCAACCTCCCTTCATGTACCCTCAAGTGTGAGTGTGGCAGAGGACTGTAGAATCTCCCTTGGACTCTCCACGCAGCAAAACCGTGCCAGTTCTCCTCCCTTCCTCCTTCTCTTCCTCCTCCTCCTCCTCCTCCCCCCCCCTTCACCTTCTCTTTTTGGGAAATAGAGTGGGATCTGTGGTGTCACTGAGCCTCGCTTAACAGGCAGAGTTTCCTGTGATGATTAGCATTTAACTCGAAAGATTTAGAAAGTGAAAAACTGCTTGCTTTTTCCCAGTAAAATTTCTGTTTCCACAAAGCTTGAGAATAGAGTTTACGGGGAGCTAGAAATTTCACTAAACCAATCTGTGTTTGCTTCATTTGCCCAGGGTTTTGGAGTCATTCTCACAAAGTAATGCTCAGTTATATTATTTATGGTATCAGTAACACTAGGTATTTTCAATTGTACTTTATATGGCTGCTCAAGGAAAAATAAATATAAATATGAACAATAGTAGAGAGCTGAAGGGGGTGATTCTGCTCTTCTTCATACCCTGTCTTGGATGTAGGATTTCATTGGGCAGATCATATTAGAGCACCAATTTCCTCTGCCCCTCCCCCAGCATCCCAGTTCAACAGAAATGAATTTCATTAAAAATTTTAAAAATCCGTGTTATTGGGGCGCCTAGGTGGCTCAGTGGATTAAGCCGCTGCCTTCGGCTCAGGTCATGATCTCAGGGTCCTGGGATCGAGCCCCACATCGGGCTCTCTGCTCTGCAGGGAGCCTGCTTCCTCCTCTCTCTCTGCCCACCTCTCTGCCTACTTGTGATCTCTCTCTCTGTCAAATAAATAAATTAAAATCTTTAAAAAATAAATAAATAAATAAAAATCCGTGTTATTGTGATCACATAGGTTCATTCTCATTTAGTCTGTCTAAAATTATGCCAGGAAGGCCCCTGGCTGGCTCAGTCACTTAAGCATCTGCCTTTGGCTCAGGTCATGATCCCAGGGTCCTGAGATGGAGTAGTACTGCATCAGGCTCCCTGCTCAGCGGGAAGCCTGCTTCTCCTTCTGTCTCTTCTGCTCCCCCCTGCCCCTGCTCTCTTTCTCTCAAATAAAATCTTAAAAAAAAAAAAAAGAAAAAAGAAAATTATGCCAGGAATTCTGTTAAGGAAGTGCACACTTAGAATGAACATCAGCTATCAACTTGTTTGTTTGTTTTCCAAGTTTAAGCCTTCCTGAGAGATCAGGCTACCAAGGTAGAGTGTTTATGACTCATTCATCCAATTATTCATTCATTACAAGAAACATTGGAGGCTGCAGTACAAAAATAAATAAGATACAGTCCATGCTTTTGAAAAATTTATAATCCCCTGGAGCCTTTTCATTCATTAGTTCATTCGGCATTTACTCGTCATGGTTCTTCAGGTGTTCTCTCTCGCAGAATGCTCCGGCTATGTACCAGAGCTACCTGGGGGGCTTCTCAAAGTTCGTATTGCCCAGGCCCCCCATACCTACTGAATAGAATAGCGAGCACCTGTCCTATTAAAGCTCCACTGATGATTCTGATATACAGGAAGGATGTTGAGAAGCACGGTTGATTGTGGAAGTTACAGTGTTTGCATTACCACATGGCTTCACCTCAATTCTGCATAACCTTGTATTTTATGTACCATGTTTTCCCTGTTATTTCCAAGGATGTTCTGTTTATGAATCCCAGCCACTGTACTGTCTACATGTTCAGCGGCCCAACACTGGAGTTCTCTTAGGGCAGATAAGACCAAGTTGCCACTAAAAGTTAGTTTATTGGTTCAGATACCACCCATTCTGGTTCCATAACAGTTGCTGCTTTTGAGCTGTAACTGAAATCCTCTACCTCTAGTCATATATTTTTCTTGGGGCAAAAGGGTGCAGCTGTGTCGTCCAAAGGGAACATGGAACAAAACATAAGTTAAATATAGTGACAGAAGCCATTTCATAATAGTTACAAGCTTGTTTTAGTTGTGAAGTGGGGACTCGGTTGGCTTGCCGCCAAAAAGAAGCAATATCTTCTTCATTCAGTCAGCCTGGTAGCTCTCTGACAGCCTTACCAGTGTATCCAGTTCAACTCTCTTATGGCCTCTCATTTACTCCTTCATTCAGTGAATATTTATTAAATACCTGCTTAGATCAGGCACTGTGTCAGAACAGCAGATATCATGGTGAGCAGAAGAAAAGAAGTTCAGTCTATTTCTTTGAGCCTTCCTCAGAGAAAATGTAGCTTCTTTATTTTTCCAATATCTTACAGCCTGCCTCCTGAGCTCCTACCCACTGATTAGCAATGCAGACAAATTACCTGAATATCCAGCCAGGGTTGAAACTTAAAATGATGCAATAATTCAAACACTCCCTTGCAACAGTGTCATAAATGATGGACCTGCCTGTCTCTGGGTCTTGGGTACTGTGTTCCTCACCCTGCTGAGTGCTGCTTGCTCTCCCGGCATTTATGGCTGAAACCATATTTCCAGGCTGCTTGACCAGAATCCAGTAGTGCTCAGCTAACTCGGCTTCATCTTGGCTTCCATGGGTCGCACACCTTATGGGAACAATGGGAGCTCAGGAAAGCTAAACCTCAGGTTCTTCTCTCTCAGTCCTAAGGCAGCACTGAGTAACTCTGTCTGTGTCCCATGTTTTGGTAGAGGCCACCTGAGAGCTGATCTTGTCCTAGAATCCCAAACAAATATGAAGACAGAGCAGGTATTCTGCTGTTGGTTTCATCCTCACTTGCTTAACACACTGATTCCAGGAAATCAGAATGGCATTGCTGCCCTGCTCCTCATTTCCCAGAGTCTGGAAGGACTGGGCTTTCTCTTGACCTTCTGTCCTCCTTTCATAGGCCTCATGTGGCTGAATGGTTGGGTGGAATGTCTTTTCCACATTCTCTTTTGTGTAGACTTGCTGGTTGATATAGCAAAGGGAGAAATAAAGGATTTTAGAAAAGTCTCTCTTAAGACAACTTGGCTTGCATGACTACCATCGCCCTGCAGGTTGTGGATCATACTGCTGTGTGCAATTGCTCGCTCTCCCTTTCTGATGCCATATGACTTGCACAACTTCCTGGTGGAGGGAGTACACATTCTTGCCCTATTGATATGGGGCTTAGATATGATGGACTTTGGTCAAAGGCACGTGAATGAATATATGTGATATAGGCCACATCTGAACAGAAGCTTTGAGAGTCAATGTAGGCTTCTACTAGCCCTCTTATTCTATTCCTTCTGCCCTTAGAGTGGCAGCCTAGGTCACAGGATGAGAAGACACATTGAACAGCAGTAAAGCTGACACTGACCAGTGGCCAAATATAGTAATATAAGTAAGAAATAAAATTTTGTGGCTGTAAATCACTGGGATTTGGGGTTAGTTGTTACTAGAGCAAAGCTGACAAATATACTCCATAATCTTTTGCATATTAAAAGCCAAGTGTCAATTCCTTCCTTCTATTTAATTTCCTTCTCTAATAAATCATAATCTCTCCCTAAGCAGATAGATGCCTTAAGCCAGACTGGGTGAAGGTTATTCATTCAGAAGGGCAAAAGAATAAAGCATCTTAATTCTTTCAAAATACTGCCATGTTCCTTAAAGAGAGGAACTTTGTACAGAAAATACCTTAAGCTGTGTGGTTTTGGCTTTTGTTATTGTGTTTGTTTTATTTTGGTGTGTTTGCTCTGAAAAGAAGTAATCATTACTGTGTGAGTAAATGGTGATGTATGCTAGGAGTACAGCACATCCAGGTGAAAATTAGAAAGTAGTTATTAAAAGATAGAAAGTATCATTTTGAGTATCATTTGAGGTTGTTATAGAGACATGATCTAGAGAAGAAGGCACTAATCTCATTGAGAGGTAAATTCTGTATTTTTAAAAAAGATTTTTATTTATTTATTTGACAGAGAGACAGAGAGAGAGGGAACACAAGCAGGGGGAGTGGGAAAGGGAGGAGCAGGTTTCCCGCTGAGCAGGGAGCCATATGTGGGGCTTGATCCCAGGACCCTGGGATCGTGACCTGAGCCGGAGGGAGATGCTTAACCAACTGAGCTCTCAGGCACCCTGAATTCTGTATTTTGATCCCAGAGACATGGTCCACACTTTATGGCAAACCGTAGGATCCTTTCTGTCCTTAATTGCTTGGATGCAAGTAATTTAGCTCAGATTCCAACAAGCAGCAAGGTTTCTTACTATTTTTCATTCTATTGTATTTTAGAAATTTGCAAGCATGTAAAACTTATTTAGTGATGAATGCACTTGCTGCTTATTTACTTATGCCAGAGGCAAACTAAAGAGATAGTAGACAATGAGGAAAAAACTGTTGGTCCCACAGTGATCACTTTAGCTACATCTGTGCAACACATGGTAACCACCACCAGCCGATACATTTTTTTAAAAGTGAGAAAATGTAGTAGCTTTGTTCCTTTAGAAATCCTTGAGGTGGGGCGCCTGGTAGAACAGTTGGTTAAGTGTCTGACTCTTGTGGGGTTTTTTGTTGTTGTTGTTGTTGTTGTTTTTAAATTTCTTTTCAGTGTTCCAGAATTCATTGTTTATGTACCACACCCAGTGCTCCATGCAATATGTGCCCTCCATAATACCCACCACCAGGCTCACCCAACCCCCACCTCTGTCCCCTCCAGAACCCTCAGTTTGTTTCTCAGAGTCCACAGTCTCTCTTGGTTTGTCTCCCCCTGACTCTTGGTTTTGGCTCAGGTTGTGATCGCAGGGTGGTTAGTTCCTGCCCTGCTTACTCCATGCTCAGCGTGGAGTCTGCTTAAGACTCTGTCTCCCTCTGTCTTTGCTCCTCCCCACGGCATGCATACATGCCTGTGCACATTCTCTCACAAACACAAATAAATGGATTAAAAAAAAAAAACAAAAAAACTAACATTCCACGGTCTAAATGATTGGAATTTCCCTGCTGCCATTTCTGGTTTTGTATACAAAACTTCCCACTGTTTTCTGTTTGAGAAAAAAGCATTCCATTATGTTCAAACCTGGGATTTTCTAAGAAAAAAAAGTAACAGTCCTGACCAGATACTTGGTGGTGACAGACAAATTTTTTATGTGTGTGATGGATAAAATTTACAGCTGGATCTAATAACAGCTTTGCAAGTCAGTTGTGTCGTGAATAAATTCTACACTGTTAAGAGAACAGTAACACCTCATCATTTTTAAAGTAATTGATCATATGCTATAAATGTTGGAAAGGAAAAAACCTAGACAGAACATAAGGAATTCAGCCATAAATTAGCTAGTATATGCTAATACAAATACTGTTTTAAAATAAAAGTATGTAAAACGTAGATGGTAAGTGGAGCACATTTTGTTCAAGATACAACATACTGAATGAAATTTATTTCATCCAAAAAACAAAAAAGTTAGGCTGACAATGACTGCCTGGGCCTGTATAAGCAAAGACAACGAGTAAAGGCTGTACTATTTCTAGGTCAGATTTTAGAACTGATCCTGTTTAAAGAAGAAAATCATACCTTGCTGAGCCCCAGAAAGACACTAAGTGAGCAGCCACAAACCTGGCTCTCCAGAGTAGTAGGCCCTTGCCTGTCACTCATGCGGCATCTCCATCTACTTGCTTTCTCTGTTCCAGTCACGTGTATTATCTCCTAGTCTCTTAATGTGCTTTTCTCTAGGTAATTCATCCACTGGTCCTATGTCCCAGAATTTATTCGGAAGCCACCACTGTTTCCTATTTATACTCAGAATACTAATTAAGTCATGAGTTACCTTTTAGTGCACCTTTTAGTGCACAGACTATGCTGATAACCTGAAAAACAAATGTTCACTTCCTGAGTCTGACTTACTCAGTTGACCCCATACCTTGGCAAACTGGAGATTTGTGTATGCATCATCTCCATGCCTCTATTGTTTGCTAGAATGTCTTTCATTTCTATCTTCCTCCAAGGCCCATTCAAATACCATTTCCTCCATGAAGTCTCCTGCACTCTACACTGGCCCCCCAGTTGGACATTATCACTCTCATCTCTGTATTCTGGTAACACTGAATTAATACTTTTCTCAAAGAGAGTTTTTATGATATTTTGCTCTATATTATATATACATAGATATAGAATATATATTACATTATATATAATATATATGATAGATGATATTTTGCTCTAATTATATATATATTATGTACCTCTCCTAATAATGATGACAGTGAAAGCAGCTACTAAATGTTGAGACCTTTCTGTTTGCCAGCCCCTGGGCTAAATACTATACCTCATGGTAATTCTGTGAGTTTATTATTATCCCACTTCTTCAAACTAGAAAATTGAGGATATAATAGTAATAATAATAATTATTATTATTATTATCTCACTTCTACAAATAAGGAAATTGAGTCTAGAGTTACTATTTACTATTACTCAGTTATTAACTTCTTAAGGTTATGAGTGGAGGGGGCATGGTGGAGATACACTTTTACTGAATATTTTATCTGTGTCTGACACTTGACTAGGAGCTTTCAGGTATATTTTTTATCATATGAGGTAAATGTTAATCCTTTACACCTTACAGATTCTTATAGTTCACTATAAACAAAATTAAGAAGACAAGTACTAGATTTGGAAAAGATATTTATAGTACATGTAACTGGCAAAGGATTGAGAGCCAGAGTATAATCTGTAAGGAAAAGACCAATTCCCTAATTTACAAAATTGAGTCAAGTACATGAACAGGGAGTTTACTGAAGGGGAACACTGTAATAAGCAAAAACACATGAAATAATACTCAGCCTCTAATAAGGGAAATACAAGTCAAAACAGTGAGATACCATTTCATACACATACTGTTGGCAAAAATTAAAATGCCTGACATCTAGTGTTGGTAAATGAGAATGCTCCTACAGTGTTGGATACAAAAGAAAATAATATACCACTCTGGAGAGTAATTTGTGATGCAAAGATGATCATATTCCGCGACCAGCAGCTCCACTTCTAGATATGTACCGTAGAGGAGTTCTCCCAGGGGGGCATGTTCAATGCCAGTGCGATTTGGGGGAATGGATCCATTGTGGTATTTTTATACAGCTGAAACTCATAAGGAGTTAAAATAAATGATCTTCCAGACATGTTACTTTTTCTGTTTCTCTATGATTAGAATATTTAATAACTTGAAATAAAAGATGTAACATAACCTAGATTCCAGACCATGTCTAAACAAATATTTATTGAATTAAACATTTATGTGCATAATGGTACTAGCAGTCACAATGTACTGAATGCTTACTTACTGCTAGGTTCTGTATGTACTTCATACTCTCTTCTTTTCCCCACAACAACTCTGCATGGCAGACATTGTTAGACCAGCCATTAAATGAGGAAAATGAGTCCCTGGTAGGTAAATATGTTTTCTATGTTGGTATCTTGCTGATTCTCAGAAATCCACTCAATATTACCTTTGTGTCTTGAAAGTATTAATGCTCTTATAACTTAGAATCAGGAAATAACTTGAGCTCTCAAAAGTGTCTAGTTTAATATTAGTAAAGAGTGAAACTCCAAGACTGTAAATGTTATATACTCAAAAAAGTTTATATTTGCAAATTCCCCCTTATGATTTCATTTTTATACCATTGGCAGGATCATGGCTTTGTTGAGAATGTGTGGGGACCATAAATAAGTCCAATTTCCTTTAAAAGAGCCTTTAAAAATTCACTGTACAGCTTTTAAGTTGAGGGAGGAACTTACTTCTGAGAAAGAAATGAACAGACGTTGAGCTGAAACAGCATCTTTCTCACAGGGAGACGAGTTCATCATGCAGGTCAGGGTGCTCCACACCTATTACTGCCTCCGAGTTGGCAAAGCAGTTTGCTGTCCAAAGACCTTGGCTTTCTTATTCTCACCTCTGAGACTTGGTACATGTTATTTTCTCTGAGTGAAATGTATCTGTCAGCATCATAGCTCAGGACTTCTTTGTCAGGCTGTCACTGTAATGCCTCATCTGAGCAGGTCTTATGACAACCTCCAGATGGGAGGCACTGGGGACCCAGGGAAATTAGGGGAGGTGAAGATATCCCTGGGAATCTGTTGTCCAGGTAGTAGCTACATCTAGAAGGTAGGGACATCTCTCAGAAACCCTTCATCTCAGCCCAAGTGTATACACAATTGGTGAGGCCCAAAGAAGGGGGCTTTTTGTGGGACCCCCCTCCTCCGCCCTGCAACATTACTGCATATATACAGAGCTAACAGGCAACCGGACCTCTGACTTCCTCCTAAACCTATTATCCCATCTTCTGGCTCTCTGATACTTGCCCTGTTCATTTTTTTCAAACTAAACACTTCCTGAAGCTTACCCTCTCAGGTCATTTTCCTGATTACCGTACTGCCATTCTGTAATAAACACATACACTTCAGAATTTGCGACACCAATCTGAGAGTTACCTGCTTATGTGGAAAACAGGATGCTGGTGTGGAAATAGAAAATCTAGAGTCAGGGCTGGCTCTTCCATTTCATGTATGACCCTGAGCAATCTCTCTCAGCCCTCCCTATTAAGCTCGCAGGCTTGCTGGAACCAGCCTGTCCTGACTCACAAAATCTGTTTAATTTTCAGTAATATTGAGACTTTTAATAATTTAAGCATCAGAATATTCATTAATTTATTTATGGCCCTCTTTTTTTTTTTTTTGCTTTTATTTTTAAGTAAAACTTTTTTTTTTAAAATTCCTTTATTTGTTTATTTACAGCATAACAGTGTTCATTGTTTTGGCATCACACCCAGTGCTCCATGCAGTATGTGCCCTCCCTATTACCCACCACCTGGTTCCTCAACCTCCCACCCACCACCTGGTTCCTCAACTTCCCACCCCCCACCACCCCCCCCCCCCGCCCCTTCAAAACCCTCTGGTTGTTTTTCAGAGTCCATAGTCTCTCATGGTTCATCTCCCCTTCCAGTTTCCCTCAACTCCCTCTCCTCTCCATCTCCCCATGTCCTCCATGTTATTTGTTATGCTCCACAAATAAGTGAGAACATATGATACTTGACTCTCTCTGCTTGACTTATTTCGCTCAGCATAATTTCTTCCAGTCCTGTCCATGTTGCTACAAAAGTTGGGTATTCATCCTTTCTAATGGAGGCATAATACTCCATTGTGTATATGTACCACATCTTCCTTATCCATTCATCAAGGGCATCTTGGTTCTTTCCACAGTTTGGCGACCGTAGCCATTGCTGCAATAAACATTGGGGTACAGATGGCCCTTCTTTTCACTACATCTGTATCTTTGTGGTAAATACCCAGCAGTGCAATTGCAGGGTCATAGGGAAGCTCTATTCTTAATTTCTTCAGGAGTCTCCACACTGTTCTCCAAAGTGGCTGCACTAACTTGCAATCCCACCAACAGTGTAAGAGGGTTCCCCTTTCTCCACATCCTCTCCAACACACGTTGTTTCCTGTCTTGCTAATTTTGGCCATTCTAACTGGTGTCAGGTGGTATCTCAATGTTGTTTTAATTTGAATCTCCCTGATGGCTAGTGATGATGAACATTTTTTCATGTGTCTGATAGCCATTTGTATGTCTTCGTTGGAGAAGTGTCTGTTCATATCTTCTGCCCATTTTTCGATATGATTATCTGTTTTGTGTGTGTTGAGTTTGAGAAGTTCTTTATAGATCCTGGATATCAACCTTTTGTCTGTACTTTCATTTGCAAATATCTTCTCCCATTCTGTGGGTTGCCTTTTTGTTTTGTTGACTGTTTCCTTTGCTGTGCAGAAACTTTTGATCTTGATGAAGTCCCAAAAGTTCATTTTTGCTTTTGTTTCCTTGGCCTTTGGAGACATATCTTGAAAGAAGTTGCTGTGGCTGATTTCGAAGAGGTTACTGCCTATGTTCTCCTCTAGGATTCTAATGGATTCCTGTCTCACGTTGAGGTCTTTTATCCATTTCGAGTTTATCTTTGTGTACGGTGTAAGAGAATGGTCGAGTTTCATTCTTCTACATATCGCTGTCCAGTTTTCCCAGCACCATTTATTGAAGAGACTGTCTTTTTTCCATTGAATATTTTTTCCTGTTTTGTCGAAGATTATTTCACCATAGAGTTGAGGGTCCATATCTGGGCTCTCCACTCTATTCCACTGGTCTATGTGTCTGTTTTTATGCCAGTACCACGCTGTCTTGGTGATCACAGCTTTGTAGTAAAGCTTGAAATCGGGTAACGTGATACCGCCAGTTTTGTTTTTGTTTTTCAACATTTCCTTAGCAATTCGGGGTCTCTTCTGATTCCATACAAATTTTAGGATTATTTGCTCCAGCTCTTTGAAAAATACTGGTGGAATTTTGATCGGAATTACGGCCCTCTTTTTTATTGTGTTAAAGTATATATGACATAAAATTTATCATTTTCATAATGTTTAAGTCTACACTGCAGTGACATTCCTTACATTCACACTGTGTAGCCATCACCACGGTACATGTCTAGAAGCTTCTCATCATCTGAAACTGAAGCTCTATGTCTGTTAAACAATAACCCACCTTCTCCTCTCTATCCTACTCCTCATTATCCTACTTTCTGTCTATAAATCTAACTACTCTAGTCAGTTACCTCATACAAGTGGAATCATACAATATTTGTCCTTTTGTGTCTGGCTTATTTCCCTTAGCGTAGGATTTGTCTGTGCTGTAACATGCATCATAATTTCACTCTTTTTTAAAGTCTGAATAATTGCATTGTATGTATATACCGCATGTGTCTGTCACATCATTCATTGATGGCTATTTGGGTTGCTTCTACCTTTTGAGTGCTGCAAATAATGCTGCTAGGAACGTTGGTGTTACAATATTGTTCAAGTCTCTACTTTGCGTTTTTTTGAGTGTATGCCTGGAAGTGTGTTGCTGGATCCTACTTGTGTGTTTAATTTTTGAGGGATCACCATACTTTTTTCCACTATAGCTAAACCACTTTACAGTGTATGAGGGCTCAAGTTTCTCCACATCTTTTTCCACACATGGCATTTTCTGTTTTGTTTTTGTTTTTCAAAATAATAGCCATTCCAGTGGATGTGAAATGGTATCTCATTGTGGTGTTGACTTGAATTTCCCTAGTGATTACTGATGTTGAGGATCTTTTAAGGTGCTTTAACTGGCCTTTGCATATCTTTTTTGGAGAAATGTCTATTCATGTCCTTTGCCCATCAATTTCATAGAGTTGTTTAATTTTTGTTGTTGAGTTGTAGGAGTTCTTTTTGTATTTTGGATATTAATCCTTATCAGATATATGATTTGCAAATATTTTCTCCTGTTCTGTGAGTTGCCTTTTGTGAGCTGACAAAAACACTATGAGCGCCTGGGTGGCTCAGTGGGTTAACCTCTGCCTTTAGCTCAGGTCATGATCTCAGGGTCCTGGGATTGAGCCCCACATCAAGCTCTCTGCTCAGCAGGGAGCCTGCTTCCCCCCCCCCCCCCCCGCCTGCCTCTCTGACTGCTTGTGATCTCTCTCTCTCTCTCTCTGTCAAATTTTAAGAAAAAATTTAAATTAGGTCACCTGGGTGGCTCAGTGGGTTAAAGCCTCTGCCTTCAGCTCAGGTCATGATCTCAGGGTTCTGGGATCAAGCCCCACATCGGGCTCTCTGCTCAGCAGGGAGCCTGCCCACTGCCTGCCTCTCTGCCTACTTGTGATTTCTGTCAAACAAATAAAATCTTAAAAAAAATTAAAATCAAAATTAAAATTTTAAAAAATCTAAAAGAAAAACACAGCCACTATTAAAAATTAAATTATGTAACTTAAAGTTAGGTTATATTAAAAAATATATAATATATACTCAAAAGTCATCTCTGTTTTGTATGATTGTGTGATTACCTATGCTGTTAAGGTTATTTCCCTTCATTGTATCCATATGGTGGAAATACCTTATAATGATATATATAATCACTATATAATGCTGTGCCTTTTTCCCCAACTCTGCGTTCTGTAACTTCGTATTGCTAGCATAAAATTGGTCAAGGTAGAATTTATAGCACTGAAATCAATGAACTCTATAAATCAGGGTTTTATTGTTTCATTGGTTATCTAAGCTTAAGAGAGTGATGCAGGAAAGGTTAGTAGTTCATTGTCTGTGGCTGTTACATTGTGAATAGCACCAAAAAAAATGAGAAAACATTCTTTTAATATTTGAAAACTATTAATTTAGCAAGGAAGTCATTCGTTTTACCTCTTTGTTATTTCACTTTTGTATTAATTGTTGAAGGAGAATATTAATTCATACATTCCTGGTGAACCTACATGCACAGAGCCAGTTGTTAAGTATTACAAACACACCACTGAGTGAGCTCTGTGAGAGCAGGAACTTTGCCGTGTTCATTACTGTAAACATGGCTCCCAGAAAAGCGGCTGACTTGTTGAACAAATGAACACACTTAACTTCTTGGTGTCTCAATTTCATCTGTAAATTGAGGACCGTGTAACTAAACTGCTACCACACTGGGGTGAGGAAGCACAGAGGTGCTGTTTGCTAAAAGCTGACAGTGCTTCATAAACAGGTAGTACTACACAAATGTAAAGCAGTCTTATTAAGATATGCTATGAGATTATCTGATACAGGCTTGGTAGATTATGTTTTCTTGGGGCACCTGGGTGGCTCAATGGGTTAAGCCTCTTCCTTCAGTTTGGGTCATGATCTCAAGGTCCTGGGATCAAACCCGCCTCAGGCTCCCTGCTCAGTGGGGAGCCTGCTTCTCTCTGTCCCTCTGCCTTCAGCTCCCCCCGCTTGTGCTCCCTCTCTCTCTGTCAAATAAATAAATAAAATCTTATATGTATATATGTGTGTATATATACATATATAAATGTATACATACATATATAAATATATAAATATATATGTATATATACATTTATTTATATATAAATAAATTATATAAATTATATAAAATGTTTTCTTCATATGTTGTTTAGTTGAAGGACTCTAATGAAAAAAAGGATTTTTAGATAGCTCACTTGTTTTACCCAAAGAAAATATATATTCACTTTATTTCTTTAAATACTTAGCAGTCTTTCCTTTTACCTGGTCCAATTCTAAACACTCTAGAAAATACCAGAGAAATATATTCCTTGCACCAAAAACATTTATAATCTGCTTATAATGATAACTTGCACAAGTCATTTAGAGAACAAAAAATTACGTGGTGAATGTTTGGTATTAGACATTCTGCATGGGTTTTAATGTTTGTTCTTTTTTTTTCTTAATAAGATGCCGAAGATATTTTGACTAGCCTTTCGGATTATAGAAACCCTTCTCTAGGCTATAAAGAGCATAGCTTTTCTTGTCCAGGGCATCACAGATGGTGGTATTAGGTCATCATCAGTAAGCATTTAATAGATGAGCACTGCAAGCATTCACTGTGCTAATAAGTACGTCAAGTGTGTCAGCTCTACAATTTACAGAGTTGGGTGAAATATGGCCTGTCGGAGAAAAAAAAAAGATGAGCATAGATGCATTAGAAATACATATGCACGTCGACTATTGGCCATCCTTCTGCTTCTCAAACAGACCATCTTACTTTGCCAAAAATTAGTTCCCTGGAGTAGGTTGTCTATGCAATAAGATCAAAACATGGGCGATGGAGGGACAGTGGTGTCTTGGTATTTATAGGGCAAAAGAGTTTATTGAACATGAGAAAAAAGAATGCACAAGGAAAGGATTAGGGCTGTGGGTGCTGGGGCTTTCTTCTCCCATCCTCTGTACTTTGTCTCACCCCTTATATTCAACCTAGAATTCTTAGAGGCACAGCCACTGACCTGTGCCTGCGGACTTGGTATTAAACAACTATGTAGTCTGAGAACTTAGTGAGAGGGCATTCTTAATGATTGTGCACCGAAGTGGTGTTCTTTCTTTTCAAGGGTCCGTATGCATTAAACCCCTATCAGATTTTCTTGCTGAGAGTCAATTACACACATGCTTAACCTTAATCACATTGTTCCTCCTCACTTTACACAGACAACCATTGAGAGTATCTCCACACTTTTTAAAAGGAGCTGACCCTCTTCCTTTTTTGATACCTACATCTCACTGAGACATGGAAAAAACAGACTTGTGTTTACTGCTTCAAGCTGTTCCTTTGAGACAAAAGTGATATTTTATATTTATGTATTACATTTCTATTAACTTTTGTGAAAAGTGCTTTTGGAAGTTTATTTCCATTAAGCTGGAATATCTAATCCCCTGATCTAAACTATATTGGCATGCCAACCATGTTGGCAGCCTGTGCTCCGAAAAATAATTCAAGTAGATAACATTAACTTAAATAATTCTGCTGCCTAATATACTCGCAGATAAAATATTGATTTAAATGCTAATATAGATGCGTGGGGTTCCATTTTCTTACTGCTCTTATATACAAAAATGGATAAACATTTAGCCTTTCCTAGACAGGAGGACTTGCTCATAGCCTGCCACAGGTTTGAAGCCTGAAAGCCATGTTTTACTTCCCAGGGGCTTCGTGCTATTAGACCAATGACTTGCCCCAAATCAGCACTCAGGACTTGTGCTGACTGATTTATGGTGTGCCCTGTTTAAGATCCATACTGATTAAAATAATACAAAAGAAGCAGTCAGATAGAATCGTGACAATGAACAGTAGAATCTGAAAGGCCTTTGCATTTTAGAAAATACCTGCAGATACGCACTCTCATTTAATTCTCTCAAAAATCCTGTGAGGCAGATACAGAAGGTATTATCCTCGTCCCATGTTATCCAAGGCCCCCCAGACAGAACTGCACGTGTACTCAAGTCTTGACGCTCCCGGGCCTGTGCGTTTCCACAATACCATACTGTGTTTCTGCCCCCACTTTTAGGGTATAGTGAAGAAATACAGTGTTTGAATGGGAAAATACTAACTGCGTTACGAAGACTGTGATGGTTTCGTTATGAAGCAGTTGAGTGGCTTAAAACTGTGCTGCATTGCTTGTTTCTGTTTGTCTGAAGTTTCTAAATAGTTTTAGTGATTTTTGATGGTTTTCCCCTCTCTATCCAGATCTGCCATGTTTTGTTGCTGCTCGGGCTTTGCAGGTGTTGCTGTTTAATGAGGTTGCTCCATAGAGGATGAGAGAATCAGGAGGTCCGTTAGCAGAGCTGTTAAAGCAGCTTGCTGGGAAGCAGAAGAGAGCCACGCTTCCCCGTCCTACAGACTGTTGGGAAACCAAGGTGTTAGTCTTTTCTCCTAGAGACGCTTTCTTCACATCTAGGCACTCCCCAGACCTGAATATTGATCCTCTACCTAACTCTGTGCTCTCGCAAGATAATAAGGGTAATGCACTTATAAATCAACCTTTCATTTAATTAAAAGAGTCCTCCTGCTGTAAAGGAGGAAATGGAAGCTACTCCTATCCTTGAATACTAGGCAAAGGCAAACCATTCCTAAGAGCACAGTCCTTCAGTATGACATAACCTTTTTCATTTAACAGACATTTCCCCTAGTAACTAACTCTTTGTGCTGGAAAACCATGAAAGGAAACATGTAGACTTGGCAGCCCAACCCTGAAGTTTGTGTCTAAAAAAATTATTGCAATTTATGCACCGAGGATCCAAATGACATTTGTCATTTGACTGGGCAAAGACTTTTTTGAAATTAAAAAGGATGACCTTATTTCACTTAGTGAAATGAGATGTACTCTTTAATGGAACCCATTTTGAATAGTTGTTCTTTGGGCAGTGCTGTCAAAAAAAGAAAATGTATTTTTTATTCTTCCTTATTATCAGAAAAAGTCCTAAAATAGAGTCAGTAAGACTTGTTGGTTCTGAGAGCCTCATGGTATCATTTTAAAATTCCTGTTCCTAGGTGGTGGTTTGGCACACGTTCTTTCTTTTGAGGTAAAAAACAGTGATCACAGCACAATTAAAGATAGTACTATGCTTTTAAAAATTTATTATATTTATTATATATTATATATATTTACTTATTATATTTAATAAACAGTATCCACCTTCATTTCCTCTTGTTCCTTAATCCTCAGGAAGTTCCTACTATTCCCAAGGTTAAACATGTTTTCAGTCATCACATGTATAACATGTAATCAGCAACTTCTGGGTGCCCTGAGATGTTTGTTTAGTGAACACTTACATAGCACTTGATGGAATGAGCACTGGGTCTTATACAAGACTGATAAGTCACTGACCTCTGCCTCTGAAACTAATAGCACATAGCACATTATACGTTAATTAATTAAATTTAAATGAAAAATAAAAAACAACAAATACATACGTAGTCCTTGTATATCCCCATCACTGTCAACTTACTTAGTCCTCTTATGAGCCCTTTATGTAGGTATTCTTATCCTGTGTTATTGGGATAGAGAGAGGTTACTTACCTCATCTAACATCATGTAGCTAATAAGTGGGGAGCTGGGGCTTAAACCCAGAAGGTCTGGCTTTCAGGTTCTTACACTTAACCACTATGCTATTATGCTTTACATTTGGATAAATACTAGGGTCAGGGATAAAAAATTTTCTTCTGCCCTTTCAAAGGTTCGTCTAGCTAGTCTAAGAATTAAGTTGACATGAGAGAGATTGACAGGGGAAAAAACAAATTTAATTTCATCTGTACAGCAACCCCACATATATAAAAGGTTCAAAGACAGAAAGGTAAAATGAGATCTATATGCCATCCTGAGCTAAGGAAGGGATAGGGGCCTAGGGCTTCAAAGGGGAGGAAGGCAAGTCACAGGGTGGTAAGAAGAAGAGCAGATGTTTGCTAATTAGGTGTTTGCCCTGCCATACAGATGGGTCATTCAGGTAAAATTTATCTCTGGTAATAACTCTTATTTGGGGGGTGGGAGGACCCAATTTAGATTCTTCTGTGTTAAGGGAGGGGCAAAAACTTCTCCTGAGGCTGCAGGGTCTCAAATGCCTTGAGCTCAAAATAGTCCACATATCAAAGTGGCATTTTGGAGAGACTTGCTCTGAATCTTTTCACTTGCCTTAGGTACAAGTCCCCTGAAAGGCACCTTTCCTCGGTGTTGGCCCTACTTGGGATTTTTTTCTCCTTATCAAAGCTGCAGACCCTTTGTTACCTAGACCCCTTCCCACTCAAATCTCTGTCCTTACCTTGCCCCAGTCAGGCTAATGTTGAACATATGTCAGGATTGCCTGGACCAATGCTGAGGATGGTCTCTGTTAAATGTGCCGCCACTCTTATTTCACTTTTCCCTCATCATCCCCTTCAGTGGAAGTGAGAAAATGTCCAGGAAAGAAGATACTTAATTTGAGTTTTCTTTCACTGCACAGGGATAAATTCCCATTTGCCCACCCAAGGATGAACCATAAGGAGAGGCTGTTCCTGGCAACTAAGCTGGAACTCAGAACACATTTTTCAAAAGAAACATTTTTATATATGGCAGTTTTTATTAGTTATTTACTTTCAGAACAGCATAGGCCTATACTTCATTTATTTGTTGTTTATTAAATCATTTGTTCAGTCACTAAGGACCCAAATCACCACCCCTGGATTAAGTCCATGACCGGACTCCAAAACCGAACCATTATTTGTAGCATTGAATCTATAAGAAAATGTATTACTGATTAACTTTGGGAATATGCATTTTTCATAATTTAGGCATTGCCAATAATGATAGCCTTGACTTAAGCTTCTGAGAAAAGTTTAAAAGTTGGCAATGTAAACTGCAAACTGTGGTTTTCATTATGAGAATGAACTTTTTTAGAATATAATCACTTGCTAGTAACCAATAGTGTTTTAGATGAACCCAAAAGATTTTTATGCTAAACCTGGATTAATTTATGTACCCCAAATTATATATTCTATTAACTGTGATCAGTCGATAATATTAGTAGGCATATACTGTAGTTTTCCCCCCAGTATTTCTCAGCATTGTATCTTTTCAGTACAGATGTTTGGGAAGGTGGTCACCAAATCTGAAAGAGGCATATCAAAATGTGTGATATTTTACTTTCACCTATGAATAGAGGGGTTAGCATTATTCAGTTTCTTAGGGACACTTTAATCATTTAATGCCATTTTTGTTACAGACTTGAAATGGCTAAATACACTTAGGTTCTAAGATGGGTTCTCACTAAATATAATTAGAACATGTAACTTTGCAAAACTTGGAATTGTCAAAAGAATGATGGTATCTATAGTTTAGGAAGATTTACAGTCTCTGTAGTACCCAAGAAGTCTTTGAAAGTGTGCAAACCCCATTATCTATTCATTGGTGCACATACACATATTTCTGGTGGCGCTGGTGTCTGCCTTCCCCACTTGTCCTCCAGTTCCCCTGATGTTCTGTTTTTTAAAAGTTCAACATCCGGACCTGATAGCTATTTAGTAGCAAGTCCAATCTGGAGTGAGTCTTCTTCTTCCAACCATTACAAGCATTTAGTCTTCTGGCCCCTGTATGAGCATCAGTCTTCAGTCTGCCTAACTGACTCCACCATGTGAAGCCAGTCTGCCTGCCTGGTCCTTCTGCCCACCTCCATATAATCTTTCGTGGACTTGGCAACCAACAGCCCAGGCTCTACCAAACACTGAGAACCACGGGTATACTGAGGAAAAGGAAGTCTTGACGTGTTCCATCCTACATAACCTGTCTCATATCCCATTAATCTCCATCACTTCTCTTCCACATTCAGGAATCTAGTTTCATAAGTGACCCCAGAATTTGCATAGGCATTTCTGCATTTACACCCTCTCCCATCTTCTGGAATTTCTCTCTCCTTCTCTCCCTTTTCCTCCCCTCTCTCTCTTTCTCCACTCTTCCTTCCCTCCCTTCATCCATGGCCTACTAAAATCATCTTAATCCCAACTATATATTTTTTTAAAAAAGCACCTTAATCCCACCTCTGTTTTGAGTCCCCAGTTATTTCTGCCTCTTCATAGTATTCTATTTCACTATAGATATCACCACACCACCCAGCACTCGTTCTTTCATTTCTTCACCTATGTCTGCCTTGACTCGTCTAATGAGACTGGGGAGGCCAGATAGAATTTTAAGTACTTCCTTTGTGTTCCTTATTACCTCTATCAATAATAAATACTTATTTCAATAAGTAACCCTTGATAATATCCCTGTGACATAATGAAGAGAGATACGATTTGTTGAGCTCTTACTATATGCTAGGCAACAGGTACATGATCTAATTAATCCTCACATCAAGTTTTTGAAATGAAAACTCTTATCATCACATCCTTTTTACCGTGGACACTCATCAAAATCACATAGCTAGTAAGTGGTAGGGGAGCAAGGCTTTAAACCCAGATCTGTCTGACTTCACAGTCCATGAGAATAAACTACTACATTTCACTTCTCTTCTGTATATCTTTGCCTGGGAAACAAAATCTAGATAAACAATAACCCTGTTAGGAGCCTGGGGATTCCTGGAGGGACAAATTCATTAGTTTTGTCAATATTTGTCAGTATCTATTGAACCTTTAAAATGAAGAGGCTTCAGAAACTTTTACATCGCAGTCAAAGTGGACAGATGGTGAGTTCAGGAAGGAAGAAGAAGAGGCAAACAGTGAAGACAGATGGACACCCACAGATATGAATTGAACAACCCATTTGTTCCCTCTTTAACCCTTGCACTTGAAACCTGATTTGTGATCCCACCAGAAAGGTGGTGAAACTGCTCCCCAAGCCCAAATGGCATTGCTCAAGTCCCAGCCTCTCTGACCTCTGTGTAGCACTTGTCATGGTGACACTCCCCCTACCTGCCCCCCCCCACCCCCCCGAGCCTCTTTCCTCTTTTATTTTCCATGAGAGTTTGCTGACTTTCAGATTATTGCTCTGACTACTCCCTCTATGGCTTCATTGTCTGGCTCTTTTTCTCATTTTATATGTAAGCATCCCCTAAGGTTCTGCCCTTGACCCACTTCTCTCCTCCTTCCGAATCCTCTTCTTTAGTGAGCTCATCCATTTTCATGGCGTCAGCTCTCATTGGTATGCAGAGTACTCCCACATCTATGACTTCAGCTCCAGACCTCTCCCCAGGGCCTCAGTCCCCCATTTCCAAAGACTGCCAGGTACTTCACTAACACTTCAGTGTGCTCCAAATCACACATCATCTGTTTCTCTCAAGCCTCCTGTTTCTCTGCCGGGGACCCTATTCTTCAGTGGCATCAGCATTTTCCAAGTCACCTTTCACTCATCCCTCTTTCAGATCCCCACAACAGTTCAGTGGCCTGAACCTATTGATTTTATGTCCTAAATATCTGCTGGCTCTCTCCCTCGACTCCCACTGCCACAAACTTCATTACTACCCAATTAGTCTTTCCAGAGAGTACTTCTGATCACCTTCAGTTCTCTATTCAAAACACTCAAGGATGTAAAATGTTATGAAGAAAAAAAATAAAGAAAAGAAGAAGACAGCTTCCTTAGCTGGGCACCCAAGGCCCCAAATGTCTTTCCTTCCTTTCTTGATTCATGAAGCACAGCTAACAGATCTAACTGCCATCAGCCAGATGCTCTGCCTCTTCTAAACACATATGTATCTGTGTATCCCTTTCTCACTTGCATTGCAGTTATTAGTGTTTATATTTTATCTCTGTTATTAGAGATCATGGATGCTCATCTTGTTCACTTAGTACCCTTCTCACACACACACACACACACACACACACACACACACAGTACTCAACACAGTGCTTTAACACCTAGGTGCTCACTGCAGTAATGAAGTATGACCTTGACAACACCTGTCCCAGTTACTGCTCTTTTGCCCAGCATAAAAGGTAAATGGAAGATTTTCCTATTGTCTGCATGTTGGATGTACCTCCGTTTTGCTTTCTGTGTTTGAAATACCCCATTCTTTTACCAGGAACATGGTTCGTGGGTTCTGATTTAGAGGAGAACCCTTTGAGGGCTTCGTCTCTTAGGTTAGCCATCAGTGTGGCCTTATAGAACTCCTGGTCACAGATTATTTCTAGGCAACTTGCTGTGTTCTCTAAACACTCTGGTCTTCTGCTGAATGCAAAATAGGGACAGAAGGCAACTTGCTGCCCTCTTGAGTATTTCTGGCAGTTCGTAGCCGAGCCATCCGTGGCAGAAAATTCCCTCAACAGAACAGATGCAGCCAATCCCAAAGATTGTTCTCAACCATAGCCTGATCAATTTTGTGGATGGTTCTCTTAGATATAAATCCTTATGGCCAACATGGTGCATGAATTGTATAATAAAAATTTCAAAAACCCTTTAAAGTTCAGGATTTTGCTATTAGAAGAATGCCTCTGTGCCCTAACTAATATATTCAGGTTCTAGAAAGATCATATGGATCATAAATCCATAAATGTTCATTCCTCAACAGTCCTCTTTCTTGAATTTCTGTCTCTTTTCCTACCCTGGTGAAGTTAATGGAACAACTTAGAAGAGAACCTAAAGGGATCATTTCTTTTACCCTTAAACCTCATGCCTAGAACAAGCTCATATAGCCTGTACTCTGGGCCTCTCCTATTAGCACACAAAAGTGCACAAAACTTCCAAAGCCCCCAAGAATCTTTTGCCTCCAAGAAAACTCCATAAAGGTAGATTTTAACTTTGAAAAGCTACCGAAAGCCAGAAGTTTTTCCATTAATTAAGATTCCTTTCCCATTCCTAGGAAGACTCCCCTACCCAAATCTAGCAGTAACTTCATTGCGTGATTCTTAGTCACTCTCTGAATCATTATCAGTCGAATGTCCTCAGTGTGCTACTGTGGCCTATCTCCTTAGAAAACTGGAGAAAGAGGAGAGAGGGTGAGCTGAGGCAGTAGTCCTTCATTCCTTCATCTTTATTCATTCACTTATTTTTATTTGTTCAATAAACATTATTTACTACTTTGTAAAGTACTAAGATTCGATCATGGGAAAGACATACTTCCTGTCCTCAGGAAGCTTATTGTTAATAGAGGAGTTCCACTAAATAGTCAAAAGCAATGTTTCTTAATTGCTTTTGGGTCAGATTCCTTTGAGAATCTTACGAATGTATTAGATCCCCCTTTTACCACTAAAAATAGGTACATACATATAAACAGCGTTTACCAAAACTATACAATTTTCTCTGCAGCTTTTATTTGATGTTTATCTGAAGCTCAGTGGTATTGGTGTGTTACTACATTTTTGGTAAGGACACCTTCCTTCTTGGTAGAATGTGAGCCTGAAATACAAATATGAGACCCATTGGCTCAAACTGATTACTAGGGTTAAAGATCACTTTTTTTTTCCTTTAACAGAAAATCTTTAATCAAATTATACTGCTAAAATAGGAAGTGAAGTCATTCTTGAGGTAATTCTTTAAGCTGGGACTTAAATAGGAGTGTGACTGGAGTGTCTGACCAAGAGCAAGGAGTCTAGCATGGCTGGAGTGGAGTTGAATGATGGAGACAAAAGTAAGAGATGAAGTCAGAAAGGTGTAGGGGGCCAGAACATGTAGGGTCATTTTATGCTGTTGACTTTGGCTTTTAGTCTGAATTGGGAGACCTTTGCAGGGTTTTAGCAGAAGAGTGACAGACATTTTGACAGGACTACTCTGGTTCCTATATTGACAGTAGACTGATTAAGAAGTAAGGATAGAGGTGCAGAGATCCACTGGGACAAACTCAAGCCAAAATAATGGTGGTGGCTTGGACTAGATGGTTGGTAGCAGTGGAGGTAATGGGAAACAGTCAGATTCTGAAAGAATTTTAAGGGCAGAAATGATGAGATTTCCTGACAGATTGAATGTGGGGTATGAAAGAGAGAAGGGGGAGAGGTAAAATGATTCCAAGGTTTTGGCTTGAGCAACTATAAGGATGGAGTTGCCATCAATTGAGGTTAAAAAGGCTATGGGTAGAACCCATTTGGAATGAAAGATCAAGAATTCAGTCTTCTGGTGTATTACTTGGAAACTGTGAAACAATTTTTGCTGCCTTCTGGGATTAAGCATATAAACAAAAGTGAGAATAATAACAACCAGGTCTCTCAGTGTCAGAAAATTATGTAAGTATGGAAAGGAGAAAGACTAGGATGAAACTTGTGATATTGGATTAAGATTTGCATTAGACCCGAATGTTTATAGCAGCAATGTCTACAATAGCCAGACTATGGAAAGAACCTAGATGTCCATCAACAGATGAATGGATAAAGAAGATGTGGTATATATACACAATGGAATACTATGCAGCCATCAAAAGAAATGAAATCTTGCCATTTGCGACGACGTGGATGGAACTAGAGCGTATCATGCTTAGTGAAATAAGTCAATCGGAGAAAGACAACTATCATATGATCTCCCTGATATGAGGACATGGAGAAGCAACATGGGGGGGTAGGGGGATAGGAGAAGAATAAATGAAACAAGATGGGATTGGGAGGGAGACAAACCATAAATGACTCTTATTCTCACAAAACAAACTGGGGGGTGCTGGGAGGAGGTGGGATTGGGAGAAGGGGAGCGGGCTATGGACATTGGGGAGGGGAGGCGAACCATAAGAGACTATGGACTCTGAAAAACAACCTGAGGGTTTTGAAGGGTCAAGGGTGGGAGGTTGGGGGAACAGGTGGTGGGTAATGGGGAGGGCACGTTTTGCATGGAGCACTGGGTGTTGTGCAAAAAGAATGAATACTGTTACGCTGAAAAAATAAATAAAATGGGAAAGAAAAAAAAGATTTGCATTAGAGATACCAGTGTGAATCCATGACTGGATTGCATGGATATTGCATAGATATATAGGTGTAGAAACGGATATAAATGTACACTCTCAAACATATTTTCTTAACGTCATCACTGCAAAGGTCTGAAAGAGATCACAATGGTAACAATAAGCACACCATACCCAGACAGAGGTTTTTAAATACCATTCTTTTGTTAAAGAAATAGGGCACCCTGGGGAAATAGCTGATTCAAGCTGGGGCAGAGAATGAATAGGATGAGTCTGGAACATCTTATTGTGCCAGAAAGATTTGAGAAAGTACTCAAATAATGATAAGGACATGTCAGAAAAACTCATGAGCTAACTTAAAAGGGTTCTCATTTGTCAAATCTGGGACTATTTTAGTATCAAAATAAGTAATGGTAGTAATAGGTTATCCTCCATAGAATAAAATAAGAATCCATGAGTCCATGGATTTATTACTGATATCATAAATAAGTGAATAAGTAGATTATTGAGAGAGAAAGAAAAGTCCTCCGTATCATAGAATGCCAGATGAGTAAATGAGTAAGGAATGATAAAGTTAGAAATACCACCATTTGACAGATATCAAGGTAATAATTGATTTATGTAAGAATTATCATTGGGTCCTAAACTGATGGCTGAAAATTTGATGAGAAATAAGACATCTACATAGTGTCAAAATACTTATTAGAAAGGAGAGATAGTAACTTTACAATAGAGAAATCTGGCAACTATCATCTTAACTGAGTGATTGAAATTAATATGACCAGTAGCGTGACAAACTGGCATCATGATCTTATGTGATGCATTGAGGACACAACATGACTTTTGTAGAATTCCTGTCAAAAATGCCTCCATCTACTCATGAAGAAACCTCAGACAAACCCAAATTAAGAGTTGTTGTTTAGTAGATATTCAGTTTTGCAAGGTGGAAAGAATCTAGAGATTGTCCAACAGTGTGAATATACATAACACTACTGAAGTATACACTTAAAAATGGTTAAAATGGTAAATTTTATGTTATGTGTATTTTATTGCAATTTTTAAAAATCTTTAAAAAATAAGGAACATTCTATAAAATATCTTCTATAAGTCATGAAAGATAAATGTTCCAGATTTAAGAAGAATAAAGAGTTATGACAATGAAATATAATTTATGCTTCTTTTAAAAATTTATTTATTTGAGAGAGATAGAGAGCATGAGTGGGAGGGGTAGAAGAAGAGAGAATCTCAAACAGACTGAGCACAGAGCCCAATGTGGGGCTCAATCTCACAACCACAAGATCACAACCATGAGATTATGACCTGAGCTGAAACCAAGAGTTGGACGCTCAACTGTGCCACCAAGGTGCCCCTACAATTTGTGCTTCTGGCTTGAACCCAGGATCAGGAAATTAATTAACTTCGGAAATTAACTTGGAATTTGTTTAAAAGCAAGTTGGGAAGAAAGAAGAAACACTGTTAACAGCCGAGTAATGGAATTATTGTCTATTTCCTATCTCCAGCATTTGATGACCCCAGCTCATATTTCCCCCAGATATTTCGGTGCTTGGTTGCCAGCAGGTTGTCCAGAGATTATCTGTGTTCTAGAAAGTGAAGTCATCTTGCATGGCGGATAACAGCTGGATAGAAATAGGCCTGCCTATCTCACGGCAGGGCCGAACTTTAGAGCACAAACAGTCTTTCATTCAAATCACAGGCAAACTTCCTGATGCCAAAATCAGCCCTCATCTCACAAGCTCATCTCATCGGTTTCCTGGTAGAAAGCAGCTGTGCTGCCAGGGATAGAAACTCCTGGCTAGCCATAATTAGATCTAAAAGAGCACCCCTTGTTTTCCCTTTAGTGTGCAAGCCTCAGTGTCTGCCAGTGTGAACAGCAGTGGGGCTTGGGAGTTTATACTTAAAGTGAGCTGGAGAGCCTAAGGGCCATGACACACACCCTCATCTCTGAATGCTGGATCACATATGTATTGCCTCTGATCAGTCTGCTTGTTTGAAACCAATGTCAAAGGCAATGCGTAGTGTTAGCTCTAACCTTTAACTAGAAACTAGAAATAGAACTCTTATTCCCCTGTATGGAGATTTGCCATCAGAGAACTCTGTCTCTCCTTTGATGTCTTCACTGTGCCCTGGAAATTATTTCTTTACTAATCCTCCTGGAAGCATGATTTTTTCCCAAACAACTAATAACAAGCATATCTAAATTTTATAGAGTGATTCGCAATTTATGGAAACTTGTGTATCTGTTAACTCATTTAATCTTGACAGCAGAACTGAAAATGAGAGTAAGTCTTACCCTTATTCTGTAGAGGAAGAAACATAGCAAAAGATCATATACAATCAGTAAGCAGCTGTAACTCTCTTCTCCCTGAGGAACTGGTATGGAATGAACTTCTGTTTCCAAATTGAACCAGTTAAGGAAATGTAGTTGTATTAATCACATCTTCTAATAGTCTTTCCAGCGTGATGGAGGAAATACTCCACGCAAAAGATAGAAAATGCTTAAACACCTGTTGGAGGTAGATGGGAAGTCTCAATCTCATGAAATTTGAGAAACGTGTTGTTGTCATTGTTGTTTGGTAACAAACAGAAGTCATGTGGACTGAAGTGATCGTTGCTTGTGTTATGTATGGCCATCTGGTTTTTCTGTAAAGAATGGAGATAGAGGGAATACATTTTTCCATCATCATTGTTGAACGTGTTCTAAATACAGGGAGAAAACTAGCATTGTTAGACTTCAACAGTATAAAAACTCACCACTAGACATCAAGCCCAGGGGAAAAAGTCACTCACTCTGGCAGCAGAACTCCATCAAGAAAATTCAGGGGCAGGGAAACAATAGGCAAAGAGACAGTTTCTTATACAGAGAAAAACTAGTTTCTATCAGCAGTTCTGGTATCTTAGGTTGTTGCCAGGAGGCATCCTGAAGGGGATGCGATGAACCACAAAATAATGTGTTGGTAGGAATATATCCTTTACAGGCTTACTGCACAATGGGGAATGTCTGTTAAGGGTGATCCATTCTACTTTCCTAGAACTGGAAACATGTTTTCTTGTGAAATCTCATGAGTAATCTTTGGGGTATAGGTTAAAAGAGGAGTGGCCACAGAGTAGGACAACAATGAAGGCTGGTTTTAGAGCTGTAGAACAAAGGTGCTAGAAAGCACAGTAGTTTAGGCTCCCCCCACCCCCCTTTGAGTGAGAACCAGATAAAAGCCACCAGGCCTTTGTTATCCAAAGGGTCATTTTCCCTTCTGGTGCCAATAGGATTCTTATTAAGGTAGGTCCCTATGTGTGTCTCCTTGAAAGTGGGGGCTCACCCTCCTCTTTTTTCCTTCTATCCATCATGACGAGAGTATACTCACATAATTCTTACTTGTGTTTGTGCATTCTAGTTCAGTGGTTCTCACACTAACCTCACAGTGGATCATTGGAGATTTAAAGAAATGCTGGTGCATGTAATAATTTTTTGAAAAGGTCTGTACATTCTGATGTATAGCCCAAGTTGACAATATTGTCCAAAAGCAGTGATTCTCGGACTTTGATGTACAAGTGAATCATCTGGAGATCTTACTAAAAGGTAGTTTCTGACTTCAGTAGATCTAGGGTAGATTTGGGATTCGGCATTTTTTTGAAAGATTCTATTGAGAGAGAGAACATGAGCAGGGTGAGGGGCAGAGGGAGAAGCAGACTCTCTGCTGAGTGGAAAGCCCAGTGTGGGACTCCATCCCAGGACCCTGAGATCATGACCTGAGCCAAAGGCAACTGCCTAGCCAGCTGAACGACCCAGGTGTCCCTGGGGTCTGCATTTTTAACAAGCTATCAGGTGAAGCAAAATATTTTGAGAAGCAAAATTCTACAGCAGTGGTTCTTAAACTCTGACAACACAATAAAATATCACTTGGAGAGACTTCCACTTTCCTAATCCAAATGTAAGGAGTTTGGAAGTCATCATGCAGTCCTAACAAGTAAAAATCTGGAAAGACTGAAAACTCAGCAACTCTTCTTGGATCCAAAAGAGAGGAGATAACATAACATAGGACAAACTACTGCCCCCAAGATTAGATAAATAGATGACTATAGGGAGTTGCAGCTCACCAGAGCAGACTCATGAGTGAGCCAATGGAAACTGCCAAGAGAACCAGTGCCAGGGTTGAAAAACCTGAACTATAATTGCTGAATTGCTGGAAGTTCAGTGTGAACAACTATGAGAGTTAAAATCTCCAGAGGAACCCAGTCGTAGGAGGACTTCCACAATAATACGAGATTTGCCACCAGGAGCTCCTCCAGATTCCACAGTAAATATTGGAGAAAAATCCCTTCATGCTTTCTACAGGGGTAGGGGAAATGTACCATTTTGAACTACACGAACGGACTCTATTTTTCTTCATAAGGCCAAACCCTCAGGAGAACATAGTTAACCAGAGCTTAATCTTCTGGGGGCATTATTAGATACTAACTGGGAGAAGGTAAAAAAGCAACTCAGCTCACTTCAGCCATCCTGTCCCACCTAGAGGGGTGAGAAAAGAAAACTGAGAAATTCTTGTGAATTTCACAGTGCAGAGGCATAGGCTTATGAAGAGACTACGATCTAATCATAAGACTACAGCACAGCTCCCTTCCCCCTCACCTTACCGCCACATTACTAAAATCCTATTTACAGCAGTTTCCTGTGCCCAGTACCTCATATCCATCTATCAAGAAAAATTACAAGGCATACTGAAAGGCAAAAAGCACGATTTGAAGAGACGGAGCAAGTGTCAAACCCAGACATAGCAGGGATGATTATCATACTGGGAATTTAAAACAACTACAATTATTATACTAAGGACACTAATGCATAAAGTACACAACATGCAAGAACAAATGGGCAATATAAGCAGAGCAAGAGGAATCCTAGGAAAGAAGCAAAAAGAAATGTTAGAGATTAAAAAACAAACATAACAGGAATGAAGAGTAGCTTTGAAGGGTTTATTAGCTGACAGGACGTGGGTAAGGAAAGATGTCTGAGGGGCTTGAGAATTTTGCAGTAGAAACCTCCAAACTGAAAGGCAAAAAGAAAAAAAGGCTATAAAACAGAATAGATTTACCAAGGACTGTGGGACAACCACAAAAGGTGTCACATATGCACAGTAGTAATATCAGGGAAGAAGAAAGGAGAAGAAATATTTGAAAGAATATTGACTGAGAAGTTTCCTTAAATTAATGTCAGACACCAAAACACAGATCCAGGAAGCTCAGCAGACACCAAACAGAATGAATGCCTAAAAAACCCTCTACACTTAGCATATCAATTTCAAATTACAGAAAATCCAAGATAAAGAATCCTGAAAAAGGGCAGAGAATAAAAATAAAGATTACATATAGATGAACAAAGATAAGAATTATATCAGCTTTTCAGAAACCATGAGAATAAGAAGAGAGAGGAGTAGAAGAAAGAAACCACCAACCTAGATTTCTGTATTCTATGAAATTTCCTTCCAAAGTGAAGAAGTAAAAACTTTCTCAGATAAACAAAAATTGAGGAAACCCGTTGCCAGTACACTTGCCTTGCAAGAAATGTTAAAAGTTCTTTAGAAGGAAAGTGATATGGATAAGAAATTCAGATATACATAAAGAAATAAAGGCCATCAAAGTAGGAAAAAGCAATGATAAAATAAAAACTTTTATTTTTCTTATTCTTTTCTTTAAAGATTTTATTTATTTAGTTATTTGATATATAGAGAGAGAGTGTGCAAACACACAAGCAGGCAGAAGGACAGAGGGAGGGGGAGAAGCAGACTCCCCACTGAGCAAGGAGCCCAATGTGAGGCTTGGCCCCAAGACCCTGAAATCATGACCTGAGCCAAAGGCAGACATTTGACCGACTGAGCCACCCAGGTGCCCCTATTTTTCTTATTCTTGATTGATTCTTGATTGATCTAACAGGCAACAGTATATTTGATTGTGTATACTTATTTATAAGTGAAATGAATGACAGCAATGATACAAAAGACAAGAAGGAAGAATTAGGATTATTTTGTTTTATGGTACTACCCAGGAAGTGATGTTGTTATTTGAAAGTAGACTTGGATTAATTGTAAATGTTCATTGCAATCTCTAGAGCAACCACTAAGAAAAGTAAAAATAGTATAACTGATATCATAAGAAGGAAAGAAAATGGAATTCTATAAAATGTTTAGTTAAAACCACAAAAAGCATAAAGAGTGGAAACAAAAATAGAAACAAAGAACAAGAGCAACAAATAGAAAACAGTAACAAATATGGTAGATATTAATCCAAATATATCAACAATCAGTTTGAATATCACTGGTCTAAAATGCACCAATTAAAAGATTGTCAGAGTGGATCATAAAATGATATCCCAATATATCATGTTTACAAGAAACCCACTTTAAACATGGACACATATGTTGGGGCACCTGGATGGCTTAGTTGGTTGAGTGTCTGACTCTTGGTTTGGGCTCAAGTTGTGATCTCAGGGTTGTGAGATCAAGCCCCACACTGGGCTCCGTGCTCAGGGCAGAGCTGCTTGGGATTCTTTCCCCCTCTCCCCTTCCTCTTCTATCCCTCCTCCACTCACTCTATCCCTCTCTCAAATAAAAATCTTTAAAAGATAAACTTAATAAATAAATAAATATAGACATATAGTTTAAAAGTAAATAGATGGAAAAAATACACATGCTAACAAATCAAAAGAAAGCACGGTGGGATTGGGAGAGGGGGAAGGGGCTATGGACATTGAGGAGGGTAAGTGCTATCATGAGTGCTGTGAAGTGTGTAAACCTGGCGATTCACAGACCTGTACCCCTGGGGATAAAAATACATTATATGTTTATTAAAAAAAAAAAAAAATTTGGAAGGGGAGGCGAACCATAAGAGACTATGGACTCTGAAAAACAACCTGAGGGTTTTGAAGGGTCAGGGGTGGGAGGTTGGGGGAACAGGTGGTGGGTAATGGGGAGGGCACGTTTTGCATGGAGCACTGGGTGTTGTGCAAAAAGAATGAATACTGTTACGCTGAAAAAATAAATAAAATGGAAAAAAAAAAAGAAAGCACGAGTAGCTATATTGAGAGAGAATAGATTTCAAGGCAAAGAAAGTTAGGGGTAAAGAAGGGTATTACATAGTGATTAGGGGGCCAGTTTTTCAAAAAGACACAACAAGGGACGCCTGGGTGGCTCAGTTGGTTAAGCGGCTGCCTTTGGCTCAGGTCATGATCCTGGCATCCTGGGATCAAGTCCCACATCGGGCTCCTTGCTCAGCAGGGAGCCTGCTTCTCCCTCTGCCTCTGCCTGCCATTCTGCCTGCCACTCTGTCTGCCTGTGCGCGCTCTCTCTTTCTCTCTCTGACAAATAAATAAATAAAATCTTTAAAAAAAAGAAATCATTAAGATATATATGCACCTAACAGCAGAGTACCAAATTTTATGAGGCAAAAACTAATAGAAGTACAAGGAAACATATGTAACAATCATAGTTGGAGACTTTAGCACACTTCTATCAGAAATGGAGAGATCCAGCAGGTAAAGGATCAGTAAGGACATAGTCAACAATTTATTAATAAACTGAATACAGTGCACAATTATATATTACTTTACCCATCAAAAACATGCACATTCCTCTCAAGCTCACATGGAGTATTAATCAAGATAGACCACATTGGGCCATAAAACAGACCTTAAAAGAATAGAAATCATACAGCCTGCTCTCAGAACACAATGGAATTGAACCGGAAATCAGTAAGAGATAGACGCAAAATCCCATAATATGTGGAGATTAAAGAGCAGTTGTTTCTTTTCTTTTCTTTCTTTTTTTTTTTAAGTAGACTCTGTGCCCAACAGGGCTTGAACTCATGACTTCAAGAGCAAGAGTTGCATGCTCTACAGACTTATCTAGCCAGGCACTCCAAAAAACACACTTCTAAATAACATCAGGATCAAGGAACTATTCTCAAGAGATTTTAAAAAACATTTTGAATAAATAAAAATGAAAACACAGTTTTTCAAAATTTGTGGGATAAAGTGAAACCTGTGCTTAATGGGAGATTTATAGCATTGAATATACTTATGAGATAATAAGAAAGATTAAAATCAGTCATCTAAGCTTCCACTTTAGGAAACTAGAATAAAAAGAACAAATTAAGTCCAAAGTAAGCAGAAGAAAAATAATAATAAAAATTAGGATGGAATAAATGGAATTGAAAACAAGAATTAATGGAGAAATCAACAAAATCTCTTTGAAAAGATTAATAAAATTAGTAAGTTTTTCCTAGGCTAAGAAAAAAAGGACAAAGACATAGATTAATAATATAAGAAATAAAAGGACACCAGTACAGATCCTTTGGACATTAAAAGGATAATAAATAATACTATTGAGTACTCTGTGTCCACAAATTTGATAACCTAGATGAAATGGATCAATTTCTTGAAAGACACAATTAGCATAAACTCACACAAGAAGAAATAGATAATCAGAATTACCTATACCTTTTAAAGAAATTGAATAACTTATAATATTCCAAAACAAAAAGCACCAAGATGAGATAGGTTTACTGGTGAATCTATCAAACATTTAAGGAAGAAAGTACACTAATTTTTCTACAATCTCAGTGGAGTGAAGCAGAAGAAATACTACCTCATTTTATGAGGCCAGCATTACCTTACTATCAAAACAAGACAAAGATATAACAAGAAGAGAAAACTATAAATCAATCACTCTTTTTTAAAAGATTTGTTTACTCATTTATTTAAGAGAGAGTGTGTGTACATCTGTGAACAGAGGGAGGGGCAGAGGGAGAAGGAGAGAAGCAGACTGCCTGCTGAGTGCAGAGCCGGACAGGGGGCTTGATCTCACAACCCTGAGATCATGACCTAAGCCAAAATAAAGAGTCTGACACCCAGCTGACTGAGCTACCCAGGTGCCCCTAGACCAATATCTCTCTTGAATATAGATGCAAAAACACTAAAAAAAAAATTAATTAATTAATCTAACAATGTACAAGAAGAATTATATACCACAGCCAAGTGGGATTTACTCCAGGCGTGCAAGGCTGGTTCAACCCTCAAAAATCAATCAGTCCATCACATCAATGGACTAAAAAAGAAAAATAACATGATTATATAAATAGACACAGAAAACATTTGACATACTCCAATACCCATTCATGATTTAAAAAACTCTCAGTAAACTAGAAGTAAATAGATCATTGGAATAGAATAGGGAGTTCAGAAATAGATCCACATAATTATAATCAACTGATCTTTTACAAAGGAGCAAAGGCTGGACAATGGAGTAAAGATTGTCTTTTCAACAAATGGTGCTGGAAAACTACACAGCCACATGCAAAAAAAAAAAAAAAATCTAGACACAGACTTTACATCTTTCACAAAAATTAAAATGGATCACAGACCTAAATGTAAAATCTAAGCTATAAAACCCCTAGAAGATGCCATAGCAGAAAACTTAGATAACCTTGGGTATGGTGACTTTTAGATGAAACACCAAAGGCAAGAACCATGAAAGAAAAAATAAGCTGGACTTCATTAAGTTAGGTTTTATTATTCTTTTTTTTTTTAAAGATTTTATTTATTTATTTGAGAGAGAGAGAGTGACAGAGAACATGAGAGGGGAGAAGGTTAGAGGAGAAGCAGACTCCCCATGATGAAGCTGGGAGCCTGATGTGGGACTCGATCCTGGGACTCCAGGATCATGACCTGAGCCGAAGGCAGTTGCCCAACCAACTGAGCCACCCAGGCGCCCAAGCTGGACCTCATTAAAATGAAAGGCTCTCAAGGGCAAAAATGAACTATTGGGACTTCATGGTCAACTAATCTTTGACAAAGCAGGAAGGAATGTCCAGTGGAAAAAAGATAGCCTCTTCAACAAATGGTGCTGGGAAAATTGGACAGCCATATGCAGAAAAATGAAATTGGACCATTTCCTTACACCACATACGAAAATTGACTCAAAATGGATGAAGGACCTCAATGTGAGAAAGGAATCCATCCAAATCCTTGAGGAGAACACAGGCAGCAAACTCTTTGACCTCAGCTGCAACAACTTCTTCCTAGGAACATTGACAAAGGCAAGGGAAGCAAGGGCAAAAATGAACTACTGGGATTTCATTAAGATCAAAAACTTTTGCACAGCAAAGGAAACAGTTAACAAAACCAAAAGACAACTGACAGAATGGGAGAAGATATTTGCAAATGACATATCAGATAAAGGGCTAGTATCCAAAATCTGTAAAGAGCTTAGCAAACTCAACACCCAAAGAACAAATAATCCAATCAAGAAATGGGCAGAGGAGGGTGCCTGGGTGGCTCAGTGGGTTAGGCCTCTACCTGCAGCTCGGGTCATGATCTCAGGGTCCTGGGATCAAGCCCCGAGTTGCGCTCTCTGCTCAGCAGGGAACCTGCTTCCCCCTCGTTCTCTGCCTGCCTCTGCTGACTTGTGATCTCTCTCTCTCTCTGTGTCAAATAAATAAATAAAATATATTTTTAAAAAATGGGCAGAGGACATGAACAGACATTTCTCAAAGAAGACATCCAGACGGCCAACAGACACATGAAAAAATGCTCCACATCACTCAGCATCAGGGAAATACAAATCAAAACCACAATGAGATACCACCTCACACCTGTCAGAATGGCTAAAATTCACAAGTCAGGAAATGACAGATGTTGGTGAGGATGCATAGTATTAAGTGAAAGAAGCCAATCTGAAAAAACTACATACTGTATGATTCCAATTACATGTTAGTCTGGAAAAGGCAAAACCATGGGGACAGTAAAAATATCAGTGCTTGCTCAGATTTGGGTGGGGGAAGGGAAGAAAAGGCAGAGCACAAAGGATTTTAAGTGCAATGAAAATACTCTGTATGATGCTGCAATGATAGATACATGTCATCATACATTTGTCAAAACCCATAGAATATACAGTACCAATACTGAATCCTAATGTAAACTATGGACAAACGTAGGTGATTATGATTTGTCAATACAGGTTCATCCATTGTAACAAGTATACTGTTCTGGAGAGGGATGTTGGTAACAGGGAAGGTTGTGCCTGTGGAGGTGGGGACAGAGGAGATATCTGAGAAATCTCTATACCTTTCTCTTAATTTTTGCTATGAACCTAAACTGCTGTTAAAAAAAAAAAGTTAAAAAGAAATCACCTGGAGAACTTAAAAAAAAAAAAAAGGTAGTCCCTACTGAGACTTATTAAATGAAAATCAATAGGAAATTGGTTTAGGAGGCATGGGTATCTTTTAGGCTCCCCTGGTGATTCCATTCTGTAACTAGATTTGGGAACTTTGGTTCTAGATCTACATTGTATTAGCCGGTAACCACACGTGGGTATTTAAATAAAAATTTAATTAGTCTAAAAATTCAGTTCTGCAGTAGCATTAGTCACATTTCAAGTTGTGTCAAGCCACAGCTGATTAGTGGCTTCTGTATCAGTGCAGATATAGAACATTTCCATTAATGCAGAAAGTTCGATTGGACAGCACTATAAAATCTCAAACAACTCTGTGCAATAAATAACTCCCAAAGGAGAAGTTGTTTTACTTTTAAAACTGTTGCATTCTGTTCTCTTAGTTAAAAACAATCAAATTTGATTAAAAAAAAAAAAGAGGTCAGATGATAGTAGTTCGTGTTTTATCTCAGTGTACAGTAATTTTTAGACAATCTTGTTTTCCCATCCTCATAGTAGAATCTTCTGTGAGATTGTGAAAGAATGAATTGCCTGATCAGTGTTGTCCTCTCTTTGTAAGTAGAGATACATGCCTCAGAGGTTGAAACAAGTTTGTACACATGTGGTGGGAAACAAGCTGGAATATTTTTTTGTTAAAAATTAAGTAATCTTGTAATCGTAGGTTTTTTTTTCTTTTAAGAATTCACAACTTCCCCATCAAACAAATAACTGGCCATACTCAGGAACACCCAGTCAAAATTCCATATTTCTGCTGTAGGGACAATTCTTAAGTGTGAAACTGCAAGTCAGATGAAACCAAAATTCACAATCTCCAGATAGACACATGATGAAAGAACAAATTTTGATTGTGGGATTCTGTGGGACTTAATAATAAGTAATATCTGTAATCTCTATTTCTAAATCCAAATTTATAGCAGAAAGCAAATATTCTATTCTCAGTATTATTTTTAATGGAAGACACCTTATCCTTAAGTAACTTACAGTTTGACGAGCTTCTGTGTCTCTCATACTTAATTTTGTTGCGAGTTATGGGCAGTCAAGGTTTGGGTTTTGCCTATCACATTTTTTCTCCCTGAAATCTGATAAATGGAAGAAGGATGCAGGGCTAGGACTTTGCACTGTTTCAGGAATTACATTACTGAGCCATCTCCTGAAGAATATTGGAATGTGTCTCAAGTTGAGCAGAACTAATATATAAATGGAGGGCAGAGAATGAGAGAATAGAGAACAGGTCAGTGTCCTGTTTAAAAATATCAAGTATTCCCTCACCTGGTAGCCGTGGTAATTCTTAGTGGTGACAAGATTGTGGATTTCTTATGGCAATAATTGTCTATGTTATAGCTCAAGAATTGTCCGTATTGAAGAGAGCACACAAGGTCCATATGTGTCCTCACTATAAATGTCTTGTCCTGGAAGGGTGTTCATAAAAGCGTGGTTTGGCAGTGGATTTTTGCAGTGAGTATCCATGCTTCAAACCCATGCCAGGGCTCTGGAGTAGCGCCAGTCTGAGTGCACAGAATGCAGCAGCGGAAAGATCTGTCCTGGGCACTCAGAGCTGATTTGTATGGAAGCACTGATGCCGTGGGAGCTGTGTACATCAGAGCTAACCACAGTCCCCATCACAGAGCCTCATGGAAGACAGGGTTGTTCTGCAGCTTTGCTTTCCCATCAGAGTTCTACTCCATAATCTAATGCCCTTTAACTAGAGAGGATCTGGACAAAGAAAGCCGAAGCTACAAAGCAAAGAACAGTTTAAGTACAGTGCTCAGAAATAATTGGCAGCTTAGGGAAAGATAAAGTCCCACAGTGGTGGTAAAAAAAAAAAAAAAAAAAAAATCATAGTATTTTAGCTCTGGCGGAGACCTTGAAAGGTTATATAGTCCATCTTCCATTGCCTGTCTCCAAAACTTATATTGTTCCATGGATAAGAACTGATTCTACATTTTAGGACTTTAGGACAGCAGTTTTTGCTTTGGATGGTAGTGTGACTATAAAAATAACCATGCAAGCTGAGACGCTATCATGTGATCTTAGTAATCAATGGTAAAATCACGATACATAAGTGTGTGTCAAAATGTTTAAAATACTATTCCTCTTGGTTATAAATGTACAGAGAAATGAAAGAACTTGGAAAAACTAATGCCGGGATACTACAATTTAAAACCTTAAGAATTAAAATGTTTTCTTTCTTTGTAAAAAAACAAAAACAACGTATCCAGGGTAGTTTAAACAGTGCTTACTGCCTTCTTGACCTAGAACTTACAATCCTGGGCAAACATCCCCTCTGTGCCTTGGTGAATTGTCACACTTCTTTCTAACTTGGATCAGCTTCCAACATTTTGTCTTTTGTGGTTTCAGTGTCTGAAATAGCTCCAAGAGTTCGTTTAATGTGAAGCTTTTTTTTTGCCAGCATCACTTCCTCTGGGACATTTTCATACTTTTCATCACAGCCACTTTACTCATTTATGTCGATTGGCTTGCCTTCACAAAGTTCCTCTGGTGTGTATCTAGAGCCTCTCAAATAGCAGCAGTCTCCACAGTCCCACAGTTCACTGTGTCTTCTAGAATTCTGTTCACTTTCCAGCGTTATCACTATTTGTTTCTTTGCTGAACATTCATCTTTGTTGGCCAGTTCCATTTTTTCCATTGTCCATTTTGGGGTTTATCACAGGAAGACAAGGACACAGCCCCACTAGACACTTGGTTGTTCATGTGTGAACTGAATAACAGATCCATAGCAACCAATCTATAGCAGACTTGGAATGAAGCGATGCGATTTGTCACTGACGATGACGCACATCTGTTATTGACATTATGATTTGAGCAGTGAAGAGCTAGCAGTGAAGTTTGCTCCCTACGCAGTTACTCACAGTTACTATGCCATGGCAAGAAATCTGAACTCTGTTCTTGGAGGCCTGGTGTTATTAAACCAAACTCTTGTAACTGAAATTCTTGAGTTTTAGAACTACACAGCCTAAGGAAGGCCTTATTCAATTCCTACATCTAGCCCTAGGTCCAGTGCTAATGTGCTGGTTACTGGTCAGTTTGTTACCCACTCTGACACTTTGGTGTTTTTCTGGTGTTTTTCTTGCCAACTTCACCTCACTCAGGTTTCATTCCTGTCCAGGGGGCGCTATATTGAGTCTTCCCTCTTCGATCTTTATACTGTTGATTGCCAACCACTCCTTCCGTCTCTAAGACTGGAGTACTGGTTGCCCTCCCAAGTTCTATATCACTTGCAAATTAAATAAACATTTCTCCCTTCACTAATGTGAATGCTAATTACCCCACAGAATGTCAGTTGCTGATTACCTCTGAGGCTGACCCAGCCAACTCATTATTATCCTTTTGGTCAAACAGTCCAGAGTATTCTGTTAGCTTAAGACCAGTGGTTCCAGTTCTGGTTTATCATCAGGACCTTCTGAAGTGCTATCCAAACCACTTCCCAAGACTTGTAGGGGCCTAGGGTGGGCCCTGACAATATTTTTTTAAGGTTCTTCTTGTAATCACCTGGGACTGGCCTCTAACATAAACCATGCTTCCCTAGTTCTTAGAAACCTTATAGAATTTTAGAACTGACAAATGCCTTAGAGATCATTTTGTCAGACCTACTCATTTTGTAAATGAGAAGAAAACTGAGACCCAGGGATGCCTGGTGATTTGGCCATGGTCTCATAGTTACAGGCAGAGAGGAGACTAGAACCCCATGATTTCCAAGTTCTAAATCTAGTACTCTTCCTAACTAATTTCCATCATATGGGATGCAATCAAAATCATTGACCATCATTTTCAAGTTCTCCTACAGTGATCTTTATTTTTTTCCCTGGGCTTAAGTATATCTGTGGATTAACTTTTGAGAAGAGATACTCAAAGAAGTTTCTCCATAGCACATGGGACAGAGGTTGTGGTAAGGATTTTGAGGTAATATGTGCTATTGGCCCTGGAAAAGCCCCGGGAGCTCAATTCAGTCCTGTTCTGTTGCTTGCTCTGTGCCTGCCGACTGTTGCCCCAGATGCTGCCCTTATGTGCTTAGGTAACCATTTGAGTTGCACACAGTGCTTGTTCGTGTGCAACTCAATGCACACATTGCCTAATGCGAGAGGAAAAAGGGGGGTGGGATGGGGTGTGGGACATAGGAGATAGCAGTGTGCTATTCTGTGAAGCGCTTTTTTTCTTTACTTCTATGAGATGTTCTTTTTAAATTTTTAATTCCAGTTAGTTAACATACCGTATAATATTAGTTTCAGGTGCACAGTATAGTGATTGAACACTTCCATCCATCACCCAGCGCTCATCAGAACAAGCTCACTCCTTCATTCCCATCACCTATTTCACCCATCTCTTCCCTCTGTCCTCCCCTCAGGTAACCATCAGTGTGTTCCCTGTAATCGAACCTATTCCTTAATTTGTCTCTCTCTCCTCCTCCCCTTTGCTAGTTTGTTTTGTTTCTTAAATTCCACATAGGAGTGAAATCATATGATATTTGTCTTTCTCTGACTGACTTATATTACTTAGCATTATGCTCTCTGCTCCATCCATGTCATAGCGAATGACAAGATTTCATTCTCTTTTATGGCTGAGTAACAGTCCACATCTTCTTCTTCCTTTTTTTTTTTTTTTAGATTTATTTATTTATTTATTTGACAGAGAGAGATCACAAGTAGACAGAGAGGCAGGCAGAGAGAGAGGGAGGGAAGCAGGCTTTCCGCTGAGCTGAGAGCCCGATGCGGGACTCGATCCTAGGACCCTGAGATCATGACCTGAGCCAAAGGCAGCGGCTTAACCCACTGAGCCACCCAGGCGCCCCAGTCCACATCTTCTTATCCACTCATCAATCAGTAGACCTTGGGCTCCTTCCATAACTTGGCTATTGTAAATAATATTGCTATAAACATAAAATTGTGCATATCCCTTCAAATCAGTGTTTTTGTATCTTTTGGGTAAATACCCAGGAGTGTGACTGCTGGGTCATAGGGTAGTTCTATTTTTTACTTTTTCTGGAACCTCCATACTGTTTTTCAGAGTGGCTGCATGAGTTTGCATTCCTACAAACAGTGCAAAAATTTCCCCCTTTCTCCGCATCCTCACCAACATTTGTTGTTTCCTGTGTTGTTAATTTTAGCCATTCTGACAGGTGTTGAGGTATTTTTATATGCAATATATGATCTATTCTGGGGAAGATTCTACGTGCATTTGCAAAGAATGTCTATCCTGCTGTTTTAGGATGGAATGTTCTGAATATATTTGTTAAATCCATCTAGTTTAGTGTGTCATTCAAAGCCACTGTCTCCTTGTTTATTTTCTGTTCAGATGATCTATGCATTGAAATAAGTGGGTTGTTAAGGTCCCCTACTATTGTATAATTATTGATTAGTTCCTTTGTTTGTTATTAACTGCTTGACGTATTTGGGTACTATAATGTTGGGTGCATCAATATTTGTAATTGTTTTATGTTCTAGTTGGATTGTCCCCTTAATTTTTTATTATATAGGGTCCTTCTTTGTCTCTTGTTACCATCTTTGTTTTAGAGTCCCTGCCCTAGTCATGTGGGGTACGTCCTGTGGGGTGGGTGTCTTTATGATAATCACCTGTGACCCACAAAGAATAACAAGCCCCTAAAAAGGAAGTAAGCCATGGAAGGTGTTATCAATAGAGATGTTAAAAGGATTTAAGTTCCCTGGTTATCTTTCTATAAAAGACCAACTCTAGCGCACGTGGGTGGCTCAGTGGGTTAAAGCCTCTGCCTTCTGCTCAGGTCATGATCCCAGGGTTCTGGGATTGAGCCCTGCAGGGAGCCTGCTTCTCCCCTCTCTCTGCCTGCCTCTCTGCCTACTTGTGATCTCTGTCAAATAAATAAATAATATCTTTTAAAAAAAAAAAAGAAGACCAACCCTATAGGCCCTCATTAACAACCCTGCTGGGACCTCTCTCACTTTTAAGAGCTTTTTCTATATCTTCACTTAATAAATTTCTATCGCTTTACACACACACACCCCAAAAGAGTCTATTTTGTATGATACAAGTTTCTACTCCGACTTTCTTTTGACTTACATTTGCTTGATAGATGTTTCTCCATCCCCTCTCTTTTAATCTATTGGTGTATTTAGGTCTCAAATGAGTCTCTTATAGGCAGCATATAGATGGATCTTGTTTTTTTTATCCATTCTGTCATCCTGTGTTTTTTGATTGGAGCATTTAGCCATTTTCATTCAAAGTTATTATTGATGGATATGTTTTTATTGTCATTTTATTTTATGTTTTGTGGTTATTTCTGAAGACTTTATCCTTTCTTGTCTTTCTTTTTTTTTGTTTTTATTTATTTATTTTTTTCCATTTTATTTATTTTTGCGTAACAGTATTCATTCTTTTTGCACAACACCCAGTGCTCCATGCAAAACGTGCCCTCCCCATTACCCACCACCTGTTCCCCCAACCTCCCACCCCTGACCCTTCAAAACCCTCAGGTTGTTTTTCAGAGTCCATAGTCTCTTATGGTTCGCCTCCCCTTCCAATTTTTTTTTTTTAATAAACATATAATGTATTTTTATCCCCAGGGGTACAGGTCTGTGAATCGCCAGGTTTACACACTTCACAGCACTCACGATAGCACTTACCCTCCCCAATGTCCATAGCCCCCTCCCCCTATCCCAATCCCACCTCCCCCCAGCAACCCCCAGTTTGTTTTGTGAGATTAAGAGTCATTTATGGTTTGTCTCCCTCCCAATCCCATCTTGTTTCATTTATTCTTCTCCTATCCCCCTACCCCCCCATGTTGCTTCTCCATGTCCTCATATCAGGGAGATCATATGATAGTTGTCTTTCTCCGATTGACTTATTTCACTAAGCATGATACGCTCTAGTTCCATCCACGTCATCGCAAATGGCATGATTTCATTTCTTTTAATGGCTGCATAGTATTCCATTGTGTATATATACCACATCTTCTTTATCCATCTATCTGTTGATGGACATCTAGGTTCTTTCCATAGTTTGGCTATTGTAGACATTGCTGCTATAAACATTCGGGTACACGTGCCCCTTCGGATCACTATGTTTGTATCTTTAGGGTAAATACCCAGTAGTGCAATTGCTGGGTCATAGGGTAGTTCTATTTTCAACATTTTGAGGAACCTCCATGCTGTTTTCCAGAGTGGTTGCACCAGCTTGCATTCCCACCAACAGTGGAGGAGGGTTCCCCTTTCTCCACATCCTCTCCAGCATCTGTCATTTCCTGACTTGTTAATTTTAGCCATTCTGACTGGTGTGAGGTGATATCTCATTGTGGTTTTGATTTGTATTTCCCTGATGCCGAGTGACGTGGAGCACTTTTTCATGTGTCTGTTGGCCATCTGGATGTCTTCTTTGCAGAAATGTCTGTTCATGTCCTCTGCCCATTTCTTGATTGGATTGTTTGTTCTTTGGGTGTTGAGTTTGCTAAGTTCCTTATAGATTTTGGATACTAGCCCTTTATCTGATACGTCGTTTGCAAATATCTTCTCCCATTCTGTCAGTTGTCTTTTGGTTTTGTTAACTGTTTCCTTTGCTGTGCAAAAGCTTTTGATCTTGATGAAATCCCAACAGTTCATTTTTGCCCTTGCTTCCCTTGCCTTTGCCGTTGTTCCTAGGAAGATGTTGCTACGGCTGAGGTCGAAGAGGTTGCTGCCTGCATTCTCCTCAAGGATTTTGATGGATTCCTTTCTCACATTGAGGTCCTTCATCCATTTGGAGTCTATTTTCGTGTGTAGTGTAAGGAAGTGGTCCAATTTCATTTTTCTGCATGTGGCTGTCCAATTTTCCCAGCACCATTTATTGAAGAGGCTGTCTTTTTTCCATTGGACATTCTTTCCTGCTTTGTCGAAGATTAGTTGACCATAGAGTTGAGGGTCGATTTCTGGGCTCTCTATTCTGTTCCACTGATCTATGTGTCTGTTTTTGTGCCAGTACCATGCTGTCTTGATGATGACAGCTTTGTAATAGAGCTTGAAGTCCGGAATTGTGATGCCACCAACTTTGGCTTTCTTTTTCAATATTCCTTTGGCTATTCAAGGTCTTTTCTGGTCCCATATAAATTTTAGGATGATTTGTTCCATTTCTTTGAAAAAAATGGATGGTATTTTGATAGGGATTGCATTAAATGTGTAGATTGCTTTAGGTAGCATACACATTTTCACAATATTTATTCTTCCAATCCAGGAGCATGGAACATTTTTCCATTTCTTTGTGTCTTCCTCAATTTCTTTCATGAGTACTTTATAATTTTCTGTGTATAGATTCTTAGTCTCTTTGGTTAGGTTTATTCCTAGGTATCTTATAGTTTTGGGTACAATTGTAAATGGGATTGACTCCTTAATTTCTCTTTCTTCAGTCTTGTTGTTGGTGTACAGAAATGCAACTGATTTCTGTGCATTGATTTTATATCCTGACACTTTACTGAATTCCTGTACAAGTTCTAGCAGTTTTGGAGTGGAGTCTTTTGGGTTTTCCACATATAGTATCATATCATCTGCGAAGAGTGATAGTTTGACTTCTTCTTTGCCGATTTGGATGCCTTTAATTTCTTTTTGTTGTCTGATTGCTGAGGCTAGGACTTCTAGGACTATGTTGAATAGCAGTGGTGATAATGGACATCCCTGCCGTGTTCCTGACCTTAACGGAAAAGCTTTCAGTTTTTCTCCATTGAGAATGATATTTGCGGTGGGTTTTTCATAAATGGCTTTGATAATATTGAGGTATGTGCCCTCTATCCCCACACTTTGAAGAGTTTTGATCAGGAAGGGATGCTGTACTTTGTCAAATGCTTTTTCAGCATCTATTGAGAGTATCATATGGTTCTTGTTCTTTCTTTTATTAATGTGTTCTATCACATTGATTGATTTGCGGATGTTGAACCAACCCTGCAGCCCTGGAATAAATCCCACTTGATCATGGTGAATAATCCTTTTAATGTACTGTTGAATCCTATTGGCTAGTATTTTGGCGAGAATTTTTGCGTCTGTGTTCATCAAGGATATTGGTCTGTAGTTCTCTTTTTTGGTGGGGTCCTTGTCTGGTTTTGGGATCAAGGTGATGCTGGCCTCATAAAATGAGTTTGGAAGTTTTCCTTCCATTTCTATTTTTTGGAAGAGTTTCAGGAGAATAGGAATTAGTTCTTCTTTAAATGTTTGGTAGAATTCCCCTGGGAAGCCGTCTGGCCCTGGGCTTTTGTTTGTTTGGAGATTTTTGATGACTGTTTCAATCTCCTTACTGGTTATGGGCCTGTTCAGGTTTTCTATTTCTTCCTGGTTCAGTTGTGGTATTTTATATGTCTCTAGGAATGCATCCATTTCTTCCAGATTGTCCAATTTGTTGGCGTAGAGTTGCTCATAGTATGTTCTTATAATTGTCTGTATTTCTTTGGTGTTAGTTGTGATCTCTCCTCTTTCATTCATGATTTTATTTATTTGGGTCCTTTCTCTTTTCTTTGTGATGAGTCTGGCCAGGGGTTTATCAATCTTATTGATTCTTTCAAAGAACCAGCTCCTAGTTTCATTGATTTTTTCTATTGTTTTTTTGGTTTCTATTTCATTGATTTCTGCTCTGATCTTTATGATTTCTCTTCTCCTGCTGGGTTTAGGGTTTCTTTCTTGTTCTTTCTCCAGCTCCTTTACGTGTAGGGTTAGGTTGTGTACTTGAGACCTTTCTTGTTTCTTGAGAAAGGCTTGTACCGCTATATATTTTCCTCTCAGGACTGCCTTTGCTGTGTCCCACAGATTTTGAACTGTTGTGTTTTCATTATCATTTGTTTCCATGAATTTTTTCAATTCTTCTTTAATTTCCTGGTTAACCCATTCATTCTTTAGAAGGATGCTGTTTAGTCTCCATGTATTTGGGTTCTTTCCAGCTTTCCTCTTGTGATTGAGTTCTAGCTTCAGAGCATTGTGGTCTGAAAATATGCAGGGAATAATCCTAATCTTTTGATACCGGTTGAGACCTGATTTGTGACCCAGGATGTGATCTATTCTGGAGAAGGTTCCATGTGCACTAGAGAAGAATGTGTATTCTGTTGCTTTGGGATGAAATGTTCTGAATATATCTGTGATGTCCATCTGGTCCAGTATGTCATTTAAGGCCTTTATTTCCTTGTTGATCTTTGGCTTGGATGATCTGTCCATTTCAGTGAGGGGAGTGTTAAAGTCCCCTACTATTATTGTATTATTATTGATGTGTTTCTTTGATTTTGTTATTAATTGGTTGATATAGTTGGCTGCTCCCACGTTAGGGGCATAGATATTTAAAATTGTTAGATCTTCTTGTTGGACAGACCCTTTGAGTAGGATATAGTGTCCTTCCTCATCTCTTATTATAGTCTTTGGCTTGAAATCTAATTGATCTGATATAAGGATTGCCACCCCAGCTTTCTTCTGATGCCCATTAGCATGGTAAATTGTTTTCCACCTCCTCACTTTAAATCTGGAGGTGTCTTCGCGTCTAAAATGAGTTTCTTGTAGGCAACATACTGATGGGTTTTGTTTTTTTATCCATTCTGATACCCCGTGTCTTTTGATTGGGGCATTTAGCCCATTAACATTCAGGGTAACTATTGAGAGATATGAATTTAGTGCCATTATTAGCCTGTAAGGTGACTGTTACTGTATATTGCCTCTGTACCTTTCTGATCTACTACTTTTAGGCTCTCTCTTTGCTTAGAGGACCCCTTTCAAGATTTCCTGTAGAGCTGGTTTGGTGTTTGCAAATTCTTTCAGTTTTTGTTTGTCCTGGAAGCTTTTTATCTCTCCTTCTATTTTCAATGATAGTCTAGCTGGATAGAGTATTCTTGGCTGCATGTTTTTCTCGTTTAGTGCTCTGAATATATCATGCCAGCTCTTTCTGGCCTGCCAGGTCTCTGTGGATAAGTCTGCCACCAATCTAATATTTTTACCATTGTATGTTACAGACTTCTTTTCTCGGGCTGCTTTCAGGATTTTCTCTTTGTCACTAAGACTTGTAAATTTTACTATTAGGTGACGGGGTGTGGACCTATTCTTGTTGACTTTGAGGGAGGTTCTCTGCATCTCCTGGATTTTGATGCTTGTTCCCTTTGCCATATTAGGGAAATTCTCTCCAATGATTCTCTCCAATAGACCTTCTGCTCCCCTCTCTGTTTCTTCTTCTTCTGGAATCCCAATTATTCTAATGTTGTTTCGTCTTATGATGTCACTTATCTCTCGAATTCTCCCCTCATGGTCCAGTAGCTGTTTGTCCCTCTTTTGCTCGGCTTCCTTATTCTCTGTCATTTGGTCTTCTATATCACTAATTCTTTCTTCTGCCTCATTTATCCTAGCAGTGAGAGCCTCCATTTTTGATTGCACCTCATTAATAGCTTTTTTGATTTCAACTTGGTTAGATTTTAGTTCTTTAATTTCTCCAGAAAGGGCTTTAATATCTCCAGAGAGGGTTTCTCTAATATCTTCCATGCCTTTTTCGAGCCCGGCTAGAATGTTCAGAATCATCATTCTGAACTCTTGATCTGACATATTACCAATGTCTGTGTTGATTAGGTCCCTAGCCTTCGGTACTGTCTCTTGTTCTTTTGTTTGTGGTGATTTTTTCCGCCTTGTCATTTTGTCCAGATAAGAGGATATGAAGGAGCAAATAAACTACTAAAAGGGTGGCAAAGACCCCAGAAAAATGCGCTGTAACCAAATCAGAAGAGACCCCTAATTGTGGGGGGGAGAAAGGGGATAAAAACAGGTTCTGAAAAAAAAAAAAAAAGGAATAAAAAAGAAAAAAATTTAAAAAATAAAAAAATATAAAAAAGAAAGAAAAAATATATATATTTAGATGAACTAGTCAAAAAACGTTAAAAAAGAAAAGGGTAAAAGTTTTAAAAAATTTAGCAGAAGAAGAAAAAAGAAAAAAAATTGAAAAAAAAAAAAATTGAAGTAGCCGCAAGACTAAAGAATCATGGGGAGAAAGCCATGAGTTCCGTGCTTTGCTTTCTCCTCCTCTGGAATTGCTCTGCTGTCTTAGGAATTGAACCTGCTTTCTCCTTGATAGATGAACTTCGTCCTGGCTGGATATTTTGTTGATCTTCTGGGGGAGGGGCCTGTTGTAGTGACTCTCAAGTGTCTTTGCCCGAGGCGGGATTGCACCGCCCTTACCGGCGGCTGGACTAAGTAATCGGCTCGGGTTCGCTTTTGGGAGCTTCTGTTCCCTGAACGCTTTCTGTAGAGTTCCAGAGGACGGGAATGAAAATGGCGGCCTCCCAGTCTCCGGCCCGGAGGAGCCGAGAGCCTGGGGCCCCACTCCTCAGTGCGCCCCCAGAGGACAGCACCCAATCACTCCCGTATCCCCAGCCTCTAGCCGCGCTCCGAGCTCACCCAGCCCGCAACCAGTTCAAGGTAACCCCGAGCTGAGAGTTCAGTCCTCGGCTCTGTCTCTGCAGCCGGCTTCTCCGTTCTAATACCTGCGAGCTCTCCGACACTCTGACACCCCCGATCCTTCTGTGACCCTGCGGGGCCTGGGGCCACGCTGACCCCGCGTGGGCTTCACCCTGGTTTAGCCTCCGGAGCAATGTCCCTCAGTGGAACAGAGTTTTAAAAGTCCTGATTTTGTGCTCTGTTGCTCCGCCACTTGCCGGGAGCCGGCCCCTCCCCCCCAGGGTCTATCTTCCCGTCGTTTTAGATTCACTTCTCCGCCAGTCCTACCTTTCAGAAAGTGGTTGATTTTCTGTTTCTAGAGTTGCTGTTCTTCTCTTCGCTCTCCCGTTGGATTGGTAGGTGTTTGCAATGTTTAGATAAGCTATCAAGCTGATCTCCTGCTACCTGATGTAGTCTCAGGCTGCTACTTCTCCGCCATCTTGACTCCTCCCCCTATCCTTTCTTGTCTTTCTGTCTTTCATGGTTTGCTGATTTGCTTTATATATTTGGACATGTTTGGATTTCTTTCTCTTTATTCTTTACATATTTATTAGCGGGTTTTGATGTACGGTTACCATTAGGTTTGTATATATAATGTCCTCTGCATATAGCAGTCTATATTAAGTTGATGGTTGTTTAAGTGTAAACCCATTCTTTATTCCTCTCCTCCCCATGATTTAGGTATATGTTTTCACATTTACAGCTTTTTGTTTTGTGAGTTTTTTGACTGATTTTTTATTTTTACAGAAATATTCATTTTTTTGCTTTTATGTTTCCTACTTCATACTGTCATTTTTGGTCTTTCCTTTCCACTCGTAGAGTCCCCTTAATATTTCTTGCAGGGCTGGTTTAGTAGTCATGAACTCCTTTAGTTTTTGTTTGTCTTGGAAACTCTTTATCTCTCCCTCTATTCTGAATGATATAGCCTTGCTAGATAAGAATATTCCTGGTTGCAGATTTTTCCCATTCAGCATTTCGAAGAGAAAATTTTTTTTAAAGTAAGCTCTATATGCAACGTGAGGCTTGAACTCATAACCTTTGATTGAGAGTCACATGCTCTATCAACTAAACCAGCCAGGTACCCCTGACCCTCCATTCAGCATTTTGAATATATCATGCTACTCCCTCTGGCTTGGAAAGTTGATGCTAAAAAATCACCTGCTAGCCTTATGGGGTTTCCTTGTATTTTACTGTCTTCTTTTGTCTTGCTGCTTTAAAATTCTTTTTTTCTTTATCACTGTATTTTGCCAATTTAATTACAATATGCCTTGGTGTGTATCTGCTTTTGTTGCTTTTGTTGGGATTTTTCTTGCCTCCTGTATTTAGTATATGTTTCCTCCCCCGATTAAGGACATTTTCTGCTATTATTTTATCAAATAAATTTTCTGCCCTCTTTTCTCTCTCTTCATCTTCTGGGATTCCTATAATGTGAAATTACCTTTGATAGAGTCACTGAGTTCCCTAAGTCTATTCTCATTTTGCATAATTCTTTTCTTCTTCTATTGTTCAGTTTGATAGCTTTCCATTACTCCATCTTCTAGGTCACTAATTCATTCCTCTGCATCTTCTGTCCTGCTATTCATTGCATCAGGTGTGCTTCTAATCTCATTTATTGCACTCTTCATCTCTTATTGGTTCTTTTTTTAAATCTCTGCGTTAAGGCTGTCACTGATGTCTTCCACTCTTTTCTCAAGTCTAGTGAGTATCCTTATAATCATTGTTTTAAATACTCCATCAGATTGGGGCACCTGGGTGGCTTATTTGATTAGGCACCCAGCTCTTGATTTTGGCTCAGATCATGATCTCAGAGACATGAGATCAAGCCCTGCCTCAGGCTCCATGCTCAGTGGGGAATCTCCTTGAGATTCTCTCCTTCTACCTCTGCCTTCCCCCATTCATGCATGTTCTCCCTCTTTCTCGCTCTCTTAAATAAACAAATAATATTTTAAAAAGTATAAATACTCCATCAGGTATGTTACGTATATCTGTTTACCTTGATTTTCTGGCCTTGGCCTTGGCCTTTTTTTTCATTTGGGATAAATTTCTATCTTCTTATTTTGTCTGTCTCTGTGCCTATTTCTCTGTGTTAGAAAAGTCAGCTATGTCTCCTGTTCTTGAGAGTAATGGCTTTATGAAGGAAAGGTCCCGTAGTGCTCTGCAGTATAGTGTGCCCTGTTCCCAAGGTCCTGGTTCTTCTAGGAGTATCTCCAATGTGTGTGCTGTGTGTGTTCTGCTGTTGTGTCCTGTTGTGTCCTGGCTGCTTTATTCTTCAGGCTAGTTATCTGCAGAGGCACTGTTTTCCTGTTTTTTTTTTTTGTTTTTTGTTTTTTTAAGATTTTATTTATTTATTTGACAGACAGAGATCACAAGCAGGCAGAGAGGCAGGCAGAGAGAGAGGAGGAAGCAGGCTCCCTGCGGAGCAGAGAGCCCGATGTGGGGCTCGATCCCAGGACCCTGAGATCATGACCTGAGCTGAAGGCAGCGGCCTAATCCACTGAGCCACCCAGGCGCCCCTGTTTTCCTGTTTTGAACAGTGTTTGGTCTCTGGCCTGAATGTGGTGTGTTTTAATAATGTATGTTCTGGTCTGCTTGTGAAGTGAGACCTGTCACCACCACCACCCAGAAACAAGGTTCCACAAAACTCCCTAGTTGGGAGATGTGGTGTGAGTAGGGATTTGGGCCAGTCTTCTGGGGGAGAGGGCCCCCATATTGGACCTGAGGCAAGCATGACTGGGAGAGGTGGTTCCACCAGAGCATGGGAGGGCAGGGCTTGGCATAAGCGTGTTAGGTAGTGAGTGTCAAAACTACGCTGGTTCCCACAGGTGGTTCTGTGCTTATGCTGAGAGGTGAGGGAGGGAAATGGCACCAGCTAATCCCTTTGGTCCTAGAGGGGCCTCTCTGTGAATACTCTGTCTCTGGGATGCACTCTGAAATGAGCAAATAACCTCCCCACTGTGTGTCCCAGATGCTCTTAAGATCACTGTTTCCACACTGTATGTCTGTGGGTTGTTTCCCTGCCTTCTCTCCAAGAGTAGTGAAATGCCCCCCAGGCTCTACTCACCCATGCCTGCTGACCTTCAAAACTCCACCCTTTAAGACCCACTGGCTACAAGAACTCATGGAGTTCAGGCCCTCTCGCTTTCCATGCCAGTTGCTATGAGGATTCTTTTTCCCCATGTACTCCCCTGTGTGCTAGTCTGTCTCTTGCCCTTCTCTGTGACCATGATTCCCTCCCTACCAGAGTGGCCACAATCCATTTCTCCCAAATCATATCTCAGCACTCCCTACCTTCTTTGAGGTGGCCTCTTCTTTACCTTTAGTTGTAGAGTTTGTTCTGTCAGTCTTCAAGTCAATTTCTGGGGTATTTAGGATGATTTGATTGTTATCTAGTTGTATCTATGGAACAGAGTGAGCCTAGGGGTTTCCTACTCTGCTACCATCTTCCAAGTCCACACCTCCATGAGATATTCTTACAACTAAGCTACAACTCTAGCTTTCAGGTTTACTGACAGAGGAAAATGAGTCTGTCTGTAATTCTGAGAGGTAAACTAAGGAGTGGAGCATATATCCCTTTGATATGTTGTATGAGTTCATGAAAAATGAATGAGGAATGCTGAATATTGTGTTCAAACAGTTAATGTTTACTTACTGAGCCTGACATAAAAAAAGAAAACAAAAAACAGAATTTATCTACTTCCTAATCTTCCTGAGATCACCTGTCACAGGCAACAGTGTTTGAAATGCTAATGTGTCTTGTAGCTATTTTGTTGTTTTTTTTTTTTAAGATTTTATTTATATATTTGACAGACAGAAATCACAAGTAGGCAGAGAGGGAAGTAGGCTCCCTGCTGATGCCAGGACCCTGGGATCATGACCTGAGCCGAAGGCAGAGGCTTTAACCCACTGAGCTACCCAGGCGCCCCTCTTGTAGCTATTTTAAAGAAGGAGGAGCTGCATAAATCTGGGAAGCTGGGATCCAGGGACTTCCTTATAAATTATCCTCACCTAGTCTCAGGCACATGCTGCCCCACACTTGTGGCCTCCCATGAGCCTCCAGAAGATGAAAGATAGTATTTCACAGAATCATGGCATTTTAGATCTGAAAGCGCCCCTCTCTGTTTCAAATCCAAATTCTTTTTCTCCCCTGAAACTCAAAATGAATAACAAATTTAGTTACACAACTTATTTGGGCTAGACTTAGACAAGAGAGCAGGTCTCTGGATTCCCAGGTCAGTGTGGTTTTTGACTATATCATATTGCACCTCAAAACATGTTCAGACTTCTTTAAATGAAGTATGAAATCCTAGTGATTTGGCAGTTGTGAATTGTGGTCACTGTGACAGAATTTTGGAAGAGATAGGATGGCATTGTTACAGCTGATTGGGGAAAACCAGATCAATACCTTTCTACTGAAAAGAATATGGAATTTGAAATTTGTCACCAGGTAGCTGGAATTGAGATGGTAGGTACCTATGAATGGCTAGGGATGAACCTGAGTTTCTTGCCAAAAGCCATCGGCCAGAAGGGACTGTCCATTCTGTGGAAGAGTCCACTCAGTGGCCAGGAAATGGGGCACAGAATTGGGCAGCTCTAAAGACATTGGGTGAATAAAGAGTCATCCTTGAAAAATCAGAGTCCTAATCTGAACCACACCTAGAGTTGGGGCCAAATTTATACTACTTGTAAAGTGCAGAAGCCCCAAGCCAAAATATCCAATATTAAAACTGGTCTAAGGACTAGAAAACAAACAAAAAACCTATCCTCACAGCCTCTCCATTCAGATAACTTCTGAAATCAGGACACCAGAAGGAGTCTTTTAAAAGCAGCTCTCCCTGGACATGTGCTCAGAGAAAACAACAACAAAACCATTTGCAGATAGAAGAACCAAGTTCCTGTAGATAATAGAGCAATCTGAAAGGAATTTTAAAATAAGTCTGCTTTAAATGTTCAAGAGGTAAAAGAAGAAGTCTTATATGAATAGGATATTAGAAAGGATGGTCTTCATTATCCAGCTGATCTCTGCAGGGATATTTACCTCAAACATAATGTTTCTGAGACTGATTTAATAGGCAAATCACAGACTTGAGCCTAATGAGTGGTCCTTGATATAGTAACTTTCCCCATTTTAATTAGTTTTTGCTTTTTCCTAGCTTTATCAGAAGTGATGAATAAATGCAATTCAGCTTCTAAAATCCACACCGAATTCCCCTGAGAATGGATTTCCTGGACAGACTGCCATGGTCATTGCATGGTCCTTATCAGAATCGGTCCTTCCGTGTCATTTCCTCCATGTCCCTGGTATGTTTCATCTCTGATTTATTCAGACATTCCTGGCTTAGCCATTACTATAGACCTATGCTATGAAGATTAAAGTGGCAGGCTACCCCTGCCTTTTACATGATTCAAGTTTTCTGAAAATTCTTTCAAGAGATGAAAACAGTCCTATCTGGACTATAGACTGGAGACATAAAGAATTATCCATGAGTACCTTTCATAGTAGCATTCTCTTTTTAAAATATTTGCAGGCCCTATGAAGGAGATGTAGAAAAAGTCCCATTACTGATTTAAGATTTGCCCTAAAGACTAGGACAGAAATGTACAGAAAGCGTCTGTTTTGGTTATGTTTAGATGCATCCATTCCCAGTATAATGAGAAGGGAAAGCTTATCTTTAAAAAAAAAACAAAAAAAAAAAAAAAAAAAAACGAGGAGGTTTGAAAAATAAACTTTGGGAAATTAAGTTTGCAAGTGAATCTTTTTTCCTTTTTTCTTTTTGAAATTAGTTTTACCTTTCCAAGTAAAGTTCATTCAGGAAACATACCAGAAGTCTATTGTAAGATAATAATTTTCTTTTTCTTTTCCTTTTTTTTTTCTTTTCTGTTTTCTTTCTTTAAAAAACTCCACTTAAGGGGCATCTGGGTGGCTCAGTGGGTTAAAACCTCTGCCTTCAGCGCAGGTCCTGATCCCAGGGTCCTGCTTAGCGGTGAGCCTGCTTCCTTTCCTCTCTCGCTGCCTGCCTCTCTGCCTACTTGTGATCTCCTCTCCATCTGTCAGATGAATAAATAAAATCTTTAAAAAAACAAACAAAAACTCCACTTAAGAATAATTCATGAGGGTGCCTGGGTGGCTCAGTGAGTTAAAGCCTCTGCCTTTGGCTCAGGTCATGATCACAGGGTCCTGGGATCTAGCCCCAGCATCGGGCTCTCTGCTCAGCAGGGAGCCTGCTTCCCCCTCTCTCCCTCCCTGCCTTTCTGCCTGCTTGTGATCTCTGTCAAATAAATAAAATCCTTAAAAAAAAAAATTCATGAAAAACCAAAGCATTCTTTAAGAACATGTTAAGAGGGATATTGAAGTTCCATTTCTCCTCCAGTGAAGTATAAAAATTCAGTCCTCCAGGGACGCCTGGGTGGCTCAGTGGGTTAAAGCCTCTGCCTTTGGCTCAGGTCATGATCCCAGAGTCCTGGGATCGAGCCCTGCATTGGGTTCTCTGCTCAGCAGAGAGCCTGCTTCCCCCTCTCTCTTTGCCTACTTGTGATCTCTCTCTCTCTCTGTCAAATAAATAAATAAAATCTTTGAAAAGAAAAAAAAAATTGAGTCCTCCAAAATGAAAGCAAGGATTGCTGGCAGTTTCCCTGTATATAGGACCAGGAGTCCATCCCCCTTCCCCCATTCTGTGAATCCTATGCAATCCTCAGTAGTCTTGTCTTAGATAATCCACAGTCTGTATGCTATATTTGGACACCTGCAGTTTTCTGTCATTTTCTAGTCCATGACTTTCCTTAAGCAGAGACCAATTCAGTCTCAATTTGGTATTTTTAGCTGGTCCCTTGTTCAAGAGTTACAAAGTGGTATCTGTCAGAGACTTTCTTCGTAACATTTAGTGAGAACTAGGTTAATATTACCAGGTTTTCCCAGAAGTGATGCCTCTCCAGAAACTTTAAGATATCCTCTGGTGCTGCTTTTTCATTTTCTCCACAGAAAAACAGTAATAGGTTGGGGTGAGGCCGGGGGTGGGGGGGGGGGGGATTAAAAGCTGTAGGGTCCTGACTTCATTCTATGTAAAAGCATTTAATTTTTCTCTAAGTAAAAGCTTTTCTTCACTATTTTAAAATTCTATGCTTTCTTTAATCAGATTAATTATGTGGCATTTTATAAAGTTCTCTGGCTTCCTTATCAGTTATGTTTTCTACTATTGTAAGATATTTTTCTTTCTTGTCTAGAATACAAAATGACTCTTAGACCTCACCCAATCTTACTGTTAATGACTGATACTCATTAAAGCTTGGTGATTTTATTTCTACAAAGAAAGAGAATGTTCTTTTCTCCCTATCTTCTCTAGAGAAAAATTCTTAGACAATCCCTATCTCAGTAAATGGGACTTATATCCACCCAATGAGCCTCCTTCCTGTTCATTACCCCTCGTGGTTCTTGCATTACCAATTCCTATCTATTTTACTTCCTAAACAATATCAAATCTGTTCACTTATCTCTTGCTAGGGCCATTGAAAGAGCCTCTGAACTAGACTCCTTCCCACAATCTTACGCCCTTCTGATCATTTACAGTCTGACCCTGCCACTCCTTTGCTTAAAAACTCTTCATGGCTTATTTTGCTCTTAGGATAACATTTTACATCTTTTTTTCCCCCAGTGTTCCAAAATCCATTGCTTATGTACTATACCCAATGCTCCATGCAATATGTGCCCTCCTTGTCTCCAGGGCTCTGCACCATTTGACCTGTCTCTGCCCCACATTCCACATCTGGCCCACTCTGCACTCAGCTATCCTGCTCTTCCAGTTCCTTGAAAGTGCCTCTTTGCTTTCTGATTCAAGGACTTTGCAAATCTGTTTTTTAACTGTCTAGAGGGCTCTTTCCTCCACCCCACTTTCACTTAGGTATCTTCTCTACTTGCCTCACATTAGAGCACTTCCTCAGAAGCCTTCCCAAAACCCCAGGCTAGGTCAGATCTACCTCATTATTGCCCTCGTATTGTCCCCGCCACTTATTTTCCTTTATAATTCTTACATATTGGATCTGAGGATTTGTAGACTTGTGGATTATTATTGCAAATTCAAAGACAGCAGCGATTATACCACTTTGCTTATTGTTCTAATCTGCAGCCACAAGCACAGCACAAGTAGGTGCTCAGTAAATGTTTTTGAAGAAGTAAAAAGATGCCTCTTACATATAGCATATGATGAATACAAGAAAATGAGCACTATCCACAACCCGCTGTGCCTGGCCAGGATCAGCTCCAGCCTTAGCTTCACTGAACCTCTCTCTTCCATTAACATAGCGTATATTTTCAGTCTCCTAGGCTGCTTCCAACTGGGACCCAGTCTTAAGCTCAAGAAGATTCTGATTTGTGATGTATGGCTTGGGTGTTTATATTTTCAGTGATTACTTTGTTTCATATATAAGGGTAAAAATTGCCAGGAGATTAGACAATCTGAATGGAAAGATGGAGCAGCACAAGCCAGGGAGTACTGAGAGTCAGGACCAGGTTATAATTAAAATCAGAGGCAAGAAAACATTTAAAGGACCATATACATTTCAGTGGTGCCCAAAAAGCATTAGGAAGTGAATAAGGAGATAATAAAGACTTAATGGGGAGCTGGAAGAGATCGAGATAATGAGTTATTTTCCCTAATGCTAACTTTTCCTAAAGAGGGACACATTTGTTTTTCCAATAGCAGTGATCTAAAGGTTATCTCTTATACCCAACTAGAATTTTCCATTTTCTGAAGGACTTCTGCAAGAACGGAAAGGAGAATTCCCTATTACAGGAGCTGAGATAGTTGAGGTCCTAGTTATACTTAAGCAGAGGCGGGTTTTATTGACTTAGAGAAGCACTTAAGTGTTAAGTGTAGTGAATTAGCTTTGATTTTTTTTGGAAACATACTTTGTAGGGTTTGAATACTGTATTAAAAGCAATCTGATACTACATGAAAAGAGTAAACAAGCATCTTGGGAAATCATGCTTATAACCAATTAAATTTATAGACTAGTATTTCAGAGTGGCAACGGAAGGAATTCAAATGGAACATCTGGGATTCTGAGCAGTGCCTTGGAGTGGGAATTCAACCATAATCTGACATCTTCTGGTTCCTTTACCCTAAATACTCTTTTCTCCAACTGGAGATTGATATTGTCCTTCAAGTCTTGATTTTCAAATCATTGCCTAACACCTGTGTTATTGTTGAATAAGAGACATGCTGCCTTATCCCACTATTGGACCATCTGGGACATTTTCCAGGCTTACCTGACATTTGTAAAGAACAGTAAGTAAGAATGAGCAGAGATCAGCCCAAATTCTTAGTGAAACAGAAAATATACAAAAATATTCAGAGCATCTCCACTAATGCCTTGTGATAATCCATTTGGACTTTCTGGACTGGAGAGGAGGAAATCATCCAGTAGTTATGTGTATCACTGCCTACATTTCTTCTGGTCATTAAAGATGGTGGTGTTCGTTTACAGATTTACCCCCCTGCCGCAATCCATGGAGAGTAAAGTATTTTGAATCTGGAAGAACGCTGTCTCTTTTTAGCCTGGAAAACTGAGTTCAAGTCCCATTCTTTTGCCTCAACAATTGACCAAGTGATCTACTCCTGCTCTTGGGAATAAAATCCAAATGATTATGGGCCAGTATCCACCTACAAAAGCCCAGGGCTATGGGAGCTGAATGAACATGCCATGGGAAGGAAATTGAAGCCCTTGTATAAGTAGTTTCTATAGTGGCAAGTGATAGAGTGTATTGCCCTCAAAAGCAAAGGCTTATTTATTGGCTGTTTGGAGAAGAAATTCCATCTTCCTTTACATACAAAAAGTCCATGTTATTCAATAGAGTGAGAGATAAAGAACTTGTTGTTTTAAAGGTAAGAAAAGTTGACATATGTTTTATCTAAAAACCAAGAACAGTTTTAAAAAACTTTTTATTATAAAACACAGGTACAGAAAACCATGTAAACCAAATGAATGGCTTAATAAATTACTCTAAGTGAAAAAAACAACTTTTGTTGGACTGAATGGTTGTGTCTCCTCCAAAATTTGTATGTTGAAGCCTTAATCCCCAGTATGAAGGTATTTGAAGGTGGGGTCTTTGGGGGGTAATTAAGTCATGAGGGTGGAACCTTCATAAATAGGATTAGTGCCCTTATAAGAGGAGAAACAGATCACCTCTCTTTTTAAAAAAATTTTATTTTGTTTAGTGTTCCAAGATTCATTGTTTATGCACCACACCCAGTACTCCATGTAATATGTGCCCTCCTTAATACCTACCACCAGGCTCACCCATTCCCTCAACCCCCTTCCTTCCAAAACCCTCAGTTTGTTTCTCAGAGTCCATAGTCTCTCATGGTTCATCTCCCCCTCCAGTTTCCCCCAATTCATTTTCCTTTCCTTCTCCTGATGTCCTCCATGTTATTTGTTATGCTCCACAAGTAAGTGAAACCATATGATAATTGACTTTCTCTGCTTGACTTATTTCACTCAGCATAATCTCCTCCAGTCCTATCCATGTTGATACATAAGTTGGGTATTCATCCTTTCTGATGGAGGTGTAATATTCCACTGTATATGTGGACCATATCTTCTTTATCCATTCGTCTATTGAAGGGCATCTTGGCTCTTTCCACAGTTTGGCGATTGTGGCCATTGCTGCTATGAAAATTGGGGTACATGTGGCCCTTCTTTTCACTACATCTGTATCTTTGTGGTAAATACTCAGTAGTGCAATTGCAGGGTCATAGGGTAGCTCTATTTTTAATTTTTTTAAAGATTTTATTTATTTGACAGAGAGAAAGAGACATCACAAGTAGGCAGAGAGGCAGACACAGAGAGAGGTGGAAGCAGGCCCCATGCTGAGCAGAGAGCCTGACTCGGGGCTCGATCCCAGGACCCTGAGATCATGACCTGAACTGGAGACTGAGGCTTAACTCACTGAGCCACCCAGGTGCCCCTATTTTTAATTTCTTAAGGAATCTCCACACTTTTCCAAAGTGGCTGCACCAACTTGCATTCCTACCAACAGGGTAAGAGGGTTCCCCTTTCTCCACATCCTCTCCAACACTTGTTGTTTACTGTCTTGTTGATTTTGGCCATTCTAACTGGTGTAAGGTGGTATCTCAATGTGGTTTTGATTTGAATTTCCCTGATGGCTAATGATGATGAACATTTTTTCATGTGTCTGTTAGCCATTTGTATGTCTTCTTTGGAGAAATGTCTGTTCATGTATTCAGCCCATTTTTTGACGTGATTATCTGTTTTTTTGGGTGTTGAGTTTGAGGAGTCCTTTATAGATCATGGATATCAGCCCTTTGTCTGTAGTGTCATTTGTGAATATCTTCTCCTACTCCGTGGGTTGCCTCTTTGTTTTGTTGACTGTTTCCTTTGCTGTGGAGAAGCTTTTTCTTGATGAAGTCCCAAAAGTTCATTTTCACTTTTGTTTCTTTTGCCTTTGGAGACATGTCTTGAAAGAAGTTGCTGTGGCTGAGGTTGAAGAGGTTACTGCCTATGTTCTCCTCTAGGATTTTGATAGATTACTGCTTCACGTTTAGGTCTTTTATCCATTTTGAGTTTATCTTTGTGTATGGTGTAAGAGAATAGTCGAGTTTCATTCTTCTATCCATAGCTGTCCAATTTTCCCAGCACCATTTATTGAAGAGACTCTTTTTTCCACTGGACATTTTTTCCTGCTTTGTCGAAGATTATTTGACCATAGAGTTACAGGTCCATATCTGGACTCTCTACTCTGTTCCACTGGTTTTTGTCTGTTCTTCTGCCAGTACCATGCTGTCTTGATGATCACAGCTTTGTAGTAAAGCTTGAAATCAGGCAACGTGATGCCCCCAGGTTTGTTTTTCTTTTTCAACATTTCCTTAGCAATTCGGGGTCTTTTCTGGTTCCATACAAATTTTAGGATTGTTTGTTCCAGCACTTTGAAAAATGCCAGTGGAATTTTGATCAGGATGGCATTGAAAGTATAGATTGCTCTGGGCAGTATAGACATTTTCTCTCCCATATAAGGACACAGCAGGAATACAACCATCTGTAAGCCAGTAAGAGGGTTCTCACCAGAACCCAACTGTCCTGGTGCCCTGGTCTTCAATTTCCCAGCCTCCAGAACTGAAATATAAATCTGTGTTGTTTAGGCCACCCAGTCTATAGTAATTTGTTATAGCAGCCTGCACTGAAACAGTCACCTAGATAATGAAATAGAACTTTGACACCCAGTTCACAAGCCCCATCTATATGCCCCAGCATAATTGTAGCCCTTTCCCTTTCCCTGATTAGTAATTACTACTCTGACTTTATACAAATCACTTCCTCGCATTTTTCTTTTTATAATTTTATCACAAAATGTGCATTCCTAGAAACCATAGTTTAGTCTTGTCCATTTTTCTTAGTGCATTTGAAATTACTCAATTCTAATTAACTTATGATTCTTCAGGGACAAACTACTATATAAAAGAGGGCATACCAGGGGCGCCTGGGTGGCTCAGTGGGGGGCCTCTGCCTTTGGCTCAGGTCATGATCCCAGGGTCCTGGGATCGAGCCCCACATTGGGCTCTCTGCTCAGCAGGGAGTCTGCTTCCCCTTCTCTCTCTCTGCCTGCCTCTCTGCCTATGAATGATCTCTGTCTGTCAAATAAATAAATAAAATGTTAAAAAAAAAAAAAAAGGGCATACCTGAAGTCCACTTATCTTTTCCATTGTAGTAAAGCCATTCGTGGATGGGAACATGTTAGTTACCCTTATTCTTGAAATTCATGGAGAATAACCCACGTGGTTTGCTTTTCTTACTTGTGTGGACATCTTAAGGGCATCCCCAATATGTATGAGTCACTATTTCTATAAAGAAAAGGGAGAGAATGAAAAGGAACAGCACTGAAGAAGAAAAGCTTACGGGACAAGAGAATACATCTTCAGCTATACATTAGGAAAGGTGGCAGTGTGAGGGCAGGAGAAAAGGGGGCAAGAGAGATAGTGTTACAGCCTACAAGCTCTCAATCTGCTTAAATTCTCTGAATTCTAGGAAACATCAATCTTCCAGAAACAGTAAATGGCAGATGAAAGATAGGATGAGGAATCAGGATCTGGTCATGGCAAACCCTTCCTTACCCCATCTAAAAGGGAGATTATCAATAGAAATTATGGAGAAAAAATAAAGATCACCAAATGGATAGTTTTGATAGGGCTGATGATACAAAAGATGGTCCCTAAAGCTTCAGTTGGGATCATATACAATTTTTTAAATGGAATTAGATATAATAATAAATATCATCATTTTCCACAGCCCTTTGAACAAATAGGAACTTCCGCAACTTATGCACAGGTTTAAAATATTCTACATTGGTGCATAAAAACCTATAAAATATTTCTCCAGAGAAATAATATTATGAATTGTGATTAGAGGGGCACCTGGGTGGGTGCGGTTGGTTAAGCACCCAACTCTTGGTTTTAACTCGGGTTGTGATCTCATCATGGTCATGAGATTGAGCCCTGCATAGGGCTGTGTGCTCAGTGCAGAGTTTTCTTAAGACTCTCCCTCTCCTCTTGCCCCTCCCCACTGCATGCTTGCTCTCTAAAATGAATGAATGAATCAATGAATGAATAGTGATGAGATTTTTAGGTTAGCTCACAAAATATTTAACTCATGGTATAACTGATGAACTGTGCTTTTGTAATGAAAAGAAAATGAGTTACAGTAGGGTGTAAAAATTAAATTCAATATGAAATAATTGAGTGATAAATAATACAGTGTTTTAAAATTTTGAATGTAAAAAAATAAATTTTGAGTGTAGTGTTTAATGAAAATCACCTTATCAGAGGCTAATATGGGAGTAAATGGAAACCTTTATAATGGTGTTGAAGTAGGCTTTTGAATATTTTTCAGGGGCTTCATACACAACTCACTAACATTTTATTTGTCTATCCTTGTTTCAAGGCATATTGATTTCACCTTCACTGAAACCAGTGTATAGCTAGATACGCTCTTATGTACATCAGCTATAATTTGGAACATTTTTATGTTTACAAGTTGAATGAAGAGAGAGAAGGAGAAAGGAAAAAATGAAAATATTTTGAGATGGAAGAAAACTGTATGAAGATATATTAAAACAAAAAAAGTGTGGGAATTATGAATTACTTTTATTTATTAGTCTTTTGACAATAAATGTAATTTACTTTTATAATGAAAAAATTAAAACTTTGTTTTTAAAGAATATGTGGAACAAGGAAAATATTGCCTGTGGTGATATTAACTAAAATGGAGTTCAGAAGGGAGATGGGTCATCTCTTTATAGGGGCAATTGAAACTATAAAATTGGATGGGAAATCCCAGAAAGACTTCATAGAGCAAAGCAAAAGATTAGAAGAAAAAACCCTGGGGGGCACCAACATTTAAGGGATGGAAAAGAGAAAGAATCTGAAATAGACTGGAGACATACCAGAGAGAATGGTATCTTGGAAGCCACATGGAAAAATCTTTAAGAAGGCGATTGTTTTCCATGGTGTCAATCCACAGAGATGGGGCAAGATGAGGAGAGGCCAAAGGTGCTCACTGGTTTGGCCAAAATAGACCAATTCAATTTCTTCTATGTTCCCAGGACTCTCCCACTTGATTCTCAGTGAGGGCAGAGACTCTCCCTGCTAACTTGCAAGATTGTGGGCCCTGACAAGAATGATAGTGCCCATTAGGTAAAACCCCTTCCCTCATAAGAAACACCCTTATCATTACAGGCCCACATCACTCTACACACCAATCAGTTAAAATCAGTTAGCGAATGCCCGAAGGACCATTTTCTCACGCACACAATAGCCGAAGTCATGATTACTTTTCTCCTTCCACAGATGTTTTAGAAAGAATATGATGAACCAACAATGTATGAATCAGGGGGATGGCAGCCTAGAGTACCTAGGAGAAATGTGTGGGTCCATTTCCAGGCTATTTATTCTCTTTTGCTGACTTGTCTTTTTTTTTTTCCTTTTTGTCAGTATCATGCCATCCTAATTACTGTAGCTTTATGATAAAATTTGAAATTAGGTAATATTAGTCCTCCAAATTTTCCTTCTTTCAAAACTGTTTTGCCCTATTCTTAGGTCCTTTGTATTGACAAATGAATTTTAGAATTGGTTTGCTAAGAGATTTTGACACTGTACTGAATCTAAAAATCTACTTGAGGAGAACTGATATCTTGACAATATTGAGTCTTGAAACCGTCACATAATGTATCTCCCCCTGTTTGTTTATGTCTTCTTTAATTTCCCTCAGCAACACTGTGTGGCTTTCAGTGTTAGAGTTTTTAGTATTGCTAATTAGTTGCATGTGAAATGGTGTCTCATTATGGCTTTAGTGCAGGTCCCTGATCACCACTGAGATCAAGCTTCTTTTGAGTGTTTATTGGCCCATCAGGCTTCCTCTGCAGTGCTTTCGTATTCACCCTGCATTTTATTTCCCAAGAATCTCTCTGTTCAGATGATTTTATGGTCTCCTGTTTTTCATCTGTTTTTTGTTTTTATTGGTAGTAAAAAATTTTTTTCCTTATTTAGCTCTTAAATTCCAAAATAGTAGTTTAGACTTTGGGGCAAACACCTCTTTACATCTTTTTATTCCTTGTTAACCTTACTCTCTCCTACTTTGTGCCAGCAAGAAGTCCTGCTCTTTCTCATGTGCCCTGGCATGTTGTTAGCTTAGATAACTTTTGAGAATTCTGATTTGAAAGCAAAGCATGAGGTCACTTCACTAGGGTCATTGTCCCTAGGGCGATGCCCAGTTTATCTCTTTGCTCAGCTAATCTTCTCTGATTCCTCACGGTTCACTGCTGTGGACATTCTGTGATTCTGTTCCAACCGAGCACATTAAAAGAGAGAGGTAATTCCCGCCTCACTGGGCAGAACGTGGGTAGCCTGGGGTTCTTACCTTTGAGGCAGCAAGCACCTTGGCAGATTGCTCAGCAACTCTGGGAGATGGTGGTTAGAAGGCACGAGAGCCTCAACCATTGTTCTGTGAGCTTGTTTTCAGCAGTGAAAGGGATCTCCATGTAGCAATTTCTCAAGAAACAATTTTTGATTGATTTTGATCTAAGAAGTAGACCTTTGATTTCTGGTGGCTACAAAGTAGGCTTTCTGTGATTTCTAAGTCAGAGACCTGCATGGATCTGGTTGTGTCTTATAGGATATTCTTTATGCATGTTAGAATTTGTTAAGTAGTTAAGTTTTGCCTTTCAGTGCTTCAAGCATTTGTTGAATACCTACTGCATGCCAGTCGCCTATCAGGACCCTAAACCATCAAAATGAAGAAGGCAAAGACCTTGCCCTGGAAAGCTTACAGATGCCAGAATGTAGGTAGGAGTTAACAAACTCCCATACTTTCTCAAGAAGAGAAAAGGGAAGGTAAAGGCAGGAGCAGGACTACTCTAAGGCACAAAAAGCAAACTGTTTACTTATGGAAACTTGGCCAGGAAGAATAGAGCTAGAAAATTAGATGAATACCTGCAATATGTGATTTCTTGACAACTGGACAAGAGACCAAAAAGAGAACAATATTTTCAAAAGTTGGCAGTCAGAGGTTTCTGGGCTCCCAGACCCTTGCCCATGCTGTTCTCTTCCTAGAACACATTCCATGGCCTTCTCACTTAGCCACTTCCCACTCATACTCAAGGACACATCTTAGATTTTATTTCCTACAGGAAAGCTTTCCTCCTTACCTCCCACTTTGGCTAGGGGACGCTCTTAGGTACTTTGGTAGCACTATGCCATATACCTTTACTCTTCCACTTATCACACTGTATTGAAAATGGCCCCGTCTCTTCCCAGTAGACAATGTGCATATCTTGCTCGCCTCATACATCGTGTCTCGTACGGTATGAGACACACTCAATAAACATCTGATGAATAAATGAGTAAGCCAGGAACTATCTGGTGAGTAAATGAACAGATGAACAAATATGGGGACAGGAAAGGGGCATGGTTAGCCCAGAGAAAGAAAAGACCTAAATATAAGAATAAGGCTGAGGGCTTTGGCGCTGGAGAAATAAATATCATCAGAATGTGATAGTTAATTGGAGAAGTGTCTTATTTTTGTTGTGTCACTGATTGTGGTTGGCCCCAGACCCCTCCACATTCAGGTTAAGGGCTTAACACAAATTATTAAAAATTGATTATGTGTCTGGTAGTGTTTTAGGTGTCATGGGAATTGTGATTTTTGCCCATAGAGCACTTACAGATAAGCCTCTGTTGTTATCTAAGTGAAAGGACTACTGGGGAGGGAAAAAAACCCCAGGGCCAGGACATAGCTCTTCCCTCTAGACTGGGCTCATCTATTAAGCAACACCTTTTAGAAACATTGTTCAAATGGCTGTAAGTTAAATTCCTCCAGGCGATGACTCCCCATCCTAGTAAAGTGCCTCGTTCAAGGCCGAAATCACCATTGCTATGACCTTTTCCTGGTAGAATGACCTCCAAAAAATTAATTTGATATATTTAAACAGAATCCTAACATACTGAACAAGTAGGCTAACACCAACAAAAAGAAATGTAGGAGGTAGGCATAATGAGGCCTCCATTTAGTTTCAGCAGTTAATTGCACAAGTAGAAGATTGGGGAGGTCTGGCTTAGTAACGGACTGCTTGAAATGGGGTTCTAGCACCCACAGAATGAGGCCAGCAGTGTAAATTTCTCTAAAACCAAATACAGGTTTAGGTTGCATTAGAGAAATATAACACTCAGATCCCGGTGTAATAGCTATACTGTATTATGAAGTGATAATGTATTTGGAGTATCACGCTCAGTACCATCCTCTGAGTTAAAAAAACATTCACAAACCAGAGAATAACAGGGGACATTGACCAAGAGCTAGAAATAAGTCACATGAAGATCCAGTTGTAGGAATTAGGTTAGCCCGGGAAGGGAAGACTTGGAAGACATGCGGTAGTAAGTATCAAGTATCTGGAGGGCAGTCGTATGGAAACCTGGTAGAGGATATGTCAGTTCCCCAGGAGCACAACCAGGATCAGTGCATAAAAGTTACAAGAAAACATTTCTTCTTATTGTTAAGGAGAACTTGCTACTATCAAAGCTCTTCAGACATGGAGTGGACTATCTCTATGTGGTGGTGAGCTCTCTGTCACTCAAGTGGAGACTGGAAAACCATCACCTTTAGGTCAGGACTGCACAGTTAGTTCACCAAGAGCATCTGGCCAGAGGGAAAACTAAGGCTGAAATCCAGTCAGTACAGCAATAGCTACATCATGCATCTGGCTTCGGTCACCCAGAGGAAGAGGCACCCTTTTATTGTTCTCCTAAAGGGCCCCCAAGTCTATCAGATGCACAAAGATCTCATCAGGTAGGAGATCAGGTCATTAATGCTAACTCCCTGCCAATTCTTATCATCCATTAGTCTGTGGTCACAGTTACATTCAATCTAAATTCAAGAAAATAAAGTGAAGAAGAAAATCCAAGCATATAGTTTCCCTTTAACCCCAAGGACCATAATTTAATTACACTTTGAAAAGTATTGATACAGGTGTCTACGGGGCCCCTGGGTGGCTCAGTGGGTTCAGCGTCCAGCTCTTGATTTTGACTTAGGTCATGATCTGCATGGAACCTGCTTAAGATTCTCTCTCTCATTCTCCCCCAACCCCTCCCACCATTCTTTCTCTCCAAAAAGTAATAAATAAATTAAAGTATTTGTACAGGTGTAGAGATTACTTAAAAATATAAGGAATTTTGAAATTAAATAAAAGCATCGATGCATTTGAAGGCCTACTTAACTCCCTCCCATGGGACATCCTGTGATGTACTGCTCCTGGAGGGAATGAGCCAGATGGGGTGGTTTTCCATGCTTGGTAGGCTGTCCTCATAATAAGGGCTGGGCTCTGCCACCTCTAATGCCTATTCAGTGCCTGTCATAACTTCCTTTGGAGATGAAGTACAATTAAATGTTTCTTGCTGAAAATCCTTTTATTTAAATGTGAAATTTTAGAAGCAAGACACGAAACTGTACATATAATTCCATTTCAGCTCTACTGCATAGAAATTTTCTGGAACAAAAGAGAAAATAGCAACATATCTACTCTCTGGGGCCTGAGATAATGGGTGATTTTTATGTATTTTATAAACAGAAAATGAATACTGTAAAACAATCTCTCCTTCACCTTGAAAAACAAACACATAAAACATCGTATTTCACCGCATATGGTGAGGAAGAAAAATGCTCTCAACTTCGCACAACTGAAGTTGTCTTTTCTACTGAGCTAACTAACGGGTTAGGTCAGTATAGGAAGTTATCCCTGGTGTGTCTAGGTTGGTTGTCAGAGGTTAGTAGCATCCTAGTGACACAAAAGAATGTAAGTTTCTAAAGAGCCTAAATTTCATCCTCCCACCCTGTCAGCAGCTTACTCACCGATGGGATTCACACCTTTTCCATTCTCATTTCTTTAATCGCATTACTACAATATGCTACCAGAGCAAACTGAGTGCAATTAAAATCTTTTGGGGAAAAAAGACACCTCATTTACTGAAGAAAGGCTCCTGGAAATGAGCTTCAGAAACAGACGGGATAAAATGCTACATCCAAGAAGAGTGAGCTTCCTTAGATACCATATATGTTGAAGCAGGAGAAGGCGTCAGCTGAAAACAAACATCTGATGCAGTCCTTTTCCCTCCTGGCTGTGTTCTGCCTCCAGGCCAATGCCAGGAGGGGACCGTTTGGAAGACAAAGAGGAGAAGCACGAGGCAGCTAGTGGGAGTAAATGGTCAGGAGTGCTAGTACCAGATAGGGCCATGCGCATCCGGCCAGCAACGTGGGTCCCCTCTTGTGTTTCTGGGCCTAGAGATTTATCTTAAAAGAAATCTCTACCTGGTCCTGGCTTTAATTTTAGAACTCTCTTTCTCTAGCCCATCAGTCACATTACTGCATAGTTAAGTGCAGAATCCAATTTCCCCTTTTCCTTCCACCTTTCCCTTTGTGATTTGCATTGGGTGGCATGCAGTTTGTGCCCCATTCAGGACACTCTTGAGACTGTCTGGGTATGTGGCAGTCCGCTTGTACTTCTGTCCCGTGTATCATCCTGGGGCCCAACAAGCTAAAGGGCACGTTCCCACCGCGAACACACTTCCAGGACAGACGTTCCCCACGAGCTCGTACTGGCTCGCACTGAAGGTGGACCTTCAGCATGGGAAAGAGACAGGGGCGTGTGAACTGGCGATAGTTAAAGCCAGTTGGCAGGTCTCATCATGAAAAGCAAGCTGAGGGGGAGGATGCTTTTATAAGATTTATAAGATTAAATATCTCCCTCCAAAAAGCACATCTGTAACCATTCTACTTCTTACCTCCAGAAAAATCTTAGGGCAAGGGGGTAAGGTCATTCGTCCTTTCTTACCCAGCAGACTATTCAGTTAACTAGTGTGGGCCCTTCCTTTCCCCACAGGTTTATCAATGGCGTATGTTCTATTTAGAAAGTCTTACAGATTTGGTTGGAGGCAACATACAATACTCTCAGAGCCCAGTTACAGTCATTTATTGAGTCCTTTTTAACAAGACCTTTCAGTGTTTGGCTGTATGTGATAGTTTTCTAGAATCAAGTAATTGCAATAGTTACATGTAGAAATTCTACCTAGAATTCTATCTATGTGGAGAAATTCCATCCAAGGGAAGGACTTGTTCCTCTGTCTTGTTTATCATTTGTATCCTCAGAACTTCATGCAGAGTAGACCCTGAGCATAATAGGTGTTCAGTAAATATTTGTTGAAGGAATGATTGAATGAATGAATACGCATGGCTATAAAATTCTGAAAAAGAATCAAGCAATTTAAACCTCTCTTTGGAGTGTCTGTAAACAAACTCTATCCTTCCCTCTCAATCCGTATTAAGGCCTCCCGATGCCATTGGTCTTCATTTATCTACAGTCTTATTTTAGTGTGTGAAGCATAAAGTAATGTTACTTTAGGCATAAATTCCAAATAAAAATGCAACTTACAGGATTTTGGTAGAAGCGTAGATTTTTCACTTATTTACTTAAGAAAAATTTTTTAAAGATTTTATTTACTTATTTGACAGAGACAGATCACAAGTAGGCAGAGAGGCAGGCATAGAGAGAGGGGGAAGCAGGCTCCCCGCCTAGCAGAAAGCCCAATGCAGGGATGGATCCCCGGATCCTGAGATCATAACCTGAGCCGAAGGCGGAGGCTTAACTCACTGAGCCTCCCAGGTGCCCTAATTTAAAATTCTAGATAGACTTTTCCCCTAAGCAATGTAAGAATAAGTAATTGGGAAATGATAGTGTTCTGAGCAAAAGAGATTTTTTGCAGTTTAGGAAAACCTTGCTAAACACAGGACTGTATTTTTCCCTCAGAGTACGGAGAGAAAAACAGTTCCCTCAGCCGGTAGAATCACTCCGCATATTCCATACACACACATACACAATAGAATAACATAGATAGATACAAGGCATTCTGTTAAAACCACCTTTAGGAAAACCTCAGGCACCTCATGTGCAATAAATGGGCTGTCATCACTGCAGCTTGGGAAAAAGAAACGTACAGAAAAGGCATCAAGAGAACAAAAGGAATACATTTCATTTTTCATGTACCAGAGGAAACTTGAAAAAATGAAATACCCAGGAAATTCTCCTGAGAAAGGGGGTCAACTGTTTTGCTCTTCACTTTCTCACATCTTGGTAAGAGGAGGAGTACTCCGTAAGGCAGCCTGCATCTTCCCCCGTTTTCCAATTAGAGCTAAAGATGGAAAAGATTCCATCTGTAAGAAAGGCAACTGATTTTGAATTCTTAAAAATATTATCTGGGCCTTAAAAAGAATCATGAGCTGATGTGGAGGATTTGCTTCCAATAATTGGGGTGGGTGGCAGACAGAGGAGACCAGAGTGCTTGTGAGTGGAGCCACTGATGAAGCTGGGTGATAGGCACCGGGGAGTTCCTTATATTCTTCTCTCCACTCTCATGTACTTTTGAAATTTCCCATTAAAAAAACAAAAACAAACAAACAAAAAACCTAAAAGTGATGGACCTTCAAAATGGAAAAAAAAAAACACATTTTTTGAGGTTAGTATTGTAAATGGCAGATGCATAGAGAATGAAGTCAGAAGCCCATTCATGATATGCAGGTTTTGGTCCCAAAACGTACAATGTGCAGCCTTGTGTTAGTTACTGTAGGTCTTCAATCCTCAGTTTCAGTATCTAGAAAATGGAAAAAATGTCCAGCTTACCCAGCACATCAGGCATTATGAGAATAAATGCATCACTATTTCTGAAAATACTATTTAACTTGTGAAATTATACAAAGCTGTGAAGTTAATAATTTTGCTAGACAGGCGCTTTAACCAGCAAAGCCACTAAAGTTAATAATTTTAATTGAATTACAAACTTATCCAAAGTTGTTTGTTCCTAACTTTTCCCAAATATGCACCTCATTAAACCAGTTCCAACCAGAACTAGGTCCAGTTTTTTCTAAGACTATACTATCAGAACAAAACTGAAACAGTTTCCCTTCTTTTCTTCTGCTTCCATCGGATATATGAGCTCCACCTACAGTCTCCTCCTCACTGATCTTTCTGCCTTCCATCTTGCCCTCTTCAATCTTCCTACCATTTACTGCCAGAGAAATCTTCCTGGAATGCCACTTGGATCATGTGACTCCCTTGTTCAAAAACATTCCTGGGTCCCCAGTGCCGGTGGGATTAATCCACTTTACTTAAACCATCTTTCAAAGTTTCTACCACCTGGTCTCTAACCTCCCTTCCAGCTCCTTCACACCTGTTCATGTTCTCACACTTTCAGCTCCCAAGCAAGAGGTATTTTGTTCTCCATTTCTTCTCTCGGAATGCAGGATCCCTCTCCTTCCTGTCTGCCCACATCTTATCAAGCCCTGGGAATCAGCCTGAACCCTTCCTCCTCCAGGAAGACTTCTTAAACCTTTATGGACCAGATAATGTTTCATTTTTCTCAGTTTTCAACATGCGTGATTTGGCAACGAATCACATGTTCCCTCATGATATCACTTTTTTTTTTCTACCAAATGGTGAATTATCCCTACTGTTACTTTCTTCCTAGCCCGTCCAGTTAGATTATAAGCTCTTCGAAGGTAAGAATTGTGACTTTTTTTTTTTAAAGATTTTATTTATTTATTTGACAGATAGAGATCACAAGTAGGGAGAGAGGCAGGCAGAGAGAGAGAGAGGAGGAAGCAGGCTCCCTGCCCAGCAGAGAGCCCTATGCGGGGCTCGATCCCAGGACCCTGGGATCATGACCTGAGCGAAAGGCAGAGGCTTTAACCCACTGAGCCACCCAGGCGCCCAAGAATTGTGACTTTTATATCTTTCTGCCTCAAGGCCCAGTCTTGGCACATAACGGGCACTTTCACTAGCATTTATGGGAAAACATTACTGGAACTGAGGTAGAATTTTGTAGTCTCTGATGGCTGTACTTAGCATATTAATACTAACCTCGTTTGTATTCCTTTGGTTCTTAAAAACAACTTTGATTTTTTTTCAATTTTACACAGTACCACATAGAGTAGCATAGTAAGGAGAAAGTTCAGTCTTCAGTGTTACATAGAGCTAAATTCAAATCCTAACCTAGATATATTAACTGTGTGAAATCCTGGCGATTTACTTGACCTCCTTATTCCTTAGCTTCCTCAGTCATAAAGTGAAAATGTGGTAATCCTACTTGCTGTGCACAATTAAGCACAATATGTATATAGTGCCTGGCACATCATCAATAAAACGCACATCATATGGCTTTGACAGGTTGTCAAAATGAAGGATCATGGTTCTCTCTAACTCTTAGGGATCAGGATACCATAAGTATAGAACAGAGCCAGAAAAAGCCTCTACCTACTTCTCCAAGCTCTGGCACCATGCTCTCTGTTTGCTCTTGTGCACCCTTGACCATAAAGGTTATAGGCTAAATATAGCTGGAATCCCTAATTGTCAAGCTAAAAAATCCTATGTCCCCAGGCCATTCTTCATCCCTTTCTATATTAGGTGAATTTCCTTAGTGAATTCTTTGGAGGCTCCCCTTCAATCCAAATCCTCTTTCGTTGCTTGCTGTTTCTTTCTTAGCAACCCTAATTATACTCTGTTCTCCTACGGTCTTCTAACTACACTTATGTCTAGTTTGCCAGTTCTGAACCTTCTGAGCTACAGGCTATAAATCATCATGATTTCTGAGTGATCCAAAGTTGCCTTGTCTAGACGAGACCCAAAGCAATGATATAGATGGATTTCACTCATAAAGCACACGTTGTCAATACTTGAGGGTATAAAATTAGTAGAATGCAAGGTCAAAAGAGGATTAGCATCATCTGGAATTGGCCTTTAGATAATATCTTCTCTACATCGAGGGCAGGCTTCTGGATATGTGTTTGCTAACACATAAGAAAAAATACCAATGGGGCACCTGGGTAACCCAGCTGGGTAACTGCCTTCAGCTCAGGTCTTGATCCTGGGGTCGAGTTCTGCATCGGGCTCCCTGCTTAGTGGGGAGTCTGCTTCTCTCTTCCCCTCACCCCGTTCTTATGCTTCCTCTCTCTCTCTCAAATAAATAAAGAAAATCTTGAAAAGAAAGAAAGAAAAAGAAAAAGCATCAGCATGTGAAGGATGCCAAAATCCAATAAGCCACAATTGAAAAAACCTTGTTATGTCAGAATTCTGTCATTGTGGCCATTGTTTTCATACTTGAAAAAGAAAAAATAAGTATTACAGGAACAATAGTCATGAAAGCATTAGTTTTCAAAGAAACGAACAGGGAAAATGGAATCACAAGATTATCATACTATTATATACGCATAAAGATTTTGATTGCGCATCTGACCCACTGTATAGAATGACATTTCTGAGATGGATCTCTTGTGACTCATCTACTTAAAGCTGATCTATTAGCAACGAATGGCCATCTTACTTTATGGTTATAACAGAAGTTGCATTCATAAAGCCTTTTTTTTTTTTTAAAGATTCTATTTATCCATCTGAGAGAGAGAGAGAATGCACAAGCAGGGAGAAGGAGCAAAGGCGCAGGGAGCCTGATGCGGGATTCCATCCCAAGACCCGGGGATCATGACCTGAGCAGAAAGTAGATGCATACCCGACTAAGTCACCCACATGCCCCCATAAATAACAGTTTTATGTTGGTTACATTTTTTTTCAAACACAAGATTAGACTTCAATTTTTCTACTTTTGCAACTTATTCTTAAGTGATAAAATGGGACTCAAATTCTGAATTACAATTGTTTTTCTACACCCATTATTGCTGAGCCGGTTTGAATTTATCTTTCTTTGATTGCAAACAGACCAAAGGAGAACTGTTGGTTTCCATTATGTGGGTCTCATTTTTCAACATAATCTTCTCACCGGAGTAGTTTATCAAGTGTGAATGTAAACAACTAGCTCTTTCATTAGTACCCAGTAATGGGTCTTTTCCACTAGAACCCAGTAAAGGGGAAAAGAAATATTGTCAAAGTCCAGTCACTCTATTTGCGAGTCTACTAACAAGCAAGTATGCCCAGAAAAAAAATCCCAAAGATACCAGGAATCTCAACACAGAAAATATTATTGTCAGTGAGGTCCTCTTAAAATCCAAAAGGTGACCATATGTCTGTGGATCTAAATCATATACTCAAAGAATGATGGAGTATTAGTGCCGAAAGCGACTTTGGTAACCATCTGGCCCAGGGATGCTAGTTGGTGCCTCAGCTAGAGTCAGAACTGTTTGTGTCTCATCTCCCAGTTCATTGTGCTCACCTCACTACTATATTTGCAACGTTTTCGAAATCAACTATTAAAATCAGTCGTGGTTATTTTCAGGCATGTAATGCCAGCTTTGCTACCACTCCCTCAATAGCAATTGATTTCTCTGGAACTACCAGGACTATATTTGGTTTATTTTTAAAGCCAAGCAGTTTTTTAAACCTTAAAATATTTCGTTTTCAAAACCTAAAAGGCTCTTTATTTAGTCCATGATGAATATTTGAGTAGTGTTAAATTTATCATTCTGGCAGTACTCACATTGTACTTGTCATTAATTGTGACTCATCAAAGAATGTTTTGATGTTGAGTCCTTGGCTAACAGATGGCTCTGTTTAGAGGAATTGAGGCAGTGCGCTATGAGGTCCAAGGAGAGAAACTTCTTACATAATTAGTCACTAGCAGTGGTTTGAATTTGTAAGAAAGCAAAGTAGTCTGTAATGCTGAGGTTAGGCTTTGTACTGAGGTGGGGAAGACCTCTTTTCTATTCTGTTCAGAGAGTGGATAGAAGAGTTGACATCAGTATTGTTGCTGTGCTAGGTGTGAGTTGGAATGACTTAAATGGCCAGCAGAGAGACACAAAGTCCAATACTGGAACGCTTCTGTTTCTGTGGGGTCTGTCATCCTGGCAATTGTTAGGCCCAGAGGCCGCTCTACAGGAAAGGGCAGGCACTTGAGCAAGAGTAGTCCCAATAAGAACCAGGAATAGGATGTAAACAATAGTCCCTACTTTTAGAAAGCATTCATCTTAGAGGCAACAGAAACATGCAAAAACTTCTCCCCATTCTTTCTCCTTCTCTTTCAATTTTTCCTTTTTTTTTTTCCTTTCTAGATTTTCCCTCTTTTTTCACTTAGATCCATCTAAGTTGAAGGAAGTGAGTTAACAGAGTTTAAACAATCAATGATGCAGGCACAAAAGAGAAAAAAATCTAAATATAAAGTTATGTAAACAACGGCCAATGATTATTGGACATTAGTAATCCCCTCCTTGCTTCTACTTCTTCTGAAATTCATAGACTCATAATTTCCAGCCTTTTTGGAAAGATTTGTACTCAAAGTCATGAACAACCCTCAGTACAACCTTATTCAGCACCTACCTGCCAGCTACTAGGTAGGATGTGAGTGGTTAGTCTGAGGGTCTGGGTCCTAGCATGTGCACAAGTGACTCATCCTTCAGAATGGCATTTAGTATCTCCAACTTATGTAAGAAAAAGAGAACACACATTGTGTCATAATGGGACAAAGAGAAACCTGAAAGATAGCCTTTAAATTCCCTTAGATATATTCTAGGAGGATCACATACTAAACCTCTCTGAGCCTCAGTTTCTTCATCTATAAAAAGGATAATAATATATCACTTGTGGAATTAACATGAATAAGCACAGTGTCTTGCCCACAGTAAGGACTCAATAATGATCTCTGGTTTAGGAGGGAAAGTAAACTAAGTAGTAGACTAGATAACGTATGTAGACAATGATGCTTACTTGTTTGCTAGCACAGGGAACCACAGGAAAAATGGTTAGGAGCCAAGGCAAACTGGCAGTTGAATGAATAGTCAATGAGAAGAGGCTATTTTAAAAGGGTATTTGGCAAGAGCACAGCATTCAAAATCAAAGTGATAGGGCTTTCACTGAATGTCCCTGGAAGGTTACCTCAGACTGGGGCCCCATGACTTAAAAGCACTGCGAGAAGAACTAAATCAAGTAATGTAAATGACTAAATGACTTCTGGAAGGTCAATGGGAAACTGTGGAAAGGATCAAGGATTTGGGGTAGACAACCTGCATTTGAGCCCCCGTTTAACATTTTTTAACCACTTCACTAGAAATTATCACAAATACTTTAACATATAAGCTCACTCTGTTTTCACACTTGTAAAAAAGATGAAGACTCTTGTAAATTTCAGAGAGCTTTTGTGAATATGCACTTTGCCAATTGCAGAACATTATATAAATCAATGTTCAAGGTGCTGAAGGGGGAAAATATTTACTCTTTTCAAAAAGACACACTTAACTGCCTCCTCATGTTATAGGTAACAGACTAAATAAGGGACAGACGATGATAATTCTTCATTTTCACAGAGGGCAGAGTTGAAGGAAGTGAGTTAACAGAGTTTAAACAATCAATGATGCAGGCACAAAAGAGAAAAAAATCTAAATATAAAGTTATGTAAACAACGGCCAATGATTAATGGACATTAGTAATTCCCTCCTTGCTTCTACTTCTTCTGAAATTCATAGACTCATAATTTCCAGCCTTTTTGGAAAGATACATACATGCAAGGGAAGTGCTATATAGCATCTTTGACAAACAAAAATGATTTAAAATTCATTTCATTTGATGCCTCGTAGTGTTGCACAGTAAGGTTCAGAAACACTGCCTAATATAGGCAGTTACATTTGGGGGATATTTTAGCTGACATAAGACACAGGGACAAGATCATAAACTGAATGACTTTGAGATCCTTCATCCTTCGTTCAGTATATTTTTCTTAGGTGACCAGATGTTTCTAAGTAACTGGGATGTTGAAAACTTTGGAGCAGAAAATACGTCATTTCACATCATGTGTATTTTAATCGGTTTGATTTTATTTATCTTTTTTTTTTTACATCTTCCCACTAAACAGCTGGATTTAAAAGAACTAAATGAGGAAGAAAATTCCGATTTCCCTTCCGATGAGCTGTTTGTATGAGAGCTGATTTAGTACCATCAATACTTGAAGAGACTTAAGGAAAAAAAATGTGTCTGGATTAAAATGTTAAAAATAGAAACATAAATTCCAAGATTAAGTCCCTTGAGTTACTTGACATTTGATGTAATTTCCCCAAACTTATTTTCTTTGTAAAGGTTTATAAATTTATGAGAGGAAATGCCTTATCCTGCCTAGAGATTATTGTGTCAATTAGGAATAAACAGGATTAAGCATTGGTTTGGAAATGAAGCTCCTCTAAGTATGGTGAGATTATACGCAGATTACTGGGTGAAAAAATGAATGTGTGCCCTCCTTTCTTCTTACTCAAGACTAAGTGACTTTCTAGAGTTCTTGTTTGCATGTACTACTTACCCTTATGTCCTCGCCTTTTTTCTGGGGAACTTCACATCAAAATACCTGGACCCCAAATGAATCCCAAATTATCCATCTGAAGACACTTCATGTTTGGTTCTCTCATACAGCCAGGATCTCAAGAAAACAGTCTCTGAAGTTGCTACCCTATTCTTGGCTATCACCAGGGTAAAGACCATTGGAAAAGAAGCAACATATAAAATAGAAGAATAATTTGCTCCCTTATTCAGAAACTAATATATTCCCCCCAAAGACTGATTGCTCACGAAATGTATTAAGACGTTGTGTGCTAAGCAAAAATAAACCTCACTCAAGTTTCATGGTTTGCTGATCTAGACACAAAGAACAGCCCTTTATGCAAAGGCCTTTTAGCAATTTATCCATAGTACCACACATATACAGACACACATACATATGCATACATGTATACAAATACAGACATGCAGAAATACAAATCAGACTTTTTGGTATTTACTGGAGAAACCTCCTAAGATTAATAAAAAGATCCCACATAATAACTGGATCTCCACTGGCTTTCTTTTCTTGGTCCAGTGCTTGGTATTTTTGGTTTGAGATGATAACTTTATTTTAAGCCTGAGAGAGCAGTTGACTTGCCCTTGGCCTAATGATACTGAGCAGCTGCCAAAGCCTGTTTTATATCCACAGGAGAAGACTGTCCCTGGAGAGGGGACACATAACCATGCATGTCCCTTTCCAGATGTCTCTTTGGGTACCATGTCAGGAAATGGCTTTCCAAGAGAAGGGAAGAATCTGTGTTTGGCTTTTTGATGATACTTCTGTGCACAAAGAGAGACTATGTTAAAGAGTTGAAACTCTAAGAAAATCCCTATTTATTTTGCACTTATGGTGCACCTATAACTGAGGACAAATTTTGGGTTTACTTTTTAAGCAAAATAGTATCAACGGCAAATAAGTGAACTCACACATACAGTAAAATGCAAATTTTTTTTCCTTCAAAGCTCCAGAATCAAAAAGGATATATAATTTGCAGAGGGGGATGGAGAAAGAGGACATGTGGTCCTTTTAGCTAATAATAATTATAGCTTCCATTTCCCGATTATTCACCATGTAAAATACTTGGCATATAATCTAGCACAAATAAGATACTCAAAAAATATCTGTTAAATGAATGAGTGGTAGGTACTACATATTGTTTATATCATTTATCTCATTTAATCTCAAATGAAGCTGCCTATGTATCTTCATGATAAACATAAACTGAGGCTCAGGTTAAATAACTATCTACCACCACATTGCTAATAAGCATGGCTGCCAGGATTCCAGACTAATCTGATTCTAAAGCTTACGTATCATCCACCTATGTGGGCGTGCGTGCACACACACACATAAATACATTGCCCTTGACTTTGCTCTCTCTCTCTTTTCAGATTGTCACTTGTTTCAGACTACCTCATTGCCTTTCCTGTGCTCTCCTTTATCAGATTCACTCAACACTACATTCATTGGGTCTCATTTCAAGACATTTCCTGAACCAGACCTTGTTGCACCACCAATAATACTATTACCTGGGAAATGTTCTTCCCATTCCTCACTGAATAGCTGAGATTATATCAGCCTCAAAAAGAAAGCTTTCCCTGAATATTTGGGAAATTTCCCTGGGCCTGCAACCAACCCAAATCCCTTTTCATTTATTCAGTATTTCATATCTATTATTCCCCTCCAAAATCACTAATCTCTTATTTCCATCTAGTCAAAATTTAAGAACAGTTGTTTCAGAACTAGAAGGAACCTCAGCCATCAACTCATCCAAACTTCCTATCACTTGGCCCAACTCTGCTTACATCATGTCCCTACGAGATGAAGGCTGTGCCTCTGCTTAGTTACCTCCATGGAGGTGGGCACTGAGCCTGGTCAGGAGCAGCTGGAAGAAAACCACAGAGGCACTGTGAGTGGTCCCAACATAGATGTGGGGAGAAAATCATTCACTTCTGCTGAACAGCATTCATAGAGCACTCCCTGTGGTCAAGATATAATGGCCAGACCTTAGGGTGAGTAAATAGTGGGACACAGTCCTTATGTAACCCCAAGGAACATGATCTCATGATTATTCCTTGTGAGGGAATGAGCCTACTGCATGAATGTCTGTTTAAAAAAAAAAAGAAAGAAAAAAAGTTTAGAGATGAATATTTTGAACTTGAAGGAAATTTCATAGATAATGGGAAGGAATAAGAAAGACTTCATGAAGGAAGGTTAAATTTTACCTTAGGCCTTGCAGGATGGTGGGAATGATCTTAGTCACGGTCAAGGACTGCTAGCTCCCACTCGTCTTGTTGGGCAGGGTTATTTCATAAGCCAAGAGAAGGTGGCTATGGCAAGTGCCAGGCTCTGTAGAAAGAGATGCTACAGAAATGCTAAGTGAAATGCCATAGCTGTGGTTCAGATATGGCAAACCAGGAAGAGACAATGTCCCTTCCCCACACACATTATCACCTACACATTTTGGCGTGGGGTGGGGGAGTAAGAAGCAACCCCATTTATCTGTGTTGAGTCACTCTTATGCCTGCCTTTTAATGTTACTCATCTTACTTTGGCCCCCAAATTCTCACTTTGTTCTCTCACTCAACCCCATGTGTCTGGGTAGGGAAGCTTATGGGGCTAACTGAATAATTTGGGGTCTATAAAGATAGCCTTTGAGTCACCGTCTCTCTCGGGCTTTGGTGAGCCTGGGGCAGTGCTGAGTGCGTTGATGAGCTCACCCATCTGCTTTGAGCTTCAGCCTCCAGCAGGCCTCCATCTCCTGGGTGAGCATACCGCAGAGGCATCTCTGGCCCACAAGAGCAGCCTGGATCGCAGTCCTGTGCCAGTCCCCAGGGGCAGCACGAGAGCAGGAAGGGATGAGAAGTGCACAAACTGAATCGCTCTTTTCCTGATGATATTTAATTGAATCTGGGCACCAGCAAGGCTTGGCTGAATAGCCTTCTTCCCATCACATGCAGCTCAGCCCTACCAAATTTCTCCTATAATGATCATTCCATCCAGGTAGCACAGAACCTTTTCATAGAATGAGTCCTTGGGTGAGGATCAAGAAACCTGGGAACTGGTTTCAACTGAGCCATAAACTTTAGGCAAGGCACTTAAGATCTGTGAATTATGTTTCTTGATTTATAAATTGGGAACAATACCCATCCTGCTGGTCTCTGTGAATTTTGTGTCTGAGAATGTAAAACCACGTAGTAGCTGAGAACACCCTTTGAAGAGTTAAAAATGTGCTGAGTATTATTACTAGAGTCTTAACTGTTAACACACCTAAGTGCAAATAATATCACCCGTGGAGGTAACAAATGAAATGTACAATGTGGAAACTTGCTAAGGAGCCTTTCTGTTTACACAAGGAGTGTAAATTGTAGCTAAGGTGTGAGGTTATTGTTGCTGTTGTTATTGGCGGGGGAAGTGGAGATGAAATGTGAGGGAAGTGGGTGCAAAGGGAGAAGGTATGGGAAGAGCAGAGAAGGATCTACCGGGCTCAGTGAGCATCCTGGCCTCTGTCTTGAACACAGTAACTTCCTTACTTAGAGTAGAGATGTTGCACTGTGTTTCCCTATTGCTGTCTGACCAAGCCTTCTCATTGTTGATCTTCTTTTAGTTGAGGAGAACCCGTGACTCTTGCTTCCTAACTCACTTCCTAACTCTGCCTGTGGTCACCACCCTGGGTGGAGCCTTGCTTGGGGGGCATGGCGGGGAGGGGAGTGCAGTCAGAGAGAAGCACAAAAAGCCTAAGTGAGGACTCCCTCATGCAAGGGTCCTGTCCTCTCCTGGGCACTCTACCTCAGCAGATTCTGAAGAGTTTTGCCTCCTTGGGAACTCTCTGAGAACCCTTTAGCAGATACCAAGACTGTCCTATGTCCTCTTGATTGAATTCTTTCCTTGCTCAGGCCTGTCAGGCAAGTCCCTTGGGGTGTGGTCTTCATTTCACACTGCCCCTTGGGTCAGCTCTGGGCTCCTCCTCTCAGCCTGAAGCAGAAATGCAAGCAGAGAAGACAGTCATTCTTTAGATGTAGGACAGAGCATCAGTGGAAATTTACAAGGTCTAACCCCTGGTTTCTGGGGTCCCCAGCAGTTGGGGCAGAAGCCCATATTCCTAATTTCTGGAGACCTGATGATCTCCTTCTCAGTGACACTTTTTGTTGTTGTTGTTCTCTTTATTCTGCTTTCTGCTGACCTACAGTTTTACTCAAGGAGGCAAACAAACCAACAATTGTTTGTCTCCACTATCCCCCCCCACCCCGATCACCACTCTTCCCTGATGGATTGCCCCAGCGTTCCAGCAAAGCTGCCTTCCACAAACCTGAGGCTCACTCTCTGATCAAAGAGGACCCAGCTTAGAAGCTTCATGCAGGTTCCCTTTCCTATAACATTTTCTTGAGAAACTGCAGGAAAGGGCAGTCCTCATCCCTGAAAGCTCTTCTGCAGTGCTGAAGACCCGCTCACCCGAACATTCCCTCTGCATTGGCCACACTCCCAGACCGGCCAGAATGCAGCAGTGTGCTGAGAGAGAGGCGGTGGCTGAGATGTTACTGGTTTGCAACACCCTGATAAGGAGATCTCATTCCCTACTTGCTGGCAGTGTTCTATAGAGTAATTACAAAAGTACCGCTGTGACACTGGGCGGAATCTCATTAAAAACTGCATAAAACAATTGAGTTGTGGTGGAGAATATCCATTTTATTCCAGTTAATTATAATCCATATGATAGAGCATTAGCCTGAGCATGAATGCTGGTGTTGCTCTGGCTTCCTGATAAAATGTATTTGGAATATATAATATGATACATGATATGATATATAATATATGGCGTAGCATTTGTTTCTGTGGGGCATGATAAAAAGTCAATATAGGGCAGCTTCAGATTTTCCCACCTGGTGAGGAAGTCGCTCGCTGTGCTGAGCAGATTGCTGTTTGATCTCACTCCTCCCGGGAGGACCACTTGGCCAGCTGGGATGGGACACTCTATGGCAGTTTGACCACATGGCAACTCAGAACCACCCGTGGACATACAGACAGATGCACATACACTCACCCTTGAGGAACGTGCCCCCTTAGTCACTTGGTCTCCCCTCTCAAGGTGGGAGAGAGGCCCAGCCAGGAGAGTATCTGTCACAGGTTATCATTCCTCTATTTTCAAAGAGATAGTGGGCACGCCCTTTTTTAGCAGAAGGATGCTTTTGGTGGATAGCAGGTGAATTATCCCTTGAATATCACTAAGTACAACAGATAAGAGCCATTCTAAATAGTCTCCTGATATGGCAGCCTAATCCTCGAGAGCATTGAAATCAATGTCTAATATTTTCATACCATCTGACTATGTGTGAGGTGATTTCACACCCATCATGTTGTCCATCTGTATTCTATATTTATTTTTCTTGAGTAATCTATATTTATATTATAATTTACATTTAATTATCCCAAGCACAAACTGTTTAATTCTTGAGATCTAAGAGCACCATGATCATTTTACTTATACTTTTCATTATTAAAAAAATCACATCATGGAACATTTAGAAACCTGAGAAAAGCCCTCCTACCCTCAGCATCTTAACACATTGAGATTATGACTTGCTCTTATTTCCTCCCAGTTTTCTTAAGAATTTTTATCCATGAAATCATCATATTACACAACTTTAAGTGATTTTCCTGTGTGGATCTCCAGGCTATGCCACCTGAATTTTGTTATCTGGCCCCATACCATGTTTAAAGGGAAGAAATCAAAATTAATCAACTTCCATTTATATCTCTCTTGTTCAAAGTCAGTGTCACTTTGCCCATAATCAAAGTACCAGAAAGATGGTGAGGGGAGCATTCATTCTGTTAAGCATCCAGCTTTCCCTCTCTGGTTATTAAAGTAGCTGCGGGAGGCAGCTGGAGAGAACCATTCAAGAATCTGAAGATTGCTGTTGCTGGTAAGGACGTCCCAGCTGTGCCTTGTTGTTCAAGATCTCTTCATCATCTAAGGATGCCAAGTCCCAAGCTGAGCTCTCTCTGGGGACTCAGGCCCACTGAATGAGAGTGCTTGGCCTCTGCCTGCGTCATCTAGGAGCTGTGGGTGAAAGTGAGGTTGAGAAGCTCAGTTGATACCTCTTTTAATAAGACTCTGCTAGGAGGAGGTGGGGGTGGGGTGGGGGGAGAGGGGTGTGTGTGTGTCCAAGGATGCCTGAAATAGCTGAGAGAGAGGGCACAGAAATATCATCCCATGGACATGTCATCAGCTTTTAGACTAGTGTAGATCAAGCATGGGTCTTCACCTGTGTGAATGCATGTTTTAAAGGGTAAACTTAATTTCCTCCCAAGATTAGGATTTTTCTTGAGGAGAAAGGGATTAGGTTTAGGATCTCATTAAAGGAGGATGTCTTCTTCCAGGGTTACATTCCTCTCCCACCTGCATCCCTCCACCCTCCTTGTTCTGCTAAGCACGTCTAGCAGACAAAGCTTCTAGACCTGAGATCTGAAGGGGTTTCTCAGAGGCTGCAAAACTGCTGATACCTCAGCTGGGAGAGCTGAGTCCCCTGAGCTGTGGGTCAGTGTTTATCAGAACCCACCGTGTAAGACAACCTCTTAGCCTTTTTGCACACCAAGAAGGAAGAAGGGAGCATTTAGAGACAATGAGGCATACCTGTGCTGAGCAGCTCATCTGTCATGATGACCAGTACAAGTTCCAAAGCCCCAGGCTCCCTGACAAGCACCCCCCTTCCCAGGTCGTGGAGTCTCCATGCAGCATACAAATGTTGTCTTTCTACTTTCATCCTGTTTGGTTTTTTCCCTAAGTAAGCAGAATTCCCTGAGGGGCACTTACTCTAGATATATGTACATTGCTGAACGTGAGAGATCACTTCTGTCAGTAACAGATGCCTTTTGTCCAAGGTATTTTCTTGTGTATTGTGCTATTCAATTAGAACTCCTAATGCATGATTAATGTGTGTTTAGACAGCCATTGCCTAATCGCACGGCTTCTTCACCTTTGGGACACTGGTGAGTATACAGAGCAGACTTCTGGAAAACACCATTGGCATGTGAGCAACAATCTGATAACGCTAGCGTTGTATGAGGAGTGGACATTCTGAGGCTCAAGTGGTGCCTGTCCCCTCCTCTGGTTTCCACTGAACAGCATGTGACTTCTTGGTTTTCAGAGATGGATTCCAGAACCATTGGGCTCATTCAGCATTTGTAGGGCATCTACCTAGGCCAGTCTCCATAAGTTCCAGAAAGGGAAATTACATGTGGGCCCTAACTGAAAGGTTCTTACAATCTAGGAGGAAGTAGAATGGTTCGTGTATAGTTATAGGACTGGATAGAAAGTTAGGAGGGCCTTAAGGCTGATTTAGAAGAAGAATGGAAAATCCACTGTGAATGGGGGCTCCCCTGGGCTGTGAGTATAGATGGCAGTGGATGGGACTGAGGGCAAGGCAGGGAGCAAGGACCTGGTGGATACTTGGGCAGTGGTGTAAGGGGCCTTCCTGCGTCATCCACACGGGCACGAAAGTGGTAAGCCTGGGTGCCCATGGTGCTGTCACGGGTGAGCCTCCCTGAGTTCTCTCCCTGCAGGTTTGCCTACCAACCAGGGAGCCCAACAGCCTGCTTGCCGCTGCTTTGGGCCTATAGGGCTATGAAGCAGGAGAAGTGTCCCCAAAAGAAATCCCTGCATTCTTAATTTTTATTTACAAAGATCCAATTTGAATCTTATAATCTGTGAACAGATGGCAAATAGGAAAGAGAGAATAAAGTGTCTGACTCTGAACATTGTGGTCATTTTCATTCCATCTCATTTGCAACCCATCAAGGTCCTTAGAAGATATGCATGTGACTCATCAGAGAGTCTGAACTCTTAAAGTGGGTCATGCCTGAAAAATGGATGAGACTTTTGCTCTGAGGGATGTTAGTGAGGGGACAGTCTCAGGCCTGTCCTTTTCTGAGAATTCTTAGAACTGGTTGCATATAAATAGAGCCTGCAAAAAATATAGGAACTTGGCTTGAAGATAACTTATATATAGAGAGAGTATCAGTACGTGTGTGATTTATACAGACTGAAAAAAATAAGAAGTACACCCTCTTTATGGAAACTGCTTTAGAAGTTAGGCTTATAATTGCTACATGATTCAGCCACCAAATTACTGAAATGTTCCCCTCAAGGAGTATTTGACATTTAGTAGAAATTGTAATAAAATGAAGTATGTCAAAAATTCAAACATTTTAAATTCTTCAACTTTTTCATACTTGAATTTAGAAGAAAGTGTCTCTTCAGGTAGGTACCTACCTCCCCCCCCCACCCCCCCGCCTTACTTAAAAACACCGGTGGGTGGCAGAGATGAACGCTGAAGAGGACTGAGGGCTCTCATTACAACAAACTAGAGATTTCCCAGGCAGCAGCCACGTATCAGAGAATAATACACTTTCAGTCTCTTTTATCCTGTCAGCTTGGTTATTTGTAGTTATTTTGGAAAATGCCATATGGCACAGAGATTAGGCATTCAGTTCTATAGCTAACTTGCTTGGGTTCAAGTCCCAGCTCAGCCACTGGCTATGTGATAATAAGCTGGTTACCGACCTTCCCTGTACCTTAGTCTTCCCATCTGCTAAGTGGGCATGGTAACAGCAACCATCTCCTAAGGCATCTGCAAAGATCGAAGAATGCAAGTGAAATGCTGAACAAGGTGCCAGACACGGAGGGAGCCCTCTGTCAGCACTGACTGGCTTTTTTCTCCTTCCCTCCCCACCCCTCTCATCTGGCATCTCCACCTGCGGGAGACTTAACACAGCTATTGAAAACTCATCAGCTCCACCACTTGTTGGCTTTTGCTAACAGCTGGGTGTGAAAGGTTTTCTGTATGAGAGGTGTTAGAAATGTGGTGGGGTCTGAGTTCTCTCAGTTTTCCTGTGGTGCAGCTGCCTCCCTCACGTGGACACTGGAGGTTTCCCAGGACGCGTGGCACTCTCTCCCGCTGGCCCTGGTGCTTCTTCAACCTTTGCCTTTCTGGATCCCTCTGTCAGCGACTCAGTTTATTCCCTGGGCCCTCCTCCTGCTCCTTTCATCATTTGTTTATTCTGTCTTTCAATGCCTTCCTGTTCCTTAAAGCCTTCTTAAAATCAGGGATCATAAAAATCATCATTTGAAAATCAAAATGGTTAATTTCAAATGGATTTCTTTTGTAAATTTCTTCTTAGAAAACAATGCTGAAACTCTTAAGGAAGACAGTTTTCATGGTCAGTTTTTGCCTAACTCAGAGTCGTCAGCATGGAATTAAGATGAGCACTTCTAAATATATGGAGTTTGGAACGCAGTATAAATGGAAATTTTTGTGGCCACACATGGCTTTTTGTAATCTACCAGTAGTACATTTCTTAGCTCATATTCTTCACGCATACTCTCAGATCCAAAGTAAATATCCAGCAGCCATCCCTGTGTAATCTTGCTAAAAATGAATTATTCAAGACAGTTATACCAGAAAATTTAGATTTTAAAGGATATCAGAAGTCAGTTAAGTGGCAGTATTCATTAAATTCTGTTCAAGTGATAACTTTAAAAGCAGATTACTTCTACAGACAAGGGAAAGCAGGGTTATTTCCCTCCCCACGCCTTTGGACCCATTCACCCCAAATTGACAGACAAGGTGTTTGGGACCATAAAAGCTTGTACGTTTTACAGCTCATCAGTGAACCAAGATACGTGGTTTACTGTTTGAAATACTGTCATGCAGGATTTTAAAGACTGAAGTTCTAGTTCTTGCTTCAGTAGCACATATACTCAAATCACAACGATGAAGACTCAAGTTTTCTGTGAGACTTCCAAAGTATCTACTTTAATTAGTTTTAGTAAATGAGCTAACGAAACCCTCATTCAGAACGCTTCATCTTTAAAATTGAGGTGGGAGTGTCTGAGGAACAGAGAAAAAGCCATGTGACCACCATGTGGAGAACCAGGGGAGAGAGGAAAGCAAGATGAGTGAGAGACCCCCATTCTTTTTTATTATTATTATTTAATTATTTTTATTAACATATAATGTATTATTTGTCCCAGGGCTACAAGATTGTGAATCATCAGGCTTGCACATTTCACAGCACTCACCATAATAGCACATACCCTCCCCAGTGTCCATAAGCCAACCACTCTCTCCCTAACCATCCACTCCCCAGCAACCCTCAGTTTGTTTTGTGAGATTAAGAGTCTCTTTTGGTTTGTCTCCCTCTCGATCCCAACTTGTTTCATTTTTTTCTTTCCCTATCCCCCAAGCTCCTGCCCTGCCTCTCAAATTCCTCATATCAGAAAGATCATATCATAATTGTCTTTCTCTGATTGACTTATTTCACTCATCGTCATACCCTCTACTTCCATTCACATCGTTGCAAAAGGCAAGATTTCATTTTTTTGATGAATGTATAGTATTCCATTGTATATATACACCACATCTTCTTTATCCATTCATCTGCTAATGGACATCTAGGTTTTTTCCATAGTTTGGCTATTGTGGACATTGCTGCTATAAACATTTGGGTGCACGTGCCCCTTTGGATCACTACGTTTGTAACTTTAGGGTAAATACCCAGTAGTGTGATTTCTGGGTCATAGGGTTCTATTTTCAACTTTTTTGAGGAAACTTCATACTGTTTTCCAGAGTGGCTGCACCAGCTTGCATTCCCACCAACAGTGTAGGAGGGTTCCCCTTTCTCCACATCCTCACCAACATCTGTCATTTCCTGACTTGTTAATTTTAGCCATTCTGACTGGTGTGATATCTTATTGTGGTTTTGATTTGTATTTCCCTGATTCCAAGTGATGTTGAGTACTTTTTCATGTGTCTGTTGGCCATCTGGATGTCTTCTTTGCAGAAATATCTCTTCATGTCTTCTGCCCATTTCTTGATTGGATTATTTGTTCTTTGGGTGTTGAGTTTGATAAGTTCTTTATAGATTTTGGATACTAGCCCTTTATCTGATATGTCATTTGCAAATATCTTCTCCCATTCTGTCAGTTGTTTTTTGGTTTTGTTGACTGTTTCCTTTGCTGTGCAAAAGCTTTTGATCTTGATGAAGTCCTGATAGTTCATTTTGCCCTTGCTTCCCTTGCCTTTGGCGATGTTTCTAGGAAGAAGTTGCTATGGCTGAGGTCAAAGGGGTTGCTGCCTGTGTCCTTCTGGAGGATTTTGATGGATTCCTTTCTCACATTGAGGTCTTTCATCCATTTGGAGTCTATTTTTGTGTGTGATGTAAGGAAATGATCCAGTTTCATTCTTCTGCATGCGACTGTCCAATTATCCCAATACCATTTGTTGAAGAGACTGTCTTTTTTCCATTGGACATTCCTTCCTGCTTTGTCAAAGATTAGTTGACCATAGAGTTGAGTGTCCATTTCTGGACTCTCTATTCTGTTCATCTGTGTGTCTGTTTTTCTGCCAGTACCATACTGTCTTGATGATGACAGCTTTATAATAGAGCTTGAAGTCTGGAATTGTGATGCCACCAACTGTGGCTTTCTTTTTCAACGTTCCTCTGGCTATTTGGGATCTTTTCTGGTTCCATATAAATTTTAGAATTATTTGTTCCATTTCTTTGAAAAGTTGATGTGTTATTTCGATAGGGATTGCATTAAATGTGTAGATTGCTTTAGGTAGCATAGACATTTTGACAATGTTTGTTCTTCGAATCCATGAGCATGGAATGTTTTTTCATTTCTTTATGTCTTCCTCAATTTCTTTCATGAGTACTTTATAGTTTTCTGAGTACAGATTCTTTGCCTCTTTGGTTAGGTTTATTCCTAGGTGTCTTATGGTTTGGGGTGCAATTGTAAATGGGATCAACTCCTTAATTTCTCTTTCTTCTGTCTTGCTGTTGGTGTATAGAAGTGCAACTGACTTCTGTGCATTGATTTTATATCCTGACACTTTACTGAATTCCTTTATGAGTTCTGGCAGTTTCGGAGTGGAGCCTTTGGGGTTTTCCACATAAAGTATCACATCATCTGCAAAGAGTGAGAGTTTGACTTCTTCTTTGCTGATTCAGATGTCTTTTATTTCTTTTTGTTGTCTGATTGTCAAGGCTAGGACTTCTAATACTATGTTGAATGGCAGTGGTGATAGTGGACAGCCCTGCCATGTTCCTGACCTTAGGGGAAAAGCTCTCAGTTTTACCCCATTGAGAATGATATTCACTATGGGTTTTTCATAGATGGCTTTTATGATATTGAGGTATGTACCCTCTATCCCTACACTTTGAAGAGTTTTGATTATGAAGAGATGTTGTACTTTGTCAAATGCTTTTTCAGCATCTATTCAGAGTATCATATGGTTCTTGTTCTTTCTTATATTAATGTATTGTATCAAATTGATTGATTTGCAGATGTTGAACCAACCTTGCAGCCCAGCAATAAATTCCACTAGGTCATGGTGAATAATCCTTTTAATGTACTGTTGGATCCTTTTGGCTAGTATTTTGGTGAGAATTTTCACATCTGTGTTCATCAAGGATATTGGTCTGTAATTCTCCTTTTTGATGGGGTCTTTGTCTGGTTTTGGGATCAAGGTAATGCTGGTCTCATAAAATGAGTAAGGAAGTTTTCCTTCCATTTCTGTTTTTTGAAACAGTTTCAGGAGAATAGGTAATAATTCTTCTTTAAATGTTTGGTAGAATTCCCCTGGGAAACCGTCTCACCCTGGGCGCTTGTTCGTTGGGAGATTTTTGATGACTGCTTCAATCTCCTTACTGGTTATGGGTCTGTTCAGGTTCTCTATTTCTTCCTGGTTCAGTTGTGGTAGTTTATATGTCTCTAGGAATGCATCCCTTTCTTCCAGATTGTCAAATTTGCTGGCATATAGTTGCTCATTACATGTTCTTGTAATTGTTTGTATTTCTTTGGTGTTGGTTGTGATCTCTTCTCTTTCCTTCATGATTTTATTAATTTGGGTCCTTTCTCTTTTCTTTTCGATAAGTCTGGCCAGGGGTTTATCAATCTTATTCTTTCGAAGAACTAGTTCCTAGTTTCGTTGATCTGTTCTACTGTTCTTTTGGTTTCTATTTCATTGATTTCTGCTCTGATCTTTATTATTTCTCTTCTCCTGCTGGGTTTAGGCTTTCTTTGTTGTTCTTTCTCCAGCTCCTTTAGGTGTACAGTTAGGTTGTGTACTTGAGACCTTTCTTATTTTTTGAGAAAGGCTTGTATCGCTGTACACTTTTCTCTCAGGACTGCCTTTGGTATGTCCCAAAGATTTTGAAGAGTTGTGTTTTCATTTCCATTTGTTTCCATGAATTTTTAAAATTCTTCTTTAATTTCCTGGTTGACCCATTCATTCATTCTTTAGTAGGATGCTCTTTAGCCTCCATGTATTTGGGTTCTTCCCAACTTTCCTATTGTGATTGAGTTACAGCTTTAGAGCATTGTGGTCTGAAAATATGCAGGGAATAATCCCAGTCTTTTGGTACTGGTTGAAACCTGATCTGTGAACCAGGATATAATCTATTCTGCAGAATGTTCCATGTGCATTAGAGAAGAATGTGTATTCTGTTGCTTTGGGATGGAATGTTCTGAATATATCTATGATGTCCGTCTGGTCCAGTGTGTTATTTAAGGCCTTTATTTCTTTGTTGATCTTTTGCTTGGATGATCTGTCCATTTCAGTGAAGGGGGTGTTAAAGTCCCCTACTATTATGTATTATTGTCAATGTGTTTCTTTGATTTTGTTATTAATTGGTTTATATAATTGGCTGCTCCCATGTTAGTGGCATAAATATTTAAAATAGTTAGATCTTCTTGTTGGACAGACCCTTTCAGTATGATATAGTGTCCTTCCTCATCCCTTATTCTAGTCTTTGACTTAAAATCTAGTTTATCTGATTTAAGGATTGCTATCCCAGCTTTCTTTTGATGTCCATTAGCATGGTAAATTGTTTTCCACTCCCTCACTATAAATCTGGAGGTGTCTTTGAGTCTAAAATGAGTTTCTTATAGACAGCATATTGATGGGTCTTGTTTTTTAATCCATTCTGATACCCTGTGTCTTTTGATTGGGACATTTAGCCCATTTACAGTCAGGGTAACTATTGAAAGATATGAATTTAGTGCCATTGTATTGCCTGTAAGGTGACTGTTACTGTATATTGTCTCTGTTCCTTTCTGGTCTACTACTTTTAAGCTCTCTCTTTGCTTAGAGGGCCCTTTTCAATATTTCCTGTAGGGTTGGTTTGGTGTTTGGAAATTCTTTTAATTTTTCTTTGAGAGACCCCCTTCTATCTCTGGTGTCTCCTTCCCCATCCAGCAGGATTCTTCCTTCAAACCTTTTCCCAACCACCCCAGTCCCCAGACCTTCCCTCCTGAGCTCAAGACAATGCAACCTCCACTTCCCTGCCTCTCCCTCAAGACTCACTGGCAGAACTTTCATGCTTTCTTTCATATTTCACATTAATACATTAGAGACATCCCAAAGGAGAAAGAACAGTGGCTCTGAGCCTGAAGTTCTTCATCTGAAAACTGGAGAGTATTAGGAATGGTGGGTTCAGACTCCACCATCCCAAAATGCATCCCTTTCCTTCCTCTTATTTCCATGTGTGTGTGAATAGGTAACTGTGACAAGAGAAAACTATGAAAGTACAACTATTTTCAGTCATGCTACGGACTCACACCCACACACATATACACAAATCACCATGCTTTGGGGAGAAGAATTCTGAGGTTGAATGGACGAGTGGTGCTGCCTTTGGTTTGATGAGCAGAGCTGCAGATCTAAAGCAGTCAGGCCTTGGCGTGGGGCGGGAGCTTTGGGTCACTGCCAGGGGAAGTGAGACTTCGGAGAGGTTTAAAAGGCAGTTTGGGAAGACCTTTTGCTTTCTGTCATGCTGTGTATCCCCTCTTCCATATCCCTAAGGAATTTTCACAATGATTGTGTTACACTCCTGTATGTTTGGAGTTGGAGGCACGTAGTTGTGTGTACATGAAGTTTGGTGTGTTTTCTTGTATTGATGTCTTCGAGGTGGGCACAGAATGGGGGTATGGCAGACATAAAGTGGCTCAGGTTCCAGAACCGTCTTCATTCAGACTGAACGTAACAGGTAAACCTCCAATTCATATATAATTAAATTGTGACTTTCTGAGTAGTAATTTAAATCGGTTCCCTCATTGCTTATAACTGATTGTGATTTGGGCTTTTGTTTAGTACTCTTTATAGCTCTCTGGATTCAGGGGAAAAAACTATTTTTTTAAAAAAAGGGTTAAAAATTTCAGTGAAACAACTTTCTGCTTCCTGTTATAGCCAAGTACTTTCTATTGAACCAACTCTCCACAGACAACTATAGATGCTGGACAAAATTTTACAAACCGCCTCCTGCCACTGGAGCATGATTCAAAAGCAGGCAGAAACAGGAGGGTCAACTCTTTTTTTTTTTTTTAATTTTTTATTTATTTCTTATTTTTTTTATAAACATATAATGTATTTTTATCCCCAGGGGTACAGGTCTGTGAATCGCCAGGTTTACACACTTCACAGCACTCACCATAGCACATACCCTCCCCAATGTCCATAACCCCCCTCTCCCTCTCCCAAGCCCCCCTCCCCCCAGCAACCCTCAGTTTGTTTTGTGAAATTAAGAGTCACTTATGGTTTGTCTCCCTCCCAATCCCATCTTGTTTCATTTATTCTTCTCCTATCCCCCAACCCCCCATGTGAATGGATAAAGAAGATGTGGTATATATACACAATGGAATACTATGCAGCCATCAAAAGAAATGAAATTTTGCCATTTGCAACAACGTGGATGGAACTAGAGGGTATCATGCTTAGTGAAATAAGTCAATCAGAGAAAGGAGGGTCAACTCTTGAGGGAAGGAAGTAGCGATGGGTGTGCTCCCATTCTTTTATGGCTTTTAGCTTGAGGGCCTGTTGCATCTAGTGTCTTGTAAGGCCATTTAAAGTGCAAAGAAACCCACACTGTGTAACAAACCCACATAGGTCAGAGTGTAGGACAACCACAACAGCTGGAAAAATGAAGAGGAAAATCCCTGAAAGGAGAGAGAGAGGGGGGCGGAGAGCCCCAAATTCTGTGCATAGATTCTGTCCTCATCTCTGGCTGATACTTAACTATGTGTATGGGGGACAGACTCCAAGGAGCCCAGCTAAGCCTACAAGGATCGAAACCTCTGAGTAGTTTCTTTCACATAGCATTTCCTTTTTAAAGTGATGAAAATTAATTCTTGGTTAATTGAACATTTAGTTTGGGAAAATACTTTTCTCCTAAGTACCCGAGACTTTAGGATTTGTCAGCGAAGGGTTCTCAGGAGTACCAGGTTTTGGGGTTATCATTTCAGAATGAGTTTGTTGAATGCCTTTTTGGTGCATAACTGTGCGCTGGGGAGATTTAAGTATCATTGAAATTTGACTATGAGACTGTCATTTCAGATATTAGTTGAAATTCCCCACACACATGAAACCATAACATCCATGTATGTATGAAACATTTAAATAACGCAAGGCCACGTTCAGTGTCAAAGGGACTGCCATCCACTGAGTGGGACGTTCATCCAGGGAGTGGTATTACTTTCCTAGGACTGCTGTGACAAATAATCACAAACTGCATGGCTCTGAACAACAGGAATTTGTGGGGGTTTTTTAAGATTTATTTGACAGAGAGATCACAAGTAGGCAGAGAGGCAGGCAGAGAGAGGGAGAAGCAGACTCCCCATTGAGCAGAGCGCCTGGTGAGGGACTTGATCCCAGGACCCTGAGATCATGACCTGACCTGAAGGCTTAACCCACTGAGATACCCAGGTGCCCTGGGAATTTGTTTTCTCATAGTTCTGGAGATGAGAAGTTTGAAATCAGGACATTGGCAGGGCCATACTCCTTCTGAAGGCTCTAGGGAAGAATCCTTCCTGCCTCATCCTAGCTTCTAGTGGTCACTGGTGACCCTTAGTGTTCCTCTCCCTGTGTCTGCATCCCTCTGGCCTCTGCGTCCGTCTCTATGTGGCTTTTCCGTCTGCCCATGTCTGTGCCTGTGTCCACGTGGCCTGCTCATAAGGACACCACCCATTTGATTCAGGGCTCACCCAAATCTGTCCAATCCTCCCCAGTCCTCATCTTAATCAGTTACATCTGCTGAAACTTTATTTCCAGGTAGGGTCACATTGTGGTGTTCCAGGTAGACATGAATTGGGGGGAGATACTATTCTACCCAGGAAACAAGTGAATAAAAAGTACTGCGAAATATCCAGAACTGCAAGTTCTCGGTCTAATTAATTCTTAATATTAAAGTACTTTCTAGCTTATGGAACACTTATTCATGAAAGTGAACTTCGTGTTATAATAATGAGTACCTAATAACCTGTGACTCATTTGTATTTTAACTTTTATATGTTTTCATTGAAAATAAAAATTTCATTTCATTGTAAACATTTAAAATTGAGATACCATGAAGTAATCCTGGCCCTCTCCTGTCCCCTTCCTCAACATTGTTCCAAAAGAGTAAGGTTAAAGGAATTTTGGGAGAAATAGGGTTATAAAAAAGCCCTTGGAAAAAAAAACTGTTTTCTAAAGCAAAGCCATTCCATTAGGCAGACCTAAATTTAGATTGTCAAAGCCCCATAGGCTCTGAAAAGCAAGTTGTTAAAACTCATAATGAGTTCCAGTGTTGCTGCATTTGGAAATGTCTACATCTCAGCAGTAGCCCTTGTACTAGATTGCTCTAGAAGACAGAGGCAGTAGATGTGAGGGACTCTTGTCTTGGAAGCTATCATTTCAGATATTAGTTGGAATTCCATATTCTTGACCCTCCTAAATTCTTAAACTGTAAATTGCTAACAGCTGTAGTTTGTAAAACACATGTGGACAAATCCCCTAATGACAGTTCAGAGATGATTAACTTAAACTATTTCATTCAACTCAGAAAAACTGAAGATGAAACATTCCCCCTCCCCCCCCCCCCGCCCATACCAGCAGTCATGGCTTTTTCTAGCAATATTCCTGAGTTAAAGAAAATGCAAATGAACCATTTGAGATTCAACTTGAAGTGAAAACATTTTGCAGCTGTCATGTTTAATTTGATGATAAATATGAGTGCTAGTAATTGTCTTAATATATTTCTTGAATATCTCAGAGTTGAGGGGCTCCTGGGTGGCTCAGTTGGTTAAGTGTCTGACTCTTGATTTTGACTCAGATCATGATCTCAGGGTTGTGAGATGGAGGCTGGCATCAGACTCTGCGCTTGGTGTGGCACCTGCTTAAGATTCTCTCTCTCTCTCTTTGTCCCTCTGCCCCTTCTGTGCGCACAGGCACACTCTCTCTCTGAAAAAAATAAAATAAAAAAAAAGAATAAGGCTTGAATATTGATACACACATGGTTTCCACGCTTTGCTAATTCAATACAACTGTGGTACCTACAAGAAAGAAATGTATTCTGACAACATTTTTTTAAAAGACAAGATTCGCCAAAACAGTGTGCTCTAAAAATGAATCAATGTAATGACTGATTTAAGAAATCTTAATTATATTCTTAATTAATTCAGTAGTCAGAGCCTTAAAGGAATTAATGACCCATTCACCAAAGTCATCATAATGATGCTCAATTTAGAGTAGCCTTGGGAAGCCTGGATGGCTCAGTCAAACGTCTGCCTTTGGTTCAGGTCATGATCCCAGGGTCCTGCGATTGAGTCGGGCTCCCTGCTCAGTGGGGAGCCTGCTTCCTCCTCTGCATATTGCTCTCCCTGCTTGTGCTCTCTCTCTGTCTCTCTCTCTCTCTCTGACAAATAAATAAAATCTTAAAAAATAAAAATAAATAAAGATAGCCTTTCGGGGCACCTGGGTGGCTTAGTCGGTTAAGCAGCTGCCTTCAGCTCAGGTCATGATCCCAGCATCCTGGGCTCGAGTCCCACACTGGGCTCCTTGCTCAGCAGGGAGCCTGCTTCTCCCTCTGCCTCTGCCTGCCTGTGCTCTCTCACTCGTTCTCTCTTTCTCTCTCTCTCTTTCTCTCTGACAAATAAATAAATAAATCTTTAAAAAAAATAACCAAAAAACCTCACTTTGTAAATCACTTCCTTTCTGGTTGTCTCATTCCACCAGATCTTCCCTGGGCCTTGTTCATACCTCTGCGATGGCGTAGATCACTCCATTGGACTTGTGAGAGATTCTCCCCTACCCCAAAATAAGGTTCACCTTTGGTTAATGGAAAAGTGAGGGAATCATCCCATCACTGTTTGTCCCTAGAGTCTCCCTTGTCAAGGAGAATGGCTTAAGTAATATGGCCTCAAAAGAATTCTTACTTGGATTGCAGAAAGGACTTGAATCCACTAAGGTGGCCACTCCTAGGCCCATTCCATTGACTGTCACTCACGCGGTCTGATGTTACACACTTTTCCGAGTAAGCATCTTTGACTGATTGAAAAAATACAGAAGGCATCCTGCCTAAAGAGAAAGACCCACAAGGCCAAATAAACTTGCCAGGGATGCATTGTTTTGCTGAAGCAGCTTTTTTCTTCATGAGCTGATGATTTTCTCTGGCCTCTCCCTGTCATGTTTAAGATTAAGGATCTCTGGAATGTACAAAGGAAGAACAAGATTGATACCAGCCTTTGCGGATGGAGAAGGAGGACATAAGATCTCTCCTGTTACACCCAACCTCAGCTCCCCAGTCTGCAGGATTTGGGATTGGTTACCAGCCAATCCCTAATCGCTAGGATATAGAAATTTGGAAATTTTCTGACCCCGCCTCCCCAAAATCTAAGGAAAAAAATAAAAAGAAATAGGGCTTAAATACACCTTATTTCTCCTTCATCATCTTCAAATATCGGTGACTATGTTACCGGTTTCCTGTTGGTTTTGAGGATTTCTCCCTTTGTGTGCCCTCCTGGAGAAGGCCGGCATCTGCGCTTTTTCCAACGGGAGTGGTTTTCTGATTGAAGTGGGTCAGTAGTGCCCGGTTCTAAGAGATCCAAAGAATTCAGAAGAGAATTCAAGCAGTTGCGTTAACTACTTATTTAGCTATATAGTCAGAGGATTATAAAGCCAACCCAAACCTACAGAGAAGGATAGAAATTACAGGTTGCTTCCACAGGGACCATATGAGAAAATCAAAGATGGGAGTTTAGCATAATAGAAAGAGTGTGAACTCTGGGGCAAGGCAGGCCTGGGTCTGAGTCCCACAAACTAGTCATGTGGTCTTAGACATGTTCTATAAGTCCACTAAGCCCTAGTTTCCTCTTTTGTAAAATGGGGTAATAGAAACGTTCCTTATGGAATTGTTCTTAGCTTTAGAGATAATGTTGGTGGAACGCTTTGCATAGGGTAGGCTCTTGGGAAATGGCAGTTAGGATTTTGGCTGTGTGTTAAGAATGATGTGATGGACTCTGACATCCCACCGGTCCCTCTGGGAGTGCTGTTGGCAGTGGTCCACACCCAGCGACTGCTCAAGGCAGGGGTGTAAAAGGTCTGGCTATTTTGCCTCAACTTACAACAACTTTGGAGGGTCATTCTAACTCCAGAGCTCCCCAGGGATCAGCCAGGTCGACACCAGGCCTGCATCATAGCTCGGCTTCTCCCTCTGCCTACTCCAGCCTCCCTCCACTCTTTTCCATGGGTGTTGACCCCAAGAGCACTTCTGGAACATGTCGTGCATGCTAAACTTTCTTCCAGAGTCTCTACTTCCTGAGGAATCTGACCTGTGACAAGGGCTAAGGCAGGTATCCTCAGAGCTCGTGTTATGAATCATCCATTGGTCTCAGGGGCTGAAGCCTGAAGTCGATCCTGTGGCACCTTAGCCAGGTATCAGGAAATATTTTAGAAAGACAGGCAAAGCATCAGAAAAACTGTAAGGGAAGGAGGAAGTCCCAAGACACACGGACTTTGCCATAGGAAGGCATTTGATAATTTCCAGAAGTTAAAAACACCCTGAATCTATTCCATCTGAGCCCAGGAGCCTGTAAATGTTTTCTAGCATCAACTCCCTAAAATGAACTTGGCTATGACATTCACATCAATATAATTAAGCAGATGTAATGATTAGCCTTTTCCCAGTATTGAACTTTTAATTCCCTTTCCAATGGCAAGGACCCAGCTAGAGACCTTCCTGGAAGGAGACCCATGTTTTTCCTTTCTAATGCCTGTGGCTTAAACACTGATTTTGGAACTGGGCTCTATTGTAGGCTCCTTTCCGGTGCCCAGTGGCATTTAGGCTGGGAGTTCCCTCTCCGACTCAAGTACAGCCTATGGGAGTTAGAATCAGAAAACTAGACTAAAGGTAATAGATGGGAGATCAGTCCTGCAGTGAATGTCCAGGGTTAAATGAGACTCTGCTCTGGACAGGGACTCCAGCTCCAGGAACAGTCTCAGCCCAACATGGTCCTTCTCTGTTCTTCCCTACCCTGATCTCAGTGGCTATTAGGGTTGACCCAGGAGGGGGTAGCTATCAGCCTGGTCATATCATGTAGTAGTGGACCAATAAATACTTCCTGAGGATCACGTACGAGGCAGGGAGCTGAGATGGCGAACACTGCATGCCATGCTCCGTCTCTCCTGGTAATGGGGAGGAATGTGGACCTGAAGGTGCGAGGGGCAGCAGTAGGGCAGGACAGTCATACAAAGTGTGAGTGCCATGAGATGAGAGCAAAGATGACTTTTTTCCAAGTCACTATTTTGTGTCTCTAAGTCCCCCATCTCTGCCACCCTGAGAGTGCTCAAGCAATGCTCGGCCCAAGGGAAGCCCTCAGTAGATCTATACTGAACCGAGTGTTTGTCCCGGTGGCTTGTCATCCACTGTGTGGTTTGCGAATTACTCAAGATTCAGCTTGCAGCAGATGCGCAAGATTTTCTTCAGCAGCAACATCTCGACCGGTGTTGCCGTGCAGACCTCAGGGGACAAGGTTCTCAGTGTTAGTGGCCTTGCTGTAGGGAGGCACAGAGATGACAGGGAGCTGTCAGAGGCCTCGGGGGTATGCTGGGCTCCGGGCTCCTGCCTCCCCTGCTCTCTCTCCTGCTCTTCAGGCTGAAAAACTGCAGAGGAGAAGCAATATAGTTCCAGAAGTCTTGCTTCCTCTGTTTGTTTTCTCCTTCACACCACAAGCCCTGGACCATGTTTTCACCTGATGCCCTGGGGATCTGGTCCTCTCTCAGTGCATGTTAGCAGATACATTTCCAAGCCCAAGAATTATTTATAGACCAAGAGGCACCTGTTGCTGTTCAGCCCCTGAATTATGACATCTGGGAGAACCCTCAGGAAACTAACGAGTTCATGGACCCAGAGGCACTTGCCTCAGCACACCCTTCTCTTCCACCTTAGTGCAGGTTCAGAGGCTCTGCCTCTGGGTAAATTTAGGACAGTGAAGGATGAGGTTGGAAGGGACACTTGGTCAGCTCCTTCCCATCTCTGTCATTCCCTATCCTTTCCTTATTGGACAGTTGAGTTACTCTTACATACAGGGCTGTGTAAATAAAAGAGCCAGACTGTCTCCTGGAACCCCTTGCAAATAGAAATTCAGAAATCCCACTACCACTCTGGTTATAGCCGAGGAAATGGGGGCTTGGAGGGGCGTGGGAGGACCCACCCTGAGAAGATTCTGCAGCAGTCTTCACTGGGTGAGGCCAGAGATGTGCACTGGATGATCTGATAGGATTTTTCCTTCGCTCACAGCGGAATAGAAAATGCCCAGACTCAGAGCAAGATAATAGTTTCACACAATGGCCTTCACTGTCTCAGACCTGCTAGAGGCGGTTTCTGCAATTGAATGAATTCTGTTTAGTTACTCTTTCCATTTACTTTGAGCAACAGCCTCAAGTTTTTTTAAATTAATTAAACTAGCGATAAATGTGTTAAACCTCTACCTTCTACAGCTACATGTTTAGCTTTTTCTCTGTTAAACTTTTTTTTATCCTCATTGAAGAGAACATGGGCTTGGAGTGTGGTTACTCTGGTCAACTAATAACAGAATCAGAGACTTGGGGCACATAAGAGGATGTGGAATCATTAAACAGAGGGAAACCGAGGCTCAGAGAGGAAAATGACTTGCCCAAGAATGTGCCTTTCCTTTTTCCCGTCACTCCCCTCCCGCCCCCATCTCCCTGATCTATGCTCAACACAGAAGACTTGCCTTCTTGGCATGGAATGACATCTCCGGGGCACACATTCTATACCCATCCATTTCCCCACCCCGATGGGGGACCCGCTGGATCCTGTCCCGGAAAAGAGAGAGGAGAGGGGAGGCGGGTCACGCACGGAGATGGAAGTCTGACTGAGAAGCCAGAGGGAGGGGAGCAGCAGGCAGAAGTCTGGGGCAGCTCCCAACCCACCTCCTAGATAAGAGACCCTAGAGGCCAGGAGGGAAAATGTTCTGAAACAGACTCCCTACCAAGGACAGCAAAACTGGGGCGGGAAGGAACTTCTTCTCTGAATCAGGTTTGAGGGTAACTGCTGGCTTTACTTTGTGATCATCCAGTTCATGGCAAAAGTGCAGTGAGTTTTGAGCTACTTAGCCATCGAAAGTAAATGGTAATTGGGGGCTTGAACTTTCCAGCCGGAATTGGGCAGCTGCCCACTGTCATAAAAGGCAGAATTTGAAAACCTGGTAGGAAGGAGCAGAGCTCTCTGGGGTACTTCCTTTGCAAGCCTAATGCTCTGAAGTCGGTACTGTTGGTGTGTGACATGGTGAGGGCTGAACGCAAGTGAGAACTTGGCTGTGGGAGCTGGGCTGCGGTGGAATTCAAATGTCTGCGTTTCCTCCCTCATCCTTGCGGTCTTTGCTCCCAGAGCAGCTCAGGACCAGCGGGTGCTGGACAGGGATGGATCAGGTCTACGGGTCCACAACCAGCAGCAGCATCCCCTGGGAACATTGTTAGAGACGCACATTATAGGGTCTGGCCCAGACCCACCAAACCAGTGGCTCTAGGACAGTGGCCCCGCATTCTGTTTTAACAGTGCTCTGGGTGATGCAGGCTGAAGTTTGAGAACCTGGTCCAGGGCACGGTGTGGTTCTGAATGCACTGCTTGTCAAGGAAACTCTGCTTTGAAAGTGAGCTGGCCATCTGCCTCCTAGTTTGCCCCCGCCCGCATCCCTTCCACCCAGGGGCAGCCGCTGCTGGGAGATCTGGGGTTTGTCGTGTTGCTCTCCCAGGCCTCAGTATGTGTACAGTAACTGTCTCTCTGCCGTCTGTTTGGCCCCTGGCCGCAGCTGTCTCCGTCCTCTCCCATGACTCTCAGTTGTGTTGTGCCAGAGAGATTGTTTCCACTTTGCGCTAGGAAGGGAGGCACTCAGAGAGGTGGGCGCCCCCTGCAGGACCACAGACCACAGAGAGGCAGGCCCTGGCACCTGGCCTCAGAGCTCTCATTGCTCCAATGAGGGGTTTTTCAAGGGAGACCTTGGCCATCCTTCTCAAGAGAGGCAATGAGCGTACCCTGTCTGTCCCAGCTGCAAGTACCAGTGGCTATGAGTGGCAGAATGCGCTCTGGGGAACGCGGGGCTCCAATCAGAGAGCTGTGGGCTCCGCTTGTCCATCCTTCCCCTTTTATGTGCCAGGCAGTCCCCTGAGGATTCTGCTGGGAAGAGTCTGAGACAAGAGTTAGCTCCCCTGGCTTTAACACCAAAGAGAACCAGTTATGTTTTTTGAGAAAGATAGAGGCTCTGGGTTAATTTAATGAAATACCTTTTGCCAAATGTTTTTCTCTTTTTATTCTAATTAATGCAAAAGCATCAAAGGGACAGTGGCTGTTGGAATTGTGTTGTATCTCATCCCCCACCGCTCTCAGCCCCTCCTTCCCAAGCGTTAGGAACGTGTCAAGAGCAGGTCATAAGCTCTGCCTTTGTCTCCATGGCACTGAGTAGAAGCTGTCAGGCCCCTGGGGGATTTGGGTTGATGGCATATATTTGATATTTTCTACTCTTCTTCCAACCTAGTCTTAGGGAAATAGCTTTGGAGTATGGAGAAGACACAAACCTGTGCTTGGAGATCCTTGTGGGGCAAACTTCCAAAATGGTGGCCATCCCCATCAGTCAGGGTACATTCCATGGCCAGAACCCACCAGAGTGTTCTTCTCCAAAGAGGACTGTTTTCTGTTCCATGAGTGCAGTGGATCATTGCTAAGACCTCGTCATGTTCATGTTCATTCAGCCTAAAGAAAAAACACATCACAGGAAGCAGAGGAATTTGATAGAAAAAATACACAGGGTTTTTATGTATATCTTGTCTCTTGTTTTAAGCCTCACAATAATCCTTGGAGAGATGTAGTTTTAACCTTGTTTCATAGATAAAGAAATAGAAGTTCGGAGAGATCAGGGGACAGGTCTAAGGTCACAAGCTGATAAGCAGCAGAGCAGGGCCCTGACTCCAAGCCTGGGGCTCGTCCCCAAGTGCCTTCATCTTACCAGAGCCTTTCCCCTCTCTGCTCCCTTTGCCTCCATCTTGACTTCTAGGGAACATGAGTGACCCGAGAGAACAGTTGAAAAGGAGACTGCACTAGGACTCAGAAATCCTGGCCTCTTTCATTTACAGGTTGTGTCCATCTCAGAATCCATTGTATTTGTTAGTACAGGCAAATAAACAGTTTTCTGCTGAGAGGGAGGGAAACTGAAGGAAGAACTACAGAGGTAGGAGAACCAGTTAGATTGCTGGGCTGGCCATATTCCTGACCCCGGCCACCTAGGCCCCCTCCCTACAGCCCCCCCCAAATGCCCAGATTTGCCAAATAGCATGTTCATTTGCCCTTTGCAAAAGAGAAGGAGCGGGGAGGCAATAAAATGAGTTGTTAGTCTATCTTTAGGGTTGGGGGCAAGGAGAGGTCTGTCTACCCGAAAATGCTGGGCTTTCTTTACAAGTGATCTGAAGCAACATTTTATGAGAGGCACGGAGTGTGTGTGTCAGAGAGAATATGAGCTTCACAGAGTACAAAAATACAAAGTACTGAGTTTTCCTTAAACAAGCCTGGCTGAGTTTTCAGTAATTCTGCAGCTGTGACATGACTAGTCCACTGAGATATTCGGTGCTGGCTGGAAAAATACAACAGACATGCACTCCGTCGATAGCAAGAAACAGGGAGACTTCTAAGAGTCCCGTGACTTATGAGACCAGCCTCGGTCTGGGAAAGATAGACAAATTTGTTTTTTTTCATGTCCAGCTCTGAGTTTTTTCCTTCCCAGGAACTTCACTGGGCCCAGGGAACCCGCAGAGGCATGAGGGCGCCTTGCCCCTTGCAGCATCACCACTGGTACCTCATGGGAAGTCCGGCCTTCCCATGAGCCCCACTCTTCTGGACTGGACAGCAGCAGCTTTGAAGGCTCTGCTCAGAGGGTCTTACTTGATCTTGTTGAGTCTGGTTTGGCCATCTGTGCTGACTGAGCACTCGTCCTCCCTCCATGACATTCGCTTGCACACAGTGACCTCCATGCTCCAGACTGAATGTGTGTCCCCCCTCCCCCCGCCCCACAAGCCATACCATGTGGCGCTGAGCTCAGCTGTTTTCTGACCCCAGCAAGGACTGCCAGTAGGACTCCCTGAGGCACCATGCCTGGGATCGAACCCACAGATATCTCTTTGCATCATAAAAATCACCCCCACTCCCTCAGTTTGCATCTCAAATGGGGGGAGGTGGTGTTGGGGCGGGAAGTTGCTACCTTTAGTAAGAACTAGGTGAGGCCAGTGGCTGCAGGAGTCAGGGTGAGCTCTGTTCTCTCGTTCTGAAGCCTGACTTCTCTCCACTTAGGGTCTGGCCACTCCCCTGGGGCCCCATCGCCACCTGACTCCCCTGGCCGCATGGCTCCTGACCCTACGGCCTGGATCCCTACTGCCTGCCTGGACCCTATCCTTCCCCGCCTCCCTGACAAGTCCAGGCTTCTGTCTCCTCTAGATTAAGAAGCTGAGAGCATGCCTGGTCAGGCTCACCTATGACTCTGCTGCATCTGGGGGGACCTGCTGCAAAGACAGTAGGGCTGCTACCCTACCGAAAATGGAGCTACTCCATTTTCTCCCAGAGGGAGCTTGGCAACTCTTCTAGCTGCAGCCTCAGCAGTTCCTGGACAGATTTTGTGGGTTTACGACTAAGCAAGAAAAGTGGACTCCTGAGCCAGGAGCTCAGCAAGAGTTCCCTCCCTTCAAAGAAAAATGTAAATGAGTGTGGAAGGTGCTGAGGTTAAGAAATCTGCCCCCCCCCCCCCCCCCCCCGCATTGGCACTTGGGCCCTTTCTCCTCCTGCCTCAGAAAGCTGGGCTGGGTGTAGCGTGTGAACACAGGGGCAGGACCGCTCCCCGGGCATTGATTCACACTTCCTGGCTCAGCTTATTCATGCCATGGCCGCGAGAAGAGGAGCTAACTGGCTGTTTCTCTGGGATGGTCAAGTGCATTCCCCCTCCTCTGCTCCTCAACCTGGCAGCCATGGGCACACACATGCATTCAGAGGACACTGATAAAGAAGGCTTTCTCTGGCCTGTAAGAAATTTAAATATAAAGCTGAGCCAGAACAGAGGCTGGGATGCCATCCCACCCCTGCTGCCGCATCCTTCCCTGCCAGGTCCCTGAGGAGAATTGTTTAGCCCTTGCCCTTTCCTCTAGGCACCCCCTCCTTGCTGTGGCGTCCTGACACCCCCCGGGCTCTTGTGCTCTTGGGCTGCAGGTGCCCACTGCCTACTACCCTCCCTCTCACGTCCGCCTTCTCTAAGGGCCCATGAAACTGTGACTGTTTCCTCTTTAACAGCACGTAGCCCAGGGACCAGGAAAGTTGTGATTGCTCTTGGCCTCTTCAAGACTCATGTAGTTTTCACTTAAAATCTGCCTACCTCATGGGTAAGCTGATTAAATGAGGTGAGACCTAATGAGTAGGGACCTTTCTACACATTAGCTGCTCTGATCAGGATGGGCGATGCCAGAGTCCCTGGGACTGACCCCACGATGGGCTAAAATAAAGCTCCTCTCCTGGCCAGCGTTATTGATTATGAGTCAGAAAATGCAATTAACCTTGAATAGTTTGGGTCACTGGCCCATGCCTGCTTACTGCTTGCTGCCTCAGTCTCCTCCCTAAAGAATAGAGAACCAGAGCCTAGAGCTCCAGGGAGGAGCGAGAATGTGAATTCTCCCAACCTCAGAGCTGCAGAGTGAATCTAAGGAGTCTGTCCATCACTCCGCACACCATACAGAGAGAGTAAATGGGTTGCATGTAGATGCACTATTATTTTCAAATACTACTAGGTACTATTTTCCAATAGGTCCTATTGTGGTTCACAAAATATAAGTTTATTTTTTAAGTGGATGCTTAGTAAGTTATTTCGACCCAGCGATATATTTGGCAAGAGAATAACCTCAGAGGGTTCTCTGGATTCGGGTGCTCTCCCACAGCTCACTCATCCTGAAGATAAGCATCCTCAGGCTTGCAACCCTGACCTGGTGACAAAACAGTAGTCACCTGTCAACCCAAGTGCCCGTCTCTCCAGAGGAACCAGTGGCACAACACTCAACACAGGGTTTAGCGTGTGGCGTCAGAGCAACTGTAGGCAATGGGAAAAGAGGACAATACTCCCTGGCTTTGCGTCCCACTGAAAGACAAGATTGGGCTGCCACAGAATATTCCAGAAAGCCCTAGATGTAGTGCAGGGAGATCATGGATAGAGAATCCTTGGACATTGCCAACTGTCTTCTGAAAGTACAAGGACAGGAAGTTTAAAATTCCTGAACTTGTTCCTGCCAATGGCTTCTTGTAGGGAGGCTGCTGTGATGGTTCGGCTGACTGAGACCCCTCCCTGGCCAAAGGCTGCCTCAGGCCTCTCCACCAGCCCCTGGCAAGAATGAGCCGAGAGGAGTGGGTTGCAACCCTCTGTGAAGCGTGCCACGGCAGTGCTCTGAGTTGATTCTGCCTTTGTGTTTCTGCTTGGAATTTAAACTTGATGGACTTCTGCCATTAGGAGGGACTCTCTTTCTGCCTCTCTCCCCATTCCCCTCACCTCCCACCCAGCCAGAGAAACAGCAAATGAAGATGATTCTCTTCATTAGTCTCTTAAGAGCCTTGTAGTTCAAAACCATGCCTCTACCATCGGTAGATGGAACCTGAGGGAACTATGACTTCATGGTGGGGAGCATCAGTTTCACCAGATGCTGAAAAGTAACAAGAAAAAGATCCTTTTCTATTGATATAAGGGGAGTATAATGGAATTTTTTTTTTTTTTTCCATAACAATCTGATGAGGAAAGCCATGTTTGCTTCTTCTTCCTGTGAAGTGGGAGAACTCTGAGTTTGGATCTATCGAATATAAAGTTCTCACCAGCTCAGGTCCCTATGAGTATATCCGAGCTGCGAGCTCCTGAAAATGAAAAATATTTTTATGGAATATATTCATATTTTTATTCATAAAAAATATTTTTATGGAAGGCATGATTCTCATTAAAAGTTCTTGTGATTTCTCTCCCACAAGCACATGTTCCCCATGGCTATCCCAGGCTCCTAATACAGTTGTCGTAGGGATGGAAGTGAACTACGTCAGCCATGAAAACTCACCCTACTGATCACCATGAAGTAGCCCCCTCTATACAAGGCAAAATTTCTAGAGAAAAATATTCACAATATGCAACTTGTTCTTAATATTCCAGTCCAGTAGCTCGGGGGGAGATAATAATACAGGACATGCTGCATGGGATAGAGTTAAACATATTTCCTCTGCTCCCAGAAGAACCTTACAGAAGAGTTTAAGCTCTTCCCACACTCTGGGGTATCAGTGAGGAAATAGTTAGCAGTCCCCACCCAGAGAGACAGTTGTTGATGGAGTCTTTCGCAAAACCTGCCCAGAAGTCCCTGCGTGGTTTGTAACAAGTCTGCCCCGAGAGTAGCTCTTTCTGGTGGGAGATCAAAGGGTGTAAGGATAGGGGCAGCTGCCTTGGGGTCGTGCTGAGAGGGAGCGTGGGACCAGCAGGAAAGGAAGGCCGGTGCCCTCATGGCACTGCTTCCCTTACTTGAGATGCCTACTCACTCATCCTTCCAATCCTGCAAGGATAAGCTTCTTAAGATATTTGCTGAGAGATCGGCTGTCCTGCCCTAGTTCTCCTTGGAAAGTGTAGGGTGAGCCGGCAGACAGGGAAGTGGTGAGGTGTAAACCTTTTGTGGAGGTCGGAAAGGTCTGCCCATTCTTAGAGCAGCACCAGGCCCTTGGGCCTTCACGAGGGTGAGATGCGTTGGATTTTACAGGTCAGCCTTGCTTTTGGATGCAAATGAGACACAGTCCCCCAGAGGTGATCATCTCCACTGAGCTGCAGAAACCACAGGGGACAGGCCCAGAGACTGCTGTCTTGCAGAGCTCCAGATAACTCTGACGGCTTTCGGCAAGCCATCCTCCTCCCAGCTCATCCCAAATACCCATGCTGGTCTCTGAAGGAGAAGATAAAGGTTTTGAAATGGCCTAATTTTCTAATTTATGAAAACTTTTAGCCAACCCTCCACCTTCTATCCCTTCAGTTGTTTGCTTATTCAGTGACTAATTGTTGAGGACCCAGCCTCCGTAGGCCAGGGCCCATGCTAAATTCTGTGGGAGGGCTCCTGCCTTCATGAAAATTATAGTCTAGAAAGGGAGCAGACAGGAAAGAAAACCAAGTAAACAAATGAACAAGATTAACTACAGACCGTTGTAAGTCCCAGGAAGGGAATAAACAGGATAAATGGATCATAATTGGGAGGGGCCCTTTTGTAGGGGAAAGACCTCTGCAGAGAGGACATTTGAGCTAAGACCTCGAGAGAAGGCGTGCCCCCCCCCACCCCGCCAGCCCCCAGAAGAGCTGGAGGAGGGGTGGTTCAGGCAGAGGATGTACACACACCCAGGAGTCGAAAGCCTTGAGGCATCAGGGAGAGAAGCCATGGAGAGGGAAGTAGCCTTGAGGAGAATGATTCAAGAGGAGTTCACGGGAGGCAGGAGCTAGGGTGTATAGAGCCTTGGAGGCCATAGTCAGGAGTTTAGGTTTTATTCTGAAACCAATGGGAAGCTATTGACAGTCTTAAGCAAGAGCGGTAAGCTAATTAAAGATTACTGTGTATTCCTGGCCACATTATTTGTAATAGCAGATTAGAGAGGCGTTCCCTGAATACGGAGCTGGGTAAGTAGTGTGGATTCATCCCAGTGTCTGCAGCTTTTAAAAACCACGCTGACTGTCTGTATGTACTGTCAGAGAAGGATTCGCAAAGGATGCTAAGGAGGAAAACAACAAGAAATAGAATACAGCGTGAACTATGTTGCCACTGTATTTTAAAAAGTGATGTATATGTAAATAGGCTTGCTCATGTATACAGTCCCACATTAGGGATCCACAAGGAGCTGGTCATGGGTTGCTTCTGGGGAGGGGAACTGAGGCACGGGATGACCAGGGTGCAAGGGAGACTACTCTTCATAGTGTATCCTTTCGTACGTCCGAGTACATCCCTGTGTTACATATTCAGCAATAAAAGGTCATGTCTAAATCCTGGTCACGTTGTTTGCTGTGGGGAGAGAGGGTGTTGAGAGATGGTGGTGGCTTGACCTTGGGGTTGGTAATGGGGATGGAGACAAGTGGGTGGATTCAGGATCTACGTTAGAGGCAGGGCCAGCTGGCCTCCATGTGTCCCACACTGACGTGCCCCACTCCTGCGAGTTCTGGAAAGCTTCGTGCTTTTGAGATTGGAACTGGGCTTACCTGATGCTCCTCTGACTTCTTTGACATCTTTGTGGAATGAAGCATTCTTGGGCTCCTTCCAGGGGCAAAAAGCCTTGGAACTTGAGACTGTCTAATGCATTACAATATGGAGGACGCGGTTACAGACACGTGCCCTCTTCATACCCTCATCCAACTTACAGACGATTTTTTTAAGTAATCTCTAGGCCCAGTGTGGGGCTTGAACTCATGACCCTGAGATCAAGAGTCTCATGCTCTCCTGACTGAGCCAGCCAGGCACCCCTGAATGATTTTTAATGGCAATCAAAACAGAGTTACACTGAAGAAGCCCTATCGTTTCTCAATGGAGCTTGCTTTCTCTGCAGAGAGATGCCAAAGGCCAGTACCTGTTTGACCTTCTTTGCCACCACCTGAACCTTCTCGAGAAAGACTACTTTGGGATCCGCTTTGTGGACCCAGACAAGCAGCGGGTAAGTCAATAGTCGAAGCCCACATGGAGAAGAGGGTTGGTCAGTAGCCTGAGGCCTTGAACTGCCAGGCGCACTCTTGAGTTTAGCCTCAGGTATCAGAGGCCACCCGGGCCCTGCAGTTGGGCGTCACCTCTTCAGATCACGTAATGAGATCAGGAAGCCACCTTGGCAGAGCTCAGCTCGTGTGGCCTGTCGTTCCACAGATGCTGAGATGGCAGCCTCGAGGGCTGATGTGATCTGCCCAAAGCTAGCCAGCTGGCGGCAGAGTGACGGGGCTGGCATTCTTGTCTTTGAGCACAGGTCACCGGCTGAGCTTCTCGCACCTGCTTTCTAATAAATGAGCTGAAGCACACAGTTCTGGTTACGAAGGGTCTCACCTTTCCCCAGTTTGGGCAGCACAGAGATAGAGCCCAACTGACATGGGCCTCTGAGCACCTTGCCAATGCTGTGGTTCTTGTTCTGCTCTACAGACACGGGACTCCTTCCAGACAGAGATGAGAACAGGTCCATCACTCCCAGGCCCCAGCCTCCCCCTCAGCTTCCTCTCCCCTGACCTGTCTCCTCCCTGCTGTGACTCTCCAGATGTCGTCCATCTCTCTTTCCAGAGCCTGAACTGCCCTTTGGCCTATGAAGTCTCCATGGTCTTGACATATGCACTTTCCTCAGCTCTGGAACAGAGTATAAGACCCCAAAAGGGCCGTGACACCAAGAAGCCACATGTCCTCACATGGTATAGCTGTCCATTTACCATATAATGATGGGACTGTTTTTACAAGGGAGTTTCTTATTGTTTTTTTGGGGATTTTTTGGTCTGAGCCATTTCTTAACAAGGAAGGCCGGTTACCCCAAGTTCTCTCCATTTCCTAAAGGGAGCAGCTTATGAAGAAAAAGGGACAAAACATATCATTAGTTTCTAGTTAGGTCAAAATGTGCCTGAGAAAAGTAAGAGACTACATGGAGGGGATCAAGATTAAAAGCAGGAGGAGATAGAAAACTATAAGGAAATGGGGAAAAGGAGGAAGAAACATGTACAGAGTGGCTACCGTGTGCTGAGCTGTGCACCGAGCACAAACCTAGTTTTTCAGGTTTGTGACGCCTTTTAGCCAATGTATGTTGAGCACTGAGTTGTATCAGGCACGAAGCTAAAAGCTTCACATATGTTCCTTAATCCTTACACAAATGAGATGAGTATCCACACGTCAAATAGCCATTCTCTGGATGAGGAAATAAAATCTCAGGTTAAGTAGTCACTTGCCCAAGGCATATGGCCTGCCAGTCTCCAACTCGGAGCTGTCTGATGCCAGGCTCTGTGTGGGTCCTCAGGTTCCAGCTGAATTCGTTCCTGATATTTTCTGAAGCTGTGTGACTATACTGAGGGTTTAAGGAGAGTGGAGGGGCTTGGAAAGGTGCTTGAGAATTGTGGGGAAATTGTCACTCTAGATCTATCGACTCATGGTAGAGATGGAGTGGATGAGCTCCCCATTCCCTTAGGTTCCCCTGAGGCACCAGAACCCAAGCTCACATCCACTCCGTTACTGCCTGCTCTGCACAGGTGCCCCATGGGGTCTGGGAACTCTCCCAGTCCTTCCTGGAGGAGCTGCCCTCTCTCCCTCTCCCCTGTTGCTGGCTCAGGCCCAGGGCCTCACCCTGCTCTCAGCCTCTCCTCAAACTGGAGGCACCCTTTCCAGCCTCCAGAGCCTCCAGATCGTGCCCCATTGGCCCAGTGGCCCAAATACAGGTGGAAACTCCCCTCTTTCTTTCCTCTTGTCCTGACCCTTCATACCCAATCTCATGTTATCAGTCTGCTAGTGACCCAGACCACAGACCCAGTCTGTAGGACCTTGATTCAGCCAGACCACCGTAAAAGGTAACTGTGGCCATCACTTTCTTTTTGGGATCCGATTTCTCTTGATTTCTCTATCAGATCCTTAAAATCTCCTGGACAAGCTGTGACAGCTTTCCCCTCTCGTATCTCCTCCAGCCTCTCCCTTCTTGAGCTGTCACTGAAGGGCAGACTGAAGTCCTCCTCTGCCCCGGCCAAGGAGACTAGACTTTTTGTTGTTCAGCTCCACCTGCCTTCTGCTGAGAGTGCTTCTCACAGTCTTTCCTTGTAGTTTCAGTCTTCCACTGTTTATTGATTTTAACCTATCAGGCATGTGCCTGGGGGCATTCTGTTTACTGAGCCCCAGACACTCGCTGCACACAATGCCGATGTGCTCCCATCAGACAGACCTCCTCCGCCTTCACAGGCTCACCCTCGAACCCCACTTGTTTCCGAGCAATTTCATCTCTTGCCTTTGCTTCCCTGTGAAGCCAAGCTGCAGTGGGCCATGTAATGTGAGAAGAACCTCTTAACAACATTGAGTGGCTATAATGAGTTGCCAGCCTCGTGGGAACTCAGATCAGAGGAAGCAAGAGAGCAGAATGTCAGCCCAGATTATCCATGTGGAGCGGACGGAAGAACTGGCTCTTAGTGGGTCCATTAGCTGTGTGACCCACAGCCCAGCCCAGAAGGTGAGAGCTGGGAATCACCGGAGGCCAGGATGCTGTCTGCACCGCCCTGGCTGCTTTTCTGCCAGAGGGAGGATTTGGCCAAGATGTTACACTACATGGAAGTAGCCAGGAAAGAAGGAGATGTGGACCCAGCACGGACCAGCTTCCTTTGTCTGTTTGGCAACCGTGTCTCAAACACTGTTCAAGGTGCCAGTGGCTGACAGTTTTCTGCCTTCACAGAGCTTATAGCTAATGGTTTCAGTCTACTGCCACATAATCCAATCCCAAGTAACAGCAGTTGTAGCTCTCTGCAAACTCTCAGATTTCCTGATTAGCATAAAAGCAGAAAACATCAATAATGGATTTTATAAAGCATTCATGTAGAACTGGGAAACAGTTATAGAATGATCTCGTTGCTTCCTTCCTGCAAATGTTAAGTACCATGGGGAAAAAGGTATTGCTACTATGTCCTGCCTCTACGAAAATCCAGGGGGGGAAACGATACTTTCCTACACATTAGTTGTGGTTAGTTATCTTACAAGACTGAGACTTAAACATCCCCGGATGCCAAGGAATCTGAGTATGTATGCCCTAACACAGGGGTTGGCAATATGCTGTTCAAAGACAAGAGTGTGCACCAGCCATTCATGCCTCCTCACCACTGACGAACTTCCACCTGTTGACACTTTCTAGAGCCCTGACCAATAGCCTCTGTCCCCACTGGCCACCCCTGCCCCCCCCAATAAAGCTTTGGGGGGGCATCTCCCTGCTCAAGACAGGTGGGGCTTTAGGGACACCTGGGTGGCTCAGTGGGTTAAAGCCTCTGCCTTCGGCTCAGGTCATGATCCCAGGGTTCTGGGATCGAGCCCCACATCGGGCTCTCTGCTCTGCGGACAGCCTGCTTCCTCCTATCTCTCTGCCTGCCTCTCTGCCTACTTGTGATCTCTGTCTGTCAAATAAATAAATAAAATCTTTAAAAAAAAAAAAAAAGACAGGTGGGGCTTTGTCCCCATCACACATACGTGCATTCGCTTGTGCCTGCTGGTGTGCGGGGAATGTGGCTTGGAACTCTGGCACCCTGCTTTGGAAGGCAGCATTGCCAGGCAAGCCCAGAAATGACAGGTAAAGCTGGAACTCTTCCCCCTTCACAGCTGGTTCCATAGGGGCTTACTTCCAAAAACCCTATCACTCTCTATTCTCCAAGCCTACGTATCACAAGCTTTGGGGAGGCTTTCACCCTGGGCTATGATCTGTCCAGTTCTCTCAAGTGGGTACAACAAGGTATATCGGACGCTGCTTCTCATTCGGGTTTTCTCATCATGTGTCCTCTGTTGCAGCATTGGTTGGAGTTTACAAAGTCTGTGGTGAAGCAATTGAGATGTAAGTCTTCTTCCTGAAAAGGTGGGAAGACTCACCCCTGGGTGGGGGCCGGGGGGTGGGGGATGAAACCTCCCGAGTTCAGTAAGTCTTGGTAATTGTTCACCATTTCCCATGTAAGCTAGCCCTAAACCTGTGAGGATTTTCTCATGATGGTTCAGGAGCCCGTGCATCCCAGTGGGGAGGGAAGCCCAGTGATACTCTGGGAAGGGTCTTTCTTGAGACGGGTATGCCTCTGTCTCTGCAGCCCAGCCTCCGTTCACCATGTGTTTCCGCGTGAAGTTTTACCCCGCGGATCCTGCTGCTCTGAAGGAGGAGATAACCAGGTAAGGCGGGACTTCCCGCAGCCACAGAGACCTGTTGGAGAGGATGGGAAAGAGGGACTTGAGCCTCTTAGAGCCTCTATTTTGGAAGCTTCTCACTCTTGGAAGGAATCTTCCTAAATAGAACCCTACTTCTGCGTTTCGTTTCCACATGCTTTCTTTGCTCACCCACTTAATAGAACTGGAACAGAGTGAGCTTTCCTTCGAGTGTGAATACTTCATTTAAACTGGTCACCTACAAAAGGACCTGGAGTCATTAATTAATCAAAAGTATTTTTTTCTCTTACCAAGGATGTGGCCCCCGTGGATGTTTTTGGAGAGGGTGGGTTGCTTTTGTTTGGGGGCAGCAGGTGCTTGAAATAGACTCCAATGGCCTCATGTACTTGGGACATGCCAAAGCAGGACCCTGCAGAAGAAGCCGGCAAATACTGAAGGTTGTAAATCACGCGGATAAACTCCAGTGTGCTGACGGATCTGGTCCAGGATGGACGCTTCCTTATGGGGGCCGTGTTCTGTGGCGGGCAGACAGCTGTGTGGAATGAATCCTGTTTCATCCAGCACCTCCTGAGGATGAGAAAGCGCTTCCGGGCCCATGTCATCCTACAAGACGGCCAAAGAGTAGGCGCTTCAAAGCTTCCCCAGGGTTTTGTATATATGAGACAAATTCACTCTCAAAGTCTTGCCTCAGACATCTTGCTCTGTACCAGGGACCCCTAATTTTTATATTAGAAATACCTAATTTTGATATCTGCAGAATGGTGGTGGTACCTTGGAGAGGGCAGGGCCCTAGAGCAAGAGCGAGGCCAGGGAAGCCTAGAGCTGAGGAAGAGAGAGCTCTGCTGGCTCTCTGCTCCCCCTAAAACCTGGGAGACTGTGGAGACTGGGATGAGGCCATGGCCAGTTAGAGGCTCTGTCCTCTAAGTCTTTGCTGTTTCCTTCCAGATCCTTAGCTGCTTGGGAGAATTCCAAAGAGAGGAAAGAGGAGGGAAGAAGGAATACGGACTTACGTTCGCTTCCTCTTCGGAAGAGCGTGCCACTAGCTTTATGTCAGATAGAAGGAGCTCAAGTTTCTCAGAGAAGGAAAACGAGGAAATGGAGAGAGAAGAGGGCAAGAAATGGGGCTAAATAGTGCAAAGAAAGCAAAGAAGTGGGACGGGGAGGAAAAGAGCCTTCTTCACATGGGCCCCAGTGGGAGTCTGGGGAGAATTGATGGTACCATCAGAAGGATGAGGAAGATTGTTTCTTCTGGATGGTAGGGACAGCGCACAGGCAACACCTTTGAAGTCCTGAGGTCAGCGAGGTGTGTTCATGCTCTTTACTGGGCATGGAAACGGCAGGTTCTGCTCACCTGCACAGAAGTGGATGGGGCTCCCACTTTGCTCATCCAGTTACAGGAGCGACTGTGCGGTTTTAGGAGCATGAGCCCGCCCTGCTCGGGACCTTCAGAGTCCGAGCCTCACTCTGAACCCATCCCTCTCCCCATTACCTGCTTCCCTGCTGAGAGATGATGCCAGGGCAGACCCAGAAGTCCACACTGCTGTCCACATGTCTGGACAAACTTAACAGCTCTTTCTTGAGAACCTAGCACCTTGCCTCCTAACCCCACACCTCCGGATCCCCCGCTCTCCACCTCACTCAACCAGCAGCGAGGGTGACAGGGATGATTCTACAACTCAGTGAGCAGCCGGTGAGAGCTCTGAGCACGGCAGGCACTCGGCTTTTCTGATTGGATTAAAGGGCAAAAATATGTGGTTATCTTGGCCCTTAAGGGGAGCTCTTAACATAGAATTTTCTTTTTTTTTTTTTTAAAGATTTTATTTGTTAGAGAGAGAGAGTACACACAAGCAGGTAGAGAGGCTGGCAGAGAGAGGAGGAAGCAGGCTCCCCGCCGAGCAAGGAGCCCGATACGGGACTCGATCCCAGGACCCCAGGATCATGACCTGAGCCAAAGGCAGCAGCTTAGCCAACTGAGCCTCCCAGGCATCCCAACAATAGAATTTTCTAAATCAGGTGTTCCTCCATGACACTAATGGACAGACTCTCCTACCCAGAGGCAGTAGAGATCCGGAAGCTCAGACCCTATTTCTGTCATTTCTCGTCTCTGTGGCCTTGGACCTAAGATATGTAACTTGTCTGACCTTCAGATCCCTTACTGATAAAATGAGGACAGTACAGCTCCTGCACAGAATTGTTGGGAGAACTGACCACTACTCGAGGGTCTTGTACTTTGTGATACACACCCCCACTGCCCTGGGCAAGCCTTGTGCCCAGCAGAGGCAGTTGGATGGCGTCCATGGTCCTTGGACCCCCAGGGGCTCTGCACAGGGCACGGGTACAGTTAGCTCTGGCTTCTCTCCTTCATTGAGGTGGAAAGGTGCTCCTTTTCTGAGACTTCCCACTCCTCCTCTGTCCTTTTCCCCCACCAGCTAGAGCCCTACCACTTATGCAGCTAACTTTTGAGGGCTCAGAGAAAGAGCTATCCCAGGCAATCAGACATCCAAGTCCTGGTGGCGCAGCACCAGGACCAAGGCCAGGCCTCTCTCCAGGTCATCAAGCTTCAAAGGCACCGACAGGGGTGTGGGCTCCTCCCTCTTCTGCATACATCTGTGCTGAGCATCCTCGTCCTCGACTATTCTCCCCTTGCTCTCCACCTCACCAGTCCTCCTTCCCCAGATGCATTTTCCAAGCATTGCTGGGGGTGTGAAGTGCAGGGTGCCTTGGCCTGATTTGGCCATTCTGTGGAGGCCTTGGAAGTAGTGAGTCTTTCTGCTCATTCATTTCCCTGCTGATCTTGAGAGAGCGGGTACCTGCCCCAGCCTCACTCAATACCCATAATTCATTCCTGGCTTGGAACCCTTCATGCCACCTTCCTGCCAAACTAATTTAGCTGTCAGTGTGTTTTTTCCTAGCAATATCAGTCCTAAATTTCAATGCCGTCTCAGCTATTCCCATAAAGCCAGACTGAGAGGAGGGGATGAAATAAGGCGTAAAGCACTGTGCTTCCATTTATCTCTTGGACTCTCTCCAGATGATAAATTTAGTTGCCAATCCTGATTAATCTTTTGTCATTTTTTAAAGTAATAAATAGATTTCCTTGTCTGAGTTAGAGACAAGGCAGAGAAAACGGGGATTAGGCTCCAGGTTTGGCGTTTAACAGGGACCGCAGGTGTGTGAACTCTTGGGAAGATCAAATAGAAACTGAGTGCAAATGGGCCCCCACCTTCTAAGGAGACAAACTGCCTGACACATGTTTGAGTGGGGCTAGTCACAAAAAAATATGAATAGAATGACCAGATAAATGCGAGAACGAATGGAGTTTATGGGTCATAAGTTCCTTCAGTGAACATCACTTGAGCCTACCCTAGGCTAAGATGGCCTGGTCAGCATTTTCTATAAAAGGCCAGAGAGTCAGTATTTTAGACTTTGTGCACCATATGGTCTCTGGCCCAACGCCTCAGTCCTGCCTTTGCAAGGGACAGTCTCTCCAATCAGTCAGTGTCCTCATCTATGAAGCAGGAAAAAAAAAACCCTGTAGTCACCTCCCAGAGTCATGGTGAGGACTGCGTGAGAGGGTGCGTGTTAAATAGCATGGTGTGGGGGCCCCTGGCCGGCTCACTCAGTATGGCGTGCGACTCTTGATCTCAGTGTCATGAGTTTGAGCCCACATTGGGCATGGAGCCTAGTTACAACAAACTACAGTACAGTGTGTGGCTGACAACAGGCATTCGGTAAATCATTTTTACTTTGTTTTGTTATTGTCTTCTGTCTCTCTCCGCTGCAATGTAAGCTCCGTAAGAGTGGGGGGTTCTGTTTTGTTCCCTTCTGTATCCCCAGCACCTGTGGCAGTGCCTGACTCATGTAAGTGCTCAGAAGTGGATGGATGGATGGATGGATGGATGGATGGATGATGCGTGGGAGGGAGGGTGAGTAGGGGAGCTAGGCACAAGATGTACAGGCTCTCTAGAATATTAAAAGTAAATTTGAAAAACATCTCTGACTGCAAGGAGATGATTATAAGATGATAGAGGAAGCCAGGGGCTGATGAAGGAAAGTCCAGGACCGAAGAAAGAACTCTTTGGAGAAACTTTCCAGAGGTCAGAACTTTTAATTCTGGAACCATCTGTGGATTTATCTCCACCCTCTGATATCAGAAAGCACAGTACACAGCCAACACCTTGGAGAGATGTCCATGTCACAGAAAGACAGGTTTTCCTTGGCTGTCATTTTAGATTTTCACTTACTCTGCCTTCGGATAGTCCCAATTCATACTTCCATTAATTTAGGACAACATCGGCATTAAAACAAAAATGGAGATGAGGCCAGGAAGAGATTGGCAAAATTTACCTAAAGAAGTGTCCTAAAGAATAAGCTGTTGTCTTAAATCTGGTCTAAGGCTGATTTCTTCTTTGGTTCCAATGAGAATTTCTTTCCAGTGACAAGAGTTCTCTTGACTTGATTTAGGACCCCCTCTCTCTAATAACTAGCCGAATTACCGTGGAGGTAGAAAAAGCATTAGGCCCTGAGTCGGGAGGTCTTCCTTGATTCTGGTCACTGTTTATCACCTCACACAAGTCACTCTACGTGTCCGGTCTTCCGTTGCCTCACATAGGAGAGAATTAGGCTCTTTCACTCCTATTCTCAGGTTCTGAGATGGCGTAACCATCTAGCTTGCTCACCTGGAGCTGGCGGGGCTGGGTAGCCCTGGCAGGCAGATCTCTTCCCTGGTAACAAAGTGGCCCCAGTGGCAGTGTCTCAGGCAACGGGATAGTCTTCCTTAGACCCATGTGTGGCAGGGGAGAATATGCCACGTTCTTTTGAGAATAGGTTTAGGGATGCTACGGGTCCTGTGGAACACATTCTCATGTCCAACAGCAGCAACACATTGGTTCCTCTTTCAGTGAACAAAACATGAAGCTTGATGAATGTCACTGTGGCAGAAAAGGGAGGGGGACCTAGTACAGCTCTGTCCCCTGAAGCTGATGGCCGATTCTTTCATGAGCTCCCTTCTTGACTTCAAAAGCTGTGCTTTGTTTTTTAGGACGTTGACTTGTCCCCCCTTTCCCAGCAGTTGCTGTACCATTGCCCGGCAGTATTCCCATGGTCTGACCCTTGACCCCCCCGTAGCTGTCCTACCTCCATTAGTCTGAAGAAACCCCACTCAGTAGTGGAAACCTGTATACTTCCCAGCTCACGGAGGCACCCACCATGCACCCGTCAATAAAGATGCCTCATGGGGTGCCATGGTGCTGTCTGTCAAGCGTTTGCATTTGCCTTCAGCTCAGGTCATGATCCCGGGGTCCTGGGATTGAGCCCCAAGTTGAGTCGGGCTCCTCCTCAGCAGAGAGCCTGCTTCTTCCTCTCCCTCTACCTGCTGCTCCACCTACTTGTGCTCTCTCTGTCAAATAAATAAAATCTTAAAAATAAATAAAGATGCCTCATAAAGACAATGGTTCTCAGTGTCAGGAGGAGTTTGTCCCCTCTGGGTGGGAAGGGAGCAAACCAGAAGGTCCAGCAGTGCTTTTTCAAACCCGGGAGACACACACAGATTCTGACACACAGATTCTCCCCCCAGGGGACGTTCTCCTCACTGCCACATTGAGAATCACAGCCCAGAGCCTTGTTGTCCCTTTTCAATATCTCCTTTAGTCCAATATGTGCTGTCCCTGAATTGGGGACACAGACAGAGAGGTACAGGAGTGATATATGAACTCAGGCCCAGAGAATGATCAGTGAGTAAGGGACCAAAGGTTGGCTTCCACATCCTGCCAAAGCCTGTGGAAGGCAGGAGCTGGAGCAGTGAGAGGCAAAGAAGCACTCCCCCCTCCCCCTGTCCCCCTCCCTTCTCCTAACTGCTTTGCCTCTCCCCCTCCTTCCCTCTCTCCCACAGGGAGGTGTGGCATTTTTAGTGTAGGAAGCAGAGTGAAGACCCGTAGATCTGGTAGATCCATCTTAATTATTCACTCTACATGATGTCTTTTTCTTACAGTTTTTCATGGCAAACGCTGGGGCAGAGCAGGGTTGCTGCTGCTGGTGGTGGTGGTTGGTGGTGAGGAGCGGAGTTCTTAGCAACTTTCAGACGAGATTACTCACCTTCCCTTTGGTCTGGGGAGAGCAGTCCCTCCTGATGTGGTTAGATGGATGCTTTCGAATATTCTTAGGACAGTGCTTCTCAAACTTTATATATTAAAGTCACCTGGGGATATTGTTAAAATGATTCAGTAGGTCTAGGATGGGCCTAATAGTCTCCATTTCCAACAAGCTCCCAGATGATGCTGACCCCCTGATTTGTGGGCCACAATTTGAGTATCAGAGCCTTAGGAGAGAAGGTTTAATTGCTCCTGCATTTGTTAATTACTTGAATCAGTAAGCCCAGGCTCTCAGAGTCACCTGTTGGTACCTCTCCCCACCCCAGAAGTTACACAGTCAATGGTCCTATTTCTTTTGAGCATTTTCACGGGATCAAATGGGCATAGAATCCTCTGTATTATTCTTCAGCCTGAAAACAGAAGCAGTGGAAACCTCTAGTCGTCCGGGGGGGCCCAACTTCTTTTTGGTTCAGACTGAGTTTAGGGGAATTTTATATTTCCATTACTCCCGTAGGGATTCTGTGGTTATCTATAGCTAACAGAATGCCACAAAACTTGGCTTAAAATGACAAGGATTTATTATCGCTCCATTTCTATAGGTCAGGAATTCAGGAGAGGCTTAGCTGGGTGGCTCTGGCTCTGGCTCAGGGTCTACCATGGGCTTGCAGTCATCTGAAGGTCTGACTGAAGGATTCACTTCTTTATGACCTAGTCTCAGATGTTAGACACTATTGCTTCTGTTTTAATTCCGTTTGTTAGAAGCAAGTCACTAAGTCCAACCCACACACAAAGGAAGAGAATTAAGTTCTACTTCCAGAAATGAGGAGATCAAAGAATCTGTGGGCATATTTCTAAATCACCGCAGATGCCCCAGGACAAGGCATCACTGTAGTGTAGCTGACACACTGAAGGGTTTAATACCCTTGGTGTTTGCTCTTCTCAGGACACCTGTAATGTTTTGACATCAGAGACCTCCTCCTTGTAAAGACATTTCAAAATAGAGCCAACAATCCCATTCCACTCTGACAGGGCCCACCCAACTCCTTGTGGAACTTGGAAGAAGTTATAATGCAAGGAGGGCCATACAGCATAGTGACTAAGAGCCAACCAAAGGGAGTCTCAGAGTCCTGAATTCAAATCCTGCCTCTGCCACTTCCCAGTTGTGTGCCCGTGAGAAAAATCACTTAGCCCTCAGTGCCCTTATCTTAAAAGAGGGGGAATAATACAAACTGTATGTTATACTGGAATTAAATATTTTAAGAACAGGGGGATGATAGTACCTTTTTTCAAAGTCTTAGGTGAGAATGAGATGAGACAGTGCACGTAAAGTGCATAACCCCTGCACAGGCAGATCGGAAGTGCTCAATACGTATCAGCTACTATTAGCTGTTACTCTTGTCCTGCTTCCATCTCAGGTGAGAGCTTTCTCTGTTGGAAGAAACGCTAGCCACAAGTTTCTTTGCTTCCTTCACGGGTGCCCCTTTTTACACCTTTTTAGATTCTGAGAGGTCCGGTTGAGCTCTGCCAATAACTGAAGGCCCTGCCACACTTGGGCAGGGTGTCTTGGCAGGCTGAGGCGGAACTCCTCCTTGGGCTGGTTCCTTCACCCGCTGTTCTGCTTCTTAGGAAGAAACATCCGCCAGAATCCATGACAGAGAGAGGCCCAGTTGGCCCCTCTCTGCTGACATAGGTTTCTTTTTCAGCACTGAAGGGGCCAGGGCTGGCTCCTTCCAAAACCCAGCACTGGGGTGGGGCACAGTGTTTTTTTTTTTTTTTTTTTTTTGATATTTTATTTATTCATTTGACAGACAGCGATCACAAGTAGGCAGAGAGAGAGGAGGAAGCAGGCTTTCCGCGGAGCAGAGAGCCCAATGTGGGGCTCAATCCTAGGACCCTGGGATCATGACTCGAGCCGAAGGCAGAAGCTCTAACCCACTGAGCCACCCAGGCACCCCAGTGCTTTTGCCAGAAAGCACCAATTCTGTCTTGAGCTAGTGAAGGAAACCGTTTTGAATTGAGCCCCAAATCAGTTCGGGACAAAGTACTTAAAAGTCTTCAGGAAAATGGAAAATACATTTGTTCTGTGGTATATTTTAAGTTTATTTTAATGTAGTAAAAAAGCACCCTGACGAGAATTTTGATAGGCTCATATTCAATCCTTATGTCTTTAAAGCCATCGAGAAATCCTTTCTAGTTCAGCCTCTGTTTTCTCTCCAGGTACTTAGTCTTCCTACAGATCAAAAGGGATCTCTACCATGGCCGCCTCCTCTGTAAAACATCAGACGCTGCCTTGTTAGCAGCTTACATCCTTCAAGGTAATGACTTTTGACAAGATGAATTTGCTTTTCATGCTAAGTACTGATTATTTCAGTTTCCACAGATGACTACTTCTTGGTAATAAACAGTATCTAACCTGAAGCAGAGTCTGAGTGGGAGGGCTTTGTCTGGACTCCCTGGTCCAGAAAGCTCCAACCACTCAACCCTATACTGTGCCTCAGGTCTTTCTGTCAGCACCTTCGGATCACTGGGACTCTGTCTGGGGTTTCCATCACCCTTGGTTGGTAGAGTTACTGAGACTCTGGAGAGTCATCTGGATACATTTTTTCCTAGCCTTTCGTGCATATCTCGAAGGTCTGAACTGTCTTGGAATTCTGGTGTCCCTTTCAGAGACCTTTCCATTCAGAGTGGTCAAAGTTGGAATGTTTACAAATAACAGACACATTTCCTAGCATCCTAGTAAGGCAGAGTTGAATCTGTATCAGCTGATGCCAACCGGTGTTTTGTTTTGTTTTGTTTTGTTTTGCAAAACAGCTGGAAATGTGTGCACACTTCATGTATGTGATGCCTTCTCCTTTTGAGAAGTGCAGGCGCTCCTAAGTGCCACTTCCAAGACTCATGTTAGTCCTTAGGCCTGAAACTGTCACTAGATTGCTCAGGACCGCAGCACTAAACTCAGTTTCCGTCAAGGAATCTGAACTTTTAATTGGCAATCTGTGAATGCCAGGAAGCTGCTTTGCAAAGAGAACCTGAAAAATGCTTGCCAATAAGAAACTACAGCTCTTCTGTTAAGAACAGTATCATAGCTGCATTAAGAATGTAAAGGTCCACACATCATTGTAACTTTGACTTCTGAGACTCCTGTTTTTAAAAAGCACCTAAACAGCAAGTCTAGAAGGTCCCTGCCAACTCTAAGCTATTCAAAGAGGCCCCCTTCATTTTTAAAAAAGTTGGTCCTAAGTGAGATTTTTAAACTCCAGTCTTTCCACCGGATTTACCCTAACAACCACATTGAATTTTTCCTTTTTTTTTTTTTTCCTTTGAAAAAACAGTTGATGTCCAATATTGATATTTTCCACTTGGAGCTTTCTAAATAAAATCATAAATGACTCCGTGGTCCAAGGTCACTCTGGATTATAGGCCCAGGCAAGCTTTTAGTCTCTTGCTGAAAGATAGAAATTCCCAAGTGATTTGGAAGGCACAATGAGTAGATTTGTGCACAAGTACAATATTCAGCTGTGAGAGGAGGACACGTTTTCCTCTTAATATTTACTCCTCCCTCGACCTATCTCATGGGCCCTGGTTGTGGTTCTCACTAAGGAAGGGGCAAAGATAACCACAAAGCAGCTGGCACTTTTTACCATACTTTCTCCTAACATAGGCATGATGTTGCCTGTGGAGCACGTCCTGTGCAGAGGGCTGGGTTCTGACTGGCTTTATAGGGAGCAGCACCATGGGCTTAGCACCCTCCCCTCCGCAGAGCTCACTGATCTGAGATCCCAGTAGCTTTAGGTATGAACTCTATCTTTCTAAACGGGTGGAGAAAGCCCTGCCCCTTGCAGAAAACTAGGAAACCTGGTGCTCCAGAACTCAATGGCCAGTTTTAACCAGTCTTCCCACTCTGAGGTTCTCTCCAAGGGGCCTGCCACCGGTCAGCTCTGAAAGAATATTTACTCAAATGTATTCACTTGATTAGATTCAATTTCAACTGAGAGTTGAGTTCTGAGTTTGGGTCATGGCTCATTCAGCAGTGTGTCCCTGCTAAAATCCTCAAAGCTGATGCTTAGACTTCAAATCTGGCTCGGGCCCCTGGTTATCTTCCTAATCAAGCTATTTCCCGCACTGCCACAAAGAGCACTGATCCCAGGCCCTTTTCTCCAGGCTGAATGGATAAAGACCGGGATACGTCCTTCTGCTCTTTTATTGGGTATTTACTTGTGGTGACCACAGAACACAGGACTGGCTCTAGTGTCTCTAGCTTAGGCTTGACAGCAACCCCCAGTGCACACCTGGGCAAACAAAGGTAGGCATGCCTCTGAGGGCCTGCCCTCTCCTCTGCCTGCCCCACCTCCGTGCTCAAGACCCATTGTTCCTTAGAAATTTGGTGTGTGCTTTGCCTTTTGCTCTGTGTGTTAATTTCTTGTTGTTTACCAGTGATGATTTACCTATCTCCACAACTGTTTTTACTCTGCTTTTCTTTTGCAAGCGGAGATTGGGGATTATGACCCAGGGAAACACCCTGAAGGCTACAGCTCCAAGTTCCAGTTCTTCCCAAAACATTCAGAGAAGCTGGAAAGGAAGATTGCCGAGATTCACAAGACAGAACTCAGGTAGGTGACACTCATTCAGGCTCCTGACACAAAGACACAAAGCCTGGACACACAAGTCCTGTGTTGCAGCCTCCGCTCCCACATACCCAGTCCTCCTGACTCTGGGATGTGCTGTTTCAGTATTCCACTGACAGCACGAGCCCAAGCCCTGTAGTACAGGTTGAGGCTTGAGGGCAACATGGTCATTATAGTACAAGGAAAGCAGAGCGGGATTGGCCTCTGAAAGGGATCTGCTTCACTAAAATAAATGAAGAGAGAGAGGGAAGAAGCATGGGCCAGGGAAAAGGAAAAGAAAAACACAGAAGAGAAAATAGATGAGAGGAGGCATGTGAAAATGGGCAAGCCTCTACCTTCAGTCTGTGGCAGCATGACAGGTGGCTTCTGGGTCAGTGGACGGTACTGCACAGGGCTGGCCTGGTTGATATATGCTGGGAGTACCCTGAGAGCATGCGGTTCAGGGGCTGTGTCTTCAGTATTGCCTCACTCAACCCACAGCCCTACACAGAAGATTCTTAGTTTGCCCAGAATATGCCATTCCCTTAAATAGTATTAATGTATTTCATCCATATATATAGGATTTTCTACACAGATTGATTTAAAACACCACCACCACCACCAGCACCACAATAGAGCCTGGGTGGCTCAGTAGGTTAAGTGTTCCACTCTTGATTTGAGCTCAGGTCATGACCTCAGGGTCATGAGATCAAGCCCCATGTTGGGCTCCACCTGCAGCAGGGAGTCTGCTTCTCTCCCTCTCTCCTTCTGCCCCTCCCCCCTCACACCTGCACTCTGTCTAAAATAAATAAATCTTTAAAAAAATAAAAACTATTAAAAAAATTTTTTTAAGATTTTATTTATTTGACAGAGAGTGAGTGAGTGTGCACAACAGGGGGAATGATAGGCAGTGGGAGAGGGAGAAGCAGGCTCAGGCTCCCCACTGAGCGAGGAGCCTGATGTGGGACTTGATTCCAGGATCCCAGAATCATGACCTGAGCCAAAAGCAGTTGCCCAACCAACTGAGCCACCCAGGTGCCCTAATTTTTTTTTTTTTTAAACCAGTATTGTGTAAGCACTCCACTTTGTGTGGTATGCTGGAGCACATATACCCCAAACTGATAAACTATGGAGAAAAAGGCTATATACAATGCACTGCTGTAAAACAAGACATGCCATCATATTAGTATGTTACAATTTTTAAAAATTGTATTGAATGTCTGCTTAACCACCTTCCTGGGGCAGGTTAATGCCCAAGGGCGGGGTAGATATTTTTAATGTTAATATTAAGCTTCAAGTTAATATTGCACTGGCTCCCACTCTCCCAGAAGAATGGAGACACCTTTCAGAGGTGGAATCCTAGCGACTCCTCATACCTGTCCCAGGGCTGGCGGCCTTTCTTGAGCAGGCCGGCGCCTCCCATCACTCTGTTAGGGAAATAGCGGCCCCTTGTGGTAAAGGTCGGAATACACATGGACCGTTCACGGTTCATTCAAAGCAGAGATCATGGATGTGCTAGGCACTGACAGGAGGGTTTTTGATGTCAGAGCAGTGGGGACAGTCATCCAGAAACCTAGTAGGAGACAGGGGATCCCCCAGGAAATGATGGCCACTTTGAGGGCCCTGGAGGCTTGGGCCAACTCCTGGAATGAATGAAGCCCATAAGACCCCCCAGCTTCCAGAATGGGAATGAGGAAGCTCCCTGGAAGGGGCAGTGGTGCTCAGCTGCCTCCGGGGTCCAGCCTTTTGGCTGCCACACAGACATTTCCCAAACACCTTCTTCATGCCACAGGTCTGCTGGTGTAGAAATCAGTACTCAACATAGTGCCTGCTTGTGCAGGTTGGCCTCATCTTCCTTATGTAAAAATGTGTCTTATTTCCTTCCTCCAGCTCTAACCTCAGTTCCTGGAGGGCCCAGACTGTGCACTTTATTTCTTGGTAGATTTTACAGAAAGCAGCATGGAGGCTGGCACAGAAATGTGCTGATTGATATCTCTCCAAAGGGACACTAGCGGGAATCTGGCCTGCTTCTTCCTGCTCTGCCTTGTCTTCCTACACTACTGTATGACTTGGGACAAATAATGACCTTAGAAATCAGCAACTTTCAGTCCTGCCCACCAGCCATCAGAATTGTTGACTTGACAAACCTGCCCCTCCTTGCAGTGAAACTGGCCCAATATCCAGAGGAGTACGTCTGCTTCACAAGGGCTCTGGACCCTGATGGCACTGAGGGGACACTGCCATTGGTTCTATGTAGGGCTCAGGAAAGCACCAGATTCCAGGCAGCTCTGAAGGGAATGATGCTAAAGGCCCTCTCAGATGGCTTGGCACTAGGGCTGCTTTCTTCCTTTTCCTGATTGTTTTCTTTTCATAGTCATCACCCTGTGGACAAACAGAGCTACTGTGGCGTCTGGGGAGCTCAGCATTGTCTCCTGCTGTCTCTTCACCCTCCATTCCCATGTTCCCTTTTGGTAAAGGAAAAGGGGTGGCAGCACCAGCAAGATATAGAGGCTCTTCCTATGTATTTCAGTTGAGATCAGATCACAGACAAGAAACCCATGGCCTGCAGCCAGCGTACAAGTGTGTTTTGTTTGCTCCCATAGTACTTGAAATTGTGAAATAGCACATAAAAAATCAGTATCTCTGACTTCCCTTTTAAAAGCAATGATTTTAACCTCTAGTAGCTCTGGGCCTTGCATTCCCACAGGACTAGTCTTGGAGCTGAGGAGCAGCTGCCCTCCTTCAGTGAGGTAGCCCTCTCTAGTCTGCCACAGTCCCCACCACTCCTTCCTGTCTGCACTCGGCCCACGGCATTCATTATGTAGTCAGCCTCGGTCTGAAGACATCTGAGTTTTTTTACCCTAGACAGGAGTCTCGGAAGTTAGTCCTGAATAGGGCAGGGAGCACACTCAATGGAAAAACAGGAGTGTAAGACTTACCCTGAAATAAATAAATAAATAAGCATTTATTTATTTATTTATTTATTTTTAAAAGGAAAAAAGCCTGAGTGAGCTCGGTAGGTAGGGGCAGAGGCCAAGAATCTTTCAGGCAGACTCCTCGCTGAGCACTGAGCCCAACACAGGGCTTGATCTCACAAGCTCATGACCTGAGCTGAAATCAAGAGTCAGACACTTAACTGACTGAGCCAGCCCCTGAAAGCTTCTTCATGGGGAGTTTACCTCAGGGGAGTCTATGAGAACAGGAAACCCTGAAATCATCTCATTTTCTTTGTTTCAGTGGTCAAACACCAGCAATATCAGAGTTGAACTTTTTAAGAAAAGCACAGACGTTGGAGACCTATGGAGTGGACCCTCACCCGTGTAAGGTAAAACGGCCGTAGTCGGGAGACTGCACTGACCTTGCCTTCTCCAAAGGGTGACAGGCGGGGAAGGAGCACATGCCTATGCCTTCCACCTTCAGTATGTTAAGAGAGCCGGCTCTTTCGGTGACAGAGGCCAGAGAAAAACCTTCTGGCTTCCACGCTGCATAATTTTGTGGTGGCACATCAACCTCAGAGGGTCTGAGGCCAAGTCAATCTAAATAAGAAACCCAAAGCCAGGCCCCACTTTGGCAGCAGTAGGTAATTTCGTAGAAACCAAGCGAGGAATGGGGAAGGCCCCCCACAGGGAACGATCAGAGGCCACCCCGGGACTGCCCACCCTTCCCTGACCTGTAATCTGTAATCTCGTTTCTTTCCAAGAATGGGTTTTATTGACTGCAGCAGCGTTAAGACACTGAGAGGAACTGCAGCCCAGTGGCATTTAATTCCATTATGCGCCAGGGAGGGTGAGACAGGAACCAGGCGGGGAGGCTCTGCCCAGAGAAACCTCTGTAATTGCTCGCGTGTGTCTGGCATTTTGGAGAAGAGCTCAAGCAGCCACAGTCACTGTGGACAGCAGTGGAGACACATGACTTCTTCCCCTCTCTGTGGCTGTGTTCCTCCACTTCACCTCCACATCTCAGTTGCTTTCACACTCCTGGTCTCTGCCGCAGTTTCTCCAGCTTTTGCCTCTCTCTTTCTACTACTGGAAACCAGTACCGCCAGTAAAGCTGATTCTCAATCTGATCTGAGGGAGCCAGTATCATATGGGAACGAGAGGACACTGACCTTTTTTCTTCCTAATGAGGGGACACCATAAGTTTCCAACAAAAATTAAAAGAACAGAATAGAGGGGCACCTCGGTGGCACAGTTAAGTGATCAACTCTTGATTTCGGCTCAGGTTGTGATCTCAGGGTCATGGGATTGAGCCCTGTCTCAGGCTCCATGCTCAGCAAGGAGTATGTTGAGGTTCTCTCCCTCTCTCTCTGCCCCCTCCTCAAATAAATAAGTAAATCTTAAAAAAAAAAAAAAAAAGACAGTAGAAAGCAAGGAACACAGTAATGTAGGGGCAGAGTTGCATTTCCCTTGGCTTCTTGGTGAGGTGATAGTTATTTGCTCTTGCATAGGATTTGATGCTGAAACTTCAAATATGAACTTCGAGAACATTCTGGCACTCAGCAACCCTGGTCGCCTTTCCCACCCCACACAGTTCCCTATCCACCAGCACAACCCACTGCCAGATAACCCTTGCGTTCTTGGGGGCCAGCACTGTCAGAAAATATATTCATGCCTGTTAGTACCAAAAAAATCCAAAACAAAACCAAAAACAAAAAACTAATGTATGGTTATTTACAAATGAATTAGCAAATGCCCTTGCATGACAGACAGATCTAACCATGAATTGCTCAGATACTATCCACAGGGAGACTACATAGGACTGAAAAGAGCTTCAGAGTCAGCTGGCCTATCTTCAGCTCTGATCTCCGGCTTTCTGAGGCCTTTGTAGGCCTGAGTCTTGCTTTCCTCATCTGTGTGAAAGTACACAGAAGGTACTCAGTGACTGTGCTCCACGAACGGCTGAGTCACTTCAGGACCTTAAAAGACACAGCTGCCTAGAGATAGCGATCTTTATCCTAAGGTGCCGGGTCACCTCCAAGCCAGATGGTGGACCGTGAACCTGAGCACAACTGAGTGGAGGTGGGTAAGGATTCTCCACTGTTGCCTGTGTGGATCTGGAAGCTACAGGGGCAGCCAGCCTGGTGTCTAGCCCAGATCCACATGAACCTGAGGCTGTAAGGCTCCTGGCCCAGGCCCATCCTTGATGAGTTTGTCCATTATTGGACACAGAGGCTGAAGAGGCTGCAGAAAGGAACCCCCTATTCATACCAGGCACTGTGTGAGGCCCAGTACCTCATCATTTCATCCCCATAGCATCAACTCCTAAAAGGAAGGAGAGAAGACAAATTTGTGGCATGCATTCTATGGCAGCAGGCCCACTGGAATCCTTTTGCATTATTTTCTCATTTAATCCTCATGCCAGCCCTGAGAGGTGGATTTTACTCTTCCAGTTTTATAGGTAGGAAGATTAAAGCTCTGGGAGGCCACAGTTTACAAGGCCCTGAGTAGTAGACCAAGAATTTGAACTCAAGCCACTCCCTACTGCTATGTATCTGTAAAGAACAGAATCCCCCAGGAGACTCCCTCTAGGGAGAAGGTGGGAGCGGTCATCTTCTGTTCTTCCAGTCCCTTGTTCCCAGGCCCTGTACTTCTTGCTCCCCCAGAGTCAGGGCTCTGCTGCAGACCCCACATATGGCCCCTCAGCTCATCTCATCGAGCTCCAGATCGTGGTTTCCTTGGTCCTCCTGAGCAAGGACAGTTCAGAAGCATTTACTCTTGCCATTGTAGGGTTACTTTGGTGATATGCTCCCAAGCACTCGCCTTAATGTTGCTACAAGGAGAGCTGAAATAAGCTGGAGCACTCGGTGTAATAAATACCGATGATTTCTATTAACAGAGAGGCAATTACTGGGCCCGGGGAATCTGGGACATGCAGCCCTAGGGAGGACAGAAGAAGAGGAATCGTTTTGATAATTAAATGAGAGCAGAACAACACTTCAGCTGAGCTCTGTTCTCCTGGACTGATTAAGAAGCTGCTGTTGTTCTTGTCCACACTGATGGTTTCTCTCTGCCCAGAGTGTCCTTGTCTGGCCCTGGGATGAGGAAGAGATCCTACCAACTCTGGGTGGGACAGCCAGAGGGCTCCAGCAGCTGGCTGGGTTACAAGAACACCCAGGCTCTGAACTTGCTCTCCTGAACTCTCGGCATCACCCCTCAGCCCCCATCTCCAAAGCCTACAGCTGCTGGAAGCGAACCACTGGCCCAGTGCTGCATCTACTTCCCAACTCTGACACCTCTCCAACCTCAGGAGCTACCATCTTGTTCCTTCCAGGGGGCCCGGGGACTGGTTGTTGGTCCTACTCCTGCCCTGCTGAGGTTTATGGAGTGGTCAGACCCATCACAGGTACCCATCCTGTACCCAGCCCTATGATGAGTCATGAAAGTGCCATTTATTGAGAGCTTGCACATGCCAGGCACTTACACTCACTATCTCATTTAATCTTTAGAACACTGCCAAGAACATGTTCTTGTCCTCATTTTGAGATAAGAACACCAACCCTGGGTACACAGGTGGCTCAGGTGGTTAAGCGTCTGCCTTTGGATGAGGTCATGATCCCAGGTTTCTTCACCAGCTTAGCAAGGAGTCTGCGTCTCCCTCTACCTACTCCCCTGCTTGTGATCTCTCTCTCTCAAATAAGTAAAATCTAAAAGACACTGAGTCTCTGAGAGACCAACTAACATGTCCAGAGTTACTGGTAAGGGACTCAAACCCGGTCTTGCCTGGGTCTCAATGCTGTACGTTTTCAGTTACCATTTCTAGTCTTTCTTCTGGGGAGATGGCATTTATTTAGGAACAAAGGATGACTCACTATGAATTCTGATACAGAGAACTGATAGCACCACTGAAATCATCAGAAAAATTTAATGTAAGTTCACTCAGTGGCTTTATGTCTGTTCTATACAGGAGAAAACTGATTTCAGAAGATCTAGGTTAGAGAAACACACAAATAAAATTGTCATTCCTCTGACCTTTCATAATCAGCCACCTATGCTCCTTTCTAAATAAACCCCCTTTGCCATCTTGACAAGTTGCCCCTGACCTCAGAGAAACAGAACAAGGATCAGCAATTAAAAAAAAAAAAAAAAAAAAAAAAGAAGGATCAGTGATGACTCGCCCTCATCCCCAGGTGGGCCCCTCCGGGCTGCACTGTGGGGAGAGTGGTAGGTTTACTGTTGAGATGAAGAACTTGACTAAAGCCACTTAGATGGCAAGTATGTGCCAAGATTTCAATTTCTGATCTTTAAGGGGGTGACACCAAGGCTCTTACAGTTAACTGCCACTCTACTTTCTTGTAACCATATTTAAGTATATTGAAACTGGGTGATTTTCATGATTGACTTTAATGTAAAGGTTCCTAGCTATGAGCTTTCAGGGATGGGCATAAGCATGTGGAAGAGCATGTGTAATCTTCCCTAAAGTCTTTTTTTTTTAAAGATTTATTTATTTATTTTGGATAGGGAGAGAGAGCATGCATGTGACCAGAGGGAGGGCCAGAGGCAGAGAGAATCCCAAGGAGGCTCCCCACTGAGCACTGGGCCTGTCGCAGGGCCCAATCTCCATGTCCCTGAGGTCATGACCTAAGCCGAAATCAAGAGTCGGATGCTTAACCGAGCCACCCAAGCACCCCTTCCCTAAGGTTTTTGAAAACAGAGGTTTCATCCACCCATACCGAATTAGTTGAAGTCATGCTCCAGAGAGGGGAGTGGTTATCTTGAAAGAATACCCGGATTCTGACTCTGGCATACCCAGGGTGTCCTCTGAGGCGACAGCACACAGCAGTGTACTTCATTTTATCCAGAGGTGGAACCCGTGGGGACTGGGCAATGGTGGCCAGATGTCCCTACTTCTCAGAACCAGTCAGTGCTGTGACTTCCAAAAATCTTTTTCTGGGCAGAGTGATCATCTTAAGGTGGACCTTTGATGATGTCAAACTGATGCAGTCGAGTTTGATGGTGGTTTCTACATGAACATATGAAGTACTCTGTGCAAATCCAGCCCCCCTCCAAGGAACAACACGATTGGCCATGTCTTGGCAATAAATCATTTAGGTCATCACCCTAAAATCACATAGAAGTAGTATTTCTTTAAGTATATCTTATGGTCCTCATTTGACAAATGAAGAAACTGAGGTTCAGAGAAGTTAAGTAAGTCACAGAGCAAAGAAGAAGCAGGGTTACCATCCTAAACCAAGAATGAGCTCTTTCCACAAGGATGAAGAATTGAAAACAGATCTTGTACCGCACAACTGTAGAAGTGAACTAAATACTTTAGACCATTATCTGATGCAGAGTGGGGTTGGTAATATATGCCGTGTGGCCGCTAAGACTTGAGTTTTTTATTCCACCTCTCAGATCCATTAATGCTCAGTCTTGTGGGTACTGATCTCGTCAGGATGGGAAGGGCACGGAGAGGAAAGACCACTTTCAGCTTAATAGAATGGAAGATCTCAAGCACAGGTTACCACTTTCCGTATCACTTCTCTCCTCATCCTCATTTCTCTTTTTGTCATATAACTTGTCCTTTTGCACACAAATCCCAAGGGCAGGCTCACATGAGAATGACATGTTAGATGGAAGAAACCGGGAAGGTTCTGGAGAAGGTGTCAGCATGGCTGCCTGTTAGGTTTCATGCTGGTGCAGATGTGAGGCTTCTCACTGTCAATACAAGTCCTGCTCCTCACTTGCCGGAGACAAGGGGCAAACATTCCAGCTGCCCTCACCCCTGTGGACTCCCAGGTGCCAGGCTTTGCAGGAGCCTTCATCCACAACTGTTGCATTGGAAACAGTTTGGAGAAAGTATCTCTTCATGTGACAAACTGAACTGGGATTGCTCAAGGTGCTACTATTACTTATTGGAATGATGTGGTATCTAATTGGGGTTTATTCCCAGTTTGCGTCCTGTTTCAAATCAGCCAGTCTAGTCTGGTCCGGAGAAGCTGTTCCCCCTTAACTCCAACACCTGCCTTCACCCAGAGGCCAGCCCTGAGGTGTCTGGACAGTGCAGATGACAGTGCCAACAGACAGCCCAGCCAGTGCTGCCCAGCTTGTAGGAGGACCTGCTCTTCCCTGTGCTGTGGCCAGAGGCATCTTGTCACTGGAACGACTCACAGACCTCTGTCACAGCCTCCGTCTCCTTCCCCTTTTGCCCACTTCACTTTGAGCCCAAATCTCCCTTCTCCACGGGACCCTAACAATGACTGACTTCTCCCTTTCTACCCCAACGTCCCACACCCTCATTTCCTAACTAGCAATATTTAAATGTCAACATCAGGAAAAATAGTAAACACTACAGTTTTTATTTTATTTTAGATTTTATTTATTTATTTGACAGACACAGCGAGAGAAGGAACACAAGCAGAGGGAAGGAGAAGCAGGGAACCCCATGTGGGGCTCAATCCCAGGACCCTGGGATCATGACCTAAGCCAAAGGCAGATGCTTAACAACTGAGCCACCGAGGTGCCCCAAACACCGGCTTTTTAAAAAAAAAAAAAAAAAAAATATTTTGTATTAAGCTCAGTAGACTCATATTAACACAACCACTAGCATGTCCTGGGAGTCTGCTAAGCACAATCTGAGAGGTACATAGTATTATCAACCCTAATTTTGCAACAAGGAGTCTGAAACACAGAGAAAGCATGGGACCTAGCTGAGGTCACACGGACAATGAGTGGTAAAGTCAGAGCATGGGCCTGAGTGGTCCACACGGGGCCCATGACACTATGGTCACAGTGCAGGCACTCTTTTGTCCTGCTGTTCCCCACGGAGGTCAGTAGTGCAAGAAGCAGACAGAAGCCCTTCCCTGCCCCCCTGCCCACTCCACTGCTCCCCTTCCCTACTTTTTACCCATAATTTCTAGCCACCCACAATCTTCTGCTGACTGACCCTTCCTTTCCATCCTTCTACCTGTTCTTTCTAGGCCTTCCTCTCAGAACACTGTAAGATGCCTTCCCCTCTTGTTTTTGTTCATTTGTACTCCCCCTGGCCCCTCTGGCCCACCTCATTGTCTTACACATTCATCAGATAAACATTTCCTGCAGGCCTGTTCTGTGAGTACAAATAAGGTAAGGTTTCCACCCTCAAGTCACTTTCTGAATGTGCAGTTTCTGGACTTCCTTGGGTCCTGCCTGCACTGTGAGCAGAAGGCCTCCCAGTGTCCACCCTCCATCCAAAGCAGGCTGCCCTCCCTCACCCATGTCTGCCAGGCATTCTTCCCACTCCCAGAGGCCAGGCTGCTCGGTTAGCACTGGTGCCGCTGCCAGGGACCATGCCTTTGTGCGGCGCTGGCACTCAGGTATTAATAACCACCACTAAGCACTGATGACAGGCAGGAGGAAAATCAGCCCCACAGCTTCACAGTATCTCCATTTAGGTTATTTTTAAACAGCTTTTTGCTACTGCCCCTGGTTTGAAGGACACAGTGCTTGTGGCCAAGTGTCAGAATCACGAAAGACCCTAAGGAAAGGACAATAAAAGCAATAGATTAATTGGAATTGTTTGCAAAACATATAGTTCATTCACTAGGCCCAGAAGCTCACACCTGTAACCCTGACTCTAAGAGGTAGTTTTAAAAAACTGCATTTTCTCCTTGAGGCAAGGCTCACAAGGCCCAGCAATGGCCCCACTGTTGTTCTTCTTAGACCTAATCAGGCTGAAGATGTGTGCCAGGAAGGCAAACCCTGCAAGTGGAAGAGACTAGAAGAGCCTGAGAGCCAGAACCCCCACTTGAATGCCTCACACCAGATGCCTGACCCCACAGCACCATGTAAGCTACGGCTCAGACAATGGCCTACATGTACATTTGACCAGCATCCTGGGATAATTTTCTGGCCACTTGAACATACACCCTAAGAGAACAGTCTTTCACCTGAGGCCCCTATGAGAGCACAATCGGGCAACCTACTTTCTGTGCCCTACCCCAGCCTGGCTCTCAGGGAGGTCATTTTCCCACGTGAGGGAGCCATGACCTACAGCTTCTGCTGTACCCCCTCCTGGGTTTTCTCAGCAGAACCTCAAGCCTGGTATTGACAAACTAATAGTGACCAGTGGCCAGGAGGCCTCTTTGATGGTTCAGGCACCATAAAACTGATGGTGGCTATTCCACTTAGCTGGTTGCTTCTTACATTTTCTGCAGCTACGGTGTGTAGGGCCATTATAATAACAACTGCCATTCATTCTCTCTTTCTCTCTGATAGCAGCTTTTTTGAGGTGTAATTCACATATCATAAAATTCATCCTTTTAAAGTGTGAAATTCAGTAGTCTTAGTAATAGAGTTCTGCATCTCTTAGCTGTCACTCCCCATCTCCCCTTCCCCACAGCCCTGGCAACCAGTAATCTTTCGTCTCTATGGATTTACCTATTCTGGACATTCCGTATACATGGAATCATACAGCACGTGATCTTCTGTAACTGGCTTCTCACTTAGCATAATGAATGGTTTTGGGGTTCATCCAAGTGATAGCATGTGTCACTGCTCCTGCCGTTTTACTGCTGAGTAACAGCCCACTGTACGGATGTACCGCACTGTATTTATTTGTCAGCCGATGCACATTTGGATTATTCCCACTCTTTGGCTGTTATGAATAATCCTGCTATGAACACTCACGTACAAATTTCTGTGTGAACACGTGTTTTCCGTTTTCTTGGGTACCTGGCAATGCAATGCTGGGTCATGTAATAACTATATTTAACAACTTGAAGAACTTCCAAACTGCTTCCTGAAGTGACCCACCAGCAATGTGGGAGGGTGTGCCATTTTCTCTGGATGTTCACAACAGCCTTCTAAGATTGGTTACAACTTATAGCTAAGGGCCCTGGGGCTTGGGGAAGGTAAATAGCTTGCCTGTTACCTCCAAATGCTCTTTGCCCTGTGACCTACTGCCACATATTAACCCTGTGTCACCAATGAACAGCTGCGTTTCTCACCCTTTCACTTCTATGCCTGCATCACCCTGATGAGAAGTCCTTCTGTGTTGCAGGACGTGTCAGGAAATGCTGCATTTCTGGCCTTCACTCCTTTTGGGTTTGTTGTTCTGCAAGGAAACAAGAGGGTCCACTTCATTAAATGGTGAGTGTTTTCATTTCCAAAACGGGCTTTTTATACATCACCAGTTGGGGAGGGCTATGGTTCCCATGTCCTTTGTCTGTGATTGGGCAGTTATGGTTCTGAGCGCCCTCAAAGCCTTGCATCCATAATGATAACTGATCAAGGTAGTGGTCTCTTCCTAGGAATCCGGTTCTTCCAAAGAGGTGTTCCTGAGAGCCAACAGCCTCTCCAGAGAGAGAAAGAATGTAGAGGGTTGATTTCGGGGCAAGGTGAGAGACCTGGGGCTGGAGCCAACGTTAAAGAAGCAGAGATCCTATGAGAGCTGTGTCCTTGGGACAATACCCCACTGAAGCATGAACATGACTGCTTATTCCCTTACCCACTGGCCTAAGGAAAGAGGGGCTCACCCTTGGGGCAGATAGAAGTTATGCTGCAGCTTTGGCAAAACCCCCTCCTCAGGTTGACCCCCACTGTGGGCACTGTCTGTACACACATAGATGCTGTTCGGTCTCCTATCCTTTTTTAGGGCTCAGGTGTCTTCAGGCCCCAGGAGTCACATCCCCTATTTCCCCCTCTCCCTCCTCCCACTCCCACTTCTAGCCGCAAGAGCCACTCCCTCAGCTGAAGCTAATCTGAACTGCTTCCTCTCTACCCTATCAGTTTGGGGTCTGTTCTAGATGGTTCTGGGAGCTGATGCAGCACAGATTGCCTTATTGATGGAATTTTGGCTCTCCTGGAGCTCCTTTTTCTGGCCTGCAAACATCTTTCAGCCTCATCAGAACACAGTGTATATTCCACTAAAGGCCCTGTGATTTCTGTACCTTTTTGGCCTTAGACTGCCAAGTCTAAGCTGGCCAACTCCTCCCCTGGGCTTGGACAAATGGCTTACCTTGCCCAACAGAGCTCAGCTGGGAAAGCTTGCTCCTGTCTTGGTTCCTTTGCCTTCTCCAGAAGAGCTGATGGGGAATCTGAGGACAAAGCTGTTTCCTGGCGAGCTTTCTGCCGGGGGTGCTGCAGGGCATCTCTCTTCTTGTGTCCTCTTCAGCTCCCTGACTGAGCTTGTGGATAAACACCACCTTTCCAACCCTGCTGCTCTTGTGCAGACTGGCAATAGGAGCATCAACCGGGGTGCTAATGAGACTGCCCCCCTCCCCGACACAACCAGCCAGGACCCATCCCCCAGGAAAACGGCCACTTCACAAGGCAGGTTGCCACACTGAGTAACCAGGACATGCCCCAAAACAGCGCTTTGCTTGCTAGGCCTTCTGAAGTTGGCCCACTCACTGTGCTCTCTGAATGATAATAGTGAGGGTTTGGGGTCTCTTTTCCAACAAAATACTTTTCAGAAAAAGATAATGAGTAGGGTCAGGCCACGGATCTTCCAGTGAGGAGCACTTGCTTCCTGGATATAGTTGGATGGTCTGCTACTGCTTAGAGGACCCAGATCCTGTCCCATACTCCAACCAGGGTAGCTGTGAGGTCCCTGGTAGAGGGCATGTGTAGCTAGAAAAAAGTAGGACACACCTGTTACAGGGCCCTGCAGTACAAAGTATTCTTCCCCATCCAGAAATCCTGATGCTCACCTGATTCTCCCCAACACTTTTCATTCTCTGTCTTCTCTCACATTCCACTTCTTCAGGAAGTCCCTTTTTCACTGTCTTAATTTTAAAAAAATAGATGTAAACCTATCCTCACTTCCAAAAGAATGCTCCTTACTTTCCTATCTTGCTTGTTGAAGCCTGGATGATCAGTGTATTTGTTTACATATTAACTAATATTTACTGTATTCTGAATTTGTATGAGAGACACTGATTGGGGACTCAAGGAATACCGCGTGCTTGGATTAACTCAGAACTGGAAGTCAGAAATTATGAGCTCTCATCCTGACCCAGCCATGATTTCTAGGAAACAAGTGTCTTTCCTCTGTCTCCTGAATTTTGGCCAGTAGTAAATTAGGTACATGGTTCTCACTACCTTTCTGCTACTTCCTAGGATATTGAGAAAATCTCCCTAGAAATTGCCAAGGGGAAGAAAGTCAAGTAGAGGCACAGATAGGCATGGTCTGACCTCCTTGGGGGCCCCAGTTGGGTACCAAAATAAGGACTCCGCCCCTGGTGAGATGGAAGGGCCTTAGGATCCAAAGGGTAGCTGTGTCAGGCAAATGGAAGAGAAGTAAGGAGTGGTCAACCGATGCTGAGGCCTACTCAGCCTACTCTGGCTCTCAGGGACATCCACCAATACCCCGGTCATTTTTCCATTTTGTAAATGTAACCAAGGCTGAGAGCAGTATGTGAAGGTGAGGTCTAAGCTGTGCCATGTACAGTAACCATGTCACTTCTTCTGATTTGTGTCTGTCCCGCGGGTGACGTACCCCAGTATCCTGTTTGCCTCTTTTACTGCAGCCATTCACTGGGCTGGTGGCTTCAAGGATTTTTCTACAAAAACCCCTAAGCCCCTTTCCTGGTCAGTACGCTGCATGACTGTTCCATGTAATCTGTTCTCTCTCTTTGGTATGTTGCCCCGCCCCCTCCCTGAGATCGTTTGACATTTGTTTGCATTAAACTGCATTTTCCATCCAGTGGCACAGTCACCTGAAAGACTCAACTCCCTCAGAACCTGGTTGCGTTGTTTTTCATTATTCGCTGTATCTTGAACTTTGGCCTCATCAGCTACCTGTGGCATCTTACATTTGACAGTCCCATCCAGATAATGCACCTGTTATTATGAACCAAATCCTGAAATGGCCCGGGACCACTCAAGCTAGACTCACTTCCCATGCAAACGTTTCCCTTTTACAGCCACTGTTGATGAGCCCGAAATCCTCCTATCACCCTATTACTATAGTGTGATTGACCAGAAAACTGTGGATTGAACTGTTTCAGCAACTGTTCTCTAAGGCCCCTGCGCTGCTGTCTTGTTTCAGTTCTAATTTTGGCTAAAATTGTGTCTGTGCCTGGAGCCCCTTCCAGTCAGGGTGGGCTGTGCATCTACAAGACTTAGCTGTGAACAAGCAGCCACAACAAGGTGACAGGTGCTCTCTTTGTGCTTGTAGGAACGAGGTGACCAAACTGAAATTTGAAGGAAAGACTTTCTATCTATACGTAAGTCAGAAAGAGGTGAGTGCTGGCTTCTTTCTCTTAAGGGAGGGCTGGGTCACTGAATGGTTCGTGAAAGCCAGGACTGAACCAAAATGGTGTATCCAGGTAGAACTAAGCCACCCAAATGGTAAGCCAAGACCTCATGGTGAGGGATGAAGAAATGGCTAGGCCCTGAAGCCCAGGGCATTCTTCAGGGATGCTGGTGACATCCAGAGGTTCCATACCTCCAGGAAATGCAGACAACGCAAGATTCTTTTGCTTTTCTATGAAAATTCCAAGTAGATAATGAACTTTCAAAAAGAAGTAAAAAAATTCCAGATGAAAGTAGCACTTTCCCTAGGGAGAGCTGTCTTGCTTCAGTTTGTGCCAGCTGATGCTTACTGTACTGGACCTGCCAGGGGTGCACTTACTCACTGAATTGAGCTCTGCCCCAGTGGGTCCTGAAGGCCTTCTCTTCCAACCTGCCAGCTGCCAAGCAGCCCCTTCCCAATCTGAAATCTCTTCCTGCAGTCCTGTGTAGGCTTAGACAGTCCAGGGGTCAACGTCCTGGCCTATTTTACCCTTCACTTCTCCATCCACACTCAGCTGTTTCTATGTGGGATTTTTTGTAGGAAAAGAAAATTATTCTCACATATTTTGCTCCAACTCCAGAAGCCTGTAAGCACCTCTGGAAATGTGGAATCGAGAACCAAGCCTTCTACAAGTGAGTGGACACATGTGACAAGGACTATCTTTATCAGAGGCAGAGTCATAAAAGTTACTTTTAGATTAACGATGAGCAGGAAAGTTTGAGAAACACTGAGAAAGGAGACATAAGAGGACTTGGCTGGGCTTCCCTATAAAACGCAGACCCCTTTCTGGATGTCTGTACTCCTCGGAGGGACAGAGTTGAGGTCTAGGAATGTGTTTCCAGCAGAGATGTCCAAGGGGTCTACCTTGTGATGTCCTTGGACAGCTCCCAGTGCAAAGCACTTGGGGGTCTTTTCAGGGCAAGCCTTGGGCCTAAAAAAGCCCCTGGGTACCTGATTTGAATCACGCTAGCCATGTAGAGCCATTCAGAGCCATAGGAGGCCCAGAATATGACAGCTCCAGGAAGGAGCAGGTGCAGGGCAGGCCAGAAATGTCTCTAAACCTTGGAAAGACTCTGGGGCTTGCTCCCCATCGGCCGGCCTGGTGCTGAGCTGGGGCTGATGCCAGGCCTTCCTGGTGCGTCACTGCCAGAGGTACTGCCAATAACAGACCAAGTGCCCAGGAACCTGAGCCGTGTAGCAGGAAGGGGAGCAAGGACTTGTCTGTTACTGAAAAGCCAGCTTTGGGCCAAAGGCAAGAATTCTCATTACCACAGGATTTGTAAAGTATATGAGGCTTCTGTGCTGTTTTGATTAAGAAAGTGGTTATAAATGCATTAGGGAACAAAGAAACAGCCCATCAAGAAACTGGGGTGATGCCAGATAAAGTATGTTTTACTAAAACCCTTGGTCTGGTTTTAAAAATAGAAAATGTAATGATTTATACTTTAATAAACTGTATCTTAATCAGGACAACGTTAAGACAAAGTCTGTGGTATATTCTGCCTCTGACAGGCCATAGTTCTCCCTCCAGTAACCTCAAGGATCCTGAAGAGAGCAGAACTACTCTGAGCTGGAGGGATACCATTCTCCTTCCCAGTGAAAAGACTCTGCAGCATGCTGGCTGCTATGGGATGCTGGCTGGCAGAACTGGCCTTTTCCCTTCTATGGCCACAGACCCAGAGCTTTCTTTCTTTCTTTCTTTCTTTTTTTTTTTTTTTTTAATTATTTATTTGAAGAGAGAGAGAGATCACAAGTAGGCAGAGCAGCAGGCAGAGAGAGAGAAGGGGAAGCAGGCTCCCTGTTGAGCAGAGAGCCCGATGCGGGGCTCGATCCCAGGACCCTGAGATCATGACCTGAGCTGAAGGCAGAGGCTTAACCCACTGAACCACCCGGGTGCCTCCCAGAGCTGTTTCTTGGGCAGGCTTTCCGAATTGCTTGATAATCTCTGTACACTTGATACCAGAATCAGGGATGAGATGAATAGGCAGCCTGAATTATAACCTGAGTGGGCATCTTTCATCTCATGAAGAAGACACTCAGAAAAGACTTTTGCATGGTCAAATTTCCCTCCTGTTCAGTCCCTAGCTGTCCAAGTAAAGCCAAGAAAAGATGTCTGTACTATTTCTGAAGACCTTTTTCTATTTGTGTCATGGGAACAGAACTGTGCTCCTGTACCTGTGACCAAACTCAGTTTCTGAGTCTTTCCATGAATAAATCCCCCCATCCAACTAGTCCTGCCAATACCCTCACTGGAAACAGGCTGTTTTTCATCTTTCCACTGATTACTTAATGTTCTTTATTAAGTGTTAAAAGCCTCTAGCCTGGGTCAGCTCCCCAATTGTGCCAAGTCTTAGCAGCAGCCACTCTGGCATCACCCTGAGCACCTTTCACGTGCGGATCCCTGGCCCTGCCGTTGACCTCATGCTTTGAAGGGAGGTCAAACTCAAGGACATGCTTGGGCAAGACAAGGAGACTTGAAGCCTCACAGAACCCTGAGACGGGTGGGGATGGTATCTCCCAGGAACTGCTATTCATGGATTTGGGGGATAGCTCCCTAAATACTGACTACCTGCTCATGGCAGAGGCTTCAGACCCAGATCGGTTCCCGTACAGATCAGCACTCCAGGCACCTCAGGGCTTATAAGCTGAGTTAGGTCTTGGTGGGCTTCACTCTAGGTGGTTCTGCCCAGCTTTTTTCTACGTGTGAGAGGGCCATTTGGGATCAGAGAAGTCACCTAAGAGGGTATCTGACAGTGCCCACAGCCTTCCAGATCCTCCACATTAACTGTGTACAACAGCCTTGAAAGTGATGTTAATAAGCTTACTGTCCAAATAATTTACAAGTCCAAATAACTGATGAAACTTATATTAAAGCTAATGTAGTTCAGAGTCTTTAATAGAACATACTTTATGACTCTCCAGGAGGGGGATGAAATAGGAAGGGCAGCCCATACTTTCTTCTCAACTCACAATTACCCAGAAATGAACATATATCATCAAATACAAGGACTGGAAGGGACTCCTGAGGTCAAACAGTCCCAGGTCCATCGTTTTATAGATAAGAAGACCAAAGCCAAGAAAGGAAAGAAATTTGCTCCAGGTTACACTGCTAACAAGTGGCCCAAAGTTTGATGAACGGCATTCTATTATTCCCCCAGACCACCATCCCTAACATTTAGTCTCAATCTCCCTGGTGAACCCCATAAAGCACTCTTGGGAAGCTCTCAGGTCCTAAAGGAGAGTCAGAGACAAGCTGGGCTGTGAAGGGCCTTTTCCTTAAGAGTTTCCTTAAGTAGCCTCTGGAAGGAGCTGGGAATGTGCTGCCTTAGCCTGTGAGGCAGTTGCAGGCCATCTGTCACACTGGACTTTGCCTTGCTGCAGGCTGGAGAAGTCAAGCCAAGTCCGCACAGTGTCCAGCAGCAATTTATTCTTTAAAGGGAGCCGGTTCCGATACAGGTAAATAGTGACAGTAAGTAACTGTTATGGACCTATTTTCAGACCCTTTGGAGAACAGTGGCTCAGTGGTCCTTATCCTTGAGAACAAAGAAACTGGGAACCTCCAGAAAACCCCAAGGTTTCCATCCAGTTCTCCTATCTCCTGTCCTTCTGACTATTTCTTTCCTTCCCTGCCACAGTTTGTCTGGAGGCTTTAAATATGTATCTTCTTCTGCCCTCCGAACAGCAGTGAAATAAGAACTGTAGCAGTGATTCTTTTCATGTCTGTCTAAAGATTTCTCTTTTTTTTTTTTTTTTGGCAATATCTCTGGAACATGCTGGACCATGGGAAATCCCAAAGACTCAAGATAGAGAGCTCTCTAAGATAAGCTGTCAGGACATCTTAGAACTTAAGCCTTTCTCAGTGACCTAAACATTGGGAAGGGCTAGGCCAGAAGCCATCTCCCAGTTCATCAAAAGTATCTGAAGCCTTAGACAGGAGCCCCGTGCGAGAACACTGTCTCATCCCTTGCTGCTTGTTTTATTATACTATTTATAGTGGCCGAGTTGCAAAGGAAGTAATGGAGTCAAGTGCGAAGATCAAACGGGAGCCACCAGAAATACACAGGTAGGCTGCCACAGACTTCCCCCAAAACCAGTTCCAGCTCAGATCCCAGAAGCTCCAAAAAGGGAAGGATAACACGGCAGGGAGGTGAAGAGATCCATCTCAGCTAAAGGCATGGGGAACAGTCTGTCCCCGGTATCTCTGGGCCTTGAGGGAACTTAAGGGATGGCGTTGTACCCAGTACCATATCCTGGGTACTTTTCTACTGTCCTCCCAAATCCTGAGGGTGGTCATAGACCATGGAGGACATGTCCAAAAGTGCAAGATTTCCTTAGTTTTAGAATCAGTCCATTTCTGAAAGCCAGGGATAGCCCCATAGCCCTATCACACTAGATCGAAAATAGTTTTGAGATCCTTGTATTATGTGTAACTGTACATCATGTATATTTCCTAAACCTAGTAAGAGGCAAAAAGAATATGACTGGCCAAGATAGCTAGGGTTCACCAAGCAACCTGATCTCTGGGAATGGGAGCATTACTACCACCTTCACATGGCACACCCTTGCCACTAGCAGTCTCTGTCAGAAGTCAGAGAGGCCGCCATATGTTTTCAGGCATATTTTCTGTAGTACTGCTTATGTTGGGGCTCTACTCCCTGACCAACCTGCCCAGAGACCAGTGGTACCACTCCTGCACTAAAGCAGGTGGGTCTGGCATGTGAGGTGGCAGACAAATCTAAAGCAGTGTCTGATTGGGATCGGGAACTAAAGGCAAAAAGCAGGTATTAAAGACCCTTTTCAAACAAATAAATAAAACTTAACAGAGCCAGACAATTCTAGCAGCTACTTCTCAACTCTGTGTCCTGACCACATCTGTCTGTGCACTGAATTAACAAAGTTCTCTTTTTCTTTAACCTCAGAGCAGGGATGGTTCCCAGCCGCAGCTGTCCCTCCATAACCCATGGCCCAAGGCTGAGCAGTGTCCCCAGGACCCGCAGAAGAGCTGTTCACATCTCCATCATGGAAGGTGAGCATAAGCTCTGCAGATGACAATGGGGTTCCTCTACATTTTGACCTGGACCACTTCCTCTCAGGGACTTGCAAAAGAAGTTACACTAGAGACCAGAGCACATTTCTCCAATGGAAGAGAGAAGGTTTCAGGCAGTGGCTAGGTACTCCGGCTGGGTGTCAGGTGAAGGGAATCCCACCCAGCCCTGCTGAGCTGTAGTCTGAGAGGGGGTTTGAACCTGAGAGTGTTGGGGCAGACCTTTGGGAGGCTGTTATTGCATCTAATGGGTTCCATGCAGTTCTGAAACTGCTTTCCATCAAGAGGCTTTTCACTTTTGTTTCAGATCAGACTAGTCTCCACAGTTTAAAGGATCAGGGTGGCTGAGGCAGTTAACCAAGAAATGAAAACTCCTAGATCTGAAGCACCCCACTAGCTGCTACCACATTCTATTGCAGGGGGGGAGGGTGGGGAATCTGTCCTCCTGCTATCTGAATTCTTTAACATGATCTCAGGAAATCTCACATGTCCCACTTCTCTCTCTCTTACCCTCCCTCTGGAAGAGGTGGGTCCTGGGAGGGAAGAGATGAAGTCTGTGAATCTTCACTAACCAGATGCTGCAGCAGCTGGGCCTGGCACCTCTCCACTCCTGAGGTCATTAATATCATTAGGAAACTCCTGGAATATTCCCCTCATTGTCACTAACTCAGCTGCCCCACGGCTACATACGGGTATAAAGTTGAATGCTGTCATTCCCAAAGATGTTTTTGTAGGACCTCAGAAGATCTCAAGCAGCAGCAAAGAGCAGCAGATTTACTTTAAACCTGTCCTGAAAGGTGGGGAGGGAAGACTCTTTGCCCTTTCTGTGGGAATGCTGATTAATGAAAACAACTGCTTAGGTTAGGAAGGATAGCACTCTGCTGCTCCCCTGTGAGGATCATGGCTTTGTGTTTCAGATTTTGTGTGTCACTGACTTTGTATTATCTAAGTCTGGTATATAACTACAGTCTAGGGGTTGAGACCCCTACCCCGGCAACTACATCCAGTGCCTTAATTATTTGAGTATCTTGGTTCTATTTGTAAAATAGAGATATCTTCCTTGTATACTCCATGGATTGTGAGAAAGGCGATGTACATAGAAGTACTTTAAAGAGATTCAAGCATTTATTGGACAGGCAGCAAGCACGGTGCAAAGAGGCCTGGTCAGGAAGTCAAAGATGAGATTCAAATAATAGCTCTGCCATGTACTTTCTCTAGGGCACATTGGTCAACTTCTCCGAGCCTGTGGCCCCCACTGTAGAGTGGGGTGTGAGTGTGGGAAGGTATCTTCTGAGCTATGAAGTATAACTGCTGTACAGAGTATGAAGTTACTGGGGTCTGTCATCAGACACAGGCTCCTGGTTTTCCTTCCAGTCTTAGGCTGAGCAGGAGAACTGAGCATAGCGCTCATTGTCCCTCTTCTTTCAGGGTGTTCATCTCAGGAAAGCAGAATGAATTTCTTCTCTTTTGAGGAAACATAACTTTTCCTCGCCCTGTGCCCTTCTTCCCATCCATCCTAAGGTCAGAAGCCACCAGGTTCACATCAAAGCTCTTGTAAAATGTTAAGGACAGCTGTCCTCCCAGAGAAAAGGCCACCCTCTGGAGGAAGCTGGCACTAATACAGGTATAGGGAAGAGCCTCAAGCATTTGTTCTCCAGCATATGGAAGAATGTCCAGTAAAACCCATGTTCCCAGAAAAGAAAAGACAGGCTGTCCATGTGGGGATACAACTCATTTGTAGTAGTTGCCAAGCAGGGTTAGCAGAACTACTGAGACGCAGGAAACCAGTCCTTGAGTCTCTTCCAAGACAAGCTATGAGGCTGTCTCAGTTCCCAACCAGCTCTGGCTGTGCCTCCGGCATCCTCCCAGAACCTGTCTTCTCCTGTTGTAGCAGCAGTAGGCTCCTTAGCATCTGAAATAGTTCTCTTTGCTTGTACAATGCCAGAGGAGGGTGCCGCAGGGAAAGGCCACCAAGGAAGCTAGTAAGGAAGAGACTTCTAGGCGCAGGGCATACCCTCATAATCTCAGCCCCCACAGAACTTCATACCTGGTGGATGATAACACAGCAGGCACCCATGTGCTACCCCGCAAGCCAACCTGCGGCTCACCCCCATGCCTTAGGCTGCCTGCAGACAAGAACAGCCTTCGTCCCCACTCATAGCCCTCAGTCCAGGACCCATCAGATTCAGGAGGGCAAAAGTAGAAGCACCTAAGAACAGCCCCAGCAGAAATGACACTGTGAGGAGAGGCAGATGGACATCTGGTGTGGCGGGGGGTGGGGTGGGGGGATGGTTTAGCATTTAAGTGGCTCTATCAGTGCAGGGATTAAAAAAAATGGATTATTTCCCAGAGAGTTGAGCTATACCATCTCTCAAGAGGGGTTTCACCTTTAAAGCACCCAGCAAACACAGCTGCCCCCACCGTACAACTAACGAGACAGGGAAGGGCTGAGAGGGAAATGATGGGGGTCTCAGAAGAAGGGCACTAACCACCAAAACTCCCAGGAAGTTATGGACTTTTGAAACTGGCTCATGCTCCATCAGAGACTCTTTCTTATTGTCCATATGGCACATAAATTAATGTCACAGAAACTATTTGCCTTTTCCAGGGGGGAAAGCTTTGGTTGTTATCTCTAAAAACAATGGGGAAATCTCTAAAAAAAATGGGAAAAAAACAAAAACCAGTAACATAAAAGACTACAATTTGAATGAGATCAGGTATTCCAACAAGCTGGGACCGTTAAAAAGATGACTGTACACTGGGTGGCCCTCCCCTCTGCTCTCAGGTATGCCAAAAGACATGTTGCCTGTGTTGTTAGCACAGGCTTAGCCAGAGAGGATGCTCAGGTATGTTGATTCCTTTTGTCCATCGAGCTCTGTGAGGCACCGCTCAGCAGCTGGGGCCAAATAGCATACAACCCATTTCTGCCCCACAGCTGCCACCTCATACTTCAGGCCACCCAACCCAACACCCAGTGTCTTTATAGCCTCACATCCTGCATTTTCTGCAACTATGTGATCCTTCCTACCCTGTGAGACTATTCTCTGCCCTTTCTGTACCGCACTCTGAGAAGTCTAGGGCCCTTATATGGGCCTCTGGGAACAGTCATATGCTAGGGAAGCATTACTTTTTATGGCTGTAAGTGCTTCTGAGTGAATCCAGTCCCTGATAACGCTGGCCTCTCAGAGCTGTTCCTTCCCTGAAGCTCAGCCTGCTCTGTCTCACAGAGCTGACATTCTCTTCTCCAGCGCAGGAGACACTGTGAAGGAGCTGCCATGGCTTGAGGTCAGCAAAAATCCTTTGCCCCAGTCAGTCTTCCATCCTCTCCCTCTGTATCTCCCCTGCCTGGCTGGTTTCCATGAAGAGATCAGCTGGTTTCCACTGAAGAAGTATCTGCCTTCCTGGGCCACCATGGGGAAGAGTCTGATTAAGATTCACACCAGAGTCCGAGTTCAGCTCCGGTTGACTAATCACTGCCTTCGGCCACTGAGTGTGCGCATCCTGAGGATGGGGCCCCGGCTCCAGGGTAGGCTCCTGACCACTGTGTCCCCCCGCCCACAGGGAGCCACCTCTGGGCAAGGCAATCAGCTGGAGCACATCCAAGGTAAAAAAGACTCCTCTGTCAGCTCCCACCCATGGTACCCACCCTGTCTTCCCAGAATAACGGGTTTGATGAAGGGGTGGTGGTTTCTAGTGAACCCAAAGTTCTGTACAAGACTAGCCTGACCTAGCAATAACTTTGCAAGTGAGGTCGGTTGAGGGAACAGAAGACTAACACTGAGTAATTTTATCTGTCAAGCAATCTACTAGAAATGGATACGTATCCATTGTCTTATTTACTGATAATGTATCAGTAATGTAATAATGTAGTTATTATAATGTAGTTTCTCTCCCATATAACGGGCTTTGCCTCAGTCTCCTTCCCCACCAAGCTTAGGGCTGAATTGGAGGCCAAGCAAGTTTGCACTGAAGTGCCTTCTGGCAGCTAAGCTCGTCATGCTTTGGAAGACCTGACAGAGTTGTCTTTGTTGAGGGGACAGCCTCTAGAAAGGGTATGAGAAGCGCTGTGCTGGAGTGCTGAGGTTTCAGGGGAAGGTGGGGGGGGGGGGCGCGGAGGCGTGGGTGGGAAAGGAGATGAACCAGTACATGTGTGATCAGGGCGTAAAGGTTTCTGTTCTGTCAGGGACTCATTACATACTACCAGGTATATATTCCTCGTGCTGCTTACGCAAATGCAGGAATAAAGGAGAAAAACTGGGGGAAAAAGAGCGATCAAAGGAGCATCAAGAGCTTTGGAACAAGGGGCAAGCTCTTAATTCCCATTATTTCAGAACAGTTTCTTGGGCAAATGGGACCTAAACTAAGGCAAATGTAGGCTATAGACTTAATTCATCTTGGCCCAAAACCTAACAACATGATCCATGAGCATCAGGAAACAGAGGCTTGCAGTCTATCTGTGCCTTTGCCATTACCAGCCAACCACATGTCATTAGGCAAGCTCTGTAACCTCTTGCCTTCATGACTTTGTGGAAAGATGAAAGCACTTTAAAAAGTTTAAAACACTATACAAACTTAAGATTTTAGCACAGGGGAAAACAAAATATAACTAGGATCATGAGGAGCTCCTGAAAACAAGCTGAGAGCTATAGCAAATATACTGAGAGTGAGGTGATAGGGAGCACAGGTGGACAGCAAGGGGCTGCTGTTGCCAGTCCACCCCACCCATTTATAACCCAGATTCCAGGATTGGTTCCCCAAGAGAATCCTTAACTGTACCTATGCTAAAATGGGTTCCGGCAGGCTAGTCAGGCAGGCTCCCCAGGTGCATATGGCTACACCACAAGAGAACCAAATGAAACACTACTTCTGAAAGGTGACTGCCACCTTTTAACAGAGACCCTTGGGCTTCTGAAGCTAGCCCTGAACTTAAAAACTCCGTAATCAGCCCTAGTTAGGTCAAACCTTTACAGAGCTGGGAATCTGGTTCGGTCTGCAGCAGTCAGGGTCAATCTCAGAGCAATGGAAAGGGGACTGGCTTCTCTTGCCATTGGTTACAAAGGCAGAGAAAGCCAGAGCCACTCTGGCACCTCAAGGTAGCCACGAATGGAAAATGCAGACATTGAACCTGAAACAAGAAGCCATTTCCTTGGGAGCATTGTGATGTGGGCCATACTTGGTGACTCTGGGCCCATATCCTCCAGCCTAATGGCTGCTGTTTGGCTGACAGAGTAACCAGCTCCTGTTTTTCACTACCAGAGATTGAGCCTTGGAAAGAGAGACTGCTCCATCTAAAAAAGTAAAGCGATAATGAGTAGTTTTAGGGGGGCAGAGGACCGTTTCTCCTGGTGGATGTGAGAAAATTTCCACCCTTATCCAACAAGATCTTCTCAGAGACCACTCTGTACTCTGGAATGTGTAAAATAGAGGAATTGTCAGCCGACTGTGGACCCAGCTCGTTCTAAGGTGAAAAGAAAGAGAGTTAGCCAAGTGCTATTCCCAAAGAGCAGATAGGGTTTTCACATTCCCTAAAATCAGAACAGCTAGAAGAGGTAGGCTAAAGAGACCGTCAGCAGCAAACCAGATGACCTCATGAGTTCAAGGAGCTGCATGCTAGCTGCATGTTAGAAGGAAACACAGTTCCAGAATCAGTATTTGATGAGGCCCAGTAAAGCAAAATAGTCTTCTTCTCCCCCTTTCTGCCTCTTAAGGCCCTCGGCCCAAGAGGGAATCTTGAGCTCCCTGAACTGTGGCCCCAGCTCTGAATTAGGAATAGTCTGTGATTCAGATTGTCTTTCAACTGGGGCTAAAATCAGGCCCAGGACATCAAAAGCCAGAAAAACAAAATCTTGAACAAATCTTGCCAAAACCCTAAGCACACACACACACACACAAAAAAAAAAAAAAGAGAAAGAAACCCAACCACAGCCACTTTGGTGTCTTACTGCTTCTCTTATCCTATTCCTGATATATCAAAACAGTGCAGTGGCCACTGCAAAATTTTGGTAACCATATAAAACAGAATGGGTGCTGCCTCCACCAGACAGCAAAGTGTACTCTAGGACCCAGAAAGCCTACTCATATTACTTTTGCTTTTCCAGGCCTGGAGTCCCTACGGGACAGTGCCCATTCCACACCAGTGCGTTCTTCCTCCCATGGGGACACCTTCCTGCCTCACGTGAGAAGCAGCCGGGCAGACAGCAATGAGCGAGTCGCTGTGATTGCAGACGAAGCCTACAGCCCTGCAGACAGTGTGCTGCCCACCCCTGTGGCTGAGCACAGCCTGGAGCTGATGCTGCTTTCCCGGCAGATCAATGGAGCCACCTGCAGCATCGAAGAGGAGAAGGAGTCTGAGGCCAGCACTCCAACTGCTGCAGAGGTGGAGGCCCTTGGGGGAGAGCTGAGGGCCCTGTGTCAGGGGCACGGCAGGCCAGAGGAGGAACAGGTGAATAAGTTTGTTTTAAGTGTGCTCCGTTTGCTCCTTGTGACCATGGGACTCCTCTTTGTTTTGCTCCTCCTCCTGATCATCCTTACCGAGTCTGACCTTGACATTGCCTTTTTCCGCGATATCCGCCAGACCCCTGAATTTGAACAATTCCACTATCAATACTTTTGTCCCCTCAGGCGATGGTTTGCCTGCAAAATCCGCTCAGTGGTGAGCCTGCTCATTGACACCTGAGAAGGCATGACTCCTCCTAATAACTAGCCAGGTGGACCAAGGAGCCCGGCTACCCATTCCCAGCACTGGGACCCATCGCGGAACCATCGGCACATGTACCAAGTCCTCCTCTCATGACTCAAAGTCCACAGCCTAGGAGGGTTATTTCCCAGAAGAAAAAAAGGATAGGCTCATGCCCTGTCTAAACAAACTGGGAAAACTCATTTCCTTCAGAGGTTCTTTCAAGAAAGGCTCAGCGACTCTTTCTCATCCTCCCAATTTGCAGGATAATTTTTGGTTGTGAATTTTGATTTTTCATAGATGTGTATTATTTTCAAAGTATCAAATAAAAATTTATTTTACTATTACTGATTATCGCAGTAGTGTCACCTAGCAGATGGGACACTAGTTGAAGACTGGAGAGCTGCTGTCTTCTGTATTCTGCAGGAGCTTTCCTACTGGGCTCCAGGAGACTCATCAGTGCAGCCTCACCAGGGCAGGCAAGGGGTCTGGACAACGGGAACTACCTAGGTTTTCTTGCCAGAGATTTTTTTAAAAAGTAAACATCCATGTAGAATGATTAAATGGAAAGTTGCTTCTTATGATGGTCTGAGTTGGATTTTCTTTTCCTTTTGTTTTTTTCAAATCTGAGCAGAGTGGGCATCTGAAGGGACCACCGCTACAGCAGCAGCAGCAGCAGGGGTGGGGTAAGTCTGTCCCCTTAGACTAGATCCTAGTGGGCATCACCATGAGTCTTGTACAATGAACTTATTAGACTTCTGTGATTTTTCTTCTGAAGAACCTCAAGATTTTTATAGTGTTCCAGAGATGTCAGTTGAATTCAGTGGTGGCAGAGATAGGACTGTCAGAAATGTTGGACAGAGTGTACTTAACAGAAACCAGAGCCAAGGTACCTAAGAAAACTGTTGAGATTCAGAGAGCAGTATCTATTTTGTACAACCCCCCGCAAAAAAATTATTTCAATTTATATTTTAACAACAAATGTTATTTTCTTATCAATTCATGTTTTGTTTTTACTTTATGGATTAAGAAAATAGAGCCTGATGAACTAAACGATGCAAGAAAGAAACTGATCCTGAGAATGAAAAGCTTCAGAAAATAGAATTCCAAGATCAACAAACAGCCTTGAAAGGGACCAGGGAAAGAATCTCTTTGAACAGGCATACTAAACGATGCCTACATAAGAAAAAAGGTGAATGTGGCAGAGACCAACACTTAGTTGTAGAAATACTACCCCCTAGGGTCATCCTCCACATAGGAAAATAAAAATTGTAGGAAAGCACTGGCCATCCTTGCTGAAGGAAGCTGTGGAAGCATGCAGAAGAACAGCACGGAAGGGTGAGTGTGGGGTCCAAGACCCAAGCTCTGCAAACTCTTCACAACCACTCACAAGATCTTGTTTTCATCTCAGGGAGAGATTTCTAAGTCATCTGGGGCCTGAGGACTCATTTAAGGATGGTCAGTATATATGTACCTGGGAACCCACAACAGTGGAGCTTGCTGCTAACATCCTGTGATGCTGGGCAGCCCCAAATGCAGAACAGAATCAGTCACTTGTAGATTTGCTCTCCCCTAGTTTGTCCTCTGAAATAGCAGAATCATGTCCATGTACAGAGTATAACAGCTGTAGAATTAATAGGGGCCACAGGGTGGGGGAAAGGAATGTGTAATTTTAAATGCCCCCTTCATCTAGACTAGGGGTTGGCAAACTACTTCTGTAAAGTGCCAGATAATATTTTTTTAGTTTGTTTTGTGGGCCATACTCTGTGGCAACTATAGCACAAAAATAGCCATCCACAGGTAATACATAAAGGAGTGTGACTGTGTTCCAATAAAAGTTTATTTATAAAAACAGATAATGAGCTGAATTTGGACCACAGGCCGTATTTTGCCAACCCCATCTAGACAATAAAACTGCTCCTTACCAGTATGTTAGCAGAAAGAGGGCCGGCTCTGCTCCCATTCCTGACTTGCTACAGATCCAGGACCATTTCCCAGTGGCAAAACTGGGGATGCTTGTAAAGGGTGCTTGAACAACCAACCAGCAAAGAGGTATCTGATGCCAAGATGAGCAAGATCAAGTGCTGAAATGCTAAAACTTGGCCAGAAACTAAGAATGGAAGAAGAATGATCATTTCCATACCAGCAACAATTTGGGCAGAATTACAAACATCTATTTACCAAGTGACAAGACATACTGAGGGAGATCCTAGTAAAAGGGATCACTTAGAACCAACTAGCCACTGCCACTTGTCATCTACACAGGAAAAGATTTAGCACAGGACTGAAGTGAAAAGTAGACTCAGATTTGAAAAGGCTATCAGGAGATAGGGGGCTGGTTTTAACCTGGATATCTACTGTCTTATGCAACATAGCAGATTATCTTTTAGTGTAGTGTTCCTACCTCAGTCTGTAGAATATGGTGTTTCTATGCAGTGAGTGATAGCCTTGACACTGACCTTTCATACTCACATTAAAGAAAGATGCAGTATTCCATTTCCTGGTATGTTACTTGTGTCTAGAGTTCTAACAAAATAATAGTCCATACCACTTCTAAGAGCTGGATTTTGCTCTCTGAACAGAATTTTTGGGTTATTTTTTTCCAGGGCTTACCCCAGAAAATACAGATTGAAAAGCAAATCAAAGGAAACTTTACTAAGACTGCTTGAATAACAAACCTCCTTTGTTAATGACTAGTCTTTTTTTGGTATGTCCCCATCATTAAACATTGTTCAAATTTTTAACCTGGTTTAACTGTGTTCCACTATGTCTCCCATTTTCTCTAAAAATGAGTTCGATCTCATTGTAGAAAATAAAACAATGGTTTCCATAGCTTCATCCATCAGAGGAAATAAAACTCTTACTAAAGAATAGTGTACTGCATCTTTAAGCAGTAGAAGGTAAACTACCTGCAAATGTGAATTTCTTAGTTTCATTAAAAAGTATAGTTGTTAACCTCTCGTGTGCCAAAAATTCTAAGTTACATTTTTCCTTCAAAGCAATGTACTTTTTTCTACATATGCAGTATGTAGTTAGCATAAAATCATTGGTGCCATGAAAATTATTTTTAAACTTAAATAAATATTTAAATATCATGGAAGAGTGGACTCTTTTTTTAACTTCTAGCTTGTCTCACTTTTTCCTCAAAGTTACCAACATGTAGATAAAAAGATACCAGGGGTATCGTTACTGCTGACTACTGTTCATGACTAGAATCACTTAAAAGAGTCATTTGGCTTATATCCATCTATTATCCTTGCCCCTCCCCCCAAATAAATACGATTAAGAACTTGGAAGCTGTAATAATGGAATGATTTTACAGATGAATTGGATCTCATTTTTCTCATGAGGAAAACCAAGGAGTAATTTTCCCAAGGCTACACAGTCAGTCTTAGAACCCAAAAGTAGAACCTAGATGGTCCAGGGTACCTGGCTGGCTCAGTAGGTAAAGCATGAGACTCTTGATCTCAGGGTGTGAGCCTGAGCCCTACAGTGGGTAAAGAGACTAGTTAAAAAAATTTTTTTTATTTTTTTTTAAATCTTAAAAATACAATTAAAAGAAACCTAGATGGTCTAGCTTCTAGACCAGTATTCTTACTCAAGCCTGAAGTAAGAGGGAGAACAGAAAACACTTCCTGTGAAAGGAACAGAATGGTGTCACCACTATAGTGACCTCATAATTACAGCTTACAAACTATATTTCTATGACATTATCTCACATGATTATGTAAACATCACTCAGGCTATGGAACTGGTAATGGTCTTCTAAATTCCCTGAGGATAAAAGGTGAAACTAGGTTCTACTGTGCTAGTTTATTATCTCTGTTTTCATTTCTACCTTCCCTTCAATGCTCCATTCTGCTACCAGATCATCTTCCTAAAGCACCGATCAGGTTATATTACTCACCTCCAAATTTTCAGAAGTTCCTATCACCTATAAAATGATATCTAGGATCCTATCTTAGTGGAGTGTTTTTTGTTTTTTGTTGTTTTTTTTTTTAAGATTTATTTATTTATTGGGGCACCTGGGTGGCTCAGTGGGTTAAGCCTCTGCCTTCAGCTCAGGTCATGATCTCAGGGTCCTGGGATCGAGCCCCATATCGGGCTCTCTGCTTGGCGGGGAGCCTGCTTCCTCCCCTCTCTGGCTGCTGCTCTGCCTACTTGTAATCTCTCTCTCCCTCTCTCTGTAAAAAATAAAAAAAAATAAAAAAAAAAAAGATTTATTTATTTATTTGACAGAGATCACAGGTAGGTAGAGGTATCTGATGGCAGAGAGAGAGACAGGAGGAAGCAGACTCCCTGCTGAGCAGAGAGCCCGACGTGGGGCTCGATCCCAAGACCCTGGGATCATGACCTGAGCCAAAGGCAGAGGCTTTAACCCACTAAGCCACCCAGGCACCCTGTTTGTTTTTTTGATGACAAAAGTCTTTGCTTAAAGTCATCTGCAGAGAGAAAAGCCGAAGAACCACTGGATCTGAGTGATTCCCCCATGATCCAAAGCTTTAAAGCAGCCACTCTTCTCTGGATTCCTAATGAAGACTCCCCTATGTATATACCCTTTCAGGGCTCCACCACCCACTCCCTCTGCTTAGGGTTCCTCAACCATAACTAAGCCCCTCTGCACATGATTACATTGCTGGTTTTAGTTCATGAGCAGGCTTCCTTTCCTCTATATACCCATACCCTCTTCCTCTACCCTTACAACTTGCTGATGGAATGGAATCAAACAGGCCAAAGATACTTTTAAAACGTTTCCTCTTGGGGCGCCTGGGTGGCTCAGTGGGTTGGGGCCTCTGCCTTCGGCTCAGGTCGTGATCCCATGGTCCTGGGATCGAGCCCCACGTTGGGCTCTCTGCTCAGCAGGAGGCCTACTTCCTCCTCTCTCACTGCCTGCCTCTGCCTGCTTGTGATCTCTGTCTGTCAAATAAATAAGAAAAAAAAAAAAGTTTCCTCTTACAACTTCCATTTTAGGAAGAGATACTTTAAAATGTTTTACTCCTGACTAAGTGTTATCTTCCTCACAAAATTTCACCTTTTCATTTGAAAATCCAAAAACATTTATAGCCAAATGAACCCAAATATGGATCTATGCTGTCCTGGAACTAAAACTCCTTATTGGCCTTCAGCACAGTACTACAAAGGAAAAACCAAAAGAAGTACGAAGTGAGAAGGGACAGCCCAACAAATAGCACACTTAGGTTTTTGGAATCTGAAGTTAGAGGGCATATATTTCTTCCTCTTGGGTTTGATATAGAAGCACATGTGCCTGCCCTCCCCACTTCCCATGTACTGTAACTGACTGAAAAGATTTAAATCTCTGTGATCACAGCGCTCAAGCTCCCTGCTTTCCTGGAGAACTGCCTCTGCAAAGTCATCTCTGTGGAAAGGAAATTCAAAGACCTGAATACCAAAATAGGACTGAATCAACTCAGATTTTATCAATTCCTGATCATCTGTAGTGTCACCTACCTGTCCACATATGATGAGAATCATCTTTCCTCCTTAAAGTCACATAAAGAAAGGCTGGGCATCTCAAAGAAAATGACTCAAGGGGAATAGAGAACTTACATGCTTAAGGGATATCATAAAGCACAACCTAAAAAAAAGGTTTATCCCAAAAAGAGCAATCGAAACATACAAACAATTACAGTAGCCACACAGCTTTAAGCAAGTCTCTGGGAGAAGTACCTTTCACAACAGATTACAGTTTAAAGATGTCCTAAGGGAGACAATTTTCCCTTATGTGCTTTCTAGATTTAAACAATTTCCCCATTATATAGCTTATCACTGAGAAACAAGTTCCCCCACTCTCCTTCCTTCCTGCATTGCCTCAAGAAGACAGAACTCGGGGCGCCTGGGTGGCTCAGTGGGTTAAAGCCTCTGCCTTTCGCTCAGGTCATGATCCCAGGGTCCTGGGATCGAGCCCCGCATCGGGCTCTCTGCTTGGCGGGGAGCCTGCTTCCTCCTCTCTCTCTCTCTGCCTGCCTCTCTCCCTACTTGTGATCTCTATCTGTCAAATAAATAAATAAAATCTTTAAAAAAAAAAAAAAAAAAAAGAAGACAGAACTCTATTAAGTGGAATTAAATATAAATAGTAGAGTTTATGAAGCTGAAATGGAAAAAAAAAACCATGAAATTGAGAAACATCAAGAATTTGCTAACATTTATTGCAGAAACCAGGCAATTACCACCAGGAATTCAAAGCTTAAATGATGGTACTAATTTTGACACGTGTATTTTTCAATATCGTTTAAAAAAAAAAAAAAAAAAAGCAATTCTCACAGAAGTTGCCACTCTGGAAACTGTGAAATCAAGTGGTATAAAAAAGGGAAAGGAAGCCTACAGGCTTCATTTACTATCTCCAAGGAAGTTTAATAGAAGTCAACCTCACTTAGCTTTACTTTCCATTTCATAAATTAATTTTCCATTTCACTTAGCAATTCCTATATTCCTATCATCAAGAAAATAGAGAACTCTTATTACTTATAAACACAACCTACTTAATAGACTAGGCCTCAAAATTAGACTTCTAATTACAGAAAAGGAAACTATACATGTCATTTTATTTCTGTGATATATAATTTGAAAAGATATTTCCTCTTAAAATTCAAACATATTGCCAAAAACTATTTACAATAGTCTTCCAGTAGTAGTTTGGCAATGAAGAGCAATTAAAAAATTCGGATAGGTGCTATCACACAGAAATATTAGTCACTGAGCTAAGCAGCTACCCTTCCAAAAAACACATTCGGATAGCACTAACTTCTGAAAAAAAAGTTTATGACAAAATGTCAAAAGTGGTTTATCATAACATTTCCCCCCAATATGAATTAGGAATGAAGGTATTCACTTAATAAGGCTAATGAATCTCCTCTGGAGAGTTTAAAGACAGGGACAGATAAGGGTCTCTGGGACCTTCTAAGGCAGGAGTTTTCACTTCTTTAACCATGACCCACAGTAGTACCACAGTAATAAATACATATGTTTTACATCAGAATAGGCATATTCATATACAGTTACATATATGTAAGCACATATAACTAAATTTCACAAAGAACACTTATCCATTACATTTATTATTCTTTACTATTTCTTTCCTTTTCCTTTTTTTTAAAGACTGGTCATGGCTACATGGATTTCATGTGAATAGCTACAAGCCACAGTCTGGAAAACACTGGTCTGAAGGCAATCTCACACTGGATTACAAGGTCAGGCAGATCCAAACCCTGTTCCTAGAAGCCCTACAATTCCTTGGCCATGCTTCAGGAGCCATCTAGAGGAGGTAGAAGGGTCAGCACACAAAGACAGGCCCCTGCCCAAGTGAACTAAGGCTTCTCAACAAGTATCTTGGGATTTCACATAAAATTTAATTTAAAGGCAGGAGGGGGAAAAAAATTCTCCATTAAAAAAATAAGTTTCATAATTACTAAGTTAGATGACCTTTCAGGATCCCTTCTAGTGTGAGTCTAGAAATATTCACTCCAAACTATGAAATAAACCACAAATCCAAATATCACTACAGAATCAAAACCGTATCATGAAACCACAAGAACTTCTAATACTGATCATTCAAAGCTTTGTAATTTATAATGCTAGAATTTCTCAACATACTGCCTGATTAAAAGTGCTGAAGGCATCACAGCCTCCCCTCAAATTCCTTTCCCAATCTACAGAAACGACTTACTAAACATGTAAGTATGTAACTGTATACATTCTGCTCACAGTTATTAATAAAGCAATTTTATATTAACTAAATAGAACATATTTTTAAAAAGGCCAAGCCACATGAATTACTAGGCTCCTTAGATACTGATTAATTTGAACCAATTTTGATGTTGCTAAACCAAATACTTAGCAACTTTCTTAATTCATAAAAACATGTATCTTTCCACTGGAATTACCTCCAGCCAAAATATACCGAGTTGGGTGCATAGTGTTGATGGAACACACAGAGACAAGATTTTCTCCACCAAAAAAAGAATGCACCTGCTTTCCTGACTCATGGAAGATTTCCACACGTCGTGGATGAGCCATGCTGCCAACGATGACACAGTCTTCTTGTTTAGGGTCCCACACAGCCTGAAACCTGGTCAGCCATCGCCCAGTGATAGTGTTGTGCCTAGTGAAAAACACAATTTTTTTAAAGGATAGTGTTAAATAACTCAAAGCAGCAATGGGCAGAGGGTAAATATGGCATTACTCCTAAATGCTGATATTCTCTGCCAAGTTTCTTTCCATTAAGTTACTGAGTTACCATCAGCCTAATTTCATATAAAAATGAAATCAGGACAGAGATGATGTCTTCTGTACTTCTGAATCTCCACCGCCAAGTATAGTGGTTGTACTCAGTGGATGGTCACTGTCTATTAAAATAGCACCTTTTTTGTTCACTATTTCTCAGCTCAGTGGACTCCATGCCCTCCCTTTTTTTACATATACAAAATAGAAGCCCCAGAAGTAAAAAAAATATATAATCTATGTTACTGCCATTTTAATAGGATCTATAATCCCATATTTGTATTTCCCTGATAACCAAACCCTGAAATCATTTTATATTCCATACAACTTTATTTTATTTATTTATTTATTTGGGAGAGAGCGTAAGTGGATAGCGGGGCAAAGAGAAAGGGAAAAGCAAACTCCCTACTGAGCAGGAAGCCCGATGTGGGACTCAATCTCAGGACTCTGGGATCATGACCTGAGCTGAAGGCAGACACTTAACTGACTGTGCCACCTATGTGCCCCCCATACAACTTAAAGTAAAAAATACATTTGAGGCTCAAGAAATCACAAGGGAAATTAGAAAATATCTAACAAATGAAGAATGAAACACAACACATCAAAATTTATGGAATACTATGAAAGCAACAGTAACGGAAATTCATAGTCATGAACACTAAAAAAGAAAAGATCTCAGGGTGCCTGTGTGGCCAGTCAGTTAAGTGTCTGACTCGATTTCTGCTCAGGTCATGATCTCAGGGTGGTGAGATCAAATCCCATGTCAGGCTCTGCCTTCAGTGGGGAGTCTACTTCTCTCCTTCTCCCTATCCTTCTGCCCCCCCCCCCCACTTGCACTCACTCTCTAAAATACAATTTTTTTTTAAATGGGGAAGGCATGTGGGTGGCTCAGTCAGTTAAGCGTCCGCCTTCGGCTCAGGTCATGATCACAGAATCCTGGGATGGAGACCCCCATCAGGCTCTCTGCTCAGCAGGTAGCCTGCTTCTCCCTCTAGCTCTGCCTCTTTGTGTACTTTCTCTTTCTCTCTATCAAATAAATAAATAAAATCTTTTTAAAATTTTTAAAAAAATTTTTAAATCTCAAAATCAACACACTGTATCTCCAAGAACTAGAAAAAGAACAAACTAAACCAAAAGTTAGCAGAAGGAAGGAAATAATAAAGATTAGAGCAGAGCTAAATGAAAAGGGGGAATAGAAAAACAATAGAAAAAAACGGAGTTGGTTTTTTGAGCAGATCAACAGAACTGACAAGAAAGAAAATGCAAGTAACTGAAATGAGAAAGAGAGGACATTACAACTAAGTCACAAAACTGAAAAGGATTATATGAGAACAGTATGAACAATTATATGCCAACAGATTGGTTAACCCAGGAGAAACAGATAAAAGTCTCAAAAACATACAAGTTACCAAGACCAAATCATGAGGAAATAGAAAATCTAAATAGTCCTATAACTAAGGAGATTAAAACAACAATCAAAAACTTCCCAACAAAGAAAATCCCAGGATCAGATGGCTTCACAGGAGAATTCTATCCAACATTTAAAGAATTAACCCAGGGGTGCCTGGGTGGCTCAGTTAAGCATCCAACTCTTGATTTTGGCTCAGGTCATGATCTCAGGGCTATGAGACTGAGCCCCATATCAGGTTCCACTCTGGGTGTGGACCCTGTTTAAGATTCTCTCCCGCTCGGGGCGCCTGGGTGGCTCAGTGGGTTAAAGCCTCTGCCTTCGGCTCAGGTCATGATCCCAGGGTCCTGGGATCGAGCCCCGCATCAGGCTCTCTGCTTAGCAGGGAGCCTGCTTCCTCCTCTCTCTCTGCCTGCCTCTCTGCCTACTTGTGGTTTCTGTCTTTCAAATAAATAAATAAAATCTTAAAAAAAAAAAAAAAAAAAGATTCTCTCCCCCCTCCCTCTGTTCCTCCCCCAATCCCCCCTCTCTCTCCCTAAATAAATAAATAACATGAATGCTCATCAAACTCTTCAAAACAACTGAAGAGGAAGAAACACTTCCAAACTTATTTGGGGCCAGCACTTCTCTGATACCAAAGCCAGACAAAGACCCTACAAGAAAATAAAATGACAAACTAGGGGCACCTGGGTGGCTCAGTCATTTAAGCAGCTACCTTTGGCTCAGGTCATGATCCCAGGGTCCTGAGATCGAGCCCCATGTCAGGCTCCCTGTTCAGCAGAAAGTCTACTTCTCCCTCTCCCTCTGCCTGCTGCTCTGCCTACTTCGGTTCTCTGTCAAATAAATAAATATCTTAAATAAAATAAAATGACAAACTAACATCCCTAATGAATACTGATGCAAAAATTCTCAACAAAATACTAACAAAATGAACTCAATAGCACATTTAAAGGATTATACACCATGACCAAGTTGGAGCTATACCTAAAATGCAAGGATGATTCAACACACAAAACTCATTTGATAGAATATAACACATTAACAGAATAAAGGACAAAAATAATATGATCATTTCAACTGATGCAGAAAAATCATCTGACAAAATCAACACCCCTTTTTTTTTTTTTAAAGATTTTATTTATTTATTTGTCACAGAGAGATATCACAAGTAGGCAGAGAGGCAGGTGGGCGGCGGGGGGCAGGGGGGGGAAGCAGGCTCCCTGCTGAGCAGAGAGCCCGATGCAGGGCTCGATCCCAGGACCCTGGAATCACCACCTGAGCTGAAGGCAGAGGCTTTAACCCACTGAGCCATCCAGGTGCCCCGAAATCAATACCCTTTCATGATAAAAACAGTCAATGAACCAGGAGCAGAAGGAAATTATCTCAACATAATAAAGACTATATGTGAATAGCCTGCAGCTAACATCATACTCAAAGGTTAAAGATTGAAAATTTTTCCTCAAAGAGCAGGAAAAAGGCAAAGATATCCACTCTTGCCATCTCTATCCAACATACTATTGGAAATCTGGAAGGACAAGAGACACTAACCTAAATTCCAGGTGTTCACAACTACACAGATAGCCAGATCCTGCATGTGAGGCATCACAACTACACCAACAAGCATTTGATAAGAAGGACATTCTGAACAGTCACTTGATAATCAATTGGACAAGAAAAAGAAGTAACAGGACTATATTAAACTCAAAAACTCTGTGCACCAAAGCAAACAATCAAGAGAGTGAAAGACAACCCCCAAAACAGTGGAAAATCTCTGCAAATCATATTCGATAAGGGGTTAATATGCATTATATGTAAGGAACTCCCCGCAACTCAAAACAAAAATGACCCAATTCAAAAGTGGACAAGACTTGAATAGACAATTCGACAAAGATATATAAATGGCCAAAAAAAATATGAAAAAAATGTTCAACAAGAATGCAAACCAGGGCGCCTGGGTGGCTCAGTGGTTTAAGCCGCTGCCTTCGGCTCAGGTCATGATCTCGGGGTCCTGGGATCGAGTCCCGCATCGGGCTCTCTGCTCAGCAGAGAGCCTGCTTCCCTCTCTCTCTCTGTCTCTGCATGCCTCTCTGCCTACTTGTGATCTCTCTCTGTCAAATAAATAAATAAAATCTTTAAAAAAAAAAAAAAAAGAATGCAAACCAAACCACAATGAGATATTACCTCACAACCATGTAGATAATCATTGTAAAAGAGTAGAATGATTAACATAAAGAGAAATTAGAACACTGGTGCACTGCTGGTAGGAATGTAAATGGTGCAGCCCCTACAGAAAAACAATATGGAAGTTAACCCACTGTCCATCGGCAGATGAATGGATAAACAAAATGTGGTACATACATACAATGAATATTATGCAGCCTCAAAAAGGGAGGAGGTCACATGCTAGAACATAATGGAACACTGAGAACACGATGTTGAGTGAAATAAGCTAGTCACAGAATGACAAATACCATGATCCCACTCACATCAAGTGTTTAAAGTAGTTAAAATCACAGAAATGTAAAGTAGAAAAAGATGGCTGCCAAGGTATGGAAGGGAGAGAGAAGAATCAATGTTTAATGGGCATAAAGTTTGAAAAAGGAAATGAAGATGGGAAATTAGTAAAAAAGGAAACAAGCACACTTAAATGTAACCTCCATAGACTTTAAAATCTGATATATATATATATATATATATATATGTTATTTGTATATATATATATATATATGATATAACAATTAACATATATTGCACACTCTGGTCCCAACTTCACAAATACTGATAAAGAGGGATGTCTAGAAGATGGCACTAAAGTTGGATATAAAATACATACATTAAAAGTAGCAGATGCAAAAAGAGGGTAACTACAGTTTAACTGGGAAGGTAGGGAAACCCTTTAAGTCCACAATAAACAGGTACAAACAAAAGAGCTTTAGATGGCCTCACAGCCAGTAAGAGGTTACGATTTTCCTTAATAAGAGAACATGAGTAACTCAAGTGGAATAAAGTCATTCACCTTAACCAAAAATAACCACCCAGCTGCAAAGAACAGCTATGGACTAAAAGAGATTGAACCCTTTGAAGATGGAAGCAAGAACCCTTCTGGATAGGAACTAGCAATCTGGGACACTTATTAAAATACGTAATACAAAAATTCAGACCTACTACATCATTTTGACAATCAGATGTCTAATGTATATGGAAACCTACCTGATGGTAGTGAGCAAAGGAATCTCAGAGGATATACAGCTGCTGTCAAAGATTCTGCAAAACAAAGATCAAGAACAAAGTAACACACTTTTCATGTTTCTTAAAAATTTTCTGAAAGAAAATCAGTGTATTTAGCAAGTTTTTCACTGGTTCATGACACGAAGTGTGATTGCTATTTTAAAATATACAGGATCAGTGCTCGCTTCGGCAGCACATATACTAAAATATACAGGATCAGGCTTTAATAAACTTCAGCTAATATATTTAACAAAAATTACAAAAAATATTATAAAATTCAGAGCTTTATAGTTTGGTGAAGAAATAATTTATTTAAACACTATTACACCAAATTTATAATTACATTATAAAGTAATACTCTGGATCCTATATTGAGATTCACAATAATTACAGACCATCTATAAAGGGATGTGGTCTGAAAACGTACAAATAACCTAAAAATTTTTGCACATATCAAGAGCAATTTCCCCATGAGACTCATTAGTTGAGGGACTAATAGTGTCACTTCCACAGGCTGGTAAGACGACGACTGACCAGCAACCATGGGGAGTTCTTGTGTGGTAGATCGAAGAGTCCAGGACCCTACACCAGGTACCCTAACAGAAAGAAACTAACCACATCACATCACCTCCCCCTTCTTGCACCTAGCTATTCCAATGTAGTTTCTTGGCACCTACAGCTTATTGCCTAATCAGATTACTAGAAAGCTAAATCACTAACAGCTAATGTAAATCTGCAGTACAAATAAACAGGAATGGTTAAAACAGGTAGCTTCTGATACAAAGAAAACTGTATGGGTAGAAAGGAGACACTGGACTGCCACTGCCTGGTGACTAAATCTCTTAATACACCCACCTGGTAATGCTCACAGACTTTACTAGAAACTGGACATCTGTCACAAAGTAAGGACCATGCTCTTCCCAACAGAAAAGTCTAAACAGAAATTAGGTGCCTTTCTAGAGCTGGGCCCACAGTATATACCCAACAGATACCTGTTGAATGAATAATGAATGAATTCCAGAATTACTTAAGGTAAAACTCTTATAAAATGACAAATGCTTACAATGCTAAGCAAAATCAGTAATTAAAGAAGAGAACAAAATCATTTCCTCTGTGGTTGTATTAACATTCTCCACATTTTATTGTCATTAGTTTCTATTTTTGGTTCAGCTGGTTTAGATTACATTTTTAAAGCCATTTTTAGGAAGTAGCTACAGAAAGGTACCAAAGCTAAAACCATAAAAACCATATCCAGTGGTTTGTACAAAAGCCCAATTACTGCTACCTTTTCTGCCTGCCCCTGGCCTGGGACTCCGCAGTTTCCACTCTGCACTTCATGTGAAGGGTAGGCACCACTAGCCCCAACCTAAGAGTCTGTCCCGATGCTAAAATTATCCTTCTTCCAACATATCACAAGCCTGATTTTCCTGAGACTTCTGGGACCACTCAGTGCTGAAAGGGAAGCCTGACATCTACTCCCTGTAGACCTTCCCTGCCAAATGCAAGGAAATTTCCAGATCCCAAAACTGCTGAAAAACCACGAAATACATGTTATTGATTTGGCCAGCAACATAGAAATGGCTACAAAACAATACTAGCAATTTAATAGGGAACAGTAGTAAACAAAGCCACTGGTTTACACAGCAGCTACAGACTCTTTAGATTCCTTAACAATGCATTTCTATCTCCCCAATTTACCTCAGCTTACAATCAGCACATGTGGTCACTACTCTGTTACCAGTAAGAGGTGAAAAATAGGCAGAAGCGATGCTCTTCGTGTGTTCAGTTAAAGAAATCAAAGGCCGGCTTTTCCTGGGATTCAGGTACCTTGTATCATAAATATGAATATCCCTGTAAGGGGAGGAATAATTCTCAGTGTTGCACAGTACATGTAGTGAACTCTCAAACAGGGCTGAACACAGACACTCAAATACTCATTACACTGAGGAACATTCTGATCTGGAATAATTTTACAAACACTGTATAGATAAAAAATGAAATATCAGAAAAATGCCCTAACTACAGAATATATATGAAGCCAGTGGATATATAGAGACAAGATTAGTTGGTTTTCCAATCTCTCTGAGAAAAAAATAAACACAGACCAAGTTATAGGTCACATGTAACCTTTTTTTTTTTTTAACAAGTTTTCTTCTCAAAACACTAGAAGTAAATGCATATATGGGCGCTTGGGTGGCTCAGTCAGTTAAGCGTCAGCCTTTGGCTCAGGTCGTGATCTCGGGGTTCCTGGGATCAAGCCACACACTGGGCTCCCTGTCAGCGGAGAGTCTGCTTCTCCTTCTTTCTGCCCCACCCCTCTGCTCATGTTCTCTTTATTTCGAATAAATAAATAAAATCTTTAAGGAAAAAAAAAGTGGGAGGAGTCAAGACGGCGGAGGAGTAGCAGGCTGAGATGACATCAGGTAGCAGGAGATCAGCTAGATAGTTATCAAACCATTCCAAACACCTACAAATCCAACAGAATATTAAAGAGAAGAAAAGCAGCAATTCTAGAAACAGAAAATCAACCATTTCTGAAAGGCAGGACCCGTGGAGAAGTGAATCCGAAGCGACAGGAAGATAGACCGCGGTGGGAGGGGCTGGCTCCCAGCAAGCGGTGGAGCAAAGGAGCACAAAATCAGAACTTTTAGAAGTCTGCTCCACTGAGGGACATCGCTCCAGAGGCTACGCAAGGATGGAGCCCTCACGGGGACACTGTGGTCTCAGGTCCCACCAGGTCACAGAAGGATCGGGGTGTCTGAGTGTCACAGAGCTCACAGGTATTAGAGCGGGGAAGCCAGCTACAGAGACAGAGCAGAGGAGTGAGCTCTCAGCTCAGGGTTACCTTAAACTGTGATCTGTGACACAGGCCACTGCTCTTTGAGCAGGGACCCCAAAAGTGGCAGATCTGGGGAGATCCCCCTGGAAAAGAAGCAGGGATCTGCTGGGTTTAGAGACTCCAAACGGGGCTATGTGCCAGAGACAGAAACACTTGGTAACAGGCTGGGTGAGCTCGGAGAGCAGCCAGAGAGCAGGGAGACGGGAATGACTGAGCGCTTTTCTCCGAGGGCTCACTGAGGAGTGGGGCCCCGGGATCTCAGCTCCTCAGGGCCGGAGATTGGGAGGCCGCCATTTTCATTCCCATCCTCCAAAGCTCTATGGAAAGTGTTCAGGGAACAAAAGCTTCCGAGACCAAACCCACACATACTTAGCCCAGCCCCTGGCAAGGGCAGAGCAATTCCACCTCGGGCAAAGACACTTGAGAATCACTACAACAGGCCCCTCCCCCAGAAGATCAGCAAGAAATCCAGCCAAGACCAAGCTCACTGATCAAGGAGAACAATGGAATTCCAAAGGAGGGGAAAGCAAAGCATGGAATTCATGGCTTTCTCCCCATGATTCTTTAGTCTTGCAAAGTTAATTTTTTTTTCATTTTATTTTTTGCTTATTCTACTTTTTTAAACTTTTACTCTTTCCTCTTCTAATGTTTTAACTAGTTTCTCTTATCAATACCTTTCTTAAAAAATTTTTTTTGAACCTGCATTATTATAGGCATATTTTATCCCTCACTGTATCTACCTTTATTTTTTGTATACACACAGGGTTTTTTCTTCTAAAAAATTTTTTGGGATACAACTTTTTCTTATAGATCAAAATATACCCTAAATCTGACACAGAGTTTGTTCTGTCTCCAGCCTGAGCAAATTCTCCCCACTTTCTTTTTCTTTCTTTTCCCAACCAACTTATCTTATCAACTCCTTTCTTAGAATTTTTTAAAAATTTTCATCTTTACATTCATGTTCCATCCCTTCATTGTGTTTACCCTTAGTTGTGTGTGTGTGTGTGTGTGTGTGTCTCTTTCTTTCATTAAAAATTTGGAGTGTAGTTTCTTCTAAGAGACCAAAATACTCCCAAAATCAAGTCGGTGGTTCTGTTCTATTCATCAATCTAATATATATATTTTCTTTCTCTTTCTTTTTTTTTTAAATTTTTTTAACTTTTTACCCCCTTTCTTCTCACCATGATTTGGTATCTCTTCTGATTTGGCTAACGCACATTTTTGAGGGGTCTTTGCCACACTTCTAGTATTTTATTCTCTCGTTCATATACTCTTATCTGAATAAAATGACAAGGTGGAAAAACTCACCATAAAAAAAAGAACAAGAGGCAGTACCGAAGGCTAGGGACCTAATCAATATAGATATTGGTAATATGTCAGATCTAGAGTTCAGGATGACGATTTCAAGGTGCTAGCTGGGCTCGAAAAAGGCATGGAAGATATTAGAGAAACCTGTCTGGAGAAATAAAAGAACTAAAATCTAATCAAGTTGAAATAAAAAAAGCTATTAATGAGGTGCAATCAAAAATGGAGGCTCTTACTGCTAGGATAAATGAGGCAGAAGGGAGAATTAGTGATATAGAAGACCAAATGATGTAGAATAAAGAAGCTAAGCAAAAGAGAGACAAACAACTACTGGACCACAAGGGGAGAATTCAAGAGATAAGTGATACCATAAGACAAAACAATATTAGAGTAATTGGGATTCCAGAAGAAAAAGTAAGGGGGGCAGAAGGTATATTGGAGTGAATTACAGTAGAGAGTTTCCCTAATATGGCAAAGGGAACAAACATAAAAATCCAGGAGATGCAGAGACTCCCCCTCAAAATCAGTAAGTATAGGTCCACACCCCATCATCTAATAGTAAAACTTACAAGTCTTAGTGACAAACAGAAAATCCTGAAAGCAGCCCAGGATAAGAAGTCTGTAACATACAATGGTAAAAACATTAGATTGGCAGCAGACTTATCCACCGAGACCTGGCAGGCCAGAAAGAGCTGGCATGATATATTCAGAGCACTAAATGAGAAAACATGCAGCCAAGAATACTATATCCAGCTAGGCTATCACTGAAAATAGAAGGAGAGATAAAAAGCTTCTAGGACAAGCAAAAACTAAAGGAATTTGTAAACACCAGACCAGCTCCATCGGAAATACTGAAAGGGGTCTTCTAAGCAAAGGGAGTGCCTAAAAGTAGTAGACCAGAAAGAAACAGAGACAATATACAGTAACAGTCACCTTACAGGCAATACAATGGCACTAAATTCATATCTCTCATGAGTTACCCTGAATGTAAATGGGCTAAATGCCCTGATCAAAAGACACAGGGTATCAGAATGGATAAAAAAACAAAACCCATCAGTATGCTGTCTACAAGAAACTCATTTTAGACCCAAAGACACCTGCAGATTTACAGTCAGGGAGTGGAAAACAACTTACCATGCTAATGGACATCAAATGAAAGCTGGGGTGGCAATCCTTGTATCAGATAAATTAGATTTTAAGCCAAAGACTATAATAAGAGATGAGGAAGGACACTGTATCATACTGAAAGGGTCTCTCCAATAAGAAGACCTAACAATTTTAAATATCTATGCCCCTAATGTGGGAACAGCCAACTATATAAACCAATTAATAACAAAGTCAAAGAAACACATCAACAATACAATAATAGTAGGGGACTTGAACACCCCCCTCACTGAAATGGACAGATCATCCAAGCAAAAGATCAACAAGGAAATAAAGGCCTTAAATGACACACTGGACCAGATGGACATCACAGATATATTCAGAACATTCCATCCCAAAGCAACAGAATACACATTCTTCTCTAGTGCACATGGAACATTCTGCAGAATAGATCACATCCTGGGTCACAAATCAGATCTCAACCAGTACCAAAAGACTGGGATAATTCCCTGCATATTTTCAGACCAGAATGCTCTGAAGCGAGAACTCAATCACAAGAGGAAATTTGGAAAGAACCCAAACACATGGAGGCTAAAGAGCATCCTACTAAAGAATGAATGGGTCAATCAGGAAATTAAAGAAGAATTGAAAAAAATTCATGGAAACAAAACTGTTCAAAATCTATGAGACACAGCAAAGGCAGTCCTGAGGAGAAATTATATAGTAATACAGAACTTTCTCAAGAAACAAGAAAGGTCTCAAATACACAACCTAACCCTACACCTAAAGGAGCTGGAGAAAGAACAACAAGGAAAACATAAACCCAGCAGGAGAAGAGAAATAATAAAGATCAGAGCAGAAATCAATGAAATAGAAACAAACAAACAAAAAAACACAATAGAACAAATCAACGAAACTAGGAGCTGGTTCTTTGAAAGAATTAATAAGATTGATAAACCCCTGGCCAGACTTATCAAAAACAAGAAAGGACCCAAATAAGTAAAATCATGAAGGAAAGAGGAGAGATCACAACCAACATCAAAGAAATACAAACAATTATAAGAACATATTATGAGCAACTATACGCCAGCAAATTTGACAATCTGGAAGGAATGGATGCATTCCTAGAGACATATAAACTAGCACAACTGAACCAGGAAGGAATAGAATACCTGAACAGACCCATAACCAGTAAGGAGATTGAAACAGTCATCAAAAATCTCCCAACAAACAAGAGCCCAGGGCCAGATGGCTTCCCAGGGGAATTCTACCAAGCATTTAGAGAAGAATTAATTCCTATTCTCCTGAAACTGAAACTGTTTCAAAAAATAGAAATGGAAGGAAAACTTCCTTACTCATTTTATGAGACCAGCATTACCCTGATCCCAAAACCAGACAAAGACCTCATCAAAAAAAAGAATTACAGACCAATATCCCTGATGAACACAGATGTGAAAACTCTCAAGAAAATACTAGCCAAAAGAATCCAACAGTACATTAAAAGAATTATTCACCAGGAGCCAGTGGGATTTATTCCAGGGCTGCAAGGTTGGTTCAACATCTGCAAATCAATCAATGTGATATAATACATTAATAAAAGAAAGAACAAGAACCATATGATACTCTCAATAGTTGCTGAAAAAGTATTTGACAAAGTACAGCATCCTTTCTTGATCAAAACTCTTCAAAGTGTAGGGATAGAGGGTACATAACTCAGTATCATCAAAGCCATCTATGAAAAACCCACCGCAAATATCATGCTCAATGGAGAAAAACAGAGAGCTTTTCTGCTAGGTCAGGAACACAGCAAGGATATCCATTATCACTACAGCTATTCAACACAGTACTAGAAGTCCTAGCCTCAGCAATCAGACAACAAAAAGAAATTAAAGGCATCCAAATCAGCAAAGAAGTCAAACTATCACTCTTTGCAGATGATATGATATTTTATGTGGAAAACCCAAAAGACTCCACTCCAAAACTGCTAGAACTTGTACAGGAATTCAGTAAAGTGTCAGGATATAAAATCAATGCACAGAAATCAGTTGCACTTCTATACACCAACAAGACAGAAGAAAGAGAAATAAAGGAGTCAATCCCATTTACAATTGCACCCAAAACCATAAGATACCTAAACCTAAACCAAAGAGGCAAAGAATCTGTACTCAGAAAACTATAAAGTACTCATGAAAGAAATTGAGGAAGACACAAAGAAATGGAAAATGTTCCATGCTCATGGATTGGAAGAACCAATATTGTGAAAATGTCTACGCTGCCTAAAGCAATCTACATATTTAATGCAATCCCTATCAAAATACCATCCATTTTTTTTCAAAGAAATGGAACAAATAATCCTAAAAATTTATATGGACTCAGAAAAGACCTTGAATAGTCAGAGGAATGTTGAAAAAGAAAGCCAAAGTTGGTGGCATCACAATTCCAGACTTCAAGCTCTATTATAAAGCTGTCATCATCAAGACAGTATAGTACTGGCAAAAAAACAGACACATAGAAATAGAGAGCCCAGAAACAGACACTCAACTCTATGGTCAACTAATCTTTGACAAAGCACAAAGGAATGTCCAATGGAAAAAAGACAGTCTCTTCAACAAATGGTGTTGGGAAAATTGGACAGCCACATGCAGAAAAATGAAACTGGACCATTTCCTTACACCACGCACAAAAATAGCCTCAAAATGGATGAAAAGACCTCAATGCGAGACAGGAATCCATCAAAATCCTCCAGGAGAACACAGGCAGCAAACTCTTTGACCTCACCCACAGCAACTTCTTCCTAGAAACATCGCCAAAGGCAAGGGAAGCAAGGGCAAAAATAAACTATTGGGACTTCATCAAGATCAAAAGCTTTTGGCCAGCAAAGGAAACAGTCAACAAAACCAAAAGACAACTGACAGAATGGGAGAAGATATTTGCAAATGATACATCAGATAAAGGGCTAGTATCCAAAATCTATAAAGAACTTATCAAACTCAACACCCAAAGAACAAATAATCCAATCAAGAAATGGGAAGAGGACATGAACAGACATTTCTGCAAAGACGACATCCAGATGGGCAAGAGACACATGAAAAAGTCCTCCATATCACTTAGCATCAGGGAAATACAAATCAAAACCACAATGAGATACCATCTCACGCCAGTCAGAATGGTTAAAATTAACAAGTCAGGAAACGACAGATGTTGGAGAGGATGCAGAGAAAGGGGAGCCCTTCTACATTTTTGATGGGAATGCAAGCTGGTGCAGCCACTCTGGAAAACAGCATGGAGGTTCCTCAAAAAGTTGAAAATAGAGCTACCCTACAACCCAGCAATGGCACTGTTTGGTATTTACCCTAAAGATACAAATGTAGTGATCTGAAGGGGGCACGTGCACCTGAATGTTTGTAGCAGCAATGTCCACAATAGCCAAACTATGGAAAGAACCTAGATGTCCATCAACAGATGAATGGATAAAGAAGATGTGGTATATATATACAATGGAATACTATGCAGTCATCAAAAAAAATGAAATCTTGCCATTTGCAACGATGTGGATGGAACTAGAGGGTATTATGCTGAGTGAAATAAGTCAATCAGAGAAAGGCAATTATCATATGATCTCCCTGATATGGGGAAGTTGAGAGGCAAAATGGGGGGTTTAGGGGCTAGGGAAGGAAAAAATGAAACAAGATGGGATCGGGAGGGAGACAAATCATAAAAGACTCAATCTCACAAAACAAACCAAGGGTTGCTGAGGTGAGGTGGGTAGGGAGAGGGTGGTTGGGTTATGGACATTGGGGAGGATATGTGCTATGGTGAGTGCTATGAAGTGTGTAAACCTGATGATTCACAGACCTGTACCCCTGGGGCTAATAATACATTATTTGTTAATAAAAAATTAAAAATTAAAAAAAAAAAAACAACCTCTGGATTCTAAGTGGAGAAAACAATGTATCCATTAAGTATTACTGAGATAAAACAAGTTGATTCATTAAAGACTTTTTTTCTGTTTAAAAAAAAGTAAATTCACATGATGCCAAATCCAAAAGAATCTTTATTTCCAAAACAATCTCTCCTAAAAAATCATATTCAATAAAACTTCAATTGGTGTAGAAAGAAAAATTATTTAGCTATATGAGTATCAGAAAAATCAATTTATCTTTAACATCCAAACTACAGCTGGGTGATTCAGTCGGTTAAATATCCGACTCTTGGTTTTAGCTCAGGTCATAATCTCAAGGTCCTGGGATCAAGCCCCACATCCAGCTCTGCATTTAGCAGAGAGTCTGCATGCGGATTCTCTCTCTCTCCCTCTCTCTCTCTGCACCACACCTCCCCATTTGTAATCACACACACTCTCTCTCAAATGAATAAATCTTTAAAAAATAAACAGTATTCCTAACTTCAAAAGATTAAATCACAAAACTTTATGAAGAACATACCTCAATCCTGCAGTGATAAAATACTGTCTGTGCACTGGGTGTACATGAACAGTTCTTATTTTGCTCGAAGAAGAATTGATAAGTTTCTCATAAGAAGTTCCAGGTGTCCGTCTATCTACCAGTGATATATTTCCATTCCAATGTCCTACTATTAAAGTGGAGGCATCTTCTCCCAAGAAGTCAAAAGAGGAAAAACTACTTCTTTCATCTCTATATACCTAAGGATACAAATAACCATCAACGTATAAATTTTTTGGTAAAAAGGTTATAAAACACTTTACCTAATAATTTCATTTATCCTCCCATCATCCCACAGAAAGCAGAATGCAAAATGATCATCCCGTTTTACAGAAATGGAAACTAAGGCACAGATCAGCTGTGAGACTCATCTACAAACAAATGGCCCATCCACCATGTCAGGGTTACATGCCACATCTCTTAAATCCAATAAACCTCAGTTGCAGATCTATTCTGTGACACTTACTAGGAAATGAACTAAATGTAAATTCTACCCAGCTGAAATATCTTAATATATCAAGTAATTTTGCCAACCAAGTCCAAAAATATATGGCCAAATGCTCATAACTTACTCACTCTTGGTAGAAGTATAAATAAGTAAATAACAAGTTTCTGACAACTAATCAGAGTACACCTATCAAAATATTTAATGTCTGTAACCTCTGACACAATAATTTATCTAAATATATATAAAGATATCTATTGTAAGACTCCTATTGCAGGGGCACCTGGGTGGCTCAGTGGGTTGAGGCCTCTGCCTTCCGCTCAGGTCATTATCTCAGACTCTTGGGATCAAGCCCCGCATCGGGGTCTCTGCTCGGCAGGAAGCCTGCTTTCTCCTCTCTCTCTCTCTCTCTCTGCCTCTCTGCCTACTTGTGATCTCTGTCAAGTAAATAAATAGAATCTAAAAACAAAAAAAAAAAACAAAAAAAAAAACACACCATAATTGTATTAAAAAAAAAAGACTCCTATTGCATTAAAAAGCAACCTAAATGTCCACCAAAAGAGACCTGTTTAAATAAATGATGGTACATCTCTACTTCGAAACACCACGTATTGCTAAAAAGGATGAGATAGATTTGTACTACAATCTGTCCCTACTACCAAGTGAAAAAAGCCAGTTTCAAAAAAGTATGTATACAGTATGACTCCATTAGTGAAAAGGAAAAAAATACACACCTCTATTTGCTTCTAATTATATGTGCACTTTCTGGAAGCATACCTAACCATAATTCTTAACAATGAATCACTATTGCTGATTTTTAGTTAATAAAAAGTCTTATATACTATTATAAACTGAGACTAACAAATTAATATACCGAAGGCATCGCAACCCCTGTACATCCAAAAAGCCCCCAAATGACACCTGAAGTATTCAGTCAGTGTAAATGGCTAAGTACAGGGGTTTAATTGCAGTGAAGTCAGACCCAAGTGAAAATTCTAGCACTGCCATTCATGTCCCTGAGCAAGCCAATAAACCTCTTTACCTCAGTTTTCTCAACTGTTAAATGGGGATAACATTACTTATTTCATAGGGTGTTATAAGGCTTAACAATATATATAAAGCACTCTCAGATTAATGCCTAACACAAAGTAACTGTTCAATCAGTAGTATCAGGAGCACATTAGTTATACATACAACATCATGGATGAATCTTAGAAGTATTATGCTAGGTGAGAGAAGCCAGACATAAAAAGCTTCATACCATATGACTCCATTTATTTGACATTTTGGAGCAGACAAAATTATAGGGACAGTAATCATAACAGTGGTTGTCAGGAGTGTGGGGAAAGGCAGGGGACTGACTACAAAGGGTTCACAAGGTGATTTTTTCAGGTGATGGAAATTTTCTGTATCTTGATTGTGGTGGCAGTTACAAAGGTGCAGACAATTTGCCAAAACTCATAGAATCATACACTTAAAAGGACAAATTTTATTGTATAGAACTTACATCTCAATAAACCTGACTTTAAATATGTAAGTGGAGAAATCTTAGAACTCAATACTAAAAAGATAGATAACCCAATTAAAACTTAGGCAAAGAATCCAACATTTAGAGAAATCAATAGTTCTCTAAAGAAAGAAAAATGGCCAATAAGCAGATGAAAAGACACTCAGCATCATTAATCATTAGTGAAATGAGGGTCAAAACCATAATGACATAAGACTTCATACTCACTAGGATGGCTACAGTCACCAACAATAAGTGTTGACAAGGATGTGGAAAAATTGGAATACCCATGTTTGTTCAGTATGTAAATTGTGAAGCCACTAAACAGTTTGGTAGTTCAAGATATTAAACACAGAGTTATCATATGATCAAGCAACTCCACTTCTAGGTATATACCCAAGCGAAATCAAAGAATATGTTCACACAAAACTTGTACATCAAACAAACAAAAAAGCAAAAACAAAACAAAACAAAACTTGTGCATCAATGTCCATAACAACATTATTTTCAGTATTAAGAATAGAAACAACCCAAAATGTTCATTGACTAATGAATGGGTGAGCAAAACGTGATATATCCATACAGTGAAATATTATTCAGCCACAAAAAGGAATGAAGTAATGACACATTCTACAACATGGATGAACTTTGAAAACATTGTTATGTAGAAGAATGCAGTCACAAAAGACTACAAATTGTGTGACTTCATTTATACAAAATGTCCAGAAAGTTATATACTGCCTGGGTGGCGCAGTTGGTTGAGAGGCTGACTCTTGACTTCGACTCATGTCATGTTCTCAGGTTCCTGGGATTGAGTCCTGAGTTAGCACAGAGTCTATTTCAGGATTCTCTCTCTCCTTTTGCCTCTGCCCCACCCCCTGCTCACTTATGCACTCCCTCTCAAATAAATCTTTTTTTTTTTTTAATTTGAGAGAGAGAGACTGAGAAAACAAGTGGGAGAAGGGTCAGTGGGAGAAGTAGACTCCCTGTGGAGCAGGGACCAGGGAGGCTGAAGCAGGACTCAATCCCAAGACCCTGGGAAAATAACCTGAGCTGAAGGCAGAAGCTTAACCAACAGAGCCACCCAGGCGCCCTCAAACAAATAAATCTTTAAAAAAGAAAAAAAGAGGGGCGCCTGGGTGGTTCAGTGGGTTAAGCCGCTGCCTTCGGCTCAGGTCATGATCTCAGGGTCCTGGGATCGAGTCCCACATCGGGCTTTCTGCTCAACGGGAAGCCTGCTTCTCTCTCTCTCTGCCTGCCTCTCTGCCTACTTGTGATTTCTCTCTGTCAAATAAATAAAAATCTTAAAAAAAAAGAAAAGAAAAAAAGACACACACCTAACATCACCCTCAATGGTGAAAAATTGAGTTTTTCCTCTAAGATCAGAAACAAGGCAAAGATGTGTACTCTCACCAGTTTTATTCAACATAGTACTGGAAGTCCTAGCACAACAGACAAAAAAGAAATAAAAGGTATCCAAATTGGTAAGGAAAACATTAACACTGTCACTGTTTGCAGATGTCATGATACTTCACATAGAAAACCCTGAGGACTTCACCAAAAAGCTTTCACAAGTAATAAACGAACTCAGGAAAGTTGCAGGATACAAAATTAATATAAAGAAATACGTTGCAGGGGCGCCTGGGTGGCTCAGTGGATTAAGCCGCTGCCTTCGGCTCAGGTCATGATCTCAGGGTCCTGGGATCGAGCCCCGCATCGGGCTCTCTGCTCTGCAGGGAGCCTGCTTCCTCCTCTCTCTCTGCCTGCCTCTCTGCCTACTTGTGATCTCTCTCTCTCTGTCAAATAAATAAATAAAATCTTAAAAAAAAAAAAAAAAAGAAATACGTTGCATTTCCATACAACTCATAATAACAAAGTAGCAGAAAGAGAAACTAAGAAACAATTCCATTTGCAATTGTACTAAAAAAGAGTGCCTACTTGGGTGGCCCAGTTGATTAAGTGTCCACCTCTGGGTTTTGGCTCAGGTCATGATCTCAGGGTCATGAGGTCAAGCCCCACTTCAGACTGTGCTCAGTGCAGAGCCTGCTTGAGACTTTCTCTCCCTTTTCGTCCATCCTTACCTTCCATTCTCTCTCACTCTCAAATAAATAAATAAATCTTTAAAAAAAAATTGTACCAAAAGGAATAGCTAGGAATAAATTTAACCAAGGACATAAAAGACCTGTACTCTGAAAACTATAAAATGATCAAAGAAACTGAAGATTACACAAACAAATGGAAAGATACACCATAATCACAGATGGAAAGAACCAATACCATTAAAATGTCCATACTACTCAAAGCAATCTAAAGATCTAAGGCAATCTCTATTAACATACCAAAGGCATTTTTCACAGAGCTAGAACTAACAATCCTAAAATTTGTATGGAACCATAAAACCATCAAAATAAGCAAAGCAATCTTGAGAAAGAACAAAGATGGGAGTTATCACAATCTCAGATTTCAAGATACATTACAAAGTTGTAGTAATCAAAACAGTACGGTATTGGACAACAGATCAGTGGAGGAGAACAGAGAGCCCAGAAATAAACCCATGCTTATATGGTCAATTAATCTAGGACAAAGGAGGCAAAAATATACAATGGGGAAGACAGTCTCTTCAACAAATGGTACTGGGAAAACTGGATAGCTACATGAAAAAAATGAAACTGGACCACTTTCTGACACCATATACAAAGATAAACCCAAATGGCGGTGCTTAGCTATCTCAGTTGGTAAAGCATGATACTCTTAATTTTGTTGTCACGAGTTCAAGCCCCACATTAGGTGTAGAGCTTACTTTTAAAAATTAATTAATTAATAAAAGCTGAAAATGAATTAAAGACCTAAATGTGAAATCTGAAACCACACAACTCCTAAAAGAAAACACAGGCAGTAATCTCTTTGACACCAGACTTAGCAACATTTTTCTAGGTATGTCTCCTAAGGAAAGGGAAACAAACACAAAAATAAACTATTAGGACTACATCAAAATAAGCAGCTTTCGTACAGCAAAGGAAACCATTTAAAAAAAAAATGAAAAGGCAACCTATCAAATGGGATAAGATATTTGCAAATGATATATTTGGTAAGGGGTTAATATCACTTATATATCTGGAACATATATAGAGAATGAATATATAAAGAACTTAAACAACTCAATACCAAAATCCTCCAAGTAATTCAATTAAAAAATGGGAAGAGGATACAGACATTTTTCCAAAGACACAGAGACGGCCAACAGACACATGAAATGATGCTCAACATCACTGATTATCAGGGAAATGCAAATCAAAATCACAATGAGATCTCACCTTATTCCTGTTAGAACGACTGCTATCAAAAAGACAAGAAATAGCAAGTACTGGCAAAGATGTGAAGAAAAAGGAATGCCTGTGCACTGTTGGTAGTAATGTAAATTAGTAGAGCCACCACAGAAACAGTATGCAGGTTCCTCAAAAAAACTAAAAATAGGAAAACCATGTAATACAGTAATTCTACTAGTATGTACCCAAAGAAAATGAAAACACTAACTCATAAAGATATATACACCCTTATGTTCACTACAGATGTCCACTGACAGATGAATGAATAAAGATGCTGAGGTGTGTGTGTGTGTGTGTGTGTGTGTGTGTGTGTATGCAATGGGATATTACTCAGCCATTAAAAAAAAGAATGAGATCTTGCCATTTGTAACAACACACATGGACCTAGAGGACATTTTGCTAAGTGAAGTTAAGTGAGACAAAAACAGACAAATAGCACTTATATGGAATCTAAAAAACAAATGAACAAAACCAAAAATAGCAGAAACAGACCATAAATAGAACAAACTGGTGGCTGCCAGAGGGATTCAGAGGGGTGGGGGAAGAATGGCCAAAATGAGTTAAGGGGAATGGCAGATACAGGCTTCTAGTAATGGAATGAATATGGGAATAAAAAAGGATAAAATGTACAGCATAGGGAATATGTTCAATGGCAATGCAGTATTAGCAACTGCATGGTGACAGATGGTAGCTACACTTGGCGGTAAGCACAGCATAATGTACAGAGTTGAATTACTGTGTAATACACCTGAAACTAATGAAACACTGTGTGTCAACTATACTTCAATTAAAAAAGAGTAATATACAATAAAAACTTTTTATACAAATTAAAAAATAAGAGCAAACACTTGTGTCTGACTGCATTCTGACCACTTCATCTGCCTTAAGTCATTCAATCCTCATGACAACCCTATAAGGTAGGTACTATTACTATACCATTTCACAACTAAGGAAATTGATGCACAAAGAGGTTAAATAACTTCCAAGGTCACACAAGTAGTAACAGATGGTGCGATTCAAACTTAAGTAGTGTAATTCCAAAGTTCCTATTCTATACCACTTCACCCATTCTGATTGGTATGATAATCATTCATGCGGCATTTCATAAAGAATCCAGAATATCACCTCAAGTCAGTATGTAAATACATTAACATTTACCTCCTCAAAAATAGCCCTTGAAAAATCCCCACAGCGTAATGTGCCGTCATAGCTCAGCGACAGTATGTGAGCCGGATTGGCGGGTGAGAAGTAAAGACAGCTAACTGGCTGACTGTGGGGCTGGAAAACATAAACTCCATCTTCTTTAGATTGGTGAGTCTGTAAGAGAGTTGGGGGCAGGGAGAGAGACAAAAACTAGTGAAAAGTAGTAACACTTTCTTACATTCAGTCTTTCCTTAGTCTGTAATTATACCCACCCTCTCATTCAGAAAGTCAGAACTAAAAACTTTCTATCATCACTAATTACTTTTTTTCTAATTTTCAATCCAACAATACTGTCACATTTAACAGCTTCCAGCTTTTTGAAACTAGCAAACTAGTTTTTTCATAATGCAGAAGGAAAAAAATTAGTTTACTATGACTTTAGTTCATGAAATCATCAGGAAATGAGAAATCTACTCTTTATTTCACATACAGTATAATTCCCTAATACTAAAAATACTAAAAATATATCAATACCATTACTACTTTGCTTCCTCAGCATGCTTCTATAAATCACTCTAAGCACAATTTTCATAAGGTATCTGGTCCTGACACAAAGTGATAATTTAAAAAATACTTTATCTCTGGGGCCTCTGATGCTTGATTTTAGCTTGGTTTTCATCTCAGGGTCATGAGTTCAAGCCCGATGTTCTATCCCCTATACAATTCACAGCACTCACCATACCACATACCCTCCCCCATGTCCATCACCCAGCCACCCTATCCCTCCCCATACCCCTTCAGCAGCCCTCAGTTTGTTTCCTGAGATTAAGAGTGTCAATTTGTTTTCTAACACTGCTTCATCATCTGGCACTGGTTCAGAAGTACCACCTCCACCAAGCACTCTTCTCTAAATTCCTCAGGTGGAGAATCTCTTGGTCCTTGAATTCCTCCAAGACCCATATCCTGAAACCCTTCACCCCCACCATTTTTGCCATAACCACAATCTCTTTCATGATTTCCTTGTCTCTGTTATAAATCCTGTGAAGTCATGTACAACATCTGGACACAGTTTTCTCTAGCAAGAATTTATTCTGTTCAGGCTTGATTGCTTTCATGGCTTTTTCTATAACAATGGTATCTTCAATGGTGTTATCTTTCCAGACTTTCATGTTTTCTCTACAGGGCATCTCTTCCATGGCCTTGACAACCTTTTCTATAGAGCACCATGTGTTATGAGCCTTAAACGTCCTTAATGACCCCCTGATCTAGAGGCTGAATTAGAGCCTCTTTAGGAGCAACACTTTCATGCCTTTGGTGTTGAACTCATGGAGTTCTGGGTAGCCAGAGACATTGTCCAGTATCAGAATAAATTTAAAAGGCAGTCCCTTACTGACAAAGTACTTCCTGATGTCAGTGAAAAAGCACTGATGAATCCAATCAAGAAAAGTGCTCATTTCCAGGACTTCCTGTTGTACAGCCAAAAGACTGGCAGCTGGTGTTTATCTTTTCCCTTGGATCAGGGATTAGCAGCTTTATAGATGAGGGCAGTCCTGATCATGAAACCAACTGTATTTACACAGAAGAATTAGCCTATTCCTTCCTGCCTTCAATCCTGGTGCTCACCTCTCTTCCTTACTAATAAATGTCCTTTGTGGCTTTTTTTTACCCAATGCACTTTCCTCTGAATTAGAAACTGCTCAGGCAGATATCCTTTCTCAGTAATTTTCTTAATGGTGTCTGAGAACTTTTCTGCAGTCTTGGGTCAGCAGGAGCTGCTTCTCTTGTTATCCTGACATTATTTTTAAATCAAACTTCTAAAAATTATCAAACCATCCTTTGCCGGCATTAAATTCCCCGGCTTTAGATCTTTCACCTTCCATTTGTTTTGTCATATGATGACTTTAATTTTTCTCAAATCATATTAGTCTACAGGTATGTCTTCCTTGGAGCAATCCTATACCCACATAAAAGCCGCATCTTCAATATGAAAGTACAAGGCCTTCCACACCTGGTGGAGAAGCTGTAGCAACGATTTTGCAATTTTTTTTTTTTTTTAACAATAGTCCTTCTGCTAGATTCATTTATCCTGAAATGCCAGGCAACTGCTACCACAGACCTCAATTTATAGTATTTATCAAGAAATTCCAACTCTTTTCTGTACTGTCCTGAATTTTCTGTTTCTTGGAAGCACTTTCTGGCATCACTAGTGGCACCATATGAGTTCTATGGTGTTATTCAAGGTATACAATATTGCACTGAGCACAATGAAAAATATGCAAGAACCCTGAGAGATCACTTTTTCTGCGATACACAGTTTATTGGAGATAAATCATTCACACAGAGATGATTGGTGTTCCAAGGAGATACTTGCCATAATTAAGCTCACCAGGGTAAAAACAGAAGAGCTAAGAGATTTTTATAATACTATAACAATTAGCTTTATGCAGTTATGATTTAATACTGTATCTTTATATTTATTACATTTCTCTTAACTGTGATGGTGCCACATAGCATCTGTATTTGTTGAAGATTTGAAAAATGTTTACGTTTTATAAAATAGGTTTGCATATACTTTATGGTAGTAAATGAAAAATTAAACTAGTATCTACATGTATTTTATGCATTCATGACACACCTAACTTTTTATTTTTTCAGTATTTCTAAACTACATGGTTCATCTACAAGTTTTTTCAAACTGTTACAAATCTCCAAAAAATTTTCCTATATATTTACTGAAAAAAAAAAAAAAATCCACGTATAAGTAGGCCCACCAAGTTTAAACCATGTTACAGGTCAACTGTATTTGTAACTTTATCAAGCAATATCCCCTAAAAAGGAAAAAGTATAAAACAAAATGAGTTGTAGTCATTATCTTATTTTTTAACTATGTCTCAATTTTAGACATTTTCTATTGAATGACAGCATTATTTTCATCCCTTTACCAACCTACCCTATCTCCACCTCTATATTTTGTTAATTATTATTTTTATTTTGTCCAGGTTGATAACATTCCCATCCAGTTCCATAAACATTGTTCATGTAGCTATTTTATATGAGTCCTGCACTGGAAGGGATTCAATGCCCATCACCAATTCTTTTGTCAAGCTTCTTCATTTCATAATTCTTAATTCTGATTTACTTTTTTAAGATTTTATTTATTTGACAGACAGAGATCACAAGTAGACAGAGTGGCAGGCAGAGAGAGAGGAGGAAGAAGGCTCCCCGCTGAGCAGAGAGTCCGATGCGGGGCTCGATCCCAGAACCCCGGGATCATGACCTGAGCCAAAGGCAGAGGCTTTAACCCACTGAGCCACGCAGGCACCCCAATTCTGATTTACTCTTAACTGGCTGAGATTTGCTTTCAAGCAATTTTTTTTTTTGTTTTTCCCACATGAGCTCACATGTCTTGAATTTCTTGAGTTTTTTCACATTTGAGAATACCTACCAGCTGCCTTTAATTAGAAATGTATCTTGGGGGACACCTGGGTGGCTCAGTGGGTTAAAGCCTCTGCCTTTCGCTTGGGTCATGATCCCAGGGTCCTGAGATCCAGCCCGCATTGGGCTCTCTGCTCAGCAGGGAGCCTGCTTCCCCCCCCCCCCCAACTTCTCTGCCTATCTCTCTGCCTACTTGTGATTTCTGTCAAATATATAAATAAAAATCTTAAAAAAAAAAAAAAGAAATGTATCTTGGATTAAATATTCTGGGCCACACTTACTTCCCTCAGCTATTACATGAAATACTGTTGTAGAAAACAGAAAAGCCTGATTCCTTCCCTTGAATACAATTTATTTTCTCTGCCTAAAGAATTCTTTATCCTTTAAGTTCCAAGATTTCCTAGACCATGGTATACATATTCAATCTGCCATTCCATTCTGTCTTTTCAGAAGAATTCCCTTTGAATGTATTTTCTGTTCCACTGTTGGGTCATCTTTTTTTTTTTTTTTTTAAATATTTTATTTATTTGACAGAGAGAAATCACAACTAGGCAGAGAGGCAGGCAGAGAGAGAGGAGGAAGCAGGCTCCCCACGAAGCAGAGAGCCTGATGTGGGGCTCGATCCCAGGACCCTGGGATCATGACCTGAGCCAAAGGCAGAGGCTTTAACCCACTGAGCCACCCAGGCGCCCCTGTTGGGTCATCTTTGACTGTCATCCCTTAACTTATTGGCTTGTCTGTGTTTGAGATTACCTCAAGTCTTTAATGTCTGTAATTTAGTTTTCAGCAATGTCTATTCTGTTCTTGCTTTTGTTTATTAGTTTCACTGATCTTCGGCTTGTTTCATTAGTTCTGCAATCTCCTTTTCCATCTCATTCTCGTTTTATCACCTTATCTTTGAGTATTATTTTACCAATGTTGTTATTAACTTGTTAGCTCCACAGCAGCACTGTCCAAAAGAACTTTCTGAGATAAGAAAAATGTTGTATGTATGCACTATCAATGTAATATCCACTAGCTTTATGTGGCTATATGCACTTAAAAAGTGCCTTGTAAAACTGAAGAACTAAATTTTCTTTAAATGTCTTTTCCCCCCAAAATTTTATTTATTCATTTATTTTTTATTTGAGAGATTGGGGGGCACATGAGCAGGTGAGGGAGGGGCAGAGGGAGAAAGACAAGCAGACACCCCACTGCACAGGAAGGCTGATGCAGGGCTCAATCCCAGGACCCCAAGATCATGACCTGAGCCTAAGGCAGATGCCCAACGGACTGAGCCACCTAGGCTCCCCATGAATGTCAACAGTCTCCTTAGAACCAGTAGCTACTATACTGAACAGTAAAGTTAGTTCTACAGTCCGGAACTGAAAATAATTTCCTTTCTTTCCTTGGGTTATGTTTCTCTTCTAGGCTTGTCTTTGCATGCCAGGTTCTTCAGGCCAGGGGAAGAGCATGTCAAGGACCTTACTAGGCAGGGGAAAGCCTACCTGATACATTTAAGGACCTTCTTCTGTTATTCTTGCAACAGTGTTTGTCTAGTTGCCAAATTGTTTCTTTTAATTTCCATTATGCTTGAATTGCTGTCCATGTTAGATGCTCTGATATATGTTGACTCTTCCTCCCAGTATCTGACATCAGTTCATTTTTAACTCAGAAAAAGACAAGCTTTTCTGTAGCCAAGGAGCAGAAGGAGGGGAAGTAGATAGGTGCGTTTCAGCTAAAATAGCAAGCAGTATTTGTTGGGCGTTCCTAGACTACAAGATTCTATTCATTATTTCGTATCAGGATTTATACCAACTACTTGACAGGTTTGTGGGGAAGGAGGTGGCTTAACCACTCCCACAGACCAAGAAAATTTCCCTGTAGAGAGTTAGTTCACTGTTCACTTCCCCTGTTTTCCCTTTTCTCCTCAGCAGCAATTTCCCTATTCCTCACTCGAAACAGGAAAAATCTAAAAATCTAGTCAATGTACCTCTTCAGTTTTGAGACATAGGTGAAAATCCTCAGGATTCGGCCAATTCACCGATACGGATTTTGGTTGTAGGACAAGGTAGAAGCTAAACCATGCTGTGCCCCCCCCTACCCTCCAGCTGAGCTAAAGAAGTATACTACATTATTGCTCTAAGAGTTTTTTGGGTTTTTGTTTTGTTTTGTTACTTACTGATTTGACTGCTTTTTGCTCATCCTATGGAAAATTCCAATTGTCCATCTTAATCAGAATATACCTGATTCTGGGTGGCTCAGTGGGTTAAAGCCTCTGCCTTCAGCTGGGTGGCTGGGTGGCTCAGTGGGTTAAAGCCCCTGCCTTCGGCTCAGGTCATGATCCCAGTGTCCTGGGATCAAGCCCCGCATCGGGCTCTCTGCTGAGCAGAGAGCCTGCTTCCCCGCCCCCCCGCCCTGCCCTACTATCTATTTGTGATCTCTGTCTGTCAAATAAATAAAATCTTTAAAAATAATAATAATAGTAATAATAATATACCATGTTAACAGAGCTTCTAGAGGCACCTGGTTCAGTCAGTGGTGCATGCAGCTCGTGGTCTCTCAGGGTTGTGAATTCAAGTACCACATTAGATATGAAGATTACTTAAAAATAAAATCTTAGGGGAAAAAAAGAGTACTTCTTACTACTTTAAATCTAACTGAACCCAAGACTTGTTTTTGAGCAGGTCATGATCCCGGGGTCCTGGGACCAAGCCCCACATTGGGCTCCCTGCTCGGCAGGAGGTATGCTTCTCCTTCTCCCACTTCCCCCTGCTTCTGTTCCCTCTCTCACTGTGTCTCTCTGTCAAATAAATAAACAAAAAATCTTAAAAAAAACAAGCAAACAAACAAAAAAAACCACCAGTATGGTAATTCTAAAAGAGGAGATGGGGCCTTGGCCCAACATAATCCCTCTTGTTCATTCCTTTGCTGTCTATACTCCAGCCACACAAACATTCTTTCAGGTCCTTAAATGTATCAGGTAGGCTTTACCCTGCCTAGTAAGGTCCTTGACATGCTCTTCCCTTAGGCCTGAAATACCCTTTCCCCTTTCTTTACTTGGTCTACACCTTAGCTTTCAAATCTCATCTCAGTTCCTCAAGGAAGCTTGCCCTAATCCTCTAAATTAGGCCAGCCCCCTGTCATATGTTTTCATTTACAGTACTTTCCCTTCAGGCCATTAATCACATTAATTCAGGCCATTAATTCACTCCACTTATCAAATATGTAACTACATATTTGGCCATTATTTCATTAATGCTGTTTTGGTCACTAAATTCTGAATGCTAAGAGGGCAGAGACAGTCTTTGCTCACAAATGTTTAATAGCTGGGATATCATGAGAATATTACTAAACACAAAATAATAAATGTGGAATGAACAAAGGAATGAAAGGGAAAATGGGTGACTTAATAAAGGATAACAACTTTTTTTTTTTTGATTCTAGGTGACACTAGGAACCCGACAGAAAGTTAAGAGGAAAAACTGAGGGAGTGTCAAGGCAGTTCAATAGGGGAAAGGATAATCTCAACAAATGACAACTGGGGGATGCCTGGGTGGCTCAGTTGGTTAAGTGTCTCTCTCTGGCTCAGGTCATGATCCCAGGGTCCTGGGATTGAGTCCTGTATTGGGCTCCTTGCTCAGGAGGGAGCCTGCTTCTCCCTCTGCCTGCTGTTCGCCCTGCTTGTGCGCTCTCTCTGACAAATAAATAAATCTTTTTTTTAAAAATGACAACTGGATATTCATATACAAAAAAATAAATTTGGGCTCTTGTCTCACACCATATTTAAAAATTACTCAAGATGAATCAGCAAACTAAATGTAAAAGGAAAACTATAAAATTTTTAGTACAAAAAAACCAGAAAAAGCTCTTAAAAGCTTGGGGCCAGGGGCACCTGGATGGCTCAGTTGGTTTAGCAACTGCCTTTGGCTCAGGTCATGATCTCAACATTCTAGGATGGAGCCCCTCACTGGGGTCCATGCTCAGCAGAGAGCCTGCTTCTTCTCCTCCCTCTGCTGCTCCCCTACTTGTGCTCTCTCTAATAAATAAAAATAAAATCTTTAAAAAAAAAAAAAAGCTTGGGACTAGACAAAGATTTTTAAAATGTAACACCAAAAGCACAATCCATTAAAAAATTCTGATTATTTGTGGAGCATAACAAATAACATGGAAGACATTGGGAGATGGAGAGGAGAAGGAAGTTGAGGGAAATTGGAAGGGGAGGTGAACCATGAGAGACTATGGACTCTGAAAAAGAACCTGAGGGTTTTGAAGGGGCAAGGGGTGGGAGGTTGGGGGAACCAGGTGGTCGGTAACAGGGAGGGCACGTATTGCATGGAGCACTGGGTGTCGTGCAAAAACAATAAATACTTTTATGCTGAAAAATAAATAAAAATTTTTTTAAAATTTTGATAAACTGGGGGTGCCTGGGTGGCTCAGTGGTTTAAGCCGCTGCCTTCGGCTCAGGTCATGATCTCAGGGTCCTGGGATCGAGTCCCACATCGGGCTCTCTGCTCGGCAGGGAGCCTGCTTCCCTCTCACTCTCTCTGCCTGCCTCTCTGCCTACTTATGATCTCTCTCTGTCAAATGAATAAATAAAATCTTTAAAAAAAATTTTTTTGATAAACTGGATGTCATCAAAATTCAGAACTTTAGCACTTCAAAAGACAGCATTAAGGGAAAAAAAGACAGCATTAAGACAATGAAGAAAAGTCAAAGACTAGAAGAAGTATTTGCAAAACATATCTAAGAAAGAATCTTATCTAGAATTTACAAACTCTTCTGATTCAATAAGACAATCTAATTAAAGATTGATTAAAGATTTGAATAGCTATTTCACCAAAGATATCCAAATGGCATGAAAAGATGCTAACATTGTTAGTCATTAGGGAAATACAAATCAAAACCACAATGAGATACCATTTCACACCCACCAGAAAGGCTATATTCTAAAAGACAGACAATAATATATACTGGTGAGCATGTGGAGAAATTAGAACCCTCATATGTTGCTGGTGGGAACAGTAAATGAAGCAATCATTTTAGAATGCAGTTTGGCAGTTCCTCAAAATGTTAACAAATTACCATTAAGACCCAGCAATTCTACCCCTAGGTATCTTCCCAAGAGAAGTAACACATATCCAAACAAAAATGTGTACACCAATGTTTACAGCAGCATTATTCAGAATGGCCAAAAAGTAGAAACAATCTAAATATCTATTAAGTGATAAAATGGATCAACAAAATGTGGTATACAATGGAATACTATTCAACAATTTAAAAAGAATATTGATATATACTAAAACATAAATAAACCTTGAAAACATTACTCTACGAGAAAAAAGTTAACATAAAAGACTACATACTGTATGATTCTACTTATATGACATGTCCAAAAATGGCAAATTTATGGAGATCTGCCTGGGAACGAGAGTAATTAATTGGGGGATTAAATCTAAATAGCCGAGGAACATTTATGAATGATGAAAATGTTCTAAAACTAGAGTATGAATAGTGACACAACTCAGTAATAAACGTACTAAAAATCAGAGCTGTATATTTAAAATGTGAATTTTATAATAGGTAAATTGTGTGTTAATCAAGTAAATTTTTTTCAAAGATTTATTTGTTTGACACAAGCAGGCAGAGCAGCAGACAGAGAGAGAGGGAGAAGCAGGCTCCCCACCCAGCAGGGAGCCTGACTCAGGGCTGGATCCCAGGACCCTGGGATCATGACCTGAGCCAAATGCAACCACTTAACCAACTGATTCCAAGTTAATTTTTTTTTTAAACTAGAGGAACTTGGGAATGAGCACAGGACAGCAGAAGTTTTGCATTTTAGACTTACTCAAGCTGTTAACATGATAGCTAAGTGCCCAGAACAATTAGAAAGTTGAGAGAGATACCAGAATACAGAGATTTAGTAATACAGATTTTGGAGCCACCAGGAAAGACATGACAAAGTGACTTTTACACATGTCTTCAACTTTGTACAAATCAATCTACCCTAAAAAGATTTTCACTTGACTATGCTAATTTTCTATTTTTCCTTTTCAGAGTTCTTCAACCACTGATTTTTTATCCATTGCTTTCATTTCTTCCACTACCCTATTCTTTTTTATTCTATCAAAGTCTGTGGTCCTTCCTTATCTCATTGTTGAAGCTATTCTCTCAACTAATGGCACCCCAATTTCAAAACCAGTGGCCTTTTCTCTACTCCCATTTTTTAACTTACCTGCAAGAAAGCTGGTCAAACTCCGACCCATGAAACTCATCTCTTAGCTTGTACTACCTTATACTATTTTTAGTCTTCTTCCCACTTCTCTATTTGTTTTATTTACCAAATACTTTTACCTCCCAACCTCACTCACTTTATCAAACGAAGGAAGAACCTATCCTTCAAAAACAAGAGAGAATTTGGTATTTATTTCTTCTTCTCACAAAATCTGTTTATTAACCCTAACTAGCTTCAAGTTACCATAGTATATTCATCTCCATTAACTGTCCTTATGGTATTTTTCAGGTCTTTGTCCTACTTTGCCAATAAAAAAATAAATTCAAGAACATTAACTTGGCTTTTCTCAATTTTGTAACCACCAAAATCAATCCATGGAGAATTATACAGACAATGAATGGAATTCATTGTCTATTTGTAACTCATAAAAAATGAATGGGATTATCCTTTTTTTTTTTTTAAAAAAGATTTCTTTCTTTATTTATTTGACAGACAGAGATTACAAGTAGGCAGAGAGGCAGGCAGAGAGAGAGAGGAGGAAGCAGGCTCCCTGCTAAGCAGAGAGCCCGATGTGGCGCTCGATCCCAGAACCCTGGGATCATGACCTGAGCAGAAGGCAAGAGGCTTTAACCCACTGAGCCACCCAAGCGCCCCTGAATGGGATTATCCTAAGCAGATCCCTAGGAAGATACTTTTCCCAGTCTGAAAGCTTTATTTTTAGATTTTTTTAAAAAGATTTTATTTATTTGAGAGAGAGAGTGAGCAAGAGAGAGAGAAAGAACAGGAGGAAGAATCTGCTGAGCAAGGACCCTAACGTGGTGATTCGATCCCAGTACTACAGGATCATGACCTGAGCCAAAGGCAGATGCTTATCGACTGAGCCACCCAGGTGCCCCAGAAACTTTAAAAATAGTTAGAGGGATGGGGCGTCTGGATGGATCAATGGGTTAAGCCTCTGCCTTTGGCTCAGGTCATCATCTCAGGGTCCTGGGATCGAGGCCCACATCAGGCACTCTGCTCAGCAGGGAGCCTGCTTTCCCCTCTCTCTCTGCCTGCTTCTCTGCCTACTTGTGGTATCTCTCTCTCCACCCCCTCCCCCCATCAAATAAATAAATAAAACTTAAAAAAAAAAAAAAATAGAGGGCACCTGGGTGGCTCAGTCAGTTAAGCGTCTGCCTTCAGTTCAGGTCATGATCCCAGGGTCCTGGGATCGAGTCCCACCTGACTCCCTGTGCAGTGGGGAGTCTGCTTCTCCTTCTGCCCCTCCCCCATGCCCATGCTTGCCTGCTCTTGTGCTCTCACAAAAGTAAATAAAAATATTATAAATAAATATAAACATAATCAGAAAGCTAAGAATTTTGTGTGATCTTTTCATATTTACATTTAAAGGTATAACCGTTTCCTGGCAATTAATTTATGCTCAGATGACTAATAATATTGAAATAAAAAATGTTTAAGTTCTGGAAAACCAACAAAAATTTCTCGATTTCTAAAATCTGGAATCACAAAGTACAATCACAAACTATAAATCTCAAGTAACATCTATAAAACACATAGGCTATTCTCCTATAGACTATTTCAGTCAAACTTTATTACCTTCAAAAAATTAACTTACCAAATCCCAAAGTCCAACTTGCCCAGATTTGGCCCCAGCTGCCACCAAAGTTCTAATTTCTGATGGGTGGAAAGCCACAGAAAATATTGCACCTCTGGTGACTTTATGAACAGTATCTTCATTAATGACCATGCCACTTAAATTGGCTTTATAGCTGAGGAAAAGAAGTTAAATTTAAGAAGTAAAACCAATCAGTAGTCAAAATAACTAAAAGATGACTCAAAAAATAAAAGAGACACAGTTAGTGAAAACAGTCAACTTCCTAATAATCAAGGAAATCAAATTAAAGAATGGGATACTATTTTTCAATTACAAAAGGTAGGAGGCTGCAGTTAAAACATACATTCACTAACAGTGCTGGTGGTAGAGTAAATTCATATGAGATTTTTAGAAGAAAAAGATTTTAGAAAATAATTCAGTAATGTATACTAAAGCCAGAAAAATGTCCATTAATACTTGAGTCATTAATCTCACTTCTGGAATCTATCCTAAAGAATTAACCCACCATCACACATATACACTTTAATGTATGTACACATATAACTAAATATGCAACTAACCACACAAAACTAAACTAAATATAATTCCAAATACCAACGAAGTCAGAAAAAGTTAAGTAAATGAAATAGTATGCAATTAATCAATAAATTTAAAGACTAGTAACATAATATTAGTTTTGTAACTATAATATTAATGAAACGCATAATGCAAATTTATATATACACAAGAATAAACAAAAAATGTACATGGATTCACTCATTTATTAAATAATGAGTGAACATATATTATGTACCAGGCACCATTTGGTTACTGAGACAAAAATCACTGCACTTAGGAAACTTGTATCATAGCGGTATTGCATATGGCAATATTTTGAAGAAAATATACAAAAACAACAGATACTAGGGTAGAAATATTATAGGTAATCATTTCACCTCATTTTCAAAACTTCTTGTAATGGTATATAATCCTTATAATTTAAAGACCATAGAAAATATAAATCAAAGGCATGGGATTTTTAACTCACCTTTTAATGTTAACAAACTCCCTCTCAGTATTCTTAATACTTGTCTGAAACAATGAAAAAGACCAAAGTACTAAGTTAATATATGTACTGAAACTTCCTTAACAGATAATTCTAAAAGCTGTAAGCCCTCCCAAGTGATACCTTGCTCACTTCTGCCCAAGTCTGTAGAAATCTTTTAAATAGTTCACTGTCATCATCTTGATTTTCAGGAGTCATTTCTAAAGGCCCAGGAGGTAACAAAGGCTGTTATAAAAAAATAAGAAAATAAATACTAAAATGAGAAATAAAACAGGTTGATTATTGCTCTGCCTTAGAATGTAAGTTTTTCAGTACTTTACTTTCAGTACCAACATAGGTGACACATCATTAGCATTCAAAAACAGTTGTTCAGTGAATGATTGCCAGGTATATCCTGTAAACTAATAATATATATCACCCTATTTAATCCTCATAATAATCCAGTGAATGAGATACCACATTTTAAAGAGATAATAATGAAACTCAGAGAAGTTACCTTGTCAAAAGTTACAATGCCAAGAATAGGAGTTGCTAGGAATGGATTCAGATTGGTTCAATTCCATTACTCAGAGTAAAGTTATTATTTTATGCCAGTGTTTTTTTAAATCACAGGTTGTAACCCATGCATCGTGAATTATTTCAATGTATTATAACCAGCAATGTTTTAATGAAAAGCAAAAGAATAGAAAATACAAAAAGTACATCACATGCAGTAAGTATTAAGTATCATTTCACAAGTGTTGCTTCAGTTGTGTGGCATTAATGAGTTCAATGTACATACATCTACCATGGGTGGAGGCTTCAGAAAGACTGGAAAGTTACTCTTCCCAAGCACCTTAATTTGCAATTAGCTCCCAAAGCACCAATCTAATTAGTGTTACCTTCTAAAGTATAATTAAGCACTTAGATAAAAGTATTAAAAACAGTGGGTGCACTTGAATTAAAAATCATTAAAATATTATTTAGACAATAAACTTGGTAAGTAAAACTCTTTCTATTCACTGATAGTACAAAGTTATACTACAGCAAGGGACCATCACCATTATCACATATTATGCATTATTAATAACATTAATACTACCATTTATTGCTTACCTACTAAGCCCTTAACACAGTATACAGAACTTTATCGATACTATTTCACTTAACTCCCACAAATCCTCTTTGAAATTTCTATACTGTTGCCACTTTAAATATGGGGAAACTGGGGCTCAGAAAGGTTAAGTAATTTACCCATAATTCCATAGCATGTAAGCCTGCAAAAATACAGAATTCAAACTAGTCTTTATGATTTTGAAATCTTACTCATTCAACAAGAATCAGTCAAGTATGTACTTAGTGAAGTACCTATTAAAGAAATTTAATGACCTTTAAAATCTAGTTTCAAACATTTCAAATTTTTCAATATTTTATTGCGTAATATATTGTTTTTGCACTTTCTTACATTTTCATCTGCAATTACTGTCGGCTGGGCTGGGGGTGCTGGTAATGACACTCCTGAAGGATCTACTTTTAATAATCTCATTGACCTTCTACATCCAGTCCCATTTTCTCTCTTCTTCGGCTTTTTCCTAAAGGAGTGAGGGGAAAAAAATCAAGTTATAAAACAGTGATCTGTATTTGTTAATATTAAGGAGCTAACTTCCAGGAATGCACCTCATAGATATACTCACACATTACAAAAATATACACACATGACTACACTGACTCTAATTGAACATTTACGTTTCCATGCTTTTAAATAAAATCATAAATGTTCAGCATGGAGAGGTGAGAGGTGTTAAAACAAATCATGGTCTACATCTCTAACAGAATAATATGCAAACATAAGCAGAATGAAATAGACCTTTGCACACTGATATGACATGAACTCTAAGACATAAGAAGGTAAAACAAGGTCCAGTACATGCTGAATATGCTTCCATTTTTTTTAAGAGAAAGGTTATGTACACACATATATTTGTACCTACTAAGATTAGCTATTAAAGAATATACATGAAACCACTAACAGTGGTTTCTTCTAGGTAGAAGGCCTGGAGAACTAAGGTCTAAACTGGAAAAGAGATTTAAATGTTTCATTGCATTTCCTTCCATATAGTTTACTTTTTAAAATCATATACGTACCCTACTTCTTTTGTGCACTATTTTTTCATTTTAAAAAAGTAGTTCAGAACTTCCAGTTTCCAGTTCCACAAATAAGGAACTTGAAATTCACCACCCTGTCTTTTCAAGTAAAAAGGTGAACAGATTAAAAAATCAGTAACTCTTCTAGGATCCTTAAGAGAAGCAAAGACACAGTGCAAACTGCTTTCTGGCCTCAATACTGGAGAGACAGACAAATATAAGGAACGGAAAGTCAAGAACAAAAACCACAATGGGAACCAACATCAAGGCAGGAAAACCTGAACTGTACTAACCAGAATGGACAAGTTAAAAATTCCAGAGTGGTCCACACAAAAACCTGCACATGGGTGTATATAATAGCTTTACTCATAACTGTCAAAACTGGGGAACAGCCAAGATGTCCTCAACTGAACAGATAAATAAAGTACGGTACATCCAAACAATGGAATATTATTCAGCACTAAAAAGAAACGGGCTATCAAGCCATAAAAAGACATGAATAAAACTTAAATGTCTATTACAAAGAGAAGGAAGTAAATCTGGAAAGGCTACATACTGTATGATCACAAATACATGGGCTCCTATTAAAGGCAAACTATGGAGACAAGAAAGATAACTGCCACAGTTGAGGGTGGTAAGTTGATGAACAGAGAACACACAGGATTTTTAGGGTGGTCAAAGTACTCTATATATCATAATGATAGATATATGTCATTATACATTTGTACAAACCCATACAACACACAACAACAAGAGTGAACTCTAAGGCAAACTATGGACTTTGGATGATTATGATGCATTAGTGTAGATTCATCCTTGGTAATTAATGTACACTCCACTGAGTGGTGCTGATAATGGGGAAGGTTATGCATGTGTGGGGGCAGAGGAATATACAGGAAATCTCTGTACCCCCCTCTCAATTTTGCTGTGTAACTGAAACTGCTCTAAAGAAGTCTTTTTAAAAAAATAAACCCTCAAGGGGGACTCACCCCTAATATTTTGTGAGATTTACATCCAGGAACTCAACTAGGTCTTCAGTAAATATCAGAGAAAAATCCCCTCATGCTTCCCACAGTGGGAGGGGGAAAAGAACCATTTTGAAATACACCAGAGCACTTTATTCTTCTTAACAAGGCCTGCCCTCAGGAGAACTAGTTAACCAGAGCCTAATCTATTAGGGTAGTATCAGAGTTTAACCTCAGAGAAAGGAAATACCCAACTCCAGCCCACTCTTACCCTCCTCTCCCACCTAACAGAGGAGGAAAGAAAATAAAACACCATGAAGTTCACAGCCCAGAAACAAAGGCTCTCTAAAAGACTGAGACCTAATCACGGGACTATAGAACAGCTTTCTCTCCCCTTCCACACATTACTAAAGGCCTATTTACAACAGTTCCTTTTTCCTAGTACATCATGTCCAGCTATCAAGAAAATATTACAAGGCACAATGAAAGTCAAACAACACAATTTAAAGAGACAGAGCAAGCTTCTGTGGGCAGGCACCTGGGTGGCTCAGTCATTAAGCATCTGCTTTCTGCTCAGGTCATGATTCCAGGGCCCTGGGATCAAACCCAACATCAGGCTCCCTGCTCAGTGGGAAGCCTGCTTCTCCCTTTCCCACTACTCCTGCCTGTGTTCCCTCTCTCACTGTGTCTTCTCTGTCAAATAAATAAATAGAATTTTTAAAAAATCTACTTTAAGTATAAAGACACATAAAGATTAAAAATAAATGGAGAAAAATAGACCATGCTAAGACAAATGGAAAGAAAGCAGGATTGACTATATTAATTTCAGACAGAACAGACTTCAAAGCAAAGAAAGTTATCAGAGATAAAGGCATTACATAATGATAAAGGTCCAATTCACGAAGACAGCATAACATAATGCACCTAACAACAGAAAATCAAACTATGTAAGGCAAAAACTAACAGAATTCCAAAAAGAAATAGGTGCCTCTACTATCTTAGTTGGAGACTTAAACAGTCCTGTGTTACAAATGGAGAGATCCAGCAGGCAGCAAATCAGCAAGGGCACAGATGAACTTGACATATACCATCCATAAACTAGATAAAACAAACATCTATAGACCAGTTCATTCAAAAACAGAATACAAATCTTTAAAAAAAAAAATTCTTAAAAAGAAAAGGGGGCAGGGTGCCTGGGTGGCTCAGTGAGTTAAGCATCAGCCTTCTGCTCAGGTCATGGTACTAGAGTCCTGGGATGGAGCCTACATCAGGCCCCCTGCTCCATGGGGATCCCGCTTCTGCCTATGCCTCTCTCTCTCATGAATAAATAAATAAAATATTTAAAAAAATTTTTTTTCTCAAAAACAAAATACACATTTCCTCTCAAGCTCAGATGGAACATTCACCAAGGCAAACCACATTCTAGACCATAAAACACACCTTAACAGGGACGCCTGGGTGGCTCAGTTGGTTAAGCAGCTGCCTTCGGCTCAGGTCATGATCCTAGCGTCCTGGGATCAAGTCCCATATCGGGCTCTTTGCTCGGCAGGGAGCCTGCTTCTCCCTCTGCCTCTGCCTACCTCTCTGCCTACTTGTGATCTTTCTCTCTCTGTCTCTCTGACAAATAAATAAATAAAATCTTTAAAAAAAAAAAAACACACCTTAACAAATTTAAAAGAATAGAAATTTTAAAAAGAAGAATATTTTACAATGTTTGCTCTCAGAACACAACTGAATTAAACCAGAAGTCAGTAAGATAAAGATACCTGGAAAACCCAAAATACATACAAATTAAACAACAAATAATACATGGGTTGAGGCGCCTGGCTGGCTCAGTTGGTTAAGCATCTGCCTTTGGCACAGGTCATGACCCTAGCATCGAGACCCTCATCAGGCTCCCCTGCTTGACAGGGAGCCTGCTTCTCCCTCTCCCTATGCCTGCTTCTCCCCCGTGGGTGCTCGCACTTTCTCTCTCTGTCAAATAAATAAATAAAATCTTAAAAAAAAAAAAAAAACAACAACTAATCCATATAATGCTTATACAAAAGCATTTTGTGTACATTTGCATTTTTTTCCTTATCTTTTCATCCTTACTTAGGTTTCCCTGGTCAAAACAATCCCAAGTTCCCGTTTTCTTCTCTGCAACTTCAGGAATTCTATCACTTTTTCAGTCAGGTGCCTCATTATACTGACCCCAAGGCATCCTGAATGAGATTGGGATGATTCTAAGGATCATCACTAAGTGAAATAGAATCCTCCCTAGTTCTGTTCAGGCTCATGTCCTCTCTACCACTCCAACCCTTCAAATAAGTTATTAAAACATCTTCTAGGTAATTAACTTGTCTTCTCACCCCACCCTGGAAAACATAGGCTCAGTCCCTAGTCATCCATTGGAACAATCCAATTCAATGAAATAACACATACAAGGACACTGGGTGGCTCAGTTGGTTAAACATCTATCTTCAGGTCAGGTCATGATCCCAGGGTGCTGGGATCAAGCCACACCTCAAGGTCCCTGTTCAGCGGGGAGTCTGAATCTCCCTCTCCTCTGCTTGTGCTCCCTCTTTCTCTCTCTCTCTCTCTCACTTAATCTCTCTCTCTCTCTCTCTCTCTCTCAGGTAAATAAAATCTTTGGGGTACCTGGGTGGATCAGTGGGTTAAGCCTCTGCCTTCAGCTCGGGTCGTGATCTCGGGGTCCTGGGATCGAGCCCTACATTGGGCTCTCTGCTTGGCGGGGAGCTTGCTTCCCCCCCTCTCTCTGCCTGCCTCTCTACCTACTTGTGATCTCTCTCTCTCTCTGTCAAATAAATAAAATCTTTTTAAAAAATTAAAAATTAAATAAAATCTTTAAAGAAAAAAAGGGAAGAAAACAATCTGTTAAATCTCAAAAGGATATAAAAAATATTTTTACCTAAATGAAAATGAAAACACAACCTAATAAAATATGTGGGATGCAGAGAAAGCAGTGCTTACAGGGAAATTTGTAACAGTGAGTCCACAGATTAGGAAAGAAGGTCAAAAATCAATCATCTAGGGGCGCCTGGGTGGCTCGGTGGATTGAGCCGCTGCCTTCGGCTCGGGTCATGATCTCAGGGTCCTGGGATCGAGCCCCGCATCGGGCTCTCTGCTCTGCAGGGAGACTGCTTCCTCCTCTCTCTCTGCCTGCCTCTCTGCCTACTTGTGATCTCTCTCTCTGTCAAATAAATAAATAAAATCTTTAAAAAAAAAAAAAATCAATCATCTAAGTTTCCAACTTAGGAAACTAGAAAAAGAAGAGCAAATTAATCCAAAGTAAGGAAAAGAAAAGAAATAATAACAGTTGAACAAATCAATAAAATTAAAAACAGGAAACCACCGGGAGCGGGGTAATTGGGGGGGAGGGTGTAAATCAGCAAAACCAAAAGCCAATTCTTCAAAAAAAACAATAAAATTTGGGGCATGTGGGTGGATCAGTTCTTTAAGTGTCCAACTCTTAATCTCAGGTCAGGTCATGATCTCGGGGTCTTGAGATCAAGCCCCATGTCGGGCTCCGTGCTCACCAGAGTTTGCTTGAGATTCCTCTCTCTCCCTCTGCCCCTCCCCTTGCTTGTGCTTGGTTGGTCTCTAATTAATTAATTAATAGACAGATAGATAGATACCAAAAGGGGTGCCTGGGTGGCTCAGCCAGTTAAGCGTCTGCCTTAGGCTCAGGTCATGATCTCAGGGTCCTCTCTGCTCAGCAGCAAGTTCACTTCTCCCTCTCCCTCTGTGATCTCTCTTGCTTTTTCTCATTCTCACTCTCTCTCAAATAAATTCTTTTTTTTTAAATTTTTTTAAATTTCATTTATTTATTTGACAGACAGAGATCATAAGTAGGCAGAGAGGCAGGCAGAGAAGAGGGGGAAGCAGACTCCCCGCTGAGCAGAAAGCCCAACGTGGGGCTCGAACCCAGGACCCTGGGACCATGACCCAAGCCAAAGGCAGAGGCCACAACCCACTGAGCCACCCAGGCGCCCCTCAAATAAATAAAGTCTTTTAAAAAAATTAAAAATTAAATTAAATCTTAAGGACCAATAAAATCAGAGTTCCTAGGTGGCTCAGTTGGTTAAGTGTCTGCCTTCAGCTCAGGTCATGATCCCAGGAGTCCTGGGATCGAGCCCAGCATTGGGATCCCTGCTCAGTGGAGAGCCTGCTTCTCTCTCTCCCTCGCTGCCACTCTGCCTACTTGTGCTCTTTCTGTGTCAGATAAATAAATAAAATCTTTTCTTTAAAAAGACCAATAAAATGGGGGCACCTGGGTGGCTCAGTGGGTTAAGCTGCTGCCTTCGGCTCAGGTCATGATCTCAGGGTCCTGGGATCAAGTCCCACATCGGGCTCTCTGCTCAGCGGGGAGCCTGCTTCCCTCTCTCTCTCTGCCTGCCTCTCTGCCTAGTTGTGATTTCTCTCTGTCAAATAAATAAATAAAATCTTAAAAAAAAAAAAAAAGACCAATAAAATCAATAAGCCTCTAGGGAAGGCTGACTAATAAAAAAAATTATCAGTATCACAAAGGAAAGAGGGGTTTCACTATAGATCCAATGGACATTAAAAATAAAGATAAAGGAATGATATGAACAACTCTATGCCCACATATTTGATAACCTAGATGAAAGACAAGTCTTGAAAAGACTCAACTGCTAAACTCACAATCTGAATTAGAAATAGATAATCTGAATAGGCTTATACCTATTAAGGAAATGATACAATAATTAATAATCTTCCAAGACAGAAAGCACCAGGCTGACATAGGTTCACTGGTGAATTTTACCAAACATATAAGAAAGAAATTATACCAATTCTCTACAACCTCTTTTAGAGGATAAAAGCAGAGAGAATCTTACCTACCTCATTCTAGAAGGTCAGCATGACCCTAATACCAAAACCAAAGATATTATAAAAAAGAAAACTACAGACCAATAATCTCTCATGAGCAGATGCAAAACCCTCAAAATATTAGCTTAGAACTATTAGTAATGAACCCAACAATGTACAAAAGATATTACAAGCCACAACCAAGTGGGATATATTCCAGGTATGCAAGACTGGTTCAACACTCAAAACTCACTTATTGTAATCTATCAAAAAATCATTCAATGTAATCCATCACATCAATAGACTAAAAAAGCAAAATCACACGATCCCATCAACTAATGTAGAACAGGCTTCTAACTAAATCTAACACCATTCATGATAAAAAAAAATAAATAAATCTCAGTAGAGGGGAACTTTTAACATGACAGAGAGTATCCACAGAAAACTTAGAGCTACTGCCATACTTAAATGGTGAGAAACACCAAGCCTTCCCACCAAGATAAGGTATAAGATAAGATGTCCTCGCTGACCATTCCTTTTCAACCTTATGCTGGAAGTTCTAGCTAAAGCAATAAGACAAGAAAAGAAAATAAATGGTACACAGATTTGGATGAAAAAAATAAAACTATATTTGTTCAAGAGTTTCCAGGTTGGGGACATCTAGGTGGCTCAGTCAGTTAAGCATCAGGCTCTTGGTTTTGGCTCAGGTCATAATCTCAGAATCATGAAAACAAGCCCCAAGTCAGTCTTTGCACTGGACATGGAGCCTACTTAAGATTCTCTCCCTCTCTCTCTGCCCCTCCCCCTCCTCACATGCACGCTTTCTCAATAAATAAATATTTTTTTTAAAAAATAAAAATAAGAGTTTCCAGGTTGGTGAACACATGGATGTGCTGGGAGAACGACACTGAGAGGGTGCTCTGAGAGGGCATGGACGCTCTACACCATTTCCCCATGCCTTGCCCTATGCATCTCTTCCTTTAGCTGTTCTAAGTTATATCCTTCTATAATAAACCAGTAATCTATTAAGTTAAAAAAAAAAAAAAAAAGGCTGGGACACCTGGGTGGCTCAGTTGGTTGGGTGACTGCCTTTGGCTCGGGTCATGACCCTGGAGTCCTGGGACCGAGTCCCACATCAGGCTCCCTGCTCCTTGGGGAGTCTGCTTCTCCCTCTTACCTTCTTCCCTCTCATGCTTTCTGTCTCTCTCAAATAAATAAATAAAATCTTTTAAGATTTTTAATTAAAAAAAAAAAAAGCTGCAGGAGAACCTGGGTGGCTCAGTCGGTTAAATGTCTGCCTTTGGCTCAGATCATGAGCCCCAGGCCCTGGGATCGAGCCCCACATCAGGCTCCTTACTCAGGTAGGAACCTGCTTCTCCCTCTCCCTCTGTTTGCCACTCCCCCTACTTACGCTCGCTCATGCCCTCTCTCTCTGCGTCAAATAAATAAATAAAATCTTAAAAAAAATAGAGCTGCATTTGCTCATAGATGACATGATAGTCTATGTAGAAAATCTTTTCAACAAATGGTGCTAGAACAAATGGACAACCACATTTTTAAAAAATATATATCAATCTAGGGGCACCTGGGTGGCTCAGTCAGTTAAGTGTCTGCCTTTGGCTCAGGTCATGATTCTGGAGTCCCAGGATTGAGCCCTGCATCAGGCTCCCTGCTAAGCAGGGAGCCTGCTTCTTCCTCCCTCTGCCTCTTCCCTGGCTCATGCTCACTCTGACTCTCTCACTCAGTCTCTCCCAAATAAATAAATAAATAATCAATCTAGACACAGCTTTACCTCCATCACAAAATTAACTCAAAATAGATCACACATCTAATGTAAAATGCAACACTACAAAACTTGTAGAATAGAAAATCTAGGTGAACTTGGGTATACCAATAGTTTTTGGAATAAAACACCAAAAACACAATCCATGACAGAAAAAAATTGATGAAATGAACTTCATTAAAATTAAAAAACTTATGCTCTGCAAAAGACACTATCAAGAGATGAGAAGAAAAGCCACAGATTGGGAGGAAATATTTGCACAAGACGCATCTGAGGACTGTTATCCAAAATATACAAAGAACTCCTAAAACTTAAAACAATAAAAAACAAACAATTAAAAAATGAGCCAAAGATCTTAACAGTTCACCAAAGTAATATACAGATAGCAATAAGTATATGAAAAGATGCTCTACCTCATATTATCAGAGAAAAAGAAATGAAAAGAACAATGAGATATACCAATACATACTTATTAGAAGGGCCAAAATCCAGAACACTGACAACAGCAAATGCTCGTGAAGATGTGAAACAACAGGTTTAAGATTACAGTTTCTATTATTTTACCATGGTAACTATTTTTTCAAATTATAAATAACTCAGTAATACATCATGGTATAAACACTGTAAACCAAATCTTTTACCTTTTGGATTCAGGAGGCTGCCTCTTTTTTATCATTTCACGGAGCCTTGCAGCTGACTGCAAAATATATACAAAACATACATGTAAAGATACTACCTTATAAAATATTAAGTAAGCTGTTTTATCAACACTAAACTAAGATCTATATAGGAAATAAAGATCCTTAAGATCCAATACCTGCTCTTGGTAACAGACATGAGACAAATAAACCATGAATAATAAAAGTAAGTAAATAATAACATCTAAAGAACTGGGGCCCCTGAGTGCTCAGTTGGTTAAACATCAGACTTGATCTGGGCTCGGGTCTTGACCTCAGGGTCAAGAGTTCAAGCCCCACATTGTATTTACATTCTGATACCTTGGACCAGGTTGCTAATGAGTTTATATGATTGAACATTAAACATTTAATCAAATATACTATTATGAATTAAAACTTCTGCTACAGTCAATTCTACTTTGATATTTTCCAGAAAAGTTGTATTACACTTCTATAAATCAAACCATAATTTCTGGCAACTAAAATCAAAATCAGAGATACTCTGTCTAAATTTCTGATGACTTTTCAACTTTTAGTAACTTAACAATTTAGTCCCATATATTAAGCTACCCACCCTTCCCTCAAGATGCAAACACATGCTGAATATTTGAGAATGTGTAATCAAAGAAATCAAGTAATTATTTAATAAAGCCAAGGGCTTGTTACCTTTTGAAGGAAAATATCACACACCCTCCTGAAAGGCTACCTCACACAGGGTGATCTCACACACAGAAGTTTCACCCACAGTGTGAAGACACAATGTAAATTACACATTTAGTTATGATTATAAAACATTAACATACATTGGCCATTTATCCTTTTTTTTAAGATTCTGAATTTATTACCATTTTTGAAAGCTCTTATTTATTTATTTGATGGAGAGAACACAAGCAGGGGCAGTGGCAGGCAGAGGGAGAGGAAGCAGGCTCTCTGCTGAGCAGGGAGCCTGACGTGGGGCTCCATCCCAGGATCCTGGGATCACAACCCAAGCCAAAGGCAGATGCTCAACTAACTGAGCCACCCAGGTGCCCCTGGCCATTTATCCTTAAAGCTCACTATACAAAGCATATTTTCATCTATTCTTTAAGATTACAAAAAAAAAGGGGGGTGCCTGGGTGGCTCAATGGGTTAAAGCCTCTGCCTTCAGCTCAGGTCATGATCCCAGGGTTCCCTGCTCAGCAGGAAGTCTGCTTGTCCCTCTCTCTTTGCCCCTTCCCCCACTTCCACTCATGCTCTCTCTCCCTCTCAAATAAATAAATAAATCTTAGGGAAAAAAAGGATTGCGGGGGGGGGGGGGCGGGGAGGCTTGTCCTCTCACTCCTCTACCACACATCCCTCAACCCACTCCTATTTCTCCTTTATCCTTTAGAGGTAAAGCAACCACTTGGAACATACACTGTTTCCCTGAATCCATGACAACCATTCATAAGACGCCATTATCTTATGCACCAACAAAAGGAAGAGCTGCCAGTTACAGTTTCAAGATGTCAATTTCAAAAGTATTAAAATGAAAAAAATTAGAATCAATAAAATATGGTAAACTCCTCTTACTAAATGCAAAACTCAGTCCTAATTTTACCCTCCATTATCTGATATATGAAACCTGATACTATGAGTATTTTATTGACCTATGGGGCAAGAGGAATGGCATCTTGCTCTTACTTAGAAATTCCACACAAACCTCAGACAACTGAAGAGAAGCAAAAAAGTTTGCATTTTCTGATATGTTCTTCAGTCTCTTCCTTTCATACGGTGACAATCCTGAAAATTCATCCTATGAAATTACACCAAAAAAATTGTTACTTTGCATGATCCACAGGAAAGCACCTCAAAAAACTAGGTGTTGAATTCTCAAATGTATACTTTCCTTCAAATAGTACCTGCTTTATTCATTACATGCTATCTTACCAATTTGCACACAATCTTTGCTGCACTGGATACCTAATGTAAGAGTTTGAATTTGGGATAATCACAAAGTATCTACATGGCTTCCCAATTAAATAACAAGGGACATAGCAGAAGTCAAGTAGTATAACCTAGTAGCAAATTATTTCCTACTGGTCATAAATTATACCATTACTCACAGTTATCTTTTTATTAAACAAAAATAGAAATCAGTAACATAAAATTTTAAATTCATTCAAAGAGTTAGGGAAACTTAGATAAAAGAACAACAGGCGCTCCTGGGTGACTCAGTGGGTTACAGCCTCTGCCTTTGGCTCTGGTCATGATCCCAGGGTCCTGGGATTGAGCCCCGAATTGGGCTTTCTGCTTGGCAGAAAGCCTGCTTCCCAGCCCCTTCGCACCTGCCTCTCTGCCTACTTGTGATCTTTGTCTGTCAAATAAATAAGCAAGATCTTTAAAAAAAAAAAAAAAAAAGAACAATAACAGAGATAAAGGCACAGGCAGAAAAGACAATAAAACCAGACAATTAAGCTTGGAGGTCCAATATCCAACTAATCCAACTAAAAAGAGGAGCAGAGAAAATGGAGGAGAAAGTTATTAGAGAAATAATATAAGAAGGTTTCTCAAAACTAAAGACATGCATTTCCAGATTAAAAGAACCCAATGAGTATGCAGAACAACAAATGAAAAAAGACCAAAGCTTTCACACATCACAGAATTTCTTAACACCTGAGGTAACTAAGGTTAAAAAAAAAAAAAAAAAAAAAAAAGGTTGCAGATAAAGGTAAAATATCATGAAGAGGGGTGCCTGGGTGGCTCAGAGGGTTAAGCCTCTGCCTTCAGCTCAGGTCACGATCTCATCCTGGGATTGAGCCCCACATCAGACTTTCTGCTCGGGCGGGAGGCCTGCTTCCCCCTCTCTCTGCCTGCCTCTCTGCCTACTTATGATCTCTCTCTGTCAAATAAATAAATAAAACCTTTAAAAAAAAAAAAGATCATGAAGAAACAAGAATCAGAATGACACTTCTCAATACTGAGGGGAGCTAGAAGACAATGAAAGAGTGTATTTAAAATTTTAAGGAACAATTACTTTCAACTTACAATTCTAAACCCAGTTAAGCTATCAATCAAATGTACAGCATAAACACTTTCAGACATGCAAATTACCTCTCCTACACCTTTTCTCAGGAAGTTATAAGCTGCACTTCAAAATAAGAGAATAAACTTTATTTTTTTAAAAGATTTTATTTATTTAACAGACAGAGATCACAAGTAGGCAGAGAGGCGAAGAAGGCTCCCTGCCAAGCAGAGAGCCTGATGCAGGGCTCGATCCCAGGACCCTGGGATCATGACCTGAGCTGAAGGCAGAGGCTTAACCCACTGAGCCACCCAGGTGCACCAAGAGAATAAACTTTAAAAAAAGATCCAAGACAATATCCAGGGTACAGAAGTTCCAGATCAGGAATGATAAAAGAAATCCAAAGGAAAATTGTAAAAGGACAGCCAAGAAAGGGTTAAACAGTCCAGAATGAAATAGGAAGATGGAGGTGCTTCAGGAAATGTTTCATTGAAAAAAAACCATATAGATATATGAAGCCATAAAAATTCTGTTACAACCCTGCTAGAGCTTAGGCTATACTGAGTAATGATGTGAGAAAGGGAAGGAATGGGTAGGCACATATGTGTATAAGGTGTAGCATGAATGAAACAAGTCCTCATCTTCCATATTAACTCAACAGATAATACGGAAGGGATAAAAGCTAAAAAGGTTCAAAGTATAATTTGTCTACTGGGCAGCACCAATCACAAACAGAAAAGTTATCTGGCAGAAAATTGCTGAGTGTTCTGATTTGTTTCTTAGTATGTATGTGTGCGCATATGGAACTACCTTTCTGTGTGAATACATATACACATACAATTGCGGGATTGTATGACTTATATGTGGATGTACATGTATGTATTTGACCAAAATAAAAAATATTCCTCACACATACAAAATAATAGCGGCAGTAAAGGTAAAAGTTTTATTGTGTCATTGCCTTTAGAAATGCTTTTCAGGAAAAAACATCACCACCACCATCATCATCAAGGACTTCATAAGATTCTATTATAAAATCAAAGAAACAAAATTAAATGATTATACTTACCAAAGAAACAATTAAGAAAACTAAGAAAAATAATCAGTATTTTTAAGTGGTATGTGTAATTCAAACCATTTTACCCATCACCCACCTCTCAAAACTTGCAACATATAACAGGAAGACCAAGCAAACAACCTCAGAAAAAGTGGGCTCTCAAAGGAAATATATGTAGGAAATAAACATTTTTTTAAAACTTCATTATCTTCAGAAACACTTAAGAAGTTACTGTATCCATAAAACAAGGGGTAATGTGTTTTTAAAAAAATCAAAGAAGTAACCTGAATTTAAAACTTGCCTGATGCCAAAAATTCACAAAATGTCTGAATCCTTTTACATAACATTCTCAAAATGACAAAATTGTAGAGATAAAAAACAAATTAGCAGTTGCCAGGACCTAAGAAGAGTGAGAGGGAGGGCTATAGGCCTAACTACAAAGAAGTATCTTAGGGTGCCTGGATGGCTCAGTCCCTAGAGCATGCAACCCCTGATCTTAAGGTGGTGAGTTCAAACCCCACACTGGACCCTACTTAAATTTAAAAAAAGAAAGATCCCAAGGGAAATTTTTGTGGAGATGGAATATTTCTGTATCTTGATTATGGTGGTAGTTACAGTAATCAACATATGATAAAGTGACAAAGAATTATACACATGCCTTGTATAATGTGAATTTCCCGATTAGGCTACTGTGATATAGTTATATAAGATGTACCCACTGGGAACATGATACCTCTCTGTACTATTTCCAAATTGTTATACATCTATAATTACTTGGAGATAAAGATTTTTTTGAAAACAGATGCTTCTCATAGCTAACAACATACTTAATGGTGAAAGACTGAAAGCTTTTCCCCTAATGCTCAGGAACAAGAAAATATGTCTCCTTTTGTTACTTCTATTCAACAGTATACTAGAGATTCCAGGACAATCAGGACAGGATGACTGGGAAAAAATAATATTAAAAAACATTCAGACTGAGGGAATCCTGGGTGGCTCAGTCATTAAGCATCTGCGTTCAGCTCAGATCATGATCTCAGGGTCCTAGGATCAAGCCCTGCGTCGGGCTCCCTGCTCCACAGGAAGCCTGCTTCTCCCTCTCCCACTTGCCCTGCTTGTGTTCCCTCTCTCGCTGTCTCTCAAAGCAATAAATAAAATCTTAAAAAAAAAAAAAACAAAAAAAAACCCCAGATTGAAAAGGAAGAAATAAAACTATCTTTATTGCCAAAACATGATCTTATGTATAGAAAACACTTACGAATTCACACAAAAAACTAATAAGCAACCTCAGTGAAGTTCCAAGATACAAGATCAATATACAAAAATCAGCTATAAAGGGGCGCCTGAGTGGCTCATTGGGTTAAGCCTCTGCCTTCAGCTCAGGTCATGATCTCAGGGCCCTGGGATCAAGCCCTGCATCGGGCTCTCTGCTCAGTAGGGAGTCTGCTCCCCACCCCACTCCCGCCTCTCTGCCTACTTGTGATCTCTGTCAAAAAAATAAAACCTTTTTAAAAAAATCAGCTATATGTCTATACACTAACAATGAACAATCAGAAAATGATTTTAAGAAAACAACACCAGGGGCACCTGGGTGGCTCAGTGGGTTAGGCCGCTGCCTTCAGCTCAGGTCATGATCTCAGGGTCCTGGAATCGAGCCCCGCATTGGGCTCTCTGCTCGGCGGGGAGCCTGCTTCCTCCTCTCTCTCTCTCTGCCTGCCTCTCTGCCTACTTGTGATCTCTCTCTGTGAAATAAATAAATAAAATCTTTAAAAAAAAAAAAAGAAAAGAAAACAACACCATTCATAATAGCAGAGCTCTGTCGGTTGAGCATCTAACTCGATCTTGGTTCCGGTCATGATCTCACAGTTGTGAGATAGAGCACCGCTGCCAGCTCTGTGCTTCTACATGGACTCTGCTTGAGATCTCTTTGCCTCTGCCACATCCCCCCTCCCACACTCACACGTGTGAGCTTTCTCTCTCAAAATAAATAAATAAATAAATTTAAATTAACAACTTTTGGGGCACCTGGGTGGCTCAGTTGATTAAGCGTCTGCCTTCAGCTCGGGTCGTGATCCTGGGGTCTGGGATCAAGCCCCACACTGGGCTCCCTGTTCAGTGGGGAATCTGCTTTTCCCTCTTCCTCTACCTCTCCCTCCACTTGTGCTCTCTCTCTCTCTCTCATGTGCTATCTTGAATAAATAAATAAAACAGATCACAAGTGGGGCGCCTGGGTGGCTCAGTGGGTTAAGCCGCTGCCTTCGGCTCAGGTCATGATCTCAGGGTCCTGGGATCGAGTCCCGCATCGGGCTCTCTGCTCAGCAGGGAGCCTGCTTACCTCTCTCTCTCTCTCTCTGCCTGCCTCTCTACCAACTTGTGATCTCTCTCTGCCAAATAAATAAATAAAATCTTTAAAAAAAAAAAAAAAAAACATCACAAGTACGCAGAGAAGCAGGCAGTGGGGGGAGGGGGGAGAAGCAGGCTCTCCACCGAGCAGAGAGCCCCATGTGGGGTTCGATCCCAGGACCCTGAGATCATGATCTGAGCCGAAGACAGAGGCTTTAAACTCACTGAGCCATCCAGGCACCCCTATATAAATAAAATTTTAAAGAAATAAAATAAAATCATTAACAACTTTTGTATGTCAAAGGACATTATCAAGAACATGAAAATAAAGTATAAAAAATGGGAGAAAATACTTGCAAGTGATATTATCTAATAAGGGTCTAGTGTCCAGAATATATAAAGAATGCTTATAATTCAAAACAAAGTGACAATTTAATTTTTCAAATGGCAAAGGGCTCAAAGAGATATTTCTCCAAAGCACAAATGGCCAATAAGTACATGCAAAAATGCTCAACATTAATGATCATTAGAAAAACGCAAATCAAAACCATAGTGAGACACCACACCACATCCACTAAAATGGTTATAATCAAAAAGACAAGGAGCACCTGGCTGGCTCTGTTGGTAGAGCATGCAGTTCTTGATAACAGGGTTATGAGGAGTTCAAGCCCCTCACTGGCCCTAGAATTTACTCAATTAAAAAAAATATATATATATGGGGGGGGCCTGGGTGGCTCAGTCAGTTAAGCATCTGACTCTTGATTTCAGCTCAGGATCTTAGAGTTATGAGATTGAGACTGGGTCAGCTCCATGTTGAGCATGGAGCCTGCTTAAGATTCTCTTTCTCCCTCTCCCTCTGCCCCTATGTCCCTCCAAAATTTTTAATTAAAAAAAAGTATGAATAATTAAGGACATTATGTTAAATGAAATAAGCCAGTCACAAAAAGACAAATACCATGATTCCACTTTTATGAGGTACCTATACTAGTCAAATTCAAAGAGACACGAAGTAGAATGGTAGCTGCCAGGGGATGGCAGGAGGAAGGAAATGGGAAGTTATTTAATGGCACAGAGTTTCAGTTTTTCAACATGAAAGGGTTTCTGGAGATTGGTCTCACAACAATATAAATAAACAACATAAAGTACTACACTGTACCTTTAAAAATGGTTAAGGTGCTAAATTTTATATTGTGTATTTTACAATCAATTTTTTTTTAATTTTTAGGAAAGATAAATAACAAGTATTGGCAAAGGTGTAAAGGAAGTAGATTCTTCATGCATTGCTACTGGTAATGTAAAAATGATGCAGTCAGTCTGGTCAATAATTTTACAGTTTCTCAATAAGTTAAACACAGTTGATCATATTTCAATTTCACACCTGGATATATACCCAAAATAATGGAAAACATATGTTCAGCAAAACACATAAGCAAAAGTTTGTGGCAGCAATACTAATAACAGCAAAAAAGTGGAACAACCCAAATGTTCACCAACTGATGAATGGATAAATGAAATGTGGTATATCCATACAATAGAATATTAGTCACCCATAAAAAGGAATCAAGTACATACTACAACATGAATGAACCCTGAAAACATTATGCTAAGTCAAAGAAGACAGATGCAAGAAGCTACATATCATATGATTCCAATTATATGAAATGTCTGGAATAGGCAAATCTATAGAGAAAGAGAGTAGATTTATGGTTTCCACAGCTGAGTTAGGGAAATGAAGGAGCTGGTAGTCACTGCTAATGGGTACAGGTTTCTTTTCATAGTGAAAAAAAAGTTCTGAAACTGGATAGCAGGGATGACTTTACAATCTTGTATATATACTAAAAACTACCAAACTGTATACTTTTAAATAGCAAATTTTATGTTATGTGAATTATATCTCAATTAAAAAAATAAATATATGCTTGATGACAGAAACTAGATATATGCATAGTCTCAAAGTATCTCCTTCAAAATATTAATTACAAAGGGAAAAATACTGTTTCCATTGGAGAATCCTGACAAAAACCACCTTAGCCAAGTGATCCATATCAATATCACCAGTAAAATATATCAAGTACACCCTGACTTGACACACTAAGGAGAGTACATTCACTTCTGTAGTTCTGTAGTACTCCTCCAAAAAAAATGCAAAACCTTAATCTAATTACAAGAAAACAGCAAACAAACCCAAATAGAGGAACATTACACAAAATAACTATTCAGTACTCTTCAGAAGTGCCAAGGTCATGAACGACTGAGGAACTGTCACAGATTGGAGGAGACTACACAAACACGGCTATGAAATGCACTGTGCAATCCTAGACTGGATACTGGAACAGAGTAGTGGCATTAGTAAAAAAAAAAAAATGGCGAAATCCTAATAAATTCTGTACTGTTAATATTATTGTAGCAAGGTTAATCTCTTAGTTTGGTAAACGTTCTACAGTTATGTATGATATTAACACAAGAGGAAGACAGGTGAAAGAAGTATCAGAATTCTCTGTACTAGGTGGCTCAGTGGGTTAAAGCCTCTGCCTTGGGCTCAGGTCGTGATCCCAGGGTCCTGGAATCGAGCCCCACGTTGGGCTCTCTACTCAGTGGGGAGTCTGTTTCCCACCCCCACCCCCCTCTCTGCCTACTTGTGATCTGTCAATTAAGTAAATAAAACCTTTAAAAAAAAAAAAAGAATTCTCTGTACTATTTTTGCAACTCTTCTCTAAGCCCAAAATGTTCTCGAAACTTAAAACTGTTAAGAAATGCCCTGTGAGGGGTGCCTGGGTAGTTCAATGGGTTAAGCCTCTGCCTTTGGCTCAGGTCATGATCCTAGGGTCCTGGGATAGAGCCCAGCATCCCACGCTCTGCTCAGCAGGGAGCCTGCTTCCCCTGCTCTCTCTGCCTGCCTCTCTGCCTACTTGTGATCTCTCTCAGTCAAATAATAAAATCTTTAAAAAAAAAAAAAAAAGAAAAATGCTCTGTGAAATTAAAATAATTTTTTAATGTAAAGATTTTTATTTATTTGTCAGAGAGAGAGAGAGCACAGCAAGGGGGAGCATCAGGTAAAGGGAGAAATTGAGCAAGATGGGGGACTCCATCCCAGGACCCTGGGATCATGACCTGAGCCGAAGGCAGATATTTAACTGACTGAACCACCCAGGAGTCCCTGTGAAGTTAAAATACTTAATAAAAGTGCTTGGAGGGGCACCTGGGTGGTTCAGTCGGTTAAGTGGCGGCCTTCGGCTCAGGTCATGATCCCAGTGTCCTGGGATCATACCCCACACTGGGCTCCGTGCTCCGCGAGAAGCCTGCTTCTCCCCCTCCCTCTGCCTGCCTGCAGCTCCCCCTGCTTGTATTCCCTCTCATTCTCTCTCTGTTAAACATAAATAAAATATTTTTTTTAAAGTGCTTGGAGATAAAATTTAGCAAGTTTCCCAGAAAATACAGTAAAAATTTTTTTACAGATTTATTCATTTTAGAGAGGGAGTACAAGTAGGGGGAGGATCAGAAGGAGAGAATCTCAAGCAGACTCCCCACTGAGCACAGAGTCCAGAGGCTGGGTTCAATCTCCCCTTCCAAGAGATCATGACCTGAGCTGAAATGAAGAGTCAGATGCTTTAACCACCTGAGCGACCCAGGTGCCCCTAAAATTTTTGACTTACAGGTAAAGACACTTGTCTATAATGCGACAAAAGCCTTCCCTCATTTGGGGAAGAAATAAGCTTATAAATAAAATATTGTTTAGGGTGCCTGGGTGGCTCAGTGGATTGGGCCTCTGCCTTCCGCCCAGGTCATGATCTCAGGGTCCTGGGATCGAGCCCTGCGTCAGGCTGCTCTGCTCAGCCTGCTTCCCCCTCTCTCTGCCTGCCTCTCTGCCTACTTGTGATCTGTCAAATATATAAATAAAATCTTTAAAAATATATATATATTGTTTCTAAAGCATGGTACCATAAAGTCTTAGTCATTTTGCTCCAAAAAGATAACTAATGAAAAGAAAAAGGATAAAATGTCCCATAAAGATGTTAGACCTCGGGATACCTGGCTGGCTCAGTCAGTGAAGCATCTGCCTTCCCTGAGGTCCTAAGATCAAGTCCTGCATCTGGCTCTTTGCTCAGCAGAGAATCTGCTTCTCCCTCTGTCTGCCACTCCCCCTGCTTGTGCCCTCTCTCTCTCCGACAAATAAATAAAATCTTAAAAAAAAAAAAAAAAAAGATGCTAGAACCTTCAGCTTAAAAATCTTAAATTTAAATATATGCTGGGCATGTATGACTCTGCTTGATTAGTTTCAATACTTTAATTCCTAATGTTCTAATTTCTGACCGTGTTTCCTTAGACCAAACTAAAATATCAATATATGAAAGGACAGAGAAGATCTGGGGAGTGACTGGCCGGCTCAGTCACGATAGTATGTGTCTCTTGATCTTGTGGTTGTTTAAGTTTGAGCCCCACATTGGGTATAGAGATTACTTAAAGATAATAAAAATCTTAAAAAAAAAAAAAAGGTGCAGAGTGTGTGTGTATCCATATATACAATGGAATATTATTCAGCCATGAAAAAGAATGAACTCTTACCATTTGCAGCAACATGGATGGAGCTCGAGAGTATAACACTAAGTGTAATCAGTCAGATAAAGTACCATATGATTTCACTCATATATGGAATTTAAGAAACAAAACAAATAAGCAAAGGAAAAAAAGAGAGAAAACCCAAGAAACAGATTCCTAACTATAGAAAACAGATGGTTGCCTGAGAAGGGGTGGGTGGGGAATGGGTGAAATAGGTGAAGGGAAGAGGATTAAGTGTACACTTACCATGATGAACACTGAGTAGTGTACAGAATTGCTGAATCACTATATGGTACACCTAAAACTAATGTTAACATTGTATGTTGACTGCAACGTACATTAAAAAACAATTTAAAAATTTTTTAAATAAACCTTAAAAAATAAAATCTACTTCACACTAGCTTCATATACTCAGAATCATATAGTTGAAGAGGCCAAAAAGATAATCTAATCCAGTGGTTCTCAAAATGACCTTCCAGACCAACAATACCAGCATCTCTAGGAAACTATGTTGGACATGCCAATTCTTTACCCCACTCCAAAACTTCTGAATCAGAAACTCTAGTGGTAGAAAAAAAAAAAAAAAAAGAAAGAAAGAAACTCTAGTAGTAGAGTCCTGCAATGAAGTTTTAAAAACCCTCCAGGAGGGGCGACTGGGTGGCTCAGTCGTTAAGCGTCTGCCTTCGGCTCAGGTCATGATCCCAGAGTCCTGGGATGGAGCCCCGCATCGAGCCCCGCATCTAGCCCCGCATCGGGCTCCCTGCTCTGTGGGAGGCCTGCTTCTCCCTCTCCCACTCCCCCACCTTGTGCTCCCTCTTTCACTCTCTCTCTCTCTCTGTCAAATAAATAAATAAATCTTAAAAAATAAAAATAAAAAAAAAACCCTCCAGGACCCTCCAGGAGGGGGAGACAAACCAAGAGAGACTGTGGACTCTGAGCAACAAACTGAAGGTTTTGGAGGGGAGGGGTAGGGGATTGGGTGAGCCTGGTGGCGGGTATTATGGAGGGCACGTACTGCGTAGAGCACTGGATGTGGTGCATAAACAATGAATTTTGGAACACTGAAAAAAAAAATTAAATTAAATTTTAAAAAAATAAAATAAAAAAATAAAAACCCTCCAGGAAATTCTGATACAGGCTGGAGTCTGAGAAGCACTGATCTTATCCAATCTCCTTACTGCAGAGTGATATGCTTAAAAACACAAGGTTTCTTAGAAGTAGCCACATCTAAAACCTAGGCTTTCAACCCCCAGTCCAATGCAGTAAGACTGACCTATACTGTCCCACCAGCAGTCCCAGTTTTTTTTTTAATATTTTATTAATTTGACAGAGAAATCACAACTAGGCAGAGAGGCAGGCAGAGAGAGAGGAGGAAGCAGGCTCCCTGCAGAGCAGAGAGCCCAATGTGGGACTCAATCCCAGGACCCTGGGATCATGACCTGAGCCGAAGGCAGCGGCCTTAACCCACTGAGCCACCCAGGCGCCCCAACAGTCCCAGTTCTCACCCGAGACAGTAAAGCATAAATTGAATTCCTATTTCAAAAGAACACTCCTATTTCAAAAGAACACCACCAGAATTATCCTATCTTCCTTTCCCCTATCATCATTTTCTGCTCCATTTTGACATGTGGTACGGTTTTATCTTATCTTGCACAAAAATCTGTCACTTTAAGTGAAGTATAACATTCCTGGTAAGCAACAGAAATCCAAAAATTAGACGCTTGATTCCTTAAACTGATTCAAACTATTATCTTCAATAAAACTAACAAGTGTTTCTCATGTATCTTCTCTACTCCATATTTCTCCTCTTTGTATTTAGAGGAACTATTATTCAGGTATTATAAGCAATTAATGATAATTTTCCTACCCTCACATCAAGGGTCACTCAAATGCTGTATGTCTCACAGGCCAACTTCTTCGGGCACATTGTGCATAAATATGTAAAGGTGAGCAAGACACCATAAAGTATATATAAATTCAAAAATATCCACAAGAGGGGCGCCTGGGTGGCTCAGTGGGTTAAGCCGCTGCCTTTGGCTCAGGTCATGATCTCAAGGCCCTGGGATAGAGTCCCGCATCTGGCTCTCTGCTCGGCAGGGAGCCTGCTTCCCTGTCTCTGTCTGCCTCTCTGTCTACTTGTGATCTCTTTCTGTCAAATAAATACATAAAATCTTGAAAAAAAAATATCCACAAGAAACTGAGAGGAAAAAAAGGGAAACAGAATAAGATTAGGGGTGCCTGGGTGGCTCAGTGGGTTAAGCATATGCCTTCAGCCTAGGTCATGATCCCAGGATCCTGAAATCAAGCCCCACATCAGGCTCCCTACTGAGAAGGGGGCCTGCTTCTCCCTCTCCCTGTCACTCCCCCTACTTGCACACTCTATCTCTGTCAAATAAACAAATAAAATCTTTAAAAAAAAAAAAAATTAAGTCAGTTCTCTCCTTGACAAATCAAAACCAAGAGCAAAATTAACCAAGGAAGGTGTGTTCAACATTTAAAAAATAAAATTTCGGGCGCCTGGGTGGTTCAGTGGGTTGAGCCGCTGCCTTCAGCTCGGGTCATGATCTCAGGATGCTGGGATCGAGTCCCGCATCAGGCTCTCTGCTTGGCGGAGAGCCTGCTTCCCTTCCTCTCTCTCTGCCTGCCTCTCTTGTGATCTCTCTCTGTCAAATAAATAAATAAATCTTTAAAAAATACATAAATAAAATAAAATTTCAATTAAACATACATGAACCCTGGACAACCTTAGCTTATCAGAATTTCAAATTTTAAAATAAAAATTTTAATAAGCTAGTAATTAAATTCTTACCAAGCCTGGTGTGGTATCTTCATCACTGTCTAGATCGTGACTGCTTTCCATATCAACACTGACAATCATTGTATCCGAAGTGCTACTGTATTGTCGCTTGTTACTTTCAGTATAAACATCTAAAGATGATTTTTGCAGAGTGGATTCTGCCTTGGAAGATGTGCCTTCCATCCTTGGAGTTAAAATCCTTTTGCAAGTTTTCCTTATTTCAGTCTTCTTACATTTCTTACATGCAACTTCATTGTCAAAATCCTTATCCAGTAGGGACTTAGGGGGCTTAAATTGGTCTGGCTTGTAATTACTGAGTGAAAAGGGAACAAGATACACCTTAGGTGTTTTTCCTAAAACTGTAGTCTGTACTGGTCTCAGAGATACACAAGTGATGTTTTGGTTTTCTTTATATTCATTCACCTATTCAGGCCAATAAAAGAAAAGAGCATTAGAATTCCAGGTCCTATGCCTCTTCTTACAGGTCTGTATAAATATATCTAATTCCTATTTCATAACAAAAAGCCTGTAAGCAAACTTTTGCCCCCACCAAAATCTAGATACTTAACTCATTAACCTGAATTGAAGTATTTATTATACTGGGTGTATTTTTTACCAAGAACTCTGCTAACCAATAATAACGTAGTAATAATGACTACATTTGTAACTGAGACTACCCCAACTGTCACCTTCGGAGTAACTGGAATTGTCTCCAGAGTCGGAAGACAACAATAACTGCCCTAAAGGCAGACGCAGAGTCCCTGATCATCCTGCCCCTATTTCCGGGCTTATTGATAAGAACCTTCCCCAACGCTGAAGTTTCCACAGAGGAAAACGGCCGGGATCCCCGATTATCTTTTGAAACAACGTCCCCGAAAAACCCGTTACGCTGAGAGATGCCCCAAGGAGCGGGAACTGGTTCCGCAGTGTGGAGGTGGTGAGTGCCAAGTCTTCGTGCCCTCCCGGGCCTGCTCCGGGCAATCCCTCAGTAAACACTGAGGAAGGAGTGCACCCGAAAGCAACAAGTCGGTTCTCACCTTCATCTGGAGTCGCTGTCTGGAGCCCACCTTCTCCTCACTGCCCGCGCGCGACCCCGACATCTTTCCGCGGCTTAGCAGCTGGCGTCTTCCCGCCAACATTGAGGCGGGAGGCGCGGGGAGGGCAAAGGGAGGAGCACGGGGCTGGGGCGGGGCCTGGCGAGCAGCTCAGCGCGCTCTGACGCCAGCTGGCCGGAGGGGGAGGGGCACGCATCAAGCACACCAGCGTCACCCCAAACAAATTCTGTAGAGATGCGATTGGACCGAATACACATTTTTACCTTAGATTCCGGTATTTTGGGATGCTGCTGATGCCAGTATCTCGCTTTGAAAAACACTGGCGCTTCTGCTGAGAAAAAAAAAAACACCTTGCCTTGCAATGTGAGCCTGGAAGAGAGTCAGACGCACTTAGATGCCGTATGAATAGACGGGCTAGAAAATCGAAATCAACCGGCAGCCTTTACCTGGGCCCCGGGTTACTTATAGCCTCACCACAAGAAAATTATGCCCTATGGCTACCATATTACCTTCTTCCTAGGAAGGGAAGCATTTCGATTTTTTTCAAGAGCTGGTAACTTCAGCTGTTTTAAATTTAACCTCATCATCTGCCCACGAGTTAACCAAGATCCTAATGATGACTTTACAAAGCCCAAAGGCTGGGGAAAAGTTGTGATAATCAAATCATTTTTGTATCACAGAGCAACAAATAAGATTTTAGTACCCTGTATTTCTTACAGTCACAGCCATAGCATCCCCCACCCCGCGTTCTCTGAGTTGCCCTGAGTCAAAACAATTGTTTTCCCATCATATTTACTCCCTCCGGACAGCATGGTTTTGGAGCTGTTAAATTCAAAATACAAATTTCTACCTACTCTATCTTTTTTTTTTTTTCTACCTACTCTATCTTAAAGATTCTTTTCTTTCTAGCCCCAAACTGTTTCCTTGGTTGTTTACATCAGTCCTCCACTGTTCTTTGCTCAAGCCTTGTACAATTTTATTTCCCCTCCCAGCCTAAACCCAATTTTACAACACAAGTGAAGTAATTTGAGAACTAATCCTATTAACAGTAACAGCAGGGCTCTCCACCACCTGATACTTGCCAAAATTTAACCACTCCTTGACTCAAATTTAGTGATAAAATCAAGCATTTCCGTGTTATATATATATATATATATATATAACACGGAAATGCTTGATTTTATCACTAAATTTGAGTCTATAACACGTGAATATATAACACGGAAATATATATATATATAAATATATATATATATATCATGCTATTTCTGGACTGCCAGACTTTGTTCATGCTGTCCCATCTCTCCCTACCACACTTATAAAATCCTTTCTATGGTCAAATGTGTTCCGATTTCCTTTAAGCCAGTATTATTTTTACAATCCCAGGTAGGAAACTGTGATTGCTTCTGTCACCAAGCCTTAGAAGACTTCCTAAATAAAATTCAAGCCTTTAAACAATATTCCATACTCCTTAGAGAGCTAAGCACAGTAAACACAGCAAGTACTTAATAGTTACTTATGTACTTATATACAAACACTGTCTAGCCAGGAATGTTTTAATAGACGGTCCTGAGAAACTGAAAAAACTGGAAAGCCAAAAAGCACACTCTTCTGACTTCAGGCAATGCTCCAGGCCCCTTGGGGGATTTTTCCATGGCAATGGCCTAAATCACTACCAGCTGCCCTCGCGTGACGAAAAAATACCTTACCACAACCCACTCAGCCTCATCAACTGAGCTAATCAGGTGCTACTAGGCAGGACTCCTATTCTCATTACACTCCAATGCTTAGTTTTCAAAAGTCGGGACAAACTGCCCTTCACTATCTGGTCAATTCCTTATTCATCACTATCCCAGCTTCCTCGAGTTCAAACCAAGCTAACAAAAGATACCCGTAATTCGGAACTGCCTCGACACAGGATTTTTAACAGCAAAGCCCAATAGTCAACAACTTCCCGCCAGAAGCGACGTCCAAGCACTGCAAGACTTAAGATGCCAGACCGGTATAAGAACATGCGCAGTAACAGACTCGCCGCCCACAATCCCAGAATCCTCTGGCCCCATATTTCCGGTTTCTCTAGCTCAGCCGTAAGTGGAGTTTCTGTCTGTCGCGCAGCGGTGTCCAGTACTTCTAGGAGAAGAGGTGTTTTTTTGTTGTTGTTGTTCTTCCCCCTGTTCGTTGACGTTGTTGCTGTTCGCTGTTTGGAATCACTGAAGTTTCGGGAGTCACCGCCGCTGCCATCAACATGTCGGTCCCAAGCGCTCTCATGAAACAACCGCCCATTCAGTCTACGGCTGGAGCCGTCCCGGTTCGCAATGAAAAAGGTACGGTGCTGAGCCGTTTTCCAATCGGATCTTACCTCCTCCTTCGCCAGCATACTCCAAACCTACCCCAGCAGACCACCCCAATCCCCCGACCGTTATTACCCTGACCCCTAATTTCTTCGACTTGAACCATCAAACTCGCACCCGATCGCGTTGCCTGAGGGGGCGGGGAGGGGACCCACTTACATCTCATCTTGTTCCTATCGCCCGTCTGTCCTCACAGCAAGGATCCCTCTTCCCTTGGCCTCCACCGGTAAATTAGACTAATATACATAGTGAATGCCTGCTTTTGCAGGGCATTGTGCGGGATACAGTCCCTCTTTTGTTATCCTAGCAGTACGTTTGTGCTGCTTTTATAACTCTCATCATTATTTTGTGTATCTGTCTCCCTCTACTGCATCCGAAGATCATAACGTCCTTGAGACAGGAACCATGTCTTATTAAACTTATTATTCCTTTTAACCAACGCTGTGACTATTAAGTTGAATGCACACTTGTGTGAGGCAATGCCCTTAACCTTAAAGAATTCATGGTAGTAGATGTGAGACATGCAAAAAGAGGCACATTCTAAGCAATGTGCGATTCCTGTCACACAGGTGATATAAATCAAACGATGTGGAAGGGTAGAGAAGGAGTAATCTCTTCAAACTGAGGTAATCAAGAAAAGCATCTTGAAGAAGGTGGCATTAAAATTGATCCTTACAGGATGAGTAGGATTCCAGTGCAGATAGAAAAAGGAACACTACATGTGTGTGGGGGGGTGGGGGGTAGACTAAAGAGTCCCTTTTACAGGAAGGAATTTGGAAAAGAATTGAGTTGTTGTTTTTTTAATATACTGTATGTATTCTTGTGCAACTTGCCTTTTTCTTAAATTCAAAGTGCTCAAAGAGCTCAAAGAGCTAATTCATTCATTTTAACTACTTACAAATTCCATTGTATAATTAAACCACAGTTTATTCCTTACTAAAGAACAGTAAGTTGTTGTGGGTTTTTTTTTTCTCCCTATTGTAAACAGTGCTATAGTTGTCCTTTTTTTTTTTTTTTTTAGTAATCTTTACCCCAGACATGGGTCTCAAACTCATGACCCCTAGATCGAGTCACATGGTCCACCAACTGAGCTAGCGAGACACACACTGTAGTTGTCATTCTTAAACGTGTCTCTTCAGTGCACTAAGAATTTCTCTGGGGTAGACTGCTAAAAGTTCATCATCAACCTAAATAGCTTTTTCCACTTGCTCTCCACAATGTGTTGTGAGAGCATTAAGAGTTTGTATTTCCCATATATTCATCTGCATACTTGGGTTGTATCAGATTTTTAAATTTTGCCCAATCTAATTATGAAATATCTCATTTTAATTTGCATTTCCCTGATTACTAGTGATACAAGAATTTTCATGCATTTATCACCTCTCTAGTTTTTCTCTTCTCCAAATTACCTGTTTTTGTCATTTACCCACTTTATACTTAGTTTTTCTTCATCCTAAATCTGGATCTTTTTCCTATTTTGTCTTAGTTTTTTTTTTGGCTTGTCTTTTCACTTTAATTTGGAGTTAAATTCTGTTTAATAGGCATTTTTGTTTCATAGGCATTTTTAATTTTAGTATTATCAGATTTATCAATTTTATCTTTAATAGCTTGTGTTGTTTTGTATATTTTGTAAGAAATCCTTCCCTGTACTGAGATCATAGGTAGTCAAATTATAAATACTTTCTGTCATCTAAGTATTTGTGTATACGAAATAGGATTGAATATACAACTATGCAAGACAGATCTAATTTAAGGAGCTTATAATCCAGTAGGGATGTAAGTGTTTAAGATGTGTTTATCACACGTGGGTCTTTAATCCATCTGGAATTTTGGGGGGGGGGGGTGGCGTCAGAGATCTAATTTTACTGTTTACCTTATGGTTAACCAACTACCCCTAGTGTTCCATTGTTTGACTAGCCCATCCATTCTCCACTGCTTTGTTGTTGTTGTTGTTGTTTTAAGATTTTATTTATTCGGGCGCCTGGGTGGCTCAGTGGGTTAAGCCGCTGCCTTCGGCTCAGGTCATGATCTCAGGGTCCTGGGATCGAGTCCCACATCAGGCTCTCTGCTTGGCGGGGAGCCTGCTTCCCTCTCTCTCTCAATCTGCCTGCCTCTCTGCCTACTTGTGATCTCTCTCTCTCGCTGTCAAATAAATAAATAAAATCTTAAAAAAAAAAAAAAGATTTTATTTATTCATTTGACACTGAGAGGGAGGGCACAAGCAGGGGGAGCAGCAAGCAGAGGGAGAAGCAGGCTCCCTGCTGAGCAGGAAGTCTGATGCAAGGCTCCATCCCAGGACCCTGGAATCATGACTTAAGCCAACGGCAGATGCTTAACTGACTGAGCCATGCAGGTGCTCCAAGATTTTAATTTATTGATTTGAGCAAGAGGGAGGGAAAGAAGCTGACTCCCTGCTGAGCAGGGAGCCCAATGCTAGATCCCAGGACCCTGAGATCATGACCTGAGCTGAAGGTAGACTCTTAATCAACTGAGACACCCAGGTGCCCTGAGACTTTATTTTTTTAGATCAGTTTGGGTTCACAATTCCCATATACCCTCTGCCCCCACACATGCATAGCCTCCTCCATTATCAACATCCCCCACTAGAGTGATACATGTGTTGCATTTGATGAACCTACATTTAACACACAACGCTCAGAGACTACATAAGGTTCACTCTTGGCATTATGTATTCTATGGATTTAGACAATGTATAATGACATACATCCATTACAACAGTATCACACACAGTATTTTCATTGCCCTGAAAATCCTCTGTGCCCTGCCTATTCATCCCTCCCCCAACCCAACTCTTAGCAACCACCAGTCTTTTTACTGTCTCCATAGTTTTCCCTTTTCCAGATGTCATGTATTTGGAATCGTACAGTGTATAACTTTTTCAGATTGGCTTCTTTCACTTAGTAATATGTTTGTAAGTGTCCTCTATGTCGGCTTGATAGCTCATTTCTGTTTAGCACTGAATAATATTCCATCATGTAGACATACCGTAGTTCATTCATTCACCTAGTAGGGGACATTTTGGTTTCTTCCAAGTTTTGGCAGTTATGAACAAAGCTGAAATAAATACCAGTGTGCAAGTTTTTGTGTGGACATTAGTTTTCAACATGTAGGTAAATACCAAGGAGTGCAATTGCTGGATCACTTGGTAGAGTATGATTAGTTTTATAAGAAACCACCAAACTGTCTTCCAAAGTGGCTGTGCCATTTTGAATTCCCACCAATAACAAATTAGAGTTCTTGTTAGTCCACATTCTCACCAGCAGTTGTGTTGTGAGAGCTCTTTAGTTTGGTTATTCTAATACATGTGCAGTAGTATCTCATTTTATTTTGCATTTCCCTGACAACATATGATTTGAAGCAAATATGCTTATTTGCCATCTGTGCATCTTCTTTGGTGAGGTATGTTAAAGTCGTCAGCCTCAGCTGGTTCTTCAGAACTGTCTTGGTTCTTTTTGGCCTCCTTTTCTTCCATGTGATTTTCGAATCAGCCTGGGGACTACTGTTAACAGAATTGCATTAAAATTATAGGTCATGCATTTATTGATTAACTTGGGCACAGTTGCCATCTTCTCATACTTGAATATGATATATTTCTCCATTTATTTAGATCTTTTGTATCTTCCAGTATAATTATATAGTTTCCTCTGAAAAGGCTTGTACATCATTTGTTGAATTTAATTTTTGGTATCTTGTAGATTAGTTACTATTGTAAATAGTATTTTTAAACTTTATTTTCTAATTTATGTAGCTAATGCATAGGTACACTTATTTATATCCAGCATTTATTTAGTATTGTCCCTGAATTCATTTTTTAGCTTGCCTGTTTGTTATCTTGTATTTTCTACATAGGTAATCATAGTCTGCGAATTATGACAGTTACTTCTTCCTTTTTAATCCTTCTATCTCTTTTTCTTTTCTCTTTTTTTTTAAGATTTTATTTATTTGAGAGAGTGACAAAATGAGTGGAGTAGAGGGGGAAAGGGAGAAAGAGAAGCAGACTCCCTGAAGAGAGGGAGCCTGATGCGGGACTGGATCCCAGACCCTGAGATCATGACCTGAGCCAAAGGCAGACGCTTAATTGACTGAGCCACCCAGGCACCCCTTTCTTCTTTTTCTTATTGTCCTAATTAGAACCATAATAAAACATTAACTAGAAGGTATGTTAGGGACAACATAAAGATGCCTACTGGTTTTTAAAGGAATACCTCTAATATTTTATCATTAAGCATAATGATTATTGTATTGTTAAGATTATGTGACTTTTAATATATAAAGTTTAAACAGTATGTTTTTTCCCATTAATTTTCTAAGCTTACGCCATCCTTGTGGTCCTGAGCTAAATCCTTTGAGGTCATGATGGCTTAGAATTTTTTGTTTACTTTTACATTACTGGAATAAATTTGCTATTATGTCATTTAGTACTTTTTAATGTATGTTTATTAAGAGAAATTCATGTAAAGTTTTCCTTTGAACTGTCCAATTTGGTTATCAAAACTATATTCATCTTATAAAATGTTTTGGTTAGTTTTCACTTTATTCACAGGAATTGTTACTATTTGTAAACAAGATGTTATCTTGGGGCCCCTGGGTGGCTCAGTTGGTTAAGTGGCAGCCTTCAGCTCAGGTCATGATCCCAGGGTCCTCACCAGCGAGGCTGCTTCTTCCCTCTGCCCCTCCTCCTGCTCGTAACTCTCTCTTCTCTCTCTCTCTTTATCTCTCACCTGCTCGTTCTCTCAAATAAATAAAATCTTTAAAAAGAGAGAGACATGTAATCTTGGAGTTTTGATAGGACATAAGCTAAAAGAAAAGGTAGAAATAGATAAGATTAAAAGCTTGAGTTATATGGTGATATAAAGGCTGCCATAGAAAATTCCAGAGGAACTAAAAGAGGATTGAGCAACATTTTAATTTTCTGTTCCCACCTAAGTCACCCTTGTGTGCTGGGCACTGTTACAAATAATTCCCTTAAGGATATAGTTGAGTTGGAATAGCATGAATTTGTGATGGATGTAGTCTGCCTGTCTGGGGGGAATTTTTTCTGTGGTTTCACTGCCTGTATTCCTCCACTTCATTGTATTCAGGCTCACCTTCTTTATCATTAGTGTTGGTATTCACAAGAATGTTTTCCTATGACTTGGTCTTATCTGGAAACACCAATAGAGGAATGAATAGATGGTTGGATAGTGGCTCTCTTCTTCTGCTTTTAACTCTTGTTTACCAGATATAGGGCTCTACCTGCAAAGGCAGAGGTTGAAAGACATTGGGAAAGAGGCTACTGAAACATAATAAGTTGTCTTTATCACCCAGGTGAGATTTCGATGGAGAAAGTGAAGGTAAAACGTTATGTGTCGGGAAAGAGGCCAGACTATGCCCCTATGGAGTCCTCAGATGAGGAGGATGAAGAATTTCAGTTCATTAAGAAAGCCAAAGAACAAGAAGCAGAGCCTGAGGAACAGGAGGAGGATTCATCCAGTGACCCTCGTCTGCGGCGTTTGCAGAACCGTATTAGTGAAGATGTGGAGGAGAGGTAATGACTAGTGTTAGGTTTCCTTGAACCTAAACCCCCACAGGTTAATAACAAGAGCAATAATAGCTAATATTTGCACAATACTCATTATGTGCCAGTCTCTGTTCCAAGTACATTTACTAATTCTTATATAATCTACCCAGTAACCTTATGAGGTATATATTATCCCAATTTACAAATGAGGAAACTGAGGCACAAAGGGGTCAGGAAAATAACATGACCGAAAGTATTCAACCAGCAAGTAGCAGCCAGTAAACAGCAGGTTACCTCTGGTCCAAAAACCCTAATTAACTCACTAAGAGAACAGAAAACACAAACCATTAGTTGATTGTTGAGGGGCAGAGGAGGTCTTAAAACTTGAGAAATTGACTTAATTCATTCACTTCTCCTAAAGGCTAATGAGGGGAATGACACCAATAAAGTAGGAAAAAAGGCCTGATGAATGAATGGCCTCAGGTAGTAAAGGGAACCTCCCAATGAAGGATTCGGTATGTTGTGTGTTGATTGAGACATTACCTTACGAAGTAGACCAAAGATCCCAAACTTTACAGTTCATATTATCTCGGGAATTTTCTCAGGGAGCTCCTAGACCTACACAGGTCTGTTTATTTTATTAAGTAGTTAGATCCAAATAATTCAGTAAATAGTCATGTCCTAACATTTAAAGCCATTTGAAAAATATAATACACATAAAAGAAAAAACACTTTTATTTCATTCTTACATAACCATAATTACTTATTAGTGGGGTTTGTGTGCCTCTGGAACACTGACTACTTCTCAGACCTTGGAATCAGATTGGCACTGTCATTCATTTCCTGTTCCATATTGATCTGCATGCAGTAGTTGCTTTTTATACAGCCACCAAAAATTCAGTTTCACAAAGATAACAATGTCAGCTGAAAAGAAACCCAGTGTGATCTGATGTTGAAACTTAACTACTTGGAGCTATAAAACCATCCCAGTGCACCTATATGTTTGTTGCAGTGCCTCATGATGCCTCAGCTTACATTTAAGGTTTTAGGTTCAGCTTGACTATTTGCTCTGACACTTTGAATTGTTTTCTTTTATCTGCACCTCAGGCTTCAGTATTAATAAAAGCAAACATAACCTCCAGGTGCTCTATGACTACAAAAATGTGGTTGATACTCTCTCATTTTGTGACACTGGTGTTACACTTGAAGATGCTGTTTTTCAGATTGGCTCGACATCGGAAAATAGTGGAACCTGAAGTGGTAGGGGAAAGTGACTCAGAAGTGGAAGGAGATGCGTGGCGCATGGAACGAGAAGATAGCAGTGAAGAAGAAGAAGAAGAAATTGATGATGAGGTATAAAAAAGGAAAATGGAAGTTCTTCTAGGCCCAAGAAAAAGTTGGGCAGCTGTTCTCCTTTGTTGAGCTCCCGAAGGCAGTAAGCTTGCTGCTTTTGGCAGAACTCTGATCTAAGGTTCCCTATTTGTTGGAGATAGAACTGAAAATAAAATGATGTAAATTGTATTTACTCCTATCAGAATTTGTTAAATGTGATGAAGGGAAAATAAAAAGCTGCCTTAGAACATAGGTCATTGGGTTGACTGACTTGGGCCCGTGACTTGACAGGAAATAGAGAGGCGCCGTGGCATGATGCGTCAGCGAGCACAGGAGAGAAAAAATGAAGAGATGGAAGTCATGGAGGTGGAAGATGAGGGACGTTCTGGGGAGGAGTCAGAATCAGAATCTGAGTATGAAGAATACACAGACAGTGAAGATGAGATGGAGCCTCGCCTTAAACCTGTCTTCATTCGAAAGTAAGTATCTCACAAACCAGGCCTGAATCCACATAGTGACTACTTTCCAGGTCTCAGGATAGAAGCCTTTTTTCTATCTCATGCTCTTCTGAAGTATCAGCACTGAGTGAAAGTCCTCTGCCCAGTTCCCTACCTGTGCAGAATATTTGCTGTGGAATATCTTGGTGTTAACAAAGAGCCTGAGTTTGTTTTCACATCTCCCTTTCCAGTTAAAGAGCACATAATCTGCCCGTGGTCCTATAAAGGACAAAATGAAAGTTGAAGAGAGAATTCCTAATCCTTTCCTAATGACAAGAAATCCTACTACTTAAAGTCTAGCAGTTTCTTGCTATTCAGGCAGTTCTCAAAGATGAATGGAGTTTTAATGCTCTGAATACCTGGGGTGACTCCCAATTTTGACTCTTTGCGGAAAAAAATAGAGCCAGCGATTTTTGGGCTTTGTCTGATTTGGATGGCACTTGAGTTAAGAGGATAAAGAGCTCCACTCTAAGGACTTTGGGCAATTAACAGGACTCTCGTGCTACAGGAAGGACCGAGTAACAGTTCAAGAACGTGAGGCTGAAGCATTGAAACAGAAGGAGCTGGAGCAGGAAGCAAAACGCATGGCTGAGGAGAGGCGAAAATACACACTCAAGGTACTGGGAGTGGCTGTGGCGATTGCACACGAGGCAGAGTGTACTTTGGTTTGTCTGAGAAAAATAAGGAAATCCAATAGGTGAACTGTTCTCCTTACCTAGATTGTAGAAGAGGAGACCAAGAAAGAGCTGGAGGAGAACAAGCGGTCCCTGGCTGCACTGGATGCTCTCAATACTGATGATGAAAATGATGAGGAAGAATATGAGGCATGGAAAGTTCGGGAGCTAAAGAGAATCAAGAGGGACAGAGAAGATCGAGAAGCGTGAGTAATAAGTTGTACCTAGAGTTTAATATCGGTAATGGGATGGGTTCCTAGTGGGGTACCTCTGAGGCTCAACACAGACTGTGAGTTCCATTCCAGCTTTATGGTTCCTGCAATTGAGTGAGTTTTCCATAATTGGAATGTGCCTTATTACAATGAAATCATGGAAAAGAAACACTTTGTCAGTATTTCTCTGTGATAGAGTACCAGCTGATACTCCCTGTAGTTTTCTAGTAGACACAGAGACGTTATGCACTGTTAATCAGTTATCTATTCTTGCATAAAAACCCAATCCAAAATTTGGTCACTTGGAACAATTGATTATTCCTCACAGTTTTCGAGTTGGCTAAGCAGTTCCTCTGCTGGTTCCACCTGGTTTCTCCCATGCAATTGCATCCAGCTGGAGGATTGGCTGGGCTCTAGTGTCCAAAAATCATTTCACATGTCCAGTAGTTAATGCTAGACTGCCTTACTTCTTCAGTGGGCTAGATTGACTTTCTTATATAACAGTCTCATGACAGTATTCCAAGAGGGCAAAAGTAGAAACTGGCAAGGTCATTTAAGGTTCACATGTCATTTCTGCCAAAGAGGCATGCATACTCTGAGGTGAAGAATTTGTGGCCCTTTAAATAATTCGCCACAGTCACTATTGTTAGAGCAGAATCAGTTCTGCATCACCCATTCTTGAACATTACTAGGAGAGGGTAATCCCAGATTACAAAGGGAAACCATCAGTAGAAAACACTGTCCTCAGCCTGCAGTTTCTAAGATTTTTAATCCTGGGTTTCAAGGAGTTCATGTACCCTTTAAAATTGTATACAAAATTACGTGTATTTATGTTTTTCTGGAGAAAGGGGATCTATGACCCCCCCACCCCAAAAAGGGTTTGTCACTGCAGTCTAATTAATGATGGTAACCCTTGGTTTGTGATACTAAGTACATACACAATTACTTTTTAAAAATACCAATAAAATGTGAAACACAGTTATGTTAAATTCTGATTTTTTTTTAAAGCCAAGTAGGCTTTTTAGGAAAGGGGAATTACTAATACTGCAAAATCAAGCATAATAGTATGTCTGAACCTTGTAAAGGCTAGAATGAACTTTTGGAAGTTTGCAATAATGAAGACCACCTTACCTTTTTTATTTGTTGGGCTCCTGATCTTTTTTTTTTTTTTTTAAGATTTTATTTATTTATTTGACAGAGAGAGAGAGATCACAAGTAGGCAAAGAAGCAGGCAGAGAGAGAGGAGGAAGCGGGCTCCCCACTGAGCAGAGAGCCCAATGCAGGGCTTGATCCCAGGATTCTGGGATCATGACCTGAGCCAAAGGCAGAGGCTTTAACCCATTGAGCCACCAGGCACCCCAGGGCTCCTGATCTTAATTCTTAACAGGCAATAGCTAGAATTAAAAAGAGTGAATAATGCTTAAAAGGAGATGGGACTCCATTGTGTTCAGATAATTTGAATGTCTCTGAAGCGGGAATGATACTAATAAATAGTTTTGTTCTCTGTATAGGCTTGAGAAGGAGAAGGCAGAAATTGAACGAATGCGAAACCTGACTGAGGAAGAGAGGCGAGCTGAGCTTCGAGCAAATGGCAAAGTCATTACCAACAAAGCTGTTAAGGGCAAATATAAGTTCTTACAGAAGTATTATCACCGGGGTGCCTTCTTCATGGTAAGTGAAAAGGGAGTGGGAAGGTTGGGCTGTAGAAATAACTTATTACTTTTGAGTTCTTTTCTCCCCCCAAGAATAAACGGTCTTGAGATGTTACTTCTACTTGCCAATGGTCAGTTTTCTCATTTGCTTTTTGCCTCTGAAGAATATAAACCCAATAGGAAAAAGCACTGGCAACAGGATTTTAGAAGTAGCAGCAACTGTTCTCTCTTTTGGCTCGAGCTCTCAGGAGAAAATGGTATAACAGAAGAATTGAGGAACTAAAAAGAGAGAGAGTGAATTATATTGACAAAGACTATTTACATCCCTAAAATTAATTAGAGGTCACTATTCATAGCCAAGTAAGAAATTCTGTTTATGCAGGTATTTGGGAGGCAGAAATTTAATTCACTTCATTCTGAGCTGACAGAAAGTGATTAAGCCTAACTAACCAAGAATATGGTTTATTATCTTAACTATTATGTGTAATACCATCAAGATTTTGTTCTTCATATAAAGACCAAGGTCAAAATAGCAATCTGTTAACCCTGTATAAAGTGATGAGAGCGTCTTCCAAATTATTTAGATTATACCAGTGATAATTTGTTAATGGAGAGATGTCAAGAAAGAAAATCGGAGAATTGATTGCACTTATTATTGTAATAGCATATGGTTTGTTAAATTATTACCTGATGCAATGTGAGTTTGAATGAAAAAGCAGACTTGTTTTTTAAATGCTGTACTGTCAAACCCTAAAAGTCCCTACAGCAGCTAGATTCCTGCCTTTCACTGTAGATATCCATAAAATCTAAACTTAAGTGGAAGGTTCCTTACTCTCCTCCAAAATCAATTTCAGTTTATTCAGCCGGAAATGTTTGCTTATCATGTAGTGTCCTGACTCATGTAGTTTTCTAGACTGGAGTCACTGGAGATTGAATTATTTCTTTACTGCTTTAAAGTCATAAAGTTTCATTGCTTACACATTTGAGCAGCTTTAATAAGCTTCTGAGAGAAACAGTGCATTGCTAGCTAAGATACATAAGAGTTATGTAAAAGTCTTTTAGTGTATATACTCAATGAACTCTCCTCACCCGGATAAGGACAATGAAGTTAAAATACCTTCTGAGATTAAATGAGGGACTCAGCTTCTAACAAGGAGAAAAGTAAATCTCAGAAAAACTCTTACCTTTAAAGCTTTTCTGTACCCAGATGCTCATTTTTTGTTTTAAGTGTGCTCCATGCAGAGCCCAGCATGGGGCTTGAACTCATAACCCTGAAATTAAGAGTTGCACAGTCTAGGGGCACCTGGATGGCTCAGTCAGTTGAGTGTCCAGTTCTTGATTTCGGCTCAGGTCATGATCTCAGCGTTGTGAGATCAAGTCCCACATTGGGCTGTCCTCTGGGCGTGAAGCCTGCTTGGGATTCTGTCTCTCCCTCTCCTTCCCCACTCAGTGTCTCTCCCTCCCTGTCTTTAAAAAAAAAAAGTTTTATGGTCTACCAGCCGAGCCAACCAGGAACCCCAAGAGCACTACCGTTTGACACTGCTATAGGATATAAAATTACTACTCTCAGATGGGTTACAACCTAAAAATGAGGCTAAGGCCATATATACTATACTATGACATAAGGATGAGTGAAAATACTGTGGGACTTCTGAAGAGGGAGATGTTTTACTTTGTAGGAGATGGAGAGAGAAAACATGAAGGAGGGCACATTTAAGATGTGTAGCCTTGGGGCGCCTGGGTGGCTCAGCGGGTTAAAGCCTCTGCCTTCAGCTCAGGTCATGATCCCAGGGTCCTGGGATCGAGCCCCGCATCGGGCTCTCTGCTTAGCGCAGAACCTGCTTCCTCCTCTCTCTCTCTCTGCCTGCCTCTCTGCCTACTTGTAATCTCTATCTGTCAAATGAATAAATCTTAAAAAAAAAAAAAAAAAAAAGATGTGTAGCCTTTCTGAGTTCAGTAGGAGGAAGACATTCCAGGTGAAGGTACTAGGAGTGGAGGCAAAAAGCATCACCTGTAAAGGGAATTGGCAAGGAGAGGTAGATTACAGCTTTATGGTATTTGGCCTTGACTACTATAGAGGAGGAGTTGTGCTTATTTAACAAAACAGAATCACCAGAAGTTTTTGAGCAAGGCAGAGATACGAAAGTATGTTTTAGAAACATTAGTCTAGTAGCAGTGTGTAAGGTTGATTCTAAGAAAAACTATAACAACCCAGGGAATTGGAATTTGTAAGTGGCAATTCATTATGCACAAAGTTTACATAAATTCTGAATCTGGGTAATTGAGAAAATGTTGGCCCTATAACAGAAGTTAAATCAGAAAGAGGCCAATTTGAAAAGGTTAGGGAAATGCTTTTCACTTTAAATGTGAGTCTGAAGTCCCAACAGAATATCCAAGCTAACTATATAGTGGGCAGTAGAAAATTCAGGATGAGATTTAAGAGGCTTCTAGAGTTGAAATCATATGACTGAACATACTGGGTGCAGAGAGAATATAGCCAACCTTCAGGAAACATCCACATTTAGGAAGAAAAAAAAAGACAACACAAAGAGAAAGGAGTATCATCTCCTCAACTAGATGTAAGCTCTTGAATAGGTTTAGTACCCTCATTCTTTGTATCCCTTGTTGTAGAGATTAATAAATTAGTGGTTTGAATGTATGGGTAATGAAAACCACAAGATTGATAAGACTCTTTTTACAGGATGAGGATGAAGAAGTATACAAGAGAGATTTCAGTGCACCTACCCTGGAGGATCACTTCAACAAAACCATTCTTCCCAAAGTCATGCAGGTATGGGTTACCTTAAGAACATGAGAGAAAAGTTATGCATTGAGGACTTGATGTTTGGTGGTATAACTCATCATCTGTCCTTCCTTGATCAGGTCAAGAACTTTGGGCGCTCTGGTCGAACCAAGTACACCCACCTTGTGGATCAGGACACCACCTCTTTTGACTCAGCATGGGGCCAAGAGAGTGCCCAGAACACAAAGTTCTTTAAACAGAAGGCAGCTGGGGTACGAGATGTATTTGAACGACCATCTGCCAAGAAGCGGAAAACTACTTAAGAGTTCAACTACTTCCAGCTGTGAGGCACAAGGGACTGTCTCAGCATCTGGTCCTTGATTTGCTTTTACCATTATTTACATGGCCCCTGTATCCAGCCTATTGGACCTACTGCCATACTTGTGACACTGGGCAACCCAGTCTTTGAAGGTGCTTTGTGAGGTTTGGACTCATGCTGAGAAACCCACAGAAAAGCACTATCCAGGTAGGATCAGAGGCTCCCCACTTAAAACCATTTCTGAGAAATCAACATTTCATCACTACTCTGCCTTCCCAAATTCACTTGGGACTATTCCAGATTTCTTTTTCCAGCCTCTTAGCTTGGGTTAGAAACATGGGCATATAAGTGGACAATGCTGCCTTGTAGTAAATCTAAGCTCACAGATTACCTGTTTTTGCATTTCTGGTTGAAGTCAGTATTTCTAGGTGAACATATTTTTTGATCCATTTATGTGTGTGTGTCAAGAAATAAAAGAATCATACACCAAGGTTGCCTGGGTGGCTCAGTTGGTTAAGCATTCCAGCTCTTGGTTTCAGCTCAGGTCATGATCTCGTGGTCATGGGATCAAGCCCCACGTTGAGCTCCTTGCTCAGCTCAGAGTTGCCTTTGAATTCTCTCTCCTTATGCCATTCCCCCCGCTTTCTCTCTCTCATAAATAATCTTTACAAAAAACCCGACACCAAGAGGTTTCTTATGATACTGGAAATAAAATGTGCAGGCTAACAAGAATCTACCTATTAAATAAAAGACAGCAAAGAATTGTTGAGCAAAGGGTGTTCCACATTTTGATCATCACGTTTGATCTTAGAAACAAACTAAGATGCTGGATAGGCTGTACTTTAAGTGGCACCCAGATTTACTCCATGAGCAGATATATGTATGGTATTCTTTGCTCTCTAAAATACAGCTGTATTTAAAACAAAAGTTGACCCATGAAATGGGAAAACCAAGTACTTACCAGTATCCTCCACAGCCAATTTATATGTATCAAGGAGGGTATAATGTTCTCCAAGTTGTAATTTAAAGACATCAAGCTAAATTCAGTGGTTTTGCACTTAATATTTATTACATAACCACTATGCACATGGCAGAGCACTAGGGTCCTAGAGGTTACAAGGAATGACATTTAATCAGTGGGGAGGCTCTTTCTCAATTACATAAAGAGATGAGATGGCCAAGGTCTTTTCACCATCTTTTAAATGCCCCACTGGAAGAAACATTCACAAATCTTTCATGTCCTAAAAAATATGAATATAAATTACTATGAGATAATAAACACATAAAGATATCATATGTGTGTGCCAGAGGGATACAATTTAAGAATTATCCTAGAGCCAAATTGAGAATAAAACATTGAAATTCTTTTAAGAACACGTTTATAGCTGCTATCTGAGTGTCCACTCTGAGGCAGGTATTAGGCCAAGCTTTTCACATTCACCAACTCCTCAGTTCTTAAAACAACCTATCAGGTATTTATCATTTTACAGTTGGGGAAACAAGTTCAGCAAGGATGAATTGGCCAAAGGTTGATCAACTTTTAAAGTAAAACTGTCTTCTCTCCAGGAAATGGAATGTAAAGTATAGTGTTGTTGCAGTTCAGAATTCAATTCAATCAACTTCGTAAATTAGAAAATTTTTTTTTTTAAAGATTTTATTTATTTATTTGACAGAGAGAGATCACAAGTAGGCAGAGAGGCAGGTAGAGAGAGTGAGAGGGAAGCAGGCTCCCTGCCGAGCAGAGAGCCCGATGCGGGACTCGATCCCAGGACCCTGAGATCATGACCTGAGCCAAAGGCAGTGGCTTAAACCACTGAGCCACCCAGGCGCCCAATCAACTTCGTAAATTAAAGTCATAGATTAGGGCACCCGGGTGGCTCAGTTGGGTGATTGCCTTTGGCTTGTGTCATGGTCCTGGAGTCCCACATTGGACTCCCTGCTCAGCGGGGAGTCTGCTTCTCCCTCTGACCCTCCCCCTTCTCATGCTTGCTCTCATTCTTTCTCAAATAAATAAAATCTTTAAAAATAAAGTCACAGATTAATTCTGCATAAGACCTAAGCTTTGATATCTTTTTTGAACTTAACCATGTTTCCACCTCAGTACCTAAATTCTAAATCACGTGGCTTATGAACAGGGTTTCTGGGTGGCTTAGATGGTTAAGCACTCAGCTCTTGATTTTGGCTCAGATCATGATCTCAGAATCATGAGATCGAGCCCCGTGTCAGGATTCATACTGGGGACAGAGCCTGCTTGGGATTTTCTCCTTCTCCCACTGTCCTCTGACACATAAAGATGTCACATGTGTGTACCAGAGGGATACAATTTAAGAATTACCCTAGAGCCAAAATGAGAATAAAACACTGAAATTCTTTTAAGAACACGTTTATAGCTGCTGAGTGTCCACCCTGAGGCAGGTTATTAGGCCAAGCTTTTCACATTCAACAACTCCTCAGTTCTTAACCTATCAGGTATATATCATTTTACAGCTGGGTAAACAAGTTCAGCCAAGACCCACCCCCACTGTGTGCTCTTAAATTTCTTTTTCAAAAGTGGCTTATGAACAAGATTGGTGGTATATAAACCACCCTAGAGACCCATGCCATGGGCTTCAGCAACTTGCTGAGATTCCAAATACACCTTGAATACCACTGAAGGCTAGTCAGATGAATGACCCTGACCTGCTTCCCAGCAACTGCATGTGAACATGAGGTCATGAGGTACCATTCTAGACTGATCCTTCACATGATTTCATTAAGGCCTGGGGGGGCTAGAGGGGAGTTGCTTAAATTCAGTTATAGTCCGACATAAGTAAGTTTCCCACAATAAAATACAGTATAATATACATAACACTCGATCCAAGATGATATAACTGCAAAAAAAAGGAAAAAAAAGGCTAGATCTTTATTGAAATAAAATAATCCAGTGAGTGGGTCTGAGAAAGCACGGATCAGTTGGTCAGGGCAATAAGAGCCTCTACCACGTTGCCCATGTGTTCCCTTAAGCTCCGTTCTGCGGCTGCTCTTGAGATCTCCATCTCTGTCATCTGCAGGAAAAGGATCGACGATGTTACCTCATTTCTTCTGGGGCATTAAAATGCCACCAAGACTTGCTGACTCGACTTGTTTCAGTAAGCAACCCCAATTAAGCAATGTAAGCTCTGCCCATAGGCTAGGTAGGCATTACTACTCACTATCAGCTCCAGATCTTCCTTCTTAATGGTGACTTTGGCCAGTTCCTTCTCCCTGCAAATATTCATGTACATTAGTCCTCATTCTCTACCTCCACCATTAACTCTCATTCTCAGCTGTGCCTTACAAATAAATGACTCCCAACGAACACTGCTGAGTGAAAATACAAAATGACTCACAAGCCCTCACCTAACATCCCCATCCCCTCCCCTGTTTAGTCTTTACAGCAGGCAGCAGGTGCTGTCAGGCCTTTCCTTCCACCAACAAGAAAGTAAGATTGTAAACTTCATACATGTAGAAATCGGTGACAGAGTTTAAGAACGGTACAAGGTACAAAGGCTTAAGGATGGCTTTTATTTTCGTATGGGGGAAAGTGAGGAACTGGTAGGTCTGGCTGTGCCTGCGGAAGACTTACCGCTCCTGTTTGGCTTTCTGCTCCCGGGACCTTCTATCTCCAATCACGGACATGGCCTATGAGAAAAACAGATCTCCTTACCGCTCTGCCACCCACAATTCCCAATAATCTAAAAAGGTGTAAGAAGCGGGCGGCGGGTTATGTGTGTCTATTCACATGACGAGTGTATCAGGAACCAAGGCCTAAGTTTAACTCAATTCTGTGCACCTAAGGGCCACTTTAAACACAATCTCCATCAGGCTCCCTTTCGCAAGCGGCGGGCTCCAGTGACGGTTTCCCTCGTGCCTCCTCTCGCCAACCGAACGGGAAGCCCGTCCTGGAGCCGGGATTCCAGTTACAACCTGAGAGGCCCCTCAGCTCTGAGCCCGCCCAGACACGCTCACGGTCAACCTCACCGTCTCCAGATTGGAACTCTGGATCTCCTTCTCCTCCGCGTAATCGGTGACTCTCTCCAAGTCCGCTGCACCGCTGTCATGCTTCCTTGGCTTCTCCGGAGGCCGCTCCGGGCCGCTGGTCTCGGTCTCCAACTCCAGTTCCACATCGCCCTCGGTAGCCATATCGATCCCACCGTGCCGCTGCACAGGCCCCGCCCCACTCACGAAGACTTCCGGTAGCTTCCCCGGAACTTCCGCCGGGAGAGGATGAGGCGGGGCTGACCTCGAGCCACACCTTCACTAATGTTCTGGATTCTGGAAACTTCAGCCAGGAAAGTGGGTAACCTCTTGGACTTTGGAGGTTCTAGTGTTGTTTTCTGCAAGGCCCTCTCCCACAGCTAACAACTCCAGACCTTCCCATCCGACATCCTTCTCAGCTAGATCCGACCCACTCCATCCCAACCCTCCCCCTGCCCCCAATTCCGTTCAACCAGGAAGGATGACGTCTAAACCTAAACCAATTAGGAATGCTAATCCACTAGAGGCCAGATTTGCAAACTGCTCCCTAATCTAGAGAGAACAGCCTCTGTGGCCCAAAGGCCCTGGAGAGAGAGTAGCTTTACATCGACATTGGCATTCACCACATCCTGGAGGTCGGTGTTCTTTTCCTGATGTTCGTCCCCGTTCTTCTTTAGAGTGGGTGACCACCCCCAGCACTGTGGCAGCCCATGGCTGAGGACAAAAGAAAGCTGCTACTTTCTCATCTACCTTCCATCTGGTAGACCTAGGCCTATCCCTGGGACAAGGATGGTGGGTGCAAAGGCTGTCACAGGCCCCAGCACCTCCCTCCGCCTGGCACAACGCACTGAAGTCAGCAGTATTATGGTGAATCCTCCCTTCTATCAGGTGAGAGTATACTTGGGCAGAGGGGCTTGAAGGTCCCCTGATCAAGAACTATCTGGAAAAAAATGGAAGGGAATGGTAGCTGAAGCTGGGGAGGAAAACCCACAGGAGCGAATAAAAATGATAGGCCTTCCTTTCACCTAGGAAGCCTTTCTGTTTCTTTGCCCCTAAGACTACTGATCATTAAACCTCTCCTCCCACTTCCCAGTACCAGATCTGTAGGTCTACAGAAAGATGAGAGGCCAGGTGTGACTTAGGCTTTTAGGAAGGTCTGCTCAAGCCTGCATCAGCTCTTATGATGAAAGCTCTACTTGATGTCAGTGGAAGGCAATCCTAAATAGCTTGGAACCAGATTCTGAGAATTCCTGAGTAAAAGGAGAGAAGAAAAGGGAAAGGGAAATTTTGGAATTCAGCCTCATGGGTTAATCTAATGCATACATTAATGTAAGCTTTTCCTCAGCAAATCTCCATCTTGCTGCTCAACCCCTAGGTGTCCTGCTGTGGGCCTGTTCCCTGTACCTGCTGCTGCCATTCTAGATGCCCCCTTGTCACAGAATCTACGTGTAGCCGCCTGTTCTACATCGTCCTCCATCTGGGGTCCTCAGCAGTCTGTTGCCTCCTGCTGTCAAAGACAGTAGTGGAAAGGGTCTGGGGGAAGGATCATGGGGTAAGTGAGAGGGTTTGGGTTGCCAACAGGAGAAAGGAGAAAAAGGAGAAAAAGAAGAAACCCTCAGACAAAAGATTCAGATTGTGGAGTAAGGGATAAGTGAATGGATATGCCCATGAGAAGCAGGTACCTCTCTATACACGATGATTTGCCTGCCATTTCTCACATGCACTCTCCCTCCAGATCCAGATGCCCTCAGGGTTGTGTGCCCATCTGTTTGGCCACCCTCATTGCCCAGTGCTCAGTGGCTCTGGAGCTGTGCACCGTGTATGTGCAGGAACTGCCACCTTCCACCTGCTGCAGGCTGTGCTACTAGTCAGGCTCCATTCCCCCACCAGCCTGAGGGCACAGCTCCATAACAGGTATGTGTATATACACTTTGGGTGGGGAAAGGATGGGGCGGGAAGTAAGCATAAGCTGAGTAAAGGAAATTCCAAGATGAAGTAAGTGTGTAAAAAGTCTAAAAAAAGCTTTAAGTTCCTGCTTCCGCCATACTTATTGTGTGACCATGAGCCCCACATACTTACCCTTTGAACATCTAGTTTTTAAAAGATAACTGGGGGGTTATTATATGCAAACCCTTTGTCAACTGTGAAACTTTGTCCAGATGTTATTACGTGGTATCTGAGAGAATTTGGAATAGGCTAGGATGGGCCTGTTTCCAGCCCCTCTCACACGCGACTGGTTCTTCCTTTCCTATATTTAGTTGTCTCTTCTCTCCCCTTTCCTATAGTTTTGCTTTCTCCTTTGCCTTTTCTTGAGTCTTGTTTTGTCTCCTAACCAGCTTCTGGCTCCTCAAACTGCTGTTCCTGCTAGGTCTCTATGCTGTTGCCTTCTGCATCCCTGATGAGCATCTCTTTCCAGGTACTTTCCATCTCATATCCTAATCAGCAGGCATAAGCTAATAGATGTTCTAAGAAAAAGTGAGGGTAGGAAAAAAAACGGGAGTAATGACAAGGTCAGCTACATTTTCCCACTGGTGCCACCTACTTGCAGCCTGGCATTACATTGGCATCTGTGGAGGCTTCACATTCATCCTGCTGCAGTTGGTGCTTATCACAGCCTTTGCCCATTCCTGGAACAAAAACTGGTAAGGTGCACCTAACCCTAAAGGCTCTTCCTGGGAAGGTTGTCTGACCTGGGAAGGTTGTCCAACCCAGTGTGGTTGAACAAAAGGCATGACAGGTCAGTGGTCTCTAACTTCCCACTAAGCAGTACCAAAAAGCTCAGAAACATGACTCTGTGGGCTAGATGGGATGGGTAGTAACGCCAGTGTTCTGGGACAGGGGGAATAGTAATGGGCAAGAAGAGTTGGAGCCCCAAGCCACTGTCCACCTCCCACCCTTAGGCAGACTGGTGCAGCCCAAGACTGCTGCTGGTTCCTGGCGGTACTGTTGGCCACCCTGGGATTCTACACCATGACAGGTGTGGCAGCTGTGCTCCTGTTCCACCACTACACACACCCAGCTGGCTGCCTGCTCAACAAGATGCTGCTTAGTCTGCACCTTTGTTTCTGTGGCCTCCTCTCCTTCCTCTCCATCGCTCCCTGCATCCGCCTCAGTGGGTACATGCCTTGCAACATTCCAAATCTGGAAGGCCTTTAGTATAGAAAAATTCATTAGCCTCCCTAATCTTAGTCAATTGTCTGCTTCCTCCTAAGAGTGGGGAGAAGTATAGATAGGGTTATGAGCGGAAGAAACTTCTACTCTGTAGACAAAAGCAAGGATCTCCATTCTCCCCAGGGCAACCCCGTTCTGGCCTTCTACAAGCCTCTATCATCAGCTGCTATATCATGTACCTGACTTTCTCTGCACTATCCAGCCGTCCTCCGGAGAATGGTAAGGACCAGACCTGGACTCCCCAGGTTAAAACTTTTTTTGTTCCTGCCAAATACTTAGCTCTTTGTTCTTACCTCCTTTCTTGTTTCCCCTTCTCAGTATTCCTTGAAGGACAAAATCACACTCTGTGCCTCCCTGGCCTAAGTAAAATGGAATCGCAAACACCAGATACTTCTCTGGCAGTGCTAAGTGCTGGCATCATGTATACTTGTGTCCTTTTTGCTTGGTGCGTAAAGGTATCAGGGGGAGAGTTGTGAGAGAAAGGAGAATACCCAGGACAGAGAAGGATGGTCAGGAGACTGTCTGGGACCATGGTTTATTAGAACTTTAGAGCAAGACAAGAGTGAGGGAAGTTCCCCATAAACAGAAACAATTTCTAAAAATAGCACTTGTCAGATGATCTGTATTAGATGAAGAGGACAGGGAGAATGACTTAAGAATTAAAAATATGTACAAAGGTTTTAGGGCCCTCACATGATGAGATTTATAAATATTTGGGGGAAACAGGCTCTGGAAATATAATACCCTCCTGAGGATTTCCAATATGGACCAGCTAGCAGTACATGCTCTCAGGCAACCCTCCTCTATTTGACTGGATCTGCTTGAGAACTGTCTCTTCTTTCTCAGCAATGAGGCTTCCTACCTGGCTGAGGTATTTGGGCCCCTGTGGATTGTCAAGGTTTACAGCTATGAGTTCCAGGTGAGGATGGAGAGCTCAACAGCCCCAATGCCCTTCCCCCCTCACACACAGACAAAGACACACACACATCCTACCAACCTCTACCCAGAATGCTCAGATTCTAGCTGCTGTTACCTTTTATTAAGTACCCACAATGTGCTAAGCACTGTGCTACTTTACATTCATCATCTCATTTAATTTAATCCTCACAACAACCCTGTGAGGTAGGTATTTGCTCCATTTTACAAATGGAGAAGTTGAGGCACAAAAGGTTAAACATCTTACCAAAGTTTTCATAGCCAGTTATATGCTGGAGCTAGAATTTGAACCCAGGCGTGCCTCCACTTTTTACGCCAGACTAACCTTTTCAAAGCAGAATTTCCTATATTAATACTCTCACATTCTTTAAATTTAAAGTCATTCCAAAACATGCTGCCTTTTGTTTTACAGAAGCCCTCACTCTGTTTCTGCTGCCCTGAAACGGTGAAACCAAAGGAAGGTGAGTGTCATTAAGAATGTCCCTAAAAAAGTGTACATTTCTGCAGAGTGCCAAAGAGCCCTGGAGCGCCTTCACAAACGAAACGGGGAGGAGGGAAGAAGTGTTTCAGCCACACTGCTGCTAGCAGTTCTTCCCTCTCTCCAGGCCAGAGGGGTGGGGCTGTCAGGCCAGCTGACCGAGAGACCTCTCCAGCTTCTCCAGCACAAGCCCAGCACCTCTCCTACAGCTATTCTGCCTTTCATTTTCTCTTCTTCCTTGCATCACTCTATGTCATGGTTACCCTTACCAACTGGTTCAGGTAGGATGGAAGTAGGCCTGGGATATATATACTCCTGAAAACCTGTTTTAGGAAGAGCAATTTAAGACCAGTCCTAAGGGTTCTCAGGAGACATGTGGGTCCACCATTATCTTTGGTGGGGAGGTAGGACAGGTCTGAAAGCTAAGGTCCTATGTATTCTCTAACCAGAGACTTTGGTTCCACAGCTATGAGGAAGCAGAACTGGAAAAGACCTTCACCAAGGGTAACTGGGCTACCTTCTGGGTCAAGGTTGCCTCATGCTGGGCCTGTGTACTCCTCTATCTTGGGCTGCTATTGGTACCACTCTGTTGGTCCCCCACCCAGGACTCCCAGCCACCTCCTACATTCAGGGGACCCGGCCTTCGCATAAGTACTGCAAGGTAACAAATATTCAGTCTAGGTACTGTTAACTGGAGTTCCCTTAAGGTCATACTCCCTGTCTTGACTCAGGAACTGCCCAGCCCAGCAGGTACCTCAAGGACACAATGGGCAGTTATCTCCCCTTGAAGTCAGTACTATTTCTGAACAGGAGATAGTGGCCATACATACTCTAATGCCATGGGCAGTGTCTCACTCACTGGAGCTAGAGTTACATCTTTACCCCAGCTCAAGAACCTAACTCCCAAGTCAGCAGCTCAGGAACCACTGCTGATCCCGGCAGACAGTGCGGCACTAGCCCTTTCCTGGCTCTCAGGGTAGAGATGGAGGCAGGGGAAGACCAACAGGGACTGAAGACTTACTTGGCTCTGCCCTTGGAGATAAAAAGAAAAACAAGCAGTTCAGCCCTGGGCACAGGGAGATAAGCAGCCCAGAACAAACCAGGACACCGAAAGAAAGGAACAGAGACCACCCTAGGTTTTATCCTGATCTTGAGGTCAAAGGAAGTGGGAAGACAAAAACCACCCTCATTCCATGAAGAATGACAGAACAGAAGAGAATGTGAACACTAGAGAGCAGCTGACCATGGGAAGTCAGTGAGCAGCTGGATTAGGGAGCCAACTTTCAAGCAAAGTTTCAGGCGAGCAAAATGAGGAAGAATGAGAAAGAGGGACATAAACTTGGGTCTTGAAGCCTTCCTTCTTAGACCCTCAACTCCATCCTTGGGATGGTGTTCAAGGTCTGGGTGGGGGGCAAAAATCACAGAAAAGAAGTTCCCAAAGTTCTTAGAGGATTCCTCTACCACATACTTGGAGTACTTGTCTGTTTGTTGTAGTAAAATAAAGAATTTCCTCTGTGATGTTTCACTTAGTCTATATATCTACAACCTTTTAGAATCTAAAGTTCTCTCCCCTTTTGGTGGGAAAGGGCAGCCATTCCTCCATCCCCATCCCCCCAAATCCCCAGTCAAACCAGGCGCTCAAGAAATTACAAAGCTACTTTTAATACTTTGGGGTGAGCCCCACAGGAATAAAAAACACTGGGAAGGGGTAACCCCCTCACCCCCAGGCGTGGCCCAGGGGGAGAGAGGCTACCTGAGGGGAAGGAAGCACAAAAGGGACCCGCTGCAGACTCAGGGCAAAGGGAATGCCATCGGTGCTGGGACCTGTGAGCACTACAGGAGAAAACGCGAGCGTGGTGGGACTGGCTCCAGGCACACAGGCGAAGGGCAAGAGGGTTGGACACGAAGCCACAAAGCTACTTGGGTTCCTCCTTCTTCTCGTTTGCCTTTTTCTGCTTCTGCTGCATGATCTCCGAGTCCCTGGGGGTAGAGATGATGGGGCACTGGGAGGTACCAGAGGGCAAAAAGGACAAGATGCAGGGGGATGAAGGGCACAAAGGATAAGATGGAAGTGGATGGGACAAAATTCAGCGTGTGCCTGCTGTATTCCCACCCTAGGAGAACAAGAGGAAGAGAGCTGAGGCTTAAAAGGCAATCAGTCTCTATCTGGCTGTTGCCTAAGGGGTCAGAAGTCTGGCCACACAGGCCCAAGGCTATTCTTTGCTGAGTACCACACCCAGCAACACCACTGAGAAGGTTGGGAGAAGGGAGGAGAAACTGAACACCAAAGAGGGCCGTTAAGTACCGTGCTGTCATAACCACTACTGCATTTGAAATGTGAAGCTCCCTGCCCTTGCCCTTAAGGTCAGACTCAGGGGCACTCAGAAATCAACCGAGGGCAGGCACCCGCCCCAGTCCCTTCCTGTCAGGCTGTGAGCTAACAATTTAGAGGGTGGGGAGGAAATAAAACCCTAGAGGAAGCAATGCACTCTGCCCCTCACTAGTCCAGAAGTAAACCCTGAGGTAGCTCTCTTTCCTGCTACAACCCTTGGTCTAGCCCAGGTCTCACCCCTCCCCTCCCTTCCCTTCCCCTCCCTGGGGCTACCTCTGCTTGCGGGCTGCAGCAGAAAGCCCGTCATCTCGGCGCTTTCCCTTAACCGAGTCGCTCTGCTTTTTCATATTCTTCTGGCGGGCAAGCTCGCGCTGGTTACCGCCTAAAGAAAGAAGGTAAAAGGTGAGGCGCGGGGGGCCTTTATGGCCACACACAGGCGACCCTCCTCCCTCACCCGGACACCAGCAGGGTCCAGCGCTTATTCCTCGGTCCCGACACCGGCCCATTTTGGGGCCTAGGCTACTGAGTGGGACAGGAGGATGGGGGGCGCTGGTGGCAAGCTGCCACGGGGCAGGTCAAACTGGGAGGTGGAAGAACGGTTCCGAGGCGCCCGCTAAAGGCGTGTTTCGAGTTTCGGGGCAGCACGGGGGTCCAGACTGGTGGTGATGTGTGGACAGTTTGGGTCTCTGTGGGGGATGGGCTGCGATCTGGAGTAGGGGGCTCTGGGCCTATCTCAGAGGCGCGGGGCTTCTCGCCACAGCGCGGAAGGTCGCGGAGGGCCTCTGCTTGACTGGAGCGGGAGAAGGGGGGAGGGGGTTCTCAAGAAGTGGCGGTGGGCAAAAGGCCGATTTCCGGCGCCGAGTGTAAGGGTCTCAGAAAGCGCTTCCAGAGAAAGGCCTTGCTGGGGAAGCCAGGAGGTCAAGGCCAAGATTCTGCAGTCGTGTTTAGGGTGGACGGGGAGAAAGGGGTAAGAAGAGAGGGTCTCGGTGCTCACGGGTCATGGCGACGGCAGCGGCTCCGGCCTGCCTCCGTTGCGTCCCCTCGTTCTGTCCGACGTTGCAGGCCCCGCCCCCTTCTCCAAGCGTAACGAAGTCGTCCTTTCCTCCCCGCCCCTTTGAGCCCGGGCTCAGTCTCTCATTGGACAGAAAGAAACACGTGGGGCTGCGAGCCACGCTTCAGCCCGGGCGGATATGGGGCGGAGGTTCGCAGGCCTGGTGCGCTGCGTGGGGCGGGGCTTCCTGAGCTAGGCGTCGGGTCGGGCGGGGAGAAAGTAGGCCGGGTCACGTGGGCAGGGTGGGGGTGGAGGGGTGCGGCTGGCGATGTGGCGTTCCCGCGGGCTCGAGCACGTGATTTGGCAGAGTGACCTCATGCGGGGACCGTTTGGGACGCCGACAAACTAGCCCAAGGGGAACGGTAGGAGATGGAGGGCGGGGTTTTGGGGGGCCGTAATGGTTTAGTCTGTTCTGTATTATCAGGACTCTGGTACTTCTGTATTATCAGTACTTGGCCCTGTTACTCAGGATTTATCCCCCAGTAACCACCTATATAGACACGAATTGTTCACCTATAAGGTAAAATCAGGTACAAACGTAACTTTCAGAAACCCCCCTTCCAACTACATTGTACCCTCACCGCAAACCCCTCCCATAGAAACTAGCAGCCACATCCCGCTTGTCCTAAAACTTTAGTCCTGTTCGTTTCCCACAGAAATAATTGAATGGGACGATGGCAGTAGTTTGGAAATTTTGGAGAACCCGAAAATCACAGACTATGGAGTTGGATCAGAGACTAAGAGACTGGGAAATGCCCATACCGTGAACATTTCTCCCTCTGGGCGTTTCCCCAGTATACTACTGGCTTGTGAAAGAATAGGGCAGGAAGCCTGGGCATTAAACTCATTCTCCTCCCCAGCTCTACTATCTGTCTACAATCCTCCCCACCAGTCCTGAGGAATTAATTGGATAAAGGAGAAATGCTTAGGAAATATCACAGGAAAGGACTATTTGTAAATTTTATTTTTTTAAATATTTTATTTATTTGACAGAGATCACAAGTAGGCAGAGAGACAGGCAGAGAGAAAGGAGGAAGCAGACTCCCCACGGAGCAGAAAGCCGGATGTGGGGCTCGATCCCAGGACTCTGGGATCATGACCTGAGCGGAAGGCAGAGGCTTTAACCTACTGAGCCACCCAGGCATCCCTGTTTGTAAATTTTATTATGTGATTCTCTCCAATTGGTGCTCACAGCAAAACCGAGCTGAGTCTGGAACTTCAGACTAGCTTCCCCCTCAACATAGACCTGATGGGAAGGTAATGAACCTCAGTGCCATCCTCACAGTTTTTGCCAAGCCAAAGTATCACTTGAACTACTATTACTTAAAATGTATCAAACTTATGGGACGCCTGGGTGGCTCAGTTGGTTAAGCAGCTGCCTTCAGCTCAGGTCATGATCCCAGGACTCTGGGACGGAGTCCCACATCAGGCTCCTTGCTTGGCAGGGATCCTGCTTCTCCCTCTGCCTGTGCTGCCACTCTGCCTGCATGTGCTCTTTCTTTCTCTCTCTGACAAATAAATAAAATCTTAGAAAAAAAAAGTACCAAACTTAAATAAAAGTTATAAATCAAACTTCATAATCCTTTAGTAAATTTAAAGTTGGTATCACCTGACCACAAACAGAAAGTAACTTTAAAAGTCAAAAGTCAGGGGCGCCTGGGTGGCTCAGTGGGTTAAGCACGCTGCCTTCGGCTCAGGTCATGATCTCAGGGTCCTGGGATCGAGTTCCGCATCGGGCTGTCTGCTCAGCAGGGAGCCTGCTTCCCTCTCTCTCTCTCTCTGCCTGCCTCTCTGTCTACTTGTGATCTCTCTCTGTCAAATAAATAAAATCTTCAAAAAAAAAAAAGTCAAAAGTCAATACAATGAAAATGAAATATATTATCAAATTCTACCAAAATAATATCATTGTCAAAGATGCTGAGCCTGGGCCTGCCCTCTCTTTCTTAAAAAGATAAATTAACAAGTTTTAGAGAGGTAGTATGGCATATGTCTTTGAAACTAAAACTTCTCTTGATACAGATTAACAATTTTTATATTTTCAGTGTTACTTAATGCTATGTCTCTATACTCCCTAAAATTACTTCTCATACCACAAGTGCCATATGTCCCACCCTTTGGTACATACTAAATGTACTAGATCAATATTGGTGGCATATATAACTTTGTACAAATCCTGACTCTGCTACATACTGGATTTTATTTTAGACCCTTATTTCCTCCATGTTTCAATTCCTTTGCATGAAAAATGGGAATAATCTCTACCCCTTAGCATTGTGGAAGAGATTAATGCAGATACCAAAGGGTTGGCATTAGGTTAATGTCTCCTCCATCTCCCTTCTTCCAAGTCCTAAAACTTCCTTTTCTTCCTCTAAATTCCTCTAACCCTCCTGAGCCAATATCTGAAATGGCCTCCAATGATCCTTCCCTCCTGGTATTTATATCCTTGTGAAGTCCTTGCCACACTGAATCAAGGTTGGTCTGTGACCAATAGAATATGGCAGAAGTGATGATATGTCACTTTTTTTTTCTTTTAGTATTTTATTTCAGAAAGCAAGAGAGAGAGCATGAGCTGGGAGAGGAGCAGAGGGAGAGGAGAAGCAGGCTCCCCACTGAGCTGGGAGCCTGATATGAGACTCCAGGATCATGACCTGAGCCAAAGGCAGACATTTAACTGACTGAGCCACCTAGGTCCCCCGATACGTCACTTCTGATGCTAAATCATAAAAGACATTGTGGCTTCCGCTTTCCTCTCTCTCTTGAATCACTGGCTCTGGGGGAAGCCAGCTGCCATTTCATGAAAGGCCCATATGGTAAAGAACTGAATCTGTGGTCAATAGCCAAGCGGAAGGGAAAATACCTCCATTTAAACTCATCACAAAATTGAGAGGAAATAAATTACAGAGATGAGGCTCTGAAACAGAGAAGGATGCAAGGCAAAATTTAAGGACCCCAGACACAAAGTCGGAAAATGAGGAAACTGACTTGAAGGGTAGGGACATCACCTGCAGACCTGAAGCAGCAGTTTGACCACAACTCTTAAGCAGAATTTGGGCTGTCTAGTCTGCCACTCTAAGGTTCCCAATGAAGCCAAGCTACTTGGATCCCTTTGCATGTAAAGAGACTACAGAACCAGCCCCATGAAGAAAACGGAGCCACATTGTGAGTGAAATTGTATAGGATGAGGAAGCAAGTTCTCTTTGGCACCTGCTACCTGCTTATCAACTCCAGCATTTCAGGTGGGTGAGAGAGTAGAACAGCCTTATAACCAGTCTCCTCTTATCAACTCACCCCACCCTACCCCCATGACTAAGAGTCTGTTTCCAATCCTGTCAGAACATGGACTGGTTGCCACATCTCTCCGTCTAATTTTACCAGGAGTTGCCCAAAAAATTCACGCATTCTTTCAACACATACTGCATTGTGCACCAACTATGTGCCAACTATTGTTTAGACATTAGGTATACAGTGACCAAAAAAAGCAAAAAAATATATATACATATATACACACATATATACATGCATATATATGTAACATATATATAGGTAGGAAACAGCTTGTATATATATATATGCAAATTGATTATGAAAGAAGATAACAGATTCTACGCAAGGATGATATTCAAAATATTTAACAGGATACACAGCATAAGCACCTACCCAACAAAACAGGTCTCAGTATAATCTGAATGAAGACTATCTGTGAACAGTTATTCCACCTATACTGGTAAGAAATCATATTACTGCTAGTACTGTGAAGGAAGTATACCTGTAGACCCCAACTTTGATTAGGGAAGTGGAGCAAGTAACATTTGGGCTGAGGCAAAAAGGAGGAGTCAGCCAGGCCAACGGAAAAGAGGCAGGGAGAACATTTCAGAGGAAGGGATATCATGTGTGAAGGCCCTAAGGTCCTGCTCCCTGAGGCTAGCCTATCAAGAACCACAAGGTATGGGGTGCCTAGGTGGCTCAGTGGGTTAAAGCCTCTGCCTTCAGCTCAGGTCATGATCCCAGCGTCCTGGGATTGAGCCCCGCATTGGGCTCTCTGCTCTGCGGGGAGCCTGCTTCCTCTACTCTCTCTGCCTGCCTCTCTGCCCCCACCCGACCCCTCCCTGTCTCTTATCTTTGTTTCATCCTCTCAGTTCCAGATCCCTTAACAGGACAGGAAATGGCCACTTCTGGTACCTGCCCTCATACCTCATAGCTTGCCTGAGAGAGGTCTGAATCTCTTTAGTTTTAGTTTTAGTTTTTAAAATTCCAGGATAGGTCTCTGATAGGTTGGGTATCTAACCTTATGATAAGGAGGTAGGTGTGATTTAGGATATAATGGCAGGATATAAATAGCCCCACATGATGAGTATGTGAAGGAACAGGTTTATCAAAGAAAGGGAATTTGTTCCCCAAGAAAGGAAAATGGAGACAGATAAAACAAAAGATGTCCATTACATGAAGGAGAGATAGCTACTTGAGCTGAAATGGTGGCAGCAGAAATGGCAGTATGCAGCATCAAGATATATTTTGGAGACTTGTTGAGAAAGGAAGATACTGTTTATTCCTGAGTTCATTCTTCATCAAATATTAAGTGTACATCTATTATGTGCCAGACACTCTAGGCACTGAGTATTCAGTGATGGACAAAATAGACATGGTCTCTGACCTCAGGAAGTTAATATTTTAGTGGAGGAAACTGACAATTCACAAATAATCCAAACAATATAAAATTACAACTTGCACTAAGTGCTAAAAGAGAAAATAAAAGTTCAAGGATGAAGACTAAGAGATCCAGTTCTGTGGTGACATTTAAACTGAGGCCTGGAGCCAGTTGCAGGAAAAATAGAAGAGGGTTCCAGCAATATGGTTGAATCCCTAACATTCTTTACATTCCTTCTTATGAAGGAAAAGCAATGCAGCTTTAGGAAATTCTTCCCTTCCACCCTATCTATATTCCAAGGGTGGTCCTGGAAGGGCTAAGTCAATCCAAGTAAACTCATCCCTCTTAATATTGATTGGCTCAAGAGCTCAGACCTAAGTCATTGTTTGCATAGTATTCATCTAGTGAATGTTATTGATTCAGGAGTTAGCATGGGACCTAACTTGGCCTGATCAGACCAAACAGAAGGAGATTTTGTTCCATTGTGAAGGTATACATGGTGTTCTGTCGCACTGACTTGAACAAAAAAGTAAAGAACTCCTACCACTCCTGGCTTCTCTGACCTAGTAGGGCCAGCTTTAGGTTGAAGCAAAATGAATGGTAGAAGGAATCTTGTTCTTGATGGTGCCTTTGGGCGACTGGATGTATCAACTATAACATCTGTTCTACCTCTGAGCTTCCAGCTATGAGAACCATATGTTTTTGTGTAAGCTGCCTTGAGTCAGATTTTTGTTACTTCAGCCAAATACATTTTAATCAATACACAAGCAAAAGAAACAGTATATGCTAAGGCCCTGAAGTGGGGAAAGCTTGAATATTAGATGTATATAAAGGATCGCATAATGAAATAATCCAATCAGGTTATCTTAAAATGCAACCAGCCTTCCCCATGCATACCAAGCTTCCAGTCAGCTTTTCAGTGCCTTCCTTGTGGAAAGGGGTGGATACATAAGGATCATCAAGCATTGGAGAAAACACTCAACATAAAATTAAGACAAAACAAAACAGAAAGTAAAGTATCCAAGGATACAGAAACAATTATAGGAACAAAGGAAAATGGGAGAGAAACTATAATTAGTATCCTTAAAGATGACGAAGATATTGAATAAATACAGGTAGCTATAAAAAACAAACATTCAGAGAATAATAAAGAGCTTTTAGAAATTAAAACTATGATAGCTGAAAGAAAAAAGTAGAAGAGTTGGAAGGTAAAAACTGAAAAAAGTTACAGAAAATTGGACAAAAAAGATAGTAGTGGATAGTAGAAGAAGAAAAAATAAGGAATTTAAAGAATCTATTCAAGAGGTCCAACATCTGAATTATATGAATTTCAGAATGAGAGGAAAGTAAAACGAAAGGGGACTCACTGAATGCCCAGCATAAGGAATAAGAACAGATCCATTCTGCCACATATCGGAACACTGGAGTCAAAAAGAGGATTCTAGGGGCTTCCAAGACACAACATAGAACACACAGAAAGGGTGAAGAATCAGAATGACTTCAGACTTGTCATCAACAATACTAGAAGCCAGAAGACAATGGAGCAATATTATCAAATATTTGAAGAAAAATAACAACCTAGATTTTTTTCACCCAGCTGAGCTATCAATTAAGTCTGAGAATAGAATAAAGACATACAGAGTTGAAAAAGACTTACCTACTATGCACCCTTTTCTACAAAATATTGAAGGTGTACTCTACCAAAATGAGGAGTAAACCAAGACAAAAAATCGCAGGATCCAGGAAAAAGAGTATCCAACATAGGAGATAAGTAAAAGGAATCCTCAGGCTGCTGGTGAAGGGAGATCCCAGGATGATAGCTTTACAGCAGGCTTAGCAACCATTTCAGATTAGAACAGGAGGATGAAAGGCTCAGGAGGCATGTATCTAAGTGGAAAAAATGGAAACTGGTAAAACTGATAAATTATCTGATTGTATTTGAATATATTGAGAGATTTCTACTTCTAGAAGACAGTATGAAAATAAATTGATAATAAGTACATAAGCAACTAAGTAAAAAACCAAATAGATAATTTAGGGGAAGCATACAAGAAAGGAAATGTAAACAGTACACTAACTGTCACAGCTGGTAAATAACATTTACACACTCATAAAATATAAACATTCAGTATTGATCTAACTAAAATAATACTGCACTAGAAGGATGGAGGGAGAAAGTACATGCATATTTATGGGAATGATGAGAGAGTTAAGTCCTCATTTTCAAAACAGAAGTCAGGGGCTCCTGGATGGCTCAGTGGGTTAAGCCTCTGCCTTTGGCTCAGGTCATGCTCCCAGGGTCCTGGGATCGAGCCCATCGGGCTCTCTGCTCAGCAGGGAGCCTGCTTCCCTTCCCCTCTCTCTCTGCCTACTTGTGATCTCTGTCAAGTAAATAATAAAATCTTAAATAAATAAATAAAATAGAAGTCAGTGGCTAATATCAGTTAAAAATCCAGAAATGGCATGATATTTAGAAAAAGCAACAAATGCCAGAAGAAGCAGCTAAAGGAGTTGTAATCTTTAAGCAGTGGGAAACCAAGTGGGATAATCTTTTTTTGTTATTTTTTTTTAAGATTTTTATTTATTTATTTGACAGAGATCACAAGTAGGCAGAGAGGCAAGCAGAGAGAGAGGAAGGGAAGCAGGCTCCCCACTGAGCAGAAAGCCTGATGGGGGTCGGAAGGCAGAGGCTTTAACCCACTGAGCCACCCAGGTGCCCCTTTGTTATGTTTTGTATAGAACTTGTATGTTCATGTGTAACTTCCATAAGAACAAATAAGTAGTAAGTTAAAACCCCAACCGTGGTTTCAAATGAAATAGTTTAGGAGGAGAGAGTAGAATGTGAAGGAATCTAGGTAGTGATTTCTTAGGAATTCATTTACATGTCACTAGCTGTCAGAGAAGCATCTCCCTCCCCTCTAGCCGTACTCCCAGTGGGAAATACAAAAAAAAGAGAAGAGGAAGAACTTCTGGGAGCATATCCATAGCATATCCATTTCCTGTGTATCCATAGAATACACAGGAAAGGGGAAGAATCCATAAAAAGCATGGCTAAGTTTATCCCCATAAGGGTTGGTGGCTTTACATTGGAATCAGATTCTAACTTCTGGGAGACCCAAGGCCAACTGAGGTCTCCATTCTTGAAAAGCTACTAAATATGGACCAGGAAATATCTGAGGAGGGGAACTAAGGTACTTTTCACTTTCACCTTGAGCTTCTCCTGGGTTGGACAATAATGTCTCATTCCTGAACAGTGGTGTTCCTGAATGGCTTCTTGCCTCCATTGAATATCTCCTCTCTGTCTGACCGACCTCTATTAACATCTTGTAAGCAAAGCTAGGATCTCCGAGCAGCATTTCCTCCAGATACCTCTGCTTCTCCCTTGTTTCAGCTGAATTGGCATTTGCCTTATTCATACATAAATTCTGTTTCTTCTTCTCTGCTTTGGGAGACACCAGGGTTGAATAAGCAAGTTTCCCTGATAGTCTATAGCCCCTTCCCAGTTCAGTTTTCTTTTCTGCTTCCCACTCCCTTCCTACTCCTTGTTTACTAAAACTCTCAACTACTGCATAGTTCTGTCAACCATCTCTACTTCAGCAGTCAATTTATCTGTTCCCTTTAAGTGTTCCCTTTCTCCCTCAGCACTTTGGGTAGAAGTTCAAAGGCAAGGAGCTAATATATAACAGAATCTAGGCTACTCTTTGCTACCCTGCTGGAAAATATGTACGGCCCTCTTCCTGCTGAGACATGGTTTCAAGGTCTTGTGCTGGGGTCATCTATTAAAGTATACCATCAATACAGCAATACCAGTACCCTTGGAGAACATATGATTCTCAGTAAGCTGAGCCCTCTAGGTGCAGACTGATACCTCAAAGCCAAAGGGTTACAGGCCCAGCAGACTCTGGTAAGAAGGAGAGAAACATACCTCTGTCCACTGGAAAGGATTCCCAAGTCCAAAACATGTGGTGGTGAGATGAATGGGGGGGAGGGAAGGATAAGAAGACCTAAAATAATAATTGTGAAACAGGAACACGTGCACATTTAGAAAATGTCTTCTTCCCTCTCTTCCATATACCTTGATGTAGAACTTGTCCTGATGTAGAAGAATGAGGTGACATGACTTAATGAGTATGAAAAAAAAACACAGGCTCTAGAGACAGCTGGCCTGAGTTCAAATCCCAGCCAGACCACTCACTGGGATTCTTATGTGGCATGAATTCCTTTGGAAGTTAAAGACCATAGGTGACTTCTCAGAATAATGTACATTTAAAAAAATACACCCATGATATTGTACACCCATTTTCATGGCAGCATTAATTCACAATAGCCAAAAGGTAACCATAGTGGCCATTAATAGATGAATGGACAAGGAAAATGTGGTATATACATAAAATAGAATCTTACTCTGCCTTAAAAAGGAAAGAAATTCTGATACATGCTACAACATGGATAAACCTTAAGGACATTCTTCTTTTTTTTTTTTTTTTAAGATTTTATTTGGGGCGCCTGGGTGGTGATGTGGGTTAAGCCTCTGCCTTTGGCTCAGGTCATAATCTCAGGGTCCTGGGATCGAGCCCCACATTGGGCGCTCTCCTCAGTGGGGAGCCTGCTTCCCCCTCTCTCTCTGCCTGCCTCTCTGCCTGCTCTTGATTTCTCTCTGTCAAATAAATAAATAAAATCTTTTTTAAAAAAATAAAGATTTTGGGGCGCCTGGGTGGCTCAGTGGGTTAAGCCGCTGCCTTCGGCTCAGGTCATGATCTCAGGGTCCTGGGATCGAGTCCCGCATCGGGTTCTCTGCTCGGCGGGGAGCCTGCTTCCCTCTCTCTCTCTCTCTCTCTCTGTCTACTTGTGATCTCTCTCTGTCAAATAAATAAAAAAAAAAAATCTTAAAAAAAAAATAAAGATTTTATTTATTTATTTGACAGAGACAGAGACAGCGAGAGAGGGAATACAAGCAGGGAGAGTGGGAGAGGGAGAAGCAGGCTTCCCACTGAGCAGGGAGCCCCATGCAGGCATCAATCCCAGAACCCTGGGATCATGAGCCCAAGTCAAATGCTTAACGACTGAACCACCCAAGTGCTCCATAAGGACATTATTCTAAGTGAAATAAGTCAGTCACAAAAAGATACATACTGTCTGATTCCACTTATGAGGTATCTAGAGTAGTCAAAACCACAGAATCAGAAAAGGGTGGTCGCCAGTGACTAGGAGGAGAGGAAAATGGGGAGTTGTTCAATAGGCAGAGAGTTTCAGTTTTGCAAGATTAAGTGTTCTGGAGATTGATTGCACAACAGTATAAATGTATTGAACACTGGTAAGTTGTACACTTAAAAATGATGAAGATAGTAAATTTAGCTATGTGTGTTTTACCACAATTAAAGCGTTTTGTTTTTTTTTTAATTTAAAAAATGTACATGGGATCACCCTTGCACACCCAGCGCAGCTGTGCATCATGGCCAGGCCAAGTGCCAACCCTGCCCACCCCTGTGCCACAGCACAGCTGTGCATCACAAAAGGGCACTAGCCCCACCCCCCCATCCCCCAATGCCACAGATACACCTAGTCCTAGTGGTCAGAGATTTTGGTCCTGGTCAGAGACCACCTAGTGGTCAGAATTTTGCTCCTGGGCTCCACATGCTGTCTACTACACAAGGTTACTCCTTCAAGCCTGGGAGAAGTAGTTGATGTGCCTAATACAGAGAAAAAGTGAGTGAAAATGAGACTGGCATATGTTCCAAATGAAAGGACAAGACAAAACATGAGAAAAAATCATCGTGAAACAGAGATAAGCAATCTACCTGATAGCATTCAAAGTAGTGGCCATAAAGATGCTCAATGAACTTGGGAGAAGAATGGATGAACACAGTGAGATCCTCAACAAAGAGATAGGAAATAGAAGAAATTTCCAAGCAGGGGCACCTCCCTGGCTCAGTTAGAGAATATGACTTGATGTCAAAGTTATGAGTGTGAGTCCAACATTGGGCATAGAGCTCACTTAAAAAAAAAAAAGTTATGTCAATTATATCTCAACAAAACAAAAAAATATTTTAAAAAGTTTCAAACAGAAGTTGCAGAGCTGAAGAAAACAATAATTGAACTAAAAAATACACTAGAGGGGTTCAAAGCAGAGTGGATAAAGCTGAAGACTGGGTCAGTGAGCTGGAATGCAAAGCAACAGAACTCACCCAGACAAAGTAGCAAAACAAAAAAAGAATTTTTAAATTTATTTAATTTTTAAAAAGATTTTATTTACTATTTGACAAAGAGAGACACAGCAGAGGGAACACAAGCACGGGGAGTGGGAGAGGGAGAAGCAGACCTCCCACCAAGCAGGGAGCCCAGTGTAGGTCTCAATCCCAGGATCCTGGAAATATGACCTGAGCTGAAGGCAGACACCCAACAACTGAGCCACACAGTCGCCCCAGAAAAAGAATTTTTAAAAATTAAGATAACTGGGATGCCTGGGTGGCTCAGTGGGTTAAAGCCTCTGCCTTCGGCTCAGGTCGTGATCCCAAGGTCCTGGGATCGAGCCCTGCATTGGGCTCTCTGCTGAGCAGGGAGCCTGCTTCCCTTCCTCTCTCTCTCTGCCTGCCTCTCTGCTTACTTGTGATCTCTGTCTGTCAAATACATAAATAAAATCTTTTAAAAAAAAAAAGGTAACTTAAGGAAACTTTCAGACAACATCAAGCAGAATAACATTTGCATAACAGGGGTCCCAGAAGAAGAAGAGAAAGTGAAAGAGCCATAGCTCATAGGAAAAGATAATGGCTGAAAATTCAACTAATCTGGTGAAGGAAACAGACATATAGGTCCAGGAAACCAGAGAGTCCCAAAGATTAACCCAAAGATACCCACACCAAGATATATTATAATTAGATGGCAAAAGTTAAGGAGAGAATCTCAAAAGCAGCAAGAGAAAAAGAACTTATTACATACAGAGGAAACTCCATAAAGCTGTCAGATTTTTCAGCAGAAACTTGACACGCTAGAAGAGACTAGCATAAGATATCCAAAATACTGCAAGGATAAAACTTCCAACCAAGAATTCTCTACTTTGCAAGATTTTAATTGAGAATTGAAGGAGAAATTAAGAGTTTTCCAATAAGCAAAAGCTAAATGAGTTCATCACCACCAAACTGTCTTAAAAGAAATTTTAAAGGGACTTCTTTAAACTGAAAAGAAATGGCACTAATAAGGACAATATGCAAAAGTAAAAATCCCTGGAAAAAATACATAGTAAATGTAGTGGATCAATCATTCATTTAGCAAGCATGATGTTTAAAAGACAAAAATAGTAGGGGAACCTGGGTGATGCCGTTGGTTAAGGGTCTGATTCTTGATTTTGGCTCAGGTTGTAGTCTCAAACTTGTGAGATTGAGCCTCATGTTGGGCTCTGCACTCAGTGCAGAGTCTACTTAAGACTGACTCTCCTGGGGCAGTTGGGTGGCTCAGTTGGTTAAGCGTCTGCCTTTGCCTCAGGCCATGGTCCCTGGATCCTGGGATTGAGCCCAGCATCAGACTTCTTGCTCAGTGGGAAGCCTGCTTCTCCCTCTCCCGTCTCTCTCTCTGTCAAATAAATAAAATCTTTAAAAAAAAAAAAAGATAGAAAACATTGCCCTTCAGCAATACACTAGACCAGATGGATTTAATAGATATATATACAATATTCCATCCAAAAGCAACAGAATAAGCATTCTTCTCACATGGAACATTCTCCAGGATAGATTCCATGTTAGGCCACAAAATTCAAGAAGACTGAAATCATATCAACCATCTTCTCTGACTACAGTGGTATGAAACTAGAAACCAATTACCAGAAGAAAACTGAAAAAAACACTAAAATGTGGAAATTAAACAACATGCTAATGGGGTCACCTTGCTGACTCAGTTGGTAGTGCAGGCGACTCTTGATCTCAGGGTTTTGAGTTCAAGCCCCACAGTGGATGTAGAGATTACTTAAAAATAAAATCTTTAAGAAAAAGTAAACACATGCTAATGAACAACAGATGGGTCAACAAAAAATCAAAGAAGAAATTAAAAAATACCTAGAAACAAATGCAAATGGAAATAAAACACACCAAAATTTTTGAGAGATGCAGCAAAGTGGTTCTAAGAGGGAAGATCATAGCAATATGGGTTTACTTCAAGCAGCAAGAAAAATATCAAGTAAACAATTTAACTTTACATGTAAAGGAGACAGAAAAAGAACAAAGGAAACCCAAAGTCAGTAGAAAAAAGGAAATACTAAATATCAGAGTGGACATAAATGGAGAATAAAAAAAAAAAAGAGGGGCATCTGGGTGGTTCAGTCAGCTTCTGACTCTTGATTTCGGCTCAGGTCATGATCTTAGGGTCATGGGACTGAACCCCATGTCAGGCTCTGAGCTGAGTATGGAGACTGCTTGGGATTCTCTTTCTCCCTCTCCCCCTCCTCCCACCTCTCTCTCTCAAAAAAAAAATTTTTTTTTCTTTTTTAATATTTTATTTTATTTGACAGAGATCACAAACAGAGAGGCAGGCGGGGGGGGGGGGGAGGGAGGAGGGGGAAGCAGGCTCCCTGCTGAGCAGAAAGATGCTGGGCTTGATCCCAGGACTCTGTGATCATAACCTGAGCTGAAGGCAGAGGCTTAACCCTCTGAGGCTCCCAGGCGAACCCCCCCATTTTTTTTTTTAAATAAAAACACCACTAAGGTAAATATAAAAAAGAAAGAAAGAAAAAGTGTGTGCCTGAGTGGCTCAGTCATTAAGCACCTGCTTTCTGCTCATGTCATGATTCCAGGATCCTGGGATAGAGCCCAGCATCGGGCTCCCTGCTCAGTGGGGACCCTGCTTCTCTCTCTCCCACTCCCCCTGCTTCTCTCTCTCCCACTCCCCCTGCTTCTCTCTCTCCCACTCCCCCTGCTTCTATTCCCTTTCTTGAGGCCTCTCTCTATCAAATAAATAAATAAAAAATCTTTTAAAAAATCAATGAAACTAAGAGCTGAAAAGATAAACAAAATTGACATATCTCTAGCTAGACTAATGAAGAAAAAAAGATTGCTAATAAAATTATAAATTAAAGAGAGGTTACAACTGACAGCACTGAAATACAAAGGATCATATTAACAACTATATGCCAACAAATTGAATATAGAAAAAATGGAGAAATTCGTAGAAACATACACTGAATCATGAAGAAATAGTCTGAATAGACCAATTACTAATAAGGAGAATGAATCAGTAATCAAAAAGCTCCCAGCAAATGAAGGTCCAGGACGAGCTGGCTTCACTGAATTTTACCAAACATTTAAGAAAAAGTTAATACCTACCCTTCTCAAACTTCTCCAAAAATACCAAAGAGGAAGGAATATTTTCAGACTCATTTTATGAGGGCAGCATCACCCCGATACCAAAACCAGACAAGCCACCCCACTCACATGTGCACACACACATATTAAAGGCTAATATCACTGATGAACACAGATGCAAAAAATTTCAACCAAATATTAGCAAATTTAATTCTACAATGGATTAAAATAATAATATACCATGTTCAAGTGGAATGTATTCCAAGGAGGCAAAGATAGTTCAGCATCCACAAATCAACCAAATAATACACCATATTAATAAAATGAATAAAAATCATGATCAGGGCGCCTGGGTGGCTCAGTGGGTTAAAGCCTCTGCCTTCAGCTCAGGTCATGATCTCAGGGTCCTGGGATCGAGGCCTGCATCGGGCTCTCTGCTCAGCGGGGAGCCTGCTTCTCTCTCTCTCTGCCTGCCTGTGTACCTGTGATCTCTGTCTGTCAAATAAATAAATAAAATCTTTTTTAAAAAAATCATGATCATCTTTATAGATGCAGAAAAGGCATTTGAAAAAAATACAACATCCATTTATAATAAAAACTCTGAGCAAAGATGGTTTAGAGGGAACATACCTAAACATAATAAGGGCCATATATCACAAATCACAGAAAACATCATACTCAATGGTGGAAAGCAGAAAGATTTTCCTTTAAGGACAGGAACAAGACAAGGATGCCCACTCTGTGTGTGTGTGTGTGTGTGTGTGTGTGTGTGTGTGTGTGTGTGTATGACATATAATGTATTATTTGCTTCAGGTGTACAGGTCTTTGAATCATCAGGCTTACACATTTCACAGCACTCACCATGGCACATACCCTCCCCAATGTCCATAACCCAGCCACCCTATCCCTTACCCACCTGCCCCCCAGTAACCCTCAGTTCATTTCATGAGATTAAGAGTCTCTTAGGGGGGCGCCTGGGTGGCTCAGTGGGTTAAGCCGCTGCCTTTGGCTCAGGTCATGATCTCAGGGTCCTGGGATCAAGTCCCGCATCGGGCTCTCTGCTCGGCAGGGAGCCTGCTTCCCTCTCTCTCTCTCTCTGCCTGCCTCTCTGCCTATTTGTGATCTCTCACTCACTTGCTCGCGCGCGCTGTAAAATAAATAAAAATCTTTAAAAAAAAAAAAAGTCTCTTAGGGTTTGTCTCCCTCCTGATCCCATCTTGTTTCATTTTTTCCCTCCCTGCCCCCACGACCCCCATCTCTGCCTCTCAAGTTCCTCATATCAGAGAGATCATATGATAATTGTCTTTCTCTGATTGACTTATTTCACTTAGCATGATGCCCTCTAGTTCCATCCACATTGTTGCAAATAAGAATGCCCACTCTGGCCACTTTTATTCAACATGGTATTGGAAGTCCTAGACACAGGAATTAGGCAGGAAAAAGAAATAAAAGGCATCCAAATTAGAAGGGAAGAAGTAAAATTATGATGACTTGCAGGTTACTTGATACTGTATACATAAAAAACTCAAAAGATTCTACCAAAAAAAGCGTTAGAATAAGTGACTTCAGTGATCAGGTTACAAAATCAACATACAGAAATCCATAGTGTTTCTATATATTAATAGTGAATTATCAGAAAGAAATAAGAAAATCCCATTTACAAATACATCCAAAAAAATAAAATACAGACATAAATTGGGGAGCCTAGGTGGCTCAGTCGTTAGGTGTCTGCCTTCAGCTCAAGTCATGTTCCCAGTGTCCTGGGATTGAGCCCAATATCAGGCTCCCTGCTCAGTGGGAAGCCTGCTTTTCCCTCTCTCACTCCCCCTGCTTATGTTCCCTCTCTCACTGTCTCTCTCTCTGTCAAATAAATAAATAAACAGACATAATTTTAACCAAAGAGGTGGAAGACCTATACACTGAAAACTAAGAAACTGATGAAAGAAATGGAAGAAGATACAGATAAATGGAAAGATACTCTGTGCTCATGGATTGAAAGAATTATATTGTTAAAATGTCCATACTACCCAAACTATAGATTCAATGCAGTCCCTATCAAAATTCCAATGGTGTTTTTCACAGAACAAATTTAGAAATAATTCTAAAATCTGCATGGGACCACAAAAGATCCCAAATAGCCAAAGAAATCTTAACAAAGAACAAAGCTGGAAAGAACAAAGAACAAATCAGCTCTCTGATTTCAAACTACAAAGCTATGGTTATCAAAACAGTATGATACTGACACAAAAACAGACACTCAGATCAATGGAACAGAATTGAGAGCCGTGAATTAAACTCACATATATATGGACAATTAATGCATTACAAAGGAGCCAAGAACATACTATGGTGAAAGGACAGTCTCTTCAATATATGGTATTGGAAAAACTGGATCACTATCTTATACCATACACAAAGACTAACTCAAAATGGGTTAAAGACTTGAATATTATACCTAAACCATAAAATTCCTAGAAGAAAAACATAGGCAGTAAGCAACTTGACTTTGATCTTAGCGATAATTTTGTGGATCAGACTTGAAAGGCAGGAGAAACCAATGCAAAAATAAAGATTACTTCAAACTAAACTGCTTCTGCATATTGAAAGAAACATCATCAAAATGAAAAGGCAACCTACTGAATGGGAGATTTCTGCAAATCATATATCAGACCAGGGATTAATATCCAAAATATATAAAGAACTCAATAGCACAATAGAAAACAAAGAGCCTGATTAAGAAATAGGCAGAGGGCAGAGAATCTGAATAGACATTTAGGATATCCACAGATAATGTGCCACCATCATCACCATCAATTTTAGAACATTTTCATTACAATGATCAATTCTTACTCTTCATTTTACTTGGCCTGTTGACTGAAGGTGACATAGTTGTTCAATCGCTGTCTCTTTGAAACATTGTTTTCACTTGGTTTTCAGTGCTGCACACACTCTTGGTGTTCTTTCTTCTCCACTGGCCATCTCCTTTTTTTTTTTTTTTTTTTTTTTTTTTTTTTTGGCCATCTCCTTTCAATTGGCTTTGCTTTTCTTCCCCCTGACTTCCTTCTAGAGATTAGAGTACCCGAGGGTGTAACACTTTACATTCCTCTTTATCTTCCTGGGTGATCTCATCTAGTCTTAAAGCTTTAAAATACCATCTATATGTTTAGTACTATCAAGTCTACATCTCTAGCCCAGACATCTTTCACCATCTCTAAGTTTGTGTTTACAACTGCCTGCTCCACATTCCCATGTGGATTCTAACAGACAATTCAACATGTTCAGAACTAAGCCTGTTCCACATGCAGTCTTCCCTACCTCAGACAATGACAATTTCATGCGCTAGTTGTTCTGGCCAAAAATGTTAGAGTCATCTTTGATGCCATTTCTCTCTCACATACCACATTCAGTCCATCAGCAAATTCTATTGGCTCTACCCTCAAAACTCAGAACATTATCCCTTCTCCCACCTCATCTGTTACTGCCTGTTGTAAGCTGCCACCATTTCTAGCTCGAATTATTGCAGCAGCCTAACAGGTCATGCTGCTTTTTATCCTCGTCACTCTATAGTCTACACTTAACACAGCAACTACAGTGATCCTTTGAAAATAGACGTAATTTCATATTCCACCTCTGCTCAAAACCTTGCAGTGACTCCCCATTTCACTTAAAGTAAAAGCCAAAGTCCTTATAATGGCCCGCAAGGCCCTTCAGCCCCTGATCCTTCCCTGCTCCATTACCTTCCTGACTTTGTTATAACTTTTCCCCTTTACTCACTTTGGTCCAGTTATGCAGGCCTCAACGTTTCCTTAACACTCCAGGCACACTTCTGACTCAGAGTTTGCAGTGGTTAGTCCCTCCACCTAGAAAGCATTTCCTTTAGGGCATTGCTCAAATTTCATCTTCTCCATAAGGCTTTCTCTTATCACCTTACTTAATATACAGTCAACCCTCTCCATCCTCCTCTACTTCCTCCTCCTCCACTTCCAAACCCTCTTACCTTGCTCCACTTTTTCTTTTAGCTTAGCACTTATCATCTTTTAACATACCCTATATGATTTTGTTTATTTCAGAAAGAGGACAATCCAGGGGGAGAAACAGAGGGAATGGGAGAAGACGACTCCTTGCTGAGCAGGGAGCCCGGCACAGGGTTTGATCCATGAACCCAGTGATCATGACTTGAGCTGAAGGCAGATGCCCAACCCACTGAGCTACCCAGGTGCCCCAAAATACACTGTATTTCTTGTGTTTATTTCTTAGGTTTGTTTATAGTGTCTCCTTCCCCTCTAGAATAGAAGCTCTCCAGGGGGCACATGGGTGACTCAGTCAGTTAATCAACTGACTCTTGATCTCAGCTCAGGTCTCGATCTCAGGGTCATGAGTTTAAGCCCCTGATTGGGCTTCACGCTGGGCATGGAGCTTACTTAAAACAAACAAAAAAGAAAACAAAACAAAAAAGAAAAGAATGTAATCTCTTCCAAAGAAGAAATCTGTTCATTGATGTATCCTAAGGATATGGTACAATGTCTGGTACAGAGTAAGCGCTCAATGAATATTTGTTGAATGAATGAATGAAAAGTTGAGTGATAATACCTACTCTAAAGTTATTTTAGGAATTAAATAACATGCAAAGTTTTTGACACACAATAGACATGCAACATATGTTAGATTCCTACCCCTTCCCTAAAGTATCTTTCCCATTTATCTCCTCTTATAGCACTGCTCCTGCCCTCTTCTTTAAAATTTTCACCATTCTAGGCTCTCCTTTGAGTTTAAATCAAGGAAAATCCAACAGAAGTCCACAGATGTCATCTGAGAAGAAAAGGAACCCTGGGAGACCAGATTTTACCTACTGCCACACTCTTTATCAAATTAACAAATGGTCACCCACAGAAGCAGAAAGTCCTAAAGAGATGGACAAGTAAATGTTTTTGTTGTTGGAATTGGAGATTTACTGCATTGCCTTTTCAAATTACCTTTATTGAGGTCTAACTACATACTTTAAAATATACACATTTTAGGTGTACTATCTGATGGGTTTTTTTTATGAGGTTTTTTTTTTAAAGATTTTATTTTATTTGTCAGGGAGAGAGAACGCACAAGCAGGCAGAGGCAGAGAGAGAAGCAGGCTCCCCACTGAGCAAGGAGCCCAATGCAGGATTTTAATCCCAGGATCCCTGAATCATGACGTGAGCCGAAGGCAGCTGCCCAACCCACTAAGCCACCCAGGCGTCCCTATCTGATGAGTTTTGACAAATGTATAGATAATTTGATTTGGGGTGGAGGGCATTAAGGTCACCTGAAATTATGTAGGTCCAGGGACTTAGCAGAGGGATCGTGGCTAGGAAAGAGAACTTCAGGGCTTTTGGTAAACATGCCCAAACAGGGACAAGTGGAGACGCCGGAGCCGACCTGAAATTCCTGCGGTCTCAGTGCACCAGAATCTCTCTGCCTCTGCCTGCTTGTGCGTTCTCTCTCTCTCTCTGACAAATAAAATTAAATCTTAAAAAAAAAAAAAAAACCTCATTTAAAAAAACCTCATCAGATAGTACACCTAAAATGTGTATATTTTAAAGTATGTAGTTAGACCTCAATAAAGGAATCTGAACCTCCAGAATGTCTCACAACTTCGTGGCACTTCTTGGCCCTCCTGAGGGAGTGGGCCAGCTCTCTTTCACACCAGTCTCACCTGTATAAGCCAGGAGCAGTGACCTGGGACTGAGTCTTCCCTTTGCCCTGCAACTCTCCTGTCCCGCCCACACCCCCCATCCCTGCCTACCGGTGGAGATGGGAGGGGTCCGCTCCAGCCCGCCACAGCCAAACTTCACCGCTGCCTTGACAGCCACTGGGCCTGATTTTCTCTCCAGCCGCAGTTAGAAATCGACTTCGGGGGGCGCCTGGGTGGCTCAGTGGGTTAAAGCCTCTGCCTTCGGCTCAGGTCATGATCCCAGGGTCCTGGGATCAAGCCTCGCATGGCGCTCTCTGCTCCGCATGGAGCCTGCTTCCTCCTCACTCTCTGCCTGCCTCTCTGCCTAGTTGTGATTTCTCTCTGTCGAATAAATAAAATAAAAGCTACTTCGGGTCCGCAGCACTATTACAGGCGGGAAAAAGCGAAAGCGCTGCACCAGGTGTTGGCGTCAGAAATAACCCCTTTGGGTCCGTCACCCTCCGGTCCCTGGGGGAGTCTAGGTCTCTGTCGCGCGGTCTACCGAGTCAGCCCAGCAACCAGGACCTCTCCCGCCCTTCTGCCTCTAAAACCCTCTAGAGGTTGCAGTTTCAGCTTCACTTAGAGACGGCAACTCTTGAGTTCAGGTTGGCTGGGGACACTGAGGCAAAACTGGGAAGGGGTCTAAAGTTGGCCACAGACATCCCCCCCACCCCGGAACTGCGATAGCCCCTTCCGAAAGCCCAAAGTGGCGCGCACGAATCCAAGAAACCCGTGGGGGTGGGTCCGAGCAAAAGTCTAGGGAAAAGCGAAGCATCGAAGCTGCTGGGAAGCCTCAGGGGTGGGGCCGGGGGTGGGTCCTGGCGGAGGGCGGGGCCGACCTGGGCTACCAACAGTGCCAGCGTAGCCCTGCACAGCACAGGTGGTGGTGGTGGCGGCCCTTGCCTGTGGCTCTTGTTCTGCGTGCAATCGACCTCGCAGTCATGGAGGGACCCGAGGAGCTTCTGAGTGGGAAGCTCCAGCTCTGCTTCACCCCCGCTGCCGGGACCAGCCTCCTGATGTTCAGGCTCAACGACGCGGTGCTTCGGGCGCTGCAAGAGTGTCGGCGGCAACAGGTGCGGCGGACCTTGGGCCCTGTCTTCCCTAGCCTCTACCCCTCCGGATCTCAGGCCTCAGCCGGTAACCCTGGCGAAGCGACCTGGGGATGGGAAGAGGAATCCGCAGGCTCCGACCTCCCCACCTCTCCAAGTGAATTGGGCAGGGCAGCCCCCCCCCCCCCCCCCCACACACACACACTACCCCGGGCACCCGACACCGGATTCTGGGAATGCCACTTCACCTGCGTTCAGCTCGCATCTGCTCTCCCCGCAGGTTCGGCCAGTGATCGCTTTCCAAGGCAACCGAGGGGTAAGTACGGGCCTAGGGTGTTTGGGAAAAGGCGGGGTGCGGGGAGAACAGAAGTGGGCTCTGGGAAGGTGCAGTCAGGGCGGGGAGACTGAGAGCAGTCACGGTCTGAGGAAGTTCCGAGAACTGAGTTGGGCAGAGGGGGCTGCTAGGGTTGTGGTCCCAGGAGACTGCGGTTAAGGACACTGTGTTGTCTCAGCCTCCTGGGGAACTCAAGCCCAGCTGCACCTGGTGTACTAACGAGCCCCGTGGGACCCATCTTCAGTCTTAGGTTGGCTCAGGGAAGAATGGCGGTGGGAGGAAGGGAGAGGGGGTGACTTCATGGGGCTTATGGTTCTCCTTTTGCGCTCAGTATCTGAGGTTCCCAGGCCCTGGCTGGTCCTGCCTCTTCTCCTTCTTAGTGTCCCAGTGTGGCCAGGAGGGCCCTGGAGGTGGCTTGGACCTTGTGTGCCAACGTTTAGGCAGGTAAGGGGGAACAGGGAGCAGATAAAAAGGGTTTGTGGAAAGTTGGGGAGGCTGATTTCAGAGGTGCTTAAAAGTTCTCCACCCTCCTGGGATTTTTCCACCACTCCTTTCCAGATCTGGGCCTAACCAGCTCCACTGCCTGGGCCCACTCAGGGATCGCCTCACTATTTGGGCAGCCATGGATTCCATCCCAGCCCCATCTATAGTTCAGAGACATAATCTGATGGACCGTGTCAGAGATCCTGAGAGTTGGCAGAACGCAGGAGAATATTCTGAAGAAGACACAGTTTCACAGCCACAGATGGCGCTAAAAGAGGTGAGGCCAGAAACTGTAGGTAGCTGGAATCAGGTGGGGCAAAGCCTAAAGCCCAGGGAGGCAAGTGCCCCTGCTACTTTCCCTGCCAGGTGCCAGATCCACTGGCAAGCAGCCAAGGACAGTCACTCCCAGGATCCTCAAAGGAACACATGGCACAGTGGGAAGTGAGGTACTTGGGGCAGGGTGGGACTAAACTGGGAATCCCTCATATTATCTTCCTTTCTAATCTCCACCCTAAATGCTGTAATAAGAGATCTTGGTCTTCATCTCTCTCATTCCCTCTTCAAATATCCTAGAAACCAGACCTATCTTCCAAACAGAGAACCTGATCAGGCACTGCCTTCTTCTGCTAGCCAGAAACATTTGGACAAGGTAAGGTGTAATAGCAAGGGTTTTTCAGAAATCTTTGTCCAATCAGGCTAACATTTTAAAATTAGAAGCCTTCATTTTGATGCTCCTAGAGCTCATTCTATGATTAGTTTTCACGAGTCAGGCTTTCACGAGTCTGGGTTACTGTGTATGTGGTATTTTTCCCAACAGAAGCGTCCAGCACCTACAACCACTCTAGGACTAGAAGAAAAGAGACTCAGAACTCTGCCTTTAGCTCCAAGTCCCCTACAAGGGCTGCCCAGTCAGGACCTGCAAGAGGGAGAAGACTGGGAACAAGAGGATAAGGATGAAGACATGGGCCGCAGGTTGGAACACAGTCCCTCAGTTCAAGCAGGTGAGTTAATGAGAAAAGGGCTAACTGCCCTTGTGGAGGGGTGCTGGGTGGCTCAGTCAGTTGGGCATCTGCCTTCCGCTCGGGTCATGATCTTGGAGTCTCAGGATTGGGCCCTGTTTAGGGCTCTCTGCTCAGTGGGGTGTCTGCTTTTCCCTCACCAGGCTTGTGTTCTAAAATTAAAAAATAAACTGCCCTAGCAGAAAAAGGACCTATGTAGTTTGTGTTGTCTTGCTTCCTTCCTAGATTCTGAATCCCCAAGCCCTGAAGAGGTACCAGATTACATCCTGTGAGTCTCCTGCTACTTGCAATTTTATCAAACCTTGTGCATGAGATATTAAGATAAACTTCCTGGGAGCTTGACGCTTTCAGGGCAATGAAGTTGAAGGTGGCAATTCTCTGCTCCTGGCAGGCAATACAGGGCCATCCACAGTGCAGAGCAGCAACTTGCTTATGAGCAGGACTTTGAGACAGATTATACTGAATACCGCATTCTACATGCTCGTGTTGGGGCTGCAAGCCAAAGGTTCATAGAGCTGGGAGCACAGATCAAGAGAGTTCAGCGAGGAACTCCAGAACACAAGGTAAGGACCGGACCCAAGATGAGCTTTCTAGCTTTACTGGCCATCAACTCCCTAATTGACCTTAACACTGTACAGTGACCCAAATGACAAGCCAATCAGTTTTGAGAGAAAAATTATTCTTTGTCATTTAGTAGAATGAGATGGGAAGTTACTTCTCTCCTTCAGGAAAACTGGAGCTTTTTTCTCAAGGCTAAAGTTGGCGCTAGCATTTTCTTTGTTTCAGGTACTGGAAGAAAAAATAGTCCAGGAATATAGAAAGTTCAGGAAGGTAAGACAAGGTCTGGGAGCGGTAGCAAGAAGGCAGAAATGGTAGATCCTCTTGTTTTGTTTTTGTTGGGTTTTTGACATGGATCCTTTTTCTCTGCAGCGGTACCCAGGTTATAGGGAAGAAAAGCGTCGCTGTGAGTACCTGCATCAGAAATTGTCCCACATTAAAGGTCTCATCCTGGAGTTTGAGGAAAAGAACAGGGAAAGCTGAAGCTGTCAGTGCGCTCTTTACCTTCTCTCTGCTCAGTGTGATACGAAGGAAAAAAGCAGCTATGAACTACATAGAGTGCAACTGTCTGCTCTTATTGCTGAGTCCGTGGTGGCAAGCATGAGAGTTAAACTTCTAAATTCTCTAAGGTCTGACTTTCATTGTTGCCATATTTTACTTTTTAGGGTTTGGGCACAGTGCCAAGACTTCACAGCTGTGCCCAGGAGACTAGGAAGAGTAGTAGAGGCTTGGCTTCTTCATCTTTAGTTCAGCCAAGTCATTTTCAAATCCTGAGATTTCAGGATTTTACCATTTCCAGGAAAAGATACCTTGAGAACGTTAGAGTTTAGCCTGGTTGCCTCCCTAAAGAAATAGTAATGAGAACTTTTGGTAACAGAGCTAAAGTAACTTGTAATACACCTAGATATAACGGGAAAGGGATTGGTTGTTCCCCCTATACTGGAAGTGAATTATTTTACAAACATGGCTGAAAAATGAAAACTGCTTCTGTGTCCTCTGTGTCAGTTTATAAGCCTTCCTTTAATTCAAAGCAATGTTTCTTACCCATGAATGTCTATATGAACCACTTCTTGGGTGCTCTAAAAAATTAGATCTCCAGACCCCAGCCCAGGTCTTATGAATTAAAACCTTCAAGGTTCTGGTTAGGCATCTTTACTTTTTTGAAGCACTAAGGATGATCCAGGTATATATTTTGCTATTAGGGCTCTATCAAATCCATCTTATAATGGACAGCTAGAGATTACAATAGGAATAAAGTTCTCTTTTTCAAATCACAGCAGTTGAGGATCACCTACAAATAGGACTCCTGTCTGGAATTATCCAGTACTGAAAACTGCAGACAGGATTTGGATTTCCCCACAAAAAGAGGGAAATTCATTTGAACAGAAGATCACACTAGTCCTATCCTTTTTGTTCCTCATTGTTGCAGAAGAAAAGTGGATGCTTCATTCACAACCGGGAATGATACTGTCTTTCCCAGTTCCACTGGAGAGGGAAGTTAATGGGCCACACCCTGGGCTTTGGGGGAGAGAGCTGTACCCAGCAGTGTCAGCAATTCCTGAAACAGCTTGGATGGAACCCCGACCTGATGCCACACCCTTCCAGGAACATTTTTGGGCAGAGACTAGCCCTTGGGAAGTATAAACATGCTCAGCCACATGGCAAGGGTAAATAGTAACCCATCCTTAGGGCATGGGCAGGGCTGGAAATAGAGCCCAACAAGAAAGGTCCCTCACCTGCTCTTATCATCAGGCTAGAGGCCTGAGCCCTAACATGTAAGGATAGGAAGTGATGAAATTTGTAAAGGATTTACAGGTTATAACTGTGGACCCAGTTAGTTGGGTCTACAGCAGCACTGACCAATGGTAGCTATTAGCTGTGTGACTATTTAAATCAATGAAAATTTAAAATGTGTTCTTAACCATTATTTCAAATGCCCAGTAGCTACATGTATTAGGTAACGAAGATTATAGAAATTTCCTAACATTGCAGAAAGTTCTACTGGACAGTGCTAATCTAGAAAACCTGTTTCCCCACCTCTTGGAAAAAAGACGGTTTAAAGGGGGCTCATTTATTGTCACTGTTCCAAATGTACAAAAAAAATTAGAAAATAACCCCCCAACTCAATTCCCCCCACCCCCACAACATTCCCCCCCAACACAAATAATTTTTCCCAAAACCACAAACATCAACTGGTCCTGGTATTTCCATAAACAGTGCAGCTAAGAAACAGTTTAGAGAAAATTTAACAGGATTCAGATTATATCCATTCTGTCCTCTCTGCCCTGAGAGTAATAATCCCATATGGGTCCCAGTCCTCCCCAACAGTCTTCCCATCTCTGGTGGAAGAGTCCTTTTACAAAGTGGCATTTTTGGCTGCTGCTTTAGAGATCCTCCTGTGCCTTCTTCTTCTTCTTAGTTTTTTCTTCTTGAATTACAGGGGGATTTGTTGCCTCTCGTTGTAGATAGCTAATAAAATCACTTAATTCACGGCCACCCTGAAAACAGAAAGATCACTCTGAAAATTTAACCTTTTAAAGAACTTTGGATTTTTTCCCCAATAGGAGGACTTTTGATTTTATAAAAGCACATTAGCAACCACATATATTGACCATGAAATTCATTGTTTCCAGTTAAATTAAACTCAACTGGGTATGTGTGTGTACGTGTGTTATTTGTGGGGAGATAAGACAACCCACTTACTTCATATTTCTTTGGATTTAGCTTCTTGTTGGCTGGAGAGAAGTAGATGGTAGGAAAACTGGGTTAAGAAAAAAAAAGGGCGTTAACTCATTCAGGTGCTGGAATAACTCCAACATATACTTCCCCAAAAACTGTTTCTGGGAATAACTTCTCATGATTTCTATTTCTATTCTTTCTTTTTTTGGAAGATTTTATTTATCTGACACAGAGAGAGAGCAAAAGCAGGGCTGGATCCCTGAACCCTGGGATCATGACCTAAGCCAAAGGCAGACGCTTAACTGAGTCATCCAGGCGCCCCCCTACCCCCCGACCTTTTATTTTTTGAGAGAGAGAGCATGTGTGCAAGCAGGGATGGAGAGGGAGAAGGAGAGAAAGAATATTAAGCAGGTTCCATGTCCAGAGCAGAGACGACCCAGGGCTTGATCTCACAACCCCGAGATCATGACCTGAACTGAAATAAAGAGGTGGCCGCTTAAGCAACTGAGCCACCCAGGCACCCCTCATGATTTCTCTCTCTCCTTTTTAAAGATTTATTTATTTGAGAGTGGAGAGAGCATGAGAGCATAACAGCATGACCGGGGGATAGGGGGAAGGGGGGAGGAGCAGATGGAAAGAATCTCAAGCAGACTCCCAACTGAGCACGGAGCCCAATGCAGGACTCAATCTCACAACCCTGAGATCATGACCTGAGATGAAATCAAGAGCTGGATGCTAAACCGACTGAGCCACCCTGACCAGATACTATTTCTGACCAGATACTATTCTCCATCAGTAGCTAGGTTACATCCTATCAAAACTCAGTAATAGGAGAGCTCACAAAATCTGTGGGAATCACGTGGGCCCATGCAGCAGAACTCCCAAGCCAGGAAGGCATCAGCAGTTCTGTGCTCAACTGCAATGAAGAATCCACTCCCTAAACTATGCCCAATAAGTAGTTTATAAGCTTATTTTTTCCCTGTTAATTGCCTAGACACTTTTACTAGCATTCAATCTACTTACCCTCTGACTTCATATGGAGAAGGCACATCATTGGCTGTGGCATCCATCTTGGCTATGATAATATTTGGGTCTTTTCTGAGCTGTTAATAAAAAGGTTAGATCTTTAAACTTTCATTTTTTGGTGACTGAGGGACACTTAGCCAAATCAGAGCTTAAAATAACCTCATTTTTAAACACCCGAGTAAGTTCTGCTCAGGTAGGAATAGTGAGACTTGTACATTATATCTAGCTGTCTACAGTGTCCTTTCTCTCTCTTGGTTTCTCCATATTAAGACTCTATTTACATCTACTTCAGTATTACCTGGCCTAAATAAGAGAGTACAAGGGCTAAGTTAAGAGAAACATAATGGATTTAAATAAATCACCCAAATTCAGAAGCCTGAATACCTTTAACTATGATCTAGTTTGAGTGTTTGGAGTGGAAGGTCCGAACAGGTGTCTGAAGCACTGTACAGGCTAGAGACACCAGGGGGCAGTCAGGAGAAAGTAAACAGCAGACAGCTGAGAAGAAATCTAGCAGTACTTAGGTAATGAGTTCATTAGGATAACTAATTTAGCCAATGCTGAGTATGTGTGTCAACTTCCTAACTCAAACTTTATCTTCAGAATATGGTTCAGACTTACCTTCTCTCCCAGTTCTTTATACTTAGGCTCCAGATTCTTACAGTGACCACACCAAGGAGCATAAAATTCAATCAGTACATCTTTATTTTCATCATTCACTATTTCATCAAAATTCTCCGCTACCACTACCTGGAATACACCAAAGATCCTCTAGTTGGTAAGGCAAAGTGAAGAATAAAATTCACAAGCTATATTTGTTTCTGGACCCAAACCCTCTCAATTTGATGTACTGTCACTGAAAATATGTCATTGAAACCCAAATCACATTTACAGATTACATAAAGGATGTTCTGGTCATTTTCTAACTCATTCCCGTGTTTGTCACCTGTCAAACTCTGTTCAGGAAGCCACAGGAAATAAGTGCTACCCAAAGTGCTACCCAACCCTTCCCTAACCTCAAAGCAACAATTCTGAAACTAGAGGTTAGCTGGCTCTATCCCGAAGAGTAACTTAGTTCTAATATAAATACCTTCCAAAATTCTAAGATTTTATACTTTTGCTCCTTCTGAACATTGTGAACTCTGACAATGCTTATTTTATGATACAGGAAGGGGAGGACAAACAAAAACAAAAACATGACAGCCAACAAGATCTCACTTAAACCCAGCATTTTTTGGAATAAAGAAATCAGGAGAGTCAATTCTATCTCAATAAAACTAAGCATACAGGGGGAAGTGAGGACAGGCCACTGCTTAGAGCCTTGATGAGGCTGTGAACACCTCACCTTTACTGGCCCATCATTGCTCTCTGGGATGGGCTCAGACTTCAGATATCTCTTCAGGTTGCCATCAAAGTAATCCTGCAGGAATCTTTCAAGAGCCTTGCCATCACGCCTACAATTAGAAAGACAAGGGTAGGGCTTCTTAATCTTCCACTGAGAGGATTAAAAGCAATTTCTTAGAACTGTTTCTACATATTCTAGCTTCAATTTCAAGGTTAGGAAGCTAAAAACAGGAGCTTATCTCTCAATATGCAGAGCTACTGACTGAACAAAAACCACCTCCTTGTATTTCTAGTGTGTACTTCGTGGATTAGAAAGGTCAGACAAGGAAACACTGGTCTTCTGGAAATTTACTTCTGCAAAAGAACCAGGTCTTTGTTGCTCTAGAGAATACCGCCCATTTATGGTATTCTGTTTGATTGTTCACAAGGAAGATTTTCTCTGGTTTTGGTCTCCCAACATCTCAGAAGGTGAAAAGTCATACTTTTCTAGGGTTTTAAGACCTTTCCATTCCATGAGTTTACTTTAGGCCAGGGTAATATTCCAAGAAGAAAAGACATTCTACAGGGATGCAAGGAGGCTGCACTGGTCTGAAATTACATCAATCTCAGGTTGTCCAATGCTCTCTATCTACTATTTCTAACGGCAGGGTAGAAACAATCACCTAAGTATACCAAGCTGCTGTCCTTTTGTTAGTTTTCAGAATTTATTGAGGATTGTTATCCTTAAATACCTATAATTAACTGAGAAAAATGACAATCGTAGGTCTTAGCTACAAGACCTATCCTCACATTCTAATGTTCTTTATAAATCCTTAGTAGTATAAAAGGTTAAGTGTCTTTGCAGAATCAAATCCCAAACCCACATCAACTTGTAACTCACGAGAACTCCTCTTGCATGACAAACTTCTCTCCTTTTGCAGTTCTGATAGCAACAACAGGAATCTCTCCAGCAGTGCTTTCCAAGCCAAAATCAGAAAGTTCATGGCTAAAGGTTTTGCGGCTAGCTACAGCAAAGCTGAGCTTGTTTCCAGCATCTAGGAATTTCTTTGCTACCATCATCACTCTGTGGGAAACAAGATAGTTACACCAAGATTTATACCCTAGTGGTAAAGCACTTCTAAAATCAAGAAGCAAGATATTAGAAAGCAAAGACTAAATTTTACAGTCCATGCTGCCCTCTGGAATCAGTCTGAACTATATTTTGGGCACCGACAGAGAATTGTGGTACACTCCAATGTCTTACAGAACGTCACTGCCAAACTGGTGGTACCAATCAAATAGTCCATTCCCACTGAAGCTTGCTAATTTATATAACTAAAATATTATAGGCATAATGACTGATCAGAAAAGAAAATTTATAAGGATACAATGCACTAAGAGTTTCAATGGGCAAATAGGCACAATATTTTAAATATTTATTATTATTATTTAATATTAGTCATCTAATATTTTATTAAGTTAAATAGTTTAATTAGCATTAAAATATTAGATATAGTAATTGATATTTGATATTATTGATTGATGGAAGTTATTAATAATTAATATTTTAAGTCACTTAATATTTGAATACTTAGTATCTATAGTCTAGATCACATTTGCATCTTTTACTGGGAAGTTAGGAACCAGCTATGTCACAAGGCAAAGGACACCTATCCTATGGAAGACATACGCAAGAGATTTTGGAAATAGTTTATGTTATTTGTCCTTACAGGTTCAATTTTTTTTTAAGATTTTATTTATTTATTTGACAGACAGAGATCACAAGTAGGCAGACAGGCAGGCTGGGGGGGTGGGGAGTTGTGGTGGGGGGAGCAGCAGAGGAGGCTCGCAGCTGAGCAGAGAGCCTGATGTGGGGCTCAATCCCAGGACCCTGAGATCATGACCTGAGTCAAAGAAGGAGGCTTTAACCCACTGAACCACTCAGGTGTCCCTTCAAATGGTTTTTGGGAGTCAACTGTTCCCATTCCTAGTGACCCTCACATCATACACGGTAACAGGATAATTAGAAGAAACTATTTACACACTGGGTAAACCTATTTACTAAGGAGAAAAATGATCCTTATTACCTGTTTCTCCAGTAGTTGGAGCCTTTAGCATTCTTTTCATAGTCCACATCATAGTAAGCCACAAGTAAGTCCTTGCCCTGTATCAAATCTTTATTGTCTTCTGTCATGTGAGGGCAGATCCCAAAACTGAAATAAACAATCCATTATCAAATCTGGTAGGTTTCACTATGTTATGGAACTATCACATAGTAACTGACAGCACTTACAAAGTAAAGAAACAAAGTAAAGAAACTTTCAACGTAAAGGATAAGTACCTTCTAGGGAGTCCTAAAGTCCTAAGGGTCCACATATTACTGCTTTAATATAAACTTCAACTATTATTGTTTAATCCTTTGAATAAGGCTATTTAATCCAAAACATAGGTCTGCTTAATAACTGAGGTAAGAAAACTACAATGAAGCCAAGAAATCCCAAACAAGATATGAAAAGGTACTCACATGTTTTCTTGGATAAATTTTTTAATCTTGCCACTAGTCATTTTCTGTTCTATATATGCCACAGTCTTGTCTTCAAACTTGTTCGTTAAATGTGAAGGACGAAACAAAGTGATACCCCTTAAAAAAAAAAAGTTACTAGTAGGTAGGCAGCAGCAGAATGATCTTCCATCTTTTATTTAAAGCTCAGACTACTCCTGCTGCCACTTTTACTGTCACGATTTAAGCACACAAGGACTCTTTCCTGGGAATGCAGACTTGGCAACACCACCTCATCAAAGCCAAGGTGCTAATCACCTTAATCTCAGGTGCAATAATTGGATATGAAGGTTTAATAAACCTTGCACTGGAAAGTTAGGAGACCTTGGTTCTAATTGTAACACCATTAATTTTAAAAACCTTGTGCTAGGTATCAACTGAATCCTCTCGGGCTTTAGCTTTTTCTTCAGTACAAAAGGGAATTTAAAGAAGTTAGAGTAGGTGATTACTTTCTAAACTTTTAAAAATAATAACAGAACCCAACTTACCCCCAAAACCCAGGATGTACAATAAAGCAGAGCTTACTCTTACTGTAAGGTACCTTGCCTGGCACGCCCCTTGAAAATCCAACTCTCCCACACAGTAAAAGAATTACTTCAGTAGAGAAAATATCTTAAAAGATTTCTTCCAGCTATAAAATTCCATAGATAGGTATACAATTATAGATAATGTTTAGCTTGAGTTCATTAGAAATTCCTTTGTTCTACACTTCTCTTATCCCAACAGACCAACTTTACCAATTTTTCTCTTGCTGGTACTATTTTGACCCTCTACCTAAGTAAGCCAAGCTCTCCTCACTCCACTGAACACTTGAAGCAAATTCCTTCTTTAATTTCCAGACTTGTTCAGCTAAAACTGAACCCCAATTTGGTTCTGAGTCACGGGTTTATATCAAGTGCCAGTTTTCCAAGAAAATACCACTATTCTAACTACCAGTATCTCACCTCTAGGTTTTCCTTCATTTCATTCCTCCTCCCCACACTGCACACACATCCATATACAATTTATTTATTTATTTAATTAGAGGCAGAGCACCAGCAGGAGGGGTAAAGGGAGAAGACAGAAAATCTTAAGCAGGCTCCATGGAGCCAGACGGGGGGCTTGATCTCATGACCCTGAGGATCATGACCTGAGCTGAAATCAAGAGTCAGACACTTAACCAACTGAGCTACCCAGGCACCCCCCCCCCCACAATTTTATCACCTGTTCTTCTCTAAGCTTCAGCCCTTTAAGTCCTTATATCCCTCTCACTCATCCAGTATTAACCACTAAATTTATGTCAATTAAAACACAGGCACTTTAGGGGTATCTGAGTGGCTTACATGTCCGACTCTTGATTTTGCCTCAGGTAATGATCTCAGGGTCATGAAATCAAGCCCCACATCCTACTCTGCACTCAGCAGGGAGTCTGCTGAAAATTCTCTTTCTCTCCCTTTCCTCTCTCCCCCACCCCCTCCTAAAAAAATTGAAAAAACAAAAAAAACAAAAAACACAGGCACTTTATAGAACACAGGGAAACTACATAGCAAAGGGAACCTAATACAAACATGCTGGGCAAGCAAAAATGTGACTAGGGCTAATATTGCAGGGGTTTTTTTTAGGGTAGTTACCAACTTCAGAGCAGTTATTCTCAAAAAATAGAAATCCAGCAATTTCAAATATAACCTTTAATGATGTTACACACGATGACTTTAAGACACCCTTCATGTAAGGTCTTCTCAATAAGACTTCTAATCAGAAGCTGATAGGCCACTTTAAGGGCAGTCACGATGAAAAACATATCTAAGGTAACAGACCGGTAAGGTGATGTGTTTAATGAGCCACAGGTGGCTCCACATCCGTTTACAGACCTGGTGTGTCTTAATCTAAAAGGCAGTCAGACCTACAACTTTGCATCTGGGACTTTCTAGTTTCAAATCCTAGTTCTGCCACTTACCAGCTGTGAAGCTAGGCAAATTACTTAACCTCTTTGAGTGCTTTCTCCTCTATAAAATAGTAACAGATCTGTGTCACCAGTTAAGAGGATCAAATGAGTCAATAGTAAATGGCACATATAAATCAGTAAAACTAGCCCTTGACACACTTTTCTTCTTTATATGCTCACCCTGAGTGATCTCATCTAGTCTCATGGTTTCAATAATTCTTTAAATGTTTATCTCCAGTTCAGAACTTTCCCTGAATTCTAACCTCATTTATCCAGTTGTCTATTGGGTCTTCACCATCGGGACATCTCACAAACTTTTAATTCACTAGGCCAAAATGAACTCATCATCAATCCCTTCAAATTTGTTTCTTTTTGTCTTTCTCCCAGCTTGATGATGACTGTTGTTAGCCCAGTCATCCAAGTTACAGAAACCAGATCTTCCTCTTTTCACACATGGCTAGGGACCAAATCCTATTCTTTACATTTTTTTATACTCTCTCCTTCTCCATGTCCCTGATGCTGCCTTTAGTTTCTCCGTGGTCACCCTTAGTTTGGACTCTTACTGCCTTGTCATTCCTCCCCTTTCAAACTATCATCACATGGGTACCAACAACTTTTCTTCTGAAACACAAAAATCACATTACTCTCCCACTCAAACAATGACTCTCAAATGTCTAAAAGAGAAAATCAAAATTCTTTTGTATGCACTTAAAATCTTGTGTAATTTGGTCTCTGCTTACCTTTCCCTATCACCTCATTTATAAACAATACTCCGGTAGTACTACAGGTCTCAACATTCCTAAGTCCTTGCACATCTTGGGGCCTTCACTTCTGCTGCTCTATCTGGAATAATGTTTTTTTTTCTTTTCTTTCTTTTTTTTCAAAATTTTATTTGACAGAGAGAGACACAGTGAGGGAGGGAACACAGAGGGATTAGGAGAGGGAGAAGCAGGCTTCCTGCTGAGCAAGGAGCCTGATGCGGGGCTCGATCCCAGTCTGGAATCGTGACCTGAGCCAAAGGCAAACACTTAACAACTGAGCCACCCAGACCCCCCCCTTCTTCTTCTTTTTTTTAAGGATTTTATTTATTTATTTGTCAGAGAGAGAGAGTGAGCACAAGCAGGGAGAGTGGCAGGCAGAGGGAGAAGCAGGCTCCCTGCTGAGCAAGGAGCCCAATACAAGACTCAATTCCAGGACCCCAGGATCATGACCTGAGCTCAAGGCAGACGTGTAACCTACTGAGTCACCGAGGCATCCCAGGAATAATGGTTTTAAAGATTGAACTCATGACCCTGATATCAAGATCTGAGCTGAAATGCCAGATGCTTAACCCACTGAGCCACTCAGGTGCCCCTATCTTGAATAATTCTTTTTTAATTTTTAATTTTATTTATTTATTTGACAGACAGAGATCACAAGTAGGCAGAGAGGCAGGCAGAGAGAGAGGGGAAAGCAGGCTCCCCACCGAGCAGAGAGCCTGATGTGGGGCTCAATCCCAGGACCCTGGGATCATGACCTGAGCTGAAGGCAGAGGCTTTAACCCACTGAGCCATCCAGGCGCCCCTGGAATAAATTTTTTTTTTTAATTATTTACTTATTTATTTGTCAGAGAGAGAGAGAAAGAGAGAGAGAAAGAGATCACAAACAGGCAGGCAGAGAGAGAGGGGGAAGCAGGCTCCCCGCTGAGCAGAGAGCCCGATGTGGGACTCGATCCCAGGACCCCGAGATCATGACCTGAGCTGAAGGCAGAGGCTTAACCCACTGAGCCACCCAGGCACCCCTGGAATAATTTTTATCTCAACTGCCATAACCTGCCTGGAAATTATCTTTCAAGACATACCTCAAGAATCACCTCCTCGGGGCGCCTGGGTGGCTCAGCGGGTTAAAGCCTCTGCCTTCAGCTCGGGTCGTGATCCCAGGGTCCTGGGATCGAGCCCCGCATCGGGCTCTCTGCTTAGCGGGGAGCCTGCTTCCTCCTCTCTCTCTCTCTGCCTGCCTCTCTGCCTACTTGTAATCTCTATCTGTCAAATAAATAAATCTTTAAAAAAAAAAAAAAAAAAGAATCACCTCCTCTATGAAGCTTCTTCTGATACCACTCCCCACCCCAAAGGAAAAAAAAAAATCACTCCCTGTTCTTCCAGCAGACCCTGCATACATTTCAATTTTAACACCTATAATGCTCACTTAACACTTATATTTTTAAATATATTCACTGTCTGCCCTTACTAGATGTATCTCAAAGGCAGCAACAGTTTCTAGCACTTAGCTTAATAAATCTTTGGAAGAACCAGGCATAAAAATCACCAGTTCATACAATTAGTACTTGGTCCAGAAATTTACAAGGGTGTTCAACTCAGTCACTTACTCTCCATCATCATCGTATTTATTCACCAGAGATTCCACATTGGTGTGTGCAAATCGGTAGTTATCCCTCAAGTTGCTGGCTGCTTTTAGAAATTCAGAGTGAGCTTCACTGAATAAATCATTGAAAAAACCTATACAAAAAATGTCAAACACAAGGAAGAAACATTAAGTGCTGAAACATGATCAAACTTCAAAATTCTTCTATTTTTTTGTGCTTACTTCAGCAGCACATATACTAAAAAAAAAAATTTTTTTTTAAGATTTTAAAAAAATCTATTTGTCAGAGAAAGAACACAAGCAGGGGGAGTGGCAGGCAGAGGGAAAAGCAGACTCCCCACCGAGCAAGGAGCCGGATGCAGGCCTCAATCCCAGGATCCTGGGGTCATGACCAGAGCTGAAGGCAGATGTTTAACCAACTGAGCCACCTGGGCATCCCATAAAATTCTTCTATGTTCAAAGCCTTCATTCTATTCACAGGTAAGCAAAGTAAGACAGGCAACAGGACTGGGTCTGCTTTGCTGTGACTACCTAGGATATCTGACAAAATACTTTGGGTAAGAATTTTCCCTCTACCCTTAAAAAAATAAATTTGTCCCAGGGAGCCAAGGGAGAGGATTTGTCAGAGTTTACGGCTTTTCTAGTTTTTAACAATTAAACAGACTTGGGCAAACTGCTTAACTTAAGAGTTTCAGGGACTATTTCAAGTGCAGATGGATCAAATAAGACAGTATGTTAAAATAAATCATCAATTACTTCACTGTATTTTTTGACTTGTCAGAACTTCAAGTCTAGAAAAGTGACTGAAACCTAAGTGTTTATTAAATGTCTGCTTATAGTTAAGCAGACTATACAGAAAATATACAGAATACATATTGAAAGTATATAGAATCAGTAAAATCCAGATGATAAGACGTAGCTTTTAGTCAAATTTAATTACAAACCATCTTCTACTGCTAGAAAATCAGTTTTATTATAATAATTATGAGATTAAGAGAAGCAAAAACACAGATTTAAGTGTAAATTTATTTTTTAAGTCACATAGATTATACATTACATTTAAAACAAAAGAAAGAACACTCAGGATGTAGAATGTATTTAACTGCAAGTTATTTTAAGGATAAAATGAGATACCGTAACACCCAAGAAAGCAAAATACACAAATCCTAGCAATTTGATCTTAAGAACCAAATCCCCTACTACTGTGAAAACAGCAGACACAGAGGTTTATTATTTACTATTATCCTCCTATACTAAAACCTTAGTTTCAATCTTAAATCTCTGAGTTTGAGATGTGATAGAAAAAGCTGAAGATATTTCTATTTTGGGTCTTTAACTAGAATCATATCTTTATTTGTAAGAACACAAAGCCACTCCAATAAAACCAATTTTTTCCCACTATAGTAATGATGACCTAAATCTGAGTTGTCTTTTCAACTGCCCCCAAGGTTTCCTAAACTGATTTAACTTTGTTATTTACTCAGATACAGACGGTATTTGAAACCAAAGTGATGACTGTTGTATAATCAAATATTTGCTACTTACCCACCACAGAAGCATCTTTCTCACTAATGAACTTCTCGAATTCTTCCTCAGTCCTGAGAGGAACTGAAGCTGGTCCCGCCTGCTTCTTCAGGTGGCTGACAATTCCATCTTAAAAGGTAAGATGAAAGATCATAGCAACAAAAATTTCTAAATTTTGAGAAGGCAATCATTCACATAATTCAAAACACAAAAGGTTTTGGCTAGCTCAGTCAGATGAGCATGTGACTCTTGATCTCAGGGTTCTAAGTTAGAGCCCCATGTTGGGTGCGGAGAGTATTTAAAAATATAATCTTTAAAACAGACATATCATGCATAAACAAGCAATTGCATTTTTATTTTATTTTCTCTCCAAATGGCAGCATACACCTATGCTATTCTGTATTTTTTGTCATTTAATATAGTTTAGAGATAATTTACGCCAGTGTACATAAAGAGCTACACCCTAGCATTTTTTTTTTAATATTTCCTTTTTTTTTTTTTAAGATTTTATTTATTTATTTGACAGAGAGAGATCACAAGTAGGCAGAGAGGCAGGCAGAGAGAGAGGAGGAAGCAGGCTCCCAACTGAGCAGAGAGCCCAATGTGGGGCTCGATCCCAGGACCCTGGGATCATGACCTGAGCTGAAGGCAGAGGCTTTAACCCACTGAGCCACCCAGGCGCCCCCCTCCTTAAGTGTTTACTCAAATGCCATCTTCTCAACAAAGTTCTCGCTACCATCCTACTGTAAACCAAAACTTACTCACCTCCAATACTCCTGAATTCCCTTCCCCGGCTTTACTTTTCTCTATAGCACTTTCATTCTCTGTCCTCATTATTTTCATCTATGTATTCCCACAACAAAGTAAACTCAAAAGGCCTAAGGATTTTTGTCTGTTTTGCTCAGTGACATATACCTAGCTCTAGAATAATACTTATTAGCACGTTAAGTCCGAGAAACATCCACTTTACCAATTAATTAAGTAAACAAATCCTGTATTCTCAAGTAGCACAGAGTCACTTGTATCTTTACGTTTTAAAGGCAGAAAATGCACAAAGTTGGCTAGCTAGTACAACGGTTTAACTATATAGGTCAAATTATGCCATGTATAGGATCCACCTACATCACATTTTCCTACTGAGGTGAAATGGGCTAGATAAGTAAAACAATTTAGAAAACACAAAAAAATCATCTTACCCCTTAAGCCTAGTTGACAGACCATTAAGCTACTTCTTCTGGGGTCCACTAAAACTACTCATAGGCTCAAAATGCCCACACGGCAATGCTCCTCCTCCATAATATTCTACCTCTTGCACCCCCTTTCTCTTCTAAGTACTCTAGTGATTTGTTACTGGCTGAAACAGAGTACTATTTAACTCCTTCAAAATGATCTAGCCCATTCTGCATTTTTTCCCATGTTTCTTCCTTCTCGCTCCAGTCATGGACTTTTTTCCCTTTCAAATATTTTCCTCAATTCCTCACATAGGAGGGGATGCGTTAACAGATTAATTGAAATTGAATATGATTTGTTTAGTCTCTAAGGGGATTATTATTACTATGTCATGATACAAATTATAGAGAACTTTAACCTGTGGCTATGATGAGAAAGTGTTACTTTTCTCCCTAAACATTTAAAATTCTGTGGAAGGTTTAAGGGGAGTACAGAGCAACCAATTTGAGCAGGAGGGCAAACAGCATAGTTCGCAGAGAAGTACGTGAACAAAATTATGCATTCTAAGTAGCCAAACATCTGACCTCCTTGTCAGATACTAAGAAATTCTTAAATTTAAGAAACCTATGTTATAGGCCAAGTGACATTATCCGACCAGTAGTAGTCTCACTGGGTTCACCTACAATTTAGTTAAGACATGCTCAAGTTCAGAAAAACATTTGAGTAATTCTAACTGCGAATTCCATCCTAAATTGAACAAATAAAATCTGAATGGTAACATGGGGCTCTTCATTAATACTTTCAAGGTCAGGAAAAAAATTCTTTCTTTCTGTGCTTACACGTATCAAATTTTAAGTGCTGGCTAAATGACCTCAGTGGAGTCAAAGTATTTTTTCATGCATCTGACAAAGTGTTACTGAGTATCTACTACATGTGAAGAGTCTGGGTGCTGGAGACGGAGTAGTAAATAAAGTAAACAAGGTATCTGCTTTCTCAGAGCTTACATTTTAAGTAAATCTCCAAATAATTTAAAAAAATCTCCAAATAAATAATTTAAAAATCCTCTAATAACCAGCTCTATGTAGAGAATTAAGAAGATGATGTGATAAGAAAAAGCTGGGTGGCTACTTTAGGTCTGGTGGCATGTGAAAGCCTCTGGGAGGTAAAATTCAACCCATGATCCGAATGACAAAAAGGAAAGAGCCAAGCAAACAAAGGGGAAAAACATTTCAGGCTGGGAATACAACAAGGACAAAGGTCCAAAGGTGAATCAATCTTAAGCCCATATAAGAGCTAGGTAGTAGCCATGTTGTGCAGAGCTTGTATGTAACAATCACACAGACTGAAAAAATTCCACCTCCCGAAAATACCCAACTGAACCACTTTTCTCTTAGCTTTCCATCATGAAAAGGTAAATAAAATGTGCGTCATTACTTGAAAGACTCAAAGCAAAACTGTCTAAAATATTTTTTCTATCAATTATAGGCCCTTAGAGGATCCAGTCTCGGTGACTCAGTCAGTTAAGCATCTGCCTTTGGCTCAGGGCATGATCCTGGGGTCCTGGGATTGAGCCCCACACCAGGCTCCCAGCTCATCATGGAGTCCTCTTCTCCCTCTGCCTCTCCGCACAACCCTCGCTCACCATCTCTCTCAAATGCATAAGTAAAATCTTCAAACAAACGAACATCTACCTTCAGCTCAGCTTATAATCCCAGGATCCTGAGCTTGAGCCCCACATCAGAGTTCCTGCTCAATGGGGAGCCTGCTTCTCCTTCTGCTGCTCCCCTGGTTATGCTATCACCCTCCACTCCACATAAATAAAAAAAAAAAAATCTAAAAAAAAAAATATATAAATAAATAAAAAGCTTCATTTAGCACCCATGCTAGTTATACTGCTGCCGCATGGTCTTTCTGTCCCTTGTACTCATCAAGCTCAGTTATACCTTAAAGGCCTTTTTGTACACCTTAGAGCTTTTCCCTCTGCATGGAAGGCTCTGGCCCAAATCTTCTCAAGGCTAGCTCATTCCCATCATTCAGGTCTCAGCTCAAAGGTTATAGACAGCCCTGATAACACTGATGATGTGGTACTCCCAAACCCAGTCACTAGCACAGCATATGGTTTTATTTGTCTTCTTTAATGCTCTTATCAACTAACTGAATATATCCTATATATTCAAATTAAATACCTTTTTTTAAAAAAAAAAAGATTATATTTATTTATTTATTTGACAGACAGAGATCACAAGTAGGCAGAGCAGCAGGCAGAGAGAGAGGGGGAAGCAGGCTCCCCACCGAGCAGAGTCCGATGTGGGGCTCAATCCCAGGACCCTGAGATCATGACCTGAGCTGAAGGCAGAGGCTCAACCCACTGAGCCACCCAGGCGCCCCTCAAATTAAATACTTTTAACTGTGATAACATATACATAAAATTTATTATCCTATTTTTAAGTATACAGTTCTGTGGCTTTAAGTACATTCACACTGTTGCACAGCCACTCTCCAGGACTGTTTTCATCTCGCAGAACTGAAACTCTACACATTAAAAAACTGTCCATTTTCTCTACCCCGTAGTCCCTGGGAATCACCATTGTACTTTCTGTCTCTGTGCATTTTATTACACTAGGAACCTCATATCAGTGTCATGTTATTTGTTTTTTTGTGACTGGTTTAGCATAACGTCTTCAAGGTTCATCCATGTTGTACCACATGTCGGAACCTTCTTTTTGAGACTGAAAATTCCACTGTATTATATATATATGTTTATATATAATAAATAATATGTGCATTTTATATGGCCAGTTATCTACTGATAGACACTTGGGTTGCTTCTACCTCTTTGCTATTGTAAATAATGCAGCTATAATAAACATGGGCGTACAAATGTATCTTCAAGACCTTGGTCTTAATTCTTTGGGGTATATACCCAGAAGGAGGATTGCTAGATCATTCAGCAATTGTTTTTTGTTTTGTTTTGTTTTTTTACTTTCAGGAACTTCCATACTGTTTTCCATAGCAGCAATACCATTTTACATTTACACCAATAGTGCAAATGGTTCTAATTTCTCTGCATCCTCGTTGACAGTTGTTATTTTCTATTGTGTGTGTTTTGGGATATAAAGTAGTTACCTTATATATACTTTTAAACTTGGTTGTTGTCTTCTTCTCTTAATTTCCCAGAATGTTAGCACATAAAGAGTAGGAACCTTGTTCGTTTTGTTTATTAAGAAACACAGAGGGGCGCCTGGGTAGCTCAGCGGGTTAAAGCCTCTGCCTTCAGCTCAGGTCATGATCCCAGTGGGATCAAGCTGCATCAGGCTCTCTGCTCGCAGGGAGCCTGCTTCCCTTGCTCTCTCTCTGCCTGCCTCTCTGCCTACTTGTGATCTCTGTCTGTCAAATAAATAAATAAAATCTTAAAAAAAAAAAAAAAGAAATACAGAGCACCTAGTATATCTAGAATATCTCTCACAGAGTAAGTAGTCAGTAAATACATCAAATGAAAAAATGCCAGTAGACCTTATAACTCATGTTCAAATATTTTCTACATTATTTATATACTCTGTTTTAAAGACGTCTTTTGTTAGATACCAAATTGACCTCTTCGATGAGGATTTTTAAGATTTTATCTGACAAAGTGAGACAAAGAGCACAAGCACGGGGAGAGGGAGAAGCAGATGTTCCACTGAGCAGAGAGCCTAATGTGGGGCTTGATCCCAGGACTCTGGGATCATGACCTGAGCCAAAGGCAGATGCCCAACCGACTGGGCTACCCAGGCACCCCTTAGATGAGCAATTTTTAGGATTACAAGTATGTTGTATAGAAAAATGTCATGTTCCCATTAGAAAAAGAGTACTTAACAAATTCAGTTTCCAAAATGTAATCCAGGATCCTTACCGGCAGTCCTGGGCCCATCATAAGCGCCAGCTTCTTCACCATCTCTAAATATCTTCAGGGTTGGATATCCACTGACTCCATACTTATTACAGGTGTTTGTGTTGGCAGTACAATCAACCTAAAGATTAAAATACACGAACCATCTGTTATCCAGATGCTTGTTGCAGGTTCCTCCTATATTCCCAAAATATTAAGACTGCTCAAATCATAAGAGGATCAAGCAATTCTTTGCACACATACCACAGAACATATATTTTAAAGACTGACTGGTGCTGGGCTAGTTTTATCACAATCACCATTGCTGGACCTCCTACGAAATGCGTAAATGACTATTTAAATTCTTCCCTCAAAGTCTCTATTATTTAAAACAGTAGTCTCCAACTTCTTTCTGCCTTAGAATATGTGAAGAATAAATCACTTAAATGACTAATAGTACCTTTCTCACTCTGATAATGATTACTATAAAGGGGATGGATGGAAGTACATATCCTTTAGGTGAGATGGAGTATAATTTGATTTGGCAAATCATCTAGAGTTATTAGCAAAGTACCAGCACTTGAATATGCTCCCTGAGACAGTCTGACTATGGGCTAAATTCTAACTAGGTAGATCTAGAGACACCTATCAGGAAGAAGGAAAACAATTTGGAAAACAATTCCTATCTATTTAGCCACTTACTCTAAAGTTGGCAGTGCTACAGGCCTGCATATGTTATTTCATTTCCTCTTCACAAGATTTGGAGGTATGGTCCGAATGCTTTAACATTAGTTGAGGTATAGACAAGTAATGTGTCCATAGTAACACAGGCTATAGCCACACAAGGCAGGAATTAAATCAGGACTGAACTTTTTTTTTCTCCCAAGGCAATCCGCCATAGAAACATTAGGATTAAAAGCAGTTTCCAAAAACAGTCCTATATATGTGTGAACTATTTATCTGAGGCTGACCAAGATGTGAGTTTTCTTTTTTTTTTTTAAGATTTATTTGAGAGACAGACAGAAAGAAAGGGCACAAGCACGTGGGGAAGGGGAGGGGCAGCGCAAGAGGGAGAGTATTTTAAGCAGGATCCACACTCAGCACAGAACCCAAAATGGGGCACAATCTCATGACCCTAAGCCAAAATCAAGAGCCTGACACCTAACCAAATGAGTTACCCAGGTCCTCTAAGATGTGATCTTTTATACTGCAGTAACTATGGGTTTACTATAGAATAATGGCAGAATTCTAGAAGCATTACTATTATTGTAAAAGCAAATACCAAGCTTATTATAGTTGACCAGTTACATACTTACAACAACCTGTCATTTTCCTATTCCTATCACTATGAGTATCATAAGGTAGTTTAGAGAACTCACTTACTCAATAATTTTCCTCTGACCTTGATGACTATACTTTCCATATTTGTCCTTAATTCGTTTTTACCATATATTTGACCTCTTTCTTATTCCAGTAATTCCCTTAGTTTCACTACTTTAAAATTTTTAGAAACCATAATTAATAGTCAGTTGTGTATTTGCTCAGAAACTAGTATTTCTCTTCATGTATCGTAAGAGAAAAATGAACGTAAATTTCACAAACTACTATTTATACCCCCCCCTTTTAAATTTAGTTAGTTAACATACAGTGCAATATTGGTTACTGGAGGTGTGCCTGGATGGCTCGGTTAAGGGGTACAACTCCTGACCTCTGCTCAAGTCATGATCATCAGGGTTGGGAGATCCAGCTTGGTATCAGGCTTACGTCAGGCTCCCAGCTTAGTGCTTACTGGAGTCTGCTTGAGATTCTCTCCTTCTCCCTCTGCCCCTCCCCTAACTCATACACATGCTCTCTAAAATAAAATCTTTTTAAGAAATTGGTTTCGGGGGTGCCTGGGTGGCTCAGTGGGTTAAGCCTCTGCCTTCAGCTCAGGTCATGATCTCAGGGTCTTAGGATCGAGTCCCACATCAGGCTCTCTGCTCAACAGGGAGCCTGTTTCCTCTTCTCTCTCTGCCTGCCTCTCTGCCTACTTGTGATCTCTGTCTGTCAAATAAATAAATCTTTTTTTTTTTTAAGATTTTATTTATTTACTTGACAGACAGAGATCACAAGCAGGCAGACAGAGAGGAAGGGAAACAGGCTCCTTGCTGGGCAGAGAACCCGACGCGGGGCTCGATCTCAGGACCCTGAGATCATGACCTGAGCCGAAGGCAAAGGCTTTAACCCAATGAGCCACCCAGGCGCCCCTAAGTAAAATCTTTAAAAAAATAAAATTGGTTTCGGAAGAAGTCAATGATTCATCACTTACATACAACACCCAGTGCTCCTCACAAGTGCCCTCCTTAATGCCCATCCCCCATCTGTGCCTTCCCCCACCCACCTCCCTCCATCAACCCTGTTTGTTCTCTACCTTCAAAAGTTGCTTATGGCTTGTTTCCCTCTCTCCTTTCTTTCCTTTTCCCCCTTTGCATGTGTTCATCTGTGAGATCATACGGAAAATACCCCATTTTCTTTAATGAAGAATCTGCCTAGACTCACCTTTGCTAATGGGACTATTCCTTTTAATCTGGTTGCTGCAGCTTCATACTCAGGGGCAAGCCTCTTGCAGTGTCCACACCTGTATAAATACATTAAGAAAAAAAAGGGCCAAATTCTCATTTTAATCCTTCAAAATGTTAACTGTGTTTCTCTAGGATGAACCTCAAACTATAATGTTACTTTTGAACTAGTTAACTGCTTCCCCAAAAGCAAAAACATTACCTGAACAACAGGCGATAAAGCAACCAGAGCTCTCATGGGCAAAAGTACTATCCCTAACCTCAAGTTGACTCTACAGGACTAGCTTAGCTCGGAGCAGGCAAACTGCTCAATTAAATACTTTCTCAATTAAAAGTATAAATGAGCCTTGAACGCTACTGTCAAAATTAATCCCCACATTAAAGAGGGAAAGGGCCCAAGCCTTCTGGATCAATTAATGAGGATAAAATGAGAGCAAAATAGCAGCAATCCCATTTCTGGTAGCATTTCCCAAAAGAAAGCACATTTTTTTCCTAGGAAACCAGCACTATGATTCTTAAAAAAACAGTGACTGAAACCTTGTAAGGTTCCAAGTATGGTATTAACTCTTTAAAAATCAGTATCAGGTACTTTTTCTCCACTCCTTCAATAGGAATCTCTATCCAAAAACCTAGTTTGAGGGGGCACCAGAATGAGGCCCAATTTGCTATACTTTAACAGCTATACTTTATACTTTAACATTTGCTATACTTTAACAGCTATTGGAGTCTTTTTTTCTTCTCAACTGAGTTTCAACACAGCATTAGAATGATGTATTTAAGACAGCAAGCCTTATTTTTACAGCTACACAGTTCATCTGGTTGTAAGAACTGACGGGGATAAAACATTGTCAAGAGTATTTTCCCAGAGGGTCATCAGAAACACCTGCTCCTGGCCTGCGAAGTCCTAAGAGTCCCATAGGCACACTGTATATGCAATGGGGGGAGGGGGAGATACTCCTCCTTATCAAAGTATAATTAGCACCAGCTATGTCATCTCTTTAAAACCCACAGGGTTGCAGAGGGACCACTTTGAGAAGGTAAAGTAGTTCTGTGACTTTCCCAGAGAGCAAAAACAGAATTAGAAAACAGAAAGAAACATAGAATAAACTTAGTTTTATTCAAAAATAATCATTAGAAAGCTTAACTGAAGGAATGGGGAAGGAATATAATAGACTTCAACTGTACTGGCTTTAATTTTTAGACCAAGTGGTTAATAAATGGTATTCCCTATACTGTATTTCATGGATGCACATTTTACCATATCTGAAATTGGCATGTGCCCTGCAATCATGTCATAGTTTCAATGGTAGGACTTCCTTCTTTGTGAGACAATAAGGATTCCCCTCACAATCTGTGGCATCTTACACGTATGTGGAATATGGTATTATTCATTACATCCTCTGTATTCCTTTATATTGCAAAATAAAAACTCGCATACTTGCATTCCAACAAAACACAGATCCTAAATGATTTAATAAAATAACCAATTCATCTGAGAAATTCAGGCTGTGGAGAACATAAGGGCTCAAAGATTAAAAATAAAAAGGTTAAAAAGTGTTAAAATCGGATCTGGGCCGGGGCGCCTGGGTGGCTCAGTGGTTTAAAGTCTGCCTTCGGCTCGGGTCATGATCCCGGGGTCCTGGGATCGGGCCTGCAATGGGCTCTCTGCTCCAAAGGGAGCCCTGCTTCCTCCTCTCTCTCTGCCTACTTGTAATCTCTGTCTGTCAAATAAATAAATAAAATCTTTAAAAAAAAAAAAAAATTGGATCTGGGCCTTTAAAAATTTAAGGCTTCAGCCTGGACCTGTCCTCCGGTATTTTAGATAAGGGGAATAGTAGCACAAAGGTAAAATTACTAGGGAAAATGATACTTGGAGAACTGTGGAGGGTTCTGTTTGTTGTTATTAAGAGATAATGTGTTATGTGTATTAAGACTACATCAGTCAGCAATATATATAGCAGGAAGGGGGAAAATAGAGATATAATTTTCAAGAAGCTTGAGACAACAGATTTAAGAATAGTTTCACCTCAACCATCTCAAAACATATGAAGAGAAAAAAATAGTATAAAATAATTAGACTGGACCAGTGGGTGTCAACCCAGATGCATATAAAAAATACCCATGGAGAGAACCAGCGGTGTAAGGGGACGTATGTGTGCAAGTATCAAGGCTGGATCTGAAAACCACTGTCCTAAGCATTTGCTGCATCCATAAGGTCATCAAATGCCCAAAGGAATAAGCTGTTTAACGAGTTCCTGAGAGACCAGAGGAGAGAGCCTTCTTCAAATTCACCAGGAATGGAACTCAGGTAGAGTATAAAGATTTACCACTACTTCTTTCACCCAGTCCTAGATGTATTAAAATAAACAATTCCATCGCCTTCAGGGATGGCACCTAGCAGGAATACTGAATCCCAACAATCATTACTTCATGTGACAAATGTCTCTGACAGAAAAATTAATATAGTCCTTTCTCTATAGAAACACCAGTCTAGAAGGAGTGACAGAAAATATTAGGCCCCAACTGAGAGGTGGAAGCAACCAGTTAGTTGTCCAAGGAGCTAAATCTTGTTGAAAAGATCAATTTGGGGTGGAAGGATACATCAGAAATTCCAAGAAAGGGAATCATCATGTATAAAAGAAATATTTCATTTTATATTATCCAGTGTTTTTCAATATGTACTCCAGAAACATTGTACATCAAATATCATTTACTACGATCACAAATCTACAACATAAGTAGATGTTGAGGACTTAAAACTTAATGTTGACCAATAAATTTTCAGATATTATCACATTTAAGTGTGCTATTTATTTCCCCAGAGAAATTCATATACTCCCATTCTTACAAATTACACAGATGATTAACTCCATAATGGAAATATAAGTCTACGAAGTCAAATGCAAAAAAAATCTTTCACTTTCACTGTAAAACCAGAGTGCAAAAAATACCCAAAAATAAATGAGCTGAAGAACTTGCTCAAAATAGGTCGATTTTACTTTCAATGGGATTCTTTAATTGTTCCTATCTAACTTGTGAGCTAGTTCTGTACAAAGGATTACAGCAGTCAGAAAACATTTCTAGCTTTAGTATTAATAAAAATAGTTAAATGTGAAAGTATCAGGACATTATTAACAGGAGACTTCCTTGATTCCAAATTAGTCACTCAGAAAACCGATCCTGCTTGCTGGCATTTTGGAGGATTACCTTACCTTCTAGAACCAATTAAAAGCAGACACCACAGCAGGGATACACCCAATTTTGGGGGGAGTTTAGTGCATGATGGGATATGCAGTTTTTAGGGAAGCACATGCAACAATTTAAAGTAGGAAAGAATGTATTTAATAGGGAGTGTGGGGACTGCTTCAACCTAATAGTCTAGCCCATTAGTCTCCAGGAACTGACTTTATGTTGACCCCTATAGTCACAAAAGCACCACCCAGTTTTGATACAACCCCATCCAGACACTCTAAGTACAGTTACACCCCTTCAAAGTTAACAGCGAGGTTATATGATTGGGAAGTTGCTTCTAAGATGGAATGTGACTTCTGAAGATATATAACGAAAGACCACCTATGATGTGTAATCAGTACTACCAGCTGGCCACAGGAATGCCCCGCGGGTAAAATCCATCACAAGCTGAAAACAAAATCTCTTGCCCCTAACACATCTTCTGGTTCAGGTGGTCTTCATCACCAGACTTCTTCTAGTATTACCGCCAGCAAATCCGCTGAACCCTTGCTGAGTGAAGACAGAGTTAGAAGCAAGTGAAAGTTATACACCAACTTTTACTGATACTTTTAAATACAAACCGTTTTTCATTAATGGTATTGCACCAGGACTTTAAAAATTAAGTACTGTAATCATCATGAATACAATAAGCCATGCCATGCCTGAAAATAATCATGGCTCTCTGTGGTAAAGATTTGGGGCTTTAAAAAAAAAAAAAAAATCAGGTCTACTGAGTCAGAAATCCTATTTGCGCTCACCCCCCCACCCCCAACTTTTTGAGTTGGCTGTATCCTAAGGAATTCACACACCTGTTCGGTTATATCACCCTGAAGTGAACTATTTCTCCCTATAATGGTTACTTTCTCACTGGAGTCTTTCTGGACATTTTTCAGAAATCCTAGTTAAAACCCACACTTTAGACAGATTTCTGAAGGCATTACGCTTTTCACCTACTCTTTTTGACGGGATTCTGTTGGTGCTGAAATGTGATCAGCTTAATGGAGAAAGTGTGCACCATGCGATGGGGCAAAATAATTGCTGGCCTCAAGATAGCACTTATTACCATTCTGCAGCCACTGAGTGACCTTGGCTAGAAACCAATGGCTGCGGGGCGTGGGGCAAGTAGAAAGGAAGTACTCTGGAGGCCCAGGGCCTCTGCATCTGGCGAAACATTCGCTTCCGATATAAGGCCTCGTTTGCAGGATGGAGAGCATTAACATTGACTCAGCCAGAAACTGTAAAGACACCGTTTGGAAGATGGAGAACATTAACACTGACTCAGCCAGGAAAAAGATACCAATCTAAGCGGAGTAGAAGTGCCGCAAGAGAAACGAGGTACCGATGTGGCCCTGCGTGAGCGGCGCCTTAGGGTTTTCTTCCCGGATCTCGTTCCCAGGCAATCAGCACCGACTTCTCCGCTCTCGGCGAGTCAGCTCGGCTACCCGGGGGTGGAAAATGCGCCGGCTGCAGCCGGGCCTGCTGAAATGGTGGAGGGCGCCGGCGCTGCGCAGGCCCAACCGTTCCCGCGCCTTCGCCCCCGGCCCGGGCCTCCCGCCCTCCCTCCCGCGCCCCGGCTGAGTGGCCTCACCAAGGGGCGAAGAACTCGACGAGCATGAGGCCCGCAGAGCCCGTGTCGGAGATGCGACTCTCGAAGTTGTCGTCAGTGAGTTCCAGCACGTCGGAGGCAGAGGCGAGACCGGCCGCGGCGAAAAGCAGTGCCACGCCGGGGAACAGCGCTCGGCAGCTGGGGCGCATGGCTACGAGGTGAGGTTAGGGGCGGCCGGGAGGGTCGGGGCTCGGCGGGGACTGCGGAGGCCGGCCGCGACCACACGCCCTGTGCCTGCGCTCGCGCGTCTGGCCCAGGCGGACCTGCAGCCGGAGGTCCCAACCCCCAAGCCGGGCTCCGGCCGCAGTGTGGCAGCCGCCGATTGGCTGTGAGGCGCCTGCGTCGGGCGGGCGGGACCAGCTGGTAACCGCCGAGTGGCCGGAGCGCGGGGCGGGGCCGAGGCGGCAGGCGCCCGGGCAAGCCGGGCTGGGAGGGGTCCTGGGTCGGAGGCTGGGGTTGGGGCTGGGCCCGCCTGCGAGCCGGAACCCAGGGAGCTAGTGAGGTGGAGTGTGGCGGGGCGGACGGGGACGGAGTGGGGCGGGGCCGAGCTAGAGGTGGGGCGCCGAGGCGCTGGGAGCCGACCGTGAGCTCATCTTTCCTGGGGAGAGCTGAGTTCTGGGGGCGCCAGAGCGGAGGCGGAGGCGGAGACGGAGACGTGAAGGCGGGGCTGAGTGGGCGGAAGAGAGCCTTGGCTGAGGTGAGGCCCAGAAGCGGGAATTGAAAGATGGAGGCTGCACCTGAGGGACATAGTTGGGACAGGACATGTTTTCCAAATGCCAGGCTGCTACAATTTGTCCAGTTCCTCTTGGTTTGTCTTTCGGGGGCAGCCTTAAGTCCTCCCACTGCCTCTCCTCATTGCACTGCCCAATTACCTCAGGTCCAGGTGCTGGTCTGATTTCCTCTTTGTCCAGCGCTGGGACGCCTGCCCTCTGGTCACACAAGTGAAGGTGCTTGGCCACTTAGTCTACTGCGTAATGTCTCTCTTACGACTCTTTGCTCCTTTTGTTTCAGAAAACCTTGAGCCTTGGTACAATGTGTTTAACTTCTTTAAGGGCAGAAAGGGTGGGAGAAGTAAACCTCTAATCTTGGTCCTCTGCAAGAATGAAATGACACTTGGTTTTTCCATTATTTTACAGACATGGCCACCAGTCACCCAATAGGACACGTGCAACTGCCCCGAGCGGATGCCATTCGTTCACGTCTCATTGATACTTTCTCTCTCATCGAGCATCTGCAAGGCTTGAGCCAAGCTGTGCCACGACACACTATCCGAGAGATAGTTGGTCAGCAGCCTGTTTCTTAACTACCATAGATTTAAGTCTCCTCATCACACCCTCCAAAGTGTAGAAAGCAGAGACCGTTTTAAGGGTGAAAAATTCAGGGAAGATTGGCTTGCTTGCTAGATTGTAAATGATATCAAACTGGATCAATCAAAGGCTTTGTAAAGAAAGCTCTTTGAGCCCAGGAGATCGCTCACTTTTAGGCTTAGGATAACTACTAGCCCTGGCCAACTTGGAAGTTTCTATTTCCAAGACACTAAAAATTTTGAGGGTTGAACCTGTTTCCTTTATTCTTGGACATGGACAGTGTTGGTCATAAGTGCTATATTAGCTCGTATTCCAAACTAATGTTAATTGCAGTGAGAAAGGACAGCAAGGTAAACCTCTGCACTAGGGGACCCATTATGTAACCAGTATCCCTGGCCCTGATCCTGCCTGTTCTTCATATCCTGCAGAGACTTCTCTTTATATGTATCCACTGTCCCTTTTAATTTTTGGTCTAGATCCTTCCCGTCAAAAGAAGGTTATGTTGGGAGATCAACACCAGCTGGTGCGGTTCTCCATAAAGCCTCGACATACAGAACAAATTACACATGGCCGGAGGCTGATGAGCAGGCTTCGAGTGCGCTGCAGTCAGAGGCCACCCCTTTCCTTGTGGGCTGGATGGGTCCTTGAGTGTATCCTTTTGTGCCCCTCATTTTTAATCGTATGCCTTTACTGCCTCTCTTGCCTTATCATCTGCCTGAAGACTTATTTTCCCTTTTCCAAACTCCCATTTTCTTCTCATCCTCACTGGTTCTCTTCTTGCCCTTATGATATCACCTGTATAAGAAGGAATTTCACTCTATGTTTCCTTAAGAGAAAACAGGTCCTCTCTTCACAAACTTCATCATCTTTCTCATCTTTTTGAATACGATTGTACTGATGGTTGAAATAGGTGAGAACTGAGAACTGACATTGGATGGAAGAGGAAGTGGCTGTGGGTCATTTTTCCTATAAATTGATCATTTTTAAATTTTTAAATGTTACTTGAATTGTGATAGAGACAATTATATTAAGTCTTGGAGTAGGATTTATGCAACTGCTAAGATATCGAAATACTTGAAGGGCTCTCAAGAAAGTGGTAGATATAAAGTAGTCTAGACACAGAGTATAATAGACTTATGGGCAACCAAAGATGTGAAGACCAGTTACATTTCTTGTGTCAGTTTAGTTTAATAGTTGTTTAAATTAGCCTTTTGTATTAGAGATATTGGTGCCTATCAGTGAGTGATGCAACATTTACATTTTTTACAAGTATGTTAAATGTTAAGTCCAAATAAGAAAGCTCACAAAGTACGTAAATTAGCTACAACTAAAATATTAGATAAGCCAAAAAATGATTAAAGAGTAAATGATTCTAAAATCAGTCCTAGGGGCACCTGGGTGGCTCAGTGGGTTAAAGCCTCTGCCTTTGGCTTGGGTCATGGTCTCAGGGTCCTGGGATCGAGCCCCACATCGGGCTCTCTCTGCCTGCCTCCTCCTCTCTCTCTGCCTGCCTCTCTGCCTACTTGTGATCTCTGTCAAATAAATAAATAAAATCAATAAAAAAAAATAAAATCAGTCCTAAATTAAAAGAAATGTATTGGGGTGCCTGGGTGGCTCAGTGGGTTAAAGCCTCTGCCTTTGGCTCGGGTCATGATCCCATGGTCCTGGGATGGAGCCCCACATTGGACTCTCTGCTTGGTGGGGAGGCTGCTTCCTCCTCTCTCTCTGCCTGCCTCTCTGCCTACTTGTGATCTCTGTCAAATAAATAAATAAAATCTTTTTAAAAAATAAAAATATATAAGAAATGTATTAAAAGCAAAAGAACATCTGGAAAATCAATGGCTCATTTGATTATCATCTCAAACAAACTGCTCAGAATTGATGAAAAGGGGGCACCTGGGTGGCTCAGGTGGTTAGGTGTTTGCCTTCAGCTCAGGTCATGATTTCCAGGTCCTGGGATCCAGCCCCACGTTGGGCTCCCAGCTCAGCGGGGAGTCTGCTTCTTCTCCCTCTGCCTCTCCTTCTGCTTGTGCTCTGTCTCATTCTCTCTCGAATAAATAAAATATGTATTTTAAAAAAATGATAAAAAGGACAGTAGAAATACTTCTTGTTTCATCCTCATTGTTTCAGGGAACTTTCCCACTTGAATGTTTTTTGTTTGTTTTAGACTTTTTTAAAAAAATATTTTATTTATTTATTTGACAGACAGAGATCACAAGTAGGCAGAGAGAGAGAGAAAGGGAAGCAGGCCCCCTGCTGAGCAGAGAGTCCGATGTGGGGCTCTGCAGGGCTCAATCCTAGGACCCTGCAATCATGACCTTAGCCAAAGGCAGAGGCTTAACCCACTGAGCCACCCAGGCATTCTGGAGTTTTCCCATTTTAAAATGGTCTTTTAATGCAATCAGCTCAAAGATATTTAAATATACAACAGTACTTGTTACCGACTACAGTATGCTATATATTTTGAAGTACTTATTTTTTTTTGAGAGAAGGAGAAAGAGTGAGCACGCATGTGGAGAGGGGAATGGCAGAGGGAGAGGGAAAGAGAGAATCTTAAGCAGGCTCCATTCCCCAGCATTGACTTGCAGCGTGGTGTGGGACTTGATCTCACAACCCTGAGATCATGACCTGATCAAAAGTCAGATGTTTAACCATCTGAGCCACCCAGGCACACCTGTATCTTGACGTGCTTTATTTTCTCCCCATTGTGGTGAGGATTTTGAAGTAAGTTACCCACATTTCCTATTTCTTGTATGATAATTGGCATGTATTTGCCTTGTGGTGTTAAGGGTATATAGTCTTAAGCCTTGGAATAAAGTAAACAGCCATAAATGTCAGGATTTCCTGGATCTAATGGACAAATAAAAATAGAATAGCACTAACCATTCTAGTTGATAAAACAGTTGGATATGAAACATGATCACTGTGCTACAGGATAGGTAGATTCCTTGAGTGGCCATTATCTGACAAGTTCAGCAAAATTGTATCTTATTAAATACATTCTCATGGTAGAAAGGCAGGAGGGATTTTGCAAAGGAAAGAATTTGTGACTAACAGATGTCTTTGAACAGACCAATTCATGTGATAAACATTGAGACTGTTTAAGTTTTAAAAAAAACCAATTTTCCAGATCATAGAGAATATTGTTATAGATAGGGGAAAAATAGTAATTAACAAACAGTTCTATAGATCAAAGCTCCCCAACCTTTTCTTTTTTTTTTTTTTTCTTTTAGAGAGAGTACACATGCTGGTGGGAGTTGGGGGGTTATTAAGCATGCTCCAAGCCCAGCCCAGGGCCTGACGTGGGACTCCATCTCATGACTCTGAGATCATGACCTGAGCTGAAATCAAGAGTTAGGCGCTTAACCAACTCAACCACCCAGGTGCCCCATCCCCAATCTTTATGGTCTTGTGATTTTGTTTCCCAGTAATACAACTATAAACTTGTAAAACTCCTTAGGAGTTTAATCATTCCATTAGTTTTCTATGAGATAAAGAAGCAAGTTGAAGTAGAAGTAATATTTCAGACTAGCATATTATTAAATATTGTATTCTAAGGTGTATAATATACTTTTAAAAATTAAAATGTTAGCACATTTTTACTTTTGCCATTTTGTAAGTGATTCCTGCTGTTTCTAAATATATGAAAAAAATAAAGGAAATACATGATTTGCCCATAAGTGAATTTTTTTTTAAAGATTTATTTATTTGACAGACAGAGATCACAGAGAGAGAGAGAGAGAGAGAGGAGGAAGCAGGCTCCCTGCTGAGCAGAGAGCCCAATGTGGGGCTGGATCCCAGGACCCCGGGATCATGACCTGAGCCGAAGGCAGAGGCTTTAACCCGCTGAGCCACCCAGACACCCCCATAAGTGAATTTTTAAAGGCCATTATATATTGTTTGGCTCAGGGATCAAATATATTTATTTTATATATTATATATATTTTTTAAGATTTTTTATTTATTTAATTGACAGAGAGAGATCACAAGCAGACAGAGAGGCAGGCAGAGAGAGAGGGAAGCAGACTCGCTGCTGAGCAGAGAGCCTGATGTGGGACTCGATCCCAGGACTCCCGAGATCATAACCTGAGCCGAAGGCAGCAGCTTAACCCACTGAGCCACCCAGGCGCCCCTATTATATGTTTTTTAATTTAAGTTTTTGTTCTTTTTTAAACATTGAGATATAATTGACATATAACATTAATTTCAGGTTTACAGCATTATGTATTATATGTTAAGTACATCTTATATGTTAAGGTGTGGAGGAAATTTAATTATGTGTTCTGGTATAAAAAAGTCTACTTTCACAATGATATTGGTAATTCTACTATTCACTTTAAACATCAGTTGGCTTACTTTTATAGTTTTCACATTTTGTTTCCAAATGATGAGAGGGAGAGAAGAAAGAAGATTTGACTCATTTGCAATCCATTTTCTGAAAATAACACATTGCAAGTGTGAATAGTCCCTATTTCCAACAACAAAAAAAATTCATGTATAACGTCATTATAATTTTTTACATTGATTTTGAAGTTCTAGAGATATCTTGATATGCTATATATAAGAATAATTCTGCAAGTTTATCTCAAGATGATCTTCATCAGAGTCTATAAATTGCATTCATCTGATCAAATACTTTATATAGTGTTAGTGTTCCTTACTTCATTGTGGATATAATGAGCCAAATATTCTTTCTTTTCTCCTCTCATCATTTAAAAAAAAAATACATGATTTGTGCACAAATGAATTTTTAAGTGACATTATTTGTTGTTTGGTGTGGGGATCAAATATATTTTATGTATTATGTTTTTGTTTTTATTTTTTATTTTGTGTATTATATGTTTTAAAATTTAATATTATGGATATAACCAGCCAAAAACCGGTTACAATTTCAAACTATTTGACTGTCAAAATTGACAGCAGTTTGTGTTGTTCAGAGTGATTGAGTATTTCTTGTAATCTCCATTAACTGCCAAGGATATCAGTCATAGTGCATTTGGAGGCTCTCAGATTGTTCTGTTTCAAATGGAAACGTATTAGGGGTACCTGGGTGGCTCAGCCATTAAGCATCTGCCTTTAGCTCAGGTCATGATCCCAGAGTCCTGGGATGGAGCCCCACCTGGGGCTCCTTGCTCAGTGGGAGGCCTGCTTCTCCTCTCCCACTCCCCCTGCTTGTGTTCCCTCTCTCCCTCTGTCAAATAAATAAATACAATTATTTTTTTTTAAAGATTTTATTTATTTATTTGACAGAGAGAGATCACAAGCAGAGAGGGAGGCATGCAGAGAGGGAAAAGCAGTCTCCCTGCTGAGCAGAGAGCCCAGTGCGGGACTTGATCCTAGGACCCTGAGATCATGACCTGAGCCGAAGGCAGCGGCTTAACCCATTGAGCCACCCAGGCGCCCCAATAAATACAATCTTTAAAAAAAGAGAGAGAAAGAGAGAAACATATTAAATTATTATTTAGCTTTTAAGCCTATTTTGATTTCAGTGTTTTTTCCCCCTACACATGGTATACATCCATTAAATGCATAAAAGAAATGAAGAGGGTTGAAAGATGAAGGCAATAAGCTGAGGAATAGCAATTAGCAGATAATAGGGTTTTATTTTATTTTTTTTTTAAAGATTTTATTTATTTATTTGACAGTGAGAGAGCGAGATCACAAGTAAGCAGAGAGGCAGGCAGAGAGAAAGAGAGAGGGAAGCAGGCTCCCTGCCGAGCAGAGAGCAGAGAGCAGAGAGCCCGATGTGGGACTTGATCCCAGGACCCTGAGATCATGACCTGAGCCGAAGGCAGCGGCTTAACCCACTGAGCCACCCAGGCGCCCCAGATAGTAGGGTTTTAGAGAGAATGTATAGGATTTAATTTGCTTTGCAGGACAAAATCAGTTTTAGAGAAGAATGGGAAAGTTTTAAAAGCTAACAAATAGGGCACCTGGGTGACTCAGTTGGTTAAGCAACTGCCTTTGGCTCAGGTTATGATGGTGGAGTCCGGCATTGGGCTCCCAGCTCCATGGGGAGTCTGCTTCTCCCTCTGATCTTTTCCCCTCTCATGCACTCTCACTCTCTCTCTCTTAAATAACTAAATAAAATCTTAAAAAAAAAAAACTAACAAAGAACCAAATAATTTTTTAAAAGATTTTATTTATTTATTTACTAGAGAGAGCACCAGCAGGGGGAGCAGCAGGCAGAGGGAGAGGCAGGCTCCTCGCTGTGCAGGCAGCCTATATGGGACTCCATCTCAGAGCCCTGAGATCACCTGAGCCAAGGGAAAGGTTAACTGACTGAGCCACCCAGGCATCCTAAGAACCAAATAATTTCTTGTAATAGCTCAGTATGTCTCATGAATCTGCCTTCTTGTTCGTACTTCCTTATCAAACACTTTACATATCATGGCCCTACATTTTCATTCTATTCTCAAGGCCCATAGCTTCTTTGTGAAGTTTGGGACTGGAGTGCCAGTGTAGCAGAAGAGTGGTGGTAGTGAAGAGGGTGGTTACTGTGTGACCCCCGAGTGGGAAGGCAGTGACTTGCAGCTGTTAAACGTATTGATACCAGCAGGAGAAGAGTTGCAGCTGTTTTTCATGGTCAATTCTTTCCTCTCCTGTATCTCACAGGTTGAAAAAAAAAATCAATGTTAAGAAGAAAAGCAAAGAAAAATGGAATAGCAATGGGCACACTGTGGTTTATAATAGCTTCTGATCATTCTATACCCTTTGGTTTCCCAGTTCCTTAACCTTTATTCATTCTTTGCTCTACTCTCACAGAATTGCTTGAATCCTCAAATGCCAAATTGTGGTCACTCAAGCTGACTCTGGAGGTGGCAGCTTGGTTCATCTTGCTTATTTTCATCTTGGAGATCCTTCTTATGTGGATATCCAGCTTTTTCCTCTTCTGGAAGAATGCCTGGAATGTCTTTGACTTTGTTGTCACCATATTGGTAAAGATAAATATCCTGAGGATTAGTTTGGTGGGTTGAGGAATAAGCCTAGGTGAATCAAAATGACAAGAAAAGTTAATTAGATCACAAGAAGAATGTCATTATTTTGATATTTGTTTTAAAATTTCAGTCAGTCTTTGCAGGAGTTGTTGGTACTAGTAGCAAAATAGAATTTAACCACAACATTACCCCAGCAAGAACATCTACCAATTACTAAGCACTTACTAAGTGCCAGGCACCATTCTAAGTGTTTTTCATGTTCTAAGTATTTTCTCACCACGTGAGCTCCACAACAACCCAATGAGATAAGCACTGTGCTTATCCCCTTTGAAGTGTAGGGTTTTAAGTAATTTAGTAGAGGAAGGCTCAATTGGAAACAGTCCTCAGAGAATGCTGTTCAAGGGATAATGCCCAAGGAACTATGAAGAAAATGAGATAGGGGTAACTGTGAAGAAGAAAGGGTAACTGTGCATGGGTGCTTTGGGTACATTTTACTCATAATCTCTGTGTTTCCCACAGTCCCTGCTTCCGGAGGTTGTGGTGCTGGTGGGGGTAACAGGCCAGTCTGTTTGGCTCCAGTTGCTGAGGATCTGCCGGGTGCTAAGGTCTCTCAAACTCTTTGCACGATTCCGTCAAATTCGAGTCATTATTTTGGCCCTGGTGAGGGCTCTCAAGGTGATTTGACTGTTGCAGCTAAACCAACTGGGCAGGGTGGATAAACATGGGAATTTAACATAAAACAAGGCTGGGTGGGTCAAAGAGGGACGTATGAAATGTCATTGGATGAGAAAGGGCTGGGGACAGGTGCTGTGGTGTAGAGATAACTGGACTTGGGAGTGGAAGTGAGGGTTTTGCAGGGAGGGGGGGTGGGGATTGCCAGGATGGGCTTAACTCTGCTGTAGGTGGAATCAGCCTAGTTTGGCCCACCTCTGACTCAAGGTCATGGCGTCTAGAGTATGACCTTCCTCCTGATGTTGCTGCTCATCTTCTTCTACATTTTTGCTGTGACTGGTGTCTACTTCTTTGAGGATTACACCCGTTCAACTCGCCAGGACCTGGAGTACCCCATGTTCTTCTCGTAGGCAGGACGGGGGTGGGGGAGAATTGAGGGTGGGGGTAGAGAGTTTGGGCAAGAGACTGGGAAGCTAGTCCAAAGTAAGTAATACAAAAAGTATGGTCTAGTGTAAGGAACTGGAATAGAACACAGTACAGAGAAAAAAGAAAGCAAAGAATACTGAGTAGTAGTAGCTCTGATTTCGAGGAAAGGGTGACTAGTTCCAGGTTTGCTCTGGATTTTGAAATTTAAACATCCCCTCCTCAGCCATCTTTAGATAGTAGTATACTCCAGTGTCTAAGTTCTGGTTTCTGTACTCACTTACCTCTTTAATAATAGTAGCACTACCTCATCAGAGTATAGGAATAAGAGTAATGCATTTTTGCACGTAGCACAGATTCTGACACAATGTAAGTGATCAACACAGGCTACTATGACTCTGAAGTCACTGGTTTTACCCCAAAAGCTAGGTGTGGTTATACATGCACACACCTAGATTAATTCAAAAGTAAAATCCTGATAAGATCTTTGTCTAGAGTGCAGTGATTGCCAGTAGATAGAAAATTGGATTTAGATGAGATAATGTTATTCATGAATTGGAATCCAATCTTGTTAGCACCTCTTAGGTCTCAGACTAACAGGAAGCTTTGTAAGAGTATTGAGTTGGGAGAGTCCTAAATATTCCTCCATTGCAGGCCCTGATATTTTCAATAAGTTGTATATGGAGGACTAGGAAGGAAAGAAGGAAAATTCAGATACCTTCCTGACATCTTTTGTGGCACATTCATTATTATTCATTATTTGGGATCACGTGTTTATGTCACATACCTATCTATTTACTTAAGAATGACTTCAGGGGTGCCTGGGTGGCTCAGTGGGTTAAAGCCTCTGCCTTTGGCTCAGGTCATGATCCCAGGGTCCTGGGATGGAGCCCCGCATCGGGCTCTCTGCTCAGCAGGGAGCCTGCTTCCCCCTCTCTCTGTCTCTGCCTGCCTCTCTGCCTATCTATGTCTGTCAAATAAATAAATAAAATCTTAAAAAAAAAAAAGAATGACTTCATACCGAGGAACTAAATAGGAATGATGTTTGCTGAATTTTTTTTTTAAAGATTTTATTTATTTATTTGACAGAGAGAGAGATCACAAGTAGGCAGAGAGGCAGGCAGAGAGAGAGGAGGAAGCAGGCTCCCCGCGGAGCAGAGAGCCCGATGCGGGGCTTGATCCCAGGACCCTGAGATCATGACCTGAGCCGACGGCAGCGGCTTAATCCACTGAGCCACCCAGGCGCCCCTGTTTGCTGAATTTTTAAGTGATCTTCTGTTTGATGAAGTCCATAGGACAGTGAAGAATGAACTTAGGAAAAACATATGTAGCTGGTGATTCATTCAATCTTTAAAAATTCAATCAGTACTTATTTACTGAGCACCTACTATGTTCCAGGCAATAATGGAATAGTGAGAGAGATTCATGGATTATTCAGGGTAAAGGAAAACCTAACAAAACAACTGCAAACTGAAGAAAGCTTAGCTAAAAAGTTGTTAGAAAAGAAGCCAAAGTCAGAGCAAACTACAAAGAAATGTTCTTATGTTGCTTTAAGAGTAAGAAAATACTGTTTCTTGGAGATTTAGATCTCTGTTCTGTCTGTACCCATACCTCCTTTCTCTCTAGGGACCTGCTGAATTCCCTTGTGACAGTGTTCATCCTCTTCACCATGGACCATTGGTATGCACTGCTTCAGGATATCTGGAAGGTTCCTGAAGTCAGCCGTGCCTTCAGCAGCATCTATGTCATCCTTTGGTTGTTACTTGGTTCCATTATCTTTCGAAACATTATAGTAGCCATGATGGGTAAGCACAGAAGAGAGGAAACTTGGTTGTGAGGGGTGGCTGGGAAGAAATTAGGATGAAAGCTAGGATTGGGAGATTATGCATAGAGAGAACCTGAGGTAGCAGGAAGGCTTGGGGCCTGGAATGGATATTTCACTTGGTTTCTCCCCACCCAAGCCCTCTCCCCAGGTCTAGTCACCACAATCTCCCAACTCCTAATGGCCCTTCGGGGCAGTTACTAACTTCCAGAATATCAGGAATGAGCTGAACGAGGAGATCACACATCTGGAGGTTCAGCATAAAGCTGACATATTCAAGCGGCAGATTATCCAAAGGTCTGCTGCCCCATTTTCAAACTCAAGTTTAGTTCTGAAGGGTATCCCAACCTCATTCCCTGTTTCCATTCCTTGGCCTTGAACGCATTTTCCCCTTCTCTTCCACAGAAGATTTGCCCCAGTGTTAGAATTCCCCAGCTCTCGAATATTGCCTGATTCTTTATCCACTCTTGGGACTTTCCTACTCTTTTTCACCTTCTTACATCAATGTGTTCTCCTCAGTTTTCTTCACTTTATGATCTGAATTGTTTTCTTTTCCCCTTCCATGCTCCTGCATCAGTATAACTCTCTTCACTCTTCTGTGTTTTTTGCTTTGCAGGAGACAAAACCTGTCCCCTGAGGTAATGAGGTCAAGCATAAGCAAAGCGGATACCAGGTTAGGAGTGTAAATGTGAACTGGGATGGACAAATGTGAAGGAGGAGAGGGCAGAAAACCAAAGACAAAGGTTGACTTTGAGAGAGAATCCATTTATTCAATAACTATTTATTGTAGTAGGTTAAGTGGTGGTCCCCCAAAAGAAATATCCATGTTCTAACCCCTGAACCTGTGAACATGATTTTATTTGATAAAAGGGTCTTTGCAGATGCAATTAAGGATCTTGAGGAGCAATCATCCTGGAATATCCAGGTAGGCCCTAAATGCAGTGAAAAAGTCCTTTATAAAAGACAGAAGAGGAGAAGACATAGACATTGAAGAAGAGAAGATGTGAAGATGAACATAGCAATTAGAGAATTGGAGTCACACAACCACAAGCCAAAGGAAGCCAATGAATGCTAGGCAACTGCCAGAAGCTAAAGGAAGTAAGGAATCTTCTCCCCTAGCGGTTCCAGAGGGAGTATAGTCCTGGAGACAGCTTGGTATCAGACTTCTGTCTCCCAGAATTGTGAGAGAATAAGTTTCTGTTATTTTAAGCTACCAAGTTTGTGGTAATTTATTACAACAGCGATAGGAAACTAACACAAATATTTTCTATGAAACAGATGTTATTCTAGACCCTGAGTGTTCAGCAGTGGACAATCAAGCAGAAAGAAAAAAAATTCATTCAAGAAATAATTATTTTGGGGGCACCTGGCTGACTCAGTTGGCAGAGTGTGTGACTCTTGATCTTGGGGTCATGAGTTCAAACCCCACATTGAGCAATAATAATAATTATTATTATTTATATAAACTTTTTTTAGTTAAGTAAACTCTGCACACAATGTGGAGCTTGATCTCATGACCCCAAGATTGAGTCAAATGCTCTACTGACTGAGCCAATTAGGCGCCCCAAGAAATAAATATTGAATACTCATTAGGTGCTTGGGCTATATCAGTGAACAAAATAGGCAATAATGCCTGTTATCGTGGAGCTTACATACCGTGGGGGGGAGACAATAAACGATATATAAATGAGTAAATTAATATATTAAAATATGATAAGCATAATGAGAAAAATAGAATAGGTGAAAAGGGATTGGAATATAGGATGGGGATTGCAGATGGGTTATAATTTTAAACAAGGTAGTCGGGATGGCTGCATTTAAAAGGTGACATTTGAACAAAGACATGGAGGAGGGAAGGGGATTACTGTGTTGAAATCTGTGGGAAGAGTGTTGTAGGCAGAGGGAATACCTGATGTGTTTGAAAAACAGCAAAGAAACCACTGACAAGAGTAGGGCTACCAGTGGGGGAGAGTGACAGAAGATGAGGTCAGAGAGATAATGGGGACCTGATCTTGTGGGGCTATGAGGGCCACTGTAGGGACTTGGGCTTTCACTCTAAGTGGAATGGGGAGCCACAGAGTAGAACAGTGATATGAAGTGACTTACATTTAAGACAGGTTACTCTCTGGGGTGCCTGGGTGGCTCAGTTAAGTTGCTGCCTTCAACCCAGATCATGAATCCAGGGTCCTGGGATCAAGCCCTGCATTGGTCTCCTTGTTCAGTGGGGAGCCTGCTTCACCCTCTCCTACCGACTCGTGATCTCTCTTGCAAATAAATAAATGAAATTTTTAAAAAATAATAAGAAGGATTACTCTGGTTGCTGTGTTGATGATGCACAGTAGAAGAATGGGAAGAAGCAGAAAGATGAGTTAGAAGGCGAAAGCTATCCAGGCAAGAGGTGATGATGGCTCAGATAAGAGTGATACCAGTGAGAAAAGATGTATTTTTAAGGTAGAATCAAGAAGATTTCTTGGTGTATTGGATGGAATATAAGAGAAGAGTTGAGAATGACTCCAAAGTTTTGGCTAGAGTAGTTAGAAGGATAGATTAGCTGAGATGGGGAAGGCTGTGAGTAGAAAAGTTTTGATAGGAAAAGAGTTCATTTTGGGTTGACTTTGAGATATCTATTAGACATTCAGGTGCTGATATGTGAGTAAAAGTTGAATATTCAAGTCTAGATTGAGGAGTGAAATCTGGACTAGAGGTTTAAATTTGCATTTAGAAGACATTTAAACTCAGGAGAAGAGATCACCAAGGAGTGACTGTAGATGAGGAAGATAAAAAGTCCAAGAGCTATGCCTCGGGACCTCTCAAGACATAGAACTGAGGGGGCAAACTATAGTTGTGGTTAAATGGTCATAGACCTGGGCACCTGAGTGGCTCAGTGTGTTAAAGCCTCTGCCTTCAGCTTGGGTCATGGTCTCAAGGTCCTGGGATTGAGCCCCACATAGAGCTCTCTGCTCAGCAGGGAGCCTGCTTCCCTTCCTCTCTCTCTCTCTCTCTCTCTCTCTGCCTGCCTCTCTGCCTACTTGTGATCTCTGTCTGTCAAATAAATAAATAATCTTAAAAAACAAAAAAAGAAATGGGCATAGACCTACAGAGCAAGGAGCTAACACTTAGCAAAATAAGGTGGAGTGTAGAATGTGGAAGCCTGAGTAAAATGGAACACAGAAGCTAGGTGGTGAGGGGCACTAATAGGGATATACTACAAGGGATCGTTGAAGTCAGAGGTGCTTAAAAGCTGGAATTTTGGGAGTGGTTGGGCCCTCATGACCTTAAGTCCCAGCTTCAGGGGATGGCAAGGGTCAGGGCCAGCATAATGAAAGAACTAGCCACATCTCATAAACGTATTTGAAGGAATAAAATCTCTCCTTTCACTTATAGAGATCCCAGTCAACAAAGGGAATCTTTGGTCTTACCAACAGCTTTTGAAGAAGAGTGTAAACACAGTGCTGATGAAGAGGGTTCAAGAACATCTGCACTGAAAATAGAAGAGTCTTTGTCAAAAGTGAAAAAGTCCCCATCTTCCTCCTCTTCCTCCTCTTCCTCCTCCTCTTCATCTTCCTATTATTCCTCTTCTTCTGAATCCAGATATCTAGACCCCATTGGTAAGCAAAGTTTCTTTCATTTGAATTCAGACTCCTCGAGGAGACATCCCAGTCTTAATAGGAGTTCTCCCACTGTATCTACTTCCCAGTTTTCTCCACTAGTCTGATTTTCTGGTCTTAATTGCTTTCTTTGTGCTTTTGTTCATTTCCCTTGTACTTCCGCTTCACTTTGGGTAAGTGTGGCTGTGGCTGTCTTTGCTTACTATAAAAAGCAGTCTCTTGGTGATGTTCCCTTTTCCTTCCCTGATTCTTGTTTACTCTTGCATCCCTGCTTTTCCCCCCACACGATAGGATCTATTAGCTCTTACCCAACTTCCACAGAACTAGACATGTGTTTAAGAAGCATTCCTCCCTCCAGGTCAGTTGGACTGGGAGACTCATGTGCACCAGAATCTGCCTGGGCTAATGGAAATGGATCAGGATGACCGCGTTGTTTGGCCCAGAGATTCACTCTTCCGATATTTTGAGTTGCTAGAAAAACTTCAGTATAACTTAGAGGAGCGTAAGCGGTTGCAGCAGTTTGCAGGTATGGATTTAGGGCAGTCATGGGGGCCAGGGGTTAAGTACATTGGAGTAGCATAGTGGAGTAGCATATAACTGGGGAGAAGGAGGAGGGCGCCCACTATTTCAGCATTTCAGCCTGTGAATTTCCACCTCACGCTTAAAAACGTAATTCCTTGGTTTGGTATGTCACATTCTTATGTCCTGATTTCTTATAATCTAGAGAGAACCTGAAGCTTTGCTTCTCCAGTAGGGAAAACCCAAATGCTATGAGGTCTGAGAGTTTGTTTCCCAATTGCAGTTGTTGGATGCTAGGATAAGGTGGGCTCTTGCTCCATTTGTGCCGTCCACTCCCTTTTGGACCTGTTTCTGCTCTCTCGAGGGCACATTTCAGACCTGAGTGGTAGGGCCTCAACCTCAGATTGGGTAGCAGTGGGGCTTAGACAGTGAGCAGAGAGCTCACAAGTGCCCACTGCTCCCACTGTAAACCAGAAGAGGTTTACGAATTAAACACTTTTCTTCCTATCAGCCCCTTCTAGTGTCAGCCTAGGCAGAGAGAAGTATGTACATTATTTAAATAGTAGAGTTAATTTAAGTGGAAAACTACTTGCTCAAAATTCTTTCCCCTAAATTTCACCACTGAGAGATGAATTGGGGTTAATAAATTCTCCCTCTAAAAATACAAAAACTGGAAAAGTTAGGGGTCATTTTTTATAACTTAATAGGGAGTAGTGTTGTCTTCCTCATATCTAATTGAAATCAGCTCAATGTGAAAGTAAAAACGAGGGAGGAAGAATGTGTGTGTGATAGGCACAGGAGGGCAATTAGAGGAATTTATACCAGTGAAACATGGAATTTAGAGCAGGATGTCACAAACAGGCTTTGCCTGCTTCAGGTTAATCCTACTCTTTCCAATTGTCCTCCCCACTTGTTCTCTGGGTAGAAACAGGATGAAAGAGAGAAGGAGTAAAGTAGCTTCTTTAATCTGGGTTAATTCATCTATGGCAAAGAGTACTGACTCATTAGAGCTTAATGAAAATAAAAGATTTCTGTGGGGACCTAGAACCCGGAAAAGCAGGGTCTTCAGACATTTGGATGTCCTGAATATTCTTTGCTTCATAGCCTCAAAATCCTATTTCTTTACAGTGCAAGCACTGATGAACTTTGAAGACAAGTAAAGCTGACAATGGATGGCATCAATTTCTTTGGCAAAAATTAATGAAAGGAAGAGTTGGAAATGGAGAATTCAAAGTATAACTGTCTAATAAATACTGTTGGTAATTACTTAGTGATCTGTTTCTGAGATGAAGGGGATACTGAAAGGTATAAAGTCAGGCTGCAAAAGTTAGTTCAGCTGCCAGTGGGGCTCATGATGCTTGGTTTTCTACTCTTTGCACAGCTCCTGAATCTCATTTTTTTTTCTTGACTTTGTCCTTGTAACCCCCACCCTTCTTGCAACCTCTACTTCTGGACAGAGTTCTGATTTTACCATCTCCCTCCCTGATGGGTATGGGCCTCTGAGGGTGGGAGGATAAAGAGATCCCAGGAGCTATAGGGTAAGTAATGGAGAACTATTGTTTCCATTGTGCACTATGATCATTGCTTCTCCTATGCATCATTAACTTTCATTGAATATTGGGGCACATAGGTGGCTCAGTTGGTAAAGCCTCTGATTCTTGATTTTTGTTCTTGTTGTCTCAGGGTTGTGGGATCAAGCCCCTTGTCAGACTCAGCACTCAGCATAGTCTGCTTGTCCCTCTTCCTCTGCTCCTCCCTGCCACTCGTGTGTGCTCTCTTGCTTTCTCTCTTTTTCAAATAATAAATAAATAAAATCTTAAAAAAAACCCATTAATCAAACATCACTTGACTGAAGGGTCCCTTTATGGGACACCTTGGTGGCTCAGTCAGTTGAGCATCTGGCTCTTGATTTGAGCATCCATCTTAAGCTCAGGTCATGATCTCATGGGTCATGGGATCCAGCCCCATATTGGGTTCCTTGCAGCAGGGGAGTCAGCTCTGCTCGAAATTCTGTCCCTCTGCCCCTCCCCCCACTCACTCACACGTGAGGTCTCTTTCTCTCCCCCAAATATTTTTTTTAGCAATTTTTATTTTAAAAATATTTTTATTTATTTATTTGACAGAGAGATCACAAGTAGGCAGAGAGGCAGACAGAGAGAGAGGGAAGCAGGCTCCCTATAGATCAGAGAGCCCAATGCGGGGCTCCATCCCAGGACCCTGAGATTATGACCTGAGCTGAAGGCAGAGGCTTAACCCCCTGAGCCACCCAGGCGCCCCTCCCAAATACATATTTTTTATTTTTAAAGATTTTATTTATTTATTTGACAGAGAGAGAGATCACAGGTAAGCAGAGAGGCAGAGAGAGAGAGAGAGGGAAGCAGGCTCCTTGTTGAGCAGAGAGCCCAAAGCGGGGCTCAATCCCAGGACCTTCAGATCATGACCTGAGCTGAAGGCAGCGGCTTAACCCACTGAGCCACCCAGGTGCCTCCAAGTAAATATTTTTAAAAGATTTGCTCTCAGAGAGAGAAAGCATGGGGAAGGGGATAGAGGGAGAGTGGACTCCCCTCTGAGTAAAGAGCAGAACCCCGGAATCATGACCTAAGCTAAAGGGAGACACTTAACCGACTGAGCCACCCAGGCACCCCTAAATAAATAAATATTTTTTTTAAAGATTTTATTTATTTGACACAGAGAGAGAGAGATCACAAGTAGGCAGAGAAAGAGGATGAAGCAAGCTCCCTGCTGAGCAGAGAGCCCGATGTGGGGCTTGATCCCTCTGAGCCACTCAGGTGCTCCGATAAATCTTTTTTTTTTTTAAGGGTCCCTTTATTCCAGTTCTTTGCCATTGCTCCAGACAGTGATTCCACTTTGTAGGAGTGTTCAAATCAGTAACTGTCCCATAGATTTTTAGTGTTAGAAGAGGGACATCAGAGTTCATTTATCTCCCATCAAATCAGGAACGTCACTGAAAGGGGGTGATACCCAATTTATGCTTACATTTGATAACATTTCTAGTTACTGAGGATTTATCATCTAGATGGGATTCCAGTCCACTGTTGGATGACTCAAGTCTTTACAAATAGACATCCTGTCATTTATTCAGTGCTTAACATGTATGAAGATGTATATCATACATATGTATATGTATTCATACATAAAAAACACTGAGTTGGGGGCACCTGGGTAGCTCAGTCAGTTAAGCATCTGCCTTCAGCCCAGGTCATGAATCCAGAGTCCTGGGATGGAGTCCCCCATGGGGAAAATCCCTCCTCAGCAGGGAGTCTGCTTCTCCCTCTGCCCCTCTCCCTACTCATTCTCTCCCTCTCCCTCTGTCAAATAAATAAATAAAATCTTTTAAAAAACCCACTGAATTGTACACTTTAAAATGGTGAATTTTATGTTATGTGGATTAGATCTCAATTTTTTTAAAGATTTTATTTTTTAGGAATCCCTACACCCAACATGGGGCTCAAACTCATGACCCCCAAATCAAAAGCCACATGCTCCACCAACTGAGCCACCCAGGCACCTCTAGATCTCAATTTTTAAAATGAAATAAAGAGGGGCACCTGGTCGGTTAAGCATCTTCCTTCAGCTCAGGTCATGATCCTAGGGTCCTCCTCCCTACTCAGTGGTAAGTCTGTTCTCCCTTCCCTCTACCTGCTGCTCCCTCTGCTTGTGCTTTCTCTCTCTCTGTCAAGTAAATAAAATCTTTTATTTATTTTTATTTTTTTTAAGATTTTATTATTTACTTGACAGACAGAGATCACAAGTAGGTAGAGAGGCAGGCGGGGGGGGGGGGAAGCAGGCTCCCCACTGAGCAGAGAGCCTGATGTGGGGCTCGATCCCAGGACCTTCAGACCATGACCTGAACTAAAGGCAGAGGCCCAACCTTCTGAGCCACCAGACACCCCATAAATAAAATCTTTTAAAAAATAAAGTAAAAATGGGGCACCTGTCTAAAAATTGTTTTTTAGATGCGGGGCTCGATCCCAGGACCCTGGGATCATGACCTGAGCCAAAGACAGAAGCTTTAACCCACTGAGCCACCCAGGCACCCCTAGAAATACTATTTTTAGACACGACTGTATACCTAGAAGCAAAGGAATCAACTAGAATTAGAGATAAAAGGATTTCTGTTGAATACAAACAGAAGAGGGTTGGAGACAGAAACCGGGGAAACAGGTACATTTAAGGGATAGGAGGAGGAAAAGGAACTGGAAGAAGCCTGAGAGGAAAAAGCTGAAGAGACAGAGGATAATCATTGTGGAGTACTGTTCTAAGAGCCAAGATAGACTTTTAAGAAAGAAATGGTCCAGTCAGATCTGGATTAGAGCATCCATTGAGACTGGTAATCAGAATTCAACAAATCTAAAAAACAGAGTAAGGAAATATTATTTAATAAATCTTACATATGCTATCCACAAAGTAGATGCTCATTGAGTATCTTTGAGTAGCTTTGCTCAGAGTGAATCTGAGGACCAGCAGAAGTGGTTTCATCTGGGAACTTGCTGAAAGTGCAGGATCAAGTTCCTGTCCTTAGGGCCTACCGAATCATGTTACTTATGCATGTTAAAGTTTCCAAAAACACTTCTTTATAGGTATTTAATGACATTCCCTCTTGGCTTTCTACAGCTGACTCATTCTTTTTTTCTTTTTAAGATTTTATTTATTTGACACATCCACACAGAGAGAGAAAGAGAGAGAGAGAAAGCGCTCACATAAGCAGGGGGAGAAGCAGGCAGAGGGAAAAGGAGGCTCCCCAGTGAGCAGGGAGCCTGATGTGGGAGTCAGTCTGGAGGCTCCAGGATCATGACCTGAGCCAAAGGCATGCTTAACCAACTGAGCCACCCAGGTGTCCCTATAGCTGACTCTTTCAAATGAGTGGTGTATGCAGGCTGCCTCATTCTTTAACTTCTTAATGAAAAAGATCTGGTTTCAATTCTACCAGAATGGAACTTTATTCAACAAATATTTGTTGAGTTCCTATGTTCCAGACACCATTCTAGGCATTAGGATACATCAACGAATGAACAGGACAGAAATCCCTGCCCATCCTAACTGGGTCCTCGTAAGATCACCAGGTAATAAATGATAAGTTCCATGAAGACTGCCTTTACTTCTTCTCATTTCCCCCCAAATTATCCTTCTAACAGCCCAGGGCTGTGTGATAATAACTGTACAAAACCAAAAACAAGCAAAATCTTTTCTGACTAAAGACAAATATTCTCAGGTTGAAAAACCAAGCCCCACTGGTAATGAAGCCATTACTCCTCTCCCTTCCTTTTTATCTTCACCCTAAGTATCCCTTCTGTAGGAATACCCTGCTATTTCATATTCCATAGGAAGAGATTGAAGCTCTATGCCAAATAATAATGAGCATTCATCAGGAACATGTTGCAAGTGAAGTTACAACTTAGATATTGTGCTATAACAAAATTAAAATTTTTTCGTATATGGTTTGTATGGAGCTTTTATTTTAGAACATAGTTTCTCCCTTTGATCTCTTACATCTTCAGATACCATATTGGAACTCAAGCCAATGCATTGCCATTTGGAAACAGAAAAATTAATATTTGCTTTATTTTATCATAAGGTATATAAAAAATAAATCAAGGAAAGAAAAAGTTTATAACAGTACAGCTTCTATCCACTGTATTACTATAATAACTTTAACTTTCACTTTTTTAAAGTTCAACGTGGATTTTTAGTTATGAACCTACATTAATTTTGTTTTATTATAATTTTCTGTATATTGTCACTGTGTCTTAATTTAACATGAATGTTTTAAATTAAAAAAACTTATTATACTTTCAAAGGTTTAAAACCTCAGAGAATCAGTAGGTCTCAATCCATCTCTTCCTTGTGACTTTGTACTAGTTGGCCTAATGTTCACAAAGGCATTCATTTATTTTTTCAACAAAAGTGTTTTTTTAATATTTTTTTCTTTAAAGATTTTATTTATTTGTCAGAAAGAGAGAGAGAGAGCACAAGCAGGCAAAGTGGCAGGCAAAGGGAGAGAGAGAAGCAAGCTCCCCACCGAGCAAGGAGCCTGATGCAGGACTCTATCCCAGAATCCTGGGATCGTGACCCAAGCCAAAGGTAGCCGGCCAACCGACTGAACCACTCAGGCATCCCATCAACAAAAGTTTTAAATTTCTTTATGTCCCGGCCATGATGTTCAGTTTCAAGGATAGAAAAACTGTTCAGGGGGAGCCTGGGTGGCTCAGTGGGTTAAAGTCTCTGCCTTCGGCTCAGGTCATGATCCCAGGGTCCTGGGATCGAGCCGCACACCGGGCTCTCAGCAGAGAACCTGCTTCCCTTCCTCTCTCTCTCTCTGCCTGCCTCTCTGCCTACTTGTGATCTCTGTCTGTCAAATAAATAAATAAAATCTTTTAAAAAAACAAAAAAAAACTGTACAGTATATGAATGCAAACCTTTTTACAAGTCACTTTTGGAGAGATTTCTGTTTTTTACTATGACAAGTAGAAATCTTCACAATATTTTACATTTGTATTTTTCCTATTTAGGTGACTTAGGGTAGAATGAACATTTTTAACTTTTTTATTTTTTATTTTTAAGAGAGATTGAGAGAGTGCACACTTGTGAGCTGGAGTGGGGGCGGGAGAGGGCTAAGGAAGAGGGAGAGAGAGAGAATCTTAAGCAGACTCCACACTCAGTGCAAAGCCTAACACAGGACTTGATCTCACAAACTTGAGATCATGACCTGAGCCAAAATCAAGAGTTGGACACTTAACTGACTGAGCCACCCAGGTGCCCCAAACATTTTTAACTTTTTATTTTAAAGTAATTTGAGACTCACAGAAGAGATGCGAAGATATTTCCTAGGTACCTGTCACCCAGTTTTCTCTAATATTAACACCTTACATAACCAAGATATAATGGTCAAAATTAATAAGTTAACATTGGTAATATGCTGTTAATTTAGGTATAGCCTTTACTAGGATTTAATCAGTTTTTCCACTAATGTCTTTTTTTTGTTCTCAGGTCCAGACCAAGATTCAACATTGCATTCAGTTGTTATATCTCCTTAATCTCCTCTGGTTTTCAATAGTTACCTTAGTCTCTTCTTATCTTTCAAGGCCTTGATATATTTGATGAATTCTGGTCAGGTATTTTGTAGAATGGGTTCTTCTGATGTTTTCTCATGATTATATTGAGGTTATGAACTTTTAGGGAAATACCAGTGAGATGATGTGGCCTTGCCAGATCACATCAGGAGGTGCATTATAGTGATATAGGTCATAACTGGTGATGCTAACCTTGATCGTTTAGTTAAGGTGATGGCAACCAGCCTTCTCCACTGTGAAGTTAACTCTTTTCCCCCTTCATCAGTAATAAATACTTGGAAGGAGATACTGTGAGGTTATGCAAATTTCTCATTTCTTCTTAAAACTTTACCCCAATAATTATAGCTCATCAGTGAATCTTGTTTGCAGTAATTACTAAAGTGGTGTTCTATTTCTCTTGTTCCTTCTATATTTATTAGTTGGAATTCTTTTTTTTTAAAGAATTTTCTCTACTCTGAGGTGAACATTTTAAGTCTTTATCTTAGTAGAAGTAGCAATATCATCACCATGGTAGCCCCTATAATGTAGGTCAGGAATGTGTGTGGTAGAATGAACTTATGTATTTAACAATGCTTTTTATGTATATATTTAACAATATTTAAATATACACATATATATATTAACAATATTTAACAATTGCTTAATACTATGTGCCAGTAACTGTTACACATTTGGGGTACAACAAGGTGTAGTCTCTGCTCAAGACCTTATATTCTAGTCTAGCGTAAGATGATACTTAGATTTCTGTATTGAAAACTGGTAGATTCCTCTGAGCATATAACATATGACCCCACAAAAGCCTTCATAGGACCAAATAATACTTTATCTGACTGACTGATGTCCTTATTTTTAATATTCTCTTCAGTGATGACAAACTGGACTTCCTCCCCTCAACCTTTGTGTCTCTCCCTCAACACTTTTTTAAACGGAAGTCTTCACTTCTTCACCTCCCCGACCCAAATCTCATACAAGTTTCTCTTGTTGGCCAATGATCACATGGAGCCATATAGGGAAAGGAATTCTGGGAAATCAGTTCCAGTTTAGCTAATCTGACAAAATTCAAAACCACTATAGATCATTTGACCATTGTATCTTCATTGAAATTTTCTCCTCCTTTGGCTTCCTGACACCACTCCCTTCAGGTTTTCCTTTGGATTTCTTCCCTTCCATTTTTGTTGCTAGCCATCTTCTTCCCAAGCTTTAAATGTGTGGTCTGCTGTTTTTGCTTCGAACTCCACAAATTCTCACTAACTAGTTTTGCCTACTTTTATGGTTTCCACTACTATTTGTATGCTAATGACTTCTAATTCCATTTCAACCCAGACCTCTCTTAGAAACTCCAGGAAAAATAATCATTTGTCTATCCTTAGGGATTTCATTTGTCTATTCTTTGGTGCTTCATTTCTAATATGTTCAAAATTGAATTATTACCATTCCTTCAAAAACTGTTCTTCCGGGCGCCTGGGTGGCTCAGTGGATTAAGCCGCTGCCTTCGGCTTGGGTCATGATCTCAGGGTCCTGGGATCGAGCCCCGCATCGGGCTCTCTGCTCCACAGGGAGCCTGCTTCCTCCTCTCTCTCTGCCTGCCTCTCTGCCTACTTGTGATCTCTCTCTGTCAAATAAATAAATAAAATCTTAAAAAAAAAAAAACTGTTCTTCCTCTTCTAACCCCAATAAGGACTGCCAAGCAATTTTCTTGGGTTGGGGGAGTCCTCAGTGACCCCCTCCCTACTTTACTCAACTAGTTCTGTATTTTTTTGAAAATCTTTCACTTAAAACCCTGCTTCTTGGGACACCTGGGTGGCTCAGTCAGTTGGGCATCTGCCTTCGGCTCTGGTCATGATCCCATGGTTCTGGGATCAAGCCCCTGGGATCCAGTCCTGGGGAGGAGGCTGCTTCTCTCTCTCCCTCTGCAGCTCACCCTGCTGTGCTCTCTCTCTGTGTCTATCAAATAAATAAAATCTTAAAAAAAAAAGTGGCAAAAAAATTTATCTTAAGCTAGTCTAATCATGTAGTAGTAACATTTAGTGGATTTGTACCAGTGCCTGGCACATTATAGGCACTTTAAAATGCAAGGGCACCTGGGTGGCTCAGTTTGGTTAGGTGTCTGACTCTTGGTTTCAGCTTGGGTCCTGGTCTCGGGGTTGTGGGATCAAGCCCCTCCCCCTGTCAAGCCCCACATCCAGCGCTGTGCTCAGAGCAGAATCTGCCTGAGATTTCCCCTCTCCCTCTTCCCCTCCTCCTGCTCATGCATGCACATGCTCACTTGCTTTCTCTCTCTCAAATAAGTAAACAAATCTTTAAAATGCAAGGGAATTAACAAAATTGGATTGATGAGTAGTATCTCCATTTTACAGATGGGTGAATTATATAGACACTTCTGATTACAGGGGTAATAAATATCAAATTGCAAACATAATTTAAAAATATCTTAATCAAGAGAGGCCTGGGTGGCTCAGCCGGTTAAGCATCTGCCTTTGACTCAGGTCATGATCCCAGGTCCTGGGATGGAGTCCCACATCAGGCTCCCTGCTCAGCAGGGAGTCGGCTTCCCAGCTTCTCCCTCTGCCTGCCGCTCCTGCAGCTTGTGCCCTCTCTCTCTCTCTCTCTCTCTGGCAAATAAATAAATAAAATATTTTTTTTAAAAGTGTCTTAAGAAAGTCAAAGACTATACTGCGAAAACAAATTAATCCCGAAACCTTAGTGACTTAACACCAGAAACGTTTATTTCTCACTCACTGGGCAACTAACTCTTCAAAACAACTACTGTTGATTTTTATTACTTGGAATAGTTACGTTCTATAAAGTTGCCAGAAACTCTGAATTAACAAATACTAAATCATTGCTCTTAGGGAAAATATGAGGTTAGGTTCCTACAAACCTCCGGTCACAGCATTTTCCTCAGTAGATGGATCATAACCTTGCTTTGTATATTGTGTTTTATATAAGGTGTTTCTGTTTGAAGTCTCCTTATTTAATGTATGTTGTTGATTCATTAGCACTGGCTTCGTTTTGTCAGCAGCACTGCAACTCATGCCTGAATAAAGTTCATATTTTCTCTGTAAGTCACATCACAGGTTTCCTGTGCTTAGGAGCACTAGAAAGAACTTTGGCATTAAGCGTGAGGGCCATTTTAAACAGCAAAATCACCAACAAAAAGAACAAAAATGCGAAACTTGTGGCACTAAATAGATCGTGAAAAGGACACGGATTTCTACTATGAGAGGGCAGTGGAGTATTGCCTGGCGTAATCTCAGCTGGGAACATGCACATCAGGGGACTCAAATTTTCCATCACGCTGCCTACATCTGTGAGTGATTATGAAGAAACCCACAAGTATTGATTTAGGTTCACAAATTTTAATGAGTAAGCTAATTCACAAATACAGGACTCATAAATAATGAGAATTGATTGTACATGTTCCGTGATAATTTGGAGTTTGAGGCTACTTGGTCTTGTGACACTGCCATCTCAGCCAGCAGTTTCTAGGGAGAGATTACCGGAGTAACATTCACTAACTCTTAAATTCTTTGGTCATTTACTAGTCACTGGCCAAAACTAGTCACCTGCCCCTACCCAGCTGAAAGACATCTGAAAAATGTGGGTGGGAACTTCTTGGATATCTAGTGAACAACATATAATTCAGTTACAAAAGGCAAATCAAAAAGGGAGAAAAATAATTGTAATTTTCAAAGGGAGGAATGTGTTTTTGTCAGACAGAGTACCCTAGGACAGGTTTGGGGCAGTGAGGATGTTTCAGATTTCCCAACTTCTCTGGCTCCTTCTGGGTACCTCCGTTTCAGTTGCCAGATTATAGAGCATTCCAGTCATCCCCACCAATCTTATCCATTTCACTTTAGCAAGATACATTAATTTCCTATTCTGGACCTCTATAATTTCAGTTTGTTTCCATTTTTCTCTCTTTCTGTTTGATCATTCATAGATTGGAACTCTTCTCATTCTTGTCACCAGCTGACTCTCGAACTACATGGGTTTGAACTGTGCGGTCTACCTACTTACCATTGTTTGGTTTGTTTGTTTGTTTAGATAAATACAGTACTGTAAATGTATTTTCTCTTCCTCATTATTTTGTTAGTATTTTCTTTGCTCTAGTTCATTAGAAGAATATGGTATATTGTATATACAATACATAAAATATACATTAATTGATGGTTTATGTCGTTGGTAAGGCTTCCAGTTAACAGTGGGCTATTAGTAGTTAAGTTTAGGGGTAGTTAAGATTTTTAACTGCACGGTGGGGGTGGGGGGTGGTGCCCCTAATTACCTGCCTTTTCAAGGGTCAACTGTATAAGCAGTAACCTGCTTATATCAAATAGTTTGATACATTAGCTATAAACCCTAAACACTTTACCCTCAGTTGGCACATAGTCTGAATCCTTGGTGGCAACAGGATTGCCTAACCAACTACTTGCTCCATCATCGTATGGCCTGCCAAGAATTTCCCAGGCTGGGTTGCGGGAGTACTCATTGTTCCTCTCTCTGTCTGAGCCAACTAGTTTCATACTTGTTCTCAAGGTCTTTCAGTCAAGACACTACTTCCTGTTAAGAATCTCTGTATTAATTAGGGCTCTTTAGTTTCAAATAAAATAATTCATAATGAGTTAGTCTAATAACAATAGTAGCAACATTTAATGAATGTTTATTTTGCACCGGTGCCTGGCACATGAAAGGTGCTTATTCTTTGTTGGACGAATGCCACATACTGTGCTAAGTACATTAAGTGCATTATCTAATTTAATCCTCTCAATAAGTCTATACTAGTATCTCTCCTTTTTATGGAAAAGAACACTATGACACAGAGAGGTTAGAAACTGCCCACAGGCGCACCTGGGTAGCTCAGTGGGTTAAAGCCTCTGCCTTCGGCTCAGGTCATGATCCCAGGGTCCTGGGATCGAGCCCCGAGTCAGGCTCTCTGCTCCTCAGGAACCCTGCTTCCTCCTTTCTCTCTCTGTCTGCCTCTCTGCCTACTTGTGATCTCTGTCTGTCAAGTAAATAAATAAAATCTTAAAAAAAAAAAAAAAAGAAACTGCCCACAACACACAGCTAGTAAACATTGGAGCCAGGATTTGAACCCAAGCCATTTCAGTTTTCGGGCTATGTTAGCGAAAAAGGAGAATTTATCATAAGAGGGTTCTTATACAACCAAGGGCAGAAATTCAGATGGATTGCAGGATGGGCTGGAACCCGGAGATAGAAAACTATTGGGAATCCAGGTCTTATTCTTTGATTCTCCTCTCTTCTTTCCAGGCTAGATGTGGTAACTTTGATGGGTAAAGGGAAAATATCAGCTAAGGGGTACAATAGATCATTTCACTAATTCTGAATTTTTATTTGTCTTGGAAAATCCTAGCACTGTCCTCAACTCTGGAGACTTGCCCAAGTCTTTCCATTTTGTGTGTGTGGGAGGGAGGGGTTTCAATTTCCTCATTTACAGAATGAGAAATTTTTACCACAGGATTCCCTCAGGTCCCTTCCAGTTCTAAAATTCTATGATCCTAAGTGAATCTCGTAGGGCAGAAGCTCATTAATAATAGATTTGAATGTGTGGGTTTAGGGGATAGAATAGAGGAGGGTTCTGAGGAAAGAGGGACAGAATAATTGTTTAAGTGGAGCCTCAGTGTTGAATTACTATTTAGAGCTGGTATCAGGTAAAAGCCTTTGAGGAAATATAAATGGAGGACAGAAAAGACTTCTTACCTTGACCAGACCCAATTATTCTGAATGGGATCTCTCTGATCTATGAGCAGTACTCTCTCTCTCTCTGTGTGTGTGAGCCTGCATGCGTGTGTGTATTCATGTATGTGTGACTGTGTGAAGTAGCCCCCTTGCACAGTGATGTAATCTGGCTTATCTCTTTTCTCAGCTCAGAATTTTCTACAGGGCTTTCACCTAGGCCACAGGAAGAGAGCCAGAAGGCAAACCCAAACATTTGAATGGCCCCTTGAGCAAGTCGCACATCCATAAAATGAGAGGTTTTGTCTACGTAACCTCTGAAGTCCTGCCCCATTCTGAGCATTTTGTGGTTCCTGGACTGAACTGAAAGCAGCTTTCCTCTTCCTAAATGTTATGTCCTTGGACCAGACCTTGGTCTTTATTCCTCTTCTCTGTTTATACCTGGCTGCCCAGCTTCTTTTTCTGGGTCCCCTTTCTTCCTTTTTTTTTTTTTTTTTTAAGATTTTATTTATTTATTTGACAGACAGAGATCACAAGTAGGCAGAGAGGCAGGCAGAGAGAGAGGAGGAAGCAGGCTCCCCACTGAGCAGAGAGCCCAATGCGGGGCTTGATCCCAGGACCCTGAGATCATGACCTGAGCCAAAGACAGAGGCTTTAACCCACTGAGCCACCCAGGCGCCCCCCCCCCCCCCGCCTTTCTTCCTTGACTCCTTCAAATCCTACTTGCTTTTTAAGTCCTTTGGATCCTCTTTGTTTTCTTACATTTTTCTGCAGAACGCCACCCCCCTACCAGATTACACCCTTATCTGAATCCTGGCTCTTAACTGAGGCTATCTCCTTGGGCTCCTCCAAGGGCCCCCTGGGATCCCCTATAACGGGTCCCTCTCACAGAAGCACACCTTTTTCCAAAGCCAGAGGATCAGGTATTCAGAGGCTCAGGTGACAAACCTGTCAGGTTACAGATATTGTTTCCTGAAAGACCACACTATAGTGTCAGTGGCAACTCGGGCTGCCTGTGGTGCCCTGCCCTTACCTGGCTATCCCACGCAAGGTGAGAATAACAAGAACTCGCCTCTTACCGGTGCTCACCTGGAAACATGGCTCTGAACCTCTGGTCTCTGCTGTTGCCGCTATCCTGTGCCGGTGAGAGGAACAGTGAGCAGGGCTGGGGATGAGAGGGGTGGTTGCTAAAGAGAGACTTAAGAATGCAGAGATTAACTGGTTTCTATAAAAGACAAAGGAAGGAGTACCTGGGTGGCTCAGTCGGTTAAGCATCTGCCTTTGGCTCAGGTCATGATCGCAGGGTCCTGGGATGGAGTCTGCAATTGGCATTGGCAATTGCTGAGCAAGGGAGCCTGCTTCTCCTTCTCCCTCTGCCACTCCCCCTGCTTGTGCTCTCCTGTTTTTTCTCTGTCAAATAAATAAAATCTTAAAAAAAAAAAAAGATAAAGGAAGATGGGCAGAGACTGGAGCTAGGGAGAAAGCGAAAGTTAAGAAAGCAGGTCAAGGGGTACCTGGGTGGCTCAGTGGGTTAAGCCTCTGCCTTTGGCTCAGGTCATGATCTCAGGGTCCTGAGATTGAGCCCCACATTGGGCTCCCTGCTCAGTGGAGAGCCTGCTTCTCCCTCTTCCTCTGCCTGCTGCTCTGCCTGCTTGTACTCTCTCTCTCTGTGTCAAATAAATAAAACCTTAAAAAAAAAAAAGGAAGAAGAAAAGGAAGCAGGTCAAGACTTCCTGTAGGCTGATTCAGTCAAGGTATTCAGCTCACCAAATCCTGAGCTTCATCTTTAGATCTAAGCTAGGGCTGGGTTCCAGGGCAAGGCTGAATTGGGTTCTAGGCTCTTCCCCTTGAGTGAGCTCCTGTTTCTCTCTTTACAGTGACTCTGGTCCCTACTGGGATTCAGTCCCTGGACCCTGGGCTCTCCCTCCTGAAGTCATTGCTCTCTGCCATGGACCAGGCTCCCCCGGGGTCCCTCAGCCGTTCACAGTTCTCTGCACTCCTAGCCAACATTTCTTCTTCCTTTGAGCCTGGGAGAATGGGGGAGGGACCCGTGGGGGAGCCCCCATCTCTCCAGCCCCCTGCCCTCCGGCTCCATGATTTCCTAGTGACACTGAGAGGCAGTCCAGACTGGGAGCCAATGCTAGGGCTGCTAGGGGATGTGCTGGCACTGCTGGGACAGGAGCAGACCCCCCGGGACTTCCTGGGGCACCAGGCAGGTGTGCTGGGTGGACTCGCAGAGGCGCTGCTAGGAGCCTTAGTTCCTGTGGGACCGCCTACCCCTTCCCGCCCCCCATGTACCCGTGATGGGCCATCTGACTGTGTCCTCGTGGCTGACTGGTTGCCTTCTCTGCTGCTGCTGTTAGAGGGTACACGCTGGCAGACCCTGGTGCAGGTGCAGCCCAGCGTAGACCCCACCAATGCCACAGGCCTTGATGGGAGGGAGCCAGCCCCCCACTTTTTGCAAGGTCTGTTGGGTTTGCTCACCCCAGTGGGGGAGCTGGGCTCTGAGGAGGCTCTTTGGGGAGGCCTGCTGCGCACAGTGGGGGCCCCCCTTTATGCTGCCTTCCAGGAGGGGCTTCTGCGTGTCACTGACTCCCTACAGGATGAGGTCTTTTCCATCCTGGGGCAACCAGAGCCTGATGCCAATGGGCAGTGCCAGGGAGGTGAGTGCTGCTAAGGTCTGCTGGGCTGTGGTAGGGCAAAGAAGGGGTGAGACTGGGAGAGTCCTCTTCCTTACTGTTTCCCTCCTAGGCAACCTTCAGCAGCTGCTTTTATGGTAAGTAACTCTCTTCCCAGGAAAGGAGTTCTGATTGGGCCTGGGAAGTCATCAGCCTCCAGGGTGGAGAGAACTGATGGGAGGGGTGTTGTTTAGTGGCTTCAGAGCGTGACTGACTGGGTTGGTGTCCCAGCTCTACCTTTACCTAGCCATGTGACCTTGGGGAGATTACATTCTCATTCTATGCCTCAGTGTCCCTACTTATAAAATATAGATAATATTAGCCACCATAGAGTTGTCAAAAAAGATTAAATGGGTTGATACCGTATGTATAAGCCACTTAGAACTGTGCCTCGCACACAATGTTTCATAAATGTTACCCCATAGATATGGGATATGGGAAGAAAGGACAAGACTGGATTCCTCCATCACTTACTATTTCAGCACAACAATGCCAGAGCACGGTCAGATTTCCTCAGTTGCTCGGCAGACTTCCTGAAATGAGGCCAACCAAGGGTTGGACCTAAGCTACCCAAAATCATATGAAGAAAGGAGAAAGAAAGGAGCCAGATGGACAGAAGGGACTCCAACTGGGCTCCTCCTAGGTGATTTCGTGCCTTGGCAGGACAGATCTCTCTCCCATTTCCACCTAAACCAGTAACATCTATGGTCCCTGGGACCTTTTGGAAAAGCCTATGCTTGCTACACTCCTTGAAGGGCTCTGGGCCAGGGTCAGAATGTTCAAATGGAGGAAATGTAAACTGACCAGATGCTGCCTTCTCCTCCCTCTACACCCAGGGGCATCCGGCACAACCTTTCCTGGGATGTCCAGGCGCTGGGGTTTCTGTCTGGATCACCACCTCCACCCCCTGCCCTCCTCCACTGCCTGAGCACGGGTGTGCCTCTGCCTAGGGCTTCCCAGCCCTCAGCCCACATCAGCCCTCGCCAACGGCGAGCCATCTCTGTGGAGGCCCTCTGCGAGAACCACTCAGGCCCAGCACCACCCTACAGCATTTCCAACTTCTCCATCTACCTGCTCTGCCAGCACGCCAAGCCGGCCACCCCACGGCCCCCTCCCAGCCCTGCTGCCATCTGTCAGACAGCTGTGTGGTATGCAGTCTCATGGGTACCAGGTGCCCAAGCCTGGCTCCAGGCTTGCCATGACCAGCTTCCCGATCAGTTTCTGGAGGCAATATGTAGCAACCTCTCCTTTTCAGCCCTGTCTGGCCCCAACCGCCGCCTGGTGAAGCGGCTGTGTGCTGGCCTGCTCCCACCCCCTACCAGCTGTCCTGAAGGCCTGCCCCCTGTGCCCCTCACCCCAGAGATCTTCTGGGGATGCTTCTTGGAGAACGAGACTCTGTGGGCTGAGCGGCTGTGTGGAGAGGAGGGTCTGCAGGCTGTCCCCCCGAGCAATCAGGCGTGGGTTCAGCATGTGTGCCAGGGCCCCACCCCAGATGTCACTGCCTTCCCACCCTGCCACGTTGGACCTTGTGGGGAGCGCTGCCCAGATGGGGGCAGCTTCCTGATGATGGTCTGTGTCAATGACACCATGTATGAAGCCCTGGCACCCTTCTGGCCTTGGCTCGCAGGCCAGTGCAGGATAAGTCGTGGGGGTAATGATACTTGCTTCCTAGAGGGGCTCCTGGGCCCTCTTCTGCCCTCCCTGACACCACTGGGACCATCCCCATTGTGCCTGGCCCCAGCTCCCTTCCTGCTTGGCATGCTATCCCAGTTGCCACGCTGTAAGTCCTCTGTACCAGCCCTTGCCCATTCCACACGCCTACACTATCTCCTGCGTCTGCTGACCTTTCTCCTGGGGCCAGGGGCCAGGGGCACTGAGGCCCAGGGAATGCTGGGGCAGGCCCTGATGCTCTCCAGTCTCCCAGACAACTGTTCCTTCTGGGATGCCTTCCGCCCAGAGGGCCGGCGCAGCGTGCTGCGGACGGTCGGAGAGTACCTGGAACAGGAGGAACTGCCGACCCTGCTGGGCTTCGAACCCACTGAAAGCCCCAGCTCTGTTACAAAGAAGATGGAGCTGCTGGCTTGCTTCAGTGTGAGTGATCTGCCAAGGTGAAAGCCCCGGGAACAGAGGGAAGGACCTCCAAATGATTTCCCTAATGCTGAGAGGATAATAGTATAGTATACTCCAGTGGTTTAAGCACATAGCTCTGGAGTCAGACAGGCTTGGGTTCACATCTTAGTTCTATGATTAACCTTGGACAAGTTATTTAACCTCTCTGGGCTATACTTTTTTTTAATCTATAAATGAGGGTGAATACTCATGCCAATTTTTTTGTAGGGTGGCTGTAAGGATTACATAAGATAAGACATGTTGTGGGTTATGTATACAGCAAGATACAGAAACCGCGATAAATGTTATCTCATTATTCTGACTCTTTGACTCTCCCCCTTTCTGCTCTGGAAGGGAAAGGGATCAAGTTGGAGGGCCCTAATTCTGTCCCTAGAGAGTGAGAATTGGAGGCTGACAAAATAGAGGAAGATTAGGCAGAAATGAGAAAACTTCAGGGCCACTACAAATTGGAAGACTTGGGTTCTGGGGTCAATTATGTTACAAATTAGTGTGGTGTTAGGCAAATAATTTAATTTAGGTTTTCTGGGCTTCTGTTTCTTCTCTGTAGAGTGAGAGGACTAGAATACGTAAATACCATAAGTCATTCATTGGTTCCCTGTTTTATGAAAGGCACTTTGCTAGGTTCTGCAGGGTATGTAAAAATTCCTTACTCCACGTTGGGGCCCACCTTTCTCAAGCCCTGCATCTAGTGAAATGATTTTAGACAGATTCATAGCAATTTGGTTCCGATCTCCAAGTATTTATTTATTTATTGAGCCAGCAATGGACCTGGCATGGAAAGGGATTCAGGAGAGGTTAGAGACATTGTCTCTGGCCTAAAAGAATTTAATACCTGAGGAGACACACATCCTAGCTTCAGATGAAGGACAAGCATCCTAGCAAGAGGAGTTGGAGCGCCTGGGGAAGCTTCAGGAGGGACAGAGGAAATATCTCTTGGCATCCTGTCTCCCCACCAGCCTGTGCTATGGGATCTGCTCCAGAGGGAGAAGAGTGTTTGGGCCTTGCAGATTCTAGTGCAGGTAACAGTTGGAGGGGCACATGGGTGGGCTGGGTCACAACCCCATGAGGCTGTGTCTACCATAACCTCCCACTCCTAGGCATATCTGCACATGCCGCCGGAAAATCTCCAGCAGCTGGTGCTTTCAGCAGAGAGGGAGGCTGCTCAGGGCTTCCTGACACTCATGCACCGTTCCTGGGCCCAGCTGCAGGTGGGTATTAAGAGAGGGGGAACTGGGGTGGAGGGAGAAATCTAGGAATCAAGGGCACTTAGAACCCGGTGTGCAGAGGGCTTGCCCAGTGGAAGGAGGATCTTGAGAGGAGATGGGCAAGGATACTGAGCATTTCCAGAGCCAGTATCCATTCCTGTCCCCCCCCCACATCCCCAGGTACCACCGTCGGAGGAGCAGGCCCTGGGTCGCCTGACAGCCTTGCTACTCCAGCGGTACCCACGCCTCACCTCCCAGCTCTTCATTGACCTGTCACCGCTCATCCCCTTCTTGGCTGTCTCTGACCTGATGCGCTTCCCACCATCCTTGTTGGCCAATGACAGTGTGTGAGGACCCCGCACCACCCTTCCTTATCCTGCTGGGGTCAGGCCGACCCCACCAGCCTAGGGCAACCCCTTTCTGAGATCCTCTCTGTTAAAATTAGGGAGAGTCTCCTTCCTGCCCATGACTGTAGGGCTGCAGAAAACCCGGGGAAAACTGTTTGGAACAGGGCCAAGGGTTGAGAGCCATTACTCTCCCCAGCCTGGCTGCCATCCGGGATTACAGTCCAGGAATGAAGCCTGAACAGAAGGAGGCTCTTGCAAAGCGCCTGCTGGCCCCTGAGCTTTTCGGGGAAGTGCCTGCCTGGTCCCAGGAACTTCTGTGGGCCGTGCTGCCCCTGCTCCCCCACCTCCCTCTGGAAAATTTTCTGCAGCTCAGCCCTCACCAGGTAGGACATGATCCTCTTAACTTAACCAGCCCATCTTGTGCTAGGTGGGACAGGAGTCCTGGTTGGCTCCTCCCCACAAGAGTCTCACAGTGACCCCAACACAAGCTGCCCATCCTCATCTCAGATCCAGGCCCTGGAGGGTAGCTGGCCAGCAGCAGGTCTTGGGCCAGGGCATGCTCGACATGTGCTACGCAGCCTGGTGAACCAAAGTGTCCAGGATGGAGAGGAGCAGGTGCGCAGGTGAGTGGTTGTGGGGTCGGTGATCAAGGTCACATTGGGAGAGCGGCGAGGATGGCTCCTGGGTAGGTTGGGGTCCTAGGAAGGCAGGGGCAAGAAAGTAGGCAAGGGACACAGGCAGTATTGGATTCCAGGACAGAGTTCTATCTATGGCACCCGTATTTCCTAGTTTAGTGGTCAGAGTGCCCACTCTCTGTACCCACGTGGTACACCTTAGTGCCAGCTTCCGTGACCACATGGAGGCCAGCTTCGTGCCCTTCTCAGGCTGGGGTCCCTCGCCTGTTTCCTGAGCCCTGAGGAGCTGCAAAGCCTGGTACCCTTGAGTGATCCAATGGGGCCGGTGGAACGGGGGCTGCTGGAATGTGCGGCCAACGGGACTCTCAGCCCACAAGGACGGGTGAGCCCCTTGGCACAGGCCTACAAGACTCCAGGCTTTCCTTGAGTCAGTGTGGAGGGCTCGCCCAGTCATCTCAACCACACGAGCACAATAGTGCCAGCCCTCCCTGACCTCTGCCACCTCTGTTCCTTTATCCATGGTCATTCTTATCTCTTACCACCTCTTCCGGACCTATGCCATTTGGTTTATGAGACCCCAAGCATACCCTCTGACCTCTTCAACCCAATCTGTTCTTATCCCAGCCCTGGTTCTAAGCCCCAGACCAGGCCCTAGGAAATCCAAATGTGGGATCAGACAGGAAGTTTAAAGTTCACTTATCTTTTCTCTCCAGTCCCAAAACTTCTTTGGTTACAGGTGGCGTATGAGCTTCTGGGAGTGTTGCGCTCTTCCGGAGGGGCTGTGCTGAGCCCCGGGGAGCTGCGAGTCTGGGCCCCTCTCTTCCCTCAGCTGGGCCTCCGCTTCCTGCAGGAGCTGTCAGAGCCTCAGCTAAGAGCCATGCTTCCTGCCCTGCGGGGAACCAGTGTCACACCCGCCCAGGTGGGCCTGTCTTGCTCTCTGGTGTCCACCCTCCAGCCCTGGGAACACCAGTCAAGAGAATTACATTCAGGGATACCATTAGTTCCTCTAGAGCCTCCTCCTTTTTCTCTGTCCCAAGGAGGGCCTCCTCATCCCCCCTTCTTCAGATCAAGAAGATCCATGAGCCAGGCTAGTCAGTGAGGGTGGTAGAGAGGGAGCTAGAAGTTTTGAAGGGTAGGCCCTCCGGACTTGTTTCAAACCTGGCTGCCAGGACCTGAAAGCTGTTGTTTCCTGTCCCCTCCCACCTTAGGCTGTTTTACTGCTTGGACGGCTCCTCCCCAGACGTGATGTGAGTAGCAGCCCCTGCTCAACATCCTCCAGAGGTCCTTGTCCCCCTTTCCCTGCCTCCCGCATCTGCCCCTTTCTTCCCTCCCTGCTTCCTCACCTGCCACTTACTGTACCAGGTTTGCTGTCTTCCCTACGGCCCTGCCTCTTCTTCAGGATTCTTGTCTCTCTTGCTCCCCAGCTGTCCCTGGAGGAACTCTGCTCCTTGCACCCTCTGCTGCCAGGCCTCAGCTCCCGGACACTCCAGGCCATCCCTAGGCGAGTTCTGATTGGGGCCTGCTCCTGCCTAGCCCCCGAACTATCACGCCTCTCAGCCTGCCAGACCGCAGCATTGTTGCAGACCTTTCGGGTATGAGAGTGGCAGGGAGGATGAGACCCTTAAGGATGTGGGTTCTGGGGAAGGAGCAGGGAATCTTCCCTTCGGCCAGGGAAGGTCTCCCACACTTCCCCACTTTCTTACACACACACACACACACACACACACACACAGCCAATTCTCATGCAGGTGAAAGACGGAGTTAAAAACATAGGTACGACAGGTGCCGGTGCAGCTGTGTGTATCCCTGGTCAGGTATGTGTGGCATCTCCCAACTAAACTCCTCTCCCTGTCCCAGGGCAGTTTCATATGGCTGGTGCTGCCTCACATACTACCCCCAAGAATCCAGGCTGGCTCTGTGGCCCCCCCAAGACATTAGTTGCCCTCCCCATTTCCAGAGAACAGGAAAGCATGATCCACACTGGCCTAGAATGTCAAGGCCAACCACCCTGCTTCCAGATAAAAAAGACCAAAGCTCATAGAGGACTTTAGTCCACCAGGTGCCCAAATAGCAGCAAGACTTGCTCGCAGCTGCCTTGAGGTGAGGCCTCTCAGGCGTGCACCGCTCTAGTGGCACAGACCATCCAGCCTTATCCTAGCTCTGGTCCCTTCCTGCCCCCATGGCTCCCCTTACCTACCGCTGCACTGCGACACACACATGGCCACCGGCAGCCCATCCCCACCACCTGGCCAGACTGCCTACTTCCCCTGCTCCCGCTGAAGCTGCTGCAGCTGGACTCTGCGGCTCTTCTGGCTAACCGAAGGCGCTACCGCCAGCTGCCCTGGTCTGAGCAGCAGGTAATTCTCCCCACTTAGCCCAGGACTACCCTCTGTGTCCCACCTCTTTTACCCAGCAGCCCTACATTGGGCACGTTAGCCTGAGCATCCTTTATATTTTATAATGTGACTTGCTTGGCTCATTTCTTCTCCCTCCTTCCTAATCCTCCATTTCTCTGTCTCTCTCTCAGAGAGGAATGTGCATTTGGGAGAGTAGGAGGCTAATGGGACCTACACGGTGGGGAGGCAAGACTGGGTGCAAGGCAACTTAAGTTCTTACGCAACTATCTCTGCTGGGGCGCTGCTCCTCTTTTTTCTCTTGTAGGCACAGTTTCTCTGGAAGAAGATGCAGGTGCCCACCAACCTGACACTCAGGAATCTGCAGTGAGTAACCTGTGTTGCACAGTGAGTTTAATTCAACTAACAACTTTTGAGCACTTACCATGTGCCAGATACCATGTGATGTGGTGGGAGATGTAGGGATGAATGACACATCGTGCCAGCCTGTGGTCCCCCTCTTGGCTCTTCCTCTCTTTACCCTCCTGCCCTCCCACAGGACCACAACTACCCTGATGAGTCTAAGGGATTCAGAAAACCTGGGTTCATGTCCTGGCCCTGACATGTATTTGTGATCTTGGACAAGTCATTTAATTTCTCTAAGCTTCAGTTTTTTCCTTCTATAGAATGAGAATTAAAATAGTACCTACCTCATAGGATGTGGTTATAAGGTTTAAATGAGATAAGGCATGTAAGGGACTTAATAGAGTGGCTGGCCCTGTGCAAGCTTCCAACAGACATTTGCTGTTGTTAGTTTGATCCAGTGAGTTAATCAGAACCACTGGCCAAGCAGAATAAACAGGAATAAGTAAGTATCACCTAACCTCCACCCACAGTAGAAGAATCATGGTCTTCAGAATCTAAAGACCTAGCTCTAGGCTCAGTTTAGCATGTTTGTAATAGAGTAATGTGGGGAACGTCGCTCGACCTCTGTGAATGTTTGTTTTCCTCTCTGATAAACAGTGATGATGTGGGGAGCCAATGAGAACATCTGTGGAAAATCCTATCTCAAACTATAAGTTACCGTAAATGAGCATCTGTACTTGTTTCGGGAGTGTTGATACAATGAGCAGACAGACACTGACATGTGATGAATGAGCATCTGTCCACTCACACACCTACAGGGCTCTGGGCACCCTGGCGGGGGGCATGTCGTGTGAGTTTCTGCAGCAGATCAACTCGATGGCAGACTTCCTCGAAGTTGTGCACATGATCTATCAGCTGCCCACTGGGGTTCGAGGGAGCCTGGTGAGAGGGTGTGCTTAGGCATTAGTTGGAGCAGGGAGGCAGGGACCCTGGATACAGAATCCAGTTCCCAAGCTTAACTCTGTCCTGACATGTTTCCCCACCCTGTCCTACAGAGGGCTTGTATCTGGGCAGAGTTACAGCGGAGGATGTCCATGCCAGAGCCAGAGTTGGCAACCCTGGGGCCAGAACTGAGTGGGCTAGATGCAAAGCTACTCCTGGATTTACCGTAAGTGCTCCAAATTGAGAAACTGGCTCCTTAGAAGTCTCAACTTGGGGTAGAAGATCTGCCCTTAGGAAGTGCCCTTAAGGTGGTTCCCTGATATCAGTTATAGCCCAAAGTGGAGGATTCTATTCAAAGTTGCTCTATGTATTGACTGGTTCCCAGAACATGGTCCCAACATGGGACAGCTGAGGGTGGGTAACACTATGATGTGGACTGCCAAGCAATCATAATATAATGGACTACATTAGTAGAGATAGAAGACTATCTAAGCTGAGGGAGGCAGTGGTCCAATTCTGCCCTAGAGGATTATAGTCTGTTTAAGCAAGCATGTTGTCAGTGTGTTCAGTGGAGTACAGAAAGAGAACATGTATGAAACATGCATGATAAATGCCTTCAAATACCCCAAAGGCTATCAAATAGAAAATAGATGGGCATGTTTCTGAAGGGCCCTATTGAGCATTGCAAGGACGAAGGAATAAAAATCAGAGTCTTGCAAATTATAAGGAAAATTGATGTAGTGAATTGTCAACATCAACCATTCAAGAGCTATTCAAGTCTAGGCTGGATGGTCCCATAGCGGAATGTTGTAGAGCACATTCAAGTATGGGTAAGGGTTATGGGGAGAGAAAACTCATGAACCTGAGTCCTCCTAACACAGACTCTAGGAGTTTATGAGTATCTCTCATAGGCCTCGTTTTCCATTTTACCCCCATTCCTACCCCACTGCCATCTGAATTGTAAGTCAGGGTAGAAAAAGGCTGGTGTTAGCCTTCCTAGGGATGAGGTGGTAGTCAAAGTGGTTGATTCCATGCTTACATTTTTATAGACCTTTCCACAGATTTTGGCCCTTGTGCTACACAGCCTAGTTCCAGTTCCAGATTTGGCAGCCCTAGAGTATACAATATCACTCCCAATTTGGGGGCAAGAGGGCTTAAAAAAAAAGCCATTCAAATCTTTTAAATTTAGCTAATTTAGAATTCCAAGGACCTAGATAAAGTGAAAAATCCTAGACCATGAGCTGGAAGACCTGAGTCCCTCATCTGTGAAAGAGTAAGAAAAATACCTTTCTTACCTCAAGATCTTGTTGTAAGGATCAAATGAGAGAACACCCAAAATAACTTGGTAAACTGTGTAGCATGATGCAAATAAGAGAGGACCTCCTCCCGACAAGTAAAGGAAGGGTGGTGCTGTAGAAGAGAGGAACTGGGAGTAAGATCCCACCACCTCTGGGAACCTGTCTCCTAATCTATCATTGGCGGGGGTGGGGGGATTTTAAAGATAGTTGATATTTGGGGCTTTGGGTTCCATTAGATGGTAGGATCATTGGTCATTTCTTTTCGGGAATACTAGAAGTATGTCATTCCTTTTGTTCTCTCCCTTTAAACACTATGATGGGAATTGCATCTGGGACAATTTACTATCAGATCCTGTCTAGGGCCATAAGGTTTGTTCTGATGTTACCTCTTTTGTCTGGGCAATGTGGCGTTCTGTGGTCCCTCTTCAACAGGGCTCATTTCTGAGGGCCCCTGTTGCCAAATTGCTATAGGGTCCGGTTGATGGATAGACTGTCCAATGAATCTATTATGTTGGTGGTGGAGCTGGTACGAGGAGCTCCAGAGCAGCTGCTGGCACTGATCCCACTCCACCGTGTAGCCCTGGCAGAGAGAGCCCTACAAAACTTGGTAAGAGTCCAACCTACCAGACTCAGAGCTGCTGCCTGGATAATTTTTACCTCTCAGACAATGCTCTCTGTCTTCTAGGCCCAGCCCCACACTTTTGATGCCAAACAGGATCTTGTCCACAAGGCCCTAGCCCCTAGATCTACCTCTAGGTTCCATTCCTTGAGAACCTGCTTCCTATTTCTTATCCACATTCACTGGAGTCCCAGAAATCCTTTGGATTCCATCTCCTAGCCTTTCTGCCTCCACCTATCTGGGCTCCTGATTTAAGAAAGTAAACAATGGCAGTGAACATTATAGGGTTTTGAGTTGGGAGCTTGGAGGGAGAGAAGAATCAAAGGTTTTGGTGTCTTGATCAAAGAGTCTGGTCGCCTGAGTCAGAGATGCATTGTCCCAAGGCCTGATGCCCCTCTCTAGGCTCCAAAGGAGACAACAGTCTCAAGGGAAGTGCTGGAGACATTGGGCCCCTTGGTTGGATTCCTGGGGATAGAGAGTACACGACGGATCCCCCTACCGATCCTCCTGGCCCATCTCAATCAGCTGCAGGGCTTCTGCCTAGGAGAGCCATTTGCCACAGAGCTGGGATGGCTCCTGTCGCAGGAGCCTGTTCTTGGGTATGAACCTTTGGAAACTTCCAATTCTAACTCATCCCACACCCACCCTCTTAACCACCATCATCAGTGGCAGCTCATTTAATACACTCAAGGGTCCTTGGAGCCCTGAGTCCCCAATCCTAGCATGTCCTCTTTTCCCCTTCCTTTCCATCACTGTTCTCTCAGCATCCCAGCCCCTGATCTTCTTCCTGTCCCCCAGGAAGCCAGAGTTGTGGAGCCAGAGTGAAGTAGAACAAGCTGGACGCCTAGTACTCACTCTGTCTACTGAAGCTATTTCCTTGATCCCCAGGGTGAGGTGAAGGAACAAGGGAGGGAGTAAGGGCAGAGAGGGGACTGGTGAGCTGGTTCTGGGGAGCTAAGGCTAAGGAGGTTTTGGGGCAAGGGTTATAAAGCCTGAATCTGGGGAAATTGCTAAAAAGAGACAGGACTTTAGAATTAGAGCTGCAGCAGTTGACCCTGACCTTCCTAGGTCTCTGCACTCTCCATCTCACTTCTCACACAGGAAGCCTTGGGACCAGAGACCCTGGAGCGGCTCCTAGAGAAGGAGCGGAGCTGGGAGCAGAGCAGAATTGGACAGCTATGTGGTGGTCCACAGCTTGCCCCCAAGAAAGCCGCCTTGGTAGCTGGGATTGTACGGTCTACTGCAGAAGATCTCCCAGGTGAAACTACCCAAATATTCATAAGTCTATTGGAGTGTATAGGGAAGAATATCCAGCAATGGAATCAGAATATTAGGCTTTAGGTATGATGTGCCCTTTGAGAAGATTTACACATTTTCTGTTCTCTGGGCTCGGTTTTCTAGTCTATAAACCAAAGTGGTTAGCGGGATGATCTTCAAGGTCTTTTCTAGTTCTAGGGTTCTATAGCCCTAGAATTTAGAACCCATTACACTTTGAGCTCAGGACTTCCCATTTCCTATTCTCTTATCCCTGTTAACAGTGACCCAGCTTGTAGGCTCGGCTCTATGCTAGAGTATGGAGCTGTCTGCTGGAAGATGCTTAGGATGTAGGCGGGAGACCCTCTGGGACCTGAGACCTGGGTTCTGATCTAGATCTGCCATTAAATCCCTAGGCAACCTCCCTCAGTCTTCCATTTATATAATGTGGAGCTTGTCCTCTCTAGTCACTTACTTGTTCTAATGTCCTTTGAGTCCTGTAATTCTCACATTATAGTAATCCTTTGGCCCATAGTGTCCACATTGCCCTTTCCAAAGGTTGGAGGAGTCATTCCATCGATAGATATCTCTCGGGGCATAATTTAGTTCTACACTGATTCCCTGTGCCTGCCTTACCTCTTCAGAACCTGTGCCAAATTGTGCAGATGTACGGGGGACATTCCCAGCAGCCTGGTCAGCAACCCAGATTGCGGAGATGGAGCTCTCAGACTTTGAGGACTGCCTGGCATTATTTGCGGGAGACCCAGGACTTGGGCCTGAAGAACTACGGGCAGCGATGGGCAAGGCAAAACAGGTTAGGGATGGAGAGACCAACATGAGGAAGCTGGTTGGGTGCAGTGTGGGACACAAGGAAATGGATAGTTGGGTAAGAGGAGGGAGAAACAGGAGATTAAAGAATTAGAGAATTTGGATCCTGAGTAGGGAGTCAGAGGAAAGGAAGTTAGTGCAGTGGATAGAGGGAAGAAAGCAGTGGTTACCAAACTTTACTGTGTATCAAAATTATCCAGGAGCAGGTTTTTAAAATGCTGATGCAAGAGTCCCATGCTGCTCACTGAAGAATTGTCTTAGTGCTATAGGGATCTGCATTTTAACAGGCATTCCCAGCCAGTCTGGTTCACATAAACGTTTAGAAATCATGGACTAAGTGTCTGCTATTCTTCCCTACTGAGACTCTAGCGTTTTTCAGTAACAGCCTAGTCAGAGGAACCTTAAACCATCCTCATTTTACAGCTTAGGAAGCTAAAGACCTAGAGAGGCAAGTGATTTGCCTTCAGTTACACAGCTAAGGTCAGAGGCATGACTAAGACCCAGCATTCTGACTCCTAGACCAATGCTTTTCCATTCACATTGTTCTTCTCTTTCTCCTAGTTGTGGGGTCCTCCCCGGGGATTCCGTCCTGAGCAGATCCTGCAGCTGGGTCGGCTCTTAATAGGTCTAGGAGAGCGGGAACTACAGGAGCTGACCCTAGCGGACTGGGGAGTGCTGAGCACCCTGGGACAGATAGATGGCTGGAGCTCTGTCCAGGTAACACCTTCCCTTTTTCCACTACCTTCCAAACATCCATTCCACAGGTCCAGGCCTCTAGGTCACCTAAAGCCCAAGGAATGTTTTCCTGTCACCCTGCCTGGCCATTCTTTCTATTTTTAAATACCCCATACTTTGGCACTAGAAACTCTGTGATTTATTCACTTCGAGCCCCTGAACAGGTAAAACTCCCTCCTGCCTGTTTTCCCTGGCCTTCTAGTTTTGGATCCTCAACCTTCCCCATGGCTAGTGGATCTTCTGGTCTTAAGAATATAAGTATATAGTCCAGTAGCACTTGTCACTTCCCTAATCACTTCCTCTTCCGTGAATTCCCCATGATTTCTCTCCTTATTCTCTGCCCTCCATCCCCGTATCAGCTCCGGGTTGTGGTCTCCAGTTTCTTGCGGCAGAGTGGCCGGCATGTGAGCCACCTGGACTTCCTTCACCTGACTGCCCTGGGTTATACGCTCTGTGGACTTCGGCCAGAGGAGCTACGGCATATCAGCAGTTGGGAATTTAGGTCACCTGTGGAGGGGGGGTGTGGGTGGTGGTGCTGAGGTAAAGGTGGACCGGGTTGGAAGGCTCATGAAGGAGTGAATGAAGGTCCCATGGAAGAAGGGATCTCACTTGGAGCAGTCTATACTCCCATCTCACAACCATGGGCCCTATCACTGTGGCTGAATCTTCCTCCCTTCCACCTCACTCTTCCGTAGCCAAGCAGCTCTCTTCCTGGGCAGTCTGCATCTCCGGTGTTCTGAGCAGCAGCTGGAAGTTCTGGCCCAGCTCCTTGTGCTGCCTGGTGGTTTTGGTCCCATCAGTAACTGGGGGCCTGAGATCTTCACCGAAATCGGCACCATAGCAGGTAGGGAGGCTGGACCACTGCTGGTTCTGGTTGTCATGGGTTGGTTTCTGTACCATGGCTAGACTGGGTGGAGGACTGCTCTGGAATTCTTAAGGTGGGAGTCTGAGAAGGTATTTAGGTAAGAGGTTGGAGATGTGTTGGGAAAGGTGTATGGTACTTTGGGAGAGGTTGGAGAAGGTCTGTAAGTTTAAAGAGAAGGGGGGAGGGCAGTATACAATAGCGGTTGAATGCCATCCCACCCGCTTAACAGCAGGGATCCCAGACCTGGCTCTTTCAGCACTGCTGCAGGAACAGATCCAGGGCCTTACCCCTCTTGCTATTTCTGTCATCCCTGCTCCTAAATTTGCTGTAAGTATTGATGGGCGGGGGTTTGGGGTGACCATGAAGAGCCAGGGCCCAACGGAGGCTACAGTGGATGCACTGATTCCTGTCCCCACCCCCAGGTGGTGTTCAGCCCCACCCAGCTATCAAGCCTCACAAGTGTTCAGGCTGTGGCTGTCACTCCCGAACAAATGGCCTTTCTGAGTCCTGAGCAGCGACGAGCTGTGGCATGGGCCCAGCACGAGGGGAAGGAGAATCCAGCGCAGCAGGGTGAGTTCCCAGATGCGCAGCCTGACCCTCCAACTCCTGACCCAGAATCTGACCCTGAACTTAGTTCTGTCTCATAGGACTCGCTCAGGGAGATCCCTGGAATAAAGGGGTCTAGGCAGATAGCTTCCATCTATTAGTGGTCCCTGGGGAATAGAGATGTAATATTTCTCCCATTCTCTGTCTCATTATAGGTCGAAGCACAGCCTGGGGCCTTCAGGACTGGTCACAACCCTCCTGGGCCATGGCGTTGACCATCTGCTTCCTTGGCAACCTGCTACAAACCTGTCTCTACAGTTAAAGAGATTGTTGGGAAAGAAACTTTAATAAAGTGCAAATGGAAATGCGTTCTAATTATCCTCAGGAAGCCGATGAGGAATATGGGTAAAATGCTAATGCCTTCCACCCACCTGAGAATCAGTGTTCCTGGCATGCCATATCTGGAGACTTCTTTCCATCATAAATAACCCCACTGCTTCTTTTCCTTTCCTGGAGGCTAGTCCTCTTCACCCCAACCATGAGAAATAACACAGACAGCTAGAGCACAGCAAGGAGTCTTTACTAGGACAGAAGGGAGTTGGGGGCATCCAAGGCAAGTAGAATGGGTCACATTAGAACGAGCAGAAGACTTGGGGATCTTGAGTCATCTTCTGGGGAGGGGGATTTAATGCTTATTGTGGACAAGAGGAGGAGGGATGCGGATGTCCTGGCCTCTCTCCAGACGCCGTTCACAATCAATCAAATAGTTCACGCCATCGATGACCAGCTGCACCAGCTCCACCTGAAGGACACTAACCCTTGATCTCTGCTTCCCGTAACTTGAGTTTCCTTCTTCAGCACTGATTTGCCTGCTCTAGGAACTCCTTTCCAGTTGCCTTCCCACTCAATCTGAATTTCATTTCAGATTCCTAGGGCCCATTCACCATTATATTTCAACCCCCACAGACCTATACCTCTCCTCACCCTAACCTCTAAGATCTCACCTCGGACTTGCCCAGTCGGTCCAAATTAGAGATGTCAAAGACGCTGCCTGTGGCAGCTGTGTCCACTCCTCCAGTACCACGCTTCTGGAGCCTTAAGTTCTCTAGGATCTTTGGGAAGCGGCTATCCTAGAAGGGAAGAGATAGGGGTTGGGGGCAGGGTCAATAGGGGCAAAGACTGTTTATACCCGGAATGAGCTCAGAGCCCTTCCCCCTGACATTTCTAGCCACAATATGCCTGGCTCCTTTCCAAAATGCTCACCCCCTCCCAACCACACACAGCCACTGTCCTCACTCACGCTCCACTCTAACCCCACAATTCCTTTACTTTGCTTAGCAGGGGCAGTTTGATGTGCACTCCTGCCCGAAGTCCAGTGCCCAGGTTAGACGGACAGGTCAAGATGTATCCCAAACGCTCATTCCACATGAACTCCCAGCCACGCTCCTGGATCAGCCGCTCCACCTGAGTCCATAAAGGCTCTGTTAGTGAAAAGTCAGGGATATGTGAACCCTCCCTTAGCCAGACCTACGGGAACTCTGGAAGTGTATCTAGAACCAGAAACTTGGGCTGTGAGAGAATGACACTGTGGGGTGTGTGTGTGTGTTTGTGTGTAAATGGTTTGTTATTATCATGCATACAAGGTAATTTTGATGTTGCAAGCCCATAATGGTGTGATTACAGCAAAATATCTTACATGTGAAAGAGGAGAAACTTGGGAGAATGATGCATTTGGGATGATCTAGGGAAATAAGTGGGGGTGGTAGACTGAACTGAGAAAGGGATGATTATTCAATGAGCTCAGCATACATGGATTATCTTTGCTTTGCTAATGAGCCTAGAGTTTGGAAGGGTTCTCTCACACATAAAATGAGGGGGGTGTAGGCTTCGCAACAGGAAGAGGCAAGAAAGCCTTCTGTTAGCTGTGGAAAACGCACATGTGAGAAGGCAGAGAGAAAGGTGCAAACAGTCCAGAAGAGCCAGACTCATAGTTAAGGGTGTGCGTGAGGGGGTTGGGAGGAAGTAGGAGAAGGGTGTTTTGTTTCACTTGAGCATCCTAATCATGGAGTTGGCCATTAGAGTTCAAGACACAGGGGATCTGCCAGAGTACTGGACATGAAAACTACCTAGCATGAGTAAAGTGGACCCTATTCTTAGTTCAGAAACAAAACAAAACTCTTGTATGGGGGCATATTTAACAGGCTGGCCAAGGGGAAACCCTTCCATCTAGAAAAATAGTAGTAAGAGCTAAGATTTACTGAACATCTATCATGGGCCAAGCATTTCACATGCATTATCTCACTTAATCACCACAATAACATAAAATGTAGGAAGCCTTACTATCCCAATTTTACAGATGAAGACACCTGAGGCATATCATTTGAAAAGTACTTCCCTACCCACTGACAGAATATATTATCTGTTATTTGCCAAAAACAATAAAAACTTCCCAGCTAGAATCTAAAAGAAGAGGAGCTCTCTGTCTTTACAAGTCTAAAATAGAATTGTATAGGAGAACATACAGTAAGAACTAGTTTATAGGGATTTCTAATCTAGAATAGAATATGGAGACCTAATCCATGTAAGACTGAGGAATTCAGTAGAGCCACACATTCTGCAACTTATGCCATTCCATCTTCCATTTCCCCCAGTCTTCCTCCTGCTCTCAGCTTAAAACCTAGACATGATACTTTAGTGAAAATGACAGAATTCAGAGCCAAGACCTACCTTGGCTCAGAACTGGGTGGTTACATTGGAATCATGGACACACCAATCTTTCACTCCCTACCTTGATCCAGGCTCAAACTTTTCCTCATTTGAACACTCCACATATCCCAGGCACTGAGTTACTCCTTTGTCTTATACGGCAACTGCTTTATTTACTACCTCGTACTCATGACATTCTTTCTCTCCTTCTATTCTTGTGTGACCATATACCCTGGTTTTCCTGGAGAGTCCTGATATATTGTCCTGGAGTGACTGATGATAATCCCCTTTGCTATCAAAAGTATCCTGAGTTGGTTGATAAAATATATAGTCTAGACTTTGGTTTTTCCTTATGTCCTCCCACATAGTTCCCTTATACAGTCTTCTCCAACCTCTTTGAGGCCTCGACAGAATCTTTCAAACACTTTCTTCATGTTGCCACCCTTCTCCATAGAGATGACCCTTGTATGATCCTCCTCATTCACCCAGATCAAGAAGCTCTTCTCATTGTTGTGCCTGAGAGCAGAAAAGAAGAAAAGACAGGGATCAAGAGGCAGGTCCAGAACTGGAGGAGATAGAGGGGGGAAAAAGGCATTAAGGGGCATGGGGACAAAAGAGTTAGGTAGGCCTCATACCAGATCCCACGAGCATCTGGCCAGTCTCGAGCCATTCCTGCTGCAGTCAGCAATGGGGACACAGGCTTATCAAATAGGAAGTGATCCTGAGGCAAGTAAAAGGACTTGGTTTAAGAATCTTCACAGTAGCCCCTAGGCCCTCTGGCCCACCCTCCCCTCTGATTCTTCTTTCCATCTGCTTCTCAATCCTGCTCCTTCTCAAGGCCCCTCACATCAATAAGCTGCTGCTGTTCAGCCTCCGTCATCTCACTGAGCCGATAGTAACGTCCAGCCAGGTCACCCTTCAGGCCACTCAGTGCATCTACTACAACACGTTCCACCTCTCGTCGCTCTGCCCGAGTGCAGGCTGGAGGAAGACTGAGTCCGCGGATGCTTCGGCCAGTTCTGACTCTCGAGGACAATACATACCTCTCATCAAAGTAGCCAGAACGTATCTAGGGAATAAGAGGAATTAATGTAAGTCACAGGAACACAGTGGGTGGGAACTTGGGGAAGGAGAGACCTTCAAGAACTTTAAGGATCCTTACTGCATGCATTGGTAGGAGTCCAATCAGCAAGTACTCCAACGGAAGGGAGCATTAGGAACCCTCCCTCCAATCACCTACTTTGGGGTATGGTCATTCTCATCCACCCTCTCCTCTCTTCTCCATATCTGCTGCTTCTTAAGATACAATTCCTTCCCCCACACCAAGACTAAAATCTCAACAGTCTAATGACTCGGAGTCAGGAAATGATTAAGGTGAAGGGATTAGAGAAACAGAGTGTTGTACATAAGGCAATGCAAATCAGAAGGGGAATGTCTGACCTACCTTACTGGCATCCAGATCAGTGGTATGTTTCATTGTTCGGGGGTCATATCCATTGTGTCGCTCTTGTATTACAGGATCAAACAGCTCAGCAAATACCTGATGAGGAATAGGTAGAGGGAGAGGGTGGTTAAAGAGAGGGGATCCCTTTCCAGGCTTTAGCTGTGGACTGATTTCACTGGGTCAGAAAACGTGCGTATGGAAGGTCCAGCCTTAAGGGAAAGTGAAGGGTCTGTAGGGGGAAGGAGCTGGGATTACTGGGAAGATGAGTTGGGTCACCAGGGAGACTCTGGGGGCCCCCTACCTCATAGGTCTCCTCATCTCCAGCTACCATGCCCACAGTCTTGATGAAGGGGTGGCCGGGGTTGTCCACGCCAGTCTGGATACACTGATCTAGCGTCCAACCAGTGGGTGTGGTCTTGTCGCAGAGCCGGGCATAGACTGCTGGGGTCAGGTGACTGGCCATGCAGTTGTTGTGCTTTCGGAGGTCTGGGTACTCAGCGCTAGGGAGGGGGTACCCAGTAACCATGGAGGGAGAGCACAGGGGGCCTAGACCCAGGGCAGTCAGCTGGGAGCTATCCAGTTAGCCATGACAGGCTTTGCTCCTTGGGAGGAGGGGAGATTAGAGGGAGCCTAAACCTTGGTAATCTCTTTACGGACTTTCAGGGTCTATTCTTTCCCAACAGTTCTAGCTTCCTCTGGCTAACCGGCTCAATTCCCCCAGATTTGCTCAGTTCTTTCCTACCATTAACACAACATTAGGGATGGGGGAGGGGAAAGACCAAGGAGGGGAATTCAGGAAATGGGGGGAAACAGCAGGAAAGCGAAAAGGATAGTTCCTGGTTTCTCAATTAGGGATTTGGGCAGAGTGGGTGCAGCCAAAACTCACAGGGCCAGAGCAGGTCTTGGGGCCGGGGGCTGCGGGTTACAGGTCCCCAGGAATGCGTTTAACCTCACGGTTTTGGCCTCGATCCCTAACCCACTGAGGTCTCCAGACTGTACAGCACTCCACTCCAGAGCCTTCGTGATTATAACCCTTCTCTGTTGCCCGGGTCCTCATCTCCATCCCCATCTTCGTTCCCGTCACCACTTACCGCCCCCCCCCACCCGACATCCCTGCACCTCAGACACTGATACCTCGGGGGATACAGCCTTCGTCGTTCACTGGCGGCTCTTACAGGTTCCGGGCGGAGCAGAAACCCAGCGGCTAGAGACCCAGCTCCAGCCAAAGCCAGGAGCCTGAGCCCCGGGCGGGCGGACAGCAGACGAGAGAAGGGACCAGCCATGCCTTCAGGATCCGGCTACTCAATCCCGGAGCGGGAGCTGGCGGAGGGCAGGAACGGGGAGGGAGGTTGCAACCCGGAGGACCGAGGACCGGCACTCGATGCGAGACTGGAGCCGAAATGGGGGCGGGAGTGGAGACTGGAGCGGGAGATGGAGCGTGTTCCAACCAGACTGCAGGAGAGGCGCAATGAGCTAGCGGCGGGTGGTGGAGGAGAGGGAGGCCCCAGCCGCAGTCTCCAGGGGTGGGGCTGACGCAGGCTCCGCCTTTCCGCCTGCGACCGTGCTAGGTGTGTGGGGGCAGAGGAGGTAAGCACCGCCAGGTAGATTAGGGGACCGGAGCTCCCCAACTCTAGGCCGGGCATGCGGGCCCACGTGAGAGGAGCTCTCCCAGATTTCAGCACCAAGTACAGGACAGCACCCGAGGGGACCCGAGAAAGCCGAACACCCTTCCCCCAAGCTGCTCCACTTAATCGGGAACCCGAATCGTCACTCTGGGTGTGAAAGGGTGACATTGCACAAGCTCTTCTCTAGTTTTTGGCCTTCCCCAGTAACCTCTTCATATTCTCAGGGGAGGCGGCCGCTGGAGAAACCGCAGAATAAGTACAGATACCAGAGAAAGGCAGGAAGAAAACACACAGAGGCAGACACTGAAAAAGACGCAGGTGGTTCAAGGTCACCTTTTCCTTAGCACCAGGAAGAGGACCAAGGAGCCCTTCTGCCACCCCTGTGCTATTCTTACAAGGTTGTGGAAGCATTCCCTAAGAGGAACCAGAAAAACATTAACTCTTGCCCATTTATATTGTGTTCCCTACCCCCACTCAGCCCCCAAGCCTGAAGCCCTGTCCTGACCCCACTTCTCATGATCTCCCGCTCTTCTCCCCCCCTCTCCTCCCCAACCTCTACTTCACCTTTGATCTTTTAATTCTTCATGCTTTATCCAGGTTCAGAAGTGTTTGCTGCCCACAGGACTCCCTCTGAGTATTCTCTGCAAGCTTGCCTACCTGTTGGTTGCACTGGATATGGAGCTTGGGGTTGGGCCAGGAATCGTTAGTTTCCTCCTTCTCTGCTCCCTTCTCTTCCCTCTTTGTAGCTTCAGTTCCTGGGCTGGAGGAGAGTGTAAGGTGAAGTGAAGGGTGTGGTAAGATGACGAGGTGTAGGAATGGGACAGGCAGACACAGGTCTCCAACCACCGCAAGTGTTACTTTCTTGGCTCCCTAATGCTATTTAATACAGTGTGTAAAGGGGAGTGGTGTTCAAGGGCCTAAGGTTGCCAGAGAATCTCTCCCTTCTTACTGGTCCTCTGTCCTCTCTTCTCAAAAGGTGTGTATTCTGATTTGAGAGGGTGTGTTCCCACAGTTCAGAGTGTGACTTGACCTTTGTCCTGGCAGGAAAGAGAATGAATGCTGGAGCCAAAATAGAGATGTGGGGCTTCAGTATGGAAGTCAGTTAAGGTGGGGTGGGTATGGTAGTGTTAGTCCCAAATCTCAGCTATCTTGGTACGCCCACAAGATAGTAAGATACTTGGAAATCTTATTTGAGAAAGAGAAATTCCCTTCACATAGACCTCTGGCCCCACTGAAGAGACCCTACTGAGGTTCTCTTCATTCCTCTCAGGCTTCCCTTTTTCTCCCCTTCTCATTTGTGGGTGTCCTTAGAAGCCACCCACCTTTCTTTTGTGTCTGTCATTTAATTTCTTCTTCTGGTAAGAGAGCAAGTATCAGAGAACAGAGTTCTATAGTTAAGAGTCCCTTTTGGAGAGATGGAAAATGTTACCTGTGGGCTCATTGTCTAGGTTAAGGAGTAGTCATGAGCAAGCAAATATAATTACTTGGAATGGTGTATATTTACCCAGATAAAGAAGGGAGATAATTTTCCAGAGCAGTAGGGTTGTTATTTGATTGAGAGGGTGGTTACTATGATTAAAGATGTAGGAAACAAGAAGAGAGAATTACAGAAGGAAAAATAAGTCTTGCCCAGAGGAATAGAGAAAGCACTCAAGTTTGGAGACTAGTCATCCAAATTTGAATACTAGCTCCACTGAGAAAAGACATGATGTGTCTACTTTTCTTATTCCCTGTGAGCCTCTAACAGCCACATAATATATTAAAGCTCACTTTAAAAAATTATCGTATGGCATGCAGGAAGTAATTGATATATATGTATTTGATTTCTTTAATGATAATGATATCAATACTACTTAACATTTATAAAGCACTTTACAATTATAAGGAGCTCTTGTATGGTTATTTCATTGAATTGGATTGTTCCAATGGATGACCAGGGACTAAGCCTACATTTTTCAGGGTGGGGTGAGAAAGACAAGTTAATTACCTAGAAGATGGTTTAATAACTTGATTGAAGGGCTGGAGTGGTGCAGAGAACACGAGCCCGAGTAGAACTCGGGAGGATTCTATTTCCCTAAGGGACAGTCCTTAGAATCATCCCAATCACATTCAGGATGCCTTGGGGTCAATATAAAGAGGCACCTGACTGAAAAAGTGGTAGGTGAAGTTGCAGAAGAGAAACAGAGAACTTGAAATCGTCTTGGCCAAGGAAACCTAAGTAAGGATGAAAAGATAGGAATAAAAATGCAAACATATACAAAATGCTTTCATATAATCAGTACTGTATGATTAGGGTTTTTTTTTTTTTAAGATTTATTTATTTCACAGAGCGAGAGAGTGTGAGCACAAGCTGTGGGAGTGGCAGACACAGGGAGAGAGAGAAGCAGGCTCCCCATGGAGCAGGGAGCCTGTTGTGCTCCATCCTAGGGTCCTGGGATCATGACCTGAGCCAAAGAAGACACTTAACTAATGGAGCCACCCAGGCGCCCCTGATTAGGTTTTTAAACCACTCTCTTTCAGATGAAGAAATGGAGGCTGTTGGAAGTTCAGTGGCTTGTCCAACGCTGCACAGCTATTAAAGGCAAGGCCAGGATTCAAACCCGGATTTGTCTGGTTCCAAGGCTGGAGGAGGGGTAAAAAACAAGCCCAGTGTGGAGATTGGAACCATCTTGTCCAGTCTTCCCTGTCCATCCATTTTCTCGTCTCCTCCATAATAAGTCTCTTTGTTCCTTTCCTTAACTTTCTGATTTGTTTTTCTCTTTGTCTCTTTTTGTCTCCAGTCTACTCTTCTACATCTGTTAACATTTATTAGCTATCTAAGTATGTCATACTCCTTTTGTTTAAACAAACAAACCAACAGAAAACCTGGTTTTGTTTTCAAGGACGTGCAGTGACACAAACTGTACCTCTTCCTCTGCATCTTGCTTCTTCCCTGCTCTTGGTCTCCCTGTAAAGTTTCTGTCAAAAACCAAGCATCTGGGCTGTGCCATACCAACGCAGTTAGAAATCGGAGGAAGGGGAGCATCAGGTTGCATTCCCTCGCCACAGCCGCTAGGGGCCACCCTCCTCCACGCAGAAGTGCGGGCCAACGCAGCCTGACTCTGTTGCCGGTGCGCGCCCTCCGCTGATTGGTGACACCGCAGGGAAGCCGCGCTTTGATTGGGCTGCTGTCAGGTGTCGCTGACGGCAGGTTCGGCTGCGCGAGCGCAGGGAGGCGGGTGAGCGAGGGCCGGGGGCGGTGGGGGAGTGGCTGGGGGCTGGGGGCGGTATCTGAGGGGGTGGGCTGGGTAGAGTGGGCTCGGTTGGTGCGGAGGGCAGTGTTTAGTACCCGCTGGGGGCAGCTTCGAAAGAGGCCCGGCGGAGAGGCCTCAATGTCAGCGTAGGGAGAGTAAGGCGGGGGCGGGCGAAGGCTGGTGGAGTCGCATCGGAGGGCGGTATTCGTGACCGGGAGCTGTGTGAGGAGAGACACCGGAGGGGGTCAGCGAGAGAAGAGCGGGGTTTGAAGATTTGCGGGAGGAAGAGGGAGTCCTGCGTGAGGAAAGGAGGCAGCAGGGGAGCGGGTCAGGGTGGGGAGGTCTGCGTGAGGAAGGGTGGAATGGAGTCGACGCGGGAGAGGATCGCTGCAGGCAGGGGTTGTTGCAGAGAAGAGGGGACCCTGGAGAGAGCTAGTGTGGGGACGGAACGGATCGTAGGCATTCTTTGTGGGGAATCATTGAGGGTTCGATATAAATATGTTATCAAGTGTAGTGACGACTCTGCGGGTTTCGAGAACTGCTTAATGCTGGAGAATCTCTGAGAGGATTAGTTGGATTATTAATTGGATTAGTTGGTCAGTGGCGGGGGAGGGGCAGCAGTGTGGTGAGGGGGGGTCAATGGAGAGTCATTTTTAGCAAATTAGGGGAAGAAAGAAGTATGGTTGGGTTGATAGAACAAGGGCATCGGCCCAATTCATCAGTGTCAGAATATGGGTATGTATGAAGGAGTAAGCATTGCATCTAGAGGGAATTTAGGTGGGAAGAAGATCGTGTTGGTGGCCCGAGGAGTTTTACCTTCTTGGAAATATTCTGCCTGAACTGTGTATTAGTGTTTCCCCCTTTAGCACTAATGGTGCCCTGTATTAAGTGCATGTTGATTAAGGAAATTAGAGGACTCCTGCAAACAACCCCGAATTCAAAGGGATAAAGAAGTTAGACAGTTTACCCTCTCTTCTGCCCTCTTAGATCTGATTTAACATCCGTGTTTCTGAGATCACCCATCTGCCTCACCCTTCCTCCTTACCTACCTACCTTCTCCCCACCTCTGACCCTCCCTTTTTTTCCGTCCATTTGCATTGATTCAGGCGGGAGTTAGACTGCCCTTTAACCGTTTTGCAGAGCTTGAAGTTTTCTTTTGTTTCGCAACAAAGTATTGAAGGAGAGGGGGATGGGGAGAAGGGCCCAGAAAACGGGAATAGCTCTTGGAATACCACATCAAATCCCAGCTTCTCAGAGGTACATCTAAATAAATCCTGGCTTATATCATAGCTATTTCTGTCAGGCTTCTATCTTTGCTTTGTTAACTATGAATTTAAGCCTTTCCATCTCTCTTTAGCCCCATGCTTGTGAACAGACTCTTTCCCATTCTATTACACTCCACCCCATCCAACCCCGTTTTAAAGTTATAATAGAATTTCAGGAAAATGACTCTATACATTCAGTAGAAAACCAGGAAGGACTTAATGGGAAAAAAGGGTGAAGGATTAGGACTCTTAGACATGAGGGAAAACCCCTGCTTCGGATAAAGGAATATCCGAAGGATAAAGGGTGCAAGAAAATTCAGCTTGCTTAAACTATACAGGGACCTTGGGAATGCCACAGATCTGGAAGTTGGGTCAGGTCACTAAAAAGGAGTTCAAGGAAACAGCCTATTAATCAGGAGGGGAAGTGTATGTGTAAGACCTGCAATAGACAACTGGAAATGTGGCGGTGGTGGTGTTTCTTTTAAGATTTATTTGTTTACTTGAGACAGTGAGTGAGAGCATACCCTGAGTGAGGGAGAGGGAGAAGATGATTCCCCACAGAGCAGGGATCCCTACATGGGGCTCAATCCCAGACCCTGGGATCATGACACAGGACTTGATCCCAGAATCCTGAGATCATGACCTGAGCTGAAAGCAAACACTTCACTGACAGCCACTCAGCCTCCCTGAGTACTGGAAATGTTAAGTCAAAGAAGCACGTAGTAGTTGAGTAGTGGAGTTAAGCAGATGGTAAAGAATAGAAAGGTCGGGCGCCTGGGTGGCTCAGTGGGTTAAGCCTCTGCCTTCGCTCAGGTCATGATCTCAGGGTCCTGGGATCGAGTCCCACATCGGGCTCTCTGCTCGGCAGGGAGCCTGCTTCCTCCTCTCTCTCTGCCTGCCTCTCTGCCTACTTGTAATTTCTCTCTGTCAAATAAATAAATAAAATCCTTAAAAAAAATTAAAAAAAAAAGACTAGAAAGGTCAAGGTCTGCATAAAGGTTAGCTCTAACTTTCTAATCAAAGCTGCAAATCCCACTTGCAATGGAAGGATTTAAAATAAAAATACAAAGTAATTGTTGAAGCCTATTTAAAAAGTCCATAAGATGAAATCCATTTGCTTATGGTGTTTGTGGCTTTCATTAGAGTCATTGGTTAGTATTTCTTTTTTTTTTTTTTTTTTTTTTAAAGATTTTATTTATTTATTTGACAGAGAGAGATCACAAGTAGGCAGAGAGGCAAGCAGAGAGAGTGAGAGGGAAGCAGGCTCCCTGCCGAGCAGAGAGCCCGATGCGGGACTCGATCCCAGGACCCTGAGATCATGACCTGAGCCGAAGGCAGTGGCCTAAACCACTGAGCCACCCAGGCGCCCCCTTGGTTAGTATTTCTGAGATCTTTTAGAGAATGTGAAAAATTGCTGCTGGGTGACTCAATTATATTTTTGGAAAAAAGCAGCATATACTTATCCCTGCAAGTTAGTATTAACAAATGTTAACCTTTTGTGTATTTGCCTTAGATTTTTTGACATATTTCAAGAAATTGAAGTAAACATTACAGATAAATTTGTAAAGTTCACTCAGATCCTTCTCACTTCATTTTCCCCTCTCAGAGGTAACCATTACCATGACTTTAATGTCTTTCTTTCGAGTCCATATTTTTAGGCTTTTACTAATTATGTATACAGTCATAAGTTTATGTAATTTTTTTTTACTTATGTAAACTGAATTGTACTGCATGTTGTATTTCTGCAGTTTGCATTTGGAAATTGTCCGTATCGTTACAGCTTTGATTGATTTTTAAAAACTGCTGTTAGTTTTAAAAACTGCTGTTATCATTTGTATTACTATACTGTATTTATCCATTCTGCTTGTGACCTCTGAGTTTTCAGTTCTTCCTGTTACCAGCTGTAAGGTTATGAACATCTTTGCCCATGTCTTGTTATGTGGAAGAGTTTTTTATTGCAGAAATTCTCAGCCTCGACACTACTAACATTTTGGACTGGATAATTCTTTGTTGTGGGGGAATATCCTATGCATTTTAAACTGTTAAGCAGCATCCTTGGCCTCTACTCATTAGATGTCAATAGCATCTTCCCAGTTGTGACAACCAAAAATGCTTCCAAGCAAACATCCCCTGCCCAGCATAATCACAGTTAGTTAAGAACCACTGTGGTAGGTGTATGTATGGAGAAGTGGAGCTACCAGATTGTTCTAACTCAAGTGTAAGTCTTAAGATACTCTTACTGATAATGGCTCTAGACAAAATTTTATCCTGTTAGAGCTTCTGGTGTAAGGGACCTTGGCCTAGAGCAGACTTGGGTCTGTAGTACCAGGACATGGTAGAGAGAAAACTGATATTTCGGTCTAATAATGGGTTAGAGGCTATTGTATGGATGCCTGTATCCTCAACCTTCCAGTCAGCACTAGACCTCTTTCCTTGGCAGATTTTTCTGGACTTGGGCATTTGTCTTTTAAAGTAGAACACGTGAGGGAGGGACAGAGGTTATAGAGGATTTTAATGTTCTGATATAATGCTAAGGACATAGGGTTCCCTCAATACATCTGTTTTGAGTTAATCCTTGGTAGGAATGAAGATGGGGCTTAAGGTCAAAAGCAGTTGAGCTCTCACATTCCCTCTGCCCTTTAATTAAATTTCTGAGTTCTACACTACTGTGGGGGGATGGTAAAGGGATAGGAACATTTTGGAGTGAATCCAAAATGGGAAATGTCACTCTAATTTTTTCTTCTAGTAGGAATCAACAGTAGCCTTCCATGAGGAACTGCCTTTTCCACTTGCTGCTGGAGTTAATGGTGTTTCCTGCTGGCAGAATCGGGGACATGCCAGCACTGTAAGGGTTAACTTGCTTATTCTCTCACCAGTCTCATGGTTGGGAAAAGGAAGACCTTCCTTTTTTCTTAGGCATCTTTAGTCATGTCAAGTCATAGCCTGTCAAGTCATAACTCACGTGCCTCCTTTCCTGTTGCTCCTTCCTTTTTTTTTTTTTTAAGATTTGATTTATTTATTTGACAGAGAGAGAGAGAGATCACAAATAGGCAGAGAGATAGGGGAGAAGCAGACTCCTTGCTGAACAGAGAGCCCAATGGGGGGCTCGATCCCAGAACCCTGAGATCATGACCTGAGCCAAAGGCAGAGGCTTAACCCACTGAGCCACCTAGGCGCCCCCCTGTTTCTCCTTCCTATCATAGTTTTGTTCCGTTTCCCCTAGTCTCCTTGTGGTTCCCTCTCTATCACTCCCCATACCCCCCATTCCCACCACTGTAATGGTGTTTGGATTCTGAGCTAATGGGATACCCTCCATTGCAGAGCGGGATGAGTGGGTGCTCCAGTGGGGATGTGGTCACTGCCGGCCAGTGAGGGCGAGAGTGCCACAGCCCACTTCTTCCTGGGAGCTGGAGATGAGGGCCTGGGCACCCGTGGAATAGGCATGAGGACAGAAGAGAGTGACAGCGAGCTCCTTGAGGATGAGGAGGATGAAGTGGTAAGACTAAGGAAAATGATGTAACTTGGTGTGGGGACCCTTTTCATAGAGAGTTGAGGTTCCATTGGTTGGAGATACTTCTCTGCTCTCTTGAGATGCATAGGTTTCCTGTCATAAACAGGCCTTATCCCGATTAAGTGGAGAGGCAGTAGAAATTGGTTAGATTACCTCTCTTTGAATCCCCTGCCATTATGCTCTCATCCTGTTGCATCATTGTCATTGGTTCTCTGGCTCTTTTGCCTGGGCACGCATTTCCTACCATGGAAAGACTCCTTTAGGCAGTAGGAATCCCTATATTTACTCCATTCTAGATATAAGTTAGGAGACAACATTTACCCCATAGGTCCAAAGTCCTGGCAAGGAACTGTGCCCAGAGGAGATGAGACGGGGTTCCTTAATAGGGGTGGTCTCAGTGGAAAGTTCTTAAGTTCCTGACAATACTTCTTCTCTATAGCCTCCTGAACCTCAGATTATTGTTGGCATCTGCGCCATGACCAAGAAATCCAAGTCCAAGCCGATGACCCAAATCCTAGAGCGACTCTGCAGGTTTGATTACCTAACTGTTATCATTCTGGGAGAAGATGTGATCCTCAACGAACCTGTGGAAAACTGGCCATCTTGCCACTGCCTCATCTCTTTCCACTCCAAAGGTTGGAGTCTGTGAAGGAAAATGGGAGGGAATAGAGTTGAGAATGGTGGACTGGGAAATTACTGTCAAATAGTAGAGAGGTCATCAGCTCTTCCTGACATACCGGAGAACAGTGCAGAGGGGTTTGCTTTCCCATATCATGGAAGAGTTGCTGGAGGTGGTTTAAAGATCTCATGTGAAGCTCAGAATCTAAGTCTCTGAGGGTCTCTGACTGAACTGTGTCTCTGGAAGGACCCTAAAAATAATATCTTTTTCATTTTTTCCTGATGGATATTCTAGACTTGGGAAGTTGGGCAGAAGGACAAGTAGTTGGTTGGATGGGTGGAGGAGCTTAGTGGGAACTTTAACTTTAATACATCCATTTCTCTTGCTCTTTTCTCACTCCTTCACATTTTTTCTTTGATCTGTTTCCTTTGTCTATCCCAGGATTTCCTCTGGACAAAGCTGTTGCTTACTCCAAGCTTCGAAACCCCTTTCTTATCAATGACCTGGCTATGCAGTATTACATCCAGGATAGGTATAGCTTTCTGTTGATTGGTGGGATGGTTGGCCCTGAGATCATGTCCGTTTATAGAGCCCTCTCTGGGAGGGGCAGAGTCAAACAAACATGCCTAATTTTTGTATCATGCCCTCTTGAGTTCTGTACCCTGATATCTACCAGTTCCTCAGCAAATGAAATCCCTAGCCTCTTCCCTTGGTCACCATTGCCCACCTCTCCCAGCTAATTTATTTGGGGGCAACAGGAGGGAGGTTTACCGGATCCTGCAGGAGGAAGGCATTGATCTGCCTCGGTATGCTGTGCTCAACCGGGACCCTGCCCGGCCTGAGGGTGAGTACTTGGCTTTGTCCAGTCCTGCCCTGCCTTGCTTTCTATGACTTAACCCAGTTGTCCATCTCTAGACATCTCCATATACTACTTATCTCAGTGAGCCTTTGGTTATTGGGTTATGTGTAGAGTTAGAGCTATGGGTCCTTTAACAGAGCCTTGGATCTCTTATGTAGGTACTACTATATTTATATGCCACATAAATATTGCCGTACCTATTACTAACATATGGTCATAGAAATTGGGGGGTTATGGAGATTAAAACTCAGAGAAATGGGAGTTGGAAGTATTCTGTAATTCTCAACCCTGGAAATGACCACATACCTATCTTTCAGAATGCAACCTGATAGAAGGTGAAGACCAGGTAGAGGTAAATGGAGCTGTCTTCCCTAAGCCCTTTGTGGAGAAGCCAGTGAGTGCAGAGGACCATAATGTTTACATCTACTATCCCAGTTCAGCTGGAGGTGGAAGTCAGCGCCTCTTCCGTAAGGTATGGGAGACATTTGAGCATTTGGGGAAGTCAGATAGGTAGAAGGACAAGAATGTGGCTGTGGGGAGGGAAGCTGGAGGATGTGAGGACAATGTGGTGGCAACATTTTTTTCTTCCTTTTCTTCCTGAAGATTGGCAGCCGAAGCAGCGTTTACTCTCCTGAGAGCAGTGTCCGAAAGACAGGATCATACATCTATGAGGAGTTTATGCCAACAGATGGCACAGATGTCAAGGTTATGGTGGATATAGGGATTTAAGAAGTCATAAATGTCTGGGTGGGATGGGATGCTTGGGAAGCAAGTAGAGGTGTATGGAGAGAGTCATAGAAAATAAAGCGTGAATGTGATTTGCTTTTGTATTTGGGTGAAGATAGTGAGAGAAGTGGACCTTTACATGTTACTATCAGAACAAGGGCAAGGGTAGTGTGGAAAATGGTATAATGTTGGTAAGTTATTTCTTAACGAGGACTGGGTAATAGATCTGGAGGCCCAAAGAGAAACCTTCATAAAGATATTTTGGTGGGACTCCGTGAGAAGAATGTTGGTCTCCTTGTTCTTTGTACTCAAGGTTTTTTATTTTTGTTTTTACTCTGAAACTAGTTTTCAGACCTAGTGCTCATATTATCTTCTCATATGCAGGATGAGCAGTGGGCATACTCAGTGATGCTATGTACCTGCAGGTATATACAGTGGGGCCTGATTATGCCCATGCTGAAGCCAGAAAATCTCCAGCTCTGGATGGGAAGGTCGAACGAGACAGTGAAGGAAAAGAGATTCGATATCCAGTCATGCTGACTGCCATGGAAAAGCTGGTGGCCAGGAAAGTCTGCGTAGCTTTTAAGGTGGAGGAGGGCCCATGGTGGGTGGTGCTGTGGAATGAGGGCACGAGACAGGAGCAGGGGTCTGGGAAGAAAGAGCGGCTCTCTTGTTTTCATCTTGCCTCTTTCCACTGCAGCAAACAGTTTGTGGTTTTGACCTTCTTCGTGCCAATGGTCACTCCTTTGTGTGTGACGTCAATGGCTTCAGTTTTGTCAAGAATTCGATGAAATACTATGATGACTGTGCCAAGATTCTGGGGTAAGGGGCACAGTGGTCTGGACTGGGCAGAATGGGCTTAGAGAAGAGAGTTAGAAAGCTATTGTTTTATTTTAAATATTGTAAAAAGGACTTACAGGTGAGAAAGGAAAACAGGAAAAGGGCTCCTTACCTTCTTGCCTTCCTAATGTCGCACTCCCCAGTTAAAACTGTTAACAATTTTATACATACCAATGTGTCTTCTTCTCCTATATATAAGCAAACTATATTTATTGTACTAAATGTGATCATACTGTAATACTGTTTTGAAGCTTTTTTTTTAAATTTACCACATGTTATTTAAAAATGTGGAATGATGAATATAGTGAGTATTCATGTGTTCACTGTCAAGCTTTAGAAATAGAATATTAAGAATTGGGGTACCTGGGTGGCTCAGTTGGTTAAGTGGCCGACTCTCAATTTCTGCTCAGGTCATGATCTCAGGGTCCTGGGGATCGAGCCCTGTTTTGGGCTCCATGCTCTATGGGGAGTCTGCTTAAGGATTCTCCCTCTCCCTGTGCCCCTCCCCCCGTTCACATTCTTTGTCTCTAAAATAAATAAATAGATCTTTTTTTTAAAGATTTTATTTTATTTTGTTTGCTAGAGAGAGACACAGCAAGAGAGGGAACCCAAGCGGGGGGGTGGTGGGAGAAGGGAGAAACAGGCTTCCTGCCGAGCAGGGAGCCTGATGTGGGGCTTGATCCCAGGACACTGGGATCACGACCTGTGCCGAAGGCAGCCGTCTAACAACTGAGCCACCCATGCACCCCTAAATAAATAGATCTTAAAATATATATATATATAAAAGTTGAGGCCCCTACCTTCCCCTTGCTAGTTACATCCCTTTCCCTTCCACCCAGATATAACCACAATCCTTAATTTGGTGTTTGTCATTCTCATGCATTTTTTTTTTAAGATTTATTTATTTTAGAGAAAGCGAGCATGTGCAAGAGAGAAAGTGGGGGAAGGGACAGAGGGAGAGAATCTCAGGCAGACTCCCCAGTAAGCACAGAGCCTAATGTGAGGCTCAATCTCAAGACCCATGAGATCATGACCTGAGCCGAAACCAAGTGTCAGAAACTTAACCAAACAAACCAAACAATCCGCCCCTATTATTCCCATGCATTTGTTAATACTTTACTACATCTACGGGGATTGGGGGGGACATGTTTTTAGACTTTATATAATTTATTCTTCTATAGCTTGCTAGTTTTTGTGAGCTTTATTCACATGTGTGGTGCTAGTTCATTCATGTAGTTTTTCATGTTTCTCCTTCTAGGAACACCATCATGCGGGAGCTTGCTCCACAGTTCCAGATCCCCTGGTCCATCCCCACAGAGGCTGAGGACATTCCCATTGTCCCTACCACATCTGGCACTATGTGAGCAAAAGTATAAAATCTGGAGTAACCTACTTAAGGCACCTGAGTCAGACCAGGGGTTACTTTCTGACACTGTACCATCTGACTAGTGGAGCCTGGGTGTCTTCCAGGCATTTTCCTTGACCTTGCCTATATGCCTAATCTCAGGATAGGTTTTCCTCTGTTCTTTGACCTATCAAATAAGATGAAATGATGGGAGTTGGCGTGGGGTGGGTTGGAGGAAAGGCTCTAACAACATTCCCTATCTTAGGATGGAACTTCGTTGTGTCATTGCAATTATCCGTCATGGGGATCGTACCCCCAAACAGAAAATGAAGATGGAGGTGACACATCCAAGGTAGGAGGAATGTCCTAATTTAGACAGATACATTCTTGTGAAGGAGATGGGGATGGGGCAGCTCCCCAAGGTTTTAACTGTCTCACCCCATACTGAAGCTTTTCCTTATTTCTTCAGATTTTTCAGTCTATTTGAAAAACATGGTGGCTATAAGACGGGTAAATTAAAGCTGAAGCGGCCCGAGCAGCTACAGGTAATGTGGTGACTCTAGCTGGGGGGAGCAGTGCTACAGAAAAAATAGAGGAAATAGGATTGGGGGCCTCAATGAGAGGCCAGGATGAAAGGGTAACTTACCAGGACTTGGGCTCTCGCATGAATGTCCTGTTATTTCCTCTAGGAGGTGCTGGATATCACAAGGCTGTTACTGGCTGAACTGGAGAAAGAACCAGGTGGTGAGATCGAGGAGAAGACTGGGAAACTAGAGCAGCTGAAGTCTGTGCTGGAGATGTGAGAAAGGGAATAGGAAAGGGGAGCCAATGACAGTGAGAACTGGGTGCTAGGATACAAAGTAAACTGTGAGTTTATCCTGCAGGTATGGTCATTTCTCTGGGATCAACCGGAAGGTGCAATTGACCTACTATCCTCATGGAGTAAAAGCTACTAATGAGGGGCAAGGTAAGCTATAATACCCCCTTCCCATTATTATTCAAGTCTCCTCTTATTCTTAAACCTTTAGATGACTTCTACCTCAAATCACCTTTCTGGGCTCCTCAGAAGTCCTGACATTTAGTCATCTCCACTATTTTCTTTAGATGAGACCTATTCTTTGCCCCTTATTCCTGCAGACCCACAGCAGGAGGCCCTGGCCCCATCTCTCCTGCTGGTACTGAAGTGGGGGGGAGAACTGACTCCTGATGGCCGTGTTCAGGCTGAGGAGCTGGGGCGAGCTTTTCGCTGCATGTACCCTGGAGGACAGGGTGAGTATTTTGGAGTTAAATAGCAGGACCTGGGTAAGATGGTTAGAGAATAAGTTGATGGAATGAATATTTCGAGGCAATGGGGAAGTTAATGGGGGAAAGAGCATTCTTTCTTCCATGTGGGTATTTATAGCAGTCCATTCCTGTTCTTCCCCTTTACCTCAGGTGACTATGCTGGCTTTCCCGGTTGTGGGCTACTTCGTCTCCATAGCACTTTCCGCCATGATCTCAAGATCTATGCCTCTGATGAGGGCCGTGTCCAGATGACTGCTGCTGCCTTTGCCAAGGTGAACACTTAACAGTTCTCCCACAGTCCCAGCTTCCATTAGGTAGAGAAACCAAGAGTTTGGAGATCTAGTTGGAAAATGTTAGGATGTTTATGTGCTGTCTCAGAGAAGTTTCTTCTTGTGTCTAACACCTTCTATACTACTGAGAATAAGCTGAGAATAATTAGTGGGGATAAGCCCCTTGATCTATATCCCTCCTCTCCAAGCCAGCTCCCATTTGATCTCTGGGATCTAGGCCTTCTAGATCTAGAGGAAGTAAACTGGAAGGAAAACTAATAGATGTCATGCTTCCTCTCCAGGGCCTTCTGGCTCTAGAAGGAGAGCTAACACCCATTTTGGTACAAATGGTGAAGAGTGCCAACATGAATGGGCTCCTAGACAGCGATGGTGATTCTTTGAGCAGCTGCCAGCATCGGGTGAAGGCTCGACTGCACCATATTTTGCAGCAGGATGCACCTTTTGGTCCTGAAGACTACGATCAGGTCAGGCTCTCCCTATTTTTGTGCCCAGCCTACCCCCATCCCAAATTCCTAGAATTCTAAGTGGTAGTGATCACTAATGGTAGGCACTGCTTTCCGTACATTATCTCCTTTAATCCTTACCCTTAGAGGTAAGTATAGGTCTATAATCTCTTATCTACAATTTCAGAAACAAGAAAAAGATTGGGCACCAAGATTTATTTGGTAGCAAAACCTGACATGATAAGACTATTTCTTTTTTTTTTTTTTAAGACTATTTCTAATTCCTGTTTATTTTGTTTAGTGTAAATAGTCATATATTGTGTGGCAGAAATATAAATGTGTTTAGTTATGCCCTAAGCCCTGTTGGAGGTATTATATAATATGTGGCATATGCACTGTATTAATTTCCTAAAGTTTGAAAATTCTCAATTCCGAAACTCAGCAGGTCATAAGGATTCTGAATAAAATAATGTTTCAGTTGTTTATTGATGCATAAAAAACTATCCCAAACTCAGTGACTTAAAATAATATCCATTCTATTATCTGACTCATAATCCTAAGCTCAGCTGGTCTTGACTGGGGTGTCCCCTAAAATTGCCCTGCTACTGGCCAGGTTTTGGGGCTGAAACCATCTGAAGGCTTGACTGGGTTGCTAAGATGGCTGGACTTTCTCCTTCTTGCTCTCCCTAAGGTCCCTATAGGGGATCAAGCCCCTGCGTTGGGCTTCCTGCTCAGCAGGAAGCCTCTTCTCCCTCTCTCTCCCACTCCCCCTGCTTGTATTCCCTCTCTCACTCTCTCTTTCTGTCGAAGAAAAAAAGAAAAGATCTTTAAAAAAATTTTATTAATTTGTCAGAGAGAGAGCACAAGCAGGGGAAGCAGCAGGCAGAGGAAGAAGTAAGCTTCTCGCTGCACAAGGAGCCTGATGTGGGACTCAATCCTAGGACCCTGGGATCATGCCCTGAGCCAAAGGCAGATGCTTAACTGACTGAGCCACCCAGGCATCCCATAGCCAGACTTCTTAAATGGTAGTTTAGGACACCACAGAAGCAGAAGCTTCCAAGCTGGTTTTTTATTTTTAAGAATTTTATTTTTTTAATATTATTTTTAAAATTGTATTTATTTGAGAGAAAAAGTACACATGCACACCCTTGGAGGGAGGAGCAGAGGGAGAGGGAGAAAGAGTTTTTTAAGCAGACTCTGTGCTGAATGTGGGGCTTAAGCTCACAACCCTGAGATCATGACCCAGCCAGAACCAAGAGTCAGATGCTTAACTGTGCCACCCAGATGCCCCTATTTTTTTTTTATGATTTTATTTATTTATTTGACAGAGATCACAAGTAGACAGAGAGGCAGGCAGAGGGGGAGGGAAGCGGGCTCCCTGGTGAGCAGAGAGCCCAATGCGGGGCTTGATCCCAGGACCCTGAGATCATGACCTGAGCTGAAGGCAGAGGCTTAACACCGAGCCATCCAGGCATCCCGGTGCCCCTATTTTTAAGGTTGTGCTCTAATGGTTGTAAGATCGAGCCCCACATCAGGTCACCCTCACTAGGGAGTCTGCTTGAGATTTTCTCTCTCTCTCCACCTGCCCCTCCTGCTCATGCTCTCTCTCTCTCTCAAATAAATTTCAAAAAATACTTTATTTTTAAGTAACCTCTACACCAAATGGGCTTGAACTCACAGCCTCGAAATCAAAGAGCTGCATGCTCCACCAACTGAGCCAGCCAGGTGCCCCTTCCAAACTCTTAAAGAAGTGTAGGCCCAGAATTAATTAATATAATGTAACTTTGTGGTTCTGTTGTGATTGTTTATTGGTTGCAAGCAGTCACAGGGCCTGTGCAGATTCTAGGCAAGGGAAGGTGACAAAGAATTGATGACTATATTTAATCCACCATAAGAACTGTGGACTTGTACTACTTTTCTCCCATTTTACAGATGAGAAAACCTAGGCTCAGAAGAATTGAAGGAACCTTTCCAAGGTCACCCAGCTAGTATGAACCCAAGGAGTCTAACCTGAGAGCCCAGGCTGTTAGCCACTATAGTGCATTGCCTCACAGTATTAATCACAGTGGGTGCCATTTCCCAGTGTCATCTTTTTTCCTATGTATCCAGCCATGATTGACTAGAGATCACATGCCAGACAGTGATTTTATGCCATCCTACTACTGGTATCTCATTTCTGATGAGTTCTTTTTTTAAAGAAAATACCTTTTTTTTTTTCTTAAAGATTTTATATATTTATTTGACAGATCACAAATAGGCAGAGAGGCAGGCAGAGAGCGAGGAGGAAACAAGACTCCCCGCTGAGCAGAGCTGGATGCGGGGCTCGACCCCAGGACCCTGGGATCATGACCTGAGCCAAAGGCAGAGGCTTTAACCCACTGAGCCACCCAGGCGCCCCGAAAATACCTTTTTTTAATTGTAGTACCACTTGAATCAATTTTTTAAACGATTCTTTTTAAAAATTTTTTTAAAGTACTCTTTACACTTAACATGGGGCTTGAAATCACAACCTCAAGATCAAGAGTTGCATGCTCTTTGCACTAGAATCATTTTCAAGCATACAGTTCAGTGGCATTAAGTATATTCAGAGTATCACGTAACCATTTCTGATAGGTTCTTCTGTGAGCTAATAGCTGTGCACATTGCCTGGAGAATGTCATCTTTTGTGTTTTTCTCTGAGCAAGACTTGATAAGGGCAGGACCTTGCTCTCTTATGTTCTAATCCATCGCTCAATGTCAAACTCAAAAAGCTAAATCGCTTTTTCTTTCTCCCTTGCTTCTTTTTGCTAGCAAAAAGGACCTGGGTTGAATGTGTGCATTCTACCCACAAGCCTCTTTTCCCTTCCCCATTCTTCATTGACTGTTACTGTCCTGAAAGCTTAAGCTGGAACCTCACTCTGAGGCAGGGCCTTTGCTCTAGGTCAAGCTAGCATTTTGTTAAGAGGAATAAGATTTTGTTATCTCTGTTACCCACTCATGAAACATTCTGTGGGGATTTTGAAGGGTTTTGGTTTAATCTTTATTCCCCAGCACTTCCCTTCCTTCCTTCTTTCCTTCCATTCTTTTTTTTTAAAGATTTTATGACCCGAGCCAAAGGCAGAGTCCTTAACCCACTGAGCCACCCAGGCGCCCCTTTACTTCCATTCTTCCTTTCTTTCTTTCTTTCTTTCTTTCTTTCTTTCTTTCTTTCTCTCTCTCTCTCTCTCTCTCTCCTTGAGAGAAAGAGAGCGCACACAAGCAGGGTTCAGGGGAGGGGCCGAGGGAGAGCAGAGGAAGAATCTCAAGGAGACTCCATGCTCTGTGCAGGGCCTCACGTGGGTCTCAGTCTCACGACCCTGAGATCATGACCTGAGCTGAATTCCAGTGTTGGACAATTAACTGACTGAGCCACCCAGGTGCCCCTCCCAAGTATTTTCCATGTGTATTTTTAAAATTATTTATATATATGGGGCTTCTGGGTGGCTCAGTGGGTTAAAGTCTCTGCCTTTGGCTTAGGTCATGATCCCAGGGTCCTGGGATCAAGCCCCACATTGGGCTCTCTGTCCAGTGGGGAGCCTGCTTCCCCCTCTCTCTCTGCCTGCCTCTCTGCCTACTTGTGATCTCTGTCTGTCAAAAAAAATTTTAAAAAAATATTAAAAAAATTATATATATATTTTTAAAGATACCATTTATTTGAGAGGAAGAGAGGTTGCGGGGAGAGAGTAGGCGTGCATGAGCGGAGGGAGGGAACGGGAGAGAGAATCCCATACAGGTTCCATGCCCAGTGCAGAGCCCAATGTGGGGCTTAATCTCACCACCACGACTTGACTGCGAATCAAACAAAAACCAGGAGTTGGATGCTCAACCAACTGAGCCACCAGGTGCCCTGACTTTAGTTCTTTTACTGGGGGTTCTAAAATACACTTGGGTGGGGGACACATGTGCTGGACATGGAGCCATGGAGCCTGCTTAAGATTCTCTCTCTCTGCCCCTCTCCAACCCTCTCTCTCCCTCTCTCAGAAAGAAAAAAAAAAAAAAAAGAGAGAGCCTAGGTCTATTTGATTTCCTCTGGATTCTAAGACTTTTGCCCTCAACCCTTCTTAGATGACTGTATGTTAGAGCAGTCACCTCATCCTAGAACTGATAGTATGCCCTGTAGCCTAGGAATCTTCATTAGAGTGAACCTACAAAATGGATCTTACTTGCGGGTAGTTTCTGTAATAACCTCACAGGATTCTGGTCAATTTATACCAATTTAGGATTGGTATATCTTGCTTTTCATCTCTCTGTTCCCCGTAGCTGGCTCCTACTGGAAGCACTTCCCTCCTCAACTCCATGGCTGTCATCCAGAATCCTGTGAAGGTCTGTGATCAGGTATTTGCCCTGATTGAAAACCTCACTCACCAGATCCGGGAACGGATGCAGGACCCCAACTCTGTAGGTGGGTATTAATAGTACTATCTTCCCTCCAAGGTTTCAGATATGGATGGGTTCCTCAGGCACTCCTGTGTCCTCTCCTAAATGTCTGAGACAAGGCAGTCTCATCCCTCGGATTCTATGCAGATTTTTTAGGGTCTTTTTTTTTTTTTTTTTTTTTAAAGATTTTATTTATTTGGGACACAGAGAGAGATGGAGGGCATAAGCAGGGAGGAAGGGCAGAGGGAGAGGGAGAAGCAGACTCCCCACTGAGTGGGGAGCCCAATGTGGGGCTCAGTCCCAGAACCCTGGGATCATGACCTGAGCCACCCAGGCTCCCAGGGTCTTTTGTTAGAGAGAAAATCTTCAGTTCATTCTGACTGCACGTCTTCCTTCCAGACCTGCAACTCTACCACAGTGAGACACTAGAGCTCATGCTACAACGTTGGAGCAAACTGGAGCGTGACTTTCGACAGAAGAGTGGGCGCTATGATATCAGTAAGATCCCTGACATCTATGACTGTGTGAAGTATGATGTGCAGCACAATGGGAGTCTGGGACTTCAAGGCACAGCAGAGTTGCTACGTCTCTCTAAGGCATTGGCTGATGTGGTCATTCCCCAGGTGTGTCTCCTAGCCTAGGGGTATGGGCACTGGGAAAGGAAGGGGAGAAAAGCAGAAAGGAGGGATGGTGCGGGGCCCAGAGGAAAGAAACTTAAAGAAAGAATAAGTTGAGTTGCTGTAATTCTCTGTCTCTGCTCTGGCTCTGAGTAAGTCCAAGAGGCTAGCTGAGGAGAAATCTGGAGAGGGGGAATGTGGTGGATATGAAAGAAACCCTAGACCTGAGGTGAAGAAAAACATCATCTTGGGCCTAGGAATATGAGGCAAGAGGGAAACAAGATTCACTGAGGTACTTATTCCTGGCCTGTGGCCCCTAGGAATACGGGATCAGTCGGGAGGAGAAACTGGAAATTGCTGTGGGCTTCTGTCTTCCACTGTTGCGGAAGATACTACTTGACCTGCAGAGAACCCACGAGGATGAGTCTGTCAACAAGCTGCATCCCCTGTGAGGGAGGGCTGGGAGGGGTGCTGGATGGAGGGAGGGGTGTGTCAGGGAGCCCTTGGGGGAATACAGGTTGGGACAGCTTGGGGAAGAAACCAAGAATAGAAGAGATCCTGGGGTGGAAAGGAGAGAAGTATTTGAGATGGGAGGAAGGAGTTTGTGGAAGGGTGGGAAGAAGATTATGTGATGGTGTGAATGACTTAGCTCTTATCTCAGGTACTCCCGAGGGGTGCTCTCCCCAGGCCGCCATGTTCGAACACGTCTCTATTTCACCAGCGAAAGCCACGTCCACTCCCTACTCAGTGTCTTCCGTTATGGGGGTCTTCTTGATGTAAGGATCTTTTCTCCTCCAATCTATGAATGCTTTTTCCAGCATTTTTTTACTCTCCTCATGTTTCTCTTTTACTGCAAGCTTTCTGTATTCTCTTTGTCTCCCTGCCCCTTCCTTAACTCCCTTGTCCTTGAGTATTAGTTTTCCTCTTCTTGTGTTCTGTAGGAGACCCAGGATGCACAATGGCAGAGAGCTTTGGCTTATCTCAGTGCCATCTCAGAGCTCAACTATATGACCCAGATTGTCATTATGCTTTATGAGGACAACACACGGGTGAGGAGCTAACAGGGTGGGGTGAGGAGGGTGCCCCCTCTTTCTCCTCCTTCCCCTTTTAGAAAGAAACTTTCAAATCCTTATAATTTGTAGAATTCAGCTAGGTGTGATACGGAAGCACAGCATGTCACAGAGAGGAACCTGGAGGTTCCTACTGGAACAGATAAAGTGTTTGGGAATGTTGAGTGTTGAGCCAGAGAGATAACATAGAGCATAGCTCTGCATTAGGGAGGGTATAGAATTTGGGTTGATGTTATAATGAGTCTTTTTCTCTCAAACATTAACACCTTTTTTAATCTGGCTCCACAAAGATAAGTGTAGTGTTGTATGGATGTGTGTGTTGTATGTATGTATTAAGCATGCTATTGCATGTACTATAGCAAAGCTGAATGACTGTGGGGGGTGGGTGGAAAGAGTTGTGGAACTGGGGGTTAGAAAGACATGTGGGGTGGTGGATCTCAAATGGTGGAGGTGAGGGAATGAGGATCCTTTAACACTAGACTGTAGTTAAGGGGAAGATATAATAGATCAGCCCCAGAATGGAGTAAGACGTTGAAACCTCAGTCCTGGGAGGATGTATCCTGAGTTCCTTTCTGTTGTCCCTGCTTGGTCTTCCACCACCATATCTAACTTTTCCCACTGCCCCTTCATCTGTTGATGCCCTATAGGATCCCTTATCAGAGGAGCGGTTCCATGTGGAGCTACACTTCAGCCCGGGAGTGAAAGGTGTTGAGGAAGAAGGCAGTGCCCCAACTGGCTGTGGATTCCGTCCAGCTTCTTCTGAGGTGGGTCCAAGTGCTGGGATTTCAAATTAGAGGACTAACCAAGTGATGGGAAACTTGGAAACAGTGTAAGGAAGTAAAAAGATTGGAGAGTGTGGGATTAGGAGGCTAGAGGCCATTAACGCCTTTCCTATCTGTTCCTGTTTTTGGGTAGAATGAAGAGATGAAAACAGACCAAGGCAGCATGGAGAACCTGTGCCCAGGGAAGGTGTCGGATGAACCAGACCGGGCATTGCAGACTTCACCCCAGCCCCCTGAGGGCCCTGGACTCCCAAGGAGATCACCCCTCATTCGTAACCGAAAAGCCGGCTCCATGGAGGTAATGGGAGGGGCTTGAGAGAAAGAAGTGGTGGAATTGCTCATAGGGCAATATCCATGAATCCTCTGAATGCCCTTGGGAGATTCTTGGGACCTTAAGCAGAGTCCTCCTGTCCCTGGTAGACATGTTTTACTTCATTTCTCTTTCACAGCTGGTCTCCTAGTAAAGCTCCTTAAGTTGGCTGCTACTTCTGAGATTAAAGAGATGCTAGTGAGTGGTACCTGAGATTAGGATTTTAAAAGATGAGATTGAGGAGGAGGCCTCTGGATGAATGTGAAAATGCTGTTCTTTAAAAGGAAGTATAGTAGAAACAGCATGAACTCTGGGCTGAACTCCCAGTCTGATACTTACAAGCTGTGTGACCTTGGACAGGTAACTTCTCCAAGCTTCAGTTTTTCATCTATGAAACAATATCTACTATATAGATGCTCAGTAAACAGTAACTATAATAATAAATCAATAGCTATTAAAGACCAGGCTCTCTCCATCTCTTTGTTGCCTTGAGTAAAATTATAGCTCAGATAGGAGCAATTACATGACACTTTAATATCATCCTTTTAGGGTTATCTGTACTCATCCCAGAAAGGGAAGCAAGTCTGAAGGGCTCTTTGTCTTCCCTCTGTTCTGATGAGGATGGTTATTGGCCTGGACCTATGTCCACTGTTTTTGGTGTCTGTCTCTAAGGCTTGGTTCTAGTTCTCTAGCCTAAAAGGAGGAACTATTGTAATGTCACATTGTGTCCAGCTAACTCTGCTGATGTTTTTGTTCAGGTCTTTTTTCTTGGAAAGATTTTTTTACCCTCTTTGACTTAGTGACACTCTTTTTGACCCCATGATTTATCCTTGTCTCAGGAACTTTGTCTGATTGGGGTCCTGCTTTGACAGATAAATCTATTCACCTGGCTCTGTACCAGCTCTCTGTCTTAAAGGAATTGGTCTTTCATTTTAGGAATATCTCAGAAGAATCTGTAACTAGCTTATATAGGTTCAGCCAGACGTTTATAGTTCAGATTTTGGAGAAAGCTAAGAAGACAAACTACAATCTGTTTATTCTTTTCTTCCTGATTATTTTAGTGTAGGTTTGATGTTATAAATACTCGGAGCTTCTTTAGGAGGGGTAGGCATTGTTTTCTCTTTGAGGTGTAAGTTAACTTAGTATCCGCAATACACTAGTCCCCTACAGACTAATGTGGATCAATCAAGTGGACAAGAATGACGTGTAATCTTCCATCAGTAAACTGCTTCTCCACATCTAAATGTCTTCCCCATTCACATGGTCTGCCAGTCTCTCTGGCACTGTTGTGCTTAACTCTTTTTCTTCTTCTGGTTTAATGAGTCAAGAGACAGGCAAAGCACAGTTGTCTGTGTATCATCTCTCAGACTTGGTGAGTTGACTTTTGTTCTTTCAAGCCTACAGAAAGCTTCCTGTTGTAATCACATTTCTTCCTCTTAGTTCCTTGTGTTGCTTCTACTATGGCTCATCCAGGATGGTGGTTGCCCAAGACATGCTCCTCAGCTTTGCAAGAAAATCTTCTCTCTATTCCTTGGTCACACAGCCTTTTAATACTAGTATTTCCTTTTCTTATTCTATAGGTATAGGCATTGCTGTTCTTATCCTTATCAACTGTAACCCTTCCCCACCCATCCTTTCTCCTCTTGTCATGTCAAATTTTTGGACAGTTTTAGAATACAGAATCTGTGCCTTCATAGCAGCTATGCCCTAGGTGATCATCCTCTCCAGACTTAGGACTAGCTCTGCCCAATGGGCACTGGGGCTTTTGGGAGCCTAGGAGTTAAAGGAGCTGTGACCGGCTTTCCACCCGGTCTGATTGCAGGTCATGAACATGCAGTGCACGGGGAACCTGGACCTGATCCCCTTGCGGGGACGGCGCCGCAGGAGGTCAGGAGACCTCCCCAGGCCTTCCCCAGCCATCGGCCTACAGCCCCGGGCTGTGTCCACCACTCACCTGGCATCCTGCACACAGGTGTCCTCCCCCTACTTCATCTTCCTTTCCTACCTCTGTCTTTGCCTTTTGGGATCTAGGGATTCAGAACACTATCTGGGGGTGGTGGGGTATGTGTGTTTCGTGTGATTAGGCCCTTGTAGCCTTTTTAGAAATGTCTCCAGACATGGAAGGGAGGGTTTCCTGGTACAGACGAGAAACCGAGTATGGTTGCCATAACCACAACTGTCCCATGGAAAGAGGAGAAGGTAGCCAGACTTTCCTTCTTATCATGGCTCACTTATTGTGATTGGCTTTCTGAGTCCTGTGGAGGGATACATAAGATTAAGGAACCCTTCTCTGCTGACAACTGAGAATGGTTGAATAATCATTGCTCAGATTTGGGATAGCAGGGCTGTGGGGACAGGCATCTTGGAAATACAAGTGCCATCTGGTATATAGGATTCCCTGGACAGTTCCATCTGCAAAGTACGCTCTACAATTCCCTTTCCATTCTTTTTCCCCATTAAAAAACCTTTGGTTCGTCCAGACTTTGACATTGCTTGGCTTTATAGGGGCAGGAATTCGGGACCTGGGTTTTAGATGTCTTGGTTGAGGTGGCAAAATGATAATATAGAATCCTTTTTCTCCAGGTGCTTTCTGAGACTTCATCTTCTAGGCCTGGTGGCTACCGGCTCTTTTCGTCTGCACGGCCACCAACAGAGATGAAGCAGAGTGGCCTAGGTATGGTTTTCCTGCATTTCAACTGTAGTTGGGAAAGGGTGTCTGTCTGTTCTTAAAGGTTCAATTGTGGGAAACCTTAGTCACGGGTGTTGGGGTCATCTAGTCAATGGAATTGTTGGGTGGGGCTAGGGAGGATGAATAGGGAGAAGCCATGTTTAGGTGTGAACTTTGATCCCAGGTGATTGTTTCCATTCCAGGAAGGTGTTTGTCTTTCGGTTTTTTACACCCACCCCCATTTCTCTGGCTCAAGGGCATTTTCTGGCTTTCCCCTCTCACTCCCTATCTGTCCTCCTGGTCTAGCCCAGACCTTAAGGGACTATGGAGACTCTGAAACTTCAGAGTTATCAGAGACAAAACTAGAGGTACTTGTGACCTCCTCATAAGTGTCCTGTTCCTCATTTGGAGAACTTGTGCCATGTCTTCCTCTGAGACCTATGTTTATTATATCCCTGCTCTGGCCCCTCCTACCTCCATGCCCTCTCCTTCATCCTCTCCTAATTCTGTAATTTTTTTTCCTTCCTTCCTGAAATTTGAGGGACATATCTGAGACTGGTGTAGTGGCAGAGGCTTCTCTCAGGACTTTGAGGGAATGTCTCTTGATTTTTTTGATTCCTGGAGAGGGGTGGAGAACATCATTCAACCTTTCCTAAGAACGCAGACTGCAGGAAGGACCAAGCCTCAGAGGGTATTGTATTCTTTGGGAGTGGGGAGTGGTCCTTGGGAGGGGCTATCTTTGAATACAGGGCCTTGTGAGCCAGTAAGTAAAACTGGCAGTTTGAGACAATTGTGTGGGGTCTGGACTTGGTCCCCTGGCTTCTATCTTGTCCTATTATTCTTTATCGCCTTTCATTTTCTGTTACTTTTGTCCTTGACACCCAGTTTCCTGGCTGCAAAATGGTTAGCTTTTGGACCAGCAAGGGGGAAAAAGGTTTTTGTAACTTTTTTGGCTAATTTTATGGGAGTAGGTTGCCTTCTGGATCCCCGAAATGAGGTAGATGGATTGGGGCATGAAAAATAAATGACAAATATATAGATCTGTGACATGGACTTCTCTTCCCAGAAGTTTCAGTAAAGAATTGGCTTCAGGTAAGCTGAAAATGAGATAGTTGTGTCTGGTCCAGTTAAGTAGGAATGCTGTCAAGAATGAGACCGAAGTATGAAGGTGGGACTGGTTGACAAAGGTGGTGGTAAGGTAGACACTACGGTCTGAGATGATCCTAGGCCTGGACAGGGCAGGATTGGCAGGACTGTACCAGAAAATTATTTAGTGAAGGAAGTAAATGTGGAACAAAGCTCTGGTGGTCTGAGATAAAGCCAGTTAGTTTCAGCTTCTCTGAAGCAAAGTAGACATATTTAACAGTCTTTATTACTCTCTGGAACCCGATTCTAGAGCCAATTTACATATGAAAGGTAGGAAAAGTTGCTGCATAGAGCAGCAATCTTGAATTCCAGATTATTATCCATCGAAGTTTTCTTGATTTCTATAGTGGCCTTGAAATGCTTGAGACCCCTGAAACCATGACCCGCCCCTTGTGGGCTCAAAGGAATTTGACCTTCTTTCCATTCTGACCATCTCTGCTTTGTTAAGTTCCTAAGCCACACCCAGGTTCTTGGGTAAAATGGATTTGGAAGTAGAGGGCCAAATCCCATAAACTTGGGTATTAGTCTTGTCTCTTCCTCCCACTCTGTCCTCATGACCTAGAGTAGAAGAGAGGACTATAGAGTCCCAACCCTGTTCTCAGTCGTATTTGGAGCATTGACTAGTTTATTTGCTTCAGAGATTTTTAAAGTTTTATTTACTCCTCTGATTGGCAGTATAGCTCCCTTTGCTTTCTTTGAACTTAATGTGTAGGCTTTGAGCATAGGGCTTATAAGGCTTATAACTTTTGAGAGTAGAAAAAACATGGCTTTTTTTTATTGTTTCCTATTTACCAGGTCCTCCTCCTTAATAGGGCCCTCAGCACATAGTAGGCATGCCCTCCATGTAATCACCTGACTCTTCACATGTCTTCAGTTTGTGTTTGTCTTCACTTCTTTCTTCTTGATGAAAAAAATAGTTGTTTCTTTTCTGACTGAACACAATTGATCTTCAGAATCAGGAGACCTGGATTCCAATCTAGTTTATTAGCTTCTGGGAAACTGTATGAACTTGAGCAAATGAGATCCCTTTTGAATCTCAGTTTCTTTACCTCTAAAATGAGGAGATTGTACTGGATGATCTTTGCGTCCCCTCTGGCTTTAAAAATTCAGTGAGTCTCATACATACTTCTTTTCTTGAGAAAAGTGAAAAAGGCCTGAAGAGAGATAGAAGGAAGGGAATGGAAGGACTTAGGAGGAATTGGAACTTACGTGAATTTGGAATTTGAGCTGAGTGCTCAAAACCTAGTCTCTAATTTCAATCAAAGTTCTTTCCTTTTAAGTCTATAAGGGACGATAATTCTGGCTTCTTCAAACTCTATATCCAGGTTAAGGAGCACTGAATTAAATCTAGAGAGATCTACCTTTCTTTTCGCATTCCTAAGTTGTACCTGGAGAGCATAGTCTACCCCTTTCAGTATCTTTGACTCCCCTAATATGACTAACCCTGTATTTGTAGTGACCTCTTGTATCTACCATGTAGATCTTCAACAGAATCCCTACCTTGCTTGCCCAGTGTAGCTACGGACAGTAGTGAAATCTGTTTGTGGTTATGCATAGTGGCCACATATGGGTGGCTCTGAGTGACTATGTGTGTGTGTCTTCATGTTGGCATGTGAAGTTATGTGTACTTCTGTGTGGTAATTGCAGCTTTGTGTGGCTACTAATGCACTCCCGGCCTTGCAGGCTCACAGTGCACAGGGCTGTTCAGCACCACAGTGCTGGGCGGCTCCTCCAGCGCCCCGAATCTTCAGGACTACGCCCGCAGCCATGGCAAAAAGCTACCACCTGCCAGTCTGAAGCACCGAGATGGTATGTGGGTGGGTTTTGGGGGCAGCTCTTTTCTTCCTTTGTCCCCCAGCACAGATACAGCTCAAGAACCATTCATACTTAAGATGGCACTGACACTGGCCTTATAACAAGTTGCTTCATCAGTTATAGAGGGGAGAAGGAACCAAGACCCCATCCACCCTCCATTTGCATTCCCTCTCAGTGCAATAAATACTACTTACTTACGCTTATCCCTTCATAATCTCCCACATACAGCCCTGCTACATCAATTTACTCCACCTCTGTATTCTTTCCTGGATTCTGGCCTGTAGGAGTAAGGACCAAGGATGATGATCCATGGTCAGGAGAAATGCAGCAGAGTCTTGACTCAAATCTAGGAAATCAGGGATGGGGAAGTTGGTCAGTCAAGGCAGGAAAGATGATACAGAAAGAGATTGGGGGAAGGGATGAAAGGTTTTGCACAGATTTTATTTCCAAATGACCAGAAAGAGGATGTGGTGGTGAAATTAGGGTTGTTTGTGGAGCCATATTGTGGTAGAGATGACACACAGATTCCTACAAGAAGATTATTCCAAAGAAGATTGAAACGTGGTAGTCAGGAATCTGAGGGGGGGTTGGAGCAGGTCATATACTTACTGTAAAGAAAAGAGTATATTGCGGGCAAATTCCAGAGCCGAGGGCGGGGCCAGGGGTGGGTATAATCCCCATGATGTCTTTTCTCCCCAGAGCTCTTGTTTGTCCCGGCCGTAAAACGATTTTCTGTGTCGTTTGCAAAGCATCCGACTAACGGTACGTTTGCTTCTGACTCAACGTCATTCCCCCTCATCATGTCACCTCCAGATACTTAACCTCTGAGTTCTGACACTGACTTTGCCTCTGCCTTCCACTATGTTGACAACGTGCTGTCTCTGAATGAACCACTCACTAAGTGTCCCTCTTGGGGCATACCCTTTGTTGTGACAAACTTTAGTCTTGGCTGCAGCCTGGCTGCCCTATCTGTGTGGCAACTCAGGGACTTATGTCCATGGTCACCATCATCACCATTCTGTCACTTTTTTTCAGCATCATCCCCAAAACATTAATTAAACCCTTCCCTTTCCCATCACATGACTGCTGGGCTTTATACAAATTAAACAGTGGTTCTCCTTCGTAGGAAGAGAATAGTATTTTCTCTATCATCTCCATGTCTTCTTTTTCCCCCCTACTCCTCAGCTTATACAATTTTGATCTCTCTGTTTTTTTCTCCAACTCCTTGTTGGAGTGAATGCCTCGTTTGTTTCTCTTAAATGGAGCAGTGCTGCTGCAGTTCCCCATTCCCAAACATACCCCTATGGGTACTGGTCTTGAGTTTATGGTTTTCCATCACCATATTCTTACCACCTATCATTGTGTGTACTTTATGTGGCTCTTGTGCTCCCGACATCTGCTTTATGTTACTACTAACTTAGGGTCTGGGCCTAGAAAACAGGAGCCCAGATTGATTTGGGATAAAGAGAGAAAGACGGGAGTAGGAGGCAGTAGATAAAGGAAAAGGGATTGTACCTTGAATTATACAGCCTAAATTACCATACAGTTTCCCTGTAGCCCCAGCCTACCTAAGACACTGGTTATCTCAGAGAAGCTTGAAGTGGAAGTTGAGATGTCTCCTGGGAATTCTGGGGAGGGGGGGGCTTGGGAATGAATAATATTTCAAAAATATTGAAGAATTGGTCTAGCCATACTTAGGTGTGAGAGTTTAGAGATCTGTGTAAACCAAAAACTAAAGGGCAGTGGTCTCTTTGTAGGGTGTGGCAGGGCTTACTCCATGTTTTATCCTTTGTATTCTTAGTTTCTCTATGCCTTGTATCTTGTTTTCAAGGTAAATCCAGTTTTCTTATACATGGTTTTCTTCTGTCCAAGTACTAAGTTTCTCCAAAGGAGGTAAAATTAGCTTGGCTTCCTGGCTGGAAAAAACTCCTTAGCCAGTGGCAACTGCTAGATTTTAGCCCAATCAGGCCATACCTCTCCACTAGGCACTGCCAAATTTCCATAAGTTGGCTAACCCCACCCCCCACCCCAGCTCCCATGTGTGCCTGTAATCGGAGCTCCCCTTTCAGAGTGGCGTGGCTGTGCCTCCACATAGAGTTTCAAATTCTTCTGGCCTTCATGTGCCCCAGTCATCTCCAGAGTAGAACCTTATGCACCAGCCCCAGCCCCACAGCCTGGGACTTGGACTTAGGAGAAGTGTTACTTAGAGTATAGAATCTAGTACTGGGAACTGGGCTCCTGAAATCAGAGTTAAATCACTGATCTTCTAGTTCTTAGGCTTTGTGAGAAAAGATCCAGATTCATGAAACAGATCCTCAAACCTATTTATTTCCAGTTCCCCGAGGCCTTGATTAGCAGCCTCACTGGTTAAAGAAGAGATGAATTAATTCTACCAAAAGGAAGAGAAGAAGAAAGACCTGGATAATTCAGTAGAGTACAGGAGAGTCTTCTCTAACACCCTGCAGACTTCCTCAGGGGCCTTCTGGCCATTCTTCTTCTTGTACTTGAGTTTGGTAGCTAAAGTGCTTGAGAAGCCAGAATCTGGGATCTCCCTGTTGGTATCAGGAGAAATGTGGAGCTATTATGTCACTTGCTGAAGATTACCTAGACTTAATTTGTTCCTAAGGACAATATGAGGGCTCTATCCCATGGTCAAATCTTGCTTGACTGACCTAGCAGTTACAGAGGGGATGGTCTGTCTCAAATACTTATGGCACATTAGTGACAACAATACGCACCCTACTGTCCCATTGTCACCATCTCTTTGCTGTGCTGTCTTGCTTTGAAAGAGCAGCTGGAAAACCTGGACCTAGCTTTGGAAAGGAAGCAAGGCAGTGCTGTCTCCTTACCTTAATGAGAGAATATCTCTCAGCCATCCCTGCTTCAGTAGTAGATACAGAGTCCCCCGAATCCTGAGATTTATATGAATATTTCTTTAAAATCTGTATATTTGGACAAGAGTAAAGGCTGATTAGTCAGTATCTTCATTTTCACATACTGATTCTGTTTTTTACATACTCTGTTTTAAAGGACCTTTATACCTGGTGTCCTGTCAATCTCCTTTGCCATTTGCCTAACCCCAGCCCTGTTTATGGCTATTGTAGAGTCTCATCCAGAAGACCCGGCCTGAGCCTTTTTAGCTTCAAACTTCACCTTAATATCCTATACCATTCTTGACCCTCTTCTCTAAGTGACTTTGAATCTTTGCATCTCTATACCAACTTTATAAATACATTGGTCTGTGAAGCAGGTCGTAAGTAGGATTTCTCCAGGAACAAACAGGGGCCCTAGAGCGCTAATCAAGACTCCAGCTACAAAACTGCCCGCTTACCCCCATCCAGAATGATGTGATTGCTGTCTGTAAGCACTGACTTAATTATGCTCAGTGAAAGAGGGGAGGGCCTCACTGTATGATGATGTCTCACTAGTCCCTTCTTTTAGACTCAGTGTGATGCCGACACTCTTCTTCCCTGCAAGAGACACCCAGTTGTTCTGACCATCTCTGCTTCTCTCTTAGCTCACCTTGGAGCTGAGTGGCCCCACCTCCCAGTAATGCTTATGCCACTCAGTGCCCCCCTCATTGTCTCTCCCTCTTCTCTTTCTTTATCTTTGTGCTTCCTGCCGTGGTCCTCCCCCATCCCCTCCAGAGCTGCTGGATGACCAGCACCCTGTGGTCCGGTTGCTGCGCAGTTTTTCCTCTGACTGTCCAGGGGGCCGGCCAGTCTCCTTGGATGCCACGCTGGCGCATCACCTGCACCAGTGCTCCTACCACCTGCGCCTCTTCCGGAACTGGCTGCGCTCAGGCCAGGATGACCCCGAGTGCCTCTACGGTACCCCCTGCCACCAAGCTGGCTGCTGCCACTGCCCTGGCTGGGACTGACTGCTTTGCTTATTGCACTTCTGGCAGGAGAGCCCACCTATTCCTTTCTCCTATTTACCCTAAGGTTATGTGACTTGCATTTAGTTGCTTGGATATGGGATTGGAGCCAGACTGCCTGGTAGCTGTAGCATTGGCTGCTCTTCCCCTTACTGTTTTCCTTCCTTATTGCCTCCTAATGTTACCCGTTCCCAATTCTGTTCAGTGTAGGAGTAGTCTCTTGCCCTGAAATCTGTTCTTGTCTCTATAACCCACTGCTAATTACCATCCTCAGATGCATACATTTTTCTAGTAGCCATGCTGAGGAGCTAGAGACTGTACTTCTCTGACGCTCCTGCCACAAGAGTACGGGGGCTGGGGGTGGGGGCACGGAATTGAGGCACAAAGGCCTTAATTGAATCTTTGAAGCAAACAAGGGCCAGAGTTAGAAGATGGTCAGGTATAATCCTTTCGAATTACTCATTAGTGAACAGGAGGCTATGTCTTACATAGATATTGCTGTCCTGCCTACTATTCGTTTCTTTAAGGAGTTATAAAGAAACATAGGAAAGATTGCAGGCTGAAACAATGCTTAAGATGACAATGCTTCTTGATCCTCCCATGGAAACATTTTTTTTTCATCAACACGCTCTGGGATTAGGGTTATTATATTTAGGTTTACCCTTTACCCTAACCAGACTGGTGAAACTGCATTGGGATTGTTGGGTTCAGATAGAGAATCAGAATTTATTCTTCTTCCTAGAGATTTGCCTCATTTTCCTGATGGAATAGAGAAATCCTAGCAAGTCTGGGGTTTTCCAGTGAGAGCAGAAGGGAAAAGCTTTGATGTGATGGAAATGACCAAGAAAGAACTTCCATCCCCCAGCCTGTTCATGCATGTTTTTTCCCTTGGCTGAGCTTCATGTGTATTGCATGCTCTCCAGCTTGCTTCCAGATAGTCTAGCCTTTCTACCCATATCCCAGATCTGCATGAATCCTTCTTCAGATTCCATGCCTTCCTCCTTAATCCGGTTCTCTTTACACAATCCCTAAAATCTGCTGTTTCTTCCCAGCTCCATGACCTCCCTACCTCATTTAGACCTTCAGTTTCACCCCTTACCTCTGGACTTTTGTTTTATTCCCCTAGAAAGAGCAAGAGCAATATAGGTGCTTACCCTATTGGAATTCTGTTGATTTTTCCATGGGTCATTACAGGCTCTCCATGGGTAGGATGAGAGGTGATTTGATTCACTTGGAGGCCTTAGCAGGTAGATTTCTTAGGGTTCTGGAGGTGAGAAACAGACACTTGTAGGGGCTCTAAAGAGTTCCCTGTCCTGAAATCTTGGATACCCCATACTCCAAAAGCCACGGATTCTCCTGATGGCTCTCAGGGACTCTCCATGCTTCCTTGGACAGTTGGGGTATATCTGGCTGGAATAACATTGGCTTTGCCCATCTCTTTTCTAACAGGATTTGAAGGGTGTTCCATGGTGCCTACCATCTACCCCCTGGAAACACTGCATAATGCCCTTTCCCTGCGTCAAGTGAGTGAATTCCTAAGTAGAGTCTGCCAGCGCCATACTGATGCTCAAGCACAGGCATCTGCAGGTATGGAGAATACTCTTCTAATCTTGTACCCCTGTCTCTGTCCCTACTCCTGTCCTTCCTAGAATGTCATTAAATTAAAAAGTGTGTAAATTAAAAAGATAGGTGCTCCAAAAAGACACAGAACTAGCCTTGAAAATTATTTAATTGCATAGGCCAGTTCAACATCAAAGCTTCCCAAATTAATTTATAAATTTAACATGATTCCAATAAAAATGCTGATGTTTTTCTAAAGTCAGACAAATTGAAAAGTTTTGAAAAGTTTTTTTTTTAATATTTTTTTTTCATTTGAGAGAGAGACAGTATGTGTGTGTGTGCACGAGCTGGGGGGAGGGGCAGAGGGAGAGCGAGAAGCAGGCTCCCTGCTCAGAGAAGGGACCCAGGGACTGCGTTGATCCCACATGGGGCTTGATCCCAGGACTCTCGGATCATGACCTGAGCTGAAGCTGAAGGCAGGCACTTAACCAACTGGCACCCCACCCAGGCACCCCAGAGTAATGAAAAGCTTCTAGCCCTATCAGATTTTATAATATTCCATAAAACTTCTATAACGAGAACAGTGTTGTGTTGATACATGAATAGAGAGAGACCAATCAAGCAAAATAGAAGACACAGAAATAGATGAAGTTAGCATTTCAAAATACTGGGGGAAAGACAGACTTTTTTTTTTTTTTTTTAAGATTTTATTTGTTTATTTGAGAGAGAGGGAGCGAGCACGAGGGGCAGACTGAGAGAGAGAAGCAGGCTCCCCACTGAGCAGAAATCCCGATGCAGGGCTCAATCCCAGGACCCTGAGATCATGACCTGAGCTGAAGGCAGACACTTAACCGACTGAGCTACCCAGGTACCCCAAGATAGATTTTTCAGTAAGTAAAGTTGGCACAGCTAAGTGGTCATTTGACAAAAATTAAAATTGAATTCATACTTCATGCTATATATGAAGATATTTGTTCATATATATGGAGTTCATGTATATATATGAATATATATATATGTATATATATATATGGAGTTCATATATATATATGAATATATATATGTTCATATATAGAGTTCATATATATATGAATATATATATGATATATATATCATATATATATACATATGAACTCCATATGTTTCAGAAATCTAAATGTAAAAATTAAGCAATAGATTGCTCCAATGGTTTGTCCTTCACAGAAGCACCAAAAAACCAATCAAAAACTATCAGATCAGCTTTGTCAGACCTCTGGAAAAGAATCAAAAGTTTGCAGCAACCAGAAAAATGCTAAATCAAGAAAGAGGCACCCTAACAGTGGCAGGAAACTTCCTATCATTTTTTCTTTCTTTTATCCTACCCTCTCCCCTACCTCAACAGCAGTCTTAAAGATAGCAGAGCATGGTGTCAGTGTGAAACTCTAGTCCCTAGTTCCTAAAGGAGCAGAACTGACTTTATTCTCAAAGAATTGTGTTTGTCTAACTTATCTACTCTGACTTGTCTAACTTGAAGAACTGTCACAAGGTGCTTACCCTTGTTTCATTGAATCAGGGCAGGAAAGTAGCTATGCAGAAAGTGTTCCTTGAAAACATTGTAAGGCAAATGAACAACATACTGCTGCCTGGGACAAAAATTATACTTGAGGCAGACAATAAGTGTGCTGAAAGCCTGGAGTGAAAACTTAGGTAGAGAGTTTCTTTGGAAAATTAAGGCACTCAAGGGATGCCTGGGTGGCTCAGTCAGTTAAGTGTTTGCCTTCAGCTCAGGTCATGATCCTAGAATGAAGTCCCTCATCTGGCTCCTTGATCACTGGGGAGCCTGCTTCTCCCTCTGCCTGCTGCTCTCCCTGCTTGTGCTCACACTCTTCGCTTGCTCTCTCTCTGACAAATAAATAAATAAAATACATTTTAAAAAGGAGGAAAATTAAGGCATTCAAAAGCCTCCACCTATACTAGGGAAGTTAGAAGCCATGTGCATGCCTAGGGAGGGACACAGGCGCAGAAAACACATGAGACTACCCTAAGATTTTCCCTCTGCCCGAACTCTAGACTCAGCACAGGCAAGAATTGAAGGCTAAGAGGACTTTGTAAACAGTCTAGCTAAATGTTGAAGGAATACCTCAACAAAGAACCAATCTGCAAAGACAGAGAATTCCCCTCCCCTCCCTTTGCCTCCTTTCCTCCTATCTTCTTCTTCCCTTCTTTTGGTTCTTGGCAGTCAAGGAAATTCTTGTCAGAATACTAGCTGTGGGGCACCTGGGTGGCTCAGTTGATTAAATGTCTGACTTCAGCTCAGATCATGATCTTGGAGTCCTGGGATCAAGCCCCGTGTCAGGGAGTCTTTGGGGAATCTTCCTCTCACTTTTCCCCTCTCTCTGCCCCTCTCTCCCTGCTTGTTCTCTCTCTCTCTGTCTCAAATAAATAAAATCTAAAAAAAAAAAACAAAAAACAAAAAACCACTAGCTGTGAAATAAGCTAAAAGAAGAGAGATTTCAGAGACCACATATGACAAAGACAGACTTAACAAAAACAGCTTAGAAAAGTCACTAAACAGCCACAGCCCACAGCAAACAATGAAAAGAAACCCTGGCCGGGGGGGGGGGGGGGGATAATCTGATATTCAGAGTTAGCAAAATTATAATATTCAAAATGTCCAGTTTTCAATAAAATATGCTAAGATACAGGACAGTATGGTCCATTTACAGAAGAATGAACAGAAACAGTTGCTAAAGAAGCACAGATGTTAGACTTACTGGGACAAGTAATTTAAATCAGCTATCTTAAATATGCTTAAAGAGCTAAGGGAAATGATAGAGAACTGAATGAAATCAGGAGAATGATGTCTCAGCAAATAGAGATATCATTAAAGATATAGAAAATATAAAAAGAAACCAAACAAATTCTGAGAGTAAAAAGTATAACAGAAATGCAAAATTTACTAGAAGGTGTCTTAAAAGATACAAGCAGGCGAAAGAAAGAGTCAGCAAAATTAAAGACAAGTCATTTGAAAATGTCTAGTCTGAAGAGGAGAAAGAAAAAAAGAACAAGAAAAAAAAATTAACAGAGCTAAAGAGATCTGTGGGACACCATCAAGAATATGAACATACACAGGCGCCTGGGTAGCTCAGTCAGTTAATTATATGCCTTTAGCTCAGGTCATGATCCTGGGGTCCTGGAATCAAGCCCCACATCAGGCTCCCTGGTCCTTGGGGCACCTGCTTCTTCCTCTCCCTCTGCTGCTCCCCCCAGCTCGTGCTCTCTCTCTTTCTCTGTCGAAAAAAAAAAAAGAATACCAGCATATGCATGATCAGAGTCTCAGAAGGAGAAGACAGAAAGAGGCAGAAAAAATATTTGAAGAAATAAGGACTCTGAAGAGCCCTTTCTCAACTTGGATAAAGACACAAGTCTATACATCCAAATAGTTCAAACACCAACAAGGATAAATTCAAAGAGATCCCCACTGAGATATACTATAATCAAATTGTCAAAAGACAGAAAATCTTGAAAGTAGCAAAAGAAAAGCAACTTATCACATACAAGGGATCTTTAATAAGATTAACAACCAATTTTTTTTTTTAAGATTTTATTTATTTATTTGACAGGCAGAGTGAGAAGCATGCTCCCTGCTGAGCAAGGAGCCCCATGTGGGGGCTTAATCCCAGGACTCTGGGATCATGACCTGAGCCAAAGTCAGATGCTTAACCAACTGAGCCACCCAGGTACCCCAACAACCAATTTCTCATCAGAAATCACAGAGGCGGGGTGCCTGAATGGCTCAGTGGGTTAAAGCCTCTGCCTTCGGCTCAGGTCATGATCCCAGAGTCCTGGGATCGAGCCCCACATCAGGCTCTCTGCTCAATAGGGAGTCTACTTCCCTTCCTCTCTCTCTGCCTGCCTCTCTGCCTACCTGTGATCTGTGTCTGTCAAATAAATAAATAAATAATCTTAAAAAAAGAAAAAAAAAAGAAGAAATCACAGAGGCCAGAAAGCAGTGGGATGACATATATAAAGTGCTAAAAGTAAAAAAAAAAAAAAAAAAAAGTCAACCAAGAATTCTTTGTCTAGGCGCGCCTGGGTGGCTCAGTGGATTGAGCCGCTGCCTTCGGCTCAGGTCATGATCTCGGGGTCCTGGGATCGAGCCCCGCATCGGGCTCTCTGCTCCACAGGGAGCCTGCTTCCTCCTCTCTCTCTGCCTGCCTCTCTGCCTACTTGTGATCTCTCTCTGTCAAATAAATAAATAAAATCTTTAAAAAAAAAAAAGTATTCTTTGTCTAGCCAAACTGTTCAGAAATGAAGAAGAAATTAAGACATTACCAGGTAAACAAAAGTTGAAGGAGTTTTTCATAAGTAAAACTGCCTTACAAGAAACGCTAAAAGCTTTTTGGGATGAAATAAAAGGACACTAGATAGTGACTTGATACCATACCAAAAAATGAAGAACCCTGGTAGAGATAATTACGTTGGTAAATAAAAAAGTTAGCATTTCTGTATTTTTGGTTTGTAACTCCTTTTTTTGTTTCATATATAACTTAACACACAAATGAATAAAATAGTCATTATAAGTCTGTATTAATGGGCATGCAGTGCATAACGATACAATAATTTGTGACAATAACATAAGGTGAGGACTGAGCTTTATATGTTTTTATTTACTTTTTTTTATGTTACTGAAGCTAAATTTGCCATCAATTCAAACAAGATTGTTATAAATTCAGGATATTAATTGTATCTCCATAGTAACCACTATGAAATATCTAAAAAATGTACAGAAAAAGAAATAAGGGAATCAAAATGATACACTACAAACAAATCATTGAAACATAAAGATGAGGGGTGCCTGGATGGCTCAGTCAGCTGGGTGTTTGCGTTTAGCTCAGGTTGTAATAGCCAGGTCCTGGGGTTGAACCCTACATTGGCCTTCCTACTCAGCAGGGAGTCTGCTCCTCTCTTTCTCCCTCTGCTCCTCCCCACTACTTGTTCTCTGTCTCAAATAAATAAAATCTTAAAAATCTTAAAAAGAAAAACCCACAAAGATGTTAGTAATGGAGGAAATGAGGAACAAAATACAGTCTAAGATGTATAAAAAATAGTGAAATGGCAGGATTAAGCCCCTCCTTATCATTGACTAGTCTAAAATGTAAATGAATAAAACTCTCCAATTAAAAGGCAGAGATTATCAGAATGGATGTTTTCTTAAGAATGGGTTTTTTAAAAGATTTATTTATTTATTTTAGAGACAGAGAGAAACTGAAGATGGGGAGTGAGGAGGGACAGAGGGCGGGAGAGAAGTCCCAAGCAGACTCCCCACTGAGGGTAGAGCCTGATGCAGGGCTCAATCCCACCACCCTGAGACCACAACCTGAGCTGAAACTAAGAGTAGGATGCCCAACTGACTACCCCCAGGCGCCCCAGCAGAGTGGATTTTTATAAAAAAATCATCCAACTGTATGTTGTCTACACAAAAGTGTCTATACTTTAGATCCAACAGTAAAAATAGGTTGAAAATGAAATAAAAAGATATTCCATGCAAATAATAACCAAATGAGAGCTGGGGTAACTATTCTAATGTCAGACAAAATAATCTTTAAGTCAAAAATTGTTCTAAGAGACAGATGTCATTATGTATTGATCAAAAGGTTAATTCATCAAGAGCATACAAAAATTATAAACATACACCCACCAAACAACAGAGCCCCCAAAGATATGAAGCAAACATTGACAGAATTGAAGGGATAAGTAGATAGTTTTATAATAACAGTTGTAGACTTTAATATCTCACCTTTAATAAAAGATAAAACAACCGGACAGAAGATCAGTAAGGAAACAGAGTTTCAGTAACACTCTAAACCAGCTAAACCTAAGAGACATATAGAACATTCTACCACCAACAAAATACAGATTCTTCTTAAGTGCACATGATACACCATATGGTAGGCCACAAAAAAAGTTAAATAATTTTAAAATATTGAAATCATACAAAATATCCTCTCTAGCACAGTGGAGAATGGCGCTAGAAATCATTAATGAAAGGAAAACAAAAATTCACAAATATGTTGAAATTAAACACATTCTTAACCTTCTTCAGGTCAAGGAAGAAATCACATGGGAAATTAGAATATACTTTGAGATGAATGAAAGTGAAAATGCAACATTCCAGAAGTTATGGAATGCAGCAAAATCAGTGCTAAGAGAGAAATTTACAGCTGTAAACACCTACATTTAAACCCAGGAAAGATCATAAACCAAAAACCTAACTGTATACCTTAAGGAAATAAGAAAAGAAGAGCATCCTAAACCCAAAGCTTATAGAAAGATTGAAATAATAAGGATTAGAACAAAGAAGTAAAGAATAGAAAACAGAATCAGCAAAACCAAAAGTTGGTTCTTTGGAAAAAATCAACAAAATTGACAAACCTTAAGCAGACTAAGAAAAATTGAGTGTTGATGCAAAATAACCAAAATCAAGAATAAAAGTGGGGACATTGCTACTGACCTTACAGAAATAAAAAGAATTATAAGAGAGCACTATGGGGGCACCTGGGTAGCTCAGTCAGTTAAGAATTTGCCTTCAGCTCAGGTCATGTTCCCAAGGTCCACACATCTGGCTTCCTGCTCAGTGAGGAGTCTGCTTCTCCCTCTCCCTGTCCCCTCTCCCCCACCGCCCCTGCTCATGCACGCATGTTCTCATTCTCTCTCTCTCAAATAGGTAAATAGAATTTTTTTAAAAAGAGCACTATGTACAGTTACATGCCAGTGAATCACATAACCTAGATAAACAAACTCCTAGAAGCACATAAACTATAAAAATTGACCCAAGAAGAAGTGGAAAATCTGAACATAATCTATAACACAGAAAAAGACTGAATCAGTAGAAAAACTTTCAACAAAGAAAAGTCCAGGATAAGATAGCTTCACTGGTGAAATCTACCACAGTTCTGTGAAGCCAGCATTACCCTGATATGAAAGCCAGACAAAGACACCATAAGAAAACAACAAACCTGAATCCCTTATGAATATAGAAACAAAAATTCTCTGTATTTTTTTGGGTAGGTGCCGTGCCCAATGAGGGGCTTGAGCTCATGACACTGAGTTGAAGACCCGAGTTGAGGTCAAGAATCAGATCTTTAACAGAATGAGCCAGCCAGGTGGCCCAGAAGCTAAAGCTCCCAATAAAATGCTAGCAAACCAAATCTAACAGCAAGTTGACAAAGTGAGATTTATCTCAAGAATGCAAGGGTGATTCAAAATAAGAAGATCACTCAGTGTAATATACTATATTAAAAGAACAAAGGGGAAAACTCAAAATCATCTTAATTTGGTAAAATTAAGATTTGATAAAATCTTAATTTGATAAAATCCACTACCTTTAATTTGATAAAATCCACTACCCTTTCATGATAAAAACAACCAGCAAACTAGGAATGGAAGGGAACTTCCTCAACATGATAAAGGGCATTTATGAACAACCCATAGTGCACATCATACTCACTGGTGAAAGACTGAAAGTTTTTCCCCTATGATCAGGAACAAGACAAGGATGCCCACATTCACCACTGCTGTTCAACATTGTACTGGTAATTTAGGCAGAACAATTAGTCAAGAAAAAAATTGGCATAGAAATTGGAAAGGAAAAAGTAAAACTATCTCTATTCACAGAGGACATGGTCCTATGTAGAAAAAATGCAAAGATCCTCAAAAAAACTTCCAGAACTAATGAACAAGTTCAGCACAGTTTGCATGGACAAGATCAACTCACAAAAATCAATTTTGTGTCCCTATACCAGCAATTAAAAGTCCAAAAAGGAAATTAAGAGAATATAATTTATAAAAGCATCCACAAAATAAAATACCTGGGAACAAATTTAACCAGTAAGTTTAAAGACTTGTACACTGAAAACTACAAAACATTGCTGAAATAAAGATGATCTAAATAAGTAGAAAGACATCCCATGTTCACACCACCCTTCAGTCTTTTTAGACATTCTTTTCCCTAGTAACCTTCCCACATGAAATTCTAATACCACAAATATACAATATATGTCTGTTTATGGTCCATGGCCATGTGATGGACCACAAACCAATGGAATACCTAAAAATTTTTTTACCCTCACCAAGAACCAAGTTTGTTGAGAATACATGGCCTAGGGCAAGGAAAGTACAAGGTCATCCTGAAGCATGTTATAACAGAAGCAAGGAAGCAGTCAAGCCTGAAGAGGCTCTTACTGACCACAACTGGAACATTTTACACTTGGTCTTAGCCAAAAGGCCAAGAAATGATGCAACTAGAACATTTTAGCATTCAAAATAATATACTAGGGGCGCCTGGGTGGCTCAGTGGATTAAGCCGCTGCCTTCGGCTCGGGTCATGATCTCGGGGTCCTGGGATCGAGCCCCGCATCGGGCTCTCTGCTCCGCAGGGAGCCTGCTTCCTCCTCTCTCTCTGCCTGCCTCTCTGCCTGCTTGTGATCTCTCTCTCCGTCAAATAAATAAATAAAATCTTTAAAAAAAAAAAAAACCAAAAAAAAAACAAAATAATATACTATAATTGATTAAAGTACACTGAAATATAAAAATCCACACTCATAATAAATAATAAGTAAATAATTCTACAAAAAAGAAAGCAAAAATAAAATAATTCTCATCTGCCACATTTGGAAAATACTTTTCACCACCTCTTTTCTCTGAAAACTAATTAAAAGGAAATAAACACTTATTCTGCCTTTTCAGTAGGAACTGCGTTTCAGTGTAATCAAATAGCCCCAGAGGGAAAGCTCTTTTTTACAGAAAATATACCAGCTAATAAATGTTGGAGGATTGATAGAATTAGAAAATCACCACTTGGGGTGCCTGGGTGGCTCAGTTGTTGGGTGTCTGCCTTTGGCTCAGATCATGGTCCCAGGGTTCTGGGATTGAGCCCCACATCAGACTCTCTGCTAAGTAGGAGGCTTGCTTCTCCCTCTCCCACTCCCCCTGCTTGTGTTCCCTTTCTCCCTCTCTCTTTCTGTCAAATGAATAAGTGGAATCTTTTAAAAAAAATAGAAAATCATGACAAACCATAAGAGACTCTTAATCTCACAAAACAAACTGAGGGTTGCTGGGGAGAGGGAGTAAGGAGAGGGTGGCTGGATTAGGGACACTGGGGAGGGTATATGATATGGTGAGTGCTGTGAAATGTGTAAGCCTGACAATTCACAGACCTGTACCCCTGGGGCAAGTAATATATGTTAATAAAAATAATTTTAAAAAATTTAAAAATAGAAAATCACCACTTAAATAATTAAGAATCATCAATGGATACTAACACAATTAGGTAAGATGTTGATGGGGTTGCATGGCGCTGAAGGATTACCTCTAATCAGAAGGGGAAAACTTCATGGTGAGAACTTGTGGCTACCACTTTAACCCAGTTAGTAAACTTAGCTTTACTTAATGGGACAGTGAGACATTATGTCCCTCTAATATGATATAAAAGTACATAGGATCACCTATTTGATATTTTTACCAAAGTTATTTAAATTGAATCATCCAATCAAAACTTTTATATATAACTTCCAGTTTATAAGAAATATAAGCAATAGTGAAACAAGTTAAATGATTCTATGAGGGAGCAATCGGACAAATCCAGAATGCAAGACATGATAGTTCTATGAGACAACTGATCTGTTCTTTTCAAAAAGTCACTCTGAGGGGCATCTGGGTGACTCAGTTGGTTAAGCATACAACTCTTGATTTTGGCTCAGGTTATGATCTCAGGGTCATGGGACCAAGCCCGGCATCAGCTCCATGCTCAGCAGGGAGTCTGCTTGAGATACTCCCCATTCTCCCTCTGCCCCTCCCCCTGCTCATGTGCACATGCTTGCGCTCTCTCTCTCTTTCTTTTTTAAAAGATTTTATTTATTTATTTGACAGAGATCACAAGTAGGTAGAGAGGCAGGCAGAAAGAGAGAGAGGAGGAAGCAGGCTCCCTGTGGAACAAAGAGGCCGATACAGGTCTCAATCCCAGGACCCTGAGATCATGACCTGAGCTGAAGGCAGAGGCTTAACCCATAGAGCCACCCAGGTGCCCCATGCTTGCTCTCTCTCTTAAATAAATAAAGAAATCTTGAAAAAAATCACTTTGAGGGGTGCCTGGGTGGGGAGCCTGCTTCCCTCTCACTCTCTGCCTGTCTCTCTGCCTACTTGTGATCTCTCTCTGTCCAATAAATAAATAAAAATCTTAAAAAAAATAAAATAAAATAAATAAAATCTTTAAAAAAATCACTTTGAAAAAAAAATCACTTTGAGGAAAATAAATGGTGTTGGGGGAGATAATACTCTAGATTAAAAGAGACTTTGGAGATGTAACAAAATGCAATGCATGGTTCATATTTGGATATTACTATAAAAGACATTTGTTGGGGGCACCTGGGTGGCTCAGTCGGTTAAGTGTCTGCCTTCAGCTCAGGTCATGATTCCGGGGTCCTGGGATCAAGCCTGGGATCAAGCGGGAAGCCTGCTTCTCTCTCTCCCTCTGCTGCTTCCCCTGCTTGCTCTCTCTCTCTGTCAAATAAACAGATAAAATCTTTTAAAAAATAAAAAATAAAAGACATTTGGGGAATAATTGTGGGAGATTTAAATATGAATTGGGTATTAGATGATATTAGGGTATTATTTTAAAATTTTGTAATGTTTGTTAATGGTGTGTAGCTATGTAGGAAAAATTCCTTATATTTTAAAGATGCATATTGATGTACTTCGAGGTAAAATGTTTCATAATGTCTGTCATTTTTAAAAAAGAACTTCCGCATGAAGTATATGTGCTGCCGAAGCGAGCACAGAACTTCCGCATGAAGAAATGGGTGAAACAAATATGGCAAAATGTTAACACACTGATGTGGTAAATATAGGAAATGAGATATCAGTATGGATTGTACTAGTCTCCCAACAACTTTTTTTAAAAAGGGGGAATGGGGAGAGAGCAAAAAATGTTTGAAAATATTCATAATATAAATTTTAAAATATTAAAAACAGTTTATATGAAGGGCCCTTAGGAAATGCTACTTTTCAGCCGGAGAATGTGTAAGTTGGTTTTGACTTATGTTGAGAACCATGACTCTTGAATGCTTCCTCAAACTCTTTTTTTCCTTCCTTCTTTCTCCCCTGTCTATCCAGCCCTCTTCGACTCTATGCACAGCAACCAAGCCTCAGATAGCCTCTTTTCCCCACCCCGTACTCTTCATTCACCCACCCTACAACTCCGGCAGCGCTCTGAGAAGCCCCCTTGGTGTAAGTAATCCTTTTGGAACTGCTTGGAGAAAGGCCAAGAGGGATGGAGGGATTGGTGAGTGAGAGACCTGTCTCATGAGGGAAATGAAGATGAGGGTTGAAAGACCAAGAATAACCAGTAGGGAAACCAGTCTCATTTGTTTCCAAGGTGAAGGGAGGATCTGTTTACTCTATCTCATTATCTCCATTCTCCATGATCCCTCTGTTTCATTGGAGAGGCTCCTAAAAGCTAGTGTCCCAGAGGGTACTTTGGGGGAACAAAGGACAGAAACTTCATTCTCCTTTTTTGATTTGATCTCTATACCTTTCTCAAGTACAGATAACTTGAGAGGATACCTGAGTATATAGAAAAGCTGGGAGAAGGGAACTAGAATTTGCTACTACTTTCTACATATCCCTTTTCTCAAGTTGTCTGTTCTCAGCTGTTCAAATTGAAGTGCTGCTTTTTCCCATCTCTTCTTTATAACCTCTAGCCTATCACAAGGTGCGCCTGGGTGGCACAGTTGGTTAAGTATTTGACTCTTGTATTAGGCTCAGGTCACGATCTCAGGGTTGTGAGATCGAGTCTGCTTCAGAGTCTCTCTCTCTCTTTACCTCTGCCCCTCCCACCGGTGCTCTCTAAATAAATAAATAAATAAACAAATGAACAAATAAAATCTCTAGCCTATCACTACTTTTCCTTGGCAACAGTGTGAATAGTGGAGTCACAGGGCCTTCCTAGTGTAATTGTAGGGAAGGGGAGATCCTGGTAACAGAGGGAGGATAAGGACCAGAGACACCAGTGATGAAAAAATCCTTTCCTTATTCAAACTGCCTCCAGAAAATAACTAAAATCAAACATGGCTTTTATTATTTCATTGGATAGGAGTGAAGCAAAGATTCATATTTCAGCATTGGGTTAAACAGTTGCAGAATTGGCACCCTGTATGCAGAAGAAACATTCCGTTCCAACGCCAAGAGCTCTTCCGCTGAATTTCATATTATCTTAATTCACCTTGCCATTGCGCCTTTTATCTCTTTTTTAATAATACATACATTTTTATACATATAATACATACATTTTAATAATACATACATTTTTTAATTTGAGTATAGTTGATATGCAATGTTACACAACATACTAGTTCAACAAGACTATACATTATGCTATGATCACCACAAGTGTAGCTACCATCTGTCACAATACAATGCTAGTACAGTAGCATTTACTCTATTCCCTGTGCTGTACCTTTTGTTCCTGTGACTTACTCATTTCATAACTGGAAGCCTGTATCTTCCACTCCCCTTCACCCATTTTGCCCAGCCTCTCACCAACCCTTCATATCAGCTTGTTCTCTGTATTTTAGGTCTGATTCTGCTTTTTATTTGTTTGCTTATTCTTTTTTTTTTCTTTTTGGAGTCTACATATAAGTGAAACCAGTGGTGTTGGTCTTCCTTTATTTCACTTAGCATAATATCTTCTAAGTCCATCCATACGGTCACAAATGGTAAAAACTCATCTTTTCATGGTTGAGTAATATTCCTCTGTGTGTGTCTGTGTGTGTGTGTGTGTGTGTGTGTATCTTCTTCTTCTTTTTTTTAAATACATCTTCTTTATCCATTCATCTGTTGGTGAACACTTAGGCTGCTTCCATAACTTGGCTATTGTCAATAATGCTACAATAAATATAGGGATGCATGTATCTTTTGAAGTTAGAGTTTTCATTTTCTTTGGGCAAATACTCAGTAGTGGAATTACTGGATCATATGGCAATTCTATTTTAATTTTTTGAGGAATCTCCATACTGTTTTCTGCAGTGGCTACACCAATTTACATTCCCACCAGCAGTGCACAGACTTTCCTTTTTTTACACATGCTCTCCAGCACTTGCTATTTCTTGTCTTTTTTTTTTTAAGTTTTTATTTTAACTCTAGTTAGTTAACATAAAGCATTCTCTGTCTTTCTGATTCTAGCTGTTCTGACAAGTGTGAGGTGATTTCTCACTGTGGTCTTGATTTGCATTTCCCTGATGATTAGTGATATTGAACATCTTTGCCTGTGTCTGTTGGCCATCTGTATGTCTTCTTTGGAAAAATGTCTATTCAGGTCCTCTGCCCAGATTTTAATTGGATTTTTTGGGGTTTTTTGGTGTTGAGTTGTGTAAGTTCTTTGTACATTTTAGATGCTAACCCTTTATTGGATATAACATTTGCAAATATCTTCTATCATTCATTAGGTTGCCTTTTTGTTTTGTTGGTAGTTTACTTTGTTGTGCAAAAGCTTTTTATTTGAATATAGTCCCAGTAGTTTATTTTTGCTTTTATTTCCTTTAGCCTCAGAACACATGTCTAAAAAAATGTTGCTACGGCTCATGTCAGAGAGATTATTGCCTGTGCTTGCTTCTAGGATTTTTATGGTTTCAAGTCTCATATTTAGGTCCTTGATCCATTTTGAGTTTATTTTTCTGTATGGTGTCAAAAAGTGGTTCAGTTTCATTCTCTTGCATGTAGCTATCCAGTTTTCCCAGCACCATTTACTAAAGACTGTTTTTCCCCCTGCTCTATTCTTGTCTCCTTTGTTATAGATTAACTGACCATATGAGTATGGGTCTCTGTTCTGTTCCATTGATCTATGAGTCTGTTTTTGTGTCAGTACTGTTTGATTACTACAGTTTTGTAGTATATCTTGAAATCGGGAATTGTGATACCTCCGTCTTCGTTCTTCTTTCTCAAGATTGCTTTGACTGCCTCTGGAAACTTTATCTTTCTCCTGCTTCTGCTTCTTCCTTTCTTTCTTTGAGAGGGAGAGAGAGAGAAAGCATGAGGTGGGAGGGGCAGAGGGAGAAGCAGAACCCTGCTGAGCAGGGAGTCCCATGTGGGGCTCCATCCCAGGACCTGAGATCATGACCTGAGCCAGAGGCAGATACTTAACTGACTGAGCCACCCAGGTGCCTTTCCTGTTTCTGCTTCTGTCTGACCTCTTTGATTTGCCTGAATCAAACCACTAAGTGAATATTAAGGCTACTTCTATCCTTGGGTAACTCTTTTTCTTCTTGTTTTTAATCTACTTTCACATCTTTGACTCTGTATGAGGTGTGTAGCCTCATTGGTAAATATTTTCTTTAGGGTTTATCTGCCGTAAATAGTCCCTGTTGGCCCAAACCATGTTCCTCTTTTTCTGCTTGAAGCATGCCACCTGTGGCCCTTTACAGAAAAGAGAAAACTGGCATACCCTAAACTCAATGACTGATTCAGCCTTTGCAGGCTCAGGCTTGCCAGCTTTCCCAGGTTCTCTTTGATGACAAGATATTCAGGTGCCCCCTCTATCCAAAATCGATCATTATTTATATTGGAATACTTTGAATATAAAATTAGAATACAATTAATAAATACATTTATAAAATGAAAAGTGGATTAGTCCCCTGCTAGAGGTCAATGAAGTAGTAGAGATTGGGGTAGGAATTGTCCCCCAGTATAATTGAGCCCTTCATTTTATTACTGTCAATATGGGATAATTAATTTTTATGTTGTATATATCTGTAACATCCATAAGCCTATAACATTGTGTGTCCCAAGACTTAGAAGGTCTTGACCTTGGATCCTTGGATGGATTTCAGGGTAAAGTCTTTGAACCCCAGGAATTATTTGTGAAGATTAGTATGAATATCCATATGTATATTTTTCTGGGAAGATTGCCCATGACTGTCATTAGAGTTTCAAAGGGTTCAGTGACCCCCCCAGGAAGATTAATTAAGAACCTTTGCCGTTTAGAGATTCCATGGAAGTCTTCAATCTTCAGGTAATTTTCCTTCCTACTGTTTTCATTCACAAGATTTTTCTACATTCTCCTGCTTAACTGCCTCTTGGGCTATAAACAATGATTACCTTTGCCCCAGAAATACATTGATTGCTTTAAAAAAATGACTCTTTGCAAAAGATGTACCTCGGATTTAATTGGGAGTATTTCAACAAAATTTAATTGGGAGTATTTCAACAAAAAACAAAAGGCCATTAGACCTCATTCCCTCTCCACCCGACGTTTACCCTAAACCTACAGAATTAGAATCTCTAAAGATGGAACCTTGAAATTCATATTTTTAAAAATTATCTCATTATGAACCACTGGGATTCAGCTTGGTATGCTTCCAAAGTAGGAAGTAGACCATGTGAATTCAGAGTTGGGTTCGGGGTATGTTTGTGAAAGAACTGGATGAAGTGGGCCTCATCACTCTCTCCCGAAGTCTTAGATGTACCTTAGCGCTCCTGTGTACTCTTGTAGTGTACATTAGGTCAGAGTAACAGTTCCTGAGCTGGGCTAATTGAGCAATCTGTGCATAGCTTGGGAAGAATTCAGACTCTGGCATTTGCACTACATACACAGAATAGAGCCTACTCTTCCAAGTTGCCTGACTTGGTCTCCTGACTTTGTTTTACAGACAGCAGTGGCCCTTCCAGCACTGTGTCCAGTGCTGGTCCTTCCTCCCCCACTGCAGTGGATGGTAACTGCCCTTTTGGCTTTAGTGATCAACCTTCTGTAAGTTCACACGTGATTGATGAACATCAGAGCCTTGGAATGCTCCCTAGGAATGGAGAACAAGAGTTCCCCATTGAAGGGGTGCAAGAGCCTTTTGAACCAAGCCAGTCTTCACAGGAACCACCTGTGGAAACCAGCCAGCCATGCCAGGAGGTTGCTGAGGTGATCAGCCAGCCATGCCAAGAGGTTCCTGACATCAGCCAGCCATGCCAGGAGGTTCCTGACATCAGCCAGCCATGCCAGGAGAGTCATGACAACGTTGACCAGATATGTCAGAAGGTTCCTCAGATCCACCAGCCATGCCAGAAAGTGAGCCACCTGTGCCAGAAAATCTCTGATGAAGCTTGCCAGCTTTGCCCGGAGAACCCTGAGGTCAGCCATCCATCCAAGGAGGTCCCTGTGGAAGTTGGCAGGCTGGCCCATGGGTTCCCTCAAGGGGTTAGTGATCTAGTCCAGGAAATCCATATGGAAGTTGGCAAGCCAACCCAAGAGACCCCTGAGGAGCTCAGCCAGCCATGCCAAGAGTTCTTTGCAGAGGTTAGCCGGCTGACCCAAGAGGCTTCTGCAATCAATCTATTGTCTCAGGACATTCTTGAGGCTGATAAACCATCCCAAGAATTCCCTGGAGAAGATGATCTGCAGGTCCAGAAAGTCCCTGAGGTTAATCAGCAGTCCTGGGTGGTCTCTGAGGTGATTGACCAGCTGCCTGGAGAGGATATTCCCCAAGCCCAGTATCCATCTAGTGATCCAAACCCTCAGAGCCAGTCTTTAGCCCATGACCAGTACTCAGCCCTCCCACCAGCAACATGTGATTAATCATGTTCTCATTAGTGGTATCACACTATACCAGCTATTTGAGCTAGCAACTTCTTCTGTTGGCTAACTCACCTGCCAGTGTAAGACCTTGGATCGCACCAGAGGTGTCTGAGGAAGCAGCCCTCTTGGCATGAAGCCAAGAACTGTGCCAGAGCTGGGCTTGAGAAGGAGCCAGTTTGATGCTCAAAGCAGCCATTGACTCCTCACTTGACCATTAGACTGGAATAGGATTTCCGTCAAGGGGTGGGCTGATCTATCATTACGCAACCTCCTCTGAGCATCCCAGGAAATTCCAGATTGTTAAAGGAAATGCCATTTAACTGCTGAAGACACCATCCAGGGACAGCAAGTGCAAAAGAGGGCTACAAGGTCTCCACTTTTCTGGGGAAATATTCACAACTTCACAAGGTACCCTTAGACCATATGTGCATTCAGGAGGACTCTTGTGTTTGCTAGCACTCCTCAGGTGGGCCCAGCATGTCTGTCTGAAATGTCTGGGAAAAAAGAGAGTCCCCTTTCCAACAAACATACACTGTGGCCACTAATCTTTAGATTGGGCTTATGGGTGTTTTGTTTATCATCCCACATTCCCCCTCTGCCCCAGACCTGTCCCAATAGCTCCAGGGAAGAATAGGTATTAGATTGCTGTGAAAATTTAAGAATAACTACTTAAAATGCTCTAGGGGTTCTTGGCCAATCTGTGAAGCTGGGCCCCCTTTAGTTGTGGGGCTACTTGGCTTAAAAGATGATGTAGTAGAGAAAATCAGGTTCTATTTTAAGCAATCTGCAGAGATCAATATTGTACAGACATGAGCAAAGATTATATATATTTCTGTAGTGGTGCCAGGGACAGACTGGCCAAAGACCAAACACTCCAGGGTCCCCAAGAGGTATTTCCTTTTGTCATTGTGTCTTTAGGGTCAGGTGTGATTATGAAGCTTTTCCCAAAGATATGGGGATGGGAATGGGTGTGGGTAGGAGGAGTAATGCAGTCACTGGAGTGGGGTGGCCGGAACATTATGAGTGCTCAATAAATATGAAATAATAAGAGTGGTGGTGATGGTGATGATGTCCTTGTGAGTTCAAGAATATAAATCCATCCTATCTGTGACTGAATTAATCTGAACCTCTCAAAAGCTGTTGTAGTTGAGTGGAAAGGGACCATAAGATAAAGAGATAAGGCGTCCTAGAAGGTCCAGAGGTCTCTGTGGCAGTCAGCCCACCATCCCAAAATGTCATCTGAATGGTGTTGTCAGGGAGAGAGTTTCTATCTCTATGAAGCACCACTGAGTACTTGCCTTCTCACCAGACCCTTGGAATCACCCTCTTAGTTTTTCACTCTGATGCTTTGGAGTGTCTGGAGGAGTTGATATAAAGGGGTTATGGTCTTTCTTTGCCTCCTTGACATATTTACATTGGGAAAGCCCAGAACACTGGGAGAACTGCAATATCCCCTTTCCCATATATTTATGTTCACAACCTGGCCTCTTCTGACATACCCAGGACTATAAAGGGTTTCCCTGCAGGGCAAAATCCAGCCTTTACTTAGTACAAGTCCTAACTGCACAGGTAAGTGCTCTTTACAGCCTCATTAGACTCTGGATCTCTTAGGGCTTCTCAACTGTTTGCCTGTTTGGTGTTCCCTTATCCAGTCCTTGGCTCTTGACCCCAAAGTAGGTAGATCCCCTTCCTAGAACCCCTGCCCCTCTTCCCTCCCCCAAACCAAATGCATCTCCCCATCTTAGGCCCCTCTTACTCATATTCTGGTGTTCTCATTTTCAGAAATTAGCTGGCTCCCCATATCTTTTTCTCCCTTTACCCTATGTTCTCTGGCCTCCCTGGGTCCTGGAGCTGCTTTCAGTTATCAAAGACATTGAGATAAATGACAGTGGTGGGAGAAGCAGAGAGGTAGAAGCCAAGGGCCAGCAACTAAGCAATGTGTACAGTCAGAAAAAGCCTAAGCAGCACTACAGCATCTGTAATGAACTTGATTTTATTGTTAGAATTGGAGGCGGCTCCATTACAGCAGCTGGGAACTATAGCAGGGAAGTGTGGGGAGGAGCAGAGCACAGCAGCACAGGGAGGGTAGGAGCTAGGAAGAACACAGGCCGGCTCATTTTGGTTTCCACACAGTCATTTGGCAGAGAAGCCAAGCCCTGGCGAGCGTCTGGATTTCTCAGTCCGGCAGTAGTCTGGCAGGGCTGCTCGTTGGCTTGCTTGGGGAGAGGTCCTTCCTGGGGTGGTTTTGTTTTTTTTTTTTGTTTTTTGTTTTTTTTTTTGTTTTTTCAGCCAGTTTTCATCTTAGTAGGAGTTCAGCTTTAGCTCAGCTTTGTCTCCTCCTTCCCTTCCTCCCTCTCATCTTCCCCAAGTTCTCTGGCATGGCCTCAACCTCCCAGATCCTCTGTTCAAGAGTTTGGGGCTGGAAAGGCAACCAGTGTTCCCATTTCAGCTGCAGGATGGCATAGTGGAATGTTGGGGGAGTCACACATTGCTGGGGTGTCAAATGTTGGGTTGTCAGGCAGTGGCTTATTTTTAACCCATTACACACCAGGCCACAGCAGATGACCACATGCAGAGAAGCCAAGCAGGGGACGAAAAGGGATGAGGATAACTGGAATGGGTGGGTGAAAACTTCAAAAGGTCAGGGAGCTTGGAAGAATTCTGGGATTGGGGCTGGGCTCTCCTTGCCCCTATGTGCTGCCCAATAGGCCTGGTCTGAGCACAGTTCTGGGATGTGAATGGTATGAAGCAGGGACTGGGAGGATAAGCAACTTTCTTCTCTCACCAGTCTATTGGTCAAAAGAGCTTCAAGTTTTGGACTGAGACATTCAGATATGGAGGGAAGCAGTAGGACAGTGTGGCAGCGGTGGACCCCTGGACCCCTGCTGGAACCCTGGTGGGTAAGGGAATGGGAGATGGAGGAAAGGGCGCAGCTCTGGGCACCTCACTGACAGAATCCTGCCCCCCAGGTCACATAAATTACTACTGGAGATCCTTCCTTAGGATGCTAAATAAATAGAGATAAAGAGGTCCCCGGGTTTGGGGATATGATCTCGCTCCATGGGGGAGGAGGTTGCTGAGACCCACTCTTCCTCCCCGCCCAATAAAACCCTTGGTAGTATTAAGAGAAGGGGTACTCCAGGGTTCTCAGGCATCAGATGATCTCCTATCCCAATTTTTACCCTCCTTCTAACCTCTCCCTGTTGCCTTTGGTTTTGAAATTCCTTTCGGGTATGGATGAGGGGGAGGGACAACCCTTCCATTTAGCCCAGCCCAAGTTCCCATAATAAGACATCCCGTCCCGTCTCTCCCACCCCAGCTCCCACGTCCCTCAACCCCAGAGGACTCAGCAATAGCCATTCTCTACGAGAGCTGGGGGAGCAGATCCTTGGGGAAAGGAGAGTAGTTCTCTCAGAACTCAATCTTGCAGGCTGGGAAGGACTCATCCTGCATGACCACGGTGCTGCTGCTAGCCAGGACCAGGACGTTCAATTGTTGCTGCTGCTCATGAGTCTGCTGGTACCACTCACGAGTCACCTCTGTGTCATGAGTAGGGATCAGAGTCACCTAGGAGGGAGACAAGAAGTGCCTGATGTGACAATGTGAAGAGAAGTAAGGAGGATGGGTCATTATGCCTGATGGTCTAGGAAGTAGTCCCACTGCCCACAGAAAGGGCTCAGTCCTTTTATGAATAGAGACTCTGTTCCACTATTGCCTCTGAGTAAGCTTCAACCAGACCTCCTCTTCAGCATCCCTTGCCACTTACCTGAAGGTTCTCCCCCCACTGGGCCTTGCCCTCCAGCAACGCATCCAGCACAGCCCGGCTCGGCTCTCCATTGACAGGGTCATTCCCACTGACCACATAGTAGGATGCACGCACTCGACGGAAGAAGTCAAGGTCAGCAGTCTTGCCACTGCAATGATTTGGGATATAGGCGAGATCCACGTACACAGGGGGGCCAGAGCCTCCTTTGGAACCCAAGGCCACTGTAGAGATAAGCCAGGACTCATTGGAGAGGTAAAGTAGAAAACTTTTAGCAATCTTCTTCCTCCCACAGTCCCTCTACTCCTGGAGTCTTTGACCAGCCGTACCCAATCCCAACCCACCAACTCTCCCACCATTCATGTTATACTTACATGGTCCTGTTTTGAGTCCATTGACTAGGCCTTTGGACATGGGGCTGTGTCCATCCTTTTCCTCTGCTGGGGTGACCTGGCTTGGAGTGCTGCGTGGTCGGGGTGGGACCCGGGATGCTCGATCTGCAGGCCCTTTACCAGGGGTGGGTGAGCGTTTTCCCCGAAGATCCAGACGCCGGGCAGGAGATGCTGGCTTGGCCCTGCCTGGGGCTCTGCGCCCTACTCTCCCCTGTGCCTTCTCCTTCTCCCGTAGCTTTTCTACCCTCCCAGATTCTGAGCTGAGCCCCTCGGGATCAGCCATGCACACATCAGGGCGAGGAGGGGATGGGCGGGGGTCTGGTTGAGGGATAGGGGGTGGGTCATGGCCAGGCCTGGGATGGTGAGTTCCACTGACCCCCCCAGCTTTGTCCACAGGCAGGAAGTCCCCATCTTCATCTGAGTCGAGGGCTGCCTCAGCTGTGATGGATGGACACTCCTCAGTTTCTGGTGGAACATCAGAATCTGATTGTGAGGAGCCTGAGTCACTGGCTGATGTTGGGGGTGTCTCATCAGTCACAGGGCATGGGCCCCCTGTGGCCCCTGGGCCCCCCGCCCGGCGCCGTCCCCCTCTCCCTACTAGTCGAGCTTCTTCACTTGAGAGGTCACCTTCATCTGTGGATTGGGGCAGAGGTGGGTTCAGAAAGGATGGGGAGAGTTCCCCCCGGTGTGGCCGAGGCTCAGCAGCACATCCCTGAGGCCCAGCCTCAACCTCAGGTGAGATGCTCCTGGGTTGACCTCCAGAAGCCCCTCCAGGACACAGTGGCTGCTCAGGGGAGAGCAGCGTCTCAGGCCGGGAACTCCTCTCTGCTCCCTCAGGCCAGTCCCCACATTCCCAGGCAGGGCAGGTCTCAGCTGCTTCTTCCTCAGCCTTGGCCAGGGCAGGGCCTGGGGGTTTGGGACTGGTTTCAGTTGGGCCGTTGGTGGCACAATCCCCAGAGGGACTCTCGGAGGGGCTTGGCTTCTTGGTCAGGGTCCCTGTGCACTCCAGGTGGCAGGGCAGAGTGCTGTCATCTGTGTCTCCAGGCAAGCTTGGAGCTGGAGCTGGGGCCAAGTCCAGTGAAGGTGGGGGTGCTGGGCTCAGAGGAGTGAGATCCCAGATGCTGTGGGCAGCTGGTTCCATTCCTGGGACCAGCTCTCCAGACCCCCGTTCTGCAGCCTCCAGGCCAGGAGGAAAGCGCTCAGCCACACTCGAAATCACAGGTGTAGTGGCCTCTGAGGAGGAGCCTTCAGACAGGGCTGGTGAAGCAGGTCGTGGCAGACTGGAAAGGAGAGGGGCCTCGGGAGAGCTGGGTGATGGAAGCTGGGGCAGCGAGGAGTCCAGGCTGGGGGCCTTGGTCACTTCTAGATATTCATCATGCCGGGCTCTGGTGGGGGGCCCCGGAGCCAGAGCCAGAGCTCGGTCCCCGGAGAAGGCGAGGGAGCCACAGGGTGCCGAGCGGGGTTCAGCAGGAGAGGGCAGCTGTGGGGGAGCTGGCTGCAAAGAGGAGAAGCCAAAGGCTGAAGCAGGGAAGTCCAGGCTGGGTCGGGCAGGACCCAGGTGTGAGTCTGAGGGAGGGCTGGAATGTACCTCACTTTCAGGCCACAATGCGGGGGGCCCTGCAGAGACAGGATGAGGGGGACTTGGAGATTGGGCCTCTTTCTCTGGCTGTTCCCGAGCCCCCTTCTCCAGCTCCGAGTCACTAGTGCTATCTTCCCAGTGACCCTGGCCTGATTCCTTGGGGGATAGGGTTCTCCTGTCTGGGCTACAGCTCAGGATATTACCATTAAGAGCAGGGCTTGGGCCTTTGCTCAGTGGGATAGGAACACGGGGGGGCACTGCAGGTGGGGTAAGGCTGGGCTCCACACTCGGTCCTGGCTCAGGTTCCTGTCTGGGGGGTAAAGTGGGTCCCGCCAGGGCTGCATAGCTAAAGGTTGGAGTGTCAGATTGGAGACTCTTGGGTGAGACAGGAGATGAAAGCTCCTTCTCTGCAGATGGGTTTCGGCCAGCAGCCTCCTCCTTGGCTGAGATGTGTGGCAGCCAATCCCCAGCTGCCCCAAGCGGAGGCTCTCTGATGGGGCATGCAGGGCCAAGCCCAGTGAGCATCATCTGCTCATAGATGTCTGCATACTGAAAACTTCTCTCATCAGGATAGGGTGTGGGCTCTCTCTCCTCGGGCTCCATCTGCTCAGGCTCCTTGGTGGCATGGCTCACGCTGGCCTCTGGGACCCTTGAGCTTTGAGGGCTGCTGCCAGGAGCACCAGTTCCACCTTCTTCTTCCCTTTCCCCTTCAGCCTTGCAGTAGTCCTTCCCCAAGGGGGAGTATGGCCCACCTTCCAACTCCGCTGCTGCCTCTTGCACTGCCGTCACCACACTGCCATACTCAGCTGTGCCCCAGGAGAAGGGCACAGGAGTGTGTGGCTCTGGGGCAGGTGTCGGGGGAGCTGGAGCTGGGGAGAGGGGTGCAGGGGGCAGGGGTCTGTCCTTGGGCACCCATGGTGGGATGCCAGCCAGCCACGAGGGGGTGGTGGGTTCGTTCCTCACAGGAGGCATGGGCTCAGGCTCTGGGATAGGGCTTTCCCGCCCTGGGGCTGGAGGAACCCTCTGTCCAACCATCTCAGGTGGGGAGGCCGGAGGAGAAATGATCTCAAAAGGAGAACGGGTCAGCTTGTCCTCTTCCTCTGGTGGCAGCCCAACTGGTGACTCAGCAAGCCAGCGCTCCACCTCCAGCCCCTTCTGTGGTGAGGGCTCCTGGAAACCCTTGAAGTCTGAGGCCCAGGGACTCTGGGGCGTGTGCTCCAGTGGGGGCACTTCTTGTTCATCATCTGGTCCTTCATCGAGGAAAGTGCTCTCCCGCTCTTCTGTGTACCGTGGTCGGGTCCCCTGACCATCCAGCTCATGAGGAAACCACACCTTGCGCTCACAGCTCAGCTCCCTCCAGTATGTGTCCTGTTCCAGGCCCACATCCTCTCTGCCCCTCCAGTACCTGCCCTCCTGCTCAGGAGAGGTGTCCTCCCATGTCCGGACAGCCTCTTTCTGTTCTCCAGCTGGCTCTGCTCTGGACGGGGATGTTTCTTGCCACTCCTGGACCACATCCCGCTCCTTCCCATACTTTTCTCCCTGATCCCGGGCCTTGTCCTCCTGCACTGGGCTCTCTTCCAGACCTAGAGCTCTGGTATTTTCTAGCAGAACTTCTTCCTTCTGCTGTACGGCCTCTACTTTTTCTTGAGATTTTTCCTCTAAGATTTTCTCCTTTTGTTTCATGGTTTTATCCTCCTGCACTGGGCTCTCATGCTCCTGAGTTTTGTCCTTGTCTTCCAGAGCCTTGTCTTTCTCTTCAGCAGCCTTATTGTTTTGTTCCAGAGCTTCAGCCTTCTGTCCCAAGGCCCAGTATTTTTGTTCTAAGGCCTCATCCTTCTTTTCCCAGGCCTCGTCCTCCTGTTCTAGAGTCTTGTCTCTTTGTTCCAAGTCAATGTCTTTTTGTTCTAAGGTCTTATCCTTCTGTCCATGAGCCTTGTCCTTCTGTTCAGGGGCTTCGTCTGTCTGTCCTAAGGCTCTGCCCTTCAGTTCAGGAACCTTGTCCTCTGGAGCCTTGTGTTTCTGTTCAGTGTCTTTGACTTTTTGTTCTAAGGTTTCATCTTTTTCTTCTAGGATCTTGTCCTTCTGTTCTAGAATTTTGTCTTTTTGTTCTATGTCTTTGTCTTTTGTTTCCAGGGCCTTGTCCTGGTGTCCCAGGACTGTGACCTTTTGTTCTAAGTCTCTGCCTTTTTGTTCTAGACACTTATCTTGCTGTTCTACAGCCTTGTTCTTTTCTTCCAGAGCCTTATCTTTCTGACCAATGGCTGTATCCTTTTGCTCCACAACAATATCCCTCTGTTCCAGAGTTTTGTCCTGCTGTAGGACTTCATATTTTGGTTTAGGCCCCTCGTCCCTCTGCTCTGGGGTTCTGTCTTTCAACTCTGAAACTTTACCTTCCCATTCCATGGCAATGCCCTCCATGGCAGGGCTTGGCAAAGACTCAGGACTCTTGGTGAGGGAGCTATCAGGTGTCAGAATGTGTTCACTAGGGCTGGTGATCACACCAGGTGAATGCTTCCCATCTCCCAACAATGTAGAATGAAAGAAGGGGCTGGCAGGTAATTTCCTATCAGGGCTCTCATCTGTGGTGTCTGCCAGAGCAGGGTATGCAGTGGTCCCATCTGGGAGAGGTGACACTGGGGCTGCATGGGGTTCTGGAATAGATGCAGGCACTAGATGGTGAGAAGTGTCCTCAGCCTGCATTAGAGGCCCCTTTTCTTCCTTTCCAAGGCTTAGTTCCCCAAACTGGAGGGTGCCAAGGTTTTCTGGAGAGAGCTGCTTAGAAGAGATATCCAGGGAGGTCTCCTTGCTGGGACTCTCTTCTGAGAGAGAAAGTGACTGGGTTTCTTCTGGAGATACCTCTGGCCAAAGGTCTTTGCGTAGCTGCTGCTCTGTCAGGCCACAGGGAGACCTGGGGATGGCTTCTTGGTGGGCTGTATCTGGGGAGACCACACTGAGTATAGATACGGACTCTGCATCTTCAGGGGAGAGGCTTTGGTCAGGAAATTGGAGCACTTCATCTTTCTGAGTTTCACCAGGTTCTTGGAGTGATGTTCTCAAATCTCTGGGAAGGGCTTCTGTTCCCAGAATTGGGCCTGGGGGCTCTCTTGCCTCCACACTCTCAAAGACTATTGCTTTGTCCTGTTCTGGCAACAGCTGGATAGTGCAGCCTGTATGTCCCTCAACAATGCTGACAGGTGCTTCCTGGGCAGGGGGGCTCCTGGGAGAAGGCAACTTTCCTTCTTCCTCTAGTGTGACCTCTTCAGGCCCTGGCTTAACTATCTGCTCTATAGCATCTTCCTTGCCCACACCTGATATACGCCTAGTTCCTTCCCAGGAGTCTGCTTCCTGGAAGTCTTGGGGCTCAGACTTTTCTTCCACTGGGGACTGATGAAAGGGTGTGTGGGTGGCACTGGGTGGGCCAGATGGTGGAGGAGAGGCCATCTTCACTGTGCTATCATCTGGGCTGAGGCAGCGCTCCTCCACTTCTCCAAGGATTGGTTCCCCCGGATGTAGGGTATGCGCAGGGACACCAAACATCGGAGCTCCAAATTGACTAGAAAGTTTCTCAGACTTCTCTACATTTGTGGTCTCCTCCTCTTCCTCTTCCACAGCTTTCTCTCCAGGCAACCCTCTCCCTGCAATCTCTCCTTTCTTCTCTGACTCCCCAGTCACAGAGAAATCCTCACAGGGTGGTGATTTGAAGCCCTTGTCTTCTTCCAGTGAGGAAGTGGGTGAGATGGTTCCAGCCGATGGCACATAGTCCAAGCCCTGAGTGGCTTCAGTGCGGGATGAGGGGATGCTTGTGACCGTGTCAAGCAGCAGGGAGCTCTTGCCTGTCTCCTCTGTCTGGGGAGCTGTGAGTGAAGCCACAGACTGGTCCTCAGCCACAGATGTGGCAAAGGAAGAAAGCTTGTCACACTCAGTGATTGAGGTGGCCGAGGACACATGCTCCTCTTCAGCCAAAGGGGCGGCCACCATGTTGGGGGGGTAGGTGAGTTCAGTTTCTGGCGCTCCGTAGCCTTTGCTAGAGGCAGTAGGAACAGCACTGTCTGCAGGCTGGCTGGCTTCAAAGGGGCCAGGACCTTCAGCCCCAGGGAGGTCATATGTACTTACAGGAAATCTAGGTGGAGCTGGGCGCTCTTCTGGCTCGTCATGAATCTCCTCATCTGAGATGGTCTGCTCTGTCTCTGAGTAGCCAGGGATTGTTTCATCCTGGATGTAAGAGACATGCTCAGTGGCTCCTGCAGGTGTGGCCAGGCTGCTTAGGAAGGACGAGGTCTCCTTCTCAGGAGCTTTGCCCTGGAGTCCTACTTCCCGGCCCCCGAGGGCCTCCTTGCCCCTCAGAGTTACCTTCAAGGCTTCCTGCATATGTTTTTGGTAAAAACCCTCAGCCTTTGTCTCTTCCTCTTCCTCCTCATCTGAAGGGTGCAACTCCTCCATTTCTTCTAACTCGGCCTTCTCTATCACATCCTCCTTTACCTCAGGTTCACTTTCCTCTCTGGCTTCTATTCTGTCAGGGAGCCTCTCTGTTTCCTTCTGCTTCTTTTCCTCCCAGGTCTCTTTCTCTTCCTCTGTTTCAGCCCCAGAGTCTGGGCCTCTATCTTTGCTTCCTTGTTCTTCAGGGACATCTGGGACAATCTCTTTCTCCTTCACCATAGGCTCTTCATGTTCCAGCCCTGGGACAGAGGGTGGTATCCCCTGGCCATTTGTGCTCGGGGGTCCCTCCTCTGCAGTGTCTGGAGGGAATGGTTTCTCTCCTAGTTCTGTGTCCCTTTGTTCAGCCAGCAACCCCCTCTCCTCACGCTTCAGCTCCTCAAAGTCCTGTGTGAGGTCCTCTGGTGAAGACAGAGCCAGTTCCCTGTGCCCACTGACTACTGGGGGTGGTACAGCCCCCTTTTGGGCTGGGGGCGTCCGGGGCTCGGAAGACAGCTCCTTCTCTGCACGAGCAGCCCGACTCTTGTCCATTTTGACCCTGCCAGGGGCCTTGGCTTTGTAGAGGGTCTTACGAACCTCAGGGGTAAAGGGCTTAAGGTCTGGCTTGGAAATTTTCTTGACCTCAGGTTTGGTATCTTTCCTCTTCTCCTCCTTTTTGGCATCCTTCTTCTCCTCCTTCCTTCCTTCATCCTTCTTGAGCTCCTTTCTCTCCTTCTTGATCTCTTTTTTCTCTTTGTCTTTTTTTTCTTCCAGCTTTGATATCTTTTCTTTCAGGTGCTTCTTCCCCACCTTGTCTTTGATCAGCTTTCGCTTCTCTGCCTTCAGGGCCTCACTTGACTCTGTCTTTACCCTCTCGGGCTTGGTAGGCTTCTCTGGGGGCTTCTCAGATGACTCCTTTATTTTTTTCTCTGTCTTGGCTAACTCCTTGGCCAGTTCTGAGCGAGCTTCCTTGGCTCCCTCTTCAGCCACCTCCTCCCGTTTGGCCAGCTTGCTTAGAGCTGTTTTGGCAGTGGCCTTGAGGCTCTCCTTGCTGTCAGCCCGCTGTTTGATTTTGCTGGGTTTGAGGTTGGCAGGCACTGCACCAGAGGCCAAGTCCTTCTGTGTAGCCACAGGGTACCGCAGGAAGTCCAGGTGCCTCAGCTTTTCCAGGCCTTCCAAGATCTTGTTCTGGGGAGCATTCCCTGGAAAAAGCACACGTACAATCTTCTCAGTGGGGTTGGCTGGTAGCCAGACCACCAGAGCAGTGATAGAGGTCAGGTAGGGCACCGAGATCTCAGCCTCCTTCCCGTTAGCCAGCACAATGCCTGTCTTAGCTTTACTGTTGCCTGCCCACTTTTGCATGAGGAACTGCATCTCCTTGCTGTCCTTCACAGGGTTGAGGACATACATGTCCAGCCGGCCCACACCCATTTTGTGAAAGAGGGTCAGTGGTTCAATGGTGTTGCTGACCACACGGTAGAGAGGTTCGGCCTGGATGCCCAGGCGGTTTAGGTGTTGCAGAGTGAGGCAGGCCTCCTCAATGCTGCGCTTGGCTTTCCGGGAGGCATCAGGGAGCCGCAGTTTATCTGGCACGTTGAAGAAGACAACTCCAAGCTCAGGGGAGATGAGATTCTTCACCCAGTCGCTGTAGCTGCTAGAGCCCTGGGACTGCTCCTCCTCCAGTTCTGCCACTTTGCGCTGCAGGAGTCCATTGATGCCTGGCAGGTTGTCTGCCCCGATGTGTGTGAGCAGCACTGAGTCAATGCGGTCCAGGTGCCGCACCAGCTTCCAGAAGCAGGACTTGCGATCAGAACCACCATCCACCAAGATGTTGAAACCATTGACGGCAAAGAGGGCAGAGTCCCCGCGGCCACCAGGGAAGATGTAGCAGCAAGGCTTGGAGAGCTTGAGGAAGCCCCCTGAGGTAGGGGGCTCTAGCAGGTCAAAGGGAGATGGCACATCCACAGTCTCAGAGACATACTCGGAGAACTCGGCCACACCATCCATGGTGGGCAGTGTGGGCTCAGGGTTTAGTCGGAGATGCAGGGTCTCTTGGGAACTGGATAGTCCCAGGTGGCTCCAATCACCCTCCCCTAAGCAGGAAACAGTGAGGAAGGCCTGGATCCCAGGGTCTCTATTGCTGAGCAACTGGGCAATCTAGAAGAATGGGAGACGAAAGGCTGATCAGGTCAGGTGGAGACCTGGGGTTGTCTTAATCCGACTTAGATTCAATCTGCTAGTCTCCACTGCTTTGTGAGGGGATTTCCTCCTACCTTTCTGCCAGTGTTCCCTCTGGTCAAGCAACCTGAGATTTTCCCATGCTTGGATCCCTCCCCACAACTCTAGTCCTACCCCATACTCTGTTCCTCCCAGATATGCAGATCTGGAACTTACCTCTGGGTTGTGAAGGACCTGGGCAAAGTTTTGATAAGAGTAGGTACCGCTCTGAAGGATGAGGTCTCCCCCGGGCTCTAAACTTTGCCCACTCAAGATTAGTAGTTTGTGAGCTGATGGACTGCTAAGGAGATGGTGAACCTGGAAGGGAAAGATGGGAGTGGTCGCAGATGGAGGAAACCCAGGGAAGGGCCCTGGTTATTCCTGTTTGCCCTCAGTACTGCTAGGACACATTCCCCACTGGTAGGCCCACAACATCTCTAGTGTGGGGCTGGGGATCATAAGGCAGCTTAGATGGTTCAAAGCCAAGTCCAGGCACTCTGGGCCTTCCAGCAGTAGTACTGGCAGAGGCGGGTTATAACATTTCCAGCGAGCCCTAGTGGCAAGGCTCAGGCCCTGATCTTACCTCAGAGCTGATGCTGTCGGCACTGGGGTTTACCAGGATGATGGTCTCTAGGATCTCACTCTGGTGGGAGAGGGTCCTCTGGCCTGAGGGAGGAGAGATGCAGGATTTTGTATTGAAGAGAGTGGGTATAGTGGGGCAAGAGAGAAAAGAATATAGTATCACAAAATGGGACTAAGGGGAAAGAGAAGCCCAGCTAGTCTTAGATTCTGCCACTCTGGATACTGCTGACTAAGGTCTAGGAACTGGCTCCTCCAGCCCTTCCCTTTCAGGGTTTCCTCCTCCCCTCTCCCACACTGGCAGTCTTCTCACTCCCTTCATCTGCCACACCCTCTGCCTGCTCAGTCTGGTACCCACACCCCCTCAGCCCAGAACTCCTGCCTCAGGCTGCCCTATTGACAAGAAGCTTTTGTCCCTCTGGAGCACTAAGCTCCTGGTGCTGCCTGGGGATGGGGGGCTCAGCTGGAGGGAGGGCTCCCGGGATCATGATCCTTACTCAGCTCTCTCCTCACTAGCCTGCCTCTGTTCTGGGCTTTCACGCCAGCAAAATCCCTGGAAATAAGGACATAGACACTTCTTTGCAGAGTCTACAGACTCCCTATCCTCCTTTCCATCCCCTATCCAAGGCCAGAATTCCCATTCCAAAAGACTCAGTTTCTATCTCTCCAAGCCTTTGGGGTGTTACAATTCAAAGAGGAGAAACAGGACTGTAATTTCTCATTCTGTTTTCTACTTCCTCAGAGGCCAAGCCTATACTTAAAAACATACACACAATCATACTATTGCCACCACCATTCCCTCTCCCTCCTCACCTCCATATCCTCAGGCACAAGAGAGGCCTGGTTCACTGCCCCACAACCCATCCCCTGTGAACAGTGTCTTTTGTCATCCTTACCCCTCTCCCATGGGCCCTTTGCCATGGAGACGGAAAGCCACAAACTGGAGTTAGGGGCCCACCAACAAGAAACAACCAAAGATGGAGAGATTCAGAGTGTTTCCCAGGCCATGGAGAAAGACAAGACAGCCTCAACTCCCCTATCTACTTTCCTTCTCCAGACTCACAGGAAACACCAAGCAGTGCAGCAAAAAGGTGGCAGGTTCAAAGATAAGGGAGGAGGATGTGGCCCTCCCCTGCTCTGGGCCTTCCTAGGGGCTGCATGCAGACTTGAACACTCAGCCTGCAAGGGGGCTATCTGGGAGATAAGGGTGGAAGAGCTCATAACCTTCCCCTAGATTATGTGATCCAGCTCTCTCCTCTTTCTGGGGTTTGGATAAGAGAAGCCTGGGGCCAGGGCCTTTGTTAGGAGAACAAACCCTAGTGCCAGGATCAGGCAGATCTGGCAGCTTGGGACCAAACTTGAAGCTGCAGGGAAATGAGCTGTGGATGGGGTCAGAAGAACCAACCTCACGGATGGTGGGTGTGGGTGGGGCCCAAAAGGAGTTCAAGGGTTCTTTTCTATAAACTTGGCAACTGAAGGAAGCTTTGAGGTCAATTCATAGGCTGAGAAACACCTTAGAGACAGGCTGGGGCAGGGCTTGGGCCAGTGAGGGGTATCAAGGTTCAGGGAAGGGCCAGGCTAGCCGTGGTCTGGTCATAGGCACAGGCAATTCCTGCACTCCCCACAACACAGATGCACAGGCCCACACATTCAAGCTAGGATGGTCTGAAGAGAAATATCTGTGGTACAGACTGATTTGCTTTCCTCTTCCTCCCCTTAGCAGCCCATTCCTCACAGTCCCCTCTGTTATGACCATTAGACTTCTCTGATCCCTGTTCCTGTCTTGGCGAAAGACCCTGTTCCTCAGCCATGTGCTCTCCAATTCTGACCGGCAATGAAATGGTCTGTATCCTGTACCCCTCCTTTTGAGGCCTGGGAGAAAGCCTGATTTCTCCCTTCTGTTCCCCCAGCAATCCCACCGAAGAGAGTGGACTTGTTTTTCCTTTTTCTTTGGAAGGGACTTCTTGTGAGGCAGGGGCACTTGCCATGGCCAGTGCTGGGGTGGAGGAGGGCCCGGGTGCTGAGGCTGAGCAGGCAGGAGGGCAGGTGTCTCCGCAGTGAGGCAGAAGGGGAGGGGGGGCCGCTTGGGCAGCTGCAGTGTGCCGCAGTGTGTGAGTGTATGCGAGTGTGCGCGCTGAGCTCAGACTCCAGCTCCGCCCCCACCCCCCACCCCAGCATGACAAGTCATTTTCTTGGCTGCCTCTGCATGGGGGGGGGGGACGCAGAGAGGGAGAAGAAACTGGCGCCTCTGTTCCAGAGCCCCCATCTTGGGAAAAGAAGCAGAGATGGGGTGGGGGTGGGGCTGAGACTTGGAACCTGTGAGGTTGACAGGACTTGGGAATGCAGGGCAGCTGCTGGGGAGGGAGTGCTCGCAGTCTCCAGTCTCCGGAGGGAGCCAGAAGTGGGGGCTTAGAGTCCGGGTCTCAAGCTGGCCGCAGGGAATGGGAGCGCGGAGCCCACTGCGAATAGGTTGGTCTGCAAGGAGGCGAGTGCCACGTCTTAATGACCCTTTACTCCCTCCCCGCCCCCCAGTGTCCCCTACCTTCCCTTACTTGGCAAAAACTGGCTATTCTGCTCACCCCCAGCATAGAAGCAGCTGAGCAATCCAGCAGCTGACACCAGAGACCCTCCCATTAGGCGCAGTCCCATAACATCCGCCTTTCCTTCAGATTCTTCTGCTTCGGCCCAAAGACATAGCCCCTAAACTCCTCCAGCACCGCGGGCTGCCAGACAGAGCGAGGAACACCACCCTCTGCTGCTGACCCTTGGGTGATGTCTCCCGCCCCAGCCCAGCCTGAGAAGGGACTGTCACAGTCCCGGGCCCAATGGACTCCACCTGGTCATGGGTCTAGGCCGACCCCACAGCCAGTAATGTTCATCTTCCCTCTCGGTTCCCCCACTTTGCCCATCGTGCTGGGCTAATTCCAAACAAACCAGATTAGGTATCAACTCCTTTCCCGTTACCCCTACGGCAGCATTTCCACCCCACCCCACCCCCCCACCATGCAAAGCCCTTTGGTTAGGTTCTTACCCAGGGGTGTGGGCGGGAGCCCCTCATGGAGGCTGCAGCTCCGGCCTCAGCCGGCAGCTTCAGGGAAGAGTCTGCCGCACTTGGGGTGGGAGTGGGGGGGGGGGCGCTTGATGGGGAGGGCGGCGCCTGGGCGGGGAAGAGGGGCTGGTCCATGACGAGGCACTGGAGACTTAACTCTTTCTTTGCCTTCATCATGTCATGCTCTGGGGCTTCTCTTTGGCTCTGGGGGTCTGAGGAGTTGTCTAGCAGCTCAAAGAGCCCGGGTGGTTTCCAATGGCCCACAGGGCCCTTCTCCCCCACCCCCCATGCTGTTTAGTCAAGAAAGACCCTTTTAGCGTCAGTCAACAGCCCTGTGCTAGGGCACACTGCAGGGACACAGGAGGTATGGGCTGCCTAGCCCTCCCCCTTTCCTCAGGAACCATCTGCCGCCTCTCCCTTCAGACCCAGGGAATGACCTTCAATTCCTGGAGGAGCAGGAGACAAAGGGACTAGGGACCCGCAAGAATGAAGAGTGAGTGGACCACTTGAGATGAAGGCTGGGGAAGGGTTTGTGCTGAGCTCTGTGGGCTTCTGAGCCACAGCTGCAGAAACCCGGGGAGGGTAGAAATAAGTCTCATTTTGGCTTGCAGGGTAGGTTGAAATTCCAGAATGGACACTTGTCCCTAGCCCATCCAGGCGGGACACAGGGACCCTGGGAGCTGCTTGTAGTTCTATGTCAGTGCAACACCACACAGTAGCCACACTAGCACTGATACTTGGAATTCTTGGGTCATTGGATCTGAAGAGGCTGGGTGGTTTCTACTGTTCAGTGAAAGAGTTAACCAGGACCAAGGAGGATCACCAGGGTCCCAGGCCCAAGCAAGATTTACTTACTATAGGCCAATTTTTAAGTACAGCATAAAGTACAAGCTTGGGTTAAAAAAAAAAAAAAAAGTCTTAATGACTTTGTAGGGTCTTGTGTCCCTGTGCTCTCCTTGTCTCTGTACTTTTTTATTTCCCTCTGATGTCTCTTTCTTATACTATTTTAATCCTTCCAATGTTGGTCCTGTTTCCCTTAGCCTCTACCCCTGTCTCAGGACTCAAAAGACTCAAAGGGAGGATCTCGAGAGCTTTAGCACAAGGTTCCAATCCGGTGATGCTCATGTTCGCACAGAGTCCTTCCTCGCCCTCTTTGCATCCATCAACCATCCCCAGTCCTGGCCAACTCCTAACGCCTTCCACACATTGACATCCACCTACTCAAACCCCAGCACCAGCCCCACCCTTGCCCCAGACTGCCAAGAGCTGCTTTTGAAGGTCAGAGAAGCCAAAATAGTCTCTGCTCTCAGCATCCCCCATCCCCCCCTTAACTGTAGCCAGAGGAGAGGAGGAGCTGAGTCACCAGAACTTGGTGGGGGGTTGGGGGGGAGAAGGGAGACCAGAGGAGGAGGAATCCTTGCTCAGATCCGGAGATGCAAAGCAGCAACATGGCAACAGCCCCATTTGGATTGAGGAGGCCATCTGCAGAGATACACAACACAAACCAGGCTGAGTTCTGAGCATCACAAAAGGAAAACTCCTCCCTTCTTCAACTTTGTATTTCTTATTTCTTCCCACCGCAAACCTTCTATCTCCTACCTGCTTTCTAGGGCTCTCTGGAGTGTGCTAAGAAGGAAACTTGAGTAGAAATTTGGCTTGAGAACAAAATAACATATCCCAGCCCAATGCACAGCCCACCCTTATTCTCAGCTGCTGCCCCCAAGGGCCACAGCATGGGCATAGTTCCAACTCACACTAGAGTCTTCCTTCAGCCCTCACCCTCTGAACAGCCACCCACCACAACTGACCCTCCACCTGCTGTGTCTCAGCAATGAAATAGTGAGATGCCAAAGAGAGAGATGCCTGAGCTCAGACTCAAAATGCGACTACAAGTCCTGGATTTGAGACCTGACTCTACCATTTTATTAACCATGCTGTTAAACAAGCCACTTAACCTCTCCAAAAGGTTGCTTCCTGAACTATAAAATAAGCATAATGTTAATACCATCTAATAATGCAAGGAAGAATGAACGGCATAAGAGATGAAAAAGTGCTTCATTCATAGAATCCTGAACCTGCAGTGCACAAATGCCCCTGGAAGTCTGTCTTCCTTTCATGGAGAATTTATGACCAGGGAAATCCTAAATCAGAATCTCAGACCAGACCAGCTCTAGAGTATACCCTTAGCTCCCAGGCAAACCCAGAATCGGAGATGTCTGCAGGAAGGGACTTAAAATACTACTCATGCTTTCCCTTTTCAGACAGCAGTGCAGACCCCCAGTTGTAGGGGCTAATGAGCTACTATAGTAATATAGAATGGCTTTCATGTTTGCAGAATAACAGAACTGCCACCTTCAGAACACATCAGTGATCATGGAGAGTCACACAGAAGGCCTACAAACTTCAGTATGTTTCTCCTTCAGTATGTTTCTTAGAGTCTTAAAATATTAATCATGAATTATAAATTATGAAAGTCTCTTCATTTCCTGTAGGTGCCCAATAGAAGTATCAGAGTGTTGTTTAAACTCAGTTTTCCATGTCCTAATAGTTTCTGGGTTTGTTTTATAATGCTTGGAAGCTCCAGATTATCCACAGAATTTAGAAAGGAAGGCTCCAAGTCACCATTGGAGACTTTCCAGCGCCAAAATTCACCTTGTAAAGCCTTTACCAGATTTGACCGCTAGAAGGAGCTGGGCCACTGACTCTCCATCAGTGGGTCCTTCCTTGTCTGTGTTCCAGACAGTGAGGAGTGGATAGTGGATAGGAATGATTGCACTTGCCCTGATGCTGCAGGATACATGTTTGTCCCCTTTCTCGGCCTTTTGTCCCAGGGTTGAGGAGAGGTGAGAAGTATGGTGGCCTCACCTGTGGGGGTGGGGGTGGGGGCAGAAAGGATTAAGTCATAACGGACTAGCATATATCCTTAAGCCCACCCCAGCAGTCTGGTTCCCCTTGCCTCTCTTCTAACAGGAGGCTGAAGGGCGGGGCAGTGTCTGCAGCTGCTCTGAGCTGACTGTTGTTTGTGGGGACAGCTGAAAGAGGAGCCAGCAGGGGTGGGGCTGTGGCTGTCTTCAGCCCTGGGGGTTTTGCCAGGAAATTCTCCACTGTTCTCCCGGGACATAGACAGGCCACCATGAAAATGTCCAAACCCAAAAAAAATTCAGTATGCTAAAGTGAGCCCCGATCTTGGGACTATTGCCCTATGCTCCCCAGGGACACTATGGTAAAACTCTTTGATTAAAAAAGGTCAAGTAGGTGTTTATATAGTAGAGCTCATTTCTGAAAGTTGCCTGAGGGTAACTATGTACCTCTCTGTTAAGTATCTTCCCAAGGATCTCCGAATGTTAATCTGAAGAATGGGTAAGCATTTTGGTTTAAGTTCTGTTCATTCTTACACCATTCCAGAAAGCAGCCTACTCTTAAATTTCTGTTCGGAGGACAAAGTTAGAGAATTCAGTGTAAATTGTTAACATCAGCAGATAACCCCCAAACTTCAATACAGTCATTCATTTCAACTACTGTCATCCCTTTATCCAGCTTACACCAGAGATCCTAGAAGTAATAAACAGCAAATCTGTTGATTTTCAATCATCAGTGCTAATGGAAGTAGCCATGACATGACTAATACTAAAGAGAAGGCAGTCTCAAAACAGTGAGTAGCTAGCTTCACAGGAAGCCAGTCACATGAAGGAGATGCCAGCTTCATTTTTTTTAATGCTGCACATATTCCTAGGATAATGGAATGTTAGTCATATTAACCCTCTCATAGCCTCTCTCTAGGAGCATCTTTGGAGGAGTCAGTGATCAGGGAAATGACTAAAGATGGGGCAGTTAGCAGGAGGAGTATGAAGAGAAGGGGAGGTGACTATCCACTACACTGGCTAATTGAGAACTATCTGTATAAGATATGATTTCAGTCATTTGGTGGCAGTGATTGTTGAGTAACAATCAACAATTGTTGAGTGGTTGGATTTTACATTCCATAAAGGCACTGGCACATGGACTGGTGTGTCAGCATTTACCGATATCATGACCAGATGCCCATCACTTTTATAATGGGATATAGGGCTTTCTGCAGTCACCCTACAGATACTGACATGGAATGATAACTCCTAAAATATTTTCTTAAATCCCCAACCCATTTTTCCCACCCAGTAGAATGGGAAACTGAATCCTGTGAACTTTGATCTCAGAGCCAAATCTGAGTGTGACCAGCTCTTGTGGCAGCAAATCCAGGAGACCCTGCTTCCACCCTGGATTTGATGGTACTCATCAGCCTTTGGTACCTGGATTCTGCTCTGCTCTGGAGATCTGCTGGCTGAACCAAAGAAGGAACCAGAAATCCTGAAACCATAGGCCGTGCAAACTGAGGGAAAAGTGCTAAACAAGGACCTGGGAAGGTGACTGGGGGACTCTATAAAGGGAAGCAAGAAGGCTAGAATATACAGAAAGGGGAACACAAAAAGAGTGGATTTTTGCATGGGAGATGATTGATCACTCAAGAGAAGTACCTCATTCCCTTAGTGCATGTCAACAGCTTTTCTTAAACCACCCTCTTCTCGGGTAGATACTCTGTTCTCCAGGCTCCCTCCACCATTATACCATCTGTCTGCAAAGGGTACTGGGTATGCAAGGATAGCTTTGGAGCTTTGCAACTTTTCCCTCAAGAGTCTCTCCCTTCTGCCCAACCCAAAGCTCTCACAAAGCCAGCTCTGCCAGAGAGACTGGAACACTGCTCTTCTATAACCAACCCTCACCCAAAGAACTGAAACAAATGACACTAGTCCTAACCTTTGACCTCTGAGGAGAAGTGAGCTAGGTGCCGGGTGATGAAGAGTCTCAGTTGTTGGTTCAAGTCAAAGGATGATAAGTCAATGTTCCAGGAGAGAATCCCTGTGAGAGAGAGAGAGAGAAAAAAAAAAGAGGGCTCTAGATAAGGTCAGTGGAGGTGGACTTAGGGGAGTACTTCCAAAGCTCACAGAAGGGGCAAGGACAGCGAGAGGATAAGGATTGCCATGATCAGCCTCAGTGACGTCTTTAAGAAAGGTGGCTGGTACCTATATCTATTTTCCATCTCGTGCCTTTCTTGAGCTTTGCCTCAGCCAGAGAGAGAAGGGCAGAGTTTAGGCTAAACTTGGTCATCAATGAGTTTGTATATAGTCATTTTCTTGCAGAGTTGCCCAGTTGGGATAGAAGTGACAAGGGCCGGTTCCCAGATATTGGGGGCTGCCTTTCTGGTCTTTACAGTTAAATAATATTCTGGACTCTCCTTCTATGCCCTCTCCTTGCCTCCACCCCTCCCGGGCTTGCTTCCACCCGCAGGTGGCTCCGCAGCACTGCGCCACAGGGAGAGGGAGGTGAGGACTGAGGAGCTTCTGGCCACGAAGGTCACTCTCAGGTTTACCGCTGGCACTGAGAGATTTAAGATTTGTCTGCGGCATTCAGAAAGCACCTTGTTGCTGTTCAGGGACCCTAAAGAAGAAACTAAGGTAGGAACATGGACTCTGCAGGGGATGGTGAGGACCCTCAAGACATTTGACCCGAGACACTGTTAGTGGGAGGGGTGTGACCAGGGTGACCCCAGGGGAGCAGAGCTCCCTAGCCTCCGGGAGATTGCAGAACGCCATTGGATGTGGGGCAGGGATGAGGAAGCGAATGTTAGTAGCTAGAGATGATATGGACGCACGACATGAAAGATGCAGGTGACCAGGACTGATGATTCAGATTAACAGGGAGCGCAGATCTCAGCCCGTGCAACCTAGGGATGGAGAATGCAGACGTACACAGATAGCGGAGAAGCACGGGATGGAGGATGCCCCAAGCAGGGCCAGGACAGCGGCTCACCTTGTTCAAGGTGGGCCCGCACGGCCCTCAGCTGACTCTCTGTACCGATATCACCGATCACGATGAGCAAAGAGTGTTTCCGCAGGTCCCAGCGCGCTGCCGCCACTGCGGCTCCGGCCTCGCACAGTGGCTCCGCGGGGTTCTGAGCCAGGAGAGAGTCGGGGCTTCGGAGCCCCAGCCCGGGACTTGTCTCCATGGCAACGCCGCTAGGCCGCCCAGGCCCAGCCTCGGTCTCCATGGAAACTCCGTTGGAGTGCTAGGCCGGCAGCGTCCGCTGCAGGGAGAGTGTGAGCGGTTCTTAAAGGCCAGCGGCAAGAACCGTTCATTGGCTGCTGCCTGTCAGGGGGTGGAGCCCTGGCGCCGCAGGGGCTTGGTTGGGGCAGCGACGTTCTGGCCCTGCGGACACCCGCGGCGGCGGGGTGGTGGCTGCCCCTGTCATCCCCCTCTCGTTTTTCCATACGGAGCTCCCACCCCGACTTGGGCAGGGGTGGGGCTCTGAGGGACCGGGTGCAGGGGCGAGTCGATTGCCTCGGCGCCGGAAGAAGCTTCTGGTTAGGATGTTTCCCGGATAAGTACTGTCTGGCAATTCCGCAGCCTCGCCAGAACTGAGGGGAGCCATATTGTCCCTCCTGTCTGTCTCCCAGTTTGTATCGTTGTCTCCATCTGTGCCGGTGTATTATCATTGTCTGGTGCTTTTTAAAAAAATTTTCCCCCCGGTCCTAGATTCCGTCCTTAGTTTACTTGTCCTCATTGCCCCAGGCCCGGGGAATGCTCGGGAAGGCTGCGCAGTATTGGCGGGACAGAATGACCTTCCAGCCCTGAGTCCCCGGTGAGTTGTTATTCCGAAGATAGTGGTTGGCTAGTCTCCATCTCTGCTGAGTGCAGGACTCCAGTGCAATGAGCTCAGACTGCAGCAAGGGGGATTTGAATAAAACGCAGGAAAGACCTTCCCGACTACGAGTAATGTGACACAGTGAGTCTGGTAACCTTGGGAGACAGTGGTGTTACTTCCCTCAGGGAATTCTCAAAACAGAAGGGGCAATGTTTGAACTGAAGAGGCTGACCAGTCCAAAATCCAAGAACCAGGGGATGGGAAAGAGGACTGAGGAGGCTGGCACTGTTTGATGACCGACTAGAACGTTCTTAGGGAACTGGTGTGTGCTGTTTAGTCTTACCTCCCCTGTTCCTCACTGTGTCCCCATCACTTACTCTGCACTCCAGCATCTTTTACCCAAGATTTGGAATCATTCTGTACATGTATGTATCAGAGAACCTGTCTCTCGTACTTGGGCTCCAGCAGCACTTTTTTCGGGGGAGAGAATGGAGGGATAGTACAGGGTAGAAAGGAACACAGTTCCTGAATCTAATCCCCCTCCTCTCTGGAGGCCCTGAGGAGGACTAGACAGTGCATGAATATTAAGTACCTCACTGCAGTCCTAGTCCTTATCATGGGGCATGTATGAGAGCAAAACAGCCAGTCTTCTCTGCAATCTGTTTGGATATGCCCTTACCTGGAACTAATATTACATGTCAATTATATCTCAATTTGAAAAAAATGGGCATGGCCCTGAAAATCCTTTCCATAGCAGAGGAGAAATAAGAGTACTAGCCAAATATCAGATGGTGGCGGTGCGTCACCTTGTGTGACACATGGAACAATGTTCTGCTACATCTCCGCCCCACCATTTGCAGATCTGAATCTGGTAAAGCTTGGAGAAGAGATGTGCACTCCTCATCTTCCGCAATCAGACAAGAGTGCCCCGTGGAGGCAGAAAGCCAGAATAGGTTGTAGGGAGAAGAAGGGGACGGTTTCCATGGCAACTGCAGAGATGAGGCCTTTAGCTAGCACGGAGCCTCAGTATAAGGGTCAGCAGCAGTTAACCACAGGCTCTGCTTCCATTGAGTCTGACAACGAGGTTAGACAATAGATCTGAATGGTATAGGGAAGGACCACACACTGATCAGATGGATGGTTAAGGGCACAGATTCAGGTCTATGATCTCAGGCCCTGCTAGAATTAGGTTTTGTTAATTACAGCTGCAAAGGCAAACTATGATAATACTGAAATTGCACATACATGCTGGATGAGCATTCATCAGGCTGTTCTTTAAAATGCAGAAAATGTCCTAGAAAGACTGACTGGGGGTATCTATTAATCACCCCACTCTTCTTGGTTTCGTGGTTTTCTTGGTTAATCCCAGCCATTGGGTGATGATCCCAGTGTCATCGTCATATTATCAGAAAATATTTTCAAGCATCGAATGGCACATAGCACTGTGTACACAATGCTCTATAAAGAAAACTATGGTGTTTAGCATCAGTATCTATGTTTCAGAATTTTAAAACCGAGGACAGAAAACATGCACATATGTAAAAGGCACAGAAAGCTGAATAAAAATATTGAAGAAATACACACATGAATTGCAAAGTACATAAAAACCCATTTTGTGTTTAGGAAGAGGGTGCTGTGGCAGGAGCCTAATAATAAAAGGATGTCACTCAAAGACCATTCCAAAGGGATTATTGGGCACCTGTGTTATGCCTGATTGGGAGGAACACCCATTAGTATGTGGTGGTTATAGAGCCCACTTCAGTATTTCCTTCAACTATGGACCACTGGAATGACCAAATATGATCTTTTCTTTTTTAAACATTTTATTTATTTATTTGTCAGAGAGCACAAGCAGGGGGAGAGGGAGTGGGAGAAGCTCCCCACTGAGCAGGGAGCCAGACTTGATCCCCGGACCCTGGGATCATGACCTGAGCCAAAGGCGGATGCTTAGCTTACTGAGCCACCCAGGCACCCCAATATGATCTTCTGGGAACTCCCTTATTCTGTAGTTACTTCCACACTCTTTTCACGTAGAATTAACAGATATAGTGATTATAACCAATGCTTTTCAAACTATTTGTGGTGAAGGGCTCTTGAACTGTAGAAGGGGTCTCTAGGGATCTACCACTGAAAGGGGAGATTAGAGGAGATGCAAAAGGAAGATGCTAAAAAAAAAAAAAAGGAAGATGCTGTAATAGTCTCTTTCCTTCGGTGTACACTGCAGTGGGCATAAGGCAGAAAACTGTATAAATCTGGAATAGTATGAAAGGTAATTGTAGCCTTGGCTAAGTGTAAGCCAGTTAAAGGATTCTCAGAACTTCACCAGTCCATAATATCTAGTGATAAGTTATCAAATGGGTGAATTATGCACATATTTAACAAAGTAGGAGGGCCATATTTGAATATTTTCTGGAAACAATTTCATATTTGGCATTTAAATTAAATTTAAAAGTTTAGTTGTCCTCTTAAGAAAATTGGAACTTTGTAAAGATTAGTTGCACTCATCCTAAATGATGTGTATGTGGGAGAGGAGGACAGCAATATGCTTTCAATGCTTAAGGTCTGCACAGGACTTAAGCCAGCTCTGATAATTCATAAAGAAGAGACACTGACTCCTCCCTTACTTCTAGCCTGATAAATGTCATTAGTTTTTCTGAGGATCTGAGCTCATTTGGCAGAATTCCAGCCTGCTCTTCTGGATTGCATGGTCTTATCAACTAAAATATCCAAAAGGAAATGCATGCAGCTCAGATTCCCACCCTGTACTCTGTTCTGCCTATAAAGCGTTCTTTACACAGAGAGAGGAGTGTTGGATTACAGGATTGCTGTGTCAGAGGTTTATCCTTGGCTTTTGGGAAAATAGTGTGATCATAATGTATACTGGCAGCCATAGGGTCACCTCTTAGCATGAACAGCTGGTTTATCTGCAGAGGCACTGAGTAGAATCATCTCTAAAAAGGTTGAGGTGGGGGAGAAACTTGCATTTATTACTATGTCTGGCACACGGAGGAGGTCCACAGTAATTATCTGTTGGATAATTTTCCTAATTGCTATTTGCTAACATTAAATAATGGGAAAAACACAGGCATTGGATTTATCCTCTCCCCAAAGAACATTGCAAAAGGACAATGAAGATATTTACCCCTTTTCCTCCCTCATTTCCCTCATTCTTTTGTTGAAGAAAGTAATTCCCAAGAGTAAAAAAAAGGAAGATTTAGAGATAAATTTTCCCTTACCCATTCCTTTAGCCTGTGAGATGGAAGTTAGCGTCTGCCTGTGGTCAGTACTTTCCTTTCACCTTCTGAACAAAGTTACTACAGGAACCTCTATGGGTTTTCTTGGGGTGATAGAGATGCTGGTCTTAAACGTAATCCAAATCTAAGTGTATAACTCAGTTTTGAGGCCATGCCTCATGGCCACACATGCCTCATGTGTGAATCAAATTTTACATCATTTTTTAAAGGTATTTGTAGAATAGAGTTACTTGCCTTGAAGGAGTGCTTGAGTTGAAGAAGTAACATTCCCTTCTCAGTATCACAAAACAATAATTACCCTTTCCCTTCCTTCTTAGTTCTTTCTTTAGGATCCTTCATAATATACCCTAACTTCTCTTTCTAATATTACCTCTTTATTTTTTTAAGATTTTATTTATTTGTTTGACACACACAGAGAGAGAGAGAGAGAGAGAGAACAAGCAGGCAGAGCGAGAGGGAAAATGGAGCTTGATCCCAGGACTCTGGGGTCATGACCTGAGCCAAAGGCAGATGCTTAACTAACTGAGTCACCTAGGCACCCCTCTAACATCACTTCTTACAAATACTTTGCAATAACCCTTAGTCAGTCAATCTGAACCACTTGTGTTTCCTTCATTCTTTTTTTTTCTTTTTAAGATTTTATTTATTTTAGACAGAGATAGAAAGCATGAGTGGGGGGTGAAGGGGCAGGAGCAGAGGGAGAGAGAATCTCAAGCAGACTTCATGCTGAGCGTGAAGCCCGTGGTAGGGTTTGGTCTCACAACCCTGAGGTCATGATCTGAGTCAAAACCAAGAGACGAATGCTTAACCGACTGAGCCACCCAGACACCTCATCCCTCAGTCATTCTTACACTTTCTGTTCAGGCTTTCTCTTTTTCCTTGGATGCTTTGGTTCACCCTCATTCTCATTTACTGATTTATTTTCTTTACCCTTTTGATTTACTTTGTTTATAGAACAAGGTCCCATCTCATTCCACAAAGGATTTAAGGAGTATGACCAAACTCAAACACAGCTGCTTCTATGAAACTGACTTCCACAATTGCCAACTCTGTGAACTTGGGCAAGGTGCTTATCCTCTCTGTGCTTTAGTTAACTCTTCTGTAAAATTATAATAATTGCATCCTACCTTATTGCTATTTTGAAAATTAAGTGGGACAATCTCTTGAATATGCTCAGAACAATGTTTGGAATTCATTTACTTATTCATTCCTTCAGTAATATTTATTGAGCACCTACTGTGTGCTAGTGCACACAATACACAAAGACTCCGGCTCCTGTGGGGCTTACATTCTAGTGGGGGAGACAGATAATTAGTAAAGAGGTAGATGATATAGTCTGTCAGAAGTGATTAGTGCTGTGGCAAAAAAGAAGATAAGGTAAGTGTGACTGAGAATGCTGATGTGGGCTGTGGTGATGGGGAAGAATGGTGAAGGGATAGGAGAGGTTGCGGTGTTTTGTTTTTTTTTTGTTTGTTTGGTTGGGTTTTTTTGTTTTTTTTTTTTTTTAGATTTTATTTATTTATTTACCAGAGAGAGAAAACACAAGCAGAGGAGCAGCAGGCAGCAGGAGAAGTAGGCTCCCCGCCAAGCAAGGACCCCGATATGGGACTTGATCCCAGAACCCTGGGATCATGACCCAAGCCAAAGGCAGATGCTCAACCAACTGAGCCACCCAGGCATCTCGAGGTTGCAGTTTTAAATGGGCTAGGTGTTATTGAGAATATGAGACTTGAGCAGACTTGGAAGACAATAAGGGAGATAGCCACTTGAATATCTGGCAGAGGAGTCTTGTAGAATGAGAGGATGGCTAGTACAAAGTAGCGGTGTGCCTGGTATATCCAAGGAATAGCTGGCACCCATTGTAGCTGGAATGGAGGAGTAAGAGAAAGAAGAGTAAGAGATGAGACCATGGGAATAATAGGGACCAGATCACATCGGGCTTTCCTTTTTTTTATTTTTTTTTCTTAAAGATTTTATTTATTTATCTATTTGAGTGAGGGGGAGAAGGAAGACAAATGGATGGAGGGGCAGAGGGAGAGGGAGAAGCAGGGATCCCGATGCAGGCTCTATCCCGGGTCCCTGGGATCATGACCTGAACAGAAGGCAGACATTTAACCAACTGAACCACCCAGGCACCTCTCTTTTTTTTAAGATTTATTTATTTTAGAAAGAAAGCACTCAAGTGAGCATGGGGGTAAGGGTAGGGACAGAGAGAGAGAGAGAATCTCAAGCAGACTCCTCACTGAATGTGGAACCTGAGGCGGGGCTTGATCTCACAACCCCGAGATCATGACCTGAACCAAAATAGAAAGTCAGATGCTTAACTGATTGAGCCAAGCAGGTGCCCCCATAGGGCCTTCCTTATAGGCATTGTTGGACTTTGTTTTTTTCTCTGAGTGAAATGGGGAATATATGCAAGCTTTTAAACAGAGGGGTGAGGGGCACCTGTGTGGCTCTGTCGTCAAGTGTCTGCCTTGGGCTCAGGGTCCTGGGATCGAGCCCAGCACTGGGCTCCCTGCTCAGCGGGAAGTCTGCTTCTCCCTCTCTCACTCCCCCTGCTTGTGTTCCCTCTCTGGCTCTCTCTCTCTCTCTCTGTCAAATAAATAAATAAAATATTTTTAAAAAATAAAAATAAACAGAGGAGTGATATGGCTTGACTTAGATTTTTACAAGATCACTTTGGCTGCTGTGTTGAGAATAGACTGTAGATATTGTAAGGGTTACAGTGGGAAGTCTCTCAGGGATCTTGCCATGACCTGGGTAAGCAATGATGTAACTCAGACTAGATAGAGTATGTCAGTGGAGATGGTAACAATTAGTGAGATTCTAGACATATAGTATTTTAAAGATTTTTTAAAATTTTAATTTATTTGACAGAGATCACAAGTAGGCAGAGAAGCAGGCAGAGAGAGAGGGGGAAGCAAGCTCCCTGCTGAGCAGAGAGCCTAATGCGGGGCTCCATCCCAGGACCCTGAGATCATGACCTGAGCCGAAGGCAGAGGCTTTAACTCACTGAGCCACCCAGGTGCCCTAGACGCATAGTATTTTAAAGGTAGATCCATCCTGATTTCCTGTCTGATCAAATGAAAAGTGAGAGAGAAAGAGAATAATGACTCCCAAGATAAACCAAAAACTTAAAAAGAAAAGAAATTACTCATAGGAGGACAGAAGAAGCAGATTGTGAGGCAGCCAGGGATGGGAAGGTAGACTTTTAAAAATTTAACTTATTTTGTAGATTTGACTTTGAAATAGAAATGTTTTAAAGAAGTATGAGCCAAAATGAACTCAAAATGACCAATCTGACAAATAATGTGATCCAGAGTATATTTTTTAATCTAGACATCTATAACAAAAGATAACCCAATCATAAAGTGGACATTTTGAGTGGACAGCCACAAGAGAAGATGCACACATGGCCAATAAATACAAGAAAAAGTGTTCATCATTAGCCCTAGGGAAGTGCAAAGTAAAACCACAGTGCAGGGGCCCCTGGATGGTTCAGTGGGTTAAGGCTTTGCCTTTGGCTCAGGTCATGATCTCAGGGTCCTGGGATCAAGCCCCACATCAGGCTCTCTGCTCAGCAGGGAGCCTGCTTCACCCCTCCCAACCCCCTGCTTGCCTCTCTGCCCACTTGTGATCTCTGTCTGTCAAATAAGTAAATAAAATCTTTAAAAAATTAAAAAAAAAACCACAGTGCACTGTCAGTTAACACCCACAGAATGGTAAAAGTTAAAAGACCTATAACACCAAGTGTTAGCAAGATTATAGAACAAATAGAACTCTCATACACTGCTACTAGTAGTATAAAATGTTATAACTACTTTAGAAAAGTATTTGTAAGTTTCTTGTAAAATTAAACAAATACCTGTCTTATGACCTAGTAGTTCCATTCCTGGACAGTTACCCAAGAAAAATGAAAACACATGTGTCTGCAAAAAGAGTTGTGATGGCTGTTTATAACAACTTTATTCATAATAGCCCCAAACTGGAAACAACCCAATGTCCATCAGTAGGAGAATGGATAAACAAATTGTGGTATCTTCGTGCAATATAAAGATAAAAAAGAAACTATAAATGTACACAACATAGATAAAAACTAAAAAACATCATTCTGAACAAAAGAAACAAAATACAAAAGAATATTGTTAGTTGGTCTCCTGGGGAACTAATGCCAAGACATAATTAGATGTGCAAAAGAGGGGCACCTCAGTGGCTTAGTCGGTTAAGCAGCTGCCTTTGGCTCAGGTCATGATCTCAGGGTTCTGGGATCAAGCCCTGTGTCGGGCTCCCTGCTCACGGGGAGACTGCTTCTTCCTCCCCCTTTGCTACTCCCCCTGCTTGTGCTCTTTCTCTCTCTATCTTTCTCTTTCTGTCAGATAAATAAATAAAATCTTAAAAAAGATGTGCAAGAGATTTATCTGGGGAGTATATTGGTTATCAGTTTGAAACAAATCAACACAAAATGTAGCAGCTTAAAATGGCAAATATTTATCATCTCACATAGTTTTTAAGGATCTAAAACCTAGGAGCAAATTAATTGAGTGATTTTGGCTTAGGATTTCTCATAAGGTTGTGGTCAAAGTTGTTGGTTGAGTTTATAGTAATCTGAAGGCTTGACTGAAACTGGATATCTCCTTCCAATATGGCTCACTCACATGGCTATTGGCTGGAAATCCTTAGTTCCTTCACCATGTAGGCGTTTCCCTAGGTCTACTTGAGCACCCACATGACGTGGCACCTGGCTTCTCTCAGAGCAAATGAGCAAAGAGAAAAGAAGGAAGGAGACACAATGCCCTTTTATAGCATAGTTTTGGAAGTTAGACACCGTTACTTCTGTCTTATTCTATTTATTAAAAGCAAGTCAGTAAGTCTACTCCACTCTCGAGAGGAGGGAAATAGGCTCTGCCTTTTGAAGGGAATGTCAATGAATTTATGGGCATATCTTAAACCACTACAGGGAAGGATCAGGGAAAGACAGAGAGAGCCTTCAGACCAAGCTACAGGTCTGATATCTGTGGAAGGAGAGAAGGAAGAAATAAATCTTTTAATGGAAGAGTCTTGTCCTACAGCATCATTCCAAGAAAGGTTTGGACTGATAAAGAACCTTTAAGTCAGGCAGGTGGGAAAAATGGGTGAAGGGGATTAATTGAATGGTGATGGATGGTAACACCACACTTACTGATAGGTGACCACTTTGTAATGTATACAAATATTGAATTATTGAGTTGTATTATATTGAGTAACATATACAAATATTGAATTATTGTGGTGCTTGGATGGCTGAGTCAGTAGAACACATGACTCTTGATATAGGGGTTGTGAGTTCAAGCCCCAAGTTGAGTGTAGAGATTACTTAAAGATAAAATTATTTTAGGGGCACCTGGGTGGCTCAGTGGGTTAAAGCCTCTGCCTTCGGCTCAGGTCATGATCTCAGGGTCCTGGGATCGAGCCCCGCATCAGGCTCTCTGCTCCGCGGGGAGCCTGCTTCCTCCTCTCTCTCTGCCTGCCTCTCTGCCTAGTTGTGATTTCTCTCTGTCAAATAAAAAAAAAAAGATAATATTATTTTAAAAACCCCAATATTGAATTATTATGTTGTATACCTGAAACTAATATGTCATACACCAATTTTACCTTCAAAAATGTGAGCAAATCTTTTTTTTTAAATATTTTATTTATTTATTTGACAGAGATCACAAGCAGGCAGAGAGGCAGGCAGAGAGAGAGAGAGGAGGAAGCAGGATCCCCGCTGAGCAGAGAGTCTGATGCGGGGCTCCATCCCAGAACCCTGGGACCATGACCTGAGCAGAAGGCAGAGGCTTAACCCACTGAGCCACCCAGGCACCCAATGTGAACAAATCTATTGGTTTAATGTATCCATTAACCTAAGACCTAATGAATATTAAAATGGCTCTGAAGAACAGGTCCTAGCAAGAAAAAAACAATTCAATAAATATTATATCCTTAAAAAATTGCCTTCAAGTCAAAATGCACCTGTTGGAGGCATCTTGTCTATTACAGCATTGGACCTGCTTCTATACCCCAGCTGTGCTCTGTCATTGGCTAGGATCAGCCTGTGGGAAGTGTGGTTTTGGTGCAAATGTGGTGGTAGATCCCAAAAGGCAGCAGGTGGGGTCATTAGTTATTTATGCCCCCCAAATGCAGATTTCAGTGGTGCGTTTCCATGGTCACTACTACTATATACTGCATGGTTAAGTTTTTGTGTAATTCCAGAATGGGAGTAACTAATCCACAGTGATAGAAAGTAAGTAAGTGGTGGTTTGGAGCTGGGGAGGGTGTGATTGCAGAGGGGCACAAGAGAACTTTTGGGGAAGGTGAAAATGTTCTATGTCTGATTGTAGTGGTGGCTACCCACACACACACACACACACACATTTGTCGAACTTATTAAAATGCTACACTTAAAATGGGCACATTTTATTGTACACAAATGATATACAAAGTTTGCTAAAAAAACACAATGAGATACGACTTTACCATGACAATATGAAATGGTAGTGAGATGTGCAGCACCTGAATTTCTCACATCTGGTTAGTGGGAGTAAAAAATTATACAGCCTTTTGGAAACTGGCAGTTTCTTACAAAGTTAAGCAAATGCCTATCCTGTGACCCAGTTATTCCACTCTTAGATATCTATGCAAGAGAAATGAACATATATGTCCTTGAAAGACCTATTTGTGAATATTGCAAAAGTTTATTTATTTATATTAACATAGAATGTGTTATTTGTTTCAGAGGTACAGGCCTGTGATTCACCAGTCTTTTTTTTTTTAATTTTTAAAGATTTTATTTATTTATTTGACAGAGAGAGAGATCACAAGTAGGCAAAGAGGCAGGCAGAGAGAGAGGAGGAAGCAGGCTCCCTGCCAAGCAGAGAGCCCAATGTGGGGCTCGATCCCAGGACCCTGGGATCATGACCTGAGCCAAAAACAGAGGCTTTAACCCACTGAGCCACCCAGGTGCCCTGTGATACATCAGTCTTACACAGTTCACGGTACTCACCATAGCATATACCCTCCCCAGTGTCCATCACCCAGCCACCATTCCCTCCCATCTTCTTCCACTACAGCAACCCTCAATTTGTTTCCTGTGATTGAGTCTTTTATTGTTAGTCTCTCTCTCTAGTTTTGTCCCATTTCATTTTTTCCTCTCTTTCTCCATGATCCTTTGCTTTGTTTCTCAAACTCCACGTATCAGCAAGATCATCTGATAATTGTCTTTCTCTGATTGACTTATTTCACTTAGCATTATACCCTCTAGTTCCATCCATGTCATTGCAAAAGACAAGATTTCATTTTTAATAGCTGCATAGTATTCCATTGTATATATTACCACTTCTTCTTTATCCATTCGTCTGCTGATGGAAATCTAGGCTCTTTCCATAGTTTGGCTATTGTGGACATTGCTGCTATAAACATTCAGGTGCACGTGCCCCTTAGAATAACTACATTTGTATCTTTGGTGTAAATACTCAGTAGTGCAGTTGCTGGATTGTAGGGTAGCTCTATTTTCAACTTTTTGAGAAACCTCCAAACTGTTTTCCAGAGTGGTTGCACCAGCTTGCATCTCGACCAATAGTGTAGGAGGGTTCTCCTTTTCCTGCATCCTTACCAACATCTGTTGTTTACACACTTGTTAATTTTAGCCATTCTGACTGGTGTGAGGTGGTACCTCATTGTGGTTTTGATTTGTATTTCCCTGATGCCAAGTGATGCTGAACATTTTTTCATATGTCTGTTGGTGATTTGGATGTCTTCTTTGCAGAAATGTCTGTTCATGTCTTCTTCCCATTTCTTGATTGGGTTTTTTGTTCTTTGGGTGTTGCGTTGCGTTTGATAAGTTCTTTACAGGTTTTGGATACTAGCACTTTATCTGCTATGTTATTTGCAAATCTTTTCCCATTCTGTCGGTTTTCTTTGGGTTTTATTGACTGTTTCCTTTGCTGTGCAAAAGCTTTTTATCTTGATGAAGTCTCAAGAGTTCATTTTTGCCCTTGCTTCCCTTTGTCAAATGAATTTTCTGCATCTACTGAGAGTATCATATGGTTCTTGTCCTTTCTTTTATTAATGTATTGTATCACATCGATTTGAGGATGTTGAACCAACCTTGCATCTCAGGAATAAATCCCACTTTGTTGTGGTGAATAATCCTTTTAATGTACAGTTGGATCCTGTTAGCTAGTATTTTGGTGAGAACTTTTGCACCATGTTCATCACAGTTATTGGTATGTAATTCTCCTTTTTGATGGGGTTTTTGTCTGGTTTTGGGATCAAGGTAATGCTGGCCTCATAAAATGAGTTTGGAAGTCTTCCTCCCATTTCTATTTTTTGGAATAGTTTCAGGAGAATAGGAATTAATTCTTCTTTCAATGTTTGGTAAAGGGCACCTGGGTGGCTCAGTTATTAACCGTCTGCCTTTGGCTCAGGTCATGACCTCAGGGTCCTGGGATCAAGTCCCGCATCAGGCTCTCTGTTCAGCGGGGAGCCTGGTTCTCCCTCTGCCTGCCTCTCCCCCTGCTTGTGTTCTCTCTCTGACAAATAAAGAAATAAAATCTTAAAAAAAAATGTTTGGTAGAATTCCCCTGGGAAGCCATCTGGCCATGGGCTCTTGCTTGTTGGGAGATTTTGATTATTGTTTCAATTTCCTTAGTGGTTATGGGTCTGTTCAGGTTTTCTATTTCTTCCTGGTTCAGTTTTGGTAGTTTTTGTTTGTTTCTTTGTTTGTTTGTTTTGTTTTAAAGATTTTATTTATTTATTTGAGGGAGAGAGAGTGAGAGAGAGCATGAAAGGGGAGAAGGTCAGAGGGAGAAGCAGACTCTTTGTGGAGCTGGGACCCTGATGTGGGACTTGATCCCGGGACTCTGGGATCACCACCTGAGCTGAAGGCAGTGGCTTAACCAACTGAGCCACCCAGGCACCCAGTTTTTGTAGTTTATACATCCATTTCTTCCGGATTGTCTAGTTTGTTGGCATATAGTTGCTCATAATATGTTCTTATAATTGTATTTCTTTGGTGTTGGTTGTGATCTCTCCTCTTTCATTCATGATTTTATTAATTTGGGTCCTTTCTCTTTTCTTTTTGATAAGTTTGGCCAGGAGTTTATTAATCTTATTAATTCTTTCAAAGAGACAGCTCCTACTTTCATTGGTATGTTCTACTGTTCTTTTGGTTTCTATTTCATTGATTTCTGCTTTGATCTTTATTATTTCTCTTCTCCTGCTGGGTGTAGGCTTTATTTGTGGTTCTTTCTTCAGCTCCTTTTGGTGTAGGGTATTTGAGACCTTTCTTGTTTCTTAAGAAAGGCTTGTATTGCTATATATGTTCCTCTTAGGACCACCTTTGCTGCATCCCAAAGATTTTGAACAGTCATGTTTTCATTTCTATTTGTTTCTATGAATTTTTAAAATTCTTCTTTAATTTCCTGGTTGACCCATTCATTCTTCAGTAGGATGCTTTTTCACCCCCATGTATTTGAGTTCTTTCCAACTTTCCTCTTGTGACTGAGTTTGAGTTTTAAAGCATTGTGGTCTAAAAATATGCAGGGAATGATCCCAGTCTTTTGGTACTGGTTGAGACCTGATTCGTGACCCAGGACATGATCTATTCTGGAGAATGTTCCATGTGCACTAGAGAAGAATGTGTATTCTGATGCTTTGGGATGGAATGTTCTGAATATATCTGTTATGTCCATGTGGTCTAGTGTGTCATTTAAAGCCCTTATTTCCTCATTGATCTTTTGCTTAGATGATCTGTCCCTTGGGGCGCCTGGGTGGCTCAGTGGATTAAGCCTCTGCCTTCAGCTCAGGTCATGATCTCAGGGTCCTGGGATTGAGCCCTGCATCGGGCTCTCTGCTCCGCGGGGAGCCTGCTTCCTCCTCTCTCTCTGCCTGCCTCTCTGCCTACTTGTGATCTCTCTCTCTGTCAAATAAATAAATAAAAATCTTTAAAAAAAAAAAAAGAAAAAAAAAAAAAAAGATGATCTGTCCCTTCAGTGAGGGGGTGTTCAAGTCCCCTACTGTTATTGTATTATTGTTGATGTATTTCTTTGATTTCATTATTAATTGACTTATATAATTGGCTGCTCCCATGTTAGGGGCATAGATATTTTAAATTGTTAGAACTTCTTGTTAGATAGAACCTTTTAGTTTGATATAGTGTCCTTCCTCATCTCTTATTATGGTCTTTGGTTTAAAATCTAATTTGTCTGATATATGGTTGCAACTCTCTGAAGTGAAGAAAATGTTTTATATATTTTTTTAAAGATTTATTTATTTATTTGACAGAGAGAGATCACGAGGAAGCAGAGAGGCAGGCAGAGAGAGAGGAGGAAGCAGGCTCCCCGCTGAGCAGAGAGCCCAACGCGGGGCTCGATCCCAGGACCCCAAGACCATGACCTGAGCCGAAGGCAGAGGCTTAACCCACTGAGCCACCCAGATGCCCCAGAAAATGTTTTATATCTTGATTGTTATGTAGGTTTCACAGATATATACATTTGTTAAAACTCATCACATTATACAATGAAGCACTGTGCATTTCATTGTATTTAAATTTAATCTTGGGGCGCCTGGGTGGCTCACTGGGTTAAAGCCTCTGCCTTGGCTCAGGTCATGATCCCAGGGTCCTGGGATCGAGCCCCGCATTGGGCTCTCTGCTCAGCAGGGAGCCTGCTTCCTCCTCTCTCTCTGCCTGCCTCTCTGCCTACTTGTGATCTCTCTCTCTGTCAAATAAATAAATAAAAATCTTTAATAAAAAAATAAATAAAAATTGGGGCGCCTGGGTGGCTCAGTGGGTTGGGCCGCTACCTTCGGCTCAGGTCATGATCTCGGGGTCCTGGGGTCGAGTCCCGCATCGGGCTCTCTGCTCAGCAGGGATCCTGCTTCCCTCTCTCTCTCTCTCTCTCTCTGCCTGCCTCTCTATCTACTTGTGATCTCTCTCTGTCAAATAAATAAATAAAATCTTTAAAAAATAATAAATAAAAATGAATTTAATCTTAGTTAAAAAAATTAAAATTGTCACTAAAAATAAAAAACAAAATGAAATAAATTAACCACTGTATTAAATTAGTAGAATTATTTCAAATGACTCTAAAATACACTAATTTAACTGTACTGTTTTAAAAAATTTTTATTGTAAAATACTCATAAAATTTACCATTGTGGCCATTTTTTCCACATTATAGCCTATTTTAAGTGTATGGTTCAGTAATACTAAATATTCATAGTGTTGTGCAACCACCATCATCTCTATTCCTCTTTTTAATTTCATAAGACAGAAACTCTGTACCCTTGAAATCATGCCTCCCCATTCCTCCTCTCTCCCCAGATCTTGGCAGCCACCATTCTACTTTCTGCCTCTATGATTCTGGCTACTCTATATAATTATATAAGGTATATAAGTACCTCATATAAGTGGATTTGTCTTTTTGTGATCAACTTATTTCCTGTAGCGTAACGACTTCAAGATTCATCCATGTTGGGCGCCTGGGTGGCTCAGTGGGTTAAGCCGCTGCCTTTGGCTCAGGTCATGATCTCGGGGTCCTGGGATCGAGTCCCGCATCGGGCTCTCTGCTCAGGAGGGGCCTGCTTCCCTCTCTCTCTCTCTGCCTGCCTCTCTATCTACTTGTGATCTCTCTCTGTCAAATAAATTAAAAAAAAAAATTAAAAAAAAAAGATTCATCCATGTTGTAGCATAAGTCTTACCTGTACATTTTTTATGAGATGTGCCCTAAGGAAAAAATTAAACTAGAGAGGAATGTTAAACTTTTTTCATTAATTGTCTCATTAGTAATAATATTGGTATTTTTTCTGAAATGATTATATATATAGAGAGAGAAAGAGAACAGAATAAAGATTAGAGATAATGTTAACATTATCAGGAACCAAGTTGTTAATCTTAAGAGAGATACAAATATAAGATCAAATATAAGATATATAATGTAAGATCAAATATAAGATCAAAGATACAAATATAAGATACAAATATAAGATCAAGAAACTTCGGTAAAATCCCTGAAATCCCAAAATTTAATTGGAAAAAGCAAAACAGTGACCAATTCAATGTTATCAATAAGCTTTCCAACCATCCAGATTGTGGTCTCTAAATATTATTTACTACTAAAATGAACCAAGGCCTCTCAGAACATCTGATTCCAGATCTGGTGCAGGAAATGAACAAGGTGAACTTGGAACATCGTCTTACAACAGAGAACAAGGAAACTACCAAAGACCACTAGAATCGAGTCAGAAGGACTCTGGAGCTAATCTGAAGGGATTTCCACAGTCCAAAGATGTGACGATATGCATTTCAAAATGAGCAATAACTGCAATGTATTGGATATGCTAAATGTGTTAAAATCCATGAGTTGATAATGAGACTAAAAACAAAAATCTCATTGGTCATTTTTGAAGTATGCTAAGGAATTTCATCATTTGGAGAACTATTCTCTATTACGTAGAGAACCTCAAGTTATCAATTTGAAAACTAGCAAATCAAAAGAAAGAATCAAGCATCTATCTGCCTTTCCTTAGGTAATCAAATGTTTGATGAAGGAAAATTTCTTAGTTATAAAAGAATTCCAGCTAATAAATGAAGACAGTATGTTAAAATTAGAATATCACTATTTTGCATTCTTAGTGAGATAATACACCTAGGTAATGCTTACCAATGACTGCTAAACTATCAAGTAAAAAAAAAAGTCACATTTGAGCCTACTTATCAATTGTAACAAAACAAAAATACATTCAACAAGATGTTATATGTCTCCTGATAAGATGCAATAGGAAGAAACTAATGATGTAGTATATGTTGACTAATTGAGTTTAAATTTTAAAAAAAAGATGCAATAGGAAGTAAATGATATCACCTATGAAGTATTCTTGCCAAAAAAGAAAAAATGAAACATAAATCATAACAACTCTATATCTAACTGTCCATTTATGGGAAATAAGAAGAGACAAAGAAATACATCAGATGACACCATGGGGATGCAATAAAAAGAAACCCACACTGCTGGAAATTTTACAGAACAAATGACCTAGTTTCATCAACAAATATATAAATTACAGGAAATAAAAACAAGGGGGGATTTACAGATTAAAAGGTAGCTAAGAAAAGAATCATCCAAATGCAATGTGTAAATCTTGTTTTGGAACTGCAAAAAAAAAAAAGAGAGAGAGAGTTGGAGAAATTTGAACACTATATGTTTGGTAACATTAAGAAATTACGTTTAATTTTCTTTGTGTTAATGGTATTTTTAAAAGATTCTCTACATTTTACAAACAAATACAAGTTTTTATGGATGAAATTGTATGGTATCTGGAATTTGCTTAAAAATAATCAGTTGGGAAAGAGGTGGGAAATTGGATGAAACAAGACTGGATGTTTGTTGATAATCGTTGAAGTTGGTTGATAAATACATGGTTATTTATTTTCTTTTTCTATTAAAAATTAAAAAGACTATCTATAAGCTTTTTGTTATAAGCAACAGGAAGGATGAAATTTCATCCCCATCACTGAGATGTGGAAGGCTGCAAGTGGAGCAGGTTTAATAGAAAAGATGAGTTAAATTTTAAGCATATTGAACTTGAGATGTCATTTGAACTCCAAATGGAGATACTGAATAGGCAGTTAGATATATAAATTTGGGATTTGGCAGATAGGTCTAGGCTGAAGATATAAAGTTGGGGGTCATTAACCTGTAATGACATTTATAGCAATGAGTTTGGATGAGATCAAAAAAGGAACAAGAGTAAACATAGTAAGTGCTCAATAAATATTCATTATAAATATGATTAAAACTATCACTTTTGATTTCTTTCCTCTCTGAATTCCTACAATACTTTTATAGTATCCTGTATTATAGTTACTGTAATATATTTACATATTATATATAATATAGTTATATTATGCTCTCTATAAAATAAGTTCCCTAAATGTGGGAAATATATATATTTTTTTCTTTTTTTTTTAAGATTTACTTATTTGGGGCACCTGGGTGGCTCAGTCAGTTAGGCATCTGCCTATGCTCTGGTCATGATCCCAGGTCCTGGGATCAAGACCCATTTTGGGCTCTCTGCTCGGTGGGGAGCCTGCTTCTCCCTCTCCCTCTGCTGTTCCTCCTGCTTATGCTCTCTCTCTCTGTGTCAAATGAATGAATGGACTCTTAAAAAAAAAAGATTTACTTATTTATTTTAGAGAGGGAGTGAGGTGTGGGGAGGGGTAGAGAGAGGGAAAAAGAGAATCTTTTTTTTTTCCATTTTATTTATTTTTTCAGCGTAACAGTATTCATTCTTTTTGCACAACACCCAGTGCTCCATGCAAAACGTGCCCTCCCCATTACCCACCACCTGTTCCCCCAACCTCCCACCCCTGACCCTTCAAAACCCTCAAGTTGCCCCAACCTCCCACCCCTGACCCTTCAAAACCCTCAGGTTGTTTTTCAGAGTCCATAGTCTCTTATGGTTCGCCTCCCCTCCCCAATGTCCATAGCCCGCTCCCCCTCTCCCAATCCCACCTCCCCCGAGCAACCCCCAGTTTGTTTTGTGAGATTAAGAGTCATTTATGATTTGTCTCCCTCCCAATCCCATCTTGTTTCATTTATTCTTCTCCTATCCCCCTACCACCCCATGTTGCTTCTCCATGTCCTCATATCAGGGAGATCATATGATAGTTGTCTTTCTCCGATTGACTTATTTCACTAAGCATGATACGCTCTAGTTCCATCCACGTCGTCGCAAATGGCAAGATTTCATTTCTTTTGATGGCTGCATAGTATTCCATTGTTTATATATACCACTTCTTCTTTATCCATTCATCTGTTGATGGACATCTAGGTTCTTTCCATAGTCTGGCTATTGTAGACATTGCTGCTATAAACATTCGGGTACACGTGCCCCTTCGGATCACTATGTTTGTATCTTTAGGGTAAATACCCAGTAGTGCAATTGCTGGGTCATCGGGTAGTTCTATTTTCAACATTTTGAGGAACCTCCATGCTGTTTTCCAGAGTGGTTGCACCAGCTTGCATTCCCACCAACAGTGGAGGAGGGTTCCCCTTTCTCCACATCCTGGAAAAAGAGAATCTTAAGCAGACTACCTGCTGAGCATGGAGCCTGAGGCAGAGGTCAATCTCACATCCCTGAGATCATGATCTGAGCCAAAATTAAGAGTTAGATGCTTAACTGACTGAGCCACCCAGGCACACTGTGGGAATTAATGTCTTAATCATCCTTATATATTGCTCTCCTTCCACTACCACCATGGAGCCAGAATGGTGTCTTGCGTATAGCTGACTTGAAATCAATAAGTGAACTAGAGTTTGTAAAGACATTTCTGGTCAGCGCTATGGATTTTCTGCCTTCAGTTTCATGAGACTCCCTATATTGATGGGCTTATACGTTAGCAGGGCCAAAATGTGTTACTGTAGCTCTTGCTAACTAGTTAGCACACTGGCTCTGTATAGCCTAGATCAGCCTTTGGGATCCAGCCCTATCTAAGACAGTACAGAGGAGAAACAAAATCATGATTATATGGTCAATTAATCTTTGACAAAGGAGGCAAGAATATGCAATGGGAAAACATCTCTTCAATAAATGATGCTGGGAAAACTGGACAGCTACATGCAAAAGATCCAAACTGGACCACTTTCTGACACCATACATAAAAATAAATTCAAAATGGATTAATAACCTAAATCTGAGACCTGAAACCATAAAAATCCTAGAAGAGAGCCCAGGCAGTAATCTCTCTGACATGGGCCATAGCAACATTTTTCTAGATATGTCTTCTGTGGCAAGGGAAACAAAAGCAAACCTAAACTATTGGGACTATATCCAAATAAAAAAGCTTTTGCACAAAAAAGGAAACCTTCAACAAAACCAAAAGGCAACCTATTGAATGGTAGAAGATATTTGCAAATGACATATCCAATAAAAGGTTAGTATCCAGAATATATAAGGAATTTATATGGGACATAGGGGTGGCTCAGTTCTTTAAGTGTCTGCCTTCAGCTCAGGTCATGATCCCAAGGTTCTGGGATTGAGTCCCACATAAGGCTCAGTGTTCAGCAGGAAGTCTGCTTCTCCCTCTGCCTGCTGCTCCCCTTGATTGTGTGTGCACTCTCTCTCTCTCTGACAAATAAATAAATAAAATCTTAAAAGAAAAAAAGAACTTATAAACTCAACACTGAAAAACCCAAGTAATCCAATCTGAAAATGGGCAGAAGTCTTGAACAGACATTTGTCCAAAAAAGACATACAAATGGCCAACAGACACATGAAAAGATGCTCAGCATCACTCATCAACAGGAAAATGCAAGGCAAAACCACAGTGAGATACCATCTTACATCTGACAGAGTGGCTAAAATAAAAAACACAAGAAACAAGTGTTGATGAGGATGTGGGGAGAAAGGAACACCATGCTCTGTTGGTGGGAATGCAAACTGAAGCAGCCACTGTGGAAAACAGTATGGAGGTTTCTCAAAAAACAAAAAATAGAACTACCATATGATCCAGTAATTCCAATCCTGGGTATTTACCTAAAGAATATGAAAGACTGGGGCGCCTGGGTGGCTCAGTGGGTTAAAGCCTCTGCCTTCAGCTCAGGTCATGATCCCAGGGTCCTGGGATTGAGCCCCACATCCGGCTCACTGCTCCGCGGGGAGCCTGCTTCCTCCTCTCTGCCTGCCTCTCTGCCTGCTTGTGATCTCTCTCTGTCAAATAAATAAATAAAATCTTAAAAAAAAAAGAATATGAAACACTAATTTGAAAAGATATATGCACCCTTATGTTTATGTAGCATTATTTACAGTAGCTAAATTATGGAAGTAGCCCAAGGGTCATCAATAGATGAATGGATGAAGAAGTATATATATACAATGGACCCTTACTCGGCCGTAAGAAAGGATGAAATCTTGCCGTTTGCAACAACATAAATGGATCTAGAGTGTATTATGCTAAGCTAAATAAGTCAGTCAGAGAAAGATAAATACCATATGATTTCACTCATCTGTGGAATTTAAGAAACGGGAACAGAAAAAAAGAGACAAACCAGAAAAACAGACTTAACTATAGAGAACAAGCAAGCAGTTATCAGAGAGGAGGTGGGTGGGGGATGGGTGAAATAGGTGAAAGGGATTAAGAGTACACATTTTTTTTTTAAGATTTATTTATTTATTTGACAGAGAGACAGTGAGAGACGGAACACAAGTGGGGGGAAGTGGGAGAGGGAGAAGCAGGCTTCCTGCAGAGCAGGGAGCCTGATGCGGGGTTCGATCCCAGGACTCTGGGATCATGACCTGAGCTACCCAGGCGCCCCAAGAGTACACATCTTGATGAGCACTGAGTAATGTATGGAATTGTTGAATCACTATATTGTACACCTGAAACGAATTTATTTTTTTTTAAGATTTTGTTTATTTATTTGACAGAGAGAGAATACCAGCAGGCAGAGCGGCAGGCAGAGGGAGAGAGAGAAGCAGGCTCCCCATGGAGCAGGGAGCCCAGCTTGGGGCTCCATCCCAGGACCCTGGAATCATAACCTGAACTGAAGGCAGACGTTTAACTGACTGAGCCACCCAGGTGCCCCCCTGAAATGAATTTAATACTGCATGTTAACTATACTGGAATTAAAATAATAACTAAAGGGGTGCTTCAATCGATTAAGCATCCGATTCTTGGTTTCAGCTCAGGTCATAATCTCAGAGATGTGAGATGGAGTCCTGCGTTGGGCTCTACCCTCAGTACAGAACCTCCATGAGATTCTTTCCTCCTCCCTCTCCCGCTCCCTCTGACCCTCCTTCCCCAACCCTCAAATAAAGAAATAAACAAAATCTTTAAAAATAATAATAGTACTTGAAAAAAAAGTACAGAGAGGGGATGGAGACAAAGAGTGGCATGAAGGGCAATATGACATAGTGATATGGGAAGTAGGATACAAAATTGACACCATGTATGTGATCTTATATATACACACACTTACCTCAGAGGATGAGTAAATATTTCATGGCTTAGCCACCCATCCATGAACAGGAATTAGCTTGGTGTCCTTTTCCACTGAAGTGTTTTATTTTCTTCTTTTATTTCTTAGCTCCAGAACATTCTCCCCATTGGGACTTAAGAGTCAGGAATAGCTTTTTGTTTTCGTTTTTGTTTTAATCTGCAAGATGACTTTTCTCATTTTCTACCATCCTGGCTCTCATTCCTGGCAGTTTCCAAAGGCTCTAAGAATATTCCTTTTCTTGCTCTCATCCTATTCCTATGTTGGGTGCAGGTAAAATTTTCTTGTAGTTTTGGTTAGTACCACCCCTGCTCAGCTCACAATCTTGGATTATTTGGTATTGTTGCAAGATAGCAGGGTCCTTGTCTCAGGGAGTCAAAGAATGAATCTCATGGACAGAAAAGGGTGAAGTGAAGTGAAAGTTTATTAAATGAAGGTGAGAGCAGAAAGGAAAGAAAAACTCCCTTGGGGGCCCTGGGTGGCACAGTCAGTTGGGCATCTGCCTTTGGCTCAGGTCATGATCCCAGGGTCCTGGGATTGAGCCCCAAGCTGGGCTCCCTGCTCAGTGGGGAGTCTGTTTCTCTCTCTCCTACTCCCCCTGCTGTTGTTCCCTCTCTCCCTACGTCTCTCTGTGTCAAATAAATAAATCTTAAAATCGGACTCTCTGCTCAGCAGGGAGCCTGCTTCCCCCTGCCTCTCTGCCTACTTGTAATCTCTCTCTCTCTCTGTCAAATAAATAAATCTTAAAAAAAGAAAGAAAGAAAGAAAGAAAGAGAAAAAGCTCTCTAGAGTGAGGGGGTCCCAAATGTGTGGCTACTAAGGGTTTTAAGGGCCAGTCTTTTATTGAAAACTTGACCAGGAAAACTTGTAGCCTTGAGATTTTTCTGCCATCTTGGTTTGAGCAGGGACTATTGGTAACCCTCTTAATGACTTACCTCTTTGAGGTCTGGTCATTTTCTATGATTTCAGTGTAGCCGCCAATGAAAAATACTCCCTAATATCCAGGGCCAGGTGGTCTGCTCTATTCCCTTATCTATTTTTCACTCTGTCTTAGAGCTTCTGCCTGCCAGGAATAGTTTCCAGCCTAGTGAGGGGCCCCCATCTCTCGCTGCCTATACCTTAACCCTTTCCTAACTCAGTACTACTCTATTTTCTCCTTTCTTTTCTCTCTCTCTCTTTCTTTCTTTCACATCAAGATCAGGAAAATAACATTGATTCAATACTATTATATGATCTACAGACCTTATTCGGCTATCACCCATACTTCCACTGAAGTTCTTTATAGCAGAAAGAAAACCAAGTTCTTATCCAGGGTTTGGTTCTGGATATCATGTTGCATTTGATGGTTTTGGGTCTTATCTCCTTAGTCTGTTCAAATCTGAATTAGTTTCTAGGTCTTTCTTTGTTATTCTTGATCTTGGCAACTCTTTCTCTCCATTTCTTATGTCTCTAATTGAGGAATAAGGGCTGGTTATTTGCACAGCATCTATCAATTTAGGCTTATCTGATGTCTCCTTAGGGTCAGATTAAGGTAATGAATTTTTGGCAGGAATACAATTAAAGTGATGTTATGCCCTTCTCTGTGCATCGTATCAAGTGACACAAAATGGTATTTTATCCCATTATTGGTGATGTTAACTGGAATCACTTGATTAGGCTTGTGAATACCAAATTTTTTTTCACTGCAAATGTACTACTTTATGTTTGTAATAATTTAATACATTTTAGGGAGATACTTTGAGACTAAGTAAATACCCTCTTTTCTACCAATTGTTAGTTTGAGCACAAATGACATGTATTTAAGTCATCTTTATTGTGAAATACAACACACATAAAAATGAATAAAATATATACATAGAAAGGCATGAATTATAAATTGTAAACATTTCCAAGCAACTTGCTTGCCTCTTAAAGAGTTAAAACCCTGTTACCCCTCTAAAATTAACCACTAGTCCTGACTTTTATTGCAATAATATAGTTTCTTTGTTATTATTATTTTTTGTGACCTAGGTGCACATCTTTAAATACTGAAATTTAGTGTTGTCTCATTAAATTTTTTTTTTCTTAGAGGCAAGGGACACAGAGAAAGCACAAGCACGTGTGCGGGGGGGGGGGGGGAGGGATTGGTGGGGGGAGGGCAGAGGGGGAGAGAGAGAATCCCAAGCAGGCTCCCTGCTCATCACAGAGCTGACTCAGGACTCCATCCCATGACCACAAGTTCACAAGAGCCAAAATCTAGAGTTGGATGCTTAACTGACTGAGCCACCAAGGTGCCTGCCCCTCATTAAAGATCTTTTAAAATAAAGAAGCTTGGGTGGCTCAGTCGGTTAAGCATCTGCCTTTGGCTCAGGTCATGATCCCAGGATCCTGGGATGGAGCCACATATCAGGCTCCCTGCTCAGCGGGGAGTCTGCTTCTCCCTCTGCCTGCCACTCCCCTGCTTGTTCTCTCTCTCTGAAAAATGAATAAATAAAATCTTTTTAAAAACCTCCTAAATTGTAGTACAAGACATATAAACTTTAACCATTTTAAACATTTGAAAAAAATTTTATTAAAAAAATTTTTTTAAAGTAATCTCTACAGCCAGTGTGGGGCTGGAACTCACAACCCCAAGATCAAGAGTCACATGCTCCCCACACTGAGCCAGCCAGGTATCTGCATTTTAAACATTTTTAAGTATACAGTGCAGTAGCATTAAGTACATTCACCTTACACAACCATTACTACCGTACATCTCCAGAACTCTTTCGTCTTCCCAAACTGCAGCTCTGTACCATTTAAACAATAACTCCCCTTTTCCTTCCTCCCCACAACTTCCAGAAACCACTCTTCTTTCAGTTTCTAAGAGTTTGCCTACTCTAGGTACGTCCTGTAAGTGGAATCATACAATATTTGTCTTTTCATGTCTGGCTTATTTCACTTAGCAGAATGTTTTCAAGTTCTATCCATGTTGTGGCAGGTTGGTATCACTCCTAAGTCTTCTCTTGTAGTACTGAATTCCAGGGAGTTATGGATTGGAAAGAAAGCAAGAGGGAGGAGAACCAGGAATTCTGCAGTCACTGAATGAGAATTTTAAAGAGCGAGGAATCATCATACACTGTAAAGGTCAAAGCTAATGAGGTGATTTGACAAGAAATTTTCAGAATCTGTTATTAACAAACCTTTTTAGAGTAACTGCTTTGTGCTCGGAACTGTACAAGGCACTAGGTTTACCGACGCAGAAACCAGATTGCAAAGGATTACAGAGTTACTGGTATGGAGAAAGCCAAGTATGGAGGGAAGGAAAACAGAAAGCCCGGGAACTTGATAAAGAGGTAAAATGGAGAGGAGATGCTACCAGGATATGGATATTTGAATACTTCTAGAAAAAGAGGAATAATCAGGGGAAGGATGGCAATCTCTGTCAGTATTCAGATTAGGCAAGGATTCCACCTCCTCCCTCCACCCCACCCCAGCACCACAATTTTCTGTTTCTGTTTCCAGGTAAGTGGCTCAGAGTGGAGTTAAACTCTTCAGATTGAAATCTGAAAAGGCGGAAGACAGAAAACTGCAGCTAATACCGCAGTCAGTCTGTGTTTGGAATTGCCTATTTGAGAGAAACTCAGGCTGGTAAGAAGGTCTACAGCTGATTGGCTGGCTGGAAAATGAAGCTAGCCGGAAGGGGGCAGTGTGCTCTGCTCATGTTCCACGGCTTCGTCTGTGGCAAATTTGGGGCTCTGGAGAGATTAGAAAAGTGGGTTAAAATGGACAAGGATGACAAAGAAAATGTGATTTATACAGGGCACCTGGCTGGCTCAACTGGTAGGGCATGCGACCCTTGATCTCAGCGTTATGAGTTCAAGCCCCATGTTGGGTGGAGAGATTTACTTAAAAGTAAAAAGTAAAAGTAAAAAATTAAAAAAAAAAGTGATATGTACATATAATAGAACACTATTCAGCCTTAAAAGGGAAGGAAATTCTGATACATGCTTTTAAAATTACAATATGGATGAATCTTGAGGATATTATGCTAAATGAAATAAGCTAGACACAAAAGGACAAATATTGTATGATTCCATTTATACGAGGTACCTAAAGTTGTTAAATTCATAGAGACAGAAAGTAGCATGGTGGTTGCCAGGGGCTGGTGGGAGGGGGGATGGAAGAGTAACTGTTTAATGAGTACAGAGTTTTAGTTTGGGAAGATGAAAAAATTCTGGGGATGGATGGTCGTGATGGTTGCATAACAACGTGAATGTACTGGGACGTCTGGGTGGCTCTGTTGGGTAAGCATCTGTCTTTGGCTCAGGTCATGATCCCAGCGTCCTGGAATCAAGTCCCACATTGGGCTCCCTGCTTGGCTGGAAGCCTGCTTCTCCCTCTGTCTGCTGCTCCCGCTGCTTGTGCTCACTGGTTCTTTCTCTCTCTCTCTGACAAATAAATACATAAAATCTTTAATTAAAAAAGTGAATGTACTTAATTCCACAGAACTGTACCCTTAAAAATGGCTAAAATAGTAAATGTCATGTTATATGTATTTTATCACAGTAAAAAAAAAATTGAGTAGGAGCAATGTGGCAAAATGTTAACGTGTGAATCTCGGTGAAAGGGTTTATAAGAGATCACTTTACTATTTTTATTATACTATTTTTGCAAGTTTTCTGTTGCTCTGAAATTCTTTTCAAAATAAAAAGTTTACTTAAAATGAACAAGAGGAAGTTCTATAGAGATAAGATACAGACCAGTCGGCTTGCTTCTACTGCCTGGGTTGCAGGTATCAAGTCTGCCAGCCTCGTGTTAGGAAGTTTATATAGTACCGTAGGCAATTATTCAGTACCTTAAGAAAATTTCTCTCACATTTTAATTACATCATCACCTCTTTGTTGACTTAACTTCTTCATAAGGATGTAGAGTTGACAGCTTTTCAATTTTTCCTCTGTTTTCGTCATATTATTTTAATTATTATGAATTCCTAGTACACTAGGGACTGTGTTCAACTTTTAACTCTTACTAGCTCTAAGACACTATGCAAATTATTTCGTCTCTCTAAGCTTTAGTGTCCTCATCTGTAACCCTCAGAGACTATGAGGCTTTTAGGTAGGAGAATGAATGGAAAACAGAGCACAATACCTGCTGCATAGTAAAAGTGTAATATGTGTTATTAGTTAATTATATCATTGGTACATGACTGGACATGATTGTATAGGTCCAAGTGCAACAGAAGGTATCCCAGGGGTCAGAATCAACTATACCTTAAATGTAAGTTGAAATGTAATACTTTAATATTGCAGCTTAAAAGGGATCTATAATAGTTTTTCATTAAATTTAGCACTTGTTATATCCTCAGTAAAGTTCTCTGCCACTGAATGCCCAAACTGAGTTTCCAGATGAAAACAATAAAGCATATTTAAGGGTTGGTGTATTCACAGACACCACAGTGTCTGTGAGGTGGGACTAAATCATCTGGGGTTCTTTTGCTTAGAGAAGTCTGTGATGAGACCTCAGAAAAAGACTAACAGGGGCACCTGGGTGGCTCAGTCACAATCTCAGGGTACTGGGATCAAGCATATCATTGGGTTCTTTCCTGTTTGGTGGGAAGCCTCCTTCTCTCTCTTCCACTCCCCTGCTTGTGTTTCCTCTCTCGCTGTCAAATAAATAAATAAAATCTTAATAAAAAAAAAAGACTAGGGGCGCCTGGGTGGCTCAGTGGTTTAGGCCGCTGCCTTCGGCTCAGGTCATGATCTCAGGGTCCTGGGATCGAGTCCCACATCGGGCTCTCTGCTCGGCGGGGAGCCTGCTTCCCTCTCACTCTCTCTGCCTGCCTCTCTGCCTACTTGTGATCTCTCTCTGTCAAATAAATACATAAAATCTTTAAAAAAAAAAAAGACTAGCAAAGGAAGTATATAGCACTTATATTTATTGTTTGATTGATTGAAATATATTATAGAATTATTGGACTAGATGAGATAATTCCAGCCTTATGAAAATTTACCCAGTTTTTAAAATTACCAATTAAAGACAATAGAAGAGGAAGTAGCTTTAAGTTCTAGAATAAAGGATTTAGATTAGATGATTAGAAGAAAAATTTCTGACAATGAGGCTTACTAAATTTTAAAGTGAGTTAACATAAAGTCTGATAGGGTTTTCTTGTCTTCAGAGGTAAATTAGATTTCTCTCTCCCTGAGGTGGCTTAGGTAAAGATGCACCTGCAGGTAGGTAGCCCAACTGATAGTCCTTGACAGCCTAAGAGTCGATAAAGGTCTTTGGCTCACCTAACCACAATCAGTCACAGTCTCAGTGGGTAACCATTTTGCCTGCATTTTCTAATCTTCTTGACTGATTTAATGATTAATTTGTTTTACTGGCTACCAAGGAATTTTCACAGTTTTTTCTTTTTTCTTTTTTTTTTTTTGACACAGAGAGAGAGAGTCCGTTCACATGCTCACATGAGGTGGGGCTGAGGGGCAGAGAGAGAATTGTGAAGAGGCTTAAGTAGGTAGGTTCCACACCCAGTGCGGAGTCCCAAGGTAGTGCTCCATCTCATGATGTTGAGATCATGACCTGAACCGAAATAAAAAGTTGGACACTGAACTGACTGAGCCATCCAGGTGCCCCTCACAGTTTTTCTTCACAGTTTTATTTAGTAATAGGAATGGCTCAGGTTTATTTATTTATTTTTAGTTATGTTTATTGAGGTTCAGTTTATCCTTTTTGGTGCACCATATATGTTTAACAAACATATATGGTTGCTTTTCAAATAATCAAGAAAGCCTATTTATTTATGTCTTGCTTGGGGAGGGATGCAATAGCAGGACAGAAAAGAGCAAATATATAGTGACTTTTGGGGTATTTTTATGAAAACCGAGGTCAAGATTTGTCGACAGTAGGAATTGACTGCTTGAGCTCTCACAAGTGGAATAGATGAATTCACTTAAGTCTATCTCGTGTTGTTAATATTGACTTGCCCTGGTCCTTTTAGAATTAAATTTATGTGGTCACTGGTCTTCTGAAGCATTAGGAGTGGAAGAAAGGAGGAGTCAATTATAAATGATTTCAAGATTAAGAAGTGGGTGTTGTTTCTGTGTGTTCTATTCCATTTTTGTTCCACTAGTAAAACATTCTGGGGACTCTAATTATATTCTAGTTACAGCAACAATAGATTCTGGATTTTTCAGGACAGATTCATTTCAAAGATTCTGTCCTGTTGTTTCCATAAATAATGTAAAACTCACATGATATACTTTGGTTGTTGGCTTAAAAAATGTGATCACTGTAATTTATAACAGCAGGGAGAAGACTGGTTTATAGGAAGCTCCACTTCCTCTTAGCCTGTATCAAGTGCTAAACTGGGTATTTACAGGGTTGGAAGATCATGATTGGGCTGCACCTAAGTCATTCAGAGCCTGAGGTAGAGAGAAAGAACTACCTCCTATTGAACGTCTGCTATGTGTATGCTTGGCAGAGTGTTAGGTGATTTCCCTGTTGACAGCTACTCTGGCTAGAATTCCGTTCCAGATGCAACCACCACTTAAATAAAACAAAACACGTATTCCTCATGGTGTCTAGTTCATTAATACAAGTCACAGCTGCCACACCCTCTATAAGATCCTGGCACCATAATTAGGTTAATAGAGACTCTTAAGGTTTGAAGGGATCTTTGAGGTCATCTAGTTAAAGGGGTGGCAGCTGTTTTCTTCACCACCGAGTCTGCAAATCAATGTGCTCAATTCTCTCAACGGAAGTGCAAAAAATATCTGGGGATATACTCTCCTTGGGCGTCAAGTTCATATAAAAGATAGAACAATGATAAGCAAACGTGAAGCTCAAACTATGTTCCAGACTGCAAAGGGCAATAGGGACCAAAAAAAAAAAAAAAAAAAAAAAAAAAAAAAAAAAAAAAAAATCTTTACTGGGGCCCTCAGACAATAAAAAGGAAAACAACAACAACAGCACAAACAAAAAACCTCCCAAAACCAACCCCAAACTGGCGGAGACGTAATGTGAGGGCCTGGAATTCAGTCGGAGGCCCACATAAAGGGATCCTGATGGACACAGGTAAAACCCAAAGCATCGTCCCTTTCTTCAGTTTCAACAGCTCTGAAGTACTAGGCATCCTGGATCCTCTTCTTCACCCTTTTATTAGAAAGCCGGGGAATCCTCTCCTTTTCTATGGAAGAGGGTGAGAGAAGGGGCCTCAAGGTGCAGGTACAATAGAAAACAGGTCTTTTCTCTTATGTCTCAGTTCAAACAATTTTCCTAGAGGCAGGGGAATACATTTCACGCCCTCTCAAGGTCCCTTCGGTTCAAGGATACTGTCATTCTCTGGCTGTACTAGGGGGAGGGCCTGCTACGTCCAGGCTGCCATGGAAACACGCCGCGGTGTTCCTTTTTCTTACGTGGGGCGGGGCACTCTGCCTCAGCCACCAATTATCCACAGGGTATCTTGAATGGCGGACAGCAGCAGCGAATGGGCGAGCTGATACTGCGTGACGCGACGGGAAAAGGGGGAGTTCGCGGCCGGCGGCGGCGGTGGCTACAGCGGCGACCTGGGGATCGAGCTGGAGGGAGCTGGGAGCGTGCTGGGACCTCTAGCTCTAGCGCGAGTGATCTCCCGCCGGGATGCCTGGTACTATTTGTAGAAAAGTGGGGGTGCAGTGAGCTCTGAAGGCTTGGGTTTCGGGTCTGAAGGGATGGCTGACCGGAGGGGGCGGGGTGACAAGCATGGCGGCGGTGACGGGGAAAGGGTTGGAGGGCCCTGAGAAGGGGGTGGGGAAGCAGTAGCTGGGAAGGCTGGGTGGTCTTGAGGAAGCGTGAAGGGCTGTGGGTGTTCTGGCAAACAGATTACAAAGCAGCCTTTTGGGGGGCCATAGAGGCGCCATAAGGACGTAGGGAGGGTTGTGGGGGATGGAAAAAGAGGCGGGGAAAGAAGAGGTTAGGAAGGGGAGGAAAGGGTGTCTACGGGGAAGGTAATGGAAAAGAAGAGGGGGAGAAGGATTGGCAGGCTGATAGTAAATAACGAGGAAATCAGGCTTTGGGAGGTGTGGTAGGAAAGTGCTTGCAGCGATTGTAAATATAATCTAATTAGAGCCCTAGACGGGTCCCCTTTCCTAGCTCTTGCACTTCCGCCCCATTATTTAAGCTCAGACTGCGTGAGGAAGGCTAGTAGGTTACACCGAACTGATCTTTTGTTATTCCATTCCAGGGGAGCAGATGGACCCCACTGGAAGTCAGTTGGATTCAGATTTCTCTCAGCAAGACACTCCTTGCCTGATAATAGAAGATTCTCAGCCCGAAAGCCAGGTTCTAGAAGATGATTCTGGTTCTCACTTCAGTATGCTATCCCGACACCTTCCTAATCTGCAGATACACAAAGAGAACCCTGTGTTGGTGAGTGATACCTTGGTTGGAAGTGATTGAGGAGAAATTACTTTTCATTTAATCAAGACCAATCAGCAAACATAAGTACTTAGGAGATCACTATCTCTTGGATTAAAATTGGTTGTAAAAATGAAACAACACATTCACAAAAAGTATGCCTCATTTTGGATTATTTCATATATAGTGGGGATATTAAGTATGTATATTTTCTAGGATGTTGTGTCCAATCCTGAACAAACAGCTGGAGAAGAACAAGGAGATAGTAATAGTGGGTTCAATGAGCACCTGAAAGAAAACAAAGCTGCAGGTGAGGTGTTTAAAGCTATTAGTCCCTTTTGCAGGAGTGCTCTTGTGGAGCTGGGTGGATCTAAACATGTGGTTGTGGTGAATGTACATAAGAAGGTTTAGCACAGTATTTGGTGCATAGTAGGCACTCAAAAAGTTGATTTTTTAATGTAGCTGGTTAGATTGGATTGTCTACATTTCTAAACTTGCATTGAAGTTTGGTGGTAAATGCCTTTTATACTAATACCCAGTTATTTTTTTCAGAACCTATGGATTCTTCTCATTTGGACACATGTAGTTCCATCAGTCAGGTCATTGAACAGTTACCTCAGCCAAACAGGACAAGCAGGTATACTAGTGTTGGCAGGAATTTATTTAAATTTATTAATGGATGAATTCTTTCATTTGTGCGTATTGCCTTATCCCAAGGATAAAAGGATTAATGTTATTTTTGTGAATTAGAAAGTGGGATTTGAGGATTGTATTAACTAGTACATTAATACTGATGGCTAGAATCTCTTTTGTAAAGGTAATAACATTTTTACACCTGTATTATTATTTTTGTGATCTATTTTGTGCATGTAAAACAAAATAAGCATTTTTCATTCTTAGCATAGATATGACAGTAGGAAAAAAAATCATCAAAAAATATTTAGATATAGGGAGCCTGGGTGGCTCAGTGGTTTAAGCTGCTGCCTTCAGCTCAGGTCATGATCTCAGGGTTCTGGGATCGAGTCCCGCATCGGGCTCTCTGCTCAGCGGGGAGCCTGCTTCCCTCTCACTCTCTGTCTGCCTCTCTGCCTACTTATGATCTCTCTCTGTCAAATAAATAAATAAAATCTTTAAAAAAAATATTTAGATATATATTATCAAAACTGTTAGGCATGCTTTTGATGTACCAACTAAATTACCCTACCTTTAGAACGACAATGTTTAATTCATACCCTAAACAGCGTTGAATTTTTACTTCGTCTTATGTTTAGTTTTATATTGTCCATTTATTGAGTTTATTCTCTGTTAGGCATTAGTTGGATGTTTGATATATAGTCCCATTTAATTTCATCCTTAAAGTAGCTGTATTGTGAAGACATTTTATTATTTCCATTACATAAAGGGGGAAACTGATGGGTGAGGAAGTTAAATAACTTGCTGTAGCGTACATTGGTTGTAAGTGATGGCTGAGCTTTGAACCCTCCTGACTCAAGTGCCTTCCCTTTCTTTTTTACTACTCAGTACTTCTTAATCTTCCTCCTAAAATATCTAAGATCAAAGGAGAACTTAGACAGCCTCAGGGGCCTTGTGATGGCAGGGTAGAAAAGGGAGCAGTCAGAGAGGAGAATGTTAGGTTGAGGTGGTGAAAGAGTATGGTTTTCTCTTAAGAAAAAAAAAATTCTTTAAAAAAAAAATTCTATTTAATACTCTGCACATAAATTTTTTCTCCCAAATCACCAGTTGGATACTTTAGAACAAGCTGCAAATTGGTGGGTTTATTTTGGCCTGCAGGTTGTTTCTGTTTGGCCCACACATGGTTGTAAAATATATTTACATTAATTGATAGAATTTTAAAATGAGGAAATTTTGCATAAAACTTGGATTTTCATCTTTTGGCATTAGCAGTTCAGGGTAATACAGCTCTGATATTATTGCTAACAATTGGCTGGAGCTGTAAGTAGCAGCTTACGTCTGCTTAGATGGTCATGAGAGCTATGGTCTGTTATAGATCCTGTAATTCACTGTTGACTATTGAACATGGACACTGAAGCCAAGTATTCAATTATTTTTTTATTTTTTAAAAATATTTTATTTATTTATTTGACAGCGAGAGAGTGAACACAAGCAGGGGAAGTGAGAGAGGGAGAAGCAGGTTTCCCACTGAGCAGGGAGCCCGATGCGGGGCTTGATCCCAGACTCTGGGATCATGACCTGAGCCCAAGGCAGACACTTAACGACTGAGCTACCCAGGCGCCTCCCAAAGTTTTCATTTATTGTAGTGCTTTTGCTTTTCTTCTTAGCCACTTCACTCATTTATGTAACCTTGTTTTGCTTTCTGTAGGCATTAAGTTTATGGTACTTCTTTAGGAACATATGCTTTGCTTATGTTTTTGTGGCCCCTTGGTTTGAACTAGTGGGAACAGGAATTATACATACCCCTTATTGTATATGAAGCAGTGCTGTCAGAGAAGGCCCATGCTACTGCTTTTCCCTTTTTGCATCAATGTGTTGCCCTTTCTCAAAACAAAACAAAAAACTCACAAAACACCTTGAATGTTTACATTCAATAAATGTGCAGGCACTGTGACAGGTGTTTTAAAGGGGCTTTGCCATCATGGAGCTTATAATTTAATAGACAATTATTGAAATCATTACATAAGTAGCTATGCAGTTACAATTGTGATCCTTGCAAAGGAGGAGGGAAAATATATAACCTAATCTGTGTGATAGAGGTAGGCTTCTCTAAGGAATGTAGTGTAAACTATAAATATGAATTTGTTAGCCATAGTTGAGGGGTTGGGCAGAAGTTTGGCATGTGGGGGGAGGAGCTTTCCAGACAGAATTATATGTGCAAAGCCCGTGAATCTAGAAAGGACTTGGAGTTGATTTCAAGAGATTGAAAGCCCTTCAAAACACATGTATGTTTATTTTTTAAATGTTGTCTTTATTCATTAATGCAAGTATTTTGAAAAAAGCTGTTTCTGAACTTTTCTACATAAAATTCCAAAAAGATCTTCCTCTCTTATCTAGTGTTCAGTTGATATAAGCTGATGGCCCTAAACATGGAGCATCCTAAAATACACTGAAGATAACCCTGTCAAACGTCTTACTTTATTTTTGTAAAAATTTTGAAATTAAGTAATCTCTACACCCACCATGGGGCTCGAACTCATAACCCCAAGATGAAGAATTGCATACTCCATTGACTGAGCCAGCCAGTGGCTGGCTTTTTTAAAAACTTTTTTTTAAAAAGTTAAGGTTAAAACATGCAGTTTTAAGAAATAATACTTGGAGATCCTTTGTAAACTTTGCCCATTACCCAAATGGTAATGTTTTACAAAAAAATACTATAAATTCATAATGAGGCTATTGACATTGATAAAATCCACTGCATGTCCTTAGGTTTCCCTAGTTTTACTTGTGTTTGTCTGTGTGAATTTTTATAAAGTCTAGTTACCTGTGTATCTACCATTGTGGTCAACATACTGAATGGTTCCAGCCCTACAAGGATCCCTAGTGCTATCCTTTTATAACCATTAGTGAACCTCTGGTGATCACTAATTAAGACTGTCCTTCGTTAGTGATATTTTGTCATTTCAAAATATTATATAAATGGGAGCATACATCATGTAACCTTTTGAGATAGGCTTCTTTCCATCCACATAACTCCTGGGAGATCTGTCCAAATTGTTGCATGTATCTGTGGTTCATTCCTTTTTATTGCTGAGTAGTGTTCCATGGTGTGGATATACCACAGTTAAACCATTTACCTAATGAAGGAAATATGGGTTGATCTGGTTTATGGCTATTACAAATAAAGTTGCTCTGAACATTTGCATGCTAGTTGTTGTGTGAACGTAAGTCTTCAAAGCTGGGATAAATGGCCAGGTGGTCACCTACATGTTTAGTTTTTTAAGAAACTGCCGAAGTGATTTCTGGAGTGACTGAATCATTTTATAGTTTCACTAGCAGTGTAAGAGACCCAGTCTCTCTTCATTCTCACCAGCATTTGGTGGTGTCACTATTTTTTATTATGACCATTCTGATAAGTGTATAGTGATAATCTCATTTTAATTTGAGTTTCCCTAGTGGCAAGTAATGTTGAACATCTTTTCATGTGCTTATTTGCTATCTGTACATCCTTTTTAAGGAAATGTTCATGTGTTCTGTCCATTTTCTAATTGGATTTTTAAAAATTGTGTTTTGAGTGTTCTTAATATATTCTAGTTATTAATCCTTCATAGGATATGTGGTTTGCAAATATTTTTTTCTCACCTGATAGCTTGTCTTTTCATCCTCTTCAGAGGGTTTTTCACAGAACAGATTTTTAATTTTGATGAGATCTGTCAAATATTTTTAACAGGGCAATAAAAATACTTACTTAATTTAAAGATTTTATTTATTTATTTGACAGACAGACATCACAAGGAGGCAGAGAAGCAGGCAGAGAGAGAGGAGGAAGCAGGCTCCCTGCCAAGCAGAGAGCCCGATGTGGGGCTTGATCCCAGGACCCCAAGACCATGACCCAAGCAGAAGGCAGAGGCCTTAACACACTGAGCCACCCAAGCGCCTCAAAAATACTTAATTTATTTAAAAAAAGGGCTTTTGGGGCACCTGGGTAGCTCAGTCAGTTAAGTGTCTGACCTTGATTTCAGCTCAGGTCTCCAACTCAGTATTTCAGGGTCATGAGTTCAGACCCCATGATGGGCTCCATGCTGGGTGTGGAGCCTACTTAAATAAAATAAAGATAAAAAGCGAAAAAGAGCTTATAACGAAAAGCAGGGTCCTTTTCCACCCTTGGTCCCCTTTCACAGAGGTAGCCGTTTAAGTGTGTTTTAACTTCTTTGAGAGGTTGTTGTCCTAGCTCTCAAATCTTTTGTAAAGCTAACACCATTATACTGCCATTTCTTATTTTATCAAATTAAGACAATTGAATTCCATAATGAAAGATGAGGATTTAACTCAAAACACTCCCAAGTTTTGATAATAATTATTTTAGTTCTAAATTTTATTAGCTACTTTTATATTTCTAAATAATGTATTTAAACCTTTGTTTTCTTTTCCATCAGCTTTAGACAGTGGAAAAAAATTTAACATCAGTATTTTTTGTCTATAATCTGATTTCAGGCCTTTTCAGATTCATTTAATCATTCTATGAATATTTGTTGGGTATTTCCTATATGCCAAGCACTGTTGAATTTTGGAGATGAAAAGGACCAGAAGAAATAAAAATCATAGACCTTAATAGAGCAGCTTACATTCTTGTATGAGAGATATACATAATAAGTAAATACATAATAAGTAAATAGTATGTTAGACACTGATAAGGGCTGGAGAGAGAAATATAGCAGAGAAGGGGATAGGAAATGTTAGAGCTGATTTCCAAGTTTAGATAGGGTGACATAAGGAATGTTTCACCGATGGGACATTTGATTAAAAGTTCTTAAGTGATGTCTGCTGTTATCTGGGATTAAGTGCAGTCCAGGCATAGAGAACAGCAAGTGCAAAGGCCCTGAGGTAGCAATGTGCCCAGAATATTTGAGAAATGGCAAGGTTAGTGTGGCTGGAGGAGAGTGATGGAGAGAAATGGGAGAAGAGGTCAAAGAAGTAAAGGGGGAACCAGAATATGTAAGGACTTACAGGACAGTGTAAGGAATTCAGGTGTTACTCTCTTAGTGAGATAGGAAAGCATTTAAGGGTTTTAAACAGAGGAATGACATGATCGGATTCAAGATTTTAACAGGATCACTCTGGCTGCTGGATTAAGAATAGACTAAAGAGTGAACAATTTTTATTTGTTGATTATGCCTTGTAAAGGCTGGAGAAAAAAATTAAAAGAAGCAAACCATAAATGACTCTTAATCTCACAAAACAAACTGGGGGTTGCTGAGGGGAGGTGGGGTTAGGAGAGGGGGAGGGGGTTATGGACATTGGGGAGGGTATGTGTTATTGTGAGTGCTGTGAAGTGTGTAAACCTGGCGATTCACAGACCTGTACCCCTGGGGATAAAAATACATTATATGTTTATAAAAAAAAAAAATTGGAAGGGGAGGCGAACCATAAGAGACTATGGACTCTGAAAAACAACCTGAGGGTTTTGAAGGGTCGGGGGTGGGAGGTTGGGGGAACAGGTGGTGGGTAATAGGGAGGGCACGTATTGCATGGAGCACTGGGTGTTGTGCAAAAACAATGAATACTGTTACACTGAAAAAATAAATAAATTTAAATACTGAAAAAAACTATTTAAATAAAATTAAAGAGGAGAATAGACTGAAGGGGGAGCAAGGGTAGAGGCAGGAAGACCAATTAGGAGACTACTGTATTTATTTATTTATGGAAGGTCTGTGGCTGCCTTTGGCTCATGGTCCTGGGAGTGAGCCCTGCATAGGGCTCTCTGCTCAGTGGGCAGCCTGTTTCTCCCTCTCCCTCTGCTCTTGTTCTGCCTGCTTGTTTTCTCTCTGTCAAATAAATAAATAAAATCTTTTTTTAAAAAAAGGTTTATTTATTGTAGAGAGAGTGAGAGTGTACATGCACACAAATGGGAGGGGGAGAGGAAGAGAGAACCCCAGGCAGACTCTGCAGTGAATGTGGAGCCTGGCGTGGGACTCGACTCCATGACCCTGTGATCATGACCCGAGCCAAAACCAAGAAGTTGGATGCTCTACCAGCTGTGCCGCCCAAGCATCCTCTGAAATAATTTAGGCAACATATGCCTGTGGCTAGACCAGAGTAGAAGTGGAAGAGGAGTGGTGAGATGCAGGATTTTTTGATTGGATGTGCAATATGAGAGAAAGGGTTGGTAACAATGATACCACATTTTTGGTTTCAGCACTAGAAGAATAGAGTTGCTGCTAGAGGAGATGAACAGGAGTGCAAGAGAAGGTCAGGTTTAGATGTATTGAAATTGATTTGCCTTTTCATTGAATTGAACAGTTGGAGGCAATTGTTGTCAAATCTGGATGGAGCTCAGGGGGATGGTGTATCTAACTGGAGGTTTAAATTGCACAGTCATAAGTATGTGGATGACACTCAAAGCTGAGTCTGGATAAGGTCATTAAGGAAGTGGGTGAAGGTGGAGAAGAGCTCCAGGGACTCCCTGAGCCTACCAGCGTTTAGAGGTCAGGAAGGGACATGAAGCCAAACCACCAAAAGATACTGATGAAAAGCCAAAGTATGTGATTTGCGTTGTTTCATTGCTCTTCTACATTTTGTCATGTTTGCTTTTGGACTTTCCCTTTATTTCCCAAGGTTATGTAACTGGTCTAACTGGTTATAGGTAGTGTTCTATTTTATTTTTGTGGAAATCTTTACTTAGTCCCATTTCCTTGGATCATGGTCCCCAACTTCACAAATTTGTGTTTTCACTTCTTTATGCTCATTATAGTTATGTTTAGTCGTCTTTGTATGAAACATTAAATGTGTAGATAGTTTCAAGGAAGCGAAAAATGGTACCTATAATTCTGCCACCCAGAGGCTAATTGCTGTAAACATTTTGGCATATTTTCCCTCTTTTTTGTGTGTGCACTTGATATATGTGTAGTTGACATGTGTAAAGTAAAAGTTTGTTTGCTGACCTTTTTGCTTAACAACATGGAATTTTTCCCATGACAGTTAAAACTCTTAATAACATTTTCCCCAAGTTTTTTATTTTAAAAGTTTAAACTCACAGAAAAGATGAAAGGATATTACACATTTGTATATATATGTGTATACACACACATATATAAACATACATATATAAAATACATGTTTTGAGGGGCTGGATTGTTTGAAACTAAGCTGCAGACATCTTAGTTACCCTTATATACTTTAGTATCGTTCCCTATCATGTAATACATTATCTTACATTATCGTAATACCAGTATCACATGTAAGAAAATATTAATTCAGTAATACCTAGCAAAATAGTTCCTACTTAGATTTTCACGGTTGTATCAGATGTCAAAATATATTTTACAATAAACATTGTCTCAAGTATGTTTATTTATCTATTTAGTTATCCAGGATCCAATCCAGGTTTTTTACACATTGTATCTGTTTTTTTCAAACTTTTTTTTTGTTAAAGATTTTTATTTATTTGACAGATAGAGATCACAAATAGGCAGAGAGGCAGGCGGTGGGGAGGGTGGGGGAAGCGGGCTCCCCACTGAGCAGAGAGCCCAATGTGGGGCTCGATCCCAGGACCCTGGGATCATGACCTGAGCTGAAGGCAGAGGCTTAACCCACTGAGCCACCCAGGCGCCCCTCAAACATTTTTAATAGCTGCATAATATGTAATTTTATGGATCAGGAAATTATTTAATTATTTCCTTAATGCTGGCCTTATAGGTATTTCTTAATCACAGTAAACATTGAGAAATAAGTTTGTACAAGGATTTTTGCACATTTCAAATTATTTCTTGAAATTACTGAACTTATTGGGTTATAAGCATTTTTTAGAAACATCTTTCCAAATTGTTCTCCAGAAGGTTCTTTTAGTTTATAGCAAACTAAATAGTGTTATAAATAGTATATAATGACAGTGTTTATCTCACCTCAGCTTTGGGCAATGCTGAATGTTAGTACAGTATTTATAATTTTTTTTAAAGATTTTATTTATATATGTGAGAGAATGAGAAAGAGAGAGAGAGAGAGCATGAGAGGGGAGAAGGTCAGAGGGAGAAGCAGGGAGCCTGCTGGGAGTCCAGGATCATGACCTGAGCTGAAGGCAGTTGCTTAACCAAATGAGCCACCTAGGCATCCTGTAATTTTTTTTCCCCTAATTTGATGGGCAACAATTAGTTTCTCTGTTTTTCTACACGTTTAAAGATACTTGTATTTCTTTTTTTATGAGTTGTCTGTTCATTTATGTCAGGGTTCTTCATATGAATTCCTTATGTTCTCTGGATGCTGTTCTGTTTGTTGGAGTATTTTTTCTAATTGTTGTCTTCTACTTTTGTTTATAATGTTTTTTGACCTGTAGTGTTAATTTCCTTTAAATATACAAGCCTCTTACCAGAATTTTATTCAGACTGATTCTATATATATACTCTAAGGTTTTTTTTACTAAAATATTTTTGTGATCTGCGTCTGGTTCAGTTGATGTATTTTTGAGTCCCTTCAGTGCACATCTAATGTATATCTTCTCATGTCACTTGCCAGTAATTTTTTCGAGAGTAAGATTTTTCTCTCCCTGGTTATATTTTTTCAGAGAAAGGTAAAATTCCAAGTGTGTTTGTTCCTTTCTTCTGTTAAGTGTTTGTGCTATTTAATTCTGCACGATGTTTTTTGAGTTGCTTTCAGGTGCTTTCTGTAGAAAGAAGCACTAATGGGGGCCACGCCTTTTACGTTTTCCAAATTTGCTTAAGATTTTGGTGTGTGGGGATGTCACAAATAAATTTCGAAAGATACTTTGAGCAAAGTGTCTGAACCTGTCTGGAAAGACATAATTGTGTCTTTCTGCCGTTTAGTGTTTTGGGAATCTCAGTGGAATCTGCTCCTCCTGTGGGGGAAGAGAAGGAAGAAGACGTGGAAGATGAGGAGGAGGAAAAGGAAGAAGATACTAGAGATGGTACTATCACACACTCCCTTGGTGCTGAAGGTAGCTTTATGCTTTTCTGGATAGTAGATTGTTCTAAGTCCCTTTAATATAAGCATGTAGATTTGTAAATTTTTCTTTGTCCGTGGGGCACCTGGATGGCTCAGTCAGTTGAACGTCTGCCTTCAGCTCAGGTCATGATCCCAGAGTCCCTGGATCAGAGAACCCCACCTCGGGCTCTCTGGTCTGTGGGGAGTCTGGTTCTCCCTTTCCCTCTGCCCCTCCCCCTGCTCCATCTTGCTCTCTCACTCTATCTTAAATAAATGAATAAAATCTTAAAAAAAAATTTCTCTTTATGGGGTCTTAGATTTCTCATCCTTAAATTGAGAATAGTCATTAAGAAATTTGCAGTTGTCTAAGATACTCCACCTAATTTGATGTTCAGGAATTTGATACTTATTGGATAGTCCCCATTCTGCGTCTTCTTTTGCATTTGTTTTTCAAGTATTTTGGGGATGTATGCTTTGCGTGTGGAAGTACAATCTGAATTGCTGTATGTGGGTATGGTTTATGTGTATTTTTAGAAAGTAGACATAGACTACCTATATATTAGGTGCTCCTAAGGTTTTATAACATGTAATTTTTTACTTCATTACGTATTTTCCTTTTCATTTTTAGTGCCTTTATTCTTTTTATTTGTTTTATGTTCATATAAACATATAAACATATAAGCATATGTTTATGTTTTTTTAAAAGATTTTTTTTAAGCTTTTTTTTTGGTAAAGATTTCATTTTTTTATTTGACAGACAGACACAGTAAGAGAGGGAACATACGGAGGGGGAGTGGGAGAGGGAGAAGCAGGCTTCCCGCTGAGCAGAGAGCCTTATGCAGGGCCTCTGTCCCGGGACACTGGGATCGTGACCTGAACTGGAGGTAGTCACTTAAAGACTGAGCCGCCCAGGCACCCCAGGATTTATTTATTTTAAAGAGAGAGAATGTGAGTGAGCGCAGGAGCTGGGGGAGGGGCAGAGGGAGAGAATCTCAAGCAGACTCCCAGCTGAGCATGCAGCCCCGCTGTGCTAGGCTCAATCTCATAACCCTGAAATCATGTCCTAAACCAAAATCAAGAGGTGGGATGCTTAACCCATTGAGCCACCCAGGTATATTGAGTTCCTTTATTCTTTATTTTATTTTGAAAAGCTTTGGGGCAAGGCTTTGGTGTGGAGGACTTAAAATGACCCCCCCCCTTTTTTTTTCTAAGGAACAGCACCTTACACAATGCATAATATTGTGAGATGCTACCTAATTTCTTGGGATTTTGTTTCTAGATTCTGCCTCGTCACAGTTGGGCTTTGGAGTTCTGGAACTGTCTCAGAGCCAGGATGTTGAAGAACATACTGTGCCATATGAAGTAGCTAAAGAGCCTCCACTGTCAGTAACCACCAACTCTACGTATACTAGGCTGTCTGATGTGGATGCTAATACTGGTATGAAACATGTTTTCAGGCATTCGGAATTGTGTATAAGCATTTTTCTCCTGAGCTAGAGCTAATTGTTTTTTTCCTTGATACATGTTATTGTTTCTAAATTAATATAATCTAAGTTAATATAGTAAGGTTGTCTGGCAAATACTTGTCAGTTGATGGCTTGCAGATTAAGTTTTTGTAAGTGGGTTACTGGTTATTTTCCTTTTTTGAAATGATGCCTGTATATATTTTGAAATTGGACTTCTCTTTTTATTAAAATCTTTGCCTTTAAAAAAGCATTTGGGACTTCTGGTACCTTGAAAAATTAAATGTCTCCTTCCTGTCTTTTAAAATTTCAAGGGACTAAGCATGAAGAACAGTCCAGTGAAGACACCCCCACAGCAGAACAGCCCAGTAAGGGTGTCCCTGTGGCAGCACAGCCCAGTAAGGATGTACCTGTGGTCGAAGAGCAAAACCCACCACCTGCAAGGTAAACCCTGCTCTTTCTAGAAAGTATTTTTGAGTTTCTGTTTTAGGGTCACACTTGCTTTACTTGGCTAGGTGCATGTTTCTGGTCTGGTGGAAACACTGATTATTTACAAATTCTTGCTGTGTCCTCATCTCATCTTTAGGTATATTACAAAGTCATTTTATTGCTGCTATAACTATAAGCATGACTCCTCTTTTTTTTTTTTTTTTTAAGATTTTCATTTTTAAGTAATCTCTACACCCAGCGTTTTGTCCTCGAATTCACAACCCCAAGATCAAAAGTCGTGTGCTCCACCAACTGAGCCAGCCAGGTGCCCTATAAGCACGACTCCTTAATTTTTGCTTGTTACTTCTCTCTCATCTTTGTCTACAGAGGCACTGCTTATGGGAGGACTTCTGCCCTCTCTAGTGTTATGAGAGGTCACATGACTATTTGAAAATCTGTTCCTATATTGAGGAGCAGCCAGATTGCTTTGGGTCCTCAGGTATCCTGTGTCTGAAAGTTTCTGGTATAGCTGTAAAGAGGTATTCTTTTCTCAAGTCCTCTGCGCCCTAACTTGGTAGGAATTAGGCATATTTCTCTGCTCTGCCTGTGGTGATTATTGTATTCTAAACTTCATTACCTCTGGTCAAAAGCTCAATATGGCAGAGGAAAAGTGGGATGTGTCCAGTTTAGGGGAGGTAGTGAATAAACATTCAGTTTGTAATCTCCTGCAATAGAAAAGGTGAGGAATGGGGTCCTGAATAAAGCTGAATATCAAGAGAAGTTGTCTTTCCAATGCAAAATACTCAGCCTAACTTGGGCTGACTTTTTAGGCTTTTCTTAGGAAGTTGCTCTTGTAGCTAGTTATGCTATCATTTTAGTATGTGAGTCTCCCAAGTCTCTGGAAAGGGGCCAGGATTGAGTCTTACACGTATGAGTAGTATTGGTATGAAGGATTCTTTTTTTTTTTTAAGATTTTATTTATTTATTTCACAGAGACAGAGAGATCATAAGTAGTCAGAGACGCAGGCAGAGAGAGAGAGGAGGAAGCAGGCTCCCCGCTGAGCAGAGAGCCTGATGTGGGGCTCGATCCCAGGACCCTGGGATCATGCCCTGAGCCAAAGGCAGAGGCTTTAACCTACTGAGCCACCCAGGTGCCCCGGTATGAAGGATTCTTGGTTTGGGGCTTAGGTTGAGCAGATCAGATGGTCAAGGCCAACAATAGATGGTGTGTGGCAGTAGCACCACTGATGATTCACACCCAAGCTCCTTTTTGTGGAAGGTCCTCATTAGGACTGGCATTGTTGTGGTCTGGATCAGAATCCTTCATGCTTCCCTAGATAACGGTATATGTAACACAAATCCTTAAATCACTTATCAGAAATCTTGGCCAGCATGCTGCACAGCAGTGAGCAAAGTTGAAAACAAATATTGGTGTGAGAAACAGGCTTTGAAATGGGCTGAGGATTTTATATCACAAAAAGTAGCTTAATTCACTTCCAGTGATTATTTATATAAACTGGAACCACTGGAAATTTTGAAATTAAAGGAAAACACAAAACATAAGAAGCTTGTTAATTCAAACGTGAATGCATTTGAAAATAGCAACTTGTTCTCCTGGTGTTTTGAATTTCCTAGGTCAGAGGATATGCCTTCTAGTCCCAAAGTATCTTTTGCTGCTGTGGAAACAAATGAACGAGTAACTGCTCAAGAACTCTTGCAAGGTGGACTGAAGATTCAGAAGTCACCAGAGCCTGAGGTTTTGTCAACTCAGGAAGACTTGTTTGACCAGAGCAATAAAACAGGTACAAAGAGTAATTAGTTGCTGTAGCTCCTCTTCTCCAAAGATCTAAACTTTATTTCTGTTTGGAGGCTACATTTAAGTTAGAAGGCACTTTATAGGTATGTAGACTTGTTTGTAATGTAGAAGGAAAATGTGTTTCTACCTGATAGATGAGAAGGGCTTTTTGGGAATGGTTGCTGGTAAACATTTTATTTATTTATTTATTTATTTAAAAGATTTATTCATTTGACAGACAGAGATCACAAGTAGGCAGAGAGGCAGGCAGAGAGAGAGGAGGAAGCAGGCTTCCTGCTGAGCAGAGAGCCCGATGCGGGGCTCCATCCCAGGACCCTGGGATCATGACCTGAGCGAAGGCAGAGGCTTTTGTTTGTAAGGTCGAAAGAGCACCGAGGTGCCCCTGCTCGTTAACATTTTAACATAGTTTTCTCTCTCTGGAATAATAATAATAATATAGTAAATTTAATATTGTGGACAGAGTAGCTATTTCTGTCATCATAGATCTTTAGATCTTAACTATCATGATAATTAAGGGTAAGTTTTCATAATCACCTGGACAACAGTTTACCTACTCATCTGTCAGAAAGAGGAAGTTACAGTCTAGCAGAAAGAACATAAAACTTAGAGACTGGAATGGTGTTTGTTTCACATTTTGCTAACCTCCACCATTCCCCCATTCTGAAACCTGATAGAGCCAGAGACCTTCAGTAACAGCCAGCAAAATATATGCTGGTTATAAGGAGGGAAGAAGAGAAGGTTATATTCCTTTACTCTGCGGTGAATATGTTCAAGACATTCAGAGGGTCACCAGAAAAACTTTTTTGGCCTCTCACTGAAGCTATTAGGTTGTATTTAAGAAATTCCTTTTATTTTATTTTATTTTTTTTAAAGATTTTTTTTTTTTTAAATTTGAGAGAGAGTACGTGTGTGCTTATGTGAGCTGGGGCCAAGATAGGGGGAGAGAGAGGGAGAGAGAGAAGCAGAGACCCCCCACTTTCCCCTCACTGAACAGGGAGACCAAGGTGGCCCCAATCCCAGGACCCTGGGATCATAACCTGAGCCAAAGGCAGACACTTAACTGACTGAGCCACCCTGGCATCCCTGTATCATCAGGTGTTAACACGCATTGTTTTGATGTCTCCCTTCTGCATCATGGCCTGAGCTTTACATCACCTTAGGCAGACCTTGGAATAAAAGGCTCACTTGCTGCTTTATAATAGAAGCTTCACAAGACAGAAGAGCAGCCAAGCAGAGGTATTAGGTTTCTGCCATTTTCCTCCAAGCTTTGGTCATGATAGAACTAAGGAGGGGCACGTGGGTGCCTTGGTTGGTTAAGCAAGTGCCTCCATCTCAGGTCATGATCCTAGAGTCCTGGGATTGAGCCCCACATTGGGCTCCCTGCTCAGCTGGGGGAGTCTAATTCTGCCTCTCTCTCTGCCCATGCTCCTGTACTCTCCTGCTCACTCTCTCTCAAATAAATAAAATCTTCAAAACAAAAACACAAAGGAAAACTTTTTGTCAATTCTGTATTAAATAAATCCATATTTTAGGATGCCTGGGTGGCTCAGTGGGTAAAACATCTGCCTTCAGTTCAGGTCATGATCCTGGGGTCCTGGGATTGAGCCCTGCATTGGCTCTGTGCTCAGCACAGATACTGCTTGTCCCTCTCCCTCTGCCCCTCCCCTCCACTTATGCACATGCCTCTCTTTCAAATAAATGAGTAAAATCTTTTTTTTTTTTTTTGGTTTTTTAAAGATTATTTATTTATTTATTTATTTGACAGAGATCACAAGTAGGCAGAGAGGCAGGCAGAGAGAGAGGAGGAAGCAGGCTCCCCGCTGAGCAGAGAGCCCGATGCGGGGCTCGATCCCAGGTCCTTGAGATCATGACCTGAGCCGAAGGCAGAGGCTTAACCTACTGAGCCACCCAGGCACCCCAAATTAGTAAAATCTTAAAAAAAAAAAAAAAAGGAAAGAAAGAAAGAAACCCATAATTTAGCAGTGGGGGGCGTTTGAATGGTCACTCAGAATTTGTGTTAGCATCCATTTCATTGACTACACTACAATTAGAAAACAGTTTCTGCCCTCTTGGAACATGGTTGGAAACATGGATATTACTCTTCTTGCCGTACAGAGTCGTTTCTTTCTTTTTCCCCTTCCCTTCCTTATTCCCTTCCCTCTTTCTTTCCTCTTTCCTCCTTTCTTCTCTAATACAACTCCGTGATGTCAATCTGAGAAGCAAATGCAACTAGAATTTCTCTCTCTCTCTCTCTTTTTTTTTGAAAAATAGCTTCTGATGGTTGCTCTACTCCTTCAAGGGAAGAAGGTGGATGTTCTCTGGCTTCCACACCTGCTACTACTCTGCATGTCCTGCAGCTGTCTGGTCAGAGGTCCCTTGCTCAGGAGAGTCTTTCCACGTAAGTAAACCTAAAATAGCTCTGCCAAGGAAACATGTATCTGAGGGTGTTAGGCTAAGGTTGTAAGAGCTAAAATTGTCTACTAGTCCAGAATTCTTTTTAAAACTAAAAGGCAAACTCTGGGCTTTAGAATTTTTGGGTTAAAAATTTAGTGGACCTATTGAAGGCAGGTAGCTCTTCTTTTCTGTTTTGAGGTTTTATAGTAGTAGCCCAGAGGTTCCACTAGGAAGAAACCACCCAGTTTATGTTCTCTTACACATCCAAAACGAGTACTCTACTCCTCCATTTGACCAGCAGTTCTTTCCATTTAGCAGCATAGGGGTGGAGAATAGGTTATACTAGAGTTGACAGTAGTTAGAGTTCTTTATTTATGGCAAAGAGGTTGCCTTTTTTTTTTTTTAAGATTTTATTTATTTATTGACACAGAGAGAGAGAGAGAGATCACAAGTAGGCAGAGAGAGAGGGGCCACATCTGAGCAGAGAGCCTGATGTGGAACTCGATTCCAGGACCCTGAGATCATGACCTGATCCGAAGGCGAAGGCTTAACCCACTGAGCCACCCAGGCACCCTTGCTTTTTTTTTTTTTAAACAAAATGTGCATAATCTTTCTGATCTTTCTAATTAGGAAAAAATGGTTTTTTTTTTTTTAAGGAAAAAATGGTATTAATCCGAGTTCTGCAGATGAATTTATTTTTTAGCACTTTCTCTTCTTTGTAATCCTGATGTTCTTTTGTCAGATTGTTTATTTCTCTTATAATCATATGGCTTTATCCTTACTCTTTTTTTCTTTTTTTTTTTCCATTCTAAGTTTGGATAGGTATGGTATGAGAAATAGTTAAGTATTGTTCATTGCTCTTCCACCAACCTCTGGTAGCTGTTTGAGAGATTGCTAATAAGATTTGTCTGATTGACTTAGACATTTTTGCTGTTAAAGTAAAAAACAAATGCAAAACTATGGCTACAGTAAAATAACCTGTGAATTCTCTCTTTATATAAAGGAATTCCTCAGATCTCGTTGCTCCTTCCCCTGATGCTTTCCGATCTACCCCTTTTATCGTTCCTAGCAGTCCCACAGAGCAAGAAGGGAGAAAAGGTGAGCTCTCTTGATTTTTCTGTTGTTCTCCGATTAGAAGAGGAGGAACACTTCTGCCTTGCAAAATGTACTGTTTCTTTATTTGCTTGAACACTGTGACATTATTCAGTAGGGCTTGTGTCTGACTCACCTTCAGAGATGTGGCCTAGTATAAAGTGCTTTCCTTAGTCCCCTGCTCTTGTAGCACTGCACTGATTCTTATACCAATTCTGTATTGTTGATTTAACTTTTAAAAAGATCCTTAAGGCAAAATGTTTATGTTTTTAAAGTTTAACTCAAAGTAGTATATTGTAGAAGTATATTAATGAAGAACTGGTAGATTAGAAGAGGAGCATGTTGACATGCTTCTGGTGAAAGGGAACCAAAAATTCTTTTGCTATTTATTTATTTTTAAAGATTTTATTTATTTATTTGACAGAGAGACACACAGCGAGAGAGGGAACACAAGCAGAGGGAGTGGGAAAGGGAGAAGCAGGCTTTCCCACTGAGCAGAAAGCCTGATGCAGGACTTGATCCCAGGACCCTGGGATCGTGATCTGAGCCGGAGACAGACGATTAACTGACTGAACCACCCAGGCATCCCTCTTTTGCTCTTTAAAGGTTACTTTTGCTATCATCAAAGCAATTTTAGCCAGGGAGTGGCTAGGAGGTAGTGGTAGAAATTTTAACTTCATTCACATCGTCCTTTGTGGACCTAGTGATTTTATATTATTTTATTCATAAGAAAGAATTCTTTTTACTTAATTTATCTCACTAAACCTCTTTTATTCTGTCCTAGTCTCATATCCAGCCACTCAAGATGTTTCTTTTTTTTTTTTTAAGGATTATGTATGTATTTATTTATTTATTTTAGAGCGTGAGATCACACATACACAGGGGAGGGGCAAAAAGAGAGGGAGAGAAAAAGAGAGGGAGAGAAGGAATCTGAAGCAGGCTCCTACCCAGTGCAGAGCCTGACATAGGTCTCAAATCTCATGACCCTGAGATCATGACCTAAGCCAAAATCCAAGAGTCTGTGTTTATCTGAGCCACCAAGGTGCCCCAGTCAGTTAAGGTATTTTTAAGTTCTTACTACTTCTGCATGAAAACTTTTCCAATAAATTTCATGATTTTCTTTTTCATTCTTTCACTTAACCAATAATGATGTAATAGTTAATATTTATTGAGCACTTAGTGTATGCCAGGCGTTGTTTTGTGTACTTCTCTTTGGTTCTAGGTGCTTTTCTTTCTGTTTTGTTTTGTTTTTTCATTTTTTTTTTTTTAAATTTTTTTTAAGATTTTATTTATTTATTTATTTGACAGAGAGAGATCGCAAGTAGGCAGAGAGGCAGGCAGAGAGAGAGGAGGAAGCAGGCTCCCTGCTGAGCAGAGAGCCCGATGTGGGGCTCGATCCCAGGACCCTGAGATCATGACCTGAGCCGAAGGCAGCGGCTTACACCACTGAGCCACCCAGGCGCCCTGTTTTTTCATTTTTATTGAACCCTCACAACAATCCTGAGTAGTAGGTGCTACTTTTATCTCCATTTTACAGATGAAGAAATAAGTCATGAGAGAATTCACAACTAATAAGTCATAGAGGCAGGATTTGAACTCAGGCAGCTACTTCCAGGGCCAGTGGTCTTATCTGTTGTTTACATGCCTTCTATAATACCCTGCTGTCTCTACTGTCAAGAGATGTAAATATAGAAATATGTTTAATTGTTTTTCAGGTGCAGTTTATCCATGACAAAATTTAATCTTTCTTTTGCCACTAAGTTTGTGTCTGGCAATTTGTGTTGAAATCAGTTGTAGGTATTCAAATGGACTAGTACAACTTTAAGCATAACATGATTAATGATATCTTAGTAAAAAATAAAAGTGAATCCATTGTACAAAAAAATTCCAAAAAAAAAAAAATTCCAAAAAAAATTACAAAAAAAAAATTGATTTATACTTAAAACCATTCCTTCTACTTGTAGTGTGAACATTGAAGATACATAAAAATTACATTAAAAATACTTTCTCCCTGACTGTAAAATAGTTAATACGCACTGTGGAAAGTTTGGAAAGCATATAGGAAAGTAATGAGAAAATAAAAATCATGTGGATATTGCAGTCCAGCTATAATTAATATTAGGATATATTTACTTTCAGAATGTTTTCTATGCATAAAGAAGTATTTTACACACTTGGGGGTATGTTAAGTATATGATTCAGTGTTCTTTTTTTTATGTAACATACTCTATTTTCTCCTGTCAAATGTATTTTAGAGTTAATGTATTTGCTTAATATGTGCCTCTTTGTGTGTCTATATTTGCTTGCTTCCTTCTTTTTCTTTCTTTCTAAAATTATGAACCTAAAGCCTTATTTATTTATTTATTTATTTGACACACAGAGAGAGAGAACAAGTAGGCAGAGAGGCAGGCAAGAGGGAGGGGGAAGCAGGCTTCCAGGGATCCTGATGCAGGGCTGGATCCCAGGATCCTGAGATCATGACCTGAACCGAAGGCAGCCGCTTAACCCATTGAGCCACCCAGGCGCCCCCTTAAAGCCTTTTTTATATGTGGTGCTTAGAATAGTTGGTCTTTAATAAGTGCTTTGTCATGGTGACAGATCAAAAGATGTTATGAAAATACTTATCACAGCTGTAGTAGCATGCTAAAGACGGGTAGCACCAGATTGCAACCTAGCATTAGACTGGGATATGAGGTTGAAGTCAAGTGAAGCAGCAGGGGTAGGTATTGAAGTGAGGCATAGCCGGTACTGTGAGCGTAGATTGCAGTGAAAAACCTGGTGGCATAGACAATGGTCTAGAGGGAAGCCTGGTGGGGTCAAGTTGTAAAAACGGGGGAAAGAGTTGTTGAATAGGTGTTGGGTAGCTACCCAGCTAGCTGGTGGGTTCTGAGGGGGAGCCCGTTACCCGCAGATGGGTAGTATATTGCGGGAATGCAGTGGGGAGGTGGTGGTGAGTGTGTGGGTGGGTGTGCGTGTGTGTGCACCAACGTGTGTGTTTTCCCCCTGGGCAATTTATCTCTTGATTAGTGGCTTGGTACTTCGTTCTTTGATAAATCACTGCTGATGGGCATTGTTAGATTTTTTTTCTTCTGTATTTGTCCTTGCATTCATCTCTCTGGTTAGCAGTTAAGGCAAATATAATGAGTTCATAAATAAGTAGATATTGGAGTGGTGACAAGTTCTGCTTTTCAAGGCCTGTGGCAGAATATACGATGGTTAATTAGATGACATTAATCTGGATGTTCCTATGCCAAATATGAAAAACTGAGTTATAGTAGGGAAAGGGGTTCAGAGGAGCCGAGTTAATGTTTCATGTGGAGGAGTGGATATCCCCAGGTGAACCCCATTTTCATCTATATCTGAGAATTTTGGAAGTGTGGACCTTCCTCCTCCCACGGAAAGAAAGAATTGATAGATTTCTGTGATTCAGTCTACTGTTAATCTGCTTTTCTAAAAATTAAATCATAATTTTTTGAGGAATGGAAATTTCTGTAACATAATTGTTACTAGTGGTATTTTGAACATGAGTGATACTGATTTGTTTTTCCTGTTTTAAACCAGATGAGCCAATGGACATGTCAGTGTTATCGGAAGGAAAAGGAGAGTCTTTTGAGAAGAAATTCCAGGACGATGAACCAGTAGAGACAGAAAATCCTCCTCTCCCACCTGAGTCCACTGTATCACCACAGGCCTCAACACCAGTATCTCAGAGCACACCAGTCTTTACTCCTGGGTCACTTCCTATCCCATCACAGCCCGAGTTTTCTCATGTGAGTATTGTAGAAAGAGTGTTTTCCTCCTAATGTTGTTGTTGTTTTTTTTTTAAACCATCTTTGAGGTATAATTTATAAATCATAAAATTCACCTATTTTAAATATATAATTTAGTGGTATTTAATACATTTACAGAGTTGTGCAGCTGTCATTACAGTCTAGTTTTAGAACGCTTCCAGAGTCACTTTTGTTTAAATTTTGTATTGTCTTGAGCTTTTTGAAAATGTTCGTGCAAATTGGAGGGGATGTTAATCATAATTCTACTGTAACACATTTTGTCTTTCCACATGCCTACTTTTTTTTTAAATGAAGTTGCTTATAGTGCACATATAACTTTAATCTTTTTCTAGGTAACATTGCATCATAATGATTTTTCAGTGTTACACAGTCTTCATACTACCTTTTCCTCTTTCTTCTTTTTTTTTTGTTTAAGATTTATTTATTAGAGAGAGGGCATGCATGGGGAAAGTGAGAGGGAGAGAAGCAGAGTCCAACTTGGTGCTCTGTCTCAAAACCATGAGATAGTGACCTGAGCCAAATCAAGAGTTGGATGGTTGCTTAACTGACTGAGCCACCCAGGCACCCCCATACTACCTTTTCAAAACTTGTATAGTATTTCTCTGAGTGGATATACCATAAGCTAATTAATCACTCCTGGACGGAGAGTATTAAGATGATCTTAATTTTCAAATGAGAAGTTTTCTTCTAAAAGCAAGGGAAAACTAACATCTTTTCTGTGTAATTTAAAATAATAGAGTGCAGGTTTTATTCATAGTGGATTGAAAGTCCTTAATTAAATCTAAGTGAGTATATTATATTTTCAGTCTAAATACCTCTTCTTATAAGAATGTAATCAGGGGGATTATTTTAGTGTTACTGGGAGAACTTCTTTCATGCCTTTCAATTTGTGGGTATTGTACGAAAGTTTATATTTCATAAGGAACAGTAGTGAAATATACTATAAATTCAGTATAGAGATAGTAGGAAGAAAAGTTAAAATTTCGGAGCACCTCGGTGGCTCAGTTGGTTGTCTGCCTTTGGCTTAGGTCGTGATCCCAGGGTTCTAGGATCCGGCCCAGCTTCGCTTCCTGCTCACCAGGGAATCTGCTTCTCTCTCTCCCTCTGTGCTTTCTGTGCTCTCTCTCTTTTCTCTTTCACTTACTCTCTCTTTCAAATAAAATCTTAAAAAAAAAAAAAAGTTCAATGGCCTTCTGCAGTTTTTAAGACTTGTCTGTTTTGTTGGAAATTCCATTTTATGCCAATCATTAGAAGTGACTTGGTAGGGTGGTTAAGAATGATGCCGGAGTCAGAACTTTCTAGACTTACTGCCATTATTGCCATTGTGACCAGTTGGAGCTGAGTCTCAGTTTCCTCATCAAATCAAATTGGGATATGGATACTACCTACCTCAAGGGTAGTTGTGAAGGTTACATGGGTTAATATATATCAAGTGCCTAGATTAGTGCCTTGCATGATTCAGAAGGATTAGCTTTGCCAGTAGTGAAAGAGTGAAGACATGGCTACCTAGAGGTGAAGTCAGTGTTCATCCACTGTACATCTTTTAGTTTTTTGTTTTTCTGTGAAAGTTGTATGTGGATATATATATAGTTCTAAAGAATCATCAGAATTTAGGGATGAGCTGTAAGCACTGACCAAGAGCACTGAGAAGAATTTTCTAGAAAAGGTAGCTGATGTGAAAGAGACCAGTTACAGATGTTTATCAGTGGTCAAACATGACTTACATGGAAATGTGTATCTTTGCAAAAAGGTATCCCTACCAGGAGAAGTGAAGCCTGTACACGAAGAGTTAACTGACTTTTTGAAGAACAAGGCACTGTTGAAGGAATTGCTTCACCTTCAGCATTTACTAAAGATCTCCAGAGCATCTATAAAACCAGCAATAAAAATTTGAGTCAAATAATGATGTTGAACATAGTTCAAAGGTCCTTTGAACCTAAGATGACCTAGATTTCTTTGGATTTATATTTTGAGATGCCTCAGTGGTCCAGGTCTCCAAAAAAACAACAAACAAACAAAAAAAGTACCTTTACAAATCTTTCAAGAATACCTTAACAGTTTTTATGTTAAGGCTCTGTTTTTACTTAATAAACCCTATAAAAGCCAAAAAAGGAGTCAGATGGTTAAAACAAGTTCTCTCTTCACCCCTACCCAGAGACAACCACTTTCATTTTCTTCAGCTTTTTCTTGTGTTATCTCCATTACTCTGTATATCATGATTATATTTTTATGCACTATTTTTAATTTTTTTTAAAGATTTTATTTATTTGTCAGAGAGATTGATAGAGAGTATGAGCATAAGCAGGGAGAGCTGCAGGCAGAGGGAGAAGCAGGCTCCTCGCTGAGCAGAAAGCCCAAAGATGTAGGACTTGATCCTGGGATGACTAGATCCCTGGGATCAGGACCTGAGCCAGAGGCAGATGCTTAACCCACTGAGCCATCCAGACATCCCTCATGGATTCTTTAAAAAAAATTTTAGCGATGCCTGGGTGGCTCAGTTGGTTAAATGTCTGACTTGATTTTGACTCTGGTCATGATCTCAGAGTTATGAGATTGAACCTGGTGTCGGGCTTCACACCCAGCTGGAGATTCTGTCCCTCTCCCTCTGCTCCTCCCTGCTCCCCCCGCCCCCCACCAAAGTTTTTTAGCTATTTCCCCATCTTCTCAGTATAGTTACATCATAATTTTGTTTAAATCATTATTGAATTTATATATTATGAATGTTATAAACACTATTCAAAGCAGAATCTGTGGAATATTATTTTTCATGTTTGCATAATTTCTTGTTTTCTCTGGAATTGATAATATAGTTTTTTTATTTCTTTAGTTTTCTACAAATTTCTCATTTTATCAACCCTAGGCTCTCCACCAATTGTCAAAATCTCCTTTCAAGATGTTTGAGGGTCTCAAACTTCATCTCTTTGGAGAAACCTCTTTTGGAGACTCCTGATTTCTGATCTTTTCTTTTGTTTTTTTAAAAGATTTTATTTATTTATTGACAGAGAGAGACATAGCTAGAAAGGGAACACAAGCAGGGGAAGTGAGAGAGGCAGAAGCAGGCTTCCTGCTGAGCAGGGAGACTGATGCAGAGCTGGATCCTAGGACCCTGGTATCATGACCTGAGCCAAAGGGCTAAAGGCAGATGCTTAGTGACTGAGCCACCGAGGCGCCCCATTTAATCTTTAAAAAAAAAGAAAAAAAATTAACGATTTTATTTATTTAAGAGAGAGAGAGGGAGAGGGAGAAGCAGACTTCCTGCAGGGCAGGGAGCCTGATATGGGCCTGGTTCCCAGGACCCTGAGATCATGACCTGAGCTTGAGGCAGATGCTAACTGACTGAGGCACTCAGCCCCCTCTCCCCCCCGATTTCTAATCTTTCCTGTTTTCTTCTATGCCTGGTGTGTTAATGCACCTCCTTTTCACCACAGTTCTTGGAGGTTGTCTTTATGTGTCTTTGTGTTGGATTCTTTTTGGGTTCCATGTCTTGCTTGGTTTACTCTCTCATTTTGGTAGAGGACATTGTTTAGTAGCATACTCTCTATTCTCTCTCTTTTTTTTTTAAGATTTTATTTACTTATTTGAGAGCACATAAGCAGACTCCCCTCTGAGTGGGGAGCCTGATGTGAGGCTTGATCCCAGGACCCTGCTCATGAACTGAGCTGAAGTCAGACGCTTAACTGACTGAGCCACCGAGGTGCCCCTCTATTCTCATTGTTGACTCATAGTTTGTAGAAGTATAGAATCCTAGGTTGAAATAACTCCTTTTAATTTTTGAAGGCATTGTTCCACTGTCTTCAAACTTGCAGTGTTGTTGTTGAGTAGTGTGCAGCCAGTCGGATTTTGATTTTTAATATGTAAGCTGTTTTTCTCATTAATGAAATCTTGTAGGACTTACTCTTTTTGTCTCTAGTGTTCTGAAATTTCCAATTCCACAACACAGGTTTATTTTCATTGTAATGGGTAATTGTTAAACCATCTTAATCTAGAAATTTGGGTCCCTTTAGTTCAGGGAGATTTGTTTAATTTCTTCCCCTTTGTCATTCTTTTTTTTTTTTTTAAGATTTTATTTATTTGACAGAAAGAGGTCACAATTAGGCAGAGAGGCGGCGTGGGGTGGGGGTGGGTGGGTGAGAGGAAGCAGGCTCCCCACTGAACAGAGAGCCGGATATGAGACTGGATCCCAGGATGCTGAGCTGAAGACAGAGGCTTAACCCACTGAGCCACCCAGGTGCCCACCTTTGTCACTCTTTTTAAAATTTTTTCTTTTACTAGAATACCTGATTTTGGGATTTTGAAACTCCTAGAATAGTCCTGTAATTTTCTTTACATTAGTAAAGTACAGTAATGTACTTTACATTTCTGTCTTTGCAAATTTTTTTTTAAGATTTATTGGACAGAGCAGAGGAGGGGCAAAGGGAGAGGGAGAAGCAGACTTCCTGCTGAGCAGGGAGCCCTGTGCAGGGCTCAATCCTAGGACCCAGAGATTAACGCCTGAGCTGAAGTCAGATGCTTAACCAACTGAGCCACCCAGTCACCTCTCACCATTTTTTAAAGTGTTTAATCCAGTGACTTTTAGTATATTCACAGAATTGTGCAGTTAGTCTCCACAATCTAATTTTAGAACATTTTCATCTCTCCCCCTCCCTCTAAAAGACCCCATGCCCTTTAGCAGTCCCTCCATTTCCCCTATCCCCAGCCCTAGCCAGCTGCTAATCTGCTCCATGTCTCTAGAGATTTGTCTGTTCTGGATTATTTTTCATAAGTAGAATTATGCAATATGTAGTCTTTTGTTTTCTTTAAATTAGCATGTTTTCATGGTTCATTCATGATGTGGCATGTATCAGAACTCCATTCCCTCTTTTTTTTTTTCTTCCTTTTTGTTCTGAATAGTGCTACTAGATTCTATGTATATAACACATTTTATTCATTCATCAGTTGATAGACATTTGGGTAGTTTCCCATTTTTGCTTATGGTGAATATGCTACTGTGTACATTCATGGACAAGATTTTGCGTGCACATACGTTTATATTTTTCTGGTATATGCCTAGGAGTGCAGTTGCTGGGTTCAATCTTCTTTAGACCTGAGTTATTAATTTCTTCTTCTGGGTTTTTAATTTAGAAACTCTTTTTTTCTCTGAATGTTCTTTTTGTAAAAAAAAAAAAAATAGCATGTTGTCTTGTTTTATGGGTATACTATCTTATCTGCCTCAGGATATTATTAATAGTTTTTTGAGAAATTTTCTCTTCCCTGCAATAGTCGCTATTTCTTCAAATAGATTTTAGTTAGTTTTGATGTTTGACTTTAAAATTAAAGGGTTTCCTCAAGTGTCTGATAATCCTTGATTATCTGCTTTGACAGTATAATACCAGAACACTGATTATAAGTTCTGAACTGGTGGTTGATACTTATTTCTGGGATTCACTGTAAAGTGGTCTGCTGGGCAATTTTGGTGATCCCATTGTATCAGTATCTTGATTTGTTTCAGCATGGTCAGTTTCCCCAGAAAAATGTCTAATCTGTCTCCTGTCTGCCATTGTTCTAGAAGTCTGTTGATGGAAGAGGGCTGGGGGTGTTGGAAGGCAGGTGCAGGTTCCATTCAGTATGTGAATTTTCATCATCTCTCTGTATCTGAGAGTTGAACAACAACTACTGCTACTTTTTCTTCTTCTTCTTTTAAAGTTTGTATTTTATTTTATTTCAGTTTTAGTAATCTCTGCACCTAACATGGGACTTGAACTCACTACCCCAGCGATCAAAAGTCACATGTTCTTCCACCGAAGTCAGCCAGGCGCCTCTGAACTGCTTCTTAAATAGCTTTCCAACCAGTCCTGCTGTTTTTAGCTCCACCCTCACCACCATTTCCAGAGCTACCTGGTGCTGCTGCCAAGTCCTAAATCTTTTTTTGGACATAGTGGTTCTGTGGTGTAATTTGGGTTGCTTGGCTTTCTCCTCTGCTGGCTTAGAATTTAGCTTTCACTGGTCTGTGAAATAGATGATGACTCTTCCAAAATTTTGTTGCAGTTATCATTTCTTCTATTCTTTCTCTTGAAAATACATGTTTTAAAAAAATTTACTGAGGCACCTGGGTGGCTCAGTCGGTTGGGCATCTGTTTTCGGCTCAAGTCAGGAGCCCAGGGTTCTGGGATCCAGTACCTCGTCTGGCTCCATGCTCAGTGGAGGGTCTGCGTCTCCCTCTCCCTCTCCCTCTCGTGCTCTCTCACTTGCTCACTCTGCCTCTCAATTGAGCAAATAAAAAATTTTTTTAAAAAAAGTTTACTGTTTCTGAGGCGGCTGGGTGGCTCAGTGGGTTAAAGCGTCTGCCTTTGGCTCAGGTCGTGATCCCAGGGTCCTAGGATGGAGCCCTGCATCGGGCTCTCTGGTTCGCAGGGAGCCTACTTCTCCCTGCTTCTCTGCCTACTTGTGATCTCCCTCTGTCAAATAAATAAATAAAATCTTAAAAAAAAAAAAGTTTACTGTTTCTTAGTGGGGTTTTGGAAAAGAGTTAAGGTAAATGTGTGTATTAAATCCACCATTTTGATTTTTTGTCCTTCTCTATTAAACTTACTACATTTTATTCTTAATGGCTAACCTTTGCAAATCTGTTATTCTGTACCTTGATTCCTGGAGTCCAAGTCAACCTAATTATGACGTTGTAAGATCTAAATATTTATGAGATAAATACTGATCAAAAGATAATTGGGATAAAGGTAATTTTGTGTATTTTTTTCTTTCTTAATATATTTGTTAATTGCATCGCTTCTTTGACCCTTCACAAGGGTGTAAAGATTTTATTTATTTATTTGAGAGAGTACAAGCAGGGGGAGCAGCAAGCAAAGGGAGAGGGAGAAGCGGGCTCCTCACTGAGCAGGAATCCTGATGTGGGAAAGGATTGGTAAAATATGGTTTGATACTTGACACTTTTTCATATCCGATATACATGTTAATTCGGGGTTGACAGATTACAGATGACTATGAATAGCTCTTAAGCTCTACATATGTGAGACCAGTTTTTGACAGGTTGGGTTCTATGGATTTAGGTCTGTACTGAATCTAGACTTAAAGATGGACTCATACTAAGCGTAGACCTGACATTTCTCCATCACTCTTTGTTCAGAGCCCTGGGGAGTTTCTGTTTGCTTAGCTCAGTTATTCTGACCAGGCCTCCAGGGAGTCTCAGCATTGTGGATTATTATGGGCCAAACACTCTTGAGGCTAGATCCAGGCAGTCCTTAGAAATAGAGTTTGTTGATAGGCTGGTTAGCCCATGACTAAAGTTCCAATATATTAAGCAAAAATCCTGTAAAAATCACACCAGTATTTATTCTAATAATGCTTATAAGGTATTCATAATTGAGGAGGGACAACTGTTTAATGGATATATGGTTTTCTTTTGGGGTGATGAAAATTTTTTGAACTAGAGGTGGTGGTGGTTGCACTGCCTTGTAAGTAAGTGTTCACTCTGAAGTGGTTAGTTTTCTGTTATGTAAATTTCACTTAAAAGATATTTGCAGTTTATTAACAGTGTCTTATATGTAAGCCTTTGTAAAATGACTTACTTTTTGCAGTAGGGAAAATTACGTATTTGTTTAGAGGATGTCTAATATAAGAATAAATGAAAGTTAAGATCATAATTATATTGGGGCACCTGGGTGGCTTAGTCTGTTAAGTGTCTGCCTTTGCCTCAGGTCATGATCTCAGGGTTCTGGGATCTAGTCCCACATCAGCTTCCTGCTCAGTGAGGAGACTGATCCTCCCTCTCCCTTTGCTTGCTGCTCCCCTGCTTGTGCTCTCTCTCTTGAATAGATAAATAAAATCTTTTAAAAAATCAATTATTCTATCTCAGAAGTAGCTACGTTTAACCTTTTTTTAAAGAATTCTTTTTTTTTTTTTTTTAAGATTTTGTTTATTGACTTGACAGACAGAGATCACAAGTAGGCAAGAAAGGCAGGCAGGGAGAGAGGAGGAAGCAGGCTCTCTGCGGAACAGAGAGCCCGACGCGGGGCCGGATCCCAGGACCCCGGGATCATGAACTGAGCCGAAAGCAGAGGCTTTAACCCACTGAGCCACCCAGGCGCCCCATGTTTAACTTTTTTATGTATATATTTATTAACTTAAGAGTACATGAAATTAATATAAACATGTATAAAAAGTATAGTAAAATACATATTCATATACTTTTTTTTCTCCACTGAAATAGAGACTTTCTATTTGGTGCATAGCCTGAATGTTTTCCTCTTTTAATGTTCATAAAAGTAACTTTCTTTTTAAAGATTTTATTTACTTGTTTGACAGAGAGAAAGACAGGGAACATAAGCAGCGGGAGTGGGAGAGGGAGAAGTAGGTTTCCTGCTGAGCGGGGAGCCCAATGCAGGGCTCGGTCCCAGACCCCAGGGATTGTGTAAATACTTTGTGTCAAAAGTTTTACATGAATCTCTTTCTTGGGTCACCTGGCTGGCTCAGTCAGAGAACATGTGATTCTTGATCTTAGGGTTTTGAGTTTGAGCCCACATTGGTTGTAGAGATTAGTTAAAAAATAATAAAATCTTTAAATGAATCTCCTATTAGACATTTGAGGTGTTTTATATTGTTTTCTATTTTCTATTTTAGATAATAAATTTGGGGCGCCTGGGTGGCTCAGTTGGTTGAATGACTGCCTTTAGCTCAGGTCATGATCAGTGGAGTCCTGAGATAGAGTCCCACATTGGGCTCCCTGCTCAGCAGAGGGTCTGCTTCTCCCTTTGACTGTCCCCTTCTCATGCTTGCTCGCTCTCATTCTCTCTCTCTCTCAAATCAATAAATAAAATCTTTTAAAAAATAATAAATTTGCACTGGACAGTATTGTAGCTTAAGTCCCAGTTCCATCAAATCATTTCCCCGAAATGGAATTATTGAGTGAAGGGGTATATGAAGTTTCAGGACTGTTGTTTATTGTCCTAATGGCACTTAGAAACACTGAGCCAGTTTTTTACTCATACTTGAGAGTCTCAAATTAATGATTTTTATCACCTGAGAGGGTAAATAGAGGGTAACCCCAGAGGTTGAAATGTAAGTGGTTATAGAATATATGGAATGTTTGGCAACCTGCTTTGATTTTCTCTTTCTCTTAAAAATCATAAGCAATTAATAATGCCTTACCAGCTATGTCTAGAGTTATATAGCATTTATGTCAGGCAAAATAACACACTAAATGTAAGTTCTTACATAAAAACACGTCTAAGCTTTGGGTTATTTTCTCTTTTTCTGATATTAAGATATTATTTAAAATAAAGTGCCATTTTAAGTGGATAGTTTGATGAATTTTGGTAGTTGTGTACAAATGTGTAACTGCCACCACCAATGTGTAGAAAAGTCTCCTCACGCTCAGAAGTTTCTTTATAATCCTTTGCAGTTAATTCCTCCTCCCCATCCTCCTGATCTCTTCAACTTCAGGCAACCACTCCTCTGCCTTCTGTCACTGTAGTGTGTGTGTGTTTGTTTTTTGAGAATATCACATAATTGGAATCGTAAAGTGTATATGGTCTTTTGTGTTTTAATTCTTAGCATATTTTTGAGGTTCATTCATATTACATGTATTAGCATCTTATTCCTTTACGTTGGTGAATAGTATTCCATAATATAGATATCCACAATTTGTTTATTCGCCAGTTGATAAATACTTGAGTTGCTTCCAGTTTTGAACTATTATGAATAATACTGCTATAAACATTTGCATACACATTCTAGGGTGGGCATAGGATTTTATTTCTTTTGGGTAAATACTTAAAAGTGGAATTTCTGGGTCATATGGTAATGTATGTTTTACTTTGTAAGATACCGTCCTGCTCATCTCCATTTTGCCTTCCAACCAGCAGTGTATGAGAGTTGTACTTGTTCACATCTCACCCACGGGATGTAGTCTTTTTAACCTCAGCTGGCCTTGTTGGTATATAGTGGTATCTGTTGACCAATGATTCTGTAAGCTTTGGATTAACATCTGTTTTATGAATGCTAGCCTGTTTTGAAATAGTACAAAGTGAAATAAGTGTATATTCCCACATTGTAAGAACTGAAGTGGGCTGTGTAAGCATTTGTTCAAATGATTACTATGAAATTGAAGGCCCACCAAACATATGAAATGATTTTAGTAGCTTGGTGATGTACAGTTAAATTTAAGTGTCTTCCTACCCTGAGAAGGATAAGGTAATACTTCATTGTTTTTGTTTGTATTATGCTGATTCTAGATTAGTGGTTCACAGGAAAAGGATTAAACAGAGTGATTTGTATTGTTGAAAAGACTGGTGATTTATGAGCTTTGTATTTCTGAGATTATGGCCCTAGAGTTCTATAATTCTTGAACAATTGATTGAGAAATTTTAGATGAATTCAGAGATTAGATATAAAAGAAATATTATGAACAAATGATTTATTTATTTTTGTTCCTCAGGACATTTTCATTCCCTCTCCAAGTTTGGAAGAACGATCAAGTGATGGGAAGAAAGATGGAGATTTGCATAGTTCATCTTTGACTGTTGAGTGTTCTAAAACTTCAGAGATTGAACCAAAGAATACCACTGAGGATCTTGGGCTATCTTTGACAGGGGATTCTTGTAAGTTGATGCTCTCTACAAGTGAGTATAGTCAGTCACCAAAGATGGAGAGCTTGAGTTCTCACAGGATTGATGAAGATGGAGAAAACACACAGATTGAGGATACTGAACCCATGTCTCCAGTTCTCAATTCTAAACTTGCTCCTGCTGAAAATGATAATATCCCGATGAATCCAGCACAAGATGGCCAAGTAGAACTGAATCAGAATGATAAAACAAAAGGGGATGACACAGAAACCAGGGACGACATTAGTATTTTAGCCTCTGTCTGCAAAGGCAGAGAAGAGACTGTAGCAGAGGATGTTTGTATTGATCTTACTTGTGATTCAGGGAGTCAGGCAGTTCCTTCTCCAGCTACTCGATCTGAGGCACTCTCTAGTGTGTTAGATCAGGAGGAAGCTATGGAAATTAAAGAACATCATCCAGAGGAGGGGTCTTCAGGGTCTGAGGTTGAAGAAATCCCTGAGACACCTTGTGAGAGTCAAGGAGAGGAGCCCAAAGAAGAAAATATGGAGAGTGTCCCATTGCACCTTTCTCTGACTGAAACTCAGTCCCAAGCATTCTGTCTTCCAAAAGAAATCCCAAAACAGGAATGCCAGGAAGCTATGGAAGTTGAAACCAGTGTGATTAGTATCGATTCCCCCCAAAAGATTCCAGTACTTGACCAGGAATTGGAACATAAGGATCAGGAAGCGTGGGAAGAAGCTACTTCAGAGGATTCAAGTGTTGTCATTGTAGATGTGAAGGAACCATCTCCCAGAGTTGATGTTTCTTCTGAACCTTTAGAGGGAGTGGAGAAATGCTCAGATTCCCAGTCGTGGGAGGATGATGCTCCAGAAATAGAACCATGTGCTGAGAATAGAGCTGATGCCCAGGAAGGAAAGAGTGCAGAATATGAAGGAGATCTGAAATCAGTGACTGCAGAAAAGGAACCTGTAGAAGTACATTCTCCACAACCTCCCTTGACTTTAGAGAGAGCAGGTGATGCTCTGGGACCTGACCTAGAGATGCAGCAGGCAGAACCTCCAGAGAATACTGATAACCCGTTAACAAAAGACTCAAAAATAGCTAACGAAAAGCAGCTGGGCTCAAGTGTAGATGCCCCGGAACCGGAGAAGGGCTCTGCCCATGCTTCGCAAAGCTTCTGTGAAAGCTCTAGTGGTGAGTGTGCTTGGAAATTGTTGTGTGTTTCCAACCAAATTATAACTTGGACTGGAAGGTAGGAGGGAACTGTGCTTATATCAGGGCAGAAAATTTACTTGGAGTTATGGTTATGAATAGCCAATAATAGTTGTATGTCAGCTTTGTAACTCAGGAATAATCAACACGAATTTTCTAAGTATTTGGAAATTGTATCAGTCTGTTGTTTTCTACTTAGGTCCCAACCATTTTTTATATTTTTGTACTTTGACGGTTTCCTTGAAATACAAGGAATTTTTTTTTTTTTTTTTTTTTTACCCTACATAGTAAAATATTTAGAGCTCTGTTAATGAGTGTACTGTTACTCTTTTTTTCCTCTTTATGGGCAAAAGTTATAAATTTTGTTCAACACATACACATCTTAAATGTTAAACTGGAAAAGGTATTAGTTTGTGTTCTTTACCTATTTTATCTAAGATCAGAATGAGAATATAGATTACTTTCTTTTTTTAATATTTTATTTTATTTATTTAACAGAGAGAGAGAGAGCACAAGTAAGCAGAGGGGCAGTCAGAGGGAGAGGGAGAAGACAACTCCCCACTGAGCAGGGAGCTCCATGCAGGGCTTGATCCCAGAACCTGAGCGGGAGGTAGCCGCTTAACCATAATGAGCCACCCAGGTGCCCCATAGATTACTTTCTGAAATATTTGTAGAATATTCTATATGACATTAGCTGAAAAGAATCCCAACTTTCTAAATGCCAAGAGTTTGTATAATTTAAGCAAAGTTTTTAAACTTTGAGTTTAAAAAGTGATTGAGTTCGTATAATTTAAAAACAAAGCAAACTCCAAAAATAAAAAAATAAAAACAAGACATCAAGTTAAGAAAACAAGCCTCTAGGGATATGAAAATGCAGTATTTGGGCATCATAGCTATTAGTATGGGTGATCGGACTTTCTGGTGGCTTATACTTGTCTAGGTGTGATTATTAGTAGTACTTTTTTTTTGGGTAGCTTTCAGAATTGCCCCTGTTCGTTAGGAGTTAGGTTTTGTAATAAGGATCCCCACCCCCCACCCCCACCCCCGCCCCCCGGCACTTTCAGAACAAGAAAATGTAACTGAAAAAGAAGTTAGGAGTTATGGGTTCAGTCTTTTCTTTCTATTATTTCACAGAGAGAGAGATCACAAGTAGGCAGAGAGGCAGGCAGAGAGAGAGAGGAGGAAGCAGGCTCCCCGCGGAGCAGAGAGCCTGATGCGGGGCTCGATCCCAGGACCCTGAGATCATGACCTGAGCCGAAGGCAGCGGCTTAATCCACTGAGCCACCCAGGCGCCCCCCAGTCTTTTCTTTCTAAAGTCAGGACTTCCCTGGTGGTCTAGTGGTTAGGATTCGGCGCGCTCTCTCTCTCTCTCTAAAGTCAGGACTAGTTAATAATTAAGGTGGAACTGGAACCTACGTCTCCTGATTCTGAAGTTTCTGCTTTTTACTCCTGTCAACTGTGTAATATAGTTCCTCTGAATCTGACGAATAATGGCAACCATCTGAATGATCTAATATTGTTGAATATTTTTGTAATCGTGTTACATCTAAATACCGTTGTTGACCTAGGCTAAGAAAATACTAGAACCTATAGATTGTTTTAATATGGTTACTTAAGATTTTTAAATTATCTTAGCAGTTGTATGTAAAAGAAGCTTCTAACATTGGGATATTCTGTCACGTTAACCATATTCTCCATGAATTCTTGCTTACAATATTACTTGGCAGGGACAGTTTTTATTGTGGACATTCCCATAGTAAAACTTATTTTGCTAATATTTATCTAGATTGTTGAAGATACTAGCAAGTTATTTTCTGCTTGCTTCAAGATTTTAGTTTTTTGGTTTTTTTTTTAAAGATTGTATTTATTGCACAGAAAGAGACACAGGGAGAGAGGGGAACACAAGCAAGGCGAGTGGGAGAGGGAGAAGCAGGCTTCCTGCCAAGCAGGGAGCCCGAAATGGGGCTCTATCACAGGACCCTGGGATCATGACCTGAGCTGAAGGCTGGTGCCTAACAATTGAGCCACCCAGGCACCCTAAGATTTTAGTTTTTGAGCAAACAACTAAAAATAGTAAAGCCATTAGTTGAACTGTTAGAGAATTAGTCTAAAGTAAATCATTCAGAAGAGCATTGCTAGAAAAGAGAAAAAATTATTCTATACCTAAAATACAGTTATTTAGTTGCTAAAGTTAAAGAGAGACTAATTTAAATGAGAATAACCTAAAAAGTTAATGGCTCTTTAGTCTGGAAAGACAGAATGAAAGGTATGAATTGGTTGAGTCCCAGGTTTAATTAGATCTCTGTGTACTAAAGTTAGAAGGGTACTTTTGTTTTTGTTAATAGCTTTATTGATTTAAAAAATATATATATACCTGCTTCCTGTTCAAACAGGAAGGAGAAGAGGGGGATTTGGGAGAGAAAAGGAGACAATCACTATTAAGTGCCTGTAACTACAGATAACTTGGAGACCTTTTCAGACATCTTTTTAAGGAGTCTCTCTTTGTAAGATTTTACTTATTTGAGATTGCTTGCTCTCTCAAAGCGTGAGGGAGTGGGCTTGCGTTTTCGGGCTTGCGTGTTTTCGAGCTCGAGCAGGAGGGAGGAGCAGAGGCTGAGGGGGGAACAGACTCCCTGCTGAGCAGGGAGTTGGATTCTGGGTGTGATCCCAAGACCCTGAGATCATGACCTGAGGTGAAGGCAGGCACTTAACTGATTGAGCCACCCAGACACCCCTTAAGATCTTGAAATTTGAAAATGCAAATTTAGAAAGATGGTACTTAGAAACCTGCCTTATTCAATATAAAATACACTTTTGGTAGGTTGATTAGGTGAAAAATTGTGACAAGTTAACAAGTCTGTAATTAAATCCACAAGTGGTAGTCTGTGATAGGTTAATAATGATCAAGGAAGCTAGTATGTCTTGTGCTTTAGCTCTAACCTTTATTGGCTTACTTTATGGAATTATCATTCTAATTAGCTGTTAATGCCACAGAGAGACTCTTAGGGTATACTGTTTATGCATGAGGTCACCCAGTATAGAAGTTCTTATATTTTTAATTAGATGGTTTTTAATCAGTTGCAAGAAGTGACCAGTTCTTTCTAGCACAAAAGAAGATTAAATGGGCTATAGATTGTAACAAAGTTAGAAGTTGGGGAGACCTTCCTGACATTAAGAGCTTTAAGTAATTACTTTGAACTAATGAATTCTCTAAAGTCCTTAGTAATAAGGACAAACACCCTGTTCAGCTGGTTTGATGATTGATATTCAATTTCCTTTTGTTCATTGCTATCTTTCTTCATAGGTTGGTATTCTGGCATATAGTAGGATAGCCCATGATAATCTGGGATAGCAAGAAGGGACCTGATAATTTAAACAGTAGGCATGCTAAATGTCAGAGAAAGAATTAAATATGTGGAAAATTCTAGTATTAAAGGCTAAAATATTATTTTGCAGAATGGTGATAACTTGACTAGGTTTGTGGTGTCATTCAGTTGAGTTGAACAAAAGCAGAGACATGGGAAAGCATTTGGAGGACATTGAATAGAGGCTTTTTGAATATGAATAATTAAAGACTAAACATAAAGGCTGCATCTGATTAATTGAATGCTGACTAAAGACTTAGGAATTTATCTTCTAGTGGAAATTTTGGCATTTTGACAAGGGATTAACATGTTCAAAGTAACATTTTATAGGAATGTTGCTTTGGTTGTTTTGTGCTGAAAGAATTCCGGGTTGGGGAGAGGGGAAGACTTGAGACAGAGCAGGGAGTTGATAGGCTGTTGTAATAATCCAGGAATGAGTCAGTGAAGGCCCAGATAAATAGTGGCAGTGTTGCCTATAAAATTAGACTTTTTTCCTATTAAGCTTTAGGAATGCAGCGGGGTCAGTGGTGCTAAAATAGTTTTTCATACGTGTTATCTTGTGCCGTTCAAAGGAAACCCTCTTACAGGGAAATAGTGTTCAATAATTAGTGTTTGCATGTTACTTTGCATATTATAGTATGACATAGAAGGATGGACTTAAACATTTCATGTAGATTTTTTAAAACGTCTGCATGGTCAGTCATAATAGGAGGGATGGTTCCTGTCAATGAACAGTGCAGTGCAGGTGATTGTCCCAGGAACCAAAATTCTGTAAAATACATCTTTGGAATGTTTGATATTTGTGAGATGTTTTTTTACTTTTTAGTTTCTGTATCTCTTCTAAGTTCTTCTTTATTAACCTAAAGGACTTGCTTTTTTAGGGAATTGCCAGAGAATGAATCCTTACCTACCTGCCCCATTTCTCTTTTTTCTGTTACTGTAGTGGAATTCTTTGCCATTTAAGATGTGATTCTGAGGGGTGCCTGGGTAGCTTATTTGGTTAAGTGTTGTCTTTTGATTTTGGCTCAGGTTGTGATCTCTGGTACTGCTGCCTGGCAGGGAGTCTGCTTGACGACTCTTTCTCTCCCTCTCTACCTATCTGCTCGCTTGCTCTCTCTAAAATAAATGAATCTTTAAAAAAAAAAAAAAAAAGGTCTGACTGATTCTTCACTCATACTCTTTACAGTTCCTTTAGCCGAGCTTATATACTTCTCACCCTTTATTTCTAAAGTGTTCTTCGTTTTCTCTTTTCATCCCTTCAGGTTACTAATTCATTTTCTTTCATATGTAGATGTAAGAGATGTTTTTTGTTGTTTTGTGACTTTGAAGAAAAAAGTATCAAAGTGCTTTATATAAAAGATAATAAAGAACAGAAGTGGAATTGGAAAAAGATGAAAAGAGAAAAATGTATTATCAGAAATAAACTTGTTCTTCATCCAGTTCCTGGCACAGAGCTCCAAAAATCCTTGTAATTTTCTAAGTGATAGGAATATCGTTTGTTATACTTTTTTTTTTTAAAGATTTTATTTATTTATTTGAGAGAGAGAACACGAACAAGGAGGAGAGGGAGAAGCAGACTGCGCTGAGCAGGGACCTGAAGTGGGGCTAGATCCCTGGATGTTGGGATCTTGAACTGAGCCTAAGGCAGCTGCTTAACTGACTGTCCCACCCGAGTTCCCCTCTTTGTTATTCATATTCAACCCTTTCAGACACTATGAGATTATGCAGATGAGGTGATTTACGGTGGAATTCCTACATAGCCTCAGGATAGGGCTGTATACCAAGAAGACCTACCGACTAGGGGATTGAAACTTTCATCCCTGCCCACCCTTAGCATGGAATGAAGGGCTGGAGAGATAAAAGCTGGGTAAAACTCTTGAATAAGATTTAATAAGGTTCCTCCTTGTTAGGAGCGGGGAGGCTAGGTATTTCATCCTAGTTGCTTGGGGCGGAAGCTCCTGCTCTCAGAACCCTTCTGGACTTCACTTTCTGTACAGCTTCGTCTGGCTGTTCATCTGTGCCCTTTATAATTTGTAAACGTAAGTACGTGTTTCTCTGAGTACTGTGAGCAGCTCTTGTAAGTTAGTCATTACCTGAAGGAGGCTGTCATAGGATCTTTAAGATACAGCTAGTTGGTCAATAACACTGGTAACAACCTGGCTTTGTGATTGGCATCTCTAGTGGAGGGAGTCTTGTGGGACTCAGTTTTTAATTTGTGGGATCTGATGCTGTCTCCAGGTAGATAGTGTCAGAATTGAGACACCCAGTGTCTGCTGAGCATTGGAGAATTGCTTGGTGGTATTAGGATACACAATGGGCAAAATATTTGCGAAGGAGTAGTGACTGGGTATAGCAGATTATAGGTATTTTGAGCCATCAAAAGGAAAGTAAGTACAAATTTTCATAAGTGAGTTTTTTTTTTAAAGATTTTATTTATTTATTTGAAAGACAGAAATTACAAGTAGGCAGAGAGGCAGGCAGAGAGAGGGAGGAGGAAGCAGGCCCCCTGCTGAGCAGAGAGCCCTATGCGGGGCTCTATCCCAGAACCCTGGGATCATGACCTGAGCCGAAGGCAGAGGCTTTAACCCACTGAGCCACCCAGGCGCCCCTCATAAGTGAGGTTTTAATAGGAACAGTCTGGCACAGTTCTTTTTTTTCTCCCAAACTTAGTCATTTTATTAAAAGAGGTAAACAAATCAGAAAATGTGATTTTGGCCATTTACTATTTTGATTAGTAAAAATTTGGAACCAAGGCCTAGTTAAAAAGTGAAGTTTTATATCTTGACAAATGTTTTATGTTATTGATGACTAACCAAAATGTGTGTATAGGGAATGCTCATATATGTGAGATTTGCCACTGTGCATACATTTAGGTGTGAATATTACTGTCATGGCCTAGAGTGAGTGCTGGTCAGTACATGTTACTTCTCATCTCCTGTTTCTTAGGGCCTCTAAACTTTGGACGTCTTCAATTTGTCTGTTTTCTGGTTGTATGCTTTGTGTCAGTCCTGTTGGTGGCTATAATGAGAGCACAGAGAATAGTAGGAAATGGGTTGGGTGGCCTGGTGAGGGGGGTTGGGAATGAGGCTGATTTGGGGAGCATAGGAGAAGAATAATTGAAATATTTCTTGCAGTTCTTTTCACTTTTACTTTTTTTTGATAATTTGATAATTGATAATTTATTTTGGTCATCTTTTTTTTGATAATTTGATAATTGATCATTTATTTTGGTCATCTTTTTTTCCATCTTCAGAAACTCCATTTCATTTCACTTTGCCCAAAGAAGGTGAGACTATCCCACCATTGACGGGTGCAACTCCACCTCTTATTGGACACCTAAAATTGGAGCCCAAGAGACACAGTACTCCTATTGGTGAGTGGCTAAAACATAATGGTATTTAAAGCAGAATTTCTGAGGTACCATTCTTTATGCAAGTGATTCGTTTAGATCTGAGGAGTTGGGTCTGCCTGATAAGGTTGGTTTTTGTCTTAGGAAGAATAAGGTTGTGGTATTGGATTCTGTGAATTTATTCCCAAAAGATTTTGAGCAGTAATGAAAAGAAAGGGTGGAAGGAAGGAACAAAAAGACTATTTATGAGGATTGTATTCTGTTACTTTCAAGGCAGTAGAATCTGAGTGCTAAGGAATGATACAGAGCTATTTTTATAAGGTAGGGTCAGGAAATAGGGTAGAAGTACTATTTATTCAGTACCCTGGCTATCAGTCTGCTGCTTGACAGGGCAGGAAAACTTAGATCCTCCTTCCCTGAAGCAGCCAGTAGTCTTCTGCATTAACCTATTTGTTTTCTCTAGTCAGTGCTGGGAGGTAACAATCATGCCGTCTGGAGTCTCCTGCTACCTATGCCTGATGCTGGCAGATGTGGGTTGGCTGAGGGCTCATGCAGCATCCTTTGTCCAGATGCAGAAGTGGAACTGAATCCTGTTGCTCCTCTTAAGACCAGGTGTCAAAACTAGTGCGTAGTTGTTGATACTGTGACAGGATCTATCCTAGGAACCCCCTGCAGTCCTGCAGAGCTGTGGAGCCAAACAGGCAAAATGATGACCTTGAATTGTAGTTTTTCCTGTTTGTATTTTAGTGTTCTTTCTTCCTCCTGCCTCCCTTGTTTCAGGTATTAGCAATTATCCAGAAAGCACCATAGCAACCAGTGATGTCATGTCTGAAAGCATGATGGAGAGCAACGATCCCATACTTGGGAATGTAAAAGGTGATCCTGGGGCTGCCCCAGAAATGGATGATAAATTGTGTCTAAAAATGAAACTGGTCAGTCCTGAGACTGAGACAAGTGAAGAATCTTTGCAGTTTAGTCTGGAAAGTAAGTTTATTTTATGTTAATCTTGGGTAATTAGTAGCTGCAGATCATCTGAGAAGTATTAGTTATCTTCTAGTTACAGTGATTAATACTTGTATTAATAAATGTATCTCTGAAGTCTTGTTCTTATAGATTTCATTCTTGCTTTCGGCTAGTCACTGTAGTGTTACTGAAGACACTTCATTTTATAATCTTTTGTGCTGTTTGTTTTTCTGTAGTAAACCTGTATCTCTAAAGTAATTGGTTTCCATATTCAGAAACAGTTAAGAAGAGGGTAGACACTGTAGGATTGTGGATTCATGTTTAGGCTTCTGTTGACTGTTTTCATGTTAATTAATTGCACATCATTAGTATGGCTAAAATGCAGAGAAAGTACAAAGGAGGCTGCAAAGTAGGGTCCAGATTCGAAAAGGTCTTTTACATGATGCTGAAACACTGAAGAATTTTAGGTAAAGGAATAATACCAGATTTGTTTTTGTATTTTTATTTATTTATTTTTAAAGGATTATTTATTTAAAAGATTTTATTTATTTGACAGACAGAGATCACAAGTAGGCAGAGAGGCAGGCAGAGAGAGAGAGAGGAGGAAGCAGGCCCCCTGCCGAGCAGAGAGCCCGATGCGGGGCTCGATCCCAGGAACCCGGGATCATGACCCGAGCCGAAAGCAGGGCTTTAACCCACTGAGCCACCCAGGTGCCCCTAAAGATTATTTATTTATTCATGAGAGAGAGAGAGAGAGGCAGAAGGAGAAGCAGGTTACCATGGATCAGGGAGCCCAGTAATGTAGGATTCCACATCACGACCAGAGCTGAAGGCAGACACTCAACTGACAGAGCCACCCAGGTGCCCCAGATTTGTTTTTTTTAAAAGGATCAGCTGAGTGTCTAAAAATACTCTGCCTTTGCATTCTTCCTTGCCTTGCCCATTTCCTGTTCTCCTGCCTGGAAAAGTCCCTCTTTGTTTAACCAGGAAGTAGGGTCACTACTAGAGGAGGTGGAAATGAGGGGATAAATCTGAGAGGTGAATAGTAGACCAGAGAGAACCTTGGGACAGGGAAAAAAGAGGGTTGAGGGGAAAAAACAGTGTGAATTTACATCAGAATTTAGTTTTCTTTTTTAAAAGATTTTATTTATTTATTTGACAGACAGAGATAATAAGTAGGCAGAGAGGCAGGCAGAGAGAGGGGGGAAACAGGCTCCCTGCTGAGCAGAGAGCCCAATGTGGGGCTCGATCCCAGGACCCTGAGATCATGACCTGAGCTGAAGGCAGAAGCTTAACCCACTGAGCCACCCAGGCGCCCCTAGAATTTAGTTTTCATGATAGTACTCTAAAGTAGAAACTCTTATTTCCAGACACAGAGAGCTGTTCCAGTTACATACCTAAGGTCACAATATTTTTTTTTTTTTAAGATTTTATGTATTTATTTGAGAGAGACATAGAGCATGAACTAGGCGGTGAGGCAGGGCAGAGGGAGAGGGATGAACAGACTCCCCACAGTGTGGAGGCCCACGAGGGGCTTGACACCAGGACTCTGGGATCATGACCTGAGCTAAAGTCAGATTCTGAACTGACTGAACCATCCAGGTGCCCCAATAGTTTTTTAAAAAATATTTATTTTAGAAAACAGGGAGGTGGGTTGGGGGAGAGGAAGAGAGAGTCTTAAGTAGAATCCCTGCTGAGCACGGAACCTGATACGTGACTCCATCTCAGGACCCTGAGGTCATCTGAAACCAAGAGTCTGATGCTTTAACTCACTGTGCCACCCATGCACCCTGCTAAGGTCACAATAATTGCTAAGAGGTAGTCCTGGAGTTTGAATCAGATCTATTTGACACAGAAGTTTATAATACTTCCACTAGGTAGTTTATAAATGCTTTAGAGCAAGAAGTCTTAAAGGATTGTAAAGGAACATTGAACAAAGAAGACTAGAAGCGTATGAAGATGGAAGTCTGTGGGGAGGAGAATTAAGAAGGTAACAATGTGAGACACAAAAGTAAGGGTCTGATATGTTATATCTGAAAACGAACAGTGGATTTGACAATTAGAATCCATTTGGTGACTCTAGCAAGAACTATTTTCAGTATGGTGCTTTGGGTGGTTGCTGTACTGAAGGTAATTGAGGATTGATGGGGAAAAGAGGTAGCAGATACATTATCTTTTAGAGAAGTTTGAGGAAAGAAGGAAAAATATGCCAAGTTAGAAATTCAGGATTGGAGATATTTTTTCATTTTTATGCCTATAAACATAGGGGCCTAAGGAGATTTATAGAGTGAAAGAAAGTCTCCAAAGAGATTGGTTAAAGATGAGGGGTCAAGGGAATTAGTTGGTGGATCAAAATCCTTGGGGGCATTGGGAAGTTTTCAAAGGAAGTTTCAAAGGAAGTTTTCAAAGACTACTGCTAGAACGGGTGGACTTGAATAAGAAGTGCCTCGCATTCTCTGTGGAGACCAAAGTAAATTAGCCAATATACTTTGAGTTCTTAAGATGTACCAGGCATTTTACATGTACAGCTCAGTAAATCTCACAGTAAACCTGTGAAATAGGTCCTTTTTTACCCTCATTTTATACTTGAGGAACTGAGGCATAGGGAGACAGCAGCTTTCCTATAGTTGAATGCCTAGTAAATAGAATAGCCTGAATTCAAAGTAGTTTTAAGAACCAGGAGTGCATGGCTGGTTCAGTTGGAAGAGCATGCGACTCTTTGATCTTGGGGTTGTAAGTTCAAGCCCTGCGTTGGTTGTGGGTTCGACGTAGAGATTCCTTAAAAAAATAAATTATTAAAAAAATAAAACAAAAATGGGGTGCCTTGGTGGTTCATTTGGTTAAGCATCCAACTCTTGGTTTCAGGTTAGGTTATGGTCTCAGGGTCGTTACATGGAGCTCAGTATTGGGCTATGTGCTCAGTGGGAAGTCTGTTGGAGAGTCTGTCCCCCCTCCCATTGCCCCTATCCCTCCCACACCCTGTGCACACGTGCTCGCTCCCCCCCCCAAAATATATACATCTTTTTTAAAAATTAAAAAACAACAACAGTCGTTTTAAGAACCAGAAGTCTGGATTCTGAATTACATTGCTATTATGCTTTTCAGTGCTTAGTAATTTGAATCTCAGAAATTAAAGTATTACATGTTTCCATTTTTATTATATCTAATATCAAGTAGGGGCTATCAAGAGAGTATGTGGTAGCTTTGAACCTTTATATTTATTTTTTAATGATTTTATTTATATATTTTTAAAGATTTTTATTTATTTATTTGACAGACAAAGATCACAAGTAGACAGAGAGGCAGGCAGAGAAGAGAGGAAGGGAAGCAGGCTCCCCGCAGAGCAGAGAGCCCGATGTGGGGCTTGATCCTGGGACCCTGGCATCATGACCTCAGCCAAAGGCAGAGGCTTTAACCCACTGAGCCACCCAGGCGCCTCTTAAGGATTTTATTCTTAAGTATTTTCTACATTCAACGTGGGGCTTTAACCCACAGCCCAGAGATCCAGAGTCACACGTACTCTACTGACTCAGCCAGCCAGGTTCTCCTCCCCAACCCCCTGCTTTTTTTAAAGACTGAATCTTTAGATTTGAAATTATAACTGGGAAGACCTTAAATGGAGCTAACGTTCTGGATGATAATACTGCCTTTCTTGATACTAGGAGCATTGTATCAGGCAAGCACCGTACTTTAGTTTTACTCATTTCATCCTCACAACAAATCTGTGAGGTTGGTTTTGTTTTATCTCTGTCTTCTAGATGAGGAAACTGACTCAGAAGATGGAGTGTATTCCCAGGTTGGAGTACTAAACGCTGGAGCCAGGGCCTGAGCCAGGTTTCTGTTTCAGAGCCGGGGCTCTAATCACTAACATTTTAACTCCCACCCTGTTTAGACTATGTCCAGTCATAAATGCTTTAGAAATGTTTAAAAATATTTGCCATTTTCTCTAAGGCTGGAATAAATTGTACATGAGCAAATTTTAATCCTTCGGCATTAGTAACATTGGTTTGGGAATATGGGATTTTTTTCAGTATCACCCTTAATTCTTTGCTAGAGATTCTTTCTTGAAAATGTGTTTTGTTTTTTGAGTATCTGTCGCAAAGGCACTTTGGGAAGAACTTGAGTACTGTCTGTTTTGGGTTCTCTTAAAACTGCCCACTATTTTAAAATTTGTGCATCAAGGGGCGCCTGGGTGGCTCAGTGGGTTAAAGCCTCTGCCTTCGGCTCAGGTCATGATCCCAGGGTCCTGGGATCGAGCCCCACATCTGGCTCTCTGCTCAGCAGGAGGCCTGCTTCCTCTTCTCTCTCTCTGCTTGCCTCTCTGACTACTTGTGATCTCTGTCTGTCAAATAAATAAATAAAATCTTAAAACAATTAAAAAAATAAAATTTGTGTGTCAAAAAAGATAAAATTTTGTGCATTAGTTTAAGACTTTTTTTACCTAAATTTTAGTTTTGTTTTAAATTTTGTATTTTCTTTTTTTTTTTTTTTAATTTTACTTATTTATTTGCGAGAGAAAAAGTACAAGCAAGTGGAACAGCAGAGGGAGAGGGAGAAGCAGACTCTCCTCTGAGCAGGGAGCCTGATGTGGGACTGGATCCCAGGACCCTGAGATGATTACCTGAGCCAAAGGCAGCAGCTTAACCAACTGAGCCACCCAGGGGCCCTGAAATTTTTTTTTTTTCTTACATAAATTTTATACGTCTTGTATGAGAAGAGAGGCATTGATTTAGGAGGAGTTTGATTGTCATTTTTACATGTCACTGTTTAGTAATTCATTATATTGTATTTCTGGACAAACTGTCTTCTGTAGGAGGTTTGAAAGAAAATTGATTTGGTGCAAGTGAGAAAAACTTGTACCGTTAAATGATAAATCTTTGTTCACTTATTCTTACCTCTTTTTGTCACTTGTTGCAGTTATTAGTAGAGCAAGTTTTTAAGTGTGGTACTAACTGAATTCCGTTTCTCTACTTTCTGTCCTTGCTTTTGTTTTTATTCAGAGCCTACAACTGGCGAAAGAAAAAATGGATCTACTGCTGTTGCTGAGGCTGTTGCCAGGTAACCAGAGCTGATTGCTATTTAGAGGAGTTTAATATACAAAGCCACTCTGGTAATAAGGAGAAGATGATTTATTGATAGGGGAAAAAACTTAAAATGAAACTCCAGCATAAAGGATTTTGCCATGTGTTGAATCTAACGTAGGCTGTCTTACTAATACTTTCAGTCTAATAAAGCTTTTCCTGTACTTAGAACTAAGATATTTAAAGGTGTTTCTCTTTCTCCCTTTTGTTCATGTGGGAGTACCCTTTTTTCTTTTTCCTGTTGGTGAGACAGGTTATTGCTGCTTATTGGTAAGGTAGTAAAGGGTTTAATAAGAGCTACCCTTAGACCTTGTTCCTTCAAAGATTCTGACTCAGCCGCAACCTCAGGCCATTTTCTCTTCTGTCTGCCAAGTTAACTACTGTGTTGAACTGTTAATTTTTGCTTTGTCATGAATGCTGTAATGCTTCAAGGATGAGTTTGACCCCATCCTGAGGCTCTTGTGGTAAGCTTTGCCATCTGGTGGCTGTGAGAGTAGAACTGTTTTGTTGGTTTATAGCATGAGTCATCCAGCATGAACATACTAGCAGCAGTCGTTGGTGAAATATAGGTGAGGATTCTTAAATGGGGCTTGGCAAGTGCAGTAAATAAGTAAAGCAGGCCAGGTGCCAGAGCACAGACTATTACGGACGTTGGCCGGCTGAATGTGTGTCCCATTTGAACTTGTGCCCCTGTTCAACTCCAGCTGGTTATTACTGTGCAAGAGTGCAAACTTACTGTTGCCAGACCTTTACACTTTTAAAGAGAAAGCTGGATTTTTAAAATAAAATTCCTTGCTTGTTGGGTTAAATAGAACATGTCTGTGGACTAAATTTGACCCTTAGTTGCAAGTTTCAGACCCACATGTAAATCCTTTGATCTGTACTCAGTTCTGTTTTAGAGAGATGGTTCTCTGGGCTCTTGCATATTTAATCCGAAAGATAAGCAGTTGAGGGTCCTTACTCAGTTTAAGACTCTTTAATGTTACAAGTTAAAGAAAATGGAGTATACACTTGCTTAGATTTTAACATAATTGTATATCAGACATGACTTTTTATTAGTCTGTCCATGTGCACATTAAGAGGGAACAGTGTGTTGTTGAACCTTTTGTGCCAAATGGAGGGATGAAAAATAAGGGTAAGACTTGAGTTTGGAGGATTGGTATTGGGGAGTCAGAGAATGAGATGAAATTCATTGGTACTGTTGTTAAGGAAATTGTGTATATGAGAATCTAGATTTTAAAAGTCTTTTGACTATTCACTTTACAGTTAGGTTCACCATAGAAACCATTTAAGTAAGCTGTGCTTGAACATTTTATCTATCTATCTATCTATCTATCTATTTATTAAAAGACCTTCTTTATTTGACAGAGCGAGATCACAAGCAGACAGAGAGGCAGGCAGAGGGGGAGGGGAAGCAGGCTCCCCACCAAGCAGAGAGCCCGATGGGGGGGCTTGATCTCAGGACTCTGAGACCATGACCTGAGCCGAAGGCAGAGGCTCAACCCACTGAGCCACCCAGGCACCGCTGTGCTTGAATATTTTAAATGATTTCTTCTTTTGCATTTAGCTGAAGCAGTACCACTGTTATAAAGTGTCATCTGTAACTGGGCTCTGTTCAGATTACTTGCTGTTATCTTCTTTTTCTCTTAAACATTTCATTATTGAAGGTTTCAAGTATATACAGAAGTAGAAAGAATAGTATAGAATGCACCAATATGTATTCACCACCCAGTGTTAGAAATTACCAACTCATTGTCTTGGTTCATTTATAAATACATCCCATCACACTCACCCTCACTGGATTATTTTGAAGCTAATTCCAGCGTATCTCATTTTATCTATAAATATCTCACTGCTATTTCTGAAGGATAAGGATTTTTTATTTTGAACTTGACCACGGTGCTATGATCATACTTTTAAAATTGGCAGTGATTCCTTGAAAAAAAAAGTTCAGTGTTCAGATTTCTCTGATTGCCTCATAAAAGGTTTTTTTTACATGGTTAAATCAAGATCCAAATAAGGTCCACATATTATGTCTCTTAAGTTAAAATTTGATTTGATTTGTCTCATCAGATCTCATTATGTCCTTTTGTGTGTGTGTGTGTGTTAGTCACCATACAGTTACATCATTAGTTTTTAATGTAGTGTTCCATGATTCATTGTTCTATTGGGATCTCCTTCCCCCCCACCCCCAACACCCACCTTTCCCCCCTAGCAATTTATTGAAGAAACTGAGTTGTTTGTACTATAGAGTACTAAAGTTTGGACTTTGCTGATGGCATCTTTTTGGTATTTGATACAGTTCTCTGTCCCATCTTATTTCCTGTGAATCTTCTTGAGAGTTTTTAACTGTGCTAATTTGAAATAAGCATGAAGGGTATTTTGGTATAAGGTAGTTTGGGATGCAGAGCAAGGATTTTATTCCCTTTGTGCCTAAGAAGGATAATCGCCAGAGGTACTTTCCCTTTCTATACTAACCCAGTATTGCTTTATTATCTTAGTTCTCCGAAGACTGTGTCTGTGTTTAGTTGTGTTTGTGAAGCCCAACAAGATGACGAGGCTCGAAGTCAGAATCCTCCCTCTGTGCGCATGAGGTGAGCATTATTTTCATAGTCTCTTTTGAGTCGTATTGATTTGCAGAATGATTGGTACCAAAATCTAGAATGTACATTGCTACCATTTTGTGAACTTGAGCTTACATTTTTATCTGAGGGATTGTGACATATTCTAGATGGATTTATAAATGAGATGTTGTGAGAAATTTTATTTAATATTTTATAGGTACAGGTTTTTGTCTTGATTTACTTGTTCTATCAATTTGAAATGATTCAGTCTTCATAAATTTATGAAAATATATCATTCTAAAAAAAACCCTGTAGTTCTATATTTTTAAAATCATGCCTTTTTTCTTAGTTTTGGAACTGTTTGCTTTTAATAAGACTTTTCATTTTTCTTCAGTTTCCCAAAGGGCAAACTGAGATGTTCACCCCAAATTTAAAGTTTGCCATACTTGATGGAATTAAGATTTGCCCGATTTCTTTATTCCATAATCTCTTAGAATAGCTCTGAAACAAAAAAAAATTTTTGAGTTACAAAGTGTTTTCTCTCTATTTAAATAGAGTATCTTGTTTGGGATATACAGTTCTTATATTTAGTATAAGGAAATAAGGCAATGGAAATAAGCTTGTATTTTCATTATTAGGTGGTGTTCAGTGATTCCGTGATTAGAGAATTTGATAATGTTTTGTCAGTGGGTATATTCCTAATGTTATTTGCAGCATAATTTTAATGTTATTGACATAAATATTCAGAAGGAAATATGTCAGTGCTTTTATTAGCATTCTGATTATTAAATGTGAGCTAGTTGGTATTCTTGAGAATCAAATAGCTCAGGTCACATTCTCACAACCTGGAGCAGCAGGCAGAGGGAGAAGCAGGCTTCCTGGTGAGCAAGGAACCTAATGCAGGACTTGATTCCAGAACCCTGGGATCATGACCTGAGCCAAAGACATTTAACGACTGAGCCACCCAGGCATCCCTCTGTTCAGAAGTTCTACCCTAAATAAACAGCTTCTGTAAAATGTGGTGGGCTTCTTTAAGGGTGGGAAACAGTGGTAATTGAATTCTTCAAATAGTTAATCAAGTACTTTTCCTTCCAGCTTTTGACTTTCATTGTTGTTCAGCTATTGATGTTCGCTGCCTGAAGGATTCAAACATGAGTATTTAGGTCATAGAAAAGATGAATAGAATTTTCTTAATTGCTTTGTTTTACTCAACTAATATTGATTGAGCATCTGCTGTGTACCTAACCCTGTGCTAAGTAAACGATATATATGGTCACTTACAACCTCTTTAGAGGTAGGTTTTACTCCTCTGTCTCCTGGTGGACTCTTACTGTTACCTTTTCTTTATTTTGTTATATATCCTTATTCATTTGAGGTTCCTGACAGGACTCAAGCTATGACCACCAAATTTTTACCAGCCTGTCTTGGGCTACGCCTCTGTTCTAAATCTCTTTAATATCCTGTTTTGGTAAACTGACCTTAACAAGATAGATATCTCAGAAACTTCTTTTCTCTTTTTTATTCAAGATCCAGAGCAGGGCATTTCTCCAAGAGCTCTTCATGTTTCCTATTTTCTGCCTGCATTCGTCAGCTCAGTTCTTAAGGGATGAGCGCTCCTTCCTGATTGGAGACAGCTTTCTCTTTCTCAGTGACTAGTTCCATCTTTCTCTGGCCAAATGCTCTCAGCAACATATATCGTGGTTTCTAGATCTTGATTATACTGGCTGTTCTCTTCTAGGTGTATCTCAGTTTATGCTGTATAAACTATGATACTCCAAACTGAAACGTCCAGATATGGTCATACTCTGGTCAGTTGAGAATGGATTCCTTTTATCTTTTTCCTGGCTAATATGCATTTAATGTAGCCTAAAATGCATTAGTTTCTTGTTTTGTTTGTAGTGTAATGACTCACTGAATTTTAATTTACCAAAAAGTTAAAAGTGTATAGGCATTTTCTATATGAATTTGCTACTTATACAATTAGTTTACGTAATCTGAGAGTAGATTTTTACAATTACTCAATCTCTTAATGGACAGAACATTAAGTCTTTTGTTCGTAGTACATTTATTAAACATTTAATGTATAATAAGCTCTGTGTTAGGTGTTTGAAGTAGAGAGGAATAAGACATGAATGTTAAGTTTCTGTGTAACCTCACTTGGAGTTAATCTGGGCCTTTTTATTCTGGTTAAGGACATTTAAAAAAGCCCCTAGGCACCTCAGAGCTTGGTGGTATCTAGTTTGAGGAGACATTAATCAGATGCTTGTGGAATAAGTGAATAAGTCACTGATGGCCCAGTGGGAAGACTAATGAAAAGAAGTGGGCTGTATCTTGAGAATGTCTTTAAGAAACCAAGTCATTCTGAATTGTTAGTTGTAAGATATACCAGTATAGCTAGCAAAGCTAGAATCTCACCTATAACTCTATGCTGTATAAATTAAATTTCTTTCCCTAAAATTATTGTTTGGGGTAGGAGGTAATGGAAAGTATCTAGACTGCTAGGAGTCATTTAAGAATGTTAGAACCAATAAAACCCAAATTATACATCTTGACCTAATTGAGCTTTTTTGAAGTATATCCCTAAACTGCCTTCATTGACTTTGACTTCAGGAATAGCTTTACATCTTTCTGTTTACCTTATTTTCCGGTGTCAGATTTCAGAGTTCGTAACTAGTGATGGGAATAAATTTTATGACTATTTTATCATCATGGTGGGATAGTCCTATGTACGATTATTTTTTTGAGAGTATAGTTAGGTTGGGGCACCCAGGTGGTGCATGTGGTTGAGGGACTGACTCCTGGTTTTGATTTAGATTGTGATCTCAGGGTGATAAGACCCAGTCCCAAGTCAGGCTCAGCACAGATTCTGCTTTAGACTCCCTCCGTCTCCCCACTGTGCTCTCTCTCTCGCTCTCTCTAAAAGAAATACATCTTAAAAAAAAGAAAAAGGTGAAATTATGTTGAACTTTGTAAGGTGATATGCTCAGTCACCTTATTTCCTCCCTTCCCCACATTTCTCAGATTGTCAAATTTGTGTAGTTCCTCTTACCAGTAGACACACACACTTGCTTACTTGACATGGCTTCTTCCTATGGTTGATTTTTAGGGGGAATTCGCTCAGTTTTCCAAGTACTCAAGATGAAGAAGAGAAGGAAAAATTGGAAGGTGAACAAAGGACCAGGAAGAGTCAACAGCCTATGAAGTCCAGTTGTCCTGTCAAAGACCCTCCTCCTGTCTCCCAGCAGGTGGCCACACAGGGGCCATCCAGTCCTCAAGGGGAAGCAATGGAGACAGATGTGCTAGAAGGCCAGAAAGAAGGCCAGAATACCAATCAGGAAAAACCTAGTAATGCCTTGATTGAAAGGCCCAGCCAAAATAACATAGGAATCCAGACCATAGAGTGTTCCCTGTGGGTCCCAGAAACTGTTTCAGCAGCAACCCAGACTGTAAAGAATGTATGTGAACAGGGGACCAGTACGGTGGACCAGAATTCTGGAAAACAAGATGCCACAGTTCAGACTGAGAGGGGGAGTGGTGAAAAACCAGTCAGTGCTCCTGGGGATGATACAGAGTCTCTCCATAGCCAGGTGAGACAACATACAGAGTATCTCAGGGGCCCTGTTTTTGACTTCATGGATTCCTGGAGAATTGAAGATGTGGTACTTGTACCTAATGATAATTCTTAAGGGTTTTGTACATAACAGTTATTAAAAACAAAAACAATTTTTCCAAGCTAGAGATAGGGTAGTGAAAATTATGGGTAGCTGTAGCCAGTAGGTAGTCTGAAACAGTGTTGGAGTTTGTCAAGTAGGTCTTTACTGGAAAAGAAAGCCAGGAATATAGTCTAGGCCCTATAATATTTTTCTACATTTAACTTTTTCTGCCCCGATTTTTCATCTTCCCTTACAAGCATCAGAGCTGATTGCTTCCCTCCCAAGTTTATTTCACCAAGGTTCCCAGGAACTTGAGAGAGTACAAAGCAGAGGAGAAGGGATAGAGAAACATGAAGGATACTATACCACAGTATTAGAAACAGAACAGTAAGAGAGAGGAAGGAGTGCTTGGGTGACTAGGACTGCAGAAAGAGGCTACAGCTAGATATAATGGGAGGAAAAGGATTTGGGCTGATGGAAGTAAGACTGGAGGAGCAACAGGTTCTTGGGAAGAGAGTTGGGAAGTGTAGGTAGTCATAAAAATTGAATGGGTAAGAAGTTGTGGTAGATCTGTACCTATTAACAAATAAGAGGAAGTTCATAAAATTTCATCAGATGGCATTTGGGTTCCATGGCAGGGAAAATTTAGAAGTTATTAATAGTGCTTAAATTGCCTTTTCAGTTGCTCTGGTAAACTGTCTTCACTTGGAATCTGCCTAGGAAAGCTTCATTAGTGATGTGCCTCTTGTTCTAATTGTCCAAGTTGTTTGTTTTATAAAAATAAAATAATATAGTTCCTCTTTATTGAACACCTAAAGTGTATCAGCATTGTGCTCAAGACAACCCATGAGGTTGGTATTATTATTCCCATTTCACAGGTAAAGAAACCGAGCTGAAGAGAGGTTAAGTAACTTGCCCAAGATTTTGCCATCAGTAGGTGGCAGAACTGGAATTTGAACTCAGCATATCTGACTTCAGAATCGGTATTCTTTTCATTATGCTATGTTGCTTTTCTCTTTATTAATCATGGCCTGTGTAGTCTTGTTCTCTTTATTTGTGCCTCTCCAGGAACCCCAGAAATTATGTTTATATTATTAGCCTTTCAAGGTAACACAGTCTATGAGACCTAAGACTTTATCAGTTTGTACAGATTAAAAATAGCATAGCTTTTTGAATATAGGGGTTATAATAGATCAGACCCTATTTTGCACCTGTTTTTACCATTAAAGTGTTTACAGTCTGCCACATAATAATGTGGTTTCTCTACCTTTATAAAAAGTGTTAAACTTGATCCTAAAGATAGCAGTCTTGTTGAAGCCACTAGCTTATGTCTTCCTTTCTTTCTTTGTAAAATAGGGAAATAATCTCTGCTCCTATCTCATGATGATGAGAGCAGGAGCCAGTGAGCCAGAGTGGTGAAGCCTAGGCTATGGAGTCAGACCACTTCTGTCTGGGATATTGTGAGGATTAAATGAGATAAGGCATGTGAAGCCCTTACTTAACACTACACCTGGCACATAGTAGATGGCTCAGTATATGTTGGTTATTGCTGCTGCCTAGATTATTCTGCTGATACTGTACTGCTATTGTGTCATGCAGAGTGAAATAACATTTAAGAGCTAATTTTTCCTGCTAAGAAAGGTGCTAGGAAAATAAGTACAGTTTCACTTGGGAAAGGTGAGACATTATGGAGGTGGATTATGGTGATGTTTGCACAGCAGTGTGAATGTGAATGTCACTAACTGTATGCTTACAAATGGTTATAGTGGTAAACTTCATGTATATTTTACTACAGTAAAAAATTACAGATGGGTACAGTAACAAATCGGCATTGCTGTGCTGTATTTTGAAGAATGTTGGAAAATGAGGAAGGCTCTGTGGAGGTTTTCCAGGTGCCAGTGTTTTTGTATCCACTGCATTCTGGGTCGGACTCAAGCCAGTGCTGGGGAAAAGCATAGGCAGCATACCTTAGACTGTCCTTAAAATTTCACTTCTGTATCCAGTGCTCCTAGAGCCAGGCTTTTAATGAAGAGAACGTTTGGTTTTGTTTTCATTATGTTATCTTCCTTTTATAATGCTAAGATCATCAAGCTATTTATCTTTACAGAGACCTCTTTTCAGAAGACTGTTTGAAGAGAGAGTAAGCATAGCTTTCTTTTTATCTGCCCCCTTTCTTTTCTCTCCTTTCTTATTCTATCAGACATGTTTATTTTTAAGTGTCTCTCTGGAAGTGATCATCTTGTCTGGCTGTTGTAGTGGAAGAATGCAGGAAGTCTTGAGAAGTCTGAACACAGGGAGTGTTGATGTATCCCTGAAACCTTTAAGACCTCTGTGATCCAGGGCCTGGCTCTCCCTGTATAGGAAGGAGGTCTAGGCTGTCATGGTTCTGATACAGGGGCACCCTGATGATGGAAGTGTGACAGACCAGAGCTCTGACCACTCATTAACCAGAGTTATGTATACAAAAGTATTTTAGTGTATGTGCTGCCAAAGCGAGCACTATACAAAAGTATTTTAAGAAATTAGTTGCTTTATGTTTCTGTACTTTTTTTTAATTTATATCCACATAATTTAGATACCCATTTTAGTAGATACTTTATCCCTAAGATGTAGTTGGAGTGGGAACTAGGAAAATTATTCAAAGTTTTAGGTATATTACTACCATATTAGGCAGTAAAAACCCAGGATCATCATCATTGCAGTGGTATATATAGTTCTTTGGAAAGACTTGGATACCTTGACATTGACTGTTAAAAGAAAAATCAGTCTACTGTGGGGAAGTAAAGTGGGAGAAAAAGTACATTTTCTCCTGCTCAGAAATAGAGAGCCAGTGGGGTGGGGGGGAGAGCATGGATGCTGTCAAATGTGGTATATGTGTAATGAGAAAACATGTATGTAACAGTTAGCATAAAAATGTAGGGTTTATTTAAGCTATTTAACTATTCTTTATGGTACAAGTAAATACAAAATCCTCATTTATTAATGTCTTCTGTTGTGGACACTAGCTTGGCTCTTAAGTTATAATTACTACTTGAAACATGAAATATTTCATATTTAATTCTGAGAGAAATCTGTATCTAGTTCTAGGCATAATTAAACTATAGTTTTGGTGACTAATGTGGGAAAAACAAACTGCACTGAGATTAATCTGTTCTTTTTTTTTTTTTTTAAAGATTTTATTTATTTATTTGACAGATCACAAGTAGACAGAGAGGCAGGCAGAGAGAGAGAGAAAGGGAAGCAGGCTCCCCGCTGAGCAGAGAGCCCGATGCGGGACTCGATCCCAGGACTCTGAGATCATGACCTGAGCTGAAGGCCGCGGCTTAACCCACTGAGCCACCCAGGCGCCCTAGATTACTCTGTTCTTATATAAAGTTCTAAAGAATGCCTTTTATTTAAAGAGATGATGAAAGTATAAGTTTGTATACTGATTGACAAGTCAGCATCAAAATCTGAAGGATTAAAACCTAAAGTGTACTTTTATGGGGGTCAGAGTTTCACTTAAATATCCTTGATACAAGTGCTAGATGTTATGATTTTGATTTAGACAGAAATAGGTCATTTTAAGTGATAAACTGTTAAAAACTCTTCCTAGCTTCTGGCTATATAGCTGGTCCATCCCTGTTCTCTTATCTTTAGGTGAGTAGAGTACAGAACAACTAGAAAATTCCGTCACACTAGATTCATGGAACCTCTGAACAATGCTCATCATGAAGAAATTGATCTATGATTCTTTTTGCAGTGAGACCCATGCTTGTGTTCCGTATTTTCTGTCACAGGGAGAGGAAGAATTTGATATGCCTCAGCCCCCACATGGCCATGTCCTGCATCGCCACATGAGAACAATCCGTGAGGTTCGCACGCTTGTCACCCGTGTCATTACAGATGTGTATTATGTGGATGGAACAGAAGTAGAAAGAAAAGTAACTGAGGTAATACATACTTTGGGTCTATGTGGCAAATTTCAGTAGAAAAGTTTCCCTGGCTCTCCACGTCCACCCCTGCCTGCCTTTATTGTACACCTAGCTTTTGTGTTTTCCTTTGTCTTGTTAGAAAGATGTAAGAACTTGGTAAGAGGAGAGTCTTTTTTATTTTTTAATTAAAGATTTTATTTATTTGACAGAGAGATAAGTAGGCAGAGAGAAAGGGGGAAGCAGGCTCCCCACAGAGCAGAGAGCCCAATGCGGGGCTCGATCCCAGGACCCGGAGATCATAACCTGAGCTGAAGGCAGAGGCTTAACCCACTGAACCACCCAGGCACCCCAAGAGGAGAGTCTTCAATTCTCTTTTTCCCAACCATGAGCTTACTGTTTGACCTTTGGTCATTTATTTAACCAGTCCCATCACGGTTTCAGTTTTTGTAAAGAACAGATTAATGAATCTCTGTAAATCCCTGTCATGTATAAATACAGTCTATGTATTATTATTATTATTATTATTTTAAGATTTTATTTATTTATTTGACAGAGAGAGATCACAAGTAGGCAGAGAGGCAGGCAGAGAGAGTGAGAGGGAAGCAGGCTCCCTGCCAAGCAGAGAGCCCGATGCGGGACTCGATCCCAGGACCCTGAGATCATGACCTGAGCCGAAGGCAGCAGCTTAAACCACTGAGCCACCCAGGCGCCCCAGACTATGTATTATTTTTAATCCTTGGAAACTCTTAAGGACCTTTAGAACTCTTCTGCTTTACTCCATGTGTTCTCTCATTGTCTCTCGCTGTTTTCTCACTTGTGTTTATGTTTATTCATTGTGTCCTTTCTTGGTCTCCATTCATGTGTGGTTATACCTGCTGGTAAAGATGCACCTTTATTTCTTAGTAGGATTCATTATGGACTCATTCCCAGTGTTGGCAAAATACTGGCATTTATTTATTGTCACTGGACAGCATTATACTGAACTTTGTTTAGATCTCATACTAGCCGAAAGTAAACACATTTTCTAGAATTAAAGATGTGGCACCATTCTTGGTACATATGTTAATTTCTAAGAACCATTTTATTAATTGATAAGACACACAGCTACTTACTTTCCTTCCTTTACTCAGGCACTTTTCAAAAAATCTGCCAGCTAGCCATACGGGAAGTTGAGCTCAGGGAAAATTAAACTTGTATGTAGTTTATTAAATGGAACATATTATTGCTGCTGTTCATTGATGGGCCATTGTGCCCCTCACGGCAGAAAGGATTTGACATTAGTTTGAGAAATTGTCTTGTATTCTTTATTGTATACCAAAATCCCGGATGTTATCTTCAGTTTTACATTTGTGGAATTTTTTTGGTGTTACTACTATTTTGGAAAAACTGGGAACTTATAGCGGCTTTAGAAAAGCGATTTGCTTTCATGGATAGTTTTTATAAATATTATAATCTAAAATGTTACACTGTAACAATTTATTATTTTTGATGTGCCCCTTTTTTTTTTTTTTTTAAGATTTTAGTTAGTTATTTGAGTGAGAGAGAGGGAACAAGAAAACACAAGCGGCAGGCAGAGGGAGAGGGAGAAGCAGACTCCCCGCTGAGCAGGATCCCAGAACCCTGAGATTATCACAGGAGCTGAAGTCAGATGCTTAACTGACTGAGCCACTCAGGCGCCCGATGTGTTTTCTAAAGTATATTTCTGGAAACAGCAGGTCTTTCAGATACTCTGAGAGGAAAAAAATGTTCCATGGTTTAAGTTTGAGAAATACCGAATGCTGTAAAACCTCCCGTCCCCCATGAAAATTCGTAGTGCATATTACATTAAAGGCTCTAAGAAGTTCTTTATTAAAGATGTTTATTTTATCATTTAATACAGAAGTTAACCAAACTTATTTGACAACTGAACATTTTTTAAGGTAGTACTTATTATACCCATATGGATTATTATACCCATATGGAACATAGTTTGGAAAATGCTGCCGTAATTAAATACAGTAATTACAGGGACTAATGTTTTTGGAGTACTAACTATATGCCAGGCACTATTGTAAGGACTTTAAGTGATTTAACTTACTTAATCCTCACAACTAAGCTATGAGGTAGATGCTGTTATCCCATTTTCTAGATGAAGAAATGGAAGCATAGCCAGTAAAAATAACCTACTTTAGGTTACATAGCTAATAAACAGGAACTAGAACTCATCCCATGCAGTCTAGGTCTGGAGCCTGCATTCTTAACCACTACATTTGCTCACTTTCAAGAGTAAAAATGATGTATGCAAGAAGTGATGTGTGATTCATATGGTAGTGTGATGAGGAAGAAACTCATCTGAGGGGAATTTTGATACAGTCTTTCTGAATGATGTCTAGAAAGCATTTGAGTTGGACACTGAAGGTTTTAGAAGTTAGGTTGATAAGGGGGAAAGGCATTCCATATAGAAAGCTTGGTGAGTAAAGGCACAGGTAGAGTAAAGAGCACACAGGCATGAACAGTCTAGTTGGTAGGCAGCAAAAAAGATGCATGAAGGAGTGAAGATTGAGGTCAGAGGATTCTGGGAACTTAACTTTCCTCATATCTTGTATCCTTTGCTTATTATCTTTTAGAGATTTTATTCATTTGTTTACCAGCAACTTCTTTTTTACTGTGTTTCCTATACATTGGCAGGCCCTGGGACTACGAAGATAAAAAAAGACTCCTGTTCTCTAGGAGCAACGAATCCAAAACTTGTTGGTTGCTGAGGTAGTAGAAAGTTGTGTTAGAAGAGGGGGCAGAACCTGCCAGCTTACCTGAAGGTGGCTAAAAGATTTTTTCAGATGTAGTACTCAGAAGTAGCAGATGACATTGAGTGGGGGAGAAGGACATTATAGACAGAATGAAAAGTTATGTAAATATGTAGATAGCATGATATGCTTAATGAATATTTAGAGGCTCAATATGACACTGAAGTCGGGTAGGGAGTGGCAGAGAATGCCATCGGGGTTGGTAAAGGCCCACAGCGTATGAGCTTTTGTATACCACAGAGGAATTTAGATTTTTATCTTTGGTGTGATGGAGAACCTTGAAAGAATTTTGGAGAAAAGAGTGATGTGCTCAGATTTGTATGTGGGAAAGGTCAGATTAGTAGCTGTTTAACCATGGATTAGAATGGGTTGAGGCATAGTTGAGACAATAGGTAATGAGTGCCAGGTTAGGACAGTGGTGGTAGGGGTTGAGAGGAGAGACAAGATGCAAGAAATAGAGTGTAAAATTTTGATAGACTATGGTGAATTCCTGAATGTGGGGATAAAGGGAGAGGGAGGAATATAGCATGGTCCCTGGGCCTTTTGCCTGTGCAGCTAGGTAGATGGTGGTATCACACACTGTGTCAAAGAATGTAAATAGAACACTGGTTTGAGAGAGAAGATCATTCAGTAAATACTTACCGAGGGTCTCTCTTGTGGCATCACTGTGCTGGATTTGGGGGATATATATACCCAGGAAAGAAGACAGTGTTACCATCTCTGTCTGTAGTTTGAAAGAAGAGACACACAGGAAAACAAGTAAGCACATACGTTAAAAAGATTTTAACAGGCCAGCTTAGTGCCTGCGTCTAAGTCATTAGGAGAGCAGTGGCTTTGACTGCAGGACAGTTGCAAAGGCAGGAGTAGCTTGCTACTGTTCCTGGGGCTTACTCTCCAACAGAGATAGAGCCTGGAATCCCAGCCTTTTAGGCTGACCATGCCTCTACTCATTTGTCATACCCAAGTGAAGAGATCGACTTCAGTTCTGGGCTCATGACACCTGTTGTAGTCAGATGACCTTGGCAGATGACGAGACTGGAATCTGGCTGGAGCAGACAATTTGGTGAAAGGAGACAGTGATTTGAGAAAGTCGTATTTATCTCTGACACTTTTTACAGGTGGTGCAATTTCTGGTAAAGACCCTGAGGATACATGGCTGAGGTAGTGGAAAAGGTTGATGGCGGTAATTAGATCAGGAACTTGCGAATTGCTAGAAGGGTCATCTGATGAATGTAAGCCACAGAGGTAGAGACATATGTAGGGATAGATTGGGAAGGGAGGCTGTGAACCAGGAATTACAGTGTTCATTCATGAGAGTGAGTGGGTAGGAAGATTTAGGGAGTAATGGGGAGAGGAAAGTTGAACAGAATGGCAAATAATAGTTTAGTAGGAGCAAGAGGTGGGGAGATAGAAATTGTCTGTTAATGGCAGTGGGGAGCAAGGTTGCCTCTTACCTCCAAACTCTTGAATTGAGGTTGGTTGAGAAAAACCAGCCTCTGCAAAGAGCTGTAGGGGATGTGAGATGCACTGGGCATATCCAGGATTCATTCATTGAAGGCAAGGAAATGGAAAGAGGAGGACATTGTATTTTGGATGGGTTAAATGTTAGGTGTCCTTAGTACATCCAGAGAGAAGACTTTATTGGGTATTTGTATCTGTGAGTTTGGAGCGGAGTCGTCATTGTGTGTTGGCAGGGATGCAGGGATGAGTCTGGTAAGACTGACCAGGGAAAGCACAGTAGAGTGAGAAAGGAATGAGAAAAGTCCTGTGAAATACTATTTCTAAAGGATCAGACCAAGAAAGAGGAACCCCAAAAACAAGCACATAAAGACGTAGCCAAAGAGGTGGAATGAAAGTAAAAGTGACTTTGTAGATTCCAAGGGAGAGATTTTCAAGAAGGGAGTGGTCAAAGATAATCATTTAATTATCTTTAAATGTGTGTGCTTTGCATACTGTATGCCCAGAGAGGCTATAAATAAACTCCACCAAAGGAGAGTCTGTCTACATGTCTCCCTATCTTCTCTGATGATTTGGATAATAATGCATGAACAGTCTAGAGCAGGAAGGCAAATATGTAGCACCTGGGCTGTAATTTTCAGTCCTATGCCCAGAGAGGACGTTGCTGATTGGTCCCAGAACCTTTTAGCAGAAGCCTGGGAATTAGCCTCTAAAGGCTGCTTAAAACTGAGCTCCATTTACCACTGCATCAAAGTAAGCATGTGCGATAAAGTCAGTTTGACATTCCTGTCTTCCATGATACTGCAACCTTACACGTTTTATTACCTGTTTGGTTTTCATTTCTCTAAACAGTAGCACCATTTTTAGCCCATTTTTGCCTAGTTTTCTGTTTCCTTTATCATTTATGGAAAAGTAATATAACTAATTTCAAAGAACATGTAATTTTATCCACTTCTAATCAAATACCCAGAAGGGCCCCTAACAACTTGTTTTCCTCCTCTGACTTTCCTTCCTTCTTACCTCTCTTCTCCCAGACAGTTGCCTCTGTAGTCTGGATTAGAATCCTTACTGTTTTCTTAGTACCCAAAAGTTGTGGACTTGTTGAGTAAAAAGATAATTTAACTTATTAGCTTATAATAGAGGTCTCTTTCTTTGCAATCCAGTACCACCTTTATTTATTTTTTATTGAGCTATAATCTAATCCCCGTAGAATGCTCAAGTCTCAAATGTTCAGTTCAGTGGCTTTTGACAATCAGTTGTATGTAACCACTACTCAAAGTGAGATACAGAACATCTCCATGATTCCAGAAAGTCTCCTGATTCCTGCCTTTCTGAATTGAAATTTGTATCCATCTCTAGGGTTTTTCAACTTCCACATTAGCATGATGTCATTGTGGCTTCTTTTAGCTTTTGTATCCATTTCTTTCTTGCAGGAGACTGAAGAGCCAATTGTAGAGTGTCAGGAATGTGAAACCGAAGTTTCCCCTTCACAGACTGGGGGCTCCTCAGGTGACCTGGGGGATATCAGCTCCTTTTCCTCCAAGGCATCCAGCTTACACCGCACGTCAAGTGGGACAAGTCTGTCAGCCATGCACAGCAGTGGCAGCTCAGGGAGAGGAGCCGGACCACTCAAAGGGAAAACCAGCGGGACAGAACCCGCAGATTTTGCCTTGCCCAGCTCCCGAGGAGGCCCAGGAAAACTGAGGTGCAGACAGGGTCTCCAGAGAGAGAGCTACAGCAGGGGCAGGGTTGCTGACACTTTAATATCACAGAAAAAGGGGAGTCATGGGAAACCTCCCCCCCCCAATCCTCCAACTAGGATAATTCAAATCCTCTTCCTCCCCTTTTGTTCCTCTCCTGTTTGGTTTTGCATGGGAGGTAGGGTGGAGCTCTGTGGGAGCTAGACTTCTAAGAAATTGTAGGAAAACAGGCCAGGGGACTTTGGGAGTGCTGGCATATGCTGCTGCCATCCCCATTTGCCTACAAGTGTTGTGGTTGGGAATACAAAAAGTTTAGGGTAGTGACCCCAACTTGACACATCCTAGCTTCTTGTTATCCTCTGCAGGTGTCTAGAGCCTGAAGTAGAAGAGAAGGCAGGGCGGAAATGGGTGTGCTGTTTTTGAGGGCAGCAGTAGGAGGCTTTGTCAGGAGGGAATAGACTTGTGCAGAGGAGGATGTCCTTTCCTTATTATCCAACACTCCCACTCCCTGGCTGATAGTTTTGGTGGTGGGTGTTCAGACCGGCTTCCTGCTGCCCTGGAGGGCTAGCACATGTTGGCTTGGCTTGTAGTTTAAGGGCCGTGGGGAGAGTTTGTGAAGAAAGGACCCAGTCGCAGGCACTGTCAGACTAACCTGTCTTCATTCTCTAGTCCTAGAAAAGGGGTCAGTCAGACAGGGGCGCCAGTGTGTGAGGAGGATGGTGATGCAGGCCTTGGCATCAGACAGGGAGGGAAGGCTCCAGTCACGCCTCGTGGGCGCGGGCGAAGGGGCCGCCCGCCTTCTCGGACCACTGGAACCAGGTACCCGGGTAGTGTGAGATAACGCTTAGTCTATGACTTGTTCAGAAAAAAAGGGAGTAGAGAGAAGAGAGGGGAGTAGAGAGTATGGTATGCGGGGTGTCAGGAGGGACATGAGGGGTCCGCACTGACTGGGGAGTGGGCAGGGATCAGAGAGGCTACCGAGAAACCAGGCTTATGCCTGTGCCGGGTCCTCCAAGAACGGGCTGACAAAGGAGTGGGAAACCTGGTAGAGAAATACTTTTCTTAATTTTTACTACTGCCTCCTATCTCTTCTCTCTCTTTAGAGAAGCAGCTGTTCCTGGCCCCTTGGGCATAGAGGACATTTCACCCAGCATGTCACCGGAGGATAAATCCTTCACTCGTATTGTGCCCCGAGTGCCGGACTCCACTAGGCGGGCAGACGTGGGTGCTGGTGCTTTGCGTCGAAGTGACTCTCCAGAGATTCCTTTCCAAGCCGCTGCTGGTCCTTCTGATGGTTTGGATGCCTCCTCCCCAGGGAATAGCTTTGTAGGGCTCCGTGTTGTAGCCAAGTGGTCGTCAAATGGCTATTTTTACTCTGGGAAAATCACTCGTGATGTCGGAGCTGGGAAGTATAAATTACTCTTTGATGATGGATACGAGTGTGACGTTTTGGGCAAAGACATTCTGCTGTGTGACCCCATCCCACTGGATACAGAAGTGACAGCCCTCTCCGAGGATGAGTACTTCAGTGCAGGTAATAAAGGGGTGGAGTCTCTAAGAGATTTGCTGTGCCAGGGCCAGTCTTCTCTCTAGTCAGTTACTACCAAGAGCCCGCGCTCCAGCCTAATTGCTCTGCGGGGGTCTCCAAAGTTGGCAGTTCCATTCCTACTACACTGGTTACTTTCACACTGCCTTTTTTGTTTTCCTTTGTTGCTTATTTTTGAATGAACTTACTTTGGTATAATATTATATTTACAGGAAATATACATAGTACTGTGTCAAGTACAGAACACTGGGATAGCATAGGGAGTTGCTGTCCACCCCTCAGCCAGCTTCCCAGCTTTCCCTGTTGTTAACATCTTCCATTAGCATGGTACATTTGTCACAACTAAGAAACCACCCTAACTCCTTACTAACTAAATTCCAGAGCTTATTTGGATTTCATGAGCTTTTATGTGTTCTTTCTCTGTTCTAGGATCCAATCCATTAGCCCTCATGTGACCTTTGATCTCCTTTGATCTGTGACAGTTTCTGAATCTTTTCTTCTTTTTCTTGACCTTGACAGTTTGGGGGGGTTAAATATTTTGTAGAATATCACTCAGTTTGGGTCTTCTCATGTTTTATTTGATTAGATCAGAGTGTTAAGGGTTTTGAAAAGAATGCTGCGAAGGTGAAGTGCACTTCTTGTGACATCACAGGGGATAGAGAGGCCATGACATCCACAGGACATCACTGGTCTCGTTAGTCCTCATCCCTTGGTTAAAGTGTTTGCCAGTTTTGTCCACTGTAAAGTTAGTGTTATTCCTTTTCACCACTGAGACTTACATATAGTACCTGCCTTGCTGGGAACCCAGTGGGTGAGTGGAAGATATATTGAGATATTTTTACTTAGGAAGAAGTTGTTTGTACTGTGTTTTTGTGCCTGCACACCTACCGACCATTTACTGTCTAGTTTGAAAAATGGCACCTTTTTTTTTCTTATAGTAGCCAGTTCCCTATAATCATGATGGTGAGAGATTTGTATTTGTTATGACTGTTTCGTGTGCCAGTTCTTTGAATATATTGCCTCTTTTCTGTGAGCTAATTTGGACATAAATGTTTGTGTTGAGTTTTGTCATTTAAAAATACCGTTTCTGGAGATTGTTTGGAACGTGGATTGGGATATAATGGGCAACAGTGACTCTGTTAAAGTATCTTCACACCTTCCGGTGATGTAGACTCCTGAGTAGTTGTTTCCCCTTTATTTCGTTGTTAAACTTAAGCTTTTAGCTCTGAATAACAGCTCTATGTGGCTTTAGTTAGTAGCACATGGATTTAGGTCTTTTATGGTCTGTAGCTTATGTAGTTTGTATCAAATATATTCATTCTTCTCTTTCAGATGTAAAGCTTATCTTGGAGGTCCTCTTAAGACGGACAGTCTGTGTCCAGGGTGAATTACGGCATCGGTGTTGGGGGGAGTCTGTGTCTCATTTATTGAGGCTGTCTACTAATGTCAGTGTTAGCCACCTTTAGTTTTAGTAACTCTTCATCAGTATGAAGTTTATTTTTGCTTTGGGCTTCCTTGTCCTTTTCAAGGGGGTCTTTGTGATTAGTTTCCTGATAGAGGTTTAAGCAAGGGGAAAGGAAGTGATTGTGTGGCACAGATAGAACCAAGGCTTGATTTCATGTCTGTATTTCTCTCCTTGGTGGCATATGCTCTGGGTTTCTTTTAGCCCTTCATTCAAGCAAAGGCTAATGGGGGAAAATAAATGGACCCTTTTAAAAGGTGTTCATGATAATGCATTGTTTTTACCTCATATATGTGTTTTGTGTGTGTACACACACACACACATATATATATTGCACACGTGTGTGTAAATTGCTTGATAGGTAGAGGGAACTTTTCATTGGTTTCAGAATGGGTTTTACCCAAGACCACACTGCTTGGTGGTGGCAGAATTAGACCTAGGCCTAGGTCTCCTGAATTCTAGCCCTGATCCCTTTTATATTCCACATTGTGTTCCTTCTGACCGAGAGGCCTTATTTTTAGGTTCTGAATCAGAGCAAGAAATAGATAAGAGGGAAAATTAGGCAGGAGAGGCAGAATTTATTTATTTTTTCCTTTCTTTGCTCTGTATCTCTGTTTTGATTTAGCCACACAGACACATGTTCTCTTTTAGCGTGATGTCATCTTTCACCTACAACTTAACTCAAGAATTATCACTCAGCCTCCAAAGAAGCCAAGAAGGAAAGGTTTAGTAAGTTAAGAAACCACATGTTGTCTCACTTCAAAAAATAATTGAACTACTAACAACTCATAAAAGCTGGCTTTAGGAAGTTATTTTATAACTGAAGAGTTCCTTCTGTTAAGAACCTTTCCATGTCCCGACCCTAGGGTAGTAGCTACATACCTTCCTAAGTGGTGGTGGTGTCTGGGATTGACCACTGGAATTTCTTTAAGTACTGGCTTCAGTCCCCTGTTGTACCTTTTAATGCCCTGCCCCGAGCCTGCCGTGCAGAGCCATGGTGAGCGGGTGCCAGGCAATCGAAAACAACAGCCGGCCGCTCTTCTGTTGTTCCCACTCAGGGGTGGTGAAAGGGCACAGGAAGGAATCTGGAGAATTGTACTACAGCATTGAAAAAGAAGGCCAAAGGAAGTGGTACAAGCGAATGGCCGTCATCCTGTCCTTGGAGCAAGGAAACAGACTGAGGGAGCAGTATGGCCTTGGCCCATACGAGGCAGTAACCCCCCTCACCAAGGCAGCAGATATCAGCTTGGGTAAGACCTTTGCTTCCTGAAAAACTGCCCCCAGGCCCTGCTCTGTCTGTGTTAGGAGGAGTGAATTCTAGAGCAGTAAGCATGCTTCCCTAAATCTTACTACTCCTGTGGCGTGTGAGATGCTGATGAGCTGCTGTTTTCTGGAGCCATGCCTATCTCTTTTTCCTTCCTGGGACCAGACAGTAAGTCCTCAGATTCTTCTGACCTCCCCAGTTTTCTGCAGGGGGCCAGGCATACTTCAGTCATGACTGAGACTGAAACAGAAAAGGTGGTGGCTTGAAAAGAGGTTTTGTGCTGCCTGGGGAGGTGGAGGAAAGGGTGTGGTGATCTCTAACTCAGGCCCTACCCAGCTTCTTGGAGTCCAGGGCCTCATGGTCTCATGGAGTTGACCAACCTTTGGCTTACCCTATCCTAGACAATTTGGTAGAAGGGAAGCGGAAACGGCGCAGCAACATCAGTTCCCCCGCCACCCCAGCTGCCTCCAGCAGCAGCAGCACAACCCCTACCCGCAAGACCACAGAAAGCCCTCGTGCCTCCTCGGGAGTTCCCTCAGGCAAAAGAAAACTGATCACCTCTGAAGAGGAACGGTCCCCTGCCAAGCGAGGCCGGAAGTCTGCCACTATGAAACCTGGTGAGTGCTCCCTTTTGCCTCATTCTCCCTCAGACCACTATGGAATGCAGGGCTAGCTGCGGGAGAGATGGAGCCTGAGAAGTGGCGGCGGCTCCTCTGTCCTGGCTACAAAGATGGGGTCCCATACAAGCCCCAGGTAGTACTCCGCTTACTGCATCCACCCTTATGCATCTTCCAGCAGAGTCCAGTAGAGGTGGATAGGACATGAAATCTTGTTTGGAAACATTCATTGACTTCCGTGTAGGTTCTAAGAGGGGGAAAGAAGTACTGAATTTTAAGCAGATTCAAAATAGGTGAAACTGGTCTTACATATCTTCTTTACCTGGCACCATCTTCTACCTCAGGAAGCTCTCCTTCCCCCTCCCTTGCCTCAGTGTCCTCTGGCTCTCCCAGACTTCCTCTTGAAAGCTAGTACCTCACTCTGCATCTCCTGTCCTCATACTGTTCCCAAACAACTGCTTTCCAGTCCCTCATGATTCATAGTAACAGGAATTTATCTGTCTTTGTTTCATAGTCTCTACTATGATCCTTTCACATCCATTGGGGTTCTAGAGACACAGGGGTAAAGTCCTCCTGTCTGCCCTGACGGAGCCCTCTCAGTCCAGCAGACTGAAGGACTTCATTGATTGTTACATGTGCATTGTCCTGGCACCAGAACTGCTTTTGTTTCCTGTGTATTTGGGTTGTGTCATCTCCATATATATCTCACACACCTGTTGTGTTCAGGTTACGTGAGGCATGGAACTAACTGCTTTACACATAAGACCTCAGATAATCCCTATGAGGTATAGATGTTAGAATTCATGTTCCAGTTGAATCTGTGGCACGGGAGAGTGGGCTGACTTTCCCAAGGTGACTGAGTCTTCCAGAAGTCACACTCAGGCAGTTCGATTTTGAAGTCAAAGCTTATACACACTGCATCAGACTGTGCTTCTCCTGCTGGTTTTGTTTTAGGGAGGCATGACCTGTCTGTCATCTTAGCCTCCTAATGAGGCTATGATTCCGCTTCTCCAAATCAGGTATTTGTTTCTTTCTGTGGACTAATTGGGGCACTCCTAGCATGGGTGTTCTGGGAGTCCTGGGCTGGCTGGTTCACTTACCCACCACCAGGGGTTGGCAGCTGGGACAATTGAAGCAGGCTGGTTTGGTGGCGCTCCATCAACGTGTAAGAACACTTTCTTACCAAGTATTCTGTGCACCGTTCTGGTGAGGGCCAGGCATAGATGGACTATCGACCAAGGACATTTCTTGGTAATAAAAAAGGTGGGCTTTTTGTTGTCTGTTTTTAAGGGCTATTTCAAAATAACACATATCTTGGGGGATTCTGGGCAAAGAAAGTGGGCTGAAGATTTCCAAATAATTTTTCATTCCTACCTAAGCTTTGTTTGTATTAGAACCACCACCTTCTTCAAAACCAAAATTTGGTTTGGCTGTATAAAAACAATACTAGTTGATTTTAATCTATGAAAATAATGTATACATCATCATGACTATAAAATTTAAATATATCACATTTCTCTGCACTGTAAATTGGGTCCTACGTTATTGGCCATACAGCTCAGAAAAGTTGGTCAGGATCTTCCCAGCCCATCCTGTCGTGCCCAGGCAGTGGTCTGTAGCCTTCTAGTAACTGCGCTCTGTCCTTTCCAGGTGCGGTGGGGGCAGGAGAGTTTGTGAGCCCCTGTGAGAGTGGAGACAACATGGGTGAACCCTCTGCCCTGGAAGAGCAGAGAGGGCCCTTGCCCCTCAACAAGACCTTGTTTTTGGGCTATGCTTTTCTTCTCACCATGGCCACAACCAGTGACAAGTTGGCTAGCCGCTCCAAACTGCCAGATGGTCCTACAGGAAGCAGTGAGGAAGAGGAGGGTAAGTCCTTAGGAAGCCCTGGGGGCTCTGACACTTGGGCACTTTCTTCCTTTCTGTTCACTTTATGAGCCTACAAAGGTGGCAGTCCAGGTGGCATCTTGGATCTTGGTCAGGGAAAATTAATGAGCCCTGCCTTTTGATTTATAGACTGTTTCCACAGAATTCCTCTTGGTGGCTCCTCAAAACCACCCTGTGAGCCAGATGGGAGATAGATCTTACCGTCTGCTTTACAGATGAGGAAACCAGCTTGGAGAGGTTAAATAATTCCTTTTTGTCTGCAGTAATGGTAGAGTTGGGACTAGAACCCCTATTCATTTTATCCTACTATAGTCATCCGGATCTGTCAAGTTTCTGAATGCCTTGCCGCTTTCCCATCTGTGTGCTAGGGGCAACTGCTAGAGAAGACCCACGTGAGGGCCGAAGTTCAGTCTCTTGAGGTCTGAGTGTAAGACTGAGAATGTAGGGTGCCCAGAGCCCCTGGGTGTTTACAGACAAGCAGCTTCTAAGCCTTTGCAGCTCTTGTACCTCTCTTCAACCTTAAACCTCATCTGTATATTGCATTTCTGCGTTGTCTGTTACATAGGGTTTGAGTGAAGGCTGCAGTGGGGAGAGTTAAAAAATTGTTTCAACTGTCTGAAAAATGTGATCTAGGAGAGAAAATGGACAGATAAAAATGTATACACTGTAAGTGACTCAGCAGCATCCAGATGGGATGATGTTCTGCAGGTTAGAGTTGAATCTTGCAAGAGGGGATCACTTTAGGGAACATGGTTATCGTAAAAGAGCAGCACCGCAGATCTGTGATGGTTGGCATGTCAGGCGCGTGGATGACTCTCTGCTAACTAACCAAAACTATATCTCACCCACTGCAGCCATGTGGAGATCTTTACAGGGACACAGATCTTTACAGGTGGTCAGGGAGGTGCAGTTAGGGTTTATGCTGTTTGGAAGGTGCATAAATAGAGTCATCAGCAGAACATCTCTAGCGTGCGGGAGTGGCATGTGCGGGGTTTCAGGGTTGTGCACCCAGCCTTTTTTGTCAAAATTGAGATAGGTATAGAATTGTCAGAATTGAGATAGGTATAGGTCCTACCTATAGGCAAGGAGATAAGGTGTCTGTTTTCCTAGCCAAGAGTGTAGTTTTACATTGATTAATGAGTCCCTTGGGGATTGTGTGAGATGTGTTGGGGGATCAAAACAGTGTGTGTGGTCTTGTTTTCTTTTGCTTTTGCAGTATTGCTAGATTCTGGACCTTCCCTTATTTATTCTCCAGCAAACTCCTAGCCGTTCCCTAGACCCAGGACTTCGCAGTTCTGTAGATACTTTATTTGTGGGTTGGTACAGCATGGTCAAGAAAGCCAGCTTTGGTATGAGATGCAGACTGTCCATTTCCTTAAACGTCTGTGACCATGTGTAAGATTAATAAACTCGGCTCAGAAGAATTCCCTCCATTGCTGATACATGAAATGTTTTTTTTTTTTTTTTTTTTTTTAATATTTTATTTATTTGACAGAGAGAAATTACAACTAGGCAGAGAGGCAGGCAGAGAGAGAGGAGGAAGCAGGCTCCCCACGGAGCAGAGAGCCCGACGTGGGGCTCGATCCCAGGACCCTGGGATCATGACCCGAGCCGAAGGCAGAGGCTTGAACCCACTGAGCCACCCAGGCGCCCCACATGAAATGTTTTTAATCCCAACCTTCTAACCAAACGTGAGGGGAGGTAGGCCTTGTCTAAATGAGGAGGGAATTGGACTTTTTTTAAAGAGATTTCCAGGTTTCGGGGCGCCTGGGTGGCTCAGTGGATTAAGCCGCTGCCTTCGGCTCAGGTCATGATCTCAGGGTCCTGGGATTGAGCCCCGCATCGGGCTCTCTGCTCCGCAGGAAGCCTGCTTCCTCCTCTCTCTCTCTGCCTGCCTCTCTGCCTACTTGTGATCTCTCTCTCTGTCAAATAAATAAATAAAATCTTTGAAAAAAAAAAAATCTCATTTAAGAGATTTCCAGGTTTCTTCTTTTTTTTTTTTTTTTTTAAAGATTTTACTTTTTTATTTGACAGAGTGCACAAGCAGGAGGAGCAGCAGGCAGAGGGAGAGGCAGGGCTAAGCATGGAGCCTGAGGCAGGGCTTGATCCCAGAACCCTGGGATCATGACCTGAGCCCAAGGCAGATGCTTAACTGACTGAGCCACTCACGTGCCCTGATTTCCAGGTTTCCTGTGGAAAATGTGGTTATAGTGAACACATTTGTTTTATGTTGCTCCTTTATTATTGGATTATTGCCCCAAAGTACCAAAGTCCTTGATTTTTTAGTATATTGAAGATCCCTCAATCTCAAGAAGCCTAAAGACATTTGTACTAAAACAGTCTTCTAACAGAATATTAAGTTTTAAAGAAACCATGTGGTATGACTTGTAGATAAATGGGAATCTCTTAGATGCTACTTTAGATAAGGAGCTCATAAAATATTTGAATTCATTTAATGAGACCTATTTATTCATGAATTAAGAATATGGCACTTGGTATTGTTGGGAGGCATACCATCAGTAACCCATCAGCCATGGGGATTTGACTCTAGAGTTGGGTTCATTTAGTATCTTCATCCTTTAGATGATGGAATTAAAAACCTGTTCATTTTAGCCTCTGGTGGGGCAGGGCCACTCATAAGTCGCAAATAAAGAAAAATCCAAAATGAGAAAAAGTAGAGGAGTAGACTGCTGCTACCTAGGTGGGATAATGTTTGATTATACAGATGCAAGGAAACATAATTGGCGATTAAAACCAAAGAGGTCAGGATTAGAAACAGACCTGGATTAAGCAGATGTAATATAGAAGTCTTGGGAAAAAGAAAGGACCACGCGAGGCCTTGGCAGAGACTCAGCAGTAGAGTGTTGGTACTAAAAATTGTGACGAGGTGTATTGAGATAGATCAACAGGATGCAGTGACAAGCCCGAGAAATAGTCCTACTATATTCTGAGTTGTTTACAGCCATTTAGAGTTTCCAGTTTGAGCTCTCATTTTAAGAGGAACATGGAGAATGCTTAGTCAAGAAAAGAGCAATGAAGGTGAATGGGCTGGCCAGTCAGACCTTCCCGGAGGTGTAGAGTCTTGAGTGTGGGGCACCAGCACTCTGGGTGGCTCCAGCAGGCAGGGAGGGCAGCACAGGGCTGGCCTCAAGGGGTCTGCTCTGCTGGCGTTTACCACTGGGCATGAGGGGGATGGGAAGTGGTCCTGACTCTGAACTCTTAATGAATTTGGTTGGGTTTTTTATTTGTGATAAGTTCATTAGAACTTAATTTCTCAGAAATCTTAATTAACTAAAATCTCTAATGTCTTGCTTTTTTCTTTTCTTTTTTTAATGTGTTATTTATATATGAGAGGAGCAGATATTTGGTCAAAAGAAGCAATTTCTAATTGCCTAGGGTCATTACAGCTTCAGCCTCATCTCTCATAACTTCCACTTCAGCCTCAAGACTGTAAGGCAGTCATTGATGTTCAGTGTCCTGAGGTACTTCAAGATCATCAAAGGTAGATAGTTTTCAATAAAAAGGTTGAAATAGGATTTTTCTGGCTAACCTCCACTTAATCAGTTACATTTTAGAAACCCTACTTTCTTTGAGCCTTCTGGTTCATCACAGTTGTGTGTAGGGGGTAAAACTGCTGATGAAGGGGGAGTTTGAAGGCTTTGTTAGGAAAAGTGTGAATCAGCTATTCTTTGTCTCCACAAGCAGGCAGAATTAGAGGAAATGGGCTTAGTTTTGCAGGAGAGATTGAGGGTAGGCATAAAGGACAGCTTCCTGATGGTAAGGGTTACTCACATTGGAATACCCACCATGGGAACTGGTTGTGTGTGCATCCTTCTTAACAGTCCCATGACTCAGTACACAAACCTTTGATGTTTTTAGGTCCAGGACCTACCCCATTTCTCATCTTCCCTACCCCTTCTGCTCTTGTCCCTTCTTTTGGCAGCATTTTGTAGTCCTCATGACAGAGCTCTTTCTGACCCATGGGAAAGCCCTTGATCCGTCTTTGGGATACGGTGCTATAGAGATATGGGGGGAGTGTGAAAGGAGGCAGTAAGAAGCAGTCTTAAAGTAGCGAATAAGAAACCAACTAGTAATTATGATCTTGGTGGTTTTGTTTTGTTTTAAATAGAATTTTTAGAAATTCCTCCTTTCAACAAGCAGTATACAGAATCCCAGCTTCGAGCAGGAGCTGGCTATATCCTTGAAGACTTCAATGAAGCCCAGGTAAGGAGTTTGTGTAGCTTCCCGGGTGGGTCAATGATGAGAAGAACCTGAGAGGGAGGGGATGGGTTTCATAGGCAACCCCACGAAAACCCTTTCCACAGTTCAGGAACTGGGAAACTGCTACAACGTTTTGCATGAAATAGAATTTTTACTTTTATGTAAGGAAGAGAAGTTGGAACCCTTATTTGTTAAAGGCTGTGGTTCTGTTTTTGGGACAAAAGCAGATTAAAACTTGTGTTTAATAGAAATCCCCATTATAGTGTTGCTGATTCTCAGCCTGGAAGATTGAATACCTGGGCTTGGGTTGTCCCTTGAGGGTTTAGGCTCCCAGAAAAACCTGCAGGTGAGGCAGGGAGAGTATCTAGGGCAGTGCCTTGGGCCTTTCATTGAGAAAGGAAGTGTTGGGCAGAAGGATAGGCTCAATCCCATTTTGGGTAGTATTTGGAAGATCTGTTCTCTGCAACTCAGGGCTATTCAGGGGCTTTCTGTAGAAGTCACCAGACCTATTGGTTCTGTTCCTTTTCTTCCAGTGTAACACAGCCTACCAGTGTCTCCTAATTGCGGATCAGCACTGTCGAACCCGGAAGTATTTCCTGTGCCTTGCCAGTGGGATTCCTTGTGTGTCTCATGTCTGGGTCCATGATAGTTGCCATGCCAACCAGCTCCAGAATTACCGTAATTATTTGCTGCCTGCTGGGTACAGCCTTGAGGAGCAAAGAATTCTGGATTGGTGAGTATTTGAGAGCCCATCTAGGATGGTAGTCAGGAAGACAGCAAGCTTTTGGAGGGGGGAGAATCTAGGTGAGAGTGTATTTGTAGAAACTATAATCGTCATAGGATAAATTAGAGGATTTCAGTGAGTTCTTTTCATCAGTTCATCTAATTTATGTTCCTGATGTATCCTGGTTAAGGACCTTTTGAAAATGTGTGAGATCCATGTAGGTTCAGTATTCTTGACCTCTAAGGTTAGGGGACTAAGTTTTAAGCAAGGCATTTAATTCTCAGCCCCAGGATGGATCTGGACAACACTAGGGCTGAATTAGAATGCCAGGATTCCAGAAAATACATGATTCACAGGAGAGAAGGGGAGAGGTATCCTAATGCAGGACTTTGGGAAACATTCACATGGGCCCAAGATCCTTGGCAGAAGGGCTCTTTGTTGGAAGTAATCTGTCATGCTAAGGTCTTTTCCAGTTCCAAGATGCTGTGTCTCTGACTCCTTCATAGGCAACCCCGTGAAAACCCTTTCCACAATCTGAAGGTACTCTTGGTGTCAGACCAACAGCAGAACTTCCTGGAGCTCTGGTCTGAGATCCTCATGACTGGGGGGGCAGCCTCCGTGAAGCAGCACCATTCAAGTGCCCATAACAAAGGTGCGTCCCTGCAGAGTGTGTGTGGTGGTACTGCTCTAAGGAGGGCCTTAGACCCGCGGGTGCTCGGCCTTGTGGTCTGACTGGCTGACCTTATCCATGTTTCTGAGAGAAGAAAGGTACCACCCTCAAGAGGTGAGCCACTCGGAGTTAGGCCCTGGGTTGTTGACGATTCTGCTGCTGTCCAGTGGTTTACTGATAAACATGCCTATAAGGTTAGCATCTAATGATGGTGACTTTTCACTTTTGGCTGTGATCAGTAACACTGACACGAAAAGCTTGAATTTGGGCGCAGTGCTACGCACTGGCTAGGAAGCACGTCTTTTTCCGCGGAAGGCTAAATCCAGTCTCCTCTCTTCCCTCACCTTCCCCTGCTTCCTGCAGATATTGCGTTAGGGGTATTTGACGTGGTGGTGACAGATCCCTCATGCCCGGCCTCGGTGCTGAAGTGTGCGGAAGCCTTGCAGCTGCCTGTGGTGTCGCAGGAGTGGGTGATCCAGTGCCTCATTGTTGGGGAGAGAATTGGATTCAAGCAGCATCCAAAATACAAACACGATTACGTCTCTCACTAAGGATACTTCGTCTCATTGATTTTATTCCCTGATGTTGTGGAGATTGTGTTTTAACCAGGTTTTAAATGTGTCTTGTGTGTAACTGGATTCTTTGCATGGATCTTGTATATAGTTTTATTTGCTGGACTTTTATGATAAAATAAATGTTGAATCTCTTTGGTTGTAGTAACTGGGATTTCTTCATCCATTTCTTTGAACTTAATTGCAGAACAAAAAGCAAGACAAACCTAGTACCTTCTGCGATTTTCAATAGACTTGTTCATAGGAGGAGGACAGCTAGCCAAGGTAAATAAGTGAAATTTTAAAAATTTTCTGTGGCATCTTTGTCAAAAGGTTATCCTGGGCTAAAATTTGACTTCCAAAAACCTGATTTTACAGTATGCTCAAATCAATAGATGGAGCAAAGTTAAAGTTAAATAGAGTTGGGCACCTTCTGTTAATTAAAAAAAATCATCTTAGAGCTGAGCTGACAGCTGACCTGTGGGTACTGTACTCTGAGAACTAAAAAGGAAAATGCACCAATTGCTGTGAAAGGGCAGTGACTATAAGCCTGATGTGGTGACTTTCTGCAAGGATAAACACGAGAAACACAGGGACAACACTTGGAAATGTTAGCAGCTCTGGCCAGAGGTCCGATTTTGTAACTGTTATTGCTGTCATGGTTCCTAGAAGCTATTCCTTCCCTACCCCTAGCAGCATCCCTGTTGATGTCCTGTCATTCTCTGAAGCAGGAGTTAAAAAGTTTTCCCTGCCAGTTAGTAAATATTTTAGGCCTTCTAGGCCATTTGACGTGTCACAAAACCTTTGCCATGACAGCATGAAAGCAATCACAGACAATAGGTAAATGAGTGTGGCTGGGTTCCAGTAAAATTTCATTTATAAAAACAGGTAGTGGGCCAGAGTTTGCTAACTTCTCCACAGATAGCAGTGGAAAGGGTTACCTTCAGCACACAAGTGTAGGAAATAGGATATAGTATGTGGTAGAAAAGGACCAGAATCACAGGCTACAGACTGAGGCCGGAATGCTGCATTCTTTGTCATTATAGAGGGAGTTGTTCAAAAAACATTTATTTTTGTTCACACCAATATGAACATTAATAATTACAGTAATGGTTGGGCCAGATTAGGGGAACCTTAACTCTTGTGGTTTTTCCAAGAGGGGATAATAAGACTCGCAGTTTTCAATAGTTGGAACCTAAAAATTTGACCTCAGGCTTTTTCTTAAGGACTCCTTTTCTTTGTTAAAATAGGAATAATGAAACATGTCATCAGTAGCTAGAATTGCCCTTTTTCCAGTCTGAAATAATTGGAAGTTATTACTTACTGCTGTCTCTCGCAGCTTGAACAGTACCTAGGCGCATAGTAGGTGCTCAACAAATGGACATGTCGGACAGACGTTCTCCATGCAATGGATCTTGCAAGGTCAGCAGAGGGAGAGCTGGCACCACATGTCCTCCATGGTGGGTGAGTTAAGAACTCCCTTAAGATGGGGTAGACTGTTCGACACGGGAAGGATTTGTACCCATGAATGTTCAATAGTAGTAGCTTCTAGGAGGAAAGGTAGGGCCCTCAGTAGATGGCAGGCATTTGTAGAGTGGCTGGAGAGTGGGATGTTTTGAATCTTCTGTCACGGATGTGGGAACGCAGTGAGAGACTGCTGGTTTGTGAACCAATTATTTTCACATCCCGAAACTATAAAAGAAAAAAAGAACCTCATCAAATATGCTTTCCCAAGATTTTCTTCAAAGAAAGAGTAATCAGGGCGCCTGGGTGGCTCAGTGGGTTAAGCCGCTGCCTTCGGCTCAGGTCATGATCCCAGGGTGCTGGGATCGAGTCCCGCATCAGGCTCTCTGCTCAGCAGGGAACCTGCTTCCCTCTCTCTCTCTGTCTGCCTCTCTGCCTACTTGTGATCTCTCTCTCTGTCAAATAAATAAATAAAATCTTTAAAAAAAAAAAAAAAAAAAAGAAAGAGTAATCAGGGCAGCCTGTAATCTACCTAATGTCATCTAAAACAGTGTTTCTTGGACTCTTCTGCTTAAAATCACTTAGGAAAAGTCTGCTTGAGGACATTGAGAGAGAAAAAGAACAATAAAGTGCTTTTTAAAAATAGGAGAGACCTCTGAGAAAAGCCAACCACCACTCAGTCTTGGTGGTGGTTCCACTGAATGTTGGATTAAAAAGCTAAGAACTTGAAGGGGCGATCACCTTTCCCATGCATGGAAGCTGGGGGCTAGAAGCCAGGGAGGCAGGGTGCCTGGCGCTGCAGAGCTGGTTAATGTCAGAACTGGGAACCAGCCACAGCCACTCTACTTCCCAGTTCGTTCTTCCTGCCCAGCTGAGAACTAAAAACCCATCTCAGCATCAGGAGTTTTAGTATTTCACGATGATGGTGGCTTTTACTAGAAGTTAAGCTTCATTAATATAAATAAAGATGATCAGACACAGCCCTTTATCTCAGCCTTAGTTTCCTTGTTTATAAAATGAGGCCATTTGAAAAAAAAAAAAAAAATGAGGCCATTTGGACGAGATGGTGGCTAACATCTCTTAGCTCTGGAATTATAAATTGTTCAAAAGTCAGAGTCCACAAACTTCCCCAAGGCTTGTTCGTACCTGCCCAGAGTGCCACCGGCCTGGGTGTAATATTTGTTATAATCTAGTCGTAAGAGTAGTTGAGCCAAATCTGAGTTGATCTGATGGTTCCGAACACTGGAGAGAATCTTGAATAGCAGTGAAGACTGGCGGCTGAAGCCCTGCAAGGGAGAAGGACCCGGGCTGTCACTCCTCTCAGACTCACCAACCGTCCGTGTGGAGTGAGGTGGGAGCGGGGGAGCTCCTTGAAAAACTCTTCCTCAAAATTCTACAGCACCAGCTGGCCTTCCCACAGCCTCGCTTCTCTTAGCTCCTAAAAGGTCTTCTTAGGACGGAGTCCACAGATAGCATGACTTTCTGTGAAAGTACACTCCCGTGCTCAGTAGGAAGTTAGCATCCGCTTTCAAATTAATATATTCTGTTGTATACTGGGGCTAGGGAGAGCCGGCGGCTTTTGTTAGATAATTAAAATCCCAGTGAAGCAGAGTTCATTCAAGGAAGTAAGGAGGTTGGATAGGAGAATGTGAGAACAAAGCCAGTGCATGTTTGTGGGCTGAAGAAACTAGTCACAGCGGAACTATTTTTGAACGCTGAGATGATGGCACATAATTAGCTGCTTCAGAATGAACTGATACCAACATTTTAATCTTTGTATCTTGTTATTTCTGTGTGTATGTATGTATTGGGGGAAATGCTTTACTGACTCAGAGGAAAAGGTGGTGATTCCCCCACTGACAAAATATCCTCCGCCCTCTGGACAGGGCTGCATACGGCCAACAGCCAGGCAGACTCACCTTCACCAGGATGCCCAGCTGGGCAGCCCCACGTTCATCCAGCGGGCCCAGGTTCTGACTGACCAGCGAGCAAAAGCCATGACAGAGATCTAGGATTTCGTTCAGGCAGTGAAACACCTACCCAGGAAACAGTTGGTGTTAGGACACGAAGGAAGATACATGTATGATATTAAAGATATGGGAAAACCGTCTAAGAGCTACCTAATTCCCACTCTTTGACCTCAGGAGAGACAATGTCACGTGTCAGTCCTGCTGGCCCCTCAAAATGCAACAAGTGGAAACCAAACTCTTCCCTTCCTGCAAAGATGCTATCATTCTCTTAGTCACCCCTGCACAAACCTTCCACTGCAGTCACGTCACGCTAGTCCTCATTTCTTGGGCCCACCCAGTGTGCTTCTGCCCTGAGCTTTGCTTTCACTGTTCGTCCTTACACCCAGGATCCTCTCCTTGAAGCCACTTCACGTTCTACCTTCTCAGTGGAACACTCCTTTCCCCCTGTAGCCTTTAGTGACCCCTGCTTCTATTACCTGTACTGTTCTCTTGGCCCCTGTTCAGGCCCCCTGTGTTGTTACTGATCTATGTATGTATGTATGTATGTATGTTCTGTTTCTCCAACTAGATTGTGAGCTCCTTAAGGGCAGAGCCATGACTTATACCTCTTTGTATCCCCAGTGCCTTGCACACAGTAAGCACTCAATAAATATTTAATGGTGACCACCGGCTCTCATCGTCTCCTTTTCCCAAGGATGCACTCCTGCCATTTGAGGACAGTCTGCCTGTCACAACGGCTTTTGGTGTTGTCAGTTCACAGAAAGAGCCCTTGGGAGTGGCATCTATGAAACCTACTCTCCCTTAGTGCAGCAAAAAAAAGCTTCAAATAGGAACAAAAGACAAGTCTGCAGTGTTTGTGGTGTGGCAGAACTGAGAAGAGCTGGCGGACATCAGAGATGAAGTGTAATCTATGTAACCCATATAAGCAGAGAAACTATGAGGGGTCATTTCAGCCTTCCGGCTTTCTATTCTGGAATTGGCATGCATGTTGAGCTTTAAAAAATAACACCGGGCCCTGGGTTTCACTCCAGAGATTCTAATTTAAGTGTTCAGGGTCCCAGATTTTGTAAAGCTTCCAGGTGATTCCCATGTGTAGCCAAGGTTGAGGATAATGACCCTGAAGGAGATGTACATACACACACACACGGGCAGGGAGACACTACTCCTCTTGGCTGTGAAAACAACTTGGAACTGGTGAATCCTGGCCCAAAAGATTGCTAAGAAAGTAAGTACTATGTGCTTTCGTTAGTCTTTCTGTGATGTCAGGTTTTTTAAATTAAATTCTTTCAGCACATACTCTATCTTCTGTAGCTGCTCACCACATCCCCAGGATACACTATTTCAGAAATTCAAAGACATTTAAGTTCCCTTTTAACATTCCCTTTTAGTTTTGCTTTAAGTTGTTAAAAAGGTCTGAAAGTGGAGATTCAGCAATTGCTTAATGATAGTTACGTATCCTGGCAACTCAGGATCTAAGGGGACAGTCAGGCGAGAAGCAGTCTGAGGAAACCAACAGGCCTACTTACAGGTTTCAACAAGATAAAGGACTGAGCCAGTAGATTGCTAAGGAAGTGGTCATGAGCCAATCGGATGCTTTCAAAGTCACGGGTGGAGTTGATCTGATGCAGAAGCTGTGAGAACTGAGACTCCAGCACGTCCACCTGATGGGCAGGGACACAGGTACTTTCAGGACCCGGCAAATTCTAAGCACTCGAGGACATTAAGATGCCTCACAGTATGAAAGAGAAAGTCTCCCTCTTATTCAAGCCACTTTAAAGCTGACCAAAGACCCCCTTGTGTTGCTTAGCTTTCTACAAAGTTACCTGTCTAATGCCTAAGAAGCTCCAAAGTTCTGGCAGGTCCCCCCGCCTCATGCCACATCCCCTCCACCAACTCTAAACATGAGGGTCAGATCAACAAGAATTAAACAAGAATTAAATACTGCACTGCGGACAAGAACCCTATACTCAGTCTCCTTCCCTTTATTCCCACTTTCCTCTAAAATGCCACCAAGAAACCCCTGCCCAGTGATAAAATCTGTCTTTTCTCAACATGTCAACCACTGCAGGGTTGCAGTCCCTTTTGAGTCAACCCCGCCCACCTCCCAGACTTTGGTCGCCCTTCCTCTAGTCAGCCCTGGGCCCGGACCTGGAGATAGTACTGAAGATTATCCACCAAGAAGGCCATGTGGTTTCTCAGGCGCCACTTGACAGCATCTGTCTGGTTGGACTTGAGGTGCTTGCGCTGCATCTGGAGGGCCCAGCAGTGCTGCAGCTCGGCCTGCACCCGGCGCACACTCAGTAAGTACTTGAAGACGACGTTGTACCTGCGACAGAAATGTCAGGCTCTTCAGGAATAAAACTTCACTGCCCACCTTACCTGCATGACAGACCCTAGGACTCTGGGCCTGCCACCTGTTCCCTGAAAGACAGGGAGGCAAGGAGAATGGTCAGAGCTGTGCCTGAATGGACTGTGGCTCGCTGAGATGGTGGACTATTACATAGCTGTCAGAATGAACGTGCTTCAGCTGCACAGCCCAAGAGGACTCCTAGCAGTAGGATTCTGAATAAAAAGTAAATCTCAGAGTACATAGAGCCTTTTATACTTTTATTCAATAAAGCTTAAAACAAGCGGGTAGGGAAAAAAAACATACCTTGAGGGAATATATATTGATGTTATAGAACTAAATATTAAAAGGACAGAAAACGGGACTGTGGGAGAGGGGTGACCTTGGGCTGGGGGAGCCAAGGGAGGGAGACTAAGAAAGACCGTTACTGTTGGTTTTCCAGTTTCTGTGCTGGGAAGTGCTTTTACAGCGTATGTGAAAGGAAGGCAGGAGGGTCTTGTGTGGCCCAATAATAATAATGTGTTAGGAGGCAAGGATTTCAGTTAATTTAATTTTCTGTCCCAAAGAAGAGAGAATGCAATTAAGGGCTCCCTAGCTCCTGCCTCACAGCAAGCTCAGGGCCTAGATGCCTCATGCTGAGCCCCACGCTGAGAACACACATGGGAAGAACAGCTGATTCCTGGTGAAACTGGATATATTTACTTGTTCGTAGGCAGACTTGCAGAAACCAATATGATTTGGTTTTTAAAATCATCTATTTCTAATGGAACAACCTAGTAAAAATAGTACACTTTGTTTGGATTCGGATTTGAACAAACCGAAACATAACAAGACATTTTTGGATAACTGGGAAAGTTTCAATCTGTACCAGATAACAGATAAGGACTTATTGTTAATTTTACTGGCTGTGATAACTGCACTGTAGCTACACTGACAACACGCCAGCTCTGCACCGCACAGTGCCGGAGCGAAACGACACGCCTGGGCTTTGCTGTGTGAGGCTCCCGCTAAAACAAGAGACGAACAAGTGATGCTGACAGCTGCCGCGGCTGGATCATGTATACATGGGGCCGTTATGGTCCATGCTTTTGTTTATATTTGGAAATTCGCATGATAAAAAGCTTTTAAAACTACATCAGAGATTGATTTTTTCAAGGGTGTTCAGAGCATATCAAGTGACGATGTACGTGTTTGCCTGTGGGACACTGGGAGCTGTGAAGGCTCCAGGACAAGGAGCAGCTTCCTTCGTTGGGCTGTGGGCCCTGAACCTGCCCCAGCAAACTCCCAGGACCAGCCTTGTCTTCTCCAGATCATGCCGAGACTCTCATACCCTAAGCTTCTCTACTCAGAAAGATAGAGAGGACTGGGAACAGGAGCAGAGGGTGGAAGAGAGGTCCTTTTGTTCATCATTTCCCTTTATCTCCATTCCTCCAACCTGAGCACAAAAGCTGCTGTCCTCCAGCCACAGCCCGGGCCAGGACAGGATTTGAGAGATTTGTTAAAGTTTGGGGATGGATTCCACAGGTGACCACTAGCCAAGCCTGCTTCTCCAGCCTCCCTTCCCCTAGAGCTCTGCTTTCCTGCCTCAGGGACATGAAGTCCTGATGGAACTGAGCAACAGCACCTGGCAGGCTCTCAGGATAAAGAACAAAGCTGATCCCAGAGCCTCTTACCACACTGGTCCCACTCCCGTAGTCCATCCCAGCTTAGCCATTCCCACTGCCTCTCCCTGGGGGTAAGAAGGCGAGCTCCTCTGCAGAGGCTCAAGTCCACAGCAAACATCTGGGCTTGGAAAGTCTTCCCAAGTAGATCAACAAAAAATTACACAAGTTTTAGGGAGGAAACTTGCTAGTCTGATGGAATTGGCAAGGGCCAGATTCTTCATGAGGTGCTCAAGACTGCATCTTCCAGAGGCCACAGACAGGCAGTGTGCAAACTGCTGATTGTGCGACTTAAAACATGACAACGGGCACCTGGCGGGCTCCGTCGGTGGAGCCTGTGACTCCTGATCTTGGGACTGTAATTTCAAGCCCCACACTGGGTACAGAGATTGCTTAAAAACATAAATTCTTAACAACACACACACACACCACCACCACACTGGTGGTTTGAGGGTTTGACACTTTCATTCATCCCAGCACCCAGCACTCAGCAGCCCCCATGGCCTCGTGTCCTTGGCTTCACTTAAGCTTTTCTGTCCAGGCCCTGAAGGCAACTGCATTTGCCGCCTCTGACTTACAGACTGTATGACCACGAGCCGCGTGGTTATCTTGTGCCCAACAATTCTATTCCTGTTTATTTCTACCCTTGCAAGTCAGGTCATACTGACCTAGGAGAAATTCAGAAATACTCACTTTTCCAGAACAGCAGGGGTGAAGAGAATGTGTAGTGGCCACTGCACTTTGTAGGAGAGACCGAGGGCTGCCCAGCCAGATGCAGGGGCTTCCCGGGGAGACGTTTCCCGAGAAGGCCCTTCTCTTGCCTGAGCAGCATCTGTTAAGAAAAGACAATGTTGCTCATCCAGAACTAGGCTTCGACAAGGTGAGTCACGTTCATGAGGGAGGGCTCATCACTTGAGCCTATAGTGTCAGAAGCATACAGGCGACAAAAAGGGGACTTGCATTAGAAGGCAAGGGAAGTCTAAGGGACTTGCATTAGAAGGCAAGTGAGATTCTCTTAGGAGGTCTCTCAGATTCTTTTTTCAGCCTTAAAAGTCTGGTGGCTGGAAATAAACAGAGACCATTCCAGCAGCAGGGCAAAAAAACCATGGTCTGGGCATCCTGCCTTGCCTCTCTGGACTTCCCTTTCCTCCCATACAAAGTAGGGCCCCAGACAACGTGCTTCTAAGGTCCAAAATGAAATGGTTTCTGTGGAGGTGGGTGGAAGCACGGATGGGAGAACAGATGCTGAACCCATAGGAGCAGAAAGATGCAAGAGAGAATGGCAAACCTTTATGCTCCTTTCCGTGATATTCGATTGTCAAGTGCAACAGCGGGAGAAGGTTGTCATCATCCAGCAGAACCTTGTGTGCGGACTGCTGGAAGGCCACGTTCACATCTGCAACGGGGAACACAGTGGCGGACAAGAACACTAGGCTACGTAACAGACCAGATGCCGCTGGCTTTCCACTTCTCCAGCCCACCTGACACTAATGGTGGGACGCGTGGAGACGGGCTGCTTTTACCTGCCTCGCACGCGTTCCCCCTTCTCTTGCTGATAACAGCATCCAGTTTTCCCTAGAGAATCACCCCTCCCAGTATTAGCCATGTGGTTCAGTGGGGTTGACAATACCTGATGCTAGGGGTAGGCATGCTCAATGGAATGTAAAAGTCTAACTTGTTACACTCTTTTGTTTAGGGATATGAACATGACTCCAGCCAGGCCAATCCAGAGGCTCTACTCAGAGTAGAGCTTTTCTTTTCTTTTTTTTTTTATTAGATAAACTGGGATTTAGTGGGATGTGAGCTTGGTTGCAGGCCATCTTGCTACCAGATGGAGCAGGCCTGTCTGAGAAAAAAACGCAGAGGTAAAAGATGGAATGGCACCAAGTCCCAAAGGCATCATGTGAGCCCCCAAATCAGACTTTGCCTAAAACTTTCATCCTCTGGCCTTTTGGGCTATCAGAATCAATACATTTTTCTTCCCCTTTGCATGAGTTTGAATTGGGTTTTCTGATATCTGCAATGAAAAAAGTCTTGTGTGAATACAGTGGTCATCCATTATTTACAGAGTCAGAAAAAAGGAAACCCTAGTCTCCCCCCGCCATTTTCTTCTTTTTAAATTTTTATTTATTTATTTTTATTCTGATCCTTTCCCAACTCTCCTCACATAGTCTGAATGGGAATGGTCGTCGTTCCCATTAGTCAAGGGTGAACACTTCACTGTATCTTAATGTCTGACATCTTTGGTGCAGGGGTATGCTTATGATCTGGACAGGGCTAATCAAAACCCCTTCCTGGAATCTTCTAATTTGCTAACAGAGACGCTGGATTTGGCTCCTCCAGTAGACATTGTGAGGTACTTGCTCAAAACTATTGCTGGCCATGTTTCCAAATTGGAGTGGAAGGCCATTAGAGAGCATGGAAGAGGCACACACAAGATATGGTAAGAAAGAAAATTGTAGCAATATTCGAGTCCCTAGTTTCTGTTGTTCTAAAGCCCAGCTATACTATCCCCCCGGAGTTACAGATAAAATAGCAGATTAATTCCCCCTTTCTACATAGGTTGGTTCAGGTTAGGTTTCCATCATTTTTGCAAACCAAAGAACTTGAATACAACAAGGGGCAGTAAGTAGCGCTATGTCTGTCCTGTAGGGATGTAGGACGACACTATGATAACATAATACCTGATTTATACCCACTCTTCCAGGAAGGATCAAGAGGCTACTCCCAGTGACTTCAGTGCGCAGCCCACCAAAGGGCCTTCCATCTTTGGAAACCCTGCTCTCTAACTCACCAGGCTGCTCTTACGTGGAACAGACTGAGCGGTGTAGCAGCAGTCAAGAAACACCCTACAACATCAGTCAACCGGTAATTCTCAGCCCCAGAGGACAATTACCATGTTCAGTTACTGCAGTGGGTGGTGTTTTTAACATGTGTTGAGCTGTGTCAATGAAGGCCTGAAACAGTTCTCCACGTCCCAGAAGATAAAAGTCTTTAATGATCTGCAGAAAGAATGTCAGTTTACAGTTCAGTGATCTAGAAAGGCAGGAGCTGCTCACCGTCGTAATTACACATGAAGTTGCTAATGTCATCAGTGTGAGCCCAGCCTACAAAAGGATACAGGCTTTTGGCATTTCACAGGGGCACACTTCCCAACTTGTCAAGGCAGGACGACTGGTGTGTCTTTAGTGTCATTTATTCAATGGCAACACAAGTCTGTTCTGCCAGAAGAAAGTAAACACCCAAACCTTTGTGCTACAGTACATGTGTAATATTAGGGAGAATTTGCCCTCTTGGGTGAGGACATGTGAGGCCACTCTGGAAGTCTGGGTACAGGCAACCAATGCTCTCAGAGAGAGCCTACAGAATTAAGTCGCTGCCCACCAGCATCATTTTAAGAATTAAATACTCCCACCAGAGCCGATTTATTTTTTCTTTTTTTAACAGTGGGGGAGGGAATTTTTTTTTAAGATTTATTTATTTGACAGACAGAGATCACAAGTAGGCAGAGAGGCAGGCAGAGAGAGAGGAGGAAGCAGGCTCCCAGCCAAGCAGAGAGCCCGATGCGGGGCTCGATCCCAGGACGCTGGGATCATGACCTGAGCTGAAGGCAGAGGCTCTAACCAGCTGAGCCACCCAGGCGCCCCTCATTTTAAGAATTAAAAGACAAGGGGCGCCTGGGTGGCTCAATGGGTTAAAGCCTCTGCTTTGGCTCAGGTCAAGATCCCAGGGTCCTGGGATCGAGCCCCACATCGAGCCCCACATGAAGCCCCACATCAGGCTCTTTGCTCAGTGGGGAGCCTGCTTCCTCTCTCTCTCTGCCTGCCTCTCTGCCTTGTGATCTCTGTCTGTCAAATAAATAAATTTTTTAAAAAAGAATTAAAAGACAGCTATTACCTTCAGCTGACCCAGTAAATCTGACTCTTCTACCATGAGCTTCCAGAGATGCTGTGAAAAGAACAAAACAGGAACAAAATTTCATTCCAATGAAAACTTCTATAGAGAATGGTTTTGTGGGGCACCTGGGTGGCTTAGTCATTAAGCGTCTGACTAGAGAATAGTCACTGTCCACCAGCATCATTTTAAGAATTAAAAGAAGGGGGCGCCGGGTGGCTCAGTGGGTTAAAGCCTCTGCCTTTGGCTCAGGTCATGATCCCAGGGTCCTGGGATCAAGCCCCATGTCAGGCTCTCAGCTCAGCAGGGAGCCTGATTCTCCCTCTTGTTCTGCCCCTCCCAAACCCCACCCGCCCCTGCTCTCTCACTCTCAAACAAATAAAATCTTAACAAAAGCTTCTGCACAGCAAAAGAAATAATCAACAAAATGAAAGACAACCTCCAGAATGGGAGAAAATATATGCAAACCACATATTTGATAAGGAATATCTGAAAGATATAAAGAAGTCCTACAACTCAACAACAACCACCAGAAAACACGAAGAATCCAATTAAAAAATGGACAGAAGAACTAAACAGTTTTTTTTCCCCAAAGAAGACATACAAATGGCCAACAGGTACATGACAAGATGCTCAATATCATTAGCCAACAGGGAAATGTGAGTCAAAACCAAAGAGCTATCATTTCACACCTATTAGAATGGTTATCATCACGAAGAGGTAACAAGTTGTTGGCGAGGATGTGGAGCAAAAGGAACCCTCGTGTACTGTTGGTGGGAATGTAAGTTGGTTCAGTCACCATGGAAAACAGTACGGAGGTCCCTGAAAAATTAGAAATTGAACTGCTACATGATTCTGAATTCCACTTCTCGGTGTGTACACAAAGGAAATGAAACAGGATTATCAAAGAGATACGTGCACTCCCACATTTACTGCAGCGTTATTCACAACTGCCAAGATACGGAGACAGACAACGAAGTGTCCATGATGGGTGAACAGATAAAGAAGATGTGATATATAATGAAATATATATGTTTCAGTTCTGAAAAAGGAAATTCTGCCACTTGCGACAACATGGATGGACCTTGAGCGTATTATACTGAGATACGTCAGAGAAAGAAACACTGAATGATATCGTTTATATGTATAGTCCAAAAAAGCCAAACTCATAAAAGCAGAGTAAAATGGTGGTTACCAGGAGCTGCAGGGTAGAGGGATAGGAGAGAGGTTGTTTAAGGTTACCAACCTTCAACTAGTAGGTAATTGAGTTCTGGAGATATAAGTTGTGGTATAGTGAACATGGACAACAATGCTGTATTATTATCTGATTTGCTAGGAGACTAGATCTTAATTATTCCCACCACAAAAAAGAGATGATAGTTATGGAATAGAGCAGAGGTGCTAACTATCCCTATGATGACAATCTTCTTAGAATATATAAATGTGGGGCGCCTGGGTGGCTGAGTGGGTTAAAGCCTCTGCCTTTAGCTCAAGTCCTGATCCCAGGGTCCTGGGATCGAGTCCCGCATCAGGCTCTCTGCTCGGCAGGGAGCCTGCTCCCCCACCCCCCGCCTGCCTCTCTGCCTATTTGTGATCTGTCTGTCAAATAAATAAAATCTTAAAAAAAAAAAAAGAATATATGGGCGCCTGGGTGGCTCAGTGGGTTAAGCCTCTGCCTTCAGCTCAGGTCATGATCTCAGGGTTCTGGGATTGAGTCCCGCATCGGGCTCTCTGCTTAGTGGTGAGCCTGCTTCCTCCTCTCTCTCTGCCTGTCTCTCTACCTACTTGTGATCTCTCTCTCTCTCTGTCAATAAATAAATAAAATCTTAAAAAAAAAAGAATATATAAATGTGTCAGATCAATATGCTGTATGCCTTAAATTTACACAATGTTATATATCAAATACAGTTTGATTAAAAAATAAAAGCACATGTATTAATGATGATAAATAAAAAATAAAAACACATGTAATAAAGATCTTCAGGAAAAGATCAATAAAGATCCTCAATAAAATAAAGTCTAAAAAAATTGTATGCTCAGGATACGTTGAGAAGACTGTTATTTCAGGGAATGGATGTGCTTGTTCTCCCATGATGCATTCAGAGACGTGTTTATAAACAGCTGTGATAACGGTATTTATAAAAGTGCTACCTAATTGCTATGACATGAGTGTTTAAGTACAGGGATGTGTTTACCATTCAGCAATGCATTTAGAGAAATGTTTAAAATAATTATATTTATGATGGTTATAGAAACATTCTGTACAAGCTTTAAAAAAGGAATAAATGATTGATACATGCAACAGGGATTAATCTCAAAATAATCATAAGCAAAAACATCCTGACCCACCTCCTCCGCCAAAAGAGCACATATTGTTTGGCTCCATTTATATGAATTCTAGAAAATGCAAACTAATCTCTAGTGACAGAAAGCCCTGGTTGGTTGGGGCCAGGGAGGTAAAAAGAGTTGCAAAGAAAGGATGGAAGAAGATATGAGGTAAATAATGACCTGGAAAAGAGGTGGGTAATGATTCTTAACAAATAAAATAGAATTTAAGTTTAAAAAATAGATATGTGTGTATGTGAGTGTGTATATATGTATGTACATATATATATTAGTATACAGAAATAAGTATATAAAGAAGACATTATATATACATAAAAGGAAAACAATAAATATATATTCATTACAAATATGCACATACCTAACATACAGCTTGGAAATGAGATATTAGAACAGGCACAGAACTCTAGACTCACAGAATATACATTCTCTGGGCACAGGTAGAACTAAAAACAAAATGGGCCCTGCATTAATCCATAAAGGAAGCCTCAATCAACTCCAAAGGACCGATCTACAGACTGTGTTCTCCAACTATACTGCCATAAAAATTAAAGCTTAATAAATTCCTGGGGTTAAAAAGAAAATCAGAAAGAAAATAAATTATTTAGAACAGGATGATAATATACATATACCCCACGCCAAAAACTTGTGGGACAAGGTCAAGGCAATAAAGTTTTACATATATTTCCTAGGAAGCAAGGGTTACAAATAGAAAAGTCAAGTTTTCAACCCAGGAAACTGGCAAAGAGTAACAGAAAACTCAAAGAAATAAGAAGGAAGAAAAACAGGGCACCTGGGTGGCTCAGATCCTGATCCCAGCATCCTGGGATGGAGTCCCTCATTGGGCTCCCCGCTCAGTGGGAAGCCTGCTTCTCTCCCACTCCCCCTGCTGTGTTCCTTCTCTCGCTGTCTGTCTCAGTGTCAAATAAATAAAATCTTAAAAAAAAGGGGAAGAAAAATAATAAAGGCAGATATCAATGAGATAAAGAAAAAAGAATAAAAACACAAGCTGGCTCTTTGAAAAGATTAGTTAAGACTGAACAGTAAAAGATTAAAATAAAATACAAAATAAAACAAATAGCTACAGATGGATATTCTAAAAAATTAAATCTAGACAAAATGGGCCTTCCTAGAAAAGTAGAAAATACCAAAATTGGTATAAGAAATAACAGTCTTGAACAGATTAATATAGGTTTAAAATATGTTGACTTGGTAAAGATTTTCTTTTCTTTTTTTTAAAGATTTATTTATTTTTTGCGGGGGGCATGAGCGGGCAGAGGGGCAGAGGGAAAGGGAGAGAAATCCTCAAGTAAACGCCTCCATGAGTGCGGAGTCCCATGTGGGGCTCGATCCCTGGACCCTGAGATCACCACCTAAACCAAAATCAAGAGCTGGACGCTTAACTGACTGGGCCTCCCAGGCACTCCGAAGATTTCCCCTTCTAGCTTAGATAATTTTTCAGATAAGTTCAATCAAACTTCCAGTAACAACTCCAGTCTTATACAAATTATTCTAGAAAAAAAGAAAAGTGAGAGATACCTAGCTCATTTATAAGGCTTATACACTATTCTGCAGCCACATGGGAATAAAACAGGAATCATCTAATTTCTGTAAATGTAGATGCAAAAGTTCCAAGTATTGTATTGCCTAACCAAATCCAACAGTGTTTAAAAAAAATAAAACCTCATGTTTTCAAGTACGGTTTATCTCAGGAAGATTCAACATCTGAAAATCTAACCAGGAATTTACCCTATGAATAGATTAAAGGAGAAAAAGAACCCAGAGCAAGAAATTGCACCATCATTGATAAAGAAAAAGCAGGTGACAAAATTCAACATCTATTTATGATAAAAATACATAACAAACTAGAAACAAGGTTAACTTTTTTAACCTGATAAACTTATGTGCCGAAAGCCTCCAGCAAACATTAAAGTAATAGAAAAACTGTTGATGCATGATCTCTAAGGGCCAGCAAAGCAAAAATGCCCACTATTGCCTCCACTGGTTAACACAGTTTATACCAACTTATCACTCCAGCTGTTTAATATAGTATTAGAGATCCAAGACTGTAAGAAAAAGAAAAGCAGAAGTCTGAAAGTTGTAAAACTCATTATTTGAAAATGATATGATCATTACTTAGAAAAATCAATAGAAACAACAAACTGTTAGAACTAAAAAAAAAGACTTCAAGTTGTCACACAGAAGATTAACCCACAAAAATGCTGCCACTTCTCTACATAAAACAGTAAGCAACTAAAAAAAATAAAAATAACCAACATAAATATCTAGGAATTAAGTTTCAAAATCTTTTCATTTAAGTACTAAAAAATATACAGAGGGGCGCCTGGGTGGCTCAGGGGGTTAAAGCCTCTGCCTTCAGCTCAGGTCATGATCCCAGAGTCCTGGGATCGAGCCCCGCATCAGGCTCTCTGCTTAGCGGGGAGCCTGCTTCCTCCTCTCTCTCTCTCTCTGCCTGCCTCTCTGCCTACTTGTAATCTCTATCTGTCAAATAAATAAATCTTTAAAAATATATATATATATACAGAAAGTACACAAATAATAAGTTTACAGCTTGGAGAATTTTCACAAATTGAACACACTTGTATAACCAGCATCCTGAAAGCCCTCCTCCTGCCCTTTCCACTGATCAAGGTCAAATTCTATTCTGACATCTAACATCAGATTAGTTCTGCCTTTGAACTTTTTTTTTTTTTTTTTTTTTTTGAGAGAGAGATAGACAGTGGGGTTGGGAAGGGGCTGAAGGAGAGGGAGAATCTTAAGCAGACTCCATACCCAGCTCAGAGTCCAAGTCAGGACTTGGATCTCACAACCCTGAGATCACGACCTGAGCTGAAATCAAAGAGGTAAACACTTAACTGACTGAGCCACTCGGTGGCCCTGCATTTGAACTTTTATATTAAACTTTACATTAACTGTTTTTGAACTTTATATAAATAAACTCAGAGTATGTATACTTAAAAAAAAGAAAACCAAGGGGTGCCTAGGTGGCTCAATGGATTAAAGCCTCTGCCTTCAGCTCTGGTCATGATCCCAGTGTCCTGGGATCGAGCCCCGCATCGGGCTCTGCTCCGCAGGGAGCCTGCTTCCTCCTCTCTCTGCCTACCTTTCTGCCTATTTGTGATCTCTATCTAAGAAAACCAAAAGGGGATGAGTATGATATATATTTGTAAGACACTCCCCCTTTTCCTTCTGAAAAGGAAACCATTTTCATTACTAAGTGTTACTTTAAGAGAATAGCTCTGAAAAAGGCCTATTAGCTACAATTATAAAAAACTTCAAAGAGTCTGAACTTCCACTCTTCATCTATCATTTTTAAACTGGAAATGTAATTTCTACCAATATCCACATTTCAGTATTTCACAAGAAAAAAAATTTTTTTTAAATCTCATATTATTCATTTAATATGATTTTTACTTTCCTCCATGAATTAACTCCAAAGTTATCACAAGAATAACGAAAGAACAGAAATAGATTTAATAAAATAAGTTGCAAGGACCGCAACACACCAGCCCCTTAGACAAGAGCTGCCTTGGCTATAGATGGAGGGGTAGGATCTTGAATTTACGAAAGGACAAAAGCATGTATTCTAAAAAGAGTTTAAACAATTATTTGCCTATAAAGAATCAAATGAAGTGATACCTAAAGGTCACCTTATGATCTAATATTCTGTCAATATCACAGCTACCTCCCATGTCTAGAATTTTTGAAGCGGGACTAGAAAAGGAAATCATATTAATGGTAGATTACTGTGCTTCCAACGTGAGGATGTGCTGCTAAGCTTCTCAGTTCTGGATACTGCAGTGCGCTGGGTATGCTCCACCATCACCTACAGCGGTTTGTTGGCTGGTTGTCCAGTTGGACGGTGTAAATACACGTAGCTACTCCCTCCCTCCCAATGTAGATCTACCAGTCAGCAGCTCTGGAGGTCAGGGCCGAAGATGAAAACCACTAATACAAGGTGCCTCGGTGGCTGAATCGGTTAAGCAACCCCCTTTGGCTCAGGTCATGATCCTGGAGCCCCACGATGGAGTCCTGCATCGGGCTCCCTGCTGGGCAGGGAGTCTGCTTCTCCCTCTGACACTCCCCCTTCTCATGCTCTCTCTCATTCTCTCTTTCTCTCTCTCAAATAAATCAATCTTTTAAGAAAAAAAAGAAAGAAAACCAGTAATATAGTGAACAAAACAGCTGACTAAACTAAAAATCCCATTTCATATTATCATACACCTGTGAGCCAAATTTTATTTTAGGCCACAGAACAGATGCACAAAAATTACTGGTCGCAATCTAAGTCAGTGAATAAAGCAGAATTCACTTAAGAATACTGAACTAGGGCACCTGGGTGGCTCAGTGGATTAAAGCCTCTGCCTTCAGCTCAGATCATGATCCCAGGGTTCTGGGATTGAGTCCCGCATCGGGCTCTCTGCTTGGCAGGGAACCTGCTTCCTCATCTCTCTCTGCCTGCCTCTCTGCCTACTGGTAATCTCTGTCTGTCAAATAAATAAATAAAATCTTAAAAAAAAAAAAAAAGAATACTGAACTAGGGGGCACCTGGGTGGCTCAGTCGGTTAAGCCTCCAACTCCTGAATTTCACTCAGGTCATGATCTCAAGTGTCCAGGACTGAGCCCTGCATCTGGCTCTCTGCTCAGAGGGGAGTCTGCTTGTTTCCCTCTCCCTCTGCCTGTCTTCCGGCTTATGCTTGCTCTCTCCCTAATAAATTTATCTTTAAAAAAAAAAAAAAGATTTATTTGAGACAGAGAGAGAAAGTGCATGAGCAGGGGGAACAGTAGGTAGAGGCAGAAGCCGACTCCTTGCTGAGCAGGGAGCCTGACTCCCGGCTCAATCCCAGGACCCTTGGATCATGATCTGAGCAGAAGTCAGACGCTTAAGGCAGACACTTAACTGACTGAGCCACCCAGGGGGCCCCTAAACAAATTAATCTTAAAAAAAAAAAAAAAAGGAAGAAAGAAAGAAAGAAAAACACTGAACCAGGAGTTACAAGACCTGCTTCTGACTTCACCTTTGTTACTATGCAACACTAGCCAAGTTAGCTTTCTATTTTATTCATTTGTAAAAATGGAAAAATAAAACTTATTCTATGTTCCTAATAGTTATTATACCCATTAATGAAAAAGTAATAAAGCCATCTAAAATATAAGCAAGGCACTAAATTCAGTCAGAATCCATTGATTCCTAGCCATTATCACCAACTACACTGACAGATTCAAAATGCTGACTGTCTGAATTTGAAAGTGAGACCTTCCTTTATTCAAGTAAATAGCTAACTAGAATCCTGTCAGGTGTGAAGACTAAAGCAGTTCTGCGTTTATTATGAAAAACTTGCCCTGCAACTCTCACAATTCCCTCCAAGCTAAGCTCTAACCACATCTAGAAGCAATAGAAGTCAAGTGCTCAATTTCTGGGGGCCTAGTCTGTCTTCCTGCTAAGAAAGTCTACTAGGACATACAAACCTCGGCCACGGTACTACGAACACGGTCCACCACCTGCTCGAAATCCACGAGGCTGAAGAGTGGCTGCTGTTTGAGCCGATGGAGCTCCGCAGCGAAAGTGTCCTCCTGGTTCTTCAAAATGGATCCTACAAAGCAGGCAGGCACTATCAAAGAAAGGCAGAGAATAGCAGGACGGGCAAGGACTTCTGGTCCCCCTGGTGCATCTCCTTCTGGTTTCTCACGTAAGTGCATCCTGGCTGTGCTGCAATCTCAGTGCAGAAACCTTATCAGCCACTCCTTTGGAGGGGCCACGTGCTATTAAAAAGGACCTTTGAAGACAGGGCCCACTGGGCAAGGAAGTTCTTACCTTTCCTTGTCAGGTTTACATTTTGATTCTCAAACATCTGGACAGATTCTCCAACAAACAGGATTTTTTCAGCAACCCTCACTGGAATGTAGGATGGCAAAATCTCCACTCGTAAGGAAAACTGTTTTAGGGACGGAGCCAGCATGTTCTCTTCCTCTATCAGGCGCTAGGCAAGGAAATAATCCACATCAGACATGCTGTATGAAGTAAGAACTGGAAGGCAAGAAAACATTAACTCTCCCAACCCATGATTTCTATTTTTTTCTAGAGGTATGGGCTTGAATTTTTTTAAAATTATTATATAGAGAGAGGGTGTGCTCAAGTGGGGGAGGGGCAGAGGTGACAGAGAATCTCAAGCAGACTCCGTGTTGAGCACAGAGCTGCACATGGGGCTTGATCTCAGACCTGAGCCGAATCAGGAGTTGGATGCAAACCAACACAGTCACCCAGGCACCCCAAAGCAGGGACTTACTTTTTTTTTTTTAAACAATTTTATTTATTTGATAGAGACACAGTGAGAGAGGGAACACAAACAGGGGGAGTGGGAGAGAGAGAAGCAGGGTTCCCACTGATAAGGGAGCCCCATGTGGGGGCTCGATCCCAGGACCCTGAGATCATGACCTGAGCAGAAGGCAGATGCTTAGTGACTGAGCCAGGTGCCCCCAGAAGCAGGGATTTAAATCTGAAGTTGCACAATGCCTGAACTACCAATGTCAGAGAGATGAACATACTTCCATTTTCAGACAGTTGGTTAGCACGGTGGAAATAACAGTCTTTTTGGTTTTTTTGTTTTGTTTTTTGTTTTTGTTTTTCAACATTAGGATTTTAGTCCTCACTCTTTACTATGTAAGAATTTGTGTAGCAGATTGGGAACTCAGTTTCTTTACCTGTAGCATGGAATCATTAGTCTTTATTTTTCCAGGTCTATAGGTCTATGACTTCATTATCTCGCCATTTATGCGGGCTTTGCCCAGCTCTTCACTAGTACGTAGCCAGAGTCATTAAGCCAAGTGGTTCTCAAAGTGTGGCTCCCAGACAAGCAGCATGAGTCTCACTTGGAAGCTTGTTAGAAATGAAAATTCTCAAGCCCCTCCCCAGATCCAGGACAACCTGGGAGATGAGGCCCAGCCATCCCTCTGTGTTTTAACAAGCTCTCCAGCTGATTCTGACACACGTGGAAGTTTGAGAACAACTGAATTGGTCCATGAAGCCCCAGATGCCCCCCCCCCACTTGTTTTGGATTTGACCCTTATTCTCCAGCTCCAACCAGGAACTTTGGGCTCCACAATCCTGCCGTAGAGCTCTGCTGTTCACCCTTCCTGTTCTGCGCTTTAATGCAGGTGGTGCTCAGGGCATTTCCCTATCGATCTCCTAACTCTTCTTGAACGATCCTATCTTTTCCCGTCACTGAACTGATCATTGTAACAGGTTTTTTTTGTTTTTGTTTTAAAATATTTTATCTGCTTGATAGAGAGAGTGAGAGAGGGAACACAAGGCAGGGGGTGGGGTGGAGAGGGAAAGTAGGCTTCCCGATGAGAGGGAACCCAATGTGGGGCTTGATCCCAGGACACGGGGATCATGACCTGAGCCAAAGGCAGATGCTTAATGACTGAGCCACACAGGCGCCCCATAACAGGTGTTTTAAATCTTTTTACATCATCACAGGACTCTCTGCCATATATAAAAGCTATGGACCTTTCAGACAAATATACAAACATACATTAAACAGAACCTCCTGAAGCCACCCATGGGCCCCAGGTTAAAAACTGCTAGGTGCTGATGACTCCTTAAACTTGATCTTCAAGCTAGACTGTTCTCATGAGCTACAAGCTCAGCCCACTGGACACTCCCTGCCAAGTACCTCAAACTCAACATGTCCAAAAGCAAATCTTTTTTTTTTTTTTTTTAAAGTAGGCTCCAAACCCAGCATGAAGCCCAATGTGAGGCTTGAACTCATGACTCTGAGATCAAGACCCCAGCTGACAGCAAGAATCAGATGCTTAAGGGATGAGCCACTCAGGTGCCCCTCAACATTAAATCCATTAGATGGACCCAAAATTAGATCCATCTTTCTCCCAATACCTGCCATACACATTCCGTATCATGTCTACTCACCTAGCTGCTGAAGGCAGAAACTGGGTAACATTCTTGATCCTTCCCTCTGCACTCCTATCCAATCACTAAGGCCTACCTATTCCATGTCCTAAATCTCCCTCAGGCCACTCTATTCTCCTGCATATTTACTGTCACCACCCTTGGTTTAGGCCACCATTATTTTTCACCTAAGTGTCCCCAACATTCTCTTAACTGGACCTACCTGTGGATAGCCTTGATATTTTAAAAAACAGTTTCCCCACACACTATCCAGAGTCATCTATCATAAAGTCTGATTGTGCTAACCTCTTGCCTCAAATTCTTCCCTGGCTCAGTTCTTTTGAGGTTCAAGTCCAAATTCCTTCCCATAGTTTACAAGGGCTTTCATGATCTTATCTCAATAGTTTCATCGACTGCGACTTCCCCGACCCCCTCCACTGTCGTTGCACTTTGTATTTCAGCCTTTACTTGACCATTTCAATTGAATTACTACTGGCTCCTCAAGTAAACCGTCTTTCATGGTCTCTGTACTTTGTACACATCCATCCTCCTGCCTGGAACATTTCTGGACCTCTCCTCCCAAACTCTTTGCAATTTAGATATACATTCCACTGCAAAGCTTCTCTAGCTATCCTAAGCCCAAGTTCTGAGAACACCCATAATTGCACTTTCCAGAGCACTCAGTGCACTGTAATGTCAGTGTTGACTTTTCTATGATCTCCACTAAACAGTAAGCTCTTTAAGGATAGAGTCTGCTACATTTTATTCATTTACTTCAGTTCAACACCCAGTAACTCTCCTAGAACAGTGCCTGGCACATACGTAACAGGCATTTGAGAATATGTTGTAGCAGGACAAATAAATAAATAAACGTATCAATGGGTGAATAAAGACAATGCAGAGCTTTGAGGACTCAAATTGAAATTCCAAGCTGCATTTAAAAGTTATAGGGTAGGGGGCTCCTGGGTGGCTCAATTGTTAAGCATCTGCCTTTGGATCAGATCATGATCCTGGGGTCCTGGCATCAGGCCCCATGTCGGGCTCCCTGCTCAGCTGGGAGCCTGCTTCTCCATCTCCCTCTGCCTCTCCCCCTGCTTGTGCTCTGTCAAATAAATAAAATCTTAAAAAAAAAAAAAAGTTATAGGGTAGCTACATGGCTACCTTAAGAGACAAGACTTATTAACCTCAGAAATGCACATACTGGGTAAAGGGGAAACGAAGGAATCTCACAAATATATTTTCTATTTTGTAGTCTCACATTAAGTTAGGTGTTAAGAATGCAACTAATATAAAACCAAGTGCAAGTGTTTATATCTGCAGAATTTGTGAAAGGTGCTTCAACTACTACGAGCTGGGAACAGCAGGGGGACAGAGGATTGGGGGTTTGGAAATCACTGAAAGGTCAACTAGCTGTAGACTTTGCTGGCTCCTGGCAGGAGTATATTAGGCTTTCTGCTATGCTCTCACCAAGTCCTGGAGTTCTCGCAACTGTTTTCCTGTAAGTCCCCCAATGCCCAGATCCTCCTCATCCTCTTCTGGCTGGGCACTGACATTACCAGAAGAGGGACCTTGTTTGATAAAGAACTCTTCGTGCTGGTCCAGGAGGAGTCCATGTAGCATCCAGGCTGAGAGCTGCTTATACATGACCCCATGACACACGGCCAGGATCCTGAGTGGAGAGAAAAGCAGGAGCCTTAGAAGTCCCCTTAACAAACATTAAACCCCACATCAGCACAGAGGCCATGCTCTAAACTGTGACAGGATAAACAGAGGGCCGAAGGTCTGATGACTCAGAAGGAAAATAACCAATTAAGCTAAAAATAATTGTGCTATTTTAACTTAAATGTTTGTGGATGAACTAGTGATTAAATTTCCCAAATTTGTAGGCTATATACTGAAGTCTAAATGTTCGGTAAATGTTCTACTAGTTTTTTAGAAGAGACACATTTTCTTTCCTCATTTTGTGTAAAGTGAGTTTCAAAACTGAGGGTTCTTGTTAAAATTAAATGTGCTTACAGGAGTCTTTTTGGCTGACACAATATTAAATTTGTTTTTGTTGGAATCACACAGAGAGAGTAGATTCACTCTGTGAGAAGCAGGTCCACCTGAAGAAGGATAATCCAACAAAACGCAGAAAGGTTGAAGAAAGTGATATTCTCATGGTTTCAAAGGACCGCTTCCCAGATAACATGAATTACAAAGGAAAATGTACCTTTAAAACGGAGAGATCTGACAGAAAACACTAAACCAAGTGATCAAGCTTTTACAACACCAAAAATGGAACACACTTACTTTCTGTGCCTTCTGATGTGATGCAACAAGAAATAATGTGGCCTATGGTATGTAGTATTCCTGCCAAGTATCAGGAAATAATCAGAAAAATCCGGATCGTGTAACAGTTTACAAGACAACCAGTCAAGACTTTTAAAATGGCAATTGTCACCAAAGATTAAAAAGGCAAGGAAAGGCACTGTTCCAAATTAAAGGGGACTAAAACAAGGTGACTGCCAAATGCCATGTAAGAACACGTACTGCGTCTGGGAGTACAAAGAAGAACAATGGGAAAGGACTTCTGGTGGACAGATGGAGACATTCAGATTTATTCTGGATAATACACTGTTAATGTTAACTTTTTTGGGTGTAATATGGTAACAAGGTTATCGTAAGAGAACTGAGATTAGATAAGCCTTTTTTCTAAAGAGATACAAAGCTGAAGTATTTGATAGGCCTTTCAAATGATTCCATAAAAAAAAGTGTTATGTGTGTGTTTGTATATTTATATATACTTACATGCATATATTTCATACTCCACATAGAGGGGAAAAAGAAAAATGGGGTCAAATGTTAACAATTAGTGAAGCTAAAGGATATACAGGTGTTTATTATACTGTTCTTTCAACTTTTTATAGACATGGAAATTTTCAAAATAATTTGGGGGAGAAAAGAAACTATGAGCTTGAGTCTCTATTTATAGTAAGCTAACTGGATGGAATCCCTCTTTAAAAAAATCAAATGGGAGGCCATTTACATTGTGCACATTTGAGTATTTGGTCTATAAAATTTGGTCCCTGCAAATATATAACATGCACTTATCACATGATCTATGCAAGATTTTATATTCCATGCATAAAACTATATATATTTACATAGAAAGAAATATACAGCAGAAGTTAAATTGTTTATCTCAAAGATCAGAAAATATTTCTTCTCTTTGTATGTATCTTCTATAATCAAAACGCAGTTCTTTTATTAGAAAAAAAAAAGCCCTGTGATAGAGAATTAAACAGAATTAAGCATGTTCTGGAACATTTCCTTTGGTGGATTCTAACAATAATATAGTATTTTTAATTTTAATTTTATTTTATAGACTATCAAGTGAATATACCTCTATTTTGCTTTCTTCCGGCTACTGGTAATTTTCTAATTTCCTGATAGAACAGACACCATTACAACAAATGTTTCTACATATGGTTATTTTCTTCTTTCGAATAACTTAGGATAAAATTCTTAAGAGTGGCATTATGGGATAATAGAGTATAAACATTTTTAAGTCCCTTGATATGAAATACCAGCTACTCAAAATACACATGATTAGATACAGCTACTTTATCCTGCACATGTAATGGAAATTCTCCAAGGATAATGATAAGGATAAAAAGCTTTGCTTTAAGGTTATCTAGGCAATTATCCTAGCTTTGATACTCAACACTTCATAACACTCTTTATGCAGTTTCCGAGCCATCATACCTGGGGGCTTTTCTATCCTGCTCTACACAAAAAACCTCACGGATCTTTTCTATCCTGGTCATAACTTTCCCCAGGAGAAAACCTGAGATGACCTGAAAATAAAACAAGTACAAAGTCAAGTCGCTTGATCACCCGCCCCCGGCCCCAATTCCCAGTTAAGCCATGACTTACTTTTCTAGCGCACTGCGAACAGGAGGCAAACCTCCACAGCTGTGTTTGTATACCGTTTCCAGGATCTGACAACCATGAATCTGCGCAAAATACAGCCTTGTCAAACTTAATTCCATTTTAATAGTTCATGTAGCACAAACTCATATTCTATATTCAATCCAGATGGTACAATCCAGCAGATAATGGGCTAAAGATCTACGTATAGTTCTGATTCTGACTCCAATGTATTTGGGCGGGGGGGGGGGGTTTCCCGTACAACACCAAGCAATTCTTGAACAGCAGCTGGGTGTCCTACAGGTCAACTAGATTCTGACACTACCTACCCAGAATATTATCAGATTCTACAAGTTAGGGGGTCAGTCCCACAAGGCTGTCCTCTGCCTCTGACACCAGTCTCAAGCCCAGGACTGACCGGCTGATAAATCACAACTTCCCATGAGCCTCTCCTTGGATTCCATTAATTTGCTAGTGCAGCTCACAGAACTCAGAAGACCCCTTTACTTAAAAAAAAAAAAAAAAGACAGAATCAAGAGTCAACTGAAGAGATGCACAGTGTGAGGTCCCAAACAAAGGAGTTTCTGTCCCTGTGGAGTGTGGACCCAGCAGTGCAGCACAAAGTGTTCTGGTTCATCAACCCACAAGTTCTCTGAAAGCAGACCTTCCGGGTTTTTACGGAGGCTTCATTACAGAGGCACAGGTGATTAAATCACTAGCTACTGGCAACTGAACTCAATCTCTAGCCCCGCCCTCCTCCCCAGAGGTCAGGGATACGCAGCCTCAATCCTCCAATCAAATGGTTGGTTCTCCTGGCAACCAGCCCACCCTTAGATACGTACGCTTTCCAAAAGTCACCGCATGAACATAGACTCAGGTGTGGTTGATCGGGGTTTGTTATGACTATCAAGACACCTTTATCATTCTTGTCATTTAGGAAATTCCAAGCGTTTTAGAAGCCCTGTGTCAGAAAGCGGATGGAGACCTAACCTACATTTCTTATTATAGATCACAATATCACAATAGTTGTTCTCAAAAGTATGGACCCTCAATCCTCCCTACTCCTCTCCACCCACCCCTATCAAGCAGCAGCAGCCGCAGCAGCACCTGAAGTTTGTAAGAAATGCAAATTGTTGGGCCCAACTCCAGCCTTACTGAATCAGCATCTCCAGGGTAGGGCCCAGCCATGTGGTTCTAACATTCTGTTCCAAGTGATTCTAATGTACAACGAAGTTTGAGAACTATTTGCGCTAGAGAAACCAGAATCATTTAGAGTTGAAATTCCAAGCTAAGAGGTAAAGAAAGCTCTTTATTTCAGATTAAGGCCCAATTCAGACTATTTATAAAAACAAAATTTTCCAAAAATCTGTTTCCTCCTTCTATGTCCTTTTGGCTTTTTTTTTTTTTAAGATTTATTTATTTATTTGACAATGATCACAAGTAGGCAGAGAGGCAGGCAGAGAGAGAGAGAGAGGGAAGCAGGCTCCCTGCTGAGCAGAGAGCTGGATGTGGGGCTTGATCCCAGGATCCTGAGATCATGACCTGAGCCGAAGGCAGGGGCTTAACCTATGGAGCCACCCATTTCTGGCTTTCTTCTTTAAACTGCTTTATTGAGGTTTAATTTATCTACCATAAAATTCATCCGTTTTAAGTATACTATTCAACGATGCTTACTAAATTTACAGTGTTGTGCAATCATTGCTATCATCTAGTTTTATAACATTTCCATCACTCTAAAAGGATCCCTTATGTCTGCGGGCTATCATCCCTGTTCTCCCCCAAACCCATGTTCTTAAGACCTCATTTTTTTAACTCTCTAGAGCCAGAGCGCACCGGCTTCTCTACCACTACCCGGGCAAGCAGGAAGATTTGCCCATCTGCAGTCGCTCTACTCAGTTTCTACTCTTCTTCTTGTGGCCAGTGGAAACTGGAAGTCAACTGAGATGTGTAGCTAAGCACGGAACCCTTACCATAGCTCTACTTATCTAGAAGGTCCCCTCCATCTTGGGAGGAGAGTTTAGTAGAGCGGTTAAGACTATAATCTTTTGAGCCAGACATATCTCGGTTTAGATTCCTACTCTGCCATCTCCTACCATCTGTGTGACATTAAGCACATTCCCTAACCTACTTGACCCCATAGAGGGCTGAAAGGGATCAAGTATGTGAAGCACTTAGCACTGTCTGGTATACAGTAAGTACATAATAAAAGCTGAATGTTATCTGATGAGGGTGATCAGCTTTGAAGGCCAAACAGCACCTCCCCTACTGGCTTTGGGGGCTCAGAATGAGCTCAGCACAGCAGAAATATCTATATTCACACAGCACAAAAAATGAAGAATCAAGCCGGCAAATTAACCAGTTAATTAGTTATATTTATCAAGGCAAACACTCCTAATAATCTAAGGCACAAATATAACAGCTTAAAAACATAAATGAGCTAAACATATTTAATCCATCTGTCCTTTTTCATTCAGTTACAGACTAGCAGATTATTCTACTGTGAAATCTCAAAGCATTTTTTCCTTAGTTATTACCTCTGCCCAGAAAAGGCATTCTCCTGTTATTGGGGACCCTCACTTTTCAATGCACATGATAAGAACTTGTGATAAGAACAGGCATATTTAATAAAATAAGCATCTGGGTTTCAACCAATGATCTAATTCTCAGAAAACTGCCAGCACCCTAATCATAAATCTATTATTCTTTCTAAAGATGAACTTTCCACTTCCCAAGATCCGTATCCAACAATTTCTCTTAAAGATTTTATTTATTTGAAAGAGAAAGCATGAGCCAGAGGGAGAGGCAGAGGGAGAAGCAGACTCCCAACTGGATGGGGAGCACGACATGGGGCTCAATCCCGGGACCCTGAGATGGTGACATGAGCTGAAGGGAGATGCTTGACCTCTTAAGCCACCCCAGACATCCCCATATCCAAAATGTCTAAATCCTTAATGTAAAACACTCTCACCTCCCAATACCATCCATAGCATTTTGCTTTTACCCACCAGTATTCTGGGGTACATCTATAACATCACCCCCATCTTCAGATCAGGAGGTGCTTAAGGGCAGTGTCATAACTTCTTTTTGCATTTCTGACATTTAGCATGATATCCAAGCAAATTTTTTTTTTAAGATTTTATTTATTTATTTGATAGAGAGAGATCACAAGTAGATAGAGAGGCAGGCAGAGAGAGAGAGAGGGAAGCAGGCTCTCCGCTGAGCAGAGAGCCCGATGCGGGACTCGATCCCGGGACCCTGAGATCATGACCTGAGCCGGAGGCAGCGGCTTAACCCACTGAGCCACTCAGGCACCCCCAAGCAAATATTATTAAAATAATGAATAAATAAATGAAAACTACTAAAAACTATGGTCCTCAAAAAAGAATGTAAGGCAAAATTTATTATGAATACATCCTTGGTGCTTACCACAGCAAAGGAAAAAAAGAAAGTTCTCACCTTTTGACTTTTAATTTGTTCTACCACGACCATTACAGAGGGAAAAAGGAGCTGGAACTGCAAAGCACAGAAAAATTAGGGGGGCACATAATCAAATATAAGGGGAAAAAAATGACTCAGGAAATGCTTTTGTTTCTAAATAGTCTGACTTAACACAAAGACGGCAATACCACAGAACAGCCAAGATCCAGTATCCTAAGGCAATTCGATACGGGTTTGGCTGCAGAGAGAGAATGACAGAAGCGGTTTCTATTTCTGAGGCTATCATAACTGTTAATATTAAAGTCAACACAGAGCATTAATATCGAACATTAGATTTTTACTAAATTTGGAGGTTTCTAAACAGTTCTGATCTCAGAAAGTATACAAAATATAAAATGCCGGGCTCTGAATCCAGAAGGAAAAATGTTCTCAAAAAATAATGTCTTAAGTTATTCTTCTTTTTAAAAATAGGTTTAATTATAATTTTTAAAATTTTTTTTAGAGAGAGGGGGTGGGCAGATGGAGAGAGAGAGAGAATTATAAGCAGGCCACATGCCCAGCAGAGCCTGACATGAGGCTTTATCTCACCACCCTGAGATCATGACCTGAGCCAAAATCAAGAGTCAGATGCTTAAATGATTGACCCACCCAGACACTCCTCTTTTTTTTTAATTCTTCACTTTAAAAAAAAAAAGATTTTATTTATTTATTTGACAGAGAGAGAGAGAGAGAGACAGCGAGAGAGGGAACACAAACAGAGAGAGTGGGAGAGGGAGAAGCAGAAGCAGGCTTCCCGCTGTGGGGCTTGATCCCAGGACCCTGGGATCATGACCTGAGCCAAAGGCAGATGCTAACAACTGAGCCACCCAGGCACCCCATATTCTTCACTTATTTATTATTATTATTATTTTAATTTGACAGAGATCACAAGTGGGCAGAGAGGCAAGCAGAGAGAGAGGAAGGGAAGCAGGCTCCCTGCTGAGCAGAAAGCCTGAAGCAGGGCTTGATCCCAGGACCCTGGAATCACGACCTGAGCTGAAGGCAGAGGCTTTAACCCACTGAGCCACCCAGGCGCCCCTTCTTCACTTATTTTTAAGATTTTTTAAGTAATCTCTCCACCCAACATGGGGCTCAAACTCACAACCCTGATATCAACAGTCGCATGCTCCACCAACTGAGCCAGCCGGCCACCCCTTACGTTAGATTATTCTAACAGTTATCAACAGATCCTAAGGTATTTTATTATTTGGGCAGCATACCTGATCCAAGGAGTAATTGACATGTGATGTGGAAAGATGGGGGTCAGCCAGGAACTGCAACAAAAACCATTGTGATTAGGGCTCCATATAAGACATCTCAATCTATTTGATCTCTGAAAACTAGATAGGAATCTGAGAATGGGCTCAGTGTTAGTTTTAGGCTATTGAGAATTGATAGTTCGTAGAGTATTAATTCTCATTTTTCAGGGGACCAAAAAAACAAAGACAGCGTTCTGATAAACTCACTCAAGAACCTTTGCCATGATCTACATGCCACTTTGACTGTGGCTTAGGCAATCACAGACTATACTGTACCCTACAGCCATGCAGAAAACAGCTCTCTCTTAACTACCTGACCACATCAAAGGGTATTTCAAATTCAAGAACATGCCCTAAGCCGCTGTCCCAGAGACACCTTTCCCGTATCTGCTCTCTCACCTCTTGTTCCAAATCAAGCAGTGCTTGGCGATAAGGCTGCAAAACGGAATCCAGCCCCGTGCAGAAGGCCCTTAGGTAGATTCCATGTAACCCACCTTGGCCCTGCTGAGATGGATGGTGATCCTGAAATCAAACACAGAGAACTCAGTCTCATGGCTCACACTCTAAAACCTGATGAAAACATTATCCTTTGTTAGTGTTACTGTTTTTGCTTGATTCCGTAGCAAAGCCGTGCTTCAATGAGAGGAAAAACCAACTAGAGAGACGGATTTTGAGTTTTTACCTTTTATTTATTTTTTTTAAATATTTTATTTATTTATTTGACAATGATCACAAGTAGGCAGAGAGGCAGGCAGAGAGAGAGAGAGAGAGAGAAGGAAGCAGGTTCCCCGCAGAGCAGAGAGCCCGACATGGGGCTCGATCCCAGGACCCTGGAATCATGACCCGAGCTGAAGGTAGAGGCTTTCACCCACGGAGCCACCCAGGTGCACCGAGTTTTTACCTTTTAAAATGTGATATTTTAATTTCCCATGCAGCCTAGATGTTACAAACAGTCACCTGGGTGGCTCAGTCAGTTAAGCATCTGACTCTTGATTTCGGCTCAGGTCATGATCTCAGGGTCGTGAGATGGAGCCCCACATCGGGCTCTGTGCTCAGCACGGAGCCTCCTTAAGATTCTTTTTCTCCCTCTCCCCTCTTCTCTCTCTCTCTGCCTCTTTAAAATAAACAACCAGGTACTACCTCATATTGTCAGTGGAGATTTTTCTACAATTAACCTTATAACTTCCAGCTTAAATCCCTTTGGTGGCTTCCCATTGCCCCAAAATAATATCTCAACTCCTCTGCATGGCATACAGTGGCTTCTACATTCGCACCCCTAACTATCTCTCTAAAATTATCTTTTACTGCTTCCAACTTCACATTCTCATTTCCAAACTACCCACAGTTCGCCAAATGTGCCTTGCTTCTATTTCTCACCCCCATGAATCTGGATGTGTTCCACTTATAACAGTGTACTCATCTTTGTGACAAATACCTACTCTTCCTACAGGACCCAACTCAAGCATCTCTTTTCTCAGAGCCCTTCCTAACTCTCCCGAGGAAACGAATCACCCCCACATTGTTGCTTTCAGAGCATCTCTATGTAGTGCTGGAACTGTACTTTGGTTTATATGCCCCCTTCCCTACACCAAGAGCTTGGTGAAGGAAGGACACACACTTTATTCATCTTTGTATTTCAGCTTCTACCACAGTTCTTTGAACACAGGGTAAATATTTACTGAATAAATAAAATGACCTCAATCATCCTTCTAACATCCCTTCTCCCTCCTGGCCTGGTAACTCATCAGGAGCACGAATCTGATCGTCAACATGAGGAGTGGTAAGACCCTCACCAAGAGCCTACTCGCGAATACGGCTTGTCTTTCAGGAGACCTGCAATTTTTTTCGAAGAGCCTCTTCTGTATTTTACACAGGGAATTGCAGAGGGAGCTGACTAGAGGCCACGATGACCAGCCTCTCGGGCTATGTTCTCCTGACTTGGTGATCAGGCTCCAGTAGCAGCAGATACAATCACAGGACACCACAACCATCAGGATAGGAAGCTCAGCCTCAGGGGTCATGAGGCCTGGTATAGTCAGAGGATGCTGCAAAAGGTACTAGCAGTTCCTGGAGATAAATTATAGCCCAGCTATAATAAGACTGGCATGGGTATAGGGTGAAATCGACCAGATGGGCTTGCAACCAGCCAATTTTGTTTTGATCTTCTGTCATTCCAGAGAACTAAACGTCTTCATTTATCACAAAATGAAAGAGAAATTAAGTATACTTTTTACTGTTCCAAAAAAAAAGAGGCACTATAGCTATCTTTAGATTTTGGGAAAGTAGGAATTCACTTATTATATAAGATAAAATCCATATAGTCACAGGAATACAGGACAGCTTTTTCTCTTTTAAGTGTTACTTAAGAAATTAAAACTAGAGGCCTTTTCATCTGTATAAATATATATACATGGGTTCCAACTCTGATAATTCATGTGCCCTCATTAATATGATTTTATAGCAAAATGGCATTGCTTAGATTTTAAGCTCACATTTAGCTTACACATTTCCAATATAATACTTTTGAGAGAATCAGAATCCCTGTCCCAGAAAGGGAAATATAACACATTATTCTCCAACTCTTCTGCCCCACAGATGAGCACCAAAGGCCTGACAACCAATTTATGTAAGAGAGGGTATTGATTGCATTATTCCAGGAATCCTTCCTTTTCCTTTCTAGAAATCCCACCTTTCTCCCCAACCAGAATCATTGTTTCAACTGGGCAACAGTCATCACTGAATCACAGTCACACAATCGAGCAATCTTTTTATTTACCACAGACAGAATTACAGACTGCTAAAAAAGAAAGGGAATTTAAAAATTTCTCTTTAAAAAAATATGAGTGCTTACTATGTGCCAGGCACTTTGCATGAATTACCTTGTTTAATTCTTACAACTCTATGAAATAGGTACACTTATTACCCCTACTTTATAGGTAAGTGAACTGAGCCAAAGTTACTGAGCATTAGGTTACTGCCAAGCAGTCTATGGCCAGTAAGTGATAGAGCAGGACACAAATCCTTGACCTCTACACCATTAATCACAACTAACAGTATACACTTCCAATTCACTCATATTAATGGATACTATTTAAGTGCTTGCTATGTGCCAAGCACCTTCTCTGATTTAACTCTTTTATTTTCAAATAAGGAAAATGAAGCCCAAAGAGCTTAGTTGATTGGCTTAATGTGACTAAGGAAGTTAGAAGAAAATGACAAAAAGATCTGAAATGATGCTTTATGTTTTTACTGCTGGAATTGGAATTCTGGTCCAGCTCAAACTAATTTAACTCAGGTCTCCAAAAATTCAGGCAAAGCATATTTTCTCTTATACCAATCTGCCTAGATTGGTCCCTGTGTATATTTTTTCCCTTGTTTGAGCTAGTTACCTGGCCCTCACTTGAATAATTCCAATGATAAGAAATTCATAACATCTTAAGACTCACTTCATATCAATTACCAATGGATTCACTCAAAACCTGACATGGCTCCTGACCTCTGGGGATGTCCATTCCCTGGGACCAGCAGCCTACCTGTTGCTGCACATGGCCTGTGTACTGTTCAATAAACTCGGTGAAGCGAATATAGTCTGTGCCCAGCCGGCAGAGGCGATTCAGGACGCTGGTTTCACTGGGATGGAGAAATGGGAAGTCCTGTGACACCTGCAGAAGAGGACAGGCTAAAAACACTGATGCCCATGTATCTTGAGGTGATTCATATGCTTCATACTATGAATCACTCCCCTTCTCAGGATGCCCATTTAAGTTGGGTAAATTCCAAACTGCTAAAAAGGTGTTGCTCCCCATCCCTGACCTAATTAGGTTTATCGAAATAGGTGGTAACACGCCATAAAACACTACAAAGTGTTGCACATTGAAAACAAGCCAACTTCCCCAGAGGTGGCTACTGTTACTTGTTTCTTTTGCAATCTTCCATATAAGGATATGGAGTTTTTTACCTGATTTCAACAAAGTCTCTTTTTAGAGCTACTGCTCAAACCGGGATCTGCAGACTCCAGGAGTTTCTCAGATATATTCTTAAGATTTACAAATTCTCTTTGAAATTTTAAATTTTATTTTCATTTCCATAAAAATGTAAAATTAATGTAACATACTATAATCTATAAAAGCACCTTATAACTCAACATATAAATAGTGTCCATATTTTCATTTGTATTTGGTATTTCATTTCATTAGGTATTATTTTAATTGAAAGGAAGGCCAAATAATAACCTACTGTGCTATATAAAGGTTTCACAGCAGATCAAGTACAACAAAGTAGTAGGAGAATGTACTCATTCAACCACATTTTTAAAATATTTTGGTAAACTATACATAAAAGTCACCATTTTGGCTATCTTTAAAAGTATAGTTCTATGGCATTAAGTGCATTCACACCGTTGGGCCTCCCTCACCACCATCCATCTCCAGAACTTTTTTATCTTCCCAAACTGAAACCCTGTATCCAATAAACATTAACTTCCCATTCCTCCCTCCCCCCAGCCCCTGGCAACCACCCTTCTCTTGCTTGTCTCTATAATTTTGACCATTCTAAGTACTTCAAATAAGTGTAAATACAATATTTGTCCCTTGATGACTGGCTTTTTCACTTCATATGGTGCCTCCAAAGTTGATCCATGTTGTAGCATGCATCATCTGAATTTCCTTCCTAAGACTGAAAAATATTCCACTGTATATTTGCTCGGCATTTTGTTTATCCAATTCATCTGCCAAGGGATGCTTGAGTTATTTTTACCTTTTGGCTACAGCAAATAATACTGCCATGAACGTGGGTATACAAATATCTGGGCATTGTATACGATACATATTCGTGTCTCTTCTTTAACTTTTTTGGGTATATACCTAGAATTGAAATTGCTAGATCATTTGGTAGTTCTATGTTTAATTTTTTTGAAGAGTCACCCTATTATCTTCCACAAGGGCTGCACCATCTTCTGTTCCCACCAGTAATGTACAAGCGTTCTCATTTCTCCTCGACCTCACCTGCACTTGTCATTTTATTTTTTCTGAATGGGTATAAAATGCTATCTCATTGATCTGCATTCCCCTAATAATCAGCCATATTGATAATCTTTTCATTTGCTTATTGGCCAGTGTATATCTTCTTTGGAGGATCAACCATTATTTAACCAACACCTGTTGGTTAATATACCGAGATTAAATAGTGAACAAAATCAGATGTAGTTACTATCCCCAAAGAACTCAGCATATTACATATTTATATCATTGAGTACTGTATTTTGTGGATGTCATCTTTACATAATAGTAAATGTGGTAATAAATAGGAGCAAAGAAGAATTTTTCTGTTACCAAATCCATACTATGTTTAGGAATCCATTTTTAAAATATTTTATTTATTTATTTGACAGAGAGAGACACAGCGAGAGAGGGAACACAAGCTGGGGGAGTGGGAGAGAGAGAAGCAGGCTCCCCACGGAGCAGGGAGTTCAATGTGGGGCTGATCCCAGTATGCTGGGATCAGACCTGAGTAGAAGGCAGCTGCTTAATGGCTGAGCCACCCAGGCGCCCCTTAGGAATCCATTTCATGCATATTTTAATGACACAACACTAACCATATCTCCAAGTTAATAACTTAACAACACAGTGCTTAAGAATCTGTCTTTGGGAGGCCAACCTAATTACTCTGTTTAGTGCAGTGTCTCCCTTCAGCTGGAACTATACCCCCAATAAAGCCCTGCCTGTGGCTTTGAAACAAACAAACAAACAAAACTCATATTTGAAGTCAGAGTGCCAGTTTTGAATCCCTGAGTTGCTGCTTACTTGCATGAAAACTTGGGCATATTATAATAACTCTCTGTGCCTCAGTCTTCATACCTAGAAAGTAGAGATGGTAATTGTGGGGATTAAATGTTAATACATATAAAGCCATGCACATTGCAAGTGCTCAACACATGAAAGCAATTTTTTATTATTAGGACAGCTCTACACAGTTACCAAGTGGTAATTCCCATTAAAACTGGAATTTTGAGCACTGCTTTGTTGACAGAGTTTTAGAAAAGTTCAAGGTCTAGTTATTCTGAAACAGCAGACAGTACTTTGAAGTTATTGATACCATTCAGTACAACCTACTTATATGAACAAGCATTCTTATTTATTTGTCAGAGAGAGAGAAAGACAGACAGAGACAACACAAGCACAGGGAGAGGCAAACAGAGGGGGAAGCAGGCACCCCGCGGAGCAAGGAGCCCCATGTGGGGCTCGATCCCAGAACCCTAGGATCACGAACCCCAAGCCAAAGGCAGACACTTAATAGACTGAGCCACCCAGGGGTCCCTGAACAGGCATTCTTTACCACAGACTTACTGACGTCAAAACAGAGATCTGTAGCAGTCATACTATTATTAAACTCAGTGTTGGAGATTTAATTTCAGCAAAACAATAGTATATGTCACATTACATCACCAGTTCTCAATCAGAGGCAATTTTGCCCCATTCGGTAAATGTCTGGAGTTAGTTTTGATTGCCACAATTCAGGGGGTGCTACTGACATCTAGTGGGTAGAAGCCATGGATGCTGCTAAACATCCTATAATGCACAAGCAGGACACACTCCCATAACGAAGAATTATCCAGTGTACAATGTCAGTAGTGCCAAGGTTGAGAAACATACATTAATGCTATTTTGAATTTATCCATTTGGTAGTTTTGTTTATTTTGTAACAAATAATTGGTTTTACAGTTTTTAAAGAGCAATATGCTTGAGTTTATACTTAGATTAATGTGTACATATATTCAATGTTATAATAAAATGATTTTTATCAATATTAGGCATTCATAACAATTTTCCCTTTTTTTTAAAGATTTTATTTATTTGACAGAGATCTCAAGTAGGCAGAGAGGCAGGCAGAGAGAGAGGAGGAAGCAGGCTCCCTGCTGAGCAGAGAGCCCGATGTGGGGCTCGATCCCAGGACCCTGGGATCATGACCTGAGCTGAAGGCAGAGGACTTAACCCACTGAGCCACCCAGGTGCCCCATCCCCTTTATTTGATTGTGAAAAACATGCTCTGCAGAAAGTATGCAATATTTTCTGTTTTTAGTAGTCTTTTTTTCTTCCATAAATATCTGAACACCTACTATATGGCAACAATACCCAGTGTTCATCACAAGAAGTGCACCCCTTAACCTCCATCACCTATTTCACCCATTCCCCCATGTCCCACCAGAGAATAAATATAATCAATAATATAATTAATATATAAATATAATTAATAAATATAATTATTATATTTATCTTATTACATTTATTATTGTATTAATATTGATATAATTGTTATATTAAGCATAATTAAATATAATTTTATATTTATATATAAATATAATTTATATTTATTCTCTATAATTAAGAATATGTTGCTTGGTTTGGAATTGGCATGACTTTGTGAGCTAGATTCAAATCTTGCCATTACGAGGACTAGTCACCATAAATTTCTCTGAGCTTCAGTTTGCTGTTTCGTCAATTCCGGCTAACAATACCTAAGTTACTAAGTTATTGAGAGGACTGGATAATATTACAGAAAGCAGAAGTAGAAAAGAATGGTTCAGATACAGGAGCCAAGCCGACTTGGGGTTCAAGACGAAGCTCAATAATTACTAGCTACCAAATACAGGGAGTTAATCTGTGAAATGGAGATAGGTTGTGAAGATTAAATTGTGAAGACTAAATGAGAGAATGTATATAGTACCTAGCGCTTCCTCCTCATACATTCCTGGTTACATAAAAATCGCCTTCCAAATTCTCCTAGTGCAGAAATTTCCTGCGAAAGGAGCAACGAGGGAAACACTTCATTTTTTTAGTCAACAAAACTGGATGACCCCTATATAGCGTGTTAAGCGCTACGTATTTGGACTAGTTTTCAAAGCTCACTTTAAAGCAGTGCAAGCGTGAAAACGGGTGAAAACGCCTCCTTCACTTTCACAACGAGTTCCTCAGCAACTCTCGCTCAGACACCTCAACCTCAGGCAGGGTCGCGTGCTCCCTCCTCTCGGGTCCGCCTTCTCTTCGCCAGCCCGGGTCCAGCCCTCCGGAGGTGAGGGACCACGCGCCAACGCCCCTCAGGCACTTCCCGGATTACCAGCCCAGGCACTCGCTCCCCGAACACTACCCCTGCAAGCCCCGCCCTTCGACCTCGCAGACTCCTCCCCCAGGCACTGGCGCGGGCCCGCCCATTCTGCGCTCCCTAGTTCCCGCGCAGGGGCTGGACCGTACCTGGAGGCCACTCCGCTTGTTCCACGTGAAAATGGACCCTGGGTACCCGCTTAGAGCCAAGAGCAGTTCGTGGATCATTCCCACGGCGGATCTCGAGTCCCTATATCCGTCGCCCCCCCCTCCAACGTCCCTCCAGAGGACCGCAGGGGCGAATGCCGCCTTCTCGACAAGCGCACAGGCCCTGGGACAGGCGGTTTGTCCTGAATCCCAAGTGGCAAGACAACTGCTGCGGGAAGAGCGGCGGGGAAATATTACGGGATAGGCGCCCCACGTCCCGGAAGTGTGCCGCGCTCGGCTGGGCCCAGTCGCTCGCTCCTGCCGAGCTTCTGCAGGAGGAATCGCCGGAGTGCCCTTGCGCATGCGCCCTCAGTGCCCGAGTCGCCCGCTCTTACTTCCGGTTCGAAAGCTGGACTGGGAGGCTGGAGAGCCGGGGCTGGGGCCCGACCCTAAGAGGGTGAGGCTGGCCCGGGGGCAGAGATGCGAGTGGGTTGAGGGGCAGCCCCGAGAAGGAGACGCTAGCTGGGGTGGCCGGAGGGTGCTTTTAGGGCGCCTTAGCTCGGCCGGAGGCCTCTGGAGGGACCGCACGACGGCTCCGAGAGTGACCTGGCCGGAGGGACCGAAGACAAAGAGGCCGGAATCCCGCACCCGCCGCTCCTAGAGTCGAGTCCCGCTCCCGCGAACCCCGCAGCGCCCGGAGCCCCTGGCCAGCAACTGAACTCGTCCTCAGGAGGCCCATTACTACTGCCCCCTCGGACTCCCTCTCTTCACCACCTCAGTGTGACTCCCCACGCCCACCGGCCCTCGCTTCAGGAACCCAAACCAATCCTCCCAGTGCGCGAGGTTTCCCGTCAGTAGTTCCCGAGTAGTTGCTGAGCGGTTACTTAGGCTGTGAGGGAAAACAAAGACCCAGTATTCAGTATTTGATTTTTGTCCCGGGTGGGAATTGGTAGTTGTGTAGTCTGAGGAGGCGGGGAGGATGTAAAGGGTCCCCGGAAGGACTGCGGAGGTAGTAGGGGAGATCAGCTGCCACCCGCTGGACAGAGGCTTTTTGTTGTCTTCAGCAAGAGGGTGCCTTGCTTTTAGATTCTCTCCAGCTCCAGGTCTCCCATATGGTTCGAACTCACTATGCAACATTGGTCAGGGGAGCTGACTGGGATCAGGTTTGGGGGGAGGTGGAAGAAGGGCAGACAATACTTTATACTTTGCTGCTTCGCCGGGCTGCCTTGAAAGTTGCCCAGAAATGGTAGCTTTTGAAAGGTCTTCATGCTGTTTGGCTTGCTGTCCTTAAGTTGGTGCTACCTCACATGGCCACGTGGAGTATATGGGAAGTCAAACCAACTCTTGGCAAGACTTTAGACATATGAGTGAGTGTATTTCTTCTGATAGTGCCATCTCTCTCTACCCTAGGAGGAAACTCTTCTTACAGTTGAGAGACTCATCTGCAGGTGATTCTCCAAGGACATGGGAAAATAGGTGTAAGCCCTCCAACCCTTAAGTGGAGGGAAGCTGCTTTCTGCTGTGAATGATGGCCAAACCCATTCTGAGAGGGAATGGCACTAACTCTGAGACGTTCCGACAGCGCTTCAGGAGATTTCACTACCAGGAGGTAGCTGGGCCCCGGGAGGCTTTCAGCCAACTCTGGGAACTTTGCTGTCGTTGGCTAAGGCCGGAGGTGCGCACCAAGGAGCAGATTGTAGAATTGTTGGTGCTAGAGCAGTTCCTGACCATCTTACCTGGGGAGATCCAGAATTGGGTACAGGAGCAATGTCCAGAAAGTGGAGAGGAGGCAGTGGCTCTGGTGGAAGATTTAGAAAGAGAGCCTGGAAGACCTGGACGTTCGGTGAGAAGGGAGGGGGAATTCAGAAGTGTGTGACTGGGAAGGGGCAAGGATAAAGGGCCATATTAAGGTATATACAGCTTTAAAGAGGGGCACAATCTCCTTTGGTGATGCTTATACTTCAGGTCCTGGAACAGGTAACTTTTTCAGATAGAGCTTATCTGGAGATGATACCTGGGTGTACCTTTGCTACCCTGTCATAATGAGTTATTCGTAGTCTTAAGGTTCTTTACTTAAGAGGGAAGAAAGGGGAATTATTTTTTAGCTGTAGGTGGGTTTACTATTTTGAGCTTTTCTTTCTGGAGCTCCAGTTGCTCTAAACTAATGGAATAAGAAAGACCCATGTTCACTGTTAAACCTCCTCCCCTGCCAAACCTAGCTAAGTCCCAAAAGGATGAACTCTTTTGGGGTATTAAATAATCTCCTCTGGGAATGCCCCTCATTATAACCTTGCAGTGACAATTAATGGGGGTTGTTTCTAGGTCACAGTCTCTGTGAAGGGGCAGGAAGTGCGCTTGGAGAAGATGACACCCCTGAAATCATCACGAGAGTTATTAAGTGTTCGGCAGGAGTCAGTGGAACCCCAGCCCAGGGGTGTAACCAAGAAAGAGAGGGCAAGGAGCCCAGACCTGGGACCACAGGAGCAGATGAACCCAAAGGAGAAGCTCAGACCTTTTCAAAGGAGCGGTGAGGAGTAGATTCATATGGGAAGATAGGATACCATTCTAAATTGGGAAGTAGGGTTGGGAATAGTGAGTGGGGAAAGGGATTTCAGGAAATGAGTTGAAATTGTAGAGTATGCAGTTGTTGGAGACCTCCTGAAGGTATGTAGTTTAGCCCTCTGGTGTAGTATTTTTATATTTCCTCTTTGAACAAGTCTGCCAGAGGATGGCTTCCTAGTTTTTATCAGAATTGGAACTATTTTATTTCCTCCTGGTAATGATGATACTAGGTATTTTCTAGATAAAAATTCTTTTGTATACTTGAAGGCACAGCCTCTTTTTAGTCATCTTCCTTCTCCAAATTGAACTGTATTTGTTTCTTCAAGCTCTTCCTCAGAAGCTCCATTCTTTTTTTTTTTTAAGATTTTATTTATTTATTTGACAGACAGAGATCACAAGTAGACAGAGAGGCAGGCGGGGGGGTGGGGGTGGGGTGGAGGGGAGCAGGTTCCCTACTAAGCAGAGAGCCCCACGTGGGGCTAGATCCCAGAACCCTGGGATCATGACCCAAGCTGAAGGTAGAGGCTTTAACCCACTGAGCCACCCAGGCACCTCAGAAGCTATTCTTTAGACCTATTAAGTTTTTGTTATTCTCCTTTGGAAATGAAGTCTTCCAAATACCAAGTTAATTGTGGAGAACTAAATTATATTATTTGAGGGAGGGTCTGGTAGGTAGAGGCAGAGTAGGAATTTTACTTGAGAATTTCACTACACTTTCTTTTAGTAAAGCTCTACTAACTGGTGATTATTGTTTACTCGGTAACTTTCAGGACTCTTACCGGTTTCCCCATTGTCTTTGTGCCTACTCCTTATTGTTGTATTTGATTTTGTAGAACTTGTTTTTCTTATTTGTTCTCAGTTGAATTCCCTATTATCTCTTTGGGGTTTTTTTGATCATTTCTTTAACTTGTTAAGGTTGTTTTGAATTCTGATCTTATCATCCAAGAAGCTAGCCTTCTCAGCCATTTGTAACGGTCTCTGTTTAGCAATCCAGATGCAAGTCTTCAGCCCCAAACAGAGACTTGCAGAATTAATCAGTTTTTGAATACCCACCATGCATTCTAACGCCTTGCAAGGTACTCTGCAATAAGTAAATGTGCCTTTTCTCAAAGAGCTTAGGGTGTGATTGGAAACAAATATGTGCTGAACTGAACTATATTGAAACCATGCCAGCCAATGACTATTAGTCAATTTGTGTGAGTACAAAAGGGGTTTGGCAGAGTAAGAGATGAGGGAGGGCAGTAGGGAAGGCTTCGTAGGGTGGCTCTGGCAAATACAACTTCTCATAGAATGGGTTAAAGTTGGATAGGAAGGACTTACAGGAAAGGCCCAGAGTGATGAGTAATAGTCTGCTGTGATCTAGAGAGGAGTCTGATATGAATGGACAGTGCATGGGAGGTTAAGGTTGAACAGTATAGTGTTTGAGCTGAGGAAGCAAGAGCCTGGAATTAGGTAGAACAGTGACTGCTGCATTTATCTGGCTGTAAGTGGATAAGGGTTCTAGACTTGGATGGGGCTTAAGGAACAGAGCAGGACATCCTGTGGGAGAAGCCTTTAGAATTTGGTGACATTGTGAAGGAAATGGATGAGTTGAAGTTTCTCCCCTACTCTTTTCGCCCTTGGAATCACTCTGGTTTAATTCTCTAGCGCCAAGTGGAGAACTTATAGGAGATGGGAGGTGAATATTCCCAGCAGTACCAAGACCTCCGGTAAGACCTGTAAGATTCCCAGCAGTGCCAAGACCTGTAAGTGGTGAGGAGAGCTAGGGAGCAACATGGAACAAAAGTATTTGCTCTGAACACACAAACAGAACCTTTTCCTTTCTGTAACCCTGCTCTGGAAAATATTCTCTTTTCTTGAGGTTTTATGTATTTCCCCCACTTTCTCCAACCCATTGAACTTTCTGAGAACACTTCCTTAGACACTTTCTTTATAAGCCTCTTGGATTCGAAAAAAGGCAGGTCTGAACTCAGAGGTATTTTTATGATCAATTCAAATTGTGATATCCTTTGTTTGCTTCCCTGCAAGCAGGATTTCCATTTCCTAAATCCGGTGTGGTCTCCAGGTTGGAGCAAGGAGAGCCCCCTGATCTGGGCTCCAAGGAGAAGGAACTCTCAAGAGGCTGTCACACAGGAGAAAGACAAATGCATGCTGATCTGTTATTACCCAAGAGAGAGAGAAGAAGCTGGGTGGACCAGGATCACTGGGGCTTTGAGGATGAGAAGGTAGCAGGTGTGCACTGGGGCTATGAAGAGACCAGAACCCTCCTTGCAATTCTCAGTCAGACTGAGTTTTATGAGGCTCTCCGAAACTGTCATCGAAACAGCCAAGTGTATGGGGCTGTGGCTGAGCGGCTCCGGGAGTATGGCTTCCTTCGGACATTGGAACAGTGTCGGACCAAGTTCAAAGGTCTCCAGAAGAGCTATAGGAAAGTCAAGGGTGGTCACCCACCTGAAACCTGCCCCTTCTTTGAAGAGATGGAGGCCCTGATGAGTGCCCAAGTCATTGCATTGCCCAGTAATGGCTTGGAAGAGGCAGCCTCTCACTCTGGCCTGGTGGGCAGTGATGTTGAGACAGAGGAGCCAGGACAAGAGGGCTGGCAGCATGAGGAAGCAGAAGAGGCTGTGGCTGAAGAGTCGGACAGTGATGAAATGGGCCAGGAGGCCACCCCCCAAGACCCCGACAACTCAACTGCACCTGTTCTTTTTCGAAGCCCAAGTGGTAAGAAGCTTTTCTTTTGGGGGTTCTGGGATTAGATTTGAGGAGTTAGGAGACTTCATGTGCAGTCAGGAAGTTTAATGTTGCCTGTCAGTTTTGTCACTTAAATAGAAAAAGAGGCAGGCACTTTTCAGTTCTATGTGTATTTCATTCTCTTGTGGGAAAATTAGATAATAGTACAGAGTAATTTTAGATATTTTGAATATGTACACTCAGAAAATTCTAGAGCTCTTTAAAAGAATGTCATTCCATTTCTTTATTAAAATATTTTTTCCCTGATCATAAAATCACTAACAGCTGAGAAAAACCTGGCACTATGCTATTAAGGAAAATATTATTGAGCACCTTACACAAACTGCTGCTTTATTTCCCCAGTTCTCAATGTCAGTTTATTTTGTGTTCCTTTTCACTTAGCATAGCATAGTGAGGGACTTCCCAAAGTTGGGGAAACATTTTCTAAGACTCTTATAGGAGATTCGCAACACACGTAGTAAGAAATCTTAGTTTAACACTTGGTTGAAATATTTGCCCATGGAACTGTTTTTAAGTATTATTTATTACTGTTGATATAATTTTTATAACCATGTTGTTACGGAAAGAACACCAGAATAGGAGTCGGTGGTTTGTTTCTAATCTTGACTCCTAATCACCTTGGTTGACCTTCGATAGTCATCTGACCATTTCTGAGCTGCTTCCTCACCTGTAAAATGGGGCGTGGCAGCAGGACTACTTCTCTAAAGTTGCAGTTTCACTGTGAACAGCGATCTTTTCATTTTTTTATTATATGTGTGTGTTGTTACTTCAGTTCTGTTCCAGGTTTCTTGTCTTCCTATCTTCTTTTCCCTCAGTATGCTTTTTTCTTTCATTCTTTTTTTGACAGTGGAATAAATGCAGGTAAACCACAGACATGGCACATATGCTAGCTGCCATTATTTTCATCATCTGTTCATCTTTTTCCACTGCTTTTTCTGTCTTCCAGTTCTTTCCCCAACTCCTTTACTTGACAGTGAGTGGAGGATGATTGCAGCAGCAGCATCTCCAGGTGGCTGTCAAGTGGGAGGAAAACTCTTCGGATCTCCTTTCCCTCTAGCCTGGGGACTAGCAAGGAGCAGAGCCTGTAATCCTATTGAAGTACTGCCCAAAGGAAGCCTGTAGCACTAGTACAGGCTCAGGCCCGGAGATACTTCTCACTTTCTTCCTCTTTCCAGCTTCCACCAGACCTTTACTCCTAAGGATAAGGTGCATGACTCTCAGGCTTTCACCTTGTACCCTTCAGGTCTTTGCTATTACTGGGCTTTTTTGAGATTGTGGCAAATGAAGAAGGGCCATAATAGGGAATGGGCAACCGTGTGATTGTGTAGGAGACTGTTCCTTGGGGTCCTGGGTCATACTTTGAAACACTTAATTCATAAGGAAGTAGAGCTGATGGAAAAAGAGTGACCAGAAAAGTTAGGGATGACTCATGACAGTGATTGACTAGGTCTTATTCCCCTGGCAAGTTATTTTCTAGTTATGATCAGAATTCCAAAGAAATAACTAGAAGAATGGGAAAACGCATCCTCTACTCTTGACTCAGTGTATGTAATGAGTGTTTCAGTGATCTAGTGAAAGACTTTTTTTTTTTAATGGCTAAAGAGAAAATAGGAATCAAGGTCCCTGTGAAATTGCTGTGGGATATAGAGAAGCAAAACATTCTATAATGAGTTTGTATAGATTTTAGAAACAAAGTATTTTTACTTTTTCACCTAGGAGCCCACGCTTAGGTGGTTTTTCATCATACACTTGGTAGGACTGAGGAATAGAGGCTATAAAGCCCTGGACTAAGTGGTGCTGAAATTTCTTTTCTGGTGGCAGGTGTACACTGGGGCTATGAAGAGACAAAGACTTACCTTGCAATTCTTAGTGAGACCCAGTTCTACGAAGCCCTCCGGAACTGTCACCGCAATAGCCAGCTGTATGGAGCAGTGGCTGAGCGGTTATGGGAATATGGATTCTTAAGGACACCAGAGCAGTGTCGGACCAAGTTTAAAAGCCTACAGACCAGCTATCGGAAAGTCAAGAATGGCCAAGCACCAGAGACCTGTCCCTTCTTTGAAGAGATGGATGCTTTGGTGAGTGCCAGGGTTGTTGCCCTACCCAGTGACAGCCAGGAAGAAGAGACAGCCTCTTGCCCCATCCAGACTACCAGTGAGACCAAAGCTGAGAAGCAAGCTGAGGCTGCAGAAGAGACCATAGAAGAAGATTCTGAGGATGACGAAGAGGATACTGAGGTACCCCTTGGGGTTGTCATGACCCGTGCTCCAGTCTTATTCCAGAGCCCCAGTGGTAAGATCCTTTCACTTTTTGAGGTTTGAGTAGCAGAAGGGAGACAGTGGGATTTAGGAGAAAAATCAACAATCTGAAGAGTAGGAGACAGGCTTCTACACCCAGCTCTCATGGATTCTTCTCTCTTCTCCATGTTTCTTTTCTATTAAAGCAGCTCACAGAGGGGATATAAATTATTCACCTGCCTTGCCGTCTCATAATACATCATCAGTCTGATGGGTGCAAAGTTTATAAATTTGCTCTCATCTACATCTGAGCTATTAGGCAGTTTACCTAGCAGGGAGTATGAAAGTTAACATCTCCCAAGTAGCATGTTGTATACCCATAGTGGGATGAAGTTGATTTTGAAAGTTCATTCTTGTTAAATGTTTTTTTTCCTCTACTTCAAACTTGCACATGTCTGCTTTATTCACACCTATGAAAACCCAATAACCTCTTCAGCCACAGCTGGGCAAAAGTCCAAGATTTCTTAGGGAATGGACCGTTTGAAACTTAGCTGTTGTGTAAGAAAAAGAAATACTTCACTATGGCTTCCCTCCTTGTGGGAAGAATAATTCTGATTTTGGAGTCATACATGTATGTGAATCTTAACTCTCTTGTCCATTAGCCAGCTGAATGACTCAGAGCAAGTTATTTAACCCTTTACGTTTGCTTACATATTACGATGTACCTCACTGAAGTTGATGTAAATGAGGTCCTATGGTGAAGCACCTAGCACAGTGCTCAGGCACACAGTAAGTATTTAATAAGTAATAGTTTTCTTTTCAAAAAGTTCTTCAGATGTACATTCTTCAAGGGTGCCCCATGGAGGTATTAATATGTTCCACTAAAAAAATGTAAGTTTAGGAAGTGCTAAATTACCCTCCTCAGAGGCTCACAATACACACTCACATATTTAAGGTTCTGAGATTTCATTAAATTTAACAAATCTCTGTTTCACGGGGGCATCTTACACGACTAAGCTTCTGGATAGAAATACTGTCTTTAGGGGGTACATAAACAGGCTGACGCTCAGTATTCCTTTGCTCTCAGATTTAGTCCAGAGAATTTGGGATCCAGAATTTGTCTGAAACATCTGAAAATTCTGCAAATTCAAGGTCAATTTGCAAACTGAAAATTTGCCAAGTATCTGCAAATTCACATAGCCTAGGCCTGGAGAGCCTAGTATTTGGCTCTTAGAAGAATATTAAAAGCTTAGCTTGGGCATTAGAGTAGTGCTTTAGGAACATTTAATATTTATTCTTCCAGGGAAAAGAGACTGTTTTAGGGAGATATTTCCTAGCAAAATTTCTCTCTCAGAAGGCCTTCTATTCTTTGAAAGACACCAAATATTTTCCTACTCTGTTTTCATTCTCAACATACATTGGAATTTGAGAGGAGGGGGACTCAGATAGTTCTTTTGGATATAGAAGTTTCTCAAGGTTTTCCTGGGTACTCCTGGACCTATCTTAAATCTGGTAGGTTTTCCTTGTTATACTGAGAGAGTTTTCTGAAGATGATGGGTATCCAGGAAGCATTAAAAGAATGTATTAATCAGCCCCTATAACAGATGAGAAACATGTGATTGGTTACTAAGCACAGGAGTAAAAACACTGGAATTCTAATTGGTAGTAGTCAGTGGGGATCTAGTGCTCCCTAATTTTTATCTTTAATCATCTAATGTGATACTTACTTTACCCCCAGCACATAATATTGAGGAAATGTATAACCTTTAAAATTCTATTCTTATATCAGGTTTTGAGGCTGGATTTGATTATGAAGAGAATCTAAAACGAGATATTTCTGAGGAAGTACAACTACATAGAACATTACTTGCAAGGTCTGAAAGGAAACTGTCCCGGCATCTTACTCAGGGTAAAGGTGGTGAGAGTGAATGTAGATCAGGACAACAGTGGGAAACGACCCCAGGGGAGAGAAGAGGAAAACCAACACTCCCAGAGAGGAGTTTAGGTAAAGTTCTAAATCATCAGAGACCTTACTTGGGAGAGAGACCCTGTAAATATCTCAGATACAGCAAAAACTTTGTTCCAAACTCCCACCTCATGCATCAGATATCTCAAGTGGAAAATCCATATAAATGTGCTGATTGTGGAAAAAGCTTCAGTCGGAGTGCACGCCTCATCAGACACCGCAGAATCCACACTGGAGAGAAACCTTACAAGTGTCTTGACTGTGGGAAAAGTTTCCGTGACAGTTCAAATTTCATCACCCACAGGAGAATCCACACAGGAGAAAAACCGTATCAATGTGGTGAGTGTGGAAAACGCTTCAATCAGAGCTCAAGCCTTATAATTCACCAGAGAACCCACACAGGAGAAAAGCCCTATCAATGTGAAGAGTGTGGAAAAAGCTTCAACAATAGTTCTCATTTCAGTGCACATCGGAGGATACACACAGGAGAGAGACCCCATGTGTGTCCTGACTGTGGAAAGAGTTTCAGTAAGAGTTCTGACTTACGTGCACACCATAGGACCCACACAGGAGAGAAACCCTATGGGTGTCATGACTGTGGCAAGTGCTTCAGTAAAAGCTCCGCCCTTAATAAGCACCGAGAGATTCATATGCGAGAAAAACTTCTGTCACAGTCAGCACCTAAGTAAGCCCCTGAGAATTCAAAGAAAAGATACATGCATTGAAATTGTTAGGAAAAGTCTTCCAATAGTAGATCCATCTCCTATTCTCTGCCCAACTAGCTTAAGAAACACTCTAAGATTTACCCCACTTTGTCCATGTTTTTCCTGGATCTATGAATTCCTAAGGTAGATATCTTAAGAATGAAAGGAAGATTTCAGTCTCTCTCCTTGCCTTCACTGGAAATGAGAAATAACACTTTTACCTCTCAGTGCCTATGTTATTTCCTTAATAGAGAGGATGTAGTAGTAGATCCCACGTATTTATTTATTCTGTTACTCGGCTGCATTTCAACTGGAAAAACTTACCACAGCAGCATTTCAGGGAGAGGTTGTGAGACTTTTCTGAATGGGTCTAGCTCTTTATACAATAATGGAAATGCGAAAAAGTGGCTTTTCCTGTTCACATAAATCTGTGCTCAGAATGACATTTGTCATGCCCACTCTTCATTTACCTTAAAGGAGAATTTAATATCCATCTTGGTTCTGACCTATGAATCATCTTGTTAAAAGCCTAGGTGTTCTATATGGGGAAACAGTATAAACCTTATATAAATATTGAGGTGTGAACCCTGGATTTCTTAAGTTCTTTAAAGCCCTAGAAGATCTGGAATAGCATAATATATTCCATATATATATTTAGAGCATTCTAGATTGATACATTTTTTTCTTCTGTTCCATCTGATATGAATTTCATCTGTCCCGCTGGTCCAGAAGTGCAAAGAGCAAGCCAGCTGGATAGGTTGATATGAGAGAAGGCATTTAAAGCTGCCAGTAGGGGGCTGTCTGCATTTCACACACTACAAACACCTAGTATAGTGTTACACAGCACCCCATGGGCACTGAATACTCACCTGCATTGAGCAGAAACTGCCACATACCCATGAATTAGGGAACAGACCACTTTGTGCCAACAACTCTTTACCCTAATGGCAAGGAGGACAGATTATCTTTGGTCACTGGAATTGCCAACACTTGCACATATGCACATATTCAACTGTCTAGATTAATTTTTTTAAAAAGATTTTATTCATTTATTTGTCAGAGAGTGAGAGCACAAACGGGGAGCAGTAGGCAGAGAGAGAAGCAGGCTCCCTGCTGAGCAAGGAGCCTGATGCAGGACTCATGTACAGATTTATTTCTAAAAGCTCTTCAAACACAAGTGTAATTTTGATCTGTATAATCAAATAGTATTGAATAACTGCCCACCTGTTCATAGTAGTATGATGAGCCCTGTACAGCACAAGGTAAACAAGCCCTGTCCTTATTCTTACACCCTAAAACAGATGACACTGACATGGACAAATAATGCACATGTAGAGCTGCAATAGTTTTAGAGAAATCTAGAAATCTAGTAACATTTTGCATAAATGTTAAGGTCTAATGCATTATAGTTTTCTATAAGAAAAACCTGGGAGGTATTTTCTTCTCTTTATTCAGGAAGGCTTCATGAAACAGCAAGTGTTCAAGGAAGGAAGGTTACCGGGTAAGTTAGGGTGGGATGAAATCCCCAAACCAATCACAAAACTGAGTGCTGAGTGGGTGAGAAATGGGAAGATTGGAGAGCAAGGTGTTTTATGCAGATGGAGCCAAGAGCAAAGGCCAGACTGTAAGGAAAGTTAAACAAAACTTGGAACAGCACAAAATCTGAGGAATAGTATTATCTAGGCTATGCATGAGGCAGAGAACTGCCTTAACTGGGTGGGACATGGAGTGCCAGAGGTAGATGAGGATGTGGTCCCATCCAGCTATAATAAATCAGATACTGCGTTGTACTTATTGATGAAAGAGCCAGCTTGCACTGGAGAAGAACAATGAGCTGTTTGAGGGGACTAGTTCCTATGGGAGACAAAGGTCAGAAACTAGTATCTTGAGAAGATACTACAGGGGGCAGGTCTGAGGAAAGAGGAATGTGAACAGATGGCTAAGGTCTAGGATAAGTAGCTGTTTCATATTCACATATAATCAGAGTCCTGTGGCTGGAATGAGGTATCAAAGAGGAGTGGGGAGATAGAATATTCTGTAATTCATAGCTTGCTGTGTTAGATGAGAGGTTGAGTGGGGTTCTGGTGTTGAGGGATCCTACTACAAAGAATTTCCTAATGTTTATTAGGACAAGATGGTATCTTAATTATGTGGCCTAAGGAGACAGGAAGATAGAAGAAACACCAATCTAAAGCAGTGCCTCGGGATTTGAGATGGTTTAGTAAGTGTGTCTTTTAAATGTGTGTTTTTTTTAATATGAGAGACTACTGTCTTTGGTATATTTATGGATAGTTGTGTATAAAAAGTACTGGTTGGGGGTATCAGCAGATATGAATTCTGGTTCCAGATGTCTTGTGTGTAAGTCAACCTGTTTCCATCTCCCTTTCTGTAAAGCAGAATAATGTTTACACCTTAATCTGCCTCTCAGGGATACCACGTTAATAAAAATTAATGTCTATAAAGTACCCAGTGTTTCTTCAGGTGTTTCACCCCACCCCACACCCCACCAAATATACATGTGCAAATTACTAAGTTGTTGCTAGGAAAAGAAATTTTTACCCACTTTTTTGGCTCCCTGTGTGGGCTTACCAGAAGTATGCCTGTTTGAATCTTTATGTGCTAGACTGAGAAACAAATTAGGATGTGGTAGAAGAGAAATTAGAATGAAAATTCTTCTGTGGTGTCTGTATCTGTATCCATTAGGACAGTGCATTATGACCTATCATAACTGGTCATGGACAGTAAGTCTTACTTTAAAAGACCCAGCACCAGCCTCCCTTCTCCCCACCAACCTCCAGATGAAGAGAATGTACCTAAGGAACAGGGCAAAGGCAAACTCTTACTGGGGAAAGCCCATTTCATCTCAAACTAGAGCTTAACAAACCTTTTTCTCCTACCCAGTCTGCCATTCCTAAGGATGGAAGAAGCAAGAAATAGCCAACATTCAAAGAAAGAGAAACCAAGGCCGATGTAGGTGGAGTAGGTGCATCCTACCCTTTTAATATTCATAAGACCTTTGTGGGGACATACTGAGCGACATGTAGAGCAAAGGAAGTAAGGATGGATTAGCAGAAGCTGAACAATCATATCCTCATCAGTTGTTTTCTAGTGCTATTGTTTCTTTTTCTTCATTTTCCCCACACTACCATTTTTTTTAAGTATTTATTTATTTATTTTAGAGAAAGTATGCACTTGCAAACAGGGAAGAGGGAGAAAGGAGAGAAAGAGGGAGAAGAAAAAGGGAGAAAGAGAGAGACAGAATCTCAAGCAGACTCTCTGCTAAGTGCAGACCCAGATACAGCCCTCCAGGTCGGGCTTAGCCCCAGGACCTTAAGCTCATGACCTGAGCCAAAACCAAGAGTCAAACACTTAAGCAATTAAACTATCCAGATGCCCACTTTTTTTTTTTAGTAACCTCTACCCCCAGGTAGGTTTGGGGCTTAAACTCATGACCATGAGGTCAAGAGTTGCATGTTCCACTAACTGAGCCAACTAGGTGCTCCACATTCTTCCTTTTGATTGCTTGCTATGGCCAATCCTACAGAACTTAATAATGTTTGTATGTTTTCTCTTGTTGCCATTTCTCTTTTACTATAGTTGGAATATGGAGGCTGAGTCCATATTCTGAGTCCACATAGTTAGTAACTAACTCTGTAGAGAACTATTTTTATGGTGACCAGGTAGGAAAGGGAAGCTGAGATAGAAGCAATCAATTCTTCCATTATTCAATTCAAAATCCTATACACTCAACTGTCCAGTGAGATGCATATCAAAGTTTAGACATATAAAATGGTATATATTCTCTGATATCATTAAGCTTAAAGTAACATGTAATATGGAGATATTTTAGTTAGGAGTTTAAATTACTTCTATATCCACCATGGTGCTCTTTCAGGAACAAAACTTTGGAACAATCAGAAGTCAGATTAAAAGCAGGAAATAGAAACCTAAGGTACCTTAGACCTCAAGAAGCATCTGGTTGGTATAGCTCCATTATGGTCAAAATTACAGAAGGATAAATTAGGAACATTTTAAAAAAACCCACCACCTTGATTCCAGGGGGATTAATCATGAGAGGGACAAAGCCAGATCTCAGAAGCTAGCTTTATCTGTCACTAGGGTCATCCAAAGTAAATTAACCCTGACTACTGGGTATTCAAAAAAATCCATGGTATACAGTATAACCTGGAGTCAGCAGTTTTGAGGAATACTTAAGGGAATTTGAGTAAAACAAGGAAAACAAAATACACAGCACTGTTGTCACAAGTTACAAGGCTTAACGGTTTTGGTGGCAATTTGTTTTCCCTCTCCTCATCTTTAGTTATTCTAAAACTCTTGATGACAAACTCCTTTGATTTTCCTCAAGGTTTATGATCATTAATGGAGAGGGACTGTTAAGTCAAATATCTGGTGGAGTAGGGAGTTTATTTTTTATTTTTTTAAAGATTTTATTTATTTATTTGACAGAGATCACAAGTAGGCAGAGAGGTAGGCAGAGAGAGACGGGGAAGCAGGCTCCCTGCTGAGCAGAGAGCCTGATGCGGGGCTTGATGCCAGAACCCTGGGATCAACCTGAGCTGAAGGCAGAGGCTTTTACCCACTGAGCCACCCAGGTGCCAAGTAGAGAGTTTAGATAGCCGCCACTTTCAGGTCCCTTCCAGTAAGCAGCATGGAGGTAAGCTCTGTAAGACTTAAGAGCCTGCCAGTCATGGGACCAGTCATGAGTAAGCTACTGGTGATGGAGCCCGTGGTACCTGGCTGCTGTGCTTCAGAGGGAGTAGTGGAAGTTTACTATGTGGGAGATGGCAGGAAGCTCTTGGTTGCAACACATATTCAAAAGTAGTTCACCTCACTGCAGCTTAAAAATGTAACACTTTGGGTTTCAGATGATTCCACTTCCTCCTCAGTTCAGACCTGGTGCTGTCAGAAGCAAAGATGTAGTCGATGGATTTGTAAGACAGATCCCACACCTGAGACTGGGTCAAATTAAATGTCTCAGCTGCTAGTTGGTACTCCTGAGAAAGGTTTGTTGCAAAAACACCCTTATCATCAGTCTGCCAAAACAAAACAAAACAAAAGAAAAATAAAACAAAAAACCAAAAACCAAAATAAAACAAAAAGCCAAAGTTTTAAAATTAACAAGGAAATGATTTTTTAAAAATAGTAACTCATGTTTATATTTCCCTCTTTACCACGCTGCTTTTAAGAGTCTAAACAGGTCTATAAATGCATCCATGCATATCTATAACTAAATAGGCCTGTTTATCCTTTTTAAAACAAAACCCAAAAACACCAGGGCAGGGGCTCTCAACCATGGCTGCATATTAAAATCACTAGGAAGCTTTTAAAATGTATCTGTGTACAGGACTCACCCCAGATCAGATAAAACAGAATCTCAAGGGATGGGCACTTGGGCATCAATATTTTTTTAGGTTCCTCTGGGCACTGCCTAGAACCTTTACCCATAGAGCTAAACCTGAGTCACCTGGATCTCTGCAGCCTCACATGCCCTGATCCTCTCTCACTCCTCTACTTGGGCAGCATCCCAAGGCACATGAGGCACACAAGGCAGTCAGCTAGTAGTGATTGTCGACCTACTACAGTAATAAAACAAAAAAGGAGCAAAATACTTCATACAAAACACCTTACACAGATCACAGATGGATGGGCGATGCTGTACCAGAATCCAAAATGATGCTGGTCATAAGACGGAACTGTCTGACTTTTGATGTTTGAGGTCAAACAGAGTTCTAGATGAAAGGAGGAAAAAGTCTCTTATTAAAAGCAGATTAGTAGACTTATTCATCAGTGTTCACCAAGTAGATTCGTGAGAAATTTTTCCGAGGTATGTTAATTTTCAATAGTTCATCACTTTACAAAACTGACCTTAGGCATGAAAATTTATACTTCAGGGGCGCCTGGGTGGCTCAGTGGGTTAAAGCCTCTGCCTTTGGCTTGGGTCATGATCCCAGGATCCTGGGATCGAGCCCCGCATCAGGCTCTCTGCTCTGCAGGGAGCCTGCTTCCTCCTCTCTCTGCCTGCCTCTCTGCCTACTTGTGATCTTTGTCTGTCGAATAAATAAATAAAATCTTTAAATAAAAATAAATAAATAAATAAATAAATAATTTATAGTTCAATTAGTGTAGTTGTACAGAATGTATGTGCTGCAAGTTTTGGCAGCAATTGTACCAGACAGGGAATTAATACCTTCTTCACAGCTATGTGCGTCCCCCTTTCTTTTATCCAAAATGGAGAGGAAAGGGGAATGTTATAAGCCAGTCCCCATGGAGAAAGCAGGATAGAATCATGAAGGAATTTTTGAATGGTTGCTGCATTTCTTCCTGGTCTTCTAGTGGAGGCTAAAACAAATGGTAGCACTGCTTGAGGGTTACAGTATTATATAAAAAGCCAAGAACAGAAATGGACTTAAAGAAAACCCCTGAACTCCTTTACTCAGACAACCATCTATTCCCTGTCTGCTGCAAGTTAAGTCCATCTTAAGAATGATGGCCACAGCAGCCACAGCAGAAATACTTCACTGACTTAATTGTGGGTATCTGCTCAGTATGATACTTATGGCAGCCTCAACATAAGGCCAACTCAGTCTAAGGGATGGCAGCCTGCCCCCCTCACACAGCTTGGCACAAAGCTGAACTACCACACTAATCACTATGCAAGTGTTCCCATCTTCGCAACTTCCCTGGATGTTTAAAAATGTCCTTAGTAAAAAGAAAAAAAAAATCTCATTATGAATTGCTGAAAACTCCATAAGTAATTAAAAAACACACATCACACACAAATGTTTTTGCAAATTAATCATTCAGTAAAATGGTTTTCAGCCAACTGCTTTTTTTCCTCCGGAGAAGGCCTTTCCCAACCATAACACTGACCAGTGGTTATCTCATCACTATTATCTCAAACTGTTTAATTTTCTTCAAACACTGACATTTTCTTGTGTAAGTGTTTACTGTCTCTTTTACCAATCCCAAAATAATAAGTTCCTTGAGAAAGAAACCTTGCCTGTTTTGTTTACTGCCCTATTCCCAACAATTTGAACAGTGACTGAAACAGAACAGGCACTTCATAAATATTTGTTGTTAAATACACATGTAGACAAATACCTAACAGTCAACACACATATAAAACTATGTCTTGGAATCTTCCATAATTCTTAATTTTTAAATACATGTCATACATTTTCATAACACATTAATTTCATTAAAGTCATTTTAAAATACTAGATGACTCTTATTCCTTCAGTAAAATAATTATTGAGTTCCAAGAACAGGGGAATGTAGCAGTGAACATGACAGACAAAGGCCCTGCTTTCATGGAGCTTATACTCTAATGGAAGCTAAAACTTTCTATTACTTTAAGGCTCAGGAGGCACATGTCCAAGCAACTTTTAATTTCTAAATGACACTTAAAATATTTAGAATAGGAGTTCTCCACATATGGGTTGCAACCTGGTGGCTGGGGACAAATGTACACTCTTGTCTGGAGGCCATGAAGCCCTAAACCTTACCCAGTGGTATCTGGTATTGCCTCACGAAGTTTACCAGATCCGGGGATCCTCCCTCAGAGGAGTTGAGAAATGTCCCATGCCCAATTCTGTCAGGAAGCAGATCCAGAAGTACTTGTGTTTCTTGTTTTTGGTTTGGAATCTGAAAAAAAGTGGGGGAGCATAAGTAACCTCTTTCAGTGATTTTTTTTTAATTTTTTAATATTTTATTTATTTATTTGACAGAAAGAGATCACAAGTAGATAGAGAGGCAGGCAGAGAGAGAACAACCAGCTCTCTGCTGAGCAGAGAGCCCGATGCGAGACTCGATCCCAGGACCCCGAGATCATGACCTGAGCCAAGGCAGCGGCTTAACCCACTGAGCCACCCAGGCGCCCTTCAGTGATTTTTTAAAAAAGATTTATTTATTTGACAGAGAGAGACAACACAAGCAGGGGGAGCAGGAAAGGGAGAAGCAGGCTTCCCACTGAGCAGGGAGCCTAATGCAGGGCTCAATGTGGGGCTCGATCCCAGGACCCCGGGATCACGACCTGAACCAAAGGCAGGCGCTTAATGACTGAGCCACCCAGGTGCCCCTTTCAGTGATTTTTAAAGGTACTTTTTTCTGTAGCCAGCTATTTTGTCTCTCAGAGAAGATAATGCATTCTGGAAAGCTGAACTATCTATACCTTCCCAGCTTTCTTCTTCATTTCTCTTTCATTTCCCAATATTCTTCTAGATTTGTTTCAAAGATAGTAAAATTATGGTTAACAAGCATAATAATAATAAACACTTTTAGACCTGCTTTGTGCCTTTTCACATAAATTCTCCTTTAAATCTCAAAAGACTCTTACAAAGTACTAAGATGAAAAAAAATTAAAGTTCAGAAAAAGTAATAGGATCAACTCGGGAACAGAACTGAAACGAGAAAGGTACCTTTCATTTTTTAATTTTTCCGTCTATATTACACTTCTCTACACTTGGGATTTCTTCAGATATACCTAACTTTTGTAGTTAAAATATAAAGTTTTTGTTTTTTGTTTTTTGTTTTTTAAGTTCTCTAAGGCCATGGAGCTCTATCTGACTCCAGGGCCCAGATTTTGTGTGTAGTGTGCTCATGTTTTATTGTATTTTTTATTTATTTTTTTAAGGATTTTATTCATTTATTTGAGAGAGAGGGAGACAGAATGAGCTCAAGCAGTGGGGGATGGGGCAGAGGGAGAGGGAGAAGGAGAGAAACTCAAGCAGATTCCATGCAGAGCCCATGTGGGATTCGATCTCATGACCCTGAGATCATGACTTAAGTGGAAATCAAGAGTCAGACGCTTAATGGACTGAGCCACCCAGGTGCCCCATTCATGTTTTATTTTGACACAGGTAGCTACATACATACCACAACTACCATGAAAAGGTCTAGATGTACTCTATCTACTAGATAGCCTACAAGACAAATGACCATAACATGATGAAGTGTTTATACGCAATGGATCAAACAAGAAAAGCAACAGAATAAAGAATATTAAAAAGAATTTTTAAGGAAATAAATTGGCAAAAGAAAAGAAAAGCAACAGAGACTAAGGTAAAGGGAAGGTTCTGATGCTGTGCACAAAGACCACAGATAACGGGTCACAGTAACACATGCTGGTTGTTCTATTTTATTGACCAAAAGCTTCAATCAGACATCAGTTACGTTAGCAAGAGGAAGTCCTATGAGTGAAAGATCTTTTTGTTCAGAGTGTGGAAACAGAGATCCTACCTTTTAAGTTCTGCCACCAGATTACTCTTTGCTTATGGACATGAAAATATCAGTATTGACAAGAAGCTCCAATTTTTCCTTAATTTTTAAATCATGATGCTATTCAACATTTATATATTACTGCATCTAATACAAATAACTCTGCGAGGTAAGTAGCCTATGTATTATTTCCTGCACTTGAGACAATAAACTCCAGATTCATCAATCTGTCACTAATCATGTACAGCTTTTCGTATGTCAAAAAAAAAAGAAAAAAGAAAATGTGTGTCAAAAAAAGAAAGAAAGAAAGAAAGAAAAAACAATAGAAGTACTGCTTTATAAAGTAAACCCATCTGTAAAATGGGGGAAAGTGTAGTTGACTCCCTTGTTTGCTTCACAGAGATGTGCTTAAGAAAGTGACTGTTCTCCAGCCATTATCTCTACATTATCTGTCATTGCACTCATGTTGCCAAGGAGCTGGGGACCAATGATGGGCACCCGATCTTCTGATGAGCCTTATAAAATAATAACGAGCTACTTCCTTTTTTGCCGGTGCATGTGATACATTCAGGTCCCTTACCCTACGAGGACAGGTGAGATGAACTGGTGCTTTTCTCAGTGACAGCTTGCCAATAACAACACTGAAGATGAAAACTTATGCATTTTCTCTAGTAAGATGTCAATAGCTTTTTTAATGACATAGTGGTACTGTGAGTCAATAGCCACCCTCATAAATGACAAAAACATAAAACAGTAACAAGGGACTAAAGCAAGTCATATCTTTATCATAATTTACATTTTAAAAAATTTCTACTTTCCTCCTTGTCTTTTTTTTTTTAACCTCCAGGTTTAATTTTAGCCATTTACAAATGATTATTATTTTCACCATAATCTATCTTCTCCAGCCCAATTTTACAATATTATTTACCTCTGAAAGATGCAATGCCAACTTCAGGCCGGCTTTTTTAGCTTCTAAAAGCGGTTCCAAGAAGTCTTTTGCCTGTCCTACCTTGAAGATAAAAGTTAAAATGAAGATGCATGAAAATTCTAGGCAGACTGAAGAATTAGCTACTGTGTGTCAATAAACAAAGGAATAAAATAATGGCAAGGAAAAAAATGGCAGATTGACTCCTTTGAAAATTTCCATTATAAAGCACCTACAGTATGCCAGACACTTTAGGGAACACAAAGCTCGCAAAAACAATCCCTGCTGTCTAGAATGTTAAGTCACATACCAGTGAACCTGAAGTCAATCAGCCACACTAGATATAGAGGTTACCAAGTTTTATTTCTGTAAGGAAATCTAGATATCTAGTGCTAAGGAAGAGAACCCACCTGATTTAGGAACCTGTATGATTACAGCAAAGAAAATTTCTATCAAATGGATGAATGAAACAAGAGCACAATGGTCCAGGTTTAGACAAAGCCTTAAGAACGAGTTTCATGGGACAATCTAAATCCAGTGGTTTTCAACCCCGGAAAATTCTGCCCCCGCCCCCCCACAACCACCCCGGAATTTGGTAGTATCTGGAAACATTTTTGGTTGTGACAACTAGGAGGGTGCTACTGGATCCAGTGGGTAGAGAAGAAAGGAATGCTACAAAACATGCTGCAATACACAGGACATTCTCCAAGGACAAAGAATTATCTGGCCCAAATGTCAATAGTGACATAAGTGAGACACTGTGTTTGAATCTGACATTCAAGAAGCTCTAGGCCAGCCTTTCTCAACTAGGGGTTCTGTGAGATAATTAAGGCATAGCCACAATTAAATACTAATTATTAGACATACACTGTATGTAATAACTTAATTTCTCTCTTCTCATTCAAATCTTTTTTCTTTTTTAGAGGGCTTAATTATTCCACAGAACCCTGGTTAAGAACAGCTGCTATAGACATTCTGGTCATCCAGGGCAGAACAGGTCTTTTTTTTTTTTTTTTTTTTTTAAGGTTTTATTTATTTAAGAGAAAGAGAGAGAATGAGTAGGGGGGAGAGGGAGAAGCAGACTTTCTGCTGAGCAGGGAGTCCCAGTGTGGGGCTCAATCCCAGGACCCTAGGATCATGACCTGACCTGACCTGACCTGAAGGCAGATGCTTAACTGACTGAGACACGCAGGTGCTGCCCCCCATCCACCTTTTTTTTTTTTTTTTTTTTAAGATTTTATTTAAGAATAGGTCTTCATCCACTGGGAGTCTGCGAGACCTCTGGAGAATGCAGGATCCCCCAACCTAATACTTACCCCACAAACTGATTCTACTTTTCTTTCTTTCTTTTTTTTTTTAAGATTTTATTTATTTATTTGACAGACAGAGATCACAAGTAGGCAGAGAGGCAGGCAGAGAGAGGAGGAAGCAGGCTCCCTGCGGAGCAGAGAGCCCAATGCGGTGCTCAATCCCAGGACCCTGGGATCATGACCTGAGCCGAAGGCACAGGCTTTAACCCACTGAGCCACCCAGGCGCCCCTGAGTCTACTTTTCAGAAATAAAATGTATTTAAGAAAAACAGCTTACAGTAGGGTCTCCACTGAGGTCAAGGCCAAGAACTGTATTGTCAGTAGAGAGGAAGAACTCTTCAGCAAGTTTAACGGTCTCCTTGGCTACTGAAGGGCCACCTCTTCTGTCAATTGCTATCAAATACCTTTAATATAAGAAAAACACAGTTGAAAACAAATACAGTGAGGATGAAAAAGACAACTCTGAGTACAGCCAGAGAGGTATGGTAGGCTACATGTAAGTTCCTTAGCAAAAGTACAGCCTGACAGGACAGCTTACTTTGCCAGAGGGCACGAGACCATAAATTCCTAAATAGTACCAACATCTAGTTAGTGTTCAAATTCTTAAATGTTTCATGTTTTTTTTATTCTTGCATTTGTTTCTTTGTTTGATTCAGAATTCAACTAAAGTCCACAGTGGACTTCAGATTTAATCTGAAGGCACTCCCTCCACACCCCACCTTCCCTTCTCTGCAAACCCTCACCGCTTTTCTTGAATTTATTTCTTGAATTTAAAGAAACCATATCCTTTTCTATAAAGTCTCCTACAATATTCATTTTGCTGAGTGAATTCTTGTGTTGTTAACCTGTTTCTCCTGTTTCTTATATCTCTTATAAATTCAAAATTGGATCTAGTCTAGAGGCTTGATCAGATTCAATTTTTTAGCAAGATTATTTCTTAAGTGGTGGTGTGTTATTTCACTAGGAGGCTTAGATTCATTATTTCAATAAGTGTTAAAAAATTGGTAATATTCTAACACATATCCAATAGCTGATACAAATTCATTCTTCATGTTAGCTGAAATTCTACAAACCATCTAACACCCAGAGAATCGCTGCTAATATTGCATAATTTTCCTCCCACACTTATTAATTTATCTATTTTTTATACACACAAAATTTCTCCAGCATTTATTTATTTATCAAATTTAGATCAACTATATATAAATGCAGTCTTTTTTTTAATTCACAGTTTATCCTGACATTAAATATTAGAAAACAATATAAATCATATGACCATAACATGATGTAACTGTCTTCTGCTAAATGTTTTAGGATATTTTCCACTTTTTTATAAATAACACTATAGGGGCGCCTGGGTGGCTCAGCTGGTTAAACATCTGCCTTGGGCTTGGGTCATGATCCCAGGGTCCTAGGACTGGCCCAGTGTTGGGCTCCCCATTCAACAGGAGGAATTCTGCTTCTTCTCCCTCTGTCCTTCCCCTTTGCTCATGCTCTCTCACATTCTTACTCTCTCTAAAATAAATAAATATTTAAAATAAACAAACAAATAAATAACACTACAATAAAGACTCTTACACAAAAATCAATTTATTTCCTTAGGATACATTTCTAGAAGTGGAGTACTGGGTCAGAAGGAAACATTTTTATACATCTTAATACATACTACTTTTTAAAGAGCTTTTATTTATTCCATTCGCTTACTAGCAGTGTGTAAGTTCACAAACAGTGGTCATTACCCTGTTTTCGTGGGGGGGGGGGGGTGCTACAGAAATGGCATTGTAACATTTCTTTTTAAAATTTGTCTAAGGGGTGCCTGGGTGGCTCAGTGGGTTAAAGCCTCTGCCTTCAGCTCAGGTCATGATCCCAGGGTCCTGGGATCGAGCCCTGCATTGGGCTCTCTGCTCAACAGGGAGCCTGATTTCCTGTCTGTCTCTGCCTGCCTCTCTGCCTACTTGTGATCTCCGTCTGTCAAATGGATAAATAAAATCTTTAAAAAAAATTGTCTGATTGGGGGGCACCTGGGTGGTTCAGTCATTAAGTGTCTGCCTTCAGCTCAGGTCATGATCCCAGGGTCCTGGGATTGAGCCCTGCAATGGGCTCTGCTCTGCGGGGAGCCTGCTTCTCCCTCTCCCACTTCCCCTGCTTGTGCTCCCTCTCTGTCTCTCTCTTTCTGTCAACAAATAAATAAATAAACAAACAAATAAAAATCTTTAAAATTATCTGATTGGGATGCCTGGGTGACTCAGTCGGTTGAGTGTCCAACTCTTAATTTCAGCTCAGGTCATGATCTCAGGGTTGTGAGATCGAGCCCCATGTCAGGCTCCATGCTCAGCAGGGAGTCTGGGTGAGATTCTCTCTCCCTCTCCCTCTGACCTTCCCCTATTCCCTGTACACTTTCTCTCTCTCGCAAATAAATCTTTAATTTAAAAAAAATTATCTGATTAGTGAGATTAAATAGTTCTCTACAGACTTATCCATCATTGGTAGGTCTTCTTTTCTGAATTCCCTTCTTTTCTTTTGCCTGCTTCCTTTTGGGAAGGGTGTGGGTATTAGTCTAGTTAAGCTTAATTTGGAGAGATTTTATAGCCAGAAATTATACAGGTAGCTTTCTTCCTTCAAGGACTTATTGAGCCCTGATTTGTGTCATCTCTCTTCTAAGTACTGTGGTGAACAAAAGACAAGGTTCCTGGCCTCATGAACTTACACTCTAGTAGGTATGTACACACAAATGAAACAAGATAATTTCTGATCTTATCAAGAAGAGTGCCCTAAGGAAATAGAAAGGATTACTAGAGGATTTGTGGGTGGGTGGGTGGGGGGAACCTTTAGATAAAGTGGTCAAGGAAGGCCCCTCTGAGGAAGGGACAGCCAAATTGAGAACTTGATAATGAAAAACCAGCCATGCAAGGATATGGCAGGAACTGTAACAGGATGTACAAAGATGCTGACGTGGGACATTCTTGGGCTATTTGAGGAACAGAGAACAAACCAGTGTGTAATAATGACAAGTGGTCCACATAAGGCTATTGAAATAAGAGAGGCAACCAGATCACATGGGACCATGTAGGCCAAAATAAGAAGTCTGGATTTTGGCTGAAGAGCAATGGGAAACTGTATTTCTCTAGAGCAACAGTACTCAAAATTTTTTGCCACATGAATGAACTCAGAACTGCATTCTCAACTTTAAGTAATAGATTTCTTTTTTTTTTAATTAATTAATTAATTTTTTCAGCGTAACAGTATTCATTGTTTTTGCACAACACCCAGTGCTCCATGCAATACGTGTCCTCCTTATTACCTACCACCTGGTTCCCCCAACCTCCCACCCCCGTCCCTTCAAAACCTTCAGGTTGTTTTTCAGAGTCCATAGTCTCTTATGGTTCGCCTCCCCTTCCAAGTTCCCTCAACTTCCTTCTCCTCTCCTTCTCCCAATGTCCTCCATGTCATTTGTTATGCTCCACAAATAAGTGAAACTAAATGATACTTTAAGCAATAGATTTCTTGACTCCATTTTTCTAAAAGTCAGTTATTGTTTGATTTATAAAAATCCATTACACTTCTGAGCAAAATAACAACATTTTCACATTCTAGTTTTTTTAAATGGTGATCACTAAGGTACAATGCTTCTTACCTAACATCAATGTCTATGTTTTCTTGTTTGGACTGTTTTATACCCTCAAGTACAGATTCCACATAAGTCTTTTTAGTCATTCCTGGAAAGGACATAAAGAAAGTATTTGTAAAGAGATAATCAACTATTTCATCCTTCAACATCAGCATCCCTCTATGAACAATTACATTTTTACTTTATGCTGTGACAAGGGCATAATTAGAGAGAAGTTATAATATAGTCCTATGGGTACATTTTCATAAATGCTAACTGTACTTTAATAAATTTTTTAAATGAACTACTAAAAAGCAGAAATGGAAAGAAAGACATATAAAATATAAGCCCATTTAAAAACTATTCTTAGATCCAACAGACATTAAACTACTCTCATGGGGCGCCTGGCTAGCTCAGCTGGTAGAGCAGGCAACTCTTGATCTCAGGATCGTGAGTTTAAGCCCTGTGTTCAGTGTGGAGCCTAGTTGAAAAAACAAAAAACAAAAAATAAAAACTAAGAAACAAAACGAAAAAAACCTACGCACAAATTGCTGTAAAAATCTAAAATGCCTATTCTAACAACAGAAAAACAGCCTTTTGCTAATGCTCGGCCTCAAAAAAAACAGAAACAAAAACAAACCATTTTCCTCTATTAGAACAATGTTTTCCTGCTGGGCCAGGAAAAAATCCCCTCTTGGGCTCCAGTCTCTTCAACCCTGGTCAGGCTCAGTGTTTCCTGTCCAGGGCACTAGAGCAGTTCTTCCAATTTTGGGTGTACAAGTCCTCTTCTTCTGGGGGGCTCTGAAAGAGCACTCTCTAGAACAACTTCCTCTAAAATACTCTTGTACCCAATCACAGAATGCTTGTTTTTGGCACAAAATCTCCAATAACACAGAAAATTATAAAGAAAAAATAATGAGTAACATGTAATTCCACCACTCAGAGATAACCATTCTGTTTTTCTAAGTATACATATTTTTTTAATAGATGAGATGCTACCAGGTATATATGTATCCTATTCAGTTGTTTAATACAGTCCTATATTCTGAGTGTTATCCCCAAGTCTTTATAGTATCTTTGCAAATATTTTTAGTGGTTGCCTCACAGTCCATTAACCCTTATCTAACCATTCCCTTATTGTTGCATATCAAGTTAACATCCCTCTTGGAATCTCCATTCAAAGAGCAAACTAGCTCTAATAAGTGGCAGGTTTCTTCTCTCCTTCCCCTTCACTATCCTCACCAGGGTAACTTGGAACTGATCCTACAATTTAAAAATGTGAGATAAGAATCTTCTGCTTGTCCCATTTCAACACTTACTTTATGGAGTTTTAAAAAGCTTATTCCCCTAAATGCCTGGGTTGCACATGTCACAAGATGAACTGGCAGAGCCTTTTCAGGTCACAGACAAGGGACTAAGAGGGACCCAATGACACCACATAATATCTCTCCATTCTGCCCTTATGAAAAGAGGGTTCCAGGAAGTTTCTCCAGACCACATCCAGATGCACTCATCTCCATCCAGAGAGGTTTTATCACATCACCACTTGCTCCTGGCATAAGACACTATCAGTCTCTGAGCAATGACTGAAAAACCTTCATTTCTGTGATCGTCATAAAACACAATTCAGCATCTACTCAGTGGCACTGTCTCACAAGTGCCCTTGAAGCAAGGAGCAAGAAGCAGCCTCTGTTTAAGACAATGTAACTATAGGAGCAAGTATTCTTTCCTCAGAGTGAGGAAAAAACAAGAACCAGCGAAATTTTTTTAGGCCTTTGAATTTCCCTTTAACACATAATCCTTGACCTGACTTTTTAACTTAACACCTCACTCATTAATAATGTACATCATTAATGCACATCAGAAGATTTGGGCTGTTGACTCTACTACAGTGTAAAAGTAAGTGCTTCATATTCTCAACTTACAAACACATGAATCATCAAAGCACAGAGGAAAAAGTACATTTGCTGAGACGTAATTAAACTCTACCTGTAGCATTTTCTCCTCTGGGTGTGCTCCTTAGTTCCAGGTACTTGACACCATCATCTGCAAATTCTTTAATGACATCTTTTGTGACCTGATGGTTAAGGCAATGGACACGATATTGATAATGTCAGTGAAAGGGTCCCAATAAAAATGCCAAATGCTACAGCTTTATTTCATGCATTAGGTTTGATCTGCAAAAAATAATGGAAGTCTCTCAGGTGGTTAAGATGACCTGCTTTGTCACAACCCTTGCTGGAGACTGCTCACATCAAACAAGTCTGCACATCTCACATACTTTTTCTCTTCTCTCCTTTTAGCCATTTCTCCATTTTCTAGTGTTCATAACAGTAGCTGATAAGACAGAGAAATGAAGCAAAACTAAAACTGAGTGTGTAGTGCAGTACTAGGAAGGTATGTATGGAAATAAGTGGCTGAAACGATTAGGCATTACTGATGTCCCACTCAAAGTCATGGCTTATGGTTCTTATTCAAGTTATTTATGAATAAGTTGTATTTTTCAAAAGTTTCTTCAAGCAGGGTGAAATTGTCCCTAGGAGTACTAAGAAAACTCTCTTTGGCAAAGAGAATCGGTGATAAATATGAGTAAAATGGTATCCAACTTAACACAAATTAAGCAACCCAAAAATGACTAAATGACCAGGGTAAAAGATATCAAAAGGATTGAGGGCATGTTTTCCTTCTCTTCAATCAATCCTAAAAAAGTACCAAATCTAGAAGAAAAAAGGACCTGGTTGGAAACGCTGTGACAACCAGCCCTAGCTAGTGCTTGCAGTTGGTATCCTAATCTTAACCTGTTTTGACCACATGCACATAAGTGGGCAAGTGCAACGTCCTGGCAAGGGAACAAGGGTTGGCAGATTGTGTAGACAGTGCCTAACAAGGTGGGACTACTTTAGTGGATTCATTGTAATCCAAGGTCTGGGCTTCATCGGGGGGTGGGGTGGGGTGTGTGTGTGTGTGTGTGTGTGTGTGTGTGTGTACACACATGCGCTTACCTGTGTGTGTGTGTGTGTGTGTGTGTACACACATGCGCTTACCTAAGCCAAAAAGGAACTTATTGTAATATTAGAATATAAATATTACTAAGCTGAGATTCACTAGAAGGTCTGGAGAATCAGCCTCAGAGACTATACAACTCAGGACAACACAAAAGCATTTAAAATCATGTAACACTCTTGGACCAAGCAAGACACCACTGCTTCCTCCACCACCAAACATGACCCTGCAACTTCTGTACCATCATCACAGGCACTGGACCCCATGGCCCTGGTGCTCCCCACACTCTGTGTTGCTGCCAATGCTACCACCAGAGTGTGGGCCTCATCTATGCAGGCTACGGAACTGGCTCTAGAGCAGACACACAGAAGCCAACTCCCTCTACTCCAGCTCACATGTGGCCAATGCAGAAGCCTATCTGTTATGTATGCAGTGACAAGGAGGGTGAAGTGAGGGTATGAAGTGGCAGTCCTCAGTGACTGATGAGACCACAGCTACTATCCAAGGCCCCCTCTCTTCGTTTCTTGAGCAGCCAGTGAAACCAAATAAAACAATAGAAGGCTGTTGGCAAGTATGGAATGAGAGCAATGAGACAATTTATCTAGGTCCTAGCGAGACCTGTGGAATCATCCCTACCCATGTCCAATAACACTTCCTTGCTCCACATCTGTGTCTGCCAGACTCAGCCCTTTCTGCTCCATGCTGCAACTGGTACTAAGGACACCTCTTATTCGAGTTCCTTCTTCAGACAGAGTACCTCACAATTCATTAAGTTTCTGCTTACTCAAAGGATGGTAAGACTGCATCTCTTGAATGAGAAGGAACATCAGCTCTAGAACCAAAGACAGTCAATTCTACCACTTGCTCTCTCTGTGAGTGACCTTGAGCAAGTTACATGTAATCAATTTAAGCCTCAGGGTTTTTTTTCATCTGCAAAAAGGGAACAATAAAAATACCCACTTCAGAGAGTAGTCTTGAATGTAGTGTCTGGCACATGTAATAGTTAATATTATTATTTCAAGCACATTCCAATCCTTTTTCTTTCAGATTACATCCAGATCATCTTGACTAGACTGTTAAGTGATCCACACACAACAGAGAATCTCTTGGCTTATTCCTACAGTGTTCATTTATTATATGTAAATGTTATTAACTTCACTCTCAGTGTCATCCTTCTGAACCACCTAAAGATGCTCATTTTAGTACCACCAAGTCAAATCACAGAATCTTAATTCCTTACCTCATTTTATATTTTTTAAAGATTTACTTATATGAGAGAAAGAGAGCACATGTGCAAGCACATGATTCGGCAAGGGTTGGGGGAGGGGCAGAGCGAGCAAATCCCCAAGCGGACTCCTGCACTGAGCCTAAGGAGGGCTCAATCTTATAACCCTGATATCCTGATCTGAGCCAAGTACCCAGGCAGGGACTCCTCCTTACCTCATTTTATTTTGTTTTTAAAAATTTTATATATTTGAGAGAGAGCAAGAGAGAAAGAAAGCACAAGCCAGGGGGACAGGGCAGAGGGAGAGGGAGAAGCGGGGAGCCTGATGTGGAAATCAATCCCAGGACCCCGGGATCATGACCTGAGCAGAAGGCACATGCTCAACCAACTGAACCACCCAGGTGCTCCCTTACTACATTTTAATAAAGCTTTTTACCAGCTTTGAAAGTAATAAAATAATGAGGTAAGGAGGAGTCCCTGCCTGGTACTTGGCTCAGATCAGGATATCAGGGTTATAAGATTGAGCCCTCCTTAGGCTCAGTGCAGGAGTCCGCTTGGGGATTTGCTCGCTCTGCCCCTCCCCCAACCCTTGCCGAATCATGTGTTTGCACATGTGCACATGTGCTCTCTTTCTCTCATATAAATAAATCTTTAAAAAATATATCAAAGGAATGCTCACCTATGGTCAAATATTTCATGTTATATATGGAAAACAGGACAAGATTTTATCCTCTATGTAACAGAATACATTGACCTTGCTTCTCTTCTCAGATCTTTTATAATTAGCTCTTGGCAAATGTCTTACATGGCTTTTGAAAAGAGTTGCATAAAAAAACAAAAAATATTTTTCATTTGACTCTTGATGAAAGCAAAAATTCATGTGCAAAACCAGAAGGGCATAAATTACGTAAAAAATTTTAAACCACTCTAATAATTCTTCATTTCTCACCATTAGAATATCTTCAGGGCTAGTAGCAAGCTGATGAATAATCTGAAACATCTGGAAACATCTGCAACAGGAAAGTTTTAACATACTCTAGTCATCAAAAGCTTGTCAACACAAGCCCACTAAATTGAATGTATATATTTTAGACTAATACTAATTATATATTGTAAGGAACTACAGAATAGGTTTTTCAAAAATTACACTGACCTGGAAGGATAATCAAATAACTGAAAACAAAATGTTACTTTTAAGTGGGAAAGGACAGTTTCTCTTTGCCACTCCCCACCCCCTGCAGATAGCAGCAAACAGGGAGAAAAATCAATAAGCCCACATTTTCAGGTCTAAAGAATATTCTAATATAGTATAAATTTATAAACAACATAAAGAATTAAAAATACTGTCAGTGGTCTAACAGCTGGAAAAAAAAAATGCTGTATGTCAAGTTACACTCTCTATAGCAGATGGCTACCCAATTCCTTTAACTACTAAAATCTGGATTCTTACAGACTATTTCCAATCTCAAACAGAGATAAAAAGAAGTATGTCCAAAACTTCCCTAAACTCACTCTTCTAAAGTTCTTTTCCTTCCCTTGTCAATCATAGTCATCTGATTGTCGATTTTAAGACCTGGATTCTTGGCTATCAATTTCTTCATGGTATTAGAACTAATGGATCCATTCAGGTGGGCATGAAGTTCCTAAAACAAGAGAATACAGTCAGTAAAAATTTCTCAAGTATCCACCAGATTAATAGCATCCTACTGGTACCTGATGTATGTAATCTGCACTAGGCAAACTGCCTACTAGATGTAGATATATAACTTTCAAGGTTTATAAATCTTACAAATTTTCCTGGTAAAATTTACTTTTCTGTGTGGAAAACAAACAAACAAACACAGACATCCTTATAATTAGCAACCACTCCAGAATTCTGTGGTTGAATTCTCACCACTTTAGGTAATTCTGAGTAAAAGGGTGTCGTCCGTGGCTGTTGGTGTTCTTCTGCTTCCATCATGATTTCACAGAAAGGTCTTTCTCCAAATACTCTTCTTGTACAATGTGCTTTAGCCAGCAAGTTTCGTGGTCTTGAATTTCCTTCAGATTGCGTTACGTCCACACATTTTTATAAGATAACCTGTATATGTAGCTCTGGGCTTGGCTTCCCCTATTTAAACAAATGTGAACATTTTCAGACGTTGACATAAAAACAAAGAAACAGAATTTTGCCATTTTATACCTCAAAAGATAAAAGCCGCTTCAATGCTATTTAAGCAAATTAATAATCTAACCTAGAAATAAGAAAAGGCCTCAGACTGCTGGAGATTTCTCTCTCTCCATCTCTTTTCCCCTACCCCACTCCCCCGCTCATGCATGTGTGCACATTTTCTCTCTCTCAATAAATAAATAAAATCTTTTTAAAAAACTGTGCAAGACTGGACAGAGCCACAGAAATCCACAGAAAGGTCAACACAGTATGAAATAAAAGTGGCACTTCAACAAAATGCTATAGTAGGTGCTTCATAAATAGTAACACATGAAAATGATAGGCTGTTTAACTAACATGCTTACTACTCCTACCAAAATACATAGAAGACAATGTTAAGATGGAAAAACACATCTTCTCTACGTAAAATCAATTTACCATAAATTGACTTTTAAACTCAATGTTAATCAAAATATTCCAAGTTATTTCTTAGAAATTGATTTTCAAAGTTCATGTGGAAGACTTAACTTATAAAATTATCCAGAAAAAATTGTGGATCTCAAAAGAAAAATATCCAGTATTAGTGAAGGTATGAGTAAAAGTTCTGGTGGAAGCAAAACTTGATACGGTCTTTTTGGAAAGCAATTTGGCACTATCTATCAACACACACAAACACAAAACACCATTTATTTTCTGACCCAATAATTCTACTTTTAAGAATTTATCCTGGGGCATCTGGGTCGCTTAGTCGGTTAGATGTCTGCCTTCGGCTCAGATCATGATCCCGGGGTCCTGGGATCGAGCCCTGCATTGGGCTCCCTGCTCAGCAGGGAAGCCTGCTTCTCCCTCTCCCTTTGCCTGCCACTCCCCATGCTTGTGTGCACACTCTCTTTCTCTCTGTCCAATAAACAAAATCTTAAAAAAAATTTATATTATATCTTATAGGATATGCACAAATACATTTCTTATATCATATAATAGCAAAAACTGGGAACAATCTGAATGTCTATCAGTAGGCTACTGGCTAAATTAATTTTATCTTAGTCCAACAGAGTATCTATGACTATAGGGAAAGACTTCTATGATATAATGTTACTTCCAAAAAGTAGCAAAATATATTGCTTAGAAAGATGGCATTTATGAACAAAGCATGTTTTATTTATTCATAATTATGGGTTGGAAGTGGCAAAGGTCAGGGGAGAGAATTTTGCTTTAACTTACCTTATAGTGTTCTGCAACCTAAAGGTTTTACAAGCATGTAATACTTGACTTCTTTCTGAAATAACTTTAATACATTAAAATGTTAATCAATAAATTTATATAATTTACTTAATAATTTTAATAAAAATAAATAAATGGTTTAAAGTAATTATTTATAAAATTAAATAATTTTTAAAACTTGCAGAACAGTGGTGCATGAGTGGCTCAGTAAGTTAAGCATCTGCTCTTGGCTCACTCAGGTCATGATCCCAGCGTCCTGGGATAGAGCCCAGCATCCCGCTCCCTGCTCAGTGGGGAGCCCGCTTCTCCCTCTCCCTCTCCCTGCCACCCCTGCTTGTGCTCTCTCTCTCTCTCTCAAATAATTAAATGAAATCTTTAAAAAAAAACCTTGCAAAACAATTTTATTATTATTAATTCTGATAGGGAAGAACTTTTATGTTTAGACAATGGAATGACAGCCTAAAAAAGTACTTAGGACATTTTTCATAGCAGGCTGATAATAAATCTGACAAATGGCTAGCTTTTTATATATATTTTCAGGGATGCCTGGGTGCCTCAGTCAGTTAAGCGTCTGCCTTCAGCTCAGGTCATGATCCCAGGGTCCTGGAATTGAGTCCCACAATGCTCAGTGGGGAGTCTGGTTCTCCCTGGGCCTGCTGTTTCCCCCTTCCGGTGTAGGCTCCCGCTCTCGGACAAATAAATAAATAAAAACCTTTAAAAAAATAAATATAGGGGCGCCTGGGTGGCTCAGTGAGTTAAGCCTCTGCCTTCAGCTCTGGTCATGATCCCAGGGTCCTGGGATCGAGCCTCACATAGGGCTCCCTGCTAGGCAGGAAGCCTGCTTCCTCCACTCTCTCTCTCTGCCTGCCTCTCTGCCTACTTGTGATCTCTGTCTGTCAAATAAATAAAATCTTTAAAAATAAATAAATAAATAAATAAATAAATAAATAAATTTCCAATCCCACTCTAGGATCCTGATCTTATTTTGTGCTACATTCAAACCACCCTCAGGACTGGTCTTTGAGTAAATTTACTGACCCACTGGCTACAATGTTAACCTCTGTAAATTTGAGATCCACCCAAAGCACAATCTTTACACATTTAAAAAACTGTTGTTTCACTGATCCATGCCTAAGATACTGCCATCAACAATACCATGCCCTGCCAAATTCTATCTTCCTGGGCAACACTGGGTGTGGGTGAGAAGAAGCTAGGATAGGAGTGAGGAGCGGTAAGGCAACACACTGAGATAAGATCTTTCTACATTTGTACTATACTTCATCAAGTTAGAGCAGGGCCAGGACCAAGTCTCCTGTCTCCCAGAGAACTTTTTTCATGCCCAAATAAGAAAAGGGAATTCAGAATAATAAAGACATGTGTTACTTTTTATTAAGCACTTATCATGATCCAGGCATGCTAAGTTTCTTAAATGGTTGTTTTACTTAATCCTCACAACCCATGAGATATTATTATCCTCATTTTACATAAGAATGAATAGATCAAAAAATAATAATCAGAAAACAATTCTTTGTTACCCATATCACAAATTTTGCTCCATTCTCTTTCTTCTTGAATCAGTTTTCTTGATCTGTTCTTTATTTAAAAAAGTAGCATTTCTAACATATCACCTAAATTTTATTTTTTTAAAGATTTTATTTATTTATTTGACAGAGACACGGTGAGAGGGGGCACAACTAGGGGGAGTGAGAGAGGGAGAAGTAGGCTCCTCGCCAAGCAGGGAGCCCGATGCAAAACGGGGCTCTGTGATGTGGGAGTTCAACAGCAGGACCCTGGATCATGACCTGAGCTGAAGGCAGACGCTTCAAGACTGAGCCACCCAGATGCCCCAGTACCACTTAAATTTTTAAAAATTCACTTCTACAGCACTGTATATATTTTTAAAAGTCCTACAATTTGTTTTTCTTCTTCTTTGGCCGCAATCAACTCTGAGACACCCCAGAAAGCAGCACTTACTCCTCTCATTTTAGACACGAATATCCCAGGCCTAACAACCTCAGGGTAATGCTTCTCCCATTCCATCAGAGGCAATTCCAAACACCGCAAGCACTCCACTCGACCCAATCACCTCACACTGAACTGACAACCCAGCTGCCAGTTTTACAAAGATAAGAGAAGCCATCAGGCAAGAATTCCCTCACCGACACCTAGCTTACCTTTATCTGTACACTTTCTTCTCTCATAACTCAAGAAAAAGGATTCATTCTTCTGTCCTTAACACTGATCTGTGCCCTAGATCCCATTCCCTCGTAGCTATTTCAAGTCATTACTCCATCAGTTACTCTCAATTTTTTTTTCTTTTGAGTTACTCTCATTATTTTATTTTATTTTTTTTTTTAGTTACTCTCCATTTTATGTTCCTTCAACCTCTCTCTCCATTGGCTAATTTCCCTCAGGGAACCAACATGCATGTACTTTATTGTTTTCACCTAAAGAGCAAACAAACAAAAGCCTTTCTTGTATCCCAAATTCCTCTTTACTGCCCTGTCCCTCCTTTCATTCTAAGCTAAGCTCCTTGAAAGCACAATTTAGACTGGCTGCCTCCATTTACTTATCTCCCATTCAGGGTGAAACATGAATTCTGCCCTTACTGCTCCACAGGAATTGCTCTCCCTGAAGTCATTAAGAGCTCTTCAACACTAAATCTTTTCAGTTTATCTTGACTCAAACCTCTGAGTACAGTATCCAAATCCAAACTGGCTGGACTCCTAAACTCTTGCTCTTACTATTCTGCTAGACTGCTTCGAAATAACCATACTTAGAGTTATCCCGATTCCCTTCTGCACCTCAGCCCCTGCGGTCAGTCACCAGATTCCAATCAATAAATTATAAATCTCCTAAATATCTCTGGAAGCGGTTTCCTAGGAGTGATGACTTGCAGACCCTCAACTCAAGAAACTTTATGATTATTTTAAACCCCTGACAAGACTCACACGGTATCAGAGGGAATAATCACCTCTCTTATGTGATTTCCCTCTGCCGTGGATATATTCAACATTACCCTAGAATCACAGACTTTTCGAAGTGGAGAGGAATGCCATTTTATAACCGAGAAACAGAGGCTGAGTGTTTTATTTGTCAGCTTTGCAGAGCCCGAATACAAGGGAATTAACAGTATTTACCTGTGGGGAATCATTTATGGGGTGAATCACAACCTCTGTAAGTTTCTTCACCTGGCCTCAATGACTAAATTTCAGATTTAAATGAGATCTCTTTTTAAATTATGAAAACATTAAATAAGTACTGGTAGTTAGCATCTGAGGATGACCCCTTCTTCTTCCTGCCCACCCACTAACCTCAGTGGTTCTAACCCTACTTTGCCCCACCAGATTACTCAATGCTGACCCTGTCGTCCAAGAAGGTCTGGTTGTCAGTCCCCACACACTCACCCCTTAAAGATTTCTGTCAACAGTTGAGTCAACTATGAGGACTTAGCTAAATTTTCTCTTCGGACGGAAAGGCTTGTAGAAAAGCGACAACCTGAGCTTCCCTGACACAGTCCACGTGACCACAATAAGCAGTAGGGGTCAACCTTCCGCGAAAACGCAGTCCCAGAAAAATCCAAAAAAAGCCATTCACAGTCGAACTTCAGCACAAACTACACCCTCCTCAATTTTGATTGGTGAGGTACCCTCTTTGCGGAAGTGACGCACACGCACGGAGGGGAGTCACGGAAGAGGGGTGATTTTTCTGTACAGAAATCCCCGAGGTGGGTACGGCAGAATGAAAGAGAGCTCATTCCGGTGACGAACCGTCTCTCCTCTCCCTCATCTCGACCATGGGCCCGCGGAGCCGCGAGCGTCGGGCTGGAGCAATACAGAGCACTAATGACAGCAGCGCCCTCAGCAAGAGCTCCCTGGCCGCGCACGGGTACGTACTCGACCCCTTTGCCGCGCTGCTCGTTCCGGGGACCGCGCGGCGCACGCCGCTCATCCACCGCGGATACTACGTCCGCGCATGCGCCGTGGGGCATTGCGTACGCGCCTTCCTGGAACGGACATGCGCGGCACCGAGTACTCTTCCACCCCAGATCTTGTCGCTGGGAGCGGGTTCAGATTCGCTGTATTTTCGCTTGAAATCTGCGGGCCATTTGGCCGGCGCTGCAGTCTGGGAAGTAGATTTTCCGGACGTGGCCCGGCGCAAGGCAGAGAGGATTCAAGATACGCCGGAGCTGTGTGCGTTAACAGGGCCTTTCCAGACCAGGGACCCAGCCTCAGCGCTGTGCTTTGAGAGTGTGGACTACCGCCTCCTAGGGGTGGACCTGCGACAACTCTCGCGTTTGGATCAGGCCCTGGCCGCCGCTGGCCTTAACGCGGTCGCACCCACTCTGCTTCTAGCTGAAGTTGTGCTGACCTACCTTGAGCCGAAAGATGCCGCGGCCCTCATCGCCTGGGCAGCCCAGCGTTTTCCTGATGCCATTTTCGTGACTTACGAGCAGATGAGGCCGCATGACGCCTTTGGCCAGGTCATGCAGCAGCATTTTCGGCAGCTCAATTCTCCCCTGCATGGTCTAGACCGCTTTCCCGACGTGGAGGCCCAGAAGCACCGCTTCCCGCAGGCTGGCTGGACTGCCTGCTGTGCCGTGGACATGAATGAATTCTATCGCTGCTTTCTCCCCTCAGAAGAACGCCAGCGCGTGGAGAATCTTGAACCTTTTGATGAGTTTGAGGAGTGGCATTTGAAGTGCGCCCACTATTTCATTCTGGCCGCTTCTAGAGGAGACACTCTCTTCGAAACTCTGGTGTTTCCACCCTCAGAGGTGTTCCCTCGAATAGATCCTGCTTCTCCATCAGGCGTCTTCCCTGCCAGTGTAGTCACTAGTGCAAGCAGGGGCCCAAACCTTAAGAGATATGGGCATGCCTCTGTCCTTTTGAACCGAAACATTATTCTTAGTGCAGGAGGATTTGGAGAGCAGGAAGGGCGGCATTGCCGAGTGAGCAAGTTTCACTTGCTCTCAAGATATGGTGACTTCGAATGGAAAAGCAACCAAATACGCAGGTGTGAGACTGGAACCCAGTGGGATGGGCGCCTGTATCACACCATGACAAGACTTTCAGACACTGAGGTTTTGGTTCTTGGAGGGAGACTGTCCCCAGTAACTCCAGCCTTGGGGATTCTCCAACTTGGTATCTCTAAGAGTAAGGATAATACGACCAAGGACCTAAATGTAAAAATAACAAAGGTGAATCCAGAAGATTTCACGTTGTCATGTTGGCGGCATTCAACAACAGAAGTGTCCTATGACAATCAGAAATACTTGTTTGTGTATGGGGGTCGAAGTGTGGTAGAACCTGTACTAAGTGACTGGCATTTCCTACATACGGGGACAATGGCTTGGGTCAATATCCCCGTAGAGGGGGAAGCACCTGAAGGTCGGCATTCACACAGTGCCTGCAGCTGGCAAGGGGGAGCCCTTATTGCTGGAGGTCTGGGTGCTTCTGAGGAGCCGCTAAGCTCTGTACTCTTTCTAAAACCAATCTCTTGTGGATTCCTCTGGGAATCCATAATCATCCAGCCTCCCATTACACCAAGGTACTCCCACACAGCTCATGTGCTCAATGGGAAGCTTCTACTAGTTGGAGGGGTCTGGATTCATTCTTCCTCAGTTCCTGGAGTGACTGTAATTGATTTGACTACAGGATTGAGCTCTGAGTATCAGATTGGCACAACATGTGTGCCATGGCCATTAATGTTACACAATCATACCAGCATCCTCCTTCCTGAAGAGCAGCAGCTCCTGCTCCTTGGAGGTGGTGGGAACTGCTTTTCCTTTGGCACCTACTTAAACCCCCATACAGTGACATTAGGCCTTTCTTCCTTACATGCTGGACAGTAGGACTGAACTTTTGATATATTGAGGACCCACTTAGACAATAAAGTTTTCCACAAACAGGATTTGACTGTTTCTATAGACCTTACCACTCCTTCCTTCCCCCTTTTTTCCTTCTCATTAGCACTACTATCCAGTGCAGAACGTGAAAGAGTTTGTTAAACACATAACAACATTCAGAGAGATGACACAAAAATAAAACACGAGTAGGCCTATCTGAAGAGAATGGCCATACAGTCCTAGAGTAGGAATTGGGGAGCCTTTGGATCCCTTTGTGCCTAGTTTATTAATTTTCCTCATCTAAGTTTATCCATTTATTGAGTTACGGTGACTGGTAGCCTAAGTCAAGTGAAAAGTTTTCCACTCTTAGGCTTTGAAAAAGTTTAAAACAGATCCTTGGTGAGAATACAAAGTTGGTAACTCTGGTTTCTCTTTGGAGTACATAAAGCTTTTGCTTTTTTCTAAAGATTTCCATGGAGAAGAACAGTAATGAGTTTTAAACTAATTTTTGAGGCCTTGTTTTTACGAAACTACCTTTAAAAAAGAAGAATACAAGGTTGAATATGGCTGAAGAGACATGGTTTGACCTCATTCTTCATGTATGAAATCTGAAATGAACCCCATTACTTTATCAGATATGGATATTAATAAACCCTAGGAAAAAAGGGCTTAACAGCTTGGCATCTGGTAACGCTATGCGTGGGCCAGATACTAAATAACTGGGAAGAATATAATCAGAGGCAGAAAGCCTGCTCTGTATTTCTTGTTTCTAAATTCACCACAGACTGCCTCCAACTTGCAGGAAGGATCAAAGCAGAATGTTGATGAAATGAGTGTTCTCAGCTATGTAGTAATTAGTTCTAGAATTCTAACCTAGAAATGACTTAAAAGTCCAGGTTATACCTTCCATTATGCTACTTCTCAGATGGTGCCATCAATCTTTTTTTTTTTTTTTTTTTTTTTTCATTAGTTTTGGTGAGGGGAGAGAAAAGGTGGTGGGGGCACGATTGTTAAGAGAATGTAGGTGTGAGCCAGACCTACATTAGTAGTGCATGGTGCCTCTTGAGTACTGCCCGGTGTGGTGCATTATGAGTAACTGGGCTTGTTCTCGCCAGAGGAATTACCCGTATTTTCTCTAAGTGATTACCAGATTAAGCATGCCCTCCACCTTTAACCCTATACATGCATCATACTCAGTTAAGGAATTATTTGCTTCTCAAGCTCTACTCATTAGAACACTTAGAAGTTTTGTCAGCAGCATTAACTCTGTACCTCTGGAGCAGCACTCAGTATGGACTAGTGCTGGATCCCAGTTTCATAACAGTTTAATTAGAGATTTGGGCCAGATTGAGAACTGAAGTTGGACAGTGATTTTTGCTTCTCCAACTCAGCTGAATATTTTTGTTATAAAATTCTGATATGGAGCCTGGTGCAGTTATGAGAGTCAATGAAGGGTTTTTTTGTTTTTTGTTTTTTGTTTTTTTTTTAACCTCATTTAGTGATTGCATTTCTTTTTATACCAGAAAAACTGGTTAAAGAAGGAAGACTATTTCTCTTTTGAGTATCTACTCTGTCAGGGTCTCAAAAACAGTATATCATACCACTGAGGATATGTAAACAAAGTTAAGAACAACTCTTCTAGGATATGTTCTTCAAAAGCCAGTGCTGTCACTTCTTTGTGTGCTTTCTGGATTTTACCATCAACTGTCCATTTTTTATCTTTCTGCAAGTTTAATCCTCCTTAGTGATGTTAGGAAGTTGACATGTAACAATAATGTTCCAGTGCCCAAGGACTGTTTGGTCTTCTCTTTCTCTGATCTTAGTTAGACCTTGAAGTCCCGGTTTATCCTCTATGCATTTGTAATCCCAAACCCAACACTGAACAGCCCATGCCTACTCTGGGACCCATCCTACATGATATCTTTTGGAAAATACTCTCATATGGCAGTCCCAAATGTAGCCAACTATTTCTTTTCCTGTGGGAGAGAAGCCTGTACTCTTTGGAGAATCTGGTGAACATGAGAACTAGTCACTAAGGTGAGTTCTTATTCATAGGGATCCAATAATGTCTAGTGTGACATTAAAACTAAACTCAGTTTTTGACTGCAGTAATGAAGGGGATATAAAATAGCATTACACTGGCAAGGAGGGTCATAAGTCCTGGCTAATCATGTTTGGACTTATGTTTAAGGAGAGAACGAAAATATGTCAAGCAAAAATTATGAAACTTTTAATCAGCTTCAGAGTAGATTGAGATTTCCTTGGATGTCAATAATTATGTAAACAAAAGATTTCTTTCATTCCATAGTTTAAAGACTGTTCACTTATCTTTCTTGGTCAATGACATAAAGCATTTGGCTGGGAAGGGGCAATTCCTTGACTAGGGAAGGAATTGGGTCTGTCTAGTTCATTTCACTATCCCCAAAATACTTGATGCTTAATAAATACTTACTGGATGGAGGTTCAATTTGACACTCAAATAAATTAATATTGAATATTACTATTGTACATACCATGCACAAACAGATGTCAATATTCATTTAATTAGTGGGGGGAGCATTAAAGTTTTTAAAGACCTCCTATATAAGAGTTTTTAAAATTCAACTTTCAACATGGGTAAATGTGGTAGGCTTCCTGGTGTTACTCCTAGCTTTATAGATTACACCCAAAACCTCTCTGATTGCAATTTCCAACTGATCTTCATGCCTTTTTACTCAGCGATGAACCATGGTTACCCCATATCCTTTGCAAATGAAATGAGTTAACTTTGCCAAAAGGCCAATCTGAGGATGTAGGAACATGTAATTAAATGTGCTCATGAACACATACACACAGGATCTTACTAGGATGAGGTGATGCTTCACTGGGCATGACTTGGTGTGTAACTCTCAAAGTTTAATACAGGGAGAGGAAAAAACTTGCCCTAATATTTATGCAAAAAGTTATTTGCCACCCAAATGGCAGTCTAAAGCTAGAAAATAAATTGTAAATTTAGTATATTATACTACATTCTGCTTTTCTCATTCCCTAGCCGTTGTCCACATTTTTAGGCTTTTCATTAGAGCCTCTCAACATCTGATTCATATGTAGACTTACTATTTCAGAAAAATTTAGTAAAGCAGATCTTATGTATGGCTATTTCAGCAACTTAAGCAGTACTTAAGAGGAAAAACCAACCTTCCCATCTTTTCTTCCCTTCTAAAAACTTAACTGAAAAGGCAATCTAGACCTCAGTAAACAATTTAAATTTGGACAACTGAATCCAGCCAACAATTTTTTTTTTTTTTTTTTTGAGAGGGAGGAGGGTGAGAGGGCAAGAGGGAGAGAGTTATCTTAAGCAAGCTCCATGCCCAGCATGGAGCTTGACGTGGGGCTCAATCTCAACCCTGAGATCACAACCTGAGCCGAAATCAGAAGTTGGATGCTTAACCAACTGAGCCATTCAGGGGGCAGCCAGCGAACAATTTGTATTTCCAAGGCATAACACATAGTAAATGTTCAATTAATTGCATATGAAGAATGGATTTTATGTTTGATTCAGGCTAAAATTAATAATAAATAGTGAGTTATAATGTTAAGATCAGAGATTATCCCAGAAAATCAAAATATATCGTAAAGTCATAGTAATTAGTTTGGTATTGGTGCCAGAATAGATTGAAGAAACAACGAATTCAAGAATATCTGTATATTCTTGTTTATGGGTGCCTGGGTGGCTCAGTAGGTTAAGTATCTGCCTTTGGCTCAGGTTATGATCCAGGGTCCTGGGCTCTGTGCTCAGTGGGGGGGCCTGCTTCTTCTACTCCCTCTGCCTGCCACTCTGCCTGTTTGTACTCTCTTTCTCTGTGTCAGGTTAATAAATATAATCTTTAAAAAAAAGGAGAATAGATTGTGTAGTAAAGTGACATTTAGACCTGTGATGAATGGCTGGCCTCTTAAGTATATGTACAGTTTGGTACTACTTGGCTAATCATTTGTGAAAAGTGATGTCGGCTTCCTACTTCTCACAAATCACAATCATAAATTCCAGATGGATTAAAGACCAGACTTAAAAAACAAAGCCAAACTAAATTATATGAGCACAAGTACAAGTATAAAAGAGTACGTTTATAATCTTAGGTGTAGGAAAGGCCTACATACATATATACGTACATACAAACCAAATTTTAAAAAAATCTGATAACTATTCATGTAAAACTTCAGAGCAATAAGGAAAATACATTCTTCCCTCTCCACAGGGTCAGGTCATAGGAAAACTTGTTTTCCTTTTTTTATTCAGTCCCTAGAATTAAGATGCATGTGACTCATTCCTCTGTTTCTCAGTACTAGTTTCTGAGATAGGTTAACAATGGGAAATTTGGATAATATAAAGTGAAGCTTTCAGATGACCAAAGCAACTCATTCACTCATTCATCCATTCAGTAGTTAGTACTCTAAGCAGGATTGATCAGTGAACCAAATAATCCTTTGTGGAATTTGCAGCCTAGCAAGGAGAGACAAGAAACTAAACAACAAGGATAATAAATACATATTTTATTAGAAGTGATAAGGACTGTGGAAAAAAGTAAAAGTATAATAGGATAAGGGGGATCAGGAGTGCATGGGGATAGGGGTAACAGGTTACAATAACTAAAAAGGGTGGACAGGATCACTCTATGGAGCCATGAAATTTGGGAAGGTAATAAGAGTTAACTAAGAAGATCGTTAAGGAAAGAGTATTTCAGGTAGGGGGAATAGCCAGAGCAAAGCTCCTTAAGAAATTCAGTGTGAGAACTCTAGCTTTGATCTGGGTGAAAAGGAGGGCTGTGTAGGGTTTTGACTCACATTTTTTAAAAAAGACTTATTTTATTTATTTGAGAGAGAGAGCGAGAGAGCAAATGAATGGGGGGAGGGCAGAGGGGACAGGAGGTGCAGAGGGAGAGAATCTCAGGCAGATTCCCTGCCAAGCACAGAGGCCAACATGGGGCTTGATTTCAGGACCCTGAGACCATGACCTGAGCAGAAATCAAGAGTCAGACACCCAACTGACTGAGCCACCAAAGGGGCCCCTATTTGACTCACATTTTTAAAGGATCCCTTTGGACATCATAAGAGGAATAGATTGTAGGAGGTCAAGAGTAAAAGCAGGGAGACCTGTTGTAAAGCTGTTGGAGTCATAAAGATGAAAGATGATGTGGATTCAACTGGAGTGGTGAAAAATGGTGGGACTGGGTGTATATTCTGAAGGAAGAGCTAATAAAATTACCTAATGGACTGGGTATGGAATATGATGAAAAGGGAGGAATGAAAAATGAGCTCTAAGACTTTAGTCTGAAGGAACTGGAAGATTGGAGGTGCCATCACCAAAAGGTGGTGCAAATTTGTGGGGGCAGTAGGGGGAGGTAGATCAGTGGTTCAAGTTGGATATATTAACTTTGCCATGTCAGTTAGACATTCAAATGGAGAGTCACTTACTCAAATGTCTATTTTATAACCTTCCTCCTTATTCTCTACATTCACTCATTTTTTTCCTTTGCCTACTGTAAATAACCAGGCCAAACACAAGAATGGAACTGGCAAATAAAAATGGCTGAGTTGGAAACACAAATTGTAACTTAAAGAATAAGAGGGGCAAATCCTCTATGAGATGGCCCATGCCTGGCTGCTCCTGGCTCCCAGAGCCCTTCTCAGAGCCACTTTCATTCAGATTCACTGTCTTGGTTTTTTTCTGATTTTAACTTCTTTCTCTATTAATATTTACTATGCATGCTGTGTAATTTTCCATTAGTAGATTTTTCATAAAGCCAGAGTCTGACATTCCCTATGTCACAAGCCTCACCCCATGCTATACCTCCTCCTCTGACTTGAAATATCAGTTATATGGAACTACACCTGAGTCTCCAAATACCTCCGTTCTTTTGCTTACAGTGTTCTTCCTATGAGACTCTTGATGCTTATCTTACTCTTAACGTATGTATACAACTCCTTTCAAAGCTTATCTTTTTTTTTTTTAAGATTTATTATTTACTTGAGAGAGAGAGAGAGCACAAATGGGAGGCAGGGGTAGAGGGAGGAGGGAAAAATAGTCTCAAGCAGACTCCACACTGAGCCCAGGGCCAGATGTGGGGCTTGACCCTGTGACCCCGAGATTATGAACTGAGCCGAAACCAAGAGTGGGATGTTAAACCAATTGCACTACCCAAGCACCTCTTGAAGCTTATCTTTGAAAAGCATTCCATGATTTTAATACCCTTACCCTTTCAGGCTGGGATGGGTTACCCTTCTATATCTCAATACACCTTGTAAATATCCTCCATATTGCACTTAACCATATTATCTTATAATCTGTTTTCTAGTCTGTCTTCTCACTGCAGAGTTAACTCCTTGAGGGCAGGAATAGTATCTTACTCATCTTATATTCCTAACACCTGAAACTATAAACACTGAAACTGAACAAGGATCTCTCATTGTGGGTGTTTAACTTCTTGGAGCCAATCTTTTCTCATACCCTTTCAGTATAATAATCTTATGCCACTGGCTTCCTATAGAAGAATAGAGAAATATCAGTGAAGAATAATGACAAAACAACAACAACAACAAAAACAAAACCACAAACTCCTGTCATGCAAGCCTGTGCCGTTAGTCATAAACTCAGAAAGAATCATCCAGAACCTTTAGAATACAGTTGTGATTATACACATCTGTTCTCAGGAACCCCATTCTTAGTCCTACTGCTTCCTCCATCTCCCACTCAGACATCTGGTGAGTAGTAATAAAGATAAGTAATCTGAGATATTGAATTTTTTGTATTATTTTGAGGAAAAGCAGTATATTAACCACATTCTAACTATTAAGATCCACTCAGTAGTAACTTGAACCTGCAACTTACCCTCTAGCCCAATATATTTTGAAATTTTCAGTTTGGGTTAAGATTCACCAGCGGTCACTTTTGGTTTGAGCTAACCACCTAAGACTCCTACTAGTGTCGATTCAGCTAGAACACAGTACAAACTGTGGCTTCCATATCCTGCTATGTGTTAGCCAACAATTCATTTTAAAACACTTACTGTCATTTATTGTATAAGACATATATGCTCATTATAGAAATATTTTAAAAGGCAAAATCTGCTATATTTAAACACTTTCTAAGACTTGTCAACCATGCTACAGTTGCATTGTTTACCTTCTTACAAGTTCTGAATAAAAATCCTTTCACCACTATAAAGAAAGGTAACCTCAGGGGGATAAAATCAAGTTGTTTATTGTTTTTGTGCATGTCTTGTTCAGCTGGTATCTACATGACAATTTCTTTTTTTTTTTTTTATAGATTTTTATTTATTTATTTGACAGACAGAGAGAGATCACAAGTAGGCAGAGAGGCAGGCAGAGAGGAGGAAGCAGGCTCCCTGCCAAGCAGAGAGCCCGATGTGGGGCTCGATCGCAGGACCCTGGGATCATGACCTGAGCCTAAGGCAGAGGCTTTAACCCACTGAGCCACCCAGGCGCCCCTACATGACAATTTCTTAACTGATGAATTCCTCTTTGATAAGTGATTGCCTTCTCTTTCCTACATTGATAAGAGTAACGTCAAATTCCTAAGATTACTAAGATTATGAAACTAAGAAATATATTATCCCCCCCCCTTTTTTTAAAAGAAAGAACTATGCCCAAGGTGTACTTGATGTCAGGACCCTGAGATCAAGAGTTGCATGTTCTTCCAACTTAGTCAGCCAGGTGTCCTATATGGTATTATTCATAGCATTTTTTTTAAAGATTTTATTTATTTGACAGAGAGAGACAGTGAGAGAGGGAACACAAAGCAGGAGAAGCAGGAGAGGGAGAAGCAGGCTTCCTGCTGAGAGCCCTATGTAGGGCTCCATTCCAGGACCCTGGGATCATGACCTGAGCTGAAGGCAGATGCTTAACAACTGAGCCACCCAGGTGCCCCAGCATTTTCTTTTTTCACAAGATGAGAAATATGGTCTGCAAAATCTGGAAAGACCCGAGGGAAAAATAGCCTGCAAGTGAAGATTCAAAGTTCTGCTACTCAGGATAGAAAGGGAGTAAAATATAAACCTGAGGATGACAGCGAATGTGTAGCCATTGGCAACCTGAATTAAGGTTTGCTCATCCTAAAGAAGAAACTAGATAGATCTGTGACAAAAGTTCATGCTGCATAACTAACCAAGGGCAGTTGTGTAGTTTAGGCTCATGGGACTGGAATCAGACAGACTTGGGTTTATTTTTTTTTTAAGGATTTTATTTATTTATTTGACAGAGAGAGATCACAAGTAGGCAGAGAGGCAGGCAGAGAGAGAGAAGAAGGGAAGCAGGCTCTCCACTGAGCAGAGAGCCCGATGTGGGGCTCGATCCCAGGACCCTGAGATCATGACCTGAGCCGAAGGCAGCGGCTTTAACCCACTGAGCCACCCAGGTGCCCCAGACTTGGGTTTAAATTCTGATTTCACTCCTTAATATCATGTGACCTTAGATAATTGTATAATAATGGAACTCACATAAGTTGATGAAAGAATTTTATAAGACAACATAAACAGAGCGTTTTAGTGCAGTATGAGGTGTACACTAAGGACTCTATAAATGTTAGGCCAGGACATGGACTGGACTGGACTAACATTTATGTTAGATATGACATTCATGTTAGACATGACAAACTGGAGGGGGGTAGTCTGTGACCTCCCCTGCGTGGTTTGTCTCCAGTGTTTAGCCAGTCAGTCCAATGTTTAATGACTATTTAATACTGTGCTAGGTCTTACAGGGTGACACATGGTCTCTTCTCCCCCAAGAGGCTTACAATTTTTAAAAAAAGTAATGCACATGAAACAATTGGATAACAGTTAGTATGGACAGCATAATGCTTAGAATCAGAATATCTTAGAGAAATCAGATAAAGAATTTAATTGACAGAGGTTTTGTAGCCACATAGATATTCTTGAAAAAAAAAGGGGGGGGTTTGACTAGAGTGAGAAGGAGTAGAGAAAGAATACCTCAAGGATAATGTGAGATAAATGCCTTGCGTGGAAAGAGTGGATAGAGTATGGTTGAATAGAGGCAAGAAGTAAGTCTTTTCAGGCATACTTGAAATATACAGTTGAGACAGCATGCCTTTGGAATGCCTTCCAACATATTATCCCTATTTGATGGTTCCTGTTTTGTTCCCTTAAGTCATTTAGCCTTTAATACTAGGCCATGAAGCTAGAGTACAAAATAAGAAAGTAAGACATAAGGGAAGCACCTTCTAGATGGAAAGACAGCTGAAAACTTTTTGGTCCTGGAAGGGAGAGAAAAGGAGAAGGATGACAAGACTTGAGGTATGAGTTATCTTCCCACTCTCCCAACTCTACCTTGGGGTCAAGAGAGAAGGGAGGTGGAGTCAAGGATGGTAGAATCATCTAGACGGACTTAGGCAACTCCCGATGCAGGAAGTTTTTTCTCAGTTCTCAAGGCAAGGCCTGTGAAAATCCTAACTCCCTCAGGGAAACTCCATATTCAACATGGCACCAGAGTAATATGGGGCCAGAGGTAGTTTGTATGGGGCCATAGGTAGTATGAAGGTCTGAAGTAGCACCACCATTTCCCACAGCCAGTGTGTGTTATTTAATGAAAGCAGAAGCTCCTTTATGACCAGCACAACACAAACGCACTGAAATATCCAGCATTCCGGCAGAGACCTGGGGTCAGGCTAAGTGAAGCTGCTGGGGAAGGGACCACGAATTTCAGTGGAGGAAAGGAGGGGCCCAGCATGAGATTTGGAGAGCAAGGTGGGATCATAAGAACCTCAGCAAACCAACATAGACACAGCAGGACCAGACACAGGATATCCAAAATCAGAGGGGAGCCAAAGGTCTGTGCCCCCCGCCCCTGTGAGGATGTGTAAGCTCCCCCTATACTCAGAAGCCACCTTTGAAAGAAATCAGGAAGAGGGAGGTCTTCGGAATGAAGAAAGAGCCCAAACAGGGAGTTTACACTTTGAAATTACTAAAACAACACAGTTACCTAAGGTTACACAGTCAGGCAATGGTGGAACCCCATAGGCCCCAACAGAACCTATGCCCTCAGTTACTGCACTAACCTGGATAGACACTGAGCAGGGTGAATTCTTGAGGGCCTTGGAACCTTCCCAGAGGAGCTGGATTGGAAGCCATAGGTATTGATATTAGGAAGTGGATTCTGAGCTGGAGAGCTATATGATATTTAAGGAAGACAAATCTGGCAGAGCCCTACAAGGCAGGGTGAAGAGAGGGAAATCTGGAAGCAGAATAAAAGACGGTATCAATATCTGTAACCCAGGTCAAAATTATAAGAGCTTAAAATAGAGCAGTTACAATAAAAATACAGATGAAGGAACACATCCTGTACTATCTATTTGCAATAATAATGAGACTAGTAACAGAACAAGTACTTACTATGTGCTGGCACTGTGCTGAATATTATCTCATTTAATTATCACAGCAACTCCATAAAGAATTAACTATTACTTTCCCTATTTTGAAGATGAGAAAATGGAAGCACAGTGAGATTAACAAGCTTCATGCCACACAGATGAATGTGGTAAAGCCAAACATCACACCAGGTTAGGTCTAATGATGGGGCCCAGAATCTTTTTTTTTTTTAATATTTTATTTATTTGACAGAGAGAAATCACAACTAGGCAGAGAGGCAGGCAGAGAGAGAGGAGGAAACAGGCTCCCCATGGAGCAGAGAGCCCGATGCAGGGCTCAATCCCAGGAACCTGGGATCATGGCCTGAGCTAAAGGCAGAGTCTTTAACCCACTGAGCCACCCAGGCGCCCCTGGGGACCAGAATCTTAACCAGTCTACTTGACCATGATGTGGCAACATGACCAAGTGGCTCCTGACAACAGGAAAAGGTGTGGGAAGAATCAGAGATTCCACTAAGAACTCTAGGTTTGGAGATTAAAGTGGTAACTCTATTGAAAGAAATGTGTAGTCGGGAAAGAGGAAGTTTAAAAGGGAAAATAAAAAAAGGGGGGGGGAATGAATTTAGTTTGAGATGTGTTGAGTATGTCAATATGGTATACATAGATCAATTTCCTGAGGGTTAAGATGGGATTTAATGGGACACAAGTGAGTTTTTAGGCCCAATCTATAAATTTAAGTTGTTATTTAATGGGGAGGAGTTAGGAAAGCCAATTCTCAAATATAAAGACACACATTATTTTTGTTAACTTGATTCTCTGTATTGCATTTACATGATGATAAATAATTTTTTAACAAGTAACATATTTCCTCCCCACGACATCAGTCAAGACAGGTAAATTTGAAAAATCTAGAGAAGATAAGTTGTTATCATTCTTCTGCATTCAGCAAAGAACTTTGGTGGTAACTTTTGAGTTCCTTGCAAGGCTCAGCTATTTCCAGATGCTGGACCCAGCCTTGTAGTTACTCAACAAACAGCTTCACACTTATTTATTATATCAAATAAGGTGTCAACAACCCATAGTCCTGCCTTCTTCCTTACCAAAAAGTCTGAGTCAATTGCTGAGGTAATCACCATAGGTAACCACATTAGGACAGTGACCAAACTGTCCAGAAATGGAGTGAAATGGGCTATTGGGCAGTGAGGTACAGTAAGGACTGGTCAGTCTCTGTAGACTGGGCCAGGGGCTCCTTCAGTAAAAATAAGGAAGGCAAGAAAAGAGAAGGGCCCTACTTGAGCAGACATAGGCCTTTTAAATAGTCATAATTGCTTCTGTTTATTCAGTGCTGACTCTGTGCCCAGAAGTGAGCCAAGAGCTTTCAAGAATTATCTCCTATAATCCTCACAACCGTGTAAAGAGGTACTATTATCATGTCCCCTTTGAAGATGAGGAAACTGAGGCTTAGGAAAGTGATGTAATTTATTCACAGACATAGGCTAATCATTGGGACAGGATTCAAACTCAGGTTTGAGAATCCTATAGTAATCCAGTCTCAATGTAGCTCCAAGGCTTGGACTGAATACCACACCATGGCACTAATCTGCCCTGTAAGAACAATCACCATGACAAAAATGTCTTTGACATTTTACAGACCCAAACTGGAATAGTCAAGTTAGCATCAAGGACAATACCTCTGAGAATGCGCTGCTAGTCAGACTGGCCTTACAGGCAGCATCAGCCCTGCCCCTGGAATGCCAAAACTCCCTCTCTGTATTGTCAGCCCAGCAACCTGAAACCCATTTCTGTTGACTTTGAGACCTAAACCTTACATAACCCTTCACTGTCTCTACTGATTTTACAGGGCCATAATTTTATGCCATGATGAAGTCAAATAACCCAGGCATTGGTTTCTGTTGCAGCAGTTGAACATAAGCCATCAAGGGAAATCATTGTCCTTTTGTCTAGATCAACCCACCAAACATGAAACAATGATGGAAATGTATGGTATTTCCCAGGGCTGATGTAATAAATTTAGCTGCCCCAGGTGCCCAGTTCCTCTGTTGTAACTGGGATGGCCAAGTTTTGGGACTAGCACTAGGGGGTGAGCTAACCTGGAAGTCATTCTCTCATTCAGAAATGTTGCTACTGCTTTATCAAGTTCCTTAGAAACCAGACTGCTTTTAGGTCCTGATTTAATATCTATAACCTTATTTGCTATAGGTCAAAAGTTAAGAGTAGGCATTGACTTTCAGATTCTGGGGTAACTACCCCCAAGGAAGAAACAATGTCTATTCTGATATTAGACCCCTCTGGGAAGCATCTTCCTTACCCCTTCTTGAGATAGTAAGTGTCATTTTCAAGGGACTATGAGTAATTCTCTGGGCTAGTGTTGATGGAAACAGATACTGTTTTGAATCTTGGAACTTAAGATTAATGGTTACTCTCAGCACCTCATCTGCCCCAGTCCTGAGGTTTTGTTCAAATCACAGGACACATTGTCTCATTCTTTTTCGTTTTTTTAAAAAAAGATTTTATTTATTTATTTGACAGACAGAGATCACAAGTAGGCGGGGGTGGGGGGTAGAGTGGGGGGTGGGTGGGAAGCAGGCTGCCTGCTGAGCAGAGAGCCAGACATAGGGCTGGATCCCAGGACCCTGAGATCACCTGAGCCGAAGGCAGAGGCTTAACCCACTGAGTCACCCAGGCGCCCCTCACTGTCTCATCCTTACAAACTATCCAAATTCTCCCTCTAATGTAAATCCTGAGTTTCTGCCTTCACAGGAACTCCATTTTACTGACCCACTTGTTATTTATGGGGTCATAAGTAATGGGCTGGGAAAAAAGATGGAGGCGCAAGAGAAGGAGACCAAGATGCCTATAAAGCACAGTCAACACTTCTCAAGAGATGAAGCCATCTCTCATTCAGGGCTTCTGGTGAAAGTGTTGAAACAACAGCTTAGCCACGTAGCTGTCCTTAAATTCTGCCTGGCCCTTTGCCTAGGTGCAAGATTTCGTCAGCCAAAGTTAGAGAACAGCCACACCTTGCCTTAATGATTTTTGCCCAAAGTCTGTCCCAGCCAGTGACAATCCAAACTAGAATAATCATTTACGTCACCACAGACTGATGCAGAATGGTCTAAACTTAATTTCTTATAAGGTTCTGAATAAACCTTCTACCACCTAGCCTGATGACTCTTCCTCTGGCTTTCATTGTTTTTTAGGGAGTTGCTTGAGTTCATTCCACATGTGAGTTGAAACTTCCCAGAACAGGCAGGGGATTATCAGGCACAGGTGGACTCCTAGGTCCTGAGATAGGGGTTTAGAAGCCATGGAATTATTGAATGCAAACCGAGAAAGTATTCTCCTTATCCCTTTGTTCAAAAGATCAGAGGGGGCTTCAGGCCATGGCTAAAACCCAGTCACAGAAACTCAGTGTAGAATGTATTCAGTCAACTTTACTTCAGCAAGTAAAAAAGGAGATCAGAGTGACATACTCTTTGTAGAGAAATAGTACATGCCCTTTTAGTTGAAGTGGAAAGGCAAGACTCTTTCTGGGCAGGCACAGGGTATATAGGAAAGGAACACAGTTTAGAACCTGGATTCACCACTGGATGATGTGAGGAAGATCACCTAATCTCTTTGGGACACAGTTTTCTCATCTGTAAAATGGGTTTCACGGTACCTACCTCACAAGGTGCTTATAAAGATCAAATGATGCAGGGGTCTTGCATGGTACATGGCAAGTAGGACACACTCAAAACAAATGTTGGTTTCCACCTCCAATTCTGCTTCCTAAAGTTCACATTAGTCCCAGATCATTCTGGGTTCTACCGCCCTCAGACCTGAGCAAGTGAGAGGGTCCTGCACTTTGGAGTGCCTTCCTCAAAATTTTCTAAATCCCTCTCTGGTAATTGCTGGCAGTGGGGACTAGCTTGGACCTGGTCCCATATAGGCCCCAAACTCTGTTTTTAATCTCTTTCAAGCACTCTAACTCTCCATATCTTTCCCTCCCCAACATGGGGTTAACCAGATACCCTGAGGAGTTCTAGGACTCAAATCTATGGGGTTGTTCCTGGGCACTGTGGCCAGGATCATGTTTCTGGAAGATTGTGGGGTAAACAGATTATTCCAGTTGGCCAATGAGATACTTCCTTGAGGGATCCTGCAAGACTGAGCTGCCAGAATGATGTTGGCATGCTGACTGGGTGATTCCAATTTTTATTCAGATAGGGACCCTGCAAAAAATATTTGCTCAGGGGCTGTGCAAACTATAAGTGTGGCCCTGCTTTTAGGAAGCCAGAAATACTTGTCCCCACAGTTGGTTGGACTTATGTGGGATTTAGTAATATAGTAATTATTTATGTGCTAGCTATCAAAATTATCAAATATTTGGGCTCTGAAGAGGGCAGCAATTTAAAACATTGGTTTTAAGTTAAAATTCTAGTATCATCCTCATTTACCTCCCCTATCTACTGGTTCTTTCTCTCTCACAGTCACCAAATCCCATCAGTCCTAATTCTGCGTGTTTCTAACATGTAGCCCCTTCTTTCTGTCCTGATGCCTTAGTCCAGATCTCCAAGGTGTCCCTTTCCCTAGACTATTGCAGTAGCCTCACAGCTTCCAGATTCTTCCCACACCATTCTATCTCCTACAGTGACTGGGAAGGAAGAAAAGCCAATATAAAAATGGGTTACCACTCAAGAGCAGCACTATATACAATTGCCAAAAGGCAGAAACAACTTAAATGTCCATCAACTGATGAACAGATAAACAAAATGTCATATATCCATATAGTGGAATATTATTCAGCCATAAAAAGATATACTGACCCATGCTTCAACATGAATGAATCTCAAAAACATATGCTAAGTAAAAGAATCCAGCTAGGAAAGGGTATATATTTTGTGACTCCATTTACATGAAATATCCATAATAGGCAGCTTCATAGAGACAGAAGACAGATCAGTGGTTAGCAGGAGTTGGGGTAGGGAGGAGTGGAGAGTGATGGCTTAATAGGTATGGAGTTTCTTTTTGGGGTGATGAGAGTGTTCTGGAGCTAGATAGTGGTGATGGTTGCATAATGGAATGTACTAGATGCTCCTGAATTTTATACTGTAAAATTGTTAAAATGGTAAATTTTATATGTTAACACAATAAAAAATATGTGTTATCAAGCTGGTCACTGTTATGGAATCCAGGACTCAGTCTTGCTAGGACCCTTTGGAAAGCCAAGAAGAATGTACCTCAGCATTGTCCACCCTGAAGGAGACCAGAGGGAGCATTTATCTACCAGAACCTGGTTCCATGGTCAAGGATTACCCCTCGGGGTACTAACTTTCTTTCCCTTTTAGGTTTGTATATGTGTGAGTGCATAGCAGGTCAGAGAAATGCTGGGGCAGAGGGCGAGAGATTCTTGTTGAAGCTGAGACATGGTGCTATGGGGTCACACCTGACAGTTGCAGAAATAGCTGGAGTTAAAGATGGGCCAAGTGGATATGAGGTAGGGCATGGGATGCATGTAGTACACCCTCAGTTTGAAATACTATGGATACACACTCATCGAAGTAGAAAGTAGATGTGGAGGAGAGAGCAACAGAAAAGAGGGCTGGTGGATTCTTATTACTCCTGATTTTCACTTGAGCTTCAGTGTTGTCATCCCATCTCTCTAGAGCCTCACTTCTCCCTCTCTACCACAATCATCTGTTCTTCAAGCTTGTCTGCTCAATTTCGTCAGGAGGACTCTTTCTTTCACGGCATCAGGATGTCTAAGTAGTAAGATCTCCACTTTCTCTCCAGCCTTCAGTCTCCTCCTGCCCTCATCACTCTCTCCAAACTAGTTTAAAATCCATGGTTCATACTTTTAGTCACTCTCTCAAGCAGTTCTACACTCTTGCTCTTTAGCACTTTCATACCATTTGTCTGATCAAGTCCCAACTCCTGGTGAAACCAACTCCCAGGTTTCTCCATGGTATACCCTGGGATAAGCCCCATTAGAGAACAACAGATCACTGTGGTAAAAGTTAGCAGTTCCATACTCTCAGGTATATTCTTTAATAATAGGACCCTGATGTCTACTTGGACACATTGCTGCCAGGGATAAAAGATGACATTTCCCAGGTTCCCGTGTAGGCAGGTTTGTCTTCTGACTGCATTCAGCAAATGAGGAAGGATATAGGGTGGTTGCTGCAAGAAAGCTTAAGAGAGTTGATTGATCAGGAAGAGCTACCCTCTCCCCCTTCCGCCTTCTGTTGCAGCTCCTGTGGCCATCTTGAACCATGAGGGGACCTTAGGGATGGCAGCCACAAGCCAAGCTGTTGAAGAAAAAGTAGTTTTTTTAAACTATAGAACACAAACTAAGGGTTAGCAGAGGGGAGGTATATGGGGGGATGGGGGTGATGGGGATTAAGGAGTGCACCAGGTGATGGATGTAAGTGTTGTATACCTGAAACTAATATTACACTGTATATTAACTAATTGGAATTTAAATAAAAACTTTTTAAAAAAGTAGTAGTTTTGAGTCCTGTTGAAATCATATACCAGACCTAGACTTACCTCTACAATTCCCTTATAGGAAAGAGAAATTTAAAAATTTTTTAAATAAAAATAAACTGATTTTTGAAGACACTGTTATTTTGGTTGGTTTTGTTTCCTGTTATATGCTGCTGAACTCAATCCTAATTAATAATCACCAACCTCAGAAGGGCCTGAAATATTACCTAACAACCTTGTCATCTTTTTCATGCTCGAATTTTCCTCTGAGGCTCTATCAAACCATCACCACTCTCCTCAAGTATCTGACTTTCTACCTCCTACCTCCCAGTCAGCAGATGACTGGTCCTCCTGCTTCGCTAGCAAAACAGACTTCTATTTTCCAATCAGAAATCCCTCAAATTCCTGCCACAAACTTGTCTTCCTGGTTTCATTCCCTTACTACCTTTCCTCCTGGTACCACAGAAATCCTATTTCTCCTCTAGCTGATGTGATTCTCTCTGCCTGATGTCTAGGTCCCGTTCCTCATGTCTTTTCAAAAGCTTTATTCTCTCAATTATTCTAGAGACCACAAAATGATGCTTGTGGCCCACAGACATATCCTATGTTTGGCTTATATAGGTTTTCCCCCCTTTTATTTATTTTTTTAACTTACAATAAGGAAAAGTGAAAAGTAAAATCCATCTTTTTTAGTGTGTAATTCCACAAGTTTTAACCAACACATACATTTGTAGGCATACTAGCATCACAATCAAGAAGAGCTCCCTCTCCTCCCAGAATCCCCTGTACCTCAGGCAAATATTCAGAAGGAGCCTGTACTCTCCAGCCTCTGCAGTTCCTGCACACTCTCTATTTCCTACATCCCACTGCCTCATGCATTTAGGTTATCTATCTGGACCATTGGACATTTGAGTTTGAAGTCCCTGAATTACTGCTTCTCCTTCCTGATCCCTTCCTACTCATTCTTTCATATTGACATTTAATCATGCTCAGTTCTCCCCCATTAAGGTAAAGCTCTCCTTTGACCCCTCCAGATGCTACCCTTCCCTCACCACCAAACGTCTTAAAAGAGTTGTTACAACAGTGGCCCCGTGGTCAAATTCCCCAAATAGGCCCAAAGTTTTCCTGGTACTCATCATTTGGGTACAAAGTTTTTTCTATTTCTTTGGGGAAAAAAATGAAAGCAGATTAACCTAAGATTTGCTGCCTTTTTCTCAGATGGCAAATTTCTGATGTTACTCCAAATGGAATATGTAACACTGCTTCAGAATTTTGGTAAGAAATTTTTACGCAAGTCATGCTTTTCTGTTAAAATTACAAATAGTGCAAGACCTACCCATTGCCGTGGGCTCAAGTGAGGGAATATGTTTAGATCCAATGTTATATCTACAAATAAATCTGCTTCCACTGTGTCTTTGAAGAAAGTACCCAGAATGAGAAACCCTGTGTGTCTTTTCCCCCATAAAGGGATCCAGATTGACTTAGATATTCGGAAAAGAAGAGAGAAAGAAAAAAAAATACCCAACCCTGCCATCTCGTTCACAGAGGGTTGAAACAAAGGTAGGTAATATCTATATGTCTATATCTATATCTATCTACATAGAGAATATGCTGGGGGTGGGGGAGGGGCAAAGGAAGGAGGGGAGAGAAACTCAAGCAGACTCACACTGAGTGTGGAGCCCAATGCAGGGCTCAGTCTCACAATACTGAGATCATGATCTGAGCTGAAACCTAGAGTTGGATGTTCAACCAAATAAGACATCTGGTTTCCCCAAAGGTGGGTAATATTTAAATGTTACTGAATATTGTTTTGAGTAGAAAATAAAGGGACAGAGAAAGAATTCTCTTCAATTGACCTCCTGATGTCTAGGTGTCCTGAATTTTTCCTGAATTTTTCCCTTTGCTGGTTATTTTTAAAAGAATGAAAATGAAGCCTGGCAATAGGAAAGGAAGTCCATCCCAACACTGTCCACACTCACTGGATCCATTCCCTCCCCTGCCATGCAGTTCTCAATTCTCTCCAAAGTCTTCCTTCCCACCATCTCACCATCAAAATCTTTCTCTCCCAGGTCCAACTGTCTCCATACCACGAAGCTGATGGACACTTCTCAGACTTCGTGTTATTTAATAGCTTGTCAGCCCTTCCTACCAATAAGCACTTTCTTTTTCTTGAGATTCCCTTTCTTTGTCCTCTTGGGACAACCACCTCCTTGGTTTCCTATACCTCTCTGGATTCTGTTCAGCCTCCATGGCCATCCTCCTCCTCTACCCACCCTTCAAGTGCTGGCGTTCCTCAAAATCCGTCTTAGGTGCTCTTCTCACTCTACAACTTTTCCCAGGTGCACAAATCCAAACTCTCAACTCCAATGACTTCTTACATCTTGAATCCAGACTTGTCCTGTAAGCTCCAAATTCATCTGTTCAACAGCGTAATCAGACTTTCTGTTGTACGTCTAAAAGGCATCTCAAACTCAACCACAAATCCTGAACCTGACCCCTACTCTGACCCTACAAACTTGGTCCTCATCCAGTGTTTCCTATTTGAAGAACAGCATCACTACCCATCAAGATGCATGAAGCCAGAACCCTTAGGACTCATGACATCTCCTTTTACTTCACTCTACATATCCAGTCAATTACCATAGTCTATCAGTTTACCTTCTAATACCTCTAGTGTCCTCTACTGAGAATATCTCTAATGCCACTACCCTGGTCCAGTTCTCCATCGTTTCTCTCCTGCTTCACTTCAGGGGTCTCCCAGGCCTTCTATTCACTTTTGCTCCCCCTTCCCAACTGCTCTTCCACCATAAAGTCAGAATGATCTCTTTAAACACAAACATGAGGGGCACCTGGGTGGCTCAGTGGGTTAAGGCTTCTGCCTTTGGCTCAGGTCATGATCCCAGGGTCCTGGGATCGAGCCCTGCATCGGGCTCTCTGCTCAGCGGGGCGCCTGCTTCCTCCTCTCTCTCTGCCTGCCTCTCTGCCTACTTGTGACCTCTGTCTGTCAAATAAAAAAGTAAATAAATAAACAAAACAAGAAAACATAAACATGACATTTCCTACCTTACTTAAAACCCTTAATGGCTTCTCATTGTCATAACAAAATGAAATCTCTGGCCTTCATCTCATCCTATGCTCCCCTTTGCTCTAGGTACTTCAGTCGCACTGACCTTGTCTCACAAATGTTAGGGGACTCACACCTGCTTCTTTCTATTGCAGCGTATTTGTACAGCTCCTTGCCACTCAGCATCATCTTCCCATACTTAGAATTTCCAGTTATCTCATAAAACAAAGTCAAAGATCTTTCCCCCTGGAGGCCGTCCTGTCTCCACCTTCCACTCTTCCCCAGACATTTTTGAAATATGGTTTCAGAATACTCTTTACTTGCTCACTTGGAGCTAAGTAATTAGTTTGGAGATGTTTATCTCCCTTGGTAGAGTATAAACTCTATGAGTATAGGAACCATGTCTGTTATTTACTGCTGCACCTTTAGAATCTAGCCGAGGGCCACACTCATGGAAGCTCTCAACAGAAATGTTTGTTCAAACTGAGGGTCTCTGGGGAAGGGGGGTAGGGAGAGGGTGGTTGGGTTATGGACATTGGGGAGGGTATGTGCTACGGTGAGTGCTGTGAAGTGTGTAAACCTGGCAATTCACAGACCTGTACCCCTGAAACAAATAATACATTATATGTTAATAAAAAATTAAAAATTTTTAAAATTCCAATGATAATAAATAAATAAATAAATAAATTTAAATGCATAATTAAAAAATAAAAATGTTTGTTGAATGAATTAAAAAAAAAGACTTGTTTTGTTGAGGCACTTGGGTGGCTCCGTCAGTTAAGTATTTGCCTTCAGCTCAGGTCATGATCCCAGGGTCCTGGGATTGAGGCCCATTTTACACTCCCTGCTCAGCAAGGAGTCTGCTTCTCCCTCTCCCCCTGCCCCACCCCCTGCTTGTGGTCTTTCTCTGTCTCAAATAAATAAAAAAAAAATCTTTAAAAAAGAAACAGGGGGTGCCTGGGTGGCTCAGTGGGCTAAAGCCTCTGCCTTCGGCTCAGGTCATGATCTCAGGGTCCTGGGATCGAGCCCCACGTCGGGCTCTCTGCTCAGCAGGGAGCCTGCTTCCTCCTCTCTCTCTGCCTACTTGTGCTCTGTCTGTCAAATAAATAAATAAAATCTTAAAAAAAAAAAAGGAAACAGAATTTCTTTGTTTAAACTTTCAGAGGCTCATTCTGAAAGGAGTCATTCCAGACACCACTTGGGGTTGCAGAATTCCATCTGGGAAATAGTGGTAGCCCCTAGCAACTTGCTACTTGAGTCTGCAGCAGAGGTTGGATACAGCCACTCTTCACTAATAACCATATGTCTCCTCTGGGGACTAACAACCATACATCTCTTCACTATTAACCATATGTCTATTCCACTAATGGCCATATGTCCTCCATGGGGTTGGTTAGGGAAATCACTACTGTTTCTAAGTAAATAAACTTGGATTTCTTAGTGCTGTCCATTTGAGAAGCAGCTAGGTCCCAAATCAGTGCCTGCAATTAATTTGAAGTCGCTACTTTCTTAGGCCTACTCTATCTGCATAAGATGTGTCCCTTTCAGCCCAAAGCATAGAGATGCTTGCTGCACCTTTGTTGCTCCGGAGGAGGGCCGTCTCTTTGAGATGCTCCTCAAGGGAGTTCCCTAAGACAGATTCTGGGTATACCATGTAAACCACATTTCCTGTCACATCATCCCACACATAGCTTTCTAATTTGATGAAAGTCTGTTTAGTTGTATCCACAGAGCCTAGAACAGTGCCTGGCACATGACAGACACTCAATATTTTGTGACTGAACGAATGAAATGAATGAAAATTATGAGCACATTTATCAAGGAAGTCATCCAGAAGTAGGTAATGTTTAAGCTAGAGTTCTCAAGAAAGAAGAACTTTTAGCTAGCAGAATAGAAGAATGGAGAATATTCCAGGAAAATGCATGTAAGTTATTGGGAAAAAACAGATGTGCCCAAGGAACCAGGAAAGCTCAGAAGAAATCTGAAACTCCTAACCATAGTTAACATGACAAGTGGGGTCCAGCCTCTTCTTCTCTGACCCTTTCCTCAAGTCATTCCCCCAACCAACCTCACCCCACTCACACTGGCTGCTCTTTTCTTCCAACAGATGCTTGGCAAATATGTGTCAAATGAATGAATGGTTGCTGCAGAAAGAGAACAAGGAAAAGGAAAGCAGAGTTAGAACATACAAGACTGTATTATAGCTTCTGGACCTTACGCTAAGGGGAATAAGAAGACACAGAAGAATTTAAGCAAGGGACTCATCTGATCATCTTGGCTTTTCTGAAGGATTACTCTGGGTGTTGTGTGGTATAGGGATTGTGTGCCATGGGAGGCGAGTTAGAAGGTGGAGTGGTCCAGGAGGGGTGATAGTGAACTGTGCTGGTGGTAGGTGGGGTTGGAATGAAAAGTAAGGAAACTAGATTATGTTCAGCCTGGTTGCAGCATAATTGATGGGATTAACACCTACATTATAAAAAGAATAAAAATATTTTTGTCCATTTTGGGGTTGTTGGCAAAACTGGCCTTACCTCCACCCTAGGTTTTAATGTTTAGGCGAAACTCCTCCATTACTCTCCCTCTATCATTTTCAAGTGGCAAAGGAACACCTGGAAAGGGGGTATTAGGAGACCAACTATGACTAACTTCCCTTGGATGCTTACTCCTTAAAACAAGTTTGATGGCCTGGGTGGTCCAGATTGCGGTCAGACAGGCAGGCAGGGACTCACAACCAGGAAGGGGCTGTTTGGATGAGAACCCGGTCTATAGCAGGGGTTCAGGAGCTACCCAGGCCGTGGGTGTGGCCGATTTTATTAACCCCTTCTGCCACACCCTCCCAGCTATATAGCTAAATGCCTCTGTAATCCTCCCTAGCTTGTGGGGTTGGCCAAGAACCTCTAGCCTGCCAGAACCAGTCAACCCATCCTTGAAAGACTGCGGTTGAGTTCCCATTCTCCAAGCAGGCACCAGGGGTCAAGACAGCAGAGCGATTTGTGCACAAAAGTAAGGAACCCTGGGGACTTTTAGGGGAGGGAATCTAGGACTTCTGGGGAAGGGAGGGGATCTCAGGAGTTACTTGACTTCCAGATAATTTCATAGGGGAGGGATTGGTATTGTTGTAAAGAAAAAGGGCTTCATTTTGCAGATGGCTCAGCCTGTTTGGGAGGAATCATGCAAACGATGCATAGGAGGCAGGGAGTCTAGAGGAGAAGACAAAGTATACATATGATTGCTTCGAGTGTGATCAGTGCTGTGAAGGAGAAGCTAAGCGTCCCAAGAGAGTAAATATGGGGTCTCAGCTAGTTAGAAAAAGCTTCTGTGATAAAGTGACATTTCAGTGGAGGTCTGGAGAGGGGGTACAGAGTGTGATCAGGGAAGGGAATGGATTGGGAAAGCCAAGAAAAGATCAGCAAGCAAGCGAGAGGAAGAATGGTGGACAATACTGCCGGAGATGTGGTCAGGGTAGAACATGGCAGAACGTGTGAGCCATGTGAAGATTTTGGACTGTGGAACCAGGCAAGCCGTTGATGCGTCTGAAGCAAGGGTATGACCTAATCTGTTCAGGTCATATATGTTTTCCATCCCCTTGAGAATAATCAGGCCGGGAGTAAAGACAAGGTGTCATGAGATTGGGCTGGACTAGGTTATGGCCATGAATGTCTCTTTGGGAAGCTCAGCCCATCTTGACACATTCTTGTATGAATCTCACATTCTGAAGGATCATAAATATTACTGTTATTACCAGATAAAACTGGCTAATGTTTGTGTAGCACTTTAAGGCTTTCACAAACATTATCTATTTGATTCTCAAAGCAACTCTGTGAAGTAGGCCCTGCTATCAGCCCCATTTTATGTAAGAGTAGAGTTGCTCATCGAGGCTTACTTGCTTATAGTCAGGGAAGCACGAAATCTCAGAATGGACAGAGCAGGATCCTGAACCACTTCTCTAACTCAGAAGCCTGTGCCTTATCCATTTGGTCACATAACTGTCAAACAGAAGCCTCCAAAAAACTAATGAATATTTATAATATTTACAAGGATGAGTAAGAATATGAATTTGGGGGCTGGGTGGGACGAATAGATTCAATTTTGAAAATGTTGAATTTGAAGTAACAGCAAGATCTTCAAGCAGTAGACACATACAAGGGTATGGAGCCAAGAGAGGGTTACAGGGGATCTGTTCTTTATTTATGTTAGATTTAAGGGTCCTCAGAGCTTGCTACCTTGTTATGGGACAAATCTAGTGGATTAACCTTAGCAGTGGTTAGTCTACTATCAAAACAGAGATGATTCTATGGAAGAAAATCTTTTCTGTTCAGGAAACCAAATTTAAAGCTTGACGATATTAGGCATTTTTCTTTTAGGGAAAAATCTATACACAGAATATAATATACTCAGTCAATGAACATGATTTGCAATACCATGATGGACACTGATAACTTAATCATGAGATTCTAACTCCATTAAAAAAACTTTTTGCCAAATGTAACTGCTTAGCTAGATTCCGGGTGGGTATGACAATCATGTAGAAGGAGCGGGTGTAGGTGGTGGTATGAAAAAAAGCTAGGGGTAATCAAAAGCTCAATTTTTTCCAGTGATGTTTAGGTTTAAAACTGGCCACTTGCAACTATAAAGCTATACTTTCTAAAGCAGTGCAGGAAAAGTAGCTTTGTTATGCACCATTTTCGAGCTTTCAAGCCTCTCTTCCTTTTTTTCCCTACCAAAGACAACTGGTTTATGAAATGAGTTTGGGTTGCTGCAGCCCATTCCTCTGCCGGTTTTAGAAGCCCTGGCTTTCCCTGCTCTCCCCCTTTACTGGTGCTGTGTCTTTGGCCCGGAATGCCTGTCTCACACCAGCTTTCTCTCTAAAATCCTCTTCATCTGCCAGTGGCTGCTCACAGTTCACAAAGCCTTTCCAGAGCTCCTCCCTAGAAGACCTCCACTGTTTAGAGCCTACAAAGAGCAGTTTCCTTTGTAGAGGATATTGTACGTGTTTCCTCTCCCCAATGGATTGTAGGCTCTTTTGGGTTGAAGACCACCTTTGTGTGCCTTAAAACTTCTAGTATGGTGCCATCAGTATTCCAGGCATTCAAACTTATAAAACAAAGGAAGGAAAGGCATCAAAATAGTAGGGAAAATTGGGATACTCGGTCTTTTTTTTTTCCCTTGAAGAATTTATTTATTTATTTATTTATTTGAGAGTGAGAGAGAGAGAGCCTTCACACAAGCAAGGAGGAGGGGCAGAGGGAGAGGGAGAGCAAACTCTCCACTCAACAGGGAGCCGGATGCGGGATACCTCCCAGGACTTTGGGATCATGACCTCAGCCCAAGGTAGACACTTAACCATCTGAGCCACCCAGGTACCCCAGGACATCCAGTCTTAATGAGGCTCTTAGGTTGACCAAATGAAATTTCTTTCGTTAACCTGAATAGTAATACTGTGGGTATTTCTGGAGTAACCTCTTTTCTCATCTAAGCCCCCACCCAAATAAGTAAGTGAGTGAATAAATAAATAAATAAATAAATAAATAGAATTTGAGACATGAAAGTTTATTTTTACAAGACAAAAGTCATTACATTGTGAAAGCTGTATTTTCAAATAAGATGGCAAATTTTTTTTATATGGAAATTCACACTTTAAGCAGGTCCTGTCCTCAATATATAGTGTGATTACTACTAAGGAAAAAAATCCCACCTCTGCATAGACAAAATAACAGGAAGGAAATTTACCAAAATGTATACTACCCTCTACCATTTAAAAAAAAATCTATTTTCAGGGCGTCTAGGTGGTTTAGTCAGTTAATGGTCTGTCATCATGGCTCAGGTCATGATCTCAGAGTCTTGGGATCCAGCACTGTGTTAGGCTCACTGCTCAGCACACCCTCTCTCTCTGCCCCTCTCCCCTGCTCATGCTCTCTCTCTCAAATAAATAAACACAGTCATTTTAAAAAATTCTATTTTCAAAATATCTCCAGTATGAATTAGGAGTTCTATTACAAAGAGGTTTTTTTAAAATTCCACTTTCCTCAAAAGAGCATATGGTTCTAATACAAGAGATTTTTGCACCAGTAACCAAAGTATATTTTTCTGAGCCAAAGTTGTTTTTTAAATAAAATAAAGTCCCTGAGGTGTTCAGTAAACACTTGGTAATGAGTAAGTTTAATGCATCTAATTGAGGACCATTTCTTAAATACATTCAACACATTAAAAAAAGGCAGAGGATGTGACAGAAAGCTTTGGTTACAATAGGTGCGGAAATTTTCGATGAATCACACAGATTAACCCAGGGAATTAGGCACCTCTTACATACCTTTGACAATGATCAGTGAATGTGTAAATAGCTTTATGTTTTCTCTGCAGCACTATTCTTCACCAAACCAAATTCTTCCTTCAGGTGTGTTGACTAAATACTTCTGCTTCTCTCTCTACACTGCGAATCAGGCAAAATACCCGTGTCCAGATTTCCAGTCATGGCCTTCCTACCACTTTGCTCCCTTACTCTGAAAAGCGCTTTTTAAAAAATGATTTATTTATTTATTTGACAGAGAGAGGGAGATCACAAGTAGGCAGAGAGGCAGGCAGACAGAGAGGGGGAAGAAGGCTCCCCGCTGAGCAGAGAGCCCAATGCGGGGCTCAATCCCAGGACCCTGAGATCATGACCTGAGCCGAAGGCAGAGGCCTAACCCACTGAGCCACCCAGGCACTACCTGAAAAGCATTTTTTTTCCTCCCTGGTTAAAAACATCTTAAACTCCCACCATGAAAAATTTTTTTAATTCAGAAAAGTATAAATAAGCAAATCACAATCATTCACAATCCCACTGCTCTTAAACAATCACACTTTATATTTTCTTCCATCTTTTAAAGATGGGTCTATTTATATAAATAACATTTTTTACACTGTTGAGAAAAGCTGCACTGTTTTTGTACCCTGCTTCCCCCTCACACACATTAGTTAACACTATTTATAGGCATTTCCCCTTGTCATTGGAAACTTTTATCAACTTCATTTTTTTAAAATTACTTATTTATTTTAGAGAGAGAGAGCATGCAGAAGCCAGGGTTGGGGGTTGGCAAGGGAAGAGGCAGAGGGAGAGGAAGGGAATCTCAAGCAGATCCCCTACTGAGTACCAAGCCAGATGTGGGATTTAATCTCATGACCCTGAGATCATGACCTGAGCCAAAACCAAGAGTTGCATGTTCAACTGACTGAGCCACTCATGTGCCCCTACGAACTTCGTATTTAATCAATGGCATAATTCACCGTGTCAACATACTTCGTTTTTCAAGATGCAAAGGTCTCCAGGTTCTAATGGGCTGTTCAAATCTGTTTTCATGACCACTGGTGAATGACCTTCCTGAGGGCAGCTCTGCTCCTTACTCGTCCCCATCTGGACACTGACTATCTGGCAGTGCCTGACACCAGACTGAGCTGGCTTAGAGTGAACGGGGTCCCAAGCCTTAAAGTGACAGAGGTGCAAAGGGACAGATCAAATCATGCTTTGCCTTCCATATCACTTGAGTCTTCTCAGCTTAAAAAGGAGGCCACAGAAACAAATCCCTCAGCAATTTTTTAAAAGGCTTAGGACAGAAACTTCTTTCCTTATGCAAAGAGGCATCCAGAACAGTGGGGAAATTAAGAGCAGGAGGAGTCCTAGGAGGAGGAGGAAACGGCAGCCCCACCCAACCAGCTCAGGATAGGAGAAAAGGTTCTAGGAGGATGACTGTAAATGCTCGGAAGACGCAATTAGGTCTGGAATCTTAATACTGATTAGCTGAAGGGCCTTGGCTGACAGAAGGAAGGAGATGGACCAGAGTGAGTACTGGGAATCTGACTTTTCTGAGGGGCTGAATTAAGAAAGGGGAGGTGTTTGGGGAGGGTGGGGGTGAACAGAAGAGACAGGAGAACTTAAATGGATGGTGATAGTTCATTTTGTAATCTGGCTCCTTCCCCCCATTTCCCCACTTTCATTCAGAAGACACAAATCATTGGGGCACAACCATTACTTTTCTTATGAGTGGATTCAGCTTAACCCTAAAGCTGTGAGAAAACTTTGCTTTGATATGTGTGACTGGAATGGCCTTGAGAAGTCTGAGGAAGTCCATAAGGATCTTGACCTTTACCACCAGACGTCCTTGGTACTTGGGAAGCCATTTCTGTGGCTAACCCTGCATCTGTGGGAAGACCACCTTTTAGATCCTAGACCTTTTTCCTGGCCCAGCTTCTCCTCTGACTCTGAGCTCCGTTTAGAGAGTGCTGCTCCTGCCCTCTGAACTCAGGCTCTTTTTTGGGTCCCCTCAGAACCTCTGCTGCTAGGAATGTAAAGAACACTCCAGCCTGGCAGGCACACAAGGCCTGCTGGGAGAGAACACTAAACATGGATTCTGTATTTCTTAAAATTGTGTCCAAATTTATGTATCACAGAAACTACTAGAGATTAGGGATGTACATGGTATTATATCACAAGTCATAGTTTAATAGAGAAGTCTCAAGACATCTCTTTGTACACTAGATTCTAAGGTGGTTTTTTTTGCCAAAATCTAGGGTAATTTTTCCCCTCAGGTATCCACAACCTAAGCCTAAATGTTATATCATCTTTTTTTAAGCTATACTTTAATTAAGCAAAACACACACACAAAATATGTTTGTTATGAAAAGTAAAAAGTTCACATTTTAGGATAAAAAATGCCAAGTCCCTCTTCATATATGTATGTACTCTAAATCCTGCTCCTTCCTTATGGGAGAGAACTGTTAACAATGTGGTTAACTGTTTCCAGATAATAATAGATTATATAGAATTTTTCGTTTTATACAATGGAATTATATAATACATATTATCTGTTGACTTGCTTTTTTAAAAACTTAATCATATATCTTGGAAATCTTTGCATGCCACTGCATACTTGTCTATCAAAAAATTTAAATGAAGTATATATAATTTTCCATTCTGGGCATATAAACAGTTTAATAAATTTATTAATTTGTCTTATTTGTTACTATGCCTTTTTCATGGGCACTTAGATTGTTTCCAGTATTTTGCTCTTATGAATAATGCTGCAATGAACATCCCTACGGATAAAACTTTGCATATGTGTGAAAGTATTTTATATATGAAAGATTTCTAAAAGAATTGTTAGATCAAAGACAATATCCATTAAGTTTTTAATGGATATTGTAGAAGAGGGAAAACTTCACTATTTTTCCTGCTACCCAGTCAAGTTCATTGGCTGGGGACCAATAATTAGACTGATAAAGAAACAGAAAACAAACAGAAGTGTATTAACATGTACTCTGCAAACACATGGGAGCACTTAGTGATGAATAACTCAAAGAGATGATTAGAACTTGGGCTTGTATAGCATCTCAACAAGAGAACAAGACATTTTTAAAGAAGTGACAAGACAAAGGAGAAGGACTTGGAGTACCTAGGGCAGAAAGTTGTAGGAAGGTAAATTTAGGGGGAAACTAGTAGAAGAGAAGAGCCAGTTAACAGTTTGTTATATAGATTTCCTCTGGTGCCATATCTGGGTTGATGAGGGTCTAGAGCTGTCTCTGGTGATGGACTTCTACCCTTCCTGGTAGAGAAGGGTAGAGGAGGGACACCTTAGTAAATGAGAGTCCTGCTTTTAGGCAAATAGGGGAAGTGCCAAGATCTTTTCTTGTATCTGCTTCTCAAGCGCCTTCAGCTCAAAATAATCTTTATATCAAAGTGGCATATTTTGGGTTGGCATATTCTGCTCCTCTTCATTATCAATTGATTTCCTCTAGAACATCTGTATGAATTTATACTAACACCATCAATGTATGAAACAGTACACTTCCATATATAGCATACTCACAGAATATATTATTTTAAATAGTTTAACTATTTTTTAAAAATATTTTAAAATATTTTTAAATTTAATTTTATTTAAATAAAATTTAAATTTATTTTAATTTAATTTAAAAAATAAAATATTTTTTAAAAAGATTTAAAAAATAAAATAAAGTAAAAAGATTTTTAAAAAATCTTTTAAATAGTTTAAATGGATCAAAGATAGGATCTCATTATTGTTTTAGTCTGCATTTCTCTTATTACAGCAAGGCTTCGTAATATTTGTAGCAACTTTTCTACATTATGGATATATATCCTTTGTTACATTTGCTGCAAAAGGCCTAAAAATTTAAACTGTATAGCCATCCTAGGGACACTTTCCTCCTGCCAGCAGCTATTTGAATTGCTGAGTACTAGGTATAAACAATGACGTAATACAGTTAATCCTGTAGATATCATTAAAGGGAAATCGTGTTTCAAAGAAACAGCTTAGTAGTACATGATTAACTGACAAATAAATGGTTCAGAGTCTGAGAAATTCCAGAGAAGAAGAGAGGGACACCAGGTGGGCTCTGGAACTGGTTCTGACCTGACCAGCTGGCGTTTTCAGATGAGGAGGTTGGGAAGAATCTACGATTTTCATTGTATTCTTTAGACCCCTAGGGCTCTACAGAGAAGCTCCCCACTTCTTCCACCTGAGCAGCTCCTCTTAGGTCTGTTCATTACACTCTCATTTGAATAAAGCACGATATTCACTTACTTGGGGGGGAAAAAAAGGTGAAAACCTCCAGACCAGAACCACAAGCCAAATGTGAAAAGCTAGGCTCTGAAGTCAAACTGTCTAGGTTTGAATGACAATTTTTCCACTTACTAGGCAGTTGACACTTGGCAAGTTACTTAAGCTCACTGCTGGTCTGTCTGTTCACCTATAATATAGAGTTAATTATATCTTATTGGGTAGTTGTAAGGATAGAAGGAGATAATATATATAAAGCCCGGGGCTTAAAAACACTCAAGAAATATTACCCAGATATAAAACTATTGTTACAGGTGTTAAATATCTCCGTGTTCCTAAATGCTTGGGTAGGATTTCGTGGAAAAGGTGGATGCTGAATTTTGCTGGAAGAATGGAGACGGTGGGGATGTAGAGATGGGAAGGGATCATCCAGAGGTAGAGCCAGCCAAGCATGATCTATTTAGAAGACACAACATGAATGAGGCAGAGTTCATTTATGGGCAATGGGAGATAAGTCTGGATAGATATGTTGGTACCACATTGGGGAGAGCTTTGAATGCTTGACAAAGAAATCTGGACTTGAACCTTTAGATAATATGACACTTTTCTTCTTGCACACTTTGAGAGACACAGAAACACACTGCAGTAATCTCATCCCTTAGGAATCTTCAAGAGCTCTCACAAAGCCATAACTTTTCACATTTTTTAAAAGGGAAGCAATGAAAAGGAATGGAGTATTTAAGAAAGCACTAAACTTATCATAATAACGAGAAGTGGGAAAAGACAAGAAAGACTCTGACAGAGGAACTAGACTGAATGCAGGGACAAAGGCAGGAGGCGGAGAAGGAGCCGAGTGCACCTGCTGTTTGGTGGCGGGTGCCAAATCTCATTGCTGGCTGTGCCTAGGATAATTTACCCTGGTTATCTCTGGAGCTTTCCAGTCTTTCACCGGTAGCCTGACTGCCTAAGACATTGCCTAGGACATTGTGCATGCTTCTAACCTGCCCCAGTCTTCATCCAAACTAGCTTAAGGAAGCCCTGGAAGTTAGGTATTTCCACAAGTGTTTACTAGCCTGTCACATGCCCATGGACCCCCGTCCCTCGCCAGTCCCTCGCACACACCTGGCGGTCCCTCCTTTCTTCTTGCCAACACCTTTGTTTAGATCGTCTTAGCCTTTTATCTGGGTTATTACGACAGAGTCTCACTGCCCCTCCCACCCCAGACTTTTCCCCTCCATCTGGGCTACATACCATAGCCAGATTAATCCTGACCTACAGCTCTGATGGTGTCACTCCTGCTTAAAAACCTGCCTCTAGCCAAAGTTAAAACTTTACCCTAAATACAAAAGGAATACATGTTCAAAGCAAAAGCTTGGACAATACCAAAAAACTCAAAGGAAAGAGGAATTTCCCATAGTGCCACCTCTTACCATATCGGGTTTGAGTCTATTTTTTTTTTAAAGAGTAATTTTTTTTAAGATTTTATTTATTTATGTGGCAGAGAGAGATCACAAGTAGGCAGAGAGGCAGGCAGAGAGAGAGGAGGAAGCAGGCTCTCCACTGAGCAGGAAGCCCGACGCGGGGCTCGATGCGGGGCTCGATGCGGGGCTCGATGCGGGGCTCGATCCAAGGACCCTGGGATCATGACCTGAGCCAAAGGCAGAGGCTTTAACCCACTGAGCCACCCAGGCACCCCGGGTTTGGGTCTTTTTATGTTGCTTCTTAATGCCTCATGAATTATTTCCCCAGATTCTTTGTTCTTTCTGTTATGAGAGGAATAGAGTTTACATATCCAGCTCTTAACTGTAGGATATTTGGGTTGAACTGAAGATCCTCATTGCTTACATTTTTGTACACAAATTGTGATTTTTCTTAGGAAAAATTTCCAAAAGAGGAATTTATGGCTCAAATGTATTTAAGTTTTAAGACTTTCTTTCCTTTGGTAATAAATACTGATAAATTGCCCTCAGAAAGTTGTACCATTTTATCCTCCCACCATGGATAGGTATACCCATCACTACTGAATCGAACAGCAGCATCTTGGCCTGGAGTCAAGCACCCATCGTGGGCTTCTCTCTTCTTCCCCTATAGTCCCAATGCCCTCCTGTAGGGTTATTCTCCTTGTACTTTATCCATGCTGCACATACTGCTGCAGAAAACATCCTAGAGAACCCACCAAGGAAGCAGGAGACTGTGAACGTTAAGAGGGAAGGCTCTGGAACCAACCCACATGGGTTTGAATCCCAGCTCTGCCCTATACCTCCCTGCATGTGGGGAACAATATTAACACCTCCATCGCAGGGTGGTTGAAAGAACAGAAACGGTTTCAGATGAATAAAATACTTCTGATGGTGCCTGCATGTAGTAGGTATTCGGTGAGCGTTAGCTATCGTTGACAGCAATTAGGAACCATGCTCCATCCTCGGCATGGGGGATCCAGGTGTGAGAAGACGGCCAAGGTCTCTGCTTCTGAGGAACTAATTCTAGATACTATGAATAGCAGAGAATAAGGAGGGTTTTGTGATGGCAAGCAATAGGGTGAGAGGTGAGGCATCATATTCAGTGGCCAAAGAAAGCCTCAGTGTAGTGGTTACCTCGGAGCTAAGACCCAAGGGCAAAGATGGATCCACCCTCGAGAGCAAGGCTGCCTCAGGCTTTGGTCTCAAAGGGCAGGAGCTTCAGCACTCACCTCAGAACTCATCATAGACTCATCACAGGCTGTTTAAATATCCACCTCTCCCCCAACTTTTTAAGACTAATAATACATGGGGGTATATTTTGATCCTTCCTTGTCTTCATATTAGTCAACCACCAGGAATCACATGGCCAGGTCTTACCGTCCTCTCACTCAAGTCACTAACTCTGGTGGGCCTGTGACCAAGTCAATAAGGCCTTATGGGTGCTGACATGTTTTTCCCAATTGCTTCTGCTGGATTTCCTGCTTTGTTGAACCTCTTCTTGAGCCTCTTGGTTTTCTTTTCCTACTCCCTTGAAGGACCTCTCTTTTGTTCTCTGAAGTCACCGTCTCCCTGACAGGAAATGCACTTTAGTGAGCCAAATACATAGTGGTATTAAGTGGAATAAAAAGAAAACCTGAGTCTCCAAAGGAGAATGAGTTTTCTCCGTGCACTGCAACCTCAGGCATGGAGAGGAAGACATCTCCCTTCTTCCTCTTCTCCTTTCCTTCCCAAACCAAGATCCAGCCTGGGTAAAGGGAGAATTGACTTGGCAGCCCTTAGGAACTATGTTTCCAGCTGTGAACAGCAGCCAGGAAAAGGCTGCCCCCAGTCCTGTTCCTTTTTGTGGAAGTGGTATAAGCACTCCTGGGTGCTGTTCACTGCCTTCTTTGGGATCTGATCTTTCAGGGTGGAATAGCCACTAGGCTCTATACATGGGGTGGAGAAACTTCCTTCAGAGGTCTTGCAGTTCCTGGTATGAATACATCAGACCCCTCAGGAACAGAGAAGATGCAATCCATTTCCACCAGTATCTAGGCCAGTTTTCAAATTTTTGACTATGACCCACAGTTCACATCATGACCCAGTTACACATAAAATTACACTTGCTCTCCTTATGTGTGATACATTGTGATATTTTCTGTTTTAAAAAATATTGGTCACGGGGCGCCTGGGTGGCTCAGCGGGTTAAAGCCTCTGCCTTCAGCTCAGGTCATGATCCCAGGGTCCTGGGATCGAGCCCTGCATCGGGCTCTCTGCTTGGCTGGGAGCCTGCTTCCTCCTCTCTCTCTCTCTGCCTGCCTCTCTGCCTACTTGTAATCTCTATCTGTCAAATAAATAAATCTTTAAAAAAAAATAAAATAAAAATAAAAAATATTGGTCACATTTCTCTAAATTTATTTTCTAACTACTAATGGATTGGATCTGATTTTTTTTTTTAAAGATTTATTTTTTTTTTGACAGATAGAGATTACAAGTAGGCAGAGAGGCAGGCAGAGAGAGAGAGAGGAGTAAGCAGGCTCCCAACCAAGCAGAGAGCCTGATGCGGGGCTCGATCCCAGGACCCTGGGATCATGACCTGAGCCGAAGGCAGAGGCTTTAACCCGCTGAGCCACCCAGGCGCCCCTGGATCTGATTTTTTAAAAAATGCTATTAAGTAACCCCAAAGCATCTGTCTTAGATCTTGCCCTGACTTTTCTGGTTCTAATAATGTAATTATTTAAGTGCCTAAGTTACATCAAGAGGATAAAAACTTCATACTATTCGATCCAGTAATTCAGCTTTGAATCTATCTCAAGGAAAGAAGGTTACAAGAAGGGGGGGATCAAGGAATCAACAAGAACATTGTTTTTAGCCAAAAGTTTATCAAATTTGTGGGAAAGATGCAAATATTAAATTTGGATTTGCTTTAGACTGTGTAAGACATTTTTTAAAGATTTTATTTATTTATTTGGCAGAGAGAATGAGCTAGAAATCACAAATAGGGGAAGGGGGAGGGGCAGAGGGAGAGGGAGAAGGAGGCTCCCAACTGTGAAGAGAGCCCAATGAGGGACGTGCTTGATTCCAGGATCAGGGATCATGACCTGAAACAAAGGCAGATGGCTTAACTGACTGAGCCACCCAGGCGCCCTTCTGAAAAACATATTTAAATACCTAATCCACTTTCCTCATGTGAAGTATTAGATGTAGTCACAGGTAGTTGAACAACTATACTTAGAGAATATTTCCTAATAGCTCAGCATTAACCTGGAAGAAAGCTCTAACACGATCCATTGGCTTCTGATTTAAGCCCTCATGTTTAGAACCATCTTATTACCAGTGACTGGAAGAAGAGCTGGAAAACAGTTTAGGCAATCCTCAGATGGTATTTGAGTGAAAGAATTGGAATTCAAGAAATCCAGCCAGGTGGGAAAGATGAGCTGAAACTAGCAAAGTGAATTCATTTAGTAAAAACATAAAGAATATATGTGGAAGTTTGGGGGCACGTGGGTGGCTCAGTCAGCTAAGTGTCTGCCTTCAGCTCAGGTCCTGATCCTGGAGTCCTGGGACGGAGTCTGCATCGAGCCCGGCATCAGGCTCCCTGCGCAGCGGAAAGTCTGCTCTCCTTCTGCCCCTCACTCTGTTGCTCGCTCTCTCTCAAATAAATAAATAAGTCAATAAAATATATTTTTTAATATTTTATTTTTTATTTATTTGACAGAAATCACAACTAGGCAGAGAGGCAGGCAGAGAGAGAGGAGGAAGCAGGCTCCCTGCCGAGCAGAGAGCCCGATGCGGGGCTCGATCCCAGGACCCTGGGATCATGACCTGAGCCGAAGGCAGAGGCTTTAACCCGCTGAGCCACCCAGGCGCCCCGAGTCAATAAAATATTTTTTAAAAAAAGAATATATGTAGAAGTTCAAAATGTGAATGGCACAAAAACCAAGTAGGTGCCGACATTTGTTTTTCCTCTAGGATGCTGTTTGGCAGCATCTTTGGGCTCTATCCCAGTTGTGACCACCAAAAATACCTCCAGACATTGCTAAATTTCCCCCAGGGGACAGAATTTCTCCAGTGGAGAACCACTGAGATAAACTCATATGCTACTAGGGACAAAGGCTTAACAGATTTTCATTTACGGTAAGTGCAATAAATACCACCAGCAGAAATAACAAAGCAAATGGTCTGAGGCTGCGTTATTCCTAGCACTAAGAGCCATGAGGGATCACTGAAGGCTGACTCTCCACCTGCCACTACAATAAGGTCTTTCCACGCGAATCCTCACTCAACGCCCAGGTGAACCCTATGGGGTGGGAATACCACAGTCTCTGTTTCTCAGTGGAGGACACTGATGTCTAGGGACATAAGTGACTTGCTCAAAGTCCCACAGCTGAGGTGGTGAAAGCCCACACTCTGGCCCATGGAGCTATGAGAGTCTTTAATCTGTATATTAGGTGTACACCTACAGGAGCATCCTGGGGAGAGTCAATGCCCTCATACACATGGAATGTGGCTGACAGGTGAGAAATAAGCCACCCGCCCAGGATCTTAAAGCCTGTAGCTGAGGTGCCAGCCTCCAGTCAGCTCACTGACTTAATTCATTCAAAATTCTAATATGCTCTTTCTTCTATCAGTAGGACAATAGAGTAACTTTTGGAAAGACTGTCAAAAAAAGTGGTTAATAGTACGCGGTGGCCCTTCAAGGGTTAAGTTTTAGTGCTGTAGAAACATTTCTCTTCCTGGGACCCTAATTCGTAAGCCCTGTAGCTCTGGGGTCCAGGGGCAGAGGTCACTAGGATCACAGTCTTCCCACTCCAGGGTCAGATCCTGCTACATTGCCCTCCAAAGCTAGGCTGTGAAACTAGGAGGCAGAGTGGCAGAAGGGCTAAGGTCTGGACAGAATCCTACCTAAGACAGAGCCAGGGAGCCGCAGCTGGGTAATGACTGGTCTCCTCCTTGCCCCCCTCCAGTGGCAGCCTTGGAGCTCAGGTCTGTGGATCTGCAGAGCCCGAGGAACAACAAAGAGCATCACACCCAGGAGATGGGCCTGAGGCGCCTCATCGTGAGACGGGGCCAGTCCTTTGGGCTCCAACTACATTTCAACCGACCCTTTCACTTTGGGACAGACTATCTCACCTTCGTGGCTGAGACTGGTGAGTTCACCTGGTCCCAAGGCAAAACTCACCTAGAGGGCTCCCACCTCTCGTTTCTGAGTGCTCCCTCCCCTCTTCTTTCTTGGCATCCCCAGGGCCCTATAAGTGATGTTAAGGAAAGATTTGGCCAACTCAGCAAACTGCAGTTGTAATAGTAATAGCTGATTTTTCCATATGCAACAGGTGCTGTGCTCAAACTTTCATTTAATCCCCATGATGAGAGTTTCAGGTGGGTAGTATTATGATCCCATTTTACAGATAAAAATACTGAGGCCCACAGGTCGTAAGTGGCTTGCCCAAAGACACCCAGTGGCAATAAAAGCCTTTAGCCAAAAAGATTAGTAAGGAGGTGAGGGTCCTCTCAGTCTTCCTGGAATCACATCACATAGATTTTAAAACCTCACTCTGGGGTCATTCTCTCCCACACAGGACCGGCGCCCAAGGAGTTGCTGGGAACCCGAGCCACCTTCTCTCTCACCCAGGCTCGAAAAGGAAATGTCTGGAGCGCCTTTGACTTCACCATTGACACCAACTCGCTCTTAGTCTCCCTTTTCACGCCAGCCAATGCAGTCATTGGTCCCTATACTCTGAAGCTAGAGATCTCCCAGGGTCAGAGTAACAGTGTGGTTCACCCACTGGGGACTTTCATCCTGCTTTTTAACCCTTGGAATGCAGGTATGACTTGCTCACGGGGGGTAATGCTAACCTGAAACACTGGGAATGCTCAGTGAGGTTCTTCTGAGAAAACCCAGAAGATACAAGTCAACTATCTATGCCATATATTACCATGTGCTCACTAAAAACCATCTTTACCAAAAAACAAAGCAAAACAAAAACCAAAAAACCAAATGGCACGATGAAAATGTTCATGGTGTGAGGTTAAGTGAAATAGATTAGGAAATGGAACACCATAGGACCTTAATTGTATATGTGGAGAGAAAGAATGGCTGGGATACACCAATTGTAACGGTGGGTATCTCTGAGTAGGAGGACTGAGTGATTTTCATTATCTTCTTTCCATCATCTGTATTTTCCAGATCTCTACAACAAGCTTTCCACTTTTACCATCAGCAAATGATGATTATGTTTTAAAGGGACTGATTCTATCACTGGCCTCTAGAAAAGCAAAGTAGATTTTTAAAGGGTCCAGTCTTGATTTCTCTTGCCATCAACATGTTTTTTCCCCTATTATCCAGCAGGATGCTGTCATTGCTGTCTTATCTCTTTATTACTTTTTGTTTTTTGCCCCCTCCACTCCTTAACCACTCAGAGGACGATGTCTACCTGCCAAGTGAAATCCTGCTACAGGAGTACATCATGATGGACTATGGCTTTGTTTACAAGGGTCATGAAAGATTCATCACCGCCTGGCCCTGGAACTATGGGCAGGTAACCCCGTCACGGAAAGTGGGCCTGGGGCGGGTCTCCTGAAGCTGGTTCTTAAGCAACTCTATTAGCTCACAAAGGGCCACTAACAAAAGTCAGGGTGTGTGGCACCTGCCGATTTCCCATCCAGTAAGAGAGGGCAAGGAAGGAAGGGGAGATATCTTTCAAAGTTTTGGTTTTTGTTTCAAGATTTTAAAAAAATTTTTATTTATTTCTTATTTTTTAATAAACATATAATGTATTTTTATCCCCAGAGGTACAGGTCTGTGAATCGCCAGGTTTACACACTTCACAGCACTCACCATTGCACATACCCTCCCCAATGTCCATAACCCCACTCCCCCTCTCCAACCCCCCTCCCCCCAGCAACCCTCAGTTTGTTTTGTGAGATTAAGAGTCACTTATGGTTTGTCTCCCTCCCGATCCCATTCAAGATTTTTTTAAGTAACCTCTACAACCCAACATGGGGCTCAAACTTACAACCCAGAGATCAAAAGTGGCATGCTCCACTGACTGAGCCAGCCAGGTGCCTCTCAAGTTTTTAATATTTTATATAAAAACTACAAACATAATCCAAGTAGACAGGCTACTAAAATGAACCTATCTCTCAAGTTCAATAGTGAGCAATTTATGGTGAACCTAATTCCATCTATACCAGGGGTTTGCAAGCTAGAGTCCACTGACTGCTTTTATATGGTCCCTGAGTTAAGAATGGTTTTCATATTTTTAAATTGTTGAAAAAGAATCAAAAAACTTTTTTTGATGTGAAAATTACATGAAGTTCAAGCTTTGGTGTCCATAAATAACATTTCATGGGAACACAGCCACACTCACTCATTTACATATCATCTATGGCTGTGTTAATGTTATAGTGGCAGAGTTGAGTAGCTGAGACAGAGACCCCACAGCCTGCAAAACCTAAAGTACTTACTATCTGGTCCTTTACAGAAAAAGTCTGTCCATCCCTGGTCTATGCTGTCCCCGTCCCTCCCCACTCATCAATGGAATTTTTGGAAGGAAATTGTAGATACTGTATCATTCAGTCCAGTAATACTTCTGTTTATAGCTCTAAAAGATGATGACTCTTTTTGAAAAACTGAATAATACATTATCATAACTGAAGAAACAAACAGCAATTTCTTTAATAATATCCAATATCCAGTCAGTATATAAAGGGTGGGACCTTTGGCTCTGGGCAACTTTCCGACTCCCAACCACCAGCCATGACTGATGTACTTTTTGCCTCCCTCCCACTGCCATCTCAGCCCCCTCCATACTCACCAGGAGGGTAGCGGGGAGAGAGCAGGGGCCTTGCCCTGTTTTCCCTCTGTCACTTGTACCCAAGTGACAACTTGTGTAATTTTTTGAAACCTGAAACAAATACCAGTGCATCTGGCAGCCAAAAGGGTTGCAGTATGTGTTGCTTTACATGTCATAAACGTATGTCATGAGCTTACACTGGCTTCTCCTGGGCTCCCAGCTTCAGCTGAACTCCTCTACCTGATTTCCAGGGTCCCCACACTCTGCCGCCTCTCCTTTCATGGCTGACCCTGTTTTTATCCATCTGATCTTTCCTACTCCCTCATGTCCTCCAGAAGCAAGAATCTCTAAACCCTGTCCTTGAAACCAAACTCAAAGACCTCAGGTGAACCTCTCTACCCTGCTCTCTTTCTGTCCATCTAGTCCTTCAAAGCCCCCTGGCACCAATGGCCTTCTCTGACCTCTTGGTCAACAGGGATCTCTTACCTCTGAATTCTGTTTGCATTTTTCCATCAGAGCCACACAGTTCATTTTTCAGAATTCTTTATCTCATACATTCCCAATTTGATTTGTAAGCTCTTTGAAGGCAGGGCTTTGTCTAGTATCTAACCCCCAACCCCAGCACATATGCCCCATCCCTAAAAGTCTATGTCACTGACTTGATGTTTCAGGATAATGGACATTTATACTCTTCTCTTTTCTCTCCCTTGAAATCACTTGGAAGTTTGAAGAGGACATCATAGATATCTGCTTCGAGATCTTGAACAAGAGCCTGTACTTCTTAGAGAATCCGTCCAAAGACTACTCTCAGCGGAACGACCCAGTGTACATCTGCAGGGTGGTGAGCGCCATGGTAAGGACAGCTCTCCCGCCTCTGTCTGAGGACGAGCTGGGCTTCCCTGGGGCACTGTAGAAACGCACCTGTCTGGCCTTCGCAGATCAACAGCAATGACGACAGCGGTGTGCTGCAGGGGAACTGGGGAGAGGACTACTCCAGGGGGGTCAGCCCGCTGGAGTGGAATGGCAGCGTAGCCATCCTGCGGCAGTGGTCAGCCAGGGGCAGGCAGCCTGTGAAGTATGGGCAGTGCTGGGTCTTTGCAGCTGTAATGTGCACAGGTGAGTGGTGGGGAGATGGGGATGCAGGGTCATTCATTTAATTTTCGTGATAACCCTTTGAGGTTGGGCTCTGATGATCTCCATTTTCACATAAGTTAACTGTGGCTTGTTGGTAGCCCCCCAGCTAAGGAATGATATACATGTGACCCTGAACCAGCACAGACTGAGGAGTCTTGCATGTTTGTCTAGGAGGGAGGCTGACCTGTTGCAATCATTCGGCAGTCTCCTGGATGGCAGATGGACTATTAAAATGGTCACCTGGAGAGAGAAGCTTGTGGTCTCAAAGTGGAGGCAAAGGCAGCTCCTTTCTACCACAGTCAGGCTTCTTAGCTCCAGGGGAGCCTGGAATCAGGGACAGGCTGGGGGAAGCTTGAGGTGCAAGCAGATGGTCTGGAAAAGCCTGATCTCACCTGCGGGCAGAGCTGGCAGCTACCAAATACTTTTCAGAGAGATTCTTGAGGAGTTACAATTGGAGGTTTGCTAGTTGGCCAAATACCTGCATGAAGCATCGACATTTTATGCATGATCCTTTATTACAGTTTAGTGCAAAGGCATTGATTGGATTATCTGTGAAGGTGAGGGAAAGACAGAATATTGAGGTGCCTTCCTGTCTTCCCCCATGCAAGGAAGAGTGTACCTGTTACATTGTGGGGCTCAGTCAATGTTTGCTGAATGAATGGACTGGCTCTCAGTTGGAGGGAATATAGATCAGGGAAGACAGAGACAGAGGCCAAAGACAAAATTCTAAATTCTTCTGACAGGGACAGCATAACTTGGCAGTTAGGTACGAGCGCTGCAGACAGAGGAGATGTTCAAATCAAATGACCAAATCAAGTGACCTCATTTTGCTCTTCCATTTTTCCATTTTCCCCGAAAAATGCTCAGTACAGCATTAGAATTTAGTATGGCCACATGCCTGGGCTGGGAAGTCCCTGGGTAGGCAGGTGTCATGGAGGAGGGCTTGGACCCTTAGATACTGGAATGAGAGGATGAGATCTAGGTCTGCATCCTTACTCCACGTTGACGCCTCTCCTTGCTCCCAGGCCCTAGAGCCCTGGGGCCACTGAGTGAGGGGACAGCTGCTCCCATCACACAGCCCCTGGCCACCTGCAGCCCTGGTTTAGCTGTCACCCCTGCAAAGGGTGACAGGCCCAGAAGCTGTGCTGGGAGTAGACAGGTGACTCTTGAACAGGTGACTGGCTCCTTTTGGGGTTTTGAATCTATCAAAACAAAACGATTGATCAACTTAATAGTTCTCTTACTTTTCTTACTTATTATCCTCTCAGCAGCCTCAGGAATCACCCTCTGCTCCTCCCGGGCAAGGGAGAGGTAGAGGAAACCTCCACCTAAACTCCTCATCTAAACTCCTTGCCTTGCTGGATGAGGTGGGGCCCTAAGGCACATCTGGCTCTTGATTTTATTTGGCCCTGGGCAGGTAGGTGTGTGTGTGTGTGTGTGTGTGTGTGTGTGTGTGTGTGCTTTGAATGAGTAGATCTTAACTACTTACAACGAAATTTTAACTCAGTTTTAAAAAGCCTTTATATTCCTTATGTTCCACAAGTAAGTGAACAACATAGAGGACATTAGGAGAAGGAAGGGAAAAATAAAGGGGGAGAACCAGAGTGGGAGACAAACCACGAGAGACTATGGACTACAGGAAACAGAGTTTCAGAGGGGAGGGGGTGGGGGGATGGGTTAGCCCGGTGCTGGGTATTAAGGAGGGCGCATACTGCATGGAGCACCAGGCATTATATGCAAACAATGACTCATGGAACACTACATCAAAAACTAATGATGTACTGTATGGTGACTAGCATAACATAATAAAAAAATAATAATACAGAAAATAAAAGGGCTTTACTGTACTATCCTGAGAAGCCACAAGAGGGTGCTGTTGCCTTGTCAAAGATCGTTGTTGCCTCTGTACCTGGAAGTTCCCTTTGTCCCTGAGGTTTTCCCTTTAATCTCCGTAGGTCTATATTGCCCTTCTATCCTTTCTCTGATTTCTTTCTTACCTCCTCCAAACCCTGTATTTCAGTAAATCAGCTGGTCCAATTCCTTATTTTGTTACACACAAGGAGACTAAGAGCTAGAGAAGTTAAGTCACCTACTGATGGTCACACAACTGGCCACAGCATAATGCCTAAAGTTTCTTATTTTCTTTCGAATTAGCAAATGTTTCACGTTCTCTGTTTTTAATGTGGAAAGCTGCTGAATGAAAAAAGCCCTAAATGATAAACCGAGTTGCTTATTATTTTTAAGCTTACCTTCACATGATTTCTTTCTCTTAGTGGGATGGAGACCTTCGATGGGGCAGGTAGGCAGCAGGGTTCTGGGCCTGGGTGCAGTGCCCCGAGAATAAAGGAGTTACAGGTATGGATCTGCAAGAATCTTGGCCTTCTTTCTGTCCTCCAGCTTAAAACTTAGAAAGGATGCCTGGGAAACCAAAGATTCTACTTGAAATGGACTCAGTGATTCTCCACACTTTCCTTCTCTTTAGTAATGAGATGTTTAGGTGTTCCAACCCGCGTGGTTTCCAATTTTCGTTCTGCACACAACATGGATGGGAACTTAACCATTGACACCTACTATGACCAAAATGCAGAGATGCTGCCAACTCAGAAGCGAGACAAAATATGGTAAGGGGACACAGTCTCAAACAGATCTCTGCTCCATCTTAGGACGGGCAGGGAAACTCTGATACACTACCCTCTGGTCTTAGACAGTATCACCCTTCCTTTTGTGGCTAGTGCCCAGAGAGTAATTCCCCCACCTAGGAGACTGTTCTGGCTAATTAGGTCATCACATCACACTCATTTCAGCGATAGAAGACTATGGGGTAACATTCCAGAGCCCACATCTTAATGAATAGATTGTGTGGTCTGTGAATACTGATCTCAAAATCTGCATGCCTCTTACTCGTCCTTCTTTGAGCCATTCTGTCTGTGTCATTCTCTGCTTGCCTCTTGGGCCTGGACTGCTGTCTTTGCCTACTTCCTCAGTCTCTCCTGCTTCTTCCTCTACCTATCCCACTCTCATTGCACACATGTGAGTGTGCATGTGTACGTGCGTGTGTATCTCTGTGCATCCCTTCTCTTCTGTATCTCTCATCTCGTCCCCTGGCTCCTCTTTCCTCTGCTCTACTTTAAATCTGATTTTCTGGTTTTCCTTTCCAGCTAGTTTCCAGGTATGATCTTTGAGTTGTGTGAGAACTAGCAGCTATCCTTGGAGCCCCTCCCTCTCTGAGCTCCTAGAGGATGAACTATCCCCCGTTCAGTCAGCAGTGGTGTATCTGGGAAGGCGGGATCACAGAATTATGTCGAATTCTGTGTATGAATGCATAATCTGAATCTAATCATGAGGAAACATCAGACAAGCTCAAAATAAGGATCACTCTGACAAATAAATAAATACTGTATTCCAAATGTCAGTGTAATACAACAAAGGCTGAGGAGCCCCTCCAGATCCAAGCAGACAAAGGGCCTTGCCCAACTAGATGTGTGTGATTCTGGACCAGGCGGAAATGAATGTCATAAAGGGCATCACTAGGTCAATTGACAAAACTGAAATATAGACAGTAATTTAGATAAAAGTATTGTATCAGCAGTAAGTATATGAGGTTAATAACTGTACATGATTATGTAGGAGAAGATCTCTAAGAAAGTACACACTGAAGTAAAAAACAAAGGAAAAAAATGTATTCATCATCTTCACATCCATACTGAAACAAAGCGAATAATAAAGCAAATGGGCAAAATGTTAATGATAGATGAATTGGGTAGATGGGTATTTTTTGTACTATGCTTGCAACTTTACTGTAAGTTTGAAATGACTTCTAAATAAGTAAAAAAGGGGGGGCACGAATATAATTAAAACATAATAGCTTTGTGCAGTGCCAGATGGTAGCTAGATTTTTCATGGTGATCGCTTCATAACTGATATGATGTTAAATCGCTATGTTGTACACCTGAAACTAATACAATATTGTATGTCAGCTATACTTTAATTAAAAAACTGATATAAATTACAGGATTCAGTATAGTACCCAATACCTGGCAAATCTTTTGAAATAAATCCTCATCTTCCTCTTTTCTATAGGAATTTCCACGTCTGGAATGAGTGCTGGATGATCCGGAAAGATCTCCCACCAGGATACAATGGTTGGCAGGTTCTGGACCCCACTCCCCAGCAAACCAGCAGCGGTGAGTGAGGGGCCCTGTGGAAGGGTCTGGGCTCTGTGCGGAGGCTGGTCGGGCACTGACCACATGAGCGGGAGGCCAGAAAGGAGCAGTATTTTTCTCACTTTGTCGCCTTCAGCTGGGTGACCTAGATGAGTAACAGGACCTCTCAGTTGCTTCCTCACCTGTGAAGTAGGGAAGATGATGATAACTGCCATTTCACAGGGTGGCTGTGAGGATTGGGTGAATTTGTGGGAATTTGAGAGCACTCTGTGGATGTGGGTCTTCTCCATCCCATCTCCCTGTCTGCCCCTGCCACCCTACCCCTCAACAGCCACCCCAGTCCACATGCTGGCAGCTGGCAGCTGTCCTCAACTTCTGTTCCCTCCACAGGGCTGTTCTGCTGTGGCCCTGCCTCTGTGAAGGCCATCAGGGAAGGGGAGGTCCACCTGCCCTATGACACCCCATTTGTGTATGCCGAGGTGAATGCTGATGAAGTCATTTGGCTCTTTGGGAATGGCCAGGCCCAGGAAATCCTGGTCCATAACACCAGTTCCATCGGGAAGGAAATCAGCACCAAGATGGTAGGGTCAGATCAGCGCCAGAACATTACCAGCTCCTACAAGTATCCAGAAGGTGCTTGGGGCCCTGGGGACTCAGGAGGTGGGGGTGGGTATAATCTCCTTTGCATGCCTCCCAGTGAGGATGGCTCGCTCCTGTTAAAACCCTACCTGATCACCTCCTCCTCATGGCAAACTCCCAGGGGCTTTCCTGGGCCCTGGCCATGGGGCCCTAGAGTTGCTAGATTGAGCAAATAAAAGTAGAGGGTATCCAGGTAAATCTGAATCCCAGATAAATCCAAATAAGCAAATATTTTATTAGTATAAGTGTGTTCCAAATATAGTATGCAATATATCTAAACTGAAAACTATTCATTGTGTATCTGAAATTCAAATTGAATGTCCTTTATTTTACTTGGAACTCTGTCCTAGGGTCATATCATGATCTTGTTATGTCAAGACAGTAGGGGGTGGTTGCTTAAGGAGGCAAAGGATGCCTGGCATGTGGAAGGGAGTAGACATCCCAGCAAAGAAGGCCAGGGGGAGGTCTGACTCCCCTGAGTCAGTCAGGTACTGACCTCCTGAGTACCAACCAAGGCCCTGCTGTGTAAGCCTAGCTGTGTTCTTACCATCACTGTGCCTCCACTTCCTCATCTATAAAATGGGTTAATGGCAGCTTCAAGGGCTGTTATGAGGGCAGGAGAGTGGATACACAGAAAGCATTTGGAGCAGTGCCTCTGGTACATAGTAGCTGCTATAGAGAGAAGTCCACAGTTTGGGGTGAGGTAGGGTTCAGCCTGAATGTTGAGTAGCCCCCAGGAGCAAGAGATGAAGATCGATTCAGAAGACTTGAGCATGTATTTATAAGTGAGGATGCTGGCAGGGGAAGAAGTCTCTGGCTTTGATGACAGCGGCAATACTGATGACAAAGAAAAATGCTGGGTGCTTATGTTCAGCAACTCATGTAACTCACCATTTTGGCCACTCTAGGAGGCAAGGAGCTATACTTGGGTTATAGATGAAAAGACTGAGCACCCAGAGAGTAAGGGACTGTGCCTGAGCAAGAACTTGAACCCAGCACTGAGCACTGGCAATCCCCATGTTCTCAGCTATGATGCTGTCCTGTCTCCTGCTGCAGCTCTTCATGTGGCTGGGGCTTTGGGAGGGGAGCTGGGAGTTTGGGGGGTGGCTAGCTTCCCAAAGGAGGCCCCTGGTCTCTCAGTCTCTCCTCACTGGCTCTTCTTTTGGCCAGGGTCCCCTGAGGAGCGATCTGTGTTCATGAAGGCTTCCGGGAAAATGCTGGCCCCAAGAAGGGCCTCCTCCCCCTTCCTAGATCTGCTGGGCTCTGGGGGCCCTGAGGACCAGCCCGCACAGCTGCAACTTCACCTGGCCAGGACCCCCGAGTGGGGCCAGGACCTGATGCTGACACTGCATGCCTGGAGGGTGCCAGACAGAGTCCACTCCCGGGGGTCCATCAGCCTGGCGGTGCGCTTCAGCGCCCAGGCCCTGTTGCACCAGGGTGAAACCCGGGAGCCTCTCTGGAGGCAAACAGTGCACTTGAACCTGGATTTTGGGAAGGGTGAGTATGAGATAGACCTGGAAAGTCGCCAAGAAGGATGGGAACCTTGGGGTCATGAATGAAGCTGGGTATGGTTCAGCCAGATTCCATGGAGATCCCCGCACCCCAACACACACACATAGCAGACAGTGAAACTGCTGGTGGCAGGACGTTGCATGTTATGTGCACCATCCTGCCAGGGGAGACACAACAGTGACCTCTGGGGGTGGTGGATAGAGGGTAAGTGCTCTGAATCTCTCTTAGACACGTGCATACAAACATACTTGCACACACGTACAGACTCTCACACATATTCTCTCTCTCACACACACATACTCTCTCTCTCTCCCTCTTTCTCTTTCCAGACTCCTCAAGGTGTCTTTTGTCTGTGCTTAGAGATACAGTTGCCGCTCTTGCTACCCTACGACAATTACAGAAACAAGCTGACAGATGAGAAACTGATCCGGGTGTCTGGCATTGCCAAGGTGGAAGATACAGGGAGGTCCATGCTGGTCCTAAAAGACATCTCTCTGGAGCCTCCTCACTTGTCTATTGAGGTAAGGTGTCTGGACAGAGATGGAGCCTGGGGGCCCTCTGACTCACCCAATCCAGGGCTTGGGCTCCAGCAGTGAACAACATAGTCCCTGCCTCAGACACCAAATATATGATTAAAGCCCAGTACGATGTTATCTTGTACCCTGCAAAGTGCAGGGCAGGGTGAAAGGCTTCTCAGAGGAGTGATATTTTGTGGGGCTGCACAGGAAGACACCGTACAGAGAAATGAGATGGAGATGAAGGCATTTTAAGCAAGGAAAAAGCTTGGCAGAGGCAGACAGACAGGAGAGGCGTGGCTAGGAGATGGAGTTGAGGAGTTGGATTTGAGAAAAAACACAAGTCAAATTCCAAAGGTGACTGCAGATATTAATATAGTGTGACAGGCAAGAGGCCCCAAATGAAAGGTGAGGCTCAGACTTTGAGCTCGAAGATCTTGTGGCTGGCAAGTAATTGCATGAGGAAGGAACACGGGTCGAAGAAAGGTCAGTGGAGGCAGAAATGTTCCCCATCTCCTATTACCAGGGTTTTTTCTTCCCTTGAAGCCTCCTTTCCCCAGCCCTGCACCCCATTCTGAAGGACTTGCCCTCTGCCTAGTCCCAGGCTGGCTTTGCCCCTGCTGGATCTGTTAGCAGCATGCTCCACCCCCACCCAGAGCAAGAATTGAGTGGCTCCACGTCATAAACCACCTGGCCCTGCTGTCAGGTGGTCAGACCATGATGTGGCAGACAGTGGGCAGTGCAGACACAGCGTGGTGCTGAGGTGAGCGCTCTGGCTGTTACCCAGAGCCCTGGTTCCCAACAAGGTCCAGTGCAAACACATGGGATGCCGAGGAGACTATTGATTGGTCCCCACTGGTAAGGGACCTAGGGATGACCTGTACCACTAGGAGAGAAGCCAAAGACATTTTTACCTGTTCTACTTTGCTGCCCTCATCAGAGTACAAAGGGTTTGTTTCTTCCATTTGAATTTTAGAGAAGTCAGGATGTGTTCTTGTTTTTCCTTGATTTTTTTTTTTAAATTCTCTTTTGAGCCAGAACGTGTCCCAAGTATGATCTGGGTGGTCAGAATTCGTCTTAGTTCAACATTCATTTATCAAATATCCACCACTTGGCAGGAGCTGAGCTAGGCACCAGCTCTAGAAGTGAGTAGGATAGAATCCCTGCCTCCCACTCACAGGCCAAGGCTGTGCTGCCCTATGACACAGATTCCCATGGGATGCACAGAACACACCTGGAAAAACTCAGAGTGTTTCTAATGTCAGAGCAATGTGGGGAAAAGATCCTGCCCATGGTCTGGGACATCTGGGTCAGGTCCTGGCTCTGCCATATCATGTGACCTTGGCCTTGGAATGATATTGCTGATAGCATATAGATGGCCCATAGGACACCACTTCCTTACCCCCTTCCTGTGTCAGATACTACAAATCGACCACAACTCTCTCTGACTCTGGCTTTGTCCTCAGGAGTCTTTCCAACACACCATTTCTATTGGCCGTGATTAACAGATTGGAGCTGGCCCTTAGGTCAAAATCAAATTGCCATCCTGAACTAGATGGTGGGGAGGGAAATAGAATCCTACATGGTGCCAGTTCCCAGATGGTGGTGGCTTCCTGAAGCATTGTGACCTTCTAAGACAGGTCAGGATACGTGTTAAGCTTGAATATTCTGGGCTCATATTCTTCTCACCCTGCATTGGTGTTACTGCTCAGTAAGCAGTCCCTGGTGGTCAACAGTGGGATGGTGGAGTCAGGTGACGGAGCTGCAGTACAGAAATCAGGCCAGCTGATCACAATATCCCCACCTTCTCTCCATACAGGTGTCTAAAAGGGCTGAGGTGGGCAAGGCACTGAGGGTCCACATCACCCTGACCAATACCCTGACAGTGGCTCTGAGTAACTGCACCATGGTCCTAGAGGGAAGTGGCCTCATCGATGGGCAGATATCCAAGAAGTATGTACCATTTGTCTCATGCTGGTCTCTGACAAGGGGCACCTTGTGGGGTCACAGGATGGTCCTTCATCTCTGGGATGATGCCTACTCACCCCCGTTTGACCACCCTTGGGGAAGGTTGAGCTTGATGGTACTGAGGCATGGGAAGTGCTTACCCATCAAGAGGGGAAACCGGATCACCCTCCCCACTCACCCCCCACCCCTGGCAGTTACTTAAGGCTTTAACAGATTCTTTGACTTTCAGCATTGGGACGCTGGTGGCTGGACATACCATCCAAATTCAAGTGGACCTCTACCCCATCAAAACTGGGCCCCGCCAGCTGCAAGTCCTCATTAGCAGCAAAGAGATCAAGGAGATCAAGGGCTACAGGGACATCTTTGTGGCTGCCTCCAGGGCTTCTTGAGGCCTCCCCCACAACCCCTACACTCCCCCCCAACCCTTACCCTCCCAACTGCCAGAAGGCATAATGTTATCTTTGTTCCTTCTCCGTCCTCTTCTCCGCCTGCCTGGGGGTGAATAAAACTCTGTTGGAACCTCTGTGCATCCTGGGAAGAGACCCGGAAGACGTCTTTATTTACCACCTGTGTTCTTTCTTCTCCACTAACAAGCTCCTTATTGCTACTGGGTGGTCCTCTGGCCTGGGTGCCAGCTGTGTCTGCTGGGCCCTCCCTACTCTTCCTGTCTTCTTTCTCCTGCTTTAAGATTCCCCAATCACGAAATAAGCCTAATATGTTCCCCTCTAAGTCAGCTTCTCTGGAATCAAGGTTCCCAGGTCTCTCCATTTAAATTGTTTTAGCAAGCCTGAAGACAGAGGCAGGAGGGAGGTCAGTGGCCTGGAACTGCCCAGGGGCACAGGCCAGAGCTATCTAGCAGGACTTCTCTGCTTAGAGCATGGGAGGGGCTGGGCTGGGCTCATGCAAAACCATTTGTACTCAGTCTAGATAATTGGGAAAGAGCAGAAAAGTGAAAAGAAACAAAAGAAAAAATCACAAACAGCTCCCAGTCCCAGAAGAAATCTCTGTGAACAGTTTGCTGTATATCTTTCTGTTCTCCCCATGCCCCCCCACCACATTCATTATACTTTGCAAGGTTATCATTACAGGGCTATCATTAAAAGATAAGAGATAACAAGTGTTGACCAGGATGTGGAGAAAAAGGAACCCTCGTGCACTGTTGGTGGGAAGGCAAACTGGTGCAGCCCCTGTGGAAAAGAGTATGGAGGTTCCTCAAAAATGAAATATAGAACTACCCTAGGATTCAGCAATCCCATGTTTGGTATTTATCTGAAGGAAATAAAATTGCTATCTTGAGGAGATATTTTCACCACCATGTTTATTGCAGTGTTATCGACAATAGCCAAAATATGGAAACAACCCAAGTGTCTGTCAATGTATATATGGACAAAGATGTATCTCTCTCTCTCTCTCTCTCACACACACACATGAATATTATTCAGTCATGAAAAAGAAAGGAAATCTTTCCATTTGCTCCAAAATGAATGGACTTTCACTTATGCTAAGTGAGAGATAAGTCAGACACGGAATGACAAATACATATGACTTATATTTGGAGTCTAAAAAAGCTGAACTCCTAGAAACAGAGAGTAGATTGGTGGTTACCAGGGCTGGGGGAAGGGAACTGGGGAGATGTTAGTCAAAGAACTTCCAGATGGTAGATGAATAAATTCTGGAGCTCTAATGGCATTGTGATTGTAGTTAACAATAGTGTATTATATACTCAAAGTTAACAAGAGACCCGACCTTAAATGTTCTTACCACAAAAAAGAAATAACTGTGACATAATGGGCGTGTTAGTAACACTACTGTAGTAATAATATTAGACATATAAATGTATCAGATCAACATGTCGTATACCTTAAACTCACACAATATTATATGCCAATTATCTCTCAGTCAAAAATAAAAAACAGTTATTATAAATTGGCATATTTCCATCATGGAAGATTTGGAAACTTCAGAAACCACAGAAAACGAGATCCTCCTCCTGGAGGTTTTCAGGCATGGTCCCTTCATCCTTACCACTCCTCACCTGCTTAGTGGCTTTGCAGGTTCACTTAGCACCTCTCCCCTCCTCCTCTCTCTTTTTTTAAAATTTATTTTGCTTTTGCAAGCTCCACCCTGTGTGCCTGCTGCACCCAACCCCACTGGGTTCCCAGGGCATTTCTGTGGGGCCCTGTCACTGCTTTGTCACTGCTGTGCTGCATCTGGGTCCCACCCACTGAGGGAGACCTAGAACCTGGGCTGGCTCCTGCGGAAATCTGAAACCTTGTTCCGCCTGCCAAGTGCCTCCTCCTCCTTTGTTTAGTCATTGCTCCTCCTGTCAGGTCGGTCTGGGGGTGCAGAGCTCCCTGGCTGTGTCACTTGTGTCTCTGGAGGGGGAACGGTGGACAGGCTTCCTACTGGGCCCTCAAGGGCGTTCGATGGGAGGGAGTGGTTAGCCACTTCTATCTTCGCAGTCAACCTTTCAAATACTTTCCAGTCTCCTCATCCAAAAATTGCTTAAAAAAACTGTACTCTGTAGTGTTTTCTGTGTGTAGGCAAGTCTGTCTGGCTTCATTTCCCTACTTCAGCTGGACAAGCTAGACAATCTCAAAGTCCTTTCCAGGGCCCAGGACCCTGCTGCTGAGCGCCTTCAGAATATGTCCTGACTGATCCTGCTTCACCGTCCTCACCCTCCACTTGTCTCACAAAACCCAGTGTGCTAGCCTCCCAGGCAGTGATGCCCACGAATGAACTCTGAAAGAAATGTCTGGGGGTGTGGAACAGGGACACAAAGCAGGCCAGCTCCCAAATCTCTTAATTGCTGGTCTTGCCCAGGAATCCTCCGTGGTGTTCACGGAGACCACGGTGCTCATGTCCTTTCAGCTGGTAGTGTTGGGGTCCATGCTGTTCAGTGTCATTGTGTGATATAAAGCAAAGAGCTCCGGGGCTGACTCCTGAGTCCCTCAGGTGCACGACAATACCAGCAACAGTAGCAGAGCCAGCCCTCAGAGGACTATTGTGAGGACAAAATGAGAGAGTGCGTTCTAAAGAGCTTTGCCATTCTTGAAGTACATTCATACTCAAAGGTCCTCCAATCAGTTTAACCACCTCTCCTGGGTGACCGGCTCCATTTCTGGTCAGAGCAAGAGGGAGGAGGCAGAGGAACACACATGGATCTGCCACTTTGGGCTTCCCTTTACAATTGTCTGTGGGAAACCCCCTCCCTCCCCTCAGATCTTCGCACCCATGGAGCCATGGACCCTGAGTCTACAGTAAGGAAATTGGAACATGGCTCAGAGAATACTGGGAATTCATGGTAGGGTCAGAAATACCATCCTAGTCTCTCTGAGTCTTAGAAACTTCTGGAGGTACCCCACGCCCATCCTGGGAGAGCCGGCCAGGGGAAGGTAGGTGAGCCCACACCTGCCTTCTTGAGTGTTCCAGGATCTGCTCTGTGCTCTACCCTTGCAGGTCACAGACTTACTTCCCTCCCAAGAGGAAGGTGCTCATCAACTCTGTTCAGCTTCCCTGGCTCTCCTCGGCCTCCCTTACCCTTGACCAAGGAATGAGCTGCTGCGATCAGTGCTGCCTCCTGCCCCTGGCACACACACCTCCACATACTCTCTAATGATTTGTAGGAATCAAATGAAAAGCTGAACCTGTGAGTCAGCTCATTAGCTCACTGCCATGAAATAGGCTATTATTGTCTGGTGGCCATTGGGCACCTTCCTCTTTGGCTACCCCACCTCTCCAGACCCACTCACCCTCACTGCACTCACCTTCCTGTCTCTCCTCCCAGTTCAGCTCTCCTGCCTATGCCTCCTCCTCCTCCCCTGGGATAACCCATCTCCACTAATGTGGTAATGGGTTCAGGCATTTATCCATTTGTTCATGCATGGGTCATTTTTTTTTCTAATAATTTTTTTAAAATTTATTTGACAGACAGAGATCACAAGTAGGCAGAGAGGCAGGCAGAGAGAGAGAGAGAGAGAGAGAGAGAGAGAGAGGAGGAAGCAGGCTCCCCGCCGAGCAGAGAGCCAGATGCGGGGCTCGATCCCAGGACCCTGGGACCATAACCTGAGCTGAAGGCAGAGGCTTTAACCCACTGAGCCACCCAGGTGGCTCACCGCATGGGTCATCTTTTAATTCACTGCACTGGCCAGCAAATATGAACTGGAAAACTGCCCACCCTTCAGATAGTGCATTAAGCACTTACACAGGACTCTGGAGTCTGACTGCCAGCCTTCAAATCTGGCTCCACTGGTTTTAGTGATCTTGGAAAAACTATTTAAAGTCTTTAAGCTTCAATTTCCTCACTTGTAATAGAGGAACAATAACAGTACCTAACTCATGGGGAACAGCATGAAGATTAAGTGGGATAAGGCACATAATGTCAGGCAGTGTCTGGAACTGAAAAGATGTCATTAGTCTACTAGTAGTTTTACTACTAGCCCCCATCATTAGTAAGCACTGGGGATATATTAATAAGACATAGGTCATACCTTCCAGGGGTCTGGGGGAAAAATAGGTTAAATATTTATAATGTTGTGTATGAGTTGGCTAATAGGGAATGAAAAGGGGGTGTCCCCAAATGCCTGGTGTGGTAGTGAGAGGGTGTTAGGAAAACTTCCTGGAGGGGAAGTGCTTGAGCCTGGATCTGAGAAAGTAGACAATTGGAGGACATTTCAGAAAGAGACTGACAGGTGCAGGAGAGCAGGTCTGCATCTGAGAACAGCAGGACTTTGGCCTGAGTGGACTCCACGCAGGAAGGAAAGATCCTGAAGGGCTATGGGGGCAATGTTGGGAAGTTTGGACTTGACCCACTGCTGGATTTTTTAAAAGATATATTTATTTGGGGGCGCCTGGGTCGCTCAGTGGATTAAGCCACTGCCTTCGGCTCAGGTCATGATTTCAGGGTCCTGGGATCGAGCCCCGCATCGGGCTCTCTGCTCCACAGGGAGTCTGCTTCCTCCTCTCTCTCTCTGCCTGCCTCTCTGCCTACTTGTGATCTCTCTCTCTGTCAAATAAATAAATAAAATCTTTAAAAAAAAGATATATTTATTTGAGAGAGAGAGAGAAAGCGTGACTGGGGTGGGGGGAGCAGAGGGGCAGGGGGAGAGAGAGAATCCCAAACACTCTCCCCACTGAGCACAGAGCCCCACACAGGGCTCGATCCCACAACCCTGAGATCATAACCTGAGCTGAAATCAAGAGTCAGATGCTTAACCCACTGAGCCACCCAGGCATCCCGAGATGGAAAGGGAGAGGGAATCCTAAATCCTAATCCATCCCCAGTGCAGAGCCCCACACGGGGCTCAATCCCACGACCCCAAGATCACAACCCCAGGGGAAACCAATAATTGGATGCTCAATAGACTGAGCCACCCACGCACCTCAACCCACTGCTGGATTTTAAGCCAAGAGCATCCTGACTGAATTGGCACTTCAGAAAAATCATGAGGATGGCTCTTTTGGAAAAAGGATGGGTGGGAGACTGGTTAGGAGTTGTCCAGGCAAGGGGGTGCTTCAGAGAAGGCAGGGCTAAGGACACAGGGAAAACAGGCTAATGTTAGGAGATAATCAGGAGCTGAACTGGCAGGGCTCAGCGACTGATGGCCTAAAGGAGGCCAGGAAGACGGGAGAAATACAAGGTGGCTCCCAGGTTTCTCCCAAAGGGACTGGGCAGGCACCATCCTCACTCACCAAGACCAGAAATGCAGGAGGAAGGGGAGAGGGGAGGCATTCCATTCTGGATTAAAGGTGTGTGTGTGTGTGTGTGTGTGTGTGTGTGTGTGTGTGTGTGTGTGTGTGTGTGTAAGGTAGTGAATTGCATATATGCATGGATACACACACTGTAAGAGCAGACTGGGGAGAGGGAGAGTCAAAAATACGGGAGAGAGGGAACCCTCCTACACTGTTGTGGGAATGCAAGCTGGCGCAGCCACTCTGGAAAACAACATGGAGGTCCTTCAAAAAATTGAAAATAGAGCTCCCCTATGCCCCAGCAATTGCACTACTGGGTATTTACCCTAAAGATACAAATGTAGTGATCTGAAGGGGCACATGCACTCCCAATGTTTATAGCAGCAATGTCCACAATAGCCAAACGATGGAAAGAACCTAGATGTCCATCAACAGATGAATGGATAAAGATGTGGTACACACACACACACACACACACACACACACACACACAATGGAATACTATGCAGTTATCAAAAATTGAACTCTTGCCATTTGCGACAATGTGGATGGAACTAGAGGGTATTATGCTAAGCGAAATAAGTCCATCAGAGAAAGACAATTATCATCTGATCTCCCTGATATGAGGAATTTGAGAGGCAGGGTGGGGGTTCTCGGGGGTAGGGAAGGAAAAAATGAAATAAGATGCGATTAGGACAAAGACAAACCATAAGAGACTCTTAATCTCACAAAACAAACTGAGGGTTGCTGGGGGGAGTTGGGTATGGAGAGGGGGTTGGGTTATGGACACTGGGGAGGGTATGTGGTACAGTGAATGTTATGAAATGTGTAAGCCTGATGATTCACAGACCTGTGCCCCTGGGGCTAATAATACATTATATGTTAATAAAAATAATTAATAAAAAATATAGGAGAGAGGGCAGATGGTGATGAATGAGGTTCCTAAGGAGGGAGGTTAAGGGACCCAGAAAGCAGGAGAATGCACAGAAAAGGGTCCCACAGGAGGGAGAGGCCGTGTGGGAGTGGGGAGGGGGAGGGGAGCCTTAGAGTGTCCCGCCCGCTCCCTGAGAAGAGCCCTTTCCCCTTCTTCCACCTGTCTTCTCCCATCTGTGCTTTTCTCCCCACACACTTACTCCCAGAACATGTACTGTTCTTAATAGAATCAAGGTCACTCACTGGCATTCCCACCCTCTAATCTACTTCCAAAACTCCTCCATGAATCTTCCGAAGTTTGCTTCCTCTACTGCTTTTATCTGAGTTTCACCTTCACCTGGCAGGTTTCACCCAAGACAATAGCTCTGCCAAAAAAGGAATACCACAAAATCATACCAAGGGTGGTCCAGAGTGGGTTCCATTTGCATCTGATGTCTAGAAAGTGACTCTTCAGGAAAAAGAAAAAAAAGGCAATCAGAGTTCTAGCCTTGAGAACTCTCCCAGGAGCTCTCAGTTGTGAGCTGTATAGTCTTGGGACCCTGGTATTCTTTCTTGCAGGGGGGCACAGGCCCCTCCATCCCCTGAGAGGCCCCATCAGCTCATCTCCCCCACCTGGCTCCCCGACCACAACACAGCAACTGTCATGGAAGGCCCCATTGCCCAAGAGCTGTCAAAAGCTCACATGGCACACGGGCCTGAGAGTTCATTGGCCTCCACACTTCCTCTCAGTCAAGCAACGCTGCCAAGAAAAACCTGAGGGCAAGTGAGAAAACCAGTTGTGATCTGCCCAGTAAGCAGGTAGCAGTGCAGCAGCCACCCTGCCTTCGGTGTCTCCTGGAGTCTTGAGGATGGGAGGGGAGTAAACCACTCCAGAACCAGTTTCCTGAAGCTCCACACCACCCAGCTCTCCTGTGGGGAGCAGCCCAGGAACCAGAGGCAGCCACCATGGAGCAAGGTAGGGGAGGCCCGCGGGGCTCCTGGATCAGAGAGAGCAAGAAGACAGAGAGACCATAGGAAGTCAAGGGGAGAATGGATTCAGGGGAAGAAAAGAGTAAATAAAGAACTGAGGCAGACAGAGCAGAAACTCAGGAACCTCAGTATTTGTTGATAGCCTGAGACCCAGGAGACAAGGTGGAGGCTGGCTGGTAAACATAGCCAAACAGCTGTGTACCAGCATGCCTGCTTCCATAATCCAGTGGGACGGGGCAGGGCCAGGGATGAGTGGGTCAGGGATCCTGTCCTCTGCCACTTGCTGACTCTTTAACATTTAGCAAGTCACTTCTATAGTTCCCAGCCCCCTGCCTGAAACATGAGGGATTGGGGTGGACAAGACAATCTTGAAGTTGTCTTTCAACTCCAACATTCTCTCATCTTCATATCTTCCCTTTTTTCCCCACTTCAGGAGGTCTCTTCCTCATTTTAGCTCATCTTCCCACCACCACTCCTCTCTGTATCAACTCCCTTTCTAGAAAGTTTCTACTGAAGAGTAAATGGTTAGTTGAAACCATTTATAAGAATGAACTCCAAGCTCTACAAACAGTCTCATCTTCATTTATTATTTTTTGTTTAAATTTTTATAATTTTTAACTACACAAGAAATACATGGGTACATAGTTGGAGTAAAATAAAACAATAATTACAGATAAAGTTACAGTCGCCTGCCTGCCACCCCCAACCTCAGCCTCATCTTGAGAAACCACTGTGATCATTTCTAAGAGAAATTACTGTTCTAGTCTTTTGTCTATAAATAAAGATATATATTCAATATAATACAAGCTTGTTTTTGGTGTATCATGGTATCACCATGTTGCACGTATTTTTCTACAGCTTGATATTTTTTCACTCAATAGTAATGTGTTGGAGCTCTACCTGTGCCAATTAGTATCTATAAATCTACCTCAAAATTTCCCACTTTGCAAAGCATCCCATAGTATGGGTATAAATAATTTTATTTATCCAGTCCCATTAAAAAAAAAAAGATGTATTTATTTATGAGAGGGAGAAGGGAAGCAGACTCCCAGCTGAGTGTGGAGCGGCTGCAGGGCTCAAACCCATGAGCCTGAGATCAAGACCTGAGCCAAAACCAAGATCAGGATGCTCAACCAACTGAGCCACCCAGGCACCCCTATCCAGTCCCTTTTTTGTAGGCATTTAGGTTGTTTCTCATTTTCCAGTTGTATAAGCAATGTTGCAGGGCACATTCTTGTGGATGCCTCTGTACTCATGTGGGAGTGTTTCTCTAGGATAAATACTGAGATCAATTACTTTAAAAATTCTTTCTATAATTTCCTTTCTATTTCCCTGATCATTTCACTCCCTTCTCTCCTCACATGAAGGAGAACAAATATGGCCAATAGTAAATGTGCCCCATATTTGAATATCTGGTATCTGGAGTGAAGACCGATCCCAGCATTACAGGCAGAGGTTAACTTGACCCATGATATATCCAGAAGATGAGATTTGGCCTCAGTGCTTGCTGTCAGGCAAATGTTGCTGTACCTGTTGAGTGTTCTGGGTCACATGCCCAACCTGAATTGGAGCCAGTTAGTAATGTCTGTCTAGTCATCTGGTCTCCAAAAAGAGTGAACTTCTTTTTCCACTAGTCCTGCTAAGAGTGGGTTAGATGTCCTTTCTGAACATGAGTGAAGAAGAGCAATGCAGCTAGTGTTGGGTAATGGAAAGAGCACAGGACTTGGGCCAGTAACCCTAGGTTCAAGCTTAGATAAGACAGTTAATCTGTCTGAACCTTGTTTCCTCATCTCTAAGTGTGAATGACATGGCATTTCATCCCTCCAACATTGTGGTGAGGATTCAATGAGACAGAGTGCCTAGGATGGTGCCCAGCCTCCAATGAGGTGTTGGTTGAATTTGAAATGAGTGCAGAATGATTATGCAAAGGATAGAGAACTCTATTCAAACTAACAAACATCTTTTTTTTTTTTTTAAGATTTTACTTATTTATTTTAGAGAGAGAGAGAGAGAGAGAGAGAGCAGGGGCAAGGGCAGAGGGGAAAAGAGAGGGGAGAAAGAATCTCAAGAAGACTCCCTGCTGAGTGTGGAGTCCGATGCAGGGCTCCATCTCATGACTCTGAGACCATGACCTGAGCCAAAACTGAGTTGGATGCTTAACTGACTGAGCCACCCATGAGCCCTAACAATCTTTTAGTACCTACAATGTGCTGACCATTATGCTTATATTTCTTTTATAAGAAACACCATATCCATCCATAGTCACATCTCATTCCCACCTCCTCCCAAACCCTGGCAAACCTTAATCTACCATCTGTCTCTATGGGTTTACCTATTCTGCAGATTTCATAATGTGAATCATATAACATGGGACCTTTTATGTCTGACTCCTTTCACTTAGCATAATGTTTTCAAGTTTTTTCTTTATGGAATTACCACATTTATTGATCTGGTAATCATTTGATGGTCTACATCTTTTGGCTATTATGAATAAAGCTTCTATCAACATTCATGTACAGATTTTGTGTGAACATATATTTTCAATTTCTTGGGTACATACCTAGGAGTGAAACTGCTGAGTCACATGGTAACTCTACTTTTAATTTTTTGAAGGACTGCCATACTGTTTTCCAAAGCCGCTGCACCATTTTACAATCTCACCAGCAATGTATAGAGCTTCAATTTTTCCACATCCTTAACCAACACTTATTATTTTCTGTCTTTCTTATTAGAGCCATCCCAGTGGGTATGAAGTGGTATTTAATTTGCATTTCCCTAATGATTAATGATTTTTTTTTTCATTTGCTTATTGGTCTTTTGCATATTCCTTTGGAGAAATGTCTATTCAGATCAATTGCCCATTTTTCATTTTTTTTTTTATTATTAGGTCATACAAATTCTTTATATATTCTTTTTAAAAGATTGTATTTCTTTATTTGAGAGAGACAGAGAGAGATTATGCATGCAAAACAGCATGAGCAAGGGAGAGGGGCAGAAGAAGAAGGAGAAGCAGGCTCCCCACTGAGGAGGGAGCCCAATGCAGGGCTCCATCTCACGACCCCAGGATCAAGACCTGAGCCAAAGGCAACAGCTTAGCCAACTGAGCTACCCAGGTGCCCCTCCTTATATATTCTTGATACAAGTCCCTTATCAGATATATGATTTACAAATATTTTCAATCATTCTATGGGTTGTCTTTTCACTTTATTGAAGATGTACTTGAAACTACAGTTATTCGTTTTGATGAAATCTAATTTATAGTTTTTTTCCTTTATTGCTTGTGCTTCTATTTCATATCTAAGAAATCATTTCCTAGTTCAAGATCATATAGATTTACCCCCTATGTTTTCTTCTAAATGTTTTATAGTTTTATCCCTTACACTCAAGTCCTTAATTGACTTTGAGTCCATTATTTTATATGGTGTGAGATAGGGGTGCAACTTTATTCATCTCAAGTGTATGAAACGTAATTAATTTTTGATGAATATGTCTACTAGTTTCTAATTTTGTGTGTGGATTTTTTAGGATTTGCTATATTCAAGATCATGTTATATGTTAATAAAGATAATTGTACTTCTTCTTTCCGGTGTATATTGGCTAGAAACTCCAGTATAATGCTAATGGGTGGGGAGAGAGGAGACATCCTTGTCTTGTTCCTAAATGTAGGGGGAAGTATCTAGTTTTTTACTATTAAGCATGGTTATGGCTTGGATTTTTCCCAGATAATCTTTATCAGGTTGAGCAAATTTACTTATCTTCCTAGATATAATTTACTTGTATTTTATTGTGAGAGGGTGTTGGATATAGTCAAATACTTTGGTTTGTATTTCTCATAATCTACATACAGCTGAGACAAAACAGCTAGGCCTCTATCCTCTATCCTCGTGGTGGAAGACAGACAAAAACTTGACAAAACTACCTGAACGTCTCATGCTGATCCTGAAATTAGTAGGCTCTCAGTAAAAGTTTGATAAAATTGAAAAAAATAAGCATGGTATTAACTAAATGAAGGAATTAAGATTTTCTGTAAGTGATGCAGTTAAGTACGGCAGGTCAGTGGGAGATGGGAAGAAGGGTGGGTCAATGGGGGCAGGCTTCATGAAACAGATGGGTCTTCAACAGACCTTGGAGGACAGGTGGAATTTGGTTAGATATTTGGTTGGGACAGATGGAATGAGAGGGCATTCTAAGTTGGCATTACAGCAGGATCAAAATATATGGACAGGCAAAGCTACCATTTGCTTGAGGACAGATTGGCTAGAGGAGAGAGTCCACAATGGGAGTGGTGAGAAGTGAGAATGCAAGTGTAGGTGAAGACCAGGTGTGGTAATAAATGTCAGGTTAAGGAGTGTGTCTTTTGTATGGTGGGCTGTGGGGTATCTCAGAACTTTTAGAGGAAAAGGTTGGCATGATCAATTTGTATTGAGGAAAGAAAATCTGGTGATGTGTTAGGAGGGGATGAGTAGGAAGCAGGATATCTGATAGAGGCTCTTATGGTCACTAGGTATGAAGTGAGGAGGCCAGAATTGTGTAAATTTGGAAAGGCGGGTTGGTATCAGAGATATTTTAATTTGGGTAAAGGGACTTGTCACACACGAATGGATAAAGACTAGGAAGGAGATAGGAGAGCCAGTTGTGCTTTAAAGCTTGTGAGCCCAGGTGCCTGGGGATCACTGTAAGACCATGGTCAAACATCAGGAAGTCACAAATGGAGCCTCTTTCAGGGAGACACACTTGGAGAACAGTGAGATCAATCTGTGTTTCATTAGAAGCTCCAGAAGGCAGGGAGTGGGCCTTTCTCCATCTTCTTCTTCTTCTCTTTTTAAGATTTATTTTTATTTGGGAGGGGCAGGGGGGGAGGGAAAGAAGAAAAACACAAGCAGACTGCCCACTTAGTGCGGAGCCCTCTGCAGGGCTTAATCTCACAGCCCTGAGACCATGACCTGAGCCAAAACCAAGAGTTGAACGCTTAACTGACTAAGCCACCCAGGTGCCCCTGGGAGTGGGCCTTTCTTTGACTGTCCTCAGAATCCCAGCTCCCAGGGCAATAGGCACATGGCATTAGTGGTGGGCAGAGAGTCAGCAAACTGCTAAAAGCATAGTACTACCAGATCTAGATGTGGAGGCTGGTACTGGGCCAACTGAAACTGTTAACTTGAGTCCAAAAGCTGGATGCTGGGGTGAGTCTGGAGATATGCTAGGCTGAAGGGAGCGATCACACTTGACCAGGACTACAAAAGGGGTTGGATAGAGGCAGAAAACCATGCATCTCCAGAAGAGTGTAAGCAAGATGGGGATAAAGGGTCCTGGAAGCAAGGAAGGGAGGCGAAAAGGAAGTAAGAAAGAGGCACCTGCATGTTTGAATCTTCATTTAATCCTCATAAAAACCATGTAAGACTGGTATCATGGATTCTGTTTTACTGACTTGGAAACTGAGGTTCAGAGAGGTTAAGCTTCTTTCTTAATTTTGTACAACTAAGTGGCAGGCAGGATTGGACCAGGCTCCACAACCCTGCTCTTTCATATGCTCCTGGCTGCCCTGTTGCAGGGCTGGAAGTGGCCCTCACAGACCTCCAGAGCTTCCAGAACAACGTGCGGCACCACACAGACGAGATCAGCTCTGACCGCCTCCTAGTCCGCCGGGGCCAGTCCTTCAATGTCACTCTGTACTTCAGGAACCGGGGCTTCCAGCCAGACCTGGACAATATCATCTTTGTCGTTGAGACTGGTGAGGACCCCTGAGGGTGTGAGTGTGTGTGTGTGTGTATGTGTGTGAGAGTATTTAGGGAGATTCTGGAGGGTTGAAAGAGAGAGCCTCTGTTCTGCTTCCCTCCCAGGACCCCTACCAGACCTGTCCAAGGGGACTCGAGCCCTGTTCAGCCTAACAGGTCGTCATGGCCCCAGCCCATGGATTGCCTCTCTGGAGACTAATGGGGCCAGCTCCCTGGAGGTGAGCCTGTACGCCCCTCCTGTGGCACCTGTGGGTCGGTATCTCTTGAAAGTTCATATTGACTCTTTCCAGAGATCTGTCACAGCCTACCAGCTTGGGGAGTTCATCCTGCTCTTCAATCCCTGGTGCCCAGGTAAGGCGAGTGTCTGTGTGGGGGCCTCTTGTCTCTGCCCTTTTGTCAGTGCCACAGAGAGCCAGGCTCAAGAATTTCTAGACCCCTGTTCCTTGGCTACCAGAAACCTCCAACTGCATGCACTCAGCATCTACTCCCAACCACCAACAAAGAGGGCAGGAGAAGTTGCTATTTATTTACTTATTTAGAATTTTAAAAACATGAGCCAAGTAGGGAGGCCTGGGTGGCTCAGTTTGTTGAGTGTCTGCCTTCAGCTCGGGTAGTGATCCCAGGTGGGATTGAGCCCCGCATTGGGCTCCTGGCTCAGCTGGGAGCCTGCTTCTCCCTCCCACTGCCTACTGCTTTCCCTGATTGTACTCTCCCTCTCTGTTAAACGAATAAATAAGATCTTTAAAAAAACAACAACATGAGACTAGTTATCTTTACTTAAAAACTATTATAATTAGGGCGCCTGGGTGGCTCAGTGGGTTAAGCCACTGCCTTCCGCTCAGGTCATGATCTCAGGGTCCTGGGATCGAGTCCCGCATCGGGCTCTCTGCTCAGCAGGGAGCCTGCTTCCCTCTCTCTCTCTCTCTCTCTGCCTGCCTCTCTATCTACTTGTGATCTCACTCTGTCAAATAAATAAATAATATCTTTTAAAAAAAACTATTATAATTAAATTTGACCACTATTAACATCTACCTTTACTAAATATTTTTAAAAAGATTTTATTTATTTATTTATTTGAGAGAGCAAGAGCGTGTGCGCGCAAGTGAGAGAGAGAGAACAAGGGTGGGGGTGGGCAGAGGGCAAGGGAAGAGCAGACTCCCCACTGAGCAGGGAGCTGGATTCAGGGCTTCATCCCAGGACTCCAGGATCATGACCCAGGACTCCAGGATCATGACTGGAATTGAAGGCAGGCACTTAACCAAATGAGCCACCCAGGTGCCCCACCGTATATTTTTAAGTTAACTTAAATTTTTTCATTATAAGTAAAATTGCATTGAGTGTGGAATGAGGTAAAGGGGAAGGAAGAAGGGATGGGAAGGGAAGGGAAGGGAAGGAAGGGAAGGGAGAAAAGGGAGGAAGGAAAGGCAGGGAGGGAAGGAGGAAGGGAGGAAGGAAGGGAGGGAAGGTGGGAGGGAGGAGGGAAAGAGATAGAAAGGAGGCAGGAAGGAAAGTATAAGGTGACGAGTAAAACCTTATTCCAGTCTCCAAGTTCCATCTTCCAGAGAAAAATCCTCTTCACACTTTCTTGTGCAGCCTTACAAAAATGTTTTATGCTTAAATAAATATGTACTTATACATATATGCATATGTGTGTGATTATATAATCATACCACAAATGGGATTATATGGTACATAGAATGCCTTGCTTTTTTCATTCAACAATTCAATTTTGAATGTATTTTCCTATCAATATGTCCTTTTTAATGACTGTAATTACTCCACTGTTTGGATGCACCAAATGTTTTTAACTGGTTTCCTACTTATGGGTACTTTGGCTGTTTCCAATTTTTGTCTTAGACAAACAAAGCTACACGGAATAGCCCAGCACTACGTGTCTCCACAATCCCTGTCATCTAAATCTACCTGGGGGGCAGAGTAGTTATACAGACATATAGACATGGTGTGGGCAGAATGAAGGAAAAGTCAAGAGGAGAGAATGGGAAGAAGGCCAGAAAGAGCTGATAGTAGAGAATGGGGCTGGTGGGCTTTTGGGCAGAGATCAGAAGCAACAGTCTTACTTCTAGTTAGAGGATGTCCCTTCCCCTTCCACCCTCTCATCTACTGCTCCCCCAACCTTATCTCAAGGGGCCACGTGAGTGGTATCAGAACCTGGCTGGGGGGCACCTGGGTGGTTCAGTGGGTTAAGCCTCTGCCTTCGGCTCAGATCATGACCTCAGGGTCCTGGGATTGAGCCCCACATTGGGCTCTCTGCTCAGCGGGGAGCCTGTTTCCCCCTCTCTCTCTGCCTGCCTCTCTGCCTACTTGTGATCTCTCTCTCCGTCAAATAAATAAATAAATAAAAATCTTAAAAAAGAAAGTTAATGAATTGAACTTAAAAAAAAAAAAAAAAGAACCTGGCTGGAATCTAGCATCTCTAACCGCCTCCCACCACACACCGCAAGTGTCACTGAGTGGCCCAGAGCTCTCACCCATTAGCCATGTGAAAAGGCCCTGCCACTGGGTCAAGGAGGACAGTTGTCTGTCTGTTTCTATCTCTCCCTCTCTTACACACACCCATCCTGGCCTCCAAGACTGTGGATTTCAGACTGTACTGAGGTCTCCCCTGAGCTATGAGGAGGAAAGTGATATCTGTGAGGACTTCTTTTTTGTAGCTGTGCCCTATCCAGGTTCCAGGGAGTCTCACTATTGGACCAGGGAGCAGTAGGGGCTGAAGTCAGGTTCAGTGGCAACCCCATGACCATGTCCAAGATATTGGCTGGAAAGCCCCACCCTGGAGTTCTGGCCACTGCTAGCCCCTACTGTGAGAAGGGATGTGTATGGTCTCAACCGTGAACCCACCGCAGGTCTCACCACACGGTGAAAGACCTCAATAAAATACATCTCTCCCAGAGGTCATCCTCCACCATGCAGGCTCAGTCTCAGGAAGTGAGGAGAGCACTTTTACCTAAGGATTTGGCGGGGCTTCCAGACTGTTCCAGGACACCGCAAAGGGGACACCTGCTCCCCTGGCCTTTGTTCGTTCATTCTCAACTTTAAAAAGATAATTTTTAAAAAGATTTTTCTTTATTTATTTGACAGACAGAGATCACAAGTAGGGAGAGAGGCAGGCAGAGAGAGAGGAGGAAGCAGGCTCCCTGCTGAGCAGAGAGCCCGATGCGGGGCTCGATCCCAGGACCCTGAGATCACGACCTGAGCCGAAGGCAGAGGCTTAACCCACTGAGCCACCCAGGCGTCCCAAAGATAATTATTTTATATCACGAAAGTAATAACATGTTCATGCCAGAAAATCTGGAGAATAGCAGTAGGAAAAAGGAAAAAAAATTACTATTAACCCCTTTAGGAATAGCCTTCAAAAATCCTCTGCATAAATGTTTTTAACAAACATCAATTTATGTTATAACATTATTATATAACCCATTTAATCTTAATATATCATGTGTAGATTTTGATGCCTATATATACAATTTTGTGATCTTATTTTTTTATAAAGGTTTTATGTATTTATTTGACAGAGAGAGAAATCACAAGTAGGCAGAGAAGCAGGCAGAGGGGGAGGAGGAAGCAGGCTCCCCGCCAAGCAGAGAACCCGATGCAGGGCTCAATCCCAGGACCCCAAGATCACGACCTAAACCTAAGGCAGAGGCTCAACCCACTGAGCCACCCAGGTGCCCCATTATGATCTTATTTTAATAGCGTGCATAAGTATGGCTATTTAATCAGCTCCAAGAACCAGGCATTTAGGTTGTTTCCAGCTTTTCAGTGTCATAAACAGCACTCAGATAAACAACTTAGCATCCAAATCTCTATGTACTTCCAAACTACTGTCTTTAGACTAAATTCCTACAAAATGAATGAGGAGGTTACTGCCAACCCCAAAATTCTGGTTTCCTCTTTTCCAATCAGGATTAGTTGAGTGTAGCAGAAAGATCATGGAATATGGTGTCATATAGATTCTGGGTTCAAATTTCACTCTGTACTTTACATGTGATTTGGACAAGTTACCACTCTGAGCCTGTTCCCTCAATCTTAAATGGGGTGAGGATGTAAATGTGCCGTGTGAACCAAGAAATTCCACCAAACGTAAATTTTTTTCTGTTCAACCTCATGTTTGGATTGAACCTGTGGCTGGTTTTGAGGGACTGTAGAAGGTGGGTCTCTCCAAGAACCAGCCGCTTCTGCACCTCTTGGTGTCATCCAGTGCCCTCCCCAGAGCTTTTTTTTTTTAAATAAAGATTTTATTTATTTATTTGAGAGACAGAGAGAACAAAGGTAAGGGCAGAGGGATAGGGATAAGCAGACTCCCTGCTAAGGCCAGAAGCTGGAGCCCTAAGCCCAGAGTGGGGCTTAATCCCAGGACGTTGAGATCACAATCTGAGCCAAAGGCAGTCTAACCAAGTGAGCCAACCAGGTGCCCCCAGAGCTCACTTTCCCTGGGACTTTGTCTTCTGGGGATGGGAATGGGGCAGGAAGGGCAAAATGACTTTTCTTTGTGTCCTCCCACTTTGATTCCTAGACGATTCTGTCTACTTGGACAGTGAGCCCCAGAGGCAGGAATATGTTGTGAATGATTATGGCTTCATTTACCAAGGGAACAAGAACTGGATCCGCCCATGCCCCTGGAACTATGGACAGGTAGGTCTCAATCCTACTCACGGCTCCTGGGAAGAGGGGAACAGGAGCAGGGTGGGAGGGTTCTCCTCATGCAGGGTTCACCCAAAATTGACAAATGGGAAGAGTAAGGTGTGAGATGACACTCCAGGGAGCTAGAGGAGCAGTCATAGACAGTCGGAAGATGTCCTTCACTGCTGATGTCTGGTTAGGACATCAGGATCCAAGGGGGAAGGGCAGCTAAAGGCACCCACCCTGGAATTCCTTTGAGTATGAGGATGAGGATGAAGGGACAAGAGTGATGATGGCCATGATGGTGCCTGGTTTTTGTTTGTTGAACTGTTTCCACTAGGGCCAGCTTTGCCTCTCTCACTTCAGCCTCATCACCCAGGCCACAGACCCTAGGATCAGTTCTGTCATACAGAGGTAACTTGTCCCTGAACATCTCAGGGACATGTAGCGATGCATTTCCCTCCTGGTTACTATTACCTTTTTGTTAGTTTGATATCTTTTTCATTATAAAACTAATACCTGGCTGATTAAAAAACTTTACAAGAAACATTGCAAAAATAGGTACTTGGAGTATGAAGGCCATGCTAAGCACTGTCACCAGCACAGTGTATGTTTCTCTACATTTTCTTTTCTGTGTATATTCTAAAACATGATTTTTTGATAAAAATTGCATTGTGTTCATCGCAGTGTTTTGCAACTCCCGCCTTGATGAAAGCCTGCCTCCCACATAAAGTTCAGCCTCCAGCAGGTGCTCCGGGAAGTCCAGCACCAGGCCAGGGAAGAGGGTTCTCTCTCAACACCGTTGCTGGGAGAAGACCAGCTCCCGCTGCCAGCTGGCTATTGGCTGGGAAATCCTGGGGGCCCTTGTGTCCATTTGATATGGGTTCCTCTCCTAGACCTGCCCAAATTGAACTCTAACACATGTGGCTGCAGCCACACAGCCTAGGACCCCCCAGGTGGCCATAGGTAAGATGAGATCTGGCAGCCTCAACAGGTCCCAACTGATCTCCCCAGCTCTTCACTTATGAAGATCTGGAGGATCTGGAGGATCTGGAGAGCCCCTAGAGACAGGAGCATACCATCATCTGTGAGCAACAGAAGTGAGCAACTGCTTCTTTCTGGCCCCCCTCCCTTTCTCCTTGCCTCTCGTTTAGTGGACTCACATTGAATGCCTACTGAAGGCCAGGCCACGTGCTAGGTGCTAGGAATGTGAAAATGAATTAAACACGGTCCCCGAGCTAGTGGCGTAATGGAGACTCAGTCACATAAGCAGGTCACTTACCATGCAGTGGGTATTGCAAAGAGTGAGATGGGCACAGGAGGTTCTGGGAGACTGGACGAGGAGCATGTGGTTGGTCATGGAGCTCTCAAGGAAGCTTCCTGGGAAGGGAGATGTTTGGACTGAGTTAGCCAAGTGAAGGAAAGTGGAGAAAATATCCCAGGCAGAGTGACACATTAGCCAAAACACAAAGGGGGAAATGGTTTGGTCTGCTGCAACGGTTACAAGGAATCTGATTTTGCTGAAGCAAAATGATGAGGCAGGAGGTGTTGAGACATGAGGCTGGAGAGGTAGAAGGGGGCTGGATCAGGGAAGGTCTTATGTATAGAGGAGGTGAGAGCTTTGATTCTGAAGGTCCAGAGGACTTCAAACATTTGAAAGCAGAAAAGTGAACTGATGGAACTGTCCCCTGAGGAAGATGAGTCAAAGAAACCTCCTAATCCTCTTTATTGTCCTGTGGGAATATTACATGGGAATAAATGCATTAATTTACTCTCATTCAGCTGTGGAGTTGTATGCATGGAATCCCTACTATGTGTTGGGAACCAGTGCCAGTTCTGGGGCACAGAGTTGTATGCATGGAATCCCTACTATGTGTTGGGAACCAGTGCCAGTTCTGGGGCACAGAGTTGCAAGAGCAGCTGGAGAGGGGGCACCTGGTTGGCTCAGTCGGTTGAGTGTCTGCCTTTGGCTTAGGTCATGACCTTGGGATCCTGGGACTGAGTCCCACGTCAGGCTCCCTGCTCAGCGGAGAGCTTACTTCTCCCTCTTCCCCCTGCTCATGCCCCCCCCCATTCAAATAAATAAATAAAACCTTAAAAAAAAAAAAGAATAGCTAGAGAGAGACAGAGCATATGCTTAGGCAGGGAAGACAGAACTTGGCTCCATCCTACCTGAAGCGAAAACAGGCTCAGGTTCAGGGAAAGCCTCAGATAAAGTGGTATCCATGTCAAGCCCGAAGGACAAGTCAGCCTGCCTTGGGTGGGAACTTTCTGTACCTCACATGCTATTAGTCATTCCAGAGCCCAACTGAGTCACAGGTGCCAAGACAAGTTGGCAGCAGCACCTGAGCCACAGCTGCCAATGGTGAGCTGGGTCAGCAGCTAGAGGTGGAGGATGAGGCAACATGGTTTTAGCAAGAACATCCCATGGGCTCCAGGAGTGTGGGCATTGAAAGGTGAAGAGGGAAAAAGAGACTTTTTAACCAGTCAGACTCATTTTAACCAGGGATTTGATTTGTAGGATATGCAAACCATGTGGCTTGTGACCCCAGAGCTCTCAGAGCTCTGAGACCCTGCATCTGGCTTAAGATGTACTTCGTGTCTGGGCTACTGGACACAGTTACCTTCCAAATGGGTTTGCATTCCACAAACACACTCTATTCGAGAACTGGGCGGGGTGGGTCATGAATTTCTTCCCATATCTGCCTGTGCCAATTATGGGCGCTCTGCCCCTCTGCATCTCCCCTTGTAGTTTGAAGAGAATATCATAGACATCTGCCTGGAGCTGCTAGACAAGAGCCTGAACTTCCAGATCGACCCAGCCACAGACTGTGCCCTGCGGGGAAGCCCCGTCTACCTCAGCAGAGTAGTGTGTGCCATGGTGAGCTTGGATCTGGCTCTGGCTCTGCCCACCCAGGGTGTGTCCAGAGAGGGAGGAAGCCATGTGTGGGGTGGGGGAGTGCCAACTCACACTTGCCCCCTGTAACGGAGGGATGAAGAGTCAAAAGCAGGGGCCCTCTGGCAAGGCCAGTTTGGCTGAGACTGAGGACAAAAATCTGGGTAACAGGTTTTCTCAGCCGAGGTCTGAATTAGCTGGGTGTGGGCCATCACCTTGATTAATTCCAAATTGCAATTTTTAGGGAAGGCTGAGTGTTGCTCTGGTTTGGGAAATGGTCTTGTCTTTTCGAAATTTCCTTTGCTCTGAAGGGTTTTTAAGAGCCTTGCTTTGGAGGGGGTGGGTAGAAATAGAATAATAAACTAATTAACAGTGGAGACAAGTCAGAATGGCCAGCTTCTCACCCTACCCCTTCCCTAGCAGGTCTGGAAAGTCCCACGTAAAATGAGATCAAAGAGTCTGCTGTGTCTCGGGCCTACAAACTTTGTGAGGAAGCCCACACATCACATCTTGCTGAGGAAAAGGATGCTTTTAATGTGTCTGCATATGGTTTCTCTTCAGATCAACAGCAACGATGACAACGGGGTGCTCAATGGAAACTGGAGTGAGAATTACTTAGACGGGGTCAACCCTGCAGAGTGGACAGGAAGTGTGGCCATCCTGAAACAGTGGCATGCCACAGGCTGCCAGCCAGTGCGCTACGGGCAGTGCTGGGTCTTTGCTGCCATCATGTGCACAGGTAGGGAGCGGAAAGAGCCCCATGGAGAGAACCCAAAGTGTTCTGGCCCATGTCATAGCCCTCTGAACCATTCTCGTTCCAGTCTTGCACAAGTCCCATCAGGGGATGTTTCAAAGGAAGTCGTTTCTGTAGAACTGTCTCATCACTGGCTTCAGGCTTCATGTGTCTGGGCTTATCTTAGAGGGTGGTTCTGAGGATGAAATTTGCACCCTTCCCCACTCTTCTCTTCTCTTTGGTTTTGGACAGCCTAAAAGCCTGGCTAGAAATTGTCTTGTTCCATACAGGAATGAGATGAAAGGTCAAGTAATTAGAAAACTTACAAACTGATTAGTGTCCTTTCTGATCCTGGAGAGTGATCTTGACTTGGAAGGGAAATGTGCATCACAGTGGTGGTGTGGGCACCATAGGGTCAGAGCAAGATGGCAGCTGAAGTAAAATGACTTTGAATTTGGAGTTGTCTCAGCAGGTCTAGAGGCCTAACTCAGTCAAGGGAGATAGGGAATGAAGGAAAATGGGAGATCAGTTCTTTAGATAGGAAGTATATGTTACACTAGTAGAAGAAAAGCTAAAAACTATGTATGGGAGGTGGGGGTGGCTAGATGGCTCAGTTAATTAAACATCCAACTCTTGATTTCAGCTCAGGTCATGATCCCGGGGTCATGAGATTGAGGCCTGGAGAGATGGCTCTGTGCCCAGCAGGAAGTCTGTTTGAGATTCTCTCCCTCTCCTTCTGCCACCAACATTCCCCACACCCTGCTTGGGCTCCCATGCTTGCTTGCTCTCTCTCTCAAATAAATAAATAAATAAATAAATCTTTTTAAAAATTAAAAAATAAAATAAATAAATATATGTAATAGAGAAGGAAAGCAGATGGAAGTTGATTTGTAGGTGGCAAGAGGAGCAAGCAGAAGAAAGGGGGGAGTGGTGAATCTTGAGGCAACGGATACCTGGAAATGAGTCACATATTAGACATAGCAGGAGGAAACCTTCTGCCTCACCCAGGGCCCAACTTGCTACTGGTCCTGACCCTCACCCTGCCCCCCCATGCCTAGGCCAGCTCTCAGCCTCTAGGCATGCATATCTGTGTACCTGACTTGGGTCACGGTCAGGAAACTCTTACTCTCGTTAGTTGGGAAAAGAGACCAAATTACTTTTGCTCGGAGCACCCTCTATAGTCCAACCCAGGGAGTCCAACTTAAGCTGGACCCAGGGAGACCAGCTTAGTGTTCCTTGAGGGCTCAGGCCTTTCATGTAGAAATTCCCTATATGACAGGGGCACCTAGGTGGCATAGTTGGTTAAGCATCCGACTCTTGGTTTCGGTTCAGGTCGTGATCTCAGGGTCATGAGATGGAGCCCCGCATCAGGCTCTGTGCTCACAGTGGTGTCTGCTTAAGATTCTCTCTCTCTCTCCCTCTCCTTTTGCCCCTCCCCACTGTGTTCTCAGTCCCTCTCTAAAATAAATACATAGATCTTAAAAACAACAACAACAAAGTTCCCTGTATGGCAAAACCTCCTGCAGTCTGTGTGCATATGTGTGCTAAGCCCATCTCTGGACTCTTGGGGGAAGCCTAGGGACACCCCCACGCCTTGACGCTGGGGAGCGAGTGCCAGGACTCTGGCCAAGGGTACAAGGAAGTTTCTGCCAACACCCACAGAGGATGACTTCACATGGGTTGATGAGGAAGAAGTCCTGAGCTCTTCCTCCTCTGCCACTGCAGAGCCGCACCTTGACTCGGAGGCTTTGATTGCTCAGGGACAGGAAACCAGGAATTCAACAGCTTTGATACTGGGGAGCCACAGAGATATGGGTGAACTGGAGTGTCTGAGTCATCCAGGGAGCAGACACAGGACTGGCAGGCAGAGGGTGGATTACTCTTGGGCATGATGGAGAGGGAACTTTCCTCTGCATGGAAAAACCTAGAGGGGAATGGGCTGGGTGTGTGTGTGAGGATGGAGGGGACCAGGGCTTTGGGTGTAGTTGTCTGGAACTGGGTAATGAGAGGGGTGGGGCCAGTAAATGGAGATTATGCAAGGAGAGCAGGCCAATTAAAATGTTTATGGGAATCGTGGCCCCTTAGTGACCTAGGAAGCAAAGGGTTGGGCAAAGTGGGTCAAATGTGACTTGATCCAACTGTAGCTCAAGCAGCAGCAGCCTTCCCCAAAAGGGCCACTGTAGGATATATTAATAAATGCATCTGTTTGAAAAATTGATTTTTTCATTCAGCCACACTTATTGAGTCCTTATTCTATGCTAGGTATGGTGCTTTAAGTACTCTTGGATACAAAGATGAGTAAGACCCAGCCTTTATCAAATCCCAGACTTATCAAATTCCTTAGCTCAATATAGCTTCCAAAGCACATTTACTGTTAGTATTGTTATTTCACACTCACAATAGCTGTCATTTACTGGGGACTTCTTTAGTGCCAGGCACTGTGCTAAAATCTTGACAACCTAAATGGTGAGGCATGTGGACTCTGGAGGTAGGCTGCTTGGATTCAAATACCAGCACTACCGTCAGTTGGCTGAATGGGCAACTTTGGGCCCATGCAGCTGTGGGCAGGAACAGACAAGTCACCTTCCTAGGAAGCCTAGCTTTAAAACAAAAACAAAACCCCATTTATTAATATACCCCACAGTGGCCCTTTTTGAATAGCTTTGGGCAAGTCACTTAACTTGTGCCCCAGACTTATAATGGAGAAAGTAATAGTACCTACCCCATAGGGTTATTGGAAGAACTGAGGGAACACATACATGAAGAATGCTAAGAATAAATAGGGCCGGGAAGGTTTAGCAAGTACAGCTAGGATCACCTCATGTGATCCCCCCAAATGACCTTAGGAGGTAGGGTCTACCATCATCATCTCCACTTTGCAGACAAGGAAACTGAGCAGCAGGGCCGGTCTCATACCCAGGTCTGGCACGCTGTGACCACTAGGCTATTCTGATGCACAAACCTCACTAGCAACTGCCATTTACCCAGCATCTTCTGGACTTCAGGCATATGCTGGGCACTTTCACTCACGACCACCGTCATCTTACAGATGAAAAAACTGAGGCTTGAAGTGACCAAGTGACTCTTGTGTCTGACTCAGAAATGCATTCTTCCCTCTGCAGCGCTGCCTCTGTTCAGAATGGCCTTTTTAAACGTCAACATATTAACTTCAACTTCCTAATGAAAAAAAATCACCAAAAGGAAAATTTGCTTGCATCAAAGATACACTTCTAGTTTTTTGAACAGACTTTTACTTTGACACTCATTTAGGTGGCTGTTATTTTAGGAATTTCAGACAAATCTCTGGCCTACCTTCTCTGCACTCCGGGCTGGCCACCCACAGCTCTTAGTCATCAGGCTTTTCCTGTTCTGGCCATCCACTCTCTGTGACAGGGAACCTGGAGAGAGTTCCAGCAGCTCCACCGCCACCCCCCATTTGTTGGGGTTCTAAGTCTGGTTCCCACTATCATCCATCCCTGCTGCAGTTCCCAGAGTTGGGGGGTTCCCTTTGTCACTATGTCCCCCTCTCTCTTGCCACTCTCCATGTGGTCTGTCTTTTGTTATGCAGAAGCTGTTCAGTCAGCCCTCAGTTCTTCTTCAAGAGGAAGTGTTCTATAAATAGGTATAGATTTGGTGTGTGTGGAGGAGGTAAGTTCAGGGTCTTCCTACGCCGCCATCTTAGACCAGCACTCCTGAATTATACACTTACAAGGGTGAATTTTATGGTATGTGAATTATATCTCAATAAAATTGGGGTGTTGTTTTTGTTTTAAAGCTAGGCATCCTAGGAAGGTGACTTGTCTGTTCCTGCCCACAGCTGCATGGAGCTGGGGCAGCAACGACTTGGAAGACATGAACTCTGACTGTGAGCAGGTCTATGGAGTATGATTCCCCTCCTCTGTAGACACCTGGGCCCAGGAGCCATGGTGGGAAGGGTGGTGGGAAATGAGGAGGCTGTGTTGCTCAGGACTGGGCCCTCCTCTCCGCATCCAAAACTACCCCATCTGTATATCTTTTGTATATTGGGTCCCTACTCTTGTCTTGCCTTGCATATAGGATTCTCTGCTTAACACTTTTTTTTTTTTTAACACATCTGGGCTAGATGTCCACCTAAGATTTCTTCTCACTCAGTTGTGTAGTGGCCTCTATAAAGTACCTCATTGTCTTCATTTGAATACAACTGTTATTCTCATTATTTTTATGGAGCCTTTAGCTCTTACAAAAGGAACCTCAGCCAAGGTCCTGGTGTATTATTTTGCTTCATCCTTGGCTCAAACACAAATATACTATTATTCTCCATTGATTTATGAGACATCTTGGGTTGTATGGAATGTTCCCTTACCAGGTTGTGAGTTAATTATATGGCCAGCACCTAGAAAAATGTCTGGCGCTTGGTTAGCTTTACATAAATGTTAGCTATTATATTTAGTCTGATACTGTTTTAATCTCAGCCTCTTGGACTCCAGAGGTCTTGCTGGGTCTCATTCACAAAGTGATTCTGGTCATCCCCTAAAATTCAGTTCACCATCATTTCCATTTTTTTTTTTACATTATTTCCTTTCTTTGTTCTTTGGAGGGTTTAGGGTTAAATTAATCATATTCCTCATTTCATAATATTTATCATAACAGATCTGCTTCATGCCCTTTTTAAAAAAACTAACTAGTTGGGGCACCTGAGTGATTCAGGGGGTTAAAACCTCTGCCTTCGGCTCAGGTCATGGTCCCAGGGTCCTGGGATCGAGCCCCACATTGGGCTCTCTGCTCAGCAGGGAGCCTACTTCCCCCCTCTCTCTCTGCCTGCCTCTCTGCCTTCTTGTGATCTCTATCAAATAAATAAATAAAAATCTTAAAAAAGAAACCTAACTAATTGGTTTTTCCTCACTTTTGTCTTATAACCCATTCCTATTCACCTCCCCCCATAAGAGGGAAATATTTTGATGTAATTAATATGTAATTTTTTTTAAGATTTTATTTATTTATTTGACAGACAGAGATCACAAGTAGGCAGAGAGGCAGACAGAGAGAGAGGAGGAAGCAGGCTCCCCGCCGAGCAGAGAGCCCGATGCAGGGCTCAATCCCAGGAACCTGGGATCATGGCCTGAGCTAAAGGCAGAGTCTTTAACCTACTGAGCCACCCAGGCGCCCCTGATGTATTTAATATGTAACATTGTCTCTGAAAGTGCTCTTTACAGGAGGAAAAATATATTGTTACAGTGCAATATATTGTCCAATATGTTTTTTTGTTTTATATATAGTATTTTTCATTTTTAGAAGTTCCACTGGATCTTCTTTCTATCTTCCATTTCTCTTCTTATGTTTATGTTTTCTTTTACCTCCTCTTGAGCATATTTGTAATATTTAAAATAGCTGCTTTAAGGTCCTTGTCATCTCATCCTACCATCTCTGTCATTTCTAGATCTGGTTCTATTGATTGACATTTTTCCTGGTTATGAGTTATATTTTCCTGCTTCTTTACATGCTTGGTAATTTTATTAAGAAGACATTATTTATTATTATTTTTTTGAGAGAGAGAGGAAGAGTGTGTGTGTGAGGAGGGAGAGGGACAGAGAGAGAGAGAGAATCTTAAGCAGGATCGACACTCATTGTGGAGCCTGACTGGGGCTTGATCTCAGAACTCTGATATCATGACCTACACTGAAATCAAGAGTCGGACTCTTACCCAACTGAGCCACCCAGGTGCCCCTATAGTAGATATTTTTTAGAGCAGTTTTGGGATTCATTGTCATTGCAGATAATGAAGAACAGTTCTAATATGACCTTGTGAAGGTATAGCTGAAAAATCAAGACCATATAACCTTCTGGACTTAAGAAACAATTCAAGGCATAGGAGGGGAAGGTACTCTTCCCATATGGAAGATTTATGTGTCCAGGGAGAAATTAAAAGATGCTAAATATCATCATATTTAGATGCAGTCCCTTCAACTCTCTTAGCTGAAGCTTTGACTATATTCTTCAGTATAAACCATGGAAGGGTGGCAGCAAAGCTGACCAAACAATTTCAACAAATTGAACTGGAACTTAACACTGATTTCTCTTTTTTTTTTTTTAAAAGATTTTATTTACTTATTTGACAGAGATCACAAGTAGGCAGAGAGAGAGGGGAGAGCAGGCTCCCCGCTGAGCAGAGAGCCCAATGTGGGGCTCAATCCCAGGACCCTGAGATCATGACCTGAGCCAAAGGCAGAAGCCTAACCCACTGAGCCACCCAGGCGCCCCACTGATTTCTCTTTTAAATGAGAGTCACAGTTCCACATGAGGAGGTAAAAGGGAAGCAGGGGACGGAAAAGAACTTGTGAGAAGCTTCATGGCCAGTCCTGAAACAGACTCCATGTTCTTTTTTTTTTTTTTTTAAGATTTTACTTATTTATTTGACAGAGATCACAAGTAGGCAGAGAGGCAGACAGAGAGAGAGAGGAGGAAGCAGGCTCCCTGACGAGCAGAGAGCCCAACTCAGGGCTCGATCCTAGGACCCTGGGATCATGACCCGAGCCGAAAGCAGAGGCTTTAACCCACCAAGCCACCCAGGCGCCCTCAGCCTCCATGTTCTGATACACCATGGGGATGTACCAGTCGAAAATGAGCTACACTCCTTGAGGACAGGGATGTCTTTCATTTCTGTGTATGCATCTAACCCATTGCCTGGTTAATCTCAGGGGCCTGACACATATCACTGAATGCGTGCTGAATGGCTGAATGAAGAGACCTAGTAATTCCTGCTGGCAGTATGGTGTGGTATATGCCTTGGGAAATCTGCAGCCTTCTCCCGATTCTGATATCGTGCCCACCTTTGTCTAAGCGTTACTGTGTGTGCGTGCAAGCATGTGCACACACACAAAAACACATACCTCCCTTTTATGAGGGACTCAGCTCCCACAAAATTATCACTGTAAGAGTCACCTGAGTCTCATGGCAAACTGTGAGTCACTAGGAATGACAGTCTGTGGAAATCTTTTCCACAGGTTAAAGACAACTCATGTCAGCACAAATTTAATGAGCATCTACTTTGTGCCCAGCATTATGCTGGAAACAAAGAAATGTAAGAAAAGTGTCCTCTATGAGTCCAGCTCCAGGGGGATATGTGATCTGGCTGACAAGATCGACAAATGCAGGAAATCCCAGGATCTCCATCCAGTGATGAAATATGTGGCACTGATGACTGGGATTGAGTGAGAGCACGGGAAGGGAGCTTAGTGTGGTGTGAGGTAGGCAGTGAAAACTCACAGAGAGAGATGCACTGAGAATGAGCTGTTGCCTGGATGCTTGGCGAAGTTGCAGCGGGGTGGCCTGTTGCTAGAAGCATGGGGATACTTTGAGATCAGAGAAACAGGGGCTTAAATCCTGCCCCAGCTCTCCTCTTTCTATCATGTGACCTCAACCTTTCTAAGCTTCAGGTTTCTCCTCTTTAAAGTAGGGATAACTCCAGGGTTGTGGAGATAGTTTAATGCCATCGTGCCTGTGCAGTGCTTGGCACCGTGCCTGGCACTGTGATGATGGTGATGCCTTCAGCTGGCAAGGAAGACAAGCACAACTGGGGATGTGTTCAGAAGCAGCGAGGTCCCTACACTGTTGGTGGGAATGCAAGCCGGTGCAGCCACTCTGGAAAAGAGCATGGAGGTTCCTCAGAAAGTTGAAAATAGAGCTACCCTACGACCCAGCAATTGCAGTACTGGGTATTTACCCCAAAGATACAAATACAGTTATCTTAAGGGGCACGTGCACCCAAATATTTATAGCAGCAATGCCCACAATAGCCAAACTATAGAAAGAGCCTAGATGGCCATCAACAGATGAATGGATAAAGAAAATGTGTTATATATATACAATGGAAAACTATGCAGCCATCCAAAAAACCATTATCTTGCCATTTGCAATGACGTGGATGGAATTACAGGGTATTATGCTAAGCAAAAGTCAATCAGAGAAAGACAATTATCATATGATCTCACTGATATGAGGAATTTGAGAAACAAGACAGAGGATCATAGGGGAAGGGAAGGGAAAAATGAAACAAGATGAAACTGGAGAGGGAGAGAAACCGAAAGAGACTCTTAATGTCAGGAAACAAACTGAGGGTTGCTGGAGGGGAGGGGGGTGAGAGGGATGGGGTGGCTGGGTGATGGACATTGGGGATGGTATGTGATATGGGGGGTCCTGTGAATTGTGTAAGACTTATTAATCACAGACCTGTACCCCTGAAACAAGTAATACATTATATGTTAATAAGTTATCAATGAAAAAAAAAAAAAAGAAGAAGAAGCAGGGAGGTCTCCATACAGGCTCAAGATTCAAATTCAGAAGTTGTGGGCACACAGGGAGAGACAAGTCCATGACAGAGGATGAGCTCTTTGTGGGAGAAGAGAGCAGGCAAGACAAAGGGAGCGAGAACCCAGGAAAAATATGTGTGTACAACCTCATGCTGTTCTGGGCACTGTTAGCTCTTTTAGTGTGATGTGGAAGCTAAGGGAGGCCTCACTCCCCTCACTCACTCACTCCTCATCCTAAACATTGTTTATAATGTTAACAACCATTCTTGCCCCACGTGGCCTCACCGGGACAGGCTGTTGTCCCCCATCCCAGGCCTCTCACAAGCCAGGAAGAGGAACGAGTGGGAACGGATGAGGGCAAATCCATCACCACTCCAAAGCTTACAGTCAAGCTTACTCAAAGCACGGTGCACAGTCATTACGATAGTGCTGGGTGTCAAGTCAGAAATCACCAGAAAGGGGAAGAGAGTCCTGGGACACTCATTCACCCGTCTAGCAACAATGCACCAAATTTCTGCAAAACAGGTCTGGTTCTGTGTTGTTAATGGCCATATAATGGTAAAGATGGATATTACACAAACCCTGCCCTTAGGAGGCCCAACTTGCAAACAAATCATTACAAGCTGTGTGCTTTGTCTACTAGAGAACTTCAGAACGCTGTGAAAATAATGACCTGTGTTTGGGTGGGAAAGGTCCGTCCGGTCTTGTTGAGCAGGAGCTGACGCCACCACCAACATTCCAACCGGCTGTTTGTGATCAGTCAGGGTGAATTTCGGAGGCTTGCTTCCTGCTCTCCCTGCCCACCCTACTTGGTGCCTTCTCTGAATATCCTTTTACCCACCCTCCTGGCTGTAATCTTAGCAGAAATGTGTTCTGCGCAATGGTCCTGAGTCACCTGATGCTCTCACCTTCCTCCTGTCTCATGTTCCTTTAGTGGCAGCTTTTCCAAACTTCACCCTCCCCTCTGAGGCTGTCCTGTGTTACCTCCACTCACAATTCACCCATCAGCTCTGCTCCCTCCCTGCCCTCATTCCTTGGCCCTGCACAGACCTGCCACTCCAAGAGAGCACCAGGTTCCCTTTTGGGCTTCTCTCCTCACTGTTCCAAGGTGTATCCAGAGATGTGTCCCCACCCTGACCTGGAGAGGCTTTGATCATATAGGAAAATGCTTGATATGTTTAATAAGGTAAAAATACTAGAGCACTGAACTGTGTGCATAATATTGGGAGGCGGGCTCAGAATTGAGCACCAGCTCAGCAGTGTAATCAGGATTTGAGTGACGGGTCTGTAACTACCTTGCTGTGTGACTTTGGTTGAGGTTGTTAACTTTTCTTAGCCTCTGAGTCTTAATCTTAAACATGAGGATAATAATAGCAGCTTCTCTGTAGAGTTGTCCTGAGGGTAACTTAGCAACATGCGTGGCACGTGTGATTATTATTGAATTATTATTATTATTATTACTATTATGATACTACTACTACTACTACCACTACTATTATTATTATTATTTTTATTATTGAATGGGGTGGACCACCAATGCTGGACTTGAAGGGAGAGGACCCCCAGAACGTTGGTGGTAGAGTATCGCTGCACTTAAAGAGTGCCGAAGAGGGGAAATATGGGGACAAAGCAAAAGAAGTTGGCTGGCAAAGGGAAGAGATGTCCCCTCATGAATAAAAACAAAGTTGTACCTCCTTTCTAGAATTTCTCTATTGGGTACAAATTCTCACTTTTCTAAGCATTAGTTACACAGTTTCCTTCCTTTTCTACCTTCCTTTGTGAGGCTTTCCTTGATAAGCTTCCAAGACAACACACCCATGGAAAAGGGGGAATCCAAACCACAGACCTCTTTTCTAAGAATTTGATGGTCTGAGTCAAAATCCTAGCTATTTGGGGGTGCCTGGGTGGCTCAGTGGATTAAGCCGCTGCCTTCAGCTCAGGTCATGATCTCAGGGTCCTGGGATCAAGCCCCGCATCGGGCTCTCTGCTCCGCAGGGAGCCTGCTTCCTCCTCTCTCTCTGCCTGCCTCTCTGCCTACTTGTGATCTCTCTCGCTGTCAAATAAATAAAATAAAATAAAATCTTTAAAAAAAAAATCCTAGCTATTTGGCTTGAAGATGGAGATTCAAGGCCAAGAGGGAAGTGAGACCGAGTCAGGCCACTAAGTCTTGCCAAAGGAGGTGTGCCTGTCCTCTCCTGCTTGCAGGCAGGAGAACTCACAACTTGCTTGGCCTTGGCAGTGCTTGTCTGAGCAACCAGAAGCTTAAACTTTGCCCAGAGTCTCGTCAATAAGCCCCAGAGAGGAGCTCAGGAAGGTGGGAAGAGAGGTTGGCAACATCACCAACCCATTGCCCCAATAGCTCCTGACAGGTCCTGGGAGTGCCAAATGAGTGGCTTCCCTGGGCCCAAAGAATCCATAGGATTCCTGAATCCACAGCCCACAGGAGATTTTTATTTTCTCTGTATGCAGTAATGAGGTGCTTGGGGATCCCTACCCGCGTGATCACCAACTTTGACTCTGGCCACGACACAGATGGAAACCTGATCATAGATGAGTATTATGACAGCACGGGCAGGATCTTGGAGAATAAGAAGAAGGACAGTGTCTGGTGAGAAACAACCTCCCCATCTCTTTCTGGGGCAAACCCCTCCAGGAGAGGGTGGAGCAGGACTGCGCCCACGAGCCTGCTGCCCTCTCATGGCCCCTCCACATTCACCAGTCCCAGGGCTCTGTATCCCCAACTTGAAGGCTGAGCAGCAGCTGAACACAAAACCGATTCTGTGTTTAGAATCCTCACATCACAAGAGTTTCCTGCCCTGGGTGACGTTTCCCTCTGTCATCTCTTTCATTTGATATCGGCCTGCAACCTCACCTCCAGATGCACTGTGACTGCCCCCAGGAGTCAGCAGCACATACAGGAAAGGGCCATGAGGACGTTTTGAAGGGAGTGAGAGAGAGATTTTAACCTCAGTTAGTTTGGGAAGTCTTTACTCTCTGTTCCCAGAAGAAAACTCTTTTCTGAGCAAGCTGAGGCTCACACGAGGAAGAGCTGCCACCACTCACCCATGGAGGTCTGATGGCCTCGGATGCACTAAATCTGTCTTTCTGTTTAGCAGTCCATTTGCCCTCCGCCCCCTGTCTTGCTCTGGAAAGAACACAAGCACTACAAACTCTCCCTTAGCGTCATTTGACATTGACTCCTCCGGCTTCTCCTTTAGGAATTTTCACGTGTGGAATGAGTGCTGGATGGCCCGAAAGGATCTCCCTCCTGGATATGGAGGCTGGCAGGTGCTGGATGCCACACCTCAGGAGACCAGCAACGGTGAGGCTGTTCAGAAGGTGGAACCCACTCCCACAGAATCCGCTCTTGCCCCTGCCTGACCCTGTGGCAACCAACCACTGTGGCTCTTCTGTTCTCCTCAGGTCTCTACTGCTGCGGCCCTGCCTCTGTCAGAGCCATCAAAGAGGGAGAAGTGGAGCTGAACTATGACACAGCATTTGCCTTTTCCATGGTGAATGCTGACTGCATGTCCTGGCTTGTCTACGGAGGGAAGGAACAGAAGATTCACCGGGACACAAATACTGTTGGCAATTTTATCAGCACCAAGAGCATTCAAAGTGATGAGCGAGACGACATCACGGAGAACTACAAATACATAGAAGGTATGACGGAGCCAGCCCCCACCAGAGACCAAGTCCTGGGGACACCTTCCCTAGGGAACCTCCCAGCAGCTGGGGAACCAGATGGAATCTGAAGGACAGAACCTGGGTCCACTGCCTCCTCAGTTTTAGGATCCCAACTGAGATGTCCCCGCTGCCTCACTTCTTTGTGCCCACTGCCACCCCCTCCCCCATGTCCCCATAGTCCAGTGAGCATTCTCCACAAGATGTTCACACTGACTGTAGGGCCACTGACAGGCATCCCACCAATAGCCTTCCTGAAAAGTTAGCCTCTGTCTCAAGATGGGAGGGGATTTAGTAAACACTATCCTATTAGTTAACTTAATGAATTTCATTTAACCTATTTCCTAATTAACTTTGTCTTATTGAGTATTTGGAGGACAATCCAGACCACCAACCAGCACCAAGGCTAACATAAGGCCAAATGTTTACTCCGGACACCCACCTTCTGCAGACGTTGGATCTGAGACGTGGGAGACCTGACAGGGGCTTCTTACTCAAGTCAGCAGGGGCGAATAGGCACCTAGAGTAGGCAGGCATGAACTTATTCTCAAGATCTGAGAAACACCAACCACTAGGTTCAACCACCGGGGAGCCAAGCGAAAATACAATCTTGGAGGACCAGAAGCTGAGTGAGGAGCAAGAGTGAATCAGGAAAATGGAGGAGTGGTGGGTAGCTGAGCAGTGGCTGGGAGTGCTGGCAAGTAGAATAAATCTGTGGTTTGTCAAGTAGAATAATCAGTGAGCCTTTGGGACCCACAGAGAAGCTCCAGAATCTGAGCCTAAGAAGGGGTTTTACACAGCAAGAGGCAAGCACTGAACACAGCCCAGCTGTGTGGATGGGTTTGCCATCCCCTTCACCTCCATCCACTCGGGGGTCATGTTGGTTGGGGGGCCCAGAACAGGTCCTAAGGCAAGGATTCAAGTACAAGTGGTTGATCTGTGAGGCCGTCCAGCAACTACTGGCAGGAAGGAGAGTGAGCAAGTGAGACAGGGGAGGGGAGAAAGCCAACACACGGTGCCTCCTCGAGCTGAGTGGGCTTTGGCAGCATTTGCTAGAGGTCCATGGGGCTCCACTGTATTCTTGGGGGTTTGCAGCTATATTCCTGTGGGCCTGAGGCTGCTGCTCGGTTGGGCAGTATTTGATCTCCTCCCACTCGGCCTGATGGCCTCTGGGGGAAGAGCAGACCACAGGTGAGCTAAATCTAATTCACATCACTCTTGCTGAAGTAGATGCCTTGAGATCCTCTTTTGCCTGGAACTAGGCTTAGAAAGTGCCTCTACCTGGGGAGGATGTGGGGATGCACTGAAGGGGTGGGACAGACACTGAGGTCAGTGAGTGCTATGTGAATACAGCTGCTAGGATTATTACGGAAGCTCAGGTGAGTATTCCTGCATAACCTGGCCACAGTACCACCAAGCACTGAAGCCAGGCCTCTCTGGGAATTCAGCTTGCTTGAATTTTACTTTACTTTATTTTCTCTTCTTTTCTTTCCTTCCTTTCTTCCTTCTTTCTTTTCTCTCTCTCTTTCTTTCTTCTTGTCTTCCTCATTTGTGGGCCTTTATCTTTCCCATGGGGAAGTCAGAATAGAGTCTAATGACCATGAGCACAGATTTTTGTGTTGGGCAGATTTGGTTTCCACCTAGATTCTGCCCCTTCCATGTTGTGGGACTTGGACAAGTGACGGGGCCTCTCTGAACCCCATTTTACTCAACTGTATATGGATTATATTGTTGGTGGTGGTGAGGATGTGTAGAAAGGGGAATCCTTGTGCACTGTTGTTAGGAATGCAAGGTGGTGTAGCCACTGTGGGAAACAGTATGGAGCTTCCTCAAAAAATTAAATATAGAGCTACCATTTGACCCAGCAATTGCACATTTGAATATTTGTCTGAAGAAAACTAAAACACTAACTTTAACTTGAAAAGATACGTGCACCCCCATATTCACTGCAGCATTATTCATAATAGCTAAGCTATGGAAATAGCCCAAGTGTCCTCTGAGGGATGAATGGATAAACAAAATGTATACACACACACACACACACACACACACATATATATACACATACATATATATACACACACATACATATATACACACACATACATGATGGAATATTTTTCAATCACAAAACAACAATGAAATCTCACCGTTTACGACAATATGGATGGGCCTTGAAGGCATTATGCTAAGTGAAATAAGGCAAAGACAAATACTGTATAATTTCCTCTCTTATATGTGGAATCTAAAAAAAAGAAAAGAAAAGAAACCAAGTTCATAGATACAGAATACAGATTGGTGGTTACCAGAGGCGGGGGTGGGACGGGAGAAATGGGTAAAGTAGGTAAATAAACAAATAAGTAAAACAGTGCTAGTGATTTAAAGAAAAATAGGGGGCGCCTGGGTGGCTCAGTTGGTTAAAGCCTCTGCCTTCGGCTCAGGTCATGATCTCAGGGTCCTGGGATCGAGCCCCACATCGGGCTCTCTGCTCAGTGGGGAGCCTGCTTCCCCCCAACCCCTCCCTTCTGCCTGCCTCTCTGCCTACTTGTGATCTCTGTCAAATAAATAAAAAAAAAATCTTAAAAAAAAAAAAAAGACAAAAAAAAAAAAAGAAAAGAAAAATAGTTCTAGGCCTTTCGTGGCACCAAAGAGAAGGTCCAGAAGGCCTTCCCTCTCTCCAGTGGGGAGCACTGGGCTCCCTGCTCAGTGGGGAGCCTGCTTCTCCCTATGCCCCTCCCCCCACAGTGTGTTCTCTCTCTCTCTCTTTCTCTCAAGAATATAAATAAAATCTTTAAAAAAAAAAAAAAGAAAAGATAAAGAAAAGAAAGCACCTGATGAATAGTAGGGAATGTCTGTTGTTGGAAATGAGGGTTTTAACAGCTCTGCAGTGTTTGGCCAAGGCTTACCTCCATGAGTCAGTCTGGCCCACACTGATACTGTCTCTGCCCTTCCAGGTACTCCCCAGGAGAGGCAGGTGTTCCTGAAGGCTCTTCAGAAGCTGAAGGCTGGAAGGTCTGAAGACCCCCACCAAGCAGACTCACAATATTCCACACCTGAGCCACCGAGCGGGGACGGCCTTCGGAGCCTGCATATGCCTTCCCTTCGGCCTAGTGATATTGTCCAGGTCTCCTTAAAATTCCAGCTGCTTGACCCTCCCCACATGGGCCAGGACATATGCTTTGTCCTGCTGGCCCTCAACATGTCACTCCAGTTCAAGGACCTCAAAGTGAACCTGAGTGCCCAGTCCCTGCTGCATGATGGCAGCCCCCTGCCGCCTTTCTGGCAGGACACAGCCTTCATCACACTCTCTCCTGAAGAAGGTATGGGTTCTGGGTCTCGGCATGGGGACAGTCTGGGTACATAGAGTAGACTATGGAAATGCCAGTGGAGACAAGCCAGACGACACAGTTCTGGGGACAGACCTCTGTGACACCAGTCTTAATTTTCCCTTTGGTGCAGATTCCTTCCACCCCCTTCCCTCTTTTCTCTTGCTCCTCCTTCCTTCCCTTTACTACTTCAAGGAAGAGAGCCTAGTTTAGTAGGGGAAGCTGAGCTTTGGAGGCATACAGAACTTGGTTAGAACCTCAGCTCATCCATTTACCAGGAGAATGACCCTGGGGAAACCATTTTGCCTCTCTTAACCTCAGCCTCTCCACCTGAAAACCTAGAACCTGCTTCACTGGGGCTTAGTACATGTTGGTCCCCTCTTCCCCGAAGAAGGATCCCCCAGATCCAACCCAGGCCTAGCCGATTTTCCCAGCTACTTTCACCTCATCTTTTTTGTTTTCTCCCTAGCAAAGACCCATTCCTGTAGAATTCCATATTCCCAGTATAGCCAGTACCTGTCAACAGACAAGCTGATCCGCATCAGTGCCCTGGGCGAAGAGAAGAGCAGTCCGGAAAAGATCCTGGTGGACAAGATCATCACCTTAGCCTATCCAGGCATCATAATTAATGTAAGTGGCCTGGGGCTCCTGGCGATCTGCACTCCTGGGGAGTGCAGCCCTCTGAGAGTCTGTTCAGGAAAGCAGCCCCTCTTTTCCACTGCCTCTTCTGGTGTCCCCAAATACCTCCTCTTGGAAACATGAGATTCATCTGAAAATACTAGACAAGGTATCCATCCTCTTGCACCACCCAATTTCTTACGGGTGGACCTTGAGCACGTGCCATGGAGAGGACGGGAAGAGATCCTTCTCTTGTGCCACCTCCCACTGCTGGCCTTCCTCAGGGCCAGCTATGGGCTCAAAGAGGAAGAACCTGAGTGGGGAGAAAAGCACTGCCTGAGGTCAGCTCAGGTTTGATTTGCCATTTCTTGGCTGTGCATTCTTGGACAAGTCCCTGGGCCTCTGCTGCTTGAACTATCAGATGAGAAGATTAGACTAGCTGGCTTCTGAGGACACTGCCTGCTGTGACATTCTGTGATCCTCTGAGTGGGAAGACTTCATGGGTCCGCGTCTATTCAGTGCTGCCTTCCTGAGGCCAAGCAGCCTCCTAGATCCTGCCAAGCGAGCCTGTGGTGCCCCCTGGTGGGGCGCATCTGGCAAATCAAGCCACTGGAGTCTTATTCTAGGGAGTTTCCCAAACGGCCTCCAGGTTTCCTGAGACTATTTCCATCTCTCTACAGCCTTGAATGTTCCATTGCTCTTCACTCACACACTGGGGTGAAAAGAAATGAGGGAGAAAAGGGATGGAGCAGAGTTGTAGTAAGAAAGTGCCAAAGAAGATTCTATCCACTCAGGTTATGCATGAGAATCTTGGATGAAATCTTTGGAGCAGAGGAAACATCACTAGAGATTCCAATTTACCTGATTTTTCCATATGCTGGGTTGAGGGATATAAAATACTTCATACATACATCTATGGATTGATAAATGAAGCACAGTTTTACTTAACAATATCTCGTGTGGTATACACTGATATTTTCTTCTATTTCATTTTTTAAAAAACATTAATGACAACCCATCGAGTTGGCTTTAAGCCATAACTGGAAAAACATGGGCCACAGAAGTCCAGCTCTTCAGGAAACAGATCTGAAGAGCAAGGCCCTCTGTAAATGTTTGTTGAATTAGGGAATGAGATTAATCTTCTGCTCCCTTCTTCTCCTCCGGATTTCCCTGCTTAGGTTTTAGGAGCTGCTGTTGTGAACCGGCCACTCTCTATCCAGGTGCTGTTTTCAAACCCCCTCTCAGAGCATGTAGAAGACTGTGTGCTGACTATGGAAGGAAGCGGGCTCTTCAAGAAACAGCAGAGAGTCCTGTGAGTGCTGGCTGTACGTGGCCTTTGCCCCCATCTTATCTTGGAGTTCTCACTAGCCTTCTTTCTGGTGACAGGCACTCGGCCAGTCTCTGAAAACTCCAGGAAAGGAAAGCCCTGGTTGCTGAGTGGAAAAGAGCTCTGGAGTTCTCACAATGCCTACCGTCTTCTAACATTCTCTTTTCTCTGCTACAGCATTGGAGTCCTCAAACCTCAACACAGGGCCAGCATCACTCTGGAGACTGTCCCCTTCAAGAGTGGCCAAAGGCAGATCCAAGCAAATCTGAGGAGCAACAAGTTTAAGGACATCAAGGGTTACAAGAATGTTTATGTAGACTTGATGTTATAAATTCTAGAACAGTAAGCTGGATGCATGGATTTTGAGCAAGTTCAAATGCAAGCTGTGCCACTCCCCACCACAACAGGGCTCCAAAGGAAGCAGCAGAGGAGAGATGGATAATTCCCTGGGCCATTTGCACAGCTCCCCAGGACTCTGATGGGAGCACAGGGACTCTATGGTGTCCAATCCAGACGTGTGAGATAGCACAGAGGTCTGAGGACACTGGCTGGACTTGGTCATGACTTACTGCCCCCCCCTCCAAATTGGCTGAGAAGCTCACTGTCATTTTGTCACTGCAGTGGCTAGTGCCCTAGTCCCAATAAACTTCAGTCTTTGTTCTCACCCCCTTTGCACCCATGGAGTCATCACTTGCCCTGCAGCAGCCCCCACCTGGATGCTGGGAGTGTCCTACTGTTGCAATGCCCAAGTCCATTCCAAGGTGAATCACTGGGTGCCTAGTATATGCCAGGCACTGTTCTGAGTGTAGCAGAGAAGACAGTAAACAAAGCAAGGCTCTGTCCCCATGGAGCTTACATTCTATTGATGGTGGAGGGGGGATATAGACAATCGACATGTCAACAGGTAAGTAAGGTATCTACAGATGATGTGTCAGTCATGATCTGGTTAGGGAAACCAAAAGCCCTCTAAGAGTTTCTACATACCACCTAACTCTCTTCATATCTTGCGGGGAGAAAGCCTATGAGATAGATCTCTCACTTGGCCTTCCTTTGAATCCCTTTCTATATCACATCCAAGATATCCCCCAATCTTAACAGTTCCAGCCTCTTGGCTCAAAGTTTGCCAGGACCTTGTGGTGCTGGGTAGACCTGGAACGACCGTGGTTCCAAAGAAAAAGCTGGCTGACCGATGCAGTGAAGCAGATTTTTTGGTAGAAAATGAAGTACTCTCAGAACTTTCTATTGGCTGTAGCTGTATATATACTCCTTCTGAACACAAAGCAACTCCAATCATTACCTCGTCCCAGAGGCACCGCTTTCTCAGGGCAAGCGCCAAGTTCACGATGGAGAAAGCATGAAGCGTCTTCCCACCAGGCACTAGCTCCAGGACCGAGACAGTTATGTTGGGCATATATTAAATGCACACACATGAAATAAATACTTCAATTATATATAAACAAAAGAGTAAGTGTAATTGATCAGAGGGAGAGAAGAGGGTGTGGTGAGAATCACATAGCGGGTTGAGGTCTTCTTCAAGAGTAAGCTGAGAACCAGGAGAACCTGGAAAACAGGGACCGGGAAGTAATATATAATTATTTCATTCTGTAACTGTTGCCTAACAATTGTGAAAAATGATTTCAGGAAAATATTGTGGATGGGAACATCTTACAGAGACAGGGCGCTCTGAAGTACTTGGAACATTTCAACTACTACACCCTCAGACTCTTTTATGAATCTTGATTTTAACACTACATTCATTAACTCTTTCACTTGGCAAATATTCAGAGTTTCTACTAGGGTCCAGGCCCTGAGCTAGGCACTGAGGACCAAACAAGGACCAGGGCCTGCCCTCAAGGAGCTCAAGTCTAAGCATGCGGAGGATGAAAAATGAACTGGAGGTTATAACACAGAGTGATGAGAACTACTGTGAGAGTGAGTGTAGGGTGTTGTGGGAGCATGAGGAGGTACAGCTTGTCTAATCTTGGGACTGTGAATCAAGAAAGGATTCCTGGAGGGAGTGGCGTTTAAGCTAAAAGACCAGGAGCTAGCCAAATAGACTCAGGGTCAAAGGGGATGGGGTAGAGTAAAGCAGTCAGGTATTGCAATCAGTCAGATAGCTAGAGATTAGAGCTGGAAGAGCTAAGAAGCAGGAAAAAATAAGGCTAGAGACAAGGGACGAAGAGTTTCAGGCAGGCAGTCTATTTAGACAGTGATCACCTACGGGTATCTGTTTCCTGTAAGTCTTGCATCACAGTCATGCCTGCGGTGTCAGTGCTTAGAGTAGATTTTGTTTTGCAAAGCTGAGCAGGCTTCATGTGATTTGAGAAGCATGTAAAGGACAAATCGTTCTCCACCCTAGTCTGTCAAAGGAACTTGCAATTCCAATCAGAGTCATTCCTCTGAGTTAATAAAGCCTTCCCTCAATGTCAAGGTTGTCTTTCAACTTGTCATTTAACATTTATTGAGAATCTATGTGTTGAATATTCTAGGCCCAAGTGATAGAGCAGTAAACAAAGCAAACAAGGCAAAGGATTTGAATAGATATTTCTCCAAAGATGATAGACAAATAGCCACAAAGCAGACAAAAAGATGCTCAATATCACTAATCATGAGAAAATTCCAAGTCAAAACTACATTGAAACATCAAAAGTAAATGCCACACAATTCTGTAATTCCACTGCTGGAATTAAACAAAACAAAAATATTAGTTCAGAAAGATTCATACACCCTTATGTTTACTGCAGCCTTAGTTATGATAGCCAAGATATGGAAGTAATGCAAGGGTACATCCATAGGTGAATGGATAAAGAAGATGTCTCACACACACACACACACACACACACACACACAGGAATATTATTCAGCCAAAAAGAAAAAAACAAACCAGTGAGATGTTCCCATTTGTGACAACATGGATGGAGCTAGAGAGGATTATGCCAAGTGAAATAGGTCAGATAGAGAGACATTCCCACATGATCTCACTTACATGCGGAATCTAAGAAAAAATAGACAAAGCAGACAGACTCATAAATAGAACTGATGGCTGGCAGAGGGGAAGAAAGTGGAGAAACGGGCAAAATGGGTGAAGGGGAGTGGGAGATACAGGCTTTTAGTTATGGAATGAATAAGTCATGGGAATAAAAGGTACAGCATAGGGAATACAGTCAATGGTACTGTAATAGCATTATATGGTGACAGAAGGTAGCTACACTTGTGGTGATCATGGCATAATGTAAAGACTTGTTCAATCTCAGGTGCCTGGATGGCTCAGTAGGTTAAGCGTCTGCCTTCAGCTCAGATCATGATGCCAGGATCCTGGGACTGAGTCCTATATCTGGCTCCCTGCTCAGCAAGGAGCCTGCTTCTCCCTCTCCCTCTGCCTCCCCCTGCTTGTGCTCTCTCTCTTTCTCTCTGTCAAATAAGTAAATGAAATCTAAAAAAAAAAAGACTTGTCCAATCCCTACACTGTACTAAACTTATGTAACACTGTGTGTCAACTATACTTCAAAAAAAGTCCTATGCTGAGCTATTACCTTACACCCATGAGGATAGCTATCTTAAAAAAAAAAAAAAAAAAAAAAAGGAAACAGAAAATAACAAGTATTGGTGGGAATGTGGAGAAGTTAGAACTCTTGTGTGTTGTTTGTAGGCTTGTAAAATGGTGCAACCACTTTGGAAAACAGTATGGCAGTACCTCAAAAAGTTTAAAATACAACTACCATAAGATCCAGCAATTCCACTTCTGGGTATAGATCCAAAAGAACTGAAAGCAGCATTTCAAAGACATATTTGCCCACCATGTCCATAGCACTATTCACAATAGCCAGGAGGTAGAAACAACCCGAGAGTCCATCATTGAAAGAATGGATAATCAAAATTCAGTATATACATACAATGGAATACAATGTAGCCTTAAAAGGAAGAGAATCCTGCCCCATGCTACAGCAGGGATGAACCTTGAGGACATGATGCTACATGAAATAAGCCAGCCATAAAGGGATAAATACTGTATGATTCCACTTCTATGAAGTATCTAAATTAGTCAAATTAATGATATAGAAAGTAGAATGATGGTTACCAAAGCCTGAGACAAGGGAGCAGGGTGAGGGGGTTGTAGCTGAATTAGTACAGAGTTTCAGTTCTGCAAGATGAAAAGATTCTCGATCGAGATATTTTTCACAACAATGTAAACATACTTAACACTACTGAATTGTACACTTAAAAATGGTTAAGATGATAGGGGTGCCTGGGTGGCTCAGTCAGTTAAGTGTCCAACTCTTGGTTTCAGCTCAGGTCATAATCTCAGGGTTGTGAGATTGAGCCCTGCTTTGGACTCCACATTGGGTGTGAAATGTGCTTATGATTTTCTCTCTCCCTCTCCCTCTGCCCCCTACCCATGATCTGTTTGAGCACATGCTTTCTCTCCTTCTCTCTTAAAAAAAAATGGTTAAGAAGGTAAGTTTTATGGTATGTGTTTTCTACCACAAAATTTTTTCTATGCTGTTCCAATATGTATAACCTTATTAGATAAATAATACTGATAACAATAGCATCCAATACAATGTCAACAGGAATAAAAATCTCCATTGATTGAGTGCCTAAAAACAAACAAACAATAAGACCGGGTTTCAGTCTTCTTAAGTGTTGGTCTATTTCCTATTACCTTTACGCCTGGGGAACAGTCCTCCAGTGACCCCAACTGAAAACCAGGGGTGTTTTATTGGGGTCCTTCATTCCTCATGGCTGTGGAACACCAATTTTTATTCTCCAGTAATGTGAGATTGTCAGAAGATCTGCTCAGATTCTCAGGCTGTCATCTGCCAATTGTGAATCAGCAAATGTCCTAAAGGGAAAAGTCACACGCTGTTAGGCTCACCTCACTCTGCTTCTCTTCTCCCTGAGATCTTGATCCCTCAAATCCATGCTGCCCTGATGCTTTCAGGCAGAGCTTTGAAATGTTTTATTCAGCTCTTCTGGTTACTGTCAACAAGGGTGATAGGATCAAGCTAGTCTGCTCTATCTAGAAGCAGAAATCCTTAAGAGATTTATTTTTTAAAGATGTTATTTATTTATTTGACAGACAGAGATCACAAGTAGGCAGAGAGGCAGGCAAAGAGAGGGGGAAGCAGGCTCCCTGCTGAGCAGAGAGCCCGACCCGGGACTCGATCCCAGGACCCTGAGATCGACCTGAGCCGAATGCAGAGGCTTTAATCCCCTGAGCCACCCAGGCGCCCCTTGCTTATTCCATTTAACGATGTAGTTTGGAGATTGTTCCCTATCAGCTTACGCAGAGCTACTTCATTCTTTTTCACATTAGCAGAGTTTTCTATTGAACACACATCCTGTAATAGGTCTATCTAGTACCTTATTTATGAACGTTTATGTAGTTTCTGGTATTTTGCTATTTTAACTACCAGTACAATGGATATACTTGTGTAAATTTCATTTTACATGTTTGATTATTTGCATTAGAATATCTAGAAGTGAAATGGCTGAGTCAAAAGCAGAAGGATTTAAGTTTTGGGTAAATATTACTTAATTTGGGGGGCACCTGGGTGGCTCAGTAGGTTAAAGCCTCTGCCTTCGGCTCAGGTCACGATCCCGGGATCCTGGGATCGAGCCCTGTATCGGGCTCTCTGCTCAGTGGAGAGCCTGCTTCCCCCTCTCTCTCTGCCTACTTGTGATCTCTGTCTGTCAAAAAAATAAATAAAATTAAAAAAAAAATAAATTACTTAATTTTCCTTAGAAAGCTATACCAACTTAGGGGCACCTGGGTGGCTCAGTGTCAGGTCATGATTCCAGGGTCCTGGGAAACCCTGCTTTGCAGGGTGTCTGTTTCTCCCTCTCTCTCTGCTCCTCTGCCCACTCATTCTCTCTCTCTCTCTCTCTCAAATAAATAAATAAAATCTTAAAAAAAAAAGGAAAGAAAACTATGCCAACTTACATTCCTACCAGTACTTTTAGAGAGTAACTCCCTAGCCATCACTAACTCAGAAAGCTGACAAACTATCTTTTCCAGTCTGATAGGTGAAAGAAATAATATCCCAGGGTAGTTTAATTTTGTATTTCTATTAAATGAGGCTGGACATGTTTTCATGAATTTAAGAGACACTTGAATTTTCTTTTCTGTCATATCCTTCACCCTTTTTTCTATTGATTTGTTGTTCTTTACTTACTGATTTGCAGATACCGTTTACATTAAGGAAAGTAAAAATTTGTGTTACAAGTTCCAAATATTTCTCCCAATTTGTTGTATATCTTCTAACTTTATGGAGTTTTCCAAATAAAAAAATTTAAAAGAATAAAAATTATCTATTTTTTTCTTTATGGCTTCTGAGGTTTGTGTTATATTTTAAAAGGCCTTCTCCATGCTCACTTAACAGTAAGTCTATTATCTTTTCTTCTAGTATTTTTAGGATTTAACTTTGTACATTTAGAGTTTTGATCCATCTGGAATTCATTTTGGTGTATGGTGAAAGATAGGAAACCAATTTTACTCTGCAAGCTCGTTGTCCCCAAACCATTTACTACTAAATCCTTATCTACTACTTATCTACTAAGATAATTTACTAAGATTATTTACTCCTTATCTACTAAATCCTTATTTACTACTAAATCCTCCATTGCTTCAAAGTGCCACGTTTAGCCCATACTTAATGTGTACATTTTGGTCAATGTACTTTTTCAAAAGTAGTGATATCATACTATGGTTTAATATCTAGAAAGCTGGTTATACTACACAAGAAGTCAGAAACGTAGCATGACAAGGCCCACTAGATAGTAAAACACATCTTAGATGTTTTCATCTAAAACATCTTTATATCTTCTTATATCTTTTTAGATTACATCTGATATCTTTAAGAAATTTTCTTTTGAACCTTAGAATCAGCTTTTCTAGTTTCAGAGAAAAAACTTGTTAGCATTGTTATTGGGAATGCACTAAACTTAAGAATAGCATTCTAAGTGATCTTTTATAATCATTTTTTTTAGTTGATTTATGGCTTCCAGGTAAAAAATCACATCATCTTCATGTAATGAAAAATTTATCTCTTCATTTCTCATAAAGAATCATTTTCAGAGGGAGTGAAAAAGCAGCAGCTTCATTTCTTTTTCTTTTTTTTTTTTTAACATAAGATTCTTCAAATGGGCAATGGTTCAAAGTTTTAAAAGTATAAAAGTATAAACAGGAGAAAAATCATCTTCCTACCCCATTCTCCAGCTCTCCTCCCCACAGGCACCCAGTGTTCTTTGTAGTGTCTTTTATATCTTTCTACAGATATCCCATATGCATGCAGGCCAGCACGGCTGTCCCTGAGAGTGTTCCGGGTCACACCATCTTAGATGCCTCTAGCAAAAGCTGGGCTTCAGAAAACCAAAGAGGGCCAAAGAGGAGGTCCTTTCCTGTGTCTTGTCTCCTCCATGACTAGATTAAGTTGAAATAGAAAAGACTTAGGCCCTCAGTCCCAAGATAGTTCCCAACCTTCCCTGGAAGAGTGTCCCAGACCCAGTGGGCTTAGAAGAGCAGAGGCTCTGACTTCTACTTTTAGGATATTTATTTTTCACCAACAAATTCTACCTCTTTATCTGCTTCACACAGATGAATCCCAGACACACAGGTCTATTACCAAAATAGCCACAAACAAGTAGCAACTTAAAGCCCATGATGTGTTTAGGGCCTGAGATTTGGAGTTGGATGCGGGCCTCCTAATTATGGAGTCATCTCTTCCAGAGTCTTCCAGCATTGTCCAGGTAACATCTCTGAGGGTCTCTTGAGACCACTGAAGGGGCAGGCTTAGAAGTGTCCTCTCAGCTTCTAGCTGGCAGATCTTCCCCCATTCCACCCTTCACTCCAGCCCGGCATAAGAGATAAAATGAAAAAGGGCAACTCCCAGCAGCTGGCCCAAGAGATACCAGGGGGGAGAGAGCAAGAAAAAAAGAAACATGTGTGGGAGCTCACAGGAGGAGTGGGAGGACACTCCACTGTTATAGATTCTTAAGCCAATGAGAGTACCTCCATCATTTTCTCTCGGGACAGATTCAGAAAGGCAGCCGCACGGAGCAACATTTCAAAACAGGCTTTTCTGTGGTCGAGTGGAGAAGAGCAGCCGATAGCCATGGGACAGGGTGAGCCAAGCCACTTCTCTATGGGGCTTACTCCATCATAACGTGTTTTCATTAGAAGTAGGATGGTACTGGAGGTTATGGTGGTGTGACTGGTGGAGGTGGTGGTAGGTGGTAGGTGCTGCTGGTGGTGGACGTGATGGTGGGTGGGGCTGTGTTGGGAGTGGTCGTGGGTGCTGTGGTGGTGGTAGCAGTGGTATGGCTAGGTGTGGCAATACGGTTGGTTGGTGGTGGTAAATCAGTGGTCATAGTTGTGAAGAAGATGATGACAGTTAACATGGATTTATGGCATTATAACATGATTATTCTCACCGGATTGTGATACACACAGGAGATAACGCTGGCAAAGCATGAGGGCATTATAGCCTCAAAGCTAAGTTGGAAAGAAGGGGAGGTAAGAGTCAGGGAATCCAAATTCAAGGGACAGAGGCCAACAAGCAGCAAGATAATAGGTAGAACCAGAGGACACAGAAAGCTCAGGAGCCTCTGCATGAGTCTGTTTGTATAGTTACAAGGCTTATTATAAAATGAAAACTGCTTGATAGGCTGTCATAATACTCTCAGTCCCCCTCCTTGGAAAGTTTTTCTGGGCTGCAGGAGGCTGTGGGTTTGGTGAGCCTTTAGGTGAAAGAGCCAAGTATGATCTCAGGTGAGTTGGTTCTAACTCTCTGGGCCTCACTCTTCCTGTCTATAAAACAAGAGAATCAGCTCAGCGATTTCAAAGCCAGTAAGCAAAATTCCAGGTTTTATCCACTGTTTTGGATAGGGACCAGAAAAGAAGGTCAACAATGAGGGCAAGCATCGCTCTTATTCATAATATAGTAAAAGTCTCATTGAATGAGACTTCCTACATGTCTGACACTGTGCTAAGTGTATTAATACATTAACTCATTTCACTTCTCCAACGCTGCAGAGAAGGATGATTATTCTAAGGAAGAGGAAACTGAGGTTCAGGGGGTTAAGTTACTTGCTTTAGGTGGCACAGCTAATATGTAAGTTGACCCAAGGATTTTAACCTCAGTTTAACTCTGACTTCAGGGTCTCTGCTTTTACTAGAGCTGTCACATTTACCTCATCTCCGTGACTTCCCTTTTCCACCACAGCTCTGGGGATCAAGAACTGTGACTTCCAGGCAGCAAAAAACAATGAGCACCACCACACCAAGGCCATCAGCTCCCGGCATCTCATTGTGAGGAGAGGACAGCCCTTCACCATCATCCTGCACTTCCAGGCTCCAGTCTATGCATTTACATCCAACCTGAAGAAGGTAGCCCTCATTGCACAAACTGGTGAGTGCGGCAGGCCTAGGACTGGAGAGCTTCTTGCTCTAGCACCCCCTCAGGGAACAAAGGGGCAAATGGCCCCCACTGTACCTGAGACTCAAGAAGTCCTGTCCACCTGGGAAGGCTATGGTGAGGATGAGATAACACGTCTAAAAAATAGTGTGTGTTGGGGCGCCTGGGTGGCTCAGTTGGTCAAGCGGCCAACTCTTGCTTTTGTCTCAGGTCATGATCTCAGGTCCTGGGATTGAGGCCCTTGTGTGGCCCCACACTCAATGGGGAGTCTGCTTGAGGACTCTCTCGCCCCTTCCTCCCTCCCCCTGCTCTCTCTCTAAAATAGGTAAATAGATCTTTTTAAAAATACTGTTAATTATGATTCAGAAGTTGCTGAGCGTCATTATCACTAAGGGGTTCTTTTTGGTTACAAATACATCAGTTTTGTAGAAAGCCTGAATGGATCTAATCTAGGCTCACAGCAACACTTAATCGCTACTATTTATTGAATTTGTACTGCATGTCAGAAATTGGGCCAAGGGCTTCACGTGCAGTATCGCATTAAGACTTCACATCCACCCTATGAAGAAGGCATACTACTATGCCCACTTTATACACTATGGACTTTTTTCTAGATGTAAGTCCATGAGCACAGAGAACTTGTGCTCTCCCCGCACCCTTTACTGCCTCCCATTAGTGGATGGGCTGCTTCCATTCTCATTGAAAACCAATTTTCACCTGTTCCAACTTTGTGATACGTGACTTTATTACTCTGAGTTGTGACCAAAAGGTCCAAATGACCAATTCATCTCTGTGTGACTGCAGGAGAGAATCCTTCCAAGGCCAACAAGACCCAGGCCATATTCCCAATTTCCCATCTGGGGGACCAGAAGTGGTGGAATGCAGCAGTGGAAGACAGAGATGACCATTCCTGGGCCATCTCTGTGACCGCGCCCACAGACGCCATCATTGGCCGTTACTCGCTCCTGCTGCAGGTCTTGGGCAAGAAGCAACTCCACCTAGGCCAGTTCACACTGCTCTTTAATCCTTGGGCTCGAGGTGAGTTTGGACCTGAACCAGCCTGGGCTGCACAGGGACTCCAGGCCTCAGAGCTGGAGCACAGCTCTGGAAGGAAGTGACTGCCCCAGGCCCCAGTGGGAAGTTCCCCCTCAGGACAACACCAGCATTCAGTTACTGTGGTACCTGCTCCCTGGCTGAACTGGCCTCTCAGACACAGGACCTGTGTTGGTGTCACCCTTGGCACAAACAGCCTGGGGCCTCCCACTGAAAGCAAAGGCTTATCTCACCACCAAACCCTGGTGCCAGGTCGGGCTCTTTGGTCACAGGAGCTGAGACTCACTGAAATGATCCTGGCAGAGCTACTCTTTATTGTGACAGCACAGAGGTTGAGAACTGGAAAGTGGTTCAGGAATAGATGCAACCTGAGGAATGGGCTTCTCTGTTTCTCCCCTGGGCTCCCATTGTCTGCATCCAGGGTGAATCCAGGTTTTACAGGACCTGAGGTCTATTTGTATAATTTAAGGAAAAGAACACAAAAGTTTGAACTGCTGAGGCCTAAAGTGGTCTGTGCAAGTGAAAAGGGCCCAAAGCTTCAGCTTCATCAGCTCTACAATAAATCTGCCCTGTTTGGTTGTCTTGCTTCTCTCCACTTATATGTTCTGTTACTATTGGCTGCTGGGTCCTCTCCACATTGATCTAAATATTCACTAGAGTGGCAAATGAAACAGCTAGGGACCTATAACTCAGCAGACTAAGGGTGGGCTTTCCTGAAGTCAGGCGACCTCCTGCAGCCCAACCAGTGGCCACCTCTTGGCAAAGCCCAGCCTTGGTTCTTAGGGCTATTTCATCTAAAAAAAATCATCGGAGGTGGTTGACATGTCCCAAACATGAGTAGGGCATCTCCTCTTCCTTCCCATTCTGAAGGTTGAGTCTGTCTTTCCTTTTTAAACCTGCCACCCCCCACCTTAATCCTCTGGGCTCCCTGAAGGGTTTCTTGGGGGGATGGGAAACAATTTCAACCAGTTTTCCTGTCCTCACTACCCAGACAACAAGTGCAGAGCCTTTTTCTTTCAGGAGTTTCACTGCCAGCCTGAAGGGGCCCTCTTAAGGCCGGGCTGGAGACAAAAGGAAACGGAAGCAGAGAAAATCTTCCCAGGTTTTTCCAGCCAGTTCCTAACTCCCTTTCTTTGTAGCATCTGAAACCCAGTGGGCTCCCTCTTTCCACTTTTCTTGCACAGGGTGGGGTTCTCCAATCCCCCTCCTTCAGGTAGCCCTGCCTATCCTCAGTTTAGGCTCTTATTTCCTAATCCAAGGGGATGAGCAGGTAGAGCAATGGAGGGGAACGAGTGTCCATTCAGGGGCAGCTGCCCCATGTGGGTAAATGTGGAGTCAGGGCCCCTTCAGCTGTGGGAGGACCCATGGCTCTTGACATACTTCCCTCCAAAGTTGAAGTCCTCGTGTACCTGCCTCGCTGACTCGAGCCCACAACCAGAGCTAGGCCCTCATGCCAGAGCAAAGACACAGCAAAGACAGTTCGGGAACTCTTAGCCTTGACTCCATGCCAAGTTTCTGGCCTCTAGGCTTGGTTTGACCTGCCTGGGGAAGGCCTCTCTATGTGAATCCCTGTGGAGATGTCTGTGTTGGCAGGGGTGAGTGATGGGCTCTGCTCATCTGAGAGGTGATTAAGAGATTTTCAGATTATCCAGGACTAGTCCCATCTTAGCATACTTAGAGATGGAGCCTTCTGCACTCAAAAGGAAATTTTACATCCTCTAAGTAAAGTCCTACTCAAAAGCAGAGAACTTTATAAAAGGGGGCCACACCCTGGGGGGAAAGGGGAGGATGATACAACCTGTGCTCTGATAAGGTACCTCCCAGAGCCCTGCAGAGTCTGGGGCCCAGGACCTCAGTTTGAAGTGATTTCATAGAGAGTACTCAAGATGGAGGGACAGGAGTCAAGGGCTCCTCAGGCACATGGTTATATGATTTTAGGCCTCAGGTTCTTCAGGGCTTCCCAATTTTTAATATCCTATACTTCTGTTGTTTTGCATACTGTACCCTCCTCCCAGAAGATGCCTGGAGGAATAATCTGGAAAGCCTCTTCTCTTATTAGTCCCCAGGAACCAGCCTAAGCATGCTCCTTCCCTACCCCACCCAGCAGAGAGAGACAGTTGGCAAACAGAGCAGGTCTCCCTGATGCTCCCGGCTTCCTAGAGTGTCCTCCTTAAAGCCCACCATCCTCCTCATGAACCCCAGCCTGACCCTTTGAGGAAGGAAACAGGAGAGGTGAGAGAGACTGTGGGAGTCTCAGACCCACTTGGACGCCCCCAGGGCTTCCACTAGCTTCTACTTCGCCCAGCTCCGCGGTTCTCTCTGACCCTGTCTTACCGTATGCTCCTCTTCCTTTCTGCTCACCTCTTAGGTGAGCAGAAATGTTTGATCATTTGTTTTTTTTCTGAAACACCATTTAAAAATTTTTTTAACATTTTATTTTTAAATAATCTCTATGCCCAACGTGGGTTTCCAACTTATAACTCCAAGATCAAGAGTTGCATGCTTTACTGACTGAGCCAGCCAAGCACACCTGAAATACTATTTTTTTTTCTTTTTTACTTGAACTTGTGAGATCTAACAGGTCCACTGGGAAGTTTCCTGGGCTGTTGCCAAACTCTCTTGGGCCAAAAGCACTCTGGCTGCCATGTCTTCTGGGAACCAGTAGGCTTTTTAAGCTTGACTTGTTCCCGTCTGTCTGGTTGACCAGGTAGACCACCTTGGCTGACCCCTGGGACTCTGATCCCTGTTCCCACTCTGCATCAGAGAAGACTCTGGGTCCCAGTGGGGTCAGTGAGAAAGACTCCTCCCCAGTCTTCGTCATGCCCAGAGATAAAGGGAAGGCCAGCAGCCAAACCTGGACTGGGCAGGGAGGGCAGAGGCCTAGCTGTGGAGGGCAGGCCTAGCTCCCCACAGGCCCTCATCCCTGCCTGCTTTTCACCAGAGGATGCTGTGTTCCTGAAGAAGGAGTCTCAACGCAGCGAGTACGTGTTGAACCAGAACGGCCTCATCTACCTGGGTACGGCTGACTGCTTCCACGCAGAGCCCTGGGACTTTGGCCAGGTATGGGGACCTCTGAGGAAGGACAGTGATTGCCCCATAACCTTCAGTGTTCAGACCAGACAGAGCTGGCAGATCCAAAAGCCTATAGGTAATGAGGCCATTTCTTTTCTTCTTCTTCTTCTTTTTTTTAAGGATTCATGACGTAAGTTTATTTACAAACATATTGAGTACGTTGAATTCAAGAGTTTGACCCATTTTTCAGAGAGACTGCACCTCTCAAAATGCTCTCTTCCATGTCTGTTTAATGGATTAATTTAAACACCCTTATTTCTTAAGCAGTTAGTGTCTTACTACAAAATAAGGTGAAGGAAATCCAGATCCAAGTATAGTCATCATAACTAGCAAATGCCGCTTGTTTTCCACTGAAAATAGCAAATCCTTCCCTGGGCCCTCCTCACAGTGGCTCCTACAGACCATAGAGGTTGTGAACCTTCAGATGCTGTATCCCAGCATAGCGCTCTTGGAAGTTCTGCAAAAGGTGCAGAGACCCAAGATGGACGAAATGGTGGCCCTACACAGAATCCTCCTTTTCTCACAACCTTGTTTCCTGGTGTGTCAGTGAGGTTTCTTTTGGCCATTTCCGCCATGTGGTGCCACTCTTTCCTCAGGGCCACGTCGAACCAGCCTCCACAGCTTCCAGAGCTATCCTCCTAAAGGCCACAGCAGATCAACCCTCTGTTAAATCCCCACTGTCTACAGGATAAAAAGTAAATGCCCTGGCTTAACCCCTAAGGCCCTTCAGAGCCAGGCCACTGTTTTCCTTTCCTCAAGAGCTACCCCATGCACCAGCTTCTGGCCATCCCCTGAACAAACAGGCTGAATACGTCTGGAATACCTTCCCTCCTTTTTCACTCCAGAAAATTCCTACCCATCTTTTAAGACTGTCAGAATGTTTTCCTCAGCCCCCAAAGATAAGAGCGACTCTTCTCACTATGCCCTCTGCTCTGGGCTGACATCTTTCCTAGAACACTGGCCATGTTCCTGAGATCCATAGTCTAAGTGCCTACATGACCCTCTCTGCTCCTAAACGTGGATTCCTCAAGAGCAAGAGCTGTCTTGGGTCTCCTCCCCATGTGGGTCAGTCCTAGCAGGAGATGTAGGAGCACACAAAATGGCAAATGACAGAAATGAAACGATACAGCCCTGGTCCTCAAGGGCTCCTGCCCTGCTGGGAAAGTCAGACAACAGAACAGGCAAAGGATGGGACTGCATGGACTCAGGGACCGGGGGCATGGTGGGAGGGAGGGAAAAGCCAGAACTCCCATGGGAGACAAGGCAGCGAGGCCAGAAGGAGTGGAACCTGAGTCTGGAAGAAGTCTGAGGTGATGGTGGGGGGATGAGTACCCAACCTGGATGTCTTCATCATGGTCCTGTATGCTCCTTACAGTTTGAGAGCAGTGTCATCAACCTTAGCCTCCACTTACTGAGCATGGACAAGCAGGTGGAGGAGTGGGGCAACCCTGAGCATGTGGCCCGTATTTTGGGTGCCTTGGTAAGTGAGTTGGGGAGGGAGGGGAGCCCTCTGCTAGAGCTGCCCACATTTACGGCCCTGGAAATCTTCAAATCACAAATGGTACCTTCCTCCTAGGATGCGGGGGTCAGTTCCTGGAGACAGTCTCAGTGAGGAGGGAGGACAGTACTATCCACAAGGGAGAGAAAAGCAAAGGGAAGTGTCATCCCTTGGGACACAAGCCAGGAGGACTAAAACTGGCCCGGATTTCCTCAGAGCACTTCTCCTTCCTTTTCCTCCTCCCATCAGTCCAACCTGCAGGCTTAGGTCCATGGGAGGGAGGGGATAGGGTCTAACTTGCCCAGTGTTTGCTGTTCAAGTGGTCATTTGTTTTCATTTCTAAATTATTCCCAAGAATATACAGACCTGAAGGTAGTTTGGTGCTTCCTACTGTCCCTATGTCCTTTCAGAGGAATTGTGATTTCCTCATTTCTGCTCATGCCTCTGGACTCCCCTCTGAAGAGGTGGACAAGGACAAGGTCATCCTGTGAGGAGGAGGAAGCTTGGGATAAGTGAGCCTTGAGGCCCCAAGTGCAAATGCCCTCAAAGGAATCAGGATCACGCAAGTGAGGGAGCAGTGAAACCAGCCCCCAGTGAGAGGCAGCTCTCTTGCTCTTCTTAGGATGTGAACTTTGCTTGCCAATGCGATCCACAAACCCCTGCCTTCCAGAGGACTAGAGAGAAAGGAGAATTTCCCAGGCCCCACTCCTAGAGATTATAAGTCAATGGGTAGGGTGACGCCCAGGAGTATCCAGACGATTCTGATACAGGTGGTCTAAGCCCTCCTTACTCCCCGCCCCCACTCCAGAGGCTGTTCTGTCCTGGGCCCCACATAACATGCGCTCATTTCCACAAACAGCTGCATGCTCTCAAGGAGAAGAGTGTCCTGCCCCCAACAAAGGCTGCCACTGCCCAGGAAGGGGCCTTGCTGAGCAAGCGCCGGGGCAGTGTGCCCATCCTGTGGCAGTGGGTCACAGGCCAAGGGCGACCTGTGTACGACAGTCAGGCCTGGGTGTTCGCCGCAGTTGCCTGCACAGGTACAGAGCTGGTTTGCCTGCCACACTCCTGGGTCACCTTGGCTACTGTACAGTGTGTCCACCCTGCCTTTTGGGTTTCCCCATGGCTTTCGCCCTGAAACTTTCCCTCCCCGTGCTCCAGGAGAGCAAACCCCGGTGCTCTATTGTACATTGTGTACGCCTTGCCCTACTGTAGACTCTGCTTGCTGCATACAATTTTGGTGTCTCATCTCTCGGCCTTCATGTACCCTGTGTGGGTGTGTGTTAGTCCTACCTGCCAGATGCCTGCGTCCCTCCTCTTTCCACAGTGTCAGGTGGCATTTAAGACCGTGCCTTCCCAGAGGAGACACTGAAAACACTAGCTCTACATACACAGGCCTCTCTGGCACCCCCTGACTCTCTGGCCCCTTCCACACAGTGCTGCGATGCCTGGGAATCCCTGCCCGTGTCATTACCACGTTCACCTCAGCCCAGGGAACAAGCGGACGCTTGTTGGTGGATGAATACTACAATGAGGAGGGCCTTCAGAATGGAGAAGGCCAAGGAGGCAGAATCTGGTGAGAAACCCAAGCAGGATGAGGTCCCAGACATGGAAGGGTTCCAAACCCACATGGTATAACCTCATGACAACCCCCCCACACTCTGAGTGACCCTAGCTGGGAGGAGGCCCTCAAGACTCTTGTAGCCAGGATGCTGATGGTTGGTCGTGGCATGCACCTCCCCGCACCTCCCCCCCACCCCGGGAGTGTTGCAGCCACTTTTACAGACTCCTCCCATCCCCATGGCGATAATGACTCTGCCATGTCTAGTTCTCTTTAGGACCACTTTCTTCCTCATTTGAATTACTCCTTTGGTGTCTTCAGGATCTTCCAGACTTCCACAGAGTGCTGGATGACCCGGCCTGCTTTACCCCCAGGTTATGACGGATGGCAGATTCTGTACCCATGTGTTTCCAATGGAGGTGGAGGTAATGGCTGGGGGTAGACCCACTACCATCCTGGGCTGCACAAAGCTGTGCAAGCAAGAAGTCCCTCAAAAACAGGAACAGCAGAGGTCCAAAGGGGGTCTGTGTCTTCTAAAACAGGAGAAGTAGAAGGAGTGATAGTGGTCAACAGAATGCTCACCTGAAGCCTGAAGCAGGCTCAGGGGAACAAAGGTGTTAGCTATCTAGGCCCAAGGCCATGGGGAGACTTGTCCTAGCTCAGAGCAATGGGCGAGGGAGCAGAGTCTCTGTGAAGGGTAAAAGGTCTTAAGATAGCTGGTGGATGTGCTGGGTTAGGGGCTTGTGAGAAGAAATCTCCAGGAGCCATATAAGGACTGCTCTTCCTTTCTCAGCAGCAGAACAGTAACAGAGCCTGGCACAAAGGAAACACTCAATAAAGGTGACCTATTCTTATCATATCCCGAGTAGAGCTGGCTAAGAAACTCGGCTTTACTACATTCCTCTGAGGTTCTACCTGCCCAGTTTCTGAGAGGTCTCCTGCCATAAGCCATGACCAAAAAGTACTGTCACTAAATAATTGTGAATTTCACTACTGCAGTGCCCTTCCAGAAACTTTGCCTAGTGCCCACCTCTGACCTTGATCTCGGGGAAGGGAAGATAGGGTATAGGATAGGGACTGAGGTTATACAGCTCTGACTCAAAGAAGGTCTGGGTACAGTTCCTCTGGCTCACTAAGCTTTTTCTCCCTCAGCCCTGGGGTCCTGTGATCTGACCCCTGTCAAAGCAGTCAAGGAGGGGACACTAAGCCTGACCCCTGGAGTATCAGACCTTTTTGCTGCAGTAAATGCGTCGTGTGTGGTCTGGAAGTGCCGGGAGGACGGCGCACTGGAGCTGACCAACTCCAACACTAAGTATGTTGGCAACAACATTAGCACCAAGGGTGTGGGCAGCAACCGCTGTGAGGACATCACTCAGAACTACAAGTATCCTGAAGGTACTGGGCAGGGGAGGGCCCCAGGCTTCTCAGCACCTGAAACGCCAACAGAGGGGAAGGGATGGGCCAGGAAGACGCAGGCCAGAGAGACTCAGTCTTCTCCCCATCATATAAAAGAGGATTTTGTAACCCCATTTGATACTATCAGCATTTGGAGCCAGATAACTCTCCATTGTGGGGGGCTGTGCATCACAGGATGTTCAGCAGCATCTTCAGATTGCATCCACTAGAGGCCAGCACCCCACAACGGGCTGTGACAACCAAAAAGGTCTCCAGGTGTTTCTAAATGTCCCCTGGGGGGCAAAATTACTCCCAGCTGAAAACCACTACTATAAAACAACACACTAATAACAACTCCAGCTGCCAGAAGATGTTCTCCCTCTCTCCTTGCCCTCTCTTCCAGCACCCCAAATCTGTTCCTTTCTCCATAGTGATTAATGGCACCACTGTCACCTATTTATGCAAACAAGAAGGCTTGCACTCTCCTCAACTCTCCCTCCTTCACTGCCCCATATTACTCTCACGTTTCCTCACCTCCTTCCTGACTGCTTATAGAAAATTCAGGGCCTCAACAGCTCTTGTCTGCAGCATTGTAACAGCCTCATAACTGGAACCCCCTGGGTCCAGTCTCTCCATTATCGCTCCCTTTCCAACTTAGTTTCCACGAAAGACACAAAATGATGTTACTCCCCCACTCTAGAATATTCCATGGCCCCCACTGCCCTTGGAGTAAGTCAACTCTTCACTTAGGAAGGTGTGAGTCCCTGCAGACCTGTCCTCAGAGTCAGCATGGCTTGTCCAAAGCTTGCTCTCCCACCATTCAAGGGGCAAATGCATAATACCTGAAGAACGGGAATGACCTGGAAGAGACATACTTTATCTGTGGTGGATCTGCCCAACGCAGACCTTTTTTAAGTTATATATACACACATACATATACATATATATATATTTTTTTTTTTAAAGATTTTTGTTTTATTTGACAGACAGAGATCACAAGTAGGCAGAGAGAGAAAGGAAGGAAAGCAGGCTCCCCCCTGAGCAGAGAGCCTGATGCGGGGCTCGATCCCAGGACCCTGGGATCATGACCTGAGCCAAAGGCAGAGGCTTTAACCCACTGAGCCACCCAGGCACCCCTTAAGTTTTTTATATTAATTACAGTTGGTTAACATACAGTATTAGTTTCAGGTGTACAATATGATTCAACACTTCCATACATCACCCCGTGCTCATGATGACAAGTGCAATCCTTAATCCCTGTCACCTATTTCACCCATCTCCCCCACCTACCTTCCTTCTGGTAACCAACAGTTTGTTCTCTATAGTTGAGTCTGTTTCTTGGTTTGCCTCTCTTTTTCCCCCTTTGCTCATTTGTTTCTTAAATTCCACATATGAGTGAAGTCATATGGTATCTGTCTTTCTGTGACTGAGTTACTTCACTTAGCATAATACACTCTAGCTCCAACCATAGTGTTGCAAATTGCAAGATTTCATTCTTTTTAATGACTGAATAATACTCGTGTGTGTGTGTGTGTGTGATCTTCTTATTCATTCATCAGTTGATGAACACTTGGGCTGCCTCCATAATCTGACTAGTTGTAGAAAATGCTGCTATAAACATCAGGGAGCATGCATCCCTTTGAATTAGTATTTTTGTATTCTTTGGGTAAGTACCTACCAGTGCTGGATTGCAGGGTAGTTCTATTTTTAATTTCTGGAGGAATCTCCACACTGTTCTCCAGAGTGGCTGCACCAACTTGCATTCCCACCAACAGTGCAAGAGGGCTCCCCTTTCTCCACAACCTCACCAAAACCTGTTGCTTCTTGTGTTATTTTAGCCATTCTGACAGGTGTGAGGTGATATCTCACTCTAGTTTTGATTTGCATTCTCTGATGATGAATGATGTTGAGCATCTTTTTGTGTGTCTGTTGGCCATGTATATGTCTTCTTTGGAGAAATGTCTATGCATGTCTTCTGCCCTTTTTTAAATTGGATTATTCATTTTGGGGATGACTAGTTTTATAAGTTCTTTATTTTGGATAGTACTCTGTATCAGACATGTCATTTGCCCGTATCTTCTCCCATTCCGTAGGTTGTCTTTTAGTTTTGTTGTTTGTTTCTTTTGCTATGCAGAATATTTTTATTTTGATGTAGTCCAAATAATTTTTTTAAGATTTTATTTATTTATTTGACAGAGAACACAAGTAGGTAGAGAGGCAGGCAGAGAGAGAGAAAGGGAAGCAGGGTCCCTGCTGAGCAGAGAGCCTGATGCAGGGCTCAATCCCAGGACCCCAAGATCATGACCTGAGCCAAAGGCAGAGGCTTTAACCCACTGAGCCACCCAGGAGTCCCCAATAGTTTATTTTTGCTTTTCTCTTGCCTCAGGAGACATATCTAGAAAGAAGTTACTATGGCCCATGTCAAAGAAGTTATTACCTGTGTTCTAGGACTTTTTTGTGGTTTCATGTCTCACATTAAGACAGACTTTTTTTTTTTTAAGCTAAATGTGGCTTTAGAGGGTTACAGAGCTCTTGTGATTTTGGCTTTTGAGTGGTAGTGGGTAAATGAATCTTAATCTTGGACTTTTATTAGAACAGTCTATACCCTCTAGATAAGAGGCCTGCTTTATTTCCTCTATTCTTTAGGATCTCTTCAAGAAAAAGAGGTGCTGGAGAAAGTCCAGGAAGAGAGAACCCGACATGAAAAAAACAGTGGCATCCATCCTCCCAGTCTCAAGACTGCTGAGCTTCTACACATATTCTTAAAAGTACCCTGTTCCCTAAACCTGGGAGGGGAAGCCCAGTACTCAGTGAAACTGGTTAACCTCAGTGACCAGGAGAGGGCAGTGCAGCTGACATCTGCCGTGCAGGCAATATACTACAATGGCATCCCTGCAGCTGAGCTCTGGAAGAGGAAGCAGTCCCTTATGCTCAGTTCCAAGGGTAATTCTATGGCCCCCAGATATCCCCAAACCCCAGCTTCCACCCTGACAGGCAGCAGCCTTAAGGGCACCCCTGAAGGTCTGAAGAGGTGGCTTCTAGCCCCTAATGTGCCCCCTGTTTCTCTGCCATTCAACACATATTTACTGAGCTTCACAATTCCGATTGCAGTCAGATAAGGAAACACACAATGGTAGCAGTTAAAGAAGTGTTTGATAAGGTCAACAGGGTACAATGGCAAGGGAGCATCTCACCCAGGTTACAGCAGGCTGTTCCCAGGTAAAGCAGACTGCACTGGGTCTGAAAGGATGAGTAGGAAGGGCAGTGAGAGCCAAAAAGTAAGTTACGAATATTCAAGGCACAGGGAAGAACATGAGCACAGGTTCTTCCTCCGCCCCCAAAGTCCTACTTCATTGGTCTGGGATGGGGTCCAGGCATTGGTACTTTTTAAAAGCTCCCCATGTTATCCTACAGTTGAAAGTCCCTGGACTAGAGCAGTTGCTCTCAATCTTTGCTGCCTATCAGAATCACCTGGGGAAGTTTGATGCTCAGCCTGTATCCCAGATCAATTAAATTGGAAACCCCAGGGTTGGACCCAAACATCAAAAACTGTTTAAATTCATTGAGTGATTCCAATGTGCAGATAAGAGAGAATCAGTGGACTGGAGCTTGACTACATTATTTCAACAGCCTCCTAACCAGCTCCCCTGCCTCCAATCTCTTCACCATGTTCCCTTTCTGAGGGGGGCAGAGTCTGGATCATGCAGGGACTTGTATGTCATGCCAAGGAGTTTGAGTTTTGTTCTTTGGGCAGTGGGAAGCTGGGGAACTAGAAGGGCCTATGTGATCAGAAATCCATTTGAAAAAAAAAAAATAACTTTTGTCTGAGTGGAATGGAAGAGGTCCTATTAGAATAATGACTCTCACCCTTGGCTACATGTTGAATCACCTGGGGAACTTTAAAAATACTGCTGCCTGGGCCTCACTGCCAGAGTCGAATATAATTGATCTGTTGTGTAGCCTAGCATTGGGATTGTTTTATAACACTGTATGATTCTAATGTGCATCTAATGTTGACAACCACTGGATCAGAGGTCGGAAGGTTTTATAACGGTCAAGGCAGGAAGGAAAAATTAGACTGTCAGCACTTCAAATGAAGACATATTAAGGAGGTAGGATAGATTGGACTTGTGAATATGTGTGTGGGAGGGTGGTAAGAGGGTTGCTTCCTCTCTAGAACAGGAAAAATGGGGGAGAGCACGTATGGGGAGAAGGATGATGAGTTCTGTTTGTGGCATGATGGGTTTGAAAGCCCATGAGACATCCAAACAGATGGCCAGTAGATGGCTGGACACCTAAACCTGGTATTCAAAATAAAGGCCTGGGTTGGAGACCAGAGGTGGGAATCCCCGCAAAGAGAGGGTTGCCAAGGGTCAGGGCATTGATGAGTTCCTAGGGGGTGGAAGAAAAGTTGTGAGAAGAGAAGAGGGTGAAAGGGGAACCCAGGCAGCACTGGCATGTAGGGGGCAGGGAAAGAGCAGGGAATAAGGGAAACAAAGAAGTTAAAGAGAGGAAGGAGCAACCAGAGGGCAGCAGAGTGGCCATGAGATGTCAAGGCTGAAAAGCAGACACTGAGGGAGTGGTCTTACTGAGAAGTGACGTCAAAGGCCAGCTTCCTGGGGGCTAAACAGATGAAGAGCTGAGGAAGCAAGACATAGTATGCAGTCCTTCCTGGAAGGACAGACAGAAAAAGGAGACAGGCTGAGTGGTGGTCAGCCAGGGACACTGGGTTAGAGCGAGGACTTTTTTTATTTAAGATCAGAGAGTAGAATCTGCTTATACGCTGAGGAAAATAATCAACAGAGAGGGAAAGACTGAAGCCTCAGGAAAGATGGGTTATAACTGATGGTGCAACCCTTGGGGGACTGAGAGGCAACTAGAATAACTGTAGTTACTTTTGGTAAACAGAGTGTTAAGTGTTCCATACACATCATCTCACTTATCCTTACAACAACCTTCTGAGGCAGCAGCCATTATTTTTTTTTTTAAAGATTTTATTTATTTATTTGACAGAGAGAGAGATCACAAGTAGGCAGAGAGGCAGGCAGAGAGAGAGGAGGAAGCAGGCTCCCTGTGGAGCAGAGAGCCCGATGCGGGGCTCGATCCCAGGACCCTGAGATCATGACCTGAGCCGAAGGCAGCGGCTTAATCCACTGAGCCACCCAGGCGCCCCGGCAGCAGCCATTATATTATCCCCACTTTACAGATGAGGAGATCAAGACACATAGAGGTTACATAATTTGCCCAAAAGTTACACAGCAGGCAGTGGTGGGGTCAGAATGGGGCAGAGACTTACAAAGTGGAGGGTCTGACTTGGGGAGGGAGGACATCTCATCTTCCTGGAGGTGGTAGCAGGAAGCAAGGGTAGATGACTATGTCTACGGGTTGGGACTGGGAACATGAGCTTGAGAAGATTCCTAGACAATGAGGGATGGCTTTATTTTCTCTGCAAATGGGAAACAGAAGCAGCAGAGAATAAGAAGGAACTAAGTAAGCATATATTCAGCAACGACTGTGTGGCAGAGTCTGAGATAAGCACTCGGTATCTCAGTTTAACACAAGCCACTCACCAGGTAGGTGTTATTATTAGAAAAGGAATCTGAGGCCAGAGAGCTTAACTTGTTCTAGTCTGCAGGGGCCTTCCACAGTCACGCTGAGGTGGTGTGGCAAGAGTGTTGGCGGAGGCAGTGATGGCGGTAAGTGGTGGGATCTTGACGGAGTTCCAGTTTGAACTTGCTGTGAGAAATGAGGCATCTTTCTGACTTCAGTAAGATACTGACTCCTTTGCACTACGTGTAATATTGCCTGTTGCCAGGGCACATACACCCATGATTTGCACTGACTCTGTCTGTCTTATGTTTCAGCTAACTCAATCACCAACAACCTGTCTTTCTCCCATTTTGAGCAAAGCCCACCAGAGAACAGCTTCCTCAGACTCACTGTCATGGCCACGGCAACGCACTCTGAGTCCAGCCTTAGCTGCTTTGCTCAGGAAGACATCGTCATTTGTAGACCACACCTTACCATTGAGGTAGGCAGAAGTCCTTCCCCAAGTCACTCTAATTTGCTCCTGTTTCAGAAGCAAATCAGAGGAATCAGAGCCCTTCAAGCTTTAGGGCAAACAACCATGCTCTAGGATTACCAGAAAATGTTAGGTTGAGAGCTCCTTCTCTTGAAAGAGATGGTTAAGGTCTACATCTTCCAGCTTCTTTTTTTGGTTCCATAAAGATTTTAAGAAGCAGGGCCTTGGGACGCCTGGGTGGCTCAGTGGGTTAAAGCCTCTGCCTTTGCCTGGGGTCATGATCCCAGAGTTCTGGGATGGAGAACCACATCGGACTCTCTGCTCAGCAGGGAGCCTGCTTCCTCCTCTCTCTCTGCCACTTCTCTGTCTACTTGTGATCTCTGTCAAATAAATAAATAAAATCTTAAAACAACAACAACAACAAAAAAAGCAGGGCCGCCCCAGTTGCTGCCTCCATTCTTGAATAATACTAGCCTATATTTATTTAGCCCTTTATACATATGCCAATGTATTTTCATCTTCTTTAATACAAAATCCCCGTGAAGTGGAACCATTCCCATTATTCAGATGAGGAAACAATCCTGGAGATTATCATACCATGATCATGAAAATGGGATGTTTCAGAGGCTTATGGCTCTTGATCTAGTCCTCTTCCCACATGTCTACCCTGACCAAAATGAATGCATCTGGTCCCAGCCCTCAATGAGTGTATATTATAGTTAAGTAAAGGAGACACATTGTTAGGTCTTTTATGTAAGTGCTTCAATAGAGGTACGAAGTCATTGTGGCATAAGTAAGGGGATTAATTTCAGCTGGTGGGTTTGAGGAAGACTTACTAGGAGGCGGCGTTTATGCCAGGCCTTGAAAAATAGGTAAGCTTTAGTGCAGAAGTTGAGGAAGACCACTGCAGGCCAAAGATTGAACAGAGGGGCCCCAGTAAAGGGAGTCTGAGGGGGGTGCTGGGATGTCATTTAGTCAAAGGAAGAACAGATAAGGCTGGAGAAGGGGATTAGGGTCAGACCACGAAGGGTTCTGAATGCCTACCAAAGCCGAATTCTGAAGACAATGGGAACCCCTCCAAGGTTTCTAAGTGGAGGAAAGAAACTACCAGAGATGGCCTCAGATGAATCAAGGCAAGGGTAAGTATCAATTCAGGAAGACCAGACAGAGGGGTAAAGAAGTCAGGTGTGGAGTTTGGGTGTGGGTGGCAGAGACAAGAGAGTAACTGAGGAGAGTATGGGGAGGGTGCTTAGGAGGGGAAGCAGTAACTGCAGCTCTGTGCTCATGGCATCCACTCCAGGTTTTTGCCTCTTCCTACAGATGCCAGAGACAGCAGAGCAATATCAACCTCTTAAGGCTGCAGTCCAGCTCCATAACTTCCTAGATGCTCCCTTGAAGGACTGTGTGATCTCCCTCTTTGGAAGGGGCCTCATTCACAGAGAGAGGAGGTACAGGTAAGAGACCACAAGCTTTTTGGGACACCTGGGTGGCTCAGTTGGTTAAACATCTGCCTTCAGCTCAGGTCATATCTCAGGATCCTGGGATCGAGCCCTGCATCTGGGCTCCCTGCTCAATGGGGAGCCTGCTTCTCCTTCTCCCCCTGTCCCCACCCACCCTCATTTGTGCTCTCAAATAAAATATTTTTAAAAGAGAGAGAGAGAGAGACTGCAAGCTTCTCATCTCATTGAAACACCTCAACTTATTAGAAAGTCAGGGATCCAAGATTAATGACTGCCTTTTTGCTGTGTTCATAGAGATAGAAAAAAATACCCTCTAGGGGCACCTGGGTGGCTCCGTGGGTTAAAGCCTCTGTCTTCAGCTCGGGTCATGATCCCAGGGTCCTGGGATCGAGTCCTGCATCAGGATCTCTGTTCAGCATGGAGCCTGCTTTCTCCTCTCTCTCTGCCTGCCTCTCTACCTACTTGTGATCTCTATCAAAAAATAAATAAAATCTTTAAAAAAAATACCCTCTAGAAGCAGAACTGAAAGATTAGGGCCTCCCTCCTCCTGGAAGACAGGAATGAGGAAGTGCCCCACGGGCATCCACCTAATCCCGATTGCTGCCCTGGTCATGCAGGAAGAGGCTGGGTATTGCTGGTAATTGCAGGCAAGGAGTTAGGCCTGAGTACTAGAAAATATCCCAGAGAGCTCAGGCTGCCTCTTGGTGTGGCCAAAGAGCTGCAGTCTACAAATGACAACTAATGAGCTGTTTTGGAGATTCAGCCACATGTGTCAAGCCCACTGCTCTAGCAACATAAGGCTCCATTTGGTACATCCGTACTTTCTGCCATGCCACTCTACAGTGATGGGCAACCAGAGAGCCTCCAGCTCTCAAACATCACAAATACTATTGCAATAAACAACCTCACATGTCTTCTTATACACCAGCTTGAAACTCTGGTCGGGGAGGAAGGAATGTACGTCACAGGATCTGACCTGGTTTGACTGGGTACTATCAGACTTGTCTGCACAATGACTGCAGAAGTCCACACCCCCTCCAGCAGTATAGGAGTTTCTATATTCCTACCATTTCTCCACTTTTCTCCACTCTTGGCCCTACTCAGCTTCCTTTTTTCCAAATAGAAGTAAGGTGATACCTCATTATTGTTCTGATTTGCAACTCTTCACATGTTTATTAGCCTTTTCTGTTTTCTCCTCTGTAAAATGTGTTTTTAACTTGGCCCACTTTCCTTTTGGTGTTCCTGCCTTTCCTCCTTGTTGATCTGTAGGAGTTCCCTGTATGAGTCCTTTGTTGGTTTCAGATGTTGCAAGTATCTTCCTTCATTATTTCTTCTCTCACTGTGTCTGCCACATCCTTTGCTGAAAACAGTATAGACTTCACGGTGCCTACTCCTGAAATCCCTGGTAGTTGTCTGGTTATTGAGCCAATGCCTCAGCCTTATGAAACTCAATGAATCACTACTGCCAGTAGATTGAGAGAGGAGAGACTGTCAACATTTAACTATACTTTCATGGTATCTCAGATCAACTGTGGGGGAAAGCTTCTCAAAGGAAATCTGTGCTACTCTCTTAGTCACTATGAGAAGGTTGCTGATAGGATGCCAAACACCATCTGTTAACAGACTGACATCTTCTGTATATGTCCACTGTACCCTCACAGCACTTAGCAATGTGAGGGATCAAAACCACAGCCTTCCCAAACATACCTTGGTACTACTACCAAGAGTGGGGGACCAGTAACAGGCCATAAAAGAAATAACAGATGCAGCTTGGAAGCCCTTAAATTAGGATGTTTCTCTTCTTAACCCTGCAATTGTTTGCCATAGGGAGGCTTCTGTCTTCTATCTCCTTAAAACCTCCCCTGTTTCAACAGCAAGGTACTTAAATGTTTATTTCTTCACAGTTCACCTCTTCAAGCAGGGAAGGATCAGAGTCACTGGGACTAGCAAAGCAATGGGAAAGAACTACCACTTGCCTTTTCCTTTATTTCAGATTAGCTTCCGTGTGGCCTGGAAACATCTTGTACACTGAATTCCAGTTCACACCGACACAGGTGGGGCTCCAGAGGCTCACTGTGGAAATGGACTGCGATATGTTCCAGAACGTGACCAACTACAGAAACGTCACTGTGAAAGCCTCTGAACTTTTTGCTTAAACTTCCATTAAGTATCCCTTAATTAAAGTCTGACATTGATAACGCGAACTCGGCCCACTAGAGAAATATGAAAACTATTAAGTATATAGAAAACAGGCCCTAGGAGAGAAAAATAAAAGAACTGTACTCCTTTTGTACAAAGTTATCATTTTTGTTTGTTATTTACATTATTTTGTTGATTTGGCACTCTCTCAGTTTGACTTCAGTTCCTTCTCTTTATGACTCTTATGAGAAGTATAGGATGGCGCTTGATAAAAGTAAATTAAAACTCATTTGACATAAAGAATTTCAACTCAAGTACACACAAACTGCTCAAAAGAATGACTGCTGTGGCTGATTAGAACTAAAAAGACCATGGGGACACATCAAAAGGGCAGATGGGATAAGTTACACCCATGCAAGGAACAAGATTGGCATCAGACATTGTGGAGACCTGAAGACCATGCGTAAGGCCCACGTCGGTCACCAGAATGCACATTATACAGGTTTACCCTGCTTTCCAATATGTGATCTTCTAGACCAATGCAAAAATATAATTAAATCGTGATGGCCATGCAAAAGGATTAACTAAAAAGGCCCTTAAAACTATATAAGGATGAGGGGAGTCAAGACGGGGGAGAAGTAGCACGCTGAGACTACATCAGGTAGCAGGAGATCAGCTAGATAGCTTATCAAACCACTGCAAACACCTACAAATCCAACGGGAGATCGAAGAGAAGAAGAACAGCAATTCTAGAAACAGAAAATCGACCGCTTTCTGAAAGGTAGGACCAGCAGAGAAGTGAATCCAAAGAGACGGGAAGATAGACCGCAGGGGGAGGGGCCGGCCCCTGGCAAGCACGGAGCAACGGAGCACTAAATCAGGACTTTTAAAAGTCTGCTCCAGGGGCGCCTGGGTGGCTCAGTGGGTTAAAGCCTCTGCCTTCGGCTCAGGTCATGATCCCAGCGTCCTAGGATCGAGCCCCACATCGGGCTCTCTGCTCAGCAGGGAGCCTGCTTCCTCCTCTCTCTCTCTGCCTACTTGTAATTTCTGTCTTTCAAATAAATGAATAAAATCTTTAAAAAAAAAAAAAAAAGTCTGCTCCACTGAGGGACATTGCTCCAGAGGCTAAACCGGGGTGAAGCCCACGCGGGGTCAGCGTGGCCCCAGGTCCCGCAGGGTCCAGAAGGATCAGGAGTGTCTGAATGTCGCAGAGCTCACAGGTATTAGAGTGGGGATGCCGGCTACAGAGACAGAGCCGAAGAGTGAGCTCTCAGCTCGGGGTTACCTTGAACCGGTCGCAGGCTGGGTGAGCTCAGAGCGCGGCCGGAGGCCAGGGATACGGGAGTGATACGGGAGTGATTGGGTGCTGTTCTCTGAGGGCACACTGAGGAGTGGGGCCCTGAGCTCTGGGCTCCTCCGGCCGGAGACTGGGAGGCTGCCATTTTCATTTCCGTCCTCCGGGACTCTACGGAAAGTGTTCAGGGAACAAAAGCTCCCAAAAGCGAAACCAAGCGGATTACTTAGCCCGGCTCCTGGTAAGGGTGGTGCAATTCCGCCTTGGGCAAAGACACTTGAGAATCACTACAACAGGCCCCTCCCCCAGAAGATCAGTAAGAAATCCAGCTAAGACCAAGTTCACCTATCAAGGAGAGCAGCGGAATTCTAGAGGAGGAGAAAGCAAAGCACAGAACTCATGGCGTTCTCCCCATGAACCTTTAGTCTTGCTGTTAATTTATATTTTTCTTAATTTTATTTTTTTCCTTCTGCTAAATTTTAACTTTTATCCTTTTCTTTTTTAACATTTTTAACTAGTTTATCTAATATATATATATATTTTTTTTTTCTTTTTTATATTTTTTCTTTATTTTTTTTTAATTTTTTTTTTTTTCTTTTCTGAACTTTTTATCCCCTTTCTCCCCCCCACGATTTGGGGTCTCTTCTGATTTGGTTAAAGCGCATTTTCCTGGGGTCTTTGCCACCCTTTTAGTATTTTATTTGCTCCTTCATATACTCTTATCTGGACAAAATGACAAGGTGGAAAAACTCACCACAAAAAAAAAGAACAAGAGGCAGTACCAAAGGCTAGGGACCTAATCAATACAGACTTTGGTAATATGTCAGATCTAGAGTTCAGAATGACGATTCTCAAGGTTCTAGCCGGGCTCAAAAAAGGCATGGAAGATATTAGAGAAACTCTCTCTAGAGAGATAAAAGCCCTTTCTGGAGAAATAAAAGAACTAAAATCTAACCAAGTTGAAATAAAAAAAGCTATTAATGAGGTGCAATCAAAAATGGAGGCTCTTACTGCTAGGATAAATGAGGCAGAAGGAAGAATTAGTGATATAGAAGACCAAATGACAGAATAAAGAAGCTGAGCAAAAGAAGGACAAACAGCTACTGGACCATGAGGGGAGAATTCGAGAGATAAGTGACACCGTCAGATGAAACAACATTAGAATAATTGGGATTCCAGAAGAAGAAGAAAGAGAGGGGAGCAGAAGGTATATTGGAGAGAATTATTGGAGAGAATTTCCCTAATACGGCAAAGGGAATAAGCATCAAAATCCAGAAGGTGCAGAGAGCCCCCCTCAAAATCAACAAGAATAGGTCCACACCCCATCACCTAATAGTAAAATTTACAAGTCTTAGTGACAAAGAGAAAATCCTGAAAGCAGCCAGGGACAAGAAGTCTGTAACATACAATGGTAAAAATATTAGATTGGCAGCACACTTATACACAGAGACCTGGCAGGCCAGAAAGAACTGGCATGATATATGCAGAGCACTAAACAAGAAAAACATGCAGCCAAAAATACTACATCCAGCTAGGCTATCATTGAAAATAGAAGGAGAGATAAAAAGCTTCCAGGACAAACAAAAACTGAAAGAATTTGCAAACACCAAACCAGCTCTACAGGAAATATTGAAAGGGGTCCTCTAAGCAAAGAGAGAGCGTAAAAGTAGCAGATCAGAAAGGAACAGAGACAAAATACAGTAATAGTCACCTTACAGGCAATACAATGACACTAAATTCATATCTCTCAATAGTTACCCTGAATGTTAAAGGGCTAAATGCCCCAATCAAAAGACACAGGGTATCAGAACAGATAAAAAAACAAAACCCATCAATATGTTGCCTACAAGAAACACATTTTAGACGCGAAGACACCTCCAGATTTAAAGTGAGGGGGTGGAAAACAATATACCATGCGAATGGACAACAGAAGAAAGCTGGGGTGGCAATCCTTATATCAGATCAATTAGATTTTAAGCCAAAGACTACAATAAGAGATGAGGAAGGACACTATATCATACTCAAAGGGTCTGTCCAACAAGAAGATCTAACAATTTTAAATATCTATGCCCCTAATGTGGGAGCAGCTAACTATATAAACCAATTAATAACAAAATCAAAGAAGCACATTGACAATAATACAATAATAGTAGGGGACTTTAACACTCCCCTCACTGAAATGTACAGATCATCCAAGCAAAAGATCAACAAGGAAATAAAGGCCTTAAATGGCACACTGGACCAGATGGACATCACAGATATATTCAGAACATTTCATCCCAAAGCAACAGAATACACATTCTTCTCTAGTGCACATGGAACATTCTCCAGAATAGATCACATCCTGAGTCATAAATCAGGTTTCAACTGGTATCAAAAGATGGGGATCATTCCCTGCATATTTTCAGACAGCAATGCTCTGAAGCTAGAACTCAATCACAAGAGGAAATTTGGAAAGAACCCAAATCCATGGAGACTAAACAGCATCCTTCTAAAGAATGAATGGGTCAACCAGAAAATTAAAGAATTGAAAAAATTCATGGAAACAAATGATAATGAAAACACAATGGTTCAAAATCTGTTGGACGCAGCAAAGGCAGTCCTGAGAGGAAAATATATAGCGGTACAAGCCTTTCTCAAGAAACAAGAAAGGTCTCAAATACACAATCTAACCCTACACCTAAAGGAGCTGGAGAAAGAACAACAAAGAAAGCCTAAACCCAGCAGAAGAGGAGAAATAATAAAGATCAGAGCAGAAATCAATGAAATAGAAACCAAAAAAAGAAAAAAAGAACAAATCAACCAAACCAGGAGCTGGTTCTTTGAAAGAATTAATAAGATTGATAAACCCCTGGCCAGACTTAACAAAAAGAAAAGAGAAAGGACCCAAAAAAATAAAATCATGAATGAAAGAGGAGAGATCACAACTAACACCAAAGAAATACAAACAATTATAAGAACATACTATGAGCAACTCTATGCCAACAAATTTGACAGCCTGGAAGAAATGCATGCATTCTTAGAGACATATAAACTACCACAACTGAACCAGGAAGAAATAGAAAACCTGAACAGACCCATAACCAGTAAGGAGATTGAAACAGTCATCAAAAATCTCCAAACAAACAAAAGCCCAGGGCCAGACGGCTTCCCAAGGGAATTCTACCAAACATTTAAAGAAGAACTAATTCCTATTCTTCTGAAACTGTTCCAAAAAACAGAAATGGAAGGAAAACTTCCAAACACATTTTATGAGGTCAGCATCACCTTGATCCCAAAACCAGACAAGGATCCCATCAAAAAAGAGAATTACAGACCAATATCCTTGATGAACACAGATGCAAAAATTCTCACCAAAATACTAGCCAATAGGATTCAACAGTACATTAAAAGGATTATTCACCATGACCAAGTGGGATTTATTCCAGGGCTGCAAGGTTGGTTCAACATCCGCAAATCAATGTGATACAACACATTAATAAAAGAACAAGAACCATATGATACTCTCAATAGATGCTGAAAAAGCATTTGACAAAGTACAGCATCCTTTCCTGATCAAAACTCTTCAAAGTGTTTTAGTGTTACAGAGGGCACATACCTCAATATTATCAACTCAAAGTGTTATAGAGGGCACATACCTGAATATTATCAAAGCCATCTATGAAAAACCCACTGCAAATATCATTCTCATTGGAGAAAAACTGAAAGCTTTTCCGCTAAGGTCAGGAACACAGCAGGGATGTCCATTATCACCACTGCTATTCAACATAGTACTAGAAGTCCTAGCCTCAGCAATCAGACAACAAAAAGAAATTAAAGGCATCCATATCAGCAAAGAAGAAGTCAAACTCTCACTCTTCGCAGATGATATGATACTATATGTGGAAAACCCAAAAGACTCCACTCCAAAGCTGCTAGAACTTGTACAGGAATTTAGTAAAGTGTCAGGATATAAAATCAATGCACAGAAATCAGTTGCATTTCTCTACACCAACAACAAGACAGAAGAAAGAGAAATTAAGGAGTTAATCCCATTTACAACTGCACCCCAAACCATAGGATACCTAGGAATAAACCTAACAAAAGAGGCTAAGAATCTATACTCAGAAAACTATAAAGTACTCATGAAAGAAATTAAGGAAGACACAAAGAAATGGAAAAATGTTCCATGCTCCTGGATTGGAAGAACAAACGTTGTGAAAATGTCTATGCTACCTAAAGCAATCTACACATTTAATGCAATCCCTATCAAAATCCCACCCATTTTTTTTTTTCAAAGAAATGGAACAAATAATCCTAAAATTTATATGAAACCAGAAAAGACCTCGAATAGCCAAAGGAATATTGAAAAAGAAAGCCAAAGTTGGTGGCATCACAATTCCGGAATTCAAGCTCTATTACAAAGCTGTCATCATCAAGACAGCATGGTACTGGCACAAAAACAGACACATAGATCAATGGAACAGAATAGAAAGCCCAGAAACAGACCCTCAACTCTATGGTCAACTAATCTTCGACAAAGCAGGAAAGAATGTCCAGTGGAAAAACGACAGCCTCTTCAACAAATGGTGTTGGGAAAATTGGACAGCCACATGCAGAAAAATGAAATTGGACCATTTCCTTGCACCACACACGAAAATAGACTCAAAATGGATGAAGGACCTCAATGTGAGAAAGGAATCCATCAAAATCCTTGAGGAGAACACAGGCAGCAACCTCTTCGACCTCAGCCGCAGCAAGGTCTTCCTAGGAACATCGCCAAAGGCAAGGGAAGCAAGGGCAAAATGAACTATTGGGATTTCATCAAGATCAAAGCTTTTGCACAGCAAGGGAAACAGTTAACAAAACCAAAAGACAACTGACAGAATGGGAGAAGATATTTGCAAAGGACATATCAGATAAAGGGCTAGTGTCCAAAATCTATAAAGAACTTATCAAACTCAACACTCAAAGAACAAATAATCCAATCAAGAAATGGGCAAAAGACATGAACAGGCATTTCTGCAAAGAAGACATCCAGATGGCCAACAGACACATGAAAAAATGCTCCACATCACTTGGCATCATGGAAATACAAATCAAAACCACAATGAGATACTACCTCACACCAGTCAGAATGGCTAAAATTAACAAGTCAGGAAATGACAGATGCTGGTGAGGATGCGGAGAAAGGGGAACCCTTCTACACTGTTGGTGGGAATGCAAGCTGGTGCAACCACTCTGGAAAACAGCATGGACATTCCTCAAAAAGTTGAAACGTAGTGATCCGAAGGGCCACATATACCCGCATGTTTATAGCAGCAATGTCCACAATAGCCAAACTATGGAAAGAACCTAGGTGTCCCTCAACAGATGAATGGATAAAGAAGATGTGGTGTGTGTATATATATATATATACACACACCTACATACATACATATATATATATATATATACACACACACATACATACATATATACACACTGGAATACTATGCAGCCATCAAAAGAAATGAAATCTTGCCATTTGCAATGATGTGGATGGAACTAGAGGGTATCATGCTTAGGGAAATAAGTCAATAAGAGAAAGACAAATATCCTATGATCTCCCTGATATGAGGAAGTGGAGATTCAACATGAGGGGTTTGGGGTGTAGGAAAAGACTACATGAAACAAGATGGCATTGAGAGGGAGACAAACCATAAGTGACTCTTAATCTCACAAAACAAACTGAGGGTTGCTCGGGGGAGGGGGCTCGGGAGAGAGGCATGGGGTTAGGGACATTGGGGAGGGTATGTGCTAAGGTGATTGCTGTGAACTGTGTAAACCTGGCGATTCACGGACCTGTACCCCTGGGGATAAAAATACATTAAATGTTTATTAAAAAAATTTTTTTAATTTAAAAAAAAAATCCCCCCCCCCCAAAAAACAAAGATTATCAACATGTTTAACAATGAAACAACACAGTTTATTGCAAATAGGGAATAAGGCAGCTTCTACACATATCTCTGAAAGGTGATTCAGGAACACAAACTCATGTAATTACCTTTTGAATCTAGAAAGAAAAATATATCCTACTCATATAGTTATAAATAACTGCCAGTCTGCCCTAACCAACCAACAATCTTTGGTAACAATGTCTCTTGACAAGCATGGACAGGAACTCCCTTTTAATCAGGAGCGCATTCTAGCCTCATTTTAAAAGCGGACATCAGAGGCTACCTGTGATAGTAAGGAGAGAGGAGAGTACAAACAAGCCTGAAAACTCACAATTCAAGTTCATTCTGAGTGAGTTCCTTGATTCTGTTCATACAATGATCAACAGCATTAATGAGTAAAGGGATCCAACTATCTTCTGGCTGTGGGGTCACATGACTTGCTCTGCAAATGGGATGGAGAAAAAGAGAAGTTAAATTTATACTGGAAAGGGAAAACCTACTCTCAACAAGGAGCACAAAAACTAGTAAGATAAGTCAAATTTCTTTGTAGAAACTTAGCTGCTCCACAACTGAAATGGAAAGAAAACACCACACCCACCTTCTTCCACTTGTTGAAATGGGGTTTTAGGAATTGAGAATGACTGGATGGGTTCATTCTCAAAAAAGCTATTTGATGAGAAGTCCTCATACTCACTTAGTAATTTCAAGTGCCTTCTTTAAGACAGATACAAGTTTCGCAGACTAGAAAAGAAACAAAGAAGTTACTCACCCTGAGCGCCACATAAAAAGGGAAGGAGAGCTAAGATATACTAAAAGACTGAAGTAACAAACTATTTTCAAAAAAAAAAAAGGGCAGAAAAAAATCCAAACAAACAAAAAAACCTTGAAGGAAATTGCAAAAACAAAAATTCTGATTAGGGTGGCAGGATTATGGGATTCTTCTTTATTTACAAAATCTTATTAATATTGTTGCTATAACATTCTTGTAAGTTTTAAAAAATTTTAAATACTTTTAAATTAAAAAAAAAAACTAGAAAAAGTTAGAATTTAACCTGAATTTATCCCAACTGCAGCTCTAAATATATAGCAGAAACAGCTAGTGTTCCTTTTAAAAAAAGAATATGTACAGAATTTTAAGCACACCAGTAACAAGATAACATGAGAACATATATATGCCACCAATCTATGGTACACATTTTAAAATTTTTATTTGGGGTAACTGACAAGGCATATTACTAAAGATGCTTATTTCTTAGGAAGTCAATTTTTTAAAAAAGTGAATGGGAAAAAATAGTTAACGCCCATTCTACTTTAAGGTGTTCACATATTGTGAAGATATATTTGATGAATTTAATTTCCACCATCTAATTTATCAAATATTTCAGGGCTGATAGTTCTGAATGTAAGATATAAGCCATTTGGCAGTTTTACTTCTCCTTGCAATAACTATAGAGATAATGTGAGTCTCTAAAAACGAGACAAGAGAATTCTCTCTGGCACAGGACCCAGGACTTGAAAAAATACAATAAAACCATATTTTTATAAAGACCTTGACCCTCTGTAGTTAAATCATCCAATGTGTTTATATTAGAACAGAGTATGTTTCTGGACACAGATTTTTGCCTACACCAGGAATCAGAAACTTAATGATTTTAGGTTAACAGGATCCTAAAGTCGTGTGGTAATTCAGACTTTCTTTTCAAAGTAGCATTTTCTAAGGTCTTTGGATTCTTCTAAGTGATTACCCAAATGATTATGGAAGAAAGTACTACCAGAACTTAGGGCTTCAGTAAAGATTTATCAAGCAGAAATACAAGTAAGAACTATGACATTATTGTTGTATTTGCATCTAACTGACAAATAAATATATTCCCTAGAGCTTAAAGGAAATACTAGTAGGTAGTAAAATCCTACCAGTTAGGTCAGGAGCTTTTCCCTCAAAGCTGGTACTTACATTGATTCGCACAGTCAAGTGGCACATGGGTGGATATATGCTCAGAGCCAAATCATCCACACTAAGGGCAGAAAGCAAAAATAACCATTAACAATAAAAGGAACAAAGCTCAACGGGGTGGTTTCCAGTACACAGTTAGGAATGTGACCAGTGAGAACTTAACTGTCCCATAAATGCCTATCAATTCCTTAAATTGGGTAACCAGAATCAATTCTACTGGTATTTACTAAACATATATATATCCCATTTCATTAGAAATGGGGGGAAAAAAACTCCCTTGGCCTTTATGATAGGACATGATTAATTCAGTTTAAAATGGGAGGCTCTGAGGTCACCTGGGTGGCTCAGTGGCTTGGGTGTCTGACTCTTGGTTTTGGCTCAGGTCACATCTCTAAGTCCAAGCCTGGGGATTGAGCCCCAACCCTCTGGGCTCCATGCTCAGTGGGGAGTCTGCTTCCCCTCTCCTTCTCCCTATGCTCCTCCCTGCTCCCCTGCTCATTGCTCTCTCTCTCTCTCAAATATTTTTTAAAATGGGAGGATCTGAAACCATTAATTTAATAACTGACACAAGTGGAGTTCATCCATGGAACAGCACTCAAATGGGCACTACTTTAACCAAGCGGTAAAATTTAGTACCACCAGGTGCCTGGGTGGCTTAGTCATTAAGTATCTGCCGTCAGCTCAGGTCATGATCCCAGGACCCTGGGATCCAGCCCCGCATTAGGCTCCCTGCTCAGTGGGAAGCCTGCTTCTCCTTCTCCCACTCCCCCTGCTTGTATTCCCTCTCTCGCTGTCGCTCTCTGTCAAATAAATAAATAAAATCTTAAAAAAAAAAAAGGAATTTAGTACCACCAGTAATGGGACAAACTAACATTATGTCCCTCCCCCATATGATGCAATGAGAGGCACAAAATACTCAAATACATGATATCCTTGCTAAAAAAATATTTAACTTGAAAATAATCTATAATCATGACAAAGACAATAATGTGAATCCAGACTTTTGGATATTCTGCAAAACAAGTGCCCTTTAAAAAGTCAATGTCAAAAAATACTAAAAAGGACAGAGACTGTTATAGTTGCAAGAGACTACAACCATACCAGACTACTCCAAGAGATGATAACCTAACGCAATGTGACACCATGACAGAACCCCAGATTAAAAAATAAAATAAAAAAAAAAGCAATAAAATACATTTTAGAGACCAATGGGAAAATCTGAATATTAAATATTATTCTATTTAATGTTAAGTCTCTCGGATGTAATAACAAGAATATCTATTCTTAAGAGATGCATGCTGAAGAATGTAGGGGTGAAATGTCACTGATGTCTGCAACCTATTCTCAAATAGTTCAGGAGAAAAATGGCACATCTAACCATAGAGAAATAAACCAATATTGAAAAAAACACGAGCAACAGGTGAATCTAGCTAAATGAAGGATATATAGGTGTTCACTGCAATACTTTAACTTTCCTATAGACTGATTATTTTCAAAATAAAAAACTGGGGGAAAAGCTTGGGGTGACAGCATAAGCTAAGATCATATGCTGCTACTCACATGTTTTAAGTGGGGATCCCGCTTACCTAGGGCTGATCTCATCAGAAATATCCACAATGTCATCCAGCTGGGCGACCTGATCTTTCTTCCCATTCTCTGCCACTGAGATCCGGATTTTCTTCAGGCAAGCTTTGGACGCTCTCACCAGCGCAAGGCATGGGATTATGAGCTCTTGATCCTCCTCTGACCAGTATAAGTCCCGATTGTTTGGACACCCCAACCTATCATCCTCTTCATCACCATGGCTGTCAGAGTTGTCTTCATTGTCACTTAAGAGGCCACAGTATGGGTCACATTCTTCCACGGCCTAAGATAAGCCAAAAAAAAAAGAAAGAGACTGTTATACTTTCAGCCTCATATCTGAGTTATCCCAAAACATCAGTCAGCTATTTCACCAACGGCCACACTTGAATCACTTCATAAACCCCATTCTCACTCTCCTAGCCCAGCAAAGGACAGAGGGAAATGGTATAAATCACACACTGGCATGAGGCAGGAGATAGTCAAAATCCAGGAATGAGGATGGGACTTAATGAGTCAATGCTCAGGTCATCTCTTTCCTTACATTCTCATCCACTATCATGGAGCTGTCCCCTCACCTGTTCCATTTCCTCATGTGCATCCTTCACGAGATCCACACTCTTCGTCAGCATTGAAAGGGCTGCAGCTTTGTTATCTAGGAGTGAAAAATCAGAAGCACTAGAATAAAAGAAGAAGCCTACAATTCTGTCAAGTCTGCAAATGACAACCAATAGTGTTCTCATTTGAGAAGAGCGCCCAGGATAGTCAACAAGAGCAGTGGTTTAATGTAAAAATTTTCTAATACCTATCCTCTAGGTACCCAGATAGGAGTTAAAAAGCTTTTCATCATTCACCACAAAAAGATATAAAATGGTCACACAAGGGGCTCCTGGTTGGCTCAATGGGTTAAGTATCTGCCTTTAGCTCAGGTCATGATCCCAGGGTCCTGGGATCAAGTCCCACATTGAGTTCCCTGCCCAGCTGGGAGTCTGTTCCTCCCTCTGCTCTCCTCCCCCATTTGTGCTCCCTCCCTCTCTTGCTCACACTCTCTCAAATAAATACATAAAATCTTTTTTTAAAAAAATGGTCACATGATGTTTCTCATCAAGGTCCTCATGGATGAACACTACTTTCGACCTGGCTGGCACTACCTCATAAGCGCTTCAGTGTGTTCTGGGCAGGACCAGGAGAACAAACCACATTTGTTAGACAAGATAGGGCCACAGAGGGCTAAAAAAAGTATGAGAACTAAATGGACTGGGAAAATATATGAATACTTATCTTTTGATGTTGGTGATAAACTATATATATTTTACTAAACTGTAAGTTAAAATACATCTGTGCTACAAAACTAGAAACTAGATAGGAGAGTTTCTATATGCCTTGGCCAACAGAGTCAATGGCCCATTTCCCACTCTGACCCACCTTTTGGTATCTGAGGCACCTGCTGGCATGCAGTCCAGACACTGTTGTAGGAAATAAGGTCACTGTTATCTGGGCTGGAGAAAGGAATCAATAAGGATATATCAATAACCAAGTTTCCTCTCTCCTAAAAAGCCCTTCCTACTAGTCATCATTCTCAGCTGTTAATAACTTTGCTGTTGAAATGAGTTTTTCCCCCTCCCTGAAGCAATAAATCCCATTAACTAATAACCCCAACTGTAGTATTACTACCTTTGACCTGGAGTAATGAAAAGCATATCCATAAGTTGAGCCATTCCATCTACGATGTCCAGAGTGGCGTTCCGTACCAGCTTTCTCAGGGTGATTCCTGAAGAAACCCAAAGACTAAATAGGCTGGTCTTTCCAGAAGTCACCATCTGCTTTCTTCAGAGTTTAAGCCCTTCAGAACTTGAGGTAATGTGCACCCATATCCTTTAATTGGAGTGCCAAAACAAAACTCAGGTCTTATGTATCTCCCCATGCCATTTTCTTGCTCTTCCCACCATTCCTGAGTACTGTCCTCCAAAAGAGATCTAGAACAAAATCTTTCTAAGACAGCATGTATCCATTCATTAAGGTCAATGGTCTCTTGACAACTGTGGATGAAACAGTTGAAGTTTAAAGCATCTATGACTAAACTTAAGATCCATGAGACACATATTCATTTATAATTTTGGCATGATTATAATAAAAGCATTAATCTATAGGTAGAGTTAGAGGTCACTTAACCATAAGGGAGCTCAGAAACAAGATGTGATGTAATATGGGTGGAGGAGATGGGGGGGGCCCTATAGATCCAGCATCTGTAGTGGTTAGAATGGGTTATAGAGGGAGGAGCCAGTGAGAATTAAAAGTCTTAAGAGTCAGGGAAAGCAGGGAAGATGGTAACACAGCATCCGTACCTTAGCATGAAAGTTTATTTATGGAGGTCACTGATGTTATAAAATTATCCTTGAGTGCATTTTATGGAAGAAAGATACATTACATGCTCAAATTGAGGACAAGGTAAAAGTCACAGGATATAAACTATCATATCAGCAAAGAGCTACCCTATAAATGAAACATTTCTGTGCACACAGTGGCTTACCCTGATCCTTGGGAAGTGAATAGTATACTGCAGTGATTGCCTTAATGGCAGCATAGACTTGTTCGCAGAACCTCTTGGTTTCCTATGAGGTGATGGATCAATTTCAGAATGAAAAAAAACTGGATTAGATTCATCAGTCCATCTACTATAGAAGAGAGCAGACAACTGTACAGCATGATCTACAAACATTTTCTGTAGTCCTATTATGACTTAGGGCTTCTGCTGCTCTTGCACATAGCAGAGAGGAGTTAGCTGGACACTAGAGAATGAGGTGACAACTCAATAAAATATTAAAAAAACAGCAGGAAAGGGGCGCTGGGGTGGTTCAGTTGGTTAAGCATCTGCCTTCAGCTGAGGTCATGATCCCAGGACCCTGCATCAGGCTCCCTGCTCAGCAGGAAGTCTGCTTCTCCCTCTTCCTCTACCTCTGCCCCTGCTCATGTACACTCTATCTTGCTCTCTCTCTCTCTCTCCAATAAATAAATAAAATCTTTAAAAAAAAAAAAGCAGGAAAAAACTTATTCCTAATACTCTCCACATCATGAGGTACCCATGATCTGCTATGAGGTATTCCTCTTATCTCAGACCAGGAGTTGGTAACTACAGCCTATGGACTAAATTAGATCCACTGTCAGTTTTTAAAAATAAAGTGTTACCAGCATACAGCCAAACTCTTGTTTATATATTACCTCCAGCTCTGTTCCCACTACAAGGACAAAGTTAACTAGCTCACCTTCAAAGCCTAAAATATTTACTATTTCACTTTTTATTTTTATTTATTTATTTATTTAAGATTTTATTTATTTTTTTGACAGAGATCACAAGTAGACAGAGAGGCAGGCAGAGAGAGAGAGAGACAGAGAGAGAGAGAGAGAGAGAGAGAGAGAGGAGGAAGCAGGCTCCCTGCTGAGCAGAGAGCCTGATGCGGGGCTTGATCCCAGGACCCTGAGATCATGACCCGAGCTGAAGGCAGAGGCTTTAACCCACTGAGCCACCCAGGCGCCCCTATTTCATTTTTTTTTTTATTTGACAGAGAAATCACAAGCAGGCAGAGAGGGAGAAGCAGGCTCCCTGCTGAGCAGAGAGCCTGATATGGGGCTCGATCCCAAGACCGCTGTGCCAGGAACTGCACCTGGCAATTTGGCCTTCGCTGCAATCCTGTGAGATGAGAACCGCAATCCTATTTGACAGGTGTGGAAAATAAATCCCCTGGCTTGAGTGTAAAAGGTGGAAAGAAGGTGACTGGATTCCTAATGAACGAGGCAACACAAGGATTCCAGGAAAGTAAAGCTCACCTGTGGAGAGGGCAGTGGAACTCGAGAGAAGACTTCTGTCAGAGTCGTGGCTTCCCTTGACACATTCACAGCTGCCTCATCTGAGGGGAGAAGCCTATATGTTAGTGCCAAAAGGATCAGCCTGCAGCTGCTGCATGGGCTTTAAAAATGTCAGCCTTACCAGCTGAGACCTTTCAACACACCTCCCCAAATCACTGTTTCATATCCCCAACTCCGAAGTACAAAGGATTGGTAAGGTGAAGTATCCTGAGAGGATGCGGTGGGAGGGAAAGGGGTCAGTACACTGAAAGGCATGAGAAATACAAGTCCCCAACAGGAGAGGCACTCACTGAGTCTCCTCCAAAACGTCTCAGGATTAAACTCCTTGGTGGTCTCTCGGGCTTCGCCGACTAGTGGGTTCGGCATGCGGGCCGGGCGGGGGCGAAAAGAAGAGCACAAGTAAGCCCAGCCACCCCCGACCCCCACCTCCTCCGCCCGTGCCCCCCCGCCACCGGCCTCTTCCTGAACCAAGTCCGCCCCTGCCGCCGCCCGTTTCAACGGCGTCAGCTCACCCCGCAATCCAGGCAAGAGCAACCGCAGCTCCACCGCCAAGTGCCGGAGCTGCTCCAAAGGCGGAACGACGCTGGGGACCGCGGCTGTAGGTGCAGCGGCGCTCGCCATCTCACTATATCTCCTGGAATCTCCGGACAAAAGCGACCGAGGAAGGGGCCAGGGCCGCACCGCCGTAGGCGTTCCACATCCGGGAGTCACAGATGCGGGTGCGTTTCCGGCAACAACCCGCCCAACCCCGCCCCACAGCCCCCGCCACACCTCTTCTTATCGCGCCTGGCCGGGCCACGCCTTTCTCCCCGCCCTGGAGTTCCGGCCACGCCCCCTCCCGCCCCTGGCGGTCTGGTCACTATCTGTCCCTCCCCTAGAGGCCTGGTCACGCCCCTTTGTCTCCCCGCCCCCCATATAAGCCCGGTCACGCCCCTTTGTCCACGGAGGTCTGGGTCTGGCCACTCCTCCTCCCTCTTTCAGAGGCCTGGTGTCTCTCTCTCTCTCACACACACACACACACGCGCACACACACGCAACACAGACACACACACGCAACGCCCAGTCGGGTTCTTAATCAGTACTCTTTTATTTGATCAGCTGAAAGCACCCTCACCTAAAGAACTTGAGAGCCCATAACCCCAAGGGAAAAGAAGACTTGGAGCTAATATCTCAAGGGTGGTCAGGGGAGGGCCCAAGTTCCTACCGCTTACCTACCCCTCAAGTGGCACCCTTACCCGCTGCTGAGTTCCACATACTGTGCTAGGTACTTTACATGAGGTAACCGTAAAAAATACAGTGGGCTTCTGATACTCCCATACACACAACCAGACCCTGCCCTGTGGATCTCCTGATTAGAACTTTTTCACAAAAGTAAATCAATCCCCTGCCTTCCTGGCGAGGGAAGGAATCATGGCATTATTTAGATTTTTCTTCAGTCCATTCTGCGGGAATCAGTAGTGAGTAATCCCCCCAACTCCCAGATGTCCAGGTTGCAGCAGCTCCCTGAGGCTTACCCCCAGCACTGGCCTTCCACCTGCTGCTGGGGCAGAGGCCTGGGCTAAAGAGGCAGATGGTGACACAAGACCTTCAGGAGCTCAAGTGGCTTTTTAACTGTGCTATGAAGGTTCCAAGCTCAGTGGAGTTCAGAGTCCACACGCAACGAATGATAACAGGTGTCAACAGTGTTAACCAGGTCCGCAAAGGGGAGAAGAAAAAAGCTAGAGTGCCATATGTCATATGAAGAAAGTAGCAGGAATAGACCTGCCAGATGTACAGCAGTAACATAAGTAGGTGAACAGGTATAACTTTCAAGTATTTTCCTTGATGGAGATGAGACCGGAAGTTGTGACCAAAGCACCGCTGCAGCAAGCTCCAACATAGGTAAGCCATCAAGGGTATGTTAAAAAATGCCAGCTGGAAAAAGAAGCAGAACAGAACCATGAGCAAGACCTTAGAGGGTTGGGCCTCATTAATGCATTATTAGTGGCTCCTAAGGATATGTTGCTCTCTCTCGGGGGTTAATTCTCTGATTCTTTATGCTTCAATCACATTTGCTTATAACACTCACAAGAAGTGACTTATGGTTGTATACTTGCCTGTATCCTTTTGTTCATCTTAAAAGTAGGTATCATTTATGTTGAAGTCCTCAATAATGTTTAAGGTGGAAATGAATATATGTATATATATGTACATAAACACACTTTTCTTTTTGGCAGAATGAGGGGGGACTTAGGTATTTTTTTCTTATCTCTGTGTTTTTTATTAATTTTTTCTATTTTAAGTAAACTTTACACCACACATGGGCTTGAACTCAGAACCCCAAGATCAAGAGTCGCATGCTCCACCACCTAAGCCAGCCTGGTGCCCCCATTATCTCTGTATTTTTAATTAAAGTAGCATCATGAGTACTAGAATATGAATCAGAAGATTTAAGTTATAATCTAAGTTTAGCTGCTGTATAATTCACTCATTCATTCATTCAGCAAATAATTGCCCATTACACCAAATAAATGCCCATTACACGACAGGCATGATGCCAGGCTCTAGGCTAAGGACATGCGGCAAAGATGCATCATAGAGCTTACATTCTAACAGAGAGAAGAGAGACCAAAAAAATAAACACAAGGGGCGCGTGAGTGGCTCAGTGGGTTAAAGCCTCTGCCTTCGACTCAGGTCATGATCCCAGGGTCCTGGAATCGAGCCCCACATCGGGCTCTCTGCTCAGCAGGGAGCCTGCTTCCCTTCCTCTCTCTGCCTGCCTCTCTGCCTACTTGTAATCTCTGTCAAATAAATAAATAAAATCTTTAATAAATAAATAAATAAACACAAAAGATCACTATAGTTGTGACACATTAAATGAAAGAAATAACTGAGTCACAAGAGGGTAACTGAGAGATGGGTTCTCTGAGGCCTGAAGAGCAGGAATGACTCCGTGGAAGGAAGCACATTCCAGGCAGAGGAAACAAATAACCCCTGAAGTGGGACAGGTCTTGGCCTACTTAAGACCCATGAGCCTGGAACATGGTGAGCCAAGTGGAAACTGAGGCAGTCAGCAGGACTCAGATCATGTCGCTGCTCTGCTTAAAGGGTTTTAAGCTGAGGAGTGAGCTGATTAAGGTTTTGAAAGGAGTGGCTGCTCTGTGGCAAACTGAGAGTAGGGAGGCAAGGGTAGCAGTGGGAAGACCAATCTGGGTTCCTAGAGTGGACCAGGCAAGGAATAATTATGGGTTAGACTAGCGTGGTGGTAACAGAGATGAAGAGAAGTGGTGGATTCAAGATATGCATTGGAGGGAAACCGAACAGGGTATTACTTGCTAATGGATTAGATATAGGGTATTAGAGGGAAAGGGAAAAATTAAAGATACATCCTAGAAAAACTTACTGAAATTGTAAAGAACTGGAGGAAGAAGAGGTTTGAGATAGAAATGAAAGGCCTTATTAGACACGTGATATTGAGATGCCTGTTAGATATCTTAGGGGAGATGTGAAATCGCAGGGGATAGAGACTTGAAACACAGAGAACAAGTCAAGGGCAGAGATAACACATTTGGGAGCCACGGGCCTAGATGATACATAAAATCCACTAGTGGTATACTATTTATTAAAATATGAATATAGGGGTGCCTAGGTGGCTCAGTCGTTAGGTGTCTTCAGCTTGGGTCATGATCCCAGGGTCCTGGGATGGACCTCACATTGGGCTCCCTGCTCAGCGGGAAGCCTGCTTCTCCCTCTCCCTCTCCCACTCCCCCCTGCTTGTATTCCTTCTCTGTCTCTAATAAATAAATAAAATATTTTAAAAATATATGAATATAAACCCTACCTTTTAGTAAGGCTCAGGTTTTATTTGGTATAAGAGTGCTCCTGTGAGACAGCCTCCATCTACATAATAGAAAACTGAATGAGACTCACAACCTACTCACATATAAAATGCTGCCATACAGAGAACGTTCTGGTCTGTGGTCAATGTTTACTAGGCAGAAGTCTTCCCTGGTTGTCTCTAATCCTGCCAATCACCTTTGCTGCCCTGTTATGAGGCGGTGAGCTCATTCTGAACAATGTTTTTGGATCTCTTCCCAAACATGAGATCATTACCTGAGATTTTAGTACCTTTAGCCCCAATAGGTGAATAAAATACATAGTAGGTAAATACTTTCCCAACTATATACAGACATTTGCTACTGTTTAGGGGTGTGTGTGTGTGTGTGTGTGTGCGCGCGCACGCATGTGTGTGTGTTTTAAGATTTCACTTATTTGAGAGAAAGCACAAGCAGGGGGAGAGGGAAAGGGAAAAACGGACTCCCTACTGAGCAGTGAATCTGATATGAGGCTTGATTCAGGACGCTGAGATCATGACCTGAGCTGAAGGTAGATGCTTAACCGACTGAACCACCTAGGCACCCCTGTGTATTTCTTTCAAAGCAATCTTAATATACATGTAAACCTAACCTATTAGAATTTTCCCAAACAAACAGCAGCCAAGACATCATTAAAAAGCCCAGGTCTGGTTCTTGCCCAGTGCAGCTTCCCTGGACAATGGACCTATTTTTCTTGTGTGTCTATTTTTCCTTTCCTCCCTCTGAAACATTTTACTTCTTCCTTATCATAATCAATTTTGGTTTACTTACTTATTCCACTGTAAGTCCCTTATCTTATTTTTCATCAAGGGAAAGGCACAGTAAAACAAACTACAAAGCCAAAAATCTCTTTCACTTTTTAGAAACCCTTCCTGCCGAATGTATTTAGATGTTACGAGAGAGTGGTTGAAGAAAGAGCTTAGGAAGCATTTGAAAAACATTTGAAACATTGAAAACAAACAAAACAGCAAATATTAGAGATTGCCTTGCCAGTAAATTAGGAAATATGATCTGTGGTATTTAGTTTGAGGCTCTGGATTTAATTCATAACTGTTATATAGTTAGTCCAAAAGGCCAAGGCGTTCTTACATTCCATTTCTGACCTCTTACCTGCAGAATGCCAACTACAAATGTTAGGCTGCCTTGTAGGAAATGTCCATCAACAAATATCCCAAAGGAAAAGCAGCAACCCAATTTGCCTTTGGTGATCTCACCAACAAACCATGGTCCTGAAAGAGGCAATGGGCACAAAAGGAGAAGATTAAATGACTATGATTCTGATTATATACATCACAAGGTACATTTATAGGAATAACACAGTGTGAGAGTAGTCATTGGTAAGCATTTTACTGGCATAATTTTTCTTCTTTACTGATCTGTATGTTGCACCATACATCTTAGCTCCAACCATTTGCTCCTTTGCTCCACGTTTGTCTGATGATGAAGTCATCCGAGTACATGCTATACCTGAATAGATTCCAGAAACAGGTCAGAGTACGTTCAGAAACTTTAGAAGATTCTGTTGCAATAATAATCTTAATATAATGCATTAACATTTCCTTTAAGAAGCAAAGAGGTAGTCTGTGGTAGTTGATTTTCCAGATAACTGATATTTACTCCTTTAAGCAATGAAACTTCAACCACTTTCATCTTTCTAAAATGCATTTCTTGGGGCACCTGGGTGGCTCAGTGGGTTAGGGCCTCTGCCTTCAGCTCAGGTCATGATCCCAGGATCCTGGGATCGAGCCCCGCATCGGGCTCTCTGCTCAGCGGGGAGCCTGCTTCCTCCTCTCTCTCTGCCTGCCTCTCTGCCTACTTGTGATCTCTGTCAAATAAATGAATAAAATCTTTTGAAAAAAAAATAAATAAAATGCACTTCTTCTCTTTCTTATTAATATTCATGAATGTAGTCTGACCTTTTCTTGCTGACCCAAGTCATTACTTTGAACATCAACTATATCTCAAGGTTAACATGTAAAAAATTTAATTCCTTTTTCATTTAGAATGCCAGAATAACTTTTTGCTCCTCCCTATTAATGTCCTTCCTAGCATGCAGGTTTCTGGAACTACTATATTGTCCAGAGTGATAAATGGACAGTCAAGACTTCCTTTCTCAAAATGCAAATACCATCATCTGTTAGTAAGAACAGGGTTCAGCTTTAAAAAGTCATAGGTAATTTTCTCAGATGTTATTATATAACCTCCACTGGATATAGAGTCTAAAAAAGTGTTTTCCCTGAAAGTTTCAACTTTTAAACATGGAGCAACTTCTACTCTTTTAATGTTTTCTTTTATAGCCAGGAGCCAAATCATGTGCTTCACCCTCTAGTGTAAGGCAAGTGTCTAAAATAGCTTCAACCTATCTTCTAACAAGGAAACTAACCTCCAAAGGGCCATCTGCCAAAGCCTGGTACACAAAATTGTAGAGTGTTGTATTTTTTTTTCTCTAACTACTCTCTGTTCTCTGGTGGGAGTTACTAATAGGCAAAGGAAAGTCCTGAGGTGGAATAAAAGTATAAGACAAAGACTAAGCAACGAGTAGGCTAATCTACTCCTGACTTTAAGTCACTAAGGAACATTAGTAAAAAGCTGTAAATACAGAACCACAGTGCTTCCTGCTTCCATAAGTGGCTGAGGGACTAAGTATTGGGTATGATAATATAACAGAAGAACTTGGATATGCTTGAACTCACCGCTCATCTCAGATTCTCCTTTGTGAGCTGAGTTTTTAAGGGGTATCCATAAGTAAATATTCACTTAAGTACATACTAGGCATTGTGCTTAGTGCTGGGCATAGAGGTGAACAAGACAAACAAGACTTCAGTGGATATTCTAATGAGGGAAGAGATGATAAACACAGAAGATAATCATAGGTTCTGATAAAGTAAGGAAGGAAATAAAAAGTGTGATGAAATAAAGGATAAAACTTCAAGGTACTCAAAGAAGGCTGCTCTGTACATACACACTAATTATTTAATGGTCTTCTCAGCTTAAGTTAACACCGTGTCAACTAAATGTCCTTCAAACATGTTAGGAAAGAACTTTATTTCCTAAGATCATGTTCCAGGAAATGATTTATGAAGAATCCATGTGTTGTTCATTATGCTCTCAAGAGTCTAAATGATTCTTTTGTCAAAATACTCCATACATCTTTTGGCAGAATTCTTCACAATCTCATGTTTCCTAATTGACTTACCCAGTGCTGTATACAGGGTTAGCAACAACACAGAATAGTAGAAGATGTTTAGTTTGCTCAGGACATGGAGAGAAAAGGAAGTCAAATTTATAAATCCTGGAGACCCTAAACAGAATAAATTTGAAAAAACAAACAGTGAGCACACGCAAAGTTTTCTTTCTTTCCTTCTTTCTTTTTTTCTAATTAGTTTCAGAGGTAGCATTTAATGATTGGTCAGTTGCATACAACACCCAGTGCTCAGTACATCAAGTGTAAGGCCCATCACCCAATTACCCCATCCTCCCACCCAACTCCCCTCCAGCAACCCTCAGTTTGTTTCCTAGAGTTAAGAGTCCCTTATGGTTTGTCTCCCTCTCTGATTTCATCTTCTTTTATTTTTCCTGCCCTTCCCCTATGTTCATCTGTTTTGTTTCTTAAATTCCACATGAGTGAAATTATATGATACTTGTCTTCCTCTGAGTTCAATTTCTTTATAAGATTTTCTAGAAGACTTCCCTGGGCTATCTTTTGTTATATGGTAACTATACAGATGACACCACTTTAAATTCAGAAGTTGGCAGGAATCCTGAGAAGCCAGTCCAATTAGAACTGCAGAGAGTAGAAAGTTCAAGGCAATGGTGTGGTTGGGAGATACGCACATGCACACAAGCACACACAGACTTTTAGCTGCATAAACATGTAGGTTTGAAATAGAGTGCTGTGCTCAAAGTCTCTGCTTTCTATGGGATTTAGTATCCAAATGTACAAACTTCCAAGTGGTATATAAAAATATATCAAAGAAGTATCAAAGTTTCTCCAGTCTAATCTTAAGTATGAATATCCGTCCAATATTTCTTTCCCATATGTGACATAGCTCCTAACTCATTGCTATTCTCTTACTCTAACTGAAAGGGATCCCTAAAGCTCTTCAAATTAACATCTCTTAAAATATAGTGCCAAAAATGCCAAGCATATAGGCTTCACACACAGAGTAGCTCCATTCTGTGGCCACAGACTAAAATATCACAGATCCTCAACCTCAGCCAGCCATTTTTCCACTCATGTGTATGGCTCGTCATAAACCAGAAGACATGACTGGAAGCTTGGTACACACTGAGCACCCCTAGAGGTGAAAACTACTGAAAGAACCAGTCCCAATGAAAGACAGCCTGATGTAAATTAAATAGTATGTCTTTCCTAATAGGCCAACATATCCATTTTGTACTTAAAACACTGTTCAGTCTGACAGTTGATTTTGTACAAAACCTGGTAACAAATGATCTTTCCCACTTTGTGACATTCTTGCTACTCATTCCTCTCTTAAGAGTCATTCTTGTTCTAGTCTGGTACTTCTCAAAGTAGTCATCTACATGTCCATCTTTAATAATTATTTATTTATTTTTAAAGATTTTATTTATTGGAGAGCGAGCACATGATCACGAGCGAGGAGCAGGGCAGAGGGAGAAGCAGGCTCCCCACTGAGCAGGGAAGCCTGACAGGGGGCTCAATCCCAGGCCCCTGGAATCAGGACCTAAACCGAAGGCAGACACTTAACCAAATGAACCACCCAGGAACCCCAATAATTATTATTTATTGTAAATAAATAACCCTTTAGCCTTGGAGACAGCTATGCTCCAAATTTTTTTTTTAAGATTTTATTTATTTGACAGAGAGATCATGAGTAGGCAGAGAGGCAGGCAGAAACGGGGGAAGAAGGCTCCCTGCTGAGCAGAGAGCCCGATGCAGGGCTCGATCCCAGGACCCTGGGATCATGACCTGAGCCAAAGGCAGAGGCTTTAATCCACTGAGCCACCCAGGAACCCCATGCTCCAAATTTTAAGCATGAACTTTAAACGTGATTTTCTTTTTTGGCTCCACATTAAAATAATCTGGGGGAACTCTGAAAAAATAATCATGCCCAGGTCTCACTCAACAGAGATTCAGAGTTAATTGGCCTGAGGGAGAGGAGAAGCTTAGGTTGCAACCCAGGTGATTCTAAGCAGCCAGGACTGAGAAATACTGCTTCAGTCAGAGCTGAACATCTCCACCATGACAGGCCATTGGAATCATCTGGGGAGCTTTATAAACTACTGGTGCTTAGACCCTACTCCTAGCAATTCTGATGTGATTGGTCTAGGGTGCTGGGTAGACACCAAGATTTTAAAAGATTCCCAGAGGATTCTAAGATGCAAAGTTGAGAAGTGTTGTTTACAGAAAAGAACTGACCTGGGGTCAGAAGACTTAGGTTTCGAGTCTCTCCTTTGTCTCTTACTAGTGATGAGACTTTGAAATAACCTTCACAACCTTTCCAGTCCTTAGTGTCCTAATCTTTAAAACGGGGACAATAATACCTATTTCATAGGATTGCTGTATGGATTAAGTGAGATAATGTAGGTAAAAATATGTTGCAAATTTAAAATAACTATACAAAGATATCGTTATCCCCACAGAATGAGGCTGGGCCCCTCCCTTAAACATTTATTTATTTACATTATATGCAGGAACATATATGTGTACAATAATGGTTCTTGAACTTCTTCACAGAATTTGTGAAAATATATATAGGCAGGAAAACATTCAGTGGGATGTGTACACTCCCTCTGTAGTTAGCCATTTTACTGTTGAGTCATTGCTATGGTACTCCCCTCCCCTAAAATCAGTCCCTGATCCCAGGGATTTCATCCAAGCCAGGAAGGGGTAAGGAAAATTTAGTTCAACAAGTATTTATTGTCTGTTATGCACACAGTGCTGGGTGCTGTGAGAAACAGAAAAGAAGTGGAAAACAGGAGCTCCTATAATGAGAAACTTATAGTCAGGTTGAGGAGAAAATGTATATATACATTTGGGGTGGTTACAGAAAGCAAGGTGACTGACTGGCCAAGTACAGCATTAATTGTCAGGAAGGACTCGAGGGATTCAGAGAAGCAAGAGCTCATTATGACCTGGAAAGGGCGGAGAAAATGGGACGGAAAACAAGGGTTTGAGGTGAGCCCTAAAGGAGGCTAAGATTTAGATAAGTTTAGAAAAATAACTTAAAGATAACAGCCTAGGCAAAAGCACAGAAGCATAAATGAGTATGGTGTTTGTAGGGAACAGTGGAAAACTATCTAGGCTGAAATACAGGTAACTGGTAAAAGATGTGGCTAATTAGATAAGACCCAACTTGGAGGATCTTTAATATCTAGCAGAGACATTTAGTCATTTTGAGCTATATTGTGATTTTCCCTCCCATTTCTGTTTGAGCTTCATATTATTGCAATGTAGCAGCAAAAAAAAAAAAACCTGATTTTTTTTTATTTTTTAAAGATTTTATTTATTTGAGAGAGAGTGAGAATGAGAGAGAGAGAGAGAGAGCATGAGCGGAGAGAGGTCAGAGGGAGAAGCAGGCTCTCTGCCAAGCAAGGAGCCTGTGGAACTTGATGTGGGACTTGATCCTGAGACTCTGAGATCATTTCCTGAGCTGAAGGCAGATGCTTAACCAACTGAGCCACCCACGTGCCCCAAAAAGTGAATTTAAAAAAAAAAAAGATTGAGTACTATGGAAAAAGTACAGTAAGTTTGAAGAATGCATCTCACAGAGCTAAGGCAAGGATAATTTATAATAATATTTATCACTTGGTAATAGGATATTATGTGACACTTTAGAATGAAGACATCTGAGAATACAAGGAACCATGACTAACCTTTATGCTCTGGATATCCTCGGTGCCTAAAAGTAATGAGAACAGTGAGCTGGATCAGCACAATTAACACAAAAAGGACCCGGGCCTGCAGAGAAATTGGTGTTAGTATGAAGCAGATACATGGGTACAATGACAGTTAAGGTTTTTAAAATGGCTTCATCAACAAAAATGGAAATAACACCATTGCCAGAAATGACTATGCAAGAAAAAGAAATCATCCAAGAGCGCCAAACAACTGAGCCACCAAAAAAGAAAATTATAAATAGCCTCTGCATTACTCTTTCAGAATCTGGATACTGAGACTAATATTGAAACAAAGTAATTCTTAGTTATATAAAGTGATCAAACTGAAACAGTCCACCTCACTGGCCTAGAAGTAGAACTGGTTTTATTTCAAGTTGTATAAGAGTAAAGAAAAACCAAACACAGTGCACTGCAGGCTGAATGAAGTAAGTCGGTATTTTCTTTTGCTTTCTCCTCAGGGCACAATTCACTTGGAGATTAACTCACAATGAAGAGACATAACCTAGCTTCTGGTTTCTCCAAGTATGGGATCATTGGGATCGCCCTGTGCCTGTTGGGAAGGCAGAAATCTCAGGCGCCATCTCAGCCCTACTAAATCAGAATCCGTTTCTTGTTGATGTTCCCTGGTGATTCATAACTACCTCAAAGTTTCCAAAGCCTGATCTAGGTGACTATTAAAAACCCCCAAAAGAAAAACAAATGACACTAAAGGAACTTGTAAAACTGAGATACAAATGCCCATTAGTTATATTTCCAAAAAGCTTAATCATACAAGTAATACAATTAAAATAATAAATTTACATTTTAAGTCTGTAAAGATATATGTAAAGCTATGTCTAGAAAGTGAAATTAAAGGAGGCTTAAATTTTCTTCTCAAGACGCCTGGGTGGCTCAGATGATTAAGCGTCTGCCTTTGGCTCAGGTCATCATTCCCAGGGTCCTGGGATCAAGTCCCACATTGGGCTCCGTGCTCAGTGGAGAGTCAGCTTCTCCCTCTCTCTCTGCCTCTCCCCCTGCTTGTGCTCTCTCTCTCAAATGAATAAATAAAATCTTAAAAAAATAAAGTAAAAAAAATTTCCTCTCAACATCATAGTGTGTCTCTTTGGTGTGTTTTATGACAATACCCAATTAACAAGAGATAAATGGTTAAATATATAAGGTATATTTATGCCAATCAACATCATTTTTTTAAATTTTTTTTCCATTTTATTTATTTTTTCAGCGTCCATGCAAAACGTGCCCTCCCTATTACCCACCACCTGTTCCCCCAACCTCCCACCCCTGACCCTTCAAAACCCTCAGGTTGTTTTTCAGAGTCCATAGTCTCTTATGGTTCACCTCCCCTTCCAAATTTTTTTTTTTTTTTAATAAACATATAATGTATTTTTATCCCCAGGGGTACAGGTCTGTGAATCGCCAGGTTTACACACTTCACAGCACTCACGATAGCACTTACCCTCCCCAATGTCCATAGCCCCCTCCCCCTCTCCCAATCCCACCTCCCCCCCAACATCATTTTTAAAAGTAACATAAACTGATATCAGAAAATAGTCAAAACAAATTCCTCAGTAGAAAAAAAAACTCAGACCACAAAAGAGAATGAAAATTACTATTTTATATTAAAAACTCATATACCAATATATATGAGAAAAAAAACGAGTATCATAATGACAAATACAATGGTTATAATAAGTAGTGTGATAAAAGAATAATGTGGGGCTGATTTTACTTTATTTCTAAATTTTCCAAGTTCTCTACATTAAGCATGTATTATTTATATAGAAAGAAATAATTATTTTTAAAAGATCCTTAGTCCAATTTTACGCAGTTCCTTTAATTCCCTTAGTTATTCTGGTTTTATGGTATTGGTTAGAACCGGGTTCCAAAACAGGTATTACTATTGTCAATACCTCTGCGTCTTTTAATTCAAATCAACTTTAAAGCATTGTCTTCTAGACAAATTACTAAATTTTATAAAGTTTGTCTTTCTTGCCACATGATTATATTACTACTTTGGACCCACCACTAGATTCCACCGAATCTCATCAAAAGCTGAATTTACTCACCACAATGCAATGGTCAGTAAGGAGAATAAATGATGCCAGGGGATCAAATCTGAGGTGAATATCTTCTTGAACAGAAAACAGGTGGTGAACACTCTTACTTCTTCCAGCAGAATCCTAGTTATAAGCACAGCAGTGACTCTCATGCACATTTATATGTATAATGTTCCAAGATTTAGCTTCCAGTAACATTTGTCCATTATCTCTGAATAGCTGTATTTTTTTCATTTATTTTTTGCTTCTTCCTATAAGCACTTTAAATATAACTTATTTTAAACCCTGTAATTTTTTATTTGAACTGGAAATATCAGCATGTACTCACAATACATTTTCTCTTAAAGAAAAATTTGTGTTTTCCCTCTGCTCACTGAAAAGACCTAAAAATAGTAACAAATCCAAGAGCAAGGAGCTAGCTGGGCTAGTGCCCAGATTGTACTCTCAAAATAAAATTTCTCATTATAAGATCAGTGCTCTTTAGAGAAATAGCTGATTCCAGTTCCTGAACAAGAAAGACACAGGGAGAGCTTAGAATATCTTCATGCCAGAAAGCAAGAACACTAACAAAGACTACTGCAATTATATCGAAAGACTTAGTGGCCAACTTGGAGAAGCTCCCACTAGCCAAAGGTAGAACAATTTGAACATCAAAAAATATAAATGCCATGGATTGAAACATACCAGATATATATATTTTTTTTAATTCTGAATTCACAATGATACTAAAAATAAAAGATTCATTTGGTTACCCTTGGCAGATGCTAGGGAAGCAACTCATTATTCTGAAAATTGATTTAGAAAAGGGAGGGTGGGGGAAGAATTAAGAATTTATCCTGCCTTTCCTGTATGAACTTCTCTATCTGAGTACCAAATAGGTAAGGGAATTTTTTTCTTTATGGGACTATTCTAATTAATACTCCTTTTACAAGGAGTGCCAATTTGAATACCACCATTGTACAACTCGAATGATATAATGGATCTAAGCCAAGACCATCAATAGCTGCTAGAAATCCTTCAGTGAAAAGCTGATTAGCTACTTCATAATGAATGGAGGGAAAGGCTGGCAGTGTGCTGGAGCTGGCTTGACAGACTCACAAAAGCCAATTGTTAAATTTTCAGGAATTTTGCAGGCCAGTTGATACGCTGGTAGCTTCAAATCAGCTATTTTATACTATGGAAATTGGTATAAATCAGGGAAACACGACAAATCAGCGTTCCCTCTTCAAACCTGTCCCAAGCTGGTCATTAGATATTTACCACCATATCACCGGATAAAGTTAACAACACCTGAATAGGGGCGCCTGGGTGGCTCAGTGGTTTAAGCCGCTGCCTTCGGCTCGGGTCATGATCTCAGGGTCCTGGGATCGAGTCCCGCGTCGCTTCCCTCTCACTCTCTCTGCCTGCCTCTCTGCCTACTTGTGATCTCTCTCTGTCAAATAAATAAATAAAATCTTAAAAAAAAAAAAAAAAACACCTGAATACAATGATCAATCCTAACATTACTAAAAGAGAGACAACCAGATATCACAGACTTCTGATAAAAGCATAAAACAACAAATCAAGTATTCCTGCCAGAAAAAGACTCAAACCTGATCAAACCCCTAATCTAACAGCCACTTATAGAAAACTGGAGGGGGGGGGTGAACGAACATGCTGAATGATACATGAATGTAAACAACGTAAATCAAGAATATCGAAAACTCTACAGGACAAAAGATCCAGTTTCCAAAATTTTCCAAAAAATAAATTGCAAGGAAAAAAAAGGGGGGAGAAGAGAGTGGGACTCTTGTCCGAATTCTGATTTGAACCAACCACATGCTTGTTTTATATATATATGACTAATTGGGAAAACTGAACACTAGATAGCTTGAAATTAAGGAATTACTATTAATTTTTCAAGTGTGATGGTATTATGGTTACATTAAAAAAATCATTCTTTTAGGGATACAAACTGTCATATTACAGATGAAATGACATCAAGATTGATCATGAGTTGGTACTGTTTAAGTTGGCTAAGGGATACATGGGAATTCATTATAGTATTATCTCTTGCATATATTTTTAAGTTTTCTGATCATAATACAAAAGTTTTAAAATAGCAAAAAGAATTTGCACATGTATTTATCAAATTTTTTTGCTCAAAATGTTATTTTAAGTTATACATTCTTATTTTAAAGCAGAGTTTGTCTTTAATTTTGAGATAGATTTCTGGAGTCTGCTCTTTCATTTGGCAAAGTAGGCACAATAAAGTTCTGGTTCTCAAACTTTAGTGTACATCGGAACCACCTGGGTGGACTGTTGAAACAGATGGCTGGGTCCCATCTCCAGAGTTTCTGATTCAGAAGTTTGGTATGGTACGAGAATTTACATTTTTTTAAATATTTTATTTATTTGACAGAGAGAAATCACAACTAGGCAGAGAGGCAGGCAGAGAGAGAGGAGGAAGCAGGCTCCCCGTGGAGCAGAGAGCCCGATGAGGGGCTTGATCCCAGGACCCTGAGATCATGACCTGAGCCGAAGGCAGAGGCTTTAACCCACTAAGCCACCCAGGCGCCGCGAGAATTTACATTTTTAACATGTTCCCAGGTGATGCTGATGTTACTAGTTCAGGAACCATGCTGAAAATTGATCAAAGGGTCTAGTTGCTACTAAGCTGCTCAGACCTATAGACAGTCAATAAAAATAGTGAGTGGGTAAAATGTTAAGATAATAAATTGATGTTGTCTCTCATAGATTTTTCTCAGACTTACCTATAGTATACTGTATTTGAAAGAGTAGAACTTGGGGTACCTGGGTGGCTCATTTGGTTAAGTGTCTGCCTTCGGCTTGGGTCATGATCCCAGGGTCCTGGGATTGAGTCCCGCATTGGGCTCCCTGTTCAGTGGGGAGTCTGCTTCTCCCTCTCCCCTTGCCCCTGCTTATGCTTGCTCACTCACTGTCTCTCAAATAAATAAATAATCTTTAAAAATAAAAATAAGAGAACAGAACTTTCCCGTTGACAAATGAGGGGACCAAGTTCACTATTTAATATTCAGTAGACAAATCCTTTAAAGTTATACATATAATAAAAGAAAACAGGGGCACCTGGGTGGCTCAGTGGGTTGGGCCTCTGCCTTCAGCTCGGGTCATGATCTCAGGGTTCTGGGATCGAGCCGCACATTGGGCTCTCTGCTCGGCAGGGAGCTTGCTTCCCCCCTTCCCTCTCTCTGCCTGCCTCTCTGCCTACTTGTGATCTCTACCTGTCAAATAAATAAATAAAATCTTTAAAAAATGTCACCAAATTATACTCTTTAAATATGTAGTTTTTTGTATGAAAATTATACCTCAATAATATAAGAAATGTTAAAACTACTAAGAATTTAACAAAGCAGCCGGAAATGTTTCAAGGAACATGAGCTATGGTTTTTTCCTCATAAAATCACAGAAGCTGGGGTTTTTGAGGCAATCCAAAGATTTGGGAGATGCCTATCCCTACTGTGAACACATCTCCTATGGTTGTGCTGCCTCATAACTGTAAATAAAGAAAGGGAATAATTTATTCTAGGTGTACTTGTACCTTCAGGTTTTCTTTCAATAATCTACCTTCTAACAGAAAGAACATTTAAGAGTTCATTCCCAGTCATCCTTCCTTCCATATCCTCCCTGTGAGTTTCTGCCTCCTAAGCAGAACGCTTCAAGGATGTGTGGCATTGCAGAGTGCCTTTTCTTGCTTCTTCATCTATGAACTGGGGATAAAATTCCCTACCATAAAGGATTGTTATATGGATTAAGTAAGAAATTATAAGGGTTCAGTCTTTCCTTGGAAGGAGCTCAGTAAACAGCTCCTTCCTGTTCAAAATCCTTCTCTGTGACGCACACACACATAAAAGATAATGAAAATAATTACATGTGTTTTCTGAAGGATTACTTAGTAATCTTCAAACTAAGACTTAATATTAGAAGATGAAATAGTAAAAAACTGTCATCAAATCATAAAGTTGTGGAAATTGACAGATTTTTTTTTTTCCCCCAGAAACTAATTCCTGAGCACAGTCTATCTCCTAAAGAATTTCCTAATGTTGACGAAAGTGTTCTATTTTGGTAATGAATGACCACTTGCTACCCCGGCAGGTGCTAGTGAATTAAATGCCTCAAGCTGAATTGGAATAGCAGGAAGACTGTTACTACATATGCTATCAATGCATACTCCCAAAACAAACAAACAAAAATCCTCTGGATGCCTTGAAAATTCTTATCCTACAGCTTTCCAAAACAGTGACACAATTTTCCTATATTTGGAGATAGCAAGCAAAGGCATGGGTACATAAATACATGTTTTCTGACTTATTCTATTATCTCTGGGTATGTTGGGGAATTTGCTCCCATTATTAAAAGACTCCAGGCAAAGTTGAAAGAAAATAAAAGAATAATTCCCTGGGGCCCAAAAAAAGAGGGGACTGTGGCCAGTAACTGCAAACTGAGAAGTCTAGTTTTTTGTCTAACAGAATTATTCCTCAGTGTTCATTTTCAGAAAATACTAAATCCAGTGTATTCAAGGTTTTTGTTAAGATTTTACTTATTTATTTGAGAGAGAGAGCATGCCAGGGAAGGGGGCAAGGAGCAGAGAGAGAGGGAAAGAAACAAGCAGACTCCACCTGGAGCACAGAACCTGATGCAGGGCCCAATCCCACAACCCTGAGATCATGACCAGAGTCAAAATAAACAGCTGAATGCTCAACCAACTGAGCCACCCAGGTGCCCCTCAAGTTTTTAATTAACTTAGCTTCATCTCTATCAATTGACTGAAAAAAAAAATCACATCAGAGTTTAGTGTGCTTACTCATTTATATGGCAAGTTGAAAATTACTAACTTACCTGGACAATTACTTCTATGTTATGTGTCCTGTTACTGTAGTTTTGTGGGTTCCACTTCAGTGTGAAAATAGGACCAGACAAATGAATAGCTTGCCCTAAATGAACTCCATCAATCTTAACTGTGACAGAAGTAATGGAGGTCAAGGAAAAGGCCAAGATTCTAAAATGAGAACATACATAATAAGCATGTGGTTTTAAATATTTTTACTGCTTTTAGAAGGAGAATAACTATTATAATGTGACAAAATATAAATGTAGGCAGAACCATTACATTGTGTAATTGTTTCTATGATCACTATTCATGATCTGGTTTCTTTCTAAATGGTGGCTTTTGGGGTTGTATAATTTAGCAAACCTAACTTGGTGAGAAATTAAAAACTATTTTCATACTTTTTAGAAAGGAAAATCAATTTTCTTTTTTTTTTAAAGATTTTATTTATTTATTTGACAGACAGAGATCACAAGTAGGCAGAGAGGCAGGCAGAGAGAGAGGAGGAAGCAGGCTCCCCGCTGAGCAGAGAGCTCGATGCGGGGCTCGATCCCAGGACTCTGGGATCATGACCTGAGCTGAAGGCAGAGGCTTTAACCCACTGAGCCACCCAGGCGCCCCAAGGAAAATCAATTTTCTTTTGACAAATAAAGCTGGAGTAGATCCAAAGTTCTTTCTGATAAACTCCTTAAATCCTGTTTGTTTGTTTTTTAAGATTTTATTTATTTATTTGACAGACAGAGATCACAAGTAGGCAGAGAGGCAGGCAGAGAGAGAGGAGGAAGGGGGCTCCCTGCTGAGCAAGGAGTCCGATGTGAGGCTCGATCCCAGGACCCTGAGATCAAGACCTGAGCCAAAGGCAGAGGCTTTAACCCACTGAGCCTCCCAGGTGCCCCAAATCCTGGTTTTTTACATAGGAAAAGGATATTGGTTAGACATCTTACTCTGTTAATCTCATGTTAATCCTACCATCCACTCATTTGGTTCCCAACATATCTGTCCACAAGAAGCAAGAGCACAAACAGAATCAAGGCTACCAGGCCCTTTCAGGGAATACAATGTCTGAATCAGATATCCAGTATCTATCAAAAACACCTGAGAGTCACTTCACTGCTGATGAAAAAAATAAGTCAAAACAGCTCAATACCATTTTTCCAGATTAATTTGTATATCTTTTTAAAAGTACAGCATCCAAAAATGATAACAGTGCCGTAAAATTTGTACTCATTTGCCTGGTAACATTATAAATTAGTATCTGTTCTAAAAAGTAATTGGGTACCTTATGCACTGCTCGTGGTAATGTAAAATGGTACAGCCGCTATGGAAAACAGTATGGTGGTTCCTCAAAAAATTAAACATATAATTACTATGTGATCCAGCAGTTCCATTTCCAGACATATGCCCACAACTACCGAAAGCAGGGATATGAACTGAGTATACTCACATTCACAGTAGCATTATTCATAATAGCCAAAAGGTGGAAGCAAAAGTATTGACAGACGAATAAACAAAATATTATATATACACACAAAGGAATATTGGTCCACCTTAAAAAAAAGCAAAGAAATTCTAACACTCTACAACATGGAGGAACCTTGAGGATATTATGTTCAAGAAGCCAGCCAATTAGGGACGCCTGGGTGGCTCAGTCCGTTGAGCCATTGCCTTCAGCTCAGGTCATGATCCCAGAGTCCTAGGATCAAATCCCGCATCAGGCTCCTTGCTCAGCGGGGAGCCTGCTTCTCTTTCTGCCTCTGCCTGCCACTCTGCCTGCTTGTGCTCTCTCTTTCTCTTTCTCTCTCTCACTCTGACAAATAAATAAATAAATAAAATCTTTTTTTTAATTAAAAAAAAAAAAAAGGCCAGCCAGTTAAAGGACAAATACTGTAGGATTCTCTTATATGATGTTCCTAGAATAGTGAAATTCATAGAGACAGACCAGTAGAATGCATGTTGCCACAGGCTGGGGAAAGGGGGAAATCGGGGAGTTATTGTTGGATGGGTACAGAGTTTCAGTTTGGAAAGATGGAAGTGTTGATGATGGATGGTGGTGATGGCTGCCTAACAGTATCAGTGTACTTTAATGCCACTGAACTGTACACCTAAACACTGGTGAAATGACACATTTTATGTTCCATATATTTTACCACAATTTCTTAAAAGAATAATGATTTTAGTTTAAAAAAAAGTAATTGGGCAATCTTTATCAAGAATCATAAAAGAATTCATAATGTTTCACCAAGATTCCCACCTCTAGAACTTTATCTAAAGAAATTATTCAAATGGGAAAAGCATCTACATGCATCAGATGCTCATTCCCAAGATAGAAAAGAAATGGAGAAGTTCACCAATAAGATAGGAAAATAGAAAAAATTGTAGAGCATTCTCTCTGTTGAGAGGAAAAAAAAGTTGATATTGTTTACAGACTGTGCCCTATCTTTACAACTATATAAAAACATGCCTCAAAGAGAATGCCTGAGAAGGAAAAGTCAGAAATGTCATTAACAGCTCTCTCTGGGGCTAGGGGGATTACAGCAAGGCAAAACATGAAAATAAAATGCACAAAAATGACAGTGGTAGGGCTATGGTTTCTGGATTTTTTTAAAAAATTTCAACAGCTTAAAAAATTATTTTTTAACTGAATGGGAATGACACAATAAGCATTTTATCTTTATATAATGTTCAGATTGTTGGGAAAATTAAAGTGGGGCTTCTCATTGCTTTCCCATGAGATTATAATCACATTGACTTATTCTCCATTAATATCAAACTGAAAGTAAATTCCGAAAAAGTGCTACATACCTGATGTGTGTTGAATGAAGGAGTCTTTCCAGTGGTTCATGTCTAGCACAACTATATAAGAGTGACTTAGGATTAGTGATAAGAACCACAGGCCACTCGCCAAAGACCAAATCTGCAAAGCTAAAGAGGTCATGGTCAAAAGCAAAGATTCGGTACCTAGAGACCAGAAGACAATAAGGTAATTTAGTCACTTCGTATTATAAGAGGGTATGAAGGTAATACACAGAACAAATGTAAAAATACAAAACTATAGTTTCTGAGATCATGAATTTATACAAAGTAAATAATATTGTTTCTGTCCTTCTTCCCTTGTCCCTATTGCTTTATAGTTCATGTTTGTCACAAATGGGATCTCATTGAAGACATAATTTAACTGTGCCCTAGGACAATGCCTGGTACATAGCATGCACCCTTTCATTTTCAAACAAATGCTTGATAAATTAATTCATTTGGTTTCTGTACTTTAAGACTGTTTTGAATCTAAGACATTCATCATAAGCCTAATACCTGACATTCCTCATCTCATCAAAAATGTTAATATTAACATGAACAAAATCAGAAATCTTTCATTCTTCTTTCAAACCTTTATTTCTATAATTTCAAAGGAATTAACGAATCTTATTTTGGTTTTCTAAATGCATGGTGAGAGGTACAGAGAGTCATTAAAGAATAACCAAAATTTTATATTTTCTACTTTTTGAACTGAGAAAAGAAATGATTGACTATGGCAGAAACAATAGTGCTCACCAAATACTCCACGTGCTCCCCTGCATTGCCCAGTCTCCCTGGTATTAGGTTGGGACCATGTGACTATTTCTGGTCAATGGGCTGTGAACAGAAGTGACATGTATCACACTTCTGGTCCAAAGTACTTAAGAGTGGGTGTGAGTTCTCTTCCCTGCCCTGGAATTGAGGTGTTAAGATGGAGGAAGTCTGAATCCCTGAGTCACCCCACGGAAGAGAGATTCCCTGGCTCATACCAGATTTACATATATGAAAAAATAAACATCTGTTGTGTTATTTGTGTCCACAACAAAGCCTAGCCTAATATTACTAAAGCACTTTTAAAAGCTCTTCTATTATCCTAATGCAACTTAAATGTTTAGAAGGGCAGGTAAAGGTTAGGTCATTTCAGTAAAACCCCAGGGCTGGAACAACAGGAGAGCAGGTGGGAAGAGAAAGAGAGGAAATTGTTTCATGACATCACTTAACTTATAACTATAGCATTTATAAGAAGTAAAAAAGCTGATCAAGGATTAGGAAGGCTATGTGGTAAAAGGCAATCCCAGCCTAACCCGCAACCTCACAGTCATGAATAGACAGGTCTTAGCTCAAAGTAATTACAGTTGCCAACTAATTACAGGCTTCAAGCATACCTTTAGACAGTTTCTAGCAGAGCCAATTGAAATGAATAAGTACCTTACAAGATGTAAAGCTATCTTTTAATTCATGGACGTAGTTAAAAATAGACAGATAACATATTTAGCTTGAAAAATATTTACTGAATAAAATCTTCAGAGAAGTGAGTGTGAATAAATTAAACAGTAATTGATAAAACAATGTTCAACAATGAGATGACACTCTTCCATATTTAAGCTACTGTACTTAGTTATTCTCAAAATATGTATTTAGTTCTTGTCTCTTTATATACTTAACTATACTGTATGCTTTTGATAAACAGTTATATTTTCTCATAGAAAGACTTTAATCTTAATAAAACCAACTATTGTGTATTTGAAGAACTTAAAGCACTAACATGGTAATGACTACCAAGGTAGATATAAAGTTCAGAAGGTGATACACTTACAATTCTAAAGTAAGTGTGGTCCATAGAGCACCTGGTGAGCTTTAAAAAAAAAAATGCAGTTTCTTGAGTCCTAAACCAGACCCATACAATCAAATTCTCTGGAGATAGGGCCTCCAAATTGTTATTTTTAATAACCTCCTCCACAATCCTTGTGCAGCCTAGAATTTGAGATCCATTTCCAAATGGATGCATCTTAAAAATCCAATGTAACACAGTGAGAGCAAATATAACTCTTGCAATGAGGTTTTTCACACCAACACACATAATATCTCTATTACTTTAAAAACTTAGGGAAATTAAAAGTTCTTCCTTGACTGGGATCACCCATGATAGCAATAAGAAAACTATCGTTTTAGCAAAACTTACATGTTTTATTTTGTGGGGTAGTTCCCTTACCTTCTGTTCTCTTTCCAGTCTCCCACCTCAAGTTCCAAAGTGCCCTGGAAGTGACGTGTGTGCAAAACAGGCATGAGTCCACCGAGAGTGTGCAGGTGCCCACACAAATATGCTGTAGCTGAACTAATTAGCAAAAAATGAACAGAATAAGTGAACAGGTAACTTGTTATGCCAAACTAATAAAAAGATCTCTTCAGGAGAGCAAGAGGAACATAAAAGAATTACAAGCGATTAGTTTTTATTTTGGAAGCCTGCCTCACCTCATTATAGACCGAATTCCAGGTGATGGAGAGAGGATAGTGGATGTTGTATAGTGTCCAAACCAAATACTGTGGTTGCTCCGACTACTTTCTTTGGCCAGTAGGAGAAGTTCCTCCATCCGCTTCTGAAATGGGAGAAAAACAGAGGGATTTTTAAGCAGGGTTCAGGCTGAAATCTACAGATTAAACATCTCCCTTGAACTTTTATACTAATATTATGTCTAAGGCCTAAGCCCTACTAATTAATGGCCTGTATGAACCTGTATACATTTCAAACTGTTTTCATATACATTATAATTCATTTGGTCCTAAAAATAACTCTGTACTAAGTAGGACAAGTACTAGCCGCATTTGATAGATGAGGAAACTGAGAAATAGAGAACAATCTTTAAATGGCAAAAGCTTCTTTCTTTTTTTTTAGAGAAATTCTTTATAGAAATTTCTTTATAGAAAATAAGAAGAACCACTGTTCTTTTCAGCCCTGTATGCTACACTGCAATTAATAAAGAGAAACTTGAAACTAAACTTCTAAAACAAGATGTACATATGCTGTACCTAAATGTTCACAACAGCTCAACTCAGAATAGCCCAAAACTAGAAACCATCAGTATATCCAAACAATGGAATGCTATGCAGTGATAAAAAGGAAAGAATTACTCAAACACACAAAAATATGGATGAATCGCAGAAACATTACACTGAGCAAAAGAAGCCAGACAGAAGAAGAGTATATACCATATGATTTCATTTACATAAAATCCTTTATATATCTATCTATATATATATATCTTTATATATCTATATAATCTATACTGACAGAAAACCCATCAGTGGTTCTCTAGGATTGGGGTGAAAACTGACTACACAAGAGAACTTTCTAGGATGACAGAAATGTTCTATCTTGATTGTGGTGACAGGTACACCAGCATATATATATATATATTTTTTTTAAGATTTTATTTATTTATTTAACAGAGAGAGAGAGATCACAAGTAGGCAGAGAGGCAGGCAGAGAGAGAGGAAGAAGCAGGCTCCCTGCTGTGCAGAGGCCCCCGGTGCAGGGCTCAATCCCAGGATGCTGGGATCATGACCTGAGCCGAAGGCAGAGGCCTTAACCCACTGAGCCACCCAGGCACCCCGCATATATATTTTTTGTCAAAACTCTTCAAACACTTAAAATGAGTGTATTTTATTGTATGTAAATCATCCCTCATAAAGCTGATTTCAAAAATAACTTGTACAGGGGCACCTAGGTGGCTCAATCAGTTAAGCAACTGCTCAGATCATGATCCCAGGGTCCTGGGCTCGAGTCCCCGAGCAGGGAGCCTGCTTCTCCCTCTCCCTTTGCCCTGCACCCCTGTTTGCGCGTGCATAAGCACTCTTCCTCTCTCTCTCTCTCTCTCAAATAAATAACATCTTTTAAAAAATAATTTGTACATGTATAAATACATATTAGTTATCTATAAAGTGCTTATACAATGAATTCTTGGACTGTACATTCAGGGTTTCTAATTTGACAAGTCTTGGGGAAAGTCTGAGAATCTGCATTTTTATGAGTCCAACTGATTTTCATGCAGATGATCTTTGAATCATATATTAAAAAACACTGCTCTAAGGAGTAGGCTTTAAAATAGTAAGTTAAAAAACTGTCTAAAGACAGCTGGGAGATAAGAAACAAAATATACCTTCATTAAATAAAATGTGTAGTATAATACAATGCATCTCACAATAGTCTATTTACTTGATTTCAAGGTCTTCTGAACCCTCTTATCACTTTGAATCTCTCTTGGCACTTAGCAAATTCTGCCCTTTATTATAGTTATTTCTGCACTAGTCTTACGCCCCTCCACTACAGTAAATATTCTAAGAGGCAAGTGACTTGATCTTATCGCTCTTGTATGCTTATAGGCAGGCACATATGTCTTGCCTATGGGCATGTGCTTATTAGTGAGCTGACATCTGTTGTACTAAGAAATAATGGGAGGGTGCAGATGTGACTTTCTAGACAGTTTTAATCCAGCAACAGTTTTCACCTCACTTGCTTTAACAGACATTTATTTACTTCAGTGGCTGTCCTTCTTTTATTTATTTTTTTTTTAAAGATTTTATTCATTTATTTGACAGAGAGAAATCACAAGTAGGCAGAGAGGCAGGCAGAGAGAAAGGGGGGAAGCAGGCTCCCTGCTGAGCAGAGAGCCTGATGCGGGGCTCGATCCCAGGTCCCTGAGATCATGACCTGAACTGAAGGCAGAGGCTTAACCCCTGAGCCACCCAGGCACCCCTGTCCTTCTTTTATTAAAATAAATAGAGTCCATTAGTTAGAAATGGCAACTGTGGAGATTTAGGAATATACCGCATAGTATAAAAGCTGTATGCCCTGCACCTTGCAAAGAGCATGCTGCACTTAGTACATATTTAATAAATGTTTTCTGAATAAATATAACATATGAGGTACTTCTTTATGAGATTTTGGTACTAGAACAGGGATAGCAATGATAGTGCTCAAGTAGCCAGTGATTTCTCCTAGCCATACTTGTAACCACAATAAAATTTTTCGCAAGAATTTCTAGATAAGAACTGGTTTACCTAGATAACCTTAAGTGAGACACATTTATCCAAGAAAAAACAAAATAGGTTAGCTACAAAGGGAAGGTAGATTTTTACTGTACCTCATCTAAAATTCCAAAGAAATTATAGGGTCTCTTAGGCCCTGGATTTGGGGTGGCATCCAAAGAGATGAAAGAATAGTTTCCGAAGGGAGTACTGTGGACATAATGGAAAGAGCCATCCTTACGTACAGCAGAATATTTCCTAAAAAACACAAGACAGGAAAGTTTTAGTGCAATCATAAAAAAACAGAATGAGTTTAAATTCCTCCCCGCATATCACACTATATTTTGCCTCCCTTTGATAATTTCCTAATCTGATAGAGAAATACATCAACTATTCACAATAGGCTGATTAAAAGAAATTTTAAAGATTTTTTTTTCCCATTGCCTACAAAGATTTAGGCAAACTAATTCATAAGTAACCAAACACAAGATCATCAAGCAAAGCAGAGAAGGAGATGGCTAGTTTAGACAATCCAATGAACATTTAAAGAGAGATCAATCAGAATCCAGTGAAATGGTACTTATCCATCATTGAAAAATTTAGTGAGAACCTACTAAAGTACCTAGCAGAATTCTTGGAGTAATGGGATATAAAAGGTATTTGCATCCTGAAACAGGATTACAGAGACTTAACTCACAGTAAAGCCTTGCAAAGATGAAGTCATCAAGCCAGGAGAAAAAAGTTAGCTAGGTCTGGGTCAGTAAATCTTCTTCAGTTCCTAAAAATACATCTGTAACATACACGGGGTATACATTCAGTCATGAAAGTCCTCACTACCTAAGTATCAACAGTGTTCAGGTGTCTGTAAGGTTGGAGAATGAAGAACAGAGGAGAGGGTAGGTAACACAATACACAGTGTAGGAACTCATTATTATTTGTTGAATAAATGTGAAGGAAGGTATAGATTGGGGACATACCTATATTATTCAAATGTCAAAACATTATAAGAATAAGGCACATAGGAAAAAATACAAATAAACTCCTGAAACCTAATGTGCTATCGGGGAGCTACATTTGAGACATGATAGCCATCTAATCTATCATAAAATAAACTGATTATCACAGAGAGTATAATTAAAAGCCAATTAGCTCTATTGCCTCCCTTCCTGGTATTTTAAAATTTTCTATTTTGGGAGGCATCTGGATGGCTCAGTCTGTTAAGTGAGCGACTCTTGATTTCAGCTCAGGTCATGATCTCAGGGTCATAGGATCCAGCATGGCACTGGGCTTGGCACTCAGCACAGAGTCTGCTTATCCCTTTCTCTCTTCTCCTCCCCTGGTCACATGGGCTCACAGATGTGCACACGCTCCCTCCCTGAAATAAATAAATAAAATCTATTAAAAAAATAAAATTTTCAGGGTGCCTGGGTGGCTCAGTTGGTTGAGCGTCCGCCTTCAGCTCAGGTCATGATCCCAGGGTCCTGGGATTGAGCCCCGCATCCAGCTCCCTGCTCAGCGGGGAGCCTGCTTCTCCCTCTCCCACTCCCCCACTTGTGTTCCCTCTCTTGCTGTCTCTGTCAAATGAATAAATAAAATCTTTAAATAAAATAAAATAAAATTTTCTATTTCAAGTTTTTTTCTCAGTAAAATTTTTATTTATATTTTTCCTGCTTAATTTGTTTTCAGTTATTCTTTAGGATATTATAATCTCACATATATTGCTTCCTTTTCTATATTTTTAACACATTAAAATCAACTATCAACCCAACTACTTGAAAATAGAGACTAAAATATATGATAGTTATTAACATTTTTTGAATTATGGATTTTTACATTCTCTGGGGATTTTTTTTTTTTAATTCTTTAATTTTTTTTTTTAAGATTTTATTTATTTATTTGACAGAGAGAGAGATCACAAGTAGGCAGAGAGGCAGGCAGAGAGAGAGGAGGAAGCAGGCTCCCTGCGGAGCAGAGAGCCCGATGCGGGGCTCGATCCCAGGACCCTGAGATCATGACCTGAGTGGAAGGCAGCGGCTTAATCCACTGAGCCACCCAGGTGCCCCTCTCTGGGGGATTCTTAAGATCAAGATTTAGTTTTAAGATTTTTTGTTCACCCCAATTCACTCTTCCTTTCCTTTTCCTACTGTCCTCCATGTAATTCCTTATGCTCTACAAGTGAAACCATATGATAATTAACTTTTGAGAGACTGTGTTCTCTGAGAAACAAACTGAGGGTTTTGGAAGGAAGGGGGGTGGGAGGATGGGTAAGCCTGGTGGTGGGTATTAAGGAGGGCACATATTGCATGGAGCATTGGGTGTGGTGCATAAACAATGAATCTTGAACACTGAAAAAATTAAAAAAAAAATTTTTTTTTTTTTTAAATCACAGTACCATGTTATGTAAATAAACAAATATGAGTGTTTGTTTTTAGGAGAAAAAAAAATTTTTTTTTCGTTCAATCACTCCTGGTGACTCAGTAAGTTAAGTGTCTGCCTTCAGGTCAGGTCATGATCCCAGACTCCTGGGATTGAGTCCCACATCAGGCTCCTTGCTCAGCGGGGAGGCTGCTTCTGCCTCTGCCTGCTATTCTCCCTGCCTGTGCTCACTCTCTTGCTCTCCCTCTCTGACAAATAAATAAAATCTTTAAAAAAACTTTTTTTTTTTCCTTCAGGTTGATATATCTGTAATTTATTAAAAATTCAGATGGAGTTTAGGTGCTTAGAAACAAAAATATAAAGGTAAGAAACCTTCAAGTGACTAATAGCTTTACCCTCCAGATAACCAGTCAGACCCAAAGTCCTGTTAGTTCTTCCTTGAAAATGTTCCCTACTTCCATTCCCCAGTCACCGTGAAAGATACAAATAGATAATAGAAAATGAAAGATAGTTTGTTCCTGCTCTTTGAAAAATGCCAGTGGAATTTTGATCGGGATAGCATTGAAAGTATAGATTGCTCTAGGCAGTATAGACATTTTAACAATGTTTATTCTTCTGATCCATGAGCATGAAATACTCTTAAATCTTTTTGTGTCTCCTTCAATTTCTTTCATGAGTGTTCTGTAGTTTGGTTAGGTTTATTCCCAGGTATCTTATGGTTCCTGGTGTTATGGTAAATGGAATCAATTCTCTAATTTCCCTTTCTATATTTTTTGTTAGTGTATAAGAAAGCAATTGATTTTGTATTTTGCACATTACTGAATTGCTCTAATAGTTTGGGGGTAGAGTCTTTTGGGTTTTCCATAAAAAGTATCATGTCATCTGCGAAGAGAGAGAGTTTAACTTCTTCTTTGCCAATTTGAATACCTTTTATTTCTTTTTGTTGTCTGATTCCTGTTGCTAGGCCTTCTATTACTATGTTGAACAACAGTGATGAGAGTGGACATCCTTGTCATATTCCTGATCTCAAAAGGAAGGCTGTCAGCTTTTTCCCATTGAGGATGATATTTGCTGTGGTTTTTTATGGCTAGATTTTATGACAATCCTAAAATTTGTATGGAACCAGAAGAGACCCGGAATTGCTAAGGAAATGTTGAAAAAGAAAAATAAAACTGGGAGCATCACGTTGCCTGATTTCAAGCTTTACTACAAAGCTGTGATCACCAAGACAGCATGGTATTGGCACAAAAACAGACACATAGACCAGTGGAACAGAGTAGAGAGCCCAGATATAAACCCACAACTCTATGGTCAAATAATCTTTGACAAAGCAGGAAAAAATATACAGTAGAAAAAAGACAGTCTCTTCAATAAATGGTGCTGGGAAAATTGGACAACTATGGATAGAAGAATGAAACTCTACCATTCTCTTACACCATACACAAAGATAAACTCAAAAGTCCTCAATGTGAGGTAGGAATAAATGTGGAACAAATGTAGGAATATATGTGGATAAAAGACCTCAACATGAGGTAGGAATCTATCAAAATCCTAGAGGAGAGCATAGGCAGTAACCTCTTTGACATCAGCCACAGCAACTTCTTTCAAGACATGTCCCAAAGACAAAGAAAACAAAAGCGAAAATGAACTTTTGGGACTTCATCAAGATAAAAAGTTTCTGCACAGCAAAGGAAACAGTCAACAAAACAAAGAGGCAGCCCACAGAATGGGAGAAGATATTTACAAATGACACTACAAACGAAGGGCTGATATCCAAAATCTATAAAGAACTCCTCAAACTCAACACACAAAAAAACAGATAATCAAAAAATGGGCAGAAGACATGAACAGACACTTCTCCAAAGAAGACATAAAAATGGCTAACAGACACATGAAAAAATGTTCATCATTAGCCATCAGGGAGATTCAAATCAAAACCACATTGAGATACCACCTTACACCAGTTAGAATGGCCAAAATCAACAAGACAGGAAACAACATGTGTTGGAGAGGATGTGGAGAAAGGAGAACCCTCTTACACTGTTGGTGGGAATGCAAGTTGGTGCAGCCACTTTGGAGAACAGTGTGGAGGTTCCTTAAGAAATTAAAAATAAACCCTGCAATTGCACTACTGGGTATTTACCCCAAAGATACAGATGTAGTGAAAAAAAGGGCCATCTGTACCCCAGTGTTCATAGCAGCAATGACCACAGTTGCCAAACTGTGGAAAGAATCAAGATGTCTTTCAACAGACAAATGGATAAAGAAGATATGGTCTATATATACAATGGAGTATTATTCCTCCATCAGAAAGGATGAATACCCAACTTCTGTATCGACATGGACAGGATTGGAAGAGATTATGCTGAGTGAAATAAGTCAAGAAGAGAGAGTGAATTATCATATGGTTTCTCTTACTTGTGGAGCATAAGGAAAAACACAGAGGACATTGGGAAATGGAGAGAATGAGTTAGGGGAATTCAGAGGGGGAGATGAGCCATGAGAGACTGTGGACTCTGAGAAACAAAATGAGGGTTTTGGAGTGGAAGAGGTTGGGGGGTTGGGTGAGCCTGGTGGTGGGTATTAAGGAGGGCACGTATTGCATAGAGCAGTGGGTGAGGTGCATAAACAATGAATTTTGGAACACCGAAAAGAATTTTAATTTAATAAAAAAAAAAGAAAATGAAAGATTTCCATCTCCGACCTTTTCCTTTCTCACATTGAAAAAGGACAACTTCATCCTCCAAGTTATGGTGACTCTAATTATACATTAACCAATGCTGTTTGACCTGCCACCCTCCAGCTGATGACACTGTCCCCATATCTATGGACTTCGTTAGATGGGGTATATCTCCTATACATTTCAGAAATAGCCCTTCCATATCATGCCTGGACTATTACAGGACTCCTCTATTCTACAAAACTCCAATCTCCCTGTTTTTTGCTTATTATCCCTATCTTTTTTCTTTTTTTTTTTAATATTTTATTTATTTGACAGAGAGAAATCACAAGTAGGCAGAGAGGCAGGCAGAGAGAGAGGAGGAAGCAGGCTCCCCGCGGAGCAGAGAGCCCGATGTGGGGCTCGATCCCAGGACCCTGGGATCATGACCTGAGCTGAAGACAGAGGCTTTAACCCACTGAGCCACCCAGGCGCCCCCCTATCTTTTTTCTTTTTTGTTGTGTGATTGCCCTTTATAAAGTATTATTTCATTATGTGACTTGTCTCCTTAAGAATCTATACTGGATTATGAACCATTACCCAACACATCTAAATTTCTACACTTGTCACTTAAGACCTCTGTTAACTGGCTCTAAGCTACCTACCCAATGTCATACCAGGCCTCAAAATGATCCTTTATTCTGGTGATACCAGTTTCCTTACTGTCCCTAAAAGCTCATTCTAGCTTTTAAAACTCTGGGGTTTTGCTTAAAATATACCCCTCAAAATTTCTTACTTCTCCAAATGCAATCCTTCTTTCAAGGCTGGACTCAATTTTTGCTTCTTTTATAAAGTACTAACTTGCAACTTGTAGATATATAAGTTCTGGAGATCCAATGCACAGCATGATAATTATAATCAAAAGTACCGTTTTATAAACTTCAAAGTCACCAAGAGACTAGATCTTAATTATTCCTACCACAAGAAAATGATAATTATGTGATGGTAATTGAGGTATTAGCTAACTCTATGGTGTCTTCATTTCGCAACATATAAATGCATCATGTGAACATGTTGTACATCTTAATCTTATACAATCTTATATGTCAATTATATCTCAATAATAAAATAAAGTCTCCTCTATGTCTAGCCCATACTAACTTCTGCCCTTTCCGATTTCTCATAGTGATTATCATATGTACCAAATAATATAGCATTTCATCAGTCATCCCTTCATGTTCTTTTCTAATTGTTTCCCAAACAATTCTTATCTCCCTTAACTGGACTTCCTGGAGGGTAGAGGCCATATTTTTAAATATTAGCTCTTGTATCTCTCACGCTATCCAGCTAATGATGGGCTCTCAAAAAATTCTCACTACTTGAGTGATGGTCAATGTAGGACAAAGCTCTGGAATACCCTAAAACTGGAATTGAAACTGCAACTAAAAGAACCCGAACACATTGTAACTAGAGAGCTGGTTTTCTAACTCAAAGAACCTTTCATATTCATAGCCTTTTTCACATTCATGGCATATAAAGAAAATTTTAATATTTCTGTGACATACTGGGATAAATGGACAAAGCAACCAGCGTAACCAGCTGGGCTCCTCAGCCACTCTAGAGGCTCAGAGAATCAGTTACTCAGTATTCCTAAAATCCATAGTACTCTGGTAACAAGCTCTAATCTAAGTGACTTCTGCTACAGCATGGTGACTACAGTCAAACACACTCTATTGTATATTTGAAAGTTGCTGAAAGTAGTCACAAGGAAAAAAAAGTTTCTTAACTATGTATGGTGATGGGTGTTAACTAAACTTATTATGGTTACCATTCCACAATACATACAACTATCAAATCATTGCATTGTATACCTGAAATGAATATAATGTTATATGTCAATTATATCCAAGTAAAAAAATTAAAAATAAAAAAATGACTTCTGCTCTATATCAATGGCAGGAAAAAAGTTTGTGTGAAATATTTAAAGTATCATTAGCCAATAAAAAGCATAAAGTATATGAGATAAAAGGAATTAAAGGAAAGAAAAAGTCTTGGGAAAAAAGGAACTGAATATGTCACACACACAAAAATTCGAAGTTACTACAGGTTCTTCTGTTAAAAAATGTTTTCACTCGGGGCACCTGGGTGGCTCAGTGGGTTAAGCCACTGCCTTCGGCTCAGGTCATGATCTCAGGGTCCTGGGATCGAGTCCCACATCGGTCTCTCTGCTCAGCAGCGAGCCTGCTTCCCCCTCTCTCTCTCTGCCTGCCTCTCTGTCTACTTGTGATCTCCCTCTGTCAAATAAATAAATAAAATAAAATCTTTAAAAAAAAAAAAATGTTTTCACTCAGGGCACCTAGGTGACTCAGTGGGTTAAGCCTCTGCCTTCAGCTCAGGTAATGATCTCAGGATCCTGAAATTGAGGCCCGTATTGGGCTCTCTGCTCAGTGGGAAGCCTGCTTCCCCCCCTCTCTCTGCCTGCCTCTCTGCCTACTTGAGATCTCTCTCTCTGTCAAATAAATAAATAAAATCTTAAAAAGAAAAACAAAAAAAAATGTTTTCACTCATTCACTGACTTGACTGCATCCCTCTTGTACTACTTCATGGTCTGTGTTCTGTTCACTACAGTACCTGTAATAATTCTCGACACTGTCCAGACTTGGAATGTTGAATGCATCTAATTAAAAAGAAAAGAACAATGAATCACTAAATTCTACTCCTGAAACCAATGTTATACTATATGCTAACTAAATGGAATTTAAATAAAAATTTGGGGGGAAAAAAGCACATGGAAAAAAAAAGAACAAACATCATCTATATTAAAAAGAAAAATATAAACATCTTAACAACTAAAGAAAAATGACAATACTTTCAATAACACTTTAAATGACAGAATGCCAATAAATTAGCCTGATAGTTTTTAAAACTTGGGAACAGAATTCATTTTATCTGGAAACTTATATAAGGTACTAGTATACTAAAGAATAAGAAATACTTTCATATTATGTACTATTCAGAATACATCAATTTGCAGTTCTAAGGACAGTGTTGCTGCTGTTTTAATCATGACTGATACATGGATCCATGCTAAGTGTTTCTAAACAGCTGATCACTTTGATAACAGAACCTAAGGCCATTTCTTCTTAAATCCTAAAGATTCAAAAGAAAGGTATTATATAATGGTAAGAGGTAAGGTAAAAGATGTTATAGAACACTTACCTGGAAATATAACGATTTCACAGAGCTTGATTGTCTACAATAACTAAAATTTCTTATCAGCTTAGAATTCTAAGAATCCACTACATTTCTAATAACTTCAGAGAATAAGCTGTTAAGTCCAATTTAGGATAAAAGAGCTATTATTGTGTATGCAATCCTCTTACTATATAAGAGAACAACACTGTTATAGTTAAATACATAATACATAAACATAAACACATACAGTAAGCATTTGTCCTTATACAAATCAAATTAGATTATCATGAACTCCAAAGGATGAGCTCTGTTCACAAGATCTAATCAGAAGAGTCTAATATTTATTACTTGAAATAAATCAGTAGCTTGGCTTGAAAAACTCTTTTATTATGTACAGGCTTACTTTTCATTACAAAAAAATTTGACCTATACCACTAATCAGGATCAGCAAAAAAAGGGAAATGTAAATTCAGATCTTCTTCAACTTACAATGGGGTTACATCCAGACAAATCCATTTTAATGGCAAATATTTAAGTAGAAAATGCATATCATACACTGAACCTACTGATCATCATAGCTTAGCCTCACCTACGTAAAAAATGCTCAGAATGGTTACATTAGTCTATAGTTGGGCAAAATCATCTAACACAAGGTCTGTTTCATAATAAAGTGTTGAATATCTCATGCTGAAGATCTGAGAGTGAAAAACAAAATGAAAGCACAGGCACAAAAAGGTTATAAGGTTAATGGCTCTTTACGCTGGCGGTCATGTCCAGCATCACCAGAGTATCATACTGCATTATCACTAGCCCAGGAAAAGATAAAAATTCAAAATTCAAAATAGGGTTTCTACTGAATGTGTATCACCATCATACATTGTAAAGTTGAAAAACTGTAAGTCAAGGAGTGTGTTGGTGGCTCAGTCATTTAGGCTTCTGTCTTTGGCTCAGGTCATGATCCCAGAGTCCCAGGACTGAGCGCTACATTGGGCTCCCTGCTCAGATAGGAGACTGCTTCTCCCACTGCTACTTCCTCTGCTCATGCTCAATCTCTCTCTGTCTCTCTCTCTCTCACTTGCTCTCCCTCTTGCTTGCTCGCTCTCTCGCTCTCAAATAAAATCTTAAAAAAAAATCGTATGTCAAGCCATCATAAGTTGAACCATCATAAGCTGGGGACCAGACTTATAGGGTATACCAGAGAAAGCTATAAGCCAGATACCCCATTGTCAATACATAATACATACATAATACATAATAATTCCTAGCTCCTTTGTAAGAACCATTTATAAAGATAGCATTTTCTATCAAACCAAAACTATGTATTTCACCAGACAGAATTATCTGTTTAAAATGATAGTTTAAAAAATATTTATAATGAGGCATACAGCAGCAATTAATAATCAAATGAAGCAGATCAAGTACTTAACCAATAAGAAGGTCAACCTATATAAAACAAACAAGCTTACTGTTAGGATATTTTGCTGAGATTTCCTTACTAACACTACAATAATAATGTAAAAAATGTGAAGGGATTATCTATTTCTCTCCTCATACATAGAGATTTGTTTGCAATTTTAATTTTTTTAAGTATACACAGTAAAATTCATTCACTGTAATGTACAGTTCTTTCGGTTTTGACAAATGCACAGTCATGTACCCAGCACAACGGAACAGTTCTATCATCTCCCATAATTCTCTCATGATGCCTCTTTGTAGTCAGCCTATCCTTGGCAACCCCAATCCTTGGCAACCACAATCTGTTCTCCATAGTTTTGCCTTTTCTTGAATGTTACATAAATCATACAGTATATAAACTTATGGGGGGTGGCTTCTATTAGGCAAAATGTTTATTTATTGATTTATATATATATAAATGTCATGTCATGTGAATGTATATATGTATGGACTGATTGATTTTAGGTTCCACACCCAATGTAGGGCTTGAACTCATGACTCCAGATGAAGGGTTGCATGCTCTACCGACTGAGCCAGCCAGGCACCCAAAATGGTTATACTTTTAAACACCCTCCCACACAGCTTTTGCTAGAGGCTTTTCTTCACGTAAAGAAGGACCATCCCAACTTTCCCCTCAAAGGCTAGAAGTGACATCTGAAGTTTTAAAATCACATAATATAGTTGTATTTCAGAGTTGTGGGCTTCCGTATAACTAAACCTTGTTACAAAGTTCCCATTTTATATTCCAAACTGGAGAATCTGGGCTCTTGAAGGGAAAAACATCTAGTTTTAATTATATATGGGTCTTGACTCTTACCATGATTTCCTTTAACATCAAGCCACTTGGTTTTTTCCATAACCCTTGTCTTCTTCAGAATACCCTGGTAAGTCTGCCATTCTACCTCATGCTGCCTGGATCCCAAGTGTTCCTTTGTTTTGGCATCAGTCAGGTCTCCTGTAGATTTACATAAGACTTGAATCACAATGCAAAATAAACTCAAGGGGGTTAAAAAATGTTCTCAAATGCACACTGAAGGAACAAAGATACTTAAAGTACTCAACACGTATAAGCATAACAACTTATAAGTCCATCTATGTCCAAAGCAAGCCACACAAAATAGGAATTTCTTATTTTAAAAGGACTTTGTTTCTTATAGGTTAGCAAGTACCTATTTAACTTCCCGTGATATTAGAAATGGGTTCTGAAAAAAATTATCTTTAAAGAGAGCAGTACAAAATGCATCATGAAACTCTGACAAAAATGAAAACTATAAGAAATTCCAACACTCTGGGCAGATGCCTGATATCTATGACAACCATATTTTCCACACCCAAAATCAGGATATGTAATCTGACCAAGTGTTATTCTACAGCAAGAAGTGATCTGGAGGTGTGGTTGGGCAATGAAATACCAAAATTTATGGAAAACAAAACAGACAGTTGAAATGGAGGTTTTCCATAAAATGAGGACTGATAAGCCGTCGTATCAGCAGAGGTGTTTCAGTAAGGTGGGTAGGATATGAATCCCCCAATAGAAAAGACAGATGCTCCTTTAGCTTTTTCTCCAACACATTTAGAGAGCAAATAGGAGTTGAAAGATTCTAGAGAACCCAAGTCAAAGAAGTATCAAAAGATGAAGAAAAGTGTCCTAAGTCACTTTAAGAATTGACTAATGCTGTTAAAAAAAAAAAAAAAAGGAAAATTAGTTTTTTTAAAAAAGATAACTTTTGGGGCATCTGGTTGGCTCAGTCAGTTAAGCCTCCCACTTTTGATTTCCGCTCAGGTCATGATCTCAGGGTCCTGAGATGGATCACCCGTGAGCTCTGCCCTGGGCCTGGAGCCTGCTTGAGATTCTCTCTCCCTCTGCCCCTCCCCCAACCTCAAAAAAAAAAAAAAAAGAGAGAGAGAGAGAAGGAAGGAGCGGAGGGAGGCAAGGAAGGGAGGAAACTTTTGATTTGTGGTTAAAGGGCTTTCCCTAATTCTCTCAAATCCAGAACTATAACAACGAACGAATACAAATACAGCAGACGGTATACTAAGAAGAATCATGAGCCTTGCTTCTACTGCTTTGACAAAACCTTGCTATGGCAAGTCATTGACTGGTCTTGGATCTTGACTCAATTATGCATAGGCAAAGGAAATTACAATGTCCCATCTCCCCTACAGGAGGACTCATCTGGGGCTGGGGCTATAGTGTTCCCAACATCCCCCAGGTGAAAAGCTGCAGCCCTGGCTAGCATTCTACCATCCCGACCATAGAACAACGCGACAGCACGGCAACCCTCCCTACCTGTTGCCAGGACGAGAGCTGGTTGAATGATGCCAATAGTTTCTGAACAGAACTTCTCTAAGTCTACAGCTCTGCCTGGATCACGAAACCTGCTCAGGTGAATGTCGGATATCTGCCGAAAGCAGGTATTAAACAGAGATCTGTCAGGAAGAGGCAGCACGGACTGCAGGCGACCCTGCAGCTCTCTCTGGGCGGAAGAAAATGGCAAGGATGCCCCGCAAGAACGAACCCCCCTCCAGGGAAGAACAGAGCGCCCAGCCGGGAGTTTGGGGCCGCGGAGGTCGCACCCTGGCGGAAAGTGCCCGCGTTTCACCGCGTGGTGACGGCTCTCCACCCACCCCTGCCCTGCTCCCGCTGCGTCACCTGCAGACCCCAGAAGATGTTGCCGGCTCCGGGGCCCGGCGCGGGGTGCGGGCTCCTGGAGGCGCGGAGCTGGGGCAGCGGTGAGGGCTGACCCGCCAAACCATAGTGCTCCAAGAGCACGGCCGCCAGCGCGGCTGCCGCCAGCCCCGCAACCACCCTGATGGCCAGCACCGAAGCCATTCCGCCAGCCCGGGCGCTGCCCTTGCCGTCCGGGGCTCAGCCGGTGCTGCGCCCCCGGGAGCTGCTCTAGCTGCACTTCCGGACTCTATGGTCGCGGGGGCCTAAAGCGAAGCTCGGCCGCCGCCGCAGCACCTGCACCTTGCCAGGAACCTGCTACCAGCCAACCGTCCACGTCTCTGGACTGGGTTGGCAAACGGAATGCAGGTGAAGTAAAGGAAACCGAGAACCCCAGCGCCAATCAAGGTTGCGGAGGAGTGGCGGGGAAAGAACCCTGGTCCGGGAGGCGGAGGCTAAAGTCCTGGCTCCGCCTTAGTCAATCATTCCTGACCCCAGTGGGTCAGTTTCCTTACCCATAAAACCGAGCTAATAAAGCCTCGCGTGCGTACTTCACAGGCTTGTGAGAATCACAATATGTATAAGGACGCCATTTAAATTACTGTATAGATGTGACAGCTGACTCTCTCTCGGCCCTTCCTATTATTAACAACGTGTTTCCATAGGTTTTCAATAGATGTAGTACGTGTGTTTTGTAAAGGTGTTTTTTTTCTAAACCTGATTTCTTACGCACTTGGCTATGTAATATCCCGTTGCCATTTAACAAACTGTAAATACTCCCTATGGGCAGTCACAGGAGAAGAATTAGATTCGGGTCCTGCCCTCAATTTATCTCTAACCATTCTGTTATTGTTGAACTTTTGGATTACTTATGTTCAGAAGGTTCTGAATAAACATTCTGAATAAACATATGCTGTTTTGAAAGAAAAACATTTTTATACAAATAGCACCCTTTTAAACACCTATGTGAGTTATTTTCTTGGGATATGTTTCCAATATTGAAGTTATGCCTATTTTAACTCATTAAATTCTTTTTGTGTACCTTTGGAAAGCAAGACATTGATCTCAGCAGAAAATATAAGGAAACCTAAGTAGCTAAAAAACCATGACTCATTATTTAGAAGCTTAGGTAGGAAGAGAAATATACAAGTAAGTTTAATGTAAGACCAATATGCCATTTGGCACAAGAGACAAGATATAAAAGGCCAGAAGAGGTTAACCAGAACAGATCCCATCTATATAGGATCAGGAAAAGTTTAAAGAGGTGTCATATAGAAGATGCATAGCTATTTCTGAGTGGCAGAGATTGGGGATGGGGTGGGGAGAAGCACTTTCCACCAGGACCTAACATGAATCAAAGCATTAAGATGAGAATGCAGGACCTGTTGAGGAAACAGTGAGTACTTTGGTTTGTATCGGCCTAGGGTATACTTAGAGGAATAGTAGTAATTGAACCAGACCTTTAGTTTGAGCCACATTTTGGAAGGCCTGTATAAATGTCAAGAGTGAAGATAGATCTGGCAACAGCATAGGGAACCAACTGGACAGAGGAAAGGTATAGCAGAGACTCTGTTTGGAAGAATATTGGAATAATCTAGTGCTATGGTCTGAATGTGTCCCCACAAAAGGTATATGTTGAAATCCTAATACTCAATGTAATGGAATTTAGAGATGGGCTCTTCACTTATGAACAGAATTAGTGCCCTTATAAAAGAGACGGTAGAGAGATCCCTCACCCCTTCCACCATGTGGGGACACAGTGAGAAATTGGCAATCTCCAACTTGTAAAGAGGGCTTCAACAGAATCCAACCACTCTAGCACCCTGATCTTAGAATTCCACCCTCCAGAACTATGGGAAATATACTGTTATTTACAACCTACCCAGTCTGCGATATTTTATCTTAGCAGCCCAAACAGACTGAGACTGCAGGCAGTGGGTAACTGCAAAGTTCTGAAGAAGGAAGATGAGAGAGCGTGACACTGAGATTACAAAGGAAAGATCAGATGTAAAACAACTGTGAAGACCAAAACTACAGAATTTGACAGCTGATTGGATATTTGAGGGAAGAAAAAAAGATAGCTAAAAGCTAGTGCCAAAATTTGGAACCCAAGTGACAAAAAAATACTAGGGCTATGATATATGTGTGGAGAGCACTGTCCAGATGAATAAAGTTTTTGGTTTTGTCTAATATTGCACTAGAAAAATATCTGTATGGATATCTTTAAACCAAATTTGGAAGATATGTTTGAGATGATCTGATTTAAAACATAAGCAATATGGCATGTATGACAGGCATTTGGAGAGGCCTTAGAACAACTTTAAAAATATGAGAATAATTTTCCAGAAATGGAAGACAAGAAACTGTATGATGGATGATAGGAATAGACATGCTATTAAGACATTTTGGACTGAGAAATAATGGTTTAAAGTCACAATGGCCAGCAGTCTGGATTGCAGGCACTGAAGTGTAACCAAGCTGCTTCACTCATGGTGTTCATAGTGAGTCGAAACAGGAATTGTTTAATGATGGCTAATGATTCTTTAGGGAATACAGCTAATACACCACAAATCACCATACAAGGTGATTCTCAGTTCCTAACAGCCAAAGGAGAAAGGATATTTCTTGTTATCTCATAAAGAAAGCAAGCACCAATGCACCATCAAAGCAAAATATCCTAGAACTAAAGTCAAGGGAGAATGTATCACTTGGGCATTTCACAAACAATGGACATTGTCATCAACAGTCATAAACTGAAAAACGTGACTCTCACAACATGTAGAAATTATCTTCAGATTACTATTTCTTATACTAAGTTTGTTTAAAAATCCAAAAATGCAGGGCTCATGGGTGGCTCAGTCAATTAAGCATCCAACTCTTCATTTCAGCTCAGGTCATGATGTTCAGATTGTGAGACTGAACCCCTCATCAGGCTCCAGACTCAGTGTTGAGTTTGCTTTAGATTTTCTCTCTACCTTCCCTTCTGTCCCTTTTCCATCTTGCATGGGCTCTCTCTTTCTCTCTCTCTCAAATAAATACACCTTTTTTAAAATTCCAAAAACACGGTATGTAATAACTGTTCTGTGACGTTATTTCTGTGAAGGGCTAAAGTAATGTAATCAAAGTTTTTTGTGTATGTAAGGATTTTTAAATTTCAAAACTGTCATATATAAAATTTACCATCTTAGGGGCGCCTGGGTGGCTCAGTGGGTTAAAGCCTCTGCCTTCGGCTCAGGTCATGATCTCAGGGTCCTGGGATCGAGCCCTGCATTGGGCTCTCTGCTCAGCAGGGAGCCTGCTTCCCTTCCTCTCTCTCTGCCTGCCTCTATGCCTGCTTGTGATCTCTGTCTGTCAATATATAAATAAATAATCTTTTAAAAAAAATTTACCATCTTACCCGTCTTTAAGTGTATAGTTTTGTGCCATTAAGTACATTCACATTGTTGTGCAACCATCATCACCATCCATCTCCTGAACTAAACTAAAATACTGTACCCATTAAATATTGAAGCCTCATCCTCCCGTCCCCACTCCCTAATAAATGTTTTCACCTATGTTATAGCATGGGTCAGAATTTCCTTCTGTTTTAGGGCCAAATAATATTGCATCGTACAAATATACCACATTTTCTTTATTCATTCATCTGTGAAAGGACATGAGGATTATTTCCACTATCTGGCTCTTGTGGATGCTGTTACTATGAACATCAGTGGGTACCAGACAGTTTTTCAGCTTTTTAGGGAACACTCCATTCACCCCTTAGGAAAACAAATTTGAGGAGAATTTCATCTAAGTAGTTCAGGCTCTGTATAAGGAACCTGAAACATGAGCAAAAATAAGAAATCACAGATCAAGGAAATTCTCACACATGTCATAATATGATGAACCTTTAGAAAATTATGCCAGTAAAATAAGCCGGTTGTATAAGTACAAATACTGTATGATTCCACCTATATGAGGTACTGAGAGTATTCAAATTCACAGAGACAGAAAGTAGAATGGTGGCTTCCAAGGGCAATGAGAAGTTAAGGTTTAATAAATACAAATTTTCAGTGTTGCAAGACAAGAAAGTTCTGTAGCTGGATGGTGGTGATGGTCGCACAACAATGTGAATGCATTTAATGCCACTGTACAGCTGTGGTTGGGCTCCCTGCTCAGCCAGGAGCCTGCTTCTCCTCCCACTGCCCCTCCCCCAGCTTGTGCTCTCTACTCTCTCTTTCTCTCTCAAATAAAAAAATCTTTAAATATATATGTAAAATACTAAATTAAAAAATAAGCGTGGGAAGCTTGATCTTAGGTTACTATTTTTTAAAAGATTTTATTTATTTATTTGACGAGAGAGATCACAAGTAGGCAGAGAAGCAGGCAGAGAGAGAGGGGGGTAGCAGGCTCCCTGCCAAGCAGAGAGCCCGATGCGGAGCTCGATCCCAGGACCTTGAGATCATGACCTGAGCCGAAGGCAGAGGCTTAACCCACTGAGCCACCCAGGTGCCCCTTAGGTTACTATTTTTTAAAAGATTTTATTTATTTATTTGAGAAGAGCGAGAGTGAGAAAGCAGAAGCAGGGGGAGCAGCAGGCAGAGGGAGAAGCAATTCTCCACTGAGCAGGGAGCCTGACAGTGGGCTCAATCCCAGGACTCCAGAATCATGACCTGAGCTGAAGGCAGCCGCCCAACCAACTGAGCTACTCAGGCGCCCCATCTTAGGTTACTATTAAAATGATCACCATTTAGGGGCACCTAGCTGGCTCAGTCAGTAGAGCATGAACTCTTGATCTTGGGGTTGTGAGTTTGACCCCCTGTTGGGTGTAGAGACTATTTAGAATCTTTTTTAAAAACATTTAAAACATTAAAACATTTAAAAACGATTACCATTTATATATCATTTTATGGTTGAGTAAAAAAAACACGACCACACAGCCACTTTGGGATGGGGCAATCACAGCAAGTTTGGATGACATCAAATCCATTCTTTACATCTGTTTAAATGTATATGATAGATGGGAAAACAGTCATAAGGTTGTCGGCTTTCACATTCCTAAGATACAAATGCTAATTTGCCATCCCTGCAACGAAGCATAAATCCAAAAGCCTTAAAAAAAAAAAATTGCAGAGAACTAATGCCCTCATCCAAAGTGAGAAAAAGCACCAAACTCAGAAATTAAAATTAAAAACTCCCAGAGAAATATGTTGGTCACATTATTATTACTTAAGATTTCATTTTTTAAAATTTATTTATTTGAGAGAGAGAGCACTAGTGGGGGAGGGGGGACAGGGAAGGGCAGAGGGTGAGAAAGAATCCTCAAGCAGACTTCCTACTGAGCAGGGCTCAATCTCAGGACCTGGAATCATGACCTGAGCCAAAATCAAGGGTTGGCTGTTTAACTGACTGAGCCACCCATGAAACACTTAAGATTTTATTTTTAAGTAATCTCTATACCCAATATGGGGGCTTGAACCCACAACCCCAAGAACAAAAGCCACACACTTTGCTCCACTGGCTGAGCCACCCAGGTGCCCCTGTTATTATTTTTTTAATATTTAAAAGTTAGCCTTTATTTCTTAAATTGATGGTGGATACACTGATCTTCATTTTATTGTTATTCTTTAACATGTACATATGTTACATGTAACCTTTAGTATTATAAAATATTTACCATAAATTCTTATAATAAACATTTAATAAAAATGCAATAAATGCATACTTATTTTTCCATTAAAATACGAAAAATATTTAAATGTTCACTCTTTTCAACCTGGCATTTATACTTTTTTTTTTTAAGATTTATTTATTTATTTATTTGACAGAGATCACAAGTAGGCAGAGAAGCAGGCAGAGAGAGAGGAGGAAACAGGCTCCCCGCTGAGCAGAAAACCCGATGTGGGGCTCGATCCCAGGACCCTGGGATCATGACCTGAGCCGAAGGCAGAGGCTTTAACCCACTGAGCCACCCAGGTGCCCCCCTGGCATAATTTATCCTAAGGAAATTATCCTTATAATTTATCCTAAGGAAATATATGGATGTTTATAGGGAATTACCAATAAGTATGTTTATCAAAGCAAGTTTATAATAGGAGAAAACTGAAAACAAACTACAGTGAATGTTCTACAATGAGTCCTAGAGATAAAACGACACAGCCATATAAGCCAATACCATGCAGTAATCTTAAAATAATTTTGAAAAAATATTAATAGTATGAAAATACATTGATAACATGTTAATGGGTATTTTACACACACAGAGAGAGAGAGAGAGAGAGAGAGAAAACAACCTGGAAGCATATACACCAAACTGTCAACAGTGGTTATTTTGGGATTCTGAAATTATACAAGATCATAGGTTATTTATATTTTCTTCTCTTTGCATATCCATATATTCTGAGTTTTCAACAATGACAATGTAAAGAGAAAAAAAAACCTTTTATTTTGTTTTGGTTTAGCAAAATTTTACCAGATAGTGTTTTATGCTTTGTGGGCCAGGTGTCTCCATCATGACTATTCACATCTACCGCTGTGCAAAAGCAGCCATAGTCAATATACAAACGAATAAGGTGGCAGCATTCCAATAAAGCTCTATTTATGGACGCTGAAATTTGAGGTTTATGCATTTTAAGTGTATTATAAAATATTCTTCTTTTGACCTTTTTTTAACCATGTAAAAAATGTTAAAACTATTCTTTTTTTTCTGTTTACAATTATTTATTTATTTATTTATTCCATTTAAATTTTTTATTTATTTCTTATTTTTTCTATAAACATATAATGTATTTTTATCCCCAGGGGTACAGTTCTGTGAATCACCAGGTTTACACACTTCACAGCACTCACCATAGCACATACCCTCCCCAATGTCCATAACCTCCCTCCCCCTCTCCCAACCCCACCTCCCCCCAGCAACCCCCAGTTTGTTTTGTGTGATTAAGAGTCACTTATGGTTTGTCTCCCTCCCAATCCCATCTTGTTTCATTTATTCTTCTCCTATCCCCCTAACCCCCCATGTTGCATCTCTACGTCCTCATATCAGGGAGATCATATGATCATCTGGAAAGAGGAACCAAGCTGGACCCATGAGAGTTTGAGCTCTCCGATTGACTTATTTCACTAAGCATTATACCCTCTAGCTCCATCCACCTTGTCACAAATGGCAAGATTTCATTTCTTTTGATGGCTGCATAGTATTCCATTGTGTATATATACCACATCTTCTTTATCCATTCATCTATTGATGGACATCGAGGTTCTTTCCATAGTTTGGCTATTGTAGACATTGCTGCTAGAAACATTCGGGTGCACGTGCCCCTTTGGATCACTACGTTTATATCTTTAGGGTAAATACCCAGTAGTGCAATTGCTGGGTCATAGGGTAGTTCTATGTTAAAAACTATTCTTAACTTGAAGACTATATTAAAAGAGATAGCAGGGGGAGTTGGGGCCATATTTTGTTCACTCCTGTTAAGGACAAGCTTTTGTTTTTTATTGCATTGATTTCACTGGATTTCTGCTCTGGTCTTTATTATATATATATATATTTATTATAAATAATATTATTTATTTTAAAAACAATTTTAAAGGAATAAGATGCCTGAATAGAATATACAGATGGTTGGTAGGCTGTGTTGACAGGTGCTCAAACTCTCATGGGTCCAGCTTGGTTCCTCTTTCCAGAATATACTCAGATCCTGGACCAATAAATTTGTTCATGTTTATTTAATCTGTTCACCAAAGCACTTGAATCCCATACTGATGCAGCCTACTGCAAACTGGGGCATAAAACTCCCCACAAACTTGATAGAAGGACCCACTCTGTCTCTCTCCAAGCCAGATTTTATTCTTCTGGTAGGTTGAGCCATTTCTTGCTCAACCTACCAGAAATGAGAGCATTCACTCTCATTTCTTCTCAATCATGTGCACATTTCCGTGTCCTGGCTCCTCTGTGAAGGGCATGCCTGCTGGAGTTGTATGGCTCTTGATCCACATCCTGATTCTCTATTTGTAGTACCTTCCGCAAGTTATTTTTCTATTTCTCTTCCCAGACTTCCCCCCTCCCCCCTTTATCAGGGCTAAAATTCTCTTGTGGTTGATCACTTGCACAGATAGGATTGTCTGACCAGCAGAGCCCTTAAATGAAACCTCCGGATTCAGGGCAGAGGATGAACCCAATATCCAGGCCTATATGGATCCCTAATCCAGATCTGACTCAAGTTGAACCAGCAATCTGAGTTTCACTCCAGATATGACTCCATACTCCTTGTTTTTAATTAAGGAAATCAAATAAGGTTGGTTGAAGCCAACCCCAGAAATGTAATCTCTGAACCCAGGATTGATTCTCCTAAAACTGGTGCTGAAGCATCCAGTCCTGAGTACTTTATCACAGTCGCAGGACTTTTCCAGTTCTAACAAGGGTTGATCTCCCCACAACTGTGGGAATGACCTTTGTCCGAGACTGAAAACTTCTGTTCTAATGAAGACCATCACATCGCCTCTCCATTCTGGACCCTAAAGACCATAATGATCCCCACTTCTCAGCTCAGTATGGGAGCCTTTTTCTTCAAGTATAATCTGCCCCCACATGGGGTTGCTATAGTCCACAGACTTCCTGAGAGGACCTGAGAGCCTCAGGCTCTTACCTTAGCTCAGAAACCAGCACTCTTGGAATAGCAACTTACGAATAGCAGAAGTAGAACTGAGTCCTAAGATGAGGATGGTGGTACTATTCTCTATTTTTTTCTTTTTTGTTTGCTTCTTCTTTAAAATTTGTATCTTTTAGAAAGTACAGATTTCCGTTAGGCTTTATATTGTTTTGTTTTCTAAACTAATCATGTAATAGTAAGTATCCTTCTGTCTGAAGGGTCTTGGGTTAACTTTTCCACTGAAATGCCCCAAAACAGCTGATATCAAAGATCCATAAAGAACTCCTCAAACTCGGGGCGCCTGGGTGGCTCAGTGGGTTAAGCCGCTGCCTTCGGCCCAGGTCATGATCTCAGGGTCTTGGGATCAAGTCCCATATCGGGCTCTCTGCTCAGCAAGGAGCCTGCTTCCCCCTCTCTCTCTCTGCCTGCCTTTCTGCCTACTTGTGATCTCTCTCTGACAAAAAAAAAAAAAAAAAAAAAAAAAAAAATTTAAATTTTGTAAAAAAAAAAAAAACTCCTCAAACTCAACACACACAAAACAGATAATCATGTCAAAAAATGGGCAGAAGACATGAACAGACACTTCTCCAAAGAAAACATACAAATGGCTAACAGACACATGAAAAAAGGTTCATCATCATTAGCCATCAGGGAGATTCAAATCAAAACCACATTGAGATACCACCTGACACCAGTTAGAATGGCCAAAATCAACAAGACAGGAACAACATGTGTTGGAAAGGATGTGAAGAAAGGGGAACCCTCTTACACTGTTGGTGGGAATGCAAGTTGGTGCAGCCACTTTGGAAAACAGTGCGGAGATTCCTTGGGAAATTAAAAAATTGAGCTACCCTATGACCCTGGAATTGCACTACTGGGTATTTGCCCCAAAGATACAGATGTAGTGAAAAGAAGGGCCATCTGTACCCCAATGTTCATAGCATTAGCAATAGCCACAGTTGACAAACTGTGGAAAGAACCAAGATGCCCCTCAACGGACAAACGGATTAAGAAGATATGGTCCATATATACAATGGAGTATTATGCCTCCATCAGAAAGGATGAATACCCAACTTTTTTATCAACATGGAAAGGACTGGAAGAGATTATGCTGAGTGAAATAAGTCAAGCAGAAAGAGTGAATTATCATATGGTTTCACTTACTTGTGGAGCATAAGGAATAACACGGAGGACATTGGGAAATGGAGAGGAGAAGTGAATTAGGGGAAATCAGAGGGGGAGATGAACCATGAGAGACTGTGGACTCTGAGAGACAAACTGAGGATTTTGGAGCAGAGGGGGTTGCGGGGTTGGGTGAGCCTGGTGGTGGGTATTAAGGAGGGCACGTATTACATGGAGCAGTGGGTGAGGTACATAAACAATGAAGTTTGGAACGCTGAAAAAAACTTATAAAAATACCCCAAAACAAACAAGCTAAGCAATAGACATTCACCATACGGTGAATGCCTTTTCAAGTTTGCAGAGGTACACTGGACTGTCTCTGAACATGCTTCATTTTTTTTTAAGATTTCATTTATTTATTTGACACAGAGAAACAGCAAGAGAGGGAACACAAGCAGGGGGAGTGGGAGAGGGAGAAGCAGGCTTCCTGCTGAGCAGGGAGCTGGATGCGGGGCTCAATCCCAGGACCCTGGGATCATGACCTGAGCTGAAGGCAGACGCTTAATGGCTGAGCCACCCAGGTGCCCTGAAATGCTTCATTTTTATAATCAGTTGCTGCCATTTAAAAAACATGCTCCGGATGCCTGGGTGGTTCAGTTGGTTAAGCGGCTGTCTTCGGCTCAGGTCATGATCCCAGTGTCCTGGTATCGAGTCCCACATTGGGCTCCTTACTTGGCAGGGAGCCTGCTTCTCCCTCTGCCTCTGCCTGCCACTCTGTCTGCCTGTGCTCACTCTCTCACACTCTCTCTCTGATAAATAAATAAAATCTTTAAAAAAAGAAATAATAAAAGACATGCTCCAGGGCTTCCCAATATCTCTATTTCCAACAGACCAAAGATTACGCAAAATAAAAAAGTCTTTAGTATTAAAAAGGAAGTATTTCTTGACAAAGAATGTGCCAGGCCCAACTGAGATAATCTTGTAACTCAGTCAGTGAATTGGACAAATAAAAGGCTAAGAATTGCCATACATGTAAATGAAAGAATAATTAATATATATGTATGTATATATTCAGCATCCAGGTTGAACTGAAGGTTTCTTTTTGTAAAAGTTGCCAAATTATTTTTGCAATTTTAGCAAGATTATATCCCAGTTTCCTGTTATTCTTTCATTTCCAGTGCAATGAAATCACAGAGGGAACAATTTTGCATGCTGGAAAATGAGCGAATCAGAGAACTTCTCAGAGGAAGTCAACTATAAACTGAACTCTAAAAAATAACAGAAATCCCTTTACAGAAGGAGGTGTTGTGGTGGGAGAGGGGGTATTCTAGGCCAAGGGACTAACCTATGCAAATCCACAGAAGGATGAGATTGAATGGGAAATACGGGAAAAACGGCATGGATAGTTTAAGGTGAGGGGTGGCAAGGGAGATTAGACTAGCAAAAAGTGTTTCAAGCTGGATTGAGAAGGGCTTTGGATGTCATGTTCAAGAGTTAAATTTTATGTTATAGGGCAGTTATCTAATTTATTTAGAGAAGGGAGTCACATGACTAGATTTATATTTCCAAATAATTCTGGCAGGAAAACAAGTGATGAATATGAGCAAGAGAGTGGAAACAGGGAGATCAGATGGGAAGGTTACTCTCCTCTAATCTGGATGAGGATTACCAAGAATTTGTACCAGACAGGTGGAATCATATATGCACTACTATCATCCACATAAGAAAATATCCCAAAGAAAGAAGTCTATTAAAATGGAATCACTGAGGGTTTCTCAACTGATTGCTCATTAAAAACACTTGAGTTTTTTAAAACGGCTATTCATGTCTCACTCCTTTTTAATTAAATCAGAATCATTAGAGTGAGACCTGGTGTTGGAATTTTTAAAAAGTTCTCAGGTGAGCCTAACATGTGACCAGGGTTAAAAACCTCCAGCACAATCCATAAATGAAGAGTGTAAGGAAAACAGCTCTGAGTATGGCTGTCCTGTGTCATTCTGGGGCTTTCAGAAAACTAATTAATGTATATTAGCTGTTGATGATACTTCAGACAGTAAAATGACACCTGAAAAATGACCTGTCAACTTTCAAAAGTTACTGTGAGCTGATGCTAATTTAAAAAGAAATACGTATTTGCAGAAGAATCAAAGAAATTCATAATCCTCTTCTAAAGCAGGTCAAGCCACACCTTGGTCTAGGTCAGAAAAGAGCAATGCTAATTCATAAGTTTGTATCTATATTATCTTGTTCGGACCCTAGGAAATGTCTAATATAAGCATGCTAGGATGTTAAATGTGTGCCAGATACCTGATATTTTTGTTGGTTTAATAATAAACATTTATATTACAACGTATAAAGTGGTAAAAGAGACTAAAAAATTTTTTTATCGGAGGCAGGACAGCGAAGTGGTTAAAGACACACATTTGGAAGCCATATAGACCTAGGTCTTGAATCCAGGTTTTGTTACTTAGTAATTGTGGGTTTGAACAAGCAGTCTCACTATTTCAAGCTATTGCTTTTCTGTGCAATAGTGATAACAGGAACGACATCATAAGATTGTTTCCAGAGGGGCACCTGGGTGGGTCAGTTGGTTAAGCAACTGCCTTTGGCTCGGGTCGTGATCCCAGGGTCTTGGGATTGAGCCCTGAATCGGGCTCCCTGCTCAGTGGGGAGCCTGCTTCTCCCTCTCCCTCTGCTGCTCTGTCTGCTTGTGCTCTCTTGCTCTGACAAATAAAGAAAGAAAATCCTTAGAAAAAAAAAAAAGATTGTTTCCAGAGTTATACTTTAAAATGCATCCAAAGTCTTTAACATAGTAGTTGACTTCTAAGTATGTGTCTTGGCTCTTGCACTCAAGGAACTAACAAATTAGAGAAGGAATTAAATTAGGCCATGAAAAACTGTGAGACAAGGCAGCATTATAGGTTATAAATAGTACTTTAACGGTTACAACAGATAGGATCCTAACAGCTTCAGATAATAAAAACCATCTTTAACTATCTTGAGAAAAAAGCACATCTACTGAAAGGCTATCAGAGACTCAAAGAGTCTGCAAGAAGCTAGCGACAGGCTTAGAAAAAAAAAAGCAGAAACCCAGGGAACTGCCATGGACCAAGAAGCAGGAGGCCAATGGTTTCTTAACAAGAATAGTCAGAATAGACATTGCTGGTTGAGGATACCAACCAGGCATGAATTCTAACCACATGTTTGGGAACACTGTCTCCCTCCAACAAGACTTCCTACAATGGAAAGACCTCCTGCACCAAATGGAGAAAGTGCCAAGAGATGTAGGACAACTGGGAAACAAAACAAAAACAATGTCCATCTTGAACACTAACAGGCATTGTCCTGCACAATGCCAGTCATTGAGGGCTTTAGAAAGAGTGTCTCATTAATCTTTACAACCATTATATGAGGAAAATAGTCTTATTACTGCAACTATTTTATAGATGAGGAAACCAAGTCTCAGAGAGGTTAATTTGCTTAAGGTCACACAACCAGCAAGCGGCAAAAAAAGAAATTTAAATCCAGAAAGTTCGGTTCTAGACACTAGGTATATAGCTACTAGTTCCTCCAAGAGGAGGGAAAGATCCAACCACATCTGGCTAGATCACAGAAGATATTATTATGGAGGACTTTTGAGCTTTAGAAACTATCTATCTGTCCATTCAACCATCCATCCATTCAAATACCCATCCAGGTACTTGGTATTTTATCTATTTTAAGAAATAGGCAGTAAAATTTTTTTACATAGGTCACCAGGGTGGCTCAGTCAGTTAAGCATCTGCCTTCTGCTCAGGTCGTGATCGCAGGGTCCTGGGATGCAGCCCCATGTTGGATTCCCTGCTAGCAGGAAGTCTGCTTCTCCCTCTCCCTCTGCCCCTTCCCTTGCTTGTGCTCTCTGGCTATCTTTCTGTTTCTGATAAATAAATTAAAATAAACCTAAATAAAAATTTTTACACAAGTACTAAATATTTGTTAGAGGAAGAATTAGAAAATACCAGTTAAGGAGAAAGTAGAAAATTAAAATTTCCATATTTTTGCAATCCAAGGATAACCATATGTTGGTGACTAGTATTCTTCATTGAATACATAGGTGCTTTTTTTTTTTTTTTTTTTTTTTTTGGTCTTACAAAAATAGACTCATACGGTTTTAGGAACTTGCTTTTTCCACCTAACAATATATAGTGAATATCTTCTCAAGTTAATAAAAATGCCTCTACAACAAAAACTTTTAAATCGTGTGGTCTCGGGGTGCTTGGGTGGTTCAGTGGGTTAAAACCTCTGCCTTTGGCTCGGGTCATGATCCCAGGGTCCTGGAATCAAGCCCTGCATCAGGCTCTATGCTCAGCGGGGAGCCTGCTTCCCCACCTCTCTCTCTCTCTCTCTCTGCCTACTTGTGATCTCTGTCAAATAAATAAATAAAATCTTTTAAAAAAATAAATTGTATGGTCTCAGGATCCTTTTATATGCTTAAATATTGGGGACCTTAAAGATCTTCTGTTTATGTAGGTTTTATCTATTGATATTTACATTAGAAACTAAAACTGAGACAATTTTTTTTTAAAGATTTTATTTATTTATTTGACAGAGATCACAAGTAGGCAGAGAGGCAGGCAGAGAGAGAGAGATGGGGAAGCAGGCTCCCTGCTAAGCAGAGAGCCTGATGCGGGGCTCGATCCCAGGACCCTGGGATCATGACCTGAGCTGAAGGCAGAGGCTTTAACCCACTGAGCCACCCAGGCCCCCCAAAACTGAGACAATTTTTAAATGATCTTTTAATTTGTTCAAAATAACAATTATTAACCCAATACATGTTAACATAAACATTTTTAATGAAAAATACGTTTTCCAAAAAACAACAACAAAAAAGAATTACTAAAAGGCATGGCAATGGGGGCACCTGGGTGGCTCAGTCATTGGGTGTCTGCCTTCAGTTCAGGTCCTGTTCCCAGTGTCCTAGGATTGAGCCCCACATTGGGCTCCCCGCTTGGTGGGAAGCCTGCATCTCCCTCTCCCACTTCTCCTCCTTGTATTTCCTCTCTCACTGTTTCTCTCTCAAATAAATAAAATCTTTAAAAAAAAAAGTATGGCAATGTTTTACATTTTTGGAAAATCTCTTTAACAGAAGACAGTTGGGTTCTCATAGCTACTTCTGTATTCAATGTATTGTGATATGTTGTTTTGGTTGAAATATGTAAGAAAAACTGGCCTCACACAGATACATAGTTGGAAAGGGGAGGAATATTTTAATGGTGTTTTCATGTAATTGTGGATATGCTTTGAAACTGCAGTAGAACTGGGTAAATAATAAAAGCTTAAAGATCAATTAAATGTGGAATCTAAAAGCATATTAATTAAATTGTGTACTCCATTAACATTAAATTCTTTTGGTCTATTTAGCAATGCAAAGAGATTGTTCACCCATACTTTATAGTATCCCCATTTGTCATATAGAAGATATCTGTTCAATGAGTTATACAGATCTCCCAAATGTCAATGTATTTCATAATACATTATTTAAAAAATCACATGTTAATATGACCAACTTCCTTGGGACTTTGTCAAACTCACAGTGACAGATATGTTCTCTACAGAATGTTCTCTTGAAAGCTCTAATCGTAAAATGGACAACAAAAACTGTTTTCCTTGAAGAGAAAACTTTCTTGTTCATATTTGAGAAAATGCCTGTCAAATACCTAAGTCTGAATAACCCTGCATATTTATTATATATATTTTTTTAAGGAAATTTCAGAAGTTGTTTTTTTTTTAAGATCTTATTTATTTGACAGAGAGAGAGAGATCACAAGTAGGCAGAGAGGCAGGGGGAAGCAGGCTCCCCGCTGAGCAGAGAGCCCGAGGTGGGGCTCGATCCCAGGATCCTGAGATCATGACTGGAGCCGAAGGCAGTGGCTTAACCCACTGAGCCACCCAGGTGCCCCTCTATTATATTCTTTTTTATAAAGCTTTTATTAGTCAAGTAAGTTCATCATCTGTTCAAATTTTGCTAACACAAACTTGATTATGATGAAATTTTCATAAGTAATGTACACATAATTGTTGAGAACAAGTGAACTAAATAGATTTAAGTAGTGTTAGGATTTTTTCCTTTGGTGCCTGTGGTTCTTAGTCACTTTGTTTTGAAGAATGAAGAGGTAGGCAGAGTAGTGGGCAGCAAAGCGAGGTCTATTGAGTGATAATGAGGCAAAGTTTGAGTGATAGTACAAAGCGCCCAAAGACGGAAGGGACCTGAGAGAGTTGCCTGTTACTTATTCTTGTAAGTGAATGTGATATTCCATGTAAAAATGGCCGGTTCACCTAGCAACTCAAGTATTTCTCAAGTCAACTATCATACTTTTATACACAGAAGAAAATGTTTATGTGTGCTTCTCATTTCATCATACAGAATATTTAAAAGACTCTCAGGTTGAGATTTAATATATTTTTACTGCTTCATCAAGGACATCGGGAAAAATGATTTAAATTCTCCCCCCCCCCCGCTTAACTGCAAGAGCGTGGTGGTCAAGAAATGACTTCTAGATCGCTTTGGTGACTAGTTGAATTTGGTGCCCCTGCTTTTCTTTTGTGCTAAGGGGCCAGCAGTTTCACCCACCATTTCTTCTGCAGCGGTTAGTACAAATACCACATGGTCAAAACAAAACAAAACAAAAAAAGCACATAACTTCTTTGTTATTACCATAAAAATTTTCACGTCACGAACTTTCTAAATTTGGGGAACGCTCAGAGAGTATGTGGACCACACTTTGAGAATCAATGTTCTACAACATTTTTAATGGCTGTAGAAAAATTACATTATATGAGTGACCACAGTTTATTTAGCCAGTGTCCTTTATTGAGGATATTTGAGTATTTCTAATTTTTCTCCATTATCAGTAATGACGTAGTTTAAACTTCATTTGCATCCTGAATTATATCTTTAGGATACAGCCTTAAAAATGGAATAAATGGGCCAACAAAAAGCATTTAAGAAAAAATGGCTTCTGCATATTGTCTTCCTATAGGTTTACTAATGTATATGTGCATTTTATATAACAATGAGTATCCTTTCAACTTACCAACATTGTGGTTATTTTTTCCTTAGGATTTTATTTGAGAGAGAGAGAGAGATCATGCACTAGATGGCAGAGAGTCAGAGGGAGAAGCCAGTTCCCTGCTGAGCAGGGAGAGGGTTGCAAGGCTCCATCCTAAGACCTGTGGATCAGGATCTGAGCCAAAGGCAGACTCTCCACCCACTGTGCCACCCAGGCGCCCCATGGTGGTTATTTTTAAGTAAAAACAAAACTGACCAAATTTACAGCAAAAAAAAAAAAAAAAATGGAACCTCATTTTAATTTGCATTTATTTGCTTATTAGTTAGGTTTTTTCACGTTTATAAAAGTTAGTGAGTTGCATATTTACGTATTTTGCCCATTTTTCTATTGACACAGTCTTCTTTGGGATTGGTCTGTCATGAATGTTGCAGACATTTCTTCCCAATTTTTGTTTACTTTTTAACTTTGTATAGTTTATTTTTGTATATGTTTTAATTTTGATTAAATTATCTATCCGTCTTTTTATATTTTCTGCCTTTAGTGTCACGCCTTAGTTAAAAAGCCTCCTCCAAAAAAAACAAAAAATAAACAAAAAAAGGATCCTCTTATTATAGAAATATTTCCTATTTTTTGTAGTTAACTCTTCAGTTCATTAAGAATTATTCTGATACGTATAATTTGAGGTAAAGATCACTTAATCTCTTCCCAATAGTTAACCTTTAATTCCTTCAAGAATGTTAGATTTATCGTTATTTTCCCTTTTGTTAAAAAATACTATTAAATTGGTTTGTAAACAATTTAAAATTTAAAACAATGCATATCAATCTAAAGTAGTTCATGACCAACTTCTTCCTATCTTCAGAGTTATTATTAGTTTGCTCTTTTCGTTTTCAGGCTTTTTCCTTCACATTTCAAAGCACACAACTGCAAATGTACAGTTTGCGGCAACTTGGGTTCCTCCCCCTCATTTAACTCATCCTTATTTTTCCACGATGGTCTACCTTGTTCCTTTTGACACCAACGCACGGTGTTCCATAATGAGCATGACCATGTTATATTTCGTTTTCCCTCTACCGATGCAAGACTACAAGGTTTCAATTTTTAATATTCACCACCTCTCCTCAAAGCGGCTGGGGTCTGAGCTTTCTCGTGCGCATGCGCAGGTGGCCAAGGGCTACATTCCTAAACATGGAATAGCTTTGAGGTTTTTTTGTTTTTTTTTTTTTCATTTTGTGGGTTCTGAGGAACCACTGCGGGTACGTAGGGCGACAAACACCCCCAGAACAACACAACCCGGCCTGAACGAGACGCAGACTAGGTTCTCAGCCCCTGACAGTCTTCCTCCTTCCAAAATGGACGCTGAATTTATTTTTTACCTCGCAGATGCAACAGTTCACAGCAACGAAACCAGATGCACAACCATTCAGGCAACGGGGACTACAACTAAGAAATTAGGGAAAGAAAAACCTTCAGCCCTACCGGCCGTGACGCTTGCTTCCGGGAAGCGGACCGGAAGCCACTCCTCGATTCTGCGTCAAACCCGACTTCAGGGGCCGTCGTAAAAGTGTCGCCCCTCGTTTCTTGGACCGGCCACAGGTTTCCGCTCGTCTCCGGCCGGGGGTCTGGAACTGCGGGTGTCAGTTTCCCTCAAGATGGCGGACGAGGAGGCAGGGGGTGCGGAGAGGATGGAAGTCAGTACGGAGTTGCCCCAGACCCCTCAGCTCCTGGCATCTGTAAGTCCTTGTAGGCAAGTTCCTTTTGTCCCCCCAAGTCCCTCCCTACCGCGCTCTGGAGGATGTCGGGCTTCACCCCTTATGGCGGCTCTGGGGAGGGGGGGTCGTATGGATTGATCTGGAAAGAAGCCGTCAAATAAAAGTTAGTCATTACACACATTACTGCCGACTAAGTCTACGGAATATAATGATTTTGTCATTTATTAGTCGTGACGAGTTCAAGCTTGTCTCTATCCTTAAGTAGAAAGAACTGGTGATGTTATTAGATGGCCTGGTGTGGGGGCTAAGGTGGGATTAGAGGAAAAGCCATTTTCGCATAGACGCAGTGCCAACCCCTCTTGATGACAGAAATTCAGGACGCTGCACCTAATGTTATATTGCTTAGCTGGCTGGGTGGGGCCTGATAATGGCAGGGAATACTGTCACTGTCAACTCCTCAAGATATGGGGTGTAGGAATTCTAGTGTCTCATTTCGGTGTCTTGAGAACCCCAAGCCTAACCCCTCAATGGAGAAACCCGTCATCTGTCGCTTCTTATTGAAGGTGAAGAAAAAACCTCCAGACATTTTTAATCAAAGCAGTACTATTAATTAATATAGCAGTCTGTACTTTGCCCTTGTATTTTGAAAGAATGGGAAGGCAGAAACAGCAAATTTGAGTCTATAGTCTGGCCCCAGGGAGAAAGCAGATGAGGAGGATAAGAGCTAGGGGGCAATATTGGGGAATGTTCTGGATGTCTCTGGGCATCTAGTGGGGAGATATGCAGGAAATACTCAAATACTGATCCCTGCATGATATTAAGTCTTATCACTTTGTCTTTATTGCTGCATGTAGAAAAGTGTGGGATATACACCTCTTTCTGAAGTATTTTGGTTTGTAGTTTTAATAAATGCATTTTTGGACTGTTTTAATCATGCAGACACTTCAGCATTGTTTTATGAGAGAATAAAGTGAGCTCCAGAATTAAGAATCCATCCCAGGGACTGGGGAGACTGGTTGGGAGATAGAAACCAGGTAGGGAGGGAGTTGGAATAAGGGTTTTGCCATAACTAGAGCATTGCTTGCAACCATTTTCTATCTCATATAGCAGTTAAACCTTGCTTCACTGCTGGTATTGAAGTAGGAAAGCATCTGTTTGAAATGAGAAGGTAGGGAAAACTGAGAAGCACCTGAAACATCTGGTTTTAATGGTAGCTTGTGTGTTCTACATCTTAGAAGCAGTACAGAAATTATGTGGATAGAAGTGTTATTGTAATTTTGTATTGCCAAAAATGACTAGTGCTTATTTAAAGCTTTGATACATTAATTCCTTCCAGGTGGTTGCTGTAGGTTTTACGAAGTAGTGGATAGATGCCAAAAGAAGTAGAATAGCCTGAGGGAACTCGCAGTTTAGTGACACAGATAAGACAAATGCTCAAAGAATTTAATACAAGATAGGGTGATATAAGTGGATGAAGACCTGTGACAGGCCTCATGATCATTTTTTTGGCAGATTGCTCTATCCACTTGAGGATTCCAGATATGTCTTTATGTTCCTTTTCTTTTTAAAGCTACTGTCTTCAATTTTATTCTGACAGTGGAGTGGGATACTGGCTTTCCAGTTCACTACTTCTTTGCTGTTAAGTAAAACAAGCTCAGAGGTTCTTTAACATTTGAATGATTTGTATTTTAAATCACCATTGGGAAGCAGGGAAAACAAAAATAATAAATATGAGACAGTTACAACATTTTAGAATTTTTACCAACTCCATTAGAGCCTTACTCTTGGTTTTACTTTCCGTTATCCTTAAATCAAACTTTTTTCTTAAACCCCAGATTATTTCTCTGCAATACTGCTATCAAAAACATGAAGGTTGTCAAATTCCCAATATCACCTAACATGCAATTAAGGTGAAATAATAGGTATGAATTACTGGACATTTATAAAAGTCATTGCATAAGAATCATTAGAGGAGTTGATTTTGTAGGTCTAGGGTGGGGAATTTTCACAAGCCTGCCCTGCTGATTCTGAAGTCCTGGTCTGTGAGCCACATTTTGAGTAAGACTTAGCTTAGACATTTGGAAATTCTCAATACAGAGTTGACGGTTGAGATTGTGGGAATGGTGAAGATCTTTGAGGAGAAAATTGTGTGTGTGTGTGTGTGTGTGTGTGCACGTACACATGATCACATACACACAAGTTCAGACACAGAGGGAGAGAGGGAAGGAAGAGAGGGAGAAGGACTGGGGACAGGGATGATTTGAATTTCAGGGACAGGAGATGGAGGAAGGACCAGAGAAGGACCTAGAAAGGTAGCAGCCAGGCAAGTAGGTGAGAGTAGTATGATGCCATAGGGTCTAGTTTCTAGGAGAGGGTGGTTTATTGGGTCAAGAAGGTAAGGACTGAGAAAAACTGGGAATTCAGAGAGTATGTGGGTGGTCTGACAGAACTTTTGCCTTCTGTCTATTTTGACTGGATTTTCTTTCCTCAGTCACAGAAGGTGTCTCCTGGTTTAGCACTAAGGTTTTTTCTTTTTCCTGTCTACACCCTCTGCCTATGTGATTTCATCCAGTTCTGTGGCTTTAAATACTGTTAGTATGCATTCTGTTCCCAAATTTATATCTCCAGGTCATCTCACTTCTGAACTTAACGATTCGCAGATCCAACTACTTGCCTACTTGATATAGCCACTTGGATGTCTGATAAGTGTTTGAAACGGGGGAAGCAATCAGGGAGTTACTGCTATAACCTAAGCCTTAGCTGATGGTGGTTTGTACTAGAGAGACATCACTAGAGATACAGAGAAGTGGATAGATTTGAGAGAGATATTTGCAGGTATGGTAGAAGCAAAAAGATTTGCTAATGGATTAGGCATGAGGTAAAAGGGAAGAAGCAAATGACATCTGGATCCTCAGTTTTTGGTTTAAGCATTCATGGCCATGGTTGTGTCATATTCTGAGAGAAAGAACCAGGTTTGGAGTGGGGAAAGAAGGGAGGCTGATCAAGAATTTTCTTATCCCTGTCTCATGACACTTCTGTAATAGCTCTTGAACACAAACAACTCTGTCTCCACTCCACCTCTCTAGTCCTAGCCACCATCTGTTGCCTAGGCAACTGGAGTGGCCTCTTAACTGGTCTCTTTGCTTCCATTTCTGCCCTCTTCCAGTTTATTTTCCACAGATCAACCAGAGTAATCTTTTTAAAACTAATTCAGATCATGTCAGCCTCCTGCCTAAATCCTTCTGTGACTTCCCATTTTACTTAGAATAAAATCTAAACTCATTACAAGTCTTTCAAGATCCTGCATGATCTGGCTCCTGCATTTCCCCCTCGTTTCCTGTTATTTCTTGCATTTACTGTTAGCCACATTGGCCTGTTAGTTTCTAAAACAAGCACAAGATCTGTCTTGCTCTAGGGCCTGTGCCTTTGCTTGCTGTTCTTTTTCCCAAGAGTGTTTTTCCTCTGCTTTTTCTTGATGCTTACCCGGCCTAAAAGATGGGTTCTTCTTATCCTTCTATGTGTAAGCACCCTGTTTATTTCCTTTATTGTACTTATTATAATCTGTAATTACTGTGTTGTCTTTATTATTTAAATATCTATCTTTCCCACCAGAATGCAAGCTCCGTGAAGCCAAGGATCATGTCTGACTTGTCCATTGATATATCCCAGTATGTGTTTGAAATAGTAGACATTTATGTTGTCTTAATGAATAACTGAGAATCAACATTAGGGATTTATTTTAACAAGATTGGTGGTGATTGGGGGAAGGAGTTGTGGAGGGAGGATGGGAAGAGAAATGAGGGGGCATACTAGGGTAGTAGCTAACATTGGGGTCTAGGCTGAAGGTGGGGTATAGGAAAAGCCAAAATAGGAATTCTGTGGAGAACTGGTGGGATCTGAGTTATTAAAAGTTATGATGTTGACATAAATGGAAGAACTGAACATTATGGTCTGTAAGGGCTTTTGGAGTTTGAGATCATGGAGGCACATCAGATTTTGTGATGATAGAGCTGGTTAGATGAGCCTTTGTGCATTCCTGGAGCTCCCTTTTCATATTCCTGTTGTACACAGCATGTCTCAGGCTGTCCTGAGCATTACCTGTTTGCTGTCTGTCTTTCTAGACAATAAACTCCTTGAGCATGAGCTGTCTTGTTCATACCTGTATCTCCAGTACCTAATAACATTGTTTCAGAATTTTTATTGAACGCATGCATGAATGAGTGAATGAGAAGACAATAACCGAGGTGGAGTGGAGGTGAAGGTAATAGGAGTTGAGGAGGTTAAGAGAAAATGAGGCTTAAAGGTTTAAAATTGAAAGAGGAATTAAAAAAATTAGCATTATCAAGTTAGATTTAAGTACAATAAAATTCTTCCATTTTAAGTGTTTTGGTTGATGAGTTTTGATGAATGTATACACCTGTGTAACTATTACTAAATTGGGGTACAGAACATTTCCATTACTCCCAAAGGTGTATTTTCTCCAAATGGGATTTTAGGGTTTTTTTTAAGTTTAATATTAATAACAATCATGCAATAATCATGAAAATCAAGGAAAAATTTGTCTACAATCTCATATGTGTACTGGATCTTTAAAAGATAAAAATTTATTTTGATAGTTGACCTTAAAATACTGAGATGGGGCACCTGATTGGCTTAGTTGATGGAGCATGTGACTCTTGATCTCAGGGTTATGAGTTCGAGCCCCATGTTGGGTGTACAGATTACTTAAAATGAAAATCTTTAAAAAATGAGTAAAATACTAAGATACAAAAGAAGGAACATGAAGTTATATATTATTTTCAGTAATGGTGCTATTTCTTAGAAATTGCAATCTATATCATTTTAGGCCCGAGCACAGCTTTCTATACCAAAGGCACACTTAAAATGAGAAAACTAGGATGGAAAACCAGGGTCTCTTGAGTTATGACTGAAATGCTTTGTCACCAGATCATAGCAGAGCCTAGTGTGTGTGTGTGTGTGTGTGTGTGTTTTTCTTCATTATCTCCTAATTTCTGTTGTGGACAGCTAAGGAAAATTCTGATTTTCAGTATCAGACTCTGTAGACTCAAATGTGAAGTTGAGGTGTAAAATTGCAGATTACAGTGATAGATTCAATCCCACTACCTTTAATAGTCTAGGGAAGAATAGTAATTTAGTGTGGATAAGATGGTGCTGAAGATGGACTGCTTTTGTTTAATAACAGACATTGTCCTGCAAATAAAGAGGTTTTTGTCTTCAATACTGCATGGGGAGACTGTGGGTAGATATGTGTGTAAATCAGTGGTGCAAGATGAACCAATGCAGTGTCCTGACCATTTTCTCTTCATGTGTGCTGGCCTTGAGGGTTATTTCAGATTTCCCGTGCAATCATTTTACCCATTTCTCTACAGGTGCTAATTGTACACCATGCTCTGTGAAAGTTTTCTTTAAGCTTTTAACTCATTGCCTCAGGTGACTTAAGACAAAATGTTAAAACTCTGTAGTCCCAGGTGATTTACTGTGAACTCCTTTGTATTCTTTTAAGGTATTCTGAGTTAACATGCCTCCTGTTGAAGAAACAATTGTTATTTGATGAGTTTGGTTTTTTAAAAGCATTTGGTACAGCTTTTTTTTCCAGTGTTAAGTTGTACCCTATAATACGCTAAGTGCTTATAGAAACATGCTGTACTAAATAAATGTTACTGAATGTCTCTAGGAGAGTTATTGTGTTTCCCTAAGTGCCTACTTGCTATCCGGGAATGATATAGGACCAGTCCAGGATGGAGTCTGTTGTTAATCACTTGACTATAATAATTCTCCTTCTAATAGTTTACTTAATGCCATTCTTCAGAACAAAGTCTATTTGACCTGTTTGCAGGAGTGGGGCTTAACCACTTAACTGTGTCTTTATGGATTACTTTTAAAAATCCCTTTGAACTTTGGTATTTATGGGTAAGCTAGAATGACTTGGGAACAGGAAGAAAAATCTGTTAATTTATCCTTTTTTTTTTTTTTAAGATTTTATTTATTTATTTGACAGAGGTTACAAGTAGACAGAGAGGCAGGCAGAGAGAGGAAGGGAAGCAGGCTCCCTGCTGAGGAGAGAGCCTGATGCGGGGCTCGATCCCAGGACCCTGGGATCATGACCTGAGCCAAAGGCAGAGGCTTTAACCCACTGAGTCACCCATACGCCCCTCCATTTATTTTTATAGGCACACATACTCTACTTTGTAGTCTAAGAAAGGATTTTAGTCCATTTGCACATATATTCAATACAGTAGAAATATGAGATGTTTATTCCACAGTTGAGGAAAGCAGAATTCATTGTTCCAAAGATTTCAAGGAGAGCTTAGAAAATTGGAGCATGAACCTATAATCAGAGAAGAAAAAGGAAGAGAATGACTTGGGGACAGAATGCTTTCAGAAACTAAATTTTGACAGTATGCTTGTGTATTAAAAGAAAAGAGAGGGGCCTTATTTGTCACATGATTCTATATTTGACCCTAGCTTATTTTATCAGTGCCATGAAGACATAGTATACTTACTTATCATATTTACGAACAACACAAAGCTGGCAGGGATAAGAAATACGTTATAGGACACATATACAAAATATCTCCTTAGTCTGAACATTGCCTCAGAACTAACAGTGAAATTCAGTAGGGGTGGAAAGTACAGCCTTATACCTCGGGTTAGGTATTTGTGTATTGGACCAGGTTTGTCATATGTGATTGTCCTAAGGGTTTTAGTTGTCCACAAACTCACTAAGTCGTGATATGATGTGGCTGCCAAAAAAAAAAAAAAAAGAACGTGAGTGGTTTTGAGTGGTTAAGTACCCTGGATAAGGAAGGTAAGAAATAGTCCCACTTCTCTATACAGAGGCACATTGTTCATGTTCCATGAAAGAGTAATGAACATAGAGAGTAGTCTAAATACCGTGGCATTAGGGATGACCGAATGTCATTTCTGGGGATGAACAGATTTCTTTAGTTTCTGTGTTCCAGTGTAGCTCCAGAATAGAGACTGATGGGAGACTTAATAGTTATCTTCATTTGTTTGAAAGGTTGTTTGATGAAAGACCAGAGTAAATCATATGGATTATTTCAGGCAGTATAGGATAAAAATTACAGGAGAGTAGATTTTGGTTTAATTATGAGCTATAAGAATGGACTTTGGCTGAAAGGAAGTGTTCAGACAGGCTTAGGGAACTAATTATCAGATATGTTACAGATAGTATTCCTCATGGGGTAAGCAGTTGAACTAGGCATTTTGCTGTTATTGTTTGCTTGTTTTTATGAAACTTTATGAATCTGTCCAATAGTATTAAAAGAAAACTTTGTGTAACCAAAAGATTTCTTGATGTCTGGAGATACTCCAATTACACTCATCCAGTACTTGTTATGAACAATCCTAGAGCCTCTGTATTTTGTTACTACTTTAAAACAGAAGAGCTGGGAAAAGAGTTTCAGGGAATCTGAAGCCTCATGGATGTCAGCAGTTGTCTAAAGATGTGTAAGTTGTGGTTTGAACAAAAGGAACGTTTTAAAAGTACGTTCCTTTTTCAGAATGATGTTCCCAAACAGGGATCCAAGTCCCTGGGTCAGAGTTGAGTACATATCTTAATCTCCATGGGGATGAGAAAAATGTTTGGAATGTTTGAGAATTTAAATGTTGTGAGAACTTGTTTTTACAGAACAGTCAATTAAGAAAATCCTCTCTGAACTCTAAATTTGGAAAAAAAAAATTCCCTCCCTCTGGACATTGAAATTAAAGATGCTTAATTTTATTCTTATCTGAAGTGGGTAAAAATACTGAAAACAACCAAACAAATGAATAAGAAAATCAAATCTATTCCAGGCACCCATAATTCCTGAACATGTCACCCAGTAAAGTAAAATACATGCTGTGTAGTTTTTCTTATCTGGAAAAAAAGACAAATCTTAGTTGAAAAAGATTTTTCATAGATGTGGCAGTCATCTAGGAAAAAGTCTTCATGAAAGAGTGAAATTATACCTTATCTCCTATAAGAATTCTATAGTTTTAGAAGGTTTAATGTCAATCAATATTTGCTTTGTTCTCTCTAGCAAGAATCTATAACATTCAGCAATGACTGAGAACATTTTTTTCTTTTAAGATTTTATTTATGTATTTATTTATTTAGAGAGCGGGAACGTGTTGGGGGAGGCAGGGTAGAGGGAGAGGGAGAGAATCTCAAGCAGACTCCTCACTGAACATAGAGCCCGATGTGGGGCTCAACTCCACAACTCTGAGATCATGACCCTGAACTGAAATCAAGAGTCAGATGCTTAACCAGGCACCCCAAGAGAACCTTTATTAAGTATTTGTGGTGGGCCTGTCGTGATACAGGGATTTATTTAAAAGGCAGCATTCCTCACCTCAGAGAATTTATAGTCTAGGTGAAGAGGCTAGGTGTACACAGATTAAGATAACTAATGTAGGTACTGAATAAGTACCTCCTTCAGTAAGTGCTGTATTTGAGTTACAGGGGAGAGAAATTTGTTTCAACTGATCAGTGTAGTAGTCCAGAGAGGAGTGCCTTGAGTTTGATGGACGTTAAGGAATAACTCACGGTGGGATGGAAGGATGGAGAGCTAGTGGTAAGATCACTGAAGAGGGCATTAAAGGCATCAACACCCAGACGTTCTGGCCAAATCAACCAACAATATAAAGATAACATTTCAAAGTATTATTTCACATGGTGATGCCTGGGTGGCTCAGTTCATTAAGCATCTGCCTTCGGTTTAGGTCATGATCTTGGGGTCCTGGGATTGAGTCCCACATCAGGCTCCTTATTCAGTGGGGAGTCTGCTTCTACCTCTGCCTTCTGCTCCCCCTGCTTGTGAGCACGTTCTCTGTGACAAATAAATAAATAAAATCTTTTTAAAAATAAGAATAAAATATTAGTTCACACCAAGACATGTAATGACAGAGATAGAATTTAAGTAGTACACAGGAGTGTTAGGCAGTGAATATGCTTCGTTTGGAGGAAAGAAATAAAAAGAAGGCAAAACTATGTTTCTTGTTTTGTTTATGCTTAAAATGTAATTAATTGATTGATCTTAAAGGTAAATGCAGATGTACTGTGTGCTTATATTTGGTTGAGTACAATGAGCACTGAACTCTAGGAGTTAGGATACCTAACTTCTGTTCCTGACTATGATATTAATTGGTTATTCGATCTTAGAAAAGCAGTTTGTTTCTCCCTGTGACTCAGTTTTTTTCATCTATAAATGAGAGACTTGAACCAGAAGATCCCTTAGGTTTTGGTGACTGTCAAATTTCTCATGTTCTTCAAAGTATTCTTCAAAAACTTCAACTAATTCTGTGCCTTCCATAATTAGATAATACAGAAAATTTTTTTGTTTGGTATATAGTGGCAAGTAAACAGGCCTTTTTTCATTTACTACTGTTTGGAGGAAAGAACCTTAGGTGTACAATAGAACATTAGATATTCTTTACTTTATAGTTACAGTTGTTGCTAGATTTGTGGAGGAAACAAGTTGTTGGTCTGTGCATACCCTAGAAAAGTTGGGAGTTAGAATACCAGAAGGTATAATTGTTTTTTTTAAAGGTTTTAGTAAAATATTTTTACAATTAAAAAATTCCCCCCAAATATGGAAACTGTCACTAAGAATATTATTCATATTAGGTAAGCAAATGTACAGTTTCTGTGAAAATATGCTAAACTCTCACTACCAACTGCTGTTAACATTTTGGTGTATATTCTTCCTGATTTTTTCCCCTCATGTAAAATATTTAGCCAAAATGAGATTTTATATACACTGCTTTGTAACCTGCTTTACCAAACTGTATACTATTAATAACTTTCTGTATTAGTAAATAATCATCTTCAGTATTGGTTCTTTTTTTCTCTTTATTTTGAACTCATATTAGACTTACAGAAAACTTGCAAAAATTGTAGTAACAGTTCTCTTATATCCTTCACACCTGCATTCCCTAGTGTTAGCATCTTACATAACCATAGTATAATTATCAGGGACAGGAAATTAGTATTGATAGTAACTAATCTATAGACCTTATTTGAATTATAATAGTTTTCCCACTGACATTAAATATTTTTCTGTTCCAGGATCCTATCTAGGATCTCACATTATATTTAGTTATTTCTCCTTTGTTGCCTCCAGTCTGTAATAGGGTCTTACTTTCTCCATAATCTTCAAGTTTGTAACAGCATCTTGTTCTTGCCTTATTTTTCATGACCTTGACATTTTTGAAGAATATTGAGCAATTATTTTGTAGAATGTTCCTCAGTTTGGATTGATGTTTTCTCATGATTATAATGAGGTTATGTATTTTTGGGAAAAATAACACAAAAGTGGTACCATAGCCTTCTCAGTGTGTCATATTAAGGGATTCTTGGTATCATTATTCTTATTACTGGTGATATTTATGTTAAGCACTTGGTTAAGTTGGTATCTGCAGAGTTTCTCTACTTTAAAGTTATTACCTTTTCCCCTTATAGTTAATAAATGTCTTTGAGGAGATATTCTGAGACTATTTGACATCACCTTTTTTTAGGATTTTTTTATTTTTAAGTAACCTTGTACCCCACATGGGGCTCCAACTTACAACCCCAGGATCAGGAATCACATGCTTAATCAATAAAATCTTTTTTTTTTATGATTTTGTTTATTTATTTGACAAAGAGATAGAGAGCAGGCAGAGCGAGAGGGAGAGATAGGCTTTCCACTGAGCAGGGAGCCTGATTCGGAGCTCTATCCTAGGACCCTGGGATCATGACCCAAGCCGAAGGCAGATGCTTAACTGACTGAGCCACCCAGTGCCCCAATAAATAAAATCTTTAAAAAATTTTTTTCCTCTCTTCTACTTTGCAGTAAACCCCTGGGAGCCACTGTGTAGTCCTCCATCTTGATATAGTTGTGCCTTTTCCTGAATGTCCTATAAATGGAATCATATAGTACATAGCCTTTATTTTTAGAATATAACTTTAATGTGTACAAATACAAAATTATGTATAAATACCAGTTTTTACTAACTATGAGACAAACATGAAATACCATTAACACCAGAGAGCCAGCCCATTTCACATGAATAATACTAGTTTAACTAGAAGGATGTTAAGTGCAACTAAATTGTCAGTGTTGAGTTGATAGTAGAGATTTCGTGCACTCAACCTTCTGTTCATTTAAGCTTGCTCTTACAGAATGCCATTGAAAATTTTTCAGGCTGGTCTGGTTGGGTGGTTTAGGGTAATCATACCTTACATTTAAGCCCAAATGGCCAGTGAGTAATCTCCAAATGTTTTTTTTAACAGGGCATTTTTTGAAAGCTGTTTTGTTTGAAATAAGTAAGAATGGAATGATGGTGTTATTGAAACCTGCATATAGTGTCTATGAAACCCACATTTAATGGGAATCAGGAATTTGGCGCAGGGATGAGCTCTGCTCAGTTTACACAGATGATGTCATTATGAACATGTCCCCATTTGCTAAGAGGCGGTATGTAGCCTTTTGAGTTAGACTGTTTTTACAATAATAGATTTTGACGTTGCATGTATGTAACTTCTTCTTTTTTTAAGAATTTATTTATTTATTTGACAGAGAGAGTAGGGCAGAGAGGCAGGTGGAGGAAGGAGGGAGAAGCAGACTCCCTGCTGAGCAGAGAGCCAGATGTGGGGCTCTATCCCAGAACCCTGAGATCATGACCTGAGCCGAAGGCAGAGGCTTAACCCACTGAGCCAGCCAGGCACCCCAGTAACTTCTTATTGTTGAGCAGTATTCCATGGTTTGGCTGTAATAGTTTGTTTCTAATTCACCAGTTGAAGGACAATTGGGTCATTTCTGGGTTTTGGCAGTTTAAAGCTGCTACTGTAACATTCATATATACTTTTTTGTGTGAACTTAAGTTTTCATTTCTTAGGTAGATACTTTTTTTAGAGTTGGATTGCGTCATATGGTAAGTATATGTTTAACCCTAAAGAAACTACCAAACTCTTTTGTAAAGTGACTATACCATTTTCAGTTCCTACCAGCATTTTCCTTTTCCAGTTTAATGCATCCTGTTGATACTTGGTATTGTCAGGTTTTTTTTTAATTTCTTTTCAGTGTACCAGAATTCATTGTTTATGCACCAGTATTGTCAGTTTTTTATTTTTTTTAAAGATTTTATTTATTTATTTGACAGAGAGAAATCACAAGAGAGGCAGGCAGAGAGAGAGGAAGGGAAGCAGGCTCTCCACTGAGCAGAGAGCCAGATGTGGGACTCGATCCCAGGATCCTGAGATCATGACCTGAGCCGAAGGCAGCAGCTTAACCCACTGAGCCACCCAGGCGCCCCGAGTTTTTTATTTTATTTTTATCTACACCTTAATATAATAGGGTGTGGAGGGGTATCTCACTGTCATTTTAATTTGCGTTTCTCTAATGACTTATGATGGTGAGCTTGTTTTCATGTACAAATAAGCCATCTGAAATAGTTTCCTTTATTTTTTTTTTAAGTTTAAAAAAATCTTTAAAAGATTTTTAAGGGGGATGAGAGAGGGGGGAAGCAGGCTCTCTGCTGATCAGAGAGCCCGATGTGGGGCTCGATCCCAGGATCCTGTGATCTTGACCCCAGCTGAAGGCAGAGGCTTAACCCACTGAGCCACCCAGGCGCCCCTGAAATAGTTTCTTTTAAAGTGCAGAAGGGTTTAGGTTTACTTTTTGGTGAGTCTAATTTATCCGTTTTCTTTTATGTTTAGTACTTTTGGCATTCTATAAGATCTTTTGCACTCATTCATTTTGATCTCTCAGTAAATGTTATGGTTCCTTAAAACAGTTAAACTAAGAGTGTGGGAAATGCTTTGTCTCTACAGCACCTGACTGGTAATAGAATTGTCTTCACAGACGAGGAGTTGCCCATTCCAAGAGGGAAGGGTAATTCTCATCCATTATAGCTTCTCTTTCTTTTTCCAGGTGTATATGGTATGTGGGCAACCACTTACTTCCAAGGCTATTTTTTTTTGTTACCCAGTTTGACTTTACCCACTTTCCTTTTGTATTGGTGAGGGATAAAATAATATATTGTTAATCACTTTCTCAGAAATTACAGAATTGTGCCAATATTTGTCCCCCTATATCTTAAAGAGGAAATTTGTAACAGTCTAATTTTCATTTTCTTTTCTTTCAGTGGTGGGATCAGCAAGTTGATTTTTATACTACTTTCTTGCACTATTTGGCCCAATTGGTGCCGGAAATTTATTCTGCTGAAATGGACCCAGACTTGGAAAAGCAGGAGGAGAGTATACAAATGTCCATATTCACTCCACTGGAATGGTACTTATTTGGAGAAGATCCAGATATTTGCTTAGAGAAATTGAAGCACAGTGGAGCATTTCAGCTCTGTGGGAAGGTTTTCAAAAGTGGAGAGACAACATATTCTTGTAGGTAAGTATTAGAAATTTACAGGATTGGTTACAATTTCTGTTTTGGTATTTTGTACTTATGATGTATTTTATTTTGCCTATTACTTTTTATAATATAATCATACTTAATTTCCTTTTATTATGCACTTATAAATCTGTTTCTGCTTGTATAGCTTGCTTTTGAGTATATGACTTAGACAGTTGTCTCACTTTTCTGTTCTCTAAAAGTACTTAAGTGATGGACTTTTGCGTTGCTTATAATATAGTCCACGTACTCTTACCTGAAACCCTGGGGCCGGGTGTATTTCAGAGTTCTGAACACTTTTTTCCAGCAGTGTCAAGGCAGGATCCTATCATCAAACATAGCATTTCTGTAAGAAATCTATAAATATTCACAACAAGTAGTATAAATAAAGTCTGCAGTCTCATGTCATTTCAGGTCAGTTTTTGCTACCAAGTGAGATTTGGTGTCAAGGGATTTTGGGCCTGTAGGAACAGTTGGAATTCAGTTGAGTAGAAAAGGCTAGTAGTAGGGAAACTGGAAGCAGCTTTAGGCTTTTTGTCCTTTCTAAGAGCAGGTATCTTGAACATCAGGGTAGCACAGAGAACATTTTTACTCCCTACTCCTGCCTGACGTTTTCATCTTTTACATCTTAGCTGTACTCTAGTTTTAGTGGGTTTTTTTCCCCCCTTTACTAGAGGTAGTTCAGGTTAGGAGTGAATTTTTAGACTTCATAAATTCAGAGAATTGTTTTTGGCTTCACTATAAGTCTAGGTTTACTTATAGTTAACAGTTGTTTGGCCCACAGTATCTTTATCCTGTTCTTTTCTCAGAAAAAAGTCAGCTTTTGTATCTTGTGTACTATTTTACTACATACGTAGTAAGGTTTGTTTATCTTCTTATGTATATTTTAGCTTAAGCCCAATCAGTCTCAGCTAAAGTGTGAAAGATATTTATAGATCTCACGTCTCCAAAAGTGTCATGGAGGCATTTTAAATTGTCACAACTGGGGAAATGGTACTAGCATCTAGTAGAGGACAGGATTGCTCCTGAAGCATCCTGCAGTGCACAGGACGGTCTCCTCTATCCCAGTTCGGAATGTCAGTACTGCTGAGGTTGAGAAATTCTGCTCCAAATAGTCAGTAGATCATATATATTTTCAAGAGTATAATTAGGCAATCTTTATTTCCTAATAGCCTTCAAAATCATTTTTTAAACTTGCTAGTGCCATCTCTTCAACTCTTCAAAATCAGATATTTTAAAAATTTCTTTTGTACTTTTCACCAGTTCATGTTGCTCTTAATGTTTTTCTGGAAATGTTAAAAAAGATAGTGACTTTTTAGAGTTACTATTAGGGAAGAGATTAAGAGAGATTGAATTTTTTTTGTTCATTCTATAAATATTAATTGAATACCTCTCAGGTGCCCGGCACTGTTCTAGGTGCTTAGGACATAACAATATACAAAATAAAGAAACAATCCTGCCATTACACTGCTTACATTCTAATGAATTTTGTCTTTATCCAAGCCTCATTTACCAGTGAACAATCAGTGTTTTTAAAAAAAAAAATATGTTTATAAAGGCAGGAGGGTAAGATATGAGGACATGGAGAAGCAACATGGGGGGGTAGGGGGATAGGAGAAGAATCAATGAAACAAGATGGGATTGGGAGGGAGACAAACCATAAATGACTCTTAATCTCACAAAACAAACTGGGGGTTGCTGGGGGGAGGTGGGATTGGGAGAGGGGGAGCGGGCTATGGACATTGGGGAGGGGAGGCGAACCATAAGAGACTATGGACTCTGAAAAACAACCTGAGGGTTTTGAAGGGTCAGGGGTGGGAGGTTGGGGCAACCTGAGGGTTTTGAAGGGTCAGGGGTGGGAGGTTGGGGGAACAGGTGGTGGGTAATGGGGAGGGCACGTTTTGCATGGAGCACTGGGTGTTGTGCAAAAAGAATGAATACTGTTACGCTGAAAAAATAAATAAAATGGAAAAAATAAAAAAAAATTAAAAACAAAAAACAAAAAACAAAAAAAAAACAGCTAATCATTGGTCATAAGACTAATTTCGATTTGCATCTTAACAGTCCGAAATCAGGTAAAAGCTCAAAATAGTGAGGATAACTTAAGAAGCAAAACCAATCCTAAGTATTCAAATATGGCTAAAATTATTTGGAATTTAGTGTTTGAGACATTTTCATATTCAGTTTATGCACCACACAGGAAACTCATTCACATTATATTAACACCTTAAACATCATTGGCGTCCTCTAAATTTTGGAATCTAATTTTTGATTTTTTTCAGGGACTGTGCAATTGACCCAACATGTGTACTCTGTATGGACTGCTTCCAGAATAGTGTTCATAAAAATCATCGTTATAAGGTATGAAAATAGATCCATAATATCTCTAGATTAGCAGGCACCTGGTGGCCATCTAGTCTGAATTCCTACCAGCACTTGAAATCCTGCTGTAATAGCTCTGATATGTGAACCTTTAGTTCTGGTTAAATATCATGTGATAGGAGATCTACTACCTCAAGAGGCAGCCCTTTGTAATTTTTTTGTGAGATATATCATGTTTATACAAGAGATTGTATAAAGCATATGAACTCTTAGAGAATAACTATGATGCGAATATCTGTATAACCACTACTTAGGTCAAGAATAGCCACTGTCAGCTCTCAGAGGCCTCCTGTTTATCCCTTCTAGATCAGTCTTTCTCTCTCCCGTTGTGATAACCTTTCTCCAGTGTTGTGTTATAATGGTTTCCTAGATTTCTCTTTTAGTTTATCACCCAAATCACATTGAATAGTTTTCTCTATTTTTGAGCTTTATATAGACAGAGTCATGCTATGTCTTTTTCTTGTTGAGTAGAGTATTATGTCTAGTAACTATAGTTTGTCCAGTGACCTTCAAGTGTTCAATAATCATGTTGTCTCTATTCATTGTACCATATGTGTGGATTGTTTCTAGTTTGGGGCTGTTATGAACAGTTGTGCTGTGAACATTCTTATTTGTGTATTTTGGTACACATGTCCAGTAGTTTCCCTAAAGTACATACTGGAATAGAATGCTGAGTTCCAGGGTATGTGAATCAATAGTTATAATAAATAATGTCATATTGTTTTCCTAAGTGTGTATACTAATTTATAGTCTCTCCAGCAGTATGTGAAAGTTCCCATTGCTGCACATTCTTGGAAGATTTGGTCTTGTCAGCCATTTTAATTTTAGCCAGTCTCGTGGGTCTATAATAGTATCATATTGTGGTCTTAATTTTCCTAATTACTAATGAGGTTGAGGGTTTTTTTCCTTACTTGTTACATTTTTAGATAACTTTGTTAATATGAGCTGAAATGTGTTTCTCAAATATTTATATTGGTTGTATACTTTGTATACTCTGGGCTTAGACAGATGTTGATTTTATTGATGGTTCTCTTTAACATCCTGTTAAATATGCTAAGGTCCTATATAAATGTATATAACATCTTAAAGGTATATCTGTGTCTTCTATAGAGTTGAAAGCACTATTCATGTTATGAGACTGGCCTCAACATTACTACTTCTAATTCAGGAGACGATGGGCTGTTGATAAAGATTATAAGTATTATTATTATTGTGCACAAGAGTAAAGAGTTAGAGGAACCTATGATATAGTGCAGTTAAAATGTTTTTCCATGATTGCAAAGCTAATTGCTGATGAGATTTATAAAGTTAAGCATTTGTTAACTTTATTCCATATTTCCATATTTTCTTATCACTTCCATTAATTATAGTATTGCTTATGCTGGAAAACCAAAGAAAGAATGCCGGAATTAGAGACATGAGAAAGTTGTTAATTTCTTCTCATTTTTTACTCTGGGAGACTAATGATCTCCCAGAGATGCTAAAAGTCTTAAGACCAAAGTTTTCCAGTTCCTCAGACTTCAAGACTTCTAAGCTTATGCTTTCTAAGCTTTGGGATCTTGGGGGTCAGTACAGTTTGCAAAAGCTTTGAATGAGACATAGGGTTTTCAATTTTTCTTTGGCTAATTAAGTTCAGTTTTAATTTTAAAAAGGACACATGGACAGCAAGCAAATACACCTGCCATTTCCTATAATTTTATAAAGGAAAAGACATTTTAATTCCAGGAAAGTAGGATAATCCCAGAATAAAGACCAGTCCTTTAAATTGTATCCATGTAGCTCTGTGAAAGAGCTCACTACATTTCTTACTTTTCTGGTTTTTCTGTAGAATGGTAAAAACTTGTTTGTTAAATTTTGGGAACCTTTTCAACAAGCTACCTTCAAGTTTTTTTTTAAAGCTTACCAGTGTACATCATCACCACAAAGCACTCTTTTATGGAGCATACCTAGGTTTGCCATCTTGAGGTTTTGCTGAGTTCATCTTACAGAAGAAGATGCTTACATTGACTTACTCAGGAACCTTTCAGTCATCTGAAGGATGGGCTGTTTTATGCCTAATAAAAGATGATGTCGGGGCGCCTGGGTGGCTCACTGGGTTAAAGCCTCTGACTTCGGCTCAGGTCAGGGTCCCAGGGTCCTGGGATCCAGCCCCGCATCGGGCTCTCTGCTCAGCGGGGAGCCTGCTTCCTCCTCTCTCTGCCTGCCTCTCTGCCTACTTGTGATCTCTGTCTAATAAATAAGTAAATCTTAAAAAAAAAAAAAGATGATGTCTATAAGCTTTAAAAAATATTACCCATCAGGGGCGCCTGGGTGGCTCAGTGAGTTAAAGCCTCTGCCTTTGGCTCAGGTCATGATCCCAGGGTTCTGGGATCGAGCCCCACATCAGGCTCTCTGCTCAGCAGAGGGCCTGCTTCCCCTTCTCTCTCTACCTGCCTCTCTGCCTACTTGTGATCTCTGTCTGTCAAATAAATAAATAAAATCTTTAAAAAAAATATTACCCATCAAATATGAGTGTACAGAGAACAGAACACTTTTGATGAGAGAATAAATTGATAGATTCTCTCTGGAATACCTGTATATGTGGTGAAATTTTTAAAGAAAAGCAAGTGAATGACTAATAAGCATAATATAGGTGAGTGGTAACTTCTAGGGCAGGTAAGAGAATGGGATTCTGGATGATCGCACAGGCAGTTTCAGCAGTATTAATATTCTCTTGGGTTGGGTGCTGGGTTCATGGGTGTTCATTTCATTGTTTAACTTTGTAACTTACCTGTAACTTACCTTTGTAACTTACCTTACTGTGTATATTCTTCTGTGTAATAAAACACTTCATAGGAGAAAACAGCCATTAAAAAAAAAAAAAAAGAAAGAAAGATTGGAAGAAATAAGAAGGAGTATCTGTTGCTCCAGAGAACACAAAGAAGAGTAGTGTCAGGGGACAGACCAAAGATTGGACACAATCTTTGTGAACCAAAGATTCACAAAGAACCAAGAAAAACTTTTAGTGGCAGGGTAGTCCAAACAACTTGAGAACAAGAAAATAACAAAGTTGAAATTTTGAACTGTTTGTTCTGCTGTGTGAATGTGACTCTTCATAATCTCTAGGTTCTCCATAGTTTATCCCTTAACGTACAACGTGACTATAGTTGATAACACTGTACTGTGTAGTTGAAATCTGTTAAAAGAGTACAACTTAAATGCTTGTACACACATTTTAAAAAGTACATATAAAAAAAAGAATATACTGCAGTACTATTTTTTTAAAATAACCTGAAGCTAACCTGTGCATTTTCTCTTCAAAGACCCACTGTTAAAGATTATTTTTAAATAGTAAATGTTTCCTTTATTGAAAGCAAAGAAAATGAGTTACAACCAACAATATTATAGGCATGCCTGGTTTTAGAGCACTTCACTTAACTGTGTTTTGCAGATACCATGCATTTTATACTTGAGGATTTGTGGCAATCCTGTGTCAAATCTTTTGGTACTATTTTTCCAACAGCATTTGTTCAGTCCATGTCTCTGTGTTACATTTTGGTAATTCTTGTGATATTTCAGACTTTTTTCATTATTATTACATTTGTTATGGTGATCAGTGACCTTTGCTATTACTATTGTAATTGTTTGGGGCTGTCATGAATTGTACCCATATAAGACAGCAAACTTAGTTTATAAAGGTTGTATGTGTTTTGACTGCTCTGCTGACTGCCTATTCCCCTCTCTCTCACTCTCCTTAGGCCTCCCTATTCCCTGAGACCCAAATGTATTGAAATTATGCCATTTAATAACCCTGCAGTGGCCTATAAGTGTTCAAGTGAAAGGAAGAGTCACACATCTTTTACTTTTAATCAAAAGCTAGAGATGGTTAAGCTTAGTGGGGAAGGCATGGTGAAAGCTGAGTTGGGCTGAAAGCTAGACCTCTTATGCCAGTTAGCTAAGTTCTTAAAAGAAATTAAAAGTGCTACTGCAGTGAACACATAAATGATTAGAAAGCAAAACAGCCTTATTGCTGATAGGAAAAAGACTGAGGGGTCTGGATAGAAGGTCAAATCAACTACAACAGTCCCTTAAGCCAGCCTAATCCAGAGCAAGACTGTAATGCTCTTCAATTTTGTAAAGACTGAGAGAAGTGAAAAAGCTACTGGAAAAGAGTCGGAACCTAGCAGAGGTTGGTTTAGGGGAAAAAGCCATCTCCATAATATAAATTACGAGGTAAAGAGCTAAGTGCTAATGTAGAAGCTGCAAGTTCTCCAGGAGATCTTGGTGAGATCATTAGTGAAGGTAGCTCCACTCAACAGCAGATCTTCAGTGTAGACAAAACATCTTTGTATTTGAAGAGCATGCCATCTAGGACTTTAATAGCCAGAGAGAAGTCATTGCCTGGCTTCAAAAATTCGAAAGATATGATGACTTTTTTGTTACAAGCTAATGCAGCTGATGTCTTGAAATTGAAGCCAGTGCTCATTTACATTTCTGAAAAGCCTAGGGTTTTTAAGAATTACACAAAACCTGGTTTGCCTATGCTCTGTAAATGGAACAGCAAAGCCTGGATGAAAACATTTCTGTTTACAACATGGTTTACTGAATATTTTAAGCTCACTGTTGAGATCTCGGCTCAGATAAAAGATTCTTTTCAAGGGGCACCTGGGTGGCTTAGTTGGTTAAGCAACTGCCTTCGGCTCAGGTCATGATCCTGGAGTCCCGGGATAAAGTCCCACATCAGGCTCCCTGCTCAGCAGAGAGTCTGCTTCCCCTCTCTCTCTCTGCCTGTCTCTCTGCTTACTTGTGGTCTCTGTCAAATAAATAAAATCTTTTTTTTTTTAAGAAACATACAAAAAAAGAAAAGAAAAAAATAAACATACCATAAAACTACAGCTGCTATAGATAAGTGATTCCTCTGGTGGGTCTGGGCAGAGTAAATTGAAAAGTTTATAGAGACGATTCATCATTTTAGATTAAGAACATTCATGATTCATGTGAAGAAGGAAAAAACATGAACAGGAATTTGGAAGAAGTTGATTCCAACCCTCAAGAATGACTTTGAGGGGTTCAGGACTTGACTGGAGGAAAACAACTGCAGATGTGATAGGAATAGCAAGGGAACGAAAATGAGAAGTGGATCCTAAAGATATGACTGAATTTCTGCAAGCTCATGGTAAAACTGTAATGGATGACGAGTTGCTTTTGATGGCTGAGCAGCAAAAGTGGTTTCTTGAGACAGAATCTATTCCTGGTGAAGACTGTTGAAATGACAACAAAAGATTTAGAATATTCCATAAACATAGTTGATAAATTAGTGGCAGGGTTGGAGAGGATTGACTTCAATTTTGAAAGAAGTTGTAGTGTGGGTAAAACGCCATCAGATAGCATTTCATGGAACAGAGGAATTGTTCATTGAAGACTCCGTCAATGTGGTATGCTTTATTGTTGTCTTATTTTTTTAAATTTTTTTTTATTGTTGTCTTATTTTAAGAAATTGTTGTTACAGCCATGCCTTCTCTAGCACCCACTACACTGATCAGTCAGCAGCCATCAACATCAAGGGAAGACCCTCCACCGGCAAAAAGATTACCACTATTGAAATCTTAGATGATGGCTAGCATTTTTAATAGTAAAATATTTTTAAGTTAAGGTATATACACCTTTTTTTTTTTTAACTATAATGGCACTTAATAATTTAAATACTTAATAGACTACAGTATAGTGTAAATGTAACTTTTATAAGTACTGGGAAACCAAAAAAGTCATTTGACTCACTTTATTATGCTATTTGCTGTATTTCAGTGGTGTGAAACTGAACCTGTATGATATCTGAGGTATACCCATATTCATACAATCTTCCCCTTTAATCAGAAGTAAATGTCTCCAAATGAAGTTTATAAAGTTGTGAAAGAAAAAAATTCTCATGGTATACTGTTATATGGAAATAGCAAAATATATAAATTATGCATTCAATTTTTGGTATTTCTTTTAAAACATATTGTATATATAATACTTAACCATAGTTTATTTTAACTATTACTTATTATTAGGGGAATATAATTAGGATTCAGTTGTGTTTTTTTATAGTAAGCAGTGTTGCTATAAACATCTTTTTTTTAAAGATTAATCTGTTTTAGAAAGTGCACATGTGAGCAGGAGGAGGGGCAGAGGGAGATATGGAGAAACTCAAGCTGACCCCACACTGGGGCTCCTAACTGTCTACTCTAAGATCATGAGCTAAGCCAAAATCAAGATTCAGATCCTTAACCAACAAAGCCACCCAGGCACCCTGCTATAAACATCTTTATGTGTGAGTCACTGTTCTTTTCTTTCTTTTTTTTTTTTTTTAAGATTTATTTATTTATTTGACAGAGAGAGAGATCACGAGTAAGCAGAGAGGTAGGCAGAGAGAGAGGAGGAAGCAGGCTCCCTGCTGAGCAGAGAGCCTGATGTGGGGCTCGATCCTAGGACCCTGAGATCATGACCTTAGTTGAAGGCAGAGGCTTAACCCACTGAGCCACCCAGGTGCCCCGAGTCACTTTTCTATATGTAGGGTTATTTCCTTAGGATAGGTTCTCAGAGGTGGAATTACTGGTTTAAAAAACATGGACATTTCAGGAAATAAAAAACAAGCCTCAGATTAGGTTAAAGTGTACAATACATGTATGTGATAAAGGACTGGTATCCAAAACATACAACGTACTCTTAAACAGTAAGAAAATGAACAACCCAGTTTAAAAATGGGCAAAAGATTTGAAATAGACTTCACCAAGGAGATGCATAAACGGCCAGCAAGTACATGAAAAATGCTTAGCATCGTCTGTTTTTAAAGCAAGAATGAAGTACCACTACATACCTATTAGAATGGCCAAAATCCAAAGCACTAACAACACCATATGCTGATGAGGTTAGGAGCAACAGGAACTCTTATTCATTCCTGAGGGAAATGCAAAATGGTACAGCTTCTTTGGAAAACATTTTGGCAGCTTCTTGCAGAAGTAAACATACTGTAACCATATGATCCAGCAGTTGTGTTCCTTAATATTTACCCAAATAAACTGAAAACTGCACAAGAATGTTTATAGCAGCTTTTTTCACATTTTCCAAAACTTGGAAGTAACCAAGATGTCCATCAATAGATGAATGGATAAACCAACTTTGGTATACCATTATAATGGAATATTCTTCAGTGATAAAAAGAAATGAACTATTAAAAGAGATGACAGGACCTTAAATGATCATATTGCAATGTGAAGGAAGCTACTGTGAAAGCCTACATACTGTGTGGTTCTAGCTGTATCACATTCTGGGAAAGGCAACACTGTGGACACTAAAAACTAGAGCTGACAATGGTGGTGAGAGGGATGGAGGAATGAATAGGTGGAGCACAGGGGATGTTTAGGGTAGTAAAATTATTTCTTTCTCCACAACTGTCCCCAGTCTTTATTTAATCAGTCTTTTCTTTTACATTTTGCTATCTGTTAGATTTCAGATTATTGAAGAATGTCATTACTTTAAGTTGCATATCTATTTGTAGTGTTAACATCTTTTCATATTTTAAATGTATATTCAATTTCTTTTGTGTTACTATTTCTTTACTCATTTTTCTATTTTTAAACTTATTGCTATGTTACATACTTCACAAATACTTTAATAATGTTTGTTTTTTAAAAACTTCTTTATGTGAGATTTATTGAGATAAAGTTTATATAAAATAAAATCTACACTTAAGGTGTACAGTTTGAGGTTTTCATAAACATTATATAGTTCAGTAACCATCGCCACGATCAAGATATATTTGTTCATCTGCCAAATTCCTTTGCATTCAGTTGTCTTGTCTCCAGACCCCTGGTTCCTGGTAGTCACTGAACTGTTTTTTGTCCCTATATTTTTGCCTTTTCAGGTGTCATATAAATGAAATCATATAGTATGTAGTGTTTCCTGTTTGGCTTTTTTCTCTTGCATATTGCCTTTGAGATCCTCTCATGTTTCAGCATTTGTTCCTTTTTATTGCTGAATAGTATGCCATTGTGGGGATCTGCTACAATTAATTATCTTTCATCATTGGTGCACATTTGAGTTGTTTCCAGCTTTTAAATAAAGCTTCTTTAAACATTCATGTACAAGTCTTTGTGTGGGCAAATGTTTGCATTTCATTTGGGTAACCTAGAAGTAGGATTACTGAATCATAAGTTAAGTGTATGTTTGATTTTATAAGATCTGTTTTCTGCCTTTTTTTTTTTTAAAGATTTTATTTATTTATTTGACACACAGAGATCACAAGTAGGCAGAGAGGCAGGCAGAGAGAGGGAGAGAGAGAGAAGCAGGCTCCCCACTGAGCAGAGAGCCTAATGCGGGGCTCGATCCCAGGACCCTGAGATCATGACCTGAGCTGAAGGCAGAGGCTTAACCCACTGAGCCACCCAGGCGCCCCTGTTTTCTGCCTTTTAACTTGACTTATGCTGTCATTTGTCCTGACATTTTAAATATGTATGTTGTTAAATTTGCCATATTTTTTAAAGCTTCTAAATTTTGTGCCTTCTACGCCATTCCCTATTCTAAGATGGTGCTTTTTCTTTTTTAAAAAGAAGATTTTATTTATTTATTTGACAAAGAGAGCCAAAGGGCACAAGTTGGGGGAATGACAGGGAGAGGGAGAAGCAGTCTCCCCATTGAGCAGAGAGCCCAATGCAGGACTCGATCCCAGATCCCTGGGATTGTGACCTGAGCCGAAGGCAGACCCTTAACTGACTGTGCAACCCAGGTGCCCCTAGTCTGTCAGTTTTAATGGTATCTTTAATTCCTCTTTTTTTTTTTAATTTTATCTTTCTTTCTTTTATTTTTTTTAAAGATTTTATTTATTTATTTCACAGAGAGAGATCACAAGTAGGCAGAGAGGCAGGCAAAAGAGAGAGGGGGAAGCAGGCTCCCTGCGGAACAGAGAGCCCGATGCGGGGCTTGATCCCAGGACCCTGGAATCGTGACCTGAGCTGAAGGCAGAGGCTTTAACCCACTGAGCCACCCAGGCGCCCCTCTTTAATTTCTCTTAATTTCTTCTGTATAATAGTTGATAATCTTATGTTACTTTCTCTTCCCCTTGTCCCAGTTTTTAATTGTAGCCCTTCTGATTGTTAGATCATACAATGTTTACATTCTTCGTCCATGTCCTTACTTTTGACTTGTTCTTACCTCTGCAACTAAATTTGTAAAGTGTTCACCATTTGTCCTTTTTCTCAGGTCTTCTTCGTCATCCCTTGGTCAGATGAAGCTCATACTCTAAGGGTTGATGAACTAGTTTGTGGGTCAAATCTGATTCACTGCCTGTTTTTGTATGGCCTGCAGGCTAAGTTTGTTTTTGTATTTCTAGATGTTTAGGGAAAGATAAGAAAAGTAATAATTTATGATACATGAAAATTATGTGAAATTAAAATTTCTATTTCATGAAAATTATATAAAATTAGAATTCTAGTACCCATAAATCAAGTTTTGTTGGAATATATCCATGCTCTTTTATGTATTTATTGTCTATGGCTCTTTCTGCACTACAACAGTAGATTTGAGTAATTCAGCAGAGATTATATCACCTGAAAAGCCTAACGTATTTACTGTCTGTTCCTTTTTTTTTTTAAGTAGGCCTTGCTCAGCATGGAGCCCAACAGAGGGCTTGAACTCATGAGTTCAAGACCTAAGCTGAGATCAAGAGTCACATGTTTAACTGACTGAGCCTTTCAGGCTCCCCACTACTTGTTTCTTTATACATAAAGTGTGCTGATCTCTATTCAAGTAGATTCCTCGGGAGGGGCTCATGTATACAGTATTCCTGATGTTCTGACATGTTCAAAATTGTATTTTTATAGATCAGTTAGAGATAACATCCTTGATTGGCATTTTCTTTCCTTGAAGACACAGCTCTGCTATTGTCTTGTTTTATATGTTGTCATTGAGAAGTCTGATAACGGTCTAATTTTCTTGCTACTATGTTATTTCATCTTTTTGCCAGAAAGCCTTAGGATATTTATCTTTAAAGTCTTAGAACTTTAGTAGGATATACTTCAGAGCTGATCATCCTAGGTGAGTTTTAGTGACTCATGGGTCCTTTCAGTGTGTAGACTCAGGTCTTCTTTTATTTTAGGAAGTTTCCTTGGATTACAGTTTTAAATATCAGCTCTGTTCCATTGTTTAGATTTTCTCTTTAGTGACTCCAGTCATGCCTATTTTCTGTTGCAACCCCCTTCTAACCCTGTATTTAATTACTGCATTTTCTTTTTCTTTTTTTAAAATATTTTATTTATTTGACAGAGAGAAATCACAAGCAGGCAGAGAGGCAGGCAGAGAGAGAGGAGGAAGCAGGCTCCCGCAGAGCAGAGAGCCCGATGCGGGGCTCGATCCCAGGACCCTGAGATCATGACCTGGGCTGAAGGCAGAGGCCCCAACCCACTGAGCCACCCAGGCGCCCCATAATTACCGCATTTTCATTTCTTAATTGCTTTTCCTGCTTTGTTTAATGTTATGTATTAAATTTTCATTTGACTCAATTGTCTTGGCCACCTTGTAATTTAGAATTCATATCTAATAGGATTTTCTAGTTCTCTTCTGGTTTTGTTTTGTTTTTTTCCTGAGTTCAGTCAGGTCTCATTTATTCCTTTTTTGACCACTTCTGTTCTTAGTTTCTTTATTTCTAATTAAAGGTGCTTTAATCTGATTAAGGAATTTCATATCCCCCAGATGCTTGTTTGAGGCTATGTAATTAAGTTTGGAGCCTTATATTACAATTTCCTTTAGCTTTGTGATTCGATTTTGGCTCTTACTACATTTTTGGCCTTTCTTTTTTGGTAATAGTTTTGTATGAATGTGGTCTACCTCTATTCTTTTTTATTTCATGGATAGGGTCCACAAGTGGTCTCTTCTGTCAGTTGCCCTCTTCTGTGTGATTTCTTTTATAGATGATGTTGGCGGTAGAGGTGAGGTGAGGAGAGCATTTGGCCTGTGTTGTTTCTTTCATTTCTGTAGGATACTTAATTTTTCCCTTTTTATTTCCTTGTTTCACTTACTACCACACTGTTCAGGGCTTATAACCTTTTTTAAAAAAAACATATTTCATTTTCCTCCAAAAGCAGAACTTCTCTCAGGTTGCCACTTCTGGTCATGCTCATTTTTGATCTTTCCCTGGGAACTGCCACGTCTCACCCTATGTTCCTCAGTATTGGGCGTGGCTTTATATGTGCTTCATCTAAGTCCTCTGTACCCTTCTGTTTCCTTTCTTGGAGCCTCTTAAGCCCCTCTCTCATCTGCGTTTGTAGGCTTGAAGCGATAGGCAATAGGAACTCTAATGGAACAAGTTATTTGAAGCCTGTGGCATGTATTTTTCATCTCTCAGTAATGCTGCAGACATGAATCCTGTGTGGTTTTCTTGCTCTCCTTGTTTATGTTTTGGAGAGGAAGGTTTTGGGGAAGATTAAAAATCAGGCCATAGTCATCATCCTCTATCTGGATTCATGTATGTTGCATCATTTTTGTTGTTGTTGTTGTTTGCACGAACTCTTAAAGGAAGAGTAAATAGTACCTAATAATAATAATAAAAGTAAATAATTTTAGTTTCAGTGGAACATCAAATAGTTGTAAATACTGTAAACATTTCTTAACTATGTAAGTATTATTATAATGGTTTTTAGAAGTGTGTTTAAGCAGAAAAATGTCATAACTCAAGCATTCTAGGTGTTGCATAGTAGGTTGGGTTTTTTTGCATACTTCATAGTCTTTTCTCTGCTAGTACACAATTTTAAAAACTATTATTTAAAAATTAGGTGTTTCAAAGCATGTTTGTTTCAAAATTTTGTCAATTTTGAAAGCTCATTTTTGTTGTGAATAAGTGTTCAGAGTTTGATTTATTTTGGGTAACTAAAGTGGGTTTTGGGGTGCCTGGGTGGCTCAGTGGGTTAAGCCGCTGCCTTCGGCTCAGGTCATGATCTCAGGGTCCTGGGATCGAGTCCCGCATCGGGCTCTCTGCTCGGCAGGGAGCCTGCTTCCCTCTCTCTCTCTCTGCCTGCCTCTCTGTCTACTTGTGATCTCTCTCTGTCAAATGAATAAATAAAATCTTTAAAAAATAAAAAAAAAATTAAAAAAAGTAAAAAAATAAAGTGGGTTTTGGTTTATTTGGTTTCTATTATATTAATGGCAGTTAAGTTTTAAGTATCGGGGAGCATTTGTTATTTGAGTCATCTTCATCCTCCTTGCTTTGTAATATGTTTTAAAGTCAAGACAAACTCATTTTTCATTTATCAGATGCATACTTCTACTGGAGGGGGATTTTGTGATTGCGGAGATACAGAGGCTTGGAAAACTGGCCCATTTTGTGTAAGTCATGAACCTGGAAGAGCAGGTACTACAAAAGAGGTAAGAGTACTATTTTTAAAAATTACTAATTATTTTAAGCTCGATGTAGTTAGGTAGAAAGAAATGTTATATTATGGGTTAAACTCAATTCCGTTAAGAATCCTGGTTTTTAATGTTCCAGTATTTAAATGTAAGGAGTTTTATTCTACTCTGTATTTATTTGTCTAAAGACTGAATTTCTTAGTTCTATTAGTTAAGCAGGCAATTTGATAGGCAAGAGTAAATGATATATAAGGCTTAAAGAACAAGTGGAACAGTAGAATTGACATGTAACTTCAATAATTACTTTTCTTAAAAAAAACTTTTCTGAAAGAAAAAAAAGTCAATAAATTGATTATGTGCTATACATCCTAATCAAGAAAAGTGAGTAAGCCCAGATAAAGGCTATTAGGAAGGAGAATGAAAAAATAACTATAAACCTACAGATACAGAGGAAATTAAAAGGTTTATAAAAGACTCTTTATAAGACTGCCCAAGAAGTACTTCCTATGTTCAAATGATTTCACAGAGTGACTCTTTTCAAAAACTGCAAGAAATAAATAGTTTTTGTACTTTTTAAACTGTTCCAGATAATCCTCTAGCATTGAATACGGAACCCCCAGATTTTGATCTCTTTAAGTGCCATTGCCCACTAAAAGAATTCAGGGCTTGTAAAAATACCTGAGCGGGTCTGAGTCAAGGATTAAGTAAGCTTATGAGGATGGGTTCGTGTCTAAAGAATCTAGGACCCAGCATGAAAGGGCTGTCATTGATCAGAGTTGGACAATTAGAGCCTCAAAATAATACTAATTACAGTAACTGCTGTAACTGATTGAATCATAATATATGAAAATTCATGAGTTCCTATTAAAACCAAAAAGAACTTAAATAATTTTGCCAAGGCAATGGTTATTATATCAATTTCTCACACTGAAAACTGGTAATTAAAAGAATGAACTAAGCATTTATTCTACCTCTTTTTTTTTAAGATTTTATTTATTTGTTTTAGAGAGGAAGAGAGCATGTGAACAAGAGTTGGGGGAGGGACATAGGGAGAGAGAGAATCTGAAGCACACTACACTCTGAACTTGCTCTAAACTTGGAGCCGTATTCGGGGCTCTATCCCAGGACCCTGAGATCATGACCTGAGCCGAAATTGAGAGTTGGACGCTTAACCAACTGAGCCACACAGGTACCCCTGTTCCACCATTTCAATAGGAATTGTATTTCATGGTAAATAAGTATTTCCAGTTTACAAGGTAAAGCTCTTCTTTCTGGGCGAATGCTACCTAGCTAATAGAGAAGGGATAATAGGATTAGAATAATAAACATTTTGCAAACCTTGAAGAAATATTTGGTTCAGGCAAGTTCATTAATGGATGCTAAACCCATTAAGACATGAGTTGATAAAGAACAATATTCACATAGTTCTAAATTGTCATCTCATAGATCACTTGCTAGGCATAAAGGAAAAAAGTGAAACTTTAAGTGGAGGTATTATATTGTCATCTCCTGAAACTGGTCATTGGTATTAGCATCATTACTAATAATGGAGTGAGATGGCATAATGAGCCTCCTCACAGGATGTAAAATAAAGTACATAGGTTAACATCTCAAAATCAGCTCACTTTGGTGGCACATATGCTAAAATTGGAATGATAAAGAGAAGATTAACATGGCCCCTGTGCAAGGATGACACACAAATTTGTGAAGTGCTCCATATTTTTATATGGAGTGATTTCACTCACATGTGGAATTCAAGAAACAAAACAAATGAGCATAAGGGGAAGGGAAAAAAAAGAGAGGGAGACAAACTATAAGAGAGTCTTAACTATAGAGAATAAACTGAGGGTTGCTGGGGGCAGGGGGATGGGCTATATGGGTGATGGGTATTAAGAAGGGCACTTGTGATAAGCACTAGCTATTATATGTAAGTGATGAATCTCTAAATTCTACTCCTGAAACTAGTATTACACTATATGTTAACTAAAATTTAAATAAAAATTTGAAATATTGGGAAAAAATAAAAGTTCGTAAAAAATTTTTAAAAAATGAGTTAATGTAATGTACCGTATAAACAATAAAAAACAAAACCACATGATCATCTTAGTAGATGTAGCAAAAGCATTTGACTAAATCCAACACACTTTCATCATAAAAAGACTTAACAAACTTAAAACAGAATGGAACTTCCTCAACCCTAATAGAGGACATGATGAAAAACTCCTAGCTATAAATATTTTAGATACTTTTCCTCTGAGATCAGGAACAAGACAAAGATTCTGCTCTTGTCACATCTGTTTAATACTGTATTAGAGGTTCTGGCTAGGGCAATTAGTAATGCAAGAAAAAGAAGTAAAGAGCATCCAGATTGGAAAGGAAAAAGTAGGACTAGCTCTATTTGCAGATGACATGATTTTGTTTTTTTTTTTTTTTTTTTTTTTTTTTTTTTTTAAAGATTTTATTTATTTATTTGACAGAGAGAGATACAAGTAGGCAGAGAGGCAGGCAGAGAGAGTGTGAGGGAAGCAGGCTCCCTGCCGAGCAGAGAGCCCGATGCGGGACTCGATCCCAGGACCCTGAGATCATGACCTGAGCCGAAGGCAGCGGCTTAAACCACTGAGCCACCCAGGCGCCCGATGACATGATTTTGTATATGGAAAGTCTTAAGGAATCCACACAAAAAAATTATGAGAACTATTAAGTTCAGCACGAATGTAGGATACAAGATAATTATACAGAAATCACTTGTTTATTGCATGGAGTACTAGGTGTGGTACAAAAACAATGAATTCTGTTATGCTGAAAAGAAATAAAAAAAAACCACTTGTTTTATACATCAGTAATCAAAAATCAGAAGAAAAAATTGAGAAAAAATTCCATATTGGAATATTCTATTCCAATAATTCCATATTCCATATTATAGTATCAAAGGGAATACAATATTTAGAAATAAATTAACAAAAACAGCATAAAATTTATATTCTTTCACTGTTGAAAGAAATTAAAGATGATCTCAATAAATGGAAAAATATACCACTTTTTTTTTTAAGTTTTTATTTTAATTCCAGTTAGTTAACATACAGGGTAATATTAGTTTCAGGTGTACAATATAGTGATTCAACAATTTCATACATCACCGGTGCTCATCATGACTAGTGAGCTCCTTAATCCCTATCACCTATTTCATCCATCCCTCTACACACCTCCCCTCTGGTAACCATCAGTTTGTTTTCAGTAGTTAAGAACCTGTTTCTTGGTTTGAATCTCTCTCTCTTTCTTCTTTTCCCTTTGCTCATTTGTTTCTTAAATTCCACACATGAGTGAAATCATATGGTATTTTGAAGACTTAAAATTGTTAATGTGGCAGTCCATTGGGTATTTTTTCCCCAGCATTACCAAGCGATTAAACTTAGTTCTCCATGGACACTGACCAGGTATCCCACAAATTTAACTCAAGTCTGATACTCTCTGCTTGGTGATAACATCAGATTCCAGAGATTAAGGGCACAGTCTCACAAGCTTCCCCCATTTTAGATATCACTTGGAGTCTAGGTTCTCTTTGCTTTTGCTTCTGACCAATTGGCTATAAATCAGAGATTCTCATAACTCTCTCTTCGGATTCCATTGATTTACTAGAGCAGCTCATGTAACTAAGGAAATGAGATTTCCTAGATTTGCTAGATTACCTATGTATTGTAAAGGACTGTACTTCAGAAACAGCCAGATGGAAGAGGTGCATAGGACAAGATATTTGGGGATGGGTTGTGGATTTTGCATGCCCTTTGAGTGCACCACTCTCACTAGATCTCTGTGTGTTCACCAACCTAGACGTTTCCCAAAATCTTGTCCTTTTGGGTTTTTATGGATGTTTCACTATATAGGCGCATGATTGATTGAATCATTGGTCATTGGTGGTTGATTCAGCCTTTAGCCCCTTTTCCCTCTCCAGAGGTCAGGGGATAGGACTTGAAGTTCCAACCTTCAGATCACACGATCAGTTCCCCTGGCAACCAGCCCCCATCCTTAGTTGCTTTCTAAAAATCACTTCATTAACATAATGAAAGACTTCAAAAATTCCTCCCAACACTTTGGAAATTCCAAGGGTTTTAGGAGCTCTATACCAGAAATGATGAAGACCAAATATATTTCTTCCTATACATCAGAATATCACAGGCCATACGCTCCAGTTAATCTACAGATTCGATACAATTCCTATCAGAATTCCAACTGGGAAATTTTTTTTCTCTATTTTAGTAATTGACAAGCTTATATTAAAATTTATATGGAATTATAAGGGACCCAGAATAGCCAAAACAACCTTGAAAAAGAACAAATTTGGAGAACTCACACTTCCCGATTTCAAAACCTACTACAAAACAACAGTAATCAAGACAATATGGTATGACATAATGATAAACAGAGATTATGAGAATAGGTTTGAGAGCCCAGAAATAAACCCACCTGTCTGTGGTTAGCTGTTTTCAACCAGAATATGAAGGGCATTCACTAGGAAAATAATAGTCTTTTATCAAATGATACCAGAACAACTAGATAGCCACATACAAAAGAATGAGTCTGGACCCCTAGCTCATATCATACATGAAAATTAGCTCAAAATGGATCAAAGACCTAAATGTGAGAACTAAAACTATAAAACTCTTAGAAGAAAACATAGAGGTAAATCTTTATTACCTCATATTTGGCAGTGGATTGATAGACATGACAGCAAAAGTCTGAGTAATAAAAGAAAAAATAGATAATTGGACTTCACCAAAGGACACTGTCGAGAAAATGAAAAGCCTACAGAATGGGAGAATTATGTTTGCAAATCATATTATCTAATAAAGGACTCATATCTAGAGCTTAAAAAGAGCTCTTAAAACTCCATAATAAAAAGACAACCCAGATTTTAAAACCTGCAAATAGTCACTTCTTCGTGAATAGTCATTTCTTCAAAGAATATATATACATAGATACACACGCAGCTAGTAAGCACATGAAAAGATGCTTAGCATCATTACTCATTAAGGAAATGCAAACCAAAATCATGACATTCTTTTTCATACCCACCAATGGCTATAATCAAAAAGGCAAATAATAACAAGTGTTAGAATGTGACAAAGTTGGAACCCTCATATGCTTTGGTAGAAATGTGGAATAGTGCAGCCACTTTAGAAAATAGTCTAGCAGTTCTTGAAATGATTAAATGTAGAGTTAGCATACACTCCAGCAACTCTACTTCTAGGTATATCCTCAAAATAATTGAAAACAGTTCAAGCAAATATTTAGACATAAATGTTCATGGTAACATTATTCATAATAGTATTATTAGAGAATAATATATTACTCATAATAAAAGTAGAAACATCTCAAGTCCATCAACTGATTAATGGATAAACAAATGTGAGTAAATTGGTACAATACATTATTTGGCTATAAAAGGAAGGTAATGAAACATGTTTCAGTTTGGAGGAACCCTGAAAACATTATGCTAAGTGAAAGAAGCCAATTATAAAAGATCACATTATATGACTACATTTAAATGAAATGTCTGAATAGGCACATTTAAAGGGACAGAAAATGGGATAGTGGTTCTTTAGGTCTAGGGGCATGGAGTCATTGGGTGGCAGAGGAAGAAATCACAAAGGAGTGGTTTTGTTTTTGTTTTTTTGAGGTGATGAGACTGGTCTAAAACTGATACGGTGATAGTTACAAATATGTGTAAATAAACTAAAACAATTAAATAGTATATTTTGAGTGAGTTGTATAGTATGTGAATTATATCTTAAGTTGTTAAAAAAATTGAAGTACCTAGAGCTTCACTTATTGAAATATATATATATTTTTAATATTGATTTGAGAGAGAGATTGCATGGGTTCATGTCCAGTAAGGGATAGAGGGATAGGGACAGAGAATCTCAAGCAGACTCCCCATGGAGCATGGAGCCTTTCACAGGGCTCCATCTCACGACCCATGATATCATTCATGATCTGAGCCGAAATCATGAGTGGGATGTTTAACTGACTGAGCCACCTGGCCCCACTTACGAAATACTGTTGATAAAAATGTTTAGCCTGAACTTAGTAAAACCTTGAGGTTTAACTTTTAGAAAATACAGGGGAGACATGAACACGATAAAGAAGACCACAAGGAAGATAAGTATAAAATGTAGGACATTTCAAGGTACATCTAGAATGTAGGAGTTTTTATAGGAAATATGGCCTGGTTTCTGTCATGAAGAACAAAAGGCTGGAAGTGGAGATGGGAGATTCATTTAGATATAAATGACCTAGACATAATAACCAAATGCTAGATATTTTGGGAAGAATTAGGAAATTGAATATGACCAAGACATTAGAGGATATTTAAAAATTATTAATGTTACTAGATATAATAATCATATCATAAGTATGTAAGAAAATTCTTTTTTTAGAAATGCATGTTAAGTATCTAGGTTTAGAATATGACTAATACCTTAAAATACTGGGAAAAAAACCATGGAAAAATAACAGTTATTGAATTTAGGTAAAAGTGTCTTTATTATACTGATCTTCCTGTTTTTTCCACATTTAAAAAATTTTAGTGGTTAAAAATAAAAATCAGTCAACTTAATGCCAAATAAATAACAAAAGTATAGAAACTGTCCTTAAGCATAGAAGGGGGGAAGGATAAAGTTTCCAGATTTGTTATGTAAAGCCAACATTATATTGATCTCATATCTGACAAAATAGAGAATGTACAGATCAGTTTTATTAATCATTGTTATGCTGAAACACTAAATAAAACATTAGTGAGTGAAATCAAGTGTTTTAAAACAATCATGTAACACTATCATGCTTACCTTCCTGGAATGAACTCCTCTTGGAATTCACTTGTGAAACCATTAATCCTGGCACTTTCTGAAAAAGTAGCCTCTTTTTAAAAATGATACCTGGAAAACCCAAGAATATTAACTGAAAAATGGAAACTAGAGTTTAGTCAAGTTATTGGTTACAGAACTCATGTTAAAAACCATTAGTTTGGGGCACCTGGGTGGCTCAGTGGGTTAAAGCCTCTGCCTTCGGCTCAGGTCATGATTCCAGTGTCCTGGGATGGAGCCCCGCATCGGGCTTTCTGCTCAGCGGGGTGTCTGCTTCCTCCTTCCTCTCTGCCTACTTATGATCTCTCTCTCTGTGTCAAATAAATAAATAAAATCTTTAAAAAAAAAAACCCATTTGTTTTTCTGTTTAATGTATTCAACAAATATTACTTTAATGCCCTTACAAGCAATAATATCTTTTAGAAAATGTAATGGAAGGGGCGCCTGGGTGATATAGTTGGCTAAGCATCCAAGTCTTGGTTTAGGCTTGGGTTGTGATCTGAGGGTCTTAAGATCGAGCCTCATGTTGGCCTCTTTGCTCAGTGTGAAATCTGCTTCAGATTCTCTTACCCTCTCTCTCTGCCCCTCCTGCTTATGTTCTCTCTCTCTCTCTTCCTCTCTAAAATAAAGAGATCTTGGGGGGGAAAAAGGAAAATGTAATGGAAGAGGGATGCTCGGCTGGCTCAGTCAGTGGAGCAGATGACTTTTGAGTCATGCCCCATGTTAGGTACAGAGATTTTTTTTTTTTTTTTTATGTAATGGAAGAGAAAATCTCATTCACTATAGCATGAGAAAAAAATATAATAACTTGGAAAAAATAAATCTGCCAGATTTATTTTTCAAGTTTTAAGAAACTTGAAAAATATACTCTAATAGGCATGAAAGAAAAAAATAATCAAGAGATACACTTCATTCTTGGATTGGAAGATTCAATAACTACAAAAAAATCAATATTAAAATTTTTTCTAGAGTTAATCCACAAAATCACTATATTCCCAACCAGAATAACAGCCAAATATTCTTTGGAACTTGACAAAGTTATCGGAAGTTCTTCTGGAAAAATAACCTTGAGAATTGTCAGGGAGAGCTGGAATAAAGAATTACGAGTGTGAGTAGGTGTAACAGATTTAAATGTATTAAAGAGCTCTAGTAATCCAAATACTGTGATTCTTGCTACAGGAGTAGACAGCAAAGAATGGAACAGAAAAGAGAATCTAAATCCAAATTGGTAGTAAAGATAGCACTTGAGGTCGGTGGTGGTATGTAACGGGCTACCCACTTGAGGGAAAAAAATGTATATAAAGCTTGATCAGATAAATTCCAGAAATATCAATGATTTTTAAAAGCTTTTTTTTTAAAGAAAAATTATAAACTTGTTAGGAAATATGAATGAATTTTTAAAAATAATTTTGAAGTAGGTTGGGCCTTTCTAACATTTTTTTTAAACTTCAGAAGCCATAAAAAGGAAAAGATTGATAAATGTGCTTCTGTAAAAATTAACTTCTTTATAGCAAAAACTTTTCATGAGATTAAATGACAGATTGGAAAAAACATTGCAGTGTGTCATAAAGGATAATTATCTGTCATTAAGAAACCCTTGGTAGTCTGTATATTTGTGCTATATGACCACTCGTGTATAGTATACTCTTATTTTACAAAACTCAGAATGTAAAGGATTGGAATTATATTTGGGAAAGTAAAATGTGTTGTCTTCTCTTGAGTAGGAGCATTAGAGCACAACAGTATGGGCTCTAGAACAGGTGTCCTCGGTTTGCTTCATAACCCCAGTGATAGCTCTGTGATCTTGGCAGAGTTATTCACTGTTTCTTCCTTTCAGTTTATCTGTCAACTGGAGATAATACCATCCGCCTCACAGGACTTTGAGGATTAAATGAGATAATACATGCAAAGTGCTTAGCCCTAGAATATGCCTGGTTCTAAAGGCCCAGTAAATGTTAGCTGTCATCATTAGTATTAGTATTACAGCTCCTACTACTTTTCCCATTACCTTTCTTATTTGGTACTAGTAATGTTTTAGAATTAACAGAGATCTTCCACACGAATTATATCAATTTATCCTCATTACTACTTTGTGAGGTAGATATAGTAGCTTCATTTTATAGAAGTAGAAACAGAGACTCTGTAAAGTTAAGTGACTTGTTCAGGTTTGCATTATTTAGTCAGTGGCAAAGTTGGACCTAAAATTCAGATCTTTAGATTCTGAGTTCTAGGATGTTTTTTAAAATCTTGAATTTAGATGTAATTTCAAATTTATGAAAAGCTGCAAAAATCAAAATAGTACAAAGAATATTCATATGCTTGGGATGCCTCTGTGGCTCAGTCGGTGTGTCATGATCCTGGGGTCCTGTTGCTCAGTGGGAGTCTAATTCTCCTTCTGCTCCTCCCCCACCCCCCGGCTTGTGCTCCCTCTCCCTCTCTCTCTTTGACAAGTAAATAAATAAAATCTTCTTAAAAAACTAAAAAAAAAAGAATATTCATATACTTTTTACTCTTTCACCACTGTTAGCCTTTTCCCCCATTTACTTTATTATTCAGCATTCATTTTTTAGATTGCTGCTTCTCTCTCACTCATTTTACTTGTCCTAATCTCAGACGGCCATTCCTTCATTTGACAAATATTTATCAAGTGTCTGTTACTTGATTAAATATTACCAAATGTCCATTACCTAGAATACTGTTTAAACCTTTCAAATTTATTCTCATTTTTGTTTTGTTTAATGAATGCTTTTAATTCTGATTATTTTGCTTTCCTCCTCTAATATTTTTGAAAGGGTACTCAAATATTTTGGCACATAGAGAGTAATTTGTGGCTTGGTTTTTATAACCTCTTCGTTACATAACTAGTCATTCTGCAAAAACTGTCTTTGTGTTTAAGTACCTGAAGAATCCCTGGGAGTTAAGTTGACTCGTTGAGTTTACAAAGCTTGCTTAACTTCCATCTACCTCATGGATTTCCAGTCCCTTTGGTGCTTCCTGAATCATAATGGCCTCAGAACACTGAATTTAGTACTGAACTAAGCTGATCCTGGATTTAGAATTAGATTCAAAAGGTGATTGGTCATTCAGGCTTATCCTAAAAGTAAATCTGGATATTCTGGAACTGACAGATTATCTGGAGGTAAGGGAGGGGCACCTGTGGCTAGCATATAACTAATCAATTCATTCAACACAAACAGTCCTGTGTACATAGCATTTTGTTTCATCTCTGCTTTGATGAATGTGAAAGCCGTATTGTACCAGATGCATGGCATTGTGCCAGTCATAGTGAGGATTTACCAAGTGTAATCCCGTCTGGCTGGTACTAATCAGCCAGCTTTTGGCAATGTCTTTAAAAGCAAGGCCTCTTTCCGGTATATATAAAAGCAGTTTCTCTCTAGTCCTGTAGTACATTTCTGGGTTAATTATTAAGTTCTTTTTTATTTTTTTTCTATTTAGATTATAGCCCTTTTGTTTCCTTTCTGACCTTATTTTTTAAGCTTTAGATGCATTTCTTGAAAGTTTCATATATACTTACCAGACCTCTTCTAAAGGACTTACCTCTGATTGATACGGTATGGAAGTAATGAGTTGATTCTTTTAACTCTTCACCTCAAACTATTTTTTTGAAGAATTCAAAAGGATATATTGAGCTAAAAAATATATATATACATATATATGTGTGTATATATATACACACACACGCGTGCGCGCGCGAATGAAATAGGAATGTAATGGACCAGTGTTGGTCTTAGTACTTTGGCACTCTGTGCAGCTCTCTCTAGTAAATGCTTCAGAACAAAATCTCCAGAGAGAAGGTGATATGTTGAAGAGAAGGTAAAAATTGAAATCATAAAGCATTGGGGAGTGAGAAAGGTGCAAAAGAGAATTGCATAGGTTAAGGGTTTGGTGAACACAGAATGAAATGCAGTTCATTAGAATGGTCTGCAGCAGGTAGGTTAAAATTTAACATTAAAATCTTATATTGAATTCCTACTGGATTTTTTTTTTTTTTTTTGTCTTCAAGAGCTCCTCTGTTTTTTTTCCTGTTTAGTCTTTTGTTTAAACAGCTTATTGATATGTAACTTGCATGCCATAATAAAAAATTCTCCCACTTAAAGTGTACAATTCAGCACTTTTTGGTATGTTCACAGAGTTGTTCATCCATCACCTCAATTATAGAACATTTTCATTACCCCCCAAAAAAACCCTGTATCCATCAGCAGTCACTCTCCATTTCTTATAAACTCCCTAGCCTTAGGCAATCACTATTTTACTTTCTGTCCCTATACATCTGTCTACTGTGGACATTTTATATAAATGGGATCATATAGTATGTGGTCTTTTAAGAATGGCTTTTTTCACCAGCTTAATGTTTTCAGGGTTCATCCATGTTGGACCATGTACTTTTTGGTACAAGTAATATTATGTTTTTACAGCTAAGTAATAGTCTATTGGCTAAATAAATATTCACATTTTATTAATCCATTCATCAGTTGATAGACATTGGGGTTTTTTCCACTTGTTGGCTATTATAAAAAATGCAGCTATGAATATTTGTGTATATGGTTTTGTTTCAGACGTGTTTTCATTTATTTTGGATAGATATGTAGGAGTGAAATTTCTGGGTTGTATAACTGCTAAATATTTTGAGCATCTGTCAGACTGTTTTCTAGATTGGCTTTACCATTTTATATTTCCATGAGCAATATATAAAGGTTCAAATTTCTCTACATCATAGTCAGCACTTGTTATTATATGTCTTTTTTATTATAGTAACTGTAGTAGGTGTGAGAAGTATCTCATTGTTCTGATTTGTATCAAAATCAAAAGCATTTGAATGCATTTTTTTTTTAGTTGAATGGCTTCAATAAGCCTTTTGTTAAGGAGGTAGTGGTCTGTAATAAAGAAAACACTGTTTCTTGTGGGAGCCAAATACTGGGGTTTCTGCTATTTATAGGCTCTTTTACCTTGGGTGGGTTCCTTATCCTTAAACTGTCACTAATTCTCAGGCACCTGGGTGGCTCAGTCACTTAAGCATCTGCCTTCGGTTCAGGTCATGATCTCAGGGTCCTGGGATTGAGCCCGAATAGGGCTCCCTGCTCAGCAGGGAGTCTGCTTCGCCTTCTTCCTCTGTCCCTCCCCCTTGCTCGTTCTCTTTCTTTCTCTTTCTCTCATGCTCTCTCTCTCTTGCAAATAAATAAATAAAATCTTTAAAAAAAATGTCACCAGTTCTCTCCCTTTCTTATGGAGTGGGCATGAGGATCAGTTAAAATAATAAGAAAAGTTTTTTTTTTTTTAAGATTTTTATTTATTTATTTGACAGAGAGAGATCACAAGTAGATAGAGAGGCAGGCAGAGAGAGAGAGAGAGAGAGAGGGAAGCAGGCTCCCTGCTGAGCAGAGAGCCCGATGCGGGACTCGATCCCAGGACCCCGAGATCATGACCTGAGCTGAAGGCAGCGACTTAACCCACTGAGCCACCCGGGCGCCCCAATAAGAAAAGTTTTTTATAAGCTCTAAGGGATAACCAAATGTTCTCTGATAGTACCATAATTATGCTACTCAGGAAGGCAGAGAACATTTTTAAGGGAGAGCATCACTAAAAAGGGAACTCTTGTGTTTCTGTCTCCTTTCCATTCTATCTATAGCACCAACTTGGCCATGAGGAATTAAGCTAAACTGATGTGAGTAGCAACCTCTTGAGCTCAACTTGTATTTGTTCCTGAAGAGTGGTGTAATGAAGTCATTAAAATAATTAAAAATTAGTAACCTTTTTCTCATCCATTTATTTGTATACAATGTTGGTAGTTATATTTTTTCTATACTTTCTTACAGAATTTACGTTGTCCATTGAATGAAGAGGTAATTGCCCAAGCCCGGAAAATATTCCCTTCCGTGATAAAATACATTGTAGAAATGACTATATGGGAAGAGGAAAAAGAACTGCCTCCTGAACTCCAGATAAGGTGGGGACAGTTTTCAAAAAGGAGAAGTTTTAGCAAAGGTTATTTATATTGCAAAATAAATGTTGGAAAAATGTTATGTTATACTGGTTTTAATTTATCAGGATTATGAAAATTTTGTAGAGAATTATCTTTTGAGAATACTTTCAAAGTGTCCATTTATATGAGATGCTCTGAGTAAGCATTAAACAGAAGGTAAGCCAAAAGAAGACCCTAAACTGGAGCTTCTGACTTTTAAGAAAGAAGAGTTTGGTTTTTTTGGTTTTCTTTTGTTTTGGGAGGGGTTTTTTGGTCAGAAAACAGCCAGATATTTTCACATTTTATTAGCTGTGGTATAGTCCTAGAGCTGCCTCATTCCCTCCCCTCCCCATCCCCCACCACAAGGTCCAGCCTTCCAGGAAGCCCCTGCCTTGGCTGTCTGTACCCACTGGAACTCCTGCTGCAGCTGAGCCAGGTCTCCCTCTGTTGCTCTGACTAGCAAGGTCCTGGAGCTGGGACTAATATCCCTGAATTTCAGCTGTGATATAGTCCAGCCTCTTCCCCCACTGTGGCCCAAGCCTCTCCCAGCTCCTGTTGACCAGCACAAGACCCAGAAATTTAAAGACCACATTGGACCTATCTAGCCAGGCCAGCTCCTCCTTCACGATACTACTTTCTGCGCCTCAAGCTTCTGCTGCCCTGACATGGATTTAGTCAAGTCCTTCTGTAGCTGCTGATATTTCACTCCTTTTCTCTGTAGCATAGCTTCTTCTGGATTAGCTCGGTCATGGTGGGGACAAAGATCTTTCTATCATTATTTGGGCTGGAGGTCTTGTTCTGAATTATTTGTAAGGACCTTATAGCTACCCATCCCAGTAGAGAAGTAAACTGCCCTATTTGATCCTGTTCTGGACCAGCTCCAGATTCCCCGAGAGATTTGTGATGGGAATGAGGAGATAGCCATTTTCCATGTGCTTTGAAACCTGTGATTATTTCTCTACTAGTTGTGGAGATTTAACATTTTAAAACTAAAACCCAACGATTTCTAACAGCCACAAGTCTTTCTGTGACAGTATTTGCTCTTATAAACGTACAAGAGAATTCCAGATCTGATATGATGATACAGTTTGGGCCTTGTGGGAATTTTTCTGTCTCTGTAACACTAGGAATTTCACAAATTGCATCACAAATTTAAATACTGTTATTCTTTGAGTTTACGGCTTTTTTTGTTTTAGGAGGAGAGCATTAATTTTAGTTTATAAAGACATGAAATGTATTATTTTGACTCTTGGTGGGCAATAAACTGGTTGGGGAAATAAAGGTCATCAGAGATTACATCCACAAATGCTTTAATTTCAGATATGTGATAATGTCAGTTGAACTCTTTAAGAAACTTTGTGTTGGTAAATGTGATACTAGCAATCTGCCTGCCTGAAAAGGGAGAGTTGCTTGAATTTGAGTGTATATATAGCAGCATCAGACTTCAGATTCATAGATCTGAATATGGCCTCTAACTGCTTGTTGGCATTGTGACCATAGAGAAGTTTTTTTGTTTTTGTTTTTTGGTGTTTGTTTTAAAGATTTTATTTATTTATTTGACAGAGAGAGAGAGAGAGAGATCACAAGTAGGCAGAGAGGCAGGCAGAGAGAAAGGGGAAAGCAGACTCCCCACCAAGCAGAGAGCCCAACGTGGGGATCACAACCTGAGCCGAAGGCAGAGGTTTAACCCACTGAGCCACCCAGGCGCCCCTGTGTTTTGTTTTGATTTTTTTTTTTTTATAAGCTCTGCCCTCAATGTGGGGCGTGAACTCTTGACCCCTAGATCAATAGCCAGATGCTCTACCAACTGACCCAGCCAGGCACCCCTGTTTCCTGAGCTTTAAGAGGCCTGAAAAAATCTGCTTCTTAGAGTTATGAGATGGATTGAGTATATTATAAAAGCATATTGAAACTGTTTAAAACTGATAACAACATTTGACATTTGTGTAGTCCATGACAACTGTTTTCACATTTCTTATGAGATCCTCATACCACTCTTTAATGTAGATATTATGCTCTTTTTAAAGATGGAAGAGGCATGGTCATCTCAGCAAGATTAAAAACTTAAGTAGCCTAAGGTCCTTCAGTCACATGATAGTGCTAGCACTTTCAGTCTATACATCTTTTTTTGTTAAACTTAAGTGTTCTTTAAAACCAGTATCACTTTAAGTAAGTAGAAAATAAAAGCAAAAATAAACTCAATAAAAACTAAGTGTTAATAAAATCTTACCATTTATTATTGCCTACCTGAAGGTCCTGAGCCTAGGGCTATTTCCCTTTGTGCAGTAAGAGATTAGCAAGAATTAAGAGTAGTGTTAAAAACATATTGCCAGGGGCTCCTGGGTGGCTCAGTTGGTTAAGCATCTGCCTTCAGTTCAGGTTATGATCCCAGGGTCCTGGGATCAAGTCCCACATTGGGCTCTCTGCTCAGCGGGGAGCCTGCTTCTTTCTCTGTCTGCCATTCTCCCTGCTTTTGCTCTCTCCCTCCCTCTTTCTGACAAATAAACAAATAAAATCTTTAAAAAACCCACATATTGCCACTAAAGTAATAATTGACATTGAGAGGTGATAAAAAGATGAAATGGTAATACTTTTATCAGGCTTTTTAAAATTTCATGACACTATAACACTTAAAATAACTTCCTTTATCAGTATTGCTGTGGTACTTTCTCATACGTAAGAAACTACATGGTGGTGCTTTGGTACAGATATTACATATTATTTTAGTCTATTTTTCACATTTTTAAAATTTGTTTTAGTATCTGAGTATCCATCTTTTTTTTTTTAAACAGGGAGAAAAATGAGAGATACTACTGTGTCCTTTTCAATGATGAACACCATTCGTATGACCATGTCATATACAGTCTACAAAGAGCTCTTGACTGTGAACTCGCAGAGGCCCAGCTGCACACCACTGCCATAGACAAAGAGGTTTGTGGGCTTCGTTTGAATTCTTATGCTCCCTTACATCATCTTCCTGGGAGTCAGGTGTTGACTGAGCTCTTGCCAAGTGCTCTTTAGTAATACAATATGTTAGGAACAATCATACTCTTATTCCTTATATCCTAGGTTAATTGGTTAAACTTGATTTTTCTGTATATCGTAATTATAGATAAACTATTAGCTTTCTTCTTTTATTCTAAATAATTAGAAAGTTACTGACTATATTTGGTGAAAAGTAGTTAAGAATGTCAGCTTCAGTCAGTTTCTATAATTATTTATTAAAATAGTATTCTGTAATTATTGAGTGTATGAATAAATGCATCAATTTTGACATTTTTAACATTATTTGTTACAGCTACTTTTAGTATAATACTGATTCTGTGGTTTAGCTTTTTAAAAAATACCTGTCCAAAGCAAACTGTGTTCCTCAGGTATATAGAGACAATATTAACTTAATCCTTGTTGAGAGGAGTGTAATACAATGGAAGAAGCAGCATGGCATTAGTAATCAGTGTAGTGGTCCTAGGGCTTGAGGAATCAATATCCTGGTCATACCTGTCATCCACTGGTGGATGCCAAGTATGTTGTGGAACACATGTTGTGGAACTTGTAAATTTCATTCATGGCAAGTATTTACTTACTTATTTTTTTTTAAGATTTTATTTATTTGACAGAGAGAGAGGGTGAGAGAGCACAAGCAAGGAGAGCGGCAGTCAGAGGGACAGAGAGAAGCAGTTTCGCCCGAGCAGAGAGCCTGACGTGGGGCTCAATCCCAGGCCCCGGGATCATGACCTGAGCCGAAGGCAGATGCTTAACCGACTGAAAGACCCAGACACCTGCATGAAAAGTATTTAAAACATGTACCAGGAGTTGTAAAAACATAAATTATTATTATTGGATAGAAATAGAGTACACTATAGTCCTTCACAAATGAAGGACTGACATTCTTACCAAGCAGGAAATCCAGCATCCTCAAGTGTATTCTCTACTAGGAGTATCAAAAGTTCTGAAGCTTCATAAAAGTGTTAAACATTTATTTTTATCTTCCAGGTATTGACCATCTTAGGACTTTTAGGCAGTTGACAAATGATTAAAAGCTCAGTAGGCCTTTGGACTACATTTTACTTATTGATTGGGATTGTCAGTCTGCTGCTTAATTCACATGTTTGTTTATAATTAGGGCCGTCGAGCTGTCAAAGCAGGTGCTTTTGCTGCTTGTCAGGAAGCAAAGGAAGATATAAAGGTAATTTTCTAAATTCAGGATGAAAGAGAATTATAAGAGGAATTCACATTACAAGAGCCGAAGTAGAACAATTACATTGTTGAAGTGGTTTGGCATCCTATGTAAAAGTAGGATTGGGCCATTTAGACCAAGAGATTTGAAGCTGTAAGTGTTATATAAGATATATTTGAAGAATAGATTACCTAGTTAAAACAAATTTTAAAACTAGTGTTTTGTTTTCAATATTCCTTTCACTTGTAGAGCCATTCAGAAAATGTCTCTCAACATCCACTTCACGTAGAAGTATTACACTCTGAGGTTATGGCTCATCAGAAATTTGCTTTGCGTCTTGGCTCCTGGATGAACAAAATTATGAGCTATTCAAGTAAGCATACTGCCTGTTTTTCTTATTTCTCGTAAAATACTGGTTTTTGAAATAGCCACGAATTTGAAAATGTCATTGAGTATAAAACAAATTTCTTTTTCATTTTTGGTTTATACATTTTGATTAATTTTCAGAATTGCATCTCAAATGCTCCAAATAATATTTTATCGGCTTTTGATTCTTTGGTATTGACAGAATTATTCTTGATATCAAACTGGGAAGATTGTTAGTTTTTTCACATTTTATTGTAGGAAACATACTTTTGGGAGGAATATTGTGAGAATAAAAATTATCTGAGTTCTTTTATTTGTAGGTGACTTTAGACAGATCTTTTGCCAAGCATGCCTTAGAGAAGAACCTGGCTCCGAGAATCCCTGTCTTATAAGCAGGTTAATGCTTTGGGATGCAAAGCTTTATAAAGGTAGGTAGATCTTTGCTACGATGCTTGCCACGAAGCATGACCTTAAAGTGGAGCTATAATCTTTTTTGTTTATTAAAACAGTGATCTTGATTTATGAGGTACTGTACTTTAAGAAAAAGCTAACCAATCAATATGTATTCTTCTGTGTTAAAACCCAGGGCTACTATCTTTTAATTACAGTGTCTTTTTGTTTAGTCAGGACCAGTAAAAAGAGTATGTATATATTCATGTAGTAGTGCCATTATTAAAGTTATGTTAATTTTTATTTTAAAAATCCAAATGCAGGAGCGCCTGGGTGGCTTAATCATTAAACATTTGCCTTCAGCTCAGGTCATGATCCCAGAGTCCTGGGATCGAGCCCCACATTGGGCTCCCTGCTCAGTGGGGATGTTTCTCCCTCTGCCTCTGCCTCATGCTTTGCCTACTTGTACTTTGTATCTCTGTGTCAAATAAATAAAAAAATTTTTAAAACTTTAAAAATCCCAATGCAATGTGCTATGGTGAATGCTGTGAAGTGTGTAAACCTGGTGATTCACAGACCTATATACCCCTGGGGCTAATAATACATTATATGTTTATAAAAAATTTATTTAAAAAAATCCAAATGCAGAACAAAAAGCGAAAGATGAGAAAAAAGCTAAAGTGAATGGAAAAGGGAAGACACAGAGTAAGAGTAATTTTGAGTAAAATAGAGTAAAAAGGAATGGAGAAAGCTTGAACAAGGTAGAGTGAAGTAAAGCAAAGTAGAGGGACAGAAACAGAAGGAAAAGTCATATATGTATTTTAAATTTTTGCTATTATTAATGGATTAAATGCTACTCATATTTGAGTTTTGAGGTCTATTAATATGTGAAATATTTTTATAATATTCTAACACTTCTAATAGCTGGAATTTTTTTTTTTTTTTTTGCCTTTGTGTTACTCTTCCACTTCCCCCCAAAATGATCTGTAGGTGCCCGTAAGATTCTTCACGAATTGATCTTCAGTAGTTTTTTTATGGAGATGGAGTACAAAAAATTCTTTGCTATGGAATTTGTGAAGGTAATTACTCTTTATAAATAGATATCAATAATAGAAAAAGAAAACCATTTTGGAAATGAAGCTGTTGAAACAAAGACAATTATGAATCAAGAATTTAACTTTGTGGTTTATTTTTTTTGTCAAAAGTCCGTTTATTTTCACATTTGGGAGTATGGAAGCAGTAGTCTCAAAGCAGAGATAGGTGAAAAATGACCTGTTATTTTCCTGGACAGAGCAATAGGAAGTTATCACATTCACACATACATTTATTCTTCCTAATCATTTGTCTGTTTTATAACAAATAAAATAATAACAAGTAGAAGTGACTAGGCATAGCAAGGAAAGGAACAGGTATGCATGCTAAAGGAAGGCAGAAATTAGATGAGCAAGAATTATACTTAACTGAGGCTAAAACATAAAGAGAAAACATACAGCCTTTTAATATTGTTTTATTGATCTGTTGTCTATCTCTTATATTTTTATATATATATGTATTTTGCAAGGGGCGGGATCTATCTCTCAAGTTAGATTGCAAGGTAATACATAACAAGGACTTTTTGAATCTTTCACTTTGCCATGCAGAGGTATCCAAGGGGTGCCTGGCTGGTTCAGTCAGTAGACCATGTGACTCTTGATATCAGGGATGTGAGTTCAAGCCCCATGTTGGGTGTGGAGACTATTTAAGAAAAAAAAAATTTTATATATGTGTGTGTGTGTATATATATATATTTATATATATATATATATATATAAAAGAAGACATTAAAAAGGTATCCAATAAATAAGTGTTGGTTTCCTCTGATTTTGAGTTACATACAATTCTATAAAAATTAAAACTGGTCAGAGGTAGGGTCCAGGATGGAATTGGAAGCAGAAAATGAAATAATGGTACTATGGGACAAGATACCTGCGCTCTCTGGGTTTTATAAGTAGAGTGTTAAAAGCAACACATTTAGTTTCTTGAAAGATAGTAACAGCTCAAGCTATTTAACTCTATTTTTCTAAAATTCTTAGAATATTGGACCATATCTATGATCTGAAATGATTATTTTTTTTCTTCTACAAAAGTACTTCTCCCTACTTAAATTGGATTTTTTTTTTTTTTAATATCATGATTACCTCTTTGTAGGAATTCTAGTGGATAAAATTAAATATGTAGGTCAAGGATCTAACACTGTGCTTGATACATGACTGGATGTATTATTATTTTTGTTTCCCACTATATCATGTTGATTTTCAGCTGGTATAGTTAATCTGAACCAGTATATTTAACCAGCTGCACCAGTATAGTTAAGAAGTTATTTGCAGCCAGCATCCATTCTGTCTAAGGTTGGATTGAATCCAGTTGGTTGGTTTTCTGGGTCCTATCAGTTTTTAGGTACTTCTCGAATATTGCCTCTGCCCTCTACCACTGCAGTAGAATCTGCTAAAGATTGTCCCAGATTCTGTTTAGAGAAAGGATATACGGCACTATATATACGTAGTCCGCTATGACTCTTAGATGTGTGTGTGTGGTTTTTTTTTTTTTTTTTTTGTCTTTTATAGTTTTCACTTACAATTCTGCTAGATTGGGTAGCTGAGTTCATATTTGGTCTTTCGTTTGTTATTCTCTAATATATTTTTGTTCACCATACTGTTTTCTCTTTAAAAATAGGAATTATAGGGGCACCTCGCTGGCTCAGTCAGCAGACCAGGCAACTCTTGATCTTGGGGCTGTAAGTTCAAGCCCCATGTTGGGTGTAGAGATTACTTAAAAAATACATATTAAAAAAAAAATAGGAATTACATTACTTTTCATCATATGTGTAGAAACAAATCTGCAGCAGCTATTAAAATTGGGATTCTAAAAGTTTTCAACAATTTATCATTGATTCTCCACTTACTATTCTATCTTTCAGTATTATAAACAGCTGCAGAAAGAGTATATCAGTGATGATCATGACAGAAGTATCTCGGTAACTGCACTCTCAGTTCAGATGTTTACTGTTCCTACTCTGGTAGGTATTGATCATTTCTTTGCAACCTTTCCAAGTAAAACCTGTTTTGCGTTTTAAGAATTTGCCTGGTAGCGAATCAAATTAAAATAATGTAGGAATAGTATATTGGGCTAATTTCATTTGGAAAATTGAATAATACCAGTAGTATCTGCATGTGAACTATATGTTAATGGGACCCAAGGACAAGATAGCTCTGAAGTGGGAATGCTGGCGTGACTGTTGTCCAGTGATCCTGATCTCTGCTGGGGAAGTCCAGAACTGTTTTCTCAAATTCTAGACTAATGAGAGCTGTGTCTTTTCAATACTCATACTACTTTTTTTTTTTTTTTTTTGCTGTTCTTTTATTCTGTAGTTATTGTTTGGAGGCAGGGGTATAGATTAAAATAAAACAAAGCAGAAAGAGAGAGTACTCTGAAACATTTGCATGAAGTAGTACTGATAAGGTACTGGGAAGAGAGTGGAGAATTCTCCTTTTTTTTTTTTTAATACTACTACTTTTCATGTTTCTTCTCGATAGTTTGGTTAACTATTCTTATTTTCCCATGTCAAAGGCGAGAGAAAAGGGTGGAGGAGAGACAGTGGATTAGGAGTGAAAGGGAGATAGCAATAGATAGTAATAGAATAGAACAGGTGGTAATATGATAGAAGTCATGCAGTGTATCTATGTTCTACTTTGCTCATCATGTGATTACCGATGGTGCACATTTATGTAGATAACTTGTGATGGGCTTGGAGTATCCAGACAAGTGTTACTGAGGAGTGAGGAATTATCATTTTTAGAAAATAACGTCTCAGAGAAAAAAAATGAAACAAGATGGGACCAGGGAGGGAGACAAACCGTAAGAGACTCTTAATCTCAGGAAACAAACTGAGGGTTGCTGGGGGTTGGGAGAGGAAGGATAGGGTAGCTAGGTGATAGACATTGGGGAGGGTATGTGCTATGGTGGGTGCCATAAATTGTGTAAGACTGAAGATTCACAGACCTGTATGCCTAAAGCAAATAATACATTATAAGTTAATTTTTAAAAAAGGAAAGAAAGAAAATAGCATCTCAGAATTTGCTATTCTGTGAGACTAAGGACTCTGTTTGATGCATTATTTGGAACATTTAAAATGAGTCACTGACCAACCAAATGAATGAATAAATTAAGTCCATACTATCAGGAGTTAACACTAAAGAATATTCTTGAAATACTCTGCAGGCCCGACATCTTATTGAAGAGCAGAATGTTATCTCTGTCATTACTGAAACCCTGCTAGAAGTTTTGCCTGAATACTTAGACAGGAACAACAAATTTAACTTCCAGGGTTATAGCCAGGACAAATTGGGAAGAGTATATGCAGTAATATGTGATCTAAAGTAAGTTGTTCAAGTCAAAAGGTAAGGGTACCTATTAATCACAGTGTGCTTATGTGTTCCATTTTATAAATAGACTTCTCATCATTTTGGTTATTTAGAATTCTCCTTATAATGATGGCAAGTACAAGGAACTGTTACTGTCTCATGTCAATAAATCTTTAACTGAAGTCTTATATAGAGTTACAGCCTGGTTAACAAAGAAGGTATTGAGGAGGGGCCTTTTACAGGAACTTTGGGTCTGTAGGGTCACTAAATGAATCTCCATCATAACTACCATGCCTTTCACTTACTCTCACTCATGCACTTTTGTTCCGTCCCTTTACATAGTCTATTTGTACATGGTTTCAGATAATCTTGTTGATCTGAGTTTCTTTTTAACTCCCTTTTTCATACATACAACCAAGTTATTAGTGCTCATCAGGGGTTTCTTAAGTTTTTTTTGCTGAAGAGAATAGAATTTCCTTTTAAACTAAAGTTGGAATCACATGATAGATCACTTTTGGGATTGTTGGACTTAAAAGGAATTAAGTTTCCATTTATTTTAGAATTGGTGAATATTATAAGTGTTGTGATATCAAAGTATTCAATAAATCATAAGTTCCAGAAAATTCTTTTGAGAATATATTAAAACAAAACACATTTCATTTAGTTTACTGTTTAAATTGAAGAGCTGAGCTCCAAGGTGTATAGAAATAATTATTTCTAGTCCCCAGTGGGGAAAAATCATTCTAATTTTGTCTACTTCTTTTAGTGACCATTTAGGGCATAGAGGGGTGGAAACAGGCTTCCAAACTAACCTAGAAATAGTTCAGTTTGCTTAAAAATACATTTGACAGGGGCACCTGGGTGCTTAGTCAGTTAAGTGACTGGCTTTTGATTTTGGCTCAGGTCATGATCTCAGGTTCATGAGCTGGAGCCCTGCATTGGGCTCCAAGCTCAGTGGGAAACCTGCTTTTTTCCCTTTCCCTCTGTGCCTCCCCACATTCTGACCTTCTCTCTCTCTCTCTTTCTCTTTCTCTCTTAAATAAGTATTTAAAAAAAAAAAAAAACATTTTACGGAGCTCTGGAATTATGTGTTGGATCCTTGATATTACTAAGGGAAGTTTCCAGACCTTTTCAAATTCCTCAATTTTTAAATGTGACTATAAATCTTTCTCTCAGGTTCAGCAAATTACTACATTATCACAACTTCAGTACAGAGATGGTAGGTAAATTCAGTAGTGAATCACCATTTAGCCAGTGTGCTTTACAAATTATGCATAAATTAACATGTATGCAAAACAGATAAGCAAAAAATGCACAAAAATGCCAAATGGCTCTACTTAAAAGTATCAGTGTTAAATCAGTGTATTTATTATTCCTAGGTATACTGTACAGGAAAAATCTCTTTACTGTGACCCTTACTATTGTGAAATATTCTTGTAGCTGAGTTATTTTTTTAATCCAGGGAAGTGGTGCACAATCACCTCATTGTTTTATCACATTTTATTTTGTATTATGCATTTCCAACTATAGTTATTCTCTACAATGAATACTTTAGAGTCATCACATCCCTAGATACTTTACTGTATGTTAAAACTTTAGGGTTGCTGGTTTGGATGTTAACTTTAAAGTTTTCCCAGTCTTTGGATGGTTATTAACAACTTCTCTCCTATATCCTTACCTAAATAGAAAAATCTCTAATGACAAGGAGAAGGGGAAATTCACATATTTTGAGCACCTAGAAAATCTGTATTGTGGTTGTCCATCTGTAATAGGCTAGGTTGCTTCCAAGGTTCGCTTAAGCAGAACAACTTCTGAGTAGAGAATTCAGGCTTAACTTTAATAACCGCCTCTCAAAGAGCCTTCACATTTTGCTGGTATAATTGTAGCTCTGCTTCTGATTATTTTAAGAAATTAGAATCAATAATGTTGATGAATCAACATTGTCTATAGCTCTGATAACTTTAAAATTATCTCGGACTGGGAAAGTGAAATATTTCTTTGTCTTTTGAAATGATAGGTATATCCTAATCAGCAAGCCCACAGCGTGGACAGAAAGATTAAGAATGCAGTTTCTAGAAGGTTTTCGGTCTTTTTTGAAGATTCTTACCTGTATGCAGGTATGATAGTTCTTCTGTACATCAGTAAAATAAATTCATTTTTAAAAATTTAGCCCCAGTCTTTCTTTGTTTTAAGCAAATATTAGTTGTTGTTTGAGGAAGACTGTATCTAGTAAAGTAGAATTAAATTTAAATACTGCCTCACTGATCCTGCTTTAATAGATCTTTAATAGGTATAATTCTGTATGCTTTAGTTAATGTTTATTAACTATTTAATACTTTAAATTACTCTTTACTGAATGCTTACTATGTGATATGGTAGTAAACACTTCACATGCATTATCTCTGCTGAGCATTATAGCAGTCTTCTAAGGTAGTTACTGTTATTTTTATTTTCCATATAAAGGAATTGAAGTCTAGAAATAATTTGACCAAGGTCACATGCAGCTAGAAAGTGACAGCTGGGATTTGAACTCAATTTGAACTTGTATAATAGCCATGTTAAAAAAGCTATGCATATATGAATATGAATCCTAACAATTTTATATTTTGACAGTAGAGAGCAAAGAAAGAGGACCAACTATATACATATATAGTAATCACTCTTTTCTTATAGGGAATGGAAGAAATCAGAAGACAGGTTGGGCAGCACATAGAAGTGGATCCTGACTGGGAGGCTGCCATTGCTATACAGATGCAGTTAAAGAATATTTTACTCATGTTCCAAGAGTGGTGTGCTTGTGATGTAAGTAAAATTTATTAGTAGGATCAGTGTCTTTTTAAGTGCTCTAATGGTTATCAGTAGTAAAGTTTTATGTAGCAAGTAGCTTGAGGTCAAATTTTATTACTTAAGTCGTGTGTTTGAATTTTTCTTATTAAATTTATTTATTTTTCCAAAAAAAGGGTTTTTAAAAAGATTTTTATTTATTAGAGAGAGAGACAGCAAGAGAGGGAATACAAGCAGGGGGAGTGATAGAGGGAGAAGCTGGCTTCCCGCTGAACTGGGAGCCCCATGCAGGGCTGGATCCCAGGGATCCTGGGATCCTGACCTGAGCCGAAGGCAGACACTTAATCGACTATGCCACCTGTCTTACTAAATTTAGAAGGAAAATCCAGTGTTTGGTTTTGTTCGTTTGTTTTTAAAGATTCTCTTTATTTAAAGAGAGAGAGAGAGAGCATGAGCTGGGGGAGGGGCAGAGAGAGAAGGATTGAGAATCTCAAGCAGTCTCCCCACTGCGCATGGAGCCCAGCACCAGCCTGGATCTCACAACCTGAGCCAAAATCAAGTCAGATGTTTAACTGACTGAGCTACCCGGGTGCCTCAGAGAATCCAGTTTTTTATACTTAATTAAAAAATGTGCCCCATGGTAGTTTCATTTACCTCTGGGAATAGTGGGGTTTAAACAATACAACAAAACACATTTATTTATATATGTATTCATTTATTTCCTTGGACATGAATGTTAGTGTGAAAATTAGGATTACATAGACTTTAAACTATTTCAGTAGTAGAAAAGGGTGGATATTTATTCAATCAAGAGCCCTGTTATCATATTAAACCATTAAGAAAATTAATTTCAGGGGCACCTGGGTGGCTCAGTGGATTAGGCCGCTGCCTTCGGCTCGGGTCATGATCTCAGGGTCCTGGGATCGAGCCCCGCATCGGGCTCTCTGCTCCGCAGGGAGCCTACTTCCTCCTCTCTCTCTGCCTGCCTCTCTGCCTACTTGTGATCTCTCTCTCTGTCAAATAAATAAATAAAATTGTTTAAAAAAAAAAAAAGGGAAATTAATTTCAAAATACAGAGCTAATGTATTTCCTTATGCAATTATTTTAGATCATAGCCCTCTTAAAACACACAGTCCTACCCTAGATGACATCATTTATTTCTGTTTTGAGAAAATTGACATAATCTAATCAAATTCTTTTGATTTCTCGAGTTTCTCTATTCTTCTTACATGACACAGTCTATTCTTTAAGTTTCTTTGTGTCTTCACACTTAGTCCTATTCTTTTCATCTCTTTCTTTCTAAAACTGAGGTCACTGCCTAGGCTCTTGGTCCTGAGCTGCTTCTTCCTGGAATTGGCTTCCTCATTTGTCTCCTCTGTTATTTCCCACTCTTTCATTCATCTGCCTATACACACACAGGACTCCCCTTTCCTTAAAATCAATAAGAATAAAAGCCCCTTAGTTGTCTCTGCTACCCCCGTGAACTGTAAACTCTCTTTTTTCCTCCTTTCTTCTGCTTCACCATGAGCAGTTGATCACAGGTTCAGAGTAGCAGTCATACAGATATGACAGGATTTAATCTAGCACTGTAGCTTTGTAGAACAATAAGGACAGGAAATATTGTCCAGCAACTAGCCATATCACATATTTTTTGGCAGCCCTCACCTTACGGAGGGTATGCATAATTAAATTTAAGCTGAGGTCAAAGTATGCGTTGCTCATCTTTTTTTTTTTTTTTTTTTTTTTTAAAGATTTTATTTATTTGACAGAGAGAGATCACAAGTAGGCAGAGAGGCAGAGAGAGAGAGAGGAGGAAGCAGGCTCCCTGCTGAGCAGAGAGCCCGATGCGGGGCTCGATCCCAGGACCCTGAGATCATGACCTGAGCCGAAGGCAGAGGCTCAACCCACTGAGCCACCCAGGCACCCCTGCGTTGCTCATCTTGACATGTACCAAACTTTCTGAAGTCATCTACATTTGCTCTTGTCACTCTAGCTTCTGAAACTTCTTTAGGGTCTGCTTTCTGCCCTTACCAATTGATTGGAACTGCTTTTTGAAAAAAATTTCAAAGGATCTATGTAGTAACCAAATTCAGAGAATCTTTTCTAAGTCCCCATCTTCCTTCAAATGTGTGTCATTGTATTCTCTTGAGTACCTTAATCTTTTTTTTTCTTCAAGATTTTGTTTATTAATTTGAGAGAGAGAGTGAGTACGAGCAGGGATAGGGGCACAGGCACAGGGAGAAGCAGACTCCTCGCTGAGCAGGGGACCCAACACAGGGCTTGATCCCAGGACCCTGAGCCAAAGGCAGATGCTTAACCAACTGAGCCACCCAGGCACCCCTGTTGAGTACCTTAATCTTTTTGAAACTTTCTTTCCCCCTGATTTTTACAAACCTACTTATTCTAATACTTCTGTTATTGATTTGTTAAGATTTCAGTGATTCCTCCCCTCCCCCCCCGCCCCAATTCTTTCTGCCTACTAAATGAGACATTCCCAATATTCTCTTCTTACAGTTCTAGGTCTTTCCTTTCTACCACCTCAGTTAAAACTGCATAGATGAGGGGTGCCTGGGTGGCTCAGTGGGTTAAGCCTCTGTCTTCAGCTAAAGTTCTGTTGTGTTCACATAAAATTGAGAAATGCTAGGTTGAACAAGTTCAAATAGGATTTTTAAAAATGCCACTGAACTTCTCAAACCCTTTAATTAATCAATGTGCTCATTTCTAAGTGGAATATTCCTAAAATTTATTTGCTTACAGAATCCCTTTTTTTGGGATAAAATTAGTGTAAGAAACACGGTGTTGAAAAGTCAGTTTGACTCTTCTCTCCCTGGCATACTATCCCAATTTGAGTTTTCCTTATCCTAAATTTATTTTATAATTCTAACTTATTTCCTATGTGTTCTTTCTCTTTTGCCTTGACTGCCCCCACCCCAGTTAAGACCCTGTCCCCTTAGCGTTAGACTTCTTGGTAATCTTTCTCTTGGTTCCCTTGTCTTCTAACATTACCCTCTCCAATCTGTCATCTTCAGTAACACTAATTAATTCTTTCTGAAGCAGTGTATTGACATCGTTACACTTCAGACATAATCAGTACATTCACATACTTGCCAAGGCATATTTCCAGCTTAACTGCTCATTAATTTCATCCATAAATCCTTTGATTTATCTAGTTTTTATTCTTCCATGGTGACTGAACAGGAATTGGACTTCCCCTTTTTTCTCTGTTTACCCCCATCTCTGCTTATGATGCCACTGTCACCTCAGTCCAGTAGAGTATGCGACTCTTTTTTTTTTTAAGATTTTGTTTTAGTATATGTGCTGCCAAAGTGAGCACAAGATTTTATTTTAGAGAGAGAATAGTTAGGAGAGCACATGACTCTTTTTTTTTTTTTTTTAAGATTATATTTATTGTAGGAGGAGAAAGAGACAAGCACGCAAGAGCATGATCTCAGGATCATGGGAGCAGGCAGGGCTCCAGGCTCAGTGGGGAGTCGGCTTGAGATTCCCTGCCCCTCTCTCTCCCTCTCCCTCTGCCTCTCCTGCCACCTGTTGTCATCTTTTCCCCATACTTAAATTTTTGGGCGGAAGTCCGCCCAAAAATGCTTTCATAAATATGTCTTCCCAGTTGTTTATAATTCTTTTTCCTCCCTCTTAATTTGTTTGTACCATTTACATGGTACTTAAAATGTTTTACTTTGATAGTGCATGTGTGTGTCTGTGTCTGTCTGTCTGTCTTATATTTCCACCTAGTTTGCAGATCCTCTGCAGGTGTCCCAGCTATACATAAAATAATTTTGTGCTTATATTATTTTTTATATTATTTTGCTTATTTATATATATTTGTGCTTATATTTATTGAGTGGTGTAGGAAAGTAACTTGTTAATCTATTTGCATTTTTATTTTTCTTTTAGGAAGAGCTCTTACTTGTGGCTTATAAAGAATGTCACAAAGCTGTGATGAGGTGCAGTACAAGTTTTATATCTAGTAGCAAGACAGTAGTACAATTGTGTGGTCATACTCTGGAAACTAAGTCCTACAGAGTATCCGAAGATCTTGTAAGCATACATCTGCCACTCTCTAGGACTCTTGCTGGTGAGTGTTTGTTTTTTGCAGGTTTCTATTAGCTTTGTTTTTTAGATATTCAGGGTAGTGGAATTATTTCTGTTTTTGTTCTGTGCTCAGTATGTACAGACATACTCAGATCAAATACTGCAGTTAAGAACTGTCACTGTCCTTCAAAGAACATCTATCTAAGGATGCTTGTGACCCTGGGCCTTTTTTTATCTGGATCAACTAATGGATCCTTGTAATACAAACTTAAGGATTAACTTGGTAACTCATCTTCCACTCAGACTTAAATATAGCAAAATCTTATTGCTGGTTTGTTTTTGTTTTATTGTTGTTTCAAATTTTTAAATTCTCATTTTTTTTAAATTGAAGTATGGTTAACACACATTATTCCTGGTTTTTAACACCCTCCCTGCTTGATTACACCAATGTGCTGTCTGTGTCATTGTTCTTTCAGCACTAAAAGAAAGAAATCATAAATTTTATTTAATCATTCTTTGATTTGCATTTCCATGTAAATTGGCCCTGTCAGGTTTTTTAAAACAACTTTATTTAAGTACATTTATTTATTTATTTTTAAATAATATTGATAGCAGCTTTCTAATTTAGTTAGTTGGGAAGTCAGGAAGCTCTACTCCCAATGTGGGCCTTGAGCTCACAATCCTGAGATCAAGAATCACATACCCAGGGAGCCTGTGTGGCTCAGTCAGTTAAGTGTCTGACTCTTGGTTTCAGCTCATGTCATGATCTCAGGATCATGGGATTGAGCAGGTCTGCCGGCTTATCCATCTCAGCGGGAAGTCTGCCTGATATTCTCTGCCCTGCTCTCTCACTGCCCCTCTGCCTCTCCCTCCCCCGCCACCTGCTCTCTTATGCTTGCCTTTCTCTCTCTAAAATAAATAACATCTTAAAAAAACAAGCAAACAGAGTTGCATGCTCTACTGACTGAGCCAGCCAGATGCCCCTACATATATATTTTAATTGTAGTAAATTATACATATAATATACAAAGTTTATCATTTTAACCATTTAAAAATTTTTTTTAATTTTATTAATTTTATTTTTTATTTCTTTTTTCTTTTTTTCTTTTTTATTTCTTTTTATTTTATTTTTTTTAATTTTATTTTTTTCAGTGTTCCAAAATTCATTGTTTGTGCACCACACCCAGTGCTCCATGCATTACGTGCCCTCCATAATACCCATCACCAGCCTCACCCAACCTCCCATACCCCTCCCCTCCAAAACCCTCATTTGCTTCTCAGAGTCCATAGTCTCTCACGCTTTGTCTCCCCTTCCGATTTCCCCCAACTCTGTTCTCCTCTGTATATACAGTGGCATTAAGTGCGTCACATTGCAGTCATGTGCAGTCATGTGCAATGATCACCACCATCCATGTTCAGAATTTTTTTCATCTTTCCCCACTGAAATTAGTACCTATTCAATACAATGCCTCAATCCTGACCATTCCCTGTAGTACCCCCGTCACATTTCTACTTTCCATTTCTAGGACTTAACTACTCTAGGTAGCTCACATAATTAAAATCATACAATATCCTTTAAAAACTGGCTTATTTTGGGGCACCTGGGTGGCTCAGTGGGTTAAGCTTCTGCCTTTGGCTCAGGTCATGATCTCAGTGTCCTGGGAACGAGCCCCGCATCAGGCTCTTTGCTCTGCCTGCCTCTCTGCCTACTTGTGATCTCTGTCTGTCAAATAAATAAATAAATAATCTTTTAAAAAAAAAACTGGCTTATTTCACTTACTACAATATCCTTAGTTTATCCACGTTATAGCATCAATCAGAATTTCCTTCCTTTTTTTTTTTTAAATTTCCTTCCTTTTTGAGGCTGAATAATATTCCATAGTGTGTGTGTGTGTGTGTGTGTGTGTGTGTGTGTGTGTACACACTACCTTTTGTTTATGCATTCATCCACAAATGGATGTTTGGGTTACTTCCACCTTTTGGCTGTTGTGAATAATGTCACTGTGAATATGAGTGTACAAGTATCTGTTTGAGCCCTTGTTTTCAGTTCTTTGTGGTATGTATTGTAAGTGGAATTGCTGGCTCATAAGGTAATTCTACTTTTTAATTTTTTAAGATTTTTTATTTATTCATTTGACAGAGAGATCACAAGTAAGCAGAGAGGCAGGCAGAGAGAGAGAGAGAGAGAAGCAGGCTCCCTGCTGAGCAGAAAGCCCGATGTGGGACTCGATCCCAGGACCCTGAGATCATGACCCGAGCTGAAGGCAGCGGCTTAACCCACTGAGCCACCCAGGCACCCTACTTTTTAATTTTTTGAGGAAACTCCATACTCATTTTCTTTTTTTTTTTTTTTAAGATTTTATTTATTTATTTGACAGATCACAAGTAGGCAGAGAGAGAGAGAGGAGGAAGCAGGCTCCCCACTGAGCAGAGAGCCTGATGTGGGCGTAATCCCCAGACCCTGAGATCATGACCTGAGCCAAAGGCAGAGGCTTTTACCCACTGAGCCACCCAGGCACCCCCATACTTGTTTTCATAGCAACTGCATCGTTTTACATTCCCATTGGCAGTGCCCAAGGATTCCATTTTTTCCACATCCTCACCAACACTTATTTTCTAATTTTTTTAAAAATAGCCATCCTAATGAATGAAGTGGTAGCCCATTGTGGTTTTGATGTGCATTTCCCCAATGATTAGTGACTCTTGAACATCTCTTCCTTTGGCAATGTTTATATCTTCTTTGAGAAATGTTTAAGTCCTCTGTAGTTTTTTAATCATATTTATTTGTTGTTGGAGATAGATACCAGATATATGATGTGCAAATATTTTCTCTCATTCTGTGCATTGCTTTTCTACTCTTTTGATAGTGTCCTTAGAAATTATTGCTAAATCTAATGTATTGAAGCCTTTCCCTATTTTCTTCTAAGAATTTTATAATTTTAGCTCCTGCGTATAGCTTTTTGATTAATTTGGTTAAATTTTGTACATGGTGTAATAGACATGATTTTTATGTCACTTCTATTTTTATGAAAAATGATTAAATTAGTTTTCATTTTTTTGATGCTTATTTAAGAGCAGAATAAGAAAATATCTTGGCAGCATGTTATTTTTACATAATATATAAGCACATCTTGCACAATATAGGATATTATATAGTAGTAATATTAATATATTACTGTGTTTCAAAATTAGATATCAAAAGTTTGCATTGCTAAACTCAGTAAATGTGTATTTCCATCTCATAAGATTCTAAACTTGAAGAGTTAATGAGACAATTAACTGGGTTTATTCTTTTTTGATTTTTCTCTCTCTCTTTTTTTTTTTTTTTATTAATGTTAGGTCTTCATGTGCGTTTAAGCAGGCTGGGAGCTGTTTCAAGACTGCATGAATTTGTGCCTTTTGTAAGTGACTCTATTAAGCGTTGATTTACTTATGTCCTATTTCTTTTTTTTTTTTTTTAATATTTTATTTATTTGACAGAGAGAAATCACAACTAGGCAGAGAGGCAGGCAGAGAGAGAGGAGGAAGCAGGCTCCCTGCGGAGCAGAGAGCCTGATGTGGGGCTCGATCCCAGGACCCTGGGATCATGACCCGAGCCGAAGGCAGAGGCTTTAACCCACTGAGCCACCCAGGTGCCCCGACTTATGTCCTATTTCTAAACACCTCTTGGTTGATGAGAGGGAAGAAAAATTTTGAAACCTACCTGAATTTAGTCCTTTTATGTCTCTCTATAAGTACATTGAAATCTGAATCATAAGAACTTTGAATTACTCATTCAGGTGCATCCATTTTACAGATGAGAGAACTGAGGACTGTGTAGTGCCATAACTTTGAGACACATCCAAGCCCTCTGAAAAATAACAAAATTGCTCATCTGTTTCAGGAGGACTTTCAAGTAGAGGTACTAGTGGAATATCCTTTGCGTTGTCTGGTATTGGTTGCCCAGGTTGTTGCTGAGATGTGGCGAAGAAATGGACTCTCTCTCATTAGCCAGGTATGGCAAGTCCTGTTTACATTTATGAGTATGTTCATTCTCTGATTGTTCTTTCTTTTATTTAATTTTACTTTGTGTCCCTAGATTTTGCTATTTCCTCTTCTCTTATAGAAACTCAGAAATGAAAGTTCTAGCAACCATATAGACTTTTGTTCTTCTATCCTATTGAGTAGATAGATTAAATGAAAGCCAGTAGAAACCTGTCCAATAGTATAGGTCTTTTCTGAAGATTTCCTTACTTGGGGACATGTAGTCTTCCCACCACCCTTTTTTTTGTTTGTTTTTTGTTTTTTGTCTTTTAAACATTTTGGTTATTTATCTGACAGAGAGAGAGAGAGAGAGAGCATGAGCTGGGAGGAAGAGCAAGGGGAGAAGGAGAGAAGCAGGCTCCCCTCTGAGCAGGGAGCCCAATACGGGATTCAGTCCCAGAACTCTGGGATCATGACCTGAGGTGAAGGCAGATGCTTAACCAAACCAACTGAGCCATCCAGGTGCCCCGATTTAGACATTTTAAACTCTGAAGTATTTTCATGCCATATTTCCTGCAAAATCTCACAAATCCCTTAAAATAATTCAGAGATTTACATTTTTTTCCCCACTAAGGTGTTCTTGGAATTTTTCATTTTGAGAAAATTTTAAAAAAGTTTTTGTTGAGGATTCTGTTTAAAATAAAATAATTCTTATAACTTCTGTTCTACCTTTTATTTTATAGGTATTTTATTACCAAGATGTTAAATGCAGAGAAGAAATGTATGATAAAGATATCATTATGCTTCAGGTACCTATTGAAATTACTTTTGATATTTATGTCAACTTTCCTTCTTAGATCCCTTGTAATGAGAAAGATACTATAATTATTTTTAACTTTATTTAAAGTTTTCTTGCTATTAAAAATAAAAATGGAAGGGACTACTACATTATCTTCTGCAGACTGTATACTATTTCTGAAGTCCTACTAGAGACAAATGTTTCTTCATTTAATACATGTAGAACTGTGATGCTGCCTTTCTTTCACAGATTGGTGCATCTTTAATGGATCCCAACAAGTTCTTGTTACTGGTACTTCAGAGGTATGAACTTGCTGATGCTTTTAATAAGACTATATCCACAAAAGACCAGGTAAGAACAGAAATGGGCATGTGAATAAATTCCAAAGGAAATATTTTTGTTAACAATTTTAACCATATTTTGGATTTTTTTTCTTTAGGTATATTTCTTTTTTTTTTTTTTTTTTTTTTTAATATACTAATAATATTTATTTATTTTTTTTTTCAGCATAACAGTATTCATTCTTTTTGCACAACACCCAGTGCTCCATGCAAAACGTGCCCTCCCCATCACCCACCACCTGTTCCCCCAACCTCCCACCCCTGACCCTTCAAAACCCTCAGGTTGTTTTTCAGAGTCCATAGTCTCTTATGGTTCGCCTCCCCTCCCCAATGTCCATAGCCCGCTCCCCCTCTCCCAATCCCACCTCCCCCCAGCAACCCCCAGTTTGTTTTGTGAGATTAAGAGTCACCCTCTCTGGAGATATTAAAGCCCTTTCTGGAGAAATTAAAGAACTAAAGTCTAACCAAGTTGAAATCAAAAAAGCTATTAATGAGGTGCAATCAAAAATGGAGGCTCTCACTGCTAGGATCAATGAGGCAGAAGAAAGAATTAGTGATATAGAAGACCAAATGACAGAGAATAAGGAAGCCGAGCAAAAGAGGGACAAACAGCTACTGGACCATGAGGGGAGAATTCGAGAGATAAGTGACACCATAAGACGAAACAACATTAGAATAATTGGGATTCCAGAAGAAGAAGAAACAGAGAGGGGAGCAGAGGGTCTACTGGAGAGAATCATTGGAGAGAATTTCCCTAATATGGCAAAGGGAACAAGCATTAAAATCCAGGAGATGCAGAGAACCCCCCTCAAAGTCAACAAGAATAGGTCCACACCCCGTCACCTAATAGTAAAATTTACAAGTCTTAGTGACAAAGAGAAAATCCTGAAAGCAGCCCGAGAAAAGAAATCAGTAACATACAATGGTAAAAATATTAGATTGGCGGCAGACTTATCCACAGAGACCTGGCAGGCCAGAAAGAGCTGGCATGATATATTCAGAGCACTCAACGAGAAAAACATGCAGCCAAGAATACTCTATCCAGCTAGGCTATCATTGAAAATAGAAGGAGAGATCAAAAGCTTCCAGGACAAACAAAAACTGAAAGAATTTGCAAACACCAAACCAGCTCTCCAGGAAATATTGAAAGGGGTCCTCTAAGCAAAGAGAGAGCCTAAAAGTAGTAGATCAGAAAGGTACAGAGACAATACACAGTAACAGTCACCTTACAGGCTAATAATGGCACTAAATTCATATCTCTCAATAGTTACCCTGAATGTTAATGGGCTAAATGCCCCAATCAAAAGACACAGGGTATCAGAATGGATAAAAAAACAAAACCCATCAGTATGTTGCCTACAAGAAACTCATTTTAGACGCGAAGACACCTCCAGATTTAAAGTGAGGGGGTGGAAAACAATTTACCATGCTAATGGGCATCAGAAGAAAGCTGGGGTGGCAATCCTTATATCAGATCAATTAGATTTTAAGCCAATCTTTAGGTATATTTCTAAAAATCACACATATACATACAACATGTATATCTATCTACATATGCACACATACACTCTTTAAAAAATTAGACACTATAGATTAATAATAAGAAAAATCACGTGAAACAGCCTACCTCCTAGAAATGATCACTTTTTTTTTTTTTTAAGATTTTATTTATTTATTTGACAGACAGAGATCACAAGTAGGCAGAGAGGCAGGCTGAGAGAGAGAGAGGAGGAATCAGGCTGTCCGCAGAGCAGAGAGCCCGATGCGGGGCTCGATCCCAGGACCCTGGGATCATGACCTGAGCCGAAGGCAGAGGCTTTAACCCACTGAGCCACCCAGGCACCCCAATCACTTTTTTTTTTTACATGTTATTAGTTAACACAGTGCAGTATTGGTTTCTAGAGTAGAATTCACTGATTCATCACTAATACACAATACCCAGTGCTCATCACAAGTGCCCTGTTTAAGACCCATCACCCATCTAGTCCATCCCCTCCATCAACCCTTTGTTTGTTCTCTAGCATTAAGAGTCACTTATGGGGGCACCTGGGCAGCTCAGAAGTTGAGCGTCTGCCTTTGACTTGAGTTGTGATTCCAGGGTCCTGGGATTGAGCCCCGCATTGGGCTCCCTGCTCTGTGAGCCTGCCTCTCCCTTTCTAACTCCCCTTGCTTGTGTTCCCTCCCTTGCTGTGTCTCTCTCTGTCAAATAAATAAATAAAATCTTTAGGGGAAAAAAAAGAGTCATTTATGGCAGGTATCTGTGATTCATTCGGTTAAGTGTCTGCCTTTGGCTCAGGGTTCTGGGATCAAGCCCCTCATTGGGCTCCCTGCTTAGCGGGGAAGCCTGCTTCTCCCTCTGTCTGCCACTCCCCCTGCTTGTGCTTTCTCCCTCTCTGTCTCTGTGTCAAATAAATAAAATCTTAAAAAAAAAAAAAGTCACTTTTGACTTGGTTCCCTCTCTCCTTTTTGTTTTCTGCCTTCCCATATGCTCATCTGTTTTCTTTTTTAAATTCCCCAAATGAGTGAGATCATATGGTATTTGTCTTTCTCTGACTGACTTATTTCATTTAGCATAATACACTCTAGCTCCATCCACATTGTTGGCAGGATTTCATTCTTTTTGATGGCTAAATAATATTCCATTGTGCATCTTCTTTATCCTTTTATCAGTTGATGGACATATGGGCAATTTGGCTATTGTTGATAATGCTGCTATAAACATCAGGGTGCATATTCCCCTTCAAATCTGTAATTTTTATTGTTTGGGTAAATACCTTGTAGTGCAATTGCTGGATCATACAGTAGTTCTATTTTTAACTTTTTGAGGAACCTCCGAACAGCTCTGGAGTGGCTGTACCCATGTGCATTCCCACCAACAGTGCAAGAGGGTTCCCCTTTATCCACATCCTTGCCAACACCCATTGTTTCTTGTGTTGTTAATTTTAACATTCTGTCCGGCGTGAGGTGGTATCTCATCATGGTTTTGATTTGTATTTTCCTGATGATGAGTGATGTTGATCTTTTCCTGTGTCTGTTAGCCATCTGGATATCTTCTTTGGAAAAATGTCTCCTCATGTCTTCTGCCCATTTTTTTTTTTTAAATTTTTAAAGATTTTCGTTTATTTATTTTCTCGGGGGGCGGGGGAAGAGCACAAGCGGGGGTAGCAGCAGGCAGAGGGAGAGGGAGAAACAGGCTCCCCGCTGAGCAGGGAGCTGATGTGGGGTTCGATCCCAGGACCCTGGGATCATGACTTGATTGGAAGGCAGATGCTTAACCGACTGAGCCACCCAGGTGCCCCTCTTCTGCCCATTTCTTAACTGGATTATTTGATTTGGGGGGGGGGTTGAATTTAAGTTCTTTGTAGATTTTGAATACTAACCCTTTATCAGATATGTCATTTGCAACTATCCCATTCTGAAAGCTGCCTTTTAGTTTTGCTAAATGTTTCTTTCGCTGTACAGAAGCTCTTATCTTGATGAAGTCCCAGTAGTTCAGTTTTGTTTTTGTTTCCCTTGCTTTTGGTCACATGTCTAATAAGTTGCTATGGCAGAGATCAAAGAGATTTCTGCCTGCGTTTCCCTCTAGGATTTTGATGGTTTCCTGTCTCACATTAAGGTCTTTGATCCATTTTTTTTCCCCTTTTTATTAATTTTTTCAGCGTAACAGTATTCATTCTTTTTGCACAACACCCAGTGCTCCATGCAAAACGTGCCCTCCCCATCACCCACCACCTGTTCCCCCAACCTCCCACCCCTGACCCTTCAAAACCCTCAGGTTGTTTTTCAGAGTCCATAGTCTCTTATGGTTCGCCTCCCCTCCCCAATGTCCATAGCCCGCTCCCCCTCTCCCAATCCCACCTCCCCCCAGCAACCCCCAGTTTGTTTTGTGAGATTAAGAGTCATTTATGGTTTGTCTCCCTCCCAATCCCATCTTGTTTCATTTATTCCATTTTTAATTTATTTTTCTGTATGGTGTAGGAAAGTGGTCCAGTTTCATTCTTCTGGATGATGCTGTCCAGTTTTCCCAACACAATTTAAGAGACTGTCTTTCTTCTCTCTCTCTTTTTTTAAAGATTGTATTTATTTGAGAGAGAGAGAGAGAGAGCATGAGAGGAGAGAAGGTTAGAGGGAGAAGCAGACTCCCTGGGGAGCTGGGAGTCCAATGCAGGACTTGATCCCGGGACTCCAGGATCACGACCTGAGCCGAAGGCAGTTGCTTAACCAACTGAGCCACCCAGGCCCCTAAGAGACTTTTTCTATTGAATATTCTTTTATGCTCTGTTGAAGATTATTTGACCATAGAGTTGAGAGTCATTATTGGGTTTTCTCTTCTGTTCCATTGAACTATGTGTCTTTTTTTGTGCCAATTACCATATTGTCTTGATGACAATAGGTTGTAATATAGCTTGAAATCTGGAATCATGATACCTCCAGTTTTGTTTTTCCTTTTCAGAATTGCTTTGGTTCTTTGGGGTCTTTTGTGGATCCATACAAATTTTAGGATTGTTTGTTCTATCTCTGAAAAATGCTTGTGGTATTTTGATAGGGATTGCATTAAATGTGTAGATTGCTTTGGGTAGTATAGACATTTGAATTATGTTTGTTCTTCTAATCCATGAGCATGGAATGCCTTTCCATTTCTTTGTATCCTTTTCAATTTCTTTCACAAATGTTTCTATAGTTTTCAGAGTACAGACCTTTTACTTCTATAGTTAGATTTATTCCTAGGTATCTTCTTGTTTGCAGTGCATTTGCAGATGGGATTGATTCCTTGATTTCTTCTTCTGCTGCTTCATTGTTGATGTATGGAAATGCAACACATTTCTGCACATTGATTTTATATCCTGCGACTTTACTGAATTTGGAAATGATCACTTAAGTTTTGGTGTCTTGTTTGTTTTTAACCCCAAAATTGGATCATTTTGTATGTGCTATTTGTAATTTGCTTTCTCTTCTTAATGAGATATTGTGCTATATGTTTTCTTGTCATTAAATAAATATACAAGCACATCATTTTTTACATCATAATTTTTTTTAAGATTATTTATTTATTTGACAGAGAGAGACAGCGACAAGAGGGAACACAAGTTGGGGAGTGGGAGAGGGAGAAACAGGCTTCTCACTGAGCAGGGAGCCCAACTTGGGGCTCGACCCCAGAACCCTGGGACCTTGACCTGAGCGGAAGTCAGATGCTTAATGACTGAGCCACCCAGACACCCCTACATCATAATTTTTAATGGCTGTGTATTATTGTACTATATGATTACATTATACCTTAGTCCTCTGTTGTTGAAGAGGTTTTCTAGTGTTTTGGTCTCAGAAATCTCTCTGAACCTTACGGTTTAAATACTTGCCTAATTATTCTGTTAAGATAACTTTTTAGAAGTAGATTTGCCAATGAAAACAGTGTGCGCTTTCTTAAGACTCTTAATACAGATTGTCAAATTGCTCTTGGAAAAGTCGCTCAGATTTACCCTACCACTGTGTACATCTGTAATGACACTGGTATTTTTTTTTTTTAAAGATTTTATTTATTTATTTGACAGATAGAGATCACAAGTAGGGAGAGAGAGAGAGAGAGGAGGAAGCAGGCTCCCTGCCAAGCAGAGAGCCCGATGCGGGGCTCGATCCCAGGACCCTGGGATCATGACCTGAGCGAAAGGCAGAGGCTTTAACCCACTGAGCCACCCAGGCGCCCCATGACACTGGTATTTTTAATCTTCATTGAAGCAGTAGGTGAAAGCTGGTCTTTCATTTGTAAGTGTAGTTCTTTAATTAGCGGTGAGGCTGATCATGTTTTCTTGATTATTGGCCTTTTCCTCCCCCCTTTCTGATAGTAAATTATCTTTCTAGTCCTTCAACCTTTTTCTGTTTTTGTCACAGTTCTTGTTTAATAAGGATATTCTTCATTTATTGTTACATTTCTCACAATTTATTATTTGTTGTCCTATACATTTTCATTAAACCTTTATTGCTTTGAAATGTGATATGAGCTTATAAAGGAGTCCTTACCTTACTTTGAATTCATGAATCATGTTATTTTATGCTTTTACATTAGAAGTTAGTTGCAAAGGACCAAAGTTGCAAAGGACTAAAATATAAAGCTAATTTTTAGTCATTTTATACTCAGTGACAAATGAGTATCTAATTTGCTACATTGCTTAAGTAAGAGGTGGATTAAGGAAAGCTACTGTCACTGTAACTGGGATCTATAATTTGAAGCCACTGTCCCACCAGCCCAGATAAGAAGGAAGTCATTAGAATTATTTTATTGACTTAAGGCTGTATGGCAATGATCATGAAAACAGTAATATTTTTATTGAGTTATTACTTGCCAGATATTGTGAACCTTATGGAATTTGATGTCAGAAAAGGGAATTATTCACCTAATAATCTGTTGTAGTCTGGAAGAAAATACTGGACTGCATAGGCCATAAGCCTGATCCAGAAATCTATGTCTTATGAAAGCTTTTGGTTCATAATGTAACTAATTTCTCCTTTTTTGATTCAATAGGATTTGATTAAACAATATAATACATTAATAGAGGAAATGCTTCAAGTCCTCATCTATATTGTAGGTAAGATTAAAACATGTTTGAAATAGGATATGAGTTCTTTTTAAAGAGAACATTAATAAAAACTATAATTTATCATTTTACTCGTCTCCCAAACATAGCATAGAATATTAGAGATTGATGTGACTAATATGAGTGATATATTTAGAGACCCAGCTTTTGAAAAAGCACAGCTCTATTATATCTTTATTTTTCAATACCTGATTTATAATTGGTCTTGATGTAGAGGTCTGGAATACCATTATCAAATGTAGATGAAAAATATTTATACATTGAGTGCTAAAAATCTTATTTACATATGAAATTTCAGTATAAAATAGGTCTAAATAAAATATATTTTCATCATGTCATTCTGTTAAATTACTTTGTGCAAATATTAGCCATACTTTTATTTTTTTATCTTCTATTTTATAGTCTGTTGGTTTTATCAGCTAAGTGAAAGTTCTTAACTTCTCATTCTAGCTGTTATTTCTTACTTTACTGCAGCAGACATGGCTTTACATTAGTAGTTCTTAGTGAGGATTCTAGCCATTAACTAAATCTGAAAACATGGGTTCATTTTACTTGTTGTGAAAGAGTTAATTATTTACTGGCTGCTTGTCTCAGCAGGAAGTATGATAAACCTTCATTGCTAAATGAGAAGGAAATGTGTAAAAGATTTTTAAATTAATCCTATGCTTTATTAAATTATAAAAACTTGAGGGAAATTTTAATGTTTGTTCTTGGGATGCTATATGAAGAATTTCTAGTACTGTATTGTTTTTACTATTTTATGTTTTTACTGTTTTATTATTGCTACTATTATTTTTCTGTTATAGTATTTATCCAGATTTATTGGGTTTTTCCTCCTATGTGATTTGATTTTTAGTTCACACTTGCTATATTCTTGAGTATAGTAAGTTCATTGCTTTCAGGAGTCAACATTTAATATATATCATTTATATATGTATAATTAACATATATATAATTATATAATGTTCTATAGTAATTACATGTTATATTATACATTGTATTATTAGTTATTTATATGTTATATTATTATATATTATACATTATTTTTATTTATAATATGTTAATTATCTAGAACATGCCATCTGTATTCTTTAGGTCTCAGAGTCCTGATTTGTAAAATTTGAGGCTAATCTGTATGGTCTCTAAAGTTCCTTCTAACACTGAACTTCTGGGGGATTGTTTTAGTAAAGAAAATTGAAAGTTACAAAGTGCTTTACATATGTTAAGAGGATTGATCTGTTTGAAATGAATTTTTTTCACAAAAAGTCATTCTTTGGCTAATGTGTAGAATTTATCAAATCTCTTAGGCAAAAGTTTTCTGTCGTTATAAATATCACAGGACTTGGTATATATGTTGTTTTGAAAATCAGTGGTGACATAAGGCCAGGTACTGTAGGCCTTCTTTAGGCAATTAGAATTAGATGATATGACACCAGTGAAGTTCCATAGTTAACTTAGCTATTTTTCTGTCTCCATTTGGCAGTTTATTGAAATGAAAAATGGAAACGTGATCATGTAGGCATTAGCAACACCAGTCATTCCTGACACATATTATTTTAAGTATTTTGTTTTTGAGTCTTCACTGTTCTTTCTTAAAATAATAAGTAGAGACAAAATTGAAGAAGGTCTAGAAAAGCTCTTGTTCAACAATGGCCACTGCTATTTCAGTGCCATGTACTTTGTTTTTTGATTTAGAAACACATGCTAATTTAATTGAGGGGCCTTGTTTATAATGTGTGAGTATGTGTATGTATACTTATGTGTGTTTGTATTTGTATAAATTACAAGAAATCCTGTGTTCTTTAGATCTCTTCATTTCTCTTCCTCTGACTTTTACATAAAGACTTGTTCAGATTTTAGGAACCTGCGCAAATAATTTTTGGTCCCTCTCTGATGGACTTACTGCCTTGTTCTGTGTATAAGTATTCCTGGTAGAAGAAATTTAAACAGAAAATACTTGTTTTACTTTTTCTTTTCATTGTTTGTATTAGGAGAGCGTTATGTACCTGGAGTGGGAAATGTAACCAAAGAAGAGGTCACAATGAGAGAAATTATTCACTTGCTTTGTATTGAACCCATGCCACATAGTGCCATTGCCAAAAATTTACCTGAGAATGTAAGTCCAATATTGTTTTTTACTCCATTCACCTTAAGATAGAATATTTTTTTCCTTTTTTGTTAATTGGAAACTACTTTGAAGTTTGAAGAAAACCTATTTGGCAAGTTTTGCAGATCTACAACTATCCATTCTTTAGTGGTATAAACTTTAATTCTGGACTTTTGGGTAGGAACATTTTAGAAACATTATAGCTGTTTGGAAACATCTTAGAACAAGAAACTCCTTGACTTTTTGTTTACCTTAAAATAAAATTTCTCTAGAGAAAAAGGGAGCTCCAGGAAGTACTATTTGGGTAGTGTATTAGTCTGGATCTTCCAAGATGCAGACAGATGTCAAGATAAAACATGTAAGGGTTTATTAGGAATGTTGCCTGTGAGAGAAAATGGTGAGGGAGTTTGGAAAAGCTGGGGGAGCCATCAGACTGACAGGACTGATTCCAGGAGATGGAAAGAAGGTAGGTTAGATAGAAGCATTCTAGACTACTGGTAATCTACTCCAGGCTTGACGTCTTCCTCTATCCCAGAGTGAGTCTGCGTTAGTGTCTCTGCTACCTCTGGTGCCTTCAGTGTCATTCTCAGGGCCACCACAGGTGATACTTACATTTTTGTGTATACTGATAATCAAAGTAGTAGTCCTAAAGACTATGAGTCTCCTATTTCTTTTTTTTTTTTTTGAGTCTCATATTTCTAATTATGAATTAGAACAGTGATTTTTTTTAATTTTAATTTTTTAAAAAATTTTTAAAAGATTTTATTTATTTGACAGAGAGAGAGAGAGATCACAAGTAGGCAGAGAAGCAGGCTGAGGGGGAGGAAGAAGTAAGCTCCCCGCCCAGCAGAGAGCCCAGTATGGGGCTCGATCCCAGGACCTGGGATCATGACCTGAACTGAAGGCAGAGGCTTAACCCACTGAGCCATCTAACGCACCTAGAACAATGATTCTTCTTTTTTTTTTTTTTTTTTTTTAATATTTTATTTATTTGACAGAGAGAAATCACAGCTAGGCAGAGAGGCAGGCAGAGAGAGAGGAGGAAGCAGGCTCCCCGCGGAGCAGAGAGCCTGATGTGGGGCTCGATCCCAGGACCCTGGGATCATGACCTGAGCGGAAGGCAGAGGCTTTAACCCACTGAACCACCCAGGTGCCCCTAGAACAATGATTCTTAAAAGAGGATTAGATTTATCTACTATCAAGGTGTTCTGGAGAAGCAGAGAGATAAGCTTGGACTATTGGTCATTTTTCCCAGAAAATATTTGTATCTTTTTCCAGTTCCATTCTTAACTGATTCTCAAACTAACCATTTGGCATAACACCTTTCTAATTTCTGTATATCCATCCACAAATTTTATAATTATTAATACATTTTAAGACTAAATTACTTTTTATTTATTTATTTAAATTTTATTTATTTATTTGACAGACAGAGATCACAAGTAGGCAGGGGGGGCGGGGGGAAGCACGTCCCTGCTGAGCAGAGAGCCCAATGTGGGGCTTGATCCCAGGACCCTGAGATCGACCTGAGCCGAATGCAGAGGCTTTAATCCACTGAGCCACCCAGGCGCCCTGAGACCAAATTACTTTTTTTAAGATTTATTTATTTGAGAGAGAGCTCATTAGCATAAGAGTGGGGGAGGGGTAGATGGAGAGAATCCTCAAGCAGACTCCCCACCAAGTGCAGATTCCAATGTGGGGTCCAGTCTCATGACCTAAAAGATCATGACCTGAGCTGAAATCCAGCTCACCCAGGTGCCCCTAAATTACATTTTTTCTTAGCATCTTTCTAGGCAATCCTATCAGTGAATTAGTAGGTTTAGATTCTGGATTTTTTTTTCCTAATTCATATTAAAATAATTCAAAATTTTAAGAATATATAACTGTGTGCAACGTAAAATAATTTCACATACCACTAGTGATGTACATACCATACTTTGCAAAAAGAAAGCTTTAGGGCATACTCTAACTTCATTGCTTATCCCAAGTGCAGTATTTTTTTTTTTAAAGATTTTATTTATTTATTTGTCAGAGAGAGAGAGAGCACAAGCAGGCATTGTGGCATGTAGAGGCAGAGAGAGAAGCAGGCTCCCCACCGAGCATGGAGCCCGATGCAGGACTCAATCCCAGGACTCTGGGATCATGACCTGAGCCAAAGGCAGCAGCTCAACTGACTGAGCCACCCAGGCGTCCCCCAAGTGCATTATTTTTAAAGGAGGTTAAATATCATAATTTTTACACAACTATGGGAATCTGTGAGCTTGCTTTGGTATCTTGATTTTGTTCTTATCCTGATTTTAAATGACTTCATAAAAAAAAATTACTCAATTAAGGAAAAGTTCCAGCCAATCAGAAAATTATTATAATGCAGAAGCCAGAATACATTTGGGCATCTACATGTGTTTTGCTCTAGGTCCCATTTATGTTATAACCTTGGTTTTAGGCATTGGAATAGCATGGACATGTGCTTAAATGATGTGGATGATGAACAAATTACATAAAGGAAAGCTCTTTTTCTCTGAACTGTTGGGCAGGTGTGTGTGTGTGTCTGTATGTATATACATATGGGGGCAGACTTAGATAAAATTTCTTCTGTAAGCAGTTTATTTATAGATTTTATTTCTGTTAAGAAATTGGTTCCTCAAAACAAAGCTAATTGGCTTCAGACCTCATTTTTTTTAATATTAGAAGTTGATCTTTGTTTATTGCTTACAAAGTACTTCCAGAATGTTGTTGAAATGTATTTCAGTTCACAATAAGAGAAGGAAAAGTCATAACATGAAGGTAAAAATGACAAAAATATTGTTTCAACAGGAAAATAATGAAACTGGCTTAGAGAATGTCATTAACAAAGTGGCCACATTTAAGTAAGTACTTAATATTTATGCTTATTCTGAGAGGTGGACCAATCTTTGTTCTTGTACTTTGGATACTTTGTAGAAGCTCTGAATTCCTTGCCTGAACTCCCAAGAACAAGAACGGGGTACAGATTAAAAAGGGTGAAAATGAGAGGCACACAATAAGCACTTGGTATGTGTTTGTTGAAGAAATGAGTATCTTTGACAGGTGTATGAGAAATACTCATTTATGATACTAAATGACTTAGATGATAAGACAGTTGACCCTTCAAAATGGGCTTGAATAGCATGGGTCCACTTATACCTGGAGTTTTTTTACAGTACAGTACTATAAGTATATTTTCTCTTCATTCTGATTTTCTTAAAAACATTTTCTTTCTTCCAGCTTACTTTATTATAGAATACAGTATATAATACATCTAACATAAAAAATATATGTATCAATCGCCTGTTTATGTTATTAGCAAGGCTCCTGGTCAGTAGTAGGCTATTAATAGTTCAGTTTTCTATTGATAAAAGAAATAGAAGATGAACAAACAAATAGATATTCCATGCTCGTGGATTGGAAGAATTAATATTTTTAAATGTCCAGATAATTCAAAGCAATCTGTAGATTCAGTGCAATCCCTGTCGAAATACCAAAGCATTTTTCACAAAACTGGAACAGATAATACTAAAAGTTGTATGAAACCACAAAAGACAAATAGCCAAAGAAATCTTAAGAAGAACAAAGCTAGAGGTATCACAATTCCAGATTTCAAGGTACACAGCAAAGATAGTAACCAAAACGAAAATCAAAACCATAAAAAACAGCACGTGTTGGTGGATGTGGAGAAAAAGGAACCTTCTCATACTGTTGGTGGGAATGCAAACTTGTGCAGCCACTCTGGAGAACAGTTTGGAGGTTCCTCAAAAAGTTAAAAGTAGAACTACCTTATGATCCAGTAATCGCAGTACTGGATATTTACCCAAAAAGTACAGAAACACTAATTCAAAGGAATACGTGCACCCCATGTTTATTGCAGCATTACTTATAATAGCCAAATTATGGAAGCAGCCCAAGTATCCATCGATAGATGAATGGAAAAACAAGAGGTGGTATTACTCAGCCATAAAAAAGAATGAAATTGGGCACCTGGGTGACTTATTCGTTAAGCGTCTTCCTTCAGCTCAGGTCATGAACGCAGGGTCCTGGGATCGATGCCCACATTGGGCTCCCACTGGAAGCCTGCTTCTCCCTCTCCCAGTCCCCCTGCTTGTGTTCCCTCTCTCTGTGCCTTTCTGCCAAATAAATAATAAATAAAATCTTAAAAAAAAAAAGAATGAAATCTTGCCATTTGCTGCAACATAGCCAGAGCTAGAGAGTATATAATGCCAAGTGAAATAAGTCAGTCAGAGAAAGACAGATACCATATGATCTCACTCATATGTGGAATTTAAGAAATAAAACAAATGAAAAAAGGGGTAAAGAGAGAGAGAGAAACCAAGAAACAGACTTGAAAACAGAGAACAAACTGGCGATTGCCAGAGGGAAGCTTGGTGGGGGATGGGTGAAATAGATGATGGGGAGATTAAGGAGTGCACTGGTGAAGAGCACTAGGTGTTGCATGGAATTGTTGAACCACTGTATTTTACACCTGAAACCAATATAACACTGTTAAGTATACTGGAAGAAAACTAATTTTTAAAAAATGGTATGCTACTGGCACAAAACAGGCACATAGATCGATGGAATAGAAAAGAGAGCCCAGAAGTAAACGCACAATTATATGGTCAGTTAAGCTATGGCAAAGGAGGCAAGAATATACAATGGGGGAAAACATAGTCTCCTCAGTAAGTGATATTGAGAAAAAATTAGACAACTTGATATAAAAGAATGAAACTGGACACTACCTTTTAACAACATACACAAAAATAAACATAGCATGATAAAAGACTCTAATGTGAGACCTAACACCATAAAAATCCTAGAAGAGAACACAGGCAGTAATTTCTCTGACATTGGCCATAGCAGCATTTTTATAAATATCTCCTGACGGGGGCACCTGGGTGGCTCAGTGGGTTAAGCCGCTGCCTTCGGCTCAGGTCATGATCCCAGGGTTCTGGGATCGAGCCCCACATCGGGCTCTCTGCTCTTCAGGGAGTCTGCTTCCTCCTCTCTCTCTGCCTGCCTCTCTGCCTACTTGTGATTTCTGTCAAATAAATAAATAAAATATTAAAAAATAAATAAATAAATAAATAAATATCTCCTGACAAGTGAAACAAAAGCAGAAATAAACTATTGAGAGATGACATTAAAATAAAAAGCAAACAATCCAATCAAGAAATGGGCAGAGGACATGAACAGACATTTCTGCAAAGAAGACATCCAGATGGCCAACAGACACATGAAAAAGTGCTCCACGTCACTCGGCATCATGGAAATACAAATCAAAACCACAATGAGATACTACCTCACACCAGTCAGAATGGCTAAAATTAACAAGTCAGGAAATGACAGATGCTGGCGAGGATGCAGAGAAAGGGGAACCCTCCTTCACTGTTGGTGGGAATGCAAGCTGGTGCAACCACTCTGGAAAACAGCATGGAGGTTCCTCAAAATGTTGAAAATAGAACTACCCTATGACCCAGCAATTGCACTACTGGGTATTTACCCTAAAGATACAAACATAGTGATCTGAAGGGGCACGTGTACCCGAATGTTTATAGCAGCAATGTCTACAATAGCCAAACTATGGAAAGAACCTAGATGTCCATCAACAGATGAATGGATAAAGAAGATGTGGTATATATACACAATGGAATACTATGCAGCCATCAAAAGAAATGAAATCTTGCCATTTGCGACGACGTGGATGGAACTAGAGCGTATCATGCTTAGTGAAATAAGTCAATCGGAGAAAGACAACTATCATATGATCTCCCTGATATGAGGACATGGAGAAGCAACATGGGGGGGTAGGGGGATAGGAGAAGAATAAATGAAACAAGATGGGATTGGGAGGGAGACAAACCATAAATGACTCTTAATCTCACAAAACAAACTGAGGGTTGCTGGGGGGAGGTGGGATTGGGAGAGGGGGAGCGGGCTATGGACATTGGGGAGGGGAGGCGAACCATAAGAGACTATGGACTCTGAAAAACAACCTGAGGGTTTTGAAGGGTCAGGGGTGGGAGGTTGGGGCAACCTGAGGGTTTTGAAGGGTCAGGGGTGGGAGGTTGGGGGAACAGGTGGTGGGTAATGGGGAGGGCACGTTTTGCATGGAGCACTGGGTGTTGTTCAAAAAGAATGAATACTGTTACGCTGAAAAAATAAATAAAATGGAAATTAAAAAAATAAATAAATAAATAAATAAAACAGAAAAAAAAATAAAAATAAAAAGCTTTCGCACAGTGAAGGAAATCATCAACAAAACAAAAACAGTATACATTTGAATGGGAGATTTTATAATTCTTTGATTCTTTGAGATACATGAGATGGAAATAAGATTTTAAGTGGATCAATTCTTGAAATTCAAAAAATTCCTATTGGCAGTGAATTTCTTTTTATATAATATATTCATAAATAAATTACTAGCTTTAAATAACTTAAAATAGGATGTAGCTTTTTTTATGGTTTAGTAATAACATATTTCACTTAAAAATTCAGTAGAAACCAAAAGCTGTTTAATGTGCTGAACAAATATGATGTATTCCTTTTGGCTTTGATGCTTTTCCTTATAGTACTGTATAAATGATTCAAACCTGCTTTTTCTTTCTTTCTTTTCTTTTTTTTTTAAAGATTTATTTGTTAGGGAGAGAGAGTTTGAACTTGTTCACACATAGGGGGATGGGCAGAGGGAGACAGAGAATCTCAAGCAGACTCCCCGCTGAGCACAAGCCGAACACAAGGCTCCATCTTACAACCCTGAGATCATGACCTGAGCCAAAATCAAGAGTTGGAAGCTTAATGACTGAGCCACCCAGGTGTCCCAACACTGTACTTTCATCTACAATTTGGTATCTCACTACCATTTTAGAAAGTCTTAGCAAATTAAGTAGGGCATGAGATCGGGACTGTATAATATAAACTTCCTCAGATTTACTTAAATTTCTTAATTATGAAACACAACTTGGCTGTTATCAAGACTTTGAGCTTGCAATGTAGGTTTTTAGTTTTACTGTTGGAATAAAATTAGTCATTTCCGTTTAAGCAAGCTAATTGATAAATGATCATACTAATTCTAGATTTTGACAGTTTGATTAATTTTTAGGTTCTTATTATGTCAATATTTTATGCTACAAGAGCACTGTAGTACATCTCTATATTTCTCTTTAGGAAACCAGGTGTGTCAGGCCATGGAGTTTATGAACTGAAAGATGAATCATTGAAAGACTTCAACATGTACTTTTATCATTATTCCAAAACGCAGCATAGCAAGGTAGGAAAAGATATCCTCTTCAGTAAATAAGCCTTAAATGCTTTATGGTTCCTAACTCCACAGAAAATTTCTTGGTTTTTCTGTAGTTTCATACTGATTCTCACCAATAGAGGCCATTATCTCACCCAAGAAACTGAAATTGAATCAGTAATGTTGTCTAGTGTACAGGGAACATTTAAATTTTTCTGATTTACTAGAAATAATCCTTTATCACTGTGTCATGGGGAGGAGGATTCGGTCAAGAATCCTGTACTTCATTTGGTGTCATGTTTCTGTAGTCCCATTTAATTTGGGGTAATCTTTTTGCCTTTTTTGTCTTTCATAATACTGCTATTTATCTGTAGAGTACACGCTATTGATCTTTTAAAATACCCTACATTTTGGATATGCCTGATTGTATTCTCATGGTTAGATTTAAGTTAAACTTTTTGGGGCAAGAGTATTACATAGTTAACAAGTTGTTTCACACGAGTAGGCACATAATGTCTGTTTGTCCCATTAAGGGTAATGCTAAGTTTGATCATTTAGGGTGATATTTGGACTTGTCCTTATAAATATGAATGAATAATTTCTAGCCCATAGTATGATGCCCTGAATAAACAATAGGCACTGAAAGAGTACTGTGGACTGAAAGAATGGGGAGTAAAGTCTTGAGGAGGGATGTTACTCATCTGGTTTATAGTGACTTCCTAGGATAGTCATTTTATTTCTGGCACAAGGTAACATTTTGAATACATACTTAGTATGTGTTTTGGTGGGCTCCTGGATCTTTCTTGCTTGCTTCAAAATATCCCATTTGTTTCATGTTTGCCAAACAATATATTTAAAGTTGCTGGTTTTTTGTTTGTTTGTTTGTTTTTTGATACGTAGGCAGAACATATGCAGAAAAAAAGGAGAAAACAAGAAAACAAAGATGAAGGTAAAAAGTGAGATTCTGAATTGACTCATTTTTTAAGATTTTTTTTTTTTTTTTTTTTTGAGAGAGAGAGCGAGCAGGGGGTGGGGTAGAGGGGGAGGGAGAGAGACAAGCCGACTCCACTCTGAGTGCAGAACCTAATGAAGGGCTCAGTCTCACAGGCCTGAGATCCTGAGCCAAAATCAAGAATCAGATGCGGAACGAGCTGAACCTCCTAGGTGCCCCAGAACGGACTATTTTTGACTATTTTCTGTGGTTTTTATATCAGCAAAGCATATGGTGTTTTTCATTTTTGTTTTCGTTGTTTTTTAAGGGTGGGCAACTAGTGGAAGTACAAAGAATCCGTTAATTCTTTTCCTCATATTAAGATATGACTTATACAATGACAATAGAGTTTTTTAATTTATAGCAAATAGAGTTTATTTTGGGTGACTGATATAGTAACTTATGTTCAGTGCTTTAAAGGTAACAAAAATCGTGTGTTGTTTTGCATGTAATATGTGATTTTGACATATGCAATTTAGCATGTAGGATAACCCAAATAAAAATTACTTGTCTCCTGCTGTCCATCTCCCATCATTATAGCGTTACCACCTCCACCACCTCCTGAATTCTGCCCTGCTTTCAGCAAAGTGGTTAACCTTCTCAACTGTGATATCATGATGTACATTCTCAGGACCATATTTGAGCGGGCAATTGACACAGATTCTAACTTGTGGACTGAAGGAATGCTTCAGATGGTATGTATACTTGAAATATTTTTTCTACTTCCAAAATTATCTCTACATGATAGGGTTTGTGAGGAACCAGGGAGATCTTTGGTTCCAACTTTGTAACTTCAGTCAGAACCACACTAGAGCACCTGAGACCTAGGGGTCATTAAAAATAGTTTAGATGTGGTGCAGACTTTCTTAGTCATACATTCTCATGTTTTTAGTATCCTTACTCTTGAGAACCATTTATGTTGGAAAAAATGAATTAAAACCCTGGCCTGCTAATAATAAGTTGGTATATCCTTATTGCATCGTAATTTTCTATATTTCTTATTTCACTTGTATTATAAGCAAATAATGATTAGAAGACAGACTTGAATCTTGGGTTACCCCACTTCCTATTTAGGAGCAAAGAATAATTTCTCCCTCAGTAAGTGGGTATAATTATTTCATTAAGTTTTTATAGGAAGTAGCTCATTAAGTGGAAGTGGGTGTTTTTTCTTGGTATTGTTATAGATAAATTAATAATGTATATTATTATATTAAATGTTATATTAAATGTTATAGATAAATTAATAATGTCACCTTTGGTAGCTATAACTAGGTATTTATTTAACTTAATTTAAAATTTAATTAATTTAGTTTTCTTTCTTCCTTGGCTGTTATTGATCTGGAGGTTCTAAATGCTGGTCATACCATATGTGTACTTCAGTTTTTGTTATAACAGTGGTAAATACATAACTAAAAATTTCAGGCCATGGAGATATATTTGAAATCAAAGGTTAAAATTTCTAATCCTACCTCTAGTGTCCTACCTAGGAGATAACCACTGTTAAAGGTTTGTATCTCTGGAAATCATTACACATTAGCATGTACAGGCTTGTTTCATTCTTGATAGCTGTATGTTCTGTTGTATGGATATGTATAGTGCATTTAACCTGTCTCCTGTTACTAGACATTTAGGTGTTTCCAGGTCTCTGTATAGCACTAAAATGAATACCCTTGTACAAATATCTTTGCATACTTGAGTGTATCTGTCATACTGATTCCTTTTTTTTTTTTTTCCATTTTATTTATTTTTTCAGTGTAACAGTATTCATTCTTTTTCCACAACACCCAGTGCTCCATGCAAAACGTGGCCTCCCCATTACCCACCACCTGTTCCCCCAACCTCCCACCCCCGACCCTTCAAAACCCTCAGGTTGTTTTTCAGAGTCCATAGTCTCTTATGGTTCGCCTCCCCTTCCAAATTTTTTTTTTTTAATAAACATATAATGTATTTTTATCCCCAGGGGTACAGGTCTGTGAATCGCCAGGTCATACTGATTTCTAATACTAGGTCTGTATCTTTACATTTTGGATAAATATTGTCACTGGCCTTTGAAATATTATACCAATTACTTTGCCATCACCAGTGTGGTGAAAAGTGCCTGTTTCCCAGCACCTCAGCCACCTCTGTATTTTACTAAACTCTAAAAATTTTGCCACTCTAATAGGTGAAAAACAGGATGGTCTTGTTTCAGTTCACATTTCTTTAAGTGAGGTTGGACATTTTCATATGTGTATCATTTCACTTTCTGTGAACTGCTTGTTCATAACCTTTGCCCCTTTTTTATCTGTCAGATTGCTTATTTTTTACCTTCATTTAAAGTGTATTTACCTGAGGAAGCACAGTTTTATAGATCTTTTCATATTCCTCTTTCAGGCATTTCATATTCTGGCATTGGGTTTACTAGAAGAAAAGCAACAGCTTCAAAAAGCTCCTGAAGAAGAAGTGACATTTGACTTTTACCATAAGGCTTCAAGTATGTTTTAATATTAATTTTCAGCATAGCTTCAGCTAATTACCAATTTGTAAGTGAAAGTTTAGCTCTTACAGAGTGTTAATCTACCATTCCTTAAAAAATAGACAATCTTGAAATTAAGACTTTCTCTAGCATCTTTAGTTCTTAACTGTTTTCAACAGTAAAAATAGATTTTTAATCCCCTACTACAATCTTTTGTACTGCTTAAACCCCCTCCTTTTTTTGAGTGGGGATGCAGTGCTCGCTTCGGCAGCACATATACTAAAATTGAGTGGGGATGCATACATCGATGATTTCTTACTTTCATTCTTTGTCTCAGTATTACAAATATTTACAACTTAACCATAACATTCACACTACCCATCCATGGAAGATACTTATGTTCCTGAATGTAAAATGATTGTAGACATCTGAGTGAATGATAGTGTGTTTGTCTTGCACTGTTTTCTTCCTGTCAGAAAAGGATAGGTTTAGATTAGATTGTTATTAAGATGTATTTTGATTTATTTATTAAATTAAGACAGTTTCGTCAAAGCACATTCCAGGGACATTGATTACGAGACCAATAGGAAAAAGGTATCTCATATTTTGTTTCTAGACTGTATTTTTTAGGTCCTTGAAGACATCATAAACCTCTTCAATTTATGGATATAAAAAGCCCCCACTTTCATATTTTTGGAAGCCTTGGTTCTCATTAACTACTTTTACTAGATAGTGAGCCAAGTGGAGGGAAGGGGAGAGTCAGATCATTAAAAGTAACTTTGACTAGCAGCCCCAGTGGAAAATGTATTACAAGTTCTAAAATAATTCAAGTTTTTCAAGTTGTTTAATTTAGTACTGAGTACTTTATGTCATTGCAGATTCTTCTGTTGAAAAATTAATGTAGTTAAGGGAGTGAATATGAACTTTGGTTATCAATGTGAATAACATAACACTAAAGATTATAATTATGAAGATTATTGTTTATGATTTTAACTTTTGTGTTTTAAAAAAGGATTGGGAAGTTCAGCCATGAATGCTCAGAATATACAAATGCTTTTGGAAAAACTCAAAGGAATTCCCCAGTTAGAAGGCCAGAAGGACATGATAACATGGATACTCCAGGTGAACCTGATAAATAAACTTTATCATATCTTGGTTTAAAGATTGAAGAATCCTCTGTCTGTAATGTTAAACCATTCTTCTCCAACTGTAAAGTCATTTACCACTGATTTCATGGTCACTCACATTTTTTCATGTTTTAGTGGAAGTTTTTGTTTTTGTTTTATACTAAACTAAGATTTATTCATTTGTGTCATTATTCGGTCAGCATCTGTTGCATGCCTGTTATGTGCCAGGGTCATTTCTGGACTCTGAACAGCACAGATAAGGCCCTTGCTATCATGGAGCGTACACTAGTTGAGGTACAGGCAGTGTACAAGAAAAGGATAGTTCAGTAGAGAATAGAGGGTAACTTCAGATGGATAATCTGAAAGGCCTCTTTTGGGGCACTTGGGTGGCCCAAGTTAAGTTGGCTAAGCATCCATCTCTTGGTTTTAGCGCAGGTCATGATCTCAGAGTTGTAAGATCAAGCCCCTTGTGGAGCTCTGCACTCAGGGTAGAGTCTGCTTGAGATTCTCTGTCCCTCTCCCTCCACTCCTCTGGCTAGTGCATGTTCTTTCTCTCTCTCTCCCTTTCAAATAAATAAATCTTTAAAAAAAAAAAATCCTCATTTAGGAGATAACATTGAAACTGAATAGTATGGAGGCAGACTTTAAAAAATCGGGAGGAGTATTCCACAAATAGGAAACAGCACTGCAGAAGCTCTAAGGTGGCCAGAAATAAGACCAATATGACTGAAGCACAATTAGCGGGGGAGAGAAAGGTAGGCAGCAAGGTCGCAGGGGCAGCCAAGAGCAAGATCATATAGAACCTGACAGGTGAGGGTAAAGTGGTGGATATTATTTTTGAGGACAGTGGGAAACTAGTGAAGGATTTTAAGTGTCATAATCTGGTCTCTACTTCTGTAAGATCACTATGGCTCCTGTTTGTGTAAGCAGATTATAGGGGACAAGAGTAAAAACAAGGAAACTATTAGAATACTGCTGCAGAGGGATGCCTGGGTGGCTCAGTTGTTTAAGCGTCTGCCATCAACTCAGGTCGTGATCTCAGGGTCCTGGGACCAAGCCCCATGTCAGCCTTCCTGCCCTGCAGGGAGTCTGCTTTTCCCTCTCTCTTTACCCCTACCCCCTGCTTGTGCTCTCTCTCACTATCTCTCTCTCACAAAAAAAAAAAAAAAAAAAAGTAATAAAATCTTGAGGGATGCCTGGGTGGTTCAGTTGGTTGAGCCGCTGCCTTCGGCTCAGGTCATGATCCCGGGGTCCTGGGATTGAGTCCCGCATTGGGCTCCTTCCTCGGCAGGGAGCCTGTTTCTCTCTCCCCCTCTACCTGCTTGTGCTTGCGCGCTCTCTCTCTCTCTGACAAATAAATAAATAAATAAAATCTTAAAATAAAATCTTGAAAGAAAGGAAAAAAAAACTGTTGCAGAAATCCTGTTGAGAAATGAGCATGACGAAGACTCAGATGCTGATGGTAAGAAGCTGAACTGATTCAGGTGTAATTTGGTGGCAGAATGTATAGAATTTGTTGATAGATAATGGTGGAAAGGATGAGGAAAATGAAGGAGTAAAAAATGACTCGGATTTGGAGCTTGAACTGTTGAGTGCAAGCTGCTGCCTTTGGGGAGGAGTGAATAAGGGGTAGGGAGAAAAGCCAAGGAATATATCCTTAATGGGAAACCCTCCACATGGAAACATAAAACCAAGATTATGGAGCTTCCCCTCACTGTATTTAAAAAAAAGATTCTGGTGCTCGCTCCGGCAGCACATATACTAAAAAAAGATTCTGATGTGATAAGCTAGCTAACTGTTTTGATAACTAGAATATGGAGTGATTATTTTCCATATTCATATCAATTAGAGGTCTTTGTACTGATTTGTACTTCAAGAAGTCAGCTTTTTTGGTAACTAGAGATACTCCTTAAACATGCTTGATATAAGATAATATTAAGGTTTTTCTTGGAGTAGAATTCACAAGTATTTAGTATTTGTGTTAAATTTGCTAATATAATAATTTTAAAAATGTAAAATCAAAATATAAGTATTCAACTCTTATTAAGAAAATAAAGTAGGGGAGCATCTGGGTGGCTCAGTGCGTTCAGCGTCTGCCTTCAGCTCAGGTCATGATCCCAGGGTGTTGGGATCGAGCCCTGCATTGGGCTCCTTGCCCAGGGGAGCCTGCTTCTCCCTCTCCCTCTGTCTGCTGCTCCCCTTGCTTGTGCTCTCCCTCACTCACTCTCTCTGTGTCAAATGAATAAATCTTTTTAAAAAAATAAAGGTGCCAGGGGGGCACCTGGGTAGCTTAGTTGGTTAAGTGTCTGCCTTTGGCTCAGGTCCTGGTCCTGGGTTCCTGGAATTGAGCCCCAAGTAGGGATTCCTGCTCAGCATGGAATTTCCTTCTCCCTCTCCCTCTCCTCCTGCCCCCAGCTTGTGTGTGCTCTCTCACTCTCTCTCTCAAATAAATGAATTCTAGAAAAGAAAAGGGAAAAAAAAGAAATCAGGGCACCTGGTCAGTCAGTTCAACTCTTGATTTCAGCTCAGGTCTTGATCTCAGGGTTGTGAGTTCAAGCCCCACCTTGGCCTCCACAGTGGGCATGGAGCCTATTTAAAAGGAAAAAAAAATTGAACTGCTTTTAGTTCAACATTTATATTCTGTAAATACAATGTTATCTATTGGAGATCCATTTCCAAAAATTTATTTTCATTTAGAACACCAAAGTTCGGGGTGCCTGGGTGGCTCAGTTGAGCAACTGCCTTCAGCTCGGGTCATGATTCTGGAGTACCGGGATTGAATCCCATATTGGGCTCCCTGCTCAGTGGGGGGTCTGATTCTCCCTGTGACCTTCCCCCTCTCATGCTCACTCCCTCATTCTCTCTCTCTCAAATAAATAAAGTCTTTAGAAAAAGAATACCGAAGTTCATTATCAAAATATACGAAAGTACAAGTATCAGTTCTTACAATCATTGCATATTTCCCCCCAATGTTTAATATAAAGTTATGTTGTAAGTTCCTTGTGGGAGGTTTTTATACATGAGAATGAGACTCCAAAATATAAACAAGTTTTGGGGAGGTACCATCCTATTGCTGAAACGTTGATTTTTGGTAAAAAGAATGAGACTGATCTATATAAGCTATTATGGAAGTATCTCTACAGATAAATGTTTAAGTGAAAAAGAGATAGGAAATGGTATATATGATAGGGTTGCTTTTGATGAGAATATATGTAAATATAAAGAAATATATATTCTGATAATGTTTTTCTGGCAAAAGGAGAGGGAGAGAGAGAATTTTAAGCAGGCTCCATACCCAGAGTGGAGCCCCACGCAGGGCTCGCTCTGTATGACCCTGAGATCATGAACTGAGCCGAAATCAAGAGTTGGATGCTTAACTGACTGAGCCACCCAGGTGCCCCCTAATAATCTTAATTTTGGGGAGAGCAACTGGCATCAGGAAAAGAGGATTTCACTTTCCATTTTGTATTTTTGTCTTTATATATCTTTATACTAAAAATGTTATTTTAAATTAAAGAGAAATTTTTTCTCCTGACTAAAGTATAGATATGCTCACACCTGCAGATGAAATCAGCAGGTATGCAGCCTCCTCCTTGGCTATATTGCTCATCAACTGGGGAAGGTTTGGCATAGTCAGGAGTCACTTTTTATATGCTTGAAATATTTAACTGTTTACATGTGTAACTCTTTGTGTGTGTGTATGTCAAATTTAAGTCTAAGACATTTGTGACATATGACTAAATCAAATTAGTGAGTTTTTCTGGTTTCTGGGCAGTCTAGCCAAATCTTCTTTTAACCTTTCATCTGTTTGTCATAGATGTTTGACACAGTGAAGCGATTAAGAGAAAAATCTTGTTTAATTGTGGCAACTACATCAGGATCAGAATCTATTAAGAATGATGAGGTAATAACATTATAATAATGGTGATGTTCTTCTCTGTCTTTGAACTTCAGTGGTGTAAGAGTTAACTTCACTGGCATTAAGAGAGCTGCTGCTTTTTTGTTAGAAGGAACCTGTAGTTTATGAGATGTCCATCTTCTTTTGCTTGTGTTTCTATATTACAGAGATTAGTGGTATTTGACATACAGTTGTCCAATATAAAATATGTATTTTATAAAAGCAAAGGAAATTGATGTACAATGGAGCTCTGTTGGAAATACCATATTTTATTAATTTTTAAAATATTTTAATATCTGAAATTGGGATATAGCCTATAATTAATGACTTATAATTTAATCAGCAGCATTCTTTTCTTAGCAGAACATAAGATAATTGTACATCTTAGATTCAAGGAAGTCCAGTAATATTTAGGTTACAGAATACTATAATATAACAAATCAAGTTTTGATGATTCTAATCTTAAAATTATGAGAATACTACTACTTGTGATTTTTAACTATCCCTCCTAAAAGAAAAACACTGGACTTAAGTTAGATAGAAACAATAAAAAGATACCATACATCTCAGTAATATGTTTAAGTTCTCAGTTTTAGCACTGCATCTAGCAGTAAGTGTTACGTTTCTAGTAGTAACTGTTACGTTTCTAGTAGTAACTGTTAGATATCATCAAGTTGGGTAAAATTAATTGTCGGTGATTGAATGATTGAGTTATGATTTAAAATTTTTTTCTTCTAACTTTATTTCTTAATCTACCTGCATTGAGTATAAAATACAATTTATTCGATATTCAAGGTACTTGTGGCTTTTACATTGAATTATTGAAATAACCAGAAGAGCAATTAGTTTGTATGATATATGGAGCCTGCATACTCATTTTGAGACATCAGATTGCATCGAGTTTTAAGTGGTAATCAAATTTTATCAGACTTTAACTCTAGGGAATTTTTCCTGACTGAACAATATATGTAAATTTCAACAAGGGATCTTACCTAATTTTTTGTGATTTCTTAATACCAGATTACTCATGATAAAGAAAAAGCAGAACGGAAAAGAAAAGCTGAAGCTGCTAGACTGCACCGCCAGAAGATAATGGCTCAGATGTCTGCCTTACAGAAAAACTTCATTGAAACTCACAAACTCATGTATGACAGCACCTCGGAAATGTCTGGGAAAGAAGACTCCATTATGGAGGAAGAGAGGTAAAACCAAGCAAAACTAGAAATTAGCAACTCAGTTTTGTGGAGGGAAAGTGACATATTAATTTCAAATAAAATTTTTCCAAAATATATTTTATAATAGGAGAAATTACATTATTTTTAAACTAGGAAAGGTACAGTGAAAGCTCTTAAGGTACTTAATGAATGTAAATTTATGTTCATAAGCAGTTCAAGTGCAAAGTAGTTTGGTGAGAGGCATTATGCACAAAAAGATACAAAAATGGGAATGGCAAAAATTGAGATCAACTTCTGTTATCTTGTATGCACAAGCTCTTTTTTTTATGTTAAAATGTAGGTACTAATTGTACTTTTTGTTTCTTTGAACTTATAAATTTTCTTTTATATTAACATATGTTGCAGAATATATTACATAATGCACAGACTCTCTTAGATGCACATTTATGTATCAGTTCAAATATTTCACATCTTTTTTATGATACCTTCTAAAAATGACTGTGATTGTTACAAATTGAAAACAAATTCCTTCACTTGAAAAAGGTGGTTTATGTTCATTTTTTTTTCTTAAAGAGAAAGAAGACAATGCCCATAGTTGTGGTCATGGATAGCACAGTAGAAAATGGGAATCAGTAAGTCTGGTGTTCTGGGTCCCACTGTGGTGTGCTTTTGGGGAAATCAGTTAACCTGCTGAGGGTCACGCTTTGTGGGAGGTTATATAAATACACTAAGAAAAGGAGACAAATAAGGGTACTTTTAAAAGCATTCCAATTTAAAATATTATAAATACCTCCTATGCTTATTTTTAAAAACAAGCTTCCTTTGCTCTTTAAACAATGTGTGTTGTGGATAGTTTTAGGAAATTGTGCCTTTGCAATAACAATAGTAACATTATCCATAATGTATCTGTAGTCCTGAAGTTGAACATGCTAACAAGGACCCTAAGGATGAAGACTGTATATTTTAAAAATTAAAAAAAGATATGAAGGTTAAGGTATCCTTGGGTGATGATAGTAATAAAACTAGAAATTAATACAAAACTTAAACAATTAATAAGTTCCAGCCCTCTAGATATTGCATATTAGCAACATACTGTTTAGAAAGTAATGAAAAAATTAATGAGCAACTATACACCAGCAAATTCGACAATCTGGAAGAAATAGTTGCATTCCTAGAGACGTATAAACTACCACAACTGAACCAGGAAGAAATAAAAAACCTGAACAGACCCATAACCAGTAAGGAGATTGAAACAGTCATCAAAAATCTCCCAACAAAAAAGAGCCCAGGGCCAGACGGCTTCCCAGGGGAATTATACCAAACATTTAGAGAAGAATTAATACCTATTCTTCTGAAACTGTTCCAAAAAATAGAAATGGAAGGAAAACTTCCAAACTCATCTTATGAGGCCAGCATTACCTTGATCCCAAAACCAGACAAAGACCCCATCAGAAAAGAAAATTACAGGCCAATATCCTTGATGAACACAGATGTGAAAATTCTCACCAAAATACTAGCCAATAGGATCCAACAGTACATTAAAAGGATGATTCACCATGATCACGTGGGATTTATTCCTGGACTGCAAGGCTGGTTCAACACCCACATATCAATCAATGTGATACAATACATTAATAAAAGAAAGAACAAGAACCATATGATACTCTGAATAGATGCTGGAAAAGCATTTGACAAAGTACAGTATCCATTCTTGATCAAAACTCATCAGAGTGTAGGGATAGAGGGCACATACCTCAATATCATCAAACCCGTCTATGAAAAACCCACAGCGAATATCATTCTCAGCGGGGAAAAACTGAGAGCTTTTCTGCTAAGATCAGGAACATGGCCGGGATGTCCACTACTACTGTTATTCAACATAGTACTAGAAGTCCTAGCCTCAGCAATCAGACAACAAAGAGAAATTAAAGGCATTCGAATCAGCAAAGAAGAAGTCAAACTCTCACTCTTTGCAGATGCTATGATACTTTATGTGGAAAACCCAAAAGACTCCACTCCAAAACTGCTAGAACTTGTACAGGAATTTAGTAAAGTGTCAGGATATAAAATCAATGCACAGAAATCAGTTGCATTTCTCTACACCAACAACAGACAGAAGAAAGAGAAATTAAGGAGTCAATCCCATTTACAATTGGATTGCTAGGAATAGCTAGGATAAGATAGCTAGGAATAAATCTAACCAAGGAGGCAAAGAATCTGTACTCAGAAAACTATAAAGTACTCATGAAAGAAATTGAGGAAGACAAAAAGAAATGGAAAAATGTTCCATGCTCCTGGATTGGAAGAACAAATATTGTGAAAATGTCTATGCTACCTAGAGCAATCTACACACTTAATGCAATCGCTATCAAAACACCATCCATTTTTTTCAAAGAAATGGAACAAATAATCCTAAAATTTATATGGAATCAGAAAAGACCTCAAATAGCTAGAGGAATGTTGAAAAAGAAAGCCAAAGTTGGTGGCATCACAATTCTGGAATTCAAGCTCTATTATAAAGCTGTCATCATCAAGACAGTATGGTACTGGCACAAAAACAGACACATAGAACAGTGGAACAGAATAGAGAGCCCAGAAATAGACCCTCAACTGTATGGTCAACTAATCTTTGACAAAGCAGGAAAGAATGTCCAGTGGAAAAAAGACAGTCTCTTCAACAAATGGTGTTGGGAAAATTGGACAGCCACATGCAGAAGAATGAAATTGGACCATTTCCTTACACCGTACGCTAAAATAGACTCAAAGTGGATGAAAGGAATCCATCAAAATCCTTGAGGAAAGCACAAGCAGCAACCGCTTCAACTTCAAAAACAGCAACTTCTTCCTAGAAACATTGCCAAAGGCAAGGGAAGCAAGGGCAAAAATGAACTCTTGGGACTTCATCAAGATCAAAAGCTTTTGCACTGCAAAGGGAACAGTCAACAAAACCAAAAGACAACTGACAGAATGGGAGAAGATATTTGCAAATGACAAATCAGATAAAGGGCTAGTGTCCAAAATCAATAAAGAACTTATCAAACTCAACATCCAAAGAACAAATAATCCAATCAAGAAATGGGCAGAAGACATGAACAGACATTTCGGCAAAGAAGGCATCCAGATGGCCAACAGACACATGAAAAAGTGGTCAACATCATTTGGCATTAGGGAAATACAAATCAAAACCACAGTGAGATACCACCCCACACCAGTCAGAATGGCTAAAATTACAAGTCAGGAAACTACAGATGTTGGAGAGGATGCGGAGAAAGGGGGAACCTCCTACATTTTTGGTGGGAATGCAAGCTGGTACAGCCACTCTAGAAAACAGCATGGAGGTTCCTCAAAAAGTTGAAAATAGAGCTACCCTACAACCCAGCAATCACACTACTGGGTATTTATCCTAAAGATACAAATGTAGTGATTCGAAGGGGCATGTGCACCCGAATGTTTATAGCAGCAATGTCCACAGTAGCCAAACTATGGAAAGAACCTAGATGTCCATCAACAGATAATGGATAAAGAAGATGTGGTATATATATACAATGGAATACTATGCAACCATCAAAAGAAATGAAATCTTGCCATTTGCAATGACGTGGATGGAACTAGAGGGTATTGTGCTGACCGAAATAAGTCAATCAGAGAAAGACAATTACCATATGATCTCCCTGATAGAGGAATTTGAGAGGCAGAGTGGGAGTTTTGGGGGGTAGGAAGGAAAAAATGAAACAAGATGGGATCGGGAGGGAGGCAAACCATAAGAGACTCTTAATCTCACAAAACAAACAGGGTTGCTGGAGAGAGTGTGGGTATGGAGAGGGTGGTTGGGTTATAGACATTGGGAAGGGTATGTGATATGGTGAATGCTGTGAAGTATGTAAGCCTGACGATTCACAGACCTGTACTCCTAAAGCAAATAATACATTATATGTTAATAAAAATAGCTAATAAAAAAGTAATGAAAGAGATTATCAAATATTTATCCAAACAAGAGGATATAAGCAAATATGTGCTCAGAGTTAATTAATGGCCTTAATACTTTTTATTATTTATCTTTTATTATGTGGTTGATTGCATACATAAAATTATTATGTGCTCATTGAAAACAATTCCAATAAAATATTAAGTTCCCTTTGACCATCCTTTACATAAGTCTTTCTGCACAGATAATCACTGTTAATAAGTAACTTGTGTTCTAAACTTATTTCTGTGCATTTATTTATGTGCACTTAATTGATTTTGTTTTGTTTTTTAATAGTTTATTTTACCTTGACTTTTGTTCTACAGATTGGTTTTTTACTCAGTGTCTTATAAATCTTCTCATGTTACTGTTTATAGATCTATGGTATAGATTCTACATGATTCTTTATGACTACTGCATTATAGTCCCTAGTGTGTATATATAATATTTTATTTATCAGATTTGGGGTGTTTAAGTTGATTTCCCTTATTTTCCAGTTTTCCCTTGTTATAAACAGTGTGTCAGAACATATTTTTATATTTGCCTTCTTGTACAGTTGTATTAAGTACTTCTCAAGGGTGGAATTAATATGTGAAAGGGCTGAGTTATAATTATTTGAAATTTTGATATTGCCACAATGTCCTTCTGAGTGGTTTTACCAGTTCCTACTCCCAACAGTGTTTGAGAGTTCCTATCTCCTTCTTTTTTACCAATACTTACTATTATCAGTACTTGAAAAAATTAGATACTATCAACATTATAAATCTGTGCCAGTCGGAATTTCCCTGATTACTAGTTAGTACTAGGTTGAGCATCTTTTCATAAGATTGTTCACTAGTCTGTTGTGTTTCATTTTCTGGGAACTACCTGTCACTATCCTTTGCCCATCTCTGTTGGGTACTTTGCTTTTGTTTTATTATTGATCTTTAGAAGTCCTTTAAAATTATGGGTACTAAACTTTGTTGCATGTTTCCCATATTTTGTCTCTAATTCTTTAGCATTAATTATGAAGTTTAGCTATAGAGAAGTTTTCAGTGTTAATAAGGACAGATTTATCAGTCTTTTAGAGTTTTAATTTTTTGTATCTTAAAAGGCTTTTTCAGTTCCAAAGTCACAAATACATTCTCTTACATTTTTTTAAATAAAATTTTAATTACACAGTTATATTGATACATTTTCCTTTTAAAAATCAAATGTTAGGGGCACCTGGGTGGCTCAGTGGGTTAAAGCCTCTGCCTTCAGCCCAGGTTCGAGCCCCACATCGGGCTCTCTGTTCAGCAGGGAGTCTGATTCCTCCTCTCTCTCTCTGCCTGCCTCTCTACCTACTTATGATCGGTGCCTGTCAAATAAATAAAATCTTAAAAAAATATATCAAATGTTAGACATAAAGCTAAAGTTCTGTTTGAGTACTGGCCTAAATCCAGGACCCCTTTCTGCCCTTCCTCAGAAGGTATTCTGGTTATAAGTTTTATGTTTATCCTGTCAGAATGGCTATTATGCTATTATATACAAATATATGAAACTATAGAAATTACATAGTATCATTCAGTCTTTTTGTTTTATTTGCAATAAGTGGTATTGTGTATGTGTCATTGTGCAACTTGTCATTTTCATTTGGAAATCTATGCAGTATGTTCTTACATACAAAATGAGCACAGTGTTCCTCAGTCTTGGCATGTGGGCAGCACTTCTTTTTCATGCTCCATAAATTGCAGGACAGTTAGTATCTCCGGCTCCTCATCCACTCATTCCAGTAGTGTCTCCTAGTCCTTAACAATAACCAAGAAAATAAACCTTGCCCCACATCTTGCTGAACACCTCCTATGAGGTTGTACCACATGTATCTTTTTAAACTGCACCTTTTAAAAACTACATAATATTCTGTATGATATAATTGCATTTACATTGATGATGAACATTTAAGTTATTCCCAGTTTGTCGAATGATTTCTGACATTTCAGGGAGCTTCTTGCTCAGGTAAAGCAGTATTGTAGAGAAGTTCAGAGCATGTCCTATGAAGTCAGATCATGTGGGTTAAATCCTGTCTTTGCTATTCATAGTGATGAGTCATTAGGTAAGTCTCTTACTGTCTCTAGGCCTCAGTTTCTTCATCTTAACAATGGAAGGTAATATTAGGACCTACTTCATAGGATTGTTGGAAAGATTAAATGAGTTAACGTAAAGTATTTGAAACAGTGCTTCACATCATAATTAGTGATTTATAAATATTTGCTGTTATTATATTATTATTACACACATTGAGTACATACTAAGAATTGCTAAATCATTAAGATGTAAGTTTTTATTTTAATGCCTACCAAAATAGAATAGAAACTTAAATGCCTAATAAGAGGGATGGATAAAACTATTACCGGCCCATATAGTATGAGTATTGTGCAGCCATTAAAAACAATGTTTCTGAAGAAATTTTAATGACATGAGAAAACAACTAAGATATAAGTGAATACAGGTTGCAAATCTATGTATGTAATATGATCTTAATTATGTATAAAGAATGTTACAAATAGAAAGTGAACTGGACGGGAATATACAAATGGTTATCTCTAGATTGTGAGTGTATCATGCTTTTTGTTTTCTTTTTTATACTTTGTAGATTTTCCAAAATTTCTTAATAAGCATGCATTACTTTTATAATCAGAAAAAACCAATAACCCAGCTTCTTGGTACAATAAATTAAGTATAATTATATAGTCTACTTTGTGATCTGCTATTTTTGCACTTAGCAGCACAAAGTGTATTTTCTAATAAGCAAATTAACTGATAAGAGTCAGAAAAATCAAGGGGAAAGATTTTAAGCTAATATTGCTAAGTTATCATTTTTATTTTACTATTTTTGTTCTTAAAGTTCTTACCCTATGGTTACTTAAAATCTACCAAAATATAAAGACAAGTGACCAAAACATGTGTCCTCACTTCTGGTCGTTTCTCTTGGTAGCACCCCAGCAGTCAGTGACTACTCTAGAATTGCTTTGGGTCCTAAACGGGGTCCGACTGTTACTGAAAAGGAGGTGCTGACATGCATCCTCTGCCAAGAAGAACAAGAGGTGAAAATAGAAAATAATGCCATGGTATTATCGGCCTGTGTCCAGAAATCTACCGCCTTAACCCAGAACAGGGGAAAACCTATAGAACTCTCAGGGGGTATGTATTATTTAATAAATATCCTTTTGACCATTTCTTTTCGTGTTTATGTGATTAGAAAAAATATTGAAGGAAGTTTGGGAATGAGACTGTATTTAGCTTTACTTAGATCACATTTTATCCATGTGTAAGATGGACTCTAGGTCCATGTTGGCTCCTCTGTTTTATTTTTTAATTTTAATTTTTGTTATACTTGGCCACACTGCTCAGTCTATCTCTATCTCCCTATCTCCATTTCTCTTTGCTGAACCTTTCCAAGGTAGGATGCAGGCATATGACTTTCATCCCTGAATGTTTCCACATGCATTTTCTAAAATTAAGAATAATCTATTATATATCTATCATACCATTATAACATTTAAAAAGATGAATAATAATTCAGGACTGTCACCTAATGTCAAATCCATATTTGGATTTTCCCAGTTGCCCTCAAAATATCTGTTTTTTTTTTTTAGCTAGACTTTTCTCTTTTTTAGGATCCAGATATGTTTGATGCATAACTTTTATTATGTCTATTTTAGTTTAATTTAATCTAAAATAGTCACTTAGCCTTTTTTTATGATAATTTGTTTGAAAAAATACAGACCTATTATTTTGTACAGTGTCTTACATTGTGGATTTGTCTGTTGTCTCAAGATTAGGTTCATTTTAAAGATTTTCTTGGCAGGAACACTAGGTAAGAGTTAGCTGCTTTATAACATACCTTGGAATAATAATAATAATGATGATGATTAAAAAAAGACTAACATTTATTGACTACTTATTGTATGCCAGGCACTGATGAAGTGCTTTTTTGTGTATTTACTCACTTAATCCTCACAACAACTCTTTAGTTCGGTACCAATACTAGCTCCATTTACAGATGAAGGAACTGAGGCATGGAGAAGTTAAATAATTTGCCCAAGGCCATGAGTTATATGTAATGAAACCACATTTTGAACCACTTGTCGTCTTTGCTTTTATCCAGTAGATTATAATACCTTAAAGATCCCTTAAAAAGTAATTGAAATTACTCTTAAAATTACAAAAGAAAATGAATCATAGAAAATCACTTCAATAAATAAGACAAAGCAACTTAAACCCAAAGGTCAGGTTAAAAATGCAAATCAAAAATACAAGTTGTCATTAATTCATTTTTATTTTGGAATCCTACCTAAAAGTCCAGGTTTTACTTTTCTCTAAAATTTTTATTTACTCTTAAGAATATATCTCCTGCTGTCATGATACTGTGACAGTTTAGTTGGACATTCCTAAGAAGGTTTATGGTTAAAAATTTAGACTTAATAATCTCTCTCTCTCTCTCTTTTTTTTTTTTTCTTGTCATTTTATGACCATGGGGGAGATGAATACATACCTCCTATTTTTATCTTCCTGTACCAGAAATTGTGGACCCGCTTTTCATGGATCCAGACTTGGCATATGGAACTTACACAGGAAGCTGTGGTCATGTAATGCATGCAGTGTGCTGGCAGAAGTAAGTTGTCCTTCTGACATGTTCTTGAAACAAACTAGGAATAATTGAAGTTTACTAAAGGCCACAAAAAGGCATGTTTTCTCATGTCTTTCCTTCCTTTTTTCCTTTTTATGTGACTAATTGAAGCAGTTTAATTACCAGTTTTGTTCGCATGATACTCATTATCACCTTTAGAAATGGGTGTAAAAAGTTACCAACTTTAAATTTTCACTACCCTTTGTACTTCCTCTCCATAAGCTAGTTAGTTACACTTATCAGTATTTGTATAAAAGAAGCTGTAATCTTTCTTCCTAAAAAATCTCATTTCCTTGAAAAAATGCCTTTGAGATAAAATAGGACAAATTCTAGTTCCACCTCTAAAAGAGAAAAATTTAGAACTGTAATTCCTAGGAAATCTTTATATAGGTTTCACCCTTTTGGCATTATTAAAAATACACAATTTTCCTGTCACAGCCTTTACTTACTATAGTTGGCTGTTGGAAATGAGGGAACTAGTGTCTACATTGTATTTCCATGCTGTTGAGTTAGAGCCATGTTATGATTCAGTAGAATTATTTTAAATTTGTTTCTGCCTGATACTTCTTCTAGTTTGTCCCCAAAAGAATGGGTATTCTATTTCTTCTGTAATCGTAACTTGGGTTTTGCGGCATGTAGATGCTAAAGTGTTTTATTGAAGCAAAAACTCCAGATTTTTGTCACTTGGATTAAAGATTAAAGATAAATACATTGTTCTCAATGGACACATGCCTTGGAATTTTGCAGGTATTTTGAAGCTGTACAACTGAGCTCTCAGCAACGCATTCACGTTGACCTTTTCGATTTAGAGAGTGGAGAATATCTTTGTCCTCTTTGCAAGTCTCTGTGTAATACTGTGATCCCCATTATTCCTTTGCAACCTCAAAGGATAAGCAGGTATATTTTAATTCATGTTTGGGTTAATTTTTTTAAAAGCTATCTTTAATCCTTTCATTTGTGTCTGTTTTGATTGCTAGGGTTTTTTATTTTTATTTATTTTTTTTTTTGCTATTTAAAGTAATACTTTTTCTTTTCAGAACTTGCATTCTACTTTAAAAATATGTTGAAAAGCCACAGTGTTTGGTCTCTAAAATAACTTATGTTCATTAACTCAAATCTGTATGTTGTGTGTGTATCTCTAATTGCCATGAAAGTAATAGAACTTGGATCTCTACCTTAGCATTCACATAAGGAGAGAAGATGCCAAGAAGATTCATTTCTTTCATCTAGTCCTTTGATAGGATCACAGTTACTTTTTAGAATTTGGTTTCTCTAAAGGTCTTTGTATTAATATTTTAATTCTGTTTTTTCAGAAGATCCAGTTTTCTACTTGTGGAGATGTGGACAAAATGTTAACTGTAAAAGTAAAAAAAAAAAAAAAAACATCACTAGGTTTATTGTGTATCTTGGGATAGATTTTGAGTTTTTAGACTAAGTTTTTAAACTTTTTGGTTCTGACCATCTATATATGGAACTTAACAGTGAATTTATGCATTTGTTATGATAACTGTAACAATTATATATTTTCTATGTTGTCACTGTTATACATGATGATAACAAGTATTATTGTTATTTTATTTTTTTAAAACGCAATACATTTGTAATACTTGACCTAAGTTTTGCTATAGAAAATGATTTTGTTGATAAAAACACTTTTAACATGTTTCCACAACAAAAGTGCTCAAGGTTGATAGGCTTGGCAATTAGGGTCAATAAGGAGTTGTTCTGTTCTACTATTACATGTCATTAGAAAACCTGATTTGAAAATTGTCTTCTACTCAGCATTTTGGGACATAAAATATCATATTTTAGGAAGAAGGTGGCATTGGAAGCATTTATCTTTTATTTTTTGAATAACTGATATGTTCTAGGCACTCTACCAAGCACTTGCTATATTATTTTTTTAATACTCAAATAGCCTAACAAAGGCAGGTACCGTTATTGCCATTTAAAAGATAAGGAATTAGAGACAATGATTAGTTTTTACTTGTCCCAAGACAGACCTAGGATTTGAACCCAGATCTGACTCCACCAAAGCCTTACCTAACTATATACATGAAGACAAAGATAAAACAAATCATAATAAAATTAAGTGACTTTTCCAACTTCTTGTTAGCCTGTATAAGCCTTTTTTACACAGTGGCTTCCCAAAGAAAGATTATTAAACATGTAAATTATTCTTTAAAGGAATATTCAGTCCCTACTTCCCTTGATGTCTTTAAGAATAAGATGCTTCAGGGGCGCCTGGGTGGCTCAGTTTGAGCCTCTGCCTGCAGCTCAGGTCCTGATCTCACAGTTCTGGGATCAAGCCCTTGGTTGGGCTCCCTGCTCAGTGGGGTCTGCTTCTCCCTCTCCCTCTGCCCCTCTCCATTCATGCTGTATCATGTTTGTGTGCTCTGTTTTTCTCTCTCTCTCTCTCTCAAATAAATAAATAAAATATTTTAAAGTAAAAAGGAAGATTAGTATGCTTCAGGGCAGTCCTTTCTGAAGGACTGGTCAGTCCTTACAACTGGGTCTCTTTGAACACTGTGACACTTCTAATGTGTAGTAACACCTTTGTTACTTAGGATCTGAAATATGTAATTATACATAACTTTTTTTAAATTTTTTATTTTTTTATAAACATATAATGTATTTTTATCCCCAGGGGTATAGCTCTGTGAGTTGCCAGGTTTACACACTTTATAGCACTCACCATAGCACATACCCTCCCCAATGTCCATAACCCCACCCCCCTCTCCCGACCCCCCTCCCCCCAGCAACCCTCAGTTTGTTTTGTGAGATTAAGAGGCACTTATGGTTTATCTCCCTCCCAATCCCATCTTGTTTCATTTATTCTTCTCCTACCCCCAACCCCCCATGTTGCATCTCCACTTCCTCATATCAAGGAGATCATATGATAGTTGTCTTTCTCCGATTGACTTATTTCACTAAGCATGATACCCTCTAGTTCCATCCACATCATTGCAAATGGCAAGATTTCATTTCTTTTGATGGCTGCATAGTATTCCATTGTGTATATATACCACATCTTCTTTATCCATTCATCTGTTGAGGGACATCTAGGTTCTTTCCTTGGTTTAGCTTTTGTAGACATTGCTGCTAGAAACATTCGGATGCACATGCCCCTTTGGATCACTACGTTTGTATCTTTAGGGTAAATACCCAGTAGTGCAATGCCGGGTCATAGGGTTGTTCTATTTTCAACTTTTTGAGGAACATCCATGCTGTTTTCCAGAGTGGTTGCACCAGCTTGCATTCCCACCAACAGCGTAGGAGGGTTCCCCTTTCTCTGCATCCTCTCCAACATCTGTCATTTCCTGACTTGTTAATTTTAGCCATTCTGACTGGTGTGAGGTGGTATCTCATTGTGGTTTTTGATTTGTATTTCCCTGATGCCGAGTGATGTGGAGCACTTTTTCATGTGTCTTTTGGCCATCTGGATGTCTTCTTTGCAGAAATGTGTATTCATGTCCTCTGCCCATTTCTTGATTGGATTATTTGTTCTTTGGGTGTTGAATTTGATAAGTTCTTTATAGATTTTGGACACTAGCCCTTTATCTGATATGTCATTTGCAAATATCTTCTCCCATTCTGTCAGTTGTCTTTTGGTTTTGTTAACTGTTTCCTTTGCTGTGCAAAAGCTTTTGATCTTGATGAAATCCCAATAGTTCATTTTTGCCCTTGCTTCCCTTGCCTTTGGCGATGTTCCTAGGAAGACCTTGCTGTGGCTGAGGTCGAAGAGGTTGCTGCCTGTGTTCTTCTCAAGGATTTGGATGGATTCCTTTCTCACATTGAGGTCCTTCATCCATTTTGAGTCTGTTTTCGTGTGTGGTGTAAGGAAGTGGTCCAATTTCATTTTTCTGCATGTGGCTGTCCAATTTTCCCAACACCATTTATTGAAGAGGCTGTCTTCTTTCCATTGGACATTCTTTCCTGCTTTGTCAAAGATTAGTTGACCATAGAGTTGAGGGTCTATTTCTGGGCTCTCTATTCTGTTCCATTGATCTATGTGTCTGTTTTTGTGCCAGTACCATGCTGTCTTGATAATGACAGCTTTGTAGTAGAGCTTGAATTCCGGAATTGTGATACCACCAACTTTGGCTTTCTTTTTCAATATTCCTTTGGCTATTCGAGGTCTTTTCTGGTTCCATATAAATTTTAGGATTATTTGTTCCATTTCTTTGAAAAAAAATGGGTGGGATTTTGATAGGGATTGCATTAAATGTGTAGATTGCTTTAGGTAGCATAGACATTTTCACAACATTTGTTCTTCCAATCCAGGAGCATGGAACATTTTTCCATTTTTTTGTGTCTTCCTCAATTTCTTTCATGAGTACTTTATAGTTTTCTGCATATAGATTCTTAGCCTCTTTGGTTAGGTTTATTCCTAGGTATCTTATAGTTTTGGGTGCAATTGTAAATGGGATTAACTCCTTAATTTCTCTTTCTTCTGTCTCGTTGTTGGTGTAGAGAAGTGCAACTGATTTCTGTGCATTGATTTTATATCCTGACACTTTACTAAATTCCTGTACAGGTTCTAGCAGTTTTGGAGTGGTCTTTTGGGTTTTCCACGTATAGTGTCATATCATCTGCAAAGAGTGATAGTTTGACTTCTTCTTTGCCAATTTGGATGCCTTTAAGTTCTTTTTGTTGTTGATTGCTGAGGCTAGGACTTCTAGTACTATGTTGAATAGCAGTGGTGATAATGGACATCCCTGCTGTGTTCCTGACCTTAGTGGAAAAGCTTTCAGTTTTCTCCATTGAGAATGATATTTGCAGTGGGTTTTTCATAGATGGCTTTGATAATATTGAGGTATGTGCCCTCTATCCCTACACTTTGAAGAGTTTTGATCAGGAAGGGATGCTGTACTTTGTCAAATGCTTTTTCAGCATCTATTGAAAGTATTATATGGTTCTTGTTCTTTTCTTTTCTTAATGTGTTGTATCACATTGATTGATTTGTGGATGTTGAACCAACCTTGCAGCCCTGGAATAAATCCCACTTGGTCTCAAATACACAACCTAACCCTACACCTAAAGGAGCTGGAGAAAGAACAAGAAAGAAAGCCTAAACCCAGCAGGAGAAGAGAAATCATAAAGATCAGAGCAGAAATCAATGAAATAGAAACCAAAAAAAACAACAGAACAAATCAACGAAACTAGGAGCTGGTTCTTTGAAAGAATTAATAAGATTTATAAACCCCTGGCCAGACTTATCAAAAAGAAAAGAGAAAGGACCCAAATAAATAAAATCATGAATGAAAGAGGAGAGATCACAACTAACACCAAAGAAATACAAACAATTATAAGAACATACTATGAGCAACTCTACGCCAACAAATTTGACAGTCTGGAAGAAATGGATGCATTCCTAGAGACATATAAACTACCACAACTGAACCAGGAAGAAATAGAAAACCTGAACAGACCCATAACCAGTAAGGAGATTGAAACAGTCATCAAAAATCTCCATATAAAAAATAAGAAGAAAAAAAAATCCCTTAAAAAAAAAATCTCCAAACAAAAGCCCAGGGCCAGACGGCTTCCCAGGGAAATTCTACCAACCATTTAAAGAGGAACTAATTCCTATTCTCCTGAAACTGTTCCAAAAAATATACATAACATTTTTATTAGGCACTTGAACCTTCCTATGTAGTTGGATATATTTGCCTCTTTTGTTTTTAGAAAATCAGTATGAGTATAATCTAAGATATGAAAGCTAAGTGTATAAAACAACTTAAAACTAGTAATAAACTGATATTTTTAAAGAAAATTGGTCATAACCAATCCTAGTACACTTTCTGAGAACTGAAAAATTCTTAGGTCAAGTATATGTCCAGATATGTGAATTTTGGTACAGTTCATTATATAACTTAACTTCACTCAAGACTATCCTTTCAACAGTCCCTTTTAATAACATTGTTTCTAATCTCATTGTTTGTTAATAAAAGTTTGGATCAGGTCCCTGCCCTTACAAAATTTATATTACAGAAAGGAGAGACGAACAATAAACATATGAATACAAAGTGAGAAATACTATGAGAAAGCTAAAGCAGCAAGGTAAAAGGCTAGATACAGATCAGGTGCATAAGACTATAGACACAGTCATCAGGGAGCTCCTCTTTGGGATAATGAAATTTTAATAGGAGCCCAAATGAAGTGAAAGACAAGTACTGTTAATCTCTGGGAGAAGAGAATTCCGAGCACGGGCAATAGAAAAAGCAAATGCCCCAAAGTAGGAATACATTAGCATGTATGAGGTACAGCAGACAGGTATTATGTTGGAATGGAACAAGCAAAGAACCAGATCATAAAAGGGTTTGTAAGATAAGAAATTAGAATTTTATTTTTAGTATGAAAAACAAAATATTTTATGTGTGATGGGAAACCATTGGAGTATTTTGAACAGAGGGGTGAGACCAGGTTTACATTAAAATGTCCTTTTGGCTGTTATACAATGAATACATAGATAATAATGAAGCACTGTTGTGGAAACAGGAAAAACAATGTATTGAAATAGTTCAGGTGAGGGATAATGTAACTTGGATTAGGGTAGTAACAGTGGAGGTAGAAAGAAGTGATCAACTTGGCATATGTTTTAGGAAGTTAAACCAGGAAGAGTAGCTGCTGGGTTTGAAGGTGGGCTGTGAGAGAATCTGAGAAATCAGTGATGACACCTGGTTTTTTATTTGACTAGAATGGTGATTCCCTTTGTTGACATATTTTACTTCTAGATGCTGGGCCTATGAGTGGTATCTTATTCCTTTTAACGTTCTCCTCCCTCCCCAAACTACATTTTTATTTTTATTTATTTATTTTATTTAAATATAGTTGGTACACAATGTTACCATGTTTTCGGGGGTACAACACAGTGTTTCACAGGTCTCTGTGTTATGCTGTGCTCACCACAAGTGTAGCTTCCATCTGTCACCACACACTATTACACTACCATTGGCTACATTCCCTATGCTGTGCCTTCGTCCCCATGACTTATTCTTTCAATAACTAAAAGCCTATGTTTCTCACTCCCCTACGCCCCTTTTGGCCTATTCTCTACCCTCTCCAGCAGCCATCAGTTTGTCTTTGTATTTATGAGTCTCTTTCTGCTTTGTTGGTTCATTTGTTCTGTTTCTTAGATTCCACATATACATGAAATCATATGGTATTTGTCTTTATCTGCCTGACGTACTTCACTTAGCATAATACCCTCTAAATCTGTCCATGTTGTCACAAATGGCAAGGTGTTATCCTTTTTTATGGCTCAGTAATATCCTGTTGTGTATATACTACATCTTCTTTATCCATTCATCTGTCAGTGGACACTTAGGTTCCTTCCACATTGTGGCTATTGTAAATGATGCTAAAACTATATTTATAGACATATGTGTTTCTATGACCTAGGAAGTTAATCTGAAGGAGTTTGACTTTTTTTTTTTTTTTAAAGATTTTATTTATTTATTTGACAGAGAGAGAGATCACAAGTAGGCAGAGACGCAGGCAGAGAGAGAGGAGGAAGCAGGCTTCCCGCGAGGAGTTTGACTTTTTTTATACAGCCATTTATCTATAGAAAGACTCTACAAGTGCAGCTTTTCAGTCTGACTTTGTGCCAAAGGCTTAATAATTTTTAAATGTCATTTTTCAGTGAGAATACAGAAGCTGTTGGTCAACTTTTGACCCTGGAACAATGGATACAGACTGTTCTGGCCAGAATATCAGGTTATAATATGAAACATACCAGAGGTTTGCTTAAATTTATTTTATATTTAGCTGTGTAAGATGTAAGTGTTGGAGTCTTTAATTTTTTTCTCAAGTACTTACTGCTCTAAATTATGGTTTGCCAGTACAGATTTGTTGATTATCAGGAAGTAAAGGTTTTCAAAGCCAAGACTAAGTTTGGCTTAAATCAATTTATTTGATTAAATAATTTTCATACTGGCTAGCATACAAACAGTGGTTAATCTGGAGTCACACTGCTTTTACACTGCTTGGAGTTAAATCTTAGCTCCATTGTTTACTGTCTCTGTGATCTTGAACAAGTTATTTACCCTTTCTGTGCCTCAACTTTCTTATTTGCAAGGTTGGAATAATAATGGTACCTATCTCACTGATTGAAGGATTGAGTTATCCTTTGTAAAGTGAAACAGTCCTTTATTTCCCAGCTTTGACCCCAGGGTAGCCTAAGTCACAGAGCTTTGCAATGGACATGAACAAGCAAAAAAATTCGAGAGATTCCCTCTTTTTGGCCAAAGGATCAGGAAAAGAAGCCCCCCAGAACTGGAAACTGTAAAGGGAATTCCTGTTGTGATTTTTTTTCATCTTCTGACCCTCTCCTGAGGTCAGCCCCAGTCATGGAGCTACAGTGCCATGGTGGTCATATAGACACATAAAATCCCAAGAGAAAACCAATATCTCTGGCCAGAGGAACTGGGGAAAAAAGGACCTCTGTGTTCCAAAGAAGGCAGGGAGAATCCTTATTATTTTTTCTGTCTTTGCCTCACAGCTTCACCCCACAGGTAAACCCAGTCACCTGACTTTACTTGACAACAGAGGGTACTAAAACTGAGAGAAACATGTCATTTTGGCCACAGGAACTGGGGGAAAGGGCCCCTTGGAACTAGAGAATATGGAGGAAATCACAGAGAGGAAAGAGCGTATAGAAGAGGAATGTCCTGTTTTTGAGACCAGCACAAATCTTGGGCTTGCCTCCAAGATGCACATGTGTAGAACAGGCCCAGAGAAATGGCAACAGTGTTGAGAGTGAAGGAGCATTAAACCACCACTGAGGTTATTCACTGAGGTTATTCACCTCTGAGTGATATTCACCACTGAGGGATATTCAAAATAACCAAGATAAGATCCAAAATTATTCAGCATAAGAATCTGACCAACTCTCAAGGAAAAAAAAAAATTAAATGCCAATCCTGAGATGTTTTAACATTGAACTTTTTTTACAAAAAATTTAAAACACCTGTATAATTATTAAGCATAAGGTAAAGGTGAACACTTTAGAAATGATTGGAAAAATATGAGTTCTCAGCAGAAAAAAATAGAAACTACTAAAAAAAAAAAAAGAACCAAATAGAGATAATAGAATTGAAAAAGTACTGTATGAAATAAAAATTAACTGGATGGGCTCAATAGTAGAATGGAGATGGGAAGGGTAAGAGTTAGCAAACTTGAAATTAGATCAGTGGAAATTCTCCAGTCTGAAGAATGGACAGAAAAGTGATGGGAAAAAAAGCAAAAACAAAAGAAGACAGCTTTAGAGACCTATGGATCCAATTTTTAAAAATCCAATATTTATGTCCTACAAGTCTCAAAAAGAAAAAGTATGGTAGAGAAAAAATTTCTTTTGAAAAACTAATGAATGAAAACTTCCCAAATTTGGTGAAAAACGTAAATTTGCATATTTAAGTTCAGGAAACCTCAAAAATAAACTGAAAGAAAACTACACCTATATAGATCATAGCTGTTGAAAACCGAAGATGAAGGGGGAAAAAATCTCAAAAGCAATCAGAAAAAGACAACTTGTTTCATATACGGAACAACAATTCCGATTTGATGAGGAATTGGAACCAAAAAGAGGTTAATGTTCACCCAAGGTCTTAGTCATAGTGGCAGAACTAGGATGCAAACCTACGCAGCTTGGCTCCAGATCCTCTGCTCTTACTCACTAATACATATTGCCTTACTAATAGATTACTATGCATCCATTAAAAATGAAATTAAAGAGGGGGAGTTACTGGTGTGGAAAGACATTTATGATCCGTTGGTGAAAAAACAAGATACAGAACAGTACTATGGGTTTTGTCTTTATTAAAAAATCTGTATGTGTAATGTTCATGTGGAGAACAGAAGAATATCACCCAAATATTATTAGAGAAATTTTGAATGATTACTTATTGCTTATTAGCATTTTCTAAGTTTCCTAAAATTGTCATATATAATTTTAAAAAGCTAGAAAGATGTCTTACTAAACCCTCATGATTTTTCTTTTTCCTTTTCATTTATAAGGAGAAAACCCAACAATTCCAGTCTTATTTGATCAAGGAATGGGCGATTCCACTTTTGAGTTCCATTCTATCCTCAATTTCGGAGTTCAGTCTTCGTAAGTATCTAAGTAGTTAAGAGAAGTCTGTAAATGGCTGTGAAAATAAGAATGAAGAATAATCCTTCCTCCCATCCTCCCATCTTTCCTTCCTGCTTTATTTGTAAAATTATGTACCCCATTTTTATCTTGTTTCTTTCTCCCTGAAGTTTTATTTGTACAATAAAATAAAGTGGTTTGAGGTATTAGAGTACTATGTATTAGGGTGAACCATGTCTATAATTAACCATTTTTTTAAAGATTTTATTTATTTATTTGAGAGAGAGAATGAGAGAGAAAGAGCATGAGAGGGGGGAGAGTCAGAGAGAGAAGCAGACTCCCCGCTCAGCGGGGAGCCTGATGAGGGACTCGATTCTAGGACTCCAGGATCATGACCTGAGCTGAAGGCAGCCGCTTAACCAGCTGAGCCACCTAGGCGCCCTGTAATTAACCATTTTTGACCAACAAAAATGCAAGTTCTCTATAGTCCTGTATACAATAAGAACAGCATTCAAGAGACTTTAATTAAAGTCATATCTGACCTGCCCTCTGACTTCTGAAAAGTCTCTAGTCATCCACCTCCCCGATTCATTTTTCTTGTTGGTAAAATTCAGTACCCTCTTACCTTAAATTATAAGGTTATTAGAAAAATACTTATGTGAAGACACTTTGAAAAATATAATGTATCCAAATCAGGTGTTATTATTTAATAGATACTATCTTATATACATTTTTTAGTTGTGATCCTTATTTATATTACATATCTCATTGTTATTGAAAATACTTAAGAAAGGAATGTTAGGAAAGGAAGTTCTGAAAACCAGAAATTATCACTCCAAGTACATGACATATTCTCTCTCTTTCTCTCTGTCTCTCTGTTTCTCACACACATACACATACACACACACACACATACACGCTGTTAACACTGAAGTCCTTCTTTGTCCCTTTTACAGAACTAAAACTTTTTAGGTTGGATCTGCTTCCTCTGAATTTTATTCCTTCTCTGAGTCTGCCCTTAATTTGGATCTAGATTCTTTCTGCTGTGATCATTTACTGCATCTAAGGAAGTAAAGTTATATGGGCCATTATCATTTTGTAAAAGATATTTTTCTACCTATAAGATACAGAATTCTGCTTTTCCCATTTTTTCATAATGAATAAATCTTCAGAGGCTCTAATCTCTAATTGACAAAGAGCAGTTAACTGTCAAAAGGAGTTAAATTGCTACTTCAGTACCTAGTTGGACTTCTCAGTAGGTAACCCCGTTTACTAAATTACTATACAAATTTTTCTTGTTTTATTTTTAGGATAAAATATTCTAATAGCATCAAGGAAATGGTCATTCTCTTTGCTACAACAATTTATAGAATTGGACTGAAAGTACCTCCTGATGAAACGGATCCTCGAATCCCCATGATGACCTGGAGCACATGTGCTTTCACTATCCAGGCAATTGGTAAAGCCTGTGAGAGACTGCTTTGGAGCGTTCATAGAAACAGGATTAAAATTGACCACAATTTTTCTACTTTTCCCCTAATGGCTTAAAATAGTTTGAATTGTTGGAGGAGTATTAATATTTATTATATTAATACTAATATTGATATTTCAGTATATTAGTGTGGCTTGATGCCATTTAGTCCCAGAATTTTTTTTTTAAGATTTTATTTATTCATTTGACAGAGATCATGAGTAGGCAGAGAGGCAAGCAGACAGCAAGGGTGAAGCAGCGTCCCCACTGAGCAGAGAGCCCAATGTGGGGCTCAATCCCAGGACCCTGAGATCATGATCTGAGCCAAAGGCAGAGGCTTAACCCACTGAGCCACCCAGGCGCCCCTAGTCTGAGAATTTTTTTTATCAATCCCTTTTTAACTACAGTGTTGGCTATAATCAAAATAAGCTCAAAATATTTGAAAGGTATAGCATAAAGCAAGCTATGTTTGAAAGCTGGCAGATTTACAACACTAGAAAATCAAGAAAAAAAGGCAAAGAAAGAAGAATCAAGCCAGAAATGCTCAGTAGTTTTTGTTTTTTTTACACTTTGAGAGAAAAAGAACAAAATACCAAAGTCACCTGAAACATTATCAGGATAGGGAAAGGAAGACTGAGGTAGTTAGGAGAGACAGATTAGCAGAAGGAACTAGGAGGTCAGAGGGGAGGCCCACTGACAAAATCCATACTGAAAATGCCATACTGAAAGTTCCTTACAGAAGAGTGTAGCAGTCAAATCAACATGCTGTACACCTTAAATGTACATAGTGTTATGTGTCAGTTATATCTCAGGAAAGCTGTGGGGGGAGAGAAGAGTGTAGTAGTGAAGAATTGCTTAAATTTTAAAATTAGCATACTTATTACAGTCGCAAGATACAATACTATCTTAAAAACAGTAAGAACTGTAATTCTTTTATGTCCTCTTTATCCAAGACAGTTTCAATTTCCCTTTCCAATATAGATTTTTGGCAGTTGTTTTTAATGGAGTCTACCACCTTTTCTTTTTTTCTTTTTTTTTTTAATATTTTATTTATTTATTTGTCAAAGCATACAAGCAGGGAGAGGAGCAGGCAGAGGGAGAAGCAGGCTCCCCGCCAAGCAAGGAGCCCAATGTGGGATTTGATCCCAGGACTATGGGATCATGACCTGAGCTGAAGGCAGGCGCTTAACCCACTGAGTCACCCAGGCGTCCCAGTCTACCATTTTTTCTTCATTTACATATATTTTTGTAGCAAGATGTTATTTTGCGATTCAAATTAAGTAGCATGAAGCCATCTCTTTCACAAAACCATCCTGCATATCAGCTTCAGCCTCCTAAACAGTTACATCCAAACCTGTCAGACTTAAATCATGGATAAAAGATAATACATAAATTTATATTTACTATGATTAAATAAAATGAGAAATAGGAAGAATAAGATTTTTTTTTAAAGATTATTTATTTTTTTGAGAGAGAGAAAAAGAACATGAGCAGGGAGGAGGAGCAGAGGGAGAAGCCGATTCCCCACTGAGCAGAGAGCCTGACCCGGGGCCCTATCCCAGAATGCTGGGATCATGACCTGAGCCAAAGGCAGAGGCTTAACTGAGCCACCCAGGCACCCTGGAAGAATGAGATTTAAATAGAATAGAATCTGAAGAAATGGATAAATACAAAGCATTCTTTTAGAGTCACGATCTACTACTGAGTATCTTGAGACTTCCAGTGAAAGCATTTTACACTTTACTGTCTTTGGCAAGACAAATATTAGGAATCAGGAGTTTATATTGAGACAGTTAACATTTTTAAAAATGCACAGTTTTTGTCATAAAAGTGATGAGAATTTCACTGGAGAATAGGACTAAATTTTTCTGTGTGGTTCTGCAACCTAGTAATTGGATTTTATTTGATTACTGTAGTGTTACACTGTTTTCACAGTGCTTTTTCCATTCAGGGGACCTAGTGCATAAGCCACTAACTTACCTCATTCCCTGTGCGTATGGAGAGACATATACAGGATGTGTTGGCATAGTTAGGACTACCGTTAAGGAATCAATGTATAGCATCTCTTCTTACTGTCCATTCAGAGTTGAAAAAAGAAAATTGGAAATAAGCCTTCTTTACTCATAGATATATCTTCTGCCAGAGGGCAATGAAAATACAAGTAATATAGCAGTAAATGCCCTAGCCAGCAAGGAGAAATGCATATGAATCCATGGGTTGTTTTTTTTTATTTCCACTTTTGGTTATTTTTCCTATAAATGTAGTTCTTTTTTAACAGTACCTATAAGAACAATAGTTACTTGCATCTGCCTTATGTATTTTTAAACAAAATAGGTTGTGATTATATATAAAAATGACTTGGTTAAAGATTGTTGGCATAGAAGCAATGTTCAAAGGGTGAAAAATGAATCAGGATGCTTTGTTTTTTCCGAGCGTTCTCTATAGATAACTGCAGGGGCTTTATTATTTATAGTAACAATTTGTAAGTGATCTGCATTTGTTTTTTATAATATTTTCTCACTCAAAAATTTGGAAATTTTGGCTTAAACATGAAACTTTGAAGGGGAAAAGTGCAAATCATCTGGGCAAAAATATAATCAGTTAAAGAACATCTGATAGAAACCAAGTATACAATTATAGCAGTATTCAGGATTTATTTTTGTTTTTCTTACTCTTTGAGAAAACCTCTTGGGAGATGAAGGGAAACCTCTGTTTGGAGCACTTCAAAATAGACAGGTGTGTATATTCCAGAAGGGTATGTGTAACTCATGGTAGGCTTTTTTTGGTATGGTCTAATTTAACATTAGTCTAATTTAACATTTTTAAAAATCATTATTTAATTCACTCCTTTTTCTATAAAAATTAGCAAAATTTTTTTTTTTTTTTTTTTAGCAGCTTCAGTCTCACGGGAGACTAAATGACCAACATTGTGCACTTTATTTTTTTTTAATTTATTTTTTTTTCTCACCATAGCATATACCCTCCCCAGTGTCCATCACCTGGCCACCCCATCCCTCCTACCCCCCCCTGCCCTCCACCAACCCTCAGTTTGTTTCCTGAGATTAAGAGTCTCTTATGGTTTGTCTCCCTCTCTGGTTTCATCTTGTTTCATTTTTCCCTCCCTTCCCCTATGATCCTCTATCTTATATGGAACTAGAGGGTATTATGCTAAGTGAGATAAGTCAATCAGAGAAAGACAGTTATCATATGATCTCACTGATAATGAGGAATCTGAGAAATAAGACATTGTACACTTTAGAGAGCTTACTCAATCTTGGTGGTTAAATGAGAGAGATTTCCAGTGATACTTACTTTTTCTCCCCGTACTTTGTTTACTGCCGAGTCAGAAACCTGGTGTCTCCTACATTTTCCTTCCTCACTATTTTTGCCCCATCATGTAACATTAAGTATTAGTGCTGGCTTAGCTATAAATGAATCCTCATAGTAAGTTCAAGAATAAAACTAAATCATGGCTCCTTGATGGGCAGATCTTGGCACTACAGTACTATACGCCAGGCCTATCGCCAGGCCTAAGCCTCATATTGTAGGGGACCCTGGGAAACAGTGCTCAACAAATAGCCCCATGACAAGAGTGGGCAACCAAGGATTCCCTAGACCACCCCCATCCTCGCCATTTCCCTCTTATTTTCCTGACAGCTGGCACAGGGGACTTGTAGTCCATAGTGTGCTTCCCTACAGTTCCTGGCCTTCTGGTTAGGAAGCAGGAGATCTGAATTAAATGGAACTTTTAGGGGTTTCTTGCCATCATTTTAGAATTTCTATAAATATGTTTTTTTGGTTTTTTTTGCCCAGGCCTCAGCAGGGTAAATTCGTCCAAACATTTAAGAAATTGATGGGGGAAATGAATACTTAAGTGAGAATTGAATAATTAATCGCTTTAATACCTCTTTGTCATGGGAAAATCTGTTAAAAATTTGATGAGTTCATAAAACTTTCTAAAAGTACTAAAAATATTATAATTTATTTGCAAGACTGTAAAGTATATAATAATAAGTCTGTAGCTAATTCTTGCAGACTGTGATTGAGTTGTACAGGGAGTGACTTCAGCCTATCATCTTCCCTTATCGTTTTATCTTTCCCTCTCTTACAATCTAGCATAATGGTCTGAAAGCATTAATGCAGTTTGCCATTGCACAGAAGATTACCTGTCCTCAGGTCCTGATACAGAAGCATCTGATTCGTCTCTTGTCAGGTAGTCTCCTCTTAATTATCATTACTTATATGTCTTTTTCCATTGCATTTCTGGCAGTGTATTTCATTAGGAAACAACACACTGCACTAATTTTGAATCACTCACTACAGCAACTTTACAAAAGAAAAAAACAAAAGACCTGGGTGCCGCTATAATACCTGCAATCGTATTTCAAAACTCAGGTTTTCCAAATGTTTTTAACTTTGTTTTGTTTTTTTTTTTAAGATTTTATTTATTTATTTATTTGACAGAGAGAGATCACAAGTAGAAGAGAGGCAGAGATAGAGAGAGGGAAGCAGGCTCCCTGCCGAGCAGAGAGCCCGATGCGGGACTCGATCCCAGGACCCCGAGATCATGACCCAAGCCGAAGGCAGCGGCTTAACCCACTGAGCCACCCAGGCGCCCTTAACTTTGTTTTTAACTTAACATCTACCCACCTCGGGACTTTATTGAACCAACATCCACAACTGCTAGCTAACGTATTTGTATCCTAATCTGGTTAGAAAAGGGTTCAATGACATGGATAGATCATTTTAAAATAGGTTTAATTTTGTTGGATCAGGGGGATATTCTTCATCCCCACTTCACTTGCACTGCTTTGCATGCTGTCTCTGCTCTGTATGTGTGGATACATATTCTGTGTATCACAAGACATTTAGAAATGGGTAGTTAGGGAAAAAAGTATTAAGGAACATAGTATAAAAGTAATTCTTCTTCTTCATTGAGCATATTTTTGTTGAATAATCTCTGTTTCTGTTATGCTGTTTACCTTTTTTCCTCCTGGATCTTATCTTTCAACTCTTAAATTCTATACAAGGCTTTCTAGGAGTTTTTATTAGTTTAACTTATCTTTAGTTGTGGTTCCCATATCTTAAAGGTGTGATGTTCCAGGTTACCAGTTTCTGTATTTTATAACCATGTTACATTTTTGTTTTAGGTGTTTTATATTATATTTAACTACATTGCAATCTTACTGAATGAATTACGGTGTTGTTGTTTTTCCCAGTTGTTCTTCCTAACCTAAAATCAGAAGATACACCTTGCCTTCTATCTATAGATCTCTTTCATGTTTTGGTAAGTGTTCAACAAAAATTCTTAAGTCTCTCAAGTTTCTGATTTCATGTATTTTCCCATTCAAATTCATGTTCTTTTTTCAAGATTATAAATTATTGGTGTTCAGACTATAAAGTTTAGTCCCTTTTCCATTCTGCTTATGAATAGGTACAGATTTGACTGAGACTGTCAAAATCACTTTAAAGGGCACCTGGGTGGCTCAGTCGGTTAAGTGTCTGCCTTCAGCTAAGGTCATGATCCCAGGGCCCTGGGGTCAAGTCCCGCTTCAGCTTCCCTCTTCAGCAGGGAGCCTGCTTCTCCCTCTCCTGCTCCCTCTGCTTGTACACACACATACACTCTCTCTCTCTAGCAAAAATAAGTAAATAAAAAACCTTTCTAAAAAATCACTTTAGGGGCAGCCTGGGTGGCTCAGTGGGTTAAGCCTCTGCCTTTGGCTCAGGTCATGATCTCAGGGTCCTGGGATTGAGGCGCGCATCGGGCTCTCTACTCAGCAGGGAGAATGCTTCCCCCTCTCTCTGCCTGCCTCTCTGCCTAGTTGTGATTTCTCTCTCTGTCAAATAAATAAATAAAATACAAATAAATAAATAATCACTTTTAAAATGAAAACACATTATGAAAACTAGTGGAGTGTGTCCAAAAACAAGGAATGGAGACTTAGAAGTGAGGAAGGTGGAGGTAAAGCTTCCAGAGAAATGGAAGGGCACTTCTAGCCCCTTCTGTGTCTTCTTTCAGGCAGCCTCAGCTTACCCCAAACTCTAGGTGGCTGTGAATATCTTCAGGGAAGGGCAGGTTTTGGACAAGGATTCTAGTCCCTGTTTACAGAGCCTAGGACTTTGTGCTGGAAGTGCTTACAAGCTGCAAAATAGACATGTTATATCTTCTTAATGCATCAATTTTTTCAGCGATGTGAGGGGGAAATAAATAATATAAATAAGGCTGGGATAGCCCATAGCTGACCCAGTGGCAGGACCTGTCATAAAAGCGAGGTGACCAGCCCATGCACAGTATTAAGATGAGCAGGGAACAGTGATTCTGAGTCCATGAGGTGAGACGGGCATCCTTTCTGGAAGCAGTCTGACTCCCTGGACTAGGGCTGGGGGAATATGTCTTCATGGTGACACCACCACCTGTATGCATTTACGCAATGAACACTTCAGCCAATGAATACCTATAAGATGGGACCTGTGCCGTGCACTGGAGATGCAGTGATAAATAATGGTGGGCCTGAGACCACTCTCATCATCAGTTGAGAATATCAGGTCCGCAAGAGGAGAGCAAGAACAAATGAAACCCACCAGCGTCCCCCCATCTGTCTCATCACATCCAATGACAACAATCTTCAGAGAGAGTGCTGGCCACCACTTCTCTTTTACCTTCCAAAGCTTGTGTGACTTCCTCTTTTGACAAAGTCCAGCTTGAAAATATACAGGGAAGGAGGCTCTGGGAAACATACCTCCAGCTTAACCACATTGATGGAGAACAGGCCACAACAGAATCTCTTCACTACTATCCCCACAGTTGAATTATCTACTCTTCTGGGGAAAAAAAGATAGTCTTGTCAACGTTGCGTCTGGCAAATACTTAAATTAGTGTTCCATATGAACTTAAAACATGATTTGGGGGTCATCTTCAACCTAAATACCGAGATCGATCTCAGATAGCCTCCAAACATTTGCTGTGTGGGGCCTGCTAATGATTGTATGTGCATTGATTTTTGGTTACTCAGTATGGGGTGATAGCAACACACTTTTCTTCTGGAAGCTCATCGCTGTCCCACATTTATTCATTTATTCGTTCACAAACACCTATAATTATAAGTTAAATCTATAAAAATAAAGAATGTGGAAAGAAAAAAAAATGAAAACACATTTATACTCTTTATTTTGTAACAGGTATCATCCTAGTTGATTATATATATATTATATATATATAGTTGGTGTATATATATAGTTGGTGTCTGCATATTAAATATGCATTCCTCCTCCACCTTTCTCTTGTTTACATTATAAGCATGAATGACAGTGTGAGCTATCTTAAAATCATTGATTATTTGATGTTGAGAACCAGGCCCTTGACACATCTAGGCTTCCCCCAAACACCTGTGGATGGATGGCAACTGTTTTGTGAGTTTCTTTTTTTTTTTTCCCCCTTTTTTTAAAAGATTTTTTTATTAATTCATTTGAGAGAGAGAAAGAGACAGAGCCCAGGCAGGAGAGCCAGAGGCAGAAGAAGAGGGAGAAGCAGGTTCCCCGCTTAGCATGAGGACTCTGGGATCATGACCTGTGCTGAAGGCAGACGCTTAACCATCTGAACCATCCAAGTGCCCCTGTTCTGTGGATTTCTTGGAGAGGTTTTCCCTCCCTGCAGTGACCCCATTCCTTCAAAATGAGTTCTCTAGAGAGATCATTGGTAAGGTCGGGAGCATGGAGTTTGTGAATGTGGGTTAGCCATTATTCTCTACCTGTCATTGTCCAGAACTCTGCCCAGTGGTGGTCATTCTTGTCTTTTGGAATCTTTAGGAAAACTTTGAAAAGAATGCCAGTAACTTGGCCCTATACCCTAAGATTCTTATTTGATTGGATTGGCCTGTGAATCAGTGTTATTTTAAGAGCTCCCCAAGTTACTGTAATGTGAGTCTTCTGAGCCACAGACAGGATTGAGACCACTCCTAGAATAAGAAGTTTCAGGAAAGGAGTAACCTATTTGGTGATGACTTTCGTTCTCCATTTATGGTACACTATATTTTAAGATATTCTGTTGAATAATTAGGAAAAATATGGTAGTTATTAAAAAAACACATGAACACCCTGCAGTATCTGATATATTTGGTTATAAGATTAGCCCATGCTGATGGTTGTTGTCACACATGTTGATGTCCATTTTCTCTCATAGGTTGGTGCTGTGTTAGCATTCCCATCCTTGTATTGGGAGGACACTGTTGACCTGCAGCCGTCATCAGTTAGTTCTTCTTATACGCACCTTTATCTCTTCCATTTGATCACCATGGCACACATGCTTCAGATCCTTCTTACCATAGACACAGGTAAAGCTCCATCAGTTGTTAACTGTAAATAATAATTACCTGTGGTTTGTTGGCAAAATTCATTTTGCTTGTGATTAATCATGTATATATACACATATATTTCTTTTGTTTTAAGATTTTATTTATTTGAGAGTGAGAGAGAGCATGAGAGGGGAGAGGTCAGAGGGAGAAGCAGACTCCCCGCCAAGCAGGGAGCCCGAAGGGGGACTGGATCCTGGGACTCCAGGATCATGACCTGAGCCGAAGGCAGTTGCTTAACCAACTGAGCCACCCAGGCGCATATATATATAGATAGATAGATAGATAGATAGATAGATAGATATGTATTTCTAAATTCTATGTTATATCTCTTGTTGAGTGATCATTTGTTTCTTTATGGATGCTAATTAAATAAAAAATAGCTATGAAAGGGATAAATTAGCTAAACCACTTGATTCTCTAACTAACTTGTGGCTGCTCTCCAGATATACAGAGAAACCATTTGGACCTGCTGTATCCTTCTTCAGATTTCCTAATTTCAGGTTTGGGGATTAGTCTCTCTGACATTTGTCCCTTCTAAGTAATTTCAGTTTTTCGATAAGCCTGTTTATGAAACCATTTTTGATTCCTCCAGCTAGAATGATAATAGAATGTTTTATAGCATTTGTCACATAGTATCTTATTTTATAATTCTGTGCTGTTCTGCTTCTTTCCCTGGTTCTCCGTTCTCGCTACTCCTTCCCCCCTGCAAGTTTCTTGAGTAGAGAACATTCAGATTTTAAAATCTTTTCTCATAAAGTTAAAGTCCAAATAAGTATTCATTAAATGTTTTTGAACAAATGTTCACTCACAGATACCTGAATAATACAGCATCATGGAATCATGATGTAGTTATTCTCTTAGACTCTGCTCTTAAAGTAAAGTCTACTTCCTGGCTATCAGTGATCAAGAAGAGCTCCTGGGGCGCCTGGGTGGCTCAGTGAGTTAAAGCCTCTGCCTTCGGCTCAGGTCATGATCCCGGGGTCCTGGGATCAAGCCCTGCATTGGGCTCTCTGCTTAGCAGGGAGCCTGCTTCCCCTTCTCTCTCTGCCAGCCTTTCTGCCTACTTATGATGTCTGTCTTTCAAATAATTTTTAAAATCTTAAAAAAAAAAAGGACTCCTGAAAATTCAGGTAATTTAGAAAATGGATAATTAAAGTGACTTTAGAATAATGTCTAGCAAGACTAAATATGCATTTATTCATTGACTTACCAACTCCACTTCTAAGAATCTATCCCAAAGCCATACTGGCAAAAATATGAAAGGATATATGGACATGATTATTCATTTGTGGTATTATTTGGAATAATAAAAAACTCAGAGATTGGTTGAATATCCTATAGTATATGCATATAATGGAATTTTCTGCAGGAAGCAAAGGAATGAGCAAGATCTACTGAAGAAATAATCTCTAGGAGATACTTATTAAGAGTGAAAAAAGTAGGGTGCAGAACAGTAGTTGTAGTATAATGTCTTTGTGTAAGGTATTTTAGGTATATGTATCCATATATATGCTTACATATAATCATATTTGCTTATATTTTTTATAAATGAAACAAAGGAAGTATAAACCAAAAACTGAAGAGTTGCCTCTAGATAAGGTAGAGAGACAGGGATTTGAGCAAAGACTCCTGTAAGTGTCTTTTTAGTAGTTTTTTTTTTTCTTTTCTAAAATTCTATTTATTTATTTGGGAGAGAGAACACACAAGCATGGGGAGGGGCAGAGGGAGAGGAACAAGCAGACTCCCTGCTGAGTGGGGAGTCCTACATGAGGCTCAATCCCAGGACCCCAGGATCATGACCTGAGCTGAAGGCATATGCTTAAAGAACTGAGCCACCCAGGCACCCCTAAAACACGGTATTTCAACTGATATATTCTGACAATAAAAGAACTAACAAAAAAAATCATTAAACTGAATTCATATTAACGGTACAAATGGTATTAAGTACTAGCATTCTTATTTTGAAATTATTTTAGGTAATTTTTAGGATAAACCAAGTCAGTATTTGTGTAAATGTCACCAGGACCCAAGATTTTCAGTGTAGGAAGAAGGAGACTTAGAGAATTAATTAAAAATTAGTTAAGAATTAATTAATTGAGAATTAATTCAGAACTGTGCATTCTGAAGTATGCTTCAAGTAAAAGATTTTTTTTTTTTTTGAAAAAAATTAACCGAGGGTACTAATTTAAAATAAAGCATTTCAGGGGCACTGACTGGCTCAGTCGTAAGAGCATGTGACTCTTTTTTTTTTTTTTTTTTTTTTTTTTTTTTTTGTGACTCTTGATCATGACTTCAAGCCCCACATGGGGGGTAGAGATTACTTAAATAAATAAAAAAATAAAATGAAGGGGTACATGGGTGGCTCAGTCAGTTAAGTGTCTGCCTTCAGCTCAGGTCATGATCCCAGAATCCTGGGATAGAGCCCTGTGTCAGCCTCCCGGTTCAGGAGAGAGTCTGCTTCTCCCTCTACCTTTCCCCTTGTTAGTGCTCTCTCTCTCAAATAAATAAGATCTTTTTAAAAAAATAATAAAGCATATCAGAGGGGAGGTGTGTGCAGGAATGGGTGAAATGGGTGAAGGAGATTGAAAGTACACTTATAAGGTATAGAATTGTTGAATCACTGTATTGTATACCTGGAACTACTACAACACTCTATGTTAACTATATTGGAATTAAAAGTAAAAACTTAAAAGAATAAATTCAGAAAAGTTAAATAAAAACCCAATAATTTCCCAGTCAAAATTCCAGCAAGTTATTATGTGGATATTGACAAACTGATTCTGCAGTTTATATGAAAAGGAGAAAGATCCAGCATAGCCAACTCAGTACTGAAGGGGAAGAACAAAGAGGACTGACATTACCTGACTTCAGAATTTACTCTAAAGCTACTGGAATCAAGACAGTGAAAAAAACAGACCAGTAGATTAGTGGACCAGCATAGAAGGCCCCAAAAAATCTGTATACATAAATACAGTTAATTGATCTTTGATGAAGGAACAAGGACAAATGGAGCCAAGATAGCCTGATTTTCAACAAATGTTGCTGTAACAACTGGACACCCACATATAAGACAAAGACACACATCTTACAACCTTAGTAGAAGTTAACTAAAAATGGTTCATTAAAAAAAAATGGTTGATAGGCTTGAACGTAAAATACAAAACTATTAGAAGAGAGTGTATAGGAGGAAACCTAGATGACCGTGGGGTATGCAGTGACTTTTTAGATACAAGGCCAAAGGTAAAATCCATTAAAGAAATAATTAATAAGCTGGACTTCATTACAATTAAAAACTTCTGTTCTGCAAAGGACAGTGTTGAGAATGAAAAGACAAGCCACAGACTAAGAGAAAATATTTGCAAAAGACACATCTGAATAACTGTTCTAAAATATACAGAGAACTGTTAATTCAACAATAAGAAAATAAACAACCTGATTAAAAATAAGCGAAGGACACCCAAAACCTTAAGATAGGTTATCTTAGGAATAAACCTAACCAAAGAGGCAAAGAATCTGTACTCAGAAAACTATGAAGTACTCATGAAAGAAATTGAGGAAGACACAAAGAAATGGAAAAATGTTCCATGCTCATGGGTTGAAAGAACAAATATTGTGAAAATGTCTATGCTGCATAGAGCAATCTACACATTTAATGCGATCTCTATCAAAATACCATCAACTTTTTTCAAAGAAATGGAACAAATAATCCTAAAATTGATATGGAACCAGAAAAGACCTTGAATAGGCAGAGGAATATTGAAAAAGAAAATCAAAGTTGGCAGCATCACAATTCCAGACTTCAAGCTCTATTACAAATCTGTAATCATCAAGACAGTGTGGTACTGACATAAAAACAGACACATAGATCAATGGAACAGAATAGAGAGCCCAGAAATGGACCCTCAACTATATGGTCAACTAATCTTCGACAAAGCAGGAAAGAATGTCCAGTGGGAAAAAGACAGTCTCTTCGACAAATGGTGTTGGGAAAATTGGACAGCCACATGCAGAAGAATGAAACTGGACCATTTCCTTACACCACACACGAAAATAGACTCAAAATGGATGAAAAACCTCAGCGTGAGACAGGAATCCATCAAAATCCTTGAGGAAAACACAGACAGTGACCTCTTCAACCTCAGCTGCAACAACTTCTTCCTAGACACATTAACAAAGGCAAGGGAAGCAAGGGCAAAAATGAACTCTTGGGACTTCATCAAGATCAACACCTTTTGCAAGCAAAGTAAATAGTCAACAAAACCAAAACAAAACCAAAAGAGGACAGAATGAGAGAAGATATTTGCAAATGACATATCAGATAAAGGGCTAGTCTCCAAAATCTATAAAGAACTTATCAAACTCATCACCCAAAGAATAAATAATCCAATCAAGAAATAGGCAGAAGACATGGACAGATGTTTCTGCAAAGAAGACATCCAAATGGCCAAAAGACACATGAAAAAGTGCTCAACGTCATCTGGCATCAGGGAAATACAAATCAAAACCACAGTGAGGTACAACCTCACACCAGTCAGAATGTCTAAAATTAACCAGTTAGGAAATGACAGGTGTTGGAGAGGATGTGGAGAAAGGGGAACCCTCCTACACTGTTGGTGGGAATGCAAGCTGGTGCAGCCACTCTGGAAAACAGCATGAAGCTTCTTCAAAAAGTTGAAAATTGAGCTACCCTACGACCCAGCAATCGCACTACTGGGCATTTACCCTAAAGATACAAATGTAGTGATCCGAAGGGGCACGTGCACCCCAATGTTTATAGCAGCAGTGTCCACAGTAGCCAAACTGGAAAGAACCTAGATGTCCATCAACAGATTAGTAGATAAAGAAGAAGGGGTGGCTCAGTGGGTTAAGCCTCTGCCTTCAGCTCAGGTCATGATCTCAGAGTCCTGGGATTAAGCCCCGCATGGGGCTCTCTGCTCAGCGGGGAGCCTGCTTCCCCCTCTCTCTCTGCTTGCCTCTCTGCCTACTTGTGATCTCTGCCTGACAAATAAATAAAGTCTTTAAAAAAAATTTTTTTAAAGATGTGGTGTATATATATATACAGTGGGTATATATACAATATATACTATGTACAGTGGAATACTATGCAGCCATCAAGAAAAAAAATGAAATCTTGCCATTTGCAATGATGTGGATGGAACTAGAGGGTATTATGCTAAGCGAAATAAGTCAATCAGAGAAAGACAGTTACCATATGATCCCTCTGATATGAGGAATTTGAGAGGCAGTGCAGGGGTTCGTAAGGAGAAGGGAAGAAAAAATGAAACAAGATGGGACAGGGGAGGGAGACAAACCATAAGAGACTCTTAATCTCAGGAAACAAACTGAGGGTTGGTGGGAGTCGGGGAAGAGATAGGGTGGCCGGGTGGTGGACATTGGGGAGAGTATGCTATCGTGAGTGCTGTGAATTGTGTAAGACCGACGATTCACAGACTTGTACCACTGATACAAATAATACATTATATATTAATAATAAGATAAAAATAAGCAAAAGACACCTCACTAAAGACAATCTACAGATGCCAAGTAAGCATATGGAGAGATGTTCAATATCACAAGTCATTAGGGAATTGCATATTAAAACGAGATATCATTATGCACCTATTAGAATAGTTAAAATCCAAAACACTGACAATGCTCAGTACTGGTGAGGAGGTCTTATTCATTGCTGAAAGGACTTCCGTGCCATTTTGAGATACAGTTTGGCACTTTCATACAATCCTAAACTACTCCTACCACATGATGCAGCAGTCATCTACCCAAATGAACTGAAAACCTATGTCCATACAGAAACCTACACACAGATGTTTGTCGCAGCTTTATTCATAATTTCCAAAATTTGGAAGCAACCACATGTTCTTCAGTGGATGAATGAATAAATAAACTGTGGTACATCCAGGCAATGGAATATTTTTCAGCGCAGAAAGAGACAAGCCTTCAAACAATGAACAGGCATAGAGGAAGCTTAAATGTGTGATACTTCATGAAAGAAGCAGATCTGAAAAGGCTGCATACTATATGATTCCAACCATAATAGACCCTTGAATGACACAAGTTTGAACTGAGAGGGTCTACTCATATGGGTTTTTCTTTTATTAATAAATGCAGTATAGTACTATAAATGTATTTTCTCTTACGATTTTCTTAACAAATTTTCTTTTCTCTAGCTTACTTTATTGTAAGAATACAGTATATTACATACAAAATACACAACATGTAGCATGTGTGTATATATATATATACATATATATGTGTATATATACACATATACATATATACACATATATATGTGGCTGTTGGCTGTTGGTAAGGTTTTTAGAGTGTGAAAAGGTATGGGTAGGTTTTTGACTGTGCCAGGGGTTGGCACCCTTTGCCCCCAGTATTGTTCAAGAGTTATATGTATATGACTTCTGGAAAAGGCAAAGCTTTGAAAATTGTAAAAGTATCCACGATTGCCAGAAGTTAGGGGAGAGAGATGTGTGAATGGGCAGAGCAGAGAGGATTTTTAGGGCAGTGAAACTACTCCGTATGATGCTATAATAGTAGATACATGTTATTATATATTTGTGAAAACTGTGAAATGTGAAAAATATTATATATGTGAAAAAATGTGAAAAATATTATATATTTATTATATATTTGTGAAAACCTGTCGAATATACAACACCAGGAATGAATCCTAATGGTAACTGTGGACTTTGGATGATAATGATGTGTCAGTAGAGGTTCATTGATTGTAACAAATGTACCACTCTGGTACTAGATGTCAATAGTCAGGGATGATGATGGATGTGTGCGGACAGCGAGTATATGGGAACTCTGTGCTTTCCACTCGGTTCTGTAATCAAGCTAAAATTGCTTTAAAAAAAATAAAATTTATTAACTAAAAAAAATCTTATACATGGGTGTTTGCATTTGTCAAAACTCATCAAGTGGTATTTTTAATATTTGTATATTTCATTGCATATAAAATTTACCTCAATCATGTACAAATACTGAACTGTTATATTTAAATTGGAAATATCAATACGATAATGTATTTTCCTCTTTTTAAAAAAGTGTGTATTTCTTGGGGTGCCTGGGTGACTTAGTCAGTTAAGCTTTGCCTGAGGTCATGATCCCAGTGTCCTGGGATCGAGTCCCGCATCGGGCCCTCTGCTCAGCAGGGAGTCGGCTTTTCCTTCTCCCTCTGTTGCTCCCTGTTTGCGCTCTATCTCTTTCTGTTTCTCTCTCTGTCAAGTAAATAAAATATTTTTTAAAAACTCATTTATATCCTCTAAAAAAATAAAAAATATATTTTAAAAGTATATATTTCCTTAAGAGATCCTAATTGGAAAGGAGAAAAAACTAGCAATAGAACCAAAGTAAGAGACTCGGGGTAATTTTAGTTGTTGTCTTTGAGATGAATTAATGTATATTTTTAAAAAGCATTTTTAAAGAGAGCACTATTCAAATGAGCTGTAACCATCTGTCACATTTAACTATAAGGTTGGCATTTTTGTCCCCCTTTTAATATAGTAAAACTAAAGTTAAGAGAATTTAAGTGGCTTACCCAGAGTTTTAACGTAAGTGAGTTAGCAATTGCTGGAAAGGTTTAGGATGGTTCTCCTTAAGGACAGATTAATGGAGAAAAATTACCTTACAAGGTTCTTTTTAATGTGTTTCATTGCTTGAGCATAAAGTCAGGACAGCGATATACTTCCCTTTCTAGAGGCTGAATTTCTACCTGTTACCTAAGACTCCTAGGAACCCAGAGCAGATGACCACTGATTTGTTTACCTGGTCAGATTATAATAAGATAAATATTTATTTATTTGAGAGAGAGAAAATCTCAAGCAGACTTCCTGCTGAGCACAGAGCCTGATACAGCACTCCACCCAGGGCTTGATCTCGTGCCCCTTGAGGTCATGACCTGAGCCAAAACCAGGAGTCGGACCCTTGACCAACTGCGCCACCCAGGCACCCCTGAGATAAATATTTGTTAAACATCCATATGATTCTGCCCTATTTATTTCTCCACCTAATATTCTGATAAAGTTTACTTAACAGTTTTAATCTTTAAAATCAGCTATTTAGATCGAGAACAAGGAAAAGAACCTCAGTTGAGTGACATTGTTTATTATCCTGGAACCATGAAATTGAGGTCTAATTTATACATTGAATAGCAAATTCATAGATTTATCTTTCAGAATTTCTTTTTCAGAACTTCCCCTTGCTCAGGTTCAAGAAGAGAGTGAAGAGGCTCGCTCTGCATCTTCTTTCTTGGCAGAAGTTTCTCAATACACAAATGGGTGAGTAGCACTCCATTAGTCCAGCCCATTTGAATACTGTTTTAATAATTCAACCTCTTAGGGGCACCTGGGTGGCTCAGTCGGTTGGGTGTCTACCTTTGGCTCTGGTCATAGGATCGAGCCCCACGTCTGGGCTTCCTCCTCAAAGAGGAGTCTGCTTCTCTCTCTCTCTCTCTCTCTCTCTCTCTCTCTCTCTCCCTTTGCCCCCCACCCCCGTCTCACGTTCTCTCTCTCTCTCAAATAAATAAACAAAATCTTTAAAAAAAATAAAAATAATTCTACCTCTTAGCTCAGTTGTTTGGTAGAGTAACTTTTGAACAATTTTAATTCCAGTTTTTAAAAATCAGTTAAGGGCTTTTGAAATAACAGGTACCCATTTGTTTCTGAGACTGAGACAAGTTTGGACACATCTTTACTCTTATAAAAAATGAAGATAATAATTATTTGCTTTAGAAGTCTACATGGTAAAAGATGCAAGATCTATTGTTTTCTTTAGGAAACTTTTAGGTTTAAAGATGAAAGCTACTGCCAGTTAAATATTTTGTATTAAGGGGCGCCTGGGTGGCTCAGTGGGTTAAAGCCTCTACCTTCGTCTCAGGTCATGATCCCAGGGTCCTGGGATCAAGCCCCACATCGGGCTCTCTGCTCCGCAGGGAGCCTGCTTCCTCCTCTCTCTCTGTCTGCCTCTCTGCCTAGTTGTGATTTCTCTCTGTCAAATAAATAAAATATTAAAAATATATATTTTTTTATATTAAATAGATAAAAAATATTTAAATATTTAGCTATGTTTTTAAAAGATGATGTGTCTAGAGTTTTAGTCTGATTACTATTCTGTTTTTTTCTGGAATTATTGCCTCTTAGCTGCATTGGATGTGGTGTTCCTGGCTGGTATTTGTGGACCTCACTGAAGAATGGCATCACCCCTTACCTTCGCTGCGCTGCATTGTTTTTCCATTATTTACTTGGAATAACACCACCTGAAGAACTGCTAACCAGTAAGTAGGAAGAGGAAATCTCAGAGTAGTAAATATGGGATTTTTTTCCCTTATCTTCAACCTTAGAAGTATAAAGTGGGGACAGGCAAAACCACTTGTCTACTCCCTGTCTCTTCAATCAGCACTCACTCCCAGCATGTGTGTGCCTGCTGTGGTATAGGTTAAAAGTGAGACCAAAAATGAGATTAGCCTCATAATATGCAAAACCTACTCATGGCTCCTCTCTAGGTCTAGTTTATGTACTTGAGCTTCTAAAATGCACACAGAATATAACAGAAAGGATATGCAAAAAATTAGAAACATTGGTACCTTTAGGGAAGGGAATGTTTTAGCTAAGTAGAGGGAAAACTTTTTTGTGTACTCTGTTATTTGAATTTTAAACATATGACTATTACAAAAGAACTAAACTGCTGCGAGGAGACTCCTGTTGGAACAAACCAAGGACACACATACCTGAGTAACAATCATTTCCTTTCTTTACTTGCCTTTAATCTAGATCAAAGTAGACAAGACTTCCTTGTAGCTTTGTGTAGGTGAAATTCAGAACATTTGTATATTTTATAAGCATCACCAGAATTGTTCAGAGTCATGCTTTTGTTCTTTGAGATTAAGCTGAACAGCTCAGCTTTACTGGCTCTCAGCTTTTTCTTGAACTCAGTTCAGTAGGGCTTACTTGATCTAGGTTTGTTATGGTTCTGTATACAGGCATACCTTGTTTTATTATGCATGACTTGACTTTGCTTTGCAGATACTGTGTTTTTTACAAATTAGAGGTTTGTGGCAAGCGTGTGGTAAGCAAGTCTGTCAGCACCATTTTTCCAACAGCATTTGCTCACTTCTTGTCTGTGTCACATTATGATTATTCTTGCAATAGTTCAAATTTTTTCATTGTTATATTTGTGAGGGTGACCTGTGGTGATTGATTATGACTAGCTGAAAGCTCAGATGATGGTTAGCATTTTTTAGCAGTAAAGTATTTTTTTATTTATGTCTGTACCTTGTTGTTTTAGACCTAATGCTTTTGCATACTAAATAGACTACAGTCTAGTAAAAACATAACTTTAATATGCCCTGGGAAACCGGAAATTCACTTGACTTGCTTCACTGCAATGCTGGCTTTATTGTGGCGGTCTGGAACCAAACCCGCAATTATCTCCGTGGTATGCCTGTCAATGGGGGACTAGTTGCCCATACAGATCTGTTGTTTCCATTTAGAAAAACATGTATTAACTTATCTAGTCGGTGCTGTAATACAACAGTGAGTAAGACTAAGTCTTTTATTGGGAGGAGACTAAATGTATACAAACAGATAAATGTAAGTGGTGATGAGTGCTACCAAGAAAAATAAAGCAGGTCAAGGGGATAGAGAGTGCTGGGCTGGAATAATACGTTTCGTAGATAGTCATGGAAGACTTCTCTTTGAGGACACATTGAGCAAAGAGACATTGAAATAAAGATGGGGTTGAACTGGACAGAGAGTTGAAGGAAGAGTATTCCTAAGCAGAAGGAAAATTAAAAACTAAAAACTTTGCTTGACATCATCAAAGAATAATAAAAAGATGAGTGTAGCTGAAACATAATGAACAGGGTGAGGATGGTAAGAGATGAGGTTCAAGAGGCAGCCAGGGACAGCTTATGAAGGGCCTTTATTGCCACGATAAGGACTTTGTGTTTCGTGCCTTGTGGTGGAGTGGCATTGGAGAAACCTCATCAGGAGAATGAATCTGATTTGCGTTTTGAAAGGATCACTGTGGTTTGTCTCTAAGTTTTATGGTGTATAGAAATGAACATAAACAATGAAGAAACTATTCACAGGTTGACCAGGTAAGAATAATGTGCTTATTAAATGTATTTTTATTCTCTTGCAGATTCTGCAGAAGGAGAGTACAGTGCACTCTGTAGCTATCTGTCTTTACCCACAAATTTGTTCCTACTTTTTCAGGAATATTGGGATACTGTAAGACCCCTCCTCCAGAGGTACTGTAAGAGTAAAATATCATTGTTGGGTCATTATATAGTTTGGAAATTTTAAATTAAAATTATTTGCTAAGCTTCTAGATTGATTAGACTTGATTGAAGTGGGTAACAAAAATATAGGAGATTCCTAATTCACACATTCAATGAGTTAGAGATAAGTCCAGCAGCCATGGCAGCTGGACTTTCCACTTCTCCCACCATGATTACCATTCCTGTACTACTCTTCCCCGCAGCTGCCGTTTCTTGCCAGTATCCACCACTGACCCCAGTGGGGTAATAATATCACAATTTCCTTTTGTTCCTCCAGCCTGGGAAAAGTGGTGGTTTACTACTATTGGCTAATCTTTGGATTGCCTTGCTTTTTTGTCTCCTGGTTGGGTTCCCAGCCCGTCTGTCATCTTTATTACCAATTCCTGGTATTAAATTCCTTCTTCAGAGTGGTTTCTGTTTTTCCAACAAGACCTTGATTGATTAGCCCTTTTAAAAAAAGATGAATGGGGCATTTGGGTGGCTCAGTCAGTTAAGCATCTGCCTTCAGCTCAGGTCATGATCCTAGAGTCCTGGCATTGAACCCCACATCAGGCTCCTGCTCAGGAGCCTGCTTGTCCCTCTTCTTCCTGCCTGTGCTGTATCTCGCTATCTCTGTCTCTCTCTTTCTCTCAAATAAACAAATAAAATCTTTAAATAAATAAATTAATTAAATTTAAAAGAGGTGAATAAAAGAAAAGGGGAAAAATAAACAGACACAAAAATGAAGGAAAGAAAAGCTACGGGGTAAGATGTGAGACAGAAGTCTAACAGAGGCAACATGGAAAGAAGGGACAGAAGGATTTGGAGTGGGTGGCTCATGGATGAAGACTGTGCTGAAGTTGTGATGACCTGTTTGCTTTTCTCTTGGCTCCCTATATAGGTGGTGTGCAGATCCTGCATTACTAAACTGTTTGAAGCAAAAAACCACTGTAGTAAGGTTGGTTTTCCTTCTCAATCCTTTTCCCCCATCTACAGGTTGTGTTTCCAAAAGTAATTGGTTTGTGGCTCATGCAGTCCAGTCTTTCTTCTTCATTCTCACTCAGTACATTGTTTCCCTACGTTTCTTTTAAGGCTTTGCCAGGTGCTCGCTTCGGCAGCACATATATTAAGGCTTTGCCAGAAATTGGATTCTTCCTACAACTGATTTTTTTTCTTGGAGTGGCTATCCTTTCCCTCTTAAATTGTTTTACTCCACCAGCTCCTCTTCGTTAAGCTTTAACATACTTATTAAAAGGCACAGGAGGAGATGGCATTTTGGAGCTGCCAGTGTATTAAAATCAAAAAGTAGTAACAGTATTCCAACACTCCACTTTTTTCCTTTTGAGAATAGAGTAAGATATAAATAGAACTGTTCCCTCTTCCCCTTCCCTTCTGATCTATATACTTAGACTACCCAACAAAACTGTTCCTCAGCCCCCAACTGTTATGGCTTAATCAGAATCCACCTCTTCCTCAAAGACTAATTCAAATGTGACCTCCTCCTGCAAGTCTGCTCTAGTAATATGCTCTCAGATGTGTGTGCATGTGTACCTGCCAGCACTACAAATAAGCACTGCAGGCTTACTTTCTTTGTATCCTCTCCAAGGCCTTTTTATGTTATATATGTGTCTAATTTTTATTCCAGTTGAATTGCATCAGTAAACAAGCAGAGGAATTGACCCCCAACTTAAATGCTGACATCAGTACTGTTTTCTCATGGCTAAACCAAACATTGTGACACAATGAGTATTTGCCGCCTTCTTTTCTCATCTTTCTTACCCCTCAAACTTCCTTCCCCATATGCTTCCTGCTCCTTAACCCAACTTTATTGATTTAGAGATTACAGAACCAGCTTTTATAACTTCAGTACAGTAGTATTCACATCACCAAGAAAAGAGAATAGAGAGAAAAGTTTAAAAGATGAGTACATGTTTTAAAACTGTTAATCTCACACAGTTTTTCCTTTATTTCAGTTCATTGTGTGCCTTTTAGACAACTACTATTTCCTCAGCATGGTGCTAAAATACTTTGGGAGAGTTAAAAGATCTAACACATACAGCTTTTTGGTCATGGGTAATTTACAATCTAATTATGTACATAAACTAAAGACATAAAATTAAATAGTATATGTATGAATATACTGTTAATGCTATAGAAATTTAAAGAGTAAAATATTTTTAATGATGCACAGTTGGTCTTAGAGGAGATAATTTTTAGCTGAACATAGAAGGAATTAGAAAATTTAAGTTGATTGGGGGTCACCTGGGTGGCTCCATCTGTTAAGTGTCTGCCTTCGGCTTGAGTCATGATCTCGGAGTCCTAGCATCAAGCCCCACATCAGGGTCTCCCCGCTCAGCAGTGAGTCTGCTTCTCTCTCTTCCTCTGTGATCTCTCCCACTCTTGCTCTCTCTCAAATAAAAATAAAAATAATAATAATAAAGATTTAAGTTGACTGGGATTTGAGGATAGAATTTCCACATGATTCACATGACGTTTCCAGGGTATGTGTGCAAGGCTTTTATTGTATCTGTATTGTATGGTAAGAATGAATAATAATATTTGCAAACATGTTATCAAGTACTAAGTATTTTATATTCCACTTCAATATCTTATTAAGTCCTCAATAGCTGTGAGCTTCTTCCATTACTATTATTTGTATTTAACATTTCTTAAATCAGCATGAGTCCTAAAAAAAAAAAAAAATCAGCATGAGTCCTTATATTTTTCTCCCCCCACCACCTCAGAAATGTGTTATTAAGTTGATGGTATAACTTATGACTGAGAAAGGATAATATATCCATCCTCTATTTACAGACCAGGAAATATAGGCTAAAGTTCAGTGACTTGTCAGGGATCAGAATTTAGGATTTGTAGCGAGGTCTGTCTGATTTCAAAGGAAGTCTGTGGTTTTTTGTGTGTGGGGTTTTTTTTTCTCACTTTTATAGTCCTTTTTTCTGTGTTCCTCCATCTTTTTATCTCTCTCTCTGCCTCCTACATTTAGTGAGGAGTGCCTAGGTATTAGTCATGAAGTCTGTATTCTTAACAACATCTTTATGTTACCTTCCTAGCCATCATGGAAATTTAGCTAGAACATTTAGTCTTAGGAAATAGTGGGATTTGAGTTTGGAAAGGAAACCAGATGATGAAAGATTTGTAATTCTAGGCCGACCGAGAAACTTGGATTTAATGTAGCCAACAGGAGGAATTACTGTGGGTTTCAAGTATGGATCCTTTTGTTATTTTTAAAATACTTGTCCTTCTATTACTTGGTCAATTTTTGACATGGGCTTATTTACTCAGAAGTAAAATTGTCTTTTAAATTATGTTTCTAGATACCCTAGAAAAAGAAATAGTTTGATAGAGCTTCCTGATGACTATAGCTGCCTCCTAAATCAAGCTTCTCATTTCAGGTAAGAAGAAATATATTTCTAAAAAATTTTTAAGTTTGCAATTGGTATGTATCACCACTAGCAAACTTTTTTTTAAAGTAACCACTGAGCATCCTCTATAACAGTGATTGTCAGTTTCTTTCTTATTATTGAGGTGAGAACCATAAAACAATTAATGATGGTAAATTAATGATGAGTACAATTCAGTGCTGTTTAGTGTATTCACAGTGTTGTGCAACTACCACCTCTCTCTAGTTTCAAAACTTTTTCATCACGCCAGAGAAATCCTTGTATCCACTAAATACTCACTCCCCTTTTCCCTCTTTCCCGATCCCCTGGTAACAAGTAATCTGCTTCCTGTCTCTATGGATCTGCCTACTCTGAAGTCTGATAAAAGGAGTCAAATAAAAGGAGTCACATAATGTGTGACCTTTTGTGTCTGGCTTCTTTCACTTGGTATAGTTTTTGAGGCCATTTAAGTTGTAGTATGTATTCAGTCCTTTCTTGGCTAAATTAATATTCCACCATAGGGGTGCCTGGCTGGCTTAGTCAGTGGATCATGCAGCTCTTGATCTTGGGGCTGTGAGTTTGAGCCCCATGTTAGGTGTAGAGATTATTTAAAAATAAAACCTTAAAAATAATAACAATATTCCATTGTATGAATATACCAGAGTTTGTTTATCTGTTTATCCATTGATGAGCATTTAGGTTGTTTCCCCCTTTTGACTGTTAAGAATAATGCTACCCAATGTCCACAATAGCCCAACTATGGAAAGAACCTAGATGTCCATCAACAGATAATGGATAAAGAAGATGTGGTTATATATACAATGGAATACTATGCAGCCATCAAAAGAAATGAAATCTTGCCTTTTGCAACGATGTGGATGGAACTAGAGGGTATTTTGCTGTGCAAAATAAGTCAATCAGAGAAAGACAATTGTCATATGATCTCCCTGATATGAAGAATTTGAGAGGCAGGGTGGGAGGCTTAGGGGGTAGGGATGGAAAAAATGAAACAAGGTGGGATTACAAACCATTAGAGATTCTTAATCTCACCAAACAAACTGAGGGTTGCCAGGGGAAGAGGGGTAGGGAGAGGTGGTTGGGTTATGGACATTGGGGAGGGTATGTGCTATGGTGAGTGCTGTGAAGTGTGTAAACCTGGAGATTTACAGACCTGTACCTGTGGAGCTAATAATACATTATACGTTAACAAAAAAAAAGAATAATGTTACCATTAAATTCCTGTACAAGTTTCTATGTGGACATATATTTTCATTTCTCTTGGGTATATATTCCTAGAAGTAGAATTACTTGGTAATTCTGTGTTTAAATCTTTGAATAACCACTAAACTGTTTTTCATAATTATACCATTTATATTCCCATCAACAATATAAGTGGACTCCTGTTTTTCATATCCTCGTCAACACTTGTTTTCTATTTTTTTAATGAAAACTATCCTAGTGGGTATAAAATGATAGCTCATTGAGGTTTGATATACATTTTCTTAATGACAACTGATGTTAAACATCTTTTCATGTCCTTATTGGACATTTGTGTATGTTCTTTGGAGAAATGTCTGTTTAAGTCCTTTACCCTTTTTATAATTGGACTGTCTGTTTTGTTGTTGAGTTGTAAGACTATATTGAAGGGGAGGAAAACTCTTCCTTTCTTCCCTCTAGGTTCTTTAGCCAAATAATTAAATTGACATAAGACAGATTAAGAGGAGAAAAGTTTAATTTTGCATATATGGGAGCTCATAGAAATACAAGACTCAAAGAAATGACTGGGTTTATGCCTTTTAGTCAAAGAAACAGTTTTTTATGAAGATTTGACAAAACAAAGTGGTTTAGGCTTGGAGTACCAAATTAACGAAGAATTAAGAGAGTTTGTTTATACAGCCTTCTTGACCTTGAATTCCCTATCTCTGGTGGTAAGGGTACTTTCTATGCTTCTGGTATAGGGAGGATACCTTCACATGGGAGATTTATTTCCTGCTTTCAGGAGAACAAAAGATGGTTAGAGTGTCCGTTTTGCACCTGCTGTTTCTTAAGTAACTTTAATTCAAAATAATCAATATGCCAAAGTGGCATGTTTTGGGATGACCTCTTCTGTTCTCTTTCAGTATATTCTGGATATTCAGCACTTACCAGATTCTTATTTTGCAGATATTTTCTTCCATTCTATAGGTTGTGTTTTCACATTCTTCATAATGTTTTCAATATGTAAAACTTCATTTTAGGGGCACCTGGGTGGCTCATTCCTTAAGCATCTCCCTTCAGCTCAGATCATGATCCCAGCGTCCTAGGATGGAGCCCTGCTTTGGGCTCCCCACTCAACGGAAAGCCTGCTTCTCCCTCCTACTCCCCCCTTGTGGTCCCTCTCTTGCTGTGTCTCAGTCAAATAAATAAATAAAATCTTTTTTTTTTTAAGTTCATTTTACCTATTTTTTTGTTTGTTTCTTGTGTTTTTGGTGTCAAAACTAAGAATCCATTGCCAGATCTGAGGTCATGAAGGTTTACCCCTTGTTTTCTTTGAATAGTTTTGTAGTTTTAGCTTTATGTTTAGACTGTGGATTTGGTTTTTTTGGTTTTTTTTTGTGTTTTTTTAGATTTTATTTATTAGAGAGAGAGAACAAGCAGGGGGATTGGGAGAGGAAGAAGCAGGCTTCCTGCTGAGCAGAGAGCCTGATGCGGAACTTGATCCCAGGACCCTGGGATCATGACCTGAGGTGAAGGCAGAGGCTTAACCCACTGAGCCACCCAGGTACCCCTAGACTGTGGGTTTGTTTTGAGTTAATTTCTGGAATAAGACAGGAGGTCCAACTTCATTCTTTCTTTCATATGGTTTCCAATTATCCCAGCACCATTTTTTAAGAGTTTGGATAATCTTCGCACCCATGTTGAAAATCAATTGGTCATGGATGTTTGGGTTCCTTTTTTTTTTTTTTTTTTTAATATTTTATTTATTTGACAGAGGAAATCACAACTAGGCAGAGAGGCAGACAGAGAGAGAGGAGGAAGCAGGCTCCCTGCAGAGCAGAGAGCCCGATGCGAGGCTCGATCCCAGGACCCTGAGATCATGACCTGAGCCGAAGGCAGAGGCCTCAACCCGCTGAGCCACCCAGGCACCCCCTGTTTGGGTTCCTTTCTAAATTCTAAAGTCTATTCCATTGGTCTATATGTCTATCCTGATGCTAGTACCACCTTTCTTAATTACCATGGCTGTGTAGTAAGTTTTGAAATTATAATGTGTTGCCTTTCCAACTTTTTCTTTTTCAGTGTTGCTTTGACTGTGAATAGGTCATACTTTTCTGCTTCTTTGTAAGCTTTGTTAGTTTTGTTGAAAATTGGACATTTTGATTATTGTAGTGGGTCTGTAAATCAAATTCTACCTCAACCCCAAGAATTGCCACTGTTGCTTGATAAAGGCTCCAGGTGTCTCTTTAGTGACTTTTCCAAACTGGTTTTTTGGGGTTTTTTTTGCAAAGACTGTGTTCCTTATTGTATGTCCACTAAAGTCTCTATTCCATTATCTCTGCAGTCAGCCAGTAAACTGACAAGATTTCCTTAAATTTCTGGATCGAACAAGAAAAGTGAAGAGAAGAAAAAAATATAAAGAATATTCTGTCTCTTTAAATTCCCTCTACCATCACTGCAGAGAAAGTGACTTTAGTCCATAGGGGTTGAAACAATGGCCAGTATCTCGTCAGCCCTCCAGTAAACTGCCAGGCATAACTAAACTCACAACCATGACATTTGAGGATATCATCTCTATTACCCGTCATGGTACCAGCAAGCCACACCAGAATTATGGGCAGCCACCTCCATAGCTACCTGCTATAGGGCTGGGAGTTAGAGGGTGGTAGTCACAACACAAAAAGCCAAAATCCATTGAAATTTACCAGCCTCTTTCTTTGTTAAGCACTCCTGTGGATGCTGCAAGTGTTCACCTAGATTATAAGTTCCAAAATAGTTTCTTCAGACAGTTCTTGCTAGATCAATAGGTGTATTGGTAGAAGAAACAATTCCTGGAGCTCGGAGCTCGATACTCTACCATGTTCTAGGATATATCCCTCAACTTTTTTTTAAGCTACAGGAGCCTTTTTTTTTTTTTTTAAGCACTCCAAGAATCATCATTTATTCCTGTATCTTTTAACAGTGTGCTACTGTAGAATTGTGGTCAGCACATCTGTCAACTGAAATAACACTGTTTTCAACTTCATAAACAAATAGTTCTTTTAGAAATATCTTTTATACATGTGTCGTTAAGCACTGTTATATGTGCATTAGAGTGAGGTGAGCACATCCTCACTGAAATAACACTGAAGAACCCTTGTTTGTGCAAGCTAAATCTTATATGAAATCCTATTAGAACAGCAAAACAAGTAATAGCATTGTGGCTCAGGTTTAACCCTGGGTGCTGGAGAGAGAAGTATACCACCTTAGCCTTTTTTGATACTTGTTCCCCTCTACCTCAATCAAAATAAATAACACACTAAGGCAGTGTTTCTCAGACTTTATTTTATCTTCCTCTTCCCTTTCACTGATTGCTTTCAAAAAATATCTGGATGATAAAGACTGGTAAGAAGTACAATAAACAAGTTACATTGTACTCGTTATGAATATCACATATGAATTACCTGTTAGTTACTTTTATAAGAAAACAGCATGAGCTTAAACACATGATTCGATATGATAAAGTAATGTCATATAACATTAACAGTTCACACTTACCTTGCTCTAATATGATGTAAGTTATTCAAATAACATAAATTCGTGAGCTGCACACCACCAGTGTAATGCCCCTGGATGGAGAAATTATATTCATGTCCGCCTTAGCCATTGGTGTGTGAATATTTCATATTTGAATCACAATGTATCATGTCTTAAAAATAACAGGCCAGAATTACTATTGATGCAATTATGTATCCTTGACATTCAGGTGGCATCACACCACCACCCATAGCAAACCAGATTAATAGTGATGACATGAAATTAGCAGTAATTTGTAATTAAAAGGCAGGAATCTCAGTCTGATGAAAATCAAAGCCTAGTCAAGATTTTATTGATGATGTACGGTAATAGAGCATCTTGTTTTGCAAATGGCAAGAATTCCAAAGCTCAGTTAGGAGTTCTGTAATATTAAGCATTGTACAGCAGCCAGACTTCTTAATAATTTAATTAGAGCTCTCAGAAAACACAAAGAACACTTAAATTTTGTTTCAAGGATACCAGTTAATAATTCTAATGAATTGCCTTGGCATACAAAGTGACTATTACAGTCCTTAGTCATATGTTAAATAACTTGCTGTCATTTGAAGGAGCAAAGAAAGTGATGGCAGTTGATTATAATTCTGAGGGTTTGAAGAGCCCTTATGTGGCCCACTCTGAGAATTACTGATCTCCAAAATGATTAAGGAAATTGTCCCATTCTGTTACAACCATTGCTTTGAGCCCTGAAGTCAGGGACTTTAATGGGCCCAGCAGGGGCTTGGGCAGCCCATACTCCCGCCTCTTGTACTAGGTAGAATTGATCTTGGTTTTAGTTCCCTTGCTGTTTGTCCCATGCAGATTATGTTCAACCACCTAAAGAAATGGCTGAGCCATTCACCTCTCAGCCCTTAAAACATGAGCTAGATGGTTTCAGAAATTGCATCCAGTTCCAAATGCAGTGATTCTCTTAATCTTAGGGCTGTATTGCTATCACAGAATCCCAGTGAATAGGTGAATCCCAGCGTTAAGGGATAATAAGTGAATCCCAGCCAATCACTGTTGGCTCCTAGAAGGCTCTGAGGAGAGTGTTAGTCACTAATCACAGTGAAGATCCCCCTGGATGATACTACGTACTGGTTTTAAGTAAAGTGAAAATAAATCTTACGATCTCTTCCAGTTCTTTGTCACCACCAGTTTCCAATAAGACTGAGCCATTTCTTTTTTTTTTTTTAAGATTTTATTTATTTATTTGATAGACAGAGATGACAAGTAGGCAGAGAGGCAGGCAGAGAGAGAGGGGTAAGCAGGCTCCCTGCTGAGCAGAGAGCCCGATGCGGGGCTCGATCCCAGGACCCTGGGATCATGACCTGAGCCGAAGGCAGAGGCTTTAACCCACTGAGCCACCCAGGCACCCCAAGACTGAGCCATTTCTACTGTAGGAGGGTAAGCTGCCCAGTTACTATACTTTAGGTATCACCCCTTTTTTCCTCTATAGGATATTAGTGATAGGACTCAGCTATCCTGCACTAAGTGAAAGATTTTGGCTTTATCCAAAAAGAGCTAAAATTGTGTTCTTCCCCCTGGAAGTAAAAATAGTCTCCTCACCTCCCGGACACAGGAGTGGAATACCTGTGCACGGAGTCCTTCTGCTCCTTTGTAGACAGTGGTGGTTTTATTATCTTACCTGAGAAATGAGAGATCAGAGAATAAACTGTTAATGCCTGTTGGGGATGGATGTTCTTTTGGTGCTCTTTATTCTGACCCCATTTTAAGCCTCACTGGATCTCAGCTTACTGGTTGCATTTATTTATTACTCCCCAAATAAAGGAATTCTTTTTTTTTTTTTAAAGATTTTATTTATTTGACAGAGATCACAAGTAGGCAGAGAGGCAGGCAGAGAGAAAGGAAGGGAAGCAGGCTCCCCGTTAAGCAGAAAACCTGATGCGGGGCTTGATCCCAGGACCCTGAGATCATGACCTGAGCTGAAGGCAGAGGCTTTAACCCACTGAGCCACCCAGGCACCCCCAAATAAAGGAATTCTTGATGTTTCTAATATGTCCATTAGAAGGCAGAGATAGGAGTGTAGAAAGCTTCTTTTTTTTTTTTTAAAGATAGCATTATCACTTTAATTTGGAGAGTGATACCCCTCTTTGAGGGGCATTACAGCAAGGCTCTAGCATGCTTCTGTGTAAAATGGTAGATCTCAGCGTACTACTTGGTTCAAGCAAGTCAACTCTTGTCACTTTTTCCTTCCTAAGGACTTGCTTTAAGCGTTTCCCAGATAGTGTGTGAACTCTAATACTATAGTCTTATTTTAACTCTAAAGATCTCAATACTTAAACAAAATGGACAGGAAAATGTATCTGAATGCTTACTGCACATTTGTGATTTAAAAAAAGGGGGGGGGGCGCCTGGGTGGCTCAGTGGGTTAAAGCCTCTGCCTTCGGCTCAGGTCATGATCCCAGGGTCCTGGGATAGAGCCCTGCATTGGGCTCTCTGCTCTGCAGGGAGCCTGCTTCTCTTCCTCTCTCTGTCTGCTTGTGATATCTGTCTGTCAAATAAATAAAATCTTTAAAAAAAAAATTACACCTAACCAGTTCATATTTCTCTAATACTGAAGACGTCAGCTTGACTAAACCAGTCCAGAGGAGGGAGTTGACTATAATTGGTCATGTCAGATGAATACTAGATTCTATAAAAGTATCTCAGTCTCAAGGCATATTTAATTGCCAAACTATGGGAATTATCAGGACACTGTATGTTTAATAATAAGTTTTCTTACTATGGATTAATCAGGAGATTTTTTTTGTTGTTAAGTCCTTATTAAAGAGAAATCATATAATTAAATGTTTTCTTGTGTTTTGGGGCACCTGGGTAGCTCACTCCGTTAGGCATCCAGCTCTTGATTTCAGCTCGTGTCATGATCTCTGGGTTGTGAGATGGGTCCCTACATTGGTCTCTGCGCTAGGCATGGAACCTGCTCTTCACCCTGGGCATAGAGCCTGTGTGGGATTCTCTCTTTCTCTCTCCCTCTCTAAATGAATGAGTGAATGAACATTTTCTTGTGTTTTTAAGAGCTTTCTTTGCTGCAAAGCAGCCAATGATGAATGCAGTTCATTGCTAACTGGATATGTCATGCTTTTATTGTTTCTCCCCCATACTGAATGTTTTCTTCCCCTTTGAGGTGCCCACGGTCTGCAGATGATGAGCGAAAGCACCCTGTCCTCTGTCTTTTCTGTGGAGCCATACTGTGTTCTCAGAACATTTGCTGCCAAGAAATTGTGAATGGGGAAGAGGTTGGAGCTTGCATTTTTCATGCACTTCACTGTGGAGCTGGAGTCTGCATTTTCCTAAAGTGAGTAGTGAGTGTTCTGGATGCTTCCTAATGAACTTACGGAATCTGGATCAATCTGGAGGCTATTATGGTAGGACAGTGTGTTGGTAGGAAATGGTCTATCAGCAGTTAATAGACCTGTTATTCACATGAAATTGCACTTGAGAAGATATTATAGAATATTACAAAATAAGTTTGAAAAAAGGATTCTGTTCACATTCGATTATTTGTGGTATATTTTAAGCATGATAGAGTTTGCATCGATTACTCTGGTGTTGTGTAACACTCAGGTGTGGTGATAGGGCTTGGAGTCCTCACACTTACATTAAAATACCTATGCAAAGTTATCCTTTGAATATATTCATTTTCTTCCTTTCTACTATCAGGCAACCATTGTTTTCCCTGGTCTCTCAGCAAAAGGCTGAGAGTGGAACAATAGTTAACTTAATGTTTATGAAAGAACAGTACAGGTTCCCTGAGAGAAATAAAATTCAAAGTGGAGATGGGTGCTTTTTCTTTCCATTCTCCCCATGTAATGTAGTTTCTGTTTATGTAAGCCCAAATATCTAACTATGGAATATGTAATTATTGCATGTTGGCATCTGTTGGAACAGTGGGAATAAATTCTTAGAAGCCACGCCCAAACACCTATTTTCTTCTTTTAGGAAACTTACAGCATGTAAACCCACTACCTATTCCATCTGTTTATTTTATGTCACTCTCTGGTACTTACCCTTCTGTACACGTGCATACAAACATTCTTTTTATATCTTCCTGTCTAAGCTGTAACAGGCACAAGTAACTTCACAGTGGCAGTAGTTCTTTATAATTTGCACTGTTGGAGGCTGGCTCTAACTGGAAGTGGCTTGACACTTCCCTAGCTGACCTTCTTTCTGGCCCAAAGTTATCAAAACAAGAGATGTTCTGTCCTTCTGTTAAGCTCCCCATTCTAGGTTGTAGGTCCAGAAACAACAGAAATAACCCTGGACATCATTTTCCAGTATCTGTGGCTCAAGTGGGACAGCTTCCTTCCTCTCTTCAATACATTCAGTCAGTATTAATGGTCCCAATTTCCTAAATCCACTGATCCTTTCCCATAACTTAAGTAAAAATTGCAGTGTTCACTCTCTTTTATTTAAACAAAACACAGTTTAGTCTGTTGGTCTATGTTTACTCTCTTTAGACTGAATTCCTAACAGATATTGGCCATGTCTTTTCTTTAGATTAACTTTGATTTAGTGCCTATCATTTGCATACCTAAAGTTAATAATATTTCCAATCGGTTGTTTTTTCCTTCAGAATCCGAGAATGCAGAGTAGTCCTGGTTGAAGGTAAAGCCAGAGGCTGTGCCTATCCAGCCCCTTACTTGGATGAATATGGAGAAACAGACCCTGGCCTGAAGTAAGATTGGTTTATTTATTTTTCATTTTAGTCACATTATTGGACATGGTCAGTAACAGTTCTTTAAACACAGAAACTAATGCTAAATATTGAGAGATATTTTAAAATAAGTAGAAATTAAAAATAGTAAGTATGATACCATCCTTAATGTAGCACATAATTTTGAACAGCTTTGTGCTTCTCCAGAATGTGAGGGTAATCCTCCTCTAAAATTAAAGATGTAAGCCATCCTAATGTTTGAATATTATGTTGTTTTTAATCAACCTTTGTTCAGAATTACTTAGAAGGTCTAAGTATGAAGGTAGTCTTTGGATTAAGGGAGAAAATAGCTGAATGGTGAAAGTAGTTATTGACTGAGGATAAGATCTGACTTGTTCCAGAAAGGTAAGAAGTAGCAGAATTTTTTACTTAATTAGGCTCCTTGAAAATACCCAACCAGCTGAGGCACTGAGGCTTGAGTGCCTCCAGACTAAGAATCTCACAGTTCTCCATAATTGTAACAGCCAAATTTTAGTCATTTGAAATTAGCTGTGTTAGGGACTGTACTGCCTTAGAATTGATATACTATAGTTTTGTTTAAATATTTGCTAATCACCAGCAAATTTGTTATGTCATAAAGGCAACAATAAGCAAATACTTCTGAGCAGCAGAATGTAATTCGACGGCTTAGTGTTATACTTCAGACTTAATCTCTCCTATACAAAGACCAGAAATCAAAGCTAAGTAAACTGTTTGAGGCCAAAAAGCCATTAAGGCCCCATCAGACTACCCAGAAAAGGAATAGAGCTGCTTCATGTTATAAACCTTACGTTTAAATGGGGTCTCATAATGCCTGTGATATACTTTGCCTCTTTTCTGAATAATCAAGGAGTAAATTTCTGCTTCATCAGCTAAGTGATCTGTTAAGTTTGTGGTGATTAGGGGTGAAGAGAGAATATCCCTTTTAAAACTCTGTCTTTGTGATTCCTCCCAGTTCTAAGAACATCTCAAGAGTGTGAACTAATTTAGGCAGTAAAGATGTGGCAGTTATTTGATTTGAACTTACATGTTGTTTGTTTGTTTGTTTGTTTGTTTCCCTGAAGGAGGGGCAACCCCCTTCATTTATCTCGTGAGAGATATCGGAAGCTCCATTTGGTGTGGCAACAACACTGCATTATAGAAGAGATTGCTAGGAGCCAGGAAACTAATCAGATGTTATTTGGATTCAACTGGCAATTATTGTGAGCTTCAACATTGCCTTGGGACAATCACAAATGAAGAACAGTAATGAAGACCAATTCAAAATTACGGAGATCTTTCTGAGGGCTAGGGAAGGGTTGGCGGATCTTTGCTCCATGTCCAGATTCACATACATCAATACAATATTCCTTAACGGAGTATTGCTTTCAATTAATGAAAATGTGCTTGAAGGAGAAAAAGGACATTAATTAATCTGTTTTATGTTCTAGAACACTAAAAAATGCTTCTTTACCCCAAGTGTCTGATTCTGCTATTTCCAGAAAACTCATTTCCCTTCATCATCCGTCCCACTTCTTTTCATTTCATTCACCTGGTAAATGAAGTCACATTAAGCAGTTGTGGACATTTTTTTATGTTGGCTAATTCTTCTACAGTTTTGTGTTTGCTATTTCCCGCACATACCCAGGTTTAGTTTAGCTGACATTGAAGCACTGACAGGATTCTAATCTGTAGTCTTCCGTGCAGCTAAAGAGGAATTGCAGAAACCATGCAGTATACTTCAACTGAGAAAGTTTCCAAAAGAGTAAATTTTTTTTAATTACTTCTCTTTTAAGGAAATACCCCTAATGTGCCACTTACTGTTTCAGCCAGAAATCAAACAACTCTTTCTGTGGGCAGAGTTGCCATTTTTAAGGCAAATGTCTGCTAATGTGGAAAAGCTTTTTTCCCATTGTAGACCTCAAGAATAGGATAAGATAGGATAATGTATACATCATCCTATCCTTCACTGGGCTAAAGAAACTGTAGTTCTCACCTCTTACCACAAATAGCTTTGTTGAATTTTGAAATTACACTTTCTATTTTCCAGAGGCAAATTTCTAAAATGAATTCCCTTATCTCTTGTTTGTGGCACCATCCTATTTGACTCTTAAGAACCTGATGCAGTTCTGATGTAAACTATCTCTAGAACGAGGATAAGAAAATTGCCCCAGTGAATCGAGCATGGCAGCTGTCAATAAGAACAATCAGATTGAAGCCAACTCTGTCATCTTCTGTGTCTTTGTAAAAGACAAATCCTTCCGTTGTGTGCAACCTTTCATAAACTCTGGTTTTATGACTAGTACCGACAACCAAAAAAGCCATGTGATCAGTGGTCATGTGTCCTGTTATAATATGCTGTGGTTGAGCCATCGTGTTTGTAGATAATAGAGCTCTCCCGAATCTGTGTGTAGACTTCCTGGTTTTTGGCTTTAAGTTTTTATATCGAGAACTTGTGATCTAAACAGCAGACAGAAGATAAATTGAAATCTTCCACTTTAGCTTCTGTTGTCTCTGGAGTAATGTCAAGAATTTGAAAGATGCATTCAAAGACCATCTGATTTTGCCTTTGGTGACTACCATCATATATGTGTGTAAATGTTTTCCTATCTTCTTTTTGCTCAGCAAAGGCAAACAAATAAAAATACATTTGCAAAGTGATGATGCACATTTGGGGTTAGATTTTTTTGGTGTTGTTGTGTAAAGTAAAGATGGGTTTTGTAGTAAAGGATTGGCGTGAACAGGTATCAGAATCATAATCATGATTTTATACTTGAATTATTATTCAGAAGGTATCAGGAAACAGATACAATTCCACTGAACTATTTGTAACAAGTGATGAGTGAGGATCCGAAAACTCAGTATTCTGCTTGTCCAGTTTGTCAGTATGATTAAATGATTAGAACATCTCCCTTTATTTCTGATATAATTTTTGGGGGGTGGGTGGTCTGACTGGAAAATCTGAGCCAGAATAGGCAACAGAAGATGCTGACTTCTGCCCTAACTGATCGGCCCCATTTAGCAAAGATAAACTGGCTTTTTAGTTCTAGTCTTTTTATATTCACTTCATAAACCCTTAGGTTAAGCTCTTAAGCTGCCAGAGGGACTACCCTGTCCTGGCCAGTCAGACCTTCACTGCCAAAAAACCCATTTCATATTGAGTTCCACTCTTGAGATTGATTCAGACCCCTGCACTGGAGATGAATGTGTGTCTCAGTGCTGTCCCCAGCCCTAGGGATTTCTAATTATATTCAAATATCATAGTGGTTTGCCTTCATCATTGCAAACAATTTAATTATGCTTACGGAGTTTACTTGCAAATGAGCAAAAAGTCACTTTATTTTCATTAGTGTAGAATGTGGAGGAACCAGTTCAACAGGATGGCTCCAAAACTGTGTTTTTCTAATGTTTTTGGTGAGGGGCTGACAAGAATTTTAATGATAGAGTGAAGAAAAGCATATATCTGTATAATTAATTTATTTTGCTGGTGTATGGGCTGTGAGTTCACCCATTAGTGGTCATTTGTCATTTCATAACAACTATGCATTTGGTTCACTGTGATGATGATCTATATCTAGTGACTGCAACATGTTTATACCACTGATTCAAATGCCATCCATGATGAAGTTATACAAATAATGCATATATTGATATCTTTTATTGCAAAATGTAAATTTAAAACTTGTATAATGTTCTTGTGCTTTTTGAAATAAAATATCTTATATGTGTATATTTACAAAGAAAAAAGGGACTTCTCATGTCTGGGGATTTGGGTTTGAAGTATAAAAATCTGTACCTAAAAAGAAGCTCTGATTAAATGTTACCTCTGCCAGCCCAGACAAATTCTTTAAAACACGTAGGTATTGGGACTCCTGGATGGCTCAGTCGGTTAAGTGTCTGACTTTGGCTCAGGTCATGATCCCAGGGTCCTGGGATGGAGCCCTGTGTCGGGGTCCTTGCTCAGCGGAGAGCCTGCTTCTCCCTCCCCCTCTGCCTGCTGCTCCCCCTGTTTGTGCTCTCTCTCTGACAAATAAATAAATAAAAATCTTAAAAAATAAAAGACACAAGTATTAAGCATAATGGTCTCTAAACTTTTTTTTTTTTTTAAAGATTTTATTTATTTGACAGAGAGAAATCACAAGTAAGTCAGAGAGGCAGGCAGAGAGAGAGGAGGAAGCAGGCTCCCCGCGGAGCGAGAGCCCGATGCGGGGCTTGATCCCAGGACCCCGGGATCATGACCTGAGCCGAAGGCAGAGGCTTTAACCCACTGAGCCACCCAGGTGCCCCTGGTCTCTAAACTTTCTGACCATACATTCCATCAGTAAATAATTTTTAAGCATGCACTATACATATATAGAATTTTTTATATTCAGTATGGTACTAATGTATTAAGTACATTATAAATGATTGCCCAAAAATGGAGATTTTTAAAAAGCAGCTAAAAAGTAGAATATTTCTATTTAAATATCTTCCAAGTGAATCTACGCATCTCTTTGGGTATGTACACCCTATGTGGACTCCACTGTATAGAGCAGCACTGTCTAGAGAACTCTGCAATGACAGGAATGTTCTCGATTTGCACTCCAGTATGATAGTTGCTGTCCTCATGCAGCTATTGAATGTTTTGAAATGTGGCTAGTGCAACTGAGGACGTGAATTTTTTTTATTTTACTTAATTTTAATTTTAGTAGTTTAATAGTAATTTTAATTACTAGTCATATGTGGCTAGTAGCTACTGTATTAGACAGCATAAATCTAATCTAATGGTCCTCAGACTTGACTGTTAGAGTCATTTAAAGATCATAAACAAAATAAATTTCCAGATTTCACCCTTGATCCTGAATCAGAATCTCCTGAGATTGAGCCTTTACAAAACCATTATGATTTCCTTCTGTTTCTAAACCATTACCCTTAAAGTTTAGAGCTTTCTTTGTTTTTACCTCAGTGATTTAGTCTACGTGCCAAAGAGCCTCAGAGAGAAAAGCAGATCAAAGGAGGGAAAAGTGCCAAACTTAGATAGTTGTGATATTTCATTTTGATTTTCTATGTAAACTTTCACTTAAGGAAAGGATACCTAGAGTTAAAACAAAAAGTCATTGCTTTTGTTTTAAGATTTTACAATATTCTAGGAGGGTAGTAGCTCTGAAGGCAATGAAGAAAGTGTTTTGGTTATGAAAATACAAGGAACTTGGAATGAGGAAGAAGTTACTTTCTCTGTACTTAGAGTAGCTGGCCACTACTAGGAAAAACAAATCATACAACCAGGCAGATTTTTACAATTTGCATTAAAACTTAAAACTGGAGCACCTGGGTGGCTCAGTCTGTTAAGCATTTGACTCTTGATTTCACCTCAAGGTGTGATCTCAGGGTTGTGAAATCAAGCCCTACATTGGACTCCATATTGGGAGTGAAGCCTGCTTAAGACTCTCTCTCCCCCTCACCCTCTGCTCCTCCCCACCCATGTGAACGAGTGCTCTCTCTCTCTCTTTCTCCCTCCCTCCCTCTTTAAAAAAAATTAAAACTTCAGTGCAACAAAGGACTCCATTAATAAAAAGATATCCAGAGTTAGGTGGTATGATCATATCAACAGTTACAGCTTCTGAATTTCCTCAAAACTCTTCCAGAAAACTGTATGCCCTAACCAGGATAACAAAAGAAAAAACCCAAAGTTTAACAAAACAAAGCAGCAGGAAATCTCCCATGAACTCCCGAGTATGGACAGATATATTCAAAGCACCAACAGCAGCAGGGTTGTGCAGTGGAAGTGGTGGAAAGTGAAAGGGGATACCGAGTAAGAGTTGCAGAACTGGGGGCGCCTGGGTGGCTCAGTTGATTAAGAAGGGTGAGCCTTCAGCTCAGGTAGTGATCCCAGAGTCCTGGGATTGAGCCCCACATCAGGATCCTTGCTCAGTGGGGGAGACTGCTTCTCCCTCTCACCCCTGTTCCCGCTAACTTTCTCTCTCTCAAGTAAAAAAAAAAAATTTTTTAATTTTTAAAAGATTTTATTTATTTATTTGACAGAGAGACTCAGTGAGAGAGGGAACACAACCAGGGGGAGTGGGAGAGAGAGAAGCAGGCTTCCCGCTGAGCAGGGAGCCCGATGCAGGCTCAATCCCAGGACCCTGGGATCATGATCTGAGCTGAAGGCAGATGCCCAACGACTGAGCCATCCAGGCACCCCAAATAGAATGTTTAAAAAAGAAAAAGAGTTGTAGAACTGAGAAACTGCCAACCACCCCCAAGTGGAAAGAAACCACTCAATAGAAAACCTGGACTCTCAGGACTGAGGATTACCAGCAGAGCTGATCAAAGTCCTCACATGCTGTGAGCATGGGTGAAAAACTGCTCAGTCTTCAGAGAAACAAGGTGCTGGCAGTCTAAGTCCTCTACATTCTTAAAAATAAGCATTAAATACTGCCTTCATTACAAAAAAAGCCTCACCCACCTCATGGAATACTGCTAAAAACAGAAACCAGATTGAGAACAGCAGTAATACCATTACTGGGTAAGAGAGAAAGTTCAAATTGTATGCATGAGTGATACATAACCTATTTTTAAATTCAAAATGGTTGAAAGACCTAAATGTGAGACAGAAATCCATTAAAATCCTAGAGGAGAACACAGACGCAGCCTCTTTGCCATCGGGTGTAGCGACTTCTCACTAGACACCTCACCAGACGTAAGGAAAACAAAGGCAAAACTGTACCAGGACTTCATCAAGATAGAAAACTGCACAGTGAAGGAAACAATCAACAAAACTAAAGGCAGCTTTTGGAATGGGAGAAGATATTTGCAAATGACGTATCAGTTGAAGGGCTAGTATCCAAAATCTGTAAAGAACTTCTCAAACTCAAAACCCCCAAACCAAATAATCCAGTTAAGAAATGGGCAGATGACCAAAGACACTTTTCCAAAGAAGACATCGAGATGGCTAACAACACATGAAAAGATGCCCAACCTCACTGATCAGGGAAATGGAAATCAAAACCACAATGAGAGACCACCTCACACCAGTCAGAATGTCTAAAATCAACAACACAGGAAGCAATAGATGCTGGCAAGGGTGCAGAGAAAGGGGAACCCTCCTACACCGTTGGTAAGAATGCAAACTGGTGCAGCCCCTCTGGAAATTAGTATGGAGGTTCCTCAAAAAGTTAAAAACAGGGGCACCTGGGTGGCTCAGTGGGTTAAAGCCTCTGCCTTCGGCTCAGGTCATGATCCCAGGGTTCTGGGATTGAGCCCCACATCAGGCTCTCTGCTCAGCAGGGAGGCTGCTTCCTCCTCTCTCTCTGCCTGCCTCTCTGCCTGCTTGTGATTTCTGTCTGTCAAATAAATAAATAAAATCTTTAAAAAAAAAAGTTAAAAACAGAACTACCCTATGATCCATCAATGGTAGAGAACAAACAGAGTTGGTGGGAGGGAGGTAGGTGAAGGATAGTAGATGGGTGATGGGTATTAAGGAGGGCACTCGATATGTTGAGCACTGGGTGTTTTATGTAAGTGATAAATAACTAAATTCTACTCTTGAAACCAATATTACTCTATATGTTAACTAGAATGTAAATAAAAATTTGGAGAAAAATAATGTATTAGCAAAATGCTGCATTTAAAGATGTAAGTACATGAGAGTACTGAGTACTTGACATTAAAAATAAAAGAAGTAAGTCTGAGCTATGAAACTAAAAAACATTTTCTCGACCCATCCTGTCCATTTGACAAGCACCTACCCCTGATGGTCCAGAAAATCCATCTCATTTAAAAAAGAACATAACTGGAGCGCCTGGGTGGCTCAGTGGATTAAGCCTCTGCCTTCAGCTCAGGTCATGATCTCAGGGTCCTGGGATCGAGCCCCGCATCGGGCTCTCTGCTCCGCAGGGAGCCTGCTTCCTCCTCTCTCTCTGCCTGCCTCTCTGCCTACTTGTGATCTCTCTCTCTGTCAAATAAATAAATAAATAATCAAAAAAAAAAAAAAAAAGAACATAACTGTGCTGGTTAATTTTATATATTAATTTGGCCTAAGGGATACCTGGATAGCTGGTACAACATAATTTCCGGGTTGTATCTGTGAGGGTGTTTCTGGAAAAGATGGGAATTTGATTCAGTAGACTAAGCAGAGAGATCTGTCCTCACCACAAAGAGATCTGTGGGTGGGCTTCATCCAATCCACTGGGGGTCCAAATGGAACCAAAATGTAAAGGAAGGATTATTTCCCTCCCTCTCTGAGCAGGGCTGTCTATCTTCTCCTACTCTCAGATTTTGGAGCTTCTGGATCTCAGACCTTTGGACTCGGACTGAATTATACCACCAACTTTCCTGGTTCTTTTTTTTTTTTTTTTTTTTTTTATTTATTTTTTCAGCGTAACAGTATTCATTCTTTTTGCACAACACCCAGTGCTCCATGCAAAACGTGCCCTCCCCATCACCTACCACCTGTTCCCCCAACCTCCCACCCCTGACCCTTCAAAACCCTCAGGTTGTTTTTCAGAGTCCATAGTCTCTCATGGTTCGCCTCCCCTCCCCAATGTCCATAGCCTGGTTCTTTTGCAGACTGCTGATAGTGGGACTTCTCAGCAACCATAACCACATGAGACAATTCCTATAATAAATCTCATGTGGGGCACCTGGGTGGCTCAGTTGGTTAAGCATCTGTCTTTGACTCAGGTCATGATCCTAGAGTCCTGGGATGGAGCCCCACATTGAGCTCCCTGATCAGTGGAGAGTCTGCTCCCCCCTCTCTGTCTAACACTTACCCCTGCTCGTGCTCTCACTTCCTCTCTATCTCTCCCTCAGATGAATAAATTAAAAATCTTAAAAAATGAATCTCATGTGTGTGGGGGTGTGTGTGTGTGTATTCTGTTGATTGTGTTGAGAAAAATGTAATTTTTAAAGGGGCAAAATATTTGGATATTTCTCCAAAGAAGATATGCAAATTTCTAATAAGTACATGAGAAAATGCTCGATGTCAGTTATTAGGGAAATGCAAATCAAAACCACAATAAGAAACCACTTAACACCCACTATGATTGTTATTAATAAGATGCACATATTGGCAATGGGATGTAGAGAAATTGAAACAAATACAGGCAGACCTCACTTTGTATGGTAATGCAAACTGAAACCATACAAAACATTCTTAATAATATGGGAAAGATTGTGATTGTTCCTTGGTCTTTACAAATTGTCGTGGAAACAAACTCTAATAAATGTATAGGGAAATGAAAATAGTGAAACTAACTTTTATTGAGCACAGTGTGATTTATAACATTAGAAACATTGAAAATTAAAGTGTTTCATTTATTTTAAGAAACTTAGGAAGAGGGGTACCTGGGTGGCTCAGTGGGTTAAGCCGCTGCCTTCGGCTCAGGTCATGATCTCAGGGTCCTGGGATCGAGTCCCGCATCGGGCTCTCTGCTAAGCGGGGAGCCTGCTTCCCTCTCTCTCTCTCTCTGCCTGCCTCTCTGTCTACTTGTGATCTCTCTCTGTCAAATAAATAAAATCTTTAAAAAAAAAAAAAAAGAAACTTAGGAAGAAAAAAAACATCAAGAGTGCTTGCCTTCTCTGTGTAATTTATGATACAGAGTGAGTCTCTTCTCTATGCTTTAGCAAATTGCCATTCTTTTAAGTTTGAATCAGCTTCCAGCATTGTATCCTTTGTGTTTCCAGTATTGTGAAATACTTCCAGGAGTTCCTTTCATGTGAAGTTTCATGCCAGCATTGTTTTTTCTGGGATATTAGCCATAACCACTTATTTATTTCAACAAGTGTGTATTCACAAAGTTCCTCTGACTGCGTATCAAGAGTTTCTCAAGCAGCAACAATGTCAACAATCCCACAGTGTATGTTTCTTCTAGAGTAAGCCCCGTATAACTTCTACGGCATTTATAGGTGACCCAGATTTCACTTCTGGCATTATCACCTCAGTGTCTTTGGCACTTTTATCTTTGTTGGCCAATTCCCTCTTTTGGTTATCAATTTTTGTCAAATGTCTCATGGGCTTATCACTGGGAGACAAGGAGACAGACAGCACAACTACGTGTTTTGCTTCCTGTCCCTGAACTCAGTAACAGACGTGCAATGCTAATCACCAACAGACTTTGAAAGAAGTGACATAATTGACCTCTGATCGTGACAAGCATTATTTAGTGATGTGCGAAGGGAGGGACTAGCTGCAGAGTTCACACTTTATGCAATTACAATTAATGTGCCATCTTAAATGAAATTTGAACCATTGTGGTTGAGAGACTGGTGTTTATTTAAAACAAGGTAACTGAAAATTTTGCCTCTAGGAACAACACAAGCTGAGGACGACTTGTAATAGAGCAGCAGCTTTTGTGAAGGTTTTTTTAAAAAGATACATAGACGCATTAATAAAGACACTTTAACAAATATCTCCCAAACCTGGATAAAGTAGGCAAAAAATTTGTAAGGATATAGTAGACCCAAACAACAAGCATGTTAGTTGGGTCATATAGTAAGCAGACAATGAGTCAGATTTGGGAGCATAAAAGGATTGCTGCACTGATCTGTTCAATTACAACTGGGCAAGGGAGTACAAAGAAGGGCCCAAGCAGATCATCTGAATTCCAAAAGCAGTCCTCTCTTTGTCTAACACAGCTCTTATACTTTCCTGCTGATCAGTGCCAATTAGCCTGGCCAAAATGGTGCCTCTTCTTGCTCGCTAGTCCCAGGTTATATGCAATACCAAAGGCCCAAGCTGCGTCCAGAGTTTATAGTCCAGTAAGATGTTTTCCAAGTCCTCTGGCAGGAGTGAGCACCTTTTTGGGACCAAGACCTCTATCTCTGAAGAGCTCAGAGTTGCGGGAAGCAGAGAGTCCTCCAGGGAACTATTGGGAATGATGACGAGTGGAGCCACTGCTTGGCCCCTGAACCCCAGGCATACTTCCTTTTGGAAACAAAGCACTATATAAAGGTTTCCAGTACAGTGCAAATACTGCATCCTGGAGGATGGCACCCCCCTCCCCCACACACACACAGAGCATTGCCTCTAAGCTGATACCTGAACGGCTACTTCCACAGGTCATCCCAACATTCTGTCAGCCCAGCTGCTCCTGAATGATACAGTATGCAAGGCAACCATTAGATCCCTATGTCGTGGCCCCTCTCCTGCACCTCCTTAGCTGTGATATGTAAGCTGACTGCATGCATGATATGTTGTGTGGAATTCCATGGTAATGGAACAGGTACCCTATGAGCCCGCAGATAGCAGTGCTATCTGAAGCTCTGTGGTCAGGAAAGGCATACTTAGATCCTGAAGAGATGCCCAGTCATGTGAGAGTGAAGCACTGACTCTTCTAGAATAGAATCATCCCAGTGAAATCAACTTGACACCAAGTAGCTGGTTGATGTCCTTGAAGAGCAATGCCCTGTCAATAAAGCAATGGACCCATTACTGGCGGGATGGACATGGCAGAAGTTCTAATGGTCTTGTTAAGTGGAAGTCCATGCTGTTGGTTGGCTCCATGCTTACCCTTCATCTCTCCATTCTGTGCTCACTGTGTCAGCTGCCACAGGGGAGTAAGGTCTAAGTGGTTTTGATTGCTTCCTTGTTCGTTACCTTTTCTGTAATAGATGCTTTCTGGCGGACATTCATATCTAAAGCAAAAATCTTCCCACTTTGTGCACATACTCCTATGTCCATCCATTGTATCATACATTGTGTGTACTTTATGTCTAGCTTCTTTTACCTATGAGATTCACCCATGTTGTTGTATGTACCAGTAGTTCTTTTCTTTTATTGTGTTCTTCATTATAGGAATACAGAAAATGTATCCCCTCTCCTGTTGACAGACATTTGGTTGTTTATAGTTGGGGCTATTATTAATAAAACTGTTAAGAACATTCTTACAGGAGGGGTGCCTGGGTGGCTCAGTGGGTTAAGCCCCTGCATTTGGCTCAGGTCATGGTCCCAGGGTCCTGGGATCGAGCCCCGCATTGGGCTCTCTGCTCAGTGGGGAGCCTGCTTCCCCCTTCTCTCTCTGCCTGCCTCTCTGCCTACTTGTGATCTCTCTCTCCCTGTCAAATACATTAAAAAAAAAAAAAAAAAAAACATTCTTACAGAGGAGCCTGGGTAGTGCACTCGGTTAAGAGGCCGACTCTTGATTCCAGTTCAGGTCATGATCTCAGGTCATGATCTCAGGGTCCTGGGATCAAATGCCCTGTTGGGTTCCACGCTCTGCAGGGTGTCGGCTTGGGGATTTTCTCTCGCAGACTCTGTGAAGTGCAGAATCCGATGTAGGACTCTATCTCACGCCCCCGAGATCACGCCCTGAGCCAAAACTTAACTGACTGTACCACCTAGGCACCCTTACAAGTGTTTTGTTTTAGATAATATGTATTCATTTCTTTTGGAGACTATATGTACATGTGTATATGACTAGATGTATATGTATGTGTATATATTTAGTGACATATATAATGAGATATGTAATGAAATATATGTGTGTTTGTGTGTGTGTGTGTGTGTGTGTGTGGACAGATCCATGTTTATTTAACCTTTGAAGAAATTGTGAAACATTGTCCCAAAGTTCCTCTTGCCCCATATTCTTGTGAACACTTGGTATTGTCTGTCTTTTCAATTGTAGACATTCTGGTGGGTGTGTAATGGTAGCTCACTTTCTCATTATTTGTAATCCTTTTTTTAGATGCTTTTGAGAGTTCCTATGTGAATGGTAAAGATCTTTTTTTCTTTTACCTTCCAGGCTTTATGTCTTATTCCTCCTCTTCTCTTACTGGATGGGCTGGAGTATAGAGTGTGGTAACTTAATAGCAAGAGTGGAAAATGATCAGGAAGAGTTTTGTAAGAGGTGCTGAGGACAATGAGGAACCACTAGTATTTTCTCAGAGATGAATAATGTGGTCAAATTCACGTTTAGCGAAAGCTCTCTGGCTATAATGTGGAAAAAATAAAGACACCAGGGAAGGCCAGTTAAAAGGCTCCTGAACTAATGTAGATGAGAAGAGGGTGACCTAAGCTAGGAAAGTGGCAATTGGAGTGGAGAAGAATTGATTTTTAGAAAATAAAATATGTCTGGCTCCACTTAGTCCACATCAAGTGCGATTTCAGTAAACCAATCAATAAAAATGTGCACATATTTCAAGCCATTCTGAGGACAGACATTTCCTTTAGGGGAAATTCATCTCCAGAAGGTACTAAAAAAAACATCTTAACAAATGTTATCAAACTGTTAACAAAAAGAACTTGAAACAAATGAAACTATTGGGTTCAATGTGAAATATGAAATGAAAATAATGCAATTCAATGAATGCAAGATCAGTTACTAAAACTTTTTTTCTTTTTCTTCTTTTTTAAAAGAATTATTTATTTATTTATTTGACACAGAGAGAGCGCAAGCAGGCAGAGCAGCAGGTAGAGGGAGCGGGAGAAGCAGTCTTCCCTCTGAGCAGGAGCCCGCTGCTGGGCTCCATCCCAGGACCCTGGGATCATGACCTGAGCCAAAGACAGTTGCTTGACTGACTGAGCCACCCAGGTGCCCCTAAAACTTTTCTTATAAACATGCCTCAATCAAGACAGGTCAGAAGTTTTTGATACCAGCTTCCAGAACTGATTAAATTGTAGTCATAGGGGCGCCTGGGTGGCTCAGTGGGTTAACCCTCTGCCTTCGACTTGGGTCATGATCCCAGGGTCCTGGGATCGAGCCCAGCATCGGGCTCTCTGCTCAGCGGGGAGCCTGCTTCTTCCTCTATCTCTGCCTGCCTCTCTGCCTACTTATGATCTCTGTCTGTCAAATAAATAAATAAATAAAATCTTTAATAAATAAATAAATAAATAAATTGTAGTCATAGTTGATGTGGCCCTTGGTAAGCAATATAGATGAACTGGAAAGTAAACTACCTCTGGATGATAGTATAATAATAAGTTCATACTAACTTAGAAAACAACAACAGGGGTGCCTGGGTGGCTTAGTGGATTAAGCCGCTGCCTTCGGCTCAGGTCATGATCTCAGGGTCCTGGGATCGAGCCCCACATCGGTCTCTCTGCTCCGCAGGGAGCCTGCTTCCTCCTCTCTCTCTGCCTGCCTCTCTGACTACTTGTGATCTCTCTCTCTGTCAAATAAATAAATAAAATCTTAAAAAAAAAAAAAAGAAAAGAAAACAACAACAAAAGACCTCAGTAGGAGAGGTGACAAAAGCAGAAAATTTGAATGAATTATGCAAAAAGATGAGAGCAAATGACTTTTGGGGAGAGTAACTCACTGAGCTCACCCAAGGCCTCAACAGCTCAAGGACTGCCTCCTTCTACCACTCCCCCCTTTGCTGTTGGTCTTCCTTCCTTTTGCCCTGAACCCTCCCCTTATCTCATTGCCTTAGCGGATGCCCCACGGTTTAGGCTATGATTTCATCTCTAGGTGAAAAATTTTCAAATTTATGTGTCCATTCCTGACAGCAGCCCTACATTTCCAACTTTTTACCTGGTAGTGCTGCTGGACCTTCGAGCTCAGAGTCTAAAAATCAAACCCATCCTCAGCACCAAACCAATTCTTCTTCCTGATTTTTTACTTCTGCCAAAGGTACCACTGTTGTCCAAGTCATGCAGTTTTGACATCTAAATTATCTTTGACTCTTTCTTCCACAGAAAATGGCTTGGCAAACTGGCCAAGTCTCATCAGTGGTTTCTTCTGATTATTCTCTGCTCTGTCCTCTCACCTCCCCATTTCAGGTCCTTCTTCCGTCATTGCCAGAACAGTTGCAATGACCTCTTGGTTGGTCTTCTTTCTCTAGTTTCTTACTTTCTTGAATTAATTCTGCATATCATCCCAAGTTTAATCTTCCTAAGCACAGATCTGGTAATATCTCTGGTTGTTACAGTGGCTACTCAGTAGTAACCCAAAAACCTTCAGTGGCTCATGAAACTCAAGAGGCTCTAAAACATGGCTCCAGGTTATTTTTTTGGCGGCAGCGGAGGGGGAGGCGCAGGTGGTTCTTCCCTTCCTTTGCAACCAGCTATGCTTTGACTTTTAGCCAGTTTGTAAGAATAACTTTAACAGGGGGTGCCTGAGTGGCATAGTCAGTTTGGCGTCCAAGTCTTGGTTTCAGCTCAGATCATGATCTCAGGGTGGTGAGATTGAGCCCCACATCAGGCTCTGCATTCAGTTTGGAGTCTGCTTAAGTTTCTCTCTTCCTCTGCCCCACCTGCTCATGCTCTCTCTCTCTTTCTCAAATAAATAAATAAATCTTTGAAGAAAGAATAACTTTAATAGGTAATTAAACTTTCCCATTTCATCTCTACTCCTTAAATATGAGCTATAGTAACTTCCTTCCAAAGAATATAGTATAAAAAGAAGAAAAAAGAATAACTTTATAGCAGAGAAAACTGATAAATCCTAGTTCAGCCAGGTGATCAAGGTCAATATCAGTAGGTATAAATTGTGCTGGTAGTAGGCATCTTGGATATGATGTGATAAAATGGCAATTTATATGCCTTTCCTCCCCCAAACCTTTAATAACAAGAAAAACAAACCAATTCCAAAAGAGGGGCCTCCCTCAAAAACTTGGCCAGTACTCCTCAAAACTGTCAAAACCTCCAAAACCAAGGCTGACACAGTCAAGGAAACCCTAAAGAAATGACATGTAAATGGAATGTGGTACCCTGAATGGGATCCTAGAGCAGAAAAAAAAATTAGGTAAGAACTAAGGAAATCTGAATGAACTATGAATTTCAGTTAACAATAATGAATCAGTATTTCACTAATTAATTATACAAATGTGCCATACAAACATGAGCTGTTAATAATAGGGAAAACTGGATGAGAGGATACATGCAAACTCTCTGTACTACCTTTGCAATTTTCCTGTAAAGCTAAAACTATTCCAAAGAATAGTCTATTTTAGAATCTTATTTCCAAATAAATATTATACAATCATCAAAAAGAATGAGGCAGATTTTTATGCACTAATATCGAAGAAACTCTAAGAAAATATTGATGAAAAAAGAAAGTTGTAGAAGAGGGCATAAAGTGCTGGTTGCTATTTGTCTAAAGGAAAAGGACTGATATCTGTATTTGTTTGCAGATGGGTAAGAAAGCTACACCAGAAACCAGTAATTGGAGTAAGTGCACTGAGTGGTCGGGAGTCATGCATGGGAAAGAAGCTCATTCTTCACAATATACTGTTTCAGTACTTTTCAAATGTTTAACCATGCGAATCTATTTTCCATTAAACAAATAAGTACACCAAACAACAAAATCGGGGAGAAAAAGATGGTCTGCCAAATCCTCCTTCTGATATTTTTAGTCAAGAGTGGATGAACATTTTTATTGTCAGGAGAGAATAGGGTGGAGGCAGCTGAAAATAAGCCTTTGTAAGATCCTTCCAAGGGAAGTCTGAGGACAGGCATAAGCACTATGTAGCAAGGGACGTGGAAAGCTGAGCCTTCAGCTCAGGCAGGTTAAGTTACCTCATCCAGTGGCCTCTCCTGAATTTTTGTCCCACCATCTTCCTTTTAAATGTTAGTTTTTCTCCAGGTTCCAATCTTGCCCTCTTGCCTTCTTGCTCTGTATGCTCTTCCTTGTGGATTTCATCCATGAGAGAAGTTGATTCTAATTAGGGGCAGGATCAAATGACAAAAGAAAGAAGGGGCCCCTGGGTGGCTCAGTTGGTTGGGCCTTTGCCTTCGGCTCGGGTCATGATCCCAGGGTCCTGGGATTGAGCCCTGAGTTGGGCTCCCAGCTCAGCTGGGGATCCTGCTTCTCCCTCTCCCTCTGCCTACTGCTCCCACTGCTTGTACTTGCTCTCTCCCTGTCAAATATATAAAAATCTTTTAAAAAGAGAGAGAGAGAGAGAACCTGGAACTGTGGGTTGAACAGCAGCTAATATTATTTGAAGCTCAGTTTTATGGTCTACGAGGGCTTCACACTTGCAGGAGTTGGTGTACATTAGTTTTAAGGTGTATTTGTTTGAGGTGCCTGGCTGGCTCAGTTGTTAAGCACCTGCCTTCGATTCAGGTCATGATCCCAGAGTCCCGGGATCCAGCCCCGCATCAGGCTACCTGCTCCACTGGGTAGCCTGCTTCTCCCTCTCCCATTCCCCCTGCTTTTGCTCCCTTTCACACTGTCTCTCTCTCTCTGTCAAATAAATAAAATAAAATCTTTTTAAAATATTTTAAAAATAAATAAATAAAGGTGTATTTGTTTAATCCTGGCTTCTTGTCAATTCTTACTTCTTGTGTGTGCATGACTCTGGGCTAGGCCATGTGCAAACGTTAAGAAGTTTACTCCTGCTGAATGGGACTTTGGATTTTTTTTTTTGAATGGGATTTGGAAAAGGCCAGTTACTGTGTATATATGTACTGTCCATAGTATACAGTATAGAGAGGTACTGTCCATACTGTATATTATGGCACTAAGTCAAAGCAACCCAGAGGAGTATCAAAATGAGGCTGGTTTGAATTTTTCAAGCTTTTGGTTTTAATTCTTAGAGGATATGAAACAAACCATAGAGATTTATAGCCAATTCTTGAAGGAATCCTGAACTTCTAATGTAAAATTAGATGACTGATGCAGAAAGGACAAAAGCAGGACTAAATCAATGAATAATATAATGAATGCAAATTAAAAGTTGTAAGAAAATTTGAGAGTGAAAAGTGTTACTCTTCCCAGGAAGCTTTTCTTAACTGTCCCTGTGGTTGGCAGAAAAATGTCCCCTTCCATTCACAGGCTGTTCACGTACTATCCAGGAATGTACGAATATGATACCTTACATGGTAAAAGAGTCTTTGTAGATATGATTGAAGTTGTGGACCTTGAAATGGGGAGATTAGCTTGGATTATCCAGGTGGGCCCAGTCTAATCACATGAGTCCTTGAAAGTGGAAGAGGGAGATAGAGGAGTGGGTCAAAGGGATGTGCCATGAGGACTTTGCCTACTGGTGGCATTGATCTTGAAAATGGAAGAAGAGGGTCAAGAGCCATGGATCTGATTTTCCTCTTGAGCCTCAGAAGAAGGAACTGAGGCCTGATGACACCTTGATTTTAGCCCAGGGAGACCTATTTTGGACTTCTGATCTACAGAACTCTAAAATAATAAATTTATATTGTGTTAAGCCACTGTGCTTCTTGTAATTTGTTGTATCAGCATAGAAAACTAACACACTCCCCTCAGCCCTGGGTAGAATTGAACAATCCCTAAGTTCACATCCCCACTGGATCCTATGTAGACATCTACGAGAGGGTCCATTTCCAAAATGGCTCACTAACGTGTTTGTGAAATCTTTTTCCAAACTCCCTATTCTACTTCCAAACTCCTTATTACAGTCAACTAGAATGAAAATTTGCAAATTTTTATTTTTTCAGCAATGGATTTCTTAAAAATCTGTGTGAGCAAGTAAAATGAAGCTTCAATTTACTAAAAAAAAAAAAAAAAGAGGTATAAGGATGACATCTTTCTGCAGGAGGGTAGGCTGGAGCTCATCTTCAACTGAATCTAGACACCCCCAGTTCCTTGCAACTCTGAATTAACCTGAGCTATCTTACAGACACACAGTGGTGGGATGTGGTGCTGAGAATAGGCAGGGACTATGCTGTATATAAAGACAGGCTGGCCCAGGAACCTACAAGATCCAGTTTCTGGCTCTATACTGTTGTTATTACTTCCTCTTCTTCTCCTCGTCCTCCTCTCCTTCCCCTCCCCCTCCTCCTTCTCCTTTTAAAGATTTTACTTATTTATTTGAGAGTGAGAGAGAGCACAGAGGAAGAGGGAGAGGAATAAGCACACTCTCTGGAGCCTGAGGCGGGGGCTCCATTCCAGGACCCGGGGATCATGACTTGAGGTGAAGGCAGATGCCTAACCAACTGAGCCACTCAGGTGCCTCTGCTGTTACTACTTCTAAAATAAATTTAGCAGGATTTTTCTCTTTTCTCTCTTCTGTGACTTCCAAACTGGGGGATTTTTTTCTTCGTCATTTTTAAAAATATTTTATTTATTTATTTGACAGAGAGAGAGGTCACAAGTAGGTAGAGAGGCAGGCAGAGAGAGAGGGAGAAACAGGCTCCCCGCTGAGCAGAGAGCCCGATGCGGGGCTCGATCCCAGGACCCTGAGATCATGACCTGAGCCGAAGGCAGAGGCTTAAACCACTGAGCCACCGAGGCGCCCCTTCATCATTTGTTTTTTAATAATCACCCTTTGTTATGTTTCTGGGTAAGAATTAAAAAAAAAAACCCAAAAAGCAATGTGTAATCATCTTCATACTAAAGATATAGAAAAAGGCAACCCCAGAGGTGTTGATAGCACTTGTTCGGAAGTTAATACAAAATATGAGGGCACTTGTATTTTTGTATTATTTGTATCTTATATTATTTTGTATTATATTTAACTTTTTGCATTACATTCATTCATTTAAAAATACTGAGTGTGGGACTCCTGGGTGTCTTAGTCAGTTAAGTGTCCAACTCTTGATTTCAGCTCAGGTCAGGATCTTAGGATTCCAGGATCAAACCCTGTGAAGGGCTCATTGCTCAGTCAGTGGAGAATCTGCTTGAGGATTCTCTCTCTCTCTCTCCCCTTTGCCCCATGCACTTGCTCTCTCTCAAATAAATAATCTTTTAAAAAGTTAAAAAAATACTGAGCATATTTAATAAACACAGAGTAAAGAATGTATGGAAAATATGCAGTATAAGAAATGACTCCTCTATACTTGTAGAAAGTACTATGTACTATGTACAAAAACTGTAATTCAAAATGGTCTATATTAGGAACTACATCTAATATTTTTTGAATTCTCCATAGGATATCATACAATAGTATCCTTTTTATAGATACCCAATACATTTTTGGAAATTTTATTTGACATCTCCAAATATATTTTATTTTGCAGAACATACAATGTCCAAATATCACCACCAGAAAAATAGTTTTTAAAGATTTTATTTATTTATTTGACAGAGAGAGAGATCACAAGTCGGCAGGGAGGCAGGCAGAGAGGGTGGGAGAAAGTAGGCTCCCTGCTGAGCAGAGAGGCCTGATCCCAGAACCCTGGGATTATGACCTGAGCTGAAGGCAGAGGCTTTAACCCACTGAGCCACCCAGGCGCCCCCAGAAAAACGTTTTTTAAGATCACCTTTGTCACCATCATCAACAGGTTTCTAAAAATTATAAAAATCCTTATCCACTGGATAGTCTGCTTTGATCAGTAAGATAGGAAAAGAGACCATTCAGGGCACCTGGGTGGCTCAGTCAGTTAAGCAACTGCCTTTGGCTCAGGTCCAGGTTCCAGGAATCTAGTCCTGCATTGGGCTCCGTGCTAAGCAGGGAAGGTGCCATTCTCCTCTGCTCTCTCAAAATAAATAAATAAAATCTTAAAAAAAAAAAAAAAAAAAAAGACGATTTGCCATTTCAATACAGGTGGCAGTGGAACACTATGGTCACTAGGGTGCGCTATTAGCACCCCCGGCCAGTCAGTCTTCTGTCGGTGGAGCCTGAAAATCAAAGAGTTGTCCAGTGTTTCCAGAAGCTTATTGCTGGACCAGACTGAAAATCACTGAACTTTTTGCAAACTGTCAAAGCCACACATCGGGAATCACAACATTACTTCACCACTTTCACATTTGAAAATTTTAAGTATACAACCATGCTGTGTTAATGAATGACCCTGCAACAAAGAAGAAACCTAGAAGGCTGAGCAAATATGTATAGAATTAACTGTTCTAAGGGAATAAAACTTGGAAAACGTTAACTGTTACCATTCAATTGTATAGTTGTTTCATATTTCATAAAAGTTAGGCATAAACAGGAAGTACATCAAGAAATAACAGTATTTTGTAAATGCAAACATTTAGTTTCTTTTCTAATTTTACTAGTTCTAATCAGTGTTCATTTTCCCTGATATTATGCTCTATTTTAATCATCATCAAACACAAATTGATATTCAATATGTTAAAATATAATAGATACAGGGCTGCCTGTGTGGCTCAGTTGGTTGAGTGCTGGACTCTTGGTGTCTGCTTACGTCCTGACCTCATGGGTCGTGGAATCCAGCCCCGAAATGGGCTCTGTGGTCAGCAGGAGTCTGTCTGGATATTCTCTCTCTCTGTCCCTTCCCCCACCCACTTGTTCTCTCTAATAAATAAATCTTTTTTTATTTTATTTTTTTCAAAGATTTTATTTATTTGACAGATCACAAGTAGGCAGAGAGGCAAGCAGAGAGAGAGAGAGAGAGAGGAAGGGAAGCAGGCTCCCTGCTGAGCAGAGAGCCCAATTTGAGGCTTGATCCCAGGACCCTGGGATCAAGACTTGAGCTGAAGGCAGAGGCTTTAACCCACTGAGCCGCCCAGTGCCCCAATAAATCTTTTTTTTTTTTTTAAGATAATAGATTCATACACTCAAAATTGAGATTACCTTGCCTTATTTCCAGATTTCTCTTATTTTTGAAATTTAAAAAAATATCAAAATAAATAAATCCTCTCACAACAAAATAAGTGTTGCAGTTTTCAAAAACACAAATACTTGACATAGTTAACACATTTGGTGTTAAGAATCTCTGTCAAAATGAGAATGCAGCTGACAATGGCTTCAAAAGACCTAGCTCTCAGAGGACCCTAGGAATTTGACTGGCCTGTAGGCTATGGTTTACTGACTCCTGTTCTAGAGCATCTATGTGTGCTACAGAATATGCCTTTTTCATAGCAGTTGTTACAATGCATTGTAGTAGGGTTTACATGTTTGCTGAAACAGGCCCTGAGTTTATTCATGTTTGTTTCCCCCGTACCTAGCAGCGTAGTTGGCATAAATAGGCTCTAAAATTTTTTATTTAGTGGATCAAGCAAGATTCAAATAGAAACTCATAAGACTGATGAAAAATTTAAAACATGTGGCTGTTTCCTGGTTTGTGGAAACACTCGAGTACCAGTCTACTATTGTTCGTGTTTCAAAGGACTGTGCAGAAACAGAGTTATTGAGGTATAATTCACATACCACACAATCCACCCATTTAAAATATATGATTCTGAGATTTGTTGTTGTTTTTGAGGTATAATTGACATAACATTAAACTGGTATCAGGTGTACAAGATAAGATTTATTTCTGAAGGGAGAGATGGAAAGCAAAAGGGGAAAGGGACCTCTTTTTCTTGACTTGCACACTGGTTAATACTGTGGTGTTTGTGGTGTTGTCTTTTTTTTAAATTTTTATTTATTTATTTGAGCTGGGGGTTGGTTAGTAGGGTAGGAAGGGAGACAGATAAGCAGACTCCCCACTGAGCACCAAGCTGGACACGGGATGTGGGATTCAATCTCAGAACCCTGAGAACACAACTCTGACATCATGACCGGACCTGAAACCAAGAGTCTGTCGCTCAACCAACCGAGCCATGCAGTCACCTCTGTTGTCCTTTTTTACTTCAAAGATTTTCTTTGTCAGAGAGAGAGTGAGAGCGAGCACAACCAGGCAGAGAAGCAGGCAGAGAGAGAAGCAGGCACCCCACTGAACAAGGAGCCTGATGTGGACCTCTATCCCAGGATCCTGGGATCATGACCTGAGCAGAAGGCAAGCACTTAACAGATTGAGCCACCCAGGCATCCCACCCCCTGCAGCCCTTTTGATAATGATACAAATAACCCTTCTAGATTGTTTTCTGTTTAGATTAGGGGAAATTTAGAACGTGGTAAATCAATGGGTGTCTAAAGATGGGTAGAGGAGGCCACAAATGGAGAAAAGGAGAAAGAAAAAGTGTTCTCAAATATGTTATTTATTTTGCATTGGGAGAAAAGAAGCTGGTTGAAAGGGACATTATGTTCTGTGTGGGGAATCAGTATAAATCTGAAATTTGCGCATTATCTTTGAATATGCTAAGACTGGTCCTAGGATGAGAGTCTCATTCTTTCAGACTCAAGTATCCAGGGCAGATATCCCTAGACTTAAATCATTTCTCATTCTATTATTTTCATAAATATTACTGTATTGGTTATCAATTATTGCATGACAAATTGTCCCCCCAAACTGAGGGCTTAAAGTAACAGTAAACATTTATCATATCACATAGTTTCTGTGGGTCTGGATTTTGGGAATGCCTTAGCTAGGTAGTTCTGGATTGGGGTAGCTCACAAGGTGGCAGTCAAGATGCCAGCTGGGCCTGTAGTCATCTGAAGGGGTGGAGGATCTGTTTTCAGGAACGGTTCATTAACATGGTTGACAGTCTGGTGTTGATTATCGATGTAATGCCTCTGTTCCTTGCCAGGTGACCACTTTTAAGGGCCGCCTGCTTAAGCATCCTGCTACTATGGCAAATGGCTTCCCTGTAAGTAAGTGATCCACGAGAGCATAAAGCAGAAGCTGCAAAATCTTTGATGACCTAGTCTTGGAATTTACACACTATAATTTCTGAAAAAGCCTATTAGTTACACAGGTCGGCCCAATTAGGTATGGAGGGATTCCACAAGGGTGAAGACACCAGGAGGTAGAGATCATTGGGGCTCGCTGTGGAGACTTGCTACCATATTTATTAAAACAACAACAACAACAACAACTCATAATAGTTAGATCAATTGATCTCAAAAGGGATTCCAGAATTCCAGTACCAGCTCTTGAATAATACGTTACTTTGCCATTTATCTTAACCGAACAAATACCTCTTGGGACAGCCCAATACATCTTAAATGGAAAAGATCAGAGAAAAAAGGGAGACCTGGGAAGCTGTTTTCCTTGAGAAGTCCCTTATCCTAGGATTCCCACTCCTGTGGCATTAACTTTCACTATATATTCAATCTTACACTTCCTGCTCTGAGATACACTGTTGCCCTATTCTCAAGATCCTCATCATAGAACACTTCTCTCTGCACTGCATTAAAATAAAAATTCATTCTTGATATGCAGCTACTGGTTTTCTTTCTCATATACTCTTCTATTTATCATTTTTTTAAAAAGATTTTATTTATTTATTTGACAGACAGAGATCACAAGTAGGCAGAGAGGCAGGCGGGGGCGGGGGGGTGGGGGGGTGGGAGGCAGGCTCCCTGCCGAGCAGAGAACCCGATGCGGGCCTTGATCCCAGGACCCTGGGATCATGACCTGAGCTGAAGGCAGAGGCTTAATCCACTGAGCCACCCAGGTGCCCACTCTTCTATTTATCTTAACCCTTCATGGATTTGCAAATGGAGTCAGTTATAAAATAACAATCAGAAGAATAATCATCTGTCCATATTTGGAGAATCCAGGTGTATCTACTGATTCATTATATAAAAAAATAAAATAAGAATTCTGTGAATACATTAACCAAAATCCTTACCGGGATGCCTAGGTCACTCAGTCAGTTAAACGACAGACTCTTGATTTTGGCTCAGGTTTGTGGGATGGAGCCCCTCTGCCCCCAGGCCTCGCCTGTGCTGAGAGTGCAGCCTGCTTAAGATTCTCTCTCTTCCTCTCTCTCTGCCTCTCCCCATCCCTCCCACTTCCAGCTGTCAAGCAGCTCTCTTCCCTCTAAAACAAAACAAAGAAACAAAACAAAAACCCCCAAACAAACAAACAAACAAACACCTTATCCATGATAGCAGACATTATATCTGGGTAGCTCAAACACTGAATCTGCTGAGTGAAAAATATTCTCTTTGAACAGAGAATAGTTATTTGAAATATCAATAGATATAATTTCAGGGAATTTGGATTTTTCCCCCTGTAAACTTCTTTAATCTTAAAGGAAAGCATTTGCAGGAACCCTAATCCCTTCCAATTAAAATTACTCGTCCAGCTAACATTGTGAAGTGAAATATATTCTGTGAGACAAAGTAATGGGAAAAACAACTTGTGGTTTTAATCAGTGGAAAGGAGACAAGTTGGCATCTTCTTTAAGTTTGAACAGAACAAGATGAGCTGCATCATCAATTGCCTTTAATGTACACTTTGTCCTGTTTTTCTTTTTTTTTTTTTTTTAAGATTTTTTTTTTATTTATTTATCTGACAGATAGAGATCACAAGCAGGCAGAGAGGCAGGCAGAGAGAGGAAGGGAAGCAGGCTTCATGCTGAGCAGAGAGCCCAATGTGGGGCTCGATCCCAGGACCCCAGGATCATGACCTGAGCTGAAGGCAGAGGCTCTAACCCACTGAGCCACCCAGGCGCCCCTGTCCTGTTTTTCTTCCAAGGATCTAGACATGACAGTCGAGGTATCTGCTGTTGTTTTTTTTTTTTTTTTTTTTTTTTTTTTTTTAAAGAATGTCGAGAAGCTGTGGCATTTCCTGAACAAGAAGAAACAGATTCTGTAACAGTTCTGAGATTGAATATAGGATTTATATTTAGCCTTTCCATACTCTTAATTAATCAGCTTTTAAAAAAAAAAAGATTTAATTTATTTATTTGACAGATAGAGATCACAAGTAGGCAGAGAGGCAGGCAGAGAGAGAGGAGGAAGCAGGCTCCCTGCTGAGCAGAGAGCCCGATGCAGGGCTCAATCCCAGAACCCTGGGATCATGACCTGAGCCCAAGGCAGCGGCTTAACCCACTGAGCCACCCAGGCGCCCCTAATCAGCTTTAATCAGAATGTCATTTCAGTGAAGAAAAAGATTTAAAGTAAAACGAAGCTCACAAGTCATTGCATATTTTCAGTTCTTGGCAGACTCCTGGGTGTCATTTTGATTACTAAGTTTAAAAAAAAAAAAAAAAAAAGCATTAGACACAGAAGTAAGTTTAAGAGACCTGAGTTTTAGTACTGTCAATCATGAGTTTTCTAGCCTTGGAAAGTTGTTAAACCTCTTTGAGGTTTTCTTCTGTAAAGTGGTGGATGGGAGCGGTTTAATCTTAAGGATTCCTCTTCACCAAAGAACTTGACGTAATCAACACCTAATACAAATTTATCCCACACAACCTCATTGCTCTGCTCTCCTCGTTTTTCCTTGGAAGTCTTCGAGGGACTCCCGCCTTCTCTTGCTGAGATTCCCATGCTATTGCTCGCAGGGGATGTTCATTGAACCCTTCGCTGATGGTGTTTGAAAAGGGGAAGGTAATCTTATTCTTCATGGGTTGCAAAAACTGTAAGAATACTTCAGGCTCCAGTCAGGTATACCAGGCTTCAGGCTGGTATTCTTTTCTGGAGGTCTCCGTCTCCTTTCCTCCTTATACCTTTAGGCCTCTCCCCAGTGCCGGCTGGTGATTAGCTTCACGTTAGGCGGTTCTGGGGACCGCGCCAATTTGTCAGATCCTGGCAGCTCCGGTTCTGAGGAGGAGGCATGGTAGGGCCTCACGATTTGGGGCCCTTCTTCGTGACCATCTCGGGGTGTAAATTCGTAATGTGACAACGTATCTCCGATTTTCTTCCCAAAAGCCCAGTCCTGGGGTCACAATCATGCCCCTATAAGCAAGTTAACTACTGAGCTAGGAGGACACCACTGTGCGCCAACCACTATCTCCGAAGCTCTACTTCTCGACTCTGGACAGGCGGGCAGTTGCGGCTGCGGCTGGAACTACAAGGCCCAGAATTCCTGCGCACATGCGCGCTGCCATTGTGATGCTCCTTTCCCGGTAACTCGCTCTCTCAGGCAAACCTGAAGATAGCGGCAATTCTCCGTTGGGGGGCGGAGACTCACCCTGCCTGACTCTCCGCCCTCTTCGTGATAGGCAATGGGATCAGCCAACCGACGTGGCGGGCCCGGGACGCGCTCTCCAATCAGCACCTGTGGAGGAGAGGTGGGCGTGCGTACTGGCAGGGCAGGTGGGCTAGGCTGTGTCGGGTTGCGAAGGGGGAGAATAACGTCGGGTCGGGTCAGCGGGCGCTGCAGTAGTCGCCGCAGCGGCGATGGGAGCGGTGGGGACGAGGCGGCGGCGGCGGCGGCAGGAGGAGGAGCAGGGGCTGGCACAAGAGCAGCGGCTGGGGGCGGCCAGCAGCAGCATTAACAGCAGCCGCCGCCGCCGCCAGTAAACGCGGACGTTACCCGAGGGGACTACCAAGCCGGCCGGCCCTGGAAGCCGCGCTCGGGTCCCGCCGCACTCGGCGGCGGGGGATGGGCAGGCGGCGGTGGTCCCGCTTACTGAGGGTTGATCCCTGCGGGTCCTGGCCCTGAGCTGGATCTGAGCCCTCCTCCCGAAATCCCTGCGTCCGCCACGGCCCAGGTAGGACACACCCCCCGAACCCCCAGGGCGCAGCTGGGTTGCCCTGGGCCCCGCCCTCTTCCAGTCCTGACCCCCTCCTTGGGCCGCACCCCTAGCGGAGTGACCGACCCTGGTGCGGAGGGGAAGGGTACGAGAGACTCATCGCTGCCCACGCCCTGGGCTTGTGCCAGATGTAGTCACTCCACCTCGGAGACCTTCTGCTTCTGCCCCTTTCCCCGAAGGCTTGTGCTCGGTTTCCTGAGAAGCTTTTGGTGTCTTCACTGAACTTGGAGGGTCACGAAGCTTCCACTGTTTCTCTCTCTGTGGGTGACCCACATATTACTTGTATTCGTGCTGCTTCTGGTACCAGGATTGAACACAGCATTCTCAGGATACACGGAGCGCTTCTTTCGCACCCCGCCTCCCCCAAATGTAATAGAAGGGGTAATGGGACTATGCAATGTTTGCTGTGTAGTAACGACACGAAGGCCATGACTTTTTGGTACTTAGGGTGCGAAGTAATGACCTGAGGGATTTGCCCGTCATTTGCCACGACCAAGACGCTGTTGACACTCTGGGATGCTGTGGGAGGGACAAAAGACTCCACACAAATGTAATGTCAAATCAGGGAAGTACATAATCCATTGGGATGCCAGGATACTTTATCGCACAGTGAAGTTAATTTTGTTTCAGCGTGGCAGCGTTAGAGGTAAAAATGACATTGAGTTGTACTTTGCTTTGAATTAAAGTTGATAGGTGGCAGCAAGCCCGGTATTAACTCTTCTCATCCTTAGCTGTAGAAATTGTTCTTTCTTTGAACATTAAAGAGGGCAGTTTTCGTATAAGCTGTGTATTATGTAGAGGTGTTCTGGTTTTCAGTAGAAACTGAGATTTTTGAATGCATGTATGAGGATCACGTTATTATGAATGGGCGCATGTACACACACAGGGAGGATCCACTCAGTGTGTTTTGCTACAGTGTTTGGTTCTGAGCCATTAGTAACAGTTGCATTGGTTTCTAAACACTGATTTGCCAGAATAGACCATAAAGATGTGTTTGCTGTTTTCTTTTGGCTAAATGGAATAGAGTAACATTCTATTTCGGGGAAAGGGGAGATAGGAGATTGCTTGTAAAGTATTTAGGGAGCTGGACGCCATGTATTTCTTACAAAGAAGTAGTAATAATGATAAATACTAGTATTAGGAGTAATCTTGAAAAATTAATATTAACTCTATTAATATTAATTCCAGGGACTTCCATGGCATATTGTAATTTATTCAAATTGACAAGATACCATAGGAATCTAATTTAAAAGCTTATGTTTTCCTGTATGATACATTTTTATCAAGGCACTGTAGGGGATGTTTGAGGCATGCTTATGAAGGGAAGTTTCTCTAGCACTTTTCCTTTATGATAGGATGTTAAGAAATGTTTTTTTTCCTTTTTCAGTGTTAGACACATAAAGTCCCTAGCTTATTTAGCTTAATTTCGAATAGTAAATTGAAACAAATTTGATCATCAGTAGGGGGGCTAAGAATAATATATCTCGCTCATTATCTTGTACTATGGTTAATGCATAATTTAGTGCATATTCTATTGCATTGCATATGACTTCAGATTTTGTGTCTTTTTTTACTTTAAAAAAATACTGATTATAAGCACGGCTGGGTAGCTCAGTCGTTAAGCATGCTGAACCTGCGGCTCAGGTCATGACGATCAAGCCCCATTGGGCTCCCTGCTCAGTGGGGAATCTGCTTCTCCCTCTGCCACTCCCCCTGCTTTTGTTCCCTCTCTTGCTGTGTCTGTCTCTGTCATATAAATAAATAAAATTTAAAAAATTAAAAATATTGATTATTTTAATGCCTCAGGAATCTTCATAAGATTAGGCTCATTTGCTTTCGCAAATTGAACTTAATTATGTAGGACTTCAGATATCTTTAAATGTAGTGTTAGAAGTAAAGTTTGTGTAATTTAGACAATTTAGAAGGTATTTTACATAAAAAAAGGCACTAAAATGTGAGAATTAGTGATAGATTGTTGGTTTTTCAATGTAAACAAATGTAATGGAGCTTACTTCACCATGATCATGAAATCTAACTTTGGCAGGGGCAGTCAATTCTTTGTTTTAGAACTTTGTTTTAGAACTTTAAAAAGTTATATATAGAGATGACAACTTGACTGCCACTCATGAGAGGCTTTGACCTAGAACCACTCAGACACTCTTAGATTCCTAATCCTTAGAAACTGTGAGTTAATGAATGTTTTTTGCCTTAAAAAAAAAAAGGCTGTATAAAAGGGAAAATGTTTAATGACCATTATCGAACTGGTGTGGGCTGAATTGATTCACAAAATAAAACAACCTTTGAGAATTTATGGAGAACGTAGCTTACTTCTTCTCCACTTTAAAAAACAAAACAAAACAAAAACAACTCCTATAAAAAAAATTCTTTAGGGGCACCTGGGTGGTTCAGTCGGTTATGCTTCCCACTTGATTTCAGCTCAAATAAATAAATAAATAAATAAATTTATAGATATGTGGCCAGCAGCTTTAGAATTTGAGCATATGAGGTGCCTGACTGGCTCAGTTGGAAAAACATGCAACTCTTGATCTCAGGGTCATGAGGTAGAGCCCCACGTTCGGTGTAGAGATTACTTAAATAAAGCTTCAAATAAATAAATCCTTTTAAATTAATTAATTAAATTAATTAATTAATTAATTAATCCTTTGAGCATATGTTACTCAAACATCTACTCATGTATTTTTTTTTCTCTTTTTTGAGTTTTTTGAGAAATACTCAAAATATAGCTGGAGGTTTGTCAGTTTATTTGATTAGCAGTATTGCAGGACATCTTCAGTATTGAAACTAAACTTTTTTGTTATCTAGTACATATATATAGATTTTATTTATTTATTTGATAGAGATTACAAGTAGGCGGAGAGGCAGGCAGAGAGAGAGGAGGAAGCAGGCTCCCCTCTGAGCAGAGAGCCCGATGCTGGGCTCCATCCCAGGACCCTGAGACCATGACCCAAGCCGAAGGCAGAGGCTTCAACCCACTGAGCCACCCAGGCGCCCCTGTTATCCAGTATATTGTAAATAATAGTGATGCAAGTGGTAGACACCTCCCTCCCCAGGCTTTAGTGGATAGAATCCTTGTGTTGAAAGTGCTTTTATAGCTTTTATTCTCTAAGTACTCAATACTTTCAGATTAAATGTCAGACTTCCATATTTGATACAAGAGCCTTTAAGTCTATACGAAGAAGTTGAGGTTTTTAGAGCTGAAGTTTCATCATATGTACAACACATACAGTATAACCACTCAAAAGTTTCTATCTTCTAGGGCACCTAGGTGGCTCACTTGGTTAAGTGTCAGCCTTTGGCTTGGGTGGTGATCCTAGGGCCCTGGGATTGAGCCCTTCATTGGGCTCAATCCTAGGGTCCTGGGATCGAGCCCTTCATTGGGCTCGATCCTAGGGTCCTGGGATTGAGCCCTTCATTGGGCTCTCTGCTCAGTTGAAGAGTCGGCTTTTCCCTCTTCCTTTGTGCTCTTTCCCATGCTTGCACTCTCTCAAGTAAATAAATAAAATCTTAAAAATAATATAAAATAATGTATGTTAAGAAAATAGCATATACAAATCTTTTAAAAAAAAGTTTCTATCTTCCTTAACTTCTGGTGAGCTTTGATTGCAGATTTAAAATACAGATTGAGGGGCACCTGATTGGCTCAGCTGGTAGAACATGTGACTCTTGAACTCAAAGTTGTGAGTGTGAGCCCCTCGCTGGGTGTAGACATTACTTTAAAAAAATAAAAGTCTTCAAAATACAGATTGAAATTAAATTATTTGCGTAATGTGAATGTCTTTTGTGCCAGACCATTTCATCTTTTAAGCAGGTGATTTTTAAGCAGATTTCTTGATCTATATTTATGTTATATGGCTATGGTAGACATAATTATTCTCTTTGTGATTATTATTTTATATGTTCTTGATTCTCTTTTTTTTTAAAGATTTATTTATTTATTTATTTGACAGAGAGAGATCACAAGTAGGCAGAGAGGCAGGCAGAGAGAGAGGGGGAAGCAGGCTCCCTGCTGAGCAGAGAACCCGATGCAGGACTCGATCCCAGGACCCTGAGATCATGACCTGAGCCAAAGGCAGAGGCTTAACCCTCTGAGCCACCCAGGCGCCCAATAAATTATTTTAAAACAAATGAATATAAACTGTTAATATGCATCAAGATGAGATTTTAATGTATTCTCATTTATACTGTAACATATCATAGCACCTTAGATTACTTAACCTCTTTTCACTTCAGTTTTGCTATTTTTAATAAGGGAAATTAATATACTTAAAATATAATTACAATGGAGATCATTACAGAGAAGTTTCCTGTATTGATGTTTTTTCCTTGTCTTAGTGGGAAGATTGTAGATATAATACTTTGGTTGATATGGTTACAGAAGATTTTACCCAAGAAATGGTCTTGTTTAATATTTTCATTATAATCTGGACATGTAAGTTAACACTGTACTTTCTGTAGTTGTTAGTGTGGTAGTCAGGGAGAAGAGAACTGGATTGTTGTTTACACTTTTATCCTGTTGTCAGTATTTGTAACCATACTGACTTGTAAAGTTTCTTACCTTCTTGAATATATTTATTGAACCCAGAGAGCTTCCATGCTCCTGTAAGTGTAATTTACCTCCTGTAAAAGTTTAGAAGGAACATTTGAATATAAGTGGTGACTGAATGTTCCTTTCCTTTTGCTGTCAGCAAGTAGGGTTATGCACAAATCTTCATCACTTTATTTTTTTAAAAGATTTTATTTTTTATTTGACAGAGATCACAAGTAGATAGAGAGGCAGGTAGAGAGAGAGAGGAGGAAGCAGGGTCCCTACTGAGCAGAAAGCCCGATGTGGGGCTCGATCCCAGGACCCTGGGATCATCACCTGAGCTGAAGGCAGCCTGAAGGCTGAAGGCTCACTGAGCCACCCAGGTGCCCCTTCATCACTTTTTAATGACCCTTTTGAGAGAGTCTTCCTAAAACCTGTTGGGTAAAACAAAAACAAAATCACATGGCGTTTATCCTATTCTTGACTCTTATTTCTGTTGTTCATGTTGATATTATTAGATGTCTTGAAAAACTTACCTGTTGTGTAGTCTCTGATAATTTTTGTCTGTAACTCAGCTTGTTTAAAAATGAATTGAGTTTATTTTTTATTATGTGAAAAATATATTATTTTGAGTTTTGAGATACATGAGATAGCCACTCTGTACCTAACTATAATCTATAATTGGAATACAGAATATGTATTCCTAATACTATTTACATAATAGAGCAAGATTACTTTGAAAGCATCTGATCTTTCACTTTAATAGGGTGTGTTTGGTATATTTATAGTTTTCATCAGATTTGAAAAAATTTAAGACATTTTCTCTTTAGATTTTTTCCCCCCAAACATGGAATTTTTCGGGGCCCAATAGGTGTATCTAGAAATTAAAATGTCTACTAAAAGTGGAGAGAAACTTTATATAACACAGTATGGTTACAGTAACTGACAACAAAGTAAAAGTGTAAACAATCTGTTCTTTCCTTCTGGGACTCCAGTTACATGTATGTTAGGCTTTTTGATTTTAGCACATGCTAACTGATACTATGTTGGTTTGGTTTCTTTTTCTCTGTATGTTTAATTTTGGGTAGTTTTTTTTCTATCTTGATGTTCACTAATTCCTCCTTCTGTGGTAGCTAATCTGGTGTTAACCCTATACAGTGTTGGTTTTTCTGTTTTTTAATCTCAGATATATACTTTTCATGTCTAGAATTCCTTGTCTACCAGTTCTGTCATCTGTATCTTTTCTGGGTCTGCTTTTACTTATTTTTTTCTCTTTTCTTTTCCTCCTTTCCCTTTTCCATTCCTTTCCTTTTCTTCCTTCCTTTCCTCCCCTCCCTTTCCTCCTTCCTTCCTTCCTTTCTTTGTCTATCTCTCCCTCCCTCCCTTTCTTTCTTTTTTACTTTCTCTCTTTTTCTTTCTCCCTTTCTTCCATTCTTTCTCTGCTTCCTTCCGTCCCTCGTCCCTCCCTCTTGACTTCCTTTTTCTTAAAGTATAATTGATACACAATGTTACATTAGTTTCCAGTGTGTACAACATAGTGCTAAGAAACCTAGAGTTGTACTATGCTCACCACAAATGTAGCTCCCATCTGTTACCATACAGTGCTATTACAGTACCATTGACTATATTTCCTATGCTTAACCTTTCATCTCCATGAATGATTAATTCCATTACTAGAATCTTTTTTTTAGTATATGTGCTGCCGAAGCAAGCACCCATTACTAGAATCCTATACCTCTCACTCCCTTCATCCATTTTGCCCATCCCACCACTGCCCTCCCCTGTGGCAACCAGCAACTTGTTCTTTGTTTTTGTGGATCTGATTTTTTTTAATTTGTTTTTTTATTTTTGTAGATTCCCCATATAAGTGAAATCATATGGTATTAGTCTTTCTCTGACTTATTTCACTCAACATAATACCCTCAAGGTCTATCCATGTTGTCACTGTTGCAAGATCTCATTCTTTTATGGCTGAGTAATATTCCACATTCCATATTATTCTGTCTGTATAAGTTCTTCTTTATTCATTCATCTCTTGTTGGACACTTAGTTTGCTTCCATATCTTGGCTATTGTAGATAATGCTTCAGTAAACACGGGGTGCATATATCTTTTTGAATTAATGTTTCATTTTCTTTGGGTAAATACCTACTGGTGGAATTATTGGATCATATGGTATTTCTAGTTTTAATTTTTTGAGAACTGCCCATACTGTTTTCCACAGTGGCTGTACCAATTTGCATTACACCATTAGTGTTAGAGGATTCCTTTTTCTCCACATCCTTGCTAACACTTGTTATTTCTCATCTTTGATGCTAGCCATTCTGATGGTTATAAGGTGATACCTCATTGTGGTTTTAATTTACATTTCCCTAATAGTGATTTTGAATGTCTTCTCAGGTGTCTGTTGGCCATCTGTATGTCTTCTCTGGAAAAACGTCTATTTAGGACCTCTGTCCATTTTTAAATTGGATTATTTGGGGTTTTTTGCCATTGAGTTTTGTAAGTTCTTTATATACTTTGGATATTAACTCCTTATCAGATACATCACTTGCAAATATCTTCTCCCATTCAGTTGGTTGCCGTTTTGTTTTGTTGATGGTCTCTTTCATTGTGCAAAAGCTTTTTATTTTGGTGTAGTCTCAGTAGTTTATTTTTTATTTCCTGTTCCCTTCCTACAGAGACCTATCTAGAAAAATGTTGCTAAGGCCAGTGTCAGAGAGATTACTACCTATGTTTTCTTCAGGAGTTTTATGGTTTCAGGTCTCACAGTTAGGTCTTTAATCCATTTTGAGTTTATTTTTGTGTATGGTGTAAGAAAGTTGTCCAGTTTCATTCTTTTGCATGTAGCTGTCTAGTTTTCCCATCACCATGTACTGAAGAGACCATTTTTTCTCCATTGTATAATCTTGCTCATTTTGTTTTAGATTAATTGACCGTAAGTGTGCGCTTTTATTTCTGGGTTCTCTATTTTGTTTCTTTGATCTATGCGTCTGTTTTTGTGCCAGTACCATACTGTTTTGATTATTATAGCTTTGTAGTAGATCTTGAAATCTGGGTTTGTGATACCTCCATCTTTGTTTTTCTTTCTCAAGAATGCTTTGATTTGGGTCTGTTTTTTTGACTGATATTTCTCCTCATTTGCATCCCCGGTAATTTGTTTGAGTGCTAGGTGTTATGATTTTACATTAGTATGTGCTAGGATTTTTTTTTATTCCTTTAAATATTTTCAGGGTTTATTTTGGAATACAGTTAAGTTACTTGAGAATACTTTGATACATTCAATGCCCTGGATGTTTTTGAAGGTCTTTTTCACTCTGGTGCGTATGCAAACTATTTGCAGCCTTATTTGAGTATCAGAGATTGTTTCTGCCTACCCCTCTCCAGTGATTTGAACCTGGCTTTGATCACTTCACTTCCTTACACACATACACTTATAAACTCAGCCAGAGTCTCAAGGGGAATCAGCCTTTTTAGATATCCATAGCTCATTCTTTGTGCTGATCTCTCCTCTCCTCTTGTCCTGTTTTGACTTCCCTAGTACTCTGAATTTTGTCTCCTCAACTCAGTGAGACTGCTGGGCTCTGTTTGGGTTCCCCATTCCTGTTGCGGCCTGGAAATTCCCTTCAAAGTGGTGAGTTGGGGGCAGTTGTAAGGGTTGCCTTATTTATTTCTCTTTTCTCATGGATCCCTGTTCTGTAGTTCCTGTTTTCTGTAGTGTCTAAAATCCATTGTCCTTTTTGCTAGTTGTTGAAGGTAGGAGGGTAAGTCTGATCTCTATTACTTTATTGTACCAGGAGCTGCAGTGGTCTGGTGAGAAAATATAAATCTCGAACAAAGAGGAGTCATATTTCACAGCTATGTGGTCGTTAGAAATCTATGTATTTCTTTATGCCCAAATAAAGTTTCAAAAATATCTTCTATACTCTTTAGACGTGTCATGAGTTCTTCTGATGATTAATGCTAGCATTCTTTCCATTGGGATTAAAATTGTAGGTAAAAATAATTTTCCTGGGGCACCTGGGTGGCCCAGTTGGTTTACCACCTGACTCTTGATTTTGGTTCAGTCATGATTTCAGTCATCTGTTAGATGATCTTGGGATCAAGCTTAGTGGGAGGTCTGCTTGTCTCCTTTGCCCTCTGCCCCTCCCCCTGCTCACGGGCACTCTCACACATGTGTGGTCTCTCTCTCTCAAATAAATAAATAAATCTTTAAAATAATTTTCCTATTTTTCTGTTAGAACAGAATCTAACATAAACTATATATGACACTACTTATAAAAACCACCCTTATTTATTTTGTGAATTGTCTAGCTTCCCTTCCAAATAGGAGAATTTTATTACTTCAGCATATCTAGATAATAGTAGTTCTAACTGGTCTTCCTTTCCTCTTGCTTTGTATCCTCCCCCAGCTCTGAAGTCCTTCAGTGGCTTTCCTTTGCCCACTGAAATACAATGAGTTCATTTTTCTTCCTAGCCTGATTTTTACAGTCTGAACTTTGCCTTTCACACCTATTTATTCTTTTTCTATGATCAGAACTATTTTAGATTAATCTTAGTCAATTTAGACTAATGCACGCATTCATTTTTCCCATGCACTTATATGTTGTGTTCATTTCCTCTTCTGTGTCTTTGCTTGGCTCCTCAGTTAGCTTTTGCTTCAAACAAACTACCCCAAAGTCTAGAGGCTAAAACAAGAGTTTGTTGGTTAACTGTTCTTTGGATTGGTGGTTTGGACCCAGCTGAATGGTTCTTTTGTTGTTGTTGTCTAGGCTCGCTCACATGAGGCAGTCAGCTATCTTCGTTTTTTTTTTCACAGTCTATGTTCCAAAACCAGCAAAAGAGGGCAAGTTCAGTGCTTACGTGCTTTTCAAGTTTCTGGTCAAGTTTGCTAATATCCCATTGGTCAAAACAAGTCACAGGGCCAAGCCCGGTTTCTAGGATGGAGAAAGAACTCTACTTCTTGATGGGAGATGAAGCAAGATCACAATGTAAAGAGGTGTGTATACAGGAATGGGAGGAATTTGTGGCTATTTTGCAATCTACGGGACCATTGTAAATCCTATCCACCTCCTCTAAGAAACTTGATCGTCCTAGCCCAGGTAAACCTCCTGCAGTTCTGATGTGTCATATGTACTTGGCCCTTATAATTTGATGTTTATTAACTTTTTATATTTTTTGCCTTTTAAGTCTAAATAATTAATGTCAGTTTCTGTTTTTGTATTATGTTTTCTATTTCAAAGAATAATTTGGAAATAATTGTTTACATTTTCTTTCCTTGATCGTAAACTCATTGAGGGCAAAATCTCCATTATACTTCTATCTACTTTTCTGTGTATTAGTAGCAATTTATTGAGTGACTATATGTTATATTTTCAAATCAACTCAGTTATTTGCTGGAGGATGACTTAATTTCAGTCAGCTGTATAGGAGGTGAAAGAAGTTTCGTTCATTCTTCCAGTAATTAAACATTTATTAGAGAGATTGTTTTGTGGTTGGTATTATACTAGGTACTAAGCACAAAAATGAGAAGAATTCTGCTTTTGACCTCAAGAAATTTATAGTCTATTAGGAAGACATTGTAAATTATATATTTCTAGGCTTATTTCTTTGTTGTGAACCTAGATTTCTGTCCTATGTCCAACTCATAGCTTAACTGGCTTTTCACCAATGTGTAGATGGAACAGTCTCTTGCTGAGCTGCTAGATGGTTGTTGCCTAAACTATTCTATTTCTGGTTATCCTTGCCTCTGGTTCATATGACGGTTATCTGTTACTGTTCTTATCAGTCACAGACTACATAAAACTTAATTGTGCAGTTTAACAAATAATTATAAATAATTAAGAAATAGAATATTACCCGCATCTCAGAAACCCCTTCCTTATCTCATACCCCTTTACCCCAAAGGAATCTATTCTTGTGATTTCTGTGAAAAATCATGTCCTTGGTTTTCTTTATAGACTTACTACCTGTGTTTGTATCCCTATTTAATATAATTTGGTTTTACTTATTTTTGGAATTCATATAAAAGGATTTATATTGTATGTATATGTCTGTCTTGCTTGATTTTTTTCAGTGTTGTGTGTGAGATTTGTTCTTATAGTTCAATTTTGAAGTAGTTTCTTCATTTTCATTTTAATAGTTTTTGTAGTAGGTAGAAAATATTCCCTCAAGGGGCGCCTGGGTGGCTCAGTGGGTTAAGCCGCTGCCTTCGGCTCAGGTCATGATCTCAGGGTCCTGGGATCAAGTCCCGCATCCGGCTCTCTGCTCAGCAGGGATCCTGCTTCCCTCTCTCTCTCTCTCTCTCTGCCTGCCTCTCTATCTACTTGTGATCTCTCTCTGTCAAATAAATAAATAAAACCTTTAAAAAAAAAAAAAAAAAAAGAAAATATTCCCTCAAAGATATTCATGCTCTAATCCCTGTAGACTGTGAATGTGTTACCTTATATAGTGAAAGGGCCTTCATGTATTAAGTTAAGGCTTTTGAGGTAGGAAGACTATCCCTGATTATTCAGGTTGGTTCACTGTAGTCACAAGGGACCTTGTAAGAGGGAGGCATAAATAAAGACCGATGAGGATGGAAGCAAAGGTCAGAGAGAGAGATTTGAAGATGCTGCACTACTAGCTCGGAACATGGAGGATGGGTCCATGAGCCATAGCATCCAGGAAGCTTCTAAAACTGGAAAAGGGATTCTACCGCATAGACTCCAGAAGAATCATAGCCTTGCTGACACCTTGATTTTATCCCCATTAGAAGCCTACACTTTGGATCTCTAGAACTATAAGATTTTAAATTTGTGTTGTTTTGCCACTAATTTTGTGGTAATTTGTTATAATAGTAGTAGGAAACAAATACTTTTTTTTTTAACCTCTGTGAATATACTACACTTTTTTCATTCTTTTCTTGCTGAACATTTGGGTTGTTTTTAGTTTTGGTGTTTATGGATGGTATGGCTATGAACATATTTTTGTATGTTTCCTGGTACACATGAGAGAAGAGTGTTTTTAGGATATGTACCTGGCAAAAGAGTTGTTAGGTTGTTAGGTTGGGGGGTAAGCATATTTTCAGCTTTATAATATAGAACTATTTTCCAGAGTACATTCCTACCAGCAGTGTATGAGTCTTTGAATTTTTATTTTTAAGTAATTTCTCCTTTGATAGTCACTATGATAATGCTTCCTTCCTTCATGTGGGCGGGTTCTCAAAATTTGCTTCAAGTCAAGACACATTTAGGAACTAATTTATACTGTTTCCAATCTAGAAATAGTAGGTGTCATTGGTTTATTTTTATTCCCTTTTTGATCAACTAATTTTTCTATTAACTTTAAAAGCAAAACTGTAACAATGCAAATGCTGTAATTTAATTTGTAATCACAGTTGTAGAGTAGTAATTTTCTCTTGCTGATAAATTTTTTTCTTTTTTTTTTTAGATTTTTTTTCCATTTTATTTATTTTTTCAGCATAACAGTATTCATTCTTTTTGCACAACACCCAGTGCTCCATGCAAAACGTGCCCTCCCCATTACCCACCACCTGTTCCCCCAACCTCCCACCCCTGACCCTTCAAAACCCTCAGGTTGCCCCAACCTCCCACCCCTGACCCTTCAAAACCCTCAGGTTGTTTTTCAGAGTCCATAGTCTCTTATGGTTCGCCTCCCCTCCCCAATGTCCATAGCCCGCTCCCCCTCTCCCAATCCCACCTCCCCCTAGCAACCCCCAGTTTGTTTTGTGAGATTAAGAGTCATTTATGGTTTGTCTCCCTCCCACAATGGAATACTATGCAGCCATCAAAAGAAATGAAGTCATGCCATTTGCGACGACGTGGATGGAACTAGAGCGTATCATGCTTAGTGAAATAAGTCAATCGGAGAAAGACAACTATCATATGATCTCCCTGATATGAGGACATGGAGAAGCAACATGGGGGGTAGGGGGATAGGAGAAGAATCTTGCTGATAAAATTTTGTTTAGATTTTGATAAGTAGTAGTTGTATAATAGGTTTAAATTCAAGGCCTCCATGCAAACATAATTTCTTTTTATCATCATGCAAGCAGTATAGCGTCTGTTTTGGACAGTAGTATGTCTGTGGATATGACAACTTCTCTTTCTTTTGGTTAAGAAGCATACAGTATGATTTACTAGGTAATGACAGCCACTTATTGAGCATACTTACTGTGCCAGGCAGATAAATAAACACTTTACATATATCAAATATTATCACTTTTAATCCTTAGATAGACTCCGTTGTTATCTTTTTCTTATAGATGAGGAAATTGAGGCCCAGAAAAGTTAAGTAATGGGCCTTAGATTACACAGCCAGGATCTGAATCTAGGTAGTCTGGTCTTAATGTCTATTTTGTGAGAAGTCCCTTTGGCTCAGGTCTAGCCCACATTCAGCTCCGTACTTAGCAGGGAGCCTGCTTCTCCTCTCCCTCTGTCTGATGCTCCCCCTGCTTGTGCTCTCTCTCTCTGTCAAATAAATAAATCTTTTTTATTTAAAAAAAGAATTGTAAAAGTTCAGATTATAGAATTTTAAAAAGATGTTTATTCATTCAGGCAAGAGAAATAAAAGCAAAAACCAATGACAAAACAAAAAGTCTCAGCACAGCCAAGGAAACAATCAACAAAACTAAAACTGAATAGGAGAAAGTATTTGCAAATGGCTTATCTGATAAAGGATTTAAGTATCTAAAATATATAAAGAACTGATATACTATAACACCCAAAAACCAAATAACCCAATTAAAAAATGGGCAGAATGCCTCTCTTGTGATTTCTCTCTGTCAAATAAATAAAATCTTTAAAAAAAAAAAATAAAAAAAAATAAAAAATGGGCAGAAGACATGAGTAAACATTTCTCCAAAGAAAACATAACAATGGCAACAGACACCTGAAAAGTTGAGCAACATAACTTATCATCAGGGAGATGCAAATCAAAACTGCAAATCACCTCACACCTGTCAGAATGGCTAAAATCAAAAACATAAGAAACAAAAAGTGTTGGTGAGGATGTGGAGAAAAAGGAACCCTATTGCACTGTTGGTGGGAATACAAACTGGTGCCATTGTGGATGGCAATATGGAGGTTCTTCAAAAAATTAAAATAGAACTACGATCCAGTATTTGCACAATTGGGTATTTACCCCCAAAATACAAAAAGCACTAATTCAAAGAAATAATGTACCCATATAGTCATTGCAGCATTATTTACAGTAGCCAAACTATGGAAACAGTCCAAATATCCATGAATAGATGAATGGGTAATGAAGAAACACACACATACACACACACTGGAATATTACTTGGTCTTAAGAAAGGAACGAAATCTTGCCATTTGCAGCAATGTGGTTGGAGCTAAAGAGTATTATGCTAAGTGCTGTAAGTCAGAGAAAGACAAATACCATATGATATCACTCATATGTGGAATTTAAGAAACAACAAATGAGCAAAGGGGTAAAAAGAGACAAATCAAGGAACAGGCTTTTTTTTTTTTTTTTTTAAGATTTTATTTGTAAGAGAGAGCACGCACAAGCAGGGGAGTGGCAGGCAGAGCAGGCAGAGGGAGAACCAGGCTCCCTGTTGAGCAAGGACCCTGACGTGGGACTTGATCCAGGTTCTGACTTGAGCTGAAGGCAGCTGTTTAACCTACTGAGCCACCCAGGTGTCCCAAGAAACAGGCTCTTAACTCTAGAGAATAAACTGACTGTTACTAGAGGGGAGGAGGGCGGGGGGGGGGGGTGGTGGTGGTATAGGTGATGGGGATTAAAGAGTACACTTATCATGATGAAAACAAAACAAAACTACAAAATGGTATATTAGAAAACATTATAAAACAAAAATGAAACTCTAAAAAAGAGTTTACTCGTTCAAATAACTTTATATACCACAAATCAAGATTTTTAATGGGGAAAATACAAATCTCTGTAACATAATTTAGCTGTTCTTGAACTTTTTGGTCTCATGACCTCTTACTATTCTTAAAATTCGTTGAGGACCCTAAAGAGTTTTTATTTTTTTTTGTTTTTATTTTAGCATGGATTTATATGTAATGATACTGTATTGAAATTAAAACATATTTTAAATTTATTTTAAAATAATAAAACTTACATGTTAACTAATATAATAGGCTTCAAATAGTTTCCAGAACAGAAAAGCAAATTGGTGAAATGAGTGGCATTGTTTTATGTTTTTTCAAGTCTCTTTAATATCTGCCATGATAGAAGACTGCTGGATTCTCATACTTCTGTGTTCATTCTGTTGCAATATGTTGCTTTGGTTGAAGCATCTGAAGAAAATATGGCCTTATACAGAGACACAGTTGGAAAAGGGAGGAATATTTTACTAGCCTTTTTAGATAAGGATTTTCTTTTTATAAGAAATTTTTAAATTTAAAAATAATATATGATAAATGACTTTTGGGTTCTACAGTTCTGAGTTCTAGTACATGTGGCGATTCATGTAACCCTCACCATAATTGTTAAAATCATAATAGTTCATAATGGTATTCACAGTAGTTCCAGTACCTCTTGTGAACTCCTTCATACTATTCCTTTATAGTCATACCCTCATCCTGCCTCTAACCCTTGACAACCACTGTTCTATTCTCTGTCACTATACTTTTGTATTTCTGAGAATGTCATATACATGTAACTACAATATGTAATTTTTGGAGACTGTGAGTGATGTCAAACAACTTTTCATTTATTTATTTGCAATCAATATATCTTCTTTGGTGAAACATCTGTCTTTTTCCTAGTTTTAAATTGGTTCTTTTGTTTTCTTACTGTTAATTTTAAATGTTCTCTATATGTTCAGATACAAGCCCTTGGTTGTGGTTTGCAAACATTTTCTCCCAGTCTGTAGTTTGTCTTTTCTTAATAGTATCTTCCACAGAGTATAAGTTTTTAATTTTGGTGAAGTTCAGCTTATCAGTTTTTCCTCTTCTATGAATTGTGCTTTAGTATCATGTCCTAAACTCTGCACAAAGATGTGCTCACAAGTTTATTTCTTAAAGTTTTACATTATACATTTATATCTGTAATACATTCTGAGGCAAGTTTTGTGTATATGGTGTGAGGTTTAGATTGAGGTTAAGTGTTTTACATACAGATACACACTTGTTCTAACACTATTGGTTAGAAATTCTGTTTTTTCTGTGTTGAATGGCTTTTGCGTCTTTGTCAAATATCAGTTGGCCTGGAATAGGGAAATCCATAGACACAGTAAATAGATTAGTGGTTGCCAGGGGCTGAGGGAAGGAGGGAATAGAGAGTGACTGCTAATAAGTATGGGTTTGTTTTGGGGCTGGTGAAAATGTTCTGAAATTAGATAGTGGTGATGATTATACAACCTCGTGAATATTCTACAGACCATTGAGCTGTATATTTTAAAACAATGGATTTTATGGTATGTGAATTATATCTAAATTTTTAAAAAGCTAAAAACTTAATTAGCCAGGAGCACCCGGGTGGCTCGGTCGGATAAGTGTCTGACTCTTGATTTCAGCTCAGGTCATGATGTCAGGTCATAGATTGAGCCGGGGATTGGGCTCTGTGTTCAGCAGGGTCTGCTTGGGGTTCTGTCTCTCTCTCTGCTCCTCCCTGCATGTTCCCCCCCCTCAAATAAATAAATAAGTCTTGAAGGAAATTTAATTAGCTATATTTGTGCAGATCTATTTCTGGGCTCTTTGTTCTACCTCACTTATCTCTATATATGTCTATCCCTTGCCAGTAACATACTGGCTTGATTCCTGTAGCCTTATCAGTTAAGTCCTAAAATCATGTAGTGTGGTTCCTCCAACTTTATTATTATTTTTTGGAAATGTTTTGGGTATTTTAGTTCCTTTGCCTATCCACATAAATTTACAATCAGCTTGTCTCTATAGGGCCTTTTGCTTAGATTTCAACTGAAATTTTGTTAAATCTATTCATCAGTTCAAGGAACTTTTTTTAAAGATGCCCTTTATCAGGTTAAGAAAATTCCTTTCTAGGGGCACCTGGGTGGTTTAGTTGGTTGAGCGTTGCACTCTTGGTTTTTGCTCAGGTCATGGACTTGGGGTTGTGAGATCGAGCCCTGAGTTGGCTCCTTGTTCAGCAGGGAGTCTGCTTGAGATTCTCTCTCTCCCTCTGCCTACCTCCCCAACCACCCCCCAGCCACCCCACCCCACGCATGCATTCTTTCTCTCTCTGAAATAAATCCTAAAAAAAAAAAAAAAATTCCCATCTATTCCTAGTTTACTGAGAATTTATATCATGAATGACTGTTGAGTTTTGTCACATGCTTCTCACATCACACGATAGATTATGTGATTTCTTTTTTGGACTATTTTTTTTTCTAAATTTTATTTATTCATTTGACAGACATAGATCACAAGTAGGCAGAGAGGCAGGCAGAGAGAAGGGGGAAGCAGGCTCCCTGCTGAGCAGAGAGCCCGATGCGGGGCTCGATCTCAGGACCCTGAGATCATGACCTGAGCCGAAGGCAGAGGCTTTAACCCACTGAGCCACCCAGGCGCCCCTCTTTTTTAGACTATTAATCAGATGGATATATTAATTGGTTTTTAAATCTTGACTCAGTTTTGTTCCCTTCAGGATAAGTCACATGGGGTTAGAGTGTCTTATTTTTATGTATTGCTGGATTTAATTTGCTAGTAGTTTTTTAAGAATTTTTGTATCTGTGTTCATGAGAAAGATTGCTTTGTTATTTTCTTGTATTGTCTTTGAGTATTTTTATTTTTTTGATAATGTATTTTTATAAAATTTCCACACTAGTAATTACAATTTTTTGCCCCAGTTTTATGACTGGTTTTGATAACAGGGTAATGCTGGCCTTATAAATGATTTGGGAAGTGTTTCCTTCCCTTTTACTGGAAGAGATGTACGGATTTGTTTTATTTTTTTCTTTAAATGTTTGAATGTGGTAGGAGTGCCTGGGTGGCTCAGTCAGTTAAGTGTCCCACTCTTCATAGGTCATGGTCTCACGCTTATTGAGCCCTGAGTTGGGCTCCAGGCTGCTTTGAACCTACTAAAGATTCTCTATCTCCTTTTCCCTGTGCCCTCCCCCACAAATGTTTGAATATGGTAAAATTTGTCATTGGGGAGGAAAAATCTCTGGGCCCAGAGATTCTTTTTTGGGAAGGTTTTAAATATAAATTTGGTTTCTTTAATAGGACTCTTCAGGCTCTTCCTTTTATCTTGGGTGAACTGTTGGGTTTATGGCTTTTGATGAGTTGCTCCACTGTTGTTCAGTTTATGTGTATAGTGTTCTTCATATTTCCTTCATTATACTTTTAATGTCTTTGGAGTGGTGACTCCTGTTTCATTCCTGATATTAATAATTTGTGTTTTCTCTCTTCATTTGGCAGTTTTTCTTTCTTTATTTTAAAAAGTATTTTTATTTATTTGTGCGTGTGAGAGAGAGCACAAAGCAGGGGGAGTAGCAGGCAGAGGAAGAATCAGGTTCCCTGTGGAGCAAGGAGCCCAATGCGGGACTTGATCTTAGCAACCGGGGATCATGACCTGAACCAAAGGCAGACCCTAAACTGACTAAGCCAGGTGCCCGTCTTTTGGCAGTTTTTCTAAAGCTTACGGATTTTATTGGTATTTATGAAGAACTGACTTTAGATTTCATTGACTTTTCTTTATTGTTTTTTAGCTTTAATTTCTACTTTTATATTTTTGCCTTGTGCTTGGTATTTCTTTCTTTCTTTCTTTTTTTTTTTTAGCTTTATAAGGCAGAGGCTTAGATGATTAATTTTTGACTTTTTCTCATTCTGAATGTTTTATTTTTGAAGGTTTTGTTTACTTGAGAGAGAGCGAGAGGAAGAGAACAAACAGGGAGGGGCAGAGAGAGAGGGAGAAGCAGGCTTCCCGCTGAGCAGGGAGCCTGACACAGGACTTGATCCCAGGACCCTGGGATCACGACCTGAGCTGAAGACAGAAGCTTCAGCGGAGCCACCCATTCAAAGCCTTCATTCTGAATGTTTTCAGTGGTATACTTTTCCCTCTGGTCACTGTCTTAGCTGCATCCCGCAGATTTTTATATGTTGGATTTTAATTTTTGTTCAGTTTAAAGTATTTTGGGGTGCCTGGGTGGTTTAGTCAGTTAAGTATCCATGTCTTGATTTTGGCTCAGGTGATGGTCTCAGGGAGCATCCCTTTGGGCGTCCATGCTCGGTGCAGAATCTGCTTATTTCTCTCCCTCTGCTCCTACCCTACGCGCACTCTCTAATAAGTAAACAAAATAAGTAATAAGTAAACAAAATCTTTAATAAGTAATTAAGTAACTATAAGTTACTCTAATAAGTAAACAAAATCTTTAGAAAAAAAGAGTACACTTAAGGAGGGCACATATTGCATGGAGCACTGGGTGTGGTGCATAAACAATGAATCTTGGAACACTGAAAAAATAAAATAAAATTTAAAAAAGAGTACACTTATTATGATGAGCACTGAGTAATGTACAAAATTGTTTAGTCATTATATTGTACAGTAGAAAATAATATAATGCTGTACATTAACTAAACTGGAATTAAAATTAAAAACTTGATTAAAAAATAGTTTAATCCTGACACAATCACATACATCAGGAAAACGCTGATGACATTTTTGTGGCCCAGCAGAATAGATTAACTTACAGCTATTTCACTTCAAAATAGACTGAATGTGACTTCATATTAAGGAAGCATTAAGATTAAGTACTACAGGGAAATACATGATTAACTTTAAACTCTTATCAAAATATAATTACCAGTTTCCAGAATTTCCTGCATAGAACTTCCTGAAGAGAGAGCCAGTGTTTAATTACAATTTAGTGTGCATGACAAAGTGGAATTCAGAAGAAGTAAAGTTGTCTATTTGATATTTATCTCTTCATTAAATCTTTTTTTCCTGTCTATATTGCTTTTTTATTATACATCCATTTCTTTGTATAACTCGTGATTTTCATGTATGTTTTTATTATAAGAAATATCATTATAAATAAGCTTATTTATAAATTTTAAAAAGCAAAGGAATGGGAAAATATATACCATGCAAACACTAATCAGAAGAATGTTGAAGTACCAATAATAGTATCAGACAGTGTAGACTTCGGTGCAAAACAAATCCCTAGTGATGAATGGGAACTTTCACTTAATCAGAGAAAGGCCAATTTACAAAGTAATTATAAATGTGTATACATCTTAAAAAGAGCACCAAAATATATAAAATAAAAATTAACAAACTGAAAGGAGAAATAGATAAATTCATTAATTATAACTGGATTTTTCATCACTCCTGTTTCAACAGTACTTCAGAACAATAAAAAATATATTTGGTCTATATATGGTCTAATAATCTTAACATTTATTGATTTATTTCCAATTCCTGGCAGAGGCTTGAATTTCCTGAGTGATAGAAATGTCTGTTAGGCTGACGAGGTAACTTCTGGCTCCTAGATTTCAGGATGGGGACTGGTCATTAGAAAGGTCAAGCAAATGATTTATAGGGTTGGAACTTCCAACCCTACCTCTCAACCTCTGACCTTCAGAGAGAGTGGTACTGAAGATTTCAGTTCAGTTACATAGACAGTGCTTTTTTTTTTTTAATTAAATAAGATAGTTTTTTCCTCCATGATTTTATTTAAATTCAAGTTAGTTAACATATAGTATAATATTAGTTTCAGTAGAATGTAGTGATTCATCACTTACATATAACACTCTGTGCCCATCACAAGTGCCCTCCTTAATGTCCATCATCTATTTAGCCGATCCCTCCACCCACCTCTCCTCTAGCAGCCCTCGGTTTGTTCTCTGTAGTTAAGTCTTTTATGGTTTGCCTCCCTCTGCTTTTATCTTATTTTTCCTTCTCTTCCCCTATGTTCATCTGTTTGTTTCCTAAATTTCACGTGAGTGAAATCATATGGTATTTGTCTTTCTCTGACTGACTTATTTTGCTTAGCATAATACAGTCTAGTTCTGTCCATGTTGTTGTAAATGGCATGATTTCATTCTTTTTGATGGCAGAGTAATTTTCCATTGTGTATATACACCACATCTTCTTTATCCATTCAACAGTCAACAGACATTTGGGCTCTTTCCATACTTTGGCTATTGTTGATAGTGCTGCTCTAAGTATTGGGGTGCATGTGTCCCTTCAAATCAGTATTTTGTATCCTTTAGATAAATACCTACTAATGCAATTGCTGGGTCCCAGGGCAGTTCTATTTTTAACTTTTTGAGGAACCTCCATACTGTTCTCCAGAGTGGCTGCACCAGTTTGCATTCCCACCAACAGTGTAAGAGGGTTCCCCTTTCTCCACATCCTTGTACATGGTCAGTGATTTATTCACACATGCCTGTGTAATGAATCTTGGTATTAAAAACCCTGACCAACAAGGCTTAAGAAGCTTCCTGGTTAGTGAACATGTGGACTGAGAGGGTGGCACAGCCAGACTCCACAAGGACAGAAACCCCTATGGTTGGAACCCTTACCAACCTGTCCAATATACCTCTTCATTTGGCTATTGATTTGTATCTTTTATAAGAAAATGGTAATCATAGGTATTATTTTGTTAGTTCTGTGAGTTCTTCTAGCAAATTTGTAGCCAGCCTGGCAAAGCATGTGTGGCTTTGGGACACCCAGGACTTGGGGCTATACTCTGAGATTTGTGCAGTTTTGTGGAACTGAGTACCTTAATCTGTAGGGTGTTCACTGGTTCTGAGTAGTCAGTGTCAGAATTGAACCGTAGGATACCCATTTCGTGTCAGAAACCTGAATCTGAGCAACCCATCAACCAAATGAAATTAACACTTCAAGACACTCAATCTGGGGCACCTGGGTAGTTCAGTTAGTTGAGCAGTTGACTCCTGGTTTTGGCTCAGGTCATGATCTTGGGGTCATGGGATCGAGCCTCATGTTGGCCTCTGCACTTGGTGAGGAGTCTGCTTGTGGACTCTCTCTCACCTTCTCCCTCTGCCCCTCACCCAACTTGCTCTCTCTCTCTCTCTAAAATAAATAAGGTCATTGTCCTTGAGGTCCTTGGGGTCTGTGTTCATTTAAAAAAAATCCTTTCTGTTTTCAGGTTTACTGACTTATTCTTTTGACACTTCCATTCTTCTATTGACTCCATCCAGTGACATTTAGAATTTTTCTTACTGTATTTTTACTTCTAAGATTCCCATTTATTTATGTCTTCTTTTTCTTTAATGAGACTATATATCTTTCTGTTCATTTCTAGGATGTTCACCTTCTTGGAGCATTTTTATTGTAACTATTTTAAAGTGTCTGATGGGTCCTAAATCTGTGTCATTTAGCATTTATGCTATTGATTTTGCTTTCACATGTAATTTGGGACTTTCCTGGTTTTTTTATACTTGGTAATTTTGGATTGTATCCTCGACATTTAACATTATGATACTTAAGTTTTATTTAAATTTTGTGAAGAGGGGTGCCTGGGTGGCTCAGTTGTTAAGTGTCTGCCTTTGGCTCAGTTCATGATCCCAGGGTCCTGGGATTGAGCCCCACATCAGGCTCCCTGCTCTGAGGGAAGCCTGCTTCTCCCTCTCCCACTCCCCCTGCTTGTGTTCCCTCTCTCGCTGTGTCTCTCTCTGTCAAATAAATAAGTAAAATCTTTTAAAAAATCTGTGAAGAATGTTGATACTTCAAAATTTTAGCTATTCGCTTATGTTCAGTGTGCAAGTTCTGACTAGCCTTCCATGTATGTTGGTTTTAATATCAGTTCAGTTTTCAAAGACCTTGAAGTTATATTCAGACCTGTCCCAAATGTGTACCGAGTAGTTTGGGACCTGGGAGGTGCATCTGAACCGTGGTTCAGTTCTCAAAATATGCTGTTTAATATCAGCTCTTTTAGAAATGCTAATATTGATCACTGAGTCTAAGTATATTACTAGTCTCATCCATCTATTATTAAGTTCTAAATCAGCTAACTTTTTACCTAAGAATTTTATTCATCATTGCCTTCATCATTTTATTAGGTTTTGCAGAGTGGTGGATTTTTGATTCTGTAATCATTATTCAGTTTCAAAATACAACATACAATTAATACTATAGGAAATGCAGGAGAAATGCTTGGTTTATTTTCCTTTTATTTATATTCAGAGTAATTAGTGCTCTAGCAGTTGTTCATGTCAATGAGTTGTTTTTTTTTTTTTTAAGATTTTATTAATTTATTTGACAGAGAGAGACACAGCGAGAGAGGGAACACAAGCAGGGGGAGTGGGAGAGGGAGAAGCAGGCTTCCTGCTGAGCAGGGAACCCTATGTGGGGCTTGATCCCAGGACCCTGGAATCATGACCTGAGCCCAAGGCAGACACTTAATGACTGAGCCACCCAGGTGCCCTTAATGAGTTGTTTTTGAGTATTGTTATGAACTCATGGATATTTATTTATTTAAGTAGGCTCCATACTGAGTGTGCGGCATAACCCTGAGATCAAGACCTAATCTGAGATCGAGAGTCAGCTGCTTAAACAACTTAGCCACCCAGGTGCCCCAGTCATTATTCCTTTGGTTGTCAAATTTTTCTTTTCTTTTTTTTTTTTTTTTCCATTTTATTTATTTTTTCAGTGTAACGGTATTCATTCTTTTTGCACAACACCCAGTGCTCCATGCAAAACGTGCCCTCCCCATTACCCACCACCTGTTCCCCCAACCTCCCACCCCTGACCCTTCAAAACCCTCAGGTTGCCCCAACCTCCCACCCCTGACCCTTCAAAACCCTCAAATTTTTCTTACCTTAAACCAGTGTGAGCCCCTACCATTTGGCTTCAGTGGAGAAAATTGGATTTTCTTTGAAGATAAGGAAGCTTAGACATCAGAGTTCTTTATTTGTATAGGCTTCTTTCAAGGCTGTGGGATTAAGGCTTTAGTTATTGGTGGTATAGGTTTTGTAAAATTGTAAAAAAAAAAAAAATTGTTAAAAAAAAAGAAAGAGAGAAAGAAAGATTTTAAGGTAAGGCCCAGCTTAACGTAAACTTGAGGTCCCATAAGACCTGGATCTGTCCCTAGTGTTTGGTGTGTATATTCCCTGCTTTCAGGCATAGGGAGATTCTAGGTGTATCTTTTATATATCCTGACCTAGTTTTTATTTTTTTTTAAAGATTTTATTTATTTATTTGACAGACAGAGATCACAAGTAGGCAGGGAGACAGGCAGAGAGAGAGGAGGAAGCAGGATCCCTGCTGAGCAGAGAGCCCAATGCAGGGCTCATTCCTAAGGCCCCAGGATCATGACCTGAACTGAAGGCAGAGGCTTTAACCCACTGAGCCACCCAGGCGTCCCATATCCTGGCCTAGTTTTAGAAGTAGTTATTTGTCCAAGGAGCTTTCTTTTTCTTTTCTTTCCTCTTTTTTTTTTTTTTTTTTTTTTTTTTTGAGGGACGTGGTATTTGGTAACCTTAATCTGAATACTAAGGGATGCTTAATGCTAGTGCCCTGTGTTGCTTCTAGAATTTCTCAGTGGTTAATTGTGAAGTATGTATGTAAATAAAGATCATGACTTTTTTTCATATTTTCTTTATTGTGGGATTTCAGAATTTTTACATCTTTGACTTTTAAATCTCTTTACACTAAAAAAATGTAATCACTTTTTTTGCTGTGTCCTGCAGTATACTTATAATAGTTTTAAAATAACATAATTGATATTATTCCTAACCATATAAATACTAAATATAGGTTTTTAAAAAGATTTATTTATTTTAGAGAGAGAGCTTCATGCGTGTGAGTGGGGAAGAGGAACACAGAGAGAGAATCTTAACCAGACTTAGACCTGAGTGCAAGCCTCATGGGGGGCTCAGTTTCACAACTCATGAGATCATGACCTGAGCTGAAACTAAGAGTCAGTCACTTAACTTACTGAGCCACCAGCACCCCACTACTAAATACAGGTTTAACATTTCTTTGCGGTTATTTTATTCCTTTAGATATATCGCATTAGGAATGTATAATCAAAATACTGTATTTCAAAGCCACTTGTATTATTTTTCTCTGTAATTACGCTGCAAACTTGGAATGCAGCGGGGTATTGGTTTCAGTCTGTTTTAAATACTTAGAGATTGTCCCCCCCGCCATTTTTGGCATTTTTTTTCCTTTTTAAATTTAATTTTATCTTTTAATTGTCTTAAAGGAAGAAGGCCCTCACTTAATATCTGAACCAAATACTATTGGTTAATAATACTATATACTACTACTACTAATAATAATAATAATACTAATAATAGAAATAATACTATTATTTCTCTTTGTGCAAGGGAGAGCTGTGAGGCTTCTAGTTCAGGGATTGAAGTGGGAATGTTTAGGAAGTAAGTGGTTGAACTTTGTTATGCGATGAATGTGGTTATGGAGTGTTGCTGTTACTACTGATTGGTTGACTTTCTAAAGTGTGGTCGCTGATTTGTAGCTATTATTGATAGACTGGGATGAGTTTAAAGCCAGATCTGATGCCTACTGTTGTCCTTTCTTGAATTTGGAGTATAAGAAATTTTTTTTCTTAAGTAAAACAATGATTTTGTCTTAATTTTTTTAAAGATTTTTATTTGTTTATTTGACACGGTGGAGGGGAGGGAGAGAGAGGGAGAGAACAAGCATAGGCAGAGGGAGAATGGCATGTAGGGGAGAAGCAGGCGCCCGGCTCAGTGAGGAGCCTGATGTGCAGCTCCATCCCAGGACCCTGGGATCATGACCTGCGCTGAAGGCAGCAGTTTAACTGACTAGGCCACCCAGGCGCTCCCTTACTTTGTTTTTTAAAGATTTATTTATTGGGGCTTCTGGGTGGCTTAGTCAGTTAGGCATCTGCCTTTGACTTGGGTCATGATCTAAGGGTTCTAGGATTGAGTCCCGTGCCAGGCTCTTACCCTGGTGGGGAGTCTGCTTCTCCCTTTCACTGTCCCTTCCTCTCTCAAATAAATAAACAAAATCTTAAAAAAAAAAAAGTTTTATTTATTTTTAGAGAGAGTGAGAGTATCCACGGTGGGGGTTGGAGGATGGATAGGGGGTGGGCGCTGGGGAGAAGGGCAAAGGGAGAAGGTTAGAGAGAATCTCAAGCAGGCTTCATGCCCAGCATGGAACCGGACATGGGGCTTAATCTCACCACCCTGAGATTGTAACCTGAGATGAAACTAAGATGTAACCTGAGATGAAACTAAGAGTTGGACACTTAATGGACTGAGCCACCCAGGTGCCCCAGTGATTTTGTTTTTAAAATCAAAACTGTATTACAAAACAGATTCACAGGGGCGCCTGGGTGGCTCAGTGGGTTAAGCCTCTGCCTTTGGCTCAGCTCATGGTCCCGAGTCCTGGGATCGAGCCCTGGGTCAGGTTCTCCGCTCAGCAGGGAGCCTGCTTGCCCCCTCCTGTCTGCTTGCCACTTTGCCCACTTGTGATCTCTGTCAAATAAATAAATAAAATCTTAAAAAAAAAAATAGATTCACAGAAGTCTTATCCCTTCTATCCTATTTTCTCCTTTCTTTTGAGAAAAGATTGTTAAAGAACAGCTTGCATGCAGGCCAGATTTGGCTACCTAGCTCTTCTTGTAAATAATGTTTTGTCATGGCCGTATTCATTTGTTTACATTTCATCTGTAGCTTCTTTTGTGTTGTAACGGCAGAGTTGAATACCTATGACATAGATTATATGGCTTGAAAAGACAGGAATATTTACTGTCTGGCCCTTTACCAACAAAACACTGACCTCTGCCATAGAGAATCATTTTCATCAGTTTTTGGCTTATCTTTTTTTTCTTTTTTAAGAGGAAATAAGTTAATAAGTTTGATGTTTACCTTCCTTTTATACAAAAGGTAGCATTCTGTGAACATTTTACTCCATCTTGCTTTTTTTCACTTAACATATCCTGAAAAATCCTTTATCAATATCTCTCTTAAAAATCACTTTATCAGTATCTCTCTTATTCCTGGACTAGCACTCCATTATTTAGATGAACCATTTTATATTAACCTAATCCCCTATTGATGGGCTGTTAGGTTTTTTATAGTCTTGTGATTTTAAGTAGTGTTATAGTAAAAAGCCTTGTGAAAAAGTCATTACACATTTTTTGTCATGATACCTTTGGGATAGATTCCTTGAAGTGTTATTCTTGGATTAGATTTTAATGTATATTATCATGCTGAATGTTACCAGTTTCCCCACCATGGGCCCATACAATCCTTTCCCTTTCCCTTCCCCTTTCGTCCCATTCCCCCCCTTTCCCCTTCCCCCTATTTGCTTCCCCGCCTTTCCCTCCCCTTTCGCCTTCTTCCCCTTCCTTCTTTCCTATGATAAACATATAACATAAAATTTACCATCTTAATCATTTTTAAGTGTACAGATAACTAGTGTTAAGTATATTCACTCTGTAGAACAGACATCCAGAATTCTTTCAGTCTTGCAGAACGGAAATTCTGTTCCCATTGAACAACAACTCCCCCTTCCCCCTCCTGCCCCTAGTAACTGCCATTCTACTTTTTGTTTCCATTCTTTTTGACTACTCTAAATACTTCATATAGGTGGATTCATAGAGTATTTGCCCTTTAGTAACTGGCTTATTTCACTCAGCATTAATGTTCTCAAGGTTCATTCATGTTGTAGCATGTCAGAATTTCCTTCCTTTTTAAGGCTAAATAATATTCCATTGTATGTATATACCACATTTTATATATATGCCTAGCAATATTCAAAGCAATATTTTAAAATATTTCAAAAATTCTCTGTTCAAAGAGAATATTTTTCACTCACTTAGCAAATACAGTGTGTTCTCTTCAAGCTACCCAGGGTAAGGTTTTTGGGTTTTTTAGGGAGGGGGATGGTAGGGAGGGGCAGAGGGAGAGAGAATCTTAAGTAGGCTGCACACCCAGACTTGGGGTTGGATTTCACAACCTGGAGATAATGACCTGGGTGGAAATCAGGACTTGGTCACTTAACTGACTGAGCCACCCAGGCACCCCAGGAAATAGTGATTTTCCGATTCTATCAGTTCTTGTCACATTTATTATCTATGATTATTTTCTGAGGAAAAAATTCATCTCCTTCGTTTCCACAAGATACTGTTCATACGAGAAAGGCATGATAAATCCATGATTCTTTTTTCTTTATCAATGTTCAGAATAGTGAGTTGTACCCTAGCATCTTCAAAGGTCGACCAAAGACTAATTTTCTTTTTTGAATGTTATTATGAACTCAAAGGTGTTTATATTTTTTATATTTTCCAATCATTGCAGTCACCATTCTTAGTGACCATTATTTGAGCATTCTTCTATATACTCAAATGAGAAATTTGGCAAATGAGAATCCCTTGTTTCTGATTTCCTTTTACTTGCCTGTAGTAGAATTTTAATGTTTTGCTTTCTGATTTGATAAGATGTCCCAAGTTCATTTTACACAGTTTCCTATGCCAGACCTGGAATAAGCCATTTCTCCAAGGAGCCTGATTTCTTTTATTTCTTTTTTTAAAATTTTTATTATTTTTAAATTTTTAAATTATTTTTATCATGTTCAGTTAGCCAACATGTAATACATCATTAGTTTTTGATGTAGTGTTCAGCGATTGATTAGTTGCATATTACACCCAGTGCTCATCACCAACGTGTGCCCTCTTTAATACCCATCACCTGGTTACCCCATCCCCTCAACCCTCTCCCTTCTGTAACCCTCAGTTTGTTTCCCAGAGTCCAGAGTTTGATCATTTGTCTCCTTCTCTGATTTCTTCCCATTCAGTTTTTCCTCCCTTACCCTGGGGCCCTCTGCACTTTTCCTTATGTTCCACATATGGATGAAACCATACGATAATTGTCTTTCTCTGCTTGACTTATTTCACTCAGCATAATCCCTTCCAGTTCCATCCATGTCAATGCAAATGGTGGGTAGTCATCCTGATGGCTGAGTAATATTCCATTGTATATATGAACCACATCTTCTTTATCCTTTCATCTGTCCAGGGACATCTCAGCTCCTTCCACAGTTTGGTTATTGTGGACATTGCTGCTGTGAACACTGGAGTGCATGTGCCCTTCATTTCATTACATCTGTATCTTTGGGATAAACACCTAGTAGTGCAATTCCTGGGTTGTAGTGTGGCTCTATTTTTAACGTTTTGAGGAAACTCCATACTGTTTCCTAGAGTGGCTGTACCAGCTTGCATTCCCACCAAGAGTGTAATAGGGTTCCTCTTTCTCCACACCCTCACCAATGCTTGTTGTTTACTATCTTGTTAATTTTTGCCATTCTCACTGGTGTAAGGTGGTATCTCATTGTGGTTTTGATTTTTATTTCCTTGGTGGAACCTGATTTCTTTTAATGAGAAATTGATGTTTAAAGTCCACAGTCTGAAGGCAGGGGTTATTCATTGCTGCTGGGTTATCATTGCTTTTAGGCCTTTTCAGGCCATTCCTCATGCCAGATCTTCTATCATAATTTCTTGATTGATACTTGTTACATGGTTCCCAGGGGACATTTCCTGGGAACAGTGTTCTTTGAGTTCTGTGTTTCATAACCATTTGTTTCCTTTAGACATGAAAGTTAGTTTGGCTGTATAGAACATCCTTGGCTTGCATCTTATTTCTTTGGGTGTTTAAATATATAATTTCATTGTCTGCTGGTATAAACTGTTTATGCCAGTGCCTCTTGTTGGTCAGTGCCAGTGTCTTTTTCTTTCTCTTCTAAATAATTTGGACTATCTGTGCAGATGCCAATGAAATTTTTTCCCCCTTAAAATCCAGTAGATTTAGGAGACTGTGTGTTGATGTTGATCTTCTGAGTTGTTTTTCCAGGTATGTGATATACCACCATTTCAATATGAAGATTTAGCCTTTTTTAAAAAATAGATTTAGCCTTTTTTTTTAAATTTCCAGAAATTTTTTGAATTATAGTGGCTAGTATTTATTCTATTTCATTGCATGGGGTTTTTTTTGGTCGGGCTCCTAGAATATCTATTTTGTATTTACTTTGTCTTTTATCACTTTTACTTTTAAATTTCTTTTTAATTTTTTTTCATTTTATTTCTTTTTTTCTCCCTTATTTATATGGTGTCTTCTCTTATGTTTCTTCTAGTTGAGTCTTCATTTCTGGTCCTTTTCTGAGTTAGCTCCGATTTCTTTTTAAGTCTTCCTGTTCTCTAGCTTTCTCATTTAAGGGCTTTTCTAATTACGATTTATGTTGTTTTAAAGTTTTTTAGAAAATATTTCTTTAGTTTGTTCTGTAACGTAAAGTTACAGTTTTTATCTCCTTTAGACCAGCTTTTTCTGCTATATTTTCATTTTCTATAGGTATGCTATACATATTACTATCCTCTTTTTCTTAAAGTATCATTGTATTGGAATTGATCCAGTGCCCTTTTCTGTGGCTCGTGTTTATTTTCTGTGCACTTTGAATGCATTATGTACAATATGTAATATTAAAATTTTATGAGCTCTGGATGATAGTAAGCTCTAAGTTGAAGCCTATTAAACTATATAAGCTGTTGTAAGTAAGTTAGGTACCATGTCCTTTTCTTTAGCAATATGTTTTAGTTAAGACAGTGGTCTGTCTTGGTCAGTTGCCATTGACACCATGCTTGATCTACAGTCTAGCAATCTTAGTGCTTGAAATTATATCTGTGTTGTATCATAATGTCTTTGTAGTGTCTATCTAGCTATTTCATGGGCATCTGTAATGGAAAGATAAGTACTTTTTTTTTTAATGCACTAAACAGATTTTGAAACAGTTTTGTGGGGTTTTTACCCCCTTTCCAACAAAGCAACCTAATTAATGTATAGAATTAGTAGTGCTACTTGGCCCTGGAATGTTTGTTACTTAATGAGCCCTGATATGCTGCTGCTGTTTTGTTTTGTTTTGTTTTGTTTTAGGTTAAATGGAAACCATCCTTGGGAGCTGGATGCCTGTGTAGCCGTTTTATCACATTAGTGAATTGCAATGAGTGGAGGAGGAGAGCAACCAGATATTCTCAGTGTTGGAATCCTGGTCAAAGAAAGATGGAAAGTGGTGGGTACACATCTTAGAGAAAGAACATATCAGGGGATAATTTTTGGTATCTTGATAAAAGTAGCATTTCCATAGAAAATAATAAATATATTGCTTATATACCTAAAGCATATTATCAGTTATCTTCCTATGATTAAATCCTGTTTGTACCATAATTCTTGCTTTATATAGTAGTAAATGTTCCTAATCTCTGATAGCTAATGTTGAGTAAGGTAGATCAAAGTGTACTTAGGAAAGACAAACCAACAACAACAACAAAAATACCATACAATGAACTTCTCTTTTTAAAAATGTTTGTACCTTTTATTAAGGAAAATTATAAGCATACATAAAAATAGCAAGACTGATTTAATGAACCTTTATGTACTCACCCCCTAGCTTAAATAGTTATCATTCTGTGGTCAGTCTTGTTTTCTCTTTAACCTCCCACCCAGAATATTTTGAAGCAAATCTTTTACCTTAGCATGTCTTCTGTACATCCTTGAGTTATGTATCTCTAAAGGATAAAAATTCTTTTAAAAATGTAATCATAATACTATCACAGCTAAGAAAAAGTAAGAATTTTTTAATAGTATCCTTTTAACTTTCACATCTCCCCGTTGTAAATTACTTTTAGTGGTTTAAATCATCCATATAAAGCCTGGGTGTTGCAGTTGGTTGACATCACTTAAGTTTCTTTTAATTTCTAGATTTCTTTTCATCTTTCTTTTTTTTACTTTTTTTTTTTAATTGAAGAAAGTAGGTCATTTGCTTGTAGAATTTCCCATAGTTTGGATTTTTCTGATTTCTTCCATGTCGTATTAACATGTTTCACTGTCTTGTGTTTTATACATACTGCTATTGAGGCTCAATTAGATCTGAGTTCAGGGTTGTTTATTTAGGTGGCATTTTTTTCATAAAGGATATTGTGAACTGTCAATAGGAGGCACAGAATGTCTTATCACCCGTTAAGACATTGTCCTGTTGTCATTTTAGCACTATTGATCATAATTTTTAAGTCTATTAATTGCAGATTGTGGCATTCTGTCATTCCTTCATATTTTTAGTTGAAGTATATCTACAAAGAAATTTCCTATCATCAGCTATTTGATTACCCTGAGATATATTTTGATTAGGAAAGCAATAAATACTTAATTTCTTACTTTACCAGTTTTCAGAATAATGAATTGCTGCCATAGCATTTTCCAAAAGTTATCAATGAGATTTTAAAAAACATGCAATTAAGAATTCATGCATTTAAACGTATTTTAAGTGTTTCAGTCAGTTGTAGTTATTATCTGTATTGATCCCCAAATTTTCTCACTTGACTAGGGGACACCATTCATGTTGTCTCTTGAGTCTTTTCAACTAATAATTGATCCTAATAATAAGTCTTTTGAAGTCCTTGCCCTAGACCTGGAATCTATCATCTTTCCTGCTCTTAAAGACACAATTTTTGTTTTAGATGTATTTAAGTATATATTTTATCGCTACCATCTTTTATTAAAGTTTTGTTCCACTAGCAGGTTTAGCAAAGTTATTTTAGTGGTTTCCTTACTCTATCACAGATTAGAAAAAGTAGATTGTTCCTTTAGAATTACAAGTATTGTATCTGGGTTACAGTGTTTTGCCAGTTAGGCAGTTCAGTAGGCTTTGAAAATTTACTTGAGTAAATATAAGAAAGAATCATGTTGTCATCATGGATTGATGCAGGGAAATTCCAACAGTTAGTAGTCTTTTATGTAAGTCAGCAATGAGTGTTGCTTTGGTGAGTGTTTTGTATTAAGTGCTGTGATCAAGTTTGGCTTTTTCCAGTAGACATATCAAAAGGTGGCAAATGCAGCTACACTTGGCATCATTGCTCTATCCTGATAATTAGAGTTAATACATGTATGGAACATACATATATTGGGAGGTATAGTGGCATTTTAGTAAGAAATCATAGGCCCATTGTTAGGCATGGTGTTTTGGTTATCTACCATTATGAACAAACTACCTCAAAACTGAGAGGTTTAAAACAATTTTTAATTTGCTTACAATTTTGTGGATTAGGAATTTGAGAAGAGTTTGCTTGGTGGTTTGTCTCTTAACCATGTGGTACTTGCAGGATTGTGTGGATTAGGGGATCCATTCCGAAATGGCTTGTTTGGTGATTTGAAGGTCCTTCGTTCTCTTACCCACCCCCCTTCATCCCTAGTAGCTTATTTTCTAGGATCTCTCCACAGGTCTGTGTCTTCTCAGAATGGTCAGACTTTTTACATAGTAGCTGGCTTTTGAGTGACAGGAAGCAGAAGCAGCAAGGCTGTTAAGGACTATTCTCAGGGCTAGTGGTCTGCTGGTCAAAGCAGTCACAAGATTCACAGCGTTAAGAGGTTGGGGAATGGACTCTGCTTCTTGATGGGTGAGTGGCAGGGTCACACTAAAGAAGAGCAAAGGGTTTGTTGATATTGTTGATACCGTCTTTGGTAAAGAAAGTCTGCCACTTACCTCTGTACTTTCCCCACCCCCCATCGTACTAAACTGTCTCTAGCTCTTTGCCTTATAAGCATTAATGATGTCTTAGTGCTTTGTCAAGCTCAGTAAAAAAAAAATTGATGTTTCACTATCATTGAAATGACATAGGAATAGACCAAGGAGCAAAATCATTACTTTGGTGTAGATTTTTTGTTCTGTTATTTGGTAAGGTCTTTGTAAAGTGAAACATAACGCTACCTCTCAGTACATTCTGTAATTAGAGAGGTGTCCCTTTTGTACTGTTTATGAGTTTTTAAAGTTACACCAGGCTTTGTTTAATGGGCAAATGTTAGGAATCGTAAGTATCGCTCAGGGCCCAACAAAAAACTTTTTAACTGAAATGAAGTTCTGGAACTTTATTTTAATTCTGAGTTCATACTGTAGCTCCTCATGGTATCTTTTCCCATCACCCACTGGAATAAAGGATTATGGCTCTTTTATACAAAGCATTGAATAGTCGTTTAGCAATAATTATGTAGTTACCACTTAGCCACTCGCTATAGGGAAAACAAAAAAATAGAGAAGAGTGACTCTCTCTGAAGAAGCTTGGTTTTGCTGTAGGGGGCTAGGACATTGGCAGTGGAAAGTTAAAAAACTGTCCAGTGTATTAATATAAGTGGTATCTGAGGTGTTTAGCCTAGCAAAATGAGTAATTAAATGATTAAGCAAATAACTATAGAAATTCAGAAGATAGAAAAATCAGCCTGGTGGTAGTAATCAGTACGGACCCAGTGCTGAAAGAAGTAGAACTTCAAGTGAGTCCTCTGGGGTGTTTGGAATTTAGGACTGTGTGCCTCTAGTGATGACTTCTGGCATTATATCACATCCTAGATGTTTGATAATGTGGAAGGGAGAAGACCTTCAGGAAATGGAAGAAGGCTCATTCCATGCTGTATCTAACATGAAATATATTACCCACCCTGGTGGTTGGTTGTGGCTCTATAGGCTCAGTTGTCACTGACACCTGAGAACTTGCTTATGATACTCAGACAGAGATCCTGGTATTCCCCCAGTTAAGCAAACACATTTTATCAGGAAGGATATTAAGTGTTGGTTGAAAGTGTTTTATCTGATTAAAGTTTAGTATTTGAGCATATTATTTGGGCATATAGTTATATAGCATATTCTGGACAGGAGTTTGTCTCTTCTTTGGAGCCAGCTTAGTCCCTCAGAAGGTAAGTGGTACAGAGAGGGCTGAGCTCTGGTTGCCCTACTCCCACCTCCCCACATACACATCTCAGCTGGGTTCCAGATAAGCTTTCAGTTGTCAAAAAGATTTCATGGTTTAAAAAGTCTTCAAATGATTGCCTTAGAATTAAAAGAACATATCTGGTTGTTGAGGGGCATTTGTGGGAAGTGAAACTTTGAGATACTATGCTTTTTTGTGACAGTTTTAATGCTGGCTGTAGACTAAATTTTAAAGTTGTGGCTAAGATAATTTCTTTACCTTTTGTGGGCAAAACTGTGAGAAAAGGTTTTGTGCTATTTCTAGGCATTTGTTTTCTTCTTGACATATGTATAATAATTTAACAATATTGAGATCTTTTGTCCTCAAATAGGGATAATAAAATTATATATTATTTTTTCAATATAAGAGATGAGTTGATTTCCAATTAGAATGTTCTAGTAATTGTATGTGTGTATGTTCTTATTTCCTGTGCAGTTGAGGAAGATTGGGGGTGGGGGCTTTGGAGAAATTTACGATGCCTTGGACATGCTTACCAGGGAAAATGTTGCACTGAAGGTAGAATCAGCTCAACAACCAAAACAAGTTCTGAAAATGGAGGTGGCTGTTTTGAAAAAACTACAAGGTAAGCTGCTTTGTATGATATACCAGACAGTTTATAATATATTGTTATCTTTCTGAACGTCCTTACATCCTCTATTAACTGAATAATCAGGTGTCAGCTCAGTATAAACAATGCTTAGTATTTTTCTCTTTGAAATTTTATCACTAGCTGATAGTAGTAGAAATATTAATTGCTTAGGCTAATTGATCTGTGGGAATTCCTTTTCTTTCTTTCTTGGAATTCCTTTTCATAGTAAGGATGAGAGAGTGAATTACCCGAAACATTCTGCCTTAGAAAGTGTTTTTATAAGGCAAATGGTAAAAATTTACCTTTTTTTTTTTTAAACCACTAAACATGAATACCTCTGAGTTGTTTCTACCTGTGTTGTTGGAGGTAAATATGCTTTAATCACGTTAAGGAAACCTTCAAATCACACTGCAGGGTGGATTAAAAATAATAGTATTTGTTATATGATTCCTTTAACTTCAGTTTCATAGAGTAACTTTTTCTGGCCCTGTTATCATTTTTGAGATCTGTTTTTCTACTTGGGTTCCTGTTTTTACTACAAGGATAAATAACTTTGTTTTCTGACTTTAACCCAGTGATGTAAAACCCTGAATGCATTGCATCTTTGTATTTTCAGGTTAATGATATAATCTGATATTACTTATTTTTAAATGTTGTATCTGAATCAAAATTAAATGAGTGATTAGCACATTAAATGATCTTGTTAAGTTCTTGAACATTTGATATTGTTATAGGACATTCATTAGTATCTAAAGAAAATTTAATGTTAACATAGAGCAAAAGAAGTTGCTGGAATTAGTAGAAATAACTGTAGTTGGTAGAAGCAGCAAGCCCAAAATGCTTTGTAGCCTAGGACCTTCAAATTCATGGCTGTGTAGTCTCCAGGGTGATTATACTCTTCTTGTGAATTCCTGGTGTTTGGAATTCTAGTAAACTAGTTTGTATTAAGTTGATGAAATGTGTACTATGTATTCTGGCAATGTCTGTTCTTTTTTTTTTTTTTTTTTTTTTCATTTTATTTATTTTTTCAGCGTAACAGTATTCATTCTTTTTGCACAACACCCAGTGCTCCATGCAAAACGTGCCCTCCCCATTACCCACCACCTGTTCCCCCAACCTCCCACCCCTGACCCTTCAAAACCCTCAGGTTCTTTTTCAGAGTCCATAGTCTCTTATGGTTCGCCTCCCCTCCCCAATGTCCATAGCCCGCTCCCCCTCTCCCAATCCCACCTCCCCCCAGCAACCCCCAGTTTGTTTTGTGAGATTAAGAGTCATTTATGGTTTGTCTCCCTCCCAATCCCATCTTGTTTCATTTATTCTTCTCCTATCCCCCTACCCCCCCATGTTGCTTCTCCATGTCCTCATATCAGGGAGATCATATGATAGTTGTCTTTCTCCGATTGACTTATTTCACTAAGCATGATACTTTTAATCATTATCCTTTGCCTAAGCTTTCTCATTACCCAGGTGTTTCTACCAGTTGGCTCATTTGTTTAGAGCCTGATGCTAATAAAATGCTAGATCTGTTTAATAGTTATTTTTAGCCCAAATTTAGGTTTCCCAGAACATGGGAAATTAGGAAGGCAGTGGATGGATCAAAACCTATTGTCACTACTAGAAAAAACGTAACTGGAAAAGGAAGTATAGGGGAAAGAGGGTGCTCTCTTTTTTTTTTTTTCAGCCTTTCTCTTTACTCCCTATTTCTTTAGAGCTGTTCTCAGCTCAGTGACCTAGAGGCCACAAATAGGTGCAGCTGTAGCTACCAGTTCCTGGTTTGCACAGATCCTAGGAGATCTGTTTGACTCTCAGACAATGATCCTATAAAGGATGTGTCAGCATCAGTGGCCTGGAGCATGCCACTTCACTTTTCTCCTACTTGGCCCTGAGGAGATGTTCCAGGTGAGGCAGAATACAGCTCCATAGCCCTTTCCATAGGTTCTCTTGTCTATTTTGGCCACGATTTACCCAGGATTCTATGGGATAACGGTTGAAGATAACTTTAGTACCTTTTAATGTATGAATTGGAAGCCTTAGAATGTTAAGTCTTTCCTTCTATCTTCCATCCTATTAACTAAAATGTTTCTCTTACCTGCTTATAACTACATCCTAGTCCTCACAGCTCTTCACATTAAAAAACAAAACAAAACAAAACAAAACACAGGTTTTTATCTTCTGGTCTGTATTTCTTCTTCTTCTTCTTTTTTTTTTTTTTTTTTTTTTTGAAGTTTTGATTTTAATTCCAAGGTCTGTATTTCAGTGAGGCAGCCCTTGACTCTTTTGTTGGCTTCCTAACTTATACCTTCTGTATATTTAATGCCTTACAACTTATTTTGATTAATGTGATTAACTTATTTTAGATTAACAACTTATTTTGATTAATGTGTATTAGAATCTAGGCCTTTTTGAGAACATTTTATGGGGCTGACTTAGGTTTGCCTCCTTTTGCATAATGACTTCTTACTCACTGGCCCCAATAAAAAGGCTAAGTGTGTAAGGAGAAGATATATAACCAGAGGTTAACCCTTTAAAGGATTGATTGTTTTGAACTGATATTCAGGGGCGCCTGGGTGGTGCAGTTGGTTAAGTATCACACTCTAGGTTTCCGCTCAGGTTGTGACCTAAGGGTCATCTCTCTCCCTCTTTCTCTGTCACTCCCCCTGTGCATGCAAGCTTGCTCACTATTTCTCAAATAAATCTTTAAATTGATGTTTTTGATAGGTGATATCAGGATTTGTTTCTTGACAAGATAAGAAAATATTCTATGGTGAATTTAGCCAGAATGCTAAGTTTTGTTCTTTGTAATAAATCAGTTCCCCTTTTCAAAACTCTCACAGTGTTTTTTCCTGAATTCCCTGAGTTCTTAGTTTTCTCTCAGACTTTCCTGAACTTGCTAAACTTAGATTTCCTCAGCTCATGCATAACTCTGATTACTAGGATGATCCTTTCTCATTGGCTCTGAAAAGTGTGAGGGCTTTAGCATTTTACCCCATCTTTTCTTCTAAGTGACCTCCCCTATGGTTCTACCCAGATTACTCTCTTTTCACAACTCTCAGAACCACTCTGGATGTATCTTACTATTCTCTGTTGAATCAAGTTGACTCCTGAATCATACTTTTTTTTTTTTTATTTGTTTATTTTCAGCGTAACAGTGTTCATTGTTTTTGTACCACACCCAGTGCTCCGTGCAGTACTGCCCTCCCTATTACCCACCACCTGGTTCTTCAACCTTCCCCCCCCCCCGCCCCCCCCCCCCCCGCCCCTTCAAAACCCTCTGGTTGTTTTTAAGAGTCCATAGTCTCTCATGGTTCATCTCCCCTTCCAGTTTCCCTCAACTCCCTCTCCTCTCCATCTCCCCATGTCCTCCGTGTTCTTTGTTATGCTCCACAAATAAGTGAGACCATATGATACTTGACTCTCTCTGCTTGATTTATTTCGCTCAGCATAATCTCTTCCAGTCCCGTCCATGTTGCTACAAAAGTTGGGTATTCGTCCTTTCTGATGGAAAATAATACTCCATTGTGTATATGTACCACATCTTCCTTATCCATTCATCCGTTGAAGGGCATCTTGGTTCTTTCCACAGTTTGGCGACCGTGGCCATTGCTGCAATAAACATTGGGGTACAGATGGCTCTTCTTTTCACTACATCTGTATCTTTGGGGTAAATACCCAGCAGTGCAATTGCAGGGTCATAGGGAAGCTCTATTTTTAATTTCTTGAGGAATCTCCACACTGTTCTCCAAAGTGGCTGCACTAACTTGCATTCCCACCAACAGTGTAAGAGGGTTCCCCTTTCTCCACATCCTCTCCAACACACGTTGTTTCCTGTCTTGCTAATTTTGGCCATTCTAACTGGTGTCAGGTGGTATCTCAATGTAGTTTTAATTTGAATATCCCTGATGGCTAGTGATGATGAACATTTTTTCATGTGTCTGATAGCCATTTGTATGTCTTCATTGGAGAAGTGTCTGTTCATATCTTCTGCCCATTTTTTGATATAATTATCTGTTTTGTGTGTGTTGAGTTTGAGGAGTTCTTTATAGATCCTGGATATAAACCTTTTGTCTGTACTGTCATTTGCAAATATCTTCTCCCATTCCGTGGGTTGCCTTTTTGTTTTGTTGACTGTTTCCTTTGCTTTTGATCTTGATGAAGTCCCAAAAGTTCATTTTCGCTTTTGTTTCCTTTGCCTTTGGAGACATATCTTGAAAGAAGTTGCTGTGGCTGATATCGAAGAGGTTACTGCCTAAGTTCTCCTCTAGTATTCTGATAGATTCCTCTAGTATTCTGATAGATTCCTGTCTCACGTTGAGGTCTTTTATCCATTTTGAGTTTATCTTTGTGTACGGTGTAAGAGAATGGTCGAGTTTCATTCTTCTACATATCGCTGTCCAGTTTTCCCAGCACCATTTATTGAAGAGACTGTCTTTTTTCCATTGTATATTTTTTCCTGTTTTGTCGAAGATTATTTGACCATAGAGTTGAGGGTCCATATCTGGGCTCTCCACTCTGTTCCACTGGTCAATGTGTCTGTTTTTATGCCAGTACCACGCTGTCTTGGTGATCACAGCTTTGTAGTAAAGCTTGAAATCGGGTTTTACAAATGTGTTTGAATGTGTTAGTCACTGCTGAAGGAAGCAAACCATAAGAGACTCTTAAATATAGGGAACAAACTGAGCATTGTTGGAGGGGAGATGGGGGGATGGAGTAACTGGGTGATGGGCATTAGGGAGGACACATGATAGAATGAGCACTGGATGTTACATGCAACTGATGAATCACTAAATTCTACCCTGAAACTAAACTGCACTATATGTTAACTGACTTGAATTTACATAAAATTTAAAAGAAAAAAAAAACCCAACTAAACCATCTGTCTGTAGGCCTGTTAGGTAGTACTTCTACACTTAGTTATTATTCTCTAGAGTATCCCTAGTACATAGAAACACAAAACTTAATAAGCTTTTCTTTTTATTAACATACATCTCCATATAACCATTTATTTGTGTTTCCTCCTTGTCTCCATTTGGACTATACTGTCTTCAGACCTTTGTCTTTCAGTTCATTTGCTTCGAAACTTGGAGCAAAGGGGATAATTGCCTCCCTAGGCTGTTAGATTCTTTTTTATCTTTCTTTTCGCCCATCGTCAGTAAATGTTTTAGGGTGATATCCTGGCTATCTTCACTTCTCCATTTTAGTGAACTCTTGAGCTGTATCTCACCACACCCCTCTTTTTTGTCTTTTTAATAAATACAGTTTTATTTGCAGTGCTGGTGTAAGAGAAAAAAAAAACTTCTGTCTAATGATTTCAAACTGATCACTAGTAATTCTGCAGTACCTGAGGAACCTACCATCAATGCTTTTTAAAAGGATTCTTAACAAAAATTTGATACATAGCTAGAATCCTGCAGCAAGACAGGCAAATCTTAAATTTGCCATTTCCCCTAATTTTTATTATGAAGAACTTTAAATATACACAAAAATAGAAATAATGATATAGAGAACATTCTTTGTACCCAGTACATAACTTCAGTAAGTTATCAGCACTTGGCCAATCTTATTGCAGCTATGTGCTACTCCTTCAATACTTTTTCCCACCTTGCTGGAGTATTTAAAATGAAATGCTGAGTGGCTTCTGTGTCCCGGTGCTGTGTCATCATGAAGCCTGTGTGGTCCCTTAGCTGAGATACCCGAGGAAACCCAGACCCAAGACCAGCTGATGAAGGAGAAGGTGCTTGAGACATTTACCTTTCAGGTGGGAATCACTCAGTCGATGTCCCTGATCATCAGCTCTTTCTACTTGAATAAAGAGATCTTTCTGAGGAAGCTTATTTCAGATTCATCAGATGTTTTGGACAAAATCAGGTATGAAAGTTTGACAGATCCCAGTAAGTTAGATTCTGGGTAAGAGCTGCACATTAATCATGTTCCAAACAGCTAAGATCTAACCCTCACTATGGTGGATATTGGTATTGGCATGACCAAGGCCAATTTGATCAGTAACCTTAGTACTATTGCTATGTCTGGAACTAAAGTGTTCTTGGAAACTTTGCAGAATGCTTCATATTTCTGTAATTGGCCAGTTTGGTGCCTGTTTGATTGCTGAGAAAGTGACCATGATCACCAAACATAATAATGATGAACAGTATGCCTGGGAGTCTTCTGCAGGAGGATCATTCACAGTTAGGACTGATACAGGTCAACCTGTGGGTCCTGTAATAGAGGTTATCCTGCATCTGAAGGAAGACCAAACTGAGTACTTGGAAGAAAGAAGACTAAAGATGATTGTAAAGAAACACTCCCAGTTTATTGGCTATATATTACTCTTTTTGTGGAGAAGGAATGTGATAAAGAAGTCAATGATGATGAAGCTGAAGAAAAGGAAGAGGGGGCGCCTGGGTGGCTCAGTTGGTTAAGCGTCTGCTTTCAGCTCAGGTCATGATTCCCTTCCCTTCTCTTTTCTTTTCTTTTCTTTCATAGTAGGTTCTACAGCCAGCATGGAGCCCAGTGTGGGGCTTGAACTCATGACCCTGAGATCAAGACCTAAGCTGAGATCAAGAGTTAAATGTTTAACTGGCTGAGTCACCCATGTGCCTCTGTGAGCATTTCTCTAAAATATTAAGCTTGGGGGACACCTAGGTAGCTCAGTCAGTTGAGCCTCTGATTCTTGATTTCAGCTTGGGTCATAATCTCAAGGTCATGGGATCAAAACTCATGTCAGACTCTGTGCTCAATGGAGTCTGCTTGGGATTCTCTCTCCCTCTGTTCCTCCTCCATCTCCCCCACCAAATAAATTAATTAAAAAAAACATATTAAGCTTGGAATTACATGAGGAGTTTCAAAATCAGAAGAAGCTTTCAGAGCTGTTAAGATACTACACATCGGTTTCTGGTCATTAGATAGTTTCTCTCAAGAACTGTTGTACCAGAGTAAAGGAATACCAGAAGCATATCTTTTACATCACAGGTAAGACCCAGGACCAGATAGCAAATTTGGCTTTGTGGAATGTCTTTGGAAGCATGGCCTAGAAGTATATATGAACAAGTCTCTTGACAAGTACAGTGTCCAACAGCAGAAGGAATTTGAGGGGAAGACTGTAGTGTCTGTTATCAAATAGGGCTTAGAACTTGCAGAAAATGAAGAAGAGAAAAAAACAGGAAGAGAAAAAAACAAAGTTTGAAAACCTGTGCAAAATCATGAAGGATATCTTGAAGAAACAAATAAAAAAGTTGCTCGTGTCGAACTGATTGGTGGCATCCTCATGCTGTTCTGTCACAAGCATATGTGGCTGGATGGCAAATAAGGAAAGAATTGTGAAGGCTCAAGCCATAGAGGCAACTCAACCATGGGCTACATGGCAGCAAAGAAGCACTTGCAGATAAAACTCTGACCACTCTATGATCGAGACCTCATGGCAGAATGCAAAATGACAAGAATGACCAGTGGTCATCCTGCTCTATGAAACTGCACTTCTGTCCTCCAGCTTCATTCTGGAAGATCCCCAGATGTATGCTAACAGGATCTATGGGATGATCAAACTTTGTTTTGGTATCAGTGAAGATGACCCCACTGCTGATGATAGCAATACTACTGTGACCAGAAGAGATGTCACCCCTCAAAGGAGAGGATGACATGTCATGTGTAGAAGAAGCAGGCTAAGCTCTAAGCTTCATCCCAAGAATTACTTTTATCTATATTCAACACTTTGTCTTCATTCCCTTTGATGATATATTTTTCTTTATTTTTGTTAACATTTTAAAAATCTGAATGACATGACAGTAACTGCTTAAGGGGAAGATAAGGTTTCTTTCTCTTCTGATACGCTGATACTTAGGAACTAAAGCCCAACCGGTTTTTCTTTTCTGGTTTCATGTGAGCTTATTTAACAGGACAAGGTAACATTTGTTGTAAGGTGTACATAACCTAGTATTAACCCAATATTAACTGTGTGGGCTAAAGTGTTCAGCTATCAAGCGGATTCCCTAGAAAGACCAAATTTTTTTGTCACTAAAGTGACTGAGCTACACTTTGATGTTTAAAAGAAAAATATTGGTTAAAACAACTTCACCTTCTAGGATCTACTTTTAAAATTTTATATCCCCTGTAGTTACTAACTGTGTGTACCTGGCCTCTAGAAATTAGTATGTTAAAGTGAACCAACTTGATGGGAGTTATTATATAATAGGGTTTGTTTTCTGAAGAGCCTTGTTGTTTTTTTTTGTTTTTTTTTTTTGACAGAGAAATCACAAGAGAGGCAGGCAGAGAGAGAGGAAGGGAAGCAGGCTCTCCACTGAGCAGAGAGCCCGATGTGGGACTCGATCCTACGATCCTGAGATCATGACCTGAGCTGAAGGCAGCGGTTTAACCCACTGAGCCACCCAGGCGCCCCAAGAGCATTGTTTAGAGTAGCCAATTACAAGCCCACTTAGGTGTGTTGTGAAGCTGTTCAGAATAGCAAGTTTTATGAGTGGAAATGTGCTCAAGTCATATTCTGCTTTAAAAGGTTGTAACAGATACGAATGAATTTAAGAAAGAAATGGTAGACATTATATCATGTGTAAATACTTCAGTATGTATCTCTACTTAATAGATAAGGGCTCCTTTTTTTTAATGAAAATATTCTTTATTTCATAGAGTCATGAATTACCAGCCAGTTAGGGAGTCTATAGGGTTGGAGTGGGGGATATTTGAAGATACATCAAAATTTGACAAATATTACTTTGCCTGCGAATGAGTACTTTATTGATGATCAGTGATTTTGTAAAACCATTAAATTGCATCTGTGGGAGCCTAGAAAGTCTTAGCCACTTATCCTACAAAAAAAAAAAGGAATGCTGTGAGAATATATTAGAATATATATCCTATATTAGAAGTAGTTTATTTTAAACATTAGGAACATTTGGGATATCTATATAACTGGAAAACTGGAATAACTGGAATAACTGGAAAAGTGAAATAATAAGCCTGTGGAAACCCCTCAGGTGGCCAGTTTTAATAATGGGTTAGAGAATTCATTGGAGAGGAAGCCCATGTTCACAGTTTTACTTTTTTTTTTTTTAACTAATACACTTTACTTTTGTAGAACTGTTTTAGGTTTACAGAAAAATTGAACAGAAAATACAGAGTTCCCATAGTACCCCTCCCCACCTCTAGTTTCCTGTTACTAAATACTGTGTTACTGGGATATGTTTGTTATAATTGGTGAAGCCAATATTGATATATTATTATTAACTAAAGTCTATAATTTATAGTAAGGTACTCCTTTTTTAAAAATAACATAAGCACAGTAGTTTTAAACACCTAACAAAATGATTTCTCAATATCATCTAAAATCTAGCCAGTGTTTAATTTCTCCCATTGTCTTAAAAATACCCTATTGTTCTGTCTCTGAGGCATGTTGAGACCTTGTCAGCGTTGATGGTGGGGGAGGGAAGTAACTATTGAGTGAGGAGGACTGGGGGCATGCCTTGGCTATTGACTGTAGCATTGTCCAGTGGGAAGTAGCAGAAGTACAATATATAGAGAAACATAACTTGTGGTTGATTAAAAAAAAAAAAGTGACCCCTGAGGACTATCTCCACCACCTCTGTCCATGTGAACCTACTTAGCTCAAATTCCCAAGGGTAAGATGGGAACATTAACAACACACAAATTATAGGTTGGTTGTGAGAATGAAGTGGTAAAATCAAGTGTTTAGCACAATGCCCTCAATAAATGTTAGATTGATTGAAAGCAGTATCCTGTTGTTGACTTGTTCAAATCAAGATTCACATACACTGCATTTGGTTGACATATCTCTTAAGTTGACAAGTCTCTTAGTCTTTGAGAGTTCCATACTTCCTCCCTCTTCCTCCCAGTCACCCTCCTCCCCCACATGTTTTTGTTTGTTTTTTTTTTTTTTTTTTTTGCCATTTATTTGTTGAAGAAATGAAGTTCTTAGTTTGATAGAAGAGTCCAAATTCTGGATTTGGTTAATTGCAAACTTCGGGTGTCTTTTAACATGTTTCTCGAGCCTCTGTTTTTCCTGTGAACTGGTAGTAGATGCAGAGCCTTGATGAGATTCATGTTGCTGTTATTGCTCTTATTTTTGGCAAGAGTACTCGGTCTAAATCTATTGTTTCCATATGGTTGGCAAAATTGTGATTTTTCTGATTCTTTTTCTGAATCAAATTTCTGAACTGGAATTATTCTACCAAGTAGAACTTTATTTCATCAGCTGTTTGTTTCCCCTGAAGTATAGTTACTATAAGAAGGGCAGGATAAAGGCTTGATTTTTCTTCCCTCTTATTTACCAATTCTCAGAAAAATGAGTTTTGTGCCATATGACCATGAATTTGTTTTTGTTTTCAATATTTTATGTATTTTATTTCAACTCATTGTGGTGATTGTTATTTTGATGCTCAAATTTTCATGTCTTTGGCTAGTGGAAGCCCTTTCAAGCAGACTGTTGTGTCCTTCTGACTCCAGAGTTCTTTGATACCATCTTTCTTTTCTGGCACATATTTCAGACTTTCCTTGAATTTTCCCTGTGCCATTATTGGAATCAGGAACTCTAGAAGCCCTGTTTCCTTTCATTGAGAAATAATTGAGACCACAGTATGGACTCTAGAGCATTAATTGCTATTGGCAAACACATTTCTCTTGATAGGTTTTAATTACTAGATTTTGTCTGTTTTATCCTTATGTACACTTTTCAATGTGTTTGAATTGTTTATTTTTAAAAATACACTTGTGTTCTCTTTAAAATTGCAAGCCACCTAAAGAATTACATACATTTAAACTTGATATTTGTATCATGCTCAGTGGCAAAACGATAGCACAAAGTAGTAAGGAATATAATAAGGGGTAAGGGTCTATTCCTAACCTTTTAGTCCCAGAGTTCAACTGCGGTACTCTCCCATGAAAGGAATTATCAGAGATCTTCTATACCCTTTGATGAAAGAGATGAACCTTGATGAGGGCGAGCACTTTGGAGGAACTTTCATAGACAGTAGTCTATGGATAGACCAGTAATCTAATCCAAAATGACATACATCTCTCATTCTTATGACTGGGGAGAGGGAGTAGTTGTACTTTGCAGCAGTAGCTAGAGACTTCAAGCAGGAAGGCAGAAGAGGTGTAGTTACTTTTTTTTTTTTAATAAGATTTTATTTCTTTGACAGAGCATAAACAGGGGGAGGAGAAGAGGGAGAAGCAGGTTCTGCATTGAGCAGGGAGATCAATCCTACTGGAATCATGACCTGAACTGAAGGTAGACAGTTCACTGACTGAGCCACCTAGGAGCCCATGCAGTTGCTCTTCTGTACTAATGACACTTTTCTCCCCAATTCTCCGCTTGTGCTCTGTAGTCTTTAGCCTTTTATATACCTATCATCTGTTGTTTATTTCAACTTGTATACTTTTTTTCCCTAAAGTAATTTTTTGCTTGCTCTGGTTAAAGTTCATCTGTTCCATCAAAGATGTGTTAGGAGATCTCTGAGAACTTTATCTGTTCAGTGTGTTTCTTTTAACATTCTCTACTTGGAAGATTTAACATTATCTGCCAGCTTGGGGATTTGTCTATCGATTACTCTGGATTTAGGAAAATGACGTTTAGGAAATTGAATATGTCTAGGTTATCTTAAGGAGCAGAGATCCATTTTCTTGAAAGAGAGTATAATATATATATGTGTGTCTTTGTATAGACATATATACATATATTTATATGTGCTTTATAAGCACAGTGAAAGTCTGGAATCATACAGAGCTCAAGAAGCCAGTGAGAATAGTTTTGCTTAGGAATTGGCATTAGGGGGACCAGGAAAGAAGAAAAAATCTTTTAATGTTTCCCTTTATGTCCTTTGGTGCTTAAGAAATTGAAAAGAGGGGGCGCCTGGGTGGCTCAGTGGTTAAAGCCTCTGCCTTCAGCTCAGGTCATGATCTCAGGGTCCTGAGATCGAGCCCCGCATCGGGCTCTCTGCTTGGCAGGGAGCCTGCTTCCCCCCTCTCTCTCTGCCTGCTTCTCTGCCTACTTGTGATCTTTGTCTGTCAAATAAATAAAAAAAAAAAAAAAAAATCTTAAAAAAAAAAAAAAAGAAATTGAAAAGAGTAACACAAACATTTCTTTTATAGTAAAAATGTAGTATAATTTCATAGTGAAAAAACGTAGTATAATGATAATATCTTCAAATCGGTTCTTACTCTTCCATCTTCTATTTAGATTTCTCAGTGCTTGAAGATACGTAGTAAATTAGTGAAATGCAGTATAATGTAATGTAATAAAAAACTCTTCTGTGTTGTGAACTTTATAAACGGTGAGTAATATTTGTAGGGAAATCTGTAATAGTGTTTGAGTGCTAACTCTACGCTGGAAGATGGGTTACTGAATGCTAGGCTTATGCATACTTATTCTAGTTTATCTAGTTCATGTGTAAGACCTCCCTCTATTTTTTTAAACCCTTTTTAAGGGTGTAAATATTCACGGTAAAAGGTTTAAAAATGAGACAGAAGAATAAAGTGAAAAGTAAGTTTGCTTTCTCTTAGCCCCCAACTTCCTCCTAAACTAACCACTCTTACTGGTTTCTTGTGTTTTTTCCAGAAACATTCAATACATATTTTGTCATCTATTTTTACACACACATATATAATCATGTGATATATATCCTATATATATAAATCATATGGAATCATAATCATGTATAAAATCATATGATTACATATGATATATAATGACTGTGTGCATGCATGTGTATGTGAAACAACCCTCTCACCCATATCCCTCAACAACATGTGCAGCCATAATATATATGTATTTTTCTGCAACTTGATGTGACCCCCTAACATTCAGACAGGAAGACTCATATTTTACATAGCTTTATGTTTGTAGCAGGAGCATTTATTCAAAATACTGATAGGATCATGTCATTCCCAACATTTGCTTAAACACTTAAGGGCCTTCGTTTTCTCAGGTAAAGTCCAGCCACCTTAACCTGGCATGCAAGACCTTGAACTGATTCCTGCCTGCTTCTCTAGCCTCTTTACCAGAAACTGTTGGCTTACACTTGGAGTGTTGGTCATCCTGAACTTTTTTCAGTTTCTTAAACAGTTCATGGCCTCTCATCTGAATTCTGCTTCCTCTGTCTCATACTACTTTTTCTTCTTCTTTTAAAAAATTTTTAGCAGTCCTAGTATTTATAAAAGTCCACAGATAAAATAAGATTTAAAGAAATAAAACAAAGTACAGTTAAAAACTTCACTTTTCCTAAGCATATAATACCCAAAAGAATATATGCTTAAAAAAATGGGATCCTACTGGCTTCCTTGTTCCCTTTTCCACAGTGAGGTTAATACAGGATTTGCTTATCTTTACTTTTTAACTTCTTATAGTCAGAGTTCTACAAATAGTTCAATAATCAGTTCAACAAAGTGTGTTATGAAAAACAGTAGTCCAGGTTCTGGTTCCAGATAAGATGGAGTAAGCACACTTCACCCTGTCTCTCCCACTGAATGCAGCTATAAAACCTGGACAGAATGCTCGGAGTGGCTATTTGAGGACTCTGAAAAATAAATAGTAGGAGGCAGATTGGGGAAGAAGACCAGAATTCAAAGTACCACTGAACCGGCGGTGAGTTTACCATTTTTTTTCTCCCGGTACGCCCCAGCCTGAACTTAATGTATCCTGAAACTTGGAAGTGAGCATTATTAATACAGACAGAAAAAGCACCAGGAGAAGCCCTCTGGTTCTGATTCAAGGAGCGGAAGGGATCTCCTAATGTTCAAAGAAAGTGTGGCAATCCCACATCCTTCTCTCTTTTCTTCTTCCTCTTCTTCTTTTTTTCCCCCTTTTCTTCCTTTTTTCCCCTTTCTTCGTTTTCTTGCACCCCAGGCCTCAAGCAGTCCTTGGCAGAAGCTGCAGTGGCCTCAATGGGGGCAGACAGGAGCCTAAATCTCAGAGGGAGGGGAGACTTCCTCCCACATTGGAGGAGCTTTGGTATCAAGAGAGTACGGCCGATTCCATTGTTTTCTTCTCCCTCTGCTCTTCTTTTGCTTAGCCCTAATGTGAGCGCGGTCATGGGAAGTACATGGCAGGACATGAAGTCCCAGCTTTCTGTTGGAAAGGTGGGAAAGGGGAGCCCCAGGGAACCAAAAGATTGCAAGAGAATGAGGAGCTTAGAAAACTGACTACTTAAAGTTCGTTATGGACTCATGAGCTGACTCCCAAGCTGACATGTATGAGTCTGATTCCTAATCAGCATACAGAAACATTAAGGACTGAATTATGGGATAGACCACCCCTAACTCCCAAACTGGACTGCATGGTACAGTTATGAAACTGTATGTATGATTGCAGAGGGTTTGCAAACGGAATTGTAATTGGAAATACAACCCACAGAATGCTGGTCAGAACTTGAAATGTGAACCCAACTGGGTCAAATCAATTACTGGCGAAAACAAGCACACCAGCATTCTCATTGGGACTTAAATAAGATCCACAGTATCATAACATAATATCCAAATGTCCAGAATACAATCTAGAATGACTCAGCTTAAAAAGAACCAGAAACTTCTGTTCCACTTCTAGCTGCCAGGAGACAGCGAGACGTGCAGTTGCTAAAAAAAAAAAAAAAAGAACCAGAAAAATTGAACTTACATGGGAAAAGATGTGAACAGATGGTGATGCCAAGATCACACAGATGTTAAAATTATCTGAAAAGTAGTTTTAAAATCAGCTATTATGACCATGTTCAAGGATTGAACGGGAAGATAGAAAGTCTCAGCAAAGAAATAGAAGATATGAAGAACTAAATGGAGATTTTAGAACTAAGAAATACAATGATGGAAATTAAAATTCATTAAAAGGGCTCAAAAGCAGAGTAGACATGACAATGAAAGAGTCTGCGCTTAAAAATAGGTCAACAGAAGTGATCCAATTTGAATAACAGGGAAAAGGTTAAAAATAAAGAAATATACAGCTTCAGGGACCTATGAAACTATGAGAAGGTCTTACATTTGTGTCATCGGAGACCCAGAATGAGAAGAGAATGAATGTGATCCATCAAAAATACTTGAAGAAATAATGGCACAAAGATTAAAAAGGAAGAAATGAAAGTGCCCCTATTTGCAGATGGCATAATCATCTATGTAGAAAATCCCAAGCAATCCACAAAGAAATTGCTAGAGTAAATGAGTTTAGCAAGTGATTCATGGTCAGCTCACAAAAAACAATCACATTTCTATATACTAGTGATACAATAATTGAAAACTGAATTAAAGATATTTATAGTAGCTTCCCCAAAGTGAAACTCTTAGGTATAAATTCAACAAAATATGTATAAGATTGCTATGCTGAGAATTATAGAACCCTGATTTAAAAAAAAAAAAGTCAAAGGATATTTAAGTAAATGGAGAAAAATGTATTTATGAATTTGAAGAATCACAATAGTAAAGATGGTGATTTTCCCCAAATTGATCTATAGATTTAATGCAGTACTAATAAAAACAATGCCAACAGCACCCGTTTCTGGTTATAAACTGTATAAAGAACTCTGAGAAGGGTGTGGGGCAACTGGAACCCTCAATATTGCTGGTAGGGTTGCAGAGTGATTCAGTTCCTCTGGAAAACAATTAAGCATATACTTATATGTCAAACATGGATTTACTGTATGATCCAACAACCCTACCCCTAGGCATTTAACCTTGAGAAATGAAAATTTGTGTTCATATATTTATATCAACTTTATTCTTACTTGCCAAAAAATGTATACTTCAAAGAAAAGAGTGAATGGATAAATCAGGGTTGGTATATTCATACCGTAGAATACTATTTGGCAATAAAAAACAATGAGCTACTGATTTGCACAACTCTTGATTTCCTCTCCTTAGGTAAATCCTTGTAGGGACCTCCTAGTCAACTCCAGTCCAGCTTGGTGTTTTTGTTCACAGGTATCATCCTTGGATCACCCTTCAGTGTCTTCTTGGGGATTCTCTTTGATTCTCTTTTATATTGTATGCCTCGTTGAATCCCTTTCTCTTTTTTGTTTATTTTCATTTTAGTGAAGTACCTCTTCTATATAGTTTCTTGAGTAAAGGATGCTGGGAGGTATGTCTTTGAGACCTCTATTGCAAGTCTGAACGTTTTTATACTATCCGTTTAAGTGAAAAACTGGCTGGATATAGAATTCTAGATTGAGAATAATTTTACTTCCAAAATTTGTCTTCATACTCCCTGTAGCAGTTGAGAAGTATAATTCTGTTATGATTCATGTTACTTTGGGAGCATATAATTTTTTCTCTCTTCCCCCAGGGTTTTGCAATTTCATGATGATATACCATAGTATGGGTATGTTTTCATCTAGTGTGCCTGTCTTTGTCCTTTATTGAAACTTATGATTTGAAAATTTTTCTCAGGAAGTTTTCTTGAATTATTTTGTTGATGTTTTCCACCCCCTTAATTTTTTACCCCTTCTTTTCTGGAACACTTGCTGTGCTGATATTGGGTCTCTTGGAATGGTTCCCCAATTCTTGACTTTTACTCTCCTATTTTTATATACATTTGTTCATATATTTTTGTAATTAACAAGTACATTTTTTAAAATAGAGAGGATGATGAAATTGTGCTTTTCCCCCCATTCTAACCACAAAAACCTGATAGTTTTAAGTTGACCATTATGATAGGATAGTTTTGTTTAAAAGATAGAATTCCCTGTGATGGTTATCTAGATTGAAGAGCTTGTTTTGCCTTTGTCTCCAGGTGAGCTACTAGAACCCAAGGAATCATTATATGGGCATCCCCATGAGAGCTAAGAGGAGCCTTTGTTCTTTAAACTTCTTGGCTCAATTTTTTTTTCCCCTGGGAATTTGGTTTAGACCACTCAGCCTTCTTTTTGTTTTACTATCCATAAGTTCCTAGCTCTGTGCTCTAAGCATTCTGATCCACTTAATCTACTGATCTCTCACAGTGCTTATTTTTGTTCATAGAAACTATCATTTGATCTTGTATTGTCATATTACCTTATAGTAAGTTTGTTTCTTTCAAAAAGATGGTAAATTCTTTGATGAAAGGACTTATACCTTATATTTTTCTGTGTTCCTTGGTATAGTTGTTTCATGAGCTGTTATTGTTAGATTGGGTGTGGTTTGTTTGTTTGGTGGTGGTGTGAGTGGTTAAGTAAAAAGAAATGATGGGTAAGGATGCTAAGACTGGTTTTGCTGTGTCCTTAGCAGTTTATTAGTCCAGCTTTGCAGAATTCCAGTATTTGCTACTTTCCCACTAAACTGAAATTTGTTTTTGAGTTCCAGAGCATCCCCATTAGTGGGTTTGGGATACTTTTTTTTTTGGCTTTATTTTGTTTAATTTTATTTTTTCAGTGTTCCAAGATTCATTGTTTATGTACCACACCCAGTGCTCCACGCAATACGTGCCCTCCTTAATACCCACTACCAGGATCACCCATCCCTCACGGCCCTCCCCTCTAAAACACTCAGTTTCTTTCTCAGAGTCCATAGTGCCTCACGGTTCGTCTCCCCCTCCGATTTCCCCCAATTCACTTTTCCTTTCCTTCTCCTAATGTCCTCCATACTATTGCTTATGTTCTACAAGTAAGTGAAACCATATGATAATTGACTTTCTCTGCTTGACTTCTTTTATTCAGCATAATCTTCTCCAGGCGTGTCCATGTTGATATAAAAGTTGGGTGTTCATCTTTTCTGATGGCTGAATAATATTCTGTTGTATATATGGACCACATCTTCTTTATCCATTCGTCTGTTGAAGGGCATCTTGGCTTTTTCCACAGTTTGCCGATTGTGGATGTTGCTGCTATGAACATTGGGGTGCATGTGGCCCTTCTTTTCACTACATCTGTATCTTTGGGGTAAATACCCAGTAGTGCGATTGCAGGGTCATAGGGTAGCTCTATTTTTAATTTCTTAAGGAATCTCCATACTGTTGTCCAAAGTGGCTGCACCAACTTTCATTCCCACCAATAGTGTAAGAGTGTTCCCCTTTCTCCACATCCTCTCCAACACTTGTTGTTTCCAGTCTTCTTGATTTTGGCCATTCTAACTGGTATAAAGTGGTATCTCAATGTGGTTTTGATTTGAATCTCCCTGATGGCTAATGATGATGAACATTTTATCATGTGTCTGTTAGCCATTTGTATGTCTTCTTTGGAGAATTATCTGTTCATGCCTTCTGCCCATTTTTTGACATGATTATCTGTTTTTTGGGGTGTTAAGTGTGAGGAGTTCTTTATAGATCTTGGATATCAGCCCTTTGTCTGTAGTGTCATTTGCGAATATCTTCTCCCATTCCATGGGTTGCCTCTTTTGTTGACTGTTTCCTTTGCTGTGCGGAAGCTTTTTATCTTGATGAAGTTGGGTTTAGGATACTTTTAACTAGCTTTTTACTTTATTACTAAATGGCTTTTTTTAATTTAAAAAGGAAAATAATCAATGCCTCTTTTTGATTGTTTTACTTTCTCAGGCATATATAAATCATATAGAATTATTTGCCTTTTATGTGCCATTGTTATTCATTAATATTTAATGCTGGGGTGTAGACCACCATACCATCACTTGCCATAGCTTTTAAGCTCTTGTATTGATAGCAGGGGTAGTAGATGATTATTTGAAATTGTAAGAACAAAAAGATTCATTAGGTTATATGCATTTATTTAATTTTTAATTTTTAGAAAGATTTTATTTATTTGACAGACAGAGATCACAAGCAGGCAGAGAGAGAGGAGGAAGCAGACTTGCTGCTGAGCAGAGAGCCTGATGTGAGGCTCGATCCCAGGATCCTGGGATCATGACCTGAGCCTAAGGCAGAGGCTTTAACCCACTGAGCCACCTAGGCGCCCCAATTTTTTATTTTTATTTTTTAAAAGATTTATTTATTTTAGAGAATGTTTTGAGTGTAAGTTGGGGGAGGAAAAGAGGGAGAGAGAATCCTCAAGCAGACTCCCTACTGAGCGCAGAGCCTGACTCGGGGCTCAAATCCCGGGACCTTGAGATCATGACCTGAGCCAAAATGAAGAGTTGGCCTCCTAACCTACTGAGATACCCAGGTGCTCCATATGCATTAATTTTATTTATTTATTTTTAAAGATTTTATTTATTTATTTGACAGAGATCACAAGTAGGCAGAGAGGCAGGCAAAGAGAGAGGAGGGGAAGCAGGCTCCCCGTTGATCAGAGAGCCCAATGCGGGGCTCGAACCCAGGACCCTGGGATCATGACCTGAGCCTTAAGCAGAGGCTTTAACCCACTGAGCCACCCAGGCACCCCTGCATTAATTGTAGAGTACAGTTTATCTATTCCTTTAAAAAAAGATTTTGGACAGTAAGGAAGTGTTTACCACTACATGCACTACATGCGTCAGATGAATAAAAATCCTTTTTAATATCACAATTAAAATCTGTGTTTAACTAGCAAGATGCTACCTTGCCAGTAATATCTGTAGATATTATCTACCTGTCTAAATTAAGTCTATTTCTTACTGTCTTTTTTGAGTGGACATATCATTGATTATTTCTTTTTTGCACAGTTTGGTGACAGACCACAAACATTCCATATTCAGTTAGATTAGTCAAGAGCTAGAAAATAAAGAGAAAACCTTAGTTGTGGTATTTAGAGTGACTGGTAAAGATTTGGTTTGTATGTTCAGGTTTATTTATTTATTTATTTATTTAAAAGTTTAAATTTATTTATTTGTGTGTGGTGGAGGGGGATGGCAGACAGAGGGAGAAGGAGGCTCCCCACTGAGCAAGGGGCCCAATGTGGGACTCGATCCCCAGACCCTGGGATCATGACCTAAGCCGGAGGCTGATACTCAACCAACTGAGCCAGCCAGGCATCCCATCAGGATTCCTTTAATCTTTTAAAGGATTTCTTTAACGTAAGAAACATATAAGCAGGAAGTTAAAATTGACTTATAGTATATTTCCATGCTGTGTTTTCTTGAGGTCAGCAATCTATGACTCTTAGTGATCAGTGCTTACCTTGCTGACTTTTCTTCTTTCTCTACTTTCATCTCTGCGCCAGACTTGATTGCTCTTACTCAACTCCAGGAAACTTATTTTATTAGTCTTCTTTATTTTTTCCCCCTCAGGGCTTTGCTAGATGACTAACTTGCTGATAGCTGTAAATCTAATCCTGAGTTTTAATTGGTTGATATTGCTTCCTACAGGGATATTTGGATTCAAGAGTTGTATTTGTTTGAGGAAATGAGGTGGAAGGGAATAACTTGAGCAAAAAACAAAGTAGCACATTTTTAAAGGAGAATAAAAAACAAACTGACTTCATCAGAGTGTATGATGTATGTTGAAGAACTGAAGGAAATGGGGTTTGCTAAGTAATGTGGAATGATCGTAAATTCCAGGTTCATCATTTTATTTCATTTATTTTTTCAGAAAGTAAATTAAAGAAATGTCTAATTCCATTATAATTAACATAGTGTTATTTTAGTCAGGTGTACAATATAATGATTCAATATTTACATACCTTTTCCAGTGCTTATCACAGTAAGTGTACTCCTAATCCCCTTCACCTTTTTCACCCATCCCCCTGTCCACCTCTTCTCTGGTAACCAGTTTCTTCTCCATAATTAAGAGGCTGGTTTTTTTTTGTCCTTTTTTTCTCTGTTTGTTTGTTTCTTAAATTCCACATACAAGTGAAATCATATGGTATTTATCTTTCTCTAACTCCTTTTGCTTAGCATTATACCCTCTAGATCCATCCATGTTGCTGTAAATGGCAGGATTTTATTCTTTTTTATGGCTGAACGATAATCTATCAAACACACACACACACACACACACACACACACATATCACGTCATATCACATGACATCACTTCTTCTTTTTCTATTCATCTATTGATGGCCACTTTGGTTGTTGCTATAATTTGGCTATGGTAAATAATGCTACAATAAATATTGGGATACATACATCTTTTCAAATTAGTGTTTTCATATTCTTTGGGTAAATACCCAGTGGTGCAATTACTGGATCATAGGATAGTTCTATTTTTGATTTTTGGAGGAACCTTCAGTGTCTTTGTGGTTCCATAAAAATTTTGGGATTATTTGTTCTCCTTCTGTGGAAAATGCTGTTGGTATTTTATTTTATTTTTTTAAAAGATTTGATTTATTTATTGGACACAGAGAGAGAGATCACAAGTAGGCAGAGAGGCAGGCAGAGAGAGAGGGGGAAGCAGGCTCCCCGCTGAGCAGAGAGCCTGATGCGGGGCTCTATCCCCAGACCCTGAGATCATGACCTGAGCCGAAGGCAGAGTCTTAACCCACTGAGCCACCCAGGCACCCCCGCTGTTGGTATTTTAATAAGGATTGCTTTAAATCTGTAGATTCCTTTGTGTAGTTTGGACATTTTAACAATATTTGTTCTCCCAATCCATGAGCATGGAATGTCTTTCCATTTGTTTATGTCATCTTAAATATCTTTCATCAGTGTTTTATAGTTTTTGGAGTACAGGTTTTTCTTGGCTAAGTTTATTCCTAGGTGTTTTATTATTTTTGATGCAATTGTAAATGGGATTGTTTTCTTAATTTTTCTTTTTGCTATTTCAATATTAGTATATAGAAATGCTATGGATTTCTTTGTATCTTTAGACTGTGCTGAATTCATTCACCAGTTCTAGTAGTTTTTTGGAGGAGTCCAGGTTAACCATTTTAATGTTATTTCTGTAGGCATTATTGTTTATGGTTTCTTGAATAGATAAATGACATAAAATCAGTATTTGGGGGGAGATTATCTTATGAATAGTGTGTGGCCAGTGATATTATGGGACATTCTTGGCCTGAAGTACTGTCATATGTGACCAAACGGATGGGGTCCAGAAGAGACACTGCTAGGTGAGCTTGTCAATAGATAATTGGTGGTAATTCATTAGAAGAGTCATCATCAGCAGAGTCCAGTAGGATGTTTATAAAAGGTAAGTGAAGCACAGGTTAAAGCAAGCTCATGCTTATCATTCTAAGGTGGACATTTGGTCCTGGGGGGTGGGGAGAGGGGGAGTAGAGTGGAGAAGAAGGGGCAAATATGACCTTAGCTCTAGAAAGTCCAGGATATTAGATAGTTCATGAATGCTTGTTTTCATTCTCCTTTCTTTCCTTCTTAGATGCCTGGTAAATTGTGAACCACTGTGCTAGGAGCTAGGAATATAAACAGGGCATGGTCTTTGTCCTCAGCAGTTCACAACCAAGTCAGACTGACACTGAGAATGAATAATGACGTTATAGAATGAAAAGTTATCAAAAAATGTGTAAAATATACGAAAAAGAGGAAGGTGGGTGCACCTGGGTACTCAGTCGGTTAAGCTTCTGCCTTTGGCTTACGTCATGATCCCAGGGTCATGTGGTTGAGCTGTGTATTGGGCTACCTGCTCAATGGGAAGCCTGCTTCTCCCTTTCTCTCTGTCTGCTGCCCCCTGTGCTTGTGCAGGCCCTCTTGCTCACTCTCTCTCAAATGAATAAATAAAACCTAAAAGGAAAGAGGAATGGGGGTGCCTGGGTGGCTCAGTTGATTAAGTGTCTGCCTTTGGCTCGGGTCATGATCCCAGGGTCCTGGGATCGAGTCTCGCATTGGGTTCCCTGCTCACCGGGGAGCCTGCTGCTCCCTCTCCCTCTGCCTGCTTCTCTGCCTACTTGGGATTGATCTCTCTCTCTCTCTCTCTCTATCAAATAAATAAATAAAATCTTAAAAGAAAAAAGAGGAATGTATAAAAAGATCCATAGGAACATTGACAAGGGAACAAAAGGGAAGCTAAGCAGAAACTCAGTTGTCCGAACCAGGGAGTTAGGACAAAACTAGCAGCAAGGATGAATGGTTGATGACATCGAGAGTATTGTGGTTGCTAGAACTCCGTAAATGTTTCCTGCTGGGCCTAAGGGAGAGAGTGAGGTGGGCTTGAGTCTTTAGATGAGAGGTTAAGTGGCACCAGTAATATGGAGAGAAAGGAATGTAGTGTAAAGGAACTAGTGAGGGCCTTAAAGTATTTGAAGAACATAGAGGCTGAGGATTCCAAGTACATACTCTATGACATAGTGATGTCCTAGGCCAAGGTAGGCAGTAGGAGTGGACAGAGAGGAGATGGGCAAAGGATAAGGACTGGAAATTCACAAAAAAGGAAGCCTAAACAATCAATAAACAGATGAAAAGATACTCAAACTTACTAGTAACTAGAGAAATGCAAGTTATGTAGCAAGACAGTTTCATTCACTTCAGATTGGCAAAAAAAAAAAAAAAAAAAGTCTGACGGTACCGTGTATTGGTGAAGATAGAGAAAAGAAAACTTCCTCATGTCCTGATAGCAGAAGTATAAACTGGTACAACCACTTCAAAAAGCAATTTGAGCTTAGATCTGTCTCTTCCTTCTTTTCTTTTTTTTTTGAAGATTTTATTTATTTATTTGACAGAGAGAGAGATCACAAGTAGGCAGAGAGGCAGGCAGAGAGAGAGGAGGAAGCAGGCTCCCCGTTGAGCAGAGTGCCCGAGGCGGGGCTCTATCCCAGGACCCTGAGATCATGACCTGAGCCGAAGGCAGCGGCTTAATCCACTGAGCCACCCAGGTGCCCCGATCTGTCTCTTTCTAAAACTTGTGTTCATAATCACTAATGATAATAATAGGAAGCATATATTGAGCATTTACTATGTGCCAGGTAGTATATTAAATATTAAACATACCTTAGCTGATTTACTTATGTAATAATTCTTTGAGGTAAGTGCTTTTGTTACCCATCACATGGCTTTTAGAGATGAAGTAACAAGCTCGCAAGTGAAAAAGCTGATTATTTACCTCAAGTAGTCTTGAGCACATATACTTTTCTTATATACCAGACTGAAAGATCCAGAGGTGTAGAGTAGACTTTGGGTATATTTTTATTTCAATTCTCTTTTTTTCCCTCTCAGTGTATGTATATGTGTATGTATACATACATGTACTTATATATGTGTGTGTATAAGTATTTGACATACACCTTTGTACTATATGTATATTAAACATAGATTTGATACACATATGTATATTATAAAATGATTACCATAAGTTTAGTTGGTTTAGTTGGTTGAGTGTGTCACCTCCCAGTTACTTTTTTTTTTCCTGTGATGAGAACTTTTAAAATTTGTTAACTGTAATCACCATGCTGTACATTACATATCCAAGATTTTCTTATTTTACAACTGAAGTTTGTACCTTTTAACCACCTTTACCTGTTTCCCCTACCTCTCAACCCCCATTTCTGGGAACCACTGATCTCTTCTGTGTTTCTGTGAGTTTGGTTTTCTTAGATTCCACATATAAGTTTTTCCTGTCTGACTTATTTCACTTAGCATAATGCTCTCAAGGCCCATCCATGTTAATACAAATGGCAAGATTCTCTTATTTTTTTATGGCTGCATAATATTGTAGTGTATATAAATACTATATTTTCTTTATCCATTCACTTATAGGTAGACATATAAGTTTTTTCTGTGTCTTAGCTATTGTAAATAATGTTGCATTTAACATGGGCTTGGGATGTCTCTTCAAGATAGTAATTTCATTTCTTTGGGTATATACCCACAAGTGGAATTGCTAGATCATTTGGTAGTTCTGTTTTTAATTTTTAAAATTTTAATTCCAATGTAGTTAACATGCAGTGCTATATTAGTTTCAGATATACAATGTAGTGATCCATCAGTTCCATACATCAAGTGCTTATCAAGACAATCCCAGTCCTGATCCCCTTCACCAGTTTTAACCATCTCCCATGCATCTGTCTTCTGGTAACCATTTGTTTGTTCTCTACAGTTAAGAGTCCGTTTTTTGGGGTTGTATCTTTTTTTCCCCTTTGTTCATTTGTTTTGTTTCTTTTTTTAAAATTTATTTATTTATTTTATAAGCACATTTTAAAAAATTTGATTTCTTTTCAGTGTAACAGAATTCACTGTTTATGCACCACACCAGTGCTCCATGCAATATGTGCCCTCCATAATACCCACCACCTGGCTCCCCCAACCTCCCACCCCCAACCCCTTCACAACCCTCAGGTTGTTTTTAAGAGCCCATAGTCTCTTCATGGTTCATCTCCCCTTCCAATTTCCCTCAACTCCCTTCTCCTCTCCATCTCCCTATGTCCTCCATGTTATTTGATATGCACCACAAATAAGTGAAACCATATGACTCTGCTTGACTTACTTCATTCAGTATAATCTCTTCCAGTCCCGTCCATGTTGATACAAAAGTTGGGTATTCATTCTTTTGATGGAGGCGTAATACTCCATAGTGTATATGGACCACATCTTCCTTATCCATTCATCCGTTGAAGGGCATCTTGGTTCTTTCCACAGTTCGGCGACCGTGGCCATTGCTGCTATAAACATTGGGGTACAGATGGCCCTTCTTTTCACTACATCTTTATCTTTGGGGTAAATACCCAGTAGTGCAATTTCAGGATCATAGGGAAGCTCTATTTTTAATTTCTTGAGGAATCTCACACTGTTCTCCAAAGAAACTATTTTTATTGGGGAGCCTGAGTGGCTCAGTCGGTTAAGTGTCTGCCTCTGGCTCAGGTCATGATCCTGGAGTCCTGGGGGCAAGTCCTGTATCAGACTCCCTGCTTGGCGGGGAGTCTGCTCCCCACTCTTCCTGCTGCTTCCCTTCTTGTGCGTTCTCTCTTTCTCTAACTCTCTCACTCTCATTCTATCTATATATATAGATCTATATATATATTTTATGTTACGTTAGTCACCATTAGTTTTTGATGTAGTGTTCCATGATTCACTGTTTGCATATAATACCCGGTGCTCCATGTAATTTGTGCCCTCCTTAATACCCACCATCAGGTTCACCCATTTCCTCCCACCCCCCCCCCCCGAAATCCTCAGTTTGTTTCCTGGAGTCCATAGTCTCTCATGGTTCACCTCCCCCTCCGATTTCCCCCCTTCATTTTTCCTTTCCTTCTCCTAATGTCCTCCATGCTATATTCTTTATGTTCCACAAATAAGTGAAACCATATGATAATTGACTTTCTCTACTTGACTTATTTTACTTAGCATAATTTCCTCTAGTTCTATCATGCTGATGCAAAAGTTGGATACTCATTCTTTCTGATGGCTGAGTAATATTCCATTGTATATATGGACTACATCATCTTTATCCATTTGTCTGTTGAAGGTCATCTTGGCTCTTTCCACAGTTTGGCTATTGTGGATGTTGCTGCTATGAACATTGTGGTGCATGTGGCCCTTCTTTTCACTACATCTGTGTCTTTGGTGTAAATACCCAATAGAGCAATTGCTGGGTCTATTTTTAACTTTTTGAGGAACACTGTTTTCCCAAAGTGGCTATACCACCTTGCATTCCCACCAACAGTATAAGAGGGTTCCCTCTTATATATAAGGGGTTCTCCCCCTTTCTCCACATCCTCTCCAACATTTGTTGTTTCTTGCCTTGTCAATTTTTGCCATTCTAACTGGTGTAAGGTGGTATCTCAATATGGTTTTGATTTGAATTTCCCTAACGGCTAATGATGATGAATATTTTTTCATTTGTCTGTTTCATGTGTCTGTTAGCCATTAGTATGTCTTCTTTGGAGAAGTGTCTGTTCATGTCTTCTGCCCATTTTTTTTTACTTGATTGTTTGTTTTTTGGGTGTTAATTTGAGAAGGTCTTTATAGATCTTGGATTCCAGCCCTTTGTCTGTAGTGTCATTTGCAAATATCTTCTCCCATTCCATGGTTGCCTCTTTGTTTTGTTGACTGTTTCCTTTGCTGTGCAGAAGGTTTTTTATCTTGATGAAGTCCCATAAGTTCATTTTCGCTTTTGTTTCCCTGGCCTTTGGAGACATGTCTTGAAAAAAGTTGCTGTGGCTAATGTCAAAGAGGTTACTGCCTATGTTCTCTTCTAGGACTTTGATGGATTCCTGTCTCACATTGAGGTCTTTTATCCATTTAGAGTTTATTTTTGTGTTTGGTGTAAACTAATAGTCAAGTTTCATTCTTCTGTATAGAGCTGTTCAGTTTTTCCAATACCATTTATTGAAGAAACTGTCTTTTTTTCTGCTGGATATTTTTTCCTGCTTTGTCGAAGGTTAGTTGACCATAGAGTTGAGGGTCCATGTCTGGGCTCTCTATTCTATTCCATCATCTATGTGTCTGTTTTTGTGCCAATACCACATTGTCTTGGTGATCACAGCTTTGTAATATAACTTGAAATCAGGCAACGTGATGCCCCGTCTTTGTTTTTCTTTTTCAACATTCCCTTGGCAATTCGGGGTCTTTTCTGGTTCCATACAAATTTTAGTACTGTTTGTTCTGGCACTTTGAAAAACGCCATTGATATTTTGATCAGGATGGCATTAAAAGTATAGATTGCTCTGGGAACCGTAGACATTTTAACAATGTTTATTCTTCCGATCCATGAGCACGGAATGTTTTTCCATCTTTTTGTGTCTTCTTCAGTTTCTTTCAAAAGTGTTCTGTAGTTTCTAGAGTATAGATCCTTCACCTCTTTGGTTAGGTTTATTCCAAGGTATCTTACGATTTTTGGTGCTCTTGTAAATGGAATCAATTCCCTAATTTATCTTTCCATAGTTACATTGTTAGTGTATAAGAACGTAGCTGATACCTGTGCATTGATTTTGTATCCTGCCACATTATTGAATTGCTGTATGAGTTCTAGTAATTTTGAGGTGGAGTCTTTAGCATTTTCCACATAAAGTATAATGTCATCTGCAAAGAGAGAGAGTTTGACTTCTTCTCTGCCAGTTTGAATACCTTTTACTTCTTTTTGTTGTCTGTTTGCTGTTACCAGGACTTCTAGTACTATGCTGAACAATAGTGGTGAGAGTGGGCATCCTTGTTGTGGTCCTGATCTTTTTTTTTTTAATTAGATTTTTTTTTTTTTTTTTTTTTTAGTTTATTTGACAGAGATTGCAAGTAGGCAGAGAGGGGAGCAGGCTCCCTGCCAGGCAGGGAGCGGGATGCGGGGCTCGATCCCAAGACTCTGGGATCATGACCTGAGCCGAAGGCAGAGACTTTAACCCACGGAGCCACCCAGGCGCCCCTGTGTTCCTGATCTTAACAGAAAGGCTCTCAGCTTTTCCCCATTGAGAATGATTTTCACTGTAACTTTTCATAGATGGTTTTATGAAATTGAGAACTGTTCCTCCATCCCTACACTAGGTGGGATTTATCCTTGGGATGCAAGGATGGTTCAGCATTTGGAAATGAATCAATGTGATAGAACACATTAAGTAAGAGGAGTGAGAAGAACTGTGTGGTCCTCTGATATGATACAGGAAAAGCATTTGACAAAATACAGCATCCTTTCCTGGTATTTTGGATATTAACCCCTTATCACATATATGAATTGCATATACTTTATCCCATTCAGTAGGTTACCTTCTCATTTTGTTGGTGGTTTTCTTTGTTGTGCAGAAGTTTTATAATTTGGTGTAGTCCCACTTGTTTATTTTTGCTTTTGTCATCTTTGCTTTTGGTGTGAAATTCAAAAAATCATTGCCAAGATCAGGGTCAAGGAGCTTATCCTTATGTTTTCTTTTATGAATTTTATGGTTTCAGGTTTTACATTCAGATCTTTATCTTGAGTCGATTTTTGTGTACAGTATAAGATAGGGTCTAGTTTTCATTCTTTTGCATATGGCTGTCCATCTGACTTTTTTGTGTGTGATGATCTCTTCCGTATTGTAGACTTAATTCTTATGCTGGTTTCCTTCATGGTTGAGAGATAGTTGCTGATAGCAACTGGAAGGGAGCTACATTCTTTTCTCCTTAAAAATAATATTTCTTCTCATAATTGTCATATGAAACGTACTGGGTTTTGCTCTGATTAGAATATCCCTGGAAAACAAAAGGAAAAAAAAAAGAAAAAAAAATACCTGAAATAATTATATTTGTCAGAGTAATGTCATGCATTGAATGCCTTTAAATCTTTAGTATTTAGTTTTCTTGCCATCAACAAATTGATCTCCATAACAAAAGAGAAATGTGTCTATTACTCTGATTTTAGAGCAGTTAATGCCCAACTTTGGGCCTGGGAGTGGATCAAACCCATTGAGATAGTAGATACATGATAAAGGAAGATCATTCCCCAATTTGGGTAATTTGGGTACTGTTAGTAAGGGGAAATAAACACTGGATATTTAGTCAGGAAGATGCTTTATGAGGTACCTGGGTGGCTCAATCAGTTAAGTGTCGATCTCTTGAGATCTCTTGAGATCTCTTGATCTCAAAAAAAAAAAAAAAAAAAAAAAGATCCTTTATAAATATGCTGTGTCATTTAATTTTCGTTTTGCTGAGGAAACTGAGACTGGCTTAAAGTTCCATAACTATTAAGTGGCAGAATGAGATTTAACTCTAATCTAGCTCTTTTTTTCTTTCCTTTAGTCTTGTGTCTTCTTCAAAGAAAAATAATAGGCTGTCCCACATGGTATATGGCATCAATGACCCTATCTTCTAAGATTTCAAAGTGATTTTCTGTAGATTTTTAAATGTACATATCATCACAAGGTACCAAAAATTATGGGGTTCAGTTTAAGCAGTGCTTAAACAGAAACTTATAACAGTGAACACCTATATTGAGAAGCCAGAAAGATCTCCAGTAAATTACCTAACCTTTCACCTTATGACCCTAGAGAAGGAAGAGCAAATAAACCTAGAGGTAGCAGAGCCAGCCTGACTGGCTTAGTCGGTAGAACATTTGACTCTTGATCTCAAGTTTGTGAGTTCAAGCCCCTTCTTGGATGCCTGGGTGGCTCAGTCCCTTAAGTGTCTGCCTTTGGCTCAGCTCATGATCCCAGGGTCCTGGGTTTGAGCCCCACATCAGGCTCTTTGCTCAGCAGGGAGTATGCTTCTCCTTCTACCTGTCACTCCCCCGCTTGTGCTCTATCTGACAAATAAATTAAAATCTTTAAACAAAAACAAAACAATCCAAAGCAGGGAGAAGGAAGGAAATAGTAAAGATTACAGTGGAAATGAATGAAATAGAGGATAGAAAAACAAGAAGGGGAACCAAAAAACCAAAAATTGGTTCTTTGGGAAAAAAAAAATGAACATAATTAACATACCTTTAGCTAGACAGACCAAGAAAAAATAAAGAAGAATCAGATTACTAAAACCAGGAATGAAAGAGGGGACATTTCTTTTGAACTTACAGAAATGAAGAGGATTATAATAAGGGAAAACAGCCTTGAAAAAGAACAATGAAGCTGAAGTATTTACACTTTCTGATTTCAGAACTTGCTACAGAATGATAGTAATTATGGTACTGGCATATAGATAGAAATGTAGATCAGTGGAAAGAATTGAAAGTCCAGAAGTTGTCACATTATGGTCAGTTGATTTTTGACAATGGTGCCAAGAACATTCAATGGGGGAATGGAGTCTTTTCAACAAATGGTGCCAGCACAACTCCATTGGATATTGTAAAAGAATATACAGCACATATATTGGTCTCTGCCCCTAGTTCTTGGCAGAGACCTATTATAATCCATGTAATCTCTTGAGTGATATCAGCACTAGGAGCAACTTTTGTTCTGATACTTGGTCTTAGTAGTTTTGACTAGGATGCTGGTTCCTGACACAGAGCTCCCGTGTTCCTTAGCTTTTCCTGGGCGATAGGAGTGTCCCGTGTTCCAATGAAGCAACTCTTGGTGGGCTCCTTAATAGCTTCAGGATGATGGCAGGTCACCAGAAAGACCAGGTCATGATTAGAAATTTGGAATTTTCAGCCCCACCCCCTATCTTCTGGGAAGTAGTAAAGATTCCAGAAAGATGGGGTTCAGAGATCTTCTGAGCTGGTGCACATTTGGAGGTGCTGGAAGAGTGGTGCACACGGAAGGAGCACGGCAGCTCTGCACCACTTCCCACACAGCTCTCCCTATGTGTCTCTAAATCTGGCTGCTCATCTGTACTCTTTATTATAGCCTTTGTAATAAATTGGTAAATCTCAGTATCTCCCTGAATTCTATAAGCTAGCAAATTGTCAAACCCAAGGAGGGGGTCATTTATACAGGTGACAACCTGGGACTTGGGATTGGCATTTCAAGTAGGGGCAGTGTTGCAGAACTAAGCCCTTTCGGGGATCTGATGTAAATTCCAGGTAGATAGAATTGAATTGAATTATAGGACAGACACCCAGCCAGCTGGTCTTGAAGAGAATAGCTTGATGTGTGGAAAGCCCACACGTCTGGTGTCAGAAGTGTTTTGAGTGTGGTAGTAGTGGGAGAGTAAAGGAGAAACACAAGAGGAGTGTGTCTTCCATCACAGTTATACACATGTAAAAGAATGAAGTTGGATCCTCGTACCATATATAAACCCATATATAAAAATTTTTTCAAAATGGGGGCACTTGGCTGGCTCAGTTGGTGGAGCGTTTGACTCTTGATCTCAGGGTCATAAGTTCGAGCCCTACATTAGGTGTAGAATTTACTTACAAATAAAAAAATAAAATCTTTTAAAAATTTCTTCACAGTGGATCAAAGATTTAAACATAAAACTCTTACAAGAAAACATATGTGTAAATCTTTGTGACCTTGGATTAGGCAATGAGTTCTTAGATATGATGCTAAAACTGTAAAACAGCAAAACAAAAAATGGATTAATTGGACTTCATCACATTTAAAAACTTTTGCGCTTCAAAGATCACCATCAAGAAGGTGAAGAGACACAGCACCTGGGTGACTCAATTGTTAGGCAACTGCCTTCGGCTCAGGTCAGGATCCCAGAGTCCTGGGATTGAGTCTGTATTGGGCTCGCTGCTTGCTGGGGAGCCTGCTTCTCCCTTTATCTGCTGCTACCCCTACTTGTGTGCACGCTCTCTCTCTCTGTTAAATAAATTTTAAAAATTAAAAAAAAAAGATGAACAGACAACCCACAGAATAGGAGAAAATATTTTCAAATCATGCATCTGATAGCAACTGTATTTAGAATATATAAAGAACTCATAAACTCAGTAATAAAGAGACATAAACCCCAATTTAAATATCAGCAAAGGATCTGAATAGACATTTCTCCAGAGAAGATATACAGATTGCCAGTAAGCACATGTAAATCAAAACTATACTGAGATGTCAGTTCACTCTCACTAGGATGACTGCAGTAAAAAGAAACACAGATAATAACAAGAGTCGGTGTGGATGTGGAGAAGTTAGAGGCCTCATATGTTACCGGGAGGAATATAAGGCATGCAGCTTTTTTGGACAATAGTCCAGCAGTTCCTATGGACTGCTTAAGATTAAACATGTTAATAACTATATAAGATTAAGCATAGCTACATAATGGATATTATTGACAATGAAAAGAAGTGAAATATTGATACATGCCACTACATGGATGAGTTTTGAACACATTATGCTAGGTGAAAGAAACCAGTCACAAAACTACTTATTGTATGATTCCATTTATGTGAAATGTCCAGAATAGGCAGGTCTATAGAGATAGAAAGTAGATTAGTGGGGACTGACTCTCATGGGGTTGGGGGAGTTGCAGGAGGAAGTGGAAGTGACAACTAATAAGTACGGGTTTTTTGGTGGGGTGGGGTAGGTCTGCTGAAAATGTTCTAATTTTTTTTATGGTGGTGGTTGTACAACTGTGAAGATACTAAAAACAATTGAATACACTTTAAATGGGTGAATTTAGTGGTATATTAATAATGTTACAAAAAGGGTATTGTAAAAAACTTATTCATTGTTTAGTTAGTGTGTACCCTGTGCAGAGCTGGGTACTAGAGCCCCTACCCTAGGAGTACTTACAGTCTAGGGGTCAGATAAGCAGACAGTATAGCCTAACGATGCTGAAATTAAATTTATTTATCTATCAATCATATTCTGGTGCCTTTAATGAGAATGTATGGGAGGTTATTAAGTAGGAATAAAATGAGGATTGGTATGGATTTGACATCACTCCTGTCCTAGAGTGACATTAAGATTATTTAGATGTCATGGGGGCACTTGGCTAGCTCAGTTGGTAGAGTGTGCAAATCTTGATCTCAGAGTTGGATGTAAAGATTACTTAAAATCTTTTATTTATTTATTTTAAAAGATTTTATTCATTTATTTGAGAGTGAGAGAGACAGAGAGCACATGGACATGAATGTGAGGGAGGGGCAGACAGAGAGGGAGAAGCAGACTCCCGGCTGAGCAGGGAACCTGATGCAGGGCTCCATCCCAGGACCCCGGGATCATGACCTGAGGTGAAGGCATGGACTGAGCCACCCAGGTGTCCTAAAATAAAATCTTCTAAAAAAAGACTAATTACATTTCTTTTATACTGGGAGTTCTTAAAACTTTATAAAATGGTTTATCTAGGGACTTTGAGTGGTTTCTGTAATATTTCTGGACCTCTCCTCTAATCTTACTGTGCATGAAGTTGAATAACTTTTTGTGAACGTGGAATCATAATCACGCCTAGCAGTGCATAGTGTGGGACTGTCTTGTTTTTTTGTTTGTTTGTTTGCTTACCAACTAGATATGACCTAGGAGACTGCCTGATTTATCACAAAGATTGCTGTAATTCTGGTATCTGGATTCTCCTCAGGACTCTTAACTAATGACAGTTTATTTGGTCTCTCCTGATATATTCTGGGTTTGGCAAGCTGATTCTCTTTCCCTTTGTGTTTCTCTTTCTCCACAGCAATGATTTTGAATTATTAACATTCTCTTCAAGTATAACTTACCCTGCTCCCTTCATTTTTAGAGATTATTTTGCTGAATTCTTCACATCTGAAAAATGGGGAAAATAATAATACTTAAGGTGTGAAGATTAAATGCATGTAAATAAAGCACTTAATATAATGCCTAGCACAATATGCTTGCATATTATGCATGTTTTACTAGCTATCATTATTTATATTAATTTGCTTATTCACAGATACTGATTGGGCATTTCACTAATTGACAGGTGCTGTGCTAGTCACCAGAATGAGATAGATACAGTCCCTGTACTCATGGAGTGATATCTCAGTTTGTACTAGTTATTACAATAGTTATTTTTAATACTCTAAGTGGTGGTGAAGAATTACTGTTCCAGTTAAATTGTAGTTTCTTCATGCTTCTAAAAATTTGTACATATTGAACCAAGGATTTTCACTAATTGCATGTATTTAAAATATAAGAGCAGTAGTACACTATGCTAAAAAGTATGAGTTAAGAACTCATTAAGCTCTAACCTAAATCAATGAAGATGTGTTGGTGAATCCTAAAGAGTTTGCTACTGACTTTGTATTTTGTTTATCAGTCAAGGATCTACAGTTTATTTGATTTCTTTTTTTTTTTATATAAGTAGGATGTTTTCACTATCAAGAGATAAATAGTATTTTGGTGTTATGTACCATAAAGATATTTTTGAAAGAACGTTCTGAGAAGCATTAAATACAGTATGGCCTTTTGTTTTTAGATGGTTGAAATGTTTTTGTAATAGACATCCATCATTTAAATGTTATATGCTAGGAAGGTGGAATTTTTAATGGATAATAAGAATAAAATACTTCCTAAATGATTTTTTTTTCCATTTTAGTTATTTTTTTCAGCGTAACAGTATTCATTGTTTTTGCACAACACCCAGTGCTACATGCAAAACGTGCCCTCCCTATTACCCACCACCTGTTCCCCCAACCTCCCACCCCTGACCCTTCAAAACCCTCAGGTTGTTTTTCAGAGTCCATAGTCTCTTATGGTTCGCCTCCCCTCCCCAATGTCCATAGCCCCCTCCCCCTCTCCCAATCCCACCTACCCCCAGCAACCCCCAGTTTGTTTTGTGAGATTAAGAGTCATTTATGATTTGTCTCCCTCCCAATCCCATCTTGTTTCATTTATTCTTCTCCTATCCCCCTACCCCCCCATGTTGCTTCTCCATGTCCTCATATCAGGGAGATCATATGATAGTTGTCTTTCTCCGATTGACTTATTTCACTAAGCATGATACGCTCTAGTTCCATCCACGTCGTCGCAAATGGCAAGATTTCATTTCTTTTGATGGCTGCATAGTATTCCATTGTGTATATATACCACATCTTCTTTATCCATTCATCTGTTGAGGGACATCTAGGTTCTTTCCATAGTTTGGCTATTGTAGACATTGCTGCTATAAACATTCGGGTACACGTGCCCCTTCGGATCACTATGTTTGTATCTTTAGGGTAAATACCCAGTAGTGCAATTGCTGGGTCATAGGGTAGTTCTATTTTCAACATTTTGCGGAACCTCCATGCTGTTTTCCAGAGTGGTTGCACCAGCTTGCATTCCCACCAACAGTGTAGGAGGGTTCCCCTTTCTCCGCATCCTCGCCAGCATCTGTCATTTCCTGACTTGTTAATTTTAGCCATTCTGACTGGTGTGAGGTGATATCTCATTGTGGTTTTGATTTGTATTTCCCTGATGCCAAGTGACGTGGAGCACTTTTTCATGTGTCTGTTGGCCATCTGGATGTCTTCTTTGCAGAAATGTCTGTTCATGTCCTCTGCCCATTTCTTGATTGGATTGTTTGTTCTTTGGGTGTTGAGTTTGCTAAGTTCCTTATAGATTTTGGATACTAGCCCTTTATCTGATATGTCGTTTGCAAATATCTTCTCCCATTCTGTCAGTTGTCTTTTGGTTTTGTTCTAAATGATTTTTAAATTGTTCCTTTGAAGCTGAGGGAAAGAGTAAGTTGCTAATTGGCCATCATTTCATCCTTTCATTCTTACTGCAGTTTACTAGATGACAGACACAGTTTTGCAAATATTTGTAAAATACATGTAAAGTGATGCACATGCATTGTACACATTGAGAATTATTGCTCCCATTGAAGATATTTTTTGTGAGTTCCAACCCTTTCTAGCAAAACCACAGAGAAAGAATAGTGTAAAAGAAGTTGAATTATTAACTAAAATAAGTCCGGATTGTATTTGTATTTTAAGTCTGTCAGTAGAAAGTTTTTGTTTTTGTTTTTATTTTAATTTTGAGATGTATTTCTCATTCATTCACCAAATCTTGCCCTTCCAGCTCTTGGCGTATGACTTGCTCACTTTACAGGAAAATTTCTTCAAAGATTACCCTCACTGCCTTTTATTCCATTGAAGATTGGCTGTCACCCTTTCTAGTCACTAGTGACTTTCTAATTTTTATATTAACCAGCACTTCTCAGCCTTTCTATAGCATTTGCTCTTAGCCAAAATGCTTCTTCTCATTGTATGTCTATAATACCTCTTTCTCATAGTTTCATCATACCTCTCTGGCTATTACTTGATTGATTCCCTTCATGCATTCTTTTATTTTTTTCCCATGTTCTAAATGTTTCATTTTCTAAAACTCAGTTCTTAGATTAATTTTCTTCTCATTCTTTATATTCTTCCAACTTGGCAGTTTTCCATCTGTGTGTGTAGTTCTATCTATCTTCCATGAACTTATGGTTCCCCAGTGTATTTTTTTTTTAAAGATTTTATTTATTTATTTGACACACAGAGAGAGATCATAAGTAGGCAGAGAGGCAGGCAGAGAGAGAGAGGAGGAAGCAGGCTTCCTGCCGAGCAGAGAGCCCGATGCGGGGCTCGATCCCAGGACCCTGAGATCATGACCTGAGCCGAAGGCAGTGGCTTAACCCACTGAGCCACCCAGGCGCCCCTCCCCAGTGTATTTTTACAGCTCAGCTTTTTGCTCAGCAGCAGGCTTAAAATTACAATTGTCTGCTAAATTCACCAGGTTGTCCTTAAACTTGACATTCTAATATCCCTTACAGCCTATACAACCTACTATATATTCTCTTATTTTGGTACAACTTACCATTTAATTGTACCAGTTTCTAGTCAGAAACTGTCTTTGGTATCCCTCATATTTATCTTATTTTTTCCATCTCTCCTATACTATTTATCATTTAAACCCTATTCTCTCTTGGGATATTGTAACTGTTCCCAGAGTGACCTTTCTGCCTTTAGAGTTGACCTCTGTGTGGTCTGTCATTGCCACCATAGCAGTGTTCTAAAGTACAATGTTTTGGGGCGCCTGGGTGGCTCAGTGGATTAAGCCGCTGCCTTCAGCTCAGGTCATGATCTCAGGGTCCTGGGATAGAGCCCCGCATCGGGTTCTCTGCTCCGCAGGGAGCCTGCTTCCTCCTCTCTCTCTCTGCCTGCCTCTCTGCCTACTTGTGATCTCTCTCTCTGTCAAATAAATAAATAAAATCTTAAAAAAAAAAAGTACAATGTTTTAAGTGTGTTTTTCCTCACCTTAAGTCTTGTAGATGCTTCTCATTACCCAGTAATAGATCCAATAGATCATATATCCATCCATGGCCCATCTGCTTTTGGATCACTTAGAGAACTTTTGAAAAGCTCCAACCCGTATTTTTCCCCACCAATTCTGAATCACTAAAGAGTGCAGGAATTTACAAAGTTTTCCAAGATGATTTCGATTTGTAGCTGGAGCTGAGAAAAACTGACTTCTACAGGTGGCGCACTTTCCTTGTTATAGAGTCTAAGACCTTTCAGGGCCTCATGTCTCTTGCTTCTCCAGCATCTCCTCATGCTGTTCTCCCTTCATTCACTATGCTCCAGACAAAATGCCCTCTTCTTGCCCTGGAGCCCGCCAGTCTTAATCCTTTTCTAGGACCTTTGTTTGCTTTTGTCGAATCAGGGCAGACTCTGGATTTCTACCTGTTCCACCTCTGCTTTCCTCTGCACCCTAGTCAGCACCTCCTTGGATTTCATAGGTAAAACCCAGTTGAAAACCATTGAACTAATCCAAATCATTGAGGCCCAGAAAGATTAAGTGATTAAGGGACTGAGTCGTATTTTGGTGAATCGCAGACCATATCTGAAATTCAGTATTTATACTTATAAAATAAATTTCTATTATATTTATATATATACACATATATATATTTCAGGATTTATATTTATACAATAAATTTATATTATAAATATAACATTTGTATCCCCCAGGATTTATATTCCTAACAGAGTTCTTATTTATTGCTCTTCTCTGTTTTCATACGTATAATGTCTGGGCAGGTTGATCTGAAATGACCTTTTATGAAATGACCTTTTAATTCTTCACTTCATAAATAAATTATCATTCATTTATTTCCTCATTCATTTATTTATTCATTCAATAAACATGTGTTTGACTACACACAGAGCAATGTAGGGTCCAGGGGGAGGTGGATAGAAAATTTGAATAATACAGATTTCCTACTTTTAAAGTTCTTAAGACAGGTCCTTTATATTCAATTATAAAATACTATACAGAAAACCAAATTATTAATTATTTAGAAGAGAAACCATAGCATAACCCTTTCCACTTTTTTCTGTCTTTCTTTCTTTCTTTTATCCAGGGAAAGACCACGTTTGTAGATTTATTGGCTGTGGGAGGAATGATCGATTCAACTATGTGGTCATGCAGTTGCAGGTAGGTTACTTGGAAATGTATCTTAAAATATTTCAGTTTTGATCAAAGTACCTAATTTCAGTAGATATGAATAAAATAGAATTCTTGGTATCATCTCAGAATGTTTTATATTATGCAGATGGAATTTTATTTAAACAGATTTGACATAGATTTTCCCAAAGATGGAAGGGTTGTTCTTTTTTTTTTTTTTGCTATTTTTTAAATTAACACATAATATGTTATTTGTTTCAAGGGTACAGGTCTGTGAATCCTCAGTCTAAACACAATTCACCACACTCACCATAGCACATACCCTCTGCAATGTCCATCGCCCAGCCACCCGATCCCTTCCAACCCCCTCCCCTCCAGCAACACTCAGTTTGTTTCCTGAGGTTAAGAGTCTCTTATCCTTTGTCTCCCTCTCTGGTTTTGCCTTGTTTCGTTTTTCCCTCTGGAAGGGTTGTTCTTGTCAACTATCCATTGATTATCACCATTGCAGTTTTTCAATCCCCACATGGATTGTTGGATAGGAATCTTGCCCTGTCCCTCTCCCTTCCTCTCTTTGTTACCTCTTGTTACCTCTAGTTTTTAATTTATGTGCTCAAGAACCAACTTTGACTGCTTGAAAATTTAAGCAGTAGTTGATACATAGGAGAAATGCATTCCTTTTTCTTTTTAATTCATTAACATAGTTCTGTTTCCTAGATGGAGAGTAGAGTTGGGTTGGGGCAGCAGAGGAAAGAAATTCAGAAAAAGTTTCGGAAAACTAGGGAGACCAGTGTAGATCAGATAATGATGGCCTTTGTGGTTTTGGCATGCTCCTCTGGATTTATCCAAGAACCTTTCCAATTGACTTTCATGCTGTATTTTTTCCTGTTCATAAAAATATCCACCATTAGCCATGCATCTGTACAGTTATGGTTGACTTGATTTGGACTAAAGCTAATATAATTGTTAGAGGGTACTCTGTCTTACATGATGTATTGAAGATAACTACTTTGTTTCCCCTTGTTTATCGTGATAAAATTTACATAGTCAGCTTCTCACTGCCACTTTTTTTTTAAAGATTTTATTTATTTGACAGATGGAGATCACAAGTAGGCAGAGAGGCAGGCAGAGAGAGAGGAAGGGAAGCAGGCTCCCTGTTGAGCAGGAAGCCTGACGCGGGACTCGATCCCAGGACCCTGAGATCATGACCTGAGCCGAAGGCAGCGGCTTAACCCACTGAGCCACCCAGGCGCCCCTCACTAAAGAAATTTTTAGATTTCTTCTAAAAATCCTAAATTCTTTTTTCTATGGAGGGCAGGAGGGGCAGAAGGAGAGGTTGAAAGAGAATCTTAAGCAGGTCCATGCTCAGGACAGACCTTGATGCAGGCTTGATCTCATGACCCTGAGATCATGACCTGAGCCAAAATCAAGAGTTGGATGCTCCACTGACTGAGCCACCCAAGCACCCCCTAAATTTATTATTCTTAAATACTCTTTTCCTCTTGGTGGTTCAGTTGTAGAATATCTGCCTTAAAAACTTTAAGGACTGGGGCACCTGCGTGGCTCTTAAAATCTGGATCTTGAAATCTTACGGGTTTGAGAATTTGTGCTTCTTTGCTCATTTCTACCTGCAACATGGACAAGTCTCATGAAATTTCCTTTCACCATTGAGGCTTTACATGAGCAGCTTTCATATAGCCAAAAGGTGATATTTTGTGAAAAAGTGTTATCACCTAGGGAGGGGCAAAAAATTTTTTGAATCTTATAATCATACAGATGTAGATTTAGATTTCCTAACATCAGAGTTGCCTTATTTTTAAAACTTTTTCTTACTGTGAAAAAAATTAAACATACACAAAAATAAAATAGTATAATGAACACCCATGTACTTATCACCCAGCTTCAGTAGTTATCAGTACATGGTCCATCTTGTTCCTGGTATATTCTTCCTCTTCTCTCCCTCCCCAAATTATTTCAAAGCAAAATGGAAGCATATTTTATCTGGAAATACATGAATATGTATTCCCAAGAGTCAGAGACTCTTTTTCTCCTCTTAATCACAGTATACAATAATTCCTTAATAATAGCATTAAATATCAAGATAATCTTCAGATTTCCTTATTGTATATCTTTTATTTTTTTTATATTTGGATTACTTAAATCTGGTTTCACAGAGGGTTCCACACGTTGCATTTGGTGGGTATAATTCTTAAACCTTCTTTACTCTATAGGTTCCCTCTATTTCTTTTTTTTTTTTCCTTTAAGATTTTATTTATTCATTTGACAGAGAGAGAGATCACAAGTAGGCAGAGAGAGAGGAAGGGAAGCAGGCTCCCTGTGGAGCAGAGAGCCCGATGCGGGGCTCGATCCCAGGACCCTGAGATCATGACCTGAGCCGAAGGCAGCGGCTTAATCCACTGAGCCACCCAGGTGCCCCCCTCTATTTCTTTTTTTTACAGTTTTTTGTTGTTGTTCATATTGTCATTGACAAAAATGATGTCGCTTGTCATGAAGTTCACGTATTCTGGCATTCGCTGATTATCTCCCTCCTTATTTAACATGTTGTTCTATCCCCTATATTTTCTGTAAACTGGTGATTAGATCTTTGTTTTAATTAGCTGGAGTACTTCAGAGGTGAGTGGTATGCTTCCTCTTGCATCCCATCCCTAGGCAATGTCTGGGTTGTCTCTTTTTAATATTCTTAGGACTGATCCTTGAGATTCAGGGACAGTCAGCCTGATGCATCCTTTTTAAAGCTCCCAGTGGTTTTTCTTCTAGGTTTTATCAACTGATTAGTAATCATTGCCTAGATCCATTACTTCAGTGGGGATGCAGATGTATGATTCTAATTCTATCAGTTTTCCTTAATTAATAGCTGGAATTCTTCTTCAGAAAAGCACTCCCTCAACTATTAGGTTACCTGAGATAAATTTTTATATAGGAAGGACAGGATTTGTACTTGTTTCTTTTCTTCTATTTACTAGTTTTCAAAATAACAAGTTGGTTCCCTAATACTTTCCAGGGAGGACTGATGAGCTCTGTCTTCTTAAAAAAATATGAGTTCATGGATTTCACATCTTTTATATTTTTCAATTATTGCAGTTGTTTTTAATGTTCAAATTGCTCTATCTTCAACCAATAGGGCTTCTTCCAAGTTGGATTCTGATTCATTTTGGTAAGACCAGACTGTAGCAGTCTTTGATAGCAATCCTTACCTTCTTGTCCAGTATCATGTTCCAAGCTCATTCTGTTTCATGCTTCAGAGCTAGAATCAGCCATTTCTCCAGTAAACCCTGATTCCTCTTCATGGGAAATGGTGTTTAGAGACCACAAACTCTAGAGGCTATGGGTATCTCTTGCAATTGAGTTAAACATTGTTTAAAATTCATTTCAAGTGGTTGGGTTCAGGATACACATTTTTTAAAAGAGAAAGTAGATATTTCTAGTTCAGATTTGTGACAGTAGGGCTGCTGACAACTTATTTTTATCTCTTTGCTCTTACACACTTTTAAATATATGTGGATGAAATGATATTGGGATTTACATGAAAATAATCCAGCATATATATGGTGTGAAGGAAAAGGGTGTGCGTTGCAAGGGTGTGGGGGAGTAGGTAACAAACAGGTGAAACAAGATTGGCTATGAATTGATAATTCTTAATTCTTGGTGATGAGTAGTTATATGAGGGTTCATTATATTATTTTCTTTTAGGTTCACTTCACATTTTTAGTAGTAAATTCCACTTGCATTTTTATTGGGATCATGTTAAATTTATAGAATTACTTAGGGAAAAATGAATTTGTTTTTTTTTTTCATTCAATAATATTCATTCTGTATTATGAATAAAAATCCCCCCGCCTCCGGTGGCTGTGTACCAGTCAGTAAGATGAGTGTGCCATAATTTATTTAACCTTTCATTTATTGATAGATATGTAGATTGTTTTCAATTTTTCTTTATAACAAATAATAACTACTTTTATTTAGTTTATACTGTGAAGTTTTTAATTTTAATTAGGTGAATAAAACCTGCATGTATTTACCATGTTAATAACTTTTCCCCATACTCCTGCTAGCCTTATATTTTAACTTTTTGGATTGTGTTAATTGATACCTTAGTTTACATTTTAAAAGATATGAAATTTTAGGGACACCTGGGTGGCTCGTTGATTAAGCATCTACCTTCAGCTCAGGTCATGATTCTGGGGTCCTGGAATCAAGTCCTAGATCGGGTTCCTTGCTCAGGGGGGAGCCTGCTGCTCCCTCTGCTTGTGTGCTCTTTCTCTCTCTCTGACAAATAAATAAATAAAATTTTTAAGAAATTAAAAAATAACTGATTTGAAATTTTAGAATCATTTCTATTGTCATAAATCAAATTAATTGATTCTCCTTCAAAAGCTTTTACAATGGTGGAAGTTGTTTACAAATAAAGTTCCAGTATTTCTTAGGTATATTTTTGGAAATCAAAATACTGATTTTTGAGAAAAAAAAAAAAAAAGATTGGAATGCTCATAAGTTATTAGCTAATCATGGGATTGTAAAACTCATTATTGTAGATTATCACTTATTTTATATTTGGAATTATTGGTCTGGGTACATATGTTTTCTGTATTTTCAAATAATCAAGACTATATTTTGTTATGGCATGAAAGACGGAAACATGATGACTCAAAAACATATTAAGTTCAAAAACTTCTGGTTATTCTTAAATTTCTCTGAAACATTCATGTATTACCTTAATGGAATCTCTTCTCTTGAATGAGAGGGTCATGATTTGGGTAAAATCCTTGCTCTTTCTGTCAAAACTTTTTTTAAAGATTTATTTATTTGAGAGAGCGCATGAGCCGAGGGGAGAGGCAGAGGGAGAGAAAGAATCCCAAACAGAGGCTCTGCTGAGTGTGGGTCCCGCGCTGCTCAGGGCTCCATTCCACAACCCCAAGACCATGACCTTAGCAGAAACCAAGACTTGGATGCTCAACCAACTGAGCTGCCCTTTTGACAGGGGAACCTTGACAGGTTCCCTTGTCAAAACATTTTTTTTTTTCTTTTTTTAATGAGAGAGAGAGAGCATGAGAGAGGAGAAGGTCAGAGGGAGAAGCAGACTCCCCAAGAGCTGGGAGCCTGATGTGGGACTCGATCCCGGAAGTCCGGGATCACGACCTGAGCCTAAGGTATTTCCTCAACCAACTGAGCCACCCAGGCGCCCAAAACATTTTTAATGGGAAATAAGTAACTTCCCGCTCTTCTTTTATAACACACTACCATATGTGAAAGTGTTTATTTGGTTTACACAGGGTCGGAATCTGGCAGATCTACGCCGGAGCCAGTCCCGGGGCACATTCACCATTAGCACTACTCTTCGGTTGGGTAGACAGATTCTTGAGTCTATTGAGAGCATCCATTCTGTGGGATTCTTGCACCGAGACATCAAACCGGTAAGAGGCCTTTTCAAGTCAGAGCACAGAATGAGTTTGCTTTGTACTCTTAATCTAATGAAGGGACACAATAAATTATGAATGTAGCTTTCTATTATTAAATACAAGGTAATATTGTAATTCTGTAACTAGAAGCAAAATGTAACTTGCCTCTTAATTTAAAAAAAAAAATTCCAATTACAAACTACAATTGAACATTCAGGAGCTTTTTTCATACTATGAAAATGTTGCTCGCAGCCAAAGTAAAAATTAATAAGGCTTGACTATTATTATTATGTGTGTTAACATTCCTAGTTATTTAGCCTTACACCTAAATTGGAAGTCATTCTTTAGATTTCTTTTTCCTGATACTGTGTAAAAATATATACATTTGTGGCTTTTATATTCATTGTGTTCTCTGAACTATTTCTCAAGTGACAAATTTACTTATAAGGAACCATCAATTATGAAAGACCTTATTTTTTCTTCTGAGTGCTACAGTGGCACTATATGTATTTTTTCTATTCCATTTTTTTCTTAGAAATTGTCATTTCCATAACTGAAGTATGCGTTTATTTTTCCTTCTTTGTTTTTTTTATTGCTCACTACGGGAAATGATCCATTTCTGATATACTGTATTTACTATAAATATATCATGTGTTGGTTAGTGCAGTTGAAAATTACATCCATCTGTTGCTACATGATTTCTAAAATAGTTTACATGAAAATGCCAACTAAAATTAACATTAGTAGAGTCAGGCTTAATGTAATATAGATTTCTCTTGCTCTCAATTCTATGCCAAACTAAATGTCACTACTTTAGAAGCATGGTGACTGAAGACTTTCCATTTTCATCTGAAAACTCCCTAAGTAGAACACTATTTTAAAATAAAAGCTAACAATTTTGTAGCAGTTTTGCTTTTTCCTTTATAAATTCTCTTTTTACATAACATCTTTGCAAATTGGTGCTCATTTAACATTACATCTATTTTTTAAGGGAAGAAGGCAAAGTGTATTTCGTGTAAGGCTGTTTTGAAATGCTTCCTTAAATTGAATTTTAATTTTTATGCTTAGTGAAATTCAGCTTTATGATGCTTATAGGAAATTCATTTAAATTTCTAGCTGTGTATTCAATTTTGCTCACTTCTAGTTCCTCCCATTTTAAAAAGGAAGAATTGGGCTGTCTTTAAAGCATTGACTTAGACCAGAATTTCAAGGAACATAGAGTTCCACTTAAATCAGTGTTGTTGTAGGTAACTTTGTACCATCACTGAATTCTTTGTTTCTCAAAGTTACCTGCTCCTAGGCATTAATAGAATACACAACAAGATTATGTATTAATATCCAGTAAATATAATGGATTAGAATAGTGTGTTTGAGACATATGTATTATATAGAGTTTAAATAGAAGAATTAAAATATAGGAAGGATATATGTAAGGATTTATTATTATAAGAATATGTATATTTTCCTTCTTTGCTTTTCTAGTCGAACTTCGCCATGGGTCGCTTTCCTAGTACATGTAGGAAATGTTACATGCTTGATTTTGGCTTGGCTCGACAATTTACCAATTCCTGTGGTGACGTCAGACCAGTAAGATTTTTCATATTATTATTAAGTTTGAGAATTAACCTGTTATTTATAGTATCACTTTAAAAAAAAAGAAATACGAATTATGTATAGAATGGATGTCATCCAAGAAGTAACATATAGATTTTATGATTAAATTAGTGAATAAAGTTAATTTTATTATTGAAAGTTGTGGCTTAAAAAAAAAAAAGTACATTAGGGGCAGCTGGGTGGCTTGGTTAAGCATCCGACTTTGTTTCAGGTCATGATCCCAGGATCTTGAGATCCAGCCCTGCATCAGGCTTGCCTGCTCAACAGGGAGCCTGCTTCTCCCTCTCCGTCTGCTACTCCTCCTACTTGTGCTTTCTTACTTTCTCTCAGTCGAATAAATAAATACAATCTTCAAAAAAGAAAAAAAAGGACATTAGACACAGAGTTAGAAGAATGGATTTGGAGTAAGAACACACATTGGCCCTTTAGGCTAAAGGGTCTTTTTTGCAGTCTGAGGTTCTTTCTATATCCTACAGTTCTATTTTCGTTTTGTACATTTCATATCCAGAATTTCCATTTGGAAATATTTTTTCTCATTGTTGATATTCTCTATTTGAGAATGAACATTTTTTTTCTTTATTGATACTCTCTATTTGACACGATGATGTTGTCATGCTTTCCTTATGTCTTTAATGAAGCTCTCCTTCAGTTCTGTGAACATATTTATAATGGCTAGTTTGAAATCTTTCCTCTTAAATTCGACGTCTAGTCACTGTCACAGGCGGTTTCTGTTGCTTCTCCCACCCCCAAATGTATGGGTCATAGTTTCCTGTTTCTTTGATTCCTTATAATTTTTTTGTTGGAAACTGGACATTTTAGATAATATAGCTGTTTTAGATACTGGTCCTCCTTTCCAGTGCTTTGTTATTGTTATTTGCTTGTTTATTTGTTTAGGGGCTAAACTGGATTTGTTTCTGTGAAGGCTGTTCGCCCTGTGACCCTTTCCTCCCTTTCCCCAACACAGAATATTAAGTCTTTATTGTTGCTCCTGGGGCAGTCTGCCTATAGTCACCCTGGAATGTCTCCCGTACTGGTGGAGCTCTCTTCTACACTTTTCCCTGACTACACCCAGGTTTTAAGCTCCACTAATTGCTGGCTGATTACTTTGTTGTTTACAATAGTGCCCTGGGGTATAAATTCCGGGCGGGGCATGGCAATCTAATCTAATCTAATATTTGAGGTTAGAGTTTGGATTTTTCTGACCTCAAGAGGCCTTCTAGAAATCTTATTCCCCTGGTTCTCTCTTACCTGGCCACCCCGTAGTCCAGGCTTTATCTTCATTAGATCCTCAAGCAAATCTCCTCCCAACTCCTTATACCACAACCTTCCCTATTTTTGAGAAATGTTTTAAGTTTAAATTTTACTGTTGCAAACAAGATAAACTCCTGCAGGAAGAGATTAGCAGGTGGTTTTTTTTTTTTTTTTCACTTTTTAAAAATTTCTTTTCAATGTAACAGTATTCATTGTTTTTGCACCACCCCCAGTGCTCCATGCAATGCGTGCCCTCCCTATTACCCACCACCTGGTTCCCCAACCTCCCCCGCCCCTTCAAAACCCTCAGGTTGTTTTTCAGAGTCCATAGTCTCTCATGGTTCATCTCCCCTTCCAATTTCCCGCAACTCCCTTCTCCTCTCCATCTCGCCATGTCCTCCATGTTATTTGTTATGCTCCACAAGTAAGTGAAACCATATGATACATGACTCTCTCTGCCTGACTTATTTCACTCAGCATAATCTCTTCCAGTCCCGTCCATGTTGATACAAAAGTTGGGTATTCGTCCTTTCTGATGGAAACTAATACTCCATCGTGTATATGGAGCACATCTTCCTTATCCATTTGTCCGTTGAAGGGCATCTTGGTTCTTTCCACAGTTTGGCGACCATGGCCATTGCTGCTGTAAACATTGGGGTACAGATGGCCCTTCTTTTCACTACATCTGTTATCTTTGGGGTAAATACCCAGTAGTGCAATTTCAGGATCATAGGGAAGCTCTACTTGAGGAATCTCCACACTGTTCTCCAAAGTGGCTGCACCAACTTGCATTCCCACCAACAGTGGAAGAGGGTTCCCCTTTCTCCACATCCACATCCAACACATGTTGTTTCCTGTCTTGCTAATTTTGGATGCTAAGATTCTCAACAAGATCCTAGCAAACAGGATCCAGCAGCACATTAAAAAGATTATCCACCATGACCAGGTGGGATTCATCCCTGGGTTACAAGGATGGTTCAACATTCGCAAATCAATCAGTGTGATAGAACGAACCAATAAGAGAAGAGAGAAGAACCACATGGTCCTCTCAGTTGATGCAGAAAAAGCATTTGACAAAATCCAGCATCCATTCCTGATTAAAATGCTTCAAAGTATAGGGATGGAGGGAACATTCCTGAACTTCATAAAATCTATCTATGAACGACCCACAGCAAATGTCATCCTCAATGGGAAAAAGCTTGCAGCCTTCCCATTGAGATAATGAACACGACAAGGATGCCCACTCTCACCACTCTTGTTCAATACAGTATTAGAAGTCCTAGCAATGGCAATCAGACAACAAAGAGAAATAAAAGGTATCCAAATTGGCAATGAAGAAGTCAAACTCTCTCTCTTTGAAGATGACATGATTCTTTATATGGAAAACCCCAAAGACTCCACCCCCAAACTACTAGAACTCATACAGCAATTCAGTAATGTGGCAGGATACCAAGTCAATGTACAGAAATCAGTGGCTTTCTTATACACTAACAATGAAAATACAGAAAGGGAAATTAGAGAATCGATTCCATTTACTATAGCACCAAGAACCATAAAAAGAAACTGAAAGATTTTCTTTCATGAAAGAAATTGAAGAAGACACACAAAAAAAGGTGGAAGACTGTTCCATGCTCTTGGATTGGAAGAGTAAACATTGTTAAAATGTCTATACTGCCTAGAGCAATCTATACTTTTAATGCCATTCCAATCAAAATTCCACCAGTGTTTTTCAAAGAGCTGGAGCAAATAATCCTAAAATTTGTATGGAATCAGAAGAGACCCCGAATGGCTAAGGAAATGTTGAAAAACAAAAACAAAACTGGCGGCATCACGTTACCTGATTTCAAGCTTTACTACAAAGCTGTGATCACCAAGACAGCATGGTACTGGCATAAAAACAGACACATAGACCAGTGGAACAGAGTAGAGAGCCCAGATATGGACCCTCAACTCTATGGTCAAATAATCTTCGACAAAACAGGAAAAAATATGCAATGGAAAAAAGGCTCTTCAATAAATGGTGCTGGGATAACTGGACAGCTAAATGTAGAAGAATGAAATGCGACCATTCTTTTACACCGTACACAAAGATAAACTCAAAATGGATAAAAGACCTCAACGTGAGACAGGAATCCATCAGAATCCTAGAGGAGAACATAGGCGGTAACCTCTTCGATATCAGCCACAGCAACTTCTTTCAAGATATGTCTCCGAAGGCAAAGGAAACAAAAGCGAAAATGAACTTTTGGGACTTCATCAAGATCAAAAGCTTCTGCACAGCAAAGGAAACAGTCAACAAAACAAAAAGGCAACCCACGGAATGGGAGAAGATATTTGCAAATGACAGTACAGACAAAAGGTTTATATCCAGGATCTATAAAGAACTCCAAACTCAACATCATATCATATATCATATCATATATCATATCAAAAAATGGGCAGAAGATATGAACAGACACTTCTCCAGTGAAGACATACAAATGGCTATCAGACACATGAAAAAATGCTCATCATCACTAGCCATCAGGGAGATTCAAATTAAAACCACATTGAGATATCACCTTATACCAGTTAGAATGGCCAGAATTAGCAGCTGGTTTGTTTTTTTTTTTAATGGCCTTTCTGCTGCCCCCAGGCAAAATCTCTGAGCCAAGGCTGTAAAGTTGGGCCCAGACGTGTGGTAGCTTCTGAATGACATCCTTACTCTTTAGGAGCTACGACAGGTCAGTAAGTGGAGATCTCTCAGTTTGTCTGTCCTGGCAGGGAAGCACTGTCTCCTGAGCCATGGGAAGGGCTCTTGGGCTCACAGGATTGTCAACATACACCCAAGGTAGAGATCTGGAAGAACCTCAGAAATGCTGAAGTCCTGCTTCTATGGGAAGAAAGCCCTCCAGCTCGGAACTGGGAAATAAGGGAGTCCTGTGTCCATGGTGGCAACAGTCTGGAGTGGAGCCACGTTCTCTGCTCTGGAAGAGAGGAGGGAGGGAATGGTATTGGTTCAAGTACCACAGAATTTTCACTTTTCTTGAACAGATGTTTCTTTATTTGTTATTTACCCTAAGGACCATTTCCAGGAGCTTTAGTTTTTAAAAATAATTTTCACCAATTTTACTGGGGATCAGGTCAGTAGAGCTCCTTATATTGTCATAACCTACAATTCAGTTCTTCTAATGTCTCCTTTTTACCTTTAGTTTTGTTTTAACTTGGTACTGATTGTGATTTTCATTTTCTAGCAAATTAAGTTGCACAAAAGCTAAAATCCTGATTTTTGAATGAGCTAAATATATAATAATGGAGTTATATACGTAAATGTAAATTGTATTTAGAATATAGGCACATGAGAATTTAGGTGCCTTAAAAATTACAAGATAATCTTTTTGATTCTAGTGAAGATCTTGCATTAATTAATACATAGCAAAGCAGGTAAAGAATTTAGGTTCTATATAGCTTGCTAGATTTGAATATATTTCTGGAATCCCATTTCTTTCCCAGATAGCTTTCTTTTGAATTTTTAGACTGTTAACAGGTTATTGTTTATTCTCACACATAACATATATTTGATGAGCACATAATCTGTGTGAGGCATGGATCTAGGTACTAGGACTATAGTGGTGAAGAAGCAGACCAAAATCAGGCTCATGGAATTTATATTTTTTTGGAGAAGACAGATTAAAAAACAAATAAATGCATAATTTTAGGTAGTGGTATATGCTATGAATAAACACAAAACAGTGTATTGACAGAGAAAGTGATGGGCGGTGAGAATAAGAGACTATGTTAGTACCAAAAAAGAAAAAAAAAGACTATTTTAGAACTATTAGTTAAAAAAGACTTCTCTGAGGAGGTATTGAGTTGAGAGTTGAATTAAGTGTGAGAGCGGGCCATGTGAATATCTTGAAGGAGAGTGTTACAGGCAAAGGGAATAGCAAGTTCAAAGGCCCTAAGGTATAGTAAGTTTGGTGTATTTGAGAAAAAGCAGGGAGGCCACTGTGGGTATAGCACAACACAGCATAGCATGATGAGGAGTTCAGTGGCAAGAGATAAGGTATAAGAGGTTGGTTGGCCCTAGATTGTATACGATTTTGCAAAGAGATTTTATTTTAAATATGATAGGAAGTCTTTGGAAAATTTTGAGGGGGGGTTGTTGCATAATTTGGTACATGATCTGTCAATAAGCTAATAATATAATGGAATTATATACAGAAGTAGATTATATTTAAGACATAGCCTTGGAGAATTTCAGTGCCTAGAAATTGTAAGGAGCCTATCTTCAGTTTTATCAGTATTCTTCTGTAAATTAGTGGTCTTGCAGAAAAGAACTTAGGTTTTTTGTAGTTTGTTATATTTGAATATATTTCTGGAATCCCGTTTCTGTTCTAAATAACAATTTTTCGAGTTTTAGAGCATGTGTTTTTTTTTTAAAGTCACTCTGGCTGTGAAGAAGAGTCTATTGAGAGTAAGAGCAAGAGTGGAATCAGAAAGTTACAAGTGAGAAGACGAATGCCGTTACTCTAGTGGTCATTGATAGTGACTGAGACCTAGGGCATTAGAGAGCTCTAATGAAGGTGGTGAGAAATGGTCATATTTAGGATATATTTTAAAGATAGACTTAATGATGCTTCCTTTTGGATTTGTTAATATCGGATGTCAAGAAAAAAGAAGAGTCAAGATTGACTTTTAAATTTTTGTCCTGAATGAATGGTCATGCCTTTAACCACGATGGGGAAGAAGGATGAACAGTCGATTTTATAAGGGAAAAATGAGGTTCTATTTTCTAGAAGTTAAGTTTAAGATGCTTCTTAGATTCCAGATGGAAATACAATGAGAAGGTGATTTGATACAGTAATATGTAGCTCAAGAGAGGAATCAAGACTGGAAATAATAGAAATTTAAGAATCATTTGATTGGGGGTGGGGGTGTAGCCAGGGCACAAGGGTACAAGAGTACCTGGTTTTGGGGGTCCCAAGTAGATGTGCTTCGATTACTTGACACTGAGAAAATCTGAAGGCAGAGAGATAAGTATTGGTGAAACAAGAAAGGAAAGTATTTGAACACATGCTCAATGGACTGCGGCACCCAGGGCGCCCCGAGAGCTGTTTTTATTTTATTTTATTTCATTTTAGATTTTATTTATTTATTTTAGAGAAAGAGTGTGTGAAGGGGGAGGTACAGAGGGAAGAAGGACAAGCAGACTCCATGCTGAGCACAGAGCCCAACAAAGGGCACAATTCCATGACCTTGAGATAATGACCTGAGCCGAGATTAACAGTTGGATGATTAACCAACTGAGAGATGTTTTATTTTAAAGACTGGTAGGGGCACCTGGGTGGCTCAGTGGGTTTGACCTCTGCCTTCGTCTCAGGTCATGGTCCTGGGGTCCCGGGATTGGGCCCCACATCAGGCTCTCTGCTCAGCGGGGGGCCTGCCTCCCCCTTCCCCTCTGCCTCTGTGCCTACTTGTGATCTCTCTCTGTCAAATAAATGAATAAAATCTTAAAAAGAAGAAGAAGAAGAAGAAGACTGGTAAAACAGGGAAGTAGTTGAAAGGGAAGTAAGAAAATCCTTCCTTAATTTATTCCTTCCTTCTCATTTATTTATTTTTTAAAAGAGATTATTTATTTATTTATTTGACAGAGAGAGAGAGAGAGAGAGAGAGAGATCACAAGTAGGCAGAGAAGCAGGCAGAGAGAGAGGGGAAAGCAGACTCCCTGCTGAGCAGAGAGCCCAATGTGGGCCTCGATCCCAGGACCCTGAGATGATCTGAGCCAAAGGCAGAGGCTTAACCCACTGAGCCACCCAGGCGCCCTCATTTTTTTTTTTTTTTAAATGGCAGTTACTGCAGCATGCTTGTGTACTGATGGTAATACTCCAGGAGATATGAAAAAAATGATAATGTAGACAGAGAAGAAAAAATCCTAGGAGCCACATTCTTATATAATAGCCAAGGGAAGGAACCTGAGCACAAATGATGAGGTTAACTGGTTCTCTAAGAGCAAGAACACTCCTTCCATTGTAACTGAGAAAAGGCCAAGTAAATGGACACAGATATAGGTAAGCATTTAGATTTGGTAGTGGAAAGTTGAAGTTCTCTCATGGCTTTTATTCTCTTAGAGAAGGTAAGGCCTTTTGCTGAGAGTGCAGAATGGTGCTGGAGGTTGAAGATGGAAGAGGACAAGCGAAATAGTTACCATGGAGAGGGAGAGGTGAACTAGATTCAGAAAATAGATTGCCGACCTGGGCTGAAAACTCATTTGAGTATTATGGTAATTTAAGGTGAGATTGTCAGTACAGTTTGTTTTTCTCTAAACACCTTAAACTGTTTATTTAGAAGTGCACATTAGTGTGAGAGTTGGGTTTAACCTGGGTAAGGATCAGGTTAGCACTATTGAAGAGTAAGGGAAGAGGGTTGAGAGAATGTTATTGTGGTTGAACACAGACTGTGTAAGGAATGATCTTTCCCTTTTTTTTTTTTTACATATCACCTTCTAGAATTTCAGTAGGATTTTCATAATTTTCTTTAAATCTCTTAAATCTCAGGTAAAATTAATTTCATACTTTCTCAGATCATGATTATGATTGAAATCCTTTTTTCATATTGCTCCATTAATATAAAATCAAAGTTACCTTTGTAGATTTGTTTCATATCGTACAATTTTATTTATTTCTTGTAAGAAACTTAAATTGAGTCACTTGAATTGTCTAGGAATGCCATCATGTTATCTGCAAAAATCAATATTTTTATTTTGTATTGCTGTATTATGTATTCCAGAAGAGTGTAAAAAACACATAAAAATTTTAAGGAAGACTATAAAACATCTGTGGCCTCTATCTAGGTTAAGAAATAGCTCATTACCACTATACATTTCATTCCCTCTTCTTCCTCAAGCAGCACTGTCTAATTGAAGTTACTATAAAGATAGAAATGTTTGGGTGCCTGGGAGGCTCAGTGGGTTAAGCCTTTGCCTTCGGTTCAGGTCACGATCTCAGGGTCCTGGGATCGAGCCTCGCATCGGGCTCTCTGCTCAGCAGGGAGCCTGCTTTCCCCTCTCTCTCTGCCTGCCTCTCTGCCTACTTGTGATCTCTCTCTCTGTGTCAAATAAATAAATAAAATCTAAAAAAAAAAAAAAGAAGAAAGAAATGTTCTGTACCCCTACTCATATGGTAGCCACTAGCTACATGGCTATTGAACACTTAAAATGTGACCAGAGCAAATGAGGGACTGAGTTTTAAATTTCATTTAGGTTTAGGTTGCTATTATATTGGTTACTGTAGCTCTAGATATAACCTCCATTCTGAATTTTGCACAAATCAGTCTGTCTTCTGTCAACCTGACAGTACTTGTTTTGGAGCATGAAGCAGATTCAGGGAGCTATTGGAAAATAGTACAGTTATCATGTGGCTTCCATCTAGTTTCCCTCAGTGATAATATCTTACATAACCATAGTATATTGTTAAAGCTAGGAAATAGATATTGGTTTACTATTACTAACTCAAGGGCAGGCCCGAGTCAGCTTTTACTATATTTTTATATGTAATTTTTCCTGAGGGAGGGGAGTATATGAAACTTTTTCCCATGTGTAGAATTGTACACCCAACACCACAATCAGGCTACCGAACTATTTTATCACCACAAAGAAACTCCCTCAAAACATAACATAATTTGAAAAATTGATTTTAAAGATATAAATTTATATATATATAAATATATATATGTGTGTATCACATTTTCTTTATCCATGTGGTTATATGGTGTGTACATACATACATATACACACATATACATGTGTATGTGTGCGCGTGCACACATGCTGGAATATTATGCAGCCATAAAAAAAATCTTGCCATTTGCAAGGATGTGGATAGACTAGAGGGTATTATGCTAAGTGAAATAAGTCAATCAGAAAAAGACAATTATATGATCTTACTGATATGTGTAATATGTGAAACAAGAGAGGATCATAAGGGAAGGGAGGGAAAAATGAAACAAGAAGAAAACATAGAGGGAGAAAAACCATAAGAGACTCTTAATCTCAGAAAACAAACTGAGGGTTGCTGGAGTGGAGGGAGATGGGAGGGATGGGGTGGCTGGGTGATGGACATTGGGGAGGGTATGTGCTATGGTGAGTCCTGTGAATTGTGTAAGACTGATGATTCACAGACCTGTACTCCTAAAACAAATAATACATTATATGTTAATTTAAAAAGAGTATTTTTCTCTGTTACCATTCCACAACTTCAGCTATTTTCTTACTTCCATTGGGGTCTATATTACATAGTTCTCTATGTTTCCTGTCCCTTTCCAGAGTCCCTACCTTTGGTTAGCAATAGGCCTGGTTTCATGCCTACAATCTCTCCCTGCTCCTGCTAGATTTAGTCTCCTGGGAGCTCATTTTGTCTCTGACATTCATCCTCTCCTTCATATTCATACAGCTCTGTCTTTGTAGTAGTCTTATGGCTTCTCATTGGGAATATTGAGTTTCCTCCTTGGTCTCCCTAAATCCTCATTCCAGTCTCTTTTTACCTCCAGAAGAGTAAGTATCCCAAGCACTTTCTCACTCATGTCCCTTTCTTACCTAAAAATTTTTGATGAATTCCATTTCTTTGCATGTTATAAACTAAACACCTTAATACGACGTTCAAGGCCATCCTTACTTAACCTGATTCCAACCTTCTTTTCCATTATTTTCTCTCACCATTTGCTCCAACCTTATCAAACACTTTCCCTAGCACACACATAGTACTTTCCTACCATTTTGCATTGTACACAGTGTTCTTTTTACTTAAAGTGCTTTTTCTCCTTCCTGTTGTAATTCTTTCAGTTTTCATTTTAAATATTTATTTATTTGAGAGAGCAAGAAAGAAACCGAGCATGAGTGGGGTGGGGCAGAGGGAGTAGGAGAGAGAATCTCCCACTGATCATGGAGCCCAACTTGAGGCTTAATTTTACAACCCTGAGATCACAACCTGAGCCAAAATCAAGAGCTGGATGTTCAACCGACTGAGCCACCCAGGCGCTCCTCTTTCAGTTTTTTAAGGTCCAATTTCTTTTTTCTTTTTCATTTTTACTTAAATATTTAGGTATTTATTTTAGTAAAATGTGCTCTTAGGCTGTTAACCACTCTCACTTTTTTCTTTTTTATCTTTAAAGATAGTTTTTAAATATAATTCTTGAAGAGATAATATATTTATGTAGTGTGAACATAAGAAAGTAAAAACTCATCAAAGTTAAACACTTCCTTGAAAGACACTGTTAAGCAATTGAAAAGACAATTCACAGACTGGGAGAAAAATATTTCAAAGCACATGTCTGACAAAGGACTTAATATCCAGAATCTGTAAACAATTTTCACAACTCAATAATAAAACAAATGAATAAACATGAGCAAAAGATTTGTATAGGCATTTCATCAAAGAAGAAAGACTACAGATGGCAAATAAACACAATAGCAAATGGCAAACATCTTTAGTTATCAGAGAAATGCAAATTAAAACCACAGTGAGACATCACTACACAGCAATAAACCTAAAAACACAATTCTGAATGCTTGTGAGGCATGAAAATCAGAGGTTGCGAAAGACTGGGAGTTGGAGGGGAAGGGGTTGACTGTACAGGACTTTAGGACAATTCTCGGGGGAGGGAGGAGAAGCAAGATGGCAGAAGAGTAGGACACCTAAATTTCATCTGGTCCCAAGAATTCAGCTAGATAATTATCAAACCATTCTGAAAACCTACGAACTCAACAGGAGATCAAAGAAAAGAATAGCAGCAATTCTCTGAACAAAAAAGCGACCACTTTCTGGAAGGTAGGACGTGCAAAGAAGTGAACTCGAGGCGATATTCAGGAAGATAGACTGCAGGGGTGGGGGAGGGAGGCTCCGTCAGCTGGCTTCCAGCATGTAATAGAGCAGCAGAGCCCAAAATCAGAACTTGCTCTGTGGAGGGGCATCGCTCCAGTGGCTAAGTGGGGGGTGGGAACCCTCGCTGGGACACTGTGGTCTCAGGACCCTCGGGAAAGACCAGGGGTGCCTGAGGGTGGCAGAGCACCCAAGTGTTGGAGCAGGGAAGTTGGCTGTAAGGGCGGAGCCAAAGAGTGGGCTTTCAGCTCACGGTTGCCATAAATTGTGATCTGAGGCACAGTCTGGCCACTGCTTTTTGAGCAGGGACCCCGTGAGCGGCAGATCCAGGGAGACGCCCCTTCTTCCCCTGGGAGGAGTGGCATGGCAGCGCACCACAGGAACCTACTGGGTTTGGAAACTTCAAATAGGGTCATGTGCCAGAGATAGAAACATACGGTTACAGGCTGGTTGAGCACAGAGTGTATGGGAGACCAGGGAGACAGGAGTGATTGACTGCTTTTCTCTCAGGGTGCAGTGAGGAGTGGGGCCCCAAGCTTTCGGCTCCTCTGGCCCAGAGATTGGAAGGCCACCATTTCCATTCCCATTCTCCAAAGCTGTACAGAAAGCTTTCAGGGAACAGAAGCTACCAAGCACAAACCCAAGCAGATTACTTAGCCTGGCCCCTGGCACGGGCTGCGCAAGTCCGCCTCTGGCAAAGACATTTGAGAATCACTGCAACAGGCCCCTGCCCCAGAAGATCAGCAAGAACAGTCAGCCAAAACCAAGTTTACTGATCAGTGAGAACTGTAAAAATCCAGTGCTAGGGAAATACAGCATATAGAATTAATGACTTTTCCACCATGATTCTTGAGTCTTTCAAAGTTAATTTTTAAAATTTTCTTTATTTTTTTTCCTATTTTTAAAAATTTTCTTCTTTCCTTTTGCAACCAACATCTTATAAATTCATTTTTGTCTTTTTTAATTTTTGTTTTTACAGTCATATTCTATCCATTGTATTTAATGTTATTTTTTGTATATACAAAAGTTTTTCTTTCTTTAAAATTTTGGGATACAGTTTCTTCTAGTAGACCAAAATATACCCTAATTCTAGTGTATGGCTTTGTTCTAGTCTCCCACCTGATCACATTCTCACATTCTCTCCTTTTTTAAAAAAATTAATTATTTTCTTTATTTTATCAACCAACTTCTTATCAATTCCCTTTTTAAAATATTTTAAATTTTTTATCTTTACAGTCATATTCCAGCCTTTCAATATTTACCCTTATTTTTGTATATATATAAGTTTTTTTTTTCTTTAAAAATTTAGGAGGCAGTTTCTTTTAACAGACCACAATACACCCAAAATCTAGTGTGTGGCTCTGTTCTGTTCACCAACTTGATCATATTCCTTTTTTTTTTTCTTTTTTTCCCCCCAGTTTTGGGTCTCCAAATATTTTCCTGGGGTCGTTCTTACCTTTTAGCATTTTGTTCTCTCATTCACCTATTCTTCTCTGGACAAAATGACAGAATGGAAAAACTCACCTCAAAAAAAGGAACAAGAGGCGGTATTGACTGCTAGGGACCTACTCAACACAGACATTAGTAAGATGTTGGAACTAGAGTTCAGAATGATGATATAAAGATATGAGCTGGGCTTGAAAAAAGCATAGAAGATACTAGAAAATCCCTCTCTGGAGAAATAAAAGAACTAAAATCTAATTCAAATCAAAAAGATTATTAATGAGGTACAGTAAAAAGTAGAGTCTCTAACTGCTAGGATAAATGAGGATAACAAAGAAAGAATTAGTGAAAGAGAAAACCAATTGATGGAGAATAAAGAAGCTGAAAAAAAGAGAGATAATTACTGGACTGCTTGGGGAGAATTCAAGAGATAAGTGATACCCTAAGATGAAACAATATTAGAATAATTGGGATCCCAGAAGCAGAAGAAAGAGAGAAAGGATCAAAAGGTATATTGGAGGGGCGCCTGGATGGCTCAGTGGATTAAGCCACTGCCTTCGGCTCAGGTCATGGTCTCAGGGTCCTGGGATCGAGCCCCGCATCGGGCTCTCTGCTCTGCAGGGAGACTGCTTCCTCCTCTCTCTCTGCCTGCCTCTCTGCCTACTTGTGATCTCTCTCTCTGTCAAATAAATAAATAAAATCTTAAAAGGTGTATTGGAGCAAATTATAGCGGAGAACATCCCTAATTGGGGACAGAAACAAGCATCAAAATCCAGGAGGCACAGAGAATTCCCCCTCAAAATCAATAAAAATAGGTCAATACCCCATCATCTAATAGTAAAACTTAAAAGTCTCAGAGACAATGAGAAAATTCTGAAAGCAGCTCAGGACAAGAGGTCAATAACCTACAATGGTAGAAACATTAGATTGGCAGCAGACCTATTCACGGAGACCTAACAGGCCAAAAAGGACTGGCATGGTATATTCAGAGGACTAAACGAGAAAAATATGCAGCCAAGAGTACTATATCCAGCTAGGCTGTCATTGAAAATAGAAGGAAAGATAAAAGCTTCCAGGACAAAAACTAAAAGAATTTGCAAACACCAAACCAGCCCTAAAGGAAATAACGAGAGGGGTCCTCTAAGCAAAGAGAGAGTCTAAAAGTAACATAGACCAGAAAGAACAGAGACACTATACAGTAACAGTCACCTTATAGGCAATACAATGGCACTAAATTCATACCTTTCAATAGTTACCCTGAATGTAAATGGGCTAAATGCCCCCAATCAAAAGACACGGAGTATCAGATTGGTTAAAAAAAACAAGACCCGGGGCACCTGGGTGGCTCAGTGGGTTAAGCCTCTGCCTTTGGCTCAGGTCATGATCTCAGGGTCCTGGGATCGAGCCCCGCATCGGGCTCTCTGCTCGGCAGGGAGCCTGCTTCCTTCTCTCTCTGCCTGCCTCTCTGCCTTCTTGTAATCTCTGTCTGTCAAATAAATAAATAAAATCTTTAAAAAAAAACAACAACAAGATCCATTGATATGCTGTCTGCAAGAGACTCATTTTAGACTCAAGACACCTCCAGATTTAAAGTCAGTGGGTAGAAAACCATTTACCATGCTAATGGACAGCAAAAGAAAGCTGGGTGACAATCCTTATATCAGACAAATTAAATTTTAAACCAAAGACTGTAATAAGGGATGAGGAAGGACACTATATCATATTTAAAAGGGTCTCTCCAATAAGAAGATCTAACAATTTTAAATATCTATGCCCCTAAAATGGGAGCAGCCAATTATATAAACCAATTAATAACAAAATCAAAGAAACACATTGACAATACAATGATAGTAGAGGACTTTAAGATGCCCCTCATTGAAATGGACAGATCATGTAAGCAAAAAATCAACAAAGAAATAAAGACCTGGAATGACACACTGGACCAGATGGACTTCACAGATATATTCAGAACATTCCATCCTGAAGCAACAGAATACACATTCTTCTTTAGTGCACATGGAACATTCTCCAGAATAGATCACATCTGGGTCACAAATCCAGGTCTCAACCAGTACCAAAAGATTGGGATCATTCCCTGCATATTTTCAGACCACAGTGCTTTCAAACTGGAACTCAATCACAAAAGGAAAGTTGGAAAGAAGTCAAAGGAGGCTAAACAGCACCCTACTAAAGAATGAATGGGTCCACCAGGAAATTAAAGAAGAATTTAAAAAAAAAAATCATGGAAACAAATGAAAATGAAAACACAACTGTTCAAAAATCTTTGGGATGTAGCACAGGCAGTCCTAAGAGGAAAGTATATAGCAACACAAGCCTTTCTCAAGAAACAAGAAAGGTCTCAAGTACACAACCTAACCCTACATGTAAAGGAGCTAGAGAAAGAACAGCAAAGAAAGCCTAAACCCAGCAGGGGAAGAGAAATAATAAAGATTAGAGCAGAAATCAATGAAATAGAAACCAAAAGAACAGACAGTAGACTAGGTAAGGAAACTAGGAGCTGCTGCTTTCTTTGAAAGAATTAATAAGATAACCCTCCCTGGGACACCTGGGTGGCTCAGTGGTTTAAGCCTCTGCCTTCAGCTCAGGTCATGATCTCAGGGTCCTGGGTTCGCGCATTGGGCTCTCTGCTCAGCAGGGAGCCTGCTTCCCCCTCTCTCTCTGGCTGCCTCTCTGCCTACTTGTGATCTCTGTCTGTCAAATAAATAAATAAAATCTTAAAAAAAAAAAAAAGAAAGGAGAGATCACAACCAACACCAAAGAAATACAATTATGAGAAAATATTATGAGCAGCCATATGCCAGCAAATTAGACAATCTGGAAGAAATAGAGGCATTCCTAGAGACATATAAACTACTAAAACTGAACCAGGAAGAAATAGAAAACCTGAAGAGACCCATAACCAGTAAGGAGATTGGAGCAGTCATCAAAAATCTCCCAACAAACAAGAGCCCAGGGCCAGACGGATCCCAAGGGGAATTCTACCAAACATTTAAAGAAGAATATACCTATTCTCCTGAAACTGTTCCAGAAAATAGAAATAGAAGGAAAACTGTCAAACTCATTTTATGAGGCCAGCATTACCTTGATCCCAAAACCAGACAAAGACCACATCAAAAAAGAAAATTATAGACCAATATCCTTGATGAACACCAATGCGAAAATTCTCACCAAAATACTAGCCAATAGGATCCAACAATACATTAAAAGGATTATTTACCACGACCAAGTGGGATTTATTCCAGGCTGCAGGGTTGGTTCAACATGTGCAAATCAATCCATGTGATATAATACATTAATAAAGGAAAGAACAAGAACCATATGATACTCTCAATAGATGCAGAAAATGCATTTGACAAAGTGTAGCATCCTTTCTTGATTAAAACTCTTCAAAGTGTAGGGATACATACATACCTCAATATCGTAAAAGCTATGTATGAAAAACCCACAGCAAATATCATTCTCAATGGGAGAAAACTGAGAGCTTATCCCCTAAGGTAAGGAACACAGCAGGGATGTCCACCATTGCCACTGCTATTCAACATAGTACTGGAAGTCCTAGCCTTAGCAATCAGACAACAAAAAGAAAGAAAAGGCATCTGAATGGGCAAAGAGAAAGTCAGACTCTCACTTTTTGCAGATGATATGATACTATATAAGAAAAACCCAAAAGACACCACCCCAAAACTGCTAGAACTCATACAGGAATTCAGGAAAATGTCAGGATATAAAATCAATGCACAGAAATCAATTGCATTTCTGTACACCAACAATGAGACAGAACAAAGAGAAATTAAGAAGTTGATCCCATTTACAATTGCATCCAAAGCCATAATATACCTAGGAATAAATCTTACCAAAGAGGCAAAGAATCTGTACTCAGAAAACTGTAGCATACTCATGAAAGAAATTGAGGAAGACACAAAGAAATGGAAAAATGTTCCACGCTCATGGATTGGAAGAACAAATATTAAGAAAATATCTATGCTACCTATAGAAAATATTTAATGCAGTCCCTATAAAAATACCATCAACTTTTTTCAAAGCAATGGAACAAAATCCTAAAATTTGTATGGAACCAGAAGAGACCCTGAATAGCCAGAGGAATGTTGAAAAAGAAAACCAAAGCTGGCAGCATCACAATTCCAGACTTCAAGCTCTATCATAATGCTGTAATCATCAAGAAAGTATGGTACTGGTACAAAAACAGACCCATAGATCAGTGGAACAGAATAGACAGCCCAGAAGTAGACCCTGAACTCTATGATCAACTAATCTTGACAAAGCAGGAAAGAATGTCCAATCAAAAAAAAAGATAATCTTTTCAACAAACGGTGTTGGGAAAAATGGACAGCCACATGCAGAATAATGAAACTGGACTGTTTCCTTCTACCACACACAAAAATAGACTCAAAATGGATGAAAGACCTCAGTGTGAGAAATCCATCAAAATCCTTGAGGAGAGGGGCGCCTGGGTGGCTCAGTGGGTTAAAGCCTCTGCCTTCGGCTCAGGTCATGATCTCAGGGTCCTGGGATCGAGCCCCGCATCGGGCTCTCTGCTTTGCAGGGAGCCTGCTTCCTCCTCTCTCTCTGCCTGCCTCTCTGCCTGCTTGTGATTTCTCTCTGTCAAATAAATAAAATATTTAAAAAAAAAAATCCTTGAGGAGAATATAGGTAGCAGTGTTTTTGACCTCAGCCACAACAACTTCTTCCTAGACACATCAACAAAGGCAAGGGAAACATGGGCAAAAATGAACTCTTGGGACTTCATCAAGATAAAAAAAACTTTTGCACAGCAAAAGAAGCAGTCAACAAAACCAAGGACAACCATAGAACGGGAGAAGAGATTTGCAAATGACATGTCAGATAAAGGGCTAGTATCCAAAATCAATAAAGAACTTATCAAACTCGACTCCCAAAGAAAAAATAATCCAGTCAAGAAATGGACAGAAGACATGAACAGACATTTCTGCAAAGAATGAAACAAGATGGGATTGGGAGGGAGACAAACCATAAATGACTCTTAATCTCACAAAACAAACTGGGGGTTGCTGGGGGGAGGTGGGATTGGGAGAGGGGGAGCGGGCTATGGACATTGGGGAGGGGAGGCGAACCATAAGAGACTATGGACTCTGAAAAACAACCTGAGGGTTTTGAAGGGTCAGGGGTGGGAGGTTGGGGGAACAGGTGGTGGGTAATGGGGAGGGCACGTTTTGCATGGAGCACTGGGTGTTGTGCAAAAAGAATGAATACTGTTACGCTGAAAAAATAAATAAAATGGAAAAAAAAAAAAAAGAAACGAAAAAAAAAAAAAAGACATCCAGATGGCCAACAGACATATGAAAAAGTGCTATCACTTGGCATCAGGGAATTATAAATCAAAACCTCAATGATACAGCACCTCACACCAGTCAGTATAAGTAAAATTAATAATTCAGGAAACAACAGATGTCAGCAAGGATGCGGAGAAAGGGGAACCCTCCTCCACTGTTGGTGGGAATGCAAGCTGGTGCAGCCACTATGGAAAACATTATGGAGGTTCCTCAAAAAGTTGATAATAGAGCTACCCTATGACCCAGGAATTGCACTACTGGGTATTTACCCCAACGATAAAAATGTAGTGATCCAAAGGGGCATGTGCACCTGAATGTTTATAGCAACAACGTCCACAATAGCCAAACTTTGGAAAGAACCTTGATGTCCATTGACAGATGAAGGGATAAAGAAGATGTGGCACACACACACACACACACACACACACACACACACACACACACACGAATATTATGCAGCCATCAAAAATGAAATCTTGCCATTTGCAATGACGTGGATGGAAGTAGAGGGTATTAGCTAAGCAAAATAAGTCAGAGAAAAACAATTATCATTTGATCTCACTGATATGAGGAATTCGAGAAACAAGACAGAGGATCATAGGGGAAGGGAGGGGAAAATGAAACAAGATGAAACCAGAGAGGGTGACAAACTATAAGAGACTCTTAACCTCGGAAACAAATTAAGGGTTGTTCAAGTGGAGGGGGTGGGGATGGGGTAGCTGGGTGATGGACATTGGGGAGGGCATGTGGTGAGTTCTGTGAATTGTGCAACACTGATGAATCACAGATCTGTATCCCTGAAACAAATAATACATTAAATGTTAATAATAATAATTAAAAAAGAACTCTTGGTTCTAATAATAATAATAATTCTAATAATAATAAAAAAAAGAACTCTTCAGTCTAGGAATACACTGCACCTTGAAAATTGACTTGAAAAAAACTAAATGGTAAGAAGCAATGAAACAAATCTCTCTTTCATCCCTGCTATCCCAAATGCATTTATTTTCTATACTGCTCTTATGCCTTCTTCAAACGTTTAGGTAACTATATTTTTATTTTTTCTTTAATGTATTCTTCCAGAATTTCTTCTTGAATATGCAATATAGATGAATGTATATTCTCATTTTTCTCTTTTTGATTTAAAAGGTAGCATGGTGTACATTCTGCACTTGTCTTTTTTTCCACAGTGTATGTACAAGATCTTTCCATGTCAGGATATAGAGCCTCTTCATTCTTTTGTGAAGCTGCAAAGTATATTCTGTTATAAGGATGTACTGTAATTTACTTAATCAGTCTATTTATGAACATATTTGTGAATATATGGGTACTTTCAGTCTTGTGCTATCACAAACATTAATGTAGTGAGTGAATGTGTTATGTCCATTATTTTTGCACATATGCAAGTATATATGTAATATAAATTTCCAGAAGTGACATGACTTTTTCAAAGAGAATGTGTGCATTTGAAATTTTGATAGATATTGCCCAATTGCCATTAGTTAGGGAGGCTTCAAGAGATCACTTAGTTTTTTCTTTTTCAAATTTTTATTTAAATTCTAGTTGGTTAACAGTACAGTGCAGTATTGGTTTTAGGAGTAGAATTCTGTGGTTCATCACTTACATACAACACCCAGTGCTCATCATAACAAGTGCCTTCCTTAATGCCCACCACCCATCTAGCTAATCCTCTACCCACCACCTTCCATCAACCCGTGGTTTATTATATCTTTAAGAGTTTCTTATGGTTGGGGTGCCTGGGTGGCTCAATCAGTTGAGTGTCCAGCTCTTGGTTTTGGCTCAGGTCATGGTCTTGGGGTCATGGGATCAAGCTCAACTTGAGATTCTCTGCCTCATACACTTCTCAGCCTTTGGACTAAGATCAAGTGGAGATTCTCTGCCTTTCGCTCTCCCCTTCCACTTCTCATGCACACTCTATTTCTCTCAACTAAATATAATCTTTAAAAAAAAGTCTCTTATGGTTTGTTTCCCTATCTCTCTTTTTCCCCCATCCCATATGTTGATCTGTTTTGTTTCTTAAATTCCACATATGAGTGAAGTCATGGTATTTGTCTTCCTCTGAATGACTTATTTCACTTAGCACAATACACTCTACCTCCATCCAAGTTGTTCCAAATGGCAAGATTTCATTCTTTTTGATGGCTAAGTGTAATATTGCACTGTGTATATACACCACATCATCTTTATCCATTCATTAGTCAGTGGACATCTGGGCTCTTTCCATAGTTTGGCTCTTGTTGATAGTGTTGCTATAAAAATTGGAGTGCAAAAAAAAAAAATTGGAGTGCATGTAACCCTTTGAATCTGTGTTTTTGTATCCTTTGGGTAAATACCTAGTAGGGCAATTGCTGGGTCATAGGGTAATTCTTTTTAACTTTTTGAAGAACCTCCAAGTGAGATTTATTCTTGGGCTCTAGGGGTGGTTCAGTATTCACAAATCAGTCAGCATGGTACACCGCATTAATAATAGAAAGAATAAGGGGGTGCCTGGATGGCTCAGTTGGTTAAGTGTCTGACTTCTGATTTTGCTCAGGTCATGATCTCAGGGTCCTGGGATTGAGCCCTGCATTGGGCTCTGTGCTCAGTGGGGAGTCTGCTTGTCCTTCTCCCTCTGCCCCTCACCCTGCTTGTGCTCTCTCTCTCTCTCAAATAAATAGTATTTTTAAAAATATAATAGGATAACAACCATGTGGTCCTCTCAATAGATGCAGAAAAAGCATTTGACAATACACAGTATCCATTCTTGATTAAAAAAACCCTCAACAAAGTACATAAGGGGACATACCTCAACATCATGAAGGTCATGTATGAAAGACCCACAGCTAATATTATCCTCACTGGGGAAAAACTGAGAGCTTTTCCTGGACAGTCAAGAGATCATATATTTTAAGGCCCCATTAAATGTTGCCTATTCTTAAGATTTTTTCTTCTTCAGCAGGACTTTACCTTCTCCCCTGTCACCAAATGGAACTAATGCTTTCCATTCCTAGGCTTTCATAGCTTATTGTACTTTGCTAATGATATTAATTATAATCTGCTTTAAATTAGGAGTAGTTCTATATATGGCTGTTTTCCCCAGGTGGGTTGAATTTTCTTTTCTGCTTTATGTAAGATGGCTGAATTTTCTTAACCTGGCATTAATTCTTTGATGAATCACATCAAGATCTTTCTAAACAGCTGATCTCTTTTTCTCTCTGGCCCAACCTTTCCATGGCAGAAGCAAAATCAGGGGTACTCTTAACTGGAAAGAGTCTCCTGGGTTTGTCTTGGCTAGACTCTATCAGGGGGACATCTAGGTGTCCGATTAACTGTGGACTGGATTGCAGAGTGTGGTAATAGCTCTGGAGATTTTTATCCTGATAGTTAATGGAGTGAAAATAACTGGTCAAAAGTACATGCTATGAAAACATTTTTTGTTAGTGAATGTTCTTGTCAGGTAATGAATAAAAGTACAACCAGTGAAATGTTATTTACTGAATAGAGTTGATAGGTTTTCGTGTATAATCTTATACATTCTTTGTCTAGAAAAGAAATCTGATCTCAAAGTTCCATCATATTGAGAATATTAGATATTCCTGTTACTTGTGACATTGTAGGAAAATAGTGAGATCTACTGACTATGATTGTCAATGAATGGCAGGTAAGAAAAGGGATTTAAATATATCACAGGAACTTTTGATTAATGAGAGTTATCATTAAATACAAAGAATATTTTTTGAAGATTTTATTTATTTATTTGACAGAGATCACAAGTAGGCAGAGCAGCAGGCAGAGAGAGAGAGGGGGAAGCAGGCTCCCCACTGAGCAGAGAGCCTGATGTCGGGGCTCGATCCCAGGACCCTGGGAGCATGATCTGAGCTGAAGGCAGAGGCTTAACCCTCTGAGCCACCCAGGTGCCCCAAGAATATTTTTAAAATTGTTAAATCTTAAGACAAAAATACAAAGGAGTAATTAAAATGGGAAGAGAAGGGCACTTGGTTGGCTCAGATCAAGAGTACTCTTGGGGCACGTAGGTGGCTCAGTAGGTTAAACCTCTGCCTTCGGCTCAGGTCATGATCTCAGGGTCCTGGGATCGAGCCCCGCATCGGGCTCTCTGCTCGGCAGGGAGCCTGCTTCCCCCTCTCTCTCTCTGCCTGCTTTTCTGCCTACTTGTGATTTCTCTCTGTCAAATAAATAAATGAAATCTTTAAAAAAAAAAAAAGTACTCTTGATCTTGGGGTCGTGGGTTCAAGCCCCATACTGGGCACAGAGCTTATTTAAAAATGAAATGGAGGGGCACGTGGGTGGCCCAGTGGGTTAAGCCGCTGCCTTCGGCTCAGGTCCTGGGATCGAGTCCCACATCGGGTTCTCTGCTCAGCAGGGAGCCTGCTTCCCCTTCTCTCTCTCTCTCTCTCTGCCTGCCTCTCTGTCTACTTGTGATCTCTCTCTGTCAAATAAATTAAAAAAAAAATGAAATGGAATGAAAATTTTTAAAAAGAGAAGACATAATTTCATGAAACAAGAAATAAATGGAAAACTAATTTGAAAAGATAACACATATATTACCAAAATGATCAAAGGAAGAACACATAGAATGTCTATCTTACAGCATATGACCAGAATGATTCTGGTAGCTAAAGATTTTTAAAAGAACATTTATTATACTCTTTTTCTGATTATAACAGTAACACATCTTAATTGAAGATAATTAAAGGTTACTGGGGGAAAAACCTCTACTAATGAAAGTTATTGGCTATGATCATTTTCAGGTTTGTCAAGTTTTCATATTGAGTCTTTAGGATACTGACTTGATCCTTGTGAAGCAGTAGAGTGGAAACAGTATATGATTTTAAGTCAGAAGACCTTGGTTGATGCTTGTTTTATCACCTACTGATTCTGTGTGTTTAGATAAATTTAGTTACCTCTCAGAGCCTATTTCTGTGTCTGTGAAATGAGCAAACCGAGACCTTGCCATCACAGAGTCTATATTTCAATGGAATAAAATAGGCAGTGAACAAATAATTAAAAGTCTAAATAAAATTAATTTTAGGTAAGGAAAGGTATTATGAGAAAAAAATAAAGCAGAGTAAAAAAGATTGGAGTGGCATTGAAGGGGGTGGGTAGTATTTTAGATGAGGTTGATTAAGGAGTACTTCTCTGAGGGGGTGGCTTTTGAGCAGAGGGCTTAGTGTTAGGTAGAAGAGTTAGCCATTGAAGGTAAAGTGTTGGCTTTTCACTGGAGAGAATAGCAGAATAAGCTAGGTACACGGTTGTAGGAGAAACTGTAAGTAAATCCGCTTTGGAATGAGGCCAGTGCCAAATCATGGAACTCTTGTAGGCCAAATAAGAAAAGTTTGGACTTTATTCTAAGTTGAGCTCTCCAAGAACTGGGATCATATATTATTCATGTTTAGATTTATTTTAGTACCTAGCATGTAATAGTTACCCAGTAACTTGATTTATGAATATATGAATTGCACGTATAGGGAGGGATATAAGTTGCCATCATCTTCAAGTCAAGTTTGAGTGAAATAGCCAAGACATAGACTGGCATCTTTACTTGCAGATTCCTTATGGTCTTACTGTGCTTAAATGTAACCAGAGCCTGAATATTAGTGTATATACTACAATGCTTGGCATGGTTCTGGATATATGAAAGTATTTAGTGTTTTCTAATGTACAGAATTTGTCACAAATGCTGCTTTACTTTAAAATGCAGGTACAAAAAAATGAAACTCCCTGATAATTAAAATGCTAGTAGCTTTTAAACATGATTTAGAGATACTCTCTAATTTTCTATAATTTTGCAATAAAAAAATTAGAAATTTAAGTAGTATTTTATTGTGACTGTAATGCATGTTTCTCCCATCTACTTAGTGGGTTTGGGTGTGCTGAGTCTTTTGCTATTTTGGAGCTCATTTTATTTCTCTTTTCTTGGTGTTGTTGTAGCCTCGAGCTGTGGCAGGCTTTCGAGGGACAGTTCGTTATGCATCAATCAACGCTCATCGAAACAGGGTAGGTATCTGAACTAGTCATATCTATATAAGCATGCTGATTACTTGAATGAGATTGACTTTTTTACATTAGATACACAAGTGTGGAAGGTGCTTGGGAGCAGAGGGTAAGGTGTTAGTAATACTAATGTACCGTAGTATGTATAGTAGATGATGGATGTGTACAGCTACATAAAAAAATAAAGTGTATTTGCCAGAAAAGATAATAGCTAAGAGTGTGTGTATGTGTGTGTAGGGAACCTTGTGTCTTTAATTAGATGTAAGTATTAACAAATCGGATACAGAATTTTGAAGAAGTAAAACATCTGCATTCTAATCTTAAGAAGTTATTAGGGAATATCATACTTACAATACCTTGAAATATAGGGGTCATCATTTTATCTGTAGTATGCATCTAATCTGTGGTATCCCCTCTCCATTAAACCTTTTCTTTTCATGAAGATCTCAAGTACAAACTATTTTTAAATTTTCTGGGAAATTATACCTTTTGGGTAAACTTTTTAAAGTCTCTCTCTCTCTCTCTTTTTTTTTTTTTTTTTTTTTTACCTTGCTCCTTTTGTTCTTCTCTGATTTTTTCCCCCCATTCTGAGAAAGTTGGGTATTTTGTGAATTCTTAATCCTTGAACTTGCCTGGTTGGAGGTGAGAAGTTTAACATGTCGTTCCCTCATAAAATAAAGAGAAATCTTTTCTTCATCTTACCTTACTCTTGTTCTGTGAAGCCAAAATTCCCTTAACGAAAATTTGACTAATGCTAACTATAGGAGGAAGAGAATGCTGTGATCTTATATGTTATGCTCCAGTTAGTTTTGTTTCTAATAGGATTATAAATTGAAAATAGGAAAAGTATTTTTATCAGTGAATAATGTAGCGCTCTGTCAAGCATTTCAGCTCATTTGGTTTGATTCAGTGTTGTATTAATTTGTGGCATCCAGTTAGGGTACCTGCCTGGCTGGTTTAGTCAGAAGAGCTGGTTTAGTCAGTTTTGAGTTTGGCCCCATGTTGGGTGTAGAGATTACCGAAAAATAAATAAACAAACTTAGAAAAAAATAAGGCATCTAGTCAATTATTCTGTCTTGAAAAGAAAGTACTCTTATTTTCCAGATACATTCTTAAAAACCTTTAGAATTACTAAGCTTTTTAATTAATTCTGTTTAAAATTTTGGTCCACATTGGAATGTTTGAAATAGGACACTTTTTCTGGGATAAGCATAAACATTTCCAGAGGTCATAATAGCTATATAAGCATTTCCAGAATATCTAGTAGAAAGATAATATATTTTTACTTTTAGAAATCTCCACAAATTTAAAAAAAGTAAAAATATACTCCATGTCATTTTTTTTGGATACTTTAATCTTAAACTTTTAACATGAATGATTCCCAGACAGTATAGGACTTTTTAAACTACTTGAACTCTGTTCACTACATTGTTGCCCTACATTCAGTCCTTTATTAATATTTGTTCTTTCTCAGTAATTTGAAGAAATTTCTGTCTTCTGGTTCTGTGGTTGCTATTCAGAAGATCTTTGTTCATTTAATTGTCATTTTGCATTTGATTTGTCCTTGTTCTTTGACATTTTAGATATCTGCTTTTTGTCTTTGCTGTTCTACAGATAAGTTAGAATGTACCTACACGTGGATTTCTTTACAGTTATTCAGTTTGGGATTTGTTGTGCATACTAAATCTGAACATTCATGTCTTTCATAGATTCTGGAAGACTCTCAGACATTTCTTCTTTAAATATTGCCTTTTCCCCCATTCTTTTTAATACCTCTTTTTTCATATCTCAAATTGATGTATGTTAGATCTTCTTGTTCTGTCTTCCATGACTCTGAAGTTCACTCTCAGATTTTCTCTTGTGTCTCTGTGTTGTGTTTTAGGTAATTTCTTCGGATCTGTCTTCCTGTTCATTAATTTTTTTTTTTTTTTTTTTTTTGCTGTTTTTGATCAGCTTTCTAACCTATCCATTGAATTTTTAATTTCTAGATGTTCTTTTTGGTCCTTTTTGAAATCAAACTGGTCTTTTTATTTTTTTAGATAGGATATGGTTCCTATCTCATGACTTTGATTCCATTTTTTGCTTAAGTATTTTTTTTAAAGATTTTATTTATTTGACACAGAGAGACACAGCGAGAGAGGGAACATAAGCAGAGGGTGTGGGAGAGGGAGAAGCAGGCTCCCCACAGAGCAGGTAGCCTGATGTGGGGCTCAATCCCAGGACCCTGAGATCATGACCTGAGCCAAAGGCAGATGCTTAGTGACTGAGCCACCTAGGTGCCTGTTGCTTAAGCATTTTAAACATTTTAATTTTGTATTCTTTATCCTATAATTCCATATCTGGAATTCTTGGATATCTAATTCTGCTCTATAATTTCTCTTGCCATTAGCTTATGATAGCTTGCTTCTTAATGTATTTTATACTTCTGAATAAGCAGCTTATATTTGGTGGGTCTTTGTCTATAGGACTTCTTTGAGGCCTGAATTTAAAGGTGCTTTTATCTTGAGAGGATTTTCATTTGCATCTGTCATTACTATAGCACAGGTTCACCCAGAAAAAAATTTCTGGATTTTGTTTCCCAGACCACACAAGTGGTATAAATTTAAACCCCAAATTTGAGTGAGGGGCAGGTCTGTCACCACAAATTTTCAGGGCAATGTTTTTTGGGGGGGGGCAATGTTTTTAATTGCTGACTTATCCCTTTGATAGTGGCTAAATTTTACAGGAAAAACAATTACTGTAGTATAATGTATATACCAGATATTGCAGTAAAGATAGCCCTGAGAGGGTCCAAGCTTTTGGTGAGGGCCTAAGAGAGGTGTCTCAGTTACAACTCCTGTCTAGTGTAGGCTCAGTACTTTCACACCTGTCCCCTTCCTCACAGGTTGATAAAACCTGTAACAGAGGCCCCTAAAACCAAAGCTTACACTTCAGCTTGCTTCTCTTGTTTCCAGCTTTCTCTTTAATTTTGGCTCCTAGAATTTGCTTTCTTTCTTTATTATTGTGATAAAAAAAAATTATCACATTAAATTTACCATGTTAGCCATATTCATTCATTCATTCTTTCTTTCTTTTAGTATAGTTGACACACAGTGTAACAATAGTTTTGGGTGTACAACACAGTGATACAGCAACTCTGTATATTATGCTTTGCTCACCAGTGTAGCTGCCATCCACATTAACCATTTTTAAACAGTTCAGCAGTGTTAAGTATGTTCATATTAGTGTGCAACAGAGTTCTAGAACTTTTTTCATTTTTTTTGAACGATTTTATTTATTTATTTGACAGCCAGAGATCACAAGTAGGCAGAGAGGCAGGCAGAGAGAGAGAGGAAGAGAAGCAGGCTTCTGCTGAGTGGAGAGCCCGATATGGGGCTCGATCACAGGACCCTGGGATCATGACCTGAGCCGAAGGCAGAGGCTTTAACCCACTGAGCCACCCAGGCGCCCCTGGAACTTTTTTCATTTTGCAGCAGTGAAACTCATTACTCGTTAAATGCTAATTCACGCTTCCCCTTTCCCTCAGCTCTTAGCAACCACTTTCCCTTCTTAATGAACTCATTTATTAATTAACGAGCTGTTAATTACATTTCCAGCATTTCTGGGTTTTGGGGTGTTCTTTGTAGCAAAAAGTATTTTGTTATATCTATTCTGATATGTACATTGTTATAGATTGTTATATAGATATGTAGATATATTCACCAGAAAATTTTATAGGAAATACATTACAATTTAAGCCTAATAAGAAAAAACACAATGGTTAGTCCTTAGACAATGTAATATACTCAAAAGGAGTAGTTACATAATGTGACTGAATTCTGTTTGGCTTATGAAGGAAATGGGAAGACATGATGACCTTTGGTCCTTATTCTACATGTTGGTGGAGTTTGTGGTTGGTCAGCTGCCTTGGAGAAAAATAAAGGACAAGGTAATTTTGGAAATGGAAGTGGAAATAACAGTTTTGGTAAGGGAAGGAATAAAATTTTCTCCTGGGTAGACATAATGGATTAGAAGATACTTACATAAAAGAACTAAAATTAAGCTGATATTAAAGATCTAATTAATGTTATGATTTTTTTCTACGTACATGAAGAATACTCATTTAAGGATCTGTTAAGTCATTGGTTCTGATCTGATTTCTAACTTTCCCTCAGAGCTTTTCTTTTCCCTAGTTCTCCTTTTTTTCTTTTTATAAGTCATGTAAGCTTTTAAATTTTAATTGTTACATTATTTTGTTTAATTTAGAAACTGTAAACATGTGTTGATAAAAAAAAAGTAAACCAGATTGAAGATCAACTCTTTATTTTGGCAGACTGTCCATTCACTGATGCAGAGCTCTTGTGTTACCCTTTTGGTTATTCATTACAGTCCTCCCTCCCCCCATAAAGCAATGTACATTAAGCTATTAGTCAGAGCTCAGTTCTTGCTTTATATTTAATTACTCACTATCTCATTCCCTAGTACATACCCTTGAGACTGTTACTGAGAGGCTGTTAATGTGTAGCTGCCAAGAGAAATTGACTTTGGTTCCTCTTCTCTTTACTTCCCAGGAGCAAGTAGGCTCTATTAAGGAGAGATATGACCACAGGCTTATGTTGAAACATCTCCCTCCAGAATTCAGCATCTTTTTGGATCACATCTCCTCTTTGGATTATTTTACAAAACCAGACTACCAGGTAATCATCTTTGTGAGTTCTGTGGGTTAATTCTTCTCTCATTTAGTCTTTATCTTCACTTATTTTATATTGTAAATCAGTATGGAAGGTCCCTAGAATGATATTTTAATACATCCTGAGAAATGTAGTAAAATTGACTGATGAGGACAATGTGTGTGTGTGTGTCTGTGTGTGTGTATCTGTGTGTGTGTGTGTGTCTGTGTCTGTGTGTCTGTGTGTTTCCTCCATTCTAGGTGGGCATATGTCATTAGAGTTTTAGGTTTGTTTATTATTGAACAGATTTTACTGTTCCTGGCTGTGATTCATTTGGTGTATAGAACTGCTGATGGTCCAAATTATGTAAATCCTGTAGCTAATTTGTTGATCAGAAGGAAATATCCAGGGGCGCCTGGGTGGCTCAGTGGATTAAGCCGCTGCCTTCGGCTCGGGTCATGATCTCAGGGTCCTGGGATCGAGCCCCGCGTCGGGCTCTCTGCTCCGCAGGGAGCCTGCTTCCTCCTCTCTCTCTGCCTGCCTCTCTGCCTACTTGTGATCTCTGGCTGTCAAATAAATAAATAAAATCTTTAAAAAAAAAAAAAAAAGAAGGAAATATCCAGCTGGGTAATGTATCTGTCAAGGGCTTAAGGGCTGTAATATCATATGTTAATATGCTATGGAACAGAGTCAATGAAGATTATTGGCTCCCTTTTATCTGTGGTCAGTGAATCATTTCCTTAGGGTGTCCATTCATAAGGCCTTGAGTAGGTTCACCGCAAATTGCACCCTTAACCCCAACCAACTATATATTTCAGAAGATTCTGTTGCTTTCAGGGAGAAGGAGAAGTTGGAGTTTAATGCAAAATAATCACTACCTCTGAAGACATAAATGAAGCCACACATAGGTTAAAACAGGCATACATCATTTCATTGCACTTTGCAGATGTTGCGTTTTTTACAAATTGTGGCAACCTTGCATTGGGCGAGTCCATCAGCACCATTTTTTCCAACAGCATTTACTTATTTCATGTTTCTGTGTCACATTTTGATAGTTTTTGAAATATTTCAAACTTTTTTATTATTGTTACATTTGTATAGTGATCTTGAATCAGTGATATTTGATGTTTGCTACTGTTAATTGTCTTGGGGTACCATAAACCCTACCCATGTAATGGAAAACTTAATCTGTAAATGTTGTGTGTGTTCTCACTGCTCCACTGACCAGCCATTTCCCATCTCTCCCTCTTCTTCAGCCTCCTTATCCCCTGGAACACAATAATCTTGAAATTAGGTCAGTTAATAACCCTACAGTGACCTCTAAGTGTTCAAGCGAAAATAAGAGTTTCATGTCTATCACATTAAATCAAAAGCTTTCTAGAAATGATTAAACTTAGTGAGGAAGGCATACCAAAAGCCAAGATAGGCTGATAGCTAGGCCTCTTGTGCCAAATAGTTAGTCAAGTTGTGAATGCAAGCGGTAAGTTCTTGAAGGAAATTAGAAATGCTACTCTAGTGAACATATGAGTGATTAGAAAGCAAAACAGCCTTATTGCTGATATGGATAAAGTTTTAGTGGTCTTACTAGAAAATCAGACCAGCAACAGCATTCCCTGAAGCCAAAGCCTAATCCAGAACAAGGTCCTGACTCTTGAATTCTGTGAAGGCTGAGAGAGATTAGGAAGTTCCAAAGAAAAGTTTGAAGCTAGCAGAGGTTGGTTCATGAAGTTTAAGGAAAGAAGCCCTCATTGTAACATAAAAGTACAAGGTGAGGCAGTAAGTTATCCAAAAGATCTAGCTTCTGAAGGTGGCTACTACACTAAACAGCAGATTTTCAGTGTAGACAAAACAGCCTTCTATTGGAAGAAGAGCCATCTAGGACTTTCATAGCTAGATAGGAGAAGTCAATGCCTGGCTTCAAAGCTTCAAGGGACAGATTGACTCTCTGGTTAGAAGTTACTGTAGCCAGTGACTTGAAGCTGAAACCAGTGATCATTTACGACTCTGAAAATGTAGAGCCCTTACAAACTATGCTAAATCTACTCTGCCTGTGCTCTCTAAATGGGACAACAATACCCAGATGACAGCACATCTGTTTACAACATGGTTTACTGAATATTTTAAGCTCACTGTTAGTACCTACTGCTCAGAAAAAAAAGATTCCTTTCAAAATATGAGTGCACACTGACCATGCACCTGGTCACCCAAGAGCTCTGTTGGAGATGTATGAGATTAATGTTGTTTTCATGCCTGCTCACCACTACCTCCATTCTGCAGCCATGGGTCAAGATGTCACTTCAACTTTCAAGTCTCACTGCTTAAGAAATACATTTTGGGGGCGCCTGGGTGGCTCAGTGGGTTAAGTCTCTGCCTTAGGCTTGGGTCGTGATCTCAGGGTCCTGGGATCGAGCCCCACATCGGGCTTTCTGCTCAGCAGGGAGCTTGCTTCCCCCTGTCACTCTGCCTGCTGCTCTGCCTACTTGTGATCTCTCTCTCTCAAATGAATAAATAAAATATTTTAAAAAAAGGAAATACATTTTGTAAGGCAGTTGGTGCTGTAGATAGTGATTCCTCTGGTAGCTCTGGGCAAACTAAATTGAAAACTTTCTGGAAAGGATTTACCATTCTAGATGTCATTAAGAACATTAGTGATGGGGCGCCTGGGTGGCTCAGTGGGTTAAAGCCTCTGCCTTTCGCTCAGGTCATGATCCCAGGGTCCTGGGATCGAGCCCCACATTGGGCTCTCTGCTTAGCTGGGAGCCTGCTTCCTTCTCTCTCTCTGCCTGCCTCTCTGCCTACTTGTAATCTCTATCTGTCCAATAAATAAATCTTTAAAAAAAAAAAAACATTAGTGATTCTTGGGAAGAAGTCAAAATATTATCACTAACAGAGGAGTCTGGAAGAAGTTGATTCTCAACCTCTTGGATGACTTTGAGGGCTTTAAGACTTCAGTGGAGGAACTAACTGGGGATGTGGTGGAAATAGCAGGAGAACTAGAATAAGAAGTGGAGCCTGAAGATATGACTGAGTTGCTGCTAGCTCATGATAAAATTGTAATGGATGACCAGTTGCTTCTATGGCTGAGCAGAGAAAGTAGCTTCTTGAGATGGAATCTACTCTTGGTGAGGATGCTCTGAAGATTATTGAAATGACTACAAATGACTTAGACTATTCCATAAACTTAGTTGATAAAGCTGTGGCAGAGTTTGAGAGGGTCAACTCCAGTTTTGAAAGAAGTTCTGTAGGTAAAATGCTGTCAAACAGCATCACGTGGAACAGAGAAATCACTTGTGAAAGGAAATCACTTGTGAAATAAGCAGAGTCGTTATTGCCTTATTTTAAGAAATTGCCACAGCCACTCCCTGTGTTCACCAGCAACCACCCTGGGTAGTCAGCAGCCATCAGCATTGAGGCAAGACCCTCTAGCAGCAAAAAGATTACACTTAATTAATGAAAGCTGAGATGATGGTTAGCATCTTTTAGCAATAAAGTATTTTCAATTAAGGCATGTATATTGTTTTCTTAGACATAATACTATTGTACACTTAATACTATTGTTTGGTATAGTGTAAACATAACTTTTATATGCACTGGGACACCAAAAAAGTCATTTGTCACTTTATTGCAATATTTGCCTTATGTGGTGGTCTGGAACCCAGCCTGTAGTATCTCTGAGCTGTGCCTGTAAAAATGATGTTTATCATTTTTACCCGCAAAGTACAACACATAGACTTTACTGTTAAAGAAAGTTTTACATTCTACAACATTGTCAATTTGCCCAGTCAAAAGACTATCAAAACACAGTGAACGTATTCATATATATTAACTATTTCTGTATGAAATGGCAGCTTTTGTATAAATATAAGCAGGATATAAAGCAGAGAGACAGCATATAGTCTTGGGTCCTTAGAGACCTTAAGTGGATGAGCTTATCACCTTCTTTCCTATGTGGCAATTTGTGTTAATAACTAGAGAGAGACTTACAAATGGAGAAAATACAAGGTGTTTTGGAGCGTGTTCTTATATTTACATTTCATAGGTATTTCTGAAATGCACAGAGTTCATATTACTTATAATAAAATAATGAAGTTAAAGCTATAATACTAGATTCAGGAAGAGCTGGAAAATGTTCCAACTTTCCTGCCTTAGGTAGTATAAGAGTTGAGCAAATAAAAAATTTTTTTATCACATTCACCACTTAGTTACGTTTATAATCTAAAGAAGACTATTGTGAGGGGTGCTGGGTGGCTGAGTCAGTTAGGCGTCTGCCTTTCGCTCAGGTTATGCTCCTAGGGTCCTGGGATCCAGTCCTGCATCGGGCTCCTTGCTCAGTGAGGAGTTTGCTTCTCCCTCTGCCTGCTGCTCCCCATGCTTGTGCTCTCTCTCTCTCTGTGTCAAATAAATAAATAAAACCTTAAAAAAAAAAAAAAAAGTTGCACATGGCTAATACCTCATCCAGTCGCCTGCTATTGCTTGCTCTGACAGCAGATGTAGAGAGAAGAGCTGTTTTGCTCTTTACCAGGAATCTTTTATTCATGTCTCAATTAGAATAATGGCTGACACTTGCTTTTGGAAAGTGTTATGGTGTTTTGGGAAATTACATTCAAGTTTATCAGTACTTTGTATTTATGTACAAGGGTGTCTTCCCAGCTGGCTTTTAAGTCCTGGAAGTACAACCATGTCTTCTTTTTTTTATCCCACACTGTCCTTGCAGTGTGCCTGGCACCTAAATTTTCAACAAATGTTAGGAAAATTGAACTGAATCCTAGTTTGCCTAACAGGCTCCTACTAAGGAAATCTAAGAAAAATCAACTTGTCAGTGCATAAATACTGTTTTCTTAGATTTCCTTAGTAGGATACTAAACTAGGTGAAGCTATCATAATTATAGCCAGGATTGAAACAGAGATCTTATTATGAAAGCGTTTTTATCATTAGATTCTGAAACAGTATAGCAACCGTAAGAGAAAAAAAGATGCTGGGCCACGAATGTCCTCAGGTCAATAAAATTCTATGGATTTACACACATGCACACGGAAACACACACATACGCACATGAGGACATGTAAAACTGGTGAAATTTGATAAGCTCTGTGGATTGTACCCATGTCACTTTCCTGGTTTTGATAGTGTACTCTAGCTGTTTCAGGTGTTACTGTTGGAGCACACCGGGTGAAGAGGATTTCTCTATACTATTTTTGTAATTTTCTATGAATCTTTATTTTAGATTAAAAGTTAAAAAAATGCTGGACCAACAGTTTCAGAAATATAGGTAGTGATTAGAAACATTCAATTCTGTTGTGGCACCTTATAATTTAAACAATCCTTTTTAAAGTGTTTTGAGAAAGGAACATGTCTCTGAGGAGCGTATAGGAAGATCTTAACCTTGAATTCCACCCCAAGACTACACTGGTAGGTGACACAGTTACTAGTTAATAGGAAACTAAGATAGCATCAGATTGGATAAAGAAGAACCCTTGGTGCCTTTGCACATTATTGTCACAGTAAGGACACCCAGCAGTGTCACAAGTACCAGGGTAGTGTCATTATTCCCATTTTATGGAGACTTAGTTTAGACCCGTTGCCTGGGAAAACTCATGCTGCTGGAAGTGGTGTCTGAACCCAATTTCTGGCTCATTCAAAAAAGCCGAAGCTCTGGTCGTTTTTCACCATCTTTCCTTCTTTGGAGAGGTAGCCACAAATACAATAGCCACTGTGAAATAAATACTAACATGACTGGTTCATAAAAATGCAGTGAAAGAACTAAAAAGTTATATGAAGAATTATTTGAAATCTTTGTCAGCAATTAGTAGAATCATGTGATCCTGATATAAGAACATAAAAGTATCTATTAGAGTGTCCCAGTTATGTTAAGCATTGTTCAGCAATTTGAGAAGACTAATAAAACCCATAAATATCCACAGTGTTGGGAGCCTGAAACTAAAATGTGTTGAGCAGCCAGTTCATACAGTGTGCCACAACATTGCTGAAATCGGAGGATACAATAGAGATGAAGTCCACAGCTGACCAAGCTTCTTCTTAATCCTGTTAATCTCTTTCTAGATTTAGGAGTGGGACTGTTTAAACAGAGGTTACATCAAAATGCAGCAGGCTTGCCTCTTGCTTCGGGGGGACTTAGCTGTTTTAGGATTCCCCTGACTGTGATGACATTGGAGTTAAATTTCTCAGAAGGCACAGCTGGGCTGTTAGGGAAACAAAACAATCAGAGTTTGAGCTAGAGAGTAACAAGGGGGAACCTCCCATAAGTTAGAGGGCCAGGGAAGGTCTCTCTGTTTCTTTTGTTCTGTGCCTTCCATCCTTCTGCCTTCTGCCTTCTGCTGCTGGTCTCTTTTATCACCATCTTAGTAACAAACTTTTTTTTTTTTAATCTGAGGCCCAGCGGCATATGCTACAATTTCTAAGACATACGCTAATACTATAGTAAATGTAAGAAAATAATTCATAGTAAAAGGACATCTGGCATACAAACTGCTGAGGATCATTCCCTTGGCAGCCCAGTCTGGGCAGTGCATTTAGTGGCAGCAGTCTAAGTGCTCACACAGCAAGGCAGGTGCTGCCTCCTGGGTAGGGACTCCCTCTTTCAGGAGGCATGCCGCCCACTCTGCAAGAACCTCCATTTCCAGAGTCAGAGGAGAGGACTTAAGATCTGTGACTTCTGTTCCCATATGCTGGGTCTTAATCCATCTTCCTTTCTTGTATGTTTTCTGTAGCCCTCTAACTTTGACAATTTGGGGAAATCTATGCTATAACATGGGTAACTTAAGTCAACAAAAATATGACCGAAACAAAAATTCCCAGGTTTTATAACCATGCCTTTTCCAATTCCTTTGATCTTTTTAGTTTCCTTTTCTCCATTTTTCCCCCCTTTGGGGAATCTTGCAATAAATATTCTCGCAAGTGTTAGTTCTCAAAATGTTTTTAGAGTCACTAAAGGTTCTGCACTCATAATTCTTACATAGGTTCCCTGCCATCACCACCAGGCAATTCCCTGGGCACCAGCTGGGTATCCTGCAAAACTAGGTATCCAGTTTTGGCACTATCCACCCAGAGATAGATGGCATCAAATTCCACACATTAAGGACTCAATCCCAGAAGACCACCCTCCACTTCAGATGTCAATCCCAAGTCCTGGTTTTCACCTGTACTTCTGACTGACCTATGACTGTAATTCAGAGGTTCCTACAACCCTTCCTTGGGTTTGATTAATTTCCTAGAAGGGCTCACAGGACTTGGGAAACCAGTTTTCTCACCAGATTCCTGATTCATTACAAAGGGTATAATTTCAAAATAGCCAGATGGAGAAGACCATAGGGCAAGGTATGAGGAAAGTGTGTGGAGCCTCCAAGCCCTCTCCGAGGGCATCACTCTCAGCACCTCCATTATGTTTACCAACCAGGAGCTCTCCAAACTCCATCCTTTTGGGTTTTTGTGGCGGCTTCTTTATATAGGCACAATTGATTAAATCATTCACCATTGGTGATTGATTCATCTTCTAGCCCCTCTCCTCTTTACTGGAAGCCATGGGATAGGAAAGTTCCAAATCTCTAATCACAGGGTTGGTTCCTCTGGTGACCAGCCCCTATCTATAGGTGCTTTCCAAAAGTCACCTCATTAACAAAAACTCAGTGGTGGTGGAAAGGGGCTTGTTACGAATAAAAAGAGAGCCAGTTTACCTTTATGGCTTTGACATGGTTTTAGGAACTTGGGACTACAGATCAAATATTATAACAAAAGATACTCCTATTGTTCTTTTCTCTCAGGAAATGTTAAGCGTTTGGGGACCTGTGACCCAGCAACTGTGGGCAAATACCAAATATATATAAAAAATATATTTTGATTATGCAGTTGACCAAACTTATTTCTTATAAATCACAACACTGCATTCATACATAAGCTACTGTGTTAGATATTATGATGAACAAGATCAGACGAGTGCCAGCCTCTAGGAGCTTCCAGTCTGGGTAAAAGAGAGAAACCAACTAAATAATCATAAATAACTTTTACAATTTACAATTGATAGCATTTGGCCATCTTGTTCAGATGTTCTCTTCAGTAAGCCTCTAAAACTGTACACACTTGGTTTTCCTGTCTCACTAGCCACTTCTCCTTGCTTTGCTTTAGTGAGTCTTCTTTCTAACTAATGTTGGCAGTGCCTTAGGCCTTTGCCCTTGGACCTCTTTGCTACCTACTCTCCTTAGGTGATACCTGGTCCTATTGCTTTAAGTAATACCTATTTATATCTATATGCTGATGACTCTCAAGTTTGTAGTATACCCTTTTCCTCCCTAAACTCCCTAAAACTTTCAGTATCCTAGTCCTCAAACTCTTCTTTCCATTTCAGGAAATGACACCACGATTTATTACCAAATGGCTCAGGACAGAAATCTAAATTATTATTTATTCTTGGATACTAATAGGGTAAGAGAAATGATGAGGAGAGAATGAAGCTATAATCATAAAATTAAAAATCAGAAACAGTAGAGGGCAGTTTTTGTGAGATCATTATCTACATCACATCAGAGTTTGGAATTAATTTAATTTTATTTTTTTATTATGTTATTTTAGTCACCATACGGTACATCGTTAATTTTTGATAATAGTGTTCCTCGATTCATTGTTTGTGTATAACACCCAGTGTTCCATGCAATATGAGTTTTGGAATTTGAAGGCAAAAAAAATGAGGGGCACCTGGCTGGCTCAGTCTTAGAGCATGCAACTCTTGATCTTGAGGTTGTGAGTTCAAGCCCCATGTTAGATGGAGAGATTACTTTAAAAAAATCTTTTAAAAAAAGACCAAAAAATGAAATATTTAATATAAACCAGATAAAATGGCAGAGTTCTTTGTGATAATATGTACATACACCCATACCACATACAGCTGAAGAATTTTTCAACCCCCCCAGAACTGTAAGAAAGCCCAATGAACTTCTATAGACCCCTTAATCTAGATAGAACAGCTGTTAACATTGCTCACTTATTTAAGCTGAACCATATAAAAATAACTCCTTTTTGACCAAAAAAAAAAAGATCACATAAATGGTTAAAACTGAATACATATTTTCACATACAAACTTCCTTTTGCCACACCATCTGAAAGTAGATTTTAGATAAGATGCGTCATTATATATCTTATAAAAACAGAGATAATTCTCGTATATAACTACAAACCAGTACCCCAGCTGAGAAAAATCAGTATTAATTCAATATCATCATCCACATATAGTCCTTTTTCAAATTCCCCTCTTTGTACCATCTGGGTTTTTTTTTTTTAATCCTACTACAAAACTTATTTGTGAACACGGCAGCTTTCTCTTAAAGAATAAAATGGCAATGCTTATTGTTACCTTACTCTAGTTTTTTTCTTTATGGCCTAGCTTCTGACATCCGTGTTTGACAACAGCATCAAGACCTTTGGAGTAATTGAGAGTGATCCTTTTGACTGGGAAAAGACTGGAACAGATGGCTCCCTGACCACCACCACTACTTCTACCACCCCTCAGCTGCACACTCGCCTGACTCCTGCGGCCATCGGGTATGTCCCATGCAGATTATTTAGCAGTAGCTTTCTTAGGTGCACTGTGTTCGTAGAGACGTCTGTTATTTCCTCCAGATCCTTCAGATGACAAAATGCTGAGGCAGAGGAGAGAGCCTATGAATTTCCATGCATTAACATTGCTTTTATAGATGTCTTTGTTCACATTTACTTTTCTTAGAAAGTAGATCATACTTTGAAATAGAAGCTTCAAGCTTGTATGATTTGTTGATGTCAGATTTACAGTGGATTTTCAAAATGAGAAGGAATTGTTTGCATTTACTTCTTTTTTTGTTTTTTTTTTTTTTTTACTTTCATTTTATTTATTTTTTCAAGTTTGTTTGTTTTTTTAAGATTTATTTATTTACTTGAGAGAGCGAGCCAGGGGAGGGGTAGACAG